>NW_023416315.1:8870746-13670746 GCF_014108235.1 Myotis myotis
GATGTGACAGATGTTCTTTAGTAAACAAATTACTCTGCTAAGGACTGCAGTAAAAGGGGGAGATGCTATTGTGGGGAGATAAAAGAGAGATAGCAAGAGCAATCTGTTCTATCAAGGACAGTAGAGAGTGCCTGCCAGAGAAAGACCAAGTGAACTTTCACACTTAGGAGAGACCAGCGCATGGCTATTAGCTGATGGGAAAGGACTGATAGAGGACTGGACAGATTCAAGGTACAAGGGAAGGAAAGATATTAAAATAATAAATACATTAAGGCAGAAGAGATGAAAAGTCCAGAGCACAGATAAACTTGATTGCGAGATGGAGTACTTCCTTCTTGGAGGCACCAAGAAATGTGTTAGATTGGGGTTATCTATTTGCTTATAATTTGTGGAGTCAAAACAGTAAGAATTCCATGTTTTAGTGGCAAGTTGGATGTTTTAGGACAGTGCTGCACATTTGCAAAGGGTGATGTGGAGATGAAAGGAAGCTGGTCATGGAAGAGGATTGCCGAGGAAGCCTGCCAATCCAGCTGAAGTGCCCTTGTGAATCCCTCAGGCAATACGTAGCAGCTTCCCTATGGAAGCAAGGAAGGCAGGAATTTGAACTATTCCAGGTTAGGAGAAATTCCTTCTGTATCTAGAAATTCTGAAATTGGGGCACCAGGCACAATGACTTCACAAAACATAGTAAGCTCTCACTATCCATTTAGAGGGAACATGGGTTTTAAATGCATGGAGATAACATGACCTATAATTGAATAACCTGGAAGTAGATACAGATGTAATGTTTAGAATGCCTTTACCCTGTGTAAGTCCTATTAACCAAATTTACACTTTAAAAAAAGGAAAGAGAGATATCAGGTTCCCCAAACAAACCACCAAATAACTTTACAAAGCAAAAGGGTCTTGTTTTTAGATTTCATTGCACTTGTTAAAGTAAACAGATCACTTTGAGGATGGGCTAGATAGACAGCTAAGGAGGTGGCCAACTGCTGTCTCAATTATCCTGAGGGACAGGGGTCTGGAAAACTGATGACTCATTCTTGGTTTAGTAAACCAGCAATCTTGGGAGCCTGGCTGTAAAGTTTCAGGGCATTGATGTGTCTCTGTGTGTGCGTGCATATGCATGTAAAAAAGCCAGAAAATTAAATTTCTCTGAAACATATTCCTTTCATCAGTTTAAGAGATTCTTCAGGATTCAATTAAGCAATGCATGGTTTTTTTTTGCCAGAGATGAAAATCTGGCAAGTTATACCTTCTATGTTTCTTTAAGGAAAAAAAAATTCAGAGCTAAGATTCCACTTCCTAGAATTTTCTTTTAAGTTAGACACCCTCTATATGGGGTATGGGGCATTATGAACCCAAGTCCCCCAGAAAAAATTCTTTTGTAGCCAACATGGTCCTAGCAAGCCTAAAACAAGTTGCTAGAATGAATACACCCAAGAATGTAGGGCCAACTCAACAGTCAGTGGTGGCTTATTTTTTCCCCCTCTTGATGGCAAGCTCCTATAGAAGTCTGATAATATGGTCCATGACTGGGTTTCTTAAAGTTGTGTTAAAGTTTTACAGATATCCTACTTATTCCTGAGTTATATATCTTCTCATTAGATTCTCTCCTTTTCTACCTTAAAATATGATTCTCATTCCATAACATTTGAATCTAAGAAATGAAAGAATCTTCATGGTGTCTCAGACTTACAATCATAAAATTAAGAGTGTGAAGGCAATTTTGAAATCTCCTAGACTATTGGCTCTCCACCATAGTGACAAGACTTACTGTTGACTCATGACTAAAAGAGCAAAACAATCCATTTTAAAAAAAGATAAACATAGTTCTATATAAATAAATTTTAAGTGGTGCAAAAGAAACCATAAACAAAGTTAAAATACAAACTATAAGTTGAGAAAAATATTTTCAACACATATGGCAGAACATTTATGCCTCTAATATACAAAGAACTCTTACAAACAACCTAAAATGTGCAAATAATTATGAATAGGCTCTTTACAAACAGCAAATTCAAGGCCAATACACATAAAAAAAAAGATGTTCAACTTCATTGCAGGTCCAGATAATGAAAATTAGAATAATAACAAAATATCATTTTTCACCTACCAAACTGTCAAACACAAAAAAGAGTGGAAACCCATTCTACACTGGGATGTGGAGAAAGGAGTCCATTCATACATTGCTGGTGGATAGGGGGACAACCTGAAAATGCTTATTAAGAGTAAAAGCACATGCATTTTTTGACACAATAATTCCAACATTGTACCTGTGGCTGCCTATGAAAAGCAATCCCACTGGAGAGTACAACAATCAAAGAAGGGGAAATTACTCAGGGACAGTCTTTGAATGTTAAGTAAATTCAGTTGCAGTAAGTTGACCTTCTTGGTGGCTCTTAAAGTGGTTATTAGTTTCTAGGATACCACCACTTTGAAAAACATTTCCATTATTGTCATCTTTTTTTTTTTTTTTAAGTTCATTTGTACAACTTTCTATTTAAAGGTCAAGGGCTATTTTTTCATCTTCTTTCTAATTACATATGAGAAATAGCCACAACCTCAGGCTCCTCTGTCAGTTCTAATAAGTCCAGAGCAGAGGACTCCAGGAAGTAAACCACAAGTTTGCGGGCTTTAAGCATTATGAGTATGCTTGAGGCCCGGTGCACCAATTCGTGCATTGGTGGGGTCCCTCAGCCTGGCCTGCACCAGTGCACAAATCCATGCAATGAGCCTCTAGTATGCATATAAGATATTTGGTTAATCTCTTCCCACCCTCCCTGCTTCCCTCTGAGATTCCTCAGTCTGTTCCGTGTTTCCATCCCTGTGCATTGAGCATGTGTCCCTTGGTGGTCAGTGCGCATCATAGCTACCGGTCAAATGGTCACTTAGGCTTTTATATATACCTCTATATAGATATATAGAGATATATATAGATATATATATATATAGATTAGTGGCTCCGAAGGACCTCTGTGCGATGGGACATAAAGCAAGGGTTATTAATGTAAAGACTCAATCAAAGTGCGGGCCCTTGTAGCATAGTAGAGACTTGAGACACACATCAAATATTTAATCTATTGTTTATTAGTTAGGGTGCAAATGCCTTTGAACTCTATCTCACTAGTTTTCTCAGGAACCAAGTTATACTCCCCATTATATTGACAGAGCCAAGGGATAGGTAGAAATAAGGTTAGAAAAGATGTTTAGACCTCATGGGGACATTGACATCACTGCTTGATTGTTTCCATTCTAAAATGTGGTCAGACTCTGAAAAACAGCCAGTCACCAGCGACAACCAAGTTTTTGTTTACACTTGCAAGAAGCCTCTGAGCAGTGCAGTGCCACTTGCATTCTTTGGCTGCCCATTTTATGGTATAAATTAATGGTCTTCTTGGTTTGGCCGAAAGCGTTGAATTCCTCTTCACAGAGTCACTTTTCCATAGCGAGACAGTCATCTTCAAGACATCTCCAGTCTTGGACCAGCAAGAAATTAAGCAAAGAACGTAAAAGTTCAGAGGCTTAGAGAAGAACCTCCTTCAGAGTCTTGGCCCCACTACTACTGTTGGTGAGGAGAGGTGATAAATATGGCAAGTGTGAAACTAGTACTTGCTTCCTAGAGAGAAATTAATGCCAGAGGGTGAATGTGACAACATGGGTTTCAGGCTTGCCAGGGTCTCTCCTTCCTTTTCATGTCTCTGGAGTCTCTTTAGTTTGGGAATTTTGCGGCCACCCATCTGCCATTCCATGGAATAGTAGCCGGAGTCAGTCACATGCCAATATGCTGTCTCCTTTCATTTTATTTCAGCTTCACCCACTCACATCCTATTCTCCCAACACTAGCCTCATCCTGATGTCAAGACTCTGCCCTGGAACTCCAGTATCCCTCTCCCTCCCCCATGGCATTCTCAACTGAAACATCCTTGGAGAATTTTACATCAGATGCAAGCAGTACTGCTGTATCATGCAAAGAGCCACCATGCCAGACCAAATTTCTACTCATTCTCTTTTGGTCTTTTGTGGTCACCCTCTGGCATCTTTCCCCCATTCATGTGTTGGATCTAGAAGGGATCTGAGTAATCTTTCCTGCCCATGAGTCCTTTCTCCCCACCCCTACCATGCCCCATATGTCACTTCCTTAATTTTAGTTAGAACTTTTTAAAGCTAATTTCTTTTGTGAGTAAGGAATATAATCTCTAACTTGTTTCAGCTCAGATGTTAGATAACAATTTTCTACAGAGAATTGGATTCTGTAAGAAAAAGGTAGCTGAATTATTTTAATATACCTGGAATTAACTGAGTACATACATTAGTTTGAAAACACAATATGTATTTCAAAAGTTATGTCTACTTCCAGCCTGTCTTCTTGACACCCAATGTATTTTCAGTGTGTGAGGAATACAGGCTAATTGTAACATGGAAGCAAATCAAAAGAATAATCAGTAATGCATTCTGAATAAAAATAAAAGTGATTAAAAGTAACTTATTTATTTAAACATTTCCACCATTAGTCATTTCCATTGCCTAAAAACCCAGAATTGACTCTGCTTGGCAAATCTGTAGTCATTCTAATAAATATTTTTACCCCATTTAACTGGAAACCAAATGAACTGGACTAAACATAGACAGTTGTGACTCTGGAACATTCAGCATCATGGTTAGTGGTCTGACATGTATTTAAAGTGGACAGGAATCTTTCTTCACAAAATTTTCATGCTGAAACCTCTCTATTAAATCCTTAGGGGTATTTATCTCTAACCCTCCATTTCCCTATTACTTTTAGCAATACATGGACAAATTTTCAGTTATTCTAAGTAAGAAAGATACTGGACTTTGCCAAAAAGGAGACAACAAGAAACTATTTATTTAATAATTTATTTTTTATTTATTGAAGATAAATTTATTGAGCAGTTGTCATGTTTCAGAATGTTAAGTGCTCAAGACACAGAGATAAAGCCATTGTCCTGTCCCTGAAGAAGTTCACCATCATTCACAGTTTACCACATATGTTCAAATTCCCTCTTATGAACCCAAACAGCAAAAGGCTCCCTTTTTTAGGTAGTTCTTTTCTCTCTATTATTTAGAGGAGGCTCTGGCTTAAAAACTTGTCCCAAAAAGTCTGTGTGAGAAATTAATGACTTATGGTAATAGGGAAATTTCAGGAATGAAGCTCATCTGCTTTATGAATCCATGGCTTCTCACACCTCTTCCCCCTTCCTTTATACGCAGGTATTTTAAACTTTTCTTAATCAGACTGAACTCCTTTAATATGTTGCCCAAATTAAAATCCACCAAGGTCAGCCCAGCCAGTGTGTATCAGTGGTTGAGTGCCAACCTATGAACCAGGAAGTCATGGTTTGATTCCTGGTCAGGGCATGCAGGAGGCAGCCAATCAATGATTCTCTCCCATCATTAATGTCTCTCTCTCTCTCTCCCCCCCTCTCACTTCCTCTATAATATATATATATATATATATATATATATATATATATATATATATATATATATATCTCCACCAAAGTCTTCTCTAGACTCCATTTCTTTTCTTCTTTGTTAGAAGGGGCTATCCTTGTCTTATGCAAGGCCATTTACTTACCTGAATGCTATCAATAACTTCTACTCTGCCTTGTACATCCAACTGACTTTCTCAACTGGATTATTTCTACTGGTATGAAACATGATCAGACTTTTCCTATACTAATTAGTTAATAAATTAACCCTCCTTTACCTATAATTGTGGGTTATATTTCTTCATCTCCCACTCATTGCACAACTCATTCTAATCTGGCTTTATCCCCAGCACTGGTGAAATAGCTCTTTCTGAGAACATCTATGATTTCCATGTTCCTAATTAAAAAAAAAAAGATATAATTGTTTCAACTTATTTATTTAAAAATTTCTCAAATCAATTCCTGAGTCCAGTTTAAATGTCAAGTTGTACTATAAAGCACCAGCTATTCCTTCAGAATTTGTAAGGCATGAATCCAATGCCTTCTAGTTTGTGCTGCTACTGCTGACAAGTCTGGCATTATTCTGGTCCTTGTTTTTATATTTTTCCTTTCCCCTCTCTCTGTGAAAGGTTTAAGTACTTCTCTTAGTCTCTGGTGTTTTTAACTTTTCCAAAAGGACTTAGTGTGATCTTGCTTTTAAGCACTTTTTGGGCATATTCTGGTTCTCCAAATTTAGAAACTCGTATTAATTTTCTGGGAAATTTTCTTATGTCATTTCTTTGACAAATTTCTTCTGTATTTTTCTACATTATCTTTTTTAAATTCAGATGATATACCTGTGGCCTCTGTATTAATTAATCAGTATTCTCCAGAGAAACCGAACAAATAGGACAATAGGATGCAAGCACACACACACACACACACACACACAGGAATTGGCATAAGTGAGTATGGTAGCTGAGAAGTCCCAAGATCTGCAATTGGCAAGCTATAGACTAGGAGAGCTGATAGTCTGAGTCCAAAGACCTGAGAATCAGGAAAGTAGATGGTATGTGTTCTAGTCAAAAGCTGGCAGGCTCAGCACCCAAGAAGAGGCAATGTTTTAGTTGGAAGTTGAAGTCAAGAAAACCAGACAGAGTGGTTCACTCTTGACTCAGCATTTTTTTTTAAGAATGCCATACTCAGTGGCACCCAGTGGGGAAGAGGACCCTCACTTCATCTGATATCAATAATACTAGCAGTTAACTTTATTGAATATAACAAAGTCCCTGTGCTAATGGACTTTTTTTCCCTGATGTTTGCTGTTAGATTTATTTATTTATTTATTTATTTATTTATTTATTTATTTATTTATTTATTCATTCAGCTTTTAGAAATCTATACAGGTCTTTAATTGGTTGAATGTGGCACACCTGCCTCATAGACAATGACCTATTTTACTCACTTATAGATTCAAGTATTAATTTCATCCAGAAACATCACCACAGACACACCAAATGATATTTGATCAAATGTCTGTACACCCCATGGCCTTGTCAACTTGACACATAAAATTATCCATCATAGCCTCTATTTTTTCTTACTTTCCTATTCTCTATCTCTATCTTTTTGTTTTCCTTTCTCAAAGGTTTTCTCAATTTTTATTCTCTACACTTTTTAAAAAAATATATTTTATTGATTTTTTTACAGAGAGGAAGGGAGAGGGATAGTTAGAAACATCGATGAGAGAGAAACATTCATCAGCTGCCTCCTGCACACCTCCTACACATGCCCTTGACTGGAATCGAATCCGGGACCCTTCAGTCTGCAGCCGACACTCTATCCACTGAGCCAAACCTGTTAGGGCTACACGTTCTTTAAATGTTTTCATGTCTGTCATCATACCTTTAAGCTCCAAGAGCTCTTTCTTGTTTTATAGATCTTTTTTTAAAGAAATCACTTTCACAGATCCAATATCTTCTATAGTACTTTTTTTCTTTTGAAAACATCAGTCTGTTATGTCATACTCATATTTAAATGCCTTTATGAAGCTTCTTATATATACATAAACTCATACTACTTTGAAAAATATTGGAGAGTGAAGACCTGAATTGGCCAAAGACTAAGTGGTTGTTAGAGAAAGGGGAGTGGTTTAGCTGCAGGGGTTAACACTGGCCCTCCTGGCAGATGGCCTTTATTTCTGATTACATTGTACCTACCTGTTTGGAGCAATTCTGTTAGGCATTTGAATTCTCATCCCTGTAACACTGACCGCATTAGTCCACCAAAATATTTGCTTAGGTGATCACCTGTACTCCTTCCCTCAGGGATATTTATTGGGCACTAGCTAGGTGACAGATACTCTGCTAGAGTTGACATTTGTGATTTTGAAGATCGTATCTCTGCTTTTCAGATTCTTTGCAGCCATCTTCAGTCATCAATGTTAAAATTAGCCATTTAAATATATCACATAGGAAGATGAACCTATAAGTCGAGAGAGAGAGAGAGAGAGAGAGAGAGAGAGAGAGAGAGAGAGAGAAAGAGAGAGAGAATATAATTCAGAGAAATAGAGAGAGAGATTTAAGTTGGAAATAAAGATTGAAAAGACATGAGTGGGCAGGTAGGAGTTGAAGGGAGTTACTACCAAGAGGGTAGTAGACCAAAATCATTAGCATCACAACCAACTCATGTGCTTGCTTAAAAAACATGGTCCTGGGCAGGTCTCCAAAAGTGTGTGGGTGTATTTCCTTTTTCCAAATACACATCTGATTGTATATGTAATGCTCAGGTCCAGATCTATCTAGTAAGAGTGTCAGGATGACTTGGGGAATCTTCATGTTTTTAAATTTCCTGGGTAATTCTGAAGTGCACCAATGCCCGAGATCTCTTAAGAAGGGGACCCAAATCCACAGAGAAGATCAGAAAAGGGTATCTAGAAGGATGAGGTGAAAACTAGGAGAGTAAGTCACAGAATTAGACCTTTGTTAAGGGAGTGGTCAGAAGGACGATGCGACATAAGGATGGTAATCAAGGCTAGGAATGAAAGGCTTTCCTTGGATTCAGCAAGAGGGAAATTCACAGTGTCATTGGTAATGCAGACTCAGCTGAGTAGAGGGGCTTTAGGGGGTGGAGAAGCAGAGAACACATTTCATTTTCTGACCATTTCAAGAAGCATGGCTGAAGGAAAAGAAAGAGATAAGATAAGAGCAAGAACAGCTAGAGGGAAAAGAAGGATCGAGGTCAATGATTTTGTTGTTCTTCAACGAAGGGAGGTAAAGAGTGAAGGATTTAAGCAATGTGCTCCAAAAGTTTTAAGCTTTAGAATGATGAGCAGGATTAGAATCCTGAAGGAGGGTTAGGTTGCATGGAAAAAGCAGGTCTTTCATGAAGACAAGAAAGAAGGTGGGAAGGATGACTGTATGAAAAATGGTGGGGGAGGAATGGGGCGATAAAAGGCTCAATTTTTTCTAGTCTTCTTTTAAAACCTTTACAGAAAGGGTTTACTGTCATAGACTCAAAGGAGAAAAGAAATTGAAGATGTGCGTCAATTAATGCTAATTGTTGCTATTTAAAGACAGATCCTTGTTGCTCGTACAGCAGAGCTAGAAGGCCTGAGTAGTGTCTGTGGAGAAAAGAAAAAGGTTGCATTTGACTTATTTCTATAATCAGATCTGCTTTATTGAAAAGTCTCTGTTTTTTATTAGTGATTCTGTGATCCTGAGAAAAAGGGGAAAGAAATAATGGAGTGCTGTATTAAAAGGTTGCATTGGTGGTAACCACTAGAATGCCATGATACTGGCCAGCTTTTCATTAATCCCTGGGACATGAAGTGGTTAACAGAACTTCCAAAAGCGTCCTGCTTCTAACTTAGAAATACCTTTTACTTAAGAGACTCTGACACAAGGCTAAATTCATGGAACATGTTGATTTTCATACCACTTCAAATGGAGCCTAAATCAGCTGTCAGATATTTACAGACAACTTTCCTCATTACACAGAACTTTCTGTGATTATTATACTTGGGCAATGTTTGCGTTTATTTGCACATAGGCATGTCAAGGTAGGGGAGAAGACTCCTTAGGCTGTGCCAGGAATATGTCAAGGCATTCCAGTATTACTCAAGATTGGATGGGATGAAATAGTAGGTTCTTCCCTAGAGCTTGTCATCACCCTTGCTCAGGTACCTCAGCTTACCATTTCCCCCAACAGACTTCCCTTTACATACCCCATATTAAAAAGGCAGAATTCTGCCTGTGCTATTAAAAAACACCCATAAGGTCTTAAGACTTACTGCTGGTGCATTTTCCAAGCATCTCTGGAGATTTCTGTGTTCAGGTAATAGGAATTCACAATTAAACGAACTGAAAGAAGACACCTCCAGTCCAAACACGGGTGACCAGGAACACCAGGCACATGACTGACAGCCATAGAAAGAACAGGTCCTTTGACGGGCTATCGGAGTCCATCATAAGGTCTTGGCAAATGAGCTAAATGAAAACAAAAGACGAAAATGTTTGCAACAGCTCATCTCTTATTTTATGAATTGTGAAACATGCTAGCAAACGGAAGGGTATGTTTACCAACCCATCTTGGCTTGAATTCATGTCTTTCAAGAGCAAAATTAATACATTTGAAAGCAATTTGAGTACAGATGCAAGACAACATAATGTGAAAAAATTTTTTCCAGCTTTACAGCCAGATAGATGAGAGTTAAAACTTTGACTCTGCCACCCACCAGCTACATGACTTTTAATAAGTTCTGTTAACCTTTAGATTTCAACTTCTTTGTTTTTGGAGATTAGCATACAATCACAGATAATTGTGAAGATTATGAGAGAATGTAAGTATTATGAGTAAAAATGGACTATACTGTGGCTGGCTTAATAGACTCAACTCAATAAGTGACATGAGTCACATAGTTTATTATAGTGGATGAGAGACCAGTCTCTGGGCTCACTTAGCCTGTTCCCAAAGGCCAGTGTGTTCAGCTCCTAATCTTCATCATGGGACAAGCAGTAAGGATTCAATGAGATGATACTTACAAAGTTCTCAGTACAGTATCTGACATATGGTTAGCACCCAATAAGTGGAAGCTACTATTAATACCAGAAGGTATCACCCTTTATCACCTTTCTTTACACTGTGGTTATCTACAACACCTTCCATCTCACTAGCCTCTGGAGCCTTTCATCTCTTTCATCTCTTTCATCTCTTTTTCTGCCCTATTATAAGTGCCTACCACACTGGGATTTAATGGGTCCTTCATAATATCATGTTGAATATTGAATTAATAAATATATAAAGTGCTTGTTACTTAGGAGATAGTAACATAGTGCTTTTTCCTTTTTGAGATCAGCTTCCCTTTCAGTGATTTCAATTTGTCATACTGTATATTTTTGGAAAAAGGAAAACTGAACTATTTCTATGAATGTAAAAAGTTTAGTGAAAGAGAACTTAAAACCAACAATTTGACTCTGGTCAAATACGGGTCTAAATTAAGCTAGTTAAACAGCCTTAATCCAGGATATTGGCAAGATAACTATCATACTCTCACAGTTTCATTTTATTTTTTTCTAAAGTTAGGACATAAAATGTTAACCCAAGACATCAGAGGTTGGAAGGTGGGAGTGGGTGGGTGGGAAGAGATCGACCAGAGAACTTGTATGCATATATATGCATAGCCTATGGACAGACAATAGGGTGGTGAAGGCCAGAGGTGGGGTTGGGGGTGGGATAGAAGGGGTCAATGGAGGAAAAAAAGAGATATGTAATACTTTCAACAATACAGATTTAAAAATAATTAAAAAGCCCCCACAAAAAACCTAGCCCTGTGTTATATCCTCCTGGAATTGTTTGCAAACCTCAATAAATATATTTCATATTTTAGTTAAAAAATAAAATAAAAGAAGCCATAATTACAGTAAAATAATTCTAAATAGTTCACTGTGGATTGGTATCCAAGAACAGAGCAATGACCGTCAGCCACCTCTAGGTCCTATACTGCTAACAGATGGTGAACATTTACACAGCTTGGGCCTAGTTGAGATCAGACTGAGAATCCCTCCCTGTCACAAGAGGCTCTAATTAGTAGATAGAACATTAGACCATATTAAAATTCCAAGCTAACATCTTACTTGTTAGTTTTAGATTGAACTTATGCCGTGGGGTGACTGATTTTGCTTATTGAAACACACATGTGCATGCACACACTAAAAGAGTAACTCCAACTTTCTGATCTATGGGGATCAAAATAAAGATTTTTCAAAGTCCTCTAGAAAAGGGCTCCAAAGATTTGTTGGATATCAAATAGCTCCTTCAAGACAACATTTTGATGAGTTAAGTGTAAATGAATCAGAAACATATGGATTAAGTTTTCCTTGAAATACACAGGGGCTTAAAAATCAAAGAAGAAACAGAGCCTGGCCCAGGGTCTTGCAGGTTCTGCCAAACCCAACACATTTGAAGAGCAGTTCAAGATTTCTGAGCGATCCAAAGATGGGGCTAGCGCTAGCCTGACCTACGTCTAGGTCCTACCGTATTGAAACAGAGAACACAAGTCATGCCATTTATATTGCATTATTACTAAAAACCCCTCTTTCCTTGTGGTTTGAAAAGTAAGTAAACCTAGACTTACAAAGGAAAACCCTATAAATGGTGTCTGCAGCACAGAAAGCTCTCTAACGGCTTGAAGAGCAAGTTCCGAATGTTCTCAGACAGTGTAGCTGTTATTGTCTGACAACGCAATAAAAGTTGTACATCAGCATGGCACCAAAGACTGTCAAATAACCATGTAACTTTGGGTTTGCACTTCAGAAATTCTCCACAATATTGCCAAAAAGGATATGGTGGAATAAAGATTAATTATTTCTGAAAATAAGACATACGTTAATCAGCATTTCTAATCACTCTTCTTATTTGCTATAGATAGGGGATTTTAAAAAGTTCTAATTGGTTAATCAGTTCATTGGCAATGTGGGAAAGTTACATTTGAATCTCATCACAGGATACACATGTCCCAATTAGATTTGATCAGTGAAACACATAAATGCTAAGTCTAATTTTAGTTAGCTTGCTTGTATCACTTGTGACCCACTTTGAAGTTTTACTAATCCGGTGTTGACCAAACACATAACTAAATCTAGCAGTCCGCAAGGAGATACAGACTTATGGGTCTACTTGGAAAATAGAAACACAATTATTCATATTAAATATATAATTTTAAAAAATTATAAGTAATACATGTTCACAGAAAATTTAGAAAATACAGAGAAAGCAAAATATTGGAAAAAGAATCACCAGGAACCTTGTGTTCAAGAAATAATTTTCAACATTATGGTACCTTTGTATACAGATAGAAAAAAAATGTAAATACTGTTTTGTGTTCCAAGTTTTCAGTTAATGTATTGCAAACATATTTCCAGCTAATTAAACATATTGCTACTACATCACTGATTATAGCAGATACTTTTTGTTGTTCCCAACATTAAGCTAACAAACCAAACTGAGATCAACATGTTTTATAGCTAGTTTTAAGTTTTACTTTAAGATAAGTTCCTAGAAGTGTAATTTCTGGGTATAGACAAGTTGTCCTCTAAGAGATGACCTGACACAGAGCCTAGTAACTGACTATTTGGTAAGTGATGAAATTACCCCCCCTAAAGGCAATAGCAATGGCTTTTCTATGGGAGGAGATACAAGTGACTCCTCATTCTCCAGCCAAAATGATGTATTATTGGTCTTTTCAATCTGTGCTCATCATAAAGTCAAAAAAGCAATCTTTTTTTTTTATTTAATTTGCCCTTCCTTGACACTAGTTAATTTAAACATGAATCCTATTTATTGGCCAATTTTATATTCCTTCTTTTATGATTTATACTTACATGGCTTGTATTGGGTTCTCCATTGGTATGTTTACTTCTTATAGATCTGTAGGAGTCCTTTATACTTTAAGATATTAACTCTTTTTCACATAGTTTGCAATGTTGTTTGTGATATTTAGAGCCACTTAAGTTTTTATTTAAATTAATTTGTTGGGTTTTTTTTTATTATGCATCTAATTTTGGTGTTAAGTTTTGATGACCTTCTGAAATCCAAAATAATATAAACATTTTATTATATATTTATCAGTTTTTAATTGATTTTCATGTTCAACTTTTTAAGTCATTTGTTTATTTTGGTGAATAGTATTTTAAGGACATATTTAAAATTAATTATTTTAGCAGAAACTTATTAAGGTGTTTGGCATTTAGTTAGGTTCTGTTTATATAATAATAACTCCTGAAGTGTACGAGGTATGGTTGACAGACTCTAAAGTTGTCCTCCTGATCCCCACCTTCTGGGGTTCACATCTTATATAATTTTGTTCCTATGATTTGCTTCTGACCAATAGACCATCTCAAAAGCAATGGGATGTGTGGAGACCTCTTTATTTGTCCTTCAATATTAAATGATAGCCTTACTGGGTAAAGTAGTCTTTGTTGCAAGCCCTTGCTTTTCATCCTCTGAATATTTTATGTCAATCACTTCTGGTCTGAAAAGTTTCTGTTGAGAAATCAGCTGACAGTCTAATGTGAACTCCCTTGTAGGTAACTAATTGCTTTTCTCTTGATGATTTTAAGATTTTTTTTTTTGTCTTAACCATTGCTCTTATAATTATGTGTCTTGGTGTTCATCTTGTTTAGGTCTCTCTGAGCTTCCTGGACTTGTATATCTTGTTCCTTTACCAGATCAGGAAAGTTTGTGGTCATTATTTCTTCAAATAGGTTCTCAATTCCTTGCTCTTTCTCTTCTCCTTCTGGTACCCCTATGATGTGGAGGTAGGCTCTCTTTATGTTAGCCCAAAGGTCTCTAAACTATCTTTATTCTTTTTAATTCTTTTTTTTTTCTTTTTGCTGCTCTAACTGGTGTTATTTTCTAACTTGTCTTCCAAATTGCTGATTTGATTCTCTGCTTCATCCAATATACTTATTATTCCTTCAGTATATTTTTTATGTCAGATATGGTATTCTTTTCCAACTGGCTCTTTTTCATGGTTTATACCGTATGCCCCTTTCCATACTGTTGTAGTTCTCACTAAGTTCCTTAAACATCCTTATTACTATTACTTTGAACTCTTTATTTCATAAATTGCTTATCTCCATTTTTCTGGAGATTTCTTCTGTTTTGTCTGTTTCTTTGTCTTCCCATTTAGATGGTCTCGTTGTGTTTGTTTCTATGTATTAGATAAATCTGCTATTATTCCTAGTCTTTGTGGGGTGGCCTTAAGTAGTAGGTGTCTTGTGGGACCCAATAGCACAGTCTCCTTTAGCACCTGAGCTGGGTGCTCCAGGAATGTCTTTTGTGTGGGTTATGTGGTAACTGAGTCTTGATTGCTATTGGCCCGTTGGTGTGTGTGATCAACCTTCAGGCTGGGTAACTGTGATTATGGTGTGCGAGCTGTTGAGCAGGTGCTGACCACATGAAGAGGCATTTGCCTCAGCAAGGTTTAGTGCCTGCTGAGATCTCCCTTTGGATATGCTGTTTTTGAAGCTTATTGAATCCTGCTCTAATGTTGTCTGAAGCTGGCCACTCTGTGTGTTGGTTCTGGTCCATCAGCAAGGGACTCTGGTGCAGGCCAATATCAGACACTGTCTATGCCTGGCCCTTGGCAACCTGTTTTGAGCTATGAGCAATCCACAGTGTTTGGCTTCCTCTGCTGGGCTTGGGTGTGCATGAGCAGAACCAAGCTGTCCATCAAGGCCAGCTATTATCACCACTGGGTCTGGGGGCAGGTCAGCAAAAGTCCTGAGGCACCCCGAGATCCACCTCCACTCTGCCTCTGCCTGATGACTGCCTGTTAGGCTCAGTCACTTGGGAGTTCAGGTTTTACACTTTCAATTCTCTTCCACTGATTGCCTTTAGATCCCATATTACAGGGTTTACTAATTGCAGTGCTATAACATGTTTTATTATAGTTCTGTGAGTAAATGGTATTCCTTCTACCAATCATCAATTCTGCTTCTTTTAAAAGAATTTCTTGGCTACTTTAGCATATTTATTTTTCCAGTTCAACTTCAGATCTCTTTGTCAAGACCCACCCTGCCCCCAAACATCTTTTTGGGATTTTCCACTTCAATTTCTTTAAATTTACCAAGTAACTTGGGAAGAATTGACATATTTACAATACTAAACCTTCATTTCAAGGAGTGTGGTATGTTTTTCTAGCTCTTTAAACATAGTTCTTTCCTCATTAAATTTCTGTAAATGTGCCATGGGTAATGCATATTTCTTGAAAATTCCCTATACTTGCTTTTTCTTTACAGTTGCCAAGAGGGTTTTATATATACTGTTACATAAAGATACACAAACACACATTCATACATATAAATACATTATTGTTGCTGGTATATAAGACAGCTATTAATTTTCACATGTTTATTTGTTATGAGAAACTACAATAAACACTCATTAGTTCTTATAGAGTTTTAGAATAATAGGATCTGTGTATTAGTAAAATAATTATATGCAAATAGTTATATTTTTACTTATTCTATTATTTTATCTTATTCTTGCTTTTTCTAATTTACTAAATTCACTTAAACTCTTACACAATTAAAAAAGCAAAGTATTAATAAAGGTCATACTTTTGGTATTTCAAATTTTAGTAGGATTATGTGCTTTTCACCAATTCATGTAATGTTGGCTCCTTGGCTGACTTGAGATAAATAGTATTTATCATTTTTGGAAGTATTCACTTCATTGAGACTCTCTTCCATTTAAATTATTTCTGGATGCGGAATTGCATCAAATATATTTTGAAACATGTGGATGAACAACTTCTCTTTTTTTCTGTGTCTCTTTTTCACTTGCACACTAGCCTAGACTCTGTGACTTAAACCTGGTGAACACCAGACATTGGGAGCAAGAGTTGTGAAGCTAACTCTAAAATATCTGGCCTTCACATTGGTTTAGCAGGAATATGTACAATGACCAGCAACCAAGGGCTAACTAATGGAAGAGAAACTTTCATATATCTAATGTTATTCCAGGCTTTATTGGGTTTTTCTTCCTTACCCCCATCTTCTCTTTCTATCTCCAGTCAGTAATATAACAGAAGAAGACCTTTATTTGTTTATACTTATTATGTGTAAGGGAGGTAATATATGTGTTTGGGAAAGGGAGGTGAAGTGGGGTGGATGGCCAAGGCTGTAAGGTCATTATGTGGTCACTATTCACTAAAAAGCCAAACAAGTCTTTTCTTTAACATGTTGGTTTCTGATGTTTAGGCCAGTCAATTTAATAAAATGACTATCTCCATCTTTCTGACTACTCTTCAGTCTGTCTCTATCTCTGTTCCTCTCTTCCACATCTTTCTCTTAGCAATGAGGAGTGGTCGCATGTCTATACTGGGAGAAATACCAGTACCTGAGCTTCACGTTTTATGAGAGCTTCATTTTTTCACTTGTTTAAGGTGGTGTCTATTAGGCTTCTCCACTATAAAGTTTGCACTTCTTTTTGTTTATAATTAAAATGTTTCACGGGAAGATACTTTGGAATTATCTAAATATCCTATTTTAACCCATTTTTACTTATTGATTATTTACTATTTCTATGGGCTCATAGTTTATTTTATTCAATGGGTTATAATCTATTTCTACTATAATTAATTTAAATGTGCAAATTGCATTCCTCTCCCAATTTTATAATGGGATTTCTGGCACAGTAAGAAATTCCAGACTTATCTTGTATTTCCCTTGCTCTAGACCTGAATCAGCCATATCTTCAGGGAGACCATTTAGTGGAGAATAGTATTTAAAAACCAAGATCTGAATGCTAGGCATGCTCATTACTATTGAGTATTGCTAATCCCAAGACTTTGTATTGGATAGAGGTAGGAAATTGTACACACACACACACACACACACACACATTTTTAATCTGTATCTGATGATGATGAGGGCTTTAACAAAATTTATTTGGTAGGGGATGAGGAAAAAGAGAAGCCAAGATTTACCATGTTATAGTGGAGAGCATGACTTAGAAAAGAGCCAGATAGATTTGGAGAGCCACTTTTCTGGGAGGTTTCGACCTTATCAGTTGAATATATCTAGGTATTCATGGAAGTGTAAAATATAACCTGTTATATGGAGGGAGGACCACGTTGAAAAACAAATCACTGAGGAAGAGAACAATAATTTGAGAAAGAAATCATTTAAAAGGATAAACAACAGAGATCTCATGAAAAAAGATCATAGGAAATAAAACAAATAATACAAAGGGACCAAAAAACATTCTCTTTTCCTAGAAGAACCTGAATTTGGATACTTAATAAATCCATTTATTATCAACAAAAGAGTAAACACAGACCAACACCTAAAAATCCAAGTAAAAATCTTCAACTACTATTAGTACTACTAGCTACATACATGTATATTTCTACATATACTCAGTACATGATCTCAATACTAGACTCTGGTCCTTCCGCTAGAAAATGTTCCTAGGGTCCACCATCTCCTCTGCTGGCTTCTGAAGAAGACACATTGTTTACTGAGGAGGTGCTTCATATCAGCCCTGCTATTCTTTCAAAACTTAATCCCATCTGTAAAATATCTAGTAGAAATTCTTGAAATTTTCCATTATTAGGAAGTCACTCTTTGCCAGCCTACAACACTGAGGAAAGTTTTATGATGATAATGATTTTACTTTCCTCTCATAAATGTTCTTTGGGAAATAATTTCTTTTGTAACTGGGAAGAAATGGGTTAAATTCTTCTCTCACATCACCTGATTTCACAGACATCTATTTGATCTTTTTACAATATTTTCTTTTAACTCCTCTGATTTCATAAAGAAAATGTCATGGCCAAGCAATCTAAAAATAGATTAGTTCTAAGTTTGCTTTTGTTATACTATCTTTTTCACAACAGATTGGCACCGATCATCGCCCATTTGTAAAGAATTACTCCATGATGACCAGTGGTCACTGGTTGTTTGGTTTAAGTTTCACTAAGGGTGAGCCCTGGACAATATACTAGGCCTACAAATAAAAACCCCTTGTTTTTCTCTGACCCACTTAGAATGATAGATTTCAAATATTCCCAAGGTGTCAATGGCAGTTTCACTTTACACAATGTTTCTGTTCTCCTTTTAAAAGCTCTGCAAAGTTTTGCTTTGCTTTGTTTTAGTGACAGCATCGTGGTTAACAGAACATTGTTAGGAATAAAAAACAGGACTTGACTTCAAGGCCAAAAGCTGAAATTCTAATAGCAAAAGTCCACCAGAATACCAGATCTCTTAAAAATTGTAATACATCCTTGTGAAAATCCAGATTTCAGAAAGGTTTAAAAATATCTGACTTTCAAAAGCAAAAACAGAGGTATATGAAAAAAGTTCTAGAGTTTTCAACTGTTATTATAAAATTGACTAGCTAAGGTTATATGGTTATAGATAATTTACTATCCCAAAGGTCCAAAAACTTAGTTTGCAGGCAGATATTCATAAATTATTACTTATGTAAAATTTTACAAAATATAAAATATTGTATGCCTCAGTTTATTCATTTGAGCAATGAAATTAATTTATCTGTCCTGTTTTCTTCACAGGATTGTTCTGAGAATCCGACATAATACAAATGAAGATTCTTTGTAAATTTAAAAAAACCCACTACATTAATAAGAAGTCTTGCTTTACTTCTATTATTATAATAGTATATTCCCAAGATTTATGCTGTGATCTATAGTAAATTTCAGCTTATGGGCCTAGAATTTAATTATATGATTTTTGAACTGGCAGTTTACTCCAAAGTATTTGCTGCAATACCAGAAATAGAAAGTTATATTTAAAACAAAACGTCCTAAACTTAGGACATGATGAGATTAGAGCTGGTCACGTAACACAAAATCAGATAAAGCTAATAATTGAACCAGATTTGGGAAGTGAAGTAGTCCCGTGGTCTAAACATTTTATCTGTGTAAAAGTTCATACCAATGAAACTCACTCAGAGGCCCACTACGTGAAAGAGATTGCGTTAGTGCCTCTGATGAAGCAATGGGCTCAGAGCAGCCCTTCTTGGTTTCCTCAGCATCTGTGAAAGACCTCAGTTTTGAAATCACTCATCTTCAAAATGCTTCAGTTAGCCATGGGAGCCTTGCTCAAGTATGCCTTGCATAGAAGCATAGTAACAATATATGAAGGAGTTAACACTCTAAGGAAGCAGTTGGGGGTTCTATAGTCTATTTGACCTGTGCCTTCCAGTGTTCAGTAGCTCTGAAGTGAGGGATTCTGTGGAGAACAATTTGTGAACAATTTGATCTAGTTCATTCTTTCACCCAATTCCAGAATCACTTCGACAGCATCTTTGACTATCCACCATCTATTGTCTAGTGTTGTTCTCACTCCTTAAAGAGACAGTATGCTCTGATGTTCAACATCCTAGATATTAGAAAATGAAACCTTAGGTGGTATTGAAAACACAGTCCCTGCAGTGGAGACCTACTGTTTCTAGTTCTGTTATCAGGAACACCTCAGACACAGACTTCGTTGTCTTGTTCATGGCTGCTTTCCCCCATCTGTGGAGAGCAGTCATATCCCTTCTGCATCTCCTCTCACATGCAAACAGCTCTAGGTTCCTAGATTTTTTCCAACCTCCTCCCTATCCTAACTACCTTCTAGGGGATTAACAGTTATTTGTCACTATATTTCTTAAGATTTGGGACTCAGCCTTGAACCCAACACTCCATATTTGGTTTCCCCAGCACACATCGAGTAGAAGGATTGCTACTCACAAAGTGGAACTTATGAATCATCTACTGAGGCAACTTCCTATAGTTTAGAGTCAGTTTCTAACTGAAAGTGGTTCAATAAACAATGCACTGGACTATGATTTGTTACTAAGTGTGGGAGGCCTAATATTATTATAGCATGTTACTAGGGGATGATGCTATAATAGTTCTTACCTATTAATTTATTCCCCTCTGGGTTTCCTTTATTCTTTTGACTCTTCCTATTTTAATTGCTACTAAACTGCCTATCTGTTCCCCTCCTGATTGATTATCAAGGTGGTCCATTAACCTTACCAGATGCGGGCATTTTTTCACTCTTGATAATCAGATAAAAGGCAACATTTTATCACTGAATTTTTCATTGACCAATGGAGTTTGCCTGAACCCAAATACTTGGTGGAAAAGCCTAAAACCTGTTTAAAGACGTTTTATCATCTTCACAGTAATAAATAAATTAATAAATAAACAAACAAACTTTAGAATTTTCAAACTAGGGATTCTTTGCCTTCTACAATGTAAGCATTCAATGTCCTTTTAGCACCCAAGATAAGGATATTTTGAACTAATTAAACATTGGAGTTACATTAAACAATGTGGAAGAGTTTATGAGTATAGTAGCAGCTGAAAGGGTATTAATTGCTTTTTCTTAAATGTCCACATATGTAAACATATTTACATTCATTTTAAGCATTCTTTCTTGAGTCTCTGTGGAATTTGTGAGCTTAGACCCACAAAGGGGAAAAAAAGAGAAGTAAACAGTTTATGTAGCATGTCAAAAGATGGCTATCTGTCTGGAACTATGTTTACCCCTTAGGGTGACAATTGAAGTCTTTTACTGAAAACCTGCAACAGCTTGAACAACAGTTAAATCATCTCACTTGTGCAATTGTCTCTGATTTTCCGGATCACACCATGTGGTAATTATAAAACCTCTGAATGGAAATTGCTGCCATCATTTAAGGTCATTCTGTCCCTAACTCACCAGTAGCACCTTCAGCTTCCCATCTTTTCATAATTTCAAATCAACAATTACGTGAATGGCAGAGCTAGATGCGATATCCCCAAATAATAAAATGCAAGAAGGGGATACCTGTCTACAATCTTGGCTAATGCCAGTCTTCTTTTTCTTTTTGTTGATCCAGACATCCTTCTCTCCATCTATTCCCCTTCCTGTCAGTCCGGGAACTATCCCATTGAGGCAGAAGTTACCTTGTGACAAAGAGACACATCACTTTATCGATAATGAGTAGCATAATGTGAATAATTAGAATGCACATGCAGTTTTCAGTATGCTTTTCGAAATAGCATTTCAATAAGTCAGAAGGAACAAAATCAGTGAAAAACAAATTTTTGGGGGTAAAAATATTGAAAACCTTTCGGAAGTTATCTTGACACATTTTTACTTTGTCATTTATCAAGATATGGTTGCATATATTGTGTAACAACCAAAGCCAAACTGGACTGGTACAAGACTTGACTATTTCCTGTGTTTATGTCCAGCATAGATGACCCTGAATTCTGCTTTCTATCTTTGCTTTACATAAACTCAATTCTATCATCTCAACCTCAGACTTTCTTCTTTGGAAGCCAAAGCAGATGCCCCTCCCCCTCCCCTTTTGGGTGAACTAGGGGGAAAATCAATAATACTTCTCAGGGATACTTGCAAAGATGAAGTACTCGAAGTTGAAGTGTGGAGAGGAAAGTACCACATTGTCCTATTCATCCCCTTGTCTTACTTAACACTATCTTTTCCAAACAATCCTGGAACTCTGGCTAGTGATCTGCATAAAAATTATGGGCCCAGACATTTGTTTGTATGAACAAGTGGGTTACATTTACCAAATATTATCTTGAATTAGAGTTGCCACAGTGGAAAACTTTTAACCTAAGATAAACTTATTCATTTATGAGATGCTCTAGAGATAAAAAGGGTCTCTGTGTAGAACTCAGAAATGTAGAGGAAAAATTATTTTTCTACCCCTGGAGTTTCTGGCAACACAGATGGAACCTCTCTGGAGCCTGCAGATGGGATCCTGAGAAAACTGGCAGAAGCTGGTGAAGGGTGAGAATTTTTATCAGAATCAGTTCTCCCAGATCTCAACCTACAGTGGCCCGGACAATAGAGGAAGGTAAAATTTTACTTTGTCCTGTGAATTTGGTTTTGGGGTGCATATTGGTTATTGATCATTGTCCTCTAGGGACAGATATTGATTTCTTATTTGTCTTGTTTTATGTCCTGAGAACTGGCGTGGCTTTCTGCTGCCTGGGCCAAGCCTGTTGTCAGTTCTTGCATCTGCAGGCAGCTCAACCATCATGTTGGGGGGCCCTGAAAATATGACAGAAATGTGGGTTGCACCCATTTTCAGCTAGCATCTATCAACTGTTGGCAGCTTTCTTTCTTTTGTTTGTCTTGGGCATGCTCTGGATCTTGGCAGGGCTACATATTTTGCACCTTCCTTGGGATCCCGGACTGCAAGAGGGCGCAGGCTGGGCTGAGGGACCCCTCTCCCCAGTCCATGAATGCTGTGCACTGGGCCTCTAGTTATCTTATAAATCTAATGATGCATGAATAGAAATGTGATTCTAGAAGCAATTGAAAGCCCACCTGCCCTTTGTATTAATCCCACAACCTCCCCCATTCACCTCAGAATACTTACAGATATTTTAAAGGATGGGACACAAAACAAAACTTGGAGAAAACTCATCTTTTCTTTGTGCTTTTGGGATGTAAATATTCTTTCACCTGCTCTTCTCTAAGAGCCCAGACTGATCTCTTTGAAATGCAAACTTGAGGGAGATAGTTCTCATCAGTAAGAAAAAGCTATTTGGAAAAAAAGGGAATTAAAAATATTAAAACTCTTCTCCAGAATTATTAGTAAAATGTTTAAGCCATCTGAGCAGGTTTACTTAATTTATCTGCCAGAAACACAATTTGGATCCAATTACACTTTTATAACCTAGTGAAGTTTGTACTATCACATCTGTCTTGACTAAAATTTTAAAACAAAACCTAGAAGATCTCTCTTTGCATCTGCCTATATGTTACTATATGTCTATATATGTCTAACATGCTACTTTCCTACCTCCAGATAGTATTGCTGAACTCAAGTTATAAAAGAGCTCTATTTAATTGGCTTAAAGAAAAATACATGCTTATATAAACTACGTATTTTCTCAAAAATATAGAAACTAACCCAAATATTTTTTAAGTTCATGTGATCTCAAATGATCTTTAGTAAATAAAAGCTAATTCAAGTTTTGTTGGTTTATTTAAAACAGGCATATCTTTACAATTATTAAAATTAAGCACAATGCAGATGTGCAAATTTTATTTTACTTGGGTTTACTGAAGTCAAATAAGCTCATGTTATATCTGTTATAGAATTAGTCAGCAAGAAAAATAATAAGATGATGATTAGCTGTTTAATGGATAGTGAAATAAATGTTCATAAGTTAGGTAAAAATAATTGTTAAAAACAAGTAAATTAAATAGATGTAAGTATAGTAAAACTTTATAGGTAAACTTTTCAAAAATAATTATGTTTTATGTAATGCCACCTTAAAAAGTTTCTAAAATTATTTTCTGAAAATACTAAAGTCATACTGAGCTAAGTTAAATGATGGGCTTTTTGGTTTATTTATTTATTTTCTTTTTCCTCCATCATCATTTATTTCCCCCATATCCTCCTCCAACATCTCCTCCCCAAAATTACTATTGTTGGTATCCATGAGTTCTTTTTCTCTTGTTTGCTCAATTTCACCACCTCCCCAGAACCCTCCCCACCAAGAGCTGTCAACCTGCTATCTATGAGTCTGTCTCTATTTTGCTTGTTAGTTCAGTTTGTTCAAGAGACAACCCACTGTATGGGAGAACATATTTACCATTGGTACATCTGATAAGGGGTTAATATCCAAAATTTATAAAGTATTGACAAAATGCAACATCAAAAGAACAAACAATCCAATTAAAAAATGGGCAAAGGACCTGAATAGACACTTCTTCATAGAGAACATACATATGGCCAATGGACATATGAAAAGATGCTCAATGTCACTAATCATCAGAGAAATGCAAATTAAAAGCACCATGAACTATCACTGTACACCTGTCAGAATGGCTATCATCAATAAATCAAAAAACAAGTCTTGGTGAGGATGCGGAGAAAGGGGAACCCTCATGAACTGTTGGGGGAATGCAAATTGGTGTGGCCACTGTGGAAAGCAGTATGGCGATACCTTAAAAAATTAAAAATGGGCCCTAACTGGTTTGGCTCAGTGGATAGAATGTCAGCCTGCGGACTGAAGGGTCCCGGGTTCGATTCCAGTCAAGGGCATGTACCTTGGTTGTGGGCACATCCCCAGTAGGGGGTGTGCAGGAGGCAGCTGATCGATGTTTCTGTCTCATTGATGTTTCTAACTCTCTATTCCTCTCCCTTCCTCTCTGTAAAAAAAAAAAAAGGAACTGCCTTATAACTCAGTGATTCCACCTCTGAGAATTTATTTGAAGAAACCTCAAACACTAATTCAACAGAATATGTGCACTCCTGTGTTCATTGCAGTGTTATTTACAATAACCAAGGTTTAGAGCAGCCTAACTGTCCTTCAGTAGATGAGTGAATAAAACAGCTATGGTACATTTGCACAATGGAATACTACTTGGCCATAAAAAAAGAAGACAATGTTACTCTTTGCGAGAGCATGGATGGACCTGGATAACATTTTGCTAAGTGAAATAAGCCAGTCAGAGGAAGAAAACTACCAAATGATTTCATTCATATGTGAAATAATGAATATTCATTGAATATCTAGAACACTTCCAAATAAAAAATGATAAAACATTAATTACTGAACATAAGTTTATCTACGTTTGGCTTCATATTACAAAAGAATTAAATATACTTGGGTCTATTTAACATATCTTGTGTCACATTGAAAAATTTACTATGAAGAAGAATATACTTCTGGAAATTATGAAATGTACTTATAAATTTGCTAACCCATAGAATAATAGTGTGACAGACAGTCCATGGTTGGTTACTCCTCAATTTTCACTAGAAATTAAGGTTTTTGGGCTTTAGGATTCTAAAAAATACATGTAATTTAAACTACTTAAAATAATATGGATTAAATAAATGGGTGTATAAAATGTAGGTAAGGTAAATATTAATATGTTTTCTGAATAAGGAAAGGTATGGCAAACATGTTTTTGTTAAGGGAAGAAAAAACAAGTAAATTTGTCCTAAAGCAGAATAACTGGTTGTTCTAGAATGAGGAAGAGTAAACTTTAGGACAAAACCTGAATGGATACTAAAAAGTTGTAGAAGGTTTGTGGAAAAGAAATCCTGGGAAAGGAATTGTATGTGTGGTCAAGCTGGCTAAGATTGCAATGAATTTATTTAAGTATTTTTAAGATTGAGCTTTAATTTCAAAAGTACACTGGGACAAAATTATAATTTGGTTTTCTCTCTGTTCAAAGGACAAAGTTTTCTTGGCTTAATGATCTGCTTTTGATAAGAGATTGTGAAAGGTTTTTCTTTACCTTTTGGGTACTCTGTTGGAAAGCAAAGATTCTGCCTCTTACCAAATAATTTCCTATGCATCATGTTGTCTTTATCAGTCTTCGATTAGTTGGGAGAACTGAGTCATTTCAATCTTTAAAAAAGCTCAGTTTTATTCACAACTATATAATCTTCTGCACTTGTCTTTATAATCTTCTACTATCACTTTGGTTAAGTAACAGAGTATTATTCTATAATGATCTATTTAATTAAATGTTCAAACCCTTTGACATTTTGACAAATGCCCAACATCAAATTCTAACTGGAATCCATTTTATCTCATACTAACTTTGAGATTTCCCAGAATGCTTCTAGAAAAAACTCAAAGAATGTGTCTTTCACCTTGTAAATAAGATTTTAAACTAATTAGGTTTATTTAGCATTTTAAATTACATAGGATGCATTACCAAGTAAGAAATGATAGTAAACCTTAGATTTATAGGTACGGATATAGTCACTAATATAGGTATTTCAGAAATTGAAGTTCATAGAAACTTGTCAATACCCTTAAATTGTTGTGTGCCACAGAAATAACTAAATTTTCTTATCAAATGAACTTTCATCATATCTTTAACTATGCCCATTTTTAAGTTTTGTTATTTAAAGACAGTTATTATTTTACTTTGATGTTTTCAAAGTGCTTTGTCTTGAGAGATTCATTGAAAGAACTCTTACAAATACTCTAAAATACAGGTTTCTGATAGCTAAGATAATACCACTGAACTAGGTAAGAATTGTCAGAACTCTAATAGGAAAAAATGGATTCAAGTAGAACAAGAATTGATAACATGATGGCAAAGAGGGGAAAATGGGGACATCTGTAATACCATCAATAATAAAATAAATTAAAATATAAAGAATTAATAACATGAGATTGAATAAACTGATTATTATGATTATAGTTTTTAATGACTTTTTGTTTGAAACATTGCTGGTTCTTTAATGTTTCAGTTTTGCAAATTAAGAAAACATTTTTTTTTCTTTTGAGCTATCTATGACTTATAGCAATTTGATAAAATATAACTTTGTAAACAGAATTTAAACATTTACTTTTTCTTCCTACCTGATCCTTTCAGAATTTGGAAACTCATTGTGTATTCTTATTTTCAGGGTTCCAAGGCCTACCAAGTGAGTAATAGAGGTACTTCCTGGAAGACCCAGAAACATTAGGAAAAAACAAAAAGGAATTCACCCAAATCTATAGATAATTCCAAGTGAAGTCTGATGGTGAATCTTTGGTTTGACTTCCTAGCCTTGAGAGGTCGTTTAAATGTCCAATATGTGATTCCTTATGAAAAATTCTAGCAAAACTAACTTAAAAAGAGCCTATATAATCAATCACAACTCTTGTTGCACTTATATAAATAATCAGACCAAATTTAATAAATCTATACTTACTTGCAAACCAATTAGTCTTACTTTGATTAACTTTGATAGAAATAGAAGTAACTATAGAAAGAAAAATTTTGTTTGAATGGAAAATTATAATACAGCCTTGTGGGTATTAAATTCCAGTTCTGTTTACTGTCTTTGAAGTTTTGTTATCTACTTCTAAACTCAACTGGATCCAGAATTCTATTTTTCTTAAATATCTGGCTATGGCTCTCCAAACTCAATATTTCCAATTTTCATCCACCCTCTTACTTGGAATCACTAAGATCAAAGACTGCCCTTGAACCTCATTGAAAAGGACCAGATAGCAGCCTTGGACCTTCAGTCCATATCTCTCAGTTAAAGATGGTTCTTTTAAACTCTCGGAACTGCACACCAGCTGCAGATCTAAACCAAAAATTGATTAGGAACATTCCTTGCTGGAAGTAGATGACCCTTTGAGATGGATAACATGCCCAAGATCACTGATCAAAATCTTCACCTCTAATATAAACCCTTTATTCCTTTAGACTTTTTGCTACTTATTTTTCCTCTCTGTTAATGCACGGGAATGCAATGCTCCTTACCCTGGCAACTGTCACTGACTGAACCGCGAAGGCATTTGGTGCACAGTAAGTCCCTAGGCTGTCTTGCTAAGGTGGTTTTAGGTAATATAATTATTTTAGATTGCTGATTGGCTGAACAAGAAGGGGTCTGTGTCATAGCAAGTACCTCCTGATACCCGGATGAATACCTCGGTACTGTAGCAAATGAGACATTAGCAAACAATCCACTTGGCTAAAACAGGCTGATGCCCCTTCAGCAAAAAACTGGCTTGGCTCATGGGGGCGCTGCTTCAGTCTCTTGTTATGATCCTCCAAATAGTCATTATTGTCATCTCCCTGGTGTGCTGTCTTCTAACACATGTTTGCAGCTATCAGCAGTACACCAGATGATCTCACTTTACTTGAAGAGACAGAAACAGGATGCGAAAGGTGAATAGAAAAAGCAGTTCTTCCACAAACCAGACATCATAACCTATTGGATTCACAATTCACAAGAACAGCTTAACTCTGATTGTGACTGAGAGTCTCACTAAGACCCCAATTTTGGTCAAGCTTCATGTATGAGACTAGGAACAAAAAAGGCAAATTGTTAAATTAATTAAACAAGGAGGCCATTAGATTGAGGTGGTTCTAATGCCTTAGTAGCCTAGTCAAGGAAACCAAAATCTAAGCTTGAAATGCCTCAAGATGAGGGAATCAAAACAAAAGAGCCATGGATCACAAATAGCTGACTAGGCTCTCCTAAATAAGGCAACTGCTAAAGCTATAGCCAATCAGACATTTCCCTGCTTTTCTCCAGCCCCTTCTGTATAAAAGCCCCTCCCCTAGCTCCTGTCTGAGTAGTGCTCCTCACCACTTCTAGTTTTGTGCAGCCTGATTTAAATCAATTTTTGCTCCAATAAACTCTTACATTTT
Source organism: Myotis myotis (assembly GCF_014108235.1). NCBI lineage: Eukaryota > Metazoa > Chordata > Mammalia > Chiroptera > Vespertilionidae > Myotis > Myotis myotis. The sequence continues at coordinate 8,899,347 of NW_023416315.1, forward strand.
TAATATGACTCAGTTTGTCTTTTAACAAATCTTATCTGTGACTGACCCCAAACCCCCTGTATGTCTTATTCTACCTATTTTCTAAATGCTTTATTTTGAAATGATTTTTGTGAACTCTAGGAAGATGACTAGATAGTGAGATTGTATGTGAAGCATGAGATTTAAACAAAGAGTTAAGCTAAATCTCTGAAAGCAAGCAAAACACACTTTTGTTCCCCGGTGATTAGTAGATGATTGATTTGGGCTACTTGGAGGACAGAAGTATTTGTGGTTATTGATGGAAGAGGAAAGTGGGCAACAAGTTACCAGAAAGAAGCATTGGGGAAAGGAGCTTTGGGACAATTTACTAAGAAGAAAGAGAAAATGTGAAATGCTTCAAGCAGTTTCAAGCGAGTTGGAAGCGGAGCCTTAAGAGAGCAACGAAAACAAATGGGAAGGAAAGTGATCAAGTGTGTCAGAGGAAAATGAGGACAGGCAGCCCCGGGTTTCACCTGGGGACAACTCTACATAGCCACCTGGTAACATCACCCTTACTGAGTATCTCCCAAAGTGTATGTTCATTACTAAGAACAGAGAAACTGGATGATTTTATAGCCACAACTGCATTGACAGTGGGTGCTATTTTAGTAGACTTATGCCATCGTTTTGCAAAAAACAACAGTACAGTCCAGTCCAGGGCTGAGAAATGGGTTTTTCCAGAAGACCCTCATTTTTAGCAGGATAGCTTTCTCTGGTATGTAGTAATCGCACAATGGAGTCTTTGACTGGACTCACCCGGATAATGAATTGTGGCTGCCTTCAAAAGGAAAGATGCTGACAACATGAAATGTGCATCTATTTCCTCAGTTGAGCAATTTATACCTCATCACCTTTGATACTACAAAGAGGAAATCACTAATCTCTATCAGTATTGTGAAATTTTCTTAACTTCTAAATTGGTTATCTTTGCTCTTTCTGTTAAAACTCCACATAGTCACTCACTTTCCAAAGTTCACTTTGCTGGAAATTAGTTGGAGGACAAAAGTTCCCAGGACAAAGTTTTGTGCTTTATGTAAACAAAACCTCATTTCTATTATCTGCCATTTAGCCATGAGCAGTTAAGCTAGAAACACAAATGCGAAGTGTATTTGTGATGACTTTGCACATCCTCTGACATGAACCACATTCTCTCTGGGATGAGCAGAACCTTTACTGGCATGTACAGATATCTTTGTTGCATTCCTCCATGCTTGCATGATTCATTCATTTGCTAACTTGGTAAAATGCAGTTTGCCAGCACAGGGCTAAAGTCTCAATCCTAAATTAACTGTTTTTATCTAAAAAACAAAAAACAAAAACCCACCTCTGAATGATATTTGCTGGTGTGAGAAACATTATCTGCTCTTCTCCGTGTCAAATCCTCTTTGGGATTACTGCTGCACTTGTGGGTGAGAAAGGGCTTAGGGAGGGGCAAAGATTTCTTTCCCATTTCTAGTCCAAAACTGCCCTGTAGAAAACTGCGATATGAGACTTGGAAGAAGAATAAGGAGGGTTTCAACAGGATTTGAGAAGAAAATGAAAGAAGAACAAATGAAGACTACAAATAGATTCATTTTTTATTTTCAGGACCTGAAGGTATCTACAACCTTTCTGCAATAACTTGAAAATACCTGGATTTGAACTGCCACCAGAAAAGAGAACATAGACTGCTTTAAAGATGATGTCGCTATCTTAAAGAAAGAGATGTTGCCTTGTCCTCATCCTCATTCATTCTTTACCTGACTCATATTAACATGACTAAAGAGAAAACGTGTCCATCTTGAGGGGGTGATGAGAGAATTGATCAGTGAAGAAAAACTGAGTTACTAGAAAATATAGTCAATGCCCCCTGGAGAAATGAGTGGGGAGATGGGTTGGTAAGCAGAGAACTTCAAAGATTCCAGACCCACTGGCAGGATCGCCCTTCTGTGTGGGGATAGATGCAGAATATCCATCCTGACCAACGGAGATCAAGGATTGCTGTGCCTCTGGCCAAGTCCTGTGGTGAAATAGATTAGCTTGAACCTTTCTAACATTTCATTCAAATTACTCTTCGATATGTAGTTCCCTGTTCACCCCTTCCTTTCCGTGAAACTCAGCCTACAGAATAAGTGCACTGGCCTATAGACTTTGAGCATGGAAATGCTGGTAGAGTCGTTGACATTCTAAATGAGTGTGCTGGCGTTCTCTTCACATTGTTATGTTTTTACAGTAATGTAAATAATACATGTACCAAGTCATAGAGATTACAAGAACACCTCTATCTGTGACATGCTGGTATATATATATTGTCAGTCTTGTCAGCTTGTTTACCGTTACTCTGCCCAAGAGAAGTGGATACATCACCAGGGTGTTTACAAAATCAGGGGTCTCAGTCTAGAAGGTTTGGGCTAGAGCTAGAACCTTGGAAAAATCTCTGAGATAATAAATGCCTGCCTGCTAGATTTCTTAGGAAGCAACCTGATGAGATCTCACACTGAAAGCATAGTTAAATTGTGCCCACAAAAGGGCTAAAGCATTGTTTCTTCTAATGGACTAGATTTCCATAAGTGTGGGAGATATTATATACCTTCAGTCCTTGCAGAAAAACACCCATTCTTATCAAATGTTATGACTAATATATGTTGGTAGCTTATTGCTGAAGAGCACTCGTCATATGCAAAACATTGCACACAGGTCTTTATGTACATAATTTTATATATTCCTCAATACAGTTGTGTAAGAAGGTTGTGGCATTGCCTTATTTTACAAATGAGAAAACCAGGACCCAGGTAAATTGAGAGCTTTCTCTAAGCCGCACAGTGGTGCGGCCAGGAATTGAACACACCAGGCTGCCTCTCTCCAGAGCCCACGTGCCTCCTGACTCTCTTGTTCTAATGACTCATTTATTTTCTTTAAAAAAAGTCTTTGCTTACAGAATGGAACCATTGAAGGCAGGGGTCTGTGGTCAACCTAACCGGCTAAACCACTCCATACCAGAAAGATGTTGTTTCCTGATCACTGAGTGTAACTGCAGTTCAGTTCCCCAGTGCTGCCAAGGCTCAGAGGAGGCGCCTATAAAACAGAACGTGGCTGCCCTGATTGCTGCATATTTTATGTGTGGGGCAGAAAGAGAAAAGCAATCTGAGATCTACAGGTCTGTCATTTTTACCAGAATTTTAGCCCGTAATTTCATTGCCATCAGGAATTTCTTACCTCTACTTTGAGCATAACTATTCTACAGAATTTCTAATTTTGTTGCTCTTTCCCTTTTCATGGAAGTTAAATATTTATCTTCACTTAACCCCATTGCCCTTATAGACACTGCTGTCATCTTCATATAACTCAAATCTCTGCTGCATTCACTTTATAGATCCATACTGGCCTGGATCTCTAATTTTATACTATATTCTTCACATGCAATTCCAGGGCCCATGTGTTTCATGCGCCTTCAATGAACAATGTGTAGGTTTCCAAATATTGTGTTTCTATGACACAACTCCAAGGCAGACACCTCTCAGACATAAATAACTAAGACCAGGCTGCCTTTCTACAGAGCCCATGTGCATAACCATATCTCCAGCACCTGTACATGCACCCAGAGCATGAATCATAATGATTGTTCAATTGATATGTGTTGAATAAATTAATGAAACCACATTGTATCCATAATAAAATGTGATATGATCTTTTGAGACAGTGGATTATCAATTTATAAATAAATATAAAGTATTAGTACAAAACAAAATGAGTCCACCAGATACTGAACACAGAAATATGGTCTCTTAAACTTATCAGCTTTTCAGTGAGAGATCACTTCAATTTGAAACTATCACAAGATTTAAATCTTGGTAATGCATATTTTTCTACAACCCTGTATCTTGTGGTATATAATAGCATGCATTATATGCAGAGAGTGATGACAGGTAAATTTTCCAACTACATGCCTTTTAAAAAAATGGTGGTAAGAATACTTAAAATGAAATCGACCCTCTTAAACAAAATTTTGCATGTACAATGCAGTATTGTTAACTATAGGTAGCATATTGTATGGCAGATTTCTAGAACTTATTCAGATTGTATAACTGAAACGTTATAACAGTTGAAAAACAACCCTTCATTCCCCCACCCCATGCCTAGGAAAACAACCATTCCACTCTCTGTTTCTATGATTTTGACTTTGACTAGTCTATGATTTTGACTATCATGCCCTACTTGTCTTACTGTAGCTGGTTTATTTCACTTAGCATAATGTCCTCTGGATTCATTCATGTTGTTATATATTTTAAGATTTCTTTTTTTTTTTGATGACTGAATAATATCCTAATATATATAAATTACTTTGTCTTTATCCATTAATCTATCAAAAGACACTTAGGTTATACCCATGTCTTGGCTACTGTGAATAATGCTATAATGAACATGGGGTAAGATATCTTTTTGAGATAGGGGTTTTGTTTCCTTCAGATATATATTTTGAAGAGAAATTCCTGGATCATGTGTTAATTTTATATTTAATATTTTGAGAAATCGCCATACTGTTTTCCATAGTGGCTGCACAAAGGTTTATTCCCGCCAATAGTTATCATGAGTTTTCTTTTGTCCACATATTTACCAAGGCTTGTTATCTTTTATATTCTTTATAGTGGTCATTTGGACATCTATGAGGTAATATCCCATTTTGATATTGATTTTCATTTCCCTGATGATTAGTGAGTTGAGCATCTTTTTATGTACTCATTGGTCATTTTCCTTGGCTTTGCTTGCCCACAGAAACTTATTTTCCATTGGTTAGAAAGAAAAATATCAATCCCATTTTCTTACAGTCATAGGACTTCTCTTATCTACATGGCCTTCGCACTGGTACATTCGGGGACATTTGCTTAGAATAAATTCACTTAATTGGTGTTTATTCAAACAACAATGCAAAGCCTGATCTCCCTACACATTCTACTATTCACTAAAGGATTGTATGATGAGGAAGGTACAACCTCTGCCTTTCAGAAGGGACCACATGCAAGAAAAACAAGGCTGGGAGGAAAGTGGAATGAGGAGCAGCACACTCATATGGCAAGAAGCGTTTTCTTTTGTTGTCCCAAGCCTCTTGTTTCATCATGTCATATTGAATTGACAGTCCCATGCCTGAGAACTGACTAACAGGATAACATTCTTTAGAAAAGGAGCCTGGTTGGAGTCAGGCAGAGAACAAGGCTGTGGCATTCTCCTCGAGACCATCATTTAGTCCTTTATTTTCCTTAAAGCACTCCTTGCATCACTCCTCTCTGGAGATTCTCTGGAGATCAAGAAGGGCACCTAGCCTCTAGGAAACCACATACTGCTCTGGCCACCGCTGGCCAGGCCAGGTGAGGGCTTCCCCTGCCTTGCTGGACAGCTGTAGATCTGAATGCCTGCTGAGGCCTGGCCCCTGCAGTTGCAACTAGTTACTCCTTAGCCTGGAGTCAGGACCTACTCTGGGCATAACCAGGGCCCTCCCTAAAGCCATGGAGATGTTCTGACCCAAGATTTCTTTTTCTTCTTCTGTGGCTTTCCAGAAGAGAATGCCTTAGGCTTTTTTTTTTTTTTTTTTTTTGAGGGGGGGGGGAAGGAAACCATTATAAAAGAAAAGAGGAAGAAAAATATTATGAAAAGGAAAAAAGAGAAGAAAAAAGATAGAATATAAGAAAATATGCCGAAACCGGTTTGGCTCAGTGGATAGAGCGTCGGCCTGCGGACTGAAAGGTCCCAGGTTCGATTCCGGTTAAGGGCATGTACCTGGGTTGCGGGCACATCCCCAGTGGGAGATGTGCAGGAGGCAGCTGATCGATGTTTCTCTCTCATCGATGTTTCTAACTCTCTATCTCTCTCCCTTCCTCTCTGTAAAAAATCAATAAAATATATTTAAAAAAAAAAAAAAAGAAAAAAAGAAAATAATTGTAGAGGAGAAAGCACGAGAAAAAAGAAAAAATAGAGTAAGAGAAGGAAAGAGAAAAATTGGAGATATGAAAAAAAGAGAGACAAAAATAATAATAAAGAAATAAAAAAGATAATGCAAAAAAAATGAAGTGGCGTTTGTCTCAGCTGAGTTTAGTGCCTCCTTGACGTTCCCTTTGGGTTTTGTTCTGTTGACTGAGGCTGACTGTTTCATCTGCCAATTCTGGGCCTCCTAGGGTACCGTGGTGCCAGCCACTGTCAGAAGCTGGACCTGTTTGGCTCTCAGCAACCTGTTAGAAGCTTCAAGTGATCCACAGTGTGTGACTATCTCCAAAAGGCTTGGCTGCACACAGGAGGAGCCAAGCTACATTCTAAGGCCGATTTCTTAGCAGCATGTGGTCCAGGCATGTGTCAGCAAACTCCCTCAGGTTCCCTGGGCTCTGCATTTGCCCATCTTCACCTTAGAGCCAGCTGTCAGTCTTAATAACTGAAAAGGCTGTTTCTGAAAGGCCTTTGGCGAAATCGGGAGTATAAGACCTCTGGCTCTCCAGTGAGGGGGAGGCACTGTTCAGATTTCAGGGAAATTGGTGGGTGTGTTTTCCTGTCTCAGAGCTGCTCCTCTGACAGTGTCCCTGACTATTTCCCTGTCCTTGGCTGGGCAGAAGTTGCCGTATGCAGTTCAGTGGGATATGCTGGAAACTGGGAGTTTCAGCTCTTCCATGCGGGGGAAGCACCAGTCAGGTTCCTGGGACAGTGGGCAGATAGGCCACCCCCATGCCCATCACTGACTCTCCCTGAGACTGTTCAAACCCAGAGGTTTGGCTTCTGCAGGGGTCAACATTCAGGGTGTGGCCAGCAGGGTTCCTAAGGGTGGGGCAAGCTGTATTCCCTAGGATGGGGTGTTTGCCTTTTCCCGAGCTGTGGCTGCTTGGAGGGGCCTGCCCATCTCAGGAAAAGTGGCCACTTTGGTTTGAGGGGATATGGCTGGTTGCAGGTCTGCCGGCTGTAGCTTTTCCCACGTCTACTCCCTATGTTTTCCAATAGCTCACCATGCTCCAATGTTTTTTAAGGATATCTTCTTAGTTTTGTCTTACATCTTAAAAATTCCATCTTTATCTCAGTACAGTGATCAGTTTGACACAACTAATGACACTTCTATTTGTTTTTCTCATATATATACTTGTCCTTGTTTTCATAACCTCCCGCTTTTGTGTGTGTGTGTGTGTGTGTGTGTGTGTGTGTGTGTGTGTGTGTTTATGGATGATATTCTGTCTTTCATTTCTTTGAAAAACATCATATTTATTTTATGAATAAAAATTGTTCTTTGATATCTATTTTTACATGTGAATTTTTGTTTGATGGATCTGTTGATCTTTTTATGATGCTAGAGTTCCTCATCTGCTTTGTAATTCTCATTTTAGAGTTTATCTGTGGGAAAGTTTTCCAGTTTGATGGCTTTAATTCCATTTCTACCTTAGCCTTATATGGTATGTGGCTCTAAACTGAATCCTAGACTCTCCTGCCATAAAGGTGACAAAAACTCAGTCCTCTTATTACGATGGTGAGTCCTAGTTCCAGTGCAAGTCTGCTTCTATTCCTAGGTATGAGAACTCCTCCAGTCCTCATTCAGAAGAGACAGCGTGGTTCCGGCCCCCGGCTTCATGAAGAATCCATACTAAATAGAATTGAGTGGTCAGTCTCTGCTCTAATCTGCTTTTAAGACCCTAGCAACAAGGGCAATGACCTGGTTTAAGTTCCTTCTGATCTTTAACCTAATGTAGGTTTGCTCTCTGATCCTGGCCCACAGTGTGTCTTTTACAATATTTAGCGAAGCCCTGGCCTGAGTGGCTCAATGGTTGTGCATCGACCTATGAACCAGAAGGTCACGGTTCTATTCCCAGTCAGGGCACATGCCGGGGTTGTGGGCTCAATCCCCAGTGGGTATGCAAGGCAGCCGACCAACAACTTCCTCTCGTCATTGATGTTTCTATCTCTCTTTCCCTCTCCCTTCCTCTCTGAAATCAATAAAAATATATTTGAAAAAAAATAAATTTAATCCATTATTTGTGTGTTTGGATTGGAAGTTTTAGGTTCCAATGAGTATTCTACCTGCCATTTTTCAGCCTTCTTTTCAATATATTCCCAAAGCCTTCTTTTAGGAGAAAAATATTTTTGATGAATGATCATAATGAAAACTGTGTGATTAGAACTGTGATTATGTTTGTCAGGTGTTCGTGACAGAGTGAAGACAAGTTGGAGGAAGACCACAACAAAGGGTCACTACAAGTCTTCCCTGTTCTTGTGCTTTTACTCTGGGTTTGTACAAATGGAAACCTCAAATGCTCCTTCTTGGTGATGCAAGGAGAGCATGCATGCACTGGTTCACCTCAGCCCACACAGCTCATTGTGCTACTGTTTACTTTGTGTTAAAGAAATAATTCCCTATAGCCATGTCTTTAACAAATTTCAAAAAGGAAAACCAAAACTGCCTCTCGAATATGTTTAAGAACTTTCCAAAAACGTGAGCACATCTCTGTGTGGAAGTGAAGGGGATGATTGTGTTCCATGGGCAGAGTTGTGCCTCCTGCTACGCTCATTGCTGTTGCTACCTGTCTTTGCAGGTTTCTATGTTTTCCATCCCTATTGTAGACTTAACCTTAGATGCACAAAGCTGCTTATCAATGTGCAGGAGCTCTGTCCCTGATGGGAGAGCTTCTTGGAGATGGAGAAATGTTAGACTTGTTTTTTTAAATCATAACCTGAAAATGGGCTTTCATGTAAACATGTGTATACACAATGATAGACCTTCTTGCTAATCAATAGTCTTTGGTAACACCGCATTTGAGAATGGGATTGTTTCATTATTTGCATCTTCTTTTCATTAGTTATCCTGATTTTTTTTCCCTTCAAGTTTAGTTGGATCTAATTGAGACCAGTATCTAGTAAGCATCCAGGAATTACTATGAAGCAGAGAGAGTGAGAAACAAAAATGACCAAAAAAAGAAACATCCAAAGTGAATGAGTTTGTATATCCCTGTTTACACACTGTCAGTGGCCCTTTTCAAAGGCATGTTGACTGATAACTACAGGAACTCAATGGGAATTTTCTTGAATGGAGGAAGCACTTTGCTGGTGCGGTAGATGAACTGAGGTAACATGTTGACTCTGTCTCCTCACAAATGTGTGAAGAAAAGGGTTATTTCACCTCTTTAAACTCATGTTCTCATACATAAAATGAGAATGCTGAAATCAGTTGTACAGTGTGTGGAGTACCTGACACACAGTGGGTGCTCAATGTCATCAAGATTATCACAGTGTTATCCAACAAGGCCAATTCAACTTGTCCAATTTAGCAGTAAAATGAAAATGGACAACAATACAATAAATACAATTTAAAATATACAAACAGTATATTCCCCATGGAGTGCTCATGAGTTCCACCTGCACTGAAGCAGAATGAAATATTAGCCTACGTGAGATGATAATGTTAACTAAACTTATTATGATAATCATTTATTATTCAAAAATATTTATTGTTGAAAGTATTACAGATATCTCCCCTTTCCCCAATGATAATCTCTTATATATACACTGTATATAAAATTATGATATTCTATACCTTAAATGTGTGCAATGTTATATGTCAATTATTTCTCAATAGAATGAGGGGGGTGGGGAAAGAATTATACTAAGACAAAAAAAAAAAAAGAAAAATTCTAAAAACCAAGGCATAAGAAATGTGATGAGGTACTAAGAAAGATGGTGGACTTCTTGCCGGGAGCCAGTCCATCCTTGCTGGATGCCGGGGTCCAACCCCAGCAGGTCCAGGGGTCCCCAAAGGTGTAGACGGAGTCGGCGAAGAAGGAAGGACATGGAGACAGTGTTCAGTTGATCAGCAGCCTAGCCAGGATCTCTAGCCAGGATCTTAAGCCAAGTTCTGGTCTGGATCTCCAGCGAAGTTCTGGTTTGGATCTCCAGCCAGGTTCTGTGTCCATGTTGTCTTGCTAGGTTCTCCAGCCAGGTTCTCCAGGTTCTCCAGCCAGGTTCTGTAGCCAGGTTCTAGTCAGGTTCTCTTGCCAATTTCTGTAGTCAGGTTCAGTCCAGGATCTTTTGCCATGTTCTCTCGCTAGGTTCTGTCTCTAGGTTCTGAGGCCAGTTTCTGTCCAGGATCTTTTGGCATGTTCTCTCCAGCGAAGTTCTTCTGTCTCTAGAGAACGTTCTGTGTAGGTTCTGTGCCTAGGTTCTGTCTCTCTTGGTTCCGTATTCTAAGTTCTGTGTTCTAAGCTCTGTATTCTAAGTTCTGAGTTCTAAGTTCTGTGTTCTAAGTTCTGTGTTCTAAGTTCTGGGTTCTTACATCTGTATTTATACCAGTTGATTCAATCCTATCAATCTCTATTACAAAGGTTAAGGCGTTTCTTATCTCCATTCCAGGGAGTAAAGATTATGTAGCTTAAGTGTGATTGTTTGTAGTTAAAGTGATTAATTACCCGCCTGGCACTTAGTTAAGAGGTTTTATTCCCTCCCTAACTTCAGGGGAAAATCCCTACCTGGGGAAACAACCTTTCTCAGAGAGGTGACCTTGGTTAAAACACATAGTGCCAAGAAGGTGAGCAAACATATTAAGAACAGTATGCCATATATGCCAGGTCCTTTGAAACAGCAAGGATGGACCGGCTCCCGGCAGACTTCTCTTTCCTAAAAGTCTCTAGGAAGGTCCAAAGATTATATGAACACTTTGGGGCCCAGGAAGGCTCCCTAAATCCCATGTTTCAATCTAACTTATTTCTATCTTTTCAACTTTATCACGGCTATCAGACCCAAACTCTTTCCTACATTAAAGTTGTCTCTTCATTAATTTTATTCAGTTTTTTGGCTTTTACTTGCATTTTTCTTCTGCGTTCTCTCTTTATTTTCTTTTTTCTCATTCAGCACTCACAAATAATGAATATAATAATAACAACAATACTACTACTGCTACTTTTAATAATAGCAATTGAACATCTAACATGATTGATGTTTGCTATACACTTAACATATATTATTTCTTAACAGTCAGGCAAGTATGCATGATTCTAGCACATTTGAAGATGATAAAACTGAAGCTCAGATAGACTAAGTAACTTGCCGTTGTTCTATGCTGGCTTTTAGTAGAGTTAAGATTTGAGCATAAATTGTTTGTTCTAATTAGTCTGTGCCCTATGCTTAACCCAGACATTAAACTAGTGTCTCTCACAAAATAAAAGAATAACACCCACTTATTCATGTACCTGATATTCTAACATTCTTTTGTTTATTAAATGGGTACTTTTCCCACTCTACAGATAAGGAAACTCAGATCATTTAAGTAAAGGTCAAACAACTAGTAACTGGCAAAGTTAAGACTTAACCCTAGCTCCACCTTGATTATAATACTATATATATATATTTTTTACCATCTTGAAACGTAACCATCTTTGGAGGGCTAATGTTTTCTAAAAAGTTTCCTGTATATTAGACCTCTTTTTATTTACACATTTTAGCCATTAAAAATAAACTGTTTGGAGTTTTCCTCAATGCTTCCCTTATGCTTCATAATATCGAGATTAAGAAAAAAATCTTTATTGAGACTTGGAATAACCTGAGGCACACACAGAATTTGTATCCTTTCTGTATTGTGAGGGCCACTGTGCCCAGGGCTATGAGCTCAGTTTATATTTTTGCAAATCAGTTGGTTCATTGATTCAATATGGCTAAATTCCAGCAACCTTGCTGATGCCCTCCTCCCAGGGGATTTGGATAAAACAAATATATTTTGGGATTAATGGTTTTATATATAACAAGTGTATTTCAGGATAAATGGATTTTGTATATAATAAGTAGTATCTCACTAACCTAAGGAGAGGAAAGAGGTTGTTTTTGTAGTTGAATCCAAAGGACTATTTACAAGGGACCTCCTTTGGGCAGATTAGAGGTCTATGCAGTGCCACCTAATGTCTCAGGTCAAGATGTGCCCACTGCCCATTTACACACATGATAAGAGCAGGCATTTCTTTAGCACCTCAATATGTGTGAGGCACTGGACTGAGTCCTCACAGGAATCATCTTCTTTATTTCCCGCATCAAACCTTTTACATACTGGTAGCTAAAGCTTTAAGAAGAGGTCAAAGGACTTACTCCAAGTCACCAAGCTATTAAATAGCCAAGCCAGGATTTGACTTTCCACTTGTTCGACTCCAAAACCAAATAGCCATTATAGGTTTCATGTCCTTGGGAAAAGTGGCAGCCGACAAAGGGCACACTGCTGTTTTACTTGGATTGTGTTATCAGAGAAGCAAGGAGAAGAGTGTGTATCAGGGCCAAGGCAGAGCGGGGAACAAGCTTAGGATTCCACTCTCAGAAACAGATGTGAAAGGCTCAGGCTCTGGCATCTGGGCTGGGAAGAGGATCGTGAATGACAGCACGGAAACCACAACCAGCGCACATGTGTAAGGCCTCTGCAAAGCCTCCGTGTTTCAGTGTCATTTCCTAGGCCGTCGACATCTACATTCCAGCTACACGAGAGCATGAGTTTTTGCACCTGTGTTTCTTCTGCTTGAAACCCTCTTTGAATCTCTCCTACCATATGCACACGTACACACACACACACACACACACACACACACACACACACAACACACACACCTCTTTTGGTCTTTATTCTATGTCCACCACTTCACAGTGTAAAACTTTAGGTGTTCAATAACTATGTATTCATTGAGTGAATACATAAGCTAATGCAACTTTTCAAAATCCTAAACAATCCATCTCTAGAATAGAGACGATAATTCTTAGTTCATAGAACTGTGATGGAAGTAAGATGAGATGACCAGTGAAATACCCAGAAAGACATTGTTCAGGACATGAGACTTCCCTTTTCTTTCAGTACCAGCAATCAGATCGTGTAATCCAGTGCCAGCACAGCAGGAGCTCTCACTGCCCTGGGTGATATTACAGGAGTTAACAATAGCACACAGACCTAGTTAAAGTTTCAAGTTCTATATTCTCTACATAGGAGAGCATTGCCTTACCCTGTTACTCTCTGGGCTTCGCTTTCTAGCTACAGATATGAAATTAATACTCCATATAAAGCTCTCAACAGTGCCTGGCCAATAAACATGCTTTGCGGACATTCTTATCATTGTTATTGTTATTTCCATTTTCAGAACTATCTGGTAGCAGAATTTATACTTCCTAATCTGCATGGCTTTTTTCTTTTTCTATACCTGTTTCTCTATATTACCTTCTTTAACAATCCTTTCTTTTTACCTACTGGTCTTTCCTCCACTTTCAGCAGGGTAAGTGACAGGCTGTCAGGACAAACCACTGTAGGTCAACCCCAGGGTTATATGAAGCTGGGTGAAATTCTGAGCTGTGCAATTTGTTACCCCAAATAGTCAGAGTCATAGGCAGCAATCATTATTGAGGGCAATACTTTTGCCCCTTTCAGACCCTATGGGCTTCTGAGACTTTTATTTTAAGACTGTTTTTATATTTGAGAGGAGGAAAAACTGTAGAGGGAGATCATTTGATTTGGCATCTGTGAATTATTTTAAGACTTGACAGTTGAATTCAAAGTTCCTAGCTGGGCAAGATGAGGTAGCCACATAGTAAGGGCTTGGTCTATTTATCACCCCCATCCTATTCCCATCACCTCCTCCTGTGTACATGTGTGCACACATGTACACACACACACACACACACACACACACACACACACCCTTTGTAACTCTATCTATGAATATTTGCCGGTTCTCTCTCAGTTCTAATCTTGAAGATCAAGAAGTGTCACCATCAGCTTTTAACCTGCCTCCTACACCTGTCATCTCTGGGATGGCATGTTTTAACCCAAAATGATTGGCATAAAAACTGAGCAAGGCTGCAAAGGTTATGGGACTAGTAATGTAAATAAATGGTGATTTAATTTGGGTATATTTTAGATTTGTACTCAAATCTTTGAATTGGGGAATTTTAAGTTGGGTAATAGAAAGGAAAGAAAATAAATTTAATTTCCTAACACAGCAAAGTATGATTACCTTCCTAACATTCTAACATTTGCATTTTGGTCACTTCATTATCATTGTTGTTTTTTATTCTCCAACATGGTATGTTTTTATTGACATTCTGCTTAAAAATATTTTTAATATAATACCCACCTTTTACACATTTTTGCATACTATATTCTTATTAAAGTTCCCTTAAGTGATTCCTGATATATAGATTTGGGAGAGTGCCAAGAGGCTGTGACAACAATATCATAACCTTAGTGGAATTTTAAATTTATCCTGCTAGGGTTTAGTACTATTTTTTTTAATCCTACTTTATAAACTCTGATTATTTTCTCATTCTTGTATGCCCATTTCTAAAGAAAAAACACACACGGTTCTTTCTTGCTGTAATTTCAGTTATCAGGGCTGTGCATGAAGATCCACAGACACTGTGTTTGCTCTACCCGCCGGACATTTCTGAAATAGTACCACTATCTGGAAGATCAGATTGTTGGCAAAAACTTTGGCACCAAAGAGACTCAACAAATACATTTCATCACACTGACCCTGTAGTAACAGCAACTTGATGTGGATAACCTCATGGGAATGGAAGTTGAGAAAGAACTATTTCAAGGCTGCCAATGCCTTAATCTCTCCTCTGTTCAAAATGCAAACATGCTACTTTTTATGCTCACAGTAGTAACACAAATTTGGAGGATTTTATAATCCTCAGCACTGGAAGGTAAAGAGAAAAGTGAACAAGAAGAGTCTCACAAAAATTATCTACAGTTACAATAGAGAGAAAAAAATGAACTAACACCTTTTTTCAAACAAAGAAAAATATACATTGAAAATGTACTCAAATGTACTCTGCCTCAGTTATAGGAGAGCAAAAAATAATTTTTCATTTGGAGCACCAACACTCACTTCTTTGTTAAGAAAAACTAGAGCGATACCCTGAAGACTTGAAGACTCCTAAGTTATCAGGGAGCTATTTCCTGGGAATATGTTCACCCGTTCCATGCAGCCTGCCTAATAAAGGCAGAATGGGCATGCAGTGCAAACAAATTCTATTAAACAGATGAGTGTTCCATACTTTGTTCTAACAGCTATGATATTGATGTCATGGAAATTTCCGGATATGTATGATCAGCTCTGCCCAGAGTTGGATGGCTTCCAGTTGGGGTAGGGGTTGGCACAAGGGCTGACTAGACTTCCAACACAAAAGATTCTTAGGGCTCTCAAGGCCTTTGAAATAACCTGCTGGGATGACTCCCCCTCCACCCAGAATGCAGAATAGGGATATCAAAGTAAGATAGGGGTAGACTAGAGCCACAAGGACAGGAGGACTGAGACTCGTTTAATCTTCACACTGGTTCTCCAGAGTAGTAGAGGATGGATTTCATGGCCTTGATCTTCTGGCTATCTGCTGCATGTCGGTCTCTGTCCCTGGGATCCTCTGTCTGTTCTAATCCATCCTCCTAATTGTTAGGGGGCATCAGAAAAGAATAGGACTCCAAGTGGTTTATAGGTCATTGAGAAGGAGGGCCTTTAGTCCCCCTTCTCTGTTAGTCATTACCAAATGGTTTTCAATGGACAATTTAAACAATGTGGTAGCTTTGTTATTACTATATAGAGTGATTCCAAACCTATTGAATGATTTTTTTTATTGTGATTTATTTGTGTTCCTTAATTGAAACAAAATGGTACAGCATTCTATAATAATGGTACCAAGCTCTACAACTTACAATAACGTGCAATGCTACTTTTTTTTTCTTTTATGGAGTCTGGCTATTTAAGTTCGTCCTAACTATTTGTATGTTGGAGTGTGACATTCCAAATTGGAGGCAACCTAGAGAGCCCTGCAATGTTCATTTCTAAATCCAATCTTCACAGCCTTGTTATCTTTGTCAGAATAACTAAGTAACTGCTTCCTCAACGTTTTAATTTAGATTTTGGAGATACATGAGGAATTTAGATGCTATCCCCCCCGGCCCCACCTTAAAAACATGGCAGAGCCTCACTATTTCTAGGACTTGCTAAAAAGAAACAGATCGAGCAGCAGTGAAGCCCTGAAATGTTATTTGAAGTCGTTTTCAGATCTCAGTCCTTCTGGACAGTAGTTGGGCCACACTCAAGGATAGACTGCTCAAGAAAATTCATGCCATGGCCCAAGGATTATGATGATGCTCCTATAATGATAAACAGGAGGTAGCTAATTGTTTCAATTGTTCCAATTCAGTAGTTGGGGCGGGGGGTTGTAAATGAAAAAGAAAAATGAGACAATTCCTATTTTTTACAATGAATCTCAAATAAAAACTGTTTTCAAAGCCCTTGCACAATACATCTTTTCATATTTCTGGGGGGTGGGGGATTCAATTGCTATATGTATTTAGGTTAAAGAACCCTTTGGATGGGATTGAAAAAGGAGACCAAGTTAGTGGAAATTTGAAGCTTTTTGGTTGAAGAATTATTAGCTTGCCCAGATTTCTATGGCAAGAAGTCATTGTGGCAATTTCATCTGCTTAGACTCTAAAACACCTTTGCATTTTCCCCCTATTTTGTTCTTGAAAAAGTCAGGAGTCCGTGGTTAGTGTATCTGGACACTAAACCAGATACCCAATCCAAATTTGAGAAAGACAAAGCACTATTGTGATAGGATAAATGCTTCCTTCTCAGGCAGCATTTGCAGCTTCACTCTCTTTCTTTCTCAGTTCACTGCTTTGGTGAGGTCTCGAGCAGCTGACAAACAAAGCCTAAAATTTAAGACAGTCTGTAAAGGTCAAGTGTGCTTTCCATGAACTTTTTGTGAACGGAGAGCCCAGCCATCTTGTCTTGGAAAAGTAGCAAAACAAAGCAAAAGACACTTAAGCATTTATTTAGTGGAATTCTTTTGCATGCTCAACAGCATCCTTGTATTGGTGCTTCTGTCACATTAGTGAACTACGTTGTCAATAGAATCTTGCACAGTGTTTTCAATTCTGAGAACCTAAGATATGATAAAGTAGTGTGTTTTAAATCAAGAATAGATAGAAGGAGGAGGAGGAGGAAGTGGCGGAGGAGGAGGAGGAGGAGGAAGAGGAGGAGGAGGAGGAGGAGGAGGAGGAGGAGGGTGGTGAAAGGGCAGACATCCAAACAAGAGAGAGGGAAAAGAGAATGGGGGGCGGGGGGGGGGGGGGAGGGAAACATGATGCATATTTACTAAGCCAACATCTAAAGTATAGATCACCCCAAGTTAATTTCAAAAGCTAACTTCAGGCATAACTGTTGTGATCTTTGCAGGAAAATCCAATAAAGCTGATGAAAGGCTCAGTATTAATGCTCAGTGGAGATACCAATTTATTAGCTTTTGTATTAGTTCATGCTTTCAGTCATTTAGGTGCTTTTTGTGATAAGTTGGCCTGGTTTGATTAAATATAACTATTTTTTATTATTTAAGCAAAGGATATAGTTATAGTTTCTATACATTTCTGCAGATAGGATCAGCAGGGAAGAGATCACCTATTATCTCCCTCTAACTTTCTCCTCAGTTTGTAACTGCATCCTTTCAATTTCTTCCCCAAAATACATTTTTTCAGGTTGGGAACACAGCAACCAGACTTCTTAGAGTAAGGTTTTCTGCCACCCTTAACTTAAGTCACTTAAGCCTCACCATACAAGTAATACATGTTTGCCTGTGGGTTGCAGCTAGAACACTAACATGGGGAAGATGTCAGGTCAGAATAGCAGGGATCAACTCCCATGAAGACAGCAAGCAGAGAAAGAAGGGATCTCAAAATTAAAAGTCCTTCTTTTGGAACAGGTTGAGGATTACTAAGAAAGAAGGCAGTCCTTTTGCAAAGAACTTTTCTTTTTCCTTTTTTTTTCTTTCTTCTTTTGCTTATAAGAGAAGAAGATATACCAGATCCACTGCACTTGTGGCTACAAAAGCTGACTGCTTAGAGAAGACAGCATACGTGGCCTGTTGACATCCTTATTCGGTGCCATCATTAGACTTGTCATTTGCTAAGGGCTTTTGTAATATCTAAAGAGAAAAAAATGGAATTTTTTTTATACAGTGTCTATTACTTTCTGTATGAGCATAATTTTAAGTCTTTGATTTTGCTCTTGTGCTATGGACACAACTCTCTAAAACTGCTTCTAAAAATTATAATTACCCATTCCTTGTATGGTCATATGGTGAACAGAAAATAAGCCCTTTCTTTAGTATATGAACTGGATAGATGTTAGTTCAGGTACTTAAACATGCTGCATGTGACTTA
Source organism: Myotis myotis (assembly GCF_014108235.1). NCBI lineage: Eukaryota > Metazoa > Chordata > Mammalia > Chiroptera > Vespertilionidae > Myotis > Myotis myotis. The sequence continues at coordinate 8,917,540 of NW_023416315.1, forward strand.
TTTTTCCTAGAAGCTGGAAATCACAGCCACTGGTATTACACTATGTAGCCCAATGTCACAAGCAGCCAGGCATTAATTATAATGGTGAATGAATGCCAAGGGTATGTAAAATAATTTTGATTTAAGTTTAAGTATGCCAATACTTAAAGTAAAAGCAACATTCAAGTATATTAAAAAAACACCCTTTATTTTTCATTGTTCAGTGATTTCTTGGTTCACTACTCTAGTGGAAATATCTTATTTGCTTGCCCATTATTCATTATTCTTCTTTTGGTAACACCACTCATTTCTTTAGGGGGCTCTCTGCCCTCACAGTTCTCCCCTCTACTCTCTCCACAGCCCCTTCTACCCCTACCCACTGTGTGTTTTGAGGGAAATTATTTCTACCTCTGGCCAAGAAGATGGGCTTATGATCCAGGACTGAACAAAAAAGAGTGTTTATCCCATTAGCCATAGTCATTGGTTCATAGATGAATGTTAAATTCAGTCATATCAAATTAAACCCAGCTGGGCTTCTGTAGTAAAAAGTAAGAGATACTGAGAGAACTGATCACATTATGGGCTTTGAGCTGCCAGGAAGCCATCTTGCCATCAAGGAGAAAATAGAAGACTAGAGAGAAGTGGAAAGTTTCAAAATGGAGGAAAATACAACAAAATTTGCTGAGTTGACAGGATATTCTTATGATTTTGATGTAGTTGATGAGAGAAGGGAGGATTCCTGAATATGTACTAAAATGATGGCTAAAAAATTGGGTAGGAGGTGTTGCCACTTACTGAACAGAGGAAAGATTGAATGAGACACAAAATTGAGGGGAAACAGTCAATTGTTCTACTCTTGTAAAATTTGAAATATCTGTTAGATGTTCAGCAGATGCAAATTTAGAAATATGGGGGAGACGAAGATTTGAATAGATAAATTAGTAGATTAGGGGGCCATCAGCACTTGGTTGGCATTTAAAGCCATTGAGTTGGATTAGATAACTAGGCTGGAGTGGGGGAATGATCATTTCCATTTTTAACAAGTTCTCAGGTGGTACTGAAGCTATTGGTCCAAGGACTATATATTGAGAATCATTGGAACTGTCTCTAGCACTGTTAGCAGTGAGTGTCGGTTATCTATTGATAGAAGTGGGGGATCCCTTTCCCACTGAGAGCTGGGGGTTGGGTCCTTGTGATATCTCCAGAAAAAGAATTTTCTGAGACTTGCATGAGAGGATGAGTGATTTTTATTTGCATGGAATTATATCCTGCATTTCCAGAGTCCCATTTTCCTTAATCCAGTCCTGGAAGAGGTGGAGCTAGGGATTCAGCAGAGCTAAAAGCAAAGCCATTGTCCAAAGTTTCTGCTCCATAGTGGAGCTGGGTCCAGTGTAGCATCAGGCTAATTATATAGCCCATCAGTCCACTATGCGTGGGGTCTACATGGCCATGTAGGCAAATGCAGGCGTGTGAGAGAGCACCCCCTGCAAGCCAGGAGTCAGTTGCAAGCAAGCAAGAGAGCAAGAGAGATAACTCCATTGTTTAGGAGCTTAAGTATCTAAAATCTCCCTATGCTTGCAGTGGTCATGCAATGATCAATGACCTGTTCCCAGGTGTGATTGACAGTTGAGGAGATATAACTGAAGGTCTAGTGAGAGATAAAAACCCTTTAATGAGATAAAGGGAAAGATTAACTTACACTGTCTCCAATTACACTGGAGAGTGGCTTCCCTGGAAGCAGGTGTGTTGCGCCCGTCTGAAGCTGTTTTGTCCACCATACTTAATCTAAATTAAGCTAAGGGAAATATCCTAATATTTCCCCCCATGAGAAACTTTGGGTCTTTTCTGGCTACACCATTTTGGCAGAAAAGGAAAAGCAGTTTCAAGTGAAGCCAATAGACTGTCCCTGTTTTATTGGCTCAACCATAAGTCTGAACCTGAGTCATGCAGTCATGAGTCAAAAAGCAGTCATGAAGATGGCCTCTGCCATGGGTTAAGAGGCAGTCAGGCAGATGGCTTCTATATTGTGAGCAAACAATCAGGTAAACATGGACATAAGCATACATTTTATGAAAACAGAAGCAAGAAAACAAAACATAAAGGTTAATGCACACAGAAAATCATAAACCGGTTGTGAAGATTTCCAGATGCAAGGCTTCTGCTGGAAAGAAAGTAAGCAGTGACAATCTGATAGATTGTCTGCAGTTAGAACATCTCTGGTAATGTTAGCAGGTGCTGAGGCCTGTATGGCATATACAGACATAGACTTAACAAAACTTTGAAGATAGTTAATGGCACTGGAGTTAAATACTCACAATTGGGCATTGTGGTTTACATTGAAACAATTTTTCTCCCTGAGTTTACTTACACATTCAAAGAGACTGTATTAAGTCCAGTTTCAGTTTGGCTTGGTTATTTGCATAAACAGAACAAGAATATCAATTGATCAATTTGCTCCCACAGTGATGATTCTTGGAGCTACCATTTTCTGCAGGGTTTCAAGGGAACAGGTTTTGTCTCCCCATAATATTGCTGCAGTAATTGTAAATAGGCAGAGTTGATCCAGAATTGCTAGAGCAATAACTGCTATATTAAATTAGTAATAATAAAGCAAAAATGAAACATCGAAAAGTTTAGGTTGACTGCTTGCCTGTCTTGACAATTATTTTATATAGATTGAAGATTATTTATTTGCCTATAATTGCTTCCTAAAACAAACATAGCCTGTGAAAGAGATTCATCATTATAGTCATTTTTAATTGGCTTTATTTCTATGGCAGCTGGATCTCCTACACCAGGACATGCCCTCCTGCTTACAATGGAGGGCACACAAAATAGGGTTGCTACATGGGGTGGCCAGATGTCCTGGATGAACCAGAATGACACAGGCGCTGGAGCTACTGTCTGCCTGGCTGTGTGCAGACATTCTGGAGGGAGTGTCCCTCAAAGCAAGGTTCTTGGAACTCTTTGAAGAGAAGACACTCATGTCTTTCACCATTTTGGTCTCAGGAGGGTGAGGAATGAATCTCTCTGGGCCAGCCCTGTGAAGTACTTGATTGCTTTGTTTGAAAGGAAATGTTTCCAGTTCTATAAAGGGCTTTCCTTTATTCGTAGGAAGAAAGGGATGATACAAGCTTACACATTTTGTAAGACTCCAAAAGGGGGCATTCCTGAAAGTTTGCCACTTAGGATAGATTACTGAGAGATTCCAGGGAGAGAAGCAGAGAAGGAGGCAGGGACAATAGGTACTGACCCAGAGGAGACATCCTCTTCTGCACTTTAACACAGGACAGCGTTCTCAGAAATCAAGGAGGGGTGGGGGGAGACTTGGGACTGTGGCAGAAATCCCAGCATATGGCTAGAGTTCCATCTATTTTCTGTGTTTCTACAGGGCCCAGAAGGCACGCTTGGAGTCACCATTAATCACTGCTTCTCCTTCCAGAGAAGAAATGTGCTTTCCATAAACTAGTGCTTATGAATAGGGCTGGTTACAGAGATGTCAAAGTCAGACATCGTTAATGTACAGAGTCCCCAAAGTCCCTGAATGCCACATCAGGGCAGGACTTTGAAGTTCAATGATGACTTCTGATACCAGCACGACATGATATTCCGCATTTGCAAATCTGAGAAAGTATCTGCATGAATTTCTTATTGTATTTGCTATTTGCATGCTTGCCAAATGTAAAACCTGCTTTGGCATATGTTAGAAAAACGATCAAAACCCCTTTTAGAGTAACGAAAGTAAAAAATGTAAAATGCAGTGTAAATATTTTTGTCAAAGTCTTGATAAGGGTAGTGACACTTTTTTTTCATTCTTTGTATTATTAGTTTATTGCTCTTAGCACAGTCCTTGCAATATACATGCAGTTAAGAGAGAACGTGTCAATTACCCTAACTTATTAGGGAGATTCTGCTCTAAATAAATGGTAGAGCTAAAACTTTGCCCTAGCTAATCAGATTTCCTTAAATTCCTGCTGAGTTCTGCTGGGTGCTGAACCTCTTATGGAGCACCCACCCCTCCACCACTGCCCATTCTCCACCCATCCCAGCTCCTTCTCCAGCAGCCTCTGAATTGCAGGGGTAATTTTTTCTAGGTTTCATTTACTGAAGAATAGCAGACTCATTTCACCTTTTTTTTTTTTTTTTTTTTTTTACTGCAAGGACTCAGAGTTGTAGATTTGATATCTTACCATGATGGTACGACGTGAGCGCTGTGGGGTAGTTGGATAGCATGGCAATTAGTTGGATTTTGATCTTCCCCTCACTTTTGAATCAGATTTCCATACATATAAACAGTAAACTCCTTGAGAGCAGAGTGCAAGACTCTTTGTACACCCAGAAATGGACACCAAGTAATAACATTTAAGTGAATAACAATATAGTAAAGTGAAGGATTAGAAAGCCCACTTTGAGAAAATGCCGCGTGGGACCTTCATATTTCAGTGTAAACAGGAATCCCCAACTTGGGTTGTGGTGAAGAAGGAAATTGTCCTCAGTGCAAAACAGCTCACTGTGACGCAGCCCAGCTGTGGAACAGCTCTCGTGTGATACCGCGTGGCGGTGGGAACAGTACAGTTGTGCTGCGGCCCTGGGTCCAGGCGCCTCTCCAGCCAGACAAGTCTGCTCTTCTCCTGGCTGGGAAGCTCTGCTCTGATTTGATTTGATTTGCTCCATTCTGTGCCACTCTACTCTGGCCTGTGCTGATCTGCAGGCGTTGCTCCAGGGAGACATCTTCCATGTTTCAGCTCCACCCAGGGAAACTCAGTCTCAGGGGGAAAGGAAAAGTATGCTCTCAGAGCCAGAGGGAGCTCATTTATAGAGACAGAATCCCCGCCCCTCACACCCCCGTTCCTGATTGGTCCATCCTCATGCAAATGAGGACTCCAAATCCTTACAGTTTGATTGATCCAAAAGGCAGTCATTGGTCAGAACAGAGCCGCTCTGATTGATTGGTGAGTAAGCTTATGGGAACACAGCTGTGCAGCTCTGATTGGATGGAGAAAGCCTCAGTCCTATTGGCTGAACTAGGAATCCAGGAACTCCTTTATAAGGTCTGGCTCAGATGGCAGGAACGGAGTACAGGCAGGCAGTTCAGTGCACAGGCAGGTAGCTCAGTGCAGGCTTCTGCCTGAAGTTAGTTTGCATGAGAGGCCTCTATGTAGAAATGACTGCTAGGCTCCATTTACGTTATTATTTTTTTAAATTTGAGCATAGATAGCCACTAGGAGCCCTTTTTAGTATCTATCCTTTTCTCAGGGTCCACACTATTTACTCAGCATGTGGGTATCACATGCCTCCCATGTGCCAGACACTGTTCATAGCACCTGGCTCTAAAGAGGAATCAAATACAGATCCAGTATTTGAGAAGCCAATTACCTTCTAAGGGCAAAAGTCACATAAATAGCTCCAATGGTAGATGTTGGCATCGATAATGGATGAGAGGGAGAGAGTTACAGAGCAGCTCCTGTGGACCCCTGAGCAGTTCAGCCACAAGGAGGATCTTCTCCATCAGTAGGTTCTCACGTCTGCTACCAGTAAACACTGGCCTAATCTAGGGACAAAGGATAGGACTTGGAAAGCTCCTGAGCCCAGAGTTTTCATAATAGGCAGGGTCATGGTCTACTCACGCTATTTTTAAAATAACCTTTCCCTTAATTACAAATTTAATGACATACAGGTTCATTGTAGAAAACTTGAGGTTATCCAGATGGTACTGCCTGACCCTGCTCCTCTTGCTGACATCCTTTATAAGTTTTACCAGTTATTACTAACAGTGCCGATTGGGCAAAAAGTGTGCTCAAACTATGGACTAAGCAGTTGCCCTATGAGGTGGTCTGGTGCCAAAGCTCTGCCCAGCAGAGATGGTTATGATTAACTGGATAGGAATTTGACCTGTAGAGAGAGATGACTGTTGTTATTGAGGGAAGAGGCTAAGAGACACACAGGGCAAGGCAGGGGTCAGAGGCTAGTATGTAGAAGAACATAAAGAAGAAATCAAGAATAATTAAAATGATAGCTAAAATTTATTGAGTGTTTACATGCCTGGAACTATTCTAAGTGTACTTCACATCAATCATCTCACTTAAATCTCATAAGAACTCTAGGGGTAGAATTATTTTATCTAATTTCTACATGATGAAATGGAAGAAAGAGAGGATAATTAACTTATCAATATAACACTGATAGGAAATGACACAGCTGAGCTACAAACCCAAATAGTTTGGCTCTAGAGTCCAAGTTCTTATTACACCCTGCTGTCCTGGAATGTAACACATATATACACATAATTCATGTATGTATATGTGTGCACATACATGTGTGTGTGTGAATATATATACATTCATTGATATTGATACATTCCCAGTAGGAACTGGCTTAGAAGATGACCAGTTTATCTCAGTGAGTAGATCCAGAAAACTCTTCAGGATCCTCAGTCATGTCTCATGGTCTGTGTAGCACCTACTGTTTCTGCCTGAGTCCTGAGTAGAGCAGTAACTATCCTGGCTGCCCAAGATGTTCCTGGATTCACCACTGAAAATCCTGTTTGGTTGGATTCTGGTCTTTTTTCTCCACTCCTCATATAGGATCCTGCTAATTAGAAAAGCCTGGAGTCCGTCTCCTTGGAGCTGAGGTTCTAATCACAATTTATCTTGGAATTCTCCTGCAATAAGGCAAGGGAACTTAATAACAATGGTGTGATTAATTTGATTAATTCTATTACTCAGTCAATAGACAAAAGTCATATGATCTTAATTGATACAGAGAAAACATTTGGTTAAATATAACATTTTTAGTAAGTTGTCAGTTAGGAATATAAGTACATATGTAGCATGCTAAAGAATATATATCTAAAACCCATAACCAATTTAAAAATTAATGATAAACTATTCAAGATGCTACAATGAAAATTAGAGGATAAAATATGTTTATTCACCGCACTTTGATTTGACAACAAATCCAAACAAAATCACAAGTACTAGCAAGGAGAAGACAAATACATTATTTCTCTGAGATAGTATGGTTGCCTACATAGAAAATCTAACAGAATAATGTCAAAAAAAGCAAACCAAACATTAGCTTGAGTAACATAGGTAAATAAGATGGACCGTTACATTGTCTGTTAAGTTTTTGAGGAAAAGAAAGAGCCTCCAATTACCTCAGTTCCAGGGTATTTTGTGGAGCTTTTCCATCTGTACTGAAGCATAACCAATTTTCACAACAGCACTTTGTTCAGTGACTAGAACAAAAGTCATTCTACTGACTCAATATCTCTTCAAATGATGCCACTGCATAGGCTGCTGGCCAGTCTATAGATTTCTCTCTAATTCCTTGACCAATGAGCAATGAGTAGGGAGGAAACAGTCTTATTTATAATAGTAACAAAACATATACAACACCAAAGCCTACACTTAAGGTAAATGAATGACATATACTTGAAATTTCAATAAATAAAGACATATTATATTATGTATAGGGAACTCTCTTATCTGAAGAAAAGAAATGATAGAGCAATACAGAAAATATTTTGAACATAACAATGTAAATAATTACATTCTCTGCAGCTGTAATCATTGTCTTTTAGTATGAGATCTGAAAATAATATTAAGCTCACACGTTGTGCCCAGCCAGTAATAGCCACACCATAAAGCTACGTGGGTGGCAAGGAGAGTGGTAGATATGCTTCATCGTGGGCAAATGGAAAGAAATAAATTTAGAGAAAATTCATCCAAACTTGACTCATAAAATAATGAATACCAAACTATCGGCTATAAACTAGAGAAAAAATGTTAAGAAAAATGAGCTTTTTCCTAATTCACTCACTTGTGTATTGAAGCCACATGCAAAGGTCAGCACGAAGCTGGGTATCACTGGGAAGGGCACAGGGAACTAAATGGAAAGCACACATTCACTGCACAGACATTTGGCAAAACATCTAGTGAACATTACACTGTACAAGGTGGTCCTCAACTGACACAGGCCACTGTAGTAACACAGTGTAATAAAATAAGCAAAGAAGATCTTTGGTTATGAGGAGAGACCAAAATCAGCAGGACTAGTCAGCGAGAAAGTCAGAACCTAAGACAAGTATGTTATATGCTCTATGAGAAGGTAGTAAGTGCTTAACAGAAAAGTAAAGCAAGGGAAGGGAAAGGAATGAGGGAGAGGAAGGTACCAAGTGGCTGGATCTGGGAAATTCTTTTAAAAGGAGAATCAAATGGATGTGCTGATATGTTTGATGTCGGATGTGAAAGACAAGAGGCATCAGAGGTAACTAAACATTTTGGCCTAAGCCAAATGGGGTTGTCTTTTATTGAGATAGGAAGGTCTAAGGAAGAAACAGGTTTGAGAATAGATCAGGAGTTTACTTTGGGGCATAGTGAGTTTGAAATGTCATTAAATAACCAAAGAAGATATCAAGCGGGTAATTGCATATATGTGTCTAGAATATAAGGGAGAAGTCTGGACTAAAGATGTACATTTTGGAGGAATCAGCACAAAGGTGAGATAATCAAGAGTGCAGCTATACAAAGAGAAGAGATGAGTAAAGGACTGAGCACCCCAACGTGATGTCAGAAGATAAGGAGGAACTGACAAAGGAGATGGGGGTGAAGGGGCTAGAGAGGGATGAGGGAAACCAAGCAAACAGTGCAGCTGGAGGCCAAGCAAAGAGAGAATTTCAAGGAGATAATCAACTGCGTCAAATTCTGCTTATAGGTCATCTATGATGAGGATGAGACAGGACAATTGAATTAAACAAAGTAAAAGGTGACAGCCCAACTGAACTGGGTTTAAAAGAGAATTGGAGGAGATAAATTGAAGACAACAAGAGACAAATCTTTCAAGGAGTTTCTCCGTGAAAGGACAGAGAGAAAAGAGGAAGCAGATGGAGTATAAAATAGAGTGAGGAGAACATTTTCTTTGAGGTGTACAGAAATAACAGCCACCTTGTATGCTCTGGAATAATCTGGGAGAAAAAGATCACTGATGCAGAGACAGGAGAAAAGACTGAGAAACGTCTTTGTGTCAATGGGTAGGACAGTGCCTAGAACACACACACAGAGGATAGTCTAGCTCTGGGCCATGCACAGTTAATCCTGGGAAACAGAAGGAAAATGAAGAATAAGGGTACAAATAGCATAGGAGAGCAGATTTGAGGAGCTTGTAGATAGAAGTTCTTTCCTCATTGCTTCAGTTTTCCCAGAAAAGCAGAGAGCAAGGTTGTCAGTGGAAAATGAGCAGGAGTAGGAAGTTTGTAGAGAAGAAAAAAAAAAAATAGTACTCCAGTAGGTGGGACTGGTAGTCAGAGATAATTAAAGCTTCACATGAGGTTCATGGCCAATGACACCAGTTACCATGGCTGTGTGTATTCCTTCTGCTCAGAGCATTCCAATAACTTCATTGTCTTCAGAAAATATTAAAGGTGGATAATATGATTAACAAAGGTTTTTAAGACCTTGCTGGGGCCATTTCCTTTCACACATGATCTCTCCGTATTCCCTAATTCACACCTGTTTTTTCTAGCTGTTTCCTCAACTACTGCTACTTTGGTACTTGGATCACCCTCTCCCTCAACTGTTTCTTCCTCAAGATTTAGTTTCTACATTGTCTCCACAGGGCAGGGAATTTTTCTCTAGAAAGATTTCAATGGGTTAAGTGTCCTTCATGTAATTCGATAATTGCTTCATCTTAACATTTTTCATATAAGAACCGAATGAGTTAGGTATTATGTCCTCAACCTCCTTTTTTAATTGTTGACAAAGAGGAGGTGCAGAGACATTGAGTAACTTCATGGGCTTCTACAAGTAATAAAGGTCAAGATTGGGAACTGAATGGCAACAGATCAGATCCAGAGCTCATGCTCTTAATCACCAGGTTATATTATCTTGTTTGAATTAGACCAGATAAAGGTGATACAACACCAGTAAATTTTGGATTTTTCTTTTTTGTTCCTTTGGAGATTGTGAGGTAAATGGGCCCATGAGAGTGTAGTGTGCTTGGATATCACTCTATTTAAAAGTAAGAATTTTGTTGTTAACATTCTATTTGTAAGGCCATTGAAAAAAATGTGTGTTCTGTCTGCATGTTTTGATTAAGAAATAAGTATTCAAATAGGGAGTTCTGAATACTTCCCCATGAAAATTTTTGGGGATGGATGTTCAAAATTCTTCTGGCAGCAGCTACGTAATTTTCTAAGCTTATGTTAAAAACAAGTTTTTAAGGGCAAATTAAATTATCTCATAGTTAAAATCAAAACTGCATTAAAGACAGCCAGCATACTTGACATTCGTACTTATAGGCTTTGCTTCTTGGAGAGGAGTATGTGTTTCTTAAAAGTTTTACCCAACAGCATGACTTACAATAGTGAATATAAACTATTTGGCTTCCTTAGGCAACTTCTTAATGTATTGTCTAATGGCATGTAGCTCTGTCTGCCCAGCCCCTGTATATTTAGTGCAGCAAAATCTGTATGTAGCATTAACTTGCTGTTCACAGCTGTCCTATTAGTTTGTTCACGTACAAAACTGCCTTGCCTGCCAAGAGGCCACAAGTCTGCCAGTGAGTGTGTGACTGAAGTTATTGGCATCCCTAGGATGTGAAACTAAAGGAATCAAAGGTCTGGCTTTAAATTTAAGCCCCCCGAAGGAGAAAACAAAACAAAACAGTAAGATGCATGAATCAAGTGCTGGCTGTGTAGGACAGGGGTGGCCCAAGGCTGTCTGTTTTTAAATACCATTTATCATTTACTCCTTGCTCCCTCTTGGGCACAGCACTTTACATATATTATTCCATTTTATCTTCACATCAACAGTCAACCTCTGAGATTTTGTTTAAGATTTTCTTTTGTCTGTATTGAGAGCAAGTATACCCCAACATTTTGTTCTGCACTTGAGTGGTTATGAACTTCAATAAAAGGCATTCCCCATCTTCATAAAACTGACAGTTTAGAAGGGTTGTAAAGGAACTTTCACTGAGTGATGTATAATCGAGAAAAGTCCTTAGGGTACCAAACTGGTAGGCTATATATAAGTCTAAATACTCCTAAGGATTATAATTCAATAGGTCTTGGTGGGTTCTAGGAATCACTGTACCCAATGATTGTGAGTCAAGTGATCAGAAAAAGAAATAAGAAACACTGTTATGCATCTCAAATAGTGCTCTATACAAACATAGGACTTCAGATAATCAGTGTCTATTATATTCTGATATGGCCACAAACCTTTTCAAGAAAAATGAACAACTTCTCATCATGGATGACCATTCCTCTCATTTATTAACTTTGGAAGCTTATATTCCCTTGAATGTTCTCTCTGTAAGAATGTTGGCTCTAAGAACTCCTTAAACTCTGTGTATATAGTACAGTAGATTTTAAAATAGACAATATATTAGACTTCATGAATTTGCTGCTGTTGCCAATGACAGTAATGGGAGCAACAACAATAAAAAAGTGACCTAACCTCAGAGTGCTCTTTTTATCACCTTTAAAATGAGGATATCTGACTGGACCTTTTTTTTATAAAATGGTCCCCTCTCATATTTTATGGTCTCATGAGTTATTATCTGGGTGCAATTCCATTTCAGGGTTAGAAAAAGTCTTAAGTGAGATCTTGCCAGTCAATCCTTCCCAATGTTAAGTCTGCCCTGGCTCTCTGGTTCCTTCCGGTGCAAGGACCACGGTCTCCCTTGGCAGCCTGATCCTATAAAGGGCACAGGCCTCATTTATGAAGCTGGGATGTGTCTGCATTGACCCTCACATTTCAGCAATTGGCCACCTGAGATATTCTCCTCTGATCTTCAGGGTTTCATGATCTCAGCAAAGTTTCCCCATGGTTTACATGAACAATAACTTTGGGGGTGAACACTAGGAAGACTGGCCCTGAGGGCACAATAGATCCCTCTTTTGAGGGACAGGTGTTTATGCTTTTCATTGGTGGATCACATGAACAGAAAACAGTCATGGATGAATCATGTGAAGTATAAATTTTGTTTTAGTAACTAAAGAATGAGGTAAGAGAGTTTGTGTTTAGGGTATGAATATTGAATGGGTTGAGACATTGAATCATATTTATTCTTTTACTTTTATAATTATCTTTTATAATGGCCAGATTTTATGCACTTATTTTTGACTAGAGGCCTCGTGTATAAAATTCATGCATTTGGCCTGGGGCGGGGGGGGTGGGGGTGGGTGGGGTGGGAGTGGTGGCCCTCAGCCTGGCCTGTGCCCTCTTGCAGTCGGGAGCCCTTGGGGGATGTCCAACTGATGGCTTAGGCCCACTCCCCACAGGCCAGCTGCTCAGGGCTTATGGCTGAGCAGTGCTCCCCCTGAGGGAGTACACTGACCACTAGGGGGCAGCTCCTGCATTGAGCATCTGCCCCCTGGTGGTCAGTGCACATCATAGTGAGCAGTTGAGTGGCCTTAGCATATCATTAGCATATTACTCCTTGATTGGTTGAATGGCCAACTGGATGACTGGACACTTAGCATATTAGGCTTTTATTATATAGCCTAATTATAATATAATAATATTACAAGGTAATAGAAGTTAAATGTAGAAACTTCAGGAAATTAGATTATAAAAAAAAGAAAATTTACGTGAATTCTTCAAAATAGAACAACTGTTTGAGTATATATTCTTCTAGTCATTTCTCTATCTTTGTCTCTCAGTCTCTTTCTGCATGTCTTTTTCTCTCTGCTTCTCCCTCTGTGTGTGTGTGTGTGTGTGTGTGTGTGTGTGTGTGTGTGTGTGTGTGTGATTTTACTTAAAATGGGCCAATACCATAGATGTTAAGCTAATTTTTCCTCAGGTCTCTATTTCTTACTTACTTTTAATGGCAGTCTTAAATTTATTCATTCTGTTCTCTTGATTTTAGTGGAGCTAATTTTAAGTGGTGCTTAGTACATACTGACTACTCTTTCCTTCCGTTTCAGCTGCTTAATCAACTGCTGGCAAAGGCGTTCATACCACACCAGAGAAGCGGTCAGTCTTAACCATTTAGCCCAGTTGAATCAGATGATTGACTTTCACTTGTTTTGCTAAATTATCTCAGGTGAACACCAAGGGGCCCAGGGGCCTCATGTTGGATGCCTGGCCTTGTATGCCTTTTCCCCTTGGAACTGAGCAAGAGTCATGACAGCTGAGTCATATAACAAAAGTTGTACCTTTATTCAAATTGCCACTATCCCAATGGAAATGGCCTCTCTGGCATTACTTCATCTCAGGATATATGGCTATTGCAGTTTTTTGAGCTCCTAGTAGTAAAGCGTTGTTGTCCAAACCAAGCAGCTTAAACCTTACTTTTAGTTATCATGAGGCTTATGAGCACATATTTAAAACTGCAGGAAGAAACCTGTGCATTAACAGTTCCAGTTGGAGCAGTGGAAAGTTGAGTCCTGTTACTTCCAGTAAACCATCAGCAGTGTTTTCTGCATATGCATTTGTGCCTGCTGTCTTATCCAGCTGAGCCAGAGATTGTTACCACCTTGACTGCTGTGAACATCTCGTGACCGGTGTGAGGCTCCAGCCCTTACAGAGACTCATTGCATTTAACATTTCTGAATGCATGCTTGCAAGCCTTTCCATTACAGCCAGGCCCAACTTGCTGGCATCTCCCTGTGGAGTACGTATATACCTGGCTGAAGACCATTTGCAATAACTTTTAGCTAAAGTATAATAATATATACACTGGCCAGCTGTAAGCACCACACCAGGTGGAAAAAGATTAAGACCAAAGTAGAGCCATCCTCGCACTAGGCAGGATCAAACACAAGAAGCAGGTGTGCTCCGCCCATCATCCCCTATACCAGCGGTCGGCAAACTGCGGCCCCTTGAGTGTGGCTCTTCCATAAAATACCATGTGCGGGCGCACACGTACAGTGCAATTGAAACTTCGTGGCCACACTCAAGGGGCCAAAGAGCCGCATATGGCTCACGAGCTGCAGTTTGCCAACCACTGCCCTATACCATGAGCTGTGGATTCTTCCTCTAAAACCTCAAACTCATTCTTGTCTGTTCATTTTCACTGCAATAATCCAGCCCAACTCACTACCTTATCTTGTCTATAATATTTCTAGAGTTCTCTCTATTGATATCTCTCAAGTTCCTTCTGTCACTTTGCTACCCACTCTCTGCACAATAACCAGGGCAGCTTTTTGTTTGTTTGTTTCTATAGTAGAAGTTTATGTCTTTCTCAGTGGATCGAAGCACCTGAACAGGACCCAGCAGGCCTCCCATCTGGCCTCTACCAATTCTCTCACATTGTGTCCCAAACCTGCATCCAATCAGGGATCTCCCTCTCAACTCATAGGCTTTTATTTAAATGTCACCTACTCTAGGAGACATTCGCTGGGCATCTCACCTACAGTTGAGATGTCACACACACTCCCACACACACTGCCACCACACTCATTTCCTATTCTCCTTTTCTGCCTTACTCCACTCCTCAGAATATTTCACCTTCTGACATACTTTACATTTTATTTCTTTATCTTGTTCATTTTCTGTCTCCCCTCCCTGAATATAAGCTCCAAAGGATAAGGAGTTTTGTCTATTTGGTTGATAGTTTGATCTGTAGCACCTAGATTAATTCCTGACAAATAAAAGATAATAAGTAAATGGATGTTTGATGAATAAGCTTCCTGTTTTATAATCTATACTAGAGGCCTGGTGCACAAAATTTGGGCATGGGGTAAGGGTGGCCCTCAGCCTGGCCTGCACCCTCTTGCAGTCTGGGACCCCTCGGGGATGTCCGACTGCTGGTTTACCAGCAGTCGGACATCCCTCTCGCAATCTGGGATTGCTGGCTCCTAACCTCTCACCTGCCAGCCTGCCTGATCACCCCTAACCACTCACCTGCTTACCTGATCACCCCTAGCTGCTTGCCTGCCTGCCTCATTGCCCCAATCACTCACCTGCCTGACTGATTGCCCCTAACCACTCTGCCTGCCTGCCTGCCTGATCACCCCAAACTGCCTCTGCCTCAGACCCCACCACCGCAGCTTCATCCAGAAGAATGTCTGGAATGACGTCCGGAAGGTCGTTTGGCTGCCCAGTCTAATTAGCATATTACACTTTTATCATTATAGACTAGAGGCCCAATGCACAAAATTCATGCAAGAGTAGTTCTTCCTTCCCCTGCTGCCGGCACCAGCTTCCCTCTGGCACCTGGGACCCAGGCTTCCCTCCAGCCTCTGGCAGGCACCCAGGACCCTGGATTCCCTAGCAGCCCAGCTTCATCCAGAAGGACGTCGGTCTAATTAATATATTATGCTTTTATTATTATAGATATCAATGATACATATCTATAAGGAGTATGTCTACAGCATTCCTGAAAAGCAAGGGGATTCATTACAGAGTTTTGTAAGTAACATGGTAGGACAGGAGGGCAGCAGTAAACACTTCCTTCAATGACCCTAATTGCCATACCTCACAAATTACATTGCACTGCTTTTATTATAACTTTATCACACTTACAAGTAAATAATATTTTATGTATTTTGTGTATTTATGTATTTTTTTTTCCTATTAGATTTGAAACATTGTGAGGGGGAAATGTTTGTTTCCCTCAGAGCCAATGAGTAATGAATGAATGAATGTAGTGTTCCTTTTCCAGCAGCCATAGAGAGTAGGGCTTGGAAAATTTACTCTTACAGAAGAAAAAAATCAGTTATTAAATAAAGTCTAAAATTGTCTTCCTCCCTGAGAAATGTTAGATCCTTGGCTTCTGAGGGGTATGGAAGAATTTTCTACCTTCATGTGTTGGCTGAAATTGCTAGATTCCCATGGGCTAGTTCCTACTTGAATGAAAAGGGAGATGACCTTGCAAGACAGATACATAGTCCTAGGTGGCTGTACTTTTGGGGATAAGAGACCAAATAACTATGAGAGTCTTTCTTTGTACTTTTACAAACTCTTCGGACTTGAACAACATCTAAGAAACTGATTTAAGAATTTGTATCAGAAATATCTGAAATCAAAGCCAAGCAGAGCACTCTGTGTGAAAATGAGACTTTGGGAGGATTTCCCACTGATCTTGGTGAGGAGGACGGAGCTTTTCTTTTGTAATTATTCAACGTTTGCTCTAAAAACTGTTTTCATTCTACTGTACTGAATGCCAGATGGTAAAGACTTATGACGAAGGAAGGATGTGTGTGAATAATGATGCAGCCTTTTAATTGCCAGCTTTCATAGTGATCAGCTCCACTTTTTACTTTCTTCCTCACCTACCACAACATGGCTGAAACCCTGAACGGGAGGGGCGGCTGCAAATGAACTCAGCTTTGGAAGTTTCCCTGCTCCATGGGAATTTGCCCAGTCCAGGATGGGCTCCAAAATAAAGTGCAGGATGCTTTTCGGGTGGTTAACAATGTGAAATAGAGGAGTGTGGTGCCTATGCAATTTTCTCAGCAAGGATTTGCCACAAACTCTTCAAGCGCTTTCAGCTAGAGTGAATTATGCTGACATCTTCCTTTTCACTGTTTTCATGAGTTTTGAATGTTGAATCAGATTTTGCTGGGGATAATGAAAAGCAGATTTGGGAAACACTTAAAAAAATCTAGATCAGATCTAGCTTTTGATGTCGGACTAACAATAGAAATATAATGAAGCAGGCAAGTTGGATTATACAAATTGATTTTGCTGCTAGTATCTAAAAACATTTTCACTTCAAACCAGTTCCTGAAACATAATATTTGCCTTTTGCCAAATGTTTCCCAATAAAAAGTTTGCCCATTGTTTATTTACTTTACGGTTGCATTTTTATTTTCTGATCATTTGAAGAATGCTCCAAGGACATTTATCATCTGATGATCTTTGTTATTTCAATCACATAATGGAGTCAAATGAACAAGAATCACTGGAATGATACCCAGAACTCAATAAAAAAAAGTGTACTGATATTGCTTAAACTGAAGACATGCTCAGATTCAGAAAAGAAGGCCATGCTGAGCCAGGTATTACTTCAAGCACTCTACTAGTAAACCTACCAATGAACTTAATTCCAGCAACACCCTGTACAATATGGTAATTCTTGTTAACCCCATTTTAAAGATCAGGAAACAGGCCCAATGATTAACTAACTTATCTTGGGTTATATGGCCACCAAGAGGTAGTGCTGGCTGTGAAACAAGTAGCCTCAGCCTGAATTCGCACCGTAACCACTGTCCCATATTGCCTACATTATTTTCTTTCTTTCTTTTTTTTTTAAAATAGGATTCCTTAGATTTCTATCCTTGAAAACATGAGAAAATATGTAATCTCCTGTATGAGTTGGGTAAGCACTTTAAATGTAAACGTCTTTGTTTTTTCACTTATAAAATGAAGTTATTGCAATAACTATTTCTAAAGTTTCTTCCAACTCTGCAATTCCATTTCTTGGCTCTGTGACTTTGAGTGTGTGTCTTCGTGACTTACAGGGAGTGCGTGTTGCTTAAGAGAGGTGGGCATGCGATTACAAAGGGGCATGAAGAAGAATGTAGTTTTTAAAGAAAGAAGAAATGGAATTAAATAATTCATTCAAATGACTATTAAGGCACTTTTTTTTAGTCCCTTGTGAGAAATAGGACCTCATACACTGACTCCAGGCTTCATTACCTGGAAGTTTTATGCCAGCTGTTTTCTGGTGGAAATCAAGTACTGCACTCCTGACCATTTGCAATTGGTTCAGATTCATAATTTTCTTTTTCTTTTTTTTTTTTTTAACCTCATCAGACCTACACATGGAAGTAATTAGATTCTACCAATTACAAAAAAATTTTGTTTGATATCCTCACCTAATGTTTTTCCCAAGACAATCAGCAGATGCTAATCTGCTTTCTTTGGGAATAAAGGCATCTTGAGGAACGCAATTACCCACTCTCTTTGGAGATACTTGGAAATAACATCAGTGACAGTGCTATGTAGGGGGTGCCTGATAACACATAAGTTGATATCACCCCAACAGCCACACATGATAAATTATGAGTCAAATCAGTAGGTTAGAAGCACTGGCCCAGCCAGTGTGGCTAAGTGGTTGAATGTTGGCCTATGAACCAGGAGGTCACAGTTCAATTCCTAGTCAGGGCACATGCCTGGGTTGGGGGCTCGATCCTGGGAGGTGTGCAGGAGACAGCCAATGAATGATTCTTTCTCATCACTGGTGTTTCTGTCTCTCTTTCCCTCTCCCTTCCTCTCTGAAATCAATAAAAATATATTTTAGAAAATT
This sequence comes from Myotis myotis, assembly GCF_014108235.1. Taxonomy (NCBI): domain Eukaryota; kingdom Metazoa; phylum Chordata; class Mammalia; order Chiroptera; family Vespertilionidae; genus Myotis; species Myotis myotis. Next base: position 8,935,717 of record NW_023416315.1, read on the forward strand.
AAAGAAAGAAAGAAAAGAAAATGAAAAGCACTAGATTAGATATAGCAGAAATAGAAATCCACCCCTGGACGATATGATTCAACCACACAGCATACAATGCAAATTCACCCCAGAAACAAGTAGCAAACTGCTAACTTTGGAACACAAAGTGTTAGTATTTTTCTTTTAGTCATTCTAATATTTTCATTCTCTGGTCCTCTCATATTATTTTCCCTTTCCATTGTCACTACTAATCTAAGAGAATCCCTTACTCCTGACTAGATTCTGCAACAATGGCTTAATTTTAGCCACTCAGTGTGTTCACAGCCCGGCAGAAATAGACCTTATCTGGGGGCTTCTTAGAAATGTGGGCTGCAGGTCCCATCAGAACCACTGGATCAGAATCTGCACTCTATCAAGTTCTCCGGGTGATTTAAATGAACATGATTATTCAGGATCTTCAGCGTTCCCCAAACTCGGACATTTAGTAGATCTCCTCAAGGTTAACCTACTTCCGATTTTAGCCATGTTGATCTTCCAACCTTTAGTATTTCCAAGGTCAATTTGTCCCATCACTGGAGCAACCCTTGCTCATGCTTAAGACTACCTTTGGTTATATGGCTTTTTGCATGCTATTTTACCCTGTTTGATGCCCCTGACTCCTCTCTGTCAATTAATCAAATCCTGCTCATCAAGGACTGCTTATTTCATGACTTTAAAGGAATCCTACCACAGTATTTCTTCTGACATGTGTTGCCTAAACCACACATCATGGAATTACTTTATGTTATTTATTAGCGGCCTCCTTTGTGCAAATTTTGCAGAGCAAGTAGCATTGCCAGTTCACCAAGAAGAGCTCAGGACCTAAAGCACAGAGAAGCACATTTTGAAAATCATTGAATGAGTTGATCTCCATTGGTCTCTTTATGTCTTATAGTCTAGAATTTTACATTTGAAAACCAGCCACCCTACAACTACATTTCTGTGTTGTATTAATCACGGCACTATCATGTCCCATGCCTAGTGTGTGGTAGAAAACTATCACATCAGATGTTTCTTGTGCAGGAAATATTCAATCAAGAAAAACGTAGCTCAATAAATTTGAATTTTGTTCTCCCAAAATCCATACCACTATTTTAAATGAATTCATCTTAATTGAGGCTCAACAGCAAGCAAGTCAAAGGAGATCATGAAAATTCTGAGCACTTGGAAATGTGGTTTAAAGGCAAGATGTAAAAGAAGGAGGGATTAAATTTTTTTAGTTGTTTTTCATCATTTTAAGTAATTTAATATACTTAAAACAGCTCAGCTTATTTCACCAATTGCTTGTTTATGAATTATAGCAGGAAGTTTCAAGTTCAGGAAAGAGTAAGGGTGGGGATAAAAGGATTTTGTACTTTTGATTGCTTTAGTTACATTATTTTATAATTTTCCTTTATTTTAAAAAAGTACAAACAGCAATTGAACACCTGCACATGATGAAAAGGTTAACACACAACTTTGTAGTTTATATTTATTTAAGATTAATTTTTATTCTCAATAAATTTCAATCTAAAAGTTTTTTGCAACTGACTGAACAATTTCACTTCAAATGGGTGCTAATGTTTTATTATACCAATCCAGACATTCTAAAATCATAGTTTAGATGTTATATTTAGTTGGAATGCCTTTGGCAATGAGCAATATCCTATATAATAAAAGGATAATATGGAAATAGACCGAACAGTGGAACAACAGAACAACCGGTTGCTGTAATGCGTGCTAACCACCAGGGGGCGTGTGCGGAAAGGTGGAGCAGGTGAGCGGGGCACCAGACCAAGGCGGGGCACTGGTTGCTGTAATCGGGGTGAGCCTCTGATGGTTACTGAAAATTCTTTGCTCCTGTGCGCTACGGTCCCACCTGGTGCTCGCACCTGCTGCCAGTGCCTGGAGCCAGTCTGGATCACTCGGTGCCATCAGCAGGTGGGAGCAGTGGCTACAGGCCCTGATCACCCCTGAGGGCTTCTCCATCTCCTCCTGCTCCTGAGGGGCGATCGGGGCAGCAGTTGCCCCTCGCACCCACTGACAGCACTGACCCCACTTGTACTCGCTGCTGGCGCTGGCTCCGGTCACTCCATCAGCTTGTGGGAGCGGCGGCAGCAGGAGTGGGACTGCTGGCAGACAGGGGACTGGGCCGCGGTGGGAGGGGCTGGGCAGGGGCATGGAGGATGGACCATGACCTGCCCCTGTGCCTACCACAGCCTCTTGTGTGGCCCACAGTTCCTTTCAAGGTGCACAAATTCATGCACTGGGCCCCTAGTTCAATTAATAATTAATCATGACTTACAAGATATGGGGTTTGTTATTTCACATGGCAAGGCATGTAGAGGTGGTTTGGTTCTAGAGTTGGCAAATTCAGAACCTCAAAAATGTCAGGATTTCAGTTTGGATTCTCTGCATTTCCCTTGTCTTTCTTTTGGTTTCATAATGGCTACCGCAGTTCCAGGGACCATGTCCTCATAGGCTAAGTCCATATGCAGGAAGAGTCCAGTGTCTGTACTGGGTCCCAGTTTAAGAGTAAAGAAAATGTTGCTAGAAGTCTGACCAGTAGAATACATTAGTCAGGGGACAATCACAGGCCTATGTTCAAAGCAATCATTAGCAAGAGGGAAGAAGTTTATATCATTGCTTAGCCTAATAAATACCGATTCTGTGAAGTACATGATTTTCTAACCACTTTGCTTTACATCTAAAACTAATAAAGAATGGAATTGAATGCAAACTAATTAAAATAAGATTTAAGAAGTAGAAAGTATATTTTATTAAGTCAAATTATACCATTTTGCTAGGGACCAAATTTAAGTAAATAAGCTGATTTTAATGAGCAAGCATTATCAAGAGATACTTATAGTAGAGCATGAAGAAATCAACATTTTTATTTGGAGAAACAGCCAAATGACTGAGAATTATTAAATATAATAATAATTATTGGCTGTACCAAGTCTTAAAGGCATATCAGAATTCCCCGATTGATAGGAGTATTTGAAATGATGCTGGCCCATCAATCCATTTGAAATTATCAGTAGAGTTTTGGCCCCCATTTAACTCAGCTGTTCTTTAATATGATGGTGATTAAAAATAATGTAAGAATGGTTGCATGACAATGTTAATGCCCTTAATGCCTGTGAGTCACATACTTCAGAATGATTAAATTGATAATTTTTATATTATGATATTTTGCCACAATAAAAAATAGTCCTAAAAGTAACAAACAAACAAAAAGCAAAACAAAACAAAAAAACAACCACTCACCCCACCCTACCCTCACTTCTGCCCAGCCTGGAAAGGAAGTCCCTGAACATATGCCTACCCAATATCAGAAAAGAATTGAAGATCAATTAGGAAAGATAAATGGAGCCTATTGGGCAAGCAATTGCTTAGCCTGTCCCAGATATCACTGGGAAAATGCAACTGTTTATGACAAAAACATATTTACACAAAAATCTCATAATAGCTCTTACTAAAAAGCATGTTGATGATTTGTGCAAATGAACTGAGGGGCACATGGATTAAATTTCCCTTAAAATATACATGGGTTTAAATTGTGATGGGATGTTCTTGGGAAAACATGTTCTGAGTTTTACCAAATTCAAACTTTGGAGGGGAAAATCGTTTCAGACAAATGACAACAAAAAACATAGAGTTGTCCACCAGGAATTCAATCCTAAATGTGTGTGGTTTGTTGAAAGTTTTGAAATCCTGTGGTACAACCTGATGAGCTAGTGTGTCTGACCACCTACAGCTTATTGAGATTGAACCAACCTGCAACAAAACCTCAGACAGAAAAGGGTTAGGCTAAATGGGTTCAAGTGGATTAATTAATTAATCCATGTGTCCGTCCATCCATACCAATGATATTTTGCTCTCCTAATATGCAGCTAGCATTGTATTTATTGTGTTCAAGGGATGCAAAGAGAAAATAAATCCTTGCCCTTGAAATGTCTGTATCTCATAGAAGAACAGTCAACACTAAGGGACAGTTAATTGCCATAATGAAACATCTCCATGGGTAAGGGCAGCTGAGGAGTGACTGCTTATGCCTGCCTGGTGGTTTCAAACATACTTTTCCTGCCCAGGATACTTAAAACTACAATTCAAATACATGAGAATGGAGAAAACCTTAAACCCCAAACACAGGTTTATAAGGCATTTTCCTCTTTAATATTTAAACTCATATGTATGTGAAAGGAAATTTAATCCATATGTTTCTGAATCATTCATACTTAAATCATCATACTTTGTTTTGTAAGAATTGTTAAAGTCCAAAAAGCCTGTGGGGTTTTTCTTTTCTTTTTTCTTTTTCCATTTCTTTCTTTCTTTCTTTCTTTCTTTCTTTCTTTCTTTCTTTCTTTCTTTCTTTCTTTCTTTCTTTCTTTCTTTCTTTCTTTCTTTCTTCCTTTCTTTCTTTCTTTCTTTCTTTCTTTCTTTCTTTCTTTCTTTCTTTCTTTTTTTTTTTTTGTGTGTGTGTATGTGAATAGGAAGTTGATTGAACTAAGAGAGAATGACCTCTGATAGGAAAAAAAAAGTCATCGAAGTCCCAATATTATGAATCCATGAAATTCAAATGGCCTGTGAGCTTGGCAAACTCTGCAGCAAACTCAAACATGTTGACTCTGGTACAATCACACGCCTCTTTTCCAGGTTATGGCCTTTCATCAAAAATCCTGCTGGGAGGCATTTGGATGGTGCATGCCCCAATTACATCTTCTTTGTGTGCTCATCTGACGCAATAATCCAAAGACTGAGGGAACCAAAATGCTGGTTCAATCCGAACCATCAATCATGCCTTTCTGAACATTGAAAAACCGGTCTTTCCCTGCTTGTAAATGTTACCCCTAATGCCCCCAAACAACTGTTACGGAGTTTTCTTTGGGATTTAACTAAGATTCCTGGGGATTTAAGATACTGGCTGCCAGATTGTTAAAATGCATTGATGTTTATAGTGATTATGATTACGAGAACTAATAATAAATACTTGCATATACCTGGAACAGAGCCCAAATCCTACTGTTTCAAAAGAAAGACTCTGTAAAGCCACTGCTCTTTGGAAAGCTGAACACAGGAAAATCTGAGACCAGTCTAGACCCACAGAACTGCTGCTAAATGCCAGAAGCAGGCTAATCAAATTCTCTCCAGACTCCTCCCAATACTTTAAAAAAAGAAAACAGAAAAAAAATGTCTATCTTAATTGTATTTTTTCTTTACTACCAATTTGGATAAGCTGACTGTGTAAAAATACTGCTTTTCTGATTGCTCCAAGCGCCAGTGAAAGAAACTGTTGATGTCAGAAGTCTCCCATAAGTGCTACTGTCAAAGACACAGTCCCCAGGAGTCGTTTTAATCCTGAATTGTAGCCAATCTCATCAGTCAGCCAAGATGGTCAGCTCAAGGGGCCAAAGCCTCTTGATGGTGAATGAGGATAAGGTGGGAGGGAGGTCTGATTCATTGTGGACCTGTTATACCCTGAACGGGGTCACTCCCCAGTATGAGGTCATAGGTACCGAGGAGCTAAGTGCTTCCTACTACTGGGAAAGCAGCTCCAGGTTATGTTTAGGCAGTGGCATTGCTGTTACGTGCCAGCAGCCGCATGATCACCCCTTTAATTCCCAAGTTCCTCGGTCACACTGGAATCTAATAGCACATACTAGTCCACCATAGAAGCAACAGCAAAGATTGTTGATTTCTTTGTTCCCAGCAGGAAAAAATGTTTTCACACCTTCTGATAAAAATCTTAATACTCAGGTACCATTCAGGGTATCCTTTTTCCTTTCATGGTCATAGAAAAAGGTTTTCATTGTAAAATAAATCTCACCAGGGAAAATGAAAAGGAGAGAGAAAATTACATAGAAATAGGAAAACGTACTTTTCATAGTCAACAGAAGGTAAAAATCAAATTTATCCTAAAGAAACATTTGCTCTACTAAAGCAAAAGAAAAGGAAAGAAAAGAACTGAGAAACTGATGAACTTTTAAAGCTATTCTAATCTCGGGAGTATTGTGTGTCTCTTTCATAGGACAAAGGGGTAACCTGTACCCCATGCATAATACCAGGAACTATATAAGGCAAGTGTTTACAAACTGTACTGGATTGTTGAATCCAAAACGTTTCCCTCCTGCCTTGGGATTGTGTGTCTACATGAAGTTTAAAAAGCTTTTAAAGATAAGGATAGCCAGCAAGCCCTGGAGAGCCAATGGGGCAGGTTTTTGCTCGTTAACCTGATATAGTCTGATCTACTGATAGCCAAGTCACAGCTTGAAAAGTGATGAAAGAAACTCCAGCGCAGTAAAAGTGTTGGTGCAACCCCCAGAAAAGATGGTCAGCTTAAGCCAAAGAGTGGGACACAAAGAACAGTAGGAGAAAAAGAGCCTACGTTAGGGTTTTACACTTTATCCACCACTTCTAAATAATTTTCTAGACAGGGGCGGGGAATCTTTTTTCTGCCAAGGGCCATTTGGATATTTATAACATCATTCATGGGCCATACAAAATTACCAACTTAAAAATTAGCCTGCTAATTTGGTCAAACATTTAATTAACCCTAAGTCTGGCGACCAAATGATTTCGCAGGCCTTAGGTGGCCTGAGGGCCGGACATTCCCCACCCATGTAGAGTGACAAGTTTTTAGAGTGATCATAAAACTTGGAGATAGAGGATCCCAGTCAGGGTCTGGGCATCTAAAACAAGTCTCCTCTGTTCTCTAATTTTCACTTATCTGTGTAAGAGTCATGCATGACCAAAGTGGTAAGTGTAGGCAGCTGCTTTGGGGCAATATTTAATCACAGATTTTTTTTTTTATCAGATTTGTCTCCTGAGCTGATAGAATATTTTTGGCCTTATTTTTATGTTTGATAGCTTTTTTATGGTATATTTGAAATGCAATAAATCACTCACATTTAAAGTATTAATTTGGTAAGTTTTAACATCTGTATACAGCTATGACATCTCCACTATAGTTAGAAATGTGGCCCTGGCCAGGTGGCCTGGTTGGTTGGAACATCATCTCCTATACCAAAATGTTGTGAGTTTAATTCCCAATCAGGGCACATACCTAGATTATGGGTTCAATTCCCAGTCGAGGAGTTTACCCGAGCTTATCAATGTTTCTCTCCCACATCGAAGTTTATCTCTCTCTTCCTCTCTCTCTAAAAATCAAAAAACATATCCTCAGGTGAGAATTCAACAAATAAAACATAAATGAAGTGACTTTTTTTGTTTGTCTTTTTATATGGATATGAGCAGGTTGAGTGTTTAGCCAGATGCATGCAGAGATACTTAATAAAAATTGAGGATTTTTATTGTGAGAAGGTTGAGAGCAGAAGAAAGAGTAACCTACATGATGCTCAGAATGATAAAATTACATACATGTAGTATTTCTTTCTTTAGCTGAATCTACTTAATGTGTATGCTTTTGAAGTGATTTGGGGACATATAGGTGCTTTAACTAACTGGGTATGATTTGTAAAGTAAGTCAAGAACAAGTAATGTCAATAATAAAAAGAGCCACACTCAAGGGGCCAAAGAGTCGCATGTGGCTGGCGAGCCACAGTTTGCCGACCACTGGGATAGGTTACACACCACTACCCACCTACACTGACACCTCCCCCAACTAAAAAAAGAAAAATACTGTGTCCTATGTCAGACAGTAAGAGTATCCAAAACCTGGGATAAGTCATCCCTTATTGATTGTACTTGCAGTTTTGGCTGCTGAGTCATCATCAATGAGACATTCATCCAGCCCTTGCAAAGTGTAAGGCTTGAAAGAACAAAGGAGACTGTTGGGAACCAATCAGAGGTACCTTGCCAGGTAGAACAATACCTCCCTCGCCTATCATTTGGAAACTACCCTTCCCATAGCTCTTAGAACCTGATATGCCTGAAAACACAGCTAACCAGCCAGCAAAGCAAGTATGAATTCATTTATATTAATGACTCTCAAGCATTATGATATGTGGTATTTGCTCTTCTGCCTGAAGGTCCCCAAAAGTTCCCCCCAAAACTGCGACATCACTCCTGTGACAGAGTAATAAAGTTTCTCTCCTTTTTTTTTAGTTTTAGAAGGAAAGATCATTATTCATCTCTTGGGTTGCACATGGGAACATACAGAAGAGCAGAGGAAAAGGCCTCAGGCTGAATCCCCTCTTAATTCCCTCTTTCTTATCTTCCCTGTGTTCCTGCTACCCGGGCTGTTTTAGTACCTACTTACAGGCCTTGGAGAAAATTATGTTCATTCTCAAGTTGACTGTGTGTGTGTGTGTGTGTGTGTAAGGGGGGTATCTGACTACAGAAGCAAATGAGACTGGCTAATATACTGTATGATAAATTGATGAAAGCTAGAAATCTCTTGGGATGTATCTTGCCTTTTTTTTTTTTTTTTTTTTTTTTTTTGCAATTATGACTATATCGTTTATTTCTACCAGAATTTGGAAGTCACCAACATTTATTGAGCATCTAAATAGTCCAGTCCTAACCGATTTGGCTCAGTGGATAGAGCATCGGCCTGCGGACTGAAGGGTCCCAGGTTCCATTCCGGTCAAGGGCATGTACCTTGGTTGTGCGCACATCCCCAGTAGGGGGTATGCAGGAGGCAGCTGATCGATGTTTCTCTCTCATTGATGTTTCTAACTCTCTATCTCTCTCCCTTTCTCTCTGTAAAAAAATCAATAAGATATATTTTAAAAAAATAGTCCAGTATTTTCCTGTGCCTTTTATTTGTCATCTGAACTATTCTTAACAGCCTGAGAGTCAGGTAATATTAACATTCTCATTTTACAGAAAAATTCATAAAACTCCAAGAATGTGAAGTAATTCAATCAGGATAATCAAAATCACATATTTACAATGACAGCAGAGACTTGAACCCAAGTTCACCTGACTCTGAAGCCTTGGCTTTCAAGTGTATAAATAAGTACTGCCTCCCAGCCAAATTGCAAAAGCTCACAGTGCAGGAAGTTCAAATTATTTCAGATTAAAGGAATTAGGTTTCTTTTAAAAATTAATCAAACTACTTTTTGACAAATGGGAACATATTCATCATATGAAAGTTTACTTACATTATTTCATTTTGTGACCATTGCAATTTTTCAAAGAAATAAAAAACTCAAAAGAAAAAGAAATCCAAAAAGTTCTTTCTAAAATCTACCAATTTTATGACCCAAAAATAAAATTATAGTAGTACCAAAGGAATTTTACAACTTGAGAATTAGATTGATCAACTATCCTATCTAATAATAGACAAACAGGGTAATTGACCATACCTTCGCTACACCTCCCATTGGCTAATCAGTGTGATATACAAATTAACCACGAACAAAGATGGCAGCTAATTTGCATAATCCAGGCAGATCCCACTGTGCCACCCCTCCTGGGGCTGGCAGCAGCAGGATCTTGAGCCGCTGCTGGACCCATCACGGGATCCGGGCCTGCTGTGTGCAGGGCGTGGCAGGTGGCCCAACTTCTGACTCCGAGAAGTGGCCTGGGGGCTGGGAGGCGGCTCCTCTGACCACAGCGCTCAAGTCCCACTGCTCCACCAGGAGAGGAGCAGAGAAAGGCCGGAGCCTCCCTCAAGGTGACCCGAAACCCCCACCCACACCAGGCAGGCAGCTGGGCCTGTGTGTGGAGGACTCACCTCCAAGCCCAGCCAGTGGCCCTGCTGCAGCCATGGCACTCCTGGGTGCAGGCCCTAGCGGGACGCGGGGTGGCAGAGGGGGCGCCATGAGTCCTGGGCTCCTCGCCTGCCTTCCGTGGCCTCCTCCTGCTTCAGGGCCTTACCCTCCATGGCCTCCTCCTCCCCAGTGCCCAGAGAAGCAGACCCACTGAGGGCCGAGGGGGTGAATGGAGCGGCAGGGACTCCCGGGTGAAGGGTCGCCCTGGGGAGGAGTCCCGGCCCTGAGCACAGCGTGGAGCCGCGCATGCCTGAAGGGCGCGGGCGGGGACGGGCGCATGTGAGCCTGGTGCAGCGGGACTTGCTGGGGAGCCGCCTGCCTTCCCGGGCGGGCCTCAGGCCTGGTGCCCAACGCAGAAGGGCTGCAGTGCGGCCACCAGGCCCTGAAGGCTGCCCTGAAAACCACACAAAGACAACCTGCTGCTGGAGGGCAGGCATGCAGTGCTCTGGGAAGATGCCAGAGGTAGGGATGGAAGGTCATGGAAGGGAACAATTGCAAGCGGAGATCCCGAAGGTTCTGAAAGCAGAGGACCAGCTCCTTGAAGACCTGAACTCTGTGTGGGCATCTTTCTTGGCCTGTGGAAGCGGTGCGAGACACAGGAGGAGGTGATGGACCAGGGCTGCGCCCAAGGAAGACTCAGAGGAAGCAATGTGTGGACAGGGCCAGGCGGAGCAGGCAGGCCCGTGCGGAGCCTGCTGGAGCACAGCCAGACCCCAAGGCGACCACCAAGCCAGGCCCCAGGGAGAAGCGAGCAGATGCCACTCCACTCGCTGGAGAAGACCATTGAGCAGAAAACTAAAGAAACCGATTTTACATCATTTCCCAGGTGGAAAACAGTTGGCATGTAAGCCCCTGACCAGTGCCCAGCCTCTCCTCTGTCTGTCTATCTCACACTTAGGTACCATGTTCTTTGTTCTCTCTTAACTGCCACTCAGTTTTAAACTAGATTGCTTTTAAAAGAAGACTAAATAAAGTTTCCCTTAAGTTATTTAGGTGGTGCTGGGGCTGCTGGGGCTGCTGGGGCTGCTGAGGGCAGGATCAGAGACACAAACCCTGCGAGCTCTGCACAAGAGGGTGCTCCTCTCCAGGCGAAGTGCTTTCCCTTTAACCCTGCTCTCCCTGGGAGTCGGGCGCAGAGGGCGATCTCCCTGGGAACCCGGAAATCCGCCTCTGGGGCAACTGCACAGCAGCCATGCCTGGCGAGCCACGGAGAGGGTGACCTACCCATGCGGATGTGTATGGGGGCAGAAGCCACGCAGCTGCCATAGTTGAAGTCATCCTTGATGTAGGAGCGGGGATAGAGGGAATCAGAGTCGGCCAGGTTGGCAATGGAAAGCCAGCTCCCAACCAAATGACTAGAGCACACGGTCCTCAGTCACTTCCTGAGCAGCAGTCAGCCCGACCAGGGATCAAACCCCAAACCTAAGTAGGTGCCCTGGCAGAATGGAACCCAAACTTTTGCTGTAGCAGAGGAGCTCCGACCCACAGCAGGAGCCAGGGCAGCTGGCGAGTGCAGCAGCGGTGGCGGGAGCCTTCGTGGCAGCACTAAGGAGCAGCAAGCAGGTGGGCGGTAAGGAGGGAGGGGTCCCGGACTGTGAGAGGGCACAGGCCAGGCTAAGGGACCCCCCAGCCATCCCCAGTGCACGAATTTTATGCACCGGGCCTCTAGTAGGTTAATAAAAGGCATTCAAATACCTCTTGTGTCCAGGTCATTGTAAAGAACACCAGAGTATGAACCAAGAGACCACAGTTGCATTTCTTCCCTGCCCCTAATGCTGTGCAATTGTGTGTAGGTCACTCATTATCTCTGGGATTCTATTGCCCATCTGTCACATGAGTGTTGGCCTATATGATCTTCTAGCATGGACATTCTGTAACAAGGGACAAGCTTTTGTTAAGTTAAGCATTCATGATTTATTGTTTTATATTTTTACAGGAGGTAGGGCAGATTTTTCATGTTGTTTCCTAACCCCATCACCTCCAATAACCTCAAATCTAACTTAAACGCTCTAAGGAAAGTGGAAAACTCTGCCTGGAGGGTTCGCTTATTCTCATCAACAGGTGTTTGGTTTTCCAGGTTTCTCAGCTGACACTTCCAGGATTTGTGTCTTTACAACAACACCCTTTCGCACACATGGAGGAGTCAGGAAAGAGTGAGTTGAATGCAGAAACACTCGACTGTGCTGCCATCTGGAAATAGTGGTCAGTGCTTGGATCTTTGCTGGCCAATCTGAATTTAAGAATAAGATCGCTGACAATAGGCACGGTTCATTCTTTCTGCCTGTCTGACAACTTGGTTTAGCGATGCCATATTCATGTCTTTGGAGCATTGTATTGAAAGACTTATATGAACTTGTTTTAATTTCTGTCTCTCTGCCCATTTCAGTGATAATTTTATTTAAAAGGCAATTCTGAATAACACCATTCTGCAGCAGGAAACTGTGGCAGGCCACCCTGACTCAGCAGCACGTATAAGTGCTAATGGCCCAACCAGCCTTCCTAACCTCCCTAAGCATCAGGGACATGAATAGATATTTATCTTCATAGCTCCCTCAGCCCTGGTTGTATGCTTTACTTGTGAGCAAGATCTGCGTGATGTAGATGTGTACTTGTGTATATGTCTAGCTGAGGATTAGGGAGAATAAAGGTACACTGGGACTTAAGCAATACAACATTTACATAACAACTGTTCATGACTTTGGGGGATATAAGACAATGGAGAGAATTCTCAGCACAGGGCTGAGGTTTCCATTGTAGGATTCCCAGGACCATTAATGAGAATCATGTGGCTGAGTCCTGTGACATCTGCTGAGAATGTAGCCTGAAGTGTTTTCATTGTGCTAACTTTGGGAGTCCACAAACAGTGGATCGAGTTGGCATGCTCCTTTCCAGGTGTCATATGGTTGTCCGTTTTCTATTTGTCCCATCATTGCAACATGCAGCTTTCCTTCCATCTTGCTTATTTCTGGGCCGCAAGGGGGAAGGGCAAAGGGAAGAAGAGGAATATAAGATAATGGTGGATGTCAGCTTTCTCAGATACACTGCCACTTGAATGATGCTGTCTTTCTTGGGAAGAGCCATTTCCATGGGGCTGTATGGTATTACAGAATTAAATTGCTATCCTTTCAGCTTGTGAATTAGATTTGCCATGAGTCCCTGTCAAAGAGATCCTCCTAAGGCAGCTTGAAGAAGAGTCCCAGGGTGTGGCTGCAGGCACAGGATGAGCCACTCTGCCTGACCGACCACCTGGGAGTCTTCATCCGCAGCGCGGGGATGGGGCACTGGGTGCCCCCCACCCCCTCATGCGCCTCTGCCAGGCTCTCCAAGGGCCCGGAGAATGGTGCTTATGAAGTGGCTTGTCTTGTTACCATGTGCTTTGAAAACAAAGAGCACTATTTAGCTCGTCCTTCTTCCCTTGAAGTGCATATCTCTCATCGTTCTGATGCCTCATGTTGCACTTCTCACATGGGCACACCCAGTCCAGCAACAATGGGGAAGGGCCCTCCTCAATAGCGCACCAAGTTTCAGAGAATTTAATCGCTTCACAAATGCTGGGGCCTGGCTCCAAAACAAGTAGAAAGCGCCTTCTCAGGATCTGAAGTGCTTTTCTTTTCCCCACCAAGTTCACCTCAGTTTTAGAAGTTATAGCCAAGGCTTATCTTTGGCGTGGCTTGGTTTTTAGCCTGAGTTAGGGAAATAGACAACTCATTATTCAAATGCAAAAATGCTCCCTGATAGGGACCTCTTTTTTTTTTATTATTATTTGTTTTAAAACTCATCATTTCAGGTGTTATTCATGAACTTTGGTAAAGAAATACAAAGTCTGAACGCTCTTTCCTTTCTCCCTTTAAATTTTTCTTGAATTCTCACAAAGTCAAAAAGGACAACACATGTAGGAAAGACACAAGGTTCTGAAAAGGTATAAACAATAGGCTAAAACCTAAAAAAACACACACAAAAAAACCCCTTTTATAGTGTCCAAGGGATACAATGGCATCTAATGACTCACCTGGTGAACTGAGTATCCAGAGTGAAGCTTCAGGTTTAAGAACCACAGCTCTAACTTTTGAGGGCAGAAGGAGGACTTTTTAATTCCCAAATGCTGGTTCACAGTATTAAGAAATAAAAATAAAATAAAATAAAACATTCCAAATAAATAGATTTACTAAATGTTAGAAGCAAAGGTCCTTATTCGTCAAGACCTATAAGAAATTATTTAAAAATACATTTTGTTGATTTGTGTTTTACTGCAGTGGAAAACAATTAAATATTAAAAATTGATTCTTACCTATAATAGAAGAATATTTGGGCATTTCTATTTTTCAAATTGATGGTTCATAATAAAGAATTTAGATCACCTGGCCATGTTACTATGTTGTTTAAAAACAAAAACAAACCAAAAACAAAACAAATACTCTACATTCTTGGGATATCCTGAGCCATAGGAGACTTAATTCTGTTTTATATCAGCTCCTAACTTCCTAGCTACCTACTACTGTTTCTGCCTCCTGTTTAAGCCTTCACAGTGCATCAATAGTCACTTTTTCACAATAAAAATCCCCGTAATGTTGCTTTTATAGTGATCTCTACAGCTCCTTCTCCAGGTAGGAGCACCAGCGTTCACAGGCAGGCCTCCCCCACGGCTCTCCTGTGGCTCTTTGCTCTGATTTGGATTCTTTCCCCGCTCCGTGAAAACAGCATGCCTCGTGCACATTTATGTGTGCTCTTCCCTCCGACCAAAATATTCATCCTCAGTGTTGCACCTGGAAAATGCCTTTGCTCCTTCAAACTCAGCCCAAATGTAACTCCCTCCAGGCACCTTTCTTGATTCCTTCAGCAGAATTAGCCACTCTGTCCTTTACCTTGTAGAGCACTTTCTGTTGTTAATTTGAATCATCATATGTGCTTTCCTAATTTTCTCCTTTGGAATATAAGCTCTTCAATTTAGGGGACCATGACTTAATTTCTGTCCTAGAACATGGTGGGTGTTCAAGAAATCTGTGCTAAAATGGTAAATGAATGGATGAACACCTATATGTTGGAATCCTGAAGATGAAGGGCAGAATCAACCCTCTATCATGCTTTTAACCCTACATCTCTGCTTTGACATACTCATGATTTTTAATAAATGTTTGCACACATGTTACAACTCTTTCTTCATCTTGCCTCAAGAGATCATGTCATTTTCTGAAGTGAAAAGAATGGGACAGAGAACTTCCATTTAACTGAGATTCTTGTTGACTCTGGACCTAGATGCCACTATATTCTATTAGGATGGTTAGTGAAATGGACCCTGGGATAAGAATATGAACAAAGAGATTTTCTCTGCCAGGTGTTAGAAAAACAACACCATTAGAACTGCGACTATGTGATACAAAGAAGAGCTAAAACATTTTTTTCCACTGATAAATGAACTGGGAACCATTTACATATAATAATAGCTCGCAGAATTATCAAAGAATTTATACTAAGGTGAATTTTAACAGAGAGAAGCCACCTGCCAAACCTATCCAGGAGTGTCACTTACAAGAATCCCATGTTTTTGGTGTTAGAGCCGACGGGAGCCACTGCAAAGCGTGCGCCTGCTGTAGCTTGGTGCTACATGCAAGTTACAGCCTCAGCCACTCACTGCTCTCTTCTTTTCGCTTCCCCTTCAGCAAAATGATGAGGACAACTTGTAGCATATGGAAGCATTTCCACACTACAAGCTATTCTGAGGGGGGAAAATGTGATTTGCAAATTCTGTCAAATGAAACAGGCATTTCCAAATGCTGCTACTACGTTCAAACACATCCCTGTGTGTCAGAAGTGTCCTGCAGATGTTTGTTTTGTTTTGTGCTTTTTACAAAATCTCCCATGGCTGCAAATGAGAAGCATGAAAAAGTGCAAGAAGCTTGTAAGCTTGTCCCCCAGTTATTGCCCCAGACAGACAGGAAGACCTTCTGCAGTTGGTGCCTCTGTACGATTAGTCTCATCAGAAAGGGTTGCTCAATTATCCTCAAATAACCACATGTTGCAAGCAGCTGTACACCAGAAAAAGGACGGCAATAGCTACATTTGTAGACAAGATGATACCTGAAGATCAAGACAAATAAACATCTTTTTTTTTTTTTTTTTTTTGCAAGGGCTTCCATTTCCCTGTGCTTGTCTTTGTCAAGGCTGACAGGGGAAGTTCAATACGGAGGTAAGGAAGCAATGTTCCCCATGGAGAATTTGGAGCAGGTTTCTCTGAGCATTTAAACACAAATGCATGGTGACCTGGGCAAAAGGACGGAGAGAAATAGCACTGCTGTCAATGTCAGATTTACGGTTAGACAGACAAGGTCACAGAGGAACAGGATTACATGTTTTTATAAGTTTGGATCCTTAACTCATTTTTAAATCATTTTAAAATAGATGAACAAAATGAGATAGGGAAAATTCATTACAGGGTATATCAGTCTACCAATAGAAGATAAAGAGCAAAAAAATATGTTTGTTTATGGATAGTGGAATAGAATTCAAGTCATTTCCCAGGGGGCAGGGAGCCACACCTTATATTGTAAGGCGATAGAATATTCTCCAGGAGATTAAGAGGGCTTGTTCCCAACAGATCTATGCAAGAGGAAAAAATTGTAAAAAATAGATGAAATTTGCTCTGTAACAACTGTTTCCTTTTTGAAGCAGGGAGAATATAACACAAAGAATATAGCACAAAGTAAAAAGCTAATAAAACTGTTTCTATCATCTGAACATCAGAGAGTCCCTAGGAGACTTTTTTTTCTTTTCTTTTCCTTTTTTAGTATTTCATGATTTCTTTTACTCCCAGCACTGAGTTTTAGGTAGTGTTAATAAAACAAACTGACCATTCTGTCTGTGTGTTTGGTTATTTCAGACAAACAATATTTTAATTTACTCGAGGCCCATTGTATGAATTTGTACACCTTGAAAAGAACTGTGGGCTCCAAGGTTGCGGTGGACACAGGGGCAAGTCTCGGCCCATCCTCCGGGCCCCCGCCCGGCCCCTCTTGCCACAGCCCCCCATCTCCTGTCTGTCTCGGCAGCCCCGCTCCCACCACTGCCACTCCCGTGTGCTACAGTGCAGGCCCTGCTCACACCCGCTGATGGCACAAAGCGATTGGGGCAGGTGCCAGCAGCAGGTGGGAGCAGCCACTGCTGCCCCGATCGCCCCTCAGGAGCAGAGGGAGGTGGAGAATCTCTCAGGGGTGATTGGGGCCAGCAACTACCGCTCGCACCCGCTGATGGCACCAAGCGATTGGGACCAGCGCCAGGCACCGGCAGCGGATGTGAATGGCGGCTCTGGCTCCAACTGTGAGTGGGGCCGGTGCTGGCAGTGGGTGCGAGTGGGGCTATTGCCAGCAGTGGGTGCAAGTGGTGGCTGCCGGCCCCAATTGCCCCTCAGGAGCAGGGGGAGGTGGAGAAGCCCTGAGGGGTGATCGGGGCCAGCAGCCATTGCTTGCACCCACTGACAGCGCTGAGCAATCGGGGCCGGCACTGGGCACTGGCAGCAGGTGCGAGCACCTGGCAGGATCGCGCATGGGAACAAAGACTTTTCAGTAACCACCAGAGGCTCGCCCTGATGACAGTGACTGGTGCCCTGCCTTGGTCTGGCGCCCCCGCTCACTGCTCTACCATCCTGCTATGGCCAATGCCTGCCATCTTTGGCATTCTGCCGCCTGCTGCTGACTCCAACCATGTTCTGTGCGTGCCCCCTGGTGGTCAGCACATGTCACAGCCATCGGTTGTTTGGTTGTTGGTTGTTCTGCCATTCAGTCTATTTGCATATTAGGGTTTTATATATATAGATGAGTGAAGAAGACACTGAAACAAAATATTATATTAATAACTGGCAAGAAATTTGCTGTGAGCTATCTCATGCTGCTATGTAGATTCAAAAGCAGAAATGCAATGATAGATGACTTTGAAAGAAAAGCTGATTGCGGAGTAAGAAGTAAGCTTGAAGACTGCACACAAAATGTCGTTTCTATGTTACAAGATGGGGACCATCTTTGCGAGAGGAACGTAACTTGGTCTGGGTTCTCCTGAGGTTATAACTGCAGCCACATTATATGAAATTCACATTTCAGTCTAATAAAAAGTTTTATTAGATACAGAAAAAATCATGTCAGTTGTTGGATTAGGGCAGTGGTTCTCAACCTGTAGGTCGTGACCCCTTTGGCGGTCGAATGACCCTTTCACAGGGGTCGCCTAAGACCATCCTGCATATCCGATATTTACATTACTATTCATAACAGTAGCAACATTACAGTTATGAAGTAGCAACGAAAATAATTTTATGGTTGGGTTACAACATGAGGAACTGTATTTAAAGAGCCAGAAGTTTGAGAACCACTTGATTAGGGATTTATGAGGATTATATCAATTAATTCTCACAACAACCTATGAGATATGCGTCGCATATTCTTTTTATTTAACAGTTGAGGAAATTTACCTCCAAGAGGCAATTGGAGATCCAGTTCTCACCCAGGCTGCCAGGATCCAGAGCTCCCACTTTTGACCAGCCTCCAATGCTCATCACAGGACATTCTTGCTTCTTACTAGCGTAGGGTTTTTACTTACAACATATTAAAGAACTTGGTCATAATCTGCAAATATTCACACCAAATTAAAAAATAAGCTAATATATAAGAGAGAATTAATATCTAATGAACTCTGACTTTCCAGAAGTTCACCTACAAATGAAACATCAGAAGAACTGGGCACTGATAATAATTACTACTAAGCAAATAAGACTCATTAGACAAAATGCCATGTGTCCTGTGCTTTATCCAGGCTAATTTTTTGTTTTGCTCCCTCCCCCACCCCACTATCCCAAAGATTCTTCCTGAAATCCAAAGATTCTTACATGGTGAACACTATAACCAGAAAACAAAATAACTTTCCTTGTATTACTAACAATGCAGATGATTTATTCTTTTTAATATATGTCTATTTCCCATAACTTCGTTTAGGAGAAATGGATTTAGTAGCATGCATGCCCATTTGTAAAACAATTAAAAACATATAAGAGCAAGTACAGTGAGTACATTTTAAAACAGCTTCTGCATTTTAAAAAATCAATTTTATGTGTAACACATGATCATTTATCAACTAAATCATGTAAAATGCACTTTGTTTTACTGTAATAAAGGTTTGAGTTCAAATCTAAAAAACGAATTTTCTTCAATTTGTCTCACTTTTTAATGTTATACTTTTTTAAAAATTTCAAAATTTTTAGGAATTTTTAAATATTTAATTAAGATCTGATGACCTCATCTCTAGGTCATGTTAAACATTATCTTCAATTTGATTCTCCATTTTATCCTCCTTTCTCAGTCCATTTGTTACCATGATGACAAAGAATTTTCTTCCAGTTCTCTGGAATATAAATCATAACACTCTTTCTTGAGTTTCTACAGAATTCTCTCTTATTCATAAATTTAAGCCTCAATGAGTCTACCTATTTTAAAGGCCCTACAATTGCACCTGAAACAATCCCAAACTACTTTCTAAAACTATTTCAACATGCTTCCTAATAACAACTTTTAACTTTAGCCAAACCAATATCCTCACCGTTGCCTAATTAGGCCATGCCTATGCATCAATTTTGGAGTTTTTTCCAATGTCATGCACCCTATGCATTTTTTTTTCCTTCTCTCTGCAAATTATGCTTATTCTGTAATGTCCAAGCAAAGTCTGACTTTCCTGGAAGGCATTTAAACAACACTGTCTTATTAGCATCTCCTCTTCCTAAATTCCTACAGTACTCTAGTGGTTGGTTAACATACCAGAAGGTCAAATTTTTACTGACTCAATTAATTGATAGCTCTATCCCTTCCCTTAGGTGAAGACAGTTATTAGGGTTTGTCTCTTCAAACCTATTTTCTCTTTACTTCACACTAGGATTTCATGGTCAGGAAGTTAGACATTTTACCAATCTGATTTGCATGGGAAATGCTAGTGTCATATATTTTAGTCATAACAATACACTAATTTGTATTGGTTTCATATGAATTCATAAATGACAGACACAGCATTTCAAAAGTCTTTGAAGGCTGAGGCTTAGTTTGATAGCTTAAGTATCTTGATATGTTCAAGAAAGAGGTGCTGGTCGAAAGTCTTGTAAAAGAGAGAGCCACATTGTCTTTCTGAGGCAACTTCTGATGTCTCTAAGGACGGCACAACCTGGCTTTTGCCTTTCAAAACCTCAGTGAAATCATCCATCCATATCTCTACTTTTAAAATGAGATAGAGTTTAGCACAGTGACAAATTTATATATCTATCAATCTAGTGGTAAACCATGTAGTTCAAAATAAGAAAGGAAAACAAATAAAATTATGGATTTTTTTCAGTGTAGTTATCTATTATTTAATAGTTTTGTGGGTTTATTCTCTCAATATTCCACAAATATATACTGAGCACTTGCTTTCTAGGGACTGGGGGTAGAAAAGAAACAAACAAAATGTCTTGCCTCCTGCAGTTTACATTCTAGGGAGGGAGCTTTACAACAAACAAGTGCGGATCTATAGACAATGTATAATCAGAGTAAGTGCTATAGACAAAAAGTAGGGGGATGCTGTTGAGGGAAGAGTTTCAATTTTAAGTAGGATGTTCAGGAAAGACCTTAGTAAAAGGTAATATTGAATGAAGACCCAAAATTGACAAAGAAGCAAAATTAGTTAAGCCCTGAGAAAAGAGCAATTCAGTGGAAAGGCAAAACAAGTGCAAAGGCTGTAGCACAGGTATTTGTCTACTGTAAGCAAAGGATGACAGAGGCCTGCATGGCAAAGGCGGAGGTGGTGACAAGGAGACCAATACACAATGAAACAGCCCAGCCATAACCTCCTGGTTCATAGGTTAATACTCAACTGCTTTATGGTTTGATTCCCTGTCAGGGAACATGCCCAGGTTGCAGGCTCGATCCCCAAAAGGGTGTGTGCAGGAGGCAGGAAATCAATGATTCTGATCATTGATGTTTCTATCTCTTTCTCCCTTTCCCTTCTTCTCTGAAATCAATAAGAATCTATATATATCTATCTATATATATATATATATATATATATATATATATATATATATAGATATAGATATAGATATAGATATAGATATATATATATAAAAGCCTAAGTGACCGTTACGACCAGTCAACTGTTATTGTACTAATCAAACCAAGAGTTAAATTGCTTAGAACTCTGAGGATTAAAATGTGAGGCAGAATGAATTGGTTTTAGTCTGGCTTTATTCTGTGGTTGGATAGAGACAGTTGGGGCACAGAGTCGCCATATTTATCTCAGTTTCATAAAAGTTCTGATGACAACATTCTACCTTAAGGTACAAGTTTGGGAATGATATTTGTGTAGGTTAATATTTAAAATAAAAAGAAAGTGATTTTTATTCTAGCGTGTGGTGGGAGATATTACTACAAATTAAATGAAGATTTGACATGTCAGTAATTGTTTCCTTTATAAATGATGTATTTTTTAAAGTTTTTGTTTCACAGGCTACTTAGTTTTATTAGGCCAAGCAATTCTCTTCAATAAATTAACCAACTCTTTTAGCAGCAGTTAATGGGGATAGACTCTCCGAAGCCCAGAGTTACCAAGGAGGAGATTTTGGCAGAACCATTGTTAGTTCAGGCATTTATATCCTCTGAACATGTGATGGGAGTAACCAGTTAGGGCATTAAAAACTGTAAAGTTAGTTCAATGGTTTATCAAGTTAAAGAAGGGCATTTCTAGAGTCTTTATGACTTGAGGGTTGTGGTGTCAACTAGCTAATTGTTCTAATTCTTACTTCTCCATATAAACATTCATGAAACCTATAGAGAGGTAGACATTTGCCAAAAAAGAGCCCCCAGAAGAGTTCGTTTATAATTTTTACTCATCTGAAAGCAATATGAAGACTTACATGAGTGACGGGTGGGATTGAGAAACTCTGAAGCTGCCACATGTTCCTTTGGAAAGAGAAAACATAATTCAACACAATGTGAACCAGACAGAAAGGCACTCACACCCTCATTGCTGCATCTCACAGACATAAAGCATTCCTGGACGAAGGAATTCTCAGAGCCACACTAATGGGAGAACTATTTTCTGAGGCAACCAGTGACAACTCTCTGGCCCCAGTTCATGTTCACCAGTATACTTCTTTCATTACCCAATTGAAGAAGACCCCTGGATGCCAAAGGGCAGAGTGAGGAAGGCCAGAATGAAGAAGAGCACAGTGCTTCATGGAGTGAGATCACTGAGGTATAGGTGGACACAGGACAAGCCACAAAGAAGCACACTAGAGAAACTGAAGTTTTATGCTTTCTTTATGCCTTTTATGTAATAACTAGAGGACCGGTGCATGGATTCATGCACCGGTGACAGCTGTGCTTGCCAGTGGTGAGTATAGAATCTGGCACCAGCCCGTCAATCAGCTGAGCAGTGCTCCCGCTGTGGGAGCACACTGACCATCAGGGGGGAGCTCCTGAGTTGAGCGTCTGTCCCCTGGTTGTCAGTGCACATCATAGCAACTAGTCACTTAGGCTTTTATATATATAGATTAGGGGCCCAGTGCACAAATTCATGCACCTTGAAAGGAACTGTGGGCTGCGAGACTGCGGTGGGCACAAGGGCGGGTCTCAGCCCATCCTCTGCGCCCCCACCTGGCCACTCCCACTGCTGCTCCCATGCACTGACGGCACCGGCCCCAATCACTGTGTGCCGTCAGTGGGTGCAAGTGGGACTGGCACTGTCAGCAGGTGTGAGCAGCGGCTGGTGCCCCGATCACCCTTCAGGACGCCCATCATGTTCTGTGCTCTGCTGCCTGCTGCTGATGTGCACCATGTTCCAAGTGTGCTCCCTTGTGGTCAGTGCACATCATAGTGACTGGTTGTTCAGTTGTTTGGTTGTTCTGCCATTCAGTCTATTTGCATATTAGGGTTTTATATATATAGAAAGGTAGCTTTTAGAGCAAAGACTCATTCACTATCCTCCGTTATGAAGGCATAAATCGTTCAATCACAGTGACAAGGTCTAGCTATAGCAGGAGAGGACTATTATTATTTCAGCAGAAGCCCATGCATCATTACTTCACAACTTTTAAGTTGGAGTATGGCTGGAGAGAAAACAGGCTTCTAAATAAGTATTAAACATCAGGTTTGCCTTGGACTGCCCACAGAGTCAACTGTCAAGAGGTTGAGGGGAAAAGGTCTGTAGAATTGGGAGGAGGAAGAGAGGACAAAGCTGTTTATTTTGTTAATTGAAATAAAATTGACATATTTAATAAATTAATAAAATATTCAAATTCTTGAATAGAATTACTCACTATTTAGAAAACAATTACAATGCAATAAAGACACTGCACAAGAAACATTGGGAAAGGGCCAAAGTTCTTTTCAGAGGTAAAATGAAAAAAAAAAGTGTCATTATTAGAAATGAAAACATAAATTAACTGAGCATTAAATTCAAGATATTTAAAAATAAATAACAAAATAAGACTAAGCTAATTGGACCTAGGAAATAATAAATAAAAAACAGAAATTAGTGAAATAGGTAATAGAAAAATAGCCAAATGATATATTTAGGACCTAGTTCTTCATTAAAAAAAAAAAAGAAGAAGAAGACACATGGGTAGAAAGACACTGAAGCACCCATAATAAAGAATAAAAAAGTGTATATTCTGTATATATGGATAATATTTTTTAAATAAAATAATAGAACATGAAGTTTATTACATTTGAAAACTTTACTGAAAGGATAATTTTCTGGGAAAACATAGGTCACCAAATAGAATATGCAAAACCAGAACATCCATGGGGCCAACAACAACGGAAAAAGAAAAAAAAAAGAGTTTGCCAAGAAGTTATCTCCAAAAACAACTCCAAGTCCAGACAGTTTGACTGGGGTATTCTTTCAGACTTTCAGGGAGAAGTGATTCCCACAGTTGTTAACTGTTCCCATGAAAAAAAATGTGTGAAAGCTTTCCAATTCTTGATAAGTATAACTTATATTGAAAGCTGAGAACATATATTTCTAAAAAAACAAAAAAAACCCAAAAAACAGGACAACATCAACATGGATATAGACACATAGTAATTCATAAAATAATTAGAAGTAAAATTAATAATGGATTAAATAAATAGCTCCTTATGAGCAAGTGGGGTTTATGCCAGAAAACAAGAATGTGTGAGCATTATTAATCAATTAATAAACTACATCACATCAATAGGTCAAAAGAATAAAACCTTCTAATAACAATGTTTAAAAAGGCCATCAAAATCATATCTACACACCTCAGATAATTACAATTTTTTGTGTGTGGTGAGAACATTTAATATCTACTCTCAGCAACTTTTAAGTATATATATATATAGTATTGTTAACTATAGTCACCATGCTAAATATTAGATCACAAGAACTTATTCATCTTACAACTGAAAGTTTGTACCCTATGACCAACATCTCTCAATTTTTTTCTCATCTCTTACCTCCTGGCAGCTATCATTTTACAATTTATTTCTATGAGATAACGTTTTAGATTCCACATATAAGTGAAATCATATAGTATTTATCTGTTGCTGTCTGACTTAGTTGAATTAGCATAATGTCCTCAAGGAAGTCCATTGATGTCCAAATGGTAGGATTTTCTTCTTTTTATGGCTGACTAATATTCCAGTGTGTGTGTCTGTGTGTGTGCATGTTTGTGTGTAAAGATCACATTTTCTTTATCCATTTACCTGTCAGTGGACACTTAGGCTGTTTTCATGTGTTGACTATTGTAAATAATATAGAAATAAACATAGGGATACAGTATATCTTTAAGATACTGACTTCATTTTCTTTGCATATATACTCAGATGTAGAATTGCTGGATCATATGGTAGTTGTACTTTTCATTTTTAAGTAACTTCCCATTGCTGTCCACACCAATTTAAATTCCCAACAACAGTGCACAAGGGTTCCCTGTTCTACACTCTCACCAACACCTATCTCATGTCTTTCTTATAATAGCAATTCTAACAAGTGTGTGGTGAGATCTCATCGTTGCTTTAATTTCTGTTTCCTTAGTTATTAGTGATGTTGGACACCTTTTCATGTATGTCTTATTTGGAAAAATGTTTATTCAGGTCCTCTGCCCATTTTTTAAGCAGATTATATTTTTTTGGTTGATGTGTGTGTGTGTTTTCTCTCTTGCTCCCTCGCTGTTGAATTGTAAGAGTTCCCTACATATTTTGGATATTAACTTCTTATCTGAAAAATGGTTTGCCAATATTTTTCCCCATTTTGTAGGTTGTCTCTTTATTGCGTTTATTTCCTTTGCTGTTCAGATGCTTTTAAATTTGAAGTAGTCCCTCCTTTTAATTTTTTTTTGTTGTTGTTACTTACGCTTTTTGTGTCACAGACAAAAAATCATTGTCAAGACTATAATCAAGTAGCTTTTCCCCTTTTCTCCTAGGGTTTCAGGTCTTACATTTAAGTATTTAATCTATTTTGAGTTAATTTTTAACTCAAGATAGGGGTACAAGATAGGGGTTTTACTCCATCACTTTGTATTTGAATTCTGTTTTCTAACAGAGCATTTTTCCTAATCATTCACACTCTATAAGTGAGGATAGAAAATAAATAAAAATTATCATCTCTTCCTCTTCAGGCCATATGAGACTTTATTTTACTTCACCTCAACAGATACTTTAAAAGTTTTGCTAAGACATTATATCTTCTCACATTTGAAATGGGATCATAAAGCCTTAAAAGTCTTAAATATTCCTATTCCGGTTGTAGACTTAGAAAGCTGATAAAACCAAATCCCATGTTAACAGGTTACAACTCACACTTCTTTTATAGCAAGGATTTCCAGTGTCCTTCGAAATCCTGATTTTATTATATTGTGAGTCCTGACAGTGAGCCTGGTGGCTCACCAGGTTCAAATTTAAATAAAAACGGACAAACAATAATGACAACAAACAGATCCTAACAGCCATTTCTATACAGGGGCCTCTCCTTCAAACTCTACTTCAGGGAGAAGCCTGCACTACAGGCTGCCTGCCTCCTGCACTGAACTGGCTTCCTGCACTGTGTTTCTGCCATCTGAGCCACCCCTTACAAAGGAGTTCCTGGAAGCCTTTTTCAACCAATAGGACTGAGACTTTCCCTGTCCAATTGGAGCTGCAGGGCTACATCTCAAACCAATCACATTCTGATTAATCAGGACAACTCCTTTTGGACCAAAGTAGGGGCAAGGATTTGGAGTCTTCATTTGCATTGAGCATGACCAATCAAGGACAAGGTTGAGGACTTCTGTCAGGTAAGTCAGCTCCCTTCTGGCTCTGAGAGTACAGGAGGACAGAGACTGCATTTCACTTGCTGAAGCTAAAGAATTTTTTCTGGAGCAGACCAGACCAGAGCAGACCAGTAGCAGAGTAAGGTAGACTGGTGCAGTGAGGTAGACTGGTGCACAGTGAGGTAGACTGGTGCACAGTGAGGTAGACTGGTGCACAGTGAGGTAGACTGGTGCACAGTGAGGTAGACTCGTGCACAGTGAGGTAGTAGACTGGTGCACAGTGAGGTAGACTGGTGCAGAGTGAGGTAGACTGGTGCACAGTGAGGTAGACTGGTGCAGAGTGAGGTAGACTGGTGCAGAGTGAGGTAGACTGGTGCACAGTGAGGTAGACTGGTGCAGAGTGAGGTAGACTGGTGCAGAGTGAGGTAGACTGGTGCAGAGTGAGGTAGACTGGTGCAGAGTGAGGTAGACTGGTGCACAGTGAGGTAGACTGGTGCAGAGTGAGGTAGACTGGTGCACAGTGAGGTAGACTGGTGCAGAGTGAGGTAGACTGGTGCACAGTGAGGTAGACTGGTGCACAGTGAGGTAGACTGGTGCAAAGTGAGGTAGACTGGTGCACAGTGAGGTAGACTGGTGCAGAGTGAGGTAGACTGGTGCAGAGTGAGGTAGACTGGTGCAGAGTGAGGTAGACTGGTGCACAGTGAGGTAGACTGGTGCAGAGTGAGGTAGACTGGTGCAGAGTGAGGTAGACTGGTGCACAGTGAAGTAGACTGGTGCACAGTGAGGTAGACTGGTGCAGAGTGAGGTAGACTGGTGCAGAGTGAGGTAGACTGGTGCACAGTGAGGTAGACTGGCGCACAGTGAGGTAGACTGGTGCAGAGTGAGGTAGACTGGTGCACAGTGAGGTAGACTGGTGCAGAGTGAGGTAGACTGGTGCACAGTGAGGTAGACTCGTGCACAGTGAGGTAGACTGGTGCACAGTGAGGTAGACTGGTGCACAGTGAGGTAGACTGGTGCACAGTGAGGCAGACTGGTGCAGAGTGAGGTAGACTGGTGCACAGTGAGGTAGACTGGTGCAGAGTGAGGTAGACTGGTGCAGAGTGAGGTAGACTGGTGCACAGTGAAGTAGACTGGTGCACAGTGAGGTAGACTGGTGCAGAGTGAGGTAGACTGGTGCAGAGTGAGGTAGACTGGTGCACAGTGAGGTAGACTGGTGCACAGTGAGGTAGACTGGTGCAGAGTGAGGTAGACTGGTGCACAGTGAGGTAGACTGGTGCAGAGTGAGGTAGACTGGTGCACAGTGAGGTAGACTGGTGCACAGTGAGGTAGACTGGTGCACAGTGAGGTAGACTGGTGCACAGTGAGGTAGACTGGTGCAGAGTGAGATAGACTGGTGCACAGTGAGGTAGACTGGTGCAGAGTGAGGTAGACTGGTGCACAGTGAGGTAGACTCGTGCACAGTGAGGTAGACTGGTGCAGAGTGAGGTAGACTGGTGCAGAGTGAGGTAGACTGGTGCAGAGTGAGGTAGACTGGTGCACAGTGAGGTAGACTGGTGCAGAGTGAGGTAGACTGGTGCAGAGTGAGGTAGACTGGTGCACAGTGAGGTAGACTGGTGCACAGTGAGGTAGACTGGTGCAGAGTGAGGTAGACTGGTGCACAGTGAGGTAGACTGGTGCAGAGTGAGGTAGACTGGTGCACAGTGAGGTAGACTCGTGCACAGTGAGGTAGACTGGTGCACAGTGAGGTAGACTGGTGCACAGTGAGGTAGACTGGTGCACAGTGAGGCAGACTGGTGCAGAGTGAGGTAGACTGGTGCACAGTGAGGTAGACTGGTGCAGAGTGAGGTAGACTGGTGCAGAGTGAGGTAGACTGGTGCACAGTGAAGTAGACTGGTGCACAGTGAGGTAGACTGGTGCAGAGTGAGGTAGACTGGTGCAGAGTGAGGTAGACTGGTGCACAGTGAGGTAGACTGGTGCACAGTGAGGTAGACTGGTGCAGAGTGAGGTAGACTGGTGCACAGTGAGGTAGACTGGTGCAGAGTGAGGTAGACTGGTGCACAGTGAGGTAGACTCGTGCACAGTGAGGTAGACTGGTGCACAGTGAGGTAGACTGGTGCACAGTGAGGTAGACTGGTGCAGAGTGAGGTAGACTGGTGCACAGTGAGGTAGACTGGTGCAGAGTGAGGTAGACTGGTGCACAGTGAGGTAGACTGGTGCAGAGTGAGGTAGACTGGTGCAGAGTGAGGTAGACTGGTGCACAGTGAGGTAGACTGGTGCACAGTGAGGTAGACTGGTGCACAGTGAGGTAGACTGGTGCAGAGTGGAATAGACCACAACAAGTCAAGCAGACCAGACCAAACCAGAGCTGCAAGCTGGAGAGGGGCCTCACAATAGGGATGCCTCCCCGGAGAGCCACCTTGCTCTAGGGCCTCTTCACAGCTGTGCTGTTTCATAACCATGCTCTTCATAATTAAGCAGGAACACTATCAAGTCTTCCACAGAGTGCTGTTTTCACAGCCATGCTGTGTCACAATCGAGTTATTTGTACTACATAAAATTTATTTCTTAATCAAAGTAGGGATTCCTTTGGGCAATGAATCGGTGCCAATGGCCATTGGTTGACAATATCTTCCCTGTTCTTCAATAGCCTCTTATTGTTTAAAATTACTATTTGTATTCAATAGTTCTTTCCTTTCTTAAGTGTATAATATAAACCATTTTACTCTGCATTCTGTTTGCTTTTTCAGCTTTTCTTTTACTACTTCACTTCATATATTTTGTGCTTTAAATAAACTAAATTATTTATCATTTCCTTTATAAGCCCTGCATACTTGAGAAATCTTAGAGAAGTTTGGAATTTTCCAGCTGGAAGTGACAATGGTCAATTCACCTCACCTCCATGGAATATAATGATCTGTACATCCCCAACTCTCTGGTGAATATTTCTGGTTATATGGAGCCCACTGCTTATCAGGAAACCCACAGACCTATCCTGTTGAAGATCAAGAATGCAGGCAAATAAAAGGTTATAAGATATTGGTGCCTCACAATTGTATAAAAGAACTCATTTCCATATTTGTCAAATGCAACTTTACAAACTGGAAGTTGGGATCAAAAAGCTCTAAAAACTTTAGTAGTCAGAAAAGCTGCAAAGCATGACCTATTATTTAGAAAGAAAATCATACTTTCCTGATAACTTAAATCTATTAATTTACCTTCAAATAATAACTTTATGAAGCTTAATAGATATAAAATAAAAATGTAATAGATTCTTTCATTATTACATTCAAAAACCATTTCTATGTTTCCTCCTCAGTCTCAAATATTTAGGATCAAGTGTTTTTTTGAAGAGTATAAGAAGGTAGTTAGGCAGTGAGGTGAAGATTCTATAAAACAAAGAACACTGACAGATATGAGTTAAATCCCATTTTATTTTGGATCCTGACTTGGCTTCGTGACTTGAATTTTCTCCATCTGGAAAGTGGGAGCAGTAACATCTTCCTGGAGCACTGTGGTGAGGGTTTGTGATGATCTATAGATCACATAGACATAATGCCTGGTCTATAGGCATCCAATAATTGATTCTCAGGACTGCAGATACTCCACCCTCTAAGCTTCCAGTTTTAGAATGTGGTTTTCCTGCTTGAGAGACTGGTTTTCATAGCCCTCTGTAATCTGGAAACCCCTGACCTAGGCAGCATGACTTTCTACATCTTTCCCCAAAGGATCCAGAGTTTCTGTCGGCTGAGGCTCACCACTGCCAGATAGGTCTCTGCCCTTTGTTCATGCCCTGTATAGACTGAAAGCACATCCATTATGTCACTCACCAACCTCTCAGTGTTTGAAACCCACCCCATGTCTTTCAAGGCCCACTTCTAGCGGTTTCCCAGGAGCAGTAATGTATGTACTCCTAGAAAAACAGGGGCCAGGGAGTCCAGAGGGTCACCAAGTAGGAGTCTAAAGTGTACATGGGAGCCAGCATTCATTTATTCATTCAATACCTATTCGTGAATCTTACTGTATTCCAGACATTGTTCTAGATCTGAGGATAAAGCAATGAATTGAACTGGCAGAACCTGGCTGCTACAGAATTACTTTCTTTACCTAGTATCTTATTATGGAAAGAACAGCAAAGTAATGAGATTAAAAAGCAAAATATATACTATGTTTAATGGTGATGGTAAACAAGAAAAAAAATAAATCTAGGAAAGGGCACAGAGAGTAGAGAGGGTGAAATTACAATTTTAGATAGGGGAGCCAGGGAATGTACTGGGAAGGTGATGTTTGAGTGAAGACTTAAAGGAGGGGAGGGAGGAAGTCAGAGATATCTGGCAGAGCCTGGTGAATTCTAGAGAGCACAGAGAATGCAGTGAGGCTGGAGAAGAATGAGAGAGGAGAAGGAGGGAAAGGCACAAGGCCAGAGGTAAGAGGGCAGATGATGTGCACCATGGTTGATGTCATTGACAAGATTTTGGCTTTCACTGTGAGTGCCACCAGAGGCCATGGGAGAGTGTTGAGCAGAGGCATGTGGTCTGACATATTTAACATGATCTTTCTTGCTGTTGTGCATAGAACAGATTGTAGGCGGTATGGTCTCTAGCATCCACAACCGCAACCCCCAGCATTCACACTCTTTCATAGTCCCCTCCCACACTGAATCTGGGACAGCCCTCACCAAAAAAATTTTGTAGCAGTAAAACTGTGCTTACGAAGGCCCGGTGGGCTTTGTCTTTGGCTGCTTGAGGTGCCCTAAGACTCCATGTTAAAGCTCGGCTACCGGGCTGGAGAGCCCATGTGGAAAGACCATGTGGAGAGGGAGAGGCCTGAGATGACATGAGGTAACACAGAGGTGGAGATGTCTCAGCTAAACTCAGACAAGCTGAGCCAGCTAAGGAGCCAGACATGTGGAAAGCCGTCTCCAATGCTCCGTGTGGCATCCACCTGAATCAGCCACAGGGGAGACTTGAGGGAGACCAGTAGGAAGACTATGTGGCTGAGCCCCAGTCAACCCCACAGAATCAGCAGCAATGATAAAATGGGTGTTGTTTTCACCCACTAAATTTGGGGAAGGCTTGTTATATAGCAACAGATCTCTAGAACAGACAGCAAAGACACAAGCAGGGAAACAGGCTCAGGGGATGATGGTGGCTTTGGTCATAGTAGAAGCATGGAGATGGGAAGGCATTGTCAGATTCCCTGTATCTGAAGGCAGATTTTCTGAAGCTTGGAGATGAGCTGTGAGAAGAAGAGGAGTTAATGATGACCTGGAGGTACCATTTGGCATTGGGATGAGGATCAGCCACCTAAATAGGGAACCTCAGGGCCTCACATGGAGGCCTGGAAACCTTCAGATGCAGAGGGTTGCACAGGAAGGGAAAATCCCATCCCAGGCAGTGGAATTCTGACAGGAGGGTCAGAAATTAAAGCAGGTGGTGGCTAGACCTCACAGGAATTCTCTGAGCCAAGCAGCCTGGTACCCTGGATTTAATAAGGTACCAGTGGCTTCAGGAACAGGTCTTGAAGGAGCCCTCAAAGCTTCTTATTTCGCCTGGACACATTCAACTTCCTTATCACTACAAAGCTTAACCTGTAGTCTTCGTTTTGCCTTCTAGAAGCCCAATTTCTTTAAGGTATTCAGGCAGCCTGTTTCTTCTTCAAATCCCCACCACACCTACATACACATAAAAGACTAATTAAATTCTTCTCACACTTATACAGGAACTTCCTACTACCAGAAAAGCTGTGCAGATCCTTGGCCACTTTTTTTTTCTT
Organism: Myotis myotis; assembly: GCF_014108235.1. Lineage (NCBI taxonomy): Eukaryota > Metazoa > Chordata > Mammalia > Chiroptera > Vespertilionidae > Myotis > Myotis myotis. Next base: position 8,967,436 of record NW_023416315.1, read on the forward strand.
CATAGGTCCATTGGTTTTTCAGAGATAAAAGATAGTATTTTTATGTGTGAAAGCCCACCTTCTCAATTTTTGGGGAAGCAATGCATTATTTTCTCCATCTGGCATATGCTAAATGGTTGTGAATATACAGGAAATTCCTGTGAATTTCCTCAAGAAATTTTTGACAGGCTCTCTACTCTTTTGGACTATTCTGATTTGTATTATGGCATTCAAACTGTGATCAAATGATATAATAATATAACATCTATATAATAAGAGGGTAATATGCTAATTAGACCAGATCGACTGGACATCTTCCAGACATCCGACTTCCTTCCAGACAAAGCCACGGTGTCAGGGGCCAAGGCAGAGGCAGTTAGGGGCTATCAGGCCAGCAGGGAAGCAAGAAGTCAGGGGTAATCAGGCCGGCAGGGGAGCAAGCAGTTAGTGGTGAGATCAGGTCAGCAAGGGGGAGCAAGCAGTTAGGGGCGAGATCAGGCAGGCAGAGGCAGTTAGGGGCGATCAGGCGGGCAGGCAGAGTGGTTGGGGTGATCAGGCAGGCAGGCAGGTGCGCAGTTAGGAGCCAGAGGTCCTGGATTGTGAGAGGATTGCAGGGCAGGCTGAGGGCCCGCCTCCTGTGCATGAATTTCATGCACTGGGCCTTTAGTAATAAAATAAAGAAAAATCTGATCAAGCAGTATGAAATTTTCTTTAGCTCCTGTGGCAACAAGTAAGAACATTTATATAAACAAAAAACAAGAATGAAAATAAAAGCATGGAAAGATGCTGTTTTTGAAATGCATGGAGCTGACATTAACACAGTCAATTTAAGTCATTTTATCAACATTTTGGAACATTTGCTAAAATATTTGGTTTGTTTATATCATAGAGTCATGGAGAATCTGAACCCTATGAAAGCTGAGCTTTATTCTAGGCTAGTCTCTTCTTTTTACAAGTCCAGAGAGGTAATGACTTTCCCAAGGCCACACAGCTGGTTAGAGGCACAGTAAATGATAAAATTCAATTTTCATAATTCTTCATCCAGATTTCTTCCTGAAGAACTCCTGAAATATTTCTTATATAAGTGTTTACACCTTGGTACCCTAATGGCTACACCCCCAGCCAAGGAGAGAGAAGGAACCATTGAGGAGGTGGGGTAAAGAGTCAGGCAAAAGAAGATGGGGAGAAGATGAGAACAGCTCCGTTCTTGTTTTACTTTCTTCTCTCATTGCTACAGGATGCTACAACAATGGAGCAGCATGGGGAGAAGTCAGCAAATCCTAATCTGAAAGGACTGCTCCTCCTGAGGGTAACTAACCCACCCCCTGCTAACCAGACCTGGCACTTCAGGAGGAAAAAGCCATGGTGCTGTTTAAACACACAGACTGTGCTGAATCCTTTCCTGGCTCCATCGATTAGAGCTGCGTGACCTTGGGTAAGATATGTTACCTTTATATTCTTCAATCTCTTCATATGGAAAATAAGAATAATAACACCTACCTCACAAGGTTGTTGTAACAAATAAGGTTAATATTTTTAAAAGCTTAGAACAGTCCCTGGCACAAATTAAGTACTCAATAAGTTCACAGAATAATTAAACTGATTTTATAGTATTATGTTCATCTTCCTTGAAATTTTCCTATCAGTTTATAACTTTACTAGAAACCCATTGCACAAATATTCACACAATAGGCCTTCCTTCTTCCTTCCCCTGGCTGCCAGCACCAGTTTTCCTCCGGCACCCGGGACCCAGGCTTTGGTCCGGCCCCAGCGGAGAAGCCAAGCCTCTTCAGTCTTCAGTCTTCACTCAGCGCCTGCGTATGCAAATTAGCCACTACCTTTGTTGGGTTAATTTGCATAGTCACTCTGATTGGCTGGTGGGCGTAGCAGAGTGACACCAGTTTGCAGGTTTCTCTTTTATTAGTGTAGATAAGACAGTTCCTGTCTGTCTTGTGATCTTCTTTTTCTTGGCCATTCACACCCTCCTACCACCCTTTCCTAAACTGGAATGTCAAACAAACAGGTAGGACACTCAGAGCTACAGACAGTGGTCCTATGCTGTCACTGTGATCACCACCACTGATGCGTTAAGCTCAGGGGAGATTCATCATTCAACCCAGTGAAGTGGCTTCTACTCAGCATAGAGTCCCAGGTCTCAGGAGGACACTGCTAAGTGAACAGCACCCAAATAGCGCAGGCCCAACCAGGGAGGGATAGTCCCTAGCTGCTCTCATTAGCACAGCTTGCCCAGCATCTTAGCTCCTGTGTATTACTCTTACATTCGTGATCTATAAAAAGGTCATTCAATATCTGCTTTTAAGAAATCTATGCTTTTTGTTTTTATTTTTAACTCAGAATTCTTTTCACACTTAGGTGATTATCTTCTTTCTGCTGGATCTCCAAGTATCAGCAGATTTTGATTATAGTATTTTTCTTTTGGCTTTGCTAGCAATAGAAAACGAACACATTATACAATTATTTTCTGATGATCTGTGTGCATGTATTCAATCAATTACCATGCATTAAATACTTCATAGGTGCCAGAACCTGTGCTCTATTTTAGCCTACATTCATTATGGTACTTAGCAGGGTCTCAGAGCATGGATAAGGTAGAGGTGGAAATGGAATGCCTTGAAGGGCCAGAAGAATCTCAGTGAGTCATGCCAGACAAAGAATAAATGTAATGCAGACTGGTGCAGCCACTGTGGAAAACAGTATGGAGTTTCCTCAAAAATAAAAAATGGAACTCCCATTTGACCCAGTGATCCCACTTCTAGGAATATATCCTAAGAAATCAGAAACACCAATCAGAAAGGATATATGCATCCCTATGTACAGAGCAGCACAGTTTACAGCAGATAAGATTTGGAAACAGCCTAAGTGCCCATCAGCAGATGAATGGATTAAAAAACTGTGGTACATATACACAATGGAATGCTATGCTGCTGTATAAAAGAAAGAACTCTTACCATTTGCAATAGCATGGATAAACATAGAGAGCATTATGCTAAGTGAAATAAGACAGTCAGAGAAAGATAAATATCACATGATCTCACTCATTTGTGGAATATAATGAACAACATAAACTGATGGACAAAAATAGATCCAGAGGCAGAGAAGCATAGAACAGACCATCAAACCTCAGAGGAAGTCAGGGGAGGGTGGAGGAGGGGTAAGAGATCATCTAAAGGACTTATATGCATGCATATAAGCATAACCAATGGACATAGACACTAGGGGAGTGAGGGCATGTGCTGGGGGTTGGGAGTGGCTGGAGAGAGATCAATGGGGGAAAAGGAGATATATATAATACTTTAAACAATAAAGAAATAAAAGTATATAAATGTAAACAATAGGGGATAGTGGGACCTATGGCAAAATGTAAGACACACTCCAGCTAATTAAAATATAATTGAAAGACAGCTAAATAAAATTTTAAAAATTTAAAGTCATCATCCTTGCCCCCCAAAATTTGTTGGGCTGACACAACTCAACAAGGGACCCAGTTAGAGTTCTCCAAGCTCTGACCCTCTGTATTTAGTTCTATCCAGATATGTATATCTGGGGGACTGAGTTATACCTTGAGCTAATCTGCAATATTGATCTATAAGCCAGCCTTCTGGGAAAGACGTATGTGCTCCTCCCTAGAACCTATTCTAAGAAGCTAGGAGGAAAATATAACATTTTTATTACATATGTGATAAAATATACATCACATATGTAATATAGTGAGTCACAGATGTAATATAAATTTAAAAATGGCTAGAACTTTTCTTAAGCAGAATTTTCTCATGGTTGTGACTCAAGAAGCCTGAGAAATCATGTAGAAGTCAACAGCACAAAGGCGAATTTTAAGGAGCACCTCTGAGTATCCCAGCACAATATGACATTTGTATAAATGCAAGTAGGCATGAAATCAGATATTTTAAGCATGAAGCTTGTTGATTCCTAAAGGAGAAGACTCTCACCCCAAAGAGAGAGAGGTTCAATGACTAAAGTATTGAGAAGAAGAGAGAATTCGATGCTGCAAGACATGTAAAACTTTGACCTCCAGTCTTGCCCTGGAGAAAAAAAAAAAGCAAAATAAAAAGCAAGTCTCTATAAGAAATGGAGGTGGGATGGGAGCAAAAGGTTCTACTTTGTTGTGTTGTGTTGCACCAGAGTATGTGATAGCAGGTAAAGTTAGTCCCCTGTGTGTGGTTGTGATATTTATAGAAGAACGAAATAGTGCCTACCAACAACACAGACGAATTGGAATTAGTTAATCACCAGAGAATTCTGATATATCAAAATTCAAAGGGATGGGAGCAGTGGAATTCATTGGGAGACAAACAGTACCTAGAAGGTCATGAAAAAATAGTGGATAGCAAAAGGTGAAAGAAATATACCTGAATATCCTGGACATTTATCAAGGTGTATAAGAAATTCCATGGAGCCATTTGGCTAACAAGGAAGGGATCTCAGATTCCCTGGGCCACAGGAATTTTGCTGGAGGAAGCTGAGCCACATTAACCAGATAATTATTATTGCATCCCAGCATCTGGCAAAGCTCAGAATGTCTTCTTAAAAGACTGAGAAGCAGCCCATTTGGCCCCTGTCTTAGTGTCACAAAGTGAATAGTATCAAAGTTGATTTTAAAATAGTCACATATGTAATATAAATTTAAAAATGACTAGAGCTTTTCTTAAGCAGAATTTTCCCATGATTGTGACTCAAGCAGCCTGAGAAATCATGTAGAAGTCAACAGCACAAAGAAGAATTTTAAGAACCTCTGGGTATCCCAGCACAATATGACATTTGTATAAATGCAAGTAGGCATGAAATCAAATATTTTAACCAGGAAGTTGTTGATTTATGATTCCCATAGTGTCCCCCCTTCAGACAAGAACATCAGAACATAGCCTAAGGCTCTTCTGCCTTCCCTTGTAAAGAATCAGGTAATTGGTGCTTCTTACAAGGCACAACTGGTTTTAATTTAACTGAAGATTAGGTATGGTTTTTTTTCAGTTGACTGATGCTTGACTCTTCTTAGGCATTTCTCTCCTCCCCCAGTTGGCACTCTCTTTGTGGCTAGTCCCTCTGCAAACTTTCAGGCATACCATTTGTGGGCCTACCATGTACCATATATTCCCCAAAATATGCCCCCATGAAAGCTGTCACTGCATCTGACAGATCATCAAAAATCATGGTGCGCTTTAAGAGGCAAGGTCTCCCTTGATCCTTTCAAAAGAGGGAGGCTGATATGGTTCAACAGGAAGCATTTCTCTCAGACCTAGTGTCCTTCCCCTCACTCAAATATCTTTACATAAAAACAGAGAGAGAAAAAACTCAGAGAAAATAGTATAAATTAGTTTTAAAGATGAAACATGCAAATACCCACTAAATTCCAATCTCCCATTGTAAATAATTCCCAAAAAGAATATTAGAAAAAAATTTCATTATGCTCAAAAACCAACCATCCCACACTCAACACACTTTCCATTTTTAGAATCTATAATTTTATGACTATTAATTTTCATGATCCATTTTGGGCTGTTTTCTTCAATAAACAAAAAGAAAAATCAGATTTTTTTTTTGTTTAATGGGCAATTTAACCCCATCAAAGATGCAAGAGAAATGGAGAGGGGAGCAAGAAGCTAAAGAAGTTACATGTTCTCTCCAACTCATGGCTTCCATTTTGTCCTCAAGCCCCATATCTTACCAGGAACTTTGAATTCAATGTTCCAATTAGTTTTCCCCCAAATTGGGTCTTCTCTTAAATCTGGGAGCATATTATTTGATTGACGGATGAATGAATAAACAAGTGAGAGAGGAAATTAATTGATCTCTTTAAAAATATTCCATCTTATGTATCTGAAGATGCTTCTAATATATTTCAACCTTAAGGATAAAAATTCATTCTCTCCTGGGGCCAATGGTTCAATTTGAGGTAGAGAAAGATTTCACACTAATTTGAAAAGGGGGATGGATGTGATAATGCCCGATGAGACATATTCATGTAGGTAAGAAAGAAAATGTCTCTTGAAGTGTGTCTCAACAGAAGGCAAGATTTTGAAATGAGACCCATGAGTGAGATTCCAAAAAGTCAGGGTTGACGCGCACTTACTTTGAAATTTACTTGCAACATTCTTTATTGGCCAGATCAAGGTAGACGAACGTCAACCAAAATTCCATGCTGGAAAGATGTACCAAATTTTTTAAATGTGTATTATTGTGAAGCTGATATTATAGGTGATACCTGTGAAATGATCTCAGTGAAGAAGCAATGTGAGAACTCCTGTGGTGTAGCAAGAATTTCCACTCAGATTGCAATAAATTATTTAATAATCTGGTCTATTGGTCTTGCGATTTGAATACTGAGAAAGATATTAATTATCTAACAGGTTTGAATATCTAAACTCAACAATGTTGATCACTATTAGTCAAAGAACATCTTCATAAAATATGGATGTCATTGTGAAAAAAATTAGTTTTCTTCCCATGGAATTCCCTTAAATATTTAAAAGAAAAATGTGTAACATATACACTCTAATTTACCTGTAAATTAGTGCTAATAAAATGGAATCAGAAGCAAATTAATTTTCACAGAAATGTTTGTAAATAGTTGATCATGTTTGATAGAACAGCTTTATAAATGAGTATTTGTACACATGACCTGATATTTTATTTGATGCACATAAAATTTTGTGTGTTCTATTGACAAATATTTTTGCTTTGTATTTTAGAATCAGATACTCATGGGGCCCTGTAAAGAGTCATACAAGTTTTCAAATTCCTTTCTCCCTAAGTATGTGAAGAAGAATTGATGTATAGAAGATGTTTATATGTAATAAAATTCTCTGAATATGTTTGCTGTTATTATTACCCTAAGAGACCAATGTTGTTGAATATGAATGGACACTTCTGTGAATTCAGATATTGGAAAGTTTTGTTATAAAGAAGGGTTTAAGATAAAAAATAAGAATTTTCTGAAATTTCTGACAGTTATATTAAGAAAATCCACGTGGAAAATAAAGTTGGGATTCCAAATATATATATATAAACATACCACTGAAAACAAACAATCAGGTTATTCTAATGAGATTTTTATTAAGATAAAGCTCAAATAATTGATTATTATCTATATGGGGGCAATGGTGAAAAGTGGCTCTGTCTTCAAGGTTATCATTTTGACAGTGTTATCGATTTATCATACATATTACACATTTGTATCATGTTGTCAACAATATATTGATAGCACTATTACCAATTTCTTAATTATATATTATCAACTAATTGTTCAAAGAAAATGGATGTGAAATTCGCAGAAGAAATCAAATGGGGGGAGGGTCACAAAATACATCCAAACACAAAAAATTGTAGGTCTGAGAATGATCTTGATAAATTATAGAGAGTGAAAATGCAACATGAAATTTAAGAGATTAAATATAATGTCTCAATTGACACCAAAGATGAACACCTCTAGGTTTCATAGAAAAGCAGCTGTGGAAAAACTAGAAGCCATTTGTTCAATGTCAGTCTCCCCTTCTTCTCACACATTTCAGAGTGAGCTCTCCAGTGCCTACAGAAACACTTCCAACTCTGAAAAGTTTATTTTATAGAGCAGCTGATTTTGTTTTTGAAGTACTGATTACTCAAAAGTTTTCTAATGGCTGTCTGCATGAATCAACCAGACCATACCAAAGCTGTAATTTCTGAACTGACAAAGTCAGCCTGGTTTCTGCTGTTTAAATTTCTCCCACATTTTTTTTTTTACCAACTCCCTGGCACACAGAGCCTGAGGGCTACACCCTGGCTGACCAGGACAGCCCCAACTTCATCCCTGCCAAACGAACCCTGATCCAAGCTCCTAAGATAGCTGCACCTAATCCTTTATCAGACTTTGTCTATGTGAAGGACTGCATTCTTCAGGAATTTCTTTGTCAATTAAATGACAACTCACAAATCGAATATACTACTGTGATCAAATATACTATTGGATTGCTTCTTTCAGCAGTCTTTGCATGATATAATTCTCATGCAATATTCAATTCCATCCTTGGACTTCAAATCACAGCAAATGCCTCCTTCAAGCAAAAGCAAGGCCATTTTATCAGCTCCACTTCACACCCTGTAATGCAACTACTAGTAGCCTCATTTCTGGTCCATTATGCATTTCAACTTGGCCAAGGGGACCTCTGCCAGCTCAGGGCAGTCTGACCATATCAGAGCAGCACTCACAATCCCTGTAAGAACTGGCCTCTATGTATAGACTTAATAAGGACTTTTTCTTTTCTTTTCCCTTGGAAAATCATCAGATGCTTGAATTATTCCTTTAATTCCTGAAAGTATTCCATTTAAACACATGAAAACTAAATAGATGAATGAAGAAGAGATGGGATCAGAGCTATGACCCATTAGTTCTATATAGATAAAGCCTCTGTAAGATGAAATGATAGGTGTTATTAAGCAATAGTGAAGAGGAGACCATGCATCTCAGCCTGTGGATGCATGGTAGGTGTTTAAAAAGAAACACGTTAAAAGGACAGCTGACACCAGGCCCACCCATCAGGATCCAAGAGACTGGCTCCATTGTCAGGGGCTGTCCTGACTGGAGCTGCCGCCCCTGATTGGACAAAATGTTGTACTTTGCTCTCTGGGATCTGGGAAAGAACAGTGTCAGTAGTCTCTCTGCTATATATGATTTCACTTTGCAATGGTGGAAGGTGGGTGTGGAGTGTTACTGCTTCGAAGTGGTTGTTAATATCTTGAGACTATGAATGCCCTTTTGAAAAAGGGTCTCCATGTATTGACAAGCCAGTGTAATGCACATTTGCCATGTCTCAGCCTTGGCAGGACATGGGTAATCACTTCCTATAGGATGGGGCAGGTGAGACACAGCTGGAATCTAGCATCAGACCAAAGATTCTCAACTGTGGTGGGTATTGCTCCCCATGGGGATGCATCAGATTCTGAATTTGGGGGTGGGGATTTCTTTTGAGGATATGCTAGGAATGTGGAGTTTCAGAAATAATATTCAACATGATCATTGCCAATGATGGGATTTACTTCATGCAGCAATTTTATATAACATAAAAGGGGAACAGCAGAGGCCTGGCTAGGTGACTCAGTTGGTTGGAGCATCCTCCCGTACATCAAAAAGGTTGAGTGCTTGATGGCTGGTCAGGGCACATACCTAGGTTGAGGGTTCAATCATTAGTTGGGGTGCTTATGGGAGGCAACCCATCAATGTTTCTCTCTCACATCAATGTTTTCCCTCTTTCTCTTCATTTCACTTTAAAATCAATAAACATATCCTCGAGTGAGGATTAAATAAAAGGGGAGAACATTAGATATTGATGTTATGAAAAGGGAATGTGGATTAATCAGCTACATGAACATAGCTCTGAATCCACGCACATGGAAAGCGTTGATGTGAGAGGATTGACCCGCCTACTCTTGGTGGAACAAACCCAATTCCCAATGATTCGGGCAATTTCTAACACCACAATGGAGCTTGGCCTAGAGTGCATACTTAGTAAGCACATGCTTAGTTAGTATATGGTTCAGGAGCAGCCGGCATCACCACCTACCCTAACCATGCAGTTGGGTGTTCTGACACAGGGTTTCCCACGTGTATATTATAATTATCAGAACCACCTTGAACAAATGATAAACACAAGTGCCAGAGCCCTAACACAGGCGTCCTGAATGAGAGTCTCCAGGGGCAGCCTGGGAATACGATGCTTAACCAAGGTCCCAGGTCTAAGTAATATGAACTGAATTTACTGCAAAGCTAGTTGTTGACACAATCACCATTATCGACTGCTATACCTTTTTAAACTTAGACTCCAATTTTCTTAATTCTGCAGGGTAACCATTTATTCCTTTTCCTAACCCATTTGTTGAACTCCTGCATGTACCAAAATCTAGATAATGGGGTTACAAATGCAAGGAAAAAGTGATGCCTTCCATTGAAAACTTGCAGTCTGGTAAAGAGACTGACAGATGCACGAAAGGAAGGAAAAGTGTGGTCTGTTTCCGTCAGAGGGAAAAGTCAAGTGATGCTGATGTTGGACACAGCAAACTCTCAGGGACCTGTGCCAGGCCTCAGTGGGGAGGAGGAAGAGCTGGGAGGTCTCCAGAGGAGCGGGTGCTGCAGGGAAAGAAAATGCACAAAGACGTCTCTGCATGCAGAGGCCTATCTGGCATCCAGGAGCAAGGGTGCAGTTCAGGGAGGCAGCATTTAAGGGGCATCAAGGGGACTAACAAGAGAGGAAAGCCTGTTTGTCAGGGAATTTGAATTTCATCTTATAGGCAATAGTGTCAATTGGATTTCATCCTATTAGCAAGCAGAGGAATTGCATGGTGAATTTGTTTTTGGAAAGATAACACTAGTGACAGGGCAGAGAATGCATGGGAAATAGTGGGACAAGAGAGAAATGATGACAATGTGATTGGGGGTGGGGGCAGCAGGAGAGGACATCATGAGATCTGAGCCCTTGTCAACTTCCTTGCTTCTAAATGATCAATTCTCCTTCCTGGGACTCCACTTTGAAAGGTGTGAAGCTCCCCTTAGCAGGGTGTTTAGGTTCTCAGTGAAAACTTAATGGGTCCCCCTAAAAGTCCAGAAAAGCATTTATATTCAGTAAAAAAGAAACAGGCAAACAAAGGCTGCATGATTTGAGACTCTAAACCTGCGGTTCTCAACCTGTGGGTCGCGACCCCTTTGGGGGTCGAATGACCCTTTCTCAGGGGTCGCCTAAGACCATCAGAAAACACATATATAATTACATATTGTTTTTGTGATTAATCACTATGCTTTAATTATGTTCAATTTGTAACAATGAAAATACATCCCGCATATCAGATATTTACATTACGATGCATAACAGTAGCAAAATTACAGTTATGAAGTAGCCACGAAAATAATTTTATGGTTGGGGATCACCACAACATGAGGAACTGTATTAAAGGGTCTTGGCATTAGGAAGGTTGAGAACCACTGCTCTAAACAATATATTAAATGCCCCACTCCTTAGGGCTGTCAATGCTACTTCTCTTTCTAGCTTCTACATAGTTTATGGAGAAAATATTAAACAGGCATATACCCATTCAATTAATGTTCAGTGTGGCAATACAGCATGGATAAAAGACATGCAATTTGTGCACACTTTGATAAAATTTACCATGAATTTGGGGTGATAATGATGTATCAATTTAGGTTCATTAACTGTAACAAAGATACCCTCAGGCACATGATGCTCAAAAAGAGGGGAGGCTAAGTATGCGTGAGGGAGGGGGATATGGCAAATCTCTGTACCTGCCTCTTAATTTCGCTGTGAACCTAAAATTGCTCTAAAAATAAAGTCCATTAATTTTTTTAAAAAAGCAAGTTTCAGGAAAGTTTATGAAGTATTATACTATGTTAAATATACATACATATACTTATCAAATTATACATTGCAATATATATACATTTATGTATAAATTGTACCTCAATAAAAAAGAATATATGTATATAAAAATGTACAACTCCCGTTATTTTTCAGGGGATGCTTGCCCTGTTTCAGCTCCTTTAAGAATGTTGTGTGAGTTCGTAATGGAAGCAGCAATACCTCGGGTTGACGGCAGGACAGCTGTTGAGAGTGGGGTCCCATTTCCTATAGTTTTGAAGCTCAATTTGCTTTTCTGAAAAGTAATAATGTTTTTAGTGCAAACGAGTGTGATATAAAGAGACATGGGTTCTTAAACAAACGCTTACTGATGCCAGAACTTTTTCTGAAGGGCAAACCCCATGTACTAACACACATATGTGTGTTTTTTCCCCAGCAAATATGATAAAATTTTGAAATCATAAACCGTATGAAAAAAAAAATCCTCTTTGCTTTATAATCACATCTTTTACATGCACACTTCTCACACTTTGTTCATGTAAGGTTTCCATTTTTATTATATGAGCAAAAGCCCCTTTGAAAATGTTTTTTTTTTTTTAAACCCAGATTTTCAACTACATTTGTGAAATGAATACTCCACTAAGCTGTTCTTCAGTTACAGACAGCCTGTGGCCTCCCTCAGTAAACGGATCCCAGGGAAACCCATGCACATCTCCACACGAATCACTACACGGGTGGGTTGTGAATAAGTTTGCCCCCCGTATCTATATGTGTTACACATCACCTACTTTTATACCACCGATGCAACTGTATGTAGGGTGCTCTCTGCTTTTGCAGAATCTGTGAGGAATGACTGACATTCTGTGTGTGCATGTGTGTGTGTGTGTGTGTGTGTGTTCACAAAAGATCTCTGGTGTCAAACAGAAAGGCCCCTCAATTCTCGAGGAGCCTCTTGGAGAGTGTCCAGGACTGACACTTGACCCTCACTCCTCAGAGGTGAGAGGCAGCAAGCATAGTGTCACCTGGCCCCTGACACCCCTTCCCTTTACACTTAATCAGCCCCAGTCCTGATGGGTGATTGTGCCTAGGGGAGAGCAAAGGGCTGTCCTTGCTGTGGCTGCCCCCACATCCTCCCAGACTAAATAGCTAGGCCCGCGGGGAGAGCCAGGCTGCAGCCGCCAGACCCATTTTGACCCAGTCGGAGGCCCTGCTCTTTGCCATGACCTCTGCCGATGATAGAGCCATGCCCCCGGGTCCCCTGATCTTGGTGAGGGAAGATCTCAAGAGCACGGCCTGTGTCACCAGGACACAGACGCAGCAGAGCCCTCAGGGAGAACCTTGGGCAGCCTGGTTGCAAAAGCCACGGTCTATCTAAAGAGCAGGAGATACCGCCAGACACTGAATGGCAAACAGCTGCGGCTGCACAGAAATTATGGATCAGCAGGTCTTACACACACACACACACACACACACACACACACACACACACACCCAAAACTGAAACTAAAGGATATGTCTATAGCCTCAAGAACAGAGCAATTGAGTTGCGTGGTCTTAAGACTATTCTGATGCTAAAAAACTAATAATATTCATTGTTTATTAGCAAGTTGAAGGGAATTGGTTCCTTTCATATACTGATGTTGGGAATTCAATTTGGAGAACCCATTTAGCGAGCATTTGACAATACTTTCCAGAATCTGAAATGTGTTATATTTTATCCCAACACCTCCACTTTCAGATATCTAATCTGTTGTATCCTTATACATGGATCAAAAGATATGTGTCAAAATATGTCTTGTGCAACTTTTTATGAAATGGCCAAACATTAGAAACAAGTAGATATGCATTAACAAGGAGCTTTTAAAATAAAGTATAAAGTATAATTTAATACTCTGCACTAGGTATGAACAAAAAGTTGCCAACATACACTATAAAGTAAAATAATAGCTCATAGAACATTAGAATGTTAGAATACAAAGGTGCCTGAAGTCAGTGAATAAAGGGAGATGATGAAAAGTTGGTGAGGGAGAGATTGTAAGAGCTTTCCAGTAATTCAACTGCAACAAGTGGATGCTTTTCTGTCCAGAAAAAAAGGGAGAAGCACTGACAGTTTTAGCGTAAGAAAATCTAATTTGTCTTTGTCTTCCAAACTGTTTTATTATTCACAAAACACCCTATAGCTAGACCCTAGGCCAGGGGTGGGCAAACTTTTTGACTCGAGGGCCACAATGGGTTCTTAAACTGGACCGGAGGGCCGGAACAAAAGCATGGATGGAGTGTTTGTGTGAACTAATATAAATTCAAAGTAAACATCATTACATAAAAGGGTACGGTCTTTTATTTTTTAGTTTTATTCATTTCAAACTGGCCGGATCCAGCCCGCGGGCCGTAGTTTGCCCACGGCTGCCCTAGGCAGAGGCTGCAGGGATAAACTGAGCTTCTGAGACTAAGAGAGCTCCAGTGTCTTCCTTGTGTCCTTAGATATAATTTCAGATCTTTTATATTAAAGTAATATGCTTACATAAAACATGATTTCTCAAACATTGTGGTCAATGATTTTCTTACACTTTGAATTTCTTTTACTATTCTTCAAAGTTATTTAAATTAAGTCTTTTTAGATCCCAATTTTCTGCTTATCACTAATTTTGTCAAGATTGCCTTTTACCCAAGAATCTTCTAAAGCTCCTATTGTCCTTCAGTGCACGGAATGGTTAATAAGCACAACCATTTCAGCACAACACATCAGAATATTTGGTATACATTTTGTTCATTATACATACATTGCCATTTTGTTGGCAAATATGTGAGCAAGAACCATGGTATGCTAGAAAATGTTCAATAATCAAATCACCAGGAAAAAGGGGGGGAAAAGAAAAAGAAAAGCCTTGCTGCGTAGCATTTGCCAATTTCTGTAGTGATAATACTCCCACCATGGCCACTTTTAATTTACCAACATAATGTCAATGAATGCAGAGTTGGAACGAATTGCACAAAAGCAGCTCTCCGAAGCTGCTACAAGCCAATTCCATGCACCACTGGAAGACCTTCTTCACATTTGACTAAACTAATAGTTTATGCAGGAAAGCTCCAATCACTTCACTTCATTCGAGTATTAATTCCTGGGACATTGATTGAATGCTGCACTGTTGTTCCAAGCACTCTGATGTACCAAACACTATTCTAGAAAGTAAGAAATTTTCAATAAAACACAAAGTTGTTTACTCCATGAAACTTATAGTTGGGGGAGGCAGACAATTTAATTCATTAATTACCAGCTCATATGCCATTTGTTAATAAATGCCATAGAGAAATATGAAATCTAGTAAGAGGAACAGAGAATCCAGTGGGAGAAGGACAAGGAGGAAGCTTCTGTTTTTTATAGGTCAGTTAGGTAAGATCCTCATGAAGAAGAGACTGGAAAATATGCAAGTCAGACAGAAATCTTGGGCAAGTGCTTTCTGGGCCACAGATACAGTATGTGCAAAGGTCCTGAGGCAAACTATGCTTGGCATTTTGGAGGAACAGCAACAAAGCCCATGGAGTTTAAGCAAATTGATTTCCACATCTCTCAATTTGGAAACCCATTGATTCTTCCTCTACGAATTTGTCCTTCATTTCCTTTTTCCTTTCCAACATCAGAAATGTTTCTAGTTAACAGAATGGTCACTGTTATTGCTTTTCATTTCCCTTAGAAAGGAAGTAAAGTATATAGAGATTAAATCAAAGTCCTAATTACAGATCCAAAATTATGATTGGTCTCTGTTTTATATACACAGTAACAAAACCCATGCCAGGGAAGTTCCTGTCTGACCTCTCACTGGGTCCAATAACCACATGTTAGCTGCTTCATGTATCTGCCTCAACATCTGGAGCTCTCTCTCCAGAAAAGAAAATGTTCTCCTGCATCCATCAGTAGACTGTCTTTAAATAGCGTGATGCGGTTTTCATTAAAAAGTCATTTTTCCTGTGATGAAATTATAATATCATTTATTTATTCTTTAATTCATCCAACAAATATTTATTGAACAAAAACTATGCTCTAAAACATGTGCAAGAAACTAAAGGTATGTCACTGGACAAAACACATTTTTTCCTCCTTCCCTAATGGTGATTAAACTTTAGCGGAACAAGCAAACATTTCAATAAGTATTCAGACCAGAAATTCTAGAAATTTTATAGGAATGATAAGCATTATAATAATACATATTAGGACAGAAATGTCATGAATAAAAGAGAAATTTGAAAATCTCAGACAACAGATGACTGTAAATTAAAATAAAAATACCTTGGGAGACAAAATATAATGAACTGAATTGGGACCAGGGTTAGGTAGCCTGCCTGATCTGAACTGGATAGTTCAGTGCTTCTGTCATGAGAAGAGTTGCCATGAATGTTACAGGGATGGTGGGAACATGAATTCAAATTTGGGGAGGGGCAACCTCACAATCTGAACAAAAGAGAAACTGAAAGCTGCAACCTAGTCCCTGGCAGGGTTGCTCAGTTGGTTGAGGTGTTGTCCCGTACACCAAAAGGTTGCCAGCTGTAATCTCTGTAAGGGCACAAACCTGGGTTGTGGATTTGAACCCTATTAGGGGCACACATACAGTAGGCAACCAATTAATGTTTCTCTCTCACATTGATTTATCTCTCTCTCTCTTGCTTCCTTTCTCTCTAAATATCAATTAAAACATGACCTCTGATGAGCAATATATATATATATCTATCTATATATATCTATATCTATATCTATCTATCTATCTATCTATCTATCTATCTATCTATCTATCTATCTATCTATCATGTATCTATCTATATATGTAAAGCTGTGGTCCTGTTAGAAGAGGATCGCTAATACTTTATTTGCAGAGCATCTCCCATGAGATGGTGTCAAGTGATCATATCAGAGAACATCGGAGCTTCTGGGAGACATAACCTTTGGCCCCCTGACTCCTCCTTTCCTTGGAACAACCAGGGAGAGCTTGCTTTACTGGGGAGATGGGGTTGTGGAAACAGTTAAATACCCGATGAAGACCTCTCTCCCAATTACATACTGGGGTCTGGGGGTGGAAAGATTGGATTCCTTGAGATGAAAGAGTATAACCTCTCAGGAGAATACACCAATCACAACAGAAAAAACGAAAAAGTAATTCAGAAAAGTGGGGGTAGAATAAGGATCCTCTGGCGCAACTTAAAGCATGCCCTACTTTACTTTATGGGGCTTCTTGGAGGAAAGATTTGATGAAAAAGTTTCCTAATGTGGTGAAGGCAACAGCCATATAAATCCAAGAACCACAAAGCTTTCCACACAACATGAAGACAAAGAGGCCCACACCAAGATATTGATGTGAGAGAGACATTGAATGGTTGCGTACTGCATGTGCCCTGACCAATGCCAGGGACTGGACCTACAAGGCAGGTACCTGCTCTTGACCAGGAAGGACACCTTTGACCCTTCAGTGAGGGAGCCACACTGTAACTACTGAGCAACACCATCCAATGCAGGCTCTTGTTTTAAACCTCTAATGATCATAAGTCTGTGGTTACAGACTGGCCACTTCCTTGCAAATCTAATCAATCACAGTAGAAAGATGGGATGTTTAGACACAATGGTACTTGGTTAGTCTCCCTGAAGGGTTAAAAAAGTCAATTCACTTGAAAATAGGGGGGAAAAAGGCACAAAGGAATCCTATTAGGGTTTGTTGAAGATTAACAGACCACCACACAAAAGCCCCAAAGCATCCTTCAACCTTCTAAAAAAAATGTACTAAAAATGTTACCATGGCAACCACCAATTAAATAAACCAGTAAAAGAGGACAACTATCTACACCTCGTCTAAATTAGACAAACAAACAACAACAAAAAATGCTCCATAAATCAATTAAGGTTTAAATGTACTTTAAAAAGTTGAGGCTGATGGAAGATGTAGGAGAAAAATGAAACTAAAATCCTTAGCCCGTGATAATTAAAACAATGGTAA
The DNA here is from genome assembly GCF_014108235.1 of Myotis myotis. Classification (NCBI taxonomy): domain Eukaryota; kingdom Metazoa; phylum Chordata; class Mammalia; order Chiroptera; family Vespertilionidae; genus Myotis; species Myotis myotis. The sequence goes on from NW_023416315.1 coordinate 8,984,768, forward strand.
AACAGCACAAGTAAAATCAACAATAGGGCCCAAGACTAAAAATAATGTCCATATTGTTAATACAAATGCACTTTTTATTTGGTGATGTTAAAAGGCTATTTATGATTTTATCCTAATATTGTGGGTTTGCATTAGCAAAATTTGGAGGAGGAGTTGAGAAACTGTTTGCAGATCCTGCTGATTAACGATTTCTGTGGAAAATAAGTCAAATGAGCTTCTGGACATACCACAGAGCTCTCTTTATGCTTTAAGATACTCTCTCATAGACTGAGAGATTTTGTTGGCGTCTGGGACAATTCCAGCTCTCCCTCACCTCAGGGATCAGAAGCTAGAAGCTGAGAGCCTAACTTTCACCAAACCTAAAACCAGTTATTCATAGTCCAAGAAAGTAAATCAACTTGACTCTAAGTTTTTTGGCTGCCAGGAGCATCTTAAATCATGGAATCATGAGCCAAGGAGAGGATCATTTTGAGTGGCCTCGGAGGGGAAATTGGTGGGATCATTGATTGCTTGTATGCTTAACTGATCTAAGGAAATCCTGATAGAAAAGTTCGTCTTGCCCTTTCGGTGTTCTTTGCAATTGCTCTCTCTGTCTTTAAAGTTATTCACAGATTAATTAAATGCGTGCATGCATATTACTTCCAGATTAAACTTGAGAAAAGAGATGCTAACAGAGAACAGTAAGTTCCAAGCTTCTCTGGAGAGCCACAGCTATTGTGGGACCTTGGGAACTATTTCTTTACTAACAGCCACCTCTTATCATTCTTAAAGATAAAATGGAGCTCTGAAGCATCAAAGACACTAGAGAACAGCTGGATGAGGCAAAAGAGGAACTAATTCTCCTTTGTTTTAGAGAATTTGCTATAATTGGCCTACATGAGAGGAAGCCCATTTATGTTTGTTTTAATTTGAGTGAACACATAGTACTGACTTCCAGGAATCATAAGTAAAGACTCTGTGTTGGTGGTTTCTGAATATACAACATAATTTCATTGTACCATTGTAACATCATCTGAATTCCTAATGAGAAATGTGATTTAGTCATTCCATAACTTTATTTTAAATTTTATTTTTATTGTTTAAAGTATTACAAATAGTAGTACATATGTCTTCATTTTCCCCCCCATTGACCTACCCCAGGCCTCCCCTACCCACCAGCACTTGCCCATACCTACCACCCCCCAGTGTCCTGTGTCCATTGGTTATGCTTGTATGCATACATACAAGTCCTTTGGTTGATCTCTTACACCCCCAATCCTCCCCTGCCTTCCAATTGTAATTTCACAGTCTGTTGGATGCTGCTTTGCTTGTATATCTATTTTTGTTCCTTAGTTTATAATGTTCTTTATATTCCACAAATGAGTGAGATCCTGGGGTATTTTTCTTTCACTGACTGGCTTATTTTACTTAGCATAATGCTCTCCAGTTCCATCCATGCTGTTGCAAATGGTAAGAATTCTTTCTTTTTTTACAGCAGCATAGTATTCCATTGTGTAGATGTACCACAATTTTCTAATCCACTCCTCTGCTGATGGGCACTTAGACTGTTTCCAAATCTTAGCTATGGCAAATTGTGCTGCTATGAACATAGGGGTGCATATATCCTTTCTGACTGGTGTTTCTGTTTTTTTGGGATATATTCCTAGAAGTGGAAATACTGGATCAAATAGCAGTCCATTTTTAATTTTTTTTGAGGAAACGCCATACTGATAACTTTTTAAATCCATCCCTTCCTTCTTCTTTATTTCCTTCTTCCCTTCCCTGACCATCCCTTTCCCCACAAGGTCTCTCCCTATCCCCTATTCTTCTCCCCTCCTCTTGTCCCCTTTCCTCTGACTTTTCTCTCTCTCTGTCTCTCTCTCTTCTTTCTTTCTTCTCTCTCTCTCATCTTCACTTTTACTTGGACATAATGCAAAATCATGGTGCATAAAAACTGTAAATGTCTTTTGTGTTTTTGGTCCATTAGAAGATTTTAGAGTACAGAAAATGTTCCACTTGCCTATTGTGCTTGGAATGGAATGTTATATATTTAGCAATATCGTTATTTGCCATTTCTGTGTTCCAATAATCTCTAGAGCAATGGAGATTTTCTCAGCAGACTACACTAAGCACAATTGAGGAAGACAGACCTGATGCAACATAGTACTGTTTCTGTGGAGATACCAAACTAGCACAGTCTTAAGGGTTCATTTGTTAGCAACCAGTGGTTCCTACACAGATGTTCTGCGAAGGCCTTTAACTCACAGTGTTTGTGGTAAGAGGCAAAACCATTCTCTTAAAGGGTGGAGTCCGCCTTGTTCTCTTTGTTTACCCATTGTGGGATTGGAAACGTTACTGGGGCACTGTTCAATTAAAAATAATGGAAAACCTCACTTAGTTAGAAGGGCAGTAAGCATGCTTTAAGGAAGGATGGAAGGAAGAACTTGTTGGACCAATTTTAGTTGCAGTTCAAATTTCAGAATAAAATCTGAATTCTTTCATGTTTTAACTTCCTTGCAACTAACAAAATGTTTCTGAAAAAAAAAAGACTTTAACTTTAAAATGTTAAAGTTAAATGAGGTCAAGTGGTTATTAGATGATTGCATTTTCGTGCTGCAAGTAAAAATGAATCAGAAACAGAAGTTGTGAATTTATAAATTAAGGTAGACTTTGTTAAAGAAATACACATTTTATTTATTGATGCAATATGTAAAATAATAATGTTTAACATTCAAAATTCTAAACTTGGTGTAAGTCAACCTATGTAACATTCAGTAATTCATGAAATGGTTCAGAATGTGAAGTCTTTGCCAAAGCGATGGTCATTGGCTTGAATTTATACCAACAGGAACCCCCAGTTTGGGGTGTGGTGACAAGAAGACGATTCAGTGCAAACAGCTCAGTTATGATGCAGCACAGCTATGGATCAGCTCCATAGTGTTACAGCTCAACCATGAAACAGCATGGTGGGCCAAGATGACCCTCAGGTGAGGCAGCCCTGGGCTTGAGTCAGCCCTGCCCACCCAAGTGATGAAGCCTTGCCCCAGTCCAGCTAGACAGCTCACTCCACTATGCACTGCACTGCTGGGGTTCACTCTGCTCGGGTCTAATCCACTCCACTCATCTCCATTCCATTCTGTGGAGATAGCTCCCCTGAGCATCTGTGCTTTACTTCCAGTCAGGAAAAATCTTCCATAGAAAGGGAAATTTCTCCCCAGCCAGAGGAGAGCTGACTTATAGAGAGAATCTTTGTCTCCCATGTCTGATTAGAGCATTATCATGCAAATGAGGACTCCAAATCCCCACAGTTTGATTGGTTCAAAAAGCACTCTTTTGATTGGCTGGAATGGAGCCACTCTGATTGTTCTGTGATAATCCTAATGATGATATAACTTCAAAGCTCTGTTTGGAGGGCAATAGTCTGAGCCCTTGTTTGAAATATGACTGCAAGAACTCCTCTTTATTTTCCCTTTATTAAAAAACTAGAGGCCCAGTGCACAAAATTCATGCACCCACTAGGGGTTGCAAATATCTTTTCCTGTTAGGGTGTGTGTGGAGGGGAGGGGGGGGGGGGGCTCGGCCTCAGCCTGGCCTGCACACTCTCGCAGTCCGGGAGCCCTTGGGGAATGCTTTTGGCAGCCAAAAAACTTAGGGTTAGGTTGATTTACTTTCTTGGACTATGAATAACTGATTTTAGGTTTGGTGAAAGTCAGGCTCTCAGCCTTTTCCCCATGCCAGTCATCGGCTATCATTTTTACATGTTCCTTGCTTGATCCCATGCCGAGACAGTTTATGCATGTGTGTGTGTGTGTGTGTGTGTGTGTGTGTGTGTGTGTTTCTTTATTACATGCGTCTGTGTTTTGTGTGTTCCTCCACTTGTTTTTTTCAAAGTTAATCCCTCTGGCATTGAGCAGAATCCCCATTCATCTGCTATGATTCCAGGACATATCTTTTGATTAAATCCCATTCTTACAGGTGTGAGGTGGTATCTTATTGTAATTTTGATTTGCATTTCCATAATAGCCTGTGACGTTGAGGATCTTCCCATATGTCTTTGGGACATTTATATTCCTTCATGAGGGAAGTGTCTATTTAGGTCCTTTGCCTTCCATTTTTTAATTGAATTGTTCATTTGTTTGGTATTTACTTGTATGAGTTATTTATATATTTTGGATATTAACCCCTTGTCAGAGCTGTTGTTTGCAAATATCTTCTCCTGTTTGGGTGGCTGCCTTTTTGTTATGTTCTGTTCATGGTTTCTTTTGCTATGCAGAAGCTTTTTAGTTTGATATAGTCCCATTCATTTATTTTTGCCTTTACTTCCCCTGCCTTTGGGGAAACGTCTTTTAGAATGGCTATTATCAACAAGACAAGTAATAAGTGTTGAAAAGGTTGTGAAGAGAAGGGAACTCTCATTCAGTGCTGGCGGGAATGTAAACTGGTACAGTCACTATGAAATCCAGTATTGAGGTTCCTCAAAAAATTAAGAAGAGTTACAAAAAATATTAAGAATAGAGTTACCCAGCAATCACTCTTTTGCTTACCTACCAGAATCTACACTAATAATACACAAATATGTAAATTGACCATACCTCTACGATGCCCCACAGCCGTTCAGGAGGGAATATGCAAATTAGCAGGACAAAGATGGCTGCAGCCACGGAGCCAGCCGGAGTGGGCAGGAGGAAGCCAAGCTTCCCACCAGCTGGGCTGGCCACTGAAGGAGGGGCCTATGGGCCGCAGCCATGGAGCAGGCCAGAGAAAGTGGGAGGCTTGGGTCACCCAGACCAGCCTCCAAGGGAGGGGCCTACAAATGGCCCTCAGCCCCTTACCCAGACTGTCCACACTACCATTGGGGTGAGGGTCCTCTTTGGGGGCTGTGGCCAGCCTGAAAACGGCCCTCAGCCCCTTACCCAGGCTGGCAAGGCACCCCAGTGGGGACCCCTGCCCTGAAGGGGGTGTGACCAGCCTGCAAACAGCTATCAGCCCCTCACTCAGGCTGGCCAGGCACCCCAGCTGGGACCTCCACCCTGAAGGGGGTGTGGTCAGCCTGAAAACAGCCCTCAGTCCTTCACCCAAGCTGGCCACGCCCTCCCAGCAGGGTCCCCCCACCCCAATGGGGACATGGCCGGCCTGCAAACCACAACAGGCCCCTCGCCCAGGCTGCCCTGTCCCCCAAGGGAACCCCCATCCTGATCCGGGGCACCCTTCAGGCCAAACCAGCCTGCCTCCACCCATGCACCAGGCTTCTATCTATAATAATAAAAGGGCAATATGCTAATTAGACTGGGAGACCTTCCAGGAGATCTTCCGGATGTTCTTCTGGACAAAGCCATGGTGGCGGGGCTGAGGTAGAGGTGGTTAGGGGCCAAGAGGGGAGGGCAGTTGTGGGTGATCAGGCCAGTGGAAGATGCCATTAGGGGTGATCAGGTCTGTGGGGGGGGGGACAGTTGGCGGTGAGCAGGCCTACAGGGGGACAGTTGGGTGCAGGGGGACAGTTGGGGGCAGGCAGGCCAGTGGGGAGGGCAGGTGGGGGTAAGCAGGACAGCAGGGGGGACAGTTGGGGGTGATCAGCTGGTGGGGAGGCAGTTGGGGGCAAGCAGGCCAGCAGGCAGAGTGGTTAGGGGCAATCAGGCAGGCAGGCAGGTGAGCGGTTAGGAGTCAGCGGTCCCAGATTGTGAGAGGGTACAGGCAAAGCTGAGGGACACCCCCACCCCCTGTGCACAAATATCGTGCACCAAGCCACTAGTAAATTGTAAGAGATTTATTCAGAAAGATATATGCATCTCTATGTTCATTGCAGCATTATTCAAGGTATCCAAGATATGAAAACAACCAAAGTATTCTTTGATAGATGATGGGCTAAAGAAGATGTGATATATATATATATATATATATATATATATATATAGAGAGAGAGAGAGAGAGAGAGAGAGAGAGAGAGAGAGAGAGAGATATCCTATCTAATAAAAGAGAAACATGGTAATTGGCATATGACCGCTACCCTTCCCATTGGCTAATCAGGGCAATATGCAAATTAACTGCCAGCCAAGATGGCGGCCGGAAGCCAGGCAGCTTCAACTGAACATGAGGCTTGCTTGCTTCAGTGATGGAGGACTGCAACGTTCCCCGCCTGCCTTGCTGGCCTCTGAGCTTGCAGTTTAAAAAACATTGTAACAAATATAATGCTAAACAAAACCCCAGAAACCAGCTTTCAGAGAGCTGGGATCTCAGAGCTGGAGTTGATACAGAGTTTTGATTATAGAACCAAAACAAAACAGATACCTGTTTTCAGCAGCTGAGGCCACAGAGCTGGAGCCAAGCCTCAGAGCTAAACATGGCCCAGAATAAAAAAAAAAAAAGAAAAAAAGGAGCAGTTGGGAGCTTCAGTCCCAGCCTGAAAATAGCCCTCAGCCCCTTACCCAGACTGGCCAGGCACCCCAGTGGGGACCCCCACCCTGAAGGGTGTGTGACCAGCTGCAAACAGCCATCATCCCCTCATCCAGGCTGGCCAGGCACCCCAATGGGGACCCCTACCCTGATCCAGGACACCCTTCAGGGCAAACCAGCAAGACCCCACCCATGCACCAGGCCTCTATTCTATATAGTAAAAGGGTAATATGCCTCCCAGCACCGGGATCAGCGTGACAGGGGGCAGCGCCCAAACCCCCCTGATCACCCTGCAGCTCTGTGTGTGGCAGGTGGCGGGGCCACAACCTCCCTATCGGCCCTGCTCTGTTCGTGACAGGGGAAGGCACCCCAACCCCCTGATTGGCCCTGCTCTGTGCCTGATAGGGGGGAGCTCCCCAACCCCCTGATCAACCTGCGGCTCTGTGTGTGACAGGGTGAGGCGCCCCAACCCCCCCCCCCCACGGGCCCTGCTCTGTGTGTGATGGGGTAGAGCCATAACCTCCCCATCGGCCCTGCCCTGAGTGTGACAGTGGCAGTGCCCCAACCCCCTGAGAGGCCCTGCTCTGTGTGTGACAGGGGGCGGTGAGCCAACTCCCCTATCGGCCCTACTCTGTGAGTGACGGGGGGAGCTCCCCAACCCCCTGATGGGCCCTGCTCTGTGAGTGAAAGGGGGCAGCGCCCCAACCCCCTGATGGGCCCTGCTCTGTGCGTGAAAGGGGGTGGCACCACAACCTCCCCATCGACCCTGCCTTGAGTGTGACAGGGGGCGGTGCCCCAACCCCCCATTCGGCCCTACCCTGAGCGTGACTGAGGGTGGCATCGCAACCTCCCAATCTGCCCTGCTCTGTGCATGACAGGGTGTGGCGCCCCAACTCCCCAATTGGCCCTTCTCTGAGCCCGACCAGGGGCTGCACCTAGGGATTGGGCCTGCCCTCTGCCACCCGGGAGCAGGCCTAAGCCAGCAGGTCGTTATCTCCCGAGGGGTCCCAGACTGCGAGAGGGCACAGGCTGGGCTGAGGGACCCCCCCTCCCCCCCGAGTGCACAAATTTTTGTGCACCAGGCCTCTAGTATATATATATATCGATATATATATATATATATATATATATATATATATATATATAATGGAATACTACTCAGCCATAAAAACAAATGAAATACTGCCATTTATGACAACATGGAAACATGGCTAGAGCTTAAAAGTATCATGCTAAGCGAAATAAGTCAGTCAGAAAAAGTTAAGAACCACATGATTTCACTCCCATGTTGGATATAAAACTGAAAGTAGCAAATGAACTCATAGACACAGACACTAGTATGGTGGTAAATGAACTCATAGACACAGACACTAGTATGGTGGTAAATGAACTCATAGACACAGACACTAGTATGGTGGTAAATGAACTCATAGACACAGACACTAGTATGCTGGTAAATGAACTCATAGACACAGACACTAGTATGCTGGTAAATGAACTCATAGACACAGACACTAGTATGCTGGTAAATGAACTCATAGACACAGACACTAGTATGGTGGTAAATGAACTCATAGACACAGACACTAGTATGGTGGTAAATGAACTCATAGACACAGACACTAGTATGGTGGTAAATGAACTCATAGACACAGACACTAGTATGGTGGTTACCAGAAGGAAGGGTGGGTGGGTGGGTAATAAAGAGTAAAGGGGGCCAAACATATGGTGAAGGAAGATGATTTGACTTTGGGTGGTGTGCACACAATGCAACATACAGATCATGTGTAATAGAAATGTACATTGGAAAACTATATAATCTTATTAACCAATGTCATCCCCCCAAATTATAATTTTAAAAAATAACATTCTTTGTCAAATTTCAGAAAGTTATGATCTATGAGGAAGGACCTCAACCTTTCCTATCTAATACTGTATACACACACACACACACACACACACACACACACACACACACACAAACACACCAAAAATCAACACAGAGACTAACAAAAATAAACTAAAAATCTATCTCCTTTGGTCTAAGTCTCTTCTCCCATTTACAGAAAAGTTTTTCAAGAAAGATTGAAATATTCACTACTTAAAAAATAACACCACACCTGAAAAAATCAAAGTGGAAAAAAAACAGAAAACATAATCACTAAATCACACCCAAGCACCTTTTATTTTCTCTGTCATATTTCTTGTTGAGATCATCTGCATTTAATGGCTTTTAATCATGACATATCTTTTTAAAAACTATAACATTATTTAAATGACTGAAAAATAATCTATTAAATGGATATAACATAAAAATTCTTTTTTTGTTGAACATGTAATTTGTTCCCAATTTCTTACTAGTGTACATAATATTGTAATATACCTTGAACATAAATCTTACCTTTGTTTGCCTCTACAGTTATCTCTGATGACAGTTTGCTAGAAGTGGTGTTCTGAGGTAGAATATGAACTTATTTAAAGTTCTTATGTTTTGCAAAAATATATTCCAGAATATATGTAACATTTATAATGTAATATCCATTTATTTATTAGAGTATCCATTGCATTCTTTGAAGAACATTATGCTTTATTAAAAAAAAACAGTGCTAGTTTCAAAATTTTTGTGACTATTACAATAATGACTACCATTAAACGTATGGCCATTATATCCTCAAAATTAGTCATTTTAATCTATATGAAGATTCTAGATTTGAAGTGTAATGATATATCATTGTGGAAATTCCATGGATGACCACATCCAGGCTTCCTACTTACTTCTAGGAAACTTTATCCACAGTGATTCTTTTAGAAAGGGTATCAAAATTCACAGCATAAATTTTAATTATAAGTTAATGTGATACTTTACTAATTTATAAATATAATTAGTATTATTTTTCCTTTACTCTTTTATTGACTTTTAAATCAATTTATTTTTCTTTCTTATATACAACTTTGTAAGCCATCTTAGTCTTATTTTGGAATCAAATGAGACATAAATAAATACCAAATTTGAGGTGTTGCATATTTAGCCTATTACTAAACTTTTTTATATTTACATTGTCACATAGATTAGCACTCTTTTCTTGATTCCAATACCGCTCACCTTCTCAATCCCTGCTCCCCACAGAAACTGTATCCAAGTGCTTTGTTGATGATCAAAAATTGCATTTACATATTAATCTACATGTTCTTCTAAGGGTTTTTGTTGTTGTTAGACTAAGCCTTTAATCTATATGGAATATATTACTGCTTAATGTGTAAAATAATAATCTTATTTCTGTTTCTTCCTAAAATTATCAATTTTACCAACATGATTATTAAATTATTCATCTATTTCTAGTTGCTTGGTAATCCTTCCTGTGATTTTTATTAATATAGTAATTTCTATTTATCCATAAATGCTATTTTAATCAATGATAATACTTCCTAGGGAAACCTCGCCACTTCATTCTTTAAAAACTAGCAACAAAAATCATGTTTGCCTTTACACAGATACTTACAAACAGAATGTATATACTTACAAACCATGTCCAATATTTTACTAGGACTACAATAATATTTTATGTATAGCATTAAACCAGTGTTTTTCAAACTTCAGTCATTAAATTACCTTATTTATTGTTACTATATCTATGTTCAATCTCTTACTTAGTCAGTATTTTAATAATCCATGTCAATGAATAAGCATAGAGCAGAAGAAAAAGAGCAGAGAGGGAGAGAAAAAATATGTGTACAGGGGTATCCCAGGTCTTCCATGGCTGCCCTTCCACACTGGTGACAAACTGAGTTTCTTCCCTTTCCTTAAGATTCCTAGCACCTGTAAGAATTACTTATCACTCATAACTAGCTATTGCTGAGCCAGGGTAAACTCATAATGCGGCCATCTCTGACTCCTGTTGCCTTTCATATTAGATATCTAAAGCCATGAGCTATTACTATAACACATTTTGCACTGTGTTAGAGATATGGTCAATAATTTGTTGAATCAGATGTGATTGAATTTTGAGACTTATTGCTTTTAGACCTTAGCTTCATGTTCGTGCTAAGAGAAAGAATAGCTTTGGCTATAGGTCTTTTATGTTGCCCTTAAACCCATGTTGCCTACATAGCTGTGGAAGGAAGAGAGCAAGGCGGCGTCTCTAAAAGGAGCTTATCACGCCCACTTTGGCAGCACGTATATTAAAACTGGAAAAGGAACTTATCATCCAGAATCAATTAGCTTCAACCACAATAGCAAAATTTATTGGAATTTGGTCTAGGAGTTCCCTCCACTTAAAAATAAAGTAGAAGCCAAGTGAATAGAAATGACATTCATTTCCTTCTTATTGTATAACTAGAGGCCCAGTGCATGAAAATTCATGCACTGGAGGGGGGGGTCCCTCAGCCTGGCCTGCTCACAATCTGGGAGCCCTCAGGGGCGGGAGGCGACCCGGCCATCAGGACAAGGCGACACCCCCATCATTCCCTGCTGCTGCCACTGCTGGCAGTGCAAGCCTTGGTGGGCCCTGGTTACCTGAGCCTCAGGTGGCCCTGGGCGGTTGGGTAGCCACCATCCAAGGCTTGCCTGTGTCTTGGGCCCACCCTGGGCGGCTGGGAGGCTGAGGGCGGGTCCGACCGCACAGTGTGCCTGCTGCACCCGCCTACCCCCTCAGCTGGGCTGAAAGGACTGTGGGACTCCGGCCACACCGCAGGCCTGCCACCCCTCGTGGGGCTGAAAGGACTGGGGGACTCCGGTGGGGCTGAGGGGACTGGGCACCGCCATCTTGTGGCTATGGGTGCCACCGTCTTTGTGACGGTGTGATGGTCAATTTGCACATTCCATCTTTATTAGATAGGATACTGTAGATAATTATGTATTTAAGATGCCTTGGAAAGATATGGAGACATAAATACTTTTTAAATTTCACGAGTATTCCTTATTATAACTTAATGAGATCCATATCCAACTTTAACTGCATTTATTTTATTTAACCTGTGTATTAAGTTTGTCATTTCAGCCACTGGAATTTTTATTTCACTTTATTTTTCAATGTCTAGAAATTATATTATATTATTTTTCTAAAACTATCAGTTTTCTCAGTGCAATATATTTTCTTCATGTTTCCTAAATAACTTCAAAACCTACTTCTTTTGTAATCTCTTAAATTCACATCCTAGGTTTGCTCTCTTCTCCTCATGGAAGAGTGTTTCCTTGTGTAGTTGTGATATTGTGTTCATTTATTTCCTGGTGAATGTGTGTATGTGTGTATGTGTGTTGGAGGGGCGTGCACGCATGCGCACACATGTACGTCGGGTGCAGTGGTATTAGAGAATGCTGTGTTTGTTGTATAAAGGCAACTCCAAAAGTAGCACTTATCTGGAATGAAGTTTTGCATCCGTTTTTTCTAAGTTACATAGAAAATGAAAATTTTAACTCCACATGCTATTTGTTTTCTAGGGCGGCCATAACAAATAATCCCACAGACTGGGCAACCTAGAACAACAGTAATGTATGCTGCCCTAGTTCTGAAGGCCAGGATGTCTAAAATCTAGGTCTAGGCAAGGTCATGCTCCCCCTGCATGCGCTGCAGAAGAAGCTACCCTTGCCTCTTCATAGCTTCCGGTAGGGCCAGCCACCCTCAGTTTTCTTTGGCTTATAGGATGTTCCTGCAACCTCTGCCTCTGCTGCCACTGGTGTGTCCTCTCCTCTTCACATAAGGACACCAACCATTGAATGCATCATCCAAACAGTTCAGCATGTTCTCATCCCAACCTGATTATACCTGCAAAAACACTATTTTCAAATAAGGTCACATTCACAGATATGTGGTGACTCCAACATATCTTTTGGGAGGACACAATTCAGCCTACAGCAACAATCCTGCAGGCAATATCATGATTCGCAAAGATAAGGGTTCATGTTGTTTCTCACGGCCAGTAGTCAGGATTTTTCTGGTGCTCATTTTATTTATTTCATTCTATAGTGTTTCAATTACTTCCAGCTGAATTCCAAGCTACTGATCCCTTGCTCGGGAATAGGCAAGAGGTACATGGATCTAATAAGAATTCATAATATTATTCTCATACCTTAACGGGAACATTAGTGAAATCTTATCAATTTCATCCCAATAAAAGGTGCTGGGATAGATAGGATCTATTTCCACTTGGAAGTGTTTCTTACAAACAGACACTCAATAATGATCCCATTTTAATTGTTTTTTTCCTAAGGGGTTAGGTCCTCAGTTGAATAAATTCAACTTGAAATATCACTGAAATTGCAAATTGTGTAAGCTTACCACAATAAAACCTATCATTTTGCATAATATGTCAGGTATTAGGGCCATTCCTTTTGGCAGCGTCATTAGAACTTAGAAGGAAAACACTGAAATGAAAACATTGCATGCAAGAAAAAACAAAACTGCTTTAATAGAATTTATATGTTTTCAGCCTTGGCCATGTCTAAGCTTTGCATAACTGTAGAAGTGTGCAAAAGAAGAAAATGGAAGATGAATTTGGTTAATCACATGGCTCTAAAATATAGTATGCATCAGTTAAAGAAAAATATTTTTAAAAGTAAGTGGTCACCAATAAGTTGATGAATAAAGCTTTGAAAAAATGTAAACTTATTACAAATACTACCCATTTTAAAAGGGTCTTTGAATTTCTTATGGCCCAAGTCAGTTTCTCATTAGTCACTCTTGGGACCTGCTTGTTTTTTTGAGAGGGGGCAGGAGCTGGTGAACCAGCTGCTGAGACCCCAGGCATTGGCTTTGCCAGAAAATAAAAATCACATCCTAGGTTTTCCGTCTCCCATCCCCACAATCACAGGAAAAGTATTGCCAAATGATACTTTTTCTCTAAGAGATAAAAGAAGCAGAATTGTTAGCAAATCTATTATTTCAAACGCAACACTTAGTTCGTGGGAAAGACAGCAACTGAACAGCAGTTGAATGCTAGGAAATTCTGGGAAAGGCATATGGTGTTGTGTCAAATGCTAAAGAACTGAAGATTCCATTCTTACAGATAAATCAGAATGCCAGAAAAGCAGCCTCTTTATATTTAAGTAGATTACATGTCCAATGTTAGGAAATGGTGGAAAACTGAATAGATAAGAATAAGACTTCTGTGTGAAGTTCAGTGAGGGTTATTTCCAAGGCCTCTTCTAATATAATGAAACTCGAGGGAATAAGCTGTGAAATACTTCTATTCCAAGCAGTTCTGTATTTATGTAACCGGAAGTTAGAGACCAAAGAGTCGCCCTAAAATATAGAACAACAACAACAACAGCAAAACCATCCAGCCCCATATATTCCTGCAGTCACCCTGTAACCAGTGGAGACAGGGGCTAGAGAATTCCTACAGAAAAAGGAAAAGGGCTACTGTTGATAAAATAACGGGTCCCTCAGAAAGCCCTGTGCTGGAGAAGCTGGTGGTTGAGGCAGCCTGGACACTGACTATCAAATTTAGGGCTTAACCCAGAGCACAGTTAAGATGATGGAGCCTGATTGTTTCAAAGCCCAGCGTCTGCTTGGGAGGCTTTTGGTAATGTGAATAGCCAACATTTACTTGTCACTTCCTATGTGCCAGCCCCCGTGCTAGGTTCATTGCAATAAATTATCTCAACAGATAACTTGTAGAGGAGCAAATCCAGGGTTCCTTTTCAAGAAGTCTGGCTCCAGGCCCATGGCTTCACTACTAAAGGAGAGGCCAGGAGTCCGGTGTGACCTTGGGCAAGTCCCCAAGCCTCTGTCCTTACTCTGAAAGAAGGAGGGATGGCAACAGTACTTCTTTCATAAATTTGCTTTGAAGTTCAAATAAAATGTTCACATACTCTTAGCACAATATCTGACACATACTAATCTACAAAAATTATTACTATGCTCTTCTTGATAACTGTATCATTCAGCTCTACCAGACCCAGATGCAATCTACATTTCTTTAGACCACTGCAGTTTATAATTATGGATGGGGTCACATTAACCATAATAATGAAATATCACTGAGTCATGCCTCCACCTCATCTCATGTCCTTGCCCTCCTGCACACCCCCCCTCCCACCTTTTCTCCTCTACTATTCCGGGACTCCCAGTTGCCTCTCAGGGTTTTGGAGGGGGTGGATCTCTCAAATGCACCTCTGATGTTTTATGCCTGGTCCCATAGGCAATGCCCAGTGCCCACAAAGCCACTTGAGGGCAGTCCTCGTCCTGTGCCAGCTGCCCCTGAGTTTGTAGATGAGAATGTGGTCCTTGGTGTTGCCTCCCAGGGCTCACGAAGCTACAGATTAGTGGAGGCCAAATAGAAAGAAAAAAATTGTGTTTCTCTTTGAGCCTCCCTGTGTCACTTTGGCTCTTGGTCACATGCAATGCTTGTTTTAAAAACTTCCCTCAGCCTCTGTCTGCAACATCTGTCCATGGACTTAAGTCAAGTCCACGTTGTCAGCCTGGGGAACAGATGCCATCTGCTAGGCTGAGACCTTGGCTGTACAAGTGTGGGAATTGCCAAGGACTGCCCCACGTGAGGGAGGGTAAAATCACCCAGTTTGAGCAGGATTTTCCTACTTTTTAGCACTGAAAATCTCATTTCACAAGAACTCCCCAGGATGGGATGGTTGGTCACCCTTGTTTGAAAATACTCAAAGCAATTCGGACAGCGTCACTGAATTGGTCCACCAGTGTGGGGGATAGCTGATAGGAGAGCAACTTACATACTGAATACAAGATCACAGATGACATTAACTTTGCTTCCCCGGTTTATTCCCCACTAAAATGTTTCTTGTGGTACAGACATGTGCTTTGTCTCAAGTTGCTGTGTTAGAGAAGTAAGACTATTCCATCTGGTTCCAACAAGTTAAGATTATTTGAAATGTCCTTTTTCAACTCCCCCACCCCCATTCCAGTCCCTATCTATTTTCTGAGAATTTCCAATTCTCCACTTCCTTTAACTTTGCCCAGAGAGTCAGCCTTCTGTGTGTGTGGCCTGACAGTGTCCCACACTGCTGTTAATTGGGGGCCTGTGGTTTATTCACTCTGTATCATTTCAGCAGTGTTTCTTTTTTGGCAAGGAAGCCTTCTTACATCCCACACTTCCGATTACATGAGACTTAGACTGGATACTTGTAGTCTTCCTGCTCCTTTTTTTTCTTTTTTCTTTCCTTTCTATTTTTTTAAGTTTCATGGGAAATCATTATTGTTATCAAAAGAAGTAAATAGATGCATTGGTTAACTCCAAAATTAGCTATTTAAAAAGCTATTCAGATCTCCTGAAAAATTTAAGAGATAGATTTATTGGGTTTGATATTTTCAATCTGGGGATCAAATTTATGTCACACAATATACCCTACACAGCTGGAGATCAACTAACCACTCTATCAGTCCATGTTTTCCAACTCCTGAGCACCCTTTACCTCATCCCTCCCCTTTCCTTACCAGCAGGAGGTCTGGGGTTCACTCCTTACCCAGCTCTCAGCTGCCACAGTTGGGGGTGGGGAGAACTTCCTTTCACCTTGCACTCAGTAAAAGGGATCCAGTCCACTGGGTGTAAACTCTTCACACCCTCAGTTCAGACACTGCTGGACGCTAGGGCCCTACTGCTTGGGCAAAAGGTAGCTCAGCCACCCTGGCAAGGTGCATCTAACAGCTGCAGACTCAGAAACTGCAGGGGCTGGAGTAAGGCCAAGTGCCTGGCAGTCAGCATGAGGTCCTGTGGTTCAGAACATGACACTGACCACACTCTCCTCGGGCTGAGCCCTAACGCAGGACAGGGCCCTTCATTTCTCATCGACGATCACCTCCCAGGGCCAGGCCCTTTCAGAGAGGCCCAGGTGTGAGTGGGAGGTGAGGCCTTCCCTTCCAGGTTTCTCTCCTGAGAAATGATACTCTTTCATCTCAAGAAACCCAATCCTTCCACCTCCAGCCCCCAGGTCGTGATTAGAAGGGAGACCACCACCAGACACTTGACATGCTCCCCCCAGCCCACACACCCAGGAAAGAAACTCACCCTGGTTATTCAACAGAGAGGAGGAACCAGGCCCAAAAGTTATGTCTCCCGGAGCTCCAATATTCTTTGATATGATCACTTGCCACTGTTCTCCAGCTCGTTGGAGGTGCTCTGCAAATGCAGTTCTTAGCCATCCCTTCTCCTAACCAGACAGCAGCCTTAAATGTCTCTTGTGTTCAAATGCTGAGGTGGTTAATCTCCCAGTTGAAGTCCCGTTCCCACTATCCCTGTGACAGTCATGGAAATTCTCATGATAGAAGCACAGAACTATCCAGTTCAGCTCCAGCAGGCTACCTACCCCTGGTCCCAACTCAATTCATTATATTTTGTCTCCCAAGGTATTTTTATTTTAATTTAAAGTCACCCGATGACTGAAATTTTTAAAATTTTTTTTAATGTATCTTATATTCAGGCAATTTCTGTTCTAATATTTGTTATTATAATGCTTAACATTCCAATAAGATTTCTAGTATTTGTTGAAATGTTTGCTTGTTCCACTAAACTTTAATCACCTTTAGGGAAGGAGGAAAAATGTATATTGTCCAATGACGTACCTTTAGTTCCTTGCACATGTTTTAGAACATGTTTTTTTGTGCAATAAATATTTGTTGGATGAATTAAAGAATAAATAAATGATATTATAATTTCATCACAGGAAAAATGACTTTTTAATGAAAACCACATCACGCTATTTAAAGACAGTCTACTGATGGATGCAGGAGAACATTTTCTTTTCTGGAGAGAGAGCTCCAGATGTTGAGGCAAATACATGAAGCAGCTAACATGTGGTTATTGGACCCAGTGAGAGGTCAGACAGGAACTTCCCTGGCATGGGTTTTGTTACTGTGTATATAAAACAGAGACCAATCATAATTTTGGATCTGTAATTAGGACTTTGATTTAATCTCTATATACTTTACTTCCTTTCTAAGGGAAATGAAAAGCAATAACAGTAACCATTCTGTTAAGTAGAAACATTTCTGATGTTGGAAAGGAAAAAGGAAATGAAGGACAAATTCGTAGAGGAAGAATCAATGGGTTTCCAAATTTAGAGGTGTGGAAATCACTTTGCTTGAGCTTTATGGGCTTTGTTGCTCTTCCTCCAAAATGTCAAACATAGTGTTGCCTCAGGACCTTTGCACATACTGTATCTGTGGCCCAGAAAGCTCTTGCCCAAGATTTCTGTCTGACATTCATGTTTTCCAGTATCTTCTTCATGAGGATATTACCTAACTGACCTATAAAAAACAGAAGCTTCCTCCTTGTCTTTCTCCCACTGGATTCTCTGTTCCTCTTACTAGATTTCATATTTCTCCATGGCATTTATTAACAAATGGCATATGAGCTGGTAATTAATGAATTAAATTGTCTGCCTCCCCCCAACTATAAGTTTCATGAGTAAACAACTTTGCGTTTTAATGAAAAATTTCTTACTTTCTAGAATAGTGTTTGGTACATCAGAGTGCTTGGAACAACAGTGCAGCATTCAATCAATGTCCCAGAAATTAATACTCAAATGAAATTGAAGTGATTGGAACTTTCCTGCATAAACTATTAGTTTAGTCAAATGTGGGGAAGGTCTTCCAGTGGTGCATGGAATTGACTTGCAGCAGCTTCAGAGAGTTGCTTTTGTGCAGTTCGTTCCAACTCTGCATTCATTGACATCAAGTTGGTAAATTAAAATTGGCCATGGTGGGAGTATTATCACTACAGAAATTGGCAAATGCTACGCAGCAAGGCTTTTCTTTTTCTTTTTCCCCCCCTTTTTCCTGGTGAATTGATTATTGAACATTTTCTAGCATACCATGGGTCTTGCTGAGACATTTGGGTACAAAATGGTAATGTATGTATAAATATAAAAACTTTATACCAAATATTCTGATGTGTTGTGCTGAAATGGTTGTGCTTATTAACAATTCCATGCACCAAAGAACAAGAGGAGATTTATAGGATTCTAGGGGGAAAGGCAAACTTGACATAATTAGTGATAAGCAGAAAATTGGGATCTAAAAAGACTGAATTTAAATAACTTTGAAGAATAGTAAAATAGATTCAAAGTGTAAGAAAATCACTGAGCACAATGTGATGGAAATTGTGTATTATATAAGAGTATTGCTCAATGTAAAAGATTTAAAATTATATCTAAGGACACAAGGAAGACGCTGGAGCTGTCTTAGGCTCAGAAGCTCCATTTATCCCTGCAGCCTCTGCCTAGGGTCTAGCTATAGGGTGTCTTACGAGTAATAAAACAGATTGGAAGACTTTAATACAAATCAGATTTTCTCTTTTTGCTTGCAAACTAAAACTGTCAGTGCTTTTTCCTATGTGACAGAAAAGCATCCACTTCTTACCTTTGGAATTACAGGAAAGCCTCTCCCAGTCTCTCCCTCACCAAATTTTCATCATCTCCCTTTACTCGCTGACTTCAGAAACCTTTGTATTCTAACCATTCAAGACGCCACTGGTGTCTGAAAATGTTTCATGGTAAGGAGCCCCTGCTCTAGGCTGAACTCACAGGCAGATTCCAACTCTGCCCCCTAGTGCTGGGACTCTGTACTGCACTTCCCTTTTGGCCTCAGTGGTGTCTTTGAGCTCATCAACATGGCACCTATCTGGCTGCCCAGGCTCTCTACCTGGAATACAGATTCCTCCTCAATAAACAAACTCCTCATTCTTCAACATCCACTTGAAATTCTTGCTTGAACATCAGTACTTTGGGAATTAAGGAGAAGTCAGTTATTTCATCCTCTAAGCCAGTGGTTCTCAACCTGTAGGTCGCGACCCCTTTGGGGGTCGAACGACCCTTTCACAGGGGTCGCCTAAGACCATCGGAAAACACATATATAATTACATACTGTTTTTGTGATTAATCACTATGCTTTAATTATGTTCAATTTGTAACAATGAAATTGGGGTCACCACAACATGAGGAACTGTATTAAAGGGTCGTGGCATTAGGAAGGTTGAGAACCACTGCTCTAAGCATTTACAATGAACAGGGGTGGGCAAATCAGATTACTGTACAGTTGTTCCTATGAATTAAGACATGCAGGTTATGATTATTACAATAACTTTATTAACTCAAAAGAATTCACTGTAGCACTGTAAACATACTTTTGCCACGCCCTGTATTTATTTGGCCACTTTATGCAAAGTTGCAAAAGACATACTTAGACGCATATATTTGGGTCCATGTACACGGATACAACAGATTAGATTTATGAAACTGGAATTATTGGAACAAAATACAATGCATTTCAGACTCTGGAATGTATTGTCAAACTGCTCTCTAAATAGGGTTTTCCAAATTGAATTCCCCACATCAGTATAGGAAAGAAACCAATTCCCTTCAACTTGCTAATACATAATGAACATGATCTGTTTTTGTTTTTTTTTTTAGCAGCTGAATAGGTTTAAGACCAGGCAATTCAATGGCTCTGTGTTTGAGGCTAAAAGTCAAGTCCTTTTATTTTAGTTTTTGTTTGTTTGTGTGTGTGTGTGTGTGTGTGTGTAAAACCTGCTGATCCATAATTTCTGTGCAGCCGCAGCTGTTTGCCATTCAGTGTCTGGCGGTATCTCCTGCTCTTTAGATAGACCGTGGCTTTTGCAACCAGGCTGCCCAAGGTTCTCCCTGAGGGCTCTGTTGCGTCTGTGTCCTGGTGACCCAGGCCGTGCTCTTGAGATCTTCCCTCACCAAGATCAGGGGACCCGGGGGCATGGCTCTATCATCGGCAGAGGTCATGGCAAAGAGCAGGGCCTCCGACTGGGTCAAAATGGGTCTGGCGGCTGCAGCCTGGCTCTCCCCGCGGGCCTAGCTATTTAGTCTGGGAGGATGTGGGGGCAGCCACAGCAAGGACAGCCCTTTGCTCTCCCCTAGGCACAATCACCCATCAGGACTGGGGCTGATTAAGTGTAAAGGGAAGGGGTGTCAGGGGCCAGGTGA
Organism: Myotis myotis; assembly: GCF_014108235.1. Classification (NCBI taxonomy): domain Eukaryota; kingdom Metazoa; phylum Chordata; class Mammalia; order Chiroptera; family Vespertilionidae; genus Myotis; species Myotis myotis. The sequence continues at coordinate 9,005,055 of NW_023416315.1, forward strand.
CACTATGCTTGCTGCCTCTCACCTCTGAGGAGTGAGGGTCAAGTGTCAGTCCTGGACACTCTCCAAGAGGCTCCTCGAGAATTGAGGGGCCTTTTTGTTTGACACCAGAGATCTTTTGTGAACACACACACACACACACACACACACACAGAATGTCAGTCATTCCTCACAGATTCTGCAAAAGCAGAGAGCACCCTACATATAATTGCATCGGTGGTATAGAGAGTAGGTGATGTGTAACACATATAGATACGGGCAAACTTATTCACAACCCACCCGTGTAGTGATTTGTGTGGAGATGCGCATGGGTTTCCCTGGGATCCGTTTACTGAGGGAGGCCACAGGCTGTCTGTAACTGAAGAACAGCTTAGTGGAGTATTCATTTCACAAATGTAGTTGAAAGTCTGGGTTTTAAAAAAGATATTTTCAAAGGGGCCTTTGCTCATATAATAAAAAGAGAAATCTTACATGAACAAAGTGTGAGAAGTGTACATGTAAAAGAAGTAATTATATAGCTAGAAGACTTTCTTTTTTTAAAATATGGATTATGACTTCACTGTTTTACCTGTATCATTTTGCTGGGGGTAGGGAGAGCACACATATGTGTGCTAATACATGGAGTCTGTCCTAGATAAGAAAATTGTGGAATCACATGGGGATATGTTTGTTGCTTTGAAAGAGAGATGAAGGGGGGGGGGAGAGAAAGAGAGAGAGAGAGAGAGAGAGAGAGAGAGAGAGAGAGAGAGAGAGAGAGAGAGAAATATTGATGTGAGAGAGATACATAGATGGGCTGCCTCCTGTAAGTGCCCCAACTGGGGGGTCGAACCAGCAACCTAGGTATGTGCCCTGATCTGGAATGGAGCATGCAACCTTTTCGGTGTATGGGATCATGCTCCAAACAAATGAGGAAAAATATTTGTCAATAGAACACACAAAATTTTTTGTGCATCAAATAAAATATCAGTTCATGTATGCAAGTGTTCATTTAAAAAGCTATTCTATCAAGCCTGTTCAACTATTTACAAACATTTCTGTGAAAATTAATTTGCTGCTGATTCCATTTTATTAGTACCAACTTGCAGGAAAAGTAGAGCATATATGTAACACATTTTTCTTTTTAAAATACTAAGGGAATTCCATGGGGTGAAAACTTAAATTTTTCATATAACATCCATATTTTATGATGATGTTATTTAAGTAATAGTGCACAACATTATTGAATTTAGATATTTTAACCTGTTAGATAATTAATATCTTTCTCAAAAACCAAAAAACCAGGTTGTTAAATAATTTGTTACAACCTGATATCAGAGTGGAAATTCTTGCTACACCACAACAGTGCTCACATTGCTTCTTCATTGAGATCATTTTGTAATTAGACAGAATTATGTTTTGAAGTCCTCCTAACCAGGCTAGAAGGCAACCTATTGAAGTGGTTAGGAGCACAGACTGCACTAAGACTGCTTAGGCTTAAATTCCAACCCTGCCCCTTATCACCTGGGTGATCTTTTGCTGGTGGCTTAGTCTAAATCTCTGCCTTAGTCTAGTCCAGTGGTCGGCAAACTCATTAGTCAACAGAGCCAAATATCAACAGTACAATGACTGAAATTTCTTTTGAGAGCCAAATTTTTTTCAAACTTAAACTATATAGGTAGGTACAATGTTATTAACTTAATTAGGGTACTCCTAAGGCTTAGGAAGGGCCACACTCAAGGGGCCAAAGAGCCACATGTGGCTCGTGAGCCGCAGTTTGCCAACCACGGGTCTAGTCCATAAAGCAATAGTAGCTACATCACGGGATTGTTGTGACTATGAAATAAGGTAATCCTTGTAGGGGATTTAGTATAATGCCTGGCATAAAAGTAGTGTCCAATAATGTCAGCCCTGACAAAGGAGTTACCATCATTTTCTGCCACATGCTAGAGAATGTATCTTTCTCTTTTACAGTTACTCTCCTTTTTAATAAAACTTTAAAAGTACATGCCTCAATATGTCCAAACTCTTCCTCCATAGCTATCAAAATGTCCAGGATGCACAGATGTATTTACCCAGTTCTCATTCTTTCCACTCTGCAGCATCACCTCTTCAGAACTTGCAGAGGGAGCATGACTCTGCCTACCAGCCGTGGGCAAACTATGGCCCGCAGGCCGGATCCGGCCCGTTTGAAATGAATAAAACTATTGAAAAAAAAGACTGTACCCTTTTATGTAATGATGTTTACTTTGAATTTATATTAGTTCACACAAACACTCCATCCATGCTTTTGTTCCAGCCCTCCGCTCCAATTTAAGAACCCATTGTGGCCCTCAAGTCAAAAAGTTTGCCCACCCCTGGTAGACCTTGATTTTAGACTTTCTAGCCTTCAGAACTGTGACAGAATAAATTTATGTTGTTCTCAGTTACCCAGTTTGTGAGATTATTTGTTATGGTCAGCCTCAGAAACTGATAGAATAGGAAGTTAAAATTTTCATTGTCTGTGTAACTTAGAAGAAACGAATGCAAAAACCTCATTCCAGATAAGTGCTATTTTTGGAGTGCCTTTATGCAACAAACACAGCATTTTCTAATACCACTTTCAACCTGCACCTAACATACACACACACACGCGCACACACAACATACACATACACACGTTCGCCTAGAAATAAACTAAGGACGAATGTGTCTTACACAACTACACAAGGAAATAATCTTCCTTAAGGAGGAGAGAGCAAACATAGCATGTAAATTTAAGATAAGAGATGACAAAAGAGGTAGGTCTGAAATTATGTGAGAAACATGAAGAAAAACATATTGCACTGAAAAAAGAACCGATAGTTTTAGAAAAAATACATAATAGAATTTCTAGACGTTAAAAAATAAAGTAAAATAAAAATTCTAGTGACTAAAGTGACAAACAATAGACAGTTTAAATAACAAATTAAATGCAATTAAAGAGGATATGGAGCCCTAACCAGTTTGGCTCAGTGGATAGAGTGTTGGCCTGCTGACTCAAGGGTCCCAGGTTCGATTCCGGTCAAGGGCATGTACCTTAGTTGAGGGCACATCCCCAGGAGGTAGCTGATCAATGTTTCTCTCTCATTGATGTTTCTAACTCTCTATCCCTCTCCCTTCCTCTCTGTAAAAAATCAATAGAATATATTTAAAAAAATAAAGAGGATATGGATCCTCTTTACAAAGTGTCTAATATACAAAGTGTCTCCTCGGGAGTTCTACCAACCAGGATTTTGACCACTTGCTATGATATGTGCTGACCACCAGAAGGCGGTGCAGAATGAAGGAAGGTCCTGGCTGGCAGCCAGCAGCTCCTAGGGAAACCTACCCATGCTAGAATTTCATGCACTGGACCTTTAGTTAAGTTATAATAGTTAATAATCGTGAATTTAAAAAAGTATTTATGTCTCCATACTTTCCAAGGTATCTTAAATACTTAATTCTCTACAGTAGCTATCCATATATATAAAAGGCTAATATGCAAAGTGTCTCCTTGGGAGTTTGACCGGGAGACCTAGAGTTCGATCACTTGCTATGATGTGCACTGACCACCAGGGGGCGGTGCGGAACGAAGGAAGGCCCTAGCTGGCAGCAGGCAGCCAAGGAAGGAGGGCCCTGGCCAGCATCCGGAAGGCCCCAATTGGCCATGATAGCCAACCAGGCCTAGGGATCCTACCCATGTACGAATTTTATGCACCAGGCCTCTAGTTATACAATAAGAAGAAAATGAATGTCATCTCTATTCACTTGGCTTCTACTTTATTTTTAAGTGGAAGGAACTCCTAGACCAAATTTAAATAAATTTTGCTATTGTGGTTGAAGCTAATTGATTCTAGATGATAAATTCCTTTTCCAGATGTCCCCCATTGTACCCCCTCTTCCTACCTTCAGCCAGTCCCTGCCCTCCCCTCACCCACCCCCCCAGCCTTCCCACTCTATTGTTTGTGTTCATGGGCTATGCATATATGCTTATATGTTCTTTGGTTAACCTCTTCCCATCCTCCCCTACACACCCCTCACCTCTGACATCTATCATTCTGTTCCAGGCCTCCAGGCCTCTGGACCTATTTTGATCGTCAGTGTATTTTGTTCATTAGATTCCACATGTAAGTGAGATGATGCGATGATGTTTGTCTTTCTCTTACTGGTTTATCTTGCTTAGCATAATAATCTTCAGGTCAATCCATGTTGTCTCAAAGGGTCAGAGCTCCTTTTAACAGTTGCAGAATACTGCACTGTGAAAGTATATCACAGCTTTCTTCATCCACTCATCTACTATGGGCACTTGGACTGTTTCCAGATCTTAGCTGTTGTAAATAACACGGCTATGAACATAGGGGTGGATGTGTTCTTTCTGACCTGTGAATTACAATAATAGAGTTCTAATATTGGAACTTCTTTGCATTATTTAGTAAACTCTAGTTGAAGATTATGTATTATTTATTGTTTTTTAAAGTATGCCAATTTATAGGTGTGGCTAATTTTTTGTTTAGAAGTTTTTATCTATACTCATAAGACTAATCTATAGATTTACTTTCTTAGGCCATTTTTGTCTATTTATTAGAGTCATGCTAGCTGTGTAAAGTCAAGTAAAGTGGCTTCCTGGCATCGTCAATGCTCTGAAATTAAAAAAAAAAAATGTGAAATGAGAATTATGAGTCCCCGAATGTTGGTGTGGCTTATCAAAACTATCTGGGTCTCCTGGTGCTTTTTGATTGCATTTTACATTCTTCTAGATTGGTCTGTTTAGGCCATCTGCTTTATCTTCAGACACATTTGTAAATTTTATGCTCCTAATAAACTATTTCAGCATATGCACAAATGTATAGAAATAAAGGAGCACATTAGTTTAACATTTCAAAAAGTTTATTATTTCAAAAAGTAAAATATGAACTTTTAAAAATGAAATTGTTAAAAGGAGGGATATAGTGCTCCTACCACTACTTACAGCCTTCCACTTTCCCCCCTGCCATTCACAGGCTATTAGTGTTAAGGGTTTCTTGCTTAATCCCCATGCAGAGACAGTTTATGCATATGTACTACTATGTGTGTGTGTATGTGGTGGGGTATTGTATATAAACACTGTGGATATGTTCCTTTAAAATTTATATATTTTATATTTTAATATGTATGAGATGCACTGTTCTGCATTTTATTTTTTTTCATTTAGTATTTTTGGAGACAGTTATATCAATACTTACAGAAGTATATTTTTCAATGGAAAGAAAGTATGCCTACTGATGTACCCTAATTTACTCTCTCTGTCTTCTTATTTTCTGTCTCCAGTTCTATAATGAATGGTAGACACTCTTATTCTCCATTTATATTAAGTAATGGGGATGTTAAAAAATAAGAACAGATAAGACATAACAGCTTGGTGCTTGTTATATGCCAACAAATAAGTATATCTCCCAAGAGGTGTAATCAAGGACAATGGAATAATATGAACAGAAGGAAAAAAATTGATCTTTGTTGTCACTTGGCATATCCTACACATAATAACCACTAAACCACTATAACTAAAGATAGACTCTGTTGATATGGAATTAACTGATAGAGTTTAGTAAATTATAAGGCACCACTCTTGAATCTATACTCAAGGCAATCACCAGTGTTTTCCTCAAACCCAGTTCATCCAGCATGCACTTTCTGTGGCATTGCCTTGGCCACTGTGGCTGTTACAGCAAAGACCAAATACTCTACTCCTATTACTTTGCGTTTCACAGTCCTAACATTATTTTTCACAAATCTATATTTCCTAATGTAGGTTCCAGGAATAAGGAAAAAGGAAAATAAAGAAAGGATGAATCATACACCAGTATCTAAAATGCAATTTATAATGTTAATGGTAAGGACCTGTGGAGACAGGCATTTTTCTGTTGTTTGACTCTTGTGGTTGAAAAGCAGTGCTATGATTTGATATAATTGTCATTTAACATCATGTGTTGTTTTATTGGAGGATAATTTGAACTTTTTATTTATAAGTTAGTGTACATATGTGTAGTTGGATCCCATTTGTGTGGGACATTGCAGCACAGTAGAGCTTTCCTACGAGTGAAGCTGGAACTGGAAGCAATTCACCCAGCCACCCTCTAGGTCTTTGAAGGTGTGTCATCAGATCATAGATGATGATCACCTTTACTGTGTCCCATTTTCTTGTAAGGAAAAGTAATGCATTAACACTATTTACTATTTTTTGGTCACTATTTACTATTTTAGATGCATCTGAATCCCTGGGCTTTATACCTTTATTGGTCTCAAGAAAGAAAACTCCTCCTAAAAAGTGTTTATGGTGGCCATTGAGCTCAAATTAAAAAAAAAAAAAAAAGGAGGAGGGAGGAAGAAAGAGGAGTTCTTGCAATCATACCTATATCTACATATATAAAAGCCTATGCAACCATTCAACTATTTGCCACCAGGGAGCAAACGCTCAACGCAGAGGAATGGAAACATGGAACAGACTGATGAATCTCAGAGGGAAGGGGTGGGGGGAGGGCAGGAAAAGATTAACGAAAGATCTTATATGCATACTAGAGGCCCAGTGCACAGACTCATGCAACAGTGGGTCCCTTGGCCTGGCCTGTGGGGATCAGGCTGAAACGGCTCTGGTGCATGGATTCATGCCCTCGTGGGATCCCACGGACTGGCCTGCAGGGATTGGGCTGAAACCAGCAGCCTGACATCCCTCACGGGGTCCCGGATTGCGAGAGGGCACAGGCCAGGCCCAGGGACCCCACTGGTGCATGAATCAGTGCACCAGGCTTCTAATTTCAAATAAGGGCTCAGACTATTGGCATCCGAACAGAACTTTGGAGTTATATCATCATTAGCATTATAATGGAATAATCAGAGTGGCTCCATTCCAGCCAATCAAGGGAGTGCTTTTTGAACCAATCAAACTGCGGGGATTTAGAGTCCTCATTTGCATGATAATGCTCTAATCAGACATGAGGGACAAAGGTTCTCTATGTAAGTCAGCTCTCCTCTGGCTGGGAAACACTTTCCCTTTCTATGGAAGACTTTTCTCCACTGTAGATGAAGCACAGATGCTGAGTGGATTAGACCCGAGCAGAGTGAACCCCAGCAGTGCAGTGCATAGTGGAGGGAGCTGTCTAGCTGGACTGGGGCAAGGCTTCATCACTTGGGTGGGCAGGGCTGACTCAAGCCCAGGGCTGCCTCACCTGAGGGTCATCTTGGCCCACCATGCTGTTTCATGGTTGAGCTGTAACACTATGGAGCTGTTCCATAGCTGTGCTGCATCATAACTGAGCTGTTTGCACTGAATCATCTTCTTGTCACCACACCCCAAACTGGGGGTTCCTGTTGGTATAAATTCACACCAATGACCATCGCTTTGGCAAAGACTTCACATTCTGAACCATTTCATGAATTACTGAATGTTACATACGTTGACTTACACCAAGTTTAGAATTTTGAATGTTATACATTATTATTTTACATATTGCCTCTATAAATAAAATGTGTATTTCTTTAACAAAGTCTACCTTAATTTATAAATTCACAACTTCTGTTTCTGATTCATTTTTACTTGCAGCACGAAAATGCAATCATTTAATAACCACTTGACCTCATTTAACTTTAACATTTTAAAGTTAAAGTCTTTTTTTTTTCAGAAACATTTTGTTAGTTGCAAGGAAGTTAAAACACGAAAGAATTCAGATTTTATTCTGAAATTTGAACTGCAACTAAAATTGGTCCAATAAATTCTTCCTCCCATCCTTCCTTAAAGCATGCTTACTCCCCTTCTAACTAAGTGAGGTTTTCCATTATTTTTAATTGAACAGTGCCCCAGTAACATTTCCAATCCCACAATGGGTAAACAAAGAGAACAAGGCGGACTCCACCCTTTAAGAGAATGGTTTTGCCTCTTACCACAAACACTGTGAGTTAAAGACCTTAGAACAACATCTGTGTAGGAACCACTGGTTGCTAACAAATGAACCCTTAAGACTGTGCTAGTTTGGTATCTCCACAGAAACAGTACTATGTTGCATCAGGTCTCTCTTCCTCAGCTGTGGCTCAGTGTAGTCTGCTGAGAAAATTTTCATTGCTCTAGAGATTATCGGAGCACAGAAATGGCAAATAATGATATTGCTAAATATATAACATTCCTTTCCAAGCACAATAGGCAAGTGGAACATATTCTGTACTCTAAAATCTTCTAATGGACCAAAACCACAAAAGACATTTCCAATTTTTATGCACCATGATTTTTCATTATGTCCAAGTAAAAGTGGAGACTAAAGAGAGAGTGGGGTAGGTTGAAGGTAGAAAGAGGAGGGAGGAAGAGAGAGAGAGAGGGGAGAGAGAGAGAGAGAGGAAGAGAGAGGGAGAGAGGGAGAGAGAGAAGAGAAGAGGAGAGGAGAGGAGGGGAGAGGAAAGGAGGGGAGAAGAGAGAAAAGGGAGGGACCTTGTGGAGAATGGGTTGGATGGGGAGGGAGGAAGAAAGGAAAGAAGGAAGGAATGCTGGAAGGAAGGAAGGAAGGAAGGAAGGAAGGAAGGAAGGAAGGAAGGAAGGAAGGAAGGAAGGAAGAGAAGGAAGGAAGGAAAGAAGGGATGGATTAAAAAAAGAAAATATAGGGAATGACTAAATCACATTCTTCATTGAGAATTCAGATGATGCTACAATGGTGCAATGAAATTATGTTGTATATTCAGAAACCACCAACACTGAGAATATTACTTATGATTCCTATGTGTTCACCCAAATTAAAACAATCATAAATGGGCTTCCTCTCATGTAGGCCAATTATAGCAAGTTCTCTAAAACAAAGGAGAATGAGTTCCTCTTTTGCCACATCCAGCTGTTCTCTAGTGTCTTTGATGCTTCAGAGCTCCATTTTATCTTTAAGAATGATAAGAGGTGGCTGTTAGTAAAGAAATAGTTCCCAAGGTCTCACCATAGCTGTGGCTCTCCAGAGAAGCTTGGAACTTACTGTTCTCTGTTAGCATCTCTGTTCTCAAGTTTAATCTGGAAGTAATATGCATGGGTTCATTTAATCAGTTCTGTGTATAACTTCAAAGGCAGAGAGAGAGTAATTGAAAATAATATGGAAAAGGCAACTTAAACTTTTCTGTAAGGCTTTTCCTTAGATCAGTTAAGCATATAAGCAATCAAAGATCTCACCAATTTCCCCTCCTAGTCCGCTCAAAATGATCCTCTCCTTGGCCCAGGATCCTATGGCTTAACATGCTTATAGCACCCAAAAAACTTAGGGTCAAGTTGATTTACTTTCTTGGACTATGAATAACTGGATTTAGGTTTGGTGAAAGTCAGGCTCTCAGCCTCTGGTCCCTGAGGTGAGGGAGAGCTGGAATTGTCCCAAACATCCCATGAAATCTCTCAGTCTATGAGAGAGTATCTTAAAGCATAGAGAGAGCTCTGTGGTATGTCCAGAAGCCCATTTGACTTATTTCTCACAGAAATCGTTAATCAGCAGGACCTGCAGTTTCTCAACTCCTCCAAATTTTGCTAGTGCAAACCCACAATATTAGGATAAAATCATAACTAGCCTTTTAACATCACCAAATAAAAAGTGCATTTGTATTAACAATACGGACATTATTTTCAGTCTTGGGCCCTCTTGTTGATTTTACTTGTGCTGTTTTACCATTGTTTTAATTGTCATGGGCTAAGGATTTTAGTTTCCTTTTTCTCCTACACCTTCCCCCAGCCTCAACTTTTCAAACTACATTTAAAACTTAATTAATTTATGGAGAATTTTTTATTGTTTGTTTGTGTAGTTTGGTTGAGGTGTAGGTAGTTGTCCTCTTTTACTGGTTTATTTAATTGGTGGTTGCCATGGTAAAAATTTTAGGACCTTTTTTTAGAAGGTTGAAGGATGCTTTGGGGCTTCTGTGTGGTGGCTGTTAATCTTGAACAGACCAAATAGGATTCCTTTGTGCCTTTTTCAAGTGAATTGACTTTTTTAACCCTTCAGAGGAGGCTAACTATGTACCATTGCTTCTAAACATCCCAACTTTAGACAGTGAATGTCTGACTGGAGTTGCATGAAGGTGGCCTGTCTGTTGGCACAGTGGTTAGACCTTCGGCCCACACATGGAGGAATCTGGGGTTCAATTTCTGGTCTGGTTCAGGCAAAGCTACCAATGTGTCTCTTCTCACATTGATGTCTCTCTCTCTCTCTCTCTCCATTTCTCCCTCCCTCCCTTCCACTCTCTCTAAAAATCAATGGAGAAAATATCCTCCAGTGATGATTAACAAATAAATAGCCTGTAAGAAGGTATCGTATCAAAAGAATGATTTGGAAAACATGATAGCACAAAACACCCAATCAGAACAGCAAAATAAAAAAGTTAAATATAAGGATAATTTAAGGGACCTCTGGGGAAACATTAAGTATAACAATATTCAGATATAGGAGTAACAGAAGGAGAACAGAGAGAGCTAGGGACTGAAAACTGGTTTGAAGAAATAATGATTAAAAACTTTTCTAATCCTTGTGAGAAAAATACACACTTCTGGCAATACAGAGAGTTCCAAACAAAATGAACCTAAGGAGGCTCACACCAAGCTCTATCATAACTATAATATCAAAAAATAAAGACAAAGAGAGAATCTTTTCTTCAATAAATTTTATTTTCAATTAGAGCTGAATTTTATATTAATTTCAGGTGTACAAACCAGTGATTAGACATTAATATAACTTACAAAATGATCATCCCCCCCAAAATCTAGTACCCATATGATACCATGCATAGTTATTATGTTATTGATTATATTTTCTATATGTATATTACATCCCCATTAATATTCTTAACTACCAATTTATACTCTTAATCCTTTCACCTTTTTCATTCATTCCCCCAAAGTCCATCTCTTCTGGCAACAGTCAAAATGTTCTCTGTATCTATGAGTATGTTTCTGTTCTGCTTGTTTGATTTTTTGTTTATTATGTTACAGAGAATCTGTTTTAAGATTCTCTCTTTGTCTTTAATTTGCATTTCTCTGATGATTAGTGACATTGAGCATTTTTTCATATGTCTCTTGGCCATTTGTATGTCCTCTTTGGAGCAGTGTCTACTCAGGTCCACCATCCATTTTTTAACTGGATTGTTTATCTTCCTTTTATTGAGTTGTGTGAGTACTTTATATATTTTGGAGATTAACCCCTTATCAGATGTATCATTGGCAAATATGTTCTCCCACACAGTAGGTTCCATTTTCATTTTGATGGTGATTTCTCTTTAATATTTATCATTTTAATTATGATGTATCTTCATGTGGGCATCGTTTGGTTCATGTTTTGGGGGATTCTCTGCACTTCTTGGACTTGTATGTCTGTTTCCTTCACCAGGTTAAGAAAGTTTTCTGTCATTATTTTTTCAAATGTTTTCAATTCCTTGCTCTCTCTCTCTTCTTCCTCCCTTCATTCCCCATAATACAGATGTTGGTATGCTTTAATTGTCCCAGAGGCTTTATCCTATCTCTACTTTGGATTCTTTTTTGCTATTGCTGTTTTGATTGAGTGTTTTCTCCTTCTTTTTCTTCCAAATTGCTGACTTGATCCTCTGCTTCATCTTCGTCACTGTTTTTTCCCTATGATGTTTTTGTTTTAATTCTCATCCAAAGATTCCTTTTTTTATTGATTTTAGAGTGAAAGGAACGTGTCGAGAGGGAGAGAGACAAAGTATTGATGTGAGAGAGAAACATTGATCAGTTGTCTCTCATACATGCCCTGACCAGGAATTGAACCTGCAACCTAGGTATATGCTTTGACCAAAAAGCAAACCCAGGACCTTTCGTTGTACAGGATGAAGCTCCAACCAACTGAGCCACTGGGCTAGGATTGTAATGTATTCTTCATTTTAGTTTTCTATTCTTAATTTCTGATTTTGAAAAAATGTTTTTCTGTCTCCATTTTCATGTTACTTATCTCTTTTTTGAAGTTCTCACTAAGTTTATCGACTCTTCTTATAAGTTCATTGAGCATCCTTATAACCTTATAGGATGTGTCTTGAACTATACATCTGGTAGATTGCTTGCCTCTATTTTATTTAGGTTCTTTTTCTGGAGTTTTGTTCTGTTCTTTCCTTAGGGACATGTTTCTCCGTCTCCTCACTTTGGCTGTTTCCCTTTGTTTGTTTCTATATAATAGTAGAGCAGATATATCTTCCAGGCTTGGCAGAATGGCTTTATATAATAAGTGTTCTGTAGAGCCCAGTGGTACAGCCTCCCTGTTCACCCTAGCTGGGTGTCCCAGGTGTGCATGCTGTGGTGGCAGTGTGCACCCTAGAGCCTTGATTGTTGTTGTCATGTCAATGGGTTGGATTTACACCCAGGCCATTTGGCTGTGAGGACTGGCATGACCACAGCTGGGGATCTGCTGTGCAGGGACTGATCTCACTGACCAGGACTCACTTCAGCAGGTCTCTAGGCCTGCTGATTTCACATCTTACATGTGTCACTTGTGGAGGTGGTTTGGTGAAGCTTAAATCTGTCCACTTGACTATGCTGGCCCTGGGGCCTATGAGGAGTTGAAGGCCCAAATAATCTTCCACGTGTGTCTTTTCTGGGCTCCTCTTCCCACATCCCTCCACCCCACATGAGCTACAAAGTGATCTGCCAATGGCTGCTACTTGTGCTAGGTTTGAATGTGTCAGTGAGAGGCCAAGCTATGAACCAAGGCCAACTGCCATTAATCATTGATGTCAGTTCTGGGGCCACTTAGCATGAGGCATCAGAACACTGAGGCCAGTTGCTGTTTCTCTGTGATTTGTGGACCTTTGAGAAATTTTAAGAAATTACAGCCTGAGCCAAGATAGGCATTTTGTACAGAAAAACCACTGGAAGTGGCTTGATTAGGCCCACAATTTGGGTTGGATGAGGTTTCAGGGAATAAGCAGGCAAGTTTCAGTATACTGTAGGGGCAAAATAAATCTTTCCACTAAAAAGATGGCAAGAGGAACAGTTTCTCTTTACTGACATCACTCCCCCCACCCCCCATGGTGACACAGTTCAATGTCAAGAGACTCTCTTGGCCTCCAATTTCTCGCATGCAGGACTGTGAGACTGAGTGTGTGACTTCCCAGCTTCTCCAGGAACCTGCCAAACATATCACTTCTTTCTTGCCCAATCCAGAATACTGCGGTGACCTGCATGACTAAGGGGTAGGGAGGGGCAGGGAGAATAGCAACCAGGGCTCAGAATATTATCAAAATTATGGATATTGCTAACCACTTTATGGACTCGGAGCCTGCCATGAGCTTCTGGGAATGATCACCCCAATGGGCCTTAATATGCCCCAAATGTTCTGGCTACTTTGTGGTCAGCTCCCTGTGCCTTACCCCAACAACAGTGAGTGAAACTTTTACAAGCAGTTAGTGAGCATGCACAGAAACTCATCCTAATGTTGCAGGCTTGGGAGAAAGCACACAAACCTAAGCATTCAGTACCAGCTTATAAAAGGCAAATGGGAAGGTGTCAGCACTCAGCCTGGCCTCAAAGGTTAAATAGAAGACATGAAATATTAAAAAATGCCTCCCCCAGTAGTAAATAAGACAAATGGAACAAATCTATCCATAAAAAATCCCCCAAGAAAACCTCAGAATCCCTAATAGGAATGATAGTAGGTATTATTCTCCCAAAGCAAATCAGTAAAGAATGGAGAAGATGGCTCTTTCTTCAAATTCAAAGATGACAACATAGACCTCAAAGATCCTAAGAAGTCAAGGATACATGACACCACCAAAGCAACGCAATTATTTTCTCATAACCAATCCAGAGAAAAGGAGAAATGTAATTTTCCTGGAAAGAATTAAAAATATTTGTTTTAAGGCAGCTGTGAGCTACAAAAGAACGCATAAAAATGGTTAGATAAATTCAGGAAAACACTGCATGAACAAATGATAAGTTTAACAGAAATATAAATAATAAAAAGTAACAAATGTTATTGCTGAATGATACAATGAATAAAATGAAAACTGTAAATAGAATTATTAACAGAAAACTCAATCAAGCAGAAGAAATAATCTGTGATCTCTAGGACAGGTCATTTGATGTCATCCAGTCAGAGGAAAAGAAAAAAAAAAGAGTAAAGAAAGAAAAGAGTAAAAAAAAAATTAATTACGGAATACTAGCAAGAAAAACAGTTTATGCATTATTGGAGTCCCAGAGGAGGAAGAGGTAGAACAGTTATTAATAAATAAATAAATAAATAATAAAACTAAAAAAAGGATGAGAACTTCCCAAGTCTTGGGAGATAGTTAGATATCCAAATTACATGAAGTTCATAAATCTCCACAAAGATTCAACCCGGAGACCTCCAAGACACATTATAATAAAATGATCTAAAGTCAAAGACAAAGAGAGAATTTTTAAAGCAGCAAGAGAAAAAACAATCTTCATATTCCAGGAAATCCCCATAAAGCTATCAGTGGATTTCTAGTAGAAACGTGAAGGCCAGATAATATATTCAAAATGCTGAATGGAAAAATCTGTCAATGAAAAAGAATTTACCTAGCACATTTGTCATTTTTATTCATAAATGGAGGGATAAACATTTCTCACACAAACAAAAGCTGAGGGAGTTTATTACCACTACACCTGTCTCACAAGAACTGTTGAAAAGCATTTTACATGCTGAAATATGAGGACAGCAATTAGTAATATGAAAATATAAAATATACTTGTAAAATAAGTATACAGTCAAATTCAGGATACTATCTAAAATTGTAATATGGTGCTGTGTAAATCACTTGACTCCAATACAAATGTTAAATGACAAAAGTATTAAAAATCACTATGGTTACAATAATTTATTAGTGGATACACAATATAATATTATGTAAATTGTGACATCAAAAATCTGAAATGTGTGATGAGGAATTAAAGAGTAAAGTTTTTGTATGCAACTGATATTAAATTGTCAACTGCTTAAAATAGAATATTAAAACTGGAAGATATTTTATATAAGCCTCATGGAAATCACAAAACAAAAACCAACAATAGATAGTGAGAAGGGAATTAAGACCATTTCAGAAAATCACCAATTCACAAAGAAAGATAGGAAGAGAAAAAGAAAGAAACAAAAAAACTATACTAGTAAAACATCCAGATAACAATGAACAAAATGGTATTAGAAAGTTTGTACCTGTTAATAATTACTTTATATGTGAACAGATTAAATTTTCTAATAAAAAGGCATAGCATGGCTGAATGGGTAAAGACAAGAGCAACTACGCTGCCTTCAAGAGACTCGTTTCCATTTTAAAGACACACATAGGCTAAAAGTGAAGGGATGGAAAATAATACTCCAGGCAAATGGAAATCATAAGAGAAGCAGAATAGCTATTCTTGTACTTTACAAAACAGACATTAAGTCAACACTGTAACAAGAGACAAAGCAGGGCATTATCCAATGACAAAGGGGCCATTCATCAAGAAGACATAACAATTATAAGCATATATGCACCCAAAATTGGAGCACATTAGTGCTAGTAGATCTAAATGGAGAAATAGACAAGAATACAATTATAGTAGGGGACTTCCTTACCTCACTTTCAACAATGGATAGCTCACCCAGATAGAAAATCAAGGATATACTAGACTTGAATTATACTTCAGACCAATAGACTGACAGACACATATATACAAACATTCCATCCAACTGTAGCAGAACACACATTTTACTCAAGTATGCATGGAACATTCTCCAGGAGATCACATATTAGGACATAAAACAAATCTTAACAAATTTTTCAGGTGATTGACATAATGTCAAGCATCTTTTCTGACCACAGTGTTAGAAAACAAAAAATAAATATCAGTAAGAAAACTGGAAAACTTACAAATGCATAAGATTAAGCATGCTTCTGGACAACCAATGGGTCAAATATAAAAATTAAAAAATATCTTGAACCCAACATACCAAAACTTATGGAATGAAGCAAAAGCAGTTATAAGACCAAAGTTGATGGTGATAAACACCTACATTAAGAAAAAAATCTCAAATAAACTATTTAATTTTTCATCTCAAGAAACTAGAAAAATAATAAACTAAACAAATTTAGTAGAAGGAAGGCAATAATAAATATCAGAGCAGAAATAAATAAAATGGAGACTAGAAAAATAATAGAAAGGATCAATAAAACTGAAATAATTTTATAAAAAATACAAATGACAAACCATTGCTAGAGTATCTAAAGAAAAGAACGAAGATCCAAATAAAATGAGAAATAAAAAAGGAGGCATTACAACTGATATTACAGAGACACAAAATATTATGAGACTACTATGAACAATTATATATTAACAAATTGAATAACCTAAAAAGTGAATAAATTACTGGAATCATACAACCTACTAAGACTGAATCATAAAACAAACAAACAAACAAACAGAGAATCTGAACAAACCAATAATGAATAAGGAGAACAAATTAATAATCAAAAATCTCCCAATGATGAATAGTCCAGGACCAGATGGCTGCAATGGTAAATCCTACCAAACATTTAAAGATGATTAACATCAATTCTTTCCAACTTTTCAAAAATATAAAGAATAGGAAACATTTCCAAACTACTTTATAAGCAGATATCACACTGCTACCAAAACCAGATAATAACACCAAAAGAGAAGAAAATTACAGGCCAATATTCCTGATTAATATATATGCAAAAATTTTCAACAAAATATTATTAAACCTAATTCAACAGCAGTAAAATTAGATGATTCTGATCAAGTGGGATTTTCTCCAGGGATGCAAGGATGGTTCAATATCTGCAAATAATTAAACCTGATACACCACATTAACAAAATGAAGTTTAAAAAAATCACATAATAATCTAATTAAATGCAGAAAAAACATTTGACAAAAATAAACATTCTATTGTGATTAAAAAAAAAAAGACACCTTCAACAAATAAGGTATAGATCAGCCGTGGGCAAACTACGGCCCACGGGCCGGATTCGGCCCGTTTGAAATGAATAAAACTATTGAAAAAAAAGACCGTACCCTTTTATGTAATGATGTTTACTTTGAATTTATATTAGTTCACACAAACACTCCATCCATGCTTTTGTTCCGGCCCTCCGGTCCAGTTTAAGAACCCACTGTGGCCCTCGAGTCAAAAAGTTTGCCCACCCCTGGTATAGATGGACTGTACCTCAACATAATAAAGGTCATCCTATATAATAAAAGCCTAATAGGCTAAGTGTCCAACTGTTCATTTGACTGATCACTATGATGCATACTGACCACTAGTGGGCAGATGCTCTGACCGGTAGGTTAGTTTGTTGCTGGGGTCCGGCCAATTAGGACTGGGTGACATAGGCTGGACATGCCCTGGATGAATCCGTGCACTGGGTTGGTTTTAGCCTGATTCCCGCAGGCCAGGCCAAGGGACCCCACTGGTGCACGAATCCATGCACCTGGCCTCTAGTAAATAATAAGCACACAGTTTATATCATACTTAGTGGTGAAAAGCTGAAAGCTTTTCTTCTAAGATCAATTATAAGACAAAGGTATCTCTCACCACTTATATGCAATGCAGTACATGAAGTCCTCGTCAGAGCAATTAGGTAAGAAAATGAAATAAAAGGCATCCAAATCAAAAAGGAAGAAATAAAGTTGTCTCTGTTTGTAGCTGATGATAATCTATGATAATATGATAATAAAAGTGTAATATGTTAATTAGACCAGACAGCCAAATGACTTTCCGGACGTTATTCCAGACGTCCTTCCAGATGAAGCCGCAGCGGCAGGGGCCAAGGCAGAGGAAGCTAGGGACAATCAGGTAGTCAGGCAGAGTGGTGAGGGGTGATCAGGCAGGCAGACAGGTGAGCAGTTAGGAGCCAAGGGTCCCAGATTGTCCGACTGCTGTTTTAGGCCTGATCCCGCTGTAGGATCCCTGTAGGAACAGGCCTAAACCGGCAGTCGGACATCTTCTGAGGGGTCCTGGATTACAAGAGGGTTCAGGACGGGCTAAGGGACACCCTCCACCCCTGTGCACGAATTTTGTGCACCAGGCCTCTAGTATTTATAGAAAACTCTAAAGATTCCATTAAAAAACTTCCCAAGACTGGTAAGCAAATTCAATAAAGTTATAGCATACAAAACCAATACACAAAAGTCAGCTGAATTTCTGTACATTAATAACTAATTATCTGAAAAAGAAATTAAATAAGTTATTTTATTTACAATAGTATTAAAAAGAATAAAATGTTTAGGAATAAATTTAAAACATTGATAAAAACAAACATTGAAGAAGACATAAATAAACTGAAAAATATCATATCTTTCTGGGTTGGAATAATTAATATTGTTTAAATGTCCATACTATCCAAAGTAATCTAAATATTACAATGCAATCTCTATCAAAATTTGATGGCATTTTTCACAGAAATAGAACAAATAATCCTAAAATTTGTATGGAACCACAAAAGAACCCAGATGGATAAAGAGATTTTAGCAAGAAGAGCAATGCTAGACATATCAATGCTTCCTGATATCAAGCAATATTATAAAGCTTTTGTAATTAAAACAGTGTTGTTTGTAAAGAAATGCATTGATCGATGGGAAAGAATGCAAAGTTCAGAAATAAACCCACACATATATTACCATCTAATTTTGACAAAGATGCTAAGAATACAGACTGGAGAAAATAGTTTCTTCAATAAACGGTATTAAGAAAACTGGATATTCTCATACAAAAACATCATGAACCCCTGTCATACCTCATACTCAAAAATAAATTCAAAATGGATTAAAGACTTAAATGTAGGACCTGAAACTATAAAACTTCTGGAAGAAAATGAAGGTAAAAGATCCTTGACATTGATATTAGATAGGATGTTTTTAATTTGACACCAAAAGGAAATGCAACAAAAGTAAAAATAAACAAATGGAACTGCTTTGAACTAAATACTTCCTGTACAACTAAGGAAACATTTAAAAAAATGAAAGGCAATCTTTGGAATGGGAGAAAATATTTGCAAACCAGTTATCAGGTAAGGGGTTAACTTTTACAACTCAATAGCAAAGAAATCCAAATAACCCAATTAAAAAATGGGCAAGGGACGGGTCATGAATAGATATTTTTTCCAAAGAAGACATATAAATAGCCAATAGGGACATCAGAAGGTGTTCGACATCACTAATCATCAGGGAACTGCAAATTAACACCACAATAACGCATCACCTCACTATGTTAAGATGTCTGCTATAAAAAAAAAAGATAAAAAATATTGTCAAAGATGTTGAGAAAAGGAAATCTTCAACACCGTTGTTGATAGAATTATAAATTGGTGTTACTATAATGGAAAACAATACAGAGGTTATTCAAAATACTACACATAGAAGTACCATATGATCCAGCAATTCCACTTTCAGGTTTATATTCAAAGGAAATAAAATCACTATCTCAAAAAGGTATCCGTACTCCCATGTTCATTGCAGCATAATTCACAATAGCCAAAATATGAACAATAACCTCAGTGTCTACTGATAAATAAGTGTATAAAAATGTGGTACATATAAACAATGGAATACTATTCAGCCTTAAAAAAGGACAGCTTGCTATGTGTGACATAAGTAAATTAGCCAGACAGAGAAAGACAAAATCTGTGTGGTCTCACTTATATGTGAAATCTAAAAAGGCTAACCTCATAGAAACAGAGAGTAGACTGGTGGTTGCTAAGGCCGGGAGGGTGTTGGTGGGGGGTACGAAATAGGAGAGTTTGATAAAAGGATACAAATTTATAGTTATAAGTTAACTAAGTTTAAGGATCTAATGTACAGCATGATGACTATAGTTAATAACACTGTATTGTATACTTGAAATTTGCTAAGACAGCAAATTTTAAGCATTCTCGACAAAAAAAGTTACTATGTGAAGTGTGGATGTGTTAATTGATTTGATTGTGGGAATCGCTCTCACAATACATATGTATATCAAATCATCATGTTGTGCACTTTAAATATATTACAATTTCATTTGGCAATTGTTAAATATATTACAATAATATGCCTCAATAAAGCTGGGGAACAGAAAGGAATTACCTAGAGCAGAAATAAAATGCCTTACATATTTCTATAAAGTCTTATTACTTTACATCCAAGATGTAGGAACTTGGAAATCGAAAGGAATGGCAGTTGATACATGAATAAGACCTCATGTATGCCTCATTCCATTCCCCAGGTGGATTACATTGCATTTACGTCCACCCCTGTGGTAGTTTGCTGTTGGGTGTTGAACTTCAATTAACTGAAGATTCAATGTCAAAACACATATGGTGGATGGTGGTTCTACTTGTCATGCCTCCTGTGGGTGGGTAGCTCATGAGCAGGGCTCCAAGATGTGAGAACTAGAGCCATTACAATGCCCTTCCTCCAGTGAGCACAATCCTGGGGCCTTTCAAACTCCTCAAGCTATTTTCTAAAATGTCTTTCTACTCCACCAAATCTAAAACATTCTCTTCCATTTTTTCCCCTTAAATTTTTAAACCCAAGGATATTTTAACAGAAAATGTTATCCATATGTTTTTTATTCATTTACACTTAAATCATTAAAAGCCTGTTTTGTAAGAGCTTTTTGATGTCCAGAAAGTATTTTTCTGGGTCCTTTTTATAAGTCATTTAAAGCTGGTCTCCCTTCCATTTTCCTACTGCTCTGTCCCTCACTTTCAAAAAAAAAAAAAAAAGTTGAATTTAGCTGAGAGCAGATGATTTTTAACCCCAAGGGGTGTCATCTTTTAAACCTTTAGCCCACACATATCAATTTACTTCTAAACTCAGATGCATGCACAGTCATTTTCAAAAACTCAGACATCAGGTAGTTAAGCGAGATGCCTTTTCATAGTCATATAAGTTCATGAAATCATGACCCTTTTTGTTAGGAATCTTTCTGCCAAAATAAACGATAATCTTCAGAGTTTATTTACAGCCCCTTCATCCCACACGGTTCACCATGCACACGTCGTACATCATGTTGCCTGTTCCCCAGGCACCCCAGTGGCACGCTGTCATGCTCAGGCTTCCAAGTATTTTTCTTCGATAGTCAATTCCTCACTATGGGTTCTAAACTCAGCCTCATTCACCTGATAGACAGGAGAATTGTGCCTGAGGGGCACTGGAAGTGGAGAAAAGAATATCATGGAGATTATTGGGAGAGTGGTCTCTGAATTATTTTCTTAACTACTGAGAAAAGTATGCTTTGGGGAAAATTCATTATGTGGAGAGTGTTAATTGTTCCAACCCTTCTTTTTTTAATTTTTTTTTTTTGTTGTTGACATTATTACAAATGTCCCCTATTTTCCCTTGCTTTGTGCATAAGTGCTCCGGGACTCAATTTTGTAAGCCAGTGCCACCTGAGGCGTTCACACTGGGTTTTTCTTGTATCTTCAAATGGTAATGTGGAGCAACTTATCTTGAGACCTTTTGCCCTTTAGCACACTAGCCTAGCATGCTAAAAAGTTAATGAATAATTTTTTTCTTTATGAATATTTTATGCCAACTGAAACTTCTAAGCAAAACATTAATGGTAGTACTAATGGAAAAATGAGTTCTCAAATTATGAAATATTTATATTAAATAATTGCATATATAACACCATGTACCAGAAGCCAAAGGAATCTACATATTTTTTAACTTACCCGTTTAACTTGGATAAATTTATGTGAAGTAAATACTGATAAATTAGTACAAAGATTTAGCTGCAAGATTTTGTTTCTAGTTGTGATTGAAACAATGAAGCAAAGTGCTTAATAAAAAGCAATAAAATGCAACTATTTATAATACAGTTCTAGGAGAATACATAACAATATAGGAAATTTATAGTATATTGAGTGTAAAATGTGAATTTTATAAGAGAATTACCACATAATTCTATGTTGAGCCTAAATTAAGGCTAAATAACATGAACTAAGATTAAGGCACTAAGGATAATTTTAATTTTTTATTGCATATATTTTTAAATTTTCCTACAATATACCTGCAATATATTTTGGCAATATACTTTTATATTTAAAATAGATGTACAGTGTCTTTAATGATGTCAAAATCAAGATTTCAAACATTAATCCTTAATCTAAGACATGCATGCATTTTTCTAAGAGAGTTCAGTGAACAGACACCTCCTGATTGTATAAGCTTATCCAAATCACTGTACCAAAATGCTAACCTTTCACCTTGCCTAACCTCTGCTGAAGATGAACTGTTTGTTAAAAATGTTATCTTTCTATGATCCAAGAAAACAGCATGGAGCCTTATCATCAGATGGTGGCATCTACTGGGACTACCTTAGAGTTAATAGCCTTATAATAACAGAGAATCTAATCTTTGAAAATATGAATAAGCACTAGAACCTCATAAGACTCTTAGTATAATTAGTAACCAGGTAAAATTCCAAGTAGCAAATGCTATATTAAGTAGAGCTCTCCATATCAGACTTGTATTTTTGGTCCTAGTGATTTTCTCCCTGAATTTTATTATAATTATAAAATTTTACAACTTAATGAATCATTTCTCTGGTCCTCATTCATAAAAGCGCTTCTACATAGAGCAATCACATTGTTCTGTATTATTTGCATTATTGTTTTGTCCTTCCATATAGTTACCATCTCCCCTCTATTTTTTCTTGCCACCACGAACTTCAAAAAGTCTATTCACTTCCAGAGGGTTAACCACAACTAACTTTCTTAAGTCACACATTTCATTTAATCCTCATAAGAAACCTATGAGGTAGGCACTATTATTGCCCCATATTACAGATGAGAAAACTGAGATCCACAGAAGTGAGGTACTCTGTCCAACGGGGTATGGATAATAATTAGCAGAAACAGTATTCACTTAGTGCTATCTGAATCCAACATCCATGTTTTTAGACCCTGTGCTGGCCTTCTTGCCATTTTGAAAGAGATGATGCATACAAAATGCTTAATACAGTCCCTGGTATTCCCCCAGACAGGTAGCATGTTTCATGTCTACAAAACATAAAGAAGAAGAGGAAAATCCTTCTACTCTCACAGTTTTTAGAGTATCTCTGTTAATGTCTTGTCTTAAATAATTATACAAGCAAGGGTTTCAGCTCTAGTTTATTTCCACATCCAGTAAATTTGATATGTGATTTCTGTCAATATAATTATTATGGTGAAATTCAATCATTATAAATCCATTTGAAGATCCTATACTCCATTATAATGTTCATTGTAATGGACTTTAGCCAACTGGAAGGAAAGATTAACTGAAAAACCAGTCTCACTACTGAAATTGACTAAGGCGTTAAGTAATTTAAAATGTCTCATTTTGTTTGTATATTTAGATTATTTCATGATACCTAAGGGAAGATAATTTTGATAATTGTTTTAGAATATTCTCCATTTCATGACAAGACTTATATTAACATTAAATACAAATAATAATATAGTTGCCAACCCTTTTGGATATTTTATATCCCCTTTTTTCACTAAAATGTAATAAATCAAAGAGGAAAAAAAAGTTAGAATATATTGCATGATTGCTACACTTGAATTGTGAATCGCATGTGTACTCTTCTAACTTCTAAGTGCATCAGTATTAATAAAGAATCCTCGGATGAGTGTGGTATTTATTTTAGGTTATGGTTATTTGCCGGAAGCCGGTCCATGCTTGCTGCTTGACACAGTCGCTGCAGGAAAGAAACATCTGCACAGCATATGTTTCAAGGGACCTGGCGTATATAGCATACTGTTCTTAATATGTTTGCTCCCCTTAGCGCTGTGTGTTTTAACCAAGGTCACCTCTCCGAGAAAGGTTGTTTCCCCAGGTAGGAATTTTTCCCTGAAGTCAGGGAGGGGATGCCTCTCCTAGAAAGGTTGTTTCCCCAGGTAGGAATTTTTCCCTGAAGTCAGGGAGGGGATGAAACTCCTTAACTAAGTGCCAGGCGGGTAGTTAATCACTACAAACAATCATGCTTAAGCTACATAATCTTTACTCCCTGGAATGGAGATAAGAAACGCCCTAACCTTTGTAATAGAAATTGACAGGATTAAAATCAACTGGGATAAATACGGATGTAACAAGACAATAAACAGCAGAACTTCGCTGGAGATCCAGACCAGAACTTGGCTGGAGATCCTGGCTAGAGATCCTGGCTAGGCTGCTGATCAACTGAACGCTGTCTCCGTGTCCTTCCTTCTTCGCCGACTCCGTCCACACCTTTGGGGACCCCTGGACCCGCTGGGGTTGGACCCCGGCAGTTATTATAAAAATAACAAAAAATAATCCTCCAGCCCTGACCTGTTTTGCTCAGTGGTTGGAGCTTCAGCCTGCACACCCAAGGGTTGTGTGTTTGATTCCCAGTCAAGGGATATGTACCTGGGTGGCAGGTTCGATTCCTGGCCCCAGTCGGGGTACATGTGGGAGGCAACCAATAGATGTGTCTCTCTCACATCGATGTTTATTGCTCTCTCTCTCTCTTTCTCTCCCCTTCCTCCCTCCTTCCTTTCCACTCTCTGTCTAAAAAAAAAAGAAAAAAAAATCAATGGAAAAAATACCATTGGGTGAAGATTAAAGATAAATCTTCCATGCCATTATTTGTACAATTAAAATTTAAAACTTATGAGTATAAACTTCATATTTGAATTATACTAAGGTCTGAACTTGCTTTTTAAAAGATTTTACTATTTTTAGAGCAATTTTAGATTGACAATAAAATTGAGAGAAAAGTACAGAGATTTCCCATATAGCTGTTGTCCCCACATATAACCTTTGCCATCATCATTACACTCCTGAATGGAACATTCTTTTTTTAACCAAGAATAAAACTACATGGATACCTCATAATCACCTAAAGTCCATAGTTTACCTTAAGGTCCACTATTGGTGTTGTGCTTTCTATGGGTTTGGATGAATGTATAATGACATACTAAACCCCGCATCATAATATCAGAGTATTTTCACTATCCTAAAAGTCTTCTGTGCCCTGCCTATTCATCTCTTTCCCCACACAAATCTCTGACAACCACCGATCTCTTTATTATCTCCATAGTTTTCCCTTTCCAGAATCTATCCTATCTAATAAAAAGTAATATGTGCCGGGAGCCGGTCCATGCTTGCTGTTTCAAGGGACCTGGCATATATGGCATACTGTTCTTAATATGTTTGCTCACCTTCTTGGCACTATGTGTTTTAACCAAGGTCTCTGAGAAAGGTTGTTTCCCCAGGTAGGGATTTTCCCCTGAAGTTAGGGAGGGAATAAAACCTCTTAACTAAGTGCCAGGTGGATAATTAATCACTTTAACTACGAACAATCATGCTTAAGCTACATAATCTTTACTCCCTGGAATGGAGATAAGAAACGCCCTAACCTTTGAAATAGAGATTGATAGGATTGGAATCAACTGGTATAAATACAGATGTAAGAAGACAGAACACACAGAACTAGAGACAGAAGAACTTCGCTGGAGAGAACATGGCAAAAGATCCTGGACTGAACCTGACTACAGAAATGGGCAAGAGAACCTGACTAGAACCTGGTGACTGAACCTGGCTGGAGAACCTGGACTGAACCTGGCTGGAGAACCTAGCAAGAGAACATGGACACAGAACCTGGCTGGAGATCTGAAGCAGAACTTCGCTGGAGATCCAGACCAGAACTTGGCTGGAGATCCTGGCTGGAGATCCTGACTAGGCTGCTGATCAACTGAACACTGTCTCCGTGTCCTTCCTTCTTCGCCGACTCCGTCTACACCTTTGGGGACCCCTGGACCTGCTGGGGTTGGACCCCGGCAAATATGCAAATTAACCATCACTCCATGACAAAGATGGCTGCACCCATTGCGGCCGGGGCGGGACACTGGAGGCGGTGCCCTGGCAACATGAGCCCAGCAGGCAAGCACGGCCGCAGACAGCACCCAGCGACAGGGAGCAGGCAAGCATGGCCTGCAGGAAGCACCCCGCAGGGCCTGCTTGCCCATCGCCATGGTGTGGAGCAGGCAGGCCCCGCAGAGAGCAGAGAACCATGGGGAGCAAGCCTAAGCTGTCAGTAGGACATTCCCTGAGGGGTCCAGGATTGGAGAGGGTGCATGTCAGGCTGAAGGACACTCCCCTGCACAAATTTCGTGCACCAGGCCTCTAGTCTATCTATATAAAAGCCTAAGCAACCGTTCAACCATTCGACTGGTAGCTATGATGAGCACTGACCACCAGGGGGCAGATGCTCAACACACAGACATGGAAACATGGAACAGACTGATGAATCTCAGAGGGAAGGGGGGAGGGGGGAAGGGGGAGGGTGGGAAAAGATTAACCAAAGACCTTATATGCATACTAGAGGCCCAGTGCATGGATCCATGCTGGTGGGGTCCCTCGGCCTGGCCTGTGCCCTCTCTGGCACTGATGGTCTGGGAAGCCTGATGTGAAGCTGGAAAAATATATATTGTGTCCCAAAAATGTATACATACTTTTGAATAAATATTAATTCCAATGGGTTAAATCTGAAAAGAAAGAAACATCAATTGAGCTATCAATTTTTAGTACTGTATACATTTTTTTGGGTGGACATCCTGCATATATATCTATAGTTCTTATGAATATTTAAACTTGTAATTTTTATTTTTGTAAGTGATTGGTTTTGGTTTTTACTCCTATGAAGGTAAGTACTTATCTATTTTTTTCACCCTATTCTCAATACTTGTCATTATGCCTGAACATAAAAAGGCTCAATAAATAGTTATTAAATTAATAAAATGAATGAATGATTGAAGAGAGGATAAATTAGCTGGAGACTAAGATTGTCCAGAGACAAAAAGGAAGGAGACTGAAAGAGGGTCACAAAGTCACTAGGCTTGAAAATTAAGCTTACTATAAAAAAGGAAAACTAAACACTTCCACACATTGTGCTCCTGGGTAAGCAAAGAGCTTAAGTAGGCTTTGTGTTGTTTATAAGACGCAGGGCAAAAATGAACCCAATCTTTTTGTTTTGTTTTCAAACTTTCTCTTTTTCGCTTGGAAAAATGTCCCGTTGAACATGCCTGCCCTCAAATGGGGTCTAAAACAAGACGTATCAAATCCCTTCAACCTCCAGTGGCATGAACACGCAGGAGGGCGGTGAGTCACGATGCGTCTCCCAAAAAGTTTGGCCTCTTCCTCCTCTTGCCAACTGTACACCCTACACTTCGCTTCATGATGGGAAGGAGCGCAGTCTTCCCTGGCCAGTCTATCCAGAGTGGACGTTTCACAAGGGAGTCAGAGCACTGAAGAAAATTGTCAAAACCACTTTGAGGAAGCTTTCAAAGCTGGGCTACGGTGTTCAGATTTTATCTTTTAGGAGATCATTTTTTAAATGTTGAAATCTATTTAAATCTGTATGTTAGGAAAAATTGCCGTGATTCCAGATTATAAACTGAATTTGATTTTTTTTTCCACAGATTTGAATAAATAAACCTATTAGGAAGCTAGAGCCCTAATCCTGGTTTTGGGAAATAAAAATTTGAATTACTCCACTTACCTCTATTATTCTACAAGGGATTATAACAGACAGAAAATGATAAAAAGGGGGATGAATAATCAAAATCAGGGAGTAGGGATAGAACAAGCACATGCATAATAAAAACCACAATCAGCCCTAACCGGTTTGGCTCAGTGGATAGAGCATTGGCCTGCGGACTGAAGGGTCCCAAGTTCGATTCCGGTCAAGGGCATGTACCTTGGTTGCGGGCACATCCCCAGTAGGGGTTGTGCAGGAGGCAGCTGATCGATGTTTCTAACTCTCTATCCCTGTCCTTTCCTCTCTGTAAAAAATCAATAAAATATATATTTAAAAAAAATACAATCATTAGGCACAAGTATAATTACTACAAGGTAAGAATAATTCAGGCAGAAATTTGCTTTGGAGATTCCCGGAAGCCAACGTCAAACAGAAAGCATAGCCGCTTACATGATTTACAGTTTACATATAATAGCCATAACTAGTATTGATTGTTTTCTAACTTTGTGCCAGACACTGTTTATATGTATTCTTTACGTATAACCATTTCTACAAATATTGAAAATCTGCTGTTCTTCAGAGATGTCTATTAACCCAATCAGCTGAGAGAAAGATCTTCTGCAATGAGAAAGTGAAAATTTATACCGCAAACCATCTCCCTTTTTTTTTCTTTAGAGAATAGTCCATCTAAATTAAACTTTTAAATTCTTGATTTAAGGCAGCCAGCCTGTTTTAACGAAGTTGCCAAATACTCTTAACTGAAAGGAAGCATTGCAAGATATGACAAACAGGAAAGCTAAACAAAAGTCAACAGTGTTGCAAATCATACATTTATGGGAGGAAACACTCCAGCCTTGCAGCCAAGCCTGAAACTTAAACCTGCAAGACAAGCCATGCTAACGTCAACGGGGCAGTGCGCTGTGCAATGCTCCTTCTCACTGAGTTACCGGCAGAACTTGGACCTGAGTCCAGGGACCTGCAGTGTAGGCCTTTACAAAGTGAGTTAGAATACTAACTAGCCTGTGATCTGCACTGTCACAGGCTAACAAAACTTGGAGGAGACTGGACATGTGTTTGATATTAAACTCAAATTATGCACTGTTCTGTTTCAAATTTGACCCCTAGAAATGAGCTATAAAGCAACAACATCCTCAACATCTTCTTGGCAAAAATCAGCGAGGATTTTTCATAGTTTTTCTTTATAGCACACCTTCACTTATTTGTTAGTGTCTCTTCTTCCAGTGGTAAAATCTGGACTATCCAGGGTGTCACCAGCTTAAATGATGAAGGGATCATACAAGTAACAAAAAAGAAATGTATGTTGCAATTTAGGAATGTGGGCCCAGTGACAAGGGATCTTTCTGTTAAAAAACAGATTATAAATTTGGACTTTTAAATGAAATCTCCCAATTTTTAAACACTGGTAACTATTTCAAATATATTTAATGCCTGCTTCAGGCCAATGCAATTCTCTAGGAACTGAAACCCTTATTTTAAAATTCTTCATAAGAAGGGGAACCTCTATAAATTATCTTAATAGAGATTTTAATAAAAGTTGGACAGCAAACCAATGAGAGGCAGATTGGTGAAAATTTCAGACCTTTCTTTTTTCCTCATTAACGACATGATCACTTGAGCTGTCAACAGACGCAACATCCTTTTGTGAAAATTGAAGAGGCACCAGGACTTACCTGAACCAGGATTTAGCCATTTTCAAATGAAACTCAGATGAGAGAGTATCTGTAAGTCAGGTCAAGGTTTTCTTTCAGCTAACACTGCGTTTGCCTCCCCAAATGAATACCAATAGGCTTCCATAAGAGACTGTGTCGTGCAATGAAGGATTTTTATAGAAAGTGGACCTAAATGACTGTGGGAGGAGCTGGGAAAAGAAGATATAGAGGAGGCTGTTAGGATGTCAGAGAGAAATGCTTGCCAGCGCACCAGAAGCACTGGCAGGGGAGATAATTTGGATCTGATCAGGAAATCTGAGAAGCCAAGCATATCCCTTTGCCAAGGAATTACTTGCAGAAAGGTCTAGGGAGCTATGATCTGTGCATAACCTCACCTCTATGAGTCCCTAGGCAAGCATCAAAAAGGGCCTCAGATTCTGTTGGCCAGTCTGAAGTCTTGACTAAGACCTGTCCGTAGAGGTGAGGAGAGCAAAGTCCACCCTGACCCCTGTATATCTCTGCATAGCTCTTTACCGTATCTCACCATAATAAACCCTCCAGAGTATAATGGCTCCAGCTTCATCTCTGCCTTCCAATTTCAAATAAGCTTCTCTTGTGGCCAGCTATTACCTAAAACAATAGATGGAAGGAGATTTAGGGGAGCAGCTCAACCAGATAGACAATAGAACCAACTAGTACAATGAGTGTGGAGACTTTGTTTTCCACCAATAGATCATAAGCATTTTATCCGGAACATTTCCAAAACCGTTTGATTCTGTATTGAAGAGAAAGTCTGTTGGAAAAAAGGAAGGGTAGGCTAGGCAGTTAGGTAGCTTTGGATTGGAATCTTAATTACTTGCTTTTCTGTGGCCTGAGGCAAGGCACTCAATCTCTTTGACTCAGTTTCTCTGCCTGTAAAGTGGGGCTGATAATGCCAATATGAAACTTTTGTCTTAAGAATTAGATACAGTGTTGGGACAGTACCAAATGTGGTCCATGGGAACAAAGACATGTTTTGCTTATTCATCGTTGCAGCCTCTAGGATCAAGCAAAGCATTTGACAACAAGTAAGCAAAGATTATGTTTAAATCACTATTATTATTGCTTTTAACAGTAAGGGGATCTCTTGAATATACATTAAAGTTTAAGGAATGGGTGGATTGCATTGTCAATGAACATTTTCCTGATCTTTTTGAGGTAGATTAAAATGAATTTAGTTGTTTCGTAGGACCCATTTAGAATAAATCAATTTTTATTCTCATAGTTAAAAAGACAAGTAGATAGAAGCATAACACATATATAAGCAATCTTTCATTCTTTGTACAAAAAGCATACAGTCATGTGATCTCCCTCAGAGTACATCTCCATCTCTGCCAGCAGTTAGCATCCTGTCTGAGAAGAATCTAGCTTACATCCAGTAAGTAGAGGACAAGCAAGCTGACCACACACACACTGCATCTTTCTCCTCAAACGCTCATACACTGGCCTTTGGTAAGAGGCAGGGCATGAAGAGGAAGAAACTGAGATACATTCCAAAAAGAAATTAGCTAAACAAAAGTCAAGTCCACCAGGCAAAGCCATCAGGAAATGGGTTAACATATTTTTCACCCATTCAACAAAAGATAGAAGGCACTTGTCTAGATATCTACTTTCATCACTGAAAGCTTTAAAATTGATTCATGGCTTTATAACTACAACAAAGTAACCTTGGATAGATTAAAATCAAGGCTTTTCTTTTTAAAATTTGGATATCAACAGCAAGAATCCCACCCAGGTCTTGCTAAAAACGACTTTGGCTGACGTTATGAAATGCTTCCTCAAGCTCTTCTTCAGCCAAATGAGAAGATGTCTGGAAAGGATTCATCCTTTTAGTGTACACAGAAGATCTTCTTCTTGGATCTATAAACTAAGCTTTTAAATTCCACTGTAATTACTCCAAAGACATAAATAGAGCTGATACTATTTCTGGCATCCCAGCTGGCCCTTTAGACAAGGTACACAGCATTTTCAAATAAAACATCCACAAAGTGTGTAGGTATTCTAGCAACAGGCAGATGTCTAGAAATTCAAGGTGTCCAAAAGAATGGCTTCCAAAATGCTAGTGTGTGAGACAGCCCCTGCCCCCCCCCCGCCCCTTTTCATTTTAATTCTCAGGCCAGTTATTAGGATTGAGTTGTTTAGTAAGGACTGAAACTATTCTGTTTTCAACCACTAACTTGGCTATCTTTTAAATTTCTGTACACTAAAACAATTCATTAAAATACTCATAAATAAGGGGTATTTATTAAGGGGATATGTGATTGCTCTCCGGCTCACTCTGTAGCTATTAACCAGTACGATTTAAAAACTTCATTTCAAAAGCTGGAGCGTCACAGAACCGTCTTGGTGTTAGTGCTGATTAATGCCAACAACATATCCATTTTCCATGTGAACGCTACCGGTGTCTGGAGTTCTTCTCTGGTTGGGACGGGAACATTTTACACTTTGCTCTTTGTGAACAGGCTGCGCTTGCCTTTAAGAGAAGACTTAGACTCCCAAGTCATCCCCGGCATTTTCTCCTCATTGTTTCTGGTCACATTTGTTTGCCTTCTGAAACTTCATACAATTTGAGTTCAGAATAAAGACACGATTGCTATAAAAATCAACGAGATTAATTTCCAGACTCTCTGGACATTTTGAATTCTTTATTTATTAATGGTAACAACAACAACAACAACAACAAAGACCTGAGAATTATCTCTTTTTATTTACCTGTTCTTTCGTCTCTTGATTTATAAAGTAATGGGTTGGGATAGCCATTGTCTAAATCTCTAACTTGGAAGGCAGAAGCTCTGGATGGATACATAGTCAGTCATTCGTGCACAGAATATTCCCATCTTGTTGCCTCTAGGCTTCTGATAGCATTGTACCCTCTGGCTCCCTTGTGGTGGATGGGGTCAAATGACTACTTTTGACGAATGAGTTATGAGTATAAATGACATGTGTCCCTTCTCTAGTGACGGTTTATGGCCAGGGGAGACCTTCTGGAGCTTTCTTTCCCTCTGCCATGGTGGAGAGCAGTATTTCATATGGTAGGTTGCTCCATCAATTTGGAGCAGCTTGGAGTGAGAATATCAAGGATGAGGAGCAGAGGCCCCATTGACTCTCAAGGAACATGCAGTGTGAGTAGGAATTAAACCCTGGATGTAAAGCACTGAGCATTTGGATAGCATTGTAGAGCCTCGTCTATCCTAACCGATATAATTCATAACCAACCCAGATCTTCCCAAGTGAATGCAAACTCCTCCTCCTCCTCCTCCTCCTCCTCCTCCTCCTCCTCCCCCTCCTCCTCCTGCTCCTGCTCCTCCTCCCCCTCCTCCCCCTCCCCCTGCTCCTCCTCCTCCTCCTCCTCCTCCTCCTCCTCTTTCTTCTTCTTCTTCTTCTTCTTCTTCTTCTTCTTCTTCTTCTTCTTCTTCTTCTTCTTCGGGAGCTGGATGAGTGTCAAACCTTTATTGTACCCCATATTGGCCTACTTCTGTTGGAGGTAGAAAGTTGAGCACAGTTTAGTGATAGGCTACTTGTTCAATTAACAAGGCTGGAGGCTGGTGCTCTTCACACTTTACAGGCACATGATAAAAATTCATTCTGAAAAATGCGTACGAATGTCCACTGCCTATCTACATCATTAGTGAATAAAGATTCTTTGTGTGTGATCCTTGGGCAAAAGGCAAACTTGCAGCTTCAGAACATCACAGTGTGAGTTTGTCCACTGAGAGGTTCAGCGTTTCCTCAGTTGGCTTCACACTCTGCTGTACTGATTAAAAGAAGAGGCTTCCAAGTTACCCAGGCCTGGTTCCAATGACAACTTTTAGTGACTATCGTATCTTCCATAATCTGCTTATCCTCTGTGAGTGCCAATAACCTCTTCTACAAAAAGGAAATCCCATATTTTAATGTCTGGCACAGTGGGTGGCTTGTTAATATTGATTATTCCACAGTTGTTAGCTCTACCTGCTCATAAATGAAACCTCTGCTTACAAGAAAAACACAACACAGCAGACAAAGAAGGACAGACATGCTGTGGAGAACAGGCCCTAAGATTGTTTTCTTCGTACAATGCAGAATTGACCAATAATAGAAAATTGCTTAGGTTTTGCAAATTTGAACGATTTACTGTCTGATCCATGACAAAAAAACTTTGCTGACTCCTGCTCTACATCATGAACTTCATGAGGTGATAGACTCTGTCTTGTTCACCTTTGTAGCCTCAGAAGCTTACTGATAGCAGAATCTAAATCCATAATTTCGTATATGCGAAGATGCATCGAACACCTGAAAATCAAGCCAACATTAGCAGTTATCTCCCTAAATTAGACCTTCCTTAGAGAGGCCTACGTATTTTTGTTAGGACTGAGGTGATGGGGAAACAGTCTGTCCTCATGCTCTGTATAACCCTTAAAGCTGAAAACAGAATGAACAGAGCTGGCTATTAGAGGACATTCCTATCCTTCATCAAAAGTCTGCATTTAGACCAAGTTGCCATTTATTTTCACATTAGTTACCAGTTCCATGTGTCTTTTAGGGGACCGCTATTCTGTTTTAAGATTCACTTAGGACCAATTTCCAGAGTACTGATGTTGTATTTGCTGTCCAAGAAACCTTTTAATTTTGTTTATAAACTTTTTTTTGTTGTTGTTCCCTTGTCAAAAACAGGAAGCCATTATTTTCCAGAAGTAAACAAATTCAAAATCAAGTGAGCCACTCAACTCCCCAAATCAAGACTGTGTTTTGTATACATGAAAAAATCAACTTTCTAATCTTTACTGACTGTATCGAAATTCTCCAGGGAAAGTCAAGAACTTTAAAATTTTGTGGGAATCAAAGAATTTGAAGAGGCCCCCACCCCTGCCACATTTGGTTCTTCTCCAAACCCAGGGAATCCTTTCAAATCTCGTGAATCATTCCTTCGATATTTCTGTCCCATGAGATTAGTCTGAATGCTTTTTTCTTCATTCATCCACCCAAGATCCTTTAACTCCCATATGGAATGTATACAGTATCATTAACAACCAAGAACAAACTAGAACAAGATGCTTGCCATGGATATCAAGTCTCAAAGGAGACAATTAAATTAATATAAATCATCACTGCTTCCTGAAATCACCATAGACTACTGTACTTTAGAAAGAAATCACTATAAAGCCTTACCTAAAGGTTTTGTAAATAATTGTATTAAACTTATCGGAGAAGCTTAATCAGAAGAAAAGTATTTCCTGGTTTCATCATGATGTTTAGAAAGCTCTTCCAACTCACCTGATGACCACCTCAAGGATAAAGTGACTTCAATCTCCCTCCCACTGGGGTCAGTAAATAAGGACCCTGACCCCTTCCTGGCCCTTATCTTTGTGCTCTGGGATTGGCCTCCCACCCTCATCACCATCAACACTATCTAATCACCTCTTCATCCTCAGGTAGGATGATTTTCCCCTACACTGCAGCAAACTTAGAAAAAAATAGAATTGCTACATTAGGAGCTTTGTCTATATTTACCTACCTACATATGTCCTTTTACTAGAAAATAAGTTTTCCTACTTAATTTTGGGGAGTATGTTAAAATATGTTTATTCAAGAAAATATTAATGTGTTATAATAAATTAAGTATGTACAGTTGATTATAATATATTATATTTTTTAAAATGTTCCTTACTTTACAAAAGATAAGGTTGTCATTCTTGTATCAGTTCCCCCAATTTTTAAAATCAGTCCATGAAACCACAAAGGAGCTGTGGACTTAGAATGCTGGAGCATCATTGAGCTGGAGAAGAGGAAGTGGTATTCGAGTGTATTTACGGTTCACAGAAATCAATGAATTATCCACGTTCACTCAGCTGGTTAGAGGAAGTGAATTGACGTGAATTACAACCCAGATCACTGGATCCTGGGCCAGTGATGCTCTTAATATTCCAGGCTGCTTGCTACATAACCACTGCAGCAGTTCCTGTAAGAGTGCAGTCAAGATTCCTCTGTTATTACATCTTTCAGATTAGCCCTATCCTTTGTTAATTGTCTCTTTATTTTATATTTTAACAAATTTGCATATGTAGGCTTCCCCACAATTTTTGCAAATGGTTTTGAAATTAATGGCATCTTGTTCTATAATTGTGTCAGCTCATGAACTACTTCTGGGAACAATGGTCTCCTAAGTACTGAAGGATAAGGTACAGGATGCTGTGCAATGCTCAAAGAAGTACTGAAAATCGATCTGGCAGGAGATAGCGGGGGGCACAGGGTTGAGGGGAGAGAATGCAGCAGTGGCAAGGTAACCTGCAAGATGAAGAGTGGGAGGCATTAGACAAAAGCAGAGGCAGGACAGAGAAAACAGGGTACCGTCAAAGACCTGCACATGTTCTGGCGTGGCAGAATATTGGGCAAAGAGATAAGGTGAGAAAAGAAAATGGCTTTTTAAGAAGTGCTTGCGAAGCCTCAGGAAACCCAGTATTTCCCCAGGTGTGTTGTACAGCACAGTAATCCCATGATCATTCTGAAAAATAAGAGTGGAGAGGCACTGAAGATCTAATAAGTTTGGATCTCAATTTATATTTACCCATAAACACTATAGCTATCCTCAAGAAAATCAGGGCCTTCTGGAATGCTTCTCTAGTCCATGGAATAGTCTAGTACTGTGAATATTCATTTTAAGTCTTTGAGAATACATAAAGAGAGTTTTGAAGGGCTAAATAATTGACATAATAACTAGATATTTGTAAATACCACTTGCATTCTTAAACAGTAAATAGATGCATAAATGTATATTTTTAAAATATACTTTTATTGATTTGAGAGAGGAAGGGAGAGGGAGAGAGAGATAGAAACATCAATGATGAGAGAGAATCCTTGATCGGCTGCCTTCTGCACACACCACACTGGGGATCAAGCCCACAACCTGGGTATGTGCCCTGACCTGGAATTGAACGGTGACCTCCTGGTTCATAGGTTGACGGTCAACCACTGAGCCACGCGGCCTGGCTAGATGTGTATTTTTGTCATAAGTGAGCTAAGCACTGCTGGAGCACTGTTGCAGCTGCAGGAGGCACCTGTGCCAGGCTCTGCTCACAAGGACAGAATTGGAACCTCTGGGGTTATGTCCCAAGCTTTGGAATTTTCAAATGAGTCCTCCAGATGTTTCCTGGATTCACAGGTTTCCGGTCCACCGATCTACTCGACAGCAGCCAGAAGTGGGCATGCCTGGAGGACAGGCCGGGGCCAATTTGCAGTCATGATGCAGTCACACTGCTGGGCATGAGAGCCGCTCCCTGGCAACCGGAAGCAAGGCCTGAGCAGCACTGCACACTCTGGAACCTGCCCCCCCCCCCCCCCCCCCCCGTGGATTTCGTTCTGTGCGTCACCACATTGCATCTGGCCTTTGGGGAGAGCTTCTGTGAAACACACGCCATTTCCTGGGCCCTCCCCTCCTCACATACAAACTTTTTCCTTTTGTTTCTGTGTCTCAGGTCAGGATCCGCCTCTGCCCTCACAGAGTGGAGTTTATCATGTTTCTTACTTCATGGCTCACCACCACCACCAGTCTGTGTAAAGCCCTCTTTGCGTTATTTTATTACTTTTCCTAGTTATTCCTCAGCCAAGGTCATCCTCTCACAGCCACTGCCCAGGCATCCTCTCGGCTGGATTATGGCCTTAAGCATATGTATGTCTTCTTGAAAAATATACAGTTTTCTTGCTTAAGAGTGTTTTATTAATGTACGTAAATAGTATTATGTAGAAATCTAAATAAAATCTATTTTCTACTGTTGCACTGATGACTGTTTCCAAGTATGTCCCATGGCGCTGTGGTTCTTTCCTGCGGCCTCACCTGCCTGTTCCCTGTTTTGGGTGTCCAGACTTTGAGAAAGGACCTCCCACTCACACACATAGGCTTTGGGCCTCTGTAAACTTTTCTGAGTCATAGAGTTCTCTGGCCTGAGTTTGTTAAACCTGAGCTAGAAATTATATATGAAGTAGACATTCTAATTAAGATGCACCATAAGAGATACAGCTTAATTTCTGAATGAGGCCTGAAAATGACCAGAAAGTGGCATTGGCTTTGCAGTATCATCAAAGCACCAGGATGGGAGGCAACAACAGAGTGTGTCTGAAGGCAGAGGCGGGAGAGGTATACGGCTGTTTCCTGATGGCGCTCCACCAAGTTCAGCCTATTTGGAAACCTGATTACAGGTCCAGCGGTCCTGCGCATCCACCATGGCCAATGTTACATCTTTTATTTATTGCTCGACATTATAGTGTATCTTACTATCTGGTGGGAAGTAACATAGGACTTGTTCTTTCACAGAAAATTTAAAACGAGTTTGTCAAACCCTCTCTCTTTCTCCCCAATGTCCCGATAGAATTCTGCTTGGAATGTCGCTGAATTTATTTGGGGATTTTCCATCAAAACTTTCCAATGTGAAGACCTCCTATTCATAACTATGCATCTGGTTTTTCTTTTAGATCTGCCAATAAATTTATGAAATTTATGAAAATTTCTCCATGAAGGGCTTGAGTGAATCCTGTGTGTTTTATAGATATCGGTCTCGTTTTAAATACATAGTTTTTTTGTTATATGTTGTAGTCAGCTATGCTGATATCTCTGCCTTCCCTTCTGCTAGACTAGATGAGGCTAGGTATCTGTGTTCATATTTAACCCTTGACAAAAGCTGCATTGTATCAATGACCACACCCTGCAGAACATGGTCATTGTTTAATCTACCTGCTCGATTGGACTGTGAACTTTAAGGGCAGCAATGATCTCTAATTCATTTTTCTACCTTCAGCGAGATAGACTCATTTTTCAGTGTTTTTCGAATGTACATAAAATACCAACAACTAGTATGTTACAGTGATCCGACTAAAATGATGCGGAAGTGGTGGAGAAGGCCATCACTTTGAAGGCTTATGCCAGCTATGGGGTGTATCTGCTAGGCGGGCAGTTCTGAGGTTGGCATTATAATCTAGCTCTGCTTGTTTTGTTTTCCTTTTTTTCTGTTTGAAGGGTTCTGTTGTCACTGGCAAAGAGGTTCTTCCCCAACACCCTCAGGATAGAAATGCAGAAAGGAGGCAAAGGAGATTTAAACGGAGGTTTACTGAAAATAAGTTGGATGGAAAGGAGGAGGGAGAGAGGTTGATGCACCAAGAAGCTCCCACTAACAGACAGTACGGCTCCAGGAACGTGGCTGGGCCTGGCTCACAGAGCGCTGGGTTTCCTTATGCAGGCACAGAGAGGACCTCTTTATTCTCCAGGGTCCCGCTGTGGGTTGGCATTGACTGGCTAGTGCAAAGGTACAAAATAAATTTTATCCTGAAGAGAAACTTGAAGCTTATCTAGAAGAGGCTGGAAAAAATAACTGAAGAACATTCCCACCCATCGTGAGAGAGCTCAGCCTGTCTGACTGTCAGAGCCACTTAGGGAAAATGAATCAGTCATTCTCTCCTTCGCGTTCTCACCCTCCATCCACACTCCGTAACTAGATGACAAGGTGTTGTGGCTGCAGAGACAGAATTCGAGCATGTTTATGATGGATGGGCAAAAGGCATCTTGTGAGAGAAATGGCCTCCCTTCTAGTTCTACGGAATAACATGAAAAGTCATACTTCTATATTCTCTGCTTCAATGGCTCACCTCAATTTAACCGCTTCTCTGTCTTAAGCAGTGATTTTCAAGTTTTTAAAACATGCAATATCTGACTATTTAGTGAGGGACACTAAACTCTTTTTTCTTAGATTGTCAAATTAAAAAATGACAACTGACAACACGACAATAGCCCTCCAATGTGAATGAATCAAAATTATGCCTAATTTTTTTGTCAGATTGGCAAAAACTAAAGTACATTTTTTTTGGTGTACGGCAGAATTTTTATAATTAGTTTCTATGTGCCATTAGATGGAAAAGATTGAGAATTTTTGGTCTTAACCCAAATAGAACTATTTCCCCACCAGCAAATTCAAATTAAGAAGTCAGGGTTATAGGAACCCATTAGTTAAAAACCCATTTTTCAGATTTTAACCAATGTTTCTAATTTCAGTTATTCACTCATCTGTTTCTCATTACATTGTAGCTTTGTGTATCCTAAGTTGAAATTTGATGATGGACCAGGATTCTGCTTGTAATTAATTGGGAATTTACAGAGTGAGGTGTCTGGAAGCAAATGAGCAAAGGGAGATAGGAAAGGTCATAAGGGTAGTTGAGGGGGTCAAGCCTCTGCTTTGGTAAGACCTAGCTTCAAATCTCAGGTCTCCTGGGAATACACCCAGCTGTCATAATTCTTAGGTCACCACCACCCTTTAGGATAAACCAGACTGAAACCTTTTAGTTAAAAATCTAAAAAACAAACAAACACACACACACACGCGCACACACACACACACACACAAAGAAACAAATGAAAACAACAATAAAATTGTTCCTTGGGGATAACTGTGGGCTGTAAGAATAGAATAGAACTGCCCCCCTGTCTGTGCACCAAAAGCAATCCCCCATTATCACCTCTCCCTTTGTCCACTGCCTCTGATCCTTCTGTCCCTGGTAGGAAAACATGCAAATAGAAAAGAATTCAGACATCTGGAGATGTCTTAGTTATCACCAAGTTTTAGTAACTTTTCAAAGAGAAACAATGATTTTGGTTCACAGGAAGGGTAAGAACCTTCCTTCTGTGACCTTGTTCATCTCTCATTTGAAATATATTCCTATTTTGATCTTAAATTGCTCTAAAATATGTGATTCTATAAATGCAATCCAGAGTGAATCAGTGGGGAAAAAATGTGGGAAAAGATGACTATTTTATCCATCAATCTGTGTTATCATTTTGGGAAAACATTCCTCAAAATGCTATTTGAAGTATCCAGCAAGTCTTGGGTAATCTGGTGCCTCAGATGTTGGCAATGATTGAAGATGTATCAACAACAACAACAAAAGCAAAACAAGTTGTAATGTTATCCACCAGTTTGATTTTATTGAAATTACTAAAAGAGATTAGATAAAGGAATATTAACACTGGCTTATGAGGTTATGTGTTTGTGTGTGTGCAACTTAATATGTAGTTTGGTACAATTTTCTGGGTTTTAAGCTTATTCTCCTAGCCACCAACAGGCTAGCACATTGCCTGGTACACAGATGCATCTCATTCATGCAGACTTCTGGGTCCAGTTCTACCCCTAGCTAGCTGGCTGCCCCTGAACTTCAGTTTTCTTTTCTCCAACAATAGAGGTAATAAAAAATAATGATATTTAATTCCTAGGTTGATTATGAAAAGTGTTTAAGACAAACAGTGAAAAGTAATTCACCCAGTTCTAGCATTTTATATAATAATCTATATAATAAAAGGCTAATATGCAAATTGATCAAATGGCTGAATGACTGGTTTCTATGACGTGCACTGACCACCAGGAGGCAGACAGATGCTCAGCGCAGGAGCTGCCCCATGGTGGTCAGTGCTCTCCTACAGGGGGAGTGCTGCTCAGCCAGAAGCCAGAAGCTGGGCTCACAGCTGGCGAGTGCAGGGTTGGTGGCGGAAGCCTCTCCTGCCTCAGAGGCAGCACTAAGGACCCCTTGGGTGATCCCAGACTGCGAGAACAGCGCCCCTCCAGTGCACAAATGTCATGCACTGGGTTTCTAGTATAATATAATAATTTCTGTTAGGAGAGAGAGAGAGAGAGAGAGAGAGAGAGAGAGAGAGATCCATTAATGATCCTCAAAGGAGTTAGTGATTTCCAAAACTTAAGAACCATTCCTCAATCTTCTTACAGATTAATCTATATAGTACTCTGTTTGTTTGTTTTTTTTAAATGGAAACCTTGGCCTGGAAAGGGGAAGTGATTGCCCAAAATAACACAGCTCCTTAGTGGTAGAATAAGAACCAGCAGTAAAGTTTCCCAGTGCTATGCCCAATACATACACATCAATGGTAGAGAATGAAGTGAGTGAAGATCATTTAGTGAATTCCCACAAGGAGTAACCCAAAGTAAATAATGCTAGCATGTTCTCAAGGATCATTTTAACTAATTTCAATAACAGAAATAGAAGAAAGGAAAAAAATTCAAATAGTAAAAGTCATCAGGCCATATTGATATTATCTGTTATCAATCCCAACGAATTTATCACTGGATCTATAAAAGGGTTACCCAGTGAAGTCTAGGTAGCACTAATACAAGCCACAGTGCAGGAGAATTGCTCTCACAGAGGTACAGAGGTTCCCCGGAAAGCAGGAGGGTGTGACATTCATTCCTACTGAAGAGGTGGGCTTTTCCATTGGGGTTGCTTGGGAGGGAGAGAAACATCTTTCAATGTATCACCTTGGTCCCTGGGTCATTTGTAATGACTGCTTTTTCAGTGCCATAAAAATGATTATTTTAGGGCAAGAAAAGGAAAGCTCAGAGTGTAGTGTCCTTATTGTCTTGTCAATTCCCCCCAAGGGCTCTTCCCCTTTAGCATAGAAAAGTGTTTCTAATGAGGCATACACACACATGGCCTCAGCTTCTCTCTCAATTCCTGTTGGCCTTGGATTTACTCTTCAAAGAAACCTGCACATTTACCATTAGGTCTCATTTTCAAGTCTTACATTATTTTCAGTTAAGGGATTTTCTTTCAGAAATGTCCCAGTGTCTGTCATGTTATAAGATTACATAATTGGATTGAGATTATCATCAATATATATATGACCATTGCAAAGTATAACAAAAAAAATGGCCTCTAAGATTGCATTTATGTCTAAAGTTATTCTCACAGTAAAGATAAGAAAATACTAAGGAAAGAAAAACCATAAGCCAGTGGCATCCAGAGTGGCCATTAGCTTGTATTAACTGCACTGAATGTGGGCAAACAGGACCCATACCTCTTCTCCCAGCAGAGCAGACCTGGCTATATCTTCAAACAGCAGCGGCCTAAATAAACCCCAGGGGACAATAGGGGATCTAAACAGTGATTACTTCCCATCAAATTTAAAACTATAATGTATGATTAATATATGAGTCCTTTAATATATTTTCTGATAATAGAAGTGATTAAATTATTTCCTGGCAGAAACTTTGTATTTTTTTCCCATCTCAGAATAAAAAGAAGAAAAAAAAAGCCCCAGTTCTTTACA
Organism: Myotis myotis; assembly: GCF_014108235.1. NCBI lineage: Eukaryota > Metazoa > Chordata > Mammalia > Chiroptera > Vespertilionidae > Myotis > Myotis myotis. The sequence goes on from NW_023416315.1 coordinate 9,047,277, forward strand.
AATATTTATTTTTTAAATTTATTATTATTATTTTCTATTTTTTTTTTTTTAGGAAAGAATTCAGAGCCAAGACCAAAATGGTAAGAGAACATTTATTCAGTAAATCACAGAGGTAGAAGAAGCAATTCTTAGAAGAATGGGCTTAGGAAAAAAGTTCTAGAAGTAAAGGTAGGGCCTTGAGCTTGGGAGTGAGGGAGGTAATGGTAAGGTGCCTGGGGGAGGGGGGAGGAAATGAAAGGGAAAGGCCTGGGTGTGCTCCGGGAAGAGAAAGTGCTACAAAGACTTCTTGGCAGATCTCTTGGTCTTTTCCAGGATACAGATAAGCTGTTTTTTTCATTGAACTCTAGGAACGCATGCAGATCTTCCTTGTGCCGGATGGATCTGGCCAGAGCTGGAAGCAGGGGGTCCTGTGCCACCTTCCTACCCCCTGACCTTGTCATCCAGGACGCTAGCTTCCTCTGCTGCACTTCAGCTCATCTCTACACCAGGGCTGGACTGCAAAGCACTAAAATACTACTTTTTACTTGAAGTTTCTGTAATAATTAATGTACCACCTCTTTTTGCTTTTAAATTCCATTGAGTTGTGTCCATGGACAACTGGATCACAGTTTTACTGACATGTGAAAACCAGATGCGGTAGGCAGAAAAATATTCCCTTCCCCTAATAGAATTGGACCCTGTGATTGTTACCTTATCTGACAAAAGAGGCTTTGAAGATGTGATTAAGGATTTTGATGAGATTATCTTGGGTTATCCAGGTGGGCACAATGTAATTTTAGAAGGTAAGGGTTCTTATAAGGGCAAAAGAGGCAGTAGGGACTTTCAGAGAAGGAGAGGCGATGACTGAAGCAGGGCCAGTGATGCCGTTGCTGGCTGGTGCCAGGAGCCAAGGAATTCGGCAGCGTCTAGAAGCTGGAAAACAGGAAAGTGACATCTTTTTGTGTTTGCTTGTCTTTAAGATGATATTTGAAAACCTTTGTTAACATATTTTAGGTAAAATCAGCATCTTCAGGAAGGAAAATATGCCTAAATTGCAGTAACTAACATATTGTGTGTATACGTGCATATGTTGTGTGTACGTGTGTGTGTGTGTGTGTGTGTGTGTGTGTGTGATGGTAAACTTGGGAAATCAGTTTTTTTACCTTATCCATAAAATGAGAATACTGCTTTAGGTGTATCTCAGGACACTTCAAATTAATTGCTCAAGCTATAGACATGATGAATAACGTTATGATATGATTGAAAGCAATAATGCAGGAGGTGAGAAGGTTGGTAATAACATTGGAGGACATTGAGCAACCCTTCACTCTTATCCCTTATCTATCTACCTTGAGGAAAAAACAAAACATTTGAGCCTTTTCCCAAAAATAACCCATGTGTGACTGTGGGCAAAGTTCTGGCATCTGCCTGGGCATGTCAGTGCCCTCAGAGAAGGACAGGCAGCATTCTATTGTTTGTGATGGCTCCCAGTTAAAGACAATATTCTCAGGGTGATTCCTTGTCCTGCCCCGTCTTTACCTCTGGAAAAAGACCTAGGTCTAGAAATCTCTTAAAGAAAGAAACAAGAGAACCTCAGGCTTTTGAGTTATGATATTGTGCGTCCCCCCCACTTCTCTGCCTCCCATCATGCCAGACAAGACCAAGTTATTGTTATATGATTCTATAATGGAACCAAGTTGTTATTAAAGGGATTGAAAGTGATCTAAATCATTTTATCTGCTGTAACACTTGGTAGAATATGAATGAACTTTGCTTACACTGAAGATGGTATTGTGGTTTCTCTCTCCATTTCAAAAGAGTGTTAATTAAGGACTAATCTACTGTGAACAGAACTGTGCCAGACACCCGTGGTTTTGCAAAGAACAGAACTGCACCTGACAACCATCTTCCAATATGGCTCACAGGAATATCCCAAGTGCCTCCAGCCAGCAAAGCAGAGATGGGTTTCCTGTTTGTTTTTCTTTACAACTGTTGTTACAAAAAGCATGCTAGAAACTGGGACCAGCTATAAAATAGGAATAATAAAAACAATTGTAAAACACATTGCTAACATGAAGTGCCATGTACATACTTTAAATCCTAAGTACCCACTGGTTAGTCTACAGCAAGATAGCAGAATGCAAGTAACAGACAGACCTGGGTTCAAATCTTGACGACCCAGACTCTGATTAGCCATTTGACCTTGAATTCATTGCTTATCCTCTCTGAGTTTCAGTCCTCTCCTGTGTAAAATGGAGCTAAACAATATCTGTCTTATAGGCTTGCTGCATATCTCAATTTAACTAGCTCTATGCTGGGTACTTGACATCCAGGCTGGCAAGTACAGGTGTCCTGAAACTCACATTTCAGGGCAGAAGACTCCTCTCCCACAGCCATATGACAAAAAGTACTCTTCAAGAAATGTAAGGGAGAAAATAGGCAGAGTAAAAGCAGGAATAATGGAGATATAAGTAAGAAATGGACAAAAAAAAACTATGAATGTACTTGGACACTAAAGAGAGAGATGGTTTTTGACATCTTGACTTCACCGGAAGGCACAATTAGGCCAGAAAATTAACTTTCCTGTCTGTAAATGTTTTACGATGTATTCTCTGACCACTCTCCTAAATGCATTTTCTTTCTTTTCTTTAAGTATAGTATTTTTCTGATTTCAGAGAGGAAGGGAGGAGAGAGAGCAACATCAATGATGAGAGAGAATCATTGATCAGCTGGCTTCCTCAGGATCCTACTGGGGATCAAGTCCGCAACCCAGGCATGTGCTTGGGAGACCGGGAATGGAACCCTGGCCTCCTGGTTCATTGGTCGACACTCATCCACTGAGCTACATTGGCCGGCTTGTTTTCTTTTTCTTTTTTTGTTTCAAAACTTTTATTACAAAGCAATAAAATTCTCTGAAGTACCTTCATCTCCATCTAACCATTCTCCTTTCCATCTCAGAGAAAGCTACCATTCTGAAGTTGGCATGTACTCTTCTTCTCTATAGTCTTACAATTTCATTCCAGTCTGTATTCATATATAATATGGAACACAATGTATTTTTAAACAACTTTACATAAACGGCACATTGTGAGTAGCATATCACAACTTTTTTTATGTAACCTATTTTCAAGATTTATTCAAGTTGAAATATGTAGATTTTATTTTTCATTTTAAATGTTATTCAGCTTTTTAAATACGTACATTACAATCTACTTTTCTCATGCCTCTGTGGGTGAATATTTAGTTGTTTCTGGTTTTCCCTTTATATATGTTGTTAAGATTGTATTTGGATATGTTCTTTCTGCATGTGTGCCAGAACTTTCCAGGATGTGGAATTGCTTGCAGCAGTTCTCAACCTGTGGGTCGCAATCCCTTTGGCGGTCGAATGACCCTTTCACAGGGGTCGCCTAAGACCATCCTGCATATCAGATACTTACATTACAATTCATAACAGTAGCAACATTACAGTTATGAAGTAGCAACGAAAATAATTTTATGGTTGGGTCACAACATGAGGAACTGTATTTAAAGGGCCAGAAGTTTGATAACCAGTGGTTAGTGGTATGATTTAGATATATGGAACTTTACCAGATAATGCCAAATGACCTTCTGAAAAGGTTAAATAACTCAGATTCCCCCTAGTAATGCATGTAAATGGCTTTGCCCCACATCCCCTTCCACACTGTGTAATATCAGACTTTTAGATGTTTTCCAGGGAGAAGGGTGAGAATTGATATATCTTTATCATTCAACATCTGAGTGTTAGTGATGTTAAGCAGCATCTTATATGTTTTGAGTTTTCTTTTTTATAAAATGCCTGCTCATATACTTAGTCAATTTGTCTTATTCTTTAAATAATCTAGAGCCTCAACATACTTTATGTCTGTTTGTGGCATTTATTTTAACTTTGCTAATAATGTCTTTTCTAATAGAATTGTTTTCTATTTTTTTAGTCAAATTATTCACTATTTCTGCTATAGTTTATGTTTTGTTTCTTGCTTAAGAAATATTTGCCCAACAGAAGTAATAAATTTATTCTCCTGAAATTTTTTTTCTAAAATTTTGAAGTTTTGCTATTAATTAAGTTTCTAAACCAGGGGTGGGGAAACTTCTTTCTGCCAAGGGCCATTTGGATATTTATAACATCACTCGCTTAATATAATTCACTTAATATAAATGTATGTGGCTTTGAAAAAAGTTCCTAGATTTATTGAATTTTGAGTCCCGCCTGTGGTTGCCTTGGCAGGGCCAGACCAAATGATTTCATGGGCCTTATATGGCCCGTGGGCTGGATGTTCCCCACCCCTGCTTTAAACCACTGGCATTCATTCTTCTATATGATATAATTTACTTTTTTTCATATGGAAAAAATTCAGTTTAATTTACTGAATCTTTTATTATTTTCCACAGTGATTTGTAATGTCACATTTTTTCATAAAGCAAATTTCTATACTTAAGGAGGCTTATTTTCTGGCTTTCTATTCTTTCAATGGTCTGTTTTTACTTTTTTAAAAAACTGTAATTCTACTCCTAGTATGACAATGGGCCTTTTACATACAGGGATAGACTCCTATGAGATTTATTTATTTATTATTTTTTAACTTTTAATTTAAATTTATTTTTTTCATCACCATTTATCCCCCTATAATCTCTTCCACCTCACCCACACTCTTGCCCCCCATTGTTGTTCATGTTCATGAGTTCTCTTTTTTTTTTTTTTGATCAATCCTTCCACCCCTCTCCTCAGGTCTCCCCATCCCCAGAAATGTCAGCCTGCTCTCTATCTATGACTCCTATGAGCCTGTTTCTATTTTGCTTATCAGCTCAGTTTGTTCATTAGATTCCACATATTAGTGAAATTATTTGGTACTTAACTTTCTCTAACTGGCTTATTTCACTTAGCATAATGTCCTCCAGGGCCATCTATGCTGTTGCAGGGGCAAACTATTCTTCCTTTTAATGACCAAGTAGTATTCTATTTTATAAATGTTCCATAACTGTTTTATCCACTCATCTACTGATGGACCCTTGGGCTGCTTCCAAATCTTGGCTATCATAAATAATGCTTTGATGATCATAGGGTACATATATTCATAAGAATTAGTGTTTCAGGTTTTTTAGAGTATATTTCCAGAGGTAGAATCATTGGAACACAAGGCAGTTCCATTTTTAATATATTGAGGTAACACCATACTGCTTTCCACAGTGGCCACACAAATTTGTATTCCCACTAACAGCGAACAAGGGTCCCCCTTTCTCCACATCCTTGCCAACACTTGTTTGTTGATTTATTGATGGTAGCCATTCTGGTAGGTATGAGGTGATGATATCTTACTGTGGTTTTAATTTGCATTTTTCTGATGATTAGTGATGTTGAGCATCTTTTCATATGTCTATTGGCCATCTGTATGCCCTCTTTGGAGAAGTGTCTATTCAGGTCCTTTGCCCATTTCTTAATTGGATTGGTTGTTTTTGATGTTGAGTTTTATAATTTCTTTATATATTATGGATTTATCAGTGAACATGTTCTACCATTCAGTGGGTTGTCTTTTCATTCTGTTGATGGTTTCCTTTACTATGCAAAAACATTTTAGTTTGATGTAATACCATTTGTTTATTTTTTCTTCTGTTGCCCTTGTCCAAGGAAATATATCAGAAAAAAATATTGCTATGATAAATGTCCCAAATTTTACACCCTATGTTTTCTTGTAGGATTTTTATGGGTTCAAGTCTAACAATTAAGTCTTTAATCCATTTTGAGTTTATTTTTGTATGTGGCATAAGAAAGTGATCTAGTTTTAGTTTTTGCACATATCTTTCCAATTTTTTCAATACCATTTATTGAATAGACTATCTTTTTTAAAAATGTATTTATTGATTTTAGAGATAGGCGAGAGAGAGAGAGAAATTCATTGTTTGATTCTTATATGTGTTCTGATCAGGGATTGAACTCACAACCTTGGTGTATCGGGACAATACTCTAACCAACTGTGCTACCCAGCCAAGGATATGAATAGACTATTTTAGCTCATGGTATGTTTTTTGCCTCTTTTGTCAAATATTAATTGATTATAAAGGCATGGGGTTATTTCTGGTCTATTCTGCTTCATTGATCTATATGTCTGTTTTTATATCAGTACCATATTGCTTTGATTACCATGACCTTGTAATATAGTTTTATATTAGGTAGCATGATTCCTCTAACTGTAGTCTTCCTTCTCAAGATCACTATTGCTATTTAGGCTCTTTTGTGGTTCCATATAAATTTTTGGAATATTTTTCTAGTCTGTAAAATACGGCATTAGTATCTTAATAGGAATTGCATTGTCTCTGTAGATTGCTTTGGGTAATATGGACATTTTAATGATATTAATTCTTCCTATCCATGAACATGGTATATGCTTCGACTTATTGTATCTTCTACAATTCTTTTCTTCAGTGTTTTATAATTTTCTGAGTACACGTCTTTTACATAATTGATTAAATGTATTCCTAGGTATTTGGATTTTTTTTTTCAGTTTTCTTTTTCTGATAGTTCATCATTGGTGTATAAAAATGCAACTGATTTATAAATATTTATTTCGCATCCTTCTACTTTCTGAATTTATTTATCAGCTCATTTAATTTCCTGGTGGAATATTTAAGATTCTCTATATACAGGATCATGTCATCTACAAATAATGACAGTTTTACTTCTTCCTTTCCAATTTAGATGCCTTTCATTTCTTTTTGTCTGATTGCTGTGGCTAGGACTTCTAGTACTATGTTGAATAAGAGTGGTGAAAATGGACATTCCTGTCTTTTTCCCAATCTTATGGGAAACTCATTTGGTTTTTGCCCATTGAGTATGATATTGGCTGTAGGTTTGTCACATATGGCCTTTATTACGTTGCAGTATGTCCCCTCCAATCCCACTTTGCTGAGAGTTTTTATAACAAATAGGTGCTGAATTTTATCAAATGCTTTTTCTGCATCTATTGATATGATCATGTGGTTTTTAACCTTCATTTTCTTTATGTGGTGTATCATGCTCATTGATTTGGGGATATTGTACCAACCTTGAATCTCCAGAATAAATCCCTATTGATTAATTTGTATGATTTTTTTGAAGTAATTTTAAAATTGATTTGAAAGAGGGGGTGGATGGAATGAAGAGAGAGAAACACTGATGTGAGAGAGAAACATTGATCAGTTGCCTCCTGTATGTGCCCCCACTGGAGATTTGAACCCTCAACCTGGGTATGTGCTCTGACAAGGAATTGAACCAGTGACCCTTTGGTCCATGGAACTATGCTGAACCAACTGAGTCACAATGGCCAATGTGGTGTATGATCTTTTTAATGTACTGCTAGATTTGATTGCTAGTATTTTGTTGAGGATTTTAGCTAATATTTTGTTGAGGATTTTGGAAAATAGTGAACAAAATGCCAATAGTGCATTTATAGCATATTTATAGTAATGGTGACCATGCAAGAAGTAAAACTGAACAGCTATGACTTCCGTCGGGGCACCAGTTTCAGTAGTGCGGTGAACATGGTTGTTTTCTCCCCAGTATTGGTCCTTTAGCTGACTCCTGGCTTTGGTGTGGGGATTCCTCCTCCTCACTCAGCCCTTCCCACCTGGGGAAGCCTATAGGCTGGGTTGAAAGGCAGAACTCATAACTGGGATGACTCTGGCCACAGAGACTGTTCAGATGGGCACATGACCGGTTGATCCCTTTGGAGTGAGTTTCTGAAGTTTTGTGAGTCAGAACTCATAATACTCCCCTGAAAACGTCTTCTGGACCTTCCTGGAGCAACATCTGCCTAGATGGGAAGGAAGAAGTAAGGTGGAGGAACTGCCAAACATCAATATCATTTACATGAAAGACCAGTCTTGAAAACATGGGCCACAGTGATGAAGATAGCTGGTCGTTGAGAGGTCACAAAACACAGAGGGTGTTCAAAAGTGATAGCGGAGAAAATACATGGAGAAGGTTGATAAGTTCTATATAATAAATGTGCTACCGGCAGGGTCACAAACTGGGGGGCAGCTGGGAACAAATCCATACAGCAACACTTTGGGGCCAGCATAGTATTATTTTAGGTCATAGTATGGATGCTTTAGTTGAAAAGGTAGAACATATCTGGTGGAGCATATAAATAGGGGGTGCCACAACTGTATGCACACACTTTGAATAGTTACAAAGGCAGTGTTGATTAAAATACATTTCATTTTCAAAATTGAACTATCGGCTGTTAAAGTGTGTATACATTTCTTTGGGAAACCCTACATTTTTGTATCAACCGAAGTCTCACTGTTCCTTATTGTCTTGTATCCGCCTCATGCTCACATTTAAATTTCCTACCTGCCCCCATTGGTGTTTGAGTTAGCAGATGCTTTTACTTGGATTCCGAAAATAAGAAAATAAGATAAGGAAATGTATTTACAAAAATGATTCCACTTATTCCCTTATTCACCCATGGAATTTTAAAGATGAAAAGGAAGAGAAATAGCTGCATGAAGAACTGGTCTCAGGAATTGCAGCCAGACTGACAGGCCGTCTCTCAAGGCCATGGCTCAGAATCCAGAGAAAGCTCTGCAAACGCCACAATGTTGAACCTTGTGGGTTGGCTGTCCTATGGGCCTGGAGGTTGATGACTTGTGAAACAGATTCGATGATCTAGCTTGTCCCAGGGAGACGTGGTCAGAGGGGTGGCAGGGCTGTTTAAAATGTTCTCTCCTTGGAGAAACAGTGGTGGAGGCCAAGGGGTGACACTGATCCTCCTCAGGGCTCCTCCAGTAACTCACAGGGTGGGAAGATGCTATAAAGCCTTGTTTGATCTGGCACAGTGCGCCATGTCATCACTGCAGGTTGGGCTCGCCAAGACTGTTACAGGCTCTGCATTGAAACACTGGCCTATAAATAAGGTCTGACTGGCTGTGTTTGTTCTGTCCTGGATCCCGGCCTTTCTGTGAAAAACTATGTGTACCTTCACTGAGTTGCATGGCATTGCAAACAAGAAGTACATTCTAGGAATAACTGCAAAGCTGCTCAAGGTCACACCACCAGATACAATCCAGGTCTTTTGCCCATCCACCCGACTTGACCTTTTGATTCTCTCATATCCTATAATTCATGGCAATTGATTTCTTTAAGTCAGCATACAACCTGCAGGCTAATGAATGGAACAGGAGCCAAGGTGCCAAAGGTGGGGGGTGACCTTCATGCTTCACGCCATGCCAAGTATGTCATACACTGGCTTCCTTCCTACCTTCACACACCCTTTTCTCTTACCAGTCCTTGCTTTATATCTTGGGTTCTATCCATATCACAATGTGACAGGTCCCCATGTGAGCCACGTACTCCTTGACCCCTGACCCTTGCTCATGCTGTCTCCTTAGAAGGCTAAGTTTGCTTCTTTTTTAATTCTTACTAATTGCATAGGACCTACCACAGGTTCCACCTCTTCCAGTGAGGCTTCCTAATCTCCCCTCTCCATGGCTGAGTTACATACTCTTCATCTCTGCCCCTCAGTATGCTGTGCTAATTTCTTTCACTTCTATTTATTATATTACATTATAGTTACCAGTTTATGTCTATCTTTCACAAAATTATAAACCCACTTAGGACAGTGATTGCATAATTTTCCTCTTTGTACCTCAGTGCCCAGCACAGGGTACATAGTGTTAAATCAGCAATTGCAGAGGGAATGAGTGAAGAGGAATTTGAGAACCAACATGTAGCCATCATCTGCTGTGTGCAAGATACTGTGTCAGATGTGTTATGTTATTTAATCTTCACAAAAGATATGCAAAGTGGGCATAATTATCTAAACTCATCAGATGAGGAAAATGAGGCTCTAAAAACAGACATACTTTTCTTTAGGTCCTATAATTAGTAAGTGACAGTGGCGTCTTTTGAATCAAAGCCCCTAAGACTTGAGTGTCCATGTTCATTTCACGATACCATCGTCCACTCCCAGTCGCTGTTAGTCACTATTGGGAGTGTCATGGCAGGAACAGGTGGGGGCCAGTGTGTAAGCTGACCCAGTACATGACAAGGTTCTGTTTGTAAAAGGTCCTTTGCTTTTGACTATCCATGGTTGACCACTGAGAGACAGGGTTGTGAGAATCCGTGCCTCCAATAACCACTCTCCTTGGAATAATTGCCCAGGAATCAGCTTCCTCTTTTCACCCCCATATGACCTCAGGGTTATTGCCTCAAAATTTTTTATAACTTCACTTCCTACAGATATCATTTAGCTTTTATAAAACCCACCCAATTCGTTATCTGCTCATATTTCTCCAGATGTTTCGCCTCCTACTCCTGTCTTTCTTAATGACTCTAGGGAGCTGATTACCAGCAGGGTTAAAGCTGTCAAATTATTCTTGGCTCTTTTCCACTTCTTCTTTTTTTAAATCCATCTTCAAAGTTCACACTTCTTCACCAATGGATCAATTATCTCTTTAATAATTTTAGTCGAATCGCAGTACTAGAGCTATGCAATGGAGAATAGTTTATTTTCCTATGATTCTGCTCATCCTAAAGATGTTACTGTTGACTTTGCTTCTGGGCTCACTTTCCTCCTTCCCTGCTGCTCATGCCAAACCAGACAGCAGAGGAGGCAAAGAGAGGCTGACCTTATTCAGCAAGGCCAGAATAGGCTTCTTTGGTCTGACCTTCTTTTGTAGGGGAGGAAAAGGATATCAGAAGGATTTTAGAGAAATCAGCAAGTTTATACCTGTTCATTTTCAGATGGGAGAGTGAAGGCAAATATCTTTATCCATGCAATAGGTTTAATGGTGTTGGCAGATTACCTTTGTTCTGGATGCCACAGTCTATCCACAGAGCTACACAGAACCGTGATGAGTGGAATGACACTTGAACCTCACAGAGTCCTCGCATCAGAGGCTCGCTGCTTACCCCCAGCTGGGCCTATCCACAACTCCTCCTGCAGCTGGGATAAGACTAGGTAATCCTGGATGAGTCCTGATTTTAATGTCAAGATCCACTTTTACTGACACAAAATTGACAACAGGAAGCAGAGGACTATGCTTTCTCTCAATTGGGATTTTTACTGTCTCCAAGGTTCCGGATAATTTTTAGAGAGAGTAGTTTTTGATTTGGACAGTAAAGTAAATCTCGATTTTGAGGCCTCAGGAAAGTGATCAAATTATTCTCTTGTTAAATACTAATGGCAATTTGCAAATTCCCCCTCCATTCAAGGACCCAGAGTCTTGGAATTACCTCTATGACACCCCATAGCACATTTTTCAAAATATTTAAAAGAACAGTAATTAAATATTTCTATTGCACTTAACATTTTTACAAAGCACATTTTCTTTTCTTTCTTTATTGATTAAGGTATTACATATGTGTCCTTAGCCCCTACTGCCCCCCCAAACCCCACTCATGCCCTCACCCCTCTGGTATCTGTGACCATCAATTAGGCTTATATGCATGCATACAAGTCCTTTGGTTGATTTCCTTACCCCCACCCTCCCCTACCTTCCCTCTGAGGTTTGACGGTCTGATCAATGCTTCTCTGTCTCTGGATCTGTTTTTGTTCATCAGTTTATGCTGTTCATTATATTCCACAAATGAGTGAGATCATGTGGTATTTTTCTTTCATTGACTGGCTTATTTCACTTAGCATAATGCTCTCCAGTTCTATCCATGCTGTTGCAAATGGTAAGAATTCCTTCTTTTTTATAGCAGCATAGTATTCCATTGTGTAGATGTACCACCGCTTTTTAATCCAATCATCTGCTGATGGGCACTTAGGCTGTTTCCAAATCTTAGCTATAGTAAATTGTGCTGCTATGAACATAGGGGTGCATATATCTTTTCTGATTGGTGTTTCTAGTCAACTTAACAAAAGGAAGATAAACAACCCAATCAGAAAATGGGCAACGGACCTAAATAGATACTTTTCAAAAGAGGACATAAGGAAGCCAAGAGACATATGAAAACATGCTCAAAGTCACTAATTATCCAAGAGATGCAAATCAAAATGACAATGCAGTACCATCTTACACCTGTCAGAATGGCTATCAACAAATGACAAGTGCTGGCAAGGATGCGGAGATAAAGGAACCCTTATGCACTGCTGGTGGGAATGCAGACTGGTGCGGCCACTATGAAAGACAGTATGGAGTTTCTTCAAAAACTAAAAATGGAACTCCCATTTGACCCAGTGATCCTACTTCTAGGAATATGCACATTTTCATTTCATATTTCTTTTATGCATTTGGAAAAACTCTGCATTGAATCAGATCTAGGCTTAAAACATATAATGAAACTATATATTATGTGTCCTTTTGAATATCATTATACATTTTCATAGACATAAAGTTAAAGACCATTACTTGAACTATGTATTCACATAACAAGAAGTAGTTTGGGGAAATGTACATAAAACTTTTTTTAAAACAAATTGCAACTCCATCTTAAGTGATTTTTGCCATCCACACACTCCACTCGAAGGCTGAAATTATCCAAATGATATCAATTATTTTATTTTTAACCTACAGTAAACAATTACTAATACTTTTCATACAGGGCAGCTACTTACACACACACACACACACACACACACACACACACTCACATACTCACTGCAATAATATGCTTTCTATAACTGGTTTTCTAAGAATAAAAATTCTCCTCTCTTTTGGTAAAAGAGATGGAGTTAATAAAGACACACATTAGATAAGATATAAAAATGAAAATTTGTTTTCCAGCAAAGATTTGTAATGAAAACTTTCAGGACTAATTCACTGTGTATAAGACGGCTTTAAACTCATGTTTTAAAATATACTACAGTGCTTTGGCAGGCCAGGCATGTTTGTCAAAAAAGGTATTTTTTATGTTAACATTGTTTCATAGGCTGACAGGTTTTTATACATTAAGTTTTTAATCCAAATATTCAAATCCAAATATTGAATATACTTAATTGGATTTGACTGTATCTATTTATGTGACCAGAATGTTATCAGAGTAGATGAAACCAGATAAAACTATTAATCTGGGACCACAACTTGTCATTTCTGATCGTTCCTTTTAGTCTGTATATAATAAGCTGGAACACACAGACCTTTTCTTATTTGGTTCAGTGACACATTTCCTTAATACTCTTACTCAAAATGTTATCTTCAGACTTTCAATAGAAATATTAAAGATCATGTATGTATTAGTTTGCTAGGGCCGCTTGAACAAATTACAATAGACTGGGTAGTTTAAACAACAGGAATTTATTTTCTTACAGTTCAGGAAGCTAAAGTCCAAAATTAATGTATGGGTGGGGTTGGTGTATTCTGAGTCCTCTTTCCTTGCCTTGCAGATGGCCACAATCTCCCTTTGGTCTTACCCTCTGTACATGTATGGGTCCACATTTCTTCTTGTAAAGATACTAGTCAGTGGGTCAGGCCCACCCTAATAATCTCATTTTAATTTAATTACCTTTTTAAAAATGTTATCTCCAAACACAGTCACAATCTGAGATCCTAGGAGTTAGGATTTCAACACATGAATTTTGAGGGGGACACAATTCAGCCCATAACAATATCGTGCAGAAGCCATTTTGAACAGGGAAGGGTTTTTAATAAAAATGTCTACATATTCTGCACATACCCAGCTTACAAATTACTTTGGCTTGAAGACCCCAATTAAATAGGAAGTATAAAACCAAGTAGTCAGGCTTGTCTATTTGGGATCATATAGACCAAACTAGGGGGTTTTGTGCTTTCAGGCACACCACTTCTAAAACAGTCTCTTCCAGAGAGCAGTTGAGGCTCATTTAATTTGTGCCTATGGAAAGAAAGACAAGTTATCAAGATAATCAAGGTGTACTTGGCCTTTCCTGTTTTAAGGGTGGCCACCTAGCTACCTGCTTCCATAATGGAAGTAAAATCTTACCAAATCCAAGAGTCCCAATAATTCCTTCAGGCCTTTAGAGAATATTTCATGGTGTTAAAAGAGCAACTAAATTCATGAAGAGTAGAAATAGTTAATCAAAATACTTAACTCAGTCCTGGTAAGAGGAGTCTGCGGTACCTCAAAATCAGCCTTTGAAATGTCTCTGTTACAATGTCTGTGTTCAGGCACGAATACTACTGAAACAAGTTACTTCCCCATTAAGTTTCTGAAGGATGGGGTTTTGTCTATTGTTTTTATATTCTCAGCTCACTACCTGGAACTTAGTAAATGTGGGATCAATAATTGAATTTACTCTATTTTTTCCCCTTTATTGATTAAGCTATTACAAATGTGTCCTTATGCCCCAATGTCCCCTCATCCCCCCAATCCTACCCTCATCCTCACCCCTTGTTGTCCACATCCATCGCTTATGCTTATATCGATACCTATGACGTGTGCCACACACTTAAGAGATTTATTCCTTTTCCAACGCTATCTTTTTTATATCTGCCTTACCCACAACATATGAGCATTATCTTATATTTCTTCAAGTCCCAGCATTTGATTAATTTCTTATATACAACAGATGACAGTCTTTTTTTGTTTATTGTTCACTGACTCAATTAAAAAATCATATTGCAAATCCCAAGTTTTGAAATTATTTCTTTATGGCTTAATTGTTGAACTAGATGATGGGGTTCATTATATCATTCTCTCCATTTTGTATATGTTTAAAAATTTGCATATTATAAAGTTAAATAAATAAAAGATATAATAGTAAAGTATACCTTTGAGTGCACCCTAACTTGTTTTTAATTTTTTAAATATCCAATTTATGCAGAATATTTCTAATTCTCCCCCAGCCCCGGATTTCATAATTACATTTCTGAGTGAAATATAACTTAAATTACTTACTTAGCACCAGCAGGCTTTCTTTCTTTCTTTCTTTCTTTCTTTCTTTCTTTCTTTCTTTCTTTCTTTCTTTCTTTCTTTCTTTCTTTCCTCTCATAGAGTTTTGATAGACTAACAATGATAGTGAACATGAAATGGATACTTTTCCAAGGAGTTGTGCTAAATAACTTTAAGAAACCAATATTATCCCTGAATTCTAAAAGGACTGTGTGGAAAAGGTAAGATGGTGGAAAGGACACATCCTGGCCCATGTTAAGATGTAAGCAGTAGAAAAGAAAGGCTTCCTGCAGGGCTCCAGCTCGTACCCTCACTCCATCCCCCACGGACTAGCAGCCAGCCAGCCAGCCAGAAGGAATAAAATAGCTATATCTGCTCTTGAAGGGATGGGAGAGCCCAGTGCTGTTTTGAGTGGCCTGGCAAAACATCTTGAGCTGCTTCTTAAACCTTTAGGACTTGACAAAATTCAAAACACATTTTACCAGGCACTTTTTCCCTTAATTTTTAAGCCCCTGTGTATTTCAAGGGAAATTTAATCCTTATGTTTCTGATTCATTTACACTTTACTCATCAAAATGCTGTTTTGTAAGAGTTATTTGATGTCTAAGATGCCATATGAGCATTTTATGTCATTTTATTTTTGTTTTTTCAAATCATGAAGTTGCTTTTTGCCAGAAGTGAGCAGACCTTCAACCACCAAAGACTTAATCTCAGTTTTCTAAAAGACCCACCAAATTCAAATGTCTTTTAACTTTCCTAAACATTTTCTCTTCCTGCTACATGAGTGCATGGCTTCACAGAGAACTATAACCAGCCATTCAAGAAACGCACCGGGAATAGGATAGCCATTCTCAACACCATGGTGTTATTTTCAATTACAGGACATCTTTTCCTGTAAGATCTTTCACAACATTCTTCCAGTAAATCAGTATGACCTTCATATTCTTAGAACTTTTGGTATCAGCCATTGTTGCAACACTGATTAAACATTTGTTTGCAGTGATTTGTGTATTGTTGTTTTTTTTATTCTCTTGGACTGGATATGTGTTAGGATTTTTTGGTAGCAAACAATAGAAACCAACTCTTACAAATGAAGATAAAACAGGGAATTGATTGAGGGTACATTAGATAGCACCAGAATGGATGAAAGGACAGAGAGCTAGGACTAGAAGCTGGGAACCCATGGACATCCAGGCACTGCCATGGGAACTGAGTGGTTCTTGTCTTGTATCATTACCCTGAAGATTCAGAGAAAAGGGCCGTCCAATTCATTCAGTTTATTTCATGTGCATACTCCTCTGGTAGAGGAGGGCAGAGCATCTAATCTTCCATCCCAGTCAAAATGTCCCTAATGGGAGAAGGTGGTTCCCCAGAAAAAAATGGGGCAAAGACTGAATTCTGTGAGCTTTTTTAGGGCAGATACTGTTCTTCATCTTTATATCCCTTGGGTCTGGGATATAAATGGCTTGACATATGGTCCATCTTTTAGAGTCCACGTTAAACATTAAGAAGCCATTCCTTAAAATGCAGACAATGGTAGAGCAGTTTAATATACTTGCATGACTAAAAAATGAATTAAAATAGAATTGGGAAATTTCTCATCAGGTAAGACGGAATAATCATATTCCACCCTGTCCACTGCCTGGGCACAATGCATGAACCACAAGTAAATAGGCACAAGCAGATAAAGGAGAAGACCACCATTCAAAATACCACCAAACCAATGATGAGTTTACATTTAAACTTCCCCAGAACCCCTAGCTTGAATTCAGTGCACTGGAAGTACCAGGGTGCAGACAGAGAGAGCTCTTCTAGATCTGGCTCAATCATAGGAAAAGAGAAATTATAAAACTCTAACATGCAAAATGTATTTCTTTGATTTTCTCTCTGACTTTTAACTGTCTTCCTATACCCAATACAAGTAATACAGTGGTGGTACCAACAGCCACAGCAATGTCCGTCTGTAGGAGCCAGGACTCTGAGGGAAGAGCACCTTCTTCTCCATTCAGTGGAGCTATGGTTCTAAGAGTGTGGAACTCACCTCCATTGCTCTGTCCTCCTGCAGTTGGCTTCAGATATGGGCATAGGAGAAATGCATAGTAGAGCAGGGTAATAAAATCCCACTTTCTGGCTGGAAGATAAGAAAGAGGAATTCCAGGGAACCAAAATCAGTAGGAATATTGCAGAGAGGAAGCCATAAAGGTGTTATGAACACCCGGGGTTACTGTCTGAGCTGTAAATGCATGGAACTGATCTGACTCAGTAGATCAAAGATTTGGAGAACTGAGTCACAGAAAAAGCTACAGTTTACTTCCCAAACTGGCTGCTGGCTGGCATACACATGAGACAGATCTGATATCGTAAGGGCTCTGGAAGCGGAACTGACATGAGGTTCACAGCCCAGAGCTTGGATGTTGAAACTTGAAGCCTGAGCCTACTTATTTTTTATAAGATATAAACAAGAAGCAGAGTTTATAAATATTAAAAATGCCTAAAGATACAATCCAAAGTTTCTCAGCAAAGAAAAATCTCAACTTTACATGGGGAAAAAAAAACATAAATTGTCACAGTGGCATAAATATTGGAATTGTCTACCAAAGACTTTAAAGTAGCTATTATACAAAAAAAAAATTGAAAACTTCCTTAAAACCAGTAAAAATCTCAGCAAAGGAAAGATACAAAGGAAAAGCTGAAAAAAATGTAGAAACCAAAGTAACTGAAACGTATTAGGATGGGCTGTACCTCAGAGAGGAGGTGTAAGAGGAAAAAATTGGTAAACCTGAAGATAGATTAAAAAATTATCCAATCTTAACAACACAGAGCAAAAGATTGGAACAAAAAAAGTGTATAGAATCTCAGGGACATGTGGATCAATAATTCAAGATTTAATATTTGTCATTCAGAAGGAAAGGAGAAAGAATGAAGTTATGAATAACATTTAAAAAACTAATGGCTGAAATGCTCTACATTTGACAAAGACATAAATTACAGGAAGAGGAAGGAAATAGAAAACATAAAGACAGAGCCAGTAAACAGAAAACAAATAAAATGATAAAATTGCATGCAAATATGTTAATAATTACATTAAATGCAAAAGGCCTAAATGCATCCATTAGAAGACAAAGATTGAAAAAATAGAATTAAAGAAATACCAAGCTCTTTATAAGAGAATAATTTCAAATATAGTGATATAGGTAAGTTAAAGTAAAGGGCTGAAAAAAGTTAGACTCTGCACACTACCAAACACTAGTTAAATAAAATTGGTGTGGCTATCATGTCAGATGGGGTATACTTTAGAGCACAGAAATCACCAAATAAAAGAGGATAATCACATAATGATAACAAAGCTCACTTCGCCAAGTAGACATAACAATATAAAGTCTAAGTACTTAACAACAATGCTTCAAAATAAATTCAGCAAAAACTGACCAAATAGTCAATTCACAATTACTATTAGAGATTTCAATACTCTTAATAGAAAGAAGACTAAAGAAAAATTAGAACATATTTTGAAGTGAACAAAAATAAAAATACAAGACATTAAAATGTATGAATTGCAGTTAAAGCATTTCCTAGAAAAAAATCGATAGCAGTAAGTTTTTATATTTCAAAAAAATCTTAAACCAAGTATCTAATCCTACACCTTAAGAATATAGAAAAAAAGGAGTAAATACCTAAAAAAAGTAAAATGAAGAAAATCGAAAAGGTAAGAACAGATATCAGTGAAATAGAAAACAGAAGAATATTGAAAAAAAAACACACCCTGGTTCTTTGAAAAGAATCCACAAACCATTAGCAAAAATGAGAAAGGAAAAAAGTGAGAATCACAAAGCCAATATCAGGAATGAAAGAAAATTATCACTACAGACCCCACAGGTATTACAAAAGTAATAAAGGGTTACTTCAAACAACTCTATACACATAAATTCTATCTTAGAACAAATGGATCAATTCCTTGAAAACTAAAAACTACCAAAACTAGCCAACAACAAATATATACATGAATAGATCTATACTTTATATTTTATATCCATATGCAAATAATGAATTTAGATGTACATCTCATACCCTATATAAAAACTAACTCAAAATGGATTATAGATCTAAATCTAAAACATAAAGCTATAAAGCTTTTAGAAGAAAACAGGGAGAAAAATCATTAGGACCTGGAGTTCTTAGATATGACACCAAAAGCATGTTCTGTAAAAGAAAATAAAAGTGACAAATTGAACTTTATACAAATGAGATGCTTTTGTTCTCTGAAAGACACTGCTAAGGGGAGAAAAAACAAGTGATATGCTGGGGAAAAACATCTGGAGATAAAATATTTGGCAAAATAACTTTTATTCAGTATATATTAAAAACCTAAAGCTTAGCAGTAAGAAAACACCCAATTAGAAAACGGGTACACAATTTTAAAGGACATTTCACCACGGTTGGCAGCAATAAGTACATGAAAAGAAGTTGAGCATCATCAGCCATTAGGAAAATTCAAATTAGAACTAAATGGGATGCCACTATATACCTCAGACGGTATAAAATTTAAAAGACCAAGTGTTGGACTGATGACAGACAAAAGTGAATGGAGTCATTTGACAGCCAAATTGTTCTGAAGGAAATGTGGTTTTACTTTGATCTCAATGGACACTCAGCCGAGGAATTTAATGAGTTATTGCATCTTCTCTCCTTTGAACCCAGTTGAATCAGGACTGATGCTTATTAAAGGTGAGTAGGAATTTTGAAACTACTCATTAAAAAAAAAGAGTAATCCACCGAAATAGTTAAACTTTACACATTTTGTATTTCAGTTAAGGTATGCGTGCCTGATTTCAGGCAGGTGCATTATCAATAAATTATAGCTGTCATCTTTATATATAAAGCCAATGTGTATTAATTATTTTTATGGCTGTAAATATAATGGTCTATTTCCAAAGCAATGTGCTTGGAAAGAGGCATGAGAGAAAGGTAGGCCATCAGAGAGTATTGTCCCAGAGATCCTCATTAAGCCATCCATCCATTCAAAATATCTGTATGAGCTTTCCCAGATTTTACTCATGCCCAAGCCTGAAGATAAAAAAAGAAATGTGAAACAAAAGAAGCAAATGCAATAGCTTGGCATATGACTTAGGAAACAAAGACATAAAATTGATTTATTTCATGAAAATATTTAATCTACACTACAAAAGGCAAAATATGCTGGCAAAAAGTGACTTAGGAAACAAAGACATAAAATTGATTTATTTCATGAAAATATTTAATCTACACTACAAAAGGCAAAATATGCTGGCAAAAAGTGATACGCAAATTAGCTAACATAAAAGCCACAAACATTCAACATGCAATGTGGCTAAAGACAAACAATTCAGAGAAAAAAATCACAGACACGAAGTTCAGCGTACCTGACTTTTATCCTGGCTGCAACATTTGCTTGCTGTGCAAGCTGGGCAAATTATTTAATCAGTTTCATCATCTGTGAAATGGCATTTAAAAAGCACCTACTTAGTTTGGTCATTGGGCATGCAAAGCATTTAACTTAAAATAGCTCCTGGCACAGGGCAATAGCTAAAAATATATTGGCCATTATTATTTTACTAGAGGCCCAGTGCACAAATTCATGCACCGGTGGGGTCCCTGGGCCTGGCCTGCAATCGGGGTCGATCAGGGCTGGGAGGTTGGCTGGGGGAAGGGGTCATAGGAGGTTGGCCAGCCGGGGGGAGGGGCAATGGGAGGTTGGCTGTGGGAGCACACTGACCACCAGGGGGCAACTCTTGCATTGAGTGTTTAACCCTCTGGTGGTCAGTGTGGGTCATAGAGACCGGTTGTTCGGTTGCTTAGGCTGTTATATATATAGATTATCATCATTATAGAAGAGACATATTGATATCCTTCCAAAATATACTTTGTCCAGCTTCAGACCTCTACAAGAGCACATACAAATCACTGATTATTAAGTCACCCAGCCTGGCTATCAAAGGGAAGGGTCCATTCTTCTGACATTGTACACAAAAGTCTGTCAAGTTATTTGGATTCTTGGTCTGGCTTTGTCTTCAGTAATCTGAGTGACTTTGAAGTAGTCACCTCCCTTTCTGGACCTCAGTCTTTGCTGGTGAATGGTTCCATTGACCATAGTCCTCTCTCATGCCCTTTCCAGCATTCACATTTTATGAGATGTGCCTTGATGTGCCATGAGGTTTGTGTGGTCATGCTACTACCTACTAACCCATCTGTCATCATTATAGTCCAACCACATACATAACCCAAAAAGAGTGGGCTCTGTAGTTGAGGCACACTCTGGCTTTGTCCTCCTCAGTACGAAAACAGAGGAAACCTGACATCTTGGGTCCCCAGATTAATGACACCCCTGGCGGCTGCTGGCGAGAGTCCTCCAGGTGCTCTGATGGCTGGTCTTTTGTGCTGGTAATGCTTTTAGTATGACAATGTCTTTACTTTTGTTTCTGGCGAGAATTAATAAATTACTTATGATATTTAATAAGAAACAGATGTCCCCAATGAGAAAGGGGCCTGGCTGCCATTAATTCTGGTTGGATTTTTCTTGCCATAGTGAATAGAAGCAGACAGAGTAAGTGATCCACACAATATTTTGCAAGACCAACGTTGTCTGCAGACAGTAGAGCTGAGAACAATTGCTCGGTGTAATTCAAAATGGATGGAACAATGATATGATGTTTAAAATTAGAAAAAGGACTTGGTTTGTGTAGTTAAAAGCCCATAAGCCCCATGGTCCTGAAACTGATCCAGATGCTAGGAAGTAACTTTCCATAAAAGAGATGGTGTAGCTAATGAGTCAATAGTTAATAAAAAGCTGCTGTGAACAAGACCTTATCTTAGGATTGTAGATGGTACAAGGTGAAAAAAGTAATATTTATTAGGCACCAACACTATGTAAAGCACACATGGAAATCAATTAATCTATAAATCTTGATTCACATACATTAAATAATTTGTAAAATATCACATACGTAGTTCAGTTTGAATCAAGTGTTCAAATTCTAATAGTTCAATATCAAAAGGCTGTGTGTGTATGTGTTTTCATTTTGTTTTGTTGGTTTTGCTTTGTTCTATAAAACCTTAACCTTCCCAGATGTTGTCTCTTGTTAGACAAATGACACAAGGTGAAAATTTACAATTGCTCCTACAACTGTTCCAATGGCATGTGGTCTATGGAAGCCACTGTGGTAAATTAAATTATTATTTTTGAACAGTTGACTCTACCTCCACAATAGTAGTATATTTTCTTCTTCCATTGGCTATTAGCCACCTGACATGGTTTGTCCTCCCTGTGGGTACATTGTACTTTGCTGAACCTTGACTTTTAGGTCTACCCATGTGACTTGGTTAGCTAATGGGAGTTTAGCAGACATGTTAGCAGCAGAAAACTGAAATGTGCTTGTGTGGTTGGGCTTCCCCTCTTGCACATCTGCTGTTGCCACCAGAAAAGATTCCCCTGATATTTGCATCCTTTCAGCCTGAGCCCCAGAATGGGCACACATGAAGCAGACCTGAGCCCAGTGACAGCCAGGAGACAAGCTCAGAGAGACCGATAGCTTGAAAGAAAGATGTCCCTCTAACATTATCGCTGTTCCTCTAATATTATCCCAGAGCTAACATTACCACTTAGTTCTGAGAAGAGCTGTCCCTTTCCAAAAGAGGAATTTTAAATCTCACCTCTCAGGAGTGTATATCCAGTTTTCCTTATAAGTATCAACATCAGCAGCAAGGTCCGAGTCCTCCTCGGGTGGCACCCACTTTATCCCTGTGTGGTGGGTCCAAGGCTTGATTCCTGTGAACTTCAGGGAAGAGTGTGTTGTCAGCAGGATGTCGTGCAAGACTAAGTGCCATCCAGGACCTTGAATCTTCCGAGTCTTTAGTAAGACCCAGCAGACAGGTAGATGGACCTGCAATGAGAAAACCTGTGCAAAAATTTTAGTGTTTGCCCTAGATGTTGTACATATTGTTTGACTTTTGTTTATTCATATTCTAAATCTAAAGGATCTCCCAATAATTTACAAGTGACTTCATTGAAGCCCACTTTGGGGTGCTGCACTAATCGGAGCAAGGCAATAGGGAGTGCCTGGTCCCATTCAAATGTGTTTCCTGGTATGTTTTCCACAGGGTTTTCTTAATGTGTGGTTCATTTTTTCAGTCTTTTCTACAGATTGGGGTCTCCAAGACTTCTGTGGTTTCCATTAAATCCTGTAGTGCCAGCCCTATTTTCTGGGAGATTTCTGAAGTGAACGATGGTCCATTGTTGCTTTGAATGCTGTAAGGAAGCCCATACGTAGGGGTTATTTATTTGATTAGAAGTTTTGCTACCTCAGTTGCCTTTTCAGTTCTAGTGGGGTATGCCTCTACCAACCCAGAAAAAGTGTCTACAAAACATAATAAAAATTTAGTTTCCTATGGTTTTAGGCATCTTTGTAACGTCAACTTGCCAGTCCTCACATGGGCATATTCCTTTATATTGTACTTCCTTTCTGGTTGAGGCACATTCTGTTTTAGGAATGTGTTGGGTGCATATCTTACCAGCGTGGGTAATCTTCTGAATGGCCCTTTGTAAATGAGAACTTTTACAGTTATGCGGCAGAATTAATACTACAACTCTTTCCTGAAAACTATGAAGTAATTTTATATCTATTTCTTCCTCTTACCTTCATAAAAGTGGGCACACATATATAATTAAATTCATCTTAGAGGTGTAAAGCCCCAATATGAAATAAGATATTACTCAAGCTCTCTCAGCTAACTAGTAAGAGGTGAAGCTAACTAGTAAGTGATGTGCTAGACTAGAGTCATCTTTTCCCAACTCCACATTCACCTATGCCACATTGGGGGCTAGAGTTTGGCCTCCATGGAAACATTTACATGTGGAAATGGGTGAGCAAATGCTACAAATCAAGGATGCTCACCTTTATATCCCTACACCACCCCCAAAGCAGGTTGTTACACATTTTACCACCACATCACTGACTAGAACACCAGTCCTGTAGACAGGGCCTCCATCCCCTGTCTATGTAAGAGCATCAGTTTAGCAAATCTTCTCCTGGTACTATGCTTACACTCTCCTGACTCTCGCCATTAGTGCACAGACTAGTCACCTCTAGACTCATCTCTAACTCTTTACAGAAATTTAGT
Organism: Myotis myotis; assembly: GCF_014108235.1. Classification (NCBI taxonomy): domain Eukaryota; kingdom Metazoa; phylum Chordata; class Mammalia; order Chiroptera; family Vespertilionidae; genus Myotis; species Myotis myotis. Next base: position 9,071,218 of record NW_023416315.1, read on the forward strand.
GTTAACACTTTTCTGCCAATAATGTGAGGACATTATTTTGGGACAGGGAATAAAACATTTGGACTTCAGTAATTTAGTGAAAGTCAAATATTTTGTATAATTATAATTTTAAATCTTTGATTGACCTACTCTAGTCCTAGAGTCAAGAGGTATCAAATATGATAGCCAGGTAAGTAGATAAAGCATATCATGCTTGGATATTGAGTAACTAGAATCTTATTCACATTATTCTTTTTAAAAATTCTTTATTGTTTAAAGTATTACATATAGTATTACATATGTCTCCTTTCCCCCCATTGACCTCTCCCCAGCCACCCCAGCCCCCAGCACATGCTCTTACGCTCTAGTGTCTGTGTCCATTGGTTATTCACTTATTCTTATAGGGAGGCCACTGTATTTTTAATATTAGTATCAGTTTACTATAAAATAATGTTTCTCAAATATTTTGAAATATTTTACTTTTGTTTACATTATTTTAAAAGCTATAGCATGAATAAAATTTTACAAAGTAATTACCTCAAATGACACATGTAGTAGTGATAATATAAATAACTAGTAAATTAAAGTTATATCCCTCTGATTCACTATCACCCAATCTTTAATTGACTAAGTTCATTTCTTCTATAAAGACCTTATGTAGCCAAGAAGAGTCAACAAAAACACCAGCAGCACCAAAAAAAAAAAAAAAAAAGGAAGCCAGTTAGAAAAGCAGATTGCAGTAGGAATACAAAGATCTGGAAGTCACAATAATTACATTTTTACTTTAACTTGGTGCTAAGAAAACAGTTTTGCCTAGCCTGTCTGAAAAGCTCACTATACTTTATACTGTAGTTGGAAGATAATGGATTTCCTTTTGAACCATTGATCAAAGGATTATGCCATTATGATAGGGCCTGATTAACTCTCAAAGAGGTTATAAGAAGGGTCTCATCAATTATAAGTCTTTAAAGATAAGCTGAGTCTATAAAAGGGAAATGGGTATATGCAATTATTCAGTGAATGTTCTCCCAAGGCCTTAAATGATTCGGTATTTCCTTCACTGTGGCATCCTCACCTCTCTTTTGCCCATAGGTGTGCCCTCTAAAGGAGTCCAGCTACCTGTGAGCATGCACCCCATTCTAGAGTGCCATGCTTTCAGTCACGAAGTCTGTATCAGGCAAAAGAGATTAAACCCAGGAGCTACGCTGCTCTGCAGAGGGTAAGCACAGCTTCAGGCCTGGTAAGATAAACCAAAGGAGATTTTAATAAGCCTCGGGTGAGATGGAACGGAAGCTAGTTTTGAGTAGCAGCGATTTAGATGACGATTCATTAGCACTGGTTGCATTACTTACGGCATGAGAGAAGGGAGTCAATGACTTAGATATTTGTTTGTTTGTTAATAAATTTTTATTGATTTCAGAGAGGAAGGGAGAGGTAGAGAAAGGCAGAAACATCAATGATGAGAGAGAATCATTGATTAGCTGCATACTCCACACAACCCAGGCATGTGCCTGGACCAAGAATCGAACTGGGACCTCCTGGTTCATAGGTCAACACTCAACCACTGAGCCATGTGGGCTGGGCAATGACTTAGATGTTTTAATCTTTAAAATTTCCTTCATCTATGAGTAGGTTGCCATTTAGATGATCAAGAACCCTAGTAGAACTATTTCCTTTCCCCATGGGGAAGGCCTAAGCAGAAAAAGGTGAGGAAGAGGGATAGGGAGAAAGGAAGAAGGGATAAAAGAAAGAGGGGAAGGTATGTTATGCTTTTTCCCATGCCAGACATCTAACCCACACTTAACAAGGGAGGAGCCAGCTCAAATAAGATTTTCTTCCATTTGTAAGACCTGGCCTGACTACCTAAACCCTTTATACTTTTATGATGAATTATTGGCATCACCAACAAGGCACTTTTAGTTATAGGCATTATTTCATTGTTTTTGGGTGAGGTATAAGGGGAGGGGTGGGGTGTGTGCCAGTAGAAACTTTTACATTCTGTGCATAGGTGACCTTAATAGGTGAGGTTTAATCTGATTGCAGTTCAAAGTGAAAATTGGAGGCTATTTAAAAAATATATAATTTTATTGATTTCAGAGAGGAAAGGGGAGGGAGAAAGATAGAAACATCACTGATGAAAGAGAATCATTGATTGCCTGCCATCCACTGGGGATGGAGCCCACAACCTGGGCATGTGCCCTGACCAGGAATCAAATCTTAACCTCCTGGTTCATAGGTCGATGCTCAACCACTGAACCACACTGGCTGTGCTTGAAGACTATTCTTCATTTTCCTCTTCAACTGAGAAGAGATAAGAGAAAGGCATTTTCAAACTTTGAAATTAATTTAGAGTCCCAACATGGAGAGAGAGAGAAAAAAAGTAATTTAGTTGAGCTCCAATAGAAAATTTATCTCAGGGACCATGAACAAAAAGAAGAGAGGAGAAAAAAAGCTGGATTTTTATGTAATAGCTATACTTAATTGTACTGTGTTAAGCGATCTGTTTTCATTTAAGCTAGCCTGCTCTCTTAGCTGAAGCTCACTTTAAAAAAAAAAAAAAAAAAAGCAAGAAAACAAAATGTACAATATTTATTGTGCATGCAGCACATCCAGGATTCATGACTTGGAACTCCAAATCAGGATGAGGAGTTTGGAACACAAAATACAAAATGTGCAGCATGAAGCCCAGCAGCAAGAATGAACTTAGGAAGCAAGTACAGTTGACAATTTAGAATTATAAGTAGCATAACATTGCAGCAGAAATACAGTGTTTTTAAATGTCTGTGACTCAATATGGAATGCTTTTGTTCATGATGTATAATTACTGCCACTAACAACTGGCTAGGTGCTGTATGTGTAGTGAATTAACACAGGCTGGGGACAGATTTTCCTAAGCAATATACAGACACAACTAGCATGGCCAAGAAAGGCAAGATACTGTGATTTGGATTCAAATTTATATAGAAATACTCACACACAGACACATACATTCAATTTCATAAAGAAAGAAATGTGTGTGTGTGTGTGTGTGTTTAATTTAAAACTTATTTTGAACTCTATAAGGAGTAAGGTAATTGAATAAAGAAACCACAATCATTTTATCTTCTGCCTTCTTTTCTATTTCTCCTCACCTTAGCCCCAGGTTTCTTTGAATCAGAAAACTAAATAAGTATTAGGGTTACAAAACAAAAAAACAAAACAAAACAAAAAAACAAAAACAAAAAACAACAAAACACATAAAAGCACTTCCCCACTAGTTCTTTTAAAGTTAATTCACCCAAATACAATGGAGTTCTAGATTATTCTAGCTTTTGTATTTCTGTAAATTTGAGCCTTCATAAATGTCAATTGTGAGCACCAAAAGAATCAGTCTAGGAAAAAAACATTCGGACTATTTTGTTTAGTAATCAAATTGATATTTGGCTGTTTGTTCAAAATTTCTAAATTTAAATAATGTGTTGTCATTAATTCATTTTATGGACATTGAATCCTAGAATTTGCCTGAACACCATTGTCATCCTGCTCAGCCAGAAGCAATTTCCTGCCTGGTATACTGCTATGTGTGAGCTCTTAAAAGTTGGATTTCATTTTATTGGCATTGTCAATATTGATTATATTAAAATTAGTACAATTATATACTTATGTGTGTGTATTTGCACATATTTATGTACTTATGTGTACATATTTGACCTGTATGCATGTGTGTATGTAAAGAGATATATACATATACCTTCAGAAAATAGTGCTGATTTGAAATTTTATTTAACTAAAGAAAATACTCAGGATCTTGTAAAATCTCTTTATTTTATAGGTAACAAAAGTGGGCCTTTGCTGAGCTATATTATATGAAGAGATGTTCAAATACTTAGCTTCCACTAAATGTTAGTGGAGGCAGATGTTTTACCAGGTATAGTTGATTTCCATTCACTAATATTTAATTTATTTATCCTCACCTGAAGATATGTTTTTATTGACTTTTAGAGAGAAGAAGGGGCGGGGGGGGTGGGGGAGGGAGGAAGAGAGAAACATCAACTGGTTGCCTCCCATATGGGCCCCAACCAGGAATCAGACCCACAACCTAGGTATGTGCCCTGAACAGGAATCTGAGCCACAACCTTTTGGGGTACAGGACAATGCTTCAACTGAGCCGCTCACTGATACTACATTGTCTGTAAGGCTTTTCTGCTGTTTCTGTCAGGATTTGTTTTCATTTTAGTTTATAAAATGATGGATAGCTTTCCAATTCTTTCTATGTTCTGGAACAATTTATTAAGCCCGTCTCTTGAGAACTTGATCAACAAGTCTAGACTCTTTTGCAGAAATAATTATTTAGAAACTTTCATTTCTTCCATATACTCTGGATTTCTAATTATTCATGAGACACTCTCCCCTGCCCCTTATGCTTTCTTTTAATAAATCACTATTTCTGCTAAAATTCTCAAATTTGTAAGCATACTTAGATTATAACATATTATTTACATTTTTAAGAATATTATCTGTCTTTTGCTTATGACCTATATCAGTTAGGTTTTTTTAAAAAATATTTTAGCTCTGTTTTAAAAACTTAAACTTACTTAAAGCTTGTTCTTTTTTCCTCTTTGTCTCACAGATGTATTGATTTTTGCTTTTATTATAATTTTCCTCCCAATTAGTTTAATTTCTTATCATTTCTCTGACTTCTAGGGTTGACTGCTTAGTTCATTTATTTTCATTATTTTATGTTTAACTAAGCACAATTAAAGCCACTGTGAACCTAAATAGAGCTTTATTATTTTCATCATCTTTCTATATAATCACCATTCATTGAATGATTATTTATTTAGCAGCTACCATATAAGCCAAGCATTCTATTCTTTAAAAAAGAACAAAACAAAACAAAAAAACAAAAACCTCATGTAGAATTAAACTTTTGATTTTTTCTTAGAACAATGGGTTTAAATTTTTTTTTTCTTCCTTTCAAAGTGGTTAGATTTTTGGCTGTTTGAACTTGTGTTAGTGTTAGTCTTATTACATTATACTCAGAGAAATCTGTCTGTAAGTAACAAATATTCTAGTGTTGGAAACTGAGTTGTTCCTTTGTGGCTTTAATATACGATGAACTTTTGTAAGTATTTCACTGGGGACTGAAAAAAGGAAAAAGTTCCTGAGATGTTCGTTCAAATGTATTAGTTATAATAAATAGTCAGACTTCTTAGTTAATTTTTCAAAGGCTGAAAAATCTGTGTTAGAACATAATTAACAATTACGAGTCTGACCGATGTGTTCTTTTAAATATTTGCTTATAGCTTTGCATTGTAGTTTTAAATTATACTCAGCAAAATAGAACAATAGTTTTTATCCCATATTTACTGACTAAAACAATTTTTCTTAAAATTAACATTATCACATATGATTTGTTTCAATTTTTTGAAAAGTCCATGTCTATCAAATTATTTTACATATGAATAAATAATACTTGAGAAATTATAAATAGAAATAGCACACTATCTCTGTAAGGCAGCGGTTCTCAGCCTGTGAGTTGTGACCCCTTTGGGGGTCAAACGACCCTTTCACAGGGGTCGCCTAATACCATCAGAAAACACATATATAATTACATATTTTTTTGTGATTATTATGCTTTAATTATGTTCAACTTGTAACAATGAAAATACATCCTGCATATCAGATATTTACATTACAATTCATAACAGTAGCAACATTACATTTATGAAGTAGCAACGAAAATAATTTTATGGTTGGGGGTCACCACAACATGAGGAACTGTATGAAAGGGTCGCAGCATTAGGAAGGTTGAGAGCCACTGCTGTAAGGAGTTCCAATGAGTTGTTTTCATTTCCGGCTCTTAATGAACCTGAGTTCTGAGTTAGTGTAATGGGTAAAACTTTCTGCTTACATCTTTCTGGAAGATAGAACTGTTCTATTTCATTACACAAAAACATAGGCAATCCACTAATTTTTTTCTCAACCCAGTTCTTTTGACCTTATTGATGGGCAGTTAGGTCCAGATTCTGGCATTAAGTGATTAGTTTTCGGTCTGGTGATATTTCAATATCTTCAGTGCCATTGCAGTTGGATGTCAGCAAGAGTTGTATCGGGGACTGCCAGTCACATGCTGTTTTAAAACTCAGTTATGGCCCTAGCCAGTTTGCTCAGTGGCTAGAGCCTCGGCCTGCGGACTGAAGGGTCCCGGTTTTGATTCTGGTCAAGGGCACTACCTTGGTTGCAGGATCCACCCGGGCCGTGGTTGGAGGCAACCAATCGATGTGTTTCTCTCACATCGATAATTCTCTCTGTCTTTCCCTCTCTCTTCCACTCTCTCTAAAATTCAATGGAAAAATATCCTTGCCTGAGGATTAAAACAAACCAACAAACAAACAACAACAAAAAACACACAGTTATGATTAGGCTCTGGTCTGGAATTATATGTGATATAAAGTATGTCATATCTTCTGGTTACATTTTGATAATGTAATTTCTCATGGCCTTGAAACAATCTGAGTTGCAATTTAAAGGTGATGGAGTCATTGCAAAGTGTTACTTGAAAAATACCTCCACTGTATGTACTTTTCAATTCCAGGAAACTTACTAGAAACAATGACCATAAGGGTTTTCCACAGTTTCCTAAGAGAAGTACTGATAATTAGTGCACCACTTCAAAATTTTTAAACTTATAGAATGTAAACAGGAAGAGATTTTGAGAAAAATGAGAATAATAATAATAATGATCCTGTCCAATGGAACCAGAGATCTGGCACACTGCTCAGCGCGACACTGGTATTCTTGCCATTGGCTCATCATTTATGAGTGCTAAGTGCTACGTGTGGTCAAATAAGCCAGACTCTGGTCCTTAAGCAGGTAAAGGGGAACACAAAATACATTGCAATATTAGAGTGGTGTGTCCTCTATTCTTTAAATAGTCCTAAGCGGATCCTTTGTTTCACTTTTCAAGAATGTTAGAAACACTTCTAGAAATGGTATAGTAACCCTTAGCAGCAGTAAGGAACGTGAGCTCTATTTTCCCCAGATAGTCCTGGGAGCCCTCTGAGTGCTTTAATACCCTAAACAGGGACAATGGTCCAGACACCACCAGACCTCTATGCACTGAGACAGAATTGATTAGGTTTCTCTATGCTCCAGGAGACTTGAATATTTCAGAAATCAGGTAAATTGTGTGTAAGCAAAATCACAAGCCAGTGAACGCTAAGCTGGACTTTTGTTATATGTGACAAATGTATAGGAGCTGTGTACAAAGGCTAGGCCCCTCCATCTTCCTGGTCCTGCACACACAGGAGGGAAGAAGAGGCAGAACAGTAGTAGAGAGAAAGTAGAGCATGAAGTTGGGTGATTAGTGAGGTGGGAAATGCCAGGCATTGATAGATGTGTGCATGAGCTCATGTGTTGGGGGCATACTGAGGGTACTGATCAGATAAGTTAGGCAGCCTGTGTGGAGGGTTCACCCTTGCCAGAATAGCCGGAGCGGCCAATAGGCCAAACCCAAAGGCAGTAAAATGGCCAGTTTGTTCCAAATGTGGTCAATCCTAAATCAAAACAATGAATACTCTCTAAAAGCTGCACTAAGGAGGGTTCTTTAGATAGAAGCCAGGAAAATGATGCCAGTTGCAAAGGCCTGTCAAAATGTAGGTTGGACATCTGTCATTCAGCCAAAGAAGCAGGATTCTGGGAACATTGTTTTTTTCCAGGGCAGAACTCCTTCACATGAAGAAAGTGAAAAAGATAACATGTGAGGTCCTTCATACCAAGAGCACAATCACTGTTCTCTTTTGAGATAATAAGACTGAACTCACAGAAATTTTTGTGAGGATTCATTAAGAAACTTCCAAAAATACTCCCTTAATATATATATATATATATATATATATATATATATATATATATATATATATTTAAAACTATGAGTAAATCACTTGCTTTTAAGTTCTCAAACTGACTTAGAATTGTAAGTAATTATATGTTGACTTTAAGGCAATTTTTGAAACAGTTTTACTACTTACAAAGATAAAATGGCAGTTTTTAGAAAATTTAAAAATACATAAAGAGGAAAAAAAAAACAAGACTCTAACCACTCAAAGTCAGCTACTGTCAAAATTTGATGGACACCCTTCCGAGGCTTGCTCTATAATATATGGATATATATGTATGACCGACCATATATGTATATAATTTGCACATAAATGGAATCAAAATATACATGCTGTTTTACAAGCTGTTTTTTTCCAACAATATGCCAAAGAGATTTTTAAAGATAGTGTACTGACAGATACACACACACAATCTTGTTTAAGAATCATGTAGTAATCCATTGTGTAGGATTTATCACATACATTTAACCCAGTTGCCTATTGATAAGCAACTAGATTTTATCCACCTTTTAATATAAATACTACTGTAATGACATCTCCATCTATGTGCATCTTTGCATACTTGTTTGAGTACCTCATTTGGGAAGATTTCTTGAAATGGGATTACTAAATCAATGGGCAACACAGGCAAAATGTTGATGTTGCCACATTTTAGTCTCAAAAGGTTTAACTGACTTACCCTCCTATGATGGCTATATGTCCTCTCCTGCAGCAGAAAGCATTATATGGCCAGAATAAAAAAAAGTTTGAACCCAGAATGGCAATCACAGATGTGGAAGAAGGCAATGATGATCTGAAATGACACCACAGCTATGGAGACACCCAGAAGAGGAATTGCCACAGGGGATCCAAACTCACACCCTGACAATGAGGCAGCAATACAGGAAAAATAACCAGATTATTGCAAGTATTAGCTTCTAATACTATCATTTGCTTTGATTCAAATAATTTGCAAGCTTCTGTTTACAGTTATGTTTAAGAATAAGAACTAATGAACATGTAAATAACAGCCTTGTGTATGTCACCATATGACATGCTCCAAATGATGCATCCCATTTAAAGACAAAGTGTTGAGGATACTGAGAGACAGGACTAAAACCTCAGTGGCCAGGCTGAAGTAAGGGCTTCCATTCTATATGCAAGAATGTGTGTTATGAATCTATCTATATGTACATCTAGGTACAGATATCAATATATACATGAAACATACAAATCTAGATATATAGGTATAAATATTTAATGAAAAAAATCTTGATATTGCATGACAGGCAACATTCAATTCCACAGGCATTGACAAATAACATTCCCTACAGTTGTTTAACAAAAATGATACTCAATCTAAGAAATACTCAGAGTAAGGCAAGTGATATTTGGCAGACTGTGGCTCTTCAGAGCAGAGAATAAAAGTACAATTACTAAAGCTAAACTTAATAAGCTTTTCAGCTCTGAGGCATCCATTATCCAATAGTAGGTTGTGTAGGCTAAATTGAAGAAGCTATGTGGATAACTACTCAAGCAAGTATTTGTCTTAGGTGAGGTACCCTAGAAGCCAAGTGCTATAGGCTGAATGTGTTCCCCCCAAATTTATATATTGAAACTACTCACCAATATGATGGTATTTGGTGGTGAAGCCTTTGGAAGGTGATTAGGTCATGAGGGTGGGACCCTTATGAATGGGATTAGTGTCTTTGTAAAAGGCCCCAGAGTACTCCATCACTGCTGCTTCCATGGGAGGCGAAAGCAAGAAAGTAGCTGTCTATGAACCTAGAGGCAAGCTCTTACCAGGCATGAAACCTTCTGGTGCCTTGATATTGGATTTCTCAGCCTCCAGATATTACCCTCTAGGTCCATCCATGCTGTTGCAAATGCTAAGACTTTATACTTTTTTATAGTAATACTCCATTGCATGTATGGACAATGGCTATCTTTTAAAATCCTCACCTGAGGATTTGTTTTCATTAATTTTTAGAGAGAGAGAAAGGAACAGTGAGGGAGAGGAAGGGAGAGAGAGAGAGAGAGAGACATTGATGTTAGAGAGAAACATAGAAACAGCAATTGTTAATCTCCTGTATGTGCCCCAACCAGGGATCAAACCCAACCTTTTTTTTTTTGGTATATGGGATGATGCCCCAAACAACTGAGCCGCCCAACCAGGGCTGTGCAACAACTATTTTACCCACATGCACATAGATGGGCACTTGGGTCACATTTATATCTTGGCTATTGGGAATAATGCTGCAATGAACACACAGGTGCACATGTTTCTTCAAATTAGTGTTTTCCTCTGTTTACTGGCCATCTCTAGGTCCTATTTGGGTCATCTGCTCATTTTTTTTTTTTAAATATATTTTATTGATTTTTTACAGAGAGGAAGGGAGAGAGATAGAGAGTTAGAAACATCGATGAGAGAGAAACATCGATCAGCTGCCTCCTGCACATCTCCCACTGGGGATGTGCCCGCAACCCAGGTACATGCCCTTGACCGGAATCGAACGTGGGACCCTTCAGTCCGCAGGCCGATGCTCTATCCACTGAGCCAAACCGGTTTTGGCTGGAGTCTTTTAATTTGATGTAGTTTTCATTTGTCTCAAGATATCTTTTGATTTTCTTAGTCTCATTGTTAACCTATTTATTGTTTAGTAGCATGTTATTTAACTGCTATGTGTTTATGTGTTTTTCAATTTTTCTTTTCTTGTGATTGATTTCTAGTTTTATACCGTTGTGTTTAGAGATGATGCTTGATATGATTTCAATGTTCTTAAAATTATTGAGCTTATTTGGTGGCCTAACGTGATCTATCATGAAAGATGTTTTATGTATATTTGAAAAGAATGTATGCTCTACTGCTTGGTATGAATGCTCTATTAATATAAATTAAGATTCATCTGTTAGTGTGTCATTTAAGGCAACTGTTTTCTTATTGATTTTCTATCTGGAAGGTCTATCCATTGATGTCAATAGAGTGTTAACATCCCCTAATATGACTGTGTTAATATTGATCTTTCTCTATACACTGTATGTCTTTCATTTTTAAATAAATATATTTAGGTTCCTCTCTGTTGGGTGCATAAATGTTTACAAGTGTTGTATACTCTTTTTGGATTGATTCATTTTATCATTATGTAATGTTCTTCTTTTCCTCTTATAACAGACTTTGTTTTAAAACATTTTTGTCTGATATAAATATTGCTACCTCAGCTTTTTCTTTCATTTCCATTTGAATAATATATCTTTTTACTTTCAGCCTTTGTGTATCTTTGGATCTGAAATGGGTCTTTTGTAGAAAGCATATATAGGATGTCCCAAAAAATGCATACAAACACTTTGAATAATTATAAAGGCAGTGTTTATTCAAATACATTTCATTTTCAAAATTGAGCTATCAGTTGTTAAAGTGTGTATACATTTTTAAGAGATATCCTGTATATGGGTCTTACTTATTTTTTATTCATTCAGCTACTCTATGTCTTTTCATTGGAGCATTTAATCCTTTTACATTTAAAGTGATTAGCGATAGGTATGTAGTTATTGCCATTTTATTCTCTATAATTATGTTTTGTTTTCTTATTTTTAAAGAAGTCTCTAACATTTTTGTTCATACTGGTTTGCTTGTGATAAACTACTTTAGGTTTGTTGTTGTTGTTGCTTTGTTGGGGAAGCTTTTTATATCCTCTTTGATTCTAAATGATAGCTCTGAGGGATAGCGTACTTTCGGTTGTAGATACTTGCTTATTATCACTTTGAATATATTGTTCCAATCCGTTCAGGCTTACAAAATTTCTGTTAAGAGAACAGCTAGTAGTTTTATGGGAGCTCCCTTGTAGGTAACTAACTGCTTTTCTCTTGCTGCTTTTAAGATTCTATCTTCGTCTTTAACATTTGTCAGTTTGATTATGATGTGTCTTGGTAAAAGTCTATTTAGGGTCATCTTGTTTTGGACTCTGCATTTCCTGAGTTTGTGTATCTTTTTCCTTCAACAGGTTAGGGAAGTTTTGGTCATTATTTATTCAAACAGTCATTAATCCCTTGCTCTCTCTTTTCTCCTTTTGGTACCCCTATGACCCAGATGTTATTATGCTTGATGTTGTCCCATTGGTCCCTTAAACTATTATCATTTTTTAATTTTTTTTTATTTTTCTGTTCTGATTGGGTATTTTCTGCTATCTTGTGTTCCAGATTACTGATTTTTACACTCTGCTTCATCTAATATGTTGTTGAATTATTTTAGTTTATTCTTTATTTCAGTAATTGTAGTCTTCATTTCTAACTGGTTATTTTTATGGGTTCTATGTCTTTCTTATGCTGTTGAATTATTCACTAAGTTCCTTGAGCTTTCTTATGACCATTGCTTTGAATTCAGTATCTGGTGGATTGCCTGCCTCCTTTTTTATTTAGTTCTTTCTCTGGAGGTTTCTCCTACACTTTTCTTTGGGGGATGTTCTTTTCTCTCCTTTTTGCCTGCCTTTATGTGTTAGTTTCTGTGTATTATGTAGATCTGTTATGTCTCCTGGTGTCTGTAAGATGGCCTTATGTAGTAGGAATCCTGTGGGGCCCAGTGGTTCGGTTCACCTGATCTCTGCAGCCCGGTGCTTGACAGTGTCCCTTGTTTGTGTTATGTGTTCCCTTCTGTTGTTTTGAGTCTTGGTTGCTGTTGGCATGACCCTGGGTAGAGTTGACCCTTAGGCTGGCTGGCTGTGAAAATGGGCCACAACCACAATGTATGAGCTGCTGTTTTGGAGGCTGACCCCACAGGTGGAATTTACCCCAGCAGTCTGTTGCCTGCTGAGACTTCCCTTTGGGTGGGTTGTTTTTGGAGCTGAGTCATGCTCTGTTGTGGTCTGAAGTTAGCCAGCCCACTTTGTTTGTTCTGTGGTCTCATGAGAGAGCTTTCCATGCAGTTCAGTATCAGATGTTGCCTGTTCCTGGTCCTTGGCTACCTGTTAGGGGATACAATATGATCCACATTTGATTGAACCTTATACTACATTTGGGTGCATGTGAGAGGAACCAAACTGCATAGCAAAACCTAGGGCAGATCAGAAAAAGGGCCAAAGCACCCCAAGGCCTGCCTTAGCCTGCCGTCTTCCTGTTAGGCTCAGCCCCTGGAAGTACCTTGGGCAGTATACAAGTTGTATGAGGCAGGTTCTCAGGGAGTTACCATGCAATGGCAAGTGATATTCACCAGGTTAATAAAGATTTAAGCTTGGCACCAGTGCTGGCTCTCAGGCCACTCAGAAAATGTCTCAGGGCGCACCCAGGCCAGCCACCACCTGCCTGGGGCCGGTGGAACTTTGCAGTCGGGCAGAGTTTCAGGGAGTCATCAGGGTGGAACCAGTAGAGTTCCTCAGGCTAAAGCAGATTCGGATTTGGTTGTGTGCAGGAGGGCTGAGCACAGAGATGGTGGCTCCTGGGTAGCACATTTAATATGGTTTTTGCCCTAGAGCCACATAGCTCAGTCTCTAACTGTGTTTCTCTGGCACCCCCCACCCCAACAAAGCCCTGAATTCCTCAAAAGTTTTTCATAGAAGACTGTAAAGCAAGCCCCAGCTGCCTGCCTTTGGCAAGGCTCACAGTACTGCACAAGCTGGGTAGAAAGAGGCTTCAGGGGGTTGCCAGGTGGAGCTACTGAGACTCTCCAGGCTAATGTCATGTGGGGAGAGGGCCCAACACAGGAATGGTAACAATGGTTAGGTACATGGACATCGCCTTGCCCTAAAGCCACATAGCTCAGCCTCTCTCTGTGTGTTTCCTGCACTCCCTAAGCTTGCCTCGAATTCCTCGAGAGTTTTCCAGAAAGACTGCAATACAGGCCCAGGCTGTCTGCTGCTGGCAAAGCCCACAGCCATGAATAAGCTGGGTACAGCAGGGCCTCACGAAGCCCCAGGGTAGAGCTAGTGCAGGTTATCTAGTGTATTTTAAGAATTATTTTTTTTTAAGATCATGGAAATTTTATCCTTCTTGTAGGCTGAAGAAAGAATAGAATGGGCAGGGTGAGGTTGAAAAACCCCACAGAGAGGGTGAAGTGAGGAACTGGATGCAATGATGAGGTGGGATCTGGTGTGTAAGTAGAGGGATTAGCTTTGTGAAGGAGGAATGGTGACTAGAGGAAGGAAGAGGGTCAAGGTGGGTCCTGTTCTAGTTTGGTCTAGAAGGGAAGTAGAAATTGAGTTAATTTATCTCAAACAGCATCAGTTTCCAAGAAACTGATGCTGTCATAGACCTGAATTGAACAGGTCAATAGATGACAATCATGCTTTTCTTCCATATTTTGAAGTGATGCTACTGCTTCCAAAAAATGAAGATCTATGTTTCCACTATGCAGTGGTAGTTCAATTGGTCTATGAACCTATAGGTGATATATATCACATAAACATTGAAATAGACTTTCCATCAGCCCAAGAAATAAATACAGAATTGTATAAAATTAAAAATTTACCTCCATTGCCACCACTTTTTAGGTGAGAGAACAAACAAAATTCCATGGCCTCTAATTCCATAATTATTCCAAACTTATTTCATATCTCTGCAGTCGGTCACATCTGAACGGACAGTACACCATCTGCTCCAATCCTCAACCCAGATAATGATGAGGTTGGCGGATAGCCATTCCATCAACAAGAACAAGTCTGAGCATAATTCTGCTCCATGGATGGATAACCACTTGAGCAGCTGTTTGTGATGTCATGGTTATGGGAACTTTAAGCAGAAAATAAGTAAAGTAAAAGCATTTATAGGATTTTGTGGAAAAACACTTTCCACCAACTGGCTCCCTGTAATGGGAAACAAAGACCCATCAATTCTTCATTCTCTTACTAAGCCCACCATCCAACCAAATTTTACCATGCACTCACTATTTGCTAGGCACAGCATGTGTAAGACTGTTATAGTTATTCACGTGAGCCAGGCACAGTACTAGGCACTGGTAATTCAGTGGCAACAAGGTGGATACACAGTTCTTGGAGCAGGTAAGGTGCTGTTAAGTGAGTAATCACACAGAGTAAGATGTTATAAGGACTCCTGGGTACTATGAAAGCATAGAACAGAGGGATTTAAATTGGATGTGGCATCTAGAATCCAGAGAACAGACAGTAGCTAATTCGATTACAAGAAGAAAGAAGCTTTCCAGAAATGCAGAAGAGCAAATCGAAACCCAGAAGTGTCAGCAAGAACAGAGTTAAATAAACCTAAGTAAAGAAAAAACATACCCCCCAAAACAAAACAAAAACAAACAAGCAAACAAACAAACAAACCCAGCTGCATTAAAAAGAAAGCCGAAGCAGAAAAAGTTGGCAATGGCCAGGTCAAGGTTAACTTTATAACTCATATTAAGGTATTTGAACCACATCCTATGGATGATGAGGTGTTCTGGAAGAGTGTGCATGTAGTGTGTGTGTGTGTGTGTGTGTGTGTGTGTGTGTGTGTGTGTGTTTATGTGTGTGTGGTAGGGGCAATAGGGGAGGTGATACAATTAGATTTGCATGACATGATTAGAACTCTATTTTAGAAAAACCATCTACCCACAGTATTCAGGATGAATTAAAATTGAGGAGACCAGCCCTCAGTAGAGAGATGGTGATGTAGGATTATGATGTGAAGTACTCAGAACAAGACATTTTGCCTACTTGAGTTGTGTGAATTAGGGTTCAACACCAACACAGGTGAAGTTTTCTAGATGTATGCCTCTTTTCCTAGGGTCTTACTGGTTCATGGACAGTGTGCGAAGAGGAATCTGTAACCGCCAAGACATCTGCATGACTTGCTGCTACAATAACGATCTATCTTTGCCTTTTGCATTGTGTGGTTTTGGTGGTTGGCTGTTAGTGTGGTTTTCTTTTTCTCCTGCACATGTTAAGATCTGTTTGGGGATACTGAGGAGCTTAGTTTGACTTGTGGAGATTGATTCAAAAGCAGAGCTTGAGGACCACCACGCTGAGCCTCCCTGTGCTGCAGAGCCAAGCCATCACTAACTGGACCAGCCAATGGGAGGAAATGCGTGACCAGGGGCCTGGTTCCAAGCTGGAGTCTTGGTGAAGCAGAGATGACAGATGCCACTGCTTTCTGCCAAACACCCATTCCAACCCTATTAGTGCATCATGTAAAAATGAGTGTGCAAAAATTGTGCTGAAAACGAAAACAGTCTGGAGGGTTTGCCTGCAGGCTGCTGTGCTGCTGTGCCTGCTGGGGCCTGGGCTGGGCAGCCTGGTCTGGCCTGGCATTGCCTCACATGCCTTCTGTCCCTCTGCAGTGAGGTATGCAATAGCAGGGGACCTGCAGCCAGCCTGCCTCTAACGGAGAAGAGTCTGAGAAGATCAGGAACCGGGCCTTAGACACAGAAGCTCTGCAGACAAGTATACCCTGGGAATGGGGCAAACAGAGCTGTTGCAGTTATTCCCATGAGCCTGGAAAAGGCGAGTTCAACTAAATCTGCAAGTGTTTAAGTAGAGATACTGAGCGCATCAGGTTGCCATAATAAAATGGATATTACAAGCAACCTTATGTTTGCTCACTTGGAAATGTCATACAGAATATCACTGAGGCTCATGTGCTGGTGGCCAGGGAGGGTGGCTTCCCCATGAGGATTATTTCCCCAAAACCTGGGTCTGGGAGTTATTAGAGGCAGAGGGAACGCTTTCATCTTCAATAACTATTTATTAACATACGATTAGCACTCTGTAGTCCACTTGCCTGGGCTTTCTGGTCACAAAAAGAAGGCAGATGGCATGCCACTGCTGAAAGGATCTACAGCAGCGGTTCTCAACCTGTGGGTCGCGACCCCTTTGGGGGTTGAACGACCCTTTCACAGGGGTCGCCTAAGACCATCGGAAAACACATATATAATTACATATTGTTTTTGTGATTCATCACTATGCTTTAATTATGTTCAATTTGTAACAATGAAATTGGGGGTCACCACAACATGAGGAACTGTATTAAAGGATCGAGGCATTAGGAAGGTTGAGAACCACTGTTCTACAGGCTTTACCTCCTTTGGCTTCACTCCACTGAACTCAGGTCAGGAGGTGAGAGGAGTGTGCTGGGCATGGTGGCATTCCCAAGGGGTGTGTGGGGAAGTCATTGTGGAATTCCTACAGAGCAACCTATTGAGGGGTGGGGTCCTGACCCACAGGGGCTGATATTCCAGGTTTCCTGTCTCCATGGGTCCAGAAGCACCTGAACCCCCAAAGCTGGCTTTGGTGTTGGGAACCAGCTGCATGGCTGCCTGTGCACAAGTAGGAGGTGGGGGGCTTCTGCAGGCCAGAGCTGGGCCTTTGGTAAGAGCCTGTGAGCCCGAGGATGCCCACTGCCTGCACGCCACTGGCCCAGAAGGCATCCCTGAGCCCTGCTAAGCTGTTTCTTTCTTTTTACTGGCAGCACTGCTTTGCAGTAGCAGATATCAGAGGGAGGGCAATCGGTGCCCTGATAGCAAAGCACGGACATTAGGGTCACTGGCAATTACGCAGAGGCAGAGGTGCGATAGCAGGACCTGGGGAAGAGGCTGAAAGTGGAGCAGATAACAGCTGGAGTGAACTTAACCTGAAGGCAGCAGCTGGGGCAAAGGTCAAACCACAGGGCTCTGGAGGACAACCCCTCGCCACAGTTGGGCTTGGGGGTGGTTTCCTCTGCAGGGCAGGGCCTTGAAGAATGCTGATAAGGGGATTATCACCAAGGGACAAGGACGATCATTTAGTCTAGGCTTCAAAATTTAGACTTTTGATTTTGTCTCCCAATGAACTTATTTATTTAGTCATTGAGATACAGAATTAAAAGATGTTCTTTAAAACTCATCTGATTAACAGACTATACATACCTCCTCCAGTAGTTGAAAAGTCAATATTTTTGTAAGTCCTGGGCCAACTTGAGAATAGCATAATATACTTCATTTTATTTTTGTAATTGCTAATTTGTTAAATGTAAGCAAATACAATGGATTACGACACTCTTTTAGTGTACCTTCATGTTTTAATATACCCAGAGTTTCAACAAAGTGGAAGTTACTGATGTCTCTTAAACTCTGAGATATCCTGGTAATACTTCCCTCTCACTCCCCCACCCCCAAATAAATTAGACATTTCTCATTGGATTCAAAATTAAGGCAATATCCACCTATGCATTCATTGTAGACTCTGAAAACATTAACTTGTGACCAACTTAGCATAAAGCTGAGCTTACCCCTGTGTTCTGGCCTTGGCTATGCCAACCACCCAGGTGTTTGTCTAGATGACATCATTGTGCAAACCTGAGCCCCAGGTTTTTTGTGGGTTTTTTTTGTTTGTTTGTTTGTTTGTTTTTGCCTCGAAGATGATGCTATACGTACATCATAGGGAGGGATTAAATTGATTGTGAAATTCCTTGTATAGGGCTTGCCTCACAGATGTTTTAATTTTCTCTCCCTTTTCCATTTCTGGAGCTCAGTTTTCTTTTCTGTAAAAATAAGTTCTTTCAAACTTTAGCATCTTTCTATTTTCACTGAAAATAGATTATATCTATTTTGATTAATACTAGAAAGTTAAAAAAAAAACCAATTGCTGTATTGATTGCAGTGATTTTTTTAAAAATCTGTGCCATAGATGCTATTAACCATTTTTGTTCTCAAAAGGCAAGAAATTTATAGAGGAGATCCTAAACTATTAAATTAGAGCCAGAGCCTTTGCAAAAATATAGAAATTGCTTTTTCATAAGGGGCATCCCATCAGAAAACACGTTCTCCTCAAGTCCTTTTCCCACCTGAACTTGCCCAGCAAAATCCTCAAGGCCTCTACCCAATAAGTTTCATTTTATGATTGGCCTTTGTGCTCACCCTGTTGAGAAGGAAAGGCCCTCCCCTTCAAACAGGTAGCACACTATGGGGCACCGCGGGTTTACAGCAGTGGGACCCCTGTGTGCTCAAGTTGGTGTAGGTGAGTGCCTTGGAGAAGGGACCGGACTCACCTTCGTTTCTGTGACACCTTGTCCTTACTTCCCTTCTACAGCACAGACTGCTTCCCCTCCTGCGTTCCCTCCTCCAAGTGGTAGGTGTCTCCAGCAGTGAAGGTCACAAGAAGTAACATGTGAGGCACAAATGAGACATGCATATGCATTTCTTCCAGTTTTATTGAGGTATAATTGAAAACTAAAATTGTAAGATATTAAAAGTCTACATTGTGGTGACTTGATATAGGTATACATTGTGGAAAGATTCCCACATCCATCACCTCACCTATTTAGCTCATTATTGTTATTTTTGTAAAAACATTTCACTTCTGCTCTTTTATTATATCATTTTAAGCGTATCATCGTGTTATTAATTATAGTAACCTTTTTTTTCTCTTAGAACTTGAGACCTTATCATCCTATAACTGAAAGTTTGCACACTTTACTCACATCTCCCCATTCCCCCCATGCCTCACCTCATCCCTTGGCAAACACATTTTTTTTCTGTCTCTGTGAGTTTGATTTTTTTAGATTGCACATATAAGTGATAACGTGTAGCACTTGTCTTTTTCTGCCTGAAAATATATGTAAATTTATTTTGTTTTTCAAAAGTTTTTATTATGTTTATTGGGGTGACATTGGTTAATAAAATTATATAAGTTTCAGATATACAATTCTATAATACATAATTTGTATATTGTATTGTGTGTTCACCAGCCCAAGTCAAGTCTCCTTCCATCACCATTTATCCCTTTTTTACCACTCCCAATACCCCTTCTCTATGACAATCACCATACTATTGTCTGTGTCTATAAGGTTCTTTACTTTGTTTAATAATTTTAAAATCTCTGCATGTTTTTTAACTTATTTTTAATCTTTATTAATTTACTTTTTTAATGATGACAGTATTACAGATGTCCCAAATTTTTCCCTCCATTGACCCACTTCACCCATCCCTGAACCAATCCTAGGCATTCGCCACACCATTGTCTATGTCCATGGGCTATGCACATATGCATATATGTTCATTGGTTAATCTCTTCCTACCCCTGGATTCCCCTTCCCTCTTCATCAGTCAGTCTGTTCCATTATCCATGCCTCTGGACGTATTTTGTTCATCAGCTTATTTTGTTCATTAGATTCCACATGTAAGTGAGATTATGTAATATTTATGTTTCTCTGACTGGCTTATTTTGCTTAAAATAGTAATCTCTAAGTCCATCTATGTCATAGATTCTATGATGTTGCAAAGGGTAAGAGAGGTGTTTTTTTTTTTTTTTTATTACAGCCACATAGTATTCTATTATGTAAATGTTCCACATTTTTTTATCCACTTATCTGATGAGCACTTGGGCTGTTTTCCAATCTTAACTATTATAAATAACGCTGCTAAAAACATAGAGTACACATATTCTTTCTGATTGGTGTTTCTGCATTCTTAGGATCTATTTCCAGAATTGGGATCGCTTGGTCAAATGGCTGTTCCATTTTTAATTTTTTGAGAAAACTCCATACTGTTCCCCACAGTGGCTGCATTAGTCTGTCAGCAGTGTACTAAGATTCTCTTTTCTCCACATCCTTGCCAGCAGTTGTTGTTTGTTGATTTATTGATGTTAGCCATTCTGGCATATGTGAGGTGATACCTAATTGTGGTTTTAATTTGCATCACTCTGATGATTAGTGGTGATGAGCATTTTGTACATGTCTATTGGCCAGCTGTATGTCCTCTTTGGAGGAGTTTCTATTCAGGCTCTTTGTCCATTTTTTAATTGGATTATTTGTCTTCCTGATGTTGAGTTGTATGAGTTATTTATATATCTTGGAAATTAATCCTTTATCAAATATATCAATATATCATTGGTGAATATGTTCTCCCATAGAATGGAGTCCCATTTCTTTTTGTTGATGGTTTCTTTTGGTGTGCAGAAGCTTTTTAGGTTGATATAGTCCTATTTGTTTATTTTTTTCCTTTATTTTCCTTGCCTTAGGATATGTATTAGCAAAAATATTGCCATGAGGGATGTCTGAGATTTAATGCCTATGTTTCCTTCTAGGATTTTTATGTTTTTATGACTTAAATTTGTCTTTTATCTATTTTGAGTTTATTCTTATGTATGATGTAAGTTGGTGGTCTAGTTCCATTTTTTTTTTGCATATACCTGTCCATTTTTCCCAACAGAATTTATTGAAGAGGCTGTTTTTACTCCATTGTATGCTCTTGCCTCTTTTTTAAAAATATTAATTGACCATATAGGCATGGATTTATTTCTAGGCTCTCTATTCTGTTCCATTGGTCTCTATGCTTACTCTTGTGCCAGTACCAGGGTCTTTTGATTACAATGTCTTTGTGCTATAGTTTGACATCCAGTACTGTGATCCCTTCAATTTTTGTTTTTTTCTTTCTCAAGAGTGCTGAGGCTATTTGGGGATCTTTTTTTGGTTCCATATAAATTTTTGGAATATTTGTTCTAGATTTGTGAAATACTGTTGGTATTTTAATAAGGATTGTGTTGAATATAAATTGCTTTGGTTAGTATGGACATTTTGATGATGTTAATTTTTCCAATCCATGAACATGGTATATGCTTCCACTTGTTTGTATCTTACTCTATTTCTTTTTTCAATGTCCTATAGTTTTCCTAGTGAAGGAGTTTTGCCTCCTTGATTAAGCTTATTCCAAGGTGCCTTATTTTTTATTTGTTGCAAGGATAAATGATTGTTGTTGTTTTTTAGTTTTGATTTCTAATAGTTCATTATTGATGTATAAAAATGCCATTGATTTTTTCAGTGTTACTTTTTGTCTTGCTACTTTGCTTAATTTATTTATTAAGTCTATTAGTTTTTGGTGGTGTCTTTAGAGTTTTATATGCACAATATCATGTCACCAGTGAGTAATGACAGTTTTACTTCCTCCTTTCCAATTTAACTGCCTTTTATTTTTTCTTGTCTGATCACTGTGGCTAGGACTTCCAGTATTATGTTGAGTAAAAGTGGTAAAAACCACAAGTCCAGTCTGGTGTTGGAAACAAGTGGACGGAGCTTCCAGCTACTTTGCAACCATCTTGGAATCAATCTTACATCCATTTTGTGTGCTGAGGGTCATTTAAAATTTTGAAAAAAACACAAGCTGACCTTATAGAATCTAAGGAAATTTAGGTCCAAATGACCTTGCTTGCTAAATTTTAAACATATGCAATGTCATGTCTTTATCTGTGTAGAGAATAAATAGGATACCGTAAACTTTCTTCCAATGATATACAAATAAAAGAGAAATAATATTTTTGTTTGTAGTTGCACACACTAATGAGGCCAAGCTATAAACTATATATATATATATATTTAAGAGTACAAGGTGTTAATTGAAAGCACTATTGAGTAAATGGTTAGAATAAATGAGACATTTCAAGAATGGAAGATATATAAGTTAAGGAAAAAGGAATGAGATTACAAAAGGAGACATACATAATTTACTGACATAAAGAATACTCACTGAATAAAGCCAAATCTTCCCACTATTGTGTTTATAAATGAGGGTAGATGCCAGAAATGGACATATGGTGTCCCCAAGGAGAAAAGGAGACAGATGCAAAATAAGTTATGTTCTTGTCACAACAGGTGATCAAGAAATTTATAATTTTCGAATTAATAACTAAGACCTCTCCAAGGCCAGAGAAAGAAGACACAGTATTTTGAAGGCAACGGCAAAAGAAAAAAAAAAGAATATCAACAATTATGAGAAAAAGTCAAAGTCTAACACCTGGAAAAAGTATCATTCCCTTAACCCTCAATGCTCAGCTGACTTTGTAGAAAGAGCCCCTTTGGGGTGCAGAGCCTTATATTTTCCCCTATTTTCTCAAGTCAGGAGAACAGAGGCAGTTCTTTGGGGACTTGAAGACCTGTCAAACTGTCATTTGACCACAGTGAGAGGGAACAAGGGAGGGCTGGGTGGAGTCATGCAGTAGGAGACTGTTCCAGGTTTTAAGAAAGATTGAAAAGACAAGCTAAAGGGGCTGTAGAGAGGGGGTTGGGGAGAGAGAGAGAGAAGCAGGCCCTTGGAAAGAACAGGATATATCCAGAAATTGGAATACTTTGCTCTGGGGCTCACCAGGAATTCAGGATTTAAATAAGTATTTAGATAAAACAGTGTGTCATATTATATCAACCGATTAACTAAAATGCATGCCACAACCATTTTAAGGAACATATGTTATTATGAAAGGACCTAAGGTTGTTGAGTGGTCAAAAGCCTGAGCACTGAGGGCTTGGCCCATCTAAACTTCACATTAGCTCCATGCGTGAGGAATCTTGTTTGCCCCCATTCTCCAGATGCAAAGTAAGTTTTGTTCTTACCAGAGAAGACCATCAGTAATGACAAGGGCAAGTTTCTGAATTTTCCCTCTCTGGAATTTGCAGGTAACTGGACATTCATTCAAAGCCCCAGAAACCACTGTGAGGCAGACCAGCTCACCTTCAAAATCTGTAGACCTGGTGTGTTTGCTGTGTATGGGCTATTTATAGCCTGGCTACTGCATAAGAGAGGTTACACCCCCTTGAGAACTTCTGGGTAAAATAACCACCAATTTTCAGTAGAGGGAGGTAAAGATGATGCTTAAACTCACTTGCCCTGGTTTCTACCTGAATTTCTGGCTTTACTGAGAGAACAGTGATAAGTAAGCACTTTCTTTCTTGTACAGAAGGCATTCTCCCTCTGGTAATCCGTAGGATCACCCACGGAACTATAAAACCCGGATTCTCAGGCCCTCATGCAGAACTTCAGAAGGACTCAGTCAAGAAGGATAAGGCAAGGAGGTGTGTGCTGAAGAGCACCCTGGGTGATTCTGACGCTCAGCCTCATTGGTGAACCGAATCACAGTGTTGAGGACAAGCTAAAAATAATGTTAACTTCACTGAAATGAAACAACAACAAAAAGAGTGTTTTTTCCAACTTAACATGACCAGCGGTATGAAAGAGGAAGGCAGGGACATCTCTCAGCTGCTTACTTTGTTCCAGGTACTGAGCTAAGCACTTTTCAGTAGATGGGCTTTTTTAGTCACAATGATAAATTTATGAGGTACTACACATGCTATCCCTCTTTTACAAATTATGAAACCAAGGCTTAGGGAAAGAAGGTAAGTGATTTGGCCAAGCTTAACCATTCATTACATTAAAAACATTCATGGGAATATTAATAAAATCTGAAAGGGACTAGGAAAAGTATTTATGGCATTGAGACTGATTCTTCACTGATCTCTGAATTTTTGAGGCAGAGCCCTGAACTCCAGTTATTGAATCTAACCTCAATTTGGATTTGTCCATTTGTAACTTGGGTATAGGCTGACCTCCTTCTCTGGAATAGTTGCTTACTTGAGATAGTTCAGAAGTGGGGAGAATGTCCTCTATGGTATTTGGAAGGCATTTATGCAAAAACCTGGTCTAAGGTCAAGTAAATTTCATCTGAGCATAACCTCAGTTTAAATTAAACAAAAGAGCAAAGCATTGACCTTATTTGAAGGACTTGTTAGATAACCGCACTTTGGAAATGGTGTTTTGATGACTTTAAAAGGGTAGCAAAACCAATCCATAGTTGACCAAGTACATGTTTTTTACGTCAGATTCAAGTGGGTTCTAAAGCCTTGAAAACAAATATTTCCTAGCTGAAAACAGTCCTTGGAGAGGGTTATCTTGTCAATGGGAAGATTCCCTAATGTAATCCAAATCTGTAAAGTTATAAAACAAGCATGCCTTAATACCACCAAGCTTTTGTAAAGGGCTACTTACTGAGGACCAAATTCCTGAGCACTGACAGATGGAACAGTGGCTCCTCCAAACTTGTGTAGCAGCTCCTTAAGAACTCCAGTATCCTCTAGTCTCCCAGACCCTAAACCACATGCTAAGAGAGCCATCCTCTAGGGGAGGGTTTTGGCACCTTGAACAGAGTTATTGACTACTTGTCTATTTCAGAGAGCAGATAGAAGCTAAAATCACTGGAAGATTCCTATGGATAGACAAAGCCTTTAGAAAGGCAAAATTAGCACAATAAAACATAAAATCATAAATCATACTACTTTGAACCAATGTTGCCTTAATAAATTTAATAAAAATAAATAAATAAATAAATAAATAAATAAATAAAGGTAATAAAAATAAATCATGAGCTAAACTAAGGTGGATTGGCTGATGATTTTTCAAAAGAGAAAAGCCCTAAGATGAATCCCCTGCTGTGATATTTATTTCTATTTAAATACAACAAATACACCATTTTTTCATTCCCAAGTTACCAACAGAAATGCTAGAGACATTTGATGTTAGAAATAGTATTTTGTGCCCTAACCGGTTTGGCTCAGTGGATAGAGCATTGGCCTGCAGATTGAAAGGTCCCAGGTTCGATTCCGGTCAAGGGTATGTACCTTGGTTGTGGGCATATCCCCAGTAGGGGGTGTGCAGGAGGCAACTGATCGATGTTTCTCTCTCATTGATGTTTCTAACTCTCTATCCCTCTCCCTTCCTCTCTGTAAAAAGTCAATAAAATATTTGGAAAAACAGAAAGAAATAGTATTTTGCAGCACTGTGGCAGAGAAGCAGGAACTTCGAGATCAAACAAATGTATTTTTTTATATTTCTAGATTCTACTCTTTACAATGTGTAAGTTTATGACAATTTCTCCAATCACCAATGATTTGATCTATGAAAGCGGAGACAATAATACACAGTATTGAGGGTTCTGATATGGCAATGCCTGTGATGTGGCTACAATTTGCTGGCGATTAGTAGATGCTCATTTAATACCTGTTGCCTTCCTTGGTTTCTTGAAATGCTTCTTCCATTTTAAAGATGCTGCTGTCTACCACCTCATCTGATGTATCCAAAATAAAAAATTGCATGTGTTTCTGAGGCTTCAGGGTTATGGAAATAGTAAGAGTCAAATGAGGTGACAACTTTGAACTGGGCCTGAGCAAAACTATTCTGCTTCAAAAGCTTTCATCCCATCTTTCTCTCCTCTCAAATTACTCACACATTTCCCTTTGGTTAAAATATAACAGTTGGGATTTTCCTTTAACATTTAATGTTTAATGTTGATGTTCAGCAATTTTAAAGTTATCTCTGGGATACATATGTATATTTTCAAGTGTTTTTAAGTAAGTGTGATATCTTTGCTTCTCACAACAACTTTTAAATGTTATTCAACTTTGCTTTCCCAATTCATTTTCCTCTGAAAAAGAGGGGGAAAATTACCTTAAGCTTAAGAAAAGACAGAGAAAACTTCCATTCTAGGAAAATAATGTTAGTTTTGACATAAATTAGATGCTTGCCAGTAACTCAACTACACCTGTCAAATAAGACATTAAAATATGTAATAGAATATTAACAAAAGTCAATTTTGCTAATAATTAAGCCTAAAATTTAATTGTTCTCTTACCAAAAGGGAGGGGAGTCTAAAAGCAGTACTGTTTTAGCAGGAAAAACAAATATTTGTGCTATAATGAGATTTGCACACTCCCTAATTTTCACTGTACTTCCAGTAGCCTTTGGAAATAAAGATATAAAGGAGTTCATTCTCTGCAAAAGGAGTAGTTAGTTTATGTTTATTCTTATTTAGCAACACCATTCAAAAATTATTGAGTACAAGACAAATAAAAATACAAACAAGAAAAACAATCCCAGCAGAATGTGTCGAGGGCTCACCTCGATGGGATTGGCACAGAGGAGCACCTGATCCAGAGCAAAGTGAGACCTTGGGCATTCCAGGTCATTTCCAACAGATGAGTATTTCTGTGGCTCCTGAGCTTGGGTTTAATTCCCTGTGGACATACAAACTTGTGATTCTCAAACGTTAATATGCATATGAATCACCTGAGGATCTTATTATCGGGGAGAAGGTGTGGGGCTGGGTGAAAAGTGAAACTCAAAGAAGAGAACAGAAGCATCTCTCTGGAGTAACCATGAGTGACAGCTGTCATAGGAGGTGGCCGTGGTACCTCTCCTCTTCTCTACATCTTGAGCATTCAGCAAGCATCCTAGTCATCCTGCCAGTGGTCTAAAATGTAGGACTCAGTAGTAATTAGAGGTTTAGTCTGAGTGTGTATGAATATTGAAAACAGGGAGTGTGTGAGTTCTCTGAGGGTAGTCACACTACCGGGAGGTCTGAGACCAAGAACAGTGTGTTTCTTGGGGAGCACTATCTCCGTGAAGGGCCTGTTCGTATTTTTATTTGTCTTGTACTCAATAACTGTGAACTGAGAAGAAATGTAACATGTTTTCAGTGGGTCACAGGAAACCTGTCCCAGGAAGAACCAAGAGAGAGGACTGAATGCAAGTGAAAGAGGGGAAAAGTGCTAGAATCAGAAGACCTGGAGACCAGTCGGGTCTACCCACTGTAACACTGGAGGACTCTGAGCTAATCGCTCTGCTGATCCAAGTCCAAGTTTTCTCATCTGCAGAGCAGAGTCAGTTGTCTGTAAATTCAATTTTAGTTTCACAGTTTTGTCATGCTTGCCTTTCTGGAACTTGTTGTTCAGTAGTGTTATAAAAGGATCAATAAAAAAATATCTAGAGCATAGTTGGGAGAGCTTGTGTGCTGGTTGTGAGAACTTTCTAACACCAATGATGTTTCTAACACTAATTAGTTGTATGGGAGAAGTTCTACACTCACTTTTCTCTTGTAGAACATTTTGAAGATCCATGATCTCTAGGGATCAGCAGATCCACTAACTCCAAGCAAATAGTCTGTGCTTTTTGGCAAGGAAGGAAAACTTTGATCAGAGAGAGACCTAATGCAATAGAA
The DNA here is from genome assembly GCF_014108235.1 of Myotis myotis. Classification (NCBI taxonomy): domain Eukaryota; kingdom Metazoa; phylum Chordata; class Mammalia; order Chiroptera; family Vespertilionidae; genus Myotis; species Myotis myotis. The sequence continues at coordinate 9,098,771 of NW_023416315.1, forward strand.
TGGATAGTCAGGTGTTCCAGGTCCTTAAATAGAGGTAGCCCTTAAGAAAGAATAAATAGCCGAAACCGGTTTGGCTCAGTGGATAGAGCGTCGGCTTGCGGACTGAAGGGTCCCAGGTTCGATTCCGGTCAAGGGCATGTACCTGGGTTGCGGGCACATCCCTGGTAGGAGATGTGCAGGAGGCAGCTGATCGATGTTTCTCTCTCATCGATGTTTCTAACTCTCTACCTCTCTCCCTTCCTTTCTGTAAAAAATCAATAAAATATATTTTAAAAAAAAAGAAAGAATAAATAAAGCAAGGTATTATGTTGACCAGAGTGAGCAATCAGGATCAGAAAGGATTTTATACAGTGGAGTAGCCCTGTGCATCTGTGCATATAGAAGGGAAGGCAGCAAGATAAGTGCTTTTATAGAGGAAGAGGTGGAAGTATAAGCTTCCTGAGAGCAGGATTTATTTTATTTTACTTTTTGTCCATCATGGCTTCCCAGGGTCAGAGAGCCTGTACATAGCAGACACCCATAAGTACTAGCTTAGTGAATGAAGGTGGTCGAGAGGGCACATTGGGCATTCAATGTAAACATGACTCCTTAAAAACTATTTTTATGTAATTCAATCAAGGCAGTTATAGAAATGGAGAAAAAGACATTAGGAGTAGCAAGGAGGAAAATCATAACATCTTAAAAAGACAGACAAGGTAACCAAGATAAGTCCCCTAAGAGCAGAAAGACTATGGGTGGAAGTCACAGGTAAGTCCCTTCCTTTTCCTTGATTGATTGTTTAGACATGTATCTCTGTACTGTTTGGAAGAAGCAGAAACCTGTGGCAGAACAGAAGACAAAGTCCCGAGAGAAAATATTGCACTATGCTGCCTCCATCAGACCAGATAGCACTGAGCCTCCACAAGTCTGCCTCTGTTTGAGAGTCTGAGCACTATATTGGCAGGATTTCAGGAAGTGCAGATCTACAGCAGAAAGGGGGCAGAGAATATTTCTAGAAGACTTATCAGAACTATGGGAACTTAGGAGTGAGCCCATTTCTCTCCATCTCAAAGACCAAGTCATGAATGCCTCAGTCTCTTGAATGATCTTACCTATATTGTACTACAGGCTCTTATTAGTTGGCCAGCAAGAGAAATCTCTTATTATATCAGATGCTTATTTTCAAGTTGCTTTTATGATTACAGTATTGCCGTAAAAATTTCCTATTACCTTTTGCTTAAAAGCTTAAGCAAAATATTCTTAACAAAGAATTCCTTAAACATTTTTTAAAACATCTTGTGATAGTTCCTCCTATTGACTGAAATGACTTAAATAAATCTTCTTAAAATTTAATTTAATTTGCAAACCTGAATTCCAACCTAAAACTCAGCACAACTTTGCATGCTATTAACACATAGATATGTAATTCAAAATTCAATTTTACTTTCTTTTTTATCCGATAGATTATTAAAAAACAGAAAATTTACTCAAGTCCATAACTCTGCTCTTCTGACTTCTAAATTTAGCTGCCAGTTTTAGGAGAATTTGCATACTCTTGAATAAATGCCACTGAAGGGGGTGGTGGTTTAGTAAAACTACTTATATGTAGATCCCCTCCTAAAGTGCCCTGTGAATAGCTTTTATTAAGGCAGGTTAAAATTGCTCATTATCCGAAAATAACTTTGGTGCATGTGATGTTTTAAAAAAAGCATACACCGTAATCAGTTTGACATTTTTGGAATTTCAAAAGGTAATTAGGGAAAAAAAAATCTGCTATTGTGAGCATTTCTAGTGAGGGATCATCCTGGTTTTCATAGATCTTTAAGGTTGCATTAGCTTATCTCTAAAGTCACTGATGTTAGTACATGGCCAAGTGCAGGGGAATTCACCTTTAAAGGAAAGGTTGGTGACACAAACTAGAAGGATATTTGAAGATAGACCCTTGGGAAATTCATCATAGGTTCCATCACTGATCTATCCCGGCATGTTGTGATTAAATGCTAGACTTTGGAGTCCAACATTCCTAGAGTCAAATGTAGTCTACATACTGTAGCCACAGGAAAGCTACTTTGCTTCTCATGTGTCCGTGTTCTCCTTCGTAAAAGAAGGGTGATAACTAGAGACCATATATCCCAGTGTGCCCTTGAGAATCTCTATTTATGCTTGTTGTCGGATCTAATTATTAATGAGTCTTTCCATTCTCAAAAGTGTCCCCATTTGCCTGATAAATTACTAACTAACTCTAATGCAAACTGTGGTCGGGTTGTTAGGAGGATTTACTCAGCACAATACCCGGCGCAGAATTAGCACTGAACACATCCTGCAAAATAGGAGCTGTTCAGACTAAAACTATGATGAGGACAAAAAAGGTATTTCATACAAAGGACTAGGCATGTGGCACATTGTAAGTGCTTCATAAATATTAGTTACTGTTACTCATTTTGTGGTATTTACTCACCCTGAAATAACAGTGAGTTTGGAGTTCATATACAGCTGCTAGAAATTTGAAATTAGTCAAAAAGGCTTAGAGATGGTCTTCTAGATGAACCGTGCAAAAATACCTCGGGCCAGCAGGTCTGCCACAGATTGTCATCTTTAGCTGAGGGATCTGTATCCATAACCTGAATCAAATGTTCAAAGATGTCTTACATCTAAAAAAATAAAGAACCCTTAATCTGCTCAATGTCCCTTTAGCAGACCTGAAGGGTGAGGTGGCTGGGCCCACTGACTCACAGCCTCAGGCAGAAGATGATAGAGAGCCAAGTCCAGTTTTTTGGATCTTAACTGAGGTGGTCTTCTCACTGGTCATCATTATGGCAGATGAGTTAAACATTTTTAAATAAAACTGTTTTTAAAAGTTGCAATGTAAAAATATCACAAATGGAAAAATCAATAGATCTTTTAAGACCTCCACATGAACCACTACTGGGGTAGGAGGACCTGCTTATAATTGAGAAATGGCTGGAGACTCAGGGTGGACATGTATGAGAATTTCGAACAACAGTGGGAGTAGAGATGAAAAGGAAAACTATAAAGGTCCAAGAAGATAACAGGAGGAAACCTTTGGGTATGGTGATTACTTTTATAAAGGACACAAAAGACATAATCCATGACGGAACCAGTTTGTAAGTGAGACATCATTAAAAGTAACAACTTCTACTCTGCTAAATACAACATCAAGAGAATGAAAAGACAAGCCATAGACTGGGAGAAAATATTTTCAAAACACATATATTATAGCCCTGGCCAGTTTGGCTCAGTGGCTAGAGTGTCAGCCTGCAGACTGAGGGGTCCTGGGTTCAACTCCGGTAGGGGGCACATGCTTTGGTTGTAGGCTCTATCCCCAGCTGGGGTGTGCAGGAAGAAGCCAATTGGTGATTCTCTTTCAGCATTGATGTTTCTATCTCTCTCTCTCTCCTCTCCATTCCTCTCTGAAATCAATAAAAACTATATATATGTATATGTGTATATCACCAAATATATATATATATGTGTATACATTATATATATACTATATATATATATATATATATATATATATATATATATATATATATATATACTTTATATATATTATAAAGGACTATTGTCCAAAATATATAACAAACACTTAAACTCAAAATGAGAATAAGAAAGTAAGGAGGGCTTTTATTTTTCTTTCAGTTATAACTTCTCTGATGCTTTTCTTTTCTTTTTATGCAGACCCAAGTTTCTGATGTCATTCCCCATCGCTGTGAAGAAATTCTTTTCACATTTCTTACAACACAGGTATACTGGCAACAAAGTCCCTCAATTTTTGTTGGTCTGAGAAAGTCTTTCTTTCTCCTTTACTTTCGAATGATAGTTTCTCAGTGTAAAAAAAAAAAAATAGGTTGTTTATTCCCCCTTTTCTGCCTCCTCTGTCTCAACACTTTATTTCACTCCACTCTGTTCTTGCTTACATGGTTTTTGGAGGAGGAGTCAGATGTAATTCTTATATTGCTCTTCAATAAGTAAAGTGTTTTCTTCACTGGCTTCTTTCAAGGTTTTTTTTCTTTATTTTTGATTTTCTGAACTTTGAATATGATATACCTACATTTAGGGTTTTTTTGGTGCCCTTTGAGCTTCCTAGATCTGTGGTTTGATGTCTAACATTAATTTGAGGCAATTCTTAGTCATTATTGCTTCAAATATTTCTTCTGACACTCTCTTTTTTTCTCCTACTTGTACTCATATTACACATATGTTGTTACACCTTTGGTAGTTGTGTCACAGTTCTCAGGTATCCTGTTTCCTCTTTTAGTCTTTTTTAGCTTTGATTTCAGACCAGATGTAGCTGTGTAACCACAGAGTGAGCAAGAGTAAAGTTCCCAAGTTTGGAATCACCCACCTGAAGGGGCGGGCCAAAGCTCCAGGGCATAAGAGAAAGGAGTCTGGATGAATTCTTCCATTGATGGAGAGGGTCATGACAGACAATAGAAGCACGCTGAGCACAAAGATCAATGAGCAATATCTAATCACTCCCATTCCTCTTCCCTCCCAAGTTCTCATGTATTTTCCACAATCAACTTTTGTCAAAATAGGTGTGAACATGTGTGCTCACATTAATACAACTCTCATCAACACATCTGCTTAAGTCTCTTCAAATATCAAATATAAATGCACCAGTGTGCAATTATTCTTTTAAAAAAGTTTTTTTTTAGTTTAGATTGGACTAGAACAATCTCAATGAGGTAGGTGTTCCATTTCTCCATTTTAGAGAGAGCAAGCATGGCCATGTCACAGGCCCAGTGAGGGTTGGGCCTGTGCTCTGATTCAGGAAATCTATCTGCAGAAGCAGGGTGACAACCTGTGTGCTACACTGCCTCTTATCCCAACGCAATCTCTTAGAAAATATTTTTAGTGACAATGAGTAATAAAAGTATAAATTAGAAGCCAACATGTTGTTCTAGTAATACAACTAACCCCACCATGGTTGCAGCCAGGTGACCAGAGCTGTCTCTTCTCAAACAAATTTGAACATGATCAGACCCTTTGTATGGTGTCCCCTAATTTTAGAAAAGTAGAAATGTGGGGCAAAAAACACATATACTTTAGAGGCGTAGAAGTATAGGCCTCAACAATGTTTTGTAAAATGCAGGGTAGGACAAAGGTAGGTCTACAGTTGTTCATATGGGAAATAATACAGTACGAATAAATAATAATAGAAGAATAAACTGTTTTGTGTACCCACAACTGTAAACCTACTTTTGCCCCCCTCTGTATAAAGTGCAATGACATGTGAAGGATTCAAAACATCATTAAAAATAACAGTGTAGGTAGTACAATAGATTACAACTATTGCTATATAATGTTACCTTATTAGGCATTATCAGACTATGCATTTGACTTTATTGAAAGGGTAAGATGTAAGGTACTGTCTTTACCTGAAATATGACACATCCTTTTATATTTTAGTCCCTGACTATCTGAGGGACAATTCATAGATATGTACAAGGTCACAACTCTTCAGTTACATGCCTGAAGAAACATTAATTAATCTTTCGTTATTTGCCTCTCTCTCCAATACTTTTTTTCTACCAGTAGCTAATTGTCACACCCTTTTCCTTTTCTCAAACTTGCTTTGCATTTAATACATTCTAAAATATTTATAAATTACATGAATATTTCAAGAATTGAAGTAGAGCTAGATAGGAAAAAATAGTTTCCCCTTTAAAAATATAGAATAGATTTTTGGAAATGGCCCTGAAGATGTTTTACAACATATGTTCTGTTAACAATCATTCATAGCAAATAATTCTAATGATCTTCCTCTTTGATCTTAAAGAAATGCTTTTTCTCACCATTTCTTCTCATACACACCCATTGCCCAGTCAAAACTGCTTGAAATGAATAGGAAGCAACTCTAAGAATTCCGGAAGACAAAAGGATCCAGAAACGCAGTTCTGGCAAAATAATTGTCCCTGCTGTTATTTGTCCACTCAGGCAGCTATAACAAAATACCACAGACTGGGAAGAGTGTAAAAAACAGAAATTTATTTCCTATAGCTCTGGGAGCTGATGAGTCCAAGATCAAGGTGCCAGCATGACTGTGCTTCAGTGAGGTCCTCTTCCTGGTAAGCAGGTACCTTCTTGCTTTGTCCTCACATGGTGGAATGGACAAGGGTGCCTCTGTGGAATCACTAATCCAATTCACAAAGACTCCACCCTCAAGACCTAAGCACCTCCCCAAGGTCTCACCTTCAAATACCGTCACATTGGGCATTAAGATGTCAACAATGGAATAACTGGGGACCTAAATAGTCAGACCACAATAGTCATCCAGACAAAGATAAAAGGTGTGGTTTGAACATGATCAGGCAATGCCGGCTACTTCCTTTCCCTGGGGGCACTTACTCAAACTGCTTAAGAATCATCATAATAGTGAATAGGTAGGTTCCTCAGTAACAAATTTCCTGATTCTAAACATCTTACATGAATGTTAATGTTGGCATGTAGAGACATGTACTTTCGTTCTTAAAACTTTTTAACACAAATGTTAAACAGGAATTAAGACAGCTTATTTTGCTCAGGCCACTGAAATGCTCAGGGTTTGTGCTTCCCTGGTTCAAGTCCTTTTCTGGACTGTAAATGAAAAAGACCACAAGCAGGCCACTGCAGAGATTTGTCCATCTGCCACAGCTGACCTTATTCCTTGAGCATACCCCCTTCCCAGGATGCCTTCTTACCTTCTGACATAACTATATCTCTTTCCAGTGCTCTAGACTTTTCTAGGTAGCAAGTCACTAACTGCTAACATTAGAACATAAGATGTTTTTAAAGTAATTTCAGTATTCCCTACAAAACAGATTCACTAACCAGTCCTCAGAATAATTGTCCGAGACCCACCTGGCCATGGGATATCACCATTAGGCTTTTCTTTTCTGAACACAAATAGAAATGGAGTGCAAAGTACAGCAGGGTAAAGTTCAGGAAGCTTCCATTCTACTATTTGCAAATTTGAAAGCAAAAGTTTTAGCAGTTAGTTCCTTGAGCAAACAATTTATCTTCCTGCAGTGTTATGGGATTATCAGGATTTATCCGCTTTATACTTCTCTTCTCTACTACAGCAAGCTACCATGAGTCATATTTATAAGGATAAAGTAACAAAGATGCATAGATATGTGTGTGTTGGGGTGTACACAAAGTTTTCATTGTCTAAGAGTATGTTGTAGAAAAACATAGGCTAAAAATGCACTGTGTCTAGAATGAGTAAGTCATATCCTTAAGCAAAACAAAACACACACTTATTAACCTCACTGGGTGTGAGAGACTCAAGCGAACACAAAACACTCTGTCTATGGAGAAGAACTCAAGTTCCTGTTTGTAAAAACCAAGGAATTGGGGAGTGAGAGGGGTTATTTGGTTGTTGTTACACTTCTGTCAGAACACCTAAAGCTACCAAAACAGGGCCACACTCTATGATAAAACATCCAAGAGCTTATGCCCCCAGGGTGCATCAACAGTGTGGGGTAAGATCCAGCTGCCACTATGGCTCCCAGAATCAAGTTTTCTCCAGTGAGGGGGCTGAGGCCACATTCAGCTATTTCAAGGGAGCATGTGAAATCTCATTGCTACAGTTTCTAGCTACAAATGGCGTTTACACTCTCAAGTTTTTTTAAACGTACATTTTATAAATAATTTATCTCAAAATTGTGGGTCAATTATAATGCAAATGGACAGTTTGCATTGTCAATAGTTATGGAGAAAAAGGAAACAATGGGCAAATCCAGTCTTTTTAAAAGCAACTTTTTTCAAGCCATAAATGCCACTTGTAGAGAAGAGACTCACAGCCCACTATGAATGTATCATTAAAATAAAGTGTGAAAGGTGGAGACAGTTCCTTTGTGACTACACCTTCTAATTTTATCTAAATAAAAAAAAAGATGCTTTTAATAATCATTCTTTTAATTCTTACATAACCTTTGAAGTTGGGTCATTGTTATCCTTACAGATGGAGAAACTGAATATAAGACAAAGTATATCATTTGCGCTAGATCTATTGCTAGTCAGATCCCTGTAGGTTTGCAGTTATATCACATGCATCTGTTAATACTTGCCGGAAGCCGGTCCATCCTTGCTGCTTGACACAGTCACTGCAGGAAAGAAACATCTGCACAGCATATGTTTCAAGGGACCTGGCGTATATAGCATACTGTTCTTAATATGTTTGCTCCCCTTAGCGCTGTGTGTTTTAACCAAGGTCACCTCTCCGAGAAAGGTTGTTTCCCCAGGTAGGAATTTTTCCCTTAAGTCAGGGAGGGGATGCCTCTCCTAGAAAGGTTGTTTCCCCAGGTAGGAATTTTTCCCTGAAGTCAGGGAGGGGATGAAACTCCTTAACTAAGTGCCAGGCGGGTAGTTAATCACTTTAACTACAAACAATCATGCTTAAGCTACATAATCTTTACTCCCTGGAATGGAGATAAGAAACGCCCTAACCTTTGTAATAGAAATTGACAGGATTAAAATCAACTGGTATAAATACGGATGTAACAAGACAATAAACAGCAGAACTTCGCTGGAGATCGAGACCAGAACTTGGCTGGAGATCCTGGCTAGAGATCCTGGCTAGGCTGCTGATCAACTGAACGCTGTCTCCGTGTCATTCCTTCTTCGCCGACTCCGTCTACACCTTTGGGGACCCCTGGACCTGCTGGGGTTGGACCCCGGCAAATACTCTGCCAAGATTACTTCTGAGATTACTTGTCATGCACTTTTATATGTTTGTACTCTACCTTATTGTACAAATGAGTTGAAGAAGATAATTGAAAATCTTAAGGAAGAAATCCATGCAAAATATTTTCTTTTTTCTTTACCATCTGTTCAGTGCCTTCTGGAAACACCTGTTCAAAAGAGTTGGGGATTATAATAGAAATGTAGGATTCAGGGTACATAGTGGCTCAATTTTGCTCTTTTCTTTCATTATTTCCATATAGAACATCAGATAAATAGAAACTATTGAAAGATGATGAAAGGGCAGAGCTGGTCAAGCTAATAATCTCTTAATTCTATATAATGACCAAAAACTGGTAGAGGATGGGAATTAAGTCAGACGTATTAAAACAATGTTTCCACAGACTCTTACCGGAGTGCATCTACTCTTTTTTTATTATTATTTATTTATTGATTGATTAAGTTATTACATATGTGTCCTTATCCCCACATTACCCCCATCCCCCCCTCTCATGCCCTCACCCCCCCCCCCCCCCCCCAGTTATCTGTGTCCATTGGTTAGGCCTATATGCTTGCATATAAGTCCTTTGGTTGATCTCTCCCCCTCACCCCCACCCTCCCCTGCCTTCCCTCTGAGGTTTGACGGTCTGATCCATGCTTCTCTGTCTCTGGATCTGTTTTTGTTTATCAGTTTATGTTGTTCAGATGGAACTGGAGAGCATTATGCTAAGTGAAATAAGCCAGTCAGAGAAAGATAAATATCATGCATCTACTCTTAAGGCCCCACTAGCCTGAGCAGCCTTTCTCATCTATCCTCTGGACAACACTTTAGGGAATGCAATTAGCATAGAAGTTATGCGACTCTGCTAGGATGAAGTTGTCTTTGTATCAGAAGGAAGCCCTTCATTCACTGAAGAATATGGGAAGAGGAATAACTTGAATTCCATTGGCCATGAGACCTTTAACTTTACTTCATGTTGATCTGGCAAAGAGACAGTGAAGGTGGTTGCAGCCTAGAGTAACAAGTACTGTATTGAGCGACATGTGTGATACCAACATTTTAGTAAATATATTCCCACCTCCCCAATTAAGCTTTTCATCTTTGAATGTCACTCTTCCTATAATAGCTGCACATGAAACTGCTGCTCTTAGAGGATAAAGTAATATGCAATCAAACACTTCCCTAGATAGTGCTTCATTTATATACTTGTTGAAAATATATAAATATTAAATGAATGACAGGGATCATGGAAATTATTTTAATCTGAATACCTAGCCCCCATATTATCAATAGGAAAAAGTTACCCATCTAAGTTGAGACATCCTGAATTATTTGGAGAAGATTTTCTATGGGATGTTGAAAATAATAACCTTCAATAACAATGGAATCACTTAGAGAGACTACAAAGCTAATGACATTTTAAGAATAAAGTTTATTTGATAAAATATATTTTGAAATGTCTGTTGTAAGTATCTGACAGAACACTCTTGAGACAGCAAACTATGCAGAAATACTTTTAGCTGCTGCCTGCTCAGCCTGACTCCTTTATGCTGCTTTTTCTAAGAGAGTTGCTCTTTTGGCTGCTGTTACCTAATCATCACATGGACCCTATTTGGAAGCTTGGCTGGGACAGTCATCATGAATGAAAAAGACAGGGCACACAAGGGCCAGTTGGAAAAGTCACGAGGAGGTGCTGGGTGTGGGAATGGAAAATGGGAAGGTAGAATGGTCAGACTTTTTTCAACATCAGACCACAGTAGGCAGTGACACAGATGTGTAAAATATTGTCAAAATAAATAAAACAAGAGGAGATGAGGCTCTTATGAGAATTACCTCTTTTCAAAAAATTATCTGCTGCTGATCATTTTTCTTTTAACATAGCAAATACACAAGCAAGCATTATAGACCATAGTTTTGTTGTTTTTACAGAATTAGAAACACACCGTACATAGAATTTTGCAACTGCTTAATACTTAATGATATAGTATGATCATTTTCCCATAATTAAATATTTATCAATATTATTTGAATGATTTTATGATGTTCTTCTTGTAGACATATATTTATCTAATTTCTCATGGCTAAATATTTAGAGGTTTGGTTGTTCTTTTCATATTTTGCCATTATATATTATACTATGTTGAGAATCTTGCCAAACATCTGATCATTTCATTAAAACCAATTTTCATGTGTTGAATTTCTTGTCAGAATTCCATAGAGATCCATTGTGAGATTTGTCTTCCTAAGTGCACACTATTCAGTAAGTCTCATTTGATGATACCATTAATGTTTCAGCCTGAGCAATAGACAGATAGAGCCATAGAACAGCATTGAAAGAGCAGGTGAGAAGACAGCCTGCGTCTTGTTCTGCTTCCTCCTTAGTAATGTGACATAGCTAATTAGCAAAGACACACATCAACAACAAGGTAATATCAGATGGCTATAGGTGTCCTAAAGCCAATAGAAAGGGTAATATTGTACAATAAACTTCCAAATTGGTTTCAACACATATTTATCACAGTGGATAAAAAGATGCTAATCTCCCCACACCCCTGCCCAAAACATTTAACACTTTCACATACTATTTTAATTTAATTTATATTTACTTGATTACTAATGAGAATATATATATATATATATATATATATATATATATATATATATATTAGTTTTGGGGTTCCTTTCTTTGTCAAGTACCTTGTTGTATCCTTACACATTTTTTCTATTGTCTTGATCTCCTTTTCTTATTGATTAGAAGAGCTCTATTACATTGAAAATATATTTCTAATTTTCCTTTTACGTTTGATGAAGTGTTTTGTTATGCAAAATGTATTTATTTAGCTAAATGCATCATTTTTTATAGTTTTCTAAATTTCTTTTGCCAAAACAATATTTTGCTTGTTGCTTCCAAGATAATATAAGTACTTAAGTTTATTTCTAGTTACTTATATAGTTTTATTTTTTATATTTAGCTCTTTAACTCATTTGTATTGCTAATATAATTTTCCAAATTACTAACCAATTGTCCTGCCACCATTTACTGTGAGATTTTCCCTGCTGTTTTGAAACACTACTACCACTATCATATTTTTAATTTAGGATATATAATTTGAACTGTCTGGATTTCCTATGCTGCTATATTGATTTTCTGTCTATTCTTTGACCAGAACCATACCTGAGGCTACTCTTGGTTTGGTCTAATTTCTGTTTGGATAAATAGTGTGCTAGAAGTGGGTCTTTCAGACTGACTTCCTTATCTACCATCATTTTCTGCTTTCTAATCTGGAGAATGGATCATAAAGTGCTAACTGACTGTTCAGGGAGGGAGAAATAGGTAAAGTATGAGAAGAAACGGGAAGGAATAAACATTTTTTTGAGTATTTACTTCATGCTTTGTGCCATGTTTATCTTTATAACAATCTGAATGTCATCATCACTGTTTTGCTGATAAGGCGATAAATTACTCAGGATCACATAACAAATGAGAGGTGGAATTAGGATTCAGACTGAAAATTGACTTCAACTTTCATGCAACCCACAGGGGTCTCGTGAAAGAAGTGGGAGACAGGACCAATGTCCCTGGTGCTAGTGCACGGACTGTGAGAATGGAGTCTGCCAGCTCTAGCATCATTGCAAGGAAAGGACTCAGAGCCATGACATTGTCTCTGATTCCCTTTACCCTTTCTGGGTCAGTGTCTTGCCACTGTATTGCACTGAGACAAGATGTATACCCACAGATCTTGTCTCAGTGTAATTCAGTGGCAAGACACTGACACAGAAGATGTATCCACAGAGTCCTAGCCCGTTTGGCTCAGTGGATAGCGCGTCAGCCTGAGGACTGAAGGGTCCCAGGTTCGATTCTGGTCAAGAGCACATGCCTGGGTTGTGGGCTCAATCCCCAGTGGGGAGTATGCAGGAGGCAGTCAATTGATGATTCTCTCACATCACTGATGTTTCTATCTCTCTCTCCCTCTCCCTTCCTTTCTGAAATCAATAAAAATATATTTTTAAAAAAGTATAACCACAGAGTAAAATTAGAGGTCATTTCCAGCAGCCCTTCCCCATATACCATGTCCCTTTACCAATATGGGTGACTCTCTTCCTAAGCTCCTAGATCTAGCCTAAGGGGGATGTGGGCAAACTTTTTGACTCGAGGGCCACAATGGGTTCTTAAACTGGACCGGAGGGCCAGAACAAAAGCATGGATGGAGTGTTTGTGTGAACTAATATAAATTCAAAGTAAACATCATTACATAAAAGGGTACGGTCTTTTATTTCAATAGTTTTATTCATTTCAAACGGGCTGGATCCGGCCCGCGGGCCGTAGTTTGACCACGGCTGGCTTAGACTCTTCGGAATGAACACTTTTTACTGGCAAGCTAGAGTGATCATTGAATGATTTTCTGAGAAACTCGAAATTATGAAAAATACTCAACTCACCTAAGAATTGTTGAACTACATTTATAGTATATTGTCCCGTGCTTAGCACAGAGTCTTAAGCAGAGAATTTTCTACTTTATTTATTTTCTTGTCCTAGTAAACTATATAGATTGCAGGAATATTTATACTTGTGTTGTTTGATATTGCTAAAAACATTTTATTTTGCTATACTTCGATCATATGATATATTCAATGTATGCAGTCTGATTGGATTGGATTTTATTTTAATTTTTTTCTTGGTAGAGGAGGGGGTACTGTAAGCATTTATATTGATATAAAGAAATTAAAGACAGCTGGGAATTGAGAGAATCACAGAAGCCCTTAGACTTTCCAATTTGGTAGAAAACATGATTCCTAACCTCTGCCCTCTGATTCTAAGTAATTGGAAAATGCAAGGAAGAAAAATCAAAATCCTAAATAAAATCACAAAAGGGATAGAGTCCTAGACACAACGTGACCTCTGCCTGGGTCTTATGGCCAAAATAGCAGAGTCATTCCGTGTTTTCAGAGAGTGGATTTGGAAACTGATCATGATACCATGTTCCTTGGGGGCTGGCTTGGCCCGAGGAAGAGCTGCAGGACAGAATCTGAAGTATGATATCAGAGGGGCCCAGGCTAATTAGCTATGAGACTCCCTGGGCTGAATGGAGGCTCACCTACACTCACACCTGCAAGCGCCACTGTGGTCTTGAGAGGGAGCAACTCTGTCTGACAGCAATAGGTACCAGAAGCTGGGCTCCTGACATGGAGACTCAGAAATGCCCATGGACAATGGATGTAACAAACAGCAATTGAGGACTTCTGCTTCATACGGAAGCAAGTGTGAATGACGTGCAGATTCACCTAAGTGGTAAGAAGTTTCTTGGTATTCAAAAATACCAAGGGTATTGTTTCTTAATAATTGGAGTGGAGAAACAATAAGAAGAGAAAATGAGAACAAATGAGCTTGAGTTGCTGCCAATCTGATCAGCAGGAGCTTTCTGATATTTATTTGGGTCACCATGGGGAGGCCATATTTTATACCCCACAGCATAACAAGAGGCATCCCGGCTAACAGGTTGCAAATAAACATTGATGATGTGCACTATAAACCCATCTCACTGTGTCTCAAGATTCCTGGGAACCCAGAAAGATAAACTCACCAGAAGTCTAAATAAACAAAGGTATGATGATGTCAATGGAGTTAATTGAATAAACTATGTGATGGGAAAACAAGAAGTGAGAACCAAGATTTCCTGAAGGTATTATAAAGTTTTACTGCATTCTTAGGACATTGAGATTATTTATCAAACAACCCTAAGTATTACAAATCTGTCTTCTTGCATGCTTGCATATAATGCTAGAATTTTCCTGGGAGTCAGATCCTATGGTTTTTAGCCCTCTCAGTCTTCCCTTGGGGCCCGTCACTGTCCACAGATAGTCTTGCCCCTTACTTTGTTGAAAAGTAGAAGTTCTCAGTTTGGAACTCTATCAGCTTCTTTCTCTTCCTATCTGTGCTCTAGCCTGTGGAAGGAGAGCCATTCTTCTTTGTCATGGCAACACTTTGGTCAATAGCACTCGGCAGCCATGATCTCTTTCTTTGTTTTCCAGGTGTTCTTACTGCCACTCCTGCTGCTAGAGAATAGCTAGAATACCATCTAGCTATTCTCTCCCAGCAATTCCACTGGCAGTACTTTCCAGGATTCCTTTACTGAACAGTTTTTCTTCCCACTCAACACACTTTGGCTGGGTTATTTAATCTCCCATAGTAAATTACCGTTTTTATGCTGATGATTTCCATATTTATATTTAAGGCCTCCATCTCTCCATCCCACATCCCCTGTGTTGCAATTTGCTCCAATGGTACCAAATTACTGTAACAGGGGGCCCAACATCTGCACATGCTGCTTTCTTCAACTAGAATCTCTTATTCTCCTCTTTCTGTTTCCCTTCCTTTATCTACATAACTCTTATTTCTAAGAAGATTTCTTCAATCTCATACCTATGGGTCACCTACCTCTTCTACTACCATTCTTAGAACACTGTGAGAGCACTCATCACTGTGTCCCTCACCAGGTGCTAAGCTTGTAGGGGACTAGCATATGTCCAGTAACTAGAATAATGTCTCATTCACAGGTGACATCATAAAAATATATATATATATATATTATAAAAAATAATAAGTTAATAAACAAACTTACTAGTTATGAGACTTTTGCCCAAGCCTTTGAACTCAGCCCAATTTTCAAGTATGTACAAAACATACAGGGAAAATAATACTTTCTGATACTAAAAATATTATTGTGTATAGATATAGAGTAAAATATGGCAAAGCTATGTTTGCCTTCATAGAAGATGAGATTTTCTCATATCATCATGGTTTGTAATGACACCATCATTTTCAAATGTCTCAATTTTGAGGCCATGTGGCCAAGTAGTGCAAAATTAGATCATAAAATTATTCAATAATAAACTTTCAATTTATGTTTTTCTAGGATATTAATTGATTGGTAATCTGAAATGCTGTGCCCTACAAATCATAGTAGAAACAATCCTACATGTGACTAATTACTGGTTATTTTTCTTTATAAGTGATTGTAAAAGTGATATTAGGTTTTATCAGAGAAAATCAATTTTGTTTAAAGAAAATCTAAATCTATTAGAATTGAAACTCTGGAAGGAATAAAATTTACGTTTACCAAATTATATGTATTTTATGATGTGGTTATCTTGAGATACTTTTTAATTATTTGCAGTTTAAATTTAATGGACCATGAATCTTGGTTCATAAACTTTACAACTTATTCTTTTGGCCTTTCTAGGAATCAGTTGTTTACACATGTTACAATCTTTGCATGTTATATTTTCATTTTTTCCACTAAAATATTCTATAAAAAGGAGAATATTTAAAACTAAAATCATATATTAAAAAATTGGATTAGTAAATGCTGTATTACTTGTTATAAAAATAGCAAAATGTAAATGTATTCTTATAATTTAATTTTTTAATTGAGCAGTTAATATTATTGAGCAAGATATGGCTCCTTTCCTGCTAGCATTTACTTAGAAAAATCAACTTTGGCGACCTCATGGAGTTCACAATTTATCAAGAAAAACAAACCTATTTTTAACTAAGTGTAAGTCAAATTATATTATAGAAAAGCTACAATAAATAAAGTAATTTGGAGAGAAAGAAGTATTATTTAGTTCTTCCTGGGGGGAATTGGAGGAGTTTTAAGACGCAGCCATTTTTTAAATGATCTCTGAAGGAAGAATATGAGAGTTGGAAACAGGCAGAAGAGCATTTCAGATAGAGGATATTCCTAGAACTAAGGGATGAGGGTTTAAACGGATGTGATGTTTGTAATAATGACAAACCAAACAGTAGTTCTCAAACTTTAGAGTGCATGAGGATCATATGGCTGGCTTGTTAAACCCCAGATAGCTGATTAAGTAGGTGTGGGGTAGGGCCTCAAAATTTTCCCTTCTAACAGCTTCCCAAATGATGAGGATGTGACTGTTCTGGTTAGATATTCACTGCACTTGATAAAAATTGGCATTGCCTAGTGAATTTTAGAAGACCAGATTTAAAAATATGTACATATTTGAGCCAAATTAGAAAGATAGTGGATATCCAGGCTCAGGCATTTTTAGCTTGTTTCAGCTAGTGTGGAAAGGCAGGGTTGAGTGTTTATTTTACAAAAGATTTTCAAATGTCTCAATTTTGAGGTCAAGCAGCCAAGTAGTGCAAAATTAGATCATAGAATTATTCAATAATAAACTTTCAATTTATGTTTTTCTAGGATATTAATTGATTGGTAATATCCAATTAATATCCTAGAAACCTGGAAGCTATTGAAATGAATCCTTCCTAGATAATAAAAGGGATTAGATGGGAGAGCCATCAGGTATACACAGCTGACATGGAATTCCTGATGACTTCTTGACTTTAGAAAATAGAAAGAGAGTCGTTTTTGTGAGCCTGGCCTTTGGGAGTTTGCCTGGGGGTGTGGCCATTCACTAAATTAGGCAACTCAGGAGCGGGCACACATCTGGACTATAGTATACAGAAAGGGAAGGGGACTGAGAATGTGCTAGGATTGATTTTAATATGCTGCTGCTGCACACCCAAGGTCAGGAAATTATTAGGAAGAGTTGGAAGGAGAGGATTGATGGAGACTCATATCGGGAATAAGGGAAGTCAGGAAACAAGGTGAAATTTCTCAGAAAAATACTGTGAGCAGGAAGAGGGGAGAACTACAAAAATAAAAGTTTCACAATCTGGAACTTTTAAAATGTTGATAAAATATATCAACACAACATTTAGAAATAAAACAAACTTCCCTGTGTTTGCTATTCATAAAATGTGGGAAATTTTCCTGAAATCTGGCATCAATATACTTCTTGCCGGTTCTCCTATTGAATGCAAATATGTTATTCTGAGTGTTTGTGGACTTGCTATAATGCATTCTAGAGCTAAGGTACACAAGTAAAATATTTTAGCTGAGGTTAGAGAGGTTAGGAGGCCATTCATGAGAGTTTTTTTTTTTTTAATCCTCACCCAAAAATATGTTTATTTATTTGAGAGAGAGGAAGGGGGGGGGGGCAGAGAGAAACATTGATATACAAGAGAAACATTGCTCAGTTGCCTCCCAGATGTGCTGTGACCAGGGATTGAACCTGAAAACTAGGTATGGCCCCTGACTAGGGATAGAACCCACAACTTTTAGTATACAGGACGGCACTCCAACCAGCTGAGCCACATGGCAAGGGTTCATGAGAGTTTTTCTAAGTTATTCCAAGGCATAAAGCTTTAAATGGTTTTAAGCTGAGGATGATATCTTGAAACATTTGTTTGACAAAATCACTTTTGCTCAAGAAGAGGAGAATGGGCCTGGGATGTCCAGTTAGTTGCAGGGAGATATGTCTGGCCTAGCCTGCATTAGTGAAAGTAGAGATGGAATGAACTGAAGAGGTGCTAGAGATGTGTGTACTTGACTACCTAGCATTTGAATGCATTTGAGATGTTTAGAAAGTGAGATGTTAGAAATAGCTTCTGAGTTTCTTATTTGAAGTGTCAGATGGAGGAGGTCTGGTCATTTCAGGTGGGCATAGGGACAGAACTGAGAATTAACATGAAATGTTCACTCTGTCTTCTAAATCTCAATTGAAAGAATTCACATTAAATCACTATTATAACATAAAATGGGAAAATTAAAAAACACACAGGCAAACTCAGGTATAGACTTAAGTATGTATTTTTATTTTCATCTATTTCAATGGAAAATAAAACTAAAAAGTTACTTGCTCTCTTTTACCTACTTCATTTTTCAGGAATTCTGGGGAACATGGTGGTTTTGATTAATCTGAGAGTTTTTGCAGCCAGTCTACATATGCATAGTATAAAAAAGTTAAGAAGAAGCTAAAATCAAACCCTAGGATTCATTTAGTTTTAATTGATGATTTGAAAATGTCCAAATGAATGACCATCTGATCCCTTCAGGAAGCCTGATAATAACATGGGAGAATTATTCACTCAGAACGAAAGCTCCAGAATGCATTCAGAGCAGTTGGAAGCAGATACAATTACATCACGTGAAGTTCTTTTATGACTGCTGGAGTTGCTCTGAGGTAAAAGAGAAAATGCAGAAACTTGGGACTCCAGATGGCAGGAGATCTATTTTTAGACCAATAGAAACTTATATTTGGTTGGGGCACTTAATAGGATGAGTAGCAGAAATGTGTTGAAAAAGTTATTTATACCTGCATTTGAAAGAGTTCAGCCTGGAGCAGATGGGAGCAGGTGCCACAGAAACAGCCTAGGTCAGCCAGCAAGCAGAATAAAAAAAGGACAAGAACAAATATTTTAGCGACAACTTACTTCGAAATGTTGGCTTTCTCCAATCCTTGCTGAGACACTTAAAAGTAAAAAAGTGGAAACAACTAATATATAGAAACTTTTATTTTGTGCTGGAAAAGAAATAAATTTTAATATAAGTCAATTACTTAGAATTTAAGACATTTCCCCAATGGGAATTTCTTTTAAAGTTATAATGGTGGTTAGATGTTCAGGTTTCTCAACAAAAAGCTCCTTTAATAACAGCTGATCTACTTTACTATATGACCGAAGTGAGGTTCCTAGAAGCAAGAGACTTGGGGGAGATGAGGAGGAGAAAGAGGAAGAGAAAAAAGGAAAAGTCCTTTTGCTTTTCTCCATGCAATTTTTTTGAAATAGGAAAACTTAGAACCATCTCAGCTTCCAGAACCACTCTCCATAACCCATGAGAATAGCCTCAAACAGCCTCAAGACTCTGTGACCCCCACTCAAGTCTGCCCTTTTCACCTAGTCCAGCAGGTTTAGGCATCACTTCTCTCTGTCATTGTCTGAGCAACAAGAGACAGCTCCCCGCTGGGACACTGTGATAATGCTGAGAGCACCTGGGATTTGAAATCATATCTGGGTTCAGCTCTTGGATGTAATTCATACTAAATTTAGCATCTTGGTCCCAAATCAAGCTCTCTGATTCTGTTTAGACATCAAAAACAATGTTGTGACTAATTTTAACATCACAGAATTAGGCTGAAAACTTAATGGGGAAAAAGATGTAAAAGTGCATTGTGAACTGGAAATGGCAGGATGCAAAACTTCATAATGTTGTTAATGTTATCTCATTATATATTTTTAAAAAGTTGAATGAGCTAAATTACCTAAATGTGTAAATTTCTTAAAAGCCTCCTCTAAAGGCATGGATTTGCTTAAAACTTTAGGAAATAAAATGAAGTAAAGTTAAAAAAAGTGAGAATGTATTTTTAGCTATTAAGAACCTGCCAGGAACTATACCACTGCAGTTACTAAATTTCTCCATGCATAAAATTGGACTGACTGTACCTGCTCCTAGCTTACCTGCCAACATCATGAGGAACAGTTTGTAAATGTTTGTGGAAGTACTTGGCACCCTTCAGAGTAACCGTGCTGTGTTATTGTTACCGTTCAAGTTCATATGACTTCCCATTTAACATCGGCTGTCTAAGAAATCAAATAAGATAGAAAACAATTTATTCCACTTTAGGTATTAAAAAATTTATATTGTCAGTTTGAGAGTATCTAGTATGACAAAGTGTTCCTGATAGTTTAACACTTATTTACCTGACTCAGTGCTATAACCAGGGCAGGGTTGTCACCACGCTGGGCATGTACAAATTACGCTTCTACTCAGTAGAGAACTTCAGGTCCCGTCTCATGGCACCATGGACACTTGACTGCCATTCTTCCTTAAGAAAAAAAGAAATGGAAAAATGATGGTATGCTTAGGGAAACCTGGTTTCTTATGGAGAAACAGAAAATCCAAACTGGTTTGGGAGCTAATGGAACCAAAAATGAAAAGAGAGAGTGATTTTCCAAGATCACGCCAAGTCTGTTTTAAAGCTAAGTTGAAACAGGAAGGAAGCTGCAATTTCAAACAGGGCTTTAAAGTTAAGGATCCAATCCAAACTCTATTACTAAGCAGATCCCATTGTGATGGTAATGACATGTTGCATGGGAAGTAGTGGTTTTACTTGGAATGGAGAGAGAAAGAAACTTGCCATGATTGATGTACCATATGAGGATCAAACCGCAAAATCACTAACTTGCTGACGGTCCAACTGAGTGAAATTGGGTTGCTTATTTTCCCAAGAATTCCAAGTTTTGTATATATGTGTGCTTTTGTGGGACTGCTTCGTAAACTGAACAATTTTCTTTGGGAGGAGGGTTGCTATAGTTACCATTACAGTCAATTTCTGTGGGATTTTGGTGGATCGCTAATCTGAATTAGAATTGTCCACTCACCAGCCCAACGTAAGACCACCCAGGTGGTCTTCCGTGGTTTGCACTAAATTTGCTCAATAAGCTATTGAAGATAGCTAATGGGAGATTATATGTCACCAATCCAAGTGTTTCACAATTTGGCTTGGGATCCAAAAGAAATAAACTTGAAGCTCCATTGTTTTCAGAGATTTTAGAAGAACCATCAAGAGAATTGAATATCTTTTTTATATATTTTATGTTCATTTTAACCTTTCCAAGCAAATTAAGTATGAATACAATTGAATGTGAGCCAGAGCAGTAGCGAATACTTCTGCAGGATGCTCCCAGACATCCTTTCTGAGTGAAATGGGGCTAGAAGGTGCCAGTGTTTTTCAAAAGAACCATCACCACCACCAGTTTGCTGCTCTCAGTGGGATTGGGAGAGAAGTGTCAACTCAGATTTCTCAATCCAGTAGAGTTGAATTTTATCAGATACCTTAAGTTTCTGGTAAAATTAAAAAGCCTTCAGAGAAAAAAAAATGTCAAGATTGCATTTTACTTTCTGAGGAAAATGGCTAGGCTTTAACTGAAAATAAAGATTACTAAATATAAAACAGCTTCTCTTTCCAAAAGAGGGACTTAAAATCAGATCTAAGACTCTTTCAACTTTTTCCAAAATTCTTAAGAATTCACTTTTTTTCATCAGCTCTGAAAGGACAGTTTTGTTTTGTTTTTCTTTTTTCAGAATACACGGGTCTAGACTTTTCTGATACATCATAACAATTTATTTCAAATAATTAAAAGCAGTTAGACACCAATATAATGGATTATAGTGGAATAAAAAATTAAGAAGTCATTGAAAATCTAACATGTCTTTTTAAAAATTATTTGAGGCATGAAAAAACAGTTACTAGAGAGCTTGCTATTTAGTATTTAATGAAACAAAGCAATCATCTTGAATTTTTCAATTTCCTATTAATACATTTTGAACTTTGAAAAACTTGACAAATGCTTCTTGGTTTATCATCCTTCACAACCAAGGTTCCTCATCTGAATCACAGAATACAGATATTGAGTTTAGTGACAATCTTATCAATTTTATCAAAGATGGCACATATTAATACTGCTCTCCATCATAGGAAAGAACTTAATTTATTACATACATGCATAAATTTTAGGACTTAATGCTTAATTTTCTTTTGGTGAAAACAACATTCTATCATAAGATCTTTGCCAGGGTCCAACCCCAGCAGGTCCAGGGGTCCCCAAAGGTGTGGACGGAGTCGGCGAAGAAGGAACGACACGGAGACAGCGTTCAGTTGATCAGCAGCCTAGCCAGGATCTCTGGCCAAGTTCTGGTTAGGATCTCCAGCCAGGTTCTGTGTCCATGTTCTCTTGCTAGGTTCTCCAGCCAGGTTCTGTAGCCATGTTCCCTTGTTAGGTCTCCAGCCAGGTTCTGTCCAGGTTCTCCAGCCAGGTTCTAGTCAGGTTCTCTTGCCATGTTCTATCCAGGTTCTGTAGCCAGGTTCTGTCTCTAGGTTCTTCAGCCAGGTTCTCTCGCTAGGTTCTGTGTCTAGGCTCTGTCTCCAGTTTCTGTCCAGGATCTTTTGCCATGTTCTCTCCAGCAAAGCAAAGTTCTTCTGTCTCTAGGTTCTGTGTAGGTTCTGTGTAGGTTCTGTCTTCTAAGTTCTGTCTTGTTACATCTGTATTTATACCAGTTGATTCCAATCCTATCAATCTCTAAAGGGTCCCTGTTCGGGCGCCAGATGCTGGGGTCCAACCCCAGCAGGTCCAGGGGTTCCCAAAGGCATAGACGGAGTTGGCAAAAAAGGAAGGACACGGAGATAGTGTTCAGTTGATCAGCAGCCTAGCCAGGATCTCCAGCCAGGATCTCCAGCCAAGTTCTGGTCTGGATCTCCAGAGAGGTTCTGCTGTTTATTGTCTTGTTACATCCGTATTTATCCCAGTTGATTTTAATCCTGTCAATTTCTATTACAAAGGTTAGGGCGTTTCTTATCTCCATTCCAGGGAATAAAGGTTATATAGCTTAAGCGTGATTGTTTGTAGTTAAAGTGATTAACTACCTGCCTGGCACTTAGTTAAGGAGTTTTATCCCCTCCCTGACTTCAGGGAAAAATCCCTACCTGGGGAAACAACCTTTCTTGGAGAGGTGACCTTGGTTAAAACACACAGTGCTAAGGGGAGCAAACATATTAAGAACAGTATGCTATATACGCCAGGTCACTTGAAACATATGCTGTGCAGATGTTTCTATCCTGCAGCGACTGTGTCAAGCAGCAAGGATGGACCGGCTTCCGGCAAATAGCCCATCGCCAGTGATGCCGTCTGCTAGCCAGACCAACAAAGACAATCAAACCAACAACTTGAGGACAGCTGTAATCCCTTGACTGAAGAGGCCAGCAACCTTCTACAGGAATGGGGCTCCTTGTGCACTCCATCCACTATGTTTATAGTTATGCTCACTGTCATTGCTTGCCAGTCTTCTTCCGAGTTTTAAACGGCCCAATCTGAGAGGTGGCCACTGATTTGCATGCGCTATCATTTAAAAAATAAAAAAGGGGGAATTTGCCGGAAGCCGGTCCATCCTTGCTGCTTGACACAGTCGCTGCAGGATAGAAACATCTGCACAGCATATGTTTCAAGTGACCTGGCGTATATAGCATACTGTTCTTAATATGTTTGCTCCCCTTAGCGCTGTGTGTTTTAACCAAGGTTACCTCTCCAAGAAAGGTTGTTTCCCCAGGTAGGGATTTTTCCCTGAAGTCAGGGAGGGGATAAAACTCCTTAACTAAGTTCCAGGCAGGTAGTTAATCACTTTAACTACAAACAATCACGCTTAAGCTACATAATCTTTATTCCCTGGAATGGAGATAAGAAACGCCCTAACCTTTGTAATAGAAATTGACAGGATTAAAATCAACTGGTATAATTACGGATGTAACAAGACAATAAACAGCAGAACCTCTCTGGAGATCCAGACCAGAACTTGGCTGGAGATCCTGGCTGGAGATCCTGGCTAGGCTGCTGATCAACTGAACACTATCTCCGTGTCCTTCCTTTTTTGCCAACTCTGTCTATGCCTTTGGGAACCCCTGGACCTGCTGGGGTTGGACCCCGGCAGATCTTGAGGACCCATTATTATTGACTATGTCCTTCTCTTCTCTGCCTTTTTTTTAGTAAAACACTTAATCTTTACATCTAGAACCTATGACAGAAGAAAGGAGTGATATGTTGGGAGCACTTTAGTCATTGTACCCTGCCACCTCTCCTACCCTTAGTGTAAAATTACCCCCTCCCTGAAAAATTTTAATATATCAAGATTCTTTTATATAAATTATTTTTGGGGTCATTTTTATGTGAAGTTCCTGTGATCCACCGGTCACTTCTAATGATTGGATAATTTCACCTCAAGCAATGAACTTTGCCAAGTTTCAAGAAACTAAAATCCTGTCTCTTCTGTAATCTGCAAATTGTGAGAACAAATGATTCATTAGTCATGGTTTTCTGACACTGTTGAGTTAAATCAGCCCAATCACAAATAATTCGTTGTTGTTGATTCTTCTACAATATTAATAGTCAGTTAACCACAAGAGAAAACTTTCATACTACTGACAGATTTTATTCCTATAAAACGTTTCTTGGTTGATGAATGTCAGTTTTGGCCATTAAAGTTCTTTTTGGGAAAGAAAGCTAAAGAAGCTTTAACTTGAAATATGTATAACATGAAGTCTATTGAACTATGGGTCTAGTAAAACATATTTGCTTAAGAACAAAAATGTGAAGAGGGAATATTTGAAGGATAAAGAAGATGGTGTTTAAATCAGAGAAATATTATGCTAAGTGAAATAAGCCAGTCAGAGAAAAGACAACTACCATATGATTTCATTCATATGTGGAATTTAATGAATGAACTGAACTAACAAGCAAAATAGAGACAGACTCATAGATAAAGAGCAGGCACTCAGCTCTGGTGGGTGGAGAGTATTGGGGGGATGTGGAGGGATTGAGTAAAAAAGAAAAAAAAAAGAGAACTCACGGATACCAACAACAGTGTGGTGATTGCAGGGCGTGGGGGGTGGGTAGAGGTGAAAGCGGGTAGAGGGGGGATAAATGGTGATAGCAAAAATAAAGAAAAAAGAGTAAAATAGATAAATCAGAAGAATATTTTTATTTAATATTCTATTGTGAATAGATTTGTCCATAGATGAACAAAAGTGTTTATCATATAGTTGAACTGGGGATTTACATAACAAAAGAAAATATTGTAAGGGAAATTCTAACTTGGCTTCTGTTTCAAAGGACACTTGGTTGTAGACAAGATAGAGCAAAGCTACAAGAGATGGGGGTAGGGTGGGAGGTGGAAAACAATTCCCTATGTTAATTCTGGAGTTAGAGAAAGGCTATGAATCACATTTTTATAATATCTGAGGATATTGTTCCAAGAATGTGTGTGTTCTCCTTGGAAAACTAACCTCCAGAGTCAATTTGAAAAGAATCAGCTAGGAAATCCAGAGGTTAAAATCCCAACTTCACTTCCATGCAGATTCTTTGCATGAAAAGCTTTGTGGATTTTCCACAACAATGAATTTCATACCCTTTCCTGTATTCACAAAAGGGGAAATCTCAACAAGTTCAGAAGTTTGAGTCACCTGAGTTTATCAAAGATTTGAATGCTTTACAAAATTGCCAAATCTTCTCTTCCTATCAGATTAAATAATAGGGAAAGGAACCAATGAGATGCACTTTTCCAAGTAAAATTCTCACTCATTACAAAGGCAAAAATCTTCCTATACTACGAAAAGAGTTAGTTAAGTGAAAGACACTTTACCTGCAGGCAACCTCCCAATGTCTGTGTACCAAAGAATTTCTTTCATGAAGATCTGTTGCTGTCCTACGAATGTAGTCCTGTATTCTACATGGAAGGGAATAAGATACCTAATAAATTCTTCTCAGGGATTCAGATTCAATCAATCTTTGTATAGTTGAACTTTCTGATCTAGACAAAATAATAGAGACATGAAGAGAGAATTGAGGAGGGCACTATAAAAATGACTTGACTTTCTAAGACACTGTAAATAATACACTCTTTCCATTAGGGAATGAGCCAGGCTAAGCAGTCACTGTAGATGACTTCATGTCATTGAGAGGTCAAAAGAGAAAAAAGGTATGAAGGAGGTAGTGAAAGAAGAGAGATTAAGATGCAAACAAATAAGATGATGATTATATAAACACTACTTCAATTGCTCTTTCATTTTACATAGAAATGTATAGTTAAGATTTAAGCAAACATAGATTTAAAAATTAGTTTCATAAGCTTGTTTTGTTTCATTTCATTTAAAAGACTTTGGCAAATAAATAAATGCATCTAATTGCTTAACTGTGCTTATATCCAATGTTACCCTAAAGTCAGTGTTATCCACAATTCAGAGCTATTTGGCAAATGCATTTATAGCTTCAGAAAACATATAAAGAAATAAATATTTGATGTTAAGCTTGGTGTTTCCCTGGAGGGGTAGCTCAGTTGGTTAGAGGATCTTCTAGATACATCAAGGTTACTGATTGGATCTCCAGTCAGAGCACATATAAGAATCAACCAATGAATGCATATATAAGTGAAATAACAAATAAATCTATCACTCTCAAATCAATAAACTAAACAAATAATAATAAATATTGTTATAAAAAATAGATGACATGGCTCACCTAAAAAATATAACTCTCTAATTTCTGCAGTTCATTGTGTAGATTCATATTCAGGCTTTAATTAAAATGGTTTACGTTAGAAACAGGGCATTAGAGTCAGAGTCATAGAGCTCAAAGGGGCTTTGAAGTTTATGAATTACCTATAGCCTTAGAAAGAACACTGTTTGATCTCATATGATTCCTTTTCTCATAAAGGCCACACTGAAAGGATTAATATTATAAGGAGCACAGGTCCTCAGTTTATGCAAATTATTTATGCAAAGTGTTAATTTGTAGATTTCATCCTCCACCACTGCAAAGATAAGTTATTCAAAAATAGGTTAACAGAGCATGACAGAAAGCCAAATTTTGTTCTTTGACCTTGCGTTTACTAGAATCTTTAGGTTGATAATAATGGGAACAATTAAGAATTCAATGATGTTGTTTTCCTTTTAATTGAGAGAACCAGGAATAAGGCTGGAAATCTGAAATGTAGCAGAAACAATAGAGAATGTTTGGAAAGTAAATTCCTAAAAAGTGTTAACTTTGAAGATGAAAACCATATTGTGGGTATATTACTGGAGTCCTTAATACTGTATATGAATTTGCTTAAAATGATGGAGTGTTTCATTACAAATTACTAATAATAATCCCAAAATGTGAATTAATAAGACTGTTTCTTGCCTAACTTTATTCAAAGCCTTAAAACTTAAATATCTGGAGTCTGATATTTTTGGCCTTTTAAAATGAAGAGTTCAGAATTCCACTCCTGTCTGTGGAATTAGTTTGTATCAGACACCAGTCCTACTGCTGAGAACAACTAGAAAAACTGGATGAAATAGTTTGAAAACAGATGTTTGAAGCATCATATAGCTTTTAAAATGAGAAGACTTGGGGTAGCAATACCCTAGGAAAGGACACTTGGGGAGGAGAGCACAACAGTCAGTGTTGCTTTCCCCCTTAAGGCATTTGCTGAATCTCAACTGATAGGCTAAACAGTGGTCGGCAAGCTCATTAGTCAACACAGCCAAATATCAATAGTACAATGATTGAAATTTCTTTTGAGAGCCAAATTTTTTAAACTTAAACTATATAGGTAGGTGCATTGTTATTAACTTAATTAGAGTACTCCTAAGGCTTAGGAAGAGCCACACTCAAGGGGCCAAAGAGCTGCATGTGGCTCGCGAGCTGCAATTTGCCAACCATGGGCGCTAAGAGACAGAAAACTACCACAGAAGTAGGCTAGTCACTGTGGACAGCCAAAATTGGAATTCAGCCCGGCCGGTGTGCTCCGTGGCTGAGCATCAACCTATGAACCAGGAGGTCATGGTTTGATTCCAGTCAAGGCACATGCTCAGTTCCTGGTGGGGGTGTGCAGAAGCCGGCTGGCCCATCAATGGTTCTCTTTGTCAACATAAGAAACATTCAAACCTGTATAAAATTTTTGTGGGTTTATTTGGGCCAAACTGTGGATAATTGCTGGGAAGCAGAAACTCAACGAATTAAGATAATACTCCAGAGAATGGTGGTTTCTCACCTATTTTTATACATTGAATCAAAGGAGACATAAATGGGTTACAAGAAATCCATTGGTGATAGATTAGGTAGGAGGGAGAATGGGAGAAGAAAGTAAAAGCAGCGGGGGGTGGGGGGGAGTTGTGAACCTTTGGGATTGGATAAAAAGTAAAATGCTAGACATATGCTTCTTTTACATAGGTGGGTACAGGAGAGTTAATACTCAACAATTAACATAATAACAATAACAATGAGGGAATTTGTAGACTGAGCCCTGGTGCCATCTGTTGTGTCCTGAGGGGTCCGGAAAAGGGAAATTACAAGGTACCCTGATATTCCACAGGTATGTTATCTTAGATGCAAAAAGACAATAGGCTCAGTAAAGATCAAAAATTGATCTTTGTCAGGGAATATACTGGCCTGGGATATGACTACCCACTATACGCTGCTTTTTAAGTAAAAAGTTTTTAATTGCAGACCATCCTTTGTGGTTACTTAAGGACTACGAGTTTGCACGGCTGCCACACAGGCCTTCCCTGAGTTAGTCAGGTTAGCATGTGGCCCCTTTCATCCACATCTCTCATCATGGATGTTTCCATTTCTCCCTCTTCCACTCAATGAAATCAATAAAAATATATTTTTTAAAAAAATTGGAATCCAGGATCCATCAAAGAGTAGGCACTCTGGTATTTTTCTAAGGCTTTTGGTTAGGAAACCCTTGGAGTAAGGAGTAACTTAAAAGAAAAATTCAAATGGTACATTTTCCAAACTAGACCACACATTGGATCATAAGACAAGCCTCAATTAATTTAAAAGAATTGATATCACATAGAGTATATTCTTTTCCACAGTCAGAAATCAATAACTATAAAATATCTAAGAAAACATTTAATGTTGAAAATTAAATAAAATTTCTAAATAACCCATGGAAAAATAATAAATAACAAGAGAAATTAGAAATATTTTTAAGTGAATGGTAATGAAAATATAATATATCAAAGTTTCTGGAATGCATATAAAAACTAAGAATTATTTGTGTTTACTTTTTTTATTGGTTTTAATAGGTTTAAATGTTGATATTGAAAAAGAAAAAGTTTAAAATCATTGACCTGCCCTGGCCGGTTTGGCTCAGTGGATAGAGCGTCAGCCTGCTGACTCAAGGGTCCTGGGTTCGATTCTGGCCAAGGGCATGTACCTTGGTTGTGGGCACATCCCCAGGAGGGGGCATGCAAGAGGCAGCTGATGAATGTTTCTCTCTCATCAATGTTTCTAACTCTCTATCCCTCTCCCCTCCTCTCTGTAAAAAATCACTAAAATATATTTAAAAAAATAAAATTAAAAAAAAATCAATGACCTAAGGTTTCCCTTTCAAAAGTTAGAAAAAGCCTGGCCAGTGTGGCTCAGTGGTTGAGCATCGACCTATGAACCAGGAGATCAGGAGGTCACAGTTCAATTCTAGTCAGGGCATATGCCCAGGTTGCAGGCTCAATCCCCAGTAGGGGGCATGCAGGAGGCAGCCATTCAATGATTCTCTCTCAACATTGATGTTTCTATCTCTTCCTTCCTTCATCTCTGAAATCAAGAAAGAAAGAAATACATGCCTATGATAAATGAAGACATGGAAGGACAGGAGAAGGAAAAAAAGGTAGTAAGGGTCCAAGGGAGGGAAGAAGAAAAGGAAAGAAGTGTATATGGAATTATTTAGGAAACATTTTTCACTTGTTTATTTTAAGATCTCTCTAGCTTTTTTTTTTTTTTTTTTTTTTTTTTTTTTTTTTTTTTTTAATCTGAGCTCTCTGGTTTCCAAATCACTTCCAGAAAGAAGCCAGCATTGTTCT
Source organism: Myotis myotis (assembly GCF_014108235.1). NCBI lineage: Eukaryota > Metazoa > Chordata > Mammalia > Chiroptera > Vespertilionidae > Myotis > Myotis myotis. The sequence continues at coordinate 9,128,703 of NW_023416315.1, forward strand.
TTGAGTAACAGAGCTCTGCCGCCAGGGCATTTTTCCTGTCTGGCTATAGTTCCCTGTCTTTCCCTGCTCCAAGGCCACACTTAGCTTATACATAGTCACTCCCCAGTCTGTAATTGACCAAGAATTCTTCCCTGCTCTCAAAGTCCTTCTCAGCACAGCACTGGGCAGTCATCACTCATCAGATGTGGCTTGTGAGATGAACCAAAGACACTACCTCTGGCTTTCTACCTTGATGGAGGAATCACTATCCCAGGAATCCTTCCTCTCCTCTGGGCTTCTCTAATAGCTTTAAGGTATTACACAATTTGGGGAAGTGGTCCATGATTCTTCTTGAACATTTGGCCAAAGCAGAGTATGGCTGGCCTGCGGTTGAAGTGCACGCATCACCTGGAAGTAGATTCTCAAATATAGTGAATTAAATGTTATATAACTTAAGTATTCACACCTTGCTTCTTGCCACAGTATATTCAAGGATGCTGGCTAATTAATACTAATAAAGCTTTGGAACTAACATACTATTTCCCCCAAATGGACATACTTATATATATATTTTTTCCTTTGAAAAGGGTAGTTTGGGAATGAAGAAAGTAAAATTCACTAATAAAAATAAAATGATTGCTCACCCTGACATATTTCAGACTGAACACTCCATGTGGCTTTGGGGCCACCAATACAGGGAGCCCCAGGAAGGGTGGGGGTAAACGCTACTTGATTTTAGGAGCCAGTGAGCATGACAACCAGGCATGCTCTGATGAGAGCAGCTAACATTTAGGGCTGCAGAAATAGCCAGAGGATTCAGGCACAGCTTTTCTCAATCTGTGTGACTGTTACCCAGTCATTCACTGGTAATCTTTCCACCTCAGAATCTTCTTTTCTGTAAAAGGAGGAAGATATTCAAAGAAATCACTAAAAACCTTCAGTTCTGTGATTTGACCCTTATAAATTCCTCATTACAATTTAATAATTATCTGTTACATTGATTGACATTTTTTAAAGAGATACGTGAAACTTTTTCTGAACACCTCTTCCCTTAATTTATAACTCCGTAACAGCTTTAATGCTAAGAATAGAACATGGCATTGAAATGAGCTGCATTTACATGGAAAAATTCTCATAGTGGCTTTATTTGCCTGTGTGGCTAGATTTTTAGCCCTTTAATTTCAACGCCGTAATCATCCATTGTATTCAGCGATGAGAAAAGTGTGCATCTGATTTTTTAAAATTACAATCACAGGAGACACCATTCCAACTGAGTTCTGCTTCCCACTGAGAGTCCATGTTCATTTTTCTTGCAAGGTTAGATGTGAACAATGGTTACTGAAATAAGTGAATTTACAGAGTCTCTTAAAATAGATACAGGTATTTTTCTTTCTACTTGCATTTCATCTACCCTGTAGCAATTCTTCTTACAGGCATTAACTCAGAGTGGTATTTGAGCCTTTGAAGAGGTTCTTGATTTGGTTCTCTTTTCAAATTATCCTCAGGAAAAAAAACACAACAGAGATACCTGAAAGCTACAGGATTATCTTGAGCATTGTATCTCTCTCTCTCCTTCTTAAACTGCCATTTGCTAAATTCCCAGTTAGTGCTTCACCCCCGCCCCCCACACACTTACACCCTTGCATACTACCTGTGTCTTACTCATTTGACACTATCTACTAGAATCAGCATACTAGCACCTTGATTAGTATTCACAGTAATTGCTATTTCACAGATCCTTAGTAAAATGTGCTTGTTTTCTTCCAACAAATTTCCAGGTTGCTTAAGGTCAAGAACATTTCAATCTCATTTAAGATAAATAATCTCTTACTGTGTCAAGGTTTTATTTAATTTCTCCAAGTGCATTCTATTTGGAAGGAAACAAGATGAGTTGGTGAAAAAAAACTGGGTGGGAGTTTACACTCTCTGACCCAGCAGCTAAGAATTTCTGAAATATGGAAATGCTTCTCCACTAGAAAGGCCTAATTCTCCATTAGTGGATCGCAAATGAGATTTGGGAGGAACTAATTTTGCTAGGAGGATCCAGTTCCTAAACTTTGACATAGAATATTTAAAAAATGCAAATACATGCATAAGTGCATATATGGCAATAACTCAGAACTACAGCAAATACTCGTATGTCCACAGAATAACCCTAAGTTTTGACATATTAGGCAGCAAGCACTTTAAAGACAGGGACTATGCCTTATTTAACTTTCTATTCCTGGCCTCTCTCATGGTGTCTGGAAATGGTAGTCAATGAATACATGGTACTAACTAAGTAAATAGCAATAGCAATAAGTAAGCATATAATCACCTGCATTATTTTATTTAATAGTCACTGAAATGCTGTAAGGTATGTAATTTTGGTATCCCTATTTTGTAGAGAAGGAAACAAGGATTTTTTATATAATAATAGACAAACATGTAAATTGACCGTCCCTCTGCTACACTCACCAGCCAATCAGGAGAGTATGCAAATTAACCTAACAAAGATGGCAGTTAATTTGCATGCAAAGACTGAAGGCTCCGGCCAGATCAGCGAAGGCCTGGGTCCCGGGTGCCAGAGGAAAACCGGTGATGGCAGCCAGGGGAAGGAAAAGCCTATTGCATGAATCTCTTCGTGCAACGGCCTCTAGTTTAAAATAATAATCCACTTGTCTAGGTTTGTCCCCAGAGTCCATGATCACTTAGATAAATAAAACGACCTTCCTAAGTGCTTTCTATTTGGAAGGAGATAAGATGAGTTGGTGGGAAAACAAAAACAAAAACAAAAAAACAAACCTGGGCTTTAATGAAAACAGTGAAAAGCAAACCATTCACACTTTCCAAAAGTTATAGAGGCAAAAGAGTAACAAAATCAATTGTATGTCCAAGGAACAAAGAATAGATGGAGAAGAATATCACTCTAGAACTTTTGTCTCAATGCTCATCCCACAGGATTTAAATGGAAACAGCCCTTCCAGCCATTGTACTGACTAGTTTATTAATAATTGCTGTGGTCTAAATTGGATCATTGGCCTTGTCAGTTTGGGATCTCATCCTGTCTTCACTGGCCCTTCTTTTAAGCCTGGGTCACTTCTCAATATGATTTCAATATGATTGCTGTCTTTTGGGAAAATTACACAAAAGGCAATGTTAAGGATGATTTTTCACAGAGTAGGGACTACAGCTGCCTTCTCATCTTCAATATTAACAACCTTATTATATTCCCTGTGTTGACAGTTAAAACCCAAAAGGGTTAGATTTTACAAATATGTATTTATAGTTTATTAATCTCAGAAATTTATAAAAATAGCTATTGTTTAATAATTAACTCAAAACCTAATCAAAACTTGGGGTGGTAAGCTGTCTGATTTAGTTACATAATGCATAGAGAAAACAAACCAAATCTCTCTTGTACTTCACTTTAAAAATCATTTCTTTACCTTACAGAAATAAAAATCTTTCTATAAGCAATCTATAGACTTGTGCCATTTAAAAATAATACTCTGTCTCATTTGCAGAGATTTGTAAGTTGCTCTTAAATTTCTGATTAGAAATTCATATTTGTGAATGTATAAATAATTACATTCTCATTCTGAAAAATATGAAAGTGCAAAAAATAATAAAAATGTAGGAAAAGAAACAGGTTATAATTCTTTTAATTTGTTTATATTCTTTTTTAATTTGTTTATATACATTTGTTTATATACGTTTTATATACGTTTTTATTGATTTTATTATTTATTTATTTTTTATATATATATATATTTTTTAAATATATTTTATTGATTTTTTACAGAGAGGAAGGGAGAGAGATAGAGAGTTAGAAACATCGATGAGAGAGAAACATCGATCAGCTGCCTCCTGCACATCTCCTACTGGGGATGTGCCCGCAACCCAGGTACATGCCCTTGACCGGAATCGAACCTGGGACCCCTCAGTCCACAGGCCGACGCTCTATCCACTGAGCCAAACCGGTTTCGGCTTTTATATATATTTTATTGATTTTTTTACAGCGAGGAAGGGAGAGGGATAGAGAGTTAGAAACATCAATGAGAGAGAAACATCGATCAGCCTCCTGCACACACCCTACTGGGGATGTGCCTGCAACCAAGGTACATGCCTTTAACCGGAATTGAACCTGAGCCCCTTCAGTCCGCAGGCCGATGCTCTATCCACTGAGCCAAACCGGTTTTGGCTGTTTTTATTGATTTTAGAGGAAGAGGAAGGAAGAGGGAGAGAGAGAGAAACATCAATCTGTTGCCTCCCATATACCATTTGGACCAGGGACCAAACCCACAACCTGGGCATGTGCCCTGATCTGAAATCGAACCAGCAACCTTTCAGTGCACGGAAGGACTCTAAACCAACTAAGCCACACCAGCCAGGGTTCAATTTATCGGGTTATTTAAAATCAAATTCAGATTGCTTCAATGGGAAAGGAGGGATGCTGGAATTAAAGAAGCAGAGGAAGGAACCAAATAAGTACAGTCAAACCTTGGTTCTTGAACGTCTCCCTTCTCAAACAATTCGCTTCTTAACTCGAGAACCCTTTCATGCCGATACCTCTATGGTTAGTCACACATCTCTCAAGCTACAAAGGAGAAAATGCACAAGTATGAGTCAGTTTACCACTAAACCTCACCTTAACATCTCAGGAAATTGTGCTGGGAATATTTTCATTTTTCTTGCTTTTGTTGCTATTTATTATTATTAAATTTTTATTTTTATTATACATTTCATTTCCTTTTTGTTAAATTTTTATTTACAATTCATGGTTTTTTTGTTTTTAAAGTATGTATTTATAGATTAAACTGTATCTTAGACGTGTACTGTGTATAAGAAAGGTTAAAACAGGGAATCATCATGTGGCTCAGTGGTTAGAGTGTTGGTCCACACACACTGAATTGTCATGGGTTTGATCCCCAGTCATGGGCATGTACCTGGGTTGCAGGTTCAAACCCCCAGTTGAGGCAACCAATCCATGTGTCTTTCTCACATCAATGTTTCTCTTTCTCTCTCCCCCCATGTCCTGCTTAAATCAATGGAAAAAAAAAATATTCTCTGGTGAGGATTAGCAAGCAAACAAACATAGAATCATTTGGAGTCTGGAATGGAGTTATTCAATTTACATTGTTTCTAATTAGGAAAAATGATTCAGTTTTCAAACAACCTTCCAGAACGAATTAAATTAGAGAATCGAAGTTCCATTGTAAATAAAAGAAGCCTATATTACACATGAAATCAAAGTTGGAGGGGTGAGGGGAATAAACTTCTTTACATACAATAGAGTTATCTGGGGTTTTGAAGAATGCAGGACTTCCTCTTGGTCACCAGCAACAATAGTGACCAGAGAGATGCTTAGATTAACAATTTGTTGGAAACGCCTCTGCTGGTTTAGCACTTTGAAACCAACAAGTCACTTATCTTATTTCATCCTCATAGCAATGCTGTGAAGTGAAATTTATCTTTCTTCTGGAGATAAGAATATTGAGTCTCAAAGAGGTTAAATGGCTTCACCAAAGCAACAAGACTGATAAGTGGTAAAGTCAGACAAACTATGTCTTCTGACCATGAACTTAGTGCTTATTCTGTTAGATTTGGCTGCTTCCGTATAATGATAATGCTGATGATCACAATCATGATAAAGCTACCATTTATTGAGCTCTTACTATGTGCTCGGCACTGCTCTAAATGATTTCAATGTATTCATTCATTTAACAAGATGATGTAATAATTAGCCCGAAAGTTCGCAGAATAAAATTTTTTCTGCATTGACAAATATGGAATTCCTTTTGGCATTGTGCAAAGTTATCACCTTCACGGTCTGGAATCCAGAGAATTTATGATAGATTGTGTTAAATGCTAGACAGAAGCACAGAAGAAGCAGATGGCCACCCTCAGGCCTAGAGAGGAGAAAATGGACCCTGACTAGGGAGAAAAATCAGTATTATTTCATAAAATAAAAAGGCAATATTGTTTCCCTGACTCAAACATTGTAAACGAAGCAAATCTAAGACCTTTCTGATCATTTTCTAATTGGGTGCTCTCAAGAAGAATAGTTGTCTTTTAACTTGTTTAAATAAGTCAGGTTGCAGAAGATTAGTGATATTTCATTACTTTTAAATACTTATTCAATTGTTTCTATTCAAAGCATTTACTGAGAAATAATGTGGCTTTGTTTTAGCAAAGGACCGAAAAACTTAGTTTTAGTAATGGCTAATAGATTTATGTAAAAAATCAAAACCCATTCTATAAAATATATGTGGAAATTTTCTCATGTTTTTTCTTCTTTTGTTCCTGGCCCAGAGATCCTTACATAACTTTAAAAGTGTCTTCCCACCTGTATTGGACCTGTTGTTCCCAGCCTCACATCCGTTCAGCCCACTTTTCTCTAAGCCTCAACAAGGAAACCAGCTGCAAACAGGTGTAACCTGACAGCACCTGCCCTCCACTGCATCCCAGATCTCTCACTTTTTGGCCTGAGACTTTTGATCAGAGCACAGATGCCTGTGGGAACCTACCCAGGACCCACATAGCAGTAGCCTGGGTATGCAAGGGAGTCAATGTTCTGTCTGACCAGCAGGTAAAAGGTGTGGCTAAATGCTGTTCTCCTCTATCATTCAGGTGGGCCATTCTGAGGCAGATTCTGCAAGGCTTCTCTGAGGGTCCTGACAGAAGGGAGCCCTCGTGGTCCTCAGGGTGCTCAACAGGAAAATACTCTGTCACCCTGGCTTGAATCCCTTCCCTGGTTCACTCGCCCCAGCCCTCATTCCTTTTCCCTAGAATTACCTTTAACCTGTCACAATCCCTGGCTCCCACTCTGCTTTCTGAGGGAACCTAGACTGAGATACTTCATTTAAGTAAGTGGCCTTAGAAAACAGACCCTCAGGATTGGGTTTAGATTGGGATCTCTTTCCAGTTAGATGGTGATAAGGGCTGTATTATTGATGTAGGCCTCCAGAGGTTACTCAATTCCTAAGCAGTGACACAATTCCTAAGACTCTCTGGTGTTGAGAGGGTGAGAAGGTACAATAACAGTTAAAGCCTTGGCCTATGGCACTTGAAATAGGATTGTGAAATTGGCTGGCTTCCAGTAAGTGTTATTAAAACCTTAAAAAAATATAAATAAAATGACTCAAGATAGTCAACGATCAACTCAAAACACAACTGTCAAATCATAAGGCCTCTGTGGTAGCATATTCAGAGATCTTAACTTTTGTAGCAGCAAGGCAAGCTGCTGAAAATCAGGCTGAAGATTTAACTATAAGGGTAGCAGAACCAAAAGGGGACTGAATAGAGTTTATCAATAGGTCGCCTGTGGAAAATCAAGACTTATGAACCTTGAGACCAAAAATGTGGAACCCTAAGACCCAGGATAAAACTCTTAGGTGGATGAACCTGGATAAGTTGAACTTCAAGACATTCCTGTACCCTTGAAGTAAGGCAGCAGAAGCAGCTTTCTTCTCCCCAGAGAACAGCAGCCTTCTCCTTCCCAAAGGACCCTGCAAAGACTCATTTGGGACAGTTGCTTGTCCTGCTTACAATCTCTTGATTCCCCTCTTTGGTTCTTGTAGGTTTTAGCACAGCCCTGGCAGAGAAATACAGTTCCTTCTCTGGTAGGAACTTGTACACCCAAAGAATTGCAAGACCTGATTAATATTTAACAAGTGAAGCCAGGGAAACACATATAGAAGTGGCTATTTAGGGAATTGGCATAGGGAAGGGTCAACTATAATATTATATAGGGAATAATTAGGACACTAATTATCCTGTCACTTGGAGTTTAATATCCTAACAAGGACATGCAGTTATTATGTGAGACAGAGAATCCACTCTTGGTGGATTCTTTCAGAAGCTCAGTGGTGGCAGTTCGTAGATCTGGTATTGATAGTAGGTGATGCTACGGCCCTAGTATCAGTGAGGATGTCAGGATTCTGGAAAGGCAGAGGCCAGCTGGTGATGCATACCAAAATAGGCAAGATGGGCGTAATCATCACAGTGTTCACCAAGACAATCACCTACAAAATAGTGGTGATTCTTGGACCATGATATTCTGAGAGGCAAGACCGATGACCTGACTAGTGTTACTAGAAAGAAAAAAAAAGAGAGAGAGAGAGAGTTAGTGGGCAGAGAGCTGATGTCATCCACTGCAATGGAAATGCATATCTTGCCCAGTTCCCAGAGCCTTGCCTTAAGGGAAAGTGAGGTTCCCTTGAGAAAAGACACTGCCATTACAACACAAGTATATATAATAAACATAGTGTCAATCTTTCGTAAAGGGACTGTGCCCCAACAATAAACAATTTGGGGCTCAAGAGGTAGGGAGGATGGGTCCCTCTCACCATGACTCCTGTACCCACCTGGACAATATGTGCTCCATCTGTACTACTTTAGGCTCTGTGGAATCAGGGAGGAATATTTCCACCTGGGCATATACTAGTAGTAAGAAGTCCACTCACCTAAGTCTGTAATTGTTGCCTGTTCATATTAGGCTCATCATGCCAACAGAACAGCAGACCAAGAAAGAAATGGCCATATCGGAGGATTCAGTGACCATTAGTACCATAAAGAGTGAGAGCCGCTGTGGCCCTTATTACCATGAAGAATGAGAGCTGCTGAAGGCACAAAGAACCACGCCTTTGTTCTTGTACCTCTTACCGCCTCCAGGCCTAACAATAACTGCCAATTGTAGCAGCCACGGTCAGGCAAGGTGCATGGTGAAAGACTAAATGTTTTAGATATGAAAGCCTCTGTCTCCCCATCTGGAAAGGAACTTGGACCAGCTGAACTGTGAGGCCAGAATGAGTGAAACCTAAAATGGGCATCAGTTTAGGAAGACAGTAATTATCAATTAAAATTTTAGGATTAGTTGAAGCACATTAGGTGGACCTTGCTGCATGAGCTTTTCTGTTTTCAGGCATTTTACCGAATGTGCCTGGCTGCCAACATGAAGACTTGATGATAGGTTGAGCTTAATGGAGAGCACAAGTGGCTCCAAACAGTGCAAAACATGGCAAGCATTGACCTCTCAGGTCCCAGGGCCTCCTATCTTCAAGGCTGATAGCAGTGCTGACATTGCTACAGCTACCAGCTTCGCACAGACATAACCTGAGAACAGCTCGCCTCAGCTGCACCTTGTACTTCTAGCTTTATGCTTGGAGCTGCTGTGATGCTGTGAGGTGGGACCCCTGTGCTATCTGTTTGGCAAGCATACATAAACAGTCTAAAATTGTAAAGGAGTTAAAGCCACACGGAGCAATCCTTGATCCTTGGTCAGAACAAGCAGTGGATAAACGCTCCACCCTTCCCTTTCTGGAACACACAGTTCTGAGCCATCTTTCAATAGCCCCCTCAGAAAGTCCTGACAAGGTCAAGCCCTGGTACCCAATCTGAGAACAGTCCCTTGTATTGGTCTTACTTTCTTCTTTATTTTACTCTTCCCTGTGCCTCATTCTTGATCCCTGGGATCACTTTCCCCAAAACAAACTACCTGCACACAAACCCTTGTCTAGTCTCTTTTGAGGGGAAGCCGAACTAAGACACCACTTAATATATTGCTGTGTCCTGTATCAAGTGATACCAAAGTACAGAGGTAACAGAAATATGCTTATGCCAAATTTGGTTTTCCCGGCAGTGGGCACCCATCTACACACTGTCTTTGAATCACTCCTAAGTTATCTTTGCAGATTTTTCACTTTAAACTATAAATGGGAATTTTTTAGATGGGTTTTTATGGGTGAAAGAGCCAAAGATTAAAGTGGTCCCTGTTGATCACAGGTAGAATCTTATGCTTTGAATCATTGACAGGTATTAGATAGCTAGATATCCAGGCTGCCTTTCATTTGCTATCTATTGTCCCTAGCTCTCCTTTATGAAATAGACAACTGGGGTTTGATGACTAAACATGGCTTGACTTGGAATCTACTGTGTAGGATCACGTAGTTTCATAATTGAACTTGCAATCACTGTGCAAGACAATAATCTATACCTATCTGAACCACGTCCAGCACGGCCAGGGGTGAACCTGAGGAGGGGCAGTGAAGGGTTAAAGAAGACAGACAAGAGAATACAGTTGGGACCAAGTGGATCACTGCTTGGATGAGGAAACAGTGACCCAGTCTATAAGCCAAAGCTTTACCTTATAGTCAGATCACACAAAGCAAAGCAAGGAGAGTGATCAATATGATTACAATGTTCTTACGAGTTTCAAATCTATTTTGTTACTCAAGCCTTGTTTTGGCAGCACTTGCTGCACCTCCCACAGCCCATTAGCTACCTAGGAACAAGAGAGGACTATAAGGTCAAGCTTAATTGTGCTAGGAGGGCTCTGCCCTCCAAGCTGGGACTTGTATGTGGCTTTGCCACAGGTCGGTCTGAGGTTTGACCCTATAGCCACTCCCTATATCTATCTATCTATCTATCTATCTATCTATCTATCTATCTATCTATCTATCTATCATCTATCTATCTATCTAATCTATCTATGCAACTTTTTTCCCAATGCAATAAAACATCCTATCTAATAAAGAGGTGATATGCAAATTGACCATCACTCCAACACACACGATGTCTGCCCCCATGTGGACACAAGATGGCCAGGAGGGAAGGGCAGTTAGGGGTGATCAGGCCGGCAGGGGAGGGCAGTTAGGGGCAATTGGGCTGGCAGGGGAGCAGTTAGGCATTGATCAGGCTGGCAGGGGGTTGGTTAGGGGATGCTCAGGCTGGCAGGCAGGTGACCGGTTGGGAGCCAGCAGTCCTGGATTGTGAGAGGGATATTCGACTGCCCGTTTAGGCCTACATCCCTCAAGGGGTCCCAGATCAGAGAGGCTGCAGGCTGGACTGAGGGACTAATTTAGTGCACTGGGTCTCTAGTATTAGATAAGAAAAATTGTGGTGAAATGGAAGAGAAGCAAAAAAATGCTGGAACACATAATGTTTTCTCTTTAGTATTACTGTATTCAGAGTTTAGAGTAAACTGACCCTATTAAATAGCATAATGAGATAGCTCATGAAGGCCCACATTTTTTTGATTTCTATTAAAAATTATATCCTAATGGTTGCTGAAAAATAGGAAGACATTTATTTTCTTTTTGAGATAATTTATCAGGAAAGCAAAACAAATATTTTGCTTGAAATCTTCCCTCTTCATCCAGAACTGTCATGACTGTCACCTTTTATCATCTCCTAGAATGTTTTGGAGTTGTTAATATGGATCAAAATGGCATCAAATAATACAATTAATGACCAGTTATTTGTATTTAGATTACCTGAGATAAGGTTCCTTGAGACAGGATGGTAATAAGTGATGGAGTAACCAGGAAGGAGACTTTGCCATAAAATTGAATGCGACCATCATAAAAAACAAACATACATATTTTACAATCAAAATGTATGAGCTGAAATATTACTGGGTATTTTATTCACTTTCTAGGGCTACCATGACAAAGTACCACAGACTGTGTGGCTTGAAACAACAGAAATTCATTCTCTCACAGTTCTGGAGTCCAGAAGTTCGAAATCAAGGTGTTAGCAGGACCATGTTCTCTTTGAAGGCTCTAGGGGAGACACTTACTTGACTCTTCCAGGCATTCCTTGGCTGTGGCAGCATCATTCCAACATCTGACTTAGTTATCACTTGGCCGTCTTCATCCTATGTGCCTCTCCGTTATCTTCCCTCTGTGCATGTCTGTCTCTGAACCCAAATTTTCTTTTTTTTTTTTATAAAGACACCAGTGACATTGGTTTAGCATCCCTTAATGACATCATTTTAACTAATAGTATCTGCAATGATCCTATTTGTAAATAAAGCCACACTCTGAGTTATTGTTAGGGTTGCATCATATGTTTTGGAGGTACCCATTACAGCTATAATCTTCACAAGAATCTTATAAATAATCCTTCCAGCTTGAAGTTCTCTCAATGAACTCCTCTCAACTTGTGGGGATTTCACTGTTCACATCAGAGGCTCTACGTGAGAATACTCTGAAAGGCCATGAGAAGGCAAGGAATTAGGCTTCCACAACCATCTTTGGTCCTTAGTCCATGTGTTGTCTAGCATCTCTACCCAATGACACAGAAACAATCTGTTAATGCAATAATTTGTACTTATTGCCACAGAAAAAATATCACTAAAACTTTACTTTTAAGTACTCACTTCTTATCTTAAGTGTGGTTTATTTATTCATTTTTTTTACTAGAGGCCTGGTGCACAAATTCTGAAAACCCTCAGACCAATGATGCCTGCAGCTCCTATTGCCACTCCCACTCATCTCAACCCCACTGTGCCTGCTATGGGCTCGTGCCTAATCAGTACTGATCAGGAGAGGTTCATGCTGCTACAGCACCTCTTGCCAGCCATGAGCCCTGCATCTGGAGCCCTCCCAAGGGGAGTGGCATGATGGATCGGGCTGAAACCAGCTCTCCGACATCCCCCAAGGGGTCCTGGATTGCAAGAGGGTGCAGGCCAGGCTGAGTGACCCCACCAGTGCATGATCAGGCTGGGGAGGGACCGCAGGAGGGCTCCAGGGCGTGTCCAGCCCATCTCACTCAGTCCTGATTGACCAGACCCCAGCAGCAAGCTAACCTACTGGTCAGAGCATCTCCCCCTGGTGGTCAGTGCATGTCATAGCAAGAGGTTGAGCGGCCTTAGCATATCATTAGCATATTACGCTTTGATTGGTTGAATGGCCGACTGGACAACTGGACACTTAGCATATTAGGTTTTTATTATATAGGATATATTATAATTATATACATATACACATTATATAGATACACACACATATCTATGTGGTGGTGAGTGCCAATTCTTAAAAAACATGCAAACGGGGCAATGGCCCATTTTTTTCTTACCCAGTGTTGTCAAAATTTGTTTACCTATTTCTAGAGATGAATAGAGCTTGATATATTTTTTTGAGAACATCCTGGGCTGAAGCAAGAGCATTAGGGGTTCAGATCCTTGAGAAAAATTATTTACTGAAGAATAATTGAGCCCGAACCGGTTTTGCTCAGTGGATAGAGCGTCGGCCTGCGGACTGAAGGGTCCCGGGTTCAATTCCGGTCAAGGGCATGTACCTTGGTTGCAGGCACATCCCCAGTGGGGGGGCATGTGCAGGATGCAGCTGATCGATGTTTCTCTCTCATCGATGTTTCTAACTCTCTATCCCTCTCACCTTCCTCTCTGTAAGAAAAATCAATAAAATATATTTAAAAAAAAAAGAATAATTGAACTACTGCAATGCACCAGGAAACACTAAGTATGAACTGTTATGAGATGTTGCCACATATACTGATTCAACTTACTAGAGAAGCAGTGTGAAAATGGTGACTCTATTCCCCAGGACAGTTTGCTTAGGGCAGTCCAAGTTTATGCTTGTTGTCCTGGTATACTTACCCATAGCACAGTTTTACTTCTCAAAGTGTCCTGGTCTGGTCAATAAGTTATGTTAACCTGTACCTACAGAATCTGAAGACAAATTGCTAGAGTTAAGAGTTCACCTCATTCATGCATCAACTAGGTCAATTAAACTCAAAATCTGTTTCCTTGTCTGTAAAATAGAAAGACTCGTACTAACAATACTTATATCCTGGGGTTGTTGTAAGGCTTTGATTAATTTATAAAGTACTTATCACTCTGTTTGGTTCACAGCTATGGCTCAATAATTCTATTTTTATTGTCACAGTATGATATTTTTATGATTTAAAATAGTAGCACTGCCCTAACCGGTTTGGCTCAGTGGATAGAGCGTCGGCCTGCGGACTGAGGGGTCCCAGGTTCGATTCCGGTCAAGGGCATGTACCTGGGTTGCGGGCACATCCCCAGTAGGAGATGTGCAGGAGGCAGCTGATCGATGTTTCTCTCTCATCGATGTTTCTAACTCTCTATCTCTCTACCTTCCTCTCTGTAAAAAATCAATAAAATATATTAAAAAAAAAAAATAGGTAGCACCAAAGCCTATCTTCTTTTCCAAAGCCACGTCTTGGAGATGTGCCTTTACTCATCCTCTCCTCATGCAGCCACCATTGGCAGGCCCTCTTAAGAGTGTCCCCAAAGGATTTATTTCCTGGATCTCTTTCCTTTGTCATATGTAGAGCCACTTGGTTTCTCTTCTAGTTCTAATTCCAAGCATGTCACTTTGGGAACAAAACTAATCATTGCCCGCTAATTTTACACTGAATTTTTGAAAATAGCTTATGAAGATTTCGCAGGAAGTCATATCCATCACTCTTGGATTGCCAAGAAGGAGGGGTGCTGGAACTATTCCTAATCTGTTTTCTGTTCTTTTCTGAGTGGGAATTTCATGCCTGTACAGCCTGCATTTTGGCCAGAAAGACTTACCTCCTTCGGTGGGAAAGCAGTGAAATTGTAGCTGGCAGAGTATGTCAGTGTGGTCGTGGCACAATGGTCCTGTAATATCAAAGTTCCCACCGAGAGAGATGGTGGTGGAAATGACGCTTTAATTGTCCTCGACACTGCATCTCAGTTCATGGAGAACAGAAAACTATTATTCAAACAGATGGCAAACCTGCCCATCCATAACCAGGCATTTAATGAGATAAAACACAGCAGCCAGGGCTATAGGTGTGTGAGTCCAGACCATTTTGGAATACATCAATTTAATTGCTCTTCTATTTTTATGAAAGTTTTCCCAAATGCCCACCTTGCCCTCTATTCTACCTTCCTGCTTTCTCTTTATTTTTATCTTGCCTTTCTAGTGTTTAGATCACAGTAAGATGGATGGTTTCCTTCTACGATTCCCAGAGTCAGGTTTAAACTTGTAAATATAATTGAGGCAGCCTGGTGAAGCTGAACACATATGGACTCTTGACTCTCTGGTCAGCTATTGAGTGGAAGTTTCCTCTTCCATAAAATAAATGGTCACAACCTCTATTTAATAGCACTTCTTTGAACTGTAAGAAATGTAATATATAGTTCCTAACCCTTTATGGGTGCTCAATTTAAAAAAGAAAAAGAAAAGTGGCTACTATTACTATTATGCCCAACTTTTGTAGCATGATGTTGAATTTAGATTCTCCTGCATCGAGTTTCTCAATTCATTTTAGGCCTTTAGCATAATACCCAGAATCATGCTGAAGGAAATAAAATTACATGGTGGTCATGACCACTTATTATTTTACTATTGTCCCCATCTGTCCCCTATAAAAAAAAAATTGCTCTTTGTACTATCTCAGACCTTAGAAGACCTACTAGTTGATCCTAATTGGTGAATAAGTCCTATATATTCAATTCAAGTCAATTAGGCTCAATTCTGAGAGAGTGAAAACAAAGAAACAAGCTTACAACACAGGTGCAATATCAGCACCTTGTGGTTTGGACAGTGGGCTCCCATGGGGGGCTCCTTTTTGAACATCCATTCACTGATCTGCAGGTGTGCCTCTGCTGGTTAGGGGCTACTCATGAAGTCCTACCCAGAAAGAGCTCCATGGTTCACTCCTGGTGAGTGGGGCCTCTCACTTCCCCTAGTTTGTATTATCTCTTTAACTAGCAAAGCAACCCTATCACAGGGTTGTTATTGAAGAAATGACTTCATTTTAGCAATAGTGAGTGTAATAGATAAAATACTAATTTCAAAGCCTTATGGTTTTAGTAACATTTTAAGAGTTCAAGGAATGATAGCTTTTCACATCCAATTTTTTTCCCTTTTATTTTTTACTAGAGGCCCAGTGCACAAAATTTGTGCATGGAGGGGGGTTCCCTTAGCCTGGCCGGCACCCTCTCCAACCTGGAGCCCCTTGGGGGATGTCCGACTGCTGGCTCCTAACCACTCGCCTACCTGCCTGCCTGATTGCCCATAACTGCTCCCCTACTGGTCTGACTCCCCTAACTGCTCCCCTGCTGGCCTCATTGCCCCTAATCGCCTCTGCCCCACCCCACACCCAGGACCCAGGATTCCCTCCTCTGGCCGGTTGCAGGCACCTGGGCCTCAGGCTTCCCTCCCTCTGGCTGGCCGCAGGCACCCAGGACCTGGGCCAGCTTCGCCCAGGTCAGCTGCAGCTACAGGGGACCGTGGGTGGGCAGCTTTGTCTGGGCCACAGCCGCAGGCACCCAGGACCACGAGGCAGGCAACTTGTCCCTCTCCTGGACCGCAACCCCAGCCACTGTCTCCCGGGACCGTGGGGCATGAGGCTTGTCCTCCCGTGCTGCAGGCACAGGCACAGCTGCAGGTGCCCGGACTGCAGGGTGGGAGGCTTGTCCCTCTCCCGGGCCGCAGCCTGGCTGGTCCCCATTCCTCTCGAGCTCATTTGTGCCTGGCTGGTCCCCGTTCCTCTCTCCCCCGTGTTGAGTGTCTGAGCCATTAAGGTGTGAGGGTGTGATGACCATTTGCATGTTAGCTCTTTATTATATAGGGTTATAAAGGAAGGACTTTGTGTATATATTTTGTCTTTCAAAATCCTGATCTAAACCAAAGCAGAAACTTCCCACATTCTGCTAAGCTATAGTGTTTTATTTTATTATTTGTTTGTTTTTAATCCTCACCCAAGGTAATATTTTTATTGATTTTGAGAGAGAGAGAGAGAGAGAGAGAGAGAGAGAGAGAGAGAGAGAGAGAGAGAGAGAGAAACATCAATGTGAGAAAGAAACATCGATCAGTTGCCTCCCATATGCACCCTGACCAGGGATCTAACCTGCAACCTGGATATGTGCCCGGACTGGAAATCCAACCTGCAGCCTTTTGGTGCATGGGAAGGTGCTCCACTCCACTGAGCCACCAGGCCAGGGCTAAGCTATGGTTTCATATTAACAGTTTCAGGCTAGTGCTAAGTTCTCTGTGACGTGGGACAGCTTTTTGCTCTAAGACAGGGAAGAACTTACAAGGCACCGGACCCAAATAAAATTCTTTTAGGGACCATACACCAACATAAATGGCAAAGTTTAAGGGCAATAGAGAATAGTAGAATTGATGACTAAGAAAGGGAAAGGAGGCCCTACTTAAGAAGATTCAAATGCAATTGTTTTTTTATTTAATGTGAAAAATTAAATTCTTGCAAGCTGAATTTGATCAAAGGCTTTCATTTTCAACCATTGCTTAAATGATTCAATAGACTGCTTAAATCTAAACTTTTACTGTTAGGCATTTTTAAGCTACGTTTATAAAATACACATCTTTTTCAAGTATTTTTTTTTGTGTGTTTTTTTTTAATTTCAGATCTAACTTAACTTTCATAAATTTAGAATTATTTTTTGCAAACCTCTATCTGATCTCTTTTTTTTTCTACTTTTTCATGCTGAAAGGCTGGGTATAGGCTACTGAGCAGTACCTAGCACATGATAGGTATTTAATCAGTATTTGCTTAATTACTAGGTGACTGGATCATTGAAGGTTCAGTTAGGAAGACTGGAGGGCTTACATTGGACACATAAAGCCCCTGAGAAATACACTGGACAGTTCTCATAGTGTCTGATAGGCATCTCTGAACTCAGGGGACTGTTTCACCTCCATAATCATGTGACTACAGTTAGGCAGATGATCACTAACAAACACAAGTTAGGGGTGTGGAGGGTGTCATTTTGCCCTTTCAATAACCTAAGAGTTTAAACTTATGAAATTAAAGTAGATGATTGGATTAGATCTTTAGTACACCCCAGAATAGTCATTTTGAGTACAATGTGAATTCAAGTTCTAGAGTAGTGGGGCTGATTCAGTTATTTAGTGTTTGTATTTGAACTTAAGATTACAACATCCATGCTTTCCAAATTCTTTTAAATAGGGAGGAAATAGAAAGAAAGCTCTCTAAATCTATAAAAATAGAAAGAAAGCTCTCTAAATCTATAAAGATATTAAAAAGTATGGGGGGAAAATCTTAAAAATTATTAGGGGTGATCAGGTAGTAATTGGTAATCACTAATAATAACAGATATATTATATCAACCAAGTTAGATGTTATAGCTCAAAAGCACATAATATGGATCCTAGGCTGTTAGGAGACAATTGAGATTTTTAAACTTTCTGTCCTGACCTCAATATTAAGATTTGCTATCACCTATTGAGCATTATCCTTTGTGAGGCCCGTGTTAAGGGCTTCATTTGTACTCTCTGGTTTTAAAAAGGGCTGTCGTTATATACATATTAAAATGATTAACTGATGTACAAAGAGAAGAGACTTTCCCCAAATCACACACAAAGTATCAAAGTCCTTGTGGACATTTGTACCTCATGGATTTTGTGGTTTGGTTTTTAGTCTAGAAAGTGTGGTTATTCTGTACTTCACTTACTGAGACAGTGATGGCGAACCTTTTGAGCTCGGCGTGTCAACATTTTGAAAAACCCTAACTTAACTCTGGTGCCGTGTCACATATAGAAATTTTTTATATTTGCAACCATAGTAAAACAAAGACTTATATTTTTGATATTTATTTTATATATTTAAATGCCATTTAACAAAGAAAAATCAACCAAAAAAATGAGTTTGCGTGTCACCTCTGACACTCGTGTCATAGGTTTGCCATCACTGTACTAAGACGTACTTTATCAAACAGTTATAGCTATATAAAAAGTATAAAAATAAAACAGACTTTAAGCAAAAATCACAACAATAAAAACACAGTCTTTCCCTAGTATTTATACTTACAGGCACAAAGGACTTCTGTCAGCTATGTCCATAAAAAATTATTTCCAATTTCATACATGCTATTCCCTCTGTCTGGAGTGCAGTTTCCTAAAAAATCATCATCTTTCAATGGAACCTCAATCTAAATCAGGCTACCCTCTTATTTTTTCTTGGCACCCTGTTCTTTTTCTTTACAGCACTTTCTACAGTTTTATTTTGTATTTAATTTGGTGTGTATTTTGTTAAAATTTATTTCTCCCAAAGGCAGGAGCCACATTTGTTCATGTCTTAGTCACCTCGGGCGATTACAACAAAATACCATTGACTAGGTGGCTCAAACAAGAAACATTTATCTTTCCCAGTTCTGAAGGCTGGAAGATATGAGATGAGGGTACCTTCTTACTGGTGAGGATCCTCTTACTGTCTTGCAGATATCTGCCTTCTTGCTGTATGCTGTATCTTCGCATGATGAAGAAAGAGAGAGAGAGAGAGAGAGAGAGAGAGAGAGAGAGAGAGAGAGAGAGAGAGAGAAGGTATCTCTACTCTCTTTATCTAGGGGCATTAATTCTATCAGGAGGATCCCACCCTCATAACCTCATCTAAACCTAAAGCTCCCAAAGGCTTCATCTACAGATATCACATAGAGGATTAGGGTTTCAGCATATGAAATTTGAGAGGACATACTTCAGCCCATAATATTTCAATACTTGATATATCATAAGCTTTCAATATATACTTTATATACTTAATGAAAGAAAAAGGAAGGAAAGAAGGAAGGAAGGAAGGAAGGAAGGAAGGAAGGAAGGAAGGAAGGAAGGAAGGAAGGAAGAAAAGTGTTCAGAGATCTCTATGTCCCTTTGGAAGTTGCCAAATTACAACTGGAACTGAGAATAGAAAAAGTGCCCCAACATCAAAGTGTGACCTCTCCAAGCCAAGAGATAAGGAGCTCAAAAGCTGATGAGAAATCAAGGCTACAAGTGAGGAGGACAGCACAGAGGTGCCTAGAAATCTCCAAAATGATAAGAAGCCAGTGGGTTATAGCCCCTTCTGGGCCGACCACAGTGGAGCTCTGACGTTTTCTTTGACTTCACTTTCAAGCAGGACCAGCTACATCATTTGCAGGGATCAGTAACAATGAGAACGCCATACCCTTGTTCAAAAAGCAGGGAAGAGTGCCATTAAAGCTATGAAAATATAAACCCTTTCCTTTTTTTATAGTCTCTTTTGACTTATTCATTGCTTTATTTGATATTTAATGTTCTAAAGTAAGGGTAGAATAAACATTTCAATTATTAGCATAAATTTTACCATTGTGCAATGAGATTTTTAGATGCAAATATAAAAATTAGGAGCATTTAACTCCTAATCAAAATCACCAAAATTACACAATTCCATAGCTCATACATGCATATGTATTTCATTCTTATTAGAATAGCAAAACTGCTGCATTCAACTATCTTTATTTATTTATTGTTTATGTGCAAATTTTACCAACATTCTCTACCTTTGACTTATTGATGAATAAGGAAGTGAAGAAAATAAAAAGATCTGTAGGTTGCCCTATTTTCCCCTTTCCTTCTGTGTTATCATTTTCGGTGTAAGTGACTGGCTACTCTAGGAAAGTACCAGGAGTAAGAAAGAATGAGAGGATTCCTTGACTGTTTGTGTCTTAGAACACTATTACTTTTCTCTGGTTTGAATAGAAAGCATGGCCTCTTAGAGCTATCAACGCCTCCACATAACGCACATATCTTGTCCTCACCATGAGCCTCATCAAAACTCCCACGCCATTGCCCCACTGAACTTAATTACACAACAGAAATTCACAGTCAACAATGACAGGAGGGAAGAGCGATGAAAAAGATGGTGAAATGAGGTGGGTCGGAAAGAGAGGACCAAGTCTAAGTCAATTGTCTGAAATTCCATACATTCTTTCTTATTTGGCTCAATTTTCCCCTTATAATTTTTAATATTTTTATAGATTTAGAGAGCTTTCTTTCTATTTCCTCCCTATTTAAAAGCAGCCTACAATGGCTAAAATCAGAGCCATTTTCCTAGCCAAGATCAATAAAGCACTGGTGGTCATGAGGCTGAGACAAGTCACCCTGTGGTCTTATACACAATCTTTTGCCCTTGGTAAAGCCACACACCTTCACTTAATGAGTTTAACTGTGTTGTTGTTTCTATCAAACAGGTCACATGAATTGAAGCACTAAATAAATTGTTAGATTAGCAAACATCAGAACTTTTTTTTTTCCCTGACATCAAAAAGGCTCCTGAGGGGTTCAAGATGGTGGCAGAATCGGTGAAAGTTACACTTGCCTACTCCATATCAGAGTAGCAGCTAAAGTAAGATACAATCAGCCTGCTGGTGTGGCTTAGTGGTTGAGCATCGACCCATGAATCAAGAGGTCACAGTTCAATTCCTGGTCAGGGCATGTGCCCTGGTTGCGGGCTCCATACCCAGTGTGGGGCATGCAGGAGGCAGCCAATCAACGATTCTTTCTCATCATTGATATTTCTATCTCTCTCTCTCTCTCCCTTCCTCTCCGAAATCAATAAAAAAAAAATAGAGGGAAACAATAAACTTGAATAACTACCTGAAGACTAAATGAATAGAAGTTTTATAACAAAGAAATTACAGACAAGCCTTTATCAAGACCAGTAGAAAGGACAGAAATGCTAAAGGGGTTGGCCTGCAACCACCTGTGGTGGGAGAGAATCCAGAGAGATCTCTCTGCTCAGGAGGTTTGCCCAGATGGAGTGAGGGGCCTCACCCCAAGCCAGGCTCACTAGCCTGCAGCACTGGAGCTGGAAAGAAAAGCCTACACAACGAGCCTATACAATATCTGGTTGTAAATTTCAGAAGACATTTTGGGGACCCTGCCTGCCCTAGGGAGAAGGGGGGTGACTCTCTTGAAGGGCCAGTGCAAGAATTTCAGTTGCAGCACTCACCCTGGACTCTAGCAGAGCGATGGAAGCTCAGAGGGGCCTGGAGTCATAAAGGAAGAAATTGAGTGGTGTGGCTGTGGGGAGAGGCAGAAGGGTCCCTCCGCTGGGTCCCTCTCCCACACCACCCACAGATGCCATCTTTTCCGGGCCAACCACCCCGTTCCATAAGATATTAGCTTAGGGAGTAGCAATGGCAGTCACTGCTCTGCAAGAATGACTCCTGGGCAGACTCCAGCCCGGCCCAAGGTGCAATACTTCTTAACACTCTCTCGAGGATGTTTGGGCAGGCTAGAACAGTGCTGGATCACAGGGGAAGAAACTGAGTTGCGGGCCTGGTGGGTATGGCCATTTTTCCCATGCAGCTGAGCAGGTGGCTACATTCCTGTGCAGAGCCTTCCCTCCACACAGTCAAACATTGGTCTGTTTTAGCCAGGTGAACTCTGCTGGCCTCATCCACACAACTCCGTGAGGCCCTGTCCCACCGCAAAGGTCCACGAATCTCAGGCAGATGCTGGGCAGTGCTGGTGTATCCTGAGACATTTGCTGAGCAGCTCCAAAAACAACATGGGAACCAAAATTTAATCTGTATCAACCTGACGAACACTTCTTGCCCCTACCTGGTGACACACTAAGAATCTGTCTCACACAACTTGTGAACTGCCAGAGGCTGTTTCAGAGACAGAGCCAGGCAGGGAGCCAGCAGATATGTGCCCTGACTGGGAATCAAACCCACAGCCTTTTGGTGTATGGGATGACACTCCAACCAAATGAGCCGCCCAGCAAGGGCATGTTGGAAGTTTATTATTATTATTATTATTATTATTATTATTATCTCTTCTATTCTGTTGGATGTAATATTCAAAGTGTAACAAATACCTATCCTTCTCAAACTATTCCAACAATGAAGGGAAGTCTTCCAAGTTTATTTTACAAGGCTAGCATTATCTATATTCCAAAACAAGAAAAAGAAACTACAAAGAAAAAAAATTATAGGCCAATATCCCTGATGAACATATATGCAAAAGTAGTCAATGAAATAGTAACAAACCGAATTCAGCAATACATCAAAAAGATTATACACCATGATCAAGTGGGATACATTTCCGGGATGCAAGTTTATTTAAACATCCATAAATTAGTTAATGTGATACAACACATAAACAAATTTAAGGATAAACATAATATGATAATATCAATAGATAGAGAAAATCACTTGAAAAATTCAGCATCCATATTTTATAAAAACTCTTAGCAAAGTGGGAATCGAGGAAACACATCCACACACTAAAAGTCATATATGACAAGCCCACAGCCAGCATCATACTAAGTTTTTTAAGTTAAAAAAACTAAAAGCATTTTTTTGTAAGATCAGGAGCAAGACAGAGATGTCCACTCTCACTACTCTTACTCAACACAGTACTGGAAGTCCTAGAACAGTAATTGGACAAGAAGTAAAAGGCAACAAAATTGGAAAGAAAGAAATAAAACTGGTATTATTTGCAGATGACATGATACTGTATATAGAGAATCCCAAAAATTCTACCAGGAACTACTGAAATTGATAAAATAAATTCACTAAAGTAGCAGAATACAAAATAGATATATATAAAAAATATTGCATTTTTATACATCAATAATAAACTATAATAAAGGGAAATAAAGAAAACAATCCCAATTAGATGTCATTAAATAAAATAAAGTACCTAAGAATATATTGAGCCACGGAGGTAAAAAGATCTGTACTCAGAAAATTATAAGACATTGAAGAAAGAAATTGAAGAAGATACTAACAAGTGGAAGTACACACTGTGCTCATTAATAGTAAGAATTAATATCATTAAAATGCCCATACTACCCATGCAATCTATAGATTCAATGCAATTTCTATGAAACTATCAATGACGTTTTTCACAGAATTAGGACAAATAATCCAAAAATGTGTATGGAAACACAAAAGTCCTTCAATAGTAATAGCAATCATGCAAAGAAAGAACAAAGTGAGAGGTATTACACTACCTGATATTAAACTATTAGTATAATAATAAAAACATCATGGAGCTGGTATAAAAAGAAGCATGTAGTTCAATGGAACCAAATAGAGAGCCCAGAAATGAATGCATGGCTATGTGGTCAATTATAGACAATGGAAGCAAGATCATACAAACCTGTACAGATAATCTACTCAATAAATGGAGTTGGCAATATTGTTTTCTGATATATATGCTTGGGCAACAAAAGAAAAAATAATCAAATAGGACTACATCAAACTAAAATGTCTTTGCACAGCAAAGGAAAACATCAACAGAATGAAAAGACAACCTACTAAGTGGGAGAACATATTCACCAATGATACATAAGATAAGGGGCTAATATCCTATATTTATAAAGAATTTATACAACTAAATACCAGAAAACCAAATAGCCCAATTAAAAAGTGCAGACGCCCTGAATATCCAAGGAGGCCATGAAGATTGGCTATAGACATATGAAAATTTGTTCAACATCACTAACCATCAGAGAAATGTAAATGAAAACCACAATGAGATATCACCACACATCTGTCAGAATAGCTATCATCAATAAATCAACAAACAGCAAGTGTTGCTGAGGATATAGAGAAAAGGGAACCCTCATGCACTGTTGGTTGGAATACAGATTGGCACAGCCACTATGGAAAACAGTATGGAAGTCCCCAAAAAGATAAAAAATGCAACTGCCCAGTGATTCCACTTCCAATTATATATAGTAAGAATATATATAGTAAGAAATCCAAAACACTATTTGGAAAGAATATATGCACTCCTACGTACATTGCAGCATGCTTCCAATAGCCAAGATTTTGAAGCAGCCCAAGAGCCTATCAATAGACAAGTGGATAAAAAGTGGTGGTACATATATACAATGAAATATTACTCTACCATAAAAAATAATGAAATTTCACCTTTTGAGACACCATGGATAAACATAGAGAGTATTATGCTAAGTGAACTAAGTCAGTCAGAGAAAAACAAATACCACATGATTTCAATTTTATGTGAAACCTAAACAATAAAATAAACAAACAAAATAGAAATAACTCATAGATACGGAGAACAGACTGATGGTTGCTAGGGAGGAGGAAGGGTGTTGGGAAACTGGGTGACAAAGATGATGAGATTAAGAAGTCCAAATTGTAGTTTCAAAATAATCACAGGGATGTAAATTACAGCATAGGGAATATAGCCAATAATATTGTAATAATGATGTATGGTCCCAGGTGGGCATTGACAATATTGAGGTGGCATGACTCTGTTGCTCAGTGGTTGAGAGTTGACCTCAGAACCAGGCGGTCATAGTTCACTTCCTGATCAGGGCACATGCCAGGGTTGCAGGCTCCATCCCCAGTAGTGCAAGAGGCAGTCAAATCATTGATGTTTCTATCTAGGTGAACATTTTGTAAAGTATATGATTATCTAACTACTATGCTGTACACCTGAACTAATACCAAATAATATTGAATGTAAACTGTAATTTTTAAAAAATGCAAAACAGCTCTTGTAATTAACGCCCTTTAAGAAAGATTCTAAATTAAAGATACATGATTAAAAAAATTACCTGTGCCCTATAAATAATAATCTTTCGTAATTATTCTTCCACAGAAACTAAAGAATTGGCATGTTTCCCTGCACAACACTTATATGTAGTCTACTTGCACAATAGCATTACACAGCAGAAATACTTTCATTATTTAAATATTATATTAAGAAAATCCTTTTTTAAAGAGGATTCCACTATACTTTATATTATATATAAATGTCAGGTAGCATGTATGAACTGTTTAAAGAGTTTGTTAAAGATTCTTATTATAAGAAAGGCTGGGAAAAGTAGTCATATCTTATCCAAACAATCTAAGAAATCTTAAGAATGCTGCTTTTCTAATAATACATAAATATACATGAATGTGAGCAAGGATCCAAGTAAAGAAAGTTCTTATTCATAGGATTGACAGTTTTATTATTACACCAGCCTGAAATAACATATAATGGTGTGTGAGTGTGCTCTGGAATTTCTAAAAGCAGCTTTTAAGATAGGCTTAATGTGAGAAGAGTTCAATTCTCTTCTTTGAATTCTGGAGGATTGGGTCTCCTGGGGATAAAAAGGGAAAAGTGAAGATAAACTTTTAATGCCAGCTCTATGCGTGACACAATTTGTTGTATTTATTTATTCATCTATACTCATAGCCACCATACGCCAGGGTCTGTGGATATGGCAAGGGCCCCCGACAAATACACAGTCTTCCTTCAGGAATCGCAGAGCACAAGCAATAAATATTCACAAAGAGAATGTCAGAGGGAAGGTAAAGGTATTTGGCAACACTTTACAGATGAACCTAACAACACCAAGGGTGGGGTGTCAGGGAAATCTTCCAAGAGGAAGAGATATTAAAACTAAGAGACCAGGGCCAAGTAAGACATAACCAGGCCTGGAGTGCGAGGGTGGAGAATGCTGAAACAGTAGGAATCCTGAGAAATTCCCTCTGGACATGGCTTCCTCCATTTTTATTAACATGAGCCTTTTAGATGATTAGCGAAGGACTGGCTAAATTAGAAATTTGTAGGACTAAAAATGTTCAGTGCTTGTCAAGATAGTGTGTGTGTTTGAAATTTGAATGTGCATAAATAATGGAGGAGGTTGAATTAGAGAGGTAAGCCAGCTAGGACTGCATTGTGGGGACCAATAGGAATGAGAGCCACCCCCAGTTAGCTAGTCAGTCAGCTTCAGGAAAAGAGAGTGCAGTGCCTCTTTCCTGGGACATGCCTTCTGGCTCGAGGAAACTCCCTTCTTTCTGGGTGAGAGAATTGGCAACAAATGAAGCTTATGAATTGAATCTGAATGTGTGTGTGTGTGTTTTGCTGTTATGTGCAATGAAAGCAACCTAACTCACCTCTGTATTGAGGCCTATGACTACATTAAACAGGGTTCTCCAGAGAAACAGGAAATATATATATTAAATATTGGAATTGGCTCAGACAATTACATAGGCGGAGTTCCATGATGTGCCATCTAAAACCTAGAGAACCAGGGAAGCCAGTTGGTGTCACTCAGTCTGGGCCTGAGGGGCTGAGAAGCAGGGGAACTGATGGTATAAGACCCAGGCCTAAGTCAAAGGCCTGAGAACCAGCAGTGCCTATGTCTGAGGGCAGGAGGAGATGGATATCCTGACAAAACAGAAGCACAGCCACCCTTTCTTAACCTTCTTGTTCTGTTCAGGCCCTCACCCAACTGGATGATGCCCACATACACTGGGGAGAATGGTGTTCTGAATGAACGATAGTACCATACTAGAGGCCTGGTGCATGAAATTCGAGTATGGGTGGGGGGAAGGAGGGCCTTCAGCCCAGCTTGTGCCCTCTCACAATCCAGACCCCTTGGGGGATGTCTGACTGCCTGTTTACAGGCCTAAACCAGCAGTCGGACATCCCTCTCGCAATCTGGGAAGCTGCATGCACCAGTGACCATACTTCTCATACAGGTGAAAGGCAACTTGCTGTTGTATGGGCAGCTACATTTTTGTGCCCTGATTATAAAAAGTAGTACATAACATGATCCTTCTGAGGCAGTAGTACCATCTTCCCCATCTTATGGGTGGAAAAACTGAAGCAGAGAGAAGTTAAGTAATTGGTGTGTCACACAGTTATAATTATCAGAATCAGGGCTGACCACAAAATGTGCAGGCCAGAGTCCATGCATGCCATCACTGCATCATCCTGTTTTTTTCAGTGTTAGAGTAGGCTTGCCAGGTTTTAATTTTTAAATCTAAGAGACTGTTCCCAATAATTAGGGTAGGGTAGGGTCCCTAGGCCTGGCTGGCGATTAGGTCTGATCTGTGGGGTTACCAGCGGGGTGATCAAAGGGCCCCCACTGGCACCTGCCTTGGCTGGTGGCCTGGTGCCGCCCACTCACCGGCCCCACCCACTGCCAACTGGTCGTTCTGCAGGTCTTCCTCCATTTAGTCTATTTGCATATTAGGGTTTTATGTAGATAGATTGTGCACACCGCTCATTAAATGTATTCCTAGATATTTTACTTTATACTTTTGTTGCATAATATAAATTTTTTTATTATAATTTTAAACTGGTTATTGATGCTATATGAGAAAGCTAATTACTTATTTTGTTGGCTTGCAATTACTTAGAAGAAATGCATTACTTTGTAAACGCTTCATGGCTAAGATTGTGTTTCTGTTGCTTTTGTACATGAATGACAATGTCAATGGGTATAGAAGCCTATGTTCAGAATATTTTCTTTTCATTGAAAATTGCAGGTATGACTTCAACTGTCTAACAGCACTTATGTTACTGAGATGTCTGATGCTAACCTGTTTTATCCTTTTGTTTAGTACCGTACTTGACCTTCTCTGTTGGATGCTTATAGGATATGTGCATTATCCAAAATTAAAATGTTTCACCCAAGTATTTTTATGTCCAATTCTAATCATTACTTTTTTCCCCTCTAGTATTTAACCAAAATCAAATTTTCAAATTAGGGAGTTTTTTTTCATTGATTTAATATGTATTTTTAACATGTACTTTTATAGATTTCAGAGAGGAAGGAAGAGTGAGAGAGAGATAGAAACATCAATGATGAGAGAGAATCATTGATGGGCCGCCTCCTGCATGCCCCACACCTGGGATTGAGCCCGCAACTCTGGCATGTGCCCTGACTTGGAATTGAACTGTGAACCTGGTTCAGAGGTCAACACTCAATCACTGAGCCACACCAGTGGGGCTGATTTAATAATTTTTTCTCCATTTTCATGTACCTTGTGAATAATGTAAATTTCTACTGTAGACATGTTTATTTCCTTCTTAACTCTTATTCTTCCATCAGAATTATCTTATACTTTTCCTTTAAGTTACAAAAGAATTTTGAGAGCTGCCCTTCTATTTTACTAATTAATTTTCTAATGTGTTGAATCTATTCTTTACTGCCTCTATTGAATTTTAATTGGGGAAATTTTAAAAATTTGGGAGCAATTTTTATTTTATAAGATTGATATAGTATCAATTAAGAAAACAATTAAATATGTGATTGTTAAAAACAAACACTTTCTTCTTAATCTTTTGGCAGGTTCATTCTTTATTTCCTGTGGATATCCAGTAGTGAGGAAACTATAGCAGAAGGTTCCCCTGCAGAGACTTATTCATGGTGGGGATACACAGATCACTGGGCACCACTCACTCCCCTACCTGGCTGGCCTTCCTAGTAAGCAGACCCAGTAGTTAGCCCCACTTTACTCAACAGGACTCCCTGACCAAATGAAAGACAGAGCTGCTCCCTCCTAAAGTGCTGACTAAGAGCAAGCTACCATATATATATATAATCGTATTTCTTGCAGTAGCCCAGAGATAGTTGGAGTACTTCCCCCCTTTCTCTAGTTGTAAGCAACTGCTCTTCAATAGACTTCACTGTCTTAATGCCAGTTAGGATGCCATCCAGGCAAAGTGGAGGCAGGCTGAGAGCTGCAGTCTGCAGTTTTGAGGGTGGCAATTGTAAAGTTAGAAGTTCCCCTCTGGCCTTCCCTTTCCTACTGCCATTTCCACCGCCCTCCTCTCTTATCCTGGCAGCGTCTGTGAGTTTCTGCCCTTTTAAGTCCCACATAGGCTTCTCCTTTGTACAAGATAAAAGTCAGGCTGATTGATTTTCACTTCGGTTAAGGCTCACCTGGATCCCACATTCCTGAAACCCCACCAACCACATTTCTCTTTTGTGAATAGTGGGTGCCCTTTCTGTTTTTCTTCTCTCCCTCCCTTTCTTCCTTCCTTCCTTCCTTTCTCTTCTTTCTTTATTTTTTCCCTTTTGAGTGTTTAAGGAAATTTTTCTTTTCTTTTCTTTTCTTTTCTTTTCTTTTCTTTTCTTCTTTTCTTTTCTTTTTTGTCATTTCACTGGCGACATTAGAGAAGAGAAAGCTTGTGGTGACACCAAATTATTATCTTAACCAGAATTCTACATTTTCATTTTAATGTTAGTTTCATTAGCTTTAAATAGAAGAATGATTTTATACTGGGAACCTAAACAAAATAAAGAAAAAGGGAAGAAAGGAAGGGAAGGAAGAATGGAAAAAGTACCCAGACAGCAAAACTGCAAAAGCACCACAGTGGCTGGCAAATTTACTATGACTAACTTTTTCTAAATGACAATAGTTTGCTAGCCAATAACTGCAGTGTTGTATACCTTGTAATAGTAAAATATTTTGAAGGAAAGTTACAATAAAAAGAAATGAACAGATGTATGCCTAATTTCACTAAGTCCTTCAATCCACCAAATTCACCCCATTGTTTTATAACAAATCAAAGTCAACACTGACCTTTGAGTAACCTCATGCTGATGTCTTTGGTCTTTGTGGAAAAAAAACTGAGAAACAAACAAACAAACAAAAAGGAATAGCTTTAATTTCAAAGTTTCTCTTTCCACAGCACGACAACTTGTTAAGGTGTTGCAGACCAAGCCAATTCCTCCAGCTTTCTAATATAATTTTTTTGATCACAAAACTCCACTTAATAATGGATAGACCTCCAGAACAGACTGACAGAGGTGAGAGGGGAGGGGATGAGGGCAATTGGATGAAAGAAGATAAAGAGATTAGGAAAGAACGTGTGTGCATAAGCCATGGACACAGATAGCAGTGTGGTGATGAGTGGCCAGAGGAAGAGTAGGAGTGGGGACCTGGTGGAGGCAGGCAAATGGGTAGAAAATGGGAGACATCTGTAATTGTGTCATATTATAATAAAAGTAATAATGAAATATCATTTTAATATTTAAAAAATGGATCAAGCAATCCCTGATACTCTTCCTCAGCTCCCTGGCTTGTTGGCAGGAGCACCCTTGGAAGACAGGTTGGTGTCCTGCAGCAGTTCACCGTGTTGGACGGACTCACATGCTCCCCGACATTGCTCCAGCTGTCCTCCTTCACACATGGCTACCTGGCCCTCCATTACCAATGAAATAAATCCTCTAGAAGTTTACTTGTAAGCAAACAACACCATTAAGCATTTAAGTTCCAAGTAGTTTACTAAAATTATGGTATACTATGATGCAGCCATTAAAAATCTTTATGAAGAGATTTTCAACATAAAATTCTAATTATATAAATAAAATTCTAATTATTCACAAATAAAAAATAAAGGTGACACAGGGAAGATTAATATATCAACTGTGGAAAGGTAAAATATATTATAAAAGAGTGAAAGAGAATGTACTAAAATGCTAATAGTTATTGCCTAAGGAAGGTGACTATGCATAATAGTTTATTTGTCTTTATAAATACTAGTATGTCTAAATTTCTAGAAAATGCATTTTTGGACAATTTGTATTTTTTTAATGACTGAATACCTTCAAGTTTTTAATGACATGAGACATCAAGTAGATAACAGCACATTGGTAGCTTATCTACATAGTATGATTTCAACTAAAAATTATGTATAAATAAGAGATGACTAAAATATGGGGGAAAGCCAATAGAAATTCTCATTTCTAGGCGAGATAATGAATGATGTCTTAATTTTATGTTAGATAACAATGCCTGAGTAAGACAGAGGAGAAACAAGAAAACCACTATGCTCCTAATTCTCCTAATAAACCCTGTGCCTCATATACTTTGGATAAAAGTTACAGTTGTCTTCAGAAAATAAATATTTTAACCTCAAATATTTCAAGTTAACATTTTATACAAATGCACAGTGGCAAAAAAGTTTCTCAAAAATATTTTTATCCTAAACTAGACTCGGCCCAAATGAAATGAAATCCTGTGAGAAAAGAGAAAATAACATAGGTCTAGCTAAAGAAGCATCAATCAAACAAGGGTCCTGGTAGGACTCTGGGATGCGATGCAAAAGTACGTGAATATACACTTAAGAGGATGGCAGAGGAAGAGCCCCTCTGCCTTCCTCTTTCACTTAAAAAATGTTTTTCTCTTTGTTTACAGTCTTTGGAAAGACAGTCTGATGCACAGAGGTAGACGAATAGCGGGACCATCTTCTAATTCTCTCAGACATGCAGACAGGGTTGCTTGGGGTCCCACTGTCCAGGGAGTTCACTGTTAACAACATGTGTATGTGTAGATCCCCTGAATAAGTCTGGTGGTGTGTGTTCGGGTTAGTGACGGAATAAGGTCAGGGAATTGCCGAAATTAGGAAATATTATTGCCTTTGCCAAAAGAAGGAAGTGCAAACATCTTCTGATGGAGTCGCCAGACAATCCAAATCATACATCATTTCGCACATTCACAGAAACCTCTGGTGACCTGATAGTTTGTATGAAACTACACAGAGCCTCTATCTGAAATGAACAGGCGCCCCCTCCAGCTGCCCCCCCCCCCCAACCCCAGCTCATTTACCTATTAGGAAAGACTAAAACACGACACTGAGAAGACAAAGATAAAATGCAATCAGCTAAGTATATTAGGAGATGTCAGGCACAATCAATAACTTCACTATGTCTATACACAGTAGGAAAGGATGAAATAAATATTGGACCCAAGTCTTTATCTTTCCATAGCTCTCTAAGAAAAATAATAATAATAATGATAATGATAATGATAATAATAAAATCTTTATTTCATTCTGAGTAAATTCTTTTGGAAAGAAAATGTTTTAAGAAAATACTGGTACACTTCCAATCAAAATGGTGGAGTAGCTAATGTCTGTGCTTAACTCTTCTCATGATCACATCAAAATAACAATTAAATTACAGACAATCACTGAGCACCATCTGAAAACTAGATAAACAGAATTTGGATAAATAAGAATATAAAGAACAAGCCACATCAAATTGGTAGGAAAGGCTGAGAGGCAGAACTGTCAGGTCCCACAGCCAAATGTGGAGATTAAGAATTGGGAGGGATAGCTTGGCTATGGAGGTACCACCTGAGGAGTGAGGTGTCCCAGTCCCATATAGTGTGCGTTCCCCAGCCTGCGACACTAGTACCTGGAAGCGAAGTCCCCATAATTTCCAAGTGTGAAAAACAGTGGGGGTTGCCTCTGAGAAAGACAAAAGGCTGCCAGATATTGAAGTGCTGCTTTTAAGTGGCCTATGCACAGGTTCACTTGCTCACAGCCTTACTCATTCTAAGCTCCAGCGCAGGGATCGCAGCCCAAAATGCACCAGGGAGACATGGGAGGAACTAAATTGAGAGGCAACTTTTGGAGAACTCTCTCCTGATATGAATGTGCTAGCAGACACCATTGTTCTTTTATAGAGTTCCCCTCCTGCCTAGCTGGAGACAAAGCTGTGCTCTCCATTAACCTGGCTACCATGGTTCGCCCCTCCCTGGGGATCCTCTGATAAACCACCCACTTCCACCCAGTACACGCATCCCACCAGAGCCTCTTCCACACCTTCTGCATATAAGCAGACGACTTTGGCTCACACTGCAAACGCATTCAAAGATCCACAAATACCAAAAAAGCAGGGGCCGGCCTTAGTGTACATTGCAGTTCCTGCCAAGTGGGTCCAAGCAAAGCAAAACCAGTGACAAGTTATCAAATATAGAGTTCAAAAGACTGGTTATAAAGATGCTCAATGAACATAAGGAAAGAATATAGAAACTCAGTGAGATTTCAACAAAGAGATAAACAAAGAGATAAAAAAAATTTAAGAATATAGAAATCTTGAAAATAAATGTGTCAAAATTATATAATTAACTGAAATGAAGGAATATATTAGATGGAGTCACCAGCAGATTAGATGAAGCACAGGATCACATCCATGATTTGGAAGATGAGATAACAGAAAACACACAATCTGTACAGCATAAAGAAAAGAGAATTTTTAAAAATTAGGATAGTTGAAGGAACTTCTGAGACAACATCATATATTTGCATCATAGGATTTCCAGGACAAGAAGAGAGATAGAAAGAGATTGAAAACTCATTTGAATAAATAATGACTGATGATTATATAATTTATAAAGTGTTTCCCCAAATAATATAAGTACCCACCTGGAAACATACATAGTTTTTATAATATTATTGACTATATTCCCTATGTCCAACTTTACATCCTCATTAATATTTTATACCAATTTTATTTCTTTAAATTTTTCTCCCATCCCCTCCACCCTCCTACCCTCTGGCAAACATCAATTTGTTCTCTGCATCTATGAGTCTATTTCTGTTTTGTTTGTTCATTTTGTTCTTTAGATTGCACATATAAGTGAAGTCATATGGTATTTGTCTTTTGTACATCTGAAACTAATATAAAATAATATTGAATATCAATTGTAGTTGACTGAAAACTTCTTTAATTTGGTATAATGAACAAAATAAACCAATGAACAAAATAGATCCATAAACATAGAACTATGGAACAGACTGATGAATTTCAGAGAGAAGGTTTGGGGGTGGGGGGTGGAGAGATTAACCAGGGAACTTATATACATATATGAATAGCCCATGGATACAGACAATAGTGTGGTGAAGGCTTGAGAGAGGTGGGTGCAAGGAGGAGGGGGAGGTCAGTGGGAAGAAACAAGCAAATAAATAAATAAATAAATAAATAGGCCCTAGCCCATTTGGCTCAGTGGATAGAGCATCAGACTGTGGACCAAAGGGTCCTGGGTTCAATTTTGATCAAGGGCACGTACCTTGGTTTAAGGTTCCTCCCTAGCCAGGGACCTGGTTGGGGTGTGTACAGGAGGCAATCAATTGATATGTTTCTCTCACATCGATGTTTCTCTATGTCTTTCCCTCTCTCTTCCACTCTCTCTAAAAAAAAAAAAAAATCAATGGAAAAATATTCTTGGGTGAGGATTAACAATAACATCTCTATAAATAAAAGCCTAAGTGACCGTCTGACCGTCTGACTATCCGACCAGTAGCAATGACACCCAATGACCACCAGGGGACAGACACTCAAAGCAGGAGCTGCCAAGTGACAGCAACTTTGCTGAGTGCCATCTCAAACTCCGGGACCCCTTGAGGGATGTCGGACTGCCGGTTTCGGGC
Source organism: Myotis myotis (assembly GCF_014108235.1). Taxonomy (NCBI): domain Eukaryota; kingdom Metazoa; phylum Chordata; class Mammalia; order Chiroptera; family Vespertilionidae; genus Myotis; species Myotis myotis. The sequence continues at coordinate 9,163,175 of NW_023416315.1, forward strand.
CAATCCCCGCAGGCCAGACTGAGAAACCCCACCTGCCAGAGGGGCCCAGCTCACTCCACAGATGCCCTTCGAGCCACAGGGCCACCCCAGGTGTGGCTGGCCAGGGAGGGACCACAGGAGGTTGGCTCCAAGGCGTGTCCGGCCCTTCTCGCCTAGTCCTTTCAATGTGCACGAATCCATGCACCAGGCCTCTAGTAAATAAATACATAAATGGGCATCTGTAATACTTTCAACAATAATGATAAATTTTAAAAAATAATAAATAAAAGAAATAGACTTACTAGTCCAGGAAGTGCAGAGTCCCAAGCAAAATAAACCCAAAGAGGCTCACAACAAGACACAAAACACATCATAATTAAAATGCCAAAGGTAAAATACAGAAGAGAATTTTTAAAAGTAGCAAGAGAAAAGCAGTTAGTTATATACAAGGGAGCTCCAAGTGGCTATCAGCTGATTTTTCAAACTATGCACAACAGAAGTGAATGGCATGAAATATTCAAAGTGATAAAAGACAAAAACCTATAACCAAAATTAGTTTACCCAGTAAGGTTATTATTTAGAATCAAAAGAGAGATAATATTTCCAGATAAGAAAAAGCTAAAGAAGTTAATCAGCTAATCACCAATAAACCAACATTGCAAAAAATGTTAAAAAAAATTATTTTTTATATTTTTAAATCTTCGCCCAAGGATATTTTTTTCCATTGATTTTTTTTAGAGAGAATGGAAGGGAGGGAGGTGAGGGAAAGAGAAAGAGAGAGAAACATTGACATGAGAGAGAGACACGTTGTTTGCCTGCCTTCCCCTGGCTTCCTGACAGGGACCAAGGTACATGCCCTTGACCAGGAATCGAACCCACGACCCTTTGGTCCATGGGCTAATGCTCTAACCAGTATGTGAAACCTTCCAGGGCTAAAGGGTCATCTTGAAGTAGAAAAGAAAGATAACATAGTTAAATAAGAAAATATAGAAAAGAAAAAATTCTCACTTACTTACAAAGGTAGTATAAGCAATGAATCGACTAATTACAAAACTAGTACAATGTTTAAAGACAAAGGTAAGAAGATCATGTGTAATTACCACAATGAACTAAGGGATACACAAACACACATACACAAAAGAAGGAAAAAATAATGTCAGAAACATAAACGTGAGGGGGCGAGTAAAAATTGCAGTGATTTTAGAATGTATTTGAGTTTAAGCGACCATCAACTTAAAATAGACTGCTATAAGCATAGCTTGGTATATATGAAGCACATTGTAACCACAAACCAAAATGTATACAGATACAAGAAATAAAAAGAAAGGAATGCAAACATAGCACTATAGAAAGTCATCAAGATCCAGGAGAAAAAGGAGCAAGAGACTAAGAAACAAGGGATTAAAAATAAATGGCAAACAGTACAAAATGGCAATAACTACGCACCTATCAATAATTACTTTAATTGTAAATGGAATAAATGCTCCAATCAAAAGACATAGGGTGACTGAATGAATTAAAAACAAACAAACCAAACATGTGCTGCCTACCAGAGAGATGAAAAGAAAAAAACACACATACACAGACTGAAAGTAAGGGGATGGAAAAAGATATTTCATGCAAACGAAAACAAAAACATTGGCATAGCAATACTCATCACAGACCAAACAGACTTTAAAACAAAGGTTGTACCAAGAACCCAAGAAGGGCATTTTGTAATGATAGAAAGATGAATCCAAAAGAGGACATAACTTGTGTAAATGTCTGTGTAGCCAATATATGTGCCCCTAAATATATAAAGCAAATACTGACAGACATAAAGGGAGAAGTAGGAGATTTTAAAACCCCATTGACATCAATGGGTAGATCACTCAAACAGAAATCAACAAGGAAACAGCTGTCATAAATGACATTTTATACCAATTTGAGTTAATAGATATTCTTAGGACATTTCACCCAAAAGCAGCAGAATAAATATTTTTTTCAAGTGCACATGTTACATTTTCCAGGATAGACCACGTGTTATGAAACAACACAAATCTCAATAAGTTTAAGAAGATTGAATCAAATCAAGAATCAGTAAAAGTAGGAGGATGACCACTCTCACCAGTTTTATTCAATAGTGTTGGAATTCCTAACCAGAATAATCAGAAAAGAAAAATAAATAAAAGGTATCTGAATTAGAAAAGAAGTAAAATTGTCATTATTTACAGTGGACATGACACAGTAAATAGAGAATTCTAAAGATTCCATACAAAACAAACGAACAAACAAACACAAACAACTCACTTCCAGAACTGATAAACGAATTCAGTAAAATAGCAGGATCCAAAATAAATATTCAGAAGCCAGTTGCATTTTATATACCAATAACAAACTATCAGAAAGAGAAATTAATAATACAATATTTTATAATTGAATCAAAAAGAATAAAATACCTAGAAATAAATTTAACCAAGGAGATAAAATGCTGGTATTCAGAAAACTATACGACATTGAAAAAAATTAAAGAAGACACAAGTAAATGAAACGATATGCCCTTTTACTATATAGGAATAATTAATATCATTAAAATGTCCATATTCCACAGAGAAATCTATAGACTCAATGCAATTCCTTTTAAATACTAATGACACCTTCCCCAGAACTAAAACAAATAATCCTAAAATTTATATGGCATCACAAAAGACACTGATAGCTAAAGCAATATTGAGAAAGTACAAAGTTGGAGGTATAACATTACATAATATCAAACTATACTAAAATAATATAGCAATCAAAACAGCATGATACAGGAACAAAAACAGACACATACATTAATGGCACAAAATAGAGAGCCCAGAATTAAAACTATATTTAAATGGTCAATTAATGTAGGACAAAGAAGGAAAAAATACACAAGGGGAAAAAGTCTCTTCAATAAATTGTGTTGGGAAAACGAAACAAATACATTCAAAAGAAATGAATCTAGACCACTTTATCACACCATATACTAAAATGAACTCAAAATGGATTAAAAACTTAAATATAAGACTCAGAAACCATAAAATTTCCAGAAAAAAACATAGGCAGTAAACAACTTGAAGTCCATCAACCTAAAAGGTTTTTGCACAGTGAAGAAAACCATCAACAAAACAAAAAAGACAACCAACTGCACAAAAAAAGATATTCACCAAAGATACATCAGATAAAGGGTTAATAGTCAAATATATAAGGAATTCATACAACTTAACACCAAGAAAATAGTCAAACTAAAAATGGACAGAGGACCTGAATAGACATTTTCCCAAAGAGAATATATAGATGGCCAACAGACTTATGAAAAGAGCTGAATATCATTAATCACCAGAGAACAGCAAATTCAATCCCAATGAGATATCACCTACACGTGTCAGAATGGCTATCATCAATAAATTAATGAATAATTGTTGTTGAGAATGTAGAGGAAAAGGAATACTCATGCACTGTATGTAAGATTGTAAATTAGTGCAGCCACAATGGAAAACAGTATGGAAATTCCTCAAAAAAATTAAAAATAGAACTACCATGTGAACCAGCAATTTCACCCTTGGGTATTTATCAATAGAAATCCGTAACACTGGTTTGAAAAGATATATTCAGCACAATGTTCATTACAACGTTATTTATAAAAGCCAAAATATGGAAGCAATCTAAATGTGATTCAATATCTGAATGAATAAATAAGTGTTACATAAATACAATGGATTATTACTTAGATATGAAGAAGAATGAAATCCTACTGTGTGTAAAAACATCATAACAGCGTTCATTATGACTTTGTATTTATTTAGTAAACTTTTCCAACTAGTAAAATGGATTAATGGGGAAAGAGAAGAATGAAAATCTCATAATTATCTCCTTTAGTGGTTAAAGAAATTATACTTATTTAAAGCAAAAATTCAAATTTAATACATTTCAAAATCCCAATGAGGAATTTTCAATATATTTAATTTTTTAAATCTGTTTTTATGTTTTAATCACAGTGGACATTCAATAGTATCTAAATTTCATATGTACAGCATAGTTGTTAGACATTTATATAACATTACAGGCCTGGTACACAAAAGTCATGCACTGGAGAGGGCAGTGTCCCTCAGCCCAGCTTGCACCTTCTCGCAGTCCCGGACCCCTCAGGGGATGTCCGCCTGCCAGCAATTGAACATGCTTCTCACAATCCAGGACCCCTTGCTCCTTACCACCCAATTGCTCTCTGCTCCTTAGCGCTGCTGCGGAGGCGGGAGAGGCTCCCACCACCACCACTGTGCTCACCAGCCATGAGTCCGGCTACTGGCCGAGTAGTGCTCCCACCACAGGGCAGTTCCTGCATTGAGCATATGCCCCCTGGTGGTCAGTGCAATCATAACAACCAGTCATTCTGGTTGTTCCACCATACGGTCACTTAGGCTTTTATTATATAGATAAAGTAATCCTACAATAAGTTTAGTATCCATCTGACACCATACATAGTTATTACAATATTATTGACTACATTCCTTATACTGTACTTTACTTCCCCATGACTATTTTGTAATTGACAATTTGTAGTTCTTAATCCCTTACCTTTTCATCCAGCCCTTCCCATTTGGTGATCTGTGAGTCTATTTCTGTTTTGTTTGTTTTGTTTTTTAGATTCTACATATAAGTGAAATCATGTGGTATTTATCTTTGTATGACTTACTTTATTTAGAATAATATCCCCTAAATCCACCCATGTTGTCACAAATGGTAATAATTCATCATGCTAGTTTAGGTTATGCTTCGGTCTTATGGATTGCAAGCTCATACATGAATTGTGGTACCATCAGGTACATGGAAGTCAGTCCTGTCACTACAGCTACACTATTCATCTTCTCCCTGTGTATCTCCAGTAGCCCCTGAGCCTACAACCATGTATGAGTTGGGTAGGGCCAGACCTCAGAGAGTTGTTAGGGTGGCACTAATACAGCTTACTAGGCTAATGACAAGTCTGAAGTAGGCCCAACACAGGAACCATGGTGCCAGTTTGCCACATGGCAAAAACAACCTTTACCCCAAAGCAACAAAACTCAGTCTCTCTGTGTGTGTCTCTGGCACCCCCTGCACAGCTGGAGGGGGGAGACTTGTGGACTGTGTGTGTGTGGGGGGGGAGGGGGTACTTGTGGACTGTGGGCTGTGGTATGGAGCACTCTCACAGGCATCTCTCAGGGCAAAAGACCTAAGGGCTTTTCTTAGGTGGGAGAAAAGGGGCTTTAAAAATCTGTCTGTCCTGCCTTTTATTGACTTGTAAATATGAACCACTTATAATGTTCTGTAAACCCTTGGAGAGAGGGGTGGGGGTCGGGGGAGGGTTGCTGTGTGGAACTGTACCTGGCCATCAATAAAACATGACATTCAAACATTTTTCAAAAATGACTGAAATTCCAGCCCAGGCTGGCCACCACCGACTGAGCCTAACATTGTGTGTGAGGTTGCTAGGTTGGGGCTCTCCAGAGATTGTCAAGGTGGGGCTAGTGTAGCTCTCCAGGCTAATGCCATATGAAGAGTGGTTGACCCAGGAAAGATGGCCACCATGGGTGGTGTGAGAGAGGAACTCAACACAGGTACATTAGCTACTATCCCTCCAGCTCTCTCCCTCTGAAGCCAAACAACTCAGTCTCTCCCTGTAACCTGGCATCCTTTCTGCTATTTTCCCTCAGCTGGAGCCCAGGGTGAGTATCAGGGAGCAAGATACTGTACTATATATTGTTCCTTTTAGAAGATGCCTCAGTTTCCAGATGCCTCCCATCTCACTCGGTTGGATGGAATCTCCACTGGTTTACACAGCTACATGTTATGTGGACCCCTCTTCCTGGCACTGGTGTGGGTTTGAGATCCCTTAGCTCCTTAGAAGGGACCTGTGCAGCTGAGATGTCACTCTAGATTCTTAATTACCACATGTGAGTGCAGGACCAGCCCGTTTCACAGTCTCAATGTGGCTTCTTCTGTAGGTTCTTAGTTATGAGACTTCTGTTCAGCTAGTCTTCATGTGGTTATTCCAGTTGACGGTTCTATATTTTAGTTTTAATTTTGATCATGGGAGGAGTTGAGTGCAACTTCCACCTACTCTGCCATCATAGGTCTCCAAAAGGTATTCAATTTTAAATAGTATCTGTTTTTTTATGGTGTCTGATGGTTAATATTATAACTTTCAAGTAATAAACTTAAACATGGGTTACTTGATATAGTATTTGTTAATTTTCTTTCATTAAAATCAAGAATTCAGCATATTAAACTACTTCTTGCTTTCTTCCCCTTCCTCTTTATTTGTCTTCCTTTTATTTTTTATGTTGTTAAATAGTATAACTTTTCTGTTCTGTTTTTTTATCATAATTAAGTCTTTCTTCCCTGACCAGCATAAAAGTTTGCTAAGATCCCACAGGCAGGTTGATGGCATCAGTGGGAATACGACTGTGGATGGATCATTTGTAGAGCCATCCTGTGCTATGCACCCCTTGAGACGATAATGCAGCCTTGAGTGCATGCATATAGTTTCCCCAATATTGAGGTCCAAGGGACTCTTCTCGAAATTTATTTCAGTTTAACAAGCTTAATGCAGTTTTTATGGAAAGATGATGAAATATTCTGATTGAAGTGTTGACCCAGGTCTACAGCTCAGAAGCTGTGTGGGCCACCACCAGCCCCTTCCATTTTCTGGGCCTCATTCTTCCCATTTGTAGACAGAGAAAACCTGGCCTGTCTTTGCTAATTTCAATATTCTAAATTACTGAATATTACAATGACACGTGTTTCAGGTACAGTAGCAGCAGACCCAGAGTTTGAGTTCTAACAAGTATTTCTAATTCTATTCTTCTATGTGACCCTGAGTGACTGCCAAAGACTTATTATTTCTTTTATCATTTTTGGTACTTGGAGATATTTTGAAAACATGAGGCAACCACCATTAAAGGCTTTATTAGTTATGTTTGTTTCTGCAAGGAAGAATGCTCTTCTAATCCTACCATATGCATTTTAAAATATAAAATTATCATTTAACCCTCTCCACAATAGTCAGGGCTAATATTTGGATAAAGATGGATATAACAATATGTTGTACTAAATAAAGCAACCAGTAATTTATTCTGCACTTTCCATCCAGGACCTAGATTCATTTTCATTTTCTCTTTTTTTCTAGGGGTTGTGGGATTAGCACTGGAAATGGAGATTTTGATTCAAAATGCTGGTTTGAGACATACAAAGCAAAGAGTCACTTGTAACTCAATAAGGGCCTGTAAGCAGATTTCCAGGTTTTCCACAAAGTCAGGAATCATTTCTGGTAGCTCTATCTCAACGCTTCCCTCTCATTTTCTTTATAAGAGGGGTCTGACCTAACACTTGGCCTTATCAGCCCCCACAGATGCTGCTCAGTGTCTCTTCCTGCCAATTTTGGCTCAGCTTGGTGTCTCCCCAACCCACTGATTGTCGGTTGCCATAACAACATTAGGCAGAGGAGGGAGTTCTGGTGGTGCAGTGGTTGGGCCAGGTGGAGTGGAGGAGGTAGAACAGAGAGCTAAGCCACACCAAGTCCCCAGTTCCATTAAGGACAGGATGATCAGAAGAAAGGTGGCCATAGGAAATGGAGAAGCCGCTGAAAGGATGAAGTGATGTGGAAGAAGCAGAATCAGTTATTGGGAATTTAGCAGAGACTCTCCTCAGGTGCCCCTGAAGTTAGGGAGGGATGAAGAAGCTGGTGAGGAAAAGTGAAAAGAGAAAATAAAAAAGGTTTAAAAAATTACAAAGAAGCATAAGAAAAATGGACACCAAAAAGAGACACTTCTGCAACTGGAAAAATGTTAATCCCAGATATTGTGAATATACTGAAGACATTCTTTTCTGTGGTTCATCTGTGCTTGGAATAATGTTATTTTAACAGGAAATTAGAGGAAAGGGAGAGACAACTTTAGGACAGAAATGATACCCATCAGCCTTGGTTAAGATAGACTACTTGTTCAGGCTTTCTTAAATTTGTAAACGTTGGTTGAGAATACCTAATTTGTCTTCCTCCCTAATTGTTAATGACTTCAGTGAGTTTTTGAATATTTAAATGCCTGGTTAACTCTATAGCATTCTACCAATACAAGAGCTCATTACTTTATCTCGATTTTTATCATTATCAATATTGAATACTCTTTTATCCTCCCATTCTCTTTTGAACTATCTTTGGAAGATTGATCTTATTTTTTCATTAATTATACGATATTTTGGACTCATATATGTTTCTCACAGGAACAATTGAGATTTAAATCAAATAAACCCGGATAATTTTCATCTGCCATAGTTACTATCACTAGAAAGGTCATAAAGTTGGTGACTACTTCAATTCAATTATCCGTATGTCCATTCAATCACAAGTTCCTTTATGCTGTATATCTTCGATGGCTTTCTTTTTCTCTGGACCAAATTTCCCAGGAAAAAGGAAAGCAAAATGAGGAAAGATAAACTATATATTGTATAAATGTATGGAAAAGCACAATACTATATCTAAAAGTGACATTAGAGATCAGCAAGTACAATGTTCCTTAAGCTTTAATTGGGTATGGGTTCTTAGTGATCTTTTAAAGGACATATCCTGATTTGGAAGGTCCAGATGGAGCAAGACTACAGTTCTAACATGTGCCCAGATGTGCTGACACTGTAGGTCCTTGAGAAGCGAGGATCTACTATCATGGTATTCAAAGATTTTAAGTTGCAGAATACTTTCTTTTTATAAAACCTGACAGGACAACTGAAAACACACCTGTGAACTGAAGTGGTGGGGGGGACCCAGAAACCTAGCTGTCCTCTCACAGTCCCTGGGGTCTTTTGAGTCATTTTCTAGGCACTTTCTATGGAAAATCTTGGAATCTGTGGAACACTCTATGAAATGCTCAGATTACTATAAAACTGTATTTTAATAACAAGAAAACAGGGACTCAAGAGAGTTTAAATATCAATAAATGAGTTCATAATATTATATATCCATACACATATATACCCAATATACATAAATTTAAAACATCTACACGAAGACATCTGCATATGCATTGTAGAGAACAGGTGCTGTTTTTCAGCATCCGAACTCTGGGCAGAAGCCAACTAGAAGGTTAAAGCTGACAGACAGTCCCTCTTTCAGTCCCTTGGCAGGTGACTGGAGAGCAAGTGACCTAGGCTCACCCAATCAAAGGCTCATTCTAGGTACTTCAGACCTAAATGAAATGAAACTAAAATTCAGAGAGTTAGATATCATTTATGATGGTGACTTTGTAAGCAAATGCGCAAGAATAGTGGTTTGAGGAGTTAAGAAAATAGTGACCAACATGATGAAAGTAAAGAAACATACCAAGTAAAGCAAATAGAATGCACAATAAAATAAAATAAAAACGTGGGAAGAAGAGCTTAAGATAACTGGAGAAAAGGTTTCCTATGAATAACTACACAGGAACCAGGTACACATTGAATTGTGTGGGCATCCAGCTGTTTACAGGGGCTTAAATGATAACTTGGCACATTTCTTTATCAGTGGTTCTCAACCTTCCTAATGTCGCAACCTTTTAATACAGTTCCTCATGTTGTGGTGACCCCCAATGTCATTGTTACAAATTGAACATAATTAAAGCATAGTGATTAATCACAAAAACAATATGTAATTATATATGTGTTTTCCCATAGTCTTAGGCGACCCCTGTGAAAGGGTTGTTCGACCCCCAAAGGGGTCGCAGCCCACAGGTTGAGAACCGCTGCTTTAGATAGTCTCTAAATTTCACGAGGGCTGGGATTTATCCCCAATTCTAGGCAACAGGTAAACCTTTAGTATTTGCCAAATGGTTGACTGATAGATACATACTGTACAAGCAAGTACATATTTATCATTTCTTATTGGTAGCTTTTAGAAACAAGTAAGACAAGTAGAAATTTATAAAATGAGATCAGGACACTGACTAAATGAATATCATGAACTTCAAAAGTAAAAAGAAATGGAAGTCAAAAAAATCCTTCCTGAAACACCTATGACGTTTTGACTGCTGCTGTTAATATTGAAGGTGATGGAACTAGAATTACAGAGAACTACGGAATGCAAATGTATTTCTGTTTACTTCAAGAAGCTTTCCAAATGAAATATAAAGCTGTCACGTTTGAAAAAGACAAATAATTGCTAAGGTAATAAGGGAAGGAAATCATTGTGTTTAACTTTTGGTAAATGGAGTGAGTTGGGATCAGGAGAAAAAAATCATCAACTTGTCATATTTATCTACTTAAGATTTTCAGTTTTCTATTAATGATTTTGTTTTTGTTTTTTCTTCCATGTTATTTTACTTGTATATTTTCAGGGTTGTTTTTTATGTATCCTAGTTTTCTTTGTATCTTTTACTTTTTATAATTTGGAAATAATTTTTCCAACTAATGGTTATTCACAGGTAAAATATCTTTATTTTTTTAATTATGTATATCTTTATCATTTCAAAAATAAAATATATGTCATTGAGAACCCCCATACACCCACACATAAAATGAAACATTTTGCAAACAATTATTCACATGCCTACTCTAATATTTTGTTGGTATAATTTGGGATTTCATATCCTGAATATTATCATTTTTAAAACATTTTAATTTTTTGGGTAAGAATTCCTTAAAATTTTGTCTATATTCAACTTCTCACTAAATTAAGAATGGTGATTTAAATATTGATTCTCTGCTTGGTTTTAATTACTCACTACCCTTCTTTTTACAATTCAATCTAATCCCTTTTGATTTTAATTACTCAATATATTTTCTTTTATAACATGTAATCCTCATTATTTAGTGTTGTAGTTTGATTCATTCTTCAGTCAGCTAGAATGTTTTTTTTAAATAGTTTCTAATTTTTTTCCAGAAAAGGATTGTGGGTAAAAACATTGAGTCATTTTATGTCTATTAATTTCTCTCTACTGCTCTCAAATATGAAAAATAGCTTGTCTGGCTATAACATTCTTGAGTTTCAATATATTTCTCTCAAGAGTATTGTGTTTGTTTCTCTTCCATATGTTTCAAATTGTGGAGAGTGTAAATTCAACTTGAAATATTTTTCCTTTTATAAATAAAATTATTCTCCTGTCATCTTGATGTTTTTTTTGTAAATTTACAAATTTGATTATCATATTTTAGGTAAGCAATATTTCCTGAGTTTTAAGTCCCCACCACCCAAAAAATTCTTCCACTACTTCTTTGGGAATTGCTTTGCCTATAACTACTCTCCTTAATCCTGTATGTATCGTTGACTTCTTACGGTTGTCATGGATGCCGTTTATATTTTTTATTAGTATATTTATTTCCTTAATTCTTTTACTATAAATTCTGGGACAATTTACCAATCTGGTATAATAATTAACTCATTCATTTTTCTGGATATACAACATATATTTTCTGCCTTCATGTCATTACCACCGTTTTTTAATCATCCTTTTCACGTGAAAGCTATCTTTTCTGATAGGTGCAGCTTATTCGGAGACAAAACAGTTCCCTGAATCAGAGAAATTTTGAAATATTTTTCTTTAATTTCTTGCAGTAAATCTGTCCCATACATTTGCAGAAGCATCTTTTCTTCCACAGGTTTTCTGTTTTTGAATTACTGGTTGTTTCATGTATCTGCTCACATTTCTCTGTTTGTTCATCTTTACAGTTGACAAGTTTACATATTTCTATATTGTTGGGTTTTTTTTGAGTAGTATGAAGAGAGTAATATGGTAACTATAAAATACACTGTTACTGTCTTACACTAAATAAGCAAATTCTTACTCTTCAGGCAAATTTTCCAATTGCATTTGTTGATCAGTCCTACCTCAATCCTGTCTTTTCTATACTATGTTTTATGAAAATTCTTCCAAGTATCTGACATAAAAATATTATCCTTCCCCCATTTTTAGTGCACTGTGAGTTTTACTGAATTTATATATATTTTTAGTCATCTTAATGGTAAATGAATTACATAGTGAATGAGGATTGGCTTCTTAATTTTGAGTTAACACATCTCTTTTTTTGCACATTTCTGACAATATGTAAACAAACTAATACTGTTTTATAAAGCTGATCAATGACTTTTTGATATGAAACTATGAATCTTCCAGATTAGCTCTGTCTGATAGAACTCTCTGCAATGCAACTTGTTTAACTGAGGGACGAAATTTCAAATTAAATTTAAATTTAAATAGCTACATTCACCTGAGCAGTTAGTGCTTTGGACAGCATAGTCTCTCATAAACATTGTTTAAGTTTCAACATCTTTGAAAATGAAGTCCCTCAGCCTCACAGTAAACTAATAAAATTGTATCTTGTTTGTTTTGGCATGGGGGGCTGTATTTTTAAAAATTGCTCTCCATGACTCTTAGTGTACACTAAGCTGGTCTTAGACGGTTACTTTGATACCAGAAATAATGAAAATAAGACTTGGCAAGATAATGATCTTGTGCTCTACTAACACTTTTTTTTTTTTTAAATATATTTTATTGATTTTTTACAGAGAGGAAGGGAGAGAGATAGAGAGTCAGAAACATCGATGAGAGAGAAACATCGATCAGCCACCTCCTGCACATCCCCCACCGGGGATGTGCCCGCAACCCAGGTACATGCCCTTGACCGGAATCGAACCCGGGACCCTTCAGTCCGCAGGCCGACGCTCTATCCACTGAGCCAAACCGGTTTCGGCTACTAACACTTTATTCAAACTCAGACAATGGACTATATACATTAGAATATGTTTGACTAGAAAATGCTGAACCAGTGCTACTATCCCCCTGCCTTGTCTCAGAGAGACACAGCCTGTCAATCACTGTGGACTTTTCTACCCAACCCATAAGCAGAATCCTTTTCAAAAAGAGTCTTAGTAAGCCCTGAGAATCAATTCTAGAGAGGAAACATGTTTTCCATCTAGATCAGGGGTCTAAAAATATTTACTGTAAAGGCCAGATAGTAAATATTTTAGTTGTGGTGGTCTATATGCTCATCGTCACAAGTACTCACTCTGCCATTGGAATATGAAAGCTGTCATGGACAATATATACATAATGGATATGGCTATCCTATCTAATAAAAGACAAAAAGGGTAATTGACCATACCTTCGCTACACTTCCCATTGGCTAATCAGGGAGATGTGCAAATTAACCGCCAACAAAGATGGCAGCTAATTTTCATATGTAGGCGCCAAGCGACGGAGCGAAGCCAGCTGGCCTCAGGCAGGAGCAGCGAGCGAAGGCCGGCATGGCGAGCGAAGAGCAAAGAGGGAAGCCAGCCACGTCGGCCCCGCCACTGCGGCGCGGCCTTGGCCACACCCCCAAGGCCTGCACGGAGAGCAAAGAGCTAAGCCCCTCGCCCGCCATGTCGGCCTCGCCCCCGGGGCAGGAGAGGCCAGCGAAAAGCGAAGAGAGAAACCCGCCGTGCCGGCCCCTCTCGGCAAAGAGTAAAGGCCTGGGTTCTGGGCGCCGGAGGAAAACTGGTGCCAGCAGCCAGGGGAAGGTACCTCCGAGGGGCCCCAGACTGCAAGAGGGCACAGGCCAGGCTGAGGGACCCACCCGAGTGCACAAATTTTTGTGCACTGGGCTTTTAGTTTTCTAATAAAGTTCTATGGACTGTGAAATTTAAATTTTATGTAATTTTCCCACAAAATGAAATATTATCCTCATTTTTATCATTTCAACCATTTAAAAATATAAAAACTATTCTTAGCTCTTGGACATAAGTAGGCATCGGACTGGATTTAGTCCCAGGTGGTAGTTTGCCAACCATCATCTAGAAGACAGCTAAGGTCTCTTCTATGTCTGATAGTTTATGAGTGAAAGACTTTTTGCTATACATTTCTAGGAGTAGATTAGTAAAATATGCCTTGGTTCTTTTTATCTCTTTTTATCTTTTATAGTATCTGCACTATTCAATATGTAATAATAAAAGGGTAATATGCTAATTGTACCAGACACCTTCCAGACGTCCTTCCTGACTAAGCCAGGCCAGGTCCGAAGTGCCTGCGGGGGCCCAGGGGAAGCCAGCCTGGGCCCTGTGTGCCAGGGGGAAGCCAGTGCCAGCAGCCAGGAAAAGGAAGGCCTACTCTTGCATGAATTTTCATGCATCAGGCCTCTAGTATATATATAAAACACAGGCATGATAGAGATAACTTCCTAAGGTAAAATCTCTGCAATATAAAGAGATTTTTAAGTAAGTTTTTACTGAATTTTATGTCAAAACTTAGATCAGATTTTTATTTCAACAAAACATATCAACAAAGTTTTTATTTGAAAAGTTTTAGTCATGTTATTAAAAAAAAGATTCTATTTACATCTAAATTGCAATTATGCTCCAAATTAGAACACTTTATTTCTACAACTCTACTACTAATTTTATTTAACATTTAACTTCAATGCATATTAAAGTGGATGAATGAGAAACAAAAGCAAAAGCTTCTTATAGACTTGCTGAGAGATCATTGTGGGGTTACCCCCAATCATTAGCTGCTATCACCCAGTAACCCCACTCTCCACTTTGCTCTTCCATGTCACTCATGTTTCTAAGTCAGAGCATATTATTGTGACTGAGTCTCTGAGGCTGGGAACAACATACACTTATATTTCAAAAACACCTACTTTATGCTCTGGTTATTGACTTATTATTATTACAGCCTCCACCGTTTCATACTTTTTTCAAATTTAATGTATTACAAAGTCAAGATAAGAGAAGATAGGTAAGCCTCGCCTGTTTGGATCAGTGGATAGAACATTGGCCTGAGAACTGAAGGGTCCTGGTTTTGATTCTGGTCAAGGGCTAGTACCTTGGTTACAGGCTCCTTCCCGGCCTAAAACCTGGTCAGGACGTGTGCAGAAAGCAACCAAACAATGTGTTTCTCTCACATCGATATTTCTCTCTGCCTTTTCCTCTCTCTTCCATTCTTTCTAAAAATCAATGGAAAAAAATGTCCTCGGGTAAGGATTTAAAAATACAAATAAAAATAAAAAAGAGAAGACAGTGGAATATCAATATATGATTCTTATGCATTCAATTTTTTTAAAAAAAAAACATTCCAGTCCTTTTCATCCTTATTGTGGATTTAAAATTTTTTATTGGTTTTGATTTGTTTGTTTTTTTTAGTTAAAGACATGAAACATATTCATAAACATTTTAGGAGGTCAACAATAGTCTTTTCTATAAAGATTGTCTTCTTTTTAAAATTCTTAATTTTAACTTCTAAACTTGATTTTATTTTGCTCATTTCCTTTTAATATATACTACTATGTTGAACACAATTTCAAAAATCTTCTCTTCCTAATACTCATGATTCCAATTTACTTTACAAAATCTTCTTTCCAAATAAAATTACCAACAACCTCTGACTGGGTTGTTAATTACTAACCTGGGGCCAAGTTGATAAAGCATTGTCAACGTGACAAAAAAAATAAAACCAAAAATACAAAGCAAATTTACCTACAGATTTTAAAGTAAATATACCAAAGCTACTTCTTTTCCAAAAAAGAAGAAAACATTTTATGTATACTTATGATTCAGCATTTTCTTAAGTAAAATTTTCTAAAGGACTAAAAATGCAGAAGCAGCACTCTCTCCTTCCCCATAAATTCCAAACACTAAAATACTTAAGCATTATATAAAACTAGAGGCCCTGTGCACAAAAGTTTGTGCACTCAGGGGGTTCCCTCAGCCTGGCCTGTGCCCTCTCGCAGTCTGGGACCCCTCGGGGGATGACCACCTGCTGGCTTAGGCCCTTTCCCTGGGGGATTGGGCCTAAGCTGACAGTCAGACATCCCTCTGGTAGCCCGGGAGCCCTCAGGGGATGTCCATTTGCCAGCGGGGAGCAGGCCTAAGCTGCAGTTGGACATCCTTAGCACTGCTGAGGAGGCAGGAGAGGCTCCCACCACCACCGCTGTACTGGCAGCCATCAGCCTGGCCTGTGGCTGAGCAGAGCTCCCCTCTGGGAGCGCACTGACCACCAGGGGGCAGCTCCTGCATAAAACACCTGCCCCCTGGTGGTCAGTATGTGTCATAGTGACCAGTCATTCCCAGTCGTTCTGCTGTTAGGGTCAATTTGCATATTACCCTTTTATTATATAGGAGTGCCTGGCCAGCCTGGGTGAGGGGCTGATGGCTGTTTGCAGGCTGGCCACAGCAACTTCAAGGAGGGGGTCCCCCCTGGGGTGCCTGGCCAGCCTGGGTGAGGGGCTGATGGCTGTTTGCAGGCTGGCTACAGCCCCTTCAGTGTGAGGGTCCCCACTGGGGTGCCTGGCCATCCTGGGTGAGGGGCTGAGGGCTGTTTTCAGACTGGCTAAGCCCCCCAGCGGGGATCCTCACCCCATGATGGTGCGGCCAGCCTGGGTGAGGGGCTGATGGCTGTTTGCAGTCTAGCCACAACTCCCAGCCACTCAAGCTCCCAGTGGAGGCTGGTTGGAAGCAGATTATCTGGGATTTATTTGTCTTCTATAATTGAAACTTTGTTGCCATGAGCAGAGGCCACAGCCACCTCAGGGCAGGAGGGAAGCTGGCTTCCTCCATCGCCTGGGCAACCAAGCCTCCTGCTTGCTCCAGCTCAGTGGCTGCCGGCCGCCATCTTGGTTGGGTTAATTTGCATATAGTCACTTTGATTGGCTGGTGGGCATGGCTTAGGGTATAGCGAAGGTATGGTCAATTAGCATCTTTATCTTTTATTAGTGTGGATAAGAGAAGGAAACCAACATTATCCTATATAATAAGAGAGAGATATGCTAATTAGCCCAAATATGCTAATTAGTCAAGACCGGTATGCAAATTGACCGTCACTCCAACACACAAGATGGCCACCCCCATGTGGCCACAAGATGGCCACTACAAGATGGCTGGCAGGGGAGGGATGTTGGGGGGACCAGGCCTGCAGGGGAGGGCAGTTAAGGGTGACCAGGCCTGCCGGGGAGAGTTGTTGGGGGGGACTGGACCTTCAGGGGAGGGCAGTTGGAGGGAACCAGGCCTACAGGGAGGGCAGTTGGGGGCGACCGGGCTGGCATTGGAGGGCAGTTTGGTGGCGATCGGGTCGGCAGGGGAGCAGTTAGGCGTCAATCAGGCTATCAGGGAAGAGGTTAGGGGGTGATCAGGCTGGCAGGCAGAAGTAGTTAGGGGCAATCAGGCAGGCAGTCAGGCAAGCAGTTGGGAGCCAGCCGTCCTGGATTGTGAGAGGGATGTCTGACTGCCCGTTTAGGCCCGATCCCACAGGGATCAGGCCTAAACGGGCAGTCGGACATTTCTTGAGGGATCCCAGATTAGAGTGGGTGCAGGCTGGGCTGAGGGACAGCTCCCCCCCCCCCCGCCCCAGTGCATGAATTCCGTGCACCGGGCCTCTAGTATTTTAAATAAAAATGCTTAATGCATTATCCTGTTTAATCTACAAGATATTTATGAGCCTAATATAAAAAAAATTATATCTAAAAGAGACTTCTCTAAAAATACTTTATTCCATGGTTAGGCAATTGGTATTCATTAGTAGTAGAATCAATACAGAAACACTTACTTGGTAGTTCCTTAACCTGCCTGTAGTGTTCAGTGAGTATGTTAAGGAATTTGATAAGAGGTGGTTCTTTTGGATCAATAATAATTTTTATATCAAATAGCTCATATTCATGGTACATCTGCAATTCATATTACTTGTAGGCTGAGATAACCAAAATGTTAATATTTCACCTTAAAGCCCAAAATATAAATGGTCACACTCAAATGAAATTATTCGACTCTTTGACCCATTCAGTGGGTTGAGAAATATGAACAAATGATAACCACTCATCATTATCATCATCATCTTCAATTAAAAACAAACAAGCAAAAAAATCAAAACACAAAATATGCCAATGAGTATGCCTAATACAGAAGTAACCATGAATATGAGAATATTTTCACTGGGGTAATAGCTGTGGTGAGTCAACATTGAGCAAAACAAGAAAAGAGCTCAGACTTCAGAATTTAAAGTATCCAGGTCTAAATGAATGCTTCCCAGTGCAGTGTAAGGGCTCATGGACCCATTTTCTCATGTGTCAAACAAATTTATAATAAAAAAGGGTAGAGTACTATTGGTGAAGATGAGTGTGAGTGTATGTAAAATACCTCGAGGGAAATCTGAAGTTATATTCCTTAATGACAATACTCTTCCTCCTTGTCTGTTACTCTCTGCAGGAGTTCCTATAATAATTTGCTAAATGTTACCACTTTGGTCTGACAGAATTATTACAACTTTGCATAACTAACTACTACAGTTACTTAAGCAAGGATGATGTATTTTCACTGAATTGTAAAAACATTAGCCCAAGAGATTAAAAACCATTATGAGAAACTCAAACGCCTTATCTCTTATGACCAGTGAACCAAAAGTGAAGTGAGTGATTTTCCTTCTGTATTTCATGAGAGGTACAGAAATAGAAGTTTGGAAGAGTCAGACTTCAGACTTATGCAGAAATGAAACTAGAAGGCTACTTTTTTTTTTTTTTTCTTTTTAGAAAGAAGTTGGGATTTATGTTCTAACAGCTCATTCAATGACTCTCCAGAAAGTGGTGGGAAAGAATTGAAAAATCTAAACTTCAAAGGGAAATAACATGAACATATCTCCATGCAATAAATAAGTAGCCCTGCTTTACAGGCCAACCCTGACAGCTATTACTAGACCCCACTGGTTAATTAGACAAACATATTTGGTTAATTTCCCTTCAATTCACCATCAATGTCAACAATTTGGATAATCCTAAAAGGCTGGGAATTTACGAGTCGTAAACATTTAACAAAATAGCTAAGCTTCTTAAAATACTTTCCCCATCTGTGTTAAACCACAGTAAATCTAACCGGAACAGCATTATATACCCCACCCTACTTACGTTTTTATGAAAGTCACTTAGAGCTTTATGCTTTAAGTGTAAGGGGAGAAACACAGCACAAAACAAGACCCCCAAAAATCCAGATTTTGCTTATGTTAATAACCTAAGATTAGTAGGGAAAAAGTACTTATTTACTTGTAGTTATGTGGTCATTTCTCACCAGGCAAAGAACATATATACTAAACCCCTAACACCTCAGTTTTCACCCAATGACCTAATTGGGAATCATGTGTCAACAAGGCTTTGTGTAGCCTGGGTCCAACTATCTCCCTCTTCCTATGGGCTGAAGCCAGCCTTACCTCCTATGATTTTTTTAAATTCACTAGTTCTTTCCTTCCCTTGGGACTTTACATATTCCTGGAACACTTTGACTAATTGCTCCTTCTTCGATCAGTTCTCTGGTAAGTTGCCACCAACAGTTGAGTTAGTAACTCAAAGAGGGCTTCTGATTAGCCTTTCCCAGTAGGTTCCTTCTCTCTGGGAATTATCTGTCACCTCACCTTTTCAGTTCTTTTCATTGCACGACTAATAATGTATTAATTTGTTCTCCTTTAAGATCTCAAACCTTCATGTCTTCTCTGAGCATGAGCTGATGATATAGAATCTATCACAACCCTTTATCATGATTTCTTGACTTATCTTTTTGCTTTCATTGAGTTCTCTGCTTACTCATTTGCTAATGACCCTGCCCGTAATTCCACTTGTCCAGTTAGGGCCCCCTGGTTAGTCATCTTATACTAACGTCAATGAATTTTTTGTTACACCAATTCTGCTTTCTCTGTTTTCCTTAGCGTTTTTTTTGTTTGTTTGTTTGTTTGTTTGTTTTTGTTTTTGTTTTTGGTTCTGTGTATGTGTAGCCAAAGAGGGGCATAAATGTTTGTGCATAATTCTGAATGATTCCGCTGCTAGAATCACATTTTAAAATGGAACAATTATTTCTTGTGGTGAGGATTTAGCTTTAGTGAAATGATAAGAAACTAGGTAAATATTCCAGAAAGCCTAGTATTTTGAAATCCGGCCCCTGGGAATAGAGAGAAGGACCAGTTCATATTTTTTTTGAAATATATTTTTATTGATTTCAGAGAGGAAGGGAGAGGAAGAAAAAGATAGAACCATCACTTATGAGAGAGAATCATTGATTGGCTGCCTCCTGCATGCCTCACACTGGAGATCGAGCCCAGAACCCGGGCATGTGTCCTTCACTGAAATCGAACCCAGGACCCTTCAGTCTGCAGGTTGACACTCTATCCACTGAGCCAAACTGGCTGGGGCCCAATTCATATAGATACAAACCCAAAATGCAAAGAAGTTTGTGATATACCTCCCTCCATTTATTTATTCACTATTCATGATTCTTCCTGTTCAAATAGTCTCTAAATAATTCTTTCCTCTTGCTAGCTTATTTGACCTTCGTGCACACTGTGAGCAATGAACAAAATAATTTAACAAACAAAAGAGTAACAGAAGCTTAAGTACATGGGACAGACTGATTGTTGTCTGAGCGGATGGGGCTTGGGGGCTGAGTGAAACAAAGGTGAAGGGACTAAACAAAAATAATAATAATAATAAATTAATTAAAAAAATATGTATATAACACATAGACACAGACAATAGTGTGGTGATAGCTAGAGTGAAAGGGGGTAGTGGAGGTGGAAGAGGGAAAAGCAAGGATATATGGGGTGGAAGGAGACTTTTCTTTGGGTGATGGGAGCACAATGAAGTGTGCAGATATTTTATTGGGTTGTACACTTGAAACCTGTATGGTTTGGTCAACCAATGTCACCCCAATAAACTGAATGGAAAACTAAGTGCTGAGAAAATTGTCATATTTTATTTTGCAAAAATATTAAAATATTAATAATCATTTATTTGGAGTTTTTGTTGCATCAACAATGACTAATATCAAATAAGCTATCAAATCATGTAGAAAAATGCATGAAATGTTCAATGATATTTAATGGCATAGGTGGCTCTGTTAAGACACATTTGGGACAAAGTTTCTGGTTTTGTCCTGTTCTTCATTTTAAGTTTCCTCAGTGTCATTGTTTATGTCATTTATGCCCCGAACCTCCAAGGTCTTAACTGATTCAGAAAATGAGTAAGAGGCAGGGCGAGTAGAAATTCCTGCGTTTTTCACAGATGAAAAACATGACTATCCTTGGCCATCTTCACTCATTTACAATATGCACTCCACTGGTCAAGGAAAATAACTTAAACGATGGCCCCAAGCATGTTTAGACATTAGAACATGAGGCAAGTTTTAAGGAATTGCAAAATAGCTCTTAAATTTTATTTTTACAAAGTCCCCTCCCACCCCCCCCATTAAATACTCCCTGTCCTCGAGCCCATTCAAACTCATTTGTAGAATGTTCTCTTGTGACAGTTAGCAGTGCAGTTAAATATGGACAAGAGGCTAACAAAAATATTCCACTGGGGTTTTAGGAGCTTAATTTATGGCATAAATCTCTGTTTTCAGCCATCCTCTCTCAGGCCCCACTAGGCTTTCAAGTGGTGCTGGAGGGCAATAGGACTTAGTTCTAAGTTTTAGCTTGTATGGTATTCACGTGACTCTAAGACAGTTGTTTTCCACTGGCTTTCAAAGGAAGCTTTTAGTTCCTCAGGACTCCCCTATCTGGGTTTCCATTAATCTTGGTAGCAGCTCAAATCCTTTCACACTCAGATGCATTGTCTGCATCTGTTGCTGGGTGATAGTAGATGGAACAAATTACCATCTTACTATATTCTGGTATCTTCACTCATTACAAAATCTTCCATAAAAATGCTACCTCGTGGAGGGGAGTTGGAAAAGGGGCAAAATAATAAGAGCTTTAAGAGATTAAAACATAAACATTCAGTTTTCTGTTAAAGTACATTTTTCTAAACAGACCTTTGTGCATTTGTAGGGGTGTGTGCTAACATGAGGATTATTGAAGTTAACTTGCATATGGAGAAATTGACCCTTTAGAGTAATTTGCAGTTTTAAATAAGGTATACCTTACATAAATCAAATTCCATCCTTTTTAGTGAATAGAGCAAGTACAAGTTTTTACCCACATGAACAGTTTTTACACACCTTAGTCCCTAGCAACCAGTGATCTGATTTTTGCCCCCGTAGTTTTGCCATTTCCACAAAGTCCTATAAGTGAATCATACATGTATATGGCATTTTGTGCCTGGCTTCTTTCATTTAGCATAATGCTTTTGAGATTCCTTCATGTTTTTACATATATTAGTGGTTTGCTCCATATTACCTTTGAGTATCATTCCATGGTATGGATACATACATATGTATACTATTGTATAGATGTATTCAAAATTTGTTTACTCATTAATAGGCAGACCTTTGAGTTATTTCTAGCTTTTGGTTATTACAAAGAAAGCTACTATAAACATTCACATAGAGGTTTTTTGTGTGGACAGAAGATTTGATTAACCTAATATAAAATACCAAAAGTGGGGTTGGTGGATTATATAATTTTATATTTAACATTATAATAGACTGCCAGAGTTTTCCAGTGTGGCTGAACCACTGTTGCATTCCCACCAACAAGGTATGAGCATTCCAAATGCTCCAAAACTCCAAATATTCACCAGTGCTTGATATTGTCAGGTTTTGTTTCTTGTTGGGTTTTTCTTTGCCGTTCTCTGAGTGTAGTGATATTTCATTAGGTTTAAATTAGAAATTTCTGAATGCTTTATATGTGTGTATGTGTGCTTATGTGTAATGGTGATACACACACACACAATCACACACACATCCTATATAATAAAAGCATAATATGCTAATCGACCGAATGGCTGAACAGCGGAATGACCGTACGGACAACCATCCAGATGGCCATCTAGGACCATGCTATGACACCCACTGGCACCAGGCCAGCCAAGGTGGGTGCGATACGATTGGTTGGAGGTCTGACCATTGCCCCATGATCACCCTGCAAAGGGAGGCCCTGGCCACCAGCCAATGGGGCAGTCAATCGGGGGCTCTATGATTGCCCCAAAGAGGGAGGCCCAGACCACTGACCAGTGATCTGTGGCAGGTGGTCAGGGCCTCCCTCTGCAAAGGAAGCCTGGGTCCAGGATGCCAGAGGGAAGCTGGTGCCGGCAGCCAGGGGAAGGAAGGCCTACTCTTGCACAAATTTCGTGCATCAGGCCTCTAGTATATATATCATAGGTATATGTGGTGACTTTTATAATCCACATACTGTCTTATACTGTAAGGACATGCATAATAATGTCACCTTGAGGAATTGCATTTGACATAATGGAAAAAGTGAGAACTTTAAAATCAGGTAGATAAGGGTTTGAATTCCGACTGGTTGTATAGACGTCTGTACTCCCGTTTCATTTATTAGGTGACAATACCATCCTTATAGAGTTTTTAGAAGAATTTCATACAGCTAGAGAACGTTGCAGTCTCTTTTCTCTCTAGGACAGTGGTTCTCAACCTTCCTAATGCCGTGACCTTTTAATACATACAGTTCCTCATGTTGTGGTGACCCCCAATTTCATTGTTACAAATTGAACATAAAGCATAGTGATTAATCACAAAAACAATATGTACTTATATATGTGTTTTCTGATGGTCTTAGGCTGCCCCTGTGAAAGAGTCGTTCGACCCCCAAAGGGGTCGCAACCCACAGGTTGAGAACCACTGCTCTAGGACAATGCTGGCATTAACATATGTGAATCTTCTAGGAAGACATCCTGCATAGAGGTCTAATGTCTAAAATTTTAGGAGTTAAAAACTTTATCTCTTTTTTTATTGAATTTGTCAGGGTGACATTGGTTAATCAAATTATACAGGTTTCAGGTTTCCAGTTCTACATTACATCATCTGTATATTGTATTGTGTGTTTACCACTCCAAGTCAAGTCTCCTTCCATCACCATTTATACTTTAGCTTCTTCCTCCTCCTACCCACTTCCCTCTGGCAATCACCATAGGGTTGTCTGTGTCCATGAGCTTTTCTTTTCTTTTTTTTTAAATTCTTTGCTTAATCCCTTCACCCTTCTCCCCGGGTCCCCAAACCCTTCCCCTCTGAAAGTTAGTCTGTTTTCTGCATCCATAAGTCTGTCTCCACTTTGCTTGTTAGTTTATTTTGTTCTTTAGATGCCACATATAAGGGAAATCATATGGTACCTGCCTTTCTCCGGCTAGCTTATTTCACTCATGGATAGAAAAATTAATATCACTAAAATGTCCATCCTATCCAAAGCAATAGATTGAACACAATTACTATCAAGATACCAATGGTGCATTTCACAGCACTAGAACAAATATTCCAAAAATTTATGTGAAACCAAAAAGACCATGAACAGCAATCTTGAAAAAGAAGAACAAACTTGGAGTAATCATGCTACCTTACATCAAACAATATTATAAGGCCATAGTAATCAAAACAAGCATGGCACTGGCATAAAAACAGACATGTAGATCAATAGAGAGCCCAGAAATAAACCCACACCTTTATAGCCAATTAATATTTGACAAAAGAGGCAAAACCACATAATGAGGTAAAGATAGTCTATTCAATAAATGGTGCTGGGAAAATTAGACAGAAATGTGCAAAAAAATAAAGCTAGACAACCTTCTTACACCATACAGAAGAATAAACTCAAAGTGGATTCAAGACTTAAATGTTAGACCTAGATTGTTTTTTTCTGCCTCAGTAGAGTACACACCTGTCCTTTCAGATGTAGGTTGAAACTGACTCAAACCCTTAACCACATGCAGAGAGAGTTTGGATTTGCTGATTAATTTTGATTTATGGATTTTTGTTGTTATACCATGTTAACTCTTCCTGTGTCAAACTTAGCCTATGTCCTTTATTTCCACAGAAAAGCAAACAATATAAACAACCATAAACCTAAAATCCACCACATTAATACCAAAGTAATACAAATCACTTAAGGTAAAAATTAGATATCCCCATGCTCATCAAAATCCCTGTTTCTTCAAATTCAGTCGAGCATTCAGACATGTTGCCCACATTGTTTCTCTTCTGCCTATTTAGAGTAAGCTAAGCAAGACAGCAAAATTTCGTCTTATAAAAAACAAAAGATTGTTTCCGTTTTCTTTTAAATGGTATTTCATGCCTCTCTGTGATCTTACCTCTCCTGTACATTAGTGACCATTGCCATGATTCTGGTTCTGGACCTCATCATCTCATTTCAGACATTCCTATGGCCCCCCTTTCAGATACTTTTAATCCCACAAGATGTCTTTCATGGCTCTTGCATGTAAAATAGTTATGAGTTTCTTGTTATTAAATCTGTGACCCTTCACAATCTAGCTACAATTTAACTTTTTCCAATGAACTTTTCAATTTAAATATATGAAAATAATTCACAACTCTTTGAGTCTGTTCCTAAGCTACTTTGTTTTGTGAGTTCAACACTAACATTTCCAAATGCCTTAGAGCTACTTTTTCATGGATGTCTCCTGTACATACTTCACAATCAAAATGCTCCAGATTAAGTCAATTATTTTTTTTTATTTTATCTTTGCAAAACAATCCTCTGAAGGTTAGTAAATGATAGCCCTGTTGTAAAAATAGGCACAGATAACTTACTAGTGAGCACATAAACAGAGAGTTTGCTTTCTAATGGCCCAGGAATGAATGGTTGTGAGAATTGAAGATAATTCTGATGTTATTGACTAGAATATTTTTTGTTGGATCTTTTTGTTGTTGTTGCTAATCCTCACCCAAGGATATGTTCCATTGATTTTTAGAGACAGTGGAAGGGAGAGATGGGGAGAGAGATGAGAGAGAGAGAGAGAGAGAGAGAGAGAGAGAGAGAGAGAGACATCCATGTGAGAGAGACACATCAATTGATTGCTTCCCACACTCAACCTGACCAGGGCTAGGGATCAAACCTGCAACCCAGGTAGGTGCCCTTAACCAGGAATCAAGCCTGTGACCCTTTAGTCCACAGGCCTACGATCTAATCACTTGGCAACACTGGCCAGTGTGTTTTGTAGGATCTTGCATCTTTTAGGGTGGGAAATGTAATCTGGTTAAGCATACTTTCAATTTTTATTATTGATTGAACTATGGCAGTGGTCACAAACTCATTAGTCAACAGAGCCAAATATCAGCAGTACAACGATTGGAATTTCTTTTGAGAGCCAAATTTTTTAAACTTAAACTATATAGGTAGGTACATTGTTATTAACTTAATTAGGGTACTCCTAAGGCTTAGGAAGAGCCACACTCAAGGGGCCAAAGAGCCGCATGTGGCTCGTGAGCCGCAGTTTGCCGACCATGGAACTAGGGGCCCTGTGCACGAATTCACGCACCTTGAAAGGAACTGTGGGCTGCAAGGCTGTGGTGGGCATAGGGATGGGTCTTGGCCCATCCTCCACTCCCCTGCCCAACCCTTCTCACCACAGCCCCTGGTCTCCTGTCTTCTGGCAGCCCTGCCCCGCTGCCACTGCTCCCACATGATGCCCACACTGGCCCTTCTTGCACCTTCTGACTTCGCAGAGCAATTGGGGCCTGCACTGTCAGCGGGTGTGACCAGTGGCTGCTGCCCTGATAACCTCTCAGGAGCAAGGAGAGGTGGAGAAGCCCTGAGGGGCGATTGTGGCTGGCGCTGAGCAGGTGCAAGCGGTGGCTCTGGCTGTGGGTGCAAGTGGGGCTGGTGCTGGCAGCATGCGAAAGCACCTGGTGGGACTGTGGCTTGCGGGAGCAAAGAATTTTCAGTAACCAGCAGAAGCTGGCCCCGATGACAGTGACCAGCGCCCCACCTTGGTCTGACACCCCTGCTCACCTGCTCCACCATCGCCCTGTGACTGTTGCCTACCATGTTTCTCATTCTGCCACCTGCTGCTGATGCCCTCCATGTTCTGCGCATGCCCCTGGTCCTCAGCACACATCATAGTGACCGGTTGTTCGGTTGTTCAGTTGTTCCGCCATTTGGTCTATTTGCATATTAGGGTTTTATATGTATAGACTAAAGGCCCAATGGACAAAATTTGTGCAAGAGTAGGCCTTCCTTCCCCCAGCTGCCGGCACTCAGGACCCGGGGTTCCCTCGCAGTCCTGGCTTCATCTGGAAGGTCATCTGGAAAGACGTCCAGTATAATTAGCATATTACACTTTTATTATTATAGATGATTGATTCAATGAGTGAGTGAGTAAATGAAACTGACATATAATTTGCCAGTGAATGCTAGGGCTAAGTTGGGAGTATCACTTGAGTGGTCCTTGCTAAACTAAGAGGCCGACAAGCAAGTCATTATGCCTGGCTTTAACACACGGATGCTGTAGCTTGGCAAAAGGATACTTCTCAATATTTCATTTATGCAGAGCTGGTTGCTGGGAAGAGGAGGACATGAGTTTGCATAGGCACCAAAAGACTTGTAGGGAACAAATGGGTTGAGACCACAACTCATTATATTTTAAGCTTTTATATTATTAGATACTAGAGGCCCAGTGCATGATCTGTGCATGGGTGGGGTCCCTCAGCCTGGCCTCCATCCTCTCACAATCTGAGGCCCCTCGGGGGATGTTGGAGAGCTGGTATCTGCCAGATCCCCACAGGCCCAATCCAGACAGAAGGGAGCCCAATCCTGTGCATTGAACATCTGACCTGGTGGTCGGTATGCATCATAGCAATCGGTGGACCAGTGATTTGGTCATTCATTCAGTCACTTAGGCTTTAATATATATAGATTTTTGGAATGATTTCCTCATATGAAATGAAATGACAGGAAATGAATGCTTTCCCATGTGCCTCACCCCATCTCAACTTAAAAGAATGACAAAAGTGTATTTAACCATGAAAAGAGAAGAGTGTGTACTGACGACTGGACTCAAAGCCAGAGCCTGCCTTGTCTGTTGTTTGAAGAAGTTGGTCTGAATGTAGCATGTGAGTCCTGACTTCTCTTGTGACCCTGTGAGGCTAGCATAGTGGGTATGTTTGGCAACAGTGGCTTAGCCCCAGGTACCATGGGATTGTAAATGTATGAGGCAACGTATATTAGTGGTTAAGTGCATAGAGTCTGCAGCCAGATTGCTTACTTCAAAACCCATTTGGGGCAAGTTACTTGTCCACGGTTCAGTTAACCTACATATACTATGAAGATACTAACATGTATTTATCTGGGTTGTTATGAGGATTAAATGAGTTAATATTTATAAAGTGCTTAGAATAATCTCTTATATACATAGTAAGTGCTATGTAAGTATTTGTTAAATAAAATGAAATCTCAGGAAGCCAGTGGCATAGCAACCTTGATCAAGTATGTCAGTGGTTGAACTGTCTTCTCCCTAGGAACTAGACTTATTTTGTAGAAATTAAAATATCTAATACTTCTGTTACCTAATAAATAATACACTGTTCTCCTAAAATATAATTTCATTTCAATTTTGTTTGCATGTGCATTTGTGGATATTTTGAAAGGTATACTACATAATTGCTCTGATGTTTTATTTAAAAATCCATAATTGAGTATCCTTTGGCAATACAAACAATTTTCCCAATAATGGCTTTTAAAAGAATTATACAAATGCAACTGCAGATGTTTTGATAGTGTTACACAAGGCTTTGTCTTTGGGCTCATGTGTCCTCGCAGTCAGATATATGTAAGTCTGGCAAGATGTGATCCCAGTTTATAATCAACACCAAAATAGAAAAGTGGACTGTTTGCCAGAGTTTTACCGCATTAGAAATGGCATAACACATGAATTCCTCTGCTCTGTTTTGTGGCCTAAAACTAGTCAGCATCCCATCTCATTAACTTCAGAGATCCTATCAGACATTTGGTCATCTCTTTTCACTAAAACTAAAAGCTACTTTTCAGTTAAAACAAATGCATTGTTACCCCTCCCAGTAACGATGATGAAATGGCAACCCCAAAGAAATAAACAGCATTAGCAAATTCAAACAGTGTTTCCTTTAATTGCTTCAGGCATCTGGAAGACGAGGGAAGTATTACATTCCTAGACAAGATCGGCCTCTGTAGGAAAACCAGAGACTTTTAACTTTATGAGATTTCTGTTGTTGGTAATCATTCTCAGCAGATCATCGTTATAAAATAAAATAAACTATCTTCTATACCTGAAATATAAATGAAGTGACATGTTACTTTTGCAAAACAGGAGTGCTTTATCTAAATTATGGCAAAAACTTCTTCAAGTATCTCATTATCCAAGAGTCACTTATTTAACAGTTCATGTCTTTGGAATATGACCACAAATCTGCAATTAAACAGAAAGGTAGCCAATGACAACACAAAGTTCATACACTTTTCAGGTCCCCACTTAGCATCTAACTAGTCTTATTTTTAATCCAATTCCAAATTTAAAAGTCTGGTTTTTCAATCCAGACAGATTAGAGTTTGTGTATTTTAGGAGGGTAGTGTCAAAAGAGTGTGTAGTCAGATCCTCATCTGATTAGGCTTTATGGATTAAAAAGCAAACACACAAACAAAAAAACAAAAAACACAGATATAGCGTCTCACAAAAAGCATGAGGTCATTGAGTTAAGGGCAAGTAAGCACTTTTACTTCAAAAACAATAAAGAATATTCTACAGAATATTAAGTCCACCCCCAGTTGACAGAACAGAAACACTTGAAAAGGCACAGCTTAAGTGCAGAGACAGCTAGAAACATGGGAACTGAAAAGGAAGTCAATTGTCCTTGCTAGAATGTATCAGAAGGAAAGATGTGAATACAATTGTGAGAAATGTAGGACATTTGCCAGTTAAAACCAGATTTCAAAGATTACATATGAATAGATGCTGGGATGCCCAATTTTGTGTGGTTAAGGAAAACTCCAGAAATTCAGTTGCCAGTCTATCACCAACTAATACAAGTGTTGTATTTTGCCTCCACTAGGGTACATTGTAGCAAATATCCCTCCAAAAAGTTCAAGGGCAAGACAATATAAACTAGTGATACATTCAGATAAGCCATTGGCCTTATCATTGCTCTGGCTTCCTTATGGCATCTAGGTATATATTCTTTCCTAGGGCCAGTTAGGATATTTATTTATTTATTTATTTATTTATTTTAATCTTTATTGTTGAAAGTATTACATATGTCACCTTTTCCTTCCCATTGACCTCTTCTAGCCTACCCCTGTCCCCCATCCAGGCTTTCACCACCCTATTGTCTGTGTCCATGGGTAAAGCATATACACATAAAAATTCTTTGATTGATCTCTTCCCACCCACCCACCCTCCCCCACCTTCCCTCTGAGATTCCACAGTCTATGGCCTTTAGCACACAAATGAACATTAATAGAGTAAACTAATTTTGTTCTGTAAAACTTAAATTGTTGTTCTTTCAAGATATGGAAATATCTTGTGCAACACACTTGATTCCTCACTGGTTTTATTCATAGTTATTAATATCATCCTACATCCAAATTACTTGTTCATTTATAAGAATTGTCAATCTAACCCTTTACTTTTACAAGCATGATAATCACATATCCTTTCTCCATTTTCAGTTTTAATGTACTTGGAGAAAACACAAAAAAAAATGATTTGAATTGTGGGATTATGGCATATTTTGCATTCTGAAAAATAATTGAGTCGAATTCTTATTATTTTGTTAATGTTTCTTATTTGTGGGAATTTTCTTTGTTTGGGACTAAACTTGAGGCTGTTTTTAGGCACTTACAACTGATTTGTTGGAGATGGTTTAAATTTGATTGCAGGGTGACTAAATAAAAACTTATTATAATTCTTATAAAGTTTATATTTGATTACAATTTTCTTTTCTTTCACCTTTAACAGCACAAGCGGCCAGCATAAGAAGCATGCGGGTCATTTTGCATCACAGGGTCATTGTGTAGAGTTTCATTAGCACAAGCCTTGGGTAAAACTGGCATAGGTGACATTTGGCTTTGCTATTCATAACCTCATCCTTTTTTTTTTTCTTTTTCTGGAACTTGGTACAGCTGGTATTCCTTCTGGCCTCAAGGACCCCTGTGTGCTTTCTTTCCTTCTATCGATCCATATTTGCTGCCTTAGGAAATGTCTGATTTCAGTTTTCATTTCTCTGTATGAATTTAGGTCTAGGTGTTACTCATATTGTGGAGGCAAAATTGATTGATTGGTCTCCTACTTGAAGTATTTCAGGCATCACTGAAGGTGGGAGATGGGGGAGAGGGCCTTTCCAATGACCTAGGTGTAAGGTCAGTCTTGATGACAGGAGCTCAAATACTCCAAGAGGGAAAACAGAAAAAAAAAAAAGAAGAAGAAGAAGAAAAGAAATCTGAAACAAATATCAAATGTGAATAAGTTGGGTAGAATTGATTTTTTCTTGTTAATCCTCACCTGACAATATTTTTTTCCATTGCTTTAAAAGAGTGGAATGGAGGGAAATAGGGAGAGAGAGAGAGACAGAGACATACAGAGAGAGAGAGAGAGAGAGAGAGAGAGAGAAACATTGATTAGTTGCCTCATGCACGCACCCTGACAGGAGCCAGAGATCGAACCTGCAACTCAGGTACCTGCCCTTTACTGGGAATCAAACCTGAGACCCTTTGGTGTGTAGGCTGACACTAAGGACTGAGCCACATCAGTCAGGGCTAGTATTGACTTTTTTAAAAAAAATTATTATTATTATTTTTAAAATATATTTTATTGATTTTTTACAGAGAGGAAGGGAGAGGGATAGAGAGTTTGAAATATCAATGAGAGAGAAACATCGATCAGCTGTCACCTACACACCTCCTACTGGGGATGTGCCCACAACCATGGTACATGCCCTTGACCGGAATCAAACCTGGGACCCTTCAGTCCACAGGCTGACGCTCTATCCACTGAGCCAAACCGGTTGGGGCCTAGTATTCACTTTTTTTCATAGAATTTATTGCACTAAAATTGGCAAGCAGAGAGTCAAATTCTGATGTATGGCTTTCCTGTTACAGACGCTAATTAGATCCAGACAAACTCTTTTGCAAAACCATCAAGCATTCCTGTACTTTCAAAGTGAAGTTAATCCTTTCCACCTGCCCATCATAAGGCCTAAGGACATAAGTGAAGTAAGGAGTGCTTTTAGATCCCAGAGTCAGATATGTGTGAAAGCAATAGAAAGATTAGTGAGGAAAAAATTAGTGGCTGGAAAGGAAAAAGCATCTGCATCGGGAAAATGTTGGTCAAATAATCTATTTGTTCTCGACATTACTAACTGCTTTGCATGATTAGATTATATTTCAAAACACATTACATGAAGGGATCATTTTGATAAATTTATAAAAATATAAATCTGATCCTATTACCTCATTGATCTGAATTCCTCATAAAATAAGTTCAGCTTTCCTTTTCAGCATTATCTCTAAACATGGTTTACCTATACATATGTATTTGAGTCCATGCTTCTCAAATGGACTAGAATGACATAAAGTCTGGAGTAGTAGTTCACTAGGTAGCTAGGGCACACACGAAGTTTATGAGGGAATAAGGACACACACAAAGCCACAGAATGCACTTGGTACATCTTCCTGGGGTTTCAAGTATTCCTCAAAAATACATTAATTAAATTGAAGCAATTTTAAAACATTTTTATAAACTAGAGGCCTGGTGCATGAAATTCATGCACGGGGGGGGGGGATCCCTCAGCCTAGCCTGCACCCTCTCCAATCCGGGACCCCTTGGGGGATGTCCAACTGATTCTCGCAATCCAGGACTGCTGGCTCCTAACTGCTCACCTGCCTGCCTGCCTGATTACCCCTAACCCCTCTGCCTGCTTGATCACCCCTAACCACCTCTGCCTGCCTGCCTGATTGCCCCTAACTGCTCCCTACTGTCCTGATTGCCCCTAACTGCCTCTTCTGCACCCTGCACCAGGGACCCAGGATTCTCTCCTCTGGCCAGTCACAGGAACCCAGGACCCCGGCTTCCCTCCCTCTGGCCAGCCGCAGGCACCCAGGACCTGGGTCAGCTTCACCCGGGTCAGCTGCAGCCACAGTCGCAGCTGCAGGGGACTGTGGGTGGGTTGCTTTGCCTGGGCTGCAGCCACAGGCACCCAGGACCACGGGGCAGGCGGCTTGTCCCTCTCCCAGGCTGCAGCCCCAGCTGCTTGCACCCGGGACTGCAGGGCGGGCAGCTTGTCCCTCTCCTAGGCCAGAGCCAGGCTGGTCCCCATTCCTCTCTCCCCAGTGTTGAGTGTCTAAGCCATTACAGCATGAGGGCGTGATGGTGTGAGGGTGTGATGACTATTTGCATATTAGCTCTTTATTATATGGTATAAATGCAGGTATAGTTTGGAACAGAATTTCAGATATTAATTTTTCAGAGAAAGCAAAAAGCTTGAAAGAAATTCTACTTTAGTAAGAGTAGTTCCACTCTCACCTCAATCTTTCATAAAAACTTTCACTCTACTCCAAGGGCTATTTAGGAATAGGTATCTGAGAAGTCCTTCCTTAGCTATACCAGATTAGTCATAGGTTCCTGTGGTGGGAGGTTAACTTTTCTTGGAGCAGCTTTCACTGACCCCAGGAGAAGGGACAGGTCTGTTAAAGCTCTTGAGATATTTAGAGATGCATCCAAAACTACATCCCCAGCCCAGCCGTGTGTGGCTCAGTGGTTGAGCACTGCCCCAGGAACCAAGAGGTCACCAGTTCTATTCCCAGTCAGGGCAAATGCCCGGGTTGCATATGCCCGGGTTGTGGGTTTGATCCCTAATGCAGGAGGCAGCTGATTGGTGATTCTCTCTCATCATTGATGTTTCTATTTCTCTTACCCTCCCCATTCCTCTCTGAAATCAATAAAAATATATTTTAAAAATACATCTCCAAAGCTTTCAATCTTTGCCCATCATATCCTCTTTGGGTGATTAATGGAAAATGACATTTGTTTATTAGTTTACCAGAATTAGTAAAATGTGCTTGAAGAGCAACAGAGCGTTTGATCAAAGATCATATAAAATTTAAAATATGATAGCAACATCTACTCTCAATCAAGCAGAAAGCGGGTGCTGCTGAAATGAGAAAGAAAACAGGTGAATTTGAGAGAGAAGTTGGGTAGTAATTAAAAATGAGACATTTCTCAGGGTGGGAAAAGTGAGCCCTAAGCTACAATGAGTTCCTGGAAAAATTAAAAAGAGAAGACTGTGGTCCTAGTCGGTTTGGCTCAGTGGATGGAGCGTTGGCCTGTGGACTGAAGGGTCCCAGGTTCGATTCCGGTCAAGGGCATGTACCTTGGTTGCGGGCACATCTCCAGTAGGGGGTGTGCAGGAGGCAGCTGGTCGATGTTTCTCTCTCATCAATGTTTCTAACTCTCTATCCCTCTCCCTTCCTCTCTGTGAAAAATCAATAAAATATATGTATTTTAAAAAAGAGAAAACTGTGGTATTAGACAACAGAAGGCAGATACTGGAAAAACACATTTGCCAAGGCTCTTCAGTTTATGCAGCCCCTGTGAGATTGGGAGGCTCTGCTTGGACCCCAATCCACCATTCATTTGGTGGAAAATAAGAATAGTTCATTGACTCAGTGGAAATAGATTAAAAGGAAATTCCAAGAGAGTTTTTGAAGGACCGTTCCTACATGTCCCTGTTCTTTTTCTTATACTTTGGAAATAAGCCCACATTGTAGCCAGTTTGGTGTAATCCTATATCTGCAATTCTCCTCTCTGCTCTTTTCATTCTCAGTCTTTTCTCTCCTTCCATCTCCCTCTTGCTTCACAACCCTGACACACAAACAGTTGCAGCAGGATGAAGCTGTGTTCTTTTCCAACTAGCAAGTCAGGAAATGGAATGTAGAGAAATAAGTGCCCTTTTCTAACTACCCATTTTCCTCACTCTACACTCAGAATTCCTGTGTATTGTTTTCCCATCTTCACTAACCCTGGTGGTTTTAATAGAAGGTTCACTAGCATCTATTTAAATGTCCCTTCTTGAAAATGCATGCACTTCTATTGATTAATATAAAATAACTAATCTAAAGCTCACAGGCACCATTTAAAACTAGATAAGAGCATTATTCAACAGAATGAGGACAAACATATTTACTAACCACCAATGCTCCCAGTAAAATGTTGCCACATGGAATCTCTTTAACTGATGCATTGCTTTGGTTTGAGGTAGAGGTGCTTTAAGGTAACGTGTTGCTTTGCGGAGGACTAGTTACCTACACATATGAATTAAGAAAAAAAAGAATTAAGAAAAATATAGCATGTCTTTGTTATGGTCACACAGGCTAAGTCAGAGCACTCTTCAATAAAACTAAATAATGCTGTTTTGCTTTCACCTACCAATGTAACTGGCATCACATTTGTGGTCATCTTCAGAAAATGTAGGCATTCTGAAGAGGGGAAAAAACAAAATAAAGTACTTCAGAATTAAGTAGCAATGTAATTCAGTAAGATACGTATCTTCAAAACACATTTGCTGGAAAATCCCATCATGTTACATAGAATTGAGTAATAACGTGGTGCAATTTTAAATAATCCCTGATTTACTAACTTCAAAGACTTTGTGGGGTCATCTAATTCGACTCCCTCTTATCAAACATAGAAGTGCCCAAGATAGATCTTTTTTTTATTATTCTGCTAACCATATTTGCGACCAGAGATCCTGCAGCTTCCTTCAGTAACACAGTGTGAGGTAGCTGAGTCATTCCGTGACTTTATTGAATAGCAGGGGATCTGCACTGCAGAGGTTGAAACTGGTCTACTCCCTTCTTGCTGGAAAAAATAGCAGGGAGGAAGGGAATGGACTGCAGGAAGGAAAGGAAGAGGTATGGCTGTCCTCTGCAGAAAGGCTGCGTTGTGCTCGAGTTGCTGGAGTTTATTATTTGGAGAGAGTGAAGACCATGCTTGGCATTTATCAGGGATAACTTGATTTGATTTAAATATATGAGCACTGCCACCCACTGTTACTACTACCCACTGTCATTGGGGGGTGTCGTTCCACACCCAGGCAGCTCATGCTTCTTGTGTATAATGAATGTCATGAAATTACTGACACATGCAACACTGCAATTTGGATCAGTGGGAATTTACTGGTAGCTTGAAATTCTTCCTGCCAGGGGATCTTGGTTCAGTCCATGTGACTGTGACCTCTGAGTGTCCCATGATAGCCTTGAGACTCTATGACAAGAGTTCTTCCCCTTTTTTTGGAGCTTAGCCTCCTTGAATGTTAATGAACATATATACATAATACACAGGCAACTCTGCTGACAGTTAAGGAGGTGTGCAGAACCCTCGATGCCATCAGTTAATGCCTGAGTCACCTTCGCCCACTGACATAACAGAAAGTAGTAAGTGTAGCTGGCTGGACTCAAGGCCTCACATTCTCATTTTCTTTGTTTTTTTCTTTCTGCCTCTCATTTTAAAAAAGCAGCACCACCAGGAGCAGGGGCTTTTGCATATACAGTAAAAATGTACAGTATCTTCAACGCAAAGCTGGATGGGTGCCGACCCCCTTCCCCTCCCCATCCAGAAGCATCTTTATTTGAATTTAAAGGGGTGGATGAGTGACAGCAAGACTCTGTTCTCCTTCTGACAGGGCTTTGGCAGATCATTGGTTGTCATCAAACCTATTCCATTTCTTGCTCCCTGCCAGGAATTCCACCTACATGCCTGATGGCAATTAGTCCCTTGTAGGTGCTAATGAATAAAGCGCAGCACGAGGATAAAAAAGCCTACAATCCAGACCCAGAGAGTCACTCCAAGCCTCAGGCCCCCACCCTGGTCCCCTCTTAAAGAGATATCTCACTCCATCCAGCCCTTCCTGGGACCAGCCAGCTCACCCCGCTCCTATATGTACTAGGGCATGGGAAATAGAAAAGAGCTGATGAGGACACAGCAGAAATTACAATTTTAGATCCTGAAGTGTTACTGGTTTTTCTGTTACTGTCACAGGCCATAAGGCTACCAGTTTAGGACAGTCTGTGACCAGCCATGTGAGTGGAATCTCTAAGCCCAAATGTGCTTGTTAGAGACGGAGTAAGGGGTTGTATTATCAGAGGTTCCCAAGACTTGCTGATAATCAGAAGTCCCTGAGCAACCTTTAAAAGTACAGATTCCTTGGCCCTGTGCCTAGGGATTCCTGATCAGGGGGCCTAGGATAGAACCTGAAAACCTAAATTATATGTATATATATATATATATATATATATATATATATATATATATATATATAATATATATAAAATGCATATATATATAAAATAAAAAATCCCAAATGAATCTGATACTCATGCCAGGTTTGGGACTGAAGGACCAGATGAGCTCCTGTATGCCACTCAACTCGAACACACCAGGTCTAGGTGTCAATTCAAAGGTTTTCAATGATTGTGCTCACTATTCATCTGTTTTATTAAGTTTGGAACATTTAAAACGAGAAAACAATCCTCTTTTGTAATCGGACCTCCTATCAGAGGTCACTCAATGTTCAAAGATTCTTTTGAAATAATGCTGTAAGTGATTTTAAATGTTTTTTCTTTATACTACCCAAATTTTATGCCTTTACTGAATAATGAGCATGTATTTTATCATAAAAAGGCAGCAATATTGCTTTTAAAGATCTTTCTGCATCCCCAAAGAAACTAATTTGCTCACAGAAAAAAAACCCCACACATTTCAATATGATTGCTGTGCTTTAAATCCTATTTGTTTTAACTTATGCACTTAAAAACATTACTTAGAAAACACAGACCTCATCAGACTGTCACTTTGACAGTTCACAGGGGTAAAATAAATGTATAAGAACCCCTAGGATACCAAAAACCACGGTATTTTGCATGTACACAAACATGGTCTTTCTAGGATCTCAAAACACATTATAAAACAATAGCAGCTAACGCCTGGAAGTGACATGTGCTTGCAGTTTGCTCTCCTCTGATAATAGCAAACCAAAGAAAGTGGCAAGAAAGACATTTTTCTTTCAATTTTCATGGAC
Organism: Myotis myotis; assembly: GCF_014108235.1. Lineage (NCBI taxonomy): Eukaryota > Metazoa > Chordata > Mammalia > Chiroptera > Vespertilionidae > Myotis > Myotis myotis. The sequence continues at coordinate 9,200,889 of NW_023416315.1, forward strand.
TACAAAAGTTAGGATAGTTTAAATAAGATTCCATGGAACATTCAAACTTCATCATGTTTATCAGAAAGAGAACTTAATCCACACCCTTTGAGGTTTGTCCTTCTCCAGTAAATATCTATTACGGCAAAACGATCATGGTTCTAAAGAATAACGGTGAAGCAAGAAAGAAAAGAGATTTTTCTTTCTGATAGGGAAATGGGCAGGTGCAGTTAAGACTGAAAGGCCATAATTAAAACATTGTTCTGCTGAGGCACTGTAGAAGTTCATGCAAGACTGCGCAAATCCTCCCCCTGCCCCACACTCCCAAATTCGAGGTTTTGGCAGGAAAGGAAGCCGAAGGTGCATTGCCATTCAGGAAACAGAGCCCTGGTACAGTACCCTTGAGGGACACATGGACGAAATTCTACACTGCTGGGCCAGTAACATTGGCTTGTTTAAACCGATACATTTTAAACCACATGAGAAAGAAAAGGAAAAGAAACACCTTTTAATTGAACATATAGTCATGTGGCAGGCATATATTGGATTTCTAAAGATCTAAAGAAATAAGTATTATCATTTCTACTATACAGATGAGAAATTAAGCCTAGAGTGTTATACTACTTTTCCAATGTCAGACTGTAATGTATTTTATTTTAACTGGATGAATGCTCAGATGGACACTGACTGCATCTGTATATGATCATATTAGGACATGCAGATTAGGAAGTGACGAGGAAATGCCTGGGACATCCTTTCAACCCATACCTGTGGCAGACTTCATAAACTGAGGACTGTGTTTTTTTTCCTTTCCAACCCAGAAATCTGGCTAATGAAACAGGCAGGGAAATCACTACAGATCAACTGAAGTGAACACACAGGGGACGCCCAGTGCCAGGGCAGCTGGGAGCAGTGGGCAGAGTGAAACTCCAGAGGCAGGCACGCACTAGGGGCTGATGGATGGAGAGAACTGGCCTCTAGGTCTCTTTCTTAGGCTCTGTAAAAAGGGTGCCACTACCGGAAGCCCTCACAGCCTTTGGTAGATCACCTAAATAATTGAGAAGATACTATCCTCTGATAACAGCTTATTGCTAACTGTTCCATAGAATCCTTTACAGGCTCTGGATTCAAAAGAGAAAGGTTGCTTTAACACAAGGGATTCAATCTCTGTGGAAAAAAAAATAATAACTTACTCCTTAACAAGAGGTTAAGGCAGCTTTCTTTCTCTCTTTTTATTTATTTATTTTTAATTTGGTAGAGCTTTCCCACATCCCTTTGTGGGCTGCCTCCTCCTCTGTGTATGTGTAAACCAGCTGTCCTTTGGAATGACACACAGGCCCCCACAGTGTCATGGGGTACGACTGGTGGGAGTTGACTGAGAACCTTGAACGGGGGCGGCGGGTGGGGCTACCAGCAGTGGTGGGCCAGGTAATACTTTCCTAGGGTTCACTGCCAGAAGGCCAAGACCTTTGACCTGGACCACCATCTCTCAGGCTACAGGCCAAGGATTGCTGAGGCCTAATATAGGCAGGGAGTCAATCAGAAGAACTTAAGAGGGGGAAAAAAAAGACTCTGCCTTTGCTTAGTTCTCCAGATTGGCTCTCCAGATGGCCCTCTTTTCTCTGGTAAATTATGCAACAAGCTGCTTCAGCTGAGTTTTGCAGACCTGGATGATCTTGAACTGCTTTCAACAAACAGGCGGACTCGTGGGGTTGCAGGGCTTCCTCCTAGCCCTCTCCTCCAAGGAAGAACACTGGGAAAAGAAGACCAGATAATTCCTAGTACCTGTCATGGAAATAGAGCACGACACATGCAAAAAGTACTGTTGCTTTACGCTCACCTTCTTAAAAGAAATGATTTTGAAGAAGCCAAGAAGCTGTCTTATTGGGAAAGGTTAGAGTTCATCACTACTCCAAAAGGAGGAATTTGACCTTGCATATTCTTACTAATTAAGTGCCAGAGTCAGTCTCTAGCAATATTGATGCAACGGAAAGGGGAGAAGGGTTGCTTTTCAGCATAAAGATGCAAGAGGGTCTCGCTCGCTGCTCTGCTGTTATTAACATTTCCTGGAACCAAAATCAACAGTGCATGCAAATAAGTCTCTGATTATTTCTTTGATTTGCAGAATGTCTCCTCCCACTGTACTCTCCTGGTTGAGGGGAGATGGATTAGCTCATCAAACCCCAGGACTGTGCTTAGCACTGAGGAAAACAAAGTAGGGGGTCAGTGAGTGGCAGGACCACTGTGTGCCTTCCTACCCCCAGATACAGGATCACAGCCCTGACACAGCTTCTTCTTCTGTTACTTCAGAAAGTAGTGGCAATGGGGCCATATTTGCTGCTGAGCAGGGAGGAAAGCAGTCGATAGGCCAGGTGGCAGAGGGAACACTTGGTGGTGGCTTATCTCAAAGCTAAAAAAGTGAAAGGTTTTAGGAAAGGAGAACACACTAAGAAGTGCAATTTGGGAACTAAAAGGAAAGAGAAAACAAATAGAAGTTTCCGTGGCAAATTTTTTGAGATGGTGAAAGAGAGCAAAAAGCCAAATTATAATTCACCCCAGCATCCATTAAGCAGAAGCTTATGAAGTACCTTAAAGACCACGCTCTGTGTTAGAATGCAAATAGGAACAATTTATGGTCCCTGCTCATAATCAAGTACAAGAGTGAGAACTTTAAAAGAAAATTAAAGTATGATGTGATAAATTGCCTAAAGGGAAATGCCGGATGGTAGCAGGGCACAGAGAGAACTGACTCAGTGGGGAAAGTTTAGGAAAGCTGAACAGAAGAGGAGGTACTTTTGTGAGATCATCGAATTGATCAAGGTTTCTCAGATAGCAAGGGGAAGAGAGCATTTCCAGCGATGGGAGCAAGAAAACAATGGTAACGATAAAGGGGGGGGGGGTAGAATTCACTTGTGTGTGTAATGGAAATGGATACTGCCTGAGAAGAGGTGTTGGGGTCAGAAAGTGGTCATTCAAGAACATGGAAAGAGGCCGGCACCTGCTTTATATGTCATGCTAAGAACTCTGGATTTTCCTTTGGAAAATAGAGCACATTTGAACGAGCTGGAGAGAAAAAGTATATATTTAATAGAGGTAGGAGAAGGTGGGTTTGTAAGGGCTCAGTGACTTTAAGTTCTGGCTTTCCAAAAGGGAGCTTCCTTAGTTTTCTTTCAAGCATAAAGCCAATAACTATCTAGTGGAGTCGGGCTGGATCTGTTTGGCGACTCTGAACATCACTTGCAGTTGACTTGGTTAATAGTTATTCCTCTGAGACGGACTATTGTAACCTAACAATAAAGAAAATGCTAATGTGAATTAATCACTATTCAGTTATTCAAACACTACCTCTAGGTACACATTCCACAAGTCCACTACTGTGCCTGGCACTGGTTCAATGATGAAGAACATTACAATTAAGTTATCTGAACTGTTGAAGCTTTTTGTTGAAAAGAAAAAACAGTAAGCACATAAGCAAATATGTAATTATAAATCATGATACATAAAATGAAGGAATAGATCAAAAAACCAAAAGAAAAATAACAGAGTAGAGGAAGAGAAACAATTTTATATGGTATGTGAGTAGGATTTTAAAGGTAGGTTGTAGGAGGTGGGGAGAGAAAGTTATGGGGTAGAATGAGTAAGATAATGTTGGAGAAATAGTGAGAAGCCAAATACTCATGATCTCCATAGGCAGCTTAAGGAGTTAGTCTATAATTTAACATAGAATTGAAAAATATTAAAGGGAATGCTTTAAGTTTTTAAAAATATAATTCTGGCAGTTGTGTGAATTCATTAAAGGAAGGAAAGATTAGAGGTGATAAACACCAACTAGAAGGCTGTGGTCCAGGAAAGAGATAATGGCAGCTTAGAAAATAGTTGTTCATAAAGAGTTGAACAACAGATGAATATGAGTATTTCTAAGAATCCAATTAAAAAACAACAACTAGAAAGCACTCAACTTAAAGTATAGGAGATTTAATCTGTGGAGTTGCTAGTCAAGTAGTGAAAGAACTAAGCTAATGGGGGAGGGGGAGATGACTTCGAGTTTAAGCAACAAAACATTTTTATCCTTCTGGGACTGAGGAATCAGGAGAGAAAATGGAATGACTAGAGTTCCAGGGCTAGAGTCACCTGGTTGGAAGCTGGAGTCACTGCAAAGATATCATCTGAAAATGGAGTGGAGGAAGAAACACCTTTTCTCTCCTTCCTTCCTGTTCTTTATTATCCTATCAATGGTTTCTATTCATGGAATACAGCCAGAAGCCAAGTAGTATGGCAGCATGGAAACTTAACTTTCAGGGCCATATCCCCTGTATTACAGAATATAGAAGATAAAAGGTGAATTATGAATCTGAGTGCAGGATTAATATGATAACTGTATTTTAAGGTAGAATTTAAATGACTTGATGAGTAGGATGTGGAGAGATGAGCAGGGAAGAAATGTCAAGAATGATTACTAGGTTCTTGGCTTAAGCAACTGATACCTTATAAAGAATAGAGAAGATGTGAACCAGAAGTAGAGTTGGTGGGGAAAAGTATCAAAAATTCAATTTGGGACATCTTAAGTCTAAATTGTCCATTAGATGTCCATTTAAGAAAGCACCTGAATCACAAAGTTGCATTTACAGATCTTGACCTCAAAAGAGAAGTCAGAGCTTTTGTTTTGGAAGTTGTCAACATTTAGATTGTATTTACAACCATAAGAGTCAAGGTAGTTAACAAGGAAGATAATTTAGGCTAAAAAGAGGACAAGGATTTATCTCTGAAGAAGCCCAACCTTTAGAGGACAAAGGAAGAGGGATTGAAAAGGAGATGTGGAAGCCCATCTTACCATAACAAACCAACAAAACCTATCACCATTGACTGACAGACATTTGCCCTCCAGCTACCACCTACTTTTCTGTTCTCCTTTAAAGCAGGTCTTGATTCGGTTGTTTTTACTCATTGTTTCCAATTTCTTTAGGAACTCTATTCTGAGTCCTCTCTGCTGGGGCTGTTCCCCCATGACTTCCACCACAGTTTATTATGTCCAAGTTATTTATGACATTCACATTTTAGATATAACAATTGATTCTCAGTTGACCTTATTTGACCTATTAGTTGGTTTATCTCTTATGAGAGTGAAAGGAGGTGCTATTAATAACTATGCTGATCAAAAAAAAATGTAACTATGTGTGGTGATAGATGCTAACTAGACTTACTGTGGTAATTATTTTGTAGTACAAATACCAAATTATTATGTTGTACACCTGAAACTATCTTAATTTATATAATTCATACACCAACTATATCTCAATACAATTAGTATCTAAAATTGAAACAAAAATGATGCTGGGCCTGGCCAGTGTGGCTCAGTGGTTGAGCATCGACCCAGGAACCAAGAGGTCATGGTTTGATTCCCGATTAGGCCACATGTCTGGGTTGTAGGCTCCATCCCCAGTAGGCACCGATCAATGATGTTTTTCTCTCAGGAATGTTTCTCTCTCTCCATCTCTCCCTTTTCCTCACTCTCTAAAAAAAAAAAAAGAAAAGAAAAGAAAAGAAAAAAGAAAAAATCAATAAAAACATATTTTTAAAAATTATGCTGAAACAACAGGTGTAATTGAAGACTGTCCTGTTCAAAGTAAGACATATGCAGGGGTCCTCAAACTACGGCCCGCGGGCCACATGCAAATACAAATATTGTATTTGTTCCCATTTTGTTTTTTTACTTCAAAATAAGATATGTGCAGTGTGCATAGGAATTTGTTCATAGTTTTTTTTAAACTATAGTCCGGCCCTCCAATGGTCTGAGGTAGAGTGAACTGGACCCTGTTTAAAAAGTTTGAGGACCCTGACATATAGTATCTTATCCATCAGCAGTTGACACAGATTTTCACTCCCTCTCCTTGATGCATTTATATTACTTGGCTTTCAGTGCACCACATCTTGTTTTCTTCCTGATTCTCTTTCAATGGTTCTCAGTCTTCATGATGTTCCTCTCATCAACCAGACTACTTCACTTTGGAGTGTCCTAGGGCCCTTTTCTTCTCTATTGAAATTCAATTCCTTGGTGATCTCATCCAATGTCATTGCTTTCAAATCCATCCATATACCAGCTTATCTCAAATGTATCTCTTTAGTTTGAAACTCTCCAAACTCAAGTATTCATTATTACATAAAAATACCGTCACTGCAACCAAAACTCTAATCACCCTTCCCAAAGCTGTATTGTCATATTTCCCAATTCAGTTAATGTAACTCTATCCTGGTTTTGTTTAGGTCAAAAACCTTAGAGTCATCCTTGACTTCTCTCTCTTACCCCCAATCTCTCAAAAAATACAAGTCTTTACCTACGGGTATTTCCAGAATACAAATACTTCTTACTACATCTACCATAATTGCCCTGGTCTAATGAGGGTTGGAAAGATTGGTGTGGTATCCAGATTTCCAGATGGCAGCTATTCTTATGAGGGGATTTTGCAAGCCATAGGAGGGAGAGCATTCAAGTAAAGATGTAAGAATATGGCCTGCATAGTCTATCCCTAGAGAAAAAGAAACTGACAGAAATAAATGGGGAGCTATGGTTCTTGGCCAATGGGCTGGAACAATGAAATGGGTACTAATGAATAGAAAGAACAGAATACATGGGCGCCTAGAACCTGAGCACAGACTTCAGGGACTGGTGGGCCATATGAGATGCAGGGAGAATATACATTCAGGACTCCAGGAGCAGGTCAGCAGGATATTTTCAGATCTCATTCTCTAGAAACAAGGAGATGCTCATTGTATCACCTGGTTTAGTTTTTATTAAACCAGGCTCTGAGCTAGTATGATACCTAACCATGGCTGCTAAGCTGAGGCTAGAGCAAGTTGGGGCCGACACAGATCTTCACACCTTCATTCTCTCCTTTAGTTCTATTCCCAACTCTTCAGGGACACCAGCATTATCTTCCCAAGGCACACCGTGATCATGCCATTTTGTGACTTGATTCACTTAATTTTCTATTTCACACTGTGAGTCTGGCTTAGCTTTCAAACCTCATGCCCCTCTTGCTTTCTTCATTATCTGCCCATGCACATAGGGTTAGGCTCTCTTCTTTTGCTCATTAAGCTCACGTAATACCATTGCTACTGCAGTTCCCACTGCTGCAATGCTTCCCCTTTTCCCTTTTCTACTGAATGAACTCCTATTCACATTTCAAAGTCCTTTATACAATCAGTTTCTTTTTCAACCATGAAACAGCATTAATCATTTTTCCTCTGTTCTTTTTGTTTTGTTGTTTATTACTATTACAAGAGTATATAAACAGTTGTAACATACAACATAATAATATAAATATTGTAATTTTGTGAAAAAGAAAATAAAACAGTCCTGGGGACTGAAAATGGAGCCAGGAATGAAAGTGACATAAATATGCCTATTACAAAGCCCTATACAATTACTAATGGGTGGGCCACAAATTTCGCCTTAAGCTTCCCAGCAGCCAAGATGAAGAGACAAAAGTGGTCAATTACACAATTTTCCTCCCATAGAATAAACACCAAACAAGTGCTTAGTGGATGCATAACTATTCTTCATACCCACACCAGAAGAGAATTTTTCCAAAATGTTCACCCATAAAGAGGAAACTGTATAATGCAACAGAATACTCTCAATAAACATCTCCACAAGAGAAAAACTATTTGCATCATAGAGTATGCCTTAAGAATTGATGTCAGATCAGCAAAGAGTAATCACTTAAAACAATTCCATAGGGGAGACTGGTCCGGATAATATAATTCTCATTTCCTCTGACTTGGTCTAGAAGGGTAATATGTTTGTACAAAGGCATGTAAGAAACTCTTCAATTTCCTAACTTTTCTGAATTCAACACACATTTTTACATACATTTTCCTTTTCTTGGTGTCCATAAGTTTTTTAAAACACATGGGAATCACAGTTTAAGAATCTATAAGGGAATGGACAATCTATCCTTAGGACATCCTTTATACATGCTGTTTTTCTCATATACTTGGACTGCAGATATTGTGATCCCAGTAAAAGACAAAAACATATGTCATAATATCCAGTCCAGTAGTCCAGTTATGAGTGGGAATAACATCATCTGATGAAAATCTGAGTCACTTATCAAGGACACATGACTAAATAAAAGACCACCTACATTAACTGAGAAGAAAGACAGAACGAACTTATTGTAAGTTTTGAATCCTTCTTAAAAACTATAAAAAATAACTACTGGGGTCTCAGATATCCTCTTCATTTTGTATGATCAAAATGATTTGTCTTATAATGCTTAAAGGAAAGCAAAAAGTTTGCTTGCCTTAGCTATAAGACAGGCTTAATGAAGCACCCATAACATGCCTAGCTTTGACCAGGGGCTAATTTTTTGTGTGCTCTTGACAATTTCTATCACCTAAAACCATAAAACCTTGACTAAGTCAAGTGAGTTATAATTTGTTAAAAAAAATGCTCTGTTTCTGTAAGTATCTAATTGGAGACAGTTGTGGTGAAGACTAATAGAATAAAGGATTTAGTCAGATAAACTATAGAGTATAAGTTACAAGCTGGTTGTAGAAACAAAACACTTAGTTGATTAATGAACCTATTTAATTTCAGTTTTAGCTTCAGTCAGGAGACAGAAACCACTCCAGTTAATTTTAACAGAGGATTCAATATAAAGATTTGTTAACTATTTTATGGAAGAACTGAAAGAGTAAAAGGAAAATTGAAGGTATTGTGATGGAAGCAACTGCAAGAAACAGCCACCACCCACAGGACGGGGGGAACTAAGGAAAGAGGTTGGAATCATTAATACCTCCAGGCTTGGAGGAGCAGCCTGGTGCAGTTGAGCCCCTGCACTCCTGCGAGGTTTCACTCAGTTGAGTGCTGATACCTCTGAGCGGGTTTCATAAGCCTGACTCTGTCATGGTAGGAAAAGCTGCTGTGACAGGAAGGAACTGTAACTGTGGGGTGGAGAAGCGTTGCTTGGGCAATGCAGACTGGGAACAGGAAGGCCCTCTCCTCCAGCTTGCAGTGTCCTTCTAGCACTCTCTATCAGCAAAGCCTAACACAGAGCTGCCAACAGGCATGACTATGGTTTAGAGTCCAAGGCCCAGAACACGAAGTTGCTGCTAGCAGAGGGTGGATTTGAAACTGAAAGACAAAAGCTTAGTAATTGACACAACCCATAAGGATCATGAAATGTGCTTCTGCAAGATTTGGGGAAGACTGGTATAGTTGACAGAAGTCTGAGAACCTTACCTGGAAAGAAGTAGTTGTTCAAAAAAAATTGTTACCCTGCTTCCAGTGAAAATTCTATCTAGGAAGCTGCCTGAGGCGCCGGTAGAGATGCTTAGGCCTTGCTGCTTTCTCAGGAAACCCTTTTTATTCATGTCCCTGGGGTCAATGTGATGCCCTATTTGATGGCACCAAGTCAATTTCCCGAGCTCAACTGTCATTATTAACTTCCAGGCTATTCCCTGAAATTCAACTTTTTAGTTTGCCTTTTCTTTCATCATTTATCTTCATAGAATGTCATTTTCATCTGTTGTCCACCTTCAAAACCCAACACATGTTCTTTTCGGCCTGGGAAAGTGATTTTTCTGTATTCTTAGTTTCTGGTCATTTGCTGCTTTTCCTCCCTTTTCCAAATAATGGTGATAAGCCTTATAATGTGGTTGGGGTCCATAGCCAGGCTCACATCTCTCTGAACTAGCCAAGAAATGGAAAGGAATTATAAGGAAATGTGAGTGAATTGGTGGGGAAACTTGTGGCCTTAGCAGAAGGGCTAGTCATGCAGTCTGCATCCAATGGTGGGACTAGAAAGTGAAGCTGAAGGAGTATGTTCTCACTGTACCTTTTTCATCTCTAAGCTCTTGGATCTGTGGGAAGCAGGACACTAAAAACCTATCTCCAGTCCCTAACTGTTCATGAGGAAGGGCTTAAGACCCTCCTGCCAATCTAAATGGGATTTAAGTCAGGACTGGGTATGTTTAAGGTTTGGCTTGAGTATCATTATGGGTTTCTGAGTTTGTGTTAAATTTGACAGTGCTCAGATTAGACAATGCTTTGTATCCTCAAGGGCCTTAACCTAGTTCTTTGATAAGCTACTATGCATAGTGGAATTATATTCATTCTTTCCTATGAAGGTGTGCTTTCCTATGGAGTGAGAAGGAGAATTTTTTTTTTTTTAATCTTTTACCAACTCTGTCCCTGGAATAAACCCTACTCTTTGAAAGATTTCTATGACAGGTGATAACAATCTTCTCCAATTACTTGTAAAAGTAAGTTGATAGTAAAAAAATTCTTTTGAAGATACTGTATTAAGTGCATCTTAACCAATGTTTACTGTCAAGCCAAGAATTTATGCCAGACAGGTAGAATCGCCTTCCTTTATAAACCTATTATTAACATCAGGTAGACAACCAGACTGCAAAAAAGTTTTCATTAACATTCACCCATTACTAAGAGTCAAATATTTTATCTCTGGGAGCCCATCATATATAATCCCAATTTAAAATATAACTACTATTTATAATAACATATACCAAGCCCCATGCTAAATGATTTATGCTAATATTTGACACTGAGATAAAATGCTTAAATGGGTTGAAATCCATGGCTCTTGATAATTTTCAGGCCATGTTCTTTATGCCAAGTGTGCTCACTGTGTATTAGTTTTGCTGGAAATGCTTATTGAATGCAATGATTTCCTCTTAGTATTTTAATTTCTCCTTTGTAGGCAAGGAATGAGTAGTGAAATGAGGAAAGATGATTTCAAAACACACAAAACCTGTTCCTTGTGTAGGTACAGCTTAAAGAATATAAACAGATGGGTTTCTCCCACAAGGACAGGTCATCATACCATCAGGAGAAAATGAGTTGGCTGCTGAGTTAAGAAGCAATGAAGTCATTTCTATGCACATAATTAAAATGTGATATTTCAAGAGAAGTGAATCCAAGGAAGAAAACAGAAAAATTACAGATAACACACACTATAATTGTGGCTTTGAATTAATATGTGCCCAGGTGCAGAAGAAGCAATGCAAACAAATGTCAGCCATCAAAAATAGGAAGGAGGGGCGGGAAGACATTAACCAAAGAACTTATATGCATATATGCATAACCCATGGACACAGAGAGTAGTGTGGTGAAGGCCTGGGGAGGGGTTGGGAGTGGGAAGGAGGGAGTCAATGGGGGGGGGAAAGGAGGTCATCTGTAATACTTTCAATAATAAAGATAAACAAACAAACAAACAATTACTAAAGAAAATATGCAAAGTGGCAATACATTAAACTTGTAACCTTCTCCATCCCATCCCCCTCAACACACACACACAGTTACTTTTGCTAAGCTCATTTGAACTTTTCAAGTGTTGTTAGCATAGCGGAGTGGATTTAGAATATGTACAATAGCTTGAGGCACACATTTTTATGTCTATTAGAAGTCCTAGTCAGTGTATAAAAAGACAAACCAATCCAGAAAACAAAGGTCTGGGTCATGCCTCTCTCAATGTTGCAATGATAAGCTCTTGCATCTATATCTGAATTACAAAGTGGACCGGTTCAGTAATGAAGCTCTTCTTGTCGTGGCTCTTACTTGGCTTATACAAGTATTCTCCTTTCTAAGTTGCCTTAGGCCTAAATAAAGAAGAGAACACTCTAGGATTTTGAACAATGGATCCTGTGCCCTTTCTGTTCAGGAAGCTGCCTAGTGAGGAGAAAACAGCAGATGTACAGGCAACTGTTATCTTGGGTGAAAAAGATGCTTTTCTTGGGACCATATTAGTTTTGGATTTACAGCTCCTCTAGGGCTATATCTATATGATGACAGGCTTTCTAGTGAAAGCTGAGAAGCTTAGTTGCAAACCTGAATGCTGCAAAACGTGTAGCTATTTGGCAAAGGGAGGATCAAACATCTGGATCTTTGACTCAGTTTTTCTATTTTCACCCAATATTTTCATATCATGAAAAACACCTATTTAAAAAAAGCAGCCAATCTGGTGTTTTGGCTTCCTCAACAGCCAATTTGTGTCTCAGAATGGTTGGTCCAATTGATTGTGCTGCTTTAGATGGCCAAAATGAACGGATCAAGAGGAAAATAGCTGGTTAGGTAGCTGCTCTGATTTGTTTCAATGGTATAGTGGTAAACTGAGTAGTGTTTTGCAAATGCAAATAATTTCTCACACTCAGAATTCAGTCATCTATCAGGAGGTAGATAATTGTCATTCCTCTCTAGTTCTCCAGATGAAGACATGGCACTGAAAGTAACAGGATTTGCTTTGAGAAAAACACAGCAAGTCAGTGTTAATTCTCTGTTAGTACTTGTGGGTTACGCTTTTGGTGGGACCTCAAACTCTCAAAATGAGATCAAACTACACATGAGTATTCACACACAACAACTACAACTTACTTCTGAGGTTCTGTGAAATAGCAATGCTGCGATACTGAAAAAGAAAAGACAGAAAGTAAGAGAAATCTTCTTGAAATTCTGTTTGTGTTACATTAAAGTTTCCAAGTATTCTCACTCTGGAGCACAAACTACTATCAGGCTATTAATCAGTGTTAACCCATTAAATGCATCTTATTTGTAAAATTAAGGGGTATGTGGACCAGCATAGAAAATTTTGAGGTTAGATACAGTTTATGTCCAATTGCTCTTGAATTGTGGGTCTAATATTAAAGTGGTAGGAGCCCTTGTCAGAGAATAGATTGATTTTTGGAAATATTTATGTATTCAGGAACTGTTTTAAACAGTGCAATTATATATCTAAGTAAATCACCTTTGCATCATGTGTGCCATTCTTTTCAAATAAAGATAACCTAGATCTACAAATACAAGTGTAACCATTCTTGTAGGCCTGCATCTAGGTTTCCATATGATGATGATTCTATAGCTGCCTTCGAGATGGCATTTTTTTCCCTCTGGCAATGAATTTGATGCTATAAAAAGATTTAAAAAGAAAAAGAATACTAAGTCAAAGAATAAAATTGAAATAATATTTAAGGAAAATTATTTTTTTCCATGTATTTTTAAATTTTACAGCTTTCAAAATAACTCAGCATACAGTACCCCTCAGATTGACTGACTCATCTCCATGTCCACACACTTTCTTTAAAAACAGAAAAATCTTTTTTGAAAATGATCAAAACATAACATTTTGCTGGAACAGATGCCTTGCCTGCGCTCTGTGCCACATTTTTATAGTATTTAAAATGAACGTTTCAGTTTTAAACACCACGGCATGACTAATCGCCAATGAGGAGGAAAAGGAGGTCCTGGCAGAGTCCAAGACCTCTACCCCGTTTGTGAGCTCATTATCTGGGCACACTCAGCATTTGACACGGGGCTGCCCTTCTCAAGATTGGAAAAAAAAAATAAGATTGCTTCTTAACAAGAAGTGTTTTTGGAAATTTCACTGTGCTGAGTGCAAAGCAAGGGGGAAATTTTTAATATCTGAGACCAATATGCACTTTGAGGTAATTGATTTGTTATTTTGTCTTGCATCTCATTATATTCCATGCGTTCTTTTAAGTACCATCTGAATTTTAACCTTTCAGAACACATTCTAAATCCCAGTTCAGGATAATGTCCCAATTTTTGTCTGTTTCAGCCTAAGTATTGACAATAGTTCCTTTACCTTTTGAAATTCATAAAGATCCTCTGCTCAGGGAAAAATCTACACAATACTTTATTTTTTCTTGTTACATTTTCTCTATTAGTGATATAGTGATGAGTGGATCAAAATAGATGACACTTTAAATCATATAGGGTTCTCCAAGATTCTACACGTTTGGAAAACTGGCTAACTATGCGATCTTTTACATTTCACAAGGGTAAGAGATCGACCCAGCTCCGCCCTGTACATTTCTGCTCCTTGATATATTACGGATGGCTGCTGTGACAAGACCAGTGACTCACTCCCAGCTTCGTGTGTGAACTTCTGAAACATGAGAGATCAGTTGAAGAAAACATTTTCCAGAATACAGGTTTTATAGTGCCCCAGCAGCATACTAGGATCCTGTGGACATCCTGATAATGATAATAATGATGATGATAGCAATCACAACAATAACAGCCATAAAATAGTCTTCAGTAATAAACGATAGGCAATATTGCTTCTTTCATGAATAATGTTTACTCATTTCTAATCTTAACACATACATGTTTTGGCCTGCTATGAGCTCCAGAGTTTTCTTTGTTCTGGAGATATGATTCAAATTCTCTAACTTTCTGACCTTCAATAGAAAATGTAGTATTTATGAGGAAAAACAATCAGACAAGTTCCAATTTTTAAATGTTTCTAAATGTGGAAGGCAATTGGACAGAACTTAGAATCTGTCATTATGATATGCCAGTTGCATGAAATTTTGTAATAATTATTGTCAATTTACTACAAAGAAAATAATGGAAACATGGACAGAACGTGGGCTCAGAAATGCCATTTCATGATCCACAGTGTTGGGATTAATGATAAACCACTGATACATGATCTTCCTTACATAAAGTGTTAGTCTAACCTTTAGTCTACAGTCTTTGCCAGGGGCTCAATCACGCATTACATAATTCTGAATTTTCCAGAGAGGAGTCATGGCTCACACCCTCAGAGCAATAAGGTGAATGTATAGAAGGATATAGCCAGGTGTGGAAACAGACAGGAATTGGGCTATGGATTTTTATTTCTTTACATCACCCTGATGTATCATTTTGGGGAGAAGTACCATTTAAGTGGATTCCTGAATTGCACAAGACATCCTGTGTCTCTCCCTAACAGAAGACATCTGTAAATAGGGGAGGGTTTGATTTAAGATAAAATGTGGAAATAAAGAAACCAACAAAAACATCAACTTAAGCAGAAACTGCCTAACTCAATTGTTCCCACTGCAACTCTAAAATATAAAATGATCAATACATTTTTAGAAAGGGGTTAAAATTTAATTTATTTTGTATTCTTACAGTAGAAAACATGTGAGAAACTTACACATGTGCACAAGGAAGTCAGAAAAGCTAAAAATATAACTCTTCAGCATCTAATGACTTACAGTGCCGCTGAGAGTCAGCGACATAAGCTTGTGAGCAAATGATTTTTTCCTGAATTGTGTCACATGAGAATATGTCATACATATCTGAGATTGTTTCAGCTATTACAGAATATCTCATGTATTTCAGAACTACAATAATTTCTAATATTTATGTCACTCTTTTTTAGGTCACTTTATATTAAATAGAACATTTGTATTTGTAGATTAGAAAATATAATCACCATTCATAAAGCTTTGAAATCTTGAAGGTATCTAGAGGACAATTACATTGATGAAGATGTGTATATTCAGTAAAGGTTTCAGGAAAGGTAAGAAAAAAAAATTGAATCTTTAAGAATTATAGATTGATTCAAGGGGAAAAGTTGAATATGTCAGAAAACCAGAACAGGACAAGAACCTGCGAACTTGTGAGATGGTAAGAACACTAGCTGGCAATTTTAGAAATGAGGGAAGTAGAGAAAAGTAAGGTTGATGCATGGGGATTCTGGAAGAGCTTTAAAACCAGGCATTGCAAAAAAGTCTTGAACTAGGGGCTGCCCAAGGCTTTGATCAAGGAGGGTAGCTGTTTATTCATTAAATTTAGAAAGGTTGGTCTGATGGCGAGGTGGACTAAAGCAGGGAAAGAGTAGAGTTGCAGGATCCAGGCCACACGTTGGTATACTCCAATTATAGAATGAGGAAGACCTCAACCACTCTTCCTCCTTCCCCTGCCCTCATCTTCCCGACCCCCCACCCCCAGTAATTAAAGGCACTTTGCTATTGACTTGTAATGGCATGGCTTAATCAGTCATCTCATTCAATGGACATAGTTTTGAGTGAAGACCGTTCATAAAAACCATTTCAAAGAACAAAGTTTTAACATAGCTTAGAATGTTCTAACGAACATCACATAGTATCTTAAAGCAACATGAGCAAAGTAAAATAAGAGTGTCAAAAATGTTTTCAGCATTGGCATCAACAAAGGGATGAGCACTTTGGCCTCCTCCATGACTTAACTGTCACATCACATTATAGCAGCATTTCTCAGAGTGCATGCTGTGTGGAGCATTGATTCCTTGGGATATTAGTAGGTATTAGGGTGGAGAAAAGGATTTCATATTCAAAAATATTTGGGGTGCCGGAGTCAATAAAATTAAACAAAATCATTCCTGCAGGATTTCTCAGAATATGTAATGTTCTAATGTTCTTTATACAGAGCAATGAGAAGGCTCTAGCAAGTGGCATTTCCAATCAGATCTGACTATAGTTCTAACTTCTCCTGGGCTATTCCACATAATACACATTAGGAATTGCTTGTATATGCAAATAAAAGAATATAATGTAGTCCTATATGTGATATAGATATACAGATAAAATATATAGATAAATAGATAGATGATAGATAGATAGATAGATAGATAGATAGATAGATAGATAGATAGAAAGATAGATAGATAGATAGATAGATACGTGTATAATTTCATTAGGATGGAATGATTTCATAACTACAAGGAATTCAAGGAATTCAGCCTTTGCTAATTGCCTTTGGCTTTAAAGCTTGTCAGAATTTTTCTGCTCATTAAATTCATAATCTCTCCTTATGAGGGAGCATTGAGGACGACTTCACTGGAGTGGCTCACCCACTCACAGCCCCCAAATCAGGCTGTTCATCATCTGAGGGTTTTTTCTTCAAGCACAGAAAGGAGCTATTCTCTGCTGGGAAGGGGCTTCCCCTGACCTCCCACCCACCTCTTTAGGTAGAGAGTCATCCCCAAAGAGATGTGTCATTCTTGGAACGGAATATCCCCTGGCAAGGATTCACTGAGTAATCATTCAGCGAGAAGCATAAATCTACCCCGAGGGTCAGAAAAACCCATAGTGAAAGAGAATAATGGGCAAAGGGAATAGCATTCCAGGCTATTAAAATAGACACAGGCACTGAAGTGACTGTGCTGAGATGAAAGAAAAAAAAAAAAGGGAATTTTCCAAAATTCAAACGTAAAACTCTGGGTGACAAATGCTTCCCCGGGTGGGGTGGTGATTAACTCCACCATCACTCAGGAAGAGACCGGCCTTCCTTTTACTCAGGACAGTGAACTGGTTGATGTACACTGAACCATTTCCTGTTGACTTCATTGGGCAGATAAGAAACACAAACTTTCTTATTTTTCTCTTTGCTTTCTTCCCTGCTCCCCTTCCATTGGTGGCTATCATGTTGACCCTACAAAAGACTAGACAAAGGATCAGTCAGAACTCAGGACTCTCTGGTGAGTCAGAGCAGCCTACCTGCAGCCAGACAGGCCTGGGGCACGGAGCAGAGCTGGCACCAGCCCTGCTCTGTAGGTTGGAACAGGAACTGAGAGAGCTGTCCTTTGCTGTAGAGGCTGGTGGAGAAGTTACTGCTGGGTGGGCTAGGCAGGGGTCCAATAGGGATCAGCATGTTCCAGTCATGATTCAGGCAGACGCCTGGCTCCAGGGAGGATCCAAGCTGGAGCTGCCCAACAGGTGGGCAGAGCATTGCTCAGAAGTTCAGACTAGCCAGGGACTTGATTGTCAAAAGGGCAGGATATGAAAGGGGTTAGAACATGGGCTCCTGGTCTCATTTACCCGCTTCTAACAGTATGATTATGGACAAGTTACTTAATCTTTCTGAACCTCAGTTTCAGATAATGTTACTAAGGCTTTTATTTTTTTAAGGACGAAGTGAAATAACATCTCACATTTATTCCACACTAAATATATGTTAGGTACTGTGCAAGGAGCTTGCTATATGTAATTATATTTAGTCCTCAAGATGATTCTGTAGAATCGATGTCATTATTATTTACATTTCATTTTTGAGGAAACTACTACTCGGGTTTAAATAATAAATTCAATCCTGACCGCAGGATCAAGATTTTAGCCAAATGCAAATTACCTCTCAATAACCCCTCTTACTTGATGGCAGGATAATGCCACCACTGCTGCTGCCAATAAAGATGGGAATGATGTTGTGGGGCCCAAGTTCCTAATGTACAGCTCCAATCACTGGGGTAGGAGAGAAGGCAAAATAATAACAAGGCTGTCATCTTCTTCTTAGTCCAAATATGGAGCTTGGGGCCTGCTCAGTGTGTTAGAAAGGACACCCAACGTAAAGGTCAGCTCTATAGCCCGCAGCACCCAAAGGGACTTGAGCACAGGGAGTCATCTATAGGATTCAGTCTTCAAAATAGGGTACCATGCAGGTGGGCAGATAACAATAGGAGAGCCCAGAGTACATTCCTGGGGCAATGACACTGGGTTATTATCCAACGCAATTCACGAAATTAAGAAAGAGTAGGGTTGTCTGCTAAATGGAAAGTAATGAATCCCAAAGTCCACTGCAGAAGGCACAGGAAATGTAGGACAATGATAGGGTCAGTATCAGCTCAAGAATTCAAGCTGGACTGAACCTGAAGGCTGAAAATATTAATGGGTTGCTGTGTAACGCATCTAGAAGATTGGAGGTTAAAAATCATGGCAGGTTATTTATTTAATAATACAGTGTTTGTAGTGTAGTGTAATATATTATAAATAGTGAGTACAAAGTATTACAGTAGTGTGTAGTGTGGTGTAGTACGATGTAGTGTTGTGCTGTGTGGTGTAGTTTGTTGTAGTGTAGTATAGTGTAGCATAGTACAGAGTAATGTTATGTAATGCAGTGTAATGTAGTGTAAGGTAACACAGTGTGGTATAGAGCGGTGTTTTCTTGTGGGGTATAGTGTAATTTGGTTAATATAGTGCCAAATAATGTAGTGAAAGAACCACTGAACTGGAATCCAGGAAACACGAGTTCTCTTTTCTGTGCTATTAATAGCTGTATGGCCTTATATAAATCACAGCCTTTTTTGGCTATAGTTTTTTATAACATGTAAAATGAGGGCCTGGCCAAGATGATCTTGAAGGTCAATCCTGAAACATTCTACAGCTTGGTCTTACACATGAGACCTCTAACAACTTACATTTTCTGCCAAGATTTGAAGGTTCCTTATATAGGCTTTCCCCAAGTCTAGAAAGCCAGATAATGTTCCTAGAAGAAAGTGGAAAAGGAAAAAGCCCATAAATAGGTTTTAGTACCAATCTAACATTAGAAATTACATGAAATGAAAGGTCAGATTATTGCAATCCAATTCTGGTCATAGTTCTTTGTAAGTGAAAGACTTTCTTAGCCAAAATACTGGGAGGTCTGGGTAGCTGGAATCCAAGCTCCAAAAAGTTTCTGTTATCGCCATGGTGCAGGCACAACTGCAACACTTGGAGAGAAAGCAATCAATTTGGTAAAAATTCCTGGACCAGATGATCCTACCAATCTAGACCTTCACGATGACTGTTATTAGCAATAAATGATTTCTTTGCTGGAGGAAGTGTGAATTCAGTATAATATTTTAACTCAATTATTAATTAATCTAAAAATAAATGCATAAGGTGGGAAGTTAAATCTTACTAGGAGCCTTATTGAAAAAAATACAGGTTTCTTGCCCTAGTCCTTTAAAAAATATTTTGTTTATTTTTATATTTTATTTTTAAAAGTCTTTACTGTTGAAAGTATTACATATGTCCTCTCTGCCCCCCCACCCATTGACACCCTTTAGCCTGCCCCAGGCCTTTTACTTGCTCCAGTCCTTCTGCCCCAATGCAACCACTTTTGACTTTTTTACCCGTTACTTCTGGTATTTACACTTGTTCATGTTTAGAAATTATTTATTGACTTCCTGTATTGCTGGATTAGGCTTTAGCTCTCTAATAGCAACATCCCCTCTGTGTCCGCTCCCCAATTCCAAGATCCTTTCCTGTGGTCTCTTCATCTGTACTCTATCATTGACTCAAAGCAACGGCTTCAGGCCCACCTTTATACTGACTCTCCAATTTATTCTTTCTTCTGATTTCCAGGATTTAATTTCTCTGTATATATTTCCTGTCATTTATCATATCCCAAACTACATTTCTCTCCCCAGGTAGTCAGGATCCTGCAATCCCCCATTCAAATTAATCACTTTACCAACATTCAAGCTACCATTCATTTTCACTTGTTCTGCCCCTTGCCATTCTCAAGGCGATCAATTGCTAACTTTTGCCAATTTTAACATTACCAAGTTTCTCTTCTTTGTCTCTTTATTTTCTTAATTCCTGACTTTGTTAGTTACTGAGTGGTACTTTTAATATAGCCCCTAGCACTATTAAGAAGCCAAGCATTTTGTCCTTTTCTTTTTTAAAGAGATGTTTGCATTGATTTCAAAGAGAGGAAGGAAGAGGGAAAGAGAGATAGAAATATTAATGATGAGGGAGAATCACTGATCAGCTGCCTCCTTCATGTCCCCCACTGGGGACTGAGTCCGAAACCCAGGCATGTGCCCTGACCAGGAATTGACTCCTGGTTCACGGATTGATGCTCAACCACTGAGCCTCACTGGCCGGGCAAGTATTTTGTCCTTTTAAGTCGTCAGATGGACACAGACAATAGGGTGGTGGAGGCCCGGATGGGGCTGGCTATAAGGGGTCAATGGGAGAAAAAAAGGGGACATATGTAATCCTTTCAACAATAAAGATTTAAGAATAGACATGGAAAGGACCACAGGAAGACAAGCACATACGTAAGGAGGGGCCAGCTTCCTGCACTACCAGTCACTGACTGAGTAAAAATTTTGAGAGAAAGAGAAAAAGCCAAGCGTACTTCTCAGAAGGTGAGTGGCTATCTGATACTCACATTCATAAGAGGAAGAGATGGAGATGCGTGATCTGAAAATGAAAATTGAGATGATAATTATTATTCTAACCTGGATACACTAATTCCTTAATCGACTCGTTTGTAATTTCAAGTGATTTTAGGTCTGCCTGTGACCTCAGACTAACTGGCAAAGCCTTGGTGATGTGAAAACCCTCTACCCCACATGCATTTTAAAGGGACAAAGGGAGACGGAGCAAAGTTGCATTTGGTTAACATTTTGCTTGCATTTGGGTGATGACTTTTCACATATTGATTACATTTGGATTGCTGAATTCAATTCAGTGAGTGTTTATTAACTCCGCACTACAAGTAAAATTAATGTTTCGTAAAAAGGATGTGTGGTTTAGGATCAGAACACCTGCCTTTGAATGCCGGATCTTCACCTAACACAGCATTATTCTGAGGACCCTGACCTCTCTGAGCCTCAGTTTTGTCATTTGTTGACTGAGGATAAGTAAGTTGGGATTATTTTGAGGACTGAATGGGATAGTGGAGATAGCAGCAACTCTGGTAATTGCCACCTGGGAGGTGAATTAAATGGTCATTATATAGCTCATAGTCATATATATGCGCTCTTTAAGTGAGCTTTAAGATGAAGAGTAGATGTTTGTGTTAGGGAGCCATTTCTTTGTCATTTTGAACAAGTTCTTTCTTGTATTTGGAGGAATGACTTTTCAAACGCATGCATTAGGTAGTCTGCGGCCTCCTCTCCAGTCATATTGAAGACACATGCATACAGAATAACAGTAATCATCAGTCATACTAAGACTGGTTAGCCACAATGACACAAACCCCTGAAATAGATATTCAAGAGAAAACTTTAGAAAATAGCTTTTTAAACACGTCTCATAATAATGACTACATCTTGAGAAGTACCTAAAATAGACTGACCTTGTGCTTTTATAGTGTCTGAAAAAATATAGATTCAGCACATCCAAAACCTCAAATGACTCCTTTCATGCTGTTGAAACCCTCATCAGTGAAAAACCTTTCATATTCTTTAACATCATATTCACCTACTCATCCTCCTAACTCCACAACGCTCTTAATCTCTTGCTGGTTCCTTCTTATCTACCTGATTTAAATGATGGAGTAATTGGAGCTTAAGTCTGTACCCTATTTTCTATGCACACCTTTTCCCTTGATGTTTTCATTTTATCTCCTAACTTTAAATACCATCTATATGCTGATGTTTGTCAAATTTGTGTCTAAACCTCACCTTTTCGATGCAATATGAAAGCTGTTTTTCTTATTATAAAAATCTACTTAAAAGATAATTGACCATTTAAAGTAAAAGTAGTAACAATGAATTGTGATGTTTATAATATGTGCAAAAGGAAAATAATTTTTAAAAATAGCACAAGGGCCAGGAATGAGGAAATGGAAGTATATGTTAAGTAACTTTTTTACACTGTTCTTAAAGTGCCATAATATTACTTGAATACTGTATTAATTTGAAGATGTTTGCCTTAATCCTTAATGTAACCACTAATAATAAAGTTATAGTTGGTAGGCCTACAAAGAAAACAAAATGGAATCAGAAAATTCCTCAATTAATCCTAGAGAAAGCACAAATACAGGAAATGGCACAAGTATATAAAAGCAATTGCAAGATTGTCTATTTAAACCCAACCACCTCACCTCATTAATCACATTATAAGTAACTGGTCTATACATGCCAGTAAAAAAGATTATCAGACTGGACTAAAAAAAATGTCCAACAATATTAGTCATAGAAATGTAAATTCTATACACCTACTGGAATGGCTACGTAAACTAATCTTACCAATTCTTTTGAGGAGGTGGAACAATTAGAACCCTCATATGCTACAGGTCGAGTATAAAAAGGTACCCATAACTTTGAAAAAAAGTGGTAGTGTGTTAAAAAGTTAAGTGTACACATACCGATTGGTAATAATGAGCGTAAAAGAATGAGACCAATACTTTAGAAACTTAATTACTTGAGGTGGTTTTCTCCAGCCAGAAGACTTCCAGGTACTACAACTATGTCTTCAAAGTCTTTGCTGCTGTCTTTTATTTAATACCACCTTAGTTCATCAATAATCATTAATGATAAGTAATTAAGCACTTACTATCTGGCTCTGTCTTAATATTTAGGACATAAAAGTAAATAAGAGTCTCAGTCTCAAAATTTCCATGCTGAGGAATGTAGATGTACACATAAACAAATCAAGGTTATCGGGTGTTTTTTAAGTCTTAAAAGGATATGTTAAATGCCTACAAAATAAAGTGGTTAATTTTATTTTAAGAGACTACAGAGAAACAGTTGCATAAGATCTTAAAAAATTAATTGAGAGCCCTGGATGGTTTGGTGGCTCAGTGGATGGAACATAGGCCTGTGCAACGAAGAGTCTCGGGTTCAACTCTGAAGTAACTGATATCAGTTAATTCACGTAACTGAATTCAACTATGAATTGAGTCACAGAGCAGAAAAGGAAGGATGAAGAGACATTTAAGTCATGTCAGTTCTTCCAGATAATATGTTTAAAATATTAATTCAACAATCATTTTTTTTTACAAAGAAATTGAAATGCTTGACAATTCTTTGACTTACTCCAGGTTCAGTCTGAAGTCTTGTGTGGTCTGAATTTGTGAGGACATTTATCAATATGATGACTCATCAGTGGTTTTAGCTTCCAACACTCCAGAAGATTTTAGTTGGGCATTGCTGGAAATTATTTATAAAATTGGCTTCTTTACTCTGCAGAGGAAAGGAAACTGAGAATAAAACCAGTATTTTATTATGCAGCTATCCATTTTTAGATAAAGTGATGGTTTTAATATTTTTATTTAGAAGAATAACTAATCAGCTGTATCTACTATGTCTCAGGTGAGGTTCTGTTTAAGTAGAAAATGTGTGAAAGAAAGAGATGAATCTTTCAGAAATCCAGAAAGTAGCTTGAAGGTAGTATCAAGGACCTATATGCTCCCCACCTGTTGGTCTCTGAGCCTTCACAATTATTAGATGGACTGTCAGGATATCACAGTGCTTGCATTCAAGTAACTTTTTTGTTGTTATTGTTAATCCTCACCTGAGGATATTTTTTCCCCATTGATTTTTAGAGCAAGTGGAAGGGAGGGAGAGAGACAGAAAGTAAGAGAGAAACATTGATGTGAGAGAGACACATCAATTGGTTGCCTTCCACATGCGCCCTAACCAGGGCCAGGGGTAGGAGCCTGAAAGTGAGGTAAGTGCCCTTGACCAGAATCAAACCCAAGACCCTTCAATCCTTGGGCCGATGCTCTAACCACTGAGCCAAACTGGCTAAGGCAAGTAACTTATTTTACTTAAGAAAACACAGTATCCTATATAATAAAAAGGTAATATGCAAATAGACCGAACAGCAGAACAACCAAAGCATAATATGCTAATGATATGCTAAGGCTGCTCAACCGCTCGCTATGACTTGCACTGACCACCAGGGAGCAGATAGTCTACTGGTCGACCAGTCGCTATGATGTGCACTGACCATCAGGGGGCAGAGGCTCTGACCAGTAGGTTAGCTTGCTGCTGGGGTCCAGCCAATCGGGACTGAGCAAGATGGGCTGGGACACACCTTGGAGCCCTCCTGTGGTCCCTCCCTGGCCCGATTGTGCACAGGTGGGGTCCCTCAACCTGATCTGTGCCCTCTCGCAATTCAGGACCCCTCAGGGGATGTTGGAGAGCCGGTTTCAGCCTGATCCTGCAGGCCACTCCCCTTGGGAGGGTGCCAGATGCAGGGCTCATGGCTGGTGAGCGCTGCTATGACAGCGCCAGCCTCTCCCTATCGGGACTGATTGGGCGTGAGCCCGCAGTAGGTAGGAGCTGCAGGCAGTGTTGGACTGTGGGTTTCAGCCCAATTCCTGCAGGCCACCCAGAGGGACCCCACCCATGCATGAATTCATGCACTGGGCCTCTAGTATTATATATAGGGTTTGATAGTATCCATGATTTCAGGCATCCACTGGGGATCTTGGCACATATCCCCCACTGATAAGAGTGGGACTGCTGTACTTACTTGACTGCTTATTAATCAGAATGGTGGTTCTCCATGTGCAGTCCAGTGTCCCTGAATCTCTTTAGAAGGTCTTTGTAATAAAAGATATTTTCATAGTCAGAAGCATTATCTGTCTTTTTTAAAATTCTCATTCTTATAAGAATGTGCAATGGAGTTTCCTGGAGGCAGTAATAGCACCATAGTACAACAGATTGAATGCACAAGCAAATATGAGAATCCAGCTGTCTTTTAGTAAGGCAGATATTAAAGAGGTTTGGAAAAATGTGATACAATGCCACTCCTCAATAATTTTATTTTTGTTCTAGAAAATATAGTTATTTTTGACAAAATGTTACTTATGTTAATGTTATTAGTTTATTTTAATAAAATATTAAATATTCAAAACCCTTTTCATTTGTAATTTCTAATATGTCAATATAGATAAGATATAATTTATATAAATAAAAGTTCTTTGGAATGCTCACTAATTTTTAAGAGTACAAAGTAGTCGTAAGATCGAGTTTAATAGTCCAACATAAATAATTTCCTGTGAAGGAAGAAGCCCCAAATAAGATATGTCTGATTAACTTTGTTTTTTAAAAGAACAATGATATCTGGATAAACAATTCCTGTCCTCCTTCCCCCTCCTCAGTACTTCTTCTTGGTCCATGTAAACTGCCTTTGCACTTTCATTCCTAAACGCCTTCCTTGGAAATACATATCTTTACTGTCTGATTCCTCACTGTTGGGGGGAAAAAGCTTGGTAATTACTTTGTATATGCACTTACAGACATAC
Source organism: Myotis myotis (assembly GCF_014108235.1). Taxonomy (NCBI): domain Eukaryota; kingdom Metazoa; phylum Chordata; class Mammalia; order Chiroptera; family Vespertilionidae; genus Myotis; species Myotis myotis. Next base: position 9,226,408 of record NW_023416315.1, read on the forward strand.
ACACACACACACACACACACACACACACACACACACTAGTATACACATTATTTTCTATTTTCCACTTGTAATTTTCTGGTCAGTCCACTCTACCAGTCAAGGGTTAGGACTTAATTTGCACCCATTTCTTATATCACTGGAGAAAATAAGACAAGATTCTGAGACCCCAATATTGAACAGTGCATGGAGGAAGACACATTTGGAACCCCACTAAGTCCTTTTATTTTTGCCATTTGCACACACCGGACATTTTATCAGTTCACACCAACTGTGGATTTGCAGAAGGGCTGATTTTATTTCTCTGCAGCCAACAATAATGGCCTGGTCGCCTCTTTTAACCTCTATCTCAGAACCTGGAAAAGAACAATGCAGTGTTCTGGAGGTTTCAGATAGCAGCCAGGAGCTTGCCAGCATGCCTGATACCTGAGTCCTCTAGTGATGGATACTGTGACTCCTCCTTTGGAGGTGGCCAACTAGCTGGTGCCTGGAGACATATGGTGACTTCTTCCTGCCAAAGAAACCAAGCCCCCGTGCCAGGGACTTAGCCGACCAGTGCTGGCTCTCAGGCCTTTCTTCCCAGGGGATGATAAGTGAGCACCCCCCGGCATTGTCGTTTGTTCAGAGACCAGCATTGCTCTCTGAGCTCCTGGGTATCATGGTGTCAAGCACACAGAAAAGGAGAGAATTCGATCAATTGATAGGAGAGACATGATAGAGAGGGCAGCATCCTTCTCTGATCTCTTTGCTGATAGGAAATGCACCACAGTGGCGCCCACGTTCTGCTCCAGCAAGTCAGTCCCACACACCAGCTCAGGAAAGGGGGTGCACACGCAAAGAACCCGCCGCTCTCAGGGTCACTGACTTCAAGTTTCATTGCTCTGCGCCATAGAGAGAGATTTCTGCCAGCTGGGATTGTTTTTCCCTAGAGTTCCTGAGGACGCTTTGGAGCCCTTCCTTTATTTCTTCTTTCTTTTACGTTTTCCTGTTTCTTTAATCAAGAAAAATTAAAATCTGCATATGGTTTTAAAAAATGAAACAGGTGCAGAAAGTTAGAAAATGGTGGTAAGTATCCCATTTGCTTGTCCCCAATTTCAGTTTTTCCATCCTGATAATGACAATAAATATTTTGTGTCTAGAATGTGTGTGTGTTTGTGTGTTTGTTTGTTGTTGTTGTTGTTGTTGTTGTTGTTGTTGTGTGTGTGTGTGTGTGTGTGTGTACACAGCACAGTGACTAAGAGTCAACAGTGAAAAATTTGGAATTGCACTGCCTGGTTTTGAATCCTGACTCCATTACTTACTAAGACCATAGGCAATTTGCGTTGGCTTTCTGACTCACCAAGGACCTAATAACAATGCCTACCTTTTAGAGGTATTTTAGGCATAAAATAGCATCTGGCCTAAAATAGTACCTGGCACATAATCATAATTAAATAAGTGCTGGGTATTATTTTTTTATTATTAATATAATTCTAATTTATGTATGATTCCTTTTAAAATTTACACAAACATACTGACATGATGTTTTTAATTTTGCTTTACTTATTTCATCAAATGAAATAGGTAAAAGATCTTTCATAGATTTGGCTCATTCTTTTTTAATAGCTATATAGCATTTTATTACATAGACATACATTTTTAAAACTTCACTACGCTTGTATTAATTAATTTTTGGCCATTTCCAGTTTTTTTCTATTACAAACAATGTTTAGAACATATTGGCTAATGTATTTCAGTAGTAAATTTCTAGCAGTATGATCATATAGTCAACAAATAAAAATTTTTAAACCTCTTTTTCATTTTTAGCATTTGAAATTTAAATCTATTTGGAATTTATTTTTGATAAGCTCTAAGGTAGGGATCCAGTCTAGTTTTCTTCCAGATTGATGATCAATTATGCAAATATTATTTATTAAATAAAGTATTATTTCCTCACTGAGTTGAAAGTCTGCTTGTTATATATTAAATTCTGGATCTGTATTTAATCTTTATTCTATCTCAATAAGCTGTATTGTTATTCTTATACACCACTTTCATCAAATGGTAAATCAGTTAAAATTTGTATAGATTATGCCAATGTGTCTTATGGAAATGCCTGATCACTGTATAACCCCCATTTCCCTGGATCCTCCCAGCTCTGGATAAATCATTTTAAATGATTTTTTGTCAAACTACTATCTGGACTTTACCATCTTTTTAAATTTGAATATTTTAATTCAGAAATAGAGATGAACAAATTTTTCATATACATTTGCCACTTATGCCTTGGTTTCTATCAGATTGTTAGTATTTTTTATATTGATTAAAATTTTCTTTCTATTGCAAGTAAATTAACCTGTAGTCAATAATGTGTTTTAATATTTTTAAGTTTTTAATATTTTAATTTTACTTTTTATATTTTACTATACATTAATAAAAAATATAATTTATATTAGGAAAATATTCATTATTTTCTTGATAGTGTGGTGATTTGAATTACTGCTTATAAAGATGGTTTGTACTGTAACAAACACACATATAGATACATAAATTTCCCCCATATTGTCTTCTAGATCTTTTGTGAATTTATTTTTATGTGTACATATTTTTAAAGTACTAAATTTTATTGTGATATAAGACATCACAGCTTTTCTTCATATATATTTTCTTTATGTTTTAAATGTCTAGCCTTTTCATAATATTTTACTGACATTTTATCTTTTCAACATTGATTTAGAATTCTAGCATTTTTAAATACTGAAATCCACATGTTTATATGACCTACTACAGTATCAAAATGCACTAATTATGAGACCTTCATGATATGGTTAATGTCTGATTTGACTGATATTATCACTTTTTTTATCTGCATAATTTTGGTGACTACTCTTGGATATTAGATTTTTCCATATGAAATTTAAAACATTTTCTAAATTTCCCTAGCAGGAAAAAGCACTCATCAAACTGTGAGTAATTTAAATAAATCAAATTGGATAGGGTGGGTATTAAGATTATTAAAATGTACTCCCTGTAATATATAGTCAGAGAATGCCTCTTCTCTGCTCAAAACCCATCTCACTCACAGTGTAAGCCACGGCCATACAATGGCCAATAGACCCAATGAGTTCAATTCTGGCTTTTGCTCTCAACCCATCTCCTGTTACTTTCTCCCTTACTCCACACCAACCACAGGGGCCTGGTCACTATTTTACCTGAATATTTTCCCACATTAAGCCTTTGTGTATGGCTTGAATCCTCACTTTTCTGGTCTCAGATTTAAGTGTCACCGATCAGTGAAGTCCTCCTTGACCACCCTACAGCCATACTGTTTGAAAGAACCCACTTTTATCCAATTTTCAGCACTTTCTATCTACATTTCTTTGTAGTGCCCATAATCATCATGTATATTATGTTGTCTGTCTCTCCTCATTAGATTCCCCTCCATGAGGTCAGGTACTTGAGTCTAGTTTGTTCACTACTGTCTTCCCAAAGCCTAGAGCAGTGCTTGATATATAATAGGCCCTCAATAAATGTTTTTTCAGTGAATGAATGAATACATGAATAAATCTTTTTAAAATTCACTATCTCTATACAACACATGATATGATTTAACACTGGAGTTTCCCTTTAAATACTTAAAAATAAGTAATTTACATTTAAATATATAACTATTTTTTAAAATATATTTTATTGATTTTTTACAGAGAGGAAGGGAAAGGGATAGTTAGAAACATCGATGAGAGGGAAACATCGATCTGCTGCCTCCTGCACACCCCCTACTGGGGATGTGCCCGCAACCAAGGTACATGCCCTTGACTGGAATTGAACCTGGGACCCTTCAGTCCCCAGGCCGATGCTCTATCCACCGAGCCAAACCGGCTTCGGCATTACAATGTTATTAATTATATTCCCTATATAAATGTATTGAACTATCAATTTGTACCTCTTAATCCTTTCACCTTTTTAACCTAGTTCCCCAGTACCCCCCTAACATTATCATATGATTTTATCCTTCATTAAGTTTACATGGCACTTTCCATTAATTGATACAGATATTGTACCAATCTTGCATCCAAGGCATAAATTCCACTTGACTATAATGTATGATATTTTAAATGTATTGTTGAAATCGGTGTGCTAATGTTTTGTTGAGGATTTTTGTATCTATGCTCATCAGAATATTGGCCTACAATTTTCTTTCTTTCTAGTGTCTTCATCTGGATTTGTAATTCGGATGATGCTGGCCTTATAAAATGACCTTGAATGTCTCCCCTCTCACTGAATTTTTTGAACTAGTTTGAGAAGTGTTAGTTCTTTAAATATTTAGTTTAAGTGACCTGTGAAGTCACTGGGTCCAAGATTTGGTTTTTTGGAGATTTGTTGCTTCAATTTTCTTGGTTGTAATTAGCCTTTACAGTTTATGTTTCTTTTTTGATTTAGTGTTGAAAGATCGTATGTTTCTAGGAATTGATCCATTTCTTCCAGATTGTCCAATTTGTTGGCATATAGTAGTTCATAATATTTTCTTATAAATCCTTTGTATTTCTGTGGTGTCAGTTTTTACTTCTCTTCTTTAATTTCTTCTTTCATTTTTTGTATCTTTTGTCTTTTTTTTCTTATTCAGTCTTAAAGGTTTATCAATCTTGTTGATCTTTCCAAAGAACCAGTACTTGGTTTCTTTGATTTTTTTGTATTATTTTTCTACTCTAGTCTATTATTTCTTCTCAAATGTTTATTATTTTCTTGCTTCTACTCACTTTAGGCTCTGTTTGTTGTAATTTTTCTAGTTCCTTAAGGTATAAGGTAAGATTGCTTATTTATTTGAGATTTCCTTATTCCTTGATGTAGGCCTGTATTGCTAGGAATTTCCTTCTTAGGGCTGCTTTTATTTTATTCCATAGAATTTGGGTTGTTGTGTTTTCATTTTCATTTGTCTGAAGGTACCTTTTGATTTCTTCCTTGAGCTAATTGTGAACACACTCACTGTTTAGTAACATGATTTTAGCCTTTGAATTCTTAACGCTGCATGTGGGTGCAGGGCCAGGTCTTATTGCACCTCTGCCCTTCCTACCAGTCTCGATGTGACCTCTGTTCAGCCAGTCTTCATTTGGTTATCTGGGTTGCTTGTTCTATAATTTAGTTGTAATTCCTGTTTGGTCCTGAGAGGAGGTGAATGTAACTTCTCCCTACTCCACTGCCATCTTGGATCTTATGTGTATTTCTTAATTGCATTGTCTAGTATTTACAGAGCGATGCTAACAGATTGCGTACCGCATAGAAATCTCTAAGACATACGCCAGGGACCGCACGTTTTTGGGCAAACTGCACGTTATTTAAATCATCGTAATGCATTTTAGGTGTTGCTTTTCAATAATTATAACATTTTTATTTACAAAAACAATTAAACAATTAAAGTTCCTAGTACTTTTTTAACGTATGGTACTGCGTAAAACATTTTCCTCTATGAAGAGGGACCAAACAAAATTTACATAAGTATCTAGATTCGCTCCTTTTTCCACGGGCGTGAAAAACGAGAACACTCGTGGGCGGTCCTTAACAGATGGCGCGCGAAACACGAGAAAACTCCTGAGCGGTACGAAATGTGTTAAATATAGCAATTATAGAGGGCATCTACATCTTGATACTTAATAAGCATGCTTCTAGTGTTTTATTATTAACACTGGAGACCCAGTGCACAGATTCGTGCACCGGTGGGGTCCCTCAGCCTGGCCTGTGCCCTCTCGCAATCTGGGACCCCTTGGGCAGTGTCGGACTGCAAAGTTTTGGCAGGTCAAAACTGGCAGTCCAACGTTCCCCGAGGGATGTAGTAGTGCACTAACGGCAGGCGGCCGGGGAGGAGCCCGAGCCCCAGCCAGGGGCCATGTTGTTCCTGCTCATCCTGGCCCTGCTGTGCCTGCAGCTGCCATGGGTAGTGCTGCCACAGAGGTGGGAGAGGCTCGTGCCACTGCAGCTGAGCGCCAGCCTTGATCCCAGCTTCTGGTGCCTATCCGTCAGCTGAGTGGCACTCCCACTATGGGAGTGCACTGACAATCAGGGGGCAGCTCCTACATTGAGCACCTGCCCCCTGGTGGTCAGTGCACCTCATAGTGACTGGTAAAATGGTCATTCAGTCATTTGGTCATTCGGTCATTTGGTCAACGGGTCGCTTAGGGCTTTATATACTGGTGTATAGATGGTGCTAGCTATTCATTGTATATATTTATACATATATAAATATCTACACAGCTACATACATTAAATATACATAAAATGTGTCAGGAGTATCAACTGAGTTGTATGTCAGTGCTTCCTTTAAAAATTAGCAATTGCCCTGGCCAGTATGTCTAAGTGGTTAGGGTGTTGGCCCTTACACCAAAAGGTTGAGAGTTTGATTCCCAGTCAAGGGCATGTGCCTGAGTTGCAGGTTGTATCTCTGGCTCCAGTCAGGACATGTGCAGGTGGCAACCAATAATGTGTCTCTCTCACATGGATGTTTGTCTCTCTCTCCCCTACCCCTCCCTTTCTCCCTTCCACTTTCTCTAAAAATCAATGTAAAAAATATCCTTTGGTGAGGATTAACAAAAATAAATAAATAAATAAAAAGTAGCAATGGATGCTGAATTGTATTAAATGATGTTGTTATGTATGTTGTTTGAAATAAATATGCTTTTACCTTTTAATCTATGTATATAATTAATTACATGATTTATTAGTAATGGACCACCTTTGTATTGCTGAGAAAACTTATTAACTTGTGCTCTATTTTTCTTTCAAGTTGCTGCTGAATTTAATTTGCTAATGTTTTAAGACTCTTGAATTCATATTTATAAATAAAATTGGTGCAGAGTATATTTCCTGTATCATTTTGGGTTTTTCTATTTCAAATGTATTATTTTTTAAATTTTTTATTTTTTTATTGTCTAAAGTTTTACATATGTCTCCTTTTTCCCCAATTGACCACCCCCCCCAGCCATTCCCACCATGGGTATATTTATAATAAATAGTTATTGTTTTTTAAAATTGTTTTAATCTCATTTTTTCCCTCAGTATTCATTGATATAAAGCCTTTTTCTTTGGTTACTAATTTTCCGTGATGTCAATTTGGTTCTTTAGTTATTCTATAATTTTTTATTTTAATCTTGAACTTGTTTTCTTAGCTTGGAAAGTGTGTTCTATGTATCACTGTTTTATTCTTGATGTCTTTCTTTTTAAGAATTTTTGCTCTGTTTAAGTTCTAGAAAGAAAAACACTCACTGCAGGAATTTTTTCCATCTCCTGGCTTCTATCATCTTAGAGAATATAAGCATTATCTGTTTTATGCATGCTCTTCCTCGCCTCAACACTTAGTATTTTGGCGTGCTGAAGCTGACTCGTGAGAGTCAAACGTGTACATCTCTTCCCCACTTTCAATGATGTCATTTTGGCAGATTGAAATGGCTATGGGGGGACTATTTATACCATGGTAATTAGCAAATGCTACAAATTGCCCTTTTCCCTCTAGAAAGCTTGTTGTTATACATTTACCAGTACAACCTGAGTTACCATAACATAGATATTGATAACATGTAACCAATTACTATAATAGTTTTTCCTCATGTTTATGTTATGGCAAAACTATTAGATCTTTGTTCTAACATGCAGCTGAATTGTCCTGGACATTCTGCCATCTTTACTTGACTTCCCCCTCGAGTTTCAATTTGGAGTCAAGATAGTGTGTGTTTTAGAGAACTTTTTTTTCCTTTCCCCAGGAGCTTGAAGGGAGTAAGGGGAGGGAGCACTTCTCTACTTCAATAAACCAATTTGCTTGGAGAGTATGAACTTTGCTCTGCCTCCAACAATTTGATTAAAGTGTGTGTGCTACAGTTCACTTCTCCTGGCCTAGGGCATCTCTATATCCTTTTCGGGTTACCTTCAGGGATAGAAATTTCTCCTCCTGTGTCTACTCAGGAAGTATCTTCAGAGCATTGCCAAATCTGCTCCCAACGGTTCCTTCCCCTGCTTCACCCACAGCTCTCAGACAACTGTCCCCTTTCCCTCCCAGCAAATCGGAGGCAATATGACGTAAGATCTGTGGCTGTGGGCCACAACTTCTAGTTTAGAAGTATAAAAAGCAGTACTTTTAAAAAAATGTGTTTTGATTGACTTTAGAAAGGGAGGGGAAAGGAGAGGAAGAGAGAAACATTGATGAGAGAGAACCATTGATCGACTGCCTCCTACTGGGGATCAAGCCCTCAACCCTGGCATGTGTCCTGACCCAGAATCCAACTGTGACTTCTCAGTGCATGGGAGATGCTCAACCAACAGAGCCACACCAGCCAGGATAGAAGAAGTAGCAGTTCCTTAACCCACCTGCTCCATTTAACTTATCTATATAGAGCATCTTACTTCCTTACAATTTATTTTCTGAATTTTTTGTTTATTTTCTGTTTTGTCTTCATTCAGCTAAGTGCCTATTTACATTTTGTGATTAAAACTCAAGCAATTCTAATTATCTGTATAGAAGTCTTGCCCAACTTTTTGGTTTTAGACCTCAGGTGAGAATTTTGGGTATTAAAGATGGGCTTCTAATTCTTAGAGTTTTTCTTGTTCCTCCCCATATTCTGTCCAAGTACCTCCATGCTCCCTGTGTCTCTGTCTCCCCCATTCGTGGGATATTAATGAAGTTTTATTCTGGATTTTTTTACTTTTTCCCCCCAAAATTGATTCTGAGAGTCATGGGTAAAAGCCACACCAATTTCCAAAATTGACTATCTGTCTTGCTCTTTCCTCATTCGATGTTGAGTTTAATGATTTATGATTTAACTTTGTGCTTTCCGCTCTCTCCCTGCAGGGTTGTGTGTGTGTGTACGTGTGTGTTTGATGCTTTATGCTCACTTTGAATTCATTTTGTTATATTTCAGCAAATAGATATCATATGACATTCTTCTCTTTACTGTTTTCCTGACATCTCTTCCTTCTGGCCCCACGTTTTGATAACACTGGGTCAAAGAAACATATTAATAATGTAACTAAGTGTATAATATAGAATTAGATGAGTGTTTTTCTTACCGTTTGCTATTTACTCAAATAGGGCTGGTGCAAGTGGAAGAAGAAATGTGACTTCAGGTTAGTCACATTCTGAGTGATTTTAATTCACTAAAGCCTTTCAAGTGACTATGAAACTTTCAAGTTTGGATTGGAATTGTTTTATGTGGAAATTAATAGTTTATTGACTGAGTATGATATGATATTAGGAGTTGCATTTAGTTATGTTAGACAACATGGAAAGATCCCAATCAGTTGTCTACCTTGATGTGCACATATTTAAATCAAGTGATTTTTATCTGTCAAAATACAATTATGTATTTACAAGACATAACTAAATGTTTATGGCAATTCTGCTCATTCCAATTATTTTGAGCAAGTTCTCATATTCTGTGAGGAACAGGAAAACATAAAAATGCTAGTTCCTATTGCCATCAAAGCAGGTGAGACCTATAAACATCGCTCTAAATAATCTTTGGAACCTGGTGAAATTGGGCAGATCAAACAAATTTTACAACAGCAGAAATTGTGCGCCGTTCCTTGAGCTCTCTGCCTTGCACTGGAAGAGAATAAAATGTTACACAGAGAGATTTGAAATTAGTCCACCAATTCTGAGAAATGTGACCAGTATGTGTTGGGACCTACTTTAGGTCAAGCGCTTTACACATCTTGTCTATTTAATCATCATGACGGCTTTGCGAGGCAGGTATTATCATCTGCATTTGACAAGTACGGAAATGGAGGTTCAGAGAAGTGACAGAACTTACTGCAGATCATAGGCTAATAAGAGTGGAGGCAGCTTTTTAGTCTAAGTTTCTCTGAAGCCTTGGGTCATTCTCTAATGTTTCCGCGAAGAGTCAACAACGGTGCATCCGTGGAAACTACAATTACTCTCAACAATGAAATACATAGTGGCCCCAGTGAGTCCAACTTAAGGCCACTGTAATAGAAGAAACTTGTTCATTAGGGGCTGTCTGGGGGCTGTAAGGAGGCTAAAAATCAGTCAACAATGATTAATTTTAATGACAAAGGACAAAAAATATTGTTTTTATCATCCTGTTTTTATAAACTCATTGAATCTTCACCAAACCAACCAAGACAGATACTTTGTACCTTTTGTCAATCTCTCAAGCATGCATATTTGCTTGGCCATGTGTACAATGTCATGAAAGTTGACACTAGAATCACATGCAACTATTTGGTTCATAGTACCAGTCTTAGGAAGTAGATTTAAAAAGGAAAGAAACAAAATTTTAAAAATTCCTATATACTACTCTTTCACCCATACACTACTTTTTCCGTTTTGAATAAGCCAGTTTTATTCATGAAATTTACTCCTTTAAATAAAATGAATTATTCAAATATTCAAAAAAAAATGAAGGTAATTTTGATCTATTGGTGCTAAAAGGAAAATAAGCTGTGCCCTTAACTTGTAATTGCATGCACACCATGTACTTGGAATGAATAGCATGGCGTGACAATGAAGGTTTTCCTCTTTATATGTAGAAGGCTCACCTCTACCTATAAAAATACAGGGAAGTCGTCCTTTTGTTTTAAGAGAATTAATTCTTTATCTTACCTCCTTTCTAAAAAAGATAATGCTCACTGTGTGAAAGGAGAAACAGAGAACTATGTCTCTAAATACTCTCTCTCAGTGGGTTGACGGCAAAAGTTGGCTTCCAATAATTTGATTAGAGAAACATGGAGGAAAAGTCAGATGTCGAGGGATTTTGAATGCTTAATGGAGAATCCCACTGTTCCCTCCAGTCAGAGTGCAAGATTGAGCTAGATTACTTAAAGCCTGCAGGAGAGAGCTAGGGGGTCAAGGCACAGGGAGGTCTGGCCCAGAGAGCCTGGAGGATGATGACAGGATAGAGGAAATATCTGCACCAAACAGATACACCCGAAAACAGTCCTCGCACATTTAACATCTCTGTTTGAGGTGAATTCTTCTTAAAACACTCAGGATCTCTGGGGATGCTCATAGACTAAGGAGAGGTATTGCTTTGTTCTAGAACCATTATTTGAGGGTTGTTGAGGATACATTACAAGATGCCATCTGTCCCAATGTTTTCACAATTTCCCCTCTTTTTAAGGTTGACCAGAATAAAATCTAGACGGAAAGGTAATGACTTCTCAGAGAAGGGAGCAGGTAACTATTACCTTGCTCATTTGATGGACACAAACAATTGTATCAAATTATTTCTGGTCACAAAACATGCCTCCTAGTAAAACTTTTCTAACTTTTTCCCTACAATGTCAGCTCATTAAAAATCCATTTCTCCAAATTTATCTATGTAAATCTACAAAGAATTGCGTGTTCAGATTAGATGTAAAATTTTGAAAAACAATGACAACTTTATCATGCCTGATAACTGAAACTTATTTGGCACAGGTTTATTTGATGAAGGTATTCATTTGTGATGAGTGCTAATGATAAAAGACTAAAAAGCAAACCCATTTATAATGGGTCTAAAACTAGTTTTCTGTAGATGTGCTGAAATTATAGTCAGTTACTTTGAGCCAGTTGCAATCTTATGGGCCAAACACTGACCACAAAGAGCATTTTCGGTGCCCAAAATGCTTGATTCTGTTTGACTCTAAAGACCACTACTAGAACTTGAAGATTCTGATAAAGGTACACATGATCACCTTTTGAGAACATAGAATTCTGATAATCCACACTGGCCTCAGTAAAGGAGGCATTAACCTGAGAAAAATCAGGGTCTCTTCAGTGAAAGCATAATCAATCTCTTTGCTTGCTCATTGATAGAACAAATTACCAGATATCTATTTCCCCATTTTAACTTGTTTGTAGATAGGCCTGGACTTTCTTGGAACATTCTGTTGAGGTCAAAGACCAAAGGAAAATTATTTCTATTTCCTAAAAACAAACTGACTAATATGTTAGTGGTAAGAAATATACAAGAATTTTCTTTAAATCTAACACTAACAGATATGTAGAAAAGATATGATGATTTTTAAAATAACTTCATTTAGATTTATCATGGTTTGAGATTCTTGAATGATCCTTGGTATGTACAAAAAAAAAAAAAATAGGTGCAGGGGCCCTAGTTAGTTTGGCTCAGTGGATAGAGCATCAGCTCACAAACTGAATGGTCTCGGGTTCAATTCTGGTCAAGGGCACATACCTTGGTTGCAGGCTTGATCCCGAGTCCTGGTCAGGGCACGTATGGGTGGCAACCAATCAATGTGTCTCTCTCAAATGGATGTTTCTCTTTCTGTGTCTCTCCCTCTCCCTTTCACTCTCTAAAAACTGATGGGGAAATATCCTCAGGTGAGGATAACAATTACCAAAAAGGTGTGTAAGAAGGACAAAACTTCAAGAGCTATTTGGAGCACCTTTATTTTAAGTAATTACTATTATATTTTAAGATATCAAATGTAAAAAACATAAATTCAACATCACGGGATAAAATTCAGCTATCATATAATTGTTCTAAAAGTTAAGAGAGAATGCCTTACCTTTAAATGAAAAACAAAAACAAAAAACATGAAGACTATTATGTTTCTTTTTAAAAAATACTGAACTAGCCCTTGCCGGTGTGGATCAGTTAGTTGGTTGAGCATCATCCTGTGAACTGGAGGGCTGCATTTCAATTCCTAATCAGGGCATATACCCGGTTTGGGGCCCTATCCCTTGTAGGGAGTGTGCAGGAGGCACTCTATTGATGCCTTCCTAACCTTCTTTTTATTCCTCTACATTTGGCATTAATTGTGTTCAAGATTGTGGATGAAGCAGAAACCCGGAAGAGAAAATAAACTATGTCACTCAGTAAAGCATTCCCTTTGCAGCCTGATGCAGGGTCCTCTGGATCTTGGTGGGGTCACTGTTGGGATGCCAAGGCCTGTCTGCCCCGGATAGCAGTAGCCACGGAAGAGCCAAAGTGGAGACCGTCAAGTACTGTACCACATGGGCAAACTTGGAGCTCTTTTGTTTGGGAAAAGGAGCTCAAACAATAAAATTGGCCTGAGGAACAGTGGATCCCCAGTGCATTCTTCGAAGTGGTTTCCACCTTTAGTTTGGATATTTCAAGGGAAATTTAATCCATATGTTTTGGATTCATTTGGACTTAACTCATAAATATTCTTCATCAAGGACTGCCAAGCTCTGCATTCACTAGAATCAAGTAGTTTCATGGGACAACAGTGCAGACAGAGGAAATTTGATATCCAAGGGTCTATCACCCAAACAAGGAAAAGAAACCCCCAGGTTCAAACCACTGTATATAAATAATCAGAGAGCAGTAATTTACCCCACAGTGCTGTAAGTATCCTTGCGATAGCTATATCACAATTCCTGGAGAAATATCGCAGTACATAGTCTTTTTCATCATCGGTTCCAAAATGCTAATGACTCTAAGAAGTAAATAGAGGTTCTTACCTATTTCATCAGCTTTTAAAATGTATCCAGATCCTTCTCTCTCTGTCTCTCACTCTCTGTCTCTCACTCTTTGTCTCTTGCTTTCTGTTTCTTTGTCTCTGTTTCTATCCACTCCTGGGACTCTGAGAATCTCTTGACCTTCTGTGTATCTCTAGTTGGCCAGATAATTTTGACCAACTTTACTTTATGAAGGTAATATTGTAAAACAACATTTTTCCCAACATAAAATGCTATTACATTATTGAATATATTTTTTTCCAAACTAAATCTCACTTCCCCTGAGATTATTTTATACCTTCCTAGGGAGTTGTGCCCTTCCTATAGGTTAAGAATCCCCAGTGTGCTCACTGCTTGGAATAATGCAAAGGAGAGTGGCTCAATGAGAATAGTAGTATAGTTCCTCTCCATTATTCATTTATTTTTGCTGAAATGTTATAGATTCAAAATGACCAGCTTCTGTATACTTTTAAATGAATGCTGTCTTTCAGGGCAATATGTGATTTTTAAATATTTTTTATGTCATAGCATCTGTATTTAGGAGTTTTCTGAGTAAAGAACAGGGAATTCATGGTCCATTTTCAAATCAGTTCAAATTTCTTGTGTCAATGGCACCTAATTCTTAAAAGGATCTGAGGGCATCTAATTACCAAAGAAACTTCCAGTGTCAGAGAAGCCTTTGGAATGGTGGTTATCTTCACATTCTCATATTCTAGAAGGTGAGAGGTAGAGAGTAGTGCAGTGTGATATGTCTGATGAGATTTTGGAATTCACACACAACTGAATTCTCAGTTTCACTGAGGACAGACAGTAGTGCCATGATGGACAAAGCCCAGTAGCGCAGAGTAAGGATGGCTTGGGCTATTGTTATCCTTAGGCCATATTCCCTTAGCACAGTGGTTCTCAACCTTGGCTGCACTTTAGAATCACCTGGGGATCTTTTTAAAAATCCTGATTTCTGGGCCTCATCCTCCGGAAATTCTGTTTCTTTGTTATGGGGTGGGGCCACAACATTAGTAACAAAAAAACAGAATTTTCGGAGGATGAGGCCCAGAAATCGGGATTTTAAAAAGATTCCCAGGTGATTCTAATGTGCAGCCAAGGTTGAGAACCACTGCCTTAGCATTTCTCATCTGAAAGAGTATAACAATCATGATGTATGTTGGCTTAAAAGTGTGATGGAAAAGATGAATAAAGATCAAATTGGGCAACTGGAAAATAATATAAAATATTATATGTCTATCCTTTAAAATACATCGCATCTTGACTAAATGTACAGAGATTTCTGACTTGTACAAAAGAACAACATTATAGTTCCCCTCCCCACCAAAGGGTTGTACATCTTCTATTTGCAAGATAGAGCAAGACAAGTAAGTTCAAAAAGGCATAGAATCAACTCAGACTGTTCTTTTTTCTTTCTCTGCAGGTGGGACGTGGCATCAGGTGATGCTCATTTCCCTCCACTGTGCACTTTTACAATTGGAAACACCAGCAGGGAACCATTTTGGGGCCAACATGGTAACCTCACTTTGCCTGTAACCCTAAATTCATCCTGATGGGTGTGGTGATTCGTCGTGGTTTAACAAAACTTCAGGAAAAGGACAGCAGAGACAAAAGATGAAAGAGAAAAGAGAAACCAAGTAAGTAAAGAATATTTACTGGTTTCTGACTGGTGAGAACCACAAAATCCCTCTCCTGGTTTCAAGACAAGCAGATTCACAAGGAAGGAATTGTACTTCTTAGCACCAGACCAGACAGTCTTAGCCTGAGCAGCCAAACCCTGCTCAGAACCTTGGCAAACTTATTTTGGTTACTCCACCAGCCCTCTTTACTCCCTTCCCCACCCACAGCCTCCAGGCATCAAACTGCTTGAGAGCAGCTGACTTCAGCCCTACCTCAAGCCACACAAAGCAGCTTTCTCCCATTGCCATCTCACTGGCCAACCCTTCATGGTGTCAGTGTCATAATCTCTGTCAATTACCCCTATTTCTTTTCAAAGTCAGCTTTAACTTTAATATACTCCTCTGTCTGCCAGATTGATTAATGATTGATTGATTTGCCAAGAAAGCCTATTTGGCTTCTAAATGTTAATTTCTAATGTTTGCAATATTTCTGTGAGGAAAGAAGATCCAAAGTATTTACCTCTAATTGAGTTTTTCACATCTCAAAGGTGCCCGGAAGTGGTTTCTATTCAGCTTTGTGTGGGCTTCCTTTTATATCCAAAGAAATGCCTTAAATGTTTGACTGGAGAGCCCCTGGAGGTAGATGTTCCTGTGTAACCGAGTAAAAACTTCACTTCTTTAATATGACTTTTTCTCTTTTCTTTTGACTCAAACTGTCCTCATCCAGTGCCCTGACTCACCTGCCTCCTCCCTTGCATGTCCACTTCCTTCATCATAAAGCTCTCAGGACAGTGTGGTTCTGGGAGGCATCAAATAATACCAGGAACAAAGCCTCAGGTCTGTTGACCACAGAGAGTTTCGTCAGGCTAGAGATAACATCTACGCCTCGGTTGTGTTTCAGCTCCAGGACCAGAAAAGCCTTAAAACCAGATGAAGGGATGCCATGTCTGACATCAGGACCACATGCAATGACTAATGACCCCCTACTCTAGCACTGACCAATTAGTAAAGGCCACGACCCTGGCCAGGGCCCTGACTCTCTTAGTCACCATGATGAATGATTTTTCCCTTTTATAACCCATCCCCTGGAAGGCATCGGGGAGCCACGTCTTTGAGCATTATGTTACTTCACCTGTGTTTTTGAGCATGGACCACTTTCTACAACTAAACCCTTATTCTCTTTCTGAAAACTCCTGTCCAGTCCAGTAACACCTGAAGAAAGGTTCTTATTAATGCAAAGTATCCATCTAAGCTGAGAGACACTACATTTATTTTCCCTTCTAGTACCCCTTTGAAGCTTACCAAGTGAGATGAGAGGGGCCTTATGGAAAATGGTGGATGTGGGGAAAATAGTGGCAGAGCCAAAAGGTCTGGGGAGCTCTTAGCTCCAAAAAAAGAGGGGCCCTGGACGGCTTGGCTCAGTGGATAGAGCATCAGCCTGCGGACTGAAGGGTCCCAGGTTCAATTCCAGCCAAGGGCACATGCCTGGGTTGCGGGCTCGTTCCCCAGTGGGGGACATGCAGAAGGCAGCTGATCAATGATTCTCTCTCACCATTGATGTTTCCATCTCTCTCTCTTTCTCCCTTCCTGAAGTCAATAAAAAATATATTTTTTTAAAAAAGAGGGAAGCTGCAACAAGAAAATCAACACCATCAATCAGGAAGGACTATGAGAAAGTTTTCATAAAAGTGGAGAACTAGGGTAACCTCCTTCTGGTTTTATGTCCCTCTGCCTGTATCGGGATCAGCATGTGAATCCTGATTGCAACACCAGCACTTGTCTGTGGGAGCAGCAGCACGTGGGGGAGCCAGGAGTCTGTGCCCCACTCCACAGCCTCTGTGGTGAGCAGCAGTGGACGCCTTCTAAGAGGAATGCCATGCAAGCCCTGAGCCAGAGAAACAACTCAGGCTAAAAGCAGACTGAGCTGTGGAGTGTTAGGAATCTCAGTTTCATAATGTGATTGGTGGAGAGTTGCCACTGCACTAAAAGGAGATGAAAGCCCATGATTGGGGAGCATGGAGAAACAACATGTTCAGGAAAAAAACAAGTAGTTTAGCTCTTCAATCCTGGGAGGTTTCAAGCTATTAAGGGTATGCAAGAGACACTTAATGTGTATGTCCATCTGGAATCCATCCTTGTTCTTTTGGTAATATTTTCCTATGGAAACTCTTTCCTACTTTCAGCCTCAGTGTAGAAAAGTATCCTTTGCTATAGTGATTGGTATAGACTTGAGCATGTGAGCAATTGGGGATCAAAGAGAGAATTGCTTAGGACTGTGTCACAGCTATTGGCAAAGAAAACTGTTCTCCCTGGACTTGCATGTGTGAGGATGAAAGTCTGAAGTGTCAGGGACTAGGCAAGGCAAAACTGATTTCTCATGACATCTTTTGGGTCCCTGAGTCAACTCTGCTCCTATACTTTTCAGTTAAGTAATCAGATGTATTTCATGTTCTGTTTCAGCTGGTTGCAGCTTGGTCTTCCATCACTCCAATGTAGAAATCCTGACTAAAACAGAACAGCATCAAGTAGAAGAATACAGGATGGGGAGAGAGGGCTGCCAGCATAGCTAGTGGTTGAGTGTGGACCTATGAACCATACTAATGGTTTAATTCCTGGTCAGGGCACATGCCTGGGTTAGGGGCTCAATCACCAGTGGGGGGGCAGGAGTCAGCTGATCAATGATTTTCTGTCATCATTAATGTTTCTATCGCTCCCTCTCTGAAATCAATAAAAATGTATTTTAAAAAATACAGGGAGGGGGGGTGGCACTTCAATAAAAGCATAAAATTAAAAAATGAGCAAATAGATTAATTAACTACAGTGAGGGGCCATATAGGAGAGTAATGAGAAAACCAGATGATCATCCCAATAGATGTTGAAATGTATTGGACAAACTCCAACACCATATGTGACTTTTCTTAAAAAACTAAAGACTTAAGGAGAAATGCGTATCTACTTCCTTATCTTAACCAGGAACATCTATTTTAAAAATCATACTAATTAAACAGTAAAGACATTCTAACTAAAATTAGTCTCAAAAATAGGTAGGTATACAGGTACATTGATAGACCAGCAATTTATGGATTTGATACAGAAATTCCTGAAACAATTATTTTTCTTCTTTTGTTCTTAGAACTTGATCAAATGGTTCTAAAATTCATGGAAGAAAAAGCAGATGAGAAGAGTTAAGAATTACTCTAAAAGATATTAAAATATATTTTAGTACAACAATAATATAAATGGTATATTACTGTTACAAAAATTGACCAGTGGATCAATGGAATTGTTTAATAAATGTGTTTTATGAAAATGATGATTTAGAAGGATATAAATTTAATTTTTAATTATTAAATATTTAATATTTAGCTGATCTTTGAATGGGTACAAACTTTTTAAGATTAAAAGCAATAGAAAAAGAAAAACAGAAGAGAAAGTAGAGGAAGATATACAGGAAATGACTGTAAATTACCTGGGCTATACTAATAACATGTCTTAGGAAAATAGAAACATCAAACTGGGGAAAAGAATTATAACAAAAATCTGAAGCTTAATAATCTTCATCTGTATGCCATTTTTCCAATTCAATAAGGAAAATACTTATTTACTAACAAAATCCTAACTAAGGGAGATAGTATGATCAAGGCAAGAAGTAAATTGCAAATGGTCAACACAGGAAACGGGCACTCCTGCAATCTGCTAATGCAAACAGAGCTATTTAAACCTTTCTGGAAAGCAAATCATAAGTGTCAAGAACCTTAAAGAGTTCAGACTATTTCTTTCTTTTTAAAAAAATATATTTTTATTGATTTAAGAGAGGAAGGAAGAGAGAGCGATAGGAACATCAATGATGACAGAGAACCATTGATCAGCTGCCTCCTGCACGCTCTGCACACCCTCTACCGGGGATCAAAGCCGCAATGGACATGTGAATCCAACCGTGACCTCCTGGTTTATAAGTCGATACTCAATCACTGAGCCATACAACAAAAGTGAAACCATTTCCCCTAAGAACAAGAACAAGACAGGGTTGTCCACTTACACCACTTTTATTCAACACAGAACTGGAAGTCCTAGCCACAGTGATCAGACAAGAAGAAAAAATAAACAACAAATTGGAAAGGATGAAGTAAAACTGTCACTATTCGTAGTTCAGACTTGTTCTCCAAGTGACTCTGCTGTAGGATGCATCCTACGGTTACAGTCAGAGGTATAATCACAACAGTGAGAACAGGAGCATCCAGAGCAGCTTTATGTAAAACAACAAAAACTGACCCACTGGAAAAATAAATTTTAATACACCCATTCAATATTTTTAAATCACAAGGCTATTTTCTAACAAAATTCGAAAATTATAAAATTTTGAATATTATAAAGAATATTATTTATTAAATGTAGATTATGTAGTTATGGGTTATTTTAATTACTTATAAAAGGGTTTTTTAGTTTGTTTCTTTAAAGAAAGGCTAGAAAAGAATATGAAAGGCAAAATTGTAGTTAGTCATTTTAGATGGTCACCCATTAATATAACAACCTAAAAGTGTCAGAAATTTTTATTTCCTTAATCACATTATACATTGAATATACATAAATATGTGGATTTTTTAAATTGTGTGCATTTATATTTTTAATAAATGGAATTTATTAAACATACAGATACTTGTACCTTTATATATTTTATTTAAAGTTAATCTCAAATTTAAATAGTCTTTTATTTTAAAATAGGACCACCAAGTTTAGTTGTGTATGAATTGTTTTTGTGGGTTACTCTTGTAATTATAATGAGGGGTGGGAAGGATCACTCTTCCATATAGCTCTTGTTAATCATGCTTAGACAACATCTAGGGGGACATTTTTAAGATTTGTGACTTTTTGCTTTTTACTCTCTCATAATAGATGGCACCCTTTGGGGCATTCATTCAGACCATATGTGTCGGTGTATGGCTACGCAAATACTTTAAGCTTTCTAAGCCTCAGTTTCATCATTGGCAAGATCAGGACCATGTGACTCCATGGACAGAAATCCCCTAACAGAGTGCCTGTGCCTCCTCAGCATTAGACATTTGTGCTCTCTTGACTCTCATTGGCATTCCTGGCCCATGGCAGGGCCCCACCGAAAGCACAGAAGCAGAGGGGCAGGGTGCCAACTCCGGCTGGGCCCACATCCCAGATTGTCTCCTCCCTCTGCCTGGGCTGTGTTTCACTTCAGAAGAACATGGCCTGGACACGCCCAGGCAGAGGGCATCTGTCCAAGTGGTTCTAATGGTTGGCCACATGGTTAAAAATGTATTCCTTTGTAGGCCTTGTGAATCATTTACTGATAGCAATAGCAGGATAAGGAATTCCCACGCTGGATGTGCAGGTATTGTCTGTCACTCAAACACAAGGCCAGTGTATGTGGAGGCAATTCACAGTCTGCTTGCCATTGCCAGTCACGCTCATGAAGCTCATAAATCTACGTTTAGAATGTGCTATATCCAGGGGCTAGCATGCTGCCTACCCAAGCCTGCAGGTATACTGCCAGGCGCCCTTTCCTGCATGTGGATGGGGAGAGAGCTGGTGGACAGAAGGAAGGACTTCATTGTTTTCTAATTGACTAGATTTTTTAAAGAAAGTTTTTACTAATAATGCTACTTTCTATTCCAGGATGGAAATGCCTATATGAAATGAATCTTTAGGCAAGTGCCATTGCATATGCCGCGTTTATTTTTTTTAACCGCTTTTGAAACTACAAACTGAGGCACTGTTCTCAATAAGTTAGAGATTAAACCACTTCCTCTGTTAAAATGCCAATACCCAAGGGGTGGTCAAAAGACATACTATACCCTCTCCACTATCCCTACCTTCTTCCCTGGGTTGACTTATGTGAGCAGGCTTAAGGGCACGAGAGGAACTGGTCTCTGAGCAGGAGAAAATGGTGAAGAGGAAGCCGCCACTGAGGAGTGGGGTGAGGAGGGGATGGAGACCTTGCTTTCATTCCCCGTGGTTGTCCCCGGCTTCTTCTTGCAACATAGAGCGCAAGGTTGCAGTTCCCTGTGGCTGGACCTCCCCGCTGGAGGCCCTGCCCCTTTCATTGATGTCCCTCTGTGAACCATAACAAGCCCTAGGCACTTTTGTTTGTATTCAAAACTCCCTTGAATGTTCTTCCTCATGGGTAAAGACTGGCTTTCTTGTTTTCTTTATAACAGCTGCTGTTTACTGTTGGGGGAAAGCCCCAAAAGCAAATTCAAGATTGACAGGTAGCCCTGTTCAAATTCATAACAGCTTTAATAGAAGAAACTCAGATACATGGTGCTCCCAGGGGTGGCCAGGGTCCACACCCTTCCCAGGACAGGGTCTCTTTTGTATAGAGGCTTAATGATAAAAGCATATGGTGGGTACTCACATAGACCACCAGAAAGAACAATGCATTTCTAAGTTAACAGATGACATCAAGCAGTTATTCACATGCCGTATACCATATGTTTCCATGTAAAAGATGCCCCCATCTATAAGATGCCCCCCACTTTTCCAACTCAAAATAAAGAAATCAATATTTTAAACATCTTGCTGGTTTTCCTCTTAAGGCCTTCTTCCTTTTTTTTGGCATCTTAAGGAGTTGTTCTTCCTGTTTTCTCCACTGTCTGGTCATACACTCAGTGGGAGGAGGTCCACATGGTCTCTCTGCAGCTCTATTTCCATGCTCTTTTGCATAGCTGATTAGATTCAGTTTGAATTTTGTAGATTAACACAATTCCTTACCAGTATTTATCTTTTTTATTTTTTGACATCTTTATGGGGTCAGAATGCTCTGGCCCCCATTGCATCTGCACTCTCCACCTCCACCTCCAATTACAGCTTCAGCTGACGTCAGTAACAATAAGGCTCCTGATTGGAGGAAGCCTGTTTGACAAGGTATGGGCAGCTTTGCACCCGTGGGGCTCCCTCCTTGGCTGACTTCCGTGTATAAGACGCCCCTCAATTTTTAGTCTAACGATTTTAGAAAAAAATAGTGTCTTATACAAGGAAAAATACAGTATTCATTAACCTGGGGACGAGACGTTTATCTTTGGGGGACATTTCAATTTTCTGAGTAGTCATCACACCAGAGGCTACAGAGAGTTAAACAGTCACAGAGGGTTAAACAGAGAGTCCAACATTTCCCAGACACCTTTACTGCTAGAGCCATTTTGCATCTCTTGGCTAGTTCCCCTTCACTTTCACAATTTGGTACCTACCTAGGTTAGAGTTAAGGAAGCAAAATAAAAGTTCCCTTGATGCTGTAATCGTGTTTGTGTCAGGGACAAAGTGCAGAAGGGTTTTAAGAGTTCTAAGTGTTGCCCTAACTGGTTTGGCTCAGTGGATAGAACGTCAGCCTGTGAACTCAAGGGTCCCAGGTTCTATTCTGGTCAAGGACATGTACCTTGGTTGCGGGCACATCCCCAGTAGGAGGTGTTCAGGAGGCAGCTGATCAATGTTTCTCTCTCATCGATGTTTCTAACTCTCATCCTTCTCCCTTTCTCTCTGTAAAAAATCAATAAGATATATTTTAAAAAAAGAGTTCTAAGTGTCGTCAAGTCCCAGTGACTTGTGGAGTATCACATGAAGGTCACATTTTCTTTTCTCTCTGAAATGTATCCAGTTTTTTCCAAATTTACCTGTGTGGGCAATCACCTCACAGCATGACCTGCTCCTGCCACACCTGAAGCTGGAAAGGGGAGTGAGGTCCCAGTGAGGAGGCTGCCCTCCAACCAAGGATAGATTGTGCGGCAAAGTTGTCTCAGAAAAGGCCATTGCAATAGGTGCTTTTTGTAGATACCTGATTTGAACTTTCTCATGTCCATCAGCACCAGCACAATTAGGGGCTTTTACACATACCTGGTGGACAGGTAACTTATTCCCTTTTTCAAACCAGGATACTCTTGGCTACTCATTGTAAACGAAATACCTCTCTCCTTGGAAATCTCAGAAAAGGTCTGTGTGATATCAAACACCTATGCTGGGAAAAACAGGAGCAAACAAAGCCATAAGGGACTGCCTTTGAAATGGAGCCTGGGAACCCTGCAACCACATAGAGTATTTTGTTTGCTTTCCTTGTTTCCCCAAAACGGGTGCTTACCTGGAGGCTGCAGCCTGCACTTTGTCATTTGTTGGGATGAGGAGAGGCACGTTGGCTGGTTTGTCAAAGCATCCCCAATGGGAGACCGTTTAAAGGGTTTCTATCTTAAGTAACCTCAACCCGCCATTCCCTTCACTTGGGAATATGCCAAGGGCTGTGGCTGACTCAGCTTGGGCCCAATTCCTGGTTCACTGGCTTTGGTGAGGAATTTGTCCACGTAGAGAGGGTAAGGACAGCACCTTGGCTGGGATCAGCTTTGCATTAGGTGTGTTTAAGGGCCTTATTTTTCTCTGTGGGCTCTAATTTCTAGTATCAAAGGGGTTAGGAAGCAAGGAGCTCTCTTTTCCAGGAGCAGCCAAGGGAGGGCAGATTAATCCTACGCTCCCCAAGCAGGAGGTGGGGGAGGAGCGCTAGCTTTCATTGATAATGGAATGGGAGTCAGATCTCTAAAATCTTGAAGATCAGAGCAGATGTACTCCAGGTACTTCAGTGGGGAGCTGCTTCTTATGAGGATGCAAAGGGAAGCGGCCCTTCTTTACCAGGAAGGAAATGCCATATAGGACAGAGCACAGACCTTGCTGCCTGGGGTGTTTGTGCTTTTCCCTAGTCCAGGGATCTGCTCTTGTGGTACTGGGTCGCCTTCCTATCTCCGCAGTCAAGTCATCAAGTTACTAGGGAGCTTCAAACTCCCCAAGGTACGGTCTGCTTAGTCCTTATCTAGTATAGAGTGCCCTGTGGACTGGAGCTTTCCCTCAGGCTGCCCATTGCCTCACCTCCATCTAGTTGACTGCCTTTGACCCTAATGCTCATCCCTGGCCCTCATAGTCTAGTGCTGTGCTGTCTTGCATCAAGTTCTGCTAATTCTCCTCCACCTGTACAGCGCTCTTCCTAATACAATTTTCTTCTATGACCTCGTGTTATCGATGCAGGCTTATCCTCATAGTTGATGCTGATAAAGTTGCTCATAATTAATTTTAAGGACAGTCTTGATCAGGAATTTGTAATTATTTTTATTTCCAAGCAAGCCCATCTGGAGATATTGACTACCTACTCTGCAGATTGGTATTCTCTCCCAATTCCCCTCCAACTCCTCCTATTCGTGTGGTTCCAAATTACCCCTGAGATTCTTGTTTTGCATTCTCTGACTCTCATGGTGTTGGAAAGAGTTAAATTATGCTCCCTGGGATAGGTCAGAGCATCCTCTGATATGAAACAGAAATATAAGCTCAGTGCTCCTGTCTGTGGAATGCTGGCGGGAATTCCCTCCATAACTGCACGAAGGAGTTGTTCTATTTAGCAATGTTATGCCTCTTTTAGTAAAGGCTTCGCTTACTTGAGCCATAAAGAGGCTCGAAGCTCCTCCACCCCTCCCCTAATGTTATACGTAGTTATTGGAAAGAGCCACGCTTCCCATTTTAAGAACTATTGTTACCCACACCACACTAATCATCATCACTACTAACTTACTATACTTGTATATTCACCATTTCAAAATATGTTTTATTGATTTTTAGAGAGAGGAAGCGAGATATAGAAACATTGATGAGGAAGAGATATCGATCGGCTGCCTCTCGCATGCCCCTCTCCAGGTATTGAACCCACACCCTGGGCATGTGCCCTGACTGGGGATCAAACCGGTGACCTCTTGGTGCTCAGGATGATGTTCAACCAACTGAGTGACACGACCAGGTTACTCCACAGTTCTTAAGGTGTTTTTACAACCTTTGCCCTGTTTGATCTGCACAACCTCCTACACCTTATTCACAGTACTTGTTATTACTCTGACTTTTTTCAAATGAAGATCCTAAGATTATGTGTCCCAAGGTCAAGACTTGGCCCAAGAGCACATGGCTAGTAAGTGGCAGAACAGAGAAAACCAGATGCTCAAGGCATTCACAATGCTCGGGGCCCCGCCTCAGTTTAACCTCTTCCCCATGATTTATCCAGCTCTGAGAGCTAGGAATGATGGAGTATGACAAGCTAATTTACATATAGGAATAATAAATGCCAAGTTTCAATGTCACCCCTCTCAAGGACATTGCATTTTAATGAGTCTCATTCGATTATATAACACAAAGGGATACTTTCTGAATATAAAATTTCAGGATTTCGTGAGAAGTTAGTAGGGGAGCTGTTCTTGGAATATGGGGAGGTTCTGATACCTTTCAAATCCCGTCATCTCCAGGATGCCCATTGGATGAACTTCCTGTCCTCAAGAGGCAGCCCCTCCTCTGATGTGTTGATTGATGCACTTGCTGGGGGTTTGAATACAGACAGAGGGGCTTCGTTCCAGTCATTTATGGTAGGGTCTGTGTTGTGTTTTGACCTCCCACTTATTCACCAAACATGCGTCGGCTCTCCTCGAGCACTTTCCCAGCACAAGTTTGCTTCAGTGTTTTGTCACATCCAGTGGTATCAGATCTCTGACCATAAAAAGGAGCAGCCCAGCATCTGAAACCTTGGACCAGTGGCAAGCAGCAAGGGTTAATGGTTGCACACAAAGCAAGCCTGGCTCAAGCCTCTGACTCCTTTTCACATTTGCTGCTTATTCATAACCCAAGCCCATCTGCTGCACAGTAACGATCAACCGCTCCTGTTTCAGATGTCAACCACCCCAGCTGTTTCTCTCTCTCTCTGTAAACATGAAGGGGGAAAGCAATTGCCACAATATTAATATTCTGGCCTGATTATTTCGATGCAGTGATGTGAAAACTGATGAATTTCCCTCTGGGTCCACCATCACCTCAGCCCCACACAATGCACAGGTTATAACCACCCTCCACCCCCCAGGAAGGCTCAGGTGAACCTCAGGGGTTCTGCTGCGACCCCTCAGGCTACCTGGAAATGCAAGGGGAACCTGGTGTGTGCAAGAAAAGTGAGGACTCGCTTGGGTCCTGCAGGGCTTTGAAGGGGAACTCTATATTGAATTCAGGAATGAGACTTGAAGATGCCCCATGGAGATGAGGTGGTTTCTTAGATCTATTTTGATAGAGACACCAAGAGCTAAAATAATTTCTTCCATCAGCATGCTTTTATTCAAAGTAATCTCAGACAAAAGCGGTCATCATCAAAAACATGTTTCCCTCTCTGTTTTTATTCCTCCATCCCAAGGTGGCAAAAACTGGAATGATCTGACTCATGAAGAAAGCTTCCTTCAATTATTTTATAAACTTGTACTAAGCATCAGTACTTCTTCCTTTGTCATAAGCATGCACTGAAGCACCTTGTATGAAGGGCTACAAGACTCAGTGCGGAACATTTTCTGCCTTCCTCCGACGCCATGTTGCCTGATGCTGGGGTGAGCTCTGGATGAGGCATAATCGTTGCCTGGCTTCAGTTCTCGGCTCTGCCACCTATCATACATGTGATCTTCAGCAAAATTCAGGACCTGCCTGTGCCTCCGTTTTCTCATTTATAAATGCGAATAAGATTGTTGAGGATTAAAAGCGGGAATAGGTGCACAGTGTTTAGAACAGGCTCTGGCACACACCGAGTGAAATGGAAGTATTGCTATTGTATTACTCCTCTATTTTAAAGGGCTTCCATGTGATCACATCTGGGGTGGAGTACCAAGAAAGGCTTCTGAGCGGAATTCTATCTAAGTCATGCCTTGGATAAATAAATTCAATAACTGGAGAGAAACTGGAGGTCAAAGGAATAGCAAAGGCAAAGTGATGGAGGAATAAAAGTGTCTGGTGTGTCAAAGTTAATTAGGTCCTTCAGGGGACAAGAGTGCGGGCTGCATGGTAGCAGGAAAGGGCAACAAGGTTAGCAGGAGAGGTAAACTTGGAAGGATAAGAAAGACTTAGAGTGGTAAACCAAGGAATTAAGATCCATTCTAACAAGGAAAAGGAAGCCTGGGTAAGTTTCTAAGTAAGACAATAACCTAAACAAATCCATATTTTAAAAGTTCTAGGAGTAGGCAGTTTGAGGTATTGAAGTGGCTTTTGCATGAGAAGCCTTCTGCTGTGTAAGTCAAGGTGAGGGTCTGACCCAGGAAGCAGAGTGCAGATGGATGGACAGATGGAGTGGCCAGTGGCTGTGTGGGTAAACAAAAGTTCAAATCAAAGATGACAAATTAGTCTCAACTTCCAGGTACATGGGAGGAGGGAGCTCCCCTTTGCTGGCGAAGAGAACATCGGAGGGTGTGGAGGAGTGGCAGGATTTCCTTGGGAGTTGACTTTGATCTTGGTCCCTTTAGGGTGTACCTTGAGTGCTGGCAGGCCTCAGAGGCAGGGAGAAGAAGCCACATCATCCAGGCAGCATTTCCTTCCTTTGTACTTGAACAAGTTACTTTTCTTCCAGCAACAGGTATGAGCCCTGAGAGTTCAACTGTCTCACAGCCACGCCAGCCTACCACTGCCTCACAGAGGGGGGATCCTAGCAAGGTTTTCTTGGGCATGAATTTTGTCCAACTTATTCTAACTTATTGTAAAAGATCTGCATTTTATAATGGAAAATCTTAATTTGTGAAGTCGCTGTGTGTGTTTGTGTTAGAGAGACAGAGACAGATACAAGGACAGAGAGAGAGAGAAAGTTGGGAAAGTGCAAAAGACAGGAAATTTCAAAAGAAGAGTCAAATTTGCATGATACAATTTCAGGGCCTCCCTCCTAACTCTATCCTCAAAAACCTCTTGTCCATCACTACTCTGAATTTCCTTTAGTAGAAGCTGATCATTTCTTTCTGTTCAGCTGAACTATGCACACCAGTAGATAAATTCTGTGGATGAACCCCCCCCTCCCCCCCCCCACACCACCGCACCCAACCACCCAACTAGATAGCTCTGTGACTTTGTAGGAGTTACTAACCTGACTTCCTCACTTGTAAATGATAATAGCAAGGATTTTTTTTAGGGACTAAACAAGATAAGACAGCAAAGCCTCATATCTAGGGTGTGCAAAGGAAACATAAATTGTTATTGTTGTGGAAGAACACTGGGGGATACTGACACTGCTTACAGTCAAAGTGCTCTTTCCTGCCCCAGGCTGTAATGTGAGCTGGTTAAATCTTAGAATATGAGCTCTGCTATGGTGTGGCCTACACTTCTCTGCCTGAACTTCCCTTTGTTCAAAATGAAGATGCTGACCATCTTCCTCCTGTACTGTGTAGATGAAATGAATTGGTATATGTAAATAGGTGAGAATGGTGCCTAGTGCACAAGAGGTACTATTTAAGGTTAGCTGCTGATACTTCTAAAGTAGAGGGAAGGTAGAGACAAGAAACTGGTGAGAGAGAGGGTACCATTGGTCCTGAAGACCAACTCTTCTGATGACCAGGGCCTGAGCACACTGCAAGACCACAGCTGCCCCTGGAACTGGAGTGCTGAGACTATAGGTGTGGTAGACTGTCCAAACTAGACCTAAAGGCAGTTCTCAAAGTTTAGTGCCAGAATGTTGTAGGTTATCCCAACACAATGAGTCAGTGGGGATGGCATTTTTTAACGTATAAATTGAAACATTTTTATTAAGTATTACATTCTTACACAACCACACATTTTAAAAGAGTAATAACAAGCTGGGAAAACGAAGAGCGACACATGATCTAGGCCAAGGTCTAAGAGGAACTGCTTGCCTAGAGAGAAGTGGGTGTCCCAGGTTGAGATAGCCCAAGCCACATCAATCAAAATCTACCAAGCTTGTAAAAATGGAATGTAGTTTTCTGGGAAAAGACTGAAGAAAATCAATCATTTGCATTATCAAAGGATTCTTTGCTTCGGGAGGAAAAAAAAATACACAAAAAGAGAAAGAAAAGGAAAAAAAGTTTCCCCACATGGTCTCTTTAATTGACATTCCTTCTTGGTGAATTTCAACCCTGATTCAATTTGCAAATATTGGGTTTATGCTGCAGTGCATAAACCATATGTTCCTGAGGAAAGTTAAAAATGTGGAAAGTGAGGTACTCCTGTAGGAATGATATTTAGAAGAAATTAAAACAAACCAGAGAAAAGGAGCTCTTTCCTTTATGAAGAGACGCAGTAATTTAACTTGGAGTGTGTGAGCTTACACATCAGCTGAAAAACAGCTGCTCCTCTGAGAAAGATGAGCCAGAGGAGTGAGGTTGGGAGGAAGTTGAGATGAGAGCTGTTTAGCTCTTTAATGCTCCTGTGTGTGGATAAAAGGGTGAGAAGGAGGGGATCTTCTTTGGCACAAGCAGCCGCTCCAGGCAGTTCTAGAAGTTTCTGCCTCACTGAATATGATCTTCCCTCATGGCGGCTGGAGGGGAGGACCAGGGCCAAACACATGGCGTAGTGATGCGGCGGGGCCAGCAGGTCAGGCACCTGTGAAGCCGCAGCCACAATAAGTTCTTCAGAAGCTGCGTTTTGACTTAACCGAGCACAATTTTCCATTCCATATGTGCAAAGCATTTCATCCATTAGCGTCTTCCTGGCTCCTTTGGGCTTCTTTTTTTTCCATTCAAAAAATAAAAACTCCCCAAATCCAAATCATCACACACAAATATTTTGCTTCTGAAATCCACCCCGTTTTTCTCCTCAAAGACTGGCATGTGTTAACCTGTGGAGGCCTCGCTGCCCCCATCTGCTTTTGATTAATGCACGTTCCCTCTTTCCTGGGTCTGAACCCAATCACGTTCAGCAAGGTACTTTGCTAAGTGTTGTGAGGCGTAACAAGGGATCGTGAGCAGCTGTCTTAAATGAGCTTACATTTTAATTTAATGTAATTTAATTTTAATTTAATTTCCATGTAACTGCCTGTCTAATTTTCTCAAACTTTACTGTAGAGCACCCCCTCCAAAAAAAAAATTGCTTTTAGAAACTTGCAGACACTTTTCATCCTCTGTAGTGGAGATGGGGAAGGCATGTGTTATGAGCACACACATGCACACACATGTGCACACACACAAAGATGTATGGACATACAAGATAACTACCTCAAATTCTGTCTTGTGACCATGCTTTCTATAATTGTACACTTGAAACCTATATAATTTTATTAAGCAATGGCACCAAAAAAATTCAATAACAAATAAAATAAAATTTAAAATTAACTAGAAAATGCTGAGCAGGACTGTGCTTGGAATGATAGTTTGCAGTTAACTGATTGAATGGCATTTTATAGATTGTTTCTTTTTTATGCCCCCTTTACTCACTTCTCCCATCCCCGTCCCCCACCTCTAGCAACCAATCTGTTCTCTGTAACAGTGTGGTGGGTTTTTTTTGTTTTTTTAGATTTCACATATAAGAGCAAGCATATAGTATTGGTCTTCTCTGACTTATTTAATGCATTTAACATAATGCACTCAAGTTTCATCCTTGCTGTCACAAATGACAAGATTTCATTTTCTATGGCTGAGTAATAACAATATATATGAATATATGAATACATTTATATCACAATTTTTTATTCATTCATCCACTGATGGACACTTAAGTTATTTTGATATATTGCCTATTGTAAATAACGCTACAACAAACATAGGGGTTCATATATCTTTTTTAGATAGTATTTTCATTTTCTTTGGATAAGTACCCAAAAGTGAGATTTCTGGGACCTCCAAATTGTTTTCCATACCTGCTGTACCAATTTACATCCCCACCATCAGTAAACAAGGTTTTCCTTTTCCCCATGTCCTCGCCAACACTTGTGATTTCTCATCTTTTTTATGATAGCCATTTTAACGGGTGTAAGGTGATATCTCATTGTGGTTTTGATTGGCCTCTCCCTGATGATTACTAATGTTGAGCATGTTTTCATGTACCTGTTGGCCATTTGTATGTCTTCTTTGGAAAAATATCTATGTAAGTTGTCTGCCAACAGTTTTTAATCTGAAAGTTTGTTTTCGCTGTTCAGTTATATGACTTTCTTTATATATAAGGTGTCCCCCAAAATGTATAGACACACTTTGAATAATTATAAAGGCACTGTTTATTAAAATACATTTTAAAAATTCAACTATCAGCTGTTAAAGTGTGTATACATTTTTGGGGGACATCTGCATTTTGGATATTAACCCCTTAATGGATATATGATTTGCAAATATTTTCTTTCATTAAATAATTTATCTTTTCATTGTGTTGATGATTTCTTTTGCGGTACAGAAGCTTTTTAATATGATGTAGCCCCACTTATTTTTTCTTTTGTTGTTTTTGCTTTTGGTGTTAGATTCAAAAATCATCACCAAGACCTATGTCAAGTAGCTTACCCCTATTATTTTTTTTCTAGGACATTTATGGTTTTAGGTCTAAAGTTTAAGTCTTCAATCTATTTGAAATTTTATGGATGGTGTAAGATAATGGTAATGGTTGCATTTTATTTTTTGTATGTGATTGTCCAGTTTTCCCAACACCATTTTTTAAAAGGACTGTCCTTTCCCCATTATATAGTCTTGCCTCATTGTCATAAGTTAATTGACCATAAAAGCATGGGTTTATTTCTGGACTCTATTCTGTTCTATTGAACTATATGTTTTTATGCCAATAATATTATATGTTGTAACCACGCTTTACTTGAAACAATGTGACTTTTAAAAAAAAAATCTAGATTAAAAGGTTCTTTGACCTAAAGGCTATGTGTAACCCAGATGTTACTGACAATTTTGGATAGTAACCCCATGGTGAGCATGGTTTCAAAAGGGAGAGATGATGAGGTCAAGAAGAGTAGCAAAGGACACTGCTGCAGGTGAGCGAGGCTGAAATGACAATGAGCTAAAAACAGAAGCTGATTGTGGGAAGACAATGGTGTCAAGATATACTCAAAAATACATTTGTATAACCTGGTAGTTTCCTGTATTGGGGGAAATAAGGCAAGTTTAAAGTCTCAGTTTAGTGTCTGATATTTGATCAGGTTATTAGAAAGATGGCCTTCATGGATAGGAGAAGATGTGGGGTGGAAATGGAATGAGTTATGTTTGGGACAAATAAAGTTTGAGATTACTTTGGGAAATCCAAATGTGTATATCTAGCCAGTCCTTGTATATGTAGAGGAGTCTGATGCTACGACGGGAAGTCATTGCTAGAAATCATAAGGTAATACAAAATAATGACCTGTCAGAGAAGTGGGTAAGTTATGTAAATCAAAGACAGTGAGAGGATTAAGTCATGAGCAGGTGACTATGTGAAATCCTGGATGTCCAATAAGATAAAATTTGGAACTTGTCCACTACATTTGTCAAAGCAGTGATTCTTCCCAGGCAGACATGTTGGGGAAGAAAAGAGCAGTGGGGGGTTGGGAGTTGGTGGAAGGCTGTTAGGCAGAAATGTCAATGAAGCCACACAGATCATTATATTAATCCCAGTTTGTGGTCTTCAAATGCATGGCCTTTAATGACAAAATGGATTAGGAAAACATGTGAGGTTGTGAAAAGGCAAATCCATGTCCATTCCTAGGAGATGCACAGAGTACAGAGTGCCATTCTACTCTTTAGTCTCATTCTCCTCTAAGATACAGTGCACCTAGCCCTGAGATGTGTGCCCAACAGTTTGAAAGGACTCAGATTCTCTTAACATATAAATGTAAGATTTTTAAGAATCTATACACACTGATGTATGTATAATCGTGATGATCCTAAGAGCATCATTGCATTTACAAAGATCCCTTAATAACCTTTCCTGACTATTGGGTAACAGGTTGGTACATGACCAGGACCAGCATTTTCAGTTGACAGATGATGCAATTAAGTAGTCAGGTGTTTTTAATTATAGTTTAGTAGCATTAGAAGTTTAATTAGAAGTGATATTCAGAGGTGGCCAGAACCTCTGTGTAAGGGATTTTTTAGGAATATTCATTCAACTCAGTTCCTCTACCAAATTCAGTCCCTAAAGTGTGTCCAATCCTTGAATCCTTTAAAATGTAGGTTCAACTGTTCTAACATATGACAGAATTATAGAGCAATTATGTATTTAAAAAAACTCCATGAACAAGCTGACTTTTATATTAAAGTTCTTCCTTTAACAGTTGTGGTGCCTCTGTGTTGATATACCCGTGTGTGCTGACTGGTTTCTTGTGGCACACAGCAGGCATTTAGAAAAAATATGTTGAATGGTTCATGGAAGGTGTGCATTTGTGAATACCTCATCATGGTTAGATGCAGTTTACAGTTATAAAGCAACATTTCAGACCCCAGATTTCCTCCCCATACCCTGATCAAGATGACAGATTCTGGTTGGTTCTTCTCACATCTGAAACCACACCTGAGTAAGGTTCCTTTATCCATGACTATGTGTACCCTCTCACCAATTGCTGCCCTATGTGGGAAATATAAAAAGCTCATAAAGAATGCAGGCAACTACCTGTGTGCTCAGGGCAAATAAATTTCTTAGCCTCTCTATGCCTTAGTTTCCCCATATTTAAAATGGGGACAAAAATAGAATCTCTCTTGTATGGTTATTATGGAGATTGGTTCATACATGTGATGTGTTATACATGTGTGGCTAAAATAGTGCCAAGCACCTGGCAAACATTCACTAACTGCCTATAGGTTTAGAGTTGTGGTTATTACCGACTTGCCTAAGCATCATGGCGTACAGCTTCACATGCTCTGACACAATGGAGTGACCAATGAAGTGACCCTAAGGAGCTTGGAGCCAGCCATCACCTGGCCTGGCCGATGGCTGCCTACAGAACAATGCACTTTAGCCACAGGTTCTCAGGCAGCTCTCAGCAATGATGGATACTCACCTGGGGCTAGAAGTTGCTGCCCCAAACTGAAAAAGGTACAAATAAAAGTCAAGTCACTGGTCACCCCAAATTACTTTTATTGTACAGTATTTGCTGATTCTTCCGTTCTTTACTTTTCTTTACTATCTCCTGACCCACTCAATTTTCAGGGAAGAATTCTGGAGATATTGTCGAATTAAACAGAGGCTAAACATGTAACAGGTAGCCATAAGCTTCCTTCATTTACGAGTCTTTATTTATAAAACTTTCTTCATTGTGAAACGAGTTTGACAACTTCAACAATTGGACACTTGACATTACCCATTCTTGGATGAACCTGCTAGAGAATCAAGCCCAGCCCACCCAGGTGATCTTCACAAGAAGCTTGGCTGAGAGCCACCTCTCCAACAAAGCTACTGGGCTGCAGGTCCCAGGGAAAGTCACGTATATGTCTCTGTGGAGGTCTGAGCACAGAAGGTATTCTGATGGGGGGAAAACAACACAATAACATTAGTAAGCACTAGGAAGAAAAAGGAAATCTGTCTTTTCTTACTATACTTCACAAGTACTTCTGGAAAAGATGCCAAGGCCCAGGTAGCCTTCAAGACATTGCTAATAAGAGAAAAAAGAGGTTGGGGAAGAAAAACTTAGTAGCAGCAGCAAATGGCAGCTTGAATTTATTGAGCACTTACTATGTGCCCGGCATTGTGCTCAGTGCTTAGCATGCATCCCCCATTCTATCCTTCTAAGCCTTTCCTAATAGGTACTATCTAGTAAGTTAGCCTGGTGGCTAAGAGGACAGGCTCTAGGGCAGAGTTCTCAACCTCAGCACTATTGACACTTGGGCTAGAAAATTCTTGCTTGTGGGGGCCATCCTGGACACTGCAGGATGTTAGGCAGCATCCATGTCCTCAACCCTGTAAATATGGGTAGTATTCACCCCTGGACCCAGTTGTGACAATCAAGTATGTCCCCAGACATTTCCAAATGTGCCCTGGGAACAACATCCCCCTGGTGGGAGATCACTTCTCTAGAGTCTCAGAAAGAGCACAGGGACTTCTAGCTCAAACACTTCCTACCGACGATGTGGCAGTGTGCCAGGGTCCTCATTGGCAAATGTACCCACCACAGCGTGTTTTTAAACTTTTAACTGACGTAATTCCTGTATCATGAAACACCATAGGAAGTTTCTATGAATGTTATATATTGTAATGACTTTGTTTTACTTTTTTTTTTTTTTAACAGGTAAAGAAACTGAGACTCAGAGAAGTGAAATAACTTGCCACGTTCTCAGCTGAGGTGTGGCTGAGCTGAGGTACAAATCCAGGCCATCTGCCCTTGTGCGGGGCCAGCTGCCCGGGGTCCCAATGGGGCAAGAAGTCCTGGAGCCTGGTGACGCCTCCCGGACAGCGGCAGGGACAGCAGCGGCCTGAGCAGCTCGGCCGAGGTGTCCCCAGCGGTGCTCTGGCATTGACATTGTTTGCCGGCCATCACAAGTGGTCCCTATCAAGGGTTATTCTTTGTGTATCCATGAGTCACAATATGCCAGATTCATAAGAGCCAGATGTCACAGCTGACCCAGATGAGGCGCTCAGACAAATCCCACGAGTTTCGTGTGTCAGGCTTTATCCATTCATAAAACAGCTCCTTCCCAAAATATGTCTTGAGAGAAAAAAAAAAAAATCTAAAGTTGGTTGCACAATTCTGAGTCTAGTTGCAATGGATTTCCAAGCTCCACACACACCACCCCCAGCCCTGCCTCTCATAATTCTAATTCTTGTATAATTCTTCCAAGGTTCAAAGCTGAAAAGGGGCATGGTCTCCATCATTCGACCTCAGGAAAGGAAACGGGGATTGACAGGCACAAGTAGGTGAGCATAGCATAATAACATTAGCTTGACTGTTGTAAATGTTAAAGCTACAGAAATATTTTGTGGTCAGAATCAGACAGTTGTGTTACTGACCCCCATCTCCACTTTTTACACCACCCGCCCCCCCCCCCGCTCCCCCCCCCACCCCCCCCACACACACATCTTTTCTTTTCTTTTTACATTTTGGACAGAGACACTTTCTCAGAAACACAGCTGAAAAACCCTTAAAAATGCCATGCATACACCCCAGTCTCAGGAGTTCAAGGTGTCTGGGGTAAGGATTAGGGAGGTTCGAGTCTGTTCCCCTGTTAAAATTACAGCTGCACCAAAGATGGTACGGAATATCGGCTCAGGAAACTCGTCTGGTTCTCAGGAATGAGAAAATGCAGCTGTGCTGGATCAGACAGATGTGGAGGGGCAGGCTTCGCTCTTCCCTTCGCCGCTCTGCCCAGAAGGAAAGGTCAGAGTGATGCCCCCGCACGCCAGACCGCATCTGGGCAGCGTGGTCGGAACACAGGTATCTGTCAGCCCGCAAATGCGCACAAGACAGGTTAAGTGTATCCAAAAACAAAATAAGCGCAAAAAGTAAACCCGGGCCTTCAGCGTTGTGCATTTTTGATTTTCACTGTTTTGTTTTCCTCCAGGGGTTGAAATTTAATCCCTCTTTTAGCAAACTGGAGCTGGCTCCCTCTCTTCCTCTGGCTTTCCCTCTCCAGTGTACGCTCAGTGCCTACCCCACAGATCCGCGCAGCTGACTAGGAAGTCTGTGCATTGTCACCCTGGCCTGTTGTCACCAAGAAAATGTGTTCAGGGGTAGGTGTCTGTCATCCTCCCCCACCCACACACAAACCCCCAGGCACGCTGACCCTGCTAATCTTCAGGTTCAGCACTTGTCAGGTGCTGACAGGGAAGGAATCCCTGTACAAAATGCCCCCAACCCTGGGATGTCTGTGCATGTGAGTGTGTCCCACTCACCCTCAAGATTGCACGTTTGCACGAGGCCCCCTCCTGCAGAAATGAGAGGGACGCAGCCTGCTCTAAGAAGCTCTGGCCGAGGGCTCAGCTCGCCCCTCTCCCTAGGCTGTCCTCCCTGACATTTTCCCCTCCCCAAGGGGCACTTTTGGTGAGACAACACAAACATCCGTCACCAGCTGCACCTCACCCCTTCGCTTGGTGACCTACATTACTGGCTCACACAGAGTCATTTTTCATTTTAACTCATGTCCGGTTAGGCACAAAGATATTTTTTAAGGCTACTTTGTGGGGGGTAAGAACATGTTAGGGGGTCACTCTAAATCCATTTCACATCAGAGTCTCACAGGCCAACACTGCCGAGAGCCAGAAGGAGGAAATGACTCACTCTCTGGGCCCATTGCTCTTATAATTCTTTAAACTCTCTCCCAGCACAGAGAGCCAGGGGCCATCGCAGAGGTTCAGCTGCTACTTGAAATCCAGTCCTGCCTCCAGCAGCACTACCTTCCAGAGGAAGACTACGCTGTACGGACATGTGTCTGTGTGCCGGGCCATTCATGGGTTGTATAAACAGTTGACAGAAACAGCTTTGCCTCCTTTCATTTTTTTTTATAATAACCCTTGGAATGTCCATTGTTGAAATAAGAGAGATGTAGTAAAATCTTAGTAGATAAGTATCACACAGTTTCCCCAATTTACAATTCTTCAACTCTGCTGTTTTCAAGTTAACTTAAGTAGATTAAGTTGAGATTGTATAACATTGGCCAAAACGTAATTTTATTCATTCAGTTATCCACCCGACAATCCATCCATTCTTAAGTAAAAAAGACTTCCGTGCCCAATCTGCCAGACACAATGGGACCCAGGGGACAGATATGCATAAGACACAGTTGATATCACTGATGGGTGGGTCAGGTGGTAGGAGAGAGACTGGCAAGTAAATGTACACAGTGATGGGTCTTACGAAGCATGGTGCCGTGGCATAGTGCAGGTGATCAGTGCCACCTGCAGGCATCAGGAAGGCTTCTGAGACTAGATGGGTAGGTATTTCTGAGCATACAAGTGGACGTGATGGGATCCCTTTGAGTTGTTCCATGCCTCTGCCGTTACTCATAGGGCTTTTTCTACCTAGAATCCCATAACACAGCATTGATGAAACTTCTGGCATAAGTAGGCACCTACTGTATGCCCACTGAAGGATTTTTGACTAAATTAAAGAGGATGAGTAGTTAAGAGAAAGAAGGAGATGAAGAAGCAGTAAGTCAAAGAAAGTGGAGGCAACTGTAGCTAAGCACCCGTGAATACGTGGCCTGCTGATGACTGCCCGTGGATTACTTGTTCACTGAGGACACCAGGAAGGACCACAGAAATCTTTCCGGTTGAGTTTAGATGGCAAAGGGCTTACAGCTCTCCACAACGGAGTGCTTGACCGGCACACCAAATGGAAGCTATTTCCCATTTGTATTTGCAGACTATTCTTATGAGGCATTTGACAATGAAGAATAAAATACATAAATACCTACAAAGTATTATACAGGAGAATATTTTCTCCATAAAGGGTCTTTGAATGTACCTGGAGAAAAAATATGAGATATAATGTCTGCAGATTGCATATTGGTCACATCTTACGTGGTGACATTGTTAGGAAAAACTGAATGGTCATAGAATTCCGCCCCCCCCCCCCCTTTTTTTTCAGTGTGGTGTTTATTTCTACATTTCACAGTCTTTGTTGTCTGAGATGGGCTGGGCTCTCTGAGGGTAATTTTGAGGTTTATGGAATTGTGAAGATTAAGGACTACGTGAATGCAGAGGGAAGGATGAGTACCTTCAAAGTGAGCATATAAGAAAACTCTAGAAGACATAGAAATGAGCTGGACTTCAAAACATAAATTATATTTAAAAATGAAATAGTTCAAATGGAAATTATATTTTATGGAGAAAAATGTACCTGAAATAAAAAGTCATAGGAATAAAGATTGGGGGGGAGGGGGGATTATAGGGAAAACTTTACTGTGCCTAAAATATGCACTATGCTAAGTGCATCTGGGCATTAAGTAGCTGAATCCTATCTTAATCACATGAGGTGTCAGTCAGTATAAGAGTTAAGCAGCCAGTGTTCTAATTTTTCTACTTTGGGGCTTAAGAAAAATTTGTGACATTTTTAGGAAACAGGTTGTGAGAGTCATGTCTGATAAGAGCTCCTTCTTTTCATCTATATGATCGTAGGAGAATAGTACAAACCAGTGACTCAGCATGAGACTGTTCTCCCATCTTGGGTGAGGAAGGGTATACAACCAGACTTCTCAATCTCAAAGGATTGCTATAATCCTATCTAATAAAGAGGGAATATGCTAATTGACTGCCCCGCCCTCAAAGGTGGCGGCACCCACAGCCAATAAAGAGGGAATATGCTAATTGACTGCCTCGTCCTGTGAGCCCAGTCCCATCAGCCCCCCCAGGGTGGCAGTCATGCAGCAAGGCCAGGCCCACCCCGCAGCCTTACTGCATGCCTGCCTCCGGAATCCCCCAGTCCCCTCAGCCCCCAGATGCCCAGGGCCCGCCCGAGGCACAGGAAAGCCTCAGATGTCAGCTGCCTAGCCGCCCAAGGCCGCCTGAGGCTCAGGAAACCAGGGCCAGCCAAGGCTTGCGCTTGCAGTGGCAGCAGCAGAGGTGTGATGGGTGCGTCGCCTTCCCCTGATCGCCGGGTTGCCTCCCGCCCCTGAGGGCTCCAGGACTGTGAGAGGGGGCAGGCCAGACTAAGGGATCCCCGCTCCAGTGCATAAATTTTCATGCACTGGGCCTCTAGCTAGTAGATACAATGGATACAAATCTAGCACAAAGCCAGTAGTACAGTGTGAAGATAGCAAACAGGAATTATGGATTTTGGATAGTAAAGGAGTATTTCCAACCATGGTATCAGGATCACCTGGATGCTTCTTAAAACAGATTGCTGGCCACACCCCCCAGAGTTTCTGATTCTGTACAGTTAGAGAGGGCCTGAGCATTAGCATCCTCAGGTAATTCTACTGGTCCAAGGCTGTCTCTCCGGGGACTCCCTTTAGAGAGCCACACTGTCTTTCTCTACTATTTTACTTGACATCCCCACTCTGAGCCTTTACTGCCTCCTGCCAGAGGACCCTGAGTAATTCTGCACTTAGAGAGAAGATGATAAATTCTTCCTAGG
This sequence comes from Myotis myotis, assembly GCF_014108235.1. Classification (NCBI taxonomy): domain Eukaryota; kingdom Metazoa; phylum Chordata; class Mammalia; order Chiroptera; family Vespertilionidae; genus Myotis; species Myotis myotis. Next base: position 9,266,168 of record NW_023416315.1, read on the forward strand.
TGCCGAAACTGGTTTGGCTCAGTGGATAGAGCGTCGGCCTGCGGACTGAAAGGTCCCAGGTTCGATTCTGGTCAAGGACATGTACCTGGGTTGTGGGCACATCCCCAGTAGGGAGTGTGCAGGAGGCAGCTGATCAATGTTTCTCTCTCATCGATGTTTCTAACTCTCTATCTCTCTCCCTTCCTCTCTGTAAAAAATCAATAAAATATATTTAAAAAAATAAATTCTTCCTAGGAAGAAAGTTAGGCAACCTATTAATATATTCCTATTACTTAACATAAATGAGGAAAAAATCTAATAGAAATTATTTCAGACTGTTTTAATTATGAGGAGGGGAGATTTAGAGGAGGAAAGGTTCATCATTTTTAAAAAAATCATACCTCTCTTATTGGTGAGCTGACTCTGGAAATAATGAGAATTTCTTGGCTAATACATGTAGTCAACACTCCTATGAAAACCATAGGATTCAAGTTTGTATTTCATCTGTTCTTCCTCCTCTCCCCTACCTCCAACCTTTCTTACCTCATTTCCTGGGAGAGTGCTACACTCCAGGATAGCTTTAACAACCTTTCTACAATAGACAAAGCATCACTTAATTTGACATCCAACCAAGCATAGACAAGTTGGCACTGAGGATAGTTCAAATACATTCCTCAAACTTTGATGTTTCCTCTTGAATATCTAAATGTTAAGGTTTGAGGACAGAAAACCTTAACCTAAGTCTATCACTCAGGATCCTGAGATTTCCAAGTGGAGGTTTAGAAAAGAAGCTAAAATTTTCTGGGAAACTAACAGTATTCCAACAAAAGCCATAGAATAGTTAGAGCTTCTGAGAGGAATTGGGAAGTACAGCCATGGAAAGAAATGGCAGTATGTTCCATACATGTAAGTAATTTCCTGCCCCCCCACCCCCACCCCTTCGCCCAGCCCTCATCCCAATAGCATATAAGCAAATCTGTGTGGGAGAATTTCTTCCTCCCTGTCAGCACAGGTCACGAGCATAGTCAGTTAGGAGAGCCCTGTGGAAGAACCTGAAACACAGCTTCAAAGCATCACTAGCCTAAGATCTCAAGTGAACAATGCACTATCCCCTTTTCTCCTGCAGAGCAACAGGCAGGGATTGTTTAAAAGGCACACGTTGCTGCTTCTTGACAAGAGACCTTCCACATAGACCTCATTACCTTTGCAATCCAAATGGCCCTCCCTGATGGGTGCTCACTAATTTGTCAAAATTTATGACAGAGACCATAACCAGGGCAGGAACTGGGAGGGCCTTTAGTAGAGTGCTCACACTGATGTCAGTAGCAAAAGCCCTACAGTAAGAACTCTGTGGTTTGAACAGCCCCTCCCCTGAACTTTATCTTTCCCTCTACAAAGAACTTCCTCCTTTTTTTTAAATCTTGATTTTCACGTAGCTTACCATGGCTGCACATACTGGATTGCAACCCTTCCTTTTCCCCCAGTAATTTTCTTTTATCTGATAAAATACCTAGTCAACTTTTTGGGGAGTAGACAAAATATTAGGTAAAGGGAGTCAAGAGTTATTGAGCACCTTCTATATATTAGACTTCGTGCTAAGTACTTTAGAAATAATGACATCTCCTTTAATCCTTACCCTATGAGGAAATGTATGCCTTACATTAATAGATGAGAAAACAGGCTTAACCAAGGTGGAACTACCTGTTAATATTAGTGATGTACGAGGATTCAATCTTTTGTTTTGTTTTGTTTTGGTTTGGTTTGGTTTTTTGTTAATCCTCACCCAAGGATATTTTTCCATTGCTTTTTAGAGAGAAAGTGGAAGGTAGAGGGAGAGACAGAGAGAAACATTAATGTGAGAGAGACACATTGATTAGTTGCCTCCTGCACGCACCCCAACCAGGGCTAGGGAACCTGCAACCAAGGAATGTGCCCTTGACCAGAATCCAACCTGGGACCCTTCAGTCTGAGGGGCCACACTCTATCCACTGAGCCAAACTGGCTAGGGACGGATTCAATCCTTGAGGCAGAACAGAAACCATAGCTTTCACCAAAAGACCTGTTTGTTTATTTCTTGATGATGTTTTAAATTGTTGTAAAATACACATAGCATGGAATCTACCATCTTAACCATTTTTAAGTGTACCGTTCAGTAGTGTTAAATATGTTCCCATTGTCGGACAACCAAACGCCAGAACTTTTTCATCTTGCAAAACTGAAACTTAATACCCACTATATAATAACTCTCTATTCTCCCTTTCCACACCCCTCCTCCCCCCGCCCTAGCCTCTGGCATCCACCATTCCAATCTCTGTCTTTATGATTTTGGCTTCTCTAGATACCTCATGTAAGTGAAATCATCCAGTAATTGTCTTTTGGTGACTGGCTTATTTCACTTAGCATAATGTCCTCAAGGTTCAGCATGTGTCAGGATTTCCCTCTTTGTAAGGCTTAATATTTCATTGTAGGTGTATATATCACATTTTAGTTATCCATTCACCTGTTGATGAACACTTGGGCTGCTTCCATTCTTTTGGCTAATGCTGAATATGGGTGAATAATGCTGCTATGAACATGGGTGTGCAAATAATTCTTCCACACCCTGCTCTAGATTTTCCTGAATGTATATCCAAAAGTTAAATTGTTAGACCATATGATATTTCTATTTTTAATTTTTTAAGTAACCACAATACTGTTTTACATAGAGGCTGCACCATTGCACATTCTCACCAAGAATGCACAAAGATTTGAATTTCTCCCATCTTTGCTACGACTTCTATTTTCTCTTTCTGTTATTGTAGCCATCCTAATGGGCGTGAGGTGGTATTATGGTTTTGATTTTCATTTCTCTCATGATTAGTGATGGTGAGCATCATTTCATATGTAGCTTCTTTGGAGAAATGTCTATTCAAATCCATTGCCCATTTTTCTTTTGTTGTTGCTATTTAGTTGTAGGAGTTCTATATATACTCTGAATATTAACCTCTTATCAGTATGTGATTTATAAATATTTTCTCTCATTCTGTAGGTTGCCTTTTCACATTATAAATTGAGTCATTTGATGCACAGAATGTTGATAAAATGTTTATCTAATGTTGATAAAATCTAATTTGCCTATATTTTCTCTTGTGACTTGTACTTTAGTGTCATATCAAAGAAATCATTGTCAAACCCAATCATGAATATTTTGTCTATGTTTTCTTCTAAGAGTTTTATAGTTTTATTTCTTATGTTTAGATATTTGATCTATTTTTAGTTAATTTTTGTATATGCGTAAGGTGAGGATCAAACTTTATTCTTTTTCATGTGCCTATTCAGTTTTCCCAGCACCATTTGTAGAAAAGACAATGCTTTACCTACTGGATGGACTTGGCACCCTTGTAGAAAATTGTTTGACCATATATGTAAGGATTTATTTCTGGGCTCTCTATTCTGTTTCAGTGGTCTATACATCTGTTTATGCTGGTACTACTCTATTTTGATCACTATAGCTTTGCAATAAGTTTTAAAGTCAGAAAGTGAGGCCTTCAGTTTTGTTCTTGTCAAGATTGCTTTGGCTGTCAAAATACCTATTTATTCCTGGCCAGTGTGGCTCTGACTGAGGGGCTTGGGTGTGATTCCTGGTAAAGGGCACGTTGCAGGTTCTGCTGGTCAGGGCACATGTGCAAGGCAGTCAATCAATGTATCTCTCTTTCTCTCTCTCTCTCTCTCTCTCTCTCTCTCTCTCTCCCTCTCTCTCTCTTCTTGTCTCTCTAAAATTAATAAAAACATATCCTTGGGTGACAATTTTAAAAAGACCTATTTAAAAGAGAATAATGAAAAAGACAATTCTTAAAGTTCAGAAATGGAATGAAGCTCTTAAACATACAAACAATTTGGCTTACCTAGGAACAATGAATATAGATGCCACAGCAGTCTTCCAGTTTAACAAAATCTATTTTAAAAGAATTTGAAAATGTTGTCTCGTCCTTCTAAGTCAACCGACTTTAAATTAGCCCTGCATTGTTTCCTGTCATCTCCCTACTCTCCTAGCCACTCTGGTGCTGGCCAGGATGAGCTGCTGTGGATGGGATGTTGTGCTATATTCTCTGCTTCAAAGTTGGGAGTCCAAGAACAGCAGGGCAGAGAAGATTAGTAGTCAACAGTATGAGAGTCATGGAAGCCCCATCAATGTTTGGGATCATTCAGAATAAGGAGTTTCCTCTCTGGTTTTCCATTCAGGGCCAAAGGGTTAGAGCCTGACAGAGCAACAACACCAAATTCTGTAGAAAATATCTCTTTTGATCCAATGCACTTTGACTGGATAATTCCTTGAAAATAAACTGTAATCAGCAAAAATATGAGAAAAACAATATTCTTAGCACATTGGAAGGAGTGGAAAGAGAGCCATGGGAACCCTGGCACAAGTCATAGTGCCAGAGACAAGAAAACATGAGCAAAAAAAGACAAAAATATGAGTGATTGGAATGAAAAAAAAACAACAAAAATAAAAAAAGCAGGTGGTAACCACAAACATTTTGTCAGGGCCATATCACAAACCCTACGGATTGCATTGTGGCCCCAAACAGGCTCCCCAAGGTAGACTGAGACAAATGGTGGGGAGCAAGGAAGGGAGTCCTCTTTCCCATGACTCCTCTTCATAACTCTCTCCACCCTCTGGAGTACTCTCCTTCCCATGTATTCCCTCAACATTACCCCTGTGGTTGCTCCCAACAAGAAATCTTTGGGTTCTAAATTAATCTTCTCTATCCAAATCCTTAATTTTGCCCACTTCAACCTTAAACTCTAGACATATGTGCATACACGTACACCAAGCACTCAGACACACATAGATATACAACACACACACACACACACACACACACACACACACACACACACACGTCTCTCCTCTTCTTGCCTTGAGTCTGCTGTCACAAGAGCCAGATTTTCAGTGCTTGGTGTCCCTCATCCAAGGGATGCTGTGATATTGTCTTTCAATGACAAGTACTTGTTAGAGAGGTGGCCTCATGATAACTTCAATAGAACAGAGAATCATAGGGGACTTTGACTTAGAAAAGGGCTCTTTGATGGAGAAAGAGTTGCCAACAGAAAAGTTAGTGAAATGATAGAGATAATGTAAAATAATACAACATATGTGAAAGAAATAAAGCAATAAATATGATTTAAAGAGTATTTTCTATTCACCCACCACTACTTTGGATGTGTCACATGTACTACCTCGATTAATTCTGATTACCACACTGTGATGTAAATGTTGTCATCTTCTGTTTGGTGATGATGAACCTGAAGAGAAGAGACATGAGGTCTCATATGCTCTCTTTTATGGAAACTCTGAGGTGGGGTCTGGGAAGCAGAGATCTGGATTCCTTTGATGAATCTGTTCTCCTTCTGTGGGTTTATCCAGCTTTGGGGCAGTTCTGTCTGGATTTGTAAGGCATAGTCACAGAGCAGAGCACCTCTGCACTGTTGGGGAGGTGACTCGTCTCCCACTCCTCTCTGAAACCTGTGTTGGTCACAGAAGAGATGGGTACATGATGTGAGTAAAATCTGACACTTGGTCTGTTCAGAGCAGAATCACAACCAATATACAAACAGGTCTGTGGAACGTACCCTGAACAGTCAGAGATGAGACACCTCACATGGGCTTTCAGCCAAGGTGCCATTTTTGAAGTTTAACTTCTCAGGGCCCCAGTTTCCTGTCTATGGTGGGAATGAGGAAAAAATAAAGGAAAAGGTAACACAGAGAAGACATTAGTAGGAATTCTTGAAAGAGTTCCCACACAAACCTCCCAGCAACCCCTTGCTTGTACCCAGGGCCAACAGAAGGGGGTGAGGAAGGGAAGAGAGTCACCTCCCTTCTACCTGTCCCAGCAACAGACACGAATCCTGGTGACCTGGGCTGTATAGCTTTCAAGGTTTTCTTGTAACCCCCTCCACCCCCAATTCAAGGATTTCTCAAGGAAAAAAAAAAACATAAGAAGGATAAGAAGAACAACCTGCCCCCTTTGCAGGATGTGTATGCGTTATAATTATTTTCCTTTCCTGTATTCTGAGTGACCCAACAACATTCCCTAGCAGCAACTGCACTTTTATATGGATTAAGAACCAAATGTTGAAAACACAACAAAAAAAAAGGAATCTTATTGCACTTTCCAATATCTGACCTGCCAAGAACCAGGAGCTTCAGGGAAGCTAAATCAATTACTTAAGAAGTTTCCATTTTTTTCAGCTTTTCTCAAGAAAAGTTGGACAAAGACTCCAACCTACCTTTCAGAGAGAGAGAGAGAGAGAGAGAGAGAGAGAGAGAGAGAGAGAGAGAGACAGGGCAGTGAACTGGTAACTAAAGCCTTTCCAATGTGTACGCATTGGGTGAAGGGCTTGCCTAGAGATTTGCCAAGAACACTGAAGTTGACTCCAGAAAGCTTCCAGGAATTGCAATTGAAATAGCCCTTTTATTTAGTGACCTTTCCAAGGTTAGTTAAGAAATTTGTACCCTTATCAGTAAACTCAATTTTTGGAACTCAGTATTTTGAAGCAAAAAATGTTGAGGATGTGGACTTGACTGTTTTGTTTCTAGAATCTTATTGAGTAGGATGTGTTATACCATTTTTTAAAAGTTTCATTCAACTTAATACAATTCACCCAATGCCTGTTGAATGACTAAGTATGCCTGGTTTGTGAAAGCCTGGTGTGAGAATTCAGAGAGTCAGCATGAAGTCAGAAGCTCACAGTATCCAGGGGAAGATAGCATGCAAACAAAATCCATGGAAGTTCATACTCTGTGCTCCAAGGAACGGAGTGTCTGTGTGGGGGGAAATGATTCTGCTTCGGAGGGTCAGGACAGACCAGAGAAGAATGATGAAGATAAATGCCCTTGGTCGGCAACGTGAAAAGGCAATGCAGACTGAAGGGACTTCCTTTGTGTTCCAAATATTTACATACTTTACCCTAGTGCATGTACACCCACACAGTCTTACATAATTAGTCTTTCAACTTTACAAGTATTGGAACTGAGACAAGGAGACACAATGTTATTTGTGCAAAGTCACAAAACACTAAAGCATGGTTTGGTCAGGCATTTAACTCAGTCTGTGAGTTAGACTCAAGGTGTGCTCTAGATTGAGGCCGACGGGCGTTGGTCAGGGTCACCTTGCACTTGATGTGCATATGGGAGTAGGCTAGCTAGAATTAAGTCTCTGGGATCAGATGACAGTTTGGAGAAAGATTTGGGAACACATGCATATTGGCCACAGAGGTTCCTGGATGAGAGGTCCAGTCGCCCTGCTATGAAAATAGATGGGTTGCACTGTAGATAGTGTTTTAAAGTTTAACAGAACAAACATGAACTCAACTGCTATTCATCTTATTTGAATCCCAGAAGGTCACCTGATTATACTACAGAGACAGAGATATCATTTCAGGAACTCTTGTCATCTTAGCAATAGGAAGAAGTCCAGACAAAATGTACACTAGCCATGGCCTGTGTGGATTGAGTGCTTCAGGCCTCTACTAGCTAAAGGAATAGATTGAGTTAGCCTAGTAGGCAGCTAGTAATGAAAAGGAAAGCCACTGATGTGTAGAGGTAGGATCACTGCCCCATGACAAGTGACTGCATCACAGCCTGTCAGCTGGTCTATGGGACAGAGGAGGTGGGGGGTCCAGCCAGCCAGTGCTGAGAGGGTTGGAGGGAGCAGCTGGAGCCACCAACCAAGAGCAGAGCCATGCTGTTTGAATTCTCATCTCTTGCTGAGGTTGGGCCTCATTACGTGATGCCTCTCAGCACCTCTAGACAGAGGGCCAGACAAGTAATGTTTGTCTTCCATTGGCAGAACCATTCTATTTGAGGTCGCTCAGTCTTCATAAGAAGGCCAGAAGAAGGGCCGATGAAAGGAAGGAGGAAAGACAAGAAGCAAAGGATAGACATGTGGAAGAATGCGGCTACTGCTTTCAATGTACCACAGTTTAATCTCCAAACACAGTAGCCAAGAGCTCATGTTAAATGGTAAGTAAATGAAAAGGTCAGGCCAAAACCGGTTTGGCTCAGTGGATAGAGCGTCGGCCTGCGGACTGAAGGATCCCAGGTTCAATTCCGGTCAAGGGCATGTACCTGGGTTGCGGGCACATCCCCAGTAGGAGATGTGCAGGAGGCAGCTGGTCGATGTTTCTCTCTCATCAATGTTTCTAACTCTTTATCCCTCTCCCTTCCTCTCTGTAAAAAATCAATAAAATATATTTAAAAAAAGAAAAGAAAAGAAAAGAAAAGGTCAGCATATCCAGGGACCCGATTACTCTCAGCCGGGTACACAGGAAGAACCAATTAATCCTCATTGGCGTGACTTCAGTGGGGCCACATGTGAGCAGCTTCGGCTGCTCTAGCTCCAATTCGGGTGGTGTTCCTGGTCCAAACACCCACTGTGAGCCTTGTTTTCTCCAGGCTCAGGCTCGGCCTTAAACACTTGCTGCTTTGATCCAAGAAAATAGAGACCGTGGCCCAGAGGTAATGAACTCTTCTTTTTAAATATCTTAATTTCCTGTAAAATAAGAATTCTCATGACCACACAGATATTTCATGAATTATGACACACCACACCCCATTTCGCTTGCACCTACTAACTACATACACAATCTTCTAGGTTCAAACGATCTAATTCTATATGCCCATATAGCCCAATTAAAATGCTTTAAACATGATGAGTATTATAATTAAATTGCTTATGTATCTTGTGTTCTATTGATTTAGGAACCCATTATAACAAGTATGCAATTGTTAAGCTAAGCAGACAACTGGATGCTAACATTCTGTCACTGTAAGGCACAAGGACAGCATTGACAGGTCCAATACTATTTTAGTATTAGTTCCCCTCCCTCGTCTCAAGGTTTTTGTTTTTTTCTTGTTTAAAGTATTTCATCTCAAGTTTTTTCCCCCATATTCCTTATCCACTCATCCTGCTCCCCAGGCCCTATTCCAGGTTCATCTTCCTCAAAACCTTATTCTCAGGTGGGAACCAGTTGATTCACACAGGGCCACTGCAGGCCCATCCTAGCTCAGTATTTCTTCAAGTCTGATCCAGACACCACCTGCCACTGACACATGTGGGTGAATGCTAACAAGTCAAATTCTTGGGCTCTATCAACTGAATCACAATTACTAGGAGTAGGGAACTTAAATAAAGTTTTAAAGTACATTTCAGAACCCAAACAGAAATGTTAGCATACATTCCGAATTTATAATGTGATTGATCAAGAATGTAAATCAAGATGGTATCGAAAATCCTCAGATACTGAATAAAAATGTATGAAAATTAAAGCAGAAGATCATCTAGAAATCAATTTTTTTAAATTTCTCAGCAAGAAAGATAAATGGAGAGAAGAGGGAGTAAGCGTGCAGGGAAATTTTTTTAAAAAGACATTTATTGGTCACTTCCTGTTATGTAATTATTATCATCACACATATTTATCAGCCTTTATGTTACCACTCCTTCGGGAGATGAGTAAGTCAGAGTTCAGAGAGATTAAATGAACTCCTAAAGGACAAAGGCACACACTCCCAGTTCGCCAGTCCACCTTCCCAATGAGAAGCCTTTAAAAACCCTGTGTTGTGTACTCACTAGGAAAGAAAACCTAGTAGAAGCAGAAGACCTGGAATCAACATGAATATCTTAATAATAGAAAGACAGTTCACACATAGCATTTGTCCACACAAATGTTTATAGCAGCTATATTCATAATTGCTCCAAATTGGTAGCAACAGAGATGTTTCTTATTGGGCATGGAATAAACTTATATACCTACCACTAAGTGAAAGAAGGCCATCTGAAAGGTTACATTATATTTGATTCTAAACATGTGACACTCTGGAAAAGGCAGAACTATAGAAACAGTAAGAAGATCCATGGTGGCTAAGGGTTGGGAAGGGGGTTGAATAGGTGGAGCACAAGGTATTTTTAGGGCACTGAAACTATTCTATCTGATAGAGTAATGATGGACATATGACATTATGAATTTGTCAAGACCCATAGAATGCACATCAAGAGTGAACCCTGATGTAATCTATGGATTTTAGTTAATAACTAGAGGCCCGGTGCATGAAATTCCTGCACTCAGGGAGCAGTGTGTGTGTGTGGGGGGGGGGGGGGGGGGACTCTGTCCAGCCTGTACCCTATCACAGTCCAGGAGCCCTCAGGTGATGTCTGATTGCTGGTTTAGGCCCGCTCCGGGCCTAAGCCATCAGTCTGACTTCCTTAACACTACTGCAGAGGCAGGAAAGGCTCCGGCCATCGCTGCTGTGCTTGCCAGCTGTAAGCCTGGATTCTGGCTGAGCCATGCTCCCCCTGTGGGAGCACACTGACCACCAGGGGGCAGATCCTGTGTTGAGCATCTGCCCCTGGTGGTCAGTGGGCATCATAGCGACCAGTCATTCTTCTGTTCTGTTGATTTGCATATTAGCCTTTTATTATATAGGTAGTCTATCAATGACCTAGCCAGGTGGCTCAGTTGGTTGGAGGGCTGTCCCATGCACCAAAGGATTGCAGATTAGATTCCCCATCAGGGCACATACTTAGGTTGCGTATTTGATCCCTGGTTGGGATGAGTATGGGAGGCAACCCATTGATGTCTCTCTCTCACATCAATGTTTCTCTCTCTCTCTAAAAAACATAAAAACTAATATTCTATCAATATTGATTCATCAATCATAACAAGCATACCACACTAATGCAACATGTTAATAATAGGAGAAACTGGGAATGGAAGAGAGTGTCATTTTGGCACACTTTTTCTGAAAACCTCAAACTGCTATGAAAAAATAAAGTTTATTTGTCAAAAGTCCCTGGCATGACTTTTTCTTCAAAGGAAGACCAAGGAGTTTCAGATGCTCACAGTGGACCTGGTAGAGGCAGGAGCTTCATAGGGTGGAGAGGACTTTTTCATGGAAATCCATTTATTCATTCGTGAACTTGGCCCTGGACACACAGGTCGAAGAGTGTGGCCTATCACTGCTTACTCAAGATGTTCCATAAGTCACATGCAAAATCTGGAGAAAAGTTCTCCTCTCTGCTCTGGGGGTGAGCTGACTAATCCATGACTGGGAATTTTCAAGGAGACACGATTCTGTATAGCTGCAGCCCCATAGTCTGTGCAAACAAGTAGCACTGGCCTCATAAATGGTAACATTTACAGTGAGGTGACCACGCTCACGTCAGAGACTCTTCAGATGACTAAGCGTTCAGGCTGGTTGGCTGAAATGTCTTCTTGAGGGCTCCCCCCAGTACTGCGGACTCGAGAGGAGGAAGGCAAGAGGAAAGGCTGACTGAGCTTGGCTGCAAACAGTCAGAAATGCTAAACCTTTGATCTGTTGTCTAAAAGGCATGCCAAAAATGTGATTTGTGGTACCACTTTAATCTCTAAACATAGCTCTTCTGTGGAGACATTAAAAATTATTCTAGCTAACACGACTGAAGGCTGAACATTTAATACTTCAACAAGCCCACAAGGGAGGTATGACTGAGAGCCCAGTCTTACAGGTGAGAGGCCTGAGCTTCCAGCGGTGAAGGGGCAAACCCAGAGGTGAAGAGCAGCTGGGTGTGCCCCTCTCCAAAGCTGAAGAGCCGAATCATTGAGGTACATTGCTTCCCACATTAGTAACTCAGGACATGCAGTGGTTCCTTAGTCCTCTCTGGCAGTACTTAGTGGTCAACAGAAACAGTCAGTCCCAATACTTTTATTTCTTGAGGCATCAGTTAGACCTACTCTGCCCTCTTCATTCTATGCTAGTTTTCCCAATATATCCAGGGTCGCAGTCTCAGAATGGAAACATCCCTTCTTTCTCTTGGCTTTTAGATCTATTGTCAAAACAGAGGTTCGCCCTGCACTGAATTTAGGGACAGGAGGTTGGGCCCAGAAACCAAAAGCCCCACCTGACTACCTAGAAGCCCATGTTAATAATCATCCTTATCACCCACTGAGGGCTTCCTGCATGCCAGGTACTGCATTAAGCATTTTTTACCACATCCCATTCTTATGAAGAAGATCCCAATATCACCCTCATTTCACAGATGAGGAAAGTGGGACTTAGAGAGTGTAATTGACTTGCATCGAGGCAGAAGGCAAGGCGGCACTGAGATGCCAGCTGCACTGCTTCGGACTCTTCAAGCCTCAGCATGTTGTGATAATGTGGTGACTGCTCAGCTTAAGTAGACCAAAGAGGAATTTGTGTCTTTCATATCACAGACTCGTTGTGGTTTTTAGATGACATTTAAAAACCAAGTATGTTTCTGTTATGTCTATTTTCTCCTAATGTTTTCCCAATAGGAGCCTGAGACTTTTCCACTGGAAACGACTGGTTTATATTCCCCAGGAGCCGAGTGGAATGCCATGAACGAGAATGTCATTGTTCTGAATACCTTTGATATCTCACAACCACAGATCGTAGTATGTACAACATAGACATACAAACTTCCTGTATATTTGTTCCTTCCATTCCAGACATGCTTCTACCACAAAAGGTTATGTATATCTGGGAGTTAATGAAGCTTTCAAAAGGGGACTTTCCCCTCACCCCAAAAGAATATATGCTTCAAGCTTATTTGTAACATGGCAAGCTTATCTTTTTTCTGATCATGGACACCGCAGAGCCCTGGGAGGTAGGAGCAGCTCTTAAGGCCTAGGCAAAAGGCCTGAACCTCTTTTGCCAGAATTGCTTCAGCTTCTAAAAGTACATGTATGCATGCACAATCTCTGTTTGGGTTCTAGAAATAATATTAATTTTTTAAAACACTTTTAAGCATGAAAAAAAATCTAAGAATTTTATAATCAGCATCTATAAAAGCTTACATGAGGCAGGTGCCTTTAATATGGATAAAGAATATATGAAAGACCTCCGGTGAAGATAACAGAGTAGGTAAATACTGTGCCTGTCTCCTCCCATGACCACAGAAAAGTTACAACTAAACTACAGAACAACTGTCATTGAGAACTACCCGAAGACTAGCTGCACAGAAATCCTGTAACTAAGGATATACAGAAGAAGCCAAGTGGAGACTGGTAGGAGGGGTAGAGATGCAGAATAGACAGGCCTCACACCTACGTGTGGCAGTAAAGAAATGGAAAAGAAGTATCTCCGCTGCCCAGGGTTCCAATGCTAAGAAGAGAAGTCCCCATAACTTCTGTTTGTAAAAACCAGCTGGGATTGTGGACGAGTGAGTCAGAAGGCTGATGAAGACTCAGGCGTTCCTCTTTAAGGGTCCGCACACAGACTTACTCACGGATTGACTCACTATTTCTGAGACTTGCCATTCAAAAAGCACCAGGGACACATGGGGAGGAACTGAATTGTACGGTTTTAGGGCAAGAGGTGGAGGAAAAGCGTTATCTCCACCTCTTGCCCTGAACTGCTGATTAAGTGCCATTGTTCCTTTGTTGAGGCCTCCCCTAACCCAGGCTGCAGTCACAGGGGGAAGTCTGAGTCTCCATCAACCTGAAAAACACCCTTCACCCCATCCTGGTCAATTCCCTGAGATCATGACTGATGCAGCTTGCAGGCCCACTAAAGCCATTTCTAGGGCCTATTTCAGCTTGCTCTGTGGATATTTGTAAAATCTCTCAAAAGGTTCACAAATCCCAAACAAGCAGTGTTTGGCTTCCTTGTGCCCTATAACTCCTGCTAAGAGGCCCCAAGCCCAGCTCTAGGACACCTGGCCTTGATACACAGCTTAGCCTCACCTAAGTGTCTCCAAGCCCAGCATAAGTGGCTACAATCTGCAGATCACTTTGGACCAGACAGGCAGGTTGAACTTGGCCAGCTCCAGAGCCCAACCTTGGCCAGCTTCAGAGCCCTTCAAAAGAGGTCCCAGAAAAACACATCTGGTGGCCAGGTTCAGACCACACCAGAGCACCACCCAACCACCGCCACAAACAACATACACAAAGGGCAGACTCAGCAGGAACAAGAGCCCTGCTAAAGCAGCTTCTGCTTTATAGGATCAGCACCTGCATAACAACTCCTCCTCTATAGTCACAGCCATTCCTCACAGCCAATCAGCCAGAGAGATAATCCCTGCCATTGACATGCCAAAACCAATCAAGGCTGAATTCCAACAGAAGGGCACATACAACCCACACTAGAGACACACCTGAAGCAACTGGCTCAGGTGACCAGGGAGACTGCACCCCTGGGCCTCATAGAATACCTACTATATAGGGTCACTCTACCAGGACTGGGAGACATAGCAGATCTACCTAATATATTGAAACAAAATGCAGAGAGTAAAACAAAATGAGGATACAATGAAACATGTACCAAATGAAAGAACAGGAAAACATTTCAGAAAGAGAACTAAAAAAAATGGAGGTAAACAATCTACCAGATACAGTTCAAAACACTGGATATAAAAATGCTCAATAAACTTAAGGGAAGAGTAGATGAACACAGTGACAACTTTAATAAAGGGATAGAAAAGAAAAACAGAGCTACAAAGCAAACAAACAAAAAGAACCAGTCAGAAATAAAGAATATAATAACTGAAATGAAGAATACAGAGGGAATCAATAGATTAGATAGAGCAAGGATTGAATCAACAGTTTAGAAGACAAAGTTGTGGAAAAAATCCAATCAGAACTGCAAAAAAGTTTTCTTTAATAATGAGGATGGTTTAAGGGGCCTCTGAGACAACATCAAGCATATTAACATTTGCATAATAGGGGTACCAGAAGGAGAAGAGAGAGAGCAAGAATTGAAAACCTATGTAAAGAAATAATGACAGAAAACTTCCCTAACCTGGCAAAGGAAATAGACATACAAGCACAGAAAGTGCAGAGAATCCCAAAGAAGATGAACCCAATGAGGCCCACACCAAGATGCATCATAGCTAAAGAGAAAATCTTAAAAGCAGCCAGAAAAAAAAAGTTAGTTACATACAAGGGAGCTCCTATAAAACTGTTTGCTGATTTCTTAACAGGTGACAAGAAATTGGCATGAAGTAATCAGTGATAAAAAGCAAGGACCTACAACCAAGATTACCCAGCAAAGCTATCATTTAGAATAGTTAGATAAATTATAACAACTGAACCATTTAAAAAACCTATCTGAGGAGAAAAAAATAAAGGGAATCTCTCTTTTCTGTGTGAGTCCCTTTTTATGTTTTTGTTTTTGAAGGTACCCAAGGATTTCCTGTCCAACACTGGGTTCATGTGAATTTCTAAGTTGAGATTCTATACTAGCTTGTGGTGCAACTCTGTCACTCTGTGTGTCTGTCTGACTAGAGACTTGTTGTTTCTCTTTCTACTCTTTTCCAAGTCCCAAGACTCTTTCTATGGGGTCTTTTCACAGAGTGGGTAACCCTTCTGGGGTTCAATGTCAGTTCAGTTTAAGCACCCATGCCTCATGGGGCCAAAGTCCACATTTCCTATCAATGTGTGAGCACTAATACTGCAGCCCATCAATTGTAGGACACCTAACTAAGTCTAAATTAACACATGACCATGTCAAACTGCTGCTAAGTTAGCTCTGAGCTAGCAAGGAGTTCACTCTTTATTTCTGGCAATTGGGGATTCCCTATATTTATTTTTCCCCTCAGATATGTTTCATAAACTGTCACTATAATAGCATCCATTATTTTTTTTATTTTTTTTAAATTAAATATTTATTGTCCAGATTATTACATTTGTTCCTCTTTTTTCCCCCCCATAATTCCCCTCCTCCCAGTTCCCATCCCACCCTCCGCCTTTACTCCCCACCCACTGTCCTCATCCATAGGTGCACGATTTTTGTCCAGTCTCTTCCCGCATCCCCCACACCCCTTTCGCCCCCAAGAATAGTCAGTCCATTCCCTTTCTATGTCCCTGATTCTATTATAATCACCAGTTCATTCTGTTCATCAGATTATTTATTCACTTGATTTTTAGATTCACTTGTTGATAGATGTGTATTTGTTGTTCATAATTTGTATCTTTACCTTTTTCTTCTTCTTCCTCTTCTTAAAGGATACCTTTCAGCATTTCATATAATACTGGTTTGGTGGTGAGCATCCATTATTTTTATATTGTGTTAAGAGGTTCAGTACTACAAGGTGCTAGAGCTACTTAATGTTTTACTTTCTATATAAAATATCTTTATAAAGGAGAAAAATCACCAATCTGTAATTGCATTTATGAAAGTTTATTAAAATATTGAATCTCCTTAATGAAGAAAACCTGGAAATACATATGTGAATGTGTTAGAATGGCATCTACATTCCAAGTAAGAAAAATATTCTTCATTATATCAGTCATTATTTACCTTTTGTGTCTTAGTCCATGCCACGTTGTTTTAAATCTGTGTTTTGATAATTAAACTTTTTAAAATTGTCATATGGAACTGCATTTTTGCTAAATTATTTACTTCTCATTTCTTGTTTCCAGGTTTAGTTTAATATTATCTTTCACTTCAGCTACCATACTTCATAGAAAATGTGTTCTCTTGTGGAGCCAAAGAAATGTAAAACAAAAATGACATACACACACATGTCCCAAAAGTATCCATCTGTTCATTCACCCTTCTGGAATTTAGAAATTTTTTATATACTAGTATGGAGATTTCCCTTTTTAGGATCATGTATTTGATATTTTGTGGGACCTGGTAAATCCATAACATAGCCTGAGATAAGTTGCAGGGAGTAAAATAACATTTGTTATTTACAATTCATTCAATCCCCTTGACAATTGAGTGTTATTTTTCACTCTAAAAGAAATAGTAAAATGAAAATTAAGTGCAGGGAGTTGGCAAAACAGGACCTTTATGTTGGTGATATTGAACACAGGGAACATGACAAGTGATAGCTAGTTAGGAATTATATTTCATAGGAAGATACTGCAGAGCCAAATATAGACAGAGGAAATCACTGCTCATTGAAATGCTGTTTTGAAATATTTCTTAAGATATTTTTAAAAATGTGTTTGGTTCCCCTATAGCCAAAGCCCCGGAAAACCCATACCAGTTCAACTCCTTTCAGGTCCAAGCTGCCACCATGAACACCCTCTCAAGTAGAAGCTGTATTTACTGAGTTATTTCTAATTACAGCTTTAGCTAAGGTTGTGAGGTCAGGAGAAGCAGTCACAGCTCTTCTCAAAAGAAAAACCTGAGGCTTAATTTGATCTGCTGATAAAAAATGGATCTGTCGAATTTGTTTTCCCAACCCAAGCATAGGCAATCTACCAAGAAATACAAATAATGGTGCATTTTTTGGTTCTATTTTGTAGTCATAAAAACTGTACAAACTATGTTAAGGCAGCTGCTGATTATGAACAGGTTTGATTTCCAAAAGGCATTCATAAGTATAGGAACAAGAGTGAGGGGAAGCACTACCTCAAGCACTGGGAAGTAACTGTGTCTGTTGAGAGTTATATTATAAATCAGTCACCAGGAAGAAGGGTCAGAAGAGTGAAGTCACTTGAAGGTGGCAGAACTTGAAGGTTCTAATGCATCTCTAATGGCAATCTCATGAATAGATGGCATGTATATTGGTGTAAATTTGGCAATTCATCACTGAAGTTTTGTTTTGTTCTATTTTTTAATCCTCACCAGAGGATATTTGTTGTAAATGTTTCCCTCCACGTCCCGCGTGGTGCAGGGTTCAGGATCTGAAAGAGGAGCCGCACACAAATGAAAGAGAAAAGACAAGAGATAATTTGAAAATATTGGGGGGCCAGGCGGGTAAGTCCAACTCAAGAGGAAGGACTTCCACTGGTGCTCAGGTGGAGCCAACCTTTTATTGGTTTGGGATACACCCATAGCCCTTAGGCAGGCAATTTCCAGTAACAGGTGACTAGCCCATCAGCAAGGATTTACATAATAATAAATGGGGAAGTTGCTTCAGCTACCATTGTCTGGACTAACAATGGGTGCACAGCCCTGACCTTTGCAAGGGCTTCAAAGATCACTAGCCTTCCTGGTTCCTTGTCCACACCTCTCTGCTAGTGAAGACAATAGGCGGTTTCCCACAGATATTTTTTCCCCATTAATTTTTAGAGAGAGTGGAAGAGAGAGGGAAAGATGAAAAGAAACATCGATGTGAGAGAAACATGTTGATTGGTTGCCTCCTGCACGCACCCTGACCAGGACCCAGGTCACAGAGGAGCCTGCAACCCAGGTACATGACCTTGACCGGAATCAAACCCGGGACCCTTTGGTCCACAGGTCAATGTTCTATCCACTGAGCCCAACAAAGTAGGGCCATTGCTAAAGTTTTAATTATGAATCTAAATCTTGATCCAACAACCTCATAGTTATCCTAAAGAAATACTTAAATATATATGAAATAATAATATGTGTTTTTATAGAGAGAAAAAAAGTTCAAGGATATTGGTTAAAGAATTGTTAATAAGTGTTAACACTTATTTTTAATTGTTAATAATTGAAAAATAATGTTACAGAATAGTCAAAACAACACAGGAATTCGTCAGTGAGGATCTTTATTTTTATCTTTCACTGCTTCTTCAGACTTTACTAGATAGTGGGACTTCCTCTAGCTAGAAGCTTAGGGAGCCTTATGTTTTGTTTTGTTCCATTTTTACTAGTACAGCCATTCTTATCATGTAATTCTCAAAATTTAAAAACTGGCTTTAAGATAAAACTTCTCTCTTTATCTCACTTGGGCACTCTGCAGTCTCAAGGTCTGAAAGAGTGGGTGGTTCTTCATTCTTCATTTCCTACTCTGTTTCCTCGCCTTCCCCCACTTTCCCACTTTTTGAACTGTGGTTTCTGACCCTTTCCAGTTTCCAGCGGGGCAGGGGAGAGGTAGGGGAGCAGAACACTTTATACCAGGTTCTAGAATAGAGGTGCCATGTTCTTGGGGCCTGCCTAGAAGTCAAGACTCTTCCTAGTATGTCTTTTGCTTGCCTTTCTGGACACCCACTGGACACATCGGATTGCATTTCCCATGACTTTGTCATGTGTTTCTTCCAATTATTCACTCTCTTCACAGTAGCCCATCAGACAGAGGCTCTGTGAGTTCCCAGGCCACCCAGGGAACCCTCATGGGCTGCATTAAAGATGGTCTGACCAGTTTTCCCTGACAGTGGGGCCACATCTGTTCCATAAGAGACAACCTCCCTTGTCCCTAAAGGCTGATAGGCCCAGTCTGGTGCATCTGGCCCATCTCGGCTTTTAAGTTTTCTAAGCAGAAATAAGACATCAATCTACTGTGTCTCCCCCATTGAGGAGAACACTTATCAAATCAATTCTGAGCAGTCCTTGAACCTTTGCTCTTTTAACAAGAACTTGATATGAAATGGAAAAGCATCTTACTCCCCATCTCTTTCTGGTTGGAATGGGTATTCTTATAGCCCAGGAACTGCTCTATTCAATGACATCTCTCTAAAACTTTTCCTTATCTCCATTCTTGTCCTTTTTATATCCTCAATGTGAGGGAGGGGCCTAAGAACTACAAAACTGATTTCTTAAACATCTCCTTTGAGATTCCTATCATGTGAAATGTCTTGTTTTCAAATCCTTTTGTCTTTACTATGTATTGCATATCGAGATCTCAGTAGAAACTTTATACCATATATGGGGATGTGACCAAACCTTATCCAACAATTCCAGCCCCTTTGATAATGACAATTTCAAAACTTTGGGGGAAACTTTGTGTATAGGAAGAAAAAATTCTTGAGGTTAAATTTGTGGGCAAGATTGATATCATGGTAATTAACCTGGTTAATAATAACAGGAAAGAAGCAAAGGGAAGGCCAAATATAAGAGGCATGCCATTTGTGCAACCTTGCCAGGAAGCTGAAGTTCAACACTCCTCAGGGGACCACCACTCTATTTCCCTGCAGATTGCTGGGGGAAGGGACTGGGGATGGGAAGAACAGACACATGCCCAGGGCAGGTACTTTCTTCTTGTCAGTCACACCTGGGAACAGGTCATTGGCCAGAGTAAGCATGGCCACTGCAAGTGTGGGCAGATTTGAAATATTTCATCCCCTAAACAAAGGAGCTAACCTCTCTTGGCTCCTGGTTCCCTATTCGCTAACTCCTGGCTTGAGTGGCTCTCACCTCCTGCATTTGCCCACATGGCTCATGGCCACGTGGACCCCACACACCATGGACTAGCCCAGTGGTCTACAAACCACAAATCGCGAGCCACATGCGGCTCTTTGGCCCCTTGAGTGTGGCTCTTCCACAAAATACCATGTGCAGCCGCGCACGTACAGTAAGATTGAAACTTTATCAAGTTAATTTTAGGGAACGTTGTGGAGTGAAAGAAGATGTAGTGTTGAGGATTGAGAAAGGTATGTTGAGATGGTTTGGACATACAGAGAGGATGAACAAAAGGAGATAGACGAAACAAGCATACAAGACGAGTGTGGATGGGAGAGTTGGAAGGGGTCGACCTCAGCGAACGTACCTCAATCAGATTGAGGACGTTTTTAGCAAAGGCCAGCTTAGGAGTACCCTAATTAAGTTAATAACAATGTGCCTACCTATATAGTTTAAGTTTAAAAAATTTGGCTCTCCAAAGAAATTTCAATCGTTGTACTGTTGATATTTGGCTCTGTTGACTAATGAGTTTGCTGACCACTGGACTAGCCTGATTCTGTACCGGGCCCAATTGCAAGATGGAAAGGAAACTCTACACTCTGATTCTGCTTTTAGCTCTACTGAATCCACAACTGCACTTCTTCCAGGACCAGATTAAGGAAAAAGGGACTTTGGAAACCCAGAGTTATAATTCCATGCACATATAAATCACTCATCCTCCTATGTGAGCCTCAGAAAATTCTTTATTTAGAGATATCCTAAGGACCCCACACCCAGGACTCAGTGGGAAAAGGGATATTGCACTTTCACTGATCATACAGTCATTTGACAACTAAATTACTTCATTAGAAAAAAAGTAAAGAATATGATTTCTGCTTGTGAGAAGTTGAAAGCAAAAACAGAACAGGAAGAGGGGAGAAAATGCATGGTTGAGTAACATGGCTTAAAGACCAAAGAATTCTCAGAAAAAGGATATCTAACATCCAAGTGTAATGGTCTTCACATCCTGAAGTGAATTGTGCTATGCATTGAAAATCCTTGTATGGATGATTTGTTGTTGCTATCAAATCAAGGAAAGCATTTTATTTCCACACTTGGGTCTCTGGCCAAAGCGAAATAAAGGAACAGCTGTGAGTGGAAGAGTGGAGAATGGAATTCAGAAGAAGCAGGAAGTTGAAATCACAGGTGATCATTAGAATGTGAGATTCTGGGAAGTTGCCAAAATCTTGAGGAGAACAATGAAATGAAGGACCAAGCCATCTTATACAGATAATAAGGAGCAGAGCGACCCAGTTGACACCTGGCTTATTTATGTATTTGTACATATTAAAATGTCTGGAAGATGTTAACCATGGTTATTTCTAGATGGTGGAATTATAGGATAGCATTACTTACTTCTTCATTTTCTTTTATGTTTTCATAATTGGAAAAAGAAAATTTGAGTTTAAAGGAAAAACAAAAGAAAAATATGAATAAGAATTAGATGAGTCAGGAAGATAGGAATTCATGGGTTTTGCCTTGGCAAGTCCATCCAAGATAAAATGTGCTGTCCAGTTGGCTGTTACATTTTTAAATAAAACAACACTTTTCTATTTTTTAAAAAATATGCACATCAGATTAGTTAGCATATGTACACCCTACTTGTACTTACCAAACAAAATAAATAATAAATTTCAAAATTGTATTTCCTTGCATATCTAAGACAGAGCAAAACTTAAACTCTAGTGATTTCAATAAGGAAAACGTTCCCTTCGGAGACCTTTGGGTACCAAACCACCTTTCCCAAGATACATCTTTGTGGATGTTAGGAACGTGAGATCATTTTGTCCACTAGAAACAACACTAGACATAGTGGTGGAGCTTGTCCTCCTGTTCTAGCCTGATAACTGCCCTCTGATTTTCACAGAACTTTCCCCCATGTCACAGTGTCTAATGTTTTTAAAATGATATGGCGACAGCAGTGGAGGGTGTCTGCATAAGGGGTGGGTCTTCCAATGATAGGTAGCAGCTAGTAGCAGAAGCTGTAGGTGCAAATGGTCCAAGTTATTTGCAAAGCAGATGCTGCTTATAAATGAGAGTGATTTCTAGATAACCACACTTGGAGAGATAAGGAGATATTGCCTGATGTATGAAAAGCCCTTACGCTGCTTTGATCAGAAGCATAGGCTCAAGAGGGGATGTGCCAGTGCCCTCATTCCTCCTGGAAAAAGATTTCGGTTAGGTCAGGAAAGTGAGATTAAAAAACAAACAAACAAAAATATCAGCCTAACAAATGGGAATAAAAAGAGGGGGGATGGGAAGAAGACAATGGAGAGCAGTTACCATTTCAGTCTAGTAAAACACTTGGATTGACAGAGATAACATCTAAATGATATGGTGGTAAAAGGTTGGGCTCTGGAAGCCTGAATTGGAATCATGGCAAGGCCACTTACTAACCAAAACAAAGTTTCTTGACCACTCTCACTTACAAGATGGGGATTGTCGAAGAGCCTGTCTCATGGGTTATTGTTAACATGAGATAAGCTAATGCATGTTAAGTGCTCACAACAGTGCTCAGCATGTAGTAAAGGATCAATAAATGTCAGCACTAAGGACAGGTATTAAGGCATGTGGCTGCGCTGTCATAAATTCCTGTCTGCACCCATCCTCCTTGTCCCATGTCCTAATTTGCTTTCCTTCCTGGGCCCTCATTTATTGACCACCAGGAACCAATCTCACTGCTTCTTGTCCAAGACTGGAGTTCTTGATTTGATGGAAGTCGTCAGGTTTAGTTTATTTAATCAATACTGGAGCTCCCGGGTCACGCAGATATTTTGCACTGCTCTCCACAAACCAGGAGCAGAGATAATCACACAGACTAAGTTTGTCATTAAATCCACTAACAAACTCCCCAAACAGGCATTCTTATTAACCTATTTTTATAAAATGTGTAAACCAAGACTCAGAGAGAATAACTTACCCAAATAGAAGAGGAACCAAACTTGACTTTTTTAATTTCAAGGTGAATGCCTGCTTTTGAAAATAAGAGCAGAAAAGAACGGTTCTTTCTTCTTTTCTCTTCTCTATGAATGTGTGAAAGAAACAGAAAAAGCCCTTAACTTGGCACTTTTGAGTGTAACGTTATCTCAAATGTATTTGAAGAATCACTAGTTCCACATCAATTAACGGACAAAAGGCAAAAAGGTAAACATAAAAAGTGAAAACAGAACAAAACAAAAGCTCCAGGCTAAGAAAGCTTAGATAGTGTTGGATTAAACCAAATGAGATTAATATGTTTTCTGTGGGAGACTCGTCTCCATGCCTATGTATGACTCCAGAATTATGAAGTGCTGTATTTTCCAAAGTAATCTGAGAGAGTTTTAAATGGGAATTTTTTTTAATGAGTAGTCTTTCTGGATTATTATTCCTCTAAAGTTCTACTGTATTACCATTCAGTGAAACTTTCAAATATATTTCAGAGACTCTGGGCAAAATATTTTTGGATGACATGGAAAAGGAGAAAAATGTAATAAAAATAAGTTTTTGTGCCCTAACCGGTTTGGCTCAGTGAATAGAGTGTCGGCCTGCGGACTGAAGGGTCCCAGGTTCGATTCCGGTCAAGGGCATGTACCTTGGTTGCGGGTGCATCCCCAGTAGGGGGTGTGCAGGAGGCAGCTGATCGATGTTTCTCTCTCATTGATGTTTCTAACTCTCTATCCCTCTCCCTCCTCTCTGTAAAAAATCAATAAATATGTATTTTTAAAAATAATAAGTTTTTGTGAAAGTTAATGATGTTAATAAAGTTTATGATGTGAAAAGTCTAAAAGTAGTGATCCCAGTGAAAACCAGGTGATAAGCTTATTGGATTGTGTGTGTGTGTGTGTGTGTGTGTGCACACGCATTTGCACGTATCTATGGACACATGTGTAGGTTTTAACACAGGGGCACAATGGCTTTTAATTTTTATATTATTTATCATCTTGTCTTGTTTCGTGTTATTGGGGGAGCATGAAACATGCTATTTAAAAGGTGGTACAAGGATTGTGCTTGAGAAATAATCACTTGAGATGAGGAACGGGAATGGGAACAGAGATGAGGGTGAAAATGAGCATAAGGGGAAGATAATTTCTCACTAGAAAAAGTGTTTTTTCATGGCTATGGTGGGGAGACGAAATTTAGAGGGTTTCTTGTACTCATTTCTATGTCTTTTGTTAATTTTAAACAAACTTTTTATTTTAAAACTTTTTTTATTTATAGAAAAGTTATGAAGGTAATACAGAGAGTTCCCATGTGCCCCAGTCCCTGTTTCTACTGTTATTGGCATCTTGCACTCGTGTAGTACCTTTATCACAATGAACAAAAACGGATACAATATTATTAATCAGACTCCATACTCTATTCAAATGTCTTTCGTCTGTACTTACTGTGCTCTTTCTATTCCAGGATCCCATCCAGGATACCACATTACATTTACTGTCGCAGCTCTTTGGACTCCTCTTGGCTATGACAATTATGACTTTTTGTTTTTTATAACATTGACAGTTTTGCCAAGTACTGGTCAAGCATTTTGTACCATTTCCTTTAATTGGGATTTTTGTGATTTTTTTCTCATGATTCAATGGAGGTTATGGTTTTGGAGGAAGAAAACCACAGATAAAGTACCATTATCATCATATCGTATCTTTAAAGCTGCCCAAAAGATGGTGGCATGGCAAAGACCAAAATCTGTTTTTAATTTTCCCTAAGCACAAAGCTAGACTACATTTCTTAGCCTCCCTTGCACTAAATGAGGCCATGAAATCGGGTTCTGGCTATCAGAATTCTTAAGCTCTATCCATTGTAAACCACCCTTAGAGTTTCCATGTTATTTTCTCATTCCTCACCTGCTAGTCTAATACAGAGGAGATATTGCCTGATATATCAAAGACTTCAATATATGAGTTTGAGACCTAGGAAAAGACAGAAAAGCTACAAGGAAGGATCCTGGGTCCCTGAATAACTCTGTGGGGTTGAGCCCCAAGTGGCCTACAAGTGCACTGTGATGTAAGTGAGAAATTAGCCTTTGTTATGTTAGCTACTGCCCTTTGGGGATTATAAGGAAATGAAATTAATACAGAGATGATCAGGGTGAAATTCTATGCTGGTCACAAGATTGAGAAGAATCCATTTTTTTTAAAATATGTTTTTGTTGATTTTAGAGAGGAAGGGAGAGGGAGAGAGGAATAGAAACATCAATGAAGAGACTCATCGATTGGCTGCCTCCTGCACTGCCCCCAATTGGGGATCGAGCCCACAACCCGGGCATGTGTCCTGACTGGGAATTGAACCATGTCCTCCTGGTTCATAGATCAACACTCAACCACTGAGCCACACCAGCCAGGCTTAGTAGAATCCATTTTTTAGCAAGAGTCCATTTCCCTTTGTCAATCTGGACAGTCATAGTGTTTCTAAAAAAAGAACCAATTTTATGAGCACCTAAATCCTTCCAGGCTGGAGGGCCTCCCTGAGGCACCAGACCTTCAAAACCATTTGTGATCTGTTCTAAACGAATACAGAAATCCTGCTGATAAGAGGTCTTTACTGAGTGTGCCCCTTCCAGCACACCTCCATGCCCTTCCATACACACATACACACAATGTCCAATCTGGGACATCTGTATGTTGAACTGGTGGCATTCAAGCGAGGAAGCTGGGAAGATATTTTGGGAATTCAGAAAGTCTAGTAAAAATTTTCTTAGGGATACTGCCGTGCAATTCTCCCAAATTTCATTTTCCCTTGTTTAAAAAACCATCTTGTTAGTAATCAGTTCAAACTGATTAGGACTAACATCAAGCTTGGTAGCTTTCCCTTTCGGTGGCAATCAGCTCAGCCTGGCAATAGCATCCCCACATCCTCTCAGTACCTTCTCAGAAGACAACATAGACTCACTGACTTTCACTGCATGGATATCAAGTCACAAGGTGGGGCTAGCTGACCTGGGCTTCTTAAGAAGGTCTCTGTCTGAGATGTGGTCTCTCCCAAGACACTTCTGACATGGCAACTTTAAAGACATGTACTTCTTGCATGTCTGCTCAGGGTTTCCAAGGCACATGGAGAGAGAGAGAGAGAGAGAGAGAGAGAGAGAGAGAGAGAGAGAGAGAGAGAGAAGGAGAGAGAGAGAGAGAGAGAGAAGGAGAGAGAGATAGAGAGAAGGAGAGAGAGAGAGAGAGGCTGTAAGCTCTTTATGCCTCATCTTGGAAGTCACGCAGCCTCACATTCCCAATATTTTATTCACTGGGGCAGTCACAAAGGCCTACACAAGTTTTGAGGAGAGGGGATTTAGACCTCATCTTTTGACATAAGAGTAGCAAAGTTTTATAAAAGTGTGTGGGACCAGGAATATTTTGAGAGATTAGGAAGGTAAATGAATTAAGGGAGAAATCTAAAGTTACTGTTTGTTTGTTTTTTAAAAAAAGAACAGCAACTAAAACATGTCAGGATCAAATTTTATTAAATAGCACTTAAAATTATGCCAGAATATTTGTCTTCTTAAATCAGCTCATTATTATAGCCACATATACCTACACACACATGCACGCACACAGTTATATGCATGCATACACAACATACACACATGTATACACCTATCTACATTCTCAGCCAAAGCTTCCTTCTCAAAAGTCAGACTGACTCACAGGCCATCATTGAATACAACATCAAGACACAACTGTTCCCCAATGTGGACCTAGGCTGATGGGGTCAGCCAAATTGTTTTTGGTTTGTCTATGAACTTGGTTATGGATCCCAAGAGAAGGAACTGAAATCATCAAACTAATTTCACATGATGTACTAAGAAGAACACAGAACCACATGAAAGAGCTTAGTGATTAGTTTACCAAGCCATCCAGCTCTATGTAAATGACCTGTGATAAATGACTGGTCAGCCAAGGAACAGAAATTATGCATTATTTCCGTAGTTTGAAATGAAATGCCATTTGTATTTGTCATTGACTAGTTGATTGCGTGGGACAAAACTTTCTGAAACCGCATAAGTGACTTAGTTAAAAATAAAATAACAATATGAGATTTTATCCTAAGTTCCTTATTTGGATCATCAGATGGTATTAGTGTGCTGGCAACCATGTAATTCACTTACACAGAAATTTGTAAGATTTCTGAATATCAAAATATTTAAGCAAGGTCAATCTCTCGGGGCTTTCATTTAGAATTTTTATTATAGGTTCTGAGAGTCAAAAAGTATACCCAGGGCTTTATCACAATATATTTCCTGATTTTGCATTCTTCTGCTCTATTTTATTTTTCTTTTAGTTTCTCTATATATAAGATTAGTATAATTGAATGCATAAGTGGCAGTCTCCCTACCTAAACCTACGTGAATCCTAGAGTAGCCCTGACTGGAGAGAATTAAAATAATCATAATATAAATGTGGCATTTGGATATGCCAATATTTCTTATAACTCAAGATTACTTAATCCATTTACCATTGAAGGCCACAGATAGCTGCTATTTACTATTTTTTGAATGCTTGCTGTGTGCAGGTGCCATGCTGATGACTTCAGGTAAAATTGGTTCTTTGATAATGACAAATGTCTATACAGCTGGTATTATTTCTATTTTACAGGTAAAGAAATTCAGTCTCTATCCTAAAGATTGAATGATTTACCAACATCATGAAGTGGTAGAACTGGGTGAACCCAGATCTGTCAGATATGAATTGCTGCCCCTCACCTTTCTAGTGCACTGTGCTTCAGAGAGACTAAAAACCTACAAAGAAAGGCAATCCAGAGTTGGAGAAGTGACCGGAAGAAGCACAGTGGAGTGTGCACTTTCAAGCCTGGAATCCCATGAAGAGTATACGTAAATATTTAAGAGTAAGGGAAAGTTTGCCAGAACTAGTGAGGGAGGGTCCCCATGGCTTGGATAGAGGCTGGTTCCAGGAATATCCACACTTGAGAAACTTAGAAATAATTTTTTTGGATGAATGACAAATGATTACAGATATAACTGTCTCTATTTGGGCTCCTTTGGTTATTGGTTGGCCTGTACTCAAGAATGATACAAGATTGGAATATAAAGTGAAACAAGAAAGTTGCAAAATATAATTGATGAAAGGTATTGGGTGTAATTCTGGGAAGAGATAGTAGCTCCAAAGACACCTCATAAAGAAAAAGACAAGCTGAGTTGGGTTTGGAACAGAGGCGATTCTCCCACCAACGCATTCCCAGTGACCTTGTCTACACAAATGCACGTCTGTGAATCTGAGCCTTCGTGATTGGGTCTGAAGCAATGTTTGTAACCTACCCAGGTTCAAATTGGAGGGTGGCGGTACTACTTACACTGCTTTCTTTCCCACCGAAACTATAATTCTCTCACTTTTTACAATTCTCATGTTATCTTATTGAGTTTTCTCCAAATCCTCTAACACAGAACTTCTCAATCTTTAATGTGCTTATGAATCACTTGGGAAATAGTGTTAAAGCGCAGATTCTCCTTTAGGAAATCTGGGGAAAGGTCTACATTTTGATATTTCTAACAAGCTACCAAGTTGTAGATGCCCCAGTGTGAATCATGTGGTTCTAAAACAATAAAATCATCCTAGCATAAGAGAATGAAGACCATGACTTTCTCCCAAGAAAACAGCATTTTTCTGTTTTCCCACTTCTGTTTTGTCACTACACCCCATTTTCTATATATTCTAATTTGTGGCTGCAGCTGAAGAAAAGACAGACAGTAGGTATCACACTAAATCCCAGGCCTGTGGGCCTCCCTCTCTTCCCAGTGCTTGCTTTCTCTGCTCTCCTCCTGTCTCTGCCTGATCCCATCTGCACTTTATTCCCCAGAGGGAATTCCACTGAAGCAGCTGCTTCTTCCTCCTGAGCATCACCCGGGTTCTTATAGAACTCTTAGATTCTAGACCTTGGAATTGAGCATGAGAAATCAGCTGGCCTAGCCTTCCGCCCTCAGAAATTGAATGTTTAAACCATTCAAAAGGAGGAAGATGCCTATTTTCCTCACCCAAACCACCATAATTTATCTTTTCTTCCCCCTTCAGCATTCTTATTTTCAAATATCAGCATGGGTCTGGTTCCGTTCAAGGCTCAGTCATCAAGACCATATTTGGATTAATTTGGTTCCAAGTCAAGCATTTCAACTTCACACATTTATTCCATGATTTGCTAATGCTATCAAATGACACATCATTTTATTTTTTCCCCTTTGTTTTTTTCTTTCAACTAACTTATTTAATGGGTCCAAAATGGGTGATTAGACCATAAAAACATGTGGTATCCTAATTGGATTTTGAAAATGTGTAAACATGGCCCTCCAGTGGCTTCCTTTTACCATCTGGACCAAATATAAACTTCTGACCATTGATTTCAACTCTCCTCCACTTACCCCACCCTCGTGCCCCTCTCACTTGTGACTTCTCTCCAGGGTCCCTCTGCTCTAGCTAAACTGATCTTATTTTTCAGAACCCTTTTCTCAATTTCTGCCTCACAGGCTCTGCCTGAACTAGTCTACAGAGGAGAAACAGGCACCTACCCTTCATCCTGTACACCATACAGAAGGCTTTTGGATTTCAGCTTAAGATGGATACCTCAAGGAATATTGCCAAAGTTAACCCCATCTATTTTTAAGTACTGTGATATCTAGTTCACGTCAATGTTTTCCAATTATTTGGGGAAATTTTGTGTTTTCCTCATGCATATGTATGTGGCTTATTGAGTCATTTATAGACAATAACTGTATGTTGGATACTAATCAAAGTGTGGGGATTGCAGTGAACAAGTTGTCAAGGTTCTTTTTTTAAGATTTTTTTTTTTTTTTCTGAGAGAGGAAGAGAGACGTAGAGAGAGAGAGAGAAACATCATCTGTGTGAAAGAGCAAAACATCAATTGGCTGCCTCCTGCCTGCCCCCTTCAGGAGACCCAGCTTGCAACCTGGGCTTGTGCCCTGACCAAGAATGAAATCAGCTACCTTTCCATACTAGTACACAGGATGATTCCCAACCAACTGAGCCACATCAGCAAGGGCAAGCTGTCAAAGTTCTTAATATCAGAGTTTACATTCATGTTTGGGAAGATGGATAATGAGCATTAAACAAATAAATAAAAAAATAATTTCAGATGGTGAAGAAGTACTTACTATTGCTTGGTCTGAGGCTAGAGGTAAAGGAATCAGCTTACTTTTGATTTAAATTCTCTCCCTGAATGCACTTTACAAAACCTTTCATGTGCTGAGCAAACACTTTAGACTCACTTTATTTAGATGTGCACATTAAAGTCTGCATGTGAATAAAAACTATTAGACATGTTTCAAGAGAAGGTTCTACAATAGGCCAGTCATGCCTAAGAAAATATCACTGAGGTGACTGACCACTGATTTTATTGATGAGAAAAGGCTCTTCTGTAATTTTTAATACAGGTCAGAGTTTCACGAACTTGAATTTCTCATTAGTTTCTCAAATTTTAATCAAACTCATATGGGGTATTGGTTAAAAATGCATACTCCAAATGATTCTGATGTGGTTGGCCTTTGGAACACATCATAAAACACTGTGCTATAATACTTTTATAACAATCAAGACACTGAGATAGATGAATGGATGGATGGATGGATGGATGGATGGATGGATGGATGGATGGATGGATGGAGAGATGGATACGTGGACAGAACCAAGTAATTTTAGGTTGCCATTTAGTAGCTGAATCAAGTAGACATATGTTATAAAATATGTTCCATGACTTCCATTTTATCTGTCCTGTGCCACCCTGCCTATTATTTGGGAAGGTAAGCTCAGTTCAATCTCCTTCCTCTAATTTTCATGAAGAAAAAGCACATTTTTTGAGCCCTAAGTATAAAAATCATTTTGAGAATAAATAATTAAAATAGGATATATAAAATGTAATCTTTCATTTAATTTCCCATTACTTAACATATAAATTACATTTTTTAGAACCACATTTTCTCCAGATAAGTTACTTTTAAGTCTCATTCAATTTCTCTGGTATAAGAGGATATGTAACAACATTGGAAACAAAGATACATTGATATTTTAACAAGATATTAAGAAACCATCATTATGGGAAAATATTTTTTTTAATAGAAGAAGAAGAAGAAGAAAAAGAAGAAGAAGAAGAAGAAGAAGAAGAAGAAGAAGAAGAAGAAGAAGAAGAAGAAGGAGGAGGAGGAGGAGGAGGAGGAGGAGGAGGAGGAGGAGGAGGAGGAGGAGGAGGAGGGGGAGGAGGAGGAAGAGGGAGGAAGAGGAGAAGGAGGAGGAGGAGGAGGAGGAGGAGGAGGAGGAGGAGGAGGAGGAGGAGGAGGAGGGAGGAAGAAACCATGATGCATCAGGACCAGGCACTAAGCCTCAGGGTGACTGAAAGGCCTTAGGATGGTTTCCCTGTTGCCAAGCATCATCCTACAAGGCCCTCCCCAGCCTAGGGAAGATGGCAGGAGAGGTGGTTAGCAAGAATCATGTGGCCATTACAGTATATTAGTTGCAGTTTGTTCTTACACCTAACAAGAGGCAGAGAAAAGTGTTTCCCTTTTCAAACAAAAATGAGGGGGCTCCAGTCATTCATGACTAGGGTATTTGGAAAAAGGGAATTCTCCCATTTCATTCTTCAATTGGAAGCCTTCTGGGCTCCCAAAGCTGTAAGACCATTCCTCAAGGTGTCTTCACAGAAAAGTGCCAGAGTTCTTGTGAGAGCTTGATGTGCAGCCCTGAGGTATGGCAAGACATATAGGAATATGTGCTATGTGTCCCCCTTTCAGCCTAGAAATTTCTAAAGGCATGAGTATCAGAACTTGGAGGGACCATGGCAGAAGTACTTGGCAAGGACAAGGCGAACCCTCAATCCACCTAGTTTTCTTCCAAGCTTGAATGATGAAAAAAAAGACTCAGATCTTTTATTGGTTTCCTATCAAAGAGCCCAAATATTAGTGGAGGAGCTGGAGCCATGGAATTCCTCCAGGCTATAATGGCATACAAGGCTACATTGGGGAGAGTGGAGAAAGCTTAAAAACATACATACACCACCAATGTGGAAACCACTAGGAGCAGATGGAACCAAGAAGAAATCAATAATGCCCAGAGGTACTTCCATCCCAAGGGCAAGAGGCCATTTAAGAAAGAATTTTTCTGAGTCCACTAGTCCTTCTTCAGGCTCCCAAGAATCTGGGTCTAGAGGAAGGGGAGAATAGCATTGATCCAGAGCCAGATCTTACCCCCCCACCCTCTTTCAAAGCAGCCAGAGTCACAGCTCTAGCTGTAAATTGGATATGCAATTAAGGGTTTAAATTAAGCCACACTAAGTTTTAATTACCAAATGTGACCAGGAAGTTATGGAATACACCCAAGAGTTTGTTTAGGGAAGAGAAAATAGTAGATTCTACATAGCACTATTGAGTGCAGAGATGCTTAAAAATACATACGACTATTTCACTTTTCTTTGGATCTCTGTTGCATTTCCTTCAAGATTCCATTGTCATAGAAGCCTATACTTAAAGCAATTTCCGTACTCTCATGGTCAAATAATCTGAGAATGTAAAAGTCCCTTTTATTTTTCTTACTTTTTGCATATTTCTGTGATTGCATCATGTAGTTTCACTCATTGATCACATTAAATATTTCATCAAAAGTTCAAAGTCAAGTATTTGGTCATTTGCAAGAAAATTTATCTGGTATTGAAGACTAAGTCTCCAGAGTGAGAGGATTTGATGACATGCCAAGGCATTGCATCCGGTTCCCTCGGTGGTATTCTGAGGCGCGCACAGCAGGAACAATGCTCCAGCCAGATTCATAGAGGAGTGCACCAACTCCCAGCCTGAGCACATACTAACTAACATCTACCCTTGTTTACATTTAGCCACTCCTGTAATTGCTTTATTTTACTCTGAATTAAGGTCTTGCCTCAATGTAAAATGCTCTTGGAAAAGCATGTCTAATGAGAGCAACCTCAACTGAACAAACAGGATTAGGCAGACTAATCAATAGACTAAGAATAAATCGGTTTAGTGGTACACAACTTAAAAAGGAGACTCATCCTTTATTTTCATATATTAACTCTCTCACCAAATCTTTGTTTTATTTTTATCAAAGTTAAAATGGAAAGGATATATATTTTAAAGTAAAATAACATTTGTGTTTCTGCTCTTTAGTTTTAAAAATACATTATGAATTTCTAAGTCTAATATTTTTATATCAATAAAATAATTTTTTTTTTTGCCAGGAACCTTCCTGAGATCCCTTTTCTTCAAATTTATGTCAGCCATACAACAAACTAATAAAGATGTAGGTCATATTAGTTCCCTTCACTTCAGTGAATAATGATGTAACTTCCAGAAATCATTTAACAATCTTAAAATAGTTACTCTTCAATCAGCCAAGATAGTCAATCAATAAATGTCATTCCATGTGATCATTACTATGACTGCCAAACTATGCAATCTTACAATGTGTGTGTGTGTGGGGGGGGGGGGGGGGGGAGACAAGCAGGATGGAACCAAATATTTTATGGCAAGAGGTCTTTCAGGTAGACTGGCCAGATTCCACATTAGTCCATTTATATCTGGAAGTCTTCACTGTTGTTATAAGCCTGGAAACCAATGACCATTATCCCTTTGAGAGTCTGAAAACCTGAAATAAGTGTTTTTCTTTAAGTACCTTTGCAAAAGTGCTTAATTTTCCATGGGAACTCACTGTCATGACCTGGCTCCTGGAATTCGAGGAAAGGGTGGAAAGTCGAGTCCAATAAATGAATAACTTTCAGGAACTTCAAACTTTATTATCTCTGATGTGAACCTAACACTTTTTCCATTTTAAAAAATAAAAAAACGGCAAGGTATTTTGCACTCAAGTTGCTCTTTCAAAGAGGAGAAGGAGAATGTGCAGCCCCCTTTACCCTGGCGAAAGCCTCACATTCTATATCTTGTTGGCTCAGAGTGTCTTTGTTTTGAGTCCAGCCCCTGGGTGAAGGTCAACTTATGAAAGACAGAATGAGGTTCAAATTCTTTAATTAGTTTTGTCAGGGTTTCTCTATGGCTGGCAATAAAAGTAAGACTTTCTGGGAGATCGGGTTCGCATCCTGAAACTTTGGATAGAATAAAGTCCTTGAAAGGCCAAGATCATTTTCAGCCCATTGTTTTAGTCTATCTCTGAACTGGGCTTTTTGCTAAAGAGCTTTGGAGCCAAAATTATTATGTCATCCCCACGGTCATGGCCCATAGGCACCAATAAGAATGTCTCTTTGATATTAATGCATAGAGACCTGTTATCTTTGGAGGGCTTCATAAAACTGTACTCCGTGAGCCAATTGGGAGAAAAACCATTGTTTGAGAATGTTGTGAATGAATCAGTCTGGGATCCAGATTTCTCAGAATGCTCAGAGGTTGAATCTTCCGAAGTGAAAGATTAACAAAAGGATGAGGGCAGCTCAGCGATGATGCTGAAACTTGGTGAGAAGCCTGTATTAGATGGAGAAAAAAACACAACACAATAAAACCTTTTACAGAAACATCTTTGAAATGACTGTGCCCTTTCCTACCAGCAAGTTCTAGTCTCTAATCTTCATGTAGGTCTTTTTAAGGTTGACCACATAGCTGGGTAAGAAGGTAATAATCTTAAAAATATGTAACTTCATTGATATGGTCATGTAAAAAATGGGCCATTGCAAACTCATGAAAAAAAATACAAAGAAAAAGTGACCATGTCTTTCCAGCTTATGGAGCAGCTGGAGCTTGTCTGAAAGACACTACACCCTCTGCCCCCTCAGTGAGTCAACTCTCCTCCTTCCTTGGGGAATACCCACCTCCCTCCTGAGGGAGGAGATGGCTTTAAATGGAGGTACTTTTTTTTCACCCCTCTGCCTGGGGGCCTAGGGCAGGGAGAAGACATCAAATCTTATATTGACATCTAATTTTATAAATATTCCTCTTTGGCAGCTTGAGTTTCCTCTATAGGTCTATATCAGCCACACATTCAGTTCAGGGGAAAACATCTGCTTTCTAAAGGTTACTAAATCTCTTCCTAGTAACCTTAATGTCCGGGGGGGGGGGGGGGGGAGTAATTCCTTATGAGTCTTATTTTTTTCATTTTAGCACCAGATGATTCTCAAAACCATATTTTTATTTATTTTTAATCTTTACCCGAGGATTCTTTTAAATTGATTTTCAGAGAGAGAGGAAAGGAGAAAGAGAGAGAAATCTCAATTGGTTGCTTCCTGGAAGTGCCCCAACCTGGGATCAAGCCTACGACCTATGTGTGTGCCCTGACTGGGAATTAAACCCACAACCTTTTGGTGCATGGACAATGCTTCGATCATCTGAGCCACCCAGCTAGGGCATCAATACTTCTCTGAGTCCACATAACATTCCCCAAATGAGAATTTCAAACATCAAAATGGAAAAGAAGAGCGAAGAGGGAACATAGAAAGTAAGCATTTGCTTGCCACTTTTTGAGCAAATGTTCATCAAGTTCTGCTTCTCCAATTGGAGATATGTACTTCATGTTATATTTCAGACCTATGCCCACTGATGTCATCACCACATGACTTGCCTGCCACATCTTGGGAGCTTTCCTCCCAGTGGAAGGGACCAGGCACTTGTTTTAGTCAGAAGAATGTTGAACATAAGTAATTTCTTTTCACCAGGATAATGTACTACACACATAATTTGTAGAATGTTCAACTGTATGGTGACTTTTCCATATTATTATCTAGTTCTTAATTTAACATCCTGGAAAAATGTTCCCAGAATTCAGCGGGGACAGGAGTTGCAGTACCCTGATGTGCCCTGACAGCTGCCCTCTTCCGTACCCTGCCTGCTGGGCATCTGATTCTATCCACAATAGTAACTTATAAGCCAGTTGTATTTGTGACTTGGCCCACAATGTCACTTGTTGCTGATGTCTGCACACCAGGCTGGCCTCTTGGCGAGAACACTTATCTCCCAGTGGCCCAATTCCACAGCAGGGTTTGATGTTCTTATGCTGGGTCTTTTAAATTACTTTCTGCCCATGCTACTTAGAGTTGCTCAAAAAATAGCAAATAACAACAATAAGCCTGTATTAACTTTGCCTGGGACTTTTCAGAAGCCACATTCAATTTATGAATAAATGAAATGGATCTTCTTGATCAACTATGACAATAAGCACTGGCCTACATATCCAGGGCCTGAAAGAAGTTGAGGCAATGGGCCTAATGAGAAGCAGCCAGTGAATCTAATGAGAATCAGACAGAAGGCCTAATGAGACATTTAACATGCTCTGCCTCTCCCTTCTCTTTTGTTCAGTTTTCATGGGAATCTGTGTTTGGGGAGCTCAGTGGTACCGGCCACAAGCAGAAGCACATGGCTTGAGTGGCGCGATCCAGCAAACAATAGAAAGACATGAAGATGGCCAGGGATGGGGAGAGAGGAACTTGGAAAATATACCTAAAGGCCATGATAATATGGTTGGTGGGTTTTTATTCTACTTCTGTTTTAATTGTGTCTTTTCCTTTTTTGGAATACTATTTAGTTATATAGAGAGCTATTGGTGACACAATAAGTGGGCAGAGATTTCAATCGCATTACATCACTGCTCAGAGGTAAATGCAGATAAGGAAAGCATGCGATGCTATTTCTGTGGCTGACTGTTGCCATTCAGAGAGAAATGACTGGAATGTAGGTGTCGCACAAAGGAAGATACCTGGAATAGTCTACTTATGAAGCAACATTCCGTGGAACACTAGGTGTTTTCATTTGTTGACCTTGGATGGAGTTGGCAGCTAGAAAGATGGCTATCAAATTATAGGCTGGGCTAAACTGAAGGTGGGGGCAGTGACACAGACCTTACTGAGTTACAGCTCTGAGTCTCCATTACCTGTCCTGGAGCCACGAGAACCAAATATGTATATGTCCATGCCACGGTTTGAAATTTTGTTTTGACCCATGTATTTAACAGTTTAGGAATATAACTTGGTTTTGAGAAAATAAGCAAAATTTCTGTCTTAGTTGGTTTTAAAGCACAAGAAATTTGCATTGGCCCTTCTTGCCTACCTATCAAATAAGTCTTCTTGCTATACATATTCTTTGTTTTATTTGCTTGCTCAAATATATGTTTTAAATGCAATTCTGTTCTATCTACCTATCTATCATCTACCTATCATCTATCCAACTATCTATCTATCTATCTATCTATCTATCTATCTATCTATCTATCTATCATCTATCTTCTGTTTATTTTATTGTGACAACTCTTCTTTTGGTTGTCAATGTCCAGCTTCTGCTTGCCCACCTGTATCTGAGTTAGAGATCTGAAGGTGAATGAAACAGGCTTGCTCTTTCGTGGCGCCACCTAGTGGCCTCACATGGCAACACAGTTGTCAGCAATCAAGGCCTTAGATGTCAGAATACTTACTACACAGGTTCATTTGCTGTGGAGGATAAAGACAGAATATAGCGACATTGATCAGGTCCAGGTGCTAGGCTCAGAATTCACACATGTCAGCTCTTTTAAACTTTACAAAAACTCTATGGGGTAGATATTCTCTTTTTACTGCTATTCATATTAGCTAAAATGCAGAGCCCTGTGCTAGGTGTTTTATATACCATTGGTTTATTTTCCCAGTAATAACACTATGAAGTGTGAATTATGTGGTCTTTTGAGTTTAACTGTTCGGATCTCTAATGGGCTCCAGGCGTATTTGCTGTGTGACCTTGAACAAATTACTTAACTTCTCTAGGACTGTTTTCTCATGTATAATAGCATATACATCATAGCATGAGTGCTTGTAAATTGTTTTTAAAAAGTGTCTGGCACATAGTAAGCATTCAATATATGCCAGCTATTATTACTATTAATAATAGCAGCTACACCTCCTGCCCCAGTACAGCAAAACATTGCTGGACAGAAAGACTCACTATGCTGACTGGTCTCTTAAATTTTACATTTATAAATCTCAAATAGAACTTAATTGTACCAACCAGGTCTAGGTGCATTTCATGTTATTTTTAGATTCCCTAAACAAGTGTTTCCTACCCCGCTGTTCTCACATCTTCTATACCACAACCACTCACACCCTCAGCTTATGACCTTGCCTCATTACTGAGAAAATAAGCAATTAGCTGGAGCTTTTTCATCTCTGTCACCATAGTTGCTGACATACCTGTTCTCTGCCCTCTGTCTTTTGATAAGGGATAAAGTTTCCATTCCCATCAAATGGTAACTGTTCCAATTACACACCTGGATCTCATGCCTTGTCTTTTCAAAGACTTGGCTCTTGTCTTTGCTAAATCACCAAATTCTCCATTTCTACTGGGTCACTGCCATCAGCATATAAACATGCATCCTTAAAATATGCTGCCTGAGGCTACCCCCTCCCCCCCCCACCCCCCACCCCCGCCATGATATTCATTCTCTGCTTCCCTTTGTTATAGGTAGAATGAGGCAGGGGGTGAGGGGGGTGGGGATTCATTTCAATAAGATCTCTATTTTCACTGTACTCTGGAGTCTGCCTTTGTCAGGTCACTCATGACCACCATGCCACCAAATTCGCTGGCAGCCTCTTTTTTCTTGCTCTACTTCTTTGCAGGACTTACTAGTAATGTATCTTCTGTGAGTTTCTGAGACACCATGATCTCCTGATCCCACCTCCCCTCACTTGCCTACTCTGACTGACCTTCAAACGTTAGTGCTTGCCCCAGAGCTCCATCCTGTATCTCTAAATTAGAAAACTCATCAAGACCCACCACTTGAGATTCATCTACATAAAAGTTGAAAAGAGATATCCTATCCCTGGCCTTTCCCTGAAACTCTTGACTTGCCATTTGCATATGGATAAATAATAGGCATCTCCAACTATAATTGCTTTTAAAAAATAAGGGCAATATATATATATATATATATATATATATATATATATATATATATATAAAACCAATGACAACATAATGATCACACTTAAGAAAATTAACATTACCCTGGTCAGTGTTGTTCAGAAGTTGAGCGTTGACCCATGAACCAGGAGGTCATGGATTGATTCCCGATCAGGGCACATGCCCAGGTTGTGGGCTAGGTTCCCAGTGGGGGGCATGCAGGAGGCAACCAATCTATGATTCTCTCTCATCATTGATGTTTTTATTTCCTTCTCCCTCTCCCTTCCTGTCTCTGAAATCAATAAAAAAATTTTAAATTAATATGAATTGTATAACCCCATTTAATGTACAGTTAATATTTGAATTTCCTCAAATTGTTACAAAAATGTATTGTAGATTGGCTTTTTGTTTTCCTAATTTGGGTTTCAACTAAGATGTGCACATTGCATGTAGTTCTTCTTCTTTTGGTTCTTTTTAAAAATTTTGTATAATAATCTTCTGTTAATATTTTATTTATTTTTTGGAATTAATCTTTTTTTTTAATATATTTTATTGATTTTTCACAGAGAGGAAGGGAGAGAGATAGAGAGAGTTAGAAACATCGATGAGAGAGAAACATCGATCAGCTGCCTCTTGCACATCCCCCACCGGGGATGTGCCCGCAACCCAGGTACATGCCCTTGACTGGAATCGAACCCGGGACCTCTCAGTCCGCAGGCTGACGCTCTATCCACTGAGCCAAACAGGTTTCGGCGGAATTAATCTTTTTAGTTATAGTTTACATTCATATTATTTTGTATTAGGTTCAGGTGTACAGCATGTGTTTAGATAATCATACATTTTACAAAGTGTTCCTCCTATATTTCCAGAAACCATCTGCACCATACATAGTGATTGGCTATATTTCCTATGCCTTATTTTGTATCCCCATGGCATATTCTAATTACCAATCTGTACTTTTAAAAAAATTCTCACCTGAGGATATTTTTCCATTGCCTATAAGTGCTTAAACTAACTGCTACAAAAACATACTGTGATACTGTTGTAGTGTTATTTTTTTCTTGCAACAAATTCCATTTATAGTGAAATTCTAAGTTGAAGGATCAGTTGAAGCTAATCTAAAGAGATATTACCTAAAGGTTTGTGAAGTCCACTGTCCTTAGGAATCCTTGGATAAGATTTGCTCTGGCTAGGAAGAACCTAATTGGGCAAGCTCTTCGTAGACCAATTCATCTCGAGTCTAGATGCTCAAAAAATCATTGGCGCTGGGACGCTTCCTTAAATATACCAATACTCAGACTCTATCCAGACCCATTAAAACAGAATCGCTGGGATTGAACCTAGAGATTAATTTTTCTA
This sequence comes from Myotis myotis, assembly GCF_014108235.1. Classification (NCBI taxonomy): domain Eukaryota; kingdom Metazoa; phylum Chordata; class Mammalia; order Chiroptera; family Vespertilionidae; genus Myotis; species Myotis myotis. The sequence goes on from NW_023416315.1 coordinate 9,306,358, forward strand.
AAAAGCTCCCTAGGTGATGTCGATAAGCAATCCGAGTTCAGAAGAAAATATTAATTTAGTACCAACTGGGCATTAGTGTTATTAACATTTCTAAATAAGATGATCAACCCTTTGTACCTACAGAATCCTATACAGCTGTGACCTCTTTCACTTAACCCTACATTCTACTATGTCCTTGTTGTGGGGAAAAAAAATTTAATTTAGTAATGATTATATACTCAACTCACCAGATCTAGTTTCAAACTCATTCAGAAATGAATCCTCATTGACAACTTCAGAGAGGCCACTGAGAGATCCCAGGGCTGGATTTCAGGGAGTAAGGAGTCAGCATTGGAGGGGTTGTTTAGCAAGACACCAGGGACAGCATCAATGGAGGAATAGTCTACACCATTGTCCAGACAGGAAGTAAAGCAAGTCAAGAGATCAATGCCAAGCAAACTATCTTGAGGAGAAAATGAAGCTAATCATTTTTCTTCGACAAAGATTTATTGAGTACCTTTTGTGTTCTAGGTATTAGGTCTGGCATTTTAGGTACAATCCTACTTTCCAGGAGCTGAGAGTTTAGGAAGGAGATGCCATCAAATAATTTCAAAATAACATGGAAAGGTATGAGCAGAATGAGAAAAAAATACTTGGCCCAAGGTGACACATTTGAGCAGACCCCTAGAAAATTCAGTTGCCAGGAAAATGTTGCCCTCAGGATATGGAGTTTGAAATGGTGGAGACAGGTAGTTTATGATAAAGGCCATGAACCACATGAAGGTTTGGGGTGCCAGCTTTTAATGGGATGCCAGCTATGTAGCTCAGGGATGGCCCAGCCTTGAGTTGTTAAGCTGGATTGGGCGTCTGCAGAAAGTGAGGCAGGCAGAAAGGTCTTGCCTGTTTTGTTCACTTTCATTCTCTATTTTGCTCATCACATTGACAGTTGGGATTACTACTTTGCTAATTCAATTGTTTTGCTTCTATTTTGTAAATCTCCATTCATCTGATGATTGATTACAGGTGGCTATACACTGAGAAATGACAGAGAATAGCTTGGCCTCCCTTTGCTCCTTCCGTCAGTAAACAGAGTCCTGGAAAACCTTGGGTCTGCCTCAGGAAACGTCACATACTCTCTAAATAAGAAGCTGAAGGAAGGTGAAACATTTAAATTAATCTCCAGTGGAAACCTCAACCCACTTGTTATAGTCATTCTTGGCACAAAAGACCTCCCACATTGGCTAAAATCCCAAAATACAAAATTGGTAAAATGCAGAACAGAAAGTTGGCATGGACCCTGTGGTGATCACCCTGTCCCGCTGACCCCCAGCCTTGGAATTCTGTCAAGACTTGGCTTCCAGGTGCATTCCTCTAGCCTTTGGTAGGCCGAGGTGTCCGGCTCTTGCACTGTGTACATGATTTAAAAAGAACTAAGAACAGGCTCTTAACAAACCACTGCTTTCTAAAGGTTAAATCTCACTGCTCCAAGTGTGACCGGGAAACGCAAATGTATTCCAGATCACTGAGCCCACAGGTGCAGAAGTTGAGTGCTGCAAATTTCATGTGCAGGCTGGCAGGGCCTTTTCTTTGAGTCTCCAGATGCAAAGGGGATATTTTATGTACAGGAAGACAGAGGCTACACAGGGACAGCTGGGCTTCGGAGAAACGAAGTATGGACATGTGGTTAGCTCTACCACAAATCCCCAGCTCCAGCCACCAACATTGGAGGGAGAAAGAAAGCATGCAGGGGAATTTCATCCACACATTCTTTCCAATAACTTCAAGTGCTTACTATATATCAGACATTTCCCAAAAATATTTTCCTGCCTGTGACAAAATTTCTCACACTAGATAAACATGTTTCTTGCCACTTAGAACTCATTATGCAATTCAGGGTGTGAGAACATTAGGCATACCATTTGCCCTGATACATCTCACCAGAAAAGTGATTTTGTGACTTTCCTTTTCTCTAACTGACCTAGTTCATTTTCATAAGTGCCCTGGAGAGAAACATAGCTTGAGAAGTGGGTTTCACAAAGGAAGCAATCTGCATGAAGAGGGTCGGGAACTGTTTACTTGAAGTACAGTTGTTGATTTCTCTTGTGCCCAATGGTTATGATGCCAGAAGGCTGTTGCCATGAAGAGTCATAGGTTTTCAAATTCTCCATGAACAAGAATGCAAATTATTTTATGTGAAAACTTGGTGACAATGATGACAGGGAAATAGGCTAAGGAAAATATTAAAGGAGGTAAAAAGAAAGAAAAAAAACCCCACAAGAATAACCTTAGAACTCTAAGGTCAGGAAAGGGTTCGGGGACATAGATATCAGAGTATTATTTATTCAGAGATATTTATCAAGCCCTTATTATTTTTAGGCCATGGTCAGTAGTAGGGATATAATACTAAGCAATAAATCATCTTTCATGGAACTTTCATTATAGTGATGGAAGAGAGAAAACTGAATAAATAAATAAAATGGCAAATGCTGAGTTAGAGGAGGTGGTAAGGGGGATGTGTGTACTTGTCTTGGGGTAGGTATTAATTTGTTTAACACCTGGAAGATACACCTAGAAGATAACATTTAGGCAGAACCCAATCACTAAATGGAAGAGTCATTCTTTGAGCAAACAAAGCTGATTCTTTGACTTTCTCATTATTTCTGTCCCCAGCCCAACATATGAGCTGGTGTACCCTTCATTTCAGTATTTTCAGTTTCATTACCCATCAGCATCATGCTGCTGATGAAGTGTAAGGGAACATTTAATTTTGGGACCAGCGGGACTAAGACACAGAAAGGCTAGTACCTACCTTCAGTGCCCTCCTCTGATCAAGTCCCAGACCACTTACTCTATTTGCCAGGTGGTTCTGAGTTATTCCTGATTTTTCAAAAAATATCAAGAAACCTATCCAGAGCGTGTGCTCCAATATTTTCAGAACAATAGCATGGGATTTGTTCATTTAGATCAGGAGTGGGGAACCTTTTTTTTTTTTTTTTTGCCAAGGGCCATTGGGTATTTATAACATTAGTGGTCCATACAAGATTATCAACTTAAAAATTAGTCTGCTATATTTGGTCAAATATTTAATTAACTCACCCCTAATGCTTTGGCAGGGCCAGACTATATGATTTTGCAGGCCTTATATGGCCGATGGGCCGGACATGCCCCACCCCTGATTTAGATCAAGGAATTAGAAAAGAAAAATATTAGGAAGCTAGCAGACTTGCCTGATTGGGTATAATTCTTTGGGGGAGTAGGAGAGTGGATACTTTCTCCCTGCCCCCTCTACCTCTTTACATTGAATTTTTGAGGTATTCTCATTCTACTATCAACAACATGGAAGAAACGGGATTCAATCCTCTTACTCAATGTTCTTTATTAAAGCAAGGAGATCTGTTTACCTTCAAGCTAAGTCCATACTTCACACCTCCAGGGGGGCCATGGGTTTACCATTTAGAGTTTGGCTTTGGCTAGCCATGACCTGACCAGTATCCCAAACTTGAGGGCAGGGGTAACCACCCCATATGAAATATCATGGTGCCTGACAGGCTTCCTAGGCAGCTCGTACACCTTTCTCTCTGCATTACCCCTTCTCAGGTATATCTAGCTCACCTTCATTTCCTTGGGAGTTTGGGGTTGCCACACCATAGGTCTTCTGTCCACCCACCAGTTCAACAGGAGCTCTTGGCCTTTGACACTTCTGCACACATTCCAACTGAACACCGTCACCTAGTTGCCTCTTTGCATATCTGAAAATATATTGGAAACTTTTCAAATAAAATAAAAGAATTTACCAATGAAAGAGGAATTGTGGCAGATGAAGAAACCCAAAGCACCATGATTCTATTGCGTAGGTAATGGTCGTTGGGGAGTAGAGATGGGAGCCTGCACAGATCTAGAAACAAGAGGACTGCATCCTATTCTCCAGATTCGCCTCAATGTTCTCCAAGCCTCCTTTTCTCTGAAGAAGTGAGTGTCTGTTAACAGTGTATCAATCAACCTTCCACATAGGTCCCAGATAGTCAACAAAAATTCATCAATTGCTAAGAGTATATGGACATGATGACATGGCCAGCATACATTTTATCTTTATTGGCTTCTCTGTAGAGATTTAAAAGATAAAACATAAAATCATTGTTCCTGCTCAAAGAAACTTACCATTTCTGATAGGAATAGCCAACAAATGCCTGGAATTCATGTTGGAACACCAAGAAAGAAGTGTGTAGCTGCTGTCTGTTTATCATTTAGCTCATGGATGGATGGTCTGTCTCCTTCCACACGACTTCCTTAAATAAAATTGACTCTTGAGAACCAGCTGTCATGGCACATCTTCCATAAAGCCTTGTCTGATTCCCTCCTCCAAAGCTTAACTTGCTTTTCTTCTGAACACCCAGCATGTGCTCTGCTTCTGTTGGGAGTTAATTCATAATTAAGCATGGAGGACACACCCTCTGAGAAGAATAAAAGAATAGCAATAAAAACAATAAATGCTCTTTACTGAGAACTTACAAGCTGGCCAATACAATATCTTTTTACAGTATCTCATTTAGTGTTAACACTATTAATATTAGTTTCAAAATGATTATGTAACTCATCAAAATCACACATTCTAACCCATACCTGTTTTAGTCCAAATTCCTTGCTTTGATCACCAATGCCTCCTGACATTTTTCAAATTACTCTTCTCTCCTCCCATCCTGCCAGCCTACATTCTGGCCACCACATCACGTCCTTACACTCTTGACAATTGATGAATTTTGGGGATTGCACCAGAGGACTTCATCTCTCTCAACTGCTTAGGTGAAATGATATTGAAGACCACTTTTTTTTTTTTTGAGGACCACTTTTTGATCAGATCTGTCTTATCGCACCTACTGGGTTTTATTTCTCTGTAGAGGAGAAACTGTACCTTTTCACCTCTCCGCTGTCTCCCCCATACACCATCACTGTGGAGCTTAGAGCAATGTCTTGCTCTTATCATTTCTGAATGAGTTTTTTAATAACATTTTAATAAATAGAAGAACATTAACTAGAATAAACAGACTATGTAAATGAAATATAAAGTACAAGTGATAACATTTGTCTGCAAAGAGGGGCTTCCTAGACAAGGTGACTTTTTTTTATTTCTTTTGGCTGGAAGAACACTTATTAAGTGGTGATGAAGGTGAAAGGCAACCTATTGGGAAAAATTGCTTAATCATCTGAAATAAAGCATTTCTTGATGTTAATGAGAAGTGATGGTACTGATAGATTTCTTATGACCATAGAACAGAATAGCAAGAAAGTTTAATTTGGGGAATTTCTGTTTTCCATTTCAGGATCACTTCAGTCTTAAGTTTTTACTTGTATCCCACTGGATGCAAGTGGATGAAGGTATGTGCTAAAAATAGGCCCCTAATGTTTTCCTTATAATTACAGCACACGTCAGAAGAGACTAATGACCCCATCCCACACTGTTTTCTTTTCATTTCATTTGGCCTCAAACAAATAAACCTGATAAATATTATCAGAGTTACATATGCTCATTAAGGGTTATAGTCAGTGGCTATGTTTGTTTTACTGTGTAATAGACGATGAAACCATGGCCATGAGTGGAATAAGCTGGAATGGTTTTCATATTTTCCCATCACAACACTGAAGACTTGCTCATTGTATTTTCACTGGCTTGTATTCGAAATAGAACAGCTTAATAAAGCACTTATTCATTTTGACATGTCTTAAAGCAGTCCACATTCACATCTTCTGATCTAGTTTAATGATACATGCTAGATGTTTGAAAATGGTTCTTAAGTATAGCACTGAGTGTTAAGTAAGCATTTTCAGTGGCTACACAACTAGTGTGAAAGCTTTCAAATACAAAAGAGTATTTTTAATAACTTACCAATTCACCATAATTGAGGACTTTCTTGGTAATAATTTTAGGGATTAGAGTATAAAATTTAACTCATACTATATCAAACTGACATTATAAAAAGTCAAAGTATACTCTATTGGGTTATTTATTTATTTATTTATTTTTGAGATTCCAGGCTAGTAAATGAAAATAACCATTGTAATTATGTCCTTATGAAAATACCACACATTTTAATATCAGATTCTCATGGCTTTCATATTTTAAAAGAGACTTAAAAATAATAAGTCTTCCATAAATTCTTACAGAAATTGTAAAATTGTATCTGTGATTTGACTATCTAAAAAGTTCCTATCCCCTCTTTGCTATAATCCATCCTTCTGTCAACAGAGTGATGTTCTAAAATATAATCTGATCACGTCACTCTCATTTGAAACCCTTCAGTAATTCCCTACAAACACAATCCCAATGCTTTTGCATGAGATAAATGGCTCATATATCTCATATCATGGCCTATGTTAACTCTGTTTTAAATTCTCCTTTCACCCTTTTTTCACTTCCCTCCTATGTAACTCACAATCACCCTGAACTTCCTGTCTTGAAACTTGCAGGCTTTTACTTTTCAACCTTCACATACCCTTCTCATTATCTTCTGGGTAAAATTGTTTTCATGATGACTCCACTCAGATATAACTTCTGAGATTTTTTTTTTTCAGATTTATCCAAAACATATAGTTATCCTCTTCTCTGTGCTCCTCTAGTACAGTCTCTAGGCATTTATAATGCCATTTCCATCACCCTGCATTTTCATGTTTTAATGTCTACTCTCCCTCCCCCCAGCCCAAGAGGATTTTGTCCTTTTTTTGCAAGAAAAACTCAAGACTGATACAATCCCTGGCCCCAAGGAGATGTGATATAAATGTCCACTTACAGAACAATTGAATAATCAAATCACACCCTGCTCCTCCTGGAGAAAGAATACACCCACAGTTTCTGCCTTTTAATGCTCTGATGCTAGTTGCAGTTTTGGACAGGAGTTCCAGGCTGGTGTCAGGGATATGCTTCAGCAATAGTGTCCAAATGGTTTTTAGTTTCCAGGTAAAACCACATATGCCCAAGATAATATCAGGAGTTATTTGAACAACCACTTCTCATTTTGTCTCCATAAATATGGTGAACACATATACTTTCTTTGAAAATATTCCTTTGAGTTTCTGCTGAGGTGTATTCATTTAGAAGAACAAAGGGTAATTAGCATGTCACCAACAAGACAGCAGGAATTGTATGTTTGGCAGCCAGTTCCACAGGGAAATAGGCCTGGGTTTAGTTTCTAAACAAACTTCAGGAATCTGATTTGGTGGAAGAAGTACAATCTTACAGGGAAATCTGCATAAGAGGAAAGAAAACAATCACACTTGGTAGTAAAAATGGTTCCCCCAACATCACCAAAGACACCCTACGGTTATATACTCAATTCCATTTTAAATGGTAGCCATTGGAATACAGTTAAAGAAAGAAAATTACATAAATGGGAGGAGCTTTAGAGATGATTTTGTCAATACCCTTTATTATTTAGATGTGGACATAATTGCTAAGAAACAAGTCCTACTTGCCTAACCTGTTTGGGATACAGTGCAAACTTCAAGTGAAGGGAATACACAGAGGCAGCAGTGTGATTGCGTGTTCAGGCCATCAATTCTGGAGTCAGATAAGCCTGGGTCCATCACTTACCATCTTTATGGCCATAGACAAGTTATTTACTTTCGTTGAGGCTCAGTTTTTTCACTATTAAAAAACACATACTACTACTTACACTACTACTTGTTTAGATGGTGTGATAAGGATGAGAGATTCTACATATGGAGCATGCCTACAAAAATAGGAGTCCTCAATAACTGATGGATATTGAAATAGGGAGATATAAATCATGTTTGGAACTGACTTCCTGTCGTTTGAGGCTACACAACATTCAAATCTTTAGATTTGGGAAGAGCTCTGCGAGGAAGGAAGAAGGATCGCCTTCCACTCTGGAAATTCTAAAGGGCAAGTCCCTGTCTGCAGGGAGGTTGAACTCACCAGGATAAACAAAGGGATAAAAGTAAACAGAAACTCCAATGGGGCAATAACATTGCGGCACTACACACAAATATAATGAAACGAATGGGAGAAAATAATGAACCAGGTTGAACTCATCCAATCAGGACCCTTGCCTAGGACTCTGAATCTAGACTGGACAGGCCACAGGGGCACCACCCAGTGCCTTTATCAGGCTCCTGCATTCAGCAAGAGGCTCCCACTGCCCAGGCTTCCTTAGTCCCTACATGTGCTCTGTGCCTGATGTTCCTGGGTGCTCTTGGATATCCTCCGGCAAATTCATTTTTTGTTGAGAAATTAAATATATTAATTTCTGCTACTTCTGACTAGTAAGATGCTCGTTATAAATATAATTATAATAGAGGCAGGCCAATGCTTTCCAACCAATTTACATGCCTTTGCTAATACACTGTGCTATAACACCTCTTCCGTTATAACTATGGCTTAAATTTCTGTGTTAGAGAAAGAGGAGTCTACAAAAATGGGAAACTATGGATGAACCACAAGTTTACTTTAAGTCACAAGATTAAGCAACTGTCTACACAAACCTAGGATAGGAGGCACTTCTGTCTACGCTGAGTTTAAGGGCCTATTCTAACGGGCAGCAAGGAAGAGCAAGAGGGCAGACGCCTAAAACATCCAGTCCTACTAATTGAGAGCTAGTTACAAAAGAAGTGGTCCTGCAGTGCAGGCGTAACTTTGTGCTCAGTAACCAGTGATTTTCTAATATTTTTAGTTGGAGGGAAATATATGACAGATGTGTTGGCTCTAGAAACAATAAAAACAGCTCCTTAAATCACCAGGAAGGAGGTGGGGGAGAAGATAATACACTACAGAATAAATCAGTAGGGAGTGGGCAGGACTGCCTGATATGGTGGAGGGTACCAAGGGCATGATGTGTTCAGTAGCAGTAAACAAGCTGGGAGTGAGCAGGCCTTGGATCATAAGTATTAACCAAAGTACAGAGTCCCGCCCTAAAGGAAGATGCTATTCAGCTAGAGGAAAACAAAGGGATAAAAGTAAACAGAAACTCCAATGGGGCAATAACATTGCGGCACTACACACAAATATAATGAAACGAATGGGAGAAAATAATGAGCCAGCAGCCTGTGCCGAGTTCCAGTATGACAGTGGATCTCAATATCTAGTGCACATCAGAATTATCAGAGGCTCAGGTTAAAAGTGTACATACATCCTTGGGTCTCATGCCCAATAGGTGCTGCCATAATGATATTTGTGTGGCACCTGAGTTTTATTTTTTGAACAAGTTTGATGATGCTTCTAATGCAAGTAGCATTTCTCATTGTATTCCAGAAGAGTTTAACAAGGTTCCTTAGTTTCAATAGGTGAAATACCAGGTCATATTGTCCTAGGATGATACGCTTAAGACTAACACACCTGACATCACAGCACTGTGAACAATCGGGGTGAATTAAAGTCATTTATGAAAATTCTGATTTTCAAGATAGACTTGTTATCTGGTGCTACGTACAACCCACTGGTAATAATGACCATACCTGAGCTTTCACTGTCGGCCAGGCACTGTTAAGTGCTTTACATGCAGTTAAAAAGTTTGCTCTTCAAAGCAATTCTATGAGTTTGTTTCGTTATTATTCCCATTTTACAGAGGAAGCGACTGATAAACAATAAACAGAGGATGAGAATCTTGGGCGTCATGGACACTGATGGCTTATTTTGTGTCAACTGTGAGGCACCTAAACATTTGGGCAAACATTATTCTAGGTATGTCTGTGTGGGTATTTCTAGATGATGTGAATGAACCTTCGAATTGGTAAACTGAGAAAAGCATGTTACCCTGCCTAATGTGGATGGGTCTCATCCAATCAATTAAAAAAACATTCAGGACAAAAAGGCCAGTAAGAGAAAACTTAGTCTGCCTGATTTCTCAGCTGGGACATTGATCTGCTCCTGGCTTTGGGCTGGAACCTACAACTTTGTACTGGTTCACAGGCCTCTGGGGGACTAAACACAGGAAAGATGGTGCCTGCCTGCCAGTTCTGTGGGAGGAGGACTCAATACAAGGACAATGGCAGCTGTCTCTCCAGCCTTCATGTTGAAGCCACACAACTCAATTTCTATATTTGTGCCTCTGGCACTTCCGGAGCCTCTGTTTCTCCACAGGATCCTAAGGGGAATACCTATGAGCAAGTGAGTCTGTGTGTGAGCCCTTTAAGAGGATTCCTAGGTTTTCAGCAGCCTTCTCTCTCACGTGGATGCATAGAATCCCCATGAATATTTCACAGCCAGATATTGGGGGGGGGGGGGCTCTTCCTGGCACTAGTGCTCTGGGTTGGGGACCCTGGTGTGGGGCTTGGACCCCTTGATCTTCAGGGGGGACTTCTGCAGCTGAGACATCCCTCCTGATTCTCAACTGCCACATGTGGGCGTGGGGACAGCCTATTTTGAGTGCCTGTCCCTCCTACCAGTCTTGACATGGCTTCTTCTTTATATACGTAGTTACAGGACTTCTGATTGGCTAGTCTTTGGATGGTTCTTCAGGTTGACTGTTCTATAATTTAGTTGTAATTTTGATGTGGCCATGGGAAGAAGAGAACACAATGTTTATCTGTTAAGTCATCTTGACTGGAATTCTTTCATTCTTTCCCATTGCTTAAAGTAAAATGAAGAGAGACATAAGTTGAAGAAACAAGCATTAAGCAATAAAGAGCCAGAATTCGAAGGTTTAGAAAGCTCTCGGCCCCAGTGAAAAAATGAGACAACTTGTTCTGTAGAGAACCCTAAAGAGATGGCTGAATGGCCGTTTAATACGAGATCGTAGGTTTGACTCATGAACTTTATCGGCCATCTCACCAGAAGCCAAGAATACAGATGAGACTATACTGTCCGGGGCACTGCCAGTTTGAACTAAAGGGAACCGAGAAGGTGGGACAGGCTGAAGGAAGGCTATTAGACTTCTTGAATTTCACAGGATAGAACCATAGCACTATTTGGCTGCAGACTTGCATTATTTTTCAAGAAAAGGAAAAAACTATTCAAAAGGCAATGTAGAGATTATCACAGTTGCCACTCCCACCACAGACCCAGAGTGCACAGGCCTGGGCAATAAGCCTGCCATTACCTGATGTTAAATGTCAGCACTGCCACACGGTGTGATCCTTGGAATGAACCACATGGTTGGAGCCACTCGGGTGAGCCATGGAGTTGATGCTGCCACCCCAGGGGGTCTGTAGGGTAGAACATCAAGAGGATTAATCTTGAGCTTTAACAACTAATGGAACGTGCCTTGCTAGGTTTCGAACGTGCTTAGGCTCTATCACCCCTTTTTTCCTTCTAATTTCTTTCTTTTGGAATGTGACTCTACCTTCTGCTTAACTATTGTGTTTTGGAAGCATATGGCTTGTCTATGGTTACAAAGTCACACTGGAGAAGAATTTTTCCTCAAAATGAATCATACCTTAAATATCAGCCATATATGATTTAGTTGGTATTTATATAAGGCATACATTAGACTTCAGAGTTAATGCTGTAATGGATTAAGAGTTTGGGGTTTGTTGAGGGAGAAAAAATATATTTTGCATGTTATGAGAACATTATTTTGAGGGGGCAGGGGCAGAATGCTATGAACTAAATGTTTGTGTCTCCCAAAAATTTCTGTGTTAAAGCCTTAATCCCATTTTAATGGTATTTCCAAGAAGGGGCATTTAGGAGGTAATTAGGGTTTGATGAGGTCCTGAGAGTGGGGCCCTATTGATAGGATTAGTGCCCTTATAAGAAGAGATACAACACTATTTCCTCTCTCTCTCTCTCTCCCTCTCTCTCTCTCTCTCTCTCTCTCCCACATGAGCATGTGAAAACACAATGAGAAGGTGGCCATCTACAAATCAGGAAGAAAGCTCTCACCAGAACTTGACCATGAGTTCACCCTGATCTCAGGTTTTCAGACTCCTGAATTGTGAGAAATAAATTTTTATCATTTACCATAAATTGTCACCTAATCTACAATGTTTTGATAAGGCAATGAAGCAGACTAAGATACATATAGGAAATGGTAGGGCTGGGATTTGAAACCAAAAGTCTAATTTGAAATCTTTCTCTTGACCAACTACTCTACACTTTCAGTGGTCCTTTTCTCCCAAAACATAACCCTAAGCAAGTTTTACATGGATTCTTAAAGTGTTTCACTCTCTCACGTTCCCTTTATAACAATGGATAGAGGAAAGTGTGACTTGATTGAAGGTTCTGAGTGTCTGGAATTATTCTTTCTTCTTAAAACATCTCTGAGTGTGAGGCAGAAATCCCCCACTCCCATGAAACTGTATAGGGAGGCCATCAAGGGAAGGGGCAACAGAATCTCTCATGTCTAGACAACTTGATCATGTTACCAACACTTGTGTCAAAATTAAGTTTCACCAGATGCAACCTGGTCTCCGAGGGGACTGCATGAACACTGGATGGTCTTTAGATTAACATGTACAATATGTCAGGTTCACAGATAGTTTTGGGGCCAGGTTTGAATCCCAGTAAAGAGTTAGTAATTGGTGATAGTGAGGAATCGCACTTCTTTCATATAAGAGGGAAAAAGAATCCCAAGGATGTCTGCTTGTGGGTGTCTTAGAGCTTGAAAATAGAAAATGCTAAGGGAAAAACAAGTAAATAATGTTCCCTTGCAGACGTGGGGTTTAGTGTATTATGGAGGCAAAGGCAAAGGGCCATGCCAGAAAAGACTCAGCTGCCTCATTCTACATAGGAATACACTGGCCACTTAGAAGCCTTTTGGTTCTATTTGACTTGGGAGAAAAATGGGAATCGGAGAAACAAGACCACTAAGAATAACTTTGTTCTATTTCTTTATCAGGAACAATATCCCAGTGACAGGGATTGATTTTTGTTTTGGGTCAGAGCAGCAGCTTTATAAATTCAGGGTCCCTCCTGCTGCATAAACCTCATGCAACTTGTCACCAAAGAATACCTGAAGTCAGAAATGTTAAAGCTCTAATACCGTCATATTCTTTTTCTGTGGATACATATAGAACTGGGTAAATGAGATAGCACATATAATTTGCTTTATGAATTTGCAAAGACACACGACAGACTTTAAATAACGTACCTGAAAACTAAGAGCATGCATAAATGAAAACTGACATTGCCACTCTTTTTAGTGGTAAGATATCTGTCCTGTTCTTTTAAGTTTGTAGCTAGCATACTCTGGAAGTCAGATCAGCAGCTCCTTTTTGCAGATGGCCTATTGCATTTGCTATTATTATTGATATCATAACCTGTTCCCTTTTCTCTATCTCCCAGCAGCAGCCAAAGTATCAACTTAAAGGTCTTTGAAAAAAGCAAATCCACTCAAGGCTCTCAGTCTGTAGTTACATGTGTATTCAGGCCTCCAACTCACACTCACTCCATCCTGACAAGTGCAGAAGGTGAAAACATTGCTAGACAGTCTGTTTCTGAGAAGGATCAACCTGTTGCTGAAAGATTTATCATCAGGGAACTGTGGGATAGGAGAAGGCCTTTATTTGAACCAAAATTGGTCACTCAGAGTTCATTTTGTAATCTGATCATTTATTTATATTTTATGTGCATTCTACCAAGAAGAGGATGCATGTGGGACCATTACCTCATTGAATGTGGTGTGGTCAAGTGACTATATTATTGGATGACCCATTAGAGACTGTAGTATGCAGCTCATTTGCATGTTGCTTTAACCCTTTAGGTTCTGTTCACATCCACTGCAAATGAGATCATGAGACAGTTCTTGGTTTGAGCAGACACATGTCCCATGCACATACATATCTTTCCCCAACCACTTATAAAAGAGAACATGGGTGGTGAGAAGTAACAAAAGATCTGAAAAAAATTGAAGTATGGCTCATAGGAAAGAAGATTCTTCTTGTAAATATTAATGACCTATGTTCACTATATCAATTCAATGACATGAACCTTACTAATGAACAGGAAAGGTAATCACAGCTTGGCACTGTTCTAAAAATTATAACAACACCTTCTATGTACACGCATGCCTGTCAGAGTGTGCCTGTTACATTTTCTCACTTAATCTATGGATGTTTTTATTCTTACTTCACAGATGAGGTAATGGAGGTCTAAGGAATGATTTGCCTGAAGTCATAGCCCAGAGCTGGGACTCAAGGCCATCTTTGGGTGCTAAGACATGTTTTTCATGGTCTCTAAAACCACATCCAGAGGCTACTGGGGGCAGCAGGAGACAATTTTGAAAGAACCTGCTTGCCATTTCCATTCACTCTCTCAAAGTCAAACCTCAGATTCCCTGGTTAAAAATTACTCTCTTTCTCTGAGAATGACCATCAATACATTGCGTAAGCCCCCACTGATAACCCTCAGCCAGCAAAACCCCTAGTCATGACTATTTACATAGAATAGGAAAGACACTTGATCCTGGATTGGTCATTCAGATTGGAGCAAGGTGACACCAACTTGGAGTTTATGTAAGGTAGGTCTGTGAGAGAAATATCCATAACTTATTTTTGCTGAATCTCTTTTTGCTCAGAAGCTACTTTTATTTCCATCCATTTAAGTCTTGTCTGGAATTTTCCAAAATCCAGAAGATATGGAAGATAGGTTCATTCTCAGCTAAGTTCTTCCTTGCCTTCCTTTCCCTCTGCATCTCAGGGTGGCTGCACAATAGAGTTCTGACCAAAGAGATACAGCCACAGCTCTCTGAGCCAGAGTTATGGGTTCCAAAATAAAAAAAAGAGGTTCTCTTCCCATTTCCTGCTAACTGGGAAGCAGATGTTATGTCTAGAGGTGCAGAAGCCATATGGAAAACATAAAAAAGGCTACAGAATTGAGAGATCATTGAATCAGGAGACTATCAGCTCTGGACAGCCTACCTCTCAATTTTGTGACATATATAGAAAGAAAATACAAACATTAGTGTAAGCCCCTATGAGTTTCTTATACTTATAAGTAATGCAATCTTGATCTCCTTTTAAGCATCCTTATCTGACTTAAATGATTTGATCATCTCAACTATGACATGGGTTCCAAAGAAGTCATACACATATACAAATCCAGAAGGACACACTGTACACATGAGGAGACGGCTCTTGAGATGACCATTTCCAAATGTTCCATCCTTTACAGAGTAGAATTGAATAAAGGTATCCTGGTCAGGTTTCTTTAGGTTATCTGAAGGGATATGTATCAAAACTCTTGGGTAAAGAAGATTATTTCAAAGATAGAAAAGTTATTGAATGATTTTAAAAATTGACGAGATGCCTATAAACAGTTTAGATTCCACTTATTACTCATTCATTCATTCATCATGCAACAAATATTTATTGTCTACCTATAGCAATGTCAGGTGCATGGGTAACATGGTAAGTATTATTTACCTGTTTTCAGAAAACTAATGTATATATCAAGGCAGAAATTCAGCAACTATTTTTATAAAGTTTGATGAAGATTTGGATAATTGGAATATGTATAAGTTTCAAAGAAAAATGGAAAAGTAGGTCAGCATAGTTAAAAAATGGAACGTGCATATCTGCTTTATTATCATTATTATTGTTGTAGAATTTGTGTTTTCTCAAGAGATTTGAGAGTGTTAGTTTGGAACAAGCCATCTCAAAGGTGATGGGATTCCTTCCTGTCCACCATCTTTGGAATATTTACATAACTGTGTTAGTCTGCTCAGGCTGCCACAACAAAATACTATAGGCTGTATGGCTTTAATAACGGAAATTTATTTTCTCATAATTCTGAGGGCTAGAGGTCTCAGATCAAGATATGATCAGGTTGGTTTCTGATAGGACCTCTCTTTCTGGTTTGCAAACAGCCACTATCTTGCTGGATCTCTTTTCTTATAAAGGCACCAACCTTACCAAATTAGGCCTTACCCATATGATCTCATTTAACCTTTATCACCTCCTCTCAGGCCCTATCTCCAAATACAGTAACTTTGGGCATTAGAGCTTTAATATATGAATTTACAGTAGGGACTTGGATGGACACAGAAATATTCAGTCTATAACAATGACTAATTCTGTCTGCCTGGTTTACTTAAAGCAGGTCTGTGAAAGGAATGTCCACCAGGGTAGTAGTAGAGCAATGGTGCTCAATGGTCCACAAAATGAGGAAGAAAAATAGGACCACTATTTTTACATAGCTCTTCAGGCACCCTGGAGCTTTCTTTTAAGCATTCCACTATAAAAGGATAAGCTTCCCCGGTATGGAGACAAAAATTAGCCAACCAGAGATCAGTAGTCAGGGTCTCCTTCTGCAGAACTCAGATCATTCACTTCCAGGAGAGACATTTCTAGATAACAGGTCATTTCCATGGATCTGCTTCCAATGCCAGGAAACACACAGGCACACCAGAGAGAGCCAATGCTAGGGGATAAAGGAGACGGGGCTCCAGGTGGAATACAAAATGCTGCCTGTCAACCTGTAGTCGGGTCTCACACATATAAATAAAAAGCAAGGACTTTACAGGTGATTCTCTAATTGAGTCCAGACCCAAAAATTTGTATTCTCTTTAACAGAAGAGGAAACTGAAAAGAAGCGAGTATACCAAACTCATAGGAAGAGCCTGAGTTTCCCAAGCCCCAAACCATAGGCATTAGCCATGACGGGGATCATGCACCAGTCCTACCCCCGGAGGCCTGGACTAAGGACAAACCTTTCCTAATATTTTATTTCTATGATGGTTCAGTCTCGCTTTTAATTGTGTTAGCGAGTGCTCTAGGGTCCTCTTCTGGGATTTTCCTATATATTAAAGACAACATACCTGCAAAGAAGAGACACTGAAGCTTTCAGCCTCAAAATTCAGATTGGCATAAGCCAAGAGCCCCAGGGAAGGGTAGTAAAGAATAAGAATTGCATACTTCCACATCTGTTTTCAATAAAATTTATGTCAAATAATTTTATTTGACAAAAGCAATCCAAAGAATGACTTTGTTTTATTCAAAATGTCTTGAAATGTCATTAAAATTCACCTAGAAGCACATAAACACAACATACCACCTGTCCATAGTGTTAGATCAAAGGAGAATATAGGGGCCTGGGCCTCATGAATAGGAAGAGACTTGACCTACTGCAACCAGAAAGAGGCCATGTTGTTGCTTAGCATTTCTGTTCCCACCCAACCTGGGGCAAGTGATCTATTTTCAGCTTGACACCAATCAGGAAATGGCTCCGCTACAATTCCCTTCCTGTTAATGCAAATGAGACATAGCCTTGGAAAAGCAGAGAACACCAGCATGAGCCTGAGTATCAGATGAGCAAAGTCATTTTTGTGCTGGCAAGGGAGAAGCGGTAGCCATGTTACAGAGCACAACTGAGAAAGCAAACCTGCAAGGGCAAGTTTCTAGAAGGTAATTTATAACATGCACAGAAAGTGTACAGCAGTGCACACTCTTTGGGTAACTTCATTTCTTTGAATTTACCATCAGGGTATTTTAAAATGTATAAGTAAGAATGTTTATTATTGGGAGATGGCCATCAGTCTCTTGTGCTTCTACACATCTGGCAGGGTGTCCCAAGAAGGCAACGGCCTTACCACTCTTTACCCAGGCCATTGTTCAGGCTTGTGCTTCAAGCAAGTGACCTTGAAGGATGAACTGTCTTCTTTTGGGGCGAAGAGCAGGCTTGCTTACGACTTACATAGAAAAAGTAGATTTCGTAAACTCAGTATTCCTCGGTTGCAATGCAAACCCACCATGTGCACAGAATCCATCTGGGCCTATGGAATCACTACTGTGAAATTTGGGGGCAAGGAAACCAATATCTCTGACCTAGAAGTCTTATGTCTTCAGCCAACACCCATAACACAGTAACAGGCTTAATTCTAATCTGGCAAGTTGGATACAATCAAATTTCAAACCTGACACTTAAGACAGCATTGTTTAAAAAAACGAAACTAAATGTTATCCAGGGAGAAATATGATTAAGTTAATTATGGTCCAGACACATACAAAATGTGGTGCAGACATTTCAAAGGACTTTGGAATGCATATTTACTGATGTGGAAATAACATAACTATAGTTTTCAGTGGAAAAAGCAGGTAATAAAAAAATATGAATAGATCTACCTTTATAGAAACACATAGATATTTCACAGGTGTATATGCACAATATTTCTAGATGGTCCTATAAAAAAATGTCAGCTGGAGCAATCTCTAGTTGATGGACTTAGGAAAGAGTTTTATTCATTCCTCTTCTTATTTGTATGGTCTCTCCTTTTTTATGTAAACTTTTAATACTATAGTCCATCATTAATGATTGCTGAATTTTACTCATTTTTTGTGTTTCCATCATGTAATACATGTAAGTGCTCCTGTTCATTGGAATCATGTATCCCAAAGCTGTAAAAGATCTTAGAGAGCCTTTAATTTGAACTTTCAGGTCTGCAACTTGGGTGAAGAGAATGGCCTGCCAATAGCTGGTGGAGAAGAGCAGGTACAAACGTTTGGAATGAGATAATTTGCTCTTTTGTTTTTAAGAGTTTCTACTTTCTCCTGGTCTTCTCTTTCTATTGTGAATATGCATAACAACTAATAATTATACTTGAAAAGAACTGCCAAAAAAAATATGACAAAATACTTGTACATACAAGGGAAAATTGCAAAAAGAAGTAATGTTCCTGACAGAACACAGCTTTTCATGCAGTATGGACGGTGACTCACAGATCCTCAATGAGGAGAAATAATGGAAAAGTTCTTTATTAGACACAATCTTCTTAGAACATTTGAGTATCAGAACCTACTCTTTAGAATCTTAGATGCTAAATATGCTAGTATGTTAATGGAAAATTACAATATGTATTAGCTATTGTAAATACAGCAGGTCCTCAAATAACATCATTTCTTCATTCAATGTTTTGTTATCACATTGATGAAAAAAAAAATGATTCCCAGTGTGGAGTTTTCAAGTTCTCCTCATATCTGTATGGGTTTTTCCCAGGAATTCAGGTTTCCTCCCACATCCCAAAGACGTGCATGTGAAATGAACTGGAGTGTCTAATGGTCCCGGTCTGAGTGAGTGTGGGTGTGGGTATGAGTTTGCTTAGCAATGGAAGGGTGTTCTATAGAGGGTGGGTTTCCCACCTTGCACCCTGAGCTGCTGAGAAAGGCTCGGCCACCAGCAACCCTGAACTGGAATAAGCAGGTTGGAAAAGAATTACCTCACTTGTTTTTACTAACCTTTCTAAAATGTATGTGTAGCTTACATTTATTTCAATGTTTAGTATTGGAAGAGTTTGGGGTCTTTATTTAGAAGTTTGGTGATTTTGTGCCCGGAAATATGGCATAGGAACTTATTCCTGTTTATATCAATTAGCCCATGGTAAAATGTTTTATTATATACCCTTTCACTTAAAGTCACAGTTTCCAAGAACCTATTGATGACATTGAGGACCCACTCTAATGTTGCAATGAATTTGGAAATGCAAGTATCTTTTTCATTTCCTGTTTTTATTTCCTTTGGGTATATACCCAGAGGTGGAATGGCTGGGTCATGTGGTAGCTATATTTTTATTTTTTTGAAGAACCTTCATTGTTTTCCATAAGGACTGCTACAACCAATAGGGCATAAGTTTTCCCTTTTCTCAATATCCTCATGTACACTTATCTATTGTCTTTCTCATGGTAGTCATTTTAATAGGTGTGAGGTAATATCTCTTTGTGGTTTTGACTTGCATTTTCTTCATGGTTAGTAATGGTGAGCACTTTTTCATGTACTTGTTGGCCATTTGTCTTCTTTGGAGAAAAAGCTATTCAGTTCCAGTGCCAATTCTTAAATCAGATTGTTTGTTTTTTGATATTGAGTTGTGTGAGTTCTTTATATATTTTTGATATTAACACCTTACCAGATATATGATTTGCAAATATTTTCTCTCATTCTGTAGCTTTTCTTTTCATTTTGTTCATGTTTAACTTGCTATGCAGAAGCGTCAATGTTTACTTCAGTATTAAAATATGGGAACAACCTAATTGTCCATCAATTGATAAATAAACAAAAGATGTGGGATATAAATGTGATGGAATATTACTTAGACACAAAAAAGAAGAAAACCCTGCCATTTGCAACAACATGGGTGGAGCTTGAGGGCATTATGAAATAATCCAGCCCTGACCAGTTTGGCTCAGTGGATAGAGCGTCGGCCTACAGACTGAGGGGTCCCAGGTTCAATTCCGTCCGGTCAAGGGCATGTACCTTGGTTGCAGGCACATCCCCAGTAGGGGGTGTGCAGGAGGCAGCTGATCGATGTTTCTCTCTCATTGATGTTTCTCTCTATCCCTCACCCTTCCTCTCTGTAAAAAAACAATAAAATATATTTTTTAAAAAGGAAATAATCCAGACAGAGAAAAATAAACAATATATAGTATCACTTATATGTAGGATCTTTAAAAATATCAAACTTAAAATATCAAACCAAGGGCTAGGTAGTAGGAGAAGCAGAAAGAAGTTGGTAAAAGAGTACAAACTTTCGGCTATAAGATGAAAAAAATCCGCGGATCTAATTTAAAATATGGTGACTATATTGATACCACTGTAATGTATAATTGACCTTTGCTAAGAGAATAGAAGTTTAATGTTCTCACTAAAAAAAAAAATAAAAAAAAAATGAAGGTGAGGTGATGGATGTGTTAATTACTAACGGAAGAACTCTTTCACAATGTATATGTATATCAAATCACCATGGTATATACTTTAACTTATGATTTTATATGTCAAATATACCTCAATAAAACTGAAAAAAAAGAATATTTGTCACCTCCATGAGTTATACCATAATTCATCGATAAAGTCTGAGAGTGGGCCCTCAATCTCACTGACTCATCTATACATGCACCCCTTTTAAACCTGTTCGGACAACCCCTTCCAGCTCATCTTATTGTTCTGGCCTGATCTAAGGTGCTCCTCATTGTTTTCCTAGGTATTGCAATTGTCTTTGAATTACTTTCTCTGTCTCCATCCCATATATCTCTAGCCCAGCTTAACTCTGCTGCCACATGACTTAAAAAAACAAAACAAACAAACAAACAAAACGAAAACCACAGATTAGAGCCTGTCCCTTTTTTGCTTCATATGCTTCAGTGCCTTCCAAATGCTGACAAAATGGCCTTGCAGGTAAGGCCCTCCACCGTTATGTGCTCCTGCTGACTCGTCCTCCTTGCTCTGCTTCCCAGACTCAGTTCTTTTGATTTCTTGCCTCTTCCTCATGAATGCCCTGCCCCAACCCTGTCAAGTAAATGCTTCTCTCAAGATTCAGCTCCTCTAGGAAGTGTGTCATAACTACTGGTCCAAGTTGAATTCCCTTCTTAGAGTCCCAACCAGATCATATGAAAATTTCTCAAAACACCTTCCATGCTTTGCTTTGCTTTGTTTTGTTTAATATCTTCCTCTCCTATTGGTTTATAAGCCCTTTGAGGACAGAAACCACATCTTATTTATACTTATATTATTAACATCTAGTGCTATACTTGGCAAAAAGGAGACTATTTATGCTATACATCAAAAATATAGTTAAACTTCAGAGTCTGAGTTCAAACATGTTCAATAAATATTAATGCTGAAAATCCCAAATTAAGAACTCCTGATGGACTCTGAATGTGTTACCATCAATATTTCCTGCCCAGAAAGGAATAAATTGGGTGATTCCTACCTGCAAAAAAAAAACGTTACTTTGGAAATATTCGTTTCTGTGTGACACATGGCAGTCCCCCCTCTACTGCCATCGGAGCATGAACACCTTGGGAATGTCAAACATTCCGGGGAGAAAAGCCAACAGGAAAATCTAACGCTGTCACAACATGATATGCTTTTTGATATTATAGAACTGAGCATAATAAAATATCTTAAGCCTTTTCCATAATTTATTAATGAAAACATCCAAGGACAGAAACAAATGTTAACTTGAGCAAATCAAAGCTGAAGTAGAAAACAAAACAAGCTTTTAGAAAAATGATTAATCCAATAGAATTTGAGCCTGAAACTGAACATCAAGTTTCCATATTCTATTTATAATGTATCATTTGGGGTAGGACTTGAAAAGATGGGCTACATATAAGTTTTAAATGTTCTTTGTTTCTTCATTATGGTTTCATATCTTAAGCAGAAATGTTTTGAAGTGTCAAAGACAGGCCTTGTGACATGATAGCACTTGATAAGCCATTTCTAACATGAGAATTTTTGACAAGAAAGACTCTGGAACAATCAGCAACAGAGGAGTTTACAGAGCTTAATTCAGGATTAGGACAAATCAAACGTATCATTAAAAGTTCTTCCTATTGCCCTGGCCAGTTTGGCACAGTGGATAGGGCATTGGCCTGAGGACTCAAGGGTCCCGGATTCAGTTCCGGTCAAGGGCATGTACCTTGGTTGCAGGCACATACCCAGTTGGGGAGTGTGCAGGAGGCAGCTGATCGATGTTTCTCTCTCATCGATGTTTCTGGCTCTCTATCTCTCTCCTAAAAAATCAATAAAATATATATTTTTTTTAAAAAAGTTTTTCCTATTGACACCCACAGCATCCTGAGTTGGCCTCAGGCAGCTGGTTAGAGACAAAAGCATAACCAAGGGGCTGCTGGGAGGAACTGGGTCTCCCAGGTTTGCTGAGGATCCACATGGCTAAGAGCATACCTGCTGGACACTCATGCCACAGGGCTCCTGTAGGAGGGTTTGAAACTCTCTTAGGTCCAACAGGTAAGGACTAAAAATCAGATCATGCCCCACAGGGGGTCTACCACAGCCCTCCACAAATAGAACAATAGCCTTCTTTTGCTTGAGGCTCTGCTCCAGAGAACTCTTTTGCTCACCTTTTTCTTTTTTTAAATACTCACCCAAGGATATGCTTTTCATTGGTTCTAGAGAAAGAGGAAAAGAGAGGGAGGGAGAGAGAGAAGTATCAATGTAAGAAACATTGATCAGTTGCCTCACACATGCGTCCCAACTGAAACCTGAAAATGTGCCCTGATGGGGAATTGAACCTGTGACCCTTTGGTGAATGGGACAATGCTCTAACCATTGAACAAAACTGGCCAGGGCTCTCCTTGCTTTTGATGACTCCATCTTGGCTTGTTAAACGTTGAGTCCTGCATCCTCTTAATACCTTAGGCAGCCCTTTTTGTCTTGTGATCAGCACAACTTCATTTCCCATAGTGCCAGAAGAACTTTGTTCTGTTATATGATGCCTCTCCCAGCCTCTGAGGTGAACTCATTGAAGTTGAAAACTAATGTATGGACATCACACTGCATGGGTTTCTCAGCTCCCCAAAACTAGAACCACCCACCAAATTGCATATGCAGAGGTAGCATAATCAACTGATTGTGATTTACTATGCCCACCCCAGGCTTCAGTTTAGCCCTAGCATTAGAATGAGTTTGAGCTTGAAGCAGTTCTCATAGCTAAGTCATCAAATGTAGTTTCATTTGATCAATGTAAAGTTATGGGCATATTAAGAAGATGGTTCAGTTTGTGATCTAATCCATGTGTGTTGTAAATGATTTGTTATAAAAGGGTTTATTTCATAAATATTTCAGATATATCTAGACTGTCTCATCTTATTTTGTTCATTCTAGTTTTACAAAAGTATATAAATAAGCCTTAAAGATGTAGACAAAAAGAGGAATTTGTTCCAACTCTTATCAGGTCCATTGTTTACAGAATGAGTGTGTTTTTCATTTGGCAATTTCCTTAAGTCCATGAAAGAAGCAAAGCAAAATGGGTGAGTTAAGTACAAACCTATTAAATTTTATCTGTTATGTACTAAAATTATGCTCCATGGTTTAGAAATATGCATCATGTTGTTTTTAATAATTTGATTTCAGTCTTAAGCTTTATATTAGGGAAGAAATAGTGGAAGAGTGTTTTTGTGTGTGATTAATACAGGCATTTCTATATGAGAAATCAAGGTGGTTTATTTCCAGAAATTTCCATTATTCAGGGGAAAAAAAACATTCAAAGCTGCATAACCATAATTTATATGTAAGTATATCATCTTCATTTTGATTGAAGGTGAGAGTGTGTACGTTTGGAAAATGGGGAGGAGGTTATTTTATTTTAATTGCTTGGATGTGAAAGAATCTGGTTATCAGTTTCATATGAAATGCACTTGATACTAAGGGGTTCTGTGCTTGTCTTAGTCATTAAATGGAGATTCTGTGATTCTCTCATTACTTACACATGAACTTGGTGACTTACAATAAAAATGCATGATCCAAGCTCAACTTGCTCCTTTCCAACTGTGACAATGATAACATCCCTGCCTCTGGGAGTCAGGCTGCACTTTTCTCCAAAATGGTGATATTGCACCCTGGCCCACGAAGAAGAAGCACAGGACTCTGTAGGAATGGGAGAGAGAGCACAGGGTCTGTCATGCTCATCCCATCTCAGCAACAAAACAGATTGTCTGAGTAACTCATAGCTTGTGTTTCATAGACAAGCCCAGAGAACAATGTGCTTGGTTACATTCAGGGTCATGTGATGGTAAGCACCAAATTTTCCAAAACTTAGAAGAAGAGAAGAAATATGAGGCCCGAAATGTCCACAAATACATCTTTCTGAACAATGGACAAGGAGATAAGTTAAATATCTCTGGACTCTGAAACGATTTCACATTTCCTCTCCAGTGTTTCTTTTAAAGAGCTCTTTTGAGCAAGTCATAAATCTTTTTCAATATGACAGTCTATTGCTTTATGATTAAGTCAAGATTTTTATCACCCCTTAATAAAGTCCTTAACTTCTGAAGGGGTAAAACAGTATATCCTACGACCAGAAAAAAAAATACTGCTATCATAATATCCCTTATGTGTATCCAAGGGATGATTCAAAACAGGTTTGCGTATTGATTATTTTGTTTTCATTTGTCCATCAATGAAACCTCCATCTCAGAAGTCCTCTCTCTCCTGGTCTCCCTTCATAGTCTTTTTATCTTGCTCCCTCATCCCAGGACCCTACCTCCCAACCAAATGTCCCATGTTGTTCCATCACCATTAAACTCTTTCAAATCTATATAATTCTATTTGTCCTTAGAAGTAGCTTTTGGTTCTTTGTAATTAAAATACACTTGATAAACCTTTGTGTTGATAATATTGTCCACTTCTTATTGCATAACCTTGATGTTCTGTGCAAATAGGGCCCTGCTCTGTCTTCTCTGCTTTCTAACAGAGGAATGGGGAGGAGTGGGGGATGAGTGACAACAATGGGGGAAAACACTTTATCTACTGTCACTCTCTTTTTTGTGTCAGTTTTTTTAAGTCTAGTTTGTCTTTCAGAAGAAGAATTAACAAATTCTTGAAACTTAAAGCAACCAAAATACCAAAGTATTTTTAAATTTATTTTAGTGTGAAAATGTAATAGCTTAAAAGAAATATTATATGCAACACCTATTAACATGTTTTTTTTTTGCTATTAATTTATATTCTGCTCCTATGCTCAGAATAAGTGATGAGGGTAAGACTAAAACAAAGGAATTGATAAAGAAAGAGGAAAAAAAGAAAAAGGAAGGTGATAAAAGAATGTAAGATCACAGAGAATAGGCCTTACGTACTTGCAAACACAGTTACATTTGCTCTAAGGCCCTGGCAACCAAAGCCAAAAAAGGGAGATATGCTCTGTTACACAGTTCTTACTGTCAGGTAAGAAAAAGCATACTAGTTCCTCAGGGAAGCAAGCTTGATGGTGCCTCAAATGGGAAACACTGAGTGTTGTCAGACAGTGTACACAACTGGAGTTCTACAGGCAACGACATTACAGAGCC
The DNA here is from genome assembly GCF_014108235.1 of Myotis myotis. Taxonomy (NCBI): domain Eukaryota; kingdom Metazoa; phylum Chordata; class Mammalia; order Chiroptera; family Vespertilionidae; genus Myotis; species Myotis myotis. The sequence continues at coordinate 9,332,011 of NW_023416315.1, forward strand.
CTCCTTAAAAGTCGAGTACAACATTAAAACACAACCTAACAAGAATATTTTAAATTATGAAAGTTTCTGTCAGTCCAGCTTGAGTGGGGGCATGGAGTGCTTAACCTTTAGAGAACCATTTTGTTGAGGTTAGATAGCAGATGGTTTACTAGTACTTTTTCAGTGGGGGATGGAAAGCCAGTTGTTTGATGAAGTCTTTGAAAGCAGATTCATTATCTGGACAAAAGAAATTCAATCACAACATGCCAGTCTATCACAACCAAGGTATAGGTGAGCAGCTATTGCTCTCCTTATCAGTGGCTGTCCCACTTTCCTACAGCATTAAGCCCTGGCAGTAAATATAGACACACTTCCTGTAGAAAATTATTTCCAGCATATAAAGAATTGAGAATGAACCTTCTGCAAACAAAAAAGAATATATACTTTGGGTCTACCCAGCTGGGATCAATCCCACAGATTGCGATTAGAATAGCTCCGGCAGGAAAAGCACCCTCACTTAGCTGCACACCATTGACTATTTTTCATGATGTGAACTTTGTGTCATGGGGACTAGATCCCAGCCAGAGAGAGCCAAGTGCCTATGACACTTGAGGGACTTGGTTGGACTGTGCTTTCCTGAAGCCCTCTCCAGAATCTGGATCTCACAGCCTACCCTCACACTGATCAGCACAGTCATGTCTGACATCCCCACAATGATTGGATGTTTCTGTTTTTAGGATGCAATAAGATGTTTAAAATGTTTAAATTTTAGCAAGTTCCTTTCTGTTTCCCCTTATATGCTGTCGTTTTGACCTAAATGAGGCTTTTTTTTATATAGCAAAAGACCTTCCCAACCAAGAAATAGATAGGCAAGACCCATGTTTATTCAAACATAGATAAATCTTTTTCAATTTCTGAATGATTCATGGGTAGGAAATGAATAGAGAACTCTTCTTGAAATAAGGTTAATAAAGCATTTTAGTACCTCCAAGAGAACAAAAAATACTACATAAAATATAGAAATGTTTCTAAAAACTCCTAATACCACTTGTTCAATTTAGCATTCAGTGATCTGGGAGACATCACTTCAAGGATTAAACTGAAGGAAAAACAGGTGCTCTTGACAAGTCCTCCTAATGGTGGCCCTAATCAGGGTACGTGAGCTATGTGAGCTTTATACAATAGCACAGTGTGAATCTGCATTTGACATCTTTCAAAGGATCGAAATATTGAAGAACATGAAACATTGCTGCGCTTGGCCTCTCTTATTTTTAACTTTTATCTTAATGATTTGGAATTGCTTCTAGATCACCTAGATGCATATGCCCTGCCAGAAAGAATGACAATCATGAGATACACACTGCTAATTTTATATAACCAGAGTGAGCTATACTAGAATATGGATATATGGAAGTAACAGCGCCCCATAATTATCCCATAGAGTTCCATTTAACATTATTAAATTCTGTGTGCAAATTAATTTGGAAAGGAGTATTCCATTTAATATAGCACAGGGCTTCCTGAAGGAGAGCAACACAAACCCATCCTACCCAGTACAAATTGACTCCAGGTAAGCCATGAAAATATATCCTACTGTTCAGCGTTCCAAAGACAATTCTTTTCATTCTTAAAAGAAAAGAAAAAAAAATGATGTCAAAAAGCTATCTACTAGAGTCTAATATCCAAGGAGGTAATGCAATAGCTGCGATGGAAACAGTAAAAATAGCAATGAAGAACATCTCTAACTCATTAGAAAGTTGATTGGGGATAGAACTCTTCTTCAGTGTGCAGAGGAGTTGGTGACAGTCTTCACTTAGGGAACCAACAGTGCTTTTACATCTGCCAAAATGGGCTCTTTCTTCTGGGTACAAAGTTAAAATACTTGAAAATAAAATAAGCATAATATATACATGTGGGGATAATTCAAATATAATTAATTGGGTAAATTTTGAAATAGTATAACTCAGAAAAAAAAGAACTTGTAAAAGCACAGTCTGGGGTAGCATCATAATATTTCTTTATGTGAAATTACCAACAAAGGTGTAGTTGATGTTTAAAATGCAATCCATCTGGTTTAGTCAGCTTCTTATTGGCCATTATTATAAGGGGAGGGAGCGGGAAATACATTCTTCTCCTGATGATCCACCTGAAAAGCTGCCTAAAGAGTGATACTTAGATTTGAAAATAAAGAGTCTGGGGAAGACTAGGGTAGAAAAGTTTCCAGGAGTTGATTCATGACCCTTCTATCTAAGGAGCACATTGAACTCTGCTGTGTTCCTTATCAAAAGTCAGCCTGAACCATGGTGTGACCTGCTCAGGAAGAGCCAAATCCGCAGCCTATTTCCCATTGAAGTACATACTATTTTCATGGCATTCATGATGGACTTTTAATTTAGAATTTCTCAATAGTAATATAAGTGTGCTGTCTGTCCAGACAAAACTCACCATTTCAGTTAGTTGTTCTCTCTCTCTCTCTCTCTCTCTCTCTCTCTCTCTCTCTCTCTCTCCCTCTCTCATTCTCTCTCTCTCTCTCTCTCTCTCTCTCTCTCTCTCTCTCTCTCTCTCTCCCTCTGTCGTTCTCCTCTCTCCTCTCTCTCTCTCTCTCTCTTTCTCTCTCTCTCTCTCTCTCTCCCTCTGTTGTTCTCCTCTCTCTCTCTCTCTCTCTTTCTCTCTCTCTCTCTCATTTGTCTTTGAAGGGATCCACATAGCAAGAGCTGGTGATTCTTGGGGAGAAAAGTCTGTTGAACTGGACATTTACTCAATATGAAATATCTGGACACACCAACTGTCCAATTGAGGAAAGAGTATGGCAACACCCTATCTTATGCTTTGATTGCCTTTGAAGCAAATACAGAAGAGCTGGGGTTACCTGAGTCCTCCCCTCTCTCTTTAGCAATAAGAGGTGGGAGATGAAATTCTTAGCTAAAACCAAGTGAGGAAATGGGGTGACTGATAGCAAGAGAAGAGAGCAAGAAACAGGTTACAGAGTCCTGGAGGCATCATGGAGTCCTCAGTGAGGGAGTCTTTGGTCACTCCCTCACCATCTTGGAGGTCAGGGTGGGGAACTACATGTGAACCACTCTGTCTTCAACGTCTTCACCAGAGAGCACCCATGTGTGGACAAAAAGTACAGTCAACTTGGACTTAATAAACTTTACTCTAGTTTTGAAACCATTTGAGATTCTTTAAGTATTTCTAAATATTTTGAATCTATTATGTAATTTAAAGTGACCTGATTGGGGGTGGGTGGGGATTCGCATCTAATTACAGTAAATCCTAATGTTGTTGTTTTAAAATACCATCTGTGTATATACAATATTTGTTTCTCTTCTTAAGGGATATCCCAAACTTCCAAGAATAAACATTCAACTTCAAAAATCCTTATGGGAAGTTCCTACTTTTTAGACCTACCTGCTCAAATGAGTTGTCATATCACAAATCATATAAGTGTGTGATACTGTTGAATATGTACTGAAACACATATAAATGTTTGTGGACTGATGCATCCAAGTTCTGGAAGAGAAGCAAAGTACTGATATGCTACGATATTAAAAGAACCATAAATGACATATAATATTGATAATTTTATTTTTAAAAAGAGAAAATGTCTTTGTGTGGTGGGCTCACAGTGCAATATACAGATCTTCTACCATGGAAATCCACACCTGAAACCTATATGATTATATTAACCAATGTCACCCAAATAAATTTAATAAAAAAGAGACAATATCTAGAATCGTGAGAAAGATTGGAAGAACAAATGGAAACAGACAGACACTCCAAATTTCTCCAAACTGATGTACCATATATGTGTAATGTTTCTCTTTAAAAATATAGTTTTACTGTCACTAAAGTACAGGCCTCTGAATTTCCAAATCTTTTAGATTCAGGGGGTCTTTGAAAGTGTGTACAGTATTGGAATGCTATGCACCATGTAAGACCTTTTCTGATTTCAAACATTATTGCTTGAACCTGGAATCAAAATGGATCATCCTGTGAATGGCACTAATGGGACTCTCCTTGCAAATACTGATGTTATTTATGCAAAATGGCTGCCGCAAGAATAAACTTGTGTGGGAACAGAACAGTGACAGGAACACAAGATCTATATAGTTTAAGTCTTAGCTTCCAAAACAATTGCTCATGAGAAACTACATTTGAAGAATGGAGTGAAAATGAAGTGGTATGCTTTTCTGTGGGTAGCTGTTTTTTGTTTGTTTGTTTTCCATCACACAAAGGCTCAGAATCTAATGGTTATCACTGGCAATTTGGCAATATGGCATCAAAGGTTGCTGGGGGAGCAGGGTTACTGCCAGATTTGACACTAAATCTGTTTGTGGGTTACATGCCAATGCAAGTAATGTGAATTATAAAATGATGAAGGAAGTCATCCATTAAATTGCTTTAGTGGTCTATCTTGCAATTACCTTGGAACACACTCATGGGTGGTAATAGTTTTAAGGAGATAGCCATGTTGGTGCTTTCACGAATAGAAGAAATGTCATGGCTATAACAAATGGATAAATATACTGAAAAAAAAAACACCCAAAAAAACTAAAAAACAAAGCACTATTTTCTGTTTGGTCTTCAGCTACTTGTGCAATGTCACATGAGTAGAACTTTCAAGACATCCATGTGGTTTCTTTGTAGAAGGAAACCAGCCTACACACAGAATAAGAAACATTGGTTATTTCTTTGCAACCTTCAAAATGGCAATGGAGCCTTCACTGGCTAAAGGTGAAGAATCTGTCCTACTGCATCCTGGGTAGGAAAAAAGCTCAGGCATTTCTCCTGTTATTCTTTATGATATCACCATGAAATTGCTGATGAAACTTGTGAACAAGCAATAACTGAAGGCTAACGCAAAATTGTAAATTTCCTCCTGGAGCATTGATGACATCTCTCAATACATACAAAGAGTCCTTTGGCAAAAACTGGACAACAGGCATTTAAGTAAATCCCTCTCCAATAATTAGTGGACTTCTAAGTTAATTGAGCAAAGAATTTAGTGGCCACCTATGACAAGGAATAGACTTGATGTAATTAGTTTAGGAAAGTCATTAAACAAATAACATCAGGGACAATAACAAAAACAACAATAACTAATTTTATTCAGGGGTATAATGTGATTTTCAGAGTTGCTACATTCTATTATTTAAAAGTTCACTTTTTAAGAAAAAAAATATGAGAAATGGAAAGAAATAAGAAAATATGGCCCATACACAGGAGCAAAAGCAGTCAATAGAATTTGTGCCTGAAGAAGCCCAGGCAGACTTACTAGAAAAATACTTTAAATCAGGTAGTTTAAATATGTCCACAAAACTAAAAGAAATACTGTCTAAAGAAATAAAGAAACCTTGTCAAAAGAAATAAATATGAGAATTATTTCTCATTAATTATATAATATTCATGGAGCTAGACAGTATAAAAGAACCCAATAGTAATTCTAAAGTTGAAAAGTACAATAACTGAAATGAAAAATTTACTAGAAAGGAGCAGCATCATATTTGAATGGACAGAAGGAAGAATTAGCAAACTTGAAGTGAAAGCAGCAAGAGAGAAGCAATTTCTCACATAAGGGATCATCAATCATATGATTAGCAGACTTCTCACTAACAAACATGGAAACAGAAGATATTGGACTAACATATGCAAAGTACAGAAAATAGATGATCATCAAGCAAGAATTCTGTATCTAACAAATCTGTTCTTCAAAATAAGATTAAAGAAGAAATGAAGACATTCCAAGATAAACAGAACTTAGAGAGTGTGCAACTGGAAAATCAGCCCTACAAAAAAATATTACTTAGACCCCTTTAGAATTAAACAAAAGTACATTAGAAAGTAAGTCAAATCTATGTGAAGATATAAAGAGCACTAGGAAAGATAAACATATAGGTGAGTGGAAAAGATAATATGGCATATGCCAAATCTGGGCACTTAGGAAACAAGAATGAGCAAGACATGGTTCCTTCCTGAGAAAAGAAGAGTGTAGGAGGTATTCTAGATATATAAATGATTTTAATGGATGAATTCTGTAATGTAGAGGAGACTGTGGGAGCACATAGAAGGGCCTTACCCCAGAGAGGAGGAAGAAGGTATTCATGGACAAGAGAGTTAAGCACCACATAAAATGTTCTGAGGTTGAATTTTAAAGGACAGGTAGGGAACACTGTGAGAAAAAAAAAACTACGGGAGAAGAGAGAAGCATGAGCAATTGGTCAATCAATATGTGTTTAGGGAATTATAGTTTACACCAAAACAAAAGGTGCAGAGGGCTAATATAGAAGCAGAGGGCAATGAGCTCAGAGATTCAGGGGAAGCCAAATTGTGGAGGGCCTGACTGCATTCTGGAGAACTTCGTTAGTTAAGTAACAGGCAGTCACTGAAAGTTTTTGCGTGAGGGAGTGAGATGGTCAGTTAGATCATTCCAGCAACAATCTGAAAAATGAAATGAGGGTTGAGGGTAAGATGAGTGGGAGAGAGAACTGGGACAAGAAGTTCTGTCAACCAGTTATTGCAATATTTATGGCTAAGAGATTATGAAAACTGAATTAAGAACACCTAGAAATGGGGTTATTAAGATAAATTAATAGAGCTTTCTGAGTGAGTACATAGAAAGCAGAGGAGACAGAGGATTAAAAGTAACAAATAATGTGGACAATACCAGAGGAAGCTTATTTTGAAGGAAATAATAGTATAAGGCAGGTTGAGTTTGAAGTGACTGTGGAACATCTAGTTGGAAATGACTGGTACGCATTGAGAATATGAGCATAGAGCTTAAAGAGAGGTCATGGTTATAAAAATAAATGTGTGAGTCATCTGTATTTAAAAGGTGGGTAAAGGCATGTGATTCAATGAGATCATCCAGGAATGAGGAGAGGGGAAGGAAAACTCGAACAGTTCCATGAATGGCTCTTCATTCCTATGAAGAAAATCAGAGATGTAAGGGTATTTTTCCTTCCCTCATAGCTTTTGATGGGACTTTTTTATCTGTCCAGAATCCCCCAGGCACCAGATACTTTTGACAGTGACAAATAATCATATTTATAGCAAACAATGGTATAAGAGATTAAAAGCATTACCCTTCCTTGTGAAAATTAGAATCTAAGGAATTCTGGCTGGTTGAGTGTTTCAATACCAAGAAATGAACCACTAAGATTGGAATTTTAGGCATAAACAAAGATTTTTTGAAGCCAAGATTGGCACCAAGAAGGACATTCTCTATTGTTTCCATTCTTGCCCCATCCTTTTATTCCAATCATCACCTTCCAGGATTCTGGTTTAATTCAGTGGATGCTATGCATTTCAACCTGGAGAATGAGTGAAAGTTCTGACAGGAAAATGTCTCTAAAGCAAATAAATTATTTCTGTATTATTATTTCTGTGGACAGGCTTATTCCACCTTTTTGTGAGCTAGATTTTAGGAATGGCTACAACTCACCCCCCACCATGCCAATGATAGCAAGAAATGGTGTAGTCACCATTTCTTGCTCTGGTCAGAGGAATTTGAATGGCTGCTTGGAGCCCACAACAATGTTTTCATCTTTTCTGGGACAAGAAGTTCTGTCAATCAGTTATTGCAATATTTGTGGCTAAATATAAATTGGGGAATGTAATAAAATAGCAACTCACTAGCTCAATAAGAAAACTATTTAAGGGTAGACCTAGTGTAAATTATGATAGCATGCTGTGAATCACATGATGCTATCAAGATTCCGTTTATTTCTCTTCATCTGTACTGGCTCCCTTCTCAAAAAGACTCTTCTCTCATCATCACAAGATATCTGAAGCTCATGGAACTATAAAATTTTAGGTTCAAATCCAGTGGCACCTAGTGAGTCTTTCCTGACATTCTCAAAGTTCTGGGATTCACTTTAATTGGACTTGCTCTGGTCATAGCCGTTCTTGTAATGTATGTGATGCAGTGATTGACTTAGACCTCCATTCCTAGGGCTGTAAATGGATCCATGTCAAGACTATGTGGACTTAGAGGAAGGAGTAAACTTCAAACAGAATATTATGTCTGTTCCTGAAAGAAGAGGAAACAGATGATAGAGAAACAAACAACAGCCATCCACAACAATGCACCTCTTGGCTGTCCAATGTTCATATACAATTGTAGTACAACTACTACTACTAGTGCTTATTGCATGTATATTTTTCTTTTTTTCTTTAATGTCTACATCTAGATATAACATAGTCACTCAATCCCCAGAAAGTGAAAGTAAAATCTCATTTGATGCTGCACTCTACTCCAGCTTTAGGATTACTGGGTGATAGGAAGTCTTTACAAACAGACACCCAACACACTCAATACACAATGGCAGAAAGATCACAAAACACCCAGTGTAGGAAATGGGAAACATTTGTAGTGTAGTTTGCATATGTAAACTTTTATTGTTCACTAATACATTTCTATAACATTGACTGGGACATGGTTGATACCTAGCATTTGTTCAGTGAATGCATGAATGAATGAATGAATGAATGAATGAATGAATGAATGAATACACAGCTAGACAGAAACAGCAAAGATATACTGTTCTATGCTCAGCTGGCCTACCTACTCATATTCTTCTCTCTGAGAATCGCATCTGGCGTTTGTCTGTAACCCAACTTTTCTGCTCTTTGGTAGAAATCTTCATAAACTATTATCTTCTGTGGTCATATCTTGACATTGTAGAAAATGTTCCGAATGTTAGACCATTTTTTTGTTGTTAACATTTCTCAGATCTGCGGGCTTTCTCAGAGACTAAATTTTCATAGACAATTGTTCTGACTTCTCTTTTAAACATGTGTTAGTTTTTATCTATCTCCAAACGGAACTCCAAAGCCAGAGGTCTTGTTTCGTTATGACCCTTTAAATTGGAATCCAGCCTGATAATTTCTCTTTCCAAGTAATTAGATAGATTCACTGTCCATCCCTGATGTCCTTCCTTTGCTGATCTTCATCTCTGCACTGCCCCGGAGCAATTTGAAACAATGACTGAGATAAGAACACCAACCTGACACTCAGGTAGCAACTACACATGCCTTAAAAGTGTGAGTAATCATCTTCTTTGTTATGTAGGAAACATATAACAGGAGGTGCTTGGCAATGATATGAAACAGGTTTGCCCCATATTCTAACGATATCTTCTGATATGGTTTTTATGTTTCTAACTTAGTTTGCACTAACTTTTGGGTTGGGTAGAGAATAAACTTTTCTGATCCTGCAAGGATCCAAAATACCCATCTTAACTTTCTTATTCTACGGATTTCATCCAGAAAGTCATCTTTCAGAAAACGTGTACTCTCGTTCTTCTCTGATTTCAGATGTGTCAGCTTAACATATGCGTATCTAATTCTGGGGCCTATATTGTCTCCTTTTAAAGGCTGCAAAAAGTGGTTCACATGTTCTCCTACCACATTCCCGGATGCTTCTGTAGGTATATGGTCTAAGCTCTGAGATATAACTTGGCTCACCAACTTCTATGCTGTGAATAATTGGTTCTCAATACCTTCCACTCTACCTCCTCAGCTTAGCATTATCATATTTTGGGTCTCTTACATACAACACCGCACTCCTATTAATGATGTATGTGTCGGTCAGGATCCTATCTCCGATTAAGTTCCTAAATATGAGGTATTAAGCATAGACATTAACTGATTCACAAAACTTGAGTTCAAACCTAGATATGACTTAAAAAACAGTGAAAGTACTTGTCCCGGCATTATCAACCTTGTCCTAAGACACGCTAGTCACTGTGACAAAAGGAATGAAATTTGCTCTTTGGACCACATGCCACACTCTTGATATGAGGGTGGAACCCTACCCAGACATTTGGAACTAAAATAGAGGGAGGGGAAAAAAATAAATAAATAAAATAGAGGGAGGGGAGAACATCTACATCAAAGTTGGATATGTAAAAGAAGCAATGCTAACTCAAGAATGAGCTTTTAAAAACCTCTATTGTATATCTCTTTAAGTCTCTTTTTCAAATGTTGTAATTTTTTGGATTATTGTTCAGCAAATATTTATTTATTTCTATTTCCTGGGTGTGTGAGGTTTGTTTCCTGACTCATTGATGCTCAGCTTGGCTGTATGATATTCTATAGCCAACGGAATGTTAGAGGACATGACAGGAAGACGTCTTAAATGAGCATGTGCATTTTGGCTTGGCTCTTGTGCATCTGTAATACCATCAGAATAAAATGCTGTGGATAAAGCTGCCCCTTCGGTCTGTGTCCCAAAATGAACTCACCTACAGTGGACCTGAATCCAACCCACAGCGTGAAGAAAGCCACCTGGATGAACCCATTCTAGATCAGCTGCACTCAGCCTGCAGAACTGTGAGTGAGAAAATAAGTACTCGTGTTGTAAGCTACCAAATTTTGAGATCGCTATCCAGCATTATTTTGGCAATAGCTCATTAAGACTTTCTTGTGGTATATGCTCCAGAATATCTTTCTAAAAGCAAAAATCTGATTGGAAAATGGGACAAAGAAAATTATGTAGCAGTTGGATTTGCAGAGCATGGACACTGTTTTTATTTAGATTGTATGTTTCCTTTGGGTGGGCTATTAGAGATTTGGGAGATATGATTTTCTCAGTTCTAAGATGTATATTGTTTTCCACCCTAACATTCCTATACCGGGATGAATTACAAAGTCAATGTGCATGTGGCCTAGTGGCAGATGGCAGTGTTTCTCCATTTCCTCTATACCACCTCCTGTGGCGGTGTGTCCTTTACAGGTAGACTAAGTGTGTGCTGTAGTCCAGCAATTCAGAAGTCACAAAGTACAGTAGGGGTTAGCAGGACTAGAACAGACCAGGGGTGTGCCCTTTGACCAGTTCATCCAGTGTCTAAACAGCATCATTAAATATTGATGGAGTACATTCTAAATGCAAGCAAAGTAGCATTCTCTTTTGAAAGCGAAATAGTGAGCGCCACATGGCAGTACGTAAAGTCAGCTCTTTTTGGATATACTTAATTGCCTAAATGTGTAGTTTTTCAGGACCCAGATTACTGTATCATGTAGTAACTAACCAATTATTTTTAAATTGGAAATTATTCAGAACAAGTCTTACCAATTGGCCTTCTTGACAGCAAAAGCTACAAGAATGGCCCCATCCTGCATGGGAAACTGCACAGTATAAATCCCCAATAGATAGAGTTACTAGAACTTGTCTTGTGAACGCTGGTGATTGGCGACCAAAACAAAATTTTAGCTGTAGTTTATCTGATATTATGGTGCTCTTTTTTTATTATAGTTAGTCAACAACTTCAGTTGCTGAAGTTTTCCCACAGAACAATTTTATAATTGGTTGGATAATTAGGAGTTGTGTTCCTGACCAAGGACTCAGTAGCAAATAAATCATAGATATGACCAACAATATGGCACATAAACAAGATACAACCACCACAAACTTCCAAAAATAATTTCAATTAGTAAATTATGATCCCAGTTTCTTAAAATGGGTAAGAATTTACAAATAACACATAAAACACAAGCCTAATGTATTATAAATTTGGTCAACATAAAATTAATAGAAAGATGGCTATTGTAAACTGTGAATTAAGACTTTTGTAGGACAGTGTGTATGGCCCACATCTTAAAAAAACAAAAACAAAAAGCAAGCTGACACAGTGAGTTTAAGTGATGCATTCCTTATTCCTCAATATATTTCACTGCTGTAAATATGTCAAATAAAAGCCGATAGAGTTTCTTTAAATGCAAAACTTTGGGAAAGAATGTTTATGAAAAATCACCAACAGATCTTAAATTAAAATTTTCAACATTTCTATCACCATATATAATTAGCTTACACGTGCATATACACACACATACACCCACACCCTCCATCCTGCCTGAGTTTATAGCATAATCACTGTAATGTCTAGAAAAACAACACTAGGAAAACTTCTTTTCATGGTTCCTTTATACCAGTGGTTTGTAACTAAGCATGATTTTTCTTCAAATTTAGTAATGTCTGATGAAGATATTTTAGGTTGTTTCAACTAGATGGTGTTATTGGCATCTAATTAGTAGAAGTCAGGGATGTTGCTCCTAGCGTGCATAAGACAGCACCCTGCAACAAAAGTTAAGAGACCCCACTTTACACAAAGATTTGTATTATAGAAAAAAAATGTGGATTCAGCCATTCAGCTGCCTTGAATAATTCTTGAAATTAATTTTATTTCTCAACAGGAAGTACAACTCATAGGTAGCCCAATTACAATCTGCAAAGAAAGCAAGGAACTTATTTGATTACTGTGATCATAGTCTGGTGCGTGGAGCATTAAGGTGGTTTAATGAATATTTGTTAAATAAATGATCACATAGATGGAAAGATGAAGAAAGACTAAGAAAGAAAGGGGGGAGAGGAAAAAATAAGTGGATAGTGCTAGAGCCCAAGTTTGTTTGATTTTGGTGAACTTGCTTTCTTTTCATTTACTTTCAGAAAATCAGTAGGCACAGGTTTAGCTAACATTTATTATTTTCTAATTACTATAATTAATTGCTTCTTGTATTTAACTTATTGTATTAGAGGTAATTAAAGAACTTAAGTGTTATTAAAAATCATTTTACAGTTGTTCCTGTAGCAGCTCACCAATAGAAGATTTTAAAATAATGTTATTGACTTTCAAGGGAACTCAAAGATTATTTTCAAAAAAGTAATCACATCTAAATTACACTGAGGTTTGTGGTGAGTTTGCTTGCTTTTGCATTGTGTTTCTTTGTCTGTAACTTATTCTCTTTGATTATCTATTCTTTTCCCACCTCTAAATAATATCCTGAGGCCAAAGAGTCACCCTGGATACTTTGAGAAAAGTGTTCAGGAAGAATGGAAAGTCAGGCCTGCTAATTATGGTCCCAGGAAGGGCGCTGCAAAAGCGCTGCAAAGGGAAGGGCACAATGCTATATGTAAATAAATCCCAGATTAATTTTTAACATCTATTATAAGAATCTTCTTCTTTCCCTAAGTCACAATCCAATGTCAGCATAGCCTTTATTACAATAAATAAGTAAATAAATCAATAATACACACAAAACCAAAAACCAACCACCAACAACAACGAAAAAAACACAACTCTACCAATTTCTCTGTTAAAGGCATTTTGACTTTTCTAAGGGCCTACCATAGTTTCTACATGTAAAAGTCAATCATTAAATAAATGCCAAAGTAGTGAATGTATTAGCAATCTATTGTGTGACATGGGTTATACTGAGTATTGCACATAGAGAGATAAATCTCAGAGGGAAGGGAGAGTTGGGGGCAGGAAGAGATTAACCAACGAATTCATGTGCGTATATGCATTGTCCATGGACACAGACAATCGGGTGGTGAACGCCTGGGGTGGGGCAATGGGGGAAGAAATGGCGGGACATCTGTAATACTCTCAACAATAAATATTTTTCAAAAGTTAATCTCAAACTGGGCATTTTGCCATCTTTCTCATATTTTGGCCTCACATCCATCCATCTTGTACTTCATTTTCATCTACAGTTTGATACACATTTTAGTTAAGCCTTTGATTGCTTCCTACCTCAAAGGTTTTATCTATTCAATGGGCCTTTTACAGAACCATCCCCTGTAGGCTGATAGGCCTGGAAAAGCACTTTCCATGTTGAACACCAAAATAAAATAAAATAGAATAGATAAAATAAAATACATTTTAAACCTATATTCGGGTTAATGTAGGAGCAGCTGGATTGGATAAAAGTCTTCCAGTTCTGAACCTTCTCCCTCTTGGCACCAGCTTCCAACAAGGAAGGTGAGAAGTGACTTAACCTGCTGAACTCCACTCAAGGAGTCAGCTGGTTCTGTGAGCACATCCCTGGAAGATACCCTGAGGTGGACTCCTATCTAACCAAGTTGCTGTTTTTAGATTCAGACACATAGGCTGTAAAAGCTGTCACTCGGTAGGAATTTCATGCAGATGACTTCACTCTGAAAAGCCTCCTGATAAAGTCACTAGATGAGTCCAAACTACCTCATAACCTTGGAGCCAGCCTGTCTGGAAGGTGCCAGAATAACCAGACAAATGGCCTAGTTAAAATCTCTCAAGAAATATCTGGGATCAAGTAAAACTGAATTAAAGATGAAGTTACCCAGAAAGAAAAACCATGCAAAGGCAGCCATTAGTGAAAGAGGACCAGGATGTTAAAGGATAGATGTCCCTCTAGCACTGCCCTCCCTAAGTTGTCATGAGATCAGCAGCACACACCATAGGTGTCTTCATGTTTCATTGCATCTAGTTACCAGCTCTGACTGTCATAAAATAATAGGCCACTCAGTGAGTGAGTCCTGGTCCACTGCCAGAGAGCGGGAGCTGAGTGAACCCGCTGACATGCAGCCCCACAACAAGGCAGTAATTCAGAGAGGCAGATGGAGGCATACACCGGTTGTACTAGTCACATTGGGAAACCAAAGAGTGAGTGTCCAGCAGTGTTGCTCCCAAGTTCCAGATCTAGGCCCACTGTGGGAGGAACTCCAGCCCAGGTGATCCAAGGAGGAACTGGTGACTTTGGAAGTGGTTGGGCCTATATTTCTGCCCTAACAGATGATTGAGTCTCCAATCTCTTTTACTTAATAAAATTGTATTTATTTATGTATTTATTTTTAACATTTACATATGTTTTTATTGATTTTAGAGAGAGAGGAAGGTAGAGGGAGAGATAGAAACATCGATGAGAGAGAAACATTGATCAGCTGCCTCCTGGGATCGAGCAGGGATTGAGCCCACAACCCCAGCATGTGCCCTAACCAGAATCAAACTGGCGACCTCTTGGTGCCTGGGTCAGTGCCCAACCACTGAGCAACACTAGCCAGGCTTCATAAAAGTTTATTACTATGCTTGCAGTTTGTGTTAATTTTAGAAAAAGCACTTGAGAATAAAGGGAAAAAACATAAATTACCACCCACAGATGGCTTTGTGCATATTTTAAGGTCTCCCATTCCAAAGATTTCCTTCTATAGGTGATGTATGCATCTGTATTCAATATATACTACAGAAAGGTGCGCCTGTAAGTGTACAACCCATAGAATCCCTATTGTGTTATAAATTCTACTGTCTTTAATAATTTATGGTAGCTTTCTACAGCTACAATCAGTTCACTCTATTTTAACAGCCACTTGATATTTAAGTGTAGAGATCTTCCAAAAATTTACTTAACAAACTTATGATCCATATTTTTAAGTGACTTTCCTGATAATGCCTTTCCCATTTTTCTCTTATGTTGAGGTTGAGCATGAGTCTTTTTCTTGCTGATTTGTAAACATATCTTACAAAAAATGGTTACTTTTGAACATTTTGAAACTATAAAGTAATGAGACTAGACTTCTATTTCCTAGTGTTAAAAATTAAGAAGTAAAGATCAACTCAGCCTCAGGAGATAAATTAACAAACTTTTCTTGTCTTACTATTTCAATTCTGGTGAGGGTGATGTCAGATGTTTATCTGAGATTATAGTTGTAAAATTCAGTGTGTCTCAGGCATTGTCAACACACTCTCCTCATCTTTACACAATTTTGAGTCAAAGATCCCATCCAGAAACAACATTGTGGTTAAGTGAACAGGCCGTGATGTTAAACAAATCTGGACTCAAGTTCTTTCTGCAGCTCACTAGGTATGGTGGCATTGCGTAATAATATAATTTAATCTCGGTTTCAGTTTATTCAGCTGTGAAATGGGAAGGCTAATAACGCCTACTTCATTGGGTCTTTTTGTGAGCATCAGATGAGGCATCGCATATAAAAGCAATGAGTTAAATGTTAACTACATGTAGGCACTGCTTTACAAGCATAGCGCCTGACATTGAATAATAACTTAATAAGTGTTGGCTACATTACACTCATATTACACCCGCTCTTCATGGGCTCTAACAATTAGAATAAAGAATTCAGAGCTCAGGAAGGAAAAAATACGAGATTAAGCACCACCCCTTAGAGAACTTTGTCAGAATGAGGTTGATTTCCGTCTGGGAACGGGACATGTAACACAATGGCAGGGAGGCTAAGCCTGGATGTAGATACTGCATCTCTGAGCTGAGAAAGTGACTATTCATTATTGAGCTCAGGAAGGAGTGCAGAAACCAGGAAAGCTCAGAAAACAAGTCTCATATTTCTCCTGAGTACGAGAATCTTACTCATGGCTTCGCACCCTGAACGCAAGCCACGTCCTATTAAGAAAACAAAGAAACAGCCAGCATCACGGTAAGCCCATGGTTCCAGCAACAACATCTCCAGGATGGAAAGAGAGAATCATCTTGAGTCTTTGTGAGACTACTAAGAACTGAAGGAATAGCTCCCTCTCCAGGAAAATTGTATTTGGTTTGTCAACTCTAAATTACATCTCAATTTTTATTTTTTAAATATATTTTTATTGTTGATAGTATTACAGATATCTCCCATTTCCCCCCCTTTACCCCTCTCCTCCCAGCCCCTACCCATCCCCCGGCTCTTCACTATCCTATTGCCAGTGTCCATGAGCTACGCATATAGGTATATAAGTTCTTTGGTTTATCTCTTCTCATCCCCCTAACCCCACATCAAGGTATGTAATTTATTTCTACTTTTTTATCCCTTTGTCATGTCAAGCTTTATTTTTAGCACCTGGTTGCAATGTTTGCTATTTTAGTTTGAAATTAGACAGCCATGCATAGGTAGCAATGCATGGGTAGAAAAAATTCCTTTAAAAAAACTTAGTCTCATTTTTTGCTTTCAGACAAGGAAACATGGACTGAAACTTATTTCTTTCTTGCTGAAAGCCCAAAATAGCCAATAAATCACAATTTAAATATCTGATCTAAGTCTTAAGATGAAATATATGAGCATTTATCTGGTTCTAGATTACTATGTATAAATAACAATTCATACCAGAGTATGCTCTGTCACTTGCATTAATCATATTTCCAATTAGTCTATGATGTTAAACTCCCCTCATCCATGCACCAATTTTGTACCTGACTATATATATATATATGTGTGTGTGTGTGTGTGTGTGTGTGTGTGTGTGTGTGTGTGTGTGTGTGTTATTGATTTCAGAGACAGGAAGGAAGAAGGAGAGAGAGAAATATCAACGATAAATATCAACGATGACAGAATCATGGATCTGCTGCCTCTTGCACACCCCCTACTGGAGATCAAGCCTGCAAATGGGGCGTGTGTCATGATCTCCTGGTACATGGGTCCATGCTCAACCACTGAGCAACAGGCTGGGCTATTTCAAACTTTCAAAGCAAAAAAGGAGAATGCATTGGCTTATCTGAGAAGTACAATCAAGCTGCTCAACCATTTCCTTCTCTTTGTGCTTCTATTTTTCTCTCTGTATCTTATTCCTCTCCCTTTCTTTTCCCCTTCATATCTCCCTCTCTTCTTTATGTAGTTGTATCCTTTTCAAAATTGTTTTCCCTATGTGCCCAAATTATATCTGCACAGTCCCCTTTGCCACGTCCTATCAGAGCTTCAGGGATGGCATGTAGACATGACTGGGGGCTGTTATTGGGTCTACTGGCAGAGGAACAGGTCTACAGGGTAGAAATCAAGAGCTCAGTTTTGAGGATGTAAGATTCAGAATGCTAATGAATCACCACAGTGGAGGTGTCAAGAGGGGAAATACCTTTGAGTCTTAAGTTTATTGTAGAGTTAAACTGTAATTATTAGTGCAAGAGTTAGTATGAAAATATGCTCATCTTTGAATGTCTTCAATTTTCCTATATTTGTTTTTCTGTTTATTATTTAACAATTTGGGGAGAAAGTGTGAAAATATGCCTACAATTTTAATGTTGCTATTTTTCAAATTAGTTTCCAAGATAATAAATAGTGCATTTTTTACATTTTAAATTGTTTACATTCATAGTTAAAATATTTAGTCCTTTGAAACATGTATTTTTTTATTAGGCTTGCTTAGAAAATATGTATTACATAAAATTATGAATGCTTAACTTCAATGATCCTATCTTTATTCTTTTTTTATTCAGCAACTATATCTATGTCTATCTGCATATATATAATTTGACATTGCTCAATACTACTTTAATTACATTTGTTTAATTATAAATTTGTAATCTAAGTTCAGGTTTACTTTTTGTTGTTATTTTCATTTAATAATAAAAATTAATAAAAATTCAAAAATAAATAAAAAAATACCACCCTCCACTATTACTCAGGCAAACAAGCAAACATGGCTGAAACGATAATACTAAAATATTTTAATCATCTTATATTAAACTGGGATGTCAATGTTATCAAAGTATAGAATAGTATAGAATAGACAACCCCTGTTTTAAACATACACACATACATGCACAATTATCCAATCCTAAACCCCTATACACTATCTGAAGACAATAATATGTCTTCAGCTTCCAAATAAGTTTTACTTTGGTAAAATAATGTATCATTTTAATCATTCTTAAGGGTATAGTTCAGTGTCATTAGCATTATGTGCAGCCATCACCACCATTCATCTCCAGAATTTTCTCATCTTCCCAAACTGAAACCCTGTACCTCTTAAACAATAATTCCCTATTCACTCTGCCCCCCACCCCTGGAAACCACCATCTTACTTTCTGTCTCTATAAATTTGAATCTTCTATGTACCTTGTATACGTGTTATCATACAATAACAAATATTTTTAAAACTTCATTGTAGTTATTCTAGTTTTAATACAGTTAATCAAGCAAATTATGTCCCTTAAATTATAGAAACAACCCATCACTGGAGTATACACAACGGCCTCCTGGTTTCACAGTGGAATCCAAGCCCTGGCCTGATGGGGTCCTGCCTCCGTCAGGCAAATACAAAGCTCCTTTCTTTACCCTATTTAGT
Source organism: Myotis myotis (assembly GCF_014108235.1). Taxonomy (NCBI): domain Eukaryota; kingdom Metazoa; phylum Chordata; class Mammalia; order Chiroptera; family Vespertilionidae; genus Myotis; species Myotis myotis. Next base: position 9,350,811 of record NW_023416315.1, read on the forward strand.
TGAACCCTAAACAGTCTCACTGGCTTTCTGGGTCCTGCCTATATATTTTGTGTGTTTCTGATGGTGCAAACTCAGTTGTAAAAATATCTACAGTACTTCCTTTAAAAGTACTTGCTGCCACTTAAGTGTAAACAGACTTGTAATTTGGCTGTAAAAATTCATGACTTGCTGAAAGGAGCGATAATAAAGTCATAACGATTGCTGGCGCAAACACCATCAGGAGGTCAAGGATAGTTGGCTGGCCATGAAGGGTGGTATGCCTAATGTAAGCTGGGCAAAGCTTGGGCTATGGCCATTAGCACTGCCTATAGAGGCTCATCTTTCCTGTGATCTTCAATGTCCAAATATATGAAGTGCTCATGGGCTCCTGGTTGTTAAGCAAATGGCTCCACATCAATCTCAGCCTTACTATAAATATGGACGCACCCTTTAAGACCCTCTAGTCCAGGGGTCCTCAAACTACGGCCCGCGGACCACATGCAAATACAAATATTGTATTTGTTCCCGTTTTGTTTTTTTACTTCAAAATAAGATATGTGCAGTGTGCATAGGAATTTGTTCATAGTTTTTTTTTAAACTATAGTCCAGCTCTCCAACGGTCTGAGGGACAGTGAATTGGTTTGAGGACCCCTGCTCTAGTCCCTTGAATGTCACTGATCTTTCCTTATGGCAGAAGGATGTAGAAATGAAGACTAGAGAGAGAGGCCACTTTATGCTAAAAACAGTTCCCACTGAAAGTCTAGTGTGCTATCCCTTGCTTTGTATATGACAAAAGAGCATTTCTCCTTTCTCCAGGGACTGCTAGAGGAAGGTTAACCAAGTAGGAGAAGGTTACTCTAACTCATTCTGAGGCAGTCGGAATATAACGAAAAGGTGTATCAGAAGTGACCTCAGGGTCAGAAGTGATCTAGTATAAGTTCTGTGTGCTGCTGCAGTGGCTTCCAAAAGTATACAAGGACGTTCTTGTATTGACCCTCTGGCTCAACGGACTGGAGAGCCAGAGCCCACTGCCCTTCTCTTCCTCTCCCCAAGCCCTCTTTTCTCCCTTTCTCAACTCTGTCCCTGGTTACTTTCCATAATTCTCTAACTAGGGTATGGTGTCGGGTCTACTGTGTACTGAGAACTGTCCCTCATGGGACACTTGTGCTGGCTGAAGCCCATTCATATGTACTTCTCATCTAGATACAGCTGCAAGCCTTTCAGAGGAAGAGCTTGACTAAACAGAATGGCTGGCCAACCTTGCCTTTGCCAGCAGGCCAGGCCCCAGGATGACACGAAGCATCTTGACTTGCAGTTAGGAGATCTGAATGTGGGGGAAAACATTTATCTTTCTAGGATTCTCCTTTGTAACATGAGAAAATTAAACATATTTTCTGAGTTTTTGTTTGTTTTTTGGTTGTTGTTTTTGTTTTGTTTTTTTAGCTCTAACAATTTTGATTTTTGACCTAAAGGATATCTCTTGAAGATACTGGTTCTCTACCCATTCAGAAAGATGAGGCCAGAGAAGGACTGGATACAGGTGCACCTTTCTTCCAGTCATGTTCCTTGTATAGACTTTACAGAGACAAAAAGAGACATACAGAGCCTGGAAGCCAATTTGAAAAAAAATATCATTTACATTGAGATTTTGTCAGAATTTAATTACTCTAAAAGAAATGCAAGGAAGATAACTTTATGGATAAACAGCACACTTATAAATTCTCTATGGTTTCATCTTTTTTTTGAAAAAGGAAAAGTATATTAAACATAAACATATCATTCTAGCCACAAGTTTATCTATAATGTCTGGATTTGCAGGAAAACCTTTTCTGAACACTTATCTCATGGTTTCTATTACTTGAAAGGAAAACACAGATTCTTCTTTTTTTATAGAACAACTCCTAGACAGTAAACACTGGCTCTTCGAGTTGAAGAGGAGTTCATGCCTTTTGTATGTACTACAGAGCCCTGGTCCCATGTGGGGACTGCAATAAATCCTGATGGGGCAGGATAATATTTCACTTGGCCAAAGCCCTCTTCATTTCTCCATTACTTTCTGCCTGGGTCTGGCTTGATGTGAATTACCATACTCCTTACTTCTGGCACCACTATACAAAATAACCAGTGAATCCCTACTGCATCATGACATTGGGTCTGAGATTCTATAATTTTAAAGATATCTAGATCTTTTGTCATTAATTGCCAAAACTTGGAAGCAATCAGGATTTCTTCCTTCAGGAGGTGAACGGGTAGCTAAAGTGAGGTACATGCAGTTAATGAAATACCTTTCAGTGCTAAAAACATATTAGCTATCAAGCCATGAAAAGATATGGAGGGAACTTAAATGCATATTATTAAGGGAAAGAAACCACTATGAAAAGCCTACATATTATATGACACCAACTATATGACATTCTGGACACAGCAAAGCTATGACAAAAAGATCAGCAGTTGCCAAGGGCTGGAGAGAGAGGGTAAGATATGATAGGGCACAGAGATTTGAGGGCAGTGAAAATACAATGTATGGTCTCATAATGATGAATACATAACATGTCACTATACATTTTATACCAACCCATAGAATGTACAACACCAAGAGTGAACCCTAATGTAAACTATGAACTTTGGGTGATTGTGATATGCCAATGTAGGTTCATCAGTTTTAATAAATGGATTTTATTCTGGGGAGTGATGTTGATAGTGGGGGAGGGAATGCATGTGTGGGGGAAAGAGGAATGTGGGAAATCTCTGTACCTTCCTCTCAATTTTGCTATGAACCTAAATTGCTCTAAATTATCAAGTCTTAATTAAAAAGAGAGGCACCTCCTTTCACATTTGGCATTTCTGAACTACTGTAAGGGATTTTAAAGACTGTAGCCCCGCTCATTTTCATCAGATAAATTCTTCATTTTCGTTGCTCTTCTTTGTGTTTATTTCCTAGTTCTGCTTCCTAATTTATTGCCTCACTTCCTTTGCGCTGACATATATGTGCCAAGAAACTCGCATAGTTAACGTGGACATGCAGAGTGCTCTGTGAGTCTTTCTCTGAAGATGGACATAAATCAAGGTAGATTGGAAAGCCCTTTTGGCAGGGCCTTGCTTTCAGAGGACCTCGGAGGTGGCCTTCTAAATGAATGGACATCAAAGGCACTGTCCAGTACACTAAGATGATGGATGCTTAACACTGTGTGTTGAAAAGATTCATAGAATTGAACGGTTATCCTCATGAGATGGAGATACAGGGACCAGGCTCCTGAACAATTTCCGGTAAGTTGAAACAAATAGTAAGGACAGCATTGCCTGGCCAAAGAGGCAACCAAAGGATATTGATGAGGAAGCAAGAGACTTAGGACTAGCCATGAGATTTATCCCCTTCCTCCTCACCAGCCATTTCCTGAGTCCCTTCTTCTCTAGCCATCTTCCCAGCCATTGGTCACTAAGGCCCCTGGGTGATTCTCTTAATTCTTTTTTTTTTAAAATATATTTTATTGATTTTTTACAGAGAGGAAGGGAGAGGGATCGAGAGTTAGAAACATCGATGAGAGAGAAACATCAATCAGCTGCCTCTTGCACAACCCCCTACTGGGGATGTGCCCTCAACCAAGGTACATGCCCTTGACCGGAATCGAACCTGGGACCCTTGAGTCCGCAGGCTGACGCTCTATCCACTGAGCCAAACCGGTTAGGGCTCTCCTAATTCTTTGTAACAAAGTTCTCTTGAAATCTATGTAATAGCTGGAAGTTATCTGGCACCTCTACTCTGTACTAGACTTAAAGCTTATTGAAGCCAAATAGAGTATGAATCACAAGAGGAAAACCAAAACAGAAAGTTCAGAGTGGGGACACATCTCACACTCCTATCCCTGCAATACACATGCCCATACAGCCAAACTGATTAAACTGATTTATTTCTTTACACTCAGTGGACCAAATATAACTCCTGGACTTATTAACTTTATATATATATATATATTTGCCCTTGTTTATCTTATATTTCAAATTGCATGCGATTCTGAAAATGCCTAAAATCTTTCAAGAAACAATAATATACAGATCAATCACTTCATAAAAAAATAAATGAAGTGCCATTTTTCTTTTGAGGGACCTCATCACCTCAGCCCAGCACTTCACCCATTAGTCCCCTGTGGAATCATGGCTCCTATGCTAACTCATGGTTTCTTGAGCACGGATGGTTTCCTGAGAGTATCCAGTGCTTTTCTTGGACAAGAAACCTCATATTTTTTCAGCATTTTTCTCCGTGTCCATTGGCACCCAACCGACCCAGGCCTGAGCCAGGAACTTACCTTTGATAACTAAACAAATGCTATTGTTTTAGCCAAATCTGTGGAACTATCTCTGCAGATAAACAGGAGCAAAAACAGGTTTTATTTTGCATCCACTATGCCCACCAGCGTAGTTTAAGTAACAACTGTTGAATGACAGATTGAACATCCTAGAAAAAGTGGTGGCAAGTGATACCCCTGCACAAGGCTGGGAGGCATGATTCACAAAAGCCACAATCCCCAGAGAAAGTCAGCGTCCTTCCTGGTGCCCAGACCACCAGTGCTTGTTAAGTGTGGGCATTCCAAGCTGCCCCAGGGCCTGACGTAGAAAACCTGCACTGGGTCCAGGAGTCCACAGCTTTAAGAAGCCGATCAGCTGATTCTGAGCCAGGTTTCCAAGCAACAATGAAGGATAAAGAGCAGCCTTGAAGGACTGGTTCTTCTGGGAAGAAGACCCCTGTACTCCCAGGCTGAGACCCTCAAAGCTGGGAAGGAGTCAGGGAGCTGGCACCAACTCCACTGCAAAAGCCCAGTGTGAGCTTGGATCAGTCACTTCCCCTTCACAATTCTAAGATGAGCAACACAGCTGTCACATTAACCTACAACATGGCACACCTAAAGCCAGACGTAGAAATATTTAGTAAATCTTTTATCCATGAAAACCAAAATACCTCTTCACTGTGAAAACACATTACTGAAACCCAGCAATGATGAAAACACAAAGTAGCAATATTAATTCTAATCTATTATAATAATAAAAGCGTAATATGCAAATTAGACTGGACAGCTGAACAACCTTCCAGATGTCATTCCAGACATCCTTCTAGATGAAGCCGTGGCAGCAGGGGCTGAGTTAGAGGTGGTTAGGGACAATCAGGCAGGCAGGCGAGTGGTTAGGGGTGATCAGGCAGGCAGGCAGGCAAGTAGTTAGGAGCCAGTGGTTCCAGATTGCGAGAGGGATGTCCGACTCCGGTTTAGGCCCGATCCTGCAGCAGGATCGGGCCTAAACCGGCAGTCGGACATCCCTGGAGGAGTCCCAGATTGGGAGAGAGTGCAGGCCGGGCTGAGGGCTCCCCACTCTCCCCTCCCTCGCCCACCTCCCTCTGCATAATGTCATGCACCATGCACCGGGCCTCTAGTTTCAAATATGATGCTAACTAAATGCACACTTGTCAATAGTCCTGCACCACCTGATGTTTGCACGGATCTAGACTCTAAGCTGAAAATCACTGAAAGGGAGCATAGGTAGCACAAGAGAGTGGCTGAGGCTTTGGAGATAGATGGAGCTGGGGTGATCCTCACAGCAAGAACCTTTGCAAGCTGCTTACCTTGTCAGCGGCCTTACTCACCTTACCTGCAAAATGGGAGTGGCAAATTCACCTTGTTTGGAAGGAGTGATGAATACAATTACAATATGAAGAAGAGAGGTGACGGGTGCCATGGAAGAAACACAAATGAGTGATAAGCTTCCCTAAGAGACTGAGCCAGGAGGCTCCAGCCACTGACTATGTCCTGATAGAACGCCTGAACACAGTAGGAACTTAAGCATATCGAACTGGTTATGGTAATAGACAATGCAGTGTGAACCAGTGTGGGCCAGGCCCCATGCAAAGTGTTTCAATGGGCATGATCTCACTTACTCCACACAACTAGCTCGTCTTGCAGACAAGGAAACACCAAGACGCTCAGTAATCTGTTCAACATAGTGGAACATCTCCATGAAATCAAAATTCAAAACCTGAACTATAAATCCACATGCGGGCAGAGAGCGGCCAGAGGAAGAAAAAGCCAGGGATTGGAGACTATGGTACTGCACAGAGACTATGGTACTTGTCCTGGGCTTTGAAGGACAGCAACATTTGAGACAAGCCAAAATGAGAGGGTATTTAAGGAAAAGCAGGAGACCTCTTTCCAGAGCTGGAAAGCACAGTCTGTCCTGTGTGGGCTCTTTCCACAGTAGGGCTACAACTTCATCTCAGAGGCCTGGCAGCAGCTCCCACAGTAACAGACGCTGTGGTCCCTGTGCTACCCTGACCTCTGAACCTGGGAGGCAGCCTCCGCCCCAGCCCTGGAGATGTGGAAACTTCTCCCTGACTGGGCTTGTCCCTTCTGTCCCTAGAATCAAGCTGAATTCCTAGTTGGAAGCCCAGCGATGTGCAATGGTGCACACTGTGGTGTGTCAGGGACAGAGTGGCAGGTTAAAGACTCCATTTCCTGGCCTCTCAGCGTTGCGTCACCTCCTTAATGACATTTCAACATTGAGAGGGTCTCTGTTCTTTCCCCTCTTTAAATTAAATATACAGTAAGTGTTTTGTGTTTAGTTTCCTTAAGAAAAAAAGTGTATTGTGAGGGTAAAATGGTAAAAACAAAAAAACATAGAAGGGAGTCGGGGAAGTGTATAAAAACCATATTGTGTGCTCAGGGGACGGGTGTTACCTTTGTGGAGCCTTTTCACTCTCCTGGGAAAACTCATAATGTTGTCTTATGAGTTTTGTTTGTTGTATTTTTCCCTTCGGTTCTTTCTTACTTTTGAGCGTCTGCGTTACCTCCTGAGTCGCTAGTCTTTTTATATGCTTCTCAGAGGTATACTGCTGACGCAGTAGCCTGGAGCCAGCAGGCTTTGGAGCCACTTCTGCTCCATCTTGCAATTACCATCACAAGGTATATTTATAGCAGCAGAGGTGCCAAGGGGGGTGAATGACAAGCCCTGCCTCCAGGTTGGGAGCCCTGCCTGGGCCCTGCAGAGATCTCTGTCCAGTCATGTTGCTGGGGAGGAGGGATGCTCGTCTGTTCGCAGAGCGAAGGTCAACAGCGACACACTGCACATGCCAGCTAAGGCAAGGAGGAGAGGAGAGACACACCAGGGTGCTGTACCTCTCACTCCTCCCACATCAGAACTTATCACTTGCCCCTCAGAGCTTTGGGGTTCTGCAGGAGGGGCTTGGGGGGCTCTGTGGAGGCAGAGCAGAAGTCAGAGTGAGTGGGGCAGGGCTTGGCTTCGGGCCTGTTTCCCAGCCCTAAAGAGAGCCATGTTCATCTAATTTACTGTGGAAGTTCTAAATAGGATTTTGTTGGAAGAAAAGCTCCTCTTAGCTAAAAGGTTTGACTGCCCCTGATCTATAGGATTTCTCCACTCCTATCAAGTAAATCACCTCATGGTCTCTTTTAGACCTCACTTAGCTTGTTCTTTATCCCTCACTTCCATACCCTTCCCTCCTTCCTGCCCTTGGAAATTCTGCAGGCTCGGCTGGAGGCCCTGTGGCTCACTGAAGGCTCTTGGCAGCCCTCTGCAATGGCCCCCAGAGATCTCTCTGCTTCCGGGAGGCAGAACCCACTCTTCCCAGCCACCAGAGTGATCACTCCACAACACAGCTTTGATCCTGTCCCTGACCTGGTTAAAGCTCTTCTGAGGTTTGCTCACCTCCTAGAAGATAAAACCCACATATATTAACATAGCACTCAAGGGGGTTGCATATTCTGAGCCTGACTTACTCTCCAGCTGCTCTCCTGTCGCCTCATTATACCCATGGGACAATCACATGGACCCTTTATTCACTCAATGATTGAATAAGTATTTTCCAGCAACTATTACTAGTATGTGTCAGGCATGCTGCCAGTACTCAATAAGAGATGCAAAATGACCGCCCTCATGGAGCTTGCATTCGAAGAGAAAAGGAGCCTAAACACAAATCTTAGTGTTGGTCAGTTGGTCGCAGTTATTTTGCAGTAAGCAAGGCGAGTTGTGCGGCTACTTTGAACAATGTGTAAGAGCAGGACTGTTTGGCAGGTAGCCTTGAGCAGAGACCTGCAAGGTGAGCAGCTGGAACAGGGTCTGAGGAAGCAGCATTGCAGGCAGGGCAGAGTGAGGGAAGCTGGCAGGTCAGAGCCAGGGCGAAGGGTTAGGGCTTCTTTTGGTTGTAATGGAAAAGTGTGGGAGGCTTGGAGCAACTGGAGAGCATGACCCAATTCCCATTTGTGATAGACCTCCCTAGTGGCTGTGTGGAGAATGGCAATAGAGGGGGTTGGGAGAGGGGACTGCCCACTTATGACCCCAGGCATGCCCCCAGAGAGAGATTCAAGACCCTCCACAGCACACCCTCATTCTCACTCCTGCCCATGGGCTATTTCTGATGAGAGGAGTTTGGGTTCAGGAGGGAATGGGAAGTGACGGGGGAAGTGCGGAGGAGGGAAGTAGAGACTGCATTTTCCTTCAGTTTTGCTGAGCAAGGCCCACTGAAACAGGGCTGTGGCTAGTAGTAATAATATAGTCAAAGGAGGTTAGTTCGCTTAGTTTTTGGCTGGAGAAGACACTGGTGATGAAGGTATTTACTTTATGTTCCACAGCAGGGGATCTTGGTCTGTGAGGACAAAAAATCCACCCCAAGCCCCCAGGCAGTGGACTGGAGTGTTAGAGCCGGACCATGTGCTCCATTTCTGATACTGAAGATGGCAAAGGCACATGGTCTGAGGATGTGAAGCCCCCTGGGAGCCAGTCTTGTTGGGATTCCGCTGCTCATAGATCAGACAGAGCTTCCCAGGGCCCTGTCTCCAGGCCCACTCCCAAGGTAGCAGTGCTCCAGGGCACCTCTCCTCCTATTAAGGAGGTGGCTCCATAGAGCACCCAGCCCTCAGGGTTTGAAAGGAGCTGTCTTCCCAGGCAGCTCTGCAGGCCATGTGCTTCCAAACTGCTCAGCCCAACTGGAAGCCATAAACTGATGACTCCTACTTTCTAGATGTTCCCCTGGAGCCCCAGAGACCAGCCAACCCACTAACCCCTCAGGGTCCATGTTCCTGATAGAGGACACCAGCCTGGCCCACCAACCTGCCTAAGGCCACGGCTTAACTCCTGGATCCCCCTGCTCCATCCCTCGCAGCCAAGCTCCAGCACATCTGCATGTTCCTGCTGCCTTTGTGCCAAAATAAAATTAGTCAAATAAAACACAATCATGCGGCATCAGGCCACAGGCTGTTTGTCACAGCCTAAGTGACTCTGACAGCTCAGAGAGGAGATCTGCAGAACAGCTGCTGAGCAGCAGCTAGCCTGGAGTTCCAGGAACAGAAGTAGAAGCTGCCACACCCAGCTGCATCTGAGCCCCCCTCCTATCCACACTCAAGGGCGTGTCACCTGGGATCTGCCAGGTAACCCCTTCCCACGTGGACAACCCTGCCCCAAGCTGAGGCAGGGGACAGTGTCTGTTTCTGATCAGCTATACATACTCCCTACCAAGGTCTTGTGGACAAAAAGGGGCCGCATGCTAATCTGACAAGCTCAGGGAAAGCCTCCATGGAGACCCTGCAAACTCAAAGAACTGAAGTAATCACAAAGGATGGTCTGAAATTAAAACTTCTAACTAAAAGCAGTTTATGGTGGGTCGTCATGTCCTAGGCCCTGTCTTCCCAGATAAAGATCAACTTTGATCTGAACCGAGCCTATTACCATTTTACATCTATGAGAACATACCTTTGGAATGTCAGGGTAAATTCCCTTTTTCTGGAGGACCCCGCAGGGCAAAAACAATGTACCAGGATGACCACAAATTCCCTCATTGTTATTGTTATCATGTTGTTGACTGTTAACACCTATGTCCCCACCTATATAAAAGAACCATGCGTCTATCACTTTACTTTTTATCCAATCCCAGAGGTTTCCCCGAGCCTTTACTCTCTCCCACCTCCCTAATCAACCACCAATGGATTTCATGGAACCCACTGACATCTCCTCCTTCGTAATTTACAAAACAAGGTGAAAACTGCCATTCTCCGGAGCATTAGCTAAATCCCTTGAGATTCCACTTCCTGGCAATTGTCCACAGTTTGGCTCAAATAAACTCACAGAAATTCTTTACAGATTTGAATGTTTCTTACGTTAACAGGTTAACAGTCTCAGGACATGCAGGAATACCACACCCATCTGAGGGTCCCTGTTTAGGTGTTCCTGCCTGCCACCACCCCCCCCCGCCCCCGAGGGCTTTAGTTATTCTGTGACATGAGTATCAAAAAACCTATGTCCCAGTTTGAAAGCACAAGGCTAAGAATGTCATTCATTCTTGTTCCTTATGCAAATCAAGCTTATTTGGATTCTTCAAGAAGACCTTTGGAACCCTGATGGTGGGTGTATCTCTACTTTGGTGGTAAGGTCTTTATGGAAAGCCATTTCCATATATTCTGAGTTTCAACGGTGTTGGGAACAGAGTAGGAGAAGCCTGCTGTGGGTTAAAGGACATGAATTAGGAGCAAGAAGCCCTGCGTTACAGATCCAGGTGAGTCCCTGCTGGTCTGTGTAGCTGCTTCACCACTTCGTGCTCAGTTCTCTCATCTGCAAAATGAGAGTATCTAAGGAGTGCAGTAGAGAAGTAAAGGCATCAGCTCTGAAATCAGCTTTTTCAAGCCCAGCTCTGCCACTGCAGGGACTAAATGCTACGTGTGGAATGCTTAGTGCCATGTCTGCTATACTAAGGCCTTTAGTGGCACCTGGCCTTGCTGAACAAGGCCGGCCTTGATAGAAAGCACCCCCCACTGCCCGCTTCTACGTGCCACACTCCCTTACTTTTTATCAAACCCATTGGTCACCTCTTTTCAGTGCCCTTAGTGGAGTCTCTCTCCTCCCAAACACTACATTTTGGAGGTGCTGGGCATTAGGCCTAGAGCCCTGTCCCTTTCCTCTCCCTCAGGAAGCTCAGCCCTCAGCCAAAGTGTTCCTGGGACACAAAAACGTCTTAGATAAACAAATGTCTCCTTGAGACTCCATTTGAATTTCTCAAAAACAGAACCCTTTTTTTTTTTTTAATCCTCACTGGAGGATATTTTTTCCATTGATTTTTAGAGAGAGTGGAAGAGAGAGGGAAAGGCAGAGAGAAATATCAATGTGAGAGAAACACATCAATTGGTTGCCTCCTGTATGTGCCCCGCGTCAGGGAGAAGCCTGAAACCTAGGTACGTGCCCTTGACTGGAATCGAACCGGCAACCCTTAGGTCCACAGGCCAATGCTCTATCTACTGGCCAAACAGGCTATCCACTGGCCAAAAACAGAACTCTTGATCCTCCCTGCCAATTTCTTAGCCCTGTGTGTTCTATTTCAGTGAATAGTTTCACTATTGTCCTGGTGGCTAAAGCCAGAAACAACAGATTTTTGATCCATTGTTGAACTCCATGGTTCTATATCTAAAATAAATTTGAATCTAACCTTGTCTCCATGACTCCCCCACTACCTGGGCAGCAATCTAGTTGATCACCAACTCTTGCTCCAACTACTGCAGTAGCTTCTTACCTGTCTTCCAGCTTTCGGTCCTGCTCCCACCCAACACAATTTCCAAACAAGTGTGGTCTCTCTAACTTGAAAGTCAGATCATGTCACTGGGCTGTTTAATCCCCCCTAATAATTTCACTTTATACATAGAATTAAACTCAAACTATTCTTCAGGACTTGGGATGTTCTTTATCATCTGGCCTTTGCCTAGGTCTTCAAGTTAATTTCATTCCAGTCTTCTACTTACTGGTTGTGTTCCAGTCATGCTGGCCCCCTTTCACATTTCAAGGTCCTTGCCGGTGCTATTCTATTGTCCTAGAATGTTCTCCATTTCTTTTTTACAGGACCTTTATCCGATGAAGAACTCTAGTGTAGGTCCATGGGAGACTGAAGTAAGAGATGCCACTGGTTCAGAATCACTCCTGCTCTCTCAGGCTGAAGGCTTTGACCAAGAGGCAACTTCTTAGAATGGTTATTTTCTCTGGTAGCGTCCCAATTTCTCAGATAAATAGACTTTTCTGGGCCTTTCCTTCCAATAGTTTAGACCTGTCAGTAGTTTGGAATTCCAGTATTGGAAACAAGTCTATAATATGTTGGGATGACCGCTGTATACCAAGTTTTTTATTTCTGAATTTTCTTATCTCTTGGGGTACATAGTTCTGGGACTTAGCTAGGTAGCAGGGCTGATAGAATGCATCATGATGGAAGCCTCTTATTCTGGAAGAATTTCTTAGTATATTAATCAAGCCCACCAAGATTGAACACAGCTTATTTTCCATTCACTACTCTCCCCACATACCCTGCATTCTGTCCCACTAAACTCCTCATTGTCTGATGAATTTACCTTTCAGAGCACAGTGTCCATTCTCTATCCATGCTACTTCCTCAGGCACTGTGGAAATCACATTTTACTCCAAGGCCCAGACCAGATCCTAGCTCTCAAATATTTTAAATCTGGTTGAGGTATTCATTTCAACCAGAGCTTAGTATTCACTCCTGGGGGTTCTAATCGCCCCTACCACATCCTACCATGGATTAAGCATCATTTCTGCACTGGTGCAGTATTAATCCGTTTATAAGCTTTATCTAACATACTGAACATTTTATCTATAAGGAAAATGAGACTTAAAAAACAGTAGCATATTTACAGTCACAATTCAATCCCACCTCTGTCTGACTCTATCATGCACTGTCTTCACTATTGCATTATTTTGCCTCCTTCCTAAGCATGCCTGTCTCTCCATGTCCCTTGAGACTCATCTTTATATATCCTAGGCCTTCACGGTATATGACACTCTGACACTTTTTGGACAATGCACTGTTAGTAGGGTGGTTTCTTAATCTACTTCTGTAAAGTCTTTTAAAGGGATAAAAAGGGTGAAGGTCCTTCTACAACAGCATTAACATTCCGTATAATGGGGAAAAAGTTGGAAAATTGATATCTACATGTTCCCTACACCAACATTAATTTAAATTCCCATCCACACCCTTGTCCTGGGAAGGCCACACCAAGACAAGTCAGCCTGCCCTTTGGAGCCCATTCATTAGAGAAGGGAAGTGTTTATGTGGCCTCAGCTTAGGGATGATATAATGATTGCCTTTCCTCACAGCAGATCTCACCCCGTCTCAGGAAGACGTCAGGGGTCAGTACAAGGGCAGACTCTGTGTTGATGAGTCACTCTGGGAGAAGGCCAATCACAGGATAAAGGTTGGCTCCAGGGGATTGGTCAAAGGAAATGGTACCTTTTCTCAGAGGACTGAGGTCAAATCTGACCTCAGTCTGATAGCATGGAAAACCACCTGGCCTGTCTGGCTGGGGATTAAGGAAAGGGAACAGGAGTGCCCAGAGAGGAAGACTCAAAGGCCAGTCTCTAGCCAGGACTCTGAGGAAATCTTCACTGCCAGGTCTCTGAGGAGCTCAGGTGAAGCAGGTGTCAGGAATACTGACCCTTCTTATTTTTTCCATTTGCAAGGCTGGCTCAGTTAAATCAGGCAGAAGTGGTGGGAAAATGTACTTTGGAGAAAGCAGTAGGGGAGTGAGGCCAAAAAAATGTGTTTCCTGTCCAAGTCAGTATATTTGCTATGGCACACTTGGAGGACCATTGAGTCATATGGTGAAAAAGCTAGAGTCTCTTTTTCCACTTGTACTAACACCTCAACACCATGATTACCACCTCTAGCATCATCTCCATCTCTATCACCAGCTAATCTTTAATGCCTTTGAATTATTTGTCAGGCACCATTTTAGGTGTTTTATGTTTACTAGTCATTTAATTTATATGACAGGAGTTATTATCCTTAATAATGAGGAAACCAAGGTTTAGAAAGATCATGCAACCTGACCAAGATATATATCTTGTGAGTGGCAGAGCTGAAATTCTCACTCAAGTGTGTCTCGATCACTGTACCAGATGGAAGATCCCCTTTGGAACAGAAAAGAGAATTAAGATTAACAAAATAACAAACAAACCATAAAGCAAAGGCTAGTCTTACTGCATGTCTCTTCCATCCCCAACTACCCCTCTCCTTCTGCTCACTCATACTTTCAGTGATGCCATACTCCTCAGAATAACTGATTCCCTTTCTTCTCCATTGGGGCCATCACTCATTCACTCATTTCCACCAAGCGAGAGGCAGTTGCCATGTTTCTTCTATTCTAAATTCCTAAGGCCATTCTTGAATTCTCAGCAGGTCACTGTGACTTCTTAAAAATTTCAGGAATAATAATTCCGTTCACAAAAGCTCCCCAACATCTAACACAACAGCAGAAGGGAGCCAAATCTTAACATGTGAGAATTGAATTAAGTTAAGGGGCATCTTCCAGGCTCGGCCATCCACTAAGTTCAGGGCACACAGCCATAGGGAAGAACCATCTCTCCAGGAATCCCAAAGCATTTGATCCCCCACCAGAGGTGATAGGGAGGGGAAACACAGATGTCCCAGGAAGCCTAGAATATCATTTGCCATCATGGACCACAAAGAGTTAATGTTGATGTAGATGCTGACAGGCAGGTCAATAGTCTGTTCCCTGAGTCTTTTCTCTGCCTATGCCAGCAACTGAGGGGAGGATGCGCTAGGTAGTGGTCTCCTGTTGCTGGCTTGGAAAAGTTTCCAGTGGGCTCTTCAAGCATAAACATCTTGGAATGAGCCTGATCCAAGTAAAAGAACCAAATGTCAAAAAGCTGAACATAAATCTTGCCTAGGGTTGGAGTTCCTTGACAGATTTTTTTCACTGAAGTTATGAGAGGGAGAATATGAAACGAAAGCACAGTTTGATTTAAGCCATGATCATAGCATCCCTCTCTCTGGAACAAACTTGCCATTGCAGAACTTTAAAACGAATTCATGGGAAGCAGACCTCACGTGCACTTAGGTTGAGTTTCATTCTAAGAGTCTTATTGTTTGTTCTAATAGTGAGCACATCTACATTTTTCTTCTGTCAGTGATTCAGAGAACAGATTATTGATCTGCCATCAACATCTATTGTTTAAACTCGTGGAGACTGAATTGGCTAGAGCCCTTATCTGTGGTTGTGCATCCCGCTCCCACAGTTGGTGGCAGGTCAGTGGGACACTCCTGGGTGTAGGCGGGCAAGGCCTGTCTGTTCCTTCAGGACTGAGGTAGAGCTGCATTAACTGCTTATAGTAAAAGGTATGGGAAGTTAAACCAAACTTCATGCTAAAAACCCCACGTAAGGCATTTGTATATTGAAACAATCCTGAAAAGCTTCAACCTGAACTTCCTGAAGGCCAATCTTATACTATTTGTAACAATTTTAGTACTTAACTTAGAAGGACTTACTCTGATCTAAACATGTTACACCCACTATCACACTTAGCCCTCATGTCAGTCCAATGAGATGGACATATAGTGTATATTTTATAGATGAAATGAACACAGATAGATTCAGAGACTTTTACAAGTTCATACATAATATATGTCAGAACAAAGATGTGCCCTTAAGGCTGTTGGATTCCGAAGCCCATGCTATTAACTTCCATATAATGCTACCTGTGGATCAAATAAAAGAAACCAAGTCCCACATCCTCCACCTCCCAGGGTCATCACAGTCACACCTGGAGTTGGCTATAGAGATAAGTAACAGTTGAGTAACTGAGTCCAATGTCCCCAGCTACCAGCAGCATGCTGCTTTTGGTTCCAAACACCAATGGGAACACCTTCACCTCTTGCGGCTCATGAGCTGGACTTATTTATAACTAGAGGCCTGGTGTACGAATTCATGCACCAGTGGGGTCCCTTGGCCTGGCCTGCGGGATTGGGCCAAAATCAGCTCTCCGACATCCCCCAAGGGGTCCTGGATTGCAAGAGAGTGCAAGCCAGGCCGAGAGACCCCACCGGAGCAAAATTGGGGCCAGCGAGGGACGTAGGAGGCTGACCAGCGGGGGAGAGACTGCAGGAGGGCTCCAGGATGTGTCTGGCCAGTCTCGCTCAGTCCTAACTGGCCAGGCCCCAGCAGCAAGCTAACCTACCAGCTGGAGCGTCTGCACCCTGGTGGTCAGTGCATGTCATCGCGAGCAGTTGAGCAGCCTTAGCATATCATTAGCATGTTATGCTTTGATTGGTTGAACGGCGGACTGTACAACTGGACACTTAGCATATTAGGCTTTTATTATATAGGATTAACAAGCCTGTAGTGCTGGGGGGAAAAAAGCATAGTGAGGCTTGGTGAACTGACTACAAAAACTGAAGTCAGGAATGCCAAGGTCTGATTCCCTCAGTGTAATCTCTTGCTTTCAGTTATGCAGGATGATTGAGCATTAAGGAAAAGTATTGGAAAGTGAACTGTGAAGATAATTCTCTATCAAACACTAAGCACTCTGTCTACTGAACCAAGGTCTAGGGTAGTGAAAGAACTCTATGAAGAAGAGTAAGTTGATTCACATATATAGGAGTATGGAAAAGGAACAGGCAGATGTGGGTCCAATTTCTTAAGTCCTCAAATCACAAGGAATTATTCTAAGAAATAGTCACGAACAAATGATTGATTCTAGATTAAATGAGATAAGATAAATCTGGTTTTAACTGAAAAACACCAATTCTGATCACCCTCTTTTCTCCTCTTTACTTTAAAAAATCAATACCTTACTTTATTGTTCTGTTTAAGTTTCTACATTTATATAATTTCAAAAAGGCCAAAGTTTATTTGCAGCATCTTCATTATTTTTAACTAAGTGCATGGTCACATGCACTTAGTTTGAGTATCATTCTGAAAGCCTTATTAATTGTTCTAATAGTGAGCACATCTACCTTCTTCTTCTGTTAGTGACACTGGGAATCTTAAGAGCTCACTCAGACACCACCACCACCCCCCCCCACACACACACACAAATAAATTCAACAATGATCATTGGGTGTTGTCTTCCATAAGGGAAAAGAGAATAAATTTGTATCAGAGGAAGTGGCTGCAGAGGTTAAGATGGTCCTCTTTATAACAAACATAAATAAATCCAATCAGTTGATGATAGACAACTTGGCCCCATGTACCACAAAGAGACTGGTTCATTTTGTCTGCTTCTGAATAGGACTAAATAGAGCTTTTTGTGAAATTCTTTCTAATGGCAAAACTTGAAGAACTTAAAATTTAGTGTTTGATATTTCCTAACCTTCATAAGTTTATGAATTTTCCCTCCATAATTTTTAGCCTTGTGGATCATTCCCTGATTCTCAGAAGGTAATGGGAGACCTTCCTGTTTGTGGCAGATATAGTGAGTTTTCATCTCTACCAAGACATTTTATAGCTTCTAAAATTTTGTCTTAGAGAGGAAACTTGGAAGCAAACAAAGGTGTGAGAACAAGAACCTTTCTCGTGGGTTTGGACACCAGAGCCAGTGATGATTTACTCAGAAAACCAAGTAACCCTCTTTCTTTGCTGGCTTTTACATGTGTATTTTTTTTCTACACTAGCTGTTAATATTGCCTTAGATGCTGCTGCTTTCCAAGGCTTCCCTTCAATTTTCCTGTTACTCCTGCAGTCTGCATTCTCTGAGGTGGGAGTGCGTACCTCAACATAAATATAATCTACCAACAAGGTTCCATCTTATCCTCTCCAGTCCCATCTTATGTGGTAGAAGCCATTTCAACTTCAACAGGGGGAAGGGTGTCACTACACTTAAGATCTGATGAAGAGATCTGAGGTTATCTACTAAGCTACTGCTTTTCTTGGCATGACTAGAGACATTGGAACTCTCATGTTAAGAGTGAGCTCAACAATCTCTCTTTTTATATCAGGACATGGGGTCACCTGAATGTCCCAGCCAAAGCAAGATAAGAGACATATGATATGCAGTAAAGCAGCTGTCATTGAGGTGATCTGTTATCCTAAGCCCCATAAACATGTGCCTGAGTCACAAGAGAGGAGGCAGTAGGTTCCACTTGAGACAGTTGTTTCAATAAAATCTCTGTAAATTATGGGTGACCAAGAGAATTGCTTTTCTATTCACATAAAGAAATGGAACACAAATATATAGGAGAGGAATTATTCCCACGTAAAAGGAGTTCAGAGTAGCACATCAGGGAATGCAGAGGACATAGCAGAACTGTGTTCAATAGTGGCAGCGTATAATTTCAAGGTGTGGGTGATGGTCACAGAACAGGTTAATGATGGATGACTTTATATTTCTGAGAACAGGGGAAAACGTGTTATCTCATGAGACCATGGGGATAGGCACAGGGTACTCTAGAGGAAGCTAAAGGACCCATAGTGGAGGATGGGGGAAGAGAAATAGAAGGTTTGTTTGCTTTTTTTTCATTATGCTTTGTAATCTCAGTTTTACATCCTACATTGGTGTGGGTACATGTACTTGCACTCTACAATCATTCTGCATGGCTTTCAAGACTGAGGCTGGAGCATCATTCTCTCTTCACCCTACAAGAGGCTATTGCTCAGGAGAGCCCTCCATGGCTTTATCATAGTTCTCTAGGCCAGAGGGAGAATTGCACACCAACCTATCAGCTTTACTTCTTTGTCCTGCCATGAAGCATCAACCATTAAAGCTGGCAGGTATCCAAGAGATCCTCTGGCACAACAATTCATAAACTATTTTTAATAAAAAATTTTCAGTTGGAAATTTTGCTCACATATTAAAATATGAAATAATTACAGTAGCTATGATCCAATATGGCAATTTGATTATTACTTTTTATTAGTTTCACTTAATATAGATTGAATTAAGAAAAAAATCATTAGTTTGCAGTCATCAATGACACAATGGATCTAGACAATAATTATAAATGGATGCTGAAACCATAAAATGACATGTTGATAAGAAACTTTTTAATGAAAGGGTCAGGTTGATATTAGCTGAGTCCATTGATCAAAAGTAGCAATCAACTATATTGTGGCTTCAGGGGTGATGCAATAGGAAGTACAAGTAAAGAGTGTCTAGAAAGTACTCTTCTAAAGAAATACCAAACCCAAATGCAGTCAATCTTCTATATTTAAATACCTGTTTGCAGAAGTAAAACCATACCATGAGGAAGTGATCAGCCAAACTTACAATGTGAGTCAGGCTACAGAATAAATGACCTAGCTTCTCTAGTTGAGCAAAGGCATATGCAGTAGATTTTATTATTGTACAATTATTCATCCCTCTTTTCTATAAGAGAGTAAGGATTATACACTTGTAAGCAGATCATACATTTGTGCCTCCTGCCTTTTGGCTGGTCGTTCAGAGAAACTGGACATATCCCTATTCCTTTGATGTAAGCTGGACCTCATGACTTGCTTTGACCAATAGCAAGTGAGTAAAAGAGGCTATGCCACATCTAAGTAAAGCTTTGCTCATCATGTAATCACTGCTTTGAGGCCCTTTTACTTCTGCCACAAGAATATCCTAATACAAATAGCCTAGGTCCCAGAATAAGAAGACACATGGAGACAGGCTGAGGCACTGCCTAACTGCAGGCAAAGTGCAGAGTGAACCAGAAATAAAAATTTTAAACTTTTTATTGTTATAAAAAATGATATTTGGAGGTCATTTATTACCACAACAAAGCTGGTTAATTATTTTTTTAATGCACAAAAAGAGGAACTGTTATGGAATACATAAAAACCTTAAGAAACGAAATCATTAAGGACATGCTGTGGACCAAGATTAGATCTCGGTTCAGCAATTGAAGTATAAAATGTCACTTTAAGGATATTGGAAACAATTTGAAAAAGGTTTGTACTAGTACATTACGTAATATTAAGAAATTATTAAACTTATTTGATATGAGAACAATCCTATACGCATGCAGAGATGTATACTGAGGTATTTGTGGGTTAAATGGCATGATGTCTGGATTTGATTTTTCATAGTCTCAGAAAAAAACTAAGGAGATGAACGAAGTGTTCACAAAATAGTCATAATTGTTGACGCCGGATGCCAGCACACAGAGGATAAGTATGCTGGTGTCTCTAATTTTTATGTATGTTTTAATTTTATCCCTAGAAATAATGTTTAAATCATAGTAAATAAAATAGAAGGCATTAACAAAAATGACAAATAGGACTGGAAGGGAGTCACCAGCCAAAAAAATATTCCAAAATTTCTGAAAGATGTAAATTGTTTGGATGAGTAGTAATTTTGAAAATAAGGATGAGAAAACTTCATTATCTTGTGTATGTGGGGTTGGAGGGAGAAGAAGAGTAGGTTTGAAAAGGTTGTTGATCTGCCCAACAGAGCTGACAACGGGTGTATAATGGAAAGTAGGTATAAATACACAACTAAACATGGAATGGTAACCAATTTTTACCTTCCAGGTGAAAAATAGTAGGCTTACTTTCTTTTTAAACAAAAAGAAACAAATTCTCTCTGAGGTAAACTGGGATAGCTAATGGGCACTCTTGCCCCAAAGTAAAGCACTCCAAAATCAAGCATTTTAATATAATGGTCTGCTCCCCATATGTTCATCCTAAAATGAAGCCCATCAGGTGATCAGCCCTGTCAACAGAGGAATACCAACCAGGGCATCATTGCTCCATTTGAAAATATGAACAGACCACTAAGGACCACCTTACAATGAGAGAAACCAGCCTCATCACAGAGGTAAACACTGAGGGAAAATGACACCAGAGAAAGCAGAAATGGAAAACAGAGGATATCTTTTTGCAGGAAAAGTTTTTGATTAACATTCTCAGAGACATTTGAAATAAGATAACATTCAAGCAAAAAAAAAAACAGGATAGAATTCTATAACAAAGGAAAAATGAGAAATAAAGTGCTATATACGTTAAAATTCAACCCAACTCTCACTCTTCCCATCAAAACAAAGAAGAAAGATAAAGAAAGATAATATAGTCCTCACAATAAAAAGAAAGAAGAAAGAAAGAAGAAAGAAAGAAAGAAAGAAAGAAAGAAAGAAAGAAAGAAAGGAAGGAAGGAAGGAAGGAAGGAAGGAAGGAAGGAAGGAAGGAAGGAAGGAAGGAAGGAAAAGAAAGAAAGAAAGAAAGAAAGAAAGAAAGAAAGAAAGAAAGAAAGAAAGAAAGAAAGAAAGAAAGAAAGAAAGAAAGAGGAATAGGATACTGTCCATCCCTGTGAAAATGAAGGAAGTATTGGAGACATACAGGAGAGGAATTAAACTGAGTGAACAGGGGTAGGGTGGAGTCACCATTTATCTGAGGGAAAGGCACACACTAGAGCTTTTTTAAGATCTTCAGTGCTTTCATCTTGTCTGGTTTTGTCACCAGGCATTTTCAGATTATATGACACACATATACAGAAACAATTCAATGAGATGAGCACATTTTAGAAATGTAAAGCCAAAGAAGACTCGGCATAATAAGTACATCCTCAAGTATCTAATAACTCAGCCAGGCATTCATTTCTAGACCTAAAATTCTCAGTCTAGTCTCTATATTAATTGCCAGCACACAGTTTAGAAAGATGATTTCCAAAAAATCTAAGATTTCTCCCAGCGAAGTCAATTTCCTAGAGAAGCTCCTGCCATTTTAGTTTTAAAAGCTTCTGGTTTTCAGATGAGTTGCTTGAAATTTTTGTAAAATTGAAAGGTTTACATATTGGGAAGAATTTTACTCACACACCCCACTCACTGAGGACACATTAGTGCCTGCAGTACATTATTGAAAAAATCTACAAAATATGTCAAAATTACTTTCACACAGGTTCTGTCTAAAAATTCTTATCAAAGTGCTTAGAATCCCTTTGGTGATGATTTTGGGGAAATATCCAATAATGAACCTTGAAATTATATGATTTCCAGTAAAGACACATATTTGGGTATATGTGAAAGATATTTTTAGGAACCTCTTGCTAAATGTTTTTATTATATTTTATCTAAAGAGCATTTACTTTATTTTATTTTAGTTTTAATATATTTTTATTATTTTCAGAGAGGAAGGGAGAGGGAGAGAGAGACTCATCAATGATGAGAGAGAATCATTAATTGGCTGCCTCCTGCACACCCACCACTGGGGATCGAGCCTGCAACCCAGGTATGTGCCCTGACCGGGAATTGAACCATTACCTCCTGGTTAATAAGTTGACCCTCAACCACTGAGCAACGCCAGCCAGGCTAAAGAACATTTACAGTTTTGATTTCAAGCCAGAATTCAAGAGTAACATTGTTTATCTGTGAACATCTTTGGCTTAAGGAGACTTCAAAGGGGTTAAAGGGAGCAATAGACAAAAGGAAAATATTAAAAAAATCATAACTAGACCTCAACTTTAAATTTTTTTTAACTTAATTTAAGTTCTAAATGGAAAAAGGGGGAAATCCACATATATATTGAAGAACAGAAAAGCTTTTATGAATTCTGGGGAAGGGTACTATAAAAAGGGGTGGGGGGGCTAGAACGCTGACTGTGTGGAAAACTGGAATGGCTCCAGGCTGCACAGCCAGCCCCCACCCCCCTGCCCCCTGCCAGGAGCAATGGTTGCAGACAGTGTCTGTTCCCAGTGGGAACTGTGACTCTGAGCAGCATTTGTTAAGTGTGGCAGCCCTGGGAGGGATGCACACACACAAATTCATTCTGCATAATGATTCAATAGCCCACCCCCCAACACATGACCATCCCAAAGAGCCAAATCCACCTTCATGGGACAGAGACAACCTATGTGGAGTTTGGAGAGGAACCTCTGATTTATGGGGGATTGAAGCTTTCCTTTCCTCTAAAATATAGCTGCGGCCTTGATAGAAGGAAAGGAGCCAAATTAAACACTTTTTGTACATAGATTTCTAAGTTATGAGTGGTATTAGCTCCTTAAACTTGGTACAGACAAATAATCTCTTTGCCTTTAATGTGTTAAAAAGACTTTCTAGAAATGTCAACATGCCCGGCCTGTACATTCCCTAGTATATTATCCATATGGTTTTTTTTTTTTCCCATGGAATACATTCATAGGCAGCTTGACTCTAGCATAATATTTAAGAGTCTGGGTTCCTGAGTTCAAATGACAGCTCCAAAGCATATGTGCTCTGTGACTAGGAAAATTAGGTAAGCAATCTAATTCTCAGGTTCCTGCACGGAGAAATGGGGATTAAGATAGTGTCAACCTTACAGAGTTCCCATGAGGATTAATTGAGATTATCTCTGTGAAGTTAGGATATTCCCTTGAGCAGAGGTACTATGGCTACAAACAACAGAAACAGTAACTCACACTGGCTAAAAGGAGAAGTAAGTGTGTGTTTCATACAGGCTGGGATCCAGAAGAGCAGGCTTCCAGCATAAAATGATTGACAATTTGATGGACTGTCAGAAGTCCAGGTTCTTTCCCCCTCTCATATGCTATTCTTGGCACTGATTTATCATAAAGCTGCTTCCTTGCCTGGTCACATGTTGTTTTCTATGCCAACTAGGACTACACTGTTTCTTGTTCATGTTCAATAAGAAAGGGCAAGGCAAACTTTCCAGAAGCTTTCCAGTACATTTCCTCCACCCTATTGGGCAGAATTGAATCACAAGCCTATTTTATTCATTCATTCATTCATTCATTCATTCATTCATTCATTCATTTTTGTTGACACTATTACAGGTGTTCCCTATTCTCCTCCCCCTTTACCCACCTCCACCCACTCCCTGCCCCTTCCTTCTGGCCGTCACCACACTATTGTCTGTGTCTATAGGTCAGACATATATATCCTTTGGCTAATTTCTTCACCTTCTTTCATCCAGTACCCCCCATCTCTTTCGCCTCTGATCTCTGGGAGTCTGTTTCATGTATCCATGCCTTGGTTCTGCTAGTTTATTTTATTTATTAGATTCCACATATAAGTGAGACCACATAATATCTGTCTTTCTCTGTCTAGCTTATTTCACTTAGCATAATAATCTTCAGGTCTATCCATGCTGTTACAAAAGGTAAGAGTTCTTTCTTTTTACCACCACATAGTATTCCATTGTGTAAATGTACCAGTTTTTTTTAATCTACTGATGGGCACTTGGGGTGTATCCAGATCTTGGTTATTGTAAATAATGCTGCTATGAACATAGGGTTGTATATATTCTTTCTGGTTGTTGTTTTGGGTTTCTTAGGATATATTCCTAGAAGTGGGATCACTGGGTCAAAAGGCAGTTCCATTTTTTATAAACATTCTAACTTTATTTTTTATTGAATTTATTAGGGTGACATTAGTGAATAAAATTACATAGGCTTCAGGCATACAATTCTATAACACACAATATATCTATACATTATATTCCATACTGTTTTCCATAGTGGCTGCATCAGTCTGCAATCCCACCAGCAATGCAGGGGATTCCCTTTTCTCCACATTCTCAACAGCACTTGTTGTTTGTTGAGTTATTAATCACAGCCATTCTGACAAGTGCGAGTGATATCTCATTGTGGTTTTAATTTGCATATCTCTGATGATCACAAGCCTATTTTAAAATTTCCACTTCAAGAAAAATAGAGTCACTGTGACTGGTACAAACTCAACTTTGGAGGAGAAATGGATATAGAAGAAGGTTATTTAAATGCCCACTGAAGACTACCACTTATCTCCATTATTTTCCACATTATGTTGCCCTCGGTCTTATGGAGTTTTTCCAAAGATGCAACTGGCAATTGATTCAAAAGTCTTTAAATGGCAAATTGATTTTATTTTTAGTGTCAAGTAAGATTTATTGCAAGTGGCTGCCTAAAATGGTGCCTAGGATTTGGGAGTTTGACCTCTGCTGGGGAGGGGAAGGTAAAATGATAAGTTCTAGGAATTGGCCAAGGGCACAAGATATAGCTTCATCAATGCCATGAGTGGAACTGAACAACATCACGGTCCCATTTGTACTCTTTCTTTCCACCACTATTTTTAAATTCAGGCCTCATAGAACTACCTCAACCTCCTCAAGTCTTTCAGACTAAAGCCAGGAGTTCATCATCACCACTGAAAAATGATTTTAACAGAAAAGCTGGTCTTCCAGATTTCTGAGTGAGCTTTCCCAACAGACCAATTCAACAACTATTTACTGAACACTAACTCATTTTCCTGTTTTGTGGCAGGTGCTTAGCAGGATACAAAAGAAGTGTAAGACACAAACTCTATCCTTAAGACACTTCCAATCTATCTTGGAAACGAAAGCATGTATGTGGACAGTAAAGTGTTAAATAGTAGAACAAGACCATCTAGAATTGAGGGCTCAAGGAAATCGCTACAGCAATTTTAATTGGCCATGACTAAACTGACCAGGGAGAATCCCATAATTAACTGCAGCACCGTTTTGCAAATTGGAATATGGGCTCAGCCTAAATCTGTACTGGGGACTGATACTTTCCATGGAGCAGGCAGACAGATGGCCTCAGAATTTTTCAGGCTTCGCATCAATTTCTCCCATGTGTTTACTGTAACCACTATCATGACCTTGTATAAATACATCTTCTTCCAGAGAAGAGTGCATTTTGAAGACTGATGTGGGGGTAAATTTCTAGAGCTCTAAAAGTATGTCAATGGCTTCTCAGGGCTCCATCTTCCAAAGTGATCCTCAGGATTCAGTGTTCAAACATGATTGATCTGATCTAGATGGCGCGGCACCCTTGGCCCAAGAGAATATGTTACATAGAGAATATATTGTATATCACAATTTACATAACTGCCCTACCAGTGTCGTGTGTTTGAAACAAATTTGGAACATCTGAGCCTATAAAAATGCATTAAGTAATAATAACAATAGCATTTACTTACAAACAGATACCTTATCTTGAGCACTATATAGACCAGAAGAGAATGCTATAAAACTGGGGGGAAATATTCTTGGTTTATAAGGAATTTATAATCTGGTTAAACTAATACAACATAAATATATGGAACAAAATGTATAGATCAACATATAAGACGGCCATCTCTGGTGCAGGCCCTTATGGACTCACAGGCAGATTACGGCAGCTGGTCTCTTTGACTCCAGTCCTCCTGCACTTAATGGCAACTACCAGGGTCATCTTTCCAAAGGACAGCATTGAGCAAGGCACTTTCTTGTTGGAAAATC
This sequence comes from Myotis myotis, assembly GCF_014108235.1. NCBI lineage: Eukaryota > Metazoa > Chordata > Mammalia > Chiroptera > Vespertilionidae > Myotis > Myotis myotis. Next base: position 9,376,763 of record NW_023416315.1, read on the forward strand.
CACAATGGCATCCCAATACCTACAGAAAAATTACTCTCTTGACTTTTAAGACCTCCAACTACCCTCTAAAATCTGTCCCTTTCCCATCTTTCACTCTATTGACAACACAGCTGCCCTCTTTCACTACTCGAATGTTCTCTTTAACTAAATTTGTTCACTCAAGCTCGGCCTTCATGGCTTGCTCACCTCTATATGCCATACATACCCTGCCTGTCTCCATTCATTTAAATTTCACTTTTCTTTGAAGATAAAGGTTTCTACTTCCTACATAATTACTTTCCTAAACACATCAGATTACACCCATTATTCTCTCCTCTGAACTCCAATAGCACTGGCATCTTTTATGTACCACCAGGAGTTACTTTGCATCAAGTTTATGTAATTATCTTGCCTGCCCAGTCCAATTTCCAGTTTTTTTTTTAATGTTGAGCACCTTGTACCAATCTTCTCTACCTGCCCAACGCTTAACAAACACAAGATCTCCAACAATCTTGTTTGATGGCAAAATAAAGTCAGACTTAGTATTGAATAGAGTTAAGGAGTAATCAGTTATAATCAGAATGAACTAGTATGAATTTTAAAAGGTCTTACTAGAGAGGTGACGTTTTAAACTGGGTTTGGAAGAAATAACAGGAATGGCAGAGGGCAAGAAGGAAAGGAAGCAAGAAGGGTGTGGGTTAAAATGGTGATGGTGGACATGGGAAGGAATGGGTGGATCCCAGAGCCTGGCCATGTTCTGATAGTTGAGTAAAAATCAACACACTGGTACAGAAGTCTGGTTGCCAGATGCCCTTCCCTTTGCATATCTTCTAGGTGTAACTCGCTTAGGTCTATAGAGTTGAGAACTATAGCCAAGAAAAAGTCATTGTCTAGGCTTAAATTCTATCTTATGACCTTTAAATGTTCTTCTTCCATTTAATTCTTTGAAATATCATTTCCTTTGGCAAGGTAACTTTTTCCAATGGGAGGCTTGTTGGTGAGTATTTTGGTCCTCACTTTAGCCTTGTCAGAACAATTGGATAGAATTGCACAGATTTATTCCCTTTTGCATGTCCTCAGGTCCCCCTCAAAAGCTCCATCCTAGGGAAGAATCTGACATCCAGATCCTCAGGTTTTCAGAGATATGAGGGATATTATTGGGCAATGCACTGATCAAGGGACCCCTAGGTTCTGCTGAGGCTGAAACCCGAGATCTTCCATGGGAGCACTTAGTCTCAATCATACCTCAACTCTTCCCCAGAGCAAACATCTGCAGAGAGCACACATCAAAGAGATAGAAAGACTTGCCAAGGAATGTGTGTATTATGCCACTTCATATTTGTGAATTTTGTAAATACTATACTTCCCCATAGTTCTAGATCACCAGATACTCAAAAGGACTGCTCCTAATTCCTCATTTAAAGTGTGTTTCTCTTTGCAACAGTATTGTTCAAACTTGTCTGTCAGTTGTGTCCTGAGCACCACCTCTGCCTGAGTACTGAGTCCACATCCTATCACTTAAGTTTTCCCAGAATGCAAATGTGGAGAACCAGAAAAAAGATTTGGAATTCAGAAGATGGAAAACATGGACTCAAAGATGGAACCTTAGTGATTGGACATTTCCAGCTTTTTTTGGTGTGTTTTTTTAAAATGGTAAAATTTAGTTGCTATTGCCTCAGACCTTTCCCATCGCACAGTTCGAAAATCAGGCTGAGAAAATATTCAGCGTCCAAGTCACTGGCTACCATTTCCAGATGTGACCTGTGGGTCATCACATTTTTGTCCTTCCCTCTTGTCTGTGTCAATGCCATTGTTAGCATGTTTGACTCAATGTAAGGGCAATCCTAGAGAGGGAAATATAGTACATTTATCTATCCCCAGAAATAGAGATTTTTAAGCCCCTCCCCCAATGTAGATGCCACAATTTTCTTGACCCTCTCCAAAGAAAGAACACAGCAATGTCTAATAGTAGTACATTTCAAAACTTCTGTCAAGAACAGCCAGAAAGTTCTTTGTGAAATCTAAAATCATAAATTCATGACTGTCAGGGCAAATGTGTGTTACACATGTTGCCACTTCTCAAACCAAGAGATGCTGTGGAAGTCCAAATTTTTCTTTAGGGTTCACAAAGAGGTAAAGGGGCGGAAAGAAAGATATTTTCCCGTGGCCGTGTTACATTAATTTCAATCTCAGTTGTGTGTTCTGAAGCTGAATGTCTTGCTTCATGGTGAGCACTTGTGCAAAAGTTCTGGGTGAGAGGAAAGGGTGCGGGTGATAGGAGGAGGGGCAGGAAAGCATGTTTCCTCCAATCTTTGTGGTGAGGAGCCAAAGAAACCAAGTTGAGTTGGACAGATTGCCATGTGGTTACTTTGCAAGAAAATGAAAAGGGGAGCGGAGATGTGCTAAAGTGTTTTCCATCCTGTTGCAAGAAGAAATGACAGAGAGCTGTGAGGATCCAGTCACCGTTTTTAGCAGATGGCAAAACCAACAGAGGGAAGAAAGTACCTTCCTTCTGGACGCCATTTGAGTACCAGTATAATGGCCAGGGACAAACTAGTCATCACCACCTGAGGGCCAAGTAAGCTGCCTTCTCTAAAAAGGAACCAGAAACAGAGGCCAAGGCCTAGTGCATGAACCATCGTGTCTCCCCACCCCCGCTTGCTCAGATGAAAGTCCAATAACCAAAGCAGCAGGGCCCTGGTTGTCACAGAGTCTAGATTCTGTTCTGTGTTATATTTTATTTAGTTTAGCTTTTTTCTTAGAACTGGGGCATGTGACCGAGATGTAGTAAGCCCGAGGGCTCTGCCTCAGCCCAGATTGGCACTTGGAGCAGCCCTTCATGTTTTTGCCTGAGTTTCAAGGCAGAAGAAGTGGCAGCCAGTTATTTGAGAACCACCCCACCCAGAGATTAATTCAAGATTGCTTGTGGAGGTGAGGTCATGGCCAGAATGACCACTAGTTATCTTCCAAATTACTGAGCAAGCCCTATTTTTCTGAAAGTCGGTCAAAGGTTTTGGCATCCATGCTTGTGTAACATGAATATATAACTCTGCCTCTGTGTGTCCATGTAGAGAAAGGGAGAGGAAGATGAGATAGAAGAGGAGGAAGGGGCAAAGAAGGTAAAAGGAGAGGGAGAAAAAAGATTACCCCTGAGAAAGAGAGGAGAATAAGGGGTTTCGAAGAATGGGGGGAAAAGAAAGTTAGGGAAGTCAGTAGACAGAAAAATAGAGAAACAAACACAGGGTCATCTGGTCACTTTGCAAAGTAGTGATTTACTTGTCACTTTAGACTTGCAGAGGCAGAGCAGCCTCGGTATTAGTTTTCTATTGGTGCTGTAACAAAGTGTCACTAATTTAGTGACTTCACACAATGCTAATTTATTATCTTAAACCTATGGAGGTCAGAAGTTCAAAATGAGTCCAAAATAAATTTTACCAGCCAAACATCAAGGAGGGCTGCGTTCTTTCAGGAGGCTCTGTGGAGAGTCCACTTTCTTGCCTTCCATCATCTAGATGCCTATGTTTCTTGGTTCACGTCCATTTCCAAAGCCAGCAATGGTTGGTCAGTAAAGTCTTTCTCACATCACATAACTGGCATTTACTCTTCTACATCTAAACAACCCCTGTGTTTATATTGGGCCCAACTGCATCATCTAGAATAATCTATTTTAAGGTCACCTAATTAGCAACCTTAATTCCCTCTTGCCATGCAAGGTAACATAGTCACAGGTTCTGGAAATGAGGGTGTGGACGTCTTTGGTGGGCAATGATTCTGCCTACCACACTCTTTTATTAAGAATGTTGTAAAGTGGCAGGATCTGAGGCAGTGCTTTTAAAACGAAAGTCTTAAGAAATGGAAAATAAAACAGAGCTATTTCTTAGGAAAATTTTTGAGGTGGGTAAAATCCGTTCCCTAGGTAGTGTTTGAGCTTCTGCCAGTGTCTGCCTCCCCTTCTTGGCACCTCCGCATCTGGCTGGGCTCATGCAGCTATGGGTTCCAGAGTATCCTGCGCAAAGGCACCCTTGGGCCTGCCTGACCTGGGCGTGCTCTTTTCCTTTCCTGCTAATTAAATGTATCTGTTCTAACTCCCATAGCTTGTATGGAATTAAATGTATGAGTGCAAAGAATTTGCATTCATTTGACTCTAATACTTTAACCTTCTGGAGTGACAGCAGAAGACAGGTTTTTGAATGGGTATTGGAGAAACATATCTATTGGAGTTGCTTATATCTACTAATTGTACCGCATAAACCTGGCCTGCATAAAGCCAGACTGGTTTAAAAGTTCAGGGCCATTTGGACTCACAAGATAGCTTGGTATGTCTACATTAAGAAATTATTTCATCGTCTTATGAGAGTAGTAATTTATAAGACATTTAACCCTGGTATTGCTATAAAAATACAATTTTATCCTTATGCCTTCCTACACCTCATTATCGATGGTGATAAGAGACTGTGATGTTTTGTGTTTCCAATTGTTGTTTGGAATGGAAATATATACTTTTCTCTGAATCTTATTTTCCTCCTTTTCAAATAATACTGTACCAGTACTAGTACCACGAAAGCTAGAGGGAAAAGAAAAGAGCTCGATATTCTGGCCTCTTAAGGATCACTGATACTATAATCAAGATTAACAACTATCTTTTCAGGCCTATTGTGTCTCAGGAATCTCATCAATTATAAGGGCTCACTACAGTGGATAATCCCCTATAAATAGAAGCAAATGCAAGAATAATAACATAATATTGAAGGATGAGTTTGAAAATGAATAGCCCAGGTTCAGGGTAGGAAGGGTAATTTTTTCACACTTGTCTCCTTTGCCAATTGAGAATCAATGGTGAGTAGTCAGGGGAAAGGCAGAAGATCTGGATGGTCCATTCACCCCTGAGCTGGAATTCTTCCTCAGTATCTATAGGCCCATTATCTGGAGGACCAGTTCTATGGATGAAGGCAGCATTGAGCCATATGAAAAGTGATAAGCAAGACTGGCATCTATAAAGCTTTTAAAGTAGGCAACATGCCAATGTCACAGGATAAGAGTCCGTGGTGAAATGTCAAATCCAGGTGAGATGGGAGTGGGTGTGAATACCCCTGCATGTTGAAAGCAGAGATCATGAAGTCTTCCTATAAAAGTCCCCACTGTGAGGTTGTCAAGGTTTAGTAGCCGAATGGCATAGAATGAAATAGCCTACATGAAACCTCTTTGATTTTTTAAAATCACATCTGTGCTTCTAACTCTTAGGAAACGGAGCAAAGAGAAAAGGATACCAACTATCTGGGATAGTCACACAATGTTGGTTAGCGCTCATTTCTCTTCTGGAGACCGTCTCCAAGGGCGACTCTGCTAGGGTAACATTCAGCATATCAGACTGCATGTTGGAAAATACCATGCCTGCTTAACCAGAAAATTATTGCAGCAAAAGTTTCCAGAAAAAAAAGTCAAGTAAAGGAAGCCTCGTTGCTTGTGAACACACCATCACTTTCATATTGATTAACCCACTAAGTTTCAAAGCATTTTCTAGGCGAGCCTCAGACACAAACCTGTCAGAAGGCAGGCCTTGACACAGACTGAACTTGAGCATATGGTACTTAGCAGTGTGTTCAGCTTAGGGAGAGTGGAAGGTAATAGGGCCTGATAATTAAAACAGCACATTTGTTTATAGGCATAACCTGATCTGGGGCACACTGCTAAAAAATTTAGCAAGCACATGTTTCTTTCAGGGCTAATTATCTATCTGAATTTAAAATATATTATGAATTATTTCTCTCACTAAATAGGTAAAGTGAATGCTTTTTATTGGATGATGAACTGGTTCAAAGTTCTCCTGGATCATTTTGAGTTGCGTAGCTAGAAAACTGGTTAGTTACTACAATACATGATTACACTGGAGACTGTCTCTAAGGGTGACTCTGCTATGATGAAGATTGCAATTTTGATTGAGTTCAAGGTTTTGAGGAATTCTGCGACGCTCTTTGAATGATCAGTATGCTCCCACATATGGCTGCCCAGATATTTAGGGTCATTGCTCAGGATCCAATTAATTTGCTTCTCAAGATATCTACTTGGATCAGTAGAAGAAATGGTGGATTTGTCTTTTAAGATATGTGGTTTTGCGAGTTCTCTTCATCCAGCCTTTTACCATTTTCATTGCTAATTGTATATTTATGGAGGGATTTTATTTAGATGTTTGGCCTGAAGTGAATGTATCCAAAGATGTATCTGTGAATTAGCCATTGGGGGGGGGGGGAAGTACTACAGAAGGTATTAATTACCCTCGTATAATGAAATTCTATCTGGTGGAATAACAGCAGGAGCTCTTCCGAATAAGATGTGCACAGAGAACAAGAGCAGGGAGGACAGCCCTAACCGGTTTGGCTCAGTGGATGGAGCGTCGGCCTGCGGACTCAAGGGTCCCAGGTTCAATTCTGGTCAAGGGCATGTACCTTGGTTGCCGGCACATCCCCAGTGGGGGGTGTGCCGGAGGCAGCTGGTCGATGTTTCTCTCTCATCGATGTTTCTAACTCTCTATCCCTCTCCCTTCCTCTCTGTGAAAAATCAATAAAATATCTTTAAAAAAAAAAAAAAAGAGCAGGGAGGACAATAACTGTTTTAAGAACTAGCAGGTATTCTTCTCAAAAGCCCTATGAGGCCTTGTGAGAAGACATTTTTTTTATTCAGAACCTTGAGTCTAGACACATATTGGGCTTACAACATGGATAAATGGCTCCAATTATTCCAATAAAAAAGGACACAAAAAGAAAACTAGCTCAAAATCATAGTTTGAAGGATGAATATCTATCTATAATCTAACTTACCACTTGATATGTAATGACATGACTTTCAAATATGTGTGTCTAACAACCATGAATTGAGATTATACCTGGATATTGATAGTAGGTGTTATCTGATTCCTTGGTCTATACCTAGGTGTGGGTGATTGACAGTCTGAGTGACAGTTTAATTTGGAATGCACATACAATTCAGTTACTACATTCTGGACAGAAGATATTTTCTATACGTTGAATTCACTGACAACTATTTAAATGTTTAAGTACAAATATTTAATATCAAGACAGGATACATTTTTCTACAGTGGATACTCAAATTATAAGAAAAATGTTTTATTCTTCTATTTGTCATTGTTTATACATTATTTAATACCTAGGTAGTCATCTGCTATTCATTCACAAACATGTTGCATTTACACTTGGCTCAAAATAAGGTATCAATTAAAGAACCACTTTTCTACTCTTATTGCAGATAGATACCTACACCTCAAAATGCATTGGTGGAAATCGATTTTCTGCTATGTATCATGAAATTAATTAGAGAAATACAGCATAAGTCAAACATTTACTCCCCTGTGGAGAATGAAGTTCGGTTTTATAATGGCCATCAGCAAAATCCATGGTTTAAATTACAGATTAACAAAGAGCTCATGAGCTCAAAATTAAGTTATTCTGTTTAAAATCAATCACTGAGACTGTCATTCTGCTTATTGCTTTGACTTCCTAACAAAGGTTTAAATGAGGACTTTATGTGCAAGTAGAGAATGTCAAGAGACCTGCTCTTTTTCAGACCTGCATGAGCTGGGGAGGCAAAATGTTTAGGCTATTCATCTAATTAGAAGAAGGAATGCATTTTTCAAAAAAAAAAAAAAAAATCTTTACCAAAAAATCCCACAAATTCACAATTAATCTATTATCTGGAGGAAAAAAATGGTAATGAATGAAAGGTGGGATACATTTAAGAAGCACTAGATTCATTGATACCAGAGCCAAATGCTAGGCAGGAAATCTGGAATTTATTCTTCTTTTTAGTGCCAAGCACCAGAATTGGGAAGTAGGGTTCAGAAAGAGTATTGCCTTTGCTAGTAAAGTGCAGTCAGACGCTGTTTTTAAGAAAGAGCATTTTTCTTCTGTCATTCGGCTTCATGCTGGTTCACTACTCCAGTCCTGAGCAGCTCGGCAATGGTCCTGTCATCGTATCTGAGGGCCTCTTTCAGGATGTGCGTCGTGTGCTGCCCAAGCAGGGGAGGTGGCCTGGCCTCTGACATCTTGAACTTACTGTATCTCACAGCTGGGCCTGTCAAAAGAGGTGGAAAGCAGGAAGCCTGTTAATGACTAACCCTAGGAAATGTATTACCCAAGCAGCCCGGGGTGTTTCCAACGAATGCCAAGAATATCACTGCTCGTTACACCCTTGCAGATGCACCATCATTTTGGAAGGAAATGTATTTTTACATGTGGCTTTTCTTGACTCGATTTCATCCAATTGCACAGTCGTCATCGGATCTGCCTACCACTGTGCAGGGGACTGCATGTCCATGCCTGGTATGTGCTAAGCCTGTTCAGAAGCTGTCAGTCCTGTCACAGGAAATGTCAGGGGTAGGGTGCTCAACTGACTGGACACTCAGGGTCCAAGAGAACAACGACCAAGAGATATAGTGTCTTTCTGAAACTGAAAATCTGATCCCAGGTGAGGATAGCCCAAATTTTTACTATTCACTGCCAACTGTATAGTTCCAAGATTTAGTTCAACAAACAGCAAATCAACTATACAGCAGCCAGACCCTGGTTGAACCCTTTTGATGGTAGAATTATATATGCAAGCTCCATTGTTAGGGAGACTTCAGTTTGAATGTTACCTCTTTTTTAAAATTTGTCTTTATTGTTGAAGGTATTACAGATGTCTCCCCACCACACCCCTGCACTGACCCACCATCCCGTTTCCACCCCATCCACAGGTCTTTCCTGCACTATTATCTGTCCAAGGGCTATGCATATATGCGTATAAATTCTTTGGTTAATGTCTTTCCACCCTCCAATCCCCTTCCCTCTGAAATGTGCCAGACCATTGCATGCTTCAAAGTCTCTGGATATTTTTTGTTTGTCAGTTTATTTTGTTCATTATAGTCCATATAAAAGTGAAACCATGTGACACTTGTCATTCTCTGACTGGCTTATTTTGCTCAGCATAATAATCTCCAGGTTCTTCCATGCTGTCTCAAAGGGTATGAGATCCTTCCTAGAGCCTTCTTTTTTACAGCTGCATAGTATTGCATTGTGTAAATGTAGCACAGCTTTTTTTTATCCACTCATCTATTGATGGGCACTTGGGCTGTTTCCAGATCTTAGCTATTGTAAATAATGCTGCTATGAACATAGGGGTGCATATATTCTTTCTGATTGGTGTTTCAGGATTCTTAGGATATGTTCCTAGAAGTGGGATCACTGAGTCAAATGGTAGTTCCACTTTTAATTTTTTGAAGAAACTCCACACTGTTTTCCATTGTGGTTGTACCAGTCTGCATTCCCACCAGCGGTGTACTAGGGTGTTTTTTTTTCCTCCACATCCTTGCCAGCACTTGCTGTTTATTGACTTATTAATGGTAGCCATTCTGGCAGGTGTGAGGTGGTACCTCATTGTTGTTTTAATTTGCATCTCTCTGATAACTAGTGACACTGAGCATTTTTTCATGTGATTTCTAGCAGAGCCATCTTTTTTTGTTTGTTTTTCCATATATTTTTCTTTTTAAAAATTCTTTATTGTTAAAACTATTACATGTCTCCTTTTTCCCCCATTGACTTCTCCCCAGCTGCCCCCCCTCCCCCCGGCACATGCCCTCTCCCCACACCCCCCTCCCAGTCTGTGTCTATTGGTTATGCTCATATGCATGCATACAAGTCCTTTGGTTGATCTCTCACCCTCTCACCCACCACCTTCCCTCACAGGTGGGACAGTCTTGCGATGCTTCAATGACTCTGGTTCTATTTTTGCTCATCAGTTTATGTTGTTCATTATATTCCACTAATGAGTGAGATTATGTGATATTTATCTTTCTCTGACTGGCTTATTTCACTTAGCATAATGCTCTCCAGTTCCATCCATGCTGTTGCAAATGGTAAGAATTCCTTCTTTTTTACAGCAGCATAGTATTCCATTGTGTAGATGTACCAAAGTTTTCTAATCTACTCATCTGCTAAGTTTCATTTGGAAACTTAGGCTGTTTCCAAATCTTAGCTAATGTAAATTGTGCTGCTATGAACATAGGGGTGCATAGATCCTTTCTGATGGGTGTTTTGTTTTCTTGGGAAATATTCCTAGAAGTGGGATCACTGGGTCAAATGGGAGTTCCATTTTTAATTTTTTGAGGAAACGCCATACTGTTTTCCACAGTGGCTGCACCAGTCTGCATTCCCACCAGCAGTTTAAGAGGGAGGGTTCCTTTTTCTCCGCAGTCTCTCCAGCACTTGTCGTTCATTGATTTGTTGATGATAGCCATTCTAGCAGAGCCATCTTGAATAAATTAACTTCTCTGAGCCTTATGTTCCACAGCTCTAAATTGGGGATGGTGTTAACCACATAAACTTGACAACAGAAAGCACTAAGCAAATATTCCATAGGCCACAGTAATGCACAAAATCCATTGGCTACTCTGGTGGCAAAAGCTGTCACAGCGTCAATCTTGAAGCTTACAGTGCAAGGGGAAAAGACATATCACCAGCTATTCGCTGAACACTAAGCCACTGTAAACAGGGTAGCTCAAGCAATACTTCCACCCCACTGTTGGGAATAGATTATCCCATTCTTCATTTATGGCCACCAAAGCCCCAAAAGCTAAGGGTTTACTTAAGGTCACATGGCTAATATTATCAATGGTTCCAGGATGCAAATCCATGTGCATTTGCATTGTCTCCCATTGAACACCCTAGCAGTCTTAGCCTTAGCAGTCTCTTTTTACTCTCCACTCTTTCTTTGAAAAGATGAACTGACATTGGGGAACAGATTTTATCTTGCCTGCCTCATTAAGTGAAGTGGTATAGATGTTGGCTTTCCTTTATATCATTTTATTAGCCTTCAGGAAAACAAACTAGTCACAAGAAGTCTGCAAAACAGTAATAAAAATTTTTTCAGCCTCCTTTTGATTTGGAATCTCATTTTCAAAAAGTAAATCCAATGCATGTTTAGGTAACAGAATGTCAGTCAGGAAAGCAGCAAACGTGCTTTGAGCTCTTTGTAGAATTCCATTAATAAAAAGTATTGCTGTAGAAACCATTGCAATAGAGTTAAAGGACAGAGACCATTAAGCCACGCCTCTGTGTAACACATACCATCCACTACAGATAAATGGCAACTTTCAATTAATACCCAAAGTTTTCCTTCTCTGAAGCTCAGTGAAATCCATTTTTTTCTTCTCATATCTCCTTTTAAATGCCCCTGTGCATGACTGTTTTTCATCGGTTGGTTCCATTTCATTAAAGGAGCACGCATTGGCAGGCACGGTGTTCTACTCTCCTGATAAAACTGATAATCTGATGGTTTAGGGATGTGACCCTTACTCATTTTTTTCTCTCAGATTCAGTTCTATTTTGACATTAATTATCAACAGTTTTAATCTAAAACTTGTCTTTCAAAAGAAGAACCCCACTGAGGTAGTACATGTCTGAAGTCAATGTGATGTGTCTTTTTCTTAAATGAATTACCTAAAATGAGACTTCCAACTGAAATGAGACTTCCCACTGAGATGAGACTTCCAAATGAATTACCTGAAATGAGACGTCCCTAATGCTGAGGTCTTAAGTAGTTTAGGCAGCCTTTTCTCTACTATCTAATATCTATACTAAATCTCTTGCATCAAAAATGTTTAGTGTCCACAGGAAGAAAATTAAATGAATGAAAAATTAATCCCTATAACTCATAAGTTTGGAGATAAATGCATTTCTTTAAAATAAATTCCATTCCATATTCTTGGCCTTAAACAAGAAAACTGCTATTGACTTAAGGGTAGACTTAGGATAGTTTTACATTGAAAAGAACCGTGGCCTATTTGTCCCACAGAAGAGGCAGAGAAAGAAACTCGGGTTCTCTTTGACTGAGTCATAGCCACTTAGGGGTAAACAAAGGTGAGGTGATTTTCCTCTGCCTTAACAAAAGTGATCAGCCAGGCCAGTGTGGCTCAGTGGTTGAGTATCAACCCAGGAACCAAGAGGTCTTTGGTTCCATTCCAGGTCAGGGTACATGCCTGAGGGGGGCTTGTTCCCCTTTGGGGGGCATGCAGGAGGTAGCCAATTGATGTGTCTCTCTCATCAATGTTTCAATCTATCTATCTCTTTCCCTCTCTGTCAAAAAATCAATAAAGACATATTTTTAAAAAGCAATCAAACTGAAAAACACTGAAATAAAGGCACAGCATAGCAATTTCCAGTACATCAACTGAAACCACAAGTGCTTCTGAGGGGCCTAGCTAATCTAATGATTGGTAGTTAAAGCCCTGGGTCTCCTTACACCCCTCACAAAAACAAAGGGAAATTATGGGATCCAAGATGGCAATAGAGTAGGTAGAAGTTACACTCATTTCCTTCCAGAACAAAACCAGAATTACAACCAAAACATAGAAATGTTAACCAGAATAACCAACTGAAGGCTAGCTGACCAGAAGTCTTATAACCAAGAATTTATAGAAGATGCCATATAGACTAGTAAAAAGGGTAGTGATGCAGGAAGGGCTGGCTCTGTACCCACATGTGGCTCAGGAACTCCCTGAGGAGTGTGAGGTCTTAACCCTACACCAGGCTCCCCAGCCCAGAACACCAGAGCTGGAAAGAGGGGCCTATATAACACAAGGCTTTAAAAATCAATGGGGATTATGTCTTTCTAGCTAGAGAAGCAAGTCTGCTAGAAACCCAGGCACCCTCTTAAAGGGCCACCACACAAAATCTTGTTTTCAGCCTCTTACCCTGGGTTCTGGCAGAAGGAGGGTGGGTCAGCTCACAGAGAACTACAGTCTTGTGAGGAGAGATGGGGTTTGTGGCTCTGGGGAGAGAGTTGAAGGGATGGATAGCTGCCAGAGTCCTTGCGCTGAGTCCCTCTGCCATGCCACCAGCAAATGCAATCTTTCTTGGGTCAAGCACTACCCTCTATACTATATCAGCCTTGGGGAATACATAGCCCCATCCTACCGACTCCCTGTCACCCTACCCTGCTGAGGCTGAACTCTCCAGGAGGTATGGAAAGAATATGGAATAGACTGAGTTGTGTGGTTCTAGAATGGTGCCATTTTTCCCACACATACCTAATGGGTGAAGAGTCCTCCCTTCATATGTCCAAATCCTGGTCAGTTTGGGCCTGATAAACATTGCTGGCCTCCCCCTGATGAGCCTTACACCTCCTTACACATTATACAAGAATAAAATAAACATGAGTTAAAGACTTAAATGAAAGACTAAAAACAATAAAACCCCTAGAAGAAAATGTAGTACTGTATCAGACATTTCTCTTAGTGTTATTTTTTTCTAATATTAATCCTTTGGCAAGGGAAACAAAAGAAAAGCTAGCAAATGAACTACATTAAACTGAAAAGATTTTGCACAGCAAGAGAAACAATCAACAAAGTGAAAAGACAACCCACTGAATGGGAGAATATATTCACCTGTGATACAACTGACAAGGGGTTAATATCCAAAATGCAGAAAGAATTCAAACTACACAGAACAAAAAACAACAACAAACAATCCAATGAAAAATTGAGGAAAGGACCTGAATAGACATGTCTCTAAAGAGGACATAAGGATGACGTATGAAAAGATGCTCAAGTTAAAATCATCCAAGAAATGCAAAGTTAAACCATAATGAGATATCACCTCCCTCCTATCAGAATGGCTATCATCAATTAATCAACAAGCAAATGTTAGGATGTAGACAAAAGGGAATTCTCTGGGAATGCAGACTGGTGCAGCCACTGTGGAAAACAGTATGGCGTTTCCTCAAAAAATTAAAAATGGAACCTGCATTGGACCCAGTGATCCCACTTCTAGGAATATATCCCAAGAAAACAGAAACACCAATCAGAAAGGATCTATGCACCCCTATGTTCATAGCAGCACTATTTTCAATAGCTAAGATTTGGAAACAGCCTGTCTAACCTATGAGGGAAGGTGGGGGGTAAGGGGGTAAGAGATCAACCAAAGGACTTGTATGCATGCATATGAGCATAACCAATGGGCACAGACAGTAGGGGTGTGAGGGCAGTTGCTGGGGGATGGGGGTGGCTGGGGAGAGGTCAATGGGGAAAAAAGGAGACTTATGTAATACTTTAAACAAAAAAAGAATTTTAAAAAAGGGAACTCTCATTCACTGTTGGTGGGAATGCAGATTGGTGCAGCCTCCATGGAAAACAGTATGGAGTCTCCTCAAAAGATTAAAAATGAAGCTCCTATGACACAGCAATTCCACTTATAGGTATGTATCTGAAGAAACCCAAAACACATTCAGAAGAATATATGCATCCCCATGATTATTGCAGTGTTATTTATAATAGTCTAGATATGGAAGTAACCCAAGTACCCATCAACAGATGAGTGGATAAGAAAGTGCTGGTACACATATACAATGAATTATTACTCAACCATAAAAAAGAATGAAATCTTACCATTTGCAACAGCAAGAATGGACCTAGTGGGTATTATGCTAAGTGAAATAAGTCAGTCAGAGAATGACAAATACCATATGATTTCACTTATATGTGTAATCTAAAGAACAACATAAATGAACAAGCTAAACAGAATCAGACTCATAGATACAAAGGACAGATTGATGGCTGCCAAAGGGGAAGGGACTTGGGGGGTTGGGTTTAAAAGGTGAAGGGATTAAGAAATACAAGTTGGAAGTTACAAAATAGCCAAAGGGATGTAAAGCACATCATAGGAAACACAGTCAACAATATTATAGTAAGTGTGGATGGTGCCAGGTGAGTTCTGAAAATAGTAGGGGCAGCACTTTGTAAAGTATATGATTATCTAACCACTACTTGTATACACCTGAAACTAACACAAAATAATATTTAATGTAAACTGTAACTACATTTAAAAAAATTTTTAAGGGAATTGGGTGACATGTTTTGAAGGCTATATCTACCTCTGAGGACTGTGTGTGAACTGCCTATGGTTCCCTCAGGGATGGTCTGTATGATTCTAAAACAATGCTAAGCTTTTTTATTTGACATCTGCACATGCCTATCAAGGAAGACTGAACTGATAAATTTCATGGAATCTAGAGTTCAACAGCTTGAGGCTGACAAAATACAAAGGTAGGTAAGGAAGTATCCTGTCTCAATCTCCAAGTCATAGAGAATAACATTGGAAACCACTACTTGGTGAGTGTTTACTGTATATTAGGCCTGTGGCTGGGTTCTTTCCACACTGCTTCTTGGTGAAAATGCAGGGGGAGCAAGAGGGAATTACCTAAGTTTGAAACTGAATTGAGGGGTCTTAGAGTAGAACAGGCCAAGAACAGCTTCAGGTTTCATGTTCTGACCAGACTGTTCTCTCTATCTTTCCAGATTACAGTTCTATTAGATATCTTATGCAATATTTACACATTACTATCTCACCTTTTCAAATTAATTTGTCATATGCCAGCTATTTCCTTGTAGGAAGTCATAAAATCGCAGCACCATCAATACATTTCATTTTCTCATGTTTCTGAGTTAGGCAATGCTCTCCAAGGCCCTCCACCCTCCCCACCCGAAAAGGAATGAGGCCTTTGCTGTATTTTCTTGCAGAAAGTTATCTGGTGTAAGCCACAGGGAGGACCCAGATCCTGATGTGCCAGAGAATTCCTCAGACTATCCCTGTAGTATTTTCCATCTGTGGTTTGAGGCCCTGCAGTAACAAGACCCTATTTTGTCTCATCTCCTTTTAGAAACCTTCCATGATTCTTTTAGGCTGAAAAGGGAATCTACCCAATATATGCAAACATCCCACGCTGCACTAACTATATACAGAGTTCAAGCTACATTTTATAACCCAGACCAACTTAATAATGTAAACAGTTGCAGGAAACAGAGGTAGCCAAAAGCATGTGGGTAACCATAATGAATATTCAAGTAATGGGAATATAATATCACATCATCACGAGGGAAGGAACCTAAACAGTCCTTTTTTTCCAGAACTCTCTGCACCTCCCGTCTTGATGATGCATTTTGAAAGCAATGAAACAGTCTATTGCTCAACCTCACAACACACTGGCAAATGATCAACACTAAGGGTTAAAATAATTAACATAGTTGGCCTGTCCTATCATAAGGGAAGCAAAAATAAATAATATTAAAGGTAATTGTGTGAGTCTTTTCATTTGTTGTTTCTTTTAATAGCAGATACGAGTGTCAACTTTTTAAAATATCAAGAATAGTTAAAAGCAAACATCTGTTTTATAATATGTAAAATGCTATATCAAACATTTTTATTTTGACTTCTTTAGACCATTACTCAGATACAGGCTGTAGATACCATTTGATCTTCAAGGCTTACTAGTGTCATAAGAAGCCAAACTTCATTTTGCTGAAAATAATGATGGCTTCAGTACCAAGTTATTTCACAATTTTCCCTCCAGTGCTTGAACTCATCATCATAACAATAACAATATTATTTATATGATGCCTCTCAGCCATAGCATCCAAGGCGCCAAATGGAGTCATACAGATAGAACACATTAAACCCATTAGATATGAGATAAAGCCATTTGAACTAGAATGAAATGGTGGGAAAAGGCTTTAGAGTTAAAAATGGCTTTGGACAACTTTCACAGAAGAGCTCAATCTATGGGACTGCTTAGGTTGTCAAGCATTCCAGAAACTCAAGGCAACATGTCCTGGGTGGGTACCACCAACCTAGATGGGTCACCCTCCCGTCTCACCCAGAGTTCAGAGGCACCATTTATCACTCCTGATGTAATGAACTTTAATTCGCTATTTTGTGACCAATAAAGCGTACCTCACGTGCCACTACCTGTAAGGGAACAGTGCATTTTCAACTATGTCTATGATCCTATGGTAGTCATCAGTGTTGTCCATCAAATTTCCACTTTCCACCTTCTGAGAGCAGGATATTATGTTCTGACCCCTTTGATGTTGGATGAGGTCACGTGAGTGGCCAACAAATTGTAAATGGAAGGGATACGTATGCTACCTCCAGGCCAGAATACTCACTTGCTCTCTTTTTCATGACAACTTGGCAGTGTGTGAGATGGTGACTGCTCCACCAGCCTGGGGCCTTTAAACCCATGATGGACATGTAGTAGTATGAGCATGTAATATATTTGTATTGTTTAGAGCCAATGTTATTTGGGAATTACAGGGAAATTGATTATATGCCTCAATTTTAATACAGAGACATATTTGCCTGAACCAGAAGAGGGACTCATTAATCTAGTCCCTCCGCATTCCTTTAAAAAGCATTCAGTTCAAATGTTCCAAATACTTTGAAACTCTCATTTTGTATGTAGCCAATTTTTACCAGTGGAATGATGAGAACAGCTATTATTTATTGAGTACTTGCATGTGTTAGGCATTTGGTAGAATGCTTTTCATATATTACCTTGTTTGATAGACTAAATGACTTTAAAACGTAGACTTATTATTGTACCATTGGATCGACAGGGAAAGTGGGGTTAAGTAACATTATCAAAATTACACAGCCAGTCAACTAAAAATTTCGTTAGAACTTAGGCTGGCTAACTACAAAGTGCATGCTCATTAACACTAGGATGTATTTCCTCCCTGCATAATGTGGAAGAAAATCTGTTCTCATATCAGTGGCTGAATAAATACCATTCTTTGGCAGATGGTATAAAACAGTACTGTATTATAAATACTTATATATTTTATGATTGCTACTCCATTGAGGCATTTATCTTTCATTTGAAAAAGAAACACGGCAACTTGTACTTGATTTATCTATCTTGTTCCAACCCACTGAAATGTCATAGTAGATTATCCATTTCCTGCTGGAAAAATATATGGCCCATAAGGAAATGCTATTCATATTCATTAGCAAATACTCCATCTCCCCTCAAAGTGTGCTACCCAAACTTTCAGCTGAGGTCTCTGAAAAATGCCCGCTTGGAAGAAAATCTCCCCTGAATGCTTCTTCCCAACATTTGTATTTGCTTCTAATTATTTTTAACACTTCTGAAAACGCGAGGAAGGGTGAAGAAACACCTTGCTGACAATGTGTTCTTTGCCAAAATAATCAATTATCCTGCTTCTTTGCCTTCTAAAATTCAAATATTCAATACAAGTTCCTTGGGCACATTCCCAAGGTTTTGTTTGGTAGACTTCACCACGGAAAACAAAATTGGTTCAGCTGGAGTCCGTAGCCAGAACATTTTAAGCTTCATAGACCTTCAAAGTAGTGACCTTCTCTTCACCTCCTCTGCCTCTATGCTCGATTAAGGAAAATACCGGAAGAAGTTTCCATTCAAAGAAGCCAGATTGCATTTCGATTCAGTTTGGAGAGGAGGAACTGAACAGAGTTGAAGCAGGTGGTTATTTGTGGCTCTTACCTCAAATAGCTTTGAAAAGTTGTTCTGTAAACCTTTAAAGGTCTTTTGTAATTTAATAAATTTTTCTGCACTTCTTAATCTCTCTCTTAAAGGAATCAGCCTTATCTACCACCTTCTTTCCTTTCCCAAGAGTCTCTGAGGTCACAGAAATTACAATCACAACCCAATCAAATAGAGGATCAAGAAAATTAGGTCCCACCTTAACCAGTTTGGCTCAGTGGATAGAGTGTCGGCCTGCAGACTGAAGGGTCCCAGGTTCGATTCCGGTCAAGGGCATGTACCTTGGCTGCGGGCACATCCCCAGTGGGGGGTGTGCAGGAGGCGGCTGATCAATGCTTCTCGCTCATTGATGTTTCTAACTCTATCCCTCTCCCTTCCTCTCTGTAAAAAATCAATAAAATATATATTTTTTTTAAAAAAAAGAAAATTAGGTCCCCAGACCTGCTGCTGAGAAAATGGGAATGTGCTATTTGTTACGAGAATTTATTGTAGTTTTTCCCTTTCACTTTGCTTGCCTCTGTGCTCCAGATGGAAAGATTTTAGGAGAAAGTCCTTTTCCTCCATGTCCCTACTTCTGTGTTAGCATGTTCTAATCCTCAGCACTGCCTTTGATACCTTGCTACACCAGGAGTCCTATCTCTGAAATGTCTCTTACATATCCACACACTTCTGATCTTTTCTGCTACCTCCTTGGCCAAAGCACCCTGAAATAGGAGGAAAGCTTACTTAATTTTTTTTCCTCATTTTTTCCCTCCAGCCAAACTGTATTATTCTCCTCTGGACCTGATGCTATGTGGCTCCTTGGACCCACCTAGAATACACCTCATTTTAGCAATCCCCAAGCTCACATTAAATTTCTGTTCAAGCTCACTTGATGTTGAGCCTTCCCTTTTTCTCGCAGTTGAAAGGAGCGTCTCCCTTCTCTGTCCTATAACATTTGACTGGCATTTCCTTTATGGTATTATCTCAATTTCTAATTATTTTGCCTCTTGTGATTTTTTTTTTTGAGACCAGAACTGATGTTTTGCTCATTTTGAATCTCCAACAGTACCTATCACATGGTGAGTGTTTAATAAATAATTATTAAACAAAATGAATTAGACATAAAGGAAACAAAAAACTAACTAGATGTCCAGAATTAGAAATATGTATGGAGAAGTTAAATCTTGGAAATTAATGTATTTTGCATCAAGTTTCTAAAAGAAGTCATCTTTACTTTCCTCTTTCCCACCCCATATCTAACCCATCAGCAAATCCTGTTGACTCTACCTTCAAAATATTTGGGAATCCAACCACATTTTACAACAAGCCTGGTCTTAGCTACCATCATCTCTTGCTGGTGAGAGCCTCCTATCATGTGTCCCTTCTTACATGCTTCCTTCCAATATATTCTTTAAAAAGTAGAAAAAGTTATCTTCTAAAAACATAATTCATATCATGGCACTCTTCTGCTCACAATTCTGACAGTGGATTCCAAAATTCTACATAATCCACCAACCTTCCCTCTAACTGAGCTCTCCTCCAGCCTTTTCCTCTCTTACTCACTTTGTTCCAACCCTGCTGGCCTTCTTGCTCTTCACCAGGTACACTCATCCTCAGGTTTTGCTCCAGCTCTTCTCTTTACTTGGAACTTTCTTCCATCTGATGTCTGCACATATCGTTCCCATAAACACTTCAAGCCTTTGCTCAACGAGGTCTCTGCTCACTATCTGCCATATTTAACATGGCAACCTGCCATTCTGACGCTGCCATTTCCAATCCCCCTTACTCTGCTCTACCTTCTCTTTCTTCCACATTGTTCCTGTATGTCTACTGTTCTTTGTCTCCCTCTGCTAGAGCATTAGATTTCCAGTGGCAGGGAGCTGTGTCTGTTTCCTCAACAAATATTTGCTAACTATGTATGAATGAATGAACAAATGAATGAATGAATGAACACAACTAGATTTTGAATTTAGTTCTCAGGTTTCTGCCACAATAAAACTCAAAGTATTCATACTCTAAGACTTCAAGATTCTAGCAAAATGAATCTTGTCAAACATACCCAAAAGCAAGGTGAAGCACTGTGATTACTATGAACCAAAAGAATCACATGTAAACAAAAAGTATTCAATGCAATGTGTTTGTCTTCATGCTTCTGCTTTATCTAGTTGTGAATCTTGCACTTACATTACCCATGAGGACGGATAACTACAACATTCCAGAGATGAAACATTCCAATAGTTGGGTGGAATTTTTATGATTCTGTGAGGACAGGAACTATATCTGTTTTGAGTCCACTTTATGTCCAGAAGCCAGTAAATTGTGATGGTCAATACATATTTGTTGAATATAGGAATGAAGAGAAAGGACCCTTATATTTTCAGAAATAAAAAAGGCAGTAAAAATAATGTTAATATTCACACCAAGAAAAGTTTTACCACCTGGATGTTAGTACAGTGATACCAAATTTTACCTTAAATTAATTTGTTTAGAAATTAATTTTTTAATATGACAATAGTACTTAGGACTCTGAACAATGTAAAATAGCTTCGGAAAACACTGTCAGGCTTTTAAAAATGTTTATTATTCCTTCTTAGAAGGACATAATTTCTTCTAAATTTTAATGTCTATTTTTTTCTACTTGGAAAATGTCTTGATTTTATTTATATGAACTATAATTTTGACAATTGCATGTTAATTTAATATTGTCTCCTATGTTTCTCTTTGCTCGTGAGTATTATGAATTTTGCATAATACATGTCTGTTGTGGTACACAAACATTTTCTTATTTATTATTTCTTCCCTTTTCCACATTCTCCTTATTAGCTATTTTGATTGGTGTTTACAAAATGCCCTGCTGACTCTCTTGTACATTAATTCTGTGGTTATTCTTTCCTAGTATCCTTTGTATTACTTAAAAGTATTTAACAAGGTAAAAAGGGCCAATAACTATTGAATAGCTAAACTGTTGTTTTCGTTTTCACAGTTTCATTGTAAATTTGAAGATGGTAATTTACTTCTTTATACATTAATTAAAATGAATGAGTAATGTTCCCTCCCGGCATGGAGTTCTTTGCAGTTTCCAATAACACAAACTTAGTTCTTTTCATCTGCTAAGAGTAGAATTGGCATGAAATGTGTTAGGTTATCCTCTGTCCATGTTAAGTGGAAAGACATTTCCACATTGGAACTTCCTTAATTTTGCCTGAGTAACAATCCAACTTAAGTAAATGAGAAATATAAAATATATCATTTCTTAAAAATAAATTAAGCTAGGCCAGAGATGCCTTGTAAATTATAAGAAAGCTTACTTAATAATATACACAAGTGGATTATAATTACTAAATTAATCTTTTGCCCACAAAGGGAACTTATTCTTGTTTGAGTGTACTTATTTTTAGGAGCAGCAAAAACATTTCCTGTCTAATCATAATTAAGCCAATAATTTGTTCAGATTTTGTGTGTGTGTCTGTGTGTGTTTAACAAGATAGCATAAAAACAAACTTCAAAATTATCATCTAAATATCTAAGTGATCACGCATTCCAAATTAATGAGAACCAAATTCAAAATGTTGCTGTTCTTAGGTTTCTAGGTTCACAAAGGCCATAAAAGCAGAAGACCTGATCCCAGATAATTATTTGTAGATTAACATGAGTAAAAAAGCCTTTGATGAGCAGTGATACACTATGTTGTTAAAAAGTAAATAATAAATACTCTAATTATAAGTCTTTCACATGGCATTTTGAATATCATGAAAGAAAAAGTCTAATTACTATAACAAAAAATGGGTTATAATTTAAGAGTCCTGTGTGGATTATACTTTCTCTGGAAGTTTTTGTACCTTAAAATTACATGAAGAGGCATAAAATAGTCTACGTGAGGAAAAATGACTATTTTTGTGCACTATAAAGGACTTGGAGGTTATCACACTATCAACAATGTTATAAAGTCGAGAACATCACATACATAATATGTATTTTAAGGATAGAATTAAACAAGGCAAATGAGTCACATAAACTGGTAGAATCTAAAAAAGATCAGTGGATTGCATCAATGTTAATTTCCTGTCTGTAATATTGTATTATATTTATGTAAGGTGTTACCAATGGGGGAAACTGGGTGAAGATATTATTTCTTACAACTGCATATATATATATATATATATATATAATCTCAAAAATCAAAAGTTTTTAAAGAGTTATAAAAAGATAAGAAAAACAAAAGCAATTTGATTGCATTTGATTAGTGCTTTTTATCTTTTACAACAAAGCAGTTCAAATCTAACACTTCATCTCAAGAGAATGGAAGATACTAATGATTTCCTCCAAAAAGAAGATACTGGATATTTCCCTGTTCTATAACTGCATTGATCTTGAAATTGGGGCTGAAAAATTGATTTTCCTAGAAAAGAGGGCTTAATAAAGGGTTAATGAAGATTACTTCAAACCATGAAAATATTTTTCTTTGAATCCAAAAAGTTGCTTATCTTTTTAAAAGCTTGAAAACAAATGAGTATATACTAGTAAACACAGCTATCAAATATGTTATTTTTCCAAGTTGTTAGCAAGCCTTGGGCATTACCTACCATGTCATATTTATTCTGGATTGAGAGTAGCAAATGCAGGTCCTTCCTAGATAGCCCTATTTCTGGAGGCCTGGCAATAGGATGTGGGTGCTGACAGAAGGAGGGCACTACCAGAACTTAATTTCTGCAATCAACATTTCAACAAGCCAGAAATAATGAAAGGTGCTCTCAAGCAGATGTCATTTGATAAGAAGAAATTTGAAGAACTGGGATTTGGGACTCAGAAAATATCTAGAAGGAATCTGAAAAATAATAGTCCACATTTAGTAATCTGTAAATTAGATTTTAATTCTGTTACACATTTGCTTTTAGGCTTTTAGGCGAATCTGGAAGAAACTAAAGACTAAATTCTTAAAGTGTTAGCATGGGGAAATGGAAGAGCAGGACAATATCTTGAGCTGCCCTGCCCATGACTATCAGCCCCATGTGGGCATTAAAATTACAATCAAGTAAAATGAAAAACTAGTTCCTTAGTTAAATTAGCCAATTTCTAGTGTTGAATAGCCACAGGTGGCTAGTGGCTATCCTACTGGACAGAACAGAAAATATTTTTAATCATCTCAATAAAATATTGGGAAGCTACACTCTAGATCAGAGGTTCTCAACCTTCCTAATGCCGGGACCCTTTAATACAGTTCCTCATGTTGTGGTGACCCTCAATTTCATTGTTACAAAATGAACATAATTAAAGCATAGTGATTAATCACAAAAAACAATATGTAATTATATATGGGTTTTTTCCGATGGACTTAGGCGACCCCTGTGAAAGGGTCGTTCAACCCCCAAAGGGGTCGCGACCCACAGGTTGAAAACCGATGCTCTAGTCTAGATAGTTAAGGAAAATGCTACAAAGATCTAAAATATTTTTTAAAGGGCACCATTTTACAAAATGGACCCTTCATAGAAGTATGCCCATGACCTTCTAGAAGAGCAGGTTTGCAAAGGACCTTAATACTATCATGCCAAAACACTTGTCATATGCTTGATACTTTGTGGTTGCACAGCCTATGTTTAAACATTTTTTTCTATAGGCAAATATTATAATTTCCCTCATTTTTTTCCAAGGTAAGAGAAACATTTCTGTTCTTTGTAAGTATTTTATGGTTATAAGTCTTTCATCATTCTGGCCACTTACTGCTGGATTCCACTCTAGATTCCATTTTACCTATATCTCTAATCAAATAATCAAAATGAAGTGCATGATTCAGGTGCTCAGAGCTTAAAATATTTTTCTGTTCCTTTATTCTGGATAGTACACTTCTATTTTTATAGACTAATATCACAAGGTGTCTTTTAGTAACCTAACTAGTCAGCTTTATTTATTTATTTATTTTTTTGCAGTGAGTTTTCAGTAAAATAAACTACTGCAATTTTTTAAATGTAGCCATTGCTCCAGCTAATTGAAATGTTTGGTGTTTTTTTATCTTACTTCTAATAATGTCTCCGTGAAGTGGGCCACCAGCATACTTCTGAATACTTCAGGTGGCAAATTCATTAACAACATTGGTTTTGTCTCAGATCCAAGTGCATGGTTTCCTACACCTTTTCACGTTAAATTACATCCCCAATATGTCTTTGGAAAACTCACCATCATCCATCCCATCCCTAAAACCATCACCACTTGAATCCAACCATTTTCAAGTCAGTTGGACTGTAGTAGTGTCTAGTCCCTACTTCTCTGTTTTACCCACAAAAACATAGCTGGTAATCTACTTATACTGAATTTCCTACAACATACTTCACCTTTTCCTAGAACTCTAAAACCAGATGCTGAAATTTATGTTTACAATCACCAGAAAAACTTTCATAGCACAAGAAAGTACACATCAAACCTAGAACACTGAGACTGCACCTCCAATCCTGGCACCCACATTTTATAGTACAACAATGCAGAGAAACATTTTTTAATGACATTACTGATTTTGAAAAAATAATAAAGGTGAGGTCCTGTTCAACGGAATTCTAACGAGTTTGGCATTTTCCACAGTCCTCCACCAAGTGCACCTTTTCTACAACTACTTGAACTGGCAGTGGGAGAGGGAAATCAGCATTGTAAATGCTAGTTTAACCATTGCCCAGTTGGTATGTTATAGAACCAAATCTCTTAGTGACTCATTCAGTCTAGAGACAAATAGAGGAGCATTTGCAGCATCTGATCTCAAAGCAGGTGGTTATACAGTAATGATGCAGTTATGCGCCATGCTCCTGAAAGGACACCATTATTTTTAATATCAATTCAACTTTAAAATGGTTTGTGTCCATGACTTCAATTTTCAAAAGACACAAGGCAGTCTGGGACTTAACACGGAGACTGTTGAAAATTAAGCAATACTTTTATGAACACATGTTGAAATAGCAAAGCACTAAATAGGTGGACTTATATACAAAAAAATAGTCATTTAAAAGGAGTCAGTCAGGTTCATATTTGCTCTCCACACAGGAACTTTATGTCACAAACTGGGGAGAAGTGATTCAGCGGGGGGAGGTGGAAGTGTTTTCCAAATAAGGACTCTCCTTGGTTTGTTAAGTTTTCTTGTTATATGCAGGGTTGTAGAATATGAACCATCTCAGCTCAACATGCCTACCTTTGGAGTTTGGATAAAGATTTGTTTTTCCTCCAGAAATCTGCAACAAAAATGTGATCTATTTGATAATTATTAGGAGGTTTACAAATTATTTATTAGATTTTCTCCAACAGTACAACAACAACAAGCAAGGGGGCACTGCTGGCAAGGTAGATTCTGCTAAGGGGGGAGCAGATCACTCGTTGCGGGGAGCAGATCACTCGTTGCGTGGTCTGACCCAGGGGTGGCCAACAGGCAGGGAGGACCATAAGTAGGAGAAGGCCTGGAACAATTGGGATGTCTGGGCTTCGTCTTTAGGGAACACTCAGTCTCCAACTGAAACTCAAAAATCTTATTTTCTCACAGAATCCATGTGACTGATGCTGATCTGCTAGTGAAGAGCCAACATTCTAGAAGTATCTAGTAGCATCTTGGTTTGACATTTACATTATACAAGGCTTCATGAATGATCCCAAGACCCCATCCATCATTGATAAAATGTGTTTCAAGTTCCACATGACAGCCCTCCGAAAACTGTAGCAAACAAACCCATTTGCAAGTTGGGCACCGTCTGTCTCCCAGCACTGGCTGTTCCCCTACGCGCTCTCGTCGGCTTAACCTGTTTTCTCATGTCCAACTTCTGGGTGGCCCATGAGAGCTATTGCTCCTCTGAGACTAGAGCAGGCGTAAGCAATGAGTGGAAGGTGAAAGTTCTGGGGAAAGGTCCCGGCAGCCGAGGGAGGGAATGAGGAGAGGGAAGAAGACTGGGCTGGAATCATTCACAAAACAGCAAGGATTGCTAAGCCCATGCTACAGGGAGGAAGGCCTTTGATAGGAATTAAAATGGAACTTTTAGGCAAGCAGGATGGATGTCATTAAGACAGCACAGTCTGTGGATGAGGCAGGCCTGGGGTACATTCTTCCCCTGAGCAGAAATGGTGATGTTATGCTAAATATTTAACCTCTCAGGCAGTTCAGTTTTCTCATCTCTAAAATGGAGACAATGTTTACTTCTTGGGATACTGGTGAAGATCCAAATAACTTTGTAAATGTGACCGGCACAACCCCTGGCAGCAAACAGCACACAGTTGAATGTTGTGGTTTTTTCTTGCTTTCCCCTTTGAGAGATGCAGTGTGATATAGGGGAAAAACAGAATAGAAAGGAACAGTTTCAAATTCCACTCTCAGAATGGGCACCCATGAGAACCTGGGCACACTCTCTGAGTGTCAGTCCTCTGTGCTCTTCGAAAATGACATCATGTAAGTTAATGCCTGCGACCAGCTCGTGCTTGAGAAGTATTATTAATTCAATATTTTAGCAAATGTGTGGTGTGCGCCTAATATGGGCCAGGCACGATTCTAGAAAAAAAATAAATCCAGGCAAGGAGAAAGAAAATGACAAGGCTGTTATATGAGGTGGGGTGGTCAGGGAAGTTTCTCTGAAGAGATGAGATTTCAGCAGAGACTGAAGGAAGAGAGGAAGAAAGAGAACCATCAAAATATCTAGGTGAAGAGGTGTCCAGGTAGAGAGAGGGGAGAGCAAGGCTAAAGGCCAGCCATTTGTGGGCCAAACTGATGAACAGTGAGGTCTCAGAGGATGTAGGCTGGCAGTGGAGGGAGCAAAGAAAGGATGGGCATTAAAGGGGACTGGTGGCCCATTGATGTGCACTCTGCAGACCACCAAATGGACTTTCTACTTAGTTCTGAGTACAGTGGAGCACTGGGGAGGTTTTAGGAAAGCCATATGGAGAACAGATTATCGTGGTGGGAGCCAGCAAACGCTGGGAGGCCACTGCAGTCTGCGGTGCAGGCCAGAGACGATGGCCCCGGGGCCAGTGGGGCAGCAGCAGTTGGCCAAGATATGTTCTGATTCAATGTGTGTTCTGAAATCAGAACCAGTAAGACTTGCGGTTGGGTCAGTTCTAGAAAGTGACAGAAAGAAGGTGGCTGAGAAAGACTCAGATTGTTGTTTTTACTGTAAAGGTAATGCTATTTACTGGGATGGAGAACTCAGTGTGTGGTGATCAGTGTTCTCTTGAGCAGGCGGAGTTTGCTATACCCACTGGGCATCCATGTGGTTGTGAAGAGTGCCCGCTGGAGTGTGGGAAGGAGCACAGGCCTGGAACAGACACTGTGGAACCCTTGGCAGGACGGTGGTCTGAAAGGCAGGGGACTAGAGGCAGTCAGTTGTCTGGGAAGTAGAACAGAGAAAAGAGAAAAGGACTAAACCACGGCCAGGGAAGCAGTGAGCGGTCTTGGGGGGACATATTCCATCAGTGAGAAGGCAGAACCCTTGGCAGAAGGGGCCCCCTCCACCTGAAAGGATTCATGTTTCTTTTGTTTATTGCTTTTGTTTTATTTTCTTTTTATAAAATTAAAGAACTTTGAAATCTTTCAAACACACCGAACACCAAAAATAAAGTAACTGACACACTGCCAAAATCTGTCATTTGTGAACATTTGGGCACTTTCCTATATTCATTTCAAATACACCCCAACCCCTTCTTTCTTTTCCAGAGGCTTTAGTGAGCTAATTTAAAGAACAGTGCCTGGCATGTGGAAAGTTCTCTATAATGGTCAGGTACTATGGTGCTGGTGGAGGTGAACATGGTAGTTATTGCTATTATTTTGCTAATGTGTATCTTCATGTTTTCTAGCTTTCATTACATATATGTATATATTTAATTGTCACCCAAGGATATGTTTTCATTGATTTTAGAGAGAGAGAGAGAAAGGGAAAGGGAGAGAGAAACATTAATGTGAGAGAGATACATTGATCAATTGCCTCCTGCATGCACCCCAACTGGGAATTGAATCCACAACCTGGGTATATGTCCTGACCAGGAATCAAACCCATGACCCTTTGGTACACGGGATGATGGACACCAGCCAGGGCTATATAAAGATATCTTTATAATAATTTTCTATAGTTTTTCATTAACATAATTAATTTTTGTACTATACTCTTTTGTATCTGGATTTTTTTCACTTAACATTGTGTTCTTGAGATGTTGTTTTCTGTAATGAGTCAGATACACTACAGAAAATAAGAGCAATAGGAGGAGGGAACAAAGTCTTTAGCAAAGAGGGTTGTGAGTCCTGACATACATACCAGCTCTCCCTCAGCAACCTTCAGCAACCTTTCTCCATTCATCCATCCTTTTTATTCCTCCTGATCTGCAGCTATTGTTCAATGGTATAGAAATATGAAATTCCAGCTTCATGGACACCAGGCGAAGAAGGAAGCCTAAAGACTACCTGGTCCTATAGCCCCCAACTTCTTCCACTGCTTGATTCCTAACAAAGAGTCATAAAGTGGGTGAGAGAGTCTTTCCCCAGGTTTCTATCCCTGGGACAGCCTCATTTTATTCAAGAGTTGAGAAATGCACCCAGTTGGTGTGGTTCAGTGGTTGAGCCACCCATGAACCAAGAGGTCACCAGTTAGATTCCTGGTCAGGGCATATGCCAGGGTTGCAGGTTCTATCCCCAGTAGGGGGCGTGCAGGAGACAGCTATTGATGTTTCTCTCTCATCAATGTTTCTCACTATATATCCTATTCTCTCTCTCTCTAAAATCCATAAAAACACTTTAAAAATTGACAAACACTTCTATCAGCAAAGTAAAACTGAACATGACCCTATACTCGCTGGTTCTTTTTATTTTTCTACCCTCTCATATTCCAATGACCTGTTTTAGTTTTATTTCCGAGTCCTAAAAGAGCAGGCAACGCTTGGATTTAAGCTCCAAAGGGATGAAGCAGGCAGAGGGCACATTCCACATAAGAATCCAGGTGTGAGTTTTGAATTAGAAATTTGACCGATGCTATGGCGTTGACACTGGAGGACAGGACTAATTTTCAAGACCCTGCTGTCAGCATGTGACAGAACGGCAACCTCGGTGCTGGCGGCATCCAAGCAACACCACCAGGGGACAGGCGGGCCTCCCAGTGACTGGAGAGTTTCCATGTAGGGAAGTTTTGTTGCTGCTGCTCTTGTGAAGTTTAAGTTCTTGTGGTTTTGCCCCCTTTGCCAGCCTTGCTTAGACCGAAGGAGAGCTGGGTGGTAAAAACTCCCCGAAGGGTGGCGAAAGCCTTGCAGATTGAGTCCCCTGGCCACTGCGAGGAAGGGAGGATCAGGCCCAAGTGGACACACCCCAGAGGAGAAATGAGCCTCGAGGTTAGTACCAGATGCAAGCTTCCTCTGTGTAAACTTCCACTGGAGTTAAGAGCTCTTCATATGTCAGTTGACTACAGAACAACCTGGGGCCCCAAATCGGAATCAGCTTGAAGCTGGTGAGCAAGAAGCAACGCATTGGCCTCTAAATGTGGGCAGCTTTGTTCCCTCTCTCCTCCCTGCACAACTTAAGGCTTCTCTCCCCTTCCTGAGGCCCCGATCTTAAAGGAGCAGGTGCTTGAGTCCAGTGGAATTTCTCAACTGGGGAATGTCTCAGAGGCAGCACCTTTCACCCCCACACCCGGTCACCTTTGACCTTTGGCCATTTGCACTTCGGGTTTACATTTGACCTTGTGCTCTTGCGTTCACTCCAGAATCTGTGTTTTTGTGTTTTTCTTTCCTATGCCTCTCTTTCTCTGCCCAACCCGCCTTTTCCCTGCGGCCTAAGCTCACTGAGCATCTTCCTTTGTTTGTATGTTGGGGGGACTCCTTTCAGTTCATATTTTTTTTAAAAAAATGAGGCCTTACACACAAAGATTTAAAGTAAGAAGTGCCAAGAGAAAGATGAGAGAGGAAAATCTAGCAGATTTGAGGTGAAGAAAAACAAACTTGCATCCCACTTTCCCAAACCTCAAACATAGCTCTTTCTTGGCCAAGTTCTCAGTTACTCACCACAGTGCTCTTATTTTGTGCCTTAAGGGACAGGCAAAGGCTCTTTCCTGCTCAGCATGGACTTAATATAGTCCTTAAAGGAAACACCCTTTTTTCTCTAGTGATGCACTTGTTGCTAGCAGCGGAAAGACAGGGCATCCAAGAGGCCACAATCTCTAGCGTCCCAAGGCCAATTCTTCTGAAGACTGACGCCTTGTGGATGATTCAAAAATAACCCAAGTCAGAATCAACAACATTCCCCACGTATTGTTTAAACGGTAATTCTTTGTCTTGAGCTGTGTACTTCCTGAAAACCACTTCTCTAGGCTGCAGCAAGCTAGATTTTGGTTATGAGGCCCAGAGGTCTAGCTTCTTCACTGAATGCTTGCAAAATGTTTATGGTGAATTCAAATACCTTCCACAGATCACGCTGATCCTCCACCTGATTTCTTCACCAGCTGCTCTCCGCCTGATTCATTGTGCAGATTTTTCTTGGTGTGGTGGATATTCCCTAGTCACCTACTATAATAGTAGGCCTTACAGGTGTATAGCATGTTTGTAATGCTTGTTCATACCCTTCCCGGGAAAATTTCATAAAACACAATCTTATGTGTAATTTTCCTGAATACTAAATGCTTTCCCCTAAACTGTAAGATAGTGTATCAATTGAAAGATGCCAAGAATTACTTCATCTCATGGATATGTACCTGTTATAGATTATGTTCATTTTAAAATTAATTTCAAAGCCAGCTGTTATTTTTGCTAAAAGTAATCCTTGTTGATATATTTTAGCAACTACCATTTAAAACTTAGAGACAACTAGCTGTGCAATATGAGTATTTTAAAAAGACAAAATCTAGATTGTTTATTATTATTTTACATTTTGTGCTTAAGTCTTCTTGATTATATTGTCTGCGATATGTAATAAAAATAAGATTTAGAGAAATATATATAGAGAGAGATACATAATGTTGGGGTTTTGAGTTATTTATTTTTCTTTATTTTTGCAACTATAGTCATTTAGTTATCTCTACAATAATGGTAAAATTGAAAGGCAAGTTCTTATGTATGAGGACTTGTTGAACATTCTAGCTGGGAATGCAAGGACCTATGTAATCTTCATCCAAGAAGATGGCTCCTTTAACTGGGAGAGTTGTCTGTTTTGATCATCAGACAGCTGGGCAGGATGGGGTATCTGCCTAGCCTACGTTTAATGAACTGAGTCAACTCTGACAATCAGAGCTGGAAGGAAGTATCTCTTACAAAGTGGACACACATCCAATTCCAGCCTTCATTTTTCCTTATTCCAGCCTCCATTTTTCCTTACTCAAGTGCAATGTTAGTACTTTTAAAAAGTCATGTTTTTCTTTTTCTTTTTTTTCTTCCTTTTTTCCATGGAATTGACACAGCAATTATATCTAATAGGAAGGAAGGAAGGAAGGAAGGAAGGAAGGAAGGAAGGAAGGAAGGAAGGAAGGAAGGAAGACACCCTAGACCATGAACTTGTAATTAGCTTTCCTCAAAAAGTTTGAAATCTTATAAATGTTCTTCACTAAAGTCCTAGAGATATAAATAATAAGCACATAAATTCAAACTCTTCTAAGTAATGCTGAAAATAAGGTAGCCAGTGTTCCAATAAGGGCAAGACCTTACTTGTATGTTTTTTTAGGACTCATCACTGTCAATTTCAGCCTGATGGATGGACTACCACATGTCCAAGACAATGCCATATTTATTTATGACATTTATTTATTTATTACACCCATTTTTTTTTCCTTCTGGACATACAGGAAGACTATATTTCCTAGTTTCTTCTGCAATGAGTTTTGTGTCATGAGTCTGAATTCTATCCAGTGGAATGCAAATGAGAATTTTGTGTGCCATTTCCAGGCCTGGCCACAATCCTCCCTTCTCCTGCACAATCTTTCACATCTCGCTGTTCCTTTTACATAAACCTTGGGACCACATATTGAAGATGGTGTCATTAAAAGACAGGAAGAGCCTGTCCCCAAAAGGCTGTATTATATGATGTCCTCTGTCCCCAGGACTATATTGGACTGTGTCAGAGGTGGACAAAAAATAATTTTTTGAGAATTAAGTGTTTCTTATTTCAGTGGCTAGCATGACTAACACCAACATACATACCATCATCTACCACACATATCCTCAGTGTTGCTTATTTCCTGCCTACCCATAGTCATCATCCTATATAATGAAAGCGTAGTATGCAAATTGTCCCCTCAACTGGGAGTTGTCCAGGAGTTCAACCAGGGGGTGGGGCCAGCTGGGGGAAGGAAGGGAGGCCCCGGCCGGTGGCCAGCAGCCACGAGGGACCCTAAAAATGCATGAATTTCATGCACTGGGCCTCTAGTTTTAAGATAAAAATTAGGAAAATGACTTCATCTGCATAAGCACTTATTCCACCCTCCTATGTGATGTTTTTCCCTTGCTCCTTCCTTTGTGCCTGCCTCCCCAACATACACACCCCTTTACCCTTACAAACTCTTTTTTCAGTTTTGAAATAGCAACCAGGCCTGTCACTCCGTGCACTTCAAGGACATCAATCAGATTCAGGCATAGTCCTTTCTTTAGGGAACTTTTTTTGAGCAAGAAATGTAATTTGCTCTCTCTAGTCACAAAGTGAGGCTAATAGTATAGCTAGCTACTTGTGATGAGACTGAATAAATGAGGAACATTATCTATCCCTTGCTCATTGTCATTTTCTCCCTTTCTAACTCCCACTTCTCCAACATTGTTGCATTAATGTAGCAACTATCCAGAGATGTACTAGAGTGTGAGCATTCAAAAAAGGGACCCCAGTGTTTATTCCCTGCTTCTCCTCAGCATGTTGGCTATTATTTAGTGACTAGAGGCCAGGTGCGCCACCACCCCTGCACTTGCCAGCTATGCATTGAGTGTCTGTCCCCTGGTGGTCAGTGTGTGTAATAGTGACCGGTCATTCTGCCATTCAGTCGATTTGCATATTAGCATTTTCTGTTATAGGGTAAGGTAATAAACCAGGAAGCAAATCAATTGACTCTGTAAGAGGAATTAGGGCAATTTCTAGGACAGCCGCCTGGCTCATCTCTTAGTCCATACTTATTTGAATCCCAGATCTGACACTTAAAGGCAATGAAATTTTAAGTATAGATACCACTTTTTAATTCATCTTGAAATAAATTCTTTTTCTTTTTTCTTCTCTCAATAGAAAAGGGAAGAGGAGGAGGATAAGGAGGAAAAGAAAGAAGAAGAAAACTTGGAAGAGGCCCATTTTCCTCTCAAAACAGAAAATAGAGGTCTCAAATGCTTACAAAATCTGCCACTTAATATTCATATTTATAATAAGCAGAATAGCAGTCAGGTGGAGGAAATGGAAAACTATAAGAGCAGAAATTGCATTTGTTAAATACAAATGTAAAACTACAGTTTCCACCTTCATTCTCCAGTGTTAGTTTTGGAAATCCCTCTAGTAGGAAATCCACTTGAAATATGTTTGCCTTTGGATCTATTTTTAAATGAAAAAACAATCTTACTGATTCTAGAATATGTATGTATAACAGAGTCTTAACCTAAGTGAGGAGGTTAAAGGCAATTAATCAATGACAGAGCTCAATACCAGAAGAGAAACTGTAGTGTGTGTGTGTGTGTGTGTGTGTGTGTGTGTGTATAACAAAGTTGCTATTTTTAAGACCTAATTGGCTTATCCACTGGGTTATTTCTAGTATTATTTTTTTTAAAAAGATAGTTACAAGAAATTCAGACAGATGTATGGAAAAAAATCACCAAGTGGATGATTAGCAGTAAACATTTATTGATACAAATAAGCAGCTCTAAAATCTCTGGGGACTTTCCTGCTATGGTATTGACTTATAAGAGACAGCGCAACCAAGGTCTGCTTCTATGTTTCTCCTTATTTCCAGAGAAATAAACACAATCCTTAGAGTGATCAGGATATCCAAGAGGATCCATAACCTGTCCTTTGGGAATATTTGGTGGGATTCCTGCCTACTGATTCTTCACATTCTCTGACCTTCCCACTCTTCTTTCTTTCCTATTCCCATTGGTGTTTCTAGCTGCATACTCACATAGTATTTCTCCATTTCTTTAACACTCTTACTTTTGTTTTAGTTCTTATCCATATTTCTCTCATCATTTCTCCACACCCCAAAATATCTGTCTGCCTCAGCTAGGGGACTACATTGACAAGTGTAAATACATATGAAGTGAATGATGGTGCTCTACCAGGATTCCTCTCCCTTCTCTAGGGATGTCGGTCTATCCATCATCTTCTCCCCTGTATAAGCACCCTTTGTTTCTCTCAACTCTACCTTCTCTATTACTATATAAATAGGCTGAAGTAACTTCTATCTTGTCTTAGAAACATATGTCCTATTAACTCTGGTACCTCCTACCTTTCTTCCCACAAAGACTCATTTATATTTCCTGTTCTCTACTGGCTCACTTCCCATTTACTCCTCTGTCTACTGAAATTCAAACTCTGGCCTCTGTCTCCACTGTTAAAATCACTCCCTCAGAATGTGAATACTTCCACATTACCAATAAGTATGGTACTAAAGAAGAAGCTTTAAAATAGAAATAATCTTCCAGGGCCACTGTCTCTTGAGGAAAGCAGTCCTAAGCAGTTCTTTATGCAGAGGTAGTCATGCTCTAGGTAACATGTTACCTTGTCTCTCTGGCCACAGCTGACTGGATCCCAGGGGGTGGGTGTATACAAGTGACCCAAGGATTATCAATTTATGGCCTATGTGGCCCCTCTCTCATTAGAAACTGGGGATTCTCTCCTGGAAAGGCTGGTTAAAGACGGCAATATGGCAGGTGAGCCAAAGCATGCAGACCTCCACAGAGAAACAAAGAATTAGAATGATAGGTCACTCGAAGCGGGATCATGGAGGGACCTCTACATGGAGGGACCTCAGATTGTCCTTTGTATTCCATAGAACCTTTAGAAAGCAACAATACATCCTGACTGCAAAAGTTATGATGTATCCTGAACAAACTTATGGTTTCTTAACAGTATTCAAATCTCAGCAAGGCCTGACTTTTCTATCATTCTTATTCTGCCAAAACTTGGTTACATAAATAAGGTCAGTGCCTACTTCATTTTTTGAGTGTGCACTTACAAAAAAGCCACTATTACTTAAGAAAACTTGAATTAACATACTCTTTACTCAAAAGAACCCCAAATTTATCTTGTTTCTGGGATATTGGACTCTGCTGATCACTATCTCCTTCCAGAAGGTCACACTCTCTTGGTTTATCTGATACAATTCTTCTTGGTATTCTCCTATTTACAAAGTTATTTCCTTTTTAATCTTCTCTATCTTCTGTATTTCCTCATCTCAATCCATATAAATTAATCAGGCATATTATGACCTACCATTCCTTTTAAAAAATATGTTTTTATTGATTTCAGAGAGAGGAGGGGAGAGGGAGAGAGATATAGAAACATCAATGATGAGAGAGAATCATTGATTGGCTGCCTCCTGCATGCCTCCTACTGGGGATCGAGCCTGCAACCCAGGCATGTGCCCTTACTGGGAATCAACCCTGGATCTCCTGGTTCAGGGGTTGATGCTCAACCACTGAGCACACCAGCTGGGCATGAACTACTTTTCTTAAATCTATATACTCTCTCTTTGAAGAAGTACATACATACTCATGGCTTCAACCTCCATTTAAATCCTAATGACAATTGTTTGCTGGATACCTTATCTTCCTTTGGATGTCCCACAAGATCCTCAAATTCCACATGGTTAAAATCAGAGTCTTCATTATTTTGCACAAATCAGCTCTTTATCTTGTGTTCCTTAC
Organism: Myotis myotis; assembly: GCF_014108235.1. Taxonomy (NCBI): domain Eukaryota; kingdom Metazoa; phylum Chordata; class Mammalia; order Chiroptera; family Vespertilionidae; genus Myotis; species Myotis myotis. Next base: position 9,412,868 of record NW_023416315.1, read on the forward strand.
ATCAATGGGTGATACCATTATTATCCTAGTAGCACCAGTCAGTAATCTAAGTACAGTTTCACTGCTGTCAGTTACTCCATGCTTTAATTTCTCTCCAATATATCTTCTTCACTGCACTCCTCTTATTGCTGCCTTATTCAAGTACTCTTTCCCTGACTCCCCTTGATTTCAGTGATAATGCTCTGTGTTCCCATAGGACCTTCTGTAACCTCTTTCATAGTATCCATCCACTATAACGAGAGTACTGACTTCTTCTTCTGTCTCCTCCAAGACTGTAAGCTCCTAGTAGGTAGCGATCCAGTCTTAGTCACACTTGTACTTCTACCATCTAGCACAATGCTGGAAAACTACAATTATGTATTCATGTTTTTAGAAAAATAATAGATAATGAATAAATAAATAAAACATCAGACTTACCTGCACTATACACAAAACCAAAGATACTCCAGACTCTGAATTACATCAAAAACTACTCAACTAGAATGAGAAATGTAATATTGAACAACAGAGGTGTTGGTTCATATTCTGAAAAGCTTTTCCCAAAAGACACTAGATACAAACATTTCTCCCTCCACTCCCATCCCTTTCTCAGACTTCTTTACAAGACCTTCATGCAGCTCTATTTGGCTTATTACATGTGTGCTCCTACCAAAACAGACCTGTTTCTAAGGTTAATGACCATAGCTAATGCTGCACAGTGGTGAATACCTCACTCATCAATATTTTGTTCCTTCTATATTAGAGAGGACCTTTACTTCTGCATACAGTAGGGTTGCTGGTATGATACATCTTTAAGTAAATTATAGATTCCATTGATAGTATGAAATCCAGTTACCTTTTTGTTGTTGTAGTTTGTGTGTGAAAGAGAGAGAGAAAGAAAAAAAGAGGAGGAGGAGGAAAAGGAGGAGTAGAAAGAGGAGGGGAAAGAAGAAAAGAATGAAGAAAATACATGTATACATACAAATGTACATATATATAGAATCAAACATAGTGCCTTCATTGGCCATTTTTATTTGTCCCCACTAATGGAGTACTGGCATATGTGGTAGAGAGTAATATCCTATATAATAAAATGGCAATATGCTAATTAGACCAGACATCCATCTGGACGTCCTTCCAGACAAAGCCATGGTGGTAGGCACCAAGGCAGAGGCGGTTAGGAGGCAATCAGGCCGGCAGGGGAGCAAGCAGTTAGGGGGTGATCAGGCTGGCAGGGGAGCAGTTAGGGGGCAACCAGGAGAGCAAGGGGGCAGTTAGGGAACAACCAGGCCAGAGGGTACCAGTTAGGGGGCAATCAGGCCAGCAAGCAGAGGCAGTTAGGGGGCGATCAGGCTGGCAGGCAGAGGTGGTTAGGGGTGATCAAGCAGGCAGGCAGGCAAGCAGTTAGGAGCCAGCGGTCCCAGATTGTGAGAGGGATGTCCAAGATTGGAGAGCATACAGGCGGGGCTGAGGGACCCCCCACACCCATGCATGAATTTCATGTACCGGGCCTCTAGTATGTATGTAAAATTCAATCCTAGAAGAAAAATTATAGATGGAAAAGTAATATGGGCTGAAATTTACTTAGCACTTATAATATCCAGGTACTATTAAGCACTTTACAAGCATTATTTTTATAATCCTTATAACAACCTTGTTGGTAGACTAGAAAAGTGAGCCTCTAGTGTAGTTGCATCACTTTTGCCAAGAAACAGAACCAGGATTTAAAGTCAGGTATATTCATCTTCAAAATCATGTTTTTCAGCCACACAAAAACAGAAATGCCTACAAACAAGTACCTTTCAATAATAACTTTAAACGTAAACGGACTAAATGCTCCAAACAAAAGACATCAAGTGGCTGAATGGATAAAAAAACATGACCCATACATCTGCTGTCTACAAGAAACCCACCTCATTAGAAGGGACTCACACAGACTGAAAGTGAAAGGATGGAAAAATATCTTTCAGGCAAATGGAAAGGAAAAGAAAGCTGGGGTAGCAATACTTATATCGGACAAAATAGACCTCAAAGTGAAGGCCATAACAAGAGATAAGGAAGGCCACTTCATAATACTAAAGGGATCAATACAACAAGAAGATATAATCCTGGTAAACATATATGCACCCAATGCAGGAGCACCCAAATTCATAAAAAAACTCCTGGAAGATATCAAAGGAGACATCGACAACAATACAGTCATAGTAGGGGACTTTAATACACCACTGACAGCACCGGATAAGTCCTCTAGACAAATAATCAGCAAAGATATAGCAATCCTAAATGACTCACTAGATCAGATGGACTTAATAGACATCTTCAGAACACTTCACCCGAAAGCCAGGGAATATACATTCTACTCAAATGCTCATAGGACATATTCAAAAATAGACCATATATTGGGTCACAAGCAAAGTATCCCCAAATTCAAGAAAATTGAAATCATAAAAAGCGTCTTCGCAGACCACGATGGCATAATATTAGAAATAAACTACAATAAAAACAACCCAAAATACTCAAACACCTGGAAGCTGAATAGCATGCTATTAAATATTGATTGGGTTACCAATGAAATCAAAGAAGAAATTCGAAACATCCTGGAAACTAATGACAATGAAAACACAACAATCCAAAACCTATGGGACACAATGAAAGCAGTCCTGAGAGGGAAGTTTATAGCTCTACAGGCCTATCTCAACAAACAAGAAAAAATGGTAGTAAATCATCTAACTCTACAACTCAAAGAATTAGAAAGAGAGCAACAAGAAAACCCCAGAGTGAGCAGAAGGAAGGAGATAATAAAGATTAGAGCAGAAATAAATGACATAGAGACCAAAAAAACAATACAGAAAATCAATGAAACCAAGAGCTGGTTCTTTGAAAGGATAAACAAGATTGACAAACCTCTAGCCAGACTCACCAAGAAGCAAAGAGAGAGGACCCAAATAAACAAAATCAGAAACGATAGAGGCGAAATAACAACAGACCCCACAGAAATACAAATGATTGTTAAAAAATACTATGGACAGCTCTACTCCAACAAACTAGACAACCTGGAGGAAATGGACAAATTCCTAGAAAAATACAACATTCCAAAACTCAATCAGGAAGAATCTAAAAATCTCAACAGGCCAATAACTATGGAAGAAATTGAAGCAGTCATCAAAAAGCTTCCAGCAAACAAAAGCCCAGGACCAGATGGCTTCACAGGGGAGTTTTACCAAACATTCAAGGAAGAACTAAAACCTATCCTCCTCAGACTACTACAAAAAATTCAAGAGGAAGGAACACTTCCAAGCTCATTCTATGAAGCCAGCATCACCCTAATACCAAAACCAGGTAAAGACAACACAATGAAAGAGAATTACAGGCCAATATCCCTCATGAACATAGATGCCAAAATCCTCAACAAAATCTTAGCAAATCGGATCCAGCAGTACATCAGAAAGATCATACACCATGACCAAGTAGGATTTATCCCAGGGATGCAAGGATGGTACAATATCCGCAAATCAATAAACGTGATACATCACATAAACAAATTGAAAGAAAAAAACCACATGGTCATATCAATTGATGCAGAAAAAGCATTTGACAAAATCCAACACCCATTTTTGATAAAAGCTCTCAGCAAGGTGGGAGTAGAAGGATCATACCTCAACATAATAAAAGCCATATATGACAGGCCCACAGCCAACATCATACTCAATGGACAAAAACTAACACCATTTCCCCTAAGAACAGGAACAAGACAGGGATGCCCCCTCTCACCACTCCTGTTCAACATAGTACTGGAAGTGTTAGCCATTGCAATTCGGCAAGAAGAAGAAATAAAAGGCATCCAAATTGGAAAAGAGGAAGTAAAACTGTCCTTATTTGCAGATGACATGATATTATACATACAAAACCCTAGAGACTCCATCAAAAAGCTACTGGACTTAATACATGAATTTGGCAATGTAGCAGGATACAAAATTAACCCCAAGAAATCCGAGGCATTTCTATACACCAATAGTGAACTTTCAGAAAGAGAGATTATAAAAACAATCCCGTTTACCATCGCACCAAAAAAATTAAGCTACCTAGGAATAAACTTAACTAAAGAGGTAAAAGACCTCTACTCAGAAAACTACAGGACGTTGAAAAAAGATATAGAGGAAGACATAAACAGATGGAAGAACATACCGTGTTCATGGATTGGTAGAATCAACATCATTAAAATGTCCATACTACCCAAAGCAATCTATAAATTCAACGCACTTCCCATTAAAATACCAACGGCATACTTCAGAGATCTAGAACGAACTCTCCAAAAATTCATCTGGAATAAAAAAAGACCTCGAATAGCTGCAGCAATCCTGAAAAAGACCAAAGTAGGTGGGATCTCAATACCAGATATCAAGATGTATTACAAAGCCACTGTTCTCAAAACTGCCTGGTACTGGCACAAGAATAGGCATATAGATCAATGGAATAGAATAGAGAGCCCAGAAATCGGCCCAAACCAATATGCTCAATTAATATTTGACAAAGGAGGCAAGAACATACAATGGAGCCAAGATAGTCTCTTCAATAAATGGTGCTGGGAAAATTGGACAGATATATGCAAGAAAATGAAACTAGACCACCAACTTACACCATACACAAAAATAAACTCAAAATGGATAAAGGACTTAAATGTACGACAGGAAACCATAAAAATTCTAGAAGAATCCAAAGGCAACAAAATCTCAGACATATGCCGAAGCAATTTCTTCACTGATACAGCTCCTAGGGCACTTGAAACGAAAGAGAAAATGAACAAATGGGACTACATCAAAATAAAAAGCTTCTGCACAGCAAAAGAAACCATGAACAAAACAACGAGAAAACCCACTGTGTGGGAAAACATATTTGCCAATGTCATATCTGATAAGGGCCTAATCTCCAAAATTTATAGGGAACTCATACAACTTAACAAAAGGAAGATAAACAATCCAATCAAAAAATGGGCAAAGGACCTAAATAGACACCTTTCAAAAGAGGACATTCAGAAAGCCAAGAGACATATGAAAACATGCTCAAAGTCACTAATCATCCGAGAGATGCAAATCAAAACAACAATGAGGTACCATCTCACACCTGTCAGACTGGCTATCATCAACAAATCAACAAACGACAAGTGCTGGAGAGGATGTGGAGAAAAAGGAACACTTGTGCACTGCTGGTGGGAATGCAGACTGGTGCAGCCACTATGGAAGACAGTATGGAGTTTCCTTAAAAAACTGAAAATGGAACTCCCATTTGACCCTGTGATCCCACTTCTAGGAATATATCCCAAGAAACCAGAAACACCAATCAGAAAGGATATATGCACCCCTATGTTCATAGCAGCACAATTCACCATAGCTAAGATCTGGAAACAGCCTAAGTGCCCATCAGTAGATGAATGGATTAGAAAACTGTGGTACATCTACACGATGGAATACTATGCTGCTCTAAAAAGGAAGGAACTCTTACCATTTGCAATGTCATGGATGGAACTGGAGAGCATTATGCTAAGTGAAATAAGCCAGTCAATGAAGGAAAAATACCACATGATCTCACTCATTCATGGATAATAGAGACCATTATAAACTTTTGAACAATAATAGATACAGAGGCAGAGCTGCCTCAAACAGATTGTCAAACTGCAGCAGGAAGGCCGGGGAGGGTTGCGGGGCAGGAGGTAGGGGGGTAAGAGATCAACTAAAAGACTTGTATGCATGCATAGAAGCATAACCAGTGGACATAAGACATTGGGGGGTAGGGGAGGCTAGGGGACTGTCTAGGGCGGGGGGATAAAATGGACACATATGTAATACCCTTTGTAATACTTTAAGCAATAAAAAATAAATAAATAAATAAATAAAAAATCATGTTTTTAACAGCAATAACACACTATCAAATTTACCTTATCAAGTTCAACTTGTTAAGTTTCCAGAAAAGAAAACAGACCCAAAGGTATGAAACAGCTTGTCCAAAGTCATATGCCTTCCTCTTCTGCCTGACTTTGGAATGGCCTACAGCCTGTTTCATATAAAATCTCCACGAGAACAATTACATTCATGGGTAGAAGTCTGTTTGAATGACACATAGAAGAGATATTTTTTACATAAAAGCAGGGAATTGGGCCACTCATAGCCTCAAAGATCAAAAGGCCTTGGAAGAATGTTCTTCCTACCACCAGCTCCTTATCCCAACTCATAGTAGGCTGGCTCCCTTATTAGGCATAAACAATGGAAGGCAGAGAAATTTAACCAACTAGGCTTTGCTAAACTGACAGAGAGTAAGGCTTGGGCAATGTCCCCAGGGAGCATGGCTGGAAGTAGACCATTTGAGCAGTGAGGTAAGAGATAGTGCCCAAGCATACGGATGCCTCTGTGCAGATAATCCAGACTTGGCTGAATATAGTTCCTACAAATCTAAGGCTTCTTAGTTTTCCAGATGGCCATTCCCACTTGTTCAGCTGCCCAGACTTCTGTTGCTGGATATCTGATTTCCTCTATCTGCATGTGAGGCCAGGGGCCAGTCTCAAGAGAGAAGTCCTTCAGAACAGCTTTCTCCGGCCTGAAATCCACTGCTAAGCTCCCGGGTTTTCCTCACTTACTCCCGTGCTTCCTGTGCTTGCAAACAGGGTAAAGTTGAGTGGCCTGGGGACATGTCCAGAGTAGCCAGATGGTCCTTTTGTCATCATTCAAGCAACCCCCAGGTTAGTCTTATCAGGATACTGAGCTTCTGTCTGGCAGTTCAGCTCCCTGCTTCCTCAAGGTCCATAGCCCTTTCCTAAATCTCAGCTTATTGACTAAATTTTAGTTATGTAACCTGTTTGTTCTTTGGACAGTTTGCTTTCTTCTAATGAGAAACTGAGCCATTGTCTCCAGACTCTACCTGCCTTGGCATCCTGCTTTCCACATATTTCCCCTCCTCACGGACCTTGCCTCACATAAATATTTCTTAGCATCCATTAGGCATCAAATAATGCAACTGTCCTTTGAAAATGTAAATAGAATTGGCCTATATGGCGTATTAATGATTCTCTCCAACTTATGATATTATAAAGAAACAAAGTTACTATAACTGCTGTTAAACTACCACTACTTCAACTACTGCCACTACTAATTAGCACCTTTTTGATAATGGGAATTATGCTAAGTGCTTTCTTTATATGTATGAACTAACTTAATTTTTACAACTTTAAGAAGTGAGTAGTGGATATGCCTCTTATTTCCATTTCATAGATCAGAAAACTGGTCTATAAAGAGCTGAAGCCAAATATTGCCACCTGCTATGCCATGGTACAGCATAGAGAATAGGTTATGAGTCTCCTGGGATATATATCAGCTCGCCTCTTAGAGCAGCTGAGCCAGACTCTGGCCTCTGCTTCCAGAAGCCTCATTTGTTTACCACTAGGGTTCTCAGCCCAGCCCTTGTACAAATATTATCAATTTAATTTTCATTCCATGGCATTAAAAATGTTGTAAAGCACTAGTTTAAGCAACTTGGTTAAGTGGTGTAGCTACTCTGAATTCAAATATGTGAAGTCAGAACCTGATCTCAAGATAAACATTCATAATGTTGCTTTTCTTAACAAAACAGATACAATAGGAGGGAGTAACAAAACCAACATAAAATCCCCCAAGGATGGGTATAAGAGAGCACAACTAATTAGAACCACTATAGTTTCCCTAATTTTATAAAATTGAGAGAACAGAATAACAGATAGAAGCAAAAAGAGGAAAATCAGGTTGATGAAAGTGGTTACAATGGTGCCAGTAGAGAAGATAAAGCTAAGCCTGTCTTGAATAGAATATCAATGTGCAAAGAATGCCTTAGGAGGAAAGATTCTCAACATTCTTAGCGGTACAGACAGGGGAACATAGATTTAAAGCAGGGGGCTTTGGATTGGACATCTGCAAGTCTTGACCATGAGTTTGATGAAACCCTGAAACTGGCTATACAGGACCACCTGGAACCCTTTGAGAACAAAACCCCGTCAATATTGTAAGCTTTAGACATACCCTTTCTTAAGGAGCTTGAATTTAGTCCAAAATATCTAGGCCTAGGTACCTGCAAACTTGACATTTCTTTAAGGATTCAGTTTTCTTTTACAGACGAAAGAGCTTATTAAACTTAATGGTCTTCCCTTGGATGCTTGATATTTGAGGGTTTGGAAGTGTAACTATTCCATTGCTTCTCAGGAGGTTCTCCAAATGCTTTCCATGATGCAGGCACGACTACAAGGAGCCTTTTCTTCTCTCTGCTCTACATTTCTGGTATTTGTCTTGAGGTTCCTCAAATGACATTTCACAGACATGCAATGATTTTAGACCAAGTCAGAGTGACACCCTGTTTTCACTACTACAATAGCTTGGAATACACATGGAACCATTTAATATGTTCAAAGGCAAAACACAAGCATTTTTATACTGAAAAGTACCTCAAAGGAATATGTAATCTTTTCACAAGAACATAATATAATAAATGGCAACTGCCATTAAGTACACAGAAAAACTATTGATTGCTGACAGGGGAGGCATTAACAGTTTCCTACATTTGAATGATACCAATCAAAGTGGTTGCTCTGCAAATGGTTTACGAAAACTTGTACTTTGTAGGAAAGCTACAAGAAGATTCAAGTCATCCTCAGTGTCTTTGCCATACTCTCATGGACACAACTGCTTGCACATATGGCTCTCTGCCTAAAGCAAGCCATCTTCTTGTAAGGTGTTGTCAGGTTGGGCTGAAGTGAAGAACCCCAAATATTTTCCTTCTAACTAAACCCAAGAAATAAAAATGTTCTCATCTGTTTTGATGAATGAGTTATTCAGAAGCAGTGAGTTCATCTCTTTTGACATTCAGAAGTTGGCGAAGCCCATATAAATAGTAAACAAGGTTGTTTTGGCTTTGTGCCCCCAACCCATACAGTATATTACATGCAGCTAGCCAGATTCTACCCTTGGACACACCTGGTGCCACTGTAGTCAATGAAAATTGCATGAGAATTTCAAAGGGGCAGATTTCAGCTGGGGAGCTAGGCATGAGAATCTAAGGACAGAGTTTGGGCCCAGAATCTAGCTCAATGGCTTGGATTTATGTACCTTTAATGACAACGCCTTTTTCCTTTGCGGTATATTAACTAGCTTGCTTCAAGCAGGCATGGGAAACTGATCCAGGAGCCAGTAAACTCTAAAACTGTCCAACTGTCTGTAGCCAACTATAAACAGATAGTCATTTTACTTCTGACATGTGCTTTCATATAGACATATCGAAGCTGACCACAAATAAAAGTGGAAACAGATACAGAATAAGTACAGCAAACAATGGAAAACAAATGGATCCTGGACTACAGATGAAAAAGACTGGTTTTGCATGCCCCATATTCTGCCTTTTTCCCCTACAACTATTTTCTTAACATTTTTCGCATTATTAATAAAATTAAATTATTCCACATGGGTGCAGAATCAGTCCCATGGTGCCAACATTTGTTTTCTGCACTCATGCTGGGAGAAACACAGCACTTCTAGGACAATAGCACTAATCTTTTTATTACGGCAATTTAGAACTTGGAGATGACCCATGAGCAGCTGGACATCATTCAGAACATATAAACGACAAGAACGTTGTCCTTGAGTACCTTATCATGTTTTCTAAAAGATGCTTTCATTTAAGATATTCAGTCCTTGAATCACCCACAATGTTATTGCCCTGAAAGAATGATTTTGTCTGAGAAGGGCAATGGCCTGGACAGTGATATTAAGGAAAGGAGGGTGGACAATCCCACTATTCCCCCTCATAGATCTAGAAATATACGCAGGGAGAGTTGCAGTGTCCCCTTGATTACTTCTCATAAAGTTCACATTATGTAAGACATAACTTACTAAGTATCTTATTATGTGCCAGGTACTCTTCTAGGTGCTAGACAGAGAGCCATTAACTAAGAGATACCAAGATTCTGTCCTCATACCGCCTGCATTCTATCTGGAGTGGGGAAAATAAAGGTATCAATACTTATTGTTCAATTGAGCATTTGCTTGCATTTTTGGTAAGCGTCTCCAGTAGTTGTATGTCCAATGTCATATTTATGCACAAGGTATATAATGCTGCACAAATTGGTAAGCTTTGGGGAGACAGGATGATGTCTACACATTTTTTTCTTTCTGGCGCATCATCAATTCCTAGATCATTATGATCAGCATCTTTGAAACAATGAGTAAAATACTATTCTCTTGACATCACATGTTCCAGTTAGTCACCCTACTATGATAGGGCATTTGGGGTGGAAAGTGAGTAAACTTCATGTTGTAAAGTTGATCTTCCTAGATTTCTAGATAGAAAAATAATGTGATCCCTTTCCCTTTTGTTGCAAAAGAAAATGGAATAAATGCACTACCCCTTCCCATAAGAATTATAACCATGTGCTTTATATTCTTGAATAAAACTAGCAATTGGGAAAATCCCAAAAGCAACAGAAAAAAATGTGCCATTTTCAAATAAATTTTAATTTACTGTATGAGTTCTTTTTTTAGAACCACTACTTGCTTCCTTTAGGTAATGCAAGTAGTCCAGCCCTAGTTGCATGATCATGTTATTTGTGTGACTATTTTAATAGCTGGCAAAGTTAATAATGTAGTGTCTAGTATTTCTAGTGGTTCAAAAATATTATTTTGGAAGATGGACTCTTATTTCTTCTTGTGAATGTTATAAGAAGCTACAAAGTGAGGGAAGGGAAGATCACAGGAAATACAGCGACTCTTAAGATCTAAATAAGCATGTGTCTTTCTGAGGCTTATTGGCAGGTAATTAAAGGCATGAGCCATGAGCCATGGAGTCAGAAAAATTGGCTTGAATCTTGCTATACACTAGTTGTATGATTTTAGGCATAGTTGAACCTCTCTAAGATCAATCTTCCCATCAGTAAAATAAGAACATTTTTATTTGCAGAGCTGTGAGGATAAAATGAAACAGTACCTATGAAGAGCTTAATACAAGGTTTGGCATATTTGTGAGTATTCCATAAGTGGTTGCTGTTGTTTTATTGTTACCATCATTGTTATTCCCTTATTTTTCTCTTACAAGGCCAGGAGAAGAAAAAGAATGAAGTATAACAGAAAAGTTTTGTCTTCCAAAATTTTACAATTGAAAATAAAAATTGATATTATGTCATGCTATGATCAACTACCTAGAATAGTTAAATATCTTTTTTTAAGGAAACATGTAACCAATTTCTAATTTCCCATAACTAAGGAATATAAATTAATATGTTTAAGTGGAAAACCACAAATAATTTTTAAAATCTCATTCAAATTTCTTACTCTAGTGAATAGAACAAAAGAGTTCATCTAATCCCGTCATTTATATATTTCTTGGTGCAAAACTTGCTACACTCTGAAGAATAGGGAAGAGGAGAGATGTTTATGTTTAATATCCCCACTTCCAGCTCCCAATTTGCAATAAGTTGTCTCTTCACTGTTGTGACTTCTACCAGCTATCCATTAAGTGTATTACTCCCGGGATGGAGGGAATGCTCCGTGGCCTTCTGGTTGGGTATTTTGAATGAGCCTGATGAAATGCACCGCTTCTGCAGACCCCCATTTGATGGGACTTTAGTTATACCTTGTCCCTATCAAGTCTCAGAGAGGAAGCTCTACTGTTCACTACTTGCAATCTCTAGGACACACTGGGGACGGTTTTTACAAGGCTTTAAATATGACAAAGGGGAAACTTGTAAGGATTTTATAGTCCAGAGAGAAAACCTTGTCCATAATGAAGAAAAGAGGGCATCAGAATTGACAGTAAATGTAGATCCAGCAATAGAAAGAGGCATTTGACATTTTAAAATGCCATATTTGTGATGATCAAATTAAAAAGTTAGGAGACAATTTTAAAGTAAGTGACGTGTGTGTGTGTGTGTGTGTGTGTGTGTGTGTGTGTGTGTGTGTTTTGACACCAATGAGGAAATTTCCATAGGCAACAGAGAAAAAAATCACTCATTCATTTCTCTACAACCTTGCCTCTTACAGCTTATCTTCAAGTCATTTGTCTGGTCTAGTTTGAAATGGCTAAGTGATGGGGCTTCCAAAATGTTCCCAGTGAGACTATTCCACAGTCTACAAAATTTCACTGTTTCCTCTTATTTACCTTAATTTTATTCCACTTCCACTCACTGTTTCTATTTAAAAGGAGGGAAAAAGTAAGTCTATTCTTTAAATTCATACCAGGAAACAGTTTCTTTTCACTTTAATAATTGAGTTTCTCTGTAGCCATGCCTAATATTTGCTAGAAGGGATGCAAGACTATATGCAGATTCTTGTCTGTGAAGTCACATCCTCCTCAAGTGCAAGTGCAAGGGTATTTAAGCTGTACCCATCCCAGCCAACAAGGGTCTGAAGCCTATCTACTGAACCAAATAATTCATAACATCTGTAGTGTTGCTGTTTATCTACTCATCCCTATGTTCAAGGTGCATAAGTGAGTTCAAAGTTCAACCCAAACTGAAACGTCCCACAAGCTTTCATTTCTAAATTTACTTCCTCAGAGTAGTACAAGGCCATTTGCTGTGCCTCCCAGAAGGTCCAGCAAATCAACCAACAGAGCCACACCAGCCAGGGTAAGGGTAGGCGAGACTTAATCTAGACATCCATGATAATGACTCTTGAATGTCAGAATTGCAAACAAATGTTTGCCTGAAGCACAATGTCATTTTCTAGGCCCAGGGTCATGACAGGAACCACCATAGCACTTGTGCTATGAAAGAATTTTCCTTGATACAAGAATGTTCCTTTATACAAAAAGAATTTTCCTTCATACAGAAAGATCGTGAATAAAATCTTGCTGAGTGTTAGGAAGAAAGCCCTTCCTAAATTTGTTAGCTGGCTTCTTCTGTGACAGGTTTGCTGTGGTAATGACTTTTTCACAACAGGTATTCAGCATTCTGCTTGTTTCACAAACTTCCTGCACCACATTTTCCAGGCTAGTGCCAAGGGTAAGGCTGCTTCATGCCAGGGTTTCTGAAAAATTAATAAATCTCCTGCCATAATCCTTACTGCTTCAACTGACAAATTTAATAAACAACAGGAAGTAAAGCCCAGGTTTTCTAATGGGATTGCTTTCCCTTTTTTTGCCTTTGACAAGTTTTACGGAGTAGCACTTCTGAGACATGGTCAAGTGCTATAAACCTAATCCTTAGCAATTTCCTCCTTAGCTCAAATAACCTAAATATTTTATGAATGGTAAAGAGTTTCACATGTCAGCCATCAACCAACCAACCCTTTTCAATCCCTCCCCTCTGTCCTTTCTTCTGGTTGTTTGGGTAATTTTCTTTAAAATAACATACTTAGGTCAATTTTTCAAACCAATTGCACAGGAAATTTTCAATACATTTTCTTCAGAAAGTTCCAAAAATAGCATGCTATTTCTAGCCAAAGCTATCATAATTTTGCAATAACTTTGATGTTAGTCCTTTAAATTTTTGGTTTCAGTGTTTGGATAAATAAGAAGGCCAGTTCTAGGGGATCTCAAGGGCCACATGGTGCACGAAGAGGAGGGACTGGCCCCAGACTCCCTTCAGGGAGAGGCGTTACACCTTCTAAGCAAAGCGGCCCCTGGCCCTTCCTTTCAGGTCCCATGCTTTTGATGATGCGATCCTGTAACTTAACGACAATAAACAGAGCTGACAATCAGTGTCTTACGTAAATATTAAACATTAGGAAGCCCACTGGCTTATAATGTCGGTAGGGTGAGGAATTTAGGGATGCAGGGGAAAGGAAAACTTTGAGAGAGACATATGATTTGGAATTGAGATTTCTCTTGACCAACTGCACATGGGGGTGAGGGAGAAGAAGCCTTTTAGGGATGATGGCAAAGCTCCCAGCTATAGTAACCGATGGGGTGAATATCATAGAGAGTGAATACAAGAGGAGGAACAGATTTCAAAGGATCGATGACCAGTGAGTGTAGTATGAGACATCTTGAGTTAAGAAATTAAAATAACTGAGCTTTGTATTGTGAAGAGTCGTCATTTTTTCCAAATGAATATATATATATATGAAAAAAATATATATATATATAAGGACCTGCCCACTATGCATTTTTTTGTGTGAGAAAATTAGGCAGGTGTTTCAACCTGGGTTATTTTATGACTATGAAGTGCTGTGTATTTTAAGTTAAATTCTGATATCAAGGATCAATTTTATGGTTAAAAAAAAGTTCATGTGCTATTTGATAAACACTAACTGAAAATGCATGAAATTAAATGGCGTGCATTACCCACTCTCCTCTTTATTTTGTGAGGCCTATGAAAGTTGTCACAAGACTTCAATGAGCCCCCTCAGTATGCCCTATAGGTTGCAAACTGAAACTTGATTATGACCACTAGAAAATGCTTTTTCAGAAATGTCCTGATCCACTTAGCTACTTTGTTCATATCCCAGTCAACTGTGGCTCTACTCTGCCTTGTTGTTTGGACAGTCAGCTTCCAGGTTACCCCTGGCTTGTCCCCAGCCATAGGCTCATCGATTGCCGACTTTCACTCATCCTCTCTTTTCAGTCCTAGCCTCATGCCCAAACTGCTGGGGTTAACAGTTGGCTACAGACCTTCACTGGTTCAGATTCATTGCCTAAAGTCAAGCCCTTTCTCCAAATTGGCAAGGATATAAAAAAAAGATATAGCCCATAGCCTGATGCAGGAGTCAATGTAGTTTAACAATTAAGGCAGGTGTCAGAAAACAACTGGGTTCAAATTCCTGATTTGCCATTTTATGATGTAAGATCTTGTACAAATTACCTTTTTAGCTTGTTAGCTCTCTAAGCCTCACATGTAAGTCAGGGATAATAACAGAAACTTTCTTTAGCTTTTGAGGTACAAACATAATAATCCCATAATATATGTCCAGCACCGAACATGATACTGGACAGAGAGTAAAAGTTCAATATGCTTTCTCTTTCTCTTCTGTTTTTTCTTTATTATGAATTCTCCATAATATGCTTCTTGTTAGAAAAAATTCTAGCAAGTTTCCATCTTATAAAACACCATTTCAGAAATTCTGAGGTCACTCCTTAACCTTCAATTATAAGTTCTCTCCTTAAAATAGCTATAATGTACTCATTCCCTTTAAATATCATATTATATATCCACTTATTTTCATAGATTAATTGCTAAATGGTACACCAACACTTGAATTCCAAACCCAATACACATCCTCACATCCTACGTCAATGCTATTAGACATCATTAACTGACTATTTAGTGAACTCAAGGCACTGTGGATTTTTCCCCCTGAAAAGTATTTGTTGTAAACAGACACACAGAGGAAAGGAAATTCTATAAGGAGCAAACTTTAAGGTCTAAGATTCAAAGAGTTATTATAAACAATTGAGAGTGTTAAAAAAAAAGAGAGAGGGAAAGAAACATTTAAAAGGTCAAAAAAGTACTTCAACAGACCATTTTCATTTATATTGTTTCAAGTACAATATCACATATTCAAAATGTTCCTATTAATTTTCATATGCTGCACTCACTCAGCATGTTTGACTATTTTATTTTATAATTTTTTGGCACAAAAATGTAAATAATATTGCACTTCATCTTCCCAAGTTTGCACAGTCCATTTTCTGGGTGATATGGGGAAGAATAAGCTGTCAGAAACTGTGCACATTCTGCTGGTTAAAATCCAAAAGTAGTTTTTTAAAAAGTTATCTGTAACAACTTGTCCTTGGGAGTTTATTCCCTGCCAACTAAAAACGCTTCTTTTCAGGAGAATGCAAGACCTTTTAAAAATCAGACAAGATCACTGTATCTCTGCATTGATTTGGATTAAAGCCCTGTGAAAACATCACTTTTCTACTTCAGGTAAAGATCTGGAATTTCAGATCTTTATTTTCCTTAAAGAACTTCTGGAGCATTCCTATTTAGCTATTTTGGAGAGAGAAGCCAACTTCTCTTTCATTTAGTGAAAGAAGACAGGCTCCAAATGCATTTCAATTTGAGGATGAGGCACTACTGACAATCCTATCTAATAAAGACAGAATGCAAATTGACCATCACTTTGCAACAAAGATGGTGGCGCCCACAGCCAATAAGGAGGGAATATGCAAATTGACACAACAAAGATGGCGGAAGCCAAGCTGGGATGCTTGCATCATCGCCATGGCGACAACACAGGTGTTTTGCCCCTGCCCTGGCTGCTCCAGGCCCCTGGGCAGTGCCCGAAGGCAGAAGGCAGCTCCCAGCCAGAGCGAAGGCAGAAAGGCAGCTCCGGGCCGGGATGAAGGCAATGCTGGCAGCCAGGGGAAGAAAGTCCTATTCTTGCATAAATCTTTGTGCATCGGGCCTCTAGTAGTTTCATAACCAGCCATTAATGAAATGTTTCATGGTAATGAAAAAAAGGAACAGAGAGCTAGAAGAACTGGGGTCTAGCCTTTGCTCTGCTACTAACTTCCTCTGTAGTCTTAGGGAAGACATTTTTCTGGGCCAACTTTCCTCAAGTGTACCTCTGGGAAGTGTATCAGTCCTATAAGTCATCCCACTCTCAAAGTTGCACATATTACACACCACACAATGTCTTCCGTCAGAACATCTGTAACTTTGTTTAACCCAGGGCTTCCCAAACTTATTTGCCTACATAACTACAAATTAGTGTTTTATGGAACTCACTTTGGCAAGTGCTACTCTAAGTATACATTTACTCATCAGACCAAAAAAATAAACAAACAAACATATGCGCGCGCACACATGCACACACACACAAACACCCAGAAGATAGTGGAAAAATGTATACTAAAATTCCTGAAAACTTTTTGTATTGTTTGCTCAAAATGAATGTAAGTAGCATAAAATGAGAATTGGAAAATTAAAAATAAAAAGGTCTTAATTATATTTTAATGGAACTTCTATTTATGGAAATATCATTAAAAAACCCCTTTTGATCCAAGACATTTAAAAATGTTAAGCTAGCCCGGCTGGTGTGGTTGAGTGTTGACCTATGAACCAGGAGAGGTCACAATTCAATTCCCAGTCAGGGCATATGCCCAGGTTGCAGGCTTGATCCCCAATGTGGGGCATGAAGGAGGCAGCCGATCAATGATTCTCTCTCATCATTGATATTTCTCTCTCTCTCTCCCTCTCCTTTCCTCTCTGAAATCAATCATAAAATATCTTAAAAAATAAATTAAAATGTTAGGCTATATTTGTAAATAATTTAAATGTATGAGTTAACAAGAAAGTAAAAGAAATTCTTGGGCAGTGGCGAGGGATGAGGGGAGTTGTGAAGGACCCAACAAACAGAAAAAATTATAAATAGTTAAGTTCTGAAGCCAAAAGCTACCCCAAGAGCATCTACCAATGCTTAATGACTTCCAGCTGTGGCATAAAGGACCACATGGAGAACAGAAGACATAGATTAAGGGTTGTACAAGGTGAGAAGTCATGTTTGAGACTTCCCCAAAGCCGAGACCCCTCAAAATGGTATAACCTCAGTAAAATGGTAAATTAGAAATAAAATCCATCTTACATGGCACAATGGCAAGAAAAAATATGTCTCACTCTGATTCAGATAAGGATTAATAAAAAATGTTCTTTGTGGTAAATTCTTATAACTTACCACAAGTCAGTCCTCATACAAGTTTGGAGCTTGCTTAATACCACTTTGGTGGTCACAAAAACTACAGGGTGGAATGTAATTTATAGTGTCATAGATGTCTACCAGAGACCAACCTAAAGGAATGTGTTCTCAATCTAGGCCTCAAAGAATTCTGTCATTTTAAGTTCTAATGAACATAACACAGTATGCCTGTAAATAAGTCTCTAAGTACTAGACCAGTGGTTCTCAACCTTCCTAATGCCATGACCCTTTAATATAGTTCCTCATGTTGTGGTAACCCCCAGCCATAAAATTATTTTCGTTGCTACTTCATAATTGTAATTTTGATACTGTTATGAATCCTAATGCAAATATCTGATATGCAGGATGTATTTTCATTGTTACAAATTAAACATAATTAAAGCATAGTGATTAATCACAAAGACAATATGTAATTATATATGTGTTTTCCGATGGTCTTAGGCGACCCTTGTGAAAGGGTTATTCGACCCCCAAAGGGGTTGCGGCCAACAAGTTGAGAACCGCTGTATTAGACAGAGCAAAACAATCAGATATTCAAATATTTCAGATATTAGGTTACCAGATCCAGTTTAAGAAAATAAGGGAAGAAATCAAAGTTACATGAAAAAACAAAAGTATATCAGAATAATCAGAAACATTTGAAAACATAGCTTCTAGATGTGAAAAAATAATTTAATTAAGAACTTGATGGGAAGATTGAACATCAGTTTAGACACAGCTGAAGAGGCATTTAGTCTGCAAAACAGAACTGAAGTTACTGCTCAGCATACAAAGATTTGAAAAACATATAAAAGAAGTGAACAGACATGAAGAATAAGGTGGTTAGGTTTAACACACATCTAAGTGGAGTTCCAGAAGGAGAAAATAGAGTCAAAACTTGAAGAATTTTTCACAATTGATGAAAGTCATGATTTCTTAGATTCTGGAAGCCCAACAAGTGAGATAATAAAAATATCAATAAACTCATGCTCAGAAAAATCATAGTAAAATTGAAAAAATAAAAGAAATCTAAGAGAAAAGTTTCAAGTGAGCAATAGATAAAGAGAAAAGATTACTTACAAAGAAACACAATGAGATAGAAAGCTGACATTTTGACAGCAAAAATGAAGGCAAAGGTATAGTGACTACTAATTAGTACAAATGGCCTCATTGATATTCTATAATTATGAAAACAAAGTAAAAAGGATCAGAAGCTGATCAATTATCTGACTAACTGGGGAAAGGATATCATTAATGTTAAGAGTAGAATCACCACTAATCATTTCTGAAGTCTCTAGGGAAGAGCATAGTGAGCTTGGCTGCCTATTTACTACATCAGAAATTCCATGGCCACTTCCCATGTGGCCAGCCCCTATCCCAACCCCCTTCGACAAACTCAGAAATGAGTACTACGGTTACTCAGCCAGAAATTTCATCTAGGAATTTATGAGTATAATACAGGCAAATCTAGCAACTCACTAAATCTAATTATGTCTTTAAAAATCCAGTTAAGAGAAGGCACATCTGACTATCATATGGAAATAGAGTCTAAAACAGTGGTTCCGAAACATGGCTATACATTGGAACCAGCTGGGGAGTGTCTTTTAAAATGTGAATAGTTAGACTATACCTGATTTACTGAAACAGCATCTCAAGCACAGGGATCTTTACTTGGAAAAAGCACTCTAGGTGACTTTGATACACTGACAGCTTTCGGAACTACTGGTCTGAAGGAACTCCAGCGAGATCAAGCCTGTGCTTTATAGACCCACAACCTGGTTCTTATCAGCTCTCAGTCTCATGAAAGCTGACACACTCAAAATCAAACTGCCTTTAACACTGAAGTAGATACCAGAGTACCACTCCCTAAAGTATATAGCTGTCCTGGGAAGCACAAATATTAATGTTTCCATTATTGGCCCATTCTCCACCTATAGACAGCTACATGGAAACATAATTACAAGAAGATACTAACAATTTGCATCAGCAACCTTTGTCTCATGGACCAGACAGCTACACTGAGACTAGAATATTCCATCAGCATATTTTCTTCTTGAGAATTAATAGGTTGTTGGTGAATGTAGAATCAGAACAAGAGGCAGTAGATAAATTGAAGATCCATTCAAATATCCTCCACATTGAAGTGATGGTTTTCAACACGAGACTGGAATATACAAGTCTGTTGACAACAACCAGCAAGGCAGGCACGCATGTCCGCTTCAAAAGTCTGCTGTTGATGGGACTGACGGTACTTGTATGGGATGGGATGTGTACAGATGACATTTCCTCTGTAAAACTCCTTAACTAATTACCCTATCCCTGCTTCAGATTAAAACTTTTTAAATATACTCTTTCTATTCTAAGACACAACACATGTTCATATTTCTAATGTCAAAATGTATCTTAAGACAGAGATGTATAGATTTAGTGTGACTTATAAAATCATTGAATCAATGCAGCTCCTGCCACTGGATAGGAACTCTTCCTTCCATTATAATTGTAAAACTCTGTAGTGATGCCTAATATTTACCCATCTTAGGTTAACCCTTGGCCAATCAAGTGTAGCCAGAGGGCTGGATCAAAATGGTTGCTTATGATCTCCATGTGTGTGGGAAGAGTTTCCCCAGAGGAAGAAAAGGGGGAAAGATTAGGCCAACAAAATCGAGAAATAAGACAGAAGTGTATAACAAATAGTTGCTGTATTCCTAGTATTCTTGATTAATTCCACAGGGAGTGTCTGTCAGAAACAAACCAATTCATTAAAGTTACATGTTTATAAGAGCAGGGTGGCAGCCCAGGTGAGATCTTAAATATATTTTTGGGTTGTTTTAACAGTAAGAATTTGGATGGAGGTAAGACAAAATGTAAATCCAGGAATAATATTTCTATTTTTTATTCCTTCCTGCCTTTATTAAACTCTGGCTTGATTGTTAAAACTTGCCAGCATTCTACTGTTTGCTTACATGGGACCTATGGAAACAGCATTAAGCAAATTATTCCTTCAAACTACCATCTTGCTATTAAAATTCCAATGCACAATATTATGGCTATTCTTTCAAGCATACCAAATTGACCTAGTTAGCAAGCCTTACAGACCTCTGATCACTAAAGTAAATCCACAGATAAAATATCCAGCACCAAATAGCAGTTCCTAGAAACTCTGATCAGTTAGAAAACTGGTTAAACAACATAGTGAGTAAAAACATTCGCTGATTTTTAATTATTTTGTTTCTATCTTTAAACAAAATTATTGGTCTGCATTATATAGACAATAAATAGTTATGAAGATAACTTTTACAGTAATGGTTATTTGATTAAAACAAACTTATGTTACACTAATTTTAATCCAGTGGTTTTACCTTTATCATAACAACTTTTATTTTCTTATTTGAAAAAGAAAAAGATACATTTCATGTAAACAGCAGTGCATTTTCTGTCAAATATAATTAATGTCTGAAAAATAAAGTTTATGGATTTTGTAAAAGAAAAGATTTTTGTTTGGCTTTTGAAAGATCTTAGCTAAATAGCTTTCCCTGCTCATTTGACATCTGTTAGCTCCTCCATATCCTGGAAGCATTAAGTGTATTATGCTTTCAGCTGGAAGCAAATAAGAACAAATCTCAGCCACCTCATTTTATAAATCCTTTCAATCATTCATAATATTCTTTGACTAGCAAATAAAAAAACTGCATCAAAAAGGCAATTTAACTCATTGCTTACAGATGGAAATAATAAACATCAGTCATTGTCTAAGTACAGAATACAATACTATATTCAAAACAGATCATATTGAAGTATTTATTCATTGCTCAAGTTAAAGAGTTGTTGTTAAAAAAAATCACCAGTAATACCTCAAATTTTTATTTGACCAAGGTAAAGAGATAAGAGTTTAAATGATTATGTGCACATAAGTAAGCATGTGGTGACATAATATTCTTGAATTATTTCACTATTGCCTTGAAATTAATTTTATTTGCCTGCAAATTATTTCTATAACCCATCCTGCTATTCTATTACCTAATGGACTCTTCTTTAAATCTGAATTAGGCCTTCAAGAAAAGATATTTCAATAAAACTCTCATATTTGTGTGTTGGCTCACTATTTGTTTGGTTGTTGTTTTTTCCCCTATAAGTACATATCTAAAAGTTGTATTAAAGGGGTGAAAATTCATTGATGGAGAAATTATTATTTGTAATACATTTTCTCTTTCCTATACATGCACAAGTAAATCTTAATTTGAAGGCACTCTTTGGGATCAGACATGTCAGACTTTGAATTTTGCCTCTGGCATTGACTAGTCAGGGGAACCTGAACACCTCTCCTAATCTTTCCAGGCCTCCTCCTTTATTCATTTTTTAAATGTGGGAATGACACTCACCACATTGGGTTTTATTAGCAGTAGAAAAGTTGATGAGTATAAAACCAAGCACAGTGCTTTGGAAACAAAATAACTATGCTATAAAAATCAGCTTCTTTCTACAGAAACACATCAGGCCAGAAAGCAATGTAAGGAAATTTACAAAGTGATGCAAAGCAAGGGACTGAATCCAAGCATACTCTATCTAGCAATCCTATCATTCAAAATTGGAGGGGAAATAAGGAGCTTCACAGGCACAAAAAAGGCTAAGGGAGTTTATCACTACCAAGCTAGCAATGCAAGAAATGCTAAAGGGACTGGTGTAAAAAGAAGAAATAAAAAGGGAAGAAGAAACACAAGCACAAAAAATAAAAATGGCTACAAACAAGTACCTTTCAATAATAACTTTAAACGTAAACAGACTAAATGCTACAATCAAAAGATACTGAGTGGCTGAATGAATAAAAAATCATGACCCATATATATACCGTCTACAAAAGACCCACCTCAGAACAAGGGACTCACACAGATTGAAAGTGAAGGACTGGAAAACTATATTACAGGCAAATGGAAATGGAAAAAAAAAAGCTGGAGTAGCAATACTTACATCTGACAACATAGACTTCAAAGTGAAGGCCATAACAAGAGATAAGGAAGGCCACTTCATAATAATAAAGGAATTGATACAAGAGGATATAACCCTGGTAAACATATATGCACCCAATGCAGGAACACCCAAATACATAAAAAAAACTCTTAGAAGATATCAAGGGAGAGATGGACAACAATACAATCATAGTAGGGGACTTTAATACTCCAGACATCACTGGATAAATCCTTTAGACAGAAAATCAGCAAAGAAACAGCAATCCTAAATGACTCACTAGATCAGATGGACTTAATTGACATCTTAAGAACATTTCACCCCAAAGCCACAGAATATATGTTCTTCTCAAGTGCATATGGGACATTTTCAAAGATAGACCACATATTGGATCACAGGCAAAGTCTCCCCAAATTCAAGAAGATTGAAATCATATCAAGCATCTTCTTAGAACACAATGGCATAATATTAGAAATAATCTAAAATAAAAACAATCAGAAAAATTCAAACACTTGGAGGCTAAATATCATGTTATTAAACAATGATTGGGTTACCAAAGAGATGAAAGAAGAAATTGAAAACATCACGGAAACAAATGACAATGAAAACACAATAATCCAAAACCTATGGCACACAGTGAAAGCAGTCCTGTGAGGTAAGTTCATAGCTCTACAGGCTTACCTCAAAAAAAACAAGAAAAAATGGTAATAAATTATCTAACTCTACAACTTAAAGAAGTAGAAAGAGAGCAACAAGAAAAGCCCAAAGTGAGCAGAAGGAAGGAGATAATAAAGATCAGAGCAGAAATAAATGACATAGAGACAAAAAACAAAACAAAACAAAACAAAAAAACAATAGAAAAGATTAATGAAACCAAGAGCTGGTTCTTTGAAAGGATAAACAAGATTGATGAACCTCTAGCCAGGCTCACCAAGAGGCAAAGAGAGAGGACCCAAATAAACAAAATCAGAAATAAAAGAGGCGAAATAACAACAGACCGCACAGAAATACAAAGGATTGTTAAAAAATAATATGAACAACTCTATTCTAACAAACTAGACAACGTGGAGGAAATGTACATATTCCTAGAAAAATGCAACCTTCCAAAACTCAATCAGGAAGATTCTAAAAATCTCAACAGGCCAATAACTATGGAAGAAATTGAAGCAGTCATCAAAAAGCTTCCAGCAAACAAAAGCCCGGAGCCAGACAGCTTCACAGGGGAGTTTTACCAAACATTCAAGGAAGAACTAAAACCTATCTTCCTCAGACTATTGCAAAAAATTCAAGAGGAAGGAACACTTCTAAGCTCATTCTATGAAGTCAGCATCACCCTAATACCAAAACCAGATAAAGACAACACAATGAAAGAGAATTACAGGCCAATATCCCTCATGAACATAGATGCCAAAATCCTCAACAAAACTCTAGCAAATCAGATCCAGCAGTACATCAGAAAGATCATACACCATGGCCAAGAAGGATTTATCCCGGGGATGCAAGGATGGTACAATATCCGCAAATCAATAAACGTGATACATCACATAAACAAATTGAAAGAAAAAAACCACATGGTCATATCAATTGATGCAGAAAAAGCATTTGACAAAATTCAACACCCATTTTTGATAAAAGCTCTCAGCAAGGTGGGAGTAGAAGGATCATACCTCAACACAATAAAAGCCATATATGACAGGCCCACAGCCAACATCATACTCAATGGGCAAAAATCTTTCTATATTTTAATCCATAGAATTATAAAATCAGCTTTTTCTCTTTGGGATTCTCATTTCTTGGGGCCCTTGAAGAAGTAAGTGAACTAATTCCAAATCTAACTCAACAAAGTCCAGGTAGATACAGGTGATCAAACTGTGTCACCAGCAAGAACCCCAACTCTCACCATGTCTTCTTTCCCATCTCTTAGCTCATCTCAAGCAGGTGACCATGGGAGTTGGTAGCAACTCTACATGAGCTATTGTGAGGAGGAGAAGACATAAGAGAGCTAAGTGGAAAGTAAAAAAGCTGTGACAGACTTGAGAAATTTTGAACTTTAAATGTATTCCCCAGCCCACCCAGCAGTCCATCTAAGGATAATGAAAACATTATAGTCACAACACATTCTATCATTTCCACTTGGTCTTTCTGTATACATCCTCTTTCTTTGCAGACATTCTATGTCATTGTTAAGATTTTCTAAATTTTCCTTTGTTTCAAGTGTGTTTGCAATTGCTCGTTGAAGCATTTTTAACATGATACCTTAAAACCTCTGTCATATAATTACAACATCTCTGCAGTCCAATGTTGACTTCAGTTGATTGTCTATTCTCATTAAAGCTGAGATTTCCCTGGTGCTTGATATTTAAAAAAAATAATTTTCAATTGCATCCCAGACATCTTACATATTATGAGACTATATCTTATTTAAATTTGTTTTAGAAGGAGTCGTCTGACAAAGGGGGTATTGCCTTTTTACTATAAGGTGATGGTAGAAGCTCAGGCTCCCCAATTTGTCTCCACCAATACCCTGTGGTGAAAGTGGGGCAGGAGGCTCCTCTATACTGCTGGAGAAGATGGGAGTTCAGGTTCCCCCCAAGCCTCTGCAGATACCAACGTGGCTCATAGTGAGAGGAATGCCTGGGTCCTCCTACCCACATGGCTTTCACTGACAGAGCTGAAGAGTGGGTGACACCACCCTAGTGTGGGTGGGTGTTGGGGGAGTGTGCCTCTCATTTTCTGACAGCTGGAGTGGGGCTGCAGTTTTTCCTGTGGTGTTTGACCCAAGTAGGGAGGTCATTGTCTAAAAGTCATCTGTAATTCTAGCTTGCACCTTCCCACTTTCCCTGGTCCGGTCCTTTGGCAAGAGAGAGCAGGAAATTCTTGGGGATTGTTTGTTTGTTTGGTTTTTTGTTTGTTTGTTTTGGTCTTGGAATTTTTTGGTTGTCAGCTTGCTTAATACCCAATTTGGGGGTGGAAGGAGACTGGGAACTCACTGTCATATCAATCCCTGGGTCCCAAGATCCTTAGCTGGTTGGCTACTTCTCTCCATATTTCAGTCTCTTATTTTTGTCTCTACTATCCACTTTTATCTTAGATCTTGGGCCCTTAAGTCCTTGCTGCCATAAGTACCCCTAATCTCAGACCCAGTAAAACTGATGTATGCACTAAGACAACACTTTCTGGTAGGTCTCTGTACTGGGCGTCAAAAAACTGAACTATTTTAAAGTGGAGCAAAAGTGAAGTAGTATAGTTCTCACCTTAATTTGTTTCCCTTTTCTTTGTGATTTGATCCCTGAAATCCTAGCTTTCTCGATAGTTCCTCGGTGCTTTCAAACAGATTTTTTTAAAAATTATCAAGGTTTCCTTACTGTCCTTGCTGGGAGGATTGGTATGTTACAAGCTAGTTTTCCCGTTACCAGAAGTAGAATACTCAGATATCTCTTAAAGGTTTTTTATACATCATTCTACTTGGCATCCCCTCCTTTCATATCTGCCCTGGGCTTATAAATTAATTCTGACTGTGAAGGCCACAGAGTCAGGACAGATTCTGTTTGTAAAGTTTAATAGGAAATAAATCAAATGTTTACTAATGGATTATTTAGGTATCTCCCATGACTGATATTCATCTTGTGTGAACTGGTATTACCATACTGGTTACCAAAATATCAATATATTCAAAATTAGCAAATAACATCTATCTTCTATGCCCCATGTCTTCCTTGGGACCCCATTGAAATTTCTAATGATTCAAAGGGTGAACCTTTAGCAGCACTGTTCTTATACCATGGCTAGTATCCCACCATTTTTGGTAAGGGCCCTGACTTAGCTGTTAAGTGTTCTGAATTATCACTTCTGTGTACACCTGAGCCCCGTATACCCTATTTTGTTTTTTCTCTTATTATAGGATTTAATTATAATTTCTTCTTGGTTATTCTCAGAGAGAATTGTTTGGCATAGCTCTTCTATTTATTTGGGTGATATGTAACTACATAATCAGCAAACCATTCAGAATTATTTCTGCTAATGAACCCTATGTTAATTTCATCTATAAATATCTTTATTTTTCATTAACATAATTAAAAACAGACATAATTGCCAGGTTAAGCCAAATCACTTCTGATAAGGCCAACCTCATAGTTGAGATAGCAATTTTTTCTTGCTAATCAAAAGTGTTATGCTGAATAAATGAAACTAAGAACCCTCTATAATACATCTTCAAGAAAATAATCATTCCAAATTCATTAATGGTGGCCATCTTTATTTTTTCATTATTCACTGGAATCACTTATTTCTTAAACTATGGTCCGAGTATATTATTGCCATTATGCTTGTCTGAGGTATGTGCTTAAATTTCACAAAAAACACATGAGAATTTTATATTTTGTGTTTACCCCCAGCCTTATTCAATATTTTACTCATTAAATTTTTATAGGGAGACTTAAGGCATTAAGCTTATTTTTTCTTTAAATTAAATTACAGGTATAAGTATAATTAATGATTTTGCTAAATTGTAATACAAAGGCAAAAATATCTGCTCCCTCATATTTTTTTCGCTTCAAAACAGACCAATGTGGAGCATACTGCATGCATTTTTTTATGCCTTAGCTTTTTTTTTCTTTATGTACTGTGTTGTAAATGGTGCTGTGTGCTGCAAGTAAAAGGAAACGTGTGTATAGATGTGTTACTCGTTCCCAACTATTATGACCAAGCCATGGAGGCTTTTCTTGGATCTACATCAAGTTCTGAGTTACTCATTGTACCCAAATAAATTTCAATATCAAATTTACACTGCCTCACTAAAGCTACGCTTCTTTTAAAGGGATTTGTGAGACTGACATATCTGAAGCTACTGTAAGGAATGGTTTACTAGATAGAAGACTCAGACGGTCAGAATTCATTCCATTGTGCTAATTTAGTAATAGTTCCTACCCTTTAAAAAATTAGTGAAAAACAAGTAGTCAAAACAACTCAATCTGAGAACAGCTCTTTTCTCTAATAATGGACAATACAGCAGTGTATGCTTCCTTAAAGAAGAAATAGATAATACCAATTTTGAATACACTCTGATTCACTTTAAGAGGTAGTTTTCAGTTGTTAAAATTTATGTAGAAAATTAAAAATTTATAAATGTCAAGGCATCTAGGGATTTATAAATGGTGGTAGCATGAATTGATAAACTAAAGCCATCTAATTATTGGCCGTGATTGCAAATGAGGACATTCCTCTTATTTTGCTATTGAGATATTATATGCCACATTACCTTGTATTTATGGGATCCTATAGATATATGTTAATATTATTTATTTCTGATAGTAATTTTATTTATTTTAAAGTGAAGAGATAGAGACTTAACATGATTATGTCACTTTCTCAATGTAACAAGATAGATAAGTAGGAAAGCCAATTCTAACTCTTAGTTCAATATCTGTTCCACTTGATTAGAGTCCAAGTAATACTTGCATATACTCCACTCACGTCAAATAATGATATTCAGACAATTCAGGAATTTTTAAGTCATGTTGGCATTATGCTCATAATTGTTTTAAATTTATTTCCTTGCCCAGTCCTTCTTACATAAAAGATGAACTATACAGAGGTCAAAGAAGGGGCATTCCCTGGTCCAGGAGATCTGGAATTCACATGGTGTTAATAAGGGATTAGTCTATGAGAATTCCTCCCAAAAGCAAATGAATCTAGTCCCCCAAATGTAATCCCCAGTAAGGTAGGATTTTAATGATATAAAAGTGTTAGAAATAGCTATGAGAAGAGGATGACTTAAGCAGTTCTGAGTGGTCCACTTGAAACACTGACACTGAGAATGAAAAGAATGCTGCTAGCCCTGTCCAAGAGAGACACCCTGAGAGGAGCATAAGTGTCCGATAACAACAAAGATATACTGATGAGTGAAGCAGAAATAATCTTTCACAAAGTTCTGAGATTACCCTCCCTACACAACTGCTCTAAACTACCTGCTTCTGTTTGCTCTAAAACTAGGCTCAAACCATTGTGCAGATACCAACTTGCCATACTGTTTTTAAACTAAGAGGAAGGTACTGTAGGCAAAGATAGAAATATCTAGACACTGTTAAAGGCTTCCCCCACACACACATTAATACGTATTCATTCAACAAGCATTAATTGGGTCACACACCCATGCACAGCACTGAGTCTCCAAAATGATAAAGATACTATAGGCCTTTACAAACTCAGAATTGAATGGGCTTTTTGGTGCAAATTTGTTTTACATAAATTTAAAGGGCAAAAATCAATGTTATCGGGGCCTAAAACCTCTTGAGTAAGTAAATCATAGTGAACCAGTTCAAGTTCTCCCCTCTGATTCTTACTCTCCCCTTAGGGAACTCCTTAGGATAGTGGTTCTCAACCTGTGGGTCACGACCCCTTTGGCGGTCGAATGACCCTTTCACAGGGGTCGCCTAAGACCATCCTGCATATCAGATATTTACATTACGAAAATAATTTTATGTTTGGGTCACAACATGAGGAACTATATTTAAAGGGCCAGAAGGTTAAGAACCACTGCCTTAGGACTTCTCCCTCTGATGCCCTGAAACAGACATTAACCAATAGTTCATTAGTTTCAGCTGAAATTGGTTGAAACTTTCACAAACAATTCTCTACTAAATATTAAAGAACAAAAAGAAAATAAGGAGACTATATGTTCACAGGCAAGCTCATTAAGAAAAGCTTTCTGAGCTGTCAAAGCTAGTTGGCCTGTGGGGCTTGAAAGTCCTATCTCACTCTATATGGTGTTCCCTGAAAAGGGTCACTACCCTCTAGATCCCAGGGACTAAAATAACCCGCTAGCAAGGTGGCTGGATGTCCTCTGCCTAGCACCAGCAATCCTCCACATGGTAAGCTTCAGAATGTAGTCCCCACCCAGAGTTTTAACAAAAGATCCAAGTTCCATTCCAATTCTGGCTGGAGGTCTGACTAATCATTGATATCAGAATGAAACCAACGCTCAAGATGAACTTTACTCGGCACAGAATTAACTGAACCTCAATATCTTACCCCAACATCATAACCACACAGCACGGATATAGGCAACATTGCACGTGGGGAGTTACCCCTCCACTCATTCCTATTCACTCAGATTTCCCTCCTGACAAAGGCATAGTATGGAAGGAAAAGGCAACCTGTGGTTAGAAAGGTTAAATAAAAGAAGAGGATGAAATCTCCTGAGTTTGTTGGACATCCTGAACTACTATTATAAAAAGAATCTTCATGATGAAACAACTCTGTTCTTCCATTCTCCTACTGTTCTTGCTAAAGAAGAGCATGGGCAATTTTATGCCATAGATTTAATCCTAAGAGTGCTAAGGAATGAGGCCCATGGAACTACTTTCAACCCTAACAGCCATTAACTTTTCTGGATTCTCTTAATATTTTCAGACTCACTGAATCTGCATGCCAATCCAAATACATGTTGCCCTGAAACTTTTCTAGACAGTCCTTCAACTTGGAATTAAAGGCAATGATCTAAAGTTGATGAATGCAGAGACAGTTCTGCTAAAGATTTTGTTTAAAATCTTTGGATAGGAAAAGAAGGAAACACACAGATATCAAGTTTTTATTACCTAACTTCTTTAGATCATAGACCACAGATAATAGTCCAAATAAAATGGTGATGATATCTCAAAATTTTGCCTACGCTTGTCTTACTAGTCTAAAAGTGAAAAGAAGAAAAAAAAACAGCAAAAATACTTATTTGGTAAAAATACTTATTATGAGAAAACTAGAGAATTAGAAGTTATCAGTGGATCAGGCACATTTTTAAAATATGGATATAAAAATATAAAGATATATAGGATATAATATGATTACGAAAAGGCCTGATAATGCACATTGAGAAAAAAAAAACAAGAAACATAATTTAAACTTTCTAGGAAAAACAATATTCTATTTGTTTATACTGTACCTCTAAAAAAATAAGCCATATGCCTTTTCCCCTTATTTTTCTAGAAATATTTTTCTAAACATTAAAATAACATTGTAAAATTTCTAAAAATATTAAAAAGTAACGAAGATAAGAATTACCCATAATCTTACCTCACAGGAAAATTATTTATCACAACATAACATTATTTTGATATATTTCCTTACAGGCATTTTTTGGGGGAGGCATAAACCTCATTATATCCATTATGCAAAAGCTTGAATATCACAAACCAATCTAAAAGTTGAGCCTTAGACAAATAACAAGCTCTACTGTCTTGATAGGAAAGAAGATGAAAACGAAGAGATAACTACCATTTGATGTTAAAAAGTCAGCTAAGGAAGTTGCCTTGCCTGAGACGCTAATAAAGTTTCTGATTCAGTGGTAGAAAACAATTCTTAACTCATTACTATACTAGTACGTTCCGTTGGGCCCACATTACTCTCTAGTTTAATTCAATCATCATTAGATCTCTGAACTTTTAAAGAATTTTATTCATTCTCAGAAAATAACTTTTATTCTTTCTTTTTTAATCTGAAACCACACAACCTACTGGCATGCCTACGTCTCAACACATACTATAACTTATATACTCCATTACTGGAAAGTACATGCATTTGTCTATAGGTGTGTGTATATGTATAACTACATTGTTATCTGCATATTTAATGTGTTTAGTTTTTATAATATATATGTGGATGTGTATATGCATGTGAGTGTGTATTTGTATAAGTATGTATATGTATATGTATATGTATATGTATATGTATATGTATATGTATATGTATATGTATACATCTCCTGTACTAGAGCTTAGCACTGTCAGAGTTTAGCTCTTAGGCCTTGCTTATCCCCAGTACTGGAAGAGGGCTGAGGCATTTTTCCTGAGCTTGAAGATTTCATTGTTACCTATATTTTATTATGATTTACATGGCTATTGTTTTATTATTAGGAGAAAACGTTATCAATCCTGGTGATGTCCTTTTAATTCCAAGGGAATGTAAGATGGAAATGTATTGTCAGAGGCCCAAGGCTAAGACCATGTAGATAATCAGAAAACCTTGAAAATAACTATTTTGGGTCTATGTAAACAACACTGATATGTTATGGGCAGAACTAAGGAGAAACAGCTAGCTGATACTGGCTTCAAGGAGAAGGATACTATAACTTTGCATGGGGAAGAAAATGTAAAATGTGCCCTCTTCAAAAGCCTGTATGATAGCAAAAGTAAGTAACAAAGGCATCAACATGAGGAAACCAATGCCTGAAGAATGCAGAAAGATAAAATCGGTGACATTGTACTTTTTTTCCGTTTGGTGAACTTCGTTATTAGAAACATTTCTTTTCTTCCATTTTGAAGATTTATAATGCAACTTATGTTTTAATGAACTTCAAGCTGGCCCCTAAAAACTGTTTCCTCAAAATGTTTAAAACTTATCAATGTTGGTGTTTTTAAATTTTTTAAGACAAAATTTAAAAGAAGAAGAAAAAAAAAACCCACTAGGAACTCCAAGTCCTGCCAATTTTTCCTTCCTGCCAAGTCCTATTAGTATAAATGAATGGTTTATTTTAAGAAATGCCTGATAAATTACTCTACACAATCAGTAATGAGGGTACTGTCAGCAAAGGAGAATCATTTCCAAAATTTACTTGGCATTAAGGAGCTAGTGCCTTCTAAGCTCAAACTGGGTTATGTGGCCCTAGCCTCTGAGGATTTCATAAATCTCTCCCTTTTTCTCAGAGGAAAGAGCCATCAACCAATATGTGTAACTGTTGAGGTTTCTCCATGTCAGCTTATAGTTTTTGAAAACTGCAATAAAACCTGGTCATTTTCAAACTTTCCTTGTCAACAGTTTCTACTACTCTTCCCAGAGTTCTTTTTCTTCTTGGGCTTGGCTCTGGGGAAAATACTAAAGACCTCAAGATATCATAGTCTAGGCTAGGACAAAACAGAAAACAGCTTGATGTAAGAAGAAAAAGGTCAAAGAGCTTCAATTTCTTTTAAGACATAAACATTCACTCTGTGCCTGAAGAAAGGCAATTGTAGTGATGTGGAGGCTGCTACTCAAACATAAAAGCCAAGGAAGGCACAAGATGACCTCTTCTTCTGGAAAAATCCATAATTTAAAGAATCTGTGGATAAAGAAAATCATTAGAGTGGCAGGTCAACAATGAAGATGAGAATCATCCGCATGGGCTTCTGCCTAGTTTCCTTATGTCAGTAGGCTCCTACTTACAAATCTGTTGTGTTTTTATTAATGAAAACCCAGAACCCCAAACTCAAAAATAAAAGGTATGTGCTGGTGTTCTCCAGCCCCAAACACCAATGGAAAACTACCTCGTCTTAACGTTTTATATTTCTAAAAGGAGAAATGGGGTGAATGTTCTTTGGGGTTAATATGGCAGCAAACCCCTACAAAGCTGTTGAGGGAATGGAGAGTTTAAAACTTGGAGTCTGTTATCTGTAAAGCTCTTTTGTGTTCTATAGAGGAATAGCATTATAAAAGTTAATGTGCAAATAAAATAAACAAATACCTCTAATCCTTGCCCACCCACGAGCACTGCAGACTGGTTCCCCTCAATTTTTCTTGGCCCACTTATAAATCCCCTAGTGATGGGTTTCTGCTACTTTTGCTGTAAGACTATTTTCCACCCTCTAAAAGACTTCCACTTACTCTTAGCAGTGTCTGTATAATGTTTGCGGTGACCCTGCATCAAAATCTTGTTAGGCTTCCAAGTAGGAGACCAAAGTGTTTCACACAATTTATACTACCTATATTTTGTATTTAATATGTTTAAACACTAGGATCAGAGTTCAGCGTTTAATGCAATGCAGTCTGTACACAACCTGACTAAATTATAGATGAACAGAAGAGATGCTGCATACTTCCTCCAATCTTATAGCAAAAAGAAAGATACCAGATTTCCCTAAGAAATATTTATAAGTGCCAAGCATTCTTCGCATCATTAACAGGCAACCTTCCCAATACTCCTTAGAGATCATTGATGGAAACTGAATCCCATTTTTCATATGAGGAAACTGAGACCTGGAAAGAGGTTGGGTGAATTTTTCAAGGGCAAGGACATCAACAGAGACAAAATAAGCAGGAAGAATCCAACAGAATCTCAGACCCTTGGCCATCCTGCCTGATCTTTTTCTCCAAGATCACTGCTCAGAATGCCACCCACCTGGGTGGGAATGCTGGTCAAGGTACATGCTAACATTTCTTAGATGGCTGGAAGGAAGCTGAAAGAGCTGGATAAATGGTCTCTAATCATGGCTTGATTTGTGTTGCTTTTTTGTTTTGGTTTTTTGGTTTTTTTGTTTGTTTGTTTGTTTGTTTGTTTTGTGTGTGTTTTGTTTGTTTTTTTTAAAAGCCATCCAGAAAATAGCAACGTTGTGGAAAAACTCTTATCCACATGCGGTCTCATTTTACCTACCACGGAAATATGTTTCTACAAAGAACCACTTCAAAATTCTCAGGTCTAATCCCAAATTATTAACAACCTCATATTTCATTAATGAGAAAGGGGAGGGTAAGAAAAGCACAAGCTTTGTACCAAGTGGGTCTACAAATTAGCGCAGCTTCCCTAGCCTCCAAGCCTGTAATCCATTCTGGTGATTTTCTGATCATTGCAAGAGTGCGAACAGAATGTAAAAAGTCCTTTTTTTGTAGCCTTGCCTCACCTTGGTGTTACAGAGAGCATTCCTACATCATTAAATTATGAAATAAGCCAATGACAATACTTACAGGAAAAAAATGAGTGCTTCTGAAATTATTCTACTTCAGCCAGAAAAAGAAGTGAAGATGGATGCAAATTTCACATGGAATAAATGTCATAGCTAAATTTCTAACCATAACTTTAAACCTATTATCAACTCTCTGAAGTCAGCTTTGGAAATGACTACTGTACTTTTATACTATTCCCTAGGTAAGTATAGTTGATTCTTATGATTCCATTTCTAGACTGGTTCATTATATTCTCATACCTCCAAGGGGGCTGGAAGCACAAGAATACTACACAGGCTATCGAAGGAAGCTGTGACATGTACAGTGTGATTCTGCAACCTCTGGCCATAACCGATTAAACCAGTAGGAAACCTAGGGCAGCTAATGCCTGGATTTCAGTCAATGTGACATTATGATCAATGGTTGGCTTGGAAAGATGTCTCTCCCAAGTCCTCTTAGTGGAATTAAGAACTGGGAAGCTAAGTCACTGAGCTTAGTTATCTGAGGTGACTATAGCTAACAAGTAGTGGTAGGGTGGCCACTATGGGTCAAGCATATGCTGGATTTATGAGGGGAGTGACCAGGAATGCTCAGAGGAACCCAGGTGGGAAACTGAGAGGAGAGTGTGGCAGGGGCGTTACGATTCAGAGAAACATAGATGGGAGGGTGCTACAACTTAGCATCTGTCCTTCTATGCTTGTAATCCAGCTTCTCCCATACACAAACTTTTGATCAACCCTCCTTTATGTAAGGCAATATAAGGTGCATGTCTGTTTCTTGTCACCTTGAGAAGAACTAAGGCCTCTGAGGAAATGATTAAAGACCTTCTGTGGTCATCCTACCTTCTAGCTGCCCAGCCCCAGGCACACAGAGCTCTCCCCAAGGCCAGGGCAATGCCAGGTCTCCTGGAAGAGGGAGCCCCCAGCACAGCTCCTGGTTGATTAGAATTCTTCAAGAAGCTTGGTCATTCCTCTTCCAAAGTTAATACAAAGCATTGCTGAAATTTATACTGCTTATACTTAGATTAAAAGATGATAAAAATAAAGTGAACTGATTTTAAAATTTTTCATGCAGGAAACATAACTAGGAATATGACTATTTGGATCCAATTCTTTTTACTCTAGCACTTCATCAACAGGAATGTGTCACTCTCCTACTTACTGCAAGGAATTTATCTTGATGTTCATGGTGAAGATAAGAATGCCCCATCTGGTTTATACTTCCACAATTTTCCTTTGTGTTCAAGCTCAGGAGAAAAGGTAAGTAGGAGCTATCCCTAGGGACTAATGTCTAGGTTCAGGCATAAGAATATGAATTCCATCAGTGTTTGTAGGACATGAACCTGAGCAACCTTTCCAGATGAAACCTAATGAAAAGCAATCTATAGAAAAGAAGCAAATTCTCTCTCCTCCCTGACTCTAGATTTTTTAACTCAAAACGTCATTTCTTCAAAAAATAGTTTGCAATATTTGTAAAATAGAAGAGATCTCCATTATTTCATTATAGAGCTTATAATAATTTTAGGGTTTTCTCCATGGTTTACTACAAAGTATTGTTTTGTTAAGGTTTTAAAGTAGAAAGCATTTATGTTTGTCTTGGTATTGATCACATGGGCCATTCATTGTTCCATGGAGGGAAAATTGATTTTATCTTGCACACCAATTCCAAATGATTGTTTGAGCCCTGTGCCAAAAAGGGCTCTTTAAAACCAAGTAGCTTCTATGGTTGGTGGGGGGAAGTGCAGGATTGATTCACACTGTATGCCACAGGCATGGGAGGGAAAAGAGCCTGAATGCTGGATGCTGGCCAACCTTAGTTGACACCTTTAATGTATAAACAAGTATTGGATTTAGCACTCTGCATATTTGAGCCAGCAAAAACTATTTAACTTTAAATATCCATTTCAGATCGAGGTCTTGGCATTTAGAACCATAATAATATATAGAAAATAACACTGATATGAAACTTGTTGCCTCTAGGTTCTGGAAAAATAGAAGCAAGAAATTACTAACTGACACATACAGAAAAGTATGAGAACTCAAATCCAGGAATTAGAGTTTATCTCATGATGTGTAAGAACAATATGCCAGTCAAACAGAAATAACCATCAAATTGAAAAATAAAAGTAATGATATAATAAACTGGGACATGAATCTTAAAAAGAACCTCAAAAGCTTTTCTGTCTAAATAAGACTGGATTCTCCCTTCAGAACACATATGCTTTTTCTCTTTGATATTTAAGAAACTGAGGCAGAGTGGAAAGGTTAGTAGGAACTACCCTTAGAGACCAATGTCTGGGTTCAGGCACAAGAATATGAATTGCATCAGTTGGGTTCAAAAACACCAGCGTGAATCAGTAGCAGATTCTGGGCATAGAAAATTAGTTAATTTAGAGCTGACTTGTTTTAGTCCTCAGACACCTGGATTCCCTGGCTGACTTTCTCAGCAGCAGAATAAAGACAACCACTGGGTACTTCCCTGCAAACTGCAATATGGCCAGCAGGAGACTGGCAACGTTTCATGATGGGCAGGGCTCAGATTAGTGCTCACAAGATTAGCTGACATTGAAAAACAATGTATCTCAACTGAATAGATTCTTTAGAAACTTTGGAAACAGGGAAAGCAATGCCCTGATAAATCCAGAAATCTAACCATTTCTGAAAGCCTCATCTATTTTCAAAATATGTATTAAGTGCCTCCCTCTGACATTATATGGGGACTTGATTTTATGTTGCTGCTTATTTAAAGGAATTTTGAAGACTGCACCTGTATTGACTTATTTATATTTCCACGAGAGGAGATAAAGCACAGAAATAATCCACTCACTTTACACTTAAGCCAGAGACATTTTAATATTTTTGGCTCGCCCTCTAAAAGGCATGAAGTGTATCTGTCTAAAATCAGACTAGACTCTCTGCGCTGGAGACGTGAGGCAAAGACAGGTACAGTGCAATGATTTCAGAATCAGACTCACTCCAGTTGGAACACTGGTCCTGCTTCTCACCAGCTGGGTGACCTCAAACATGTCCTTAATCCATCTAAACCTTGGTTTTCTAATCTATAAAGCAGAGAAAACAGTGTCTACTTTACAGAATGAAAGAATATTTTTAGAATAGTATACGTTGGGCATGGGATCCAGTGTCTGACAGAGAGTGATCAAGTAACTACTAGCTTATACATAGATATACCTCCCTCTTGGTATCATTAACTGAAAATGCTTATAGAAGTTCAGTTGCCCAGAAGAGAAACTGGGACTCTGTGTCCTGCCAGAGACCTCAGGTATAAGTCAGTGGCTGAGTCCCGAAATAAAATACAAAATACATCCACTTGTAAATCAGGGTATGTAATTGGACCAAGGACATCCCACTCATTAGGAGCAGAGCTCATTAGTGTGTGTGACCCTTAAGACCACCTCCTTCTAGGACAAGCTACTTTAATGATTACAGATGGAAAAGGCGGTTAATCTTTTAAGTTTCAGAGATATTCAGGCAACTATTATGGCTCTCAAATATGTTTATTTTGTTTGTTAGTTTGTCTTTTGTTTTTGGTATCTTTTCTGTGCTGAAACAACCCACAAAAATACCACTATTGAAATTGCATAATATAACAAGCTGTTACAAAAAATACGTGTTAAATACTACTGTATAATATACATTTTTCATTGGCAAGCATTTGGCCCATTTAAAGGTTTTGTTGTTGTTGTTGTTTCACAGTTTAAAAGATGTAAATCATTTTAAAACATTTTTTTTCCATTTTTTCCTAAATGTTACTAATGGAAGAGCAATAATGGCCATGAAAACTTAAGATGTGTTATGTCTTGATGTTCAGGACAAATTTGTGTTTTGTGATAAAATCACGTACTCATTATATTTCACAGTTGCACTACTTGGGGTAGATTGAAATATGTAACTTGTGGGAAAAGCCAACATAAAATCAAAACCCAGGGCCCTACCCGGTTTGGCTCAGTGGATAGAGTGTCAGCCTGCAGACTCAAGGGTCCCAGGTTCGATTCTGGTCAAGGGCATGTACCTTGGTTGCGGGCACATCCCCAGTGGGGAGTGTGCAGGAGGTGGCTGATCGATGTTTCTCTCTCATCGATGTTTCTAACTCTCTATCCCTCTCCCTTCCTCTCTGTAAAAAATCAATAAAATATATTTAAAAAAATCAGAATCCAGGAATTCTTTCAAGGCTTTATAATAATCTGCCTACAAATATTATCAGTACCAGAAATTAACTGTTTGGAAATACAATTGCATTCAGGCAAGACATGGTGCTTTTGCAAGGGAAACAAAAGAATAATAAGCAAATAGTACTACATCAAACTAAAAAGTTTTTGCATACCAAAGGCAACATCAACAAAACATAAAGACAACCTCCTAAATAGAACATATTCCCTAATAATACTTCGGATCAGGAGTTAATAACCAAAATTTATAAAGAACTCATACTACTCAGCACCAAAAAAAAAAAAAGAACAACAACAAAAAATGTACAGAGGACCTGAATACACATTTCTCAAAAGAAGACAATAGGCACTTGAAGAGATGTCCAACATCACTAATCATCAGAGAAATGCAAATTAAAACAACAATGAGAGATCATTTCACTCATGTCAGAATGACTATCATCAACGAATCCATCAAAAAAAACAAGTGCTTGCGAGGATGTGGAGAAAAGGGAACCTTCATGCACTGTTGCTGGGAATGCAAACTGGTGTAGTCACCCTGGAAAACAGTGCAGGTGGTCCTCAAAAAATTAAAAATGGAACTGTCTTATGACCAATGATTCTACTTCTGGGGATTTATCTGAAGAAAGCCAAAACACTAATTCAAAAGAATATAAGCACCTCTGTGTTCATTGCAGCCTTATTTACAATAGCCAAGATATGGAAGCAATAGACAAAAGTAGTAGATTAAAAAAGTGGTGGTACATATATACAATGAAATAGAAAATAATGAGATTTTACCATTTGTGACAGCATGGATGGAGAGGGTATTACACTTAGTGAAATTAGTCAAAGAAAGACAAATAACCATACGATTTCACTTACATATAGAATCTCAAGAACAAAATAAGTGAACAAACAAAACTGACACAGACTCATAGACACAGAGAGCAAACTGGTGGCTGCAGTGGAGAGGAGGTGTGTGGGACTGGGTGAAAGAGGTGAAGGGATTAAGAAGTATAAATTGGTAGTTACAAAATAGTCACAGGGTTGTAAGTAAAGCATAGAAAATATAGTCAATAATATTGCAATAACTATATATGATGCCAATTGGGGTACTGAAAATATGGGGGGAACACTATGTAAAGTATATAACTGTCTGACCAATAAGCTGTATACCTGAAACTAATACAAAATAAAATTGAAAATAAAAGACTACTTTTGGCTTACATGTTGCACATGAGCACCTGAAAAAAATAATGTAGCAAAATCTACACCCTTTCCCACTGTCACCCCATTTCCAGAGGAATGCTGTGAAAATTACAGATTGATTGTTTTAGGACACTGGTATCTGGGAACTTTTCAGGGTTAATTTTTTCCATCCATTTCTTAAAGGAATGTAACAGGTATGTATGTATCCTTGTCCTTACTGAGATCTCTCCCTTTTATGAAAATTAGAGCACAGCTTTTAGTTTTAGTTTTGCCTGCTGCTTTTGGAGGCATTCTTTTGGCAAACATAATTTTTAAGTAGGCAAGTTAAATCTACTTTGTAGAATTGCTTACCTTCTCTGTGACTTTTAGAGGGATTGTTTTCAACCCCTTGATAAAAGAGGAGGAAAACTTTGACTTCTGAAAGTCAGGAATAATCCCAAGCTTTAAATAATTTTGGTGAGTCTTAAACTATGAGACTTACAAAAAGAAATGAAACAAAAGAAAGGCTTCGTTTCCCAGATGAATTAGGTTGTACTGTGGAATCCTGAAGTCTGATGTAGTGCATTTGCCCTCACTAAAAGTTGTTCACTATATTTCTGTATGAAACAGATTTATAGCATCCATTTTCACTCTGATTTCCTGTTTTTCTGTC
Source organism: Myotis myotis (assembly GCF_014108235.1). Taxonomy (NCBI): domain Eukaryota; kingdom Metazoa; phylum Chordata; class Mammalia; order Chiroptera; family Vespertilionidae; genus Myotis; species Myotis myotis. Next base: position 9,453,141 of record NW_023416315.1, read on the forward strand.
CATTCACCAAGCAAGTATTTGGAAGACTGAAATGGCTATGTGGAGTGTTTTAAGAGTTGAACTAAGAAGTGAGCACCCCTCCGGGAGCAATTTGATTGGCTAATACTATTTCTGAGCCCAGTGTGTGAATCTTTATGACTGCACAGCTTTAGGAATGAATTGCTTGACCTCAACTTTCTCCATAGGGGTGCACACCTTAATTTTCCACACTAATTTTCAAATAGAATTACAAAAACACTTTATTTATCTAGAGGTCAACTACTTGGAACGCAGACCAAAAGCAAGCAAAAAAAGTATCTGTGCAGCCAAAAGTGATGTCATAAAACTCAGATTTTCACTCTCTGATAGCTGCTAATCATTTAGAGCATATTTACCTTGATTTTATTAACAACGGCAACCATTATACCGATATTGTTTTTGAGCCTACAACAGATGAGATGAAACAAATCATAAGGGAGGAAGAGGAACTAATAGGTTCCTCTGAGAACAATATGACATAAAAAAGACACATTCAAAAAGTATAGGAAAAGGACAAACAACCCATACACCTTAGGAGTCAATGAGAACATTGCTTATCACATAAAAAATAACAAACATTCCTAATGATTATAAAAGTAGAAAATTTATTTTTTAGGCCACATTAAGAAAGCCAGCTAAGTATTTAAGTCATTATATAAAATTCCGTCAAATAAGGAAAACATTCCAAAAGGATTAGCACTTAGAAAGATGAGCTCTGGTGACTACCATCTATCTATTCGCTGATTGATAATACTAAACAGTACATTCTCTCTATGGAACAACTCATTCCCTCAGAAGAAAATATTTTTAATGCCAAAAGCTAAATTAATTAGGGAATATTCCCTATAGGTTATACATTTTCAGTAGATCAAATTACTCAATTTGAGAAAGCATATATACGCCGTGCTGGGTGATCTGTAGTTATTTAAAGAAATACTTATGAGCTCAAACATGGAAATCTGTCTTTTTTTCCCCCCTTTAAATCAGAAGCATGTTCTCTTCCAAAGAACATACGCTTTTATTTGTAAACCATAGAACTTGAAACAATCTGCAAGACGTGAGTATGAGCTGATCTTCAGCAGGTGTAGCAGGAATATGGAATGTAGGCCAGAAGCTGAGCTTTCGAGGAGAGTGAGTTACCTTCTTTCCGACTCTTCCATGCTTTTGCTATGGAGAGCAGCAAAGGAGGAAGAGTAAAGGACGGTTCATACTGCTGAGGGTGGAGAAGCGGCAGTGAGAGAGCACTATTAATAATTATGCTGGCACAACAGGCATAGATGGTGACGGTTCCCAGGCAAACTGAAAATATGGTCATCCTAGTTGTAAAGAGCAAGGCAAAAAATACTATGCTAATACCATCCTCTAATCATTCTTGAGGTAGAAGATGGTAGAAAAGCATGAACAGGTAATTCACAAAGAATTCCTTATAATACTCTGAAGAAATAGTCTCCTCACTCTCATAGTCAAATTCATCCTCTCAGTTAACCTCACCCACTGTAACACATTACAATTTTTAATATAAACTCTATTCCTTATAGGTTATAGTTTTTAAAAAGCTGTTACCATGTCTTTTTTCATTATGTTTTCTTTCAAGTCTCATGTAATTGATTTACTCATTAGATGATAAGTATCTGTTAAAAAAAATGAAAACCTACATATTGAAAATAATAACTATAATTTTATTCTCCCATCTATTCTTAAATTATTCTTACTGGGCTAAAATTAGTTGCTTGAACTTAGAAAGTACTATAGGAGTCTAGATTTCTCCAGACCTTAGTACATACCTTTCTAGTATTAATAATCTCATGGCACTGTTAAAAAAAAGCATATCAGAAAAAATTGCTAAAAATAAAATTATGTGTTTCAATAAATTTATTAGTTTACCTCTTAATGTTTTATTATCATTAATGTGCTCAAAAATAAATTAAGAGCAAAAGGATTTTTTTCCATTGATTTTTTTAAAAGGGAGAGTTAGAAGGGAGGAAGGTAAGGGAGAGATAGAGCATGAGAGAGAGAGAGAGAGAGAGAGAGAGAGAGAGAGAGAGAGAGAGAGAACAATGTGAGAGACACACATCAATTGGTTGTCTCCCACACTTGTCCCAACCAGGCCTGGACTGAACCTGCAACTCAGGTACGTGCCTTTGACTGGGAATCAAACCCTTGACCCTTCAGTCAGCGGGCCAACACTCTAACTACTGAGGAACATGGGCCAGAGCATTTATCTCTTAACTTTACAGAGTTACAGTTATCTATATCATTTGGTTGCATTGATACAGATTGTGGTCTACATGCATCTGCTTCATTTTAATGGCTTGAGTGAAAATAAAATCCTCTTGATTATATTTTGTTAAACAATCTTTTCAGGGAAAGGTGAGGTGGGAGTGTAGAAAAAAATCCAAGTATGTCTTACTTTGGGCAAATTCTCACTTTTCAAACTATAAGATACTCATACACAGCTATATTTGCTACATACTAGTATTTAGGCATATGGCTTATTATTTCTATAAACTTTCACCAAAATAAATTAAGAGCACAAAAAACAGTACACCTTAAACTAAAATATCTACTAAAAATGCAAAATTCTTTGGACACTGACATCAGGAAACTTTTCAAGATTAACTCATTAACTTATTCAATATAAGTAAATTTTTAAAGCCACTGTGCTAGGCAATCCTACATAATAAAAGGCTAATGTGCAAATTGTCCCCTTTGACCAGGGGGTGGGGCCCGCTGGCCAACTGCCTGCGACCCCTTCCCCTGACCTGCCAGTCCAATCGACCCCAATTGGGACAGACTGGCCAGACCCCATCTGTGCATGAATTTGTGCACCAGGCCTCTAGTACATTGATAAAAACAGAGCTCCTGCCTCAAATTGCTCATGGTCCAGTGCAAGAGACAACCAAGGAAATAAAGGCATTTGACACACGTAAGATATTCTCAAACATTCTTTTAAAAAGTACTATTTGGTCTTGGTCATGTTGGGCATACCTGCTTCCTAGAAATGGTGAGAGAATGATGGTCTGTGGACTTTTGAAACATTGGTTGTTGGCATCCAGCTGTCCCAATAAACTGAACAGATTCCTGCGTGGCTTTGCCCCCTGGTCACAAAGAGCCTTCCACAAAGTGGCCTACAGAAGTTTAAGCATCATTTTGGTGTTTTTCTTAAAGATCTAGAGTCCTTGGGCCAACAAGGACCCCAGGAAACACACAGAACTGGCGTAGATTCCTGTTGTCACACAGCTGAGCTCATTCCAGGGGAAGTTACCGCCTCTTCCACTGACTTGGTGGACATTTCTGAGAAACAAGTTAAGTACCTTGAGTCCACTGCTTCTGGACTCACCTGCTGAACAGAGAAGGATAACCCCAAGACCTGAGCTGGAAACACTCTCTGGTTGATATCTGCTTGGCTTTCTGCCCCTTGATACGTTTCCTCTACTTTTGTGGAGCCTGGGTGATTGTGCGCAGAAGACACAGGGCCTGCTGGTCCTCACTGTGTGCCTCAGACCCAGTGATGTAATTGAATTTGCCCTGAAACCAAGTCTTGCCTTTTGCTCAAGTTTTGAAAAGTAGGTTCTGCCTTCTTCCCTTGGGTTAATTGCTGTCTTTCAAACCATTCTGGGAACGTTGTCCTTCCAGGATATAGGAAAAGTGATTCCAACTTGCTCTTACCTCTCTCTTTCTTATGCCAGGACATAAGAGCTCCTAGATACCAGTCTTGAAGTTGAGGCCTTGCTAAGCTGAAGAATTTACCTGGGGTCCACTGCATACTACTTTCTAGGACTCCGGTGCCCCTTGAACCTATGATCTTTATCCATTGCCTGCCAATGCACTTTGCCATCTCTTGGTAAATATGACCCTATGTATACCAGTTATTGTGCCCGCCGATGAGCTGGCAGTCTCTCCATTGTCCACAGGTAGGTTGTCTTCTGCCAGCCTTCTACCCACATCAGTGTGTCTGTCCAGTTCCTCCCGGGCTCGATCTTACTAGTGTGACAAACACTGCCTCTCTCCTCTGGTTTGATATAAGACCCAGGGACCTTTGGACTAATGGCATTTTTTAAAATTACCCTTTAAGATAGTTTTTGGAGTGCCAAAGCTTAGAAATACCATGAAATTTACTTTTATATTGCATAGCTTACATTCTATAGCATACCTTTGGTGTATGGAAGTATATACAGATAGCATATTTTAAGTATAGAAATTAATATTAGAAAAATTCTATGAAGAGACCTATGATATTAGAAAGGCAAAAATTAGGAGGTTAATTCTTACTACTCTATTTGTTTTTAGTCTTGTGGTTTAGGTAAACTTTTCTCTTTCTTTGCAAAATGCAGACTTAAAGGTCTCCTGTCACTGGAACACTTTCAAAAGCACCTAGTAAGTAAATAAGCCAGACAACATTTTCAAACATGGTTTATGTGAGATGTGTACGTATTGCTGTTATATAATCATTATTAAAATAAGTTCTCCTTAAGGAACTCCAGTTTTCAGCCTACACTACTACCCACAATCCATCACCTCCATCCAACATCACTGAATTTCTCATGGCACAAAGTAGATGTCACCTCTATAATATTAGCAAAAGCTGACATTTATTTAACACTTAAAATATTTGACATGACATTTTCAAATATATCACACAAACACACATACACCTCAAATTGCATATATAAACCAGAAGAATAAAAGTTGGCTGCTTACATTGAAAATATGTGTATCTCATAAAGTCTAAAACTGACTACCTTTTTCAAATTCTCTATATTTACCCTAATAGTACACTGCAGAGAAAAAATAATTTATTTCAAAGGCTTTTTAAAATGTGTTTATTTATTTCTTATTGTAATTTGCATTCAACACTATCTTGTATTAGTTTCAGGTGTACAGCCCAGTAATGAGATATTTGTATAATGTATGAAGTGATCACCCCAATAAATCTAGTACCCGCCTGACACCATACACAGCTATTACAATATCGTTGAATATATTCTCTATTCTTTATTGTACACCCCTATGATTATTCTATAACTATCAGTTAGTACTTTTTTTCTATTTATACACTTGTTGAATTTTTTAAATAATACCAATGAAAATTACTGTGCTGTGGCTAATCCAGTAGTAATTAGTCATCTCAACTTCCTTTAAGTGCAGCACTTAAATGTTTGCCTATAAATACTAATAAATTTGGAATGAAAATTCACTAACTCCTCACTGAGTGGTAGCTGGATTTCTTCTGTTTTGTCTAGATATGGAACTGTGGTTTTCTTGTATTAGTTTCAGGTGTACAGCGTAGGGGTTAAACAATCACACACTTTACAAAGCGCTCCCCGCCATATTTCCTGTATACCAATTTGTGGGTCTGAATCCCTCCACCTTTTTCACCCAGATCCCCAACACCCCTCCCCTCTGGCATCCATCAGTCTGTTCTCGACCTATAAATCTGTTTCTATTTTGTTTGTCAATTTATTTTGTTCTTTAGATTTCACATATAAGTGGTATCATATCAAAAGCTGAATTCTCACTAACATTACGACTTACGGTTTTGTTAAAAAATAATAGGTTGGGATTTGGAGAAATTTAAATTGGGGGAGAAAAAAAACAACAACAGCCATAGTAGCCACATATAAAAATATGAGGTTAAATTTTGTTTTAACACCGGGACTGACACCGGGCTTTGTGGATGGATGTTATGTATTGCTTTTTCTGCACTTTTGAGGGAGTCACGGTTTCACCCATATTATATTGGAATGCAAGAATAAAAATTATATTATAGCAGAGTTCCATTGTGTTTAAATGGAAGAATAGTGAAATAAACTTTTTCCTTTTCCCACCTCACACAAAAGGTTAAGTGTTGACATTTCCTTTCGGATATGTGAAATATTTAATAAGGGTAAAGTGGAGCAGTCCAAAGAAAATGCACGGCTGAAAACTTAGAGGGTGATGTTTGATATTCAAGAAAAGCACAGGAAGAGGCGTGTTGTCAAAGGATTTCCCCGTGTATGAGAGAAGGTGCACTGGTTGAGTGCAGTGAAAGTTTAACCATTTCAGAGGCTGTTCAAATGTGAGTAATCCCTCTATTTTCTTCACTCATAAATTCTATTTTTCCCCATTTATTTGCCTTCCTTAAGTCTTCTTCGATATTACCTCCTATACCCTTTGGAATACATACAAAGTGAACAAATGATAAAAAGGTCTATGTTAGTTAGGAAACCTCTGATTCTAAACAGTTAATTTTTCTTTTGGCTCAAATACTCAATAGATGACGTGAAGGCCTAAATGTTGGTTATTTTTTATTTCAGGGAAAGCACACGGTTTTTATTTTCTTTTAAAAAGGCAGGCCTCCAAAATCATTTGTATCAGACTCTGGAACGCAGGCAGGGAGTTGGAGGAGATGACTGAATGCAGAGACTCCAAGAAGCATCTTCAAGTAAAGCTTATTTTTGTTTTGTTTTGTTTTTGTTTTTTTAATGAAAAGAATTCATTCCACAGACAACATCTTGGTATTTCAACCAGAATGGCAGCCTTTGGTTTGGAGTTCGTATAGTTTCAATTTGATTTAAGTCACACGTGTTTAAATGACAGCTCTTCTTTTTTCTTTTCATTTTGGTCTTACTGGGGAAAAATTTCACAATTGGTAGAAAAATAGACCAGAAAGAAAATTGTCTGTAATTCACCACAAATGAAGGGAAGGCAACTAATGAAACTATTGTTGGAATTAAAATGCCAAATATGGAATAAGCTGTCACTTATACTTTTTGAGGACTTAAGGTTCCCCATTATTATACCCAGGCCAAAGAGAACCAGGAACACCATGGTGTCATTCTGACCATAACTTGAGCTGCAGTAAACCCACAAGAAAATCTTTAACACTGGAATAGGAGAGGAAGGTGGGCCTCCAGCACCTCCAGGGTGAAGTTCTCCCCCCCCAGAAAGAGCATACTGCTCCAGACTGTGGCTGCCTGAGAGAGCTGGTATGAGTCCCAGCTGTAACTGCTATGTCCAGGAAACTGAAGGCTCACCTTGGACACCCGGTGGCAGAGGGAGGAAATAGGACTAGGGTTACCTCTGTTGGGAGTCTTGACAGGAAAGATGCCTTAACCAGTTCAATACGGTAAAACTGCTCCAATTAAGCTCCATTTGGAAAATATAATCTCAGGATTATATTGCTCTGATTTTTGAATCTACTCCACTCTACACCCTTGAATGATTCCAGGAGAATTGTTTAAATAAACTTAATTTTTTTCAACCTTCCTTTCAGATCTGTTTTTTCCATCAGTCCTAATATGCCATTTATATTCCTTTTTTAAGAAAAGAAGAAAGCATGATCAAGATAGCCAACAAGATGATATATACCGTCTCTGCTCAGTCCCTGCTATGGAACTGAATTCCTTACATTTGAAATGCATTCCATGAGTGTAAAAGACATAAGCAGTCAGTCCTGATGGCTAAAAAAGGCGAATGAGGTAACGGTAACACTGATGGGCTGTTCGTCTCAAATGTCCTATAAATTGGAATGTGAAATTAATTTCTTTCAATCTACATTCTCTCTATTCAAGGAAAACACTCCGCAGTGGTAAGTTGAGGGAAGGTATTTAATAGAGAATGGTTAGCATTTATTTGAGTTGTCACTGTCATGCTTACAGTTTGGGAAACTCTTACTAAAATAAAAAGTGTACTAACGTGCATGTTTCCTAAATTTCCTGTAAAACTCACCAATGCAGGATGACACTTGTGGGAACTCTTTTCATCTTCTAACCAAGTCTACTAGAAGTATCTCCCCCTGCTGTATGTAGTCTGTAGGACAGTTGGGAAAAGGGGCTTTAGCCAGGCTTGCTATAGTAACAGCTGGTAGCTTTGGCATTTTCATATAAACATGCAAGCCGAAGAGGAATTTCTCCTTTATAATTGGCCTCATTTCCCCCTTCCTGGAACATTCCACAATGCCACCAACAATGAAGTGCTCAGAAAGGAGGAATCATTTCTGTTTATGTGAAAACAGATCTGAACTCCATGAGGCAAGGACCGAAATACCAAAAAGCTTCAAAGACCACAAAGAGAAGTTATAATCAAATCTAGATGCTGCTTTTGAGATCTGACAGAGCTCCTCCATACAGCGGCTAGAGCCCACTGCCCTTCCTTCCAGCCTTGCCTAATTCATGCCATGGACAACCCTGGGCCAGCTGTTTGCCTAAGCAGAGTAAGTGTGGGGAGCACGCTTAGCGACCACCCACTCTCAAACACAAGCAAACCATTTCACTCTCAGGAGTGCTTCCTATATACTAGCCATTGGTGCAGGGTTTATACAAATGGCGATCAGGGGGTGGCATAGCATTGCACTAAAAGGCATGGACTTGTAAGTGACTCCGAATTGAATGCAAATTCTGGCTCTGCAACTTACTGGTTGTGTGCCTTCGGTCGGCTCATTTAGGTCACTGAGGCTCAGTTTGCTCATCTGTAAAATGGGGCTACTAGTGTCTCCCTCAGAGTGTCAAATGATGATTAGATACTATATATGTGATGCGCCCAATGCATAAGCAGACTCGCCAAAGGTTGGGTAGTTTTATCAAGTGTTCTCTATAGTAACTGCCCTTATTATGCTGTACACTACAAGGTGTATCTCCACAGTGTAACCCAAGGTGTAGGTTTTCTATGATTCTTACCACCATGCATATTACTATAATTCACCTTAGAAGGAAAACATGTCTAGAGGCTTGAAGCAGCCTTACGTGTTGTCACCAGTTCACAATACCCTGCAGCAAATTAAAAATGTATTCTTTATTCTTCAATTTCTACTCCTAAGAAACATACAAAATTATGTATCCTCTTAAAATAAAATAAAAACTTAGTTTAAGATCATTTAAGAAAGAAAAGTATCATCCTGAATCTTTCTTCAAATAACTCAGCCGACTTCCTTTGCTCTGTAAATAATGTTTCCCTAATGGATTTAAATTCAAGTTTCCCTTTCGGTGCTTAAAGCCTGTTTATTCTCATTTGCCACATTAGGCAATTAATTGGGGATTTATAGGCAGCTGTCATACACCTCACTGTCATTGCTACTCAGTCATACATCTTAAATTCTCCATACCTCACTACTTAAATCCTACCTCTTAATCACCTCATCATCTTTGTCACATTTTTAAAATTTCCTTCCACTTAATCAACTCCATTTTCTAAGCTAGAGTATGAACAACTGTGCAGAATTCTTCTAATGCAGCTTGATGGAGGCTCAATGAAGAGAAAGTGTTTTCTCCTCAAGTGATTTCTTTAGATCCAAGGATAGATTTTGCTTCTAGTGCAAGAGCATCACCGTGTGAGCTATTCCTGATCTGCACTTTGGTGTTGCCTTCAATCCATTTCCGTTCTAGATGCCTTCCGTGATCTAATGAGGCTCTCACTGGTACGGGCTGAGCCAGCTTGGACTGAAAGTGCCCCCAGCACCACTATGTCCTTTCAGCCACACAGACACCCCCTTGGCTCTGCTCCCAGCTGACCCTTTCCTGCCCAGTGTTCATGTGTGTTTAACATCCAGAGAAGAAGAGAAAAAAGCCTTCTAATACTCCTTAGGACCCTTGGTCCCTTGAACTAAGAAAAAAAGAAAAGAAAATTCAACCCTCAGAGGATACTTGTCTTATTTGGCTTCCCCTCCCTTGGTTAGTGAAAACTACCCATTTTTCCAGGAAGTGACATTACAACTTGTCTCATGTGGCTCCAAGGGACACGTGTTCCCAGTGGAGTGACCCACAAAATGCTTTTCCATGAGATCTTAATAAGAGCTCTGAGGGAAAAGGGCCCCACTGTCAAGTAACAAGAAAACAAGATATTCGGTATCTCCTTCTTAGAGACAATGATATTTCAGAATGTTAATATTGAGAAATGTCATGGTAAAGAAAATTCATTGACTTTTGTTTAATGTAGGTTTCCCAAAGCTGTTTGACAACATGTCCATTTCTTGGTGAGACAAATATTAGGGCTACAAGAAACTATAGGTTCTGCAGAGTATATTTTGGAAACATTGCGCTGTAACAAGGCTCTTCTCTAATTTCTATGAAACAAGTTATTATAGTCTCATGTGTGATGTCTGAATTATTATTTTCACCTGCATGACCTGTCAGAGAACAATGCTGCTTTTGAAGGATGCTTTCATACTGCATGGTCTCCAGTGACTTTATGCACAATATATTTGTCCAAGAGCTCCTAGCGGGAAGGCGGTTATAGGGACTGGTTTTGCCTAACACACACCTGGCAGCACCAGTCCCAGGGTTTCCCTGTCCCCACTGCATTTCATTTTATTGGTCACTATAAAATGCCCATTAATCTAAGCTCCTTGTCAGCCAACACTTGGCACAGAGCAGATACCAGATAAACACTTATTAAACAAAAGAATTATGTAACTGTATGTCTTAGAGAATTGTGCAAAATTATTTAATGTTTGAAAAATACCCGACAAAGTGGCTAGTTTTGTTTGCTGCAGGAGTTGTTGCTACTGTTGCTGCTGTAGATATTTTGAGAGTATATTATCTACAATGTGCTTTCACTTGTTCCTTCTATGTGCCGAGCACTTGGAATATATTATTATTGAATTACTATAAGTCACAGTGAGGTAAGTGTTTACCTTTCCATTACAGATAAGATAGATGCCAGCGAGGCGGCTTAGAAAGGCTACTATAATCTCCAACTATAAACTGCAGAGCCCGGTTTTGCACTCGGGCCTCAGTGATGGAGCCTATCCGCTCTCCACTCTGCCATGTCTTGTACGCACACCACACATACCTACCATGTGTACACTGGGGAAACAACACAGAACTTAGCTAATCTATGTGCGGTAATCATATTTTTATTGTGGTAAAATATTATAAAATTTATCACTTTAACCTTTTTTAAGTGGACAGTTCTGCAACATTATGTGCATTCATATTGTTGCATGCCCATCACCACCAATCTCTCCAGAACTTTTTCATCTTCTCCAACTGAAATGGTATACCCATGAAACACTAACTCCCCTTTCTTCTCTCCCTGCAACCCCTGGCAACCACCTTTCTATGTCTGTCTTTATAAATTTGACTACTTAGGCACCACCTGTCAGTAGAGTCATACAGAATTTCACAAATTTTTAAATTCTTGTTTTGGCCATAGTATCAACCACTCATCTTAACTTTCTTATAACAACACACCGATTAATGTTGCTAAAAGAAAATCTGGCTCTAACTTTATAACAAAGCCAACCCCCAGTGAGCAAGAGGAAATTTGCCCACACAGCACCCAGACCACGGGTGATCACTGACAGGATGCGAAATCCAGGAACGTCAGGGTGGCAGCTTATATCCTGGGTCTTTGCATGTATATCCCAAACATTTCTCTTTTTTTCCTCTTTCCAAACTGCTTTTCTGTTAATGTGTGAAAACAGTACAACTTGAAGGAAATATAATCCACATGTTATGGTGCATTTACACTTATATGCTCTTGAGAATATGAAAATGGCCTACCAATGCATTTTCCAATGGCTTTTTTTTTCATAGAAGCACAATTATAGATTTTGTAAAAAAATATTAATAATAAATAATAAATTAAAAAAACCTGAATCCCCAAAAGAGGTAGACTCAATCTAAGTTCAAATTCTTGAATGTAAACATTCTTTAAATAAATTACCAAGCTGATCTTTAAATGAAAGATTTAAAAATATATTAAGCAGCCTTTAAGTTAGAGGTCAAAGTTGTTAGGTCAAAAACATAAGAGTGGGCTTAATTTTCCTTTTTGGCTCAACTTCAGGAGATAGTAGTAAATAGGGAAAAGAAGACAGATTTCAGGGATACTCAAACTTGGATTTGGTGCTGCAACATTCACCAAGTCTCAATTTTCTCATCTGTAAATTGGACATAATAATATATGGTTTACTGAATTGTCCTAGAGATTAAATAAATTATATATATAAAGGGCTTACATACACACCCTATACAGAGAAGTACTCAAGAGATGTTTGCTCATATTCTTTTTTTCAAATTTAAATGTTCCATGGTAATGATGTCATTAAAATCCATTCACATAATATATTTATATGTAGTACAGTGAATTGCATTTTCCTTTAAATTAAAAGAACAAAAAGATTGATCCCATTAGCACAAGATTATAAGGCACTAAAACAGCGCTTCTCAACCTGTGGGTCGCGACCCCTTTGGGGGTCGAATGACCCTTTCACAGGGGTCGCCTAAGACCTTTGGAAAACACATATATAATTACATATTGTTTTTGTGATGAATCACTATGCTTTAATTATGTTCAATTTGTAACAATGAAAATACATCCTGCATATCAGATATTTACATTACAACTCATAACAGTAGCAAAATTACAGTTATGAAATAGCAACAAAAATAATTTTATGGTTGGGGGTCACCCCAACATGAGGAACTGTATTAAAGGGTCGCAGCATTAGGAAGGTTGAGAACCACTGCACTAAAAGGTGAGGTGAGTTACTTAAAGTCACACACCAATTTGAAGGTCCAGCAAAGAGAAAGCAAGTTGTCTTTGAGGAGTTTACAGGGGTAAACTATATTTAAATCTATATGGGTAGTACTTCCCTATCTTTTTGTGGCTGCAGAATCTTATTTCACCACACCCTGTCCTGAAATTCCCAAAATGTCTTCTAATAACTTTTTTCATTTAATGAAAATTAGGTTTTGCTTACTTGTTTGAAAAGCATGTGGCTTCTTGTAATAACCTGAAGTAGAGGGTTCATAGGAACACTTTCAACAGACACAGGGTTTTGAGTAGGTTAGACTAATGGATCACCCCTCTGAGAGTCACATGGGTGCTGTGACTTAGATGTGTTCAGGTGAAGGACATGTTGGGTGAACATTTCAAGGTCCCTCATCCCTTCCCCTCAGGTGGTATCTCAATATTATTCAAAAGATGAGCTCAGAGACACATTGACTACTAATGCCATACCAGATAGATAATAACAACATGGGGATATGGTTCCATGAAGACTGATACAGAATTGACATACACAAAATACCATTTGCTCCTACTGAGAAGACAAGCAATGAGCCCCATAGACCAGCTCAGTGTCAAATAAATCCTTTAACTACCATTTCTTCACCTCCTCCAATACTTATTATATTAACATAACACTGTGCTTAGTAAAAATTAAGCCATAGTGTCTTTAAATAAAAATATTGCTCACTCCATTGATTTTTTTTTTTTTAGCTAAGCCTTCTGAACAGGAATATATATTGATATCTTAAGAATTCATATATATTTTTTAAATTTCCTATGGGATTCAGCCCAATTGTCATATCTTCATGGACTAAAAAGTCCCTACCTGGTGATGCTAGAGGAAAACAAAGCCATTCTTATCTCAGAGCATAAGAAGAATTCAGGCATAGATAAATCCAGCAAGGAAGTCAAGCAACATACTCTAGGCTGAAACCCACTTGGTGGCAAAGTTGATGTCACCTCTTGCTTATCCAAGTTAACTCCGTAACATGGAAGTCCAAACTGGAAAATAATTTAATTTTTTTTATATTTAGCTATTACATGGCATTTGAATTTATTTATCCAGCCAGTCTACTTGCCTAATTACATTTAATCACTTTATTCTCTAAGATCTATCATAAGGTCAGCACTGAAGTTTGATCCAATAAAAGACTTCCCTGAGTACCCAATGAAAGTTGACTGCAGCAAATTGAAGAACTAAAGAATTGATCCCAGAAAATAACTGATACACTTTCTAAGACAAAATAACCACCAAAAAAAATGCTTTACTATCATTGAGGCTTCCACTCTTCCTGTGGCTTTTGATTTTTGTTTTTATCTTATTTTGATTTCTAGATTTGGCTCAGCATTCAGTGGTTCATTCAGATGATTTCAAACACAACTCTCACCTCAAGGATCATTCCACATCTTGATAGTTGAGAAAATATTCCAAATGATTTACAAGTCTAATTAAATATACACCAAGAAAAATCCTTTAGCTTAAATGTCACTTCCTAATACTGAAAACTTACTCTCATTTCATTGATAACTTATGACGAGTTTGCAAGAGGAGTTTCTCGTCTATTAGACTCACTTATCTGAGTGTCTAGATTGATGAGCATATGCTGAAGAGGAACAACTGAGTTCTTGGCCACATTCCCGGTCCCAACTAATAGGGATGTGAATTCCCTGAGAAGGAAAGCCCTGGTCTAACAAAATATGTCTTCCTCACAGCACAGAGAAGCATAGTTGATGAAGGTTCCTAAGTCCTATCAGTGACAGTGACTTGGCTCTTAGGGCTTCTCAGGTTCCTGATGGAAAGACATTCCTGGGGCTGTGATTCACTCCTGCTTCCTCCAGGCTCTCCTAGGCAGGGAAGTCACTGTGCTATTCATTTCTCACTGAAAGGCAACAATGCCTACGATCCCGCCTCACTACACGGGACTTCCAGAGAAGGCTGCCGGCACTCAATGTCAAATCGTCTGAGAATAATACTGATTTATTTAGCCATCAGTACACTGCCTTGGGTTAAGGGTTTAATAAAGTTAAAAATAATTGAGGACTTTGGGAAGTACCATGGCTAGTCTATTTGAAAATTCACTTCCCTGCCAGCTTTCTCTCATTCTGTTGACAGACTGTAGAACCTTCCTTTCATCTCTTTCCTCTTTTTTACAGCTTAACCTGCTCCCTGAAGGGGTATGCTCTTTCTAGGAGACAGATTACGCACTACGCACAACATGAAAACTTTACACGCTTCCTGTTGTCACCTGAGAGATTTCTCTACCTGGAAGAAATAAGTTATCCCACCTTTTACTCTCAGGTTGGTTTTACTTAGAATTCCTTCTTAGAACTCACATATTTAAACTTTAAGGAGGGGTGTAAGCTGAAACTTTGGTTCCTCATAATTTTTCTTTTCTCCCAGTGAGACTTGTGACAGTTTTCCCCATAGCTGTTATCCATTATAGAAATTTAACTGCACTTTGAGGGTATGCGATTTCAAAAACACTAACTAATTTTGTATCTGAAGGGAAGGAAAAAAAGCTAAAAGTAAAGGCAAGGTAAAGTCTCATGTAGCTAGAAGAGGAAGATTTGTAAGCAAGAGCCAAGGTGGTAACTTCATTTATGTACTTCAAACTGGAAACAAACTGAAGAAGTGAAATGAATCTCTTTCGGATAGCTTCTACAGGTAGCCAGTCTGTTCATAAAAAAAGGCATATTGCTAAAAATAGTCATGAATTATCTTTTTAAATTATTTTTCATCTAAAGGTTTTTACTCTAATCATCATCCAGAAAATATCTATTAAGAACTTAGTTGTTATAGAGGGTGTTCATTAGATGTTAAATGACAGCATCTTTTCTCCCAAAAGCTTACAAAAGAAAGGTGTTATGGACCATCTTTTATATAAGCTGCCAAACACTCAGAAATAAAATATGTCACATAATCAAATAACAAACATTCAACTTTTCCAAAATTCACTATGAAATCCAAACATCAGAATTCTAATAATCTGGTTTGAGCTACATTAATTCATAGTGGTGATTGTTCTTCCCACATCCGACATCCACTAGCTAACAATGGTTGCACGTTCCAAATATGAGTATTAAAATCCTATGGGAAGAGACTTATGAAAAGTTTCATTTAAAATCACTTGGAGCTACTTTCTGAAAAACACAGGGCGGGAGGGTGGGGATGGGGGTGGGATAGCAGGCAAGGCTAATTCCATTGAAACTCATTTTCTATGCGCAGAAGACGGCATCCTTGCCACCGCGCGGACACGCTCATCAGTACAATACTTCCCAGCAGTGCTGCTGGAGTCACGTCACCACAACCCACACGCACAGGGAAACATCTGACAAAGACTGTGGGGAGGAACTGAGCCCACAGCAAACTCTATGCCAGTGATATTCTTTGAAGTTTGGAACTCAGCACCAAGACTGTTTTGGCCCCTACACGCTACATGGAAAGACAGCGCATTCCGCTCTGGCTAAAAGTCCAATAGGTAGCAGTATTTCAAAAAGAAGGTGCAAATGGTAGGTGAATGGCTCAGTGGAAATTGGCAGTCCTTTTGATATAATAACTGATGTAAGATCTTTTCAGTAAACTCACAAATAAGGTGATGTTTATATAATGGCCAATGTCTTGCTGAAGAAATATCATGGTGGGAACTCTAATGTACCTTTGCCTTTCAGTAATTAATGAATTTTTATCTATTTCACTTTAAAATGCATGATATTATGAGCTTTATAAAATTCTTTAACCAACTTAGAAATTACCCCTAAACTCAATCAATCAGAACATCTGCCCAGCTAGGTTTGAGATTCCTACCCAAGCTCCTCTTGCAAGTCCCACCTTTCCCCCTAGATAGTAGGGATCTTAGAGACCCAGCATAGCTCTCCTGGACATTTTGATTTGTTTTGAATTTAGTCATTAGTTCTATTGTAGGTCTCATTCTTCTGGCCTCTGTCTACCTCCCCAGGGTAACCATCAGCCTGTTCCACCCCCATTTCTCCATTTGAGCCCTATCTCATCTCCTCCAGATACTAGCACTGGGCCTCTTTGTTGCTCCTTCAGCCACACCAGGTTGGCTCCGCTGACAACTGGTCATTGTTCCCATGTCTGTTTACAGTTCACTTCTCAAGAAAACTTTCCTGATCCCACACACTAGCTTAGGTCTCCCTGGTCAGTCTTC
Organism: Myotis myotis; assembly: GCF_014108235.1. NCBI lineage: Eukaryota > Metazoa > Chordata > Mammalia > Chiroptera > Vespertilionidae > Myotis > Myotis myotis. The sequence continues at coordinate 9,469,817 of NW_023416315.1, forward strand.
CAGAGCACCCTGCTGTAGCCTCTGGTTTTCTATGGAAACACTCATCCTGCTTCTCTGTATGTACTGATTGCTGCCTTCCCTGCCAAACTGTAATCTCCACGAGTGGCTTGGTCTGTTCTGGGGGCAGCTCTCTCACCAGATCTTCATAGAGCACATGGAAGACAACAGGTTTAGGGAGTTCAGTTGTGTGTGGTGTGAGCGTGTGTGTGTGCTTGAAGATTTGTCACTGCGACAGATTAAATTAGTTAATTAGGAGCAAATCAGTACATTGTGCCCAGTGTGCTCACACTTCTGCCCACTAAGCTAATGGTGAACGAAAACTAAGGACTATGACCCTCATGGGGTATGATTAGAACGCCAGAATATTTAAGTCTGGCAAAGAAAAATATGATACATTTTCTCATTTATACCCCCATGAATAATACATTTTATTAGTTTCTTTCCATTTTTAACCATAAAATAGGCTTTAAAGCTCAAATGAGTAGTGTCATGAACAGTATGTGAAATAAAGAACAACAGCATTAGCATTAACATAACTACAATTCATATTTAGTGATAATTCATGAGCATTAACTAGATTGCATTCTTTAACTATGACATGTATATATACAAAATAAATGTCTTTCCTAATTATTAATTGTGTTGGAGATGATGGGAAATGATATAAAAAGTATATTGGAATATATGTTAATTAATAAAGGAGATAGTTTAGATCATATTACATGGTATATTTTAATATTGGTAATGAATGCAAGTATTGTAACAATGTATTAAATGCTTACAATAATTATTTAAGTAGGCAACAGGAATTTTGAAGAGGCAAATAATTTCCCAGTAGTTGGGAAACATTGGTTGACCAATACCTTTAAGTATTAATCAATTAGGAGTACACAGGAGCTCTAATTTGAGAATCTGAGGGAATGCTGTGGACTTATACATCTCTAAAAAGGTACAATCAAAATTACATAAGAATTATTGCTTTCTTTAAGAGACAGATTTCTAGTAACTACTAAGACATAATGCTTCAGGTAAATTAATAGAATATATCAAAATTTCAGTACACGTTCACTAATAACAAAGGAAATATAAATAAGTAGTTTGAAGTAATGTCAACAGGATTTTTTTTACTGTAAATGTGAAGATGCAGATATACAGGGGGTGGCAAAAGTAGATTTACAGTCGTAAGTACGTGAAACAGTTTATTCTTGTATTATTATTTACTAGAGGCCTGGTGCATGAAATTCATGCACTGGCGGGGGGGTGGGAATCCCCTCAGCCCAGTCTGTGCAGTCTGGGAGCCCTGTGGGGAGCAGGCTTAAGCCATCAGTCAGATATCTTTAGCGCTGCTGCGGAGGTTGGAGAGGCTCCCGCCACTGCCACTGCACTCACCCACCCGGCTTCCCACAAGGGGAGAGGACTGACCACCAGGGGGCAGCTCCTGCATTGAGCATCTTCCCCCTGGTGGTCAGTGTGTGTCATAGTGACTGGTTATTCTGCCAATGGGGCCGAAATTGGCTCTCTGACATCCCCCAAGAGTTCCGAGATTGCAAGAGGGCACAGGCCAGGCCCAGGGACCCCACTGATGCACAATCAGGGCTGGGGAGGGATGTGGGAGGTTGGCCAGCCAGGGAGGGACCGCAGGAGGGCTCCAGGGTGTGTCTGGCCTGCCTCACTCAGTCCAGATCAGCCAGACCCCAGCAGCAAGCTAACCTACTGGTCAGAGCGTCTTCCCCCTGGTGGTCAGTGCATGTCATAGTGAGCAGTTCAGTGGCTTTGCATATCATTAGCATATTAAGCTTTGATTGGTTGAACGGCCAATTGGACGACTGGACACTTAGCATATTAGGCTTTTATTATATACTATTCTTGTGTTATATATTTTTCCATAGAAACAACTGTAAACCTATTTTTGCACACCCATGTATATGCAAATCTAGAGAAATACATTTAATGAATTCAAAATGTGTCTCCACTGGCTAACTAGCAAACAGTGTAGCATAAAATCACCTTTCACTCTACCCACTTTTTCTGTTTTGGCTGATTCACTTTAATGAGGCATTGTGGGTTATTTTTACAACATTCATGAGGTCTCCAAAGGGAACATTTACAAAGAAAGACAGAACTATCATAGGTCAATAAAATCAATGAAAGGGGCAAGCCACAGGAAAAATTTAATTATTTACTGTGAAAGTATTTATATTAATATATCTTATCCTGTTTGAGAGGTCCCTTACTAGGATACACTGAATTAGAAGCAGCAATTGCAACTTTTTATCTGATTTTCTCTCCCTTTTCATGGGGAGTCCAGGTGTATTGCCTTGGAGAAACACTCAGATACTAATTTTGAAAATGACCTAAATGCATCCATTTCATCCCAAATCTGAGACTTCCAATATTGATAATTCTATAGAAAGGATATAAGGTAAGCCAATAAGATAGATATATAATAATATGCTTAAGCTCTATAGAAATTAAAGAAACAAAAATAGCCCTGGCTGGGTGGCTCAGTTGATTAAAGCATTGTCCTGTACCCCAAAAGGTGGCTGGTTCAATCCTCAGTCAGGGCGGGGTGGGGGGCATAAAGGAAGCAACCAATGGATGTCTCTCTCTTCCTCTCTCTCTCTCTGGGGTCAATGGAAATATGTCCTCAGGTGAGGAAGGAAGGAAGGGAGGGAGGGAGGAAGGGAAAAAGAAAGAAGAAAGAAAGAAGAAAGAAAGAAAGAAAGAAAGAAAGAGAGAGAGAGAGAGAGAGAGAGAGAGAGAGAGAGAGAGAAAGAGGGAGGGAGGGAAGAGAAAAAGAAGAAAGAAAGAAAGAAAGAAAGAAAGAAGAAAGAAAGAAAGAAAGAAAGAAAGAAAGAAAGAAAGGGAGGGAGGGAGGGAGGGAGGGAGGGAGGGAGGGAGGGAGGGAGGGAGGGAGGAAGGAAGGAAGGAAGGAAGGAAGGGAAAAGAAAAAAGAAAAGAAAGAATTCCCCAAAGAGAATAAAGATAAAAATGAAGGATAAAAAAGATTACGACAGATCTGAGAATTCTATCATGGTAACGGTGAATTTTTGATCCAAGCCTTATTTACCCCTCCTAAGCCTTTACCATGTAACATTGCAGTTTCACTTAAAAAGATATCTATTTCCCCGCCTCTTGGGGTAAAGCCTAAAAGTTGCTTTGGCCAATAGAGTGTGGGCAGAAGGATCTGATAGCTCTGCAGAAGGTCTTAAGTGGCCTTGTGGTTTCTGCTTAGTTTCTTGCTCTCCTGCCATTGTCATGAGAACAGGAGAGACACACGGAGCAGAACTGAGGCTAACACAGTGAGGAGGCAAACCTCGATAGATTCCAGGCTTGCACCTATAATAAAAGCTACCCGGGCAAGTCCAACCCAGCTCAGCCATCCCCCACTTAGATCCACATCCATGGAATAAATGAATGATTATGCTGGAGTGCCACTGAGATTTTTGTGGTTATTTGTTATACAGCTTTCTTGTGACTATAGCTAATAAATACACTTATAAATTAAAGTGAATGAAATGGGTATACGTCTCCCTTTAAGGAATCTGAAAAAATATTTCCATCTTCCTGAGTTACCTGGAAGTCAGCAAATTCATGTCTGATTGATTGAGAGAGGATTACATCCAGTGAGTTCATTCTAGGTTGGCCACTGACTTACTTGTTTCCTTACTATCATACTAATATTTGTATTAACTTTCTAGTGTTTAACCTTTCCTCTCATGTGTTGGGGATATAAATGACTGTTGGACCTCATCTTTAAACTTGGGGAATTAAATTGGGCCAGTGGTTCCTGGGTTGTTCGTTAGGGCCGGTGGGTTTAAGGACGGATTTGGAAGGCATGATGAAAGTAGAAGAAAGTCAAACAGCTGGAGTGTTCATCTATCGATCAGCAGAACTCTGTTTTGATCTGTTTTAGATTATCAGTTTACTGTTTAAAAAATAAAGTTAAAACTACTGGACAAAATGCCTTTTAAAGTCTTTTCCTACTGAAAACCCTGTGATTACATTTTGACCACCCCCTTCCCTTTATTGCTATTACGATGACCCTAACTTAAGACATCATTACCTGAACTCCTGTAATAACTTCTTAACCCGCTTTAAGTTATACATTGTGTCATTTTACTCCCCTGCTTAAAACCAGAGTAAAATCGGATTTAGTGGGGCCTTCAAGGCTTTGCCCTGCATTCTAGTCTCATGTCCTACCTCCTTTTCCCCATCTACCATCCTGGCTTAAAACACACCCAGCTCCTTCCCACCTCAGGGTCGTCTCGCATGCTGGTCCCTTTGCTTGGAATGCTCTTCCCCCTACTCTCCAAATGTTGACTTCTTTACATCCTTCAGTTCTCAGTTTATAAGTCATCCTCGGATCAACCAAATTAACACAGGTCCCTCTTTCCCCATTATTCTCTGTGACAGCACACTGCTCACTCCCCATCTTTGCACATACCATGAATTATAGTTATAGGAACATTTGTTGATTGCTTTTATTGCCAGCATTTCCATTGAGAATGAGCTCCATGTGGCCAGGAGCCAAGGAATCTGGTTTATTTTTTAATTCTGAGGACCCAAAGCATTGCCTGCCTCATAGTATACGCTCAATAATATGAACGAATAAAAGACTTTTTTAGCTTGTATTAACATGCTTTTCCCCTACGACCTTTCTCCATGACATATCATTTCCATATGAACATATGATCTCAGTCTCTGATGTGCTTATACCTGCTCTCTCTCTCTTAGTTACCTTCCTTAATTTGTGTATAATGTTCCTTATACTCCTGTGCATTAGAATTTTCTATTTCAATTTTATTTGTTTATCATAATTCCCTCTTATTATTATTTTTTTAAAATATATTTTATTGATTTTTTACAGAGAGGAAGGGAGAGGGATAGAGAGTTAGAAACATTGATGAGAGAGAAACATCGATCAGCTGCCTCCTTCACACCTCCCCCCCCCCCCCCCGACTGGGGATGTGCCCGCAACCAAGGTACATGCACTTGACAGGAATCGAACCCGGGACCCTTGAGTCTGCAGGATGATGCTCTATCCACTGAGCCAAACCGGTCAGGGCTTATTATTATTTTTTATATGCCAGTGGCCATTATCTGATCTGTTCTGGGACAATACTGTAAGTTGATCCCAAATCTTAGAAGAAAAGGAAAATAAAAGTGCATGGTTTGCACATAGTCTGGAAAATAGGGACACAGTGAAGAATGTGGAGTGTTTTACTAGCAATCCCCAGAGGAGAGACAACAGACCTGAGGAACGGTCACATGACGATCACTAGAGAAGTGAAGCCTGTGTATGGTAACAGGTTAATCATAAGCTCTTGCCACAGTCTGGATGCTTTGAGAGGAGGAAGGAGGTTCCTGGCTACAAGGAAAAGAATTCCCCCCGGAAGTATAAGGTTGGCATTTTGGCCAAAATTCTTTGGTTGAGTTTGTTTGGTCTGAGTCAAATTACAAAACTTCAATATATTCTGAGTTTACCGAAAACATTTAGTTTCTTGATCTACAAAGCTAAGATCGAGACCCGAAACCATAGTTCAGAGAGAAAAATGCCCTGGCCTGCGCAGTCAGTATCCTTCACTGGACACCACCTCTCTGGAGCCTGGCTTCCGTTCTTATTCGCATAATAACTGCATGTAATTTCATAATATTTGCCATATCTATCATTACTTATCTGCTGGCAATTTCACAATGTACCCTTGTGAGTACATGATTACAGAAAATGGAGTTAGGTGATACAAGCATTTTGCTGATGGTGAGACAATCAGACATTTGTAAGAGCAAAGACACAATTCTGTAGCCTCAGCATGCAGTCTTGTTGGTGTGACTCTAACTTTCATCAAAAACAAAAATTTTGGACAATGTCTTGACAAGCTGTTTGGGGTATAAACATAGGGAACTGTTTATAAAGGAAGGTATTAAGAAAAATAAAATTTTTCAAACCTGGGACTGATATCTTCCCCACAGTTGGATGTTTCATTTCCATAATGAGGCCATTGTGTAATACCTTAAAATGTAAAAAGAGAGAGAAAATACATTACAACTAAAATTATCTTCAACCTCAAGGTATATAGAAAACCACCAATTCAGTCCATTGATGAAAGATATTAGAAAAGAGAGATGCTTGAAATTTTTGTTTCAAAGTAAATATTTGATACAAAAATAACGTTTCTATTTTGTATTTTACCAAATGAAGCTAAAAAAAAAATAAGATTCTTCCCACTCTTAAAAATATTATTTGCTCCTAAATTAGGGTATGATCTTCCCTCTTCATCTAGGTATGATCTTCTAAATCAGTCTCTCAACCTGTGGGTCGCGACCCCTTTGGGGGTCGAATGACCCTTTCACAGGGGTTGCCTAAGACCATCAGAAAATACATATATAATTACATATTGTTTTTGTAATTAATCACTATGCTTTAATTATGCTCAATTTGTAACAATGAAAATACATCCTTCATATCAGATATTTACAATACGATTCATAACAGTAGCAAAATTACAGTTATGAAGTAGCAATGAAAATAATTTTATGGTTGGGGGTCACCACCACATGAGGAACTGTATTAAAGGGTCGCGGCATTAGGAAGGTTGAGAACCACTGCTCTAAATAATAAAGCTTCGCCTCTTCCTGCACTGCTTCATAGCAGGGTTTGGCCAAGGTCAACTCCAGGACAGGACAGGAAGAAGCAGACCTAGAGCAGAGGAGCCCCCTGGGGTGGCACATATGCTCCTGGCAATTTATTTGGTGGAAGGTATGGGGAGTCAGTGCAGTTTGAAAGGTGAATCAGAGCATCCAGAGGCCCAGTGACTTCCGGAAGTGGACAGGTTCAGGGCTGCTGTGACAAGCAATGAACAGAGCCAGCTGTCGGGGGAGCCCAGAGTGGGCCCAGGTCAGAGGCCTGAGCAAGAGATTGAAAGCAGAGATGTTTTCAGTGATAGTGAGACCTTCATCATAAGACTGGGCTTCATAACTAGGATTCCACTATCCTGCAGTCAGTTTGGGGCAGGTTGGGGAGGGAGGAGACAACTGAAAAAAAAAACACAAAACACCAAAGACCTCATCTTAGAGGGCCAGTTAGATTCTCATGCACTGGGACCAAGAGGGATATTTATTAGTATCCCATCAGGAACACAAGGTGACTTGGTCTCAGGGTTAAGATTCAAGGTCAATTACTGTCTAACAGGGACCATCTAGCACTGGCCAACCAGCAGAAATCTGACTTGATGCTGAATTGCTTGACTACTGAGCCAGAGATAGTAAGATCCTTGGCATATAGAGGCTGCCGTTCTTTCCAAGGGGGTGGGCAGGAAAACAAAATCTGCCAGGGCACAAGTGTCCTCCCACTGTAGGAAGAGGATGAGATGGGGGCATAGAATGTGATTCTAAAGGTAAAAGTTGAATTACTAGAGGCAAAAATGTTCTATAATCCCACAAATAAAAATGCTATAAAATTGTTGCCTTTTTTGTATATTTTTTAACAACTGGAGGCTATCTGGTTAGACTGTCTCAAAGAACACCCAAAACTTCAGTTTACTGTTATGACTGCATCTTCAGGGAACCATGTGTGAGGGGCTCACACTGTGTTTCACCTGCACTATCTACCAAGTGGAGAGCTCTCTCTTCCTGCTCTGTACATGGATGTAAGAACAGACTCATTTCAGTGGCACAGGAAACTAGTGGACCACAACTTCATGCTAACCGAACTAGAGCTACTCAAATCCTTGGCATATAGAGAATGGCAAGTTGTAATGGTTTTGTAGTGTTTTGAAGCATATTCCTATTCCTATATAACCCTCTTACAAAGCAAAAGAGCATGCCATGCACAAACTAGTAAAAATGTTTTCCCGCTTGGAAAACTCAGAAAAAGGGGTCAAATATCTTTTCTTTTTTAATCCATTTCTATTAAGGTTTTTTGGTCCCATTATGGAATAATCCCCCCTCATCCCCCCCAAAAAAAGATAACCTCATGGGTGACTTTTTAAGGTTAGAACTATAACTCTGCTATGACTATGCAGGCTCCCACCACTTTTTTTTTTTTTTTCGTTTTTGGGGGGGAGGGGGGTGTGGTCACCACTTTTTGAGCAACATGGCAACATGCTCTTTAAACAACAACCAAGTCAGCCCCCCTCATTGAGGGTGACGCCACACCAGATGGCGATCCTTTCTAGGGATGCCTTGCCTCTCTTTTGGAGTCACCAGCTTTGCACCCAGGAGCTGGCCAGAGAGAAAGCTTGCCAGTGTTAGAACTGTGCTATAATTTCATTCTGGTGTGGCTCGTTCTCAGCACCCGCCCAGCACAACCTCCCCCTGTGTGGGGGTGGGGGCTAAATGCCAACTCGAGGTGCTAAATCTCAGTTCTACTGAGGACAGGAACAAAAATACCGAGCTAAATTTCACTCGAAACAATTATCCGCACACTGAATCATTCTTCTCGTATCTCTGTTGCCCTCCTGACTACCTCTCAGTAATAACACTGCACTGCTACTCACAAAAGACAAAAGTGAGTGTTCCCAGCTAAATATAACTTAACTGATAGTGCTGAAATTAATTAACGCTGAATTGTAATTATGTAGCAAATGCTAAGTGTCAAACGTGAAAGGGTAGTTGGTAAAGGTCAAGGGACAGATGTCAAAGTTTTGTAGAAGCAAAAGCTAGCAGTTGATGGAAGTTTTTCACAGAAGCAGCTTAAGGAGTGTATTTCCTCCAGCCCTACCCCCCACTGCAGTCTCCATACACCATTCCCAAGAAGAAACTTTGTTTCTAACCTTATTAATTCCTCTGCCGTGAAAAGCATTCTGTTTTAAGCAGAAATATAAATTTTCCTGCTGTCTGGCAAAGAAAGCTAACTGCAGTTTCTCATTTGCGGTAGCCACGGTGCCCTGACGAGGCAAAGGGGGACATGCGAGCTCCCATCTTCAGAAAGACCTGCCCTGGTTGCCACCCACCTTTTTATGTCAAGTCTGAAGTCGACAGAATTCCATAGGCTTTCTTCGTGAATCAGGTCAGAGGCTCGCAGAGAACAGTTGAGGCTGTGGCAGTGCCGTCCCGGGAAACCCTGCCTAATGACTTGGAATCTTGGAAAACTCTCCAGCCCTGTTTGTGGGGCAAGTCCTGCTCTGCTTAGTAACATATTCGAGGATCTCAGAGACCAGACCGTCTGCCTGAATTTTAACATAAGTCGCTCCTGCTGCACTTCAGGCGTATTGTCTCATCTCAGCTTCACTGAAACTGGAGAAACTGCCCCCTACCAACGTTTGTATGGGGGAATTTCTGTGGGAATCGTTACTAAATGTTCCCCTTCCTTTTCGTACCCAGGCTCAACGCCCCAGTCTCTATTACCTTAACCTAGAAATCCACATTGAATAGTGTTTCATTGGCTGACCACGAACAAGGGCACAGGAAGCTTGGCTTAGGGGCCTTCAACCACCATTTTCCCATAGGGAGGATGCCTAGAACCTCTCAGTCTGGCCATTCAGGATACTCTTCAGCACTTATTTAGTTATTTTAAATAAGGCACGGACCTTCCCTAGATTTTTGTAGCGGATTCCGTCCTTCTTTTCTTTATGTTATCCTCTCTAAATCTTTCCTGGCTTGGTAGCTTTTCTTAATTTCATTTCTCCTTGAAATTTCAAAAGCATTTTCTTGACAAGAATAGAATTGTAGACAGTGCACCAACATCTTTAGCAAAGTATCAGGCCTATTTAAAAGAAGGCCTCTCTTTCTTCTTCTAGAGTTTTACAGATTGACAGCCTAATGAGAGAGTCAAATGGTAATGTATTAATGATGGGGGGGGGGGAGGGGGAGAGGAGTAAAATGTATACCTTAAAGTTACGTGGGAAATAAAAGTTTAAGTGAAAGTAAGACAGTCCTTTTATAAAGTCCTATGGCAGGAATGGCAGGGGGAAAAAGTCTATAATATAACACTAGCAAGAAAAAAATGTAAAACAAATCAAATAAAAATACCCACTTTATGTGAAAATCTACACAGAAAGCAAGAGATCTGGGTCAAGAACAGAAGTAGGAAAGCATATTGACATGAAGAGAGACTGCTAGGGCGCTGGCATTAAATTGTTAGGGGCACAAATGGAATATTAGAAATTAATGATTATTATAATAACTATTAGGTAACCATGCTCTGTTAACTGTGATTGTTCTGTTCTGATTAGAGAAAGCACATTCTAACCTCCCTGAGAGTTGTATGCCCTGGGACCTGGGAGCTAACATCAGAATGCAGTCCATCCTCCTTTCCTGAGAACTGCCTACCCTTATGGAAAGATTTATAATTGCATGGCACCTAGTCCTGGAGGCACCTGTTCTTTACAACCCCTGGCCTCTATTACCTGTAATCTGGTCCCGGGGGGCCCAGGGCACCCACTATCTGTGACCGCCCCACCCCACCATGACTTGTAACCTGTAATGATTATCCCACGCCCACTTGCCCATACCTGTAATTCCTACTTCCCCATGTAATCTTGTCCTTCTACCCAATATAAGCAGCTGGCTTATGCTGAGGTGCAAAGCAGACTCTTGTGGATGACCTGCTGCTCTCCCATACCGCCGGCATTATTGGAATAAACATTCATATATGACTCAACCCTGTCTCTGCTTAATTGGCCGAAGTAGTGACAGGCAGCCCAGACCCCTTGGTTGTCTGGTTACAAAATAACGTACAAATGATACATGTAAAGAGCACATCAAAGCATTATATATATATAACACATAGACACGGAAACAGTGTGGTGATAGCCAGAGGGAAAGGGGGTGGGGGAAGGTGGAAGAGGACAAAGGGAGGATAAATGAGGATGGAAAGGGCCTTTGCTTTGGGCAATGCGCGCACAATGCACTGTGCAAATGATGTTTTGTTGACTTGTACACTTGAAACCTGTACGATTTTGTGAACCAGTGTCACCAGGATAAACTCAATTTAAAAAATCAATGGAATACCGTCAATGATCTTAACGACACACAAGAGAACTGATCTATCCATTCACTATGAATAGAGACATAATCTATTCATTGAATGTAACAAACATCATAGAGTACCTACATGCTACCAGTGGTTCAGCAAACTCATTAGTCAACAGAGCCAAATGTCAACAGTACAACGATTGAAATTTCTTTTCAGAGCCAAATTTTTTAAACTTAAACTATATAGGTAGGTACATTATTATTAACTTAATTAGGGTACTCCTAAGGCTTAGGAAGAGCCACACTCAGGGGGTCAAAGAGCCGCATGTGGCTCATGAGCCGCAGTTTGCCGACAATGTGAAAGGGCTGGTGATAAAAAGACAAACTTCATTCAAAGTGCCTATGATTAGAAAAAAGGGTAGGGAATAAGAGACCTAAGCCAATTTGTAAGACACAATTTAAACTCCACAATGTCCAATAGGAAACAAGTAACTCTGCCTCCCTCCAAAGGAAGCTGAAGGATGTAGGTGAAGGAGGCAAGCAGAAGTCTTAGAATAAAAACGATGTTGAAATATAACCTTAAGGTTAACAATTACAATGGTAGACAAGATAACAGCAGCTATTGCTTACCCAAACTCCTGAGGGTCAAGCATTGAGTTAGGAGCTCAGCCGGGGTGGGGAACTTTTTTTCTACCAAGGGCCATGTGGATATTTACAAAATACCCATAGGTCATACAAAATTATCGACTTAAAAATTAGCCTGCTATATTTGGTCAAACACTTCATTCACGTACCCCTAATGCCTTGGCAGGGCCAGACCAAATGCTTTTGAGGGCTATATAAGGCCTGAGGCAGGAAGTTCCCACCCCGGGGAGTTGTCTCGATTTAACCCCTTCATTAGCTAAACTAGGTAGGAATTACTATCATCTGCATTTCTACTGATCAAGTGGTGGAAGCCTAAAGAGGCCAAGTACTTGCCCAGGATTTCATAATTAATGAGTGGCTGCCAGGTTCCTGACAGTGAAAAGAAAAGATAAACAAGCATAATTTGATTTACCACTAACCCAACTAGCTGATGTGGTCAATTTTGTAAAACAAATTAGTCAGTTCATGGAGGAAAGAGAATCAGCCAAACGAACGGCTTGTATTGCTTGTCATTATGAGACCCAATTCATTAATAAACTGAACTGCTCCCTCATAGGTAGCCAAGGAAATGCTGGCTACTACAGACACAAAGTCTGTGAAAGATAAAGGATTTGGGCCCTGCCAGGCTTAGATTCAGAGGGGACAGATCCAGTGGGTGACCTTGGGCAAAGTGGTTAAGTATATGAGGCTCAGAACCCTCATCAGTAAAAAGGGAGTAAGAATATCTTTCTCAGGAATGTCCAAGGGTGAAGTGAGATGATGAGGGCAAAGCACTGAGCACAGTGAATGGCAATTGGTTCACCACTCTCCACAAACTAGGTTCAAACTCTGGCTCTACCAAGTTCCAGTGTGGCTTTGCGTCACCTTCATTCATGCAACAAACATGTAAATGTATCAACAGTAATGATTAATAATCCTATATAATAAAGAGCGAATATGCAAATGGTCATCACGTCCTCATGCCTTCACATGGTGATGCCCTCATGCCATCACAATCCATCACCAGGAGGCTGCGCGCACAGTGGGTGCACGGGGGTGGGTGGGGCTGCGTGCGTGGTGAGGCGTGCATGGGTGGGCAGGGACTTGACACTGTGTGCATGGCACAGAGGCAGGACCCCCAGCTCTGGCCTACCTCTTTGGGGCAATCCACCGAGGAGCCTCAGATGGGTGGGCAGGGCCTACCTCTTTGGGGTGATCAACTGTGGGGCTCCCGCACTGTGAGAGGGCACAGGCCAGGCTGGGGGACCCCCCCCACCACCAAGTGCACAAATTTCATGTACCAAGCCTCTAGTCAATAATATCAATTGTTATTAGTGCCACGCACTATTAACTACTCAGGAAAAACTGGGTCACAGAACAAGCAAGGTCCTTGCCTTTAAGAAGCTTATAATCCTGTAAGGGAGACTTTCGAATTAATTGCTATCCATAGGTCTGTTACTGTTACATAACAGGTGTTTAGTTCTGTGCTATATCCCCAGTGCCTTGAACATTATTTGGCACTATCTGGTAGATGATAAATAATATTTTATTGAATCTATTGAATTAAATGTATTTATTTATCTATAAAATTGAATTCACTAAGTAGAAAGTGGCTCCTTTCTACTTAGTGGGGGGGGGGGTGATTGGAGAGTTTTCTCTATTTTACCTTTTTATTTATTTTTCAATTATAATTTACATTCGATATTATTCTGTATTTCTTGCTTTATGGTGCTTTGGTGAACAGAAGTTTTTAATTTTGGCATTCTCAAATTTATTGAAATTTTCCTTTATGTCTACTTTTTTTAAAAAAAGTATGTTTTTACTGATTTCAGAGAGAGAGGTAGAAATATCAATGATGAGAGAGAATAATTGATCAGCTACCTCCTGTATGCCCCCTACTTGGGACTGAGCCCACAACCCAGGCCTGTGCCCTGATCAGAAATCAAACCATGATCTCCTGGTTCATAGGTCGACACTCAACCACGGTAACACACTGGCTGGGCCTTTATGGCTACATGTTTTATGACATATTTTAAAATGTCTTCCCTACTCTAGGTGATAAAGATATCTTCCTAAATTATCCTACAATGGTTTTGACAGTGGCCAATCTATAAATATAAAGAGCTACTATGCTAAGTGTCCAGCCATCCAGGAAATGACGTCATATAGCAATGCCTGGCTTCCTCTCCCTAGCGACTAGCCTCCTTGCAGTTTCCTCAGCCCAGAAACATGACTTGCTTTATAGCCAGGTGCAAACACTTTACACTGTAATCAAATGTCTGTGAAGCATTTTCCTGTGCCTCATCTCATTTGATCCTCACAGAAGTCCTGGAGTAGGTAGATAGGAGACTCAGTGGAATCCTATTTTCATTAGCTGGAAAATGCAGATTTAGAAAACTTAGACACTTGACACAACTGAAAAGTAGTAAGAAATGATGGACCTTGAAAATGACTTCAGGTTTTCTCACTGCACAAAATATAGTCAAACGCCGCTTCGGTTAAATATTTTACCCTTTGTTCTCCCTGCGTGGTCTACAGTAATAATCTGCTGCATGTTGATATTTACTGCTGTGTTGCTAATAGTTGCCTGAAAGAGAAGCTGGGGTGCTTCACTGGGCTGGGAAAAGTTTAGCTACATCAGAAAGCAGGTCTAATTAAGCAAGTTTATTCTATATGTATAAAAGGCTAAGTTGACTAGCGCATACATGGTATATATAAAGCTCTTGCTGGCACCAATCACATGCATGTGTTTTGATCTGTCACTGTCAAACGTGAATTTGGTTGACAGTTCTATTATAGAGAAAGGGAAAATAGCAATATTAAAATATTTCTTCTAATTAATTTCCTTTCAATGTGTACGGATTCGTGCACTGGGCCACTAGTTTATAATAGAAGCTCACAGCAAGTTTAGGATTAGAGGAATTACTCTAAAGATAACATCATACTTAATGGTGAAAGACTGAATGCTTTTGCTTTAAGATTGAGAACAAGGCAAGCATGTCTGCTTTCACTACTTTTTATTAAATATACTTTTGTTGATTTCAGAGAGGGAGAGAGATATTGAAACATCAACAACGAGAGAGAATCATTGATTGGCTCCTTCCTGCCTGCCCCACTCTGGGGATCAAACCCACAACCCAGGGCTATGCCCTGACTGGGAATTGAACTCATGGCCTCTTGGTTCCTGGGTCAACACTCAACCGCTTTCACTACTCTTATTTAACATATTACTAGAAGTTTTTAGCCATTGCAATATTGAGAGATAAAGACATACAGATAGGAAGGATGAAATAAAATAATAAATAAATAAATGTAATGAATAAAAGGAAGAAAATTTTAAAGGAAGAAATCATACAGATCAATATGACTGACTGCATAAAAAATACTCCTAGAACTAATGAATTTTCAAGGTCAAAAGTGCAAGATCGACACACAAACATCAGTCACTTTTGTTTACCAACAATGAACATAAATAAGGGACCCAAAATCAAAACACAGTATCATTAACAATCACTCCAAAAAAAGAGAGAAATACTTAGATATACACTTAACAAAATGTGTACAGACTCTGTATATTGGAAATTACAAATGCTGAAGAAAGCAATCAAAGGGACCTAAATAAATGAAGAAGCATACCATGTCCTTAGTTTTGAAGAGTCAACATCTTCATTTATCCATAGCTTTCATGTAATTATTACCAAAATCCTAGAAATGTTTTTTGTAGACATAGAAAATGCTTATTCTACAATGGACATGGAAAGACATGGGTGTCAGAATAGCTTAAATAATCTTGAAAATAAGAATAAAGTGAAAGAGAATCTGTCTAGCCCTAACTGGTTTGGCTCCGTGGATGGAGCGTCGGCCTGCGGACTGAGGGGTCCCAGGCTCGATTCTGGTCAAGGGCATGTACCTTGGTTCGGGCACCCCAGTAGGGGGTGTGCAGGAGGCAGCTGATCGATGTTTCTAACTCTCTATCCCTCTTCCTTCCTCTCCACAAAAAAATCAATAAAATATATTTTTTAAAAAGAGAGAATCTGTCTGATATTAAAGTATATTATATAGTTGCTAAGAGAAGTATTGGCAGAGGGTTGGCCACATAAATCAATGGAACAGAATAGAGACCTCAGAAATATGTCCACACAAATATGCCCAAATAATTGCTGACAAAGGTGTAACTGCAGTTGAGGAAGGATAACCTGTTCAACAAATGGTACTGGAACAATTGTGAAAAAAAGAACAAAAAATCCTCCACCTAAATCTCATATCCTATACAAAAATTAACTTAAAATGGACCATGGACTTTAATGTATAAATTTAAAATGACAAAACCCTAGGAAAAATCTTGGAGATTGCTCTGCAAAAGCTCATGTTAAAAAAAAAAAAAAAGATGAGAAAGCTACAAACTGGAAGAAATATTTGCAGGCAATATATCTGACAAGGGACTAGTATCCAGCATATATGTAAGAAGTCTTACAATTAGACAGTAAAAACACAAACAACGTAAGTAAAAAATAGGAAAAAGGCATAAACACACATCTCACTAAAGAGGATACAGAGATTGCAAATAAGCACATGAAAAAGTGGTCAATATCAATAACCACTAGGGAGATGCAAATTAAAAGCATAACAAAATATTAGTGTCAGATGGCTAAATTTTTTTAAGTGACATCAAATACTGGCAAAGAGAAACTGAATCACTCATTCATTTCTAGTTAGAATGGAAAATGATGCAGATATTTGGAAAAGTTTGGCAGTTTCTTAAAAACCAAAACAAGCAAACAAACAAAATCAACCAAACATACAGCTGCATACATCCCAGGGGTTGCACTCCTGAGCCTTTATTCCATAAATCAAAATTCATGTTCATACAAAAACCTGCACTGAATGTTCATAGCAGTTTATTTGTGTGTAATAGCCCCAAATGGGAAACAACACAGATATCTTTCACCTGGTGAATCATTTTCCAACTGTGGTACATCCATATTATGGAATATTCCTAGGTAATAACAAGACACAAACTATTGATTCATGCAACAACTTGGATGAATCTTGAAGGAATTTTTGCTGAGTGGGGGGTGCGGGGGGAAAGCCAATTCCATAAGGTTACACAGTGTATATTTTCACTTAATAGCATTCATTTTTTAAAAAGAACTTTATACTTTATTTTCAATTAAAGTTTATACGCAATATTATCTTGTATCAGTTTCAGGTGTAGAGCATAGCGGTTACACAATCAGATACTTTACAAAGTGATCCCCCTATATTTCCAGTACCCACCAAGCACTGTACATAGTTATTACAATACTAGAAGCCCAGGGAACAAATTTGTGCACCTTGAAAGGAACTCTGGCCCATGAGACTGAGGTGGGCACAGGGGCAGGTCTCGGCCCATCTTCCACACCCCCGCCCAGCCCCTCCCACCGCGGTCTCCAGTCCCCTGTCTGCCAGCAGCCCCACTACTGCCGCTGCCGCTCCCATCCACTGACTGCCCACTGATGGCGTGGAGTGATCGGGGCTGGTACCAACAGTGGCTGCGAGCAGGGCCGGTGCTGTCAGCTGGTGCAAGTAGCGGCTACTGCCCCGATCGCCCCTCAGGAGCAGGAGGAGGTGGAGGAGCCCTCAGGGGTGATTGGGGCCAGCAGCCGCCTCGCACCCGCTGACAGCTTCAAACAATCAGGACCAGCGCCAGGCGCCATCAGCAGGTGCGAGCTGCGGCTCCAACACCAGCAATGGGCACGAGCAGGGCCAGCACCAGAAGCAGGTCAAAGCACCAGGACCGTGGCACGTGGGAGCAAAGAATTTTCAATAACCACCAGAGGCTCGCCCCAATGACAGCTACCGGCACACTGCCTTGGTCTGGTGCCACTGTTCACCTGCTCCACCATCCCACTGCGGCCAATGCCTGCCATGTTCTGCACTCTGCCACCTGCTGCTGATACCCGCATTGTTTTGCACGTGCCCCCTGGTGGTCAGTGCACGTCATAGCAACCAGTTGTTCAGTTGTTCTGCCTTTTGGTCTATTTGCATATTAGGGTTTTATAAATATAGATCAATGACCATTTTCCCTGTGTGGAACTTTACACTCCCAAATTGTACTTATTACTTTTGAAACTATCCATCTGTACTTTTAATCCCTTCATATTTTTCATCCAGTTTCCCCAACCTCATCACCTCTGGCAACTATTACTTTGTTCTCTGTATCTGAAAGTCTGTTTAAATTTTGTTTGTTCATTTAGTTTTTCTCTAGATTCCACATATAAGTAAAATCGTATGGTTTTTGCCCCTCTCTGAGTGACTTATTTCACTTAGCATGTACCGTCTATGTCCATCTGTGCTGTCACAAATGGTAAGATTTCATTCTTTTTTATGGCTGAGTGATATTCCATTGTATATATGTATGACCATTTTTTATCCAGTCATCTCTTGGTGGGCACTTGGGCTACTTCCATATCTTGACTATTGTAAATAATGCTGCAATAAACATAGGAGTGCATATATTCTTTTGAATTAGCGTTTGGGGTTCCTTTAGATATAAACCCAGAAGTGGAATCATTGGGATGTAAGGCAGTTCCTTTTTTTTTTTTTTTTTTTTTTTTTTTTTTTTAAGGACAATCCAGTTTTCCATAGTGGCTGCACTAATCTGCATTCCCACAAACGGAGCACAAGGGTTCCCTTTTCTCCACTTCCTCACCAACACTTATTTGTTGACTTATTGATGATGATCATTCTGACAGGTGTGAGGTGATATCTCATTGTGGTTTTAATTTGTATTGCTCTGACGAATAGAGATGCTGACCATCTTTTCATGTCTATTGGCCATCTGCATGTTATCTTTGAAGAAGTGTCTATTCAATCCTTTGGCCATTTTTTTAACTGGAAAGATTGATTTTTTTATGTTGAGTTTTATTATTTCTTCATAAATTCTTGATATTAACTTGTTATCAGATGAATAATTGGTGAAAATGTTCTCCCATTCAGTAGGTTGTCTTTTTTTTTTGTTCATTGTTTCCTTTGCTATGAAAAACATTTTTTTAGTTGATATAGTCCCATTTGTTTATTTTTCCTTTTCTTTCTGTTGCCTGAGGAAAAAAAAATATTGCTAAGATAAATGTCAAAATTGTTACAGCCTATGTTTTTGTCTAGAAGTTTTATGGTTATGAGTGTTATATTTAAGTCTTTAATCCATTATTAGTTTATTCATTCATATGGTATAAGAAGGTTACATTTTTTGCATGTATCTGTCCAATCTTCCCAACACTATTTATTGAATTGTCTCTTTGTTCCATTGTATGTTCTTACCTCCTTTGTCAAATATTAATTGACCATATAGGCTTGGATTTATTTGTGGGGGTCTCTATTCTGTTTCATTGATCTATATGTATGTTGTGATGCCAGTGTTATACTGTTTTGATTACTATAGCCTTGAATAATACTTTGATATCAGGTAGCATGATTCCTCAAATTTTGTTCTTCTTTCTCAAGATTGCTATGACTATTTGGGGGCTTTGTGGGTCTATATAAATTTTTGGAATAGTTTTTTAGTTCTGTGAAAAACGTTATTGGTATTTTGATAGGAATTGTGTTGAATCTATAGATTGCTTTAGGAAGTATGGACACTTAATTATGTTAATCCTTCCTATCCATGAACACAGTATATGCTTCCATTTCTTTGTTGTTGTTGTTTTTTAATTTCTTCCTTCAGTATTTTATAATTATCCAAAAAACAGTTGTTTTACCCCCTGGGTCAAATTTATTCTAAGGTATTTTTTTAATAAAATTATGAATGAGATTGTTTTCTTAGTTTCCCTTTCTGATAGTTCATTATCTATATTATAAAAAGCTAGTGGCTGGAACACCAGAACACTGGAATGACCAAATGACCGGTCACCAGGAGATGCATTGATGGGTCCAGAGGGGGTAGTGGGCAGGACTCTGGGTCTTGCATGATTTTGCACGCTGGGCCTCTAGATGGTATATAAAATGACACTGCGTTTTGAACATTTATTTTCTATCCTGCAACTTTACTGAATTTACTAGTATTCATCAATTCTATTATGTTTTTGGGGGGAATATTTAGGGTTCTCTGTATACAGTGTCAGGTCATCTGCAAATAATGACAGTTTTACTTATTTCTTTCCAATTTGCATGCCATTTTGCCTTTTATTTCTTCTTGTCTGATTGCTTTGGCTAGGACGTCCAGCATTATGCGGCATAAAAGTGATGATGATGGACATCTCTGTCTTGTCCCTGATCTTAAGGGAAATGCTTTTTCGTTTTTCCCCATTGAGTATGACGTTAGCTGTTGGCTTGTCATATATACCCTGATCATGTTGAGATACCTTCCATCTAGTCCCAACTTGCTTAGATTAATCATAAATGGGTGCTGGGGTTTCATTTGGAATGTTTGGTGTCCACAGTGATCTTTTTCCTTATATCTGTGTGCACCCAGGTCGGGAACACTAGAATCTTGTTATAGTGGGGAGTGGTACTGAACTCTTGAGAGACAGAATAGTGTGGTGGAAGGGCTCTAGGCGAGGCCATCAGGGAGACATGAGTATGCTCTTTTCTTCTGTTGGCTGAAGTGCTGTCTAGAAGCTTGGGTATAGTAAGATGCAAGTAATATTTTATTGAGGGCTTGCTTTCTGTCTCCTTGATGGTAGTGTGTTGTGAACTTTATTGAAATTAAATATCTACTGGGATTTAATTACAATAAAGCATCACTTAATTTGGTATAGCAGTGCTTTCTCTTAGTAAGTCCACAGGAATATGAAGGACTGCAGGATGTAACAAAGCATCAGCATCTGCTTCCTTAACAATTCCTCCTTTAATAAAGTTATGTATGCCAAATATGTCTGGCTCCTTATCACTCTTGAGACAGTATGATGTAAGTTTAACCAGGAAAATTTTTAGGATCAGGAAACCAGAGGATATAATGTCATGGCACAAGTGATATCTGAACAGTCACAAAGCAAAATATCAACTGATACATGTGACAGTTACTCAGTCCTGTATCACAAGGAAGCACTGTTATTTGTCTACTTTATGTCAGCCATTCTAGAGAACCATAACCACCCAAGGGGCAATTAAGCAACTGTCCTGTGACTACAGAAAGATCATCAACACAGCTCACTACATCCTCCTTGCACCCAAATCATCACTTGCAAAATTTGCTCAGGTTCAAAATAAACAAATAAAACTCAAAACAATGATGACAATTAGCATGCTTCCAAGTGAAAAACACTAAGGTGGTGGTTGTAAAAAGCAATAAATTCTGTGTTTTAATTTTACATTTTGGTTTGGTGGTCATGGGAATTTGTGTTGGTGGGGAAATATTTTGCTTGTTGCAGGAAGATGTTTGTTTGCTCCAAAGCAAGAGGTAAGGAGAACTATTTTAGGAAGGAGTCTGTATGACTAAGGTTGGGGGAGATAAAATTGATGTGTGAGCAGGGTCACTGATAACTCTGTGGGCAAGTAATCCTTTGGATATGCCAAGAGATTTTATCACCCCAAAAGGCTGAGTCATACATATGTAATTTTGGCTTGAATTAGTTGGAGTGTGGCGTGGAGGAGTAGGGATGGTAATACGCAGAAAATAAAACAGAGAGACATAAACTTAGTCCAGAGGTAGGCCTGATCCTCTTTTGACACAGTCAATTTTCTCAGCTAACTTTTTGCATCCAGTGGCTCATAATTTCAGTTCCATGCTATCAACCTGCCTTACAGACATATTTTTCAGCCAGGATATTCATGGCACTGTCACATCTGGATGGAGTAGCCAGAAAAGTGCCTCTTGCCTCTGGTTTTCCTAACATGAGAATCATGGGAGACACTGTCTTCGAAATTCTAGCTGTATGTTCTGTTATCTTTTGGACCTGGCACTTGACACTCCGTCTCTAATTTGGATATTTTGCTTCTGCTCACAATGAGCTGAACCATGTGGTCAATAGCCTTCGAAACAGGTACTATTAGAATTCTTATTTACAGATGATTAAACTAACTTAAGAAAGTCACTAGTTGAACCTTGAGCAGCTAGCAAGGCTGAGAGCTAGAATATAACCTAGAAAGCCTGATTCAAGAGCTTGCACCTTTAGCCACTACACTACAACTTCATCTTTTGATAGAATCCAAAGTGAAATTCATTCATATAAAACTCTAGTCTAAGACACCTCATACTATTTACTTCAATTTAAATCAAATTTACTGAATACTTGCTATGTGCCAAATGGTAGATAAGCACTTGAACGTATTGATTCTTTTAACCAACAAATACCTTTGCCAGGTACTGTGGAATAGGACAGGATATAAAGTTAAGTAGGTGTGGTCCCTTTTCTCAGAGACTACACGTCACAGATGATTTTAAACCAATGTGATAAATGCTTTATTAGTGTAGGATTCGAAGAGGAAGCACCACCAAAGTTGTTCTGAGATGACCAAATAAGGCTTTACTAGTAGTAGGGTCTAGTAATAAGATTCATGTGCAAAGAAGATAACATTGGGGATGTGTGCTGGTGGTGGAAGCATATTAAAAGTCAAGGAGTTTGAAAGAGTGTACAGGACTCTATAAGTGTTTGATGCTGCATTTGGGTGAGATGAGACTAGAAAAGTAGTCTAGGGCAAGAGTGTGAAGTTTTTGTTTTGATTTTTTTGTTGTTTTTTGTTATTGCTTTGTTTTTGTTTTGTTTTGTTTTGTCTGTGCTAAAGTTTGGGCTTTATCATATAGACCAGAAGTAACAGATAAGGACAATCAGTGAAGTAGATTGGGTCACCAACATTAGGAAAAACAGGAAAGCATATGCCAAGTTGAAGACAGTAGCTGCCTCTGCTCACATAGATTAGATCTAGGCTTTCAAGACCATGTTGTCTTTCATGAAAATTCATAAGTTCAGGTTTATATATGAAATCTACACATTTTTAATCTTAGCATCTAGAACCACAGAATTCCTAGGCTAGGCAAAATTTTCATTCTGCTCATAGTAACTAAACATTTCATCTCTATGACTCACGCATTCAAAATTACACACACAAAAAGTTTATATTAAATTGATAGCAACATGTCAAGAATCAATGTTTGAGAATCTAATCTGAACAGGATGGGTCATTTGAAAGAAACCACACCTACGATATTTTTTTCTGAGCGTTACATGGCCCAGCTATCAGACATGAAGAGCATAACTGAACGTTTTCAGTAGAACGTCAATAAAAATGGGTGTGCAGCTTTATTTCCACTGAGAAGAGGGAATCAACAACTGTGACTGACTGGAAAATACAAAAATAAATTCATATCTCTTGGATAAGCTAAAAACAACTTCCAGGGGACAACAATAATTGATCTTCTACCAAAGAAATCATGACAGCTTTGTATATAGCATGGAAAAATATACTTGTACCGAGCAAAAATGAAATCTCAAATGGCATGAAATCCTTGTGTAGAGAAAAAGTTAGTACGTTAGCTCACCGTGAGCAAAGGAGTCACTGACAATAACACAATGCCATCCCTACTAATATATTATTCTGTATTTGACAGCCCACAGGGCCTCACCTGTTTCTCCAAACACCATATACATAGGCTGTGCAGCCTTTCCGTCACACACACAGTGCTCTCCTCAGGAGCCTTGCTTCAGTTCCCCATTCATCTCTCACCTGCCAGGCAAGTGGTGAGCCTTCTTTATATATCATTCTTCGTTTTCTTGGTGCAAAGCCCTTTAGCTAACAGTGATGCTGTTGATAAGCACTAACTCCTTCCCTGCTGATGAAGTTCATTTCTGGCATAACGCTGCCTATTTCCAAGCAGCACCTGCGTAGTGAGTTATGGTGTGCATACACTTATGGTGGTGGGGAGTCAACCCCACACCGATGTCCTCCAAAACAAAACCCTGGCAACTCGGCTGGCAGGTTACTGCACTGCTGTGGACCCGCAGCTTTTCTTTCACCCCACTCCCCATATAACCTCTCTCCATGAGCAATTATGCCAGACTATAAGATGCTGCCTTTACACACCTAAGAAAGAGTTCAGTGCCTGGGGCATACAGATTAGTATTTATTAGGTAATAATTGCCAATACTTCATGAATGCTTACGATGAGCCAAGCATTTTGTATGGATTATTTCCTTTCATTGCCTATTAGCCCTGTTTTACCAAGAAACTGAGGTCCACAAGGTATGTAATTTTTGAGGTCACCCAGCCAGTTTAAATAGCAGAGCTGGGATCTGAATTGGGGCTTCCTGGTGCCAGGGCCAAAGCTACCCACCCCTGTTTAATACTGTCTAATAACTGTCTCCCTGGTTATCCAGATATCTATTATTTTTTACCAGGAGTTGCTCGCTGACTCTCTCTGTAATAAACTATACTCTTCTTACTCCCTCTGGTGGGTTCCTTACCTAAAAATTGTATCCTCATAAATCAAGGCTGCCAGAGGGTTTAAGGCAATAAAAATAAGGAAAAATCCAATTTCTTTCTGGAAAGAGTCCAGAACTTTCAACAAGAGCAGAGCAATTCTGGGAACTAGAGACTTGGATTAAATCTGCTGACAAACAAGATCAAGGTAGGTATACATGATTAATTATCGGATTACCAAGAGATTATCCCTAGAAGGGAGCATATGAGTCAAGTGCGAGGAGAGAGCATTCTGGTGAGTCCCAATAGTTAACAGAGACAGGGGCAACAGTGTGGTGATTGTGGGGGGAGGGGTTTGGTGGGAGGTGGAAGAGCTATAGCAGGGATACATAGGGTCTGGACTTTTTCTTATCATAATTTGACTGCACTTTTTCCCATGTGTTTTGTTGCAAACTGCCTAAATCCTTGTAGGAAACAGACAGGAAATTAACATAAATATTGATCCATTTTTTGATCCAGCAACAGTTGGCAAGTGTCTATTATAAGGGAGGCAGTAGGGGTGGAGAGGAGTAACAACCCCTGTCATGGAGATGCAAACAGCAAGTAGACAATTGAGCTCTGTAGAGCTTAAGGCCTCAACACCCCTACTATGCGCCTTAAAAGGATGTAGTACGTAAGATTAATGACTCTAATATTTGCTAGCAAATCAAAGTTTTGTTTTATCAACAAAATGTTAGTCTTAAACACCAAATTAGTCAGTGATTTACTGTGGTTTTGTGATTTAATTGAAAGTCAAAGTCAGAAGTAGGAGTCCATTTCCAAGAATAAGTATCAGAAATTGATCTTGTTAAATCAAAACAAGCCTCATTCTCTTTCAGAGAACTGTGACTTCAAGGAGACTGGGCATCCCAGAGAGGAAAGGCTCACCTCCCCAGTGATCAGTTGAGGTATCGGTGCTTTTTGTATCTGTCTGCAATGGGAGCAAAGGAAAAGAAAAAGCAGCAGCCCCGATGCCTGCTGAGTAGGGGAGAGACAGAGGTAAAGAGAATAAACGCCATTGCCAACACCACTATTTCCTGGCACTGCGCCAGTGGCTCACAGGTCATCATCTCCTTTCATGGTAAGACCTGCTTACTGCGCATCAACTGCGAAGGAAACTGAAACTCAGAGAAATGAAGTGATTTTCAAATGTCACAAAGTGGTAGAGCCAAGATTCCAGCCCATCCACCTCCCGCTAAAGTTGATCTTCTTGTATCCTGTGCCAGGTGAGCTTAAGGCCCAACCTCATGGAAATATCCCTGATGAAGTGGTATGACTCCCCAATTTTCACACAGTGCTTCAGAAGCATTTTATCATTTTAGTTTAGCCAGAAGTTCTAATACTCCTATAAACTCTGCCAGTTTGCTTTCTGTATTTAAATCCCAAGCTAGCTGATCTCAGAAGCAGATCACTTCCAACAGCACTATTGGTGGATTCATTTCAGATGGTCAATGTTGTTAATGGTGTATGCAGTTTATAAATAACTTTATCAGATTGAAGGACATCACCTCAATGTGTCACCTGGACATTTTATTGACCAAACAAGGGGGTGGGAATACTTTTCCTTAAAGGGGCACAGTAAAAAGATGTGATAGAAAAAGCTTAGTAGGAACATGGTAATTCAGCTTAGGGAAGATATATACATGTGTGTATATATATATATATATATATATATATATATATATGTAATGAACATTGTAACATTATATAGAAATATATGGTACTTGTTCATGCACTCACGAGTCTTTTACTGATTATTTCTATATTTAAATTAAGAGAAAAATATCTTTTACACAAACATGATGCTTAATAATGTATCAGTCAGTCATCCCTTTTGGACCTGTCCCTAAAATAATGTTACCGACCCATATTTCCTAGTAATGTGTTTCTAAACTGACTGGTTTATTTATTTATACCCCATCTCCCACTAAGAAATTCAAATCCTTAAGAGTAGAACTTGTAAACAATAATATTTGGCTACACTTATTCAAAAACAACATTTGGACATGATTTACATTTTTACGTAATTTAGTGGGATTTCTCTACTTTCTATGACTTTTTAAATTTCAGGCTATATTAAAATACAGGGGACTCAGAAGACTAAGCTTATGCTAAAACACATCCTCTTCCAACACAAGAAAAACTACTTACTACATTATTTGTCTGTATGGATGTAGTCAAATAAATGTAGACTTCACATGTGAGCTTTTGGGAACTAGAAGTCAAGCATCTTCTGGGAACGCCTACCTTTCTCTAACTTCGCTGGCATGATAGATGGGTGAGCAACAGTTTTGTAAAGTGTATAAAGACTATTGGAATGCATATTATGATTTTCATATCTTTCCTCTCTGAGCCAATAGACTCAATATGTTGACTTTCTAGGAAAGAGGACTAAATGATCTGTCTTGATCACTTTCCTGCATGGTAGCTGTAAAGTAGTACCTTTCAGGGATTTGTGATTTGTGTTAGGTTGGCTTGAGGAGGTTTTAAGATCACTAAGAGGGTTTTTAGTTTTTTTACCTTGTGTTTTGAGTGCCAACATAATCGCTATTGGTTTAAGCAAGGCGAATACCAAAACCCCTCAGACACAGAAACTAGCTTACTGTGTCTGCACTCAACTGCCATGAATCTTACAAATTCAATTCAGATGTGTATTCTGGTGCTCTGTTCTCACATCCATGCCCATGAGTTCTGGTAGATTGAAAGCAAGAGGAAAACTTGTATGTAATTTTTCCTTAAATTTCTATTCATCTCATCCATTGGAGGAGGGAGTCAATGAATAAATCAGTCTCGGAAGAAGCAGCTCTAGGCGGTTAGTTACTGAGAATGGCATCCTATGCACAGTCGTCTCCTCTAATGCTGTTTGCTAAAACGGGGCCATCAGCAAAGTCTATGTACAAAGTAAAGGCTTAGCCCCTGAATCGGACTTAATTTCCTCATGAAGTTAATTCCTTGTAAGGAGAAACCCTTGCTTTGGCAGGAGATTTGCACATAGCCCGCGTTCCAGACTCGTCAACTGCACAAGGAGGGGAAATTCTGTGCACAGGGTGGGTGGTGGGGAACAGAACACTGTCTGGCCCTTGGCCACCACACAAGCCTGGGATCGTCACATCATCTGTACTCCAACTGATCAGATCCAGAGAGCACCCCCGCTGCCCCCACCTCTGAAAGGTCCTGTTTAGACAACCACGAGCTTCTTTAGAAAATGAAGATTCATCAGTGATCCTTGAGAGCCACTATATCTAGAGTGGATAACAATGTGGTTTTAAAATGCTCATTCCATCTTATCTGCGGGTCAATGTGATTCCAAAACAACCAGTGGGGCAGTGAAAAAATTCATTTCCATGCAACTGGTTTGACTTCTTTTTTGGAATTGACTATATTTGGTCTAAAACTGACTGTTTTCTCATTGAATGAGCTAACATTCCTAAGGAGCATTTAAGTAAGCTATATCGTCACGGCATGGGAATGGCTGAGCACTGCATCGAGGCCTATTTTCATTTGATGGCATGTGTATTTATTATACAAAAATAGAGGAACACTATGACTCTGCCCAGCGACTTTCTTTCCTACATGATAGTATGAGTGATCTGGGATTTCTTTAAATTTAAGAAAGGCATGCTTGTTTTGTTTTCACAGCTGTCAGCCTTTTTTTACATTTAATTTTTTTCTTTATTAGTGTCATTTGTGGTGCCTATTATTTAGGAGAATTTACTGGTAGCAAAATGTGCTTGTTGGCAATCAAAAATCAGGAAGTCCTTCAGCCTGTCAATTTGTGGCGGATTAAATTATTCAGATAAAATCCAAACGGGTTGGCAAGCGGCCCCAATGCAGGCCTGTTTTCCTCGCATTTGAATGGTTAGGTTTTCTTGGTCACAGGCTTCTGCAAGACCTGTTTTGACCTGGGTCCAGAATACCTGTGCAGTACTCAAATCCCTCAGGAAAGGGCAGTCTTGCAATGCTTTGCTTCTAACTTCAGAAGTCTGACTGGGACTGATATTTTCTACCTCAATCTATGGAAAATAAAATGCCCAAACCTACCATTCCTTCACAGATTGCGCACATATGCGTACATAGGGATAGAAGAAACATTATCCCCACTGTAGCAATTTCAAACCAGAAGATACTCCTCAGAGGCAAAGAACATCCAGGTTATAGGAACAAAATAAAGCTGCTTAAGAAAATGGTCAATTATGGAATGTTCTGTGCATAAGTATGTCCATTAATTAAGAAATGAACTGAAATTACTAATGGATTTCATAATAGCCACCAACCAGCTGCCAGTTGGCTGTAGCTTGGTGACAGATGGTAGTGACTGATCTGGACTAGATGTGACCTAGAGATAGTCCATCATTTATTAAACAGCAGTCCCAAATAAAATTCCATGCATTGCAGCCTTTCACCATTATGTCTCACAGTGAGATGCACTGATAGCACTCTGTATCTGGCACCCCTGCTGCAGAAAGAAAACTATTCAAAGGGCTTAAATATAACACTAAGTAAAGAAAATCCATAATACCTCTCAGGAAATGAAAAAAAAAAAAAAAAAAGCCACCTGAATGAGTGTGGCCTCAATGAGGCACAGGACAAAATGGGAGTTCTGTTTTGTGCTAATCTGATTTGTTACATCCCAGCACCAAGATTTACCCCTCACTTTTTTTTTTTAAATCAAGGGGTCCTCGTTTACACAGCAACTGATAGGTAGCGACTGTTTGGTTCTGCCTTAGTCCATCAACAAATCCTCAGAGTAAAGGGAGCTGCTATAGCCTGGCTCCAGAACCTACCGATTTGGGGCTCTTGCATTAGTAAGTCACTGGAATGGTCACATCAAAAGCCCAAATTACTGTCACTAGACTCATTGTTGTGAGTATTTGGGGAAATTAACCAAAGCTCAGGCTCATAAAGACCAGGAAAAGAAATCCTACCATTATAAATTGAGGTAGAACTTAGAAAGACAGAAAGAAAAACAGGTCCATTTTCAAATCTTTTATGTAACATGTGATAGAGCTTCCTTCTTATTTTCAAAACTCCATGAGGCTTCTTGTCCTATTTCAAAGATGATACATATAAGATGTGTTTTAATACAAGATATATTCATTCAAGAGGCTAATCCATGATATATAGATAGCAGTATTTGGTAACATTAAGGTTATTATTTTACTTATTTCAAAGAGGCAGAATACTGCTGTAAACAACGTTTATATTTAACATGTTGCACTAATCTTTTTATTTTTTAAGTAAAATTTCTTGTTTTAGCTGGAAGGAGCCTGAGAAATACTATAGTATCTGCTTCTCACCCAGGTCCACTGAAAGGCTTGAAATAGAAGAGAGGAGTGAGCAGGGATTCCTCAGTGATTTGGGGGAAGACTTAGAGGCCTGGCATGGATAAAATGTCTTTGTAATCACATGCTTTACCCTAAAACTGTATTCAAATTTTGCATTTGACTCCATATCCACTTTGCTATGGATTTTTTAAATGGCATTTAATGTTGCTCCATTATATAAAAGTAATGTTCCAAGAACATGTGATGTTTTTATCCTCTAGCTTTGTGAACACCTGCGAATTACTGATCCCAGTTCTCCCTGCGTTCACCCAATTCTCAACTTCATTCTGTCTGAGTTTCCTGTTGTGGACTTTGGTTAACTCTTTTCCTAACCCAGTTTTCAGTTTTGTTGGTTTCTGAGTTCATGGCTTGTAGAGGTTCTGTACATTTTGAAGTTCCCTGGCATGTGACTCTTCAGGGCTGGCCACAGCTCAGTATGTTACCAAGGTATCAAAGTGGTAAAAACAAGTGGAACCAAAGCTCTTGAGTAAGATCAGAGTCAGGAATAGAGAAACTGACCTAAAGCAAAAACCTCACAGTTAAAGTAGCAGGGGAATTGGAGAAGGAGAGGGAGAAGAAGGAGGAGAAGGAGGAGAAGGAGAAGGAGGAGGAGGAGGAGGAAGAGGAGGAGGAGGAGGAGAAGGAGACGGAGGACGAGGAGGAGGAGGAGGAGAAGAGGGAGGAGAAGAAGGAGAAGAAGAAGGAGGGGAAGAAGGAGGAGCGGGAGGAGGAGAGGGAGGAGGAGGGGAGGAGGAGAAGGAGAAGGAGAAGGAGGAGGAGGAGGAGAAGAGGGAGGAGAAGAAGGAGAAGAAGAAGGAGGGGAAGAAGGAGGAGTGGGAGGAGGAGAGGGAGGAGGAGGGGAGGAGGAGAAGGAGAAGGAGAAGGAGGAGGAGGAGGAGGAGAAGAGGGAGGAGAAGAAGGAGAAGAAGAAGGAGGGGAAGAAGGAGGAGTGGGAGGAGGAGAGGGAGGAGGAGGGGAGGAGGAGAAGGAGAAGGAGAAGGAGGAGGAGGAGGAGGAGGAGGAGGAGGAGGAGGAGGAGGAGGAGGAGGAGGAGGAGGAGGAGGAGGAGAAGGAGGAGGAGGAGGAGGAGGAGAATAGTCGATAAGGGATGAGGTAAAAGAGCCTGGTTCACAATGAGAAATAGATTGTGATAAATAGGACTGAAGACCAGGGAATGAAAACATGTCCAGACAGCTTCAGGAAGAATAGCATGAGCAAAGGCCCATACGCCAGAGAGCAGGGGACCAGTTGATCAATGCCTGAAGGAAGTGCTGCCTGGTGCAAGATGGAATGGGAAGGGATCCATTGGGAAAAGAGCTTAGGAAAGCTGGTAAGTACCAGGTCACGGACGGCTTTGTAAGCTATGTTAGGGGCTTGGACTTTCTCTTAAGGACAATGAAGAGAAACTAAAAAGTTCAAACATGTAATAACGTGATGAAACTTGCATGTTAGGAATGCTGCATAGGAAATCTCCAGTCAACCTTAATAGCTAAAACAACTATATTCAATCACCTTTTCAAAGTGGCCTCCTTTAATATCTGCAGATTTTTTTAAAAATTGTTATAATAGACTAGAGGCCCGGTGCATGAATTCGTGCACCAGTGGGGTCGCTCGGCTTGGCCTGAGGGATCGGGCCAAAACCAGCTCTCTGACATCCCCGAGGTGTCCCAGATTGTGAGAGGGTGCAGGCCAGGCTGAGGGACCCCACCAGTGCACAATTGGGGCTGAGGAGGGACGCGGGAGGTTGGTCAGCTGGAGAGGGACCATAGGAGGGTTCCGTCCCGATCAGCTGGACCCCAGCAACAAGCTAACCTACCGGTCGGAGCGTCTGCCCCCTGGTGGTTAGCACACATCATAGCGAGAAATTGAATGGCCTTAGCATATCATTAGCATATTATGCTTTGATTGGTTGAACAGCCGACCAGACAATCAGACACTTAGCATATTAGGCTTTTATTATATAGAACTAGAGGCCCGGTGCACAAAATTCATGCAGTGGGAGCAGGCATTCTCAGCCTGGTCTGAGCCTGCTTGCAGTCCAGGACCCCTTGGGGGATGTCCACCTGCCGCTTAGGCCGGATCCCCACAGGGGGAATTGGGCCTAAGCCAGCAGTCAGACATCCCTATTGCAGTCCGGGGCTCTCACAGTCTGGGACCTATCGCTCCTTACTGTCTGCCTACAGCAGAGGTGGAAGAGGCTCCCACCACCGCCTCTGAGCTCGCCAGCCATGAGCCCAGCTTCTGGCTGAGCAGCGCTCCCCCTGTGGGAGCCCACTGACCACCAGGGGGCAGCTCCTGCATTGAAAGTCTGCCCCTTGGTGGTCAGTGCACAACATAGCGACTGGTCATTCCGCCAATCTTTCCACCCTTTGGTCAATTTGCATATTAGGGTTTTATTATATAGAATAGTCTTTGGGAAGAAAGACTATAAATAAGTATTTTTATAGTCTCTAATATTAAAAGAACTTGTTCTCAGAGTTTGTGGCAATAGTATGAACACTGGCTCAGACACAAGTATGTGGAATCCATTTCAATAAGTATTATTTAAAATACTCAATGTCTGCCCTGCAGGTTTGGCTCAGTGGATAGATCCTCCGCCTGAGGACTCAAGGGTCCCAGGTTCAATTCCAGTCAAGGGCATGTACCTTGGTTGCGGGCACATCCCTAGTGGGGAGTGTGCAGGAGGCAGCTGATCCATGTTTCTAACGCTCTATCCCTCTCCCTTCCTCTCCGTAAAAAATCAATAAAATATATTTTTAAAAAAATAAAATAAAATAAACTACTCAATGTCGTTCACTGAACAAAAAATGCCACTGCAGAATCACTTAAAATATTTATGTATATACCTAAATCTGCACACTGCTGAGAGCAATTTTAAATGGAAGGCCAAAAGCTGTTTCTCTTCCTTTTATTGGACTATTATTAACCAGTCAGAAAGCCTAGCAGTTCATTTATCAGATGAAAAAAAAATGTATAGATGCTTGTGGATGAAGGCTAGAGCCATAATGTCATGATTTTATTTGAATTTTATTTGAAGAATGCTGATCCATCGGCTTCAAGTTACTGTCCTGTAACCTATGGTAACAGTCAGATATTTTCCTCATTACTTAATAATACCAGATCTCAAATAAGTATCACAACATGAAAAACAGATGTTAAAATGTGACACTGAAGGTCAGCTTACACTCAATACTTGTTAATTTTTAAGTGCCTAGTTACTTCTCAAGAATTATTTATAAAATATTTCATAAGATTTTGTTGAAGTTGTTAGTAGAGATTAGAGTTTTAATACACATGAGACACAAATAGGAATTTGACTTGTTATTAATCAAAGTAGCAATAAAACAGAGAAAATTTTTTATAGAATGCTCATTACTTTGCAGGAACAATGATTTTATAGAAATGAAGGGCATAGTTTGTATTTTTATTTCAATAATTTTCATTTGTATTATTCCCCTTAACATTTCAAATAATCTTTTAAATCTATTAAAAGCATGATTTTTATTTTAAATAGAAAATAACTAATTATTGTGCTATTATAGATTGTATATATTTTACAAACTAAAACAGACGAATAAAAAAGAGGAAAATAAAATTCTCATTATGGCACCACCCTCAGTAACCACCTCTAATATAAATTTAGTTCCAGCTTTTTTTCTTTGTATATTTATATCTATATATCTACAACTATATCTATAATTACTTCTTGAAACAGAATCAAAACAAGCAGTGAAGTTCTTTCCATGGCAATTAATCTTCACTTACAGCATCATTTTTAATGACTAGAGACAGTGCCCTGATATGGATATGCTATAATTTGTTTAGCTGATTTGTAGTCACTGATTTGTGAACATTTAAATTATTCCAATGTTTTGGTTTTATAAATATGATGGCAATGAACAAATATGTAGCTCGATCTTTCTACACATTCTTGATCATTTCAACAGCATAAATTCCAAAAAGTAAAATCTGTGAGTCGAAGGATGCATGTTTTATAAACGTTGTACATACTGCTAAATTGCATCCAGAAAGACTGTACTAAGTGATAGTCCCACTACAGCTGAGTAGATGACATTTTCTGTCATGTTGTTTTTTCTAGTTGCTACCATACTTCCTTGATCCCAGGAGGCACATGGGATCCCCATACATTTTAATATGCTTACAATGGAGTCACATTTAACAATTAATGGTATATCATAATTTAACTGGTGGTTTGTTATTTTTCCCTTTCTTAGTGATACTTATAATATATTGTTACATCATATAACCAATGTCTGGAATGCCATAAAATATGGTCTGGCTTTATATGTGTGGCTGTGTTTAACAGATACACAGGCGATTTTAGCTTTTAGGTAGTCTAATTGTCTCTTCTTTAGCTGGCATGCTCATGATTTCTCTTGTTTTATGCAATAAATATTCACCTGTGTTTTTTCTATTATATTTTTTATTTAATAAACTTGAGAATTAGTTTTTCCCAAATGGATTACCCAATTCTCTTAATAATATTTATTGAATAATTCTTTTTTGCTCACATTTGTATTTAAAGATATCATATTTAAAGTTTATTCTATTTAAACATTAGTAATCCCTATTATTTCAGCGTTTTAAACACAATAAGCACTTAATAAATTTTCATTGATTGACTAATTAAATTTATAGAAACAATTTGTAGACTTTGGTCTAAGTTAAGGTTTTTTAGCCATGGTTTAAAACATCTGAAGGGATTCTAGTTTTAGGTGGGAAATGCCAATCAGCAATTTTGGCTCCTGGACTTATCTCCGCTTTAGTCACATAATAAATAATAGAATCCAGAAAACTGAAAACTACTGTTCCTCAGTGCTGACAACCCTCTTCTGGCCCACTGACATCAGGGAGGAGGGACTACTGAGCAGGGCTGGGAAGTCTCTCCTTTCAGTACTCAACACAACTCCATAGAAATTTACTGAGGCCACCAGGGCAATATGTTAAAGTAAGGTACCCCCCCCCCCCCCCCCGCCACACACACACACATACAAATCAGTTCAAAAGCTTATCTTTATAGTAAAAGCCTCAGCAACCATTTCGGTGGAATGACTAGAACAACCAGTCGCTATGATGCGCACTGACCACCAGGGGGCAGATGCTCAACACAGGAGCCAGGAGCCAGGCTAAGGAACAGCGAACCAAGTGGTAAGGAGCAGCAAGCAGGTGGGCGGTAAGGAGCAAGGGGTCCTGGACTGCAAGGGAGATGTCCCAGACTGCAAGAGGGCACAGGCCAGGCTGAGAGAACCCCCTTAATGCACAAATTTCATGCACCAAGCCTCTAGTCTTTTATAATACCCTCAGCCAGTCAGTGCACTCAGCTGACACTTGATGAGCAGCTAGTCTGTGCCTAGCACTAATGGCAGGCAGAGAACCAGCCAGTGGGCGAAAAAGAAGTCAATAAAAAAATGCTACAAAATTCAAACTTTAGTGTACCAGTGCCACTGGGAGAGCAATAGAAAAGACATAACAGTGGTCCAAGAGGAAGGAAGGAAGATAGAAAAAACACTTGGAGAGGTATCTGAAGATGCCAAGTGGAAACAATGAAGGTGGGAACAGTTTAACAAGCAAATGAGGAATGTACCCATGGGCTCTGGCATTGAAATGACAGTGAGAATGTCAAATGACAAGTCTGGGGAAACTGAAAAAGGAATCAGATAGAAGATACAGTGAGGAATGGAATTTGGACCTGACAACTGATTGAATATGGAATATAAGGAAGTTCAAAGAAAAGTCTGGGCAAATTATCCAGTTAGTAGCTTTTATGTTTGGTACTATGCTTGTGCCCATCCATTGAGAGAGAAAACACAGCAGGATGGACCAAGGTCAACTCAGTTTTAGACTTGTGGAGTGTGAGCTGCTGTAGGTGGACACAGCCCAGGGGAAAGCACAGCTCAGAGCTGGATACATACAAATCTGGAGCTCAGAGGTGAGTCAATCACATCCAACTGCAAATTACTTTAGGTCATTTGCTTTCCTAGTGAGAGCACCCTCACTGGGGAATGAGGTGAGCTTTTTCACTTGTCTGCTTGTTTTGCGAGAAATAAGAAAGTTCATAGATGGAACATGCTATATACAAGGTGACATTCCTTTCACCTTACAGTCAAAGACATTGGGTTCCTAAAGGGCAGGAGAGGGGAGGCCAGGAAACAAGAGAAGGGGTTTTAGAAGGCAGCAGAAGCAGGCCAATGTGCTTTACAGTTGTGTAGATTAGGTCACAATGGCAACATTTCCTTATCCCACCCCCCACATTAACATCTGTTCTGTTTGCAGCACTGGCTATAAACTTCTCATTCTTTGCAAAACAAATGGAATGAATAAATACTTAAGAATGACTTATCTGTACTAGGTTGATATGTTTTAAAAACAAAAGAGAGATTTTATTTTTTTAAATACTGTTTCAGTAGAACTAAAAATGTGATTTCCGCACAGCTAGTATGGTGGTTAAGCATCAACCCATACACCACGATGTTGCAGGTTCGATTCCCAGTCAGGGCACATACTAGGCTTGCATGCTCAATCCCCAATGCAGGGCATGCAGGAGGCAGCCGATCCATGTTTCTCTCGCATCAATGTTTCTATCTCTGTTTCCCTCTCCCTTACTCTCTCTCTAAAATCAATAAAAACTTTTTTTAAATGTGATTTCCAGTTTGCCGACCACTGCTCTACGGTGTTGTGATTGGCTTTAAACACGTCTAGAGTTAAATTTGCTTCTGAGAACAAGTGTTTGTGTTAATGTGACTAACCTGATACTAGCCAATGTGAACCCTATTATTTAAGACCTATACAATACTAAATAGTTTCATTAAATAATGAAAAAGAACTCTCAAGAGAAAAAATAACCCACACAAACACGTTTGTCACTTTGTGAGTTAAGGGCTGGAGAGAAGCTGGCTCTGAGGCCAACTTCATGGCTTTGGGCAACGCTGGGAGATTCAACAGAAACTACAAAACAGAAACTGCAGCCGAACCACAACGCTCAGTTTTTAGAGACAATCCACTCAGTAAATGACACGTCTCAGGATATCTTTTGAAGAATAAGTATTTATATTTCTTTTGTTTCTTGTTTTGATTTTGTTTTCAATAATGAATATTAGCTAAGCAATATCACCATGGAAAGTGTCATAAAGTCTAAAATGTTTTGCTTCGTAGTTCAGTTTGTCCATAAAATTCCACATATGAATGAAACCATATGGTACTGGTCTTTCTCTTACTGGCGACAGCATGGATGGACCTGAAGAACATTATGCTTCGAAAGCTTTTTGGAGTAAGATTTGTGTTTCTGACTTTAAGGAAATCTTCAGTATGATGCAACCCAGTGGAGTGGTTCTCAAAGTTGTTCCCCCAACCCCGACTAGCATCTGTACCACCTGGGAACTTGTTAGAATAACCCTTGAGCCCCACCCCCATTGTGTCAGAAATTCTGAAAGGAGGGTCCAGCAGTATGTATTTTAAGTAGCCCTCCAAGTGAATCTGCTGTACGCTGAAATTTGAGAGCGGCTATTATAACCTCATAGTAAGCGGCCATTACTGAGAACCGTGTGTAGAAGAGGTTACAGGTGCCCAGACATTCAGATCCTCCTGACCAGCCGGTATACCCATCCTCTGGATGCTTTGAGTGACAATGACAAGGACTTACTCCTGAGAACTTCCTCAGTGACTTATTCTTGGCTGACAGAACAAGAGGAGACGCCTGGGAAGCTACCCAGCTACCATCCCCAACCCAGGGCGGTGGGGGTGGGGCGGAGGGCAGCCAGTGATGACTTACAGAAGGTACTTAAGCCCAGACCCCTTAGAGGGCTGAACAGCTCTGCCCTGTGTGCCCCATGCCTCAGGCCAAGGCTAGATTTTCCCTAAGAACACATCCTTGGGGACTCCTTATCCTCCTCTACCCTGCTCTCCTCAGTCTTTTACCAATCTTTCCGAAACCTGCACACCCATATTCCTTTCTTACCTTCCACCTCTAGAGAAGCTAAGACATTATTAATAGTTGTAATGATTATAAGTTATTGCAAAGCCTTTCTATGAGCAATGATGGGTGGGAATGGTTATTTTGTTATTTTGTTATTTATTTACTTTTTTTGGTGAGGAATGAGGTTCCTAATATGGGAATTCCCAAAAGAGTCTTCTCCAAAAGTATATCAGATTATACTCTATGTTTCAGCACAGTAAAAACAAAGGTTGAAAACTGGTAGACCAGATGATCTCTATTGACCATTCAAGTTCTAAATTGTATGTGTCATGATAGTGAATAAGAGATTCTTAATGTACAATTTTACTTGTGTTCAACTATACAAGGTAGGGCAAAGGTAGGTTTATAGTTGTTCATATGGAAAATATAATAGTTAATAAATAATAATACAAGAATAAACTGTTTCATGTACTCACAACTATACAAGGTGGGGCAAAAGTAGGTTTATAGTTGTGAGTACATGAAACAGTTTATTCTTGTATTATTATTTATTAACTATTATATTTTCCATATGAACAACTATAAACCTACCTTTGCCCTACCTTATAAGAAAAGAAAGGACAAGTACCAAGAGGGGCAAGTACTCATGTTCACTAACATAAAAGAACTCATTCAACAAATGTTTATTGAGCCCCTTTGTGCCAGGCACTGGGGCTTCCATACTAAACTCTATAGGCAAAGTCTCTATCCTCAGGGAGCTCCCATAATACATGCACTCTGACATCAAGGAATGAAAAAAATATCTATTATGAAGAAAAGTAAAACAAGAAAAGTGGATAGAGAGGGATAACTTGGGGTGAGGGCTGAGAACTCATTGAGGAGGTGATATTAAATGCCGTAAGTAAAGTCATGAGACTATCTAACGTGTTCTATACAGAAGAAACAGCAAGTGTAAAGGCCTCAGGTAGGTGCTTACTTAGTGAGACAGACAACGGCAGGAGAGGAGGGGCTTGTAGGTCATAGTATAAACATAATGCGATGGGAAGCTCTCGGAGGTTCTGAGCAGGTGGTGGCATGGCTGGACATAGGTTTTCAAAGTCTACACTTATAGACTTACAGAGAATAGACTTTAGGTGGTGCAAGAGAATCAGAGACCACAGATGAGAGGATATTGCAGTAGACGAGGCAAGAATGAGATGAAGACTAACGGCTTGCAGAAAAGTTTACTTATCTACTCATTTACCTCTTTAATTCAATGAGAATTCTGAATAGCCCTACAAGATGTGCAGTCTCTGCAACTCTCCTTCCCTCTTTGCTGTATCGCAACCTGGAACGGGAAGGCAGGATTTACAAAGGCATTAAGTCTCAGATACCCAGTGTGAGTTAGGTATAGGACATCAGCATAGCACAGAGTACCCAAGAAGTGTTTCAATCCTGGTGCCCGTTTGTTGACACTAGAATTATTGTATTTCATGAAACAGCTCCCTGCTTCCTGTCCTTTTATATGGTACTGTGGAGATCTGGGAAGTTTTACCAAGTTCTATTCTCGAAAGCCACGATGTAAGGAATAATTTATTTCCATTTCATTTTACTCAAGTGTATAAATATGTTATTAAACAGTACCATAAGAGAAGACATTTGATACCATCTATGCTAACAACTAAAATTTTCTACTTCATATTTTGCTCCTAATAAAAATATATCCTTTGCTAATATTGTATTGTAAGTTTTTAAATGCATGGAAAAGAGATTTAAATTACAATTTATAATCCAAGCAAGTTTTAACATTAGAGGTAAACTCTTTTAAAAAGAACAATAACCCACCAGAGCTTACTTAGAAATAATATTTAAGGCTTAAATCTGTGGAGATTTCTAATACTCCTTTTCTAAGTGGAATTCAACGTTCCCATTCGTAGATTTCCCAATGTTGGTGGTTGTGGAATATGTGCCTGTGGTCAGGTGGTTTAGGGAAAATGGAAAGAATGAAGGTACTGGTTTTAAAATTAAACCTGAATCGTTCGCATGCCTTAAGGATCATGTCCAAAAAGAAATTGCTTTCCTTGGGACCAGAGGTACTATCTCACCATTCAAATGTAAAGCGCCAGGAGTTTATTTATACTTTCTCCATAATTTGTTTCCCAGACTTAGCTTTCTACACACACTTCCTTCAGGAAAGCATACACTTTCCCCCTCTTGCAGCCCAATTTCCTGTAAGAGAGACTCTTTCGGAAATGATGATCACAGCATAATTCTTGTGTTTTCTAGTGATAACTGAGAAGCGAAACACTCATATACACATATACAAGACACTTCCCAAAACCAAAGGAGAAGGAAGCAGAGGAAAGAGAGGAAAGAAATGTTCTGCGCGTCCCAAACTCTCTCCTCTTGCTTGCAATAGTAACTATTGCAGTATTTCCATAGCTTACACTGGGATTTCAAATCTATACCCTCTCCCCTTCTTTTTAGTGTTAGATACAGGTTCATGCAATCTGAGACACTGTTATAGCTCAGAGCAGTTCTATCTTGGGCAATCATAGGATACCCAAGGCTGCTATTGGAACAGGTGCTTGTTGTGTTCCACGGTGAAGCTGGATAATGAGGCTGAGTAGTGCTCAGGTTGTCAGAACTGTGTCATAACCATAACATTTGTTATGACTTCCTTTATGTATAAGACTGCTCCTCTGACCTAAGTGAGGGCTTGTGGGGCTGTGTCCACAAAAGAAAGAAAAAGGTGCAGTTGGGTTATGAAGACTACCTTCCTACACACAAAACTGTCACACAAAGTTATCTTAGAAACCCTGGGTGATGCTGTCGCTGCCTCTAGATTAAGGTTTAGCCAGGTCTCTAGAGACAGCTGCCCACTGGAAGTGGTCCTAGAAGCAAGGCAAGGTGTCCCTGTGCCAGAGCAGCCTCTAGAAAGCTGATGGATGGACATGCCCGCCAAACAGAAGAAGCCACTGCCATGAAAAACACTGCCCAGGGAAGAAAGAGGACTTTTTCACTTATGGATTGCTGTAGAATGAACATTCGTGTTTCCCCCCCAAATCGTGTGCTGAAACCTAATTCCCAAAGTGATAGTATTTGAAGGTGGGGCCATTGGAAAGTGATGAGATCATAAGGGTGAGGCCTTCACTAATGGGATTAGCACCCTTATACAAAATGTCCCTGTCCCCTTCTGCCCTGTGAGGACACAGAAAAGAGATGGCCACCAATGAACTAAGAAGTGGACATTGAACCTGCTAGCACTTGGTTCTTCGACTTCCCAGCTACCAGAACTGTGAGAAATAAATTTTTGTGGTTGATCAGCCACCGAGTTCATGGCATTTTGTTATAACGGCCTGAACCAGACTAAGATTAAGACACTGACCATCAACTTCATACTTGTATCTTATAATTAACACCTTTCCTCAATTCTAAGACATGATCACACTGACTTCTCAGGAGGAAATAATACCATTAAGACTGACAGCACATGCTGATATAAATTATAAAAATATATTCATCATTAAATAAAAGAAATAGTATATTATTAGAAATGGGAACGAGCATAAAAGTACTATACTATGTGGAGCCATTCCTAGGCTATACATTTAAATATAGTAACTCACTTAATCTTCATAAAAATCATGGTCCTTTGAGGTAGATGTAATTTTCCCAACTTTACAGATGGGAAAACTAAGGCCGAAAAACAATTAATGAAATTAAGAAGAGTGATGAATCTGGAGTTTTGTGAACTCATGCCCAGTCCCTCTGAGTTTCTGAGATGTGCCATCTTCGAAGAAAGCCACCAGGGGAGAACTAGAAGCACTGCACTAGAAAGGAGGCAGATGGATAGCCACTGTCCTCCCCACTGTCTCGATGACACCAAAGATCAAATTTAATAAAAAAAAAAAAAAGACAGTAATAGTTTAGTGGCCCAAGACCCCTGTTGTAAGCTCCATTATTTCTAATTGCATACAAATCAAAACCTGCTCCTGCTCCTCCCAAATTGTAGGTGGTAATATTGTGAATAAGAAGAAACAATGGCTGTGAGGTCTGAAAGATCTGGGGTTTCTAATCATGTACTGGAGCAGAAAGGTGGAGTTTCTAATTAATGTCAAAATGATGATTTGGAAAATAAGTGGTACTGAGAAAAAATGGCAATTAGAAGATAGATTCCCTACTTCTCAAGAACACCCAAAATAAATTCCAGATGAACCAATAAATTTTAAATAAAAGTATCTTCATGGTGATAGAATAGTTCTGTATCTTAATTGCAGTTATCATTACATGAATATTCACATGTGATAAAATAGCATAGAATTATGCACGCATATTGTACCAATGTCAGTTTCCTGGTTTTGATAGTGTACTATAATTATGTAAGATGTAACCACTGGAGGAAACTGGGTGAAGGATACACATGATTTTTCTGTACTATTTTTACAACTCCCTGTGAACCTATAATTAAATCAAAATAGTCAAAATAAAATGTAATCACAGAAGAATTAGAATAAAGTAAAACAATAGCTGAACTTAGCATGAGGAAGGGAGAATCTATTTTTTTAATTAATAAATTTAATCACATAAAATGTGTTTTTTCTGAATGTCCAAAAATACAAAATCGGTAGGCAAATATTCAGATGTTTTCTGTGTATCTGACAAATGAGGGTTTAATTAATTTAATATCACTTATATAGTGGCTAAAAGTGTGGACTCTGGAGCCAAATTGCTTGGGTTAAACCATAGCTCTATCACTTGATTGCTGTGTGACTTTGCTTTATATTGCTTGCTCTTGGAGCCAAGAATGGAATTTTCATAAAATCACTATTTTGTGTGACCTTGGGCAAGTGGCTAAACTTTACTGGATCTCTTTTCCCACATCGTGAAAGGAACTTTTCACTTTTCAGGAAATACACACTGCAAGACACACTCTAATCCTTTCAATCTCCAAAGAAATTTGAGTATCTATAACTAGAGGAAGGTGGGAGGAGAGGAGGGCACACAAAACACACTCCCAGGGAAAGCCATGGGCCAATGCAGAGCCGCACCTCTGCTGACTGAGTTCCCCTGGTGAGCTAAGTCAACCGGGTCCAGCAACAACCAACACTCATAGAGAAGTCAGAGATACCGGTATGCATACACATTCTCTCTCTCTCTCTCATACACACACACACACACACACACACACACACACACAATACATATTTCTCCTATTATGATACTCTGTGTCAGGCAGGGAGAACGCCCAGCCCAAAAGGCCCACGAAATCATTTGGTCTGGCCCTGCCAAGGCATTAAGGGTGAGTTAATTAAATGTTTGACCAAATATAGCCGGTTAAGTTTCCCCACCCCTGCTCTATGTGGATATCACTTAGATGTTTCCCTTGGAATAACAAAGGCAGGGTGGGGACGGAAGAATGGCTTTGTTGTGCATACAGAACTGAACCGCCTCTAATCAAAATCTTGCACACCTTGTGCGCTGATTTGAGAGCAGTAGTTTTTTTTTTTTTTTCCTATACGAGCAGCCTGTGTTTAGCTCTGGTTTATAGGTGAGGGCTCCACAGGACAAGAAACTACCCCAGAAAAAAAAATGTTTTTCAGTGATCTTCTGTTGAGCCTGAAATCCCACACTGGTGCTTGCAGGGCATTCACAGGAACACCTTACTCCACAGTCTCTCAGCCCTGAAAACATGGAGCCGGCTCATGTTGATGGGTCATGATGAAACTGGAAGTAGCTTTATAACAGGTTGGCTCCTAAAGTAGAGAGGGTTAAAGCAAGGTGGACTCAGAGCCTTTATAACACACATACATCTAAAGTATCAATACCCCCATCTGCTCCAGATATCACTGCTGAGCACACGGGGGAGGAAAAGGCAGACAGAAGTCCACAGTCCAAGAAGCCGAAAAGGCAATTTGTGGTTCTAAGAAGAACGATTGAACTTGGCTTCCTTGACTTTCGATGTTTCTGCGGAAAAAGTCACATGAAAATATCTTTTTTTCCACCCTGCTATCCTCCTCATCGGAAACATGCCAAGTTTCTTTCACATTAGAAAAAGACCTCAACAGTACGAAAGATTAGGAGCCGGACTTTACATTTCTTCTAAACTTGTCCAGCGGCCCGCCTGCCCATCCACTACAAAAGAAATTCGGTCATTGATAATTATCTCTTTGTCTCCACCTAGATCATCTGAGAGAGAACTGGCTGCCTTCAAATCGCTCTGAGCGTGGCAGGACGGTCAGGCTTTTGGTGGCGGTGAGGGTTATTTTGGGAAGCTAGGCCTTGGGTGGGTTTAAGGATGGGCTGATGACAAAGCGAGAATTGCATCCTGCGATGATGTAACCAGGGTGGGTCTCACAGTAACCTTTGAATTTCTTAAGCATTTCTTCTGCTTCACCTTGGCAAGCCTGCGTCAGAGAAGGGTCATATAACTTGTGGCCTGGGTACACCAGGGACTCCTAACTCCAGGCTGGGTTTTTAGAACATATCTTCCATTAACTCACTGTCTGGCTCCAGGCCACACACAAACTCCTTCTACAACTCAATTTCCTCCGTTGAAAGTGAGGGGAAGCCCCCACTTACCTCCTTCACAGAGCTACTCAGTGGAGTTTTAACAAAACGAGGTGGCAGAGCATGTTACATTTCTAGAATTGCTCTGGAAATCCTCAACAGTAAAAATGCACAGCTACCAAGTGTCTCTCGCGAGATAAAATGTGGTAGAAAGGAGATCTGAAAATGCACCGTCTCTTGGTGCCCGAATGGCTTGTGGACTTGACACAATTCCTTTAATTGCTATGTTTTTCTCTATTTCTGTAAATCACTTCTGTCATTTTCCAGATGACCATCAGGAAAATACTATGGATATAAGCCTGCATACAATCATGTTTTTCAAGATTCCTGTCTTGCATAAAGCAGGTAGCAGCTACCCCTGAACAGCAGTGTTAGCTGCGAGAGCAGCCAGCCTGCCCTGCTGAAGCAGCATTGAGCCCTCAGGCCACCCAGCCCTGTTCACAGACCACCCCCACCCCGGGGGCCCCTGAACACTGGAGTGACAGATGAACTCAGCTTTCGGAAGTGGCTGGAGTGGCTGAGATAGGGGTGCACTTCCTAGAGGACAAGTTCAGCCAAAGCCACATGAAAAGACGGCTGCTTAATGTTGGCAGGACTTTTCAGGAGGGTACGTGGGTGAGGGAGTGGGCAACAGTGTCATAAAATGACAAAGCCGAACTAATTTCCTGTCCTCATAATTCAAATCTCTGATGGGGGTGGAAGCCAGCCTCAGAGGCCTGGGGCTTTTTTGAAAATGAACTAGAACAGGAACAAATGATAAAAGGAGCCAGGGTTTTAGCAGGGCCACTATCAACCAAACCAAAGAGGGAGGGGGAAGATTCCCTCTCAAGCCCAACGCTTGCTTGTAATTTTCAGACTGGGTTTGCTACAGGAAGGTCTGCAGAAGGGACACGAGGTGTGGTTTTGTTTCTGTGGTGGTTCTTTCTCCTCAGTGAGTGACATCACGCACCTCCTAGCAGTCTCTGATAAAATGTAGTACTCCATGGTCAGAAAGTATCCCTTGCTATCTGAATCCTTGCTGTCTAAACTCAGGAAGTGATTCAATCAGAAGCCATAATT
Source organism: Myotis myotis (assembly GCF_014108235.1). Taxonomy (NCBI): domain Eukaryota; kingdom Metazoa; phylum Chordata; class Mammalia; order Chiroptera; family Vespertilionidae; genus Myotis; species Myotis myotis. The sequence goes on from NW_023416315.1 coordinate 9,514,595, forward strand.
CAGATATTGAAAAAAACAACAATACAGTTAATACATATGTTTCTTTCATTGATTTCCAGGACCAGGGGAGTCAGGGAACATTCCCTTTGACATCTGTCCATTTTCACCATCATAAAAATATCAATAAGTGATTTAAAGCAGAACAAGTGAAAATTGTTCAAAACAGGACAGCATGACGGGCTTAGTTCCTTCAGCTTTCCAAGTTGCTCAAACATTAGTATATCCAGGATATTTCCTATTCGGGATTCCCTGAATAGATTCAATGCGTAGGTCTCTCATTTCACAATCACTTCAATCCTACAGTGTAAGATCTCACTCCAGCAAGGCCAGAAGACCCACGCCTTAGGTCCTCCTGAATGCTTTAAGCATCTTCAATCCTAAGATAGGGCTAGAAATGTGAGACCAAAAGCCATTTAGCTTGTGTACATACACTGCAACTTAGAACACAGTGTGTAAGGCAGGCTTTCAAGAAGTTCCCAGCATCTTCGGAGTCCCAGGAACTGTATGTGACTCATAACATGTAGAATAGAATTCTCCACCCATGCTTTTCAATGTCATCTTCTTCCTTGTCCTTGTTCCAACCTCCTCTATAGATCAAGAGACACATTCAGCTGCCTACGGTAACCACAAAGATTTCCCCCATAAAGCAAATTCCAGCAACAAGGAAAAAAAATAGTTTCAAAGGGCTCACAGAATTTAGTGGTTCATGGATTAAATCAGATAGTCTGGGTTCCAATTCTCATTCTGCTAACAATCAAATAATGAAAAGCATTTAAGCACCCTTTGTATACTTCACATTCTTAACACTTCAGTAACTCATCCGACCTTCATAACAAACTTCTGAGCGACAGGGGAAGATTTTGTCATCCCTAATTTACAGATGAGCAAGCCAACTCTGAGCTCTGCATAACCTGACAAAGGTTACATTTCTATATTGGTAGAGCTGTTGTCACATTCAGCCTCCTTGCTCAGCGTCCACCACCATGTAGCCTGAGTTCCAAGTTGTCACCCCTGCCACAGGCATACACATGCCTACTCACTTCCACCCACCCTCCATGTCCCTTAGCAGCTAGTCTCATTACACAACAAGCTGTCATCTCAATTATTTGTACGCCTATCTTAGGAAGTGGCCCTGCATCTTTCATGCAGCACGTGCTCTGTAAATATTTGGTTGGTTGAACCAAACTGAATCAATCTGATACAATTGCAGAACAGGTAAATTTTGTTCATCCCCATTCTATAATTTCTAGTTCTCAACCTCAATTCCCATCTATCAAACTCTCAGGTCTTTCAAACACATAAAAGCTGTATGATTGATGGGAACTTAAAAAGTTCTATATCACTGTAGGTAATAAACTTGAATCTAAATGGATGTGGCTCTAACTAATGTCGGGCATAGCCAGAAAGTCTGGGATGACTTGGGAGTGTCAGAGCCTTCCCAGTGGGCCCGAAATGACATTTAGAACTCAGTGGTACTTAAGCCTGTACCACAATCACAGGCATCCAGTCACCCACTTTGTTTTTTCTCATCTATGGGTTGAAAAGTATGAGTCATATACTGTTGGAAGTATTTTTAACTCCAATTATTTGGATAGTAAAATGTAATGTTTCAACCCTAACTGAATACTGAGGCCAATCTTAGCAACCAATTAGGCAAAGTAAAAGCAAAAGAAAGTATATCAAAGTAAAAGTCAAGAGAAAAAGAGTACGCTATTTAAGAAGATTATGTTGCTATCCTGACATGTATAACGCAAAGCATCTGTGAACTTTCCACACAAATAGCAGAATGTAATCACTTTTTCCTCTTTGATGTGGCCCACATACAGGGCCCAACCATGAAGGAGACGGTATGCATCCCGAGCTAGCCCTCAGCCTGTGCTGGCGCTCCAGTTACAAATGAACACATGCTCTCAGATTGCTGAGACTCAGATCAAGGGCAAACCCACTCCAAGCTTCAGCTTCTTTTGTTTACTCTTTGAGCCACTCTCCTCTTGCCTACTCCTCCCTGCTACCTCTAACAGCCTTGGTTCAGGCCACCTGAACATGTGATACTCATGATGGACACTGCCTTTCCCTCCTAGTGGCCTCTAAGACACTGACACCCCTGCCCCAGCCATGCCGACCACGGGCAGGCTTCTCCTCATAGCACTCTCTCCGTCTTCAGGGCTTACTCATGCTGCACCTTGTCTCAGATGCCCACCCAAGTACCTTGTCCTTGCCCACTCATCCTTCAGACTCAGCTCCTACAACCTGGGAAGTTTTACTGACTCCACCAGGCTGCTAAAATCTCTTCCTCTGTGTTTTCCAAAAGTCCTGGACCTAGAGTAAGCACAGCATTTATGACTCCAAACAGTAAATCCTGTTATCTCTACCTTGTGTCCTCAAAGGTCCCACAAAGAGCTGGCTCATGGTGAGCCCCAAGGAGAAAGCTTGTTGACTGACTGACTAGTTGAATGAATTGACAGCAATAAGGTGCAGTCGGATCCATCACTTCAGGCCACTGGGAGGTAAAAGCCAGAGTTATTTGAGATGTTTCTGTTCCTCGGTGCCTAACACAGTGCCTGGTGCACCTTATCAGTTAGTTAAATAAAATTGAGCCACATAATTCTTGCCTTGACCAAGCTTTATGTATTCAGCAATCATTTACTGATCACCTATATACACACATTTCATTAGGCACTGTGTGAACAATCAGGTAACAACAATCAGGACGCAACAATCAGGGAAGCCGAGGGTCTAGAGATGTCTAGAGTCTGGAGAGTTAATAGATTTATAACAGAGAAGAGCCAGAGGTGGCTGAGTGAAATGCAACAAGTCTTCGTAGAGGATATAGGAAAGATTTAGCTCTAGAGATGAGTTTTGAGGCAGATCTTAAATGATGAGTACATAATTATACACATTTTCCCAGCCTTTTAGCTGTGTGTGTGTGTGTGTGTGTGTGTGTGTGTGTGTTTTGGTTATCTGCTACTACTATCCAAAAAGTCCTCTGCTGTGAATATTTATGCAAATGTTAACTACAGACTAATTACACACTATAATCCCCTTGGTTACTTTCTCCCACAATGACCTTTTGCATGTCTCTAACATGTTAGCTGTCCTTCGGCTGACAGTTGTTTTAACATTCCACAGATCCTGGTTTACCATCCTGAACTGCTTCCTCTCCGGAGTCCTGTTAATCTCTCATGTTTATTATCATTTTTTTCAGCTGCAGTCATTGTGAACAGTAGTGTGTTTTCCCCCAAAGTAATAAATATTCAAGCATTTATGAAGTAATGAAGAAAATATTGCTGAGCATGAAGAGCTGATATAAACAGTGAGAAGCAAATGAATCACATTAAATCTATTAGCATTCTCACACCTTCCTAGAGGCTCAGTTACTTCAGACAAGGTAGCCAAAACTTGGAGTTTAGAGGTTTTGATAATGACTATAGGGTGTGAAGTAAAACAAAAGATACATTGGCTAGTTATGGCTCTAGATGTCAATTCTCTCGTATTAACAGCCCATAGGTAAGAATTCTTTTCATGTTTTTAATTTATCACTTGGAGACTGGGATAGTCTACTTACCCTGCACATAAGATACAGCCTGGGCAGTGTAACTGCCCCTAGGAAATGCAAGGCTCTCTGCACTGGGGACACCTAGTTTGAACTCACACCTAAACCTCTGACCTCAGACCTCCACTCAAACAGCCTCCTGGCTCAAAGACAGCTACTGCAATGATACAAGTATGTTTCCTTTTCCACCATTCCTCTCTGATGGTGCCTAAGTATTAATGCAAAGTTAGTTTAGAAGTGCTTTCAAATATTAACAGACTAGAAGCCCGGTGCATGAAATTTGTGCACAGGAGTGGGAAGTCCCTCAGCCTGGCCTACACCTTCTCACAATCCGGGACCTTTCAGGGGCTGTCCAACTGCCAGTTTAGGCCCAATCCCGCAGCAAATGGGGCCTAAATCGGCAGTCAGACATCCTTCTCATAATCCGGGACCACTGGCTCCTAACCACCTCTGCCTGCCTGCCTGATCGCCCCTAACCACTCCCTGGGGGGTGGGGCCAGCTGGGGCAAGGGGCCGTGGTGTCCTGGTCTCTGGTCGTTCCACCATTTTCGTCACTGGGCTTTTATTATATAGGACAGTTGCTAGACATGGGTGCATGCAGGTATGCACATATTAAGCAAATGTCCATGAGACATGATATTGGACATGAAAGAAGATGGCTGGATGGAATATGTATAGGGTCATGAATAGACATTTTGTACTCAGAAAAGCTTTGTGGTCCTAGCTCTTCCACTGCGTGACTGGGAAAGCTGCTCAACCTCTCCAGGCCTTGGTTTCTTCATCCCCTTCATGCAGCAGTTCTTAACCGCAGGCAATGTTGTGTCGGCTATTTTACTGTAGTTGGCAATCTCAGCCCCCTTAGTAATACTTCATAAATACTTATCTTATGCCCAATGCTAACCTTACTCTTCCTGAAACCAAAACTCATAAAACAAAGGTGTGGTCAGCACAAATGTATCTGATTTTCAAGCTGAAGCCACTCGCACTGACATGTAACCCAGTGGCATTGGGCTATCTAATCCCCCAAAATGTTTCTAGGCATGTGGTCCATATTCATCTGCTTCTTCTTGAGGCAAGGTGTTAATTTCATTTCGGAAAGTGCAGCACCATTTCCTACACAGTAATATCTTCAAAAAGGAGTGATTTGGACACTGATGGCCAGAATTGGTTTATGTCCTCTTTGATTTGTTTGTGTAATAAGACCAAAAGAGGACAAATTCATATATTTCGCACTGGCTGAAGCCAGGGCAAGGTTCTATTTACAGACCAGCAAGAACAATGTGGCAATTGTTCACTAGCAATGTGAATCATTTTCAGACAAGCCCCAGAAAATCTGGGATAAGTTAGGTGGAAGAGAGATAGATGACAGTATGTGGAAAACTTTATTTATGAATGTTAATAAAATTTCTATTGCAAAGGAAATACTAGAGACAAAACTGAAAAGCCCTACATTCAGAATGAAAATTATTCCAGCCTGACTATGATGCAAACACACCAAAGACCAATTCATTAAGTGCCAAGTTCAAGAGAGGGGTGGCAGGCTGGAGCTACAGCTGGAGAAGTTCCCCTCCTCATGGTTTTGCCAAGACACTGATCACACACTTTGCAAACCATGATAGATATGTTAGGGCAGATCTGACATCCTTGCTGAGCTTTCTCCATGTCAGCTTTCGCAGCATGGAAACAAGTTGGTATGGTTTAGACTAAAGGCAATCTTCTCCATTCACATTTGGGGCCTTTGACAGAGGCTTTCAAAATGGAAAACAAAAATGGCAGCCAGTCAAAATCAAGATTTTAATTTTTACAACATCTGGAGATCCCATTGAATTCAATGGCTGATAAAATCAGAATAGACTTGAACTTATTTGAATATGAACCTCCAAAAAAGTCTAGATACATACTGGTTATATTGTGGGTATGGACATCTTTAATTTGTTTGAGCTGTGGAAATGCTTTCAAAAAGTATGGTGAGAACATGACAAGGTAATGTTTTTTGAGAGCTTGATATGCTGACTTCTATTTTCCACAGGTTAGAATAAAATGTTTTCAAACATTGACTGAAAGGAGTACCACTTGTTAAAACCTTCCAGATCATGGAAAGAGCAAATATTTTAACTGTGTGCATGTAGCTGGGATTTGTGAAGAAGTGAATATCAGTTAAAGTGTCATCAAGGTAAGATGAGAATTTCAAAATTCTAATATTGATGAATATGCTGAGCATCAGGCTCATGTAAAAAGCCAGGTTTTCTTTAGTTGGTCTATCTTTATTCCATGATTATATCTTCCAGCTAATGTGATCAAAGGCTTTACACTCCTTGAGAGTAGAGAATGGTAGTCCAACAGTGTGACCTCAGAAGTCCAAAGTCTGGGTTCAAATCCCAGCTCTGATACTTGTGTGACTTTGGGAAACTTATTAAACTTCTCCAACCCTCAGCTTTCTCATCTGTTAAGTGGGGATAATAAGGCCACTGTTTTTAAAAATTAAGCATGTAAGAACTTTGGAAGAACAGCACCTAATTTATTAAATGTTCCATCAATTGTAGCTCTCCTTATCTAATTTCATCTTCACACAGAAGATGTGAAGTAAGTACTGTCTGCCCATCATTCTCATCTAACAGATGAGGAAAGTGAGGATTTGGTAGGTAGACTAACTTGCCCAAGATCAGACAGCTCTTAAGTGGTGGAGCCAGTACTAGAAACAACCTCTCTCTCAGGCCAAAGCTCAAGTTCACAAGCACTCCACATGTAATGTATTTGGGAAGATGACTATAAAAAGGAAGAGTTGGTCTTTCCTACTAAAGGACATAATAGCTACTAGGGCAGAGATTAGGAATGTTCTCAGTCCAGGAAGTAATTTCCATAACTTTCTAAGGGGCATCTACAACTCCTTTCCTCTCCCCAAATCACTTATAATGAAGGGGTACGATTACAAAGATGAACCCTATTAAAACTCTTATTCCCTCCATTTAAGGGGTCCCTTTCTTCACACTTAGCACAAAGCGTGATTATCTGAAAGCCATCTCCTTCCCCTTCCTCAACAAACTTCTCAAGAATGTGCCCCTCTCATCATGATGAGTCTGTCATTAGTAGAATTTTGCTGAGTATGAGTCAATTTCAGCTGACTTCTGGGTGAAGGCAGCAGCCTAGCAGGCTCTTGCCGAATTTTAAAATGAAGGTTGGTGCCTGGGTTCTATCTGTCTTTCTTCTGGAACCTTCTTTCCTCTGCCACTATCCTTGCCCCCACCACAACCTCTTCCCCCACTCCACCCTAGGAATCAAGGATCTATGAAATGTTCTTGGGTTAGTGAAAGGGTCCATTGTGGTAGCATATTCACATCATCAAATTTTACAGCTTTATTTTTCTCATCCAGTTTCCCCCTAATGAAGGCTCCCACTCTTTTAGTACAGATTAAAAGAGACCTTTTGCATTTTCAGGGATTGTACCATGGAAGTCCATAAAATCAGGACTGTTGAGCCTTCAAATTTTTGCTTTTGTTGCTCTTACTTCTTGACTTGAAAAACCTTCTTCTTTTCCCCTCCCTCACCCCTTTGCCATCTTAACCTGGCAAACTCTTACCACCACTCTAAAGACAGACAAATGGTACATCTTCACTGTAGTTTTCCTAGACCTCAGGATCATCTGTGTTCCCTGCAAGGCAAAGAATTACCTCTTTTGTATTCTTCAATTTCTTATAACCCTATAACACTTAGCATATTATTTCATAATCTTTCTCTATTCAGCACCTAGTATAGCCTTGAGATATAACAGACACTCAATGGGATTTACTGAGAAAAACCATTAAAGGTTAACAGATTTTGATTTACTACCTCCTAGTTATGTGATCATGGGCAAGACCTCTATGAACCTGTTTCTTCATCTGTAAAATAGACAGTATTGCTATAAGAAATAAATGAGAAAGGGATATAAACATTTTTGCTACATCGTGCACATTTAACAAATTTTTGTGTCTGTCTTAAATTTTGTGCATATTTTCTTCTCTTTATGCTCCTCTTCCACTCTCCCACCCCCACCCCATTTCTTCTTTTTAGAGCAGAGAATGTAGCTCTCAAAAGTTTGGATAAAGGAAAATTATAATGACAGGTTTTAGGAGAATCTAAGGGAGGGAGACATCTATTTGATGGAACACAATCCTGATATCAAGGGTGGTCTTAGTATGGAGATGAATGTAGGATTGCTAAGCCAATAGTCTTTAATAATTTCTTGCCCCACTGACAAAGTTATCACCATTATGGAATAGATATTTGCAGGCTATTTTGGCTTGGCTCCATTACATTTTTAATACTTCTAACATGGTTATTCTGATTCCACACTCACCAGAAAGCTGGGCCTGCTATCTGGGGAGAATTATGGATCATGCTGAATTTGATTCTTTCCAGACCCCTATGACTGTGATATTTCATGATCAAAAAATGGCATGGCTTTTGATTATGATCTGGCTGTGAGGAGAAAACCTCTAGTCTTAGAGTCAAAAAGACTCTTCTCACATACATTCATCAGCTTCCTGGAGTCTACCACATTCATATATATTTTATCGTAGCATGAGACAATATGACAGAGCTTAAAAACATGCACAAAAATAATGTCCTGCATTTTCAATGAGAGGTCCAGAACACTCCAGGCTTCATTCAGCTTTCCCCCCCACGGTTCCTATAGATTTCAAGGGCATTCTTTGACATCCTAGTTTTCCAACAGTAAGGACCCTAACCTCAGTTTTAACTTGATCCTCTTCTAAGTCTCCAAGAGGAAAGTCAGAAAGCCAAGGCAAAAGGCATAAGTGTATTTGGTCTTGATGGATTCTTGCTTTTACCACTGGAGAGAAATAGACCTTGTCAGTAACATGCTCAGTCACAATCTCTAAGTCCTCCTAACGATTCCAGTTTAAATGTTTGTATAGATGAATCTCTGGTACTATTCCATTAATGTGACTTACAGTAAGACATAAAAATGTAGCTTTTCATTAATTAATATAGAACTTAATTAGCCATGGGGAAAAAGTCAGCTCTTAAGAAAAATAATATTGGAGTTACAAAGCACATGTGAAGGTGTCTGGATAGGAAGTCTAAAGTCTAAAATATTTTCTTGTTTTAAATTTCTTTTGAACAGAAGTCAACTCACATCACAAAACTATTCTTGTTCATACATATAATGATACTGTAAACACAAGTTTTAAAAAGAGCTTTAAGGCAATAGTCACAGACAACCAAATTGTAACCATTATGTTTACCATCTTGGCCCATGTCCCACGCTCCACATGTTTTTGGCATCGGTTTTTTGATTCAACAATAAGGGCTCAAATATGAAGATTCCTTTTTGTTGCTATTCCAAATGCATGAGAGAACAAATCCATTTATCTAAATATGAATTTGAAACTCTTTGGAGTATGGTGACCATATGAACCAACCCTCAGAAAGTAAAAAAATATATATATTGTAAAAAAATATATATATTAATTTCCCTTTCTGTTGGAACACTTTAGGTTTCTGACATGAAAAACGAATCCTGTTAAGTGGTAATTTACAGTGTCTACTTATTCCTTAAATGTGGAAAATCCACAGGGCTAGAGATTGGAAATGAATGAAGAGAGTACCTTGGGTAAAATAATATACACAGCTAATCCTCATCATTAACTCTGTATCATTCTCCCCCACCCCAAATTACCCCCACCCCACTTCCTCACTTCCTCACCTTCCAATCCATCCACTCCACCACCGAGCTACTCAATTAAATGAGGAATATCCAGCAGTGTTTGCTACAAGAATTTGAATTGCAGCAAACAGACTTGGTCTATTTATAAGAAATGAGCCTTCTACTGTGGTTTCATCTCATTCATTCCAGGATTCCATGAAGATTTCCTGCCTTTGCTATATGGTGCTCTTCACACAGTGAGAAGGAAGGAAGGGACTATGGACCAAGGACAGTATTTATGGAAGGCCTGCAGGCCAATAGCAGGAAGGCTCCATCTGAAATCTAAGAAGACAGCAATCCCATAAGGTTCTTTACTTCTCTCATTGGGAAAATACTCATAATAATCTTTCTTTTGAGAGCAACATTCTAAATACTGCTGCTCTCTTTTTGCTTGGAAAACTGTTTTTTTAAATTTAGATGTAAAAAAAATAAAATATACTGCCCTCCTATTATATTTGTTTTCCCAAGAAGTTGAGGGTTCATCACTTGCCAGCCACTGGAAACTTAAGTCTTCTCTCAAACAATGAAATGTCTGCTGTTCCCCCAATTACTTGATAAGTTTAAAATGAGCAAACACAGAGGGGAAAATGCAGGTCGGTGGAAATTGGAATACATGAGGTCAGGTTGTGGCTTTCTGAGCAAGTCTTGCTTACAAGTTTTCAAAAAAATGTATATTTGGGTATTTTCCTAATGTGATTAAATAATTGCCTTCCCTTCTTTCCTTCACTGACAAACTATATGACGAGGAGTCAATGTTTAAAACTCACTCCAGCCCCACGGTTCTTTAAGTTAGCCTTTAAGTAAATCCATTTCATTGCAAAATTCCATAGTGGGACATTAGAATGTTTACTCCATCCAAAGTTTCTTTAAAATTTGAATATAGAATTTAAATACTTAATCTCATACACAAATATGCCAATTTTAATTTAAAGTCTTTTATCATATAAATATTTATATAGTGTAATATATATTATTTTAACATCATTTTATACACAAAACAGTAATTTAAAAACAATTCTTTATAGAAAATTTGAAAAATGCAGGGAAAAAAAATTTAAAGGGCTATATACTCTTACTCCCAAACACAATTAGTATTAATATTTGAGGATATGTCCCTCCAAATTTTTTTTATTTTGCATATTGCTTTTCTTATAATTATAATGACAGAATGCTTGAAATTTTGTATCTTGCTATCTCTTCTTTAATATTATATACAGTTTGTTTGATGGTAATCTATTATTCAGACATAACTACTTTGGGGTTTGGTAATTGTCTTTAGTTTTTTATTTTTAATGCTATCTTGGGAACAAACATAATTTCAGACAAATAAAAGTGCCATAGCAACTATTCCAGTGACTGGGAAGAACATCTGGGTTTTTATTTCTTTGGGCAAATTGGAACTCAGAAGCACATGGCTAGTAGATCTTGAAGCATCTCACTTTAGATCTCTGGCAAAACGACCTTCTTTGGGCCCTGCACATCCACAAGGGAGACTGTATCTCTAATGGTAACCACTGCAAAATGAATATGAACAAAAAGTTTCAGTCTATTGGACCAAGATTTATCATGCCCTGGGAGTCTTTACCTACACAGCACTAATATTTACTTACCACAACATTAAGACTACTAATAAGATTTTCCATTTCTATGACACCTTCCAGGTTGTCTTAACATCTTGAATGTTCAACAAATTTTATTGAAGGATGAGTAGCTCCATATTAACAAATCACTTCTTTGATAGATAAGTTGATGGATAAAAGAACATTTCTGGGCCTATGTCTGCTAATTTCAAGTCACAGAAGAAGTGGACAAGAACAACTTATCTTCACCATTTCCAAGTATAGCCACCTATCCTCTGCTTGAGACTTGCTGACTTGAAGAACCTGGAAGATCTTATGGAAATGCTCTTGGAGGATCTTGATCCTCAGGAGAGAGTTCCTAAGGGATTTTACATAAGTCTTATGAGGTATATAGGGTAAAAATAAGAGGCTAGTGTTTGCATATCATCTAGAAATTACTGAAGGACGGAGGTCTATTATAGCACCCCAGTCAACAGAGCATGAAGTGGTTGCAGTATCATATAGTGTTTGTGTGAAGAAAAAAGTGTGGGCACCCCAATCCACTTCCCCCATGAAACTCTGAGATGTGGAAGAGGAACTAGCTGTTCCTGAGCCAAGAGACCGCCAGAAAAACCTAGAAGGCACTTCAGGTAAAAAAAAGAAAAAAAAACACAAAAAAGGAAGGAAGGAAGGAAGGGAGGGAGGAAGGGAGGATGGGAGGAAGGAAGAGAGGATGTTGGCCCATCATCCACTACTGGGTACAGCTGAGGGAGATTAATCTTCCTCTCTGACACTCTGAGAGAGATATGGAGTAAAGTGGAAAGTCTCCACAAGAAATTACAACTACTATATCAGCAGCCTCTCAAAAGAAAAGTAGAGACAAAGTTAAGAAAAAAACAAAAAGGGGTAAAATAGAAACAAGTAACAAGGGACCAAAATGTAATCAATATACTTATTTATTCATTACACCCATATAAAAAAAAGGATGCCTTCTCATTCAAAGAACAAGAGATTATCGGAGCAGAAGATTAAATAGGTGAGTTAAAAAATAGAATGTGGAACTAAGAAACAAAGAGAGAAAACTAAGATGGTTCATCCAGAAAATAAGAACAGATTAAGCTGTGATCATGAAATTATCAAAGAAATAATACAAGAAAACTTCCAGATTGAAGGAGCCTATGAATATCCAGCTAACAAAATGAATGACAAAAAATTCACACAAGGACACATCACTGATAAGTATTCAGCCATCAGTTATAAAAAGACTATTTTAAAAGTTTCTGGAGAGGAAAGAAAATAAAATCAGAAGATTAAAAAATTAAAATGACATTAGGCATCTCAACAGCAACTCTGAAAGACAGATGATAATGAGAGACACTTGACCAAATATTAATCAAAGGTGAAAATTATTAAAATAGAGTTTTTTCAACATGCAAAGTCTAAATAAATAATATTATATCCTATGTGTCTTTTTCTAATAGAAAGAATTGGTTCTAGAAAATAGTCCCAAATTGGCAATAAGGGGAAGCTTCGGTAAATCATTTGACTAGCAGGACTATAGAGAATTAAGCCAAATCAGAGCAACAGAGAGTGTGTGGTCAGCAGAAAGGTGCCATGCCCTAATCTCTGGAATCTGTGGTGTTACCCTGTATGGGAAAAGCAAAGGTACAATTATTACCTTGATGAGAGGAGTTATCCTGAATTATCTGGTAGTCCAGTTTAATCACATGAGGACTTAGCAGTGGAGAACCTTTCCTGGCTGCAGCAAGACATGCAACATGAGAAGGCCTCAACCTATCCTTGTTGGGATTTGAAGATAAAAAAGGGGTCATGAGCCGAAGAGTGCAGCAGCCTTTAGAGTCCAGAGTGCTAACCATTACACTATGGGGCCCCGGTGAGTGCAGCAGCCTTTAGAAGTTGAAAACAGCCCTCAGCTGACACCCAGCAAGAAAATAGGGACCTCAATCTTACAACCACAAGGAGTCGAAAATTCTGCCAAAACCCAGATGAGCAAGTAAATGGACTGTCCCAAGATGTGTCCAAAAGGAATGCAGCCTGCTGACATCTTGGTTTTTGCCTGGTGAAACCCATGTCAGATTTCTGACCTACCAAATTATTAGATAATACATTTATGTTGTTTTAATCTGCTATCTTTGTGGTAATTTGTTATGGTAACATTAGTGAACAAATACAGATGGCCAACTCCTAAACCAATTAACTCAGTTACTGTCCATGAGAGAGAACCTTAAGTGACAAAGTCTGAGCGTGAATGTGGACACTCCATAAGCTTGATAAATACATAAATTTAAAATTCACAAGAGAGACTGTCTTATCTTGTCAATTCAATTGGCAAGGATCAACTGCAAGTCAAGCAATGGAGGACCTACCTACCAACCACAGAATGATTGCACATAAACAAGAGGTGGGAAGATTCCCAACAGTGGAACGAGAACTTCAAACATCCACATTTCTACCATATTTTTCTATTAGAGCCATCCCTATCAAATCTATCCCAAGTCAGTGGGATGTGTTTATGATGGAATATAAATACTTATAAACACCAAAGATAAAAGCACAATCTCTGACTTCATGAGTAAGCCCAGCAAAAAGGAAGTAGTACTGAGTACAGGCCAGAGAATGAAAAAAACTGACCTCCTCAAATAGCCACCTCTGCAGCAACATGAGCAGAAGTTTCAGGGCTAAATAAAATTAAAGCTATAAACTGTCCTTTACTGTTACCTGACAGGCAGCAAATGAGGTAAATAGCTCTGATCTTTTTCTTTTCTTTTTTAATGTGGGAATTTTTTAAATTGAGATATAATGGACATATAACACTATAAATTTAAGGAGTAGAATATGTTGCTTTGATATGTTTATATATTGTAATATGATTACCACCATATTATAGTTTCCCCAGGTCCCTCACACCCAGAGCCTTGTAACCACCATTCTACTGTTTCTACAAGTTCAACTTTTTTAGATTCTACATATTAGTGAGATAATACAGCTTTTGTCTGTCTATATCTGGATTATCTCACTTAAAATAATGCCCTCAAGATTGCCACATGAAACAAATGAAAGAATCTCCTTCTTTCTCATGGTTAAATAATATTCATATATAAATAATATATATGCAATATATTCAATATATATATTTACAATGGCCAAGATATGTGAGATATATATACATGTATATATATCTCACATATCTTGGCCATTGTAAGTAATGTGCAATAAATATGGGATGAGGATGTCCTTTTGATATCCACTTTTCATTTCTTTTGGATATATATCCAGAAGAAAGATGGCTAGATCACATGGCAGATTATATATATATATATATATATATATATATATATATATATATATATATATAATGTTTTTATTGATTTTTTTTAAATATATTTTTATTGATTTCAGAGAGGAAGGAAGAGGGAAAGAGAGATAGAAACATCAATGATGAGAGAGAATCATTGATTGGCTGCCTCCTGCACACCCCCTACTGGGGATCAAGCCCACAACTTGGCATGTGCCCTTGACCGGAATCGAACCCCGGACTCTTCAGTCCACAGGCCAACGCTCTATCCACTGAGCTAAAACAGCTAGGATGGCAGTTATATTTTTTAATTGTTTTTGTTGATCCTTACCAGAGGATTTTTTTTTCCATTGATTTTCAAAGAGAGTGGAAGGGAAGGGTAGTGGGAGAGAGAGAGAGAGAGGAAGATATGTGAGCAACAGAGAGAAACATCAATGTGAGAGAGATACACCCATTGGTTGCCTCTAGCACTGGCCCCATCCAGGGCTGGGATCAAACCTGTAATCCAGATAGGTGCACTTGAGCAGAAATTGAACCCAAGACTCTTGGGTGTGCAGGCTAATGCTCTAACCACTGAACAAAGCTGGTCAGGGCTATATTTTTAATTTTTTCAGGAACTCCATACTGTTTTCCATGGTGGTTGCAGCAATTTGCTTTCCCACCAGTGCATGAGGTTTCCTTTTCCCCACGTCTTTGCCAATACTCTTTTCTTCTTGACGATAGCCATCTGACAGGTATGAGGTGATATCTCATCGTGGTTTTGATTTGTGTTTCCCTGATGATTAGCAATGTTGAGCATCTTCTCATGATCCTTTTCTTAACTAGAATATTAAACTACTGAAATTTACACAGAATAACTGGAAAAGTGCTTTTATTACACTTTATTTTTACAGAAAAAGTCTATGTTGATTTTTTAAGCAGAAAAGTAATCTAAACTAAATTTTAAAAGAAGAAATTACTAATACAGAGCAAGAAAAATAAATTGACAAACTACAAAACACAAAGAAATCCTATTTCTACTGCTGACGTGCTACAGGTCCAAAACCTTTTGAAAGAATAACAATAATAGAGACGGAATTGACCCTTTCAAATTCCGCATGCCTCAAGGGCTGTTGCTATCAAGTCTTTTCTTTTTGAAGACATTAGAAAATGAAAAGAGAATAAAATGAATATAACTTATGCCTACTTTTGCAAAATAAAGAATAAAAACTATATTCAAGCTAAGTAAAAACAAACAAAATACTAACCTCCCCTCCCCCCTCTTCCCTGGGAGAGTAAGGGGACCGTTAGTCTCAGTTTTCTATGAAACCTCCTCAAAGGTTTCCAGTACCTGAGGTGTACTGACAGAGGGAGATCAGAATGTTTGGAGGTAAATGTCCCTTTGCTAGTGGAAAATTGCACACACTTAATGCTGTGCTTAAGTTTAAAGAAAATGCATGGACTTTCCTAATGTAAGTGTGTATGTTACCTGATGTTGAATGGGTCATGGTAATAAATTGGACATGGTGCTTCATTTCATTATTCATTACTGTCCCTAGAGTCTCACTTACTATACCAGTGATGGCGAACCTTTTGAGCTCGGCGTGTCAGCATTTTGAAAAGCCCTAACTTAACTCTGGCACCGTGTCACATATAGAAATTTTTTGATACTTACAACCATAGTAAAACAAAGATTTATATTTTTGATATTTATTTTATATATTTAAATGCCATTTAACAAAGAAAAATCAACCAAAAAAATGAGTTCGCATGTCACCTCTGACATGCATGTCATAGGTTCGCCATCACTGTACTATACTATTACTGTACCCCCAGGTAGAATGACCATGGCTACACTGACCAAGCATCCCAAATTTGGATCTGGGAACTATGGTCATAATAACCAAAGAGAACATAGGAAATGCAGAATGGGAGATAATATGATTCCCCATCATAAATGATGTCCAAACTCCCTTGAGATTAAGATTTTACCAATGTGAAACATGGGACTCCCCTACCCCCATAAAACCTCATGAAACAATGAGTAGTTAATACCTGGGGGGGAGGGAGGGAGTAGGTAATGTAATTACCTTTGACAATAGAATGTACTCTGGGCCTTTCAAGGCAAAACTGTTAGGCCTTTTATTTTTATTTTATTTCTTTTGTAGATGTGCAATCCTTTTTTAAACATTTGGTCTACATATGGATAGACCTGTGATTTTAAACGGCCTAATGAGCCTCAGACCGACTTCTAAGTAACACTCATGAATAAGTTAAAGAGAGTGCTTCAGATGCTAACATTTACTGTACAAAAACAATTTTTTTTTGTTTGCTGATTTTTATCTCCTTTTAAAAAGTTAACACTTTTTGAACATAATATATCCTAAATTTTTTGCAGGTGTTAAACAGCTGACTTTAATTTTTTAAAGAACCAAATCCTTCTATTACCAAACCAAAAAAAATATATAGCTCTATTTATTTAGGTTATTTTGACAATAAGTCTTTATTCTGTCATTAGAAAAAGGGTTGCATCTCTCTGTAAAAATAAACTTTCTGTATGTCCACATGTAGACTTGCTCCTTAAAAAGTTGAAGGGTCAAAAATGTGACATTACCTTCTCATTTTTTCTAACCCTCTAATTTAATATGGAGAAACACATATTAACAATATTGGTTTTAAAATAAAATAGTATATCTTTCTATTAATGGCACAAAATGCTATGGTATGGGAAATGGCTTTAAGTTAAGGCACTGTCTAGACTAGATATGAAATTCCTATCATGAGAGAATATTTGAGTGAGTGAGAAGAGACCAATGACAGAACAGCAAATGAGACTGAAAAAGGGAGGGTAAATTTAGAAAATACAACCAAATTTTAATTCATGAGGGGCTTCGCTGTGAACTCGAGACTCTAACATCTGGGATTTTTTTATTATAAAACTAGAGGCCCAGTGCACAAATTCCTGCACCAGTGGGGTCCTTCAACCTGGCCTGTGGGATTGGGCTGAAATCGGCTCTCTGACATCCCAAGGGGTCCTGGATTGTGAGAAGGCACAGGGCAGGCTGAGGGACCCCACCAGTGCACAATCGGGGCCAGGGAAGAACATGGGAGGTTGGCCAGCTGGGGAGGGACCACAAGAGGGCTCCAGGGTGTGTCCGGCCCATCTCTCTCAGTCCCGATCGGCTGGACCCCAGCAGTAAGCTTACCTACCAGTTGGAGCATCTGCCCCTGGTGGTCAGTGCACATCATAGCAAGCAGTTGAGCAACCTTAGCATATCATTAGCATATTAAGCTTTGATTGGTTGAGTGGACGACCGGATGACTGAACACTTAGCATATTAGGCTTTTATTATATAGGATTTCCAATGTAACTGCTATTTTATCAACTAGGTACCTTCTGTTGTCCATGCCAGACAAAGTGTTCTCTGTTTTCAGCCACCAAAACAGGGGCTAAACCATCAAAACAGGAGCAAAGTGGAAAAAGTTTCCTAGAGTACTACTCCTATTTAATAAAGGACCTGGACTCTATTGAAGGGACTTGCATGATAAGGGCAGTTGTGTGTAGTGGATCCAACCTTGTTCAGCTTTCCAATGAGTGGTTTGTTTTTTTAAATATATTTTATTGATTTTTTACAGAGAGGAAGGGAGAGAGATAGAGAGTTAGAAACATCGATGAGAAAGAAACATTAATCAGCTGCCTCCTGTGCACACCCCCTACTGGGGATGTGCCTGCAACCAAGGTACATGCCCTTGACCAGAATAGAACCTGAGACTCTTCAGTCTATAGGCCAATGCTCTATCCACTGAGCCAAACCGGTTAGGGCTCTACTGAGTGGTTTTTATGAGATTGTAACTTTCTTTAAAATACTCAAGCATAGATAGGAGATGTATCCACATGTGTTTTACTTTTCATCTATACCCCTGGACTGGTCATCTGTGCCAATCATGAGTGTACCTCCCAGCAATGGTGAGCTCACATGAGAAAAATCACAATCAAAATGTCAGCTCCTGATACAGTTATCACAAGATAGTCTTCAGATGTCTTCAGCTCTAATATATACCAGGAGCTTTGCTCACTAGCATAATGAATATTGGAGATATTCTTTAATCAGTGAAATCAGTGGCCATATATGTAATAAAAATATTGTAGAGGCATTTCTACATTCAAATAAATAAATTTTAAAAATCTGATGAGCTTAATAGCCCGAACCCTTCAAAATGGGAATCTGGGCTTTCTTAAGAAGTCTTGTGTCCAGTCCCTGATTTGAAAAATTGTTAGTCACCACTATCTTGAACTATACACATCTATCAAAGTCAACCAGAAAAAAACCTAAAAATTATGAATCATTGAATTAGCTAAGGTTCTTTTGCACTAATGGTTAGGGGGTCTTCCTAATAACAAAATTGGTTACAGTGAGGGTTAATTGGATCAAATTATCTTTATTTTCTTCATGTAAAAAAAAAAGTATCTATATTAAAGTCCAAAACTGTATTCAAAATGTCATAGTCCCTATAGTATGTATACCATATAAGCACACCATCTCTGGGAAAGTAATTCATGCCACTCACTCTGTTATTGTCATGGAATTTTTCTTATGACTTTGTTAAAAATCACCCAGACATGTCTGGCTTTTTTTTTTTTCAGTGAATATACTTAGGACAGAATGCAGGATATGCCATGAGTACCTTATTCATGCCAATTTTCTTTCTTTTGGTGACTGGTAATTCAGAGAAATTTTTTCTGGTGAAGAGGTATGGATAATTATTTCTTGACAGTTAAATACAAGTCTAGATTAAGCATCTTCTCTATTTCAGCATACATTCTTTCACTCCTACTCTGAACAGGAAGCATAAACATGTCACCATGGCTGCCAAGGAAACACCATGTGAGGCAGAAGGTAAAATCGAAACAGTACCGTCGATCTTTGTTGCTGTGGTAGCCAGCCTCCAAGATGGCAACTGATGGTCCTTACCTTCTAGTACTCAGGAGCTGTGTGGTTTCCTCCCATATTGTATAGGGATGACCAGCATGATCACTAGAACTCTACAGAAGTAATGGTGTATGAACTCTTAGAATAGGGCATAAAAGATTGTGGCGGGCTGGCAAGGCCAAGGCATACTCACCCCTCATTGGGCGCCTTATGTGCCGCGCCAGCTCAGCCAGGTTCGGTGAGCCCGAGTGGGGATGGTGAAGGATTGAGAAAAGACAGACAAGAGAATGAAAGCTGGGTCTCGGTGGGACGCTGTCCCCTCCGATGGAGAGCTAGCGACAGCGCCACGGACTACAAACCATGTCTTTATTTTATAGTCAGATTCCACGAGGCAAAGTAAGGGCGTGGTCAAGATGTTTACAACATTCTCCTGGGTTTCGATCCTACTCAATTACATGCACCTGAACTCTATCAAGCCCATATTACTCCAACACGTGGGACCATGTGTTTGGACCGTAGGTTCAAGCTTACAACTATGGCTGTTGGCTATAATTGTGCTGGGAGGGCCCTGCCCTCCAAGCTGGGACTTGCACGTGGCCATGAGAGGACTGTGCCCTCTCATTAGTCCAAGGCCTGAACCTGTCCCAACGCTGTAGCTGCTCTCCACAAAAGATATCTGAAGCTCCTTTTTTGATCTCTTGAATTCTTTGCTCTGTGGGAAATGAGTCTCCATGCTCTGTGAACAGGCTTTCAGCAGAGGAACTGAAGCCCACCACCAACAGCCAGCACCAAATGGCCAACCCTGTCTGGGGCCACCTTAGAAGCAGACCTTGCACCCCAGTCAAGCCTTCAGATGACTGCATCTGAGACCAACAAGTCCCTACAAGCTCATGATAGACTTCAAAACTCCCATCTAAGTTGCTCCTGAATTCTGATGTACACACCAACTGTGAAAGATGATAAACCATTTATTTTTTAAAGTCACTGTATTTTGGGGTATTTTATGTAGCAACAGATAACTAATACAGCTGCTCACCCAACAGTGTTTTCAATTCCATTCTCTTTTTTGACTGTCTTCTACTCTAGAGATTTTAAAAAGATATTGATTTTTTTTCATTAGCCTCCCTTGAATTAGAAGTGGCCATGGACGCCATTCTGACCAGTGAGAGGTAAGGGGAGTCTACTAAGGGAGCTTTCTTACAGAAAGAACACATGCACAAGGAGAATTTACTGATACAGCTCCCTCCCTCATGTTTTTGCTTTGAACATTTTTATGTCATGATCTGAGGCAGCTATCTTACAGCTTGGATACAGCGAGCATGAGGATGAAAAACTAAGGGCAAGGGGTTATGGAGTAAACAGGAGAGAGCTTAGGTTCCTGATAACACTGTTGGCTAAGTGAACTTGTGCTGGCTACATCCTATCACCTGTAAGTGATTAAAACAAACCCTATTTTTATACCACTATTAGCTGGAGTTTCTATTACTTGCAGCTGATAGCATTCCAAATTGATGCAGATTTTGGAACCAAGAGGAGGTGTTTTAAATAACAGATACTAACATGTAAAATTGGCTGAAGAAAAGGGACAGGATATCAGGCTGTGAAATTCCAACTATTCCTGTTGGAAAGAGGATCAACCTGGTTATGTGGTGATGCAGTATTTGCTTTCATTGTCGCCTGTTGGGATACATGCTGAAGAAAAGAGGCAGTGTTAGGGGAAATGTAGAAAAGCTGGTATGATAGCTGATTTTTCCATACACTCTGTGTTGGTTTCAGAACATTTAGAACACTCACATGGGGAAGTAAGTGACTTTTGTGGGCACTTTAGGACCTTTTTTACACAGTACAGCGTGCGCACACATTAACTCATCATCATTCTGAAAGCTTTGGGTTTGTATGTTTGCTTTCCTATAACAACTTTTATGTAACAAAATAAGCAACTTCAAAACATGAGGGGTTTCTCCTTTTGTCTGCTTTGATAAATAATAAGTAAACTTCTTTTTAAAGATGTCTTACTGATTTTTAGAGAGAGAGAGAGAAAGAAAGAAAGAAAGAGAGAGAGAGAGAGAAGAGAGAAACATCAATGTGAAAGTGAAACACAGCTGCCTCCTACATAACGGAGATCAAGCTGGCAAACCAGGCATGTAGAATGGAACTGGCAACCTTAAGGTGCATGGGACAATGCCCAACCAACTGAGTCACACTGGCCAAGGCACAGGTAAACATTTTTGTACATTTTGATATGTTCTTTTCCCATTTAGCCCATGAATGGGAAATAAAAACTGGCAAGCATAAGATCTCATGAAGTGTATTTCACTTTTTGTCCTATGATAAAATAACAATCATTAGAAAGGTAATAGTAACCACATATTAATCCTGTACTAAGTTTTAAAGTACATTGCATGCAGTATTTTTTTTAATCTTCACAACAACTCTATTAAGCTTCAACAGTCCCTTTGCCAAATGAGAAAACTAAAGATGCTAACAACTCGATCCCAGCAGGCCTGTCCATGTAGCTCCAAAGCTTTTGTAATGCCTCCTGATGTCTATTATTGTTAATTATATATTTTGAATTTTCCTCAATGTTGTCTATTCCCTGATGTGACTGGCCTCTGCCTCCTCACTAGTCGCCCTGACTGTCCTCAAATCTGACAGCAGCCACTGATATCTTTTTCAAGTCTAAACTTGCTCATGTTTATACATTGTTGTTTGCCGGGAGCCAGTCCATCCTTGCTGTTTCAAGGGACCTGACATATATGGCACACTGTTCTTAATATGTTTGCTCACCTTCTTGGCACTATGTGTTTTAACCAAGGTCACCTCTCTGAGAAAGGTTGTTTCCTCAGGTAGGGATTTTTCCCCTGAAGTTAGGGAGGGAATAAAACCCCTTAACTAAGTGCCAGGCGGGTAATTAATCACTTTAACTACGAACAATCATGCTTAAGCTACATAATCTTTACTCCCTGGAATGGAGATAAGAAACGCCCTAACCTTTGTAATAGAGATTGATAGGATTGAATCAACTGGTATAAATACAGATGTAACAAGACAACAGGACACAGAACTTAGAAGACAGAACCAAGAGGCACAGAACCTAGACACAGAACCTAGACACAGAACCTACACAGAACCTAGAGACAGAAGAACTTCGCTGGAGAGAACATGGCAAAAGATCCTGGACAGAACCTGGCTACAGAACCTGGATAGAACATGGCAAGAGAACCTGAACAGAACCTGGCGACCGAACCTGGCTGGAGAACCTGGACAGAACCTAGCGAGGGAACATGGCTACAGAACCTGGCTGGAGAACCTGGAGAACCTGGCTGGAGAACCTAGCAAGAGAACATGGACACAGAACCTGGCTGGAGATCCTGAACAGAACTTCGCTGGAGAACCTAGACAGAACTTGGCTGGAGTTCCTAGCCGGAGATCCTGGCTAGGCTGCTGATCAACTGAACGCTGTCTCTATGTCATTCCTTCTTCGCCCACTCCATCCACACCTTTGGGGACCCCTGGACCTGCTGGGGTTGGACCCCAGCAGTTGTTTAAAGAACTAAGTCAAAACTCCGTGATAGGACACTAAGTCAAAACTCTGTGTCATTCACCCACCACTTGCTCCCTAGTCCCATCTCTCAGCATGCCTCCCTGTTTTGACACCTCCTTCTATCTCCCAACTCTCACTGCTCATTTGATGTCCTATCCATACCAAATTGCTCCCACTTCCTTATGCTTTTTCAATCCCAGACTTTTGCAACCAGAGCCTGCTCTGCCTAGACCAGTGGTGCTCAGCCTTCCTAACACTGCGACCCTTTAATACAGTTCCTCATGTTGTGGTGACCCCCGATTTCATTGTTACAAATTGAACATTATTAAAGCATAGTGATTAATCACAAAAACAATATGTAATTATATATGTGTTTTCCAATGGTCTTAGGAGGCCCCTGTGAAAGGATCGTTTGACCCCCAAAGAGGTCGCGACCCACAGATTGAGCACCGCTGGCCTAGACCATTTTGTCTGACTCTTTTAACCTAGCTCACTCTCACCCTTCCTTCATCTTAGACATCACTTTAGAAACACTTTGAGCACCTATAAATTTCAGTCCCCACTATTTTGTCTTAATCTCACTTAGCTTGACTATATAAATATTTTTCATCATTGTGCTTCCAGTGTTCAGTATAGGTTTGATACATTCATTCTTTCAAAAAGGCTTCTGTGGTCAAAGTCACGAATCATTTGAGAGATGCAAATTAAAACAAAAATGAGGTATCACCTCACATTTGTCAGAATGCCTATCGTCAACAAATTGACAAATGACAAGTGTTGGCAAGAATATGGAGAAAAGGGACCCTAGTCCATTGCTGGTGGAAATGCAATCTGGTGCAGCCACTGTGGAAAACAGCACAGAGTTTCATCAAAAAATTAAAAATGGAACTCCCATTTGACCCAGTGATCCCACTTCTAGAAATATATCCTAAGAATCCCAAAACACCAATCAGATAGGATACATGCACCCCTATGTTCAGAGAAGCACAATTTACAACAGCTAAGATTTGGAAACAGCCCAAATGCCCATCAGTAGTTCAGTGGATAAAAAGATGTGGTACATTTACACAATGGAATACTATGCAACTATAAAAAATAAGAAACTCTTACCATTTGCTACAGCATGGATGGACCTGGAGAGTATTATGCTAAATGAAATAAGCCAGTTAGAGAAGGATAAGTATCAGATGTGGAATCTAATGAACAAAATAAACTGATGAAAAAAATAGATCCAGAGACACAGAACCATGGAATAGACTGACAAATTTCAGAGGGGAAAGGGGAGGTGAGTGTGTGTGTGTATGTTGGGGGGGGGGAATATTAACTGGGAACTTATATGCATAGACCATGGACACAGATAGTAGTGTGATGAAGGCTTGGAAAGGGGCAGGTATTGGGTGGGGGGGAGGTTATGGAAAAAAGAGGGTGCATCTGTAATACTTTCAATAATAAATATAAATTTTAAAAAATAAATAAATAAAATAAAAGTAATATTTTTGCATAACAATTTTCCCATAAATTTTCCAAACTTTTTGCAATATGTATGTATTACATTAATAATAAGCAGGAAAAGGAAAATAATCTTATTTTTGAAAGAATTTTCCTAATTACAAATTAAAACAAAATAAATAACATTGATCAGTTAATTATCTGTAGCATGAAGATAATAATAATTACTGCAGTATGAAGATAAAGTAGTACACTAATAATTTTTTCATTACTTGGGCATTATGCTGAAATCTTTATTAATGTCAGTTTAAGTACTAAAATATTTCTGTCTTCTATGTATGGAAACCAAGACTACTTCCCATTTGAGATTTTCAGTCATAAATTTGAAGTGACTACAGTCAGTAAAGCTGTACGTTTATTTTTATTTATTGATTTGAGAGAGAGAGAGAGAGAGAGAGAGAGAGAGACATCGATTTGTTGCTCCACTCATTTATGCATTCATTGGTTGATTCTTGTATGTGCCCTGACTGGGGATTGAACCTGCACCCTGGCATAGCTGGACAACACTCTAACTAACTGAGCCACCCAGCCTGGGCTGTATGTGTTTTCATTCGCAATGTTCAGCTGCACACATACAGGTCTGACATAAGTAGATAGTTGGTTTTTACCAGACTTAGATTTTACCAGTCAAGCACCATAAAAGGAGAGAGAAGCAAGAAACATGAGATTATAAGCAAGATTATAGTACTGGACAATGAAATGTAGGTCAGTAGGCAGGGAAGGGAAGGTACAAGGAGAATGAAGAATAGCTGAAAAGAGACACAGCTAAGAATTAGTGGGAGAGTTCTTGGAAAGTTAGAAGCCAGCATAAGTGAGTCAGAAATATATTAGGTGATGGTCATTCTGGGTTGTCATTTCCAAACTGAGTTTTCTGAGGTGGCACAGCACTGATTCTAACACCTAAGATATTACACCTGAGTGAGCTGCCAACATGTGGAGAAGATCATCCAAGCCAAAAAGCTCAGAGAACCAGGAGCCTGGCTATTGTTTGCGTTGTCTGCTTTCATGTGGAAATTGCTAGAATGAAAGGTAAAGCAGTCGAGAGTGTAACAGATGATGATAAGAAGGGTTATGGGTAGTAAAGTCTATTAGCATGCATATCAAAGACAGAAGAAGGAAAGACAATTCAGAAGCAGAAAATAGGGGAAAGTGATAACTACCTGGCCTTTCAGCCCTGAGATCGGTGGACCAGCCATCACTGGAGAGGACTGGAGGAGAGACAGTGCTTCAGCTGAGAGCTAGGTTGGGTTGAAGTCAGAGAAAGAGAGTGAAGGGAACTTTCCAAGGAAAGGTTGAGACTGTAAGGAAGTTGATGATAAGAGCTCATAATGGGGAGGTTTGGAGAGTGCGGGAGTGGAGGGTGGCCAATGAGCTATGACTGAGGTGGTTACTAAGCAGTAGAAATGGGGAACTCAGACGGCAACTGAGGACGTGAAGATTCATGGGACTGGTCTTATGTCTGCGCACTCAGTGACTGGCAAGCTCAGAGAGGCCTGTGGCCACTTAGGCTTTGTGGCCCAGGGAATGTGGCCCAATCCCTGTGGGAAGGTCTCAGTCCAGAGCACTTGCCTCTATGCTCTCCTCACGTGTGTCAGGTTTCACACAATGCCATGTAACATTTGTAAACGCCATGCAATGACAGCAATAGCCAGCTATCTACCAAAAGTTCATATTCTCCTTTCTTAGTGCAGAATGAGGAGAGGCTTCCCAACCAAGGACTATATTTCCCAGCTACCTTCTCTATCACCCTCCTTGTGAAATTAGGGGGAGGCATGTGTTAAGTTCTGGCCAATGACATGTGAACAGAAAGTGATGAATGCCAAGTAAGGTCTAGCCCACAAACACTTCCTATACTTTCTAGCTTACCCTTTTCACTGGCTAGAAGTCAAAGGTCAAGGTCACACTGCAGGCCTCATATTGAATACTATAGGCACGGTACACAAAATTTATGCATGGGGGGGTTGGGGGGGGGAGTCCTTCAGCCTGGCCTGCACCCTCTTTCCAGGAACCCTTAGAGCATGTCTGACCGAGGGCTTGAGTGGGCCTAAGCTGGCAGTCAGACATCCTAAGTATTGCCACGGAGGCAGGAGAGGCTCCTGCCACCACCCCACTGCCACTGAGCTTGCCAGCTCAGGGTGTCTGGCTGAGTGGCGCTCCCACTGCACTGAGCGTCTGCCCCTGGTGGTCAGTGCGTGTCATAGCGACCAATCATTCCACTGTTTGATTTGCATATTTACCTTTTATTATATAGGAGGATGGCAGAGCCTCTCTTAGTCTGAATGACTATACAGAGCAACGCTCCTGGTTAGGAGACTATGTGAGAACAATGTAAACTTATGTTGAATAAGCCACTAAAATTTCAGGGTTATTTATTACAGCAGTTAGAATTACTACTTTATCCTATATCATCTATCATATGTCTCATAATTATAGCCAGAAACCTCTTCAAAAAATTACAACTGTAGTGTCCCTACTACTCACCAACCATTACCCCACATCCCCCACACACCCCAGCTCATGTAAGGAAAGGACAAAAAAGAGGAAAGCCATGAATTGTTGGCTTCATGACTAGTACAATATATCTAAGGAGAAGGAAAGAATGCTGGTATCCCACACCCAAAGCCAAGTGAGAAAAAAAGGTAAATGTATGAGGTGTGATGGATGTGTTAACTCAATGGTGAGAATCCTTTCACAATGTATACATATTTTAAAACATCACATTGTACACTTTAAATATATTACAATTTTATTTGTCAATTATACCTCAATAAAGGTGAAAAAAAGAAAATATCTGCCTCTGTAATTCCTCCTCCCTAATCCCAATAGATAAGTAGCTAAGTCTTGAAGAGAATGGAAAGTAAGTCAGAGCTAGGCCACACACCTAGGGAGAAGCCTAGCCTTTAGTAGGAAAAAGAGAGGGCTTTAAAATGAGTACAGGAATAAATTAATATTAGTTCTAATATCAAAATAACTGGACATTTATGGAGTCATCCCAATATGACATTAAGAGATGAGGGTGTGGGGAGGTTCAACATAATAGAATCATAAACATTAATTTCATGCTTCTATTTTAATAAATTGAGATTCCTCAATACTGTATAAAGGATATACTTCCTATAGTCATTCTGACTTGTAAATATTCAAAGGTTAATAACAGAAATGCCATATAGAAGGAATACCTAGAAGTCATAAATAGAAAAAGATGTATTAACTGAAGACTTGATACATATTCATGAAGGGACAATGTGTTTGACTGTCATTTGGGGTTTTTGAGGGTTTTGTTTGTCTTTTAAATATATTTTTTAAATTGATTTCAGAGAGGAAAAGAGAGAGAGAGAGAGAACGAGCCCATCAACAATGAGAGATGGAGCCTTCAACCTGAGCCTATTGACCAGGAATCAAACCATGACCTCCTGGCTCATAGGTCAACACTCAACCCCTGAGCCACGCCGGCTGGGCAGGGCTTTTGAGTTTTTAATCGTGGTGATATTGCGTAGTCGTAGATCACTGAATCCAATCAACTTAGTTAACCTGGCATCATCACTTATGAGCTACCAGAGCTTCAGAAGTCACTTATCTTTGACCTTAGGTTCTTCATCTGGAAAATGGAGATTATGAGATTACTAATTAAATATATCAGGGCCTCACTGAACACTTGATTTAGAGTATGCTCTCCTGAAAGAAAAATCTGATAACTCTAAGTTTATAAGGACGATAGGCTAATTTTTATTTTGACCTGTTGTTAATGTCAAATATAGCACAGAGATGGTCCTACTACCACAAGCAAATTATTCCTAGGCTAACAACAACAAAGGGAATTATCCCTTCCTGACCCACCAATGTATAATGCATACAGATATACACACACAAAATCTATAACAGTTATGTCCATATAACTGTTTTCATGAAAATTTGATTTATAGCTTGAAAGAAAAAATAGCCTTAAAGCTATGTAACCCCTAATGTATCCTTTCCCTAAAGCCATAAACACACCTCTAGTTATCCTGTCCAAAACAAATATACCACAGCAGGTGGAGTCACAAAAACGTAAATGGTTTCAATCTTTTCATTCATTTTAGTCTATTCCCTCAACTAAAACTTCAAACTGCAGGTGCATGCAGCATACTTCTGCTATGACAAGAGCAGTGTATCTTTGTAACCTGGGTTTTACCTAATGATGTGTGAACTAAATGTTAACTGCAGTAAAATGACTCCAAGCCAAGAAAGCCCCAGTTGAGGGTCTTGTCTGGAAGAGGGACTAAGCTACAGGAAGACACCAGAGTGGGGTCGGAACTTTGGTCCTAGGGAGATCATCATTCCTTCCTTCCTTTCCACCTCTAATGTTTTCAGAGTGTGGAAATTAAATTGGAATTTTCAGTTGCAGACATTCCACACTTGAGGATCCAAATTTGATTTTCAGTCTGAAAACTAGCATCTAAATGAGTTTGATGAGGAGTAGGTCTCAAAAAAGGTCAAACCAGTCAAAGTAAAACACTAACCAATTATTGTAGGGACATCTGGAATTCGTTATATGTGGAACAGAAGGAACAGTTTTCTTAGGACAGTTGGTTTAATTACCTTTTTAAAATAAGAAAGAGTAACCTAGGAATTCTAGCTATTCTCACATGCAAACAGGCTAGTGAATATATTTGTTTCTCATTTCAACCAGAACCATTTGTATATCTCCATAGTTTCCATTAGTTGTTGATTAATTGAGGCAAATTTTCTATTGTCCCTCTGAGGTGTACATTTTGCCTGGAAGATTTTGTGCGTTAGGGTCAAATCTATGTCTTTAGACATATTATTTCTTTAAAAAAACAAAAAAGGAAAAGAAGAAAAAGAAAAGATGCTATGAAAAGCATGGTTTTGGCATCAAACTGACCTAGATTTTAATTTACTAGTTTTCTGACTTTGAGGGTAATAGTACTTTATCTTTCCAAATCTGGAAAATGGGAATAATTCTTATCTTTAAGATATCTGTATTCTGATTATTATATTAAATTTATAACATATATAAAACACCTAACAATTAGGAGACTGTGTTGGTAAAAAAAGCATTCCACAAATATTGGTAAAAGCAGTCTTGATTCTCCCTTTTTCAGTCTATTCTTTGTTAATTTATTTTTTCTAAAAGCAATATATTTTTGGCCAATATAATGAGACAGGAAGTTGTATGTACCCTACAACTTAAAATGTCAGTAGTATTGATATCATTGTAATTTACCTAGTTATTAATAACAGGAAAGGAGCAAAGGGAAGGCCAGGCATTATAGGCCTGTCCCCTGCAAACACAGGGGGAAGGGGACTGAACAAAGGGAAGGTAGTAAAGTTGGGGGGTTAGCAAAGGTGCTTGTCTATCAGTCACACGGGGGAACAGAGTTCATTGGCCAGAATGGGTGTGGCCACCACAAGCAAGGGAAGATCTGGAATATTTAATCCCCTCAACAAAGGAATTTTCCTTCTTGTGCTTTCAGGACCCTTGGGACTCTTGTTGTTTGGGGCATGCTCTACTGCATTCTCCTCTGTGGCCCATGGCCATGCAAACCCTCCCCCGCCCCACACACACATGGACTAATGGGCTGCAACCAGCCTGATGCTATACTGCACCCGGCTGTAACATGGAATGGAAACTCTGGACTCTGCCTCTGCTTCTAGCTTTTCTGAAATCCCAGCTACACTTCTATGACTGGACTAAGGAAAATTGAACTTTAGAAACCCAGGGATGTAATTCCACGCAAATAAGAATCACTCATTCTCCCTTACCAGTCTCAGAAAATTCTTTTTCTCAGGATATCCTAACAACTCCACCCCCAGCACCCAGTGGGGAAGAGGGCACCCCCTCCCCCCATTTTCTCTGATAACAGTATAGTACAGTGGTCGGCAAACTGCAGCTGGCGAGCCACATGCGGCTCTTTGGCCCCTTGACTGTGGCTCTTCCACAAAATACCACGTGCGGGTGCGCACATACAGTGCGATTGAAACTTCGTGGCCCATGTGCAGAAGTCGGTATTTTGTGGAAGAGCCACACTCAAGGGGCCAAAGAGCCGCATGTGGCTCGCGAGCTGCAGTTTGCTGAACACTGGTATAGTACAAGAGATTAAACATATCCATAGATTTGAAAGGGCTCTCCTTTGTATATCTCAGAAAAGTTTATCATTACACTTAAAGGCATTTCATGAAATATATTTTTATGATAGTAGCAAATTGTACTTTATATTTTCATTACTACCCATCCCTCCACTGGCCCCACCAACATAGTCAATAGTAGCATATTATAATCATCTTGATCCAACAAAATCAGGACAATCACAGGCCCTGGGGTTAGAGTACACCCTGGACCCCAGTGTGTCATGGCCTTTGGAACCAATCTCTGTCTAACATTCAGGGTTAGCAATGAACAAGTTTGCAAGCTAATACTCGGCCTAAAATATACAAGAGAATTCTACTTTGCACTGAAAAAGTTTAATAGAGCTAAGAATGATGCTGAAAGCAACAATTTATTCCGGAGGAGCAGGTGATGGCCTTTCAAATGAAACTCAGCCAGAACATTTACATCACATTAACAAGAGTGAACGGAAAAAAGTGTGAGAGGGGTTATAATTATAGTCACAAAGACACTGTGGCATTGTTTTTATTGTCTTCCCTTCAATTTTTCTGAGGTTTATAACACATTTCATGAAATGAATAGCAATATTGAATCCTTTCTATTGTCCCCACTTGAGTCTAGGTGCAGGAATAAATCTGTGAGGATAAGTTAGGGGGCCAAGAGTGGCTGCTGCTGGGACCCAGGAGATCACGGTGACATCGAAAGATGCTTGCAAAAACACCAACTGCTACAGGCCCGAAGGGGTGGGACAAGGCATCATCAGAATTATCAAGAGAAAAGAGAGTTGTTTGCCATCCTTTTTGAAACCCTCAGGACAGTTTTCAGGCACCGAGTTCGGGCCTTGGTGTGGAGCACAAGTACAGGGCAAGAGAGAGTTGATATCGAAATGGCAGGCAAGGCAGCGAGCCGCCTGATGTGGTTAAGCGTTTGCTCTCCTGACACTGTTCTGTTTATAAACATCCCAGCTATGTGAATAATAAAGCGCCCAGCACAGGCCTCTGTCAGCCCTCCATGATCTTTCTGGTACCGGAGGGGTTCAGGGGGAGGTGTTGAGTTTTTGTGTGCTAAGGCCTGTCAAGGGCACATCAAAATGTAATAACTAGAAGACAGATGGGATGGCAGATTTTGGCAGCTAACAAGGAACTTTCTCCTTATAGGATGTGCAAGCTTGTGAGTTGTACTGCAATTAGAAATATTATTTCTGCCTGAGCTCTTCTTTTATTTTTCATTCTCAGAAATGACAACAGCAAGAGACTACAACTCCTTGCTCTCTAATATACTCTACCCATCTCCCCGCTGCTAAAGTAACTAGTCTCTTAATTTAATATTTTTTTTTAATCAGCTCAATGCTATTCAGTGTTTATGAGATATTGATCCTTCAAGGAAAGGTCAGTAATACATTATTTAAACTTATTCTCTTAAATTTTTTTCTGTGTGTGCAAACTCTCCTTTTGGTACTTTTTATAATTGTTGTTGGGGCTGTAACCATATGTCTCCAGTAGAAAAGCAAGGTCTTTGTTAACAGCTGATGTGTACTTGCTACTGTGTCACACAGGACTCAGTGATGCTGTTAGAACAACTAAATCACTTCCACAGAAGCTGATTTTAGAGTTCGGGAAGAAAAAGCAGCACTACTTTATGTGAAACAATCCAATGAGCCAGGTCAACCTGTTTCTCAGAGGTTAAAGGGGAGACACCCAAAGGGGTAAATGGTTTCCTCCGAGATGTGTAGCCCACCTGGGCCAGGATGAGGAGCCCATGCCCCCAACAGGCCACTCCCAGGTTACTCAGGTTGTTTAAACCATTAATCCTAGAAGAGAGTGGAGTGGGAGCTGAAAGGGACAAAAAAGGAGAGGGCAATTGCATTTAGCTTTTTAAATACACTCAGGGAACGTCCATTCAAGAGTTGCAGCCCTCCAACCTTGCCCCCATCTTCACAGGCCATCTTTCCTCTGTGTCAGTGACTGTTTCTAAATCTCTCTCTCCTCATAAGGACACCAGCCAGTGGAGCTAAGGCCAACTCTAAACCTAAATGACTTCATCTTAACCTGATTATATTTGCCACATCCACAGGTATGAGGGGTTAGGACATGAACACATCATTTAAGGGACAGACACAATTCCATAAGAGCAAAATACTATTTACAAAGGGCACACCTAAAAATAATCGGGAACAACCTAAATATGTGACAAGAAAGTAAGAGTTAAATTAGCAAACATCTATATCATCAAATATCCAAAACTTACTAAAAATCAGATTGTGAATGAATAATTAATATGTGAAAAAATATTAGTGATACTGATACCATTAATAACCTGGTTTACTATTAACAGGAAAGGAGAAAGGGGAAGACTAGATAATATAGGCATGCCATTTATACAGCTTTGCCCGGAAGCTGCAGGTAACATTATCCACGTTTATTCCTTGCAGATTGCTAGGTGAAGACACTGGACAATAGACATATGCCCACTGGACAACAGACACAAGGTCTGGGTGATGTGGGAATATGCTTACCTGTCAGTCATACCTGGGAGTGAGTCAGTGGCCAGAATAGGCGTGGCTTCTGCAAGGGCATGAAATCTACGATACTCAACTCCTGAACAAAGAAAGTTCGTTCTCTCTCTCTCTCTCTCTCTCTCTCTCTCTCTCTCTCTCTCTCTCTCATCTCTCTCTCTCTCTCACTGCTCATGCCTGTACCCTGACTTACAGAGCTCTCCCACACTCTCCCATGTGTCCCACCGCCATGTGGACTCCACATAATGAACTCATGGACTTTAACTAGCCTGATGCTACACTGAAGCCAGCTCCCCAGGGCATGCAAACTCTGCACACTAGGCTTTGCTTTTAGCTCTGCTAATGCCCCAGCTGCATCTTTTTCAGGACTGGATTAAGGGAAATGGGAGCCCAAGGAATATACCTCCATGAAAATAAAGCTTTTTACCACATCTCATCCTCCTGTGGGGGGGCTCCGGAAATGCTTATTCCAGTGGCACCCCGAGAACCCCACTCTCACTAGTGACAGAGAAATTCGATTTCCCTTAGCAATATGATCTAAAGTAAAAATATTGAAATATAGATACTTAAAGTACACTAAAATAGTAATTGTGGTTAACTTTGGTTGGTAGAATCAGAGGTGATTTCTATTCTCATCATAATTTGCTGCACTTTCAATAGTTTCTTACAGTTAAAATGATTTTTTAGACTTTCCCAGCCTGTTTGATTTATAACAATAAAAGTAATTTTTCACACTTACCTTTGAAGAGCTGTGCACATGCTTGTGAGTTTCTTAAAGGAATGTTAAAAAGCTTAAGGAACGTATGGGATGTGAGACAGTTGTACATTTACATGTAATGTTGAGATCACACACCAGTAACCTGGGTTTACAGTCAGGATCTGTTACTTTCTGGCTGCATAAACTTGGGCAAACGACCTAACCTCTATATCAGTGGTTCTCAACCTTCTGGCCCTTTAAATACAGTTCCTCATGTTGTGGCCCAACCATAAGATTATTTTCGTTGCTACTTCATCACTGTAATGTTGCTACTGTTATGAATCATAATGTAAATATCTGATATGCAGGATGGTCTTAGGCGACCTCTGTGAAAGGGTCGTTAGACCGCCAAAGGGGTCGTGACCCACAGCTTGAGAACCACTGCTCTATATGTTTCAGCGACCTAATCTGTAAGCTAGAAGTATTTAATAGGATCCAAATCAGAACATTGTTTTAGCAAACTTTTTGCTCATATAATCAACAAAAATCATACATTTCAACTGCTTTTTACCTACAATTTGGCCAGCAATTTCATGCGGGGTGTCTGATAGCAGCTGTAGGAATATAAGTGGTGCCTTCTAAACATTCCACATATACTATACTAGAGGCCAGGTGCACAAAATTTGTGCACTCAGGTGGGGGTGTCTCTCAGCCCGGTCTGCACCCTCTTGTAGTCTAGGAGCCTTTGGAGGATGTCTGACTGATGGGGAGCAGGCCTAAGCCATCAGTCTGACACTCTTAGCACTGCTGCAGAAGTGGGAGAGGCTCCTGCCACCGCCACTGTGCTCACCAATTGTGAGCCCGACTTCTGGCTGAGCGGCAATCCCCCTGTGGGTGCCAGGGGGCAATGACCACGAGGGGGCAACTCCTGTGTTGAGCAGGATCAGGCCGAAACCGGCTCTCTGACATCCCCCAAGGGGTCCAGGATTGCAAGAGGGCACAGGTCAGGTGGAGGAATCCCACAGGTGCACAATCAGAGTCTGGGAGGGATGCAGGAGGTTGGCCACCTGGGGAGTGACTGCAGGAGGGCTCCAGGGCGTGTCCAGCCCATCTCACTCAGTCCCAATCAGCCGGATCCCAGCAGCAAGCTAACCTACTGGTCGGAGTGTCTTCCCCCTGGTGGTCAGTGCATGTCACAGCAACTGGTCGACCAGTCAACTGTCTTCCCCCTGGTGTACTTCATAGCGAGTGGTTGAATGGCCTTAGCATATCATTAGCATATTATGCTTTGATTGGTTGAATGGACGACTGGACACTTAGCATATTAGGCTTTCATTATATAGGATTCTGATTGTGTCCCCTGAAATATAGTATGATAATTTTATGACACAGAGGGCACAGAGATCATAAAGTGACCAAATGGGAATTAGATAGTTGTTCCAGCTCCTCCTCTACCAAATAGTAAGTCTGATATACTTCCAGCATTATTTGCTATCTTTTGAGTACCCTGAATTATAATGATTTAAAGTTACAGTCTTTCAGTAACTTGTCCAGCCCCCAGTGAAAGAGGCCACAGAGGGTGCTGAGGCCCTGATATTATTAGTTCCTATCTGTTCCTGCCTTGCCCTGTCAAGCTACAGGTGTGGAGGCCTGTGACCCTCAAGTGTACCCAGCCCAGACGGCGGGACCCTGGGCAGTGTATTCCAAGTAACCTCCCCAAGATCAAGAGAGTCTGGGATTTTCCCACTGTACAATTCTGCTGGCAAGTGTGTCTGATTTCTGAGTCAGTATCACCATCCTGCTCAC
Organism: Myotis myotis; assembly: GCF_014108235.1. NCBI lineage: Eukaryota > Metazoa > Chordata > Mammalia > Chiroptera > Vespertilionidae > Myotis > Myotis myotis. Next base: position 9,549,817 of record NW_023416315.1, read on the forward strand.
CCTGACCCACACTGGGTTAAGAGATTCAGTCCAATAACAAATATTCATTGATTACAAGGCCCTGTACTAGATACTGAACAAAATAGCACCTGCCCTCCTTAAGCTTAGTGAATTAAAGGACTAAACAAATGCAGAATTGTACATTGTGATAAGCATCATGAAGGAACCAATAGGGCACAGAGATGGAGAAAAAGAGGAAGAGATGGCCTAGTTAGATTGGGTAGTCAGAGAAGGCCCCTTGGAGAAGGTGACAATTAATTAAAAACCTGAAGGATTAAGATTAGCAGGGATGGGGGATGGCTGGCCCACCAGAAAGCCACATAAGGCCGGTGTAGTCATTTGGTCTGGCCCTGCCAAGGCATTAGGGGTGAGTTAATTAAATGTTTGACCAAATATAGCAGGCTAATTTTTTTGTTTGTTTAAAATAATACATATGTCTCCTTTTTCCCCCCATTGACCCTCTCCCCAGCCACCCCTACCCCCCAAGACAAGCCCCCACTGCCCCAGTGTCTGTGCCCATTGGTTATGCTTATATGCTGCATACAAGTCCTTTGGTTGATCTCTTAATACCCCCACACCCTCCCCTGCCTTCCCGCTGAGGTGTGATGGTCTGTTCAATGCTTCTCTGTCTCTGGATCTATTTTTGTTCATCAGTTTATGTTGTTCAGGCTAATTTTTAAGTTAATAATTTTGTATGATGCATGAATGATGTTATAAACATCCAAATGGCCCAAGACAGAAAAAGGGTTCCCCACCCCTGGATTAGAGGGACAGGCTAGGCAAGGAGGCGGAGTATGGGCAGGGAGTGGCCCAGGTGAGGAAATACTGCATGAAGCTCCTGAACTGGAAAGCACTAGACAAATTCAAATAATGGAAATGAAGCCAGTAAAGTGGCGCAGGGGAGGGAGGAAAGAAATGGGTTAGCTACACAGAGGCCACAATAAGAAATAAATGTTGATCCTTTTTAATTGCACTGAGAAGGCATTGATTGACAGGTTTTAAGCAAAAGAACAACAGTTGTTCAAATTATGTTTTTATAAGATTGGCTGCATTCTGGAAAAACAGATCAATAATAGAAAGGAATAGAAATGGGGAGACAATAAGGAGGTGATGAAGGGTTCCAGGTAAAGTGTAGTGGGGCCTTGAACTAGTGTGGAGGCAGAGAATCGGATGCATTTGAGTACTCTGTTGGGTCAGACCTGATTGAGCTAGCTACTGCACTGTTTATGGGAAAGAGGAAGGGACCAAGTGTCACTGCCAGAAGTCTTGGTTATACGAAAGAGCCATTGATTGAGGTAAAGATAAACTTAGAGAGAAAATTTTGCTGAGGGGCTGGTGGTGGAAGAATTGAAAATGGGGGTGAGAGCTTTGTTTTCCAAATGCAATATTTTGAAATATTTGGGCATCTAATATCAGAATGGAGATGAACTGAGATGTGCGGGTCTGTGCTCGAGATACATATATCAAAGTTGGTCAGCATCAGAAATGGCCAGACCTGGGGAGGCAGTTCCCACTTAGACTCAGCCTTGGCCTGAACCCCAACATGACTGGCTGAGGGACTGATTTCCCATCCACTCCTCCTCACGGGGATGGAGGCCCTGCAGTAGAGTGAGCTCTACCCTTGGATCCTACTGGGACTCATCTCTCATGAAATGACCTAAAGATTCCCTGCCAGGCTTTTAGACCCCAGATCTGCCTCCTGTGATTGGAATCCAGCCTGTACTAAACCATGCACTCATATCGATTGTTGTTAATGCTCACCTGAGAATATTTTTTTCCACTGATTTTTAGAGAGAGTGGAAGAGAGGGAGGGGGAAGAGAGAGAGAAACATCAATGTGAGAGAGACACATCAATTGGTTGCCTTCTACACATGCCCCGATAGGGAACGCACCTGTAGCCCAGGTATGGGCCATTGACGGGGAAGGGAACCCGCAGCCCTTCAGTGTGCGGACCGACGTTCTACCACAGAGCCACACCTGCCAGGGCACCGTGCACTTGTATTTTGAATGAGTCTTAGTGGAAAGGCAGTGTCTCCCCACAGAAGACAGATCAGTGTGTCAGGGAGGTAGGAAAAATCTTGGCGGGTCCTCTCACTTGCCCTCCAAAGCAATGGCTCCCTAGTCTTTTCCAAATCCCTGAGTGGTGGGAGGGCATTTTTGAAAGAGCAGCCAATAGGAGGGGAGGCAGAGGGTTGAGCTGCAGGCTGTGTGGCCTGCAGCCACCAGCATTTCAGTGCCCTCTATCCTAAGGTAGGTGCTGACTAAGTAGATGGAAAGGGACAATGCAGAAGAGCAGCACCAGCTTTTCAGATCAACACTGACTCACATCTGCTCCGATGTATCCAAAGGCCTGCCTCCACTGACTCAGTCAGCTGTAGTCCATTTCACAAGCCAACGGGAATGGAACACTAGTAGGTGGCAGGAGGATGGAAAGGGCAGAGAAGCATTATGAAATGTATCACGCTTTAGGCTCACGCTTTTAGAAAAGTTGAGACAGAAACACAGCTACCATGTAATTGAGGAAGAAGCATAAGATCTGCCTTCTCCTGACCCAAGTGCAGAGGGGCAGATGGCCCACAAAGGGACTTGGGTAGACACCCTGAACCAGCCTGAGGAAGGCAAGCACCGCATGAAGTCTGCCCAATAGGGACATGACGAGGCACAGGAACGACAGGGGTGTCTTCTTGGAGTCACAAACTTCATGCCAGACTGCAAGGTTCCCTGACAGCAGGCAACTGGCAGCACCTCTGTTCGTGATAGAGCAGAGGGGAGGATCCTGAGAGTAACGGGTTGGGCATGTCCAAGCACAGAGAGCTGTGGTTGAGCTGCCTGCTCTTGTCAACCGGAAATGAACTCCTTGCATGGTTTCTTGATGAAGGCTTTCTTGTGAAAAACAGATTTACCTGTTCACAGGACTATGAATTAATTAAACTACAGAGGCAATGTGAGGAAAAGCTCAGTGCCAGGACAGGAGAGTGTAATCAGTAGTGACAGTGGCTCATTAATCCAGTGAACAATCCTTGTGCATCAGCCATGCATCAGCCATGGGCACAGCCCAGGGCAAGAGAGGCAGTAAGGGGAAGAGAGACATGTAAGAGGCCAGGGTCTTGGTCTAGACATGAAAGGTACTGTTATACAGGTCAAGAGGTCTACAGAGGGGGTCTTCTCTATCCTGGGGAAATCAGGAATAAACAGCCACAGAATAAAGATTTAGTTTGTTGGAGTTTCTCCAAAGAAACTGCCTCCATCTCTCCTCACTCCTACAGTTTCAGAACTTACTGAGAAATGGATGCAGGAGTCACATAGGGATCAATCTATCAGCTTACTTACTAGTAAAGCTGGGTCAGAGCATGTGCCTAGCATGTGAGGTCACAGTCGGGCTCCCATCTTCCCCACACAGGACCAAAAAGCAGGTTTTCCCTGAGGCAAGAGGCACAGCCTGTCCTCTGCTAGAACCACAAGGAGGAAAGAACATGCCCTGCCTGCAGACAAACGGGGCTGACAGAAAACCCAGAGGAGGCTGAGCCAGCAATGTAGGTTACTTTCCTTCAATTAGGCAATCAAGTAAGTCTCCCTCTCCTTTGGGAGGGGGCTGGAAGGAAGGCTGAAAGTTTCCTCCCTTCCCAATATTTCAAGGACAGATGTTTCCATTTTATGGGCCTCAGTAGAGATGCATGGAGAAGAAAATGATTCTCCTTTGTACAGGCATGCGCTGTCAGATTGTACATGTTGACATTCAGAGAAAGAATTCTAATTTCTCAATGAGCTAAAAGAATGCCCAAAGATCATTAAGTCCAATGGTATTCAAATTTTTTTTTCCTGTTAGTTTTTGAGCTCTTTCTTCAAATATAAAACAACAAGGACAAAGCTGTTCTGGCTGAAAGGAATAAATGGTAAGAGGGTATGGAAAGACCAGTCTTGACCCATGACGATGCCCCTCCCTCCCCAGCAGCTACCACTCAAAGGCAACTCAGAAGAACCCTAGGACTTTACACCATAGTTCCCCAACCTCCTTCACACTGTAGTTTCCCAACCCACTGTGCTGGAATCATGCTAACCAGATTAGTTATATGACTGCCCAAACTACGCAGCTAAGTCAGTGGTACAGACGGGGATGCTACAATCCATCATGGTGACAAGGGCTTAAAAGCAACATAGAGCGTTTCAACTCACTTGGAAGGGACCTATTTTAATGCCGGTCTCATTTCTTTTTCTACTACCATACACGCCATCTGGTAATGCCCATAGTCTTCAAGGAGGCTGCACCTAGCTGGGAGTTTACACCAAAAGCATCACCAGGAAGAACCATGAATCCCAAAACTGCCACTCCAGCTGATATGGAACTTTACAAAAGAGTAAATGATTATTATCAGGATGATTTAACTGAAGAAAAGGGGACAGACTTGCAGTGCTCCCATGGTGACCTCCAGCACCATAATATGAATAAGGTCTTTTTGTCTCTCTTTTCCAGAAGGACCAAACAACAAAGATAACACATGTTTGTCACAATAGGCAGCTGCTAGACAGAATGCATTACCCTGCCCTAGCCTTTCACATGAAAGGGATGGTAAAGGTGTTAAACCAGAAGGGAAAAATAATTTGGCTATTGAAGATAGAATTAGGTTGAACTAATCTGAAATCAAATTGATATGGAATTTTTGGACTGGAACCCGGATTCTCTGTCCACTGGAGTCGAAGAATGAATCCACGTACAGAGAGGTATAGCAAAGGTGGAGATTTATTGAAGAACAAGTACAGGCTCCCACGTAGGGAGAGGGAAAGAGTCCCACAGAACAGACTCCACGTGGGGAGGAGGAAAGGGTCCCAATGACTTCCCTTTCCCTATGGCTTATAAAGGTTACAGATCCTTGTGCCTTGATATCCACTCTGATTGGTCACTATTCCCTTAGACTGGTTACTATAGTAACTCCTGGGCTCAAAGGTCCCTCCCTCCTTCCTTATTGTTTTCCTATTCCTTTTGGGCTTTCTTCTTTTCCTTCTGGATGAAGGGCTTCCTTCCCTTTATTTTGTAAATATAGACCTTTTGCTGTTCCCAGTTCCCTATTCTCTGAAAATGTACCTGTTCCAGCTTTTTAGCTTTCCTATTCTATGGAAATATGTCTTCTGCTGCTCTGCAACCCTGTGCTTCTCCCATGGTCCCCTTGACTTCTAAAATTTCCTAAAACCTGTCTTTTTTACACCAAAAAATTCCTGTTTCAAAATGAAACAAAAACATTGGGTCATATGCTTTTGTATATCATAAAAGGCCAAACATTGGCTCTTTTATGTTTCAACCTGTATTTCACTGGTCTGATTGATTCCCAATCAACTTGGACCTTCCAATATTCTAGGTAACATGCTTATGTTAACATAAGAAACATTCAAACCTGTAAGAATTTTTTGTGAGTTTACTTGAGCCAAACTGTGGACAATTGCCAAGAAGTGGAATCTCAATGGTTTGAGACAATGCTCAGGAGAATGGTAGTTCTTCACCTTGTTTCATAAATTACAATCAAAGGAGGAGACATTAGTGGATTACATGAAATCCACTGGCTATAGATTAGGGAGGCGGGAGAAAGCAAAGGGGGGAAAAGCTCAGGGATTGGATAAAAAGTAAAATGATAGACACATGCTTCTTTTACATAGGTGGGGTACAGGATAGTTAACAGTCAACAATGAACACAATAACAATGAGGAAATTTGTGGTCTAGCCCTGGTGCATTGGTTGTGCCCTGAAAGATCTGCAAAAGGGAAGTTACAACTTACCTTGATATTGCAAAGGTATGTTATTTTAGATGCAAAAAGATAGTAGGCTCAGTTACCATCAAAGTTGATCTTTGTCAGGGAAGATACTGGCCTAGGACAAGACTACCCACTATAAACTGCTTTTAGTGAAAGTTTTAATTTCAGACCATCCTTTGCGGTTACTTTAGGTCTTTGAGTTTGAAAGGCCTTCCCTGACCTTGTCAGGTTAGCACATGGTCCCTTTTCATCCACACTTTAGTCCACACTGACCCCTGATTTTGCTTCTTAAATTAGAACTGGGACCAGAAATGATGGTGTGGCCTTCCATTTTAGGTTATATGGGTCCACTAAGGGCAAATGAGTAGGTCAGAGAAATTATCTCATGGCCCCCCCTCTCCATAACTCTTGTTGCTATCCATTTCCCTTCCTTCTCCCCCACCCTCAGTTCATGCCCACACACCTACATCCTTCAGAGACTACACTGAGATCACCAACTGATTTAATACTGATGCTCAGTGCTTACAATTCGGAGCAACTTTCACCACTGTCAGAGGCCACAGGAGTGCGAGGGACCACAGTTTAGTATCTCTGCCTCTGATCACTGACCCTTCCCAAGAACATTATCAAATGTATGTAAGAACATACTTATTTCCAGTATCCCTCTAATAATCATATCCAGGTATGATCCCTGCAAAGCACATGCATGGCTTAAAAAAGCCACTCTGTGTGTCAGGGGAAATCATATTGTCACATGTTAGCAAGCCCGGATCTCACTATTACCAAACTTACTTTACAAAACAAAGTGGGGGTAAAAAAAAAAAAAACCAGGGGGAGGGAAATTCAAACATCAAACAGCACTGATGGGCTTATCATCATGGTGCTACATGACAGGGTGACCTCTGCAGACTGGAAATGAGGTTACATCAACAAACCTTTCACTTTAAAGTGTGAGATGAAAGAGTGCCTGCCCTAACATTTTGCAGTATTACTGGCTCAGGTTTAAAGAAAGTATGCGGCCAGGTACCCGTGTCACATTTCAATCTGTGATACTGACATGGATGTGAAAACCCAAGCCTTTGAAACTGAGCCTTTCATATGCTGAACAAAAACCTGAAATGTACTCTGCTGCAAAGACCTGAAGGAGAGAAAAGGTAAGATGATGAAGGGGAAACCTTAACACATGGAACCTTTCTGAATTTATCCTGCCATGGGCCGTCTGCTAAGGCAGAGCTTAGTGCAGATAATTGACATCGGTTTGTTTGGTTTTCCTCAATATCAAGGCTTACCTGCCTCATAAAGACCGTATAAAGTCAGTGATGTGTTGCCAAAGTAAGGGAAAGTATTTTACAGAACCAGCCTTAAGATCAATTCAAGTATAGTCCCCCCAATGCCACCCCACCAATATCAATGTCTTGTCATTCATTTTAGCTAAACTGGTTTCTCTGTGGCCTCAATAAACTCCCAAGCAACCAGTGAAGAGCTGAAATACTGGGTGCAAGCTTTGCTACCCCTTTACAAATGATTTTCCCTGTAATTTACCTGTTTAATCTTGTATTTTTGATCTAGAAGTTAACAAGATACCAAGCCTTACAGTTCATCCTCTGGTTTAATCAATAGGTATGTATATAGGAAATGGGAGGAGTGCAGAGAGAGGATTTCCCAACTACCCATTCATCATTTTAAACAAGGTCCTCAAATTCTGCCCAGTCATGATCCTCAGGTTAAGATGGAGGAGGGGTAAGAGTTACATCACAAAGGACATTTGAACTCCTTGTAAATAGGGATAAAAGGTGATATGCTAATATCTGATGATGTAAAAATAACTCTCCAATAGTAGAACAAAAAGATGCCCTAATATTTTTAAAGCCTTGAAAACATCTCCAGCCCCCCAGGTCCTTCCTTGGCATCTGACCAGGCCCTGGTCCCCTTTACCAAGAACAGAATCCCGGGCTACATTACCCTTCCTAATTCTTCATAGTCTACTTCATTTGGCAAAGGAACTAAACCTAACCACAACAGTTAAAAAGAAAGGCTTAAATTCTACTATAAAATATACAAATCATGAAATGTATACAACTAACAAAAACAGTTTCATCTACTTGATGAAAAGAATTTTGGTGTGTGTGTGTGTGTGTGTGTGTGTGTGTGTGTGTGTGTATTTTGGCATTCCAGTAATGTGAAACCACTGTTTAAGGTACAAAATCATTTTTCAATCTCAGAAAACATGGTTATTAGCTGCCCAAAGTCGATACATATAATAAGAACTATTTGCTAATGCTGAACACCTGCACTTTTATAGATAGCCTCTGAGGACAGCTGTAGCTGAGTCTTCTGGTCTACTGATACAGCAGCCAAGCAACAAGACAGAATTGTAGATAAGAATGCTTGCTAAATTATCCATGCATGCATCTCCATTGAGTCTAAGATATTTATTGGTGGGCTCTGAGCGTCATTAGATCCCATAAAGAGCAAACAAAATATGTCCAGGATAAGGATCCCAGCTGCTAGAAGCTTACATCTCGAGGTGGTAGGATACACAAATCAAAACATACTAAAGGTATAAACATATATCATGCTTATGGAAGCCATGTGTAAATATTTATTTCACTCCCCATGGTAAGTTTTAGCTTTTTTGGTTTCATTGTTTGATTTTCTGATTTACTGGGTTTAATGGAAAAAGACAAGAGAGCCAATAGAAGTTTAAAAAAGGGGGTTCATTAAGAAGGTACAAGCATTGTTTCATATTCTTCTGAAATCAAGATCTTAAGGATAGTCTGCACACCTCACCTACATACTCAACCACAGTGATGCTGAGTCTCCATGGCTTTTTCACTGAAGTCCTCCCTCTAACCAATCCAGCAGCAACCAGACAAAACTGACTTTAATAGTATCATTATAGGTAATAAAAATGATTAATTAAAAGGCTATGAAAAACCAGAAAGTGAATAAAATCATTTACAAATAGTGTCTTTAATTTTTATAACATCATTATAAAACATATATTATTACCCTCATTTTATGAGCAAATAAACTGAAAATCAGAGTAATTAATATGACTGGCTCAAGTGAGCTGAATGATAAGTTGGTAGAATTCAAACTCAGGTCCATCTGGTTTGAGATGCTGTGGTCTTTTTTCTATATTTATGCTTCCTCTTTTGCCAACTTTCACGTAGCACTGACTTTTTGCCTCGGACTATACTAGGAATGTAGAAGTTAGTAGGGTAGATGTGGTCATGCCTTCACAGTGTGCAATCTAGACAGGAAGACAGACATATTCACTGGCAGGAGAGCATGCTAGGGAACACAAGCGGAATGCGCCCAAATGGTATAAATTCTGCAGACCTCACAAGAAATTAGAGAAAATACGCCTGCTGAGTAATCGTGTTCATTCCCCAAACTTTAAATCATCTGACTATTCACTCAATTCAATCTTGATACGTTTATATATCTTGATATTTCTGTTTCAATACCATACCATCCAATCAGTTTTCTTCGGTTGACTGTGATTTTAGCAGTGCCAGATAGAATAAAGCGAAAGGTACTAGAAGAGATCTTAAATGCAAAGAAAAGAATAATTGGCCTTACTTTCTTTGTATTTCAAGGTTTTACAAAGCTCTCCTCCATAGACATGCTCCACCTATATCTTTGAAGCAATCCATTATTCCCTCTCTCTTCACCCAGCCATGACCCTTCTATCTGCATCTCGCTTCCTCAAAGTTTTTCATACCCCAGGCACTGCATCCCTACTACTACATCCTTTCCCTAATGTGCTCATCTTCTCTTCTCCTCCCCTACTGGCCTCTACAGCACTTTCACACACTAGGATCAAACAATCCCAAAAGCAAAAAGGACAAATTCCTATCATTCTTGGGGAGTAGGTCCTCTCCTAGTACAGAAAAGGGAGGCCTTTTCCAGAAGCCATCTAATGCAGTTTTCACCACGTTGGGATGTATTCAATCATTTTGATCTTGAGATTTTTCAAAAGTGGACAAAAGCAAACCTCCATGATTAACATAAAGTACTAAATTAACCAGAATTTTTCGCTATGCACGTGATGGATGATCTATGCCTGCTGATCTATACCCTCTCACAGAAGTGACCCAGCATACCTTCAACTACTCTCTTCCAACAAGAAAGCAGTCATAATGCAAGTCAATATTGGTAAAGAGGAAACCTTAAATCTATCCTAATTTCTTTCTTTCTTTTTTTCAAAATAAAGCACTCAAAAATTTCACTTAACTAGTAGGTAAGTAATTATCTAGGCTTTACAGTACAACACACTGAGGCACTGTGGTTACAAATGTGCTATCGAAAATCTCTGCATGATGTTTGGAGACAATGGCTCATAGCCTTCTAAACGCAACAGACTTTTACTTGTAAAGCAAATTCCTTTTCAACAGAGGGAAGCTTTTTTATGTCACAGAATCTGCGGTCATGAGTAGGTCTGATAAAATTCCCCACATATGTATGTGCAAGTATAGTATATACCTCAAGGCACTTTCTGAAAAGTTCAAACATTATTACCACACATCACTAGTAATGATATCAAATACTTCCAAATACCCAGTGAAAGTCAGAAAGAGAAACACTGCAATACCAAGCCAAATGCTTTCCTTTCACTATGGTTGATTGTGTTAAATTTACACCTACTAACCCTTTTCTTTTAAAGAATCTTCCAAACATCCTATCACATCCTCAAAGTAGTGTATTTTATGCTCTTAGCATAATAATCATTTGTCAGCATGAAAATGTTGTTGCTGTTATAAAACTAAGAAACCACAGAGGTAAATATACTAATATGAGAACACTTGTCTGGATTCTCAATTAGCGGCAAAACATGAGTTAAAGCTCTGACAATCCTCATGAAGGACCGGCCCTGAAATGAATAGTGCCAAGTTTCTAAGGCTAGTGAGCCATGTGCTGTGGTAGTTTGCAGACTAAGGTCTGATGTAAAAGAATTAGCAACATATATGTCAGAAACACATTCCTGCTCTTTGAACTGGCCAGGGTCTGTGCCACACAAAATGACTGATCCCAGGCTGAGTGCACCCTGCTCACTCTTAAATAATTCTACTTTTCAGAGATGCTGATTCCTGTATCTTAGCCACATTTCTACTTGATATCTTAGTGACTCACTTCTAATGAATAGAATGAGGCAGAAGTGGCACTGGGTGACTTCAAGGCTAGGTGACAAAGACCATACAGCTTCCACCTGGCCTCATCTCTCATCTCGCCCTGGGAACACGGCCACTATACTGTGAGGAAGCCAAGCAGCCACATGAAAAGGTCAAGTGTAGGTAACCTGGCTGCAGCCCCAGCAGAAGACCCGGCTGATAGCCAGCCTCAAGCACCAGGCATCTGAGTGCTTTAGATAATTCCAGCCCGCAGCACTGGAGCCACACCAGCTGACGCTCAGTGAAGCAGAGGTAAGTAGACTTCATGAAGCCCTCCCCAAATTTCAGATTCATGAAGAAGAGAGTTGCTGTCATCATTTTATATCACTAAATTTTGAGATACTTAATTATGTACCAATAGATCATTGAAATATCAACTAATCAAGATGAATGCAAGCCAGTATATCACTCAGGTTTTTATCAGTTGAATATCAGCCCTCTCACTATTCCACAAAATAGATAAGCAAAAGAATCAGAACCCCACTCCAGGGCATCCTGGAGACAAGATGGCTTTGGAATATTCAAGTAAATAATTTCTTAATAACTTTGAACAAAGTTAATGCAGGAAGAAATCAACAGTCTTTATATATGTGTGTGTGTGTGTGTATATATGTGTATATATATATGTTATATATATATACACATATATATGTATATATATATATACTGATATGTATATATATATATATATGTGTGTGTGTATGTGTGTATATATATATATATATATACACATATATATGTATAATTATTGATTTCAGAGAGGAAAGGAGAGGGAGAGAGAGATAGAAACATCAACGATGAGCAAGAATTATTGATTGGCTGCCTCCTGCATGCTACCTACTGAGGATCAAGCCTGCAACCCAGGCATGTGCCCTGACGGGGAATCAAACCATGACCTCCTGGTTCATAGGTCAATGCTCAACCACTGAGCCACACAGGCCTGGCAAGGAATCAACCTTCTTGAATCAACTAGTTATACTTGAGTTTCTGCACAATAGCAAGTAATATTCATACCTTGGGAGAAAATTAGAAAATAGTTAATTGGGCATTGGGTATTGATGGGAACATGTAAAATTAATTCTGAGAAAATGTGTTTAATCCACTGGCAAAATTAGTGTGTTTCTCCTTGATAATTAAAAAAAATACAAATCTTGGCTACTTTACTTGCTCCTTCACTTAATAAATAATGGAGATAAAAATAAGTTAATAGGAGATCTTAGTAGAAAAAAATAAACAATAATGCAGACAGGCTGTGTTTTGGCAACAATAGGACTGCAAGAAAAAAAGATAATGTTTCAAATATTACTTTAAAACTCCAATAAAATGTGTTTACAACCAGATTTTTTTTGTTTTGTGTCAATTTAATCTGATTAGCACTTTGTGCTTTTTCTGGCTGCGAGCATACAGTTTTCTTCAGTTCTAGAAAAATCTTAGCTGTTATCTGTTCTATATTTTCTTCATTTCTCCTTCTATAAATCCTTTAGAAATATATTTCAATGTTTCAATTCATCCTCCAACTCTTTTCTTTTATGTTTTTTATCACTTCCCTTTCCTTCCTTCCCCTTCCTTCCTTCCTTCCTTTCTTCCTTCCTTCCTTCCTTTATTTCTCTTTCTTCCTTTCTCCCTTCTTTCTTTCCTGTAACACAGTTGGTGTAATTTAGTTCTATTTTTCATTTTAAGTAACTAACACTTCAATTGTGTCCAATCTATTATTTATCCTCTTTATTAGAGTCATTTTTTTCAATTTTTAATCTACATGTAAAATTCATTTGCAAGATTTCTAATGGATTATTAGCCATATTCATCCATACTTGTTTCAAAATTTTTTAATTTTTATTTACAGAATACCACTCCCATTTTTTATCCTTTCAGACTTATAAATTAATTTTATTGAAACCATTTGACAAATGATTATTTCTAATTCTTCAAGTATAATGCCTCCAACTTGAGGGGTATACTGGCTATCTTTTATTGTCTTGAATTTCCACATGTGTTTTTAAATCTGGGCTTGTGAGTTTTTCATGCCAAGGAAATTTTGTTTGTTTTATTTCTTTGTCTGTAGCTCTTCCTAACCTCACCTCCATATAGTGGGAAGTTTCATTATTACCTCAGCCTGACCTGACAGCCCCCAGCTCAGAACTAGGCACTACATTAGAAAATAGGAGCCTTGCACAATGGGGAAACTATAGTCCAGCCCCCATGTTCGCAAATGAAAATTTTATTGGAAAATCCACTGGAATGATCAAGGGAGCTCTGCTTCTGCTCCCGCCAGGTCATTTCTAACAAGCCCCTAACATCACAAAGGCCACGGGCTGTGTCACCCACCACGGTGGACACACTCAGTGTTGCATGAGCCTTGGACTATTGGGCCTGGCCCCTCTTTCCAGTCTCCGAGTCCTGGTGCTTCAGCTCCTGCTCTCCAGAAGAATTTTCATTTTGTGTTTGTTCACCAGAGATTGTTATTATAAATTCTGCTTTATTAGGGAAACTCTACATTTTTTAAAGTTCCCCCCCCCCAAATTTTCTGTGTCCTAAATGGATGGAGAGACACTCTCTATTTTGCACTGCATGAGTTCCCACTCTGCCATCTTGGCTACAGAGGCAAAAATTAGAATAAAAGTAATTACTTTTTTCTCTATTTTGCATGAAAATCCATATTCTTTTTATAGTTAAAATTTTCATCTTTGTCATGTTGAAGAGAGTGTAAAGTAATTCCACCAGTGCATAAGATGATATATTTGCTATAATAAAGGAATGAAAATAATACTATGAAGCAAGTGTTCTATATAACACAGGACTCTGACAATATTTGAGGCAGTGCTAGTACTACCAAAAAAATACAACTCTTAGTCCAGCCAGCATGGTTCAGTGGTTGAGCGTCAGCCTATGAACCAGAAGGTCATGGTCTGATTCCAAACCAGTCAGGGCACATGCCCAGGTTGCAGGCTCGATCCCCAGTATGGGAGTACAGGAGGCAGCCAATTAATGATTCTCTCTCATCATTGATGTTTCTATGTCTCACTCCCTCTCCCTTCTTCTCTGAAATCAATAAAAATATATTTTTTAAAAGAATACAGCTTTTAAATATAGTGTATATCTACGCAAAAGCAGAAGATATGCAGAGAATCACAAGTTACATTCCTCATATGGGAAATGAAACATTTGCAGATCTCCACAATGGTTTGAAACCCTTTAAATCTTTTGAATTACTAGATTTTTGCTTAATATTCATAACATAAACAAGCTTCTAGCCAAGTGAGAACCGGTTCTTTAGCTCTTCTAATTGTCAAAGACAAGTTCTGATTGCTTAATGTTTCACCAAGCACCTGCTAAAAGGTATCATTTTCCTGGCTGAAGGGGCAGCTGACTTGACATAGGCACTGACAATAGACTTCACCCAAACATTGGTCTACATGTCAGTTCATTTTGAGCAAGCTTTAATATGCTCAAAAAACTCTGTGCAGAGTTAGCCCATTTCAGTGTAGGCCTGTCTTTCTGCAAAGAGGTCAGTTTCTGTATATGAGTTATATCATTTGCAGAAAGTTTATTTTATTTTAAAAAGGAAAGATGTTCTTTCAATTCTTAATATTAAATATTAGGTTTTTTAAAATACAGATATTCTTATTTTATTTTAAATTGTCAGTACAGGAACTCAGAGGAAGTTACTGAGCACCTTCATCAAGCGATACAAAAATCTCTAAAACACACACAATTATTCCTCGAGCCAATTGTATAATATTTATAATACTAGAGGCCCGGTACAACATTTGTGCACTGGCAGGGGGGAGGGGGGGGGCGGGCGCGTGATCCTCAGCCTGGCCACCGTCACTGTGCTCGCCAGCTGTGAGAGCTCGGCTCCTGCATTGAGCATCTGCCTCCTGGTTGTTAGTGTGTGTGTCATAGCAACTGGTCATTCCACCATTCAGTCGATTTGCATATTAGCCTTTTATTCTATAAGATAGTAGTTGCTGTATAATATGTGGTGAAACCCTTCTAAAACAGTCTCTGTTTCTCTTTCTCTTCCTCTCTCCCTCTCATAGTTTTTGAAGATATTCTCTTACCATTTTTTTAATTAGCTGAAGAAAACTTACTTTATAGTGCAGTTTGCACTCAGACTGATGAAATGTGCAGGTTATTAAATGTAACAGTGGCATTTATGAATATAATTGTTCTTAAATGTCAAGAAAACTTGTAAACTAGTCATTATTATTTAATATTTCTAAATCTTCTCCTGTTTGAAGATACAGATAAAAATAAATCGCATTTTCACAAATTTATGTGACCAAATATAGTTAATACTCATTACATATTTTTTAATGAATGATATGTTTTTTACATAATATGTATGGAAACAGCTATATGCCTTATTCTTTTCTTCTTGCTCAGGCACAAAAGGGCAAAAGTCAGAAGAAAAGAATTGTTAGGGTGGCTCCACAGTCCTTTTTCATGGATGTCTAGTTGACCTTCATGGTGAGTGAGGTTGTCTAGGAAATGGAAAAGGAAGTCTAGAAGGATAGATGACTGAACAGATCAGTTAAGCTGAGATTCAGAGGTAGAAGATTCAGAAGAGAATGTTTGGCATATACTAGCCATAAGCTTTATGCTAGGTCCGATATAAAAGGACATGATTCTTATCTTCCAGCCAAAGGCAAGAAACAGAGTACTTCAAAGCTTCACTAATAGACATTATTCCAAAGAAGATATTCAAATGGCCAATAGGTAAATGAAAAGATGCTCAATATCATTAATCATCGGGGAAATGCAAATTAAAACCACAATGAGATAGCACCTCACACCTGTCAGAATACCTATCATTCACAAATCAACAAACAAACAAGTGTTGGCAAGGATGTGGAGAAAATGGAACCCTCCTGCACTGTTGATGGGAATATAAATTGATGCAGCAACTGAGAAAAACAATATGAGGATCCTCAAAATATTAAAAATAAAACTATCATATGATCAACCAATTCCACTTCTGGGCGTATATCTGAAGGTAACAAAATCACTGTCCCAAAGAAATATCAAACCCCTATTTTCACTGTAGCCTTACTTACATTAGTCAAGACATGAAAACATGAACGAAGATGGCAGCATAGGTAAACATCTGAACTTGCTGCCTTGCACAACCACACCTAAACTACAACTAAAAGACAAAATGGATATCATCCAGAACCACAGGAAGGCTGGCTTAGTGGAAGTCTGACAACTAGAGGGAAAGAGAGAAGTGCATCTAGACTGGTAGGAGGTGCAGAGGTGCAGAAGAGCAGAGGTACAGAGGCACATGAAACAGGCTGATAACTGAGTAAGGCCTAAGGCTCATCAGCAGCCTGTATTGCTTCACAGCTGCACCTCATCTGGGCACCTCCAAACCCCAAACAAAGAGGAGGAATCTGAAGATCTCTCTGTAGCTCCTGCTGGGTGGCCTCAGGCAGTGGCTGACTTTGCACCTCCTTGAAGATCCAAGACCCAGTGTACCCAGTGGTCAGAGTGAGACCACACCAGATTACAACTCTTCAGATCCATAAGAGACACACTCAGGGGGCAGACTTAGTGAACCCCAAAGCCCCACTGAAGCAATTCCTGCCCCATAAGAGTGTCTCCAGCACAGCAGTTCACCCATTGTAGACACAACTGGTCCTCACAGCCAATCAGTCTGGAGGTCAATTCCTCCCAGTGATACCAACAGCAATCAAGGCTTACTTACAACAAGACTGTGCACACAGCCCACAAAGGGGTGCACCAAGAGCGTCCACCTCAGGTGACTGGGGAGGCTAACCCACTGGGTCCTATAGGACACATAGCACGCAAAGCCACTCTATCAACACAGGGAAGCAGCCAAAATGTGAAGACAAAGAAACAGGTCACAAATGAAAGAAATGGAGGAAAGTAAACTACTGGATATAGAGTTCAAAACCATGGTTATAAGGTTATTCAAGAATCTTCTAGAAACCTCCAATAAATTTAGTGAGACTCTCAAGGATATGAAAAAGGACCAATTAGAAATTAAGCATACATTGACTGAAATAAAGAATAATATACAGAGATCCAACAGCAGACAAGAGGATCCCAAGAATCAAGTCAAAGATTTGAAATATGAAGAAGTAAAAAACACCCAACCAGAAAAGCAAAAATAAAAAAGCATCCAAAAATATGAAGATAGTGTAAGGAGCCTCTGGGACAACTTCAAGCGTACCAACATCTGAATTATGGGAGTGCCAGAAGAAGAGAGAGAGCAAGGTATTGAAAACCTATTTGAAGAAATAATGACAGAAAACTTCCCCTACCTGGTGAAAGAAATAGACTTACAAGTCCAGGAAGCGCAGAGAACCCCAAACAAAAGGAATCCAAAGAGGACCACACCAAGACACATCATAATTAAAATGCCAAGGGCAAAAGACAAATAGAGAATCTTAAAAGCAGCAAGAGAAAAACAGTTACCTACAAGGGAGTACCCATATGACTATCAGCTGATTTCTCAACAGAAACTATGCAGGCCAGAAGGGAGTGGCAAGAAATATTCAAAGTGATGAATAGCAAGAACCTACAACCAATATTACTCTACCCAGCAAAGCTATCATTTAGAATTGAAGGTCAGATAAAGAGCTTCACAGATAAGAACAAGCTAAAGGAGTTCATCACTGCCAAACCAGTATTATATGAAATGCTGAAGGGTATTCTTTAAGAAGAGGAAGAAGAAGAAAAAGGTAAAGATAAAAATTATGAACAACAAAATGACAACAAATACATATCTATCAACAAGTGAATCTAAAAATCAAGTGAATAAAAAATCTGATGAATAGAATAAACTGGTGAATATAATAGGATCAGGAGCAAAGAAAGGGAGTGGACTGACAATTCTCAGGGGGAAGGGGGTGTGGGGGTGTGGGAAGAGAGTGGACAAAAATCAAACACCTATGGACAAGGACAATGGGGAGGGGGAGGTCAGGGCATGGGGTTGGGTGGGAACCGGATAGAGGGAAGCTAGGGAGAGAAAAAAGAGGAAGAACTGTAATAATCTGAACAATAAAGACGTATTTTAAAAAATTAAAATTAAAAAAAATAAAAATCAAGTTTTTCCACAAAGACAGAGAGAGAAAGAGAGAGAGAGAGACAGAGAGAGAGAGAGAGAGAGAGAGAGAGAGAGAGAGAGAGAGAGAGAGAGAGATGAGGTCCCTATCCTGGAGGAAGATCCAGCCTATAGATGTGACAGGCCTAGTGATCTCAGGTGAGGCGGCATGGCCTGGTCACAGGCAGAGCACAGAGGAGCCCCGGCTGGATGGCAAAGAGCTCAGGGAGCCTTTCTTCAAGAAATTTAAGGAATTTTATAATCAAGAGTGGGTAACACAGTTTCCTTGCAGGAAGGAAATTTATTTGTTTTATTTACCTAAGTCTTCCTAGCATCTGTACCAGTTCCTCACATATAGTTGGTGCTCAATAAGAAAATTGTTGAATGAATAATGAATTTAAAAATGAACAATACAATAGGGACATGTAAAGGGATTATATACTTCTTCCTTTAAAATTGCACTCAAGTCTTTCTCATATGAAAACAAATAAAAAACTTCCCTTGAAACTACAGAAAAAAGACATGAAAACAACCTAAGTGTCCATCAACTGAAAAATGGGTAAAGAAGAAGTCATATATAATGAAATACTATTCAATCACAAAAAAAGAAAACCCTGCCATTTGCAACAACATAGATGGATCTTGAGGGCATTATGCTAGGTGAAATAAATCAGACAGAAAATAAATACTGTACAATTTTACTTATATGTGGAATCTAAAGATAACAAATCCAAAAAACAGAGATTACACTTGTTTTTGTGGAAGGGGGAGGAGGGCAGATGAAATGGGTGAAGATAGTCAAAAGGTACAAACTTCCAGTTATAAGATGAATAAGTCTTGGGGATATAATGCACAGCATGGGGACTATCTACACTAATAAAAGACAAACATGCAAATTGACTATACCTTCACTATGCCTTAAGCCATGCCCACCAGTCAATCAGAGCAACTATATGCAAGTTAACCCAACCAAGATGGTGGCCGGAGTGGAGTGAGCAGGAGGCTTGGTTGCACAGTGATGGAGGAAGCCAAGCTTCCCAAGTGCCGCGGCCGGCTCTGAGCTCCACTCAAGGCAACAAAGTTTCAATTATAGAAGATAAATAAACCCCAGATACCTGCTTTCAGCCATCCGTGGCCACAGAGCTGGAGCGAGGAGGAGATATGGGTTGCCCTTGGCAATGGAGGAAGCCAAGCTTGCCCTGGCCGGCTCTGAGCTCCACTCAAGGCTACAAAGTTTCAATTATAGAAGGTAAATAAATCCCAGAATAAAAAAAGAAAAAAAGAAAAAGAAAAAAAGGAGAGGCTGGGAGCTTCCATTGCCAGGGGGCTTGGCCAGCCTGAAAACAGCCCTCAGCCCCTCACCTAGACTGGCCAGGCACCCCAGTGGGGACCCCCCACCCTAAAGGGGGTGTGGCCAACCTGAAAACAGCCATCAGCCCCTCACCCAGGCTGGCCAAACCTCCATGGGGTGAGGGTACCCACTGGCGGGGGCTTGACCAGCCTGCCAACAGCCATCAGCACCTCACCCAGGCTGGCCAGGCACTCCAGCAGGACCCCCACCCTGATCCAGGACACCCTTCAGGGCAAACCAACCAGCCCCCACTCATGCACCAGGCCTCTATCCTATATAATAAAAGGGTAATATGCAAATTGACCCTAACAGCAGAAAGACTGGGAATGACTGGTCACTATGACACACACTAACCACCAGGGGGCAGATGCTCAATGCAGGAGTTGTCCCTTAGTGGTCAGTGCACTCCCACAGGAGGAGCTCTGCTCAGCCACAAGCCAGGCTGATGGCTGCCAGCACAGCGGTGGTGGTGGGAGCCTCTTCCGCCTCCTCAGCAGCACTAAGGATGTCCAACTGCAGCTTAGGTCTGCTCCCTGCTGGCAAGTGGACATCCCCTGAGGGCTGCCGGGCTGCCAGAGGGATGTCTGACTGCCAGCTTGGGCCCAATCCCCCAGGGAGCGGGCCTAAGCCAGCAGGTGGACATCCTCCAAGGGGCTCCAGACTGCAAGAGGGCATAGACCAGGCTGAGGGACTCCTCCCCTTCCTGAGTACACAAATTTTTGTGCACCAGGCCTCTAGTAGTTAATAATATTGTATTGTATATCTGAAAGTTGCTGAAAGAGTAAATCCTAAAATTTCTCATCACAAGGAATAAAAATTTATAATTATGTGAAGTATGGATGTTAACTAAACATATTGTGTTAATCATTTCAAAACATATACATGTATCAAATCATTGTTTATACAGTGGTATGTATCAATTATATCTCAGTGAAACTGGGCTAGGGGAGCTTAAAAAAAAAGACTTCACTATAAATGCTGACATAGGGCCAAGATGGAGCAGGTCTTCCACCCTGGGATGAAAGCAGCCTCAGGAAAGGATGATCACCCTGAATGTCTAATGGCACCAAATTCATCCCACACATACTTACAGTGGGCACAGTAGTTGCAAGGCACTATTCTAGGCCACAGAGACACTGCAGAAAATGAGGTCCCACTTCCATGAAAATAGCATTCCTGCAAAAATATACAGGGTTCTGGGCCTGGGAGCATCTGTAGGGAGTAAGGTCAGAGTCTAAAGAAAAAAAATTCAGTAACCTCAAAATCCAAGCTGAGTTAAAAGCCAAAGGTGGGTGCAGAGGAGGATCCAGGTTTAAAAGAAAGTTCAAATCCATGTAGCAATAAAGTAGACCTCTATTTCCTAGAGAAGACTAAGAGGCCTGTCCAGGTCAGAGGAATCTCAACTCAGTAGTCTTCTACTATGTTTGCCATACTCCACCCAGGCTTTTGAGGCGGATTTGGTCTTATGTCTGAGAAGTGATGGACATTTATAGGAAGGGTCTGGTCAAAGAAATGTGTAGTTTTATCTTCCTGATTACAAAGGGAGTGATTGCAAGTGGAGAAACCTCTTAGGATGCTGTTGTTTAAAAAAATGTCAATCTTATTAACCAATGTCACCCCAATAAGTTTAATTTATAAACATATCAGAAATAATGAAGGCCTAAATAAAGCAGTAACAGTGAGAGTGAAGGAGAGAGGAAAGCTCAATAAAGCTACTTTTAAAAGTTATCTGTGTATAACTTAATGACAGGTTGAATGGGGGTGGGGGGCACACTAAGAGAGATCCGGGTCAAGGGTGATCTCTTTCTTTCTGACTTAAGCAGCTGTTATTATTGAAATAGAGGAGGAAGGGCAGATTCAGGGGGTAAAAGAAGGAAATATTATGAGCTTAGTTTGGGACATATTTGAGATCCTATTGGGCACCCAAGGAAAAACTTCCAGATGGGAAATGACTATATGTGCCTGTGCTATAGTAGAGACAAGTGGATTGAAGACAAGAATATTGGGAAAGTTGGAATATATGTGGTAGCTGGGTTGTATTTAGAAGCAGAGGAAGGATATATACAACAAGAAGTTGGTCTTCTATGATGGAAATCTATTAAGAGATATCCGTAAACCAGAATCCTAACCTTATTGCCACAGAATACCCAAGCTCTACCCTTGATCTTTAAACTCTCATCAAAAACTCTCCAAGGAAAAAAATGCTTATAGGTCAAGAACTAATAAGACCAGGTCAAAGTATATGGTTTACTATTATAACACTTCACCACTACAGAAAATTCCCTTTATGAGTGAGACTGGACCATTCATGCTCTAAGAACAGAGGCAGATATAAAGGGTCTACAACACTTAAAGTAAGCTGGAAGGCTTAAATTGAAACACGTGGCTCAGTCCCCTGTATCTGACCACTACAGTGTCAAGGAAAATGTGCCAAAGAAGACAAATTAAGGTATACAAGAGGGATGATTCAGGGTAAAGACTGCCTAATCCAGGCACCGAGGTATTCTCAGGATAAGGTATTTCCCTAGTAGTAAGGGCCCCAAATCCATATTACTCCCAGTGTCATGGGAGGAAGAGAGAGATTGTATAAGGGTAATATTCAAGAGAGGGGGAGACAGAGAATCCCCTGCACCTGGATCTAATAAATGTCATTGCCCGTAATCCCACTTAATCATCCCTCTTCCTTGGGGATGAAGTTGGGAGTCAGAAGTTACTAAGAGTTGCCAAGATCTCCCCATTGAACCCAAAAGGCCAAACAGGGGACCCAGATAAACATCTAAATTTTAGGGACTGACAAAGCAAGAGGAACTTTTAAGGAAGTGCCTGAGAAGGACTAAAGGAACAGAAAAGAAAAATCTAGGAGTGTATGTTTCTAGTAATCAGAGGACGATAGAATTTAGAAAGGGGAAGTAGTCAAGAGTGCAAATTGCTATTGCATATGACAACTAGAAGGGTCATAGGTAGCCTTAGTGAAAATGGGTTTTAGTGCAATACAGAATCAGCACCTCTCATGGTGCGGGCACAGAAAGGCGCACATTTATTATGTATGCTAAGATTTGCATGGATTGGGGCATAAATTGAGAATTCCACTTTTATATGACAGCTAGCTAGCAGGCCTTGGGACTGGCAAATGGCCAAGTTATAACAGAATTCTCAGCTAAGTAAGAAGGTAGCTCAATAGCATGGTCTTTGCTTAGTGCCCAGATGGCTCACTTGAGTTTCTGACCACCAGATGGTGAAGTATCACAAGAGTGTTCTACTTTTTGATGAGCTGTGAACCTATACAATCTCCTTCCTGCTTACCATTTAGACGAATGTGGGTTAGTATTTCTTTTGGAACTGTAGATGAATAAACTTTTTATCTTAAAAATTTACTCTAAACAAGGATGGGAAGATAAAAGAATGCTCCATAGGACCACAAATTAAACATGCTCAAAACTGAATTCACACACATACACCTGAACCAGAAAAGAGACAGAGAAAATTAAACCATCTGGTATTAGATTAAAATATATACCTATATTAAAGTTCCATTAATACTAATTTTGTTGGATGATTTGAGTCCTAGATTCAAGTCCTAGCTGTGCCATTTACCTGCTCTAGATCTTGGAAAGTTACTTAATCTCTCAGTTTTGGTTTCCCTTTTGGTAAAATGGAAGGAAAATAATGATGCCTAACTCATAGAATTATAAGAATTAAATATAAGAACATATATGGCTTGCATAAGAATTATCTATGCTAATTACCATTGCTTGATCTCCTTTCACTTCCGAGTCCATAGAAACCCAAAGATATTTCTAAAACCATTTTCTATGAAGAACAACAAGGGGTTAGGGTGGAGGATAGGAAAAGATAGAAAAACAGAGAAATCAGGGGTTGAGAAGGAATAGAAATAGCCATTTGTGTATATCAGGTGTCTATATTATAGTCATTTGAAAGATAGACACAATATGTACAGAAATACTGAAGAAACTTTTGAAAAATCAAGATTCTTTTTTTTATTGTTTTATTGCTTAAAGTATTACAAAGGGTATGACATATATGTCCTTTTTTTTTTCCCCTGCCCTTGACAATCCCCTGGCCTCCCCTACCCCCCAGTGTCTTATGTCCATTGGTTATGCTTATATGCATGCATACAAGTCCTTCGGTTGAATAATAGATACAGAGACAGAGCTGCCTCAAACTGATTGTCAAACTGCAGCGGGAAGGACAGGGAGAGTTGAGGGGCAGGAGGGAGGGGGGGGTAAGAGATCAACTGAAAAATCAAGATTCTTGAATTGATCCCAAGTTAATGCAATCAGAACTTAGGAGCTGTGCAAATCATGCTGTACAGTGAGGTTTGAGAGCTGATGCTGTACAATAAGTATGCTTAAACAGAGAGCAAACTTCAAAGTTTGTACTACTATTCACTTTCAGAAAAAATTTAGAACCTGAAAGGAGAAAGATCGCCTTTCTTGGATACATGTTTCCTCTGAGCTTGCAGTATTGATTAAGAAGGAGAAGAATTTGCCCAGCCAATGTTCTCAGTGATGGAGCATCAACCTATGAACCAGGAGGTCATGGTTTGATTCCCAGTCAGAGCACATGCCCAGATTGTGGGATCCATCCCCAATTGGGGGCATGCAGGAGGCAGCCAATCAATGATTCTTTCTCATCATTGATGTTTCTATCTCTCTTTCACTCTCCCTTCCTCTCTGAAATTAATAAAAATATACATATATTTTTTTAAAGGAGCAGAATTTGCTATCAAGTGAAATTACTCCATTCAAGATGACAAGAATCCTTCCTTGTGTGTGCCTCAGCCCTAGCCAGAGGGCCTGATATAGAAGCCCCTCCTGACAGAAACCAACAATTTAAGGAGAAATTAAATAACATGGTTTGATGATTAAGTCCTATCTGCCTGATCAGTGTTTCTAGAAAAGTACAATGTAGTTATTTCATATGTATGGTTATTAAGAAAAGATATTTGTCAAGTCATTGGATTGGTGCCAGAAACCAATCAGGCTGAAACCACCTCTCAGATATCCCCTGAAAGATCCCGGATTGTGAGGAGGGCCAGGCCAGGCCAAGGGACCCCACTGGTGCACAACTAGGGCCATGGAGGGACACAGGAGGTTGGCCAGCTTGGGAGGGACCACAGGAGGGCTCCAGGGCGTGTGTGATCCGTTTCACTCCGTCCCAATTGGCCAGACCCCAGCAGCAAGCTCACCTACCTGTCTGTCGGAGCGTCTTCCCCCTAGTGGTGAGTGCACATGATAGTGAGCAGTTGAGCGGCCTTAGCATATCATTAGCATATTATGCTTTGATTGGTTGAATGGCTGACCAGACAATAGGGTACTTAGCATGTTAGGCTTTTATTATATAGGATGTTAAACAAAAATGAAGGCTCAGGGAAGATAAGGGTGTTGCCATAGGATACACAAGAGCATATGGAACCAGAATTTAGGCCCATGACTATCTGGACCTTTTTCTCACAAGCTCTCTTATCTCTTACTATTGTTTTTTAAAAAAGTTTACTTAGCACATTTCATTTAGAAACACAGATATCTAAACCTAGAGTTAACATGACTTTCATATAAAGCCCAGTTCTTTGCTATATACTAGAAAAAGCACATATTCCCCAAAGGGAGCTGAAAATAGTTGCATTCCTCAAATTCTCTGACAGTCTCTCAGGAGACAGGACAATGACATAGAGTCTGTGGAGCTTCCGGAGGGAAGTAAGGGCTGCCAGAAGGTGGACTGGAACATTTAGGAAAGAGTGTTCATTTGACCACTAGATGGTTGAATAGCATAAGAACATGGAGTGTCAGTGCAGGGCTTAAAGCAGGGCTGTACCACTATCTAATAACTCTATGACTTTTGGAAAAATTGTTTAATGTCTCTCATTAGTTAAAAGAAAATACAAATATGTACTTCAGATTGTGAAATTTCAATTAAATAAAAAATGTGAAGTGTTGAGCATAGTACCTAGTGCTGAGTATCTGCTTAATAAAAGGTTTATATCAATCTTTTTTTTAAATATATTTTATTGATTTTTCACAGAGAGGAAGGGAGAGAGATAGAGAGTTAGAAACATCGATGAGAGAGAAACATCGATCAGCTGCCTCCTGCACATCTCCCACTGGGGATGTGCCCGCAACCCAGGTACATGCACTTGACCGGAATCGAATCTGGGACCTTTCAGTCCGCAAGCCGACGCTCTATCCACTGAGCCAAACCGGTTTCGGCATTTATATCAATCTTAATATTAACTATTCAAGGAAAAAAAATTGTTTACCTACCCTTCATACAGGCTCCTGACTGTTCTCCAGCAAGGGGTGAAGTTAGTCTCCAGTGTGGACTTGCTAATAAGCCTGGTCATAGTGATTCAATAGGGCTAGACTGGGATCATGTAGCTTGGGAAATACTCATCTCAATAGCTTGCACTACAGTTTCTCTGGGACAGAAACCTATCTTCATTTAGAAAAAATAGCCTGTTAAGTTGCTCACAGTAGAAAAGGTGAGGTTCTGGGAGACATAGTTAAGAAGGAGGCAGCAAATAAAGAATAGCTAAAGAAATACAGAGAGTTTTTAAATTGAGAGATGGCAAGGAGGAGGAGGAGGAGGAGGAGGAGGGGGAGAGGGAGGAGGAGGAGGGGAGGGAGGAGGAGGAGGAGGAGGAGGAGAGGGAGGAGCTGGAAGAAAAAGAGGGGAGCGGGAAAGGGAAAGAGAGGGGAAAAGATAAGGAGGCAGAGGAGGGGAAAAGAAGATGGGGAGGAAGAAAAGGTACTGAGAGAGTGAGAGGGCCTGGACCTGGTATGACAGAGGGATATAGTCATTAAGAACTTCCTGGTGGCAAAGTGGCTTAAGAAGGAAGCTTAATATTCCTATTTAAATATTTTGCTGGGATATAAACCCTCCCCTGGTGCCTGCCCAATCTTCATTATGAAACAGTTCCTGTGGGAGTGAATTGGGCGGTGGGGGAAGGGGTGCAAGTTAGGAAACAAAGATTTAGTTCCCCTCAAGGTCAGCATGGAACACAGAGAAAAAGGCAGCTGTGGGAGGCAGGACACAGTGGAGGTCAAGAGTTTACCAGGAAACCTGCCCGTGGGAATCAGTTCGAGAATGTGCAGAAACCTGGGGTATGGCATTGGAACCTTCCAGGAGATATGAAATGGGGGATTGAGACAATTTTATTTAAATCTCAAAGGACAGGGTGACCTCAGAGACAAGGGTGACCTCAGCTAACATCTGAGTTACATTAGCACTTCCAGATGGGGGTAGGGGGGAGATAAGAATGCATTATGATAAGTGGGATTGTAGAGAGCAGTAATTTTCAAAGCTTGTTTGTATTTTACAGAGAAAATCTCTCTTCAAATGAAACATTACTTGGAAGTCCAGTGTAAAAACAGATAAAAGAATATCTGCTCAGCTTGGTCTGTGTGCACACATGTGTGTGGGGTGTGTGTGTGTGTGTGTGAGAGAGAGAGAGAGAGAGAGAGAGAGAGAGAGAATGAAGGAGGGGGAGTCAGTGCCCTGTCTACTTGCTTCCTCCACACACCAATTTCCTCTCAACCATAGAGCAGGTCTATCTGTGATTGGTTCTAACCATCACAGTTTTTAAACCACGTAAAAAGGTGTATCTGGCTATTTTTCATAGATGGAGCAGTTTATTTGAGGGCACAAGGTCTCAAATCAGATTGCCTTTATTCATTGTGTGAGTCTAGGTGAATTACCTTAACCTTTTTTCTGTGTTTTATCTACATGGTGGGTATATAAAAGTAAAAGACCTCACAGGATTATTACGAAGATTAAATGCAAATTTCCATGTAAAATATTATAAAAGATAATAGCACAGAGCAAATAATAAATGTTAACTATTACTGTTACTTTAAAATGCTTCCTTTTCACAGGAATAATATGCAGATATTAGATTATCAAATAATTTCCAGGTTGGCAATTACACAAAAGAGGTCTTGTGTAATGGAGCTCTTGTGAGAAAGGAGATGGTCTACTGGGGAAACGCAACAAGTGTCTGGGACCATGAGGAAGCCTAAGACTAAGAGGAGAGTGAAGGTGCACCAAGCAGAAGGAAGGTTCCCCATCCCAGAAGAGTAACTACCAGCATCACTCCAAGTCAGGGGGTAGCTGACTCATAACACAACCAAAGGTTCTCCACTAAACTGTTTAACTCCGAACTCCATTTGATTGAACCATATGCTGACTCTTGTTAGTATTTTGGCCCAAGAACACTTAATTATCATTAGCAAAAATAAAGTGACTGTAATGTACAAAAGGGCATAGTATCTTAAGGCAGAAGGCAGAAGAAAATATTAGTAAGAGTCACAACTGTACTCTCCAACCTATTCTTAAATGAGGAACTGGCAATTATCAGGAATCTAAAAGTTCCTTATAAAACATAATTTTCTCCTATGCCATCACACAAAATCCTTGATTACATACTGGAATATGTGTGTGTGTTCCCAAAACTTAAAAGATACGTATTATCTGAGTAAATGATCTTCTAATGAAGTCCAAAAGCTGAAATAGTGCATGTTCTCTACAGAAAAATCCTTGGAATTGTATTATTTTTAATATAATTTATCAACTTAATCATTTTCTCTAAAAGGAGATGTTAAAAGTAGAGGAAGTATAAACATGATTTGTGGAGGCTCATAAAACAATAAATTGTACATTGTAGAAAGCTGAAAAATGAGAAAAAAAATGAACTTTCTTCTATTTACAGCAGCCAGGTGAAATCCAGGGCAGAGTCCAGTTCTGCATACTCACACTCTTCCAAAGCAGCCTGGACAATTTAATTTTGTGGGGTATGTATTTGGAGACAAAGTTTGTAATCCTGGGGAGCGCTGGAAAAAGACTTGGGAAACAGCCATGGTAAGACTCTAGTCAGCAGGGGTCCTCAAACTATGGCCCGCGGGCCACATGCAAATACAAATATTGTATTTGTTCCCGTTTTGTTTTTTTACTTCAAAATAAGATATGTGCAGTGTGCATAGGAATTTGTTCATAGTTTTTTTTTTCAACTATAGTCCGGCCCTCCAACGGTCTGAGGGACACTGAACTGGCCCCCTGTTTAAAAAGTTTGAGGACCCCTGCTCTAGTGTCTCTAGCATGAAGAGGTGGGCAAATAGAGAAAGAGAGTTGAAAGCCTGAAAGATAATGAAGTGTAGCCTTCACTTGTGGAACCAAGGAGTGGTTCCATATGCCTTCATTGGCAGGAAGATTTCTAGAAAATCCTGTTATCAAGCATCAGAGAGTTTGGAATGAGATCAAATGAATTGGCCAAGGTCATATGCTGTGTCAGGGCAGACCCAGAGTTAGAACTCACAGCCCCGAAGTTTCCAATCTATTGCCTGGCTCCCTAAACCACAAATGCGTGTCAAGGAAAAGTCTCCTTAACGCTGAGGCAACACAGCTGGAGAATATTAACCCCAAGGTTTAAAACAGACAGCATTTCCCTGGATCATAGATCCAGAATCTGTTTTGGTGAATATTCAGGGTAAGGTAGAGGGCAAGGGGGCAGGATATAAGGAAGCTTAATTAAGTGATCAGATCACCCACCCCAGCAAATCATCATCCTTCAAACACACACATACACACACACACACACACACACACACACACACACACACTATTAAATGCTATTGGCTGACAAAACTGAAAATACAGTGGGGCCTTGACTTACGAGTTTAATTCGTTCCGAGACCGAGCTCGTGAAGGAGCTCGTTAAGGATCTCATTAACTCAAATTACTCTATCAACTCAATGCAAAAAATCGGCTGAGTGACAGCTGGTATCTCAAAAAACTCGTTAGTCGGGACACTCGTAAGTCAAGGCCCCACTGTACGTGTTTGAGAGAAGTCATCATGGGTGTTTATAGGTGGTGCGTGTTCTTCTTTAACCCAGAAAAGAAACTCCTGGTAGATCAGTAATTTGTTCTGAGATGGAAAAACAACAACAACATTCCCCAAAACAAAACAACCATGAGGGCAGTTATGTCTGAGATCATTGAAAAAAGTACCTTCCACCTTCTGGATGGTCTGATTCTTGGCCTTTAAGCAATGAATTTGTAACTTCTCTGGGCCATTAACTCCACTGAGAACTTGATTAAAGCTATAGCCCTCTCCTAGGGAACTGCTTCTGGACCCATATTTACCAAATTAATGATAAAATATCAGGAACTCAAAGATTTCCATATGTCAGAGGACCCCCATATAAGAAGCCCTATTATAAGAAACTCTGTAAAGCTTAGAAGTAGATGTGAATACAATTGATTGGTCTATTGGTTCCCAACACCCTGTCCATGAGCCAGCTCCTCAGGATTGCATGGGACACTTGTTTAAAAAATACGGATATTTGATTATCTTCCAAATCCTAAAGAATCTGAATTTTGTGAGCTACAGAGATGGAGAATGTACCACAGGAACCAGTATTTTAACAAATGTCCCATATGATTCTGATACACAGTCATGTCTGGGAATCTCTGCTTCGAATAGCTGCTTCATGATGCTGTTTTCTACTTGGAAATGGAATGGGATAAAGGTAATAGAAGTTGGTACATGGAGGTATAAGAATAATTATTGAAATACTAGAGGCCTGGTGCACAAAAATTTGTGCACTGGGAGGGGGGTGGGGGCCCTTAGCCCAGCCTGTGCCCTCTCACAGTCTGGGACCCCTCGGGGGATGACCACCTGCTGGCTTAGGCCTGCTCCCCAGGGGATTGGCCCTAAGCTGGCAATCAGACATCCCTCTGGCAGCCCGGCAGCCCTCGGGGGATGCCCACTTGCCAGCAGGGAGCAGACCTAAGCTGCAATAGGATATCCTTAGCGCTGCTGGGGAGGCAAGAGAGGCTCCCACCACAACCGCTGTACTGGCAGCCATCAGCCTGGCTTGTGGCTGAGCAGAGCTCCCACATGTGGGAGCGCACTGACCACCAGGGGACAGTTCCTGCATTAAGCATCTGCCCCCTGGTCGTCAGTGTGTGTCATAGTGACCAGTCATTCCCAGTCTTTCTGCTGTTAGCGTCAGTTTGCATATTAGCCTTTTACTATATAGGATAGAGGCCTGGTGCACGGGTGGGGGCTGGCTGGTTTGCCCTGAAGGGTGTCCCGGATCAGGGTAGGAGTCCCGCTTGGGTGCCTGCCCAGCCTGGATGAGGGGCTGATGGCTGTTTGCAGCTGGTCACACCCCATTCAGGGTGGGGGTCCCCACTGGGGTGCCTGGCCAGCCTGGGTGAGGGGCTGAGGGCCATTTTCAGGCTGGCCAGCAACTGAAGCTCCCAGCCTCTCCTTTTTTTCTTTTTTTTTTTATTCTGGGATTTATTTATCTTCTATAATTGAAACTTTGTTGCCATTACTGGAGCTGAGAGCTGGCTCCTACTCACTCCAGCTCTGAGGCCATGGCCAGCTGAAAGCAGGTATCTGGGGTTTGTTTAGCTTCTATAATTGAAACTGTGTTGCTGTCACTGGAGCTAAGAGCCGGCTCCAGCTCTGTGGCCACGGCCTGCTGAAAGCAGGTATCTGGGATTTGTTTAGCTTCTATAATTGAAACTTTTTTGCTTTCAGAGCTCAGAGCCGGGCCGCGGCAGATGGGAAACCTTGGCTTCCTCCATCACTGGAGCAAGCAAGCCTCCTGCTCACTTCAGCTGCGTGGCTGCCGGCCACCGTCTTGGTTGGGTTAATTTGCATATCATGCTGATTAGCCGATGGGAGGCGTAGCGAAGGTACGGTTAATTACCATGTTTGTCTATTATTAGATAGGATTTTCCAATCCTAACTTGGTACCAATGATCTAACAATGACAAAAATATCCTAAATCTGGCCTATCCTAGGAAATCTGGGACATATGGTCATCATGATATAAGATGAAAAATGTCTGAGAAATCACTGCTTTAAAAATAAGATGTCCTGATGGTCTACATTAAGGAAGTCCCATCATTTGATTGCACATCCTGCATCTCTAATTTTCTCTTGCCTATTACCTTCCCCTCAAGCTATTGAAACACCCTTCTCCTTTTATCACCAGATTTCTACAACTGCTCCCCATGTCAGGAAACCTCACTGTCACCTCTTCTGATCAACCCTACCTCCCCTGTGCTCTTTTGCTTTAGAACAGTGGTTCTCAACCTTCCTAATGCTGCGACCCTTTAATACAGTTCCTCATGTTGTGGTAACCCCCAATTTCATTGTTACAAATTGAACATAATTAAAGCATAGTGATTAATCACAAAAACAATATGTAATTATATATGTGTTTTCTGATGGTCTTAGGCGACCCCTGTGAAAGGGGGTCACAACCCACAGGTTGAGAACCACCGCTTTAGAGGCAAATGCCCCAGAGATTTCATCTCGTTCTTTCTCCTTAGGTAGCTACTTCCACCCACTCTACCCTTGAAACTCCTCCTCTCAAGCTGCAAGCCAGGGAGCAATATGCAGCTCAGCAACTCCAGCTGACTCTAAGAGCATTCACACTGGCCCATTTTTATCACTGATTGTTCCAAGGAAAAAGACAGGAAGAAAACTGCCTGGCCAGTGTGGCTCAGTGGTTGAGCATTGACCCATGAAACAGGAGGTCATGATTAGATTCCCAGTCAGAGCACATGCCCAGGTTGCAGGCTCGATCCCCAGTGGGGGACGTGCAGGAGACAGCCAATCAATGATTCTCATCATTGATGTTTCTATCTCCCTCTTCCTTTGTCTCTGAAATCAATAATATATATATATATATATATATAGAAGGAAGAAAATAAAGCTCTCTCACTCACAGTGTTCCTCCTGATGCATTTGCTGGGCTATAATGGCTGACTTCCTTTTGTATTTTCAAATTCTTTCCATTTATTCCTCAACCTGCTACAATAATAAATATAATAATAATAAATATATATAATAAATATTATGTGTATAAATAAATATAATAAAAATGTCTCAGAAGATAGAATAAAAAGCACATGGTAAATTGTTGGTACTTACTGCTAGAACTGGTTTACTCGTTATTTCAGAAGTAGCAAAAGGAAACAGGCAACAAAATATAAAATATAGTCTCCACTATATTTATCATAGTGATTTGTCATATGATACATACTGAAGATAGATACTGAATTAAATAAAAAAATTAAAAAGACTGACAAGGGAAAGAGCTCACCAAGACTAAAAAGACATGAAGTTTCTCCTAGTGTTTTGCAATTTATTTCCCCTTGCTACTTACCTAACAGTGTGTAAATTAACAATTTATTCGTGTTTGATATAATTATTTTTATCATCATCATTACTGGTACAACCATTCATTAAATGCTATAGTAAGAGTTGTCATCTATGTTATCTCACTTATTTTTTTCAAAAGTACTAGCTTCCCACATTTTACAGATATGGAGAACGAGGCTGAGAGGTTAAACATCTTGAGCAAAGTGACACAAAATGTGTTCAAATCACTGTTATGCTGGTAAATGTGTACCAATCAGCTCTTTGGGTTCAGGGAAAAGTTCTGATTTATAGTTTTTGCTGATTTCCATGGTGTCAATAGTCCCACCAGTGGATTTCAAGCTGCCAAGGTGATGTCACTAAACACAGAGTTGGGGAAAGATAAGCAACGCCACATCATGTCAGCCAGGCACTGGCGCCAGCATACAATGGCTTAACGCTAGGCCAGCCTTGTTCCAAAAGCAAAATATTCATTTATTGCAGCCTTCCTGTGATTGTATGAATATGGGAAGTGAGCAATGCCCATGTCTCTATCTTGACAGTGTGGGACAATTTGTAGAAATTTGCTTTTTGCATTCATTGAAAAGGTAAATTATAGAGGAAAGCCACCAAATCATCCTATTGATTCTGGGTAAGTCTGAATCAAAAATGAAAACCCTTTGTGAATAACTCTGAAAGCTGAATTGGAAATAATATAGCAAGGAAACATCATATAAAGTATAATATGTCTAATAATGGGAAATATGAGCACTCTTGACATGAGGCCGAGTTTCTTTCTGCTTGAGTTTTTTTTAAACCAAATGTTATCATCCAATAAAGAAAAACCATATTACGCAGTCCTCACTGTAATACCCAGTGTTTTATCTTTCTGTCTTTCATCTGTATACCACATTGTGCTAAAGCCATTCAAATGTCTTTGATTGGTAACTTTCCAAAATACCCTAATATTCACCTTCTAGGACAAGGTATAAATCTAGGAGGTGTTTACAATACCTGTATAACCCATGACTACTACTGAAAGGCAAAGGAGAAAAGAATATCTGTATTTTGAAAAATGGCCTACGTCATGCATAGTGTCTATGCCCAAAAAGAAGAGAGAGAGGTAGATGAAAAAGCAAACCCCCAACATTTACTTTAAAACCAATCATCAGCCTGGTGATGATATATCACAGATGAATTTGAGGGAAAGGAATTTTAAAAAAGCTTTGGTTGACTGACAAAATCTCTGACGTAAAAGGTAGGAATTACATTATGTATGATCATAAAATTAAAATAAATCTTCCCTCTATATCAGATGTTAAAAACTATGTCATAGAAATATGTTCTCATATGTGAAAAATTTCATAATAAAAAACATAAACATGATGGAAAGTCCACTTATAACTAATGTATAAAGATTAGCAAAAACAAAAACAATAAATAAAATTGTCAGAAATGATTTAATATAAAGTTTAAGGGCTCTGATTGAAAAGTAAATTTATAGATGTCATTTGGCAATGTTAAATGCAGAACATATTTTCCATATTTGTCAGGAAATATTTTTAGCTTTCATTTAAAATATACTGGCCTAGGCGCTGGCCAGGTGGTTCAATTGGTTAGCGGGCCCATCCGATATGCCAAGGCTGTGGGTTCCATCTCCTGTCAAGGCACATACAGGAAGCAACCAATGAATGCATCAATAAGTGGAACAACAAATCTCTCTCTCTTTTCTCTCAAAATTCAATTTTTAAAAAGGTTATAAAATATATTAGCCTACTACAGGATGAAAGAAAATAATACAAATATGAAAAATAGTAATGGACAAGGCAGAGGTAGCCATTACTAATAGTTTACTGTCTCAATATTTTAATAAAAATTATTAAATTATTAAAATGAGAATGAAAGAAGCTCGGCAGTATCGCTGATATATGAGTTCTTATAGAAGCAGACATGCCCATAGGCCTTTATAAATAACAGATTTCATCCCTGAAAGGATATGTAGAAGGCAACCTAAAGCACCAGCTAGCAATGCAGAAATCCCATGTCCCAGAATATCCCTGGCCGGGGTTAAGGGGAGCGCGGGAACGGAGCCAAGAGATGGAATATCAGCCTCTGAACACTACCATTAATAGAAAACCTGCGATCTCTTGGGCACATTATAATTTGGATACCACTAATCATGAGAGTGTCCATTTTTGTTCAATAACAATCGCTGTCTCTAAATTCCTAGTACTGGTCTTAATTATGCCTCCTAAAAGACAGAGAACAGAGACAAAAAAGAGTATAAAACTAGAAACAGAAAAATCAGATTTACATTCTGATGTCATCACCTTTAACAAGATTAGGTCAAATCAGTTACATTCTGAGCCTCAGTTTCTTCATCACCTAGAAAGTTTATGAAGACCAAATGAGCTAATTCTATAAAGTGCATTATAAACTGTAAATTCCAGACCTTACTTCTTACTATTTCCATCTATTTGACAGTCCCTAAGTTATTTGAAAGAAGTTACCAAATGCCATCAAGGGTCTTTGAGGGGGTAAAAATTTCATGTTAAAAAATGTAACAAGACATTCTATTAGCCTGGCTGTAGCCTCTCAAGGGTTCCAGGTTGGTAATTACAACCAAGTCACTTGGTCTGAGGCAGTATAGCTACCACTTCAATGATGCACATGGTTACTGTAGAGATCTGGTTAGATTCCGATATATTTTGGCAGTAAAGCTACACTATTTCCTGTTGAATGAGATGTGGACCGAGAGAGAAAGAATCAAGTGTGGTGTCTAGATATTTGACTCCATGGGAAGGAAGGAGTGGCCATTCACAAAGACAAGGAAGACCATGGATATAGCAGGTCCACTGGGAAGATCAACTACATTTGAGATGTTTATTAGGCATCCAAGTAGAGATGTCAAGTAGTACTGCAACAAAATAGGAACAACAAGACCAAAAAAGAAAGACATCAGTGGTACCTAATGTTGAATAAGCTCAAGAGTACTTTGAAAATAGTTCTCAAGATGTTAGCTTTGTAATAAGCCTAGAGAACAATCATTCAAAATCAGTGGAAATCTCCAGGAACAATGAATGCCTTTTGGAAAAAGAAAGAGATTATGAGAGATTCCAGGGGATTAAGGAGCAAAGTAAAAATGTATTTTTTCCTCTCAAATATATAAAAGAACAACAACTAAAAACAGAAAGAAAAATCTAAACTGAGAAAGTTTGATAGAGAGAATATGAAAAACCTGAAGTAAGATATAATTTTGAACAATTGGTGCAATGTAAGAAATAAGAACTTACTTGCCATTTTTTTAGTAGCACAGGGGGCAGGACACTGAAACCATGGGAAAAAAGATGTAGTTATAGTTCTTCACTGAAAAATATGTATATAGTTATTGGTTTTCAATACTTAGGGTCAATTTATAAGCACAGTGTAAAGCATATGGGATTTCTGAGATGTTTGACTTGAGTCTTCCGAGATTTAAAACGTAATGCTCTAATCTCACTAAGTAAGGATCTACAAGTGACTTTTTAAAAAGTAGCTAAGTTGGGGTTTTTTTCCTTGAAAAACAGGTCTGTTAATAATAATAATTTAAAAAACAGAAATCTAACCAGTTGAATTTATATCAGAATTTTACTGAACATCTGAGCTCTTTTACTGTGACAATCAAAACTTCTTTTAATAATATGTCAAGAGCACACATTTCACGGGCAAACTTCAGATAGCATCTAAGAATAAAGCTTCCGCTTGATAGAAGCCTTAGGGAAGATCTTATTCAAAGCCCATGACACTTGACTTCCCAATGCTTTCATCTAACCTTGATCATCTAAGGGCATTCATTAACCCCCCCTATGACAAAGGTATTTGCCAGAGATCAAAATGGTGTTCATCCATCTTTTAAAGATATAATTCCAGTCTTTAGGAATGATTTCTTCAAAATAGTGAAAGTAGAGGCAAATATCTTGGATTTTTTTTTCTAAACACTAAGCAGGAAGGGAAAAAAAAGATTGAAAAATAAAGTATGTTACAAAAAAACCCCATAATATTCATTTGCCTTACAGCATGGTATGAAAAGGCCATAATTATTTCTGACCTTTAATCCACTAAAGATATCCTTTGCATATTTGAAGTGGAAACATTTATTTAATATCTGGGTTCATTTATATGTAAATGGAAAAATGAGACTTTGCCATGACAACCAACATTAATGAAATAAAAATATCTGGTGAAATGTGTAGTCACCAAGTGCACACCACTCAGAATGAAATGCCACTTGAAACTTACAGCTCCCCTCAGAGTGCAAAGTGCGAAGGGGTCATGCCCCACTTCTACTAAAGACCCTTGCTCAGGGACCATAAGGGCCCTGAGCCCACGGCCACCTTCAGGGTCTTTTCTCTTCCTACTAATCTCACAGTTCCTTACACAGACTACCATCTATTTGAAATGTACTACTTAGTCCTGAAATATTTTTCTTTTTCTCTGAGGGTAACTAAGTTTGTATTCCTAGTCCATCATTCACTAGCTCCTGGATCTTGTGCAAATCACTTGAACTTTAGCCTTGATTTTCTCAAACTAATTTATCATACTTAGGTTTCTTTAAAAAATAAAGGAGATAGCATATATAAATAGCTCAACATATTGTATAGTATCTGATGTATAATAGGCACTCAATAAATATTAACTCCATTCTCCAGTCCTATAATTATATTTTTTGACATAGTGATCCTGGAATTAAAAGTATACAGAGAACTTTGAGAGAGAATAAAGTAACAAACTTTATTTTTCCAAGACTTAATTAAGTGCATTAACTAAGCCCTAATGATATTAAAAATATTAAATAGTATGCATGATTTTCAAGATTGAGAGCTCTTCTATATCAGCAACAGTACAATAATAATTTGGTTTATTTCTGTGCAGAGAAGGGAGATCACACTTCACATTTGGAAGCATGTCATGTACAATCAATAGGATGAAGCTGAAGTGGGAGGACTCACTTTTTAAAATAAAGCTTATATTGGTCTCCTTATTATACTCAGCAAGCTAAAAATGTTTCTATTTGCTCACAAATGACCCTGCATGTTCCCTAAACAATTAAGAACCATAGGGTTCCATAGAACCCACATTCCCATGTTCTAAGGAACCTCCGAGGTCACGCATTCTCTCCCAACCTCCTCTATGAGCAGATGAGAATTAAAGCACAGGCACCTGAGGTTCATTCCACAAACTCTTGTCGGGCACCTGCTCTGTATCAGGCACCATGCCCTCTGGAGTCTGAAATTAACAAAGATCACCAAGACCTTCTGATTTGCTATCCAGTATTCTTCTAGAGCAGTGGTTCTCAGCCTTGGCTGCACATTAGAATCACCTGGGAATCTTTTTAAAATCCTAATTTCTGGGCCTCATCCTTCGGAAATTCTGTTTCTTTGTTACTAATGTTGTGCCCTCACCCCATAACAAAGAAACAGATTTGTATAATCTCTATTATACAAATTATCAGGATTTTATTACTCTACTAGAGGCCTGGTGCATGAAATTCATGCATGGGGGGATGGTCCCCTCAGCCCAGACTGCACCCTCTCCAATCCGGGGCCCCTTGGGGGATGTCCACCTGCCGTTTTAGGCATGATCTTGGGGATGAGGCCTAAACTGGCAGTTGGATATCCCTCTCACAATCCTGGATCGCTGGCTCCTAATTGCTCACCTGCCTGCTTGCCTGGTTGCCCTTAACTGCCCCCCCTTGCCAGCCTGGTTGCTCCCCAACTGCCCCCCTCTGCCGGCCTGGTCGCCCCTCACTGCACCCCCTGCCGGCCTAGTTGCTCCTCACTGCCCACCCCCACCAGCCTAATTGCCCCATGCAGCCTGCTATTCAGTTGTTTGGTCGTCCCTCACTAACACCCCTGCTGGCCTGGTTGTAGGCAGCCATCTTGTATAGGGTGTAAGGGTTAATTTGCATATTACCTCTTTATTAGATAGGATATTGTATTGTCTTGAATTGTAAAACATACAAAAAAATAACATCTTTGAGGATTGAGGAGCTTGTAATACCCCAGGAGTCTATCTATAGATATAATATTATACTATTATACTAAATGTGTGATAGATTCATGATTCATTATAGAATTAGTCTGTTTTTAAATAAATTCCTTTTTTGTAATTTTCCTCTTTTCCTAAGTTGGATAGAAGGGGAAAACACTCTAGTAAGTTCCAAATTCGAGATTTTTATTTTGTTTTGTTTTTTTAATAAGCTGTGGTATGGCATCTATTTAACATTTTAAAATTAAAACCATAATTACCATTAAGCTGTGGCACTTTTCCCAACTTCCATTATAAAAATGACTGACCATATAAATTAGCATTTCCCAAAGCATGGCCCTCAAACACCCACTGCAAGATGTTGCAAGAAATAAAGATGCAATAGTTAAATAAGCATATTTTCTGGTCATCTCTTGGAGACTGACATGTACTTGGGGTTCACAAAGGCTCTGTGCAGTCTAGGAGAAAAGAAGCCTGGTTATGCTGTATAAGCCAGTGCTTCCCAAACTAATGTAAAACAGCACACTTCTTTAGCAGAGCATCTATAATGTCCTCTGAACCCCCAAGTACAGAATAGACTAGGGAAGCAGGTAGTAGCCACATAGGAAGATGTCATCTTCTTGAATGCAGAACTCAACAAAATTAAAAGAAAGCAAAAAAAAAAAAAAAAATCAAGCAAGCTCCATCAATGTCAACTGGATGATGGAATGGGTTTTGAAACAAACACAGCCTTAGGCTTGTGTATGTTTTTTATTTATCTTTTCACCCCTTTCTCCCTAGACTTATTTCCTGAGGAAAAATGTAGGATTTCAGAGAGAGGGACCATAAAAATCTTAGGCTTATTAATTAGCATAAGTAAGACATTCAAAACCAAACAAAAACAACTTAAAATTAATAAAATCAAAACTCTAACTCATACCCTTCACTTCTGTGTTATTTAGAAATACTGGGTGTGTGGTAAGACTGAGAGGGAACAGCAAATGTGCATGCTGGCTCTTTCAGAAAGACGACAGCAGTTGGCTTATCCTCCAAGAATAAAAGATTCTAAGGTGAGGAAGATACAGTGCTAAGAAGTCATTGTGTACGCTCTTTGTCTTTCTTCCCAGGTGTTGGAGCTAAGTGAATTCTGACCCCCCATACAACTAGAGAATAAACTGCCTCAACAATGGCTAAGTGCCTCAAATAAATGTAGCAATGTGGATCATTCTGGCATTTTCAGCCAGAGCCCCCAATAGCTACTCCAGCCATACAGTGTATTCCCTCTAAAGCCCTGACTTTCAGCGTAAGAAGGTTCACACACAGACTTTCAGAGGGAGTCTGGTGTGGTTTACAGGAGTATTCCTTGAATTTGGCTCCCCAGATTTAATCTGTGACTTTAAAATTCAAAGTGTACTTGTGAAATGCAAATGTAGTTTTATTTGAATAACCTAAACATGTGAGCTAATCTTATTTGAATGCCACGGGCCAATTGCCAAGAAGTATACTAAAAGCTTTCGATAATTTTTTTCTCATTTAATCTTCACAGTAATATAAAGGAATATCATTATTCTCATTTTAAGGATCAGGAACCCAAAGCACAGAGAGTTCAGGTAACTTTCCCAAGTTTTCACAGCCACCGAGGGGTAGAGATGATATTGCAATCTAGGCAGGCTGCCTCCAGATCCGTCCTCTGAAGCCGGATACCATGCTGCTTCTCCTAAGTAAACCAAAAGCTTCAGTTCTGTCGGGCAATCCAAGCAAGTACAAACAGAAGTATAATACACACATGTCCTGATGTTTCTTGCTTGTGTGGTGGTTGGGTGTGGGCTCTGGAGCATGACTGACTCAGTTCAAAGCCCCATTCTCCCTCTAAACAGCTGTGCGCTGTGAGCAAGTATTTAACCTCTAAAGTCTCAGCTGCCTGTCTGTAACATAAGGATCATCATAGCTAGCTTTGATCATGCATTTACTATATGCCATGCATCCAAACCCTTTGTATATATTTTTATCTTTAATTCTATGAAGTAGATACTATTATGATCCTTATCGATACCTAAATAATAGAATTACATGTTTTAATGCATGTAAAGAACTTTGAACAATGCCTCACATAGCATATTAATAAGTGTTCGCTATCAGACACATCAAGCACATACTAGTACAGTCAAAGTTCATAGCACACTATGACCACAATAATCATTATAACAGCATGAATGCAATGCTGCTACAAACCATCCCCATATTATAAAAAGGGGGTTAATCTAAGCTTCTAGCAATGTAATATAAATTTATAAAACATTAACAATAAAAAATGACTAAGGAGGCAATTCTGTGATACTGGTTAAAGCAGCAGTTCTGCATATCAGCTGCCCAGCTTCACTACTGAATAGCTGTGTGATCTTGGACAAGTGCCTTCCCCTGTCTGTGCCTCAGTTTCCTTACTGGTAAAGTGAAGAAAATAAAAAATGTCTGTATTTAGAGGGTTATAAAATGGAGATAATAATTTTTGTTTCTTGGAGTATGAAGCTTACAGGAGATAATATATATAATGTACTTAGAAAAAAATCTTGGCAGATACTCAAAAAATGTAGTTTTGCTACTACTAGTAGTACTATTACTATCACTATTACTACTACCACTGTGCAATTCGACTATATAACTCCATATATCTTGTGACATTTTTCCTCATAGAATTATTGCCCCAAAAGAAACAATGGGGTGCCTGTGATATAGGAAAAACATTGGATATAAAATAAAGCCAATACTCATTCAGATCCAATAATTCAATTTCTTCAAGTTTGCAAGAGGCATCCAGTATGTTTTGGTCCTCTTTCAATCACATGTCACCACTGGCGATCTAAAATGGAAAATTTCACTGGAAGAGGTTAATGGGGGATAAAGGAGGACCTATGCAATACTTTTAACAATAAAGATTTTTAAAAAATAAATAAAATGGAAAATTTCCTAAGGTATTGTGTTTAGTAAGTCATTATTAACCATCATGATACAGCATGGAGATATAAATGGCACTCTAAAGAAATTGAATTTATGGCTAAGCTATGCTAACTTGTTTTATTTAAACAAGGGAATAACTAATTATTTGCAGATTCACAATCTTTTCATTTTTGATGTTACAAAAGGGGTTATACCTCCAGGCATACGGTCATTCTGGAGTTGTTGTTTTTTAAACTAAATTTGATGTACCCTGGCTATAAAAATGCTTTAGAGAGCCAGGAAATAGGCAGTGGAAGTACATGGAGGTGCCCACTGGTGCTATCGGCAATGGGAGGTCAAGGCATTGGACCATTGGAACCAAGCATGCTCAGTAAATGTCTAAAAGGCATGTCCTCCCCCAGCCACCCAAGCCCTGGGTTCCGGATCAGAGGAGGAGTGTGGATCTAGACAGAAACTCTGACTCACACTCAGGTGCTTCGAGAATTGCCATAATTAATCTTAAACTGACATGGGCCACTACGAAGTTCATGATGGAATTTGAAGTCTTAAGCACGAATAAATCCCCTTGGCCCAAAGTGGAGCAACACATAATAAACTGTTAAAAAAATCAGGATTATTGTTCAAACCAGCACTCTGATCCCAAGGGCAGTCCAGAAATATGGGGATTTGCTGGTCTCTTCTAAGAATAACCCATTTCCAATCACTCAACTTGGAGTTTGCCAAAACAAATGCATTTTCCATAAGAGAGCAGATGAGGTGTAAGTTGACCCATGTTTTTCTTACCCCATTACAAGTCAACTGTCTGCCTCATTTGGGAACAAGCTCTCTTCTAACAAAAGGCTTACAAGGTTTTTCTTACTTATTTATTTGTTTTTTTGTCTTATTAATACTTCCACTTAATCAACAAATTTTATGAGATCGCTAATAAAAGATACATTATAAATTTACAGGCCATGAAAAATAAATGGATCACACATTCAGTCTTAAGCTTCCTGATGGTCAAAGCAAGAAGAGAAAAGGTCTCCAAGAATTAACTTAAAGGGATTGCAAATAACAGGCAGATTTAAATGATTATCCCACAATTACAGGTCAGAGTATTTCAATGAATGTGTATCTATTTCAGGCTCACAGATCAACACTACATAAATATTTCTTTTGTGCATGTCTTTTTCAGAGCAAAATCCTGCTACTCTTTCTGCTAAGGCCTCTATGCTCTGCAGAAGGACGGCCTCTACCGACAATATTTCAGTTTTTACAATGTGGTCAATGCTTCTATTTTAAACCAAAGAAATGGTCTTTATATTACCAACAATGCAATCATATTTTACTATCTATATATATAAAAGCCTAAGCAACCAGTTGACTGGCCAACCGGCCGACCAGCCAGTAGCTATGACACGCACTGACCACCAGGGGGCAGATGCTCAATAGAGGAGCTGCAGAGCTGCAGTCACTTGGCAGCTGTGGTTCTCAGGTGATGCACCCAAAACCAGAGAGGAGGGAGCCCAATTCCGGGGTGCATCACCCAAGAAACCACCTTCTCGCAATCCGGGATCCCTCAGGGGATGTCAGAGAGCCAGTTTTGGCCTGATCCCC
This sequence comes from Myotis myotis, assembly GCF_014108235.1. Classification (NCBI taxonomy): domain Eukaryota; kingdom Metazoa; phylum Chordata; class Mammalia; order Chiroptera; family Vespertilionidae; genus Myotis; species Myotis myotis. Next base: position 9,592,887 of record NW_023416315.1, read on the forward strand.
ACAGGCCAGGCCAAGGGACCCTACCAGTGCATGAATCCGTGCACCAGGTCTCTAGTTTTTAATAAAAATTTTACTATTATTAAAACACAAACCAACCAACATAAAATAATAAAAAAAAAAAAATGCCCTGTTAATGTGAACTTCTCAAGAATTCATAAAGAGGTCAGTTTTCATTAGTTAATCCAATGAATTATGCATAGCAAAAGCTCAGTAAATGTGCTAGATCAAATTAGGCCTAATTTGTCAGATATCAGATATATTATCACAATTCATAGTTCTTGTTTTCATGTTGTTTAAGGGTTTTAAGTACAATTTTAGAAGTACTCACATATAAATAAAACACAATTAAGAAAGTGTATAAAAGATATGTATGTATATATACTACAGGGATAGGCAAAAGTAGGTTTATACAATACAAATAAATAAAATAATAATTAATAAATAGTACAATTATAAACTTTGTTTTGTGTATTCAAAACTGTAAACCTACTTTTGCCACCCCTGTACACACACACACACACGTATGTAAAGATAGATAGATGATGATAGATAGATAGATAGATAGATAGATAGATAGAGAAAATGTGTAAGGAAAAAGGGAAAGAATACAACGTGCTATGAGAAAGTACCCTGCAGTCCATTCTGTTCTCTGGCACTTGCATACCTTATCTAACTTAATCTCCACAATGATCCTAGCTTGCTATCAAGTAGACACAGAAAACCGAGGCTCAGAGATTAGATAATTCATTCAAGATCACAGAGCCAGCAAGAGAATATTAACCCTATATATTGAGGTAATTTCAAAGCTCATGTTATTCCTAACATATCTCAAAAGAACTTGCACATTGCAGAGTGCATGGTACTAGACCCATTTGCTAAGTGAAGAAACCAAAATATTGGAAAGTCAAACTGGCTTTCCAGTGTCCACTGGAGCCAGAACTAGAACTTAGAGCTTTTCTACCACATCACAGTTGGTATGATATGAAAAGAATAATTTGTAATAGTGGTTTCATTGATGGAAGGGCTGTGACATTCTGAAGACAGAACCCAAGTTAATAAATAAAAATAATGTATTTTATTTCTCTCTTTTTTTTTTTACCCTTTTTGGCTTGTTGTTAGATAGGCTTTGTAAGTTTATTTGTGAATTCAAATATTATACTAAAAGTACAAAGGAATATAATTGAGATAAACTAAAAACATAATAAATGGACTAAAAATATAGCATTATTTCACAAGGAAAAAACATAGTTTTCTAGGCTGCATTCCCTAGAGCTAGAGAATATACTTTCTAATGAGCTTTGAGTAATCACATAAATTGAAAATCTAACCTTGTAATGTCTGATAGCGATCTAAACTACTTAACTGTGTTTTGTATTATACCACAAAACAGTGGTTTGTTCACGAAATGTAACAAAATATCATGTGTTGCTCATACTTTGGCCTTAGGCTTACATGTGTAGAAACCATAATCCCCAATGTATTTCAGAGTGTGTTTGGACAACCAAAGTTACTCTATGAAAATGACCCAAAAGGAAAGCTCTATTCCATTAAAAACACAAATTGCTAAGAGTTAAATGTTTAAGTATTGCCTAGGGTGCATAAAGAAGATTTAAAATATAGTGCACACTTTTTCCACTTAAAGAAATGAGAAAGGAACATTCAGGAACCATACAGGAAAGTTGTAAATTAGCTATATCCTGATCTACTTCATATATGTTGCATTATGTAACGTGGAAGAAATGAAATACTACACCCCAACAAAGGGCTGTTTTTATACCCAAAGCTTCAGATTCAGAGAAAAAAAAGGTTACCCTGGTTGCTAGATGAGGACAACTTGTCAGGTTAATCTCAAGGGTGAACATTAGACATCATAGGTTGGAGATTCTCAAGTCAAAATACCTGAAGCCCATCTTGAGAATTTATGGACATGATGTAGGTTGTACATCCTCCCTGGACAGTGCTGTGGTAGTGAAGAATGTGAACAGTGGCATCAGATAGGAACTACATGTGAACCCCAGTTCTGTAATTCACTAGGTCTATAGCCTTAGGAAAATCATGGCACCTCTCTGAGCCTAAACTTCCCCATCTCTAAAATGGAACTAGTACTTACATCCCTCACAGGGTTGAGAGGATTACATGAGATGGTATAAGTCCAATACGTAGCAAAGTTCCTAGCACCTGGTGAGCACTCAGCAAGTTTTAGCTACTACTATTATGGTTATTTTATTAATGATCTTTGTGCCCTTAGTACCTAACACAGTTCTGATAAATATTTAGTGATCATTAAATGTTTGCTAACTGAACTGAGCTTTTTGCTAATAGTTTGAAATCTTACATTTTTGCTCCACTAAATTATAAAATAAATCTTTAAAGTACCATTATCCAAAATCAGAAATACTGAGTTGGTCTTCAAACCAGACTGGGAAATCTAGGTTAAACAAAATCATTATTCTATGTCCTTCAATACTTCTCGGAACCTTTAATGTGACAGTGTGAATTATAACTCTCTTAAGGAGGCATAAGAGACAGTCTACAGTGTTTCTTTTCTTTTTTAAAATTTTTTGTTAATCCTCCCAAAGGATATTTTTTCCATTGATTTTTAAGGAGAGTGGAAGGGAGAGGGGTAAAAGAGAGAGAGAAGAGAGAGAGAGAGAGAGAGAGAGAGAGAGAGAGAGAGAGAGAGAGAGAGAGAGAGAAACATTGATGTGAGAGACACATCAATTGGTTGCCTCCAGCACTGGGGCCAGGGATAAAATCTTGACCAGGAATCGAACCCATAACCCTTTGGTGCATGAGTTGACACTCTAACCACTGAGTAATACCAGCCAGGGCTACAGTGTTTCTCAAATCCATTTTTCAGTTTCCTCATTGATAAAACATAGGATTTTACATGTTCTCTAAATTTCTCCTTCCTCATTAAAAGGCTAGAATTTCAGGCATTTCCCAGAACTAATTATACATATGAATACAGATAAAAATGAATGCTGATTCCCCCTTGAGATCAGGACAGATTAGATATTTTCCCACTCCAAAGCACACCCCAAAGGAATGCAATCTTTGACGTTTTATCATGTATATAACTTAATCCTTGTTTTAATTTAAATAGATCAACTTCACTGAGAGTTTAAGTCATTTCTGATTTAATATGAGTTTTTAAAAATATACATTGACATTAAACCCAAGATGCTAAAGCTAACAAATTCCATAATGAAAAGTTGATCATGTAGAAATACAAATATTTTTTAAAACTTACTTTTGAATAGGTTTCTCATTAAGATAAAATGTTTCCCAAATCCACGTCCTTGACAACATTTAATATTTAAATAGCAGGTAATGAAATTGTCTCCTTACTCTAGGGAGTAAAAGGGAAGTGTGAGGTGCTCCATTTGCGTCTCCCTCTCTCCACACACAGACTCTTGGACACTCTCGCTGACTCCTCAGGCTCCGCTGGTGAATCCCCAATCTCCTGCTTTAGCCATTTCCTCTCCCTGAGCTCAAGACCCCTATTTCCATCTATTTAGGGGATATCCTTACATGTAATCAGCTCAAATGCAACATGCTTAAAGTGCAAGTCATCATTGCTACACTAAACCTTTTTCTGCTCACTCTGGCATCACCATAATCCACCTGTCAAGTCTTCCATCTCCCTCATCCTCCACATCCAATCAGTTTTCACCTCTCAAGCAGTTTTCCAGTTAATCCTTTTTCCAGGATCCCCACTCTCATTCTTTTTTTTTCTTTTCTACTCCAACCATTTCTCATATAGCCCCCTGTTGCTATTCTGACAGTCCCCTATCCTCTATCCATCCTCTACCTTCCTGAGCTATTTACTCTCCCCTGGCCACAGTCCTTAGGTGACTTCCCATCTCCAGTTAGACACAATCTACTCTTCCTAGTGCACTATAAGGCCCTTCAGAAGCTGGCTGTAAGCTACCACATTAGCCTCAGTTCTTGGCATCCTCCACTTTAAACTCTACCTCTCAAAAGGCCATGCCTTTCTCGAGCCACATACACACTATGCCATTCCCCCCGCCATCTACTATCTGCCATGTCCCATTTTGTCTAACTGGAAGACACACAAACATCTCTCCGTACTTACGTCTCCGGCCTACAGTATATCCTAACTTCTTCCCCTTTGCAGTGTTATTATTCTGACTTCTGTGTTCCCCAAACCGCGTGCCCCTTTCTTAATTAATGCCTTTTGAAGTTGCAAATCTGAAAGTCCCCCTCTAGACTGAGCTATTCAAGATTCCAGGTATCTCTATTCTCCTCTATCTCATAGTGCTCTCCACAACTCTACTCAATGCCTGGTATATAGTCGGTGCCCATTAATGCTTATTGAACAACTAAAATAATAAACAAATGCGTAAAATTCAAATAAAATGTTGAGCCCTGCAATTGAAATATTAATGTTAGAAAGAACTATATTAAACATAAGAAAAAGCATTCAAATATGTCAATATCGTACACTTCCCTATAAAATGTGAGATACGTTAAATAGAAAGTATAAGTTAGTAGGTGATTCTTCTTGTGATTCCATTTACTCTGACCACAAAGACGTGGACTTTGGGGTACTGTGCCACTGAACTGAAGGGCATTAGACCAAGACTAAAGCCACATTCTGCACAGAGAGGAAATGTATGGGTATTAAGTTGACTGGGGTAGAACATAAAATGATTCTTGCTTGTTTGTTCAGATTAGATTTTAAATTACCCTAAACAACTCAGGGTTCTGTTTTCATGGCCATCATCTTTCCCTGTCAGAACACCACTCCTGAGAAGAAAATCTGCCCAGGTGTCAGCAACAGCTTGTAACTCAGTAGGCCAGATGTTGTGGGGAGCCCTCATGTGTTGCTCTGTCCAGAGAGGGCACACAGCCCCCAGTATGGTGCAAGATGGGTCAACAAAACTGGTGGAGCTAGGGCACAGTTGCTCAACAAACCAAAGCCTCTTAGTCTGTATCAGTGTGCTATCCTGTCCCTGCCTGCTCCCTGGTGCTCAGTTCTTTTCTTGCCACTCACAATGAAGGGCTACCAGACTTCCAGATCTCAGGCACACTAGTTTGGGAGGAATGGGGAGAGGGCGAAGGAGCTGTTCACTTAGGAGTATGATAATTTCTTACAAAAGGAAACCTTGACTCTTACTTCTATTACAGCTATAGCTATAACCTAAACTGGTTATGTCAGCATAGGTAGCTAGATATTCATTAAAGAATGGAGCAAAGGGAATCAGACATTATTAAGCATAATAAACGAGGGGGCTAAACTGCTTCACTAGGAATCTGCAGCATTAGGCACCCCAGGAGATTGCTGCTTTTCCCTGCCAAGGGGATTAACATGCCTTCCTCCCCTGGGAAGGGAGAAAGGACCAGCTTGCCATCCTCCCAGGGTATAACTGGCTCACTCACCCATGGGGGGAAGAATAAACAATAACTTTTTCTCTGCTGGATGCATGCCCAGAAGCCAAGATGGCACAGGGGGAGGTTCTTCTACTTTGAGGCACTCTCAGTAGGAACTAGGATGGCAATAATGAGGGGCCCACCTTGGGAAAAGGACCAGATTGGATAAGGGACACAGAACCCCAGATGGACTGGTTAGGGGGAGGAGCCAGGAGAAGCCCATGAAGGATTGGGAAATAAATTGGTTAGTTTGAAAAAGCGCCTGGCCCTTCCTAAGCCCAAGGTAACATAATCAGCCTGACAAGGAGCTTGCATGCTCGCTCTCTCTCTCTCTCTCTAACAGGTGCTTGCCCCGTTCACTCATGCACCCTCTCTCTGTAATTGCCATGAAACCAGCAGCTACAGGACTCGAAGTGCAGGCTCCAAATGCACACCTGGGTACAACAATGCAGTGCCTGCCAGAGCGCAGCCTGGAACGGAGACCAGCCTAGTCACATGGGGACTACGGCTGAACTGGACTACGCTTGGATGCGGACTGAACAAATGGCATCAAACTTCTGGACACTGGCCTTTACTCTGGGCTTGATGAAGACCAGGCTGGACTTCTTGCACAGTGGGGCGGAGCTGAACCCCGGGCAGTCCTTTGACTTTGCTTCTACAATAAATCTTATCACTATACCTTATCCTCCCAGATGCGGGTCCCTGGAATGCGTTCCTTGTCACTCATGAAAGGATACCATTTCCAACAGCAATAGTTATAGTACCCACTCTTATACCTTCCTTCTAAGAATGAATAAGGGACATGGAAGTGGAGACTCTCAAAATGTGCCTCCTCCAAAACTTAAAGGAAAATGATTTCCCACTCTTCATGATTTATTTTATATATTTTAGGCATCAGAAGTGTAACATTAAGATCATCAGGCTATTAAAAGGCTGAATGGGGGAAACTCCTTCCCTTAAATCCATATTTAAACTAAGTAGAAGAGGGGAAAATATGACATCCATTCACATTCTAAAGACAGAGGCATCTGTTGTCCACTTAAGAGTAAGGACCACTAATTTAGAAGAGGAAAATTAAAAATAAACCAAACAGATTCCTCAAGTAATGTTCCATAATCCCTCTCTATGCTATGCTGGAGAGGAGTAAAATAACATCATAGACCTTGCAGGGAGGTTGTCCGCTCTGTTAACCCCAAAACCTGTTGAGAGGGAGCAGAGAGCGAGAGTCTCTTGTTAACCCTCAGAAAGAATGCCCACAATGATGTTCTTTTCCTTCAAAGGACACCTCACACAGAGATAAAAGATCTGCAAGGAATTTTACCCCCAAACTGAGGAACTCTCCTCCCCTCCTGTGCTAGGGCCTAGAAGCAGAATGGGGAATTACTAGAAGGCTGCGGGTGCTCCCAGCTGCCTGAAGAGAGGAGCGGGGAGTTGGGGAGCAGTGAAAGATAAAGCTTGGTGTAACTCATACATCATGCCAAGTAGTATGATTTTATCCTGATGCCATCAGAAGCCTTTGGAGAATTTTTAACAGGCAGTAGTAACATGATCAGATTTGCATGTTGGCAAGATCACTCTAGAAATATTTTTCTGATATATCCCCTTGGAAAAGGGAAACAACAAAAACTTAATTAATTAATGGGACTACATCACACTAAAGAGTTTTTGCACAGCAAAGGAAACCATCAACAAAATGAAAAGACAACCCACTGAATGGGAGAACGTATTCTAAAATGAGACATTTATATCCAACATGTATAAAGAACTGTATGGATGGGCCTGGAGAGCATTATGCTAAGTGAAATAAGCCAGTCAGAGAGAGACAAGTTCCATATGGTTTCACTGATATGGTGCATCTAATGACCAAAATGAACTAACGAGCAAAATAGAGACAGACCCATAGACAGAGAGCAGGCTGGCAGCTGTCGGAGGGTGGGGAGATGGGTAGAGGGATTGAGGGATTGAGCAAAAAAAGGAAAAAAAAACGAAGTACAAATTGACAGTTACAGAATAGTCATGGCGATGTAACTACAGCAGAGGGAATATAGTCAATAATATTGTAATAACGATGTATGGTATCAGATGGGTACTAGATTTATCAGAGTGATCACCTTGTAAGTTATATAACTGTCTAATCACTGAAACTAATACAATATTGTACATCAACTGTAATTGAAAAAAAATTTAAAGAATATAACCTCAGAGTGTCAAAACAAACAATAAAAACAAAAAGGACTGCCCTAACCGGTTTGGCTCAGTGGACAGAGTGTCGGCCTACGGACTGAAGGGTCCCAGGTTCGATTCCGGTCAAGGGCATGTACCTTGGTTGCGGGCACATTCCCAGAAGAAGGTATGCAGGAGGCAGCTGATCAATGTTTCTCGCTCATCAATGTTTCTAACTCTCTATCCCTCTCCCTTCCTTTCTGTAAAAAATCAATAAAATATATATATATTTTTAAAAAAAGACTGCTTAAGAGTGGGACTAGGGACCGGAATATACAAGTGAATGGAGATGAGATTAAATTGTATTGTGTAGTATCCACAAGCTGATAACCTTAGGGAACCTTGGTTTATATATCAAAGCAACTGGACTTTAAATTTGTTTCTAGAAGAATTACAAGCGCCTTAAAGGAAAAAAAAAATCAAGTGGGCAGTTTGGGGGATGAGAAAAAAGACTTGTAATCAATAGGGTTACTTATATTACTCAGAATCATGCTCATACAGGAAATCTTGTAAAACGAACCTATCCATCCATAGGAAGGCTGAACAGCTTTCTGAGGGACGAGCTTTGGTGCTGAAGTTAATATGACCCCCCAAAGCACAATCAAGTAAACCACTGCAATGTGGTGCAAAAGGCATATCTATCATCTAACCTCCCACGCTTCATTTCCTCAACTTTAAATGAAGACATTTCTAACTCTCCAATTTATACTCAACAACCTAATTTCCTAATTAATGAGAATGAACAAGCTACCCACAAACTTCTCAGAAAACTCCCCCAACACTGTGGTATCCTGTGGCAGGCACCGCACGGGCGGCAAGCAAGTCTCAAGCACCAGCTTCCAAGGCTGCCCTGAAAGTGTTGGTTTCAACCTCCCTTTCTTGAATCTGACCACAAAGCAGAGCCCCTTCCTGTGGCATCTGAAATCAGCAGCAGAAACAAAAGACAGCATTTAATCCAGAAGGAAGTGAGGAGCCAGGTGAGCCACACGTAGGTTTCCCTTCCCATTCCGGCTCTACATTCATCACGCTTAGAATTGTGGATGGAAAAGAACGTGGTCGTGGAGATCATGGAGATGATCTCGTTAGGAATCACTATTCCTTTGCCAGGATTTTCAAAGTCTGATAGGCTCCCTCTCTCCAGTTCAGTTTCAAGAGAAATACTCTCAATGCTAGAAGTCAAGCAGCACATGTGAGGGGTTTGGAAAGTGGCACCCTGTATATAAAGCTGCCATGTTGGGATGGTGATTGTCATTCACAGGTCAGTTATGATCTTATGTCGCCTTCTTTACCATCTGGTTTTTCTGAATAATATCCTACAGTTATTTCTCATTCCCCATGACTTCCAAAGAACTCCTTTCCTAATATATGTCTCATCAGATCCTGACTTGTTCCAACCACTTCCTTAATACTTTCAGGGCTACATAAACAGTTCCTCTTCTTATAGTACCTTTCTCCGGTTTCCTACCAGATAAAAAGCCATATACCTTAATGTTTAAATCAATTATCACTCTCTAAAGCCTCCTACAATCACCTTTCACAAGAGCTTCTGCCTCTATAATATTGACATGGTATGTTGATAAATCAGAATGTATTGTGTATGAATCTGTCTATCTCCCTGAGCAAGGACCAAGCACTGGTTTCTTCCCTCTTGGTGGGCAAGATTATTAGAGTATCTCAAATGGGTCATGAATCTAATTATGCTCTATTGACAGACTATGGCATCAAGTGCCCAGAGAGGGACCCCCACAAAGCCCAGTACTTGAAAGAGTTGTGGTTCCAGTATATGGAGTTGTGTGGTCCAGTTACCCTTTCACTCTGCTACACTTGCAGCAATGGCTACGGGTGTAAGTGTGAATTTAAATAACTGATATGGCACTACTTAGACCTATACAGAATGTAAACCAGTAAAAGTATTATCACTTTAGTGGACAAAAAAACACTTGTTTGCGAGAAGCAATGGATATACTATGTGGCAGAGAGGGAGAAGAGGCAGTAGTGAACTGCTAAGACTTTCTGGTCTTTTTCTGACCTTTTTGAATAAAATAAAACAGTAGGTTTTGTGGGACAAATTGATGCAGAAGGCATATGATAATTTTTGTGTATTCCAAAGATTAGCTGGAGAAATAAAAAAATATTATTTATAGTAGTCAGAATAGGCTAGATTATGCTACAGTAACAACCCCACCACAGTGACTTAACACAGATTCATTCTCTCCCATGCTATATGACAACTTCAAGTTTGCAATAGGCTCTGCTCCTTTTAATAACTCAGGGCACCAGGGTGAGAAAGAAGTCTCGAACATTTAAGAGTCTACCATGCCAAAGAGAATGACAACTCTGTTGGGTCTTAAACCAGATATTAAATGCTCTGGCCTGGAAATGGCATACGCCCTCTGTTCTCAACACTTTGGCCAGATCTAGTCACATGTTCCCAGCACACTATAAAAAAGCTAGGAAGTGCAATCCTACCATATTGAAAGAAGGCAGAAAGCTGGAAATACTTGGTAAACAGCACTGATGACTACCACATGACCTTATTTGTACCCCAGGCTTGTAAAGTAGATCACACTTGTTACAATAAATTGAGTTGTATTATACTGAAACAGGTTTTTCTGATGATTTAGTATAAATTGATAAAATGCACATTGTTCCTAGATGTGAGAGCCTCTGTATCTAGTTTGAAAGTTTCTGGAAAAACCTATTTGAACCTGAAGTAGCACAACTTGCACAATTACATCTCTAAAAGTTTTTGCTAAGGAAGCCAGAACAGACAAATTCATTGTATTATAAATATGTTAGGAAAAATTAATTCAACTATTAGCAATCAAATATTTGTGTGTATTTTTTTTAATATATTTTAATTGATTTTTTTAGAGAGAGAGGAAGGGAGAGGGAGAGATAGACACATTGATAACATTGATTGGCTACCTCCTGCATGCCCCCAACTAGGGATTGAGCCCACAACCTGGGCATGTGCCCTGACCAGAATCCAACCAGGGACCTCTTGGTGCCTGGGTTTATGATCAACCATTAAAAATTTCCTTTTTAAAGGAAGCAGAATCTGATGGAAAACAATGATTTATTAGACTGCCAAAAAGATATGAGACCTAGTTTCTCAACTTCTGTCTACCTGGTGACTAGCTTATTTAAAGTCTCATATGCTCATATGCTTCAGTTTTCTACACAGAAATTAATATTATTTCATCCAATTATGAAATATTCACTTAACATCTACTGGATATAGGTACTTGGCTGCACTGGTAACACAGGGGTGGGAAATGCATGATCGAGCTCATGAATCTTATAATCTATTTCCCACTAGTGGTCAAAATCACTTGATTCTAAATAATAGGATGTGGTAATACAGGTATGGATAAACATAATATGAAAATTACTAAACTTTCACTAATCTGTTAAATGCAATGATATACGAGCCCCTAAAGGAGGTACTAGGGAAGATAAATGATTGGTGAGTCAAAGAATATGAGAGGTAAATGAACACTTTAATAACCAAATATAATATCTGAAAGATCTTCACCCATCCCCAACTACTGGGATTCCAGCATACAATGAAAACTGTTCCAAGTGTTAAAAGTTATGTAAAGTCAAACCTGTCAGTGTGTGGCCCATTCTGGGAGGTGAAGTCTCATGTTCTTCCTAAGTCATAGGGCCTTAAGAGGGTGGTTCTCTTTGGCTTCCTAAGTATTTAATTTAGAATAATTTGTGCATATCCAAGAATTCAGTTTTCTAAAAACATGAAAATGTACATTGCAGCAGCAACATGTAGCATAGCAAAATGCTCGCTATACATTCGCAAAAGCAGTTGTAGAATTTTGTCTGTGCCTTGGTAGTCCTTTTAGTGTTGGTATACCAATGCGGCTTCCAAGAACATGGTGTACGCCCAATGACTACTGTAGTTTAATTTTATTGGAAGGAGTGAAATATTAAAATCCAAAGATCTTTTTAAAGCTACAAAGGAAATGTTCAAAGAACAATGAAAAGGATAAGAAAAGATTTCATTATTGAACAGTTTGTTTTATTATTAACAATAACAATAAAGTAAGTCACACAGCTCGTAAGTCCTCCCAGATGAGACATCTGTGGGATTTTCTGGACTGAAAATAAACTTAACTTATAAACATGTCAACCATGTTCTGAATAAAATGAAATTTCACACTACATGGGAATGTCACTATTTTCAACATATTCAAGATTAAGTGTTATTTTAAGACACTTTTCTTTCCAATTATTTGTCCTATTTAGGACATTTTTCCCCATCAATTTTAGGTGGGGAAAATTTCCTGCTTTTGATGAACTAAATTGTTTAATTTACTAAGATTAAGATCATAGGCTATCAACCATTGGTACAGATTCTAAATCCTACCCAGTTCAGAAGTGTAAAGAGTTTATGCTAACCTTTGTTAGCAAAGACCATCTCTTTATTCTGGTTACCCCACTTCACCTTTAATGAGTTGTGATAGCTGAGTGATTTTGAAAAAGAGAATGTTGATATAGCTGTAGCTAGTTCCTAACATATTGAAAATGTACTGTGTTCATCCTGCTATGGCAAATGAAGAAAAAGAAAGGGGGTGGAGCTAATAGCCCATTGAGATATACAACACAAAGGGAGCTGCTGAAGGTCCCTAAAGATTTTCTCTCTCCATACTTCTATCCAAGAAATAATGTGAGGACTTCTCCTCTGCCTCCAAAATGCTGTAAGTCCCATCAACTTCAACTTGCCAGTTAACTACTCCCACTTTCTTTTTTTTTTTTTTTTTTTTTTAATATATTTTATTGATTTTTTACAGAGAGGAAGGGAGAGAGATAGAGAGTTAGAAACATCGATGATAGAGAAACATGGATCAGCTGCCTCCTGCACATCTCCTACTGGGGATGTGCCCGCAACCCAGGTACATGCCCTTGACCGGAATCGAACCTGGGACCTTTCAGTCCGCAGGCCGATGCTCTATCCGCTGAGCCAAACCGGTTTCGGCAACTACTCCCACTTTCTATGAAATGCTTTCCATGGTTCACAGGCTCCACTCCACTTGCTTCTCTGCTCAAGGCATTAATGGATTATAATAATACATAATAGCAGAAATTAAAGCACAATACACTACCTGAAGCCTCCACAGATGGAAAGGGGGAATGGAAGGAATGCAGCCTTTAGTGTCATACAGATCCATCACTTCATAGCATTATGACCCAGGCCAAATAGCTTCCCCTTTTTTAGGTGCCCATTTTCATCAACAGTAACATGAAGCATAATACTTTTATCACAGAGCTATGGCAGATAATATATAAGACAATGTATCTAAAAGCACCTGGAACTTTGTAACTTTAAAATTTTTGGTCTCTTCTTTAGAATATTAAGTATATGGGGAACATAGTGTTTCCTGATGTCTAACAAAAAATTCCTTTTTTTTCCCCAATGCCAGCAGCAACTTTTAAGAGAAAATGATTCAGTAGTAACACAGAAAAAGTCAATAAACTATTCCTAGGAGATAAAGTGCTTTGAAGATCTGATTGTCATTCTAAACCTACTGGAGTAACCTGAGAGGTTGATGAGGTGAGTGCAAAGTTCAAGCAGATGAGGCCTGGGTTTCTCACCCTACTTCAACCAAAGCACCTGTACTTTGTTCTGTTTTATATTGACTGTGTATAACATAGGGCTTGGGAAATGTACCAGCGATGGCCTGCTTATGATTTTCTTGTCGGTGCCACACGGGAACTAACTCTAATCCTATGAAGAGAGGAGGAGTTTGGCCAAAAGGGATAGCTGTTCTTACTATGCATAACCGTGGGTAAGTTTCAACATTTGGCCCAGGTTCCTAGCCTGAGGCCTGAACGGTTTGGGTAGTGGAGGATGAGCTGCCCCTGCTATGGTGGGGGAGGCTGAGAGAGTCAGCAGTTGTCCTAAGAAGAGTCTGGACTTGGATCCGAACTTGTTCTACTATTGAGAGTCATACCCCGTGTTGTGTTCTCTCATGAATCCCTAACTCTCATACAAAGGGCTAGGATGGACTCTTATAGACTGTGGTTATTTAGGAAGGACCTGTGTCCAAATTTGGAGAAAATCAGTATGATGTCATTCTTTGGAAACCAACGTGTGGCAGTCATTATCACCGGAAAAAGACACCTAACCAATCATGCTCTCCCAAGGCAACCATCGGGTGACTTGAAGAGTCTGAGCTAGATAAGCAGGAGACAGGAAGAAAAGAGGCGCTTAATCTTGGGCTTGCATGAGGCAGAAACAAAAAATATAATTTAGCTACCACTTATATAGATTATATGTGCCAAGCCCAAGTGCTTTACAGTTATTTATTCATTTAATCCTCACCAGAGACAGGGAGAGAAACAGTTAAACCAAAAAGAAATAAAAGGAGAGAGGCCCTGCTTGGATACCAGGAAATCTAGGACTAAGGCAGAGCAAGGCTGGGCTACGCAGCACCTTCCCTGGTCTGTATTCCAAGGCCACTCTAACCCCTCTAGACTTGTATTCCTAACAGTCCCAACAAGACCCTGCCTTCTTACCTGCCACGTCCTTCACATTTTGGTCCTCTTCCTCTTTGTTACTCACTCAGAGTCTGGCCTAGCATTATGCTTTCCTCATAGGCTCTGATTTAATCACCTGGCTCTTATTTCTGACCTTAATTCCAAGCAGGATATTTCATTTAGCTCTTTGGAGAGTTTTTTGATGCAAATGTGTCAAAATGAAAAAAAAAAAATCACTGTTTATAACTGGGACATGTGTGCAGCAGGCATCTCTGAACTTCAGTCGCCATCCCCGAACTTCAGTCACCATCCCCAAGATCTAGAGATGAGGAACAGGAATGAGTTGTAGACCATCCTTGCCTCCTTAGTAATGTGGAAAATATATACTAAGTTATGACTACCTTGTTTGTGTGCTTTTGGTACACATCAAAATATATCAGTCACAACCATATTCAAATTGTTGCCTAACTCGAGGTAAGAACCTTGGCAGAACCCAAATATAGAATCTAAAATCAAATTGGAAAGCCCCAGGAATGACTTACCTTCTATGTTTACTACACTTTTTCTAAATATCACACTGTCTCCCATTCCTTATATATCTCCCTCCATTAGCAACCTCGCATTTTATACTGTACACAGACCTCCACCTCCCTTCTTTCCTTCCTATTCCGATGCAAGCTCTCAGACCAGGGCTTACAGGCTCAATGTGCAATGGTGTACCTTCTCTTCTTGACAACCAGTGGTTGTAGGCCTTCTCATCTTATAGCCTGCAAATCCAGGATCAGCAGCATCACTATTTTATGTGAATCTCTGTGACAAGGAGAGGAGGGAGACACTGGGACCAGATCCCTATCTTATGGGCTGTCAGTTCTCAATAGCTAAAGTTGTCTAGCCCATGATTATGGTGACTAGCAATTCCCAAAAGTGAAAATGACCTGAATAAAAATCAAACCCAACTTATTAACAAGTGTTTAAACCCATTCTTTATATTATCAAAGATTTTTCTTCCGATATAAGTTTGATACCTCCTACCACATGGCTAAAATATTCTGTACTTTTGCAAAGTTTTTCTATATTTCATGAAGAGAAAATATTAGAAATGGGGAAAATGGTAAAAGAATATACCCAAAATGCTTTAAATATATATATATATTTCATATATATGTATATGTGTGTGTGTGTGTGTGTGTGTGTGTGTGTGTGTGTATGAAGTCCTAAGAAAAGTCATAAAATCAACAAAGTTAAATTTTTTTCTTTGGTTTTAAGTTTTTATTAAGTGTCAAAAGAAATATATTTAATGGAGATATTGCCTTAACCCAATTAAGAGCTGGTAAGTTCTGACCCTATCATATCTAATCTCTCTCTCCCTATATATCTTTAAAGTGAAATTACAAGAAGAAAAATAAAAGGGGTAAATATGGAAATGTTGCTTAAGAATATACTTACACTCAAATACACACATATTATATATATTTAAATAATGCTACAAGATTACTGAACAGAGTGATAAGTCACTATGATATCAATTACAGGTTTTGTATCAGTTCAAAAGCAATTTTATTTATATTATTTTAATTAGGTCACTCTTTGAAATTTAGTTATATGTAGATGTAGATATTTAATTATATATTTACTTGTACTGCAACAGAATTATTTCCTAGCTAGGAAAATAATCAGCTATCACTTTTCTCTACAAATGTAAGCATTCTAGTACTCAGGAATATAGAAGAACTGTAAATAAATGACTGAAGGATAAAAATCAAAGAAAAAAATAACATTTGTCTAGTGTTTCATAGCCAGCAAAGTATTTTCATATTCTTTACCTCAAATACCACATTGATAAATGCAGTCTATTCAAAGAATAACATATTCTGTAATTTATACTTTCCCTAATAAGACTATTTTAAAATTAATGAATTTTATTAAAGTATCTCTACACTAATAAAAGAGAAACATGGTAATTGGCGTACGACCGCTACCCTTTTCATTGGCTAATCAGCAAGATATGCAAATTAACTGTCAGCCAAGATGGCGGCTGGCAGCCAGGCAGCTTGAAACTAACATGAGGCTTGCTTGCTTCAGTGATGGAGGATTCCAATGTTCCCCGCCTGCTTTGCTGGCCTCTGAGCCTGCAGTTTAAGAAACATTGTAACAAATACCGCCTAGGAGCTGGAGCCAAGCCTCAAGGTAAAGCTGGCCCAGAATAAAAAAAAAAAAAGGAAAAAAGGAGCGGTTGGGAACTTCAGTCACCCCCAGCCTGAAAACAGCCCTCAGCCCCTCACCCAGACTGGCCAGGCACCCCAGTGGGGACCCCCACCCTGATCCAGGACACCCTTCAGGGCAAACCAGCCGGCCCGACCCATGCACCAGACCTCTACCCTATATAGTAAAAGAGTAATATGCCTCCCGGCACCAGGATCAGCATGACGGGGGCAGCGCCCAAACCCCCTGATCGCCCTGCGGCTCTGTGTGTGACAGGGGGCGGGGACCCAACCCCCTGAGCAGCCCTGCTCTGTGCCTGATAGGGGGGAGCTCCCCAACCCCCCCCTCCACGGGCCCTGCTCTGTGCGTGACAGGGGGTGGTGCCGCAACCTCCCCATCGGCCCTGCCCTGAGTGTGGCCCCAACCCCCCAATCGGCCCTACCCTGAGCGTGACTCAGGGTGGCATCGCAACCTCCCAATATGCCCTGCTCTGTGCATGACGGAGCGGCGCCCCAACTCCCCAATCGGCCCTGCTCTGAGCCTGACCAGGGGCTGCACCTAGGGATTGGGCCTGCCCTCTGCCACCTGGGAGCAGGCCTAAGCCAGCAGGTCGTTATCTCCCGAGGGGTCCCAGACTGCGCGAGAGGGCACAGGCCAGGCTGAGGGACGCCCCCCTCCCCCCCGAGTGCACAAATTTTTGTGCACCGGGCCTCTAGTTATTATATATTATGTTAATAAATCTTGAAAATGACGAAATGCTTAAAGCAGAAAAACCAAGAAAAATGATTAAATCAGAATTGTTAAATAATCTTGTTTACAGTTCTTCTTTAAAATGAATCACTCTTTAAGAATAAATCTCTAGGCATTAGAAATGTGACAATGGGAACACTATTTAATTACTCTGTATGTCATCTCTTCAGTTATAACATAGAGGTAACCCCTTACCTGCTCATAGACATGGGCTGGGCAGTATAATATTTTGAAATCCCCTCTGCCTAAGAAATGGATGTAACTATGGTTATATGAACACACAACAAAATGAATGAAATCAAAATCATGTAATCCTTTTAGATAATTAATTCTGCATGACACTTTCCTTGGAAATATAAAAGGAAAAAATCAGTATATGCAGAAAGATATCCATTGTACTATTGTCTCAAATAAGTGGTTTATTGTAAAAACAAGAATTTCATTATGTATTGGGAAATTTTAGAGCAAGCTTTCAAAAGGGCTGATGACCTCATATGGTAGTTATTTTTCACTTAAACAAAATAAATTGAAAATGGGATAAGTCATACAACATCTTACCATTCAGGTTTAATTAAAATATCTCTTCCTGCTCCACCTCCACCCTCTTTCCCATGCCAATGGCAAAAAAACATCAAGTTGAATAAACATTTACTGTGTCAACTCATGCTAAATACAAATATAACCGCTTCAGACACACACACACACACACACACACACAAACACACATCTCTTTTAAGTCAATTCCTACATCATTTTTCTATTATATGTCTATATGTAATAAATATGAAGATATGTTTAGACAAAAGAAATTTAGAATTATTTATTTTTCAAAAGATCCTGAGTTAAAATAACCAACCATATTCCCACCTCCCTTTGTGAAAATAAACTTGAATCTACTTGTAAGTTTTTCTTTTCCAGTCAAATTTATTGTACAATTTACATATAGTAAAATTCACTCTTTTTAGTTTACAGTTCTGTGATTTTTGACAAATGCATAATCATGTAACTACCACTACAATCAAAATACAGAATATTTTCATCATCCCCCCCAAAATTCTCGTTTCTCTATAGTCAGTCCCTCCCTTCACTCCCAGTTCATGGCAGCCACTGCTCTGTTTTCTAATTTAACCTTTTCCATAATGTCATATAAATGAAATCATATAAGGTATAACCTTTTACATCTGGCTTCTTTCACTTAGCATGATGCATTTGAGATTCATCCATGTTATTACTTTATGCGTAATTGTGTTACTTTTATATTGTTAAGTACTCTTCATTGGTTGAATATATTAATTACTTGTTTACCCATTTATAAGATGAAGGATTCAGGCTGGGCTATTTCTACTTGTCTTTATTAATATGTCAGAGCATGAGACAGTATAGTGTGGTTATTGAGAACTCTGGTTTTTGAGCTACACAGACTTTATTTCAAATACCAAGTCTGCCATATATTCATTTGTAATTTTGGGTAAATTACTTATATTTTTATGAGTGATAGTCTTGTTGTGAAGATTAAATTATTAAGTGACTTGTAGTATGAATAAATGGCTGCCGTTATTACTATTATCTCTAGTTCTCAAATTCTCCTTACTTTGAGTCTTCAAACTGATCCCAAACATAGCATCTTCAGTCATCTCAGAGCTTTTCCAACATCCCTTAACTTAAAATATACTATCACTTCTTTCTGCTTCCCATCTTCAAGACCCCTGTTTATCTTTCTCCATGAAAATATTCCCAATTTATAGTCCACATTTATCTTTTCATTCTTCACGTTCTTGTGGCACTCAGTATCCAATTTGGTAGCCACTACCTACATGTGGCTTTTTTTAAAACACATATGTTATTGATTTTTTACAGAGAAGAAAGGAGAGGGATAGAGAGCCAGAAACATCGATGAGAGAGAAACATCAATCAGCTGCCTCCTGCACACCCCCTACTGGGGATGTGCCCGCAACCAAGGTACGTGCCCTTGACCAGAATCAAACCTGGGACCCCTCAGTCCGCAGGCCGACACTCCATCCACTGAGCCAAACTGGTTATGGCTACATGTGGCTTTTTAATGTTAAAATAATTACAGTTAAATAAAACTGAAATTTAACACTTCAGTCACAGAGTTCAACACAAAAAGTGGCTAATGACTGCCATATTGGTTAACGAAGATATAGACTATTTCAATCCTCACAGAATTTCTATTGGACAACACTATTTAATATTTAAAACGATATAGTTCTATTTAGAACTGGGTTATATAATAAAGATATATTCTTAGTTTTTCTATGTACATAATCTTATATCGCATACAAAAGTAATAACTAGAAGATATTGACTAAGCACTTATTATGTGCAAGATACTCTGACAGGGACTGAAGATCTGAACATTTGCCTTCTAAGAACTTATCATAAAATGCTGGGGTCCAGCCCCAGCAGGTCCAGGGGTCCCCAAAGGTGTGGACGGAGTCGGTGAAGAAGGAATGACACGGAGACAGTGTTCAGTTGATCAGCAGCCTAGCCAGGATCTCTAGCCAGGATCTCCAGCCAAGTTCTGGTCTGGATCTCCAGCGAAGTTCTGGTTAGGATCTCCAGCCAGGTTCTGTGTCCATGTTCTCTTGCTAGGTTCTCCAGCCAGGTTCTGTAGACATGTTCCCTCACTAGGTTCTCCAGCCAGGTTCTGTCCAGGTTCTCCAGCCAGGTTCAGTCACCAGGTTCTAGTCAGGTTCTCTTGCCAATTTCTGTAGTCAGGTTCAGTCCAGGATCTTTTGCCATGTTCTCTCGCTAGGTTCTGTCTCTAGGTTCTGTTGCCAGTTTCTGTCCAGGGTCTTTTGCCATGTTCTCTCCAGCAAAGTTCTTCTGTCTCTAGGTTCTGTGTAGGTTCTGTCTTCTTCGTTCTGTCTTCTGAGTTCTGTCTCTTTCTGTCTTGTTACATCTGTATTTATACCAGTTGATTCAATCCTATCAATCTCTATTACAAAGGTTATGGTGTTTCTTATCTCCATTCTAGGGAGTAAAGATTATGTAGCTTAAGCATGATTGTTCATAGTTAAAGTGATTAATTACCCGCCTGGCACTTAGTTGAGGGGTTTTATTCCCTCCCTAACTTCAGGGGAAAATCCCTACCTGGGGAAACAACCTTTCTCAGAGAGGAGACCTTGGTTAAAACACATAGTGCCAAGAAGGTGAGCAAACATATTAAGAACAGTATGCCATATATACCAGGTCCTTTGAAACAGCAAGGATGGACAGGCTCCCAGCAATAAAACAAACATTAAGAAATGATGCAATATTGTTTATGTGATCTTGAGCCATTTGGACAATAGATGCTAAATAAAGGCATATAAAAGAAGAAATGACTATCAAGACCAGACTAGTAAAGAAGTAGGTCATTAAAGGTTTAGGACATATATGAAAAGCAAGCGTTCACATAGTTACAAAAATGGGCAGAGCCTTATCTTATACTTTTTTATATATTCCTTCCAGCAAATCAAGCACAGTGTCAGATATAGAGGGCCATAACTAACACATCAGACATAGAGGAATCAAATGATCAGGAAAAGGGATAAATGCAGTCATGTGACAGAGGGTGACATGTGACAGTCATGTGATGAGGATCCAAAAACACATGTTCAATGCAGATCAAACTAAGGATAGTTTGGCAAAGGTAAGCACAGAGCAAATCCAGAGGTAGGCAGTAACAAGCAAAGTCAAGATGAAAAAAATGAATCTATAAATAGAGACCAGGCAATCAAAGTAATGTTGAGATAAACACAGGCTCAAAGAGGAAGGCAGTATTCAAAGATCAGCACATGCAGCCAGAAATCACTCACATCAGAGAACTGAAGGATGAGAGAATGGGTGCCCATACAGGAGGCCAGACTGGGGAATGTAGCCAGTTGGAAATGCCGTTCCAGCTATCTTTTATCCCTGATAGTTCCTCATGGAATGGTGTGTCTTCCTATCTCGTATGTTCAGATGGCATATGGAAGTGATACAAATCTTTTGGATAGGCTTTGTTTATTGGTACAAAGCAAGATAGCTGAAGTCTTTATATTAATATTTTTAAACATAGAGGTAAACTCCACAAAAACTAGTACATTGAAATCTACATTTAGAAAGTAATCCTTACATTTATTAGCTTTCTGAAAAGCCCTACCTGCTCAAATGGTGTCCCTTCATTTTCCCATTCCTTATTTGAGCTAATATTTGGCTTGAGTGGCTTGCTCAAGAAGCGGGTTACAGAGACATGGCTTCAGTTGCTTATTGTTGGGTCTATCACATGTGATTTGCCAAAAGATCTATAGAATCACAAATCAGTGTTCTTCCCAGCTTCGGCTGTAGGAGTATCAAAAGAAAACGTAAGCTGTTTAAGGTCCAAACCTTAGATAAGAAATCAAGTGTGCTTTTAGAGGAAAAGGCAAAACAAAATTGACAGCACTAGCACAGTCACTTCTGAATGATCTACTTTAAAAAGTTTCTATATGTCTCAAGAGCCAATTCAGATAGTACTAGTATATCACTCACCCCAGGCACAAGGACATGGCCCACTGTCAGAAACCACAATGCTGATAGAATCTTCAGAGGTTCTAGAATAACCACCCTTGGTCTGATCAGAAATAGGATGCTCATTAAGAATTCCCCATTTTCCTCACTATAGTGTCTTAATCATGAGAAGCTACCTACAACCACAGAAGCTGATGTCATGCAATCACATATCCTCAAAGAGGATTATAGGAACACCTGGAGGGTGACTTGAAAAGCAAACCATGGAATTCAGTTTAAATGTTGTGAAAGGATCAAGTCCTGACATTATCATCTGCAATGCACTTGCATTAGAAGACTGGTATTCTAATTTCCCACGTATACAAGAATGTCAGGAGTTCCTCAAGAGAGGGAGCAGAATGCTAGGTTATCCTGGGAAGCTATTTTTACCTCAGAGACCAAGAACTATAAGGGCAGGGGAAGCATATCCAGTGTAAATGATTTGCCATAGACTCAGTACTGTAAATAGCACACTAGATTTAGATAAAGATCCATATTTGAATCCAACTCTATCAGTTTCTAGCTGAGTGACTTTAATACCTTAATTTCTCCTGTCATCAGTTTATTCATCTGTAAAATGGGATAACACATTCCTTAACTACTTTGATGGGATGTTGTGACAATCAAATGATATAATGGATGGGAAAACACTTTGTAATCACTATGCACATGGAAGCTATTATCTGGTCTTTTTCCCTAAAACACTGTTTCTTGGAACTCACTTAGCCTGGGGTTTTCCAATTGCACTTCTAAAAGAACATTTTTGGAGCTACTCAAAGGAAGACTTACACAAAATATTCGTATC
Source organism: Myotis myotis (assembly GCF_014108235.1). NCBI lineage: Eukaryota > Metazoa > Chordata > Mammalia > Chiroptera > Vespertilionidae > Myotis > Myotis myotis. Next base: position 9,615,292 of record NW_023416315.1, read on the forward strand.
TGTTTTCTGCTTCTTTTTCTCTGATCCAAGGAACTTGCTTCCTTTCACAGATTTAGCTCTTTATGTCATTAACTAAATTTAAATCATGCCTAAAGACTTACTTGTTTGGCAGCACAGTTTCATATCCTGTTTGCTTTAATTTTTTAAATTCTTTTGTAAAGCACTCCAAGATGTTTGCATGAAGATCACTCAACAAACGGAAGCCTCTCTTGAATACACACACAAGGACACACCCACATCAATGGGAAGAAACATAATACAAACTTTTGTTAACATGGTAAAACAAGTCTACAAAAAATAGTTCCTAAAATTACATCCCCTGCCACACTATATGGCCATTTCTTGGCTAAGAGAAGCTTAACCCGCTCACAACCAACTGGGAAGGCTAATGTGACCTTCTAGAATCCACCGACTCACATAGAGAGAAGATTTAAGTGTACAGTCAAATATAGACATAGTATTTTCCAGGAAGCAGGCATCCTGGCAAGAAAAAAATCCCTAGTGTTTCACCATTTATCAAGAGACTAACCATCAGATCCTGAACTGTGTTACATAAGCACAATAACCTTATTGTTAGCAGCTGTTTATTGGTCAGTGTTGCACAACTGACCAGGTGCATGGCAGGATAGAGCTTTGTCTTTATCCCCAAATCCAGGGTAGATGGGCTCAGGACTTGTTCAAGGATGGCAAAACACTGTTTTGAAGTCATCAGGATTATTGTAGTCAATAACATACTTTGCCAATTTATGTGTAGCTGGTAGAAATGAAAGCATGCTGCAGATACCAAAAAAAAGAAGAGCTATTGGTTTAATTTGGAAGCATTCTTTTCAATTTTTTATGTTTAAGAATTGGTTTCAAGCTTATTGTCTGAATGGGAAGGTAAAATCATTGACTCAATGTAAGTAAAGATCATCAAACAAGTCCAGGAACAACATATTTTAGAAAATATAGTTTGAATTATCAACAGCAAAGATATTTGATGTTTAATTATCATCTTAAGATGAATATATAATGCTAAAATGTAATTATTAAAAAAACCAAGGAAAGCTCTATCTATATAAGACAGAAAGATTTATAGAGTACCAAAAAAAAATCTATCTCCTTCTGTATTCAAGAAAACAATTTATTTCACATTAAATGAACCATTAGGTTCAGACTATTACATTGTCTTATGACAGGAATTCAAAGGCTGTTTTTTACCTTTCCCGTTCACTTAGTTTTAAGTTTTTAAAAGTATATCTTCCTTTACTGATGTTCCTCCCATCCAATAAACTCCTTGTTTTCAAAAGTTTCAGATAACCGGTTAATTGTTAAGGGTATTATGTTGTAAAGCAAGTAATTGAGCTGCCAAATTTTGTGTGTCTTTTTTCATGGTGTATCAGTTTTTTTGCCATTGTGTTGGTTTAGTTTTGGAGGAAGATATACCTATACATACAATAGAGCTAACCTAAGGTTCTTCGTGAATAAAAAAAATAACAATATCTAGAAAATATTAGTATTATCAGCATTATTACTATAGAAAATGCCATTTACTGACATTATTAAACCATTGTTTCCCCAACCTTTTCGGATAGAGAACTCAAATATACTAAGCATGGCATGCTCTGTGACAGGCATGGAGCTGAGGACTCATCCAATGCAAAAGCTACCCCTAGATTCCCAATGTAGAGATGAGGAAATTGAGGCCAAGTGGCTAGAGAAAACTGGAGTCATCTGACTCCAGAGCACTCGCTGGATGTTTTGTTTGCAGCAGGAACTGGCAGAGAAGGAGCAAGCCTTCAGTAAAAAAGCATTTGTTATATAGCATTATAAAGAAATTCTCTCAAAGTTCGGGCCATGGTATATTTTCAAAACAGTAAAAAGATTTAGTGTCCACAAAAAGAAGACTATCAAATACCCTAATTATGAATTATATTTACAACACTTTTATAGATGAAAAACGGTTTAACTCAAGATACTATGCCTTGGTAGTAAGGATTTAGTGGCAAATAGTGACTAAACTTTAGTCTGGTTGTGAAATGTAAGAATGGGATTCAAATACATTATTGTGGAGAGACACTAAAACCATGACATAATTTGTTACTATGTCCTCAATTAAGAAATAACATAAGTTATATCATAAATTGTACACCTCACAATCTTGCCAGTGAAGCGATTGCCAAGGGAATGACTCCTTTTTCAGACGCAATTGTCGTGGATTTATAGTCTGTGATGACCCCATTCTCCATGAAAGGAAAATGAGGATGTTTTTATGTTTCCTTGCTATTTCTGGAAGCAATCTCTCTTGCGACTTTTCCCTTTTCATCTTTATACAAGTGGTGTGTGTTGGTCCAGGACTGGAAATTACAATAGACTCTGTGAGGGATTTTGTATGTCCCTCTTCAATTCTTTCAGTACCAAAGTGGAAAGAAGAAGGATTATGTCCTGTGAAGTTTTGTTTTCCCAAATTACTCATGTAGGAGGAAGGACATTTACTTCTGTGCCAGTGGTTTCTTGTCTTTAGTTTCATAGGCTAGTCTTTACACACACGGAGGTGATTTGGGATGCTGAGACCCTCTCTGCTCACTTTCTAGATGGACTTTTCCTTCCCTTGCTGTAAATGGCAGGCTGAGCAGAACCTCCCTAAATTAGGTCCTATTTGTACTACATCTTGCAGAAATTATTCAAATATTCTAGCCTGTGGGTATTCTTATTTCTTATTTCCTGTGCAAGCATAGTCTTTTACCCAACATGTATCAGGAAAAAGATTATATACACACACATTCACACATGTTATGGGATGTAGAGTATTAAATGTATGGGATAAAAATCGAAATTTTGAAACAAAAATAAAGTCCAATTTTAGACTTCCTCCATAATTAACCTATTTTAGGAGAAAAACGAATTTCTACATTTTTCTTCAAGAATGCAATAAAACTAAAACAAGTTACTGTCCCTCTTCTCCCTTTAATTTTGAAAGTAAAATATAAAGGATGTCAACTTAGCAGATTTTTTGGAAAACCTAAAATGTAAGGTCCATTTTGGCTGCTAACTCCCTTAAATGTCTCTTAGCTGCCCCACCCCACCCCCCATTTAAATTATATCCCCCAAATCAGTCTCGCATAGTACCACTTTTATTCAAGTAAGATCACACCTGTAACTATAGAGGGTTTTTAAATTTATTTTTATTATTGTTGCCCTGCCTCCTTCACCTAATGGTAAACTTTTAAAATTTCTTAATCATTATATATCCAGTGACCATAACTCTAAATAAATATGTATTGAATTAATGATTAAATAAATAGTAAAACAGAGAGCAGGCTTCTTTATGAAGCTGTATCAGACAATAATTGCACTATCTTTTGCTAGTGCAAGTAAATTTTTATACAAATCTACAATTACAAATTAATCAAGAAATGTCGTGTCCTTTCCTCTGACTCACCATATTTGCTTTATGCAGTTATTAGGGGCTGATTTCCTACTTAAGCTCTAAACAAGGTTCAGTGCAGGGTTAGATACACTGCCCAGGACATTCTGGGGTTCTGGTTTGCATTTGACAGAGTAGCTTAGGTATTGGGCCCACATGGTAATTTAAAAGACAATGCCTGCACAAGCTACAAGACTTCCAGCACTTTTGTTAAACTTTCTTCACTAAAAACATAAATATTTTAGCCTGACTAGTGTGGCTCAGTGGTTGAGCATTGACTTCTGAACCAGGAGATCATAGTGTGATCCTCAGGGTACATGCCTACATGCCCGGGTTGAGGGCTCGATCCCCAGTGTGGGGCACGCAGGAGGCAGCCAATCAATGATTTTATCTCATTATTGATGTTTCTATCTCTCTCTGTCTCCTTTCATCTCTGAAATCAATAAAAATATTTTAAAATTAAATTAAAAATAAAAACATAAATATTTAAATGTTTATAGGACATATTTTCTAAGTATAACAAGTCACTATCTTTTGGCAAACAAAGAATTTGTCATTTCATTTAGACAGACAGATAACTACTCATATACACATAATATATATATATACACATATACTAGAGGCCCGGTGCATGAAAATCACACACTTGGGGGAGATGGCCCCAGCCTGGCCTGTGTCCTCTCACAGTGCAGAAGCTCTGCATCGATCACCCCAAAGAGGTAGGCCCCGCCCACCCATCCGGGGCTCCTTGATGGATTGCCCCAAAGAGGTAGGCCAGAGCCCTGGGTCCCACATCCATGCCAAACGGAGCCTCAGGACCCCCAGACCTCACCACGCAGAGTTGCTGAGACCCCGGCATCGCTATGCGGAGCTGCCGGGACCTGCCTGCGTGTTGTGCATGCAGCATCAAGTCCCAGCCCACATGCGCACGCTCGCTGCACATGCAGCCCCATGGTGATGGTTGTGACAGCGTGAGGGCATCATGGTGTGACAGTGTGAGGGCGTGATGTCCATTTGCATATTAGCTCTTTATTATATAGGATTATATATACTAGTATATACCATATATACTATATATGGAAAAATATTTCCTGTTCAAATTTATGTTTCAATTAACTAATGAATGTCTCTACATAAGTCTGCATTGCAAAAACAGAGCTCTAGATTAAGCTTTTCTAATAGCTTAATAATTAAAGATAATAAACCTAGATAAGCTAGTCAAAGTTGGTTTAGTTCCTTGAAATGTCTATACTGCCTTTGCAGATTGTTTCAAATGGCTGAATAAGTTGCTTTAAAATGATCCCTTTAATCCTTTAATAAATCTGATCAGATATGTGAATGATTTCAGAAGTCAAGGTAGCATGAAGAACTGCTGGCTCTACCTAATCCAGAAGGCTAAACTGCTCCAGTCTAGGCAGGCCTCCCTAAGATCAGTAAAGGGGCTATTTGCTTTGGTCTCACATGTGGTGTATTAGCTAAAGTCCCCTAGACTTTTCACATGTATTCACTTGGCCTGCAATGCCCTAGTCCTGATCTCCACAAAAGAGTTCCCCCTTCATTGAAATTTCTGCAGTCAAGATTGTCACTGTCTCCTGACTAAACCCTCTAGAATCTAGATGCTCATGTGCTAAAGCACCTCCCCCACATTTATGTCTGCTTCCATATTAATGGATGACTGTACACTTTCATGTTTTCTCTGTGTGTGTTCTTGGACCCTTCCATGTGTCTGTCTGGCTGAAATGAGGGACTACAGAGTGCTTCCTGCAGCCCAACCACAGGGCTCACCCCTGCTCTTAGACCATTAGGAGGCTTGCACCAAGGACTGGCTGTGGGGGAGGAAGCTGGACTATCTCAGCTCCTGATAGCGCTGAGCTTTAAGGGAAGACAGAAGTCACAGAGCCCGAAATCAAGGGCTCAGGTTTTTATATGGCACAGTTGAAATGTCACTTCAGTTTCTGCAAACCACTAAGTTCATCTAATTGTGTAAATATGTGTGGCTGATAACTATAATAAAAAGATAAGATGCTAGTGGCAGTCTTTACATGGTAAAATGTTTCCCCTTTATTTGTATAACCATTTACTTTTCTGGGAGGTTCTAACAGAATAATACAAAAGGTCTTTTTTTAATAATCTTCTAGATTGTGAGCTCTATGAAGGCAAACCTCAGAGATTTTGCCGTTTCAGTGCCAGACCACTGCAATAAAGCGAGTTGTCATCATTTTGCCCGTGGAGGGTCTTACCTTCAGTTTGTAATACACACAACATCTGTGAAGTGCAATAAAAGCAAAGCACAATAAAATGAGGTGTGCCTGTACTCTTTTGTCTGTTCCTACTACTATTGTTATTCATTATTGTACTGATCTTGGGGACTAACACGGTGTTTAGCATATTGCAGGCATGAACTAAGAGTTATTGAGTGGTGACCTGTTCTAGATACCGTTCTGAGATGTGGGGATACACAACTGATAAACAAGACAAAGCTCTTGCTTCACAGGGCTTGTACTAGCATTCTCTTTGAGGAGAGGAAGCAGAAAATAAATAAATAGAGATGTGAGAAAGAAGAAAAGAACAGGAAGTGGTAAGCATATTACAAATTTGTCAGGATGGAGAGTATGGGTGTTTTTCACCAATGACTGGATCTTGTGTGAGAACACAGTAATTCTCAATGGTGGCTGCCCATGAGAATCCCGTGGGGTGTTAAGGAATCTGAAACTCTGATTTCACTGGGCTTAGGTGCTGGAGCGTGGGAACTGGTATCATTTAAATGTTCTGAGCCAATTCTAAGGGACAGCCAGGAATGAGAACCACAAAACAGGAAGAACAGTGTGTAGAAACCACGGAACAGAGAAGCCTTCTGGTGTCTGGACATAAAACTCACCATCTGCTTGTTGCTGCATTGGGGTCAGAGCCAACCGGCCTTCTACCATTCCCATAACCACAACCACTTGTGGCACCCTACCCAAAGACTTAAAAACAAAAACAAAAATCACTCTAAACTTTAAAAAAAATTGTTACATAAACTGAAGGAGAGGATGGTCTCTGTTAAGGGTCAAATTAGTACAGGAGAAAATAAAAGAGAAAATGAAAGAGATATAAATCATGAAAGAAAGAGAAGTCAATTTAAGATAAACCCAGAAGTCCTTAACATCCAAAGAATGGGAAACTCCGGGGGTTGAGGAGGAGGAACTAATATAGGAAAAATATTAAACAAATAATTTTTTTAAAGTCCCCCAAGAGAAAGACTTGAAAGATTTCACAGAGTTTTAATCAGAATTGATAATAAAATATACATACATATATATGATTTAAAAAGTTACTTAAATCCAAAAATTCCAAAACAAAATTTTATAATCTTCTAGACTGAAATAATTTCTTTGCAAAAAGAAAAAAGAGACACATACGGATCAGACTTCTCATTTGCAAACTTGGAAGTTAGAAGAGAGTAAAATAATACCTATAGATTATCTAAGGTAAACAACTACAACTAAAAGAATGTCCACTCGTCATTAGACTTGAAAAAACATACCCATGTCTTTAGGTATGCAAATATTCAAGTAACAAATGACTCATCTATTCAACTAAAGAAAATACTCAAAAACAAATCTATCGAAACAACAGGTATGCAGAGAAGTCTGAAGAGAAGATTAATAAAGAAGGAAACAATGAGAAACAAATAGAAACACATACACATGTATATTCCACACATATAATTAAATGTACAGATAATAATACACTGACAGGCTGTTTAGAAATGTATAAAATACATGCTAAATAAGGACTCCTGAGGTAAAAGAGAGAGATTTTAATAGGCCGCAGAATTAAATATTGCACTAATATTATACTATCTCACTACAACTGAGGAATTTGGGTAAGGATATGGGAAGAGATAAATAGATAATGAAGATTCTTTTATAGGTTTCATTTATTTTCCTGGAAGAATACAGTATGTTGGTAAAGAAACTTTGGAGTCTTGACTCCATGTGATAATATAGAAATATGTGTAAGATTATGAGCACTGGAAAGTGAAAATAATCATTAATGGAATAAAAAATTAATTTGGCAAGGGGAATAAAGTAAATAAATTACAACTTAAGAAAATTATAAATTTTCCACAAAGGGAAAAGAAGGAAATAAATATTAAATGTAAAGAAAACTACTGAATATATCAGTGATCAAATAAATGTGAATGGCCATGATTCTCCCATTTAAAAAGAGATTTAAAGAATAGGTTCTTTTTAGTTAACAAAAGTAATAAAGATTTAATATTAACAAAAAGATAGGCATATGCAAATAAAAATGGTAGAAGTACAAATATTAATATAAAAATTATTTGAAAACAAAGGCTCTAACAAAAAACTCAGCCAAGACTTTGTCTATAAAATTAAGAATACTGGCAACTCCTTCCCTCTGGTCTGGCTGACCCCTGGACTACATTGCCCATCAGTGATTTTGAACAACCTTCCCCTATCACCTCATTCTAACTTTCACATACTAGGTCTGCAAAAACACTCAAGTCTCCAAGAGCCTTCTGATTTCCCTGACGCACATGTTCTTTATTCTCAACAGACTAGAAAGATAATTTCATTTTTTTGGTGGGATGAAATAGCTTCTAAGCAAACCACATCTAAGAAGCATTTTCCTCTGGAGAGTGCAGACCCGTTTCGCTCCCTTCTCTCCCTTTTACCTGAGACACAGACAAAACACAGTTCATAACCAAAAGCTGCAAAGCTACAGCTCACATTCCACATTCATGCTACTGCTCTACAAACAGATAAACACTTTTCTTATTTTATTTCTTTTGAACACATCTCTGCTCTGCCACTAGAGCTGAGTTGTTCAAAAAGCTAAGTAAGCTTGATGAGCCTTATTTTACATCTTTATATAAATAAAAAGGCCATCTTTTACCATTCAGTTCTAATTGATAAATGACAAACATGAGAAACAGTGAATTATAAAAGCTTGATTTTTAGATTCCAATTGTTGATAGATAAGTATTTATTGCCATTTTATTGTTCATATTTTTTATTTTTTTCTTCCTCTTCTTAAAGAATACCCTTCACCATTTCATGTAATACTGCTTTAGTGGTGATGAACTCCTTTAGCTCTTTCTTGTCTGTGGAAAGGGCAATGAATGAGGCAAAAGGAGGACATCTGTAATGCTCTCAACAACAAGAGATTTTTTTAAAAGCCTGATCTGTCACAGCTCAGCAATGCTGTCTAGTTTTCACCACACAAGACAAGATTCCATGTGACACAACTTCTCAGGTCCAGGTGCTTCCATCGGGGGAACCTAAGGGAACTCTAACTCCGGGTGAGCAGAGGTGATTGTCCAGGGAAGTTTTACTTTGCATAGAGATTCACAGAGGCCGTGAAGCCTTGGTTATAAGTGGAAATTCATCAGACAGATATGTTCACAGGACGGGGGGGAGCACTGAGCATATCAGATAGACAGAAATGACACGTGTTCACCTAACATATAATTTCAGAATAATATGATTTCATTAATTCACCAAAAGAGAAACATCATAGGTGAAGAAAACTAGCTCATTTATAACCGACAATTTTAAGTGGAGGAAAATGGGGGAAGTAAAAAATAGGAACCAAGCTCTCAAATCACGTGTTCAAAAGGAAAGAGCAGCAGGAGTTCAATAGCCTGGTGCAAGTCTGGCTCTCTCAGTCTTTATGTATGTTTTCTTGAGTAAAGCTCTTCAAACACTGAGCCCCAGTGTTCTCCTCTCTAATGACCAAGAGTTGGCTTAGCAGATCACCAAGGTATCTGTCATCCCAAAAAAGCCTAGGATGCAATGAAAATTAAAACTCTGCTTTTATAGATTTATTGATACAACAGATGAGGGAAATACCTCACTCTTATTTTTTAAAAAGTAGCAACATTGTCTTGAAAGCTGACATCACAATACAAAAGAAAATTTATACACCTAAATTTTATGTGTGTGCATATACATATGTATGTAAGTGTGTGTGTGTTTGTGTGTGCGTGTGTGTGTGTGTGTTACAGCTTATTACTTATGGGAAAAGTAGACTGGATTAAGTCACACCTGGTTAAGGTGGGAGGGGAGGGAGAAGAGGGACGGAAAAGGAATTTGAAATGTCTGCAGAGCTCATTAGTGCCCCGATACCAAATGATTCAAGGACATCGTTGGCTTTGATTCAAACAGTTGTTCTGTTCTGAGTAACATGACGACAACCTAAAGATTCACAGCTGGACTCTGGAAAACCTCGTCTGCTTGTTCTTTTAGAAAAGTAACAAGTTTGCTGCACAGGCCACATGACACTGGACCATTTCAGAATGAATCTTGTCAAAGCCAGGGGCCCAAAGGAGCTGCTCTATGCAGCTTCGGTAAAAGATGGGATTTGCTCTTAAGTTGCTCTGGTATTAAGAAAGGCTGAATAAGCACTTTTGAGAGGTCACTGGCGCAAACTGAAGCAAAAGGTGAACATTTGTGCTCACCCGTTTTAATGGGACACATTTTTGTGTCTAACATCCTTCCTGAGTCCCGGGGTTTCTCACCCCACACTCCAAACAAGTCGGAGGACAGATCTCTTCATCTGCGTGAAGCACGTACCCATGTGGCTTCGATCCTGTCTCCTTGTTCCACAGAAGTTTGCTGTCACAACGGATGCTGCCAATGACACCAGGTGATTTAGAAATAAGGAGACATGACAGGTCTTTCCCAGACACGCCTTCATTCTTCATTAATCCCAGCATCACCGAAATCTAAAGCCAGCAGGGACCTCACACATCATCAATTTAGCTGCTTACTCTTAAGGAAGAGTTAATCCTCTAAATACCACAGTAATATGAAGAGATTAAAATCATAAATTTCTCCCAGAAGTGTTCAGGTTTTTCTCCAGACACCTTCTTCCACCGCTGCTCTTTAAACTAAAGACAATCCCCATTTAGTTTAAGCACCAATTAATTCAACAAATAGTTTTCACGATTTCCTCATGCTCTTCCAGGATTGTTGTATTACAAGTGTACCCACCATCTTTAAAACGCCCTCCACCTCAACTTTTCATTTTTCTTTTCCTTGACCCCCACAAAGCTCTCCAGAAGCATCCAGCCATTAATGAATGGACCCCAAGCCATCTAAGAGCCAGCGATTCCAAAATATTTCTAGGAATGAATTTCTCTCTTTTCAAATATAGACTAGAAGCCCTGTGGATTTTTTCTTCAGGGAGGCAAATATATATAGATATAGATATAGATAGATAGATAGATATAGATATAGATATAGATATAGATATAGATATAGATATAGATATAGATATAGATATAGATATATAGATATTCTCTGCTGCCAAACCAACACATTTGTTTTCCTCCCCCCAAATTTTATAGGCAATTTTCTACACTGAAATTTGCATGCACGGTGTACATGTGCAGGAGCTGTCCTCCTGGAAAGCCGATTCCCGTACACCTTCCAACAAGCACTGCCCACATCCTGACCGAAGCTCAGCACCGGGTAGTGCTGCACAGACCAGGGCCTCCAGGAAATAAGAGGCCGCATCCAGGACAGCTGTCGGCACTTGTCCAGCACCCTGCGTGCCATGCATCCCTCCCCTGCAATCAGCCAGGAGTGAGGTTTGGAGGCAAGTGGACAGTTTCTGACCCCAGAAGCAAAGGAGAAAAGTCACTTGCCTATTATTTTGCAAATGCTTTGGCTGAGGTTGACCACTGTCTGAAACGAACTTATTTCTATGTAAGTGTTGCTTACCAACCCTTTTCTCCTGAGACAGTGAAGACCATCTTACACATTCCTACATAATCCCAGAGAATTCTAGAATGCCCTGTATTCACACTTTATTTTTAAGAAGCTGGTGCCTGAAAAAAGATTTCTGAAGACAGAAAAGCAGCTGAGTGATGACTCCTGATGCATTTAGCAAAACTATAAGTCAGACTCAAGCCAACTTATCCTATTCATTTGTGGATTCACTCAAACAACGTTTGCTGGAGCATCTATTTTTCTCAAAATACTATGACAAACGCCACAGTTGATATATAAATAGAAGAGACAGCTCCTCCCCCCGCCCGCCCCCCCCCCCAAAAAAAAGAATTAATGGTTGTGTGTCCATGCACAACTATACACTCCTGTGTATGGAAAGTTTAGAGTCTAGAATTTTGGAATAAGAAAAATACATGCATCTTCAAAATGTAGAATTATTCTTTTTTAATCCTTGCCTGAGGGTGTGTTTATATGTTTTATTGATTTTTAGAGAAATAGGAACAGAGAGAGAGAGAGAGAGAGAGAGAGAGAGAGAGAGAGAGAGAGAGAGAAACATCAATGTGAAACAGAAACATCAACTGGTTGCCTTCTGTACGGGCCCTGACTAGAGATCGAACCCTGGGTATGTATGTACCCTGACTGGGAATTGAACCCATGACCCTTTGGTGCATGGGCCAATGCTTCAACCAATTGAGTCACCGAGCCAGGGCCAAAATGCAGAATTATTAATGCACTGGGTACTTTTATTTAAAGAAGTTGTTAACACTTCCAGATAATTAAAATGTAGCAAGTTTATGCAATTATTTTTTAAAACTTTTATAAAATCATTGTAGATTGGATTACAGATTGAAAGAGCACTTATGTGTTATTTTGATCATTAGCCTGCTTTTATAGATGAGAAAACTAAAATGTAGAAAGTGGTTCGTTTATAAAAGCTTATGTATTTTGTCCAGAGGAGGCTGTTTGTCTCAAATTCATGGTTTTTCTACTATTTAGACATAATTCTAATTAGTTTGGTTATCTGATTCATCTTCCCAATGGAAAGAAAATTAGAAAGAAAAGAAGATAACGTTACTGGAATCAGATGCAATAATTGCTGCACAGTCAAGGAATTAATAATAAAGGAAGAAACTGGAGGAAACAACATCAGATCACAAAATAAAGACATAACACACATCACAAAATCTACAGAATCCTGGTGGCATTTAAATGAAAGGGCAATCACTCTATGCACATTAATAGCCCCTCAATGGGCAGCTGCATTCCAGTCTATCTTCCTCTGTTCCCCCTCCCATTCTCCTCCCTCACTAAACTCCAGTTGTGCAAACCTGTCAAGTCCTTTTCCACCTTAGGGCTTTGCTCACTCTCTTCTCTCTGCCTAGAACTATTTGCCCCCCATTCTTCACATGGTTACAGTCTCTTTCTTCAAACCTCATTTTATACAATATTTGTTGAGTAAGTAAATGAAAGATATATATAATGTTAGCCCTGTGAGCTTCAGGAAGAGCTATCTTTAGTATATTTTATATAAAATGCAGAGTGAAATAAAATATATGCACCAAAAAATGATTAAAATGAGGCAGTCTTAAAGATAAAAGCTGTAACAACTTCAGGTAATTAACAAAACCCTTATTTTTTGAACTGTAACACTATCACCACAGAACTTCTACCCCAATGTAATAAATTCTTTTGAAACTCACATTTTCCTTAGTATGACAGCAAGGTTTCATAGCAATGCAGCTATGCAGCCTTCATCTTTATGAAAGCAAGTACATGCCATCAAATCAACACCATACTTCAGATTTTGGTGAGAGAATAACAGCGTAAATACTGTCTATTAATTTTTTCAATGGATTAAGTAAAAAACAATACCAACCTTATTATTTAGGCTAGGACTTCAGATTTAATAAAAGCTTTTTAATGAAATTTTATGTTCAGAATGGACCACGGGTCAAAGGGATCAGATGGTATATCTGTTTTTAATAATGAATTAATTCCAAGTTCATTTTTTATGATCCTTCAACATTCAGATAATTGAGATTTTACAGTACAAACTCAAGTTCCCATGTGAATCTTCTCAATGATTCGTCAATCTAAGTTGCTCCGTTCACAAGTCTCAAAAAGATGTCTCTCTGCCCCAGCTGTGCCAATTCAACCTGGAAGGGGAAACACTGAGTTCTGGCACCCTTGAGAGCGACCAAAATTGTGCGATAGAAATGAAGCTGACAGTTCTTTCCAGGATGTGAGAAGCAGAGTCAGATCTAGCTTGTTCCTGCAAAGATGTGCTGGCTCGACGAAGCTGAAGATCAGGAAAGCAAGTTTTGTGGATAAAATGAGCAGATACCCATCAAAGACATATGGAAAGAGATATTGACCAATAGGATGGTGTTTCACAATTCTGATAGGGTGAGTGGTGCCTTTGCTGAAGGGTCAGCAGTCTTTCAGGAAAGGAGGAGCTTATGTGCCTCCTTAGGATTCCCTTGCTCCTTACAATCTAAACTTCCTGCCCCCCAATATCACCTCCCCTATTTGGTATTTCAGGTAATGAAGTTGAGGTCCTTGGCAGTTCCTACATCCTGCATTGAGACTTTTCATGATCCAGGTGCCATTCCTCAAATAAATTAAATACCCAATTTTTCAAAAATTATCTTGGGCCAATTCCATATATTCTCTACAATCTTTTAAACAACCCTTCAAGGTAAATGTTAATATTTATGTTTTTCAGATGAGAAAAAAAAACGAGGCTCAAAGAGAAAATCAACTAATCCAAGATCACACAGCTAGTGAAGAAGCAGAGCTAGGATTTAAGGCCACATTTTTCAGAATTATAGTATTCTCCTGCCTTCTACTGCTGCTGAAAGAATCTGCATTCTCACTGAGGATGTTATTAAGTATTATCTGCTAAAAGAATGTAAATTAAAATGTACAATCTACACTAATAAAATACAAACATGCAAACTGACTGTACCTTTGCTATGCCCTAAGCCACGCTTTAGCCAATCAGAGCAACTATATGCAAATTAACCCAACCAAGATGGTGGCTGGCAGCCACGAAGCTGAAGCAAGCAGGAGGCTTGGTTTCCCCAATCATGGAGGAAGCCAAGCTTCCCGCTTGCCATGTCGGGCTCTGAGCTCCACTCAAAGCAACACAGTTTCAATTATAGAAGGTAAATAAACCCGAGATACCTGCTTTCAGCCAGCCATGGCCACGGAGCTGGAGCGAGCAGGAGGCTTCCCTCCCGCCCTCCCTGGCTGGCTCTGAGCTCCTCTCAAGGCTACAAAGTTGCAATTATAGAAGGTAAATAAATCCCAGAATAAAAAGAAAAAAGAAAAAAAGAGAGGCTGGGAGCTTCCGTCACCGGGGGCTTGGCCAGCCTGAAAATGGCCCTCAGCCCCTCATCCAGACTGGCCAGGCACCCAGTGGGAACCTCCCACCCTAAAGGGGAGGTGGCCAGCCTAAAAACAACCATCAGCCCCTCACCCAGGCTGGCCAAACCTCCATGGGGTGAGGGTCCCCACTGGGGGGTGAGGGGCTTGACCAGCCTGCAAACGGCTCTCAGCCCCTCACCCAGGCTGGCCAGGCACCCCAGCGGGACCCCCATCCTGATCTGGGACACCATTCAGGGCAAACCAGCCGGCCCCACCCATGCACCAGGCCTCTATCCTATATAATAAAGGGGTAATATGCAAACTGACCCTAACAGCAGAACGACTGGGAATGACTGGTCACTATGACACACACTGACCACCAGGGGGCAGATGCTCAATGCAAGAGCTGCTCCCTGGTGGTCAGTGCACTCCCACAGGCGGAGCTCTGCTCAGCCATAAGCCAAGCTGATGGCTGCCAGTACAGCGGTGGTGGTGGGAGCCTCTCCCACCTCCTCAGCAGCACTAAGGATGTCTGACTGCAGCATAGGCCTGCTCCCTGCTGGCAAGTGGACATCCCCTGAAGGCTGCCTGGCTGCCAGAGGGAGGTCTGACTGCCAGCTTGGGCCCGATCCCAAGCCAGCAGGTGGACATCCTCCGAGGGGTCCCAGACTGCAAGAGGGCATAGGCCAGGCTGAGGGACCCCCCTAGAGCACAAATATTTGTGCACCAGGCCTCTAGTAAATAAATAATAATGAAAATGTGAATTAAAGAAAATCTTCAAAAACGTATACAGGGTGGGGCAAAAGCAGGTTTACAGTTGTGAGTAAATACCAAGTTTATTCTTGTATTATTATTTATTAATTATCGTATTATTTTGCATGCAAACAACCGTAAACCTACTTTTGCCCCATCCAGTATAAAACACTTCTATTATCTTGACATCAATAAATAATAACTTTACCTGAGAATATGTCCTGAGTTTCCCAAGAGCCTCACAACTACAGTGTCATTTGCCAGCCAGGTGTGTGGACAAGCCACACCTCCCGGTTATGCTCTGCAAAGAAGCTTGGCCAGCGACTGATGCTCTCTGGCACGAGTGAATGTGGAAGTTCTGTCGCACTGAAGCAGCCAACCTTCAGGAGTTGAGAAGCAAATTCTCTTTAAAGTGATTTTTATGCAAACTCTAAATAGATTTTTATATTCTATAAGTTTTGTTCAAGAAAACAGTTTATAGGGTTCTAGTTTTTGGTTCTGCATTCCTCTTTGTCCCTTGAGGAGTGTGTGTGTGTGTGTGTGTGTGTGTGTGTGTGTGTGTGTGCGCGCGCACACGTGTGCACATGCATGTAAGAGAGAGAGACTGATAAGTAGATAAATATTCTTATATTCTTATCACTGTTATACATTATGCTTACTGTATACCTGGATGATGAACTTAAAAATTAAGAAATGTAGTTCAATATCACAAAATAGCCATCTGACTAACTTCCCACTGAATTAAATGCTTGTTTGTCCATTTTATTCAAAGACCCATGGTCCTTGTACAGGGCAAAATAAAAGAAATGCAGAATTTAGACTCTTGCCTCTACCAATTTTCCTATCTCAGAGACTGTGTGGTCATTTGTAAAGTGGAGATACCTAAAACACATTCTTCAGAAAGTTACATTGAAACACAAATGAAATAATCCATGTGAAGATCTTTTGTAAATTACAAAGTCCAATAAGCCCTCATATTAGTGTCTTGTCTATTTCAGAACCTATATTTTTATGCCATCATAAGAGAATCCACTTAGCGAAAGTCTCTGTAGCTGCAAAAAGGTTGTGGTGTTGCGAAAGTGACATTTCCTTTTGTGTTTTAAATGGGGATATCTTCCCCCTTTCCCCCCCAGGAGTTACCAAGGTCACAATTTGGGTCACAAGACACAAATAATTTGGAGAAGCTACTCCCAGTGGTGATGGCTGCTGTGCCCTGCACAAGGTGAGACGCTGACCTGGTGGTGTGTTAGAATGTTGGCCAAGAGAGAAGAGAGTGTGGGCATGATTTTAAAAAGAAGATGGACTTTAACTGGATTGATGTTTCCTGAGTCACTTCCTGGAGGGCCCTCACATTCAGATCAGTTGGCTAGAAGGCCTGAAAGCCAGAAAAAGGAAATATGTTCATATTTAAATGCTCAGAGTGCGAAGGGAAACCCTATTCATGTTGTATTAATACTTTCAGTAACTGTTCAGATAATATCTAGGCCTATAATGATTACAGCGTGGTTAGGAAATGAGCAGTAATGAACAGTGTTGAATCACTTCAACTTCTAAGAAAAAAAATCAAGAACAAAGTCTAATGATTATCCCAAGCAAGTAAAATATTGCAGACCACAAAATGGTTTGCCATTCTAATCCATTTCCAGCATAAACAAATACATACTTGCATGCACACACATACCCCTACACAAAAACCAAAGTCAAAAGCTGAAAGAGTTAATTTAAGCCTTGGAGAAAACCCACTTTAAGCACTGGTTCAAAAGCTCTTAAATAGCAGAAAAATCAATACACTTTTATCAGACGTCAGTGTTTATAGAAGCAATACAAAACAGGATTTTGTTTAAATGTATATATTACGCCAGATCAAACTGTAAGTTAAAACATCTGTGCCCAAGTTAATCTCAGATATACCATGGCGATTACTTGAATTGTGTGTTTCCTTTTGCGACCTTTTTAGATGTGAATTTGCAGGGGGCTGTGGGGGAGGTGGACAGGCGGGGAAATAATTTTCTTAAGCTTTTAGTTGCCTGCAACAGTGCCAACAGTTGAACATAACAGCAATATTTTTAAAGTTTCCCATATGAATAACAAAAAAAGAAAAGCCCTTTAGTAATTTCAAAATACTGTTGTATAGGGAATCCTAAAATATAAGTTATAGACACATAAATATAGGTATGTGGATCTAAGATTGCTATAGGCTATCCATGACATAAAAGTTTCAATTAAAACCACTTTTATGAGCAATAATCACATTCTGAAAAGGCACACACAACTTGCTAGTGGATTATACTACTTCCCTGATGAAACAAACCTTAAAATATAAGCAAATATTATATACTTAGTTTAACGTGTACTGATGTTTTCAACACAATATAGTCTTACAGAAAATGTCTTACAGAAAGTCCTTCTTGTTTAGAGGAGACACGAAAACAAAAATTGAAGTTGATGGAAGCGTTCTTTTTTTAGATTTGTATTTAAGGGATCAGACATCTGTAAATCAAATCCATTTTGATTGAAACAATAAATTTGATTCAATTCTGAAATTTCATTTCAAAAGTGTAAGAGAGAAATTAATGGGACCCCTCAAAGTAAATGACAAGCGTGGTCTCTGAAATATGTCAGGAACAAATTAACACCATGTAAAAATAACAGCAAAGCCAAGCCAAAGTTACAACGGCCACATGTCCTGAACACAGGGCTCTAGGAAAAGACCTGGTGGATATACTATTAGTTGTATTTTTTGGTAAATAACTGGGACTTCTTATGATTGAATTCCCTTAATACATATTTTCGGTGTGGTAATTCTGTTCCTTCTTTGTTTAGTTGATTATGTCCTGGGCAAGAGACATAAACCCAAGATTAAGAAGATTGAATTGCAGTTGCTCCAAGTGAAGTGAAGTCATTAGAAAATCTATAAATACTCATCAAATATACATTATGACCCTAACTGGTTTGGCTCAGTGGATAGAGCATTGGCCTGTGGACTGAAGGGCTAAAGGGTCCCAGGTTCAGTTCTGGTCAAGGGCATGTACCTTGGTTGCAGGTACATCTCCAGTAGGAGGTGTGCAGGAGGCAGCTGATAGATGTTTCTCTCTCATCAATGTTTCTAGCTCTCTATCCCTCTCCCTTCCTCTCTGTAAAAAATCAATAATACACACACACACACACACACACACACACACACACACATATTATGGCCAGGCTCTTTTCTAGGTGCTAGGAATATGACAAAATAAAGTGCCTGACTTTATGGCATTTATGTTTTAGTGGAGATAAAGGCCACACACACACACACACACACACACACACACACACACAATTGTTTTATTTTATGCCATTACATAATATATATGAGTGCTACAGGGGGAAAAATGAAGCAAGAAAGGAGAACAGAAAATAAAGAAGGACCATGTCAGATAAAGTCTCTCTATTGCCATGATATTCGAGCAAAGGCCTGAACAAAATGAGGAAATAGCCCATGGATATCTGCAGCAAGAGTTCTCCATGCAAACAGAACAGCAAATACAAGAATTCTAAAGCACGAGCTTCCTTCATTTGCTTGAGGAACATCAAGGGGGTCAGTGGGGCTGGAGCAGAGTGACTAAGTTGAATAGGGGTAGGAGATAAGGTGACAGAGGTAACGGGCCAGATCATGTACAGCCTTGGAAATCCTCTCATTGTGATGGAAAGCAACCAGGGGGTCTGAACAGAGACGGGGCATGATGATCATGCTGGGCAATGACTAGAGCAAATCACATCAGCTTTTACCTAGAGCAGAACTATGAGATCTTGAGCACAATACTTGGAAACAGTGCCTAGCACGTACTAAATGTTCAATAAAGATTTGCTGAAGAAAAGAAAGGATAAATAAGTGTGATATTAAGGTGATAGCCTATGCCTCAATAAAAGCTGATTCACAATTATACCTTTAATCAAAACCATTTTTACATTGAACAATACACCTAAAAGGTATCACCATTTTTAGTCACTTGACGTCATCAATGTGTTTTAGAAGTTAACTGACTTAACAGTTTCTGCCCAGTGTGACTATAAATATACGTGTTTAGATACAAAGAGATCTAGGGGGCAAGAGCTGTATTCGATTTTTGAGAGTGAATTAGTAAAAATAAAGAATTAGAAGTATGCTGAAAAAAAGTGGGGAGATAATATTAAAATAGTTTCCTAATTAATACTAGTATATTTATCTCTTCACCTCCCCCTCATACAACATTGATCAATGTCTGTCCCTTCTTAAAATTCTTCAAAGTTTCCATATTCTACAAGACAAAATCCACTCCTCAGCATGGCAGAATACACACCCAACAACATTTCCAAATGCATTTTCCCCCAGGGCTCATCCTGAGCCCCAATAAACTAAAGGAATTGCTATCACACCAACATCCTGCAATCTGTCACGCCTAGGTGCCTTATGTGGGTCAGCCACTCACCCTGGAATGTTCTTTCCTGCCTTTTCTACCTGGTAAGCTTGCATTCATCTTTTAACATTCAACTTAAGTATCTACTCTGTGAAATCTTCCCTGAGCACCTCCCTGCTTGCCCTAATAGTGCCTGTTCGTGCCCATGCTAAACTCTCAGGCCCTCAAAGTAGAGTTATTGGCGTCACTAACTTCAGTTCCTAGCACAGAGTATATGTTCAGTATGTTTGCTGACTACATTTTTATTCTGAAATGAAGACACAGACAAGATAACTTTTTCTACATCCCAGTTTCAATACATGACTGAATGTTAAAATGATTAGTACTACCAATGGTATGCAAGTCAGTTCTCTAATTTCAGATGAAACATGTTCTTCTGCTTCTCTTTAAGGGTTCTGAGGGAGATTTTAGGGAAAAGGAGATGAATTCTCATCCATTTAGAGAAGAGAAAACCTTAATAAAAGCTTCACAATCACTTTTGCCACTGCAGCCTTTGGTGAAGAGGTGCTTCATCATGGCACCATGGCATTGCTGGAATTCTGTAGCAAGCTACGTTTACTGACCTTGAGAAAAACGCTTGTGTCTAGGTCCAACCTATTCATGAGTAATTTCTGAAGAGTATGTGCTTAGTGATAGCATTCCTAACTGAGTCCAAACATACCCAGGGTGCCTCAAAGAAGGGACAATGTGGTGATAATCACCATTTAATTTCAAGCGTTGCATGTTTGTTTCAACAAATTTCACCACACTTCCCAAGAGATTTTAAAGAAACTCACCAAGTATGTTTAACAAAACAACATATGGAATGCTAATTTTGTTGTGATGCTATACTCTAATACAGCAAGAAACAGATTTTTCGTAAAATCAGCAGATTTGCAAACACTAATTAAGAAACATTGAAAACTATCAAGGTCAATTTAAAAATCCATTTAAAAACAAATATTCCTACTCTTGTTAGTTCCAGTGATTTCCCACTAGGGATTCACCGCACATCAACAAACTTTCACCATTCAAGTTTTGCAGTAAAGATAAATAAATAAAGGTTTACTTTTTATTTTCTGTACAAAGGCACACAGTGAGGTTTGGAGGGTTGGGTGAAAATAACCAATTTATCTCTATCAGTATTCTCTCTATTCAGGAACCTAAGATGGTTGTGGCACAGGATTTTCACTTAAGTTGATATATCACTGCTAAGAGACTTTCTAGGAAGTCTGTGCTTGGCATAGGACGTGTGTTCTGATACTGTTAGCTCTGTGTGAGAATGGCTCTCTGCCTTGTGCGGAGAGGGCCGGTGCCCCTCACAAACTCGGTTTACAAGTTATACCTCAATGCTGCCCTCTGCTTAGAGGCCATTCCTTTTTCTGTCTCTCTGTGCATTGTTCATGTCATTGCTTCTAAGATCCCTCCACCCCCAAAGTGGAGGGAATGAATATATATATATGTCACTTTCCTAATGCTCAGATTTCCACCAAGTGGGTGTTGACTAAGTGCTCACGTAGTCAACCTAGTTATATCTCAGGGTCACTCATCTCTTGTTATAAACCCTATCCACAAAGGATGGGGAGATGTATTATCTCTACACTCTCTAAGAACAGATCCACCAGTAACATCACGATGTTTTAAACAGAATAATTTATAACAGACTACCATTTCACCTAAGAACTCTAGACCAGCAATTTTTAACTGGTGTGCCACAAGAATTTTTAAAACATGCAGTACCTGACTATTTAGTCTGGCGCACTGACCTCTTTTCACTTAGATTTTTCCAATTGAAAAATGACAACAGCCAACGCAACAATGGCCCTCTGGTGTGAATGACTTTAAAGTATACCTCTTCTTTTGTGTGCCGCATAATTTTAGTAGTTTGTGTGTGCCATGAGATGAAAAAGGTTGAGAATCACTGCCCCTAGGCCAACAGCAGAAAACAAGCTCATTTGAATCCGAATTGCAAAGATTAAAAAATATTCTATTACATATCCAAAGATCAAAATTTTTTTTATTAAAAAGGTTGACATATTATGGTTTTGTCTGTTTATGCCTTCTCTTGTTCCAGAAAGGACTTAAAGTAGTTTTGTGTAAAATGAGTGTGAGATTGGGTGAAATTTAGAAAGTTGTAAAATGGAAGTTTGCCTGCGTTCCTATTGCCTTCCTTTGAATAAAATTAGATGTAAAATAACATATAAATGGTTCAGTCCCTTGTCTCAGAGATCCCCAACTCTGGACTGCCTAGATGAAGACCAAAAAGTCTTAAGATAAAGATGTAAAAGTCTGAGAAGCAACAGCAAAAATATGTCAGACCACATGTTATGAAGATTAGTCAAACTTGTCAACTGATTCCTTGAGGAACACTATCTCATAAACAAACACACCTCCTCTCCTTCCTCCTTCTTTCATTTCACTTCACTATTTATGGTAAAAAAATGAGGAGAATCTGAGGCTATGGGGAGGGAAGGACAATCTTAACCAATAAGTTACTCTTTCGTCTAGGGATTTTGCTGACAAATACAAACAGAGAGCACAGCAACTAAGACACAAGACATTGGAAGTTTTAAAACATTATTTATTGCTAAGTTCAAAACACTCAAACACAGCACAGTGACTGCCAAATCTAAATAAGAGTTTGTGGGATTTTTTAAAGTTTCTCTTCAGGGGAACATTTCAGCTCAATGGAGAGGTGTGATACATATGAAGATGGAGCATCTGGCTCGAGACCAATTTGCCTATAAGCCCAAACAAGTGGACCCATATGGATAGCTTTTATAAAATCATAAGCGGTAAAGCTAGACTCAGATTGCTTGATGGGTTCAATAATTAAACAGAACTCACTGCACTCATTGGGTTATTGCAAATTCTGACTAAACCGAAAGAATTCTCAAATAATCTAATTATTCTCTTATTTATTCGTGCTTTTAACTGGATGTTTAAAATTTCACAGCTATTCAGGCACTTTGTTTTAATGCCCATAGATGACTCACATGTACTTCTTTCATGAGAGAGAAAGGAAACATTAATGAGACATATCAAAGTTTCAAAGACACAATAGGAATAGCAAAATGAAAGACTATAACTAATGGACTTTTTTTACTCTGGTAAATATACATAACATAAAATTTTCCCTTGTAATCATCTTTAAGTATACAATTGCATTAACTGTATTCACAATACTATATAACTATCACCACTATTTTTAAAACTTTATCATCCTTAACAGAAACTCTGTACCCATTAAACTATAAATGCCCATTCTCCTTTTCTCCCTGGTAACTTCTCTTCCACTTTTTCTCTATGAATTTGCCTATTCTAGGTCCCTCAAATAAGTGTAATCATACACTATTTGTAATTTTGTGTCAGGTTTATTTCATTTAGCGTGCTTTCAAAGTTCATTCATGTTGTAGCATGTATCAGAATTGCATTCCTTTTCATGGCTGAATAACATTACATTGTATACATGTTGCTTAGACATTCATCTGTAATGGACATTTGGGTTATTTCCACCTTTTGGCTATTATGAATAATGCTGTTATGATCATTGGTATACAATGATATGCTTGAGTGTTTGCCTTCGATTCTTTAGGATATATACCTGGGGGCAGGTGGCGGGCGGGGGGGGGGGGGCGGGGGGAGATTACTGGCTCATGTGATAATTCTGTGTTTAACTTTTTGAAAAACTGCTACACTATTTTTCACAGCAGCTGCACCATTTACATTTCCACATTGCATGAGGATTCCAATTTCTTCACTTTGCCCAAACTTGTTATTTGTTCTAATGGGTGTTAAGTGGTATCTCATTGTGGTTTTGATTTGCATTTCCCTAATGACTGATGCTGAGTGCCTTTTCTCTGCTTATTAAGCATTTAGCATTTGTATATCTTCTTCAAAGAAATGATTATTCAAGTCCCTTGCCCATTTTTTGAAGTGGTCTTTTTATTTGTTATTTAGCTATAGAAGTTCTTTGTATAGTCCATATTAGTCCCTAATCAGATATATGATTTTCAAATATGTTCTCCCATTATATGGATCGTCTTTGCACTTTTTTATAATGTTTTTTGATGTACAGAAGTCATTTTTTTAGTTCAATAAACTCCATTTTATCTGTTTTTATTTTTGTTGTTTGTGCTTTTGGAATCATATCTAAGAAATAATTGCCAAACCCAAAGTCATGAAAATTTCCCATTTTTTGTCTAAGAGTTTTATACTTTTAGGTCTCACATTTAGGATCATGATCAATTTTTGGTTAATTTTTGTATAGGGTATAAGATAAAAATCCAACTTCATGCTTTTGCATGTATCCATCACTTTTGTTGAAAAAGCTTTCCTCTCCCCATAGAATGGTCTTGGCACCTTTGTGGAAAATCAATTAATCACATAGATGAGAATTTATTTCCTAGCTCTCTATTCGATCCCATTGGTCTACATGTCTGTTCTTATGCTGGTACCACACTTCTTTTATTACTGTAGCTCTGTAGTAATTTGAGATTAGGAAGTGTGTCACTTGACTTTTTAGTCTTTTTCAAGATAATGTTAACTATTCAAAGCCCCTTTAGGATGGGTTTTTATTTCTGCAAAAAAAAGGCCATTGGGATTTTTGGTTTGGGATCACACTGAATCTATAGGTCACTTTGGGTAGTACTGTCACCTTCGTAATATTGTCTTCTTATCAATGAACACACAGAATGTATTTTCAATTATTTGTGTTTTCTTAATTTCTTTCAAAGGATTTATTTTAATTTGTTGTTACAAACAGTTAATTGGCATTTACACTATGCCAGAAATAATTTTTAAGCACTTGATAAGTATTAATTTATCTAATCCTCATAACAATATGATGAAGTACTACTTTAACTCCTTTTTGTGGGTAAAGAAACTAAAGCACAAAGAATTAAGTAACTTGCCTAAGGTCACTCAGCTGGTAGGTAGCAGAACTGGGATTTAAACCCAGGCCTTCTGGCTCCAGAGTCCATGCTTCTGACTATGATGCTAGGAGAAGGGACAGCCAAACTGGAGGGCAGCCTTTGTGACAAATAAGCTTGAGGCTAGGGTGATGCAGAGTTCCAGGAGGCCAAGTCAGTGAGAAAAAAATGAGAACAATTTTATTAGTCCAAGGGCAGGGCCTAGACCACCATGGAGCCACCCTCCCCATCCATCTCTTAGGAGTTCTTGCTCTTCCTCCTTTCTTAAGGACTAGGTCAGCTCCAGAGGCTCACAAATACCCACGCTGCCTCAGAAAATGACAGGCCAATGGTTTATGCCAACAGAGAGTGAGGACAAGCAGCACCACCATAACTTGAAGTCATATATCAAGAAGACCAGGCCGTAACCGGTGTGGCTCAGTGGATAGAGCGTCGGCCTGTGGACTGAAAGGTCCCAGGTTCAATTCCGGTCAAGGGCATGTACCTTGGTTGCGGGCACATCCCCAGTAGGGGGTGTGCAGGAGGCAGCTGATCGATGTTTCTCTCTCATTTATGTTTCTAGCTCTCTATCTCTCTCCCTTCCTCTCTGTAAAAAATCAATAAAATATATTTTAAAAAAAGAAGACCAGACTTAGAAGTGACCATGAATATATGACATATAAAAGTATGCTTTATGAAAGACTAGCATAGCTTAGTAGGACAGAATATGCAGAAAGGAGTTATGGAAATATGATTTGGGGGACAGGCATCCTAGGTCAGGATGAGGAACCACTAGGCCTGTGAGTGAAATGAACAGAGCCTAAGCTTTAGGTAAGGTGTCCCTGGTAAGGTGTGCAAAATGAATTAGGGAGAAGGTATCCTGGGAGAAAAGAAATATCTTAAAAGTCTTGGAAGTAGAACTGTGGAAAGGTAAAAAAAATATATAAGAAGTTCTGGGCATAAAATTGACAAATATTTAGCTAAGGAAACACAAGGTACATTTTCCTGTGGACTGCAGATATCAATAAATGTTATACTCCTCTTCTACAAACGTCTGATTGTTTCAGCTGAAACAGAAAACTCACCATTACCCTCAAGACAACAGTCATTAAAATGAGTTGCAAAGCAAAACATAGTACAGAGAAGCTGCAATCATAAAAATGCTGTTTAACTTTCATATTTACCATAGAAGAGTTGTGAAACATGGACAACCTAAATGATTCCAGGTGTCTTTAATACAAATGCATGTGACTGAACTTTTAGCTTAAACCTACAGATACATTCATTCACTCACACAGTTGGCAGGCTATACATTTAGAAAATGCTAACTGACATGCCACTAAATTCTCCATATCTGTTTTTAGAATAGGTTTAGAGAAACCATTAACTATCAAAGTCATTGTCTTATTATCAGCTCGTCATAAAAGTTTACATCAGCATAGTTTTTATAATTTAATAACAACAGCAAATACATATTGAATGCTTACTTTGTGCCAGGCACTATGCCCTTTACATGCCTTATATTTTTTCTGAGACTCAGAAAGTTAAATGAATTGCCTAAGGATAGATAGCTTTTAAGTAGGATTCAAATTCACATCTGCAGACTCAAGAAGCAGAAAGCACTAAACAGTGTCTCTTCACATATTGTCTCCTTTATTATTATTATCACCATTTTACAGGGGAGGAACATGACACTCAGAGAAGGTAAGTGTCAAGTTCAACAAAAGTCATCAGGAAGAACTAACCTAAGCTGTCTGAGCCCCCGGGCAGTGCTGCTCCACCACCTAGTGGAAGGGTAACCCTGATGGGGGCATTCTCAGTATGTTCAAACCATGCCAATATTTTCTGCGAAAGAAAGCAAAACACTTGAAATACAGTATAGATGACAGCACTGCAGATGTATGCACATGGGCACAATCACTAATGTGGCAGCTTAGGAAAGGCAATAGTGGGAAGCATCTACACTTTAGCTTTCTAGTCTCAGTTAATGATATATCAGTTTCTGTGTGTGTGTGTGTGTGTGTGTGTGTGTGTGTGTGTGTGTGTGTGTAGATATCTAGGCAGTTATAAATAAATCTATAGCTATCTGTCTTCAGAAAGGAATGAGAGTGGCACCTGGACTAGCTGTAATTTCTGGAAATGTATGGAGGAATTATCACCTGTTATCGTAAAACATAATCGTCCTGATAAAGAAAACACTGAGCATTTACAACGGCTGATCATTCAACCTCAACTTCCAGGGCTCTTCTATACAATGCACTGTCTCAGAGACAACACTAATCAAGAGAACAGTCATATAAAGTGCTACCTAAATGAGAGACCTATTAGGTTATCTAAGCTGTATTTTTCTGAAAGAATTATTCCTCTTAGTCAACTGCTAGTTATTTCCTAACTTGTGGCCATACCCCCAATTCATCTCTCTCCTTTTTTGTTAATTGCCACCCCAGGGTATTATTCTTTGCATTGATTTTTTTAGAGAGAGTGAAAGGAAGGGGGAGAGACACAGAGAGAGAAACATTGATCTGCAAGACACATACCGATTGGTTGCCTCCAGCAGGTGCCCTGACTGGGGCAGGGAACCTGCAACCAAGGTGTATGCCCTTGAATGGAATCAAACCCGGGACACTTCAGTCCACAGGCCAACAGTTCATCTCCTGAGCCAAACCAGCCAGGGCTCTCCCTTTCTTTAAAGCACCAATATTCATTTTGAAGAGAAGTATAGCATGAAAAAAGTAAACTCAGAAACATTGCAATTTTTTTTTTAAATCTGGAACACAAGCCCAGAGGTAATTATTATCTGTACCATTACTTCCATAACTATTGTCACCCTTATGAATATTGTTTGTCAATAGTATTTTAAACAAAATGCATTCTGCAAGTACATTAACTTCTGCTCACAACACAAGCAGAGATCATTCATCCCCACTTTTCAGGAAAGTGGCCAGAACCACCTCAAATCCTAAATATGGAATGATAGATGTGAGCTCAGCCAGGTACAAAGTCTGCAATCACAGCCACAGCTTCAAATACACAGAAATTAATATGTATTTCCAAAATCCCGTGATTGAGTCGAGAAATCTCGAGTCCCTACACCAAATGATTAATACAACCATGATGGGTTCAGGAAGCACAGTGAGGGGGTGTGTTGTAAGTGGCTGTGTGAGAGGCTATACTTAAATGTAATTTGCCCTTTCCTTTCTGTGCCTCTGGGGAAAGTATGATGGAAGACGTTGCCCAGATAGTAGCCTCTGTGTTTGGGCAAAGTTCTAGGTTATCATTTATGTATTCTTCTTGCACTTTGATCTTAGTCACGCTGACAAAGAAAATGAGAGGAGCAAGCCTAGCAAAAGCCAAGCACATGGTAATCGTGACGGATGAACCCAGGGCTGAACAGTTCCATCTGGCCTCGCCGGCCGGCACCAGGCTCTGTGTGATCTATTAGCAGTGTGAGCCCAGGTGTGGGGCTCGGCTGCAGGCGTGTCGAGTGCAGACCCAGCCATTAACTAACTGATTTAAGCATGGGGAACTTATGAAAAAGCATGCAACATGAATGTCAGTCAGGAAATGATTACAAATTAGAAAAAGAAAGAGACCTGGGGCAGAGGGGCCTCTTTCTTTTGCCACAGTAATAAAAGCGACTTCCTCTTTTCCCTAATTTCAGAACCACAGAGTAGAATTCTCTCCATATGAAATTCCTTACAAGTCACAGGCTGCACTAAACCACTGCCTGTCCCCTTCAATGCATTCACAGCACAGTCACACAGCAACAGCTGTCACTGCTTTACTGTCATGGTGCTCGTAAGAGAAAGTGTCAGTGTGACAAGGGCATCAACAACCTATAACCTCATAGATGTTTTTTGTTCTCTCGACCAAGCATGTCAAACTCAAAGGCTAACAAGGGCCAAATAAATGAGGCGTGCGGCCCACAGGCCACGAGTTTGACATGTTTGCTCTAGACCAGTGGTTCTCAACCTTGGCTGCACTTTAGAATAACCTGGGAATCTTTTTAAAATCCTGATTTCTGGGCCTCATCCTCCATCTGTTTCTTTGTTACTAATGTTGTGGCTCCATCCCATAACAAAGAAACAGAATTTCCGGAGGATGAGGCCCAGAAATCAGGATTTTAAAAAGACTCCCAGGTGATTCTAATGTGAAGCCAAGGTTGAGAACCACTGCTCTAGACAATCTGGATCCTTAAAGTTTGATAAAGCTCTCCAAGATGGTGAAGCTCAAGTTTAATGATTCTGATTAACTCTATACAGCAAACCCTTGTTTTGTGGACCTCGATTTAAATATATTTTTATTTCTTTCAGAGAGAGGAAGGGAGAGGGAGAGAGAGAAACATCAATGATGAGAGAGAATCATAGATTGGCTGCCTCCTGCCCGCCCCTTGCTCAGGATCTAGCTTGCAACCAGGGCATATGCTTTTGATCAGTGGACCTCGATTTAACGGGCTTTGGATTTAATGAACAAAATTTCAGGTCCATATGTCATATGTGGAAATTAATACCTTATTAATTTGTTATTAATTCACTGTTATTTTTAATAAATTTTAGCAAATATGCCATATGTTGGAAAAACACTGTAGTAATTTTGCCAACATAAATAAATATTATATACCTACAACTATACTCTATATATTTAAATCCAAGATTTACCACTCGTAAACAATGTTTGGCTAATGATTAGCATGTGATCGCACTGCATCTTGCAATAATTGGTTCTGTTGTCACATGGGGTGGCTTTCTGCAGCAGTTTTAATGTGTGCAGGCCAATGTTCCTATGTGCTCTAAGCCACACCCCATCTGTGTGCATTTGTTTGCTCATGGTGACTGGTGAGTGCACACATTTATTAGACCTATTCAGTATAAATTTAAAATTACAGTAATACATATAGAAAACTTTTCTGTGAAATTAAACTTTTCATACATACTTAATTAATTTTAATTACACTAATGTGTCCACAATAAGGAAAAATAGGCAACTAACTCATTAGTCAATTTTTTAACATATGCATTCGGAAAACCTACTTTGTTATATAAATAGAGGCCCAGTGCACGAATTCGTGCACTGGTGGGGTCCAGTTGGCTCGCCCTGATGGGTGCCAATCAGGGGTGGGGCCGGCCAGGGCGAGGGGCCACAGTTGTTCAGGTAATCCTGTCATTCTGCCATTCAGCCAGTGGGCTTTTATTATATAGAAAAGTCTTTCTGCTTTAATGGACTCTCCCTTGCCTGAACCTGATATATCGATATGTAATTACTGGAAAGTGGCTTCCCATTGCTTACAAACCAAGTGTAATCCTGGCCTGTGAAGGCTCATTTATTCCAGCCTTTCTGTTGTTCTCAGACTAACTGGCCATCACCACTGTGAAGCAGCTTCCTAGGTGGGTGAAAATTATTCACTCTCTTACCTGCATCCTCAAAATGATTGTTACAAAGGAGATCCAAGAAGGGAGCAGAGTAGGTGGAAGCTACACTCACATCCTCTCAGAACCAAACTGGAATTTCAACTAAAATATAGAGCAATCAACCCACTGAAGACAGCTGAAGGGAAGTCTTATCATCAAGAATTTACAGAAGAACCCACATCAAGATTGGTAAGAAGAGTGAAGGTGTGAAAAGGGCTAGCCCAGCTCCCATGAGTGGTGGCTAAGATTCTGGAGGGATATTTCAGCTGCAAAAGTTCCCACTGAGAAGCATGGGGTCTCAACTGCAAGCTGAGCTTCCCAGCCCAGAGCACCAGAGCTGGGAAAAGGCACCCACGTAACATCGGCTGTGAAAATCAGCAAGGATTCCATATAACAAGGAGAGATGGGAGTCTGCTAGAGACACAGGTGCCCGCCTTAAGAGCCAACACACAAAATCTCATTTGCAGCCACTCACCCTGAGCTCCAGTGGAGGGAGAGCTAAGTGGACAATAGTTGTGAGGAGAGATTGGGGTTTGTGGTTCTGGGGAAAGAGCTAAAGAAACAGTTGCCAGGATCCCTGTGCTGAGTCCACCTCCCAACCAGAGACACCACCTTTCCCGGGCCCAGCACTCCCTTCCATAGGGCATCAGCCCAGAGGGAAGGAATAGCTCTACCTTCTGGACTTGCACCTGCTAAGGAGTCAACTGTCTGGGGAGGGTGTAGAGTTCTGGGCACTCAGGAGCTATCAGTGACTGAGTTGTTGGCTTTGTGGCTGGGGCCATTGGTCTTACTTTCCCGTGAACCTGATTAGTGATCTGCTAGCCCCACTCACTAGGCCTCCATTGGCCACAACTTCCAACTCCCGGTGGCTCTAATCTGGTACAGACTGAGTTGTGTGGCTCTGGGCCCAGGGCCACTTCCCCCACCTTACCCCAAGTCTGACTGGTACCTCCCCCTCATGGGAGATCCACCACCCCATTATCCTGACTCCCAGTGGTGGCCCCACCCTGCTAAGATGGGGCTCCTGACAGAATCTGAGACAGACTGAGTTGTGTGGCAATAGGTTGGGGCCAGATTTCCCTCGCATCCCCGACAGGTGCAGCACCAAATCTTGGTCTGTTTGGGCATAACTCTGCCGGCCTCACCCTAACAACTCCCTGAGACGCCGCCCAACCACAAAGGCATGGGCGCACCCAGCCCGTGGCAGCTCGATTTGGTTTAACCTGGGACATCTGCTGAGTGGCCTCAGGCTGAGCTCGGGCACAGAGTTTGAACCTGCATCAATCTGGTGAATACCACTCGCCCAACCTGGCGACTCACTAAGAACCTACCTCATGCAAGTCAAGTACCTCCAGAGGCTCTTTCAGTGATGGAGCCTAACAGGCAGCAGGCAGGCAGGCAGAGGGAGGCAGAGTCAAATCTAGAGATGCCTCAGAACGTTTGCTGACCAGCCCCTGGTCCCAGTGCTGGTAAAAGCCCGCCTTGGTGCACAACCTTGCAGTGCACAACCAGGCCCAGCAGAAGCAGCCACAAAACTGTAGCTCACTTTGCAGCTCCAAAGAGATTGCCAAGGGCCAGGACGGACAGCATCTGACATTGGCCTGCACCAGAACCAACACACCAAGTGGCCAGTTTCAGACAACATCAGAGCAGAATCCAATTAGCTTCGCAAGCTGCATATCCAAAGGGAGATCTCAGCAGGTACCAGACCCTGCTGAGGCAAATTCCGCATCATATGGATAGCACTTGCACAGCCTCTCATACAATGTGGTTAGGGTTGACCCTCACAGTCAGCCATCTGAGGGTCAACCCAACACACAAATGAGCCAATAGCAATCAACACTCAATTACAACAGGAGGGCCCACATAACCCACACAAGAGAACCAGGAAAGATCCTAAACAGCCACAGCAATCTTGAGAAAGAAGAACAAAGTGGGAGAAATCACACTACCTGATATCAAACTATACTACAAGGCCATAAGTAATCACAACAGAATGGTACTAGCATAAAAACAGACATATAGATCAACAGAATGGAACAGACAGCCCAGATATAAATCCAATTAATATTTGGAGATTATTATGCTAAGCAAAATAAGCCAGTCAGAGAAAGACAAATATCACATTATCTCACTTTTATGTGGAATCTAATGAACAAAATAAACTGAAAAACAAAATGGGTCCGGAGACATGGACGCATGGAACAGACCAACAGATCTCAGAGGGAAGCGGGTGGGGAAGAGGGCAGGAAGAGATTAACCAAAGAATTTACATGCACATATGCTTAGCCCATGGGCACAGTCAATAGTGAAGTGAAGGCCTGGGGTAGGTGGGAGCACAGTGGAGGGCTCTCCCATTCCCAACTCTGCACAGCCCTTCCACCTCCAGCCCCCAGCTTTGGTTAAATCCTTAGCAAATGTTTTGGCCTTGGCATTGAAAAGCTGCAAACTCCTATATATAAGACAACTCAATTTTTCTGAATACAAAGTTCTCTTTATTTTTACTTGGAATATCTTATCTATGTGGAGGGAAAGAACTGGCTTTCAGGCTGAATGCTACCAGGAGTACTATCACATCTATAGACATTTTTAATCTATACTTGCATATAACTTTAAAACACATTTAAGCTATCTCTCGCAAGGTTTGTAAACAGAGAAGTGGTTCAGTTAAACTACTAGAAAGTATACAATCTAAGACAGAAAGAGAAGTAAATCTATGTTGTGCTAGATCATAATAAATATTAACAATTCATACTGAAGTATATTCGTGCAATTACAGAACATACACAGTGGAGCACCCCATGTGCTGGGTTCTGTGGATGTAAGACATTAGAAGACATACTTCTGTTCAGAAGAAGTAACAGTATATTTGGGGAGACAAACATGAATTCAAATGATTATAGTGTGGTAGGATGAGTGCCATAATACAGACATGTAACAATCATATATATTTTATTTTTATTGAATTTATTGGGTGATATTGGTTAATAAAATCATATAGGTTTTAGGTTTTAGGATAGGACCCCTGTAAGGAAATTGTTACTATAACAAATGCCTCAAAGTGAGAGCACTAATAGCTATCCTCCAAGCAAGCAGGAATAAATAAGCTCTTTACTGGATCTGCCTCTGTCACTGACTTCCTGTCTGAAAACAGGAGAGGTGGAATGAAGCAGACTCTGTCCCAGATAGGAAATGAAACCTCATAAAAGTCTTAGTATTTAAGAGAAGATGAATCATGAACTATTAAATATCGAGACTACTTAGGACCAATGGAAACCCCTATGACAACACAAATACGCCCTCCTTACCGAAAGAGATACAACCAATAGCAAAAGAAAAGATATGGCATTAATACCCCATAAAAGTACTGGAAGACCTAAAGTCAAAGATAAAACCCAAAAGGGTTTAAATTCAATTAAAGTATCTCTTTATCATGTGGAAGTGTCACTATTATAAATGACCATTCATGATTGAGGATAGTCATCCTGAACAAGGACTCCCAACTGTTCTCTCACTTCCAGTATCTAGCCCTTGTCATCTGTTTCTGTGGCAAAGTTAGAGTAATTACCCTAAGAGTTAAACCCAATTGTGCCATCCTCTACTTATAATCCTCTCCTAGTCGACTTCCAAGACCTAAACAATGAATTCTGAACTGTTTAGGATGTATTGAATATGCCTCAGAATCAGACCTCCATCTGCTTTTCCACTTTTATCTTCTACCGCTCTCCTCCTCCCCTATCCCTTTCTTCTACTGAACCAGACTGTTCAACATTCCAGGAACAAGTACGCACACTTGGATATTTACACTGCCTCTTCATGCTATCCCCACACCTATAATTTTCTTTTCACTATTCGCACTTACCTTTAAGGCCCTGCTCAAATGTTTTTCATCAGTGAGTCTTCCCTTGGTCCTCTTAGTCACACTATTTGTTATTTCGCTCCATGGCGAAATCACATTAACTTAATGTTGAATGGCATCAGTGTTGGAAATTGGCATACTAGAGAGTTGTGTGTACAAATTTCCAACTGGATAGACAGCTCCTTAGGCAGGGGTACACTGTCTTATCATCTTCACCGTTTCCTCCTAAACAAGGTTCAGCCAGAGGCTTGCATTACTTTAATGCTTGTTCTAATTTCATACCCCATTTAAATTTAGTGATCATTTTAAGGCCTATTAGTATTTATTCTTAGCTATTACAAAAATAGCTCTATTTGGGGGGGGGGGTGTTATTTAGTTGTTGTTGTTTTTTTGAGTTAATCCTCATCTGAAGATATTTTTCCACTAATTTTTTTTTTTTTTTTTTTTTTTTTTTTTTTTTTTTTTAGAGAAAGTGGAAGGGAAGGGGAGAGGAGGGCGGAGAAGGAGAGAAACGTCAGTGTGAGAGAGACACATCAATTGGTTGCCTCCTGCACTTGCCCAGACCAAGGAGGGGGAGTCAAACCTGCAACACAGGTATGTGCCCTTGACTGGGAATCAAACCCAAGATCCTTCCATTGACAGGTATATAGGTATGAATGAAAAAGGATGATAACATATCAGAATGAGTATTATATATATTTTATAAAATGAATTACAGGTATTAAAGTCTAAAAACCTATAAAGAGAGGTTGCCTATGATTTTCGAATTAAGGAAAACATTTATTTTCTTCTTTTGCTTATGCCTATTATAGGCATTTTATGACAAACATGCAATTCTTTTATAATAAGGAAAATAAACACTAAAAGATTTTCTTAGTGCCTAGGAACAATCTGGAACTCAAAGTCAGCATTTTCCCCTCTTCTCCCTGTGAGCAAGGGAAGAGCTAAAAATGATTAAATCCATAAAAGAGTTTTGAAATAAGTAAAATGCTGTACTAAAAAGAAAAAAATATATAATAAGACATAGCCATTATAACTTCTTAAGGAAGGTATGTTGATTAATTTTATGTGTCAATTATACTGGAGTACAAGGTACAAGATATTTGTTCAAACATTAATATGTCTGTCTGTGAGGATGTTTTTAACATTTAACATTTAACACACACCCAAGGGTGAATAAAGCACATCACCCTTCCCAATAGGATGGCTGTCATCAATCAAATGAAGACTCGAACAGAACAAAAAGACTGAGTAAGCGGGAATATCACCTGCCTGGTTGAGCTGGCACATTGTTCTTCTCCAACCCACAGACTGGAACTTACACCAGGGCTCTCCTGGTTCTCAGGCCTTTAGACTCAGACTGCACTACTGGCTCGCGTGTGTGTGTGTGTGTGTGTGTGTGTGTGTGTGTGTGTGTGTCCAACTGGTTCTGTTTCTCTGAAGGAATTCTCCATAAGAAATATGTTTACAAAAGGTTAATCTTATAGTAGTACGTAGGATGGACTGGAGTCAGGAAGGCCAGAGGCTAAGTATCCAGCCTGAAAGATGTTACAGAAATTGGGCAAAAAGGATGAGGGGATGGCCTCCAGTAGAGCCAGTGGGAACAGGCAGATTATGGTTAAAAGGGAATCAACAGGGCTGAGTTCTAATTCCAGCTGAGCTATTATGCCCTGGAGTAAGAAAAATCTTATTCCAAAGCCTCTGATTCTTCATCTATTAAATGAGTTATTTAGACCAGAAATCCTCCAGGGTCCTTTTCTGTTCTATAAATCTAAAATCAGATTATCAATAGGAAACAATACTTAGCGGATTTTATTTGAACTATGAGTACATTGGCTTAACTTTGTTCATTACTACACTGAATATTCCATCAGTACTCAATAAATAAAGCATTTAGCAAGTTCTTTTGGACATCATGGTTTAATTGTAAGGCCTGAAAATGCCCTGCCTTTTAGCAAAGTCTTTGTACTATCAATTATTAACTTTGCAAACAATAATGGAAAAATAGGCACATTACTTTGAAATAGGCCTGTGTTAATCTAATTCTTTTTCTTAATCATGGAAAAAGCCAATTTATGAGAATAACACATTTTATACCAGATTATTTCTTATAAAGAAACATTAAATAACTTCAGCACTTAATGCAATTTGAGGATACTGCACAAGGATTGAGTGAGGTTTCCAGTAGACCAGACAGCAATGCAAGTTTGATATGTTTGCATCCCCTTCCCATAGATCCGCTGTGTGTCATGGGTACCTACATGAGTCTAAGTTGGCCTAGGAGAAAGGAGCCTTATTAATCTTATTCCAAACAGAAATCTTATGTGAAACTTTAGAGATACTTAAGTACTGTATTTGAAGATTAACTGCCTGGATGTTCAAATTCATGTGATCCGCATTATATATGATTCTGGCTTTATAGACACACATGGCAAACTCATCTGATCAAATCAAGGCAATTTTACAAACAAATCACTGGGCCACAGAAAACGTAATAAAAGAGTGTACTGACTTACCCACATTCACCAATGCCATTATCAGCCTAACCATACAGTTCTCTGGGTATTTCTGAAGTCAGAAGTTTAGAAGAACATATCCATAATTCTTCGGTGGCTCGCATGCTTATTCTCTGTATGCTTATAAAAATCAATAGAAGCCTGGCCGGTGTTGCTTCAGTGATTGAGCATCGACCTATGAACCAGAAGGTCATGGCTCAATTCCTGGTCATGGTACATGCCCAGGTTGCGGGCTCGATCCTCAGTGAGGGTAGTGCAGGAGGCAGCCAATCAATGATTCTCATCGTTGATGTTCCTATCACTCTCTCCTTTTCCCTTCCTCTCTGAAATCAATTAAAAAAAAATAAATCAATAGAAAAGAAACACAAACACGGGGGGGGGGGAGGGGATGGAAAAAAAGAGAGAAAAAAAGAAAAAGGAAGCGAGAGAAATAAAGAAAAAAGGACATTCCTGTTGACATCTCTTAGAACCTGCACATATGTGCCAGCTCTTAATTTTATAAAATTATTTTCCTTCGTCTTGGGTTCTTTTTATAATGAAACCTTGATCTGACAGCATTTAACATCCTGAAGCTTTCAGGTAAGGCCATATTTTACATCATATTTTATTTCTGCTCTTGGCAGTAAACTTGGAATTAGCTAGTCCATATTTCTCATCTAGTCAGCTCCAGGAAAAAGTACAATAGAGAAAGGAAGAGCCACCGACCTTGACCAACAGAACCTACATTAAGCCAGAGGAAAAGTATTCCACTTGCTCTCCAACGGGAAAGAAAAAAAGGAGAGGCTCAATGTTTCCACCATTAAGTGAGGACTTCTTCCAGCAGAGGGGCTCCATGGCAAACCTTTCCCTGACTTTTATCCAGGAACACTGACTATGTCATGACTCCTTTCAGCTCCACCTCCTCAGTCCATACTATCAATTAAGGTTTACGAGATCTAGCCTATTATTTCTAAAGGGGGGGAGAGAATTTGTTCCAAACTATCTGGTTCTCCCTCTCCACCTGCCTTCATTTAGAAAACAAGTCATCTAAATCTCTCAGGCTATTTTTCCACAAGCCTGTTTATAATGTGGTAATGATTATGCTAATACCAGCTGGGAATACATCTATGTGGACATGTTATGGAGTGTGCTGGGTTGAGGGAGGGCTATCTGTGTAAGTGCATGAGGAGAACTATTCAATAAAATTATAGTACATGTGTAGCCCTCTTTCCATATTTACTAGTTTGTTGTAAGCTCCTTCTCAAAGGGGAAATAGACCATGCTTCCTTTACAGGGGGAGAGTTATTGAATAACAAAGACCATGTGTTCTGCTACGTCTTATTTGTCTGAGAAGTCTGCAGCTATTTTCTAAACCAAACGAATAGCACTATGCTAAACTTATTTCCCTAGCGAAAGCTTCTGGCTACTAACAAGGCAGGAATATACACCTCACGGTCCCCAAGAGCGCAAGAGCACAGTTATGTAATCAGCCCATGTAACCAGTCCATGATGGCATCCAAGCAAGGAGAATTCCGCGCGCGCACTGTGCAAGGGGAAACGGACACCCTCTAATTAAATGATATTGTTTAGACAAGCAATAGAGTATTACATCATTTTCCCTACAAAAAAGAAGAGAATGTGAAATTTCAGAAAAGACAGATAGCTATTTAATGTGTAACTTGTCACCACGGTCAGCTTCGGCATAATATAATGCACATGGAAAATTCCCAGCAGCAAGCCCTTTGCACAGCAGATTCTTCCTCCGTCTGGGTCAGAGGGTGTGTATGTCTCTGAAGGAAATGATATCCCTCCTCTTCTCACACACCCACTTTCTCGCGGTGAGCTTCAAGTAGCATGTCCGAGATGTGTCTGCTGGATGCTGGGGGCACAGAGGCAAGAGGCTGGCAGCGAGCCTCATGTGTGGCTGGGGAAGAAGGAAGTACCTCCTTCCCACAAATCAAGAAAATGCACATCCACCTGACAGCTAAACACAGGAGAACTTGGTGTGTACAGAAACTGCTCTTTTGTGTTTTTACACACACACACACACACACACACACACACACCCAAAAGCCATGTAAATTGTAAACAAAGACAATGCAATTCTGGTAGCAAACTAATCTCAAAAGGGATTTCTAATGTTTCTACAACTCTATTCCAGACTGTAGTGCCTCTTTATCAAGTAAGATTTTTGCCACATCAATAAAAAGGCATTTTTCTGCACAGGCTTGAAGCAAATAGACTCCTGTCATCTCAGCAAAACTTTCAATGAATGTTGCCAGTTGCAGAGGTTTTGTAACACACTCATATTTCAAATATGGTACTTATGTTCCCCATCCAATATACAGACATATATGCTTATTATTAAAATGCACTCTATAAATCCCTACTGGGGAGATTTTAGTTCCATTTGGACATCACAACTAAAGCATTCTATTCATTCCACAGCATGTTCACTCTCTCCAAGCAAAAATTCTTTCGTGGGCTTCTGATGTAAACTGGAAAAGTTAATTATAATTCACACATGAAAAATCTTTTTAACAGTTGGAATCAGAAGTAAGAAGAGTTAATGGTCCAGTCCAGCAGATAAACTTTTGCAGGTTTCCATCTGAAAGTCATAACATAACCTTTTATTCAGTGTGTCTTTGGTACAGAAGGTTTTTCAAGGCACAGTTCTTCAAACTGCAAGATGTTAAACAGATGTACTGTAAAGTCTTCCAGGTCTAAACTATGAAGAGTCTGTTTTCAGTCTCTGTGTTGAATCTTCCATTTGTTTTATTCTTTTATCAAGATCTTCAGGTCTGGGTATTTCTTTTGTTCAAATTATTTTGTTGTTATTGTTCCTTAAGCTGCGTATTTGTTTAGAACCAGATTTTAAAACATATTCTTCTTGAACTAAGTAAGGAATATTAATTTAAAATTTGCCATTTAAAAACATGTTTTCATCAGGAAAATCTCTGCTTCCTATAGCAGGTGCTGAAAGCCTAATTCCAGATGTTCTGATGTGTAAATAGCCAAGGAAGAATTTGAGAAATGGGTAGAGATGCAAGAAGGAGAAAGGCATAAATAAAAAACAGACCAGTTAGAACTTCGGTTCACATGAATCTATAACAAAAAGCCCTTTCTAAACATCTTGACTTTTGTTTTCCATTGGTGGGCTTCCAGCTTAACCACTTCTCATGTTGCAAATGTCCAAAACATGGCGACAGCCCATAGACATTGGACTAAATGTTCACCTGGCTATTCATTTCCAACAAATTAATATATTCTATTCCTATACTGACCAAAACAATACGTTCTACATTCCCTTTCAATATGCCGAGATTCAGAACCCTACCTTAGAGAGGTCATTGCTCCCATCTTTAACTGCATAGAAGCTTAGAGTTTAACTGCATCAAGACAGCATGATAAACCTCTAAAGCTTAAACCACAGTCTGCAGTTGAAAGGCCAGTTTTGCCCCTTTTGTTCTTAGCCATTTGTTACTTGCAGGAATTTCAGAATGCATAGCTCTAGCAGGGTTAAAAGGGTGCTTATAAATGTTTTCTCCTTATTTAGCTTAATGTTGGCAGAGCCCCTCCATCATTTCAATGAGACACACATGAGCAGAAAGGCTTTATAAAATAGGCAGGCCTTTATAATACGAGCAGCTTCCTTCTCGAATATCCTTTTGCTATCAAACTAATCAGGAGTAAGGGATAATTAAAGCCATACATAGCACAGAGCTGAGTTTTGGCTACTTTAACCACTTCACTACCCCTCTGCATCTACACTGACAGGGGACTAGAGAGCATGGCCTTGAAGGGTGTCTGGCATGGAGGTTAAAAGCACAGACTTTGGCCCTAGCTAGCCAGTTTTGCTCAGTGGATAGAGCGTCAGCCTGCGGACTGAAGGGTCCAGGTTCGATTCCGGTCAAGGGCTCATGCCTGGTTGTGGGCGTGCAGGAAGCTGCCGATCAATGATTCTCTCTCTTCACTGATGTTTCTGTCTCTCTCTCTCCCTCTCCCTTCCTCTCTGAAATCAATAAAAAATATATTTAAAAATAATCAAAAAGAGCACAGACTTTGGAGTCAGGTATACCTGGCTTTTCCTCATGACTCCAGCACAGGATGTGTGCGTGGAAAGTTACCTCCCCTCCTTGAGACATGGTTTCCCCATTTGTAAAGTGGGTGATGGTGAGGATTAATTAGATAAGGTTCATAAAGGAATCAGCACAGAGCCTGGCACTTGGTGCTAAATGTTAGGTATTATTGCATTGCCCCACTGTACCCTATGCTCCCACCAAAGTGAATCCCTCACTCCTCACTGAACCCTAACCTCCTGCCACTGTAGTGATAATCCTTTGTTGGTCCTGACTCTTCAGTGGAAGGCTCTTTTCATATATCCCAATATCTATTGCCGGCTTCCCATCCTCTCCAATTTCTATCCAAATCATATCCATCCTTCAAGCCACAACTCAAATACTACCTTCTCAAGGCAGTATTTCCTTTCTTTTATATATATATATATATATATATTTTATTGATTTTTTTACAGAGAGGAAGGGAGAGAGATAGAGAGTTAGAAACGTCGATGAGAGAGAAACATCAACCAGCTGCCTCCTGCACACCCCCGACCGGGGATGTGCCCGCAACCCAGGTACATGCCCTTGACCGGAATCGAACCTGGGACCTTTCAGTCCGCAGGCCGATGCTCTATCCACTGAGCCAAACCGGTTTCGGCAAGGCAGTATTTCTTGAACTCTTCAAGTTGTGACTTCTCACTGTCTTGGATCTCCGTGGTTTTTATCTTTCTGCTATAGAGGGTTGAATTAAACATATGCAACCATTTAATGTCACATTATAATTATTGGTTTATGGATAGTCCCTGTGTTGTATTTATTTTCCCTTTCATTCCCAAGCCCCCATCCCACTCTCCTCTTACCACAGAAAGTCATTCTAATATACAGGAGTGGGCAAAAGCAGGTTTACAGTTGTGAGTACACAAAACAGAGTTTATTCTCCTATTACTATTTACAGTTTATTGCATTATTTTCCCATATGAACAACTGAAACCTGCTTTTGCCCACCGCTGTAATGAATCTGTATTTTTTATTAATAAGGATTCTTGGAAAATATGTACTAGTTTATGTATGCATGTAAATGTATTTAAATGGATACTGAGGTAGATTTCATTCTGCTTCTACTGCCCAATGCTGTTCTGTGATCCTTCCATTTTGCTATGGATATTTCTAGCTGCTATAATACTCCATGATGTGCACTGCCCACATTCTACCTACACATTTGACGAACTCCCAACCACCAGAAATGAATATATTTACATATGACCCCTTAAGGACCTGTTTGGAAACATTATTGGGTTGTTGTTTTTGTATCAAAGAGCTGAATTGAAGGATCACAGGAATAGGTTAAGTTTATTGACTAAGTAATGCCAAACCAGGAAGTTTGCAATAGTGTGCAGTCTCAACAAAGGTGCATGTTGGCCTCTATATCCTTACATCTTGGCCAACACTTGGCTCTATCCAACCTTCTAATTCTTGCTACTTTATTCAGTGTAAACTGACATCTCATAATGGTTTCCATTTGCATCCCTCTGCTAATACATTTAATTTTCATAGTTCTATTTTTCTTGGGCATTTAGCATACATAGCCTGGAGGTTTTTTAATAAAAATACTTGTCTTTACACTTCACTCTTTGCAAAATCATAGAGCACTTTAAGGTAGGGGTATATTTATTTGTTTGTTTGTTTGTTTGTTTTTGCTCATTTTTGCACTCACTACAGCACCTGCAATAGCACCTGAGGAACAACCTAAAACATGTACTCAAAAATAAATGGAAAGCATGGAAGTATGAGAGGATAAAAACAACTGCAGAGAAAAATGAGTGCTTTAAATTCTAAAA
The DNA here is from genome assembly GCF_014108235.1 of Myotis myotis. Taxonomy (NCBI): domain Eukaryota; kingdom Metazoa; phylum Chordata; class Mammalia; order Chiroptera; family Vespertilionidae; genus Myotis; species Myotis myotis. Next base: position 9,657,551 of record NW_023416315.1, read on the forward strand.
TAAGTTGGATATAGTTAATTCTCTTCTTGCTAAAACCATGAGTTCCATTGACCAGTTGAACTGAAAATGGCGGCACCCATTTACTCCCTCAAATACCACCGTGAAGGATAGAAGGAAGGTGTTAACATGCTGCCATTAGTGGAGATTCTACTGTGACACAGACATCAGTCCCTGGGTCAGGAGAGCAAGTACATTCTCTTCACCACTCACTTTAAGGACCTAATGAAAATTAGGCTGCAGCTTCATCTTGGTAACCTCCAAAGCCCTGCTCCTAAATACAGGTGCAAAGACTGGTTCCGAAAATTGCCTTGACTGCCAACATGAATACACCCTACAGAGTAAATAGGCATTTACCCAGTAGCCAGTGCAGGTAGTTATACTTTCTTTAACGTTCTGATAAAGGCAGGACAACAATGGTCTTAAACTTAATTCACCCTACCATCACAAACACTTGCGTAATGTTTATCATGAAAGCTGACAAGTCACACAGCGTGGTCATCAAAAACGAGGTATTTGAAGTCAAACAGACCTGGCTAGAATTTTGACTCTGCTACATACCAGATATGTTACTTTTCATTTCTTCTGATGACATCAGTTTCCTCATCTGCAAAATGTGGACAATGATACCAGCTTTATAGGGCTACTGTAATAGTCAAATGAAATAGTGGTATAGTACTTGATGAATAGTAGCTATTTTATTATGACTACTAGGGGCCCCGTGCATGAATTCATGGACCTTGAAAGGAACTGTGGGCCGTGAGGCTGCTGTGGGCACAGAAGTGGGTCTTGGCCCATCCTCCGCACCCCTGCCCTGACCCTCCTGCCACAGTCCCCAGTCCCCTGTCTGCCAACAGTCCTGCTCTCACCGCTGCCGATCCCACAAGCTAACATCACCAGCCCTACTCGCACCTGCTGACAGCACAGAGCATTGGGGCCAGCACCAGCAGTGGTGCGAGCAGGCCAGCGCTGTAAGTGGGTGGCACCGTCAGCGGGTGGCGCCATCAGTGGGTATGAGCAGCAGCTGCTGGCCCAATCGTCCCACAGGAGCAGGGGGAGGTGGAGAAGCCCTCAGGGGTGATCAGGGCCAGCAGCCGCCCCTCACCCCCCACTGACGGCACTGAGTGATTGGGGCCCGCCCGAACACTGGCAGTGGGTGCGAGCACCAGGCGGGACTGCAAAGGAGCAAGGAATTTTCAGTAACCACCAGAGGCTTGCCCCGATGACAGTGACTCATGCCCCACCTTGGTCTGGTGCCCAGCTCATCTGATCCACCATCCCGCCACAGCCAACGCCCACCATGTTTCACGTGCGCCCCCTGGTTGTTCAGTTGTCCCGCTGTTTGGTCTATTTGCATATTAGGGTTTTATATATGTAGATTATTTCACCAAACTATTCCATATTATCAAGGTTAAAGCAATAGATGAAAGTATAAAGTATTGGAAAGAAATGTCTATAACTATAATAAATGATTAGGTGGGAGGTTTTCCCTTGCAGAATTAAACTGTATTTGCTATAGTGGGGAAAATATACTATTTTAAGAAAGAAAGATTTGGTTCTAGTTTGAGTCCCAGCTCTAACACTTCCTCGCAGTATGAGTTCAAGCAAATCAGTCTCTTGACCTCAAACCTGTACGCAGGAATAATACTATCTCCTCCACAGAGACACTGTACATATCTGATGTGATGATAAATATGAAAGCATTTGCAACCTGCAAAATAGCATAAAACATGTTAAATATCATTGATTTCCAAAGCTTGACAGTGCCGGGAGCCGGTCCATCCTTGCTGTTTCAAGGGACCTGGCATATATGGTATATTGTTCTTAATATGTTTGCTCACCTTCTTGGCACTATGTGTTTTAACCAAGGTCTCCTCTCTGAGAAAGGTTGTTTCCCCAGGTAGGGATTTTCCCCTGAAGTGAGGGAGGGAATAAAACCTATTAACTAAGTGCCAGGCGAGTAATTAATCACTTTAACTACGAACAATCCTGCTTAAGCCACATAATCTTTACTCCCTGGAATGAAGATAAGAAACGCCCTAACCTTTGTAATGGAGATTGATAGGATTGAATCAACTGGTATAAATACAGATGCAACAAGACAGCAAGAGACAGAACTTAGAACACAGAACTTAGAAGACAGAACCAGGAGGCACAGAACCTACACAGAACGTTCTCTAGAGACAGAAGAATTTCGCTGGAGAGAACATGGCAAAAGATCCTGGACAGAAATTGGCAGCAGAACCTAGAGACAGAACCTAGCGAGAGAACATGGCAAAAGATCCTGGACTGAACCTGACTACAGAAATTGGCAAGGGAACCTGACTAGAACCTGGTGACTGAACCTGGCTGGAGAACCTGGACAGAACCTGGCTGGAGAACCTAGCGAGGGAACATGGCTACAGAACCTGGCTGGAGAACCTGGAGAACCTAGCAAGAGAACATAGACACAGAACCTGGCTGGAGATCCTAACCAGAACTTCGCTGGAGATCCAGAGCAGAACCTCTCTGGAGATCCAGACCAGAACTTGGCTAGAGATCCTGGCTAGGCTGCTGATCAACTGAACGCTGTCTCCGTGTCATTCCTTCTTCGCCGACTCCGTCCACACCTTTGGGGACCCCTGGACCTGCTGGGGCTGGACCCCGGCATGACAGCACCTTATTACTGGCATATAGTTAGTGTTAAAAACAATAATCTATTCCATGATTCAAAATGTCAGAAGCATTTTTCTAGGGGTAAAAATAATGCTGGCAGAATTTTTAACCTTTTACCTTATTGAGAAATGTCCAACTTTTATTTAGTACTTTGGAAATCAGAAGACTCTACATAACATTTGAGACAAAAGAACAGGAGCAAGCATTTCTGTACGGACTAATGAAATAAATGGCTCTTAGTGCCAGAGAAGAATTTTGCTTCTATAGAAAATTGTTTATTTTAATCGTATGAAAATCATGGTGCTTGTAGGTGACCTGGTTTCCCTCTTTTTGCTGGCTGCTAGAAATTTCAGAACCAAAGTTGAGGTCACTTCTGAATGTGCTGGGCTACATTTTATATTTTTTGTTCTCTCCTCTTCCCAGAGGTATCGCTTACACATACTTTTCTTTGCCTAGGTTTGCCTACTTTCTCATTTTTTGTTTTTAGATTTATCATCTCTTGAATTTATTGTTCATGTATTTTTCCCTACTTTTGCTTTTATCTTCTTGAATAAAATTTAGATAAAGAAACAGAACAATTTCAATTACTAAGGAGGAGTGAGTATGAGCTTCATTTTAGAGCCTTTAAAAAATATACATATTTTTATTGTTTTTAGAGTGGAAGGAAGAGGGGGAGAGAGAGAGAGAGAGAGAAACATCAATGATGAGAAAGAATCATTGATCAGCTGCCTCCTGCACACACACTCCCCCCCAGGGGATCAAGCCCACAACCCAGGCATGTGCCCTAACCGGGAATTGAACCATGACCTCTAGGTTCATATGTCGATGCTCAACCACTGAGCCATGTCGGCTGGGCTAGAGCCTTTTAAAGGAGAGATATTCAGCCTTTCTTCACCTGCACCCCTACTTTACAGGGTCAGTGGTCTCACATGTTCAGTCTTTACCCAAGAAAATGTCTCGTGAAATTTTAATGTGTATTTCTTATCATTCCTTTGTATTGTCAGCACTGAGCCTTAATCTTTGTTTTTTTTTGTTTTTCTGAGTCTGTTTTTTTAAATTAAGAAGCATTTCTTGAAAAAATAACCAAGATTATTAGCTTTCATACTCTAACCTTTAATATTGTGAACTATCGTTAAAGCTAAAGACACTTGCCACATGCAGTGCTTGTATGAGGATGGTGCTTGTTTTGTTGTGCACAGCTTCAACCTCCGACCAGAAACTTAGAAGACAGAATGCCCTGCTCCAATAAAACACGTGGTGACCATAACTGTAATCTTATCTGGTTAAGTGTATTATAGGCAAAAGGGGAGAAGATATTTTTAGTGCAAAGATCAAGACATAAGCCTTCATTTTCTAATAGTGTGTGCACAAACTTTAAAGTTTTTATATTGTTTCATAGCTTTCATGCCAGGACATTTATTTGGTAATCAGTAATAATCCTAATGTTTGCATTCTTCCAACTGCTCTCAGAGTTTCAAATTCCCAGCATTAAAAATTATTAATGCTAAACAGATTAGTGCTGATGGTTTCTTAAGTTAAAAACATCAATGCTAAATGATGGAAAAATAATAATAGTTATTATTGTCATTAATCATAGAATAAAATTGAACTATCAAAACACAATATAGCATGCTTCACCATAGATGTGTTTTCTTACTTGACTTACTGTACGAGTAACATCAATAATAAAGTTAAATTAATTGCCCACTGATGAATGCCACTGAGGTTGTAAAGAGGTTAAAGTAAATCAGGTAAAGAAAATAATATGTTCTGTAGATATCCTTGGTCATTACTCTAACAACAAAAAGAAAGGAATATAGAAATTCAGATATATGCAATAAAGAACACTAAGGTGACTTATAATGATACAAAACACATATGCATTATTTTCTAAACTTCCCCAAATAGTAATTTTCTTGCTTATAATGTAATTTAAAATTAGCCTTATGCTACTGCATTTTGTCTGGTTTTTGTTTTGTTTTTTTATCTTTAGGAGTATTAATTTTTCACTATCTGATAATTTCCTATCTGTATATTAAACATTATTAGGAAAAGTGTTTATTAGTCTTTTGGATTCTATTAAATACAAAAAATCTTCAAGATCTCTGTTAAAAGGTCAGTATATTTTAATGTTATGGGAACCCTACAATGAAGGATTTATGTTTTGTCTATTCAGAGCTACATAACCACAAAAAATTATTTCTCAACAGCACATGTGATTTAGTCTACATCAACATCTATAATTCTAATGTATATTCCTATTTTCTACTGTTTAAATTACTCTAAACACCAGAGTTACACATGGCATACATTTAGAATTATATTGCAGTAATTAGTGGCTATATTGTTAAGAAAGATGAAGCTTTCAGAATTAATGAATAAAACTTAAAAAATGCTTATCTAATACATAGGAAAAACTCATAATAAGCTTTAAGTAGATTTTGTAGCTTTAACCCAAGTTTTAACAAATATATGAGTAACTTCATTTCTTTGTTCTTACTATAATGCGAAGGTAAATATTACCCATCTGATTCTGTGGCCAGATTTGATAGGGAAGGAAGCTTTCCTGCACCAGAGGCTCAAGGGTCTGCCACATTGCTTCGGAAAAAGGGAAAATTTTAACCTCAAAGGGAAATACACAGGCTTGTGGGTGCTACAGTGTGAAACACTGGAGAAAAGAAGAGGCGCTTTCCTCAAAAAACGCAGGAAGACCTGATGATATTATTGGAAGCGCTAAAGGCAGCCACTCCTGAGTCCAGACTTTTGCAATGGTGTGAATCCGTACTGCCACTTTTTCTCTTTAATCCACTATGAACTGGATTTTGGTCACTAACAACTGAAAAAGTCTGATTTAACACATAGGTGCTCATTTTTTATTTTATTTTATTTTTTAGGTTTTGTGGTTTATTTCCTATTGTTCTGTCAGAAGTCATTTAGTACATACCTTCGACCTTTAGAATTTTCTGCTACTGATTTGCTTAAAAACTAGATAATCGTATTTGAAACACATGCACAAAAGAAAGCTAACCAGACACATGAAAGGGTCTAAAGGCTCTTTTTTAATAAAAATGTATCAGCTTCCCTCTTCTCCTCGGGCTGAAAAGACATCTCTCCTCTCAGCTCCCATCACAGCACCCACAGGGTACCCAGTGTTTACATGTCTGTAAATTCCTTGGGACCAGGACCAGATCTTTCCTATCTGTATCCCCAGGGTCTAACCAGGTACTTCACATGGAGCATCCTTCAGGAATGCTTGTAAAATACTATCTCAGCATCATACATCTAAGTACTGTCCTGGCCCATTAGCTAGTTCACCTCCAATTCTGAGAACTGTCATTCCGACACTTTCCATTCTCACACCCCTCACAATGCCTTGCCCTCTTGCCACTTATAAATAATTTGCCTCCTGCTTAATAGAGAAAATGAACAAAGCATGAACTACTTCCACTTCCTGTCCCTTGAACTTCGATCCACCTTTCCCCACCCTGCCTTCTTCCTGCCAGTCACAGAGCATAAAGTCCCCTTTCTCCCAGGTTCTGAATTCATTCCTTCCCAGTTCCTTCATATTCATGATATTTTTCCTTTCATTATGCTCCTTCTTTCTCTAGAATATGAAATCCGCCCCCCCACTGCTCGTACCGTCTCTGAAGTGTGCAAGTCTCCCCCATCCTTGATCCAGCACCACTTTTCAATTATCCCTTTGACCTTCCCTTCACAGTCAAGCTTCTGAAAAGATCAATCCAACTGATTTCCTCACTCCTATGAACACTTAAACCTATTCTACCAGGGCTCTACCTCTCCTATTCCACAGAAATTTCTCTGCACAAACATTTGTCAGCATTTGTACAACATATTTCCTCTAATAATTCAATATTTTGTCAATGATTTGGGGGGCAGTTATTGGTTACTTAGAAATATGTTGAAATAAAAGTCAGTGTTATAATGTTTCATAAAAAAATATGAAAGCCATGCCATAGTGCTAACTGCACTGAATAGTATTAATGTAGATCTGGCCATCAGTGGATTTATAGAGAACAGTGCTGTTTTAGAGAACAAACTAATACTATCAATTGTTTGTATGCATTTGCAAAAATATTTTTTATAGCACCAGTATTTACAATAGCTAAGATTTGGAAACAGTCTAAGTGCCCATCAGCAGATGAGTGGATTAGAAAACTGTGGTACATCTACACAATGGAATACTACACTGCTATAAAAAAACAAAGAGCTCTTACCATTTGCAACAGTATGGATGGAGCTGGAGAGCATTATGCTAAGTGAAATAAGCCATCAGAGAAAGATAAATATCACATGATCTCACTTATTTGTGGAATACAATAAACAACATAAATTGATGAACAAAAATAGATCCATAGATAGAGAAGCATCAAACAGGCAGTCAAACTTCAAAGGGAAGGCGGGGGATGGGGGTTAGAAATCAACCAAAGGACTTGTATGTGTGCATATAAATAAGCATATCCAATGGACACAGACACTAGGGGGGTGAGGGCATGTGTGGGGACGGGGTTGAGGGTAGCTGGGGAGAGGTCAATGGGGGAGAGCTCTCCCTGGGGTGATAGAGAACCTGATTAGAACCTGGTGACTGAACCTGGCTGGAGAACCTGGACAGAACCTGGCTGGAGAACCTAGCGAGGGAACATGGCTACAGAACCTGGCTGGAGATCCTAGACAGAACTTGGCTAGAGAACCTCGCTATGATGATCATCTGAATGCCCTCTCTGTGTCATTCCTTCTTCGCTGACTCCGTCCACACCTTTGGGGACCCCTGGACCTGCTGGGGTTGGACCCCAGCATATGGCGCCCGAACAGGGACCCCTAGGTAAGCCCCACACTCGGGACGGATCGGACTCCACCGTAGGAAGAGGGTGGATAGTCTTCGCCGACTCCGTCCACACCTTTGGGAAGCCCTGGAACAGGATTCCCCTAGGTAAGCCCCCCCCCCCAATGAGAACCCCCACATTCAGGACGGATAGGACTCCACCAGGGTACTGCAGACCCCCCTTTAGAGGATAAGTAGGGTAAGAAGGTGGATAGTACAGAACTTAGATTGAGAAGATGTGCCATACTGAGTCCAAAGAAAGAAGACTCTGTATTGATCTTTAGATTAAGAAGATGTGCCATACTGAGTCTAAAGAAATAAGACTCTGGATTGATCTTTTAACACATATGCTTGCTAGCAGAGGAATTAAGGTTACTCCCAGTCAGACAGAACATTTTATACAAGAAGTATGTCCATGCTTTTCTGAGGAAGGAAAGGTAAATGTAAAGGCATGGGAGGAGGTAGGCCCAAGGAGCCTTATCTTTAACCCCACTGCAGCCTTTCCACCCTGGGAAAGTGCAGGATTGGCAAGCTCTCCCTGGGGTGATAGATCAGGACTCAGGTAATTGCGGAAAGCGCCAATCCTACTCTTAAAATGGATACAAGAGAGCATTTGGGGTTTTTCTTTTTAATGCCTGCTTTTAAAAAATAAAAAAGGGGGAATTTGCCGGGAGCTGGTCCATCCTTGCTGTTTCAAGGGACCTGGCATATATGGCATACTGTTCTTAATATGTTTGCTCACCTTCTTGGCACTATGTGTTTTAACCAAGGTCTCCGAGAAAGGTTGTTTCCCCAGGTAGGGATTTTCCCCTGAAGTTAGGGAGGGAATAAAACCTCTTAACTAAGTGCCAGGCGAGTAATTAATCACTTTAACTACGAACAATCATGCTTAAGCTACATAATCTTTACTCCCTGGAATGGAGATAAGAAACGCCCTAACCTTTGTAATAGAGATTGATAGGATTGAATCAACTGGTATAAATACAGATGTAACAAGACAGCAAGACACAGAACTTAGAATACGGAACCAAGAGAGACAGAACCTAGGCACAGAACCTACACAGAACGTTCTCTAGAGACAGAAGAACTTCGCTGGAGAGAACATGGCAAAAGATCCTGGACAGAAACTGGCCTCAGAACCTAGAGACAGAACCTAGCGAGAGAACATGACAAAAGATCCTGGCCTGAACCTGACTACAGAAATTGGCAAGAGAACCTGACTAGAACTTGGTGACTGAACCTGGCTGGAGAACCTGGACAGAACCTGGCTGGAGAACCTAGCGAGGGAACATGGTAACAGAACCTGGCTGGAGGTCCGAACCAGAACTTCGCTGGAGATCCAGACCAGAACTTGGCTGGAGATCCTGGCTGGAGATCCTGGCTAGGCTGCTGATCAACTGAACACTGTCTCCGTGTCCTTCCTTCTTCGCCGACTCCGTCCACACCTTTGGGGACCCCTGGACCTGCTGGGGCAGGACCCCAGCATCTGGCGCCCGAACAGGGACCCCTAGGTAAGCGCCCCGCACTCAGGACGGATAGGACTCCACCGTAGGAAGAGGGTGGATAGTCTTCGCCGACTCCGTCCACACCTTTGGGAACCCCTGGAACAGGATTCCCCTAGGTAAGCCCCCCCCCCCCATTGAAAACCCCCACACTCGGGACGGATAGGACTCCACCAGGGTGCTACAGAACCCCCTATAGAGGATAAGTAGGGTAAGAAGGTGGATAGTACAGAACTTAGATTGAGAAGATGTGCCATACTGAGTCCAAAGAAAGAAGACTCTGTATTGATTCTTAGATTGAAAAGATGTGCCATACTGAGTCTAAAGAAATAAGACTCTGGATTGATCTTTTAACACATATGCTTGCTAGCAGAGGAATTAAGGTTATTCCCAGTCAGACAGAACGTTTTATACAAGAAGTATGTCCATGCTTTTCTGAGGAAGGAAAGGTAAATGTAAAGGCATGGGAGGAGGTAGGCCCAAGGAGCCTTATCCTTAACCCCACTGCAGCCTTTCCACCCCGGGAAAGTGCAGGATTGGCAAGCTCTCCCTGGGGTGATAGATCAGGACTCAGGTAATCGCGGAAAACGCCAATCCTACTCTTAAAATGGATATAAGAGAGCATTTGGGGTTTTTCTTTTTAATGCCCGCTTTTAAAAAATAAAAAAGGGGGAATTTGCCGGGAGCCGGTCCATGCTTGCTGTTTCAAGGGACCTGGCATATATAGCATACTGTTCTTAATATGTTTGCTCACCTTCTTGGCACTATGTGTTTTAACCAAGGTCTCTGAGAAAGGTTGTTTTCCAGGTAGGGATTTTCCCCTGAAGTTAGGGAGGGAATAAAACCTCTTAACTAGTGCCAGGTGGGTAATTAATCACTTTAACTATGAACAATCATGCTTAAGCTACATAATCTTTACTCCCTGGAATGGAGATAAGAAACGCCCTAACCTTTGTAATAGAGATTGATAGGATTGAATCAACTGGTATAAATACAGATGTAATAAGACAGCAAGACACAGAACTTAGAATACGGAACCAAGAGAGACAGAACCTAGGCACAGAACCTACACAGAACGTTCTCTAGAGACAGAAGAACTTCGCTGGAGAGAACATGGCAAAAGATACTGGACAGAAACTGGCCTCAGAACCTAGAGACAGAACCTAGCGAGAGAACATGGCAAAAGATCCTGGACTGAACCTGACTACAGAAATTGGCAAGGGAACCTGACTAGAACTTGGTGACTGAACCTGGCTGGAGAACCTAGCGAGGGAACATGGCTACAGAACCTGGCTGGAGAACCTGGAGAACCTAGCAAGAGAACATGGACACAGAACCTGGCTGGAGATCCTAAGCAGAACCTCTCTGGAGATCCAGACCAGAACTTGGCTGGAGATCCTGGCTAGAGATCCTGGCTAGCCTGCTGATCAACTGAACACTCTCTCCATGTCATTTCTTCTTCGCCGACTCCGTCTACACCTTTGGGGACCCCTGGACCCGCTGGGGCTGGACCCCGGCAGGGAAGGCGGGGGATGGGGGTTAGAAATCAACCAAAGGACTTGTATGTGTGCATATAAATAAGCATATCCAATGGACACAGACACTAGGGGGGTGAGGGCATGTGTGGGGACGGGGTTGAGGGTAGCTGGGGAGAGGTCAATGGGGGAGAAAGGAGACATATGTAATACTATGTGTAATACTTTAAACAATAAAGAATTTTTAAAACTTTTATGCATCTTGTATGCATTTGTAAAAAGAGAACATGCCGTAACCAGTTTGGCTCAGTGGATAGAGTGTCGGCCTGCGGACTGAAAGGTCCCGAGTTTGATTCCAGTCAGGGGCATGTACCTTGGTTACGGGCACATCTCCAGTGGGGAGTGTGCAGGAGGCAGCTGATCGATGTTTCTCTCTCATCGATGTTTCTAGCTTTCTATCTCTCTCCCGTCCTCTCTGTAAAAAATCAATAAAATATATTTTTAAAAAAAAGAGAGAACAGTGCTATTATAGGTAACCATTCTGACAGGTGTGAGGTGGTACCTCATTGTGGGTTTAATTTGTATCTCTCTGATGACTAGTGATGTTGAGCATTTATAGATGATGCAAACATAATTCCCTTATTTAATTTCAGTGGTCAACATAAAATAAAATTTTTTATGGTTAAATCACCCTAGTTCTTTGTTTATTTAATACAAACTTCATAATAATGCTTCTTAATTTCATGGCTATTACATGGTATATTACTTTAGCTGTACAGTTATTATAGCAACTCATGTTGTATTCTGAATTATCTGAAAACATTTTTGGGGGTATGGAAGGGAGAGGTTTTTTTATTTAGTAGCCTCTCACAAATTTTAAAAAGCAGAAAGTGTTAACCAACTCAACTGAACTTAAATGCGACAGTTCTATTCATTCACATGAGCTGAGAGACTAGACTGGTAATGTGGTATTGATTTAAATTCCATAATTAAAACCTTTTTTATAATTCACATATTAAACATTAATTTATAGGCCCAAAGCTTTATTGTTGTGGAACGTAATATTGTTTGGAAGACATAATGGAAGCGGGATGTTACTTTATGAAATTCCTCTTTTAATATACAAAAGTTTTTTTGTCAAAAGTTAACATGAAACGTCTTCTAAAACCTCTTGCATGCTTAGTTAGGACCAACTTCGGAAAATTCAACACTACAGGTTAAAAGTAATCTTACCAATTTGGCTCAGTGGATAGAGCATTGGTTCGCGTACTGAAGGGTCCCAGTTCAATTCTGGTCAAGGGTACATACCTTGGTTCGAGGCTTGATCCCCAACCCTGATTGGGACATGTGCAAGAGGCAACCAGTTGATGTGTCTCTCTCTCTCTCTCAAATCGAAGTTTCTCTCTCTGTGTCTCTCCCCTTCCCTTCTACTCTCTCTCTCAAAAAAAAATCAATGGAAAAATATCCTCATGTGAGGAATAATCACCAAAAAAAGTAATCTTAGACCACCCACAAACATAAAATACACATATACATGCTCACTTAGTGATGTAACATTTGAAAACCTTAATATTTCATGAGTTATTGCATCCGTTTAAGAATATAAGGAATCCTATGGTTCCCTCCCTCCATTCCAGATAATTTATATACACACAAACACACCTGGCTAGAGCCTAATATTGGACCTATCCCAGGAATGATGGGCCCCAGGTTCATCAATTTTCCCTTAAAAATATAGATGATTTTTCCCTCTGTGGTCCCCAAAGGAGCATAAGACATGGCTAAATTTTGTTTTGCCTTATTTTGTTTTGTTTTGTCATGGTTCTAAAATTACTTTAATGTCCCTGCTGTTGTAAAGTCACTCTAAGACATCAAAATATTTACCAGCGGTGGATCCTTATTCTTGAAGATTTCACTCAGTGATACTGGCCAAACCCACAGGAGGCCTCTCTTCCTGCCTGTCTCCTCTCTTAGGTCTGTTTCATGAGCTATTTGATCTTATCTCCCAGGCGTCTGGACAGGTAGATATTCAGAAGAAGTGAACTAGAGACCGTCCTATGCATGTGGTAGAAACATAGTTTAAAATTTTCTCATGCTCAATACAAACTGAAACCATACAGTTTGGAGATAGATATATCTTGCCCGCTATAATAAGAGCAAGAACTATTATTATTATTAATATACTTTTCAGTAGTTTATCTGAATAGCATTGTTGACAACCAGAAAGCAATTCTAATTCAATACTTTCTCATATTTTTATGGCTGATCATATTGTTAAAAACAAAAAGTGGCCATGAAGAGACTAAAAACCCTCTGCTGTGGTAGTGAGATGAGCACTGGCTTTGAGGTCAGAAGACCCAGCCCTGCTATGGACCTTGTAGCCATAAGCAGTTTTTTAAGCTCCGAAGTCCATCTCCTCATCTGTAAAAAGGCATAACACCACATCCCACAGAGTTCCTGTGATGTTTAAAATAAATTGCTCATGAGCTGGCTTCCACCCTACATCACTGAACCACTTTCTCAACAGGGGTCTTATGTTCTGGTTGGACCTCCTTGAGGTTCTGTAAAGGTGTCACCTCCCTTCTTCCCCTCTGTTTGAATGCTATCTTCCTCTGTCATGTGGATAATAAGTATTAAGTAATAAACACTCAATGAAACCTTCCCTGACCACCTCCAAGTTGAATCAGCTCATCCTCTAGGTTCCAAGATCAGCCTGTACAAATATTTATTTTAATATTTACTTGTTTCTTGATCCAACTCCCTGACCATACTCTATATTCCTTGAGTTCCTAAACTATGCCTTCCATCTCATCATTATACTTAATACATGCTTAACCCATAGAAAAAAAAAAAAACAACAAAACAAAACAACAACAAAAGCCCTGAATGAATGATTCAATAAATATTTTTTCATGACATATACAAAAATATGGGCTTCGTCATTTGTGATGTAGTAGGGATTCAGCTTAAATTAGGTGAATCTAAAATTTAACCCTTAGAGGCAATGGATCCTTTGGTTACCATCATAGCACTTCATTTTTGTGATTTAAACTTCTGGACAGTAACTGCTAGTGGTCCTGAGATGTGTTTTATAAAGAAAATAAAGCCCTGGACTGTGTGGTTCAGTTGGTTGAGCATCATCCCATGAACTGAGAGGTTGTCAATTCAATTCCTGGTCAGGGCACATGCCCAGGTTTGGGGTTCAATCTCCCATAGGGGGCATGCAGAAGGCAGCCAATTGATGTTTCTCTCTCCCTCTCCCTCTTTCTTCCTCTCTCTCTCTAAAATCAATAAAAACTTATTTAAAAAAGAAAGAAAAGAAAAAGCATCATCAAATGAATCCCACATATGGTCAGCACATTCTGTTAAGAATATGTTATCTTGTTTGTATTAAGTTAGCCTCAAGGTCTTTCAGCTTACAAATCCCATGAAATAGGCACACTGACATACAAGACTTCAATATGTGACAAAGTTAAATTGTAAGCCTGCTTTTCTCAAGTTTCTTGCTCATTTTAATCAACTTCTTAGCAGCAGTATTTGAAGAGTTAAATACACTTCTTGCTATTGATCAGCTTGATTCTTTACTAAAACAATTATATCTTCATGCCAAAAAGTATATTTTATGTTTCCAATAACATTAGGGACATAGAAAGAAAACTGAGTCATTTTCTGTAGCTAAAAATTACAGAACACTACTCCGGACTTGCCATAAGTTATAATTAGAACCACTCAAAGGAACAAAAATACAGCAATAAAGCAAAAAACAAATAAACCTTAAGAGTGCATCACAGTACTTCTAGGTATAAACAAATACTGAGGTTCTTGAGTTAGGGAACTACTTGACAAAAGATGCAGACTGCAGGAAGATGATCAGTCGGAGAAACCAGGAGGAAAGAATTTACAGAAGAGAAATTAGAGTCAGGTGAGCAATTAGGTTAAAAAAATCTCCAGACACGGGACTCTGGGGGCGTGTGGTCCACATCAGGGCGGAATGAGCTGTGTGATGCCGCTGCTGACCTTGGAAAATTCAACCTTTCGTGTGCTTTTGAACATAGAACATTATCTTAACTAGTAATTTCTGTAGTGAGGACGAAATTTATATTCTGCATCTCTCTTGTTTTACTTACTATCACTGACATGGTTTTCCTTACAGGCTTCATTCCTACTGATGTCAAAACAGACAAACAAAAAAAAATCTTTTAACCTGAATAGGAAAACTTCCTTTTACCTCTTCCTTCTTCGCAAGATGGAATTGTCAAGTGTTCCTTTATCCTCTGGGTTTTCTTGGGTTTCTGCTGAGATGCCCCACAATCTTCTCACTTTACTGGGAATCCTCAGCTAGCGACACGAATCATGCTGATCTGGTTTTCATGGTGTCAGCTTGGCTCCCACGGCTGCTGACCATGGAGCGTGGCATTGTGCTTGGTGCTGAGATCTCAGCATTTGTCATCCTCCAGTACCCAGCCCTCTGGTCCACCGGTCCTCCCAGAATGGGGACAGTGGAGCAGAAATAGGGAAGAAGGCCTTCAGCTGCCTTCTCTGCTGCACAGCACAGCATGCAGGACTCTGCCCAAGCACCCTTAGCCTCCCCCATTAGCCACTGGCCCTCTGCTGTCATGCTGGACATTTTGCCATGACAAAAAGTCTGCAACTGCCCCAGGCTTTTTCCCAAGTAAATGGGGGTATCAATTTCCAATGTTCTTGAACGAAGACAAATATGAATATTTTACTTCTCCTTTCCCAACTTCAAGATGCCACCTGGAGGTGGCAGGATGGGGAAGGGAAGGTTTTCTGCCAGCTTTCTTGACTTTCTTCTCTCTCAGTGACGCACTCTAGCACTGGGAGATTTGCTCCTCCCCACATAGTGGGAACTTCCCATATGTTCTGACCTGGGCTCTTCTCTGCTCTGCTCTGACCATGATCCCTCTCCAAGTTCTGATTTGCAAGGAAATCATAACAAACATCTCTCTTTTTTTCTCAAAAGAGAATGTTGGTGCTTACTTCAAGCCCATCATCTTGCTATAGATGTGGCAAATTCTATTTGAAGGTTGAATGCCAAATGATGACTCTATTGTTCTCAGCGGGAACGGTTTTTTCCAAGAAGTAATGGATGCTATTGATCACTAATTTGGAAGAATTAAGGAAAAAGTAGACACCTGGGATTATAAGTAATCTAGATATATTATTTTAATGCCCCCCCAAAAAATATCTCACATCCAAATATACAGCTCAAAAGAATTCATTTCTATGAATTTATTTATTTACATTAAGATTTAACTTGAGCCACTGTTTGTTTTCCTTTTTATAAATTTTTCAATTACCTTTTACATTCAGTATTATTTTATATTAGTTTTAGGTATCTAGCATAGTAGTTAGACATTTATATCACTTGAGCCATTCTTAACAGTTTCAATATAGTTAACAAATTACTCTTTTTTTGTATAAACTTTTCATCCATCAGAGAAAACAGAATAAAAGTAAAGATCATAGATCCTTTCTCACTAAACAAAAGAATCCAAAATCTATTGGCCTAAAATTTTTTCCCATTGTTAATGCACGGAGAAATTACTGTAATGCAATATGGTTTCTCTGTAGAAATATAACCCATGATCAAAATATCACATATTTAATGTTCATAAAGATGATACTGAATTCACAATATTTTAGCTATTTTAAGTCTGAACCACCCCCAAATAATATCATAAATAGAAATTTACCCTGAGGTTGAAATAATCTTCCCTCTTTTAGGGGAAATAACTGATCAACTGTATAGTCCAATCAAAGTAAACAATAAAAGCTAACATTGATTGAGAGTGCCTATTATGTAGCAGGAACTGTTCTAAAGTATCACATGTATTACTTTAATTCATCTTCACTGCAATCTTTCAAGTTAAGTATATTCATTATTTTGGATTTCACAAATTAGAAAATGTAGGCACAGAAAGGCTAAGTAGCTTTCTCACCACCACTCAATGAATCAGAAACTGAACCCAGGCAAACCCACTTCCTAGTCTGTACATCTAACCATGATCCTATGCTGCCTGACAGGTAAAGGAAATGTGAGGGCACTAAATTTAAAATGCAAAAAAAGAGAATAACGAGGCGCGAAGACTCTGCTATCTTTAGAAGGACAAAAGGAGGGACTGAGATTCCATATTTAGAGCTGGCATGCGTGATAACTCCCAGAACCATATGTTTCAAATGACCCGATCATTGGGTCTTTCATTTCTGATCATTTGACATTTTTAAGCATGAATCATCTAATGAAAAAATTACAGGGCTTTCTTTTGAACACATTGTTTATTTGTCACCAAGAGATCTCAGATATACTTTAAACAAATTCCTTCTATAAAGGAAAGACTACATACCCTCATGAATGGCATAATCCAAAAATAGGAATTATTTAAAACAGCTCTAACACCTTTTCTAAATTTCCTACATTGTGAAATGACAGCAGTGTCTCCCTTTCAACACTGCCTTCTAGTCAATGTAAAAAGAAATAAACCATCCCCACATGCTCATATTTGGTGTTTACTTTTCCATCAGTCATCTAAAATGGGATGCAGGAAAGGGGATGTGTCTGTCTCTGTTAGAGAGAGAAGAAAAGTGAAGGAAAGAAAATCTAATGCAACAAGAGAGTTGCCAGATTTGGAACTGATTGAAAGAGTTTTGTGTCACCAAACATTTTTCAAAGACCTATCAATCTGCAACTCTTTTTATAAACCAACCTGTAATGACTGGTGTTTCCACACATTTCCTTCACACACTTGCTTCTGAGTTTGGCAGTGCCTTTGATTTGAAAAAGAATTTCAAACTTTAGATGATCACAAAGAACCTTTGGCATCATGGAAAAGAATATTTAGATCAGAAAGACTTAAAGGAATGTAAGCTAGAGTTCCAAGTAGTTTAAACTTTCATTATAGAGATGCCGAAAGCCACACTGCTGTGCTTGCAAGTATGTTTATAAGTGATGCCATTTGTAACTCAGACTAATTTAAGTGAGAATTTAAAAGGATGTGAGAAAGAAAAGCATGTATTAAAATTAAAAATAAATGAAAATATAAACTGTATAGTATATCAAATACTAAGGTAGACCCAAGCCAAATCATAATAATCCTATGCACATCCTCTGGCATCAAGGAAAAACCACCTTTGAAAAGCCAACAAATCCTTAAAATAACAGGAAAGTGCCAGCACTAACAACACTGGTATAATTAGTACTCCCTGGGAAAATTCAAAGAAAGTCGAGTAATGAAATTTGTCACCTGCTGACTGGTACAGCCGCTTCAGAAAACAAAGAGCACAGCAGACTACGGTTCAGAATGTACAGCCAGAAAAGAACAGAATGCCCAACTGTAAAGTAACTGACTCCTTTATGACTATAAATCTCAGTCCCCCTTCCCACCTGCAAACAGCTGATTCTCAAGAAGTTTGTCCCCCACCAGCCGCATCAGCATCATCTGGGAACTTGTCAGAGATACAAATTCCCAGGCCCCTCCTAAGACCAACCGAATAAGAAACTTTGGAGATGAGGTCTAGGAATCTGTTTTCATACACCTGAAAGGTTATCTCAAAGCACATGAAAGTCTGGTATCCACTGCCTGAAACATCACAACATTATCAGGAAAAAGTAGTCTGTGAAACCTAATAGGAATAACAGTCAAGAGTTATTGAGGGCTTACTATGAGCAAAGCACTCTTCATGACATATTACCTATACTTGCTCATTTAATCATTCTATGGCAACTCTATAACTACTACACCCGTGTAATTTGTTAGCTAGACAGGGCACAGTGAAACTAAGTAACTAAAAATAGACAGTACTATTATGAGAAGTGTTTCTTTTTTAAAAAAATTATGACTTTTTGTCTTATTCTGATTCCCTATAATGATGCACCATTTTAGAGTGGCACCTTTACATTTTCATTTTTTAATTATAGTTTGCATTGTTTTGTTTCAGGTGCACAACACAGTGTTTAGACAAACATATATTTTAAAAGTGGTCCCCCTGATATTTCAAGTACCCACCGGGCACCATACATAGGTATTAGAATATTATAGACTATATTCCCCATGTTGTACTTTATATCTCTATGACTATTTTGTGACTACCAATTTATACTTCTTAATCCCTTCACCTTTTTCAACTCCCTAGTCCCCTCACATCTGTCGACCATCAGTATCTATGAGTCTGTTTCTATTTTGTTTGTTTAATTTGCTCTTTATACTGCACATATAAGTGAAATCATATGGTATTTGTCTTTCTCTGTCTGACTTATTTCACTGAGCATAATACCCTCTAGGTGTATCCATGCTGTTGCAAATGGTAAGTTTTCATTCTTTTTTATGGCCAAGTAATAGAGAAGTATGAGTTTCTTGAATGTCTACCTACCAATAGTAACAGAGACATGAACACTAGGAGGCCTGAAAAGAGGATTTCCAAGTACCCTTAAAGCAACTTTTACTGGTAAAAATCTTCATAAAATTTTGAAATTTCTCTTGAAAGATGAACAGGTCAAGGTCTAGTTTTGTGTGTGTGTGTGTGTGTGTGTTTTCATGAATAACTTCTTGAATCATTTCCAGACTAATATCCTTCATTATGGTCCACAATGGAAGCTGAACTGAGTCCAGCTAGCAAGATGCACTGGATAGTATTGGTGACAAGTAAGTAAGATGGTAGATATTGAAACCAAATTGTCAAGTCTGACCAGCACCAAACACCATCATTTTCATCCCTGCTCCCATCACCACAGCCTTATGCTATCAATGGATATTCATAGTGCTAATGAACAAAGAATATAAAAGAATTCAAGATATAAATCAGGCCCTAACTGGTTTGGCTCAGTGGATGGAGTGTTGGCCTGCAGACTCAAGGATCCCAGGTTCGATTAAGGTCAAGGGCGTGTACCTTGGTTGCAGGCACATACCCAGCGGGCGGTGTGCAGGAGGCAGCTGATCGATGTTTCTCTCTCATCGATGTTTCTAGCTCTCTATCCCTGTCCCTTTCTCTCTGTAAAAAATCAATAATAAAAATATTTTTTTTAAAAAAAGATATAAATCAGGCTTGTGTCTAAGTGCATAAATGACAGCTAAAATCAGAAAAATAGACAGCAGCCTCTGTTTATTTCCCTATGTAGATCTATTACCTCTTTCCCAATTCAAGCCTGAAACCTTGATATCTTCTTGAGCATTCCTCTTTCTTCACCATCCCATCCAAGAAATCACCAAAGACTAATATTATTTTGCTCAGAATTTTCTATATGTCACTTTCCACAACTTCCCCTACTTTATCTCATGCCCTTACCCTCTCTCCTCATCCTAGGTTACTGCAATGGTCTCTTAATCTCCTTCTCCCTAATGCTATATAATAAAAGGCTAATATGCAAATCAACCAAACTGTGGAATGACCGGTCGCTATGACGCACACTGACCTCCAGGGAGCAGATGCTCAACACAGGAGCTGTCCCCTGGTGGTCAGTGTGCTCCCACAGGGGGAGCTCCTCTCAGCCAGAAGCCAGGCTCATGGCTGGCAAGCACAGCAGCGGTGGCGGGAGCCTCTCTCACCTCCACAGCAGTGCTAAGGATGTTTGCCTGCCCACTTAGGCCCACTCCCAGTGGGGAGCAAGCCTAAGTCATCAGTCGGATATCCCCCGAGGGCTCCCAGACTGCAAGAGGCTGCAGGCTGGGCTGAGGGACCCCTATCCCCAAGTGCACGAATTTCATGCACCAGGCCTCTAGTATTTATCATAAAAACTGTTGTCAAATAAAACTGCTTTTATTATGATGCTTCCTTGCTCACAACCCTTCCCTATTGACAGGGTAAAGTCCAAACTCTGTAAACATAAACATCTTCATTGCCTGACTCCAGCTTTGTCTTCCACTCTTTCTTTATGTGAATCCTAAAGTTCAATCAGTTTTATAGTCACCCTCCAAACCGTCTCCTGAATGTTCCAGCAGCTCTTCTACATCCCTCTCCACAGCTTGAGAAAAAAGACAATAGATGAAAAATGCAAGTGAGGATAGGCATTAAGGCGGAAAATAAATTAAAGCCTGCTTACTATCCAGGATTTAATTATAGATCAGTGCTTCCAAATTCATTATTTTGCCATGTTGAATTTACAACTGTTAGGAAACAATACCAAGTGTCTAAAAGTTTAACATCAGTCTTTGGTTAACCTATATAGCAGCATTTGGATTAAATATTAAGCTAGTGCTACTCCAGCTGTCAGAGTAAACATATTTATAAAGGAAGAGGGCTTCTGCTCCAGATGTAAAACTGACACCTCTTTTCCTCGTTCCATGAAACTGCCCCTGAATCCAGGGTTCCTGGGTTTGACCAAATTCATTGCTGAAGTAAAAGGGATTCCTAATTTGTCCTTAGGAAATGACCCCCCCACCACCACCTACCAAAACCACTCAACTGAATTCTTCGAATACAGCTATTAAAAAATGAACAAGAATGATCATTTAGGGAAACCAACAGAATGATTAAAATGTTCCAAACAGAAGTAATCCCTAAGAAATAAGAATTTCTGAAAGAAATAAAACTTTTAAAAGGACTATCCTATATAATAAAGAGCTAATATGCTAATTAGAACGACCATCCGGATGACCTTCCAGACGAAGCCACAGGGCTGCAAGGGCCGAGGTAGCAGGGGCTGCGAGGGCCAAGACCCTTACACAAATTTTGTGCATCGGGCCTCTAGTAATCATAACAATTGACAAGTCCAAAGAAAATATTGCATTCTTTTAAAAAAACACTGCTCAGAAGAAAGATGAGAAAGAGGAAAAGAAGGAAGGAGAGAAATAATTGTGTATTTTGGAAATTAAAAACACTGTGGCTAAAATAAGCCAATAGTAAGCAAATATTAAGATGGATATGGATAAAAATTAAATTAGTGACTTAGAAGATCATAAAAAATCTCCCAGTGTATAGTAAAAGGGGGGAAAAAAACAGGTCTTAGCAAATATACTAAAAAAGGAAAAAAACATACAGAATCAAGCATGTAGTGTAAGAAACAAAATTAGCATTCGTTATCAACAGTCTGACATCCAGTGAAACATTTAGAAAATTATTAAAATAAATATGAGTTTACTAAGCCAGATGAATAAAATATCAACATATAAAATCAGCAGTTATCTTACATGCTAACAATAACAAATTAGAGGATGCACCCCATAAGGATTTCATTCAGAATTCAAATAATACTCATATGATAACTTAGAATAAAGATGAAGTAAATGTGCCAAACATATTTTTAGAAAAACTGTCAATCTGTCAGTCTTGCCATGGACATAAAATAAGGCTTAAATCCTTACTTAAGAAACATCATGCTTCTGAAAGGGAAGATTCAATATCATAAAAGTGTAAATTTGCCCTCAAATTAATCTACAAATTACAGAAATCAGTCATATCACTTTAAAATCTATGTAAAGTAGATACATGTAATGAGCAACAACATTTTTTTAAAAAAAGAAGAAAGTTTGGCCTAATGTACTATGCAACTGCAATAATTAAAAGCCAGCAAAAAACTAACCCAGGTATATATGTACTGGACAGTAAGCAGAATAGAGAATCCACAAAAAGATACATGAAATATATTCTGATTATGGTTCTGTTACAAAGCAGCAGGAAAAAGGAAGACTACAAAAATAAATGGCTTTGGGATAAAGCCATTTGGTTAAAAAACAAATTAAGGTATTGTCTTATAGACAAAACTATTGAAATAATTAAGAGCTAAAAACAAAGCTATAAAAATGTCAAGGAAAAAACAAATATGACCAGTTTAATAACTTTAAAAGAGTAGCTCGTGTTATGCAAGACACAAACCCCAGGCATCACAAATGGAAAAAAGAGATTTATTTGACTACATTAGAAGCTAAAATGGTCTTTTTGCAAAAATAAATAAAGCAACAAAAAGTATAAATAAAGTTAAAAAATAAGCATCATTGTAGAAAATTAGTTTACTGTTTATTACTACAAAAGGGGTTATAATTCATAATATACAAAAGTAAAAATGTCTTAAAAGATAATAATAAAATAGGCAAAGGATTTTGACAGTTAAGACAAACAGACATCAGAACGTCTCATTATTTGTTTTCTGTTTTCTTTTTAATCTAGGACATGAAAGTGCTCATTCTAGTGCTTATGAAATGCAAATGCCATCACTTTTAGGCAATTAGATTACTGAAAGCTGAAAAGACTGATAATATCTAGTATTAGTGATAATGTGGGAAAACAAGCATTCTCCATTCAGTTTTGACTAGAGTATAAATTAACACCTCCTTTGAGAAGCATTTGGTAGTTTTTACAAAATATTAAGTGGTGCTGACCCAGCCAACCACAAGTAATACTTTAAGGAATTTATTCTAGAAATACTTGCACAAGTCAAGATAAAAATGAAGATGTTCATCATCTTCCTATGCATATCAGTTAAACATTTCAAGTCACAGCTGTAACATCTAAAGAAATTTGTTACTTCCACATAATATGCATTCTATTTTAAAAGTAATAATATATTAATATTGGCTTATTAAATGTAATAAATACACCATAGCAATGTAAGATGTCAATAATGGTGAAACTGGTGCCAGGTTCATGGGAACTCTGTGCTATCTTAATTTTCTGTAAATGTAAAATTATTTATATTATTATTTTAAATTTTATTTTTATTGTTGACAGTATTATAGATGTCTCCAGATTTTCTCCCAGTTTACCCTCCTCCTTCCAGCCCTGCCCCATGCCAGGTCTTTACCACACTATTATCTGTGTCCATTGGTTATGCATATATGTATCTGAGTTCTTTGGTTAATCTCTTCCCATCTCCCCCCCTCCCTTCTGAGATATGTCAGCCTGTTCCATGCCTCTGTACCTTGGGACCTATTTTGTTTATCAGTTTATTAAGTTTACTAGAGCTCTGGTGCATGAATTCGTGCACAGGTGGGTCCCTCAGCCTGGCCAGCGATCAGGGTCGATCAGGGTCAATCAGGGCTGGTTGGCTGGGGGGGGAGGGACCACGGGAGGTTGCATGGCCATGGGAGGTTGGCTGTGGGAGTGCACTGACCATCAGGGGGAAGCTCCTGCATTGAGCATCTGCCCCCTGGGAGTCAGTGTGCATCATAGCAACTGGTCGTTCAGTCCTTCGGTTGCTTAGGCAATTTTATATTTATAAGTTAGAGTCCACATATAAGTGAGATTATGTGATATTTGTCTTTCTCTGACTGCCTTATTTCACTCAACATAATACCCTTCAGGTCCATCCATGTTGTCACAAAGGATAAGAAAACCTTCCTTTTTACAGCTGCATTGTATTCCATTGTGTACTAGTAAATATACCACTGCTTTTTTATTCCTCATCTACTGATGGGCACTTGGGCTGTTTCCATTTCTTAGCTATTGTAAATAATGCTGCTATGAACATAGGGGTGCACATATTCTTTCTGATTGGTGTTTTGGAGTTCTTAGGATATATTCCTAGAAGTGGGATCACTGGGTCAAAGAATAGTTCTATATTTTATTTTTTTTTTAGTAAATTTCATATTGTTTTCCATAGTAACTACACTAATCTACATTCCCATCAGCAGTGTACTAGGGTTTCCTTTTCTCCACATCTTCACCAGCACTTGTTGTTTGTTGATTTATTGATGGTAGCCATTCTGACATATGTGAGGTGATAGCTCTCTGATGATTAGTGATTGAGCATTTTTTTCATATGTCTCTTGGCCAACTGTATGTCTTCTATGGAGAAGTGCCTATTCAGGTCCTGTGCCATTTTTAAATTGGGTTATTTGTCTTCCTTTTGTTGAGCTGTATTAGTACTTAATATATTTTATAAATTAGCCCCTTATCAGATATGTCATTGGCAAATATGTTCTCCCATACAGTGGGATCCCTTTTCATTTTGATGATGATTTCTTTTGCTGTGCAGAAGCTTTTTAGTTTGATGCAGTCTCATTTGTTTATTTTTTCCTTTGTTTCTCTTGCCCAAGGAGATGTATTGGTGAAAATTCTAATATAAAAGATGTCTGAGATTTTGCTGCCTATGTTTTCTTCTAGGATTGTTATGATTTCCCAACTTACATTTAAGTATTTTATTCAACTTGAGCTTATCCTTGTGGGTGTTGTAAACGGTGATCTAGTATCATTTTTTTTTTGCATGTACCTGTCCAATTTTCCCAACGCCATTTACTCAAGAGACTGTCTTTACTCCAGTGTATGCTCTTGCCTACTTTGTCAAATATTAATTGGCCATGATGGTGTAGGTCGATTCTGTTCCGGTCCATTGATCTAAATGCCCATTCTTATGCCAGTACTAGGCTGTCTTGATTACAATTGCTTTGTAGTATAGTTTGATATCTGGTATTTTGATACCTACAACTTTGTTCTTCTTTCTTAAGATTAATATAGCTATTCAAGGTCTTTTTTGATTCCATACGAATTTTTGGAATATTTGTTCTAGATCTGTGAAATATGCCATTGATGTTTTAATAGGAATTGTATTGAATCTATAGATTGCTTTAGGTAATATGGACATCTTAATGATGTTTAATTTTTCCAATCCATAAACATGATATATTCTTCCATTTGTTTGTATCTTCCTCTATTTCTTTTTTCAATGTCTTGTCATTTTCTGTTGATGTTTTGTAAAATTTTTCATTGATTTTTTTTTTAAAGAAAGAAGGGAGGGGAGAGAAAGAGAGAAACATCGATGTGAGAGCAAAGCATCAATCAGAACCAGCAACCTTTTGGTGCATGGGACAATGCTCAACCAACTTCACCACACTGGTGAGGACAATGTCCTGTAGCTTTCAGAGTACAGGTGTTTTTACCTCCTTGGGTAACTATTCCAAGGTATCTTATTTTTTTGTTGTTGCAATGGTAAATGGAATGGAATCTTTAGTTTCTGTTTCTGAGAGTTCATTATTTGTATATAAAAATGCCATCAATTTCTGCTACTTTGCTGAATTCATTTAACAATTCTTTAAAAATACATATTTAGTTCATTAAAATTTAAAAATAATCCTATATAATAAAAGCCCTAAGGGTGAAATGACCATAACGACCACCAGGGGCCAGCAGCTCAACCTAGGACAGTGATGGCGAACCTTTTGAGCTCAGCGTGTCAGCATTTTGAAAAACCCTAACTTAACTCTGGTGCCGTGTCACATATTGAAATTTTTTGATATTTGCAACCATAGTAAAACAAAGACTTATATTTTTGATATTTTTTTTATATATTTAAATGCCATTTACAAAGAAAAACCAACCAAAAAAATGAGTTCGCGTGTCACTTCTGACATGCATGCCATAGGTTCGCCATCACTGACCTAGGAGGGGTTGGGGGGGCGCAGTGAGGCCAGGAGGAGCATGCTTTGACTCAGGGATCCCAGGAACCACAAACCCAGAGCTTGCTTTCCAATAAAAATAAATAAATTGGAGAAAAAAAAAAAAAAAAAGCAGCCGACACTGCCACCCTGGGAAGAACGGCTCCAGGAGGGAAAGGCCTCCCCAGGCCCCGCCTGGCCTGGCTGACATGCTGCAGGCTCGCAGGGACTCAGGCAAGCGGTGGATGGCAGCTGCTACTTCTGCGAGGGCTGGGCCAAAGCTCAAGCAAGTGGCAGATGGTGGCTGCTGCTACTGCGAGGGCTGGACCGAGGCTCAGGAAGCCGTGGTGGCCGGCAGTGGCAGCAGCAGCGGGGTGATGGGTCGTCGCCTTCCCCTGATCAGCCAGTCGCCTCCCACGGAAGGAGGCCAGACTGCAGCTCTAAGGGCGTAAGCTGTCAGTAGGACATCCCCTGAGGGCTCCTGGACTGTGAGAGGGGGCAGACTGGGCTGAGGGACACCCCCACCCAGTGCATGAATTTTTGTGCACCAGGCCTCTAGTATAACATAATATGTAAATAATAAGTAATGAATGATCTTAAAATAGCTAAAGTGATTCTTTAAAAATAATGCTAACCATAGCATTGCCTACCATTGCACAACACCCTTAACCATTGCATAATAAATACTTTCATGGAAATTTTTTGGGTATAACTTTATTGTGTCCATTGAGTCAAAAAGATTTGTTCTCCGCCATAGGTCAGTGCAATAGGCAGACTAATAACCCCTCAAAGATATCCACATCCCAACCACAGAACCTGTGAATGTGTTACTTTACATTGCAATAGTCACTTTCCAAGTGTGATTAAGCCAAGAAGTTTGAGAGGGGAAGATTTTCCTGAACCATGTGAGTGGGCCCAATGTAATCATAAGGGTCCATATGAGAGAAAAAGAAAGGCAACATAATCATTTCCAAAGTGACATACTGAAAGAAAGACTCAACTAACCAGCACTGGCTTTAAAGAGAGAAGCTGGCCATAAGGCAAGGACTATCAGTTTCTAGAATAGTGATGGCGAAGCTATGACACGTGTGTCAGAGGTGACACGCGAACTCATTTTTTGGTTGATTTTTCTTTGTTAAATGGCATTTAAATATATAAAATAAATATCAGAAACATAAGTCTTTGTTTTACTATGGTTGCAAATATCAAAAAATTTCAATATGTGACACGGCACCAGAGTTAAGTTAGGGTTTTTCAAAATGCTGGCACGCCTAGCTCAAAAGGTTCGCCATCACTGTTCTAGAAGCTGGAAAAGGCAAAGAAATGTATTTTCCCCTAGAGCCTCTAATAGGACACATATTTAATTTAGCCCAGGGAAACCAATTTTAGATTTCAGATCTACAGAATCATAGGATAATAAATTTGCATTATTTTAAACTATTCTGTAGAAAAATGTTTTAGCAATTATAGACAACTAATATAATCAGATACCATATTAGGTTATAAAAATACTAAGATATCCTCTTGCCTTTAAGTTCATAGTGCTTAAAATGAGAAAATAGATACATACAATTCTTGAAATCAATATTAAATGTCAATAAAATAGATATTAAATAGATATTCTGAGTCTTGGCTTTCAGTAAAGATGGCAGCGCAAGTAAATGTGGTACATCCTCCCACAACTACATCAAAATGTCAACTACACTACAAAACAACCATCGTTCATAACTGCCTAAAATATAGCTGAACAGAAGTCCTACTACTAAGGATATAAAAGGGAAACCACATCCAAACTGCTGGGAGGGGTGGAGACACAGAAAGGGCTGGTCCCAGGCCCACGGTTGGCAGATAAAAATCAGGGGTGATATTTCTGGGCTGTGGAGATCACCCCTGAGGAGCCAAGGATCCCAGACCCACAGCACGCCACCCACTGGATAGTTCCAGTGCCAGGGAGAGAATAAGAGAGAGAAAGTCCTTGAGATGAGATGCTTAAATTAGTAATTTAATCAGTGCTTCTCGATCTTAAAACTCAGCAACAATAAATTCACATATACCCCATGTAAACGTGGAACAAGTGAAAGCGTTTTGTTTCTATCCTGACCACCTCCAGTTTTACTTTTATCATATTTTCTATAATCTTTCACCTATATTCTTCAGTGCATGACAATTCGAGATACTTTAAATCCTTTAGTGACTCTTGCAACAAAATTATTTCCTTTGGAGTGGCATCTTGTTTTAGAAGCAAAATTTTAGAAATTATACCTGCCAATCTGTATGAAAATGTGTCCCTTTTTAACTTCCCTGTCCTCTCTCCTGCATCTAAATTGCAGCAGTAAGCATCTTCTTCGGGGACTCTGCAATGGCAGGTGCGTGTCCTACTAAATTATAAGAGAAAAATGAGTTGAGTTAAATTATCTGGGATACTGTGCCCACACACCAGAAGCATTACAGCAGCGAGAGCTGAGATGGAGTGGCAAATTCCTCATCTCAAATTTGGTTTGTCCAGGCAAATAGTTCATTCTGCTCTTCCTCCTACTCAGCAAATAACCTAAAAGAGTCCTAGTTGTTTAAGTTTTGTAACATTTTCTTTAAAATATAATGGGCAATATTTTACCAAATTCCTTTTGTACCCATTATTTCCTTTAACCTCATGATAACTTCAGAAATCAGTATCAGCATTTCACAACTCACGAAGCTGAGGTACACAGGGGTAGATGTACTAAAAATTACAGGATTGAAACGCAGATGTTCTCACCCACATTTCCTCTGAACTATAAAAGTCCCTAGAAAGCTTAATAGCCACAAGAATTTTTTCAATCTGTCTCATTTTTAACCTTTCTAATTATATTCAATGCTATATGTTGAACATTATGGATATTTTAATATTATAAAGATATTGTAAATATTGTATATTTTAGTATTTTGTTTCTATTCCACATGTCTAGGAAACTTGCTAAATATGAATTGGGTGTCAACCCTTACTTTGACTTTTATTTTTTCTTCTAGTTCAACAGAAAAATTCCATATTATCTCTTTTTTATTTTTCCTTCTGTCTGTAATAATTAAGCCACTTTCCCTTTGTTTATCTCATAGTATTCCACTTTAAAATTAGAAGCTATTCAGCTTCCTCTATTTAAGACTAGTCCAAATTCCAAAGCATCATATAGAATAACAGTCACAGGCTATTGATGACTTGTCATTTACTCAATACCGAGAATAAATGAGTGGTTGAATGAGTTTTTCAACAAAGTTGAAGTTTATTGGGCACTTTTATAAATTATCCTAATTCACAGAATGTCATCGCAATGTTGGTTCCCCTTCTAGAAGGAAAATCCTCTTGAATTATTAAGCAAATATAAGCTCTGTTTGTTTGCTATAAGCTAATAAAATGTATCAATAGCCTGTCTTATCTTTTATGAATTGACCCCATTACAATACTTTTTAAGATCTACGTACTCTTCTGTCCATTTATTTTATAGATTTAATTCAGACATATGCTGTCAGGATTTTCTAAACCTATTCCTATTCTTTTTTCTTATTTTATTTGTTTTCTTTATTGCTTAAGGTATTACATATGTGTCCTTATCACCCCATTGCCTACCACTCCCCCCCCCCACACTCAAGCCCTCAACCCCTGTTGTCTGTGTCCATTGGTTAGGCTTATATGCATGCATACAAGTCCTTTGGTTGATCTCTCCCCCTTACCCACACCCTCCCCTACCTTCCCTCTGAGGTCTGATCGATGCTGCTCTGTCTCTGGATCTGTTTTTGTTCATCAGTTTATGTTGCTCATTATATTCCATAAATGAGTGAGATCATGTGATATCTACCTTTCTCTGACTGGCTTATTTCACTTAGCATAATGCTCTCCCCTATTCCTATTCTTAGCTCAAAGAATTTTTTGCATCTATTATAGCATCTAGCAACATCTCTTTTACAGTGTTGTTTCATTGCATTTTAAATTATTTATTTTTTAAATAATTTAAGACATAGAGAAGAGTTGAAAAATAGTTACAAAGAGTTTCTATGAACTCTTTACCTATTTCCCCTAATCCTAACCTGTTATGTAACCATGGTACAATTGTCAAAACTAAGAATGTAATATTAGTACAATGCTATTAACTAAACCACAGACTTTACTTGGATTTCACCAACTTTTCCACTAATATCCTTTTTCTATACCTGGATCTAATTCAGGATTACTGAAGAACAAGAAGAATTGTTATTATATATAATGATCCAAATAACAAAAATATCATTTGAATTACAACTCAAGGAACATAAATATCCATTTGTTCATACTGATATAACAAATGATTAAACAAATAATTGGGGTTAAGGAATAAGTCTTTTTTACAGAAGTATTAAAAAATGTAGAAGGAATGAAATAAGTAGAAAATTACCATAGACTATCACAGTAGTAATTGCTGTAGACAAAATCCACTAGTGAAGATTTAAACTAGTGGGTGAATGTTTAATGAAAACAGGATATTTGTAATATAGCGCCATCTTCCATGTAATGTAGTTTGAGAATTCCTAACCCAAATTCATTTGAAAAACAAGTTTCCCAACTAGAATACATTATTTCTGTGTACTAATTTGTGTCTTTAGCTTACAGTAGCCAATAAAAA
The DNA here is from genome assembly GCF_014108235.1 of Myotis myotis. Classification (NCBI taxonomy): domain Eukaryota; kingdom Metazoa; phylum Chordata; class Mammalia; order Chiroptera; family Vespertilionidae; genus Myotis; species Myotis myotis. The sequence goes on from NW_023416315.1 coordinate 9,687,974, forward strand.
TAAACATTTCCAAAAGTTAGTTAGGTCAGTTCCTTTCTTACCTATTCTTTTCAGTATAATATGCCATTCATTTGTCACAGATAGTACCTTGGGGTTTCTTGACATCTTGGATGATTTTTTCTTAATTTACATATTCTTTACAGTTGTATGGGTTTGACAAATGCATTAAGTTCTCTATTCACTGCCACAGTATCATACAGAACAGATTAATCACCCCCAAAATTCTCTTGTGCTGCCCCTTTATATTCAATCTCTACCCACACTCTTAAACACTATCAACTACTCATCTGTCTCTAACTATATTTCTGCATCTACTGGAATATTATACAATTATATATTTATGTAATTAAATTATGTAATATGCAGCCATTTTTTCCCTGATTTATTTCACATAGTAAAATGCAGTTAAAATTTACCTAGTGTGTATGGAGGGGAGGGGCTGGTCGGAAGGGTGTTCCAAGAGGTATTTGGAGACTTCCAGAATGATAACATGAGGAGCTCCACAAATCCAGTCCTTGGTGAAACAACCATTGCTGGTGAAAATTATTATTAAAAACAACTATTTAAAGTTTCTTTAAGTTATCCTCAAGGCACACAGCAAAGGAATAAATATTTAATAAATCTCAAAAAGAACATCAAAAGTCTGTGGCCCTTGAGCCACAACCCACTCCCTCCACAAACCCCCTCCTTTCAGCGCCTCTGAGATCAGCAGGATAGAAGCCCTATTCCAAGTGGGTACATCCAAGTACACAGAGCTCCCAATCCACCCAGCTCCCAGCCAAGCACTAAAGTATATCTCCAGAAGGTGCAGGTCCACGGCATATCTCATTTCTGCCCCAGTCTCAGCTCACTATTGCAGAGTCTCTATTTCAGGAAAGAACTATTAGAGGGCTGTCTCCTTCCACACAACTCCAACTCATAGAACAGAGGCACTACCCAGGTAGGATAGGCCAAAAATATTGAGATCCCAGTTACTTTTGTCCCAGCTTGTTCATAGAACAGAGGTCCTATACTAGGAAAGGCAAAACACAAAGTCTGCCTGGCTGGGGTAGCTCAGTGGTTGAGCATCAACCTGTGAACCAGAAGGCCATGGTTGGATTCCCAGTTGGGACACACACCCGAGTTGCGGGCTCAATCCCCAGTGTAGGGTGTGCAGGAGGCAGCTGATCAATGATTCTCTCTCATCATTGATGTTTCTATCCCTCTCTTCCTTCCTCTCTCTGAAATCAATAAAGATTTAAAAAAAAAAAAAACACGTATTAAAAACACAAAGGCCAGAAGCTACCCCTCCCCCCCAGTGCCTTGCTCAGAAAGCAGGGGTGTCACTCTGAGAGAAGTCACTACTGTCCCTGCCTACAGCTCCAGAGCAGTCCCTCAGAGATGTAGCCCAGAGAGAGAAAGAGAAAATAATAACAGAAATTTCAAGAGTTACCCTCAAAAGAACTGACTATATTTGGAAAGAGTATGAAGAAGATCATGACTAAGGATGCTCTCAAAAGCAATGGAGATTTGGAAACTTTCTGGTGGCAATTAATAAAAAAGCAAAAAAAAAAAAAAAAAAAGTAAACTGGAGGCTCAGGGGAAAGACAGTTAAGTAGGCCCCTTCCCTATCCTGGTTTCAGAATAAACCACAAAGACTGGCCTTAAAATCTATCCCTGCAAAGCGGGACCAATGTCGTCATTCAAACTGTGGAGCTATTTATGCTAAAAATAAATAAAAATAAATAAATAAATAAACAAACAAATAAATTAATAAAAATAACCTGTCAACTAATGGAAACTAACAACAGGATGTTATATCAACAGAGGCAGACAATTTGACAGAGAGATTAAGAAAATTAAGGGTCTGCTAAAACCAAGGTAGTCCTAAAATGACTCTACACATGTCTGAAGCTATACCCTCTGTATGGATACATTAGATGCTTCAACCCGTGAATGTATTGGTAGGGGCTTCAGAGAGGGTGATACTTCACTAAATCCTTCCAAATATAAAATTAACCAAAAGAAATACAATATTTGTACACCAAAAACTACAAAATACTTTTGAAATAAAGAAGAGTAAATAAGTGGAAAGACATAACCTCCTCATGAATCAAGAGATGGGATCAAATTAATGGTTGCTACGGATTAGGAATGGGTTAGTGGTAGATGTGACTACAAGGAGTGGTATAAGGAGGATAGATCTTTGTGGTTATGGAACAGTTCTGCATCTTGATTGTGGTTGTGGTAACATGAATCTATACATTGGTGTAACACAATGGGATAGAACTATATATACACATTTTACCAATATCAGATTCCTGGTTTTGCTATTATACGATTTTATGTAAGATGCAATCACTGAAGAAAACTGAGTGAGGAATTCATAGGTCCTCTCTGTACCATCTTTGTAACTAATTGTTAATCTAATAATTTCAACATAAAAAGCTTTAAAATATTATTGGTGGTATATGTTGATAATAGGTGAGGCTATGCATGTGTAGGGGTTATGGGCATATGGGAACTCTTTGTACCTTGTTGATTTTGCTGTGAACCTAAAATTGCACCAAAAAAGAAAATCTTTCTGGGGGAAAAAAGTTGATACTCTACGTAGGTTGACATTACCTTTAGACTAGGCTTCGCAGTACCAAAATGGAGCCACCACAGCTCAGTTTGTTGTCTGAGACCTGAAGATTCAGAATTCACTCATAATCTATTTCACGAGTGCCAGCTGTGTTCAGAATGGTGTCTTAGGGACTGGAGAGAAAGAATCACAGTACTTGGTTGGCTCGAAGCAAATATGAGATTAATTAATAATCACAGATACCAAATTATTTCTTAGCAAGGAGAGCAAATCATTTCTTGCCAAAAAGTCTAGAATATGTTATATCCATTTGCCAGGGTATCTTTTTATGATATTATATTAAGGAACTTACAGAGGGTCAAGTCAATAATTAGAACATTGTTAAAATGGCAGAGCCCAAATAACAGTCAGGTCTGTTCAACTATAAAGACCATATTAATAGCCATAACACTTCATTCCTTGGGGAATCTCCTAAATATCCCAAAATCTATCCTAGACCTATGCTATCAAAATCCCTGATACTGGAACTCTGGGATCCATGATTTGGAAAAGTTCCCTAGGTGACTTTAGTGCACATCCTGTTTGAGAAAATGTCCTGATGATATAGAAGAGCTTACAGCAACTATTGACACTACTGTGTAACACTAAGAAATTGGAGAGCATCTGAAACCAATTTTGAAAATTTAACCATTTTTCATAAAAGTTAAATGAGACATATCTATTTTGCAAAAATGAGAATCTGTAGAGAAGTATTTCCAAGAGTAACTGCATTCTGGTAACATTTTAATTACATTTTATAAATTAGCAAAAATCTGTTTGGTAAAGAAAAAAAATGAATTTAAATTATCTTTCATTTAAATTCTTGACAAGGGATCAACTACAATTGTGAGGAGAAGATCTGAACACTTGATTGAGTGTGAGGCTGTCTTAGTGTTCCTCCGGCATCAGAAATAAAACCTCAGCTGGCATGCAGAAATATCAATAATAGCTCAGGCTTCATACTACTCAGGGTTTCATGTCCCTAAAACAGCAAAGGGAGAATTATAATCAATGAATTTGAATTGTGAGAAAACAAAAGCAATGGCATATAAGAATCCTCTGATTTTTTTTGTAAGCATTGTTTTAAATTATGGAACCCTGAAATTTAACATTTTATTTTGCGTGTTCTATAGAGGACTGCCCATTGCCACTTTACACTTTTTTCTTTTTATCAGGAAACGCTTTATTTTAATTAAAAAAGTAAATAAACCCCCAATATATATAAAGCATTTAAAAGTGTATTAGTGTAAATATATTAACGTAAATGTTCAAAATTACAGCATTCGCTTACCCCACAAGCAATATAAAAATTAGGATTTTAAATTTGTAGTTAGTTATTTATTAACTTCTTAAGTCAATTTATTTTTATATTTTGTTTCCAATTACTTATTTGCATAAATAAGTACCTATAAAGTATATAAACTTTTTGAGCACTTCAACTAACAACTATTTCAGACTTCTCTTCAAGAAAAATGACCTAATTTTTTTAAAATAGTAAGAAACTTTTCTTTAAAATAGATACATTTGAGTTCAGATACTACAGAGCAACAAGTGTACCCTATACATCTCCCACTGAATGAGGCTATAGAACCTAGACAGAATACCTGGAGCAGCTACTCAAGAATTCAAAACTAAATAGCAACAAGTGGATTAGGGAAGAACAGAATTCAAATGCCACCATATAAGTGTTAAATTTACCTTTTTTTAAAAAAAAAATGCTATATCCCTAGTCTGAACTTACATAGAAAACCAAGAAGTGTGTTTTTGCCCCTCCACCCCCAAGTTCCCATTTGTTGAAACTGGGTCCTCCAGCATGATGGCATTTGGAGGTGCAGTCTGAGAGAAGTGACCAGAACTGCCGGGAGCCAGTCCATGCTTGCTGTTTCAAGGGACCTGGCATATATGGCATACTGTTCTTAATATGTTTGCTCACCTTCTTGGCACTATGTGTTTTAACCAAGGTCTCTGAGAAAGGTTGTTTCCCCAGGTAGGGATTTTCCCCTGAAGTTAGGGAGGGAATAAAACCCCTCAACTAAGTCCCAGGCGGGTAATTAATCACTTTAACTACGAACAATCGTGCTTAAGCTACATAATCTTTACTCCCTGGAATGGAGATAAGAAACGCCCTAACCTTTGTAATAGAGATTGATAGGATTGAATCAACTGGTATAAATACAGATGTAACAAGACAGCAAGACACAGAACTTAGAACACAGAACTTAGAACACAGCTTGAGAGAACATGGCAAAAGATCCTGGACTGAACCTGACTACAGAAATTGGCAAGAGAACCTGACTAGAACCTGGTGACTGAACCTGGCTGGAGAACCTGGATAGAACCTGGCTGGAGAACCTAGCGAGGGAACATGGCTACAGAACCTGGCTGGAGAACCTGGAGAACCTAGCAAGAGAACATGGACACAGAACCTGGCTGGAGATCCTAAGCAGAACTTCGCTGGAGATCCAGACCAGAACTTGGCTGGAGATCCTGGCTAGAGATCCTGGCTAGGCTGCTGATCAACTGAACGCTGTCTCTGTGTCATTCCTTCTTCGCCGACTCCATCCACACCTTTGGGGACCCCTGGACCTGCTGGGGTTGGACCCCGGCACAGAACCTGAGGGCAAAGCCTTCATGAATGGTATTTACACCCTTATAAAAGAGACCTCTTAGAGGTCCCTTACCCCTTCTACCATGAGAGGACAGAGCAAAATAAATGGCCACCAATGAACCAGAAAATGGGCCTTCTTCATCACACACTGAACCTGCCAGTACCTTGATCTTGGATTTTCCCAGCCTCCAGAAATTTGACCAATACATTTCTGTTGTTTATTAGCCACCCAGTCTATAGTATTTTTGTTATAGCAGCCCGAACGAACTAAGACAGATGCAGGCAGAGAAAGCGCCAGAAGCAAGGAATGAGAAAGAGAATGCATAACACTCAAAGAGAGTGTGGACATATCCCCCACCCTGATTTCCTGGAAAGGGGAGAGGGGTCAGAAGTTGAATGGATCACCAATGCCCAATAATCTCTGACAAACACTGACTTAATAGTAAGCTACTCAGACCCAAGCGAAATGCCTCAGAAGCTATACTGAAAAATAAAACCACAGTTATCCCTGAAAGTCAGGGCAGTAGTGTGCAGGTACAGCATTGTGTTCCTTCAGAAGCAATCACAGGGGGAATCCCCATGCTAATAGTCTCTGGCTGAAAGTAGGGGGAAGTAAACTCCCTGTACTGTGATAGCAGCCTCCCAGTCACACTCACCCTACTATGAAGAACAAAAATCTAGCTGGCTAAGAGCAATCTTTGAACAATAAGTGGCTGATGCCAACCCAAGACTGACCCCTAAGTTAAAGATAAAAATAAGTGGAAATATTCTGAGCTGGGACAGCAGAGGCTATACATTACAGGGAAAATAGACTTCACAGGATTGGTGCAGCCAAGTCCCTGATGTTTGACTTAGTAAGCAGAAAGTAAAACAACTCCTGGGTCTAAACAACTCCTGGATCTAAAATTTCTAGACATCAACAAAAAATTATGAGACATGCAAAGAAATAGTCAAGTGTGTCCAATAAATAGAAAGAAAAAGCTGGCAATAGAAACTGCCTTTGAAGAGGCCCAGATGGTGAACTTAGAAGAAAAGACTTCAAAGCAGCTATCATAAATACATTCAAAGAACAAAAGGAAACCATGCTTAAAGAATTAAAAGAAGATATGAGGACAATGTCTCATCAAAGAGATAATATCAATAAAGAGATAGAAATATTCAAATTATTAAGAGGAACCAAATGAAAATTCTGTTACTGTACTAAAAGTACAGTAACTGAAATGAAAAATTGACTAGAGAGGCACAGCCATATATTTGAACTGAAAGAACCAGAAATTCAAAGACAGATAATAGAGATTATGCAAGCCTAGAACAGAGAAAAAAATGAAGAAAAATGAACAGTCTCAGAGATATGTGAGACACTATTAAGCATATCAACATACAAATAATAGGAGTACCAGAAAGAGATATGAGGAAGGGATGAAAATATTTTTTAAATGACTGAAAGCTTTTCAAATTTCATGAAAGCATTCATCTACACATCTAAGAAACTCAACAAACTCTAAGTAGGATAAATGTAAAGAGATCCACACATACCCAGACACACCACACTCAATGTTTAAAGACAAAGAGGAAATCCTGAAAGGAACAAAATAAAAAGTAATCAATAAGATTAATATTTAACATTTCATCACACACCATGAAAGTCAGAAGGCAGTGGAGCAACATATTCAAAATGCTGAAAGTAAAAAACTACCAAACTACCAAATATTATATCCAGCAAAACTATCTTTCACAAATGAAGCTAAACCAGGGGTGGGCAAACTTTTTGACTCGAGGGCCACAATGGGTTCTTAAACTGGACCGGAGGGCCGGAACAAAAGCATGGATGGAGTGTTTGTGTGAACTAATATAAATTCAAAGTAAACATCATTACATAAAAGGGTACGGTCTTTTTTTTTTTTAGTTCTATTCATTTCAAACAGGCCGGATCCGGCCCGCGGGCCGTAGTTTGCCCACGGCTGAGCTAAACTAAAGATAAACCAAAGCAGATAATTTGTTAAGTAGCAGACTTACATTTGAATGAATACGAAAGAAAATTCTTTAGGCTGAAAGTAAATGATACCATAAAGCACTGCAAATCCACACACAGAATACAGAAAGAATATCAATAAAATAATTATGTAGGCGATTATTTTTTTAAAGTATAATTGCATACTTCTCCTTTCTTGACTGATTTAAAAAGTTATAGCAATAAAGTATATGTATATAAGGGCACTTTTGGGCCTATCACATATAGAAATAGCCTATTTTTGTCAATAATAGCACAGGGATGTAGATAAAGCAAAAAGCTCTATTGGAATAAGGTAAGGACATCAGATCCAACTCAGTTCTATAACCCAAAGCCATAGGAAGAAATTAAGAAAAGACAGCATAAATAAAATTAATATAAAAAAATTCATAAATATAGGCTGGCTCTCATTTCTTCTATCAGCTTCCTGGAAATATTTAATATTATATAACATCATATAGAGTAATAATTATAACAGTGAATTGCTGAGTTCACAATATACATAGATGTTTCATATCTATATACACAAAAAAGAAACTATATAGGAGCAAAGTTTTCATATTTCACTGTAACAAAGTTTTCATATTTCAGTCAGTATGCAACTGAAGTCAATTCTGATAAATTAAGTTGTATATTACAAGCCTAAGAGAAACTAGTAAGTAAATAACTAAAAAAACAGAGAGAGATACTTTAGATTCAAACATGCAAGTAGGTTAAAAATAAAAGGATAGAAAAAGATGTATAATGCAAATAGCAACCATGACAGAGAAGGGGGCAGCTATACTAATATCAAATAATATATATTGATATATTTTAAAATATGTATTAAAACAAAAAGTTACTAGAAGTAAAAAGGGACATTTCATGATGATAATAGGGGCAATCTATCAGGAAGATATAACAATAAGCATATATGCACATAACGACAGAGCTCAAACTACATGAAGCAAAAACTGATTGAAAGGAGAGATAGACAATTCAACATAATAGTTGCAGGCTTCAATACCCAACTTTCAGAAATGGGTATTATGATCAGTTAGTAGATCAACAAGGAAATTCAAGAGTTAACAATGGAATACACAAATAAGACCTAACAGGCATCTATAAAATATGCCAAAAAATATACATTCTTCTGAAGAATACCTGGAACATTCAGCAGAATAGATCCTGTGTTAGGCCATAACACAAGTCTAAATAAATATGAAGAAGCTGAAATTATGCAAAGTATGTTTTTTTTTTATTTTACAAATAAAATCAACATTTAAAAGTTTAATAAATATATACAAATGTGGAAGTAAGACACTCCTATGTAATCAAAGTTCTGAAATTAACCCTTACATTAATGGTCAAATGATTTTTATCATAAAGTAACAAGAAAATTCAATGGGAAAAGAATAGTCTTTTCAATAAATGATGCTGGGACAACTGGATATATCCACATGCAAAATAATACGTGGGACTCTCCACCTCACACCATGCCCAAACATGCACAAATGAACTCAAAATGGATCACACACCTTAATGTAAGTCAAATTACAAAACCTCTAAAAGAAATTATAAGTGAAAATATTCATATCCACAAATTTGTCAGTAGTTTCTTAGTACGAAACTAAAGTACAAGAGACAAATATAAAAAAGATAAATTGCAAATTCCGGGTCCACTTTTAACTGCTGAGTTCTCAAAGAACAGAATTCCATTCCAAGATCCCTTTAGACTATGACTATGCCATTTTGTATCTATTCCTCCTTCATTGTTAATCATTTTAGAAAAGTTCTTAAAATATAAAATGTGCTCAGTCCCTGACAATCTTGTTCATGTTCAGTACTACTAAAATGTTTTATGTATATAAGTAACTACAAAAATAATAAAAAAGTGTTTTCATTAGAATAACTCATTTTAAATTTCCACTTAAGAAACCATTTAAGTTATGAGAATATTTCTTAACATATTTTTATTGATTTCAGAGAGGAAGGGAGAGGGGGAGAGAGATAGAAACATCAATTATGAAAGAGAATCATTGACTGGCTACCCCCCTGCATGCCCCCTGCTGGGGATTGAGCCTGCAACCCAGGCATGTGCCCTGACTGGAAATTGAACCTGGGACCCTTCAGTCCGTAGGCCAACACTCTATCTACTGAGCCAAAGCAGCTAGGGCAAACTATGAGACTATTTTAACCATTTTTCCTAAATAAAATGGTAGTATATGATTGTTTTTTAAAAACTATACTTATGTTTACAAAACTGAATTTATATTAAACATAATTTTGTATGAAGCTTTGTTCCATTTTTATGAATCAAAACTTTGTTATCATTCCTCAAAAAGATGATAAAGGCAATATATTGTTCCACTGTATTAATAACTTTCAAATTACTTAATCTGCATTACAGTTTAAAAATAGGCAAATAACTTGAATAGACATTTATTTAAAAAAAAAAAACACTTTAGATGTTCCCAGGTCAACAAATACATAGAAAAGTGCTTGACATCACTAATCACCAGGGAAATGCAAATCAAAACCACAATGAGATATCACCTCACACCTGCCGGGATGTCTATTACCAAAAAGATCAGACAAGTGCTGGTGAGGATGCGGAGAAAAGGAAACCCTGTGCTGCTGGTGGGAATGAAACTGATACAGAACTATGGAAAATGGCATAAGGTTCCGATTTTTACTTCCCTGAGGTTACACTTTCTTGGTTTTCACTTTTTACCTATAAAAAAATACATTAGGTCTTTGGTTTGAAAGTTCACGACTTAGGAAAAGTCAATGATCATACTTTGTATCTCCACTCTGAAATATTTTGAAAATGTTAGGAAAATATGAGATGTCTATGTTGTGTTTGAGGATTAAGCTGTGTTTTAAAGAAAGAAATAGACAGATACAGAGAAACACTTTATAAAAACAAACAAACAAAAAACACAAACAAAATTTTCAGATGTTCCCAGGTCAAAAATAATTTTAAAAATCACTGAATAGTAAAAGTTGAAACCCTCCATTAAATTCCTCTTAATCATTGAGAAGGAACTTATTACTAGTACATTAAAGTAATTACAATAAGTATTTAAAAGGATAAAGAGTTCTTTGGTAAGTTAAAAGTCTTTTTGTCAGATTTTAAGCTTTTGTCAATTCATTTCATGCTGTTTTATGCCTATTCTTTCTCCCTTTCTACCTTGAACTGGACTAGGCATCCTCCTTGAATATTTAATAGCTTCGTCTTTGTGCTTTTGATGGAGTCATATGTAAACTATATGATAGGTCTTCAGTTACTATTTGCTGAATGAATAGAAGAATGAATGAATGAAAAAATGAATAAGTGATTATGGTTTCCTTTGTCCTTTATGTTTTTATGAAAAGATGAAAAGGGAAGGAGGCTTTTCTTTAATTTAACATAAATTCTCAAAACTTATTTCCATCAATGTCATTCAAGAAATGCTCAAGGCATTCCAGCTGGATATATAAATATCTAAATACATATACATATAGGTATGTGTATATAGATCATAGTTCAAAGAAATTAGTATATCCAAATTTCTTAGATATATGAAAAAATGAACATAGAATAACAACAATTTTATGTGACATTTCAATGAGTTTCCTCTTACATAGTAACACATAAGATGTTTTTGTTTTGTTTTTCTTGTTAATCCCCATCTGAGAATATTTTTCCCATTGATTTTTAGAGAGAGTGGAAGGGAGGGAGGAGTAGAAAGAAAGATAGTGAGGGGGAGACATCAATGTGAGAGAGACACATCAATTGGTTGCCTCCCACTCATGCCTCAACCAAGGCCAGGGATCGAACCTACAACCCATATACAAGCCCTTGACCAAGAATCAAACCCATGACCCTTCAGTGTGGGCTGATGCTCTAACCACTTATTAGTGGCACTGACTAGGGCCAGATGGTGTTTTGCATTTAGATTCTTCTCAACTCAGCCAAGTAAAATTAAATATTATTGCCTAATACCTTATATCCTATCTAATAATAGACAAAGATTGAAATTGACCATGCCTTCGCTACGCCTCCCATTGGCTAATCAGCAAGATATGCAAATTAACCGCCAACAAAGATGGCGGTTAATTTGCATACATAAAGCAGCGGAGCGAAGACTGAAGGTGGCTCCGGCCGCGGGAGCCGTGAGAGGCTTAAAGGCACCTCCAGCCGGAGCGAAGGCCTGGGTCCCAGGTGCCGGAGGAAAACCGGTGCCGGCAGCCAGGAGAAGGGAAGGCCTTTTGCACGAATCTTTTTGTGCAACAGGCCTCTAGTTTTAACATAAAATTGAAGCATAAACTTTCAATTTTTATTTCCTTTAATCACTGAAGTCTAACATAGATTGTTTCTTCAAAATTGAAAATATTATACCCAGGTATCATAAAACAGACATATGTAATGATTCTGAACTTATTCATCATTTAAAATGTCTCATGTGTATTCAGAGATAAACATAAAATGTATTTTGTATCTCCTTTGTCTACTTGCAGATACTGTTTTACCCTAGGTCTTCATCAACTGCTTTCCAGTTGCAGAGAGAGCACTGCATGTATGCACTTCCCAGCAGCACAGAGACAAGGATACAATTTTGTTTATAACCCTCCCAGGGCTATGCAACTGCATTTTAGTAAATATCAACTAATATCAATGAAATGGTAATCTTTAAAACACACCAGTTGTATGTGTGTGTGTGTGTGTGTGTTAGAAAAAACTTGACAAATAGGTCTATGTTTTGGGGTGCTTAAGGCACATATATTGAAGGATTTTTTTCCAGATGCTCAGATATTTTGCCAAAATGTGCTAAAACAAAATCACTTAGGGGATATGAGCTAGCCTAGAGATTAATAAAACCTCCAACTTCACAAGCTTCCACAAATTATTATGTAAAAAGAACAGATAATTTTAAACTATCAAATATTTCAATACTTCCCTCTGTTTGTTTCTATGACATATTTATCCCATACAAAAGATTTGCTAAAGGAGTTGTCATGGCCTCCTGGGACAGAAAGAATAAGGTTTCTGTAGAAAATGTTAAATTCATTCTGATGGTGATGCGGGTTGTTGGGGGGGTGGCGCGCTGCCACGGGGTGGGGTTTTGTTTTGGTTCCTTTTAGAGCCTGCAGGTGTTTGGCACTCGTTAAAGTCAGGGCCAGCTGTGATGTTTCAGTTCTGAGAGTTCCCTCCCAATAGTTCTCCGAAGTGATGCTGCAGGGTGATGTCTTACACCTGATGTGTTCAACGTGTGTGGTACAAGCGGGAAGGCTCTGCTAAGTAACACCAGCTTTGTGACACCCTTTGCCCGACCAGAGGTCACCGTATCAAGGAAAGATAATATGAATCAGAGGTTCAGTTATATTTATATATATATATATATATATATATATATATATATATATTGAGCAGTTCATTCAAAGATAGTAATACACTAGAATCGCCAAACATACAGTCTTAAGCAAAATACAGAAAGCAAGATAACACATTCTCTTTAGATTGTCATGGTTGATACTGATGCTTTTAAACCCTCTCAGTGGTGAAATCCATACCTATTTTTGCAGGAATTTGAATATTTTCTATTAAAAGCTGAATTTTCTTTTTAAGTTTATTTGGGTTGGAAAACCTCAAACCACAATGTATTTCATGCACATGTTCCCAAGGGTACGTTAAATGGGCCCATACTGAGGTCATCTAATAAGTTTTTTAAGCTTTTTAAGAATTCCTTTAATGTACTGCACAATCTTGGCCTGATTAAAAAAAATATTTTAAGAAAGCACTTGGAAAAACAACTATTAAAATCTATATGCAGATAATCTATATTACTTATAATAATAAAAGCATAATATGCTAATTAGACCAGAGAGCCAAACGACCTTCCAGACATCATTCCAGACGTCCTTCTAGATCAGGGGTGGGCAAACTTTTTGACTCGAGGGCCACAATGGGTTCTTAAACTGGACCGGAGGGCCGGAACAAAAGCACGGATGGAGTGTTTGTGTGAACTAATATAAATTCAAAGTAAACATCATTACATAAAAGGGTACGGTCTTTTTTTTTTTTTTAGTTTTATTCATTTCAAACAGGCCGGATCCGGCCCGCGGGCCGTAGTTTGCCCACGGCTGTTCTAGATGAAGACATGGTGGCGGGGAGGTTAGGGGCAATCAGGCAGGCAGGAGAGCAGTTATGGGCGATCAGGCAGGCAGGCAAGTGGTTAGGGGCAATCAAGCAGGCAGGCAGAGTGGTTAGGGATGATCAGGCAGGCAGGCAGGCAAGTGGTTAGGAGCCAGTGGTCCCAGATTGTGAGAGGGAGGTCTGACTGCTGGTTTAGACCCAATCCCTGCAGAAGGACATCCCCTGAGGGGTCCCAGATTGCAAAAGGGTGCAAGCTGGGCTGAGGGACTTTCCCCGCCTCCATGCAAAAATTTAGTGCACCAGGCCTCTAATACTTCTATAATGCAAATGGTTTTCCACAATTTATCACTGAGGGACAAGAAAACAACAAAACTACCACTAGTAAAAAGGTTTGGGATCAAAAATTATCAGTAAATATAGGCCAACTCCCTGCCCCCCTCCCATAGTATTCCTGATTAACTCATCAGTAGATACCTGTAGCATCAATTTAACTGTGCAAAGTGCTGAGGCATATAATCAGAGATAGAGGGTAGAGAACCTTGCATCTATCAAAGAAAAAAAAGTGATCTGCTGCTTAGGTAAAGTAAAAAAAAAAAAAAAAAAAAAAAAAAGATTTCTCCAAACACTAGACAATAATGAAATTATTTAGGTTAGAAATAGAAATAGTTTCTGCCATCCTGTAAATTTTTGTTGCCAACAAGATGAAAATGTAAACCACAGATGAAATGTAAATGTCTACTTGATAAGTACAGCCACAGAAAATGCTCTCCTATTTGGTGATGCTTCAAAACCTTTTTGTGGGGTTTTTTTTTGGGGGGGGGTGGTTAAACATACCCCCTTTCACCTCATCAAAGTCTCACGTTCTGCACCATGTTCCAGGCCTTGTACTTCACCCAAGTCAGTTTTCAGTGGAACCAGCAGCTGCACTGGCACAGCACACACTGAGCGCTGGGCCCCAGGCGCCAGCAGTGCCGCCCCACACCTGAACAGAAGTGGCCGGCTGCATGCGCCCAGGGCCAAGAAACTCCACAGCTCATCAGGGGGAAAACAAGGGAGGACACCTTAAACGGAAATTATACTTTCACGGAAAGTGAAAAATAAAAGGATTTTCAGTCATCAGAAACGGTGAGGGGTTGAGAACTTCTTGGCATAGAGTTTGCCGATGCTTTTTTTTTTTTTAAGGATGTTAGTTGGAGCTCAGTTTGAAGCTAATGATCTCCAACTCCACAGGTACACTGGGTGTGCCTCTACCCATCAAACAAAGGTATAAGCAAAAGAAAGTGTTTTTTCACAAAAAACTAACCACAAAGGGCACCATCAAAACCAGAGCTCCTCCCATTCCTTAAGCATTTACCTCTGGCAGTCCCTACTATGCGTCCTTACTCAACACGATCTCATTTACCATTTACAACAATATAAAGGAGGGATCCCATTTCACCACTTTCCAGTCGAGGAGGCTGAAACCTAGAGAGTTTATAAAACTGCCCATCAATTTTAACTCCATGGTCTTCACCATTACGTTATGCTTGGTCCCTGAGCTTTTCAACCAAAGGCTTTTCAGCCAGGCCCATAGATAGAGCTTGTCAGTCACTGGATCATTTGGAAAAATCTATACTTTGCAGAGAATCAACTCATTCATTCGCTGACTCATGCATCAACAAATATTTATTGAGTATTTGCTAGTGAAGTCCATTTTGAATTTATTTTTCAGAAAGGAAGAAAATTACCAAACTCATACTGAATATCTTGAGCCTGGTACATTAACAACAATAAAGGTTTCTTGAATAAACTATCAAAATAGTTACTTGTAGATGCCCTATTTAAATTTGTGTAAAATCGGTTATTTTACACAAAGTTAAGAAAAACACTCTGATCTTTTTCACAGTCTACATTCCTTCAAAATTCAAAATTATATGCACTTCTTTCTAAATGAGCCAAATATCCAAGCACAGGGGAAAGACAGTGCCCTTGCCTCTTGTGCAAAAAAGTCCTACTTACAATTGCCATAGTTGCCTTTGATTACTTTTTAAATGTAATAATACTACATTGCTCTCTAGTCTTACTAAAAATCCAGATAAATTTTATACATACAATTTAGCATTTAAATTCCACAGAATAAAATTATATATGAGACCAACTCTACTTTTGCAACTAGAGTAAAATTATCAACAACTATCACTGTATGCTTAAGAATTTTTGAGGTTAGGACTGTAGCAATTAGAATCTATTTTTTGGTGTGTAAGAAGGCAGTTTTCAGAGCCTTTGGGGGTAGAAGCAAAAGTTGATATCCTAGCTTAGATAATTTCAACCTTCTCCATTTAGGAACTGAGCTAAGTACTGGAAATATACCATAGACCAACAATAGAAATTTCTTGAAGGTCCAAAAGAGTTGAAATAATTAAACTTGGGAATGAAAATTCTAATTATCCTATATTCAATTTGAACCAGCCCATAAAGTGAACAATTTTAAGGTGACGGGGGTATCCTTTTTCATCAAAGCCTAAAAAATAGGTAATGTTAGAATATATCTAATGATTTTTTATGGTGACATTCTTTACTTTAATGACTTTACCCCTGATTAAATACAAGTGGAGCAACAAAACTGCTGAAAAGCTCTCAGGAATTATCTCTAGAGAAATGTGCCCTCCAAATGAGTTAAATGTAAAGCCCTACACAGCTTTGTATCAGTTTTAAGCAGAAAAGTAACAATAAAAAACAACCATCCCCCTTCCCTACCCCCAACTACCCCCCCCCCTTCCCCGTCCCAGTACAGCATAAAGCCAAAGATTTGCCTTTTATTCAAAGTTATGAAGTAAGAAAATGGGGTGTCTGGTCTACTACTCCCAGAGTGTGTATATGCTACCTCACCACAAGGAATCACAAGGAATTAATTTGCTGATGTGGTGCGGACCCTTTCACATAAACGCAGTGAGTATCAAGTGGGCTCCCTCACTTCAAATACTTATTGACCAAGCCTTGCCGTACTCACAATCTTGGCTGAAAAACAGCACGAGCAGAATTCCTGAATTCATTCACTTTTTTTCTTCAGTAAATATTGTAAACATTGAATTAAATCATTACATTTTCATATATATATATATTCATGTAAGATAAAGGTACCAAAGTAAAGGGTTAGGTCAGTTTTCAACAAAGTTCTCTTAGCTTAAAACGTCTATTCCATTTTCAACAATTCATTTCAAGGATCTGTCACTATATAAATCAAAAGGATTTTTAAAACTCTAGAAATTCAAAACTTTGAAAACTGACAAGATATAGAAATAATCACAGTGAAACCTTCCCAGAGAAATGAAGTTCTTCTAGCTTTGGGGATTAATATATGAATCTCAGAAATGATAAATCGCTTGCCATGATATTGATTAAAATAAAAACATTATTTTGACACTATCTAAAAATAACCAGGTAAACAATATTATAGAAGAACTGTGTGTTTTTTTCAGTTGACCCTTTTCCCTGGGCCCCACTAAGGAGCCTGTATCAAGGTAGAGCACAAATCTCTATTCAAGTACAATTTATTCTTCATGAATAACACACATTAATCAAAGCATATAAAAGCCTCTCATTTGAGGAATTAACTATGCCTTGCTTTGTACACTTTAAGAGAGCCATATTATGAGAAATACGCTGTAACTGTGAAAATTCTCATATTTCTTTTTACAGAGGATGTTTTCTGAATGTCTGACCCCAACCTCTCAGTGGTCTATATTTCTATTTTTCACAGGGAAAAAAATGTCCTGACCTTGGAAATTTTATGTAGTGGCGGCTGAAGAAATATATTAGATCTGGTAAACATAAAATTATGATTGTAGACAGCCCATTTTAAATTCTAATTATTTCTATTTCATACCCATAGTTTAACATAACAGTAAAATATCAAGTTATATGATTAAAGTGTAAGACTAATGACTAATTTATATTTATATGAATAAATCTGGATAGAAAACAAAAGCAAATTTTTGTTTTAATCATGGTGTAATAAAAACTTCAAAAAGCAAACCTGAGGTTCTGCAAATACATTCTTCATATTGTTTATTGGGCCATAGGGGACTTTACTGCCTTCAAAGAGGTGTAACCACTTGCTGGTCATTTCTTCTTCAAACCTAGAAAGAGACCGAAAAAAAGATGCATTTTTATACTCTAAAGAAGGTGTCCGGCCAGTGTGATAGTTGTTGAGCATCAACCTATAAACCAGGAGTTCATGGTTCGATTCCCAGTTAGGGCACATGCCCGAGTTTCGGGCTCAATCCCTGGTTGGGGGAATGCGGGAGGTGGCCTGTGGATGATTTTCTCATCATTGATATTTCTATTTCTCTCTCCATCTCCATTCCTCTCTGAAATGAATAAAAATATATATTTTTTAGAAAAGGTAACAACTTTATTTCTCATGTGACCCTCTTTTACAGCAACCAGTAATGGCAGTATTTTCTAGTTTCTTTGATCTTAGTTATGAGAGAATGTTGCCTATATGAAATGGCTTAAGCTGCATTGTAGCCAACCAGGTAGAATTGTTGAAAATCCACGATTCCTCCTATTTCTGTCCATATGTACTTTTTAACAAAGACTCCCTTGGAGAAGAGAGAGTATGTGAAAAATTGTATTGTTTCAATGTGTCATTGAGTTCCTTATAAAAATAGTATCATTGCAATTTTGAGAATATCATATTACTGGGCAAAGTATTTTTTAGGTCTCAGGCATAGAGACTGATATACTATATTACTCCTCAAAACAAAAAAAAATAAACTAATGTGGTTGTTTTAAAAGAAAGGTACATGTTTTATCACCATTACATTCACAGTGCATCAGAATTAACAGCCACAAGCATTACTAAAAATAATCTCAGTTACTTATTTATCCATACTGTGACTTACTAATCAGAAAAAAATTAGACATTACTTATAAAGACAGATATCTCAGGTTAGCCAACAACACTCAAATTCATTAAAGTCTTTTACCTTTGTTTCGTTTTTAGTATAACTTAAAACTGGAGTTCATGGGCATAAATGCTTATTTGATTTTCTTCATTTTCTCTTTAAGGAAGGAAAGGGAACCTAATTCATTAATGAAATTTACTGTTTTATATTTCTTCTCTTTTAAAAAAGGACAGAACAGCCTTGGATCCTCAAAGACATTCATAGTTTGTATATATGAAGAACTTTAGAACTGCTAATTGTTAAAATAGCAAATTATTTTTAAAGTAACAATCGAGGTGAAAAGGTTTTTTAAAAGCATTAGCTAAGGTAGATTACTGGCAGCACGTAAATTACTTCACTAGTGCAAATAGAGGAGAAATGTTTATATTCAAGGACTTCTACTCAGCGCTCTTACACATAGATTCTACAGATTCCATGGAAAATTATATTAGAGAAATGGACTTCTTCCATATAGAAAAAAGTGTAAAAACACTATCAATACTTTGAGGACATTTCTCGGATTGCCTTCTAGTAGATACAAAGAAAAAAAAAAACATGAAGTTTGAATTAATGTATTCTCTAAAAGATAGACTACTACATGAACTATAATGTTTACATATTTATATAAAATAATTTACATTATTATTTTACATTAAAATTTCCATATAAATAAGAATCTGATAATTTTTATGTAGGTAATATTACATTTTAGGAATGTAATTAATCCTATTCATGCATCCACTTATTCTACAAACAGCTAGAGAATGTCTTGATTATTGTCTTTAAATATAATGCCTCCCCATTTCTCTCCATTATGAGAAATAAAGATTTTTCATTATAAATTTTAATTACAGATTAGTAATGTTAATTATCCCTATTCAGTACACAATAAAATATCTCACTCCCAAATATTGAAAAATATTCCTTCATGGGAACACCACAATGCAAGATTAAATGTCTTGCACTAATCAATCCTTTACATCCATATTTTCTTTTCAATGACTGTTAAAGTCATCTCCTGGCTAAGACTTTCGAGGATTTATAGAGATATGTATCACCAAAATGATGTATGTTGAAAGAATAAAAGAGATACTTCAAATATAGAGCCTTTTCGTTCAGAGTGTTAATTATTTAAGTTTTCATAAACAGAGTGTTATAATGATTAGTCTGCTAAATTTTCCAGACAAGTGCATTTATCACCACTGGGCTCACCCAAGTGGCCTGGAAGATCTACACAGAAAACATATGTCAATAACCAAACAAACCCATAGCTGCAGGCTTGCCAAGAGAAAGCTCGAGGGGATAGTTGAAATTTTAGTATTTATATAAGCTTTTCACCACTGGGCAAAAGAGAGGGATTTATTTTATGTTATGGAAAACAGTGGATGCACTTTGGAAATGAGACAGGAGCGAGGCAGCTTCTGGAGATGCAGTTGTGACCACTGTTTGCGTCTTTGTGTGGGTGTGGGTGTGGAATTGTTCATAGATGCCTTAAACTCAGAGACAGAGCATGTCTGCATTCCACTGCTCCCAGAGGATATATCAGTCATTTTCTTCTGAAAATCTATCTCTTGATCTAATCTGATGTAGATTCCTTTCCTTTATCTATGCAAAAAAAAAAAAGTTATTAAGCACATGTTTTATTAGCCACAAAAATTCTGCTAAAATTTTATAAAAAGCTGATCTAAATCACAGAGAAACACAATCTGGAAGATAAAACAAGTATGGTGTCCTTAGATCCAGTTTAGTGATCCTCAAAGCGGGAGCCTCCTCTAGGAAAATCAAAAAAACAATTTGAACTTGGGCCGTGTTGCTCAGTGGTTGAGCTTTGACCTCTGAAGCAGGATGTCACGGTTCGATTCCAGGTCAGGGCACATGCCTGGTTTCAGGCTTGATCCCCAGGGAAGGGTGTACAAGAGGCAGCTTATCGATGATTCTCTCTCATCATTGATGTTTCTATCTCTGTCTCTTCCTCTCCCTCTCTAAAATCAATAAAAATACGTATATCTATATATAAAAAAAAACAATACATACTTAATTGTGAATTTACTAAATTAACTCCTATATTTAGTTGTAGATTTTTTTGAATTTACTTGATGCTGGATTGGGTATTGTTAATCAGACAGCATCATTTAGGTAGATAAAACACAGCTACAATGAGGTTAAATTTCTTAACATCAACATTTAACTTTTAAAAAGCCCTCTTCTTTTTGTTATACTGTCTCTATGGTAGGGTTGTAGACTTGCCAAGCACAGTTTTCTGAAAATAACTTTTGATATTTGTATAACAAAAACCCATAATATTTTAAGATTTGCACACATTAGTTTCATCCTCTTAACATGCCAACTTTCTGGATGTACAGATGACTAGACCCAGAAAGCTGTGCCTTTAAATTCTAAATAATTTTGTGAAAAAGCTAAGCAAACATCTTACATAGACTTAACAAAAACAATGAAGAATGGCAAAACACATTACACTATAAACCAGTAATAACTGAATATAAAACTTTGAGAAAAGATGCTGTTCACATAACGTAAAGGTTTTTGGAAGTTTATCTCAATATAAGAACAATGTTTCCCAAAGATTTTTAAAAGAAAATCTAGGACTTTACCCATGAGAGTCAGTTTTTAAATTATTAAATTTATTTTTTATTTTATTATTGTGAAACCTTTCAAACAAGCCCAAAAGAAGTATACGACTAGAAAACTATAGAAAATAATATAAATACGTTTATCTCTTCACCCACCACATTGTTAAAATGTTAACATCTTAGCATATTTGCTTCATATCTTTTAAGAAACAAAATGGTACAGACACAGGCAAAGTCCCTTTTGTACTCTCCTTAACCTCTTCCCCCATTTTTCTTCTCAGAAGTAACCACCATCCAATAAAAGTTCATGTGCATTTCTCTATTCATGTTATTGTATATATTTTGCGTGTGTATCTGTTTGGATGTGTATTTTTAAATTTTACATTGCAACTCGCTTTTCTTATTAAACGTTTTAATTTCAGGATCTATCCATATTCACAAATGTAGATTTGGTTCATTCATTTTATTATCCACTTGGCATGTTTCTGTGAAATAATTCTAAATTTATTTTTTCTCCTAGCAATGGCACATTATTTCCAGTTTCTCTGTTCTATAGGGTTGATTCCCTAAGCTATACACGGAGGTAGAATTGCAGAGTCATAAAGCAGGCATATCATTAGCTATCTCATATTTTGCCAAATTTCTCTACAAAGTGGTTGATGCCAATTTGCGCTTCCACCATGCTCCATGTCCTTCGGTGCTTACCAAGTTGTTATTGTCAGACTGAAGTTTTGCCAAACTGATAAAAGTGGTAACTTTAAGTTGCATTTCTCACAAATGGAGAAATTGAACATATTTTCATAAGTTTACAAGCTTTCAGATATTTTTCTCTCTATTCTTTCATTTCTCTTCATATCTTTTGTCCATTTTCCAGCTGAACTCTTTTCTTTTTCCCCACCTTTTATTGAATTTATAGGGGGGGACACTGGCTAATCAAATTATATAGGTTTCAGGTGCGCAATTCTATAATACATAATCTATATATTGTATTGTGTGTTCACCACACAAACAAAGATTCCTTCCATTCTCCATGATCCTCCCTATAACCTCTTCTGCTTCCCCCCACCCTCATTCTCCTCTGGTAATCACCATACAGTTATCTGTGCCTATGAGTTTGTTTGTTGGGGGTTTTTGGTTAATCCCTTCACCTTTTTCACCCAGCCCCAAACCTCCTCCCCTCTGACAGATGTCAATCTGTTCTCTCTCTATGAATCTGTTTCTATTTCATTTGCTGGTTTGTTTTATTCATTAGATTCCACCTATGAGTGGAAATCATATGGTACTTATCTTTCTCTGCCAGGGTTATTTCACTTAGCATAATGGTCTCCAGATCCAGACATGTGTCGCAAAGGGTAAGATTTCAGTCTTTTTTATGGCCAAGTAGTATTCCATTGTGTAAAAATACCACAGCTTTTAATCCACTCATCTACTGATGCACACTTGGGCTGCTTCTAAACCTTGGCTATTGTAAATAACACTACAATAAACATAGGGATGCATATATTTTTTTATAATTAGTGTTTCAGTTGTTTTAAATATATTTTATTGATTTTTTTACAGAGAGGAAGGAAGAGGGATAGAGATGTAGAAACATAGATGAGAGAGAAACATCGATCAGCTGCCTCCTGCACACCCCCTACTGGGGATGTGCCTGGAACCAAGGTACATGCCCTTGACCAGAATCGAACCTGGGACCCTTCAGTCCACAGGCTGACGCTCTATCCACTGAGCCAAACCGGTTACAGCATAGTGTTTCAGTTTTTAAGATGAATTCCCAGAAGTGGAATAACTAGGTCATGAGGTAGTTCCATTTTCAATTTGTGGAGGTAACTCCAAACTGCTTTCCACAGTGGCTGCACCAGTCTGCATTACTACCAACAGTGCACATGTTGGCCAACACTTACTGTCGGTAGATTTATTGATAATAGCCATTCTGACAAATGTGAGCTTATATCTCCTTGTCATATTTATTTTTTAAAATATATTTTATTGATTTTTTACAGAGAGGAGGGGAGAGAGATAGAGAGTTAGAAACATCGATGAGAGAGAAACATCGATCAGCTGCCTCCTGCACATCTCCCACTGGGGATGTGCCCGCAACCAAGGTACATGCCCTTGACCGAATCGAACCTGGGACCTTTCAGTCCGCAGGCCGACACTCTATCCACTGAGCCAAACTGGTTTCGGCTCCTTATCATATTTATTTGCATTTCTCTGATGATAGTGACCTTGAGCATCTTTTCATATGCCTAGTGTCCTCTTTGGAGCCCTTCTCAACAGGCACCTTCATTCTCAGAGTTGACGTACCCTATATACAAATCCTTTACTAGTTATATGCATTCCAAATTTCTTCTCCTAGCTTTTTTATTCTCTTTAGCTTTATTTACTTCATTATTCTTTGTCCTTTAAGATTGCTTTTCAAGTTGGTTTAAAAAATAGTATCTATTATGCTAAGTGAAATAAGCCAATGGAAAAAAAATACCACATGATCTCATTTATGGATAATAAAGACCATTATAAACTGATGAACAAAAATAGATACAGAGGCAGAGCAGCATCGAACAGACTATCAAACTACAGAGGGAAGGCCGGGTAGGGTTGGGGTGGGGGGTGGTAAGAGATCAACAGAAGGACTTGCATGCATGCATATAAGCATAACCGATGAACACAAGAAACTGAGGGGTAGGGGAGGCTGGGAGAAGGTCAACGGAGGAAAAAAAGAGGAGACATATGTAATACTCTTTGTAATACTTTAAGCAATACAAAAATAGTATCTAGCTCATAAGCTTGTCATGAAAAATTAAAGTATTAATACTTTAAAGGTGCATTGTACTAGTAAGTGCTACATAAATGCTAAATAAATAAAACTTATGCTAACACTTTTGGCAAGGAGGGACAAGAAATTAAAATAGAAGTTATGGAAATAAAAATTTGGTACAGGGCTACAGTCCATAAATGTATTGCCAATAGGAAAACGTCTCTTTAGACAAATCTAAGTAAAGCCAAACCCAACCAGGGATTCCATAAGACTCAGGCTGGAGTCTACAATGCAGTTAACTATAAACAGACCTGTGACACTTCCATAACCCACAGAGAAACAGCTGGAATTTGTTGGTCGGCGTTTCTACCGTAAACAGAACCATAGATTTAATATTTCCTGTAATTTCCGCAGACCTTATTTCCTCTTAGGTATTTATCTCTACACATTACTGATAAATTATGGTTGAAGTTATCTTTTTTTCCTCCTAGCATTCACTAGCTCTCTCCTTTGTCTGTGTGTCAATTCATAGGCCACACAAAGTATGCAGTAAGAAGAGTATATCCAGGAAACCCAATCACCGCCTTCTAGCTCGGAGTCGCTCAGGACTTTACATACAACTGGCTCTTAAACACAGTGGGACACTTACTAGGCAAAGTAACCACCATGTCTTAAGATCCACACTCATTATTACCACATTAATAATTTCCATCCATACAAATCATCATTCACAGCTCAGAAACACATTCTGTTCTGTATAAATTCAAAATGACGTGTAGGTGATAGATTATAATGGTTTCTGGCCTGACCAGCTTTGCTATGACTATCTGCACAGTCTAAGCAGCATCACTGCAAACATTATATGGGAAGTCTATAAGGATATTATTCTGCTTATCCCTTTTGTATCTCATAATAATACTGAATAAGATTTGATCTCTGCACTTTTCTGTTACTTTTTTTACCTATATTTTTTTTATTTCAGAGAGGAAGGGAGAGGGAGAGAGAGAGAGAAACATCAATGATGAGAGAGAATCATTGATCGGCTGCCTCCAGCACGGCCCCCACCGGGAATAGAGTCCACAACCTGGGCATGTGCCATTGACCGGAATCAAACCTGGGACCCTTCAATCCACAGGCCGACGCTCTATCCACTGAGCCAAACCAGCTAGAATGTTACTTTTTATTTTTTATATCAAATTAGCTTTTCCTGAACTTTTAGAAGGAGGCTTGGTTCAAATAGCCTTTCTACCATCACAGAAATCCGTCTTCAGTTTTCTTGTGTGGTGCCATATATATATATATATATATATATGGTAACTTGCTTTTCAAAACTTCTTGAGGCTCTTCCCCTCTATTAGGTTTATTTGTACCTTTTCTGTCCTTATGTCTCCTGTTCATTTCCTGCTTAATTTTTATTTCACTAGTTTCTCTAGTAGAGGGTGGTTTTCAAGAAGCTATACCGCCCCAGTCTCTCAGATATTACCAGGAACCCCTTGCACTCCCTTCCTAGTTTTAGTTGCTAAAGTCAAATTTGCTCTGTGCCTTCTAAAGATCACCTGCAGGCTAGTTTGGACTTGTTCTTTGGTCCATTCGAGACCCCAATGCTTTGCTCTATGTTTTCCCTTACAAATGCTCATATCGTGCTTTCTTATGGTTTTTGACGGTTTGTTCCCACAATTTGGGGTGCAAGTGAATTCCTTGTCATTTTGCTGTAAATGTTTTCCATGATTTTTCCAATCTTGCTCTCTAGTAGCTCTATCTGTTTTTATATGGACATTTGGGAAGATCCATAAACTACGCTGCCTCTGACACCACCATCTTACCTGAAGTTTACTGGTACTATTTTAAAGGTATTTGAAGAAGCTTCCTTATAGACTGCTAGTCAGTTGCCATTTGGAGCTCACAGACACTCATTTGTGATCCAATTTTTATTCTCTTTTCCTGGTCAAATTCAATCTCTTTTCCTTTGACCAACAGGCATCTTTTCATTACTTTTAACCCAGTTGTGCACTGTATTAAAACATATCACCTAGGTCAGTGGTCGGCAAACTGCGGCTCGCGAGCCACATGCAGCTCTTTGGCCCCTTGAGTGTGGCTCTTCCACAAAATACTGACTTCTGCACATGGGCCATGAAGTTTCAATTGCACTGTACATGCACGCCTGCACGTGGTATTTTGTGGAAGAGCCACACTCAAGGGGCCAAAGAGCTGCATGTGGCTCTCGAGCCGCGGTTTGCTGACCACTGACCTAGGTGATTTATGAGGTCCATCTCTTATAGTCCCCAAAGTCAGTTAAAATACACATTTAGACCATCAGCACCACACTAAACATAACCTAAATCCCGATATATGGTAAAAGGAAGCAAAAGACCAGTTTTGCTTTCCTTAATTTTCCTGTTTCAAAACTCCATTTGTAATATATCTCTACTAAATCTAAATCCATTAAAGAAAGGAAATTTTCAAATGCAGTAGGAAAATCCCCGGCTTCCCGGATTTACCCGTTTCCTCATCTGGTGTCTTCCATGAATGAACAGCCTCAGAAAAGAAAACATTATGTTCCTCTTGTACACAATACACTAAAATGAAAACGGCATAAAGAAAAAAGAGTTATAGGCTATAAAATGCTATATTTGATTTCAAAGGATCCCGAAGGCGAAATGAATTTTACTGGCAATTTCCTCCAGCGCTGGAAACCCAGAAGAACGGTCACCCAGCCTGCCTTCGCGCGGACCCGGCGCAGGAAGTGCTCTCCCAGGGTGGACAGTCCTCAGCCGCCACTCGCCTCACAATTGGAAATAGCTGAATAAGGACTCCGCTCCCCAGTCTTCCTGCTCTTTCTCCATCCTCCCTGGCACCACCCTCACTAGCCTCCTCCCTTTGATGGAGAGTCTAAGATTCCTCCCAGCTGAAACCAATGCCATAAATGTTAGAAGACAGCGATTCACATTCATCCCAGAATCCGCCTCTGCAAACGTCCTCCCATTGATCCTTTTTTCTTTTTTTTACATTTAGTTATCTTTTTATTCTCTTCTAAATAAGGTGAGACTTTGGGGAGAAACTCTGAAGTGACAGAAACCTGGAAAGCTGGTTAAAAGAGCCACCTACTTGTCTTCTCTTTGGTGTCCACAAGGAAAAAAAACATGGGAGACCCTTCTAGGGAAAGGGTCCAGCAGTGCCCACAGGGCCCAAGCCCTCCCTTGCCTTCCACTGCACCTTCTCCAGAAACCCAGGGCCAGATTGGACTGCCCCTAGCCATGTCCCTCTCAGAGAAACCTCCCCTGCAATTTGCCACAGATAAACATTGAGGGGTGGCTGACAGCTTTAACATCTGCAGTGTTCAGAGGAGGGGAGCTCAGAAGCAGCCCTGGCTGCCCCCACTTCCTTGTGTCTGAGGGCTCAGAGGTGGCCTTCTCCACTGAACCCTGCAGGCAGAAAGGCTGGCCGCCCCAATGGACACAGGAACAAAGACCACAACCTCCCTGCAGCAGATTCATTTACAACCAGCTGTGCACCAATAGCTCAAGGGCCCTAAAGAGTGATGTGCCCTGGGGGGTCACTCTTGAGTCACTGGGTGACAGAGGTGACTGAGGGTGCCACCTGCCCACAGAAGAGAGGACATGCACACAGCGAAACATTCGTTTCCTCTTACACCTGTAGCAGACACAGGCCTTCTGGCCTCTGGGAAGAGTGATGCTGCCCATGCTGTTGTCTCAGAACCTTCATACTTAGGTTTAAAACAAAACAAAACAGGGAAAGAAAAAGCAAACTGAGCCCTTTGTACTTGCTTCATTTGTTCTCTGGGTGTCAGTCTCTGGTCCAAACTCAGGGTAAATAGTTTCCCTCCAGGCCCTAGCCCCCACCAACTAGGCCACAGTGAAACGGGCAGCGGTGGCATCAGGAGCTGGCTTCGCTCTTTTTCCAAGAGGCAAAGCCTAGGAGGGAGCCCCTAGATGTCGTCATCTTTCACTAAAACAGAGGGAGCGTTTGTTTTAAGGTGTTTTTGTTGTTAGTACTTAACGGAAGTCAACATGCCTCATGTCTGCCAAATAAGACGGAGACGTACATTTCATTCACAGAACTCTGTTACACCATACAAGTTAACCACCACCCTCCTATACTGCTGCCCAGCCAGATCCCTACAATTAGTAAACTTATCAAGTGCATCCCATATGCCAGGCACTCTTCTGAGAGTTTTACCTTTGCTACATTCACTCTTTAATTCTCCAACAATTCTAGAAATAAGGATTATTATTATTACTATCCCAAATTTACAGTAAAAAAAAAAAAATCTGAAACAGAGAAGTCACACAGCTTGCCAAATATCTTACAACTAATAGGACAGGACAGTATTGAAAGCTGAGCAGTCTAATTCCAGTTTCCACTTAGGTTAACCATGATTCTACTCAGCCTTTCTTGTTCTCTGACAGAAAAAACTGCAGAGGCTGTAGATGTTCTATCCCATGGGCCCTTGACCAACATAAATTCCACAGCAGCGATATACAGACAATTTCAGCCCGCTGCCAGCTTCCCTTCTCAAACTGCTGCATCTCTTCGTGGTACGTGAGCTTTCTCCAACACCCTGGAGTTTGCTGGGCTGCACCTGCAGTGGCAATCCTCAAACAGGGGAAGTAGGAGCTGGCGGATAAATGCGCCCCCCCCCCCCCAGCTTCCCCATCCTCCGGTGAGATGATTCTGAAGAATGTGCCACAGTTTTCGGTATCCCCAGCACAGCGGAGCCCTAGCTGCCCACAATGGCAACCTGCCTGTCAGTGCACCTTCTAGGCCTCTCTCTCCCCGATGTTCACTCGTATTTCTTGAGAACATTTCCCTAGTAAATTACCTATACCCACGCCCCTGGATCAAGGTCTGCTTTTGGGAAAACCTAAACTAAGATACCTCCCTATGCTATTTTTGAATCACTTTTAAATCTTTTACTAAATTTAAGAAATTAATTAGTTTAAGAATTTAAATAATTTATCTTTAAGCGTACCCTAGATAGTTCCGGCATTAATTATACATTCTGTGATGATTTTATGTTATGAGCTGAACTAGAGCATGACTTGGGGGAAAATAAAAGAGGCTAGCATGATTTTCCTCCAGGCCACCAGCCAAGCCCAATAGTAGCTGGGAAAGAAAGGGAAGGGAAAATGGCAAAACAATGGAAGAGGAATCTGAGACAGGAATTTTAAACTTAATCACTACAAGGTGAGTAAAATTCAGGTATTTGCCCAACCCCATCAGCCCAACCCCGTGGACTCCCAGCACCAAATTACAAAACTGATTCATTCTCAAGAATATATCTGAAAAGAGTAAGTTCATTAATTAATTTGCTTTTTGGATATGCTCAAAGGGAGTTCTTGGTGGTTAGAAATATAAATCAAACTGAGCTAACAAACTGGAAAACTATTTCATGTGCTTAATTAAATCACCCCACCAATTGTTACTGTGTTTATAGTCACAGTCATACTCTTCTAATTCCAGGAATACACTCAGGAGATGCTAAAAAAGTGCTGTTGATAATTCACTAATGCTAAGGTGCTGCTATCTTACAGATGAACAATTCAGATTAGAAACACCTTGGGAATGGGAAAAATAAAGGCTATTTTTAAAAGTATCCTAAATGAAACCTTACCGTTTTAGTTAATTTACTACACTGAATAATAATATTTTAATAATCAGATGTCACATTCAACTGCTACTGTTGCATGAATAAACTGACATATTTAGAAAAATAAGGTAGCCAACTATCATAAAATTATTGACATTTCTCTAATATACAGCTTTTGCATGAACGTGTTGCTTTAACATGCTTCGTATGGTTATTGTTAAAAAAAAAAAAGGTATGTAAGTTTTATTGAACAATGCAGTAAACAACCATAAAAAGCATGCACAAATTGTTAGTAGTGTCTGCTACTTGTGGCACACACAATTCACTGGTGGACTGTGTTTCATCAAAACCTTCTCTCTCCCACTAAAAATTGAGAAGTTTTATAGCACACAAACAAAAGACATGGTCCTCTCCCCTCTAAACCAAGTTTACACTTTCCCTTCCAGAGTCAAAGCAAGGAAAATATACAACTTTCTCAATTAATTTATTAGAGAGAAAACTTAACTGAAAATAAGTACAATATACTAGTATAATTATAAAAATTTAGCTTTTTATCCAGAATCATATAAAAGTTAGAAAAAAGTCAGATACCTTTTATTTTGATATTCACACAAAGTGAAATTAAGAACATGAACTAATGACAGGAGGAATAAATTCTTCCCTTTATTTTGACCTTTATATTCTGTCCTGTTCTTAGTCCTCAATGACCAAAGGCTTATAATAAAATTTCAGGTTTGTTTACCAACTAGAACAGAGCACAGAATTGTTTGCTTTTGATTATTTTGGAATTGTATTGTTAGCTCTATGAAAAATTGGTGTGTATTGCAAGGTTATTTGTCAATTTTATTAATTTCTTAATTACTATGCTGTTCATATAAGAAAATTTGGAAAAGAAACAGAAATATAAGGATGGGAAAACCAATCTTACTTATGATTCTACCCAGAGACAAAAGTTAATATTTAGCTACACTACCTCCACTGTTGCCATTCCTTTTTGTTGTTGTTATATAATTTTGCATTTTAAAATTAATATTCTATAATAAGTACTCCCTTCTTATGAAAAACTACCAGCAACTTTAATTTTAGTGAATGTACAATATTCCTAAAATAAGTATTTTTCATTCTCACCCCCTTTCCCCTCCCCTTGGTCAACTGTCAGCATGTTCTCTATAACGATGGTTCTGTTTCTGCTTTGGTTTTTTTTAATTCACTTATTTTGCTTTATTCGATTCCACAAAAAGTGTGATCATACAATATTTGTCTACCTCTGTCTGCCTTATTTCTCTTGATATAATGCCCTCTAGGTTCATCCATGTTGTTGCAAATATTCTTTTTACATATCACACCTTCATCTATTGGACATCTAGGTTGCTTCCACGTCTTGGCTATTACTAGCAATGAATGCTGCAATGAAAATAGAGCTGGAGATATCTTTTTAAATTAATGTCTTCATTTTATTCAAATAAATACCCAGATATGGAACTGCTGGATCATTTGGCAGCTCTATTTTTAATTTTTTGAGAAATATCCATACTGTCGTCCATAGTGGCTGCACCAATTTACCATCCCACCAACATTGTATGAAGGTTCCCTTTTCTCACCAACACTTGTTATTTGTTGATGTATTGAGGATAGCCATTCTAACAACTTTGAAGTGACATCTCATTTTAGTTTTAATTTGCATTTCCCTGATGATGATGAATATCTTTTCATACATTGTTGGCCATTTGTATGTCCTCTAGGGAGAAATGTCTATTCATTTGTCTGCCCATTTTTTAATTGGATTGTTTGTTTATTTTTTTTTTTGGTGTTAAAATATATGAGTTCTTTATATATTTTAGATATAAACCCTTTACTAGATGTATCAATAGCAAATAAGTTCTCCCATTCAGTGTTGTTGTTTTTTTTCAAATTATGGACGATTTCCTTCACTGTGAAAAAGCTTTTTAGTTTGAGGTAGTCCCATTTGTTTATTTTTTCTTTTGTTTTCTTTGCTCCAGGATATATAGCCAAAAAGATATTTCTAAGATTAATGTCAAAGCTTTACTGCCTATATTTTGTATAAGTTGTTTAATGTAGGTCTAACATTTAAGTCTTTAATTCATTTTTAATTTATTTTTTAATATGGTGTAAGTGGTTCGATTTTATTTTTATATGTATCTGCCCAGTTATTGCCAATACCAGATATTGAAGAGACTATCTTTACCTCAAGTAAACTAATATCCTTGCCTCCTTTGTTATAGATTAGTTCAAAATAAGTATTTATTTATTTCCCTAATGCTAGATATTGATGTGCTTTGTGGTACTTCATTACTGGGCACAATTCTGCAAATGCCTTCATTTTCATTCATCTAAGGAGAGTTATGAGGAAATAAAGGATGGATATTTCCAAATAGAATTATTGAGTTAAGAATAGCACTTTCAGGCTCTATATGTCTATTGTGCAATTGCTTTACCTCCAGCAGATCATGAACCTATATGTCTTACTATATATTAGGCAACACTAATTAGTATTTATGTTTAAAAATTAGTGATTAAAACATTGATAATAAAAAGAGAAAGTAATACTTGAGCTATTTTTATTTGTATTCTACAGGCCCAATACACAAAATCTGTGCCAGGGGCTCGGCCTCACAGCCCTGGCTTCATCTGGAAGGTCATCCGGAAGGACGTCTGGTCTAATTAGCATATTATGCTTTTTTTATTACAGATACTTAATTACTAGGAAGACCAAGTGCTTTTTCATACATCACTTTAACATTAGAATTTCAGTTAATAAAAAGTATTTCTTCAAGTTAATTTATTGAGGCTATTGTGGATTTAATTGGATATATTTGACTGTTCCTTTTATAAAATAACTACCATCATCTTGGGTTATTGTTAGAAATGTGTTCCCCACCTTTTTTTTGTTTTCTATTGATGGTGTTAAAACATTGGAGTTGTTCTAATATATAGGAGGGATTGTCATCTTCAACACTTAAAAAATTTAGTCTACTTATTCTTAAAGATGAACTTTCAAATTTGTTAAATTTCAAAAATTACCCTGTTGAAAATGGTGTTTAAAGTTTTGTTAAAATATTAATGAGAAAAATTGACAACTTTACAATATTGAGTCTACCTAGCCAAGAAAATTTTATAGTTCTTTCATGCAGGTCCCATACATATCTTGTTACCATTGTCCTTAAGTATTTTGTACTTGATGTCACTGCTGTTTACCACACATGCAATCTCTCCATTACATTTTTGGATTGTATAGGAAAAATGCTGTTTTCTGTACACTGCTTTTGTATTTAGTACATGCTTAACTCCATTAGTTATAAATTTTTCTTAAATGTATTATTGTTTAAAAAAGGTTTTTATTCTCACTTGAAGATATGTTTACTGATTTGAGAGAAACATCGATGTTCGAGAGAAACATTAGTAGGTTACCTGCCCACACATACCCCAACTGAGGATTGAACCCACAACCTAGGTATGTGCCCTGACCAGAATCAAACTCTCAACCTTCTGGTGTATGGAACGACACTCCAACCAAATGAACCACCAAGCCAGTGCATATTCTTTAGTATTATATGTAATACCACTGTAAGTAGACTCTTTAATCTAACAAATGTAACTGTTTTAGTGAACAACCTGTACTTGTTAGTGTGCATTCAGAGATCAACTTTATTCTCTCTCCCAAATTCCATCCCACTCTTTGGATTTAGTATTTCCCAAACCCTAGAAAAATATTGTGATTATCTCATCACCTTTCCCATCTTTCTTAGGTAATGAATATGCAGGCTTTTTGTTCTTATATTAAAATAAGCCAGTCTAATCCAACAATGACATCAGTAAAATTCAAAACTCCTATGTAAATTCAACTCCTAGGTTTCCTATAATGTTAATACCTGAAATAAGTTCTACTATGTTATCATTATATGTTATCCTATATAATAAAAGCCTAATATGCTAAGTGTCTGGTCGGCCATTCAACCAATCAAAGCATAATATGCTAATGATATGCTAAGGCCGCTCAACCGCTTACTATGACATGCACTGACCACCAGGGAGCAAACGCTCTGACCAGTAGGTTAGCTTGTTGCTGGGGTCCGGCCAATCGGGACTGAGTGAGATGGGCCAGACACACCCTAGAGCCTTCCCATGGTCCCTCCCCAGCTGGTCAACCTCCCATGTCCATCCCTGGTCCCAACAGTGCACTTGTGGGGTCCCTCGGCCTGGCCTGCATCCTCTCACAATCCAGGACCCCTCAAGGGATGTCGGAGAGCTCGTTTTGGTCCCATCCCACAGGCCAGGCCGAGGGACCCCACTAGTGCATGAATTCATGCACCGGGCCCCTAGAATATAAATATATTATAATAATACTAGGAGCCCAGTGCACAAAGTTTGTGCACTGGGAGGATGGGAGGGTGGAGGGGGATCCCTCAGCCCGACCTGCACCATCTCCAATCTGGGAGCCCTCAGGGGAGCCCTCTCCAATCCAGGAGTTTCTGTCCGTCTTTGCAATCATATGAGCAAATTGTCTGAGACCCCCAACCCAGTTTGGTTTGTTGCTCACAGAATAACAGAGGCTTTTTTTTTTCTTTGCTTCATTGGTGGAGATTTCCTGGAAGTTTTAGGGTATCTTCCCTTTAATTTTTCCTAGACACTCTGATTTTACTTATGTCTCTCACCTTTGCTTTCCCTCCATCCCCAACCGCAACAGTACTTGCTCCAGGTTCACTTTGCTCTAGTGTCTAGGAGAGCCATCTCCCATCAGAGCTATGATTCCCAGCATTCCTGGTGCTCCCCATGCTCTGGGCTTCTGCTTCCGGTCCTGGAGCTGCCACCAAAACTACAATTCCCAGAATTCCTGGTGCTCCCCACGCTCTGGGTTTTCCCCGACCAAGGAAGCCAGGTCCCCTCAAGCTGCTGGCTCTCCCGCTCTGCTCTGTGTATGTAAATTACTCACCATCTTTGTTGGGTTAATTTACATACTCACTCTTCATTGACTGGTGGGTGTGGCTGTGAGTGTGGCTGTGAGTGTAGCAGAGGGACAGTTAATTTGCATGTTTCCCTTTTATTATATAGGACTAGAGGCCCGGTGAACAAAAATTTGTGCACTCGGGGGGAAGGGGGGTCCCTCAGCCCGGCCTGTACCCTCTCGCAGTCTGGGACCCCTCGGGAGGTAACGACCTGCTGACTTAGGCCTGCTCCCGGGTGGCAGAGGGAAGGCCCAATCCCTAGGTGCAGCCCCTGGTCGGGCTCAGAGCAGGGCTGATTGGGGAGTTGGGGTGCCGCCCCTGTCATGCACAGAGCAGGGCGGATCGGGAGGTTGCAATGCCACCCTGAGTCACGCTCAGGGTAGGGCCGATTGGGGGGTTGGTGCACCGCCCCCTGTCACACTCAAGGCAGGGTTGATGGGGAGGTTGCGGCACCACCCCCTGTCATGCACAGAGCAGGGCCAATCAGGGGGTTGGGGCGCTGCCCCCTGTCACTCACAGAGCAGGGCCCATCAGGGGGGTTAGGGCTCCATACCCTGTCACACACAGAGCAGGGTCGATCAGGGGGTTGGGGAGCTCCCCCTATCACGCACAGAGCAGGGCCGATCAGAGGAGCTCCCCCCGTCACTCACAGAGTAGGGCCGATAGGGGAGTTGGGGCACCGCCCTTTGTCACACACAGAGCAGGGTGGATCAGGGGGTTTGGGCGCTGCCCCCTGTCATGCTGATCCTGGTGCCGGGAGGCCTCGCTGCTCCGCTGATCCCGGTGTTGGGAGGCATATTACCCTTTTACTATATAGGATAGAGGCCTGGTGCACTGGTGGGGGCCGGCTGGTTTGCCTAGAAGGGTGTCCTGGATCAGGATGGGGGTCCCCACTGGGGTGCCTGGCCAGCCTGGATGAGGGGATGATGGCTGTTTGCAGCTGGTCACACACCCTTCAGGGTGGGGGTCCCCACTGGGGTGCCTGGCCAGTCTGGGTGAGGGGCTGAGGGCTGTTTTCAGGCTGGCGGGTGACTGAAGCTCCCAACTGCTCCTTTTTTTCTTTTTTATTCTGGGCCAGCTTTAGCTTTGAGGCTCCAGCTCTTAGGCCTCTGCTCCTGAAAGCAGGTATCTGATTTGTTTCGGTTCTCAAAACTCTGTATCAACTCCAGCTCTGAGATCCCAGCCAGCTAAAAGCTGGTTTCTGGGCATCTATATTTGTTACAATGTTTGAAACTGCAGGCTCAGAGACCTGCAGCAGCCGGAAGGGAAGGTTGGTTTCCTCCGTCACTGAAGCAAGCAAGCCTCATGTTAGTTTCAAGCTGCCTGGCTGCCGGCCGCCATCTTGGCTGACAGTTAATTTGCATATTGCCCTGATTAGCCAATGGGAAGGGTAGCGGTCGTACACCAATTACCATGTTTCTCTTTTATTAGTGTAGATAAATGGCCCTTGGCAGAAAAAAGGTTCCCCACCCCTGAAGCTGAAAACAAACATATAAGTGGGCCCCCTAAAATCCAGCAGTACCACCAAAAAAACCTTAGAACCATAAAAAATAATAAATCATT
This sequence comes from Myotis myotis, assembly GCF_014108235.1. Classification (NCBI taxonomy): domain Eukaryota; kingdom Metazoa; phylum Chordata; class Mammalia; order Chiroptera; family Vespertilionidae; genus Myotis; species Myotis myotis. Next base: position 9,723,725 of record NW_023416315.1, read on the forward strand.
GTTTCAAGACAGGGCCACATGGGCCACATTTATTCCGTTTTTGTAGAACCCTTGAGCCGAAAATGGATTTTACATTTTTAAATGGTTGACAGAAGTCAAGAGAAGAATATCTCATAAGACATGAAAACTATGTGAAATTCAAATTTCTATGTCCATAAATAAAATTCCACTGGAACCCAGTCACACTCACTCACTAAGTATTGTCTATGGTTGTTATCTTGCTACAAAGGTAGAGTTAACAAGAAAGCCTAAAATATTCACTCTCTAGTCCTTTAAGAAAAAGACTTCCCAACCCATTTTAAAGCAATAAGTTCTAGGATAGTATGCTGTGAGGCAATACTTAAGATTTTAAATTTTTTTTCTTTTTTTTTTTGCATACCACACTGTGTTTTAAAGTTATACCTATGCTTGTATATTTAAATTAGTTATTAATTGCTGAACTATTTCATTGTAGCTTAGTTTTCTTTTTTGAAGCTTAGTAAGATATTCTTTGTGACCTAGTCTGTAATCGATGTTTGTAAATATCCCTTAGAAACTAGAAAATATATGCTCTCTGTTAGCTGAGTATGCAAGTATGACACATATCTACTACTTCTACCTCATTAAATATACTACATATATCCTCCTCTCTTAATCTACTTTAGAAAATAGCATGTTAAATTTTTATAAAACAATTATGTTTCTCACAATTTCTAACTGTCTGGTAGTTCTAAATTTATTTCAGAATTTATTTCTATACTTTTATGTGCTTAAAATAGCTGAGAACCATCAATGACTCTTATTTTCCAAGTACAGTATATAGCAATGGCCACCAAAAAGGGCCAATCCCAAACCAGGAAGATCCAGGCCAGCATTCTGATTTTCCTTTTTTATTTCCCTTCATTAAATTGAAAAGAGTTCTGAGACTTAAATAAACTCAGACATTCCAAAGTCTGGATTTTTCTTTTTCCAAAGTTAGAAAATGAGAAAAGAAAAACAGTTCACAATACAGTAAAGGAAAATCATTAAGAAAGGAAAATGTATAAATTGAAGGACTAAAAGGTGTGTGTGTGTGTGTGTGTGTGTGTGTGTGTGTGTGTGTGTGTGTAAGTGAGGGGTTTGGGGGTGACAGAATGTTCACTTATTCTCTTTTCCTAGGAAGGATTGTTTGAAACATAAAATGTATAGCTATAGAAAAGGAGAATAAGCAATTATTCTGTAAGTACTGTGGAAAAGGCATTGATCATCAGAAGACTCCCATTTCAGTCTCACCAATGGACTGTGTGATGATACTGGGGAAAAACATGTTAAAGTAGAACTACGGTAGGTCCAGTCTGGCACCGGAAGCAGTGAGTAGCTTGCCAAAGCTACTGTGGATTGTGCAGGTGAAGATGGTCAGAAGCAGCTGGTCACTAGAGAATATGTCCAGATGCTGGACAGCCGGTGGAAGTCAAGACAGCAGGGATGTCAGCTGTCAGGTCTTACTGGAAACATCAGTTGATGTAAGATCAAAGACCTAAGGAAGGCTGGAAAACCAAAGCTAAACGGAGGTAAGAATAGAACCCAAGTGGGGGCCAAGTAGTTGCCAAACAGAACTCAGTCTGAGCCAAAGGCAGGCAGGAATTTATTTGGGCAGGGCAGAAGCGAGTCTGGGAGTCTGAGGTTCAAACCAGGGTCACAGGAGAACCAGTCAAACTCTAGATTCTCTACTCAATTCAAAAGTCAAGAGCAAAACAAGGTCAGCCAGAAACGTCTGGAGAGCTGTGCCTACTGCCTCCCCACACCAAGGCCTTTGGAGTTGGCTTTGTGGAATCTCCACCAGATTTCCAGGGGTCTCTGACCAAGATGCTGTTAAATTCTAAGTTTTTACACTTATAAAGGGGTTAAGTTCAATGATATCCAAATTCTATCCAGCTCACCAAGTTCTATATATCTAAAAATATACATTACATTTCAAAAGAGAAACGAGGAAATTCCTTTTTTTTTTTTATTCAGGGAAACAGTTTACTGGACTCCTACCCGCCACCATCACTCCCCACCCTCACCCCACAAGGACATATAAATATCCCACCACTACCACCTAATTCTTCCTACTAAAAGGCAGTGTGGGATGTTTTATAGCCCTCCTGGAAAAAAAAGAAGGGAGGGTGATGAGTGGGATGACATTCCAGTGCATCCTGACTCACTTAAAGTCATCATTTGATTCTCAGTCACAAAGAATTCTCCTAACAGGATGGAAAGAGGCCTGGTCATGAGGAGCTTGTTTGGAGCTGCGGTGGTTCCCTGTGCATTCTGAAAGCCAGAAGGATGCATTCCAGGGCTGTGTTTCATTCATTTCCCCTCCAGGCTGATTTTATAGCAACAACACATATCCACTTAAATCTATCTCCAAATCACCAACATTCAGAAAATGGACCACATAAAACACAGACATTTTACAAGGGACCATCTATTAGCTGATAATGGCAGGGCTCCCATGGAATGCATCAGAGAACAAATGTGACCCTCACCAAATGTCACATCTATTTATCCAAATCAGCCCTCTTCGGCGTACGCCAGATAAGCCTACCATGATATGATTCAAAGCATTATGGAGGGCTGGGGGGAGGTTACAATAAACTAAATATGTAGGTTGAGGATGTATATAAATCACATGAAATGCAGCCTCATAAGATACTAATAGAAGTTGGGGTGTAGGGGCAAGAGGGTTGGCAGAAGCGATTTTAAATGTGATCAGATGGGAAAGAGACTATTAGTCCAAAGGGGAAAAAAAAGCTTCAGAAGAAGAAAACAATAAGTTTCTCTATGTATATTAAAAACATGTAGACATGGGAGAGTCAATTGTTGCCAGGTTTAGAGAGGGGAGGAATTAATCAGAGTTTAAAGAGACTTCCATAGCTTCCCAGCCGGGCCGGAATATCTGTTAGGGGAACCTAATCTCTGAGGCTTTTCATTCTTCTCTTCATTCACCTTAGGCAAACACTGCTTGCATGATCCCTCTCCCTTCTCCACATTCAAATCCAGGCTGAGGAAAAGGTCTGGGAAAATTTATTTCACTAAGGCAGTGGTTCTCAACCGTCTGGCCCTTTAAATGCAGTTCCTCATGTTGTGACCCAACCATAAAATTATTTTCGTTGCTACTTCATCACTGTAATGCTGCTACTGTTATGAATCATCATGTAAATATCTAAAATGCAGGATAGTCTTAGGCGACCCCTGTGAAAGGGTCGTTCGACTGCCAAAGGGGTCGCGATCCACAGGTTGAGAACCCCTGCACTAAGGAATACGCATTCCTGCTTTAACTCTCCCTGTGTTATTTATTTAAATCTGAAGAGTGGGCAAACTTTTAAGTAAAAAAAAAAAATCTATAATTGAAGATTCTCTAAAATTAGCAAACTAAGTGTAAAGTAGGGTTATATCCCATGGACTGGATGTTCCTTCCAGCCCTTCTAAATGATAGCATAAGGGTGGCCACTGATAAAATCCCCCCTGTTCTCTAAGCAAACCACTTGTTCAATGAAGCCTTCATACGAAGAAGTAAAAGCCAACTAGGAAGTTGATACATGATGTCCACTTATTATATGTTTTTAAAACAGTTCAAATGTGAAAGACAAGATAAGGACAGGAAGATGGGGCAGGGAAAGAAGGCAGAAAGGAGGACTGAAATGGGGATTAAGAAAGGGGGAAAGGAGAAGGGGCAAGAGATAGAAAGCTATTAGAAATAAAATATGAGGTAGTGTTATTTTCTACTAAAAATAAAAATTAAGGATATTACAGATGTTATTTAATAGAAAAGTAAGTCAACAGCTTTCAGGAAGGCCAAAGACTCATTAAAGCTTTGAAAGACTTAACCATAAAAATGACACAGGATGTATTTTACTTAGTTCAAAGGCCCAGACTGAACCTTTTCATAGCGTCTGTTAACACTGCAGAGCAACTAAGGGACACACAGAAGTGTTTCATTCTTTATAGAGTACAGTCACAACTGCACGGAACAGAGCAAGTAGAATATTCACAAGTTCCAAAGTCACTGCCAACACTGAGAAACAAATGTCTCCTGAAAAGGAATAGAATACGAGTTATTAAGATCCACTTGTGGTTTAAAATAAAAATACTAAACACTATTAATAGCCTTTATTAAGAGTGCTATATACAAAGTTAAATGTATTCCTGAGTCCTGTGAGCTATTTTAAATTTATTTTTTAAGTTAGCTGGAGCAAGGCCGTACAGGCCAACTAGAATAGCATGCTTTGCTTTTGCTAGCATTAAATCAAATCAATACAATACTACCAAGTTATATCATCCTATCAGGATTTGACTGGCAGTTAAATAGAACTTTATGAAATCAAAATTGTGGAAGTTAATTCATAAAATTACAGTTTGGAAGAGAAAATCCTCTCCAAAATATGGGATTCATGAATTTTAAAAAATGACATAAACTTTGATAATAAAAAATTCAGGAGCTGTAATTTATGATTCTTGAGGGTTGAGAGTCTCCTAAAATAGACTGAGCACTGTGGTGTGCTGAGTGCTATGATAGCAGTTTCTATGCCTGATCTGCTTGTTATTTCTCACTATGAGGTAGGTCTTGGAATGCGTGGCGTACGTAGGAGAACCTGAGGCTCAGAGCACTCAGAGGACTTGCTCAAGACCCAGAGTTAGTCAAAGGAGGACTCTCGTCTCCAATTCAGGCTTCTGACTTTAGGTGATCACAACAGCGGTCTCCTGGGTTAGTTCAGACCAAGTCCGGCTACCACTTGCTCCCCTGTTTTTATTTTGACCTGACATTGAGGGATCTTCCCTCTTCCCTTTGGCCAGTTCCGCCAAACTTGGAAAGCTCTGGCCTCCCCCACTGAGTGCCTGAAACCCAAATAGGCACTAGAAATAAAATTTAAAAAGATATAGTCTCTTAGGTTATGCCCTTGTAGGTACATCGGTTGTGACAAATGTACCCCTCAGGTAAGGCATGTTGAGAAGGGACAGGGGGATATGGGAGCTCTCTGTACTTTCCTCTGAATTTTGCTGTGAACCTAAAACTGCTCCAAAATAAAGTCTTAATAAGAAAAAAGAAATTGTCTCTACCTCAAGAAATTTACTCTCTTGCCAGGAGGGAGAGGTAAATGAGCGAGGACAATTGAGTGCTATAGGTGCTTTGATGCGGCAGCAGAGGAGGGGCTGCTGAAATAGACAAGTGCAGAAGGAAAGCTCCTGAAACGCGTGCTCGTGTCAAAGGACTGGTAGTAGCAACCAGTGAGACAAAAAAAAAAGCTGCATCATTTCAGGGAAAAGGAATGGCCATGTGAGCAGAGAGGCTGAAAACACCAGGCCACATTATAAGGAATTGCACGTGATTGTAAGGTGACAGGCTGGGAAATGCAATTCCAGGTGTTAAGGTAATTCAAACTTTACCCTCCAAACCCTGCAGAGGCCCCGGAAGACCTGCGCCGGCAGTAGAGCGGCCAAATTTACCTGATGGTACCAAGATGGCAGCTTTTAAAAATTAACGTTACATTTAAGTATCTTTGAGGTTACAATCCCTCCATCAACGGCCAAATATTGCTCCAGGTCCTACTTTCCAATATTCTGCACAAGTCTAGTAAAAATAATTTGACACCAAATTTTAAAAATGTGATCAGATTAAATGAAGCTTTTTAATAAACCCTTGAATCATTTCAAAAAGTATTTGTTTAGCACCTCTGTTTAGAAGGCCCTGAACTAGGGCATTTAATTTTACAACATTATAATATAGTAAAGTCTGAAAATAAGCAGGTATTCAATTACATATTAGAAACATAATTTAGAAAAAATATGATCATTCAAAACTAAAAATAATTTCACTAAAGGGAACTGTCACAGCGGTTTACAAGGTAAATTTATCCTAGTGCTGTGAAGTTTTATTTACGGCAACTGAGTGTAACCAACATGTCAGAAATGCCTTTACTATACTATATTGACATACACCTGCTTAACATGTGTAGCACTTTTCAAAAGTCAATTTAAAAGGTGTCATCTTCCAAGATACATTTTCTCCTCCCGTGATTCTTTTCTTCCCTATGAAATTACACTTAGTTTGCTATTTCCTCTTAAGAACTATCTTTTTTCCTCATTTACCAAATTGTACTTGCCCTTCAAGACCCAGGTGGCACCAGCTGCAGGAAGCCTTCCCTGACTTCCCCTGTTTGAGGTGTTTAACCCCTTCTTTGGACTCCAGCACCCTGTGCCTAGGCTGATCCTAGCATGCTGCACACACTACTTAAATCATTGTCTTCCTAGTTTATTTCCTAACTAGAGGCCCAGTGCATGAATTCATGCACCAGTTGGGTCCCCTGGCCTGGTCTGCAGGATTGGGCCAAAACTAGCTCTCCAACATCCCCTGAGGGGTCCCGGATTGTGAGAGGGCACAAGCCAGGCCGAGGGGCCCCACTGGTGCACAATAAGGGCCAGGGAGGGACGCATGAGGTTGGTCAGCCAGGGAGGGATGGGGGAGAGCTCCAGGGCATGTCCGACCCCTCTCACTTAGTCCCAATCAGCTGGACTCCAACAGCAAGCTAACCTACTGGTCGGAGCATCTTCCCCCTGGTGGTCAGTGCATGTCATAGCAACTGGTCAACTGGTCGACTATCTGCCCCCTGGTGGTCAGTGCACATCATAACAAGCGGTTAAGCAGCCTTAGCATATCATTAGCATATGACCCTTTGATTGGTTGAACAGATCACCAGATGACCAGACACTTAGCATATTAGGCTTTTATTATATAGGATTATAACATGAGCTCCTCTAAATCCCAGACCTCATATTTCATCTCTGTATTTGCAGGAGCAGGCAGGGCCCATAGTCAGTGGCCAATAATGTTATAAAGAGAGAAAGGGGGAAAAATAAAATGAATTGTATTTCTATTTTCTCCATCATTTCTCTTTTCCTTTGTCCTCATTTCATGTCTTCCTATTATTTCTCCCCAAGTACTAATACATCATCTTTACTTCTCTTCAGTTTCATGATTTTCACCTCTCTCCTGAGGTCCTGACTATTGCAAATCATGCCGGTCGAATGTGTGAGTGGCTGAGGTTCAGAAGTGTGCTGCTACTTAGCACTGCAAGGAAGGGGTTAGATTTTACAGGCTCTGGATTAACCTTTTTTATATCCCTTCTGAGTGTTAGCTGGGAACTTTCACATGCTTTAGCTTTGCCTACTTTTCAAGATCAGCAGCTGGGTCAACAAACGTTCTGCAGCACCCTGGCTAGAATGGCAAGCTCAGGAGAGGAGTCTTCCATCTTTACATTTTAAAAAATAAAATAAAAGTTGCTCGCCACACTGATGATAACAGTAATACCTGAGAGCACTTGAGGGGAACTAGGCCTGCGCTGGCTGTGAAAGGAAAACTCACTGATGACAAAAACATGCAGCTGCCATCCTCTGAATGAGGCTAACCACTCCCAGAGAGTAGCATCAAACTGCATTTAGCACGAATAACGGAAAAGGCATGTAAGTGACTGACATGTCTGATAAGCATCTTAAAAGACTCTATGGATTTCATAGAAGAACGAAAAGTGCATCATCTGATTCTAAAAAACTAAATGATGGCTTACCGTGGACAGAGAAGTTATCTTGGAAAATTACGCAAGAAATTAATCAAAACTTAATCAGAAAAAAATACTTCGTAAGAAAGATTTTGAAATAGGAGAGGATATATGTAGGCACATTTAGGAGAGGAGACCTTGTAAAAACCCATAAATGCTTCTGTTTTTTACTTTTGGATATCAAATTGGATAAAAAGGGGTAAGAGTTGTTCTTTTTTTAAAAAAAGAAAAATAAACACTGTGTCCATCATTCCTAGAATGTGTTTTCAAAGCTGTCTGCAGTGCAAATTCACTCTCACAACTCCCTCTACAGTTATACATATTTTAACAACTTTTTAAAATAAAAATGTAGGTCAAGGAAATTGTCTATGAGCATTAAAGGAAAGTATTTATAATGTAATGTTTAATAGCAGACAACAGGCAAAAACATGGTATACTCACATGGTAATGTAGCTATTGTTACCAAAACAATGCTTTTATAATAGAAATGATGGGAACACCACACTAAACAAAATTATAGCATGTATATGAACATGCTAAAAAAAAAGGCAAAAAGATAATTATTAACAGGCACAGTCTGTGAATGCAATACTTTTGTAAAGTAAATTTTCTTAAAAAAATGTTACCTGAAAAATAAAAAGTAGTAGAAAGCTATCTACTTAGACATATCACAATAAATGTTTTTATGGAAGAGTTCTTTTTTTCATTTTATTAAGTTTATTGGGGTGACATTGGTTAATGAAACCATATAGGTTTCAAGTGTACAACCCAATAAAATATCATCTGCACACTGCACTGGGCATTCACCATCTAAAGTCAAGCCTCTTTCCATCCCCATTTATCCCCCTTGTGCCCGCTTCCACCTCCCCCTGCCCCCATTCCCTCATACCCGTGGTCGGCAAACTGCAGCTCGTGAGCCACATGCAGCTCTTTGGCCCCTTGAGCCATTTCTAAACCAAAGTTCTGATTATGTCACAGGACAACAGACCATTTAAACAGGGATCAGCACTAACCACTCCAGGGAATTCAGCAAGGGAACTAAGCCCTAATACCCTAAGGCCGTGGTCGGCAAACTATGGCTTGCGAGCCACATGCGGCTCTTTGGCCCCTTGAGTGTGGCTCTTCCTAAGCCTTAGGAGCACCCTAATTAAGTTAATAACAATGTACCTACCTATATAGTTTAAATTTAAAAAATGTGGCTCTCAAAAGAAATTTCAATCGTTGTACTGTTGATATTTGGCTCTGTTGACTAATGAGTTTGCCGACCACTGCCTCAGACCATACTGCTATGTATGTCTGTGTCATATATATTCCTTAATCCCTTCACCTTTTTTAACCCAGCCCCACAAGCCCCCTCCCCGCCTACAGCTATCAGTCTGCTTGATGTGTCTATGCTTCTGTTTCCATTTTGTTTGTTAAATTATTTTTGTTGATTAGATGCCACATATAAGTGAGATCATGTGGTATTTGTCTTTCTCTGACTGGCTCATTTCACTTGGCATAATTTCAAGGCCCATCCATGCTGTCATAAAAGGTAAGGTTTTCTTCTTTTTTATAGCCAAGTAGTGTTCCATTCAATAAATGTACTACAACTTTTTAATCCACTCATCCAATGATGGGCACTTGGGATGTTTCCAGATCTTGGCTATTGTAAATACAGCTGCAATGAACACAGGGGTGCATATATTTGTTTGAATTAGTGTTTCAAATTTCTTTGGGTATATTCCCATATTGAAATTGCTGGGTCATAAGAAGTGAAATTGCTGCGCTATCAGAGACCCTGACAGGAGGCTCCAGAGGAGTCACGCCAGTGGTTCCACCTCTAAGCTGCACCCCTCCCCCCTGTGGAATTGAGCTCAACAGGACAGGGCCAGCAGGATATGGGGAAGCAGATCAAGGCAGCTCTCCACTGGGGGTGGTGCAGGCTTGCTGGAGGGGAGCAAGCTGCACACCTCCCTTAGCTCCACAGCCATGCCACAGACCCCAACAAGGGAGTCTTCTGTTGGGGGTGGCACCTGCCAAACCCACAGAAGAGGGGGAAAGATTAGCCTCCTTTCCAAAGCCACAGAATTCAATGACTGTCTTACAGTCTGCCTATGGCTTCTGCAGAAGCCAACAGTCCTTTCTGCTGGACTTGAGCTTGGCAGGGTGTTGTCGCCAGCATTTGGAGGACTGGGTTAGTGTAGTCCCCCAGCTAGTGCTGTAAGAATAGGAGTGCCCGACCCTGGGAGATGGCACCTGCAGGTGGTGTGGGATGTTAACTTGGGATTGGGACCTCAGTAGCCGACCCTCCAGGCTTCTGTACACCCACGAGTCACCTTCCCTCTACCACAAGCTCCTGTGTGCTGGCCCTTTAGGAGAGCACTTGGGATTCTAGCAGACTCCCTCCTCTTCAGTGGGACTTTGTCCCACTGATTCTTGCTGCCAGGCACAATGAAGGCTCCTCTTTTCGGCCCTAGTGCTCTGGTTTTGGGTGTCCCAGAATGGAGTTGAGACCCCATGGTCCTCAAGGGAACTTTTGTAGCCAACATATCCTTCTTACTTATCAGCTACCACACCTGGGTGCAAGGGCCAGCCCTCTCTACGTCTCTGCCCTTCTCTGCGTAGCTTCTTCTATAAACCCTTGAATATAATGTTCCTGTTCAGCTGTCCTTCAGTTAGTTATTCAGGTTGATTGCTCTATAATTTAGCTATAAATCCAGTTTGGTGCTCAGAGGAACTGTGTGTAGCTTTCACCTGTCCTGTAGCATTCTTGGATCCTCTATAGAAGAGTTCTTAAAAAAAAAAAAAAAATTAAGTCTTCTAGAAGGTCTGCAGGGTTACTCTCAGGAAAGTCCAGTAGGGCTTTTATCTTTGTTTTTTAAAAAACAATATTTCTAGTGCTCAAAACAGTCACTGGTATATAACAGGTTCAATAAATGTTTGTTAATAAATGAGTGAGAGAATGAATGAATGGGAAGCATATACCATTGAAACTCTTGAGTCCCTCAAGTATCTTCATTTGAAAAAGGAGGTTTTGCTGCCTCTCAGTTGCTGGAAAACTTTGAACTCTACCAGGTATAGTATTCCCTTCAAGTCATCTCTTTGGGGTGGGAGAACTGGGTGAAGGTGTCAAAATGTAAACTTCTAGTTATATGATGAAAAGTTCTGGGGATTTAACATACAGCATGGTGACTACAGTTAACCATACTCTATTGTATATTTGAAAGTTACTAAGAGAGTAGACCTAAAAATTCTCATAAAAATAAAAAAATATATATAACTACTTGAGGGGATGGATGTTAACTAAATTTATTGTGGTAATCATTTTGCAATATATATACATATATAATCATTATGTTGTATACCTTAAATTAATACATGTATTAATTATATTTTCAATAAAAGTGGGGGGAAATATGCCTATTCTGGTTAATTAGAAAATAGAAGTTGCTGATTTTTAGATCTAAAACAATTCCTTAATTTCACAAGTTTAAGAAACTACTTTAGCATAAAGTCATAACTTTTGCAACATGACTTGTCTGCCACCTTTCTCTGGACCCACCTACTCCCATTCTTACCCCTGATCACTGAGCCCCGGGTATACTGTCCTCTTGGCTACTCTTTAAACTCCCAACCATGCACTACTGCCTGGAAAGCTTCTCCAGGATATCTGCTGCTCTCCCTATCTCGTTTCCTTCAGGACTCTGCACAAATGTCACTTTATCAGAGAGTGACAGCCTAAATGGAATAGCCAGCCTCAGACCCAGCTTTTGGCACTCCTCATTTCCCCCCCTTCCCTACATTTATTTTTCATCAACTTATTTTGATCTTTTACTTCTCTATCCTTGGTGCTTACCAAATGTATATTGGAACTGGAGAGCATTATGCTAAGTGAAATAAGCCAGTCAGAGAAAGATAAGTATCACATGATCTCACTCATTTGTGGAATATAATGAACAAAAACAGATCCAGAGACAGAGAAGCATCGATCAGACCATCAAACCTCAGAGGGAAGTTAGGGGAGGGTGGGGGTGAGGGGAAGAGATCAACCAAAGGACTTGTATGCATGCATATAAGCCTAACCAATGGACACAGACACCAGGGGGGTGAGGGCATGAGTGGAGGAGTCGGGGGCAATGGGGGGATAAAGACACATATGTAATACCTTAATCAATAAAGAGAGAAAAATGTTTATTGAGTGAATAAACAAGGACACAATAACATTTTATATACCACTTCAAGGAGACAATATGATATGTGATCAAGGTTCTGTCTTTTGAATATCTTTTCTAACTATTCACTATGGGGTCTAACTGTAGACTAACTTCCCTCTACTTTAGAATTTTCATCTGTAAAGAAAAACTAATAATATTTTTCTGGTAGACCCTTGGCCTCAAATAAATGCTGATTCCTCTCCTTCCTTTTACGCTGCCTCCTTTTCGTGGTTGGGAGCTAATGTGTCTATGATTCACAAGTTCTGCGATTGCTGTTAAATGAAAGGAACAATGTGTTGAGCAGACCTTTAACAATGTCTTTCCCCAAAACAACTCCTGTGGATTCTGTTTCTGTTTGGTAACCGGATACAAGGAACAAAAGGACACCTTCTTTTCTGACTGGGAAACCAAATAGAGACATTTGAGGATGATTTCATGAAGTTGCAGAATTAACGTTGAAACGTGACTGTTCTAGAGTAATGGTAAATCTGGGAAGCATTTCAGAGAGAGAACAAAAGAAGCCAAATGGGAGTGTGGCTGGAGCAGGCGCCATATATTGAGAAAAAGAGAGAAAGGAAAGGTCACGTAAGATTATGAAAGATCATGATGTCTGACTAAAAAGACCAGATTTCATACTATAATTAGTAGAGAGCCAGAGAGTCACTAAACATTTGAAAATCAGTAAGACACAGAATAATAAAATGGTAAATTTTAAAATGTTCAGAGACTTCTGAAAGCTGAGCAGCAGGCGGTACTAATGAACCCAGTGACATTTGTTCAGAAAAACAAATGACAAGGTTATAAATGGGTATTAATCATATCCTAATCTCCCTGGTCATCACCGTTTGACTCATCACATAGGAAAAGAGACATGAGCTGGGAAAGACTGAAGAACTATATTATCACAAGAGAGCACCAAAAAATGTCAACATACCAAAACAAGAGCACATGAAACTTGGCCCCCAAACAATAAGGGCTCTGTGTGTGTGTGTGATCTGAGTAGGATCTCTCTTAAGACTACTCCCTGCCTAGACTCTTCTTTATTTTTTTCTTTATTGATTAAGGTATTATGTATTTGTCCTTATCTCCCCATTACCCCGCCATCCTCCCACACATGCCCTCACCCCCCTGGTGTCTGTGTCCATTGGTTAGGCTGATATGCGTGCATACAAGTCCTTTGGTTGATCTCTCCCCCTTACACCCACCCTCCCCTGCCTTCCTTCTGAGGTTTGACAGTCTGATCGATGCTTCTTATTAAGTACAAATAAAGACATACGAACTTTATGGGTTCCAAAATGCTAAAATTCCCCTTCTGTGTATATGAGTAGGAAAAATATGATAATATTTAATTCATCCTAAAGAGAAAAATAAAAATTAATCTGTTACAGGTGCTGCTAAAAGTATTCTCACAGCAGAATTCTATAACAGAATTTAGCAAGGAATACAAGTTTTAGGACTTAGGAAACCAATAACTTAACTTCGAGGTTCTTGAAGTTATGAAAGTTCTGGCAACTAAATAGCAAGATGACACTTGTATCTGCCTGGGTTTTGTATTTTCCTTGGGTCCACTCTTCCCACAGAATGGATATGATTTATTTAGACTATCAAAGAGCTTTTATAAGGTTCTCACAAGAGCCTATTATTGAAACTTGGTAACCATGGTGTGAAAGAAAAAAAGTCGTATCAATGAATTAAATGAATTAAAAACTGCTTGAGAGGCAAAGAAGCCAAAAACAGAACTAACTGGCCAGTTCTCATGTGGAGAAAGGTTAATGATTGAGGGCTCTTATGCTCTGCAGTAGAATCAGAGTTATATTTAACTAATGACTAAGAAAGGGGAGCCCCATTCTCATTCCCCCATTTTCTGCATATCAGTCCCACACACAGAGCTCCCATTGACTGCAAAACCTTTGGCACATGGGGGAGATACAGGCAGTGTGGGGAAGTGCTTAAACCCCAGGAGAGAGCAAATATAAGTAATGAATGATAACTCATGTAGAAAGCCCCAGATATAAAGGAGACAGATCTAAATACTGTATTAGTGAAATTCAATTTCTAAAACTTTGATATATACTACATAGAAATACAAGTGCCTTTTCAAAACACAAGATGTGGTATTTCAACAACAGTACATAATTTATTGGCATAATGAGCGCCAATGTTCCATACATGAAGAATAGCTCAAGTGGGCATCTAATTCTGCAAAAACCATAAAGTCTATTTTATATATTTAGAAATGTAGAAATAAACAAGTAAAACTGATTTTAAAAATTAAGAATTACTACAGTCTTCTGAGGCAAACTTGACAAATTGGTACAGGTTTTAACAGAAGCATAACCTGATGTGAATGGAATAATTGGGAAATCATATACTCTAATTAACATTAATGCTTGTGACCATAGCTCAATATGGCATTTTCAAAACATCATTACAAACTTCACAGAAGAGGGTCCGAAAAGCCAAAAAAAACTCCTAACTTAACCTCTATTTGTCTCAGTTTCCTTGTCTATAAGAAGGGGAATAATAAAGCTGACCTCACAGGATGATTGTAAAGGTTAAGAGAGATCAGGTATGTAGAGTGTTTAAGAAAGTAAAGGTAAAAACTAATGTTAATTATTGTTGTTGTTGGTATTCATGATGTTCTAACCCCAAAGAACATGCCACAGACAATCAATACATCTTGTTTATAGCACTGTTAAGACTCAGTACTTAAGAAGACAATTAAAATGCTTTTAAATGCATTCAAATAAAGAAAACACTTAGTTTTAAAATACCTTCCCATTAACCAATTTTGTGAGATGGAAAAAAAAATAGTCAAGTTAATCTAAATAAGCCTAAAAAGAACACCACAAAACACCAGATAAATGCTAATGACATAATTCTTGAATGTACAAATAGTAGATCAAAGCTTACCGTGCAGATAATATTTTAATAAGCTCTTTTCTATTCTGTACCCGAAGGTGATTAGTTTTATACTTGCAGTCATCAATCAGTTCAGGCAAATTCAAGATCTAAAAGAGAAAAATAATTTTAATGTATAACTCACAAGTTTTTCTCGTACCTGCCTGTGGGTACTAGTGTTCAAGGCCTGCCACTCCCTCCCCAAGACCATTCCTTGCTGGTCTTTATCCTTTTCTCAACAAGAGCAACAAAGGAAACTAGAGGGAAGAATCATGCCATTAGGATGCGTGATGCTGTGACTGTCCGCACTTACAGAAATCCTCTAATCAACATATATCTTGTAGATACATTTACTTATTTATTCCACATGTAAATAAATATTATCTGTGCTGCTAGTCCTATCCATGATGTTGTACAAGATGCTAAAATAAAGGCAAAACACACACACATTTACCCTAAATGCTCACCATTAAAATAATGTCAAATTTAAAGATATTCTTCTAATACAAGTACCACTATTTTTCTTTAATATCTCTCCCTGAAGGAATAACAAATAAAAATGCTTTATATACTTCCTCTTTGGCTCCTCCTCCGTAAACGAAAAATCTATCTGCCAAGTTCCACTCACTATCCTGCAATCTTAACAAGATCATAATAGAAGTATCTAGTGGGTTTGGAATGGATGTTTTAAAAACAATATGTGGAGGCAGAGTTTGGCAGTTGGGTTGGAAAGTCAGGAGCATTTATAGACTAGGGTCAGGGCATGTAGCCTACAGAAAACTTCACTACATCTATTAATGTATTTGCTTTAAATAAAAACATTTAATGGTTTCATTTGTTTCCCACAGTATAAATAAAATAATCCATTAATCATCTTACAAAAGAGGAGAAGTAACTCAAACTACACTAAAAAATTCAAGAGTAGGGAAGACACACAAGCTCACGACACCAGCATTACCCTAATTCCAAAACCAGGTAAAGACATTACAAAGAAAAAAAAATTATAGGCCAATATCCCTCATGAATATTGATGCAAAAATTCTCAACAAAATATTAGCAACCCGACTTCAGCAATATATTAAAAATATCATACACCATGATCCTGGGATGCAAAGTTGATACACTATCAACAAATCAATTAATATGTTATACCACATTAACAAAATGAAAGATTCAAATCATATGATTACATTCATAGATGCAGAAAAGCATTTTACAAAATCCAACACCCATTTATGATACTAACTCTCAGGAAAGTGTGAATAGAGGGGACATACCACAATATAAAGCCCATAAATGATTAAATCCACAGCCAACATCATAGTCAATGGGGAAAAACAAAAATCGTTTCCCTCAAGATCAGGAACAAGACAGAAATGTCCACTTTCAACATTCTTATTCCACATAATACTGGAACTTCTAGCCACAGCAATCAGACAAGAAGAAAAACTAAAAGGCATCCAAATTGGAAAGAAACAAGTAAAACTGTCATTATTTGCAGATACTATATATAGAGAGAACACTAAAGATACCACCAAAAAACCTACTAGAACTGATAAATTAATTTTAATTTAAATTAAATTAAATTAATTTTAATTAATTTTAATTTAAATTAAATTAAATTAATTTTAATTAATTTAATTTAATTAGTTTTAAAACAAAACTGCAATGAGATACCATCTCACACTTGTCAGATGGCTACCATCCATAAATTAACAAACAACAAGTGTTGGGGAGGATGCAGGGAAAAGGAAACCTTAGTGTACTGTTGGTGAAAATGCAGATTGATGCAACCGCTATGGAAAAAAGTTTGGATCATATAGAACATTGGAACAGAGAGCATTTTTTTAGGTGGAATAAGTCTGACAGAAAAAGCAAATATGCTCTGATTTCTTTTTTATGAGGAATCAAAAATACAAAACAAATAAACAAAATGAAATAGAGGCAAACTCCTAGATAGAACTGATGGTTATTACCAGTAAGGAGATTGGGGGGTAAAGGAAAGTACAAATGTCCAATTATAAACTAAACAATTCATGAAGATGTAATATATAGCATAGGGAATATAATCAATAATATTGTAATAACTATGAACAGTGACAGGTAATTACTAAACTTATGGTGATCACTTTGTAAGGAATATAAATATTGAATCACTATGTTGTACACCTAAAACTAATAATATTGCATGTCAACTATAATTAAAAATACATATTAAAAGAACTAAATGGAAAAGTAGAAATGATCAGCAAAAGAAATAGAAGATATGATGAACCAAATGGAAATTTTAGAACTAAAAAATACAGCTAAATAAAGAAAGAAACACTTCACTAAGTGAGCTCAATAGCACAATGGAGATGACAGAGTAAACAATCAAAAGATTGAAAATAGATAACTAGAAATTATTCTATCTGAACCACAGAAAGAAGAAAACTAGTCCCCTCCCCCAAAAAATGAAAGAACACATCTTCAAGGACCAGTATTACAATAGCAAAAAGTCTAATATTTAGGTTATTGTACTCCCAGAAGGAGAGGAGAAAGAGTATACGCTGCAAACTTCCCAAATTTGGTAAAAATTAAAAACCTACTGATTTAATAATTTCATAGAACCTCAAATAGGATAAACCTCACTACATCCATGCCCAAATACAACAAAATCTTACTGGTGAAAACTAATGACAAAGATAAAAATTTTGAAACTCCCCCAAGAAAAATGAATATTGACTCAACTGATTGCAGATTTTTTGTTAGGAATTACATAACCCAGAGCAAAGTGGCACAATGTGCTTAAAGGACTGAAAGGAAAGAACTGTCAACTCAGAATTCTATACCCAATAGAAATGTCCTTTTAAAATGAAGGTTAAGTGAAAGCATTCTTCCTCCCTCTTTGCCATTCTGTTTTGAACAAGCAAATGCTTTTTATTTCTTTTAGGGAAAATAGTACCTAGTAGGAGTACATGACATTTGTTTAGTGCTTAATAGATAAAGCACTTTTGTTTACATTGTTTCATTTTTTTCTGAAGCAGCACTCTTTAAAGCACCTAAAGAATAATTAGAATGAGTATGATCATAACACATGAAGCAGTTTCTCTAGAAACATTACTTTTGCTCACTGTTTAACACTTCCAAAGAGAAAAGAGGTCCAATAAGTCAAATAAGGACACACGAGAAAAGAGGTCCAATAAGTAAAATCAGTTACCCTTGAGTGCAGTCACAGAGTAGTGTTATATGTAGCTAAAGTATATTCTGGGTGAGGCCAGATTTATAAATTTAAGCTGTGATTTAATGAAGGCACTTGCTTTTTTAAAATTTATCTTTATTGTTTAAAGTTATACAGATGTACCCATTTTTCCCCATTGAACCCTTATAGCCTGCCTCCTCCCCTTGCCCCAGGCCTTCATCCTATATAATAAATAGGTAATATGCAAATTAACCCTCACACCCTCACAAGATGGCTGCCTATGACCAGGCTGGCAGGGGGGTTAGTGAGGGACGACCAAAGGACTGAACAGCAGGCTGCATGGGGTGACCAGGACAGTGGGGGTGGGGCGTGTGGGGCAACCAAGCCGGTGGGGGTGGTGCAGTTGGGGGTGACCAGGCTGGCAGGGGGGGCAGTTGGGGGTAATTAGGTTGGCAAGGGGGGCAATGAGGGGTGACCAGGCCAGCAGAAAGGGGTAGTTGGGGGCAACCAGTCCAGCAGGGGGGGCAGTAAGGGGTGACCAGGCCAGTTGGGGGGGGGGCAGTTAGGAGCAACCAGGCCGGCAGGGAGGGGGCAGTTGGGGGCAACCTAGCCGGCAGTGGGGGGCAGTTAGGGGTGATCAGGCCAGCGGAGGGAGCAGTTAGAGGCGATCAGGCAGGCAGGCAGGTGAGCAATTAGGAGCCAGCGGTCCAGGATTGTGAGAGGGATGTCCCCCAAGGGTTCCCGGATTAGAGAGGGTGCAGTCTGGGCTGAGGGGACCCACGCCCCCATGCACAAATTTCGTGCACCGGGCCTCTAGTCATGAAATAACTTATTCACTCTACGGGAGGGAGGTAAGATTGGTATTCCTTCACAAGTCTTGAGGTCAATTCTTGGATCAGGTGTGGTGACTGAGGTTTTCAGAAAGAGCACTCTGTGTGCTGTAGCTTTGTAAAATGTGGGAGAGTAATGCGGTCTTTATTATTACTAAAGGAAATGAAAAAGTGAAACATTAAAAAGAGAAATTATACCATTGAGATTCTCTCTTTACTCTGGAGAATCTTTTTCACTTCTCTCTCCATTTTATTTATTTATTTATTTACTTACTTACCTACTAGTATTTTTCAATTACAGTTTACATTCAATATTATTCTGTCTCAGAAGTTCAACATAATGGTTAGAAAATTACATACTTTACAGAGTGGTCCCTCAAGTTTCAAGTACCCACCTGGCCCCAAATATAGTGTTTATAATATTATTGACTATATTCCTATGTAGTAATCTATATCTCCCTGACTTTTAACTACCAATTTGTACTTCTTAATCTCTCCCAACCTCCCAACCACTTCCCTTCTGACACTGTCAGTCTGCCCTCTGTATCCATGAGTCCGTTTCTATTTTGTTTGTTTGTTTTATGTTGAGTCATATGAAATCTATATATGTTTGGGATATTAACCCCTTATCAGATATATCATTTGCAAACAACTTCTGCCATGCAGTAGGTTGCCTTTTCATCTTGTCGATGCTGTCCTTCACTGTTCAAAAGTTCATTAGTTTGATGTAGTCCCATTTGCTTTTTTTAATTTTTTTTCTTTGCCCAAGAAACCATATCCAAAAAAAAAAAAGTGATTGCTAAGTCAAAGAGTATACTGCCTATATTTTCTGTTAAGAATTTTATGGTTTAGGTCTTACATTCAAGTATTTAGCCCATTTTAAGTTTATTTTTGTACATGATGTAAAAAAAAAAAAGTGGCCTAGTTTCATGGTTTTTGGATGTGTCTGTCCAATTTTATCAACATATATTTTGAAGAGACTATCTTTTCCCCACTGTATATATCTGTCTCCTTTGTCATAGATTAATTGACCATATTCATGTTGGTTTATTTCAGGCTCTTTATTATGTTCCATTGATCTATGTGCCTGGTTTTATTTCAGAACCCTACTGTTTTCCTTACCATTGCTTTATAATATAGTTTGAAATCAGGGTACATGATACCTGCAACTTAGTTCCGTTACCTCAAGATTGCTTTGGCTATTCAGGGTTTTTTGTGGCTTCATATACATGTTAGAATTATTTGTTTCTATTTTTGTGGAAATTGCCATTTGGATAGAGATTGCATTCAATCTGGTAATTAATTGGGCCAGTATAGACATTTTAGCAATATTAATTTTTCTAATCCAATAGCATGGTATATTCCATTTATTTATGTCTTTTTCTATTTCTTTCTTCAATGTCTTATAGTTTTCAGAATACAGGTCTTTTACTCCCTGGTTCAATTTGTTTCTAGGTATTTCATTCTTTTTAATGCAATTATAAATGAGACTTTTTTTCTTAATTTCTCTTTCTTATAATTCACTTTTTGTGTATAAAAATGAAACTGATTTTTAAATATTAATTTTAAAACCTAAAATAGACTGTTATAAACATAGATTATATATGAATCTCATGGTAACAACAAACCAAAAACCTATAATAGATACACAAAAATAAAGACAAAAGAATTCAAACACATCACTAAAGAAAATTATCTTTAAGATTCTCTCTTTATCTTTAAATTTTAATTATTATGTGTTTTGGTGTGGACCTCTTTTGATTCACCTTGTTTGGGACTCTCTGTGCTTCCTGGACTTGAATGCTTAGTCCTACTCCAGGTTAGGGGAGTTTTCAGACATTATCACTTCAGATACATTTTTCTGTCCCTTTCTGTCTTCCACTTTTGGTATCCCTATGATGTAAATGTCTAAATGCTTCTTTGATATTATCCCTAAGGTACCATAAACTATCTCTTTTAATTTTTGCTTTTCTGATTTTGTGATTTCCACTACCTTGTTTTCCAGGTTACTGATTCAGTCTTATGCATCATCTAATCTACTATATTTTACAATTTATCTTTTTTGTAAGATGTCCTCCCCGCCATACCCTCTTCACCCCTCTCTTACCCTCTCCCTAGGCCTTCCCCACACTACTGTCTGTTCATGGGTTATGCATATATGCATATAAGTTCATTGGTTAATCTCTTCCCACCTCCCCTCTCTCTGAAATACATCGGTCTGTTGCACACATCATTGTCTCTGGATCTATTTTGTTCATCAGTTTATTTTGTTCGTTAGGTACCACATATAAGTGAGATCGAGTAGATGAATGGACTAAAAAACCATGGTACACAATGGAATACTATGCAACTGTAAAAAAGAAGAATCACTGACCCTTTGAGACCGCATGGAGGGATCTGGAGAGTATTATGCTTATCGAAATAAGCCAGTAAGAGAAAGAAAAGTATCATATGGTCTCACTTATATGTGGAATCTAATCTATTGATTCCCTCTAGTGTGTTTTTCATTTCAATTATTATATTCTTCAGTCCTTATTGGTTCTTTTTATTTTCTTTCTCTTTGTTGAAGTACTCACTAAGTTCATCTATTCTTTTCCTAAGTTTGTTGAGCATTTTTATAATCAATGTTTTGAACTCTTTACTTGGTAGATTTCTTATCTCCATTTGATTTAGTCCTTCTTCTGGGTTTTTGTCCTGTTCTTTCATTTGGAACATGTTTCTCTGTCTCTTCATTTAGGCTACGTTTCTTTGAATTAGACAAAACAGCATTACCTCCTCTGGTAATGAAGAAGTGGCCTTATGTAAGAGCGTCCCCTTTGCAAACTATGCGTACCAGGTGTCCGGCAGGCCAGGTGAAGCTGGAGCTGGAGAAAGTGAGGGCTATAGGGAGACCCAGAGGCAAGCCTCACCTGGGCTGCCTTGGCAGGCTGGCTGGGTCTTTAGTTGGGGCCGGCACAGGTTACCGGCAGTCCCAGCAGGCAAGCAGAGCCAAGGCCACTTTGGCAGGTCAGGTGGAGCTGTAGTTGGAGCAGGCTGAGGCTTCGGTAAGTCCAGGGGACAAACAGCACTGCACGCGGCTGGAGCTGTAGTTAAAGGAGGCATGCACCATGGGGAGTCCAGGGGCCAGCCACAGAGCTGGTGTGGGCATGGGGTCTGGGGCAGACAGGGATGGCCTTGGCCAGCTGCCTAGGACTTCTGGATTGTGTTTGTGCTCATGAAATCAAGGTGGAGTGGCAGCAAAACAAATGGTGCTCTTCTGTGTCTCTGACATCAGAGAGAGTTCCCACAGTTGCCCACATGCTTGGCAAATGCTCTAGGGGGGTGGTTCTCAACCTTCTGGCCCTTTAAATACAGTTCCTCATGTGGTGACCCAACCATAAAATTATTTTCATTGCTACTTCATAACTGTAATGTTGCTACTGTTATGAATCGTAATGAAAATATCTGATATGCAGGATGGTCTTAGGCGACCCCTGTGAAAGGGTTGTTCGACCGCCAAAGGGGTCGCGACCCACAGGTTGAGAACCGCTGCTCTAGGGCTAGTAAATGAATTTACTTCCCATATATATAGGTGCCCTTTAAACCGGTTTTTTCTCTGTGCCCAGGTTAGACAAGTCTGTGTGTGGGCCCTTCAGTGATCCCTTCCTGTGCCCCATCTCAGACATACTAAGTCAAAATCTTTGGGAATGGACATTTGCTATGCATGCTGACGTTGGGAGCCAATGCATATTGCCTCCAATAAAAGAAACTTTAAACTTTAAGTACAAATAACTTTTAAAAGGATGTCAATATACTTCAAATAGGAATACCCATTAGATTTGGCATTAATCAGCTTGAAATATCTTACATATGCTCACATTCTCCACTCTTCTGTATCATGTTAAGGGCCATAAAGTAGGATTTTTTTATAAAGCAAGGTTCACTTTATATGTAGGAAGATATTCTCAACTCCAAGCTTTGAACCCAATGTTCTTGCCCTCTCTAATCCCTGACAATAAGAGCTCCCTAACAGGAACCTCCCCAAAAAGTGTTAGTTAAGCAGTATATCAAATTTTATTTTGGGAAGAGATTAGGCCTAAGTGAATTCTACTCATTTGTGGCAGACAATATTGCTACATTTCTCCCCAGGAGGTAGGGAAGTAGAGTGGCCATATATTTCAAAGTGGATCTTACTTGGCAAAAGAACAATCTTGATGGGCTCACTGTCAAAAACTGGGGATCTCATCTTCTATAAAGCCAGCTTGAATAGCAAGCCTCTCAGTATGAGATATATCTGAATAAAAAAATACTTAGAAGAAACTCACCCACTACAGTTGGGAGGGGGGAAATCTTGCATCAAAGTAAGGACACCAGTGTCCTGACCAGTGTGGCTCAGCTGGTTGGAGCATCAGCCCATGCACCCAAGGGTCACAGGTTCGATTCCCTGTCAAAGCACATACCCAGGCTTCGGGTTTGATCCCTGGTTGGGGCACATACAGGAGGCAACAAATTGATGTTTCTCTCTCATAGCGATGTTTCTTTCTCTCTCACTCCCTCTCCCTTCCTCTCCCTCTAAGAAAGAAAAAAAAAAATCCTTGAGTGAAGATTTTTTTTAAATAATAAAGTAAATAAGGACATAGGTGATACTTCTTAGGTGAAAAGGTCTTTTTAAAACAAGTTTACATGTAAGGATATAATTAGGAAGTTTGAAAAAGCCAATCAGATTGCAATGTTTGCTCAATATGCCTAGTAAATGATGTAAATAACATTAAAATCTTTTATACAATTTTTTCTGAATATATCAGAATTTTATAGATACTGTCTTAATGGCTCAAAATAGGAATTATCATTCCTGACGCACATATGGAAAAAACAAGGTCAGTATGCCACTCCCCAAAGCCCTCTGGTAGTCTTTTTTTTAAACAATGTGTCATAACACTCAACAATAACTCATATTTTAGTACTATAATTTATGGAAAATATCCTGCTTTGAAATAAAAATCTTTTCCAATAAATGTTCTTACGGATATTTATGAGGAAGTTCAAAAGTTTCAAATTAATCAGCAATAATGAATCAAAAATAAAAAGAATTCAGTACAGTTATTTTCAACAGTAAAGAATATGTCAACCAGTAATTTCTCTCCTCTCCTCCCCCACCTTTTCTGGAGAGAGAAAACTCCAAAACATATGGCCCAGGAAGACAATCTGTACTCATTTATAGCAATGAACTGGCTTTTACATCTCTGGAGCTAGAGTACACAAATGACTTCATAGGCAACAGCTTCCGTATGTTTCATATTTTTAACATTGACCGTTCACAATAAAGATTCTTTGATCCCAGATCAAATGTATGAATCAATTTTCTCTACGCTTATTCAGAGAAACCATTATAAAAGCCCCCCTCGTCCCCACCTCATATGTTCCAGCCCTTGCTCCAATCAGAACTATCTCCATTTGTCACCTTCTCTGTGGTACTTCCCACCCCTTTGCTGTGGTTTTTAGCTCTGCTCGTTAACCTCTCATTCGAAAGAGGCACAGTAATAAATAAGTTTTGTACATAATAAGTTAACCACAATAAATAAGGTTCCTATAAGGAACTCATAGGCATCTTTAATAAAACTGAAAGCTCATGGTACTATAGTTAGTAAAAAAAAAAAAAAAGTCCGAATCAGGAAAAACATCCTCAGTTCCTCAGTAATTGAGGCCTTTGCCTATAAGCAAGAAAAAAACACATGCATTTTGTTTTAAAGAACTAGATTATATTTATGGCATTACAACTGGAAAAAGTAAACTGAAATCTAAGGCCTTAAATTAAAAAAAAAAAAAAAAAAGGACCAAGGAGAGCCTAGATAAATGCAAAACATTAATTTTTTTTAAAATTCCTAAGCACTGCTAAAAAATAAGAGTATCTTCAGGCCGCCTGGTGTGGCTCAGTGGTTGAGCACTGACCTATGAACCAGAGGTCATGGTTTGATTCCTGGTCACGGCATGGCAGCCAATTGATAATTCTCTCTCATCATTGATGTTTCTATCTCTTTCTCCCTCTCCCTTCCTCTTTAAAATCAATAAAAAAATATTTTTAATAAAAAAAAAGAGTATCTTCAACATAAAATTATTTTATGAATCCAAGGCCACTTTTAAGGCCTTATGAGGAGCAACATTTTTTATAAAACTGGATGCTAAAATCTTAAAACAAATTTTGCAGAAAGGTAATCATTAAAATACTTCAAATTCTTACAAAATTTTCTGGTGATAAATAAAATAAATTTGGTAGAAGATTATATTTGGGCCTAGTTAGGCCCACGTTGTAGAAGAAAAAAGGGAAAGGAAGAAAAAAAGAGGGAGGGAGGAAAAAAACAAGTGTTAAAGATTCCCTTTAATTTTGTTATTGTTATTGTTTGTTTCCTTTTGTTTGGACTGGCAGACAGGTCAGGTTTTAGAATAATTTAAGGTACTATCATTCTTCATTTCAAAATACAGCCCCATACCTCAGGAAAAAAATAATAAAACAGTGAGAGTGCTGATTCAGACCCTGTACTTGGCATTTATAAGCATGAAAATGGCGTACTTTAACTTAAGTCTTAACACAGGAGGTTCTTGAGTTGCTTATAGACTTAGCAACACTGTTCTAGGCAAAATTAAACCTTCCTGGCTTTTTACTACATGAGTTGTTGCATATGTCATCCACCCACCCCAAAGGTTACAAGTTACCTTGCACACGGTAGCAAACTGTTGGTTATTTCCTGCTCCAACTACAAGATAGCCATCCTTGGTTTTAAAAGCCTAAAATAAAAAATACATACATAAGTATATAATTTTATATACTGAGAATACCACAAAAGTTGGCTTTAATTTCTAAAACTTCTATATAAAAAAAGCTTGTTCTAAAGCAATGTTATTAAGCCAGTATCAACAAATTAGTATATTTTCCACTTCTATTTGCATAGTGGCTTTCATTTGGGATTTTCAAAGCACTTTCTGGCTCTTCCGGTGTTATAACATGGGAGGGGGAAATAACTTAAGAAAATGAAGAAAATACGGGAATTTTATTACAGCTCATAATGTGAAATTCTGTATTCATTACAACACGAATAATGTTGAATTTTCCCAAAGTTTTGTGTTTTGTTTCCACTTTTTTCTTGTAGGACAGAACAAGAGGATACATTGTTTTCTACAAAATAAATGAATAGATGGGAAAAAGAAAGCAGAAGGAAGGAAAGAAGGAAGGGAAAGAGGGTGGACGAGTGCACTGATGCAGCTACATTTCATCTTTGAAAACCTCAGATGCAAACTTGTGCACAGTTTTTACTCTTTAGTAAGTGAAAATGGGCATATCTGGATCCTGGACTTCCTGTGGCTTATCTACCTGAAAATGTCTGTCCCTTTTTGGAGAGACAGACATTTAGACAGCAATACCGATAAGTAATCAACATTCCCATGTCCCATAATCCTAGCCTCTCTGGAGAACTCAGCACCTTCTTCTCCACATTTGATCACAGTAGAGTTTGGAGTAACCAAACTTTACCCTCAGAAAGATTTCTTCCCACTTTCCTTAAATAAATACATTC
Organism: Myotis myotis; assembly: GCF_014108235.1. Lineage (NCBI taxonomy): Eukaryota > Metazoa > Chordata > Mammalia > Chiroptera > Vespertilionidae > Myotis > Myotis myotis. The sequence continues at coordinate 9,749,936 of NW_023416315.1, forward strand.
CTTTAGTTTCCTTCTTTTCTATGTAAAAATTGCTCTGTATCTTTGCCTACTTTTTCTTCTCTCACTCCTGCCTCTATCTTTCTTAGCAGGGCTTACTCCCATGCTAATGACCTTGGTGCTGCTTTAACTAACATCTTCCAGAACCCTGCTCAAACACCTTGCATCTCTTTACTTCCACTGGATCCTTGTCAACTGCCTACTTATAGGCTCATGTCTACACTGAAAATATTGACAGCAACAAAACAAAATTGTCTACTGCCTACTTATAGGCTAATGCCTACTAAAAATATTAACAGCAACAAAACAAAATTTCCATCAATCCTGTCATCCCTCTCAAATGATCTTCCCTCCATCTCTAAATGGTATGAAAGTGCCACCTGCCTGCCCTTCTTCACCACGCTGACCCCTCTTTATTATTTAGTACTGTTATTAACAGATTATCCCATCTTCCAGAAACCTGTCGTCTCTAAGCTCCGTCTAGGTTCATCTTCAATCTCTCTTACTTGTCTTGCAGGGGTATCTTCTCCTCAGCCTTCAGCATTTCTTAAGCATCTTTACTTGGTCTTTTAGTTCACTTGCTTCTTATGGTAGCCACTAGCCACATGTGGCAATTGAATTTAAATAAACTAAAATTAGATTAGTCACAAAATTTTATATATGTGATTCCATTTACATGAAAAATCCAAAGAGTCGTATCTGTGGAGGCAGATTAATGGCTACCTAGGTCTAAGGAAGTTGTAAAAATTTGGGGAGCTACTGCTAATTAACATTGGGTTTCTTGTTGAGGTGATGGAAAGTAGTAATATTGACTGTGGTAATGGCGGCTCAACTCTGTGAATACACTAAAAACCATTGAATTCTATAACTTACATGGGTGAACTTATGTAGTATGTGAATTATTTCCCAATGAAACTGTCAATAAGAAAAATTAAATTAATGGTTCAACTCCACAGACACACTAGCTACATGTCAATCATTCAATAGCCACACATGGCCAGTGGCTGTCGTATTTGGTAATTTGATAATGGAGAGCATTTCCACCATCACCATAGAAAGGAGTACAGTACTGGTAGAGCAGAGCTGGTAGATTGTATTTTTTCTTTATTGTTCCTACTAAGACTAACATGATATCTTAAGAATGTCAATTAATAAATTGTTATAAATTGTTAATGAATCAATCAAGTGATTGCTTCCATGTAGTAGACTTGTGGCTAAATGGATTGTAAGGAAAACACTAAAATAGGTTTATCCTATTTACATTTTTGCTTGATTTGGTAATGAATGCTACTAAAAAGATATCACATGCACTATTTTAAACATTCATTTCCCTGTTCACAGGGAAAAGCAAAATTAATATTATATATAAGGCATTAGTGTTTCTTAAACTACCAAAAGGGATCTGAAATACAGCTGTGAGTGAGAGACGAAGGGTTTTTGAGCGAAGGTATCCCAACACAGGTAGTATATTTGCTCTCCTTTTTGCAAAGGAAGAGGAAGTTGGGGAGTGCAGAACTTATGTGAAGTATCAATGTGTGTTGACAGGTATAATGTAAGGAAAGGTTTTCAAAAATTTATATTAGTAACATGTTAAACAAGTTTACATTTGGGGGGAGAGGTTATTTTCCTTTTAATTAATGATGAAATGCTTGTTTTTTCCTTAAGCTTGAAACCTACCATGAAATACATCTTTACCGACATATAACTTTTAAAAACTTAAGCAGAGATAACTAGTTAATGATCACAGGAAAGTGAATAACAGCTAAGCCACCAGAATATGATTAGACTAAAGAGCACCTAATCAGACTTATAGAAATAAAGGTAAGATTATTCGTGCTTTAAATAGTTATTTGGTCCCTCCTTTGTTGTTACAGTGTTTACTAAATATATTTTAATAACTTTCTAAAAAAAAATACTACATTATGCTGTAGACTGAAATGTTATAGGTTCCCCACCCCTAACCCCCCCCCAAAAAAAAAAAATCACATATTGAAATCCTAACCCCAGTGAGATGAAATTAGGAGCAAGAACACAGCCATCTATGAACCAGGAAGTAGGTCTTCACCAGACACCAAATCTGCAATGCCTTGACCTTGAACTTCCTATTCTCAACAACTGTAAGAAATAAATGTTTGCTGTTTAAGCCACCCAGCCTATGCTATTCTGTTATAGCAACCTGAGAAATGGTACTGAGAAGAGAGGTACTGCTGTAAAAAGTACCTACAGATGTGGAAGCATCTTTAGAACTGGGTAATGCATAGAGACTAGAAGAGTTTTGAGGTACAAAATAAAAAAATCTACATTGCCATGAACAAACCATTAAGGGGAATTCTGGTGAGAGCTCAAAAAGAAAAGAAAGCACCGTGGAGAGAGCCTTCGTCTTCTTAAAAAATAACCTGAGTCAATCTGAATGGAATGTTGGTAGAAATATAGACGGTAAAGATCATTTTGATGAGGTCTCGGGTGGAAATGAGGAATATGTTATTGGAAACTGAAGGAAAGGTGATCCTTGTTACAAAGTCGAAAAACTTGGCTGAACTGTGTTCATGTTCGAGTATTTCATGGAAGGCAGAACTTGCTAGAGATGAAGCTGGATGTTTAGCTAAAGCTCTTTCTAAGCAACATGTTGAAGGTACAACTTGGCTCCTCCCGACTGCTTATAGTACAATGCGAAAAAAGAGAAATGACTCAAAGGTAAAATGATTAAGCAAAAAGAAAACAGAAACTAAGGATTTGAAAATTCTCTATCTATAGGGTGTCCCCCAAAAAATGTATACACACACTTTGAATAATTATGAAGGCAGTGTTTCTTAAAATACATTTCACTTTCAGAATTGAGCTATCAGCTGTTAAAGTGTGTAATACATTTTTGGGACCCCCTGTATGTTGTGAAAACTGAGAACTTATGGTCAGAAGAAAACATTAAGGGTGTGGCCAAGTGGCCATTTGATAAGAGCATACCCTTTAGCAGGGGAATGAATAAACTGTGATACATCCAGACAATGGAATATTACTCATAAAAAGAAATGAGCTATCAAGTCATGAAAAGACATAGAGGAACCTTAAATAAACATTACTAAGTGAAAGAAGCCAATCTAAAAAAGCTATATGTTACATGATCCCAGCTATATGACCCTCTGGAAAAGGCAAAACTATTTTTACAATAAAAAGATCAGTGGTTGCTGGAGCAGGTTGGGGAGGAAGGATGAATAGGTAGAGCACAGAGGATTTTCAGGGCAATGAAAATACTCAGTGTTATACCATGAAGATGGATTCATGTCATTACACATTTGTCCAAACCAATGGAATGTATACCAAGAGTGAACCCTAATATAAACAATGGACTTCGAATGATCATTATGTGTCAGTGTAGGTTCATCAATTGTAACAAATATACTACTCCTGGGTAAGGGGTACGTGGATGTTGATAACGGGGGAGACTTTACATGTGTGGGGGAAAGTGGTATAATGGGAAATTTCTGTTCTTTTTGTTCAATTTTGCTGTGAACCTAAAATTGCTCTAAAAATCATTTTTTTAAAAAGGACAATAGGAAGCATCCTTATGGTGATGATAATGTTCTGTATCTAGAATATATCAATGTCAATATCCTGATTGTGATATTATACTATAGTTTTGCAAGATGTTACCATTGGCATAAATTGTACAAGGGGTACACAGAATCTGTCTCTATTATTTATTACAATACATGTGAATCTACAATTATCTCAACTTTTTAAAAAATTTTATCTTTATTGTTTAAAGTATTACAGTTGTAAAAAAGAGGTCAGCATTTTTATTTTCATTTTTCCAAAACATGCTGCTATATAATACTAGAGCCCTGATAACAGAGATGGAAGGAAATAAAGTTAAGAAGTATTTAGATGTTAAAATCTACTACCATTGGTAATGACTTGAACATGACAGTTAAGAGTTGAAATATAAGGGAAAGGAAGGCACCATGGATGGCATTTAGGTGTCCGAGGAGTTTTTGTGATAATCCAGAGGAAATTTCAAATGAGTAGGAATTGGGGACCACATGAAAGCCTGAACTGTAGACAAAACTTGGGAGTCATTTGCTTGTCACCCATTACTAAAGCCATCACATAGGTGAGGTCTTTTACAAAGAGTTCATACTGCAGAGCAGGGAGGGGTACGGGAGCCAAGGATGAGTCTGAAGGCCTCCCCCATTTGAAAGAGGGCAGAAGAGAAGTCAGCCAGAGAGTAAGATGCGCACTAATGGATGCCCACAGGCCGTCTTTCCTTACCTCAGCGAATGTGGCCCTGGTATCACAATGTAGACAGAATCTGGTTTGAAGTGGACCAAGGACTAAGTAACAGGTAAGGAAATGGAGGCAGCACATGCAAACATCCAAGAAGTGAAGAATGAGCAAGGGACGGAGGGCACAGGGGGAGCACGATGCAGAGCCAGGCCCCATGTCAGCTGGGGTGAAAGTTCCCACTGGATCCTTCTGCTTTGTGATGAAGGAAGAGGTGAGGCCATCAAATGAGAGTAGGGCTGGGAGACATGAGACTAGAAGACTGAAAGGAGTGGAGACTTGCTGACGTATCATTACCAAGAGGGAGAGAACAGAGTACCCCGATAAGCACAACTGTCATGCTGAAGTGCTGAGAGCCCAATGAAGTGGCTTTCTTCCATCATCACTCAGTTACAGGGAATAAATGAATATTTACATTCACTAGATTTAGGGTTCTATCGGATGGATATGACAGAGATACAAGTTTAGGAAAAATACCCAGAACGTTACTGAGCAGTGAACAATGGGCTGAGTATGAAACAGGTGGTGAAGACAGGAGGATTCTATGGATAGGATAGTGCATAAGAAATCCTGTGAAGTCAACAAATTCTCATAATAAAAGTAACTCAACATGCAAGGTGGGAAGGTCAGATAGTAAAATGCTTCATTCAGTGGTTATTGAAGTGAAACAACTTCAGTGTGAGGTGAGAGCCACAGTAGGAGGGACATACAATAGTTGCTGATAAAAGTTGGGGACTCAATAATTATTAAACAATTTCTATATACTGGGTTCTGCATAAAAGGAACTCCCGCATGCATTCCCAGCCCTCAGATTCTGGTGCCTGGGCCCTCATCCACTCTGCAAATAACTCCTCATCCTCGGCTGCCTCACTCTCTATACCAGGCATGGTAAGTGACAACAGGCCATGCACACCCTCACAGATCAAAAGCATCCAATTGAGCTGCAAACACTGATGACTAGGCACAGGGGTGGGCAAACTTTTTGACTCGAGGGCCACAAGGGGTTCTTAAACTGGACCGGAGGGCCGGAACAAACGCATGGATGGAGTGTTTGTGTGAACTAATATAAATTCAAAGTAAACATCATTACATCAAAGGGTACGGTCTTTTTTTTTTTTTTTTTTAGTTTTATTCATTTCAAACGGGCCGAATCAGGCCCACGGGCCGTAGTTTGCCCACGGCTGGACTAGGGTGTCTTTTCTTGTGTAAGGAAGTCAAGCCTCAGGTGGAAAAAAGCAATTGCTTCTGCATGAAAAGGTGGGAAAAGGGCAGTAGGAGCAAATATCTGTAGTTTTGTTTTGTTTTGTATTTTTAATATTTTTTAATCTTTTTTTGATTGTTTAAAGTATTACGTATGTCTCCTTTTTCCCCAATTGAACCCTCGCCGGCTACCCCCACCCTCCAGGACAAGCCCCCACCGTCCCAGTGTCCATGTCTACTGGTTATGCTAATATGCATGCATACCAGTCCTTTGGTTGATCTCTAACCCCCCACCCTCCCCTGCCTTCCCTCTGAGGTTGGACGGTCTGTTTGGTGTTTCTTTGTCTCTGGATCTATTTTTGTTCATCAGTTTATGTTGTTCATTATATCCCACATATGAGTGAGATCATGTGATATTTATCTTTAGTTTCAAAAAGACAAAGCCAGAACTAAGCTTTTCCACAGAGGAGACCAGATTTTATTATTCCTGAGGAAAGATGCTTCTTTCTGTGGGTTGTGCTCATCCAAGCGTGACAAGTTTCACTGGTTGGAAGATCACGCAGAAATGAGATGATTCTCTTCACATTCTAGTCATGATAAACCTCCTCTCTTTGGAGAGAGGTGTTTTTCAGGCTGAGGAAATATTTATTGGTAAAGGAGTAGATGTCCCAAGGAAATGGCACAAGTCATCACATTGGAAGACATGGAAAGATATGTAAAGAGCATGAGGGTTCAGAGTTTAGCTCCTCTAGTTAGAGCAGTTTCAGATGTGAAATGTGACCATACGATTGACTGGGGGGTAAAGACGTGAAATACAGGAGCAGGGAATAGTGAGCAGATGTGAAGGCAGAGAAATAGGAGGGTCCGTCTGGAATTCCCATTGTTCTTGGAAGTTTCTGTTCTTCCCAGATGCTCCGCTTTCTGAGCTTCTAGGCATGCTGACCCCATGTGATGATGCCCTAACTACTGAGCTTTCAAAATACAAAACCACAGGAGGAAGTTCTGCATCAACTTAATCTATTAGATGATCGAATGGAAAAAAGAAAAACTGGAACCTTCTGCATCACCCTCGTAAGCTACCCGTGTTGATTTACCAGTATTTTCTCTGGTCTAGATAAAGTGCATATAATTGGTAGTGTCTACTTTAAAAAAAAAAAAAAAAGAACACAAATGTTAAGCCTTTGGGTTACTTAATTTTGAACACCACATTCTTCCACAAAAGGTAACCCTTGCTAAATGACTTCATCATTCACTGGAAAAAGACATTCCATGAAGTTTAACTCACTGCCATGAGAATGTTCTCTGGAATGTCAAGCAGTCACTGGCTTTGGGGCTGGGAGAGTACATTGTGACAAATATAGAGCACTATTTCCTATCACCAACACTTCAGTTCACCTTATGGTGTCAGAGCTGGCTGAGCCAGATGGCTATGAGGCACAAACTGCTTACCAGTCAAGAACAGTGTCATCTATGAAATGGAACTGTGTAACAAGTGGTAAATGAGCCCAGGAAGACCTAATTATTTTGTATTAGGTTCAGGTGTTACACAATCATATACTTTATAAATTGTTCCCCTAATATTTCCAGTACCCACCTGGCACGATATAGTTGTAAGTCCCAATTTTTACTTCTCAATCCCTTCACCTTTTGCACCCAGTCCCCCAATTCCCCTCCCCTCCAGCAACCATCAGTCTGTTCTCTGTATTTATGAGTCTGTTTCTGTTTTGTTTGTTCATTAATATTGTTCTTTAGATTCCACATATAAGTGAAATCATATAGAACTTGTCTTTCTCTGGCTGACTTATTTCACTTAGAATAATACCCTCTAGTTTCCTTTGCTGTCACAAATGGTAAGATTTCATTCTTTGTTATTCCATTGTGTATATGTACCACCACTTTATCCACTCATTTTTTGATAGGCATTTGGGCTGCTTCCATAGCTTGGCTATTGTAAAAAATGCTGTAATGAGCACACAGATGCATATATTCTTTTGAATGAGTGTTTTGGATTTCTTCAGATAAATATCCCGAAGTGGAATCACTGGGTCATAAGGCAGTTCCATTTTTAAATTTTTGAGGTAACTACATAATGCTTTCCACAGTGACCGCATTAACCTGCATTCCCACCAACAACGTATGAGGGTTCCCTTTTCTCCACATCCCCTCCAACACTTGTAGTTTGTGGATTTGTTAATGATGGCCATTCTAACAGAGGTGAGGTGATATCTCATTGCAATTTTAATTTCCATTTCTGTGATGATTAGTGACATTGAGCATATTTGCATATGTCTATTGGCCATCTGTATGTCCTCTTTGAAAGTGTCTATTAAGGTATTCCACTCATTTTTTAATTGGGTTGTTTCGGGGTTTTTGGTGTTAAGTTGTATGAATTCTTTACAAATTTTAGATATTAACCCAGGGGTGGGCAAACTTTTTGACTCGAGGGCCACAATGGGTTCTTAAACTGGACCGGAGGGCCGGAACAAAAGCATGGATGGAGTGTTTGTGTGAACTAATATAAATTCAAAGTAAACATCATTACATAAAAGGGTATGGTCTTTTTTTTTTTTAGTTTTATTCATTTCAAACGGGCCGTAGTTTGCCCACGGCTGTAACCCCTTATCAGATATATCATTAGAGAATATGTTCTCCCATTCAGTGGGTTCTCTTTTAATTTTGTTGATAGTTTCCTGTTTTCTGTGTAAAAACTTTTTAGTTTGATGTAGTCCCACTGGTTCTTATCTCTTTTGTTTCCCTTGCTGGAGCAGATATAGCAGGGGGGAAAAATTACTAAGAGGATGTCCAAGATTTTACTGCCTATTTTTTCTTTTAGGAGATTTATAAGTTTGAGTCTTACATTTAAGTCTTTAATCCATTTTGAGTTTATTCTATAAATGATATAAAAAGGTGGTCTAGTTTCATATTGTTACTTGTATCTATCCAATTTACCCAACACCATTACTGAATAGACTGTATTTACCCTACTGCATGTTCTTACCTTCTTTGTCAAATATTAAATGACCATATAGGCATGGGTTTATTTCCTGGCTCTCTACATTGTGCCATTGATCTATATGTCTGTTTTTATGCCAATACCATGCTGTTCTGATTACAAAAGCCTTGCAGTATAGTTTGATATAAGGTAGCACGATTCCTCCAACTTTGTTGTTCTTCCTCAGATTGCTATCACTATTTGGTGTCTTCTGTGTTCCATATAAATTTTTGGATTATTTATTCTAATGCTGTGAAATACACCATTGGTATTTTGATAGGAATTGCAATGAATCTATAGATTGCTTTGGGTAGGATGGACATTTTAATGATGTTAATTCTTCATATCCATGGCCATGATACTTGCTTCCATTTATTTATATCTTCTTCAGTTTCTTTCTTTTTTAAAAAAAAATATATTTTACTGATTTTTTACAGGGAGGAAGGGAGAGAGATAGAGAGTTAGAAACATCGATGAGAGAGAAACATCGATCAGCTGCCTCCTGCACATCTCCTACTGGGGATATGCCTGCAACCCAGGTACATGCCCTTGACCGGAATCGAACCTGGGACCTTTCAGTCCGCAGGCCGACGCTCTATCCACTGAGCCAAACCGGTTTCGGCTTCAGTTTCTTTCTTAAGTGTCTTATAATTTACCTCCTTGCTTAAATTTATTCCTAGGCTTTTGTTTTTAATGCAATTGCAAATAGGATTTTTTCTTAATTTCTCTTTATGCTGGTTTGTTATTAGTGTATAAAAATGCAACCTATTCAGGATATTTTTTGTATTCTGCTACTTTAATGAATTTATTTATTGGTTATAATAGTTTTTTTGGTGGAATTCTTAGGGTTCTCTATGCACAGTATTATGTCATCTGCAAGTAATGACAGTTTACTTCTTCCTTTCCAATTTAAATGTATTTTATTTCTCCTCCTTGTCTGATTTCTATGTCTAGGACTTCCAGTATTATGGTGAATAAGAGTGGTGAAAGCAGGCATCTCTGTCTTGTTCATCTTCAGGAAAAGGCTTTCAGTTTTTCCATGCTAAATATGATGCTGGCTATGGGGTTTTCATTTTTGGCCTTTATTATATTGAGGTATGATCTCTCTGTTACCACTTTGCTGAGAGTTTATATCATTAATGGGTGCTGGATTTTGTCAAACACTTTTCTGCACCTATTGATATGATCATATGATTTTTATCCTTCATTTTGTTTACATGACATATCACATTAAATGTGATCTGTGGATATTGTACCAACCTTGCATCCCAGGAATAGATCCCATTTGCTCATGGTATACGATATTTTTAATGTATTGCTGAATTCAATTTAATAATCTTTAGTTGAGGATTTTGTGCCTATGTTTACCAGGGAGATTAGTCTATAATTTTCTTTGTTTTAATGTCTTTTGCTGTTGTTTTTTTTTAATTAAGATAATGCTGGCACCATAAAATAAGCTTGCAAGTCTTTCCGCCTCTTGAATTTCTTGCAATAGTTTGAGAAGCACAGGTATTAGTTCTTCTTTGAATGTTTGGTAAAATTCACCAAACAATCCACTCAATGAATTTTATTTATTGGGAGTTTTTTAGTTACTGCTTCAATTTTGTTAATTGTAACTGGTCTATTCAGATTTTCTGTTTCTTCTTGATTCAGTTTGGGAGATTGTATATTTTTAGGAATTTAATCAAGATCGTCCAGATTGTCCAATTTGTTGGCATATAGTTTTTCAAAATATTTTCTTATAAGCCTTTATATTTCTGTGGTGTCAGTTGTTATTTTTTCCTCTTTCATTTCTCATTTCTTTTATTTGGGTTGCTCTCTTTTTTTCTTGATGAGTCTGGTTAAAAGTGTACAACCTTGTTATCTTTTCAAAGAACCAGCTCTTAGTTTCATTCCTTTTTTGCATCGTGTTTTTAGACCCTATTTTATTTATTTCTGCTCTGACCTTTATTATTTCCATTTTTCTAGTAACTTTGAGTTTTATTTATTGTTCTTTTTCTTGATCCTTTCAGTGTAAGGTTAGATTGTGTATTTGATATTTTTCTTGTTTCTTGAGGTAGGCCTGTAGTGCTATGAACGTCCTTCTTAGGACTGCTTTTGCTGTGTCCCAAAGATTTGGGGTTGTTATGTTTCCATTTTCATTTGTCACAAGGTATCTTTTGATTTCTTCCTTGATCTCATTGTTAACCCACTAATTATTTAGTAACCTTATTTAGCTTCCATGAGTTTTTATGTGTTTTCCAGGTTTTTTTATGACTGATTTCTAGTTTGATACCCTTATGGCCAGAGAAGATGCTTGATATGATTTCAATATTCTTAAGTTTATTGAGACTTGTTTTGTGTCCTAACATGTGGTCTATCCTAGAAAATGTTCTATGTGCACTGGGAAAGAATGTATATTCTGCTCCTTTGGGAGAAAAATGCTCTGAAAATATCAATTAAATCTACCTGATCTAGTGTGTCCTTTAATGCTGCTGTTTCCTTGTTAATTTTTTTGTCTGGAAGATCTATCCACTGATGTTAATGGGGTGGCATAATCCCCCACAATGACTATATTACGGTCAACCTCTCTCCTTATGTCCATCAAGATTTTCTTGATAGCCCACTGGTGTAACTCAGCAGCTGAGCATCAAGCTAGGAACCAAGAGGCCACCGGTTCAATTCCTAGACAGGGCACATGCCCAGGTTGCAGGCTCAATCCCCTAATGGGAGCATGTAGGAGGCAGCCAGTCAATGATGTTCCTTTCTCATCATGTATGTTTCTATCTCTCTATCCCTCTCCCTTCTTTTCTCTAAAAAATTAATAAAATATATATTTTAAAAACATTTGCTTTATATATGTAGGTGCTCCTATGTTGGGTGCAAAATTGTGTAAAAGGGGTATATCCTCTTGTAGGATTGCTCCATTTATGCAGAGTCCTTCTTTGTCTCTTACTATAGTCTTTGTTTTAAAGTCCATTTTTTGTGATAAAAGAATTGCTACCCCAGATTTTTTTTCCCATTTCTTTTTGCATGAATTATCTTTTCCCATCCCTTCACTTTCAGTCTGTGTGCATCTTTTGTTCTGATATGGATCTCATGTAGACAGCATATATATGGGTCTTATTTTCTTATCTATTCAGCTACCCTATATCTTTTAATTGGAGCATTTAAGCAATTTTCATTTAAAATTGTTACTGATAAGTACATATTATTGCCATTTTATGCATTATAACTATGTTCCTCTTTTTGTTTTTCTCTTTCTTCTTAAAGGAGCCCCATTAACATTTTTATGGAATACTGGTTTGGTGGTGATGAACTCCTTTAGCTTTTTCTTTCTGGGAAGTTTTTTATTTATCCTTTGATTTTAAATGCTAGCTTTGCTGGAAAGAGAAGTCTTGATTGTAGGTCCTAGCTTTTCATCACTTTAAATATTTTATGCCAATCACTTCTGGTTTGAAATGTTTCTGTTGTTAAATCAGTTTTATGGGAGCTCCCTTATAGCTAACTTACTGTCTTTCTCTCACTTCTTTTAAGATTCTCTCTTTGTCTTGCCCTGCTGATGTGGCTCAGTGGTTGAGCATCAACCTATGAACCAGGAAGTCATGGTCCAATTCCTGGTCAGGGCACATGCCCAGGTTGCGAACTTGATCCCCAGGAAGAGGCATGCAGGAGGCAGCCCATCAATGATTCTTTCTCATCATTGATGTTTCTATCTCTTTCTCCCTCTCCCTTCCTCACAGGTTGGCAGAGTTTTTTTAATCTTACATCCTCTTCACATCATGGGTGAAGGAGGACTCCCCTGCCCTAGGATTAGGGGATGGCCAAACACAACACCCAAAACTGGACAGATAGGATCAACAGCAGTTTACTAGTCACAGATACCCACAGCCCAGGGAGGAGGACACTGTGCACATACAGGGCCACATGGGAGCTGCACTCAGTAACAAAGTGAACAGCCAGGGTCCGGGGGAAGCAGGCTTGATAGCATCAAGAGGGCAGGGCATCCTCTGGCTCCCACAGAATGTGACTGACTTGTTTGAATAATTCCACTGCCTGGCAAGGAACTGAAACACTACTCAGGAATAAACAGAACCTGTGCCTGGTCTGTTAGTTAAGGAGACTTGGTTTGGCTCGGGAACCTCAGTTACTTGAGCAGAATGAGGACAGGAACTTGCAATTAGGCCCACTTGAGGGCCTCCTGGCATCAGATGTCAAGAATGAACATCATATTAATATTAGGTCTTATACCATACAGGGTTTTATTATTATTACTAGAGGCCCGGTGTACAAAAATTTGTGCACTGATCGGGGGAGGGGGGGGAGGGGTGTCCCTCAGCCCCACTTGTGCCCTCTAACAGTCTGGGACCCCTCGGAAGATAACCACCTGTTGGCTTAGGCCCACTCCCCGGGTGGCAGATGGCAGGCCCGATCCCTCGGTGCCTGCCCCACCTCCCCAGGTCCCGCACACGGCAGGGCCAATCCGGGGGTTGGGGCACCGCCCCAGGTCAGGTTGCACACAGGACGCCCGGGTGGGCCAGCCAATCATTGCTGCCCTGCCTGGCCACCCTGGCTCAGGTCGCACATGGGATGCCCAGATGGATGCCAGGCGGGCTGGCCAATCGCTGCTGCACCGCCAGCCACCCCGGGTTGGGTCGCACACGGACGCCCGCCGCCTCGGGTTGCAGATAGCAGGCCCGGATGGCGGCAGGGCAGGCGGGATTGCGCTGTCCCACCCCACTGCCCCGGGTCGCAAATAGCAGGCCCAGATGGTGGCGGGGCAGGAGGGATGGTGCCGTCTCACCCTGCCTGCAGTATGCAAATTAGCTGCCAACTTTGTTGGTGCTTAATTTGCATATCACGCTGATTAGCCAATGGGAGGCATAACAAAGGTACGGTCAATTACCGTGTTTATCTATTATTAGATAGGCTTTCAGCATTTTAAAAATAACATTACATTGTCTACTGGCTTCCATAGATTTATTTTAAATATTTATTGATTGATTAATTTTTAGAGAGAGAGGAAGGGAGAGATATTGATTGGTTGTTCCACTTGCCCATGCACTCAATCAGGGATCAAACCCGCAACCTTGGTGCATCCAGAGGATGCTCCAACCGACTGAGCTACCCAACCAGGGCTCCATAGACTTTTTTTAAATCTGTCATTATGCTTTATGTTGCTCTTCAAAGATAATACGACTTTCTCCACCTCTGGCCTCATTTCAGAAGATTCATTAGACTCTGACGTTGACGATTTTCAGTTGCCTGAGATTCTTGAATCTGTTGGTCAATATCTTTCATCAGTTTAGGGAAATTCTCAGTCATTACTTTTTCAAATATTGCTTAATCCCATCCTCTCTGTGCTCTCCTTCTGAAATTATAACACGTGTGTTGGAGCTTTTGAGCATGATCTACATATATCTCATTTTTTTTTTTGCTTCCATTCTTTTCTTTATCCCATTACTTTTTCTATCTTGAACTTCAGTTTGGATATTTTTATTGACTTCTCCCTGAATTCACTAGTACTATCTTACTGTGTGCAACTTGTGGTTAAATTTATCTAATGAGTTCAAATATCTGATATATTTTGGTATTGTTTAGTTTCCATTTAATTAATTTTATATTTCTGTTGAAATAGTCTATCTTTTTACCATCACCATTTTGACCATCTTTTCCTCTATTTTTAACACATTTATAATGACTATTATTGGAGTCCTTGCCTCTTATATTTTAATATCTGGTTCATCTTTGTCTGCCTCCATTGATTATTTTATTTCTTGCTTATCAGTCACTTTTTCAACTTTATCACACCTACAAATTTTCAATTACGTGTTAAACATTATAAAGGTTATATTGCTAAGCCTCTGGATGACGTTAACTTCCTATAAAATTCCACAGTGTTGATGTTAGGTTTTATTCTGGCCAGCAGGTTGAATTACCTAATAGACTGCCTTGAACTTATCATGAATTTGGCTTTAGCCTTTGTTAAAGTTGGTTATTGCAATATATTCCTAGACTTTGGTCCTTACTCAGAGAGTGTGGACTTTCCAGGTTCTCAGAGTAATAACACAAAGTACTGACTAAGCCTACTTTTGGCAGAGCATATTACAACTTTCAAAGAATTTTCACATTTATTTTATTTGATCAAACACAGGTTCTCATACTAAGATAAAAAAGAGAGTATTCAGCACATAGCATAAAACATCCAAAACTTATCCAGATTTAAAGGCTATTCCTTATCCCAGGGTTATTAAAGCAAACCACCATTATTTGTTCATTCAGTACATATTTGTTGTGTCCTACCGTATATTCTTATGGGTACTATCTCAGGCACTGGGAATACAAATAAGAATAATATACTTTCAAGAGGTCTAATGTCAAAGTGTATGAACCAGTGGATAAAGAGAGAAATGAGAGGGCTAATAAAAACAGAATGTTGTTCTGTCACACTTTGTTTCAAATTTTTATTTTCATGGTTGTATTTTGGCTTTAGTTTTCAATGTTTATATCTATATTCCAAGAAGAACCTGAGAAGACCTAAAGTGGTAAGAAATGTACAAATAAATGTGAGTTATTATTTGTGGATCTGTCTATTCTATTCATCTTTAATGGACAGGCTGAACATATATCATGTCCACATGATTTGTTGACTCAAGCTGCTTCAGGTTGCACAGAACTCCCATGAAACTCCATTAACAAAAGATAGAAAGTAAGCCATGCGAAGTACTAAGAAGAACCATAGATTTTCATGTCTCTTAGCACATATCAGAAATTTGTGATGGGAACAAATTTGCTCCTCAGTATTCTGAATTTCAGGTGGATTTTTATTGACCTTACTAAAACCTAGAGCAGCACTTTAGAACCTAAACCTTGAATATCACTATATCCAATCATCATAACCGTTAAAAATTAATTTTGGAGCAGCAGCAAAAAAAAAAAAAAACTTGAGAAAACGTCACATCTAAAAGTAATTCGTTACAATAAGTATTAATCTGATGTTATTTAGAATTCATCTGTCTAAAGGAGCCCAGGAGGAAAGTATACCAGTGTGAGCATCTTTGAGTCTAGTCAGGATAAAATCACTGGAATCTGTCTTAGATTCAGAGCCTCTTGAGTCTACGAAATATTCATCTCACTTGTATATACTGGAAAGCACAAAATTCCCTGGACTGCACTCCCTACGAATACTAAATACCCACCTACTGACAAGTTCAGGGAACCGGTGTCACCTCAGTTTCTCTACCAAGTGCTCCTTTTATCTGTCCAGAGGAGACTGTTATCCTAAAGTGTGGATGACTTTGCTAAAACTCTGAGAACTTAATAAATTCTCTCAGCATCCTCTTTGGGGTAGAATTCATCTCCCTGTAACAGATCTCCCACCACAGACATGGATCACTGGTTATTATAGTGACTGCTATTATTTAGTAAGTGGTTACCGTATGTGCCAAGCACAATGCTAAGTTCATTTCATGAATTACCTTGTTTGATTACCAGCACAACCATAATACATAGGTATTATTATAAATGTACCGTTGAGGAAACTGAAGTATTGAAAGATAAGCAACTTCCTCAAGCTATTAATTAGCAGAGCCTCGCCTGGAGCTAAGGTGCTATTGCTTTTCTGACTTTGAATCGACTACCCCTCTACTTACCTGATGCTTGCCTTTCTGGTTCCACCTGACATCCTTAGATTATCGCTACCTGAACGTTCCTTAGATCACAATATCTCCCATAAACAGTTTATTATTCTAGCCAAGTCATTTCACAACAGCCAACCCCAGCACGAGTTTCTCCCTTTCTTTCAGCTGTATGCTTCATGGCGTACACACGTATGCTGAGAGCCACTTAGAGGATTCCAAACCACCTCTCCTGAGCTATAAAAGCTTCAGCTTTGTCTGGATCCAGTTGTCATTTCTCTTCCCTAAATATTCTGGCTCAGAGGCTAGAGACCAGGATTCTCCCACTAACGTACTCGAGAGCCTCAGGCAAATCACTTAAACTTGCCATGTCAGAGTTTCCTCGCTTATAAATTTAGGGTGTTGGACTGGTTCCTTCCAGCTATAAAATTCTGTGATTTTAAGATCAAACATGAAATCCTGATAGGAGGATTGTAATAAAACAGTGAAAAAGAAAGAAAATGGTCTGGCTGGAAGATCTTGCTTATTTTATTGTGAGTGTTTGGGCCTATTTTATACATGTTTACATGCACTTAGAGACATTTAAAATGAGGACATTTTATAAGGTAAAAAACAAGAAAGCCCTCACACACATGATATTTAAAATGTGGCTCCAGAGTTCACAGCACCCTCATCATGTATAAATAGAACATAGCATTTACAACCACTTACTCTGTAATATATTTCTTTTGGCTGAGAGGTAATGTTCAACTACATGAGTTTCTAAGAACACTGACCTTTGTTCTTTATGTTGTTGGGTAAAGTAATGATATTTTGTAAAAACATAGTGTCCTTAGGCACTCAATCTAATTATTACTGTGTTTTTTGTAAATAATTATAATGGTTCCCATTCATCGAGCACACACTATTGGGTCTGACTCCATGCTTGGCAATTTACATACATAATCCCCTTTTTCCAACAAGCCTGTATTATTATCCCACTTTACTCGTAAGAAAATTGGGCCTCAGAGTTTACAGGAGCTCAGCTGAACACCCTTAAATAAGAAACAAAGATGAGAACCAGAGACTGTCAGCTCTGCTCTGCCATGCTGGTTCACAATAACTGAAATCTGCTCACTACTTAAACCATAATAGTAACATTTATTGAATTCTTCAAACATAAAAACGTTTTTAAGCCTCTCAGCAGCCTTATCAGCTAGACCAGTGATGGCGAACCTATGACACGCATGTCAGAGGTGACACGCGAACTCATTTTTTTGGTTGATTTTTCTTTGTTAAACGGCATTTAAATATATAAAATAAATATCAAAATGTAAATCTTTGTTTTACTATGGTTGAAAATATCAAAAAATTTCTATATGTGACACAGCACCAGAGTTAAGTTAGAGTTTTTCAAAATGCTGACACGCCGAGCTCAAAAGGTTCGCCATCACTGAGCTAGACACTCTTATCTTCATTTGCAGGTATGGAAACTGAAGCACAGAGAAGTTGAGTAATTTGTCCACAGTTACATAGTTTAAAAAAATCAATGCTCTCGAACCCCTTCCTGCAAAGCACCCGCAATGTGGTACAAGCTCCAGATCTAGAGGAAAAGTGCTGATTTCTTCCCAAGTTTCACAAATTGATATGCAGGGTGCAGGCTGATTAGATTGATAAGGAATGACTATCGAGTCTCAAATCATGAAATTCTTCCACCTCTACTATTTCCCCATATCTACACATATATCAAGTATGTATGGAAATAAATCACCCCCAAGCTTGCACACATCCCCACATTCCTGTCACTATCTCAGCTGCTTTAGTTCCCCACGCCTGGCTTCTTTTCTGTATGAAAACCACATGGGCAAGTTTCTCTGCCCACACCAGTATGACCAAAGATGGTGTTGAGATGATAACGATGATAATGATCATAACAATAATAGTATCTTTAAAATTATTTCAGACTCAACTATTTCTACCATTTAACACGTTAGACCACCACATCAGAGCACGTTTTAAACTTTAAATGTCAAAAAATTATTCATAAAGGAAGCTGCAATTGATCACTTTGAAATACAAAGACTTGTTTTTTTCTTATTGAAAATTAATTATAAGTAAACTGTTATTAGCCCAAAGAGAGACATGTAACAAATATTTTGTCCAAAACTAAATGAGAAAAAACTTGAAAATGGGGAGCAGAAATAATATATGGCCAGTTGTAAAATCTGTTTTAAATATCATAAAATTTATGATAAACCTTAATTCCAAATAAACCCCTTGATGTTGTAAACATACACTGTGCTGGAGTGTTTAAAAATATCTACACAGAATCAAATTCTCCATTGCAACGTTAATTTTCCATTACCTTCTCAATAGTATCGTATGAAAACATACACATATAGAAGATGAATGCTTTATGATAGCAACACATTGGAGCCAGTGTAATGAGGTTTATGTCAGTGTTTCCATTTAAGCTACTTTTTTCAATAGGTTAATAGCTGGTCTATAAAAATGCAATTAAGTAAAATGTGGCATGTACGTTCTTGGTAACATTTTTAGAAAGTAAAAGGAAACTAAAAGCAACTGTTGACCATTTACAAGAAGATTTTTTTCCCCAATTATTTTGAAAAACAGGTACTGTAAAGGAAAGTCAAACAAAAACCTTGACAATTCGATTTGTAAATATATTTTCAAAGTTGGTTGCCAAATACATTTAGCCCTTTCTCTAATAAAATAATCTGTGATTTCAGAAATTTTGACACGCACTTTCTTACTGGATATGAAATGCATCAGCAATAACATTAATATCTTTCTGCAGTCACTACTCACTAGTCATAACATTTCGGAGTCCTTGTAGTCCTGGAAGATTGGCATACCAAAGAGTAACAACAGAGTTAAATGTGAAAAGACACTCAATTGAAAATTATACCTCTGATAAATGTTGACACAGCTGAGCATATGGACCAGAGACAAGGACACACAAGGTTAAGGTGTGAGCTCTGCTGCTTGCTACTTTGTGACGTAGGCAATCTACCGTCTCTATGCCACAGTCGTCCTATTTTTAATCTGATAATAACAGCACCCATCTCAGAGGAGCCATTCAATCAAAAACAGTAAGTACCTGCTGGGGCAAACAGCTATAAAATATAATTCCTGGAACTTGCTTTATTTAATACAATTGATGTACTCTTAAATCATGAAAATTTCTCAAAATGAAGTATTAGTGAATCTTAGTGATTGTATGTTTTAGAGATGATGTTTGTTTTTACAGCTGGTTAATTCTCTAAGATGGCAGGGATGAAGAGCTACAAACCATCTCAAATCATATTAATTATTTGATTAGTTTATATAGGCTTAATTTAAAATATATTTCTTTATTGATTTCAGAGAGGAAGGGAGAGGGATAGAGAGATAGAAACATCAATGATAAGAGAGAATCATTGATCAGCTGCCTCATGCACACCCCCTACTGGGGATCAAGCCCGCAACCCAGGTATGTGCCCTTGGCCAGAATCGAACCTGGGACCCATAGGTCCGCAGGCTGACACTCTATCCACTGAGCCAAACTGGCTAGGGCTATATAGGCTTAATTTAAATGACATAAATTACCAAAGCTACCCAAAGCATCTGATGTTTAATTCAACAAATATTCACTGAGCATCTACTTTACTTAAGGAACTTGTCAAAGAGCATATCCAATATAGATTGACTAGAGTGTCTTGAAGAGGTACCAACTCCCAAGATTTTGATGTGAAGAGAAAAGACTGCATTCTAGGTGGAGTAAAAGAACATATGCTAATACTAACATGGTTCACAAAATAAGAACATGTTTGGTTGTCAGAAAGTATCCAAAGACAGTGGAAAATGAGTCTAGACAAGAAGGTATAGGCCAAATTGTGAAAAGCCCCCAAAGCATCCTAATAAATAAAGAACCAGAGTCCATCACAACCTAAACGTCCAGATGAACGACCGAACACCAGGGTAGGGTCCCGGCCGGCGCAGCGGAAGTCAGTCTTGGATCCCGGGGGTGCAGTGGGAGTCAGTCCTGGGTCCCAGCCGCCTGCAATGGGAGGGAACTGTGGGTCCTGGCCGCCCACAGCACAGCAGGAGGGAGCGGTGGGAACAGAGCCAATCTGTGATCAGACTGGCCTCTTGATCCCTCCCCCGCTGCCCGCAGGCCTGGGGAACCAGAGCCATGCTGCAATGGGACTGGACCCTACCTGAGGGATCCCTGATTGTGAGAGCATGCAGGCTGGGCTGAGAGACACCCCTCCCCCTACCACCGAGTGCATGAATTTTCATGCACCAGGCCTGTAGTCTACACTAATAATAGAGGAATATCTACATTGTCCAGGATGCCATCACAGTAACAATAACGACCAAACAGCAGGCTGTGTGGGGCAACCAGGCCAGCAGGGGGGTTAGTGAGGGACAACCAAACAACTGAATAGCAGGCTGAGTGGGGCAACCAGGCTGGCAGGGGGGACAGTTGGAAGTGACCAGGCTGGTGGGGGAAGCAGTTGGGGGCAACCAGGCCATCAGGGAGGCAGTTGGGGGTGACCAGACTGGCAAGGGGGCAAATGGAGGTGAGATAATGTGAGACAGAGATGATGCAAGGCAGAGATAATGCCAGGCAAAGATGATGCGAGACAGAGATGATGCGAGACCGAGATGATGAAAGACAGAGATGATGCGAGACAGAGATGATGGGAGACAGAGATAATGAGAGACAGAAATAATGCGAGACTGAGATGATGCGGGGGATGGGGGTAGTTGAGGGCGACCAGGCTGGGGCGGGGGGGGACAATTAGGGGTGACTAGGCCAGCAGGGTTTGGCAGTTGGGGGTGACCAGGCCAGCAGGCAGGTGAGCAGTTAGGAGCCAGCAGTCCTGGATTATGAGAGGGATGTCCGACTTCCGGTTTAGGCCTGATCCTCGGGACAGGACCTAAACCGGCAGTCAGACATCCCCTAAGGGGTTCCAGATTGGAGAGGGTGGAGGGTGGGCTGAGGGAACCCCCCCCCCCCGCACAAATTTCATGCACCAGGCTTCTAGTTTATATATAATTCAATAAAAATTATGTTTATAGTTCTTTCAAAGAATTAAATGAAATAATACATATGGTAAATTTTAGTACAGTGCCTGTATATACTAAAAACCTCAAAAATTCTAGCCAATAAATTATTTATTAAAAATTTAATTACACCGCATTTTAAATACTAACGAAATACTATCAACATAAACACAGAAATACACAACATATTTCTACTCTCCATTTGCTTCCACTGTGTTCATATATATTATAAATTTAAGACTAATGTAGAAGCATTTAAAGTCATTTTGACTGTATTCCACAGACTTCCAAGGATCAAAACAGGATACAAACAGTTCCTTAGGTTACCTAAACCTGGTCTTGATTTGGGAGCAAATGAAAAAAGTGGAAGATATTGGCATTCAAATTTTAGACACCACATCACCAAAGCATAGGCAGTGTTTTAATACATGTAAGGGAGACAACTGAGGCAAGTACACGGCTCCTGGATGGAAGATCAGAACAGTTCTCTGACAAAATGGCAAGTTCAGAAGGCCTTGCCATTTTGTGTGGATGAGTCACAGCTCAGGGTTAGTGCATAGTTTTAGGGATGGTGACAAGTATCAACTTTGGGGATTTCTCAATGAGGCATTTCCTGACCTCCTTAGCCAGCTGGGGTCACCAGTACGTCCCAGTTCCTGGCACACAGTAGGTAATCAGTAAATATTTGTTGAAGGAATAAATTACAAAACAAATCAACAGACTCATGGAATTAGGACCAATCATCCTTCCAGGGGCCACAGGACAAGAGGTATGCTGAGCGTGGATTCTGGTAAAGTATCCTGGAGCTTGGTCTGGCAAGGACATGGAGTAGGGTCCCTAGGGCCTCTCAACGCAAATGTTATTGATGCTAGAGGTGGAGTATTGAGGAGGAAATAATGGAAAAGGGAGGCAACAGATCTCTAGGAGTTGATAAGATGGAAACTCAGAAAATTAGATGAAAGTGAACAGTAGAAGGTAAATGCTAGAAAAATCCCCAGAGCTGTAGAGGGTAGCTCCTAAAAATCTCTGAAGGGCGGCAAAGGTCTCAGGAATGGGTTAAGAAGAATCTATTGCAGCTTTGTACCTGCCTGGACAAGATAGTGCAAATCCAAAGATGTGGGAAGGTAGTTTGACCTGAGCCTGACCAAACCAGGCTATAATGAGAGAGCAAAGAGAAGGTACGTGAACAAATATTTGTCCCATTTGATAACAGCATAGGTTAGGTAAAGGAAATATGGAAATGCCATTGGAAAAATGGATAGGAGTCTCAATAGCTTCCATATTAAGGGAGCTGGATTTTAATCAATAAATCTTAAGAGAGGCTCTGTAAGTTTGCAAGCAGGAAAGAGACCTGATCAAAGCTCTGGCTTCTATGTTCAAGAGAGTATATATTATTTAAAAAATAGAGAAGACGGCATAGTTTGCATAGTAGACCAGGCCAGGGAAAATGGGATGCTGAGGTAGGTTGTTCCATGGAAATGAGGATGCAAATCATAGCAGCAGCACAACAAGCCAGGAAGAGGCTCCCCCTCATGGCACTCCGAAACTTCAAATGGAATGTGCAGACATAATCTTTGTAAAACGCATTTACATAATCTGATCTGATTCCAGCCCACTTCTATACCTTCATTCCCCATCACTACTTACAAGGAACTTCCACTGCAGCTAGTTGCAGTGACATACCCCATAGAGTTACCCACCCACATCATTTCACAGAATACTATTCCTTGTCACCAGAATGCCCTTCCCCATCATCTTCATTTATCAACTCTTTCTTGTGTTTCAAAATTCACCTCAGTATCTGATTTTCCTAAAGTTTTCTCATCTCATTACAGTCCATGTACTCCCACAGCAAGCTTCTATATCTCATTACCATGGTACATAGCATATAATAAGTGCTAATTTTGATTTTCTGTTCTCCCGCCTAAAACTATAACCAGTCACATGGAAAAAATAGTTGAATGAAGAGATTAAGACCAAAGGCTATTGTTTCTGTAATTTACTACCTTGGGCCTTACCTTCCTCTGCAAAACACAGATAAGATCAACCTCACAGGAAAACTTCAGGAAGGGTATGAGACAATACATAGAAACTGATTAACATACAGTAGTGACTGGCATGGCAGAAGCACTGAATAATACAGCTCTTTCATTAACTCTTCTTGTAATGCTGCAGATTAAACAATGGAGAGAACCAGGCTATTTGCACTAGGTAACCATCAAAATCAATTACTTACAACCAGACTTTTTACCAAGATATCAGCCCCTCTCACCCCCACTTCCATCCAGACATGCTGCTTGGCAATGGAACTCAACGGTAGACTTGAACTGTAAATTCACAAAGAGATATCCAAGCTCTTTTTTTTTCTTCTTCTTTTTTTCAAGCAACTGTTTTTGATTTTTTACAGAGAGGAAGGGAGAGGGACAGAGAGTTAGAAACATTGATGAGAGAGAAGCATCGATCAGCTGCCTCCTGCACACCCCCCACCGGGGATGTGCTCGCAACCAAGGCACATGCCCCTGACCGGAATCAAACCCAGGACCCTTCAGTTTGCAGGCCGACGCTCTATCCACTGAGCCAAACCAGTCAGGGCCCAAGCTTTGAATTAATTCTTCATTTCCTCCCATAGATGTTAGACAGGAAGAATATGAAGAAGAGAGTGACCTCATCATCAGAGCAGTGCAAGTTATTCCCAGTGTTTCTCCCCTTCAATTTACAACCAGGAGGACATTCACACCAACAAAGGTTTCTACACACAGCACACCAGGACACCTGAGAGGTCCACAGATCCACACATCTGAAGACTGGCGAATTAGATTTCATGGAGGTGGCTGAACCAGAAGAGCAGCAGCAAAACCGGGGGAGCAGCAGCAACAGTGCCCTCGAACCCAACATTTCCAGTAGTGGTGGCACCCACTGAAACACAGCCCCTGGCAGTGGTTGTGCTTACTGTGACCCCAATAGTGGCACCCACAAACCTGGTGACTACAACAACTTCAGTGATTCTGGCCACCACTCTGACAAAGGAGGCAGAGGGTGAGAAGGGCACACTTCCAAAAGCTGAGTAAGAATAATAAAATAAACTTGTCCTATAGCACCACCTACTAGAAATGAAAAGAAAGGCCTCTAATTCCTAACCCACTGAACTGTCAAAAATCAAAGCAAACAAAGCTTTATCTAATTAAGGAAGGTGTTTGTTACTTCAAATGTACTGGTGGAGGCACA
This sequence comes from Myotis myotis, assembly GCF_014108235.1. Classification (NCBI taxonomy): domain Eukaryota; kingdom Metazoa; phylum Chordata; class Mammalia; order Chiroptera; family Vespertilionidae; genus Myotis; species Myotis myotis. Next base: position 9,774,296 of record NW_023416315.1, read on the forward strand.
TCTCACCAAACACCATCAAAAAGCACAGTAATATGGTATCACAAAAAGAAAATGACAATTCTCCAGCAACCAAATTCAAGCCAACAAAGACAGGGATCTAAGTGATAAGAATTCAAAATATCTTTTATGCAGAAATTCAGTGACCTTTATAAGAAAACTCAGAAAGGCAAGTCAATGAACTCAAGAATAAAATTAATGAGCAAATGGAATACTTTATCAAAAAAGTTTGAAATCCTACAAAAGAACCAAATAAAAATTCTGAAGCTGAAGAATTCATTAAATGAGATAAAGGATTCATTAGGAAGTACTGGAAATAAAGCAGATCCAATGGAAGAGAGAATTAGAAATCTAGAAGATAGAAATCTAATAATGCTTCACATAGAAGAGGAAAGAAAAATGAAGATTTTTTTAAAAGTGAAGAAACACTCTGAAAGTTACTAGACTCCATTAGAAAAGACAACATAAGATTAATGGATATAACAGAAGAAGAAAAGAAGAAGAAGGTGGCAGAGAGGTTATTTAAAGAATTAATAGCTGATATGGACACATATGTAATACCTTAATCAATAAAGAAAAAAAATTTTTTTAAGACTTAATAGCTGAGAAGTTCCCAAACTTGGTAAAATAACTAGACATGTGGGTACAAGAAGCTAATAGATCGCCTCACTATCTCAATGAAGACCCTCCAGTTGGGTACTGGCAATATTAGGGGGAACACTTTGTAAAGTACATGATTGTCAAACCATGTGCTATCTACCTAAAATTAATACTAAATAATATTGACTGTAATCTGTAATTTTAAAAATAAATAAAGGAATTAGTTCATGAAAACCTGTTAAAATGAGTGCATACTTGTAAAAGCAAAAAGTTTAACTCACTATTGTGAAACTTTTCAAATATACACAAGAGAGAACAGTATGACAAGCCATCTTGTACCTGTCACTAGCCTCTACAATTAACAGCATTTTGTCATTCTTCTTTCATCTAGTTTTCACTCATTAATTTAAATTTTATTTCTATTTTCTGGAGTTTTTTAAAGAAAATTTCAGATATCATACAGTTAAGCTCACATGAATTTTCACATGTATCTCTAAAAGATAAGGATTATTTAAAAATAATGTTATCACACTCAACAAACTTTTTAAATGCCTTAAATACCAAGTCTAGGTTCAATTTTCACCAATGTATTTAAGAGTTTTTATGGTTGCCCTGCCTGGTGTTTCTCAGTGGTTAGAGCATTGGCCCGCACACCAAAGGGTCTTGGGTTCAATTCCCGGTAAAGGGCATGCACTTGGGTTGCAGGTTTGATCCCTAGCCCCAGTCGGGGCATATGCGGGAGGCAACCAATTGATGTGTCTCTCTCACATTGATGTCTCTCTCTCTTTATCTCTCTTCCTCCCTTCCTTCCATTCTCTCTAAAAATCAATGGGGAAAATATCCTCACGTGCGGATTAACCAAAAACAAAAAACAACAACAACAAAAACACGGTTTTGATGGTTTACTTATTAGTTTGCTCAATTGTTTATTAGTTTGTTCAAATCAGAATTCAAATAAGATCTACACATTGTATTTTTTTAAAGAAACCTACAAGTAAATCGTTCAGTTAAAAGGAAGGGAGTAAGTTGTAGTTGCCAATATATACAAGAATTTAATATGACAGATACAGAATTTTATTTCAATAATAAAAATGTATTTATTCAAAATACTGTCAAAACTAACCATCCGTCTATAAGTAAATTAAGTTGGATAGTAGTTTCCATGATAAAAAGAAACATTTCATATAAAGTAAAGACACAAATGGAAAAATAAAATAAAATTTAGGAAATATTGGAGAAATTTTTTAATCAAGGACTTTTTAATCAAAGGTAGAAAACTCAAATGCTTACAAGAAAAATGAGATATAATTGGCTAGATAAAAGATAAAAACATAGGCAAACAAATATAAACCAATTTGCAAACCAATAAGGAAAATATTTACCAAAGATGAAAAATGGAACAGGAAAATTTTATTACTATAAGGAGTTCCTTTAATAATAGAAATATTAAAACAAACAAAAATATAATCTGACTAGGAAATGCAAATATACAATATTAAAATAGCATTGCTATTCAATTTCTTACCCATTAAGTTGGGTAAATTTTTAAAGAATAATAATACCCAGTATTAGGAAAAATTAGAGGTAAGAGAAAAGCATTTTCATATACTGTTGATAAAAATGTGAATTGCTTCTGCAGTCCTTTAACTTACAGCAAACCCATCTTGATAATCTATACTGTGAATATAATAACCATAATTTACACATACTTAAAAGAATGTTCATTGTAGAATTTTTATAGTGGCAAAAAATGAAAATAACATACTGTCTATCAATGGGGAAATAAATCATGTTATATCCAAGCCAGGAAGTATGCAACTATTCAAAAGAATGATGTATTGGAAAAAGATATTTCCATGATCATGATGTACTGGATAAGTATTATTACCTTTTCTTTATATTTATCAATATTATGTGGAAAATTATAACTCATTCCTATAATTTACATTTATTTGATAACCAATGTTTTTATTGGCCATTTTCATTTTATTTTCTATGACTTGCCTCTTAATGTTGCCCATTTTTCTATTAGGATTTTCATATTTTCTTTATTGGTTTACAAAAAATTCTTTATACATAAGGAATCACTCCTTGATCATCAAATCATGTTATAAATATTTGTATTTACCATATAATGGTATATATGAAGTAAGCCTTCTCACATAGAGATGCTATACATTTTTAAATTGTTAAATCTATCAGTAATTTAATTTGCCCTTGTGTTGGACTTAAAATGTGTATTGCCACACAAAGAGTATATAAATGTTTTCCCATTTTTTCTTTGAGTACTCATAAAGTTTTAATTTTTTACATGTAAATCTTTAAACCATCTGGAGTTTATTTTGGTGAATGAAGTGAGTTAGAAATCTGACTCTCCCCTGGAAATAAGGTTTTGCCTGAAACAGCAGGCAGGAGCTCCAGGAAGCAGGTCAGACACAGCCAAACAGTATTTTTGAGGGGGAGCCAGAAGGAAAAAAAAACCTAGCTATGGAAACTGGCTTATAGAATAGTAGTTTTCCCATGTATAGAAAATAAACCAAGCACAGAAAAAATTTCCCTGCTTGGGTATCCCATGTCTCCAACTTCTTTCAGATTGCTGGGTCACTAATATAAATTTGCCCAACGCAGCCATTCAACTGTAGATCTCGGGGAAGGATCCCAACATACAAGGGAGCATTAACAGGACCCCAGAAAATCCATCCATGCTACTTATTAGCAAATACATTGTTGGAATAAATATTTTTCATTTAAGAATGTATAAATATAAAGATGAAAGGATACTCATAAAGGTATTATGCCCTACAAAAGAAAATCAATACAGCATGTAAGAGGTAAAGAACATAATTTTAATGTAAATATAAGTAAACATAAGCAAATTTTGGAAAGCACATTATTTACGCTCCCAAGGAAATTTTAAAAAATACCCTGGACTCTCAGGGGAAAAAAAAAGTAAAGACGAGCTAAGAAAATTGACAGACTCACTAAAATAATGTAGGGAGGAAAGAGAGAATGGCTTCATACAATTTAAAATTGCACTAAAACTCATAACCCATGGACACAGACAACAGTGTGGTGAAGGCCTTGGGTGGGGCAGGAACCAGGTGGAGAGGGTAAGAGCAATAGGGGAGATGTAATACTCTCAACTATAAAGATAAATTTTAAAAAATTGCACTAAAACTTATAAAGCTCAGAATCTATACTGCAAAAAATCTAGTAAGTCATATGGAAGACAAACTTATAAAAGTAGCCAAGACTGAAGGAAGAAAGGGACAAAAATTAAAATGATAAAAAAAATATATGATACAAAATGGAGATTCAACAAATATAAATAATTTATTTTACTACAGAAGAAACCTAAACAAATGAGACAAAAGCATCTAATATTACATAAGAAACTTTCCTTAAAGTTTGTTTGTTGTTGTTTAATATTACCTTGGAAGAATGAAGAAACTGGAATAAGCATCAACTAGTTTTACAAACTCCAATTACTCTAAGCAGTATAAGAATTTTGTCTTGATCAGCACGTTTCACCACTAAAATTGTTAGTTCCTGGTTAAACTTTGCCTTCCTAACAAGACATGTGGATGGACCAAAAAGAATTAAGCACTCTGTGAGTCAGACTTAGGAGGAAACAAGCCAATGAGAAGAGCGTGGCTTCTGAAGTGAGAGTCATGAGGACTCTGAACAACTACAAGATCGTTGGTCTAATAGACAAGAATTTGTGGCTTTGAACATGATATAAGGAATGGTCAGATATAAAACCCTATTGACACCTTTTGACTCCCATCTTTAAGAAGTCCTTTACATCATATTTGCCATCAACAATGCCCAAAGAGAGAAAGTGCACTTGAACAGGGTTAGGAAAGAAGATGGGGTTGTAATATGTTCTAAGCCAGTGGGTTAGAGGCATTTTGCCTAGCCTGTATTCTTTTAACTTAACCAGAGCTTATCTATAACAAAATTACTGAGCTGAATAAAAATCTAAATCTTCTTACTAAAAATCTTCACCTCATACATGACACAACTAATTAAACCTAGACAAATCCCAATAAATATTTGTCAAATATAAAGAAATAGTCCTGCCCTACCCGGTTTGACTCAGTGGATAGAGAGTCAGCCCGTGGTCTAAAGGGTCTCAGGTTCGATTCTGGTTAAGGGCAGGTGCCTCGGCTGCAGGCTCGATCCTGACCCTGGTAGAGGGGTGGAAGGTGTGCGGGAGGCAACCTATTGATGGGTCTCTTTTGCATCGGTGTTTCTTTTTTTTAATATATTTTTATTGATTTCAGAGAGGAAGGGAGAGGGAGTAAGAGACAGAAACATCAATGATGAGAATCATTGATTGGCTGCCTCCTACACACCCCACACCTGGGATTAAGCCCACAATCCAGACATGTGCCTTGACCGGGAACTGAACCATGACCTCCTGGTTCATAGGTCAACGCTCAACCACTGAGCCACTCTGGCCGGGCTCCCATCAAAGTTGCTTTCTCTGTGTCTCTCCACCTCCCTTGCACTCTCTCTAAAAATCAATGGAGAAATATCCTCAGGTTAGGATTAACAAAACAGAAGAAAGAAAGAAAGAAAGAAAGAAAGAAAGAAAGAAAGAAAGAAAGAAAGAAAGAAAGAAAGAGAGAGAGAGAGAGAGAGAGAGAGAGAGAGAGAGAGAGAGAGAGGGAGTGAGGGAGGGAGGGAGGGAGGGAGGGAGGGAGGAAGGAAGGAAGGAAGGAAGGAAGGAAGGAAGGAAGGAAGGAAGGAAGGAAAGAAGGAAGGGGAAATAGTCCTTTAAAAGTGTGCTTAAAAAAAATAGCAGATGGGCCTAGGTAACTTCTTCACAATATTACAGATGGAATTGGATATACAGATATGTCTGTATATTTTTTTAATGGAGAAAGAGCACTTCTCAAGAGTTCTATATTCAGACAAACTGTCACTCACTTCTAAAGACAACAGAAATATATTATCAGATATGTAAGGGCTCATAACATATACCAGCTATGCATACTCAAGGAAAAATAAAATGCTTGGAGGCACATTTCAGTCACAGAGACAAAACAACAAAAAAACTCATGAACATGCAAACTGTGCTATGAAAGAAATAGGAAGGAATATTGCCACTACTTAATCTCAGAATCATATCCAAATAGCTGCTAAAATATAAATATGAAATAGAATATACTACTATAATAATTGAAAGAAAAGATACATGAGTTAAAAGCAATCATTTATGTAGTAACTGAGATAAAAAACGACCAAGTATGCAAACAGAAATCCGAAAGTTGCAGAGCAAAGAAAGTAAAAAGGTCCAAATTCCTTTGATTTATCAAGGGAAACAATTTGGTTTCTTTTTCCATATGGGTAATTGGAAAAATAAATTTTCAAATACATTTTTAACAGAAAAATCTTTTCAGTAAAAATTGAAGCAAATATATGCCCTCCAAAGTACTAGATGGAACAAAAAACCAATACAGCAAGGTTTCAAAGGACACAAAACAAAGGGAACAATAGGAAAGATTTTTAAAAATTCAAACCACGTTCTTCAGAAGTATATCAGTAATATACAAGTGAGCATTAGAGTACTACATTTTAAAAAACATATCGAAATCAAAATTATTCCAAAAATATTAAAATAATAATGATAATAGCAAATACTTATAGAGTGAGTGGTACGCTCTAGGCACCACCAAAGGCGTTTTACATCTACTTACTCATTCAAATCTTCAAAACATCCACATTTTATAGATGAGAAAACTGAGGTAGAAATTGGTTAATCAGGTAATAAGTAACACCTCTATGGTCAAACCCAGGAAGCCTGGCACAAATGCACCTGGTTTTCATCACAATACAGTCATGCACCACATAACATTTAGGTCAACAACGAACTGCATATATGATGGTGCTCCATAAGATCATAACAAAGCTGACAAGTTCTTATCACATAGTGGCATCATGGCACAACACATTACCTATGAGTCTGTGGTGATGCTGGTGTAAACAAACCTACTGCACAGTCAGTCATATAAAAGTACAGCACATACAATTATGTATAGCACATAATAGTTGATAATGATAATAAATAATTATGCCACTACACTATCCTTTTTATCCTTATTTTAGAGCAGTGATGGCGAACCTTTTGAGCTTGGCGTGTCAGCATTTTGAAAAACCCTAACTTAACTCTGGTGCCGTGTCACATATAGAAATTTTTTGATATTTGCAACCATAGTAAAACAAAGACTTATATTTCTGATATTTATTTTATATATTTAAATGCCATTTAACAAAGAAAAATCAACCAAAAAAATGAGTTCGCGTGTCACCTCTGACACACGTGTCATAGGTTCGCCATCACTGTTTTAGAGTGTACTCCTTCTACCTATTAAAAAAATAGTTGGCTGTAAAACAGTATGCCGTGTTATGTCAGCAACAGCCTCATACATCTCTCATTTACTGTGTCTCTTGATTGCATCATATTTTCTCCTACTTGATTTAATCTCATGTTTATTGTACAGTAACATGCTGTACAGGCCTATTGCCTAGGAGCAATAGCCATACAATATACCTTAGGTGCACAGCAGGCTATTCCATCCAGATTTGTGTAAGTACACTCACTGTATGGTATCATCACAATAACAAAATTGCCTGACCTACCCCTATGGTTAAGCTGTGCTCAAACATGATGATACTCTTCGTCCCTGCAGATCAATCATGTCTCTCTGTTGCCTTTCTTTTATGTCAAAGTTGTACCAAACAATGTCATGCAAACAAACAAATATTATAGAACCCAAGGCAAAAAAATATGAAATTGAATAAAAATAAAAAACAGCTAGATAAAATTGGAGGTTATAATACAACCCAAGATCTGAATTAGAACTAATCTATAATAATAAAGGCGTAATATGCAAATCGACCAAATGGCCGAACAGCGGAACGACAGTCCAGACGACCACGCTATGACACCCACTGGTGCCAGGCCAGCCAAGGTGGGTTCAATGTGATTGGTTGGGGGCCCAGCCATTGCCCCATAATTGCCCTGCAGAGGGAGGCCCAGGCCACCGGCCAGCAGGGCGATCAATCGGAGGGCTACACAACCACCCCAAAGAGGGAGGCCGAGGCTATCCCACGGCAGCACTGCAGCAGATGGGCAGGGCCTCCCTCTGTGGGGATAATCCATCACAGAGCCCCAGCCGGGTAGGCAGGGTCTACCCCTTTGGGGCGATCAGTCACAGAGCCCCGTGATCGACCACCCCAAAGAGGGAGGCCCAGGCTACCCAGTGGAGGCAGCGCTGCAGCAGGTGGGGAGGGCCTCCCTCTGCAGGGTGATTGATCGTGGGGCTCCCAGACTATAAGAGGGCACAGTCCAGGCTGAGGGACACCACCCCCCCATGCACTAATTACATGCAACGGGCTTCTAGTTAGAAATAAAAAGAATATTGGTTGATGTGGCCAGTTATGTGTATCCAATATAATAAAGATCTAATATGCAAATGGCCATCATGCCCTCATGCCATCAAGCCGTAATGGCTCAGACACTCAACACTGGGGAAAGATGAATGGGGACCAGCCAGGCCCAAATGAGCTCACGAGAGAGGAATGGGAAGTCCGGGTCCTGGGTGCCTGCAACTGACCAGAGGAGGGAATCCTGGGTCCCGGGTGCGGGGCGAGGCAGAGGCGGTTAGGGGCAATCAGGCCAGCAGGGGAGCAGTTAGGGACGAACAGGCAGGCAGGCAGGAGAGCAGTTACGAGCCAGTGGTCCCAGATTGCGAGAGGCAGTCAGACATCCCCCGAGGGGTCCCAGATGGGAGAGGGTGCAGGCCAGACTGAAGGACACCCCCCCCCCCCCCGCCGCCGTGCATGAATTTCATGCACCGGGTCTCTAGTATATCATAAGCAGCTACCAGTTGGAAAACATAATGGGAAAAGATATTACCCACTACAGCTCCCAAAACCTGTAAAATATCTAGAAATAAACAAGAGAAAAGCATATGACCTATATGAAGAAATCTATAAAACTCAGCTGACGGGCATATTATAAGAGTTGATTAGTACCATGTTCCTGGATAAGAAGATTCAATTATGGTTAACAGATCAAATCTAATCAAATTAAAATTTATATTGAAAGAATTCCATTCAGAACTGAAGGGATGTTTTTAACTTGACATTTGAATCAAAATTTCTCTGAAAATTTATACAGAAAATAATAGGCATAAAAATATTGAAAAAAGAATTTATAAAAATAGGTGTCTAAACTTGTTATAAATTAAAATAATAATAATGGAGTTTACCTGAGGCAAAATATGAAAGAAAAAGAGAACATAAAGTCCAGAATCATGTGGGCCTCTGCATCTGTGCTTATAAAATTATTTCTTACCACTGAAGGATTAAATTAATAAGTGGTTATAATTTAATGAGATAATTATCTAAAGGATTTATGAAAAAATATAAACTCTACTTATGCAGTAAAATTAAAAATGATTATTTTGTTTTGTTTCAGTTTGTTTTGTCTTTCCATAGTGTTTTAGTATTTTCCTGAGCTCTCCAAATTTCCAACATTAAGAATGTTTTAATTTGTAATTAGAAAAACCTCATAAATGTTATTGTAATGGTGTGGGTTCAATTAAAGTTGTAATTAGAAAAGAAAAATATGTTGTTTTAATTCAATAAATGTGAGATTCCTTCCACAGTGAAAGGCAACTAAGAAAAAAAAATTGTTTTGGTAACAAACTATAACCCAGGCAAACTGTGAAAGAGAAAAGAGGTGAAAACCATCTTGGGAAAAGTGGGCCTTGGGGACAGGCTACAGTGAGGAACAGAGTCAGAAGGCATTCCAGAAGGTCACCTTCTGCAGGTAGGAAGGAGACGCATCCACAGCGGATGGGAACAATAGAAGAAAGTCAACCCTTCTCAGGTTGCATAAGCATCTCTTTAACATGGTTTCTTGAATAAAAATATTCAAGTGAAAATGACCAGTTTTTTCTGAATTAATACTAATATAGATGAGAATGTCTAGAAAAATCACTAAAGAATATGTTCTCAATTGTAGCTCCAACATATATGATAAGAATACCTAAGTATGCTCATTATACACTAATAGCCAGGAACATCTGTTATTTAAGAGGAAGGAGAAAACTGTAGGAAGTCACTTTCAAGTTTGAGGAATGCTCTAGGAATATTGCCATCTAAAAAAGAAAGGCATCATTTTCAATTTGCCTTTTGGGTTTTTTTATATAATGACCACCAAAAACGGCAGGAAAGAACATTTAGTTTAAATGATTTGGAAAGCTTGCTGGCATCAAATCAACAAATAATTAATATCCTTCCAAGGAAAAAGGGTGAAACAGGACTAAATAAAACATCTCAACTCAGGGGTAGGGTAGAGAATTAATGATAATAGAAACTACCCCATCTCACTAGAGAATGGCTCTTATTTCAGAGTATATGTCCTGTTTTAAGCTAAGATAAAATTGTTTAGAAGAAATATAAATGAAAATGCTCTTCTAGTCTGTGATGCCAATTCTCCTATATGCACTGAGAAATAAGCCAGGTGGAGGGGATATTTATATTACCTATATTCCTTTAAGAGCCTTCTAAAGTGCTGACCTACCAAATTCTTTTGCTGAAGACTGCCAAAACTGAATGACAGGATCGAAAGCAAAGTATTCTCAATTTTTTTCATTCTTTAATACTTACAGACTGAGCTCAGTATAACTTTTTCATTCATTTTTTGCATGATCTCCTTAAGTACTGAAGCTATTTCAATCTTTTAATGACTTATATTGGGCCACTTTTAAAATATAAACATATCAAATGAAAAATAATGACATTGTTTGGTTTTCCTTTTTTGCCACTAGTAGTAGCACGTACATAATTTTATGTATCATCATATTTAAAAATATAATATATGATTAAATAAATGTTACCTTAATTTCAGATTATATCCTGACAAATCCTTTCTGGCTTTTATTGTTTTAATAAAATTAAATAACAGGAATAGTTCTTAAACTTTACAAGTCACTTCATCCTGAAACACTGCATACCTACATTTGTTATATTTTTATTCAGATAGCCAAATAAGTCAGGAAAATATTTTCTTTAGTCAAGAAAGAGATGTCAACAGCAAAATATTATTACATTAAGGGAAATTACAAGTATTTTTCCATAAGTCTATGCATTTGAATTCTCATTTTCATTCATATTTTCTGTTTTGTTTGTTGTAGACTGTTAAGAGAAGGTCTTAGCTCTCTTTTTCTTTTTTTCTTAAAAAAGGTATTTGTATTATTTTTGTAGGATAAACTTTATTTCAACATTTGTTTTAAGCCAAGAACTTAGACTATCATTATATTTCCCAGTTTTCTATCCATATGTGTAATTTAAATCTCAGCAAAAATGGAAAATAAAAGAGATTCTTTCTTCACCCAAGCTAAGTGATCATTGTAAAAATTCACAATTCGCTAAACTGACATTGAATATGGATAAGCACCTAAAACACTAGTATATTGTACAAGATTATTTACTCTTTGCAAACTTCCCAAAAGACTAGAACAGATTTTGGGCATATTTATCCTTGAGCTATATTTTTATGATGAAGTTACAACTTTCTCAATAAAAGAAATTTGTATAAATTAACTCAAAACAAATCCTGATCAGATTATCTCTCTAGTTTCCTAATGACATCACAATTAAAATCTGCTGTGATGGCATAATAGGATTTCGTAAACTAAAAGAAAAATTTCCTGATTGTTAAAAATGCTAACTTTATAAAATATTTCCTATAATAAGAAACACTGGTGTTATTTAAACAAAGAAAAATGTGCTTTGTAATACTTAAAACATTACATATTCAGAAGTTCCGGTCCAGATGGTAGCTTAGGTAAATGAGGTACTCAAATTCTCCCATAAGCACAACAAAATTACAGCTAAACTACAGAACAACCATCATTCAGAACTACCTGAAATCTAGCTGAACAGAAGTCCTACAACTAAGGATATAAAGAAGAAGCCACATCAAGAAAGGTAAAAGTGATGAGACATGGAATGGGCTGGTCCCACACCCTCACAGAGCAGATAAAAATCCAGAGGGATAGCTCTGTTTCCAGGAGTCCCAGCACCAGCCCAAAGGTCTGGTATTGGGAAGAGAAGTCCCCATAACTTCTGGCTGTAAAAACCAAAGGAGACTGTGGCTGAGTGAGATGGAAGGCTGCTGAGGCTGTAGGTAGGCCTCTTGAAGGGCCCACATATGGACTTACTAGGACTCACTTGCTCTGAGCTCCAGTGCTAGGGCAGCAGCTTGTAAAACAATAGGGATACACAGGGAGGAACAGAATTGTCTGGCAGCAGAGCGAGAGCTACAGGGGCAGTTTTCTCCAGAAGAAGTGCTGGCAGAGGCCATTGTTCCCTTGCTGAGCCACCAACCCCAAAAGAGCCAGCAGGTGGGTGTCATATCTAAGTCTCCTTCAACCTGGCTAACACTGATCACCCACCCGCCCCTGTGAGTTTTCTCCTGAGCCCCTGCTCCACCCAAATTGTAGGTCCATCCAAGCCCTTACCAGTGGCTTGTCCATACAAATGGCCTGTCTTGGCTCATGCTTCAGACTTGCCTAAATCTCTCAAACAAGCAACATCTGGCCATGGTGTACCACTATCTCTCGCTTAAGTGGTCCTGACACTAGCAGCCTGGGCTGACCTTAGCATCTCCTAAGAGGACCCAGAGCCAGCACACCTGATGGACAGCTTCAGACCACATCAAAGCACCACCCAACCACCTGCACAAGTGACACACTCAAAGATGACACACCAGAACCCTGCTGAAGTAAGGACTATACTGTGGGATCAACCCGTGCACAGCTGATCCTCCATGATGGTCGAAGCCAGTCCTCACAACTAATGGGCCTGGAGGTAAATCCCTCCCATCGAGGTGCCAACAGCAATCAAGGCTCAACTTCAACAGGAGGGTATACACAACCCACACGGTGGGGCATTCCTGGAGTGCCCAACTTGGTTACTGGGAAGGCTGTGACACTCTACATGACACTATGGAAGGCTACTCTACAAAGCCCAGGAGATGTATCATCTCTACCTAATACATAGAAACAAACATAGGAAGGAAGCCACAATGAGAAAACAAAGAAGCAGGTCCCAAATGAAAAAAGAGAACAAAACTCAAGAAAAATAACTGAATAGGCCCAGCCAGCATGGCTCAGTGGTTGAGCATCCACCTATGAACCAGGAGGTCACAGTTCGATTCCTGGTCAGGTCACATGCCCAGGTTTGGGGCTCTATCCCCAGTGTGGGGTATGCAGGAGGCAGCCAATCACTGATTCTCTCTCATCATTGATGTTTCTATCTCTCTCTTTCTCTCCCTTCCTCTCTGAAATCAATAAAAATATTTTTTTAAAAAAATAACTGAATAAAATGGAGACAAGCAATCTACTAGATGCAGAGTTCAAAACACTGGTTTTACTGGTAAAGTGCAGAGGAACTCGCTAAGATGCAATATGGCCTTCTGTTGCTCTGGGAGATCCTCCAGGTGCCACGTCTCTAGGATTTCCTATGCAGTTTGCAGGAAGGAGATGAGGTTTAAGTTTGGTTTTAGGTGATGAAGAGGCCTAGAAATTAAACCACATAACCCAGCTCAGAATACCAGCGACTTTTACTGTGGTGTTTTAGCTAAAAAGCCCAGCTAATTCTATAAAGACACCGGAATTATAAATGGAAACCACTTAGTCCCGGCACTGTGAGGGCACATTTCTCTGTCATCAGGACAGACCTGGCAGAGCACAGGGGCATACTAAAGAGCCTCAGTAGGCTTGAAAAGTTTCTCTGTAAGAAGCTATGTTATCAAGGCAGCAGAACATCAGAATCTCCTCTATGTACAAATTTAGAGCAACAACTGCAACTAGAGATCTCTCCCGAAGGCGTGTCTTCCTTAGGCCAAGGAGGACAAAAAGGTAACAAAGGTCACGGCCAAGGGACACACTCTTGTGCGAGGTGCCAGGAGCCTTGCCTAGCTTCCTAAGGAGTAGAACCAACATCAACTTCCTTTTTACTTCTAATTGTGGAATAATAACTGTATGGAGCTGCCTCCGCTCTAATTCTTCATCTTTCTGATGACAAAAGTCAATCGCAGTGACCTACAGCGACTTGCCCAAGATCAGCCAGTCATAAGTGGAGCTGCCTAAGATGCAGGCAGGGGCCCTCCAACTGCATAGAGCAGTGCACCTGTGTCTGCTTCCGCTCCTACGTGACCTGTGTCCAGGCACTTTGCACTTGGTCCCTGAATGAAGCCAGTGCAGCTTCTCTCCCTGTCTTATCTCCTTTCCCTATGTGGCTAGAATCTGAAAAAAGGAAACTCACCAAGTAAAAGAAGTGGCAAAGACTGGAATGTATGATTCCATCTAGATTGATGACATTTCATCAGCCAGCAAGCTAGTCAAAAGAAGCCCCAGGAGCAGATCCCGCTTCCAAAATTAACCTTCAAAGAGATTAAAAGAGCATGTTCACACTGTAAACGCAGCCTGTCTGCCATACAGACAATGAAAACATGCTGCCATCAAACTGCGTCAAATTAGTCCCATTCTTCTATGAAGAAATGGAGTAGAAACAAGTTATGAGTCATCTAAGAACATCAAAAGCAGAGACAAGACCAGACTTCGGCAGATTAAAAGTTTTAGCCACTCTGACCTATGTTCAGGTCATAGTGACCTGCTTGGGTTATGTAAACATTCCTCCTGAATTTTAGAATGGCTCCTCCATTTTTATGCCCGTGTAACTTTCCCCTTTTGCCCAACATCCTAATAGTTAAAATATAGTTACTGTTCCTTCTTTGCAAATGCTATTCCTCTGTCGCTTTAGGCTTACAATACCTCTGGCAAAAGTCAAGTGTTCCTGAAAGTGTTACCACTGTTTTTAATACAATGAGGTAAATAATTTGTACCGTATTCAAATGCGTGGTGGTTAAAACACTATCCAGCTTCATTCAGCATGACAAGTCTTGTTTTATTTATAAGTGAACAAAACTTGCATGGGACACTTTATTTATTTACAAAAGGGCTTTTATATTGTTTGGCATATCTACTTCCTTACTTTTATGACAGGTCACCAGCAAAGCACTTACATTTTTGTATAAAACCTAATAAAAGTATGGAAAATGAGAGCGAAAAGAAAATCATTGTGTTTAACATATAATTTATAGTCATCTACTCCCTAAAGGCAAAAGAAGGAAAATGAAAAAAAATGTAAGAATGAACAAAGGACATGAGGAATAAGGTTACGTTTTAAAATGTAATAAGTAACAGATATCGAGACCAGATAATGCCTCTACACATACAATCACTTATCAGGCTGCTTCTAACACAGTGGTTTTCAATCGGTGTGCTGCGAGAATTTTTAAAACATGAAATACCTGACTATTTAATCAGGGGCACTGATCTCTTTCCCCTTAGACGTCAAATTAAAAAATGACAACACACAACACAATAATATCCATCCACTGTGAATGACTCAAAATTATGCCTATTTTTTGTTACATTGGCAAAAAAAAAATTTCAGTTTGCCGCAGAAATTTAGCAATTAGTTTACGTGCACCATCAGATGAAAAAGGTTGGAAACTGCTGCTCTAACCTACTGGAAATTAAGTGAACACAGCATGAAGTTTCCCCCAAAAGCCTCTGGTGTCCTCACCGAAATCCATGGTAGACAGTAGCCCTCGTCACTAACACCACACATAAATCAGCGAGTGGGCAGTGCTTGCTCTGGAGAGTCCAAAACTCAAGCTGTTTGGGACGGAACTTCCTCTCAACCTAAAGAGGGTAGATCTTACCTGGTCAGAAAGAAGCAATAAGAGAGGACTTTCTAAAAGCCTACAGAAGAGAGGAAGAGGGGGGAGAGGGAGGAGGAGGAAGAGGAAGGGGGAAGAAAGGGAGAGAAGGAGATTTTATTTCCAGAACCATCTATTTTACTGTCTTTGCATTAGCACATTTTTATTGGGCTGTATTTGTCTATCTTATCATCAATTTTACTCCATGGAAGTTTATAAAAAGAAAATGTTTGCTTTTTATAACACATGTTGCCCTTCTTAATTGAAGCAGTTGATTTCCAGGCCATAGGATGTCAGAAAGCACAATAGGAGTGGCTGGCAGCTTCATTTGCTATGTCAGCCTCCCATAACCTCCTCTATTCACCCATCTTACAAATGAAAGCAGATTACACCAAATCATTGCTAATGTCTCAAGCATCCCAAGGAAGACCGAGGCAGAACCACAAATGCGTACTAGCACAGGCTCTGGACCCGCCCTTCCTAACAGGGTGACCTAGGGTAGTAGCATGCTGAACTTCCACAGGCCTCAACTCCTTCATTTGAAAAAAAGGGGGAGGGTGTAATAATAATCATACTTATTTTATAGAGTGGGTGTAAGAGCTAAAGAAGAGAATTCATAGATACATTTAGAGTAGTTCCTGGCACATAGCAAATGCTTGGTTAATATTAGCTATTATTGTTGTTATGAGTACTCACTAAACGTGTTCTTTATGAAACAATTTGGAGTGACTGGTTTAAACCAAAGTTCATGCAACCACAAATATTAAAGGGAGCAACTTGGGGAATTTTTGAAAGAGTACCAGAAAGAAACAGGATCACAGTTAAGGAGAGAAGAGCCCTAACTAAACTAATAGCTGGGATAGGCTTTTCCTAGGAAATGCTACCATATTCAACTACTACATATCCACCAAGGTGCTTTCTGATCTTGATTTATAGCTCTTGATATTTCTAATCTTATGTACACTCCCCTTCTAGGAGGGTTTACTATTTTAGGTTATTAAACTTGTATCTAGCGAAAATCAGAATTCGGTCATTGTGAACACTTTTTCCCTAGCGCTTACTCAGTCTTTAGGTGAACTGAATGGCCAGCTCTCAGACTCAATTTATTTTTTTTATTTAAGAGTTCTTTATTGTTGAAAGTATTACATATGTCCCTCCTCCCCCTCCCAGCCCCCGCACCCAATGACCCTCTCCAAGGACTCTCTCAATGTAACTGACTATTTTCTACTTGGGCATTAACAGTGTGCTGTATAAGTTACTAAACTAGCAGCTTCTCACATTGTTACACTTCCAGGGTTACCTGTCTAGTCCTCAGTACCCACCAGTCCCAAGATGCAGGGTAGTAGAGCACCTGGAGGGCAGAGCCTTGGCCTGAACCATCTCAAGATCTAGCCCTGTTGTCACTAGTGCAGGCCCTTTAAAAAGTATAAGTGAATTGAGCAAGGCATCTGTTACTGTACAGGACCCAATACCGCCATACAATGACTTCTTAAGTTTAGTCTAATAAAAGTCTAGGGAGATTTTCTTTTTCCAGCTGACAATAAGGAAAATTTGTCCTTTTTAAGACCAGACACTGTAATTTTTTTAAAATATATCTGAGGCTTTGTGATATACAGATCAATCCAGAAGGAAAAATATTCAGCCAGTTATCTTTCCTGAATCTCAGAAATTATGAAGAATAATTCATAACTCAAGAGTGACCAAAAAAGGAGTAAATAACAGCTAAAGACTAACATTGAGATAAAAGAAGGGTATAAAACAAAAGCATTTTAGCAATTTTAAGAGGATGCATTCGGTTGCTTTTTTGATGATTACCTGTGTTGGAGAATTCCGTCTGGCTTTGTTCAAACCCATCCAAGTCAGGTGCAGGGAGCTTTGCCCCCTTCACATCCTTAGCACCCTCCTGGGTTCATACCTTTCTCTCTGGAGATTGGGGCACTGGGAGGTAGGTTGCCACTTAAGCACGTAGAGTAGGAAGCAAACACAATGTGGAGGCACAGACATGAATCACATCACACCAGCTGAAAGTCAAGGGCAGGCAGGCTGGCAGGGGGTTAGGTCCTCACCAAATGCCAATCAGAAGAGAAACCCATGCCATGTCCTGGCCACAGGTGACACATGAATAAACTCTGCTCATATGGAGACTAAAGTTGGATCCCAAGGGGACCCCATGAGAGTGCATTGGGGGTCCTCTGGAGATAAGCTCTGCTCCAGTTCTCGACCCCTCATTAAGAGCCTTATCTCCCCATCCCACTCCTCTCCAATTCTTCTGCCCCATCAACCCAAGGAATCTTTTCTAGTCTTGGTGATGAGAAGCCTTGTTCTGTCTCATATAATGCCACCCAGCTTCCACTCTTCTTTCTTGTGCCAATTACACCTCATTTTTTTTTCAAGGGGATCATCCTTCTCCCATTGTCAATTCAGGTACTTGGACAAAACTAACTCTACCCCTTGAGAACAGGAGTAAGATCGTGAATTAAAATTAATTAATCTTTCTATGCAAACTCTTTCTGAAAATAGTGGAAGACAGAACACTTCCTAACTCATTTCATGAGGCCAGCATTACCCTGATACCAAAACCAATAAAGACATTGCAAAAAAATAATAAAATGAACCAATAACACTCAATAATATGGACATATGAAAATTATGCACACACAAACTGAATTAGCAACTTATAAAATGTATCCAATACATAACAATTTTATAGGGATTATGCCAGAAATCAAGGTGAAATTCATTAACATAATTCACTATACTATGAGAATAAAGAAGAAAATTACATAATCATCTCAATTGGTGCAGAAAACACATTTAACAAAATGCAACACCAATTCATGGTTTTTTAAAAATCTTAAGCAAACAGGGAATAGAATGGAACTTCCTCAGTCTAATAGATGAAAGCTATGAAAACCTACAACTAAGATCATACTTTATGATGAAACACTAAGCCATTTTTCCCTAATATCAAAAAAAGCTAGGATGCCTGCTCTTGCCTTTCTATGCAGCAATGTACTGGAGAACCCAGCCAGTGCAGTAAACCAGGAAAGAGAAACTAAAGACATACAAATTGGAAAGTACAAAGTAAAATAATGTTTCCCTTCCATTATCTTGGCTTCTATTTGGATATGGACACCTGGCCCAAATCAGGCTACACGGTCCAATTCCTGAATTTGAGTATGAATTCTCTCTCCTGCTGTGCTGTCTTCTATTGTGGTGAGACAACCTCAAGCTTCTGAGGCCACAGTATAGTCTGAGAACAGAATTACCTCATTAAGTGCAGGGTCTAAAAATGATCCTAGTGACATTGAGCCATGAATCAAGCTTGTTTAAGAACAGTTCTACTCCTTGGGCCATTCAGTTATATAAATTCTCTTTTTGGCTTAAGCCAATATGGGTTATCACCTAAAAGTTCAAATTTTTTCTCATATCTTCTTTCTTGTCTTAAATCCCCTCAGGGCCTACACTTTTGACTTCTTTTGCTGTTACTTTTTTCTTCTCTGAAGAATGACTGTTAATCTAACTGGAATAGGTAAAATAACAACATAAAAATTAGTATAAATATTATATTGCCAAATATGTAATAAATAAATGTAATATGGTAAAAAATTATATTTTAATTCTCAAATGGTAAACCGAAGTCAGTCCCCTGTAAACCTCTGCATCAATGTCAAAAGGT
Source organism: Myotis myotis (assembly GCF_014108235.1). NCBI lineage: Eukaryota > Metazoa > Chordata > Mammalia > Chiroptera > Vespertilionidae > Myotis > Myotis myotis. Next base: position 9,793,384 of record NW_023416315.1, read on the forward strand.
GGTAATGTAGATTCATCTGTTATTCTCCTTCTAGATTAACTTTGCATATTGCAATAGTAGTGGAACAGCAATCAGACATGGCAGATTTGTGCAAGGTAGAGGTAAAAAATATGCTTGTAATTTATACTGATTATGGCCAAATTCATCAGAAGATATGAGAGGTATGCAACACATATTACATTTTCCAGATGACAGCTCAATACAATTACTTTTATCTACAACCCAAGATCACCCCTACATTAGAATTTGTTCACTGCACAAATTCTTCCCAGGCCCCTCCAAAAATCCTTCTCCAAAATGATTCTAACTAAACCATGTGTTCCCACTCCAATTATGATATGCTTGTTTCATCTGTGGCTACTGCCATTATAATATTATTAATATGAACACTGGACCTCATATTTGAAGGAATTTATTCTTTGTGAAGACCTCAGCTCTACTTGCTCAGAATGTCTTATGATGGGCTAATACACAAGAAGACCCTATTTGTTATATAATCCTAGGAAGCACAAGTTAGAAAGAAATAAAAATGAGATGGGGAAAGGAGAAAAGCCAATAAATAATGTGTTAATAAACAGTTACTGCTGTGGCTACCTGAGACTCAATCTCACTGGGAATTTCTGGAAAACTACATAAAATATACCTCAAAATTATCTTACCATGGAACAGAGAAGGTGGGCTATTTAATCACTGATGGCATCCTCACTTGTTGAGGGTTGCCCATTGGGGCATGAATTCCCTGGAATTTCTGAGCTGCCATGTGTGTGTTGAGCAAGCAACTATAACATGGAAGTAAGCCCTCACACAGAGAATCAGAGAGACACAAATGCTTCAGAAATAAAGCTGACAGTGATTACAGGAACCCACACTGTGGGAGAACTCAGAAGTAGTTGGAAGTGTGATGGGGTGGGACATCAACAATATCCCTTACACAGTTCAACTAAGCTGTCAAGTTACCTCATCTCAGGATCACATGAATATCAACATTCATCTGTCTCCTCCTCCTCTTTATCTCATGGATTTCTCTATAATCTCTTTGCTCTTCATTTACCTATTTAACATATTTTTTCTACTTCTAACATTGATATAATTCCTTATTAAATATAATACATTCCCCTTTGGTCAATATTATTTAAAAGACAAAAGAAACACGTGCCTTGATATAATCTACCTTTTCTGACCAGTCTGTCTTTAGTCTCCTCGGGAATGATCTTCCTGAGGAAATAGGAGCATTAATTCTCAAGAGTTTCAAGAGTAAAGAAGACGAGAAACCAAGATGGTGGCATAGGTAAACACCGGAAATTTCTGCCTCCCACAACAACTTCAAAAATACAACGAAAAGACAAAACGGACATCATCCAGAACTACAGGAGGGCTGGCTGAGTGGAAATTCTACAACTGGAGGGAAAGAGAAAAGCACACTGAGACTCAGAAGAGGTGCGGAAGTAAAGTGCAGAGGTACTGAGGCTCGAGAGCACGCGGAAAGGGGCTGGCACCAGAGGACAAGGCTGTCTTTTTCAATCGGGAGTCACAAGCTCCCGACTGCTCTGAACTCCGGTTCCAGGAAGTCTCTGGGGACCCAGGACTCATACAGGGAGAAACTGGACTGTCTGGCAATGGGCAGAAGTTGGAACTTGAGGGCGGCTTTCCCTCAGAGGTGCTTGCAGCAATTACCAGGACACTGAGACGCGGGGCCCCTTAGGGTAAGGCTGAGGATCAGCCATAGCTGCTTGCTCTGCCCTGTTGATTCCTTGAGACCCCGCCCCACCCAAACTGTGGCAGAGGCTTTTGCATATGAATGCCCTGGCCCTTTGCAACCTGAAAATTACCTAACAAATTGCAGCTGGGCCAGACAGATCCAGAACTTCCAAGAGAAGGCCCAAGGCCCCAGAGAAGCTTGCATTGCTTCACAGCTGGGCCTCATCTGGGCACCTCCAAACTCCAAAAAAGGAAGGGGAACCTGCAGTTCTCTTCGTAGCTCCTGCTGGGTAACCTCAGGCAGAGGCTAAATTAGCACCTCCTTAGATCCAAGAGCCAGTGTACCCAGGGGTCAGAGTGGGACCATCCAGATTACAACTCCTCAGATCCATAAGGGACACACTCAGGGGGCAGACTCAGTGAGCACCAAAGCCCCACTGAAGCAAGTCTTGCCCCAGAAGGGTGTCTTCAGCACAGAAGTTCTCCCACTGCAGACACAGCTGATTCTCACTGCCAATTGGCCTGGAGGCCAATTACCCCAGTGATACCTACAACAATCAAGGCATAACTACAACAAGACTGTGCACAAAGACCACAAGGGGGTGCACCAAGAGTGTCCACCTCAGGTAACTGGGGAGGCTGAGCCACTGGACCCTATAGGACACCTAGCACACAAAACCACTCTACCAACACAGGGAAGCATAAATAATGCCGAGACAAAAAAACAGGTCACAAATGGCAGAAATGGAGGAAAGCAAACTACTGGATATAGAGTTCAAAACCACGTTTATAAGGTTTTTCAAGAACTTTCTGGAAACCACCAATAAATTTAGTGAGACCCTGGAGGATATGAAAAAAGACCAACTAGAAATTAAGCATACACTGACTGAAATAAAGAATAATATACAGAGATCCAACAGCAGACAAGAGGATCCCAAGAATCAAGTCAAAGATTTGAAATACGAAGAAACAAAAAATACCCAACCGAAAAAGCAAAAAGAAAAAAGAAACCAAAACTACGAAGATAGTGTAAGGAGCCTCTGGGACAGCTTCAAGTGTACCAACATCAGAATTATAGGGGTGCCAGAAGATGAGAGAGAGCAAGATATTGGAAACCTATTTGAAGAAATAATGACAGAAAACTTCCCCTACCTGGTGAAAGAAATACACTTACAAGTCCAGGAAGTGCAGAGAACCCCAAACAAAAGGAATCCAAAGAGGAACACACCAAGACACATCATAATTAAAATGCCAAGAGCAAAAGACAAAGAGAGAATCTTAAAAGCAGCAAGAGAAAAACAGTCAGTTACCTACAAGGGGATACCCATACGGCTGTCAGCTGATTTCTCAACACTAACCATGCAGGCCAGAAGAGAGTGGCAAGAAATATTCAAAGTGATGAATAGCAAGAACCTACAACCAAGATTACTTTATCCAGCAAAGCTATCATTCAGAATTGAAAGTCAGATAAAGAGCTTCACAGATAAGAAAAAGCTAAAGGAGTTCATCACCACCAAACCAGCATTATATGAAATGCTGAAAGGTACTCTTTAAGAAGAGGAAGAAGAAAAAGGAACTCTTACCATTTGCCACAGCATGGATGGAACTGGAGAGCATTATGCTAAGTGAAATAAGCCAGTCAGAGAAGGATAAACACCACATGATCTCACTCATTTGTGGAATATAATGAACAACACAAACTGATGAACAAGAACTGATCCAGAGATGGAGAGGCATTGATTGGACTGTCGGGCCTTGGAGGGAAGGTCGGGGAGGGTGGGGGTAAGGGGGAAAGATCAACCAAAGGACTTATATACAAGCATATAGGCCTAACCAATGGACACGGACAATGGGGGGGGGGGTAGGGGGTAATGTGGGGATAAGGACACATATGTAACATCTTAATCAATAAAAAATATATTTAAAAAAAAGAGTAAAGAAGACATAGTCCCTGTTCTCCAGCTACCCAGCAGAGGGAAGAAGTCAAGGTCACAAATAACTAAAACCTAAGGCAGAATGAGCTAAACACCAAAAGACAGGTACATACAAAGTGCTTTGGGGGCTCAATGGGCATGACTGTCTGTTGGCAGAATCAGGAAGAATATGTGAATGAGTAGGCTTGTGAGCTGAATTTTGAAGAATAGATGGGATTCTGTCAGTAATATCCTCTATACTATATGTAAATATATAGAGAATATTATAAGCAACATTCTACCCACAGGAAAAAAAAAACGCATGCTCCTTTGAGAAACAGTCTGGCTTGGCTGAAGCAAAACGTCCACATGACAAAGGAGTACTGTCACCATCTATCATCGGAGCTGTCACCTCTTATAAGTGGCATGACGTTAATGCGTCTGGTGGTAAGGTCTATCAGCTGCATCGTGGTTTTTAACACCAGGTTGTATTTATATTCTTTATTTTATTACTTTTTTTTTAATTTCAGAGAGGAAGGGAGAGGGAGAGATAGAAACATCAATAAGGAGAGAGAATTATTGATTGGCTGCCTCCTGCATGCCTCCTAATGGGGATGGAGCCCACAACCGGGCATACGCCCTGACCGGGAATCAAACCATGACTTCCTGGTTCATAGGTTGATGCTCAACCACTGAGCCATGCCAGCCGAGCTGTATTTATATTTTAAATTTTTTACAAGATCAAACTAGTTGAAAGGAAATGCAGAAAGTCAGAAGGGGTCATTCCCTCGTGGTCATATAAGGATAGCATAAAAGTTTAAAAGCCTGTGATCTTTTTTGTCTTTCTTTGTCCAAATACTGCTTAAAGGAAGAAGTGATCATTTGTATTTTATAAAAGAAGGTAATAAAAAAAGATAAATGAACAAAATAAGTCACTGCTTAATATTCTCTTCAGCAGGTGCCTGAATCTACATATATATATATATGAGTTTGAAAGGAAATTAGCCAAAGTAAATAAAGTAGGAAATCAATGTTAAACACATCTGTACACATGTGGTTTTTCTCCACATCCGGAGGGAATTAATATTTTAGTTTTGCTACAGCTTTATTATTAATCTTATTCTTACCAGAGTCGAATGTGAAGTAAATTGACTAAAGTGTAATAACTGAAGCTGAAGGAAAAATAGTTTCTTTCTTACAGAATAAATAATTCAGTTTAGCTTGAGGACTGTTTTAGACAGTCCTAACTATTGTTTTGTCAACCCTCAAATACACAATCTTAGTGCAGCTCTTAAAAACACAATGGCATTCCCTAGCTGATTTGGCTCAGTGGATAGAGCGTCGGCCTGCAGACCAAAAGGTCCCAGGTTCCATCCAGGTCAAGGGCACACACCTTGGTTGCAGGCTCCTCCCCGGCCCAGGCAGAGGCAATGAATCTATGTGTTTCTCTCACATCAATGTTTCTCTCTGTCTTTCCCTCTGTCTTCTACTCTCCCTAAAAAAATAAAAATGAAAAATAGAAAAGGAAAAGTAACCTCTGGTGAGGATTAACAAAAAGTCAAACAAACAAACAAAAAACCACAATGGCCTGGGTTAATCTACATCAGAATATCAATTAATAATTTTAAGAGCACATTCCATATATTTAATCTTTAGAATAATTCTGGAATAAAATGGGTCAAAAAAATATATCCTCATTTATAGATTTAAAAAAGCAAGGTACAAAAAAAGTAAATGGGCTTCCCCATGCCCAAGTTGTAATATGGTATTTTGAGTCCCACTTTAATGTTGTGTCCAATTTACCTGAAAAGAGTCTTAGAAGCAAGTAAATTTAGTAAATGATTCACTTTTTTAATCTGAGCAATGCAAAAAAGGTAAGGGTCTCTTCTTTAAGATAAGCTAGTTTTTAGACATGTAATATTCTTTCATGATTTTCATGGTCCCCTCTCCCCCCGCAAAGCTAAGCTAAGATGACCTCTTACATGTTCCTGGCTGTAGTTCTCTGGAGTCTGGGAAAACCCTTTGTTAGCTGTTGCATAAATTCAAGGTGTTTCTTAATGAAATGCTTGGTTCTGCCTCCAAAAACCACAGTATGTCTACTCTGTATACAGATAGATCTTCTATCTGTGCTCATTTTTATAACAGATTGTCAACTTTCCACTTGTATTTCTTAGACCTAAAACCAGACTATGTGAACTATTAAGCAATACAGAACACCTGGGCGACAGCTTCTTATCTCAGAGTTCCCCTTAAATGTTCTCTAGCTTTCAATAGCTTTCTTGCACTGAGAAACTGGATGGCTGAAGAGGTTCCCCATCCTCCGAGCTGGGGGAGGGGAAGGGAGGCGGTAGTATAGCCGAGAGCAGATCAATGACTCTAAAACTTGAATCTGCATCCAAATCACTGAGAATCTTGTTTAAAAGGTAAATGAAAAGTCAGGGCCACAGTAGTGTTTTCCCACAATCAATCAATCAATCAATCAATATCTCAAACTTTTTTTTTAATTCTGAATGAGTAAAATCATGAAAACTAAGAACCATGGATGACTTTTCTCTGGGGGGAAAAAGGTCCCTTATACTAAATCATTATGAATTATCCACACACAAAATAACAGGAGATCCTGCTTTTAGTTTACTTCAGAGCAAGATGATATGAAAATATAAAATGTTAAGTTCTACAAGAACATCTGCTAATTTTTAAAATGTTAAAATGTTCTGAATTGTATTTTTCCAGTGATTTGAATTAAAATTGAGTTCAACTCCAAAACCAAAATTTTCTCATTATATTACAAGCCTGTTCATTGCCCTAAGGAAAATAAATTGCAATCTATTACCAAAGTGCCCACCATATGCTTCATTAAATATTTGTAATTACAACATATTCTTCAGCAGTGTGTCAGAAGGACCAAAAAAAAATATATTCCAGGTGTCGACTCTGTACTCAATAGACTTAACTAGATTTATTTTTCAGTCTTAACATTGTGATAATTTTGATTAGATTTCTACTTCATTTCCCTACTTTTGATTCAAAGCAGTGTGCAGGCCTGTAGAAGACCAAACTCAACACAATAATGATGGAATCTTTTAGAATTAGGTGAGCCTGAGCCCTTTCCTCCCCTCCCACCCCATGTTTGCAAGACCAGACACTCTCTTCTGTACTTGCAACCAACTCCAACCCATCCACTCACAAGTTGTACTTCCTTGGTCAAGTAAAATACTTGTGAAGCCTCATATTCCTCCTCTGTGAAATGGGGATAATACTATACCTCAGGAGAGGTTAGGGAGCATAAATGAAAATAGACAAAGATATAAAGCATTTTGCCTGGACACATTAACATTATCCCCTACACAGCACTTACTGAGTGCGTGCAGTAGTCTAGGCACTTTATTTTTCACTTATTTTTATTATTAACATTATTAAAGATGTCACCATTCCCCTTCGTTTCCCCCCTCAAAACAGCCTGTGTCCCTGGGTTATGCATACATGTTCTTTGGTTAATCCCTTCACCTTCTTTCATCCAGTCTCCACTCCCTCCCTCACTCCATGCCTCTCTTTCTATTTTGTTCATCAGTTTATTTTGTTTATTAGATGCCACATATAAGTGACATCATGTGATATTTGTCTTTCTCTGACTGGCTTATTTCACTTAGCATAATAATCTCCAGGTCCATCCACGCTGTCACAAAGGATAAGAGATTCTTCTCTCTTTTTTTGCAGCTGCATAGTATTCCATTGTGTGAATGTACCACAGCGTTTTTATCCATTCCTCTACTGATAGGCACGAGGGCTGTTTCCAGATCCTGGCTATTGTAAATAGCACTGTTATGAACATAGGAGTGAATATATTCTTTCAAATTAGTGTTTTGAGATCCTTAGGAGGTAATCCCAGAAGTACATTAATTTTTTAATTCTTTAACAGCCCCTTTGTGGTAGGTATTGTTATCATCCTCCTTTAACAACAAGAAGCCATTTCTAAACCGCAGTTCTGATTATTTCACAGGACAACAGACCATTTAAACAGGGATCAGCACTAACCACTCCAGGGAACTCAGCAAGGGAACTAAGCCCTAATACCCTAAGGCCGTGGTTGGCAAACTGTGGCTCGCGAGCCACATGTGGCTCTTTGGACCCTTGAATGTGGCTCTTCCTAAGCCTTAGGAGTACCCTAATTAAGTTAATAACAATGTACCTACCTATATAGTTTAAGTTTAAAAAATGTGGCTCTCAAAAGAAATTTCAATCGTTGTACTGTTGATATTTGGCTCTGTTGACTAATGAGTTTGCCAACCACTGCCCAAGGCAGTGATGGCGAACCTTTTGAGCTCGGCGTGTCAGCATTTTGAAAAACCCTAACTTAACTCTGGTGCCATGTCACATAAAGAAATATTTTGATATCTGCAACCATACTAAAACAAAGACTTATATTTTTGATATTTATTTTATATATTTAAATGCCATTTAACAAAGAAAAATCAACCAAAAAAATGAGTTCGCGTGTCACCTCTAACACGCGTGTCATAGGTTCGCCATCACTGACCTAAGGTATCCATTACATGAAATGAATTGACTTCTCTCCTATCAAACTAGAAAGTACCAGCTATGGAGAACTGAGAAAAACAGTAACTCAAATAGCTTTCTGTTTTGTTGTTCTTCTGAGCATGATGATATGAAATTATAAAATGTTAAGCTCTACAAGAACATCTGAAAATTTTTTAAAATGTTAACATGTTCTGAATTGTGTTTTTCCAGTGATTTGTATTAAAACTGAGGAACCCCAGAAGAAAAAAGGAAGTACAGCCCTCAATCCTGCCAAGTTATTCCCTGCCTTTGCCTCCAATAGTATTACTGATAGCCATGCCTCCTACTTGCCCAAGTTAGAGAACTCTGATTCCCTGGGGTAAAGAAATCCGACCATAGAGGTAGAGCAGGAACATTCATTTTTGAAGGAAATAGGATATAAATTCTACTCATGGCGGGATAATTTGAGATATTATTTAGCTTTTTGGTTTTGCTGCTTTTGAATGGCCCAAGAGAGTACAACAACATCTAGCAGTTTGTGTTTTTATTTTTCCTTCTTATACTCCACCCCTGCCTTCTGAGAAGATGGCCAGACCTTCTGCACCCTTTGCCCCAGGGTAGGCTGCAGGGCCAAAGCAGAAATGGCCTGAAGAGACCCTCCCTCACTTGCCATCGTTTTCCAAAAGGCTTGTGCTATGGAGATAGAAAAGGAGCCAGTGCATTCGATATGAGAGTGGAGGATAAAGGGAGAGACAGGTGTGGCAGAAGCAGCAAGAGAAATGAAACGATTATCCCAAACATAAGGAAGGGCTGGAGGTCTGTGGAGTCTCCAGTGAAGAGACCCACAGCTTCCCTCTTGCGGAGTTCCAGGAAAGAGGTTGGGTTTCCATATGAAATGACAGCAAAGCAGCCATACACGTTTCCATTCAGAGTCCCTGAGCTCACAATAGAGGGCATGATAGTCCCAACACCATCAGATTCCAAGGGATTGGCTGGGGAGAAAAAAAGTAGGTCTGTCAATTAGGGAGCTCAACTAAGGGAGCTCAACTAAGGGGCTTTGGAAATGTGGGGAAAGCTTTTTCGGCTTGTCACAAAGAATGGGAGTCATGGATACTAAAAACAATGGACAGCCCCGGCGGGTGTGGCTCAGTGGTTGAGCATCAACCTATGAACCAGGAGGTCATGGTTCATTTCCCTGTCAGGGCACATGCCTGGGTTGTAGGCTCAGACCCCAGTGTGGGGTGTGCAGGAGGCAGCCAATCAATGATTCTCTCTCATCATTGATGTTTCAATCTTTATCTCTCTCTGAAATCAGTAAAAATATATATATTTTTTTAAATGTACAGGACAGTCCTACACCACAAGAACTGTTTCAACTGAAATGACAGTACACTGTTAAGAGAAACTGGTGAACGATGGGCATCAAAATAGAAATTTGGACTAAAAGGAAAAGGGTCACTCTGTTCTGTAGATCATTCTCTCAGGCCATGACTTTGTGCGTTGTGACGGAGGTTGAATTCCCTTCAAGGTGGAGAGATGGCAGCTGAGTTGGATTGGATTTTGGCTGATTTAAAAAGAATTAAGTACCGTGGCATTTCTTACATAGGGGAGCTAACTGAGAAGACTGATACAGCCTATCTACATTTCATTTTTAAGAGTATAGCGTAAAGGGCTTTCTAAAACCATGGTCATTCTCGGCCTGTCTTCTGCACACTCCTGAGGACGCACCACATTGCGTAATTGTAATGGTTCTGAAGGTGGCTTTCCGGATTGCATCTGTATCCTGGTGCAAAGAAAACCAAGCCATCTTTCTGTCCTTCAGAGAACACCCTATATTTTTTTTATTTTGACTTTTTTGTGACAATAGCAGCAGTGATTATATTTTTAAAGTTTTATTTTTAAGCTCTTTTATTTATAATCAATAAAATCTGGTTAAGCATCTGTATATGCAGCAACCCCACCTAACAACTGGAACATGTCACAACAAGGTTGTCAAGACAGGATGTTAGCATGCCATATAAAGTGGCATAAATTATTGCTTTAATGAGAAATGCCCACACATCACCTTAATGCTAACAGCCACATGCATTAAAAAAAAAGATAGAATTAGAAAGAAATGTGAAGCATTTTCAACGTTTGTAGAAAAATAAATTTGAGAAAAGGGAAAAAATATTTATGTAGCACATTCTGAAGTAAAAAAAAATTATATGATGTAATTAATCTTTATACCTATTTAAAAAAAAAAAAAAGAGGCAGCAGGATCCCTTCTGAATATGGGAGACGCAGCTGGTGTTCAGGTTACACACACACTGCGGCCAGATGCACACAGGAATTCCTTTCCTAAGCTCCCTTCTCTAGCATGCAGACCTAGTAACAGAATCTCTGACACAGTAGTCATGTTCATCCTTACACATCCCAGGCAGGCTACTGCTGTTGGTATTGATGGACACTTGGGAGGATCGTGATAATTGGTTGGTTGCTTAGTTGGTGTTGAACTTGTCAATTACCTGAAGCAAGCACCTGTGATGCAGCGACCCTGATGCTCTCCTGAAGGGTGTGACTTCCCTCAGCTCTGCGGCAGCTTCCCTGTCTTACTTTCCTCTCTGACCAGGTCCTTAAATGCTGTGATCCTCCCTATTCTGTACTGGGATCTCTTCTCACTCCAGGCCAGTGCTTCTCAAACCTTAACCCAGGTCACCCTAGCAGTGGTCGGCAAACTGCGGCTCGCGAGCCACATGCGGCTCTTTGGCCCCTTGAGTGTGGCTCTTCCACAGAATACCACGTGTGGGTGCGCATGTACAGTGCGATTGAAACTTCGTGGCCCATGCGCAGAAGTCGGCATTTTGTGGAAGAGCCACACTCAAGGGGCCAAGAGCCGCATGTGGCTCGCGAGCCGCAGTTTGCCGACCACTGCCCAAGAGCAACAATGTCAGAGCCTCTGGAGATAGGTCTCAGGTATTAGGACTTATTAAAGTTCCCTAAGTGATTCCATTGTGCAATCAGAAAAGGAAATTACTGCTCTTTATTCCTCTGTGAACAATCTCATCCACAGTCACTTTATCATCTTTATGCCAATGACTTCCAAATCTATATTTCTGGTTCCCACTGCCTTCGTCACTCAAAATAAAAACAACACCAAAGCACAAAATAAAATTATGTATTCTAAGTGGACACAAAATTTAAAAGTATGTTGAAGTTTAAAAATCACTACTTTCTAGATTTTTCTAACGCTCTCCCTCTTTGAGGGGTAAGATGCCTGTATTCTGTTGGTATCCCAAAAATCTGATTAGTCTGCCTACTGGGAAATCAAACACATGTTAAGAATGCCTTTCCTAAATTGCAGACATTTAGGGGATCCCCATCTGAAAGTCCCATAAGCACTACAAAACCAATATGACTAAAACAGAGCTCATTATTTCTCCAGAAAAAAAAAAAAAAAACCTGTTCTTCCTCTCATGTCAGTGAATGGCGCTAACATCCACCTAGAGGCTGACGTAAAAAAACTTGGGAATCATGACTTAATCCTCCATCTTTTACATTCTCACCCACAATCATGACCAAGTAAAATCAATTCAAACTCTTCACTGGATCTTCGATCTGTTTGCTTTCTCTCTCTAGCCCCACAGCCACAATGTTCTCTCACCTGGAAGACTGCCACGGCCTCTTAAACAGTCTCCATGCCCACGGTCTTAACTTGCTCCACACTACTACCAAGACTGTATTTCCAAACACAAATGTTTTGTGTCCTTAAAACCTCTCACAGGCTCCTTCCTGCCCTTAGGATAGTGCTTGTGTTTCAGAACATGGCTTACAAGGCCCATAAAAACCCTCCAGATGCTTTCACTGCTGCCTCTGCTACTAGTCCAATCCCTTCTCAACCCCTTCACTTGGCTTCCGCAGAGATTCCCTTCCTCTGGGAAATCGCTGGTCTCCCCAAAACAGGTTAGGTGCCCCTTTCATGCATCTCCATATCACCACGTACTTCCTCTGTTACTGAATCAATCACTAACTTGATTGTCTCCCCAGCTACAGGTGAGCAGCACATTAGGCACAGAGTCCACATCTTGTTCTTCACTGTCACCCATCACTTGGCACAGTGTGCTCACACTATTTGTTGAAATTAAAAGTTAATGGACCGTCCTGGCCAGTTAGCTCAGTTGGTTAGAGCTTCTTTGTCCTGATATGCCATGGTTGCAGGTTCGATCTCTGGTCAGGGCACAGACAAAAATCAACAAATGGATGCATAAATAAGAGGAACAACAAGTTAATGATTTTCTCTCTCTCAAAAACCACTCTAAATTTTTTAAAATAAATGGATAAATTAATGAATGATTAATAGCCCCTGTATTTCTTCTCACATTTCATTCACCAAAATTGCATTGATTTTTTTCAATCAAAGTTTAAAAACAAGAAAAATAGGAAGTAAAAAAGTCTTGCACAGCTCTGGCCAATGTGGCTTCCTGGTTAGAGCATCAGCCTGCACACAGAAGGATCATGGGTTCAATTCCCATGACCCTTCTGAGTCAGGGCCTGGGTCAAGGGCAAGTACCTGGGTTGCAGATTTGATCCTCAGCCCCAGTTGGGGGCATGTGTGGGAGGCAACCAATTGATCAAATCAATGTCTATCAAATCAATGTCTCTCTCTCTCTCTCTCTCTCTCTCTCTCTCTCTCTCTCTCTCTCTCTCTCCTCCCTCCCTCATCCCTTCTTCCTTTCACTCTCTCCAAAAAATCAATAGTAAAATATCCTTGGGTGAGGATTAACAAAGTGATAAAATATCTTGCACACACATGCAAAGCAGACTCATGGATTATTCAGTAGATATTAAAGGGCTGTAGTTCATTTGTTAGCATACTTAGCTAAATATTAATAAAGGGAAGGAACAAAGGGAATGGGACAGGTTGAGCCTAATCAGCTGGGGAGCTGAGTCAGACACTGAGCCTGCTGCTTCACTAGGAAGCAACAGCTTCGCACACTCCCTGGGGGAGGAATAAAAACAGCAGGAGAAATTCCTCTGTTGGACGCACGTGCAGTAAAAACCAAGATGGTGACCAAGATGGCCTGACAGTCTAGCCCAGGAAAAGGATGGGACTGAGTAAGGGACATGGCACCCTGAAAGACCTAGGAAATACATTGGTTACGGGGTGGATCCAGTAGAAGCCGGGGAAAGATTGGGAAGTTGATTGCTTATTTTGAAAAAGTACCTGGTCCCAAGCCCGAGATAATATAGTCACCCTAACATGGAAGCTTTCTCTCTCTCTTGCTCAGTAACACACTCTGGCCTATTCCTTTGGACATTCTCCCTCCATAACAACTGTGTGGCCCTAGCAGCCACCTGCTGCCCCGCAGTCACACAGACCAAGCACAGGCCTGGGCACAGCACCAGCCAGGAACAGACTATGCTAGCCCAGATGGGGCCAGACATGAACTAAGCTTTGGCATGGCACAGAAATGTTGGATGTCGGCCTTTCTACTGAGCTTGATGAAGACAAGATGGGACTTTCCTCGGCGGGAAGGGTAGAGATGAGACATGGGGAACCTGAGGCCAGCCTTCTGTTTCCACCCAAAATAAATCTTACCACGCCACAATCTCCCATGTGTGGGTCCCTGGAATGCTTTCCTTGAGGCTCCATGAAAGAACGTGATTTTTCACGGGCAAGACATTCATCCAACATTTGTAAGTAGTTAGTGCTAACTCTGTCCATAATGAGCTTGTATTATGCAGTGTCAACAGTCACCTAGTCATCTTAAATTAAGAAACATTAAGTATGAAATCTGTCCTTTAATATAAATATCTACAATTACCATTCTCCAAGCACTGTGCTCAGCAGTTGACACATATTGTCTCATTTAATCTCCACAATCAAGCTCTGAAGTAGATCAGATTACAGCTTTTCAGAGGAAGAAACCAGGGCTCCAGAAGGGTAAGCACCTGGCCCACAAGGTCAAGCTAGGATATGAAAACGCCAGTATGCCAACCCTTATCTAACATACCCTTGTAGCAGGAAAACAAAGCAAACATGAAACTTGTACTTACATGGCCATGTCACATCCAATCTTGCTCTAGGAAGTGACAGAACACAAGGTTAAGGCTACTGGAGTGAGAAATGCCTCTGAGTTTAGTATAAGGAGTGCATATTCATGGAACAGAGCCTCATGCCAACGTGATGCTTAAAAGCTGAGTTCTTCATATGCATGCAATACTGAGTTTGAAAATGTATTGAACATCGGTATTCTCTCCTCTCTCTCTCTCTCTTTCTCTCTCTCCCCCCCTCTTCCCTCCCTCCCTCCCTCTCTTCCTCTCTCTCTAAAATCAATTTTAAAAAAGGAAAATGTTGTGTTAAATGCACCTTTGGCTAATAGGCTTATGTCCCTTAGTTACCCATGTCCTAGAGACTAATCAGATTCCTAAAGGCACTCCTTATTTAGGGATGGGGGACTTTATTTAAATAATCTAGTACATTAAATAGTTAAAATACACTAATTCACCCTCCTAAAAACACTATTAGCTACTAGTTTCTTTGGCTTGAAATTCTTTTCCTGTTGAAAATTCAGTTTCTTTGCATAACTTTTTTCAAGGAATCTATTTATAATAATAAAGGCGTAATATGCTAATTAGACTGGACAGCCGAACGACCTTCCAGACCTCCTTCTGGACAAAGCCACCACAGCAGGGGCCAAGGCAGAGTTGGTTAGGGGCGATCAGGCAGGCAGGTGAGCAGTTAGGAGCCAGTGTTCCCAGATTGCGAGAGGTTTGACTGACTGCTGATTTAGGCCCAATCCCTGTGCAGTCGGACATCCCCCAAGAAGTCCCGGATTGTGAGAGGATGCAGGCCAGGCTGAGGGACCACCACCCCCTGTGCACGAATTTCATGCACCAGGCCTCTAGTCTATACTAATAAAAGAGTAATGTGCTAATTAGACCGGGAGACCTTCTGGGAGACCTTCTGGACATCCTTCCAGGCAAAGCCATGGTGGCAGGGCTGAGGCAGAGGCGGTTAGGGGTGATCAGGCCAGGAGGGGAGCAGTTGAGGGTAAGCAGGCCAGCGTGGGTGGGCCAGTTGAGGGCGAGCAGGCCGGCAGGTGGGGTCAGTTGGGGGCAAGCAGGCCAACAGTCGGGGGCAGTTGGGGGCGAGCAGGCCGGGCGGGATGGGGGGCAGTTGGGGGTGAGCAGGCCAGCGGGGGAAGGCAGTTGGGGGTGAGCAGGCAAGTGAGGGGGGGCAGTTGGGGGCGAGCAGGCTGGCAGGGGAGGGCAGTTGGGGGCGAGCAGGCCGGCAGGCGAGGGCAGTTGGGGGTGAGCAGGCTGGCAGTGGCGGGCAGTTGGGGGCGAGCAGGCTGGCGGGGGAGGGCAGTTGGGGGCGAGCAGGCCGGCAGGTAGAGTGGTTAGGAAGCAGCAGTCCTGGATTGCGAGAGGGTGCAGGCTGGGCTGAGGGACACCCCCCCAGTACGCGAATTTCGTGCACTGGGCCACTAGTATATATATAAAAGCCTAAGCGACAGGCTGACCAGCCGACTGACCAACTGGCCAGTAACTATTACATGCACTGACCACCAGGGGGCAGACACTCAACAAAGGAGTGGAAACGACAGGCATGGAAACATGAAACAGACTGATGAATCTCAGAGGGAAGGGGGGCGGGAGGATGGCAGGAAGAGATTAACCAAAGATCTTATATGCATACTAAAGGCCTGGTGCACAGATTCATGCACCAGTGGGTTCCCTGACCTGTGGGGGTTGGGCCGAAACTGGCTCTCCAACATCCCCCGAGGGGTCCCAGATTGCAAGAGGGCTCAGGCCAGGCAGAGGGACCCCACCGGTGCACGAATCCATGTACCAGGCCTCTAGTTTAATTATAAAATGTAACAGTAAGAAGCCTTATTGAAATAGCCTATAGAGTGTTCTATTTGTCTGCTGCAACTTCCCTCACATCTGAATTACCCAAAATAATATGCTCTCAGTTATTATTATGTAAATTAGTAACCTAGACTAAATGATTCCCAGCTACTAAACACTTTTTCATGATGCTCAGCTATTTTTAACCTAATATGAAACAATTCATTTTAATTTCATTCTCTTTAGGATCCCATATATTGTATAATGTCTATACATTCAGATTGTGCTTCCTGGCAAGTGTAACCAGTTTGGCTCATAAAAATTTGTACAGATTTGGATGTTCCGTACATTGACAATGCACTGCAAATCACAGTGACATGAACATAATGTGACAGCATTTCAAATTTCATGTGTATTCTTTTAACCCCAATTTATTTTATTCCCGCTAAAAAACCATCTCATCAAAACAAGAAAAGAACAACATGGTCCACAGTTGTAGCACACACTGAAGATGGGCTATGCTGTTATTGAATTAGATGACAAAGCATTTTGTTTATTATTCAATGACATTATATCCTTACTAAAAGTATACAATATGTGCCCAATTAAGCATGTATCACGATATTTGCAACATATTAGTTGCAATGTATTAGTTGCAAAAAATCAGTGGTCAGAAAAATTACAAAATTTGAAACAGAATATCTCATCCCAGCAAAATTTCTTCACTAAAGTCAAAAAAAAGAAGAAAAAAAAAAACCCTGAAAATGAGACAGTAACCAAAGTGAATTTGTGAGTGGCTCACTTGTTAGCCAAACAATGAAAGTCATTTACCAATGGTGAGTTAATTAAATTGTATTTGATTACAGCAGCTGAAGCAATGTGTCCAAACAGAATAAACTCATTTAGGACTATTCAACTAAGAGTTGAAGACATTGGGAACAATATAAACAGTCAATTTTAAAATGAAGCACATTTTTTAATTATTTTTATTGTTGAGAGTCTTACAGATGTTCCCCATTTTCCCTCCCTTTCACCCCCTCCACCTGACTCCTGTCCCACCAGAGGTCTTTACCTCACTATTGTCTGTGTCCATGGGCTGTGCATATATGCATTTAAGTTCTTTATTCTGAGTGCTTTTCCTTGGCTTTGATGAGATAACAGATGTTATAGATACGGCTCAATTCTTCTTTATACAAGGAGTCAATGCCGACTTTGAAGTGATTAAAGAATTAGCCTCTATAACTAAACTGCATGGAACAACTATGAACAAAAATATTTCCCAAAAAAGTTGAAAAAAAACACTAATTCAATACAACTTCAGTGGGATCTACTATGTATTACAACTTTGGGTGGGAAAAATTATGTGTGGAGCAAAAGAGACTATGACAGATTTACAGAGCTTGTAAAAATGTACTGTATTCCCCACTTCCCCTCCTTTTTGCCCCCTCCGCCCGACTCCTGTCCCACCAGGGTGGTTAAAGCCTATGGTTATTCATTCAATTATTCATCAGCAAATACTTTGAGGAAAAGATATGAATTTATCATGTGACATTAAACTAGTAGTGTTAATGATGGTTTTCATTTTCTCTGATAAGCTTAACCCTTGTTAGTCCCATGAAATTTTCTCATCCCAAAGCAGCAGAATATACAGTATTCTCAAGTGCACATGGAACATTCTCAAAGATAGAACACATTAGGACGCAAAATAAGTCTTAACAAGTTCAAGAAGATTGAAATCATATCAAGCATCTTCTCAAGTCAGAATGACATGAAACTAGAAATCAACTACAATAAAAACACTCAAATGCATTTAAACACGTTATTAAACAATGAATGAATTACCAATGAGATCAAGGAAAAAATAAAGTCTTCTGGAAATAAATGTAAATGAACACACAACAACCCAAAATCTATGGGACACAGATTAGTGGTGAGACTGTTGCTTGTCTATTAGTTCACTTTGAATACTTGACAAATACTTATGAAAAAATTGTCTATTCCTGTTCTTCTAGTTTCATTTTAGAGGTGATTCTCAAGACTCAGCTGCATCAGAATCACCTAGAGCCCAAAATATCCTTGTTATGTCTTGACTGTGGTTGTAGTACACATGTGATAAAATTGCATGGACCTAAACACACCCCAGTGCATGTAAGACTGGTGAAGTCAGATCTCTATTAGTTCTTCTAATGGCATGTGAGTCTATAGTTATTTCATCAAAAAAATTTAAAATTACATACATACATACACACACACACACACACACACACACACACACACACACCACTGCTATGCTCTATCCCCCAAGTTTCTGATTCAACAGATATGGAACATAACATGATAATTTACATTTCTAACAAGATCCTAGGGAATGCACAGTCTAGGGACCACATTTAGAGAACCACTGATGGCAAATAATGGTTTTCTTCTCTGGCTGTAGATGAGATCACCTGGGGAGCTTTTACAAAACTCTTGCCTGGCTGGTGTGGCTCAGTGGTTGAGTGCTGAGCCATGAACCAGGAGGTCAGGGTTCCTGGTCAGGGCACATGCCCGGATTGTGGGCTCAATCCTCAGTAGAGGGTGCACAGGAGGCAGCCAATCAATGATTCTCTCTCATCATTGATGTTTTTATTTCTCTCTCCCTTTCCCTTCCTCTCTGAAATCAATAAAAACATTTTTTTAAAAAACTCTTAATGTCCAGTTCCACCACAAAACACTGAAATTCAAGTAATTTCTGAAAATAAATTTTAAAAAGCTTCTCAGATAATTTTAATGTGAAGACAAGATTGAGAACCACTAATCTAAAATTTAAAATATCCTTTTCTTCAATCATAACCCACCTACTATTACGTATTAAAGAGGTGTAAGAGTAGAAATTTTCCATTGACTAAAAAATGAAGACAGAAAACAGATAAGCTAGCAAAGCTGCCATTAAATAGAAGTATGTTTTTATCCCAAACTCTAAATGTGATGTCACCTAGTCATTAAAGACTGCTTACAAATGTTCTGTTAACAAAATGAAGCATTATTTATTCTAGAGATTTTCTAAAAACAGCATGTGAATCTCTGATCAGAGTTATTACCTAACCCACAAGAATGCTGTGTGAATTAATGAGATAATGTTTGTAAAGGCTTGGAGAATCTTGGAAGGATAATTAAAAAAAACACAATCACATTACTGTTAGTACATTATGCTGAATACCAAAATAAATCTAACGATCCATTCAAGGAAACAGGAACATGATTTGTTTATTTTTCCCCAAAGGGGAAAATAAGCAGATATAAATTTTTTAATGTGAAATCATAAGAATTTGACAAAAGAGATAGATTATTGTCATATTTCAGAATGAAAAATGCTTTTGAAGCATAAAACCAATAACAGATCACAAAAAATTATTAAATTTAATACCTAACCATAACATTTTATACATTGAAAACAGAAACAAACTGGGAAAGAACAGTTACAACAACTAACAGGCACAATATTGTCACCTGAAGCTCATAAGACTTACACCACAATAAACAAAGAACAGAAATAATTTGTTATACATTTAATTTAAAAAAGCATTCAAAATTCTTAATATAACAAGTAAAAATAAAACAATGAGTATGATTCACCTATCAATTCTTTTACCTTTTTTTAAATTTTGTTTTATTGCTTAAAGTATTACAAAGAGTATTACATATGTCTCCTTTTTTTTCTCCCCTTGACCTTCCCCCAGCCTCCCATACCCCCCAGGGTCTTATGTCCACTATTATGCTTATATGCATGCATACAAGTCCTTCGGTTGATCTCTTTCCCCCCCCAACCCCCCGCCCCAACCCTCCTCGGACTTCCCGCTGTAGTTTGACAGTCTGTTCGAGGCAGCTCTGCCTCTGTATCTATTTTTGTTCATCAGTTTATAATGGCCTTTATTATCCATAAATGCGTGAGATCATGTGGTATTTTTCTTTCATTGACTGGCTTATTTCACTTAGCATAATGCTCTCCAGTTCTATCCATTCTGTTGCAAATGGTAAGAATTCCTTCTTTTTTACAGCAGCATAGTATTCCATTGTGTGCATGTACCACAGTTCTCTAGTCCTTTCATCTGCTGATGGGCACTTAGGCTGTTTCCAGATCTTAGCTATGGTAAATTGTGCTGCTATGAACATAGGGGTGCATATATCCTTTCTGATTGGTGTTTCTGTTTTCTTGGGATTATCCCTAGAAGTGGGGTCACTGGGTCAAATGGGGGTTCCATTTTTAACTTTCTGAGGAAACTCCATACTGTCTTCCATAGCAGAGATTTTTTAAACTTTTTTTTTTTGTTAGTCCTCACCCAAGGGTATTTTTCCATTGATTTTGAGAGAGTGGAAGGAAGGGGGAGACAGAGAGAGAGAAACATTGAAGTGAGAAAGAGACATTGATTGGTTGCCTCCCACATGAGCCCCAACCAGGGCCAGGGATCAAGCCTGCAAAGAGGTGCATGCCCTTGACTGGAATTAAACCTGAGACCCTTCAGACACAAACCAGCTAGGGCGGCAAAGATTTTTTTTTTAAACAATGTGTAACTGATAAGTAAAAGGTTGACATGAAAATTATTATCTTTATTCTTCCTAGATATGCATTTAAACTTATCTATTATTTTGTTTATTTATTTACTTATTTATATTAGAAGTTGTTTTAAAAGAAAGAAAGAGAACAGCACTAGAATAAAGGACACTGGAACAGAAAGTTTGAAGATTTTCTGCTAGGCATATTCTAAATGAGCCGAAATAAGTGAAATCACCAGGGATCCACTGATAAATCTTACAATCAAAAAAACAGCATCGACAATAATATAAAAGGCCTTACTAGAGGAATGAGATGGTGATACAATAGATGGGGAGCAAGTGGCACAGTCTCCACTTTGCGACTCAGAAGAAGCAAGGCTCTGAGAGGAGGCTCCAAAATTTGTGCAATGACAACATCAAACAGAAAATAGAATGGCAAGGGCTAGACTCAAATACTTGGAAAGGACTACTATAATGCCAACAGTTAGTCACTAGAGCAACAGCTAAATCAAATGTACAGGAAAAAAAGAGAGAGATCATTCCCCTGATACAACAGCCAGTCCCCTAATGCCTCCTGAATCTAAATGTATGTCAATAAGCATTTCCCATTAAGATTTAAAATAAAGATTTTAACAGCAACCAGACTGTGGTGAGTACTAAAGAGAAGTTAAGCCACCCATTGTGTTTGCCAGCAAACACCAGACAGCAGAGATGAGAACTTAGTTCTGGAATACAAAACGGGGTTGCTGATTCCTCACTTGAAAAGATCTGGATTCAAGTCCCAAGTCTGTCTAATTTGTTCTATAAACCCGTCCAGCACATTCTGTGAGAGAGCAAGCTGGTAATTGTTATAGATGAATATCATGAATTACCGAGTACACAAATTTATTTACATTATGCAAGTAATTATAACAGCTGTGGTTTCATGAGCTAATGGCAATTTCTAACAACTATAACAACAATAATCTTCAGAATGAACAGATGAATTAGTATAAAAATTTGCGATACACCTAAGAATAAAAGGTTGATGTAGTTGTTTGTATGTATGGTTTATGACTACAGAACTTACCCCAGAGCTTAGCCTTAAGATTTATCAAATAAATAAATAAATAAATAAATAAATAAATAAGCAAGCAAATATGTTTATTAACAGTCATTACTTCACATAAAATGTTTCTTATTGCGCCACGATTCTAAAAAGAGCCCAGATATTTCGGATAGATTCTTTCAAGGCTGAGCGAGACCAATAGTGATGCTGGGATTAGAAAGTGTCGATATGGGTGACACGTCTCCCAGATACTTTTTTAAAAGACTCCGGAAAATGGAATGCCAAATGCCCTACACACTTTGCACACTTCAACCACTCGGAGTTAAACAACCTCTAGCAACCAGTAACTAAACAGAAGTGTGTTCGTTTGTGTGTAAATAACTTTATCATTGATTCCTCATTTGCGAATGTGTCTCTTGGGTTATTTGCCGAGATCTGGTTTCACCTTATGTTACTCATCCTCTCCACAAAGTAAAAGGTTTCGTCTGAGTGGCTTCTCAGGTCCCGTCTCCTCTCCGGGAATGGGAGCAAGTGGGGCCTGAGAAGCCATTTAGCCTGTTATGCTATTACAGAGAGGTTGCTTTCGAGAAAGTCTGAAGTCCTCAATGACAATTAGAGCTGCTAAACACTTGAACTGTCCCCCTTGTAAGAAGTGAGTTCCTTGTGGCTGGCTTGGAGGGAAGGTGGCTCAGCACTGACTATGGCCTCTCCTGTACCAGCTGAGTGACTGAGCCATGTCCCCTCTGAGACCCGATTCAATGCTTGCCCTGGGCCACTGTATTAAGCAATTTCACTTACTCCTCATTTGGTCCTCTTAACAATCCTTTGAAGGTTAAGTCAGGTTCAAAACCAGGTCTTCCTCACACCCATTTTTTGATAGATGACCGTCAAAACCAAAGAATGGGAGCCACCATGGTTTCCTTCAAGTGTACCCGTTTTCAGAACCTGCCAACATTCTGCCAGCCTAGTCAGAAGGCTGCAACTACAATGACTCCAAATTCTTTTCCTGGTTCCTGAACGAAAGCAGGTTTCTAAATAATTCAAAGCCCACAATTCTACAAGTTTAGTCTGTTTTCCTCTTCCCTAAATGGGTGACATTTCTCAAAGAATTGGAGGGTCCCTGCATTGTCCTTGTCCACCTATCAAGTCTTTCAAATGCTTATTCCTTCTGTTTTATCATTTCATTGGCCAAAAGAGCTTAGTCCTGCACTCTCAGAGATTTCCTTGTGGACTTATTCTTCCAGATTATCTATAAACATGTTTAATAAAGTGGCCCAGCAGAAATCCCTCGAGGGGCTCACTGTTTACACGTTTCCATCAACAGCAGGCTCACACATCCTACTTTTTGTTTCCTTTATTAATACCTATGTGTGACAAAATATTCCTTCTAATACCATGGTAACACAATTTGGAATGGCTTTGTTGTGAAACTTCGTAACTGACTGCCTGATAGTCTAAACAAATTACGTTTATTATTGTTGTTTTCCTGGTGCTTTATTTACCTCTTAGAGCAATTCCAGCATGTTATAGAGAACAATACTTTCCTCCACTTATTATACTAAATGGTGAATGATCCTACAACTTTTGGAGTCTAACAATATGAATAAGATTCATCAGGCAATAAACAGTAGGGTCTCCTCATCAGAATGGAAACAAGAGTTGGAATTCACTAATAGTGAAGTGCAATAACCTATTTTGTATGTTTGGTCACCGTTTATTCCCTTGAGTTTCTTCAGAGCCTTATAATGGACTAGAGGCCTGCTGCACAAAATTTGTGCACAGGGGTTGGGGGGGTCCCTCAGCCCATTCTGCATGCTCTCGAAATCTGGGACCCCTCAGGGATGTCTGACTGCTGGTATCGGGCCTAAACCAGCAGTCAGACATCCCTCTCGCCATCCAGGACCGCTGGCTCCTAACTGCTCACCTGCCTGCCTGCCTGACCGCCCCTAACTGCTTGCTTACCTGCCTGATCACCCCTAACCGCCACTGCCTGCCTGCCTGATGGCCCCTAACTGCTTGCCTGCCTGCCTCATCACCCCTAACTACCTCTGCCTCAGCCCCCTCACCCAGGACCCAGGCTTTCCTCCTCTGGCCGGTTGCAGGCACCCAGGACCCAGGCTTTCCTCCTTCTTCCCAGCCACAGGCACCCAGGACCCCGGGTGACTTCGCCTGGGCCCCGGCTTTGTCAGGAAGGACGTCCAGGAGGACATCTGGAATGACGTCTGGAAGATGTCCAGTCTATCCAGTCTAATTAGCATATTACCCTTTTATTAGTATAGATGCCATAAACTTTCAGCAATTTCCTTATATTCAGCATGTCAATCAGGTAGAACATCCTGCTCCCTTACCACTATTTGATCTAACACTACATCTCCAACCTCTTTGCTTCAAAGGCATGATGACAGTGGAAGCTTCTATGTTTCCAAAAAGACCAAAGCAAAGAATTCATTGAGACTCGAGATCTTTCTTCCCCGTGGGTGCATCTTTTACACCCTGATCATCAAGAGGTCCCACTGATTCCCCAGTTGACCTTCTATCTTTCATGTATTAAAAAAAAAAAAAGCTTTTATTCCTGCATTGCGGTCTCTTTTGTGCTGTTTCGTGAATTCCTTTATTGTCTGACTGGCTTCTTATTTACACCTGACCTACCACACTTTGACGCCTGCCCTATTCTCACTTGAACAATCTTTTTCCTACTTTTCCCCCTACTTTTGCTTCTTTTTTACTTTATGAGATGGATGTAAAAGTTTTTATATATACTCCTAACCTTTGGTATGTGACATATTTTCCTGCCCTTCCATTAATGTGTTTAAAGCACTTCCAAGTTTCCTACAAATTATAAACTTTTGAAAATATTATTTTCAATTTTCACTTAATACACACATTGATTTGATAATAGCTCCATTCTTTAAAACTCAGCAGTAATGTGATGAGGATTTTTTTTTTTTTTTGGTCTCTTACTCCCCTTCCAAAGGTTGAATGTAATTGAGTTGTGAGCATTCTACCATAGTCACAGATAATTTCCTGCACCAATCCCAGTCTAATCTTAGACCCAAGTCCAGTGTAAGTTCATTTTTTCCTTAATTCTAAAACTTGCCCTATGAAGCAGAATATGTATGAGATCTTTTAGTCTCTGAATAGGATCTCCCTCATAACTACTTTTGGGTGTAATTTTCCAGCTTTATTAATAGAATGTCAATATCCTTATCCCATCCAGTTGGTTTCTGGTGGTGTATTGTGCTGGGCTGCATATCTGGCACTTTGGCCAGACGGGTCATGCTGTGCTGTCTGTTCCTAAAACACACAGATAGGAAGGTACTGACATCAGGCCAGGCCTTGAGATATGGTCTCATGGCCCCTTCCCAGCACGCAGGCCTTCTTTCTCAGAAGGCCCGGAAGTCTCATTCCAAATTTTGGAGACAAAAGACTGGGAAAAGTATAAATAAAGAGAGTTTCCTCCATATTGGGGGCCCAGAATTTGAAAGACACATTTTTCTCTGGGCCTCCACAGAATGTAATAATAAAATGTAACTCCTATAGTCTGGGCTGCAGTTCAGCCTCTGCTTCGGCAGGGTGCTGTAACTGTAGTCGCTGGCCAGCTTAATAAAGGCTCTTAAATGTAAAGTCTGAGTCGGTGGTCTATCTCACTGAGTGAACCCATAACAGTATCTTAACCTGGGGTTCAAGGATGGGTGCCAGGAGGTCTGAGAAGCCCCTGAAATCATAGGCAGAGTCATGTATATATATGGGTATGTGCACTTTTCTGAGAAAGGATTCTAGTTTTCTCCAGTTTCTCAAAGAAATTATGAGAGGGGGGAAAAGTTTAAGAGCCACTGGTCCACAGTGTCCCTAAATATATTCTTATAACTGAGCATGCATTTCTCATCTACAGAGAATTTATTTGTCCTGTGTTATTCTGCACATTTTTCTTTACTGTTTTTATTATGCTTATTCTGATTTCATCATTTCTATATATAAAATGATATAATCCTATCAGTTCATCGATCCCTACCACACCTGTATAGATTTTCTAATCCTGCAGTACCAGTTTTCATTGGTTTCTACCAGGTTTCTCCTTCTACCAAACGAAAACAGAATTGGGACCCTTACTTGCTACCAATCATTCTATCCACTCTTTTGCATACTTCTAGAGTTTATACATCCAATGTGCATTTAAATACTTGGGTCTTTGCTGTTCTATAAAGCTGTCTATTTTATGTTTGTATAGATGGATGATTTTTCCACCCCCTTCTTCATCTAATACACGACACAATTCACTTCTCCTTTCACTCCTCCTTCCACTCTCCGCCACCATCAACTTTGCAAAGTCGCATGCTTCCCCTGCACGTCCCAACTTTCTCTCAATTTTTAGGTTAAATTCTAAACTGCCACTTAACAGATTTGCTACACACAGAGCTCATTTTCTGACCCCCCACATCAACACAACACCTCAATGCACCATTATATTTGCTGAACAAACCTCAGATTCTTTTGCAATCTGCACAGTAACACCATTATAAGTTTTGCTCCCTACCCCCAGCTTCTTTGAACTAAGTCTGAACTTACTGACTTAACTCCTTGCAATGGAAACAAGAATGATGTGGTAGGGGGAAAAAAGAACAATCTATGCCCCATTTTAAGAGTTTTTTGGAACGTATTTTAAACAATTACCAAAAACATATTAAAATTTACTATGTAAAAACAAAACCCAATGTAGCTTCCAAAAGTCTAGCAAGAAAAATGAGTAGATTTTAAAGATACACAGTGCTCATGATTCTTTAATAGTTTTTATCCTCTTCTATTTGAGGCAGCACACTGTTTCATCAAAATCTCCCTTGTTCTTCATCAGCAGGATGGTATCAAATGAAACCATAGGGCTGCCGACATGGAACTGCAACGACGTACAAGGATGTTTATAGGACAGTGATGGCGAACCTTTTGAGCTCGGCGTGTCAGCATTTTGAAAACCCTAACTTAACTCTGGTGCCGTGTCACATATAGAAATTTTTTGATATTTGCAACCATAGTAAAACAAAGATTTATATTTTTGATATTTATTTTATATATTCAAATGCCATTTAACAAAGAAAAATCAACCAAAAAAATGGGTTCACATGTCACCTCTGACACGCATGTCATAGGTTCGCCATCACTGTTATAGGACCTAATCGGGTAATGTCCCAGTGGCCCAGGGTATGAATTACTGATATTCAAAGCCTAGATGTCCTCTCTACACCACAAAGGTCATTCCAAAGCCGTAAAGATGTAAAGAGCAGGCAATCCTGAAAGTAAGTTACAAAAATAATTGGGATTTGGCAGTTTAGGTCTCTGAGTTTGTTTCTCTTTAGAAACAATGTTTAAATTGGCAAATAGGATCATGGGCCAGCCTGTGATATGTCTGTACTGACAACGTTAACAGTGCTAACAATTCTATTGGACTTGATCACCATTTTATAACACTGAGGGAAGTTTTCATGGAGACCTCCAGTGTCAGTTGCCAGAACTTCGATCCTTGTCGCAGTCTTGGGACCAACATCCTCCCTTCCACTCTACTGTTCTACTAATCTGCTCCCCATCAACCCAACTCATCATACACAGTTTCCAGGCAGCAGGAAAGGGAGATGCCCTCTTGACTTGGAGCTGTCCTCTTAGAGAAGACGTATAGAAGCAAGGGCTCCTCCAGCAGCTGGAGGACTGGGTTATATCAACTGAGAGCTGGAGATAAGAGCAGTAGGTCTGGGGTCTGGGATGTGATAATGGTGATAACAGCTACCGTCTGCTGAACATACACTGTATGGTGCCTGACTCAATGCCACATATTTTACATGCACTATGCTAACTGATGGTCACGGCCACCAATTTAAAGGCCAACAGGAATCCCCAATTTGGGATGCAGTGAAGAAGGAAATGTTATTCAGGGCAAACAGTTCTATAGAGCAACAGCGCAGGCATGAAAACAGCAGGGCTTGGAGCAGCTCACTTGCAATACAGCAGGGCTTTCAACCAGCAAAGCTATAGAACGGCTCTGAGGAAAGGGGGCCCCGGAGGGAATGGGCCTCTCTCCAGAGAGTCAGGTCCACTCCATAATGGTCTGCTTCACTCTGTTCTGGAGAGACATCTTCAGTGCTTCAGCTTAGTCAGGGAGACACAACTTCATTGAAAGTGCATTCTCCAAACCAGGGAGGGGCTGGCTTATATGGACAGAAGTCCTGAGCCCTGGTCCCTGGTCCTTGACTGGTCCATACTTATGCAAATGAGGGCTCTGAACCCTCATGATATGATTGGCACAAAAGCCACTGTCCTGATTGGTCAAAATAGAGCCACTCTGATAGGTCAGAGCTGTGCTACTCTAATTGGATGGGGAAAGTCTCAGTCCTATTGGTTGGAATAGGACTCCGGGATCTCCTTTGTAAGGGCTGTCTCATATGGCAGAATCGCAGGCAGTTGAGGACAGAGGCACACAGTCCAGCACAGAGGCAGACTTCTGGGTGAAGTGCAATTTGCATGACAGGCAGCTAGGTTCCTGCTTTTTTTATTTGAGCCACCAAGAGTCCTTCTTAGGTGTCTTTCCCCCGCCTGCCTCCCCCTCTCTCCCTCAGGGCTTACAACTGTCTTGCTAAATCATCACCAGCACCCATGAGGTAGGTAGTATTATCTCTTTTACAAATGAAAAAACCAGCTCAGTGGAATGAAGCAATTTGCCCAAGGTCTATCTGACTCCAAAGGCCGTATTTTTAAATGATGCATCTAAGTATGCTGCTATATCTGGCAGCATCTGGAGCCTAAGCAGCAATCGTCTTTAAAAAAGGGAGGGAAGAAAATTCAACAGTAAAGGGGGTAGTGATGTAAAATCCTATCACTGCAGAAGCAGGAATTGAGACTGTGTCTAGGAATAGAAATGCAAATTTTAGGCTTATTTTCCATAACTTAGGCACTGTTTTTTAAGTGAAACTGATTTTCAGTAAAACGCTTTAAAATTAATTCTGCTCCTTGTCATCAGAATCACATGATAACAAATGGTGCTACAAAAAGGTCTCTAAAGCTTAACAGTAACTACTCTGGCCATCTTAATTATTTTGAACAAAAGAAAATTATATGCAAGCTAAAGCCATATTGTTTTTACATAAATAAGAATATTAACTTGACTGAAATCAAATTAAACTTTTTTCACTCATTTAGTGATGCCATAAATGAAATGCTCCCACTCACACCAAGAAAAGGAAATACACACACTCACAAAACACACCCAAGTATACACACAGCTCTACTACTTTGGGGACTTATTTGCTACCCTTATTAACTTAAACAGATTTAAAAAACATATCAGACTGAGAGGGAGGAGACTTTGCAAGAGGTTGATTTATTTCAAGAACTAACTTTTCTCAAGCTGAGCAGCTGGAAAAAAAACTACTTTTTTTTTTTTTTTTTACCTGTAACGATTGAAAATTCTAAAGCATACTCCTTAACCTTTTCACCCCCTTTCCTAATATGCAGACCTAACCAGTTGTTAACAGGACTTGTCCTGGGGGCCTCATATATCTCAGAAAGTACATCATCTCCCTGTGGATCTTACTTTACCTGTAAATGTCCCTAATATTCATCTTCATAACTGAAACTAATGCCCGACAAGATTACACCTGGGACACTTTTTTCCCAGCAAAAGTGGACTCGATCTCCTTTGTAAAACCACCCTGGAGACACCCCAAGAATTCAGAAAGGTCAGCACTTCCTCCAACAATCACAGAGGAGGCTGCTGCTTATTTTAGGATACAGTGTTGCTTCCCTTCTGCTCTCGGTCATTTCTACAGAGATCAAACCTGCACATTTATTCTGTGCTGAGCAGGATGCTGTTCATTGGTAAGCCAGTCCCTTAGAGCAACTGCAGGGTACTCAGTGCTGAAGTTATATAATAACAGAAGAGCCCGAGCAGCAGGGGGCTGGAAGGAGGGAAAGAGACAAATGCAAGAGTGCTGATTCCACAAAATGAAAATCATTCCCAGGAATCTCTCTCCAGGACACTGAACCAAAGAAAACGGTAGTTTTACCTTAAATAAAATATCAGTAGCTCTAAGGATGGAGAGGAAATCATCTAATAATGTGATCATGTTCCCAGAGTCTTCCGAGTCCCCAAAGAAAATTGCCATTCCATTACCAGGTTACAAGAGTGACATCTAGTGGACTCATAATATAATGCCCAAAAGGATTTCACCTGTACCTTAGAGCAGGGCTTCTCAAAATCTAACCTAA
Source organism: Myotis myotis (assembly GCF_014108235.1). Lineage (NCBI taxonomy): Eukaryota > Metazoa > Chordata > Mammalia > Chiroptera > Vespertilionidae > Myotis > Myotis myotis. The sequence goes on from NW_023416315.1 coordinate 9,823,174, forward strand.
CAATGAACCCTAGAGATCTTGTTAAAATGCAGATTCTGGTTCAGGAGAATGAACTAGAATCTATTATTTCTAACAAGCTTCCAGGTAGTGCCAACACCCCTTCTCACTGGACCACGTAGAGTGGGGAAGACCTAGGGCATTTCACACCTGCTTTTACTTCTCAAGGGGAAAAAGGAGGGGTAGGGGGCAGCATGAGAGAATCATTTCCAGGTAAAAATTAAGTCAAAGGCTGGAAGAGGTTAATGGGGGAAAGGGGGATGTAGGACCTATGTAATACTTTCAATAATAGAGATTAAAAAATAAAAATAAAATTTAATTAAGTCAAATGATTTTTTAAACTGTCCCTACTTCACTAGCCCCTCTCAGCATGCACACTTACCATCTCCTGTCTGAGCAGACTCCCTATACCAGGGGTGGGCAAACTTTTTGACTCGAGGGCCACAATGGGTTCTTAAACTGGACCGGAGGGCCGGAACAAAAGCATGGATGGAGTGTTTGTGTGAACTAATATAAATTCAAAGTAAACATCATTACATAAAAGGGTACGGTCTTTTTTTTTTTTTTAGTTTTATTCATTTCAAACGGGCCAGATCCGGCCCGAGGGCCGTAGTTTGCCCACGGCTGCCCTATACCGTATTCCTTATCCTACATTCCAGAAACAAAACTAAGAAGGTAAAGAGCCTACTTCACAGCCACATTTATATGTGGGCACAATTTGCTCAAGTCCCCAATACAGGTTCACTGCAGAACATAACATCTTACAGGTTTCCTTTTACTATTATATTTGCCCAATATTGGGTTACACTATAAAAATAATTTGTGCCATATCAGAACTCAGTTCCACATGCTCCCCGGCTCCCAAGTTAACTTGTACCTGAAAAGGGAGCCCTCATGAGAATGTATAAATACTAAGCACACCTACTCAGAATTTCAACATTTGCCCTGGGCACCCCTAAGAACAGAAAAGGATATGCAAATACATTTAAATCCAACTGTTTCCAGGTCCAGTCCCATGTGATTTATCTGAGCCGAAGAGCCTTGACCTCCATGCAGAGCCACCAGGCAGGACTCTGAGCTGTAGAGTAATGTGTGCACCCCGCCCCAGAGGAGCTCTGTCAGGCCCCCCCCACAAACTCCCCCTGCCAAGGCCCCCAGCCCAGGTAAACGAGCCGCTTTCCTTGGTTCGGGGTCACCGTTCTCAGAGCCACCCCACATTGAGAAAAACAAGTCTCCCTTTCCCCGAACACACAAAAATGCACAACGCCCACTTCCTAGTCCAGTAGAATCCTTTAATACAAGTCCATTGATCTAGGACAAATTGTCATTCTCAAGCAGTGGCACGCATATTTAAAAAAACAAAAAGTAGCCCCGGCTGGTGTGCTCAGTGGTTAGAGGGTTGGCGTATGCATCAGAGGGTTGTGGATTCGATTGCCGGTTGGGGCACATGCAGGAGGCAGCCAACCAATGTGACTTTCTCACACTGATGTTTCTCTCCTCCTTTCTTCTCTCCCTCTTTCTGCCTCTCTCTCTAGATTCAATGCTGGTGGGGAGGGGGGGGATACATGTACTCAGGTGAAGGATTAAAACAAATGCAAAATAAAACAAAAAGCAGAGCTGCTCTGGTTGAAATGGGTTTGGAAAACTGAGATCCGCCTCCCGGATTTCTCCCAAGGCTGTCCCCTACCCCAGGCCCCTGAACATGCCTCTTCATGCCTCAAATATTCCTTCACACCCCAACTTCTGCCCCAGACTACCAACTTCACAAACCTGAGTTTGAAAACCAGAAACTGTGAGCCTCACAATAGTTAAAACCAAGCCTCCTGGGCATTATTACTCTTTACACAGACGGGAGCAAGAGATAGTTCATGTGACTTAATTATAATTCTAATACAATTTTAGCATATGCAACCAAAGGATTTATTCAAAAGATGTACAACCTGATTTCCTGAAGGAAATTTGCTTTTAAGTAGTAATTAAGGATCTCTGTAATGAGTAAACAACGGAATTGCTCATACCTCTTCAACTGCTCTTGGCAATCCCTAAAGGAAAAATTATGTAGAAGAAAATATCACATCACTCTTCCTCAAAAGTTGGTTGAAGATACAGTGTGGTGACTGTGGGGTGGAGGGGGGGTTGGGGTAGAAGAGGGTATAGGGGGAATAAATGGTGATGGGGGGGGATGTTTTAATAAAGAAAAAAATCCGCCTTAACCGGTTTGGCTCAGTGGATAGAGCATCGGCCTGAGGACTGCAGGGTCTCAGGTTCGATTCCGGTCAAGGGCATGTACCTTGGTTGCAGACACATCCCCAGTAAGGGGTGTGCAGGAGGCAGCTGATCTGTTTCTCTCTCATCAATGTTCCTAACTCTCTATCCCTCTTCCTCTCCCTTCCTCTCTGTAAAAATCAATAAAATATATTTTAAGAAAGAAAGAAAGAAAAAAATCAATTGACCAAAAAAAAATTGTTGGTCAAAGATAAAAAATGAAACTGAACATGCCCGTTTAAGTAAGTAGCATCGCATGCGTCATCTGCTCACGTAGTTATAGCGTATAGTCTCCCTGCCTCGGTTGCAATCCCAGCCACACCACTTACATGAGGTGCTGGCCAAGTTACCTGACCTCTCCACGCCTCTGTTTCCTCATCTGAAAGTAAGGACAGGGGCTATACTTATTTCACAGCATTGCTATGAAGATTTAATTAATATATTTTAAATATTTAATAATGGCATAATAATATTCATTCAATAAATGTGATCTCTATTAGTATAATATTATTAATATTATTAGTAATAATATTATTTAACTAAATATTCATAATGGCATTTGAATATTCATTTGGGATCATTTTAGCCAAATTTGATACATAAACACATACAATCCCATGAATACAATGAGAAAATTAAGAATGTAAGAGAAGCTGATAAGATCCTAAAGAAATTCCAGGTTTTTTCCTTAAGATAACTTCCTTTCTTTGTGTGTGGCTCAGTGGTTGAGCATCGACCTATGAACCAGGAGGTCACGGTTCAACTCCCAGTTGGGGCACATGCCTGGGGCTGCAGGCTCAATCCCCAGTAGGGGGCATGTAGGAAGCAGCCAATCAATGATTCTCATCATTGATGTTTCTATCTCTCTCTCCCTCTCCCTTCCTCTCTGAAATCAATAAAAGTATTTTTTTAAAAAAATAAAATAGCCCTAACCAGTTTGGCTCGATGGATGGAGACTCGGCCTATGAACTGAAGGGTCCCAGGTTTGATTCCGGTCAAGGGCATATACCTTGATTGCAGGCACATCCCCAGTAGGAGGTGTGAAGCAGGCAGCTGATCAATGTTTCTCTCGCATCGATGTTTCTAACTCTCTATTCCTCTCCTTCCCTCTCTGTAAAATATCAATAAATTTTTTTTTAAATAAAATAAAACAGGCCAATTTGTCAATTGGAGGCAATTCTGATTTTTTTTACAACACAATGGCCTTTGAACAGTCATAAGTATGTTTATTCTTTGTGCAATATGCTGTCCTTAAACATCATATTGCCTAATTTATTTTAAATTTAGGATGTTCCTTAAAATCAAAGAAAGTTGAACCTAAGGAGAAGCCCAGAGGGAGCCTATTATGCCAGGAGCCTAGCATGCCCAATTACCCGTATTCTTAGGACTATGAGAGTCCCAGACACTCCTTTCAAAGTAATCTGGATCTTCAAATAAACGGTTTTGTTTTTGTTTCAACAAGATTCCCAAATTCATAAGGATGAAGGCACACATAAGTTTTAAAGCAAATACTACATAAAAGCTACCTCACCAAAACCTTTAGAACGGAAGGCGCAGGGGAAATTCAGGCAACTCATGCCTTAATTTACAAAAACAAACAAACAAACAAACAAACAAACAAACAAAAACTTTGAATATTCTAACTTATCAGTGCTAAGTAATAAAAAAGTTTACAGAAACCTCTAATGTATTTGCTGTCGCCCACACTTTTGTTCCCGATAAATATCCAGGTATTTCTTACTGGGATAACATTATCAAAGTACTTTGCAATCTTAAGGATATAAGAATAAATGTTTAAAATGTTCTGTGGTTTTCTCACTTTTTAAAACTGAGAGAGAAATCTCCACAACTGTTGGCTATCAAAGGGGTGGGTATGTATCTTTTATACAGATAGGTTCCCCTCTTGGAGGCTTCTCAGAAATCACTTCTGAAAATCATTTTGTCATGTTTCATTTTGTTAATGAATTTACACTAAAACTACATTAACTAAACACTTCAGTAAACTAGAATCCTTCTCTATTCCCTTTGAAAATTGAGCGGTGTTGCTATATATGATGCTCCTCTAACTGCAATGCTATATTGGGCAATGGCTCAATACTACAATTTCTGAAAAAGATCTGAGAACAGATTTTTAAAACAGAAAAGTACCACAGCATGTTAGATCTTTATTTTCTCTTCCCCTAAGCTGCCATGATGGTTTTTATAAAATTATTCCATAGTTTCCTATAACTATTATACAAAGTTATAATTATGAGTTTACAGAAATAATCATAGGAGCTACCTTTAATTGAACACTTATTAGAGTCAGGTACTACACAAAACACTTGCACACACTATCTCATTTAATTCCTTCATTAAACATAAAGACAACTATCATTATTACCTTCTGGGACAGGAAGCAGCTCACCTTAGGGAGAGTGAAAGACTTGTCCAAGATTTCTCAGCGACTATGTGATGGAGGCAAGAGCCTAGGTCTGCCTGACTCCACAGCTCACACACTCCCGGCTGTGCCTCCTACATTATCTCTGAGTTTCTAGGAATCAACAGCCCAGTTCTTCCTCAACTGGAAGCCTTCAGGACATGAAACTCCATTGGGGGATCAAGAAATGGTTGTTTATTTGATTTATCAGGAGCTCTGCAAAAGCATGAGTTGAAAAACATAGTAGAGGAAAACCTATAATTGCCCTATATATAGCTCAGAATTCATATATATTACTCTAGCAAGGTCACCTGTTAGGTTTGGTACCTTCTAGAATCGTAACAAATAAGTCATTTGTCAAAGAAATGATGAAAACAGATTAGAAGAACTCTACCATCTGCCAAAGAAATTAAACGGCAGGTATCCACAATGTATCAAACACCAAAAAAACTACCAGTTTGGAAATAAGAAGAAAACAAGCTTTGAAATCTTAAAACCATCGTTTCAACTCAGGCTCTTTTGACCCTAGGTATGGTCATAAGAAAGTTGCTCAATCACTCCAGGTGTCCCTCTCATCCAAATAAAATGAGAAGTGTGTGTGTGTGTGTGTGTGTGTGTGTGTGTGTGTGTAAATGTATGTGTATTTATTTATTTAATCCATTACATAGTATATGTTCAATGGAGCCTGCAAGATATTACTGTGACTAACCAATGCATCAATTAAATTAAATATGCAATGCCAACATATGCTTGTTTAAACTATACTTTCAAACTTTAGTTTGGATTTATTAGAGTTAAGGTTGGGGTAGGATTAGGGTAGAGGCAAGGATCAGAGCTCAGTTCAGGGTCAGGGTTAAGGTTAGGGTTATGTTTTGAGTTAAAATAAGGTTAGGGTTAGGATGAGAGAGTTCAGGTTAAGGTTGAGGTTAACACTGAGTTTGTGATTAGTGTTAGTATTAGGGTTTGAGTTAGCACTAAGGTTAGCATGTGGTTTTAAATTAGGGGTAGGTTTAGGTTTAGTGTAAGGGCTAGGGCTAGGGTTAAGTTTATGTTTTAGGGTTAGTGATAGAATTTCATTTTGAGTTAGGTTTTGTGTGAAGGTTAGGGTTAGAGTTGTGGTTAGGGTTGAGTTTATAATTAGGGTTAAGGTTAGAATAAGAGTTAGAGTTTATTGTTTGGATTTAAATTAGTGTTAGGTTTAGGTTAAGGGTTAGGTTTAGGGATGCTTAAGGGTTAGGATTAGGGTTGAGTTTATGATTAGGTTCAGGGTTAGTGTTAGAGCAGTTAACTTAAAGGTTAGGGTTTGTTTTAAAATTAGATTAGGTCTAGGGTTAGCATTTGATTAAGAGCTAAATTAAAGTTACATTTAGAGTTAGTTTTAGGGTGAGGATTAAGTTTTTACTAAAGTTGGTGTTAAGGTTTGAGTTAGAATTATGGTTAGGATTAGAGTTAGCATTGAGTTTAGGGGTTTGTGTTTAAATTAAGTTTAGGATTAATGTTAGAGTTAGGATAAGAGCTAAGGTAAGGTTTAGGTTTAGGTTAGGGTTAGGTTTTGAGTTATGTTTAGGTTTAAGGTTAGATTTAAAGTTAGGGTTATGGTGCGGAAAAACTAGTTAATGTGTAGTGTGACTATAATAAAGGAAAAACTCACAAAGAAACCGATAGATGTATAATGTTTACATTTTGACTTACTAAAAAATCCTTAAATAGGTTTGAAAATACGATAAGCTATGATGTAACAGCATTTTGATGTTTCCTAAGGACTGACAGCAAAGTGCTACATCTCCTCAAGCTTGTAATTTACCGCCTGTTCGGGTCTCTGCTTGTGCCAAACTCAATATACAGTATAAAGTCCCCCCCAGAAACAACAGGGCACAGCTTCCTGCTCCACTCGTTGGTTGAATGGGGCCAACTGAAGAAAGGGAAACTGGGTTTTACTTAATCATCTGAATAACTGTTTTCTTCAATTTCTTAAATTAGAAGCTATTGGTGGGGGGGAGGAAATTAAAAGAAATTCCCCATGTAAATTATCAGGCCATTGGGGAAAATTCCACTTGAAGTTTCTACATTTGGCTCAAAAAAAAAAAGATTATTCTTATTAATGAACTGCTCAGAAAGTCAACTTTTCCAAGAGCCCAAATTTCTGAGGCCTCAGAGTACTGTAAAATCTCTCTGCCTGAGAGGCACCAATTGTATTGTAGTATAAATGGTGGAGTGCTTCCTTCCAGCAGACACCACCCAAAACTCTTTTGAGGAGTGTTGTAATAGAGAACATGGAGAAATGGGATGAGAGATGGAAAAAGACGTGCCACGGAATCCACGGAAGGTTTCTGGGATTATTTATGGTGAACGATATGATCATATGTTTATCCACGGACACTGGGTAATGTAAGTGATAGAGGAGATGACGTGCAGGAAAGGGACAATTCATCCATTGTGATAGAAGGGAATGAAATGAACTACTTATGAAGACACATGTAGAAGTTTGGGAGGTACTATAAAGAAAAGATGTAGTAGTTCTCTTCTGATTGCATCACTTTTGAGTGAAATAAGAAGGTAAAGGTGAGGAGAGAGGGGAAAGACTTGAGGAGAGAGGAGGTGTGAAATAGTCATCCCAGAAGTAAATATGTAGGATAGCTGGGTAAAGCTGGGAGAAATTTGAGAGAGGCAGTCATAAATTTTGAGTTAGGTTGTATTTATGTTTTCTTCTACCCATATCTATTGCTTGAGTGCAGGCATAGAATACTTTCCAGACATTTACATTCCATGCATTCAAGGTCTATGATCTTTCAGATATGGTTCAGCAAGAATAGAGGAGAGTGGACTGGGCCTCTTAACTAATTCCTAAGACCACCAGAGTCTTCCATCGTAGACCTTCATATCAAAACTCAGAAAACTCAAACTAGATACAAACAATAATTATTATATAAAATTAATTATAATTATCCTCGTATTCACCCATAAAAATATTTTCCAAATATATTTCTAAAATTGTAAACAGATCAGGTTCTACAAGTATATCTAGGACCTATCTTGGTATGCTAGCCTCATTCGAGCTACATTTGTATTTGTTCCTTAGTCATAGTGCTGAACTTTACCAAGAGAAAACAAATTAATTCTGGGCTCCTGAGGAAAGACCCTAGCAGATCTCCTCTTCTTACTAATAATAAAGCTGCAATCAACTAGATCAAATAAGCACATTATCCATTTTATATCACTGGGACAATTCAAGCCGAAGACGTACATTTGTGTCTTCAAAAAACAAAAGCGCGCACATGCGCACACGTGCACACACACACAGACACTTATATCTTTTAACTACAATTACAAAAGCCAAAGATTGTAAATTTCTTTTCACATCACAATGAAGTAATTTAGAAAACAACCAAAATGCCAGAGCTCTGGTGCAAACACCAGGGTGGATAACTGAAGTCTTTACAAAACTTTTAAAAAATACATTCTATTTTTTAAAATAAGTGAAAGATAAACTGTAAACCTTATACTTGAACACATACATGAACCCCTCGCTATGTAACGTGAGTAGGAATTACACTGTAAAACCTTCCAACTCATAAATGCTTTCTCCATACACATCAAAAAGTGAAGCCGAATGCATATAAGCCAAACCAATGGACATGGACAACAGGGGGATGAGAGCATGAGTGGGGGAGGGGGGGGAATGGGAGTTTAATGGGGGGATGAGGACATATTTGTAATACCTTAACTAATTAAGAATTTTTTAAAAAAAGAAAAAAAAGTGAAGCCGAGACAGACATTATTTGAGATGAATTCCCAAGGGTTCTAGCATTGTCCTCTGTTAAAAATGCCCTTGACAGGGATTTCCATTATTAACGATGAGCATAAATTAATTAGCTGATGAGACCCCTTAGCTAGGAGCCAGTTTGGTGGAGCAGGGGTGGGGTGGAGTAGAAGGAGGAAACTGGAATCACACACTCTCCTATCAAAGGTAGCAGGGTCTGAAAGAAAACTCCACAAGGAGGCAGGAGGTCAGAGTTGGAGTCCATCTAACCAATCTAAGTACAAGATGTCTTACCTGAAAAATGAGAAGGCTGAATTTGACCATCTCTAACTAGTCCAAAAGACCACTTTTGTGACAGGAGGTAGGTTTGGCTAAAAGGGTAGGAGCAAATGCAAAAGGCTAAGGAGACGGGAAGCAAAATGTAACCCATGGTGGTCACAAAACCACATTGGGAGAAAAGAGGGAAGGAACTAAAGAAAACATCTCCACACTGTAACTCTGCCAAGAGATTAACTAAATGTGTTCAAAAGAGAGATTGCGGTTCTACAGGAAAATCATAGTGATGTCTCAGGCATAAAGACCATAAACAGAAATAGAGAGAGAATTGTGGAATCATATTGGGTCACCACTTTCTTCAGATCTGTATTAAAAAACTGAAATGAAACTAGTTTTGCCCGAGGAAATACTGTTCTTAAAACTAAAAGGATGATTAGCAGTGTTGATGGGTTTCCCGACAAATGGAAAATGCTGACTTTTATGAGTTCTGTTAAGAACACTAGCACTAAAATGACTATAGCAAAGTTCACTCCCTTATTCAACAGAAATTTTATAATATCTAGTATGTGCTTCTACTAGGTATAAAAAAGGACACCATGAAAAAGACACCTCTACTCTTAAACTTACAACATAATGCAGAAGATATGACAAATACATTAGCAAATACAATGAGATATAATACAACTGGGCTAAGCAAAGGTTAGGGGTTTGGAAGAAGAGTTGGAGTTTTTTGTTTTTATTTTTGAAAGATCACGGCTCCTTCCCACTTCATTCACACTAGCCAAAGTCAAGAATTTCTAAGGACAAGTTTAGACACTTAATAAAGAACAGCAGTTCCTGAACCATCTGCTTTGCTCAAAAATGAAGATCTGTCACAGGCAAATTTTCATTTTACTCCAACCCTGTGAGAATATTATTGTCAACCGAGGTAGGTAACATTTGGTTTATAAGTGACATAGTGAACAAACCACACTTTCTCAAATGGCTACAATTAGTGCCTCTTTGGGGTGAAAAAAGAAAAAAATAAAGCAAACCATCTTGAGTCCAATAGTTACTTACTTTCAGCAAGTTTCTTTGATCCATTTAAGTGTCCTGTTACTAATCTTCTGATGAGGAAATGTGCAAAACACAGCATTTTCAGTGAACAACAGAACCTTGTTATAGTTAGACAAAGATATATGACAGAATATTCTGAATGTTTTTTTAAGGAAATCATTTCACAAACTCATACCATACAAAATTGCAGGTTATAGTAGCCCAACGCTATATTCTTGTTGTATTCTTACCTGGTAGGGAACAATACTGCCATGAGCTGTGCCCCAACGTTTCGCTTCCTTTTGGCCAATAAGGTAATTAGCAGCTACCTGGGTTAAACATGCCACCTATCAGAAGAAAAAGAAAAAAAAAAGCCAGTGTATCTATACTCACTCATTGACAAAAGGTTATAATATGAAAGTTCTGATTTGATTTCACTTAATGTCATTGCAGAAGATAAGAGAGAAAAAAAGAAACTCCCAACAGGTTAGAAAATATGCAGGCATCACCTTTCATCACACAAAGCAAGGAAGAGCAGTGTTATGTTAGTGCATGAGTAATGGTCACTTGAGAAGTATAAATACAGAAACACTTAGCTCCTGAAAAGATCACCTGAAGGCAGAAGTTGCCCCAGCAGGTGGAACCTGGTCAAGCTTTTAGCATCAAAGCCTGAGCAAAATAAATCAGCAATCATACGTTCCCTTCCCCGCTCCTCCGGCCCTTTTACTTTCCATCAAGATGACACAAAATGAGGCTGTGTCATCACTGAGCAGGTGAACCAAAGTCAGGAGGCACATCCCTCTAAACTTGTCATTACAGATATAGATAAACAAACTAACTAACTAGCCTCTATTTTGTTTTTAAGTCCGTTTAGTCAAGTTTTCTGTTCCTTGCTGCCTAAAGCATTTTTACTAACACAGAGAATCAGGATTATTTATTGATTTTTATTCAGCATGAATCACCCTCATTTAAACAAAAAGTACTGTAACTTTCCCAACTTGCTTCTGGCCTCATTATTATACTTATTTCCATGTTCAAGAAGCATAGTTCTATTAAAGGGGTTATCTAAAACTGACTCGTGCAACATTTCATATGCAGATCTTGAAAACCCACAATAATCCAACTCCATATAAGGATAGCATGAAGATAATAACTTGCTCCCTGGAGATCTGTCCCAAGAAACTATGTTCCAGTGAGACGCCATGCCTTTGAGGGCCCAGAACTATGGAAAGGAGGTGACCTAATAACTTTTCAGTTTCCAGAAAAAAAGGCATCTTGACTTCTAACATCATCAAGACAGAGCATGGGCTTGCTTTTCCCATTATAAATCATCAGATGTGACTAGCAATCTATCTAGCCAGCAAGTCAAATATATTCCACATTGAGGCTGACTCCTGCGACAACTCAACGGGTGACTTTTCAAGGCTCGGTGCCACAACCTGTGACTGCCTCTGCCTGGTGCCTCCTACCAGGGCCATCAATAGGGCTCGGCCTGAATGAATCCCCTTGCAGCGGCAGCCATTCTCCTTTAGCGTATTCTTGGGATTTACACTGACTTTTATGTTCATTTACTGCTCTGTTGAAATTGGAACTGCCTTATGGCAGCTGGTTCGGCTGTACTGCCCAGGTGGCAAAACTAATAAACTTTGAGTCATCCACTTCTGGACCTCCATCTGGTCTTGGGCATTTGAACCATGGAGCATTCCAGGGCTGCCTGGGGCTGCCTAATGTTAATCACCATTTCACAGATCACTTCTGTGTATTTCAAAATGGAAAACCAAATCAACATTTTGTAGTAAAAATGCACTGGATGGGAAGTCCGGGTTCATGGTTTCTCATTTCAGTCTACCTCTAAATAGTTGTACCACTGTAGGTATATAATTTAACTACTTTGATTTTTCAGGTACATTCTCTGTATATTTGGCATTTGACCCAAACCAATTTTCAATTTTTTAAGCTTTTTATAAAAGAGCAGAACTCCTATATCGAACCACATAATACAGGAAATCCTAATATATAGGGTGTCTCAAAAAAATGAATACACACTTTGAATAATTATGAAGGCACTGTTTATTACAATACATTTCATTTTCAAAATTGAACATTAGCTGTTAAAGTGGGTATACATTTTTGGGGACACCCTCTATATGCACATAATACCCCACGTGCTCTGACTGACGCAGAGGCAGACCTGCAATGCCACCCTGCGCAACATGAACACAGAACACAATTTGCAAAATAGTAAATAGTCTTAACTTTGCTTCCAAGTTCTCTACACTTCTGACCCTATTCTTCTTCTTAAAAGTCTGGCAGGTAAAAGATAGCAGGGATGCAATAGTAATTTTCCTGTAAAATTGAGGAAATTTTCTCCAGTCTAAGGTTTTTCTATTTTCTTACCTATAAGAAAGGATCTTCGTTAATCTAGCTATGTTGTTGTTGTTGTTTGGGGCGGGGGGGGGGGGGGATGGATCAGGGGGAGGTTGTTTCTTTCAAATACATTAGGTTCAAACATCCTCTAAGGTGCTCTGCTGCTACTGGAGGCAAAGAATCTATAATAATAAAAGCGTAATATGCTAATTAGACCAGATGTCCTTCCGGATGACCTTCTGGACTAAGCCGAGGCTGCAAGGAAAGCCCCGGTCCCAGGTGCCAGAGGGAAACCGATGGTGGCAGCTGGGGGAAGGAAGACCTACTCTTGCACAAATTTCGTGCATCAGGCCTCTAGTTCACATTAATAAAAGTAATTCTTTGCAAACAATTAATCACAACAGGCTTAGTATTCCCACTTCTCTAATCTCAAGGTCAACTGATAATTAATACATCCACATCAGCAAGGGCTGCACGAGATAGTGGGCTGACTGGATGATCACAGGTTAGTCTTAAATCCTAGACTGACCTGAGACAACTGCGAGGGGTTCGCATGGGGTGGACCGTACCTGGCTGTCTTGCCCACTACCTCATTCTTTCTTCTCAATTTTGGCTTCTGTGTTTCTGTCCCCACCTTGATAGCTGTCTTTGACAACTATTTAATAAAAGCAGCCCCATTTGGAGTCAGTTTGAATAAAGAGTCAGAACTCATCTCACAGACTGTTTCTAAATGGAATACTATATCCATTTTCTCCACACAGTGCTGACTCATGAAAACAGCAAACATTTCAGAACTAGCGTGCTCCCACTGGGCAAACAGATTAAATAAGATTTGAAGCCAGATGTCATCCAAAAAGAAAGTATGATTTATCAGTAAATACTCAGAGGCAAAGTTGGAGGGAAATGAATTATACTTTGAAAAAAGAGAGCACTGGGCTAAACTTAGTAACCCAATGTTTAAAAGGGGTATTACGGATCTGAAAGTAATCTACTATTTAGAAGGATTTTTTTAAGGCAGGAGAAAGGGGAGAAAGTCAACAGTTATGATGTGATTATTTATAATAAAAAAAAAAAAAACAGAGGCTTCCTGGCAATTAATGACAAATTTTGCAAAACTCAAATGAACATAGGATGTGACTTTTTGGTTAATAAGTACATACTGTATATCCATTCTAAATATTGCATTATATCATTATTTTCATCGTCTAAACTTAGGCTCATTATTTCATCATGTGGATGCTATATAATTTACTCAGAATGTTGCCTTTATGTGGTTTCATCTAAACAACAAAAAAAAAGCCATCTTTGATTTAATAATAATCATTCTGACAGCAAAACTATTATTTTAGATAACATAGTGGATCCTAATATTCTTTGTTTCTGACCAGAAAACCAATGGGGTGGTCAAAGTGGATCTCAAAGGGCAGAGTCCCTAAAGGATTGAGTAAGAAGACACACAATTATTTCCCAAAGCAGCTTCAAGATATCAGTCACCACATGTTTCACTCCTACCAAATGAGGATCAAGCTGCAATAATAGAATCTTTCATCTCCAAAAGGACAACCAAGTATGACAGGCAAATTGGGGAAAACAAGACTAGAACTATGGTCCACTGCATCAAAATGGGTAATTTCACCATCTGCAAAACCCACTCTCTTGCATATATTTTGGCCTCTAACTAAACTGTGGACTAAACCCCAGTCACGCTTCATTTCTGCATTTGCCCATATCTCTATCCAGTCTTCAAAGTCCATTTCAATGTGATCTTATCCATTAAGTTCTCCCATCACTGAAGCACAAAAATATTTTCCCTGCCTCTGAACAAATACGGTATGAGACCTTAATTTGCCTGACTCCTGCTACACTTTCACAGTCAACCTTGTACTACAATTCGAATTATAACATGGAAAAGCTAGAAAGACCTAGATCAGTGATGGAGAACCTTTTGAGCCCGGCGTGTCAGCATTTTGAAAAACCCTAACTTAACTCTGGTGCCGTGTCACATATAGAAATTTTTTGATATTTGCAACCATCGTAAAACAAAGACTTATATTTTTGATATTTATTTTATATATTTAAATGCCATTTAACAAAGAAAAATCAACCAAAAAAATGAGTTCACTTGTCACCTCTGACACGCGTGTCATAGGTTCGCCATCACTGACCTAGATCAATAGTATCTAAACCTAGTTGTGCCGTACAATCACATGGGGATTTCTCCAAATCTGCTGAATCAGACTCTTCAAGGATGGAGCCTGGGGAAAATAATTTAACCAATGGACTATTAACTGTAAACAACCCTGAGGAAAGTCTAGTCAAATTCCTTAATATTACAGATTAGAGGGCCAGTGCATGAATTCGTGCATGGGTGGCATCTGGCCAGCCCACCCCGATCGGGGCAGTCAGGCCATGCCGGCTGGGGCAACGGATGGGAGAAGTTAGCCAGCTGGCCCCGCCGCCTGGTCGAACTCCCAGTGGAACTCCCAGACTAGGGGACAATTTGCATATTAGCCTTTTATTATATAGGATAGCTAAATAAAGAAATAGTGCCTTTCTCCATGTTACAATTTTATTTAGCATCTTATCCTATCACTCCTTTTATACTGGGAACTATTTCAGGGTAAAAATTATGTACTATAAAACCTTTGTACCTTCTCACAGCACCTAACATGGAGCTTGCACACTAATTTTTTAACACATGAATGACTAATTACTGTTGTCTTACTTATTCAACAAATACTAAGTGCTGCTTTGTGTAAGGCATTATGCTAGGTACTGGGTATACATAAGTAAATGCAAAAGACATTATCCTGCCCCCCTAGGACTTATTAAAACTGATATGGGGAAAGGAGCTGGAAGAGAACTTTAAAAACAAAGAGAATAACATGTGTGAAAGCCCTAATGCTGGAAAGTGATTAGCATGAGGGCTGGGGCAGGCGGGGGGGAGAACCTAACAGTAGACCACTGTAACTGAAGCGTTCCAAGAACGAAATAGGGAATGAAATTGGAGAGGCTGACAGAGGCCAGATCATGCTAGCCCTTGCAGATCATGGTAAAATGTGGAGAGCGGCTACAGCATTTGGACAGGTTCAAGCCTCGGACTAATGAGAAGGCATGGTCCTCTCGTGGCAAAGCCACGTGCAGGTCCCAGCTTGGAGGGCAAAGTGCTCCCAGCACAATTATAGCCAAAGGCTATGGTTGTTAGCTTGACATTATAGTCTGAACCTGTGGTCCCAGGTGGCTGACTGATGTAGGCTGTGGGAGGTGCAGCAAGTGCTGCCAACACAGAGCTTAATAGAGTTCTCAGGTGCATGTAATCAAGTAGATTCAAAACTCACGAGAACATTGTAAACATCTTGAGCATGCCCTTGCTTTGCCTTGTGGGAACTGACTATAAAATAAAGACTCGGCTTACAGGCAGTGGCACTGTCTCTCCATCGGAGAACAGTATCCCACCTGGCCCCAACTGTATTCTCTTGTCTGTTTTCTTTAATCCTTCACCACCCCCCCCTTAGGTTCACCACTGGCAGATTTTTGGCTGAATATTGGGTAAGCTATTAAGATATTAACAGAAAGGAACCAAGATGGCAGCACAGGTAAACACCTGAACTTACTGCCTCACACAACCACATCAAAACTACAACTAAAAGACAAAACAAATATCATCCAGAACCACGGGAAGGCTGGCTGAGTGGAAGTCCGACAACTAGAGGGAAAGAGAAAAGCACATCTAGACTGGTAGGAGGTGCAGCGGTGCAAAAGAGCGGAGGTACAGAGGCGCGCGAAACGGGCTGGCAACTGGTTACGCTGTGGTCTTTTTCAATCGGGAGTGAGATACAAACTCCCGACTGCTCTGAATTCCAGTTCCGGGCAAGACTCTGGACTCACATGGGGAGAAACTGGACTGTCGGGCATTGGGCGGGAAAACAAGGGCGGCTTTCCCTCAGAGGTGCTCGCAGCATTCATTGCTCCTGCACAGGGCCGCGGGACATAGAAACCCAGGGACCTATCTGGGGCAGGGCCGACAGGCAACCATTGCTGTTTGAACCACCCTGTGATTCCCTGAGACCCCACCCCACCCAATTTACAACTCCACCCAAGCTGTGCACAGAGGCTTTTGCATATGAATGGCCTGGCCTTTTGCAATCTAAAACCTAAAAAACTGCAGCTGGGTCAAAGAACCCCAGAGCTTCCAAAAGAAGGCCTAAAGTTCCTCAGCAGCCTGCATTGCTTCACAGCTGTGCCTCATCTGGGCACCTCCAAACCCCAAACAAAGAGAAGGAATCTGCAGATCTCTCTGTAGCTCCTGCTGGGTGGCCTCAGGCAGTGGCTTACTTTGTACCTCCTTGGAGATCCAAGAGCCAGTGTACCCAGTGGTCAGAGTGAGACCACACCAGATTACAACTCTTCAGATCCATAAGAGAAACACTCAGGACAGACTCAGTGAACACCAAAGCCCCACTGAAGCAAGTCCTGCCATATAAGGGTGTTTCCAGCACAGCAGTTCTCCCATTGTAGACACAACTGGTCCTCACAGCCAATTGGTCTGGAGGTTAATTCCTCCCAGTGATACCAACAGCAATCAATGCTTAACTACAACAAGACTGTGCACACAGCCCACAAAGGGGTGCACCAAGAGTGTCCACCTCAGGTGACTGGGGAGGCTGAGCCACTGGGTCCTATCGGGAACCTAGCAAACAAAACCACTCTATCAACACAGGGAAGCAGCCAAAATGTGGAGACAAAGAAATATGTCACAAATGAAAGAAATGGAGGAAAGCAAACTACTGGATATAGAGTTCAAAACCACAGTTATAAGGTTACTCAAGAATCTTCTAGAAAGCTACGAGAAATTTAGTGAGACCCTCAAGGACATGAAAAAGGACCAATTAGAAATTAAGCACACACTGACTGAAATAAAGAATAATATACAGAGATCCAAAAGCAGACTAGAGGATCCCAAGAATAAAGTCAAAGATTTGAAATAAGAAGCAAAAACATCCAGCTGGAAAAGAAAAAAGAAAAAAGAATTTAAAATATGAAGATAGTGTAAGGAACCTCTGGGACAACTTCAAGCGTACCAACATCTGAATTATGGGGGTGCCAGAAGAAGAGAGAGAGCAAGATATTGAAAACCTATTTGAAGAAATAATGACAGAAAACTTCCCCTACCTGGTGAAAGAAATAGGCTTACAAGTCCAGGAAGCACAGAGAACCCCAAACAAGAGGAACTCAAAGAGGACCATACCAAGACACATCATAATTAAAATGCCAAGAGCAAAAGATAAAGAGAGAATCTTAAAAGCAGCAAGAGAAAGACAGTCAGTTACCTGCCAGGGCGTGCCCATAGGACTGTCAGCTATTTCTCAACAGAAACTATTCAGGCCAGAAGGGAGTAGCAAGAATATTCAAAGTGATGAATGGCAAGAACCTACAACCAACATTACTCTACCCAGCAAAGCTATCATTTAGAATTGAAGGTCAGATAAAGAGCTTCACAGATAAGAACAAGCTAAAGGAGTTCATCACCACCAAACCAGTATTATATGAAATGCTTAAGGGTATTCTTTAAGAAGAGGAAGAAGAAGAAAAAGGTAAAGATAAAAATTATGAACAACAAAGTGACAACAAATACATATCTATCAACAAGTGAATCTAAAAATCAAGTGAATAAAAAATCTGATGAACAGAATAAACTGGTGAATATAATAGAATCAGGGGCACAGAAAGGGAGTGGACTGACAATTCTCAGGGGGAAGGGGATGTGGGGGGTGCAGGAAGAGATTGGACAAAAATCGAACACCTATGGACAAGGACATGGGGTGGGGTGGGAACCGGGTAGAGGGGAGCTATGGGGAGAAAAAAGAGGAACAACTGTAATAATATGAACAATAAAGACTTATTTTTTTAAAAAAGACATTAACAGAAAAAAGAAAGTCAGAGAAACGAACAAGTTGAAAGGAAAGGAAAATAAGAGTCCACATTTGAACATTTTGAAATGGAGAAGCCTGCAAGACAATCAATTAGGCTGGAGTCATCAAAATATAGAACATTCATAAAGTCATCCCTTAAGGCAGTAGTGCTCAACCTTCTGGCCCTTTAAATACAGTTCCTCATGTTGTGACCCCAAACCATAAAATTATTTTCATTGCTACTTCATAACTGTAATGTTGCTACTGTTATGAATCGTAATGTAAATATCTGATATGCAGGATGGTCTTAGGCAACCCCTGAGAAAGGGTCGTTCGACCCCCAAAGGGGTCGCGAGCCACAGGTTGAGAACCACTGCCTTAAGAGGAAATGTAGAGATAAACTAAGAGAAGAAATCAGAAGTAATATAAAACAAAAGATAAGTCTCCATGTCAAAACAGCCTGTCCACTAATCACAGGTATGGTCAATGATGTAGGTACAAACTACTAGCACCAATTTAAATACCCTAAACAGGGCATAAGTTAAATAAGATACAATATTTATATATAGTGGAAGACAAAGTAGGCACTGAAAATAATACAACAGAAGAATGCAGCTTTATTTAAGAAAATGTTGACTACTCTCTTTTTTAAAAAAAAATTTTTTTATTTTAGAAAGTGGTGAAGGGATGAAGAGATTAGAAGTTTTAGATTTATAGAAAAATTACCAAGATAGTACAGAAAGTTCCCATATATCCCACTCCCAGTTCCCCTATTACTAACATATTAGTGTGACACATATTTAAAGAACCAATATTGATAAACATAATGATTAGCCCTGGTGGTTGCACTCAGTTGGTTGAGTGGTGGGTGTCCCCTGTATCAAAGGGTCAACGGTTCAATTCCCAGTCAGGGCACATGCCCAGAGTGCATGTTCGGTCCCCAGTCAGGGTGCATGTGGGAGGCAGCCGATCAATGTTTTCTCTCTCCTCCCTCCTCCTTCCTTCCTCCTCCCTCCTCCCTCCTCTCTCTCTCTCTCTCTCTCTCTCTCTCTCTCTCTCTCTCTCTCTCTCCTCTCCTCTCCTCTCTCTCTCCCCCACCATGCCCCTCCCCTTCCCTACCTTCCTCTCTCTAAATTCAATAAAAACATATTTTTAAACTGTTAATGATTATAATCCAGATGTTCAGATTTCCTTAGTTTTTACTTGATGTCCTTTTTCTGTTCCACAATACCATCCAGGTTAACTAATACATTATATGTAGTTATTGGCTCCTTAGCCTCCTGTGGCTGTAACAGTTTATCATGCATTCCTTGTTTTTGATGACCTTGACAGTTTTGAGGAGTAGTAATGAGGTATTTTGCAGAAAGTTCCTCAACTGGGAATTTTTAAATGTTTTTCCCATAATTAGCCTGGGATTATGGGGTTTTGGAATGAAGACCACAAAAGTAAGCACCATTTTCAACACATCATATCAAAGGCATAGACTATCGACATGATTTATCACTTTCGGTGTTGAACTTGATCACCTGGGTGAGGCTGTGTTTATCAGGTTTCTCCTCTGTAAACTTACTCTCTTTTTCTCCACTTAAGAGGTGGGCGACTATGATCCTCCTTCTAGAGCAGGGGTCCTCAAACTTTTTAAACAGGGGCCAGTTCACTGTCCCTCAGACCGTTGGAGGGCCGGACTATAGTTTAAAAAAAACTATGAACAAATTCCTATGCACACTGCACATATGTTATTTTGAAGTAAAAAAACAAAACGGGACCAAATACAATATTTGTATTTGCATGTGGCCCGCGGGCCGTAGTTTGAGGACCCTGTTCTAGAGGGTCAGTGTCTATATAAATTATTTAGAATTCTGCACAGGAAATCTGTCTCTTCTCCCCTGTTTATTCAATCATTTACTTATATCAGCACAGACTTATTTATTTTATACTTTGGATTATAATGCAATACTACTTTATTTTGTTGCTCAAATCATTCCAGATTTGGACACTGGGAGCTCTTTCAGTTGGTTCCTGTGTCCCCTGACATCCTCCCCACCATTGTCATGTATTTTTTGTGTGTCTTGTCTTTTTTTTTTTTTGCTTTTAGCACTCTCTTCTTTGTGGCACTACAGGATGCTCCAGGCTCATCCTTATATGTCTTATTCCATTCTTACGGGAAAGCATAAAAAGAAGAGGAGTCGTAGGGTAAGGAAAGGGACCTACTATTTATTTTAATGTCAACTAGCACCTCATTGGTTCACTCATTTATTCAAAAATCTTTACATCACACCTACTATGTACCAGGAACTATTCTAGGTACAAGTGATATAGCAGAAAACAAGATAGATATGGTTGCATTCTCATGAAGCTTACATTCTAGTGTAAGGTACATTCAGATATACACAAAGAAGAAAATATCAAGAAATGATAAGTGATATGAAGAAACTGAAATAGAATCACAGAAAGGGCTCTTCTAGACTAGCAGGTTAGTGAAGACCTCTTTGAAGATGTAACATTGAACCTGAGACCTAGAAAAGACATGTGAAAATCTAGAGAAAATCTTTCCAGGTGACAAGATCAACTAATTAAAAGACTTTATTGTGGTAAAGAGCTTACCATATGCAAGAAGAGAAAGAAGGCCACTGGAGCTGCAACATAGTAAGCAAAAGAGGGATTGGTACAAGGTAAGGCCAGAAAGGTATGCAAAGGCCAGATCACATGGGTCCCTATAGGCTTGGGTAAGGATCTGGGATATTATTCTAAGGGTCATGGGAAGCCATTGATTTATATAATTCGATTACCTGGATTTTATATGAGGTTTCAAGAGGCAATGAATACAACTAAATTACCTCACAAGAGGTAGGTATTACAACTCCCACTTCTCAAATGAGAAAACTAAGCCCATGGAGACTAAGTATCTCCTCTGGATCTCACAGTTGGTGGATGATAAAGCTATGACTAACACTCAGGTCACTCTATGCTCTAAGCCAGTGATGGCGAACCTTGTGAGCTCGGCGTGTCAGCATTTTGAAAAACCCTAACTTAACTCTGATGCCGTGTCACATATAGAAATTTTTTGATATTTGCAACCATAGTAAAACAAAGACTTATATTCCTGATATTTATTTTATATATTTATATGCCATTTAACAAAGAAAAATCAACCAAAAAATGAGTTCGCGTGTCACCTCTGACACACGTGTCAAAGGTTCGCCATCACTGCTCTAAGCCATCCCTACACACTACAGTACCTGCTTCTGCTCAAGCTCTCTGCTCCCAGTCCCTCTCACCCTAGTAGCACTTGACTTTATATATATCTAGGTTATATTCTGCAGTTCACATTTTATATTCCCTGCAAGCCCCCCCCCCCAAATACTAGAGTAACTGGAACCCCTCCATGATCACTCAACTGTCCTCTGCATTTGCTTAGAAAGCACATCATTAACTGAATCGATAATTCTTCTCATGTTCTTCTACTCAACCTCATTGATTTGCCAACAACAAAGCATTTTCAGGGAAAAATACTAGAAGATAAATGAGAACACATCTTTCAAAAAGGGAAAATTATCCTCCCATCAGAAAAACATGTTGAGATCCTGATAGCTCTCTTTTTCATTACTTTGCATGTCAAGATTCCTGTGCAATTTAATCTGCTACACTTTCTCCCTCACACCATAAAGTAAACGAATTCCTTCAGAGTCACTAGGGCCAAGGAGAAAAACATTCAGGAGTAGGGAAGTTATTCTGACTACCTCAAGTTGAAAGAAGAATAAGAATTCTACCTATTCATACCACATTTGTCATTAAGTTTTGGTATTTACTAATGATAAAAGCTAAAACTTATTAATCACCTATTGTGCACTGTTCTAAGCATTTGATATGAGCTATCTCATTTAATCATCATGACAACTGTATGAAAAAGGGACTTCTATTAACTCATTTTAGGTACAAATGGCACAGAGCAGTTTAGTGATCTGCCCAAGGTTATATACCTATATATCCAGCCAGTACTTGAATTCAGCTAGTCTATATTCTGGCAATCTATACTATATTATATACATAATCAGATTACTGAAGATTACTGAATGACTTTGGTCATGGAAAAGTTTTATTGGACTGTCCTACTTGGTAAATAAAAAAACAGTGATTAAGCATCCTTTTCAATTAGGTAAACTTTCTGCAGTTAAGTTTGACTTTAATTATTATATAATATTTAATGTAGTACTCATTCACAGTTTTCTGCTTTGCTGCAACTGTGTTTTGGCTTCTATCCCAATGTAACTTGAAATAAATTTCAATCTATAAATATTTTACCTGTGAACACTGAAAAACCAGTAGAGCTGTTATATTAACTTTAAAATCTCTACATTTATTTACTTAGCAAAGAAAAAAACATTATCATATCCTCTTCGTAACAATTTTTAACTTAATGAAAAGAACACACACATTTCACATTCCTCTGAATTATCACTAATGATAGTCAAATAATATTTATGTTTATTTTATATAATAAACTCTAAATGAAGACATAGTTGCATTATACTCAGAATAATTTTTCCAATCCATCTTAGTCAAAAACAGATATATAAGGAAATTGGATATCAAATGCCAGAGGTATGACCAGACAGCAAAGAGAGACAGAATTTCAAAAGCATGTTTAAGATAATACATCAAACATACTTCTTACCATGAACCACTGACCCAATCAATCATTATTCTCAAAAAGTAGTTATGAAGAACTAAAAAATGTGATGAGTAAGTGGAAATGTAGAAAAGTAACATTTAATGACATTATTTATCTCTGTGATTCCATTTGTTCAATTTCAAAAGTCTTCTTCAGATATGGTCTTACATTTCAAATAACTTAGTTCTTTAAGATGTCTGTTTTTAGAATAAAATAGTGCTTTGTTCTGCAACACTAGGTTTAAAAAGAAGTTCTAAGAACAAGATGAAAGTTACTTTTGTTTATTGCTTCCTTCCTGCATTTAGCAGATAATTAATAAGCACTTATTAATTATATGCAAGGCACTCTGTCAGGTGTCCTGAAAGGTCCCAAAATCAATAAAACAGAGTTTCTCAAGAAGGTTAAAATCCAAAAGAAAAATAACAGTGCCATCAAGTCGGGATAAAAAGTGCCATTTGAGCTGACCCTTTGATAAAGAGAATTTAGTCATGTTAAAAAAAAAAAAAAAAAAAAAAAGGAAAGGGCCTCCCATTTGAAAGCAAAATTGTGAACAAAGTCACAGCAGAGATAGAAAAGTATTGGGTCTTTTTGAACAAATTAGTTAATGAATGAAAACAAAAACTGAAACAAGGCATTAGATGTAATGACCAGAAGATCATAGATGATCACTAAGATGCAATATCAATAAAGCAGCAGGGACAAGAGCCAGATTAAAGGGGTCTAAGGAATGAATAAAAAGGATGTGAGCGCTGCAAAAATATTTTTTAAGAATTTTTATTGATTTCTTTTTTTATTTTTTTTTTTTAGAGAAAGAGGAAGGGAGAAGGAGAGAGAGAAACATTGATGTGAAAGTCAAACATCGATCAGTGCCCCCCCCCCCCAACTAGGGACTGAGCCTGCAACTGGGAATCAAACCAGCGATCCTCTGTGCACAGGATGACACCCAACCAACTGAGCCACACTGGCCTGTATTTTAGAGGCTGTGTAAAGGAGGAAGGAGAGAGACTGGACAGTAGCTCAAGCAGGTAAGGAGGAAAATAAAAGTTTTATTTTTGAGGATGAAAAAAAAACCCTAAAGTTCATTTAAATATACTAGAAAAAAGAATTAACTGAAGGTGTGGAGTCTTGAGCAAAACAGAAGAGAATAAGTAAGAACGTGCGAGTGAAGGATTAAGGGTAAAAAATGTCATCTCTCAGTGAAGTCTTCCCTGACTCGCTGAGATGAAGTCGCTTCCTCTTCTGTCTCTCTGTCCACTAGAACGGAAGATTAGGGAGGGAAAGAATGTGTCTGATTTGTTTGCTGCTCTCTGTCAAGTGGTAGGAACACTACCTGAGACATACTGTAGGCACTCAGCAATTATTAACCAGTAAATAATGAATGAATGATACAGTTTTTCTCTAATTTGGGAGGAGAAGCTCAATGAAGAAAAAGAAATAGTTCAAGTGAAAAAGAGAAAAGGTGGATGCAATCCCTACATAAAAGCAGGATAGGAAAAGGCATCTTCATAGAATAAAAATAGGCTGATATTTGCCTCTCTCTTTCTAAACCCTGGCTCTGGCCACTGGAGTCACAAAGAACAAGACCACCCATTCTTTTACCATATGCTGACTGGGTAGACAAAAACAGAGGCTGAGTTAGATAACAATGTCAAGCCCTGTGGGCTCGTATTCAGGGTGAGAAAAGCAACAAAGGTGACTTAAGAAATAATAAGGGAATCTTCAGGGACCTAAAAGTGAGTATATGATGAGGTTAAAAATTCATGGATGAGTTGAGAGATGAAATAACAACTCTTCCTTTTAGTCATAACAGGGGATTGGGTGAGGCTGTAACAGGGATCCAAAAGGTCTTAAAAGGGAGGGTAGGCAGTTCAAAGGCTAAGAAGTTGAATAAAGGCTGATACCCACTGCCCCTGCAGATTTCCTTTATTGTTCCATGGAGCCCAGAAGCTGTTTCCTCTACACGTGAGCGCACACACACACACACACACACACACACACACACACACACACACACGGTTGTGGTTCATTTTGGGAAGAACTGCATACACTTGTTCAATTATGCTAATTCAGGGTACCTTCTACAATTCTCTATTTGCCACTGTTTACCTTTATTTCTGATCCCCTCTGTCTGCCTTTATGCCCTCCCTAGAGGTAAAGACCTCTACTCGAAAGGGAGATTTGTTGGGTGGGCCTGATCTAATCCAAAGAGCCTTAAAAGAAGGTGAAGCTCAGAGAGACATGCTCCCACTGGCCTCAAAGATGCAGCCTCCAACAACGCTACAGACACAGGAGCTGTATTCTGCCAACAACCTGAGTTCGGGAGAGGACTATGAGATGCAATCCAGTAGACACTCTGATTGCAGCCTTTTAAGACCCAAGCACAGGATCCAGCCTTTCCTGGACTCCTCGCCCATGGAAACTATGAGATAATGACTTTTTGCTATTTTTAAGTTACATTTGTGTAATTTATTATGCAGCAATAGAAAACTAATACAGGGTTGAAACCATTAAAGTGGATGACTAGACTAGGTAATTAGAGAGAAAGCAGAGGACAAGGGCAGGGCACTGGAGTCAAACAAGTAAGAGACAAAAAAAAAAAGAATAGGTTGTAAAGGTAAGAAGAATAACAGACAAGGGTGGTGAGGCCAACAGAGGAGCATGTTAAAAGAAATAGTGTTGAATGCATGTCAAATAGCCAAGTGAGGTCAAGGAAGATGAGAGTGAGAATCTTGGAACCAACAAAAAAAAATTAGCCTTTGCTGTGGCTCAGTGGTTGAGCGTCAACCTATGAACCAGGAGGTCACGGTTCGATTCCCAGTCAAGACACACATGCCCAGGTTGCAGGCTAGATCCCCAGTAGGGGACGTACAGGAGGCAGCCAATCAATGTTTTTCATTGATGTTACTATCTCTCTCTCCCTCTCCCTTCTTCTCTGAAATCAATAAAAATATTTTTTACAAAGAAATTAGCCTTTAACAACAATATCAATAGAGGAATTGGAGTAGACATCGTTAACACAGGGATTAGAGAAGTAGGTAGGAAGCAGAAACCTCAAATACAAATATTTTAAATTCAGCAATGAAAGGAGGAAAGAGGTAGAACAATAGCTGGAATGCATGGCCCAATCGCCAAAAATGGTGTCAAGTAAAGATTGCTCATGTTTCCTTTTCCAGTATATACAGGTTTTAATAGAAAATTAATGAAGACCCAAAAGCCTTGGAGCTAAAGGAATGAATCCCGCCTAGTGAAATTTTAGGCCTTTTTCCAAGTTTATAATCATGGCAGTTTCCTAGAGCCTTTAGGTCACAGAACTATATAAGACAGCCCTGCATACAACAACAGGTTATAAACCAGGCCTGGCATGAGAAAGAAAGAAATTAACTTGCACACTCTGCCTATAGCTGATCATTCTGAATGACTGACACTAAGAATGTAAAGGTGAATCTGATGATGATTTTTGTCTGGCCATGTCACACTGTGCTGCTTGCTGAGCTTCTGTGGAACAGTTCCCAGAATACCAGGGGAGACTCACTGAATGCAGTCCATGATTGAGTTCTTTAGTGGTGACGCTTTTTAGTGAGTCCTCGTAGGAGTTCTGGGGAAAGGCGTAAAGCCAGGTGTGGATTAGGACAAGAAATCACGATGTCAGTGACCAAATGATTCAGCAGGTAAAATATGTGTCATGTCATTACACTTCAAGCAAAAAATTCATACAATGAATACACATACACCAGTGCCAAGAACTGCTGTGCCAATTAACAAAAACCAACTCCGTGATGAAAAACAAAAAACAACTCTAAGAACACCAAGAGAGAGAAAACACATTCTATATTTTTATATACTAATTCTATTTAAAAGTCTTAAAAATACTGCATTTACATTTCATTGTCTTCACTCAGCAAATACTTATTGATTGGCTACTTTGTTCAGTCAGCGTGCGAGGTGCTAGAAAGATAGTGGTAAAAAGTGATGGAGTCTCTGCCCTCATGGAACAGAGTCTAGTGAGAAGACACACGTTACACATGCTAAAGCCTGCCCAGTGACACGAGTGGTCTGTGGGCAGCAATCTGATTGGAAGAGGCTTAGGCGCGTGATCAGCAAACCGTGGCTCGCGAGCCACATGCGGCTCTTGGCCCCTTGAGTGTGGCTCTTCCACAAAATACCACGTGGGGGCGCGCACGTACAGTGCGATTGAAACTTTGTGGCCCATGTGCAGAAGTTGGTATTTTGTGGAAGAGCTGGTATTTTGTGGAAGAGCCACACTCCAGGGTTCAAAGAGCCGCATGTGGCTCGCGAGCCGCGGTTTGCCAAGCCGCAGTTTGCTGACCACTGGTAGGGAATTCAGCTCAAAGTTAAGTTTGTATGACAAACACGTTCTTTTCACACTTCCCTGCCCCCTCCTCCCACCAACACACACAAAATGCATTGGGCAAATATAAAGGCCATCTTGACTAATTTGGGAGTCACTTCACAGAAAGAGAAACAATGAGAATATTCCACTATATATAAACACCTGGTCTATCTCGCCTATGTTTAATACATCTCACCAGAGATTAAACTCAAGTAAACTGATTTCAGAACATCACTAACTTTTATCACATTCAGAACTCATCAGCAACTGGCCACATGGCACAACCTGGACAGGTTTTAAGATCTAAGCTGCAAATTATAGACGTGTGGGGCTTTTCAACATCACCTCTAAGAGACCTCAAACGTACACCCACATAATCAGCCTTTGATGATACAATGTATCATATATCCAAATTCTCATATGTCCTTAATTTGGCACATTTGCATATGATCTGCATTCTAACATATCCACAAATATGTTTTCATATGCTAGAAGACTGTAATATGATAGAACCCTTAAGAAGCCACTCTGCTTTGTTCTGTCAATTCTCCTATTCATCAGACAATGACCATTCTCTTAGCCACATCCTCCACCTACTCCTTAACCACAATTGGAGGGCTAGACAGTTCTAAAGAGGGCATAATCTTTGAATCTTTTTGACATCCTCAGCAGTGTGGTGGAGAGAAATGTGGATCCTGAGACAACAGGCCTGAATCCCAGCCTCAGCTTAGACACTCACTACAAAGTTCTGAACCCTGAGTCAAGTTTGCAAAGCATCACCAACCTCCTCCTAGCCCTGAAAGTAGGACTACAGAATAACATTATAAAAGTGCTTTGAAAATACTCCAAAGTAAGAATCAAAAGTATCATTTAAAAAAAGAAAAACATATTATCCAAGCCAATACAGACCAAACAGCTAACATAGGCTTTTACTATAGAGCAATTTACAGCTTCTATATATTAGATTGGTGTTTTCTATCTTTCACTGTTACAAATAATCTTAATAATAAAAGCATAATATACTAATTAGACCGGACGTCCTTCCAGACGACCTTCCGGATGAAGCCGGGGCTGCAAGGGAAGCCCGGGTCCTGGGTGCCTGCCAGCAGCTGGAGGGAAGCCCAGGTCCCAGGTGCCAGAGGGAAGCCGGTGCCAGCTGCAGGGGGAAGGAAGGCCTACTCTTGCACGAATTTCATGCATCGGGCCTCTAGTCCATTTATAAAAAACAACTGTCGCAGATGGCAAATCTAGCTAATCAGCTTTAGAAATTCCAAGTATATTTACTGCTTTTATTATCAAAGACAAATTTCTGAACTGTACATTTTTTACCTTTTACAAATATTAAACACACATTGAAAAACTGTTAGTTTAGAAAAATACCAGTGGAACTACTGCTTAAACATCTGCAGTTTAACTATAAAGTAGCAAAAATTGATTTCTAATAAGATTTCTAAGACAAGTATTATCTGTTTATCTCCAGAGGTTGTAAACTGGCAGCTTGTGAGTATGATTCAGTTTATTAATGTATTTTGTTCAGCCTACACAGTATTTCAAAAATTGAAAAGTTTTATAAAAATTCAGATTTCTTGCTTCAAAATTGAAATTCTGGCTACACTGGGCTAGTGGTGTAGGGAGCCAGCTTATACTGGCTCATAAAAGCCATTGTTAGCCCTGACCGGTTTGGCTCAGTGTATAGAGCGTCGGCCTGCGGACTCAAGGGTCCCAGGTTCGAATCTGGTCAAGGGCATGTACTTGGTTGCCAGCGCATCCCCAGTAGGGGGTGTGCAGGAGGCAGCTGATCGATGTTTCTCTCTCATCGGTATTTCTAACTCTCTATCCCTCTCCCTTCCTCTCTGTAAAAAATCAATAAAATATATATTTATTTTTATTAAAACGCCATTGTTAATATCTCTTCAAAACATGTTTAGTGACAATCACATTTGAAGCTTGAAATTAGCAATATGGAAATATTTACACCATGAGAATTGGTAAATGCTAAAACTGGCTTACAGTCATACTCTATTTTTAAAATCTCTTGAATAATAATAAATTTAAAAAGCCAAGTCAATGTGCTTGCTTGATACTTAAAAACAAAGACCAGGCTTAAATTCAACACTATTGGACAAATCAAAATACTGCCTTTAGATTCCTTTTTCTCCCCTTTCTAACTATTGTGTTATTTAAGCAAAAAATAACATTGTAATAGATTTTAAGTCTGAAACTGAGCAGTTAGCAAAAAATGGGTATTTTTTTTAAGTTAGTAATATTAACTGCATATTCTTAAAAAGCAAAATATGAAAAACTGAGAATTTTTATTTCTAGGTGCAAAATAGCCATTGCTTCTCAAAACTATGAAGGCTTCAAGGGGGAAAAAAGGAGACATAAGTAATACTCTTTGTAATACTTTAAGCAATAAAACAAAATTAAAAAAATAAATAAATGCTTATTGAACATAAAAAAAAAACTATGAAGGTTTTTGGCTTATCTACAGACCATATATGGATATTTGATGGAGATCTTGAAAACCTGGGCAGAAAAATTCCTACAGAAGAAAAACCTCTGATTAAATGACTCTATCAATAAGAATGTCTGAACATGAAACTGGATATGACAGTAGTGAGCAATACTCCCTTTCATGTCACAGTATGTGATTTTTGCTAAGACAATAACACTTTCATTTATCACTTCCTCCTTTGGGGCATGAGCATCATAGACCTGCTAGACAAAAAGCATTTTCCACAAACCACTTCCAAGGTCCCAAGAGTAAAGACAAAAGACAGAAGACAAAATTTGGGAAAGGACACAGACCCACAGAAATTCCTAAAACAGTTCACATCAAAGATTTGTATCTCTAGATACTGTCCTGGCAGTAAGCATGACCACGCCACAAGGAAGGAGCCACATGAGCATTTGTCAGGAGTGTCTACCTCAATGCACCACTTTTAAATTCCATCTTCCCTCCTCTACCTCCCACCAGATTTTTTTTCAGTCTCAGACCTACTTTAGCATGGTTACTGGTCTTTTCTTTTTTTCAAAATGCTCAAAAATAACAAGTATTTGAAATTCGACCATAGCCCCAAAACTATAACAAGGTCAATTTTACTGTAGTAAGGAAACAAGGAGATTAAAGAAACAGGAAGAAAGGAAAAAGGAAGGGAGGGGGAAAAAGAACATCAAGCATGGTCCCATGTACATGGGACATTCTAGAGAGGTGGTTCTCAACCTTCCTAATGCCGTGACCCTTTAATACAGTTCCTCATGTTGTGGTGACCCCCAATTTCATTGTTACAAATTGGACATAATTAAAGCATAGTGATTAATCACAAAATAATATGTAATTATATATGTCTTTTCCGACTGTCTTAGGCGACCCCTGTGAAAGGGTCGTTTGACCCCCAAAGGGGTCGCGAACCACAGGTTGAGAACCGCTGTTCTAGAGTGTACATGGGAGAACTCAGAAAAAGATACACTAAAGTCAAGAGAAGTTTGTCAATATTCCACAAAACAAAAACAAAACAAAGAAAAACAACAGCAAAAAGTACAAGAGTTTACCTGTATTCAGTAACATGTACCAGCTTCACTAACTGATGTTGAACTTTGTTCACTGTGTTGATTTTCACTAAACTAATGCTAAAGGCGTGGACCTGTTACTTCAAGAGTAACAGCTCTTTTAGTGAAAGAGTTCAAAG
Source organism: Myotis myotis (assembly GCF_014108235.1). Classification (NCBI taxonomy): domain Eukaryota; kingdom Metazoa; phylum Chordata; class Mammalia; order Chiroptera; family Vespertilionidae; genus Myotis; species Myotis myotis. The sequence goes on from NW_023416315.1 coordinate 9,853,917, forward strand.
TCAGCCAGAGTACCTTCACTGCAGCTGACTAGCAAATAAGTATTTCCAGGACTTACAACAAGATATCACCGGCCTCACATGCATATTTACAATAAGCAATAAATATGTCATCAGTATTTTTAACTTAATTTTGACTGAGGCATTTGAACATGCACATTCTCTCGACTTAAAAAGCAGTAGCGCCGAAACCGGTTTGGCTCAGTGGATAGAGCGTCGGCCTGCGGACTGAAAGGTCCTAGGTTCGATTCCGGTCAAGGGCATGTACCTGGGTTGCAGGCACATCCCCAGTAGGAGATGTGCAGGAGGCGGCTGATCGATGTTTCTCTCTCATCGATGTTTCTAACTCTCTATCTCTCTCCATTCCGCTCTGTAAAAAATCAATAAAATATATTTTTAAAAAAAAAAGCAGTAGCAAAGTAAGACTATTTTTAATGTTTATATTCTAAATAATTGCTGCAACCCATGTACTCCTAGGTCAGTACATGCAGGGTTAAGGGATGTAATAATAAGGTGAGAGTGTGCTGAAGAGGGGTGACAGCAAAGGAAACAATACAGGAGAAACTAAGGTGGAGACAATGGTAAGAGTCATAGTTAATATTATAATGACTATATTAGTATATATAATTATTATATTATAATTAATATAAAATTAATAATAATAAAAGCTAACACTGACTTAGTGCTTACTATGTAGTGGGCACTGTTGCAAGCACTTTACATATATAAACGAATTTTAATCCTCACAGCAAATTTAAGAGACAAACACTGTTATTATCCCCATTTAATGAATGAGAAAACTGAGGTATAGAGCGATTTTAAGACTTGCCCAAGGGCCTCAAATAAAGGGTGTCCCAAAATTCACGCAAGAAGTAATTTTGATAGAAAACACAGGTTTATAATTAAAAATTGTAAATTTTTTATTGATTCATAAAGTATACAGTATAGGGTTATGTATGAAATAGCATATCGGGTAAATGGCCTCCACGGCTTTACTGGTACATACGCACTCTTTTGTTGAAATTTTCCATGACCGTTTTGCATAACTGTGGCTGAATTTTGATGAGGCTCATTTTCGTCTTCATGGCTTGGTTAATCGACAAAATTGTCGCATTCGGGGTTCAGAAAATCCACCAGTGATTGTTGAGAAACAAATGCATCCACAACGTGTCACTGTTTGGTGCGGATTTTGGGCTGGAGGCATCATCGGACCATTCTTCTTCGAAAATGCGGCTGCTCAGGCAATAACAAAAGAGTGCGTACGTGCCAGCAAAGCCGTGGAGGCCATTTACCCGATATGCTATTCCATACATAACCCTATACTGTATACTTTATGAATCAATAAAAAATTTACAATTTTTAATTATAAACCTGTGTTTTCTATCAAAGTTACTTCCTGCGTGAATTTTGGGACACCCTTTACTGAGTAGCATATTGAGGGCTTAAATCTCAGTAGTCTAGCACCAGAGTCCATGTTCCTAATCACTTCCCCATAAGCCTGAATAAGGTTACCAAATGGAAAGAAGTTAATTCAACAATAACCTTAAAATTAAGTTTGTGGGTGTGTGTTTAAAAAAAAAAACAAAAAACTGAAGTCTTTTTCCTTTAAAGAAAAAAAATATATTTTGCATGCATATTAAAATGTTCTACTTAATAAACACAATGTAAATTGCAATGTGGACTTGGAAGCGGGTACCAAGTACAATTGCAAATATTAGAAATTAATATATCCCCAGAAAGATGGAGCACAATATTTTAGCCACCCAAGGCAGCGTATTTCAAGTGCAGCTCATGGACCCACAGTGCCATCCAGTGATAAAGTAGGTGAATCACGTGTACATCCTCTTCTGCAAGTTACCACATCTTTTCTATAACTAATCCGGAATTTTCACATAAAAAATGAAACAAATATTAGTAGTACCCTACCTTTTTTTTTACGATGATTTTTACCAAATTACCCTAACTGTTAAATCTCCCCCAATATTTCTTTTTTAAAAAAAAAAAAAACACGAGTTTGATAAGACCAATCCAAACTATTAACTTCAGGGATAAGAGAGGTTGCTGATAATTTACTAGAGTACTTCATTTGCCACAGCATGGATGGAACTGGAGAGCGGATAAATACCACAGGATCTCACTCATTTGTGGAATATAATGAACAACATAAACTGATGAACAAGGACTGATCCAGAGATGGAGAGGCATTGATTGGACTGTCGGGCCTTGGAGGGAAGGTAGGGGAGGGGAGGGGTAAGGGGGAAAGATCAACCAAAGGACTTATATGCAAGCATATAGACCTAACCAATGGACACGGACAACGGGGGGGGTGAGGGCATGAGCGGGGGGGGGGGGGGGGGGTAGAGGGTAACGTGGGGACAAGGACACATATGTAATATCTTAATCAATAAAAAATATATTATAAAAAAAAAAAAAAAAAAACACGAGTTTGATAAGACCAATCCAAACTATTAACTTCAGGGATAAGAGAGGTTGCTGATAATTTACTAGAGTACTTCATTTTCCTCAATAAGTCATTCTATTTACTAATAGCATTTTAGTCACGCAGTGAGGACATAATATTGTCACCACATAGGGTAGTTCAGTGCTTCCCAGTATAGCCTTTCAGTCAGTGGACTGTGGAAGTCAGAAGCAGTCAATGAGGAGGGCTGGAACACCTGCTCTAAACAGCAAAGCAAGTATCCCCATCACAGTACCTGCACTATGGAACCTCCAAAAGGAAACAGATGCAGCAATCAAGCATATGGTGGAGGAGATACATGGTGTAGAAAGGAGAGCTGGGCAAGCATCAAACAAGGCAAAATTTACCTGTAGCCCTAAATAGATAGGCAATTACTTTTTTAAAAATTCTCATATAAGGAATGTTCACATTGTAACTTAACTGAATTTTAAAGTTTAGTTTTCATCCAAAACCATAATATTATAGCTAATTATATCACTAAGACGAAATAATTATATATGTCCCTGGAAGGAATTCAAAAAGACCGATCAGTGAGTTCTTTAAATAAGATTTTTTTTATGAAACAGTCATCAAACTTTTAATAGTAATTATTGCTAAAGAGTAGAATTACACAAAAAAAGTAGTTTCTAAGGTACATATTTGTATTTTTTGGCACTTTCTCCCTGAACATGTATTTCTTTTGTTAAAAGTGTAGAAAAGTCCTGTGCTCCACTCCATTACAGTCGGTAGGAAGAAACAGAGGCCAATCTCTGTTTTCTATACATACCTCACACATTTCTATTGTTTTGCAACTGATGTTTAACATACACAAGTAAAACACAACTTTTGCTTAAATAAACAAATGCCTTTTACCACAGAACTAATTCCAAATCCAATTATTTTTTAAATATATTTTCCAGTTAGTAGCTAAGCCAGCTTTTAAATTCTTTCATTTTTAAAATGCCACGATTGAGAACAAGCCTATGGGAGTAAATATGATTAAAAAGACAAATATGCAAACTCTGGTCACCAATATGTGAGAAGTGGAGTCAAGCTCGAGGTTCGTGTCTGTGGCCACTGGAATGTCTCTCTCCACAGCTGTTTCCCTTCAAGACAAGGGTTCATCTGAAGAGTTCCCACACTCCTCGAGACTGCAAATCACACTGACCACTCAGCTGCTGATCCTCTGTTAGTCCATATCATCAGCATTGCCTAAAGTTAGGTGTACCATCTATAATAATAAAAGCATAATATGCTAATTAGACCAGACATCCTTCCAGACAACCTTCCGGACGAAGCCGGATGTGAGGGAAGCCTGGGTCCCAGGTGCCAGAGGGAAGCCGGTGCCGGCAGCTGGGGGAAGGAAGGCCTACTCTTGCATGAATTTCGTGCATCGGGCCTCTAGTACAGTCATAAAACTTTAAGGTTCTTTCTAACCACTCTATGTTTTTGTTTTCATTTCCTGCCCAGCTAAAAGTCCCATGGAGTTTCAGTAGAACCAAGGCCTAAAGTACACTTTGATGTCCATAACTAAACCCGCAGGCCAGCCAAAAAACTTGCTACTTGTATGACTTGAGTCTTGATTAAAAATTATTTGGGGGAACTTTAATGCCATTTAATTTTGAGAGTATGAAGATAATACGTAGAAGAGATATGTTGCAGGTTTACTCTAAGACACATCTGTTTAAATTATGACCCACAGATCTCCTATATCAAAGTCACCTTGGTGCTGCTCCAAAAATGCAGGCTCCAGAGTCCTGTCCCAGGCCCACTGGACCTGATGAATAATAGTGGGAAGTTAGAGAATCTGTTGTTTGCTATTTTTTTTAATCTCCCTATTAGAGTAACCAAAATTCAAAACACTGATAAGACCAAGTTTGGGAAAGATGTGGAGCAACAAGAACTCTCATTCATTGCTGGAGGGAATGCAAATCACTATGGAAGGCAGTTTGCCCACTTCCTACAAAACTAAATGTAATCATACCACATGATCCAGCAATCACACGCCTTGGTATTTACCCAAAGAGTTGAAGACATGCATCCACTCAGAAACCTGCATGTGAATGTTTATAATACCTTTATTCATAACCACCAAAACAGCTTAACTATAATTGCAAAAACTTTGGTTATTCATAATTACCAAAAATGTGGTACATACAGATAAGAGAATATTACTCAGCGCCAAAAAGGAATGCAGTACCAAGCCATGAAAAGACATGAAGAAAACATAAATGCCTATTACTAAGTGAAAAAAAAAGCCAACCTGAAAAGGCTATGTACTGCATGATTCCATCCTAGAAAACGCAAAACTATGGAGACAATGAAAAGATCAGTGGTTGTGGGGCAGTATGGGGAGTGGGGAATGAATAGGCAAACACAGAGGATTTTTAGGGCAGAGAAAATACTCTATGATATTATAATAATAGAAATAAATCAACATACTTTTTATCCAAACCCACCGGCGGTATAACATCAAAAGTGAACCCTAAGTTAAACTATGGACTTTGGATGATTCTGAGGTGTCAGTGTAGACTCATCCTTGGTAAAAATGTACCCTTCTTCTGATGATGTTGATAACGGGATAGGAGCAAGGACTATATGAGAAATCTCTGTACCTGCTCTCAATTTTGTTGTAAACTTAAAACTGCTCTAAACAGTAAGTTAAAACAAAAGCCCCTAGTGATTTTCATACATCCTAATTTTGGGAAACATTTTGTGGAACAGCAGTTCCCATACACTGCTGGGCATTCGAATCATCCGGAGAGCGCTTATAAATCCCAATGCCCAGGCCAGACCCCATACCAGTTAGACCAGAATCTGGGGACGGGACACAGGCAGCAGTTTTTTGAAAGTTCCCCAGTGATTTCAATGTATAACCAAGTCTGACTCAATGTACAGCTCAGAGACGAAATATAGCCTTTCTGGGTGTCAGGGCAAACTCAACTTGAGATTTTTAACGACAACAAAAAATTTTTAATACCCAGTTAGTCAGTCATGGTGGCAACAATTAAGACCTAATAAGCTGCCATGAAAAGAATTGTTCATCACAATTTAAACACAGAAAAATTCTCGTTACTGATATGGCAACATACCAAGGGGCGGGGTAACAGTTTATCCGAATCAAACAAAAAGGAAACGTATTAAGTACAACCTTCAATGGCAGAAAACATATGCTTTAAATATTGAAAATCAGATTCATTACATAATTTGATGGAGGAAGTGACCAATATTGTACTTTTTTTTCAAACTGTTACAAATCTAAGTGCAACCATTTGAGGATATTTAGAAGATGCAGAAGCAGAATGTGTATCAAAACAAATTAGATTTTCAGTAAGGTATCAATGTCAAAGAAATTAAATGATTCAGTAAGCTTCTTTCTTAAGTCTTTTGGTCTTCCCTCAGTGGCTTACATAACAGTATGCTATTCAACTGGAGACAACATATATGAACACAGTGAACCAAAACCATAGTCACAGAATTTAAAAAGCATGACTTTACTCAAAGAAGTACAAATTTCAGACTCAAACTGGAACTATAGATTGAACAGAAGACAAAAGGAGAATGTACTCATTTTACTCATTTGTGGTCTGGCTTCAGTTCAATAGAATCAAAAATATAAAAGAATTACAGAGCTATTTGGTGGAAAGGAAGTCATCATTTCAAATAAGACTCAATGATTTACATGATTTCAAATCATGTTTTAAGTTTCTGCAGCTTCCTTTAGAGAAAACCTCAGAATGTATCTGTATTACCATCTAATTCTATAAGTGTGGTTCAGTTTCAGGAAGAACTGATTGAACTGAAAAGAAACTATGCCACCAAGAAGACACAGTGTTCCTGGAATTTTAGAGCTACCCTGAAATTTCTGGCAATTGCTTCTCAGCAATGTTTTAGTCCTCTGCCTCTATGTAAATCCATCTTAAAATATAAAATTGCTCACATTAAAAACGAGTACCGCCCTGGCGGGTTTGGCTCAATGGATGGAGCGTCGGCGCACAGACTGAAGGTTCCAGGGTTCAATTCCTGTCAAGGGCATGTACCTCGGTTGCAGGCTCAATCCCCAGCCAGCCCCCATAGGGGCCTGTGCAAAAGGCAACCAATTGATGTGTCTCTCTCCCTCTCTCCCCCTTCCTTCTACGCTCTAAAAATCAATGGAAAAATATTCTTGGGTGAGGATTAAAAATAATAACAATAATAACAATAATAACAATAATAATAATAATAAGTACCTTAATCAGTGATGTAAACCTTGAATCAGAATCATTATAGCTTGCATGGAACATGAGTTCTTTTACACTGACATAAATCCTATCTAATAAAGAGGTAATATGCAAATTGACCATCACTCCAACACACAAGATGGCCGCCCCCATGTGGTCAAAGATGGCTACCACAAGATGGCCAGCAGGGGAGGACAATTAGGGCGGGGGGACCCAGGCCTACAGGGGAGGGCAGTTGGAGGTGACCAGGCCAGCAGGGGAAGGCAGTTAGGGGTGACCAGGCTGGCAAGGGAGGGAAGTTAGGGGTGACTGGGCCAGCAGGGGAGGGCAGTTGGGGGCAACCAGGCCTGCAGGGGAGGACAGTTAGGGGTGAATAGGCTGGCAGGGGAGAAGTTAGGCATTGATCAAGCTGGCAGGGGAGTGGTTAGGGGGTGATCAGGCTGTCAGGCAGAAGCAGTTAGGAGCAATCAGGCAGACAGGGAGGCGAGCGGTTGGGAGCCAGCAGTCCTGGATGGTGAGAGGGATGTCCGACTGCCCATTTAGGCCCCATCCCACCAGGATCCCTCAAGGGGTCCCAGATTGGAGAGGGTGCAGGCTGGGCTGAAGGACACACCTCCCCCCCATGCACGAATTTCGTGCATCAGGACTCTAGTTTACATATAAAACCAAACTTTCCATAGCCACTTCTGACCACTAAGGTGGTGAAGCAGTTTCTAATTGCTGCTGTTACATAATACCCCCAAATTTAGTTACATATTCTTTTACAGTCCTGGAGGTCAGAAGTCTAAACTCCCTCTCACTGGGCTAATGTCAAGGGGTCAGCAAGGCTGGTTCATTCTGGAGACTCTCAGGTGAGAACCTGTTACCTATACCTTTCACCTTACAGCAGTGGTTCTCGCCCTTTAAATACAGTTCCTCATGTTGTGACCCAACCATAATATTATTTTTGTTGCTACTTCATAACTGTAATGTTGCTACTGTTATGAATCATAATGTAAATATCTAATATGCAGGATGGTCTTAGGCGACCCCTGTGAAAGGGTCGTTCGACCGCAAAAGGGGTCGCGACCCACAGGTTGAGAACCGCAGCCTTACAGCTTCCAGAGGCCGTCAGCTTTCCTTCAGTGCATGGTCTTTTCCTCACTCACTCCACCTTCTTGCAACCGTTGTTACACCTCAAACTAGTGACTCTGATCTTCCTGCCTCTCTCTTTAAAAGACACTTGTATTTACATTAGGTCACCCCCATCCAGGGAAATCTTCCCATCTCAACATCCTGAACTTAGTTCCCTTTGTCATAAAAGGCAGCATATGCATAGGTTCTGAGGATGAGGACATGGACTCATCTGGGACCATTATTTGGTTTAGCACAGATAGTAACAAGAAAGGAATAGGACTGGACATCATCATGGTTTAACATTACTTTTCCTTTTCAACACAAGTGGGGAGGAAAGAGAGGAAACACTGGGATTTCAATGCACCTCCCCTTCTCTGTGTTCAAAGGCTGTTCTGGTCATTGCAATAGCCACTAACCACATGTGACTAATAAGCCCTGATGAGGATATGCCAAATTAAGATGTGCTGAAGGTACAAAGTACATGTTAAATGGGAAAGACACTGTAGGAAAAATGTAAAATATCTCCTTATGAATTTTACATCCATTCTCTAACTTCCACTCAAGATGGCAGAGTAGGTAAACAATGTGGCTTGCCTCCTCCCATGGCCACATCAAAATGACTACTAAATTATAGAACACCACCCTTGAGAACCACATGAAGACGAGTGGAACAAAAGTCCTATAACTAAGGTTATAAAGAGAAAGTCAAGACTAGAAAGAGGCACAGAGACTCAGAACCAGCAGGTCCCACACCCACATGTGGCAGTTAAGAATCTAGAGGGAAATCTTGGCTCCCCAGCCCAGAGCACCAGTGAGGGAAAGAGGAGTCCTCACAGCATCTGGCTGTGAAAACGGACAGGACTCCGTCCTAGTGAGATGGAGAGCAGCTGTAAGACCCAGGTGTCCCCTTAGAGGGCCCGAGCACAGACTCCCTCCCTCCCTCACAGTCACTAAGCTCCAGCAAAGGGACAGAAGCTCAAAAAACATCAAGGACATAAAGAGTTCGAGGAACTAAAATGTCTGGCTTCAGGGTGAGGGCTGAAAAGGCAGCTCTCTTGGGACAGACCTGCTACCGGGCACCATAGTTCTTTGTTGACACCTTCCCCCACCCGGCCAGCAGGCGTAAGTGTTGGCAGGAGCCATGGTTCCTTTGTTGAGCCCTCCTCCTACACAGCCAGCAGAAGCAGGAAGTTGCCTAGCGTGAGTCTCCAACAACCTGCTAGCCCTGCTCATTCCACCCTGGCGATTACCTGAGGCTCCGCCCCACCCAACTCACACATAGGCCAAACCCCTCTCCGTGGCTGTTGTTCAGAAGCAAATGGCCTTGGCCGGCACTGAGGACTTACCTAAATTCTCTCCAAGGTCCACAAACACCAAATAAACAGCAGCTGACCTCAGTGTGTCCTGTACCTCTTGCTAAGTGGCACCAAGCCTGACACTAGTGGCAGGCAGCCTGGGTTACCAGCGTAACGTTCCCAAGGATCTTCAAGCCCAGCATAGGCAGCCACCAAACACAGATCATTTTGTATTTCCTACCAGGTGGCTCCAGTCAGAGCACAGGCAGCAACAGACCTTAATCTGTGCTTCAGCCCTGCCCCCAAGGTCCTGGAAACAACACACCTGGTGGCCAGCTACAGGCTACACCAGAGCACCACGCAATTAGCCCCACAAATGAAACACCCGAAGGGTGGAGTCCATGGATAACAGAGCCCTGCTGACGCAAACCCTACTTTGTAGGTTGAGCCTCCACACAAGGCCTCTCCACTATAGTCCCAGCCCATCCTCATAGCAAGTCAATCAGAGGGCCAATTCTACCCACGGACAAGCCAACGGAAACCAAGACTCAACCACAAGAGGACACTCGCAATCCACACGACAAGCACACCTGGAACTCATAGCTCAGGTGAAAAATGAAGCTTTACCACTGGGCACAAGACACGTACTACATAAGGCCACTCTGCCAAGTGGGAGAGATGTTGCAGAGCTAACTAATACATAGAAACAAACACAGGGAGGCAGCCAAAATGAAAAGAAAAAGAACCATGTCCCAAATGACAAATCAGAACAAAACTCCAGAAGAAGAGCTAAACAAAATGGAGGCAAGCAATCTACCAAATACAAGATTTCAATACCCTGGTTACAAAGATGTTCCATGAACTTATGGGAAGAATAAATAAACTCGGTGAGAACTTAAACAAAGAGACTGAAATCATAAAATATAAGTAGTTAGAAATAAAGAATACAGAAAAAAACGTAGAGTCAACGGTGAAAGTCAAAACCTCCACCATGTCCTCCATCCGCTTCATTTGCCATTTCTGCCGCGGGCCCCTGAAGCTGACTTGTTCTACGGAGACCTTGGGCCTTGACCTCAGCCAAGAGCCTGCAGCTTTGAAATTCCCCTTAGCTCAGGGGGAGCCAGGAGCAACTCCAGAGGAAGGCTCTAGCTCCAGGATGGAGATACTAGTAGACCTTGAAGAGCTTCAGTATAGTGCCTCTGGCTGGACCATCCTTGGTGATAACAAGATTTCTGGGTATGGTCCCAGCAACTTCACCCTGCTCAGGAAGTTGGGCTCTGGGAGGACTCTCAGTAGCATCCAGAGAGCCACGAGGGGTGTTTTTGACATCCAACTGGTGAAGAAGAGCTGGACCACTCCCTGTGGGAGGGCTGTACTGACAGTCTTCGGGAGCAGCTGGACACCCCAGCTCAGGATCTCAGAATCTGACAGTCAGAACTAAAAATGCTGTTTGGAGATCAGGGACGGATGAAGTGAGGATGCAAGGGAGGCACTGCAGGAGGAGCTGAAGGTCGTGGAGCTGGAGGAAGTGAGGCTGGTCCAGGAGCTGGAGGAGGTGGAGAAGAACCGAGAAAGGGCAGCTATGGCTCTGGAGGTAGCGCGGGCAGAGACGGAGACACTGGCGCAGCAGGAAAGGCAGTACTATAGGGACCTCAGTGAACTGCAATGGCAACAACTGGAATTGCAGGATGAGCTGTGGAGCGTGGAGGACCGGCTGCTGTACGGCCAGACCCAGCTCACCTGGCTGAAGAAAACCAATGCCCTCAAGGCCCTATTTGAGATCTGTTGTGATGGCCCCTTGGCTATCATCAATAGCTTCAGGTTGGGCTGCGTCCCCACTGTCCCCGAGAGCTGCAGTGAGATCAACACAGCCTGGGGAGCACGGCCTTGCTGCTCCTGGCCCCGTCTAACACAGTCGGTCTGCAGTTTCAGAAGTACCGGCTCTTCCCTGTGGAGACCACTGCTATCTGAAGTCATTAATAGACAACCCCATGGGGCTGCCCATGTTCTGCACTTGGCGGTAGAGTGCTCTCTGGGGTAACAAGTTTGACGAGGCAATGGTGGCCTTCCTGGACTGCATGCAGCAGTTCAAGGAGGAAGCGGAGAAGAGCGAGCTGGCTCTCTGCATGCCCTACACCATCCACATAGGGAAGGGCCTGATGGAAGACCCAGGAGATAGTGAATTCTACTCCATCAGAACCCACCTGAACAAGGAGGAGCAGCGGACAAATGCACTCAAGCTCATGCTTATAAATTTTAAGTGGAGTCTCGCTTGGGTCTCCTTAAGGTATCACCATAAATAACCTGATTTGAACATTATGCCAGTGAAATATGCCAGTTAGAGAAAGAACAAACTATAGAAACAGACTCAGAGAACAGGCAGATAGCTCTGATGGGGGGTGGGGAGGTTAGTGAGGGAAAGGATGGAAGAATTTGATAAGGGGGACCTATAATCTGATAAAGAAGCTGAATTAATCTAAAAAATAATCATATTATTTTAAATTTTAGAGCACATATACTAATGTGAATAGGGGTTACGTTTTTCCAAAGTTTCCTTTTTAAGGCCTGTGTAAAGTTAATAAGGAGGTGAATCAGCTGTGAATCCAGCAAACAGAACTGATAAACAGAGTCAGACCAACCCACCAGGAGTCACAACATCTTATCAACATCATCTCATCACCTGATGAGTAAAGAATAATAGCTGACATTTGCAGACCTCCAGGGCTGCCTCACCCTAGTCCCTTCCCTTTATAATCCTGTCTCCTACACCTTACTGTGAAGACAGAATTTGAATGCTTGTAAGGCCCTGTCTTCTTGATTAGCTGGCCTTCTCAATAAACGCCTTATATCAGTGGTTCTCAACCTTCTGGCCCTTTAAATACAGTTCCTCATGTTGTGACCCAACCATAAAATTATTTTTGTTGCTACTTCATAACTGTAATGTTGCTACTGTTATGAATCATAATGTAAATATCTGATATGCAGGATGGTCTTAGGCGACCCCTGTGAAAGGGTCGTTCAACTACCAAAGACAGGGGTCCTCAAACTACGGCCCGCGGGCCACATGCAGCCCGCCGAAAACATTTATCCGGCCCGCCGGATGTTTTTGCCGCCGCTGCCTGTTGCTGAATTTGTTCATAGTTTTTTTAAAAAAACTATAATCCGGCCCTCCAGCGGTCTGAGGGACAGTGAACTGGCCCCCTGTTTAAAAAGTTTGAGGACCCCTGACCAAAGGGGTCGCGACCCACAGGTTGAGAACCGCTGCCTTATATGATTCAACCCTGCCTTCATTGCTGGACATAGAGACAGGCAGCTCAAACCCAATTGGGGGTTTCCCAGTAACAGATTAAGCAAAAAAAGATAATTCTGCCGAAACCGGTTTGGCTCAGTGGATGGAGCGTCGGCCTGCGCATTTACCTGGGTTGCGGGCATATCCCCAGTGGGAGATGTGCAGGAGGCAGCTGATCGATGTTTCTCTCTCATCGATGTTTCTAGCTCTCTATCTCTCTCCCTTCCTCTCTGTAAAAAATCAATAAAATATATTTTTTAAAAAAAAGATAATTCACGGACACAGACAACAGTGTGGTGATTGCATGTGAGGGAGGTGTAGGTGTAAGAGGGTATGGGGGAATAAATGATGATGGAAAATAAAATAAAGGGAAAAAAATAACTTTAAAAAAAGAAATAAAGAATACAATAACTGAAATTAAGAATATATTGGATTGAACCAACAGCAGACTAGATAAAACAAAAATTTGGAAAATAAAATAGCAGAAAAAACTAATCAGTACAGCAAAAAGAGAAAAGAATAAAAGATGAGGATAGTTTAAGGGACCTCTAGGAAAGTATCAAGTGTAACAATATTCACATAATAGGGGTACCAAAAAATAGAAGAGAAAAAAAGCACAAGATTGAAAATGTATCAGAAGAAATATGACAAAAAAACTCCCCTAACCTGGCCAGGGAAATAAACATACATGTCCAAGAAGCACAGAGTCTGAAATGAGCTGAACCCAAGGAGGCCCACACCAAGACATAATATAATTAAAATGCCACACATTAAGTAAAAAGAGAATCTTAATATTAGCAAGAGAAAAGGAGTTAGTTCCCTACAATGGCTGTCAGCTGACTTCTCAACAGAAACATTGTAGATCAGAAGAGATTGGCATGGAATATTCAAAGTGATGAGAAGCAAGAACCCACAACAAAAACTATTCTACCAGCAAGGCTATCATTTAGAATCAAAGGAGAGATAAAGCCAGACAGGCAAAAGCTAAAGGAGTTTGTCACCAATAAACCAGTATTACTAGAAGAGTTAAAGGGTCTTCTTTAAGAAGAAGAAAAAAAGATAAAAAATATCCTACATAATAAAAGCCTAATATGCAAATCGACCGAACAGGGGAACAACTGGTTGCTATGATGCACACTGACCACCAGGGGGCAGACACTCAATGCAGGAGCTGCCCCCTGGTGGTCAGTGCACTCCCATAGGGGGAGCGCTGCTCAGCCAGAAGCCAGGCAGGCAGTAAGGAGCAAGGGGTCCCGGACGGTGAGAGGGCACAGGCCAGGCTGAGGGACAGCCCCCCCCCCCCAGTACACACATTTTGTGCACTGGGCCTCTAGTGAATAATAAAATAGTAATAAGTACATATCTATCAACAATTACCTAAATGAAAATTGATTAAATGTTCTAATCAGAAGATATAGGGTAGGTGAATGGACAACATAACAAAACCCAAATATATGCTGACTATAAGGAACCCACGATAGATATAAAGACAAACACAGACTCAAAGTAAAGGGATGCAAAAAGATATTTCATGCAAATGGAAACAAAAACAAAAAAAGCTGAGGTAGTAATACTTATATCCGATAAAATGCACTTTAAAACAAAGGTTATAAAAAATATAAAGAAGGATATTTCATAATAATAAAGTTATCAATCCAGCAAGAGAATATGACCCTCCTAAATATTTATGCACCCAACATACAAGAACCTAAATATGTAAAGTAAATATAGACAAATATAAAGGAAGAGAATGAAGGCAATACAGTAATGGTAGAGGACGTTAACAATCCATTAACAACAATAGATAATCCAGACAGAAAATCAACAAGAAAACAGCAGCCTTAAAAGACACATCAGAATAGATGAATTTAATTGACTATGTTTAAGACATTTCACAACAAAACAATAGAATATACATTCTTGTTTTTAAATATATTTTTATTTATTTCAGAGAGGAAGGGAAAGGGAGAGAGAGGTAGAAAAATCAACGATGAGAGAAAATCATCAACCGGCTGCCTCCTATACACCTCGATACTGGGGATCGAGCCCACAATTCGGGCATGTACTCCAACTGAGAATTGAACTGTGGCCTCCTGGTTCATAGGTCGATGCTCAACCACGCTGGCCGGGCAGAATATACATTCTTTTTAAGCATACATGGAACATTTTCCAAAATTAACGGAATATTATGAAACCAAAAAAGTCTCAATTGACTTAAGAGGACTGAATTCATATCAAATATAGTTTCCAAACAAAATTATATGTAACTAAAAATTAATTAGAAGAACAAAACAAAAGCATGGAGGCTATTAGGGAGGGAGAAAATGACAGCTGAATAAACAGACCTGTCGTGCACCTCGTCCCAGGGCCAGATTGGAAATATAACTAAATTGAAGAACATTCACCAGGAATTACCCACTGAAGTGCAGCTGAGGAGGAGACATATCAAGAACAGAAAACACCTGGAGACAGCACCGCCACAATAGCTCACATAATGTGGTCAGGGGTGAGCCACATAATCAATCAGTCTGAGAGGAGACTTCATCCACGAATGGCACAATAACATTCAAGACCCAACTACAACAGGAGAACTCAAACAACTCAAGTAAGGGGCTTTCCTAGTGGCGGAAGCCAGTCCATCCTTGCTGCTTGACACAGTCGCTGCAGGGAAGAAACATCTGCACAGCATATGTTTCAAGGGACCTGGCATATATAGCATACTGTTCTTAATATGTTTGCTCCCCTTCTTAGCTCTATGTGTTTTAACCAAGGTCACCTCTCCGAGAAAGGTTGTTTCCCCAGGTGGGGATTTTTCCCTGGAGTTAGGGATTAACAGAACTAAGGAAGGGAATAAATCAGTAAAACCCCTGAACTAAGTGCCAGGCAGGTAGTTAATCACTTTAACTACAAACAATCATGCTTAAACTACATAATCTTTACTTAGGATAATCTCCATCAGTTACTTCCTTGTAGCTTAACAGAACAATAGAGTAGTGACCTTGGAATGGAGATAACAAACACCCTAACCTTTGGAATAGAATGGATAGGATTAAAATCAAATGGTATAAATACAGATGTAACAGGAGAATAAAGAGAGAACCTGGCTGGAGAACCTGATTAGAGAACCTGGCTAGAGAACCTCCTCGCTATGCTGATCAACTGAACGCTGCCTCCTTGTCATTCCTTCTTCGCTGACTCCGTCCACACCTTTGGGAACCCCTGGACCTGCTGGGGCTGGACCCCAACATCCTAGAGCACCCAACACAGGAGATCCCACTGGGTCCCACAAAACACCTGCTACATAAGACCAGCCCACAAAGTCTGGGAGGCATAACAGTTTGATTTAATACATAGAAACAAAAACAAAGAGACAGAAAACATGGGGAGACAAAAAACACCCCCAAATTAAAGAAAAGGAGGAATCACCATAAAAAATAACTAAATGAACTGGGGGCAAGCAATTTGTCAAATAAAGAATTCAGAGTAACGGTAATAAGGGTGCTCAAACAATTCAGTGAGAACTACAAGCAACTTAGTGAGAATTATAAGGAAATTAGTGAAAATTATAAGGGACTTAATGGGAGCTACACCAACTTGAAAAGAGAGGTTGAAACATTAAGTAAAAGTCAATTGGAAATGAGGAATGACATATTTGAAATAAAGAACACCCTATAAGGACTAGAGAATAGACTATAAGAAGCTGAGAACCAAATCAATGAATTAGAAGACAAGGTAGAAAAAATATCCAGTCAGAGTAGCAAATGGACAAAAAAATTAAAAGCAGGAGAGTCTAATGAAGCTTTGGGACAACATGAAACATGACAACATTTGCATTAAAGGGGTATCAGAAGGAGCAGAATCTGAGGAAGGAACAGAGAATCTATTTGAAGCAATAATGGCAGAAAATTTCCCCAACCTGGTGAAGCAACCTGGTCACTCAAGTTCGGGAAACACAAAGAGTCCCAGCCAAGATAAACCCCAAAAGACCCATACCTAAGCACATGTTAATTAAAATGGCAAACATTAAAGACAAAAAAAAATCTTAAAGGCTAAAAGAGACAGACAGAAAGTTATTTACAAGAGAGCTCACATTAGACTGTAGGCTGACTTCTCAATAGAAACACTTCAGGCCAACGAGAATAGCATGAAGTATACAAAGAAATGAAAACCAAGGGCCTAAAACCCAAGACTACTCTATCCAGCAAGGCTCTCTTTCAAAATTGAAGTTGAAATAAAGAGCTTCGCAGAAAAAAAAAAGGCTAAAAGAGTTTATTACCACCAAGCCATCACTGCAAGAAATGCTAAAAGGACAGTTTTAAGAAGAAAAAGAGAGAAAGAGAAGAACACAGGCATAAAGAATAAGAATGGCAATAAATAATTACCTATCAATAATAACTTTAAATATAAATGGCTTATATGCTCCAAACAACATACAGTAGCTGAATGGGGATAAGGAAACATGACCCATATATATGCTATCTACAAGAGACTTACCACAGAACAAAGGACTCACACAGAATGAAAGTTAAGGGATGGGGAAAAAATTTCTAGGCAAACGGAAATGAAAAAAAAAAAGCTGGATAGCAAGACTTTTATCTGACAAAGTAGACTTCAAAGTGAAGGCCATAACAAGAGATAACAAAGGACAGTGCATAATACTAAAGGGAACAATACAACAAGAGGATATAACTCTGGTAAACATATATGCACCCAATACAGAAGCATCCAGATATATTTTAGAAGTTCTGGAGGATTTTAAGGGAGAGATCAAAAGCAACACAATCATAGTAGGGGACTTTAACACCCCATTAATATCACTGGATAGATCTTCTAGACCAGTGATGGCAAACCTTTTGAGCTCGCGTGTCAGCATTTTGAAAAACCCTAACTTAACTCTGGTGCCGTGTCACATATAGAAATTTTTTGATATTTGCAACCATAGTAAAACAAAGATTTATATTTTTGATATTTATTTTATATATTTAAATGACATTTAACAAAGAAAAATCAACCAAAAAAATGAGTTCGCGTGTCACCTCTGACACACGTGTCATAGGTTCGCCATCACTGTTCTAGACTCTAGTGAAAAACTTAATGTTTTGTCCTGAAATCAGGAAACAGGAAACAGTATCTGCTCTTTCTACTTTTTTCAACACTAGAGGCCTAATTCATGAAATTCATGCACAAGTGGGGTCCCTAGGCCTGGCCAGCGATCAGGGCCTCAGGGCCGATCAGGTTCCCCGCCTCCCCGCCTCCCCACCTCCCCGCCTCCTCCTTCCCTCGCTGCCAGTGTCCGCCACCACCCACCCCTGGTTTCCCATCCCAGCCCAGGGCCCAGCCCTGATTGGGCAATCAGGACCTGCCAGCCGGGAGAGAGACCAGGAGGTTGGCTGGCAGGCCCTGACCAGGCAATCAGGGCCTGCCAGCCAGGAAGAGGGGCCAACTGCCACCACAGTGGGCAGGCAGCAGGCCAATCAGGGCCTGCCAGCTGGGGGAGGGATGGGGGAGGGACCCGAGAGGTTGTCCACCGGCCCCAAGGAGGGAACCAGCCCTCGGCCCCCTTGGGAAAGGAGCCGCATCCGCTGCCACCCACCCTTGGTTAGCTGTCCCAGCCAAGGGGTCTGGCCCCAATAGGACAATCCAGGCCTACCGTCAGAGGGGAGGGACCAGGAGGTTGGCCAACAGGCTCCATTGGCAATCTGGGCCTGGGGGATGAGGGCAGCTCCTGCCCCAATCACCCCTCAGGAGCAGGGGGAGGTGAAGAAGCCCTGAGGGTGATGGGGCCAGCAGCCACCACTCACACCCGCTGACGGTGCTGAGCGATCAGGGCCGGCGCTGGGCGCTGGCAGTGGGTGCAAGCGGCAGTTCTGGCACTGGCAGCAGGTACAAGTGGGGCTGGCACCTGTAGCAGGTGTGAGTGCCGGGTAGGCCCACAGCATGCAGGAGCAAAGAATTTTCCGTAACCACCAGAGGCTCACCCGATGACAGTGACCGACGCCCCAACTTGGTCTGGCACCCCCGCTCACCTGCTCCACCATCCCACAGCGGCCAATGCCTGCCATGTTCTGCGCACGCCCCCTGGTGGTCAGCGCATGTCATAACAACCAGTTGTTCGATTGTTCGGTTGTCCCAGTTGTTCTGCCTTTTGGTCCATTTGCATATTAGCCTTTTATTATATAAGATTGTTGGGATTCTTTCTACCCAGGGAAATTAGACAAGAAAAGAAACAAAAAGTGCCCTGGCTGGTGTCACTCAGTTGGTTGAGCATCATCCTAAGTGCCAAAAGGTCACCAGTTCAATTCTTGATCAGGGCACATACCCCGGGTTGAGGGTTCAATCCCTTGTCAGGATGCATAGAGAAAACAACTGATCAATGTCTCTTTTACATCAATGTTTCTCTCTCTTTCTCTGTCCCTTTATCTGTCTCTAAAATCAAGAAAAAACATTTTTTTAAAAAAAGAAGGAAAGAAAGGCATCCATGTTGGAAAGGAAGAAGTAAAACTATCTCAATGCATAGATGGCATGATCTTGTACATGGAAAAATCCTAAAATATCCACTAAAATACTCTTAGAACTAAAAAAGCTAGCCCTACTAGGTTCTAAGACACAAGATCAATGTACAATCATCATACTAAGTTCCGTTGCTCAGTGCTGATCACACTACTTATTAAAAATCATTCTCCCCAAAGGACAAGCCAAGATGTATCTCTGTAAATCCCTCATAAGAGCTAAAACATATTCCCCAGACATCCTCACTCACCATAACATTGTCAAGAATAACAGTGTTCCAGGCACTGGGCACTCAATAAATATTTAAGTGAATTAATGCCGGGAGGACTTTATCCTCTTAGGGAGAGTAGAAGCACAGCACAGTCTGCTTTCAGTCTGAGTTCAGGTCCCAGACCTGCTACTTACTGGCTGTGTGACCTAGGCCAGGTTATGTTGCTATTCTGCTTCCTCCTCAGTAAAACAGGAACAATAAACTGTTTGGGGAAACAAATTAGTGAATATATGCAATGTGCTTAGAACAGAGTCTAGTATAAAGTAAATGTGACATAAGTTTTACTGTTATTAGAGTCACTCTCAAAAATTCAACTTTGATAAATATAAACAGCCTAAATAATGCAACATCTACTATAACATCGGGAAGTTTATAGCACTCTCCCAGTGCTACACCTTGGCAGACACTGTTAATAATCACAGCACTCTTTTTCCAGAACCTGTCTCAAAATTCTCAATACGTGTCTCCAGTCAGCCCAGATCGCAGAAAACATAAGAGCTGTTTGCAGTCTTGAGTTGCTTCTATTAAACATTCTACCAAAACTGCACCAGAACTCAACTCTTGCTCTACAGGTTTGACCTTGTACCATGCCAAGAAATTCCCTCCCCCCAAAACAGAACAGGCTATCACTGATTCCCAACCTCTAATGTGCCTACTGGCCATAGAATATTGAGTTACACCCCATGTTTATTCTGCAGATGAGTATTAACAATGGCCAGTGACAATGTCAACTTCTAGGGAACATCTTTCAGTGGGTCACAGTGGCATTTTGCCGGTTCCTAGAACTTGCCACGGTTTGTACATGCTTTGGGCCTTTGCATGTACTGCTCCCTCTATCTGGAATAATCTTGCCCTGGCTAAAATAGGTGACCCTGTTATCTTTATCAAAACTGTTAATTTCCTTCTGTGAATTTATCTCTTGTTACTTGGTTTACCGCCTATTATTTCCAACTACAATGTAAATTTCATGGAGCAGGGAACTTGCTGAATTATTTATCACTTATTGTATACTCTGGCAAATAAGGAAAAACAGGTATAAATGGATGGGTGGATGATAAATGGATTCTGTTAGTACAAATTTGACTTAATTTCTTATTCCCTAAAGTGAGTATCAATAGGTTAAAAAAATAAAGATCATAATAATAATCTTTAAGGTAAAAAATATATTTAGTAGATGGCATTTACCACAACAGAAAAGTATATTAAAGCATTTTAGAAGATTTTTCTATGAAAATGTTGGAAACCAACCCAGTTTCCTTTAGCCCTCAGTCATCTAGAAAATGAAATCAACCAGAATATCCAAATTGCTAAGCACTCCAGCTAATCAAGATATTATAAATTGCTGCTATACAATGACTCTAGGCTGCAAAATATTTTAAAATTACTCACCATTATACCTAATACACATTCTGTTAATAACTAAAATGATTTTGCTAGAAATTAAATCTCAGCTACCATGCCCGATGTTAGTGGTCTACTTAGCTACAATGATGGCATAATAGTTGAGGCCAAATAGACACATTCCACTAGGAATCAGCTGGTCTATACCTATGGCAGATAAACAGTCACCCTTAATTATAAACAGCCTATATAATGCAACATCTACTACTTAATTAGTCAATACAAAAAAATATGATCACTACATTTTATTCTACATAAAATTTTCTGATTCTAGAAAGGACAAAGATGGAGGTGAAACTGATGAACAGAGAAGACATTTGCCTAACAAATTTTTCTAACTCTAGTAATAGAGAATATAGGTGATTCTAAAACTGTTAAACCCACCTTTAAGAACAATTAAATTTATTTTTCTATAAGAGTCTACAAGGAAAAAAATCTAATTTCAGGGAATATTTGTCAATACCAATGGATCTTTCTCCTATTTTATATCTTGATCTTAATTATGTTTCTATTGTTTTAAACATTTTAAAAGCACCAACTTGTTTTAAAGTACTATCTAACAAGAGAATTAAATTAGATTACAATAAAATTTATTTTCCCACTTTATTCTCTTCTCCTTTGAGATATCCTCCACTAATAATTATTGATTACTATTACTTACAAGCTCTTGTTTGTGGCTTACATATAAAAATATGCAATGCCCATGAATATAACTAATGACTTCAATTATACAAAACCAGAGAATCCTACCTGCATTTCACTGAATCTTCTTTTAAAAATGGTGAACCATGATTTGTATTGCAGTCACCTATATTCAATCTAACCAACAGTATTAAAAAAATAAAATAAAATAAAAAATTATCTAAAGTACTTTGTACCTTTCCTTGGAAGTCACCTGATTTTTTCATTGTGTGTGTGTATATCTTTATCTTCCTGGTTGCTCTTCTTAATATTAGGCAAATCTTAATATCCATTTGTATCCCCTGAACTTAAATTAATAGACAGCGGGAGGCTTCAGAGAGAGTGCTCATTAAAGAATGGAAGCTGGACTAGGATGAAAAATTGCCAACAGGCTGACAAGGGCCTTCAAGGCAGGAATGCATCGGGCTCCTCAAAAGAGGAGGTTCAAATGCACACTGACAGTTCCCTGACTTCTTGAACTTCCTCGTATTATCCTGCTTCCCCTCTCCCTACTCCAGTTCTCTCCACTTCGTTGGTCATATACCGCTGCCTCTCTACCTTTCCTTTTTCTATTCACCTTTCAGCATAATCTCAACTTTCAGCTTCCACTCCCTTCTTGGATGCACAATTGTCTTCCCTCACAGATTTAGCACATTCTAGAGCTGACTTACCAATTTAGTATAGTGCTTAAGGCCCATGATACTTTAGAGTAGGGGGGGGAGACGTCAGGCCTGTGGGACATAAAACGCCCTTGAAATGATGTCTGGCCCTGCGGAGGCATTAGAGGTGATTGAATTAAATGCTTGACCAAAAAGAGCAGGCTAATTTTTTAAATTGTTAATTTTGTATGGCCCGTGAATGGTGTTATAAATATCCAAATGGCCCTTGACAGAAAAAGGTTCTCCACCCATGCTTCAGAGGTACAAAAGAGCGTTTAATTTTAATTTCTTTCGAAATCAGAAGAAAAAAAGTGAATGCAATAATGTTAAACACATAATAATGAATTATGTTTATCTTCATATCAATGCAATTATAATTCTTAATATTTTTATGGAGAAACGTACCCACAAAGGCAACATTTTCTAGGGCCCACAGGAGTCATAATGGGCCCTGAATTCCTCTGAATGAGCTCAGCCTTACAGCCCTCCCCACTAGCCTCAGGGGGAACACCCAGACCAGAGGTAACTGTATGAGTATTTATTTCAAAACCTGATTTATGGTGATGGTTGCATAACTCACTAAATTTACTAAAAATTATCACATGGTCACTTCAAATAGGGTGAATTTTGTGGTATATAAAATATAACTCATGAAAATTGTAAAAAAAAGATATAGCAATAAAAAAAAGCAGAAACACAGTTGCATCTAAAGACACAAAAAAGATAAATTTCAGATTACTATACTTGTTTGAAATTCAAAAGTTTATCCATAAAATTGTGCTATAATAATGGGAGTTAAAATATTATGTACCCTAAATATAAACAATATTACAAACATGGAGAAAGAATAGTGACAACAAAAATGCCAAAACATTCTGTATGTGAAATAATTATTTAAGTTTGGTGCTAAAAAAAAAAAAAAAAAAAAAAAAAACTAACTCATTGTAGTAGTAATTATGAGAGCCTGGTTGCAATTAAGTACAGGAAGGATATTAAAACTTCCAATAGATATTTCTGTAAGCCACAACAGAAGAATAAAAGCAACAGAATAATTGGAACCACATCCCAAACCACTTCCTTGTTATTTACCAATATTATCTAAAGAATACTGTTTAGATGCTGATGATAGACAATCTTTAGTTGACAACTTTAAATCATATTAAGACTAAAAAAAAAAAAATCAAAGAACTTTATGAAAAGGGTTAAAAGTTTATAGCCATGAAACTCCAAAAAACTTGATGCCCACTAAAAACCACATCCCGGCCACTGTCATATCTGTACAATGTAATGGTTTTGTTGTGGTTGAGGCAATCATCTCTGAGTTAATAATTAGCTACTATTCAAATCAGTGTAATTTATCTATTGTACATTAGATCACGCTTAAGAGAGGAAATACAAAATTTCATCTTTAGCAATTGATATTAAATGTTATAAACATTCATTTGTAATTCTCTAATGTAATAAAAATGAGTAGAAAAGTATGTTTTTTACCACTGTATGAAATCACAGGCATTCTTCACCAGGGTAAAATTAGGTGCTAATATAATCTACTTAATGCAGGTGAAAATTTATATTAAAAAGAAATGAACACAGTTTTTAAGGGAGAAGTTTCCTATTATGTTATTTGTAAACTATCTGCAAATAGCACTTTCCATAATGCCATTTTTAATTATTTTGTGGTTTGGTTTTTGGATCTGTAGTATGTGAATGTTATCTTAAATGAAAAGACTAAGTGAAGTTAGTCAAGATTTCTGTATTATGAAAAGTTATAATAATTATGATAAAATCAGTCAATAACCAAATCTCAGCACATTTATAACACTGTGAAATATTTTTATAATCTAATAAAATTTATACTAGTCATCAGCAGAACACTTTCAATTTACAAAGAATTTTTTATATCCTTTATTGAATTAGATCCTTTAAACAACACAGTATAGTATTAGTACACTGAACATTGGTGGTTGGTTCCCCAATGTCCATTTCCCCTTCCTCTAACCGAAAAAAAAAAAATAACCACACCTTTCTTTGCGGGAAATCACCTCTCTATAGTCATAGCCCTATGATTTGAGTGAAGTTAACCCCAACACCAGTGCCAGGAATTGCTTAAGGCAATCAGCCTACTCTTTCAGGCCTCATTAATAGGTTCAGGAATAGTCATTTAGCCCTGTGAAAATGTATGGAGACAAAGAAATGAAAGAACAGAACAAAACTCCAGAAAAAGAACTGAACAAAATGGAGACAAACAATCAACCAGATGTAGAGTTCAAAACATTGGCTATAAGGATTCTCAACAAACTTAGGGGAAGAGTAGATGAACTTAGAACTTCAACAATGCAATAGGAAACATAAAAATATAAAACATAAAAAGAACCAGTCAGAAATGAAGACTACATTACATGGAATCAAAAGTGGAGTAGATTCAGCAGAGAATCAAATCAAAGATTTAGAAGATGAGGAAGTAAAAACCAACCAAATAGAACAGCAAAAGAAAACAATTTAGGATAATATAAAGAGCCTCTGGGACAACTTCAAGCACACCAAAATTAGCAATTGGGGGGGGGGGGATAGATGGGGGTGACAGAGGGAGAAGAGAGTAAGGATTTGAAACCTATGTGAACAAAGAATGATGAAAAACTTCCCTAACTTGGTGAAGAATATAGACATACAAGTCCAGGAAGTGCAGAGAGTCCCAAACAACATGAACCCAGAGGTCCACACCAAGACACATCATACTTAAAATGCCAAAGGTTAAAGAAAAAGAGAAAATCTTAAAAACAATAAAAGAAAAGCAATCAGTTATCTATAAGAGAGCTCCCATAAGGCTGTCAGCTGACTTCTCAACAGGAATGTTGCAGGCCAGAAGAGAGTGGCAAGAAATATTCAAAGTGTTGAAAAACAAAGACCTATAACCAATATTACTCTACCCAACAAAGCTATCAGTTAGAAACAAAGGATGGATAAAGAGCTTCCCAAACAAGAAAAAGCTAAAAGACTTCAACATTACCAAATCAGTATTACAAAAAAATGTTAAAGGATCTTCTTTAAGAAGGAGGAAAAAAATAAAAAACACTAATAATAAAATGGCAATAAATACCTATCAGCAAATAAAGGGTGTCCCAAAATTCATGCAAGAAATAATTTTGAAAGAAAACACAGGTTTATAATTAAAAATTGTAAATTTTTTATTGATTCATAAAGTATACAGTATAGGGTTATGTATGGAGTAGCATATCGGGTAAATGGCCTCCACAGCTTTGCTGGCACATAAGCACTCTTTTGTTGAAATTTTCCATGACTGTTTTGCATAAATGTGGCTGAATTTCATTGATACGGCGCTCAATTTCCTCCTTCAAGGCATGGGTGGTCGTGGGCTTGTTGGCATAAACCTTAGACTTCAAAACCCCAAAGAAAAAAGTCCAACAGCGTTAAATCGCATGATCTGGGCGGCCAATTCTGATCACCAAAACGGGAAATTACATGACCAGGAAATGACTCATGCAGTAATTGAATTGTTTCTCGGGCTGTATGGTATGTGGCACCGTGGAGGCCATTTACCCGATATGCTATTCCGTACATAACCCTATACTGTATACTTTATGAATCAATAAAAAATTTACAATTTTTAATTATAAACCTGTGTCTCCTATCAAAATTACTTCTTGCGTGAATTTTGGGACACCCCTTACTCTAAATGCAAATGGATTAAATGTTCCAATCAAAAGTCATATGAAGGCCGAATGGATAACAAAATAAGACCTCCATAGATTTCACTTACATGTGGAATCTTAAAAACAAAATAAATGAACAAGCAGAACAGAAATGAACTCATAGATATAGAAAACATTTTGACAGTTACCAGATGGCAGGAGGGTTGAGGGAACAGGTAGAAAAGGTTGAAGGAATTAAAAAATACAAATTAGTAGTTACAGACTAGTCAGGAGATATAAAATCCCGCATAGGGAAGATAGTCAATACTACTGTAATAACTACGTATGGTATCAGATGGGTACTAGATATATCAGGGTGATCACTCATAAGTTATATAAATATCTAATCACTGGGTTATAAACCTGAAACTAATATAATATTGTATATCAACTGTAATTAAAGAATAAAATATTAAAGTAAAAGTTTAAAAAAGAAATAGAAAAATACTGTTTACAATCTCCAATTGGTTGAATCTGAAGATATGAAACCCAGGGATATGGAGAGCAGACTGTATACTTATTGGGAAAAAAATACACGAATAAGTAGACCCATGAAGTTCAAACCCATGTTGTTCAACAGCTAACTATATACAATGGAACATTTTTCAGCCAAAAAAAAAAAAAGGAAAGTCTGCCACTTTCGGCCATCATGGATGAAGCTTGACGGTATTATGTTAAGTGAAATAAGTCAGACAGAGAAAGACAAATAGCATATGATCTGACTTATATAACAGGGTATAGGGTATTAAAAACAAGCCTCACAGTTAACTAACTAACCAAGAATTAAAAATACTAACAAAACTTATAGTCTAAAATATTGATAGTTTCATATTAAACATGTTGCAGGCAGCAGCAGTTCCAGTTCCCCTTTTCGCCAACTTCGACCACAGGAGTGTAGCGGATGCCAATGGCTGGCCAGGCCTGCAACATCCTGTCCCCAGAAATAAAACCCGCAGAGAGAAAAGATGCCAGACACTGACACCCATGAAAGAGAGCATCGAAACCACCCGATGCGAAACTACGAATTACCAGAATTCCTTAGTTCCCTTCTTTCCACGATTCCCCCTATAAAAGCCCTTTTGCCTACCCTGAGATATTAAGATGGTTATTAAAGCATAAGCCTGCTATCTTCTCAGGATGTTGGCACCGAAATAAATCACTTTCCTTTCATCAGCACCTGGGTCATGTGTTTGGCTTCATGGTGTCAGGCAAAAGAACCTGAGGGTTGTTTGGGCTGGTTTCACTTACATGTGTAATCTAAAATATTTTTTTAATTTAAAAAAAAAAATACCAAGCTCATAGATACAGAGAACAGATAGGTGGTTGCCTGAGGCAGGGGATGAGGTTGGGCAAAATGCGTAAAGGGGGTCAAAAGGTACAAACTTCCAGTTATAAATAAGTCATGAGGATGTAATATACAGCATGGTGATTATAGTTAATGTTACTGAATTGTATATTTGAAAGTTGCTAAGAGAGTGGATCTTAAAAGTTCCCATCACAAGAAAAAAATGTTGTAACTGTGGTGACAGATGTTAACTAAATATTGTGGTGATCATTTCACAGTATATACAAATATAAAATCATTATGTTGTCGATGTGAAACTAATATAATGTTACATGTCAATTATATCCCAATTTTTAAAAAGGTGGTTCATTAATTTTAAATGCACTAATAATCTTAGCAACCTCTGATTACGTTAGTTTGTTAAAGCACAATAGGCTAAATCACTGCTACCATATTTGCCAAAAGCAAATCATATCAACATTAGTTGTTTATCAAGTACCCTAACTCAATGGCTCTCTACCTTTTTCTAGCAAACCTAGGGGCCATGAGACATATCCATTGGTAACAACTGATCTCCAACTGATTTCAAAAGATGGGTGGAGTCTGCAGCATTTGACAAATACTAACTGAGCTGGGCTGTGAGGATACCAATGAAAGCAAGAACAAATATTATTTCTGCACTCCTGGAACTTACAGTCTCAAGGAGTAACATGAACAATAAATATAGACACACACCCAAAAGGGCTGGTATATATGCATTAAGTTTGCCCTTACTGTTCCCTCACTTGAAACAACCCTAGCAGTGATTCTACCTGTATCCAACCCCACCCGCAGAAAAACCACAGAACCACAGACTTTGACATTGTAAATCACTGTGTTAGGTGCTGGAAGAGAATTAAACTCCACAATACTTTTTCCAAAGCTAATTAATTAATCATTAACAGATATGTAAAGCAATCTAGGTAGAGATCAGGAGACATAAGTAGAGTCCCAAATCCAGGCCCAGCTACGAAATTTGTTAAGTACTGGAGCAAAATAAAAAATGTATGGCCTCTTGTTTAAAATGACTAAGAATTTCAAGGCAATGACAACAAAACATTTAAACTAAGCCTAGGGCCCTCTGTGACTTAACTGGTCACACACCCATGAACTCTTCCAGGCATCCATACTTATTGGATGTGCAACCGTTAGCCAGTCACTTAACTAATTTCAGGTTCCTTACAGATGCAAAATTAAGGGAAGGAAAAAAAACTTCAGCTCTTCCCATAACTAACATTTGTGTTTCGCTGTTAAGGAGACAGATCATTTACAGAGAATTCTTTTACCATGTTATGTAATCATTAAAATTCTGACTGTGACTCAAAGCTAGTGTTGAAAACCCATACATAGTATTTCACTTTCACACACTTCTTTAATTTTGCCTAAGAGAAAAAAAAATCTCCAAAGCAGTATTCTAAGTTTATTATTTTCCCATGTATGCCATTTAAATATGAAATACCCAACTGAGGTCTCTGTCTATAGAGTAATTTTCTTTACAGTAAAATGTTTACTTGTACAAATTAAATATTTTTTTTGTATCCCTAAAAAATTACCTACTCAGAATCAGCTTCACATATGGTACAGCAACTTGGTATGCTCTAGTTAAAAAGAGGCAAATGTCCATTTGAAAGAGAGTTAACACTTTTTTAAAAAATATATTTTATTGATTTTTTACAGAGAGGAAGAGAGAGAGATAGAGAGTTAGAAACATCGATGAGAGAGAAACATCGATCAGCCACCTCCTGCACATCTCCTACTGGGGATGTGCCAGCAACCCAGGTACATGCCCTTGACCGGAATCGTACCTGGGACCTTTCAGTCCGCAGGCCGACGCTCTGTCCACTGAGCCAAACCGGTTTCGGCAAGAGTTAACACTTTTATTCCTTTAGTTTAGTATTTAGCATAACATAACTGATAGCTATCTAAACCAGGGGTTCTTAATCTAGAGTCCATGGAAAGAATTCTGGGACCTAATTAACCTGAATGGAAAAAAATATATATTTCCTGGCTGGTGTTGCTCATTGGTGAGTGTCAACCCATGGACCAAGAGATCACCAGTTCAATTCCCCAGTCAGGGCACATGCCCAGGTTGCAGGCTCAGTCCCCAGTAGGGAGCATGTAGGAGGCAGCCATTCGATGTTTCCCTCTCATCAACTTTCTATCTCTCTATCCCACTCCCTAACATTCTCTCTAAAATCAATAAAAACATATTTTAAAATATTTTTAATAAAAGAAAAAAGCATATCTTTATTTTCATCAAACTCTAAACAAAATTTAGCATTTTCTTCAATTATGAATATAGGTAACAAATCAACAAACACAGGACAGGTACCATAGTAGTACCTATGACTTGATCACTAATAAATAATATACACATTTTCATACCATATTATAGTTATTGCATCTATTTTAAATGTTGTTTATGCTCAATACCTCAAATGACAATAGTTATTGGACTCACTATTAGATCTTGTGGTTTAATGTAAATGGTATAACACATTAATGTATACAGTATGAATTATAAATGATACAGCAAAAATTTGTTTTTACATTGAAACAACTACATTTCAATATAATTGGCTTCCTTTGTACACCTACCTATATCATTTTATATATTTAAAAACATAATTCTGAGAAAATGTCTACAGGCTTCACCAGAATACCCAAAGGGTCCGAAGTACAAAGAAGGTGAAGAAATCTTGGTCAAAATAAGTTACAGAGCTCATCTATATATATAAAAGCCTAAGTGACCGACCAACTGACCGACTGAACAACCGAACGACCAGTTGGTAGGTCACTATGACACGCACTGACCACCAGGGGGCAGACGCTCAATGCAGGAGCTGCCCCCTGGTGGTCAGTGTGCTCCCACAGTTAACCTCCCACAGCCAGCAAACCTCCCGCGATCCCCCCCCAGCCAGCCAGCCCTGATAAGCTCCGATCGGGTTGGCTGGCCAACCTCCCACGGTCCCTCCCCCCAGCCAACCTTCCATGGCCCCGATCAGCCCCAATCGTCAGCCAGGCCAAGGGACCCCCCAACCGTGCACAAATTCATGCACCAGGCCTCTAGTGAAACAATAAAATAGAAACACTTATACTCTTGTAGTAGATCTATTACAATAAAAACCGTCTCTAAAATCTAGTTCAGTGGCAATGTCTACATACAACAAAATTTTTGTGGTTATTTTAATATGACAACAATTAAATACATCAAAACAAAACAGCTTTTTGTTTTTTTCTGTTTTGTTTTCTGTTTTTCCAGATGTGATCACTGTGTGTAGTATGAAAAAGTATAACCCAGATACATGCTTTTACTACATTATCTAAAATGTTATTTGGATTGGTACCTGAGATGACAGTAGGTTACAATCAATGAACAGTCCTTTTCCAGTTTTATATCTTTGTATCAATCCAGCCATAATGGCTCCATATGCATACAGGCCAGTGGCAAGATCAGTCATGGCCACTCCTGGACGAACTGGATCTCCGTCCTGATTTAAGAGTTGGGTTGAGAAAAACAGAGACAATTGAGAATTAAAACCATCATATGATTTCTCAAGTATTCTAA
This sequence comes from Myotis myotis, assembly GCF_014108235.1. NCBI lineage: Eukaryota > Metazoa > Chordata > Mammalia > Chiroptera > Vespertilionidae > Myotis > Myotis myotis. The sequence goes on from NW_023416315.1 coordinate 9,884,416, forward strand.
GGTCAAAGAGAAGAAAAAGTTGTATATGCAAACACACACTAAAGAAATACAACAAACTACTATAGATATCTGTTGGTGGTAAGAATATATTTATATTTACTGTATATTTGCTGAATTTCTTGCCCTATCCCCTACCAACCAAAGCCAAACCAAATAAAATAAAATTTGTAAACATGTCTTAAGTTCTTTTTTATATATTTTACCTTGTTTATATTTTACTAAATTTTAATTCTAAAAATTATTAGTAGAATGACTTATTTTTTTATAGTCTCTTAGAAACTGCATTAAATGTATTTATCTCTTTTAATACATTAACAAAACTCTTTTGTAAGAACAATCTTTGGTGATTTTCCTGTAAAACTAAGGCATCAGAAAAGGAAAATTTTACTCAAGACTTACGATATACAATTACAGTGGAAGGAAAAAGTATAAAATAAAATATTAAGAGTCTTCTCAATTACTCACTTTTCATATTCATTCATGTGTTTCTCCACAGTCATTATTATCAATGTTATTTTCTTATACTCCTTCATTCCCCTATTTATCCATGTATTCAAAAACTCATTAAAAGTAAAGCCTGAACATTACTTAGAAAACTACTGAAATCTGAATAAAGTGTGGAGTTTAGTTAATAATTTTGTACCAGTGTTAATTTCTTAGTTTTGATCATTCATTGTACTATGGTTTTGTAGTGTTAATATTACAAAATGGTGAAGGATATACAGTATAGGGTAATGATGAAGGTTATGAATTAAGAGTATTGGAATCTTCTGTACCATTTTTGTAACTTTTCTGTAAGTATAAAACTTTTAAAAATAAAAATGTTGAAAAGTAAAACCTGAAGTATTTCTTTAAAAATAAAATATGATAATTTTGAGATGGCAGAAATCTTATAGTGTTTTTTATTTTTAAAAAATAATAGCAGCTAGTCCACCTGGAGTGGCTCAGTTGGTTGAGTGTTGTCCTGGGCAACGAAAGGTTGCCAGCTCAATTCATGGTCAGAGCACATACTTGGGTTGAGGCTTGGCTCCCCGGTTGGGGCACATTCAGAACGCAACTGACCAATGTTTCTCTCTCACATAGATGTTTCTCTCTATGTATCTATCTTTCTCTCTCTATTTATCTTCCTCTCTTTCTCTCTCTCTCTCCCTTCCTCTCTCTAAAGCATGTCCTTGGGTAAAGATAAAAAATAATAATGATAATAATGCAAGCTGGAAAATAAGAGGGAAAAAACAGGAGAGAAAATACTTGTAAAGTTTTTGTTTCCTTCGTATCACAATATCCTAAATTATAAAATTAAGAATTTTAAAAAGATTATTTTCCAGACACAATTTAAGACTATTTAACATTTTCATTCATTTTCCCATGTCTGTTTCCCTACTTTGTCTGCCCAATGAACTAGATTGTAGAAAAGGAAGGAAAGGAGGGAGAAAGAATGAAAAGTCATCTGTTTTCTAAGTTATCTATAATAATAAAAGCATAATATGCTAATTAGACCGGACGACCTTCCAGACGAAACTGCAGCAGAGGCAGCCTTGCCGCGGGAGGGGGCCAAGACAGAGATGGCCACCACGGCAGGCGGGGGCCAAGACCCTTGCACAAATTTCGTGCATCAGGCCTCTAGTTATTTATAATCTTGTTTTGGTTTTTAAAAGATGTATGCAATAAAATGTAATAAATTCTGGCAGATAATTCAATTAGGAGGCATGAATTTGAAAAGTCACCAAGCGTTTTTCTCCTTAGTCTTATTACTCAGCCTAATTACTTATAAAACAACAAAAATGTTAAAACTTTCTTTTTTAAGTAGTTTCATTTTCAAAATAAATAATTATTCTTAAATGTATCTGTGTCTATAAGTCATACATTTATTTCGTACTGAGTCATTCATTATACTACTGTAATCTACAGAAAATATTGTTTTTACCTGGGAGCACATTAATTTTTTTAATGACCTATTTTCTAAAATATGAATTCTTCCACCATTTGCTAACTTCAATACTTTTGGAAAAGTCCTGGCCTTTCTTAGTTTTTTCTCAATTATTCAATGAGGGTAATGATAAAATCTACCTCATTGGTAGATATGAGAATTATATAACAAAAGATGCATCAAAGCACTTTATGAATATAAAAGGCTACAAAAATGGGACTTTTTAAAAGACTCTTGGTGTGATGCTAGGAGACTCATAAAATAATTTGGCAATAGTTCAGAGGGGGAGAGAGAAGATGAGAACCTCAATCAAGGACAGAGAAAGGAGGATGGATGGATTGAAGAGATACGTAGAAATTTGAATTCTTAGACTTTGATTATTGGCTGAGTAGAGTCAGGATTAAAAATGAAATTAGCCCTGACTGGTTTGTCTCAGTGGAGAGAGCATCAGCCTGCAGACTCAAGGGTCCCAGGTTCGATTCCGGTCAAGGGCATGTACCTTGATTGCGGGTTCATTCCCAGTGGGGAGTGCGCAGGAGGCAGCTGATAGATGTTTCTCTCTCATCGATGTTTCTAACTCTCTATCCCTCTCCCTTCCTCTCTGTAAAAAAGCAATAAAATATATTTTAAAAATGAAATTAATTTGGAAAAACAATCAACAGAAAATTAAGTTTCCAAGGTAATATTTTGACTATGAAAACCACTGTAAGTATTATTTACAGTCCTGATTAGTAGGAAAAACTTATTTAGAAGTACAAAGAACAACATGGAGAACAAAAAGTGGCACGTTCATATCAAATGGGGATTTCAGTGCACATGAACACAGTCACCACAGTCTCTGCCTCCACAGTTCATAAGAACAAACTCTGAATTATTTCAGTATATGAATCTTCTATTCTAAACACACACTCTACTCAAATTACTCACTGAAGTTAAAATTATGCTTTTAACACAGTCACAAAATTAATTTTCATAAAGTATTCTTTCCCTTACATGAAGGAAATCCCACTTAATAGTTGAAACACTGAACCGAGAGCTATAGAATCCACTCCTAAGCAGCTTCACTTCCTTGCCTATAAATAGGCATTTGAATTAGACTTCAGCGTGGTTTTTTCATATAATTCAGGTGATGCCTCCACCATCAGTTCACAACTTTATCACTACCAATTAAAAATATATATTTTTCCGCCTGGCCAGTGTGGCTCAGTGGTTGAGCATCAACCTGTGAACCAGGAGGTCACGGTTCAATTCGCAGTCAGGGCACATGTCCAGGCTGCGGGCTCAGTCCCAGTGTGGGGTGTGCAGGAGGCAACTAATTGTGATCCTCTTTCATCATGGATGTTTCTATCTCTCTCCCTCTTCCTTCCTCTCTAAAATCAATAAAAATATTTTAAAATAAAAATAAAAATGTATTTTTCCCTATTTTACAGAAGTGAAAACTGAAGTCAGACAACTTATCTAATGTTACACTGAATGACAAAATGAAAGTTCAAATTCTGGTTTTCCGATTCCCAAGACTGTTCAATGAAGACATTAAATAGGTCACCAATGAAGATAATAAAGATAATGACAGGAACTGGACTTAACAAAAAAACTGTGAGGGTTAAAGTTCCCAGATAACATAGCAGGGGAGAGACAAGCCCAGGATGACTGAAGCTGAGTCTGGGAAAGAGAGGGTCCGTGCGCAGATTTTAGAAGTGGAGTGAGTGTTGGCATACGGTTATAAAACCACAGACTAGATGTGAGGTTGGAGAGCAAGAAGTGACAAGTAGTGACACTGTCCCTACCCTAGAAGTTGCAGGTTTAATAACCAAGTATGAGCACCTCCAAATGAGAGGAATTTGAAGTAAGTAAATATTATCCATGCATAATCTGGATATTTCAAAACAATGTGCCCAATGTACACTCCCTTTCTATATTGGTATTCATGTGTACTTAAAAGTCCTTTTTTGTCCTATTGATAGTGTTGTAATTAACCTAATCCTATATAATAAAAGCCCAGCAACCTAACGGTGGAATGACCAGAACGACTGGTCAACCAGCTGCTATGACGTGCACTGACCACCAGAGGGCACAGACACTCAACACAGGAGCTGTCCCCTGGTGGTCAGTGAGCTACCACAGTGCGAGCACTGCTCAGCTGACTGGGATGAGCAGCTGCTCTCGCTGCAAACCCCACGGCTGACAGGGAGAAGCCCAAGCTGCAATCCTCCCCTCCTCACCCCAGGCTCCTCCTCCTCACTCCCTGTAGCCTCCTCCGAACGCCCACAGGCAGTACAGCGCCGCTGCTGAGTTCACAGAGCTGACACCGGAGGCTGGGAGGCGGGTTCATGGCCACCTTGGGACTGAGGCCTACTCCGCCGCCTCTCAGTGCTATTGTCCCTGGGCCCAGCCCCAACCAGGTCCCCTGGAGAGGCAAGTGCTCTGGCTCCACAGAAGATGCCAGACCAGGGAGCAGCCGCTCAGCTGACTGGGTTCAGCGGCACTCCCACAGCTGGCCGATCTCTGCAGGCCACGCCCCCCACCAGTGCACGAATCCCATGCACCAGCCCTCTAGTTATTAATAACAGGAAAGGAGCAAAGAGAAGGCCAAATAGTATAGGCATGTCATTTAGGCAGCTTCACCAGGAAGCTAAAGCTTTACACTCCCCAGGAACCAGTAGTGTATTCCCCACAGATTCCTGGGGGAAGGGACTGGACATTTCGGGGAGAGGGGACTAGCAAAGATGCTTGCTGTCAGCAACACCTGTGAACATAGGTCATTGGCCAGAATGGGCGTGGCCACAGCAAATGTGCAAAGATTTGAGATATTTAATCCCCTAAACAAGGAGTTTGAGCTCTTGGTTCTTCTCGGCACACTTGGCTCCTGGCTTAGGCTTAGCTTCCTGCGTTCAACCACAGGACCCACCCCAGGTGCACCCCCACCACAATGGACTAATGGGCTGCAAAGAGTCAAATGTTGAACTGGACCTGGCTGCAACATGGAACGGAAACGCTGGACAGACTTTGCTTTTAGCTCTACTGGATCCCCAGCTGCACTTCTTCCAAGTCTGGAATTCAGGGAAATGGGGCTTTGAAAACCCTGGGATGTAAACAAATAAAAATCACTCATCCTCCTGTGGGAGTCTCAGAAAATTATTTTCCTCAAGATATCGTAAGAACACCACCCCCAACACTCAGTGGGGAAAGGGATACCCCACTTCCACCGATAACAAATTCAACATTTAAATAAGCTGAGTGCTGGTGTGGTGTCCTTAAGGTATCTCGAGAAAAGGTATACTAAAGGAGCCACAGTAATCCTTCACCTACCTCAGTTGTTTTTGTGTTAATCCATTTTAATTTTTGAATATACAAATTTAAAAATCCAAGATCCTTTCACATATTCACAATTGAGTTCAGTGCTTTTAAATAAGACCACTCACAATCATGCCTTATACATAAAAGAACTTTAATAACATAAGAGTAAAGAGCGAGATATCCATCCTCTATTCTCACAAGGGATAGAAAGAAAATCAGTGCACTTAAATATTTTAAGGAAAGGCCATACACATTTTTTCTAAGACTGGTGAAAATAAAACAGATAAGAAGAATACAAAAGACCTTATAGTTAAAGTCACTAATATCCTAGTGCCTGCTTTAAAATTAATAGAAAGAAGTAGACGGTAAAAAAAAAAAAAAGAAGAAGAAGAAGAAGAAGAAGACAAAGGCACTCTGCCTATTTATCCTAACACTAAGCAATACTTTCTGAAGAATTAACTGAAGCAAGTAATTCAGGGAAGAAACACCTACTAGAAACAGTTTTTTAAGACTATCAATCTATTTTGTTTTGGAAATGAATGTCTTTTAGTATTTCTATTTACTAGGCTTTCATACCTTTTTTTTAACTTTAATTACTTTCTTATTATTTTCCCCAAATGTGCATTTTCTAAGAGTCTGCTCTAACCAAGCACCTTTTGGCCACCTATATACCTTTTAGGAACTTCCCTACCTGTCATCAACGAAGAAGGATTACTATGAAATCAAATTAACTTTTTCACTGTCAGAATCTAATGCACATAACAATCAGACACAACTACACCTGAGGCATTATTAATAAGTTTTAAAATAAATAACAACTTACATTATTCCAGAGGGAAAAAGAAACCCTCCACTATGTACACATGCCAAGTGAAGGCACTCTGCAGAAATGGACATCTGTGCACCAGTCTAGTCAGCCATTCTATTTAACAGAAATACTATTCCTAAATTGCATGAAGGTGCTTATGTTGAACTTGAAGAACATAATACATATGCCACATGTGTTTACACTCTATTGCTTCTTGCTAAAAAGAGTGTTATTTTCTATGAGGCCATATTCACATCTAGGGGATATAGATAACTTTCGTAAGTCATTCGCTTTCCTTGGATTCTTTCTAAAATTAACTCAAGTTTAATGGGTTAGTAAAGACTGAAAATCCTTTTGGAACACCTGGTGAAAAATTATGAATAATCTTAAGAAGGATACCTACCTCAGGCCCTGTGATATGCATCAGACCAGAGACAGCAGAGGCCACAGCATCATAACCAGCTCGCTGAGACAGTGGACCTGTCTGGCCGTACCCTAACACAATGAGAACAGACACATTCAGCACCACTTAAGGAGAGCAGTAGTACAATGGTGCGTTTAAAACCATTTGTATGCAGAAATCCTGCAGCATCCTGTTACTATTACCGTCAACACAATCCCTTGAAGAAGGGAGTAAAAATTAATCATGGGGTTGTACCCCAGAAGGTAGCAAACTGGTGACTATACACCTGCACGAATGTTTTAGTCAAGTCTAGTCTGAAGAGTGTTTTCAAATCTTTTTATTTAGAACATTTAAAAATCAGAAGTTAGCACAAAAAATAAAAATTTCTGGCATTGCCAGAAACCAATTCCAGCATGTTCAGCAGGGCTGAATCATCTGGAGTGGCAAGGGCATTTCTCCAAACCTGAATAGGATACATTAAACTGATTTCTTGACTGCCAGACAGCTAAAGGGCATCTAATCTACATGTTATTGCCTCCTACAGGCCAAACACCTGAACAGCCGTAGGCTAATTCCCCCATTCTGACAATGGACTCTGTACCAAACCCTGACCCTTTGAAGTGTATATCTCTGCCTCGCCTCAGGACAAGTTGTGTTAATAAAAAGCATGGGGTCCTGGGAAGAGGAAACCTTAGAATTTAGAACTTAGATCTTAGTTTCCTTTAAGCCAGCAGTTCTCAACCTGTGGGTCATGACCCCTTTCACAGGGGTCGCCTAAGACCATCGGAAAACACATAAATAATTACATATTGTTTTTGTGATTAATCACTATGCTTTAATTATGTTCAATTTGTCACAATGAAATTGGGGGTCACCACAACATGAGGAACTGTATTAAAGGGTTGCGGCACTAGGAAGGTTGAGAACCACTGCTTTAAGCTAAGCTCCTCTGACCCCCAAATGCCTTTCAAAATTATCTTTCATTTCTGGACTCCTATTTAATCTACGCACAGCCTTCTCCAGATTGCTGAGCCCTTCTTAATGCTGGAACAAGAACCCCTGCAGGCATTTTTTGAAAAATCAGAAAATAAAAACTAGGCCCATGTTCTCACATGGCAACAATAAGAGTTAAGTAATAGCTCTTCCCCTTTACACAGGGCATAAATTCTCCAATTTGCCAGTCTCCACCACCACTCACCCCTTTATGCCTCAGCCTGTTTCATTCATTTAACTTACCTTCCAGACTCCAACAGGTATTTGCTATTCTTGTTCTATACAAAGCAATATACAAAGTGGAAAAAAAAATGTCTCCCTAGGTTCTGTTTGCATATTATCTCAAGTATATAAAAAATATATAAATAATTAAAAACCTGAGCATGAATAAAATGATAACATCTCCTAACAGTGAATTTTATGTTACAAAGAGACTGAAAAGGTATCACTTTTTTTTTTTTTTTTTTTGCCATCAGCTAAAACACAAAAAATATTTTATCCTGCTCTCCTCAGTCCTTGTGCTTACTGTGGAATAACAAAGGTTATATTCGGAGATACATGAATCTGTTTCCAAATCCCATGTGTCAATCAGAAAGTGGCCAGATGAAGAACCTTTCATAGCCATCAGCTCTTGGCTGAAATTCCTTGCATACTCTACTTCAGAAAGATCAGGAAAGAAGTGTCTCGAGGTCCTTGCTTGCTTCTCTAGCCACCTGGAACACGCTCCCTCTTTCAGTCCTTACATCCACATAACTCTCTCCCTCGCATCCTCCAAGTCAGCACTCAAACAATTTCTTACCAAAGGGACCTTCCCTAGCGAATGTTAATGAAAGAACACTCTTACTCCTCACTCTTTATCACCCTTACCTGATTATATTTGTCTTGATAGCCTTTATCACCACAAGATATATAACATATTTTTTATTGATTTATTTTGTCTCCTCCCTACTAAAATGTATATAGGATTTTTTCTATTCAACTCACTGTTGTATGCCCAGCATCTAGAATAGAATCCAATAACACTTATTGCATGAATGAATGAATGACTGCTGGTTATATAAAAGATATTATTTCCAAAACACAAATAATCCATAAAAAGTAAATTAATAAAGAAAACAACAGGATTTTTTTCTATTTTGTTTTGTTTTGTAATTGACCAAATGGAAACATAGAAGGTCATTTTCCTTCTCTCCTGGACACACTGAATGTACAGCTACATGTGGAGCTTCACTCTGAGAGAAATCCACAAACCAGTTGAATGATTCCTAAATATTGGACAGGAGAGAATACCCACATCGAAATTGGTAGGAAAGGCTGAGACATACTCTTGTCATAAGGTCCACTCTAGGCACAGTGATAAACAATTAGGATGGAACCCCGAACTCCCAGCTTCTCCCTGAGGAGCAAAGGGTTTCAACAGCACAGTAAATGCCCCAATTTTTAAACTCCCACCTGAGGGGTGGGCCCCCAAACAAGTAGCTCTGATAGCTAGCAGAGTTCAGGCCCACAGACTTGTAGCAAACAAAGTTGTTGATGCAGAGGAACCCTAACCACAGCTACCCCTACAGGGCTCAGAACAGACAAAAAAAAGTCTGCCTCCTGGTCTCTCCTTCCCTGGAAAGAGTGTAACTGCATACTTTATAAGATGTTACCTGAGAGTCTAGTAATTAATACACTTCTAGAGGCTGACTGTGATCCCACCTGGAACCAAAAAGAACCTGTGGGCACATCCCCCACTTTCTCTCTCCAGCTAACGCCAACAATAAAACCAACTCACCAGACTCTCTGGAAGGAACTTCTACTAGTATACTTGTCTCATGCCCCAATTTTTGTAGCTACTTCTTGAGGGATGGGCCCCTGGATCACCTGGCTAGACTGCCAGCCAAGCTTTCATGGGTCCCACAGGACTGTAGTAAACAAACAGGCAGGGTTTTTTAAAGGCTAAGGAGCACCCCCCACAGCTATATGCCCAGGCTCAATGCAGAAGGGTTGCAAGCTTTCACAGTTGTTGCCTGGGGCCCAGCTTCTAATCAGCCTACATCTAGGTGCTGACAGCAACCATTCCCTTTGGGACATTAATGGGTCTTCTCACACCCTCAACTACTGAGAGGCAACAAAGAGAGTGTCTTGGGCAATTACACAGGCTTCAGAGGCACCCAGGAGCTCAGGCTGGGCTCATCCACAAGATTCATCTCCTACACAAGGTCAGTCTGTAAAGACTGAAAGAGGTAGCTGTTTCAGCTAATATGTGAAAACCAACACAGACACTCGAGGAAGATGAAGAAACAAGGCAAAAACATATAACAGACACACAGAAGATAAAGAGACAGAAATCTAAACATACAACTACAGAAAATCATCAAATCACAAAGAAAAAAATGGAGAAAAGAAATTACAAAACAACCAGAAAACAATTAAAATGATAATAGTAAGTCCATGATTGCTATCAATAATCACTTTAAATGTAAATGAACAAAATTCTCCCATCAAGACACTGAATATCGGAATGGATAAAACAAACAAGACCCAACTACATGCTTCCTACAAGAAACTCACTTTAGCTTTAAGGACACAGATTGAAAGTGAAGTGATAAAAAAATATATATTCCATGCAAATGGCAACCAAAACAAAGCAGGGATAGCTATACTTATCAGATAAAATATACTTTAAGATAAAGATGGTCATTATATAATAATAAAGGGGTCAATCTAACAAGAAGACATAACATTTATAACTTTTTAAGCACACAACATAGAAGCATATAAATATATAAAACAAATATTAACAGAAATGCAGGGGAAAATACAGCAATACAATAATAGTAGGGGACTATAATATTCCACTTTCAATAATGGCCAGATCATCCAAGACATAATATCAATAAGAAAATATTGCTGTCAAACCTCAGAGGGAAGGCAAGAGAGGGTGGGCAGGTGGGAAGAAATGAACCAATGAACTTGTATGCATATAAGCATAACCAATGGACACAGACAATAGGGGGGTGAAGGCCTGGGCTGGGAGAGGTCAAGGCGGGGAAAGGGGGACATATGTAATACTTTCAACAATAAAGAATTAATTTTTAAAAAAGAAAAGAAAATACTGGACTTAAACTACACATTTAACCAGATGTATCAATACTTTTTAAACTCTTCCAAAAAACAGACAAGAGCCCTAACCGGTTTGGCTCAGCGGATAGAGCGTCAGCCTGAGGACTCAAGGGTCCCAGGTTCAATTCCGGTCAAGGGCATGTACCTTGGTTGCGGGCACATCCCCAGTGGGAAGTGTGCAGGAGGCAGCTGACCGATGTTTCTCTCATATCGATATTTCTAACTCTCTATCCCTCTCCCTTCCTCTCTGTAAAAAATCAATAAAATATATTTTTTTAAAAAATAGACAAGAAAGGACATAGAAGAAAACCAAGGTGGCGGCATAGGTAAACACCGGAGTTTGCTGCCTCGAACAACCACATCAAAAATACAACTAAAAGACGGAACGGACATCATCCAGAACCACAGGAAGGCTGGCTGAGTGGAAGTTCTACAACTAGGAGGAAAGAGAAAAACATACCGAGACTCAGAGGAGGCGCAGTGCTGAAGTAAAATACTAAGGTGCGGAGGTGCATGCGGAGCGGGCTGGCGGCTGAGCGCGCGGTTGTCGTTTTCAATCGGGAGGGAGTCTCAGGCTCTGAGCTCCAGTTCCGGGGAGTCTCTAGGGACCCAGACTCATATGGGAGAAGCAGGACTGTCTGGCATCACTCAGAACTCTAGGGCAGCTTTCTCTCCAAGGGGCTTGCAGCGATTAGAAAAGCAAAATGAGATATGAAGGGGGCATGAAGGGAATGAAGTACAAGTCAACAGTCTCCATGCAGAAATGAGCGTCAAGTGTGAGGAGTGAATTTATATTCCAGGACAGCTAGTTCACAGCTGAAAGGGCACCCTAGACCATGCTGCCAGCCTTGAAGCCCTGGTATCCCCAGCATAAAACAGGCCTCCAGGAGCAGAGAGAAACTCTGCCATAAGGCAGGAACACTGTGTGTGTGTGTGTGTGTGTGTGTGTGTGTGTGTGTGTGTGTGCGTGCGCGCGCGCGTTCTCTTTAAAACCTGTTATCCCAACAGTAAGGCAAAAGAAGGAATTAAGGGATTAAGGGTCAGTCTGCTCCAGCTAGGGAAATCAGGTGCTCAGGCTTCTGGCCAGGAACCCAACCCATCAAATGAGACAAACAGAAGCCCTCACCATCACAACTCTAAATGGACTCTTCCAAACAAAGCCTGCAGGAAAACACACACAGAAAACACACAGCTTGCTAAGTAAAAGTGCACTGCAGTGCTTGCCTTACGATGCAAGTTCTAACTTCCAAATATTTCTATTAAAGAGAAAAATAAACAGTTACTCTTGTGGAGGCAGGGAGTATGGCATGAAGAATAAGAGGATGAGTTTTAGGAATGAAAACATTTGGATTCAAATTATAGCTCTGCCAACGACTGTATTTTTGACAATTCCTTTAACCTCCCTGAGCCTCTGTGTCCACAATAGTCACATTTATCTCATAGATTTATTACAAGAATTCAATTTGATAAAACAGTATAAACAAAATACACTTTACTATGAGAGCTAAATATACTTAGCTAATAAATTTTCATTGATTAATATGCTAATAATATAGTAGCTTGCCCTTTCCACAAAATATTGAGAAAAACAAAAACTGCCTTGAGGTACGATGAAATGATGAGAATAAATAGTTTAAGTGTTGTTGTAATTATGTTGTTTAATAACCCATTAAAATGGAAAGTTTTTGTACTTGTTCATTTTAGAAAAGAAGATAATAATAAAATATATTTACATATTTTTGTAGTATGAATCAAAAATTATTCTACCTTTTTGCATTATACTTACCTTAACTACCAGTACTATCAACATATATTTATGACAAGAAATAGAAAATTTTAAAGCAGAGTACTGACATTATCAAAATGGTAGTTTGCAAAGATTACTCTGTTGGCAATGTGAGGACTGAATTATTTATTAATAACTTAATAAAGAGCTGAAAAAATGGTAAGCATGGGAGCCAGATAGTTCTTTTTTAATTGTAAACTTTACAATTCCAAAAACAACTATAATCAAAATTAAAGAGGAAAAATTTAAGCATGTCAGTTCTATTTTATAATCAAGTAAGAAGATAAGGAAAACTAAAGAGGTTATGGAAAATTAGAGAGAAACACCTCTCCCTCTCCCCTCTCCCTCTCCTTCTCCCTCTCCCTTCTCCTTCCCTAACTCCTTCTCTCTCTCCTGTCTCTTCCTTATCGATTCTCCCCCTTCTCTTTCTCTCTCTCTCTCTCTCTCTCTCTCTCTCTCTCTCTCTCTCTCTCTCTCTCCTTCCTCCCCAACCCCATTCCAATCCCTCAGGTGCTCACATTCATTTTAAGGAGCAACCTCGCCATCTTGTGGTTTCTATGAACATTTAATACAGAGCAAAACTTGCATTTCCGGACTTTATAAGTAAAAATGCAAGGGAAGGAAGCTAAAGGGAAAGGATATTTTATCTTTTTTTAATATATCTTTATTAATTTCAGAGAGAGAGATAGAAACATCAATGATGAGAGAGAATCATTGATTGGCTGCCTCCTATATGCCCCACACTGAGGATCAAGCCCACAACCTGGGCATGTGCCCTGACCAGGAATTAAACGATGACCTCCTGGTTCATAGGTTGATGCTCAACCACTGAGCCATGCCAGCCAGGCAAAGATATTTTATCTTTTCATTTGCCTGAACACCAGATGATGTGGCCTGCCCACTTCTGGTTTCATTCATTTTTCTTGTGTCTACCTGGGTTGTCTCCTTAACTTATGAGCTCTTAAAAAAGCAAATGCTTCATTGGTGTTTTTGTTTTCTGTACCGCCTATGACACCTCCTCCCACAGCTCTCAACACTCTGCCTATCATAGGTTAATCTTTTAGAGGTCAAAGGTCCCTCTGACAAACTGGTAAGAAGCTATAAATTCTTCCTAGAAAAAAAGTAACTGAACATGCTTACACTCCTAGAACCCCATTCATGAACCCATAGCTAAAAAACTGGTTAAAGACCCTCAGTTGGTAATCACTGCTTGTTTTCTATCTGCTCCAGGCCCACAGCACCTAGATTATCAGCACAATTTGCCTGTGGGGGATCAATTCAAAGACACCTTTGAGACTTCCATGCAACTAGGAGCTTCAGAATGGGTCTTCGGCCCAAAAATAGGAGGACAAAATAAGTAAGGTTCCATCTAGACTATTTCATTAGCCTCCTGCTTCTACCTCATCCTTGCCTCTTCTGATCACAGTGATCTTCCTAAAACATAAATCAGAGTGCACTACTTTCCTGCCTAAAGCTTTCTAGGGGCTTTTCCAAGTCACCTAGAGTAAATCTGAACTACTTATCCCTGTCTTAGAGTCCTTCATGACTTATCCCAACAGCTTATCCCTTCCTGAGGCATTTGCACTACCTAGAATGTTTTTTTTTTTCTTCTACTCTTCACATGGCTGGCTACTACTGATCTTAAATATATCATCCACAAAGAGGCCTTCCTGCCCGCCCAATCGAAAATAAACTCCTAGGAACTCTCTGACATTTTATCATATTTTCATTCTCTCTATAGCAATTATCACTCTCTGATATTTTTTATTTTTTGATGAACAACTGCCTCTCCTTTAGAAGCAAGCACCATGAGAGCTGTGACAAGTGTCAGTTCTCTGCCATATCTTTTCAGCACCTACAATGTCTACAGGTATCTCAGTAAATGTGTGAATAAATAAATGTGAATAAATGAGCTTAGGAAATAGAAACAACACTTACCTTACTTAATACTTATCTAACTTAACACTTATTCTTTGGCTAGAAGGCAAAGATTAAACTGTACTTCCTCCAGTAATACCTGGAATAACCTGTTTAGGGTAGAGGACAGAGTAAGAAGGTCCCGACAACGAAATTTCCCAGGTTCAACTGTTCATACTCCCTAGTAGACCATATCTCAATGATAGCGAACCTTGTGAGCTCGGCGTGTCAGCATTTTGAAAAACCCTAACTTAACTCTGATGCCGTGTCACATATAGAAATTTTTTGGTATTTGCAACCATAGTAAAACAAAGACATATTTTTGATATTTACTTTATATATTTAAATGCCATTTAACAAAGAAAAATCAACCAAAAAAATGAGTTCGCGTGTCACCTCTGACATGCGTGTCATAGGTTCGCCATCACTGCCATATCTGGTCCCCTCTCTTTTCATTCTCTGTGCATCTCATCCATACCATGGCCCAAACAAGATATTAGAAGCACCCATATCTAGAATGATAACAATATTTATTGAGTTATCATGTATTAGCACTCTATTAAATGTTTGTCCACTAGATCATTTAATTCACACAACCCTATGAGTTAGGTACCATTATGCCTTTTTTATCATTATAAAAGCTGAGTCTTGGAAGGTTAAGTGCCCTGTCTAAGGTCACAGTAATAGGAAGTAGCAGGACTAGGATTTTAACCCAAGTCTGGGCCTGTAAACACAGAAATATTTTTTTGTGCAAGTGTTGATATCTCCACCAAAAGTCCAAGGCAGCTCAAGTTGAAGATGCCCCAAACAGACTCAAATGCCACCTCAGTCACACTCACGTGCCACCAACCCAGACCAGGCATTTTCCACATTTACTGTTTTACTGAACGAAACATCGCCCACACATCTGCAAGATCCAAACCCTAAGAGTCATCCTGGACAGTTTTCCTTCCGTTTGTGTCCATAACCAATTAATCACTAATTCATTATTAGCTGATCTGCCAAATAACTCACAAATCAATTTAAAACATTATGCCCTTTTATAGCTTACTACCTGGTCCCTCACCTCAGTTTATTCTTCACCTGGCTATAAATGCCTTCTGAATATGTCATTCTGATCAAGTCATTTCCCTTATTAAATTTTTATTAAGTTGCCTACAGGATAAAATAATAATTTCTTAGTATGACACACTGAGTCATCTGTACCTGGCCCCTCACCACTCCATACGTCATCTCCTGCCACTCCTCTAAAACAACGCACACTTAGTTAACTGTTCTCCACATATATAAGGCTCTTTCATTCCTCTGGGCCTCTGTACACTCCATTTTACTTATCACCCCCACCTCCTGGTCTGTCTTGTAAACAAAGAACTCAAGATAAAGACCTAGTCGATAATGGGCTCCTAAGAACAAGAAAGGAGGTTTCAAGAAGACTAGGACCTATCTTGGTAATAAATTAAAAAACAAAACAGGTATGTCTGAAGTTGATATCATGGCGATATCAACCTTTCAGCAGCTAGAGAAACTCCAACAATATATTTTTACATAAAAGGAGAACAGAAGGCAATAAAATATTTGACAACAAAGAATAGAATCTTTCAAAATGTATACAAGTATCTGGATTCTGTTTCTGCTCATTTTCTGGTATGTAGACTGTTTCTGAATTAAAATGATAAATTATAAACTCATGATGCATTTAATTTTGTAAATATATTTATTTTCTTATCTGTCTACTGAAAAGACCTTGAAGCAAAGACTAACCCAATAGCAATGAGCATCCCTAACATCCAGACTGTGGTCCCTAAATACCATTTCTCACTAAAAGGAATTAGGGGGGGTAGGAGGGACTGGGGGGGTCAATGGGGGAAAAGGGGGACATATGTAATACTTTCAACAATGAAGAATTATAAAAAAAAATAATAAAATTAACCCCCCCTCCCCCCGCAAAAAAAGGAATTAAGATTCCTTTGGGAAATAGTTGATTCCAGGATGGGGCAGGAAATATACAAAGTACACCTAGAATATCTTGTTATACCAATAATCAAAGACTATTGATCATCAAAAGGATGCAGAAGCCATCTTAAAAAGGCCCCTACTGGCCAAAGATGAAATAGTTTGAGTATCAATAACGACAATAGCTTCAATGGACTGAAACACATCAAATTTGTTAAAATTTGTGAGTTTATAATGATTTTTTTAAATCATAAGTCACCCTTGGAGGATACTAGGGAATAAGTTCATTATCATGACAATTGGTAAGTGGAATGAATTTACATCTACCCTGCCTTTACTAAATGAACTATACTTCAGGGTAATCAAATAGTTGATGAGGAGAAGATTCCCTTTATAGAAACTTTCCAACCAATATATGAAGAAGGAATGGCAGAAGTAGGATAACTTCATTTTGTAGCTCCTAATGAATAGATCTAGGCAATCATCATCAATGGCTGTTAACATCACAAAACACCAACAGCTAGACCTTATGTTCCTCCTGCTGGAACTACAAACTTCCTTCTATAAAATATTCTTGACCCCCAAAAAATGTTTAAATCTGAGTAAGCCCACAAATGTGTCAATTTATAAAGAACAATAAAAAGTTAAACAACATGGGAATGTAAGCAGCAAAACTCAAACTTCCCAACAAATAAACTGTAAGAAAAAAGAGATTGAGGAGGAATTAAAAATTAAAGATTTAAGAAACATATCAATCAATTGAAATAACTGGATTTAATTTGGATCCCAATTGAAATTAACAAATTGTAAAAAGAATGAGCAAGAGAAGTGGGAAAATCTGAAAACCAACTACATATTTCATAATGTTAACAAATTATAGTTATTTTTTATTTTCATGTGATAACATTGGATATTTATGCTTTAAAAAGAGTTCTTTCAGATATATTCTGAAATATTTAGAAATGAAAATATATAAAATTTGCTTTTAAAATACTAGAGAGATGGAAAAGAGGTGGCTTTGTAAACAAAATAAGATTGGCTATGGTCATTATTGAGCTGGGTTATATGTGCCAAGAGCCATTAAACTATTCTATCTACTTTAATGTGATTTTAAAATTTTCCACAATAAAATGTCAAAAAATAAATAAACTTAAGAACGACATACAAGGAATATTATAACTGAATAGGTTTAGGGCAAAAATTCTTGCTTTTCAGATGAGAAAACTAAGGCCTAGACAGGTTAAGGGACTTGTCCAAAGCCATAAAGCCCATCAATAGCAAAACCATGACTCACACTCAAGTTTTCAGTTTCCAAGTCTTGTTCTCCATGTGAACAGGAGAGTTCTATTCTATTCTGAAGACTCTCCTATCTCTTCTACTTTATAGGATTAATTCAGAAACATATTAAAGAGCCAGTTCTCTAATAAGTGTTTTATTATTTCATTTGTGTGCTTTGTTTTGTAGACATTTCCCTTCAGCCTCTTTCCTCCACTGTGACAATTACATGGGATGTGTTCAGCAAATGGGCCAAAGTTGCACATTCTTATGGTCTGTCGCTCAGCTTTTCCTGTTGGCATTGTAAAAAAAACCTTCCTATTCCTTTTATAGTTTTCCCACAATCAGACCTTCCATTTATTAGGGTTTGTACTTCTGTCACATGCACAACAATTAGGATTCTCACAGTCTTGCCTCATTTTGGTATGTTCTATTTCTTTCTCCCTCGGGGTAAAAATACAGCATTTCTAACCTGTAAGATATGCACCTTTCTACAAGATTACACACCGTGTAGCAGGATTCCAATGAGATTCCTGTTAATTTCAATACAACAAGACACCTCCCTGCAAACCTGCTAAACAATCAAAACTAGCACTTAACCCAAGAACTCCATAAAGCCAACTAACAAAGGTAATTTAGGGGTAATAATAGTAATAATAATAGTTAGCATGTACCGAGCACTTGCTATGTTTCAGGAACTATGCTGGTGCTTGCTGGGTATTATCTCATTTCAGCCCCATAAGAACTAAAGGAGGTAAATTTTATTACCCTATTTTAATTACTACTGAGAAAAATGAGGTTTTGAGAAACTAAGTACCCTACCCAAGGTCACACATCTATGTACCATAATTCTATAGGTAGTTATTGACGTGTTGACACTCACTACTATGTAACCACGTTAATAAAGTATTTTCTATGAATATCAGTAGTTCATACATTGTCCAAAGACCAAAAATGTGATTCATTTGGTTTGCTACCTCAATAACCTTTCAAATTAGATCCTTCAATCTCTATCCCAGAGAGGCAGCAAAGTATAATACTATTAAGTATGTATTCCTAGTCAGAGAAGGTAAATAAATTTGTGAGTTAAGTAGTATACATCAATGCAGCAAAAGCATACCAAGCCAAAAAAAAAAAAAAACCTTTACCCTGATGATATATCATTATCTCACAATTACCATTTTATGTTATGATACCCAACTTGATGGTGCCAATGTATAAAAGTATGTTTTGTTTGACAATTGTTTCTTTTTTTAATATATTTTTATTGATTTCAGAGAGAAAGGGAGAGGGAGAGAGATAGAAACATCAATGATGAGAGAGAGTCATTTATCAGCTGCCCCCTGCACACCCCACACTGGGGACTGAGCCCAAAACCAGGGCATGTGCCCTGACCAGGAATCGAACCGTGACCTCCCAGTTCACAGGTCAATGCTCAACCACTGAGCCATGCTGGCCGGGCGACAATTGTTTCTTATGTATGTGTTTCAGTTCCCCCGACTAGTTAGCATAACACTAAGCAGACAGTAGGAACTTAAACACTCATTACTTGTACTACTACATATTTTTTTATTTATACCATTTCGTGCATACCTATGATATTCTTCACATAAATTATAAAGATAAATGCTTTCACAAGATTGACAGGAATTGAGTATCAAGACACCATCTTGCCTGTAATATGCAGTTTTTTTATAGAAAAAAATGAAAAGCCTTTAAAACTATCATGATCCAAATGGAGTCTACAATTGCAAAGGCTCTGATAATCATGCTCAGAGTGACTTTAACTACACCCACAATAATGTACATACAGAGAGAGAGAGAGCGAGAGAGAGAATATCCTAAATCCCAGAAAATTTATTCAAATAAGGAGGGGAAAAGATATTATCATCCATACTGATACGTGAAAATTAATTGGAGAATTGTCCCTCAAATTAAAAATTCAAATATATTTTCATAGAATCTATTAAAAAGAAACTATATCAGCAGTTACGTCTATATCCCAAGAGTCAACATTTTCTATAATACAAATGAAGCTCACGCTTTGGGATGCCCCTTAAAATCATTAAATAATAAAGAGAATTACCATTGTTATCTATTTATCATTTTCAGGAACAAAATCAAATTATAAGTGACAGAAATATTAAACACACTCTATGAGTAGAAAAGAAAATAAAAACCCAGCCAGACTCTCACATAAAACCAATTCCTGATAGTAAGATTCCCACACTCTAAATAGCAGCACTACGTCAGCCTGCGAAAGGACATTTTGGGCAAAAAACACAAAAATGTTCAGTACTAATCTCTTTACAGAGACTAAATATCATCTCAAATTAAATTCAGATAAATGAATAACTCAGTTGACTGATACATTAACAAGAATCACCTTTAGCCTTATTCCATTGCCAAGAGAAAAATACTTAGTTAAGTAATATCACCAACTTTATTTAATAGAGATTAATGAAACAAAAGGAACCCAAGTAAGAAAGATATCAAATAAATTCCAGTAATCAATAAAAATATATTTTTTAAAACATAGCTAATGTAAACATCTGGTTTATTTTATAATTAGATATCAATTAATTATTACAAAGTACATTTACCAATACAAAGTGATAAAAACTGCATTTCTTTTTTTTTTTTTTTTTTTTTTTTTGCTAAGAATGTGATAAATCCTAAGAGAAGATCTAACCATACTTATATCTTTGGTATCTCCACTGATGGTGAAGACACTGACTCCAAAAACCAAAACAAAAGTTGTCCATTTAGTGTATCTTCAATATAAAAACGTGGATTTCTTTTAATATACTTATCTCCCTCATCTTTTCAGCTAAACAAGTATTAAGATAAATTTACATTTTTTTCCACAATCCAAACAATAGCAAAGGAAAATAATTCAAAACATTTCATCTAAGAACTATTTAAAAAAAAAAAAAAGCTCTTTTCACCCCTGGCTGCTTGAAAACTGACCACCATCATGAATGACACAGTAACTAGCCAGACCAGGAAGTTCATGACCAACAGACTACTTCAGCAGAAACAAATGGTCACTGATGGCCTTCACCCTGGGAAGGCAACAGTACCTATGACAGAAACTCAGGAGAAACTAGCCAAGATGTCTTAAGACCACAGCTGATGTCATCTTTGTAGTTGGATTCGGAACCCATCTTGGTGGTGGCAAGACAACTAGCTTTGGCATGACTTATGATTCCATGGATTAACCAAAAAAATGAACCCAAACAGACTTATAAGACATGGCCTGTCTGAGAAGACCTCTAGAAAAAAAAACAGTAAGGCCAAGAGACATATGAAAACATGCTCAAAGTCACTAATCAGATGTAAATCAAAATGACAATGAGATGCCATCTCACACCTGTCAGAATGGCTACCATCAACAAATCAACAAACGAGACAAATGCTGGAGAGGATGTGGAGAAAAAGGAACCCTCATGTACTGCTGGTGGGAATGCAGGCTGGTGCAGCCACTGTGGAGAACAGTATGGAATTTCCTCAAAAAATTAAAAATGGAACCCCCATTTGACCCAGTGATCCCACTTCTAGGACCATAACCCAAGAAATCAGAAACACCAATCAGAAAGGACATATACTCCCCTATGTTCATAGCAGCACAATTTACAGTAGCTAAAACTTGGAAACAACCTAAGTGCCCATCAGCAGATGAGTGGATTAAAAACCTGTGGTACATCTACACAATGGAATACTATGCTGCGGTAAAAAGGAAGGATCTCCTACCATTTGCAACAGCATGGATGGACCTGGAGAGCATTATGCTAAGCAAAATAAGTTAGTCAGAGAAAGATAAATATCACATGATCTCACTCATTTGTGGATTATAATGAACAACATAAACTGATGAACAAAAACAGATCCAGAGACAGAAAAGCATCGATCAGATGCTCTAACCTCAGACGGAAGGTAGGGGAGGGTGGGAGTAAGGCAGGGAGATCAACCAAAGGACTTGTATGCATGCATATAAGCATAACCGATGGACACACACACTAGGGGTGTGAGGGTATATGTGGGGGTTGGGGGTGGCCAGGGAGAGGTCAATGGGGGGAAAAGGAGACATATGTAATACTATATGTAATACTTTAAACAATAAAAAAAAATTTAAAGAAAAAAACAGTGAAAAGAACATAAGATCAGAATGAAGAAAATCAGGGGACTGCAAAGGCCAAGGTTGATGCTAGCAAAAAAAAAGGAGTAAAGATTTTTCAGTGACTTTACTGTGGTGCTTATACCGATCCTTCATTAGAGGATTAATAAACTAAGAATTTTTTTAAAAAAAACACATTTTGTATCTGGGGGAATCGGGCCAGGTTCAAAATTTTTCTGTAGCTAATCCAAAAATAAATAATTGAGAATTTACCATGCTTTTCTTTTTTTTAAGTGTTTTTATTTATTTTAGAGAGAGAGAGAAACATCAACTAGGGACCAAACGCGCAACCTGGGCATGTACCCTGATTAGGAATCAAACTGAGTGACCTTTTGGTGCATGGGACGATCGATGCTCAGCCAACGAAGCCACACCGGCCAAGGCTACCATGTGTTTTTCTAAGAATAAAAAAAACTAAGGTGAAGCTGGCATTATTTTGTTGAAAACGTTATTTCTATTCATTTGTCAAATTTTACCAGAAATCGAAAACTTCCTAAGTGCATGAAAAGCCAATGCACAGAGAGTGGTTTCTGTTGCAGACCTAAATTCAATGGGCTTGACAAAGTGATTAGAGATGGTCAGCTTTTGTCATCTCCACACAATTTAGACTAAGCAATACATTCCTCCATCATCGCTCGGGCACTATCACTTGGTCTGATGGTCTCATGGCCTGAAAATACTTGGTAACAGACTTATCACAAAATCATGTACCAATACCAAGTTTCCCCCGATACAGTCAGGTTACAAAGCCAGCTTTATGTTTTTAATTAATACTAACTTTGCACCAGAGGTACATAAATATCTGTAACACTCTGGGAATATCATTAGAGCCAGACGAAATATCAGGAAATGTAGCAAAAGTGGTCCTTCTAATTTCTGGGTTAACATGGCAGCAGACAGCAATCCCTGTATGCTTTCTCTCAACATCCCATCAAAATACCTACAGAGGCATGTAATAAACATAAAAAACTGGAGGAGGAGGAGGGAGAGGGGAAAATCACTTAAAGAGAAGATAACATCACATTCCATGTTTAGTGGACAATTTCCACCAAAAGCACAATTGGTGCAAAGGATTAAGCACATTCTTGAATGATAAATCATGTGTTCTATTCTGAATCAGAATCATACAGGCCAGCCAGTTAGAGATTAGGATAGACTTCCATAGCTTTACCAGACCCTAATTAGTTAATTGATACTTTTTATATGGCAATTAGCAAAATATTTAGAATTCTAAGGAAAGATTTTCAGAGATTTGGGGGGTCAAAGATATTTTTTTTAACAAAGTCCCTTTTAATTTCTATATTAAGGTTTTAGCTGCACTGGTTGCTTTTTTTTCAGCTCTTGCTGACGAGTTTTTAATTTTTTTAATTTTTGTCTTATTGTACCTATTAGATGTTTGTTTGAAACATACAAAGAATGGAATCATCGCCCTACTATCAGCACACCTGGTGAAGAGAGGTTCATTCATGGAAAATTTCCATGGAGCCAGCCCCGTGACTACATCCCTAAGAGACAAGGTGACCAGACTCTTACAATTGAGATGATTGATCATGATGATAGCTAATTCTAACACCCTTTTTTCCTCTCATTTGGAGCATTAGGAGCCAGGCTTCCATTATTTAATAAAAACATAACTGCTATAAAGTAGTTTATATGCATAGTACCCCAAAGAGTAAAATAAAATAATCTAACAGAGCAACTCTTGCTTTCACGTGTTTTTTTTAATTGTGTAAATTGTTCTTGGAATATAAGTCCCTAACCATGCAAGACTCAAGGGACACTAGTGACAGTTTGTTAAGCTATTTTTTTTCTATAAGGATTAGTGGCAAATAGCTAAACATCTCTGGCCATGTTATAGTAATCATAATGTTATAGTAATCATTATGTCACTTAATGTTAGGACCTTAGAATGTAAGACTTAAAGCATGTAACCCTGTGTGGACTGTTATAGTAATTATTATAGTACCTAATGTTTGATATAGGAATACTGTGTGAGACCCAGGAATGCACCCTTGTAACCCCACTAGTACTGGTAAACAACTTATCTGATGGGATCGCCCAAAGCCTGTACACACCCATAGATTAGCAGACCCCGGGTGGATCCACATATGGCAGCCGCTGATAACACACACACCAACAAAGACCACGCCTACAGAGGGGTATATACCAGACAGTCTGATTGACCCAGCAGCACACAGCTCTCCTGTCGACAGAGCGTGAGGACCAGTGTGTGTTCACGTCTCGGTTCCCAGCACGAAACTCTGCCCAATTAACCGTCGACGAAAGAGCCAGTAGCCAACAGCGCCGTCTACCCCTTTGTGTGTATCAGTGAGCATCACTGGGTGGATGCTTCCCGGTGCCTGAGACCCATCAGGAACTGGTAAATAAACCCCCTGTGTGCTTGCATCTAACCTGTTTGTCTGTGTGTAATTTCTCGGGCTCGGCTCAGATCTCGGTGCTGTCTCTGTGAAAGTATCTGACCAGAAGGTATTGGCACAAGCCTCAAGCGGATAGTCCAGGCCACCTGTGCATGTCCCACTTAGGAGCAGCACCTATATGGGAACCCCCCGCACTTTGACATAGGTGACGGGCCTTAAATATATAAAAAATAGAAGCTATTTGGGACAGGCCACAAATGCAAGATTTTATAGGAGTAGCCTGGTACAGTCATTAATTCTAGAATCCATAAACTGCATGTAAACACACACACACACACACACACACCAATTTTCCAGAACCAGAATTTAGGTCCTCCATCAGCCCATTCACTTTCCTGTTTCCACAGCCATTTATAGACTACCAATTTCTAGTACACAACAGAGGAGAAATTAAATGAGGATTTGAAGGCATGCACAGCATGCTGGGATGCTTTGATAACTAAGAAAATGCACTATAAGCAGGGTGGAGATAAGAATACTTCTGGAAGCAATTCATGGGGGGGGGGGGGTGGCAGGAGAGAAGGCAGACCCCACACAGTGTCTGTGGCACGAGCCTAATAATAGTATCAGTTAGTTAAAGCAAGAGACTAAAAACCTTGGTGCAACAAACCTCTGCTAAATTCAGATACAGATTCTATAAACAATTTACCATTCAGTCTAATATTGAGAGAGAGGAAATACCAGCATCCCAGTGGACAGTCAGCATGGAAAAGGAAACTCCACCAGGAATATCCTTGCATGTGGCCTAACCTCCTAGCTGCCCTGTAATCTCTTTTTCCTTCTTACATAAAAAGGGTACGAGCCAGGCATGATCCTTCATGCTTTCTTGTAAACTATCTATACATCTGCAACAAGACAAAATGAAAAATAAAACATTAAAATCCTTTTTAGAACACCCGGGTTTCCCAAAACAAGTAAGGAAAGTAAAACAGGCTTTCTCCTGTGGATGAAAGCTGTAAGAAAACTTTAATTTAGACCCATAATCTCTGTTCTACAAAAGGTAATTATAACCTGGTATTTCCTTAAAAGTGTGAACTGTGGGCTGCAGGCATCTACCTCTCCCTACTAATGGAGAAATATCAGCTCCAAAATCCTGAACCATTCATAGCATAGAAGTGCCAAACCTTCAGGTATCTCTAAATATTATTTGCATTTGATAAGAAATAAATGGAGTGGGTCCAGAGACATGGAAGCATGGAACAGAGTGCAGAATCTTGGAGGGAAGGTGAGGGAGGGTGGGTAGATGGGAGGTAATCAACCCATGGACACAGAGACAATAGGGTGGTGAAGGCCTGGGGCAGGGGGTAGGGGCAGGCTGGAGGGGGTTATTGGGGGGAAAAGGGGGACATATATGTAATACTTTCAACAATAAAGATTTTTTTAAAGGAAGGAAGGAGGGAAGGGAGGAAGGGAAGGAAGGAAGGGAAGGAGGGAGGGAGGAAGGGAGGAAAGAACGAAGGGAGGGCATATGAAACTCTTTGACTAGTCAAGATACTATGGCTGAACCATAGTATCTTTAATCACAAAGATCAAAAGTAAATAATAGTCGCCCTAGCCAGTTTGGCTCAATGGATAGAGCATGGGCCCGCGGACTGGAGAATCCTGAGTTCGATTCTGGTCAAGGGCACATGCCTGGATTGTGGACTCGATCCGCAGTACGGGGCGTGCAGGAAGCAGCCCATCAATGATTCTCTCTCATCATTGATGTTTCTATCTCTCTCTCTCCCTCGCCTTTCCTCTCTGAAATCAATAAAAATATATATATTTTTTAAAAGATACTATGGTTCAAATAATGGGCTGAAGGCTATATCGCACTAATGCTAAATAGAAAAAAATCATTAGCATTCCTGAAATAAATGTTACATAAATTTTATCTAACATTTATTTTTTTCACCTATTTAAGTATGACATTTCTTCTTATCTAGCATTGCTTCTTTAAATTTATGATTTATTTCCCAGGCCTATTACTAAAAGAAGAAACAATTCAGTTCTGACGACAGAGTTTTTCTATGGTGGTTAAGTCTTGGCATGTTTATCTGGCACACGCTATGAAACATTTAACTTGTGAAGGTTCTAAAATAACTACTGTTTTGACATTAACTAACATTGTCATCTTTTTCCCTCTTGCTGGCTTCTGGTCCCCAAAAGGTTCTTTAACTTGGGAGCCACTATATCCACATACTAGAAATCAGGGACCAAAGGTAAAACCAGCTGGCTCTAGGTTCCCACCAGATTCCTAGCCCACGCTATGTCTTGCTTCTGGAATTTGAAAGCATTGAAGAAACAAACCAATCTCCTTTTCAAGTCTTGGATTTCTCTTTTATTGAACAATCAAGAAAAATCAAAGTATCTTGGAACTTGAATAGTTCAAACATACATTCAAATGAATAAAATCATGTCATGAAGTGGTACTCACTCCATCATTTTGGGGACTCATTTTGTCTATGTTCCAATCCAGTAGATTTTCTTAACCCTACAGTTTCATAAGGAGTTTCCAAAGAAAACTTTAATAATGTTCCTTATCCCAGGAACAAGACAGGATTGGCTTTAAAGTGGTGTTTGCTATTGGAAAAATATATTTATTTAGAATTATATATCTGGAGAAACTTGACTTTTTCATTTGTTTAAATGACTGACAATGTATAGGAAATGAATCAAAACACTTTTATCTTGGGAAATATTATATCTTCATACTAAAAACTTTGAAGACAGGTTATCTCAGGTTTACTCTGCCACCTGAAAAACATATTTCTTCAACAAAATAAATTTCAGTTGAGGCTTCCAACTCAGAAGATATCCTAAGTGCCAGAACACAATGCAGGTCATGCTATGAAATCTGTTTTGCTGCCCTTAGTTTATAATGCATTTGTGAGTACACAAGAAAAGGCAGAAAGGTAAATAAGACTTTTAGTAAGGATTTCCTGAGGAAGAAATGTCGTTTCACTATGTCATAGGGGAGGAGCAAACTGCCTCCCCTTTACTTCAAGCCATATGAGAGATACTTCATAAAAAGTATCTGAAATCTTAGCCTGTGCTCTGAGATACCAAAGACCTGACATGTGCTTAAAATTATGTCAAAAGCAGGAGACGATGGTTACATCAGTTAAAGGCTGCAGAACTAACAGATCTGGGAGTGAACTGTACTTCCTCCAATGGTGAAGAGCGGAAGGGGAGCTTTCCCTGTGGGCCAAGCAGACTATCAGGAGAGCAGAGCTAGTTCATTTAAAGAGAGTTTTACCCATGAGGGCTGCTTATAAGATAAGGTGACCTGAAAAGATAGACTCTTTATAAGGAACATGAAAACACACACACACACACACACACACACACAAAACAGAGGCCGAAGGGTAAAATCTTCAGTCTGAGGTCTCTGAGGATCCTATAAAGCTTCCTATAAGACAAAGAGCAACCAACTGAGCTTCAGCCACACAGAAGGCTCCAATGCAGGGCTCCACCTACACCAATGATATAATGGCTTTTTGGTACCCATTAACTCACTTCCATTTCCCTAAGAGGTCCTCATGAGACCAAGTAGAACCCTGCAATCTGTCCACTCAAGGACAGAGATTAAGAAAATGCCACTGGGAAATTCACAAAAAAACAAAAAGGCACTTTCCAAACTTCTTTCCTTAAAAAAAGGGAGGGAGGGGTATAATTAAAGGTTATATGTACTGTTCCTACCACAAAATTAGTCTAGTCAAAAATATAATGTAATGTTTATCCTTCTGGAAAGAAAGAATAATGAAGTTAACAAGAAAGAAATATTTTTAAATGTGGTATACCAAAGTCATACTGCTACATTTTTATAACTAATAACAAGCTCAGAGTATTCGAAGGAAAGAAGGTACAACTTTAAATTGTTAAGGAAAATATCGATAGAATTCTAAAAGTATAGAGAGGTACAGAACAGTGGCTTTTAAAAGAAAGACTTTTTAAAAAGTATAAATAGGTCCTTTCAGAGATTCTCTCTACCCAGTGGCATGAAGAAAATCCTAAAGTTCTCTCAAAATGAAATTCCTAGTGAATTATAACTTTTTAAACACTGCCCCCTAATGTCCATACTCAGCTTCCTCTAAAATGACAGTGGGATCATGCTAATAAAAAATAATCGGGTCCTTCCTCCTTTGTGATCAGTCTAGCATTTCTGTCCTGCAGACCAGATTTCACAGCCCGAGGCAATCTCAACCACACAACAGTCAGGATGCATTAGAGTAAGTCTCCTAACCATTCTAAGATTGCTCACATAAGCAGTAAGGCCAACATGGGAGTGAGAACAGACTATTTGGGCTTGGACAGCACTGACGAGACAGCAATACCACTGGGAAACATCAGGAAAGTCTAGGATCCCAATCATAACATGTGCAACTTTAGACTGATCTAATCAGTCTTACTTAAAAATAAAAAAACAAACACTGATTACCAAGAATACCAAACTTTTAAAAGAGAGATGGCCCTTGCTTTATATACACACACAAACTCATGACTCATAAATGACCTTTGCTTCTAGAAGAATCTGTTGAAATTTAGACTCCCTGATGAGCACATTTTTTCATGATTTCCTCCATCGCAAATATGACTAACAACCAATGAAATAGAAGAGCAAAAATATATTATTCTCAACTACAGCTGTTCAGTGTCTTGTAATCACAAAATCCATGTCATCACTTAACAATGATATATGTCTGAGTATGAAAAGCATAGAGGCACTTAATACTAGTCGAGAAGCCTGAGTTTTAAACCCATCTGCCATTAAAGAGCTGTGTGAACTTAGGTACCTTAGCGGCTCTGGATCTGTTTCTTTATCAGGAAATAAAGGAGACAGTACTATATGGGTGTTCTTCTAATGATTGTTAGATGTGCACGTAGGGAATTACAGAATTATGAGAGGTGTTTTTTCAGACTACGCATGCCTCTCCCCATCACCTCCTTATTACCCCATCCCTGTTACTTAAAAGCATATGATACCCCCAATTTCCCGAGCCGAAAACTTCTGAATTATATTACCTATATCCGAGGTCCTTTGCCTCACTAAAATGTTAATAAAGGATCTGAGAACGGGAAGAAAATTTAGAGATTCTCCAGTCATAAGCCATGGCCCAGAAGAATTTCTGACTCTAACCACCATTAGTTATAGATGTGGAACTTGGGCAAGTGTGAGGCTTCCCACATAGATTAACACTTTATTTGGCTAGGTGATTGACAAAATGCATTGGCATTCCCAGTCTTCACCTCCTCAGAAGCCACCTCCTTGTCATGTGACTTTGTAGTTCCTGCCACAAGAGTAGAATATATTTCATGGCCCATTGATACTGGGCTTGGTCATGTGATTTTCCATGACCAAAGGAACGTTAGCAGATGTTACATGAGGAGAGGCTGTAAACTTGCTTGTGAGACTGGGCTTGTTCTCTTTGTGCTCTTGCCTTTCACTAGGAGCAGAACGTGCATTTGGTAGCCACTGGTCCAAGGAGTATAAGAGACATGTAGAGCAAACCAGGCCCCAAACTGCAATATGGAGCCAAATCAAATCAGTTTAAATCAGCTGAATCCCAGTTGGCCCACATTCATGGGAAATGAGAAATAAATTCTTATTGGCATATAAGATTTTGCATTTGTCACATACGCAGTATTTTTATGGTAAGGGGGCAATTCAAAAGATAATATTTTACTTATTTTAATATTTTAGACCTCAACATTTCCACTGGACTGCGATATTTAAAGAAAAAAATTCTGCCTGGCCGAGTGGCTTGGTTGAGCTTCCCCCTATGAGCCAAAAGGTCACTGGTTGGATTCCTGGTTAGGGCACATGCCAGGGTTACAGGCTCGACCCCCAGTACAGGCTGTGCAGGAGGCAGCCAGTCGATATTTCTCTCACATCAATGTTTCTCTCTCCCTCTCCCTCCCTCTCTAAAATCAATAAAAACATTTTTTTATCCTGATCTCATATTGATATATAGACAAGAAAAAGCTAAAGTAGTTCATCATCACCAAACCAGGATTATAAGAAATGTTAAAGGGACTTCTTTTAGAAGAAGAAGAAGGGGGGAGAGAAAATAAATATCACAATAAAATGACAATAACTATGTACCTGTCAATAATCACTTTAAAAGTACATGTATTAAATGCTCCAATCAAAAGACATAGGATAGCTAAATGGATAAAAAAAAACAGGACCCATACATATGCTGTCTAAAAAAGACCCACTTCCAATTAAAAGGCACACAGACTAAAAGTAAAGGAATGAAAAAAGATGTTTCACGCAAATGGAAATGAAAAAAAAAGCTAGGGTAGCAATACTCATATCAGATGCCCTAACAATTACATTTCTGAGTATTTATCAAAATAATTCCAAAACACGAATTCAAAAAGATATATGCAATTCTATGTTCATTAAAGCATGATTTACAATAGCCAAGATATTAAAACAATCAAAGTGCCCATCAATAGACAATTAGATAAAGAAGATGTAGTACATAAAATAATGGAATATTATTCAACCATAAAATAATGAAACCAAAAAATGTGGTATTATGCTTATTAAATATGTAAAACTAACATATATTATGACTGTTTTCCTCTTTGACCTAAATTCACACACATTCATACACACACACACACACACACACACACACACACACACACGAAGGTGACTACAAAGGCTGAAAAAACTGAAAGACTTTATAGCACTCTTTTCCTTGGCTTAGCACTTATGAATATATTGAAGAGATATGTTGGATTCTTGTATTATCTTAAAGGCTATTAACATTTCAACTGTAATTCTATATGAGTTAATAGTACTTTGAAAATGTCTGCAAAATAAAAAATTATAGACAGACAATTCACAGAAATTTAAATTGCCGATACATACATGAAAAAAGATGTTCATTTAAGTTAATGTTTTTAAAGGTTACTTTTCAGGAACCTAAAATGTCTTGGGAGGGGAAGAACAGCAGAATCGCATCAAGAAAACGAACATTAGTAAGAGGTTTCTTATAGAAACTGGAAAATCTATTCCCTGGCGAGTATGTGGTCCCGAAATACCTGTGATGGAGCAGTAGACGATGTGAGGAGCGATTCTGTCTATCTCTTCGTATCCCAGGCCCATTGCAGATAGTTTGCCAGGGACATAGTTTTCCACAAATACATCACACACAGCTGCAAGCTGAAGGAAGAGGTGAAGATGAATCAGATTTCTTAAATGGCTGTCAAACATTTAACAAATCCGCACATTATAGAATTCTAATTTCAGTAAACAAAATTGACCCTCATTTTTATAATAGTCCATACAAAAAGCACAGGAAAAGTAGAATTACAAAGTAGAATTAGATCAACAAAATGGCTCTGGTCAAATACTTGAGGTCTTACTGCCAGTAAAACAATGACTATTAAAGTTTTCAGTAAATACCATAGTATTAAATGGATTCTGCTTATGTTAAATGTAAAAGAATATCTAGGCTACATGGTGCAAATATATTTTCAGATGTCGAGGTAGAAAAATTAGAATATTGCCGGGGTCCAACCCCAGCGGGTCCAGGGGTTCCCAAAGGTGTAGACGGAGTCGGCGAAGAAGGAAGGACACGGAGACAGTGTTCAGTTGATCAGCAGCCTAGCCAGGATCTCCAGCCAGGATCTCCAGCCAAGTTCTGGTCTGGATCTCCAGAGAGGTTCTGCTTAGGATCTCCAGCTAGATTCTGTGCCCATGTTCTCTTGCTAGGTTCTCCAGGTTCTCCAGCCAGGTTCTGTAGCCATGTTCCCTCGCTAGGTTCTCCAGCCAGGTTCTGTCCAGGTTCTCCAGCCAGGTTCAGTCACCAGGTTCTAGTCAGGTTCTCTTGCCAATTTCTGTAGTCAGGTTCAGTCCAGGATCTTTTGCCATGTTCTCTCGCTAGGTTCTGTCTCTAGGTTCTGAGGCCAGTTTCTGTCCAGGAACTTTTGCCATGTTCTCTCCAGCGAAGTTCTTCTGTCTCTAGGGAACGTTCTGTGTAGGTTCTGTGCCTAGGTTCTGTCTCTCTTGGTTCTGTCTTCTTACATCTGTATTTATACCAGTTGATTCCAATCCTATCAATCTCTATTTCAAAGGCTAGGGCGTTTCTTATCTCCATTCCAGGGAGTAAAGATTATGTAGCTTAAGCATGATTGTTCATAGTTAAAGTGATTAATTACCCACCTGGCACTTAGTTAAGAGGTTTTATTCCCTCCCTAACTTCAGGGGAAAATCC
This sequence comes from Myotis myotis, assembly GCF_014108235.1. NCBI lineage: Eukaryota > Metazoa > Chordata > Mammalia > Chiroptera > Vespertilionidae > Myotis > Myotis myotis. The sequence continues at coordinate 9,916,711 of NW_023416315.1, forward strand.
CTACCTGGGGAAACAACCTTTCTCAGAGACCTTGGTTAAAACACATAGTGCCAAGAAGGTGAGCAAACATATTAAGAACAGTATGCCATATATGTCAGGTCCCTTGAAACAGCAAGCATGGACCGGCTCCCGGCAAATTCCCCCTTTTTTATTTTTTAAAAGCAGGCATTCAAAAGAAAAATCCAAAATGCTCTTTTGTATCCATTTTAAGAGTAGGATTGGCGCTTTCCGCTATTACCTGAGTCCTGATCTATCACCCCACGGAGAGCTTGCCAATCCTGCACTTTCCTGGGGTGGAAAGGCTGCAGTGGGGTTAAGGATAAGGCTCCTTGGGCCTACCTCCTCCCATGCCTTTACATTTACCTTTCCTTCCTCAGAAAAGCATGGACATACTTCTTGTATAAAACGTTCTGTCTGACTGGGAGTAACCTTAATTCCTCTGCTAGCAAGCATATGTGTTAAAAGATCAATACAGAGTCTTCTTTCTTTAGACTCAGTATGGCACATCTTCTTAATCTAAAGATCAATACAGAGTCTTCTTTCTTTGGACTCAGTATGGCACATCTTCTCAATCTAAGTTCTGTACTATCCACCTTCTTACCCTACTTATCCTCTATAGGGGGGTCTGTAGCACCCTGGTGGAGTCCTATCCGTCCCGAGTGTGGGGGTTTTCAAGGTGGGGGGCTTACCTAGGGGAATCCTGTTCCAGGGTTCCCAAAGGTGTGGACGGAGTCGGCGAAGACTATCCACCCTCTTCCTACGGTGGAGTCCTATCCATCCCGAGAGTGGGGCTTACCTAGGGGTCCCTGTTCCGGCGCCATATGCCGGGGTCCCACCCCAGCCGGTCCAGGTGTTCCCAAAGGCGTAGACGGAGTCGGCAAAGAAGGAAGGACACAGAGGCAGTGTTCAGTTGATCAGCAGCCTAGCCAGGATCTCCAGCCAGGATCTCCAGCCAAGTTCTGGTCTGGATCTCCAGAGAGGTTCTGCTTAGGATCTCCAGCAAGGTTCTGTGTCCATGTTCTCTTGCTAGGTTCTCCAGGTTCTCCAGCCAGGTTCTGTAGCCATGTTCCCTCACTAGGTTCTCCAGCCAGGTTCTGTCCAGGTTCTCCAGCCAGGTTCAGTCACCAGGTTCTAGTCAGGTTCTTTTGTCAATTTCTGTAGTCAGGTTCAGTCCAGGATCTTTTGCCATGTTCTCTCGCTAGGTTCTGTCTCTAGGTTCTGTCTCCAGTTTCTGTCCAGGATCTTTTGCCATGTTCTCTCCAGCGAAGTTCTTCTGTCTCTAGGTTCTGTCTCTCTTGGTTCTGTCTTCTAAGGTCTGTCTCCTGTTGTCTTGTTACATCTGTATTTATACCAGTTGATTCCAATCCTATCAATCTCTATTCCAAAGGTTAGGGCGTTTCTTATCTCCATTCCAGGGAGTAAAGTTTATGTAGCTTAAGCATGATTGTTCATAGTTAAAGTGATTAATTACCCACCTGGCACTTAGTTAAGAGGTTTTATTCCCTCCCTAACTTCAGGGGAAAATCCCTACCTGGGGAAACAACCTTTCTCAGAGACCTTGGTTAAAACACATAGTGCCAAGAAGGTGAGCAAACATATTAAGAACAGTATGCCATATATGTCAGGTCCCTTGAAACAGCAAGCATGGACCGGCTCCCGGCAAATTCCCCCTTTTTTATTTTTTAAAAGCAGGCATTCAAAAGAAAAATCCAAAATGCTCTTTTGTATCCATTTTAAGAGTAGGATTGGCGCTTTCCGCTATTACCTGAGTCCTGATCTATCACCCCACGGAGAGCCTGTCAATCCTGCACTTTCCTGGGGTGGAAAGGCTGCAGTGGGGTTAAGGATAAGGCTCCTTGGGCCTACCTCCTCCCATGCCTTTACATTTACCTTTCCTTCCTCAGAAAAGCATGGACATACTTCTTGTATAAAACGTTCTGTCTGACTGGGAGTAACCTTAATTCCTCTGCTAGCAAGCATATGTGTTAAAAGATCAATACAGAGTCTTCTTTCTTTAGACTCAGTATGGCACATCTTCTTAATCTAAAGATCAATACAAAGTCTTCTTTCTTTGGACTCAGTATGGCACATCTTCTCAATCTAAGTTCTGAACTATCCACCTTCTTACCCTACTTATCCTCTATAGGGGGGTCTGCAGTACCCTGGTGGAGTCCTATCCGTCCCGAGTGTGGGGTTCTCAATGGGGGGGGGGGGGTTACCTAGGGGAATCCTGTTCCAGGGTTCCCAAAGGTGTGGACGGAGTCAGCGAAGACTATCCACCCTCTTCCTACGGTGGAGTCCGATCTGTCCCGAGTGCGGGGCGCTTACCTAGGGGTCCCTGTTCGGGCGCCAGATGCTGGGTCCAACCCCAGCAGGTCCAGGGGTCCCCAAAGTTGTGGACAGAGTCTGCGAAGAAGGAAGGACACGGAGACAGCGTTCAGTTGATCAGCAGCCTAGCCAGGATCTCTAGCCAAGTTCTGTTCAGGATCTCCAGCGAAGTTCTGGTTAGGATCTCCAGCCAGGTTCTGTGTCCATGTTCTCTTGCTAGGTTCTCCAGGTTCTCCAGCCAGGTTCTGTAGCCATGTTCCCTCGCTAGGTTCTCCAGCCAGGTTCTGTCCAGGTTCTCCAGCCAGGTTCAGTCACCAGGTTCTAGTCAGGTTCTCTTGCCAATTTCTGTAATCAGGTTCAGTCCAGGATCTTTTGCCATGTTCTCTCGCTAGGTTCTGTCTCTAGGTTCTGAGGCCAGTTTCTGTCCAGGAACTTTTGCCATGTTCTCTCCAGCGAAGTTCTTCTATCTCTAGAGAACATTCTTTGTAGGTTCTGTCTCTCTTGGTTCTGTCTTCTGAGTTCTGTGTTCTAAGCTCTGTCTTCTAAGTTCTGAGTCTTGCTGTCTTGTTACATCTGTATTTATACCAGTTGATTCCAATCCTATCAATCTCTATTCCAAAGGTTACGGCGTTTCTTATCTCCATTCCAGGAAGTAAAGTTTATGTAGCTTAAGCATGATTGTTCATAGTTAAAGTGATTAATTACCCACCTGGCACTTAGTTAAGAGGTTTTATTCCCTCCCTAACTTCAGGGGAAAATCCCTACCTGGGGAAACAACCTTTCTCAGAGACCTTGGTTAAAACACATAGTGCCAAGAAGGTGAGCAAACTTATTAAGAACAGTATGCCATATATGTCAGGTCCCTTGAAACAGCAAGCATGGACCGGCTCCCGGCAGAATATAAGTAAAGAAAATACATGAAAAACATCTTTTAAACCCTTAAAAAACAAAATATAATGACTCTACTATTTCTCCATCCTTATTATGTGATATCCCTCATTACAACATACACATATAAGCACATGTAAACATGCTTCTTACATCTTCTCAAACTTTTCAGGTGCTTTCTTTCCAGTGTGTTAAATACATTAAGTTAACCATTTTTTAAACTATTAAACTGTAACCCAGTGTATCAATAACTATCTGAAACAGCCCAGCCTGTATGGCTGATGGCTGAGTCTTGATCCATGAACCAGGAGGTCACGGCTCGATTCCTAGGCAGGACACATGCTCAGATTGTGTGCTCGGTCCCCAGGCTGGGGCGTGCAGGAGGCAGCCGATCAATGATTGTTTCTCATCATTGATGTTTCTATCTCTCTCTTCCTCTCCCTTCGTCTCTGAAATCAATAAAAATATACTCTTATTAAAAATTGAATGCAATTACTGCATCACCAAATTGGGACGGTGTATAAGGAATTGCCTGACAACCAAATTCAGGGGGAGGGGAGAACTTAGGACACATTTAAGGAAATAAGCTGTCATCCTCCCGAGCTCCTGACACAGATGCACCAGGAGCCTCACTGACCACCGACGAGGGAGGAATGACAAATATGTTAAGATAGGAAGGCTTAAGCATGCACCCCAAGTTTCAAGCATAGGCATCTCTTCCGAATTTTAGGTGCCAATTACCATTTGACCTGTTTCTCCTGTGGGCAACTCCATGTAGCATGCTCCAGGGAGAATCCCAATAAATATACATTTATTTATTATTAATTTTCTACAAAGTATTGCTTGGGGATTTGGAGGGACGGCAGGGGTTAGTATGAAATACAACACAAATCTATATTTACACATCAATTTATTCCACAATATTTCTCTGAGCCTCTATTTACTACTTACAAGGCACTCACTCCGGCAGGCACTAAAGAAGACAAACTATATCAAGCACACCTACGCTTTTACACTGGTCATATTTCTGCATGGTGCATAAAATAGTACCTTACGCAAATGACACCTAATAAATTATTTTTTGTTTTAAAAAACTCATGTCAGTTCCTCAAAAAGTTAAATATAGAATTACCATATGACCCAGCAATGCCACTCATAGGCACATACCCAAAAGAATTGACAACAGGGACTCAAACCAATACTTGTTTGCAAATGTTCATAGCAGCACCATTCACAGTAGCCAAAAGGTGGAAACACCTCCTGTCCAACAACAGACAGATACATCCATAAAGTGGGATATTATTAGCTATTAAAAGTTTCTATACATGCTACAGCATGAATGAACCTTGAAAGTATTATGCTAAGTGAATTAACCAGACAAAAAAGTACAAATATCGTATAATTTCACTTACATGAAATATCCAGAATAGGAAAAATCAGAAACAAAAAATAGATAAAAGATTATTAGGGACTGGGTAGAGAGGGAAGTGGAGAATTATTACTTAATGTATACAGAGTTACTGCCTGGAGTGATGAAGTATTTTAGAAACAGATAGATGGTTGTACACTAAATGTAATTACTGCCACTGGATTGTAAACTTGAAAATTATTAAAATGGAAATTCTCATTGTATATATTTTACCACAATAAAAACAAATTTTTTAACAATGCAGGGTATTTGCATTTTTTAGACTTCTATGGGATCCTAAATGACAACTCAATCCATATAAAGTATCCAGATGGAGCACAAATTCACTGTTTCCACAAAACACAAATATAAATATAATGAATAACTTATCCTAGTAGAAAAGTATTCAAAATATTTTAATTAACAAAAAAATCAGATAAAAAAAACAATGTACATGGTATTATCTCATGTTTGGGGGAGAAAAATTGGTACTCAAGGATGTAAAGACATTTTATATGATATGCTAAAATATTAATCCTTTTGCCCATGAACAGTTATAACTTATATAACAAGAAAAACTATTTTTAACTAAAAATGTACTCAAAGTAACATGCAGTCTGAGAGTACAATGTGATAAAAAAGTATGCAAAAGTTGAGTTTAAGAGCTAAAGATTTCTCCTGATAAAGATACCCAGTAGTTTTTTTATGATACCCAAGAACTCTATATATATGCATTTTGATATTTATTGATAAAATATCCCTGGAAAAGGATATAGGGCAGAAATTATCCTTTTCTCCATTTTATAAATGTTTATTTTAAATAAATAAAAATTAGCTACTTACTAGATAGATATTCTTAGTGAATGTGTCATCCAAAATATTACCTCTCCCTCTCTTGTTTGAGGATGTTCACCCATTTCAATATCATGTATGTTTCCTATAGCTTTAGCAAAGTCATTCATAAAAATTCTAAACACAACAGTGTTAAAATCAGAGCCATCAGAAAACTTCTGAGTTACACTGATCTCCACATTACCTTCAAGTATTATACAAGTTAACTGCTCCAGTAGAGATGAAATTTGTTTACTGGATTCCCTTACTTAATAATCTACTAGAAAGTAAAGTAAGAAGAAAAAAAAAAAAAAAGACTGGTTCCCACTTTTACTGCTGATCACCTCTGCCTCATCGAGTTGCTCACAAATTACCAAATAACCTCTTCTAGAATGTTGCCCAAAATTTAAAAAAAAAAAATTGTGACTTAGAGAACCCACCATCTCTTTCTTTCTGAAAGGGAAAAACTAATTCTTCCTTCCAGGCACAGAGTAAAATAAGAACTAAAATCAATTTGAAATATAGCGTACCAAATTCTGAGTTCTCTTTATTAGGTGTAACTTAGGAACAGAATGGATGAGCAACATCAGAAGTAGAGGAGAAAGTGATAATGATAATGTAACCATATTTATGAGTTTAAAAAATCATAAAATAATTTTTAAATATTATGTCAAGGAATATCCTTATCTGTAGGAGATGTATTCTGAAGGATTTAAGGACAAAGTTTCATAACATCTTCCACTTACTTTCAAATGGTTCAAAAATACACACATAAACATATGCATACACATATGAATACATATGTAAATAAGCAAATATAGCAAAATGTTAAAATTGTTGCATCTTTCAATGTTTTTGTTATGTTTTATGTTTCACAGTATAATGTTGGAGGAAAACAAAACCAATCACATTGTTCTATAGACACAGTATGGATAGTGTGACTGTCAACTAACATGGAAAAGTATCTGAAATATAGATAACATGTTAGAAAGTTATCATATCATATTGCCATGGAAATACCAGGCTCCACATAGATTTTTTAAGCAGAGTTTTGTTTTCCACACAACCTGTTTTTGGTTAACCTACTTGACAAAGGAGTCACATTTTGGGGGGCTCTCACATATCCACTGTTGGGTTGGTATAATACTTTGGAACCGTTTCTATAATCTAGACTCATTATATTAGCCATAATAGCCGCCAAGGTCTGAATACTAGTAAAGATGTTATTTTACTATTCTTAAGGTCAAAAAAGAAATCCATGCCCTGAAGAATAAAAAAAAAAACTAGGCAAAAATAATTTTTCCTCTAGGCTGTAAGATGCATAACTTTTAAGTGATATAACTAGCTAAAACCCATAGGCATGAATAATGTCTCCAGACAACCAAAGTTTATTATGAGCTGAAATGTACTTTATTGTTAACAATTAGAGAAATCAAGCCCACAATGAAATGTAATTTAAAATTGTTATAGTATGGTGGACACTGGCAAGACCCAAGGAGCGTGAAAAGGAAGTCCCAGCAATTCATTTATTTTGGTCAGAATGATACATGTTGGCCTAAAATGTTCAAATGTCTTAGTAGTAAGAGTTATGAATTCCACCCAACACTGCCCCATTGAGAAGCCCTATTGAAATGGTGCCGTATCTGTTCAATCAAACATGAAACCTTGACTAGATAAAATATCAGAATATCCTGAAATAAAAGCAAAGAAGTAGGAGCTGAAACTAAAGATGAAACTAAGAAACACAGAGCAGAAAGAGAAGAATTAAGGAAAGAACAATCCCTTAGATATATAATAAAGAGCTAATATGCTAATAGTCATGACACCCTCACACCATAACGACCGATCAGCAGGAGGCTGCGTGTGCGTGTGCAGTGGGGGGACGCCGCCGTGTTGCTCCAGAGACAGGGCGAAAGTAGGGAGGCACCCAGAGGAGGCAGGACCAGCCTGAAGCGACTCGCAGGACCGAAGGTGGGGCTTGAAGCAGCCAGAGAAGACTGTAGGGGGTGGGGGTGTGGCCAGGCGCACTCAAGCTCTAGGTAGAGAGGTTAGGGTGTCAAGGCGGGGGGGGGGGGGCTCACAATTTCGCACACCAGGTCACTAGTAATAATAATAACTACAGAGAAGATAAAAAGAAGTGCCTGAGAATGAAGGGCCCTTCCACTCTCTCTCAAAATCAATGGAAAAAATATCTTCTGGTGAGGATTAACAACAAGAAAAAGTGTTGGCCAGTAACATGACCCAGGGTTCAAAATTTCAGCTCCTCCTTTTGCTAGCTATGTGATCTTTACAGCATCACTTAAGCCCCATCAGACTCATTTCACACCTGTGAAATGAAGACTCTACTAGCAACACCTCATGTATTCTAAGGATTTGAGAAGATAATGTAAGTAAAGTGCTCAAGCCTAAGATCTGATACAGAGGAGGCACTCAGTCAATAGCAGCCAGTACTACAATGGAATACCTACCTTCACAGTGTGAAGAAACATTATACACAATATAAAAGAAATTATAAAGCAAATTATACTTACTATAAAAGTAAAAGTTAAGTTCTTAAATGGCATGTACAAAAAGATTACAGATTGTCAATTAAATAAAGTTTTAAAACACATTTACTCTGTTGCTCATATCCCTAATTACAACCCCAGTGGTAAGATGCCTTTCATTGAGTATACTGTACCTCTTTGATGATTTTCACCCCTTTTGGATCCTTGATATTAACAGCTATACTCTAAAAATTAAAATATGTATATTAAAATGGTATCATAAAATTCTTTGTTAATAATAACAGTTCAATAAGGGAGCAAATCATACCATAGATTCTCCTCTTAAAGCAAATGTATTTTCCTCCTGAAGAAATATTTAAATCATCTTTACTTATTTTATTTGCAATTTAGATATGTTAGAATGTAGCAAGGATTACAGTAAAAATGCTTCAAATTATAATACCCACTTTTAGGCAGTTATCAATCTCCAAAATAATAACAAATGTAAAGAACCACTTAATAAGTTTAATAAAATTATTTCCATTATCAATTCTTGTTTTAAGTTAGTAGGGAAGATTAGTAAAAAGGTCTATTGTTTCTATTTGTAACTGTCAAATGAATAAAATTTCACCTTATTTAAAATATTAATTACATCTACAGAAAAGGGTAAAAACAAACAAACCAGGATATCAAAAGTTTTGTTTTTATAAGAGAATTACACAAAGAAAGCAGAAAAGAATTATATTCTTACTTTTTTATTTCGATTTACACTGAGAAAATAAGTACTTTCTGTCCCCACAAAAGGTGGTCCCCAAGTTCGTGTATCATCACCAGCTCCTGAAAGTAATAGTATGACTTATTAATCTCTAACTGTGAAACATCATGAGACATTTTAGACCAACAGACTCACTCATCATATGCATTCACAGATGACTGAAGAAATCAGTTCTGTTAAGTGGAATTAACAACGTAGAGGAGCCCATTAGAACTGTCTAAACTCTTTACCTGTAAATGTTAATCACTAAATCTTTCCTATCTTTTCACTAAAATCCATCCCTGAAAGTCAAAATCCAGAAGGAAATATCCTACCAGCAGTCTTTACATTTAATAAATGGCAAATTTGAGGGGGGAAAAAATTACACTCAGTTTTTGGCAAGCAATTCAGTCTGTGTTTCTTGGCATTAAATATGCAAAGAAAATGTTGACTCTGCAAAAGATGTTTGTTAAATATTATTTAAATCAGAATAATGATAAGTGATAAAATGACATGATACAACGGCATGTGAGCCTATGTTAAATACACCATATAAAAATTTGGTAGCGACAACAAATTAGAAGAGGCAAAATAAGTTACTGAACAGCAAATTCAGCTAGTTTAAAATACTATTTTAGAATAAGATTTTACTCTACTTCTGGCCTCAAGGTAAAAGTTTAAAAAACATCAAAAATAGGGTATTTTATTCTGGACATCTACTTCAAGGGATTCTGAAATGTCTTTGTGTTTGATTCAGACACTATGGAGTTAGAGGAAAAAGTTTTCTTTGCACAGTAAGCAACTGACAGACAACATACATAGAACTCAGAAAGTAGATCAGCAATTAAATGGCACAAAATAGTATCACTTAAAACATTTATAATATAACTTCTGATTAAATATCTTGATATAAGTGACTAATCAACTATGTAATTGCAGTTAAAGTATTTATCAGGAACCTCCCAAAAAGAATTTGCGAATATATGTTAAAGCTTAAATTCCAATCTCATTTTAATGAAATAATTAATCTAACAGTCCATTAGACTTTACTGAAATTGACCAAGAAAAACAGACACAGCCCTTTTGAATTCAGAAAAAAAAAAAAAACAGAGGTAAATAACTGACTCAATTATTTAATTTTTTATAGTTTGAGGGTGCCAATATATTTAAAAATTCAGATGGTCTTAATTGATATTTTAGCACATTCATTCATTGAGCAAATACTTATTGGCCCCTGCGATGTCACAGACACTGCTCTCTGGAGAGTACACACTGCAGTGAACAAAAAACCAACATCCCTACCTTCACATCGCCACCTACTGAGGACAGTCCTGGAATATCAGCAGCATTATTTGCTGCCATACACAGTCCATTGTCACTCATTTAGGTTACCTGCCTGGCCCTGCAGACATACAGTTTACACTCCCTGACTAACTCTCAAAAAAGAAAATATGTATATACTTGAACTTGATATACTCTTTGATTACACAAATAAAAATAATCTAAGTCAGCAAACTACAGCCAACTTTTATTTAATGAGAGAACTGGACACAAAAAGTGACTAGTTCTCTACTGAAATTTGAAAATACTGCCAAGTCATTGTCCTTCATATTTGTGTTGAATAACTATTTTGAAAACCCAAAACAATTAAGTATATATAATATGCACACTAAAATGTATTGGGCAAAAGAAAGAGATCAATCAGTCAGAAAAACAATGATGAGCACCTGCTGGGAATGAAGCTTGATAGAAAATAAATGGCTATGAGACATAATAAAGGCCCAGACAAAGGAAGGTGTCCCCCAACTTGGGAAGGGAAAAGCACAAAGGGAAAATAGGCCTAAGTAAATAAAAAATAACAATTCCTACAATTTCTAAAATTAATGTAGATACAAATATTTCATCTACTGATACACTGAAATAGCAAGAGAAATTAGATCAGATGCTCGATCTAAAATAGAAGACCCAGTGGTTGAAATTAGAAAGTGCTGTGGTATTGAAATTGATAGCAATGTGGAAATTAGAAGTTTTATGGAACCTGGAAAATAGGTTTAGCTAGAAAGAAAACATTTTTCAGCATGTATCCAGCAAAGCCTAAAAGCAGTAAACATCAATGGCTGGGTAAATAAAGTACTACTTCTGGAAAGCAGAATTTACCAGGCTCTTCTACCACCTGGATGGAGCCTGATAAACGAAGTCAGATAAATGTAATCCTACGTAATAAAGAGCTAATATGCTAATTAGACCAGATGGCGACTGTGATACAACCTTCAGGAACAACCTTCCGGAACAACCAGTGAGCGGGACTGTGGGGCTGCCGGGCCATGAGGCAGCCAGGCTGCGAGAGCCAAGGCAGCGGGGCTGCGAGTGCGAAGCCCCTTGCACAAATTTCGTGCATTAGGCCTTTAGTAATATATAATAGTAGTGGATTCATGCACATTGAAAGGAAATTAATTAGAATTCCTGGGGTGGCACCACAGCTCGAAGGGCGTCTGCGGAGTGAGGGTGGGTGGGGGAGGGGAGAAAAATGAAAGAAAACTCACGCTCGGGTCTTCCAGCTCACTGCACTGGCTCTGGTGCAGGGACTAGTGCAGGCGGTCCCCGGTGGTGGCTGGCGGGGCAGGACTGGGTGAGACAGATGGGCCAGACACACCCTGGAGCCACCCTCCCATGGTCCCTCCCCAGCCTGCTGCACCTGGGTGGCACCACAGCTAGGAGGGTGTCTGTGGAGTGAGCAAGGTCTCGCTGGCAGGTGGGGTCCCTCGGCCTGGCCTGTGGGGGTCGGGCCGAAACCGGTCCTCTGACATCCCCCAGGGGGATCCAGAGTGGGAGAGGGCACTCTGTAAAGTTGCTATTGAACAGGGTGTGGAATGCAAACGCAAGTGTGCAGTAAACCAGATTCAGGGCCCACAGTGCCCCAGCAACAACATAACCCATGGCTGGAGATGAAATCGCACGGCCCTGCAAGAAATCAGGCTCCCTCCTCTCTGGTCCGGGGTGTGTCACCTGAGAACCACTGCTGCCAAGTCACCGCAGCTCAGCAGCTCCTGCATTGAGCGTCTGCCCCCTGGTGGTGAGTGTGCATCATAGGTACTGGCCAGTGGGACGGTCACTTAGCCTTTTATATATATAGAGAGAGTCCCCATGCTGATCAAAAATCTTCTGCTAACTGCTTTGCCTCCTAAGTAGATGTATTTAGCAAAAAGTTGAATCTTCCAAATCGAGTATTCTACTTTATACCATTTAATCACTATGGCGAATTAATAAGCTGATATAATTATAAAATTAGTCCCTTGTCTTATAGATACATGCGTGCAATTCAAAACTAGACCATTTTCACTGATTTGGGAATTCTGTTTCAAATCTATAAGGATTAGATCTTGAAGAATAAGTAATAATGCTAATTTTTGAAACCTTCCCAGAAAAGCTTTTTATAGGATGACTAGAGGCCCGGTGCACAAAATTCGTGCACTGGGGGGTGTGCTTCAGCCCAGCCTGCACCCTCTCCAATCTGGGACCCCTCAGGGGATGTCCAACTGTCGACTGCCCACAGGGATCGGGCCTAAACCAGCAGTCGGACATCCCTCTCACAATACAAGACTGCTGGCTCCCAACCGCTCGCCTGCCGGTCTGCCTGATTGCCCCTAACCGCTTCTGCCTGCCAGCTCGATCACCCCCTAACCACTCCCCTGCCAGCCTGATCAACCCCAAACTGCTCCCCTGCTGGTCTGGTCACCCCTAACTGCCTTCCTCTGCCAGCTCGGTCACCCCTAACTGCCCTCCCCTGCTGGCCTGATCGCCCCTAACCGCTCTCCCCTGCAGGCCTGGTCACCCCCAACTGCCCTCCCCTGCAGGCCTGGTCCCTCCCAACTGCCCTCCCTTGCAGGCCTGATCCCCCCCTGCCGGAAGCCGGTCCATCCTTGCTGCTTGACACAGTCGCTGCAGGATAGAAACATCTGCACAGCATATGTTTCAAGGGACCTGGCGTATACAGCATACTGTTCTTAATATGTTTGCTCCCCTTAGCGCTGTGTGTTTTAACCAAGGTCACCTCTCTGAGAAAGGTTGTTTCCCCAGGTAGGGATTTTTCCCTGAAGTTAGGGAGGGGATGAAACTCCTTAACTAAGTGCCAGGCGGGTAGTTAATCACTTTAACTACAAACAATCATGCTTAAGCTACATAATCTTTACTCCCTGGAATGGAGATAAGAAACGCCCTAACCTTTGTAATAGAAATTGACAGGATTAAAATCAACTGGTATAAATACGGATGTAACAAGACAATAAACAGCAGAACCTCTCTGGAGATCCAGACCAGAACTTGGCTGGAGATCCTGGCTAGGCTGCTGATCAACTGAACACTGTCTCCGTGTCCTTCCTTCTTCGCCGACTCCGTCTATGCCTTTGGGAACCCCTGGACCTGCTGGGGTTGGACCCCGGCACCCCCCAACTGCCATCCCCTGCAGACCTGGTTCCCCCCAACTGCCCTCCCTGCAGGCCTGGTCGCCCCCAACTGCCCTCCCTTGCTGGCCTGATCGCCCACAACTGCCCTCTCCTGCTGGCGATCTTGTGGCTGTGGGTGCTGCCATCTTTGAGGGTGGGGCAGTCAATTAGCATATTCCCTCCTTATTGGCTGTGGGTGCCACCATCTTTGCAACAGCATAAGGGTCAATTAGCATATTCCCTCTTTATTAGATAGGATGTAGAGGACATAGAGAACACAGACTCTGCTCTGAGCTCTTGTTGGAGGAAAGGGCACACAACATGACACTTTTCTAAGTGTCTATAATAGCATGAACTGAACACCAAAATGCTAAGAAGGTACCAAATAAAAGTGAGAATTGTATACACAAAGAACATTTATTTGATGGACAAAGGGGGAAAAAAAGAACCGGAAAGATGTCAGATGAGAAACATAAAAACGAAGCTTAGGTGTTTTCCCTAAAAATCTTTAAAATTATAAAATGGAAAAGGGTTTCTTTTATTAAAAATAGAAAAAAAATGACTTAGGTTAGGGTATTTGGGTTTCTTTTTTCCGAGACTTTGATTTCTTTTTCATCCCACAGGAGGGAGTGTGGCCAGGCTCAGTCCAATCTCAGTCTCAACAGTAAGGCTTGGAGAAACTAAGATGGCGGCATAGGTAAACACCGGGAAATTGCCGCCTCACACAACAATTGAAAATTACCGCAAAGGACAGAGCAAACATCATCCAGAACAACAGGAAGGCTGGCTGAGTGTAAATTCTACAACTAGAAGGAAAGAAAAGCACGCTGAGAGCCAGAGGAGCTGCAGAGGTGAAGTGCAGAGGTACAAGTGCAGAGGTACGGCCGGCTCGCGCGCGCACGCGAGTAAAGGGGGTGGCACCTGAGGACGCGGCTGTCTTTTTGAATCACAAGCTCCCGACTGCTCTGAACTCCGGTTCTGGGAAGTCTCTGGGGACCCAGGACTCATACGGGGAGAAGCTGATCTGTCCGGCAGCGGGCGAACTTGAAGGCGGCTTTCCGTCAGAGGTGCTTGCAACAATTAGCGGGTCACTGAGACCCGCGACTCCAGGCGGAGAATCAGCCATAGCTCCTTGATCTGCCCTTTGATTCCCTGAGACCCCGCCCCACCCAGGCTGCGGCAGAGGCTTTTGCATGTGAATGTACCTAACTGCAGCCGAGCCAGGCAGACCCGGAACTTCCAAGAGAAGGCCCAAGGCCCCGCAGCGGCTTGCATTGCTTCACAGCTGAGCCTCTTCGTGGCTCCTGCTGTGTGGCCTCAGGCAGAGGCTGAATTAGCACCTCCTTAGATCCAGGAGCCACTGTACCCAGTGGTCAGAGGGGGACCATCCAGATTGCAACTCCTCAGATCCATAAGGGACACACTCAGGGAGCAGACTCAGTGAGCACCAAAGCCCCACTGAAGCAAGTCTTGCCCCAGAAGGGTGTCTTCAGCACAGAAGTTCTCCCACTTTAGACACAGCTGATTCTCACAGCCAATTGGCCTGGAGGTCAATTCCTCCCAGTGATTCTACAACAACCAAGGCACCAAGAGTGCACCAAGAGTGTCCACCCCAGGTAACTGGGGAGACTGAGCTACTGGGCCCTACAGGACACCTGGCGTGCAGGGCCACTCTATCAACACAGGGAAGCTGCCAAAATGCGGAGACAAAGAAACAGGTCACAAATGGCAGAAATGGAGGAAAGCAAACGATTGGATATAGAGTTCAAGGCCACGTTTATAAGGTTTTTCAAGAATTTTATGGAAACCGCCGATAAATTTAATGAATCCCTCAATAAGTATAGTGAGACCATGGAGGACATGAAAAAGGACCAACTAGAAATTAAGCATACACTGACTGAAATAAAGAATAATTTACAGAGATCCAGCAGCAGACAAGAGGATCCCAAGAATCAAGTCAAAGATTTGAAATACAAAGAAACAAAAAATACCCAACCGAAAAAGAAAAAAGAAAAGAGATTCCAAAAATATGAAGATAGTGTAAGGAACCTCTGGGACAACTTCAAGCGTACCAACATCAGAATTATAGGGGTACCAGAAGGAGAGAGAGGGCAAGATATTGAAAATCTTTTTGAAGAAATAATGACAGAAAACTTCCCCTACCTGGTGAAAGAAATGGACTTACAAGTCCAGGAAGCGCAGAGAACCCCAAACAAAAGGAATCCAAAGAGGATCACACCAAGACACATCATAATTAAAATGCCAAGAGCAAAAGATAAAGAGAGAATCTTAAAAGCAGCAAGAGAAAGATAGTCAGTTACCTACAAGGGAGTACCCATACGACTGTCAGCTGATTTCTCAACAGAAACCATGCAGGCCAGAAGAGAGTGGCAAGAAATATTCAAAGTGATGAATAGCAAGAACCTGCAACCAAGATTACTTTATCCAGCAAAGCTATCATTCAGAATAGAAGGTCAGATAAAGAGCTTCACGGATAAGAAAAAGCTAAAGGAGTTCATCACCACCAAACCAGGATTATATGAAATGCTGAAAGGTATCCTTTAAGAAGAGGAAGAAGAAGAAAAAGGTAAAGATACAAATTATGAACAACAAATATGCATCTATCAACAAGTGAATCTAAGAATCAAGTGAATAAATAATCTGATGAACAGAATGAACTGGTGATTATAATAGAATCAGGGACATAGAAAGGGAATGGACTGACTATTCTTGGGGGGGAAAGGGGTGTGGGAGATACAGGAAGAGACTGGACAAAAATCGTGCACCTATGGATGAGGACAGTGGGTGGGGAGTGAGGGCGGAGGGTGGGGCGGGAACTAGGAGGAGGGGAGTTATGGGGGGGAAAAAGAGGAACAAATGTAATAATCTGAACAATAAAGATTTTTAAAAAATAAATAAAAATAAAAAGAGATGATTAGTCTAAGTCCAGAAGAAAATAAGGAATGGAGAAGAGAAAATCATTTCATTTCAATTCTTTCTTCATCCCATATGCAGGTACGTGGACATTTTTTAAACTATTAAAAATACTTTTTCATTTGTTTTTAATGTTTTAAAGGTAGCAATAATTTTACCTGGTCTTTCCACTTTTATAACTTCTGCTCCAAGATCTCCTAAGTTCATCGTAGCAAAAGGTCCTGCCAATACTCTACAATGTTAAACAATGATATATAAATTACCACCTTGAAGATTTTTATATTAATTTTCTTAATAGTCCATCAACACAGACAAGCTTATATAATGATAGCAAGAATTAAAATTGATAAAACTGTCCAAAATGTAATTTGGCCATATGTTTCAAGAGTTTTAAAAAGTATATTCCCTTGGATGTAGTAATTCTACTTCCAGAAATCTATCCTAAGGAAGAAGTTAAAAGATGACTGAGATTGCCAGCACCGGTTTGGCTCAGTGGATAGAGCGTCGGCCTGCGGACTGGGGGGTCCCGGGTTTGATTCCGGTCAAGGGCATGTACCTTGGTTGCGGGCACATCCCCGGTGGTGGGTGTGCAGGAGGCAGCTGATTGATGTTTCTCTCTCATCGATGTTTCTAACTCTCTATTCCTCTCCCTTCCTCTCTGTAAAAAATCAATAAAATATATTTTAAAAAAAAATTACTGAGACAAAGATTTATGTAATAGGAAACCTACCTTATAATAGTGAAATATTGAGGGATGATTAATTTTGTGACAACTATATAATAAAATATTGTATATTTTTGTTGATTTTTGAATGACAGGAAAACATTAAAAATATAACATTATATTTAAAATATGGGTAAAACTATCATTTCAATATGGTTCAAATATTTGTTTTTAAAAATATATTTAAATATGCAGGTTGGAAAGAAATGCATAAGTATTATACTAATTGTCGTTTAGAATGATAAAATTACAGGAATTTTTTTCTTTCCAAAATTTAGATACTAAGCATATAAGCACCCTCTTGTAATATAAAAGATGAATATTTTTTGAGAAGTTAAAACTCAACCACCAAAAAACAGATAGGCCAATACAAACCTTGTTAGATCCAGAACTTTTATACCCTCCAATGGCTTCACATTGTCAGTATCTGCCAAAACACGGAAAACACTTGAAGAGTATTGAATACTAATTTTCAGGAGAAAGAATCAAGACTTCTTCACACTGTGTATTGAGCAATTTCTATTACTACCAAAAGAAAATGTTTTTCTTTTACACTATTTCTGCTTTATATGTAACACGGAAATCTTGACCTGATCCAATTAAGTCAGTTTGTAAAAATTAAAACCCCCAATCCCAGATTATTCACTATTAAGTCACCAGCTACACTTGCAATAGTTTGAAAAATAAAAAGTAAGAAGTGGAGAGGTATATAAGCTGAGCACAGAGGAATTTTAGGGCACTGAAAATACTCTATATGATGCTCTAATGTTTGATGTGTAACTATACATTTTTCCAAACCCGAAGAATGTACATCACCAAGAGTGAACCCTAATATAAAGTATGGACTTTGGCTGATTATGATGTGTCAATGTAGGCTCATCAATCGTAACAAAAGTACCCTCTGGAGGAGGCTGTGCATGTGTGGGGGTAGGGAATATACGGGAAATCTCTGTAACTCCCTCTCAATTTTCCTGTGAACCTGACACTGCTCTAAAAATATACAGCCTTTAAAAAACAAATAAAAAGTAAACTAAACAGCCCTAGCTGGTTTGGCTCAGTGGATAGAGCGTCACCCTGCGGACTGAAGGGTCCCGGGTTGGATTCCGGTCAAGGGCACATGTCCAGGTTGCAGACTTGGTCCCCGATAAGGGGGCATGGGGGAAGCAACTGATCAATGATTCTCTCTCTCCCTCTCCCTTCCTCTCTGAAATCAATAAAAATATATTTTAAAAAAAATAAAATAAAAAGTAAACTAAACAAGAAAAAAGTTCTAACAAAAAAATAACAATAAAGACCTCTGCATATTTGTTCTACATTTAAGACAGGAAGAAAAAATGATTTTTTAAAGTTTATTAAACAATTTACAATCATCTGTGCATTTCCTTTTTCTTTCCACCCATTAGCTTTAAAAATAAGAAGACAGCCCTGGACAGTGTGGCTCAGTTGGCTGATGCATCATCCGTGCACTGAAAGAGGGCGGGTTTGATTCCCAGTCAGGGCACACCTGGTTTGCAGGTTCAATCCCCATAGCTGGTCCCAGTCGTGTGTGGGGGGCAAGCGATTGATGTTTCTCTCTTTCATTAATGTTTCTCTCTCTCTTTTCCTCTTTCTCTTAAAAAAATCAATTAAAAAACATGTCCTTGGTAAGGATTAAAAAAGAAAAGAAGATAGGTTGGCAATTATCTCATTAATTCACTGCATATCTAACATCAACATTAAATCACAAAATCAAATTACGGTCAAATGGCTTACAAAGTTCAGATCAGGCTGAACTTATGAAGAAAAATGATGAAACTAATTGGTTCAATACATTTTTTTTTTAAATCCTCACCTGAGGATATGATTTTATTGATTTAGAGAGAGAAAGAGATATCAAACCACCAATCTAGGTATAAGCCCTAACCAGGAATCAAACCCACACCATTTTGGTGTACCAGACAATGCTCCAATTAACTGAGCCACTCAGCCAGGGATGTTCGATACATTTTTTTAATGGACTTCATTAGTTCCTGCGGCACTAAGTGGGCTGGGAGAGAAGCCTGTAGGAGTGGGTACATCACAGCTACTGCCATACACAGAAAATTCTGACATTTCCAGAGCTTTTGGAGTCAGGCGTGATTTTCACTTTCCCTTAAGATGGAGCATATTTTCACAAGCATTATTTGGATTCTTTGAATCATTCATCTTCAACGGAGAAATGAAAAGGAAAACTATACAAAGACACATCAGAAAGATGCTCCAGTTTTCTGAGCAGACCACTCCAAGATTCTAATGAGAATTCTGAGCACATAGTAAAAGAGAACACTTATCTCTGTGAGTGACTTAGAGTGCTGATTACTTCGTGAACATTCAAGGAATGGCTTTTGAACTAAAGCAAACAGCAGAACCAGACATTCCAAAAGAGGTCTGAAGAAATGGGAAATTGTCAACATACCACAGAGTTGATCCTATGCTATGTTAATCTATATATATAAAAACCTAAGCAACCATTAGGACTAAATGACCAGAACAACCGGTCGACCAGTCGCTATGATGCGCACTGACCATCAGGGGGAAGATGCTCAACACAGGAGCTGCCCACTAGTGGTCAGTGCACCCCCACAGCCAACCTCCCACAGCCGGCCAGCAGTGTTGGCAGCTGGCGTCTGTTGCTTCCGCACTGGCTGGTGACCGTCACCTTCAGCTCTGGGCTGGGACAGGGAACCGGGATTAGGTGGTGGTGGATCCCTTTCCGAGGGGGGCCAAAGGCCAGCTCCCTCTGTGGAGCTGGCAGCCAACTCCTGCGCCCCATCCCTCCCCGTGGCCAGCAGGCCCCAATTGGCCTGGCCCTGATCGGCGGCCAGGCCTAGGGACCCCACCTGTGCACGAATTCATGCACCGGGCCTCTAGTACTGAAATGTTTGCCTAAGAATTTACCCTTGTATCTATCTCTCCTCTAAGCTCTAATTTATGTTCCTTCCTTCTCATTATATACTTTTTCCCAACATCATTTGCTAAAATCCTACCCATGCTTCAAGTCCCCATTAAATTGCCAGTTCTCAATGAATTTATTTCTTATTTTCTAACTGGGTATTATTTCTGTGACTTTAACTCACAGATGTTGTTGTTGTTCTTAAGACATTCACTTTATTCAGCTTTGGGTTCTTATTATTTATACAGTATTTATCTCCTATCCATTTTGTACTTTTGCACTGATGATCACTAAGCTTTATACATACTAAGTACTCTATAAATAGTTAATTGAAATCAATTAACCCAAGATTAACCCAAGGCAAAAACAATTTTTTTATTTTTTCCATCATCATTTATCCCCCCAAACCCTCTTCCCCTTAGTAATCACCACACTGTTGTCTATGTCCATGAGTACTTTCTCTCTTTTCTTTTTTGCTCAATCCCCCTCCCCTCCCCACCATTACCCCTCCACCACCCCTTTACTCCCATCCCTACTCCAGAGCTGTCTGCCTGCTCTCTATCTATGAGATTGTCTTTGTTTTGTTTGTTAGTTCAGTATGTCCATTAAATTCCACATGAGTGAAATCATATGGTACTTGTCTTTCTCTCACTGGCTTATTTCACTTAGCATAATGTTCTCCAGGTCCATCCACGCTCTCCCAAAAGGAGAAATTTTCTTCCTTTTTACAGCAGAGTAGTATACCATTGTGTAAATGTACCACAGCTTTTTTTATCCACTCATCTACTGATGGACGCTTGGGCTGCTTCCAAATTTTGGCTATTGTTAATAATGCTACAATGGGTGCATATATTCTTTTGAATTAGTATTTCAGGTTTCTTCAAATAAATTCCCAAAAGTGGAATTGCTGGGTCATAAGGCAGTTCCATGTTTAATTTTTTGAGGTAACTCCACACTGCTTTCCACAGTAGCTACACCAGTCTGTATTCTCACCAACAGTGAACAAGGGTTGTCTTTTCCACATCCTCGCCAACACGTCTTTGTTTATTTATTGATGATAATCATTCTGACAGGTGTGAGATGATATCTCATTCTGGTTTTAATTTGCATCTCTCCAATGGTTAGTGACATTGAGCATCCTTTCATATGTCTATTGGCTATCTACATGTCCTCTTTGGAGAAGTGTCTATTCGGGTTCTTTATACATTTAAAAATTAGATTGTTTGGGGGGTTTGTTGGTGTTCAGTTTTGTAAGTTCTTTATAAAGTTCAGATATTAACCTTTAATCAGATGTACTGACAAATATGTTCTCCCATTCAGTGGGTTGTCTTTTCATTTTGTTGATGGTTTCCTTTGCTGTGGAAAACTTTAGTTTAATGTCGTACCATTTGTTTATTTTCCTTTTTGTTTCTCTTGCCCTAGGAAATATATCAGGAAAAAATATTGCTACAAGAAATATCCAAGACTTTACTGCCTATGTTTTCTCCTAGGGTTTTTATGGTTTTGAGTCTAACATTCAAGTCTTTAGTCCATTTTGAGTTTATTCTTGTGTTTGGTGTAAGAAGGTGGTCTAGTTTTGTTGTTTTACATGCATCTGTCCAATTTTCCCAACACCATTTACTGAATAGACTATCTTTACCACATTGTATGTTTTTCCCTCCTTGGTCAAATATTCATGTGGCTATAAAGGCATGGGTTTATGTCTGGGCTCTCTTTTCTGTTTCACTGGTCTATATGTCTGTTTTTATGCCGTACCACACTGTTTTGATTACATGGCTTTGCAGTATAGTTACATATCTGGTAGCGTGAGTCCTCCAACTTTGTTCTTCTTTCTCAAGATCGCTGTTACTATTTGGAGTCTTTTGTGGTTCCATATAACTTTTGTTCTAGTTCTGTGAAATACACCATTGGCATTTTGATAGGAATGGCACTGAATCTGTAGATTGCTTTGGGTAGTAAGGACATTCTAATGATGTTAATTCTATCTATGAACATGGTATATGCTTTCACTTATTTGTATCTTCTTCAATTTCTTGTTTCAGTGTCTTATAATTTTCCAAGTACCAGTCCTTTCTATCCTTGGTTAAATGTATCCCTGGGTATTTTATTCTTTTTGAAGCAATTGTGAATAAAATTGTTTTATTAGTTTCCCTTTCTGATAATTCATTATTGGTGTATAAAAATGCAATTGACTTCTAGATATTTATTTTGTATCCTGCTACTTTACTGAATTTACTTGTTAAGTTCTAGTAGTTTTTTTTTTATGGAATCTTTAGAGTTTTCTATATACAGTATCATGTCATCTGCAAATAAGTTTTACTGCTTCCTTTCCAACATGGATGCCTTTTATTTCTTCTTCTGGCCTGATTGTTTTGGCTAGGACTTCCAGTACTATGCTCCAATAAACTAAAAAAAAAAAAAAAAATATTTAAATGTTTCTTACGTTAACACTCTAGGCTAGGCATGTTGCAAAACAGAGTGAGGAGTGGCAGCTGCAAAAACATGTATAGGCTGAAAAGCACAGGCTATCCATGAGGCAAAGAATGAATGAGTTTAAGTTCTTTTGTGGTAGGTGGTTAGACACACATGAGCAGAGCAAGGACGATGGGGCAGGTACAGAGGTGGGGGGGGCGGTGGCGGCGCGCGATAGCCGGGGGTACCTAGCAAAGGACAATTCTAGGGTGGCACCTCGCTCCCAGGGTGACCATTGCCCCCTAGCATATCACTGGTCATGTGGTTTAGACTCCCTGACCATTCTTCCCTTGAGATAACATCTAGGCCTCAGTTGCATTTCAGCTTGAGCTCAGAAAAGCAGCAAAACCACACAGACAAGCAATGCCCCACGGACCTCAGGACCAACTACACTGAATAATGACTCCCTGCCCTGGCGCCCAGCAATCAATCAGTGGAGACCCTGACCCGGAAAGGACACCTGGAAAGCTGTTGAACAGTCTATTGAGATCTTCCCCTGGGACCTCCCCTAAAAGCTCTACCCTTAAAACCCACAGGACGGGGACCCACTGCCTCTCCTTCCCTGGAGCAGGCCATTGCCTCCACCTTCTCCCTCCACCTCACCATCCCCCGCCCCTGCCAGGTTCATTAACTTTACCTTCCTTCCTTCTAAGCTCCCAGGGCCCTTTCTTTGCCTCTATAACTGAAGCGTATTTCTTCTATGAATTACTCCTTCCACCTCTGTGATTTTATAAATAAAGGTTACCGTATAGTTTGCGTCTTGAGTCTGGCCTCTGAATTCTTTCTTAGCCAGAACGCAAGGACCCAGGTTGCTGAACCCAGGCCCAGGGACCCCAGGAGTCGAACACCTGGTGACATTCCCGCCGCCAACACTTTAAGACTGTTTCCTACAAGCTGGTTTCAAGGTTTCTGTGACTATAACCCCAAATTCTGAAAGAGTAAAGAACGTTCTACACAACTGTGGCCAATTTAAATTTCGAATCCTAAACAAATTCCGGGACAGCTGTCTGATACCAAGGCGTATTTTATTATACATTGGGTGTCGTTCTTGATTTATCACATTTTTCTTTATAACGAAAAGTCTGTGAAACGATAAGTGAGCGCGTTGGCCAAATTTTGTTCTTTGAAAATCAGTCCTCCTGCTTCCTAGCCACCTCCCTCGCCTGCTAATCCAAAAGAGGGGTAAAGTCCGGCAGTTGTTTGCAGAGACTCTCCAAGTTAGAGATGCACTCTGCACCCCCTTCTGAAATGCGGGTGCACATTGTTAAAGTTATTTAAAGGAGGAGAGAGCGGGTAGCCCAGGGCGGAGCGGGGGGCGGACCCGCAGCGGGAAGCTCCCAGCCCCGGGCCGCACGCCGGGCAGCTGGGGCGGCCGTGGAGCGGACGACGCCAGCCCCGAGGCCCCGAGCCCGGGCGCGGGGAGGCGGACAGCCCCGAGGGCGGGCGGCGGGGCGAGCAGGAGTTTCGGAAGGCTCGGGCACTTGGCTCCGGGCGCCGCCGGAGGCTGGAGGCTGGGGCGAGGTGCGCTTCGCCGCCCAGACCGAGCCGTGGGGGTACCTGACTGCGGGGGGCCGGTCCACAGCTGCCTCCTGCCGCCCGGGCCGCGCACACAGCCGGTCCTCCGCAGAGCAGCCACCCGCGCCAGCGCAGCCAGCATCTCGAGCCTCTGCGACACCGCGGCCCCAGCGGGAGTGAGCCCGGCGCCCGCGCGACCTGCAGCCGCGGGGAACGCCCCCCGCCGCCGGGACCGCCCGGGCGGGGGCGGGAGCGCGGGGCGGAGCTCACCAGCCTGGGCAGGGGCGGGAGCGCGGGGCGGAGCTCACCAGCCCGGGCGGGGGCGGGAGCGCGGGGCGGAGCTCACCAGCCCGGGCAGGGGCGGGAGCGCGGGGCGGAGCTCACCAGCCCGGGCGGGGGCGGGAGCGCGGGGCGGAGCTCACCCGCCTGGGCAGGGGCGGGAGCGCGGGGCGGAGCTCACCAGCCCGGGCGGGGGCGGGAGCGCGGGGCGGAGCTCACCAGCCCGGGCGGGGGCGGGAGCGCGGGGCGGAGCTCACCAGCCCGGGCAGGGGCGGGAGCGCGGGGCGGAGCTCACCCGCCTGGGCAGGGGCGGGAGCGCGGGGCGGAGCTCTCCCAGCCAGGGCAGGGGCGGGGGCGCGGGGCGGAGCTCTCCCCGCCCGGGCAGGGGCGGGAGCGCGGGGCGGAGCTCTCCCCGCCCGGGCGGGGGCGGGAGCGCGGGGCGGAGCTCTCCCCGCCTGGGCGGGGGCGGGAGCGCGGGGCGGAGCTCACCCGCTCGCGTCACTGGCTGGGCAGGTGTCCCACCAGCTGCCCCGACCAGGCGCCGCCAGACTGTACAGGCGGTTTCCGAGCCGGGCGTCCGGCCTCTCTAGTGTCCTCTTCTTCCTCCTGCCTTTCTTTAATTCGCTGGTTCTTTACCCCATTAAATAACCCGCCCGGCGTGGCTCCGTGGTTGAGCGTCCATCTCTGAACCAGGAGGTCACGGTTCCATTCCTGGCACGTGCCCGGTTGTGGGCTCGATTCCTAGTGTGGGGCGTGCGGAAGGCAGCCGATCAATGATTCTCGCTCATCACTGATGTTTCTATCTCTCTTCCGCTCCCTTCCTCTCTGAAATCAATAGAAATAAATACTGCCCCACTTGTTCCCCTGCTCCTAACGGAACCTTTGGGGAGCCGGAACCAATGTGCTGTGCGGCTCCGGCAGCCGGGGGACTGCTTTGGTATGGGACCACCAGCTCTCCCCGGTGGCTCAGTTCAGACAGTTCCGGGGACGCGGGAGTGAGGCCTTCCTCTGCCGACATGCACCGACAGAACTTCCGACCTCCGACTCCTCCTTACCCCGGCCCGGGGGTAGGAGGTTGGAGCAGCGGGAGCAGCTACCGGGGTACCCCGGGCGGAGGCGGGCCGCGGCCTCCCTCCCCTCGGGACGGGTACGGGAGCCCGCATCACACGCCGTCGTTCGGGCCCCGGTGTAGGCCCTATGGGAGCAGCCACTCTCCGCGACACGGCGGCAGCTTCCCCGGGGGCCGGTTCGGGTCTCCGTCCCCTGGCGGCTACCCTGGCTCCTACTCCAGGTCCCCCGCGGGGTCCCAGCAGCAATTCGGCTACTCCCCGGGGCAGCAGGCCCACCCCCAGGTAACACATGGCCAGCGTTGGCGGAGTTCTTACTGTATGGCAGGCACGGTACCAGTAATCCCTGTCCGTGGATTATTTTTTATTTTTCGATCCTCTCTGAGGTGAGACTATCGCTTGGTAGCCCCTCTTGGCAGACGAATAAACTGAGGCTCAGAGAAGTTAAGTAACGGTCTCCAGGTTCCCCGAGCAAAGCCTTTCTTTCTAGAGCCCTCGGCTGCCCCCAGGTCTCTCCCCGTTGTCGGAGGTCTCGTCAGCCCGTCTCAGTGCATTTATGCCGAGCCCGGCCTCCAGGCGCACAGCTCCGGCTCCCGGCACAGCGGTCGGCTCGGTTGCGGGGTCCTAGCTCCTGCACCCTCCCCCCTTTCCTTCCCCGGCTTTGTTTGCGAACCGCACTGGCTTCCGCCCCAAGGGTTGTCCGGGGAAGCTCGGTGCTGGCGGCCGCTTCCTGTTCCCCTCAGTGAGAGCGGGTGCGGGAGAGGGGGCTTCCGGTGGGCGCAGGATTGGTGGCTTGCAACTCGCGTGTACTCGATGCCTTGCCATCTTTGCTTATGCTAAGTCAACCCCGTCCCTTTAAATCTAGAGCTAATGAAGATGGGAAGGTTCTAGAAATCTTTAAGCTGTAGGGTTTACAAGTTTTAAATCCCCCCAGAAAATAGGGGCATTTTGAGGGGGAGAAAAAATGAAATACAATTGTTTCTTAATTTCACCACCAGTTGGTAGTTCTGCAAAGTTAGAAAACCCAAAGTATTTTGAGGTGACCGTGAGCATGGAATTAATAATAGAAGAGCATACCAAGTTGGTTTAAATACATTTTAAAAACAAAAACACTAGATTAAATACAGATGGAGTTTGCAATTGAACGTATTTGGCTTCAAAGGCACATCAACTTGAAACTGGCAGTGTGACCCTTACGACCTTTTCGAAAGTACCAGTCATCCCTAGGAAATGTTTTTTTTAACTGATGATTTTTCTCCTAAAGGGTTCTCCAAGGACATCTACACCCTTTGGATCAGGGCGTGGTAGAGAAAAAAGAATGTCTAATGAGTTGGAAAGTTATTTCAAACCTTCAATGCTTGAAGACCCTTGGGCTGGCCTAGAACCAGTGTCTGTAGTGGACATAAGCCAACAGTACAGCAATACTCAAACATTCACAGGCAAAAAAGGAAGATACTTTTGTTAACATTTCTGAAATTCAACGGGAAGCTTCATGTGTCAGGAACATCTTGGACAAAACTCACTTGTGTGCCTAAGTTGAACCCTGACATGGTGACTCTGACTGAATAATTAGTTGAGTCTTCTTGGTATTTTTCATCATGTCAAATATTGTGGGTATGAGAAAAGAAATATGGTAGGATAATTTGCAATATTTCTCTGAAAGTGCCTACCACATTTTAGAAGATTTACAGTTTCCAACTATTTAACATTCTTGGTTATATAATGGACATTTGTCTTTTAATGTTTTTCCAGTGTTTTAAAATAAAACATTTTGTCTTCCTAGCTATATTGTGCTTTTGTCATATGCTAAAGGAATAGAAGTATTAAATTAATGCTTTGTCATCAGAATTCGTAAGTAAATATTTTGCCTACTACTTTTGAAAATAAATTAATAAACCATCCTTTGAGCTATAGACAGTTCGATATTTGTTCACCCAGGGAAAGAGGGGTCAAGGAAGAGAATAAAGGAGAGTTCTGTTCCTGTCTGTTATAACCATTGTTTTCTGTGCATATTTTCTGTAATGCTTTTGTTAAAATGCATCGGAACTTGACTGGAAGCCACAGAAACTCAAGCTTAAGTAAAGAGTTTTGAACCCTTATTTAACTGGAAAAGGCAAGAACATACCTATTTCTTGCATAGCGAGGTCAAAGAATTTTGTGTCTGAATGTCTCTACATTACTCAGTATGTGGAGTCATTTTCTCTTGAGGCTAAGAAAGATGGCTGCTGGCAGTCTCTATTCACTTCCCCTGTGAAGAGGACCTTTCCCACCTTAGGAATCCAGGGAAGGCAGGTTGGCCGTGCTTCCTTAGGTTGTGTTTGTGTAGTCCTTTTCCAGTAACTGTCCAAGGTATGAGGCCTAATTAGTTTGAACAGTGAACACTCCCCTGAATGAGATGGAGCTGTGATTTTTAGCCCCACTATGCCTACCTGAAGTAGAGAAGTGGTTTTCCACCGAGAGAAATGTTATGAATATTTACATACAGTAATGAAGAGAAAAATATGAAGGGATTTTTTTTTTATTTTTAAAAAATCAAGTCTTATAACATCCAGGCTTTTTAAATATTTTGAGGTCACAATACATGAAAATAGAGCTAGTTAAAATTTTGTTTACACGTTCCCAGAAATAAATGTCCAAAAATGAAATGATCACACCACCTAGTTGAGCCATACTCAGTTAATTTTGTTAGGTCTTCACATAGGCAAAGAAGAAAATGAGAAGGGAAGGACTTTAGATTAATAAAAACTCCATGATACCCAGGAGTACTACTGCCAAATACTAGTTGGATGAGTTATTTAACTTCTCTATGCCTCAGTTTTCTCATGTAAAATGAAGACATTAACAGCACCCGTGTCATAGAGGTGCTGTATTTGAGGACTAAATGGGTTTACATGTGTGACCCTGTTCGGCCAGAGCCTGGCACATGGTGAGCACTCACACAGTTTGTGGCTATTTCTCATTCACCCCAATATCCTCAGCTCTTAGAATGATGCCTGGAAAAAAAGTAGGTGCTTAATCAATATTAGGTGAATAAATGCAGACATTCTGATTATATCTACTATATCGTTCTGCCCTTATATCCTGTATATTAAAAAATAGTAAATACTTTTCCCCCAGTATATTAAAGGAAATGGCTTTATTCCCTAACATCTCGTCTTTCCAAATGATTCAAGGTCATGACGTATAATGAAAATTAGAACAAGTGTATTACTTTTTTAAATCTTTTATTGAACTTCATAGGTAAGAAATATTATCTTTAGGAAATAGCTTTTGGAAATAACTATTAAAGCAACTCAGAGATCACTGGGTTATTGGCAAAAATGATAAAGGAAGTCAAGGAGTATTTTTGTGCTAAAATATATATTTGGAAGACTTTCAAATTTTAACTTCTAATAGTTTATGTGCATTTTATTTTACTCTAAGTGTAATGTTAAACAACTAAATGTAAAACTTATTTTTCCTGTTAAGTTACCAACATATACTTCCAGAGGTCTGACTTTTTCTAATTTTTTTAAGAGAAACACTTTTTGTTATCAGAAAAGATACATTGCTGTATACTCTAGTTGGTCATGTCAGTTATCAAAGTTCTTTTGACATTGATATTTTGGTTTGTTTCTATTAGCCTACTTTTGTTTAGCTGAATGAAAAAAAGTGGATTATTCTTTTAAATGAAAAATGGTTGTTTTTTTAGTGTTTCAGAATACACACTTTTACCTGCTAAATAATTTCATTAGAAAAATTTATACTTACGTATGCATCTTAAATATTTATATAATTAAAGAATGTAAAAATAATCTATAGTTGTGTCTTCAGGCAACAATATCCAACTTTTCCAAGGGATATGCAGGCACAGAAAGCTTTAAGGGACCCAGAGCCAGATCCTCAATTCCCCTCTGTACTCTTTGTTAAAACTGATCTGCCTTTAAAGACCACCTCCATGACCAGTGGATTATGCCAGTTCTCCATTTTTCTTCTGCCATTATGTAATCATCCTATCCCACTTAAAAAAAAAAATACCTATGGCAGTGTATTTTTCAAAAATTACCCCAATAATATTTCAGGTCTCACATACTCTTCTAGAACCTTGCCACTACCCCCATCAAGACGTGAACTTAGGTCCCTTCCCTTTGAACTTGAGTAGATCTTTCCTTCCTTTCCACCAAGGAAGTATGGTGGAAGGTAATGTATTTTCATTGTGGTTGAGATGTGGTCTTAGAAATGGGTTATATTGGCCAATGTGGAGATGTTCAGAATTTAGATGTATTGTCAAGTAGGAAGACAGAGTGATGACAGGTTTTGTATAATGACTTTGCTTTTTCTGTCACCTGACTATTCAAAAAACCATTTTTCCTGTAGTTGAGTAGTGTGAAAGTAAAGCAAAGAGAGCCTGAGGGAAAGACCCTTATTTTTAGGCAACTAATTGGAAGGTTGCTGACCTCATCTATCTTAGCATATTCAAGCATTACGGGTTTTGGTGAATCTGATGTCAAGCAAACTGTCTTCACCATTATCAATAATGGTAAAGAGCCTGATGAATACGTCTAAAACCTGTCTGAGTAGCAGAATTTGCATGATTTCAAGGAGAAAGTTAAAATTAGAACAAGTGTATTACTTTTTTATTTCTCACAAATTAACATTACATCTTCAAGTTGAAAGATCATATTTCAGAGGTGAGTTCATGATTTTATATTTTCTAGAGCATTTTTCAGATTCTTGGGTGAAATATTTTTTTATTAACCTTTGCCAGGTTCATTATTAGATTCTGTAAATTCATATTAAAATTTTACCTGGTCCAAGGCTCCTGCTTATTGTCTCTGAGCTATTTATCTGCTTTTTCCATTCTTACTATATATTTAGGTTTAAAAATTAACAAGTATAGTGTGGGTTTTACTGTAAATAAAACAATAGTCATCAGTAGTAGTCATAAAACATAATAGCCGTCAGGATACCTTGCATAAGCCCTGAAATTACTAATGACTATCTTTTTGCTTTTAATTTCCATAGGCAAATATAATTTTTTCTAATGTAAGACATTATTATTATATGATTCGCCATTATATATCACTTAGTAAAAAGAAAAACATTGCCAACTAAATTATGTTATGCCAAAAAGAATAAACTATGATATGCCATTGATTATAAGATGCATCCTAATTTCAGAGATGTTAAAATGTGAATCTTAGCTTGATAAATAGCTTAAACCAGTGGTCGGCAAACTCATTAGTCAACAGAGACAAATATCAACAGTACAACAATTGACATTTCTTTTGAGAGCCAAATTTTTTAAACTAAACTATATAGGTAGGTACATTGTTATTAACTTAATTAGGGTACTCCTAAGCTGGCCTTTGCTAAAAACGTCCTCAGTCTGGTTGAGGTACGTTCACTGAGGCCACCCCTTCCAACTCTCCCATCCACACTCATCTTGTATACTTGTTTCGTCTATCTCCTTTCGTTCATCCTCTCTATATGTCCAAACCATCTCAACATACCTTTTTCAATCCTCAACACTACATCTTCTTTCACTCCACAATGTTCCCTAAAATTAACTTAATAAACTTTACTTAAAGTTTTAAGTCAACTTCGCACTATATGTGCGTGCCCGCACGTGGTATTTTGTGGAAGAGCCACACTCAAGGGGCCAAAGAGCCGCATGTGGCTCGTGAGCCGCGGTTTGCTGACCACTGGCTTAAACAATACTTAAAAGCAGAACATATAATTACATGTAGGTATAGGTGTAAATGCCCATAAAATGTAATCTAAGGACATAGTGCATTTAACTGTAGAAAACTACTTAAGATTAGTTCTTCCATGTCAGATTTTTATATTCTCTTCTAATTTTGTAACAAACATAAATACTTTTCAAATACATTTCTAAATCACTATATAATCATCTTCAAGATATCTATGCAATTTCCAATTTTGAATCATATTTCTGAGCAAGGTGATTCTCCTCACCTGGTTCATCCTCAGAGTCACCTGGAGAATTTCATGAAATGCAAATTCCACCTGCCTACAAGAGAAGTCTTACCCAGATTCCTAGGGTGTCTTTGGCATGGCTTCGAAAGTTGTCTTTTGTTCGTGTGCACTTGTGAGCACTCTGGGCAGGGCTGGAAGCAGAGTAACAGTGAGCCCTGGGCACAGCATGAGGGTAGCACTCATGCTACCCCCTTGCTCCACCCCAGTCAGGGGTCTCCTAAAATTGTGTGGGGAAAATAGGTGCCTCTAGTCTAGGCAGTAGTTCTCAATCTTGGCTGCACATTAGAATCACCTGGGAATCTTTTTTAAATCCTGATTTCTGGGCCTCATCTTCCGGAAATTCTATTTCTTTGTTACTAATGTGGCCCCACCACATAACAAAGAAAGACTTTCCGGAGGATGAGGCCCAGAAATCAGGATTTTAAAAAGAATTCCCCGGTGATTCTAATGTGCAGCCAAGGTTGAGAACCACTGGTATAAAAGAAATCTGGAGACATAATTTATGTAAATGTTTTTTAATCCTCAACCAATGATATATTTTTATTGATTTTTTTTTTTTAGGAGAAAGGGGGAGAGAAAGAGAGAAACATTGATGTTAGAGAAACATGAATTGGTTACCTCCTGCTTGTGCCCCAACCAAGGATCCAACCCATAACCTTTTGATGTAGGGGATATTGCTCCAGTCAACTGAGCCACCCAGCCAGGTTGTAAATGTCTTTTAAGCTTTTATTTGGGCACAATTAGGAATTTAGTGTTTTTCTTTTTTCACCCATAATGCCAAAACATGTTAACAGATGCTTCATAATTTTTAAACAAATCAGTACTCAGAACTCATAAAGTAAAATCTCAGACAGAAAATTTTCTCAAATTCAAAATTCAATGAGCAGACAATATATATATTTCTAAGGACAAAAGGAATACATACTCTCATCCAGTCAGTCATCCAAAAGAAAGGACTTAATCACACAATACTTTATGACAACATCTTTTATGTTTGTTCATCATAATTTACATGATAGTGTTTGTAAGTAGGCAAATACTAAAGGAAGGTATATATTCAAAAGTGATTCAAGTAAATAGATGAATATTAAAAAGGTCATACACCATGATCAAGTGGGATGTATTCCAGGGATGCAAGGCTGGTACAATACTCATAAATCAATAAATGTGGTACTTCACATAAATAAATTGAAAGATAAAAACCACATGATCATATCAATAGATACAGAAAAAGCATTTTTTGATAAAAACTCAGTAAAGTGGGAATAGAGGGATCATACCTCAACATAATAAAAGGCATATATGACAGACCTACAGCCATCATCATACTCAATGAGCAAAAACTAAAAGCGTTTCCCTTAAGAAAAGGAACAAGGCAAGGATATCTGCTTTCACCACTCTTATTCAACATAGTATTGGAAGTCCTTGCCATGGCAATGAGACAAGAACAGATAAAAGGCACCCACATTGGAAAGGAGGAAGCAGATGATATTGTATATAGAAAACCCTAAAGACTCGACCAGAAACTACTAGACTTAATAAATGAATTTGCAGCATAGCAGAATACAAAATCAACATCCAGAAATCAATGGCATTTTCATAAACCAATAATGAACTCCCAGAAAGAGAAATGAAAAAAGCAAGCCCATTTACCATTGTAACAACAACAAAAAATAAGATGCTAGGAATAAACTTAACAAAGGAGGTAAAAGACCTGTACTGGGAAAATAGGACATTGAAAAAAAGAAAGGAAAATATAAACAAATGGAAGTGTATACCATGTTCATGGATTGGAAGCATTAGCATCATTAAAATGTCTATACTGCCCAAAGCAATCTATAGATTCAGTGCAATCCCTTTTAAAATACCAATGGCATACTTCATAGAGCTACAACAAATACTCCAAAAATTTATATGGAACCATAAAAGACCCTGAATAGCTGCAGCAATCTTGAGAAAGAAGAACAAAGTAGGAGGGATCACAATACTGGATATCAAACTATACCTCAAAGCCATTATAACCAAAACAGCCTGGTACTGGTGTAAGTACAAGCTTATATTATAGACCAATGGATCAGAACAGAGACCCCAGAAATTGGCCCACACCATTACAGTCAATTAATATTTGACAAAGAGGTAAGAACATAATGGAGTAAAAACAATGTTGTTAACAAATGGTGCTGGGAAAACTGGGCAAACACATGCAAAAAGATGAAACTAGACCACCAACTTAACTCCATACCCAAGAATAAACTCAAGATGGATATAAAAGACTTAAGTGTAAGGCATGAAACCATAAAAAAGAGGCAAATATAGGCATTAAGGTATCAGACATCTTACGTAGTAATATGTTTATGGATATATCTCCTGAAGCAAAGAAACTAGGAGAAAATAAACAGCCCTGACCAGTTTGGCTCAGTGGATAGTGTCGGCCTGCAGACTGAAGGGTCCCAGGTTTGATTCCGGTCAAGGGCATGTATCTTGGTTGCAGGCACATTCCCAGTAGGGGGTGTGCAGGAGGCAGCTGATGGATGTTTCTAACTCTATCCCTCTCCCTTCCTCTCTGTAAAAAATCAATAAAATATTTTTTTTTAAGGAGAAAATAAACAAATGGGACTACATCAAAATAAAAAGCTTTTGCACAACAAAAGAACCATCATCAAAATGAATAGGGAATTCACTGTTCGGGAGAACATATTTGCCAATGTTACATCTGATAAGGGGTTAATATTCTAAATATATAGTCTCATATAACTCAACAAAAGGAAAACAAACAATCCAATTTAAAAATGAGCAGAAAACCTGAGTAGACATTTTTCCAAAGAGGACATACAAATGACCAAGAGACATATGAAAAAATACTCAAAGTCACTAATCATCAGAGAAATGCAAATTAAAACCACAATGACGTATCACCTCACACCTGTCAGAATGGCTATCGTCAAAAAAATCAACAAGTGTTGGCAAGGATGTGGAGAAAAGGGAACACTAGTTCCCTGCTGGTGGGAATGCAGATTAGTGCAGCCACTATAAAAAACAGTATGGAGTTTCCTCAAAAAATTAAAAATGGAATTTCCATTTGACCCAGCAATCCCACTTCTGGGAATATGTCCAAAAAATACCCAGACACCAATCAGAAAGACTATATGCACCCCTATGTTCATAGAAGCATTATTTACAATAGCTAAGATTTGGAAACAGCCCAAGTGCCCATCGGTAGTTGAATGGATAAAAAAAGCTGTGGCACATTTACAACATGGAATACTATGCAGCTGTGGATCTCTTACCCTTTTGGACAGCATGGATGGACCTGGGAAATACTATGCTAAGTGAAATAAGGCAATCTGAGAAAGATAAATATCACACGATCTCATCTGTGGAATCTAATGAACAAAATGCATTGGCCAACAAAATAGGTATGGAGGCATGGAACAGACTGACATACCTCCATGTGGGGTTGGGGGGACGAGAAGAGATAAACCAACGAACTTATATACTTATATTCATAGCCCATGGACACGGGCAATAGGGTAGTGAAAGCCTAGAGTGGGTGGGTAGAGGCTGGGAAGGGGGGAGGGGGCAAATAGATATCTGTATACTATCAACAATAAAAAATACATGTTTAAAAAAAAAGATGAAGTAAAGTCAGGTACAACTTAAGCTGAATAAGCCTGATGATCAGATCAGTTTCTCTGAGAATTTATTGTATCTCCAAATTTCATTACTTATTCTAGCCAAACATAACTGAAATAAAGATATCCAACCAAACTGGGGTGGGGGGGAGGGGGTAAATAGATTATATAAGAGTGAAAAATCAATTGGGTTTACCATTCTGATAGGTGTTTAGAAATCAAAGTGAAAATGTTTTTGCAATTATGAAGCAAAAAAGGTGGCCATCCTCTCCAATAAAAATGTGACATCAGCCCTAGCCTGTATGGCTCAGTGGGTAGAGCATCAGCCTGGACTGAAGGGTCCCGGATTCGATTCGGATCCAGAGCATGTACCTCAGTTGCAGGCTCAATCTGGGCGCATGTGGGAGGCAACCAATTGATGTGTCTCTCTATCTCTCCCTCTCCCTTCCACTCTCTCTAAAAATCAATGGAAAAATATCCTCAGGTAAGGATTAAAAAAAAAGTGACATCAGAGTTCTTAAATGTATTACATTTTGAATATGCAAGTACAAAATAAAAATTGATAATAAGCGAGAGCCCATTAAAGATACATTTGAAATTGAGTCACGGTTCATAAGGTGATTATATTCTAGGTTCATGATAGTTGAACACCCAATTGTGTTTAAGGGATGATAACCATTTTGTGTATTAAATGTCTTCAAAACCAGAAAAAATATTTTTTAAAAGTTGTGTTTTCTATGTTTACATTCTTATTAGAATTTCTATTAAAGTTTATTTCTTTATTCTCTACCTTTTCACTAAATACAGAATTATTTTTAAAAATTAAAAAGGTCCATTGGACACATAACAAATGATGACTGGTTTTCCTGGTATACTGAGGTTTAAGATGAAGAAATTATATTAATACCAGTAAAGGCTTTGAAATTCTCACAAACACAGGATGATGAACTCTATGACAAAGTATTTGAAAACATAGGTAACCTAGAGAAATACATGCACTCGAATTTGTGTGGAGACATATTCAAGAATGTTCTTTGTAGTAATCAAAAGGCTGGCAACAATCTGACCACCAATAGGAGAAAGAATGCATAAGTTGCATATTTGCATAATTCAGCAATTGAATTAATTAGAACTATATGATACAATACGAAAAACTCCAAACTAATTTTGAGGAAAGACCCACACAAAGCCTATGTATTATTCTTCACATAAACGTAAACGCCTACAAAATAATGCATATACTTTTCTCATTTTTTAAAAAATATGTTGTTTTTTCAGCCGAGTACAGGAAAGCAAGAGAGTGACAAGGAAGTTGAATATGTATATAAGCGAGTGAGGGAGTGATTATGGAAAAGGTAATTGGAGTCTGAGTACTAAAGGGAGTGAGCTGCAAACTTAAGAGGGGGTTTTCAAGTAGTATAAATAGTATGCTTTCAGTTGCCATTGGGGGAGGGGGGAGAGTATGTGATTGATATTTAAGTCCAGGGATTTACAAGAGCAAAAGTAGCTGAGATGAGGTGGAAGATAAGAGCATTAGAGAAGTGGTCAAGAAACAATGAAGCCAAGATTTGAAGGATCATCCACAGGCATGTTGACATCAAGATAGAAATAGCTGAAACCGGTTTGGCTCAGTGGATAGAGCGTCGGCTTGCGGACTGAAAGGTCCCGGGTTTGATTCTGGTCAAGGGCATGTATCTGGGTTGCGGGCACATCCCCAGTGGGAGATGTGCAGGAGGCAGCTGATCGATGTTTCTCTCTCATCGATGTTTCTAACTATCTCTCTCCCTTCCTCTCTGTAAAAAATCAATAAAATATATTTAAAAAAAAAAAAAAAGATAGAAATAGGAGAGAGTGAAAGCCAGGAATTAAAATCTTCCAAGAATGGGTAGGAGGCAGCGTATGGTGGGGACAGTGAAGGAGGAAGAATAACTCAGAGATCAGTAAATAACTGCAACAGGGGGAAATGAGTGATACAGTCTGATGACATGAGAGTCAAAGCTATGCAGGTGTGCGTGTGCGTGCGTGCGTGTGTGTGTGTGTGTGTTTGGTATGGTGCTTTGTTATTTGCTTTTTATTATTTTATTTCTTTTACTTTCTAATTGAAAGCTATGCAGCTTTAAGGAGGCAACAAGAATGGCCTGAAAGTGAAAAGAAAGATTAAGGACACCTAACTAGACTCCAGGCCCACTGATGCAAGGGGGACAAAAGAGCTATTGCTTGCGAGGGATGCAGGGCAATCAGTGTTCTCAGGGAAGAGCCATGCCTCAAAGCAAGAAGGCCAAGGGAACACAACTACACTGTAACACACTGACTATGGCATTTTAAGGTCAAAATTATTTCCCTTAAATTTTGCAGAAAGTTTTAGCATTCAGTGTTAATGGTGGGGGGTCTGACACCAGTCTGGTTCTCTTTCTTTTTACTAGTAGACAATCTGTTTTTGTTAGTTCTTCAATAAAAATAAATCTAGATTTCCAATAAAATTTAAAATTCTGAAATATCACTTTGATGTATTTCAATAGTAAATCTTTTATCATATATATTGCTTTGCTTTCCATGGACCTCTTTAATTAGAAGAGACTCATGTCTCTTTCAACCCTGGGAAAACTTCTAGTATTTATTTCTTCCTCTCCATTCTCTCCTTTAGGAACTCCTATCAGATGAACAGTTGGAATATCTAAATCTACTCTCTATTTCTTAATTTTCATTTTATGTTTTTTTCTACTTAATTTTAGTTAGTTAGTTTTCCCTCTCTTTTTTTTTAAATCTTTATTGTTGAAAGTATTACATATGTCCCCTTTTTTTTAGTGGTGAGTTCTAGGGAGGATCATCCCTAGCATGTCTTAGCTTGATACTCCGGCTCATTAATTTGATCTTCAGTTGTGGATATTCTATATTACAGCCCATCCACATTTTTTTTTTTTTGCAATCATGTTTTTAAATTCAATAATTCTGATTCTTTCTTTTGTCAACTTTTTGTTTTATTTTTTAATGAATGCTTAATAATAAATATAGGTGATTCTCCAACATTCCTACAACCCTGGTCTAAGTCACTGGTAATTTCACTCCTCTTTTCAGTAATGGACTTGGCAATGTGTATGTAGCTCAATTTGGGCTAGTGAGATATACTTCTTAAAAGGTGATCCTTCTTGCTCTAGGGAATTTTGTTTCACTATGATGCATGGAACAGCCACAACAATCTCACTACTATGCTAAAGATAAAGCCAAACAGAGAAAGACAGAACCAAGAGAACTACCAAGAAGTAAACGTGAATTCCTCATGTACTATGTCTGAAGCCCAACCTTTTCTGGATTCGTTTAAGAAAACTAGAGGCCCAGTGCACAAATTCATACACCAGTGGGGTCCCTAGGCCTGGCCTGTGGAATCGGGCTGAAACTGGCTCTCCGACATCCCCCGAGGGGTCCCAGATTGCGAGAGGGCGCAGGCCAGGCTGAGGGACCCCACCAGTGCACAATCGGGGCCAGGGAGGGATGCTGGAAGTTGGCCAGCTGGGGAGGGACCATCAAGGTGATGTACGCCAGGGTCTGTTTCTGGACTTGGGTTGGTTCAAAACCTTGGGAACTTCCCAGATGAAATCTGAAATGGGCTCCAGTAAAGGGCAAGGAGAGAGTGAAGACAGAGGCAGACCACTCCAGATTGGTATGTGGCAGATTTAATGAGCAAGAGAACTTACATATGACGCCTATCTTGGGCTCCTCGAGGAGTAGACTTCCACCCCTCTGCCAGATTTTTAAAAGGTTATATGGATGGTTCAGTCACATATACCACCCAGATGGTCTCAACAACACATTGCCTTCTCAAGACTGTGTCCCCAAAAATGCCCTCTACTGTGGCAATGGTGGACAGAACATACATTCCAAGGATGGGGCGGGGGAGGGCGGAGCCTCTGGTACAGCTTGGTGTAACATGTATCACACCCTCCTCTAACAATTTGTTTTCTTTCTGATTGGCCTAGGTCAGAGATTTTCAACCTTTTTCATCTCATAGCACACATAAAGCAATTACTAAAATTCTGTAGCACAAAAAATATATTTTTTGCCAATCTTAAAAAAAAGTAAGTATAATTTTGATTCATTCATACTGGGCAGCTAGTGTGTTGGCTGTTGTCATTTTTTAAATTTGACAAAGTGCCCCTGACTAGTCAGGTATTGCATGTTTTAAAAATTCTTGTGCAACAATAAAGATTTAAGAAAAAAATTATTGTAGCACGTTGGTTGAAAATCACTGGTCTATGCCTGTCTTTGTGCCAATACCACATGATCTTAATAAACTGTTACTTTATATTAAGCATTGAAATCTGGTAGAAAAGTTTTTCAGCCTTGTTCTCCAAGGTTGCCTTGACTAGTTTCTTTACATTTGCACATCAGTTTTAATGTCAACATGTCGATTTACAAACACACACACACCTGCTGGGTTTATAATTGGGATTGCATTGAATCTATAGATAGCCCAACATGAGAATTTTAATACTAGATGTACCGGTTAGTAATGCGGCTTTTTTTTCCAATAGATGGAATTATACATATGTTGATATATATGCGATTTGATATGTATGCTATTTTGTTGTATTGACAGCAAGCTTCAAAACTTCATATGTCAAATTTTCTGAAGGTGTTAACATCATAAATATTTTTACGCTTAAAAATGTCGATTTTCATGCCAAAAAAAGAGCATTTGCTGAAAGTTTTAGTTCATTATTTTGAAGAAAAGTGCTGCTGAAAGTTATCGTATACTTCAGAAAGCTTATGGTGAACATGCTCCATCTCAAGATACTTGTGAACTCTGGTTTAAACACTTTAAAAGTGATGATTTCAATGTGAAAGACAAAGAACATCCAGGTCAACTGAAAAAGTTTGAAGACCAACAATTACAAGCATTCTTGGATGAAGATGCGTGTCAAACTCAAAACAACTTGCAGAAAGATTAAACGTTGCTCAGCAAACTATTTCTGATCCTTTACAAGCAATGGGAAAAATTTTAAAGGAAGGAAAATGGATGACACATCAACTGAGTGAAAGACAAATGGAAAACCGAAAAGTCATCAGTAAAATGTTGCTTCAACAGCATAAAAGAAAGTCTTTTTTGCATCGAATTGTGGCTGGCGGTGAAAAGTGGATTTATTTTGAGAATCCCAAACGCACAAAATCATGGGTTGATCCAGGTCAGCCATCAACATCAACTGCAAGGCCAAACTGCTCAGGAAAGAAGACAATGCTCTGCGTTTGGTGGGATCAGGAAGGTGTGGTGTATTATGAGCTTCTAAAACCAGGTGAAACCGTTAATACTGATCGCTACCAACAACAAATAATCAATTTGAACCACACTTTGATGGTGAAATGACCAGAATGGGCCAGAAGACACGGCAAAGTAATTTTGCTTCGTGATAACGCACCATCACACACTTCAAAACCAGTTAAAGACACATTAAAAGATCTTGCCTGGGAAGCATTAACCCACCCGCCGTATTCACCAGACCTTGCTCCTTCAGATGACCACTTGTTCCGATCGATGGCACACGCACTTTCTGAGCAGCACTTCAAAACATACGAAGAAGTGGAAAATTGGGTCTCTGAATGGTTTGCCTCAAAACAAGAAAAGTTCTATTGGGACGGTATCCACAAATTACCTAAAGATGGGGAAATGTGTAGCTAGCAACGGACATTACTTTGAATAAAGCACTTTTGATTTTTCTCTTGTAATTATCATGTTTTCTTTGATTACAAAATCTGCATTATTAACCAGTACACCTTTATACTATCAAGGCTTCCAATTCCTGAGCTAGTGCCTTCTCCCATGCTCCCTCCCGCTCCCTGCATAGCTTCAGATCTTTACTCTCAGCAATGTTTTATAGTTTTTAGTATAGAAGTACACCTTAGGATTTATTCCTAAGCAGATGACTTCTTATGCTAATGTGATTAATTTTGTTTTCCAACTTTGCTAGCATATGTGTGTGTGTGTATACAATTGACTTTTGTATATTGACCTTATTCAGTTTTCTTTTTTTCTTTTTTTAAAAATATATTTTATTGATTTTTTACAGAGAGGAATAGAGAGTTAGAAACATCGATGAGAGAGAAACATCGATCAGCTGCCTCCTGCACACTCCCCACTGGGGATATGCCCACAACCAAGGTACGTGCTCTTGACCAGAATCGAACCTGGGACCCTTGAGTCCCCAGGCCGACGCTCTATCCACTGAGCCAAACCGGTTAGGGCTTATTCAATTTTCTTACTAAAATAACCTGTTTATAGATTCTTCTGTATTTTCTGTATACACAATCATGTTATTCAAATACAGTTTTGTTTTGTTTTCCTTTCCAATCTTTATGTTTTCCCCTTTGCCATATGGCTCAGACCGCTGGTAAAATATTGACAAGTAGTGATAGTGAACATCCTTGTCTTGTCTGGACCTCAGGGAGAAAATGTTCCTTATTTCCCCATTAGCTTTGTTACTGTAGTTTTTTTTTTTAATAGGTATCCTTACCAAATTAAAAATTCCCCTCTATTTCTAGTCTGCTGGGAATTATAAGTGGATGTTTAATGTTATACCTTTTGCCCTTATTACATGAACATGGTAAATTACATTGATTAATGAATGTTACTCAATTTTGCATTCCTAGAATAAACTCCACTTGGTCATAATGTAGCATCCTTTTAAAAAATCTCTGAATTTTTTATTTTGTTAAGAACGTTCAGTGAGATATTGGCTTATAATTATCTCATGAGGTCCATGTCAGATTTGGGTGTCAGGGTTATGCTGAACTCATACAATGAATTGGAACTTATTCCTTCTTTTTCTAATCTCTAAGAGTCTCTAAAAGTAAAATTATAACTTTTTCCATAAGTGTTTCAAAGATTTCATTAGTGAAGCATTCTTAGCCTTCAGATATATTTGGGTTGGGGTTCTTTTTGGTGGGAAAAATATAGATTCAATTCCTTTCATACATACAAGACATTTAGATTTCTTCTTCTGCCAATCTTAAATTGTATTTGTCTATTTCATCTAACTTACCAAATTTATTGGACCAAAGTTGTTAATAAGAGTATATACTGTCTGATTCCCCTAATATGAAGCTTAAGAACAGGCAAAAGTAATTAAAGGTGATAGAAATGAGAATAGTTCTGTTTAGGGGTAATGATTGGGAAGGAGCAAGATGGCCTGGAATAATAGATACATTCTGTCTTGCTCTGGGTGGTGATTACATGGGTATCCATATTACACTAATATGCTAAGTGTCCAGTTGTTCATTCAACCAATCAAAGCGTAATATGCTAATGATATGCTAAGGCAACTCAACCTCTTGTTATGACATGCACTGACCACCATGGGGCAGACAGTTGACCAGTTGCTATGACATGCACTGACCACCAGGGGCCAGACACTCCAACCAGTAGGTTAGCTTGCTGCTGGGGTCAGGCTGATTGAGACTGAGC
Organism: Myotis myotis; assembly: GCF_014108235.1. NCBI lineage: Eukaryota > Metazoa > Chordata > Mammalia > Chiroptera > Vespertilionidae > Myotis > Myotis myotis. The sequence continues at coordinate 9,958,814 of NW_023416315.1, forward strand.
AAGATGGGCCAGACACACCCTGGAGCCCTCCCGCTGTCCCTCCCCGGCTTGCAACCTGCTGCATCCCTCCCTGCCCCAATCATGCACCAGTGGGGTCCCTTGGCCTGGCCTGTGCCTTCTCACAATCCAGGACCACTTGGGGGATGTTGGAGAGCTGGTTTTGGCCCAATCCCGCAGGCCAGGCCAAGAGACCCCACTGGTGCACAAACTTGTGCACCAGGCCTCTAGTAAACATATAAAACTCATTAAGTGCACTTAATATTACCTTAATTTATACATGTTATACTTGAATAACTTTTAAAATGAAATTAAAAATGAAACTTAACATGTGAGTCTGATACCCATTCAAGGCTGAAACTTTTGTGTTCAGGTATGGCCTGAAAGAGCCAATCTGAACATGGGATATCCGAAGTGAATGGTTCAGATGCTAGAAGACTTATACCATTTCCTTCTAGCAAATGTAGAATTACCTTATCTCATCCAATGGACACAGAGAAATAAATCATTTCTCTGAATTTGAAAATAAACTGTAGTGTTCTAAAGAAAATGACACTTTAGAGAGTTCTGCACTAATCACTCCTTCAGATGTTTAAGATGGAACTAGAAACAAGATAGTTCAAATATTTTATATTATGTGGAAAGCATCAATGGTGAATATTGTTATTGGTTGATTGAAATCGACACCTTCCAACTCAGAATTTATTTTAATACAAAGACATTTTTTTTAATTAGAATAAGAAATAGTCATCAATGATGAAGTAAAATTTTCCTTTACTACACCCACCCAATCTCTTTCTCCAACAGCAAACATTCATAAAGCAATTACTATACAATATACCAGGCACTTTTAAGTTATCCAATCCTGAAAACTTTAGGTATTGTTTCACTGTTCCATTTCACTAATGTAAAAACTGAGAATCAATATTTCGATAACCTAAGGTCATACAGATTAATAAATAATAAAGCCAGGATTTGGGCTGGCTTGTAAGCCTGCTTTTTAAACCACTAAGGTCAATAATAGCCTACAATCAGTTTGAATTTTCAAAGTCTTTGAAATATTTAAAGCTAAATAGAAAGCCTGTACACACTAAAAATCAACAGAAAACCCCAAAGTACAAATTTAAAAAAGAGAGAAAATGAAAAATATTTAGCAAAAGATTAGAAACAAAGCCAGCAAGGTAGCATTTAAAAAATAAAATTTAAAGGCAAAGTACAGAATAAACTGATAGAGCCCAAGTAATTCAAAATATATATTAAAAAAAAAACTTGGATGGAAAAAAATTAAGTATTTATGATTAGGTGTATGCTGAATACATAAAGCAAAAAGGATTAGACATCTAAGGAAAAAATACATAATAGCAGCATAAGAATTTACTTAACTGTCTCACTTCTTGAGAGATAAGGAAAGTTATAGAGAATCTCACCAGTGTTTAATTAATAATATCAATTTAATAGTTATATGAAAACTGTACAAAGGACATACCCACCCCAGCACCCAGGAAATATTTACAAAAGTTGTTTGCTTAGCAACCTAAAAAGAAATCTTTAATAAATTCTAAAAGAAAACTACACGTAATAGAAATTACAAGTGATTAACAAAAAAAGCTAAACTAAAAATTCTAAATATCCCAACCACCTGAAGTTGAAATACACTATCCTAAATAATTCTTGGATCAAACAAGCAATCAAATTTGCACTGCCAGAAATTTAGAAAACAAATACATTCTTAACCTATAGGATGGAGCCAAATAATCAGAAGAGAATTCATATCATTAAAATGGTTTCTTTTAGAATTGAAGAAAAATAAAGACAGTAAAGGAAAGGAATCAAAATCAATATACTATAATAAATTAGAAATACATGATAATTATTCTCTGGTGGTGAGAAAAGAATATGGAGGTGGAATGGGGCAAATCCTATTTGTCTAGACAAGGAGAAAAGACAAAAAAAGGATATGTAATAGTAGATAACATATATATTTAAAACATTAAGTGTACCCATATGCTAAAAAAACATTTTAAATATAAGGTAGACTATATATGAATTTCCAGAAAAAGGGAAATTACCAAGATTTACTCAAGAGATAAAACAAGAACACATGAGGAAACAGAAAACTTGTGAAAGAATTACATTCAAGAAAAGATTCAGGTGTATTTGGATATAAATAAAATAACATCACTTCAGAAAACTGGTAATTCTCAGAATATATAAACTATTCTAAATCAAATAAAACATGAAATCGTTTTCTAATTTACTCTGGAAAGACATCAAAACCTGTTAATCAAAACCAGACTTCTCTCTTATGAGTGAATAGTAAATACAAAATCCTAAATACAAGTTTAGTCAACAGAATGCAGCAAACAGATGGCTCAATATTAGATTCTACTAATGTAACTGGTATCTATCATCACTAGGTTAAAGGAGAAAATCCATATATTGGTAAATACAGAAACGCATAAAAAAAAAAAAAAAATCTTGCGCCAAAACCGGTTTGGCTCAGTGGATAGAGCATAGGCCTGCGGACTGAAAGGTCCCAGGTTCGATTCCGGTCAAGGGCATGTACCTGGTTGTGGGCACATCCCCAGTGGGGGATGTGCAGGAGGCGGCTGATCGATGTTTCTCTCTCATCGATATTTCTGACTATCTCTCTCCTTTCCTCTCTGTAAAAAATCAATAAAATATATTTAAAAAAAAAAAAATCTTGAAATACTCAAAATTAGATATCCATGCCGTAGCCGGATTGCTCAGTGGATAGAGCGTCAGCCTGCAGAACAAAAGGTCGCAGATTTGATTCCAGTCAAGGGCCGGTACCTTGGTTGGAGCCTGCAACCTGGCTGGTGGGACCCTGGTCAGGGCTTGCGCAGGAGGCAACCAATCGACATCGATGTTTCTCTGTCTTTCCCTCTCTCTTCCATTCTCCCTAAAAAATCAATGGAAAAATAAACTCTGGACAGGATTAACAAAAAGCAAAAATTAGACATTCATAAGATCCAAAACAAAAATTCCCACCCTACCCAGTGTGACTCAGTTGGTTGGGTGTTGTGCCATGCACTGGCAGGTTGCTGGTTTGATTCCAAGTCAGGTCTCATGCCTGGGTTGCGGACTTGATCCCCCAGTAGGAGGCATGCAGGAAGCAGCCAATCAATGTCGCCTTCTCACATAAATGTTTATCTCTCATCCTCTCCCTCTCTAAAAATCCATAAAAAATCTTTTAAAAAAGAAAAAGAATTCCCATTATCATATTCAGTCAACTGAAAGCCATTAAAAATGATAATAGAAAAGCCAAGTATTGTGGCCAATTTAAAAAAAAAACACACAACAGCTTTTCTATATAAGTAGTGACTAGTTTCAAATATTACAATCCTTAATAATAATATGAAGAGTCCATTTTTTTAAAATATATTTTTATTGATTTTTTACAGAGAGGAAGGGAGAGAGATAGTCAGAAACATCGATGAGAGAGAAACATCGATCAGCCACCTCCTGCACATCCCCCACCGCGGATGTGCCCGCAACCCAGGTAATATGCCCTTGACCGGAATCGAACCTGGGACCCTTCAGTCCGCAGGCCGACGCTCTATCCACTGAGCCAAACCGGTTTCGGCTTTTTTTTTTTTTTTTTTTTTAAATAGAAGAGTCCATTTCTAAAAGCAAAACAAATATTTTTTTAAAATATATTTTATTGATTTTTCACAGAGGGGAGAGGGATAGAGAGTTAGAAACATCGATGAGAGAGAAGCATCGATCAGCTGCCTCCTGCACACCCCCAACTGGGGATGTGCCCACAACCAAGGTGCATGCCCTTGACCGGAATCGAACCTGGGACCCTTGAGTCCGTAGGCCGACGTTCTATCCACTGAGCCAAACCGGCCAGGGCAACAAATATTTTTTGAAACTTAAAAAAAATATATCAGAACTATAATAAAGAATATTTCAAACTTTTAATGAGGAACATTCCAAAATAAAACACTATGCTTTCAATGAAAAGACCTGCTCACCATTATAAATTTAAACACGTAATATAGCGTACATTTACAGTTAAAATACTAACACAATACTTAAGTGATCAAAATGTGATTCTGAAAGTCACATCGAAAAATAAATGGGCAGCAATAGAAAACTTTGACAAAGGAACAATTAAGTTCCATCCTACAACAAATATTGTCTGTGTCACAAACTGTTTCTGGAATTGAAGTGATTTAAAAAAGACTACAATGAAAGATGCATAGTTTATAACAGAGTGTAGTACTTGTAACCAGAAGAGAAAGATCGGGGTGGAACGTAACTGAAAGCCCAGAAATAGACCCACGTAAGACAGAGCTGGTATTTTAAAACTAGGGATAGCCAGCGTGGTCGGTGTGGCTCAGCGGGTTGGAGAGTCAGCCCTTATACCAGAAAGTGGTGGGTTCCATTCCCAGTCAGGATACACACGCAGGTTGCAGGTTCGATCCCAGGTTGGGGCAAGAATGGGAAGCAACCAGTTGATGCTTCTTCCTCTCTCAAATCAATAAAAACATACCCCCAAATGAGTATCAAGAATTTCTACCTAGGGATAGAATGAATTGTTTAACAAATGTTGTTGGCCTAATTAGTAACAAAGTATAAATTTGGGTCATTACCTCACATCTAACAAATTCTAGAATGGCTTAGAATTAACAGTAAAAGTAGAATGCTAGAGAAGTAAACTAATATCTGTGTAAAAAATTAATCTTTTTGTTTGTTATAATCCTCACCTGAGGCTATTTTTTCCATTGATTTCCAGGGAGAGTGGAAAGGAGGAAGGACGGGGGGAGAGACAGAGAGAGTCAATGCAGTGACAGACACACATGGACCGGTTGCCTCTCCCAGGAGCCCCTACTAGGCAAATACCACTAGCTTTTCAAGACACTTTAAAAATCTCCCTGCAACCAAGGTATGTGCCCTTGACCGGGAATCAAACCCAGGACCCCTCAGCCTGTGACGCTCCAACCACTGAGCCAAACCAGCCAGGGCAAAGTAATCTTAGAGAAAGCTTTTCTAAGAAGAAACCATAAAGAAAGACAGACTTCACTATACATAATTAAAACATATCCCCAGAATTTTTAAGATTAAAAAGGGCTACCTTCCTTATATAAAGAGCTCTTCAGAGCAAGAGATAAATACCTATTAAGCTTATGAATAGTTCATAAACAAGAGACAACTGGCTAACATGAAATAATAAATTTCACTAAGAAATATAAAATGATGTATTACCTGTTAAACTGGCAAAGACTTAAAAATTTTAAATAGCTAACATAGCTAAATGAAAAGCAGAAGAAGAATGTAAAACTTGAGCACCATTCCTGAGAGCAATTTTAAGCTTAGAAATTTAGAAGCAAAAGTTTAGAAGTATACTCTTTAGGCCAGCAACTCCAAGGAATTTGTGTATGCTTGTATATATGTATTTATGTGGATTTTCATCATATTGTTATTTATAACAATTAGAAATATTTTTATGTTCAGCAATAAGAAGTTGTTAAATTACGGTTTTTCCATAAAAGAATTTAGAACCACTAAAAAGAGTATAGAATTATTGACATAGTATGTTCACAATATATTAAATGAAAAAAAAAACTAATCACAAAATGTAATCCCATTGTTTTTTTAAAAAATAGATTTGCTTTCACATCCATCAAAAGGAAAAATATTAATGGTGGTTATCTCTGGTTGTGTTCCTATGTTTTCACATATGTACTCATATAAAAAAGGAAAAAAGGTTCCAGGTTTTAAAACTTAGTCAATAAAACATGCCAGAGTGGGGATAACAAGTGGTCACCTTTATCAGACAAGATTCCTAAATTTGTTCTGCAGATAAACAAGAAGAAAACAAGGCTAAAAATGGCCTGGAAATTCTTAATGGCAGTTTATTTACAGACTATCAAATACAGATTTTTTTTTAAAACAAATGGCTTAAACACATTAGATTTAACAGTTACAAGACTTTACTAAAAGTTCTTGCCAAAAAAAAAAAAAAAAAAGAAAGCATAACTTTACAACAAATTAACTTGTGGAAAAAATTAAAGGGTAATTCACTACACAGCAGCATTTGGAATGCAAGTAGAACCAGAAAATTCTTTTTTAATGGGACATTTGATATGGTGAAAGGAATAAGACTCACAAAATTTTAGTCTATATAGTTTGAAGGGCAAGGTTTTTCCATTATGATTAAAATTTTGTTTTCCCCTTCTTCAACTGGATCCCTTGATACTTTATTAATTTACAGCTATTATTTTTAATTAAACTAGAAACAGTTTAAGACCTTATCTGGAGGGGCCTCTAGTACCTCACAAACCATTGCTCCCCCTATAAAACAACTTAAAAATCATAAAACCTTGATAAAGTATAAAAGCAATGTTTGCAGACTTGCTGATATCACTCTTCCTCCTACAAATAGAAAATACACTTTAACGATTCAGTCTTACTTTCTAATTGTTGGATATTTAAGAAGCTATTATCTTTTTTTTAAAAAAAAAAGAGGAGCCTCCTTTTTAAAGACTACCCACATATGAAATAGTCCCTAATTAAATTTTCTAAAATTGCTTATTTTCCTATTTTTTCTGGATTGTTGACTTTTTAAAGTCATCTGACTTAAATTAGTTGTTCAGTATTCTAAATTTAATTTTTCTTACTAAAACATTGGTACTTTAATAGTCAATTTTCCTATTGAAAAGTTAAGTATTTTCTGCAGAATTTAAACCTAGCTAGAGGAACAAGCACTGGCAATCCATCTCTCTTAAGTCTCATTTTCTTAGCTGTAAAGTGAAGAGATGGACCAGATAACTTTAAATTACTTGGACATCCTGTTCAGACTTTTAAAATATCAAAACCAATATCCCAGGGAATCAGATCTTTATTCAAAACATGTATTTCAGACTTACTCCAAAAAAATAAGTACATAAAGGACCTATGGTGAAAAGTTATTAAAAATTTGACTAAGCTCATACAAATACTGGTACTTTAACTCTTAGTACCAGTGAGAGTAGTTTGGAAGCATTGAACCCATTTACCTTCCATTTTTCTCAAGAAATCTTGATATTTCCTACAAATTGGCTTACTACAAACTAGCTAGATGCAACTAAAAATTTGTTTTCATTATTGAGTTTCCAGTTGTTCTATTCTTTCCAGAACCTTATTTCTGTATTCAACTATGACTTTAAAATTTTACAAAGACATTCACATTTTCAAGTGGCAAATAGCTTTTCAAGACACTTTAAAAATCTCCCTGTTCACTGTCAGCCTACTGAAAGTATGACTTAATGCCTTCCATGTTTATTGATGTATTCCAAGTAATTAGAACAGTACTTGGCACTTGGTAGGCACTAAATATATATTTACTGATAGAATGAAGTTCTGAATCACAGCTAACACATTATCTTAATTCACATTTGAAAACTGTTTTTATCAATAAACCCCTTAAAATGAGTCTTTTTAAATTACATGGGTGACTATAACTCTCCCACACATAATGAACTAAATAAAGATGGGAAACATAATGAGTTGCATGCAGAAAAACTTGCTGTGTCAGGAAATACACAAAGGCATTTCACATGGGCGACAAACATTTTCTTCTTTTGATAGGTCAATCTATTCTGTTTTCGTTGGAATCCGACTTACCGTGTGGTTGTTTTCCAAAAAACTTAAGCAATATTTTATGTTCCTTAGATTTCTCTCCAGAATACCTAGTGATTACTACAATTATTATAACCTACAGAATTAGCCATTTCCTAACCCTGCTCTTTTTATTATCCAAATTCCTAAAATATTAAATGGTATAAAATTTTTACTACCATATTTCATAGATTTTAAGACAAATTCTTTCCCATTTCTGAATTTGGGGAGAATTTTTAAATTCGCTCATCTTATTTAGAATTGTATGTGGTTTAATTGGCAACATTATTTCTAAGTGTTGCATAAAATACTGGTATGTCTCTCAATCAATGCTGCGTTAGGGCAATATTCAAGTAACAACTTCCCTATCCATCCAGCCGCTCTCGCAACATAAATACATAACTAAAAGATTTAATTAGAAAAACTATCCAAACACAGTTCAATTGTATATAAAATATTTAATTTTTAAAACACAGTCTATTCATGACACATAAATATCTTCAATTTTATGTTAGCTACTATGGTCAGCAGAATTAACAAGTATGACTATTAAGAATAACTTAGATACTGTCACTTATAGGAAAGTCTAAAGCTCTAAGACTCACCATATTAAAATTTCAGATACTTGAATACTGTAGCTATTTTGTAAAATTTCAAAATATTTATTCACTTCCTGCAATGCAGTTTCATTATAAGTTGTTAGTACTTAATATCCAAATAAAAGCAAAATAAGTTTTTCTTTCATTTCTCCCAACAAAAAAATTCCATCAAAAAATAAAATGGTCAACTGACATCATTTTATAGCAGTAAAATGGTAAATTATCCACTTTAAAATATTCTTATTCTCACCAAGCTAGAATGCTTCCCATATACTATATTAAAGGAAGGTTCACAAGTCAGATAGAGGGCACAGGGTTAAAAGACTGACTTTAGAACTGGAGCAATTTCCATTCTATAACAGTTGTTTCAATTTAAGACTCCAAATCAGATTCCAGGAGAGAACAGTGAAAACAAAATGGTAAATTGATACAACTCTCATTTCCAGAGGCTATTTTTTCATTTAATGATGTGGAAACACTGGTTATGTACCTTTGGTTCCTTTCTAAAATTATTGTAATTATCTGTGTGAGTGTGCACAAAAAGTTAGATTTGACACATTACAATTTAAATAAAAATTTCTCCATTCTTTGTTGCTTTTAATAAAATGCTGAATTGAACTACAGTTGCTCTAAGTCTGGCAGAAGTCCTAATAAACCTCACAGGTGAGAGGAGAAGTTTTCTCTCACTTTTTCTTTACTTGCAATAAATTAAATTTAGGCAATGTTTGTAATTAACAAGTGAACAGCGTTAATTTTTCTTAAAATGGCATTTGTGTAACTTAAAATATGGTGTTTGCTACCCCTCCCCCCAATGGTGGTAATAGAATTATGCAAATTCTGTTGTTATGCCTTGCTTCTATGTTACTGCCCGTCAATTACCCATGGCAAATGGAAATGGAAGGACATGGCAGCCTAAAAGAAAACATGCTCTGAAATTCTCATTAAGCTATTGCTTTCAATATATATTTTTTTACTTTCAACATTTAAATGACAAAACTTTTTAGACCTTATCGGAAGTAACAAAGTACTGATCACAGTTCTATTCCCTTTCTTTACTCTCCCTCCCTTTTCAAGAGAAGGTGGTAGTGGAAGATAACACAGCCCAAAGACAGGCAGAAAAGGAGAAAGTGTGATGGGCAGAGAATGGATCTAACAGGAACTGAACAGGCAGCCCTAAACCCCCAAGAGCTCCCTTCCTCTTCAATACAATGTATTGATTCCCTTCAGAAGACAAATTCGTGTAAAGGTTAACTACTTTTCAGACCTTAAGCTTACCTGTTAAGGCACTTACTTACCCTCCCCACCCTACCCATATTTTTCATATAAAACCCACTTTTCATTTGAATGCATTTTGCTAGGTTATGATAATCTGCAAAATAAAATAAAAATAACATTGACCATTTTTTTTTTTATAAAAACTTGCATCAAGAGAAAGGTTGTGTTTTATTTTCTGAAATGAGCACAAAGTACACCTTTCACAATAACACTGAAAGCAGGTGCAAAGACTGACAGTGACCTTTGACTAAAGGTAGCTTTGTAAAAAGAAAAATACCAAATAAATCAGTGCCCTTTCTGATTGTTGTAAAACTGGAGAAGGGAGGGATTGGTTGGTTGTTACATAAAAGTTGGTCCAAACTTACAAAAAAAAAGCACAAATGTGCATAGTTCAGATCTGCAAGAGGGCCATAAAGAACTTTTATGTCCCTAATATTAGCATCCACTTAAAACTGCAAGAATACAAAATAAAACTGTTAACTAGAATTTGTGAAGATGTACAATCAATAGATCTAGTTTTTAGAACAGCATGAATTTAAGCAAAGGTGGGTTTTTTTGTTTTTTTGGTCTTTTTAAACTATTGTATGCAAGACCCTTTCCACATAAAAATAAAGCTGTTGTTGAATTAATATTATTCAAGTCTCTTGGATTGCTGCCTTAAATTGCAGCTAGAAAAGTCTTTCCAGATAAAAATGATGTGCCTGAGGAAAAACTGATACTTAGTATGGTAGCCCTCTGCCTCGACCTCTGCCAGCTGATGTGCTAATGTGTCCCCTGTATCCTTGTGAATATCCAGGTCCTTGGGCAGGAGAAGTCCAGGTCTGTCCATGCATGAGGCTGGGGCCCCCCGGGTTTTCCTGTAAGGTACCACCATAGTTATAGTTGTGCATCTTTGCTGGCAAAGGATGAGTACTCTCTGGCCCTGTGGAAGGGTCACTGCTGTTCGCCAGGACTGCAATGGGGCCATGGCTATATTCAAATCTATGGTCCTTGTCTCCACTAAACAACATGGGACCAGAATTGAGGTAAATGTCTCCATATCCAGCCACTGAACTGGGAAACGACTCGGAAAAGGCAGAAGGCTGAGGTGGACCACCAGAATGAGATGAAGTAGTACTGTAGTTATCCAAAGACTGAATATCTGAGTTGCCAAGGAAGCTACGTCGTTCCAATGGTAGAGCAGAGCCACCTCCTAGACCATCATTACTAATATAAGGAGCAGAAGAGAAAGAAGAGGATCCAAAATTGTCCTTGTAGTCTGAAGTGGGTACATAAGTATCACCTGCCTGGTAATCAATACCACCTTCTCTTTTGGGATCATCCTGGGGTTGATGCTGAGTAAGCAGCTGTAACAGGGCTGCTTTCACTCCGGCATGAGGGTCAGTTAGTGAAGAACTAGTGGTGGGAACATGCTGGTTTTCTGTCCGATAATCCAGATCTTCTTCAGTGACTGGTGGTGGTTCAGGTGGTTCCGGAGGTCGTTGATCAGGAGGCAGAATACGAGGCCGGTCTGGTTCTGGTGTGAGCTCTAACATCCTCATATCTTGGTGCTGAATGAGATCATTTTGCCCTAAGTGAAAAAAGAAAAAAGAAAAAAAAAGAAGAAGAAGAAAAGTAAAAATATACTGTGGAAAACCAAATGTTCAAAATAGTTAATGTTTCCTATGGGTGGTCCTAAAGAGCATTAGAAGTTCCATCTCTGCATAACCGCTCCCCCTCTCCCAAAAAAAAGAAAGAAAAGGGAAACGGTATATAAATCCTAATACTGCCTACTACCATTTAAGTCTATCGTGACCAAAAAATTAAACCATATTTGACTTTTCAAAGGTATCTCATATATACCTGTTTATTGCTTGAAGAACAAAAGCTACTGTATACGCAAAATTTCTGCCTTGGTCAATCATCCTGTTGTAGTTGGAGTAAAAGATTATTTCTTAACCATAGAAATCCATGACGTTCATAAGAAGTTATATCGCACATGGATAATTTGCTAAAGCGTCAACTTTTAGAAGTAAACAGATTAAAAAACCTAAAACCTGAGAATTTTCAGACATCTCCTAGCAATGCCACTCAACAATACACATTATAGATAACCATCAACAGCAAGAAAACAGTGTGAACGCAGCTACATTAGTGGTCTGCTATCTGCACACTCACCCGATACTGGAGTGCTAGGTTCTGGCGGCGGTCTCAGTTGTAACGATGCTGCTTCATGGCCCGATCCATTTTCCCTTTCCTCCAGCAGCACATCTTTCTGCTTTGACTGCTGAGCCTTTATTAACTGAGTCAACAGAACCGCAAACGCACTCTGCACGGCCGCCTGGGCAGCGTCAGTCTCCACTTTAGGCTGGACGCTCTGAGAAGAAGGCTGAATTCCTCCCAATGGTTTTGAAGACTCCTGTTGTGGTGTTGATGGATCTGTCTGTTTTTCACCTGTTGCCAAAATTCCAGCAGGAAGGTTTATTTTATTTAGCTGTTGTTCAGTCTCAGAGTTTACCTTAATGTTCAACACTTGAACAAAATCAGCCATATTAATACTTGTTTTAGATTGTAGTAGGTTTAGTAGAATTGCCAATTCAGTGTGGTTTAACTGCTGTCCAGGGCCTGTTTTTACTAAAGACAAAATTTGTATTAATTAGAATTGCTGTAATTCATGGCTGCCCCACCCACAAAATGGCTCTGTATGACCACATGAAAATGTATATTTGTAGGACAGTTTAAGAAACACTGTAAAAAGGGAATCTCAGTTTAATTTAATTTCATATTCATTTAAGATGTAACTATATAAATTTTTAAAAAAAGAAATGTGGTCCATTTTGAATAAATTATCTTTAGGAGTAAATATTTCAAAAGGAAAATCAGAACTATCACTAGAACCCTATACTATAAAGGTAACTAGGAAATGTCACCTGTGAATGTGAATGGATGATGATGATGACGACAACGACAGCTAGTGTCAGGTACTTTCTAAGCATTTTATATTCTCTATTACTTACAACAATATAAGGCATACTCTATTATTGGCCCCATTTTTAAATGAAGAAGAAACTGACATCCAGAGAGATTAAATAACTTGTCTAAGGTCATAAACTCTGTGACAGAGTTGAGATTTGAACCTGGCATTCTGATTCCAGAATCTGCACTCTTTTAACTACTCACTGTACTGCTTATCTAAAATAATGCTTATTATCTAAGAACCTAACCTTGTATTTGTTTTTTTAAGTTTATGTTTTATTTTTATTTATTGAATTTATTGGGGTGACATTGATTATATAGGTTTCAGGTATACAATTCTATAATATGTCATTTGTATATTATATTGTATGTTTACCACCCAAGTCAAATCTTCCATCTTGGATTTGTGCTTAATTCAAACTTTTGTCATAGGCTCTTTGATAAAGTATACTTTATTTAAATTACTTTTTTCTAATTTTAAGTTATTCTGGGTAAATAACTCATCACCAGCAAAACAGATTCAGTGGTTTTTCATTTTCCAATTTCCAGTTTAGACTTGTGATGGTTTATACAGGTTCTTGTGAAAGCTTATCTGGATCATATACAGGGGTGGGCAAAAGTAGGTTACTAATAATAAATAATCCAAAAACAAATAAATAATAATATAAGAATAAACTATCATACCCCCACAACTATAAACCTACTTTTCCCCACCCCTATATAACAACAAAGCTCAAATGCATATAATCTATATATATAAAAGCCTAAGCAACCTTTACATGGGATGACCAAAATGACAGGTCGCAATGATGCGCACTGACAACCAGAAGGCAGGAGCTACCCCCTGGTGGTCAGTGCGCTCCTACGGTGGGAGCGCCACTCAGCCAGAAGCCGGGCTCACGGCTGGCAAGCATAGCGGCGGTGGCAGGAGCCTCTCCCACCTCTGCAGCAGCACTAAGGAGCGAGCAGCAAGTGGTTAGCAGTACCAAGCGCTGAGCCTGGCTCGGGCTCCTACCCAGCTGCCTGCCACTTCGCGCACTGCTACATCCCTTGGGGGATGTCGGACTGCCAGTTTCGGCCCAATCCAGGCAGTCCGACATCCCCTGAGGAGTCCCAGATTGCGAGAGGGCACAGTCCAGGCCGAGGGACCCTACCCAGGGCATGAATTTCATACACTGGGCCTCTAGTACAACATAATACTACATACACTGATAAGCAATTTCCATAACCACATCATAGAAGAAACACTCCAAAAAGATTAAAAACTGATGATGAATGCTGTCTTTTTCTATTCTCTCTTTATAGATTTTGAGATATTTTTATTATATAACTACAGGTCCAATGCACAAAATCCGTGCCAGGGACTTGGCTTTGCAGCCTCAGCCGCTTGCCTCAGCCCTCGCAGCCCTAGCTTCATCCGGAAGGTCATTGGAAGGATGTCCGGAAGTTCATTCGGCTATCCGGTCTAATTAGCATATTATGTTTTTATTATTATTACAGATATCAGTTTTAGATTAAATCAAACTTTTATAAGTTATTCTTGTGACCAGCATTAATAAGGAACAAAGTTTGATTACTACATCCCAAAGGCCATTTTTCCTCATTTTCCCTTTCATTTCTCTATTAACAGAGGCAGTCTCTGTATGAGTTCAGAAGTACTCTTTATGGTGTCTCCTCTACAGAAGTGGCATTTCCCTATTTCAAGACACTTACTGATTAATGAAGAAAATTAAGCAAAGAGGATACATTCCTATTTTAAAAAAATCAGAATTCTCACTTAATAGTGAATTTTAAAAAAAGGAAAACAAAATAATAAAATTAAACTGTCCACCATTAATAGGGTTATTAAATATGTAGATAACAAAAAATGTGTACAGCAGACATGTTTTCCAGAGCTATGTATAAAATATTTTAATGTATAAGGGAAATTCACTTTTCAAGAAATTCTGAATACTTCTCTACAAGAAATAAAAATTGCTGCTGGTTTTTAAAGTAACATGTATCAATACTTTAATGTTGTCTGACCAAGATCAAGTATGAGCTTGCAGATTACGTGGGAAAGCATTAATGGTAATCTTACTCAAGCTTTCTCAGCTAGTCTAATCTATATTTATACTCAACCACCAAAAGTCAAATCTGATTCACAGATCTGTTATCAATTAACTAACCAACCAATATTTATTCATCTCTTAATATGTACTAGGCTACTTTTTCATGTTTGATAAACTACCACCTCTGCATACACACATACACACATATATACTAGTACATACAGGCATACCTTGGAAATAGAGTGGGTTTGGTGCCACACAAATAAAGCAAATATTGCAATAAAGCAAGTCAACACACATTTTTTGGTTTCTCAGTGCATATAAAAACTATGTTTATTCTATATTGAAGTCTATTAAGTGTACATTTCTAAAAATATTATATGCATACTTAATAAAAAAATACTTTATTACTAAAAAATGCTAACCATCATCTGAGCCTTCAGCTGGTCAATAACCTTTTTGCTGGTGGAGGGTCTTGCCTCAATGTTGATGGCTGCTGACTGACGAAGTATGGTGGTGGCTGAAGGTTAGGGTGACAGTTTCTTTGCAGCACACAATGCTATTTGATAACACTTTACCAAAGTAGAACTTTTTTCAAAATTGGAGTCAAACCTCTCAAACACTGAAGTTGCTTTATCATCTAAGTTGATGTGGTATTCTAAATCCTTTATCATTTCACCAATCGTCACAGGAGTTGATTCCATCTCAGGAAACCACTTTCTTTTCTCTCTCATAAGAAACAACTCCCATCTGTTAGAAATTTTATCAGATTGGTTGCAGCAATTCAGTCACATCTTCAGGCTTCACTTCTGCTTCCAGTTCTCTTGCTCTTTCCACCACATCTTACTTCCTCCTCTGAAGTCTTGAACACTCAGTCATCCATTGGGTTTGGAATCATCTTCCAAATGCCTGTTAATGTTATTTAGAAATCTTCCCATGCATCATGAATGTTTTTCATGGCATACAGAATGATGAATACTTTCTAGGTTTTTACTTTGCCCAATCCATCAGAGGAATCACTATCCATGGCAGCTATACCCTTACAAAATGTATTTCCTAAATAGTAAGACTTTAAATTGGAAATTACTCCTTGATCCATAGCTGTAGAATGGGTGTTATGTTAACAGGCATGAAAACAACATTAATCTCGCTGTACATCTCCATCAGAGATCTTGAGTGACCATGTGCATTGTCAATGAGTAGTGATATTCTGAAATGAATCTTTTTTTTTTCTTTTGCTGAGCATTATGCCTCAACAGTGGGCTTACAATATTAGTGAACTATGCTGTAAACAGCTGTCCTGTCATCCAGGCGTTGTTGTCCCACTTATAAAGCACAGGCAGAGTAGATTTACCATAATTCTTAAGGACACGAAAATTTTCAGAATGGTACATGAGCATTGGCTTCAACTTAAAATCACCAGCTGCATTAGCCTCTACCAAGAGTTAGCCTGACGTCTGAAACCAGGCTTTGACTTCTCCTGTCTAGTTATCAAAGTCCTAGATCTTCTTCCAGTTTAAGGATGTATTTCTACATTGAAAATCTGTTGTTTAGTGTAGCCACCTTCATTAATTATCTTGGCTAGATCTTATGGATAACTTGCTGCAGCTTCTACATCAGGACTTGCTGCTTTGCCTGGCACTTCTATGTTATGAAGACAGCTTCTTTCCTTAAACCTCATGAAGCAATCTCTACTAGCTCCAAATGTTTCTTCTGCCATTTCCTTACCTCTCTTAGCCATCACAGAATTGAGGAGAGTTATGGCCTTGCTTTGAATTAGGCGGTTTAGCTTTCTTACCATTTGTGTGTTTACTAGAGTAGTACTTTTAATTTCCTTCAAGAACTTTTCCTTTGCATTTACAACTTGACTACCTGGTGCAAGAGCCTAGCTTTTGGTCAGACACTGCTTTTGGCATGCCTTCCTTACTACACTTAATTGTTTCTAGCTTTTGATTTAAAGTGTGGCTCTTCCTTTCCCTTAAACATGTAGAGGCCATTATGAGGTTATTGACTGGCCTAATTTCAATTTACTGTTGTGTCTGAGGGAATAGGGAGGTCCAAGGAGATGGGGAGAGATGGTCAAAAGGTCAATGGGGCAGTCAGAACACATATACCATTTACCAATTAAGTAAGCTGTCTTCTATGGGCACTGTTGGGGTGCCCCTAAACAATAACAATAGTAACTGATCACCACCCTGGCCGGTGTGGCTTCAGTTGGTTGAGCATTGTCCCATGCACCAAAAGGTCACCAATTTCTTGTCAGGGCATATATGGGGTTCGACCCCTGGTTGGGTTGCATATAGGAGGCAATCAATCAGTGTTTCTCTGTTACACTGATGTTCTCCCCTCTCTTTAAAATCAATAAAAAAAATATTTAAAAATAAAAGATCAATCACTGACCACCACAATAAATATAATAATGAAAAAGCTTGAAATATTCTGAGAGTTACCAAAATGTGACTAATGAGTAAATTCTGTTGGAAAAATGGCACTGAAATACTTGCTCAATGCAGGGTTACCATAAACTTTCAATTTATGAAAATTGCAATATCTATGAAGTGCAATAAAGTGTAGCACAATAAAACAAAGTATGCCTGTATATATTTCATATTAGTCTCTGTCTTCACACACACACACACACACACACACACACACACACACACACACACACACACTAAACTAAACCTGAATGCTTTCTGGTTTCTTGAGGCCAAATGAGGGAATAGATTCCATTTTTTAAAAAGTTAACACTGAAGAGACTGATTTCTCATGAAGACGCTTACTCTTACAATAGATTGAGTCAGAGGAAGAAATTTAAGTTTTCCCCAAATATCCTTCAAGTCATTTTTGGCACAAAAAATCAGATTCCAATCTTTGAGATTCTATAATATAATGGGAAATGTATTAAGAGTAACTTCTAAGGATATTATAGACAGTACAAAAGAGCTTCTATTCTAATTTTTGGCTCTTTTCCTATATCCTTCTTACTTCTTGAGCATTCAGACATTAAATGCTGAGCCTCAGTGAGAACAGTGTTAGCAAAAGACCTAGGGATTCCTGTACTAGGAGGACAAAGAAAGAAGAGAAATCTGACTAATGACTAGTCATATATAATTTGAGTCCCTCTTTGTAAGTTCATCTTACCTTGACATTGCTTAATATTGCGGTGCCAATACCAGCAACACATGTGTACTGGCACAAGCAAATAATAAAAAAATGTCAAGTTCAGTGAATAAAGCTTAATGTTCAACTTTTAACCTCCAATGCCTTAGCACTAGAACAATATAATCAACAGTAGCCACAAAACTGGAAGAAAACCACGGAAGCATTACTGACCAGGTGCCACATTCGAGTTGCCCTGAGATTTCAGTTGTGAAGTTGGCAGCACACCCTGGGGTGTGTTCGTTCTGCTGTCATCCAAGCCCAGAGACAAGTCCTTTTTGGGGGCTTTCACTGTGGAAACATCATCAGTCATGCCCATCTGCTTCTGTCTTCTTCGCTTTTTACTCCACAACTCATGACAGTCTTGCCATAAAGGAAGGCTAGAAAAAAGAGAATAAAATTGTTTCTCAGTGGCATTTCTTAACAAAATGCTAATATTTCTGAACAACCAAATTGCCACTCCCATGCCCCTGCAAGTTGTTCTTGAAGACTTCACACACAGGCTTTACAAACTGTTCCAATAAAAATTGCCCTTGATGCACACCTCCTTCAGTCCTTCACCTTTATAAACAGATGGTGGCTTCTGAATAATCACTAAATAACCATTTATTAAAACTATAAGTGAAGAATATATGGTCAGCCCTAACTGATTTGGCTCAGTGGATAGAGCGTCGGCCTGCAGATTGAAGGGTCCAGGGTTCGATACTGGTGTCAAGGGCACATGTCCACGTTGCGGGTTTGATCCCCGGTAGGGGGCGTGCAAGAGGCAGCTGATCAATGATTCCCTTGCATCATTGATGTTTCTCTCTCTCCCTCTCCCTTCTTCTCTGAAATCAATAAAAATATATTTTAAAAAAATAATGTATAAAAATGGGTTACAATGATCCTTGGTACAACCTTTTAAAGCCAATTCTTATCATAGAACATCATACATTGAATATGATATTTAAAAAGGCAAAAAATATGCCTTTGCAGAAACTAGACTAGACAGAGGATTGAAAGTACAAAGACTAAGACATACTAACTGTGAAAAATTTTCTTGCAAAAACTTTCAACTTTTTAATACCCTTGTATTTGCTGCTGTAAGCAAATGCCCTAGAATTAAACTGATGCTAGAGGCATTTCAAAAATAGGTAATCCAGGCTCATTATTCATCAACAAAAGTTCTGAATAGCTAGCAAGTATCATCAAAATTACCCTCAATTATGAAACAACTCTACCTGAATGTAATTTCATAAACCTGACAACCATGCAGAATAACTTTTGCTTAAAAAGAGACTTAAATATTTGATTTATAAATATTTTCTTTTTACCCTAATAATCCAATATTGTGTCTATTTAAAATAAGAAAATTAAGGCTTGGAAAGGTTAATAAACTTGCCCAGAATAACTACAATTTTCCTTAAGAAGCCGCGACCTGGTGATAAAAGTCTGCAGTCTTCAGTCTATACATGTTTTCCTCTAAGGATACATGAAGACTTTTTAAGGGGGTACACTTAAAATTGTTTTAAAATAATTTCCATATCCACATGTCCTCTTTCCTACAATTGATCTTTGAGAATGGCCTGCACATTCAGCAAATTCTTTCATACCTCCTCTTTTACAATTACTCTATGTCATGTTATAAAAGAAAGGCATATGCAACAACATGGTTGAATCTTAGCAATGTAATAATATAATATTAAGCAAAAAAAAGTCATTCTCAAAAGAATACAAACAGCATGACCCCCTTTTATAAAATTAAAAAATATAAATTATTATGAGTACATGTAGATGGCAACAAAAAGTATATACAAAAGAAAACAGGGATGATGGTTACCTCAGGTACAGGAAGGCAAGGGGATATAGGTAGTGGTGTAAGGTTGGAGTGGGGAAAGGTATGATATGATTAAAGTAGATTGTTTTCAAGATTCCAGCTTTCATTTGGTAGGCTCATAGCTGCTTATCAAAACCACTGAAAATAACTAAGTAACTAAAGAAAAAAAAGAGCCATGCATGGACCAATGATGAGTGATACAAGGATTATGATTAAACCAAGTCTATGCACCTGAGGTCCAAAAACAAAACAAAGGCATACCTCTCAGCCATCTTACTATGGCGCATTGCCTCAGCGTGTAAAAACCTCCTGGAGTAACAAACAAAGGGACAATTTGAAATATTGGTACTGGGAAGCTATAAGGCATCATAATCCCGCCAAAGCCTTTCCTCTCCTTTTTCTCCCCTTGGCCCCTCATGTGTTTTTATAAGATGTGTAGCCTTAGCCTCTGTGGAGATATTCTGAAATCAGATGTACTACAGTACTGCAGTAACGAGTGATTTTACTTCCACCATCCAAATATTCTGGGAATGCATGGCTCTTATGAAAATGAGTCCCATGAGTGTAAAGCAAAGAAATCCACTAAAAGGGCTTTGTTCCCTCCCATAATTTAAAGGTAAGAGATTCTTTATGGATGATTTCAACACTCATCTCTAGGACAGAGAAACATCACCCAACAAATAGCCAACACAGTATTAAATCAGTGATGCTGACTCACAGATATGCCAGGAATGTTTTCTAGGATGAGCACATTTTTATGTTCTTTTCTGAAGGTTCGAATGCTGGTTCAGCCACTTATTTATTGTGTTTCATTAGGCAAGTAATGACTTCTGTGCCTCAATTTCCATGTTTTTAAAAATGAGATAACAATACATTATAGGGTAGAGGTAATATACGTTAACATATGTAAGATCTCGAGCATGGTTAGGCAATATATTCATGTTTGATTCAATTTATCATCATTCAAAAAGGTAGCTTAAAGCTATTTTTATTAAATCACACCATGAAATATTTATGCAAATATAGCTGGTCATATTTTACCTAATGCATTATTTAATACTTTATACTTGCTATTAAGAAAAAAACTATAGGCTAGGTGCCATTCTAATTCCCTTTTTAACAATATATATTTTTTTCTCTTTTCATTAAATACTTCAGAAAATTTTGACAGGACATCTAACACAATTAATAGAATTATTTTTTGTATTTTTTAATACCCCACTCTCATTTGATTATTCCTAAAAAATTGATCAGAAGAGAGTATTATATACACATATTTCCTAAGGAATGCCATGCCTTTCTTCATCGTCCTTAGCTCATAAATAATTTATAATTTTAATTATCTATTACATATTACAAAATGAGAGGCTATATTGTTTATATAACTTTTTATTTAAATATTAGATTGACATCTTTATAATTTTACCTGACTGCCTTAGTGATATTTCCCATAATTTATTACTGATTTACAGATTTTTCATCAAAATGTGTATTAATGTTTATTCTTAATGAAAAAAAATGTAATCAGGTATGTTCTGATAAAAACAGTGAATTTAGGTGTTACATTTGATAATATGAACAGTGTTTTCAATTAAGTTATGTGGGAGACACTTTTCATAAATTGAAGGGAATACATCTATAGTGCCAAAGTTTTGACAAAAAACATATGTAGTTTAAAAATGTAATAAGAAACAATTTAATAAATTGACTGGCAAAGTAGCACTGAAATGACATGCTGACTTCCTAATCTTTTGTAAGTATACTGGATTAAACAAGTATAAATAAAAAGAAAAAGTAACAAGTATAATAAGTATTTTAGTAAGTATTCGTAAAGCTTCTTTGGCTTACTTTCCCAAAATTTGAAAAATTAAGTGGTTAATGACTGAATAACTTATCTTTTGGCAAGTCATGTAGTTTCCAGGCTTTACTGTCAAAAACATTAAAGGAGGAAAAAATCTTAAGTTTATATCTGAAAGGTCATTAAAATAATTTTTGATGACTGATTACTATGTGGTTTTGGAGATATAATATGGAGGGAATTTAAAACTCAGTGATATAACTATGACAAAACTCCACCTATTCTCAAATGCTTGTTTACAAGGGAACTTATTAAAATAATACTAACATTTGCCAAAACCGGTTTGGCTCAGTGGATAGAGCGTCGGCCTGCGGACTGAAGGGTCCCAGGTTCGGTTCCGGTCAAGGGCATGTGCCTGGGTTGCGGGCATATCCCCAGTGGGAGATGTGCAGGAGGCAGCTGATCGATGTTTCTCTCTCATCGATGTTTCTGACTATCTCTCTCCCTTCCTCTCTGTGGAAAATCAATAAAATATATTAAAAAAAAAAATAATAATAATACTAACATTAATGTGGAGCTACTGCATTCTAGAATAAGTACTATTAATTGATAGATATGCAAATTGCATGGGGAAATTAGCCCTACTTATTTCATTAGGTTGCATTTCCAACAAAATTTAATATTTTTTTCCTTTTCTTAACTGAAATGTGTGCTATTAATATTTGCAATGACAAATTAAGAAGAAAAAGAACTTTGTAGTCAGATTTTAAAAATCAAATTTCCATTATATGTATACATATATTTGTTTTAAAAATGTATCACAAGGTAATCAATTAATGCTTTCAAGCAAAAATATATGCTGCATTAAAAATCTGCAGAAGCAATGTAAGTCCAAAATGAAAAAAGAGTAATGTCAAATTGTTAGTTTCTTCATACATTTTTATTGTTGTTAATCCTCACCCAAGAATATTTTTCCACTGAGTTTTTGAAAGAATGGAAGGGAGGGGTAGAGACAGAGAGAGAAACATCGATGTGAGAGAGACACATTGATTGGTTGTCTTACGCATGTGGCCCTGGGGCCTGGGATCAAGCCCATAACCAACGTATGTGCCCTTGAACGGAATCGAACCTGAGACACTTCAGTCCATGGGCTGACACTCTATCCACTAAGCCAAACGACTAGGGATCTTCATATGTTTTCTAAGGGAATGTTTGTGAATATAAAGAAAAGATATTTTTATTTCATTGAATATATTTTTAAGAGTGATGTAACTGTTCCATTTAAGTGTCAACATTTATGATACACTGAAAATTACATCTTTTGCAACTATTTAAACCATTGATTTAAAAAGTTTAGATGTCGATTAAAATTGAACTTTCATACAGTTTTAGCAGAATTCTTTCATGTGTAATACCTAAACCAAGATATCAATTTAGATCAACTTAGACATTATCAATATAAGAAAAATGACATTATATTCCTCTTGATATGATAAAGCAGGAAGCACACTTTATTACCTAGCTAGTTCTTGCAAAAAAAAAAAAAAAAAGTTACTCTAATCCTGATATTAAGAAAGCAATTAGTCAGATTTTAGAATGTTTTACAAAACAGCTAGCTTGTACTCTTCAAAAGTGTCAATGTCATAAAAATCTTATCCAAAGAGTGATTAAAGACTGAAAACACATGACAGCTAAATGAAATATGTAAGCCTGCCCTAAAAAAAAAAGGGGGGGGGGGTATAAAAGAAAATTATTGTGGAGAAATTTGACTATGGGCTATTAAATATTACAATGTTAAATTTCTTATGCTTTATACAGAATTAGTCTTAGTTCTTATAGAATCACTTATAAATGAAGCATCACTTCCACAATATAATATTATTCAAACAGTTCAGATAAAAGTTTCATAGAGTGATAAAGCAAACATGCCCAAATACTAACTGTTAAATCTAGGTGAAGGACATATGAATGCTCACTGTATTATTTTTTTCTATGTTAATGTAAATGAGAAAAATTTCCAAATCCAAAGTTGAAAAAATTCTTTAAAGGGATACTAGAGCCAAAGTTTCATGACAGCTAATAGCTACTAATAAGCAAACCCAACAAAAATCCATGAGACAATTCAACAATGAATAATTCAGATCCCTCAATATTTCAGATGATATATCCTTTAAGCCTTTCAAATCATCTCCACAAAGGCTATTTGTATACAGCAAAAACTTAATGAAGCTGAGTGTGAGGGTCTCACAGAAATATAACAGTAAACCCAACCTAAGTGGTAAGTGAAAGAGTCAAGATTTGAACTCCAAAGCCCATGTTTGTTCATTTACAATATGTTAACTGTATTACATGGAAACATTTTATTATTGTATGCACAGGCTTGCTTTATGACGCTCATCAGCATTTTTTTAAATTATTAAGAAAATCCCTGCAAAGTTTCTAGATCTTGCCAAGAACCAAATAATCTGCTTTGTCCTCTCCCATTTCCCCAAATTGATCTTAAAGAAAGTATAGGAGCCATAAGAGAGTAAAGTTTCAAGAACCCAGCTATTCTGACTCCCAAACTCTATGCATTCCACAGCCCCCCACTGGACAATAAACTCAGTTTATACAGGCTTTTGATACTAATATTCTTTTATCCAATGATTAGAAATTTTATAATATATATAAAAAATTTATTATATAGTTTGCCAAGGAATATATTAGAACTTCTTTCTCTTATTGGACTAACTTGAATTTGAGAGCGGGGTCCACCCTTTACTATATTTGTATTCTTGGGCAAGTTTCTTAACCTCCTTGTGCCTGCTTACTCTTCTGTAAAATGGTGATGATGATAATAATACTCACCTGAGAGTATGAATGTAACACATGAAAAATGTTTAACATTAGCACTCAAAATTTTAGCAACACCAACTAATAGTATAAGCGGTAGTATGGGTACTACAATAAGCTGCAGCAGTAATATCTTCTTTGAATTAAAATATATTAATAAAATTGGCTAGAGGAAGGCTACTTTTGTTAGTCCTATGGTTAGCTGAACATTAACCATTCTAGATATGCAAATTATATATTTTATACTGTTATTCTACTTCTTTTTATTTCTTTTGACTTAACCATGAAAAAGCTTCTGAAAGTTACATACAGATGTTATTAAAACTATCCAGTTTCTTTATGTAAGGGACCTAATAATAAAAAGTCACTTACTCTGGTGGGGGCATTTTTGAGGGTTCCACATCCCGCAGGAACTCACATTGAAGAGCTTGTTCTGCAGTGCAGCGCTTACTAGGATCCAAGGCCAGCATGTAATCAAATAAGTCTAGTGCGGCTGCAGGAATACTAACATGAGAGGGTTAAAAAAGTCATTTATGGTCTTTGACACAAGTTTAATGTTTCTTTAGAAGCTTATTTCAAGTACTAGCATTTTATACGATGTTTATAATACTTTATTCCAGTAAATATCAATTTTCTTTTGAAAAATACTTCATATATTTTTATAACTATCATTCTAATATTTTAGTTTGGGCAAACAATAGTATATTTTATTACTCTATGGGCAATTTGCTGTTATAACATAAATTAAGAATTGAACAGAATAGTTTCCTACAATAAAAATAAAAACCTGAGCTCAAGTAACTTGAAAGATGTTTCAATAAAATTTAAAATAATGTAAAAGTTCTTTCTTATGTAAGTACCAAATCTAACACAAACACAAACCACTGATTCCATAATGGTGGTGAAATGATAATTTGCATGTAGCAAAGGGAAACTCAAAATAAAATGACACAGAATAATTGTGATAGATCTACTTTCAGTCAATAGAGAATTGAGTAACATTTAGAATTCAGAGTAATTAACTAAACAAACAAACAAACAAACAAAAACCATTCAATGCAATATGGATGTTTAAGCATCCCCTTCTTACAAAACAAATTCTTCTCTTAACTTTCGACGATATTGCTTCTTTGGTTTCATGGTGTTGAAATATGGTAGTTTGATTACATCGGGCCACACTGCAGGACATGGACTCCCACATATACGGCTAAACATAAAAAGAAGTACATCACTATAAACTACACAGACAAAATAATACAACTGCTATACAAAATATCAACTCATTTAAGTCCTGATATAATTATAGAAATTTTATTAAATATTTCAGTCATCCCAACATAATTACTTGTTTTAAGAAACCAATTTATTTTCCGTGGATACTTCTAATACTCCAAACATTCAAGTTCCTAGAAAAAAAACCTTCTTATTTATAAAATCAAATCTTAAAGGTAACACTCAAAATATGCTGATCATATGTTGAACAAAATAAAAAATTTATTCCAATAAATTGAGAAACAAGAGTTTAGTATATGCCTTTCTCTGGTTTTATAGGTACCTGTCATTTACCACTTTTCATAAATATAATGAAGTTTGCGATAAAATCAGAAACAGATATACTACACTCAGGAAGGTAAGCACATTGTAAATAAAGACTGTTAAATTCTGTCAACTGGTGGACCCTAAAAGTAACATTCTTAAAACATGTAAGTTCTTTAAAACTGTGCCACAGATTTCAAGGTATTAAGAAATTTTAACTGCTTTACTCTCTGCTTATCTGTATCTTAAGAACACTAATTTTTTTTGCCGAAACCGGTTTGGCTCAGTGGATAGAGCGTCGGCCTGCGGACTGAAAAAGGTCCCAGGTTCGATTCCGGTCAAGGGCATGTACCTGGGTTGCGGGCATATCCCCAGTAGGAGGTGTGCAGGAGGCAGCTGATCGATGTTTCTCTCTCATCGATGTTTCTAACTCTCTATCTCTCTCCCTTCCTCTCTGTAAAAAATCAATAAAATATATTAAAAAAAAAAAAAAGAATACTAATTTTTAAAAAAGATATTTTTAAAATAATCCTCACCAGAGGACATGTTTTTATTGATTTTTTTTATATATATAAAGAGAGAAATGTCGATGTGAGAAAAAAACATAGATCGGTTGCTCCCATCCGCGGTATGTGCCCTGACTGGAATCAAACCACACCTTTTGGTGTTCAGCAAGCATGTCAAACTCAAAGGCTAACATGGGCCAAATAAACAAGGTTTAAGTGTATGTGGGTCTCAAAAAAACAACAACCTTCCATTTTCATAGAAACGTAGGTTTATTTCAATAGAGACATGCTGAATACAAAGGGCTGAAATAAATGAGTAATTGTTAACATAAAATATAGAACATTTTAATAAAAATTAGTATTTTTGAACATTAACTTACCAGACAATGAATAACTGCTCAGATTAATAAGCATATCACAAATAAACCTATTTTTCTTGTCCTCCAAAGGCAAATTATTTCCTGTTGCACACACCAAACAAGTCAGTACAAGACTAATGACGTGGCAATGGGCTGCTGAAATATTCGCTGCTAGCATTAGTGGAGAGAAATAGTGCGCCTGCGCGTAAGGCGCATAAGGGAAATGAATGCAACACGATTATAATAATTATAATTATTATAATACGTCATTATTGAACGTTGTAGTTCATTACTAATGTGTAACAAGATATTGTAAGAATTAACTTACAAAATTTTTATTAAAACGTTTCTTACATACCATTACATTGGCTGGGCCGCAAAAACATTCATTGTGGGCTGCGAGTTTGACATGCTTGGTGTACAGGACAACGGTTCCAATCAATTGAGCCACCCAGCCAGGGAGAAAACCCTCATAATTATTTTATTAATTAGTAAGTCTTTGTTAGAATAATTTATTTAAAAAATGTAGTAATAGGTAACTCCAGCTGGTAAATAGTTAAAAACTGATTTTGGTAATAGGCAGATAAAAAATTGGTTAAATATGCTTAACTTAAATATACTAAATCTCAAGGATAAATGTATATAGTATGTAAAATGATCAGCTGGTATTTAAACGTAAAAAGAAAAGGCCCATGTATTGCTGACTAAAAATATTCTATACATACATAAATATAAATGTATGCACCAATGTGCGTAAGCATTTGACAAGTGAAATTGCCATTCTTTAGTTGGGCTTCAGAATGCTATCTCAGAAGCACGTTTATTATGTAAGAGAACCTCTCACACTTTTAAAGTTGTATGTCAACCAAACTGTGCTTTTTGTTTCAATATACGATAATCTCCCTTAACTCTGAGGGATATGTTCCAAGACCCCAGTGGATGCCTGTAACCAGGAATAGTAGCAAACCCTATGTATGCAATGTTTTTTTCCTATATATGCACACACACCTATGGTAAAGTTTAATTTATAAATTAGGCACAGCAAGAAATTAACAACTCTAATAATCAAATAGAAAAATTATAACAATATTCTGTAATAAAAGTTATATGAATGTGGTCTCTCTCTCAAAATGTCCTTTCTTTTTTTTATTGACTTCAGGGAAGAAGGGAGAGTGAGAGAGAGATGGAAACATCAATGATGAGAGAGAATCATAGATTGGCTGGCTCCTGCATGTCCCCTACTGGGAATGAAGCCTAAAACCGGGCATATGCCCTGATCAGGAATGGAATTGTGACCTCTTGGTTCATAGGTCGACGCTCAACCACTGAGCCACACCGGCTGGGCAAAATCCTTTTTTTAATAAAAATTTATTTTATAATTTTTTTAATTTTATTGATTTCAGAGACAGAAATAACAAGAGAGAAACATCTATGTGAGAAAGAAACATTGATTGACTGCCTCCTGCACACACCCTGATTAGGGATTGAACCCACAACCTGGGTATGTGTCCTGACCTGGAATTGAACCTGCCACTTCTTTGTGTATGGTATGATGCTCCAACCAACTGAACACCACCAGCTAGGGCTCTCTCAAAATATCTTATTGCACTGGACTTAACCTTATACAGTGTGGACATCCTGAACAAAGGGATGATTCATGTTCCCCGTGGGAAGGAATGGGATGACGTAAGATTTCATCATTGCACTACCAGGAACATCACATAACTTAAAACTAAGTTTTATTTCTAGAATGTTACATTTAATATTTTCAGACCGAGGGTAACCGAAATTGAAACCACAGATAATGGGGACTACTATAGTTTTCAATTTTTATAAGCCCAAGCTTTAAGAAAAGTACCAAAATCTTATTCGTTGTCCACTCCCAATCTTTTCTTTTTTAGGGAAGAAAGCCAAACTAGGAGCACGGCCTTTTATAATCTGGTCCCAAACTGCCTTCCCTAGTCTCATCTCCCAATTCCTCTCTCCCCACAGACCAACCATGCCTCCTTACTGATGCTCATATTCCTTTCTCCCTAGATCAATGATGGCGAACCTATGACACGCATGTCAGAAGTGACACGCGAACTCATTTTTTGGTTGATTTTTCTTTGTTAAATGGCATTTAAATATATAAAATAAATATCAAAAATATGTCTTTGTTTTACTATGGGTGCAAATATCAAAAAATTTCTATATGTGACACGGCACCAGAGTTAAGTTAGGGTTTTTCAAAATGCTGGCACGCCGAGCTCAGAAGGTTCGCCATCACTGCCCTAGATCCTACCTACCTAAATCTTTTTCACTTCTCAAGGGTCAGATAAAAAGTAATCCAGTCACGGAAGCCTTCTTTCTCCCCAATACTACTCAGAATGGTTGCTCTGTGCATGCTACTTGTTTCCTCTGACACTATTTCATCCTGCTTTGTATGTTAGTTGTTTACATGTGCGCTTGTCTTACTAAATTATTATTTGGAAACCATGACCTTTAAACAATATACAGGTGGGAAGGGAATAAGAAATATGTTAATGTCAAAGAGAAGTACTCAGGCAAAAGTATGAAGTGGCCAAATTTAGACATTTAGGAGGAAGACTAGGAAAATCAGTACAGGAGGAATTTAGAGCTCAGGGAGGTTTACCTGGAAGATAAACAGGGGCCACACAATTCAGTTTTAAGAGGCAGTTTGCCTAAATAAAGTTGACCCTTAAACAATCCAGTTCTGCACAAGTCCACTTATACACAGATCTTTTTCAATAAATGCTGTAAATGTATTTTGCTTACAATAACATTTCTTTCCTCTAGCTTACTTTATTGTAAGAGTACAGTATACATGTAACAGGATATTTATTAGCTGACTGTTTCTGTTATTTGGCAAGGCCTCTGACAGCAGTAGGCTATTAGTAGTTCAGTTTGGGGGGAGTCAGAAGTTATACTCAGATTTGACTGCATTTGGGGTCGGTGCCACAACCTCCCATGTTATTCAACGGTCAACTGTACAATGAAGACAAACTTCAGAACTGAATCCTATGTGATAATGATCAAATTGCATTGCATAAGAATCTGTTTCTTCTTTCATAAAACAGATTAATTTTACTTAAGAGCTGTGAAATTAAATGAGCTAGCATCCTGGCCCATTAATAGCCTTATAATAAATATCAGTTTCAATACCTCTTAGCTAAAGAGTTTTAATTACTTCATTATATATGTGGTGGGAAATTATCTAAGTCTTAAAATTATCAATTGGTACCAGCATTCAGGATGGAATAGACATACTGAGGCATGGAAAGTTACTAGAACTAGGGAAGCAGATAGGAATTGATAACTACATATTAGCAACATCTGTGCCTGATGATCAGCCAGCTATCCGAAAATCATTTACTGAAAATGTCTTAAAATGTATTGTATGCTAAACCTCAAATATTTGAGGTCTAATTTTGAAATCTATTACCTGACTTATATATTCTGATGTCAATACAATATGAGTTCTACATTTTTTATTAGGCTGACAGGACAAACCCCTCTACCTACCCATTCCTCTAATTAGTCTTCTCAGAATTTCCTTACGGCTAAAATGTAGAATCAATACTGCCACACTCCATAAGTAAGAGCATCCTATTGGAATTCAACTACTGCTCTGAATTTATAGATTAATTCAGAAAGTATTGCTATCCTTACAAAGCTTAATATTTCTATCACAAAAATAAATTTTTAATATTTCATTCATTTTAATATATATTTCTTCAATTAGATCTTACATATTTTTTAAATGTATATTTTTTATTGATTTTAGAGAGGAAGGGAGAGAGACAGAAACATCAATGATGAGAATCCTTGATCGGCTGCCTCCTGCACGCCCCCCACTGGCATGTGCCCTTGGCCAGAATCAAACCTGGGACCCTTTAGTCCGTAGGCTGATGCTCGATCCACTGAGCCAAACCGGCTAGGGCTTATATATTTCTTTTACAGGTGTGTGTTTTGTTTTTACTTTTTAAAAATTCCTATCCTTGTTGTATTCCCTAAGCAGTAAGTAGGAAAGTTTTACTGTAGGAAAAGTTTGAAATTTGACATAAAAATTTTAGGCAGCCATCTGAGATCCTATGACTCCTAACAGTTTTAGTAGTAGTTTCTTTGAGGCTTTCTAGGTTTATAATTGTATTACCTGTAATCAAAATTCATCCATTTTTTCAAATGAGTATACCTCTTTATCATTATGGCATGTTACATTATATAGTAATTTCCAATCAATGTAATAATGATAATGATGTGCTACACAATACTGGATAATTTTGCTTTGTTTCTGATTTTAATGGGAGTACTTTCATTGCTTACCACTGGGAAAGATGATGACTTTCGTTTGAAAACAATACATAATAAAGATAGTTACTGGTACACAAAAATTCAGCCAGATGTCCTATTCAGGAAGCATTTTTTATTCCTTTTTACTATGGATTTAAATATTTAAAGGATGCTTTAGTGTAATCAGTTTAATTTTTAGAAACCTTATAATCATTATCTGCATTTCCTTCACTAAGCTACTAATGTAGAAAAAAATTTCCTTAATACTCGATTATCCTTACATTCAGAAAAGGAATGCCACCTAGGCCTAATAAAAGTACTATTATTTTTGTAATATGGTGCATTCTACTTGTTAATTTGTCCTGCATCAACACTCATGTGAGATTGGTATATAGCAGCAGTTTTCAAAATTGGGATCCAAAGACCCTTGGGTGTCCCCTAGGCCCTTCGAGGGCCTGGCACTTTGAAGGTATTACTAAGACATATGTGCCCTTTTCAATATGTTGACTTACTACTGATAGGAGACAGCCAATAGTGGGTAAAACTACCATAACCTTAACATGATTCAAGGCAATGACACAAAGCAGTAAGTACTCTTCATTACCACACAATCTAGGAGCAAGGCAGAAGCCAGTTTCACTTAAGAATGTACTTGTTGAAGCAGTAAAAAATATTAATGTATTAAACCTAATACTTTGAGGATATATCTTTTTAACATTCTCAGTAATGAAATATAAAATACTCATAAAGCACTTCTGCACAACAAAATCTGATAGCTACCTTGAGAAGCACCTGAACAATTATTTGAGTTGCAAGCTGAAGTAGCTGCTTTATTCACGGATCACTTTTACCTGCAAAAACAACTACAAACTATGATCATTCAGACTTGGGTATCTGTCAGACATTTTCTCAAATATGTTAAAAGTCAGCTTTTTACTTCAAGGAAGACAATTGCAATATTTACTGCCAATTACACAATTCGAGCTTTCAGGAGAAAAATCAGAATACTAGAAAGCTTATTATCTACCCCATGAAATTGACAGCTTCATAATAAATACCTACAGGCTCCTCTGCTGAGAACAGTGGTGATAATAAATAATATATAATGAAATGTTACATGTGGAAGAGATGCCCAATTCAGTGATACAATATTTTCCAAATGACCAATATACAATTTATAAAATCATCAGAGTTGTAAAAAATCCATTCAGATGGTAAGAGAGACCAATGGATTTCAATATATTAGAGTACAAAGTATTCCTTCATTTGGTTTCAGATTGCACATAACTAACCTGCAAAAAAAATTACCATTTATTTAGTGCAGTTTGAAAAAAGAATATGCACAAAGATTTGAAAAGACTAGTGAGAACAGTGTATCACAGACATAAGGATCCCAGATGTACTTACTAAGCCAAAAAGTAAAAGATTTCTAAAAATATAAAAATGCTATTCATTTCACCAACATTTATTTCCATTTAGATGATTTTTTTACAATTTTAGATGTTATTTTTAACCTATTGTTTTTAAATGAATTAAAAGTATTTTTAATTTATCAGTTTTAATTTCAGATGTGGTAAATATCAATAAATACTATCAACATAAACAAAAGCTTCTGGGGCCTTTCATAATATTTAAAAGTGTAGATAAGTTTTGAGACCAAAACTGCTTAAGAAGCACAAGTCTACAGAATTTTTTTTTGTTATTATTTACATATGCTTCATTTTTTAAAAAATGGGAACTTTCCTTCTTTTCCTATATTCTGAAAAAAGCCAAAGCCTGTGCTGTTAATGTTTTTAAAATTTCATCTGAGTCACCATCCAAGCCTGAGGCTTTGGAGGGAAGAGTAGTGGGGGGAATAGGGGAAGGCTGGATAAAGAGAAGCAGGATTCTTTTCACTCCAATCTATTTTCAATTTCTTCCATGATTATAAGTGTCTTTTATTTCATAAGTAATGTACACTGTGTGATATATAAACAGTCTTTCGCTGGCAGCAAGAAGTCTTAAAAAGGGTTGACTCTTGTGTAAAAACATTTTTGCCCTCATTCATCCCACTATGTCCTCACCTTTGCTTTTCACTTTTTCCATCACTTTTTAAAAACTTTAGAGAGAGAAAAAGCGGGGAGAAGGAGGGGGAGGTGGAGACGGGGAGGGAGGGAGGGAGGGAGGGAGGAGGGAGAGGGAGAGGGGGAGGAAGAGGGGGGGGAGGGAGGGAGAGGGGGAGGGGGAGGGAGAGGGGAGGGAGGGAGAAGGAGAGGGGGAGGAAGAGGGGAGGGGAGAAGGGAAAAGTGAGAGAGAAGGGGAGGGGGGAGGGAGAGGGAGAAACATCGATTTGTTGTTTCACTTATTTATGCATTCACTGGTTGATTTTTACATGTGCCCTGACCAGGGATCAAACCTGCAACCTTGAGTATCAAGAGGACACTCTAACCAACTCAGCTAACCGGCCAGGGCTTGCCATCACTTTTTAACCTATGCTCTTCTATCACAAAACTTTTGTGATCTGCCTAAGATACTTTTTGGGACAAAGCAACATACAGACTACCTGCCTACTGTAGTAGTATAAAGCTCTTTAAGACAGATTCTGATTAGTATTCCCACTCTTGATCAGTTTACACATTATTTTTATAATATAAACTCTGGACCTCATCATTCCTGAGGTGTTTTGTTTTGTTTTTAAGATGACAGAAATATCCCAGCATTACTGCAAATAAGATGGGGGAGGGGGGGGAGTATGTATTGGAAACTTACATTTATTTAATTCTTATAACCCTAAGCATAAGTCCTGTTTTACTTGTGGAGAAACAAACACTACGGAACTTACCGTAAGTCACAAGTGCAGGAAGTGGCTGATGGTCATTAGAACGGAGGTCTGTAAGATTCCAAAGCCCACCCCTTTCAATACACTCTGCTGCCTCCTTCAAATCAGAGACTTGTTTCTTTTATCAGAAACTTCCATTTTCTCTTCATATTTTAAAAAATAATGCTATAGAATCAAAGGTGAAGCATCTCTTTCTGTTTTAAATATGGTCTCTTACCAACAAAACCAAAACATTCTGAAATATATAAACTGGAAAGCAAAACAGGTCCATGTTGATAAACAATTCCAGACTCGATGTGTTTGTTTTACCTAAATGGGATCAAATTAAACACAGACTTCTGGAAAACCGCTCTTTTCATGGAATCATGCTGCTTTTCCATGTTAGTACCTTCAGATCTACCATTTCCTTGTTAATTACTATACACTCGCTGCTAAGCAGATGGACTGAGCTTTCTTTCTTTTCCCATGTGGTTCACACTAAGCTAACATGCTCATAAATAACTCAACTACACTCATGCCTCAGGATTTTGATTACTTTGCTGTTCCTTCATTTCTTTCAGATCTCTGCTCAAATGATACCTTATGGGAGAGACATCCCTTCTACCTACAACACTACCTTCTACCATTTTCCATCCCCTTTCACATATAATCACTCGATATATTTTATTGTTAATGTTGACGTCTTCAACTAGAAAGTAAAAGAAGTTGTGTGCCAGTTATGAGGCACTGAGGATATAGCCTTGACCCTCCGTTGTGTCCTAAAAGAACCTATGAACTGGCACACAACCAGCAGTCAATAAATACTGTTCAATTAATCTCCTAACTTGAAATGTCTTCTATATTATAATGTAAGGTCCATATAAACTTGGTTTAATTCTGGACTTTCCATATAATCCTATTGATTTATCTATGTATCATGTGCCAGTACAAAATAGTCTTATTAGTTACTATAATTTTGTTTTAACATGTGATATGCCAAATTTTCCTTCTTTTTGAGAATTTTCTTGATTATTCCCATATTTATCTCTCCAGGATGAATATCAAAAATCAAACATCATTTCAAAATATTTTTTTAAGTTCTCATTAGAACTACAATGACATAGAATGAATTATCATATTTAAAAACAATTAAGTCTTCCTAGTCTAAAACAAGTTATGTCTATATAATAGTTATTCAATCTTCTTTATAGTTTTAAGCAGGACATTATAGTTTTTAATATTTCTGGAGAATATATGGTGGTGGTTTTTAAAAAAGCATCTTTCCCACCATGTTTCTAACTGGTGATTATTGTTTCATATTTTATAAAAGCTATTGTTTTTAATATGTATGTATGATTATATAACATATATTAGCACATTTTTGTGTATACACACACACACACACACACACACACAATTTTCACACTTCCCCATTTTACCAAACTTGTTATTTAAGATGTTTCAGGTAATTCCTTTCTATGTGGCATGCATATATGTGATGTTATCTATAATAATAAAAGTGTAATATGCTAATTAGACTGGACAGCTGAATGGCCTTCCGGATGAATTTTGTGCATCAGGCCTCTAGTCATATATGAATTATGACAATTCTGCCTTCATTTTTCCACTGTTATACCTCTTACTGGATCCCTTTTCTAATTCTCTTAGGTAACTGGTTAGTACTTCTCAAACACTCTTAAATAATACTAGAAGACAACTTTTTATCATTCTTGTCTTTACTTCTAATATTTCACCACTAAATATTATTCAGGCTACTAATTTGTGATATACATTTTTATTATGTTAAAGAAATATCTCTCTACACTTCCTCAGTTTAGGAAGTTTATATTTCTAGAAAATACCTATTCAACACCTATCAAGATAACCATATTATTTTACTTCTATTAAAATGTAGAGTTATAAGAACAGACTTCCTAAAACAAAGCATCCTTTATTCTTGAAGTGAACTTTACTTGACTTTCTGCAAGTTAATTTTCTAATGAAAAGCCTGACACTATTGGCTAATCTCTCCTTTTGAATTTTTGGACTAATATTCTATAGAAATTTTTCATGTTGTCTTTGTCAATTTGAAGTTTGTATCACACTAACTTTGTAAAAAGTTTTATTTCTTACATTGTACTGAGAATTGATTAAAAGTCTGGATACTAAGGTAAAAATGTCTACATTTAAATTTTAATTTTGTCACCATTCTAGTTATTTGACCCTGGACAAATTCTTTATTTCTGTAAAGTCTATTTTTCTTAACTTTATAAAAAGAAGACAAAGGGTTGTTAAAGAGCTCAAATGTGGCCAATTCAGATGAAATTCTTAGAACAATGCTTGCATCATATGTGTGAACTTATTATTAAAATAGATGCCCTAGTATCCAATACAATCAGAACAAACAGTAAGTAAACTGAAAAAATGGTCAGAGGGAATCATAAAAAAAAAGATACACATACATAATTTAAACATTTTTATTTTAACATAAAATTTATAAATGAACATTTATTCTCCAATCTCCTGACATAGCCAACGCTTTCTCTTTGCACAGAGGATTCACTGAATGGGATTCTACATTAGCTTTCTTGCATAAACCACATCGATACATATCATCAAGGATTTAAAACAATCAGAGTGTCTTCTAAATTTTTATGACTTTTCTTTCTAATATATATCTATTTGCCAAACTTTAAGTCCTTGCAAAGCACTGCATCTGTTAATTAAATGACAAATATACAGTAATAAAAAGTTGGCATGAAAGATTGGAAACAACTGCCTCTTGGTCATCATACTCTTCAACTAGTGGGATAGTTACCAGAGTTACTAGCTGCAAAAATTCAGCTTCCCATGTTATCTAAGCTAGTATTATTTACAGAAGAAATGGAAAGTTATCTACTAATCTAACAAGTCTATTGAAGGAAAAATTCATAGTATATTGGTATCTGTCTCATATCAATTCCTTTTCTAAAAGTTTTCATACATATTTTAAAATACTTATGCAAATCTTACAAGTTATAAATTAAGCCT
This sequence comes from Myotis myotis, assembly GCF_014108235.1. Taxonomy (NCBI): domain Eukaryota; kingdom Metazoa; phylum Chordata; class Mammalia; order Chiroptera; family Vespertilionidae; genus Myotis; species Myotis myotis. Next base: position 9,995,449 of record NW_023416315.1, read on the forward strand.
ATATAATAAAGGGGTAATATGCAAATTGACCCCAACAGTGGAACGACTGGTCAGTATGATGCACACTGACCAGCAGGGGGCAGACACTAGACGAAGGAGCTGTCCCCTGATGGTTAGTGTGCTTCCACAGAGGGAGTGCCACTCAGCCAGAAGCCAGCTCACAGCTGGCCAGCACAGCGGCGGTGGCGGGAGCCTCTCCCACCTCTGCAGCAGTGCTAAGCCATTAGTTAGACATCCCCCAAGGGCTCCTGAGCTGCCAGAGGGATGTCTGACTGCCAGTTTAGGCCCAAAACCCCGGGGAGCAGGCCTAAGCCAGCAAGTGGACATCCCTGAGGGCTCCTGGACTGTGAGAGGGCGCAGGCCAGGCTGAGGGACCCCCCCTCCCCCCGGCCGTGCACGAATTTCCGTGCACCAGGCCTCTAGTATTATATATGGGGGGAAAGCTTTTTTTTTTAAAAAATATATTTCTTCATTGACCTCAGAGAGGATGGGAGAGGGGAGAGAGAGAAACATCAATGATGAGAGAGAATCACCAATCAGCTGCCTCCCACATGCTCCCCACTGGGGACCAAGCCCTCAACCCAGGCATGTGCCCTTGGCCGGAATCGAACCCAGGACCCCTCAGTCCGCAGGCTGATGCTCTATCCACCAAGCCAAGCCAGCCAGGGTGGGAAAGCTCTTTTTTAAAAAAAAATTATTTAAAATATTAGATGAAGAGAAAGGTGACTGATGTATGATAATTACTTACAACCTAGGTCATATGATGGGCTCAAATCATGAAGACCCATGCTTCATGATGAATATATTTTGCTGTGTATACATATGTAGATACATTTAAACATATATGCAAATGTATATAAAATAAGAGTATTTCTTTGCAATATCCCAAACCATTAATTCTTCCATCCTGTCATACTTAATGAAAATGTATCTACCATTCATTTTCTCCTCCCTCATATTTATTCTTCCTTCCCAGTCTCATCTTTTCTACTTCAAGCCCTTTGATTTAATCACACACACACACACACACACACACACAGATTTAGAGACCTTAAGATCCTTAATTTTACTAGATCAAAGTGCCTGCATTCTAGTTTCTCTATCATTCAGCAGTCATTACAGCCATCAAGAGAATCATGCTGTTCTCCCTCTGAAAACATTCTGAAAGATTTTAAATATCCTACAGAGTATAACAACCTCCACTTGGCAAATATTACAATCATAAGCTTACCTTATTAATTCTAGTTGTGCAAGTTCCTGATTTGCTTGAAATATAGGTTTTTTAGTGAAGAGTTCACCAAGGATACATCTAATGGAAAAAATACCCATCATTAGCAAATGATATGGATTTTACTTAACAAAGGTTTCAAGTAAATTAAACCAATCAATAACTCTATCTTACCCACAGCTCCACACATCAATAGCCGGTGTGTACCGCTCTTCTCCCAACAGCAGTTCAGGTGGACGGTACCATAAAGTGATGACCTTGTTAGTATATGGCCGACTAAAACAAAGCAAAACAAACAAACAAAAACACACCAACTCTTTAGATTTATTATCTGTTAGAATAAGAGAAATTCTCTTAGGAAATATTAGTTTGGCTGCCCAAAAATAAACTAAAATCCTAACTAAAATCACTTTCATATGCCTACTAAATACAGACAAATAATATATGATTATAAAATACATGAGAGCAATGTGATTAACTGAAAAATCCCTTAATATATAAAAATAAAAATTGGCTGGTTTTAATTATAATGTGGCCAAAGAAAGGTCTTTTTATCAACTCCACTGTTCAGTACTGCTTTTCCTTTCTATAATAATGTTTAAAGAGATTTACTGGCTTAAAGAGAGGTGATTTTGACTAAACCTGGCAAATTACCAATATGTAGCAAGATATAGTTTCAACTGGAACACCTAACAAAAGTTTTCAACTGGGCATATCTCTGGCAATCTTTCATTGGTTTCAATCCACTTTAGTATGTGAACAGAAAGTACAGAAATGTAGATTGTAGTAGCTGAAGTCTATGCTGCAAAAAATCACTAGCAACAGGTATAATACTTTATCAGATGATTCCTTTGTCACCTTCTAACAGAGAGGGCATATATATACTGCTATCTCTTTATTTACCATAGAAGAGATTATCTAGTAAGTTGTATTAGGGACAAGTTTTACCACCACAGTATAAATTCTCTGGCAAAATGTTTTCAATCCTTAGAGAATGATCATACCCTGCTGATTCACATGACTAAAGAGGGTCTTAAGAAGTTAGAGGTGGTTGTTGTATTGATCGTGTTTAGGTTATATACTTCAGGTTGATCACTATGTGTTTAGATCAACTCTAAACCTCTTTCTGGATATCATCTGAATCACAAGAATGCCAAGGCCATCTCATAGGAAATGCCCCATTAAGGCTGTATTTCACTTGAGGTTGGCTTAGCCCTGAATCAGTTTTGGGAATAGGGAAAGGAGTATCCTATATAATAAAAGCCTAATATGCTAAGTGTCCAGTCAACGGGTTGGCTGTTCAACCAATCAAAGCGTAATATGCTAATGATATGCTAAGGTTGTTCAACTGCTCACTATGACGTGCACTGACCACCCGGCCACCCGGGGGCAGACACTCTGACCAGTAGGTTAGCTTGCTTCTGGGATCTGGCCGGTCAGGACTGAGCGAGACAGGCCGGACATACCATGGAGCCCTCCCACAATCCCTCCCCAACCTCCTGCATCCCTCCCCAGCCCTGATCATGCACCAGTGGGGTCCCTTGGCCTGACCTGCACCCTCTCACAATCCAGGACCACTCGGGGGATGTTGGAGAGCCAGTTTCGGCCTGATCCCACAGGCCAGGCTGAGGGATCCCACTGATGCACAAATTCATGCACTGGGTCTCTAGTATAATTTATAAAGCAATTCCCTCTTACTAACCATAGGTCTGAAGTTCCAGATAGCGTAAGACCTCAGCAGCTTGCACCCAGCCAAATTTCTCCAAATAATTTAAACACTTGTGCTATATGCCATCAATCTGGGCATCACAGCATTATCACAGGCAGGACTATAGTAACAGTATGCCAAAGCAGAAAAAAAGATTGACCTTGGTATAAATTGTGAAAATAAGGAATATAGTATAAGAAGTATATGTTTAATAGTAAATTAGAATTTGACTTTTCTAACATTATTAAAATACCATTTTTAGTGATTTTTGTTTGTTTACCAGAACCACTTATTTTCACATAAGGTCTTTTAAAATACAGATACTAAATTAGTACCACACTACTCTAATTAAACTGGACTTAATCATTCTTTAAAAATATGTTTATCTCATTATAAATTTGAAATTCCTTCCCTATTTTTCTCAATCAAATCCTGTATCTCTTTCAAGGAACAGTGAAAGACCCATCTCCATAATGACTAATTTCTGTTTACATTAGATTTATTTTCACATTCTGAAATTTGTATCACACCAACCACTGTATTAAACACTCTATTTTAGGTTTTCTACCTTCCCAAAGAGTCAAACGACCCCAGAGAGTATCCTTTTTTTTAAAAAAAAAATAATACATGCTCAATGTAGTCATTTTTTAAAAAGATATTTTTATTATTTCAGAGAGGAAGGGAGAGGGAGAGAGAGCTAGAAACATCAATGATGAGAGAGAATCACTGACTGGCTGCCTCCTGCATGCCCCCTACTAGAAATCCAGCCCATAACTTGGGCATGTGCCCTTGGCTGAAATCGAACCTGGGACCTTTCAGTCCACATGTCGATGCTCTAGCCAAATGAACCAAACGAGCTAAGGCCCAGAAACCATTCTCTATTATGAACCCCACACACAAAGCCTGAACAATGCTGGCATAGGGCAGACACCTTAATGTTTATGGGCCTGCAACTTTAAGTTACATACGTGAATTAGCGACCTGTTTCAAAGAACAAAACTTGTGAAAATTATGAAGACTAGTTTTCTAAAACATTTCAAGCGTCTATAAGCCTATGAAACCCATGCTCTTATTACTAAAGTGCAACGATTTATCTATAGTAAAGAAAATGTTTAAATTAATATAAATCTATCTGTAAATAGCTAATCTTAAAATCTTTTTATGTTTAAAATGGTTTTCTTAATGTTTTTATTGATTTTTAGACAGAGAGGAAGAGAGAGGGAAAGGGAAACATCGCTGTGAGAGATAAACATTGATCCGCTGCTTCCTGCATGCCCCCTACACGGGATACAGCCCACAACCCAGGCATGTGCCCTGACCAGGAACTGAACAGGCCCAGGATGACGTCCAACCAACTGAGCACACAGGTAAAGGCTTAGATGTTTTTTTAAAAAACATGTTGAATTATGTGGAGAAATTACACACAAAAAGGTTACTAAATCTTAATGAGAAAGAAGTTTAAATAAGATTATTATTTTACATCTCAAGTTCTAGGCAACACTTAGAGCATTTTAGCAGTTTAAAATATGTTTTAAATGTTTTTCAAAAAATACTTTAAGCTTTTTAATAAACTAGTTAATAAACCATTTTTAAAATATTTTTTATTGATTTCAGAGAGGAAGGGAGAGGGAGAGTGAGAGATAGAAACATTAATGATGAGAGTGAATCATTGATTGGCTGCCTCCTGCACAGCCCCCACTGGGGATTGAGCCCGCAACCCTGGCAAGTGACCTGGTTCATAAGTCAATACTCAAGCATTGAGTCATGCCAGCTGGGCTAATAAACATTTAAAAGTTAACACCGACAACAGACAATAAAAAAGATTGCTTTATTAAAGTCAAGAAAAATTTCTTGATGATTCCAAATTTTTGCAAAACAGGTGCCACACATCACTTTCCACTTTAGTGTTTAATGCGAAAGAAGCAAACATCGAGTAAGTATGCAGACAAAAGGACTTTAATCATAAAAGCAAATTGCTAAGTGGCATTAACAAAAAACAAGGTCAACTGAATCACACAGTCAATAACTGTTTAGAGCAGCGGTTCTCAACCTGTGGGTCGCGACCCCTTTGGCAATCGAACAACCCTTTCACAGGGCTCCCCTAAGACCATCCTGCATATCAGATATTTACATTACGATTCATAACAGTAGCAACATTACAGTTATGAAGTAGCAACGAAAACAATTTTATGGTTGGGTCACAACATGAGGAACTGTATTTAAAGGGCCAGAAGGTTGAGAACCACTGGTTTAGACCATTATGAAGAAAATATTCCATGCTATGATCAGGATGCTGTGTTTACAAACGTAAAGACAAAAGTAAAAGGCACTGAAACTGTGTTTAGGAACGAGAACATTTAAATCCCAGAAAACTGAAGTACTGTTGTAATATGAAAATATATCATCCAAAGTCCAACAAATAAATAAAAATCTAGACTCCTCAAAAGTGAATATTCTAAACTTGGGTCAACTAGGTTTGGCTACCTACTGTCAACTTCTAAAGATGGTCCTGTCTAGATCACAAAAAGAAAACGCAAACTGATGTGACACCGCATACATGATGCTTTATTTTTTCTAATGAATTTTTAAAAATTACATTTCTGAGAGATGTCTACCCAATTTCTCCACATACACACAAAAAAAACTGATTCCTATTGAAAAACAGGAATGAAAAACATATGGTCAGGTTCTTAGGTGTTACAGAGCAAATATACTTTAAAAAAGGAAAACCTAAAAATAGATGAACACCAAATTTATCCTCATAGTTAAATTCCAAGCAATATATCCCATAACCTAGCAACACACCCAATACATAAAATCTCTCCACCATTAAAATAAAAAAAAAAAAATACGAATACCAATGAGCTCCATTCTTAGATGGACAAAAACTAAATTTTGTAAAGATCAAGACACAATGGTCTTGCCCTAGCTGGTGTAGCTATCGGCTGGAGTATCTGCGGTACACAAAAGGTGGTGGGTTCAGTTCCTGGTTGGAGCACATACCTGGGTTGTGGGTTGGATTCCTAGTCAGGGAGCGTGCAGCATGTGAGGGAGACAAACCAATAGATGTTTCTCTCTCACATTGATGTTTCTCTTTCTCCCCCCCCACCCCCAAATCAATTTAAAAATTTAGAAATATTTTTTTAAAAAGAAATAATGGTGACAATGTTATATACTCTGAATTTCAATTTCTACTAAATATTTTCCTCTGTGAATCTCAATAACATTTTAAAAAATAAAAGAAGAACTATTTCTTGGGAACAGTTGGGGAATTAACACCTAAAAATAAAAACACTTTCTTTTTATTTTAAACTATCTACCTTAATGTGGCAAACAAAAATATTAAAATGTAAAGTCATTGGATTTTTACTAATAAAACTTTCATGTGAAATCCCAGGTAATTTTAAATATTTAATGCTACCAAAATATTTCTCACTTCTTATTAGATACTTAAGAAACTTCAAGTGAGATTCATAAATTAAAATATCACACACTTGCTAACCTGGTAATAAGGTAACATTTTTTTTTTAAAATATATTTTACAGAGAGGAAGGGAGAGAGATAGAGAGTTAGAAACATCGATGAGAGAGAAACATCGATCAGCTGCCTCCTACACATCTCCCACTGGTGATGTGCCCGCAACCCAGGTACATGCCCTTGACCGGAATCAAACCCGGGACCCTAAAGTCTGCAGGCCAACGCTCTATCCATTGAACCGGTTTCGGCAAGGTAACATTTTTTAAGCAAAAATAAAACACAATATTTGAAGGATAAGATAACAGAGACAATGAAATTCAGCAGACAATATTTGCTACAAAAGAGCTCCAAAAAACTGCCATATATCTCCAAAGCAGGCTTGAGCTCTCCACCTGTAAAATACTTTTTAGGTAATCAAGGTTACATCCAGAGTCCAACAAGGGAAGCACTCCAATTTAATGAAAATAAGTAGCTTTTCTGCCAAATAATCCAAGTTTAATTCTTACTTAGCTCTGCCACTTACTGTGTGAAAACTTCAGTTTTCTAAACTTCAATTTTTAAAACGCGAGTAAGAATAATGATATTCACACCACCCATGTCATAGGACTGCTTTCCCTTAAAATAACTATTGTAAAAGGAAACCATCTATCTATAATAATAAAAGTGTAATATGATAATTAGGCCAGATGTCCTTCTGGACAAGCCAGGGCTGCGAGGGAAGCCTGGGTCCCAGGTGCCTGTTGGGCTGGAGGGAAGCCCAGGTTCCAGTGTCAGAGGAACTGACACCAGTAAGCTGGTGCCGGCAGCCTACTCTTGCACGAATTTCGTGCATTGGGCCTCTAGTATATACTTATACTAATAAAAGGGTAATATGCTAATTAGACCGGACATCTTCCGGATAAAGCCACGGTGGCAGGGGCCTAGGCAGAGGTGGTTAGGGGCAATCAGGCCAGCAGAGGGGAGCAGTTAGGGGGCAATCAGGCCGGCAGGCAGAGGTGGTAAGGGGCAATCAGGCAGGCAAGTGATTAGGAGCCAGTGGTCCTGGACTGAGAGAGGGATGTCTGACCGGCAGGCAGACATCCCCCGAGGGTTCCTGGATTGGAGAGGGTGCAGGCCGGGCTGAGGGACCCCTCACCCATGCACAAATTTTGTGCACCAGGCCTCTAGTTAGTATATAAAAGGCTAATATACTAAGTGTCAAACAGGTTGCTATGACATGCACTAACCACAAGGGGGCAGACACTCAATGCAGGAGTGCCAAGCTGCAATGACTTGGCAGCAGAGGTTCTCAGGTGACACACCCCAAAACCAGAGAGGAGAGAGCCCTATTCCTTGCGGGGCCACGCAATTCCACCTTTGGCCGTGGGTTGTTGTTGTTGTTGCTGGGGCACTGTCGGCCCCGAATCTGGTTTACTGCACACTTGCGTTTGCGTTCCACACCCTGTACGACAGCAACTTTGCAGAGTGCCCTCGCACACTCCAGGACCCCTGGGGGGATGTCAGAGAGCCAGTTTTGGCCTGATCCCCGCAGGCCAGGCCGAGGGATCCCACCTGCCGAGGGACTCCGCTCACTCTCCAGACACCAGGGAGGGGGAGCAGGAGGTTGGCTCCAGGACGTGTCTGGCCCGTCTCACCCAGTCCCACCCTGCAGGCCACCTTCTAGTTAATTTCCTTTCAATGTGCATGAATCCGTGCGCTGGGTCACTAGTATAAATAAAGTACCATGCGACCTGGTTGGTGTAATTCAGTTGGTTGGAGCGTGGCTCCATGCAGCTTGCCTGTTTGATTCCCAGGTCTCTCATACATTGATTTCTTTCTCTCTCTCTCTCCCTTCCCCTCTTTCTCAAATAAATAGAGCATATCCTCAGGTGAGGATTTTAAAAAATATAATAAAAAGAATAGTATCATGCACAAATGCTAGTTAAGTGTGTTCATTTCTTTTTTTTTTTAAATATATTTTATTGATTTTTTTACAGAGAGGAAGGGAGAGAGATAGAGAGTTAGAAACATCGATGAGAGAGAAACATCGATCAGCTGCCTCCTGCACATCTCCTACTGAGGATGTGCCCGCAACCCAGGTACATGCCCTTGACCGGAATCGAACCTGGGACCTTTCAGTCCGTAGGCCGACGCTCTATCTACTGAGCCAAACCGGTTTCGGCAAGTGTGTTCATTTCTTTATAAACAACAAATATTTACTTAAATTCTAAGCTAGGCACTGCATTAACAGCCAGCCAACCAACCATGGTTGTAGCTGTTTAGAGCCTTAAAGTCTGGTGGCAATATAGATATAAATTATAACAATATACTCTATGTACTACATAAAAGAATGAATAATATGCTCTGGACACATAGAGAAAGATGTGCTGATGTTGCCTGTAGGATTCAGGGAAGATTTCAGATAATGTCAAAACTGCACATTAAAGAGAAAAAAGAAAAAAAAAACCCACAAATTTGTCAGACTAATGAAACAGGGAAGTCCAATTCCATACAAAAGGAAACAACTTATGTAGAATCACAAATGTAGTCAAGAGCCCAACCTGTTTAGGAAAGTGCTAATAGTTCAACATTGTTATTACTAGGGAGTGGGGGGGGGGGGGGTGGTAGTTTATAAGAATACTAAAGGCCCGCCGCACGAAATTCGTGCAAGGGGCTCGGCCCTCGCAGCCCCAGACCTTGCAGTCCCAGCCCTCCCAGCCCTGGCTTCATCCAAAAGGATGTCCGGAAGGTTGTTTGGCTGTCTGGTCTAATTAGCATATTATGCTTTTATTATTATAGATAGGAGAAAAGAATGTTAGGGCAAAAGAACAGAGGCAGGAAAAATAATTAAATTTTCTTTGCAATGGTCTATATGAGATATTTATATGTGAAAATGACTGAATACCTTTAACTAAAGTGGAGAATAAGGTAAAAGAAATAGACTTTTTTGAGGGGATGTGAAGATAGGTTTTGTAACTATGTTTAAGGTACTTAGATAATCTAGGAGGAGATTATGTCCCGTAAACACCCAGATTTAGAGATCAAAAAAAGGATCAAGGCTTGAAATTCAGATATGTAAGTTTTCATCATTAATGGAACTGAGGTATGGTAACACTACCTGAAAGAATTAAACTGCCTTTCCCATTTTATATGCTCAAAATTGCCGGAAGCCGGTCCCCTGGACCTGCTGGGGTTGGACCCCAGCACAAAATGTAGCCTACTCCATTAGGGCCACAAAGAAAAGTACAATTTAATCTTGTTAAATTAAAATTAAATCAGTAATCTAAATGAGATTTCCATTTCTGAAGCTTGTTTAGTCACATTATTTGTTGTTATTCATGTTATGAGTGATCTTTTATATTACCATGGTTCCAACAGTGTCCACGGTCTCCCAGAAGATCCTCTGCATTATCTAGAATTCCCAAAGCTACCTGCAATAGTCTATACCAGAAGCATCCTCCAGATCAGGATAATCTTTTTATAAATAAAAATTAATGAAACAGTTACTATAAATGTATAACTACAATTCTAGCTTGAGTGAAAAGGCAAGAACACAAGTAATAAGATCAGCGTTAAGGTGACAATGTTATCATTAATATAATTTCACTCAGTCCTCGGATAAATATCAGAGGCAATACCTCTCTACCATTTAACCTATACATAGAGCTTTGGAGAAATTTAATTTTGCTTTTAATGGTAGTTTTATGAAAAAACACTAGATGGCGATATTGCCTTCCAAAATGTTTTCAAGACTTACTTTGATCAGTTAATTTTTAGAACCATAAAAGATGTTTTTCAATACCTTATAAATAAGGATTTTAGAGATTTTTAATCCTACCTCTTAAAGTTGAGAACAATGAGGTCTAGAGAGATTAAGTGACTTACCCAATATTCCACAACAGATTAAACAGCAATGCCAGGACTAGGGCCTACATGTTTTATGTTACTTGCATTAAAAAAGTAAATGTGCTAAATTATAGTTTCTTCTATAGAAAATGAAATTAATTTCAACTTAATAGGAAAGCACATACTTTTTTATATGGGACAATCACATAAAAAGAGATATTCCATCATTTAGTAAAGCACTGGAGCAATCTAGTAAAATAAAAACTCGAAAGAGGGCATATCAGTCACAGGAAAAGTTGGACTTAAAATAGTTACCAAAAATAATCAAATGAAGTAATTGGGGGTCTGGTCTCAAGATCTATATTTCCCAATGCCAAATGAGATAAAATATGAATAATTAATGTTCAAAACGAGAAAATGATTCTGCAAGTTTTTAAAGGAACTGTTTTCCTTCTCATTTTAATCTAGTAGTTCTTGCTTTTTCTTATATTGCAGTACACATGACAGCGGAGATCCATTTTGTTCACACCCTCTCAATGTTCAATTCTTCCATATTAGCTGTAACTCCATCCAGTTTTCCTCAAACTCAAAAAAGATATCCAAAAGTACAAGAGTGAAAAGATGTGGTTGATGCTATTAAAGTGGCAAGCTCAAATCTGCTCAATTTTTAAACAAATAAACCTTATAATAATTTCTTGAATCCTTTAGTTATTCTATCTATTGCTAATTACTTAGAAAATATTTCAAAGTAATATTTTCTTTGATTTGACATTTGGATGGATAAGTATTACGGTCAAGCTCTACCTTTCTGTTTATAATTTAAAAAATATGAATGAAAAATCATTTGCTGTATGTTTAGTTCAATATCCAGAAAACTTGGGACAACACAGCACAATCTGTTAAAGGCAGGTTTCAGTGTTAGAAATCAAGTTATGTTATTAAACTTTACTGGAACAATATATACTTCTTAAAGTCATACCATCAAAATAAGCCTACTTCTCTAATTTTAAAGAAATTGAAAATATTCAAATCTGAAAAACATAAATTTTAAAAGAATATATAAACTCCTGAAGGATATGATACTTACTTATGAAACAAAATGATACACCAAATTTTTATCTTACAAATTTGATTAAGCAGAAAAATTCAGTATATATTATATAAAAATGCCAAGATTTTAAATTTCCTGCTCCTCTAAGCTCAAAATTCCCAAATGAATTTAGCAGGGCAATGAGGACCATGGCTCAGTGAACATCCCACACCCATGGCACACCCAACATTACATTTTAAACGTTTTGATAAAATTTGGCTTTAAAATCAGATTTTCTGGAACATATCTATTCCAATGTGAACAAATATCTGCATAAAAAGAACCTGAGAGGGGAAATGGTGATTTAGCTGTTCTCCGTCTACACTGACACCTAACATATAAACAAGAAAAAGTGAGTTTATATTCAAGTATGATAGACACATACTGTATTATGAAAGAATGATCTAATTACAGTGAAATCTCAATTAATCAGCTAAGCAGATAGATGCCTTAATTAAGTAGAATTTCCCCCTAAAGAATAGGAACTGAAATTTAGTCATTCAAAAAACATTATTTCAAGTGAAGTGTTGGATTAAGTACACATTTGGACCAATTCATTTTTTTCCCTTCAATTTCTACCATGAGGCACTATTATATATGATGGAAAGAATAAAAAATTGGGAGTTGGAAACCTTGAATTATATATACACTCTTAACTCTGCCAACAACGTATTTTTTTATATTTAAAGTCACTCAACCCTTTCTGGATCTCAGTTTTCTCAAATACAAAATGAGGGTTATAGCTGTGTAGTGGGTAAAACAAAAGCAAAAAAGGCTCTGGCTAAAGTGGACAGAGGGGACTGTAGCCATGTTCCCAATAACCCATCCACACCACAGTTTCTGAGGGGTTTCACAAACTCAAATGGACCCAAAACACACCATTCAACAACCTCCTAAACAGTAAACAATGAAAATAACTTTCAGAATGATGTCACGGGCACTGCAAGATTTGAAAATAAACAGATTTTTTTTCACTCTAAAAATTCAAACAAAACCGGATTTTTTTCAACTAATCTTAAACTGGCAAAAACTCAGTGAAAGTAAATACCTGTTTTTAAGAATTCTAATTAACTAATATTTTATTACATTGTAGTTACACCAAAGAAATTACAGAGTTGCCATAAAGAATGTTAGAATTAAATATGTATTTAAAAATAAAGAAATTATACTGACAGGAAAGTAATGGGCTAAACTAGAGCTTTATCAAACTCAGTTATAATTCCATAGTTTGTTTATATAAAATCCACTACTTCACAAAAAATATTTTAAAATTCCATATTAGTTCTAATAAAACAAGTCATATTTCACTGCCACTAGGTATAAAAGTACCAAAGCGGGATATACATGCCAACTTTCACCAGAGAAACTCCACAAAAAGAAGTTACTAGGATACACTGAACTTCTTCACAAATTTGCTTAAAAAACAAAAAACAAAAAACAACTACTAGAACTAATAAATGAATTTGGCAATGTACCAGGATACAAAATCAACACCCAGAAATCTATGACTTTTTTATATACCAATAACAAAATCACTGAAAGAGAAACTAAAAAAAAAAAATCCCATTTACCGTTGCACCCCCCAAAAATTAAGATACCTAGGAATAAATTTAACTAAGGAGGTAAAAGATCTATACTCAGAAAACTACAAGACTTTGAAAAAAAGAGGTAGAGGAAAACATAAACAAATGGAATATACTGTGTTCATGGATTGGTAGAATAGACACCACTAAAATGTCCATACTACTCAAAGCAATCTATAGATTCAATGCACTCCCCATTAAAATACCAACGGCTTATTTCACAGACCTAGAACAAACTCTCCAAAAATTCATCTGGAATAAAAAAAGACCCCGAATAGCTGCAGCAATCCTGAGAAATAAGAGCAAAATTGGAGGGATCACAATACCAGATATCAAGCTATATTACAAAGCCACGGTTCTCAAAACTGCCTGGTATTGGCACAAGAACAGACATATAGACCAATGGAACCAGAGAACTCAGAAATCGACCTAACCCATTAGGCTCAATTAATATTTGACAGAGGAGGCAAGAGCATACAATGGAGTCAAGATAGTCTTTTCAATAAATGGTGTTGGGAAATTTGGTCAGATATATGCAAAAAAATGAAACTAGACCACCACCTTATACCATATACAAAAATAAACTCAAAATGGATAAAGGACTTAAATGTAAGAAGGGAAACCATAAAAATCTTAGAATCCATAGGCAGCAAAAACAGCAGACATATGTCGTAGCAATATCTTTACCGATACAGCTCCTAGGGCAATGGAAACTAAAGAGAAAATAAACAAATGGGACTACATCAAAATAAAAACCTTCTGCACAGCAATAGAAACCATGAACAAAACAAGAAAGCCCACTGCATGGGAGAACATATTTGCCAATGTTATCTCTAATAAGGATTTAATCTCCAAAATTTATAGGGAACTCATACTACTTAACAAAAGGAAGACAGGCAAACCAATCAAAAAATGGGCAAAGGACCTAAACAGACACTTTTTAAAACAGGACCATAAAGAAGGTCAAGAGATATATGAAAATATGCTCAAAGTAACTAATCATCCGAGAGATGCAAATCAAAACGATACCTGTCAGAATGGCTATCATCAACAAATCAACAAACAACAAGTGCTGGAGAGGATGCGGAGAAAAAGGAACACTCGTGCACTGCTGGTGGGAATGCAGACTGGTGCAGCCACTGTGGAGAACAGTATGGAGTTTCCTCAAAAAACTAAAAATGGAACTCCCATTTGACCCAGTTATCCCACTTCTAGGAATATATCCCAAGAAAACAGAAACACCAATCAGAAAGGATATATGCACCCTATGTTCATAGCAGCACAATTTACAATAGCTAAGATTTGGAAACAACCTAAGTGCCCATCAGCAGATGAGTGGATTAGAAAACTATGGTACATCTACACAATGGAATACTATGCTGCTATAAAAAAGAAGGAACTCTTACCATTTACAACAGCATGGGTGGACCTGGAGAGCATCATGCTAAGTGAAATACGCCAGTCGGAGAAAGATAAATATCATATGATCTCACTCATTTATGGATTATAATGAACAACATAAACTGATGAACAAAAACAGAGCCAGAGAGGGGAAAAATATTCTAGAATATAATAGAAGTAATCTTTTATTTGCAGACTTTTAATATTCCCTACAACTTTTGTGGTATCATACCATGTTAGTACAGTTTTAGAATTATTATTACACTTAAAATCCTTTGATTCTTGAGATATTAATGTCTATTGCATATAATATTATATGTAAGATCATTTTTCTTGAATAATTGGTGTTTATTGCATATACCATTATATTTAAAATTGTTTTTCTTGTGATACTAATGTTTATTGCATGTAACATTATATTTAAGATTATTTTTCTTGAAATATTAAGGTTTATTGCATGTAACATTTTTATATTTAAAATCATTTTTCTTGAAATAAAAAACTGAAAAACAAATTCCTAAATTCACTTAAGTTACATTTACAATGGCACATTTTAAAAGAAATTATATTTACCTCTAAGTGTTAAAAACACAATTATTTAAAATTGAGATAAATGTATAAAATTCTGTAATTAAAATAGTCAAGCCAATTATAGTGTAAAGTTTTATTACCCCATTTATTTAACTACAAAAAAGTAAATTTCCTTTTTCTTAAAAAAAATAAACTATCAATAAGATATTCTTACATAGCTTCTAAAACTGGTCTCCAATATGTCTATATTAATTTAAAGTACCCTTACCTTTCTTCTGAGCTATACAATCGAGCGAGTCCAAAATCTGCAAGTTTTATCTGCCCTCTGGTGGAAGTAAAACAAAATGAATAAAAGATATTATTCTACTTTGAAGTGGTCATACAAAATCATGTTCTTAGAACTAATAAAAAATATGTAAACTTTAACTTTGATCACACTGCAGTACTCAAGGTACTATAGGTATAGGAAAGTAGATAAACTCAGGATAAAATAAGGTAAAAAATTTTTCTTTGGAAGAAGTTCAGCTAATACCATAATACTAGTACTATTTTTATTATTATTGCTATTATTACAGTATTACCAGTATAACAGTATTTCAGCACTATTTAGTTGCTATTTAGAAAAGTATACTTCAAAGAAAATAACACAAAATGAGGCAATTTCTACGACTTAGTAATAAGACAAATTACTTGCTCAAGTCAATAATGTTCAAGATCTAAATCACAATGTTTTGAATTTAAATTGATTTTCCTGTTCTTAGAGGGGCAAGGTGCCTGGAACACTTTATACTAACCCAAATCAGGACCAGACATGCTTCACTTAAACTAACAAATAATACCAATTACAATAGACTTATCAGGAGTTCAGGTTATGCTGCCAGTAAAATATTCAATACAAGCTTTGTGTGTGTGTGTGTGTGTGTGTGTGTGTGTGTATGCACTTCAAAAAGGCCACTTTAAAACTTTGATATTTGTATTCATCAAATACTTATATTCTCAGTAAAGCTTCCAGTCAACAGGAGGTTATTAGTAAAGTATTTGGAATCAAAAATTATACACAAATTTTCAATTGTGTTGGGAGGATGAAGAGGAGGTTAGCACCCTAGCGCCCCCCTCCCCCCCCCCCGTCCCCCAAGTTGTTCAAGAGTCAACTATAATCTAAATTAAAAATCCTTTGAACAAAATCAAGGTATACATTATATAACACTCACTTTGAACTTACATATCAAAGTTATATCATACCTATTATTTAGAAGAATATTTGAACATTTAATATCCCTATGCAAAAAGTTCTTCTTATGACAATAATCCAGACCTTCCATGAGCTGTCTCATAAACGACTTTATGTGATTTTCATTAAAATGAACCAAGCCTGATTCCAGTAGTCCCATCAGATCATGGTCCATATATTCAAATACCAGGTAAAATGCACCTAAGAACAAGAACAATTAAAACATTAAAGATTTTTATTCTTATACAACTTTTCTATAGGTTCAAAATTTTTTAAAATTCTACGTTGAAAACTAATCCTTTCCTTGAAAAGAAGTGTTACTTTATCACTTTGATAATGTTCATCTTTCTCTCTGAGTTTACTATCAATAAATACATCCCAAGGACACATTTAACCCAGTTTTTGCCTCGTAAACAAAACTCTTATTATATAACCAACCCTGTTGATTTTCACATAGCACAGTTTCTGGGTATAATTAATGTAAAATAAATTCTTAACTGTTTTACATATTGAACAAATTGTCTCTTAGTGAAAAGGGAATAAAATCAGTACAGCTCATTAAAGAAAATTTGAAGGTGGCAAAAGAGTTGTTTTTAATTTTTAAAAAATCTGAGCTCAGTTGGACTTTAGATGAATCCATTTAAGCCTTCTACATATAATTTCATTCTATCTATACAGCTCCAGAGCATTTGGAAGCATACAAATTACAACTTTGTATTATAAAGCCAGCTTAATCCTACCAAAACATAACATAGCACATACACAACTGTACTTATGAGATTCAAAAATCCTAAGTGAAACTTGCATAAATTGAATCCAAAGCTGTATCAAAAAAATATCCCAATCAAGTACAGTTTAATTTAGCAATTCAAGAATGAAAAGGCTGATAAAATTCAATACATCTATTTGTCAAAGGAAAAAATATCAATATGTCAAAAAAAGGCATCTGAAGAAAGTTCACAGTTTCTAATTAAAAACAAAGCAAAGAACTCATAGTAAACTTACTGTCTAAAAATCCAAAAGAATAAAAAGAGAGTTACAGAAAATCATACAAAAAAGCAAAGGACTTCATATATGCCAGCAACAATTCATTAGAAAATAAAATTTAAATGACTCCACAATTGAAAAAAATTATATTACAAATGACTAGGAATAAATTTTAATAAGAATTAAAAACCAGAGTACCAGCCAAAATGTTTCTGGTGATAAACATTTACTCTACCAGAAATTAATATGAATTACCATACTATTAGGACAGACAGAACAGTGTAATATACATACACCAGAAAACAAACCCCAAATACAAAGGGTGTTCCAAAAAAATGTATACATACAACTTTGAATAATTATAAAAGCATGTTTATTAAAATACATTTCATTTTCAAAACTGAGCTATTAGCGGTTAAAGTGTGTATACATTTTTTGAGAATACCCTGTATATCTAATAATTACTAAAACATTTTAAGTCAGTGAACAAAAATAGAAATTCTAAGACAGAATCAAAAGGATATGCTAGAAACCAAAAACAGCATAATACAAGTAAAGAATGCCTTTGACAGGCTCATCAGTTTGAAGGATATGGCCTAGCAAAGAATAAGTGAGTTTGAAGATAAGTCAATAGAAATTTTCAAAACAAAAATGCAAAGAAAAAGACAGAAATATCCCCAAAATGTGGACAATTACAAAAAGTGTTAACATATGTGTAATGGGAATACAAGAAACAACAGAAAAAGAGAGAACGGAAAACAATATGTAAAATAAAAATGACTGAAATTTCCCCAAATTAATAAAATATATGAAAACCACAGATCCAGGAAACTAGGGAGGACATCAAGGGGAATAGCAAAACTGCTGAGAATCAAAGACAAAAAAAGAAAACCTTGACAGAAGCCAGAGGGAAAAAACATCTTACCTATAACCGCATTCAAGGATAAAAATTATAACTGATTTATCTTAAGAAACGTTGAATAAAAAAGAGTGGCATGAAATATTTACAGTGTTGAAAGAAAAATCCACCAACCTAAAATTCCCTATTCCATATCCAGCAAAATTATTCTTCAGAAGTGACAGAGAAATAAGAACATTCTCAAAAAAAAAAGGAAGAAATTTGTCATCAGTAGATCTGCTTTGCCAAAGGCCAAAAAAATCTTCAGAAAGAAGGAAAATGATACAGGAAAGGAACTCAGATCCACATAAAGGAAGGAAGAACATTAGAAAATAATAAAGGTAAAATAAAATATTTTTCTTATTAATTGATCTGTTTGTTCAAAATAACAGCAATGGTTTCTGTAACTAGCTTGTGAAAGAATAATAATAATGTTACAACAAATGGGAGCGAGGAACTGGGAATACTCTGTTATGAGGTACCTATACTACCTATAATGTAGTACAATGTTATTTTAAAAATTATAAATGTATTCTGTGAACATAAGCACAACTACTATAGATAATTTAAAAAAATAAGCATTGTTGATATGCTAAAGAAAGGGAGGGAAAAATGAAACCATATGAAAAGCTTAATGAAAGCCAGGGAAGGCAGAAAAAGGGGGGGGGGGGCAACAAATAGAAATATGGACGATATTAATCTAACTATATCAATAATCACCTTCCATACCAAAGATCTAAATATACCAATTAAAACATAGAGACTGGTAAAGTGGATAAGAAAAATAAGACCCAATTAGATATTTCCTATATACACTTTAAATATAAATAGAGCCCTGCAGCGGTTGCCAACTGGTGGTCCGTGAGGTCCGAAAGGTTGGTGACTGCTGGAGAACATTCTCCCATACACCAAAAGGTTATGGGTTTGATTCCCAGTCAGGACATATACCTAGATTGTGGGTTCAATCCCTGGTCACAGTATGTAGAAGTGGCAACCAATCCATGTTTCTCTCTCACCTCACCTCACCTTCCTCTCTCCCGCTCTCCCTCTCTTCTCTCTCTCCCCTGTCCCCCCTTAAAAATCCTCTTTCTAAAAATCAATAAAAACATATCCTTGGGCAAGCATTAAAAAATAGAGAAAGACAAAGATTAAAATTAAAGAACACAGGAAGCTATGCCATACTATCACTAATCAAAAGAAAGTGGGAGTAATTTATTAATTTCAGACAGACCAGATTTAAGAGCAAGGAAAGTTATCACGAATAAAGGGGTCAATTCTCCAAGAACATATAATAACCTTTACTGTGTTCACTCCTTACAAAAGGCTGCCAAAATACATCAGAAAAAAAACCTGAAAGAATTACACTGGTAAATAAATATTACATCTATATTGTACTTCATCCAACAATAACAAAATACGTATTCTTCTCATATTCACATGAACCATTCACCAATACAGAGCATACTCATGACCATAAAACACACCTAAACAAATTTAAAAGAAATCATACAAACTATGCCAATGAAATAAAACTAAAAATCAGTAACAAGAAGATAGCTGAAAACCAAAAACACTCAGAGTTTAAAAAAATAAAAAACTTTAAAATAACGCCTGAGTTAAAGATGAAGTCTAAAAAGAAGCTTTAAAATATTTTGAAGTAAATTAAAATAAAAACAACTAAAATATGTGGGATACAGCAAAGCTATTCCTTAGAGAGAAATTATAGCACTAAGTAAATGTATAAGAAAAGAAGATCTAGAATCAACAACCTAACTATCCACTTTAGGACTCTAGAGAAAGAGCAAATTAAATTTACAAGTAAGCAGAAAAGTAGAAATACAGTTACAACTTGGTTCTCAAACATCTCCCACCTTGAAACAATTTGGTTCTCAACCAAGTTGTTCACAGAAAAAAATGTCTTGGTTATAGAACAAAACTTCAGTTTTCGACCAGACAACCCTTTCATGCTGATACCTCACCAAAAAAAAAACATCTCTCAGGAAACAAATGAGAAAATGCTTTTGTTGATGGCAAAATCAAGGATCAGCACCATTTATACCAATAAAACGGTAATATGCTTAGACCGGGAGACCTTCCGGACAAAGCCATGGTGGTGGGGCCAAGACAAGAGGCGGTAAGGGGGTTAGGGGCAAGCAGGCCGACGGGGAGGGGGGGGGGGGTGCGCAGTTAGGGGCAAGCAGGCTGGTAGTGGGGGTGATCAGGCAGTTGGGAGTGAGCAGGTTGGAAGGGGGGGCAGTTGGGGTCGAGCAGGCCAGCACAGTTGGGAGCAAGAAGGCTGGCTGGGGGGGCAGTTGGGGGCGAGAAGGCCAGCAGGCAGAAGGGTTAGGGGCAATCAGGCAGGCAAGCGAGCTGTTAGGAGCCAGCAGTCCCGGATTGTGAGAGGGATGTCCAACTGTCAGCAGCAGGACATCCCCTGAGGGGTCCCAGATTGGAGAGGGTGCAGGCCGGGCTGAGGGAACCCCCTCCCCCGCACAAATTTCATGCACCGGGCCACTAGTTTTAAAACATAAAGAAGCCATCAAGAGTGCTAATGTTGCTAGGGTGTGAAAAAAAGGATCACAGGAAACTGAAGAGGTAGAAAGATTGCTGGTGATTTGGATAAAGGAAAAGCAGTTTGAGAGTGACAGCCGTTTTGGAGGCAGGAAGATGCCGCATACAGACTTCCTGAAAGATACCTCTGGAATTAGTACTGAAAGTGATTCCTTTAAGGTTAGTAGGGGGTGGTTCGATAAATTTAAGAAAAGAAGTGTTTATTTCTATATCAAACAGTACATTAGACATGTACTGTATATAAGAAAGGTTAAAATGGAATTATTTGTGTGTCTAGAACAGATTAATTCAATTTATTTATTTCTTTTAAATCTTTATTGTTGAGAGTATTACAGATGTTCCCCCCTCACCCCCCCCCCGCCCCCCCAGGGCCCACTGCCACCTTATTCCCGCCCCATCCCAGGCCAATTTACATTTCAAATAGGAAAAAATGATTCACTTTTCAAACAAATCACTTCTCAAACAGCCTTCAGAATAAAAAAGTTCAAAAACTAAGGTTTTGTAGTAATAAATATCAGAACTTAAATCAATGATATTGAAAATAGGAACTCAACAGAGGGGGGAAAAAATCAACAAAACTAAAAGCTGATTCTTTGCAAAGATCAATAAAACTGGTAAACCTTTAGCCAGGTTAAGGTGCTAATTACTAATATGAGAAATGAAATCACTATATCAGGTCATCACTATTGCTCCCAGGAACATTAAAAGGATGGTAAAGGAATATGCGAACAACTAGATATACATAAATTTAATACTTTAGATGAAATAGATCAATACCTTGAAAGACATAATCTACCAAAACTAAAAGGAGAAATAGATAATCTCAATAGGCCTATAACTATTGCAGAAAATTTATCAATACTTAATAACTCTCAAAAACAGGAAGCACCAGGCTCAGATGGATTTACTGATGAAATTTAAGGATGTAATTATACCAATTCTCTACAATCTCTTCCAGAAAATACAAGGAGACCACTTCCCAACTCATTCTTTGAGGTCAGCATTATTTTAATACCAAAATCAAACAAGACATTACAAGAATGGAAAACTAAAAAGCAGTCTCTCATGAACATATATGTAAAAATCCTCAACAAAATATAAACAAACTGTACCCAACAATATATAAAAAGAATTATAAACCATGACAAATGAGAGTCATCCTAATAATAGACAAAAAAGGGTAATTGACCGTACCTTCACTACGCCTCCCATGGGCTAATCAGCATGATATGCAAATTAACTGCCAACAAATATGGCAGTTAATTTGCATACACAGGTGCCCAGCAGCTATCGGAGCCTGCAATCAGAGCTGAGAGGTCCCCTGCCAGGCCTGACGCCTCGGTCAGAAGCGTTAGGCCTGGACATGGGCGGAGCTGTGATGGTGGGGAGCAGTGGGGGAGCCAGCAATGGTGGGGAGCAGGAGTGGAGCCCGCGATTGCGGGGAGCTGGGGGTCCCCTGCCCAGGCCTAATGCCCTGGTCAGAGGTGTTAGGTCTGGGCAGGGGTGGTTCCAGCAATCAGGGGTAGCAGGGGCGGAGCCGGTGATGGTGGCAGCTGGGGGTCCCTTGCCCAGGCCTAAGGCCTTGGCCAGAGGCATTAGGCCTGTGCAGGGGCAGAGCCAGCGACTGCGGGGAGCACCGAGGGAGCTGCCGATGGCAGGGAGCAGGGGCAGAGCCAGCGATCATGGGGAGCAGGGGCTGAGCCGATGATTGAGGGAGCTGGAGGTCCCCTGCCCAGGGCTAATGACTCGGCCAGAGGTGTTAGGCCTGGGCAGGAGCCAAGCCGGCAATTGGTGTGAACTGCAGAGGAAACACCTTTTCAGACTGCTCATTGGTTTAACTCCCTGTATGCCACTGGTAATATTCTTAGTAACTTTGGTAATAAGAATCCAAATAGGTGATCTAGGGGTTTTTACTACACTCCTGGAGAAAAAAAGGAAGGTCCGCTGCTGGAGGGTTAAGAAATGTCATATCCTGTCCTAGCTGGTTTTGCTCAGTGGATAATGATCACTGCTGGGTCTGGGTTCAATTCTGACTAAGGGCATGTACCTACATTGCAGGCTCCTCCCTGGCCTGGGCCCGGTCAGGGCTCATGCAGGAGGCAACCAATCAAAGTGTTCCTCTCACTTTGATGTTTCTCTCTGTCTTTCCCTTTCTCTTCCACATTCTCTAAAAATCAATGGAAACATATCCTCAGGTGAGGATAAAAAAAGAAAGAAAGAAATGTCATATCCTATGAAAGACACATCTTGAAAATGCCTAAAGAAAGTTGTCATTTTTTCATGGTAAAGGGACTGGAGTCCGTGTTGATGAAAACACCTTGGTGGCTGCGGTGACTGGCAGTGGCTGCAGCAGCGGGGTGATGGGGCTGGTGCCTTCCCCTGATCAGCCCGGTCGCCTCCCACAAAGGGAGGCCAGACTGTGGCTTAGGCCCGCTCCCCAAGGGAGCAGGGAGCAGGACATCCCCTGAGGGCTCCCAGTATGTGAGAGGGGGCAACCTGGACTGAGGGCCCGCCCCCCCCCCCCCGTCCAGTGCACAAATTTTTGTGCACCAAGCCTCTAGTTCCAAGTATGCAAGGCAAAATTCAATTAATGTAAGCCATTACATTAAACAACAACAAAAACAACACATATATGATCATAGAAACAGATGCAAAAAAGTATTTGAAAAAATTTGGCAACCATTCATGATTAAAAAAATAATAATAATTCTCCTCCTGACACACACAAAAACTAGGAAGGAGAACTTCCTGAACTTGATAAAGAATATCTGCAACCTACAGCTAACATCATTTTTAATGGTGAGAGAACTTCCAATAATATCAACAAGCCAAGGATATTCCCTCTCACCACTTCTATTCATCATTGTACTGTAAAACCTAGCTAATGCAATAAGTCAAGGAAAAGAAGGAAAAGATATATAGATTAGCAAGGAAGAAATGAAATGCCTTTGTTCACAAATCACACAATTGTCTATGTAGAACATCTCAGAGTCAACAAATAAGTCCTGGAACTAATAAGCAATTACAATAAGGTTGCAAGGTACCAAGATAATATGCAAAAGGTAATTGCTTTCCCCCTACTGGCAATGAACAACTGGAATCTGAAATTAAAAACATTACATCATTTACCTTAGCAGAAAAACACACACCAGGTATAAATCTAACAAAATATATACAAGAGCTATATAAGAACAACCACAAAATTCTGATGAAAGAAACCACACTCTAAATCAGTAGAAATATTCCATGTACATGGGAAAAGAAAGACTCAAATTGTCAAGATGTCAATTCTTCCCAAATAGATCAATAGATTTTTAACACAATCCCAGCAAGTTATTTTATGGATATTGACAAGCTAAAAAAGTTCATATAAAGACCTTGAAGAGGTAGTGAGGTGGATGTTGCAATAACCTTGTGGCTGGCTTATAGAAGCTGTTATTGAAGATAAATAAGATATAGCATCCTTGTAAAATGTGAAGCATTTATAGCTGCCAAGAAGTATTTCTTTTACTACAAGCAACAATGCAATTTAGATTTTGTTTTAATATAAGCAAGTGCTGTCAATTAGTTGTAAATTTTGAGGTGTTTTCATCAATAATATTTGCTTCTAGGAATGGCAGCATGATGATCCCCTCGGCTTCTCCTCCTGAAACTTCAACTATAACAAATGATTCCCTGCTCAATATAGAAGCACACCTGAGAAACCCATTCATTGAAGCAGCTAAAGTTGAACAACCAGGAATAAACCAAGGGGCAGACACTCAACGCAGGAGCGGAAACCACAGGCATGGAAACATGGAACAGGCTGATGAATCTCAGAAGGGAAGGGGGAGGGCGGGAAGAGATTAACCAAAGATCTTAAGTGCATACTAGAGACACAGTGCATGAGTGGGGTCCCTCGGCCTGGCCTGCAGGATTGGACTGAAACCGGCTCTCCGACATACCCCGAGGGGTCCTGGATTACGAGAGGTTGCAGGCCTAGGGACCCCACCGGGCCTCAAGTACATCAATAATTACCCTAAATGTAAATGAAATGAATTCACCAATAAAGAGGCACAGAGTAGCAGAGTGCATCAAAAACAAAACTCAACCATAAGCTGCCTTCTAAAGAAATATCTAAGCTGCAAAGACAAAGGTAGATTCAAAGTGAAAGGGTGGAAAATGATTCTCTAAACAAATAAAAAAGCTTAATGACACATTAGAATTGACATAATTGACATTTATAGAACCTTTCATCAGATTACACGTTCTTCTCTATTGTACATGGAACATTCGCAAGGATAGGCCATATGTTAGGTTATAAAACTAGCCTCAATAAATTTAAGACTGAAATTACATCAAGCATATTCTCTGATCAAAATGCTTTGAAATTAGAAGTCAACTGCAAAAAGGAAGTAAAGAAATCCACAAATATGTTGAGATTAAACAACATACTACTAAAAAATGACTGGGTCAAAGAAGAAATAAGTGAGTTCAAAAGACATACAGTGACAAACAAGAATGACAATATGACATATCAAGACTTATGAGATGCAGCGAAAGCAGTAATAGGGAAGTTTATATCACTGCAAGGCTAGTTCAAGAAATAAGAGAAATCTCAATTAAACAATCTAACATTACATCTTAAAGAACTAGAAAAAGAAAAACAAAAGCAACCCAAAGACAATAGAAAGAAATGCCACCAAATTCAATAATTTTGATAAGTTCCTAGAAATGTATAACCTTCCTAAACTAAATCATGAAGAACTGGAAAATCTAAATAGACAAATCAGCAGTGAAGAAATTGAAACAACTATAAAAAAAGTCCCAAAAAATAAAAGTCCAGGACCAGATGGCTTCCCCAACGAATTCTATCAAATGTTCAAAGAAGACTTAAAACCTATCCTTCTCAAACTCTTCCAAAAAATTGAGGAGGCTATACTTCCTAACACATTTTATGAGGCCAACATCACCCTCACGCCAAAACCTGGCAGGGATAACACACACAAAAAGAAAACTACCTACAGATATAAAAACCCTAAACAAAATACTAATAAATCAAATACAGCAATACAACAAAAAATTAATACATTATGATCAAATGGGGTTCATTCAAGGAGCACAAGGATGGTTCAGCATATACAAATCAATGTAATACACAACATCAACAAAAACACGAAAACTCGTATGATCTTGCTCTGGCTGGCGTGGCTCAGTGGTTAAAGCACCGGACCATGTGCCAAAGGGTCACCCAATCAATTCCTAGTCAAGGGCACATATCTGGGTCTCAGTTTCACTCCCTGGTCCTGGTTGGGCCACATGCAGAGGCAAACTATCAATATGACTCTCTCACGTTGATGTTTCTCTCTCTCTCTCCCTCTCCACCCCCTTCACATCCTTCCCTTCTACTCTCTCTAAAACTCAATGGAGCCCTAGCCAGTTTGGCTCAATGGATAGAGCATCAGCCTGTGGACTGAAGGATCCCAGGTTCGATTCCGGTCAAGGGTACATGCCCAAGTTGCATGCTTGATCCCCAGTAGGGGACGTGCAGGAGGCAGCCAATCAATGACTTCCTCTCATCACTGATGTTTCTATCTGTCGCTCCCTCTCCCTTCCTCTCTGAAATCAACATTACATCTTAAAGAACTAGGATATTTTAAAAAATATCCTCAGGTGTAAATTAACCCAAAAAATAAATAAAATAAAAATCATATGACCTTACCAACAGATGCAGGAAAAGCTTTTGATAAGCTAAATACCCATTTATGATGAAAGCACTAATAAATAAAATAGAAACAGAGGGAAGGTACCTCAACGTAATAAAAGCCATCTATATATAGAAAAGCCTAAGCGACTGTCCGACCATCAGCTATGGCACGCCCTGACCACCAGGGGGCAGACGCTCAACGCAGGAACAAAAACCACAGACATGGAAACATGGAACAGACGGATGAATCTCAGAGGGAAGGGGGGGAGGGAGGGCAGGAAGAGATTAACCAAAGATCTTATATGCATACTAGAGGCCCGGTGCGCAGATTTGTGCACCGGTGGGGTCCCTCGGCCTGGCCTGCACCCTCTTGCAATCCGGGACCCCTCAGGGGATGGTGGACTGCTGGTTTTGGCCCAATTCCCACAGGCCAGGCCAAGAGACCTCACTGGGCCTCTAGTATACGATAAACCCTCAGACAATATTATACTCAATGGCAAAAAACTAAAAGCTTTCCCTCTAAAATCAGAAACAAGACAAGGAGGCCACTCTTATTCAACATAGTTCTGGAAGTCCTAGCCAGAGCAATAAGGCAAGAGAAATAAATAGAAGGCATCCAGGAAGAAATAAAAATGTTACTTTTTGCAGATAACATGTTCTATATATAGAAAACCCTAAAGATCCCAGCAAAAAAAACTACTAGAAACAATGAAAAAATACAGTCAAGTTGCAGGATACAAAAGCAATGTATAAAAATCCACTGCTTTCCTATATGTTAACAATGAAACTTCAAAAAAAGAAATAAAGGAACCAAGATGGTGGCACAGGTAAATGCCAATACTCGCTGCCTCCCACAACCACATCAAAATTACAAATAACATATAGAACAACCATCATTCAGAACCACTGGAATGCTGGCTGAATTGAAGTCCTACAACTAAAGAAGTAAACAACAAAGTTCATCAAGGCTGGCAGGAGGGGTAGAGTCACAGAACAGGCTGGTCTGACACTCACATGCGCATATTTTTTTAATTGGGGCACAGGGTGGGGAGTGATATCTCCACTGCAGAGGCCTCCCATGATAAGCAAGAGTCCTAGCCCCACATCAAACCCCCCAGCCCAGGATTCCCAAGCTTTGAAGAGAAGTCTCCTTAACTTCAGGCTGTAAAAACCAGCAGGGATTGTGGCTGAGTGACAATGGAGGCTGCTGGAGACCCAGACAGCTCCTCTTAAAGGGCTGACTTACAAAGTTACATGATCCCACTTCCTCTGAGCTCAAGTGCTGGGCAGTGGCTTTGGGAAATCCAGGGACATACGGGTAGGAACTGGACTGTCTGCCATCAGGGCAGGAACTCAGGGGTGGTTTTCTCCCAGACAGCGGTGCTCACAAGGATCACTGTTCCTATGCTGAGACCTCCCCTGTCCCAGAGCTGACTGGCAGCCATATCTGAGTTTCCATCAGCCTGGCTCACACTGTTTGCTCTGTCCTGGAAATTCCCTGAGACCCCTCTCCATTCAATTTGCAGTCCCACCCAAGTTGTTTGCAGTGGCTTTTCCTTATTAATAGCCTATCCTGCTTCAGGCTTCAGGCTTTGCTAAAATCTCTCAGACAAGCAGCAGCTGGTATCAGTTTGCCCCAAACCTATCAGTAAAAGGCTCAAGATCTGGCACTAGCACCAGCCTGCCTTGCTTCACAGCAGGGCCTTGCCTGGGCACTTCCAAGCCCAATACAAAAAGCAGCCATCTGTAGACCTTTCTGTAGCTCCTGATGGGTGGCCCTAGGCAGTGGCTGACTTTGCACTTCCCTGGAGGCCCCAGAGCCATTTTAATTCAGTGGACAGTTTCAGACCATGCCAGGTTACAACTCTATATATCCACAAGTGACACACTTAAGGGGCAGATTCAATTAGCAATAGAGTCCCACTGAAGCAAGTCCTGCTCCATAGGGGTGTCTCCTGCACAGCAGCTCTTCCACTGTAGTCATAGCTGGTCCTCACAGCCAACTGGTCTACACTTGAATTCCTCCCAATAATGCCAACAGCAATCAGGGCTCAACTACAATAAGACTGTGCACACAGCTCACACAGGGACTCACCTAGAGTGCCCAGCTCAGGTGGCTGGGGAGGCTGAGCCACTGGGCCCTAGAGGACACCTAATATACAAGGCCACTCTACCAATTCCAGGAGACATAGCAGCTCTACCTAAAACATAGAAACAAACACAGGGAAGCAACCAAAATGCAGAGGCAAAGAAAAACGTCACAAATGAAAGAAATGAAAGCAAGTAAACCACTGGACAGCAGTCAAAACAATGATTATAAGGTTACTCAAGGATCTTAATGAGAGCTTCAAGGGACTTAATGAGAGCTTCAAAGGACTTGTGAGACTTTCAAGAGTCTAAGTATGAATGTCAAAGACATGGAAAAGGACCAGTCAGAAATTAAGCGTAAACCGGCAGTTGGACATCCCCAAGGGGTCCCAGATTGGAGAGGGTGCAGGCTGGGCTGAGGGACACACACACACACACACACCCCCGCCAGTGCATGAATTTCATGCACGGGCCTCTAGTCCTATCTAATAAAAGAGAATATGCAAATTAACCATCACTCCATGACAAATATGGCGGTGCACATAGTGGCAGGGGGTTGAGGGGGATGCTGGCAGTATCGCCCCAGGATCGTGAGCCCAGCGTCCTGGCCCTGGCCGTGTGGAGGGAGGGGTCTCTGGCCAGAGGCCGGGCACGGGACACTGGCATTGTTGCAGGCCGGGCTGAGGGACACCCCCCCCCCCAAGTACACGAATTTCGTGCACCAGGCCTCTAGTATTTAATATAAAAAAGAATGAAGATCTGAATAGCCAACACAATATTGAATACAGTATTAAAGGAGAATGAAGTTAGAGGGCTGTTACTATTTGACTTTAAGACTCACTATAAAGCTACAATAATCAATACTAGTATTGTAGTATTAGCAAAAGAACAGACAAGTAGGTCAATGAAACAAAACAGAAAGTTCACAAAATAGACCCTTACAAAGAGTCAACAGATCTTAGATAATAGAGCAAAAACACTTCACTAGCAAAAAGGTAGTCTTTTCAACAAATGCTGCTGGAACAAGTAAACACAGATATAAAAACAAAAACAAACAACCCCCTACACACACACACACACCAAAAACACCCCCAAAGATTCTAGATACAGACCTTACATCGACCTAAGGGTAAAATACAAAACTGTAAAACTCCTAGAAGGGAACATAGGAGAAAATTTAGGTGAACATAGATGTGGCGATGACTTGGTAGATATACCATTAAAATCACAACCTGTAAAGAAGAAACGGTCTTTTTGTGTAAGAAGAAGTTGGAATTCATTAAAATGTTAAACTTCAGCTCTGAGAAAGACATTGTTAGGGGGATGAAATAACAAACCACAGACTGGGAGAAAATCTTTATAAAACATATCTTTTTAAAAAAATATATCCAACATATGGAAAGAAGTCTTAAAAATCAACAATAAGTAAACAAACAGCCCAATTAAAAAGTGGGCAAAATATATGAAAAGACACATCCCCAAAGAATGGACACATCCCACATAAGCATATGAAAACATTCTCAACATATTTCATTAGAGAATGGCAAATTAATACAATAATGTGAAATCATATCCACATCAGAATGGCAAAAATCCGAAACAGTGATAATACCAAGTGCTGATAAGGATTTGGACCACCATTCATTGCTTGTGGGAATACAAAATGATACAGCCACTGAAGACAGTGTAAAAGATTCTAACAAAATCCAACATACTCTTACCATATGATCCAGCAATCACACTCCTTGGTATTTATCAAAAATAGCTGAAAACTTATGGTCTACACAGAAACCTGCATATGAATGTCTATTAACAGCTTTATTCATAACCATCAAAATTTGAAAGCAGCCAAAATGAAGAGAAAAATAAACTGTAGTACATTGAGACAATGGAACATTAATCAGCACTAAAAAGAAATGATGTTTGAAGGCATGAAAATTCATGGAGCAAACTTACATGTATATTTCTAAGTGAAAGAAATCAATCTGAAAAGACTACATACTGTATGTTTCCAACTATATGGCATTCTGGAAACGGCAAAACTATGGAAACAGTAAAAAATTCAGTGGTTGCCAGGGTTTCAAGAGGTGAGAATGAATAGGTGGAAGAGAGTATTTTTAAAAGTCAGAATATTATGTGTGTATGTGTCTGTCTGTCAGTCAGATTCTCTGTGTCTGTGGGACTTCCTATGCCTCTGTCTTTGTCTCTATTTCTGTGTCCTGACATCCCCCGAGCCTGCAACCAAGGTACGAGAGTGCCCTTGACCCGAATTGAACCCAGGACCCTTCAGTCAGAGGGCCAACACTCTATCCACTGAACCAAACAGGCAGGCCTTCTATGCTCAAGAATTGCCATTCTTGCCAAAATCGGTTTGGCTCAGTGGATAGAGTGTCGGCCTGCGGACTGAGGGGTCCCAGGTTCGATTCTGGTCAAGGGCATGTACCTGGGTTGCGGGCACATCCCCAGTGGGAGATGTGCAGGAGGCGGCTGATCGATGTTTCTCTCCCATCGATGTTTCTAACTCTCTATCTCTCTCCCTTCCTCTCTGTAAAAAAATCAATAAAATATAAAATAAAAAAAATTTAAAAAAAAAGAATTGCCATTCTTGAGCATAGGTCTAGAAGGATACAACAGGCTGATAACAATGGGTTGGGCAGAAAGTTGCAACAGAAAATGGGAAATTTTTTCTTATTCACATAGATTAGCATTATTTCAACGATTATGGTAAGCTAATTTTACTTTTATACTTTTTACAGAGGAATTCTACTTCCAAAAGAAAAAATTACAGAATAGTTATAAGCCGTTAAAATACAAGCGATTTTTAATTCAGTAAAAGCTAGTCACATTAAACTCCTTCCTCATAGGCAAAGAAATAAAATGGAATGAGAACACTGCAGGGGAAATAAATTATTGTGCTACTTGCATTTCTGATCCCCTTCATTGAGTAGTAGACGGTACAGTCATTATTGTTCACTGTAATTAGGTTGAATCCTTCAATATCTGCCCACCAAAAGATCTGAACAACCCTTGACAAGAAGTCAAGCCAGCCCTAACCAGTTTGGCTCAGTGGATAGAGCGTCGGCCTGTGGACTGAAGGGTTCCAGGTTCAATTCCGGTCAAGGGCATGTACCTTGGTTGCAGGCACATCCCCTACTGGAGGCAGCTGATCAATGTTTCTAACTCTCTATCCCTCGCCCTTCCTCTCTTTAAAAAAAATCAATAAGATATATTTTTTTAAAAAGAAGTCAAGCCAAACATTTGAGGACTGGGAATCAACTTGACCTGACTTCTACTTGGTCAACTTCCAATCATCAACTTCAGAATAATGTGATGCTACTGGGGCATTCTAAGACAGGCTATTTAAGATGGACCTCCCTAACCCATACCTCTCAAACTTGGATGTTCTACAACCCAATGCACACTGGCTGGAACAAAAAAAGAAAATTTATCAATCTTCTAAAAATTTTCCTTTGTTTGGGGTAAGGAGTAAAATAGAGCTTTCAGAATTTTTATGGCAAGATTCCCTCTCTCTAGCTCTAGCCGTTTGGCTCAGTGGATAGAGCATCAGCCTGGGGACTGAAGGTTCCCAGATTTGATTCCAGTCAAGGGCACATGCCTGGGTTGCAGGCTTGATCCCCAGTAGGGGGCGTGCAGGAGGCAGGCGATCAATGATTCTCTCTCATCATTGATGTTTCTATCTCTCTATCCCTTTCCCTTCCTCTCTGAAATCAATTTAAAATATTTTTTTTTTAAAAAAAGGGTCCCTCTATCCATTTCTCAGTGCTGGCTGTATCCTCAGAACCCATACGGCCTCAGGTGGTTGCTGCAGCAACGGACCCTTCTTGCCTTAGGCTCACATCTCACAGTTACGATATGTAAAATCTTAGGAAAGTCTCAAACTCTGGACAGGAGAACGGAAAGGATCTGAGTGACATGCCCCTAGGGAACTGAAAGTGGAGTCAGCTCCAGAGTTACAGGGACTTAGATTAGATAAAAGGTGGATCCTCAACAAAAGGCCAATCTATTCTATCTATGACTATATTGTCCATTCAGAAGCCATTGGAAGTACCTATGAAGCACCTGAAACATGGCTAGACTCACTGAGATGAGATGTTCTGTGGGTTTTGAAGACTTAGTATAAAAATAAGGGAAATAACCCCCAAATTTTAATATTTATTACATGTTAAAACAATATTTTGGGTAAAATAAATTATATTAAAAATATATGGCAAGGGGAGCGTGGGTTACACCAAGAAAGTAAACAATTTCACTGGCACACCAATTTAAATAGATTAAACTAAATTGTCTACCTATTACTAATTCCAAAATCATGACCAATTAGGAAAAGGTGAAATCATAGCTAGCACAATTTATAAAAATGTGTTTTAAAATTCTTATAGTAAAATTATTCCTAATTAAAAACACATTTCAAGAAAAGGATGTGAAAGACCAATCTACTTTCAATTATCCATTCTATAAATGATATATATTAACCTAGAGACTATTTGTTCAAAAATAATAAATCAGTAATGGCTAAAAGCAGACATAATTGATAGGAATAGTGAATGTGAACCAAAAAGCTACAAGTTTCCCTTGCAAATCCTAATTTATTTTTTAGACTATATATTTATATGAACTCTTTATATTATTATCAATTATTTTAGGATTTTACTTTTGTGAGACTTTATACAACAAAACAGTCAACAGAAATATATTTTTATTAAGTACAAAAAAGAATAAGAGTAGCCTAATACAGTAACACAAATAGATAAGGTAGCACTACAGATAGACAACTAAATAATTATATCATAATGCTTTAACTAATAGGCTTTAAAATGCAGTGGTATCCTGAAAGATGAAATCTGACTCGGGAATCATGAAGAGAAATTTAAGCTGAGATTTATAGCAGGGCTTGGAGCAAGTGAATGATGGGGACAGGGGCGTGCTCAGTTTGAGATACCTTTGTAAAATGTGAACATGGAGGGATCTAGTGAATAGTTGTAGCTTTCTGGAGCTCAGGGCTAGAGCTGATGATGATGATAACCTTAGAGCTATGAGAGTATCTGGGAAGAAGAGGTAAGACCACCAACGACATAACCCTGAGGAACACCAACATTTAAGAATAAGGCAAAGAAAGGGCCAATTAGATTTAAGCTATGAAGCAATAATCAGACAGAGAGGAAACAAATCTGACTAGAGCTTTTTCAGAAAAGCCAAAACATTCAAGAAGCAAATCAACATAATAAATATTGCCCATGAAAAGAAAGAAAAAACTAAGAAATTACTACTGGTTTGGCAAGAGATCATTAGTGACCTTATTTTTATAAAGTAGTAGGAAAATTCAGACCAATTAATGAATGAAAAAGTGAGAAAGTACAGACAGCAAATACTGATTACTCTCTCAAAAAATCTGGCAACAAAGAGTAATGGAGCCATTGGCTGACTCAAATCAGAGCAAGATTTGTCTGTTTAAGACAGAGATTTGAGTAGGTTTAGTGCTGAAAGTAAGAAGCCAGTGAAGAGGGAAGAGTTTGAAAGGAAGAGATGACACACATTGGTTCCTAAGAACCTGAAAGCATCAGCTCTGAGCAGGAAGGAGAAATACTACCTACTCTGAAATAAAGGAGTGAAATAGTAAAGAGTGAAGGAAAGGCATGGAAAGTTAGAAGTTGAGAGAGTAAACTCTCATCGGTAAGTGTAAGCTTCTTTGTAGAGAATGAAGCAATTTCTTCTCTTCAGAGAACAGAGTGTTTGCTTTGTGGAAGGGAAGAAGAAGCTGATTAAGGACTGTCCAGCAGTCCTGGAGTTCCAGCTCTCTAGGCCAGTGATGGCGAACCTATGACACGCGTGTCAGAGGTGACACGCGGACTCATTTTTTTGGTTGATTTTTCTTTGTTAAATGGCATTTAAATATATAAAATAAATATCAAAAATATAAGTCTTTGTTTTACTATGGTTACAAATATCAAAAAATTTCTATATGTAACACAGCACCAAAGTTAAGTTAGAGTTTTTCAAAATGCTGACATGCCGAGCTCAAAAGGTTCGCCATCACTGCTATGGGCCATAAGTCTGAGGAGAAAATAATCTACATGGCTATATGATTCCCCCCCCCCCCCCGCTCCCCAGTAAGTTTAATATTAAAAAAAGTGATCAATCCAAGATTGAAGGTTAGGGCAGGTTTATAACAGAAGGACAAATAAATAGGTATGAATTTCTTTGTGAAGAGTCTTAGAAAATCATTAATTACAACTCCAAATATCTTTATAAATTCAAAAGAAAAGTGTAAGATATATTAGAATTCTGTTTCTCAAATACAACATCAGAAATAATCAAGAAAGAAGTTAACAGACATGATTTAACAGTTCTAACTGTAAAACTAAGGATACAAAAAAATACACTGCTCTTTGAGAAAACAAGTTAAAAAATCAAGTACTAAATATTTGTAATATGTAAATTTTCAAGACATTTGTATGAAATTCAAAAACTTTCTGCCTGAAATCTGCAAAGGAAAAAAAAGCAAAACATTTCTTCCTGTGGCCATCTTTGACTTTAATCCATACTTGCTAGAAAACATTTCTAGCTTTAACAGGAGGAAGTGAATTAACCTAAGATTTGGAGTCCCAACCCATATATTACCACTGAGGACGGATAGGGACACTCCTCCACTCTTCTTTGAACTTGTGTTCTTTTCTTTTCCTTGTTTCTTTAACATCCCCCCCTCCCCCCACCACCACCACCACCAGCCCCAATCCTAAGCTCTTAGGATAGAATATCCAAGACAGTCAAAGAAAGTCATACTCACTATACTGCTAATGTAGGCCATAGGGTAGAGACCTTGTCTATCTCATTTACTGCCTGCTCCCAGCAACTAGAACAATGCATGGCATTTAATAGGTATTCAACAGAAATTAATTTCTTCTAAAAGTATTCATGGATCTTATTTCAGCATTTTTATTTACCTCAAAGTCACATTCATAAGTCTGTATTCCCATAGGTCAGAGAGACAGGAAAAAATGAGAGGTAGGGGTTGGGGGGTGTGAGTGTTGTCAGAGAAGGAAGGAACTCGCACACCTCTCTGTCTCATTGGTATTAGTGGTAGAAAACCTAAAAAGGAGTGCATGCACATTACATATTATAAGAAATTGTGGCTGAGAGTGGCAGTAGCAATAAAGAGAGAAATTTATCAATTCCTGAAATGGCAGAAGAGAAAGGTTTGATGATTAGACCAGCCTGGAAACAAATTATCTCAAATTCAGAGGTGTTGACACCAAAAAGAGGTTCAAAGAAAACCCAAGCTCTCCAAGCTTCAAATGCTAAAAACTTGAGAGCTTCTGGCTCTTCACACTTCAGGGCCTCCATTCCTAACTTATTCAGGCTTCCAGTGATAGTAAGCTGGGTAAATAAATGTGCTTCCACTACATGAAAGGTGATAGGAGTAAAAAGAGTAGAGCTCTATTAATGCTACCAAAACTGGGAGTATGAGGGAATAGGTGTGTATTGGCCTCAAATCTGAATTTCCAATGCTTTTCCCACAAATATACTGTGATACATGGAAATTAGATTTTTCACATCCTATTAAAATAAACTGAAATGACTATATACTTGAAAAAGAATATTTCTAGTCACTATTTTCATTTATCAAGTATTGTGTCTATCAAAGAATGGCTCTAACTTTTCCTGTACCTCATTTCTTTCTCTGCTCCTCACAGATTTTTTAATGAGGATTAATATGTAAGGAGCTTAGGACAGAACCTGGCTCCTTTTTCAAATGACATAAAATACTAACTCATTTTTTGGATTTGTTAAAATTTTCTCTAATTTTCAAAAAGTATATTTGCTTCTACTTTTTTAGTACTGTTTTCATAAAATTTTTGGTCTACCTCAAAGACAACTGTATAGAGTTAAAGAGTCAAAATTATTATTTCTAAAGACTAGCACATGAACTAACCTTTGTGAATTTTGGATTAATTTAATTTATAAATTCAATATGTTTAAAGCAACTTTATCTTTCAAAGTTACCTGGCTTTCTAAAAACTTTACCTATAACTTGCTTTACCCATAACAATATCATCACCACTTAAAAAGGCTATTTATTATTTTACTCAACTTCTCTTTAAATTAATCATGAGTGCTCCATTAAATTGTCACCTTTTAATGTAACATGCTGTAAGAGTTGGCTATACAATGAGAGGTATGTGCAACCTCAATGACATTCGAGGACAAGACAAATGTAACCATTTAATTTTTAACAGTAGTGAAATGCGGAATTAAAATGAAATGCGTTGTTTTCCTCTGGGCAGGATGCAAAGGTGATTTCCTGGGTTCTTGTCCAGGTGGATTCAAAGAATGAAGCCATGAAAAAAAGGTGGTATAGAAAAAGGTGGAAATGTATTGGGAAACAAGCACAGACTCCCACATGGAAAGGGAGAGAGAGACCCACTAAGCCAGTGATGGCGAACCTATGACACGCATGTCACCTCTGACACGCGAACTCATTTTTTTGCTTGATTTTTCTTTGTTAAATGGCATTTAACTATATAAAATAAATATCAAAAATGTAAGTCTTTGTTTTACTATGGTTGCAAATATCAACAAATTTCTATATGTGACACGGCACCAGAGTTAAGTTAGGGTTTTTCAAAATGCTGACACACCGAGCTCAAAAGGTTCGCCATCACTGCACTAAGTTCCTCTTCTCTAAGGTTTATAAAGGCTAGTTGTGTCCTGATACCCCCTCTCTCTTGGTTCCTATATAAGCAGCTTCAGAGCTCAAACCCTACGTGGGGTTCCTCTCTTTTTTTTGTTTTTTTGCTTCCTTTGGCCTTCCGCTTCCTTTTCTGAATGAGTGGCTTCCTTTCCCTTTATTCTATAAATGTATACATTTGGGCCGCTCCCAGGCCCCTTATTCTATGAATGTATGCCTTCTGGCAGCTCCCTTATTCTGTGAATATATACCTTCTGCAGCTCCCAGCTTTGCAGCCCTGTATTTCTCCCCCATGGGCCCCCTAATTTCTAAAGCTTCCTAAACCTGTCTTTTTACCCCTAAAAACTCCTTTTATTAGCATGCCAGTCCAGCTAAAATTCCAATTGGAATTTTACATTATGTCCTAGATTTAATATCAATAAGACCCCTGAGAAGCCTTCTTGGACTTCAGAAAGCCATGGAAAGGAAGCCAAGGATCTCTTTCACTGCCACTCCAAGTCATACTACAATGAGTATGAAACAGATGCATGGGTAACATAACTGGGGTCTTTGATGACATCCTTAAGCCACTGAATCAACTAACCCTAAAGTCTGCTTAGTCTCTGGACCTCTTCTTAAGTAAGCTAAGAGAGTCCCATTTGGTTTAAACAATTTCAACTGGATTTTCTGTCACTCTGCTGAAATCACTCCAATACAGTGTGGTAGTTAATTATATGTGTCAACACGGCGAGGCTATAGTGCTCAGTGTAGATATTGCTGTGAAGATATTTTTTAGATGTGATTAATATTTATTTTATTTTTCAGAGGAGGGGTAATTGTTTTAATATATCAAAGCATTCTAATGCATTAAATTATATTCTAATACAATTAAAGAGTATTTTTAACCTGTTATAATCCAAACTGAAAACATGTCGTGCTCATCTCAGATAAGTTATGACACATAAAAGCTCAGTAACAAAAGGCTTGTTTCATGCATACAGCATTAAATGTATTTATTAGTCTATAAATCAAGCGATTTTCAGTTGAACAGTCCCTAAAAACTTCCATATGTTCTAATGAATACATACAATTAAATTAAATGTAAATGAAAATGTCTGTACTATTCTCACAAATCAATACCATGAGTACAAGATAACAAGCACTGATGGCTTAAGTCATTTACCCAAACTCCACCAGCCTTTCCTAGGTGAGAACACAAGTTCAGACAAACTCAGTGACCTGCCTAAGGACATTCAGCAGTAATTTCCCAATGATCATTTAAAACTTAACAGTCATGTTTTACTTGTTAATTTATTTAATCATGTATAAGTCTTATAAAGATGCCTGAAGTGCCTGTTATAATAAACACACACATCACTCAGAATATTCTGCAGCTCACTCTTGTGTGGCAAAATGACAACTGGTAAAGGATGTATAGGCAGACGCACATTCTAGATAAATATCCTTGTATAAAATAGCCACAAAAATGTTGTCGGAAGTACACCAACCTCCCCCTCTTCCCTCACTGATCACCATCAAATTCCTTCATAGGAGGACCTCACAGAATGTCAGGGGATTTCTAGGGTATACTAAGATGTGGTTACCATACTCAATATGAATAATTTAGACAGGAAAGACAACTGTTCTCGGGGGTTGAATTGGCTTGTCTTTAAATCTGGACTATACCTTGCCTACAATGGCACCAATTGACACTTAAGGACTTTTGAAGAGAAAACTCCATTATTTCTTTTCATTCTTGAGTACTCTGCTTCCATCAGAGACAGAAAATTGTCCATTTTCTTTTGACCAACCTTTTGTCTCGCTCTCTCTCAATGATTGCTCTCAAGTTATCTTCTTTTTCAAGTCCCAACTCCTTCCTGCTCAATTCTGCTTCTTTAGCCAATTCCTGAGCCCTCCTTTTCCTAGCATTCATCTTTTGCTTCAATTCTCTGACAAAGGCATTATAGGATGGGACCTCTCTAGCATAAATAGCTTGCTGATTAATGTTCCTTATCCTGGTTCCTCTGTATACTGCACACATAGCACAGACTCCATGACCTAATCCATGTCCCCTTTGAAGTCCAGATAGGCCTATTTAATATCAGCCAGCTCTTCTTCTGAATCTCCTTGTCTTCTTGAAAGCTTGAATGTCTTATAGAGATATATTTTTAAAGAGTAACATCCAATATACCTTCCAGTCCTAACCTTGGTTGAGCACACAGCAGAAACCTCATCCACTCTCCCTGCTCATCATACACAGCTCTCTGCCATTCAGAATGCAATACTTTCCCGAGAATCTGGAAGTGGCAGCTGGCATCCTCCTTGTCCTCATCCACCTGGTCTAGGTGCAATTGCAGGGACACCTTGTGGTGGCCGTGTGGGACCTTGCCTCACAGGGCACACGGACACTGGGTAAAGGTAGGTGATGGCGAACACTTCCTTATACAGCTAGTTTAACCAATCAATCACAAGATGTGACTAGAGCTTTTCAATCTTCTTGAAACTTCTACAATCAATAATTAGAGACTACTTCTAAACTTTCAGAAAAAAATTCTTTTTTTACTTCTGGGTCAACACCATTCCTGATGTCTGATCTCCACATAAATTTCATTAGAGGACTAAAAGTAAAATATTAATTTCTTCCAAACCTCCATCCTCTCTGCTTAATTATAAACAATTATTATTATATTATTGATCTATTTCTGCCCTCATGATGTACCAACAAGCTATAAAAGCAAATTTTACTGTGTACTTACTATGTGTAATATTCTAGGATAAGTGTTTCATATGCATTATTTCATTTAATATAACAAATCTATGAGTTAGGTCCTATTACACCATTTCCAGATGAGGAAAACAGTATGTAATGATGGGAAAACCAAGGATCCAAAACTATATTCTTAACCACTACATGTAATTCCCATTATTATTACCTTATTACATCTGCCTCAAAAGAACATTATTTCTTATTCACCTATTTAGGAAATATTGGCAGGGGAAAGCCCCACCTCCACCCCTTTCTATTTCCACTATACCTTCCCTACTTTGCCACAGATTCCTTTTCCTTTAAATTCTTTGCCATAGGTTATCTCCTGGTAGACACCTATATATTCTGATTTCTCTATGTTCTATAAACTCTGAATTTCAACACATGATACTAACTCTGTTTCCTTGTGACCCAGAAAAGGAAGTCATTTTTTCCCCTGCAAAGGATTATTTGCTATAATTCACTAAATATAACTAAAGCACCTTCCTATATCTTTTCCTGATTATGCAAAATTCACAATCATGACAGGTTCATTTGGTTAATCTGGAACAGACTACTATCTGTTTTATAAATACTTTTCTCCTCAATTCAACTCAAAATTTACTGAGCACTAACGTTAAGAGAAACATGGAAAAGAAGGAAACCAGATGGCTATATAGTTTTTCTGTTAGTCACTCAAAATATAAACATTCCTACTATGTAAAAAAAATTTAACATCTGTGCTAGCAGGTTTGGCTCAGTAGATAGAGCGTCGGCCCAAGGACTGAAGGATCCTGGGTTCGATTCCAGTCAACAGCAGGTAACTCAGTTGCAGCAGGCTCCATCCCTGGCCCTGGTCAGGGCATGTGCCAGAGGGAGGCAACCAATCAATTGATGTTTCTCTCCCTGTCTCTCCCCATCCCTTCTACTCTCTCTAAAAATCAATGGAAAAATATCCTCGGGTGAGGATTAACAACAACAAAAAACCATATTTAACACCAACTAAGAAAAACATTAATACACTAATAAAAATGGGCAAAAGACATAAACAAGTATTATATGAGAAAAGAAATTATATGGGCACAAGAAATCATCAATCTCCATGGTAATAAGAAATAATTATTAAAAAGATAAAATACAGCACAAAAAACCATTGATCGTCATAGTAATAAGAAATATTAAAAAGATAAAATACAATTTTTTATCTGTCAAATTGCTAAAGATCAAATAAAATTACTATAAATGCTAGTTCAAATACACGATAAGCACTGCACTATTATTGTTAAAGAAGGTAAAAGTTAATATTTTAGTTTCTTGGCATAGATTTAAGGTCAAGCACCAATTTTGGTCCTAACCTACTTCTACAGCATCATTTTCTACAGATCCACCACTCCCCCCAACAGTTATCCCTCTCAATTCACACAGTACTTTCATCAGAACACGGAATTCTTTTTTTATTGATTTCAAAGAGAGAAAGGGAGAGGGAACGAGAGAAACATCAGTGAGAAGAGAGAATCACGGATATGCTTCCTCTTGCACATACACTATTAGGGATCAAGCCCACATCCTGGGAATGTGCCCTGATTGGGAATTGAACCGTGACCTCCTGGTTCATGGATAGATGTTCAACCACTGAGTAACACTGGCCAGGGTAGAACATGGAATTATTGAAAGCTATTGGGGGTTTTTTGTGTGTGTCTTAAATAATTTTATTGTGATCTAATTCACATACTGTACATTCACCCATTTATAAAGTGTACAATTCAACTGGTTTTAATGTATTTGCAGTTATGCAACCATCTTCACACTGAATTTTAGAGCACTGTCATCACCACAAAAAGAGCCTCGTACTCATTGTCAGTCTCCACTTACAACCCCCTCTCCAAGTCTCTAGCTAGGGCTCTTAAATTGTGTGTGTCTATATTCAGCAGGAAATAGAAAGACTGGTCAGGTAAGGCGTTACTAATGAATAAAGCAACATTCATGTTGAGACCTACTGGATAAGAAGTTAGCCTTTTAAATCAGGTGCATGCATATTTGTGTGTAAGTGTGTGGTATGTATGTGCTGGGAGTGCAGATGTTTAAGTCCAGGAAAGCAGCATGTTTAAGGCAGAGAAGTGCAATGGCATATGTAATAATTCAAAAGGCCAATGTAAGTGAAGTTTGGTGAGCAATCAGAAAAATGGCAAAGATGGGATTGAAGAAATGGGCAGGCAGTGTGTCCCCACAGATCAAAGAAACAGGAGGTTCAGGGTATGATGGAGGAAAAGAAAATATTAATTTGATTATAGTACTAGGGTAATAAAAAACATTTCCACACAATCCTCAGATATAAAATTTTAATTAAATTTTACTATCCAGTTAGAGAAGTAATGTTTCCCTTTAATGAATGAAGGTATAAACAGCTAATAAGGCTACACTGCTAATAAGCTATGTCACAAATCCCAGACATACTAGCCTAAGTCAAACCAGTATCCTTTCAACTACACAATAAGAAGTAATGAAAAATAAAGTTAAAAATACAAAGTGGATTAAAAATAAGGCTAAAGGAATATGAGCTTTATTATGGCAAAAACTAATGGAAGTGACATAGATTAAAAAGATAATTTTGATGATCTCCAGAGTGCATAAAAACACTCTCAAACAGAAATTCCTTTATACAAAACAATTATCGTGTATCAATCATTTTACAGTGTTTTCCCCAGAATAAGACTGTGTGTGTGAGAGAGAGAGAATGAGAGTGAGAGTGAGAGTGAGAGAGAGAGAGAGAGAGAGAGAGAGAGAGAGAGAGAGAATGAGAATGAGAATATGTGTGGTTGAGGATAGAAGGAAGTTAAGACCATGTTCAATCAGAACATACCCACTTAAATCTGTTTTATGCTAGAGTTAGGATTTTTGTTTTTTTTAATATATTTTTATTGATTTCAAGAAGAAGGGAGAGGGGGAGAGAGAGATGGAAACATCAATGGTGAGAGAGAATCATTGATCAGCTGCCTCCTGCGCGCCCCCTACTGGGGATTGAGCCCCCAACCCATGCATGTGCCCTTGACCTGAATGGAACCTGGGACCCTTCAGTCTCCAAGCCAATGCTCTATCCACTGAGCCAAACCAGCGAGGGCTGCTAGAGTTTGTTTGAAAAAAAATTCTGCTCTTCAAAAACCATAGATTATAAAGGAGGTAGCATTGGCTCCAAAATCTTACTCTGAAGATCTAAAACCTACTGGCCAGTAGAGCTTTTCTTTCACCCATCATGTTCCCTAATGGTATACACTAATTTCTTTTCAACTTTTCTGCTAAAAGCCAACCATGTACCAGGTACAGTTTATT
Source organism: Myotis myotis (assembly GCF_014108235.1). Lineage (NCBI taxonomy): Eukaryota > Metazoa > Chordata > Mammalia > Chiroptera > Vespertilionidae > Myotis > Myotis myotis. The sequence goes on from NW_023416315.1 coordinate 10,038,512, forward strand.
AAATGCAATTTCAGGTAAGATTTTTGACTCCAGACTTTTAGAATTAATATATAAGCCTACCATAAATTTCCTTGTATGTTAAGACATTATAACATTAAAAATGTAAGGTATAAATAAATATTCTAAGACTATTATAAATTATTTCTCCATCACACTGATGCTCAAAAACTAAGTATTATTAGTGAATATTTTATGTGTGATACTGGTAAATGTGCTTTGATGTCTACTTGGGTGACTCAAAAACCACTGAAGTAAATAAATTAACTCTTCAATTCAACTACATTTACTTAAGTGGTCAACACCTATAACAAAATCTTCAAGATAGCTTAATCATGAATACACAGATTGGTTCATTAAATATGCACACATACCTTTATCCTTCTTAAAATCCAAAGCATCTTCTTTATCGGTAACTATCTCCTTCATATTGATAATACTCTGATGAGTAAGCTGCCGAAGAATTTTAATTTCTCGAATTGCTGTAATCGGAAAGCCTTCCTTTTCATTATCGAGACGTACTTTTTTTAAGGCAACCATTTCTCCTATTAGAAAATTAAATAAAATCAAGTTACTAGCTAACAAAAACCACAGGACATTTTTCTTAATTTTAAATTTATTTTAATTCATAATATTTGTTCCTACCTCTTCAAGTTAGAACCCAAAATATATATTTAGTTTCCAACATACCACATTATAATGTTGAGAGTTTAAGAAATTAGATCTCTGGCTAAATAACTTATGAGATATTTATCCAAGCTGTGGAATACCATACAACTGTATAAAAATATAGGGTAGGTGCATATGTATTGTTATTTTATGCTCTCCAAGATAAATGAAAAAAGAATGATGAGAAAGAGTAGATAAACTACACTGCCATTTTTGAAAAGTAAAGAAGACAAATATATACAATAAGCTTATCCTATATAATAAAAGCATAGTATGCAAATTGTCCCCTCAACCGGGAGTTTGTCCGGGAGTTTAATGAGGTGGTGGGGCCAGCTGGGGGAAGGGAGGGATGCCCTGGCCAGCTGTGGCGGGCGGCTGGGGGAAGGGAGGGAGTACCTGGCCAGCAGCCACTAGGGACCCTACCAGTATACAAATTTCGTGCACTGGGCCTCTAGTATATGCATAAGATCCCTCTGAACAGAAGAGAAAATTCTGTAGATTGCACAGGTGAGAAATGCTAAGACATATTAACTTGCCTAAAGTTGGCCAATTATCCAGTAGTGAAAGTGGGATTCAAAATCTGGTTTAGCTGTCTCAAAATTTGCTCTTCCCACTGCTCTAATAGCCTAATAATTTACACATATTTGTGTCAGATAAACCCTAAATAATAAGTAAAATACACTCATGCATATATACAAATTCTATTATAAGAACATATTCATCACTATAATAAAGGTTTGTTCATTCTACTTTGGAGAAAAAAGAATTCTGTATTTACAAATTTTTTAAAAGAAAAATGTTTTTACCTTTAGTAATTAAAATGTATTTGACTCTTTTATAGGGAATTCTAAAATGTGGGACTTCTTGTTTTACTAAACAGGTTTAAAGGTTATAATTTAATCTATATTTGATAAAGCAGAATCATCATTATCAATATTATTACTCCAACGCTATAAATGCCTTCAGGAGGTTCTAAGCATAAGGTAGTCCTCCCTGTATTAAATGGCCTGAATAGCTATGCTATTTTAATCTATTGGTTATTTCAACAAGGAATTATAAGATTATACTCTGGCTCAGAGCATTACTTTGTAAAATATACAGCCTCTGACAGTTACATTTTCCTCTTCTGCAAGGCCTTTTAAAACTTTCTCTCAGGTTCCTGATTATGTTCTGAAAGATTCAGCTGCTAAATCTGGCCTCCAAATAAAGGGTAATTTCTACAGAAGGAAAAAAAAAAAAAAAAGATTTTGGCCAAAATAAGTGTTGTATAAGGCTTACTACAACAAGATTTATTACTAAGTCTAATAACATCAATATACTTTTTTTCCTCTGATTACTGACAACGTTAAGAATTTACTCACCATAAAAAAAGAAACCTAAATCTCAGCATACTACATATTACAAATACTAAACACTTTTAGAATATAAATATATGCACACCCACTTACATGTACTCAATTCTTACTTAAGTGCATATATAAAATAACAAGATGAAACAAAAACATAATAAAAATTTAACTGTTTTCCTGAAAATTGCTGAAGTTAGTTATTCATTAGAAAAGAAACACAAATACATTCCATAGTCCTAAAGATCCACAGCATTTGGCATTCTTACCAGTGTCTTTATCCCTGGCCTTGTAAACTTGTCCATAGGTTCCTTCTCCAATAATTCCGATGATATCAAACTTATCCACGCATCGTTTTCCCCAGTCAATATCTTTTTCTTTGATTTCACCATAGCGAGGCCCACATATTCTATCAAATATAGTTCTGAAGTTTTTATATACAATCAAGCAAACTGAATAAACTGTTAAATACTCAATCTCCTCCCACCACCTAATCCTACATCCTTTATTTCCCCATACCCTTCCACATTTGAATGCAAGTAACTCCGGGATTTGGTACTATAAAATATCAAGAAAGTCAAGGTATCAATCTCCACACTGACTCTTCTTTTGTACAATAGCACTTAAACTGTGGAAGAAAAGACGTAAAGCTTATATGAAGGACTTTTAGAAATAAAACCTCATTTGCAGTTAGTGGAAAAAACCAACATTGGTATGAAGAGCCAAAGTTAAGTTCTCTAACCAACCTCCAGAAAGTTTTCTTTTTCATTCATTGACTATATATCTGCTTTCAAAACACAGAATTTTGATAATGAGCATTACCAAAAATCTAACTATAAGGCTCACTGACAAATTTAGACTTATGGTAGATAAAATTATCTTGAAAATGGAAACACCAGAAAGACTTTAGTCTGACAGTACACAAGTATTAATAAAATCAACACTAAGGAATCCACACTTTAAGTGTGTGTGCGTGTATGTGTGTGTTATACATATGATATTTGACATTCTTTAAAAAAAATGTAGTTTTGTAGTATTTTAATATTCTGCGGTAACAGAAATTCATATAATGGAATAAAGCTATTAATACGCAAAGAAAGACTATTTTTAAAAGTTTTCTAGCTTTCTGCTCCATACTAGAAAAATCATCTTATATTCTTACAATAGGTGCTACCTGAACAGCAATGCTTACAACGGATGTAACTTCTACACATTCGATTGGTTAAGTTAAAAAAAAAATAAAAAAAAAGAAATCAACATTCTCCCTGCTTGACTGATGCAGCCTAGGAAAGACCAGCAGCTTGCCCATTACTAATTTTGCTTGGGATTACTTAATGCTGACTACCACCTGCCCAATTTCAGTGTTTCTGTTATTTAAATATCTTCATTATAAAAGTTATCTTTAACACATACAATAACCCCCAAAATCAATACATTACAAACTGTGAGAGAAAGTTAAATTTAATTTTATTAGTCATTTTGAATAGGTATGCAGGCAACTAAGAAATTTTTTTCAAAACTCTAATAAGAGTTTATTCAGATATTTAAGTCGAACAAATAAATACACTTTTTATTATTTTAAATCTTAATTTCGTGTTTTATAAGGATCCAGAATCACCTCTGGTCAATTTAAGAGCAGGTAGAAAGCAAGCACATACTTAGGCCTCCTTTTATTATGTAACTGTGTTGCTGTTTTCTTTTCCTCTGGACTCTTTGAGAGATCATCTCCTCCTGGTAGCTCAGGGGGCAGTGGTAAATCAGCAAGTAGACATCGTAATTTCTTTTCTACTTCTTTTTTAACTGCTTTTACTGAAATATTTCCTCGTAAGCTAAAAAACAAAGGAGTCAGACAAAAATAAACAAAAAAACGCAAACCAATAAAACTTTATTTCACTGAAAAATAAAAATGCAGCCAAGTCTTATATTTAAGTAGCATACAATGGCAAAATACTGAACTATGTTTCTTATTTTCCAGATAAAATATTATACTATATTCAAATGCAAATTTAAAATCGGGTGGTAAAAAACTATGTATAATTTCATAACTAAGGAAATTTGAACAAAGTATGGATTATCAATATTGGCTCATTAATTTTAACCAATGTAACATACTAATGTTGTTTATACTGAGGAAACTGAGTGCAGGGTTTATGGGGGACTCTTATTTTTCTGTAAAAGTCTGTGTATTTTTAAAAATAATATATAATTACTATAAGGCTCTATTAGAACAAAAAGTAAACTTTTACAAGAAAATTAATTTTGTAATAGCATTTGGTTTTATTCCAATGAAGAAACGAAAGTTGTTTTGTTGTAAGAAATAATAAAACTACAAGCTATTGAGGAGAACCAAGATAGCGGCATAGGTTAACGCCGGAGTTTGCTGCCTTGAACAACTACTTCAAAAGTGAAACTAAAAGACGGAACGGACATCACCCAGAACCACAGGAACGCTGGCTGAGTGGAAGTCCTACAACTAGGAGGAAAGAGAAACGCATACAGACACTCAGAGGAGGTGCAGTGCTGAAGTCAAATTCTGAGGTGCGGAGTGTGCGGAGCGGGCTGGCGGCGGAGGGCGCGGTTGGCGTTTTCAATCGGGAGGGAGTCGCAGACTCTGAGCTCCAGATACGGGTGAGTCTCTAGGGACCCAGACTCAAACGGGAGAAGCGGGACTGTCTGGCTTCGGTCAGAGCGAGTGCAGCTTTCTCTCCAAGGTTTGCAGCGGTTGCTGGGACTCAGAGAGGCAGAGCCCCTGGGGACAGGACTGAGAGCCGCCATAACTGCTCTCTCCGGCCCACCCTGTTGATCCTGTGCGACCCGCCCCGCCCAAGCCCTGCACAGAGGCATTTGCCAGATAGCCTCAGGCAAAGGCTAGATTAGCACCTCCCTAAAGGACAGAAGTTCTCTCACTGCAGACACAGCTGATTCTCACAGCCACTTGGCCTGGAGGTCAAACCCTCCCTGGTATTAGCTACAACAATCAAGGCTTAACTACAAGACTGAGCACAAAGACCACTAGGGGGTGCACCAAGAAAGCATAACAAAATGCGGAGACAAAGAAACAGGACAAAATTGTCAATGGAAGATATAGAGTTGAGGAACCACACTTTTAAGGTCTCTCAAGAACTGTTTAGAAGCCGCCAATAAACTTAATGAGATCTACAAGAAAACTAATGAGACCCTCGATGTTATGTTGGGGAACCAACTAGAAATTAAGCATACACTGACTGAAATAACGAATATTATACAGACTCCCGACAGCAGACCAGAGGAGCGCAAGAATCAAGTCAATGATTTGAAATGCGAAGAAGCAAAAAACACCCAACCGGAAAAGCAAAATGAAAAAAGAATCCAAAAATGCGAGGATAGTGTAAGGAGCCTCTGGGACAGCTTCAAGCGTACCAACATCAGAATTATAGGGGTGCCAGAAGATGAGAGAGAGCAAGATATTGAAAACCTATTTGAAGAAATAATGACAGAAAACTTCCCCCACCTGGTGAAAGAAATGGACTTACAGGTCCAAGAAGCGCAGAGAACCCCAAACAAAAGGAATCCAAAGAGGACCACACCAAGACACATCATAATTAAAATGCCAAGAGCAAAAGACAAAGAGAGAATCTTAAAAGCAGCAAGAGAAAGAAACTCAGTTACCTACAAGGGAATACCCACACGACTGTCAGCTGATTTCTCAACAGAAACTTTGCAGGCCAGAAGGGAGTGGCAAGAAATATTCAAAGTGATGAATACCAAGAACCTACAACCAAGATTACTTTATCCAGCAAAGCTATCATTCAGAACGGAAGGTCAGATAAAGAGCTTCACAGATAAGGAAAAGCTAAAGGAGTTCATCACCACCAAACCAGGATTATATGAAATGCTGAAAGGTATCCTTTAAGAAGAGGAAGAAGAAGAAAAAGGTAAAGATACAAATTATGAACAACAAATATGCATCTATCAACAAGTGAATCTAAGAATCAAGTGAATAAATAATCTGATGAACAGAATGAACTGGTGATTATAATAGAATCAGGGACATAGAAAGGGAATGGACTGACTATTCTTGGGGGGGAAAGGGGTGTGGGAGATGCGGGAAGAGACTGAACAAAAATCGTGCACCTATGGATGAGGACAGTGGGTGGGGAGTGAGGGCGGAGGGTGGGGCGGGAACTGGGAGGAGGGGAGATATGGGGGGGGAAAGAGGAACAAATGTAATAATCTGAACAATAAAGATTTAATTAAAAAAAAAAAAAAAAAGAAACATCTTTGCCCTGGCTGCTGAGGCTCAGTTGGGTGGAGCAATGTCCCAGGTTGAGAGTTCAATCCCTGTTCAGGGTGCATGTAGGAGGCAATTGGTCGATGTTTCTCTCTCATATTGATGTTTCTTTCTCTCTCATTCTCCCCCTAAAATCAATGAAAACATATCCTCGGGTGACGATTAAAAAAAAAAGAAGAAAATTATATATCCACGAAACATACAAACACATTCAGAAAAATAAAAGCAGAGACACAACAAATAGAAAAACAGAAAAGAAGGTAGATCAAAAGAAATTTTTTAATGACCAAATATGAAATGTGTCACCATCTCATTAAAAATAGATGCACAGAGCTCTTTTCCTCCCTGGCTGCTTAAAGATCAACCTCCATCACGAATGACACGGTAACTACCCGGAACAGGAAGTTCATGAGCAACACACGACTTCAGCGGAAGCAAATGGTCATTGATGTCCTTCACCCTGGGAAGGCAACAGGACCCAAGACAGAAATCCGGGAAAAATTAGCCAAAATGTATAAGACCACACCTGATGTCATCTTTGTGTTTGGATTCAGAACTCACTTTGGTGGTGGCAAGTCCACTGGCTTTGGCATGATTTATGATTCCTTGGATTACGCAAAGAAAAATGAACCCAAACACAGACTTGGCAAGACATGGCCTATATAAGAAGAAGACCTCAAAAAAACAGAGAAAGGAACGCAAGAACAGAATGAAGAAAGTCAGGGGCACTGCAAAGGCCAACATTGGTGCTGGCAAAAAGTGAGCTGGAGATTGAACTACAGAAGGAGTAAAGATTCTTCGGTGACTTTATCTGTGGTGTCTGTGCAGATTTTTCATGAGAGGATTAATAAACTATAAACTTAAAACACACACACACACACACACACAAAAACAGATGCACAGAGAATATCCTCCTTGAGCATTCACATGGGTATGTCCTGAGTTCTTGAAAATACCACCAGTAAAAATTTATCCCTAAAGCATGTATGAAAAATAAAGTAGAGACAAGTCTCACTGGTCCAGAATCACTGGATTCTCAGGTACCAGTGACTCAAATCTGCACTCAATTGTGCTGAAAAGCCCATTCCAGCACTTACAAAAATTCCAAATCACTATTATGAACCTTCAATACTCCTAGATAACAGTCAAACCTGGAATTACCACAATTATAGTAGTATAATGGAATAACACCAAATTAAATTGAAAGGGGTATCGTGGTAACATTTTTTTATTGTAGGATAAAAGGGCCTCAGAAGGCATGACACAGGAAATTTTTTTTTAAGTTATAAAATTTTCATAATGCTAACCAAAGTGAGCACTTGAAAGAACTACCCACGTGGTGTTTTTATCTGCTTGTTTTGGCAGAATTCTTTCAGTTAGGAAAATTGTCCATAAAGTTGCTTCTCAATAGAAAGAAGGAAAACAGCTCTAATTCCTTCATAAAAATTGAAAAAATTAAGTGGTATAATAGGCAGATATAACGCAATAGCATAATGCATCTATCCTAGCATACATTTAAGAAATTTACACATATTCTTACCTTCATCCTCTTAAAAATAAAATGTTTCAAAATAAAAAGCAAGCCACATCCCCAATATTCATAATAGAAATCCGTAAATATATTAAAGGAAAGCATAACCACATTATGGGTTTTCTGTAATATATAATCAATCCCTAATTGCAAAAAAGTTAAAGTCAAGAAAGACTAAAAGGATAAATTCATAAATCCACCCAAACTGGTAAATTTAAAAGGCCACTAAAGAAACTTAAAAAACCAAGACACATGCTTTATATTACCCAGTACAGACTCCCTCATAAAATGTCCTGTCTCTCAGCCCTAACAGGTTTGGCTCAGTGGATAGAGCGTTGGTCTATGGACTGAAGGGTCCTAGGTTCAATTCCGGTCAAGGGCATGTACCTTGGTTGTGGGCACATCCCCAGTAGGGGGTGTGCAGGAGGCAGCTGATTAATGTTTCTCTCTCATCAATGTTACTAACTCTCTATTCCTCTCCCTTACTCTCTGTAAAAAAATCAATAAAATATATATATATTTTTTTAAATGTCCTGTCTCTGATACTATCATCAAGGAATATTAAATCAAAGTATATACCGGCAGTTCTAATTCTCAAACTCAAACTGATATATACATTGTATTCCAAGACATTGGCAAGTTTTTCCAGGGAATTCTAAGCATAAGCTATAATTTTGTCATTATACAATGTAAAGTTTTTTTGGGGAAAAAAGTCAAATAATTTCTCACTTCAAACTTACATATTTTTTTCTTAAAACAGTTATTGACCTGCCCTAGCCAGTTTAGCTCAGTGAATAGAGCATTGGCCCATGGACTGAAGGGTCCTGGGTTTGATTCCAGTCAAAGGCACATACACTGGCCCTGGTCAGGGTGCATGCAGAAGACAACCAATCAATGTGTCTCTCACATCAACATTTCTCTCTGTCTCTCCCTCTCTCTTCCACTCTCTCTAAAAATCAATGGAAAAATATCCTCAAGTAAGGATTAACAAAAAAAATAATAATAAACAGTTATTGACCAAATTTTCTGCACTTACCTATCAGCATCTTTATCTTCAGGCAGCATGGGAGGCAAAGGTAACGGTGGTAATGTAGAGGTCACTAGAGCCACATGTTGTTCCTTCTCCTTGGCTCCTGTGCTTGGTGTAAGTGGTTTGGTTTTCTCTTTAAGAGATACTGGTTCCTCCTTTGTAGCAGCAGATTTACTCTCCTTCCCAACTGCTTTCTTGGCGGTTTTATCTACAATCAAATTATTGTCCACCTTTGTTACCTGAATAAGTGGCTTTGTTTTTGCCTTGTCATTTTTTAAAGTTCCACCACTTGAGGGAGAAGGTGCAGGCTCAATCTTAAGTTTCTTCACATCCTTCACATGGTTTGTCTGTGATGCGCTGGCACCAGCTTCTGTGTTCCCCTTGGTAGGTGTCGAAGTGTTGGAGGCTTTGGCAGCTTTGGCAGCGGCCTCAGCCGCCTTGGCTGCCTCTGCAGCTCGTGCTTTTTTATTCTTGTTCAATTCAGCTGCCAGGCTACTCTTCAGAGTTAGTGTGCTAGGAGAAATGCTAGAATGCCGACTTCTGGATCTAGACAATCTGTGCCTACTACGAGATCTTGAATGCCTAGATGAATATGGGCTTCTGCTTCGGGATTTGGCAGACCGTCTGGTGGAAAATAATTAAGATTTAGTTAGTAATTCAGAAAAGTTCAGTTGAAATTTATAAAAACTGCTAACTCCAGCCTGTGAAATGAAAGATTTATTTAATTTCAAAATCATAATATAGTTTTTGTGGGAGGATTTTTAAAAAACAAAAAGTGCTTTTAAGTAGAATAGTGTCTGGTGATCTGGTGGCTATAGTTTTACTGAAACTAGAGCGAATGTCTGAGTATCTTGACCTAGCCTACAAAAGCTCAAAGGTGAGGTTGGATGAAAACAGATTCTGAGAGAAGAAATACTGTTAAGAATTAGGAGGAAGTCCATCAGGTGCGGCTCCATGGATGAGCACTGAACCAGGAGGTCATGGTTCGATTACCAGGGCTGTGAGCTCGATCCCCAATGGGGAGGGCCAGGAAGAAGGCAACTAATCAAATGATTCTCTCTCATCAGTGATGTTTCTATCTCTCTCGCTCCCCCATCCTCTCTGAAATCAATAAAAACATTAAAAACAAAACAAAACAAGAAAACAGAAGCAGGCAACAAGGATACCATGGATAGCAGTAGCAGGGTGACTGATCTTTTACCAGGGAGATGATCTCTACATCTCAAAAGCATCTTCACCCATTAAGTTCAGAAGTAGGTCTGTCTACAAGAGTGAAAAAGACAACACCTGTCATTAGGTAATAAGTAAAAGTCTCTAAATCTTGGGAACTACTTAATGACTGTGCAATTCACGTCTCAGAAATTATTGGAGGCCTGGCCGGTTTGGCTCAACGGTTGAGCATCGACCTATGAAGCAGGAGGTCAAGGTTCAATTTCCTGTCAGGGCACATACCCAGGTTGCGGGCTCAATCCCCAATGTGGGGTGTGCAGGAGGCAGCCAATCAATGATTCTCATCATTGATGTTTCTATCTCTCTCCCTTCCTCTCTCTGAAATCAATAATAAAGGTATATATATTTATATATGTACGAATACACACACACACACACACACACACACACACACACACACACTGGAGGCCCAGTGCACGAAATTTGTGAACTGGGGGGGGGGGGTGTCCCCTCTCAGCTCAGCCTGTGCCCTCTCGCAGTCCGGAAGCCCTCAGGGGATTCCGACTGATGGCAATTGGACATCCTTAGCAGTGCTGCGGAGGCAGGAGAGGCTCCCACCACTGCTGCTGCACTCCCCAGCCATCAGCCTGGCTTCTGGCTGAGTACTGCTCCCCCTGTAGGAGCGAACTGACTACCAGGGAGCAGCTCCTGCATTGAGCATCTGCCCCCTGGTGGTCAGTGCACATCACAGCGACTGGTTGTTACATCGTCTGGCTGAAACCGGCTCTTTGACATCCCCCAAGGGGTTCGGGATTGTGAGAGGGCACAGGCCAGGCTGAGGAGCCCCACTGGTGCATGATCGGGGCCAGGGAGGGATGCGGGAGGTTGGCCAGCCAGAGAGGGACCACAGTAGGGCTCCAGAGTATGTCTGGCACATATCACTCAGTCCTGATCAGCCGGACCCCAGCAGCAAGGTAACCTACTGGTCGGAGCATCTGCCCCCTGTTGGTCAGTGCACATCATAGTGAGCAGTTGAGAGGCCTTAGCATATCATTAGCATATTACACTTTGATTGGTTGAACAGTCGACTGGATGACCAGACACTTGGCATATTAGGCTTTTATTATATAGGAGATATATATATATATAAATGAACAAAGGACCTGAATAGATAATTCTCCAAAGAAGATATACTGATGGCCAACAGACATATGAAAAAATACTAAATATCACTAATCATCAAAGAGGTGCAAAGTAAAACTACAATAAGATATTACCTCACACCTGCCAGATGGCTATCATCAATAAATCAACAAACGTGCTGGCTAGAATGTAGACAAAAGGAAACCATCATGCACTGTTAGTGGGAATGCAAACTGGTGCAACCACTGTGGAAAACAATATGTCATTTCTTCAAAAAAATTAAAAATGGAAGTGCCTTTTGACCTGGTGATCCCACTTCTGGGAATACAGTCTAAGAATCCCAAAACACTAATGTGAAAGAATATATGCACTCCTATGTTTGTTGCAGCATTATTTACAACAGCCAAGATCTGGAAACAGCCCAAGTGCCCATCAGTAGATAAGTGGATGAAAAAGCTGTGGTATATTTATACAATGAAATACTATTCAACCATGAAAAAGAATAAACTCTTATGCTTTGTGACAGTATGGAGAGCATTACGCTAAATGAAATAAGCCAGTCAGAGAAAGATAAATACCTTATATGTGCAATCTAATGAACAAAATAGAAACAGAGGCATGAATACTTGGAACAGACTGACAGCTGACAGAGGGGTGGGGCATGTGGGGACTGACTGAAAGAAGATGAAGGGATTAGCCAAAAATCATATATACAGCCTGGCCGGTGTGGCTCAATGGTTGAGTGTTGACCTATGAACCAAGAGGTCACGGTCTGATTCCCAGTCCGGGCACATACCAGGGTTGCAGGCTTGGTCTCCATAGTGCAGGAGGGCAGCTGATCAATTGTTCTCCCTCATCATTAATGTTTCTTTCTCTCTCTCCCCCTCCCACTCTCTCCCTCCCTCCTTCCCTCTCTAAAATTAACAAAAATATATTTTTAAAAAAACATAGATACATAACACATAGATAAGACAGCTGTGTGGTAGCCAGAGGGAAAGGGGGTGGAGGCTAGGTGGAAGTGGACAAAGTGGGGGGGCATGGGGACCAAGAGACTTCGCCTGGTGCTATGGGCACACAATACAGTGCGCAGATAATGTTTTATTGAGTTGTACACTTGAAACCTGTATGGTTTTGCGAACCGGTCACCCCAATAAATTCAATTAAAAAGAAAGAAAAAAAGACCCTGTGATTACATAGTACCCATCCAGGATCATCTCTCCATCACAAGTTCCCTATTTTAATCACATCTTTAAAAGTCCCTTTTGTCATGTAGGATAACATTCACAGGTTCACAGGAATATCTTTGGGGAGGGGTGTGGCATTATTCAGACTACACGCCCTCATCTTCAATTCTCCAGGGTACTGTTCTATTTCAGACCTCATTACCTCCCCTGTAGGCTTCCTTCCTTAACTTATTAAAAATAACTGATCTTTTCACATATCTAATCTCTCCCTGCTCCAATTATTTCTATAGACATGATAACCAAAGTAATCCTCACTATTCAGTGATTATTGCATGTCTCCAATCCACTCACTTTCCTTCTCTTTTCTGTACCTATTCCAAACCTTCACAACTTTCTTCAAGTTCACCTACCATACCCAATGTCTTTTCTTAACATCACTGTACTTCTATTTCACAGAAAAAATAAAAAGATTATCAAAAGCATGTCTCCTGCCTGCAAATGTATTCTTTATCTCTATCCAAGTTACATTCCACCTTAGTAGAGGTCCAAGGCTAAGTTCTCTAAAATGCTATCAATCTCATACTCTCTAGTCTAGATCTTCAGAGTATGGTCTAAAGACAGCAACACTGGCATCATCTGGAAGCTTGTCAGAAATGTTATATCTCTGGCCTCAACAAAGACCCTTTGACACAGAGCCTACATTTAATAAGACCCTCATTAAAGTTTCAGATGCACTATGCTGAGCATTTCTGTTGCAATAGTCCATTTGCTATTTCGTCTCAAGGCATAAATTAACTCAAGTCTTTCAGCTTTTTAAAAACAGACCAGAAAACAAAACAAAACATGCAAATGATGGTACCTTGATGTTATATTTTTACCTCTTCCAATTGCAGCCAAATTCTGGCTCTTACCCTCACTGTAATTACTGAGGTGACCAATGATCTACCTTTCCTTTATTTTGGGCAGTGGGAGAAAGGAGGGAAGAAAAATATCAGTATCTGTGATGACAATGTTGATCACACCCTTAAAAAATACTTCCTAATTACTTCCACTACTTTTTCCCTGATTCTTTTACTTCTAGGATTCTCGGTGCTCTTTAAGGTTATCTTCTTCACTACACTCATTCTCCCACAATAATTTAACTTATGCTTATGTACAGCTTTAATTATCACCTAACTATTGATTACCCCACCAAGTCATCCTCCCCCTTCCAACTATCCTATATGTACCTTCAACACCATACAGTTAAAACTATTGTTTCCTCTCCAAACCCACCCTCCTTTCTCCTTAAATGTATCTTATTCTTAGGCAATGGCATTCACTGAAATAGAAACCCAGAAGTCATTCTATATTCCTTTCCTCCCTTCTTCCATATCCATTGATAGCCAAGACCTGCTAATTCTACATATAAGCATCTCTCCAGTTTTCCAGGCTCTTTATCCCCATAGTTACCATTTCACATTAGTGCTTACATCATCTCTCACTTGGCCCAATTAGTATAGAGACCAAAACCATAAAACGTCATTTCCAAAATATCCTTTTTGCCAGGTTTCCTACCTCTAGTCTCTATCTTTTCCAATTTACTCTCCATACTGCCATCTGCATCTTTCAGTTACCCCTCTACAAAACTCTTCACAGCCTTGCACTGCATACAAAGGCCTTGCCAAGCCATCCCAAAACACATAAAGAGAAATATTTCTCTGACATTCCTCTCTTCACCTCTTTTATCTGCTAAGCAAAGAGATACTTCATTTCAAAGCATCAGATATACAAGACCTCTATATAAAGTTTTCCCTTATGAAGTCAGGCAGCTGAAGATGTTCCTTGTCCTGTGATTATCAGCTTTTGATCATATCTCATTAGAATAATTAGATCATCTATCTTCCCTAACTAAACTGAGATTACTGTGTCTTCATAGTCCTACCTAGTACAAACATAGCAATAGCAGATGCTTAATAAATATTTGCAGAATTAAGTATACTGCTGATAGTATTCTTACTGAATTAATTCACCTTCTTTAGCCTGAAACCCTGCCGTTCTTATCAATTTCTGAATCTGCCTAATGCTTCTTTCAATGCCTTTACTCCCACAGATTCATCTACTGAGAAATTTCTCTTCCTCCCATCTTCTATTAAAGTCCTATCCATCTTTTAAGGCCTACTTCAAGAGTCCTTTCTTCAAAAAGCCTTACCACCAACACCAAGAAAGAAGCAAGCTCTCCTTGCTTGCTTGACTTCCAATAGCACTTTATATGATTTTTATGACTCAACGTTGTATTTTATGTACCACAGTAGAGGTCCAGTGCATGAATTTGTGCACGGGTGGGGTCCAGCTGGCCCACCCCGATCGGTGCCAGGCTGGTCAGGGGGAGGGGCCACAGGATGTTGGCCTGCTGGCCCCACCCCAATCTGGCTGGTTGACCGGCCACAGTGCACGTCACAGCGACCAGTTGTTCCGGTCGCTTGGCTTTTATATATATAGATTGTCTACTATACTACATCCTCTTTGAGGAGCAGAATGGACCTCTTTGATGTCTATTGTTTTTTGGGTTGTTTTTTTTATCATTCCACACCCCTTAGCATAATACCACATAAATAGCAGTTTTTTACTGAATAAACAAACATACTGCATTGAACCTCACAGTTTACAAAACACTTTTCTAGGCATTTTTAATTTGACTTGCTCTTCATAGCAACCAAGGTATAAAAGAAAGCAGATGGGGGGGCTAAAATAAAGATGGTTAAGAAGTCTATTTAGAGTCCAGGAGCTATGAAGAGGTACAGTCAAACTCAAGACCAAGTTTTCCAATTCAAAGCCAGGCACTATTTATTGCTACTACACCATACTACATCCTTCCCCTTCACTTATTTGATTCTTAATTATTTTCATGGATCAAGCTAAAGTACCATCTCCTCTATAACCTCCACATTTGCTGAAATCACATAATACTTGTTACATACTGCCTTGTATTTTGTCTTTTGTCTTTTAAAAACATAAGCTGGATTGTCTAAAACTTACCAATGGCTTCACACTGCATTTAGAATAAAAGTCAAAATCTTTGTCATCTACAAAACCCAAACTGCCTCTCATCCTTATATTCTACTTCACTCAGTAGGCTCCAGCCATACTGGACTCTTTTCTGATTCTTCAAAAGGTCACACTTCTTCCTGACTTGGTATCTTCACACATACTGTTTTCTCTTGGGATGCTTAGATCATCACATGGCTGATTCTTTCTCATCATTCTGGTTTCCATTTATCAACTCCACAGTGAGACTTCCCCTCACCAGAAAGATATATTAACACATCTATACCCCTCTCCTCCACCAGTCTGGTTTATCACTACATCGCCAGTGCCTAAAACTTTTTCTGTCATGCAACAAGGGATCAAAAGATTTCTATTGAATTGATGAATAAAAACGAATAAACAGGTTATCTTCTTCTCCGAATGCCTGCAAATATTAACAGAATGCTTTTCGTCATTGATAACCAGCTAGTTAACCAATAGTCATAGGTCCATTGATAAAATTCTCCTTAAACTGAAAAATTAGAAAACTATTACATTTAGTTAATTGGTATCTTCATATAAACACTGAGATGATTTTATTATTTTCATTAACAATCAAACATTTTACATCCATTTTCTAATAATGAATGTAATAAGCAAAACTAATTTTTCTAATGTAAACATTTCCTTATTTTTAATAATAGAGGATCTTAGTGATTATAAAAATAATACAATCACATAAGAAATACAAATCACCAGTAAAGAAATTAAAATGCTCCCTTCTCTTTGGTAACCAGAAAAGGCAAAACAAAATAATGGTAATAAATTTCCAACCATCAGAATGGCCAAAATAGAAATTTTGAAAATATCAAGTAATCGTGAGAATGCAGAGAAATGGTCACACATAAATTATCAATTTATAAATATAAATTGTTAAGGGAATATAAAATTGTTAAGGCTTTTTAAAAGGCAATTTGGTAATATCTACCAAATGCTTTTGATCTGCAATTTTACTTACAAGAATACCCTCGTAGAAAATATTTCCATTTGTGTCAACAAGTTGTTATACAATATCCTTTAAAGGATAGTTTGTAATATAGAAAAATCAGCTTAGTACCCAACAACTGATAGTTAAATAAAACTTGATAAATTTCATTATGGAATTTTATGTAGCCTTACAGAAGGACCTGCAAATCCTACTTTTAAAAAAAGCATGTAAATAACAATATTGATGGCAAACACTCTTAACATTTATATGTATATATGTTTGTAATTATATACACAGAAAAAGGATGTACTTCAATCTACTTGCATGGTTATATGTTTGGAAGGTAATGGGAATGAAAAGACATAAAGGGCTTCTTTTACATCTTGCTCTGTATGCTTCTGTACTGTTTTCAGTAATTTCATATGTGTTTTAAATATAAAGAGAGGGCAGATTAAAAGAAGCAAAAAAACTTTATAATAGAAAACTAAAAAAAAAATACAGAAAATTTTAAAGATAAACACCACTGAAAATTACTATAAACCAAAACATATAGTATAAATTAAAATTAAAAAGGTGTACAGATTTATTCTTACCCCACTACTACAACTGCTTAACTTCAAATAATTAAATCTAGAAAATCAGAATGCTTTTAGTAATACTAGCTAAATAAAGAAAATACTACCAACATTATGCATATATTTTTCATAACAAATAGAAGATTTCTTTATTTCCTAGCCTCTAGGATAGTAATGGATAATTACACAGGCTCATGTTTAAGGTCAACCAAAACACCCAGAATTGTTTTTACAGCAAAAATTAGACTCTGTGTGAAATAATTTCATAAAAAAATAAAATTAGGCATTTCTGAAAACTTCACAGCTATCATTTTGTGGAGAAAAACTGAATACATTTTCTATATGATCAGGAACAGGACAAGGAAGTCCAATCTCACCACTTCAATTCAATACTGTACTTGAGATTCTAGCCATTTCAATTAGATAAGACAAAAATAAAAGAATCCAATACTGAGGGGGGAAAAAAGGTGAAACTATCTCTGGAGATGACTTAATCTTGTATATAGAAAATCTGAAGGAATCTACTAACAAACTATTAGGACTAAGAAACAAGTCAGGAAAATGGAAGGAAAAATGAAAAATATAGAAAAATCTATTGTAGTTCTATACACTAGCAATGAACAATCAAAATGAAATTACCAAAAAAACTCCTATTTACAATAGGCTTAACAAGAAACCCAGGAATAAATTTAACAAAAGTGCGAGTATTGTACTCTGAAAACTTCAAAACACAATGGAAAATATAAAGGAAACCGTAATTAAATGGAAAGAAATTTCATGTTCATATATTAGATGATTTAACATTATTAAAATGTCAATATTCTCATGTTGATCAACAGATTCAATGCAATCCTTACAAAAGTCTCAGCTACCTTCTTTGCACAAACTGGCAAGGTGATCCTAAAATTCACATGGAAATGCAGCCCCCACACCAAATTAAAAAAAGTCAAGCAATCTAAAAGAATAAAATTCTGCCGAAACCGGTTTGGCTCAGTGGATAGAGCGTCGGCCTACGGACTGAAAGGTCCCAGGTTCGATTCCGGTCAAGGGCATGTACCTTGGTTGCGGGCACATTCCCAGTGGGAGATGTGCAGGAGGCAGCTGATCGATGTTTCTCTCTCATCGACGTTTCTAACTATCTCTCTCCCTTCCTCTCTGTAAAAAATCAATAAAATATATTTTAAAAAAATAATAAATAAATAAATAAAAGAATAAAATTCAGCCTAACTGCTTTTGCTCAGTGGATAGAGCGTCACCCTGTGGACTGAAAGGTCCCAGGTTCGATTCCAGTCAAGGGCATGTACCTTGGTTGCGGGCACATCCCCAGTGGGGGGTGTGCAGGAGGCAGCTGATTGATGTTTTTCTCTCATCAATGTTTCTAACTCTCTATTCCTCTCCCTTCCTCTCTGTAAAAAATCCATAAAACATATTTAAAAAAAAGAATAAAATTCAAAGACTCCCTTCTTGTTTCAAAATCACTATAAAGGCAGAATAATCAAGAATGTGTGGTACAGTAAACCCTCGATTTTGGGGGTCTCATTTTAACAGACTTCGGATTTAATGGACAAAATTCCCAGTCCATATGTCATATGTGAAAATTATAACCCTGTTCATTTTAAAATGCTTTTAGTTAAGATTTGCTTATAATTAAATTATCAGAGTTTTTTGTTAGCTCACTGTTATTTTTAATACATTTTAGCAAATAGGCCACATGTTGGAAAAAACACTGTAGTAATTTCACTGACATAAATTAATATTATATTTCTACAACTATATATTATATTTCTACAACTATCTATATACATAAAACTCTAATTTGCAAATAGACTGAACAACCAGTCATTATGATGTGTGCTGACCACCGGGGGCGCATGCAGAACATGCGGGCATTGGCAGCAGGCGGCAGAGTGTGAAACATGGTGGGCGTCGGCTGTGACGGGATGGTGGAGCAGGTGAGTGGGGGCACCAGACCAAGGTGGGGCATTGGTCACTGTCATCAGGGCAAGCCTCTGGTGGTTACTGAAAATTCTTTGCTCCCGTGCACCACAGTCCCGCCCGGCACTCTCACCTGCTGCCAGCGCCCAGCGCTGGTCCCAATCGCCCCTGCGGGCTTCTCCACCTCCTCCTGCTCCTGAGGGGCGATCAGGGCAGCAACCACCACTTGTACCCACTAACGGCTCCAGCCCCACTTGCACCATGCCTTCAGCAGGTGCGAGCAGGGCCAGCACCCTCGGGGTGTGGGTGCAGTAGTGGTGGGAATGGAGCTGCCGGCAGACGGGACTGGGAGCCATGACAGGAGGGGCCAGGTGGGGGCATGGAGGATGGGCCAAAACCCGCCCCTGTGCTCACCACAGCCTCATGGCCCACAGTTCCTTTCAAGGTGCATGAATTCCTGCACTGGGTACCTAGAAGTCTACATATTTAAATCCAAGAGTCACTGCTCTCAAGCAATGTTCAGAGAATGATTAGCAGGTGATCACACTACATCCCTCAGTAATTGGTTCTGTTGTTTCTAGTGGAACTTTCTGCAGCAGTTTTGCCCAGCTGGGCTCTAAGTCATGCCCCAGCTGTGTGCATTTGTTTACTAGAGGTTACTGGTGAATGCATGCATTTAAATTCAGTAGATTTTAAAATTACAGTAATACATATAGAAAACTCTTCTGTGAAATTAAACTTTTCATACATGCTTAACTTTAATTACACAAATGTGTTGGCATAAGTAAAAACAGATAAACTAATTTATCCATTTTTAACGTACCCATTCAGAAAACCCACTTTATGATGGACTTTCGCCTTAACAGATACTCCCTAGCCCAAATTAGCCTGTTACATCGAGGTTTTATTGTATATGTATAGCTCATGGACACAGAAAATAGTGCTGAAGGTCTGCAGTGGAGTAGGGGCTGAGTGGAGGGGGAGGAGTGTGAAATGGGGGACATCTGTATTACTGTCAACAACAAATTACTTTTTTTTTTTTTTAAGAATGCCAATGGAGAAAAAATTGTCTTTTTAACAACTGGGACAACTAAATATCCACATGCAAAAGAATGAAGTTGGACCTCTTTCATCATACAAAAAATTAACTCTAAACAGATCAAAGACCAAGATGTAAAAGCTTAAACTGTAAAACTCTTAGAAGAAAATATAGATATTTGTGACCTTCAGTTAGGCAAAGCCTTCTTTAATATGACACCAAGGCATAAATAAAAGAAAAAAACAAAGTGAACTTCAACAAAATTTAAAACTTTTGTGCTTTAATGGACATCATCAAAGGGATACAATGGGAGAAAGTATTTGCAAATTAAGTACCTGTACCACAATTTATTTTAACTGCTCCTTTATTCATAGTACTTGGGTTGTTTTGAGTTTGTTTGTTTTTCCCCCTTGGTGCACTGTTCCCAGAGGTACTGCAATACTGGGTCAATGCGTGGAGTGGACAGAGCAAGCTCCTATTCCATCTCCCTATTCCAAAAATACATTTAATATAATGTTCTCAGATAGAGGACGTATCAGATGTTAAACTGATAAGAAGATACTACACTTGATCTTAGCCAAAAGGCCGAGAAGTGATCAAGTTGTTTTTTAATTAGGTAGGCATTATTCATCCCATTTTACAAGAAAGACCAAAGTTCAAAAAAGGTAAGTTAATGGAAATGCTTATTATAACTCTGCTACAAAAGCACCTAAATCCATATCTGTATAATTTCTAAGCCCTTGCTTTTTTCTACTGGATAATTACCCATTTAACAGATAGTGGTCATTTGATTTTGTTGACACCTCACCCTAGAACTTCTTTCTTTTCTTCTTTTGAGTCCAGAAACAATGACTCAGAAGCTAAATGACTTGTTCAATGTTACACTATTAGAATGGCCGAAATGGTTATGAACAAATCACCTGGGGAAGACTCCACTTCTTTGTATTAAATTAAAATTGACTCTCCTGAATACAAGAATTCCTCTCTCTAGGAGGAGGAATGCTACAAGTCATGTAAGAGATTTGTACCCAGAGTATATTAGGAATTCGTAAGATTCAACAATAAGAAGAAAAACCAATTTTAAAATAAGTAAAGGATCTGAATGAATATTTCCCTCCAAAAGATATATAAATTAACACATGAAAAGATGCTCAACATCGTTAGTCATAATGAGATACCATTTTAAACTCCAGGATAATAATAAAAAAGGCAACTAATGCCAAGGATATGAAGAAATCAGAATCTTCATATATTACTGGTCAGAATATAAAAATGATGCAGCCTTTGAAAACAGTTCGGCAGTTCCTTAAAATGTTAAACATAGATTTACCATACAACCCAAAATTCCATTCCTAGGTATATGCCCAAGAAAAATAAACTATACATAAATGTTCACGGAAGCATAATTCATAATAGCCAAAATGTGGAAACAGCCCAAATGTCCATCAACTAACAATAAAATGCAATATATCCATACAATGGAATAATACTTGCCATAAAAAGGAATGAAGTATTGATAAATAATACAACATAAATGAGTCTTAAAAACCTTATGCTTGAGTAAAAAAAAAGAGCATAAACTGTATAATTCCATTTATATGAAATTAGAGGCCCGGTGAATGAAATTCATGCACAGGTAGGGTTCCCAAGGCCTGGCTGGTGATCAGGGCCAATCTGTGGGGCGACTTGCAGGGCAATCTGGGGGCTCCCGCTGGCACCCGCCTTGGATGGCCTGGGGCCTGCGGGCTAGGGTAAGCTCCTGCATTGAGCATCTGTCTCCTGGTGGTCAGTGTGCATCATAGCAACCAGTTGTTCCACCGTTCGGTCAATTTGCATATTAGCCTTTTATTATATAGGATGTCCAGAATAGGCAAATCCATAAAGACTGAAAGTAGTTGCCAGGTGCTGCAAGAGGTACAAATGGGGAGTGATTACTAACAGGTGGAGTTTTGTGTGTGTGTTTTTGGGGGGAGGGGGTGATTAATATGTTCTAAAATTAGTGATGATGGCTGTACAACTCTGTAAATATACTAAAGACCAATGATAGTATCACTTAAAATTAGAGTAAATTGCATGGGGTGTGTGAATTATATCTCAAAAAAAGGCGTTATTTTTAAAACTAGAAAAAAGTAACAAAATTAAAATGTTTTTTGCTGTTCTAAAAGTATACTTCCTTTCCTATATGTTCCTTACACAACACTAAAAGTTAAAAAAAATGAAAGACACATGGCTGACTTTTTACAGAGTGGCTCAGCTAAACAAGTTCTAATTCACTGAGCATAAACTCTGCGCATGTCTTCATGTTTTGCTCAAGAAAAAGATGGCGAGGAGTAGAGGAAGAGCGTAATACTTGATTTGCCCAAAGACACATACTTTTGATTAGTCCAGCCTAGTTATTATGAATTTATTCATAGGCCAACACTGGACCCTGTTAATATCAACAGGATTTTTTTTTAAATTCTGAGGTTTGCCAGCCAGTGTAGCTAGGTGATTGAGCATCGACCCATGAACCAGGAGGTCACGGTTCAATTCCCAATCAGGCACATGCCCAGGTTGCAGGCTCAACCCCCAGTAAGGGGTGTACAGGGGACAGCCGATCAATGATTCTCTCTCATCATTGTCTCTATCTCTCCATCCCTCTCCCTTCCTTTTTGAAATCAATGAAAATATATATTTTTTTAAATTCTGAGTTTCTGGATGTTTTCTTATCTAAATCACTTTAACATCATTTTCCGGGTACCTACTATCTATCATACGCTGTGTCAGTGCTTAAAAGACAAGATTTAAAAAGAACCTCATGGGACTTACAATCTAGTAGCTAAAGTAAAAACAAAATATGAAAATAGTCGTCAAGCCAGAATCAAAGTACTAAGGGATAAAAAGTACATGTAGAACTCCATACCCAGCAAAAATATCTTTCAAAATGGAGGTTTTCAGACAAACAAAACAGCAGACCTACATTGTAAGAAATGTTAAAAGCCATTCCTTTTGACAGAAGAAAATACTACATCAAAGTCTGAATGTGCACAAAGAAATGAGAAAGTGTTTACAAAAGAAACTTTTCTCATTTTTAAATTTCATGTATATATAACATGCATAAGTCATACATATGTAGAAATAAAGCATGACAAGAATAGTATTAGAGAAGAAGAAAGTGCAAGTATACTTTTGTAATGTCATACTATGCATGAAAGTAGACTGATAAATTGAAGAGATATACTTTAAAACAAGGAGAAAAACTGTGTGACCATGAGATAGGCAAAGTTTTTTGTTTTTTTTGTTTTTTTAAGGGGGGCTACAAAAAGCACGTTATAGAAGAAAAACTACTAAATTGGATTTCATCAAAATTGAAAACCTTTGCTCTTTGAAATTAAGGCAAGCCACAGATTGAGAAAAAAAAACATTTGCAAAACATATGTCTGACAAGGAGCTTGTTTACAGAATATGTACAGAATTCTTACAATTTAGTAAGACAATAAAATTCATGAAGAATATGGACAAAAATTTTAAGACACTTCACAAAAGATATGAAAAGCCAATAGGCATATGGAAAGATGCTCAACATTGTTAGTCATTAGGGAATTGCCAGTAAAACCACAATGATATGCCACTACTCATCTACTACAATAGCTAAAATCAAAGACTGACATAAACTGAAGTCTTGGTGAGGACGTGAAGCAACTGTAATGTTCAAGTAACAAAAACAAGACCTGTATTCCTATGTTCACAGCAGCTTTGTTCAGCCCAAAACTGAAAATAACTCGAAATGTTCAATTTGGTGAATGAATAAGCAAATTAATGGTATGTCCATAAGTGGAGTATTACTCACCAATAAAAAGGAACAAAACACCTGAACATGCAACACTGATGAACCTCAAAACCATGTTAAGTGAAGGTAGACAATGAAAACTACATACTATGGCCATGGCTGGGTGGCTCAGTTAGTTGGTGCATTGTCCCATACACCAAAAAGGTTTCGGGTTTGATCTCTGATTGTGGTGCTTACGATCAGTTTCTCTCTCACCCCGCCGCCCTCTTCTTTTCTCTCTAAAATCAATAAAAACATATCTTCGAGTATTAGGATTAAAAACACACACACACATACATACCATGTTATTCCATTTATATAAAGTTCAAGGAAGATCAAAGTAATGTGATGGAAAATAGATCAGTTGTTGCCAAGGACCACAGGTAGAAGGAGGGGACAGAATGAAAGGGATACATGAAACATCTGGAGCTGGGGCTGGAAATGTTCTTTTTATCATGATTGTGGTGGTGGTTACACAAGTGTATCTTTGTCAAAATCCACTCAATTATACAATTAATATTGATGAATCATATTGTATATAAATCATACCTCAATATAACTGATTTGTGATTGTTTTTTTAATGAATTACTGAAACATCCTATATATATCTAAGAAGGAGGAGGGACAACTCTAATATAATCTGGATATAATAAGTATTCATAAAAGTTATCTCAGTGCTACAGAAGTTCTCCCACTTCAGACACAGCTGATTCTCACAGCCAATTGGCCTGGAGGTCAATTCCTCCCAGTGATCCTACAACAACCAAGGCACCAAGAGTGCACCAAGAGTGTCCACCTCGGGTAACTGGGGAGGCTGAGCCACTGGGCCCTACAAGACACCTGGCACGCAGGGCCACTCTATCAACACAGGGAAGCAGCCAAAATGCGGAGACAAAGAAACAGGTCACAAATGGCAGAAATGGAGGAAAGCAAACGACTGGATATAGAGTTCAAGGCCACGTTTATAAGGTTTTTCAAGAATTTTATGGAAACTGCCGATAAATTTAATGAATCCCTCAATAAGTATAGTGAGACCATGGAGGACGTGAAAAAGGACCAACTAGAAATTAAGCATACACTGACTGAAATAAAGAATAATTTACAGAGATCCAACAGCAGACAAGAGGATCCCAAGAATCAAGTCAAAGATCTGAAATACAAAGAAACAAAAAATACCCAACCGAAAAAGAAAAAAGAAAAGAGATTCCAAAAATATGAAGATAGTGTAAGGAACCTCTGGGACAACTTCAAGCGTACCAACATCAGAATTATAGGGGTACCAGAAGGAGAGAGAGGGCAAGATATTGAAAACCTATTTGAAGAAATAATGACAGAAAACTTCCCCTACCTGGTGAAAGAAATGGACTTACAAGTCCAGGAAGCGCAGAGAACCCCAAACAAAAGGAATCCAAAGAGGACCACACCAAGACACATCATAATTAAAATGCCAAGAGCAAAAGATAAAGAGAGAATCTTAAAAGCAGCAAGAGAAAAACAGTCAGTTACCTACAAGGGAGTACCCATACGACTGTCAGCTGATTTCTCAACAGAAACCATGCAGGCCAGAAGAGAGTGGCAAGAAATATTCAAACTGATGAATAGCAAGAACCTGCAACCAAGATTACTTTATCCAGCAAAGCTATCATTCAGAATAGAAGGTCAGATAAAGAGCTTCACAGATAAGAAAAAGCTAAAGGAGTTCATCACCACCAAACCAGCATTATATGAAATGCTGAAAGGTGTTCTTTAAGAAGAGGAAGAAGAAAAAGGAACTCTTACCATTTGCCACAGCATGGATGGAACTGGAGAGCGGATAAATACCACAGTATCTCACTCATTTGTGGAATATAACGAACAACATAAACTGATGAACAAGGACTGATCCAGAGATGGAGAGGCATTGATTGGACTGTCGGGCCTTGGAGGGAAGGGGTAAGGGGGAAAGATCAACCAAAGGACTTATATGCAAGCATATAGGCCTAACCAATGGACACGGACAACGGGAGGGGGGGGGGGGGGTGAGGGCATGAGCGGGGGGGGGGCGCGGGGGGGTAGAGGGTAACGTGGGGACAAGGACACATATGTAATATCTTAATCAATAAAAAATATATTAAAAAAAAGTTATCTCAGTGCTAAAGAAATTAAGAGAAATCACTTCTGGATGAGATTAATGAAGGCTTCTTCAATGTCAACTGAACTATAGCTGGAAGAATGGACAAGAGGATTGGCTAACTGAGTCAAGAGCATAAACTACAGTACAGAGGGTTACAATTCCACGCTTTTTAAAATAGTAAGAAGTTTAGACCCATAGAAATAGAGAACAAGCTGGATGGTTACCAGAAGGGAGGGGGCGGAGGGATGGGTCAAACAAACAAACAAAACACAAAAGAACCTGAAGTGGAATTTACCTTATTCACTTTTATTATGTTAACTTGCTCTACAGCTGCCATGACAGAAATGTCAGTGATCAATGATTCAGACTTCTTGAGCAAAGGGCTTTAAGAAGCTTTCACTATTAAAATTTCCAAAGTTTTTATTATTATACTAGAGGCCCAGTGCACAAATTTGTGCACAGGTGGGGTCGGGTCAGGCGGATAGGGGGTGGGGCCATCCTGGGGGAGGGGCCTGGAAAAGACCCACTGAGCTAGAGCTGAGCATGGGCCCCAGGCTTTCCAGGGAGGATGGCCTCAGCAAGGAAACAGAAACCACCAGAAGACTCTACAAACAGACCCTGAACTCCCTCTGGCCAGGCGGACTCAGAGCTGGTCTCTGTGTGTACATTAGACACAGCCCAGCACTCGCTTTTGTCTGTTGGTCAAATCCATTGCATCAAAAAAACTTGTTCCGCCCTAACCGGTTTGGCTCAGTGGATAGAGCGTCGGCCTACAGACTGAAAGGTCCCAGGTTCGATTCCGGTCAAGGGCATGTACCTTGGTTGCGGGCACATCCCCAATGGGGGTGTGCAGGAGGCAGCTGATTGATGTTTTCTCTCTCATCGATGTTTCTAACTCTCTCTCCCTCTCCCTTCCTCTCTGTAAAATTTCAATAAAATATATTTTAAAAAAACAAACAAAAAACTTGTTCCCCTTCTTCTCTTTGAGCCCTTACAACAAATAGAGGCTAATTGGAAGACGTGGGCCCCAGTGGCAGAGCCAGGCCCCACAATCACCCAGAATTTAGGCCTAAGACAACTGGGTAGCAATCTCCACAGAACAGAACACACTGTTTTAGAGTCTTAATTCTCCCCTAAAATATGCCCAGCTGCTCCTCTTTAGCCAGGATAGATTGAACTAAGGAACCAAAACTGAGTTTCCTTTGAGGCGGGATCCACCAGAAGCCAGCTGGTGACAAGGCCCCTCACAGGCGGCTGCCTTCCCCCCAAGCTCAGTGTGCTCTGAGCCAGTCTTTTTCTGGTGGTGCCAGGCCCTGGGCTGCTGGTTGGGCGGCAGGTCCACAGGGTTTCTCTCCATTGCCTTCCTGGCCTCCCAAGCAGTACCCTCCAGCCTGGCACGCCAGGTGGCTGTCACTAGAGCCAGGACTCAGACAGCAAAGGAGCTGGCCCGCGTTAAGAGGGACCCACAGGTGGCCAGGCCGTGCCCCCACCCCGCTTGTCAGTCTCGCTCACGTGGATTGGGCCAAAGCCCGCTGCCCGAGACTGGAGCCATGTGGGGAGGGTCACAGCGGGGAGAGGGGCGCCCTGACCTGCCAGCCTTGGTGATGATCATCTCGGTGCCCAGCTGATTGAATTCGTCCCACCGAGCCTTCATCTCAAGCTGTGCACTCACGCTGGCCACCTTCGCGTTCTTCTTTACCAGCGCCTTGGCAACAGCTGCACAACTGGCCCTGGGGCCCTTGGGCTCAGCAGCAGCGGCCCTTGCGGCCTGCGCGTCATTGCGACCTGTCATTTTGGTTGTTCCGCTGTAACGGTCACTGGGCTTTTATGATATAGATAAACTTAAGATAGAGCAATAAGCCTCCATGGGGCAAATTAATGATACTTTAATTACGAAGGGATGTCAGTCCTACCATCAATGTTTCATTCATGAATACCAATGATTGGGAATTTATCAACCAATAAAACCAACCAGCATTCTAAGACTGAAAAATAATAATC
The DNA here is from genome assembly GCF_014108235.1 of Myotis myotis. Lineage (NCBI taxonomy): Eukaryota > Metazoa > Chordata > Mammalia > Chiroptera > Vespertilionidae > Myotis > Myotis myotis. The sequence continues at coordinate 10,066,318 of NW_023416315.1, forward strand.
TCACTTTAAATAGCATATGAAGTGGTGAAGGGATTGAGCAAAAAGGAGAAAAAAACTCATGGACACAGACAACAGTATAGTGATTGTGAGGGGGATAGGGAGAGATGGGAGAGGGTATGGGGGGATAAATGGTGATGTACAGAGACTTGACTGAAGTGGTGAATACATGATACAGTGGACAGATGATGTTATAGAATTGTGCATCTGAAACCTACAGAATTCTAACCAGTGTCATTCTAATAAAGTCAATAAAAAGGAAAAAAGGTAGCATATGCAGTGCTGTGCAATCCTTTTAAAAAGCTGCTTTTGCTCATTGAAGTATTGCTTGTAACAGCAAATACTGAAAACAACTAAAATTTCCATTTGTAAGGGACTGGTTCCATAAACTAGGAGGCAGTCATTCACACAATGGAATACTATGCACCTTTGGAATATAAGAATAAGGGAACTCTTCTGAAGCAGGGGGTCCCGCGGGGGTGAGGCCGACGGAGTCCTAATGAAGCATGCCTGATTCCGGAGACCAGGTTCAGTGACGCAGATCTAAGTTTATTGTGTAAGTGCAGCAATATATGTAACATTTTGGACCAATCAGAAGTTTACACAATCCTTAGGGCAGCCAATAGTAGGAAAGATCAGGGTACTATGTAGGGGCTCTAGGGGGCTTGCTCAGGCGGGCGCTGCCACTTCCCGGTGTGCCGAGGAAGCTTGTATAGGCGGGGTGCGCTCACACCATTGCATCTGCCACTGCACTGAGATAAATCTCCTGAGCTCTTCCCACACTCTTCCTGTACCAACATAGAAAGGTCCCAGGTCATACTGTTAAGGACAAAAAGCAAGTTACAGAAAAGTTATGTAATGTGCTGCCTTTTGTATAAAAAAGTAGGAAGGGAAATAAGAACATATATTCATATTTGCTTTTATTTAAATAAAGAACACTAGACCAATATGAGACAACTGAGTGGCATATAATAAGGGGCAGGGAGAAAAATTCTATTCACAAATGAATTCTATTCTATAAATGCATCTTATCTCCTCCTTAAAAAAAAACAATTAAAGAAAGGAAAATATTAAGGAGTCCAGTTTGTACTGTAATCAACATCCAATATAATAAAAGCCCAGCAACCACACATCCCCAGTGGGGTGTGTGCAGGAGGTGGCTGGTCAATGTTTCTCTCTCATCAATGTTTCTAGCTCTCTATCCCTCTCCCTTCCTCTCTGTAAAAAAATCAATAAGAATATATTTAAAAAAAAAAAAAAAAAAGCCCCGCAACCAAACGGCAGAATGACCAGACGACAGGTCAACCAGTTGCTATGATGTGCACTGACCACCAGAGTGCAGACGCTCAATGCAGGAGCTGCCCCCTGGTGGTCAGTGCACTCCCACAATGGGGTGCTGCTTGGCTGACCGGGATGAGTGGCTGCTACCACTGCAAGAGCAACCGCTCAGAGGGCAAGTGCTCCAACAGAAGGCCAATCCCGGCAGGCCAAGCCCCCCAGCAGTGCATGAATCCTGTGCACCAGGCCTCTAGTATATAAGAAGTAAGGGTAATTTGGGTGAGTCTTGGGTGGGGAACCTTAAATACCCAATACAAGAATTTGAATCTGGCCTGGCTGGCATGGCTCAGTGGTAGACATCGACCTATGAACCAGAAGATCATGGTTTGATTCCTATCAGGGCACATGCCCAGGTTGCAGGCTCGATCCCCAGTGAGGGGTGTGCAGGAGGCAGTCAATCAATGATTCTCTCTCATCACTGATGTTTCTACCTCTCTCTCCCTTCCTCTCTGAAATCAATAAAAATATATTTTAAAGAAGAAAAATTTGAATCTGTAAATATGTTTTATAGGAAAATGACAGAATCAAAGTGGTATTTTAAGATTAATTTCAATGCAGAAAACGGTAGGAGCTTGAAGAATCAAGACCCAAAGCATGCAGATCCAACAATAAGAAGATCCATAAATTAAGAAGTTTTAAACTAAATCAGAGTGGACTAGAAACCACTGCAAAAGCACCAACAGAACAAACAATTTATTCGAAGTGGGGAGGGAGAAAAGATAAATATTACTTTAAGCATAGCTGTCTGGGAGAAACAACTACCTCTTAAAACACTTGCACACACATAGACAAATCAAAAACTTCTTAAAACATAAACAACGTTAAAAGACAAAAGACAACTCATGAAAAATACTTGCTAATTAAAGCCATGCGCGTGCACGCACACACACACACACACACACACAAAATAACCAGTTAATATCTCTAATACAAAAAAGGCTCTTAAAAGCTAATAAGAAAACTAACAAAAATCAAGATATAAGAACCAAAAAATAGATGAAAATAAATTTAGCATTACTAGATTTTAAAGAAATGCAACTGAAAACAGGAATGGGATAACTGACAACTCCACAGACAGTGGAGACTGCGGAAATGGGTACTCCAATACTTGGAAAATACAAATTGATAAAAGCTTTCTGAAGATGCAATATGACAGAACTATCAAAACTACAAATGTGCATAGCATTTTTGGCCCAAGAATTCTACCCCTGGGAAATCTAATCTAGAAGGTATTATGGGACAAATGCACACAAAATTTGCAATAGATACAAACACATTGTAAAAATAAGTCCTAGGAGCTTACAGTCTAAGAGTAGCAAAATGGACTTGACCAAACAAGTTATAGGACACCAATACAATGGAATCCTAGGAGTCAATAAAAATATACTATATACTACAGCAGGGGTGGGCAAACTTTTTGACTCGAGGGCCACAATGGGTTCTTAAACTGGACCGGAGGGCCGGAACAAAAGCATGCATGGAGTGTTTGTGTGAACTAATATAAATTCAAAGTAAACATCATTACATAAAAGGGTACGGTCTTTTTTTTTTTTAGTTTTATTCATTTCAAACGGGCCGGATCCGGCCCGCGGGCCGTAGTTTGCCCACAGCTGTACTACAGGGTACAAAACAGCATTGTAGTATGTTCCCATTTATATAAAATCTTATGTTCCTATGTACATATGCATAGAAAAGTCTAGAAGACTGTTCATCAAAATATCAAGGGTGAACATCTCAAGTGGTTGGACTCAACACACCTTGAATCTCTTACCCTTTTCTATACTAACCAAAAATTTCTACAAGCCTCTACTATCTTTGTAAACAAGTGAAAAATAATGGCGAGCAATATCTGAAAAATATGACTCCAAGAAAGGTAAAATAATTAATTTAATGTTAGATAAATTAAGTTTGGAGTGTCAAAAAAAACCTCTCAGTGAAAGTATCCCTATGCAACTGAAACTAAAGAAATAGAAAAGAAGGCACACAGCCCAGTAACTATTTTCAGCTTTCCGTTTATCTCACTACCCTTTTCTTTTCCACTTTATAAAAATTCCAGTATTAACCTAAATTTTACCCTCTAATCTACATTTTATTTTCCAAATATATTAAGACCATAAGATTCTCCCACAATTTAGATATGCACAATTTAGAAATTTAAGGAACAAAAATCAGTGCAAAAAGTAATACTTCTGATCATTTTGCTTCCAACACCCACTTTAAAGCTTACAGATATCTACGTATGAAACAAAGCAAACCAAAAAAATAAAGACTTCAGTAATATTTATTTTAAAAGTACACGAGAAAAAACTAAAATGATCTTAAACCCAGCCAGCGTGGCTCAGTGGTTGAGCATCAACCTATGAACCAGGAGGTCTCTCTCATCACTGATATTTCTATCTCTCTCTTCCTCTCCCTTCCTTTCTGAAATCAATAAAGTTATTTAAAAAAATAAAAAACAAGTAAATAAAATGATTTTAAATAGTGAATGTTAAGCAACATTAATTTTAAACTGGTTTTTCAGAAATAGCTACAATTTTTCAGTTAGCTTATAGGAGCTTGACATTCAGTCTGCTCAGAAAATTATCACTAAGAAAAACACACAACTGATATCTGTGCAAAGATTCATTTGCATTAATCTGTGGAGAAAAATGGTATTTCAATCTAATAAACATTTTAGTATATTTACTTTAAGAAAAAAAAGGTATTTCAATTAATTCAACCACTAATACACTTTGGAATTTGTCCTCTAGGAGCTTACAGTCTAGTAGAGAAAACACAAATGTAGCCAGCCAAGTAATTAGAATATTAAATAGGTTTTTTAAGCCCCATAACAAAGAAAAAGCAAAGTGCAAGGAATATAAGAAAAGGAATAAACTTTTTCTAGATGAATGCAGAAAGGTTACAAGATGGAGTGGGATTTGAGCTGGGTTTTGAATGCAACTGGAGGCAGAGAAGAGAAAAAAGGGCATTTCAAGCTAAAAGAACAGCAAGTGTAAAATTAATGAAAGTGCCTCTAAAAACAGAATTCTGTTAGAATGAGGCCAGATCATAAAAGACATTACCTGATTATGCATTAGAAAGCTTGGATTTAATTCTATATAATGAAAGTGACACATCTAACCATGATGTTAAGAAAATTCTAATAATGAATGAATCTATATATATAAAAGGATAATATGCTAAGTGTCCCTCTGCTCGTCTGACCGGTCGCTTCGACACGCACTGACAACTAGGGGGTAGGGTAGACACTCAACACAGGATCTGCTGAGCTGCAGAGACATGGCAGCGGCGCTTCTCGGGTGACGCACCCCAAAACCAGAGAGGAGGGAGCCCGATTCCTCGCAGGGCTGTGCTATTCCACGCAGGGCAGCATGATTCCACCTTCAGCCGTGGGTTATGTTGTTGCTGGGGGCACTGTCGGCCCCGAATCTGGTTTACTGCACACTTGCGTTTGCATTCCACACCCTGTACAACAGCAACTTTGCAGAGTGCCCTCTCACACTCCGGGACCCCTGGGGGGATGTCAGGGAGCTGGTTTCAGCCTGACCCCCGCAGGCCAGGCCGAGGGACCCCACCTGCCAGAGGGACCCCGCTCACTCCAGACTCTGGGGAGGGACTGTGGGAAGTTCACTCCAGGGCATGCCTGGCCTGTCTCACCCAGTCCCACCCCACCGGCGACCTTCTAATTAATTTCCTTTCAATGTGCATGAAACTGTGCATCGGGTCACTAGTCCTCCTATATAATAAAAAGCTAATATGCAAGGTGACCGAAAGGCGAAACGACCAGTCGCTATGACATGCACTGACCACCAGGGGGCAGACGCACAATGCAGGAGCTGCCCCCTGGTGGTCAGTGCACTCCCATAGAGGGAGCACCGCTCAGTCAGAAGCCCTGAGCCGGGTTCACGGCTGGCGAGTGCAGTGGTGGTGGCGGGAGCCTCTCCCGCCTCCATGGCAACACTAAGAACCCCTTGGGAGATGTCCGACTGCTGGCTTAGTGCGGAATGGGCTGAGGGACCCCCTTCACAAGTGCACGAATTTCGTGCACCAGGCCTCTAGTTAGAAATAAAAGAATAGATGAATAGGGAAGAAATAATAACAGGAAGTGCGATTAAAAAAAGGGGGGGGGGCTGAACTAAGGAGCTAAAAATGGAAATGGGATAAATAACTTGTGTTAGAACAAAAATGTGGTAAGGGCTGAGTAGATACAAATGTCAAGTAAGATTTGGTCAGAAAAAGGAGCAAAATAACAAAAGGAGTGATTAAAAGTTTAGAGATTTAAGAGAGTTCACCTAAATTTACAGCCCTTCTGAGTGTTTCTGCATTTATTCTAGTATCCTATACTTTTGACGCTTTTAAAAAGCATTTTAAGAATTCCATTCATCTAAGGATACCCATGACTTACTTCTACTAAATATATATTAAAACCAGTAGCATTATGAGCTTCTTTTTTTAAAATTCTAGAATGTCTTCATTTTGTATATTTTAGAACACAGGTTTTTAGGACAAAACACTAAGTAATCCATGATAGAGATATCCCACATCATATGCAAGTGAATACTAATAAATTCATTTATTTACATCTAGATCCACCCATCTTTAGATTCACTGGGTCATATTGTTTTTCCATAATGGAGACTCTGCTACTTCTTGGTAGAATAGAACTTCTATAGGTTCAGAGAGACAACCAATTATTTATAACAATGTACTGTATTAATTGTACCTGATCTGACTTGATCAACTTCGGATCAAGAATCAATAACTAAGAGTAATTAACGTCTTTAAGAAACGTTTTTTGTAAGTTCCTATTCATAAAAGCTATGAATTAGTAAAGACAAAATGAGCTGAAAGAATCTTTAGAAGAACATGTTTTTTAAAATCCTCAAATGTTGCAATGGTGGCCAGGAAAACTGAAATTAATACATAAATATCCAAACAGTAACTGAATTTTAGCAAAGCAAATTATTATGTGAGGTGGCCAGCTCCCTTGAATGCCAGGTGAGGTTTGATACAGCATAATACCAACAGCATGTACTTTAGAATCAGTCCAATCCAAGCTGACCTTGTAACAAATCACTTAACTTTTTAGAGTTTCCATTTCCCAAACTATCAACAGAAATGTTTCCAACTACCGATAACATGTGTTTTGGGGGTGAATGTACGTTAAATATTTATCATATTTATCGACGTGTGGCACATAGTAAAACTCATCTTAGTACCTTTCCTAAACAGCCCCTCTCTTCAGTGCACCCTCATATTTATTACAGGAGCAATCAGCAAAACTATGTGACTTCCTACACTCCAACATTCCAGTATTAAAGAAAATATGGTAAACTGGTTATACGGGGGGAGAGTCAAGCTACAAAGTGACTGACTACAAGAAAAGCATGAGCAAAGGACTGAAGGTTCAAATAAAGGCAAAGAGCCGTTGTAACGCAGGTATCAATAGAATGGAGAGGGTTTATCTAGGAGCTAATACCAAGAAAAATATCAATCATGGTTTCAATATTAGTATTTTGAATGTGTTTGCAGTTCCTTAAAAATATCTACATTGACAATTTATTAATATGTAAGCTCCATGTGGCTGGAAACAGATCCAAGTTTTATTTCCTGCAGCATAACATGTGGTCTATATTAAATACTTATATAATCCGGGCCCACATGAATATTTCATATGCTCAGTAAAGTCCATCATCCCTTCATTTACCCTTTCAACAATTATTGAGTCTACTTCTGTCAGACACTATGATTAGCACTAGGATTATAATGGTGGTCAAGACAGGCTAGTTGCCTTCATGGGGCTCCCAATCCAGTAGTCTATTCCTTAAACAATATGGGTCACCTACCACAATTACTATATTCTAAAAATAAATAAAACTTTTTGTATTAAACTGGACAAGTGAGTCCAATTAATTGTTCCTAAACAGTAATTAATACATTTGCTATATTTAAAAATCTTTAAGTTTTTCGATCAACTATGTTAGCTATAAATTCTGGGCCCCACATTTTAAGCAGGACATTTGACAAACTAGATATAATGTGGAAAATCTAAATAGCATACCTTATGAAAAATGAGTTTGGGGGCCAAGAAAAGAAGACTCAAAAGATACAGTAACTCTTTATATTTAAAGAGGTAGCATACAGGTTTGCTCTGTAATCATTTCAAAGGGTTAAATTTGAAGCAATGGTTAGAACTGACACAGAGCTGGATTTCTGTTTCCATATGAAGAATTCTAATAATTCAATAACATCTAAACCACATTAGATTTCTGTAATACTCTACACTATTTCTATACATAAATTTTCATTTAATTCCTGAAATACATACACACACACACACACACACACACACACACACCACAAAACAGGTATTTTCCTGTTACAGCTTAGGAAACTGAGTCTCCAAGGATCTAGCTAAAACCTGGGCAAACCAAGACTAGAACTTGAGTCCCAGATCTAATGAAATAAGCTGTCTTCAAAGCAACATCTTCCCACCTCTAGATGTATTCAGGAACACACCAAATGGCCAGCTGTCAGGAATGTTAGTCAAGATATTCTAAAGCTCATTCCAAATCCAATCTTTTAGAAATACTAGTGGTCAATATAAACACCACGAAATATTTCAGTTATGAATGGTTCTCTAGAAGGCAAGTTTCCTAAGGGCAAGGACCTTGTCTTTCTTCTCTGCTATATCCCAGTCCCTAGAACAGTATCTGGCATATAATATATACTCAATAAATACTTGCTAAATATGGATAACCCTAATCACACATACCACTATTATATCAAATAAACAAAATGCATAGCACTATTAGATAATAAAGGACCTTGCTAAAGTATCCAGCAACTAAAAAGCCTGCTAAACATAAAATCCATTCTTAATATTACATCACACTGAAAATTACTAAAGTCCTGAAATTTTGCCTAATCGATTTTCAAAAACAAATTCAATTAAAAAAAAAAAAACACAAACCTTTTGGCAAACCTAAAATATCTTAACTAAAAGTAAAATATAAGGCAGTGGTTCTCAACCTGTGGGTTGCGATCCCCTTGGGGGTCGCCTAAGGCCATCGGAAAACACATATATAATTACACATTGCTTTTGTGATTAATCACTATGCTTTAATTATGTTCAATTTTTAACAATGAAAATACATCCTGCATATCAGATATTTACATGACGATTCATAACAGCAGCAAAATTACAGTTATGAAGTAGCAAGGAAATTAATTTTATGGTTGGGGGTCACCACAACATGAGGAACTGTATTAAAGGGTCGCGGCATTAGGAAGGCTGAGAACCACTGATATAAGGTCTTACAAGATGTAAAGAATAAATTTGGTGAAATGACTTTTCAGTATTGATAGTCTGCGTAAAGCATCAATCAACTAGCATTTTGAGTGTGCTTGAACACTGTAAGAATGAAGAAATGAGCATCGAACAGACTGTCAAATTACAGCGGGAAGGCTGGGGAGGTGTTGGGGGAGGGGGTGTAAGAGATCAACAGAAGGACCTGTATGCATGCATATAAGCATAACCAACGGACACAAGACAGGGGGGGCGGGGGTGAGGGCATGTGCTGGGGGTAGGGGAGGCCCGGGGAAGGTCAATGGGGAAGAAAAGGAGACACATGTACTACTATTTGTAATACTTTAAACAATAAAAATAAAGTTTAAAAAAAGAAATGAAATGTATACAGCTGTTTTAGTTTAAAGATAAACTCATACCTGTATCTCTATTCACATCACATCTTTACAAACACTAGGCTGGCACTTCAAAAAATCTGCTAATTTTACACGTACATATACTATACTTAGTCAACATAACTCGTACATAGAGGTACTAAGCATCCATTTGTCATTACTGAAAGAAAACTAAGACCAATAGGAAAATCACAATCAATGCAAATGTCATTCTGTAAAATCCTAAATTACGAGGCCTAGAATTTCCAGACATCTTAAAGAATATAAGATCATGCAAAATACTCAAAAGTTCCTTATAATTCACCGTGCTGACAGGTAGTTATATATCAATGCTCACGCTTTTTTTTGAGAAATACAGCAAGGCAGAATAGCTATATGAAAGATTTACTCTAATTTTGCTAGGTTAAATTTACCTTTTAGAAGATTTCTAAACAAAAATCCTAATATTTAAGGGTCTACTAGTATTTTACTTTAAAGTAAGTGTAAATAGGAACTCAGAATAATAGTTAACGTGAGAATGTACTAGAACATTTACTTGGTTACACTGGACTACATCAACTAGATTACATTTGCACGTAATTAACAACTGGTGTCATCAAAAACCAACAGCCTTAAAAAAAACACACCAACAATCTTGTCTTTGTCATTTTTCTACTTTTTGAAATTATGACTGAAAGACTGCATAAGAAACTATTACCACCCAAAATATCGCAAAATGAACTTTCTTCCTTGTCTTCAAGAATTTAGAACTATAAGCTTTTTCCACATATTAAGAAATACACCTTACAGAAAAGCTGCTTTCCCATCGTTGACACATTAACAATCTATCTAAACCTGACATCAGCACGTGACTCAAATCCTCCTTTATAATAAATAGCCCCTAAATCTTCAACAATGAAACCTCTTTAGAGGGCTTTCAAAAAAAGTATGACACATTAAACAAGCTCTGGGTTTACCCGAACTAACGGTGCTGGAAAAAGCAAGGGCAGCTGGGAGGAACCTGTTGACCTATCCATGCAACAAGTTTAAGGCTTTGCCCTCTCCCGGGAAACCTCCCTCACCGAGGAGACACGCTCTGCCGGACCTGTTGCTGTGCCTCCGCCCCCTCCACGGCGTCACGGGCGCCCAAACGCCTCCGGATCCTCGAAGCGCGCCCCGAGCGGGGGTTCAGTCCCGGGTGGTTTTGCAGAGCCCCGTTACCCCTTTCCCTGCCCCCCGGAACCCGGCCGACTCACCTGATGACGGGGCTGTAGGGGCTCCGGGAGCGCCGCCAGCTGCTGCTGCTGTAGGGGCTGGGGGACACGTCGCCGCCCCGTTCGTACGAGCTGTGGCGGCTGTAGCTGGGGGAGCGGCGGCGGCTGTAGGGGCTCGGGGAGCGCGCCAGCCGCCGCGAATAGGGGCTGCTGCCCCCTCCCGCCGGGCTCGGGGACTTGCGGCTCCGCAGGCTCTGCGAGGCCCGGTGCGACACCGGGCTGTCGTCCCGGCCGCCCAGGGGGCTCAGGGACCGCTGCCGCCGCCGGTAGGCCTTCGGCTCGGTCTTGTCCTCCCGGTAGGCCTTGGGCGGCTCCTTGTAGGCCGACGGCGGCTCCTTGGACGACTTAGTCCGGCTCCGGTGAGCCTTCGGGTCCCGGTCCTTGCGGCCGCTGCTGCTGCTGGACGTGGCCGAGGCGCTCTTCCGGCGGCCGCCGCTGCTGCTGCTGCTGCCGCTCTTGGCGGCCTCGGCCCGCTCCTCGCCGCTGTGGCTGTGGCGGCTGCGGGACTTGGAGGCCTCGCCGCCGCCGCGCTGCCCGTCCCGCCGCCGGTGCTCGCGGTGGCGCTCCTTGCTGCGGCCGCTGCTGCGCCGGCGGTCCCGGCGGGGCCGGCGCCCCGACCCCGACCCCGACCCCTCCCCCCGCCGCTGGGTGCCGGAGGAGGAGGCCGGACTCCCGCCGCTGCCCCCCGTCCCCCCGGCAGCCGTCGCCGCCGCGGCCGCGCTGGCGCCCCCCAGCAGCAGCCCCTGCTCGGACTGGGAGCTCACATCCTCGTACTCCACCAGCGGGGTCACACCCCCGCCGCTGCTGGCACCGCCACCGCCGTCCTGCTGCGGCTGGGGCAGCGAGAAGACCCGGCGCTTCTCCGCCTCCTGCCCGGCGCGGGGCCCGCGGCGCCGCTTCTGCCGCCCTCCGGGGCGCCTCTTGCCTCTCGCCAGCCGCTTGACCTCCAGAGGGGGGCCCGGGCTGAAGCAAGAGGAGGAGGCCGCGGCGGCGGCGGCGGCTGCGGCGGCGGCGGCCGTGCCGGGAGCAGCCAGGAAGAGCAGAGGCGGCGGGGGCGGCGGCGGTTGCAGGAGCTGCGGCTGGAGGAGCGGCAGCAGCAGCGGCGGCTGCTGAGGGGACAGGAATCGCCTCCGCTTGCGGCGTTCCTCCAACTTCTTCTCCGCCCAGCTCAGGCCCCCGCCTCCCCCCAGCGCCGTGTCCGAGCTGCTCGGCATCGCCTAGGGCTCGCCGCCGAGCGCGGCGCGGGTGCGGCCTCCTCCCGGGTCAGATCCTGGCCATCGCTCCCGCCGGAAACGGGACCGCGGCGGCGGAGGGACACCGAGCACCCGGGCGGTGCGGCGCGCAGGCCACGATAATCCGGGTCGGGACGCGGGTCCCCGGGTTCCAGGTCACCGTGGGGTACGCAGCGGCCTCCAGGCCCGAGGGCAGCAGGGATCCGGGCGGCCGGGCTCCGGTTCGCGCTGGTCGTCCTAGTCCCGAGCAGCCGAAACAGCCGATGCGCCGGGCGGGCGCCGACCGGCGGGGGAGTCCGGAGTCCTCCAAGTGCCCCCGGGGCTGGGGAGCGGCCTGGGCCGCGCTCGGCTCCGGCAGCGCAACGCGGAAGTACCACCTTCGTCGTCGCTTCACTCCATCGCGCCCTGACGTTGGGTGCGAGTTCAGGGGAGGGGAGTGGGCGAGACAACAACACGCCTCCGCCGCCGCCGCCGCCTCCTCCTCCGCGTCGACGTCGTCTTCCAGGGGTGGTGGCGACGCACGGCGGGCGCCTCGGCAATGGCTGGGTCTTGACAACTCCCGGCCTAGGGCCTCGCGCACTTTGCGGCCCGCAGGGGCGGGCGGCGGGGCGAGGCGGAGGCGACCGGGCTACGGCTCTCGGTCGGGGCAGCGAGTGTGCGGAACTGGGCGGGGGGCTGTTTCCGGGGAGATGGGGGCGGGGGGGGGTTTCTGAGTCCGTGGCGGTGGGTAGGAGCCCGGACTTTCTCCTTCCTTCGCCGGCGCGAGCAGAGGTGGCGGAGCTGCCCCTGTCCTCCGCTCCCCCCTCCCACGAGGAGGGTTCTGGGGTGTGCGGCCGGCCCCGCTCGCTCCTCCCCTTCCCTCTCCGCGCCCCGTCAGGCGGAGGGAGGGCGCCGAGACTGGCTGGCTGGGCCCGCACCTCCCCAGCCCCTCCTCCTCGCCTCGCTCCCTCGGCCTGTCCCCGGGCCCTGACGCCCGGCCGGGAGCGCGCACGCAGGCCACGCTCCGCAAGAGCCCAAGGTGAGTGGCGTCGGGGCGAAGGAGGCGGGAACAAAGTGGCCTCGCACCGGCGGGCTCGCTCCCGCCGGCGACGGGCGCCCCGACCGGATGTGACGTAGCGTACGAGCTTCCGGCGAGGGTGCGCCTGCGTGGGGAGCGGGGTGAAAGAAAGGAGAGGCTCGGCGCGCCGCCCACTGCTGTCGCGGGGACTCGCGGCGACGCCTGGCAGGCCGCGCCGGTGGCTGACGTCCCGCGCGCAGAGCCGGCCCCGACCCTCCGCTGGCGCCGCACCGCCTGCCTGCCGGGAGGTCAGGGCGAGAGGCCAGAACCGGAAGACTTTGACGGGGAACATGCCGTTCGCGAGCCTGTGGGCTCGGTAGTTACCCAGCATCTCCCCTCCGCCAACCCCGGGGTGGGGACAGCTGAGCGCTGAACGGCGCCTGCCAAGGAGAGCGAAGGTGGCGTGGGCTTCCGTGGCCTCACGTCCGTCCAAACCCGAGGCCACATCTTACCCTGAAAACACACTTGGAAATCACGGTGTCGAGCTTTCATAAGCACTGAAATTTACTTTAAAAAAAAAAAAAAAAAGCCTTAAACTAATCCGGGGAATAAATGAAACGTCAAAGGGGCTACAGAGAAACATCAGGATCATTACCAACGACCTTGAAGTCGGAACATCATGCTCCAGGGAGGACTGCCCTCTGGGCACTTCCCCGCTTTCTCCTGACACCTAATCTGAGCGGCTGTCACCGAGTAGCCACTCGGGACCCTCGCGTCTCATTCGTTGTCTTTTTGGGGGGGCGGCAGGGGGAGAGTAAGATTGTTGAAAAATATTTTTATTGATTTCAGAGAAGAAGGGGGAGAGAGAGAGAGAGAGAGAGAGAGAGAGAGAGAGAGAGACAGAGACATCAATGATGAGGGGGAATCCCGGGTCGCTGCCTCCCGCAGATGGAGCCTGTGAACCCCGGCGCATCCTGCTGCTGGGAAGCCAACCATGACCTCTCGGTTCATCGGTCAAGCTCAGCCATGGAGCCAAGCCAGCAGGGTTCATTTCTTGCCTTACCAGGCTTGCTTGTTATTTATAGATTGGACACTTTGAATAATTGGGTTAAAAATCTAAATGGCTTACTGGCTTTTAATATGGTTTGTTGGAAATAAAAGTTAGGTCCATTCATTTGGCTACATGTTGTCACCCCTTTGCAGATTGTTTTGTTCAGACCGTTAGTCGGTTCTTAGTTCTTAAACATCTGGTATCTAGCCCTCATTCAGACCTTAGTGTCAATAATTTTAATTATCACATCCACTAACACTGTATCTCAAACTGGACTGGTCTAAGACCAGACTTAAATGAAAAAAAAAATGAATACAAAGGGTATTTGTTGCTGAAGGATAAAAGAGGAGGCGAAGGAATCGGTTATCTAGAAGTCACAGCATTTCTTAAGAGGGTAGGCCCAGGTGGGCTGCATCGTGCCACCTACGATGCAGCCAAAAGGAAGTGGTATGAGCGCGTTGGGAAACTGGAAAGCGGGGGGCAGGATGCCTAAAACAAGTTTCTCCTTGGCTGAGAATTGCTGAGTGGAGGTCCTATAACCAGCCTCCTGCTAAAACTAGTTAGCAAGGTTTTTTGTTTGTTGTTGTTTTTTAAAAAAAAGATCAACCTACCCTATCATCCTACTTTGAAAAGCCTGATGTAACAGAACAAGGAGCAAAATACAAGATTTATCTAGAAGTTCTTCACATGTATAACCAGTTCCACTTGAAAAGTCATCTTCTATTGTATTCTTGCAAAGAAAACTTGATCCTTAGTAAATGGATAGAAATTTGCAAACATTACAAACAGAAAACATGTATTAAAATATCTTTAATGGGGGTTTTGCCAGCTACATGTTTCCACGAAGATTCTACCTTGGGGGAGATGTGTAGAAGCAGAAGAAATGAAGCATTTTGAGCTCCCCCAAATACTTGCCCACATGCACAGAAACGCTAATAGGATTCAAACTCCCAAAAATGAGAAAGACTTTTAAATTAGAAGCCATCTTATTTTCTAATAGGCTTGTCTAGTTGCCTTCATATAAAGAGATTTGAAATTGTTACTTGGGACTCTATTTTAGTATTTTGCTGGTTGTATCCTGGTTTTAAAAACAGGTGGTAAGTTTTTGGCTTTAACAGGTCATATCAGCTATTCTTAAAGTATGCTCTGAAACTAAAACCTTTTCAATGAATAGCATAGTCAAGATTACTTTCATAATAATAATGTTATGATTTATCTTTTTCCCTCTCATTCTTTCACAAATGTATAGTGGAGTTTTCCAGAGGCAATATGACATCATCATTCTAATGGCTAATGGAATGTGTGCTTGTGTGTCACATGTTTTCTAGAATGTTCTAGCTATTAGGTTTCTGAAATGAACCAATATTTTCCAAATGAGTAATGAATATTACAAAAGCATGAGTAGCCCTGGCCGGCATCTCAGTGGTTAGAGCATTGGCCCACCACACTGGAGGGTTGAGGGTTTGATTCCCGGTCAAGGGCACATACATGAGTTGCAGGTTCTATCCTGGGCCCTGGTTAGGGCGCATGCTGGAAGCAACCAATTGATGTGTCACTCTCACATCGATGTTTCTCTTTGTCTGTCTTTCTCCCCCTTTCCCCCTTTCACTATCTCTAAAAAAATGGGAAAAAATATCCTCCGGTGAGGATTAACAACAACAAAAAAGCATGAGTAAAAGATTCATTCAAACTATAAGACAGATTGTTTCTAATGTAACAGCACAAAAAGTTCATTGATATAATTTCAGAGTCCACAACTAACCTTTAAGACACTATTGTGGAGTTTTAGTACAGTGTCAAAGAGTAAACACAATTATCTTGAAAGGTTATTGATATTCCATCCCTTTTCCAAAAACATTGTGTTCATATATTTCCAGTAAAACAACATATTGCAAACTTGCATAAAAAGGCAGATATTAGAATTAATTTCATTTCTAAACCAGGCAATAAAGAGATCTGCAGATGTCTGTAATACTATCAACAATAACAAATATATTTTAATAGAAAATAAATGTGTTATTTATATTCATATATGGTGGGATTATTGTTTTAAGTGAATATTTTTACATTTTCTCAATTTTTATTTCTTTTTTTTTAATTACATCTTTACTGTTCAGATTATTATATTTGTTCCTCTTTTTTCCCCCCATAAC
This sequence comes from Myotis myotis, assembly GCF_014108235.1. NCBI lineage: Eukaryota > Metazoa > Chordata > Mammalia > Chiroptera > Vespertilionidae > Myotis > Myotis myotis. The sequence continues at coordinate 10,082,043 of NW_023416315.1, forward strand.
TCCCCTCCTCCCAGTTCCCACCCCACCCTCTGCCCTCACTCCCCACCCACTGTCATCCATAGGTGCATGATTTTTGTCCAGTCTCTTCCCGCATCCTCCACACCCCTTTTCCCCCCAAGATAGTCAGTCCATTCCCTTTCTATGTCCCTGATTCTATTATAATCACCAGTTCATTCTGTTCATCAGATTATTTATTCACTTGATTCTTAGATTCACTTGTTGATAGATGCGTATTTGTTGTTCATAATTTGTATCTTTACCTTTTTCTTCTTCTTCCTCTTCTTAAAGGATACCTTTCAGCATTTCATATAATACTGGTTTGGTGGTGATGAACTCCTGTAGCTTTTCCTTGTCTGTGAAGCTCTTTATCTGACCTTCAATTCTGAATGATAGCTTTGCTGGATAAAGTAATCTTGGTTGTAGGTTCTTGGTATTCATCACTTTGAATATTTCTTGCCACTCCCTTCTGGCCTGCAAAGTTTCTGTTGAGAAATCAGCTGACAGTCGTATGGGTATTCCCTTGTAGGTAACTGAGTTTCTTTCTCTTGCTGCTTTTAAGATTCTCTCTTTGTCTTTTGCTCTTGGCATTTTAATTATGATGTGTCTTGGTGTGGTCCTCTTTGGGTTCCTTTTGTTTGGGGTTCTCTGCGCTTCCTGGACTTGTAAGTCTATTTCTTTCACCAGGTAGGGGAAGTTTTCTGTCATTATTTCTTCAAATAGGTTTTCAATATCTTGCTCTCTTCTTCTGGCACCCCTATAATTCTGATGTTGGTACGCTTGAAGCTGTCCCAGAGGCTCCTTACACTATCTTCGTATTTTCAGATTCTTTTTTCATTTTGCTTTTCCGGTTGGGTGTTTTTTGCTTCTTCGCATTTCAAATCTTTGATTTGATTCTTGGGCTCCTCTGGTCTGCTGTTGGGGGTCTGTATAATATCCTTTATTGCAGTCAGTGTATGCTTAATTTCTAGTTGGTCCTTTATCACAACATCGAGGGTCTCATTAGATTTCTTGAGGTTCTCACTATATTTATCGGCAGTCTCACCAGTCTTTTCGAGGGCCTTACTAAATTTATCTGCGGCTTCTAGACAGTTCTTGAAAGACCTTAAAAGTGTGGTTTTGAACTCTATATCCAGCATTTTGCTTTCCTCCATTTCTGTCATTTGTGTCCTGTTTCTTTGTCTCCGCATTTTTTATGCTTTCTTGGTGCACCCCCTAGTGGTCTTTGTGCGCAGTCTTGTTGTTGTTAAGCCTTGATTGTTGTAGGTAACACTGGGGGGGATTTGACCTCCAGGCCAACTGGCTGTGAGAATCAGCTGTGTCTGCAGTGGGAGAACTTCTGTCCTCTAGGGAGGTGCTAATATAGCCTTTGCCTGAGGCTATCCAGCAAAAGCCTCCCTGCAGGGCTTGGGCAGGGCGGGTCCCAGGGGATCAACAGGGCAGGCAGAGCGAGCAGTTATGGCTGCTCTCAGTCCCGTCCCCAGAGGCTCTGCCTCTCAGTGTCCCAGCAACCGCTGCAAGTACCTCGGAGAGAAAGCTGCCCTCGCGTTCCGACCGATGCCAGACAGTCCCGCTTCTCCCGTTTGAGTCTGGGTCCCCAGAGACTCTCCCAGAACTGGAGCTCAGAGCCTGAGACTCCCTCCTGATTGAAACAGACAACCTGGCCCTCAGCCGCCAGCCCACTCTGCACGCACCTCCGCACCTTTGTATTTTACTTCCGCACCGCAGCTCCTCTGAGTCTCGGTATGCTTTTCTCTTTCCTTCTAGTTGTAGAATTTCCCCTCAGCCAGCCTTTCTGTGGTTCTGGGTGATGTCTGTTCCGTCTTTTAGTTGTATTTTTGAAGTCGTTGTGTGAGGCAGCAATCGCCGGTGTTTACCTATGCCGCCATCTTGGTTTTCCCCCGAATATATTTAGTCTTATTAGAAAAAAGAAAAGAAAGTTCTCATAAATAAGGTCATTATAATCTTACAATAAATCAAAGGAAATAATTTCTACCAGCACTTTTTAACTGACAATGTGACTCTTACTTTATTTTCAGAGCATTACAATAAAAGTATTAGAATTGGCATTTAAACTTGATTCCACTCCTGGGTATATACCCACAAGATATGATGAAAACATATTTCCATACAAAAACTTGCACATGAATGGAAACAACCTCAGTATCCACCAAAAGATTAACTGACAAACAAAATATGACATATCTCTAATATAGTATCTTTCCAGCAATAAAGAGGAATTAATTTCTGATACATGTTACAAAATGGATGAACTTTGAAAACTTGATGCTAAGTGAAATAAGCTTTATTTCCTCTCTTAACCTAAAGTAAAGCTCAGAGATTGAGTTGTCTATACCATATAAACAATAATGTGAAACTGGAATTTTAACCCCCATATGCATCCTGAACAGAAAAACACTTTTTTTAAAGGAAAATATTACATAAAACTTTTTTTTTTTAATATATTTTATTGATTTTTCACAGAGAGGAAGGGAGAGAGATAGAGAGAGTTAGAAACATCGATGAGAGAGAAACATCGATCAGCCGCCTCCTGCACATCCCCCACTGGGGACGTGCCCGCAACCCAGGTACATGCCCTTGACCGGAATCGAACCCGGGACCCCTCAGTCCGCAGGCTGACGCTCTATCCACTGAGCCAAACCGGTTTCGGCCATAAAACTTTTATTATTACATTATTAAGCTTGTAACACAGTCTTATTTTTTTAATTTCTTTATTGGTTAAGGTATTACTTTTTTTTTAAAGTGTTTCTTAATCTATATCCAAGCAATGCCTTTGTCCTTTATTGTCCTCAGTGGCCACAAAGTACTTCTTTTCCATTTCTCTATTGGTGCCTGGCCTTCTTCCCAGTGTCCTGGGCGTAGCTAAAAATTTCCAATGGTAATTAAGGAAACTTAGAGCTGGAAAGAATCTGTAAAAATTAGCTCAATACCCCTCTCCTCACTTTATTGATGGGAACTGAGAGTTACACAAATCCAATGTCTAAGATCTTACTGCTACTTTGTCAAGGAAGCCCAATTTATTTTATCTCTCTCTTACTCAGTACTCTTTACATGAACTCATGGTTTTCAAACTCATTAGTGGTGCCCAAAGACATTCTAAAGGGTACATAGGTTAGAAAGTTTTGAGGAAATCAGTTTTCAGATCCTCAACTTCAATACTTCTAACATTGATCAGCCTGAAAATGTGATCAAAGTATCTTGCTGGTTCTCTTTGTCCCACTTTAAAAAACAAAGACACAATTGTCATTCATTCTCTAATATTATTACCCAAAAGTGTAAGAACAAAGGCAAACCAGGCCAAGATTCAAAACATTGGTGTAAGAAAGGCTTTTTTAATCAAGACAATCTGTCTCATAGTAAGTGATATTCTTCTATGGACACATGAACTAGTAGGGGGCACATTAATGTTTAAAAATTATTCATCAAAATGTGAAATATACCTGCTGTTTTAATCAATTGTATAGTACTGATAGTTATAATTATGACTCAATCTAGAGAAAAATCAACATAAATTCCCATTTACATACATATTTTATGGCAGGATGATAGAGTGATTAACAAAAGATTTTAAAGCAAAAATGGATGTTAGTGTATTACATTAGGATAAAATGGTGAGAGTAATGGAATGGAAATACAAATTGAAAAAGTAAAAAGAACAATGTAAAATTCTGCCAATTGATATCATTTTACTAAAAGAATGATAGTGGATATCAAATAGTTTTTGTTTGAGAGTCTTTTGGATACACACAGAATGATATAATAGTGTTATTTTTAGATGTTAATCTTCATAAAAACCACAAAAAATTGCATCCTTTGCAACTATTTAAATTTATACTTAACAGAATCTTAATCTTAACTGTCAACATCAAAAGGTGCAAAGGGATACATAGATTCTCAAAACTTTTTTAGGACATACAAGCAAAAACACTAAAGAGCACAGTCTCGGGCAATCTTCTGTGCAATAATGTACACACTACTCTGCATGAGTCCCATTACTGCTCCAGACTCATCTTTCTATCTCGGCTTGAACTCTGTACGTCAGTCATATGGGACTTTTTTTCAGTTTCTTTAAGGTTCTGGACTTCTCTCAACTCTGGGCCTTCACATGGACTGTCCCCACTATTTGGAATACTCATCCCACTTCCTGCATATCAACTAGGCCTAATTTTTACATATTTAAATCTCAATGTAGCTATCTCTTGAAGTTTTCTCTGATACCCCTTCCCACCCCCCCACTAAGGTTAGATTAAATACTCCTCCTTACTGTTCCCATTGAATAGTGTCCTCCCCCAACAGACATGTACTGCAGTCATCTTTTTCCTCATCTGTATTTTCCAGTAAACTGTAGGTTCCAAGACAGTAGAGACGATGTCTTCTTTACTCACCATCATATTCTTAAGCGTGGAACAATGTATGGTACCTGGTAGGTGCTTAATGAATATTGGGAGAATTAATGAATGAATTGATTTTGCTGATTCATCAGTTAAAATACTTCTTTTTTTTTTTTTAAATATATTTTTATTGATTTTTTACAGAGAGGAAGGGAGAGAGATAGAGAGTCAGAAACATCGATCAGCCGCCTCCTGCAAATCCCCCACTGGGGATGTGCCCGCAACCCAGGTACATGCCCTTGACCGGAATCGAACCTGGGACCTTTCAGTCCGCAGGCCAACGCTCTATCCACTGAGCCAAACCGGTTTCGGCTAAAATACTTCTATTGAAAGTAACAGCTACTCTTAACAATCTTAAGTGAAAAAGGAATTTATTGGATAAGTGTAAAGGGCTCACAAATTGACAGAAAGCTATAGTAGCAAACTTAAAAAAATAGGTAAAGACCAAGGTAACTCTGGGAAGCCAGGAAGCTGGAAAATGTTTGCAGGAATAGCAGAACACAACCACCTCTGTTGTAGGGCCCTGCTGCTGCCTCCTTGGGATTCCACCTCAACCCCCTTGGAATAATCTCCTCGCTGCTGCGAATTATATCTCATCATCACCTCTTTGTCTTTTTGTCAATTGGTCAAGATTCAAATTTCTGGAAAAAATTATCATTGGCTAAAGATCAAGTGCCCATGTTCAGACCGCTAGAGGTGGGGAACATCAGGATATGGTCCCTCCCCACTTCCAGAGTGGAAAGGAGGGCATGCCTGTGACTAAGACAGTGGGGGAATGCCCTCAAACAGGAAGAAGGGTTTGCTATGGAGCAGCCAAGAAAGTACAGCTGTCTGTTACAGCTATGTAGAACTAAAGCAAAACATGTGTTCCCACACAAAGCAGTCTGTTTGGGCATATGTAGGGCCTATGGAATGGCTTAAAAGGTCATCAAAACACTTGAATTGAGTGATGCTTTTATAAAAACAAATCTTCATTCTGTAGTCAAATGGAATGTTTAGTAATTAATTTGTGTTGTGCTAGAAGTTTTACTTAAGTATTCAGTTAAAGGTAGAAAAAATTACAAAATAGACATTTAAGATATCAACGGAAAAGAACTTAAAATAATTTTTGTTGCACTATGCATAAGTTATTTAGTGTTCCAGTCTCAATTATAGCACATAATTCTACCTTTCTGTAAAAATGGCCAGCTCCTGGAAATCTAAAGGACTTTGAAAATCACTCAACAAATTTTATAGATTTTCTATGAATTTTGAAAAACCTTGTGGTAATATCTCTGAGAACCTAATAAGAATTCAGGCTCATTATGCAAGATGAAAGAGTTTTTCTCAGATGTGGAAGAAACAAGCCATCTAAGAAAACCTGAAGAACAAGGGATGAAAAGGTATGTATCCACATAAACCCTGCACATCAATATTTATAACAGCTTTATCCATAATTGCCAAAATTTGGAAGCAACCAGGGTATCCTTCAGTAAGGGAATGGTTAAACAAACTGTGGTACATCCATACAATGGATTATTATTCAGCATTAAAAATAATTGTTATTCGCCACAAAAAGAAATGGAGAAATCTTAGGTGCATATTCCTAAATGAAAGAAGCCGATTTCAAAAGGCTACATACTGCATCATTCCAACTATATGACATGTTAGGAAAGGCAAAACTAGAGACAGTAAAAAGATCAGAATTTCAGAGGGAGAGGATGACTAGGGGAGCAAGGGATATTTTTCAGGAAGTGAAACTGTACTGTAAGAAAATGTGTCATTATACATTTGTCAAAATTTATAGAATGGCCAAAACCGGTTTGGCTCAGTGGATAGAGCGTCGGCCTGCGGACTGAAAGGTTCCAGGTTCGATTCCGGTCAAGGGCATGTACCTGGGTTGCGGGCACATCCCCAGTAGGAGGTGTGCAGGAGGCAGCTGATCGATGTTTCTCTCTCATCGATGTTTCTAACTCTCTATCTCTCTCCCTTCCTCCCTGTAAAAAATCAATAAAATATATTTAAAAAAAAAAAATTTATAGAATGTACAACACACAAACAGTGAACACTCTAATGTAAACTATGGAATTTAGTTGGTAATGTGTGAATATTGGCTCATTAATTATAATAAATGTACCACACTAATGTAAGATGTTAATAGAAGAATCTGGGGAATGAGGAGTATAGGGGAACTCTATGTTTCTGGCTCAATTTTTTCATAAACCTAAAACTGCTTTAAAAATTCTATTAAATTTTTAAAAGAGAAAAACACATACAATTGTACTTTTAAAAACTATGAACTTCTTAGTGATGTTTATTGCACTAATAACATTGATTAGTGTTTTCTTCACAAGTGGCAGGTGAAACAGCTGTGAGGCATAAAAATGAAGTAGATGGGCATAAACACACAAGCATTGACTGACTGCATTAGTCAGCTTCCAAGATGATCCCCAATGATTTTCATCTCCTTTTTATTGTGTTTTAAGCCCCTAAATTTTATGATATTTGTGATGAAGCAATAGATAATTAATGCAATGCCCTTCAACTAGGATAAAATGGATGCACATCAAGAAGTAAAAATCAACCAAAGGACTTGTATGCAGGCATATAAGCCTAACCAATGGGCACAGTCACCAGGGGGGTGAGGGCATGAGTGGAGGTGGGGGGGGTGGTCAGGGGGGGATAAGGACACATATGTAATACCTTAATCAATAAAGAAAAAAAAAATTTGCCCTAACCAGTTTGGCTCAGTGGATAGAGCATCGGCCTTCGGACTCAAGGGTCCCAGGTTCGATTCCAGTCAAGGGCATGTACCTTGGTGCGGGCACATCCCCCGTGGGGCTGTGCAGGAGGCAGCTGATCGATGTTTCTCTCTCATCGATTTTTCTAACTCTCTATCCCTCTCCCTTCCTCTCTGTAAAAAATCAATAAAAATATATTTTTTTTAAAAAAAAAAGAAATTTTAAAAAAGGAAGGCAATAAAAAATAAAGTTAGGATGACAAGTAAAGGATTACTGTTAAAATGCTAAATTATTCTCAAAAAAATGGTTTCCCTTAATCAGATTAAATCACTCATCAGAGGACAACACACACACACACACACAAAATCCTCAGAAAAAATTAACACCTTTGCATTTGCAAAACTTGGAAAAGGTTCTGGACTTGGGTATAGAAAATATCACAAAGGGAAGGAAGGAGAAGTGCATCAGGATGAGACTGATTTGAAGCCATATAGGGAACAGAACAAGTGCCATCCAAACCCTGAAACAGAATAGTTGGCAGTCAGGTGACTGACTACCCCTGGATGGGTGGTGGTGCAGGTTGGGGAGGAATGGAGACTTCTTTTCTAACGAACTGCCTAGAGCAGTGGTTCTCAACCTTCTGGCCCTTTAAATACAGTTCCTCATGTTGTGACCCAACCATAAAACTATTTTCGCTGCTACTTCATAACTGTAATGTTGCTACTGTTATGAATCGTAATGTAAATAACTGATATGCAGGATGGTCTTAGGCGACCCCTGTGAAAGGGTCATTTGACTGCTAAAGGGGTTGCGACCCACAGGTTGAGAACCGCTGGCCTAGAGAGAACTAGGGGTGCTAGGAAGGAGTGGGTACAGCAGGAAAAATCTTCCATTCTTTTTTAAAGATATATTGTTATTGATTTCAGAGAGGGAGGGAGAGGGAGAGAGATAGAAACATCAATGATGAGAGAGAATCATTGATTGGTTACTTCCTGCAGGCCCCTGACTGGGAATTGAGCCTGCAACCTGAGAATGTGCCCTTGACAGGAATTGAACCTGGAACCCTTCAGTCCAAGGCTGGCACTCTATCCACTGAGCCAAACCAGTTAGGACTTTACCTGTGCTCTGAAAGAAGGTCTATCCATTGAGAATCTCCTCTGTGTGCAGATCATCCAGTCAACCTTACTGCTGATATACTACCACCACCTGGCCTCCAGCAACTAACTATAGATTAGTTTTCTTGTTCTAGAATTTCTGGTTAATTGAATCATAGACTATGCAGATCTGTCTTCTCTTGCTCCGAATAATGTTTTTGAGATTCATCACCTTGTCCTTCCTTTCTGTTGCTGAGCAGTATTCCATTGTGTGGATATACACATTATTTCTCCATTCACCTGTGGTTGGACATTCAGATTGTTGTTGATTTAAAGCTATCCTATCTAATAAAAGAGGAACATGGTAATTAGCCATACATCTACTACCCCTCTCATTGGCTAACCAGGGTGATATGCAAATTAACTGCCAGCTGAGATGGCGGCCAGCAGTCAGGCAGCTTGAAGCTAACATGAGGCTTGCTTGCTTCAGTGACAGAGGACTCCAACGTTCCCTGTCTGCTTTGCCAGCCTCTGAGCTTGCAGTTTGAAACATTGTTACAAATATAGAAGCTAAACAAAACCCTAGAAACCTGCTTTCAGCCAGCCGGGATCTCAGAGCTGGAGTTGAAACAGTGTTTTGATTATAGAACCCAAACAAACCAGATACCTGCTTTCAGCAGCAGAGGCCTCAGAGCTGGAGCCAGAGCTAAAGCTGGCCCAGAATACAAAAAAAAAAAAAAAAAAAAAAAAAAAAAGGAGCAGTTGGGCGCTTCAGTCACCCTCCAGCCTGAAAACAGCCCTCATCCCCTCACCCAGACTGGCCAGGCACCCCAGTGGGGACCCCCACCCTGAAGGCTGTGTGACCAGCTGCAAACAGCCATCATCCCCTCATCCAGGCTGGCCAGGCACCCCAGTGGGGACCCCCACCCTGATCCAGGACACCCTTCAGGGCAAACCAGCCGGCCCCCACCCATGCACCAGGCCTCTATCCTATATAGTAAAAGGGTAATATGCCTCCCGGCACCAGGATCAGCGTGACAGGGGGCAGCGCCCAAACCCCCTGATCGCCCTGCGGCTCTGTGTGTGACAGGGTGCGGGGCCACGACCTCCCTATCCACCCTGCTCTGTTCATGACAGGGGAAGGCGCCCCAACCCCCTGATCAGCCCTGCTCTGTGCCCAATAGGGGGGAGCTCCCCAACCCCCTGATCGCCCTGGGGCTCTGTGTGTGACAGGGTAGAGCCATAACCTCCCCATCAGCCATGCCCTGAGTGTGAGAGTGGCGGCTCCCCAACCCCCTGATTGGCCCTGCTCTGTGGGTGATAGAGGGCGGCGCCCCAACCCCCACACCCCCCACGTGCCCTGCTCTGTCTGTGATGGGGTAGAGCCATAACCTCCCATCGGCCCTGCCCTGAGTGTGACAGTGGCGGCGCCCCAACCCCCTGATCCGCCCTGCTCTGTGTATGACAGGGGGCGGTGCCCCAACTCCCCTATCAGCCCTACTCTGTGAGTGACAGGGGGGAGCTCCTCAACCCCCTGCTCGGCCCTGCTCTGTGCGTGACTGGGGGGAGCTCCCCAACCCCCTGATGGGCCCTGCTCTGTGCGTGACAGGGGGGAGCTCCCCAACCCCCTGATTGACCCTGCTCTGTGCATGACAGGGGGTGGCGCCGCAACCTCCCCATCGACCCTGCCTTGAGTGTGACAGGGGGCGGTGCCCCAACCCCCAAATCGGCCCTACCCTGAGTGTGACTGAGGGTGGCATCGCAACCTCCCAATCCGCCCTGCTCTGTGCATGACAGGGGGCGGCGCCCCAACTCCCCAATCGGCCGTGCTCTGAGCCCGACCAGGGGCTGTACCTAGGGATTGGGCCTGCCCTCTGCCACCCGGGAGCAGGCCTAAGCCAGCAGGTCCTTATCTCCTGAGGGATCCCAGACTGCGAGAGGGCACAGGCCGGGCGGAGGGACCACCCCCCCTCCCCAAGTGCACAAATTTTTGTGCACCGGGCCTCTAGTTATTAATAAAACAGCTATGAAATTCATGTATCTACCATTAGAGTACCACGTAGAACAGTTTAGCTGCCCTAAAAAATACCCCTCCCACACACATACAACAAAATATCCCCTGCACTTCATCTATTTAAACCTTTCAAGCTCCCTTCTAACCCTTGGCAATCACTAATCTTTTAAAAAATAGTTTAACATTTTTCTAAATTACAGTTGATATACTATTATATTAGTTTCAGATGTGCAACATAGTGATTAGACCTTTTTATAACTTACAAAGTGATCACCCAATAAGCCTAATACCCGTCTGACACCATACATAGCTATTTTGATATTATAGACTATATCCCTGTGCTGAACTTCACATTTCTGTGACCAACTTTCTTAACAGGCAATTTGTATATCTGAATCCCTTCCACTTTTTCACCCAACCCCCAACTCCCTTCCCATCAGGCTACCATCAAAATGTTCCCTTTATCTATGAGTTTGTTTATGTTTTCATGGTTTGTTTATTTTGTCTTTTAGATTCCACACATAAGTGAAATCATATGGTGTTTGTCTTTCCCTGACATACTTCACTTAGCATAATACCCTCTAGGTACATCCATGTTGTTGCAAATGGCAACATTTCATTGTTTCCTGTGGGTAATATTTCATTGTATGTATGTACCACCTCTTCTTTATCCATTCTTCTATTTATGGGCACCTGGATTGTTTCTATATATTAGCTATTGTAAATAATGCTGCAATGAAAAAATAATAAAAATAAAATAATGCTGCAATGAACATAGACATGCACATGTCTTTCCGAATTAGTGTTTTAGGTTTCTTCAGATAAACACCCAGATGTGAAATTTCTGGGTTATATGGGAATTATAGTTTTAATTTTTTGAGGAATCTTCAATGCATTCATGGTTCAATTCCCAGTCAGGGCACATGCCAGGGTTTCAGGCTTAATCTCCAGTGGAGGGTGTGCAGGAGACAGCGGATCAATAATTCTCTCTCATCATTGATGTATCTATCTCTCTCTCCCTCTCCCTTCTTCTCTGAAATCAATAATAAAAAATATATTAAAAAAATTTTTTTAAAGAAAATGCAAAAAGTACCTCCTGAAGAATACACACAGCTAAAACCTAGCAATTGAATTCTACTTAATTTCTACCATAACAAAAAGGGAGCTTGAGATGAAATTAGGTGCTAATTAAACTAATAAAATTCCAATATCATACCACCACAGTAAAGGAAAAAAATAAATTAACATTTTTAACTTATTTTAAATCATTTTAATGTAACATCTTAAACAAATTATCATTTTATTAGAAATACAGCCAAAACCGGTTTGGCTCAGTGGATAGAGCGTCGGCCTGTGGACTGAAAGGTCCCAGGTTCGATTCCGGTCAAGGGCATGTACCTGGGTTGCGGGCACATCCCCAGTAGGAGATGTGCAGGAGGCAGCTGGTCGATGTTTCTCTCCCATCGATGTTTCTAACTCTCTATCTCTCTCCCTTCCTCTCTGTAAAAAATCAATAAAATATAAATAAATAAATAAATAAATAAATAGAAATACAAAGATAAAAATATAATATCTAGCCCAAGTGGTGTGTCTCAGTGGTTGAGCATCGACCTATGAACCAGGAGGTCACTGCACATGCCCAGGTTGCAGGCTTGATCCCCAGTATGGGGTGTGCAGGAGACAGCAAATCAATTATTCTCCCTTATTGAGGTTTCTTTCTCTCCCTTTCCCTTCCTCTCTGAAGCCAATTTAAAAAATATATATATAATGTCATCAGGTAGTACAGAATGGTGTCAAAAGTTTTAATGATGATATCAGTAAGAATTTATCTAAAGGAAATCATTTAGCCCTGGCTGGCTTAGCTCAGTGGATGGAGCGTCAGCCTGCAGAGTGAAAGGTCCCCCGTTCGATTCCGGCTAAGGGCACATGCCTGAGTTGTGGGCTCAGTCCCCAGTGGGGAGTGTGCAGGAGGCAGCCAATCAATGATTCTCTCTCATCATTGATGTTTCTATCTCTCTCTCCTTCTCCCTTCCTCTCTGAAATAAAGAAATATATTTAAAAAAATAAAGGAAATCATTTAACATGTGTATCAAGATTTAAGTGTAAGGATGATTACCATAATACAATTTTTAGAAACCTGAAAGCAGACTAAATAATAGCATTAGGGAACTGGTTAAATAAATGGCATAAATTTGTTCCTATGTGGTCATTAACTATGACTCATTTATTCTCATGGAAAGCTGCTCCCCAGGGAAGCATATTTTGGCTTCTATAAACGTTGAATCTTCTGACAGCTGGTGTTATGGAGCAATGAAATGAACAACCTGCAGCATTCTAGCAAGACCTGTCATGTGTCACACAGCTCCATGGGCACTAGGATAGGGTTGGCCCGGAGGGAAGAACTAGGAAGAACCAGACTGATCACATAGTCTGGGGAAGCAGTTAAGCCCCAGAAGGTTAGTCACAGTAGAGAACATTAGATAAATACCACAGGTTTAGCCCAATAGGATCGGAGCCATGCTATGCAATTTTAAATTGCCCACTGGTAGCCAAATTTTAAAAGGACAAATAGACAAGTAAAATTAATTTTAACGATGTTTTTATATAGTCCAACATATCCAGAATATTATCTATCTGTATAAAAGAGGAATATGCAAATTAGCCAGGACACCATAACGTCATGACCAAACAGCAGGGACCTGAGGCTGCATGGCACCTGGCCAGGGCAAGGGACCTCAGGCCATGCCCCCTACCCCATGGGGCTTGACAGGGACCTCAAGCCGCACCCCCCATCCCGGCACCAGGCCGGGGGACCTCAGGCTGTGCCCCCTGCTCAGCGGCGCTTGACGGAGGGCCTCAGGCCATGCCCTCCCTGCCCCAGCACCAGGCCAGGGGACCTCAGGCCGTGCCCCCCCCAGCCCTAGTGCCGGGCCAGGGGACCTCAGGCTGCACCCCCTGCTTGGCGGGGCTTGATAGGGGACCTCAGGCTGTGTCCCCCGCCCCGGCACTGGGCCAGGGGACCTGAGACTGCGCCCCCACCCTCCCGGTGCCGGGCTCAGGGACCTAAGGCTATGCCCCCACATGGAGGGGCTTGACAAGGGTGGGGCCGGCTGGGTCTGGGTCTTCTGCGTTTTCAAAGTGCATGCAGGTGGTGGGTGGGGACTTGACTCTAGGTCTTGCGGCGCACCCCAGACTCTCACAGGAGGAAGATTTTCATATACATTTTACTAATTTTCATCTCTGACACTTCTATTATAGAGAAAGGGCAAATAGCAATATTAAAATATTTCCTCTAATTAATTCCCTTTTAATGTGCATGAATTTTGTGCACCAGGCCACTAGTGTATGTATGTATATATATATATATACGTACATATATATATATATATACACATATATATACTAGAGGCCCAGTGCATGAAATTCATGCACGGGTAGGGTCCCTAGCAGCTGCCGGCTGCTGGTTGGGGCCTCCCTTCCCCTTCCCCCAGCTGCCGCTGCTGCCGGCTGGGGCGGGGCCAGCTGGGGGGAGGGGCCATGGGTGGTTGGCTGGCTGGCCCTGCCCTCTAGTCGAACTCAGGTCGAGGGGACAATTTGCATATTAGGCTTTTATTATATAGGATATATAATATAGGATATACATATATATATATATATATATATATATATATATATATATATAAACTAATGTAGTTGTAGGACTTTCATTCAGCCAGATTGTAGGTAGTTCTGAATGATGGCTGTTCTGTATTTTAGTTGTAACTTTGATGTGGTTGTAGGAGGATGTGAGTACCAGTGTTTACCTACACCAGTGATGGCGAACCTATGACACACGTGTCAGAGGTGACACACGAACTCATTTTTTTGGTTGATTTTTCTTTGTTAAATGGCATTTAAATGTATAAAATAAATATCAAAAATATAAGTCTTTGTTTTACTATGGTTGCAAATATCAAAAAATTTCTGTATGTGACACGGCACCAGAGTTAAGTTAGGGTTTTTCAAAATGCTGACACGCCGAGCTCAGAAGGTTCGCCATCACTGACCTACACCATCATGTTGGTTCCTCCCACGTGAGCCACATTTTAAGTCTTCAGCGGCCACATGTGGTCCCTGGCTATGGTGTTAGCACTACCCTAGACTCTGTGAGCAACAGCACTCTAATGCTACTGACCAGCGTTAGTGAGCTTGTAGGCTATTTTGTTCTCTTCCTATTTTGTGAGCCTTTCTGGGTGAGGAAGCACTCAGGTACTCAAATTAAAAGTATATCTGAACAGCCCTGACCGGTTTGGCTCAGTGGCTAGAGTGTCAGCCTGCGGACTGAAGGGTCCCAGGTTCGATTCCGGTCAAGGGCATGTACCTTGGTTGCCGGCATATCCCCAGTGGGGGGTGCGCAGGAGGCAGCTGATCGATGTTTCTCTCTCATCGATGTTTCTAACTCTCTATCCCTCTCCCTTCCTCTCTGTAAAAAAAACAATAAAATATATATATTTTTAAAAAAGTATACCTGAACATAGGTCCAAGGGCAGGCAGTTGCAGAAGTCGGTATCTAAGATAATGTCCCTTGAGTGGGCGTGTGGGGAAGGGATTCCTGCCCTGAGGAAGACGCTGGACTTTACTGTCCTTCCCAACACTGAGCTCCTGAACCCTGGGATGGGTTTCTGTCTAACAGAAATGCCAAATGCTCACTTTCAAGTTATTCCTGTTAATGATAAGTGCACAACTGAGTGCCATGCCTGTCACAGACAAAAAGACAGACTGACAGACACAAATGGAGACAAAGGTGTCTCAGCTGAGCAAAGCTACCAAAATACAGCACAATTGTTTTGATTAGGTAGCTTTTATTTTTGCCTAAATATAAATGATTCTGGGGATATGTTCATAACAGCTTACATACGCCTTTATGACCTTACAAGTTCCCTGACATTTTTTATTTTAATGTTAGGGGCATAATTTAAAGTTGCTCAGCAAAGAGTTTTGCTGCAATCTGAGAAACACTAGCCCGATGGAAGCAAAAATGAGTCCAGAAAAGAGCTGAGGAATTTACTCTATGATGTGTTTATTCTGCGTTTCTCATGCACCCTCGCTGGTGCAGTTCGGTTGGAGGTGGGGTGGGGAAGTGGCAGCAGAAATGCAGGCACAGATTATGTGGACAGAGGGTATCATGACGATGAGTCACAGATCCATGAAGCAATTTCTAAATCTCGGCTTGCCTAACAATCACCTAGGGAGCTTGTTGCAAATGCACAATTCTCATCTCCACCTTCAGAGAGTCTAGTGCAGCAATTCCAGGGCTGGACCCGAGGGGCCTGGACCCAAGCAGTCTGGACGTCAGCAGCATCTCAGAAGATTCTGATGCAGTTGGTCCCTAGAGAAATATTGGTATTTCTAGCAACACTTCCAGGCACAGAGGTCAGGAGCTGGCCCCTCGTTCACTGCATGTCGGGGCTCCAAGAGGAGCCCGTCTGTGAGAAACTGTGACCTCAAGCAGGACCTGACGTGGAGCCGAGGAGTCAGGAGGTGGAGGAAAGGGTAGGCGCGGGGATTCCAGAGTGACAGCTACCTGGACCACCAGCACAGAAAATGTGAGGCTCCTGGCGGATGTTCCCTGTCCCTGTTAGGACTGACAACCATCACCACCACCAGAGACTTGGCAGTGCCACCAAGTCAGCTTAATTAGTGTTTCTGCTCTGACCTTGTCTGGAGTCCATATTACTAACTTGGAACCTCATAACCGCTACTTGGGGGGGATCATAGAATTAGCTTTAAAAAAGCAATAATCCAGAAGCAGGTAACAGGACTCCAAGGTAAAAACGGGATTATTTTGGTGTGAGAGGTTCAAAGGCATTAATAAGGTGAATGGTGCCTTACTTAGGAGAAGTCACCAGAGGGCGCCAGAGCATCCTTCTCCAAAAGACGTTTCTGTTGAACAAAAACACCTTAAGCTTTTTTTTTATTGATTAAGTTATTATATATGTGTCCTTACCCCCACGTTACCTCCTATCCTCCCTCTCATGTCCTCACCCCCCTGTTGTCTGTGTCCATTGGTTAGGCCAATATGCATGCATATAAGTCCTTTGGTTGATCTCTCCCCCTTACCCCCACCCTCCCCTACCCTCCCTCTGAGATTTGACGGTCTGATCGATGCTTCTCCGTCTCTGGATCTGTTTTTGTTAAGCTTTGATTAAACAAAACACTTGCCCAAAGCGACAATCTCCACTGAAGTACCCCAAAGACAGAAGAGGGGGCCCCTGAAAAAGTCTACGGAGGGATGCAACTTCGTTGACGTCATCGGCTGTATGTTAAACATGGATGTGAGTTTCCACTGAATTTCCTGGCACATCCTGGTTTGTTTTAACTTGGCAGACGGTGTTTTTACATTTCTTACACCAGCTAAACAGGATGCTCCAGGGGGCGCCGTGTTGGTCTTGGCCTGGCACAGGCTGGCGCGGACCCACGCTTCCAGCAGTCCTGCAGCCCGAACTCGCTGGGGAGCTCAAATGGCCCTGCCTGCTGTGACACCTCCTGCAAGCCTCACTGTGAACTTGGGACGCCCCTCCACTTCCCCGGCTGTCAGGGCTGATGATCTCGGAGAGCCCCCATTCCACTGTCCTCCTTTTACACAGGAACTCAGAGGCGCAGGAACCAGTTTGGAGTCCCACTTCGGGCTAGCCTTGCTGCGGTGGTGAAACTTGTTTCCTAACCCATGAACTGACATGGAGTCCCCGACAGGAAGGGAGCTCCGTCCACTGAAGGTCTAAAGCCTAAACAGGAATATTAAAGAGTCTGAGACCCAGGAAATGCGGCTCAAAGTACAAAGCAGCCAGCCTGTGGTGGAAAGTGCAGGTCGGAGATAGGGAGGCAGCTCAGAGCAACACTCTTCTGCAGAATTCCCGTGTAGTGCTGCCACCCTCTGTTCAACTAGGAAATTAAAACTTTGCCTTAAAATTAGCTTTTCCATTAAATGTTACGCTGTATTTCTATCATAATACGTTTTTTCCTAGTGCATTTGCTGGACATTTCCAAGTTCTGTGATTGTCATTAGAAAAGTATGCAGGGGCAAATATGAAAAGATACAAAAATTTCACAAGGAATTACTGAGAAATTCAATTTAAAACTTCAATTTCTGCCCGGCTGGTGTGGCACAGTGGTTGGCATCGACCTATGAACCAGGAGGTCCCAGTTGGCTTCCCTGTCAGGGCACATGCCTGGTTTGTGGATTCAATCCCCAGTAGAGGGTGTGCAGGAGGCAGTCGGTCAATGATTCTCTCACATCATTGATCTCTCTCTCTCTCCCCCTTCCTCTCTGAAATCAATAAAAAATATATTTAAAAAAACAAACAGCACGAGGTCCCAGGTTCAATCCCCGGCACCTCCACCAAAAAACAAGCAAAACAAAAAAACAAACTAACAAAAAAACAACAACAAAAAACCCCCCTCCAATTTCTTGCTGATTCCACCTTCATAAGTAAGTATGAAACACCTGTGGATCTGGACTATTTTATAATATGCACTTGCTACATAATTACTGACGCACAAAACATTCTGAATTAAAATAATGGCAAATATCGGAGTGCTTACTATATGCTGTCTCTATATTTTATATGGGTAAGGTATTTTATGGATAAATACAGTATCTGTATTTTATGTGGATTAATTTATTTAAGCCTCACTGTAACCCCCAAAAGTAGGTGGGTACCCTTATGATCCCCATTTCACATGGCAAGAAATCGAAGCATACCGATATTGGGCAATTTGGCTGAGGTCACACAGCAAAGAGATGGTGAATTGGGAGCCCAACCCATGGCGCCTGGCCTCGAAGCCTGTCATCTTAACCACAAAGCCAGTGGTTCTCAAAGTATGGCCACAGGCCAGCACCCACCATCATTACCTGGAAACATGATAGGACTGCAAGTTCTCAGACCCCACCCCACACCTTTAGAGTCAGAAACTCTGGGAATGGGAACCAGCAGAGTTCTAACCAACCCTCCAGGCGGTTCTGCCACAGGCAAAAGTTTGACTCTGCCCGAGGCTATGTTACCTCCAATTGTGAGGATATTTAAGTAAAAACAACCCTGGGCCTACCCTGGAGATCAGAGTGGGAGATATGATTACACTGTCCTTTACGTTCTGCCATGTAATTGTGGCATATTCAAAAGACACTGTTCAATACTTAAGGGGAAATGCATTTTGAAATGTAAGGCTTATATCATTAAGATCCTAAAAAAAAAAAAAATCAGTTGCACTTCCCAAACTGGTGACTGTCAGGGATTCTCTGTTCTTCATAACTGAGTGTTGATGGGAATAACAACCGCTTCTGCGGAGAAGAGGCTCAAGGACATCGGAGGGGGAGGGTGACTCTGAAGGACCCATGGGGTGTCCCCACCAGAGGCTCTAAGACAGTGGTTCTCAACCTCCCTGATGCCGCGACCCTTTCATACAGTTCCTCATGTTGTGGTGACCCCCAACCATAAAATTATTTTCGTTGCTACTTCATAACTGTAATTTTGCTACTGTTATGAATCATCATGTAAATATCTGATATGCAGATGTATTTTCATTGTTACAAATTGAACATAATTAAAGCAGTGATTCATCACAAAAACAATATGTCATTATATATGTGTTTTCCGATGATGGTCTTAGGCGACCCCTGTGAAAGGGTCGCTCGACCCCCAAAGGGGTCTCGACCCACAGGTTGAGAACCGCTGCTCTAAGAGCTAAATCACGAAGTGGAGCCAAGACGGTGGCGGGTCAGCCACCAGGGGGCGCCAGAACACGCTTCTCCAAAAGAAGTTCCTGTTGGGCTTGGAGTCAACAAAACACTTGCCCAAAGCGACAGTTCCACTCCCTCCCTCCCAAACTGGAATGACAACTGAATTATAACACAATTTACCCGAACAGAGAAGTTTATAAGCCAGGATGTACAGAAGCCACACCCAGGCTCGCAGGAAGGGCTGAGGTGCGAAAGGGGCCTTCTCTGCACCCACAGGTCGCGGTTGAGAACCTGAAGGGATACCTCAGCCGCAAAGGCACCCACGGAGGGTGTGAGGTCAAACCGATGCCGGGCTCCCCAGCCCAGAGCACCCGAGGGGGAAGAGGCGCCCACAAAACATCTGGCTGTGGAAATCAGTGGGGATTCTGTCCCCCAGGGAGTCGGCTAGAGACACAGGTGCCCTCTTAAAAGGCCAGCACACAAATTCTTATTTGCAGCCAGTCATGTGACACTAATACCAAATAATATTAAACATGAACTGTAACTGAAAAGTACCACTATGTCCAGGGGTGGGCGTGGGAGGAATAAATAAAACACAAAGTAAATATTAAAGAAAGGAAATTTTCTGGATTCTGCCCCCACTACTACCCAGCCTCTCCACCCCACCCCACCCCCAAATTTTAAAAGCCAGTGAAAGCCAGTGGGGCTTCTCCAGCATAAGTAGGGTGTCCCATCCCAAGTATGTGGCTTGGTAATGTAGTAATTTAGTTAAACTGGAACTACGTTTCCTGGAATTCCCCTTCCCGCAGATTCTCGGCTGGCATGGCCGCAGGAGACATCTGGTATGGGATTTGGAAGGCGGAAGTGAAACAGCTGCCAAATTCCTTCTACATAGACTGCTGCAGGGTGTTGAGGTGCGGTCGGTCACAGTGCCTCAGGGACTCCCCAGCTCCCACTGGCACCTCCTTCGGCTTCTGAGTCCTGGGCCAAGTGTGTGTTCAGTTCCATAGGGGCAGGTCTGGCTTTTCTATGGGACACCCACTTCCTTGAATTTGGAGGCTTTTTGAAAGACATACGTGGGTTGCAGTCTCTCCTTTGGTTCTGGCTTTATGGTTGTGGGTTCAAGTTTGTCTTTGTCCTCCCCCCCCCCCCCCCCCGCTTTGTATCCATCTTCACTTCCAGAACATCATACTAGACCTTTTGACCAGCTCCCCAAATGATTTAGTGCCCGTTGTCAGTCCCCCGTTTAACAGCACTCCTGGTGGTGGTGGTCTTTATTTCTCTGACTGAACCCTGACTGTTCACTGGAACAGAGACAGGACACCCCATCTAAGAACAGGACAAGCCAAGAGGGATCCCGGGACTGGCTGTGAGCAGGGGGAAAGGCTGGAGACCCACAGTGTCCTGGCTGAGTAAACCAAGGGATTGTAAGGGTGATCCAGTTTCAGGGGAAGGAAGATCAACCAGAATTTGTAACTCTGACTTTTGTGCTATCCTCAGCACCGGGTCATACAAACACCACCGTTTCATGGTTTGGTGGAAGGATATTAAAACAAGCCTGACTTGTTTGAGACCAGATCCACCATTTAGCAGCTGCGGGAGCTTGAGTGAGTTACTTAACTGCTCTTCACCACAGCTCACTCACATGAAACTGGAGATGTTAATAGTGCCTACATCACAGGTTGCTGGGAGGTTAACTTGTAAAACACCTAGGCCAGTGATGGCGAACCTTTTGAGCTCGGCGTGTCAGCATTTTGAAAAACCCTAACTTAACTCTGGTGCCGTGTCACATATAGACATTTTTTGGTATTTGCAACCATAGTAAAACAAAGACTTATACTTTTGATATTTATTTTATATATTTAAATGCCATTTAACAAAGAAAAATCAACCAAAAAAATGAGTTTGCGTGTCACCTCTGACACGCGTGTCATAGGTTCGCCATCACTGACCTAGAATAATCCTTGGCACATAGAAGCACTATCTAAATTTCTCCTATTTATTTATAAGAGATATACATATTTACAGGTAACTTGGGTTTGACCTGTGTCCCTTGGAGAGTACCTCCCCCTCTCTTTACCCTAGGAATTCCCATTGCCTCTCTTGCAAATATTCTCTTCATCTCCTTCACTTAAAACCCCACCACCAGCCCTTATGAAGGCATCTTTTGTGCAGCATACCAACCATTCCCTGGGTCTTCTCTGCCCTGGCCTTGCCTGATAGAAACCAATGATCACATCTAAAATCCAAGGTGCAGGCTTCCAGTCAAGAAGGCCGAGTTAATAAGTGTGGTATGTGCATCCTCCCACAACCATATCAAAATTATAACTAAACAGCCTGGCCGGCGTGGCTCAGTGGTTGAACATCAACCTATGAACCAGGAGGTCATGGTTTGATTCCCAGTCAGGGCACAAACCTGGGTTGTGGGCTCAATCCCAGTGTGGGGTGTGCAGGAGGCAGCCGATCAATGATTCTCTCTCATCATTGATGTTTCTATCTCTCTCTCCCTCTCATTTACTCTCTGATATATATATATATATTTTAAATTACAGCTAAACAACAAAACAATTATCATTCAAAACTGCCTGAAATCTAGCTGAACAGAAGTCGTATAACTAAGGATATACAGAAGAAGCCACATCAAGAATGGCAGGAGGGGTGGAGACCCCTTGGTGGCACAGGTCCCCCCTGAGGAGTGACAGGTCCAGCCCACACCAGGCTCCTCAGCGCAGGGTGCCAGTGCCAAGAAGAGAAGTCCCCATAACTTCTGGCTGTGAAAATTAGCAGAGATTGTCCCTGAGTGAGACAGAGGGCTTCTGGAGTCCCAGGTGCTCCTCTTAAAGGGCCTTCACACAGACTTACTCAGGCTGACTCATTCTGAGCTCCAGTTCTGGGACAGCGGCCCAAAGGTGCCAGGGACACAGAGGGCGGAACTGAATTATCTAGATTCAGGGCAAAGGCAGGAGGGGCAGCTTTCTTTCATACAGGCGTGCTGGCAGAGCCATTGTTCCATTGCTGAGTCCTCCCTCCACAGAGACGGCAGACCAGCACCATATCCAAGTTTCCACCAACCTGGCTAACACTGATCACGACCCCTCTCCCCTCCCCAGTTGATTCCCTGAGACCCTGCCCACCCAAACTGTGGGCCCACCCAAGCTGTTTCCAGTGATTTTCCCATACAAATGGTCTGTCTTAGCTCATGCTTCAGTCTTGCCTAAAATCTCTTAAAAATTCACAAACACCCCCAAAATAACATCTGGCCTTGAGGTGCCCCATATCTCCTGCTAAGGGGGCGCAGGCTTGGTACTAGCAGCAGCTAGCCTCGGCTCACAGTTTGGCGTCTCCTGGGCACCTCCAAGCCCAGCACAAGTAGCAGCCATCCGCAAATTGCTCCGTAGCTCATGCCAGCTGGCCCACAGCAGGGCACAGGCTGCAGCTGGCTTTGGCCTTGACCTTCTGGTAGGCCCCAGAGTCAGCACAGCCAGTGGACAGCTTCAGACGATGCCAAAACACCACCCAACCACCTCCACATGCGACACATTCAAGGAGCAGACTCATCAAGTACCAGAGCCCTGCTGAAGCAAGTTCTGCTTTGTAGGGTCAACTCCTCACAGCTGATCACCCTGGGGTCAATCCTTCCCACTGATGTGAAAATAGGAATCAAGGTTCAGCTGGAGCAAGAGGGTGCATACAGCCCACGTGGGGGTTAACCTGGAATGCCCAGTTCTGGTGACCAGGGAGGCTGTGCCATTGGGCCCTACAGGACATCTACTATATAAGGCCCCTCTTCCAAGACTGGGAGACATAACAGAGCTGTCTACTACATAGAAACAAACACAGGGAGCCTGTCAAAATGAGGAGACAAAAAGAAATGTGAATTTCATGTACTTTTCATGGGCCACAAAATATTATTTTTCTTTTGATGTTTTTCTAACCATTTTAAAATGCAAAACACATTCTTAGATCAGATGCAGTATAACAAATAGACTATTGGCTATGTTTGCTGACCCCTGATCTTTGATCCCTGATCTCAACTAAGCATGTTCCAGGAGAAGGAATAATGTAGACCCTGAAGCAGGAACATGTATGATTTGAAAGAAAGCAAAGGAAAGGTCCATCTGAGGCATCAATTAGTCATCATGGAAGAGGGCCCCCTACACTGACATGAGGAAACCCTTCCTCCAGTCCCACTCACTAGAGTGATGGGTACAAGTTCTCCAAAATTCTAATTTTTACTTGAAACTTCAAATTTTATCATTGGCAACAATGCTGATAATTTTTCCTTAAAGTGGCATGCTCACTTCACTCATTTTTTAAGAAATGCCTGCCAAATACTCAAGTGGGAATAAATCTAGTTTGTCTGCTAGGTGTTGTTTCAGAAAATAAAAATGGTGCTCCATGGAAAATGCAGGCAGTTCCGTTTGCAACTTAAACAATGACTCAGTGCCTTTTCAGACAACCACAGTACTTCAGTATGCAGCAAAAGTGCTTTACATGCACTTATTTCATATACGGGCTGTTCAAAAGATGTCAATGCAAGGATCAAGATTTAATAAAAATTAATGACATTTTACTGGTTTATCAAGAATGTCCTTTGGCTGGAGCCCAGGAGTGGGAGAAGGGTTTAGATACCTCCCAGAAGGTAGTGTTAGGCCAACGCCGATATTCCTTACCACCCCACGCCTATGTGGGCTTGCAGGGCGAGGCCACTGGGACTTGCTGTTAACAAGTTATCTCACAGGAAGTGTTCTGTCGCTGCCCCTCACTGGGACTGTAAGAACCCAGCATACGCTCCTTCAAATCAGAACTCAAATGGAACAAACAGAGAGAACGTTCTTAAATGATACTGGCTTTTTCAAAAGTTGCCAGTGTACGGAGATAAAGAATGCAATGACTACAATACAGCTTGGTGCTGCTGAAACCCAAAACAAATTCACCATGATTGCTTTTCACCATCAGTCCCATAGTGAACAAAGCAAATCATGGCTGGGGTTCAGAAGCAGATGATTTGAGGCTGTGAGATGAAATAGCATTTTATTTTATTTATTTTTATATTTTTATTGATTTCAGAGAGAAAGGGAGAGGGAGAGAGAGAAACATCAATGATGAGAGAGAAACATTGATCGGCTGCCTTCTGCACGCCCCCCACTGGGCATCGAGCCAGCAACCTGGGCATGTGCCCTTGACCGGAATCAAACCCGGGACCCTTCTGTCCACAGGCTGACGCTCTATCCACTGAGCCACACCAGCCAGGGCCGACATAGCATTTTAGACAGGAAAAAGCAAGAGACGAGCAATCTAGAGTCAAGGGCCCCTACACCACTCGGCATAGAGGGTTCTATGTAGTAGAGAATTAACAAACATTTTGTAGGCGATTGATGAACTGCGTGAACTTAGAAAATCACTGAGCCTCCCTAGGGCTGAATTGACTACAAACTGAGACAAGCTATATTTGGGAATGTACAAGCTGGTGAGACCCTAGAGGAAGCTCCCTTATAAATGTGCATTTCTATGGGGGAGCAGAGCACACGAAGAATGTGATGTGCCGATTCAGGTGTGAGAATATCCTTTTCCGTTCTTTTTAAATTGGTGCTAGACGGTTGGCAACATTAAAATCCTGACGAAAGTCCCCAGCTTATGTAGAGCGAGGTGAAGAGAACAAGCCCAAATCAAATGGAAAAACGACCTGGACTGGGTTGAATAGTAACCCCAACCACCCCGTGAAAATTCATGTTCATCCGGAACTTATGAATGCGACCTTATTTGGAAATAGGTTTTTTTGCAGATGCCATCCAGTTAGGATGATGTCATACTGGATTACAGCTGCCTAAATTCAATGATCGGTGTCCTTACTAGGAGAGGGAGATTTCGAGACAGAGATACAGACACAGACAAGGAGAGGAGAAGGTCATGTGACCGTGGAGGCAGGGATTGGAGGGATGCACTTGCAAGCTGAGAAATGCCAAGGTTGGCCAGCACATCCCAGAAGCCAGAAAGAGCAGATAAAGGATTCTCCCCTATAGGTTTCAGAGGGAGCATGGCCCTGCCAACACCTTGATTTCAGACGTCAGGCCTCCAGAATTGGAAGAGAATGAATTGCTGTTCCAAGCCACCCAGGTTTTGGTAGTTGTTACAGCAGCCCTAGGAGACTAATGCAGCGTCTTAGAACGCTTCCATTTGAGACAAGTCAATGTCACAAATTATAAATAGTTCTCAGACATCTCTTGCCCTGTGGTTGTGGCCACTGATTAAAGATACCATCTTTTAAAAGATAACAGTGAAAACCCATGCCATTTAAGTCAAGAGGCCTTATCAGTATAACCTGTGTATTTTCTGAGCCAGGCTGCTGGCTCCAACCCCCTAGCCTAGGGCAGTGGTTCTCAGTTTTGGCTGCACATTAGAATCACCTTGGAATCTTTTTAAAATCCTGATTTTTGGGCCTCATCCTCCAGAAATTCTGTTTCTTTGTTATGGGGTGGGGCCACACATTAGTAACAAAGAAACAGAATTTCCGGAGGATGAGGCCCAGAAATCAAGATTTAAAAAAGATTCCCAAGTGATTCTAATGTGCAGCCAAGGTTGAGAACCACTGCCTAGACTAGAGGCACCTATTTTCCCCACACAATTTTAGGAGACCCCTGACTGGGGTGGAGCAAGGGGGTAGCATGAGTGCTACCCTCATGCTGTGCCCAGGGCTCACTGTTACACTGCTTCCAGCCCTGCCCAGAGTGCTCACAAATGCACACGAACAAAAGACGACTTTCGAAGCCATGCCAAAGACACCCTAGGAATCTAGGTAAGACTTCTCTCGTGGCCAGGTGGAATCTGCAGTTCATGAAATTCTCCAGGTGACTCTGAGGATGAACCAGGTGAGGGGAATCACCTGGCCCAGAAAAATGATTCAAAATACTTTTTTTTTTTTTTTTTTTTTTTGCTTTATGCCTGCTACATTCATATGGGTTTAAAATCCAAATACACCAAAGGAAGTTAACACAATGTCACACTTTGTAGCAGGAGAAGGTTGAGCATCTAGGGATGAGAAGTGGAAAATGAGCAAATGAATGAAAGACTAAAGTGTAAGGAAGGTAAAAGAATTAATGAGATTCTATTTATATGAAATGTCCAGAAGAGGCAAATCCATAGAGACCAGAAGTAGATTAGTAGTTGCCAGGAGGTGGGTAGAGAAGGGGATGGGGAGTGAGTACTTAATGAGTATGGGGTTTCCTTTTACTCATAAAAGATTTTTAGAATCTTCAGTAGGTGAATGGATAAGTAAACTGTGGTACATCCAGACAATGAAATATTATTTAGCACTAAAATGAAATGAGCTACCAAGCCATGAAAGGACAGGAAGGAAACTTAAATACATTTTACTATACCAAGGGAAAGAAGCCAATCTGGCATTCTTGAAAAGGCAAGACTATGGAAGCAATAAAAAGGTTAGTGGTTGCCAGGTGTTAGAGAGGAGGCAGGGATGAACAAATGAAATTTAGAGGATTTTTAGGGCCGTGAAACGCTCTGGATGACACTATAACGATGGATACCTGTCATTATAAATTTGTCCAAACCCTTAGAATGTGCGACACCGAGAGTAAACCCTAGTGTAAAACTATGGACCGAGGTGGCGCTGATGCCTCGGTAGCGTACGTAAACAAACCAAAACCTAAACCACAGTCAATGCGCTCGAATCTCAGAAAACAAAACTTAAGAACAAACAGCCAATTAGGATTTCCTAAATAAGACCATGCTCAAGCTACAGCCGATCAAGCAATTTATTGGATTTGCTTTGGCATCTGCTCTATAAAAATCGTTCTCCTCACACCTGTTGATGGAGGGCTCGTGACCACCTTTTGTTTGGTACGGCCCGATCCAAACTGATCTTTGGTCAGATAGGCTCTTCGAAGGTATCCTAATTTACCTTTGACCAGTCACCGTGTGCTGAGTATACACATTGCAGTTCGGAAGAACAGCTCTCATACCTCCTCGCACTCCAGGGTGCTGTGATGAAGTGACCCCAGGCAATTCAGCAGAAAGCTCAGAGGAAGTCTCAGGTTGTTAGTTAGGTATTCTAAATCCACAAACACTTTCCCTGCCAGGCTACAGAGATGTAGCACTTTTTTTTTTTTTTGCACCTTGTTTTTTTTTTTACTTTACAATTTATTTTAGAGCTATTTCCATATCAGCACCTTCTTAATGACTGCATTACAGCCTTCTGGCAGAACAGTCAGTTTTGCTATTAGAAAATACAAATTTGTTTTGGAGCATCTATCTTATATAAAAACTGCTGTTCGACATTTTAACCCTGCTATTTTGGCTTCTGTAGATGCTTGCTGGCTTAAATAATAAGGAAAATAAGACTACTCCCATTTCAGAGAGGCCATTAAACCTTCCCAGATGAAGTTATCAGTGCTGGCACTAGGCCAAACCTTTGGTTGAGGTCTCAAAGCCCCAGCACATAAGGGCTCTTTAAGAACTTGCAAAGGTGCCGAAACCGGTTTGGCTCAGTGGATAGAGCGTCAGCCTGCGGACTGAGAGGTCCCGGGTTCGATTCCGGTCAAGGGCATGTACCTGGGTTGCGGGCACATCCCCAGTGGGGGATGTGCAAGAGGCAGCTGATCGATGTTTCTCTCTCATCGATGTTTCTAACTCTCTCTATCTCTCTCCCTTCCTCTCTGTGAAAAATCAATAAAATATATTAAAAAAAAAAAAAAAAGAACTTGCAAAGGGAACCGGAAAAACCCCATATTTGGGAGACAAAGAGGATAAAAAGGTATAAATACAGGAAACTTCCTGTGTGACTTCACCCAGAATTCTAGAGACATTTTTCTCTGGGCCTGCTCGTAATAATAATAAAAAATGTAACTCCATCTCTCTAAGCGTTGCTTGGTCTTCTCTGGTCTTCTGTAACAGTTTCAGTGTGAATTGATACATGAGGGAACTTGATTTCTTCTGCAAGAAATGCTAGATGAACACGGAACAGGGCAAGCTACTGAAGCGAGCCACGGAGAGAATCCATTAGCTGCACACAGGTTCACACCTCCAACGTCCTGCAGGGGCTGCAGCTGGCGGCTGTGTGCTAAGCCACGCCTCCAGTAGATGTGGTGCCCTCAGAGAGGATGCCATTCTAGGAAGAGACTTACCCAGTCTGCATTTCACCTTCGCAAACGAAATGCCTGAATCTCTTTCTCTGGATAACCCATTCCAAGGACTGGACCAGTAAAATTACAAGTAGCTGAGACATTTAAAGGGACTGCATTTCTCAAATGTAAGAGATGCGCATTTCCTTCTGACATTAAACATGTTCTGAACACTTACATGGGAGGATCTGATTAACCCAATGGGAGAAAAGGAGTGACAAAGGAGTGTGATTCTTAGGTCACAGCTATAATTATTTTAGGAGAAGAAAGCACATTTTACAGCTCTATGTTGGGTGCAATGATAACTGACAGTGAATCTCACCTCTCTGTTTACAAATGGGCTTGCAACTACGGTCTTAGTTGAGCCTCAGAATTACCCTGAGGAGTCAAACCCCATATCCAGAGCTGCCTGTTTGCAAATCCCATGCCCTCTCCTCAGCCCCAGACAGCCTCTCAGGTCAGAACAAGTTACTTCGGTGGTTCTCAAAACACAAGAGTCAGATAACTGGAAACTTGGGGTACCCCACCTCTATGCACTTAAAGATTCTGGACTGGGGCTCAGAAATCTGTGTTTTAACAGCCCTCCCAGGTGATGCTGAAGCTTGAAAACCACTAGGCAACCTCAAGCAGACCCTAACCTAATGGCATTCTCGTTGTTGTTGTTGTTGTGTGTGTGTGTGAAAGAGAGAGAGAGAGAGAGAGAGAGAGAGAGAGAGAGAGAGAGAGAGAGAGAGAGAGAGAGATTTGTTGTTCTACTTACTTATGCATTCATTGCTTGATTCTTGTATGTGCCCTGACTGGGGATCAAACCCACAACCTTGGCTTCTCAGGATGATGCTCTCTAACCAACTGAACTACCCGCCAGGGCCGAGTCCTCAGTGTTGGGATCTCCACCTCACCACTGAGCACAACCTGCAGTTGGAAGAAATCGTGGACAGTGAAGGGGCTTGGAGGTGTGAGCAAGGCAGCCCTGTTTCTAAAGCTTTTCTTCTGGGCACACATAATCCAGTCCTGGGGGGTTGCCTATTTTTGCTGCTTCACACGCTCTTCCCAGGAAGTTTATCTAATGTCAGATAAACTTTATAAAAGCCTCTCTGGTTCTCAGACCCTCCCTCCCCTCCCCTCCCTTCCCTTCTTCTCCCCTCCCCTCCCCTCTTCTACCCTCCCCTCCTGAAGGCTATCTAGAGGCCACTGACCTGCAGACCCAGCCTGAGCTCAGGTCCTGGCGGAAGCTGTTGCTAAGAGGAGAGTGGAAGGAGCACCAGCCCCATCCTCCAAGACCCTATCATCCTGTTTTTCATCTGCCCGCCTGGGCCCTGCTGCTGTCTCACACGTCCTATTAATCATGGCTGGTTGGCTCTTGAAAGCTGAGAATTCCCTGCCTCCCACATGGAGATATCTGATCCCTCCTCTTCTCTGCAGAGCCAGACGCACACAGCTCCTTTGTGGCAGCTTTCCTGGTACCCACCCCCTTCCCTTTCCAGGAAAAGCCAGCCACTTCTTCCTCTGGGCTCCTGTGGCACCTTGAGCTCAACTAACTGACAGCATTTACCTCACTGAATGATGTCTTTACTTACTCTCCTGAAATTCATTTTGGATTCCCAGGATGTATGACTGTCCCCAGCCCTAAGGAGGGCATCCGCAGATGCTTGGTAGATGGCATGAGTGTTTGATTTCTCCTAATCACAGGCTGAGGTCAGTGCTTCATGCATCTGGATTCCCAGTACGGGGAGCAGCAGGGTGGGTGCCCAGCAGACAGGGTGACAGGGATGCAGACGAAGGGGCGTCACACCAAACCTGACAAGCTCAGGGGAGGCCTGCGTGGTGGCCTTACAAACTCAGAGACCTAAAGTAACCACATAGGATGGTCTGAAATGAAAACCTTTTAACTAAAAGCAGTTGATGGTGGGTAGTTATGTCGTAGACCAGAACCTTCCCCGACAAAAGTCAATCTTTGCCTTAATTAAGCCTGTCTATTGTCTTTTTGCATCTGCAGTTACATACCTTTGGAATAGGAAGGTACTTCCCCTTTTCGGGACCTCTCTAGGCACAAAGACCTCACCACAGCAGACTTCACATATCCCCTCACTGTTATTGTTACTGTGTTCATTGTTGACTGTTAACTATCCTGTACCCACCTCTGTAAAAGATGTATATGTATATCGCTTTATTTCTTTTTAAATATGTTTTTATTGATTTATTTTTTCTTTTTTAGAGAGAAAGAAAGGGAGAGGGGTAGAGGGATAGAAACATCGATGAGAGAGAAACATCATTGATTAGCTACCTCCTGCATGCCCCCTCCTGGGGATCAAGCCCGCAACCTGGGCCTGTGCCCTGACTGGGAATTGAATCAGTGACCTCTGGGTTCAACCACTGAGCTACACCGGCCGGGCTTTCATTTTACCAACTTTCCTTCCTACCGCCTCCCTAATCGATCACCAATTGATCTCAAGTAAACCACTTACACCCCCTCCTTTGATTGCAACATAAAATAGGGCGCAGAACTGCCATTCCCTGGAGCATTTCCTCAATCTGTTGAGATTCCCAGCAATTGTCGTCAGTTTGGCTCAAATAAACTCACACGAATTCTCTACAGGTTTAACCCTTTCTCACATTGACAGGAGCAGGGGGTGAACGGAGCATGTCTCTGCCTGCTGGGTCTTTTCTACATTCAGCTGAACAACTTCAACCCCCCCTGCACTCACCCTTCCTTTTACCTTTTGGGGACCACCACAGTGTCCCCGAACCCGGGTTCTCCAAACTGAGGCTGCCAAATCTTGCTGACTGTTGAGAGAATGGACTCCCGTCAGGTTCCCAATAAGGATAATATATAATTTACCACTCACACTGGGGCGCTTCGGAGGATGAAAAGGGAAGTAGAAGTAATGACGCCAGGACATCGGGCGTAAGCGGGAGGGGCACAGGCACACGGGGGGCCGATGGGGTCCTCCCGTCTCTGAGCCCAGGGTGGCTTGGGCCACTCGCGTTCGTTCAGAGCTGGCTTCCCAGATATGAGCGCTCTTCTGAAGTTTAACATGGATTTTGACTATCTTTTGGCTTTATATAAATGGAATCATACATGTGTGCCTGATTTATCTCACTCAATATTAACTTGGTGAACTTACGCATGTTGTTGAGTAGCTCACTTATTTTCTTCCCTGTATTTCCTGGTAAATTCTAATACTGATTTTTTTTTTTTTTATTTTATTGATTTTTTACAGAGAGGAAGGGAGAGAGAGAGAGAGAGTTAGAAACATCGATGAGAGAGAACCATCGATCAGCTGCCCCCTGCACATCTCCTACTGGGGATGTGCGCGCAACCCAGGTACATGCCCTTGACCGGAATCGAACCCGGGACCTTTCAGTCCGCAGGCCGACGCTCTATCCACTGAGCCAAACCGGTTTCGGCCTAATACTGAATTTTTAAAAAGTGTAATCATTACATCGGAATCCTCTCTTGTGCCCCTATTAGCCTAAAAAGAAAAGGCTAAAGGGAAAACGCATTGAATTTGAGATCCAAAAGGATAGCCATTCAGGAAGCACTGATTGGGGCAGAAAGCCAAGTGGCGGTTTGATTGGGTGAAGGAAGGAGTCTTTCTGAGGAAGAGAAGGGGAATGATTGCATGAATAGAAGCAAGGAATGTCCATGGGGATTCATAAGCTAAGGAACGCAGAAAAGATCATATAGAGACGCTAACTCCAAAGAGAGTCTTTAATTTTCAGTCCCACAGTCAGAACAAACAGCTGTTTAGAGTACCATGGTGCAGTCCTGGCCAGGCCTCTCGGTTGGCTAGACCACGCTCCTGATAAACCAAGGTTGTGGGTTTGATCCCTGGTCAAGGCACATACAGGAATCAACCAAGGAATGCATAAATAGGCGGAGCTATAAATCTCTCTCTCTCTCTCTCTCTCCAATAAAAAATAAATAAAATAAGAAAGTTTTGCCCTGAGTGGTTTGGCTCAGTGGATAGAGCGTCGGCCTGTGAACTGAAGGGTCCCAGATTCGATTCCAGTCAAGGGCATGTACCTTGGTTGCGGGCACATCCCCAGTGGGGGGTGTGCAGGAGGCGGCTGATCAATGTTCCTCTCTCATCGATGTTTCTAACTCTCTATCCCTCTCCCTTCCTCGCTGTAAAATATCAATAAATTTTTTTTTTTAAAAGAAAGTTTTAGAATACAATGCCGCTTTAGGCCCAGTCCAAAGGTTATTTTGCCTAGTTTTAACATTCAAAAGGTGTGAGGAGTAAGACATGCAAAACAGCTCCTCTGGGATAGCTGCCGATTGCATTTTGAAGTGGCTCGATGTACATTGTTTTTTCACACCCCAAAGGGAACCTCTCTTCCAGCTTCTGTCAGCCTTGATTTTTGAGCTTTCTGTGGAAGTAGATCATATAGCGTGCACTCGTTGAAGACTGGCTTATTTCACTCATCGTTGTATCTGTCAGATTCACCCCCATTGTTGGGTGTAGCAGGAGTTCATTCCTTATGCTGCATCATTCTATGAATACACAACAATGCATTTATCCATTCTCCTGTTGATGGGAATGCGGATATTATCTCATTCTTGGCTATTGTCAGTAATGCCACTAGGAAAACTCTTGTCCGTGTCTTTTAGTGTTTGGGGGGTGGGGAGGGCGGGGGGGAGTTCCCCTTCCATTATTTTCCTTTTCAGAATTTCTGGGCTATCTTTGCATTCGTTTTGTTAAAAGGATTTTAAATGATTAAACATATAGAAAGCATTTATCATTGACTGACATACAAAGGGCTCCAAGGAATGTCAGTGAGCTGCTTTTGATAGGTTCAAGGTACTTAAATTTAGAATTTGAATTTCAGATACAAATCGTTTCAAAAGATGCCTGGTTTTCCAGAGGATTAGACAATAGTCTACAGTCTCTCTTGTTCTGACACAGTGTTTCCGCCCCCCCCCCCCCCCCCCCCCCCCGCCCCTTGTGTCAGTTGGTTAAAATTGTGGACAATTCCTGGGCCTTTTTTTCTTCAGGGGACAACAATAATGGGACCCCTGGCGGGGGGTGGGGAGGGGGTGGGGGGGCTGAATTCTCTTGTTTGAGCCTGTGTGTCTTCAGGTGGAATTGCTGTGCTTGTGCTCCAGTTGGACAGCTGAAAGGTCCACACCCCCAGGGCTTAGGAGGAGCTCTGGTGCTACCGCAGACCCGGACCTGCGCAGGTATGGCGAACAGCAGGGGGGCCCCTCAGGACGGTTCACCCCGTGACTTCACAGAGACGGGATGGCACACCCGCCTGTCCCTGGCTTCCCAGTGTCAGCCTCCTAAGGGTCTTTTGTTCCCAATCAGCTAGCCCAGGAGGTCAGGCCGCAGGTAAAGGCACGGTAGTTGGTTGGTAGACATGGGCGTGAGGTCCCTCCCGATCACTCCCCCAACATGGCAAGTCCTAGGATAAACCCCAGCGTCGTGTTGATGTTCTAAAGGAGGAAAATGCAACGAAGTCTGCCAGAACACAGGTCATGCTAGTACATGAAAATGGCGGGACGTACAACGCAGCAGTGCGTTTACATCACCACCGCAAGCGCTTTCATTGGGATAGGAGCTAAAAACAAAGTCAAGGGGGAGCACCTTCATATGAAGAGGCCACACGGGGAGGGAAGAGATGCGCATGAAAAGCCTTCCTGCTTTATCCACTGGAACAGCTGCCTGCTTCCTCACCTCTCCAAACAATTACAACAATGGCTAAGGCCTACACACCACTTAGCAATACTTCCTGCCCATACCAGTCAACTCATTTATTCCCCATAATGACTTATGAACAGATACTATTTTTAGCCCCAATTTACGGATGAGGACACTGAGGTTGTCATCCCGGCAACCCTGGCCAGCACCAGCCTTGCCCTCATCCAGCTCTTCCAGCAGCTTTCTCGGTCTGGCTACTGACCAGTTTCCCCTGTTCAGGCCTCTTGGTAATGAGATCAGAGCTGCCAGACCTCGACCCACCCCAGAGATGGCTTCCTGCCACCAGTCCAGATTGGCAACGCTGGGTTGTCTGCAGTTGGCTAGAGGTGCCATCGCTGAGATTGCTGGCAGCACTGCCAGTCAGATCGCCAAGCCCAGGGAGGTGCCACCAAGTGGAGACTCACTCCATTGTCCCCTTGATGCTGCCAGGAGGGGGCACGGAGGGTGCTCTGCCTCAGACGTATGTGATTCTCACTTTGGCTGCAGAGTGCGACCACTGGGGACATTTTAAGGATCTGTAGCCAGGACACCCCCTGGACCGATTGCATCCGAATCTTTAGGGGAGGGGCCCAGGTAGCATTTTTTTTTTTTTTTTTTTTAGGACTCTCAGGTGAGCTAAGGTTGAGAAGCACTGTTAGCTGTCTGTCACTGGAAAAGCGGAAGCCAGACTTCCATGGAAACAATCTTCAAACAAACCTAACACAGTGCTATGATCTACTCTCCCTTCTTTTCAATTTGTTTATTAAAAGCATAAAACTTCTACATGGGATCAGTTCCATTTTCTTGTTACAGTGAACGGAAAGATAAGCATTTTGTAATAAACATATGGTATGCATTATTCCTTCAAACGAGGAGGACTGTCTGCTAGATCATTATTACCAGAAAAAAAGAGTCACAGATTGACTATTTTTAAAATTTTAGTAAATGGTTATTGAGCATCTACTTTATGCCAGGTATTGTGCTTGATATGGGGGAAGATAGACAGACAGACAGGCAATTACAGTTCATCAGGATATCTCTGATGGAGAGGATTTCTGTGGAAACTAGAAGGGACTCCTATCAAAGACAAAATCCAGGCAAGTAAGTAAAAGGATTTTCTTCCATTTATTGCATTAGGGAGATCTGAGGGCCGGAGAGTAGGGCCTAGGCAGTGCGGTTTTGCCTCAGACATTTACAGGGAGAAGCAGACAAGCTGCAGGTGTGGGGATTTACTGTCGGGATTGTTTTGCAATCAGGAAAAGTCTCAGTCAGCTAAACAGGAAATGTTTACCATCTCTGTGTCTAGCTGGCTTCAAGGGGACAAATGGTTCTAATCTTAGCTAATCATTTATATTAGACAAAGAACAGGACACTGGCCAGAAGCAAAAGTGGAAGTGTCTGGTTCTGGCTTTGTCACTCCTACCCAAGATTTTGTGTGTGTGTGTATATATATATATATATATATATATATATATATATATATATATCCCACGTTCAAAGGCTGTTAAATCGCGTGGTTTACCCATATCTTCAGAAAAAAATCACTTCTACTGTCGTGGTAAACAACCTGCTTCCCTATTTATAATGGTCTGGCCCTCTAGCAACTTCAGCGCGAAATTATAGCTAATTTGCCTATAAACGTCAGGTGGTTATAATAATCTGGCCACTCAGAGCATATATATATATATATATATATATATATATATATATGCCTTTTCTCTTTTCTTTTTTAAATTGGAAAAATTTCAAATATATGCAAAGGTAGAGAGAATAGTGTAATAAATTCTCTTATAACAATCTAATTTCAATAAGTATCAAAATTTGGTCACTCTTGATAATTACTTCTCTTCTTTCTTTATTTTTCAAACAAATCCTAGACATTGTGTCACTTTCATTCCTACACCCGTTAATATGCATCTGTAAAGAAGACTTAACCAATTTCTGAGGTTCAGGAAGGCTTCCTAGAGGATGTGACATGTAAGCTGAGATCAGAGGGAGGGGTAGCAGATGGGCTGGTGAGAGTGTAGGTGGCAGGGCTGTCACCAGGAGCAGAGGACGAGACCGAGGAAACAGCATGTGCGAAGTCTCCGAGGTACGTTTGGGGGACAAAGGGAGCCATGAGAGATGAGTGTGGAGACGTAAGCCTTTCATAAAATGAATTGTGAGCCCCGGGGTCCCGAAGGCCTAAATTAACTCCAACAGTGAGAAAGGAGAAAAGAGGATATCAAATGGTTTCTCTAAACCACCCACACGGAGTCCTCCTGGACCAAGGCCTTCCTGCTCTGGGGTCCACTTCCAGTTCTTCCCTGAGGTGGGGAACATACAGTCTCGTGGGTCTCAAAGCTTTAACTGGACAATTAATTTTTTTTAACATGTTTTATTGATTTCTTACAGAGAGGAAGGGAGAGGGATAGAGAGTTAGAAACATCGATGAGAGAGAAACATCGATCAGTTGCCTCCTGCACACTCCCTACCAGGTAGGTGTCTGCAACCCAGGTACATGCCCTTGACCGGAATCGAACCTGGGACCCTTGAGTCCACAGGCCGACGCTCTATCCATTGAGCCAAACCGGTTAAGGCAACAATTAATTTTAAGGGGCTCGGATGTCACACGGAACATTCCCATTCCTGCTGGAGGAGGTAGGCAGGCTGGTCTGCCACCCTCCAGGCTGACAGGTGAGAAGTGGGGACTTGTCTTTCACTGGTTTATTCTTCCTGAGACCCCCTCAGAGAATGGAGAGACCCGTTTTCTTGAGTGAAAGAATGAGGACATTACACAGTACAGTTCACAGGTCAGGAGAGATCTGAGCTGGCAACAGAGGCTTGGAAACTACCCGCAGAGATGGCACTTGAGGTGAGAAGAGAGCTTAGGCCAAGTGCCCAGAGGGATGGCCATATTTAAGTGCCTGGCAGAGGCACCCCCTCCTGAATTCGGTTTCAAAGTGGGCACAGCTGTGTCCACTAGGAGTGGTGGCCACGAGTGGGGCAGGGTCAGAGAAGGCCTCGCTAAGGAATCTGGCCGCTGACTTTGGATTCTGCCTGGGAAGGTTGCGTGGGCTTCAGGCGGCAATGGGAGGAAAGGCTGGGGAGGGCTTTTCCCGACTGGGGAGGGACATGCCGCCCTGGAAAACCAAGAAGTCTATTCAACCAATGGAGGTGTGCCTAGGGGAGGGGGGATTGGCCAGAGTGGCATTTATAGGGAGGCTGACTGCCAGGCAGTCTCCCCGGGTCCCGCGGAGATGGCCAGCAGACAGTGAGAAATGCGGGTCTGTAGCCAGAGGCGGCTGGACATTCCTACATGGCAGGCGTCTATCCGCTGGTATTTCTGGAGGACAGGGCGCTGGGGAGGGGAGTGTCTGTATCAAGTACAGGCCTTGGTGTTTTCCTCGGATGGAAACAGACCCTGGCTCAGCCCAGCTTGGGGGAGGGTCCCTGAAAAGAGGTCAGTCCTCCCTTCCTTCCTTTCTTTGTATTAAGGGCCAACTATGAGCCAGGCCCTGTGCCAAGTGCTGAAGATACCGTAATGGATAAGACAGCGAGGTTCCAGCCCCCAGGGAGACTTGTTCCCGGATGCATTGGAACCTGAATTCTAGACTCTATCCTGCAGCCTCTGTTCTGAGAGAAATCATCTGTGCTGAACACAGGGAACAGATCATGCCAGACGTGGCCCTAAATTTCAGCTTTATTGCGGTATAATTGACACATCAAGTTGTAGTTTATTTAACATGTACATCATGGTGGTTTGACATGCATATACGTTGTGAAAAGATGCCCCCAGCTAGCTAATTAACACATTCATCACCCCACATATTTGTCTTTTCACTCCCTATAAATTTCAGTTAAACAGTACAGGGTTTTCGGCAATAGTCACCATGTTTTACATTACAGCCTCTTATTCACCTTGTAGTTGAAGTGTGTACCCTTTTACCAACCGTTCCCTATTTCCCCCACTTACAGCCTCTGGCAACCAAGTCCCTACTCTCTGTTTCTATGAGTTTGACGTGTTTTTTGTTGTTGTTTTTAAAGATTCTACATACGAGTGATACCATGCAGTATTTGTCTTTCTCTGTCTGGCTTATTTCACTAAGAGGATATCTTTTCTTGATAACACCCTGACCATTTCCCAAAAACCTGTCTCTTCCAAGTGCTAGGA
Organism: Myotis myotis; assembly: GCF_014108235.1. Classification (NCBI taxonomy): domain Eukaryota; kingdom Metazoa; phylum Chordata; class Mammalia; order Chiroptera; family Vespertilionidae; genus Myotis; species Myotis myotis. Next base: position 10,119,970 of record NW_023416315.1, read on the forward strand.
CCTGAGGCCTTCGTGCTGTCTCCTCAAGCTCCTGCGAGGTACCCATCCCACCCCCTCCTCTCAGTATGTGAATAGGTAACCTTTATAGACTGACTTGGGTTTGTCGTAGACAGAATAATGGTTTCCCAAAGATGTTTATGTCCTAATCTGGAGCCACTGAAATACATTAAGTTATATAGCAAAGGGAATGCGGGTACTAATTAGCTGGCCTTAAAATAATGAAATTATCCTGGATTATCCTGGGGGGTCCAGTGTGACTACAAGGGCCTTACAAGCGGAGGGAATCATGGGCAGAGAACCAGAGAGACAGCATTGTGAGAAGGTGTTGGCCCAGTGTTGCTGGCTTTGAAGATGGAAGGTGACTGTAAGTCGAAGAATGCAGGCAGCCTCATAAGATGGAAAGGGCAAGGAAATGAATTCTCCCATAGGTTTCCAGAATGAACACTGACACCTTAATTTTAACCTAATGAGTTCCATTTTGGACTTCAAACCTCATATCAGATTCTTTACACCAGAATTATAAGATGATAAATTTGTGTTGCTATTAAGTCTGTGGCAATTTATTACAGTAGTAATAGAAAATGAATACCAGATTTATCTAGGTAAGTGGTTCTCAACCTTCTGGCCCTTTAAATACAGTTCCTCATGTTGTGACCCAACCATAAAATTATTTTCGTTGCTACTTCATAACTGTAATGTTGTTACTGTTATAAATCGTAATGTAAATATCTGATATGCAGGATGGTCTTAGGCGACCCCTGTGAAAGGGTCGTTCGACCGCCAAAGGGGTCACGACCCACAGGTTGAGAACCGCTGATCTAGGTTGTTTTTTTTTTTTAATTAAATCTTTATTGTTCAGATTATTACATTTGTTCCTCTTTTTCCCCCCCATAACTCCCCTCCTCCCAGTTCCCGCCCCACCCTCTGCCCTCACTCCCCACCCACTGTCCTCATCCATAGGTGCACGATTTTTGTCCAGTCTCTTCCCGCATCTCCCACACCCCTTTCCCCCCCAAGAATAGTCAGTCCATTCCCTTTCTACGACCCTGATTCTATTATAATCACCAGTTCATTCTGTTCATCAGATTATTTATTCACTTGATTCTTAGATTCACTTGTTGATAGATGCATATTTGTTGTTCATAATTTTTATTTTTACCTTTTTCTTCTTCTTCCTCTTCTTAAAGGATACCTTTCAGCATTTCATATAATACTGGTTTGGTGGTGATGAACTCCTGTAGCTTTTCCTTATCTGTGAAGCTCTTCATCTGACCTTCAATTCTGAATGATAGCTTTGCTGGATAAAGTAATCTTGGTTGTAGGTTCTTGGTATTCATCACTTTGAATATTTCTTGCCACTCCCTTCTGGCCTGCAAAGTTTCTGTTGAGAAATCAGCTGACAGTCGTATGGGTACTCCCTTGTAGGTAACTGAGTTTCTTTCTCTTGCTGCTTTTAAGATTCTCTCTTTGTCTTTTGCTCTTGGCATTTTAATTATGATGTGTCTTGGTGTGGTCCTCTTTGGATTCCTTTTGTTTGGGGTTCTCTGTGCTTCCTGGACTTGTAAGTCTATTTCTTTTACCAGGTGGGGGAAGTTTTCTGTCATTATTTCTTCAAATAGGTTTTCAATATCTTGCTCTCTCTCATCTTCTGGCACCCCTATAATTCTGATGTTGGTACGCTTGAAGCTGTCCCAGAGGCTCCTTACACTATCTTCGTATTTTCGGATTCTTTTTTCATTTTGCTTTTCCGGTTGGGTGTTTTTTGCTTCCTCGTATTTCAAATCTTTGACTTGATTCTTGGGCTCCTCTGGTCTGCTGTTGGGAGTCTGTATAATATTCTTTATTTCAGTCAGTGTATGCTTAATTTCTAATTGGTTCTTTATCACAACATCGAGGGTCTCATTAGATTTCTCGAGGATCTCATTAAGTTTATCAGCGGCTTCTAGACAGTTCTTGAGAGACCTTAAAAATGTGGTTCTGAACTCTATATCTTCCATTGACAATTTTGTCCTGTTTTTTTTGTCTCCACATTTTGTTATGCTTTCTTGGTGCACCCCCTAGTGGTCTTTGTGCTCAGTCTTGTAGTTAAGCCTTGATTGTTGTAGCTAATACCAGGGAGGGTTTGACCTCCAGGCCAAGTGGCTGTGAGAATCAGCTGTGTCTGCAGTGAGAGAACTTCTGTCCTCTAGGGAGGTGCTAATCTGGCATTTGCCTGAGGCTATCCGGCAAATGCCTCTGTGCAGGGCTTGGGCGGGGCGGGTGGGTTGCAGGGGATCAAAGGGTGGGCCGAGAGAGAGCAGTTATGGCTGCTCTCAGTCCTGTCCCCAGGGGCTCTGCCTCTCTGAGTCCCAGCAACCGCTGCAAACCTCGGAGAGAAAGCTGCACTCGCTCGGACCGAAGCTAGACAGTACCGCTTCTCCTGTTTGAGTCAGGGTCCCTAAAGACTCGCCCGGATCTGGAGCTCAGAGTCTGCGACTCCCTCCCAATTGAAAACGCCAACCGGACCCTCAGCCACCAGCCTGCTCTGCATGCACTCCGCACCTCAGTATTTGACTTCAGCACTGCACCTCCTCTGAGTGTCGGTATGTGTTTCTCTTTCCTCCTAGTTGTAGGACTTCCACACAGCCAGTGTTCCTGTGGTTCTGGGTGATGTCCGTTCCGTCTTTTAGTTTCACTTTTGAAGTGGTTGTTCGAGGCAGCAAACTCCGGCGTTAACCTATGCCGCCATCTTGGTTGTAGGTTGTTCTTTTTAAAAAATTAAATGTATTGGTATAATATTTGTTAATGACATTATGTAAATTTCAGGTTTATGTTATAATATGACATCTATATACTCTATTGTGTGCTCACCACCCAAATTCTAGTCTTTCTGTCACCACCCACTTGACACCCTTATTCTCTTCTTCTTCCAACCCCCTTCCCCTTTGTTAACTTCCATTCTGTTGTCTCTGTCTATGAATTTGTTTGTTTTTCTTGTTTGTTGCTTTTGAGTTTATATCCCATGAATGAAATCATATGTTTCTTGTCCTTTTCCATCTGACTTGTTTCACTTGGCATCATACTCTCAAGGTTCATTCATGTTGTTATAAATGGCAATATTCCATCTTTTTTTTTTCTTTTATAGCTAAGTAGTATTATTCCTGTGTGTGTGTGTGTGTGTGTGTGTGTGTGTCTCCTCCCCATCTTTATCCAATTATCCGTCAAAGGACACTTAGGTTGTTTCCAAATCTTGGCCATTGTAAATAATGCTGTAAATGAACATAGTTTATTCCTTTTTATTGTTGATATCCATTCTGCTTTATGGATGTCCTAGAGTTTGTTTAACTATTCATCAATGAGGGACATTTGGGTTCTTTCTAGTATTTTGTTATTATGGATAAAACTGCTTTGAACATTTGTATGCAGGTTTTGTGTGAACATAAGTTTTTATTTCTCTAGGATAAATGTCTAAGAGTGCAATTACTGCGTAATGCATGTTTAGTTTTCTTAACAAATTGACAAAATGCTTTCCAGATTTGTTAATAAATTGCCCAAATGGGCTGTACCATTTTATATTCCCCCTCCAGCAATGTAGGAGAAATCTAGTTTCTCTGCATCCTTGTCAACATTTGGTGTTACTTCTAATTTATCTGTTATAATAAGTGCATAGTAGTATCTTATGGCTTTAATCTGAATTTCCCAAGTGGCATGATGATGAACATCTTTTCATATGTTTATTTGCCATTTAGTGAAATATCTGTTTGTCTTTTTTCCGTTTTCTAATTTTTTTTACTGTTTTGAATTAAAAAATATATTCTAGATATAGGGCCTTTGCTGGCTATGCATAATCATATACTTTGAAAAATTAATTTCAACTATGTAAGAAGAACATGAATGCATTCTTAATTCCAAAATAGTAATATAAGATAAAGTTTAAACCCGCAAATCCTTTCCTATTCCACCATCCTCCCAGAGGTAACCGTTATTATGTACTTGAGGTATAGCTATCTAGATATTTAAAAATACTTTTCTCAAAATATACAAATTCATAAAATGCCTATAGTGTTGTTTTAGAAATATGTTTTGCAAAATAGTTGTATTATTTGTATCACAGTGCAAAATGCATTTTTGACTCAAAAATATTTTAGGGATTTCTCCATGCCAGTGGTTTTCAATCTGTTTCGTCTCATGGCACACATAAACTAATTACTAAAATTCTGTAGCACACCAAAAAATATATTTTTTGCCAATCTGACAAAAAAAGGTATAATTTTGATTCATTCACCAGATGACCATTGTTGACTGTTTTCATTTCTAAATTTGATAATCTAAAGGAAAAGAGGTCAGCACTCTGACTAGTCAGTTATTGCATGTTTTAAAAATCCTTGCCGCACACTGGTTGAAAAGTGCTTTCCTGTGCTGATAAACATCATCAGTCTGTTTCTTTAAACTACTGTACAGTCAGTAAGTCACTGTATGACTATGACACATTCTGTTGAGTCATTCCTCTGTTCCTAGGCATCTAGGTAGTGGCTAGTGTTCCTCTGGGAAACGGCTACAATAAACCACACCTGGTACGTGACTCTGCAATCGTTTCTTTAGAGCAGGGGTGGGGAACCGGCCGCAGAAGGCCCGAGAAATCCTAGTCTGGCCCTACCAAGGCATTAGCGGTGAGTTAATTAAATGTCTGAGCAAAAACAGCAGGCTGATTTTTAAGCTGATAATTTTGTATGGCTCACGAATGATGTTGGAAGTATCCAAATGGCCTTTGGCAGAAAAAAAGTCCCACATCCCTGCTTTAGAGAGACAGAAAAAGTAAACTTTGTGTATTAAGGTATGGGCTTTTTATATTTTAGTAGATCCTGCCAAAGCGCTCACCAACATGTGTGTTTTCCCATACAATGGCCAACAGCCACATAATTTTGAATATAAGATCCACTATTTTGTTTTTCAATTGCCTACAACTGCAAAGAGGAGGAATGTTTGAGGTGGGCCTTGAGCAGGAGTGGGATTTAGACAAGTAGCAGGTGAGGGTAAGGTGGGCAGACCTTTCACACTTATTGTCTTCTGTGTCCCAGCCACATACTTTCAGTTCATCTCTATTAGGAACAGTCATTGACCGGAGGAATCTAGGGAGATATGAAGACTAAATTCAATGCAGACTCTGGATTGGACTGTGAAACAGAAAAAGTTTCTGGAAAAACTGGTGAAAGTTAATAAAGTCTGTGGTTTAACTAATTGTCTTTTGTACAAATGTTAATTTATTAGTTGTGACCCTGATTGTATTAACGTTAGTAGTATATAGGAAAGATATATAGGAATTCTTTGCAACTTTTCTGTAAATCTAAAATTCTAACACAAAAACCTATTAAAAAAATCTTAAACATGTAATAAAATACATGGAGACACATTTGGATCCCGATTCAAATTATAATTTTTTTTTGAGAAAACATCAGTAACTTGAATATAGATTGGGTATTAGAGAATATTAAAAATATTTTGTTAGATGTGATGTTTATGAACAAAAATCATCTTGACCTATTGAAGGTGCATACTGAAGTATTTATGGGTGGAATGATGCAAGTATTTATGGGTAAAGTGATATAATTCCTTGGAGTTACTTGAAAATACTCTAGAAAAAAGTGGAGTTGGGGAAAAAAGATGAAAACATTTGGGAAAATATTAATACTTACTGAAACTGGATGAAAGGTACCCGGGGTCTATTATACCATTATTCTCTTCACTCTTATGAATAACTAAATTGTCTATAGTAACAAGCTATATAGATAACATTGCTCCATGGATGTAACTCAGACTCCCCACTTTTTAAATCTGACAGGACTTTTTCACACCTTGATAGCACTTCCCATGTTGCTTTACACTGGTCACAGAATCTGTCTCTCTTTTTTCTGGTTTGAAGGCTTCTTTGCGCCTTTTTAAAATTTCTTTACTTTTATTTTTTTACAAATCTCTACCAATCCTATTCACCCCAACAAATACTTGCTGCGCATTAGCATGTGTGCCTGGCCTGTGCTACCAAGGGGCCATGACGGGGAAAAGCAGACTGCAGCTAACGCATTGAAGTCACAGTCCAGAGGCACCCGCAGGTATTAAGCACCTGCGGCAGTAAATGTCATTGCTATGAAGAGTGTTGTACGGGAGGCTCTGGTGTCGTGATAAGGACGAGTCCACAATCAGAGCTGGCAGGTGCTGTAACTGTCGGGGCTGCAGCCTGAAAGTCGTTCCCGCCCATGGAGGTGCTCCTTTCCGCAGAAGCCCAGGCGTCAGCTCTCAGACCTGCTCCTTTACCTTCCAATTAAACAAGCCTTGCCGACCTTTTTTTTTTTTTTTGGTCCTCCCACACACTCTGCCCTTAGGAGCATTTTCTGCTAGGTCCTAGGTGAAGCACCAAGCACTTCAGCTGTTTATGTTCCTTGGAGCTTTTGATAAAAGCCACCTTGTCCTTCTATTACGTTAACCATGAAAGTGAATGACAGGTCTTTCAGCCTCTTAAACAGATGTTCAGTGCCCTGCCCGCCCTCTATCCCCAGAAACGGAGTTTCTTAAAGATCGAGAATGCAGATGACCGAACCTTCCTCCCCACCCGCTGGCCATGCATCTGCAGCCCACCACAGCTGCATGCAGGGCTGCTGGAGCAAAGGCTAGGAATAGGAAATTATTCTGCAGTTAAAAACGTATGGGATGAAAGCTGGTGACCTGCCAGAGAAATGCTGCCTCTTTACTGAGGTCATGGAAAAAGCACGGCAAGGCCCGGCTCTACATTTGAGCTCTGCGCCTGGCTCTCCCGCCCAGCATCTCATCTATTAACAGCCAGGCCGTCATGACAAAACGCCTCTTCCGTGCAAAGCAGCCTCTGCAAGCTCTCCGAAGACAATCACTGAACAAGTGGCCACGGCCTTGGGGAAACCAGGCATTTCCCACCTTAGTATAGGCTACTCCATAATTAATTCTAGTCTCCACTCTGCAGTGATAAAGAGCATAGACTTGGGGGCCAGACTACTTTGCTTCCAATTTCAGTTAATAATCACTACTACTAGCTTTGTAGCCCTGGGAAAGTTATTCAACTGCTCTCCATCTGCAAAACAGGGGTTAACGATAGCACCTATTTCATAGGGTTATGAAATGTAAATGTATATATAGTATCTTGTTATTAGATGCACTGTGAGCTTGCTGCCATTATTGTTAGGGTTGAAAATCATAAGTAGGTCTAGCCTAGAGTAAGAACTAAACTTAATCTCTTACCTTCATTTTCTCTCCTAATGCATGTGGCTCGTAACTCATGTCCCTCACCTGGCCTGTTGGATTCCCAGTAGTGCCCACAGGAGGTGGTCCATAAAAATGTACTGAAAACTAAAGGTATGAAGACCTCTATTGACCTGCCACTTCTGACTGCCAAAGTATCTGCTAAAGGAGATTTCTAATACCTAAATGAACTGAATTTTGAAAGACTGTGCTCAGTACTGGATCAATCGTTTCTAACCCACAGGCTGTTTGATAGTTAACAGGCCACTCTTTCTCACCAGACCCCGAATGTGAGAGAGAATGGGCTGAAACTTGGTGAAATGGTAACAGGGTGGTTACTCCAGCAACAATTTGGAAATTAAATAGTCTCAGGGGGAGGGGAGGCTTCTGTTTTGCACATGAATATGAAGCTGTCACTCTATTCATTCTAGAGTTTAATGTATTCTAAAACTAATGCACAATTTTGTGAATTTCACGGCAGCCTGAGTACCTTCTATGTAATTGTGCGCGTGGGATTCTTCTATTTCTGAGCCTCGACTAAACCTGAGCAATGATAACACTGTTATTTAGGAAATCTGGTGTCACACAAAAGAAGTCTCAAAAACAGATAGCTCAAAAGATCTAGTTGTTTTCTAAATCTCTGGTAAAGATACCCAGGGTTGATAAATCTGAATTTTACATGTCATATTGTAAACATCAAGTAACACCACAAACATTTTTAAAAAAGGAAGTTTATTGGTCTTTAAATGGCTCAAATTGCAAATAAAGCAACTGGGTAGTGGCATCAGCCTAAGACATGTGATGTGTCTGTCAGTTGGCTTCATAGCACCTCAGTACCCAGGAGAGGAAAGGTCTCAAAGCAAAGTCACAATGTTAGTGGTTAGGACCCCTGGTTAAATAAGACCACAATGAGTACACATGGAGAGCGCAGGGCCCACAGGGCCGGTGTGACATTGGTACTTTAATTCTGACATGGCATAGCCTATGAAAAATACCAAATAAAAGATGTACATCTCAAACCCTTTCAGGACAAGTATTTAACATAACAAGCCAGGTGCAATATCTAAAGAGCTGAGTTTCTAAAAAGCCTATTTTTGTTAACTTTACTTACACGTCTGTTACCTGGAATGCCTGAACTATTGAAATTAGGACTGAGCAAAAAGAAAGAAAAACTCTGCGAATCAATTGTCTTAGCTCCGTTCCAAAAAATAAAAGAAAAATCGGACAGTGGTAGATTTCCCACTGAAATTATGTTCCTAAATAGCATGCTAGAATTCTTCCAGTGGGCACCCCACACAATGGTGACACAGGCCTAAGGTTTTACCTGTGCATGCTTGTTTTCTGCACTGTACTCAGGTTTGATTGCTTGATGTTAACTTTAAGGAAAATATAGCTACAGTGTTCATTATGAACACAAACAGGAGACAATACACCTAATAACGCCCATATAGCCAAAATGTAATCTCATGAGTACAAGTTTAGAAATTAACAGGTGGTGCCCTCCCGGGTGGCTCAGTTGGTCAGTGTCATCTTGTACACCAAAAGGTTACAGGCTCGATTCCCAGTCAGGGCAATCACATGGGAGGCAGCTGATGGATGTTTTCCTCTCACACCGATGGTTCTCCCTCCCACCCCCTTCCTCTAAAAATCAATAAAAACATATCCTGTGATGAAGATGGAAAAAAAATTTAACAGGTGGCAAGCATGACTATTTCCCCAAAGTTCTAGTGCAAAAATGCATTAATGCTACTGATGTTTTTCCTGTGATTGCTCCAAGGAGAAAAAAACCTTAACATGCTTGCCACTTGTGGAAAGAGAATTCCAGCGACTAGCATCTTAAAGAAAAAGAGGGTTCACTAAAATGTAACTGGTGTTGAATCCTCATAGTCTAAAACTATCTTACAGGTATATGCTGGCCCTTCGTTTTAAGCTCCCGTACTGTTAATTAAAAGCATTCAGGAGCTCTGGAAGCTTACTTTGAAGAACCAGAGTATGGCACACATTTTAAATTTGAACAGACTCCCTAGCAGTTACTTCTCAAGAACCTTTGTATTCCTTACCAGGTGCAGTCTCTCTCTCCAGGACACACGGGGTAATGGCCCATGGCACCAAAGAGGACACACCCAGAATGATGTAACTGGGTATTTTTAGTTTCTAAGTTAAGGCATATTTAAAAATGTCCATGTGCAAGTTTACACCACTCTTCTAGGTCAATCACCAGGTAATTAATGCAGGTTCACAGATAAATTACTCTCATAACTATATGCAACAATCATGCCAATAACTTTTCTTCTATATTTTGCATAATAATGGTTAAAAAAAGTGGTACAGTTTAACTATCGTTCACAATTGTCATTTTCAAGGCAGTAGGAGACCACAACATTTTAAAATGATATAAAATAGCTTTACCTCCCACTCTCCACCCCCAGCGCACCCCTTTAACAGTTTAGTAAAGACTGCCCTCAAAACACAAGCTCATACATTACATTCAGGATCGTGATAATGTAGGCAATTATGAAGTAAGTTGAACTTTGCTTCTTGTGAAGCCTCATTAATTTCTTTTTAAAGCGAATCTGACTTTCAGTGAAGTTCCAATTCATGCTTTTAGTGATACATAACGATTTCCAAAATGTTAAAGTAATTTCAGTCAATTGAGCCTTCAATGGCAATGCTTATAAATTATATTTATTAGTATGGTCAAGATAAGAAAGGAGTTTGGGCTTTGATTATAAAATGCAGCATCTTTCTCTGATTCTCTTGGCTAAACTTTTCCTTTTCTTTTTTCCATTCTTTTCTTTGCTATCTTCCATCTTTCTGGCTCGAATTTCCCTCATTAAATCAAAAAATACCTAGAAAGAAGAAAAGAAGGTAAATAAAGCAAACAGATAGTATGAGCTTGGTACTTGTCGGAATCACAGCAGTAACCCTTGGACATAATATAAGAAAAAATATTTAAGGGCTGTTTGAGGAGCATAGGGAGAGGAAAATTAAAGTCTACTTCTCTACGTATATTGGAAAAATGTAAAAATTGGGAAATTTTCTGAATTACATTTTTTGGTAAAAATGTTCACATAATATAACCCGGTCTTTCCATTCCAATTTTTAAGATAAAAGTGATGACAGCTCCAAAGATAAAACTCAATGGATTGCATCTGAATTATGAAAAAGCCTAATTATAGAACACTTTGCAGATCTAAAAAGAATGTGGTACATCTATATAGAATGCCATGGAAAGAACTACAAGCCCTATCCATCGTACAATTTAAAAAACAAACCACAGAAATTGTCTATCATCATATACAGAAATGCTATACATATAATATATAAACACACTATACATTTATATACTACGTACTGTAAAAACCCCACTTATACGGGGAAAAACAAGCAAACACACTCTCCCTTAGACTCTGTATGCTGGCCTATAAATGCAAGCAAACGCCTGGAAAGATACATACATGTTGGCAGCGGTTACCTACAGGAAGGGGAGGGAAGTAGAATCTAGGTGAAGAGTGACTCACTTTTTCCTCATACTTCTCCCTCCAAATTATGAATTTTTTTTGCACAATAAGCATATTGTATAAGCAATATACAATGAAAAAGCAAACAAAATAATATTAAAAAGCCAAAGCCTTTAGCTACAAGGGTATTAAGAAGGTCATCAGATGAACCTGGCACCCAGTCAGTACACAAGCAGGTATGTCGGATGGTCCTCTAAATCTGGGTAATTCCTCTGTGATAGGCATAGCCTCCTGGAACAGGCTAGGCTCTAGCTCAGGGGTCCTCAAACTACGGCCCGCGGGCCACATGCAAATACAAATACAAATATTGTATTTGTTCCCGTTTTGTTTTTTTACTTCAAAATAAGATATGTGCAGTGTGCATAGGAATTTGTTCATAGTTTTTTTTTAAACTATAGTCCGGCCCTCCAACGGTCTGAGGGACAGTGAACTGGCCCCGTTTAAAAAGTTTGAGGACCCCTGCTCTAGCTTAACAACTCTGATGGTCACGAAGCTTTTTCACAAGGTGGATTCACTGATGGATTTAAATCTGCCTCTCTGAAGCATCTACCCAATGGTCCATTTGGAAACCAGATGAGGACAGAATTTTGTAGGGAGATAGTATCTGTTTTCTGTGACAAAACATGATAGTTTTCCACTTGATAGACCGTATGGTTTAGAGAAGTGGTTGGCAAACCACGGCTTGCGAGCCACAGGCGGCTCTTTGGCCCCTTGAGTGTGGTTCATCCACAAAATACCACATGCGGGCTCGCGCATACAGTGCGACTGAAACTTCGTGGCCCATGCACAGAAGTCGGTTTTCAGCCTGGGTGAGTCTATTTTGAAGAAGTGGCGTTAGAAGAAGTGGGGGGTGTCGGTCGGTCGGGCCACGGGATACACGGGGGGGGGGGGGGGGGGCCTGCACGCGCACGATTCATGCACGAGTTGAGGATGGGAGAGTTGGAAGGGGTCGACCTCAGCGAACGTACCTCAATCAGATTGAGGATGATTTTAGCAAAGGCCAGCTTAGGAGTACCCTAATTAAGTTAATAACAATGTACCTACCTATATAGTTTAAGTTTAAAAAATTTGGCTCTCAAAAGAAATTTCAATCGTTGTACTGTTGATATTTGGCTCTGTTGACTAATGAGTTTGCTGACCACTGGTTTAGAGTATGTTCTACAACCTGCTCAAAACATCAGTGAGGAGAAAACAAAGTATATATACACTAATGCTATGATAATGTGCAATACTGCCGTTCAAAACCCCAAACGTACAACCTTAAAACATATTTTCATTAATACTTTAAAAAACATTGGCCATAACTTTAGAGAAAACTTGTATACTGAGGAGAAATTTTATAGCATTCATTTTGTACAGATATCTTGGATCTATAGGAATCTGACCATGTGACTAAAAAAACTTTAATCAGCTTGATATAGTAATGACACTGTCTTAAGACCTACAGTAAGTGAACAAAAAAAAATTGCTAATGTTTTTAACCTTCTGAATTCTGGATCAGGGCTGTAAATCTACAAGCACAAGGAGAGTTCCCTAGAACATGAGGCCACCTAGAGCAGCGCTGTTCCTCAGGCAGTGGGCTTCAGCAGTCCAGTCTGCACCACCTGGGAGACAACCAGTATGCAAACTCTCAGGTTCCACCCTGAACCAAAGCAATCAAAATCTCTGGGGAGTAAGACCAGGAATCTGTGTCTTTAAGAAATACCTATTTTTATTTATTTCAGAAAGAAAGGGAGAGGGGGAGAGAGAAACATAAATGATGAGAGAGCATCATTGATCGGCTGCCCCCTGCACGCCCCCTACTGGGGATCGAGCCTACAACCTGGGCTTGTGCCCTTGACCAGAATCGAATCAGGGACCCTTCAGTCCGCAAGCTAACGCTCTATCCACTGAGCCAAACCAGCTAGGGCGAAATGTGTGTTTATCAAGCACTTGGTGGGGTCTAGATGGTTGGGGGCTGAAAAAGGCTCCCCCACCCCGGCTCTAAGCACCTGTGTTGCCTCAGCCCAACAGGCAGTTTTCCTAAATACTGAAGACAATCGCTGGCAGCAGGATGAAATGCGCCTGGGAAGGCTCCTAGAAACAAGGTAGCGTGTTCCTCTCCCGGTCTCCAGGAAAGACCAATCTGAACCAAGTGGGACTATAAGGAAAGAGGGTAGGCAGTTTCCCTTTCCACTCAGGGCAAAACAGAGGTTGAGGATGGGGAGTAGAGTTATACAGAGATTTAAAAATCCTCTAATCTAGGGCTCTTTCACTTTTGAGAACTTAAATGGGGAGACAGGTGTCAGCTCTGCGGACTGATAAAATTCCTTCTAAATCATCCAGCCACCAATCAAGAAAAGAAAGGGGAGGGAAAAAAAGGGCAAGCATTCAAGCCAGGAATCCCAGCAGTGCAACAACAAAAATGTGCATTCGCTATGGTGTCTCCTGTTGTAATGTCTCTTGGAAACCAAGGGACAAAGTGAAGTAAGAAATCCCTAACATGTTGCACTTGAGCATTCAGGGCTGACAAAAAAAATCAACACATATTAAATTGTGATTTGAAAGTCTCAGAATGTCTGGACAAAATGGAGCAGAGTTAAATCAAATCAGCCTATTTTTAACATGCAGTACAGCGGGCCACCTTTACCTTGTCGACGTTAGCTCGTGTTTTAGCAGATGTTTCCACATAGTTCACATTCCACTGGTCAGCTCTGGTTTTCGCCTCTTCTACAGAAACCTGCCTTTTATCTTCTAAATCTGATTTGTTACCAACCAGCAGAAATGGAACATTCTCATCTTCTTTTACTCTTAAGATCTGCTCCCTGGATGAGAGAAAATGGGAAAGAAACATTAACATTACCTGTACTTGTTAAAATAATTAAAATGCCACCTGCTTTTGGCACTTATTTGTTTCTGCATAATAACAATCAGCTCATTTATTCCATAGTAGGAAATGTGCAGCACTTCTTCCTTATTCTACCATCAACCATTTGAGTTACACATTCACTTAACTGAAAAAGGAAAAATACCCCAAGGAAGACAGTATAAAATATGGCAGATGAGGTACGAAATAAAAGTATCAAATGCAAGTTCCCCCTGAATGCTTTCCAGAATTCCACCTAGGATACATGACCTTTTGTCATCCTATCTCCTCAGATTCCACTTGGCTAGGACAGTTCTCAGACCTTCTTTGTTTTTGATGACCTTCACAGTTTTGAAGAGTGCTGGTTAGGTAATTTGTAGAAAAATATCTATTATGATTTGTCTGATGCTTTTCGCATGATTAAACTGGGGTCATGGGATTTTGGAGGACACAAATGGAGAGAATGCCATTCTTATCACACCATATCAAAGATCCAACTAAATGTTTTTAAAGCCCCACACATGCTGGAAATATCTGGAAGTCAGCTCTTTAGTATAGATTTTGCATTTAGAGATGAGTTTCCAGCTTTGAAAGTGCCACCAATTTTAAAGATAGCACTGCCCTTCCTAGTCATGCGACTCTGAATACAGCCCTTTTTTTTTTGCCTCAGTTTTCTCATTTGTAAAGTAGGACTACAATAATATCTTCCTTATACAATTGCTGTGAGAATTAAACATAAAGTGCTTAGCACACAGTAAATATTCAGGAAATGCTAGCTACTCTTATGGATTATTACTAATCCATTGGAGAAAGATGTTTTCTTATAAAATCAACAAACAAGAGAAATTTGTGAGATAGGTTTACTAGCTTACTATCTTACAGATGCCTCTCCTCTGAAATCAAGAGACATTGAAACTATAGAAATGTAAATACTTTAGACTAAGAGAAAATCAGAAAATTAAGGGATTAGAACAGGGGTCCTCAAACTACGGCCCGCAGGCCACATGCAAATACAAATATTGTATTTGTTCCCATTTTGTTTTTTTACTTCAAAATAAGATATGTGCAGTGTGCATAGGAATTTGTTCACAGTTTTTTTTGAAACTATAGTCCGGCCCTCCAACGGTTTGAGGGACAGTGAACTGGCCCCTGTTTAAAAAGTTTGAGGACCCCTGGATTAGAGTGACAGATCAGCAGGTGCATCTGATTTTGTAGGACTCTTACCGTGACGTTTCACAGTATCAATCTGTCCTGGTTTATTTCCAGGTTAGTTTATTTTGTGGCTCTTAGCATCTGCTAAATGATGCCACCACCTCCACTGCTGCTAACATTTTGAGTGCTCACAATGCAGCAGGTGCTTTAAATGTTGTAAGTGCTTCCCATTTATTATCTGATTTAATCCTCACCCCTAACTACAGATAATACTAGTATTATCGTCCTACTACAGGTAAGGAAAATGAGGCACAGAGAACTTATGTACTTTGCTTAGTCACAGTTAAGTAGAAGTAGGATATGAGTTTGAGAAATCTAACTCCAGAGCACACACACACTTCTACACTAGATACTATGGGGCCTCCCCATAATGGAATGTCTAACGGAACAAACCCTGTTCAAAAGGTTTAGTTCCCAAAAGTTAGTCATCACAAGAGCCCCCTACCTCTGATACGGAATGAACACCAAGGTGTCCACTGGGCATTATGGTGAGGGTCTCCACGTTACAGGACATTTCCCCTGCATGGCAAAGTTACAAACTGGCAGAGGGAAACCTCTTTATTCTAGTTATAGTCATCAGAGCCAACCTGTGGGAGAAGATGAGGTAAAAGAAAGGTGGGAGAAAAGTGTTGATCATATGAAGACATTTACCTTTCTGAGAAAATGTTTTCAATTAGTTGTTTCAACTGAGGGTTAGGATTGATACTAACAAGGTAACTAGTGATACAATATGATGTCATAAAATACTTTAATTACATAGTTTAAAAACAATGCCTTACATAATAATGTTTAATACATTAAAAAATACACAGTAGGGAAAGGGCTGCATTTTAAAAAGAAAATTCGCCATATTCCATTTTAACAACATGAAATGGGATGGCCATATGGTGTGATAAAACAGCCATCAGTTGTTTAACGAGAGCCAGTATTGCAGAGTTTTTAAAAGCAAGAATAGGGACCTCCTGATTTTAACTGCTTTGCCACTCCTAACTGCATGGCCGGGGGGAGGTCACTGAATCTTTGTGTGCTTTGGTTCCTTCATTTATAAATTTGGATAATATTTAACATACACACACTTTTAAGAAGTCACTAATGATATGCATTATTTATTTCATGAACTACTAAGAAAAATTGCTGCCAATTAAGATGTCATACAATATGATGCAGCCCTGATTTTAATAGATGACAAAATGTAAAAACTGTGTGTCTTAGCATCATTAGTACCACATTCACCTGGTTACTGATGAAGTGATAAACACTCTGACTCAATGCTTGCAGGACACTCTTTGGATCCGAATTATTAGTTTTTCTAGTATGAATAAACTACGGACCATACATACAGTCACCTCCATCCTTCACCGATTTGTAGTTACCTTAAACATTCTTTCAGAAAGTAGAAATGTTAATGGAGTACCGAATATGGGTGACAGGCTGAGCTGTACAGTTCTAGAATGCTATGTTTCCTACCACTCACATGATCTCTTGCAAAAAGCATCTCAACACTCAGCATTATTGGTATTAAATTTATGATGTATCTGTGAAGAGGATTTCGGCCAATCACAATCTTCCCAGTGCTGGTAACACCAATTTGCTGCTACTTTCTTACCCAGTTTCTTTTGTGAACACCAGCCTAAACCAGTGGTCAGCAAACTGCGGCTCGCGATCCACATGCGGCTCTTTGGTCCCTTGAGTGTGGCTCTTCCACAAAATACTGACTTCTGTACATGGGCCATGAAGTTTCAATTGCACTGTACATGTGCACCCGCACGTGGTATTTTGTGGAAGAGCCACACTCTGCCAACCACTGGCCTAAACTAAGATGTTAATAACTGACTTACCACTCAGTCTCACTAACCACCAGGAATGTAAGAATAACTCTAATTTGTGACTCTAGCACTTCTGGTCATATTATATATAATCATTAATTTATTTCTTTTAAAAAAATTTAAAAAAAATATATTTTATTGATTTTTTACAGAGAGGAAGGGAGAGGGATAGAGAGTTAGAAACATTGATGAAAGAGAAACATCGATCAGCTGCCTCCTGCACACTCCATACTGGGGATGTGCCTGCAACCCAGGTTCATGCCCTTGACTGGAATCGAACCTGGGACCCTTCAGTCCACAGGCCGACGCTCTATCCACTGCGCGAAACTGGTTAGGGCAAATTTATTTCTTAATAAATACCTACAAAACTACTATGAGTCAGGTGCTTCAGGAAGAGCCAGTATTGAAATTACAGTGTGATTAATGCTATCAGAAACATGGCCGTGGAAAACTTGGACGTAATGGGTTCAGAGGTGAGAAGGCAACATTCTTTGAAGTTATTAATAAGTTGGTTTTATTAGCTGCTTTCCTGGATGTCAGAGAAAGATACTGCTGTGTCTAGAACATTCATACACATTTGCTTACTGTGATGCTCTCTTTAAATAGAGCTAAAGAGGGTATTACATTATAGACTTTTAGAATAAGAACCTTTACAAACTGGTCCAGCTTCTTCATTTTTGACATAAAAGTGTGAATCAAAAAAAAGCAAGAGAGTCTACTAACATTTCTATCAATTGTTTACTAAGCATTATATGTTATTAGAGGCCCAATGCACGAAATTCGTGCAAGAGTAGGCCTTCCTTCCCCCGGCTGCTGACACCAGCTTCCCTCTGGCACCTGGGACCCGGGCTTCCCTTGCAGCCCCAGCTTTGTCCAGAAGGTCATCTGGTCTAATTAGCATAGTACACTGCTATTATTATAGACTAGAGGCCCGGTGCACAAAATTTGTACATGGGGGAGGGGGGTCCCCTCAGCCTGGCCTGCACCCCCTCCAATCTGGGACATCCCTCTTGCAATCTGGGACCGCTGACTCCTAACTGCTTGCCTGCCTGCCTGCCTGATCACCCCTAACCCCTCTGCCTGCCTGCCTGATCGCCCCTAACCCCTCTGCCTGCCTGTCTGATCGCCCCTAACCCCTCTGCCTGCCTGCCTGATCGCCCCTAACCCCTCTGCCTGCCTGCCTGATCACCCCTAACTGCCTCTGCCTGCCGGCCTGATTGCCCCTACCTTGCCCCCCTGCTGGCCTGATCAACCCTAACTGACTCTGCCTTGGCCCCTGGCCTAAGCCGCAGTCTGGCCTCCCTCTGTGGGAGGCGACCTGGTGGATCAGGGGAAGGTGCCGCCCCCTTTACCCCCGCTGCTGCTGCCACTGCTGGCCTGAGCCTTGGCCCAGGCCTCGTAGCAGCCGCCATGGCTTTGTCCGGAAGTGCCGGAAGCCGGTCCATCCTTGCTGCTTGACACAGTTGCTGCAGGAAAGAAACATCTGCACAGCATATGTTTCAAGGGACCTGGCATATATAGCATACTGTTCTTAATATGTTTGCTCCCCTTAGCGCTGTGTGTTTTAACCAAGGTCACCTCTCCGAGAAAGGTTGTTTTCCCAGGTAGGGATTTTTCCCTGAAGTCAGGGAGGGGATGAAAACTCCTTAACTAAGTGCCAGGCGGGTAGTTAATCACTTTAACTACAAACAATCATGCTTAAGCTACATAATCTTTACTCCCTGGAATGGAGATAAGAAACGCCCTAACCTTTGTAATAGAAATTGACAGGATTATAATCAACTGGTATAAATACGGATGTAACAAGACAATAGACAGCAGAACCTCTCTGGAGATCCAGACCAGAACTTGGCTGGAGATCCTGGCTGGAGATCCTGGCTAGGCTGCTGATCAACTGAACACTGTCTCCGTGTCCTTCCTTCTTCGCCGACTCCGTCTATGCCTTTGGGAACCCCTGGACCCGCTGGGGTTGGACCCCAGCACGGAAGGACGTCCAGATGGTCGTCCGGAAGACGTCTGTTCTAATTAGTATATTACCCGTTTATTAGTATAGATATGCTAGCAACTGTGCCAATTACAGGTGCTAGGAACACTGACATGGATAAGAAATGAGTTCTGCTCTCAAGAATCTTTACCTATAAATCAAGCTCAGTATAAGTGCTATTGGAGCTGGGGAAAGTACATAGCAAACAGAGATGAAGAAACAATGGATTCCACCCTGAGGGGGAGGACCAGGAAGACTACACAGAGGAGCTGACACCTGTGGTGCACTTTGCAGGTTTGACCATGTGGACTGACAGTCCCCAATCCCCTTCCGATAATCGCTGGTCAGTCATTAGGACATTGTTGTTTATGAGAAGGGCAACATACTGCAGGTATAACAGAGGAGTAATGGATGATTCACTGTAATAGCAATAGCCCAAGAGTCTTTCTCTTGGCACAAAAATACCTTATTTCCTTGAAATACCACTTTGGCTTTGGTGACTATGGTGATAAAATTTATTCCATTACCTACAATAGAACTTGCTATGACACAATAAGCACTCAAATATTTGCTGAATGAATAAGCACTGACATTTATGTAACTTTCAACCTGTCTCCCAGTGTTACAAGCTACCACAATCTGCCACCCTTTGCACTTTACCACATACAAAACTGCTTCCTTATAGAAATCAACAAACTTAATTTTGTAAATAAATCCATTATTTTAAAAGGTTCTCAATGATATGCTTTTGTAAAGAATGTTCTTCTAGAATCCTTTAAGTTCTTGAGACTTTTAAGTGTACATAAAAAGGAATACTTTGTATACGCCTAGATTCAGTTCTTTACTCAGCCACCTGAAATAATTTCTTTCCTCAACTGTAGAAGTCCTTCTTGTTCTTCAGGCTCATCTATTTCATGAAGGCCTCTCCTGGGTCCTCTGTAATGATCACTGTTCATGTCTCCTACTTGTGACTAACCTGCTTTTGGTTTCATGCCTTACTCAACTAAGCTGTATGAATCTTGAAAACAAGACATGCTTCTTTTGTGTCCCCCATACCAAAGCAGGTACTTAACACAGAAATAAAAACATGTAATTAAAGAATACTTTTGATTATGCATGTAGTATTTATGAGACTACTCAGGAGCTTATTTATGTTACATTTCTCTTGGGTATAAAGAGAACCCCTCTCTCCCATATTCCTCTCTCCATCAAACCAAATGGATGTCAGATTTTGATTAAGCAAATGGTAAATAAGATAGAAAAGATATTATACAAAATAACCTAGTGTGCCAATCTACAGTATTATTATTTCTATTAAAAACCTCATTTCATGCTATCAGGACATCTATATTGTGAGGAGGATGGCAATATGCCTGCTGAGCACTACACAGGTGCTGAGAAAACAGTGACTAGCGAAGAAAGATTTAAAATGTGGGTCAGAGCTCCATTATGTGATCCAAATGTCAACTATTATGGCAGCAGTAATACTCTATTTCAAAGAGAAATACTACTATGATGCATGAAGAGACTACTGTAATGTTGGGTAGCGAGGCTGTCACAAACTCAAGCTCCAATACAGCTGGAACTGGAATAGCATCTGCGTGTAAGTACATAGTGGACAGAGCCACATATCAAAGAAGGAATAAACAAAATTAGACAGAGTGAAAGCCTACCAAGTAAGAACCTCTAGTTGTCCACATGTTTCTGGGGAAGAAACTGTTATGCAATAAGAGCATCAACATTACTCGCTGACATACCTGAAGTCAGCTGTGGCTGCAAAGGATTCCATTTCTGTAATAGAGAACACACAGAGGAAACCTTCCCCGCTCCGGAAGTAGTTGTCTCTAATGGCAGCGTAGTCCTCCTGCCCAGCTGTATCCAAGATATCGATCTGCACTTCCTCCCCATCCAGCACTACCTTTTTCCGATAGCTGTCTGCTTTGGTAGGCTCATAGTCCTCCACAAACTAAAAAAGATGAAAAAAAAATTAGCTTTACTTTTCAAAACTTCTTATTTTGAAATATAAATTCACATGAAGTTTCCAAAATAGTAGAGAGGTCCTGTACCCTCATTCAATTTTCCCCAATGATAAAGATGGTGTTAATTTAAGTTTTCATTTTAGACAATTTGGCAGCTTCCTCATTTGTAAAAAGTGAGGCTGTTTACAGCTTGAAATGTGTGCCTTTTTTCTTCCTTAAAACACTACCTGCAAACACTATTACATAAGTATAGGCATACCTTAGATATTGCAGGTTTGGTTCTAGACAACCACAATAAAGCAAGTTGTAATCTTTCTGTTGGTGGAAAGGGTCTTGCCTACAATTTGGGAAACATAAAACCTGCGAAGCACAGTAAAGTGTGGTGCTATAAAACGACGCATGCCAGTGTTTTATTAAATGCGTAAGAATCCCTTTCTATGTGACTCTAAATATAAATTTTCATGCCAGAATTGTGGAAATAAGGAAATAACTTGAAAGTAAGTCTATATTTAGGTCAACACTGAAAGTACCATTAAATCTTTTCTTTCTCCAAAATGAATCAAGTCAAACTGGCTTATACTTCTCTGCAGAATGTCAAATCTTGAATTTTGAGATTTCTTCTTAAACTTTTGACATATATATTTAATCCTCATCCAAGGATATTTTTCCTGATTTTTTAGAGAATGGATGAGGGGGAAAGACCTCTGTCCGAAGTATTGATGTGAGAGAAACACACAGACGGGTTGCCTCCTGCATGCACCCCGACCAGGGCCTGGACCGGGGAGGAGCCTGCAACCAAGGTACGTGCCCTTGCTGGAATCAAACCCAGGACCCTTTGGTCCACAAGCTGATGCTCTACCCACTGAGCCAACCCAGCTAGGGCTGATATTTTTAAATAGTAAATTAAACAACTTTACATGCCCACTTCTATTTTCAACCTCATGAATCTCACCTTGATATTTTCATCAGTGCATTATTGTTAGTGTGAGTCTATATATGAACACACTTTTGTGGGGTTTTTATTAGTTCCTATAAGTATTTCATTCTTTAATACTCTCTTATTAATTTACTCAATGTCTATATCCTCCTGCTAGAATTTAACCTCTAGGAGCAGGTGCTGACTACTGGGACTTATCACTATATCTCCAAAGCCTAAAATAGTGCCTGGTACATTTTAGACAACCAATAAAAAATTATTTTTTAGAAAATGAACAGAGTGTGTTTATAACTATAAAAGCTATAGAACATTCTATCATATTTACATGCTAATGTTTTACAAATATTTATGAACATCAAATGAATATTTATATTTATGAATATTAAATGAAGGCTTAACCATTCATCAAAGGTCAGGATTGTGAATATTCTTACTTTTGACCTCCTTATTGTCAAGGAGACGGATTTAGGATTAGGTTGAAAGAGTAGCTAGGTTTCGGTCAGAATGGCAGAGTCGGTAAACTCTGTGCTCTCCTCCTCCCATGACCCCACAAAATTACAACTAAATTATAGACCAACCATTACTGAGACCACCTGAAGACTAGCTGCACACAAGTCCTAAAACTAAGGGTATAAAGAATCCATATCCAGACTGGTAGGATGGGTGAAGACGTGAAACGGGCAGGCCCCACATTAAGTATCAGGAGGGGTATCTTGGCTGTGGAGGTCCCCTGAGGAGGAAGTGGATCCAGCCTTATACCAGGCTTTGCAGACCGAGGTCTGAAAGAGGAGTCTGCACATCGGGCTGTGCATTTGAGAAAGACGGGACTGCTGGAACTGATGTGAACTTCCTGGGAGGCCAGCAACAGACTCACTCACTTACAAACTCAGTAGCTCTAAGTTCCCATGCAAGGGCAGCAGCTTGAAAACCACTGGCAACATCTGGGGAGGAACTAAACTGACTGACTTCAGGAAGGGGGCTGGAGGGGGGGAGATCAGGGCAGTTCTCTCTGTGGACAGAAGAGCTGGCAGGTGCCACCATTCCTTTGTTGAACTCCCCCCTCAACCTAGCCAGCCAGGCACAAGGGGGAGCCAAATCTGTGCTCGTGCTCTCCTTTAACCTGGCGAACACCATGCACCCCACCCTGATGATTCCAAGACCCTGTCCCATCCAACTCACTTGCCCAGCCCAAGCCTCTTCCAGCAGCTCCTACAGAAAAGTACCCTGCCTTGGCTACTGCTGTGAACTTTCTCAAAATGTCTGAAAGATCCCCGAACCCCCAAAAGCAGCAGTTGACCTTGGTGTACCTTATAGCTCTTAATAAGCAGCCCCAAGCCCAACAAAAGGGTGACGGGTCTCAACTTATACTGTTAACTCCCATCAGCAGACCCCAAGCCTGGCATAAGCAGTAGCCAGTGTTGGCCTGGAACACAGCTTTAACTAAGCAGCCACAAACCTGGCAAGGTGGTGTCTGGTCTCAATTTGCACTATGGTGCCCATCACAGGGTCCCATGACAGGAACGAGTAGCGCCCAGCCTCAGCAGACAGTGTAGCCTCTCCCAAGCATCTCCAAATCCAGTGCCAGTGGCAACCAACTATACATCACTTTGAAGCTTCTACTTGGAGACTCCAAGCATGAAACAAAAGGCAGCTGACCTTGACCTGCACTGGAGCCCTTTCCAGGAGGCTCCAGACCCAACATGCCCAGTGACCAGTATCAGAACACACCACAGCATCTCTCTAGTAGCTCCACAAATGACAAACCTAAAGGCCAGACTCAGTGGGCACCAGTGCCCCACTAAAGCAACTCTTGCTTCAATGGGTCAGTCAAGACACAACAGCATGCCTGCTACTGTCACAGTCACCCGCATAGGCAGTCAGCCCGAGGTCAACCCCACTCACTCACATGCCAACAGCAACTGAACCCCAACTACAACTGGTGGGCACACACAACCCACACAGAAGACATTCCTGGGGCACCAAGCACAGGTGACCAGGAAGACTACATTACTGGGCCCCATAGGACACCTTCTACATAAAAGATCACACTATCAAGACCAGGAGACATAGCAAGATCCACTTAAAAACAGACACAAACATACACACACAACCAGAGTGAAGAGACAAAGAAACTCTTCCCCAAAAGAAAGGATAGAACAAAATGCCAGAAAACTAAGTAAAATGGAGACAAGCAATCTATCTCATACAGAGTTCAAAACATAGTTATAAGAATGCTCAAAAACCTAGGGGAAGAATAGATGAATTCAGTGAGAACTTACACAAAGTGATAGAAACCATAAAAAAGAACCAGTCAGAAATGAAGAATACAATAACTGAAATGAAGAATGTGTTAGAGGGAATCAACAGCAGATTAGATGAAGCAGAGGACAGAATCAGCGATGTGGAAGACAAGGTAGAAGAAAACATCCAATCAAAACAGCAACAAAGAAAAAAGAAAAATATGAGACTAGTTTAAAGGACTCCTGGGACAACATCAAGCATAACAACATTCACATCACAGGGGTACCAGAATAAGAAGAGAGAGAGCAAGGAATTAGAAACCTATTCAAAGAAATAATGAATGAAAAGTTCCCTAACTTGGTGAAGGAAATAGACATACAAGTCCAGGAAGTGCAGAGTCCCAAACAAGATGAATCCAAAAAGGCCCACACCAAGACACATCATAATTAAAATGCAAAAGGTTAAAGACAAAGGGAGAATCTTCAAAGCAACAAGAGAAAGGCGATTACCTACAAGGCAGTTCCCAAAAGACTGTCAATTGGTTTCTCAACAGAAACTTTGTAGGCCAGAAGGGAATGGCACAAAATATTCAGTGATAAAAAGCAAGGACCTACAACCAAGATTACTCTACCCCACAAGAATCAAAGCAGACAGACATAAAGAGCTACCTAGATAAGAAAAAGCTAAAAGTGTTTATCACCACCATGCCAGTATTTTAAGAAATGTTAAGGGGGGGGGGGGGGAGAGGAGGAGGAGGAGGAGGAGGAAAAAGAAGAAGAAGGAGGAGGAGGAGGAGGAAGATCAAAGATATAATAAAACAGCAATGACTGCATAACTATCAATAACTACTTTAAGTATAAATTAATTAGTGCTCTAGTCAAACGACATAGGGTAGCTGGCTTGATAAGAAAACAAGACCCAATATATGATGCCTACAAGAGACCCATTTCAGATTAGATACACCTTGAAAAGGATGGAAAAAGATATTTCAGACAAGTGAGAGCAAAAAGGAAAGCTGGAATCACAATACTTATAGCAGACAAAATATACTTTAAAACAAAGGCTATACCAAAATAAAGAGCACTTTATAACCATAAAGGGAACAATACTTAAAAAGGACAGAACACTTGTAAACATCTATTCACCAAATGTAGCAGCATGTAAATACCGAAAGCAAATATTGACAGCCATAAAGAGAGAGCTCAACAGTAAGACAGTAACAGTAGGGGACTTTAACACTCCATTGACAACAATGGGTTGAACATCCACACAGAAAATCAGCAAGGAAACAGTGGCCTTAAATGATGCATTAGACCATATAAATTTAGTTGATATTTTTAGAGCATCTCACCCCAAAGCAGAATATACATTCAAGTGCACACAGAATATTTTCCAGAACAGACCACATGTCAGACCACAAAACAAGTCTCAATAAATTTAAGAAGACTTAAATCATATGAAACATCTTCTCTGACCATAATGGTGTGAAATTAGAAATGAACTACAAAAAGAAAACTGAAAAAACACACAAACATGTGGAGGCTAAATAATGTGCTAGTAAACAATGAATGGGTTAACGAGATCAAGAAAGGTATCAAAAGATACATCAAGTCAACCCAAAATCTATGGGACAAGATAAAGCAGTTGTAGAGAGAAAATTACAGCAATACAGCCCTATGTCAAGAAGCAAGAAAAATCTCACTTCATACCTAAAGAAAATAGAAAAATAAAGCCAAAAGTGATTATAATGAAGAAGATAATAAGATCAAAGCAGAAAAAAATTTTAAAAGATTAATGAAAGCAATAACTGGTTCCCCGAAAACATAAACAAAACTGATAAGCCTTTAGCCAGACTCATCACGAAAAACCCGAGAAGACTAAAATTATTAAAATCAGAAATAAAACTGACAACTGATGCTACAGAAATATAAAGAATTGTAAGAAAATACTATGAACATTTGTATGCCAACAAATTGGGCAACCTGGAAGAAGTAAAAAATTCCTAGAAACATACAATCCTCCAAGATTGAATCAGGAAGAACCAAAAAGTCTGATGAAATCAAATCAGTACTCAAAATATACCCAACAAACAAAAGTCCTGGAACAGATGGACTTTTACCAAACATTCAAAGAATTAACATCTATCTTTCTTAACCTATTCAAAAAAAAAACTAAAGATGAGGAAAGACTCCCAAACTCATTTTACCAGGCCAGTATACTCTGAAAAAATCAGACAAAGAAAATTCTAGCCAATATCCCTGATGAACATAGAGGAAAATCCTCAACAATATATTAGCAAGTTGAATTCAGCAATACATTAAAAAGATCATACACTGTGATCAAGTGGAATATATTCTCAGGATTCAAGGTTGGTTCAATGTGAACAAATCAATTAACATGATAGATAACACCACATGAATAAAATGAAAGACCTGTCTGGTTTGGCTCAGTGGATACAGTGTTGGCCTGCGGACTGAAGAGACCTGGATTCAATTCCATCAAGGGTATGTACCTTGGTTGCAGGCTCCATCCCCGGCCTTGGTCAGGGTGTATGCAAGAGGCAACCAATTGATGTGTCTCTCTCACATCAATGTTCTCTCTGTGTCTCTTTCCCTCCCTTCCACTCTCTCTAAAAATAATGGAAAAAAAACCTCGGGTGAGGATTAAAACAGACAAAAAGGAAGGTAAAAATAATATGATCACTTCAATAGGTGCAAAAGCATTGACAGAATCCAAAATTCATTCATGGTAAAAACTCTCATGAAGTGAGGAGGATGGGGGAACAAACCTTAAAATAATAAAGATCATATATGACAAACCCACAGTTACCATAACTTTCACCATAGCAATCCAATAAGGGGGAAAAAAGCATCCGCATGAATTCCATAAAGTAGCAGGACACAAAATTAATATTCAGAAACTGGTTGCATGTTTATACACCAACAATGAACTGTCAAAGAAATTAAGAAAACAATGCCATCTACAACTGCATTGAAAAGAATAAAATATCTAGAAATAAATTTAACCAAGGAGGTAAAAGACCTGTACTTGGAAAACTGGAAGACACTGAAGGAATAAAAGAAGATACAAACAAATGGAAGGATATTCTGTGCCCATGGATCGGAAGAGTTAATACTGTTAAAAATATCATACTATCCAAAGCAATCGACAGAGTCTATGCAATCCCTATCAAAATACCAATGGCATTTTTCACAGAATTAGACCTAAGAATCCTAAAATTTATGTGGATTTACAATAAACTCTATAGCCAAAGCAATATGGAGAAAGAAGAACAAAGTCTGAGGTAGCATGCCACTTGTTATCAAACTATACTACAAGGCTTTTGTAATCAAAACATGGTACTGGCATAAAAACAGACATAAAGATTAATGTAACAGTACAGAGAGCCCAGCCATGCTTCTACGGTCAACTAATATATGAGAAAGGAAGCAAGGATATATAATGGAGTAAAGATAGTGCATTCAATAATTGGTGTTGGGAAAATGACAAACACATGGAAAAAAACAGCAACTAGACCACTTTCTTAAACCATAAACAAAAGTAAACTCACAATGGGTTAAACACTTAAATATAAAACCTGAAATCATGACATTCTTAGAAGGAAAATAATAGGCATTAAACTCTTTGACATCGGCCCTAGCAATATTCTGGGGAGCTATGACTCCTCAAGCAAGAGAAACAAAATAAAAAATTGGACTGTATCAAACTAAAATCATCAACAAAACGAAAACTTACTGAATGGGAGAAGATATTGACCAGTGATGCATTCAATAAGAGGTTAATATGCAAAATTCATAAAAAACTCATACAACTTGTCACCAAAAACAACAACAAACAATCCAATTACAAAATGGGACTGTATCAAACTAAAATCATCAACAAAACGAAAACTTACTGAATGGGAGAAGATATTGACCAGTGATGCATTCAATAAGAGGTTAATATGCAAAATTCATAAAAAACTCATACAACTTGTCACCAAAAACAACAACAAACAATCCAATTACAAAATGGGCAGAGGACCTGAACAGACATTTCTTCAAAGAGGTCATACAGATGGCCAATACACATAAGAAAAAATGCTCAATGTCACTAATCATCAGAGAAATGCAAATTAAAGCCAGAAGGAAATACAACCTCACACCTGTCAGAATGCCTATCATCTATAAATCAACAAACAACATGTTGTGTAGAAAAGGGAACTTCATGCACTGGTGTTATAGGACTCGAAATTGGTACAGCCACTGTGGAAAACAGTATGGAGGTGGCTCCTCAAGAAACTAAAAATAGAACTACCACACATCTCAGCAATTCCATTTCTGGGTATTTATCTGAAGAAATCCAAACCACTAATTTGAATAGACCTATGTACCCCAATGTTCACTGCAGCATTATTTACAATATCCAAGATATGGACGCAACCGAAGTGTCTACTGATAGATGAATAGATAAAAGAAGACGTGGTACATATATACAGTGGAATATTACTCAGCTGTAAAAGAGAATGAAAAATTGCCATTTGCAACAACATAACACCCTTCACTCAGATTAATATTCTAAGTGAAGTCAGACAGAGAAAGACAAATACTATATGGTTTCACTTATATGTGAAACCTAAAAAATAAAATAAATGAATAACACAGACACAAACTTTAGATATAAAGAACAAATTGATGGTCTCTATATCAGAGAGGGGTTTGTGGAATGGGTGAAAAATGTGAAAGGAATTAATAAGTACAAATTGCCAGTTATAAAAATAGTTATGGGGATGTAAAGTACAGCATAGGGAATAGGGAATATTTTAATAACTATGTATGGTGTACTAGATGGCTACTAGATTTATCAGGGTGATCATATATTATTTAAATGTCTACTCACTATGGTGTACATGTGAAAGTAATATAATATTGTATGTCAGCTATAATTGAAAAATGAATTATAAAAATTTTTAAAAGATGACAATGATTTTAAAAAAGAAAAAGGAAATATTAATTAGGATGCTAGAGCAAGTACTTTGTGGACGAATGTTGTATAAGTCATAATTTTTGAAAAAGGAAACCATTATTCTTACCACTTGACAAAGTGTAGTTTGTACACTTTGATTTTTTTAAAAAAGAAGAGCCCTAGCCGATTTGGCTCAGTGGGTAGAGCATCGGCCTGCGGGCTGAAGGGTCCTGGGTTTGATTCTGATCAAGGGCACATGCCTGGATTGCGGGCTCGATCCCCAGTGGAGGGCATGCAGGAGGCGGCTGATCAATGATGCTCTCTCATCATTGATGTTTCTATCTCTCCCTCGCCCTTCCTCTATGAAATCAATAAAAAATAAATTAAAAAAAGAAGAGTAGCTGTTAAAATGAATAGTATGGACAACAGAATTGAACAGGTACGCTAGTAATTTCATTTAAAGTACTATTTCAATTTTCCCTCTGTTCAAATTTTTTATTATAGTCACTGACAAGTGAGACAACTGATAGATTTAAGATTTTTGTGTGTATGAAAAATATGGTATAGAAGGATGCAATAGAAGAAGACATGGGGTGGTAGAAATCTGCAAGATTTTTTTCAAGAGACCAATTTAAGCAGGTTGAATAACCTCTCTGAGGGTTTGTTTTCTCATCTGTAAAATGGGAATACTACTACCTACCATGCAGGACTTTTATGAGCATTAGGTAAGAAAGAGTAACCACAAAACCCTGCTTCTATTAGAAGAGTTGAGGATAAATGCTTAAATTAGGTGACCAACTCTTAACTTATTTAGACTTGATAATAGTCTTCCAGGGAAAGAATCTGGATCGATAAAGTCTGATATATTATATGCACACAAATCTGATAACCTGTCTAGCAATTACATTTTAGGCATACAGCCTTTACCTGTTTAATGGTGAATGTAGTACCATGCCAAATACACAATAAAGAACCTTTTAACTGAAGTTATTATAGGACACCTTATGTATTGAGACCTCAAGTCTCAATTAGGTACTATATTCACCAGTTCTATTAATTCAAGGTGAGAATTGCCATTAAAACACTAAAAATAAAGGCCCAAGTTAGATTGCTTAAGAATAGGTACTGCTTCTAGATCTGTTTTGTTTTTTTAAAGGATAAGGTTTTTATGAACTTTTGCGTTCTTGACTTGGTATATAAATCTGTATATAAATGTTGGTTCTGAATTTAAAAAGGAAAAAAAAAAGATTAATAGTGTTCAAAGATTCAAGGAATTAATCCAAAACAGCACCAAACTAAGCTAGAGAAACACTCTCTGAAAGCCCAAACTTTGATATCCATTATAAAATTAGCACTTACCTCATCATACATGAACTGCAGAGTCAGAGCGGACTTGCCAACACCACCACTGCCCACCATGATGACTTTGTGTAAGGCCAAAGAATTCTGACCCTTGGGCTTATTTGTGGCCATCTTATATCAGTTTTCACCAAAGGAGTAAGGAGAATCTAAAAAGAATGAGAGAATAAGTAATGTTCAGTATATGCTTCTTCAGAATCCAGTAAAGGAAAGAGGTATGATGTCCTTATGCTTCAAGATACTAGTTTTCATCCTGCAGTGATTTTAAACAGATGGCAAATGAAATGTGCTCATTTAAGGGAAAAACCACTTATCAGAGAACAACACCTTGCCAATAAAACAAGTATATAACTCAAGGTCATTTCTCTTATAATAGTTTTCAGTAATGAGCTGTGACCAAAAGTGAAAACATCCCAGTGCAACCACACGTTGACGATAATAGAGTTGTATGAGACCATAATCGCATAGATTATGAAAATCGGTTAAATGATCACTTTGTTTTCATATTAACCTCTATTGGCAATAATTGAAGAGATATTTTTCTAGTTCCAGTAAGAAACTGGACAACAAAAGAAGAATGCCAACTGGAAGGCTTATTTAAGTTTAGAAAAGAAGAAACCACATCCCAGCAATTTGGTGGTAGAATTATGAATAGAATCCAACACCATCTACCCCAACTCCAAAGTATCCTAGCACTGGAATGTTGGGTGGATGGCTAATACACAAATGTTTCAAGTCCTGGATCTTGTGCCCTTCTGTGGAACAAGCATCATTTGTTTACTGCATGCATGTGCTCAGCGTGGAAAGGCCAGGTTCCTTCAGAAGCTGTACTGGTGAGGTAAATTAATGGCACCGAGTTACCTTTGACTATGGTACCAGGTCTTAGAAAAGGAGGCCACTGCCGGGAGCCGGTCCATGCTTGCTGTTTCAAGGGACCTGGCATATATGGCATACTGTTATTAATATGTTTGCTCACCTTCTTGGCACTATATGTTTTAACCAAGGTCACCTCTCTGAGAAAGGTTGTTTCCCCAGGTAGGGATTTTCCCCAAGTTAGGGAGGGTATAAAGCCCCTTAACTAAGTACCAGGCGGGTAGTTAATCACTTTAACTACGAACAATCATGCTTAAGCTACATAATCTTTACTCCCTGGAATGGAGATAAGAAACGCCCTAACCTTTGGAATAGAGATTGATAGGATTGGAATCAACTGGTATAAATACAGATGTAACAAGACAACAGGACTCAGAACCTAGACACAGAACCTACACAGAACCTAGAGACAGAAGAACTTCGCTGGAGAGAACATGGCAAAAGATCCTGGACAGAAACTGGAGACGGAACCTAGAGACAGAACCTAGCGAGAGAACATGGCAAAAGATCCTGGACAGAAACTGGCCACAGAACCTAGAGACAGAACCCAGCGAGAGAACTGGCTGAAGAACCTAGAGACAGAACCTGGCTACAGAACCTGGATAGAACATGGCAAGAGAACCTGACTAGAACCTGGTGACTGAGCCTGGCTGGAGAACCTGGACAGAACCTGGCTGGAGAACTTAGCGAGGGAACATGGCTACAGAACCTGCCTGGAGAACCTGGAGAACCTGGCTGGAGAACCTGGAGAACCTGGCTGGAGAACCTAGCAAGAGAACATGGACAGAGAACCTGGCTGGAGATCCTAACCAGAACTTCGCTGGAGATCCTGACCAGAACTTGGCTAGAGATCCTGGCTAGGCTGCTGATCAACTGAACGCTGTCTCCGTGTCATTCCTTCTTCGCCGACTCCGTCCACACCTTTGAGGACCCCTGGACCTGTTGGGGTTGGACCCCAACAGGCCACGAGGTCACAACAAACACTGACTCTATGTGGAGGTCCAAGCAAGAAGAGTTTATCTTATTAGGAGATCCGGGGACTTACCTTTCCTTCTCAGCATCTCTTTCACTTATTTTGGCCACAGATACAGCTTTCCCAAGTTGCCACTCACAGGACCACAACCATCCTGCCTACTTCCCTATATTGTGCTAATTTCTCTCAGCTCAGCTGCATCAGACACACACTGGTCTCCCTTCAGTTCTTCATATGCTCTTCTCCACCTCTTAGCCTTTGCTATACAGTTTCTTCCATTTGGCACATTCTTATTCTAGCTGGCAAACTCCTCTCAGTTTTAGGATTTCAGCCTTACCTGAAAATCTCAGTCTAAATTAGGTTCTCCCCTGTCCTTTGCTCTCTTTCCTTATAGCATCTGATATTTTTCCTTCACAACCATTATCAAGTTGAAATTGAGTGTGTTAGCCGTTTAATAGGGGTCTTCCCCAATATACCAGAAGTAACTGGAGTACAGGGGCCATGTTTATTTGGTTTACTTCACACGTGCTGTAACTAACATGCCTTGGCAAAATCAGCCATTCAGTTCATATGTGTTGAACAAATGAACAAATAAACAAATGTCAGAAGTCTGACTTAAACTTGGGACATGCTTTAGACCAGTGGTCACCAACCTTTTGGTCTTCACGGACCACCATTGGTCCGTGGACCCCTGGTTGGCAACTGCTGCTTTACACTGTACTGGTAAAAGTAGCCATTGCTATGAGAGACTCAATCACAAGTCTGTGCAAGGACAATCTGCTTGGAGTCTGTGCCTCACATGCTATCTACACAGGGCACTCAAGACTAATTCAGGCTGCACCCAGATATCATTTCCACATGACTATTTGCCCAATACAGAAACGTATTAATAGACCCCCCCTCCACTGAGCTAAACTGCTTAGGGCAAAATACATGTAACTTTCAAAATTGAGCTATCAAAAAAAGAAAGAAAGAAAGAAATAGACCCCCACACACTTGCTGGATAGCAAGTTTAACAACATGATATGCTAACACCTTTTTTAAAAAAATATATATTTTATTGATTTTTCACAGATAGGAAGGGAGTGGGATAGAGAGTTAGAAACATTGATGAGAGAGAAACATCGATCAGCTGCCTCCCGCACACCTCCAACTGGGGATGTGCCCTCAACCAAGGCACATGCCCCTGATTGGAATCGAACCTGGGACCCTTCAGTCCGCAGGCCAACGCTCTATCCACTGAGCCAAACTGGTCGGGGCATTAACACTTTTTGAGATTGCTTTGAATCTAATTGAAGCATAAATGAGATCATACTGTAAGATGTAAATTTTCATCTTATTCTTATCATTACATCATAACTAGAGGCCTGGTGCACAGATCTGTGCACCAGTGGGGTACCTCGGCCTGCCCTGCGGGGATCGGGCTGAAACTGGCTCTCCAACATCCCTCGAGGGGTCCCGGATTGTGAGAGGGCACTTTGCACAGTTGCTGTAGCTCAGCAGCGCCTGCATTGAGTATCTGCCCCCTGGTGGTCATTGCACGTCATAGCGACCGGCTGGTTGGCCGGTCGCTTAGGTTTTTATGTATATAGATCATTTTAGCAGAAGCAGCTTAAACTGTGAAATGTACGGTAAAGAATCCACACTTGAAGGCTTGAAGTTCACCACAAACAACAGGATTGAGTCCCTCTTTTTCCTGGATACCAAGGACATGATCATTTGATTCTGACTACCACTGCTCAGAAATAGTGAAAACAGGATACACTTCAAATAAGTGTAAACCAAGCCTGAACAAGTTTATAGAGTGTGCTGTTGCTGGTATGCCTAAATAAATCAGGAAATTACTTCTTTCTCACTATTATAATCCTTACTTACTAGCTGTAATCATTTCATGGCTTCTTAACTATGGTTTTATTTTTAAAACATTAAGTATCACATGAGCTCAGGGTGTTACCATATCAATACTCGAAAATTGTGTGTGTGTGTGTGTGTGTACATTTTTTGTTTTGTTAATCCTTCCTGGAAGATATTTTTTCCATTGATTTTAGAGAGACTGGATGGAAAGGGGGAGAGGGAGCAAGGACAGAGAAAAACATTGATGTGAGAGAGCCCATCAATTGTTTGCTCCCCAACATGCCCCAACCAGGGGAACCTGAAACCCAGGTACATGCCCTTGACCAGAATCGAACCTGTGACCCTTCGGTTCTCGAGCTGATGCTCTAACCACTTAGATACATGGGCCAGAGCTGTGTGCTCATTTTTAAAGCAAAACATTTAGCAATTATACCAACTGGGTTAAAACACTTTTCCTTTCACAACAATTTAAAATATAGTCTGTGACTTAGAAAAGGAAGAGGGTCCCAAAGACATATTCCCAAAGTGCAATTATCCTATATAATAATCCTATCTAATAAAAGAGAAACATGGTATTAGCTGTACGTCCGCTACCCTTCCCATTGGCTAAACAGGGCGATATGCAAATTAACTGCCAGCCAAGATGGCGGCCAGCAGTCAGGCAGCTTGAAGCTAACATGAGGCTTGCTTGCTTCAGTGACAGAGGAAACCAACGTTCCCCGCCTGCCACTGCCGGCCTCTGAGCTTGCAGTTTGAAACATTGTAACAAATATAGAAGCTAAACAAAACCCCAGAAACCTGCTTTCAGCGAGCCGGGATCTCAGAGCTGGAGTTGATACAGTGTTTCAATTATAGAACCCAAACAAACCAGATACCTGCTTTCAGCAGCAGAGGCCTCAGAGCTGGAGCCAGAGCTAAAGCTGGCCCAGAATAAAAGAAAAAAAGGAGCAGTTGGGAGCTTCAGTCACCCGCCAGCCTGAAAACAGCCCTCAGCCCCTCACCCAGACTGGCCAGGCACCCAGTGGGGACCCCCCACCCTGAAGGGTGTGTGACCAGCTGCAAACAGCCATCATCCCCTCATCCAGGCTGGCCAGGCACCCCAGTGGGGACCCCCACCCTGATCCAGGACACCCTTCAGGGCAAACCAGCCGGCCCCCACCCATGCACCAGGCCTCTATCCTATATAGTACAAGGGTAATATGCCTTCCAGCACCGGTATCAGCGGAGCCGAGAGGCCTCCCGGCACAGGGATCAGCGTGAAAGGGGGCAGCGCCCAAACCCCCTGATCGCCCTGCGGCTCCGTGTGTGACAGGGGGTGGGGCCACAACCTCCCTATCTGCCCTGCTCTGTTCGTGACAGGGGAAGGCACCCCGACCCCCTGATCAGCCCTGCTCTGTGCCTGATAGGGGGGAGCTCCCCAACCCCCTGATCGCCCTGCGGCTCTGTGTGTGACAGGGTGTGGCGCCCCAAGCTCCCCCACATACCCACGGGCCCTGCTCTGTGTGTGACGGGGTAGAGCCATAACCTCCCCATCGGCCCTGCCCTGAGTGTGACAGTGGCGGCGCCCCAACCCCCTGATCGGCCCTGCTCTGTGGGTGATAGAGGGTGGCGCCCCAACCCCCTGATCGGCCCTGCTCTGTGGGTGATAGAGGGTGGCGCCCCAACCCCCTGATCCGCCCTGCTCTATGTGTGACAGGGGGCAGTGCCCCAACTCCCCTATCGGCCCTACTCTGTGAGTGACAGGGGGGAGCTCCCCAACCCCCTGATTGACCCTACTCTGTGCATGACAGGGTATGGAGCCCCAACCCCCCTGATGGGCCCTGTTCTGTGTGTGACGGGGGGTGGCGCTGCAACCTCCCCATCGACCCTGCCTTGAGTGTGACAGGGGGCGGTGCCCCAACCCCCCAATCGGCCCTACCCTGAGTGTGACTTAGGGTGGCATCGCAACCTCCCAATCCGCCCTGCTCTGTGCATGACAGTGGGCGGTGCCCCAACTCCCCAATCGGCCGTGCTCTGAGCCCGACCAGGGGCTGCACCTAGGGATTGGGCCTGCCCTCTGCCACCCGGGAGCAGGCCTAAGCCAGCAGGTCGTTACCTCCTGAGGGGTCCCAGACTGCGAGAGGGCACAGGCCGGGCTGAGGGACCTCTCCCTCCCCCCGAGTGCACAAATTTTTGTGCACCGGGCCTCTAGTCCTATATAATAAAAGGGTAATATGCAATTTATCTCCTCGACTGAAAGTTCGACCAGAGTTCAACCAGGGGGCAGGGCTAGCCCCGCCAACCACCTGGGGTCCCTCCCCCGGCCACCCCCAGGCCTGACTGGCACCCCCCACCCCGATCGGGGATTGGGCAAGCCCACCAACTGCCCACGGCCCTTCCCCCTGGCTGGCCCAGCCCCATCGGCCCTGATCAGGGCAGACCGGCCGGACCCCACCCATGCATGAATTCATGCACTGGGCCTCTAGTTCCCTACTAATTATGTGCTGTACATCCCATATTTCAGCTGTAAAAAAGAAGGAATTTTTACCCTTTGCAACAGCATGGATAGACCTGGAAAGTACAGTGGGGCCTTGACTTACGAGTTTAATTCGTTCCGTGATGGAGCTCGTAACTCAAATTACTCGTATGTCAAATCATAAAGTGAACGAGTGAGACACGTGATGCTGGGCTGATGTTGTGGCGTTCACTGTGACATTCGCTGCGCCAACTAGCGGTGGGGTATCTGAAGCTGGCTTATAACCCGAATTTTAGCTCGCAACTCAAAGCAAAAAATCGCAGAGAGATGGCTCGTATCTCGAAAAACTCGTTAGTCAGGACACTCGTAAATCAAGGCCCCACTGTATTATGCTAAGTGAAATAACCCAGTCAGAGAAAGGCAAATGATCTCAGCAGTATGTGGAATCTAATGAACAAAATAAACTGATGAAAAAAATGGAACCAGAAGCATGGATACAAGGAACAGATTGGGGAGTGCTGGATTTGTGTGTGTGTATCTAGATAACGAAGTTCAAGGGATTGGCTAAAGAACATATATGCATATCCCATGGACAAGGACAATAGTGTGGTGAAGAAACACCAAGGTAAAGGGAGGCTGGCGTAGGTGGAGGTGGGCAAGGTGGGAAGAAATAGGGGAAGTTGCAATGTCAACATTAAAATTTTTTAATTAAAAAAATTCTTTAGCCCTAGTTGGTTTGGCTAAGTGGAGAGAGCATCTGCCTGCAGACTGAAGGGCATGTACCTCAGTTGCCAGCTCGTCCCTGGCCCGGGTCCTTATCAGGGCGTGTGCAGAGGCAACCAATCGATGTGTTTCTCTCACATCAATATTTCTGTCTTTCCTTCTCTTTTCGACTCTCTCTAAAAAATCAGTGAGAAAACATCCTCGAATGAGGATTAAAAGAAATAATAATAAAACCTCTTTAAGAAAAGTTAATCAGCCCAGCTGGTGTGGCTCAGTGGTTGAGGGTTGACTAATGAACCAAGAAGTCACCAGTCAGGGCACATACGTGGGTTGTGGGCTCGATGCCCAGTAAGGGGCCTGCTGGAGGCAGCCAAATGAAATTTTAGAGATAGTCTCTGAACTCTTCTGAAACTGATAAATGCCTACAACACTCCACTTCTCACTCTTCTATAACTTCTCCACTATATTCTTTGCTCTCTGAGCTTCCTTGTCCAGACTTGCCCTTCCCTTCTTCCTTTGCCTTATATCTCCTCCACTACCACTCCCTACTGACTTAAGAGAAAATGAGAACAAAAGAATTCTAACAGCTTCCTTTAGAGAAAAGCTGGTCTCAGCCAGAAAGGAACCAGTAACTGTTCCCAATTTTCTCTGGGACCTTGATGGGTTCGCAAAGAAATTCAACTGGTAGGACATATAATCCTGACTATTCTAACCTATTCCAATTAATATACCTACTGGTTTCTGGCAGCAAAAGCAACAGAATCTATATATATAAAAGCCTAAGCGACCGTTATGACGAAATGACCAGTTGCTATGATGTGCACTGACCACCAGGGGGCAGACACTCCACGCAGGAGCTGCCCCAGCCCGCAGGCCCCATCTGTACAGATGGAAGTAGATTAAGTACAGTTGACCCTTGAACAACACAGTTTTGAAATGCACGGGTCCACCTATACATGGGTTTTTGTCACTAAATATGTACAATGCTGTACATTTTTTTCCTTATGACTTTTTAAAAAAATACATTTTATTGATTTTTCACAGAGAGGAAGGGAGAAGGACAGAGAGTCAGAAACATCGATCAGCTGCCTCCCGCACACTCCCCACTGGGGATGTGCCTGCAACCAAGGCACACGCTCCTGACTAGAACCGAACCTGGGACCTTTGCGTCCGCAGGCCGACGCTCCATCCACTGAGCCAAACCGGCCAGGGCTCCTTATGACTTTCTTAATAACATTTTCTTTTCTCTAGCTTACTTCATTGTAAGAATATATATTATTTGTATATAACATACAAAATACGTTAATCAACTGTTTATGTTATCGATAAGGCTTCCAGTCAACAGTAGGCTTTTAGTAGTTAAGTCTGGGGTGAGTTAAAACTTATACACAGATTTTCAAATGTACAGATGTCCACACTCATAACCCCGACATTGTCCAAGGGTCAACTGTGGTTGCTTGGGGCTATAGGGGTGATGGAATCAAGAGTGATGACTTAATGAGCATGGGGTTTCTTTTATGGGGTAATGAAAATGTTCTTGAATTTGATAGTGGTGATGATTGCACACTATATCTACTAGATGGCATACTTTAAGAGTAAATTTTATGATATGTGAATTATATCTTAGTAAACTTGTTATTTTAAAAAATCAGTCTCCCACATCCCCAAAATAAGCAAAGGTCATAAAAAGGCATTTCACAGAATAAAAAATATAAATAACCACTGAATGTACAAAAGTTCAAACAGTTGTAACCAAACATATAATCTTCAAAACAAAATAAAACATAAAGACAGGAATAGTTTTTATAATCTGATCAAGTTTTATTTTATTTTTTTAATATATTTTATTGATTTTTTACAGAGAGGAAGGGAGAGGGATAAAGAGTTAGAAACACTGATGAGAGAGAAACATCGATCAGCTGCCTCCTACACACCCCCTACTAGGGATGTGCCCGCAACCAAGGTACATGCCCTTGACCCGAATTGAACCTGGGACCCTTCAGTCTGCAGGCTGATGCTCTATCCACTGAGCCAAACCGGTTAGAGCAAGTTTTATTTTATTGTGAAGGACCAAGACAACTACTAAAAACCCCAAGCACTACCTGGCTTGTGTGGCTCAGTGGTTGAGTGTCAACCCATGAACCAGGAGGTCATGGTGTGGTTCCCAGTCAGGGCACATGCCCAGGTTGCGGGCTCAATCCCCAGTGGGGGGCATGCAGGAGGCAGCTGATCAATGATTCTCTCTCAACATTGATGTTCTGATCTCTCTCCTTCTCCCTTCCTCCCTCTGAAATCAATAAAAACATATAAAACACACACACACACACACACAAACAAACAAAACCCCAAGCACCAAGTAAGATTAAATGAAGCAACAGACTCAGAGAGAATTATCTTAGTTGTAGTGTTTAGTCACATGAAATAGGAAGACCCTGGTGATTAATAGGGTGTTGGGAAAGTTACTAATAATCCAAAAATTAAGAGAGCAGGGTTGGTGTCCCAGAAACCTAAGTCCTCAGGGCACAGGGATTTTGTCACCGACAAAATGTCTCAGGCAGAAATAAGAGGGGAAACAGACTGTCCTCAGACTAAAAAGGAGTGTGGGGAGGGGCAAATAGAGGGAATGGAAAAGATTAGCCTCCTGACCAAGCCCTGCCATCAGGATGGCAGCATATACTAGAGCAGTGGTTCTCAACCTTGGCTGCACATTAGAATCAGCTGGGAATCTTTTTAAAATCCTGATTTCTGGGCCTCATCCTCCGGAAATTCTGTTTCTTTGTTACTAATGATGAGGCCCAGAAATCAGGATTTTAAAAAGATTCCCAGGTGATTCTAATGTGCAGCCAAGGTTGAGAACCACTGTACTAGAGGGTGAGACACCCCCTAACCTCCAACCCAAGGCTGAATGGCATGCCAGTTAGGCAGCAAGACCTGGAGAGTAAAAGGCAACATGGGTGCCAGGAAAAGTAGGGATGGACAATCAGCCCTGGACAAAGAGTACTCACCAAGTAAGTGAGAGCTCCTCAACCTAGGGACAAGAAGAGATTATTTAGTAAACACCCAGCTACCATCACTCTTGGGTCAGCAAAGATGAACTGAGAATTGTAGAAACTTCTAGAGAGAAGTATCTCAGCATAAGGGACAAGAAATTAACAAATATCCTACCATCAACACTCCCGGGAAAGGAAATACTTCGGACGGCAGAGATAAATAATGGCATGTGAACTAAGAGTGCACACATGCACCCAAATAAACTTGAATAAGAATCTACAGAAAATATCCTACTTGAACTTTCTGGATGAATTAGATGGCAGTGAAATAAAAACACTCCACCAAAGTTGGGAGACTGAGCACTGGTGTTGCCTATAATTGCATGTGGGTGGAATATGTGCAGGATGCTGGGCCAACACCCGATTCTACACCAACACATCACTTCCAGCCAGAGAACTAGGTCTTCATAAATGAGTTCTGGAGAATGAATAGCCTCAAAGTCAGACGATCCAGGCTTTACAAGTGTATCTGGAACTGTCCCACAGCTGTGTACTCTAGGCCATCCCAATGGATAAACTAGTCTACAAACTTGCCTTGCCAAATAACCTATAGACCCAAGCCAAAACCACATCAATATGACATTAACCCAATTCATCTGCAAAACATAGAAACCACTTAAGACTATGAAAACCTAGAAGGCAATCCTTAGATTTTCATCGACCTATAGCAGCATTAGCCTAGAAGTCACAGTGACATCCATGACTGGTTGAGTGAAGACTACAATGAAGTTTGGATGAATTGTGTGGAGAAGCAGGAACAAAACTCAGGGCTAGTTGTATGAACCGGGTACCATGGAACATTTCTAGCACTGCTTATCATTGTACTTGGTGCTGCTGCCCACCAAGAAAGCCCTGCCTCTTACTGCATTCATCTCCATTAAAGACATCTTAGAGATAGCGAAGGACTACAGTCTTTGACAGGCATATCCATAGCTAAATTAACATACAAATGTACATCTTTGTATATCCAGAGAAGATAATACAATAAAGCTCTCAACATATCTACTAAAGACACTGTAATACTGCTACTTCACCTTGTTCTGGAGATGTTAATCAATGCAATTAGATAAGATAAATAATGAGAGGCATAAACATTGGAAAAGAAAGGGATACAATTTCTATATACAGGTGACAGGATAGTATATCTAAGAGAAGCAATGATTAAAGTAACTCAAACAATAAGGATTCAGCAAGGCAGCAGGAAATATCCAGAAATTAGCAATATTCATATACATGAAGAATAACCAGTTAGAAGATAGAATGGACAAGAAAACCCTATAATAGCAACAAAAAATAAAATACTTATGAATAAACTGAAATGTTAAAAACTTATGTGAAGAAAACTATACACTAGGGGTTCTCAACCTTCCTGATGCTGCGAACCTTTTATACAGTTCCTCATGTTGTGGTGACCCCCAACCATAAAATTATTTTCATTGCTACTTCATAACTGTAATTTTGCTACTGCTATGAATCGTAATGTAAAAATCTGATATGCAGGATGTATTTTCATTGTTACAAATTGAACATAATGAAAGCATAGTGATTAATCACAAAAGCAATGTGTAATTATACATTCAATATGTTTTCTGATGGTCTTAGGCGACTCTTGTGACAGTGTCGTTCGACCCCCAAAGGGGTCACGACCCACAGGTTGAGAACCGCTGCTATAAACCATTGGAAAATGAAAGACATCACTTGCTCTGGGTTAAGATGTCTCAATATCATCAATATATCAGTGCT
Source organism: Myotis myotis (assembly GCF_014108235.1). NCBI lineage: Eukaryota > Metazoa > Chordata > Mammalia > Chiroptera > Vespertilionidae > Myotis > Myotis myotis. The sequence continues at coordinate 10,161,752 of NW_023416315.1, forward strand.
CTTTTTAAAAATCTATATATATATATTAAAGGCTAAGCGACCGTCTGACCGGTTATTATGATGCGCAATGACCACCAGGGGGCAGATACTCAACGCAGGAGCTGCTAAGCTGTGGTGACTTGGCAGTGGCAGTTCTCAGGTGACGCACCCGGGAACCAGAGAGGAGGGAGCCCAATTCCAGGGTGCATCACCCGAGAACTGCCCTCTCACAATCCAGGACTCCTTGGGGGATGTCGGAGAGCCGGTTTTGGACCAATCCCCTGGTTTTGGACCAATCCCCACAGGCCAGGCCGAGGGACCCCACCTGCTGGATGGACCCTGCTCACTCCGCAGATGCCTTTCGAGCGGTGGCGCTGCCCCAGGTACAGCCAGCGGGGAGGGACCGCGGGAGGTTGGCTCCAGGGCGTGGCAGGCCCATCTCGCCCAGTCCCGCCCCTTCAGCCACCTTCTAATTAATTTCCTTTCAATGTGCATGAATCTGTGCACTGGGGCGTGTGTGTGTGTGTGTGTGTGTGTGTGTATGTGTGTATTTCAAATAACTTCAGAGAGGAAGGGAGAGAGAGCGAAACATCAATGATGAGAGAGAATCATTGACTGTCTGCCTCCTGCACACCCTTGACTGGGGATCAAGCTGGCAACATGGGCATATGCCCTCATTGAGAATCGAGCCCTGACCTCCTGGTTCATAGGTTGATGCTCAACCACTGAGTCATGCTGGTTGGGCTCAATATATCAATCATGAATTTAATACAATCACAATAAAAATAACAATGAACTTTTTAATGGATTTACACAAATTGATGCTCAAGTTCATAGGGAAAGATAAAACATGCAAGAATAGCATGGAAAACACTGAAGAAGCTACAATGACAGACTAGTCCTACCAGATATTAGATCATACTTACAAAGCCTCTCTGATTTAAACAGTGTGGTACTGGTGCATGAATAGTCAGATAATCCAACAGAATAAATACACCCACCTACATATATAAACCTTTCATATGACAAAGGTTGTTTTGTGTAGTTCTTTAAATAAATAAATGGCATTGGATAATTCTGTGAAAAAAAGATAAAATTGAATGCATTCCTCACACCATATACCAAAATATACTCCAAATGGATGAGAGAACTGTGAAAAAATGAAATTCTATTAGTACTAGAAGAAAGTATGGGTGAATTCTTCTATGACCTGGTAGAGAAAAGCTTTCTTTCTAATACTAAAAATCCAGATATGATAAATTTAACATTAACACATTTGACTATTCAAAAACAAACTTTTGCATAGCAAAAACAAAAACCCCACCATAAACAATGCCAAATATTTGCAATGTATGCCAAAGTTAAATGGCTAATACTTTTAAATATAAAGAAATTTTTAAATCTGAGGAAATGAAGACCCAAAATTATTAGAAAGTAGACATGAACAGATAATAATTTTAAAATGTAAAAAATGGCCCTTCAACACACAAAAAAATGTTCAGTTCGCTTGTAGTAAGAGGAATACAAATTAAAACTACACCAGGCCAGCCTTAGCCAGTTTGACTCAGTGGCTAGAGTGTCGGCCTGCAGACTGAAGGGTCCAGGGTTCGATCAAGGGCATATGCCCAGGTTGCGGGCTCGATCCCCAGTAGGGGGCAGGCAGGAGGCAACTGATCAATGATTCTCTTTCATCATTAATGTTTCTATCTCTCTCTCCCTCTCCCTTCTTCTCTGAAATCAATTAAAAATATATTAAAAAAATAAAAAAAACTACACCAGGACACCATTTCTCATCTAATAGATTGGCAGAAATTCAAAAGCGTGGTAACATACTCTGTTGGTGAGACTGTGGCGCTCTTTTTTTTTCTTTGCTTTCTTTCTTTTTTCTATAACACAAAAAGTATAGGGTATAGAGGGGATAAATGGTGATGGAAGGAGAGTTGACTTGGGGTGGTGAACAAACAATACAATATATAGATGATGTATTATTAATCTCAGTTCTTGCGTTTGGCAAAGAAAGAATTCAGAACCAGGAACTCAAATTATAAGAGAAAGTTTATTTAGAAAGTTACAGAGGTAGTAAAAGTGAGCTGTAGAAGAAATGGGCTACGGAAACAAGTTATAGAAGCAAAAGAAGGGCCCTTGGAGCTTAAGAGAAAGGCAAAGGTAATGCACCTGAGGGAATAGGGGTAAACAGGGCAGAGGGGAGGGAAAGGCATGGGTGCAGAGACTGGCACTCTTACACACTACTGATGGGAACTCAAAATAGTAAACTGCACAGGGAGAGGAATTTAGCAATCCTATATAATAAAGAGGTAATATGCAAATTGCCCATCACACCCTTGCACAAGATGGCCGCCCCCATGTGATCAAAGATGGCCACTACAAGATGGCCAGCAGGGGAGGGCAGCTGGGGGGGGGGGGGGAATCAGGCCTGCAGGGGAGGGCAGTTGGGGGCAACCAGGCCTGCAGGGGAGGGCATTTGGGGGCGAACGGGCCTGCAGGGGAGGGCAGTGGGGGGCGACCAGGCCAGCAGGGGAGGGCAGCTGGGGGGGACCAGGCCTGCAGGGGAGGGCAGTTGGGGGCGATCAAGCTGGCAGGGGAGCAGTTAGGCATCGATCAGGCTGGCAGGGGAGTGGTTAGGGGGTGATCAGGCTGGCAGGCAGAAGTGGTTAGGAGCGATCAGGCAGGCAGGCAGGCGAGCGGTTGGGAGCCAGCAGTCCCGGATTGTGAGAGGGATGTCCGACTGCCAGTTTAGGCCTGATGCCACAGGGGTCCCAGATTGGAGAGGGTGCAGACTGGGTTGAGGGACACTCCCTCTCCCCCAGTGCACGAATTTTGTGCACCAGGCCTCTAGTATCTAATAAATCTTATACAGGAATTTATCTTGAAGATACACATCCAACAATACAAAAATACATATAAGCAAAGTTTTTCATTATAACACTAAAGGCCCGATGCACAAAATTTGTGCAAGAGTAGGCCTTCCTTCCCCCAGCTGCCGGCACGGGCTTCCTTCTAGCACCCGGGACCTGGGCTTCCCTCATAGCCCTGGCTTCATCCGGAAGGACGTCTGGTCTAATTAGCATATTATGCTTTCATTACTATAGATCATTTGTAATAGAAAAATATTGGTAAATACTGAAATGTCCAAGTACAAGAGAATGGTTGAATAAACCCTTGTACACACAATTGAGTTCTAGGCAGTCAAGAAGGAAAAGTTATTTATGTGTATCAGTTTTTCAAACAGCTTCTAAATTGTTAGGACATAAATGTATATTAAGTTGTTTGGACCTAACTATGTAAGAAATAAAACCATTACATGTTTCTTTTGACCTAGGGATGCTATAAAAAACTTACTGACATAATAAGGCTGCCATAAACTGAGAGTTTGGGAACTTCTGATAAAGGCCTGTGAAGGCTTTTAAGAGTGTATGTGTACATAGTTATGAGGTTACTGTGGATTGTGGTTAACAAAATTTACAATAGGCTAATGAAGGCACTGTCCATAGTATAAGAGCTATAATAGATTTTTATGATGGCACATAAGAGCAAGTAGCTGTCTTGAAAGTTGTTTTTTGTCTGTCTCCCCCTTCCCCCCCAGAAATTGTGTTAAGAGAAAGCATCTAATCAAGATAAAATTTTTGGAGACATAACCTAAGCTGAGTTCCGAAGGACCAGTAGAAGTATACTAGACTGGGGGGAAGGAGTGGCTAGAATTCCAGAAAAATGGAGGACTGAGAAAATGCTGGATTCCAGAAGCTGAGACTGAATCTCCTGGAAAAAAAAAAGAGGTTAGGAAGGAGATCTTGAAGGTTTTGTATATGTGATTGAGGATAAGAGGAGTTTGGATTTTATTTTAATGGGCAAAAAGGAGTTGCAACAGGGTTTTAAGCGGGGGAGTATCATGATTGCTCTAACAAAATGGGGAGGAGAGAGGGGTTGGTGGTGGGGAGCAACCCGAGGCTAAAAGGCTGCTGCAGAAATCCAGAGCAGATCTGGACAGAGCAGCTCAACTAAAGCATTTGCAATCACTCAGTGGTGTGGCACCTCCACTTTCAAGGCACTAGTATGCTGGCTATCCAACCGCTTAACACAGAAGCAGAGATCCTGTGGTTTTGATGACGACAATCATGATCTTTGTGAAAACCTGGGATCTTTGCCTCACCTTCACAATGCATTTGGGAGTAGAAGTCAGTTCACAATCTTGCTGTTTTATTCTTCAAGATGACACTGTCAAACCCTGATATTTAGCTTCAATAAGTGAATTCAGCAGTGAAACTGGATCCCACATTTCAAAGAGATTACTTGTGTCAAAGGTTATATCTACTGAATCTCATATAGGACTCTAGCTGGGAAAGCCCTTCAGAATAGTATTATAATATTTTACGGAAATTTGCTTTTTTGGCTTGTACAGACTACCTTCTTGACATTGAGAAACTAAGTCTTCACCTTAAGGTAAAATTAAATCAAAGATAAAAATTCTCTTATAAAATTTACTCACAAGTCCTTGAAAAACTAAGACCTTTCATTTTACTTTTTATATATTATAACCAAATCCTAATGAGTATGATAAGGTGTCTTAGAGCTAAAAAGAAATAAGAAAATAATTGTTACTAATGAGGGCTAGATAATGAGCTGTTTTTACATACAGCTATGTACTTGTTTTAAAACCAAGAGATGAACACATTTGTCTTAAGCCCATTTAAAATTGTTAAAAAAAAACAAAAAATTGCACAGGCTTAGAGAGAGTGAAGAGAATTCTTCTAGCACTGAATAGCAATTAGACCCTTACAAGAGTTCAGCCCACTTTAAGCCTCCATATTAAAACCAAAAAGGAAATGACATATGGTCTAAAATGGTAAAAATACACCCAGTACACCTTTGCTTCTTTTACCATTCTTCCCATTCCCCTACAACCTCTCCCCCATCTCTTTTAGTGAAAGAAAAAACAACATGCCTCAAGGAAAGCTTACTATAAATAGGTTTCAAAAAATCCTCTCACATTTCAAATACTTCAGAGGGAAAAAGCAGTCATCAAACACCATAGTTGAGTTCATAATATGTACTCTATTTTTCCAGGACACTTATATGAATAATGCCCAACCATTTTTTTTTTTTTTTATCACAGCACATATAAAGGGTGATAACACTGTATTTATAGGTACACTGGAGATAAACAGAAGAGTTGCTACTGCCACTGCCACTGCCAGCCACTTGGCCAGGGTTACTAGCAGCCCCAGGCCCCACTAGCCAACCAAGTGCTGAGATCAGTATCTTGCTTTCCTGAATCTCATTTTCCTCCGCCTCTTAGGATTAATTGCAATACCCAAGCTTTAAGAAGTCATTACTTTAAAATTCAGACTTTACTACACACTAGCTAGCTGCCTAGCCACTGGCAAATAGCTTCACTTAGTAAAGTGTAGGAAAACTACCTATCTTGCAGAGGTACTGTGGAGATTTGAAATATTGTAAGTAAAGCTCTTATCACAGGACTTGGCAGGCAATCAATGTATGAGGAATGTTATTATCAGGAGGGTTGGTACATTCAAAAAGGGAAATCTGACCACTGTACAGTGATAATGACAATGAGGTAAGAAATTGCAGGCTTCCTTCCTCTCCTTAGTGTCTAAAAATGAAAACATTTTATAAAACAATGGAAACCATATACTGTCTCCCTACTTCTTGAAAATCATAAATCTTTTTCCTCATTAGCAGCCTCTTATTCTAGTATTTTAAAAGTGATTGTCCTTGCCATCCAACTAATAAGGGTTACTAGTACGTATTACACTGATACACACACATACAAGAAATGATATTGGTACATTTATTTAGAAGTGGAGCTTAGAAAACCAGTGCAGAACTACCACCAGATATCTGGAAAGGAAAGAAGGTATCAGCACTTTTTTATTTGGACCTTCCTAAAGTGAAAATAACCCAACTACCTACAGACAGAAATTATCCCCCCACACAAATGGTAGGCAAGGGTCTTTCCTATAATTGGTTCTTTCCATCTGAAAGCCCTTCAAAAAAAGGGTTGAAGAACTGCTTCAAAATAGAGGACGCAGATGACTGCACGCTCAGCAGACACACTAGAGAGCAGCATCTGGATCTCTGAAAAGAAATGTGAACGTGGCTACTGGTAAATTATGCCAAGGTCATACTGGACGTCATAGGATTTCATGTATCCATGGGAAAAATGAGCCACTATAAGCAATTCCAGGATGCACCATGTTTTCCCAACAATGGCAGCTCCCAATTTCCTCTTTTTAAGACAGGGTATGGCTGTCAACTCTAAACTTAAACTTACTATCACCAGGAAATCTCTGCTTGATAACCTTGGACAAACATGCTCAAGTAGTAAACCTTTAACACTGGGATACAAATTATTATAATGCCTAGTCACAATTCCCCAAATATAATTTTAACCTTTCAAGGGAGGACAGAGTTTTGGTAGGAGAGCGAGGGATTCTTGTTGAATTGTTCTTTGACCGTGCTAAAGAACAGACAGGCAAAGCAAAGTCTGTATGTGTTAAGAAACTGGAACACACACACACACACACACACACACACACACACACAACCTAGCCAAATAAAATAAACGACTCCTGGAAGGCAACTGTGAGCTAATTAGACTTTCATTCATTCAACGAAGAAATGAATGAATAACGTCTATGTAGGCCCATCACATGGAAACAGAAGACATGGCTTCTGCCTTGAAGAAATTCTAAGTCTAAAAATAATGTTTTAGAGTTAGTCATTTTATAGTAACACTGTATTAATAAAGGCACAAAAACAACTAATAAGATATTCGTATTTAAACAGATCAGTAAACATAAGCTAAGGCAAATGCCTTCTACTGTGAGTTCACTAAGGAAATTTGTTACCCCGTTTTCGGAACACGATTAAAGCTGTCATTAAGGACAGGATTTAACCTATGACACATGTTTTATAGCTTCCCCCTACCATCACCGCCAGACACAATTTGTAAATGAGGTGTTTTTCAGGTTGACATGCTGGGTGTGGCGCTGGAGTTCTCACACAACCTCCATGGCACCTGGATGAGCTCTCACACGTCTGGACATTCTGGTTCCCGAGCAAAGGCCAGTTAACTCCTTCATTCTCCCCAAACCTGGAAACAACGCCGCACGGCGACCCCGCCCACTTGCACACCTATCAGTCTCCCGCGTACCAATCACACCTGCCACTTCTGGAAAGCCGGTAGGGACGGACCACCCTGCACTCCAAATAATTACACTCTCTTCCTCGTCTTAGAGACGGAATTACCCGAATAGGGGCCAAACCTGTGCAAGAGCCCAGAGCCGGCTATTGAGTTCAGTGCGTAAAATCTAACGACCAGTCTGGAAAAAAAAAAACCCTTCCCTGTAACCGCTCTCGTCCAGGCCAGGAGTTGAAAGGAAGGGATGGAGGGGACAGAAGCGGAGGGAGGCGCAGGGGCTGGGGTAGCGGCGGCGGGTCCCCCAGGTCGCGGGCACCGCCCAGGCAAGGTCCTCCGCGCGCAGGGCCAGAAATGCGGGGTGACCTTCCGACGGAGAGACCTGGGAGCGGGTGTCGGGCGCGGGGGCCCTCGCCGCCGCCGCCCGCCCGCCCTCGGAGGCGCGCTCGGCCGCCCCGAGCGAACACGGCGCGCGGATTCCATCCCGGGCTCGCCCCGGGCAGAACGCGCGATGTGCAATCCCCGCGCCGGGCCCCGCGCCGCGGCCTCGCCCGCTGCCAGCCGGACACACCCCCGCCGCCCCCCGGCCGCCCCCACCCTCCCGAGCGGCCGGGACCGGCGTCGCTCACCTGCACCGCAAACCAGTCCGCCGCCCCACGGGCACCGGAAGCCGCGGCAGGGCTGGCTCCGGCCGAGAGTGCTCGGTCCTCGTCAGGGAGGCTCTGCGCCGCGAGCAGCAGCAGGAGGCGTCCGACGGGCGGTGGCGGAGGAGGCTGGGCGGCAGGGGGAGGACGAGGCGGAGGAGGAGGAGGAGGAGGACTAGGGACGCCCCGCTCACGACAGATCCACCCTCCTCCCGCCCGCTCTGCAGCAGCCGCCGCAGAGCACTTCCGGGGCGCTAGGGGCGGAGCAGCCCAGATGGGGCGGGACTTCCGCTCCTTTGGCGGAGCCGAGGGTGTCGGGGGCCGAGCTGGAGAACAATAGCTGGCGGGGGGCGGGGGGCGCGGGCTCTCCGGCGTCCACCCTCTGCGGGCTGCGGCCCGGCTGCGCGGCCCGCCGGGCGTCCCCACCCCCAGCTCCCTGTGCCCGACGGGATGAAGTCACCCCCCGCGGGCCTGGGAGTGGCCGCAGCCTCGGGGACTTTCCCGATCTCTGCGTCGGCGCCGCGACGTCTCTCTCTCTTATGGGGGCCAAGAGGGGGTTCTTGGGGGGAAAGAGGGAAGACCGGAGGACGCCATCTTGCTTCTCGGGAGCAGCCCCTCTCCCGGGGCGTCCGAGGATGGAGGCCTCTCCGTCCGGCGGCCGGGGTTTGCCGAAGCGGAGCCGGCGCCGTGGCTGGTCGCGGGTCGAGTCCTAGGAAGTGGGTCAGCCCAGCGCCCGGGCGGGAGGGTCTCGGGGGCCGCCTCCGGGCCTCGCGTCGGCTGGTCCGTGGAGGTCGCTGCCCGCCCAGGTGGTCTGGACGCTGGAGCCTTTGACCAGGGGCTCGCGCCCCCTGCCCCCACACCCCCCCCCCCCTGCCCCCCGGGACCCTGCTGGGCGGCGCGGCGCTGAGGTCGCCCTGCGGCTCCACCCTTGGGTTTGGTTGCTGTTAGAAGTGCTCCCAGAGTCGGTTGCTTTGTTTAAATCCAGCCACAGGTTCAAAATAGATCATTTGTTTAGCATTTGTTGTAACTACAGAGCCTTACCTCTCTCTCTTTTTTTTTTTAACTTTTATTTCTTCTCTTATCTTTGCGCCCTGCCTCCAACCTGAGTACCAACTCAGGGATCGGCAGGACACACTCAGTGGGTAGGCAGGCAGACATGAAAGCATATAATTATGATCGGAAGTGTGGTCTATCAAGGTTGACGGAGCAAGAATAAGTGACTTCACTAACTCTGCAGTTAGATTTTAAAGTCAAATGCGGGTTTCCCAGCTCAAAAATGGGGGATGGGATGCAAGTCCAGATCCTAACAGAAAAGTCATGCAGCGCAGGGACAGATAATGTGTTGAGGAATTCATTCCAGGCCCGAATTTCTGAAAAAAGATGAGGCTGGAGAAGCAGCCAGAAGACAAATCATGAGAACTACCTTCCCTGCCATGGTGAGGCAATGACTAGAGTAATGAGCCTGGGCACTTGTACAAGCTGTGGGCCGAGGGACAGGTTAGTTGGGAGGAGCAGGGCAAGAAGAGAACTTGTAGACCAGAGATCGAGGATGCAAGGATCATTATGTGAGTATCAGTGATCATGCAAAGATAGATTCCTAAAATATTCAGGAGGCCAAATCAACTGATTTTGGTAATTGATTGCTGGGGTCAGGTGGGAGGGGTAAGGGGAGGAATGAGGCAGTGAGGCTGTTTTGATTTCGGGAGAGGATAAATGAGATAAGGGTGGCAGCCAGATGGGGGAGGGGTGCAGCAAATGAGTGCCATTTGGGACCCGATGAGTTTGAAGTAGCAGTGGTGTGGCCAAATGGCAGTTGCAATATGGATCTAGGGCTCTGGGGAGGATGTAGGCTGGATTTAGAAAAGCCCCAGGTATGTATTAACCACATCCAGGCAGACGGCAGTCTCACTTCACTGAGCAGTTTCAAAACCACTTCTCCTTTCTTCCTATGTTTTCTTGGGAAAGTGCTGAAATGTTACACTGAAACCACTCCCCTCCCTCATGTGATGATTTCTGCCCATCTATAGACTTAATACCCAAACGCTTAACGGTCTGAGGATCATAAAGGCTAGGCTTACAGGGAACTGAATATGACAGCGGTAAGAGTATAGCATCATAAACTGGTAAATTGAAATGTAATTTTAATGAAAAGATATTTTAAATTTGATCTCTGATATTAGGTTAGTTAAACTGGCCACAGATGAAGGATTGAGGATGGCAGATTGTGCAAATAACTGCTGAATGGAGAACTAGAAGGAGGATGACCTTAGGAGTGAGCAGCGGGAACACAAGGAAAGACAACTTTAAATTCATTAGCCTGTCTCAGCTGTCTCGGTTGTTCACAGCTTTGCTAACCTGTCTTAAAGCCCTCAGAAATAGTATGGATCATTTTGAGCAGAGGCTTCAGAAAACCACAAATAGCAAAAGCCCTATAAATAATAGCTACAGTGTCAAAGATTATTAGGTCTTGTTTTATATTCCTATAGAGCAGCATTTTATTTATTTATTTCTTTATTTTATTTTTTTAAATATATTTTACCGATCCTTCTACAGAGAGGAAGGGAGAGGGATAGAGAGCTAGAAACATCGATGAGAGAGAATCATCGACCAGCTGCCTCCTGCACACCCCCCACTGGGGATGTGCCCGCAACCCAGGTACATGCCCTTGACTGGAATCGAACCTGGGACCCTTGAGTCCGCAGGCCGACGCTCTATCCACTGAGCCAAACCGGTCAGGGCGAGAGCAGCATTTTAAACACAAAAAAATGAGGAACTCTCACTTTCAGTTCTTAGATTATTTAAGTACATTATTCTTAATTGTTCTAGAGTAGAAATATACAGGGTGTCCCCCCAAAAATGTATACACACCTTAGCAGCTGATAGCACAATTTTGAAAAGGAAATGTATTTTTTTATAAACCCTGCCTTTATAATTATTCAAAGTGTGTGTATACGTTTTTTGGGACACCTATATTTAGGTATATTAACGTAAATGATCTTGAGCTTGAGTTCCTTTTCTGTTTTGTTTTTTTTTTAAAATATATTTTTCTTGATTTCAGAGAGGAAAGGAGAGGGAGAGAGAGAGACAGAAACATCAATGATGAGAGAGAATCATTGATTGATTCCCTTCTACACGCCCCCTACTGGGGATTGAGCCCGCAACCCACGCTTATGTCCTTGACCAGAGTCAAACCTGGGACCTTCCATTCCACAGGCCAACGCTCTATTCACTGAGCCAAACTGGCTAAGGCCCTTTTACGTTTTGTTCATTGTATGATCCTAGAAAAGTGACTTAACTCTTTATGACCTTTCTTTTTTTATCCTCACCTGAGAATATGTTTTTATTGATTTTAGAGGGAGAGGAAGGGGGAGAGAGATAGAAACATAATGATGACAAAGAACCATTGATCGGCTGCCTCCTGCATGCCTCCCATCAGGGACTGAGTTCGTAACCCAGGCACGTGCCACCAGAAATTGAACCATGACCTCCTCATTCATAGGGCGACACTCAACCACTAAGCTACTGCCGCCTGGCCAGTTCAATATTTTGACCTCCTCATTCATAGGGCGACACTCAACCACTAAGCTACTGCCGCCTGGCCAGTTCAATATTTTTAAGGGTTTTTTGATACATTTTGGCAAAGTATGGGAAAATACGCCTTTGGTCAGCATCTATTTCTATGGAAATTGATACCCATTTTATTTTTATCCAGTTTTATAAGTTGCATTATTTTTCCACATACCTAGTATCAATTTCTAGTATCTAGTGGCTCCTGTATTATTGTGTGTGTTGTCTGTGTGTATACACACACACAGAATACCTTCATATCTTCATGCTGAATGCTAATTTAGTGTTTAATGTACTTCATCAAATGAATTCTATTATACATGAACTAATTTGTCCTGGGAAAGGGTAAAGGTAGGGATAGACCAGACAGAAAGTATTTATAAAGTCAGGAAGGCCCTAGTAATTTGGCTCAGTGAGTAGACTGTCAGCCTGCAGACTGAAGGGCCCCGGGTTAGAGTCCAGTCAAGGGCATGAACCTTGGTTGTAGGCTCAATCCCTGGCCCTGGTTAGGGAGTGCCTGCAGAGCCAACCAATCGATGTTTATCTCTCACATCAATGCTTCTCTCTCTCCCTCTCCTACTCTCTAAAGATCAATGAAAAAATATCCTCAGGTGAGGAATGACCAAAAAATAGAGTCAGGAGGGATCTGGTAAGTAGAATAGATTAGATCTGAGAAGCCAGAAGGAGGAATTAGTCAAGGAAAGAGAATTAAACTCGTATTTATTGAATATTTACTATATTTCAGACTTTGTACCAGGCATCTTACAAAATAAGGCAGTGGTTCTCAACCTCCTGACCCTTTAAATACAGTTCCTCATGTTGTGACCCAACTATAAAATTATTTTCATTGCTACTTCATAACTGTAATGTTGCTACTGTTATGAATCGTAATGTAAATATCTGATATGCAGAATGGTCTTAGGTGACCCCTGTGAAAGGGTTGTTCGACCGCCAAAGGGGTCGCGACCCATAGGTTGAAAACTGCTGAAATAAGGAATATTTGGTGAAATTCTATAAATCTAGGTGAAGTATGGTAGCAGTCATCTCAGGTAGAAACTATAGTTTAACTTTAACCCTGCTGTTTGGTTTCTGTATTTATTTGCTTGCTAAAATAATAGAAAAGTTATTTTAATTTTCTGAATTATATAAATCACTCCATTCGATTAAATACTCTATCGATTGTAATATGAATATCCCATTGGTTTGGTCATACTGGTTTTAGAAATAGAAAGCACATTTTCCTTTACCTGGGAAGGACAGCACGATTATCCCAAGGTCAGAGGGCTCCAGTTAACGTGTCCCTGTTGACTCAGTGTTCCGGAGACCAAAAACTGTAATTTAGATAACATGCTTAAGTCTGACCAGGTTCCTCATTCCAGACCTGAGGGCTCTAGATAATGTGTTTCTGTCAATTCAGGGATCCAGAGACCCAAAACTATAATTTAGATAACATGCTGCTTCTGCTTCTGTAAACTGCTTTTTTGTGAACCAGGTTCCTCATTCCAAACCCTGGGATGTAATCAATAACTTTGTGATCTTTGCCTATAAATCTGGTGTTGCAGCCATCTTATCACTATGAGATTTGGGAGAGCTGAAATGCCCCCTCATAGTCCTGGATTTGCAATAAATATGACTCTTTAATTCGACTTCTTGAGATTTGAGGGGTACATTACAACATAGGTAGTTTAAATCTTGGCTCGGAGTCAGAAAAATAGTATTAATAGTATTAACAAGCAGGACACTTGAACAAATTACATTACTCTCTAACTTTTTTTGTTTGTTTTCAGAGAAAGGAAGGGAGAGGGAAAGATAGAAACATCAATGATGAGAGAGAATCATTGCTCAGCTGCCTCCTACAGGCCCCTACTGGACCAAGCCCAAAACCCAGGCATGTGCCCTCACCTGGAATTGAACTGTGACTTCCTAGTTCATTGGTCAATGCTCAACCACTGAGCCATACTGCCCAGGCTACTCCCTGTCTTTTAAAATACTTATACTGTATAGTTTATTATAAGAATTAAAAATTACATGAGCTAGTGTTGTGCCCAGATTTCAGGATTCCCAAGGGCCCACCAGGGAGCCAGCAAGTCCGATGCAAAAGCAAAGAGTCCTTCATTTCGAACTAGTTTGGCTCCCCGACCACACTCACCGATGCAACGGTGAGCCCAGTGGCAGAGAGAGACTGAAGCCTGATGGGACGGGGGTTTTATAGGAGGGTGGAGTAAGGGCAGGAGAGGGGACTGTGGGCCCTGCCGATTGGCCAGGCGCAAGTTGGTGTCTCATTACACAGGATGTAGTCATATTGATGGCGTGCACTTCCCTTGATTGTCATTGGTTAGTTTAAAGAAATCCCGGGCGTGGCCAGCAGGGCCTGGGCTTCCGGGAAGAAGGTACTCTCCTGAGCACATGGCGGCTGCCCCAACATGGAGGGTACGGGGCAAGATGGAGGGCATAGCCCTCGCCCTTTCACTAGTGCATGTTAATTAGCATGATCAAACCAACTTTTGAACCATACCCATCCCTTCATTCTTTTGAAGGGAAGGCCATCATTCAGTCTATTTTGGATCTCAATTCCTGTCTACTTGAGAACCTTGCTCCATTAATTATTCTCTTTCTATTGTTTCTTCAACTGTGCTAGGGTGAGGGACTGCGGCATGGAAGGGTTACAGAATGTTACAGAATGTGCTGGGAGGGGGGACTGACGTATGGAGGATTGTGTCAGGGTTAAGAACCATGGAAGAAAAATTGCTAGATTGTCTTAGAAAAACAATGTGTTATGATATGCTCCAGCCAGGTGTGACTCTGTTTACCCCCCCCCCCTTTGTTCTTATGAACTTTCCATGAACTTCTAAGGTAACACTGTTGTGCTATAAAGGATCATACTGCACCCTTGATCTCTGCCACATGCTCCGAATCTCCCAGAGGGGGAGATAGGGCTGTGGTCAGCTGGCCAGCTTAATAAAGGCTCTTAAATTTAAATTCTGAGTCGGTGGTCTATCTCGTTGAGCCAACCCATAACACAATCTCTCAGAGTACTGGTCCTTGCCATTAGCATGCTCAGTTGTTTAAAATGTTTCCCTCATACATATTCTTCCTCCCTCTAGCTTCTGCCCAAATTTTCCTTCCTTTCATTAAATAAAAAATTTGAGAGAATTTTCTGTGCTTGCCATCTCTACTTTGTCTTCTCCAAGTTACTTCTCAATCATTTTGTAATCAGGCTTATATTCCCAACACTGCTGTGAAACTAGTCTCAATAAAGTCACCAATATCATCCCTATTATATGACGTCTTAATTTTTAATATTTTAACTGTTGATCATTACTTCCTTTCTGAAACATTCTTTACCTTCTGTAATAACACAGTTCACTGTTTGTTTCCTTTCTGGCCACTCATCATTGTCCTTTGGACACTTCTGTTTTTACTTAAATATTGCCATTCCAAGGAATTCTAAGACTCTTATCACTCTAGTCTAATCTACACATTCTTCTTGGATGATCTCATCTATGCTATGATTCTTGCATTCTATACATGGATGGCTTCTACCCATGAGCTGACTCCTAAGCTTGAAAACCAAATATTCAGTTCCCTACTTGGTATCTCTTAGGTGTTTTATAGACATCCAACTCAAACACAACATGTCTAAACTGAGCTATTGCCATCATACATTAAATGCCCATGAAATCTAAATGTTAACCTTGAATTTCTATATTTTCCTCAGTATCCACTCAATCATCAGGCAGTTAAACCTTCCTCCTTAGTATATTTCGGAATCATCCATCCCACTCCATTTCTACTACTACATCCCTAATTCAAGTTATTACCTGCTTACGGTTACTGCAGTATAGGTCCAGTGGGTTCAGCCTTTTCCTCCTCTAAATCCAATATTCACACTGAAACCATCATGATCTTTCTGGAAGGCAAATAGGATCATATATCTTCTCTGCCTAAACTCTTTCAATACTCCCATTAATCTCAAGTTAGTCTGAATTCCTTCATGTGTCTTGTGCAGCCTAATACAATCTAATTTCTGTTTCTTTCTGTAGTCTCATCTCTGGTCACTTACTGTTTCCCTCACTACACACACACACACACACACCTGGCTCCAAAAATACGGGTGCCTGCTTTTGTACATATGGCAGTCCAAAAAAACATGAAAGTTAAATGAGTAAAAGTTAGGTTTTAAAGATTATAAAGGCCGAAACCGGTTTGGCTCAGTGGATAGAGCGTTGGCCTGCGGACTGAGGGGTCCCAGGTTCGATTCCGGTCAAGGGCATGTACCTGGGCTGCGGGCACATCCCCAGTGGGAGATGTGCAGGAGGCGGCTGATCGATGTTTCTCTCCCATCGATGTTTCTAACTCTCTATCTCTCTCTCCCTTCCTCTCTGTAAAAAATCAATAAAATATATTAAAAAAAAAAAAGATTATAAAGATATCAAAATTCTAAAATTCCCAGTTGTATAAAAGTTTTAGATTTGTTGGTGTTTTTCTTTTTTTCTCCCTTTGTGCCCTGTACTTTTCTTGGCACATATTATACTTTTAAAAAATATATATTTTTTATTGATTTTTTTACAGAGGAAGGGAGGGGGATAGAGAGTTAGAAAATGAGAGAGAAACATCGATCAGCTGCCTCCTACACACCCCCTACTGGGGATGTGCCCGCAACCAAGGTCCATGCCCTTGACCAGAATCGAACCTGGGACCCTTCAGTCTGCAGACCGATGCTCTATCCACTGAGCCAAACCGGTTAGGGCTATCACACTTTTTTTTTTTTACCCCCTCTTTTTTTGTTTCTCTTTTTTATTGTTTTTTTGTGTGTTTTTTTTTTAATTTAATTTTATTTGTTTTTAAGCTTCAGTTTTACCTGGCTGGTGTTGCCCAGTAGTTGAGTATCGACCCATGAACCAGAAGGTCATGGTTCAATTCCCAGTCAGGGCAAATGCCTGGGTTGCAGGCTTGATTCCCAATAGGGGGTGTGCAGGAGGCATCTGATTTATGATTCTCATCATTAATGTTTCTATCTGTGTTCTTCTCCCTGTCTCTGAAATCAATAAAAACATATTTAAAACAGTTTTAGTTTTTAATCCCGGCCATGTATATACTAGTACATATATATTTAAAACAGATTAAACACAAAATATCATAAATTAATTTCTTTACTCACATTATGATCTCATTTGTGGTGACATTTAGTAGACAAAATTTATTTTCACATTGGGAAGAAGTTGATAATGTAGATTTTGCAAAGTATTGATGGTATTTCTGTTACTGTCTTATAAACTTCGAAAAATTACTGAAAATTTTGAATTCCAGCTTTCTGTTGATAACAGATTCCTTAGTAAGTTGCATCCCTATTTTCTTTTTTTAAATATATTTTTCCCTTTATTGATTAAGATATTACAAATGTGTCCTTATCCTCCCATTGTCCCCTCATCCCCCCAATCCTGCCCTCACCCTCACCCCCTATTGTCCACATCCATCGCTTATGCTTATGTGTGTGCATACAAGTCCTTTGGTTGATCTCTCCTCCTCACCCCCACCCTCCCCTACCTTCCCTCTGACTTTTGAGCATCTGATCGATGCTTCTCTGTCTCTAGATCTGTTTTTGTTCATCAGTTTATGTTGTTCATTATAATCCACAAATGAGTGAGAGCATGTGATATTTATCTTTCTCTGTCTGACTTATTTCACTTAGCATAATGCTCTCCAGCTCCATCCATGCTGTTGCAAATGGTAGGAGTTCCTTCCTTTTGACAGCAGCATAGTATCCCATTGTGTAGATGTGCCAAAGTTTTTTAATCCATTCATCTGCTGATGGGCACTTAGGCTGATTCCAAATCTTAGCTATTGTAAATTGTGCTGCTATGAACATAGGGTGCATATATCCTTTCTGACTGGTGTTTCTGGTTTCTTGGGATATATTTCTAGAAGTGGGATCACAGGGTCAAATGGGAGTTCCATTTTTAGTTTTTTGAGGAAACTCCATACTGTTCTCCACAGTGGCCGCGCCAGTTTGCATTCCCACCAGCAGTGAACAAGGGTTCCTTTTTCTCCGCATCCTCGCCAGCATTTGTCATTTGTTGATTTGTTGATGTTTAGTTACATGTGACATAAATCCAGTTCAATCTAGTTGATTTGTTGATGATTCTGACAGGTGTGAGATGGTACCTCACTGTCGTTTTGATTTGCATCTCTCGGATGATTAGTGACTTTGAGCATGTTTTCATACGTCTCTCAGCCTTATGTATGTCCTCTTTCAAAAAGTTTCTATTTAGGTCTGTTGCCCATTTTTTGATTGGGTTGTTTATCTTCCTTTTGTTAAGTTGTATGAGTTCCCTGCAAATGTTGGAGATTAAACCTTTATCAGAGTTATCATTGGCAAATAAGTTCTCCCATGCAGTGGGTTTTCTTGTTGTTTTGTTGAGTATATTTTATTGATTTTTGCAGAGAGGAAGGGAGAGGGATAGAGAGTTAGAAACATGGATGAGAGAGAAACATCGATCAGCTGCCTCCTGCACACCCCCTACTGGGGATGTGCCCGCAACCAAGGTACATGCCCTTGACTGGAATCGAACCTGGGACCCTTCAGTCTGCAGGCCAACACTCTTTCCACTGAGCCAAACCGGTTAGGGCACATCCCTATTTTCATTTATACTATGTTTTTTATGTATTTAAATCATTGGAATATTTATGGATGTAATTATCAATTGATAATTTTAATGACCTTTCCATATCTTTTGTTACTGTATTTTATGTCTTAGACACAATTGTCAAGGATAAATCTCTAGTATTTCCCCAATGTTCTTTAATGTAGTTCTTTTCCTTTACATATGAATTCATAGGCAATTTCAAGTCCAATAAGCATCTGATTTAGGCTAAAGATTTACAACTTTAGGCCAACCTTTGTCTCAATTATACTGTTGTTAGCAGCACTTTAATTTTCTCATTAAGTTTTGTAAAATATTAAGTTCAAAGGCAAAAAATTATATAAATAATTGCACAAATACTGCTGTGCAAAGGTGGCATTACTCTGAAGTTAGACTATTAATTGACAATTACCACTATGTAATAACAGCTTCACTTTTTATCAGTGGATGTGTTGTGATCCCAGTTCAGCCTAGAAAAAGTAGAGGGTGGGGAAGGAGGGGATTCATGTGTAAAGTTCAATGCCACCTCTCCCTGTGCTCTTATCCCTGCTCTTTTTTCTGCCTGGAGAAAAATCTCACACTCCTCCCCCTTCAACCTCCTACTTCCCCTTCATTCATCTTTATATCACTTCATCCAGGAAGCTTCTCCTAAACTTCCCATAGACGGTAGGTGACAGAAGCCTGAGCTCCCTTTGTGCCTGTACTTTTCTTGGCACATATCACACTTTATTGGGATTGTAAGAAAGACAATTCTTACTCAGGAAGTCAGGAAGTAGATCTGTTTTGTGTACTGTTATGGCCCTATATTAGATCAATATTATTTTTAAATGAATGAATCATGGCAAAAAATATTATGAAGGTAAGTGCCCTCTCTGTTAGTCAAGATAAGGTAGGTTACAATGCAGGAACAGAAAGCAGAAAATCTCAGTGGCTTAACATCACAAAATGTGATTGCTTGCTTATGATACATGTGCCAGCTTGCTGGGATTTTCTCCTCACTGTCACTTAGGAACTCATCTGTTGGAGGCACCAAGTGACAAGTGTTCCACAGTCACTGCAGGCACCGAGAACCTGGCAAATCTTTCACTTGCTCTTAAAGTGACATATTTTGCTCATATTTTGACAGAGCAAGTTATGTAGTCCTGCCTGTTCAAAGCAGGTAACCCCCCACGTGCCCAGAAGGAGAGGGAAACATGAACATTTCTATATAGCCCAAAGATACCCTACTCGTATGTCTTAGTCAAGACTCTTAGTTACATGTGATATAAATCCAGTTCAATCTAGTTTAGGAGATAAGGGAATAATGAGATCGTAGAGCTGAAAGAAATTAAACCACTCAAAATGCAGGAGTGGCTCGGAGTTGTCATATTTGTAACCAAGACTCTTCCAGATCTTTTTCTGATTCTTTCTGTACGTTGGCTTTAGCCTCTTCCAGTTCAGAATGAAAGCTATCATATGGCCACTGATATCTTCCAATCTTTGCTTCTCAAGGCTGCCACCACAAAAGAGAGGGCCAAGTGTTTTTTCTAGATTCCTTTAGTACAATCTTAGGCCTTTGTATAGTCTTGTGGGTGTGATGTGTCCACTCTTGAACCAGCCACCTGTGAGCAGGAGTCACAGAGCACAAACATGGTGCCTGCCACCCACTCCTCAAGAATTGGTGGCTGTGGTGGTTAATCTTATGTGTGAATTTGGCTGCATTATAGTACTCAGCTATTTATTTGTTTATTTTTAAATATTTTTATTGATTTTTTTACAGAGAGGAAGGGAGAGGGATAGAGAGTTAGAAACATCGATGAGAGAGAAACATCGATTAGCTGCTTCCTGCACATCCCCCACCAGGGATGTGCCCACAACCAAGGTATATGCCCTTGACCGCAATGGAACCTGGGACCCTTCAGTCCCCAGGCCCAACGCTCTGAGCTATTCACTGAGCCAACCGGTCAGGGCAGTACTCAGCTATTTAATTAAACTCTAGGTGTTGTTACTGTGAAGGCATTTTGTAGATACGTTTAACATCTACAATCGGGATTTTAAGTAAAAGAGATTCCTCTTGATAATGTGGTTGAATTTGAAGGCCTTGAGAACAAAAACAAAGATTTCCTAGAAAAGAGAGAATTGTGTTTCAAGTCTGCAATGGCAACTTCTGCTGAGTTCCCAGCCTGCCCAATGAATATATGGATTTTGGACTTGTCAGCACCCACAATCATGTGAGGCAATTCATTAAAGTAAATTTCTCTCTATATAATTGGTTCTGTTCCTCTGGAGAACCCTGACTGATATAGGGACCATTTCAGGATATGATAGAATCACTGGACTGGGAGCCAGACAGCTATCACAACAGTATATCAGTGACAGGAAGAAAAGATACATAGGGCGTGGGGAAGAAAAACGGAGGAGGAATAATGAAAAATATATACGGTAAAGAATATCAATGTGGCTAAGCATCGACTCATATGACTACCCTTTAGTTACCTAACCTTGTCCTAATGCATAATAAGTAATCATGTAATCATATTCAAATTATCCCTTTCTAATTCAGATGAATTTATTCCTTCATTTTGAACTTTTGCCAGTAGCTGGTAAGTTTCTATAATTCATGTCTTAGCATGTTCTATTTTTTCTTATCTATTTTCTAAATAAATGTGTTCGTTTTCTCTTGCTGCTGTAACCATTACCACAAATTTAGTGACTTAAAGCAGACAATTATTTTTCAGTTCCAAAGCTCAGAAGTCTCATGTGGGTGGTTGGCAGGCCTATGTTCCTACTAAAGGCTTTAGGGGAGAATTCTATTCTTTGCTTTTTCCAGCATAGGGAGGCCACTCACATTCTTTGGCTCATGGTTCTCTTTGATCTTCAAAGTCAGCAATTGTATCACTCCAACCTTGATTTGTCATCACATCTCCTCTTTGACTCTGCCCCTCTTGCCTCCCTCTTATAAGAATTTTTATGATTACACTGGGTTTATGAGAAAATCTAGGATAATTTCCTGATTTAATATCCTTAGCTTAATCACATCTACCAAGTTTCTTTTGCCATATAAAATAACATAGTCACAGGTTCCAAAATTTTAGGACATGAACATCTTTGGGTATGGGCAGTATTCAGCTCACCACAATAAATCATTATCAAACTGATACTGTAAATAAAAAATAAAACAATATTGAAATCCCTTTTTAGCTTTTACACCTGTTTTTTCCAGTATTTATTGTCATGTTTCTCAATAATGAGCTCGCACCATCATTTCTTATTTATCAGCTGTAAACATTATCTGTTGACTTGCAGTTTGATAGATAATGATTTGGCTCTGTTATAAACAACCCCCTCAACTTTTCCCTTCCTTCCAATTTGGTAACATCATTATTCTTGATAAACCAAAAATGAATGTTTATATCATTATGATGATGTAAATATTATTCATTATAAAACCAAACAGAGAACTATGGTTGCATTTCCTTTTTTAAACACTTGTTTGTCTTTGTATACCTGCCTTGTTTTGCTTATATAATTTGCTAACAAGGTGCTCTTGGACTTTCAGATTATATTTTAACCTTTTTTTACAGTTCAAATTCAATATTACTTTGTATTAGTTTCAGGTGTAGAACACAGTGGTTAGACAATCATATTCGTTACAAAGTGTTCCCCTGATATTTTCAGTACCCAAAGGTTATCCTATATAATAAAAGGTTAATATGCAAATTGCCCAAACAGCAGAACCACCAGTAGCTATGACCTGCACTGATCACCAGGGGGCAGACGCTCAACACAGGAGCTTCCCCCTGGTGGTCAGTGCACTCCCACAGGGGGAGCACCGCTCAGCCAGAAGCCTTGAGCCAGGTTCACAGCTGGCTAGCGCAGCAGCAATGGCGGGAGCCTCTCCCACCTCCACCACAGCACTAAAGATGTCCGACTGCCGGCTTAGGCCCGCCAGACATCCCCTGAGGGCTCCCCGACTGCGAGAGGGCACAGGCCAGGCTGAGGGACTGCATGAATTTTGTGCACTGGGCCTCTAGTTATTAATATTATGTTATTAATGACTATATTTCCTGTACTGTCCTTTACATCCCCATGTCTATTTTCTAACAACCAATCTGTACTTCCCAATACCATTACCTTTTTCATCCAGTCCCCCAAACCTCCTCAACTCTGGCAAGCATCAGTCAGTCTGTTCTCTGTATCTATGAGTCTGTTTATTAAGGGAGTTTTACATACAGGCATATCTTAGGTGACTGAAAGATAAAATGGATCCTTGTGACAGATAATTGTATAGGGTAAAGGGTATGTGTATACCATCAGGTACAGAAATTACTTTACCTGTTTGACCAGGTCAGGACAACAATCTGTTGTAGGAATCAGCACTTAGCAGGAAGCAAAGGAGGAGTGCTGATTAATGTCAGAATGGGCATCAGTTAAGATCAGACAGTTTCTAAGTGGGGTTTGCAGGAAGCAACCTCTGTTCTGGCCCAGGTCCAACTTGCTAGACAGACAGTGGTCACATCATGGAACAGTTTCTCCTCCAATGAAATTTTGAATTTTACAGGTTAAGTATTCAGAGTCAATGCTTAGAACAACCACAGCTGAAATGTGAAGAAGAATATTCCAGAAAAGAGAGAGCAGTAGAAGGGGCTCCCAGTTCATGAGTATAAACTCTGCCTGACATCTGGCTGACCACTGCACTATGTGTGCTCAGGGCAGAATCTAAGTGGCCTAAAGGCTAAAAGAACAGAACACGATATTCAGCTGCTGCCCAACATAAAGGAAACAGAGTTTGGAGTTTGAGTTGTGCTAAGTTAACTGTCTACTAAAACAAAGTCAATATTCTTGAGAAGAAAATAAGAGAGTTCAGAGTCTCTACAATGTATCATTCACCATGTCCATTACACAATCCAAAATTACAAGACAAGTGAAGAAACAAAAAAATGTGACCAATATTCAAAGGAAAAGATAATTAGTAGAGACTAACCTGAGGATGCCTTGTAATTAGCAGGCAAGGATTTTAAGGCAGATACTATAACTATACTCAAAACGTAAAAGGAAATAGAATTTTAATGAATTAACATATAGAAAATTTAGGCAAACAAACGGAAACTAAAAAAAGAAAAATTGAAATTCTAGAACTAGATGTTAAAATATCTGATATGGGAGATTGACTAGATAGGCCTAACTATAGATTGAAAATAATAGAAGAAAGAATTAGTACCTTTTAAGATAGATTGATAGAAATTATTCAATCTGAAAAACAAAACAAACAAACAAACAAACAGAAGAAAACCTGGGAAAAAAATGAGCAAAGCCCCAGTGACTTGTTGAACAATATCAAGAAGTCTAACAGTATGTGTAATTGATGTCCCATGGGGGGTGGTGGGGGAGAGTGAGAGAGAGCGAGAGACTCCACAATTTGAAGAATCAATGGCCAAAATGTTTTCAAATTCAGTAAACATCCAAGATACTTGGCAAACCACACCTCGGCATGTCATAATCAAACCACTGAAATCCAAAATTAAAGGGAAATTCTTTAGAGCAGCCAGGGAAAACCAGCGCATTATAAACAGGGCAACGGTGACACATAATGACAACAGGCTGTTACCAGGAGCCAGAAGGCAACTGAATGGCATAAAGTGCTAAAAGGAAAAAAACTCAAACGCCAGAGTTTTAATCTAATACATACCTAGGAAAAGTATCTAGAGTTTTACATCTCCATAGAAAAATGCCCTTTAATGATTAAAAAGTACAAATTGGCAGATACAAAATAGTCATGGGGCATAGGAAATATAATAAACTAGAGGCCTGGTGCATAAAATTAGTACACGGGTAGGGTCCCTAGGCCTGGCCAGCGATCAGGGCTGATTGAGGCCTTGTTTTCCCTGGCTGCCAGCTGCTGGCTAGGGCCTTCCTTCGTTCTGTGCCACCCCCTGGTGGTCAGCACACATCACAGCAAGTGGTCAAACTCCCAGTCAGTCAAACTCCCGAGGGGACAATTTGCATATTAGCCTTTTATTATATAGGACTAGGGGCCCAGTGCACGAAATTCGTGCACTGTGTGTGTGTGTGTGTGTGTGTGTGTGTGTGTGTGTGGGGAGTGTCCCTCAGCCCAGCCTGCCCCCTCTCACATACTGGGAGCCCTCAGGCGTTGACCCCCATCACCCTTCAATCCCAGGATCGGCCCCTTGCCCAGGCCTGACACCTCTGCCAGAGGCGTCAGGCCTGGGCAGGGGACCCTCATTTCCCCCCGATCACTGGTTCTGCCCCCCCTGCCCAGGCCTGATGCCTCTGGCCCAGGCGTCAGGCCTGGGCAGGGGACCCCCAGACCCCTCTGATTGCTGGCTCCGCCCCTGGCCCAGGCCTGATGCCTCTGGCCCAGGATTCATGCCTGGCCAGGGGACCCCCCTCTCCCCCCCATCACTGGCTCCGCCCTCGCCCAGGCCTGATGCCTCGGCCAGAGGTGTCGACCCCCATCACCCTCCGATCGCCTGATCAGCCCCTTGCCCAGGCCTGACGCCTCCACCAGAGGTGTCAGGCTTGGACAAGGGGTCCCCATCTCCCCCCATCACTGGCTCTGACCCCCGCCCAGGCCTGATGCCTCTGGCCCAGGAATCATGCCTGGGCAGGGGACCACCATCTCCCTCTGATCGCTTGCTCCACCCCCCGCCTAAGCCTGATGCCTCTGACCCAGGCTTCAGGCCTGGGCAAGGGGACCCTCATATCCCCCCAATCACCGGCTCCGGCCCCCGCCCAGGCCTGATGCCTCGGCCAGAGGAGTTGACCCTCATCACCCTCGGATCGCCGATCACCGGATCGGCCCCTTGCCCAGGCCTGAGGCCTCTGGCAGAGGCGTCAGGCCTGGGCAGGGGACCCCCAGCTCCCTGCAGTTGCAGGCTCCGCCCCTGCCCAGGCCTAACGCCTCTGGCCGAGGCGTCCGGCCTGGGCAGTGGGAACCTGCAGCGGCAGTGGCCCAGCGATTGCGGGCTCCGCTTTAGGCCCAGGCAAGGGACCCCTAGCTCCTGGGACTACCAGCTTCGCCCGTGCCCAGCTCCCATTGCTGTCTCCACCCCTACTTCCCGCTATCACTGGCCAGGGCGGCAAAGGCGCCCAATTCTCCGACCATGGCCGCCTTTGCCCTGCCCCCCGGCTCTTAGCTCCCCGCTGGGTTTCCGATCACTGTCAGTGACAGGGGGCTTCTTCTTGCTTTCCCTTTCACCTCCCTGCATTGTGCCTACATATGCAAATTAACCGCCATCTTTGTTGGCAGTTAATTTGCATATTGCCCTGATTAGCCAATGAAAAGAGTAGCGGTCGTATGCTAATTACCATGTTTCTCTTTTATTAGATTAGATAATATGTATGGTGCCAGGTAGGTGCTAGACTTAACTGGGGTGATCATAAGTTATGTAAATGTATAATCACTATGTTGTACACATAAAACAAATATAATATTGTAATTTAAAATTTTTTGATGTTTTACATAAAAGAAAAATACCCTAAAAAACAAACGTACATATGTTAGAGTTTAGGATTAATTTTCAGGTGATGTCTGTGATTACCCAAGAGAGAATAGCCAGGCCCCTGAAAACCCCAGGAGCTCCGCATCTTCTTCACACATGAGCTTAACTCATTGTGCTGCAGACTCTGCTACAGAACTAGCCCTGCTTCACCTTCTCCCACCCCCAATAGCTAATGTAAATTCCTTCAGAATGACTTGGTGCATTAAAGTGCTTGCAGAACTCTTGGATGTTGGACATGTATTTTCTTTTCTTTCCTTTTTTAAAATATTTTTTATTGATTTTCCACAGAGAAGAAGGGATAAGGATAGAGTCAGAAACATCAATGAGAGAGAAACATCGATCAACTGCCTCCTGCACACCCCCGACTGGGGTTGTGCCCACAACCAAGGTACATGCCCTTGACCGGAATCGAACCGAGACCCTTGAGTCCACAGGCCGATGCTCTATCCACTGAGCCAAACCGGTCAGGGCTGAACATGTATTTTCTACCCAGCCAAACTGCTGGTGGTTTAGACTCCATGACCTAGGACGAGTGTTCTTTTTATTTATTTTATTTTTTTCTAGCAATGACCTAACCCTTACTTTTAAAAAGACTTCCTGTCCAGCAAGTTAAATTTTTTTGTTTAACAGTAGAGAGGTAGGGAGAGAAGAAAGGAAAGAAAGGCAGCCAATGCAAGTGTTATATTAAGCTCTGTAAAAAAGTGGGCATTCCATTGTAAAGGCCTGAGAGGATATTTCTAAAGATCATAGTAATTAAAAGGACAGGCTTTGGAGCCTGGCAGATATGGGTTGAATCTTACTGGCTATTTATCTGTAAAATAGGAATAATATTATCACTTAATGAGAATAAAATAACAGTCTATGTAAATCCCTTAGCTAGTATTTGACACATTTTAAGTGCTCAATAAGTACCATTATTTTATCATTTAATTTCATGACAACTCTGTGAGATGCATATAAATGATAATTTCTTTAAAAATATCTCCAGTAATTAAAATGATTAACATGTAATTATGTTTGATTATGATGTTAACTATGTTATTATGGTTTACAGTATTTAGTACAGTGTCTTTGTAAATACTTGAAATACTAAACACTTACATAGTATATATTCATTAATAATTCATTTATAGACACAGATTTTCACATTGATGGGGGTGAACTGTACTGAAATTATATTCCTTTGTATTTGGAACCTCCTGTTTGTGTAATCACATAGATATTTTACTAGTGACAAATGTCAGGTGTTATCTGTCTCTCAATCCCAAGGTTTGGAAAGGGGATTTTGGTGATTCATCGTCTTATGTCTTGTGGTGATATGTGACTTTTCATCTGCCTACTGCCTCCAAGCAGAGCTTCCTGAAATAAGGCTGCAGTTCCCTAAATGCTGACCGACTGCAGTAGCTTTGTTACTGATGTAGATGCTGCCACCCAAATTCCTGAAATTACCCTTGATAGGCGTCATAGGGCCTCCTGGCAAACAGGAGAGTATTTTGTTACAGAGATGTCAGGGACTTTAGTAAGTTACCTTTAATTATGAAAAACAAAAAGGCTCATAACAGAATTAATTATAAAAATGGATTATCCTTTTATTTTCAGTAATCAAGAGAAATAAAAATTTAAATATAGAAATTTTAGCCTCACATTTTAAAAAACATTGTTCAGATCATATAACAGACTGAAAGACCCAATTTACTTTTTAAAAAAATATTTTATTGGTTTTTTACAGAGAGGAAGGGGAGGGATAGAGAGTTAGAAACATCGATGAGAGAGAAACATCGATCAGCTGCCTCCTGCACACCTCCCACTGGGGATGTGCCCGCAACCAAGGCACATGCCCTTGATGGGAATTGAACCTAGGACCCTTCAGTCCACAGGCCAACGCTCCATCCACTGAGCCAAACCAGTTAGGGCCCCAATTTACTTTTAAAAAATGTATTACTTAAGAGAATGTTGAATATATTTTTCAATAGTTTTATTTTTATTAAAGGCATGATAAATATATCAA
Organism: Myotis myotis; assembly: GCF_014108235.1. Lineage (NCBI taxonomy): Eukaryota > Metazoa > Chordata > Mammalia > Chiroptera > Vespertilionidae > Myotis > Myotis myotis. The sequence continues at coordinate 10,189,273 of NW_023416315.1, forward strand.
CTTCAATAAAAGAAAAAATCAATTTGTATGTGTATTATAAACAGTATGAGAAGTTGAGAGATTTAAAAAAATGAATTGTACTCTCAATAATAAAGATATTTTTTTAAAAATAATGAATTGATTAAAATATTCCCTTACAAGAGATCAAGATGGCAGTGAAATAGGTAAAAGCTACACTCCCCTCCTCCCAAGACCAAACTGGAATTACAACCAAATTATAGAATAATCATCCTGAGTAACCAACTGAAGACTAGCTGAAGAGAGGTCTGATAGCCAAGGATTTACAGAAGAAGCTACATCAAGACTGGTAGGAAGAACAGAGTCATAGAAAGGGCTCGCCCTGCTCTCTTTTTTTGTTTTTAATCTGAACAATAAAGATTTAATTAAAAAAATAAAATGTACAATTCAGTGGTTTTTATTATATTCAGAGTTGTACAATCTAACAATTACCACTATCTAATTTTAGGATCTTTCCTTTTTCTTTCTTTCTTTTTAAAAAGACATGCTCAAGAGGCAGAGCAGCCTCGAACAGACTGTCAAACTACAGCGGGAAGGCTGGGGAGGGTTGGGGGGCAGGAGGGGAGTGGGTAAGAGATCAACCAAAGGACTTGTATGCATGCATATGAGCATGACCAATGGACATAAGACACTGGGGGGTAGGGGAGGCCAGGGGATTGTCAAGGGCGGCTAAAAAAAAAAGGAGACATATGTAATACTCTTAGTAATACTTTAAGCAATAAAACAATTAAAAAAAAAAAAAAGACATGCTCAGCCCTAGTTGGCTTGGCTCAGTGGATAGAGCCTGGACCTGCGGATGCAAAAGGCCTAAGACCATCGGAAAACACATACATAATGACATATTGCTTTTGTGATTAATCACTATGCTTTAATTATGTTCAATTGGTAACAATGAAATTGAGGGTCACCACAACATGAGGAACTGTATTAAAGGGTCACAGCATTAGGAAGGTTGAGAACCACTGGTCTAAGGTTTATTTCTACCTCAATTGCTGGCTCCTACCCAGCCTGGCCCTGGTCCGGGCTTGGGGAGGAGGCAAACAACTGATGTGTTTCTCTCACATGGATTATTTCTGTCTTTCCCTCTCTCCCCTACTCTCTCTAAATATCAATGGGGAAATATCCTCGGGTGAGGATTAAAAAACAAACAAAGGTGGGTAACCTGGTCAGAAGGTCAAATCTTCAAAGTGCATGCAAGCTGCTCCTACCAGGGAATCCGGACTGAATGTTCGAGAGCATCTCCAGAAAAGCGTGCGGGGATGGTGCCTCCACATTCTGGAAGGTGTTCTGGACTCTGCCGTACAGGATGAAGTAATTCAGCTCCAGACAGATGAACCCGAAGTGGTCCTCATCGAACAGGATGAAGACTCCAGGGTAGTGCATGCAGTAGGGGAAGCCATGGCGGGCAATAATAACAATGTCCACGCTAGCACAGAGACACATCCTGCAGGTCCGGGGGTAGTTCTGGTCTATTGAGCTCACGCCCACAGGCAGAACAAACGGGGCCGGCTGCTCCTCCGAAGCTGCAGCCCCGGACTCCCCGCCGCTGGGCTGGGCAGGGCTCTGCCAGCCATGGCCCTTGCTTTCCTCAGTCCTGTTTTTTTGCTGCTGCTGCTGCTCCCGGATCACCTGCTTGTCAATCTCCTGGACCACGCGGGAGAGCTCGTTGAAGTTGCGGAAGATCTCGCCATCTCGCAGCTGGATGCGTCGCTTGAGGTGGATCTCTAATATCTGGTTGGAGTATCCCGTGACCTTCGTGACCCTGGCATACTCCCCATGGAAGCTGAGCATGACAATCGATAGGCCGAAGGGATCGTATTTGCCTTGGAAGAGGCCTGGCCTGATGAGGTCGTCCGGGTGGCTCGGCGGGAGGTAGAGGCGGTGGTAGGTCAGGAAGTCAAACCCCTGTAGGTCCTCCTCCGACAGCTCCAGCCCCCGTCCTCCCCTAAGCCGCGTTGGTGAATCTGTTACGTGGTCTGTCCTGTCGCACTGGGTGGTGAACCTGTTCTTCTCAATCTGCATGTGGCGGTGGTGGGGCCTGCGGTGGCGGCCTTCCATGCACTCCACCGCGGCTGATTTCCGCTCCGTCAGGCGAATTCTGAACGCGGGCTCGAACTGCATTGGGCCATCCACGTGGGTGTCAAGGGAAGGTCCGTACGTCCAACCAGTAATGCCTAAGCCGTCCACCGCGACATTCAGCAGTCTTCTATAGTCATTACCTAGCTGCCACAATCCCAAAGTGTGTCTGTACGGGTGGAACAGCTTCGCATAGACTTCTCGATAAGACATACCGATCGTCTCCAGGTTCTGCAAGTTTTCACCAACGCCAAACTCCTCGCGGCAGCGCCGTCTCCAGATGCTGTCCATGTGCAGGATGTGGTGGAATCTGGTGCAGGCCTGGGCCAGGCTGAGCAGATCGGTGCCGGGGAGCCAGGCGAAGATCTCCACCAGCATCTCCACGGGCAGGTCCTGCAGCGAGCAGTGCGGGGGGCGGCATGGGGCTCGCGATTCCTCCACTCCCCGCGCGGCACCGCGCTGCCGCCGCCGCTGCCGCCTCCGCCTCCGCCTCCGCCTCCTCCTGCGCCTCCGCCTCGAGGCGCTTTTCTGCTGGTGCCGGGCCGGCTTGCCCTCAGCCGCTGCCGTCTCAGCTGGGCCTTGGCGCTGCTGACGACATCGACGTCCCCGCGAAGAGCCCACGCCGCAGATGCAAGCGCACTCCTCCATGCCTCCACGTGTAACAGCCACCAGTGTGGGCTCCTGCTCCTCAGCCGGGCAGTAAGCTGAGTCCAGCCACGCCCCCCAGGGTCTAGCCACGCCCCCCCAGAGAGGAGCCAATTGTAGGACTTTATTTTTTTAAATTGTTTTATTGCTTAAAGTATTACAAAGAGTATTACATATGTCTCCTCCCCACCCCGCCCTTGACAATCCCATACGCTTTCCCAGTGCCCCCTCCCTGTCCTCCCGCCCTAGCCCCAGGCAGTCACTAATCCGCTTTCTGTAGGGATATGCCTCCAGGGATATGCCTATGGGGGGGGGGGGAACGGGACATTTCACATAAATGCAGTCATAATATCTGGTCTTTTGTGACTGGCTTCTTTCACTTAGCATAACATTTTAAAGTTTTATGTATGCTATATTCTAGTGTATGGGTGTACCACATTTTGTTTTCCCATTCATCAGTTGATGAGTATTTGCGCTGTTTCCGGTTTGAGGCCCTCATGAACAACGCTGCCACCAACACTGTGTACAAGTTTTTCTGCGTGAACATGTGTCCATTTCCTTTGGGCATGCACCCAGAAGTGGAACTCTATGCTTAGCATGTTGAGGAACTGCCAAAAACGCTCTCCAACGTGGCCCCACTATTTTACATTTCCACCAGCACTGCACGAGGGGTCCAACTTTTAAACATTTTCATGAATGCTTTAAAAAAAAAAAAATACATGATAGCCATCCTAGGGAGTGTTGAGTGGTACTTCACTATAGTTTAGAGCAGAGTCACTGACTGTAGGTTGACCTGACCCTGAACTCCATAAGGGAAATCCATTCTATGCTCAGCCTCAACCCAGCCTCTGCCAAATCTCCCAGGCCCCCGGTAGGAATGGGCTCCTACATGTGAGCAAGGATGGACTCCAGTTCCTCACTTTCGGTTGACCTCAGTTCTTCACTTTCACGTGACTAACCCTGCTAGCTCCTTGGGTGAATGGATGCCCTCAAAAAAAAGTTCACCATCTGCCCACCGTGAACATAACTCTCCTATGGGCTGAGACTGGCCCCGCTTGTTCAGACAGGCCTCCATTCTCATGTTGAGAGCAGCTAGATTTCTTCTCTCCACCTTTCTGGATTCCTACCAGAGAAACACTCTGACCTTTGGAGGGTCCTCCCAGTGCCCTGGAAGGAATTTGATTTGCCTTTTGTCAGGAATAGACATTCAGGGCAGTTTATTTGATAGAGGGGTGCAAACTCCATCTGCCACAGACACTGACCTCGATCATTTAAAGACTAAAACTTCTCAATCCCTCCCCTGAAGAATAGCCGCATATTACTATTGGTATGCAACTGGGTAATGGGTGCAAAGACTCTTCTTTCAGGATCCTGCACTGATGGGACTTTGAGGGACGGTCTCCAAGGGTACTTGTGTGTCTGGTGGGTCAAGGAGACTCGCCCTGCTTTCATGGGCAGTGGCTGAAGTTCTGGAGCAATATTTCAGCTAAAGGGGTTCCCCCTGAGAAGCATGGTGTCTAGACCCCAAGCCAGGCTCCCAGTCCAGAGCACGAGGGCCAGGAAAAGGTGCCCACATAACATCTGGCTGTGAAAATTAGTGGTTCTGTTCATCAGGGAGAGATGAGAGTCCACTAGAGACCAGGTGCCCTCTTAAAAGGCTGACACACAAAATTTCATTCACAGACACTCACCCTGGGCTCCTTCAAAGGAGGAGTGGAGCAGATTAGAGTTGCATGAGGAGAGTCTGGGGTTTATGTTTCTGGCAAGAGAGCTGAAGGGACAGGCACCACGATCCCTGTGCTGAATCATTTTTCTATACCTCAGACACCATCTTTCTTGGGTGGAACACTCCCCTATGTGTAGTATCAGCCTGGGGGCCACAACACCATCTTCCTGGAAGCCTGACCAGCACCTCCCCCTTACGGGACAACCACTTGCCCCAACCTGGTGACTCATTGTGAATCTACCGCCAGCGATATGAGTACTGCCAGAGGCTCTTTCAGTGACGGAGCCTAAGAGCAGCCCGTAGGTGAAGGCCAGCAGAGGCAGATCTCTGAGTGCCTTAAGACTCTTACTGACCTGTCCCGAGCCTGGTGCTGGTAAAAGCCAGTCTTGGTATGTAGCTTCAACCTTCCGTCCTTCACACACTCAGGCCCTGAAGAAGTAGCCACAAACTCTGGATCACTTGTAGCTACAAAGAGGTTGCCCAGGGCCAGTCACAGACAGCATCTTACATTTTCCTGCACCAGATTCCTTCCCAAGAGACCCAGAACCAACACACCCAGTGGCCAGCATCAGATAACATCAGAGCAGGATCTAATTAGCTTTACAAGCAAGATATCTAAAGGATGATATCAGCAGGCACCAAACATAGCTGAGGTAAATTCTGCTTCAGATGGTCAGCACCTGCACAGAAGCTCTCATGTGATGGTCAGGGTTGAGCCTCAGAGTCAGCCAACCTGAGGGTCAATCCATGCATGAATAGGCCAATAGCAATCAAGACTCAATAACAAAAAGATGGTCCATATGACCCACACAAAGGACATTCCTGGAGTACCCAACTCAGGTGATCAAGGAGACTACACTATTGGACCCCCAAGGACACCTACTACATAAGGCCACCACACAAAGACTAGGATCCAAAATAGGGAGACAAAGAATCAGGCCCCAAATGAAATAACAAGAGAAATATCCAGAAAAAGAGCTAAATGAAATGGAAGCAAGCAATTTATCAGATAAAGAGTGCAATGTAATGGTTAAAAGGATGCTCAACAGCATGAGAAAGGACATAGAAACCATAAAAAAGAACCAATCAGAAATGAATAATACAATATCTGAAATGAAAAATACACTGGGAAGAATACACAGTAGGTTTGATGAAGCAGAGGGTCAAATAAGTGATTTGGAAAACAATGTAGAAAAAACACCCAATCAGAACAGCAAAAAGAAAAAAATGATTAAATAGAATGAGGATAGTTAAAGGGACTTTTTGGACAACATGAAGCATAATAACATCCGCATTACAGGGGCACCAGTGGGAGAAGAGAGAGAGCAAGGGATTGAGAACCTATTTGAAGAAGTAATGACCGAAAACTTCCCTAATCTGGTGAAGGAAATAGACATACAAGTCCAAGAAGTGCAGAGAGTTCCAAACAAAATGAACCCAAAGGGGTCCCCACCAAGACACATCATAATTAAAATGCCAAGGATTAAAGACAAAGAGAAAATCTTAAAAGCAGTAAGAGAAAAGCAAGTGAGCTCCCATAAGACAGTCAGTTGATTTCTTAACAGAAACATTTCGGGCCAGAATGGAATGGTATGAAATAATTAAAGTGATGAAAAGCAAGGACCTGTAACTAAGACTACTTTACTCAGCAATGCTGTTATTTAAATTTGAAGCAGAAATAAAGAGCTTCCCAGACAAGAACAAGTTAAAGGAGTTTGTTTCCACCAAACCAATATTACAAGAAATGCTTAAGTGCCTACTTGAAGAAGAAGAAGAAAGGGAGGAGGAGGAGACAGGAGAACAAAGTTTAAAGAATAAATTGGCAATAAATATGTACCTACCAATAATCAATTTAAATGTAAACAGCTTAATGCTCCAATCAAAAGACATAGAGTAACTGAATGGATAAGAAAACAAGGCCCATATATATGCTGTCTATAACAGACCCACCTCAGAATGAAAGATATACACAGACTAAAAGTAAAGGAATGGAGAACAATATTTCATGCAAACGGAAATTTTAAAAAGCTGGAATATAGTAATACTTAGATCTGACAAAACAGACTTTACAACAATGGCTATAATAAGAGACAAAGAAGAGCACTACATAATAATAAAGGGAACAATCCAACAAGAGAATATAACCCTAGTAAACATTTATGCACCCAATATAAAAGCATCTAAATATGTAAAGAAAATATTGATGGACAAAAAGGAAGAGATTGACAATAATAAAATCATAGTAGAGGATTTTAACACCCCATTGACATCAATGGATAGATCTTCCAGACAGAAAATCAACAAGGAAACAGAGACCTTAAATTGCATACTGGATATGATGTATCTAACTAATATCTTCAGAGTATTTTTCCCCAAAGCAGCAAGTATATATTCTTTTCAAGTTGCTCATAGATCATTTTCTAGGATACAAAACAATTCTCTAAATTTAAGAAGACTGATATCATATTAAGCATCTTTTTTTTAATCATAATGGTATGAAACTAGAAATCAGTCCAGTCAAAAAACTGAAAAACACACAAAGACATGGAGGCTAATAAACATGCTACTAATCAAAGAATAGGTTAACAATCAGATCAAGGATGAAATAAAAAGATACTTTGAAACAAATGAAAATGAGAACACAACAACCCAAATTCTATGGGACATAGCAAAACCAGTCTTAAGAGGGAAATTCATAGCATTAATGGCTTATTTCAAGAAACAAGAAGAATCTCAAATAAACAATCTAACTGTACACTTAAAGGAACTTTAAAAAGAATGACAAAATCCAAAGTGAATAGAAGGACGGAAATAATAAAGATAGAGCAGGAAGAATAAAAAGGAATAGAGTTTAAAAAGACAATACAAAAGATCAAGGAAACTAAGAGCTGGTTCTTTGAAAAGATAAACAAGGTTGACAAATCTTTAACCAGACTCATCAATAAAGAAAGAGAGGACCCACATAAATAAAATCAGAAATGAAAGAGGAGAAGTAACAACTGACAACACAGATACAAATAATTGTAAGAAAATGTTATGAACAGCTATATGCCAACAAATTCAACAATCTAGAAGGAATGGATAAATTCCTAGAAATATATAATCTTCCAAAACTAAATCAGGAAGAATCAGAGAATCTGAGTTGACACTAGTGAATTTGAAGCAGTAATAAAAAAAACTCCGACAAACAAAAGTCCTGGACTGGATGGCTTCACAGGTGAATTTTGCCAATCACTCACAGCAGAAATAACACCTGTCCTTTTCAAACTATTCCAAAAAATTTAAGAGGAGGAAAAACTCCCAAGTTCATTTTATGAAACAGGCATTATCCTAATTCTAAGACCAGATAACAACACTGAAAAGAATTATAAACCAATATCCCTGATGAATATAGATGCTAAAATTCTCAACAAAATATTAGCAAATCAAATCTAGAAATACATTAAACAGATCTTACACCATAATTAAGGGATTTATTCCTGAATTGCAAGGTTGTTACAATATCTACAAATCAATAAATGTGATATACCACAAACAAAGTGAAGGATAAAAATCACATAATCGCCCTGGCTGGTTTGGCTCAGTGGATAGAGCGTCGGCCTGTGGACTGAAGAGTCCCAGGTTCGATTCCGGTCAAGGGCGTGTACCTTGTTTGCGGGCACATCCTCAGTGGGGAGTGTGCAGGGGGCAGCTGATCGATGTTTCTCTCTCATCGATGTTTCTAACTCTCTATCCCTCTCCCCTCTTCTCTATAAAAAATCAATAAAGTATATTTTTAAAAAAAATCACATAATCAATAGATGCAGAAAAAACATTTGATAAAATCCAGTACTTATTCTATATAATAAAAGTGTAATATGCAAATCGACCGAATGGCAGAAGGGCCGGTTGCTATGATGCACACTGACCACCACAGGGCAGATGCTCAATGCAGGAGCTGCCCCCTGGTGGTCAGTGTGCTGCCACAGGGGGAGCACTGCTCAGCCAGAAGCCAGTCTAAGGACTGGCGAGCTGTGGTGGCGGGAGCCTCTCCCGCCTCCCCCACCTCCATGGCAGCCAGTGCTAAGCCAGCAGTCAGACATCCCCTGAGGGCTCCCTGACTGTGAGAGGGTGCAGGCCGGGCTGAGGGACCCCCCACCGCTGAGTGTATAAATTTTGTGCACCAGGCCTCTAGTTTATGATAAAAAACGCTCAGCAAAGTGGGACTAGAGGGAACATACCTCAATGTAATAAAGGTCAAATATGACAAACCAGTAGCCAACATCATACTCTATAGCAGTGGTCCTCAACCTTCTGGCCCTTTAAATACAGTTCCTCATGTTGTGACCCAACCATAAAATTATTTTCGTTGCTACTTCATAACTGTAATGTTGCTACTGTTATGAATTGTAACGTAAATATCTGATATGCAGGATGGTCTTAGGCGACCCCTGTGAAAGGGTCGTTCGACTGCCAAAGGGGTCGTGACCCGCAGGTTGAGAACCGCTGCTCTATAGGCAAAAACTACAAGTGTTTTCCTTTTGATCAGGAACAAGACAGTTTGTTCAATTTCACCATTTTCATTCAACACTAGAGGCCCAATGTGCGAAATTCATGCAAGGGGGCTTGGTCTCCACCTCTGCCTTGGCCCCTGCCACTGCAGCTTCGTCTGGAAGGTCGTCCGGAAGGGTGTTCAGTCTAATTAGCATATTATGCTTTTATTATTATAGATAGTACTGGAAGTCCTAGCCACAGCAATCAGAAACAAAGCATCCAAATGGGAAAGAAGTAAAACTGTCATTGTTTGCAGATGACATTATATATATATATATATATATATATAGAGAGAGAGAGAGAGAGAGAGAGAGAGAGAGAGAGAGAGAGAGAGAGAGATTGATTTTTAGTTTAGGTACAGTCCTGCCTGACAAAGATGCTTCATGCCTGTGAAATTATAATTTTATATCACTTCTGATTAAAGGCTGTATGCTTTGGATTCTAGGTGTTTATTTTTAGGCCTCAGGGGTTTGGAGAGAATAAAATGTGCTTTTTTTCTTGTGAATGGGTTTCCTTATGATTGGTTACTTTGATTTAGAAAAAATATCAGCCTAGAATTAAAAAATGGTGGGTACTCTAATTTCTTGCATTTTTGGACATACCTCAGAAAACTATCCTCACCCACCCAACCTGACAAATGACTGGCACAGCTTTAGGGATAATCATTGGCTTTTTGTCCTTGTGACCATGAAAACGCAGCATAGAGCACATTACAAATCAGGATGCACCAGCACCACCCAGTGGCCTTGAATGAATTTAGCAGCTCCTTGGAAATATGACCCCGAAGTCTAGCGCCTCTCTGAATGGTGTATTACATAGGCATGCCTGAAAGCACCAGGATTTAACTTTTGCAGAATTGAATCCATTGTAGGTAGTTCTGATCTTACTTTGTTATCCTACTTTCTGGAAAGATCAGACAATTTATAGGACAAGAAAATGGAGTTTGGTGTATGTTAAGGACTTTCGGCTCTTTTTGGCAATACATATATTTGTAGTGAGCTAACGTCTGTTTTTGAAAGTTAAATAGTTTATGAGAGCTAAGAAGCATCACAAAATGAGTGAAACAAATTATCCTCTCCACCAAGAGTATGGAAAGTCTAAGGCCTCCAAGGAGAATTTAGTTTCTGTAAAGGCTCAAGACACCTTTCTATACCACTTCCTAGATGACAAAGATTCTCTCCAATAGGGAATGGTATTTCTTTTTCTAGATGGACAGCAAACAAACTTCTGGTAATTTATTTGTTCTTTGTAGCTGCTGACTAATATACACATTATAAACAATAATTGCTGCTGGGTTAGATTTGAAAAGTGCACAAAACTAGAAATTAACAGCAAGGGGGAAATATAGCTTAGTCCCTCTATTAAACACAATGACTGCTAATGTTATTATTTTGTGTGCCTCTATCCTGAACAAACGGTGGAGCTAGATTTGCCTTGCTTTAAATCTCAACTGGACCATTTGGTGGCTGTGAAATGGACAAGTTACCCAGTCTTCTCAGTGTCCCGGTTGCCTCATCTCTAGGATACGTAATAGTTATGCTGATAGGGTTATGAGGATTAAACAAATTAATATATGTAAAGTTTTCAGAATACTGCCTGCATATCGTTAACACCATGTGTTAGCTATTACTTTTCCATTCCTCTATTTCTTCCAACTCCTTCTTACAGTTATTAGATACTATGCACCAGGCATCCTGATAGAAACTAATATTTTTGGGTGTTCTTCCAGGGTTTTTTGCAGTTTCCTACTGTCCTTTATTATGTGAAACTGTACTATAAACAAAATTTTGTATCTTTAAATATATTTTAATGTAATTTATTCATTAGTGCAATTCTTTTAGTGATTGGTAAATACGTTACAATTAGCCTGGTATAAGACAACACAATTTGTAGATGTGGACTTTCTTAAATTTCTGATTTTCATTGGTAGATGCATTTAAATATTTTTTATCTCACCAAATACCACCTATGCATCTATGTACAGGGTATGGTGCTAAGTACTGGTGATGTAACAATCAATAAGGCACTTTCTTGAAAAAAATATGAAGTCTGAGATTCTCAAAACAACGCAGAGGGAACACTGGGAAGAGCAACTAACTGACGAAGTTGAAATTTGAGCTGTAATTGGAGGATAAATAGGACTTTTCTGGTAAGGAGGGATGTGGGAAAGTATTCTGGGCAGAACAGTCAGGAATGAGTAATATTGCAAGTTGGGAATTGTCCATAAAATATTATAGCATCATCCATAAAAAAGTGTGGAGTGTTTGGGGAGCAGGAGGCAGGATGAGAGATCAGAATGACAATGTTGCTTGGGCCCAGAAAAATTCAAGTGTATAACTGGTACAGTAGAAATAAGTAGTAATAATAAGAAAAAGAGCTGCTGTAGAAGGAAGGATTATAAAAGTAGAGATGGTTCATGTCCAGTGATGGAGACATGTGACAGAACTAAAACAAGTCAGGGGCAGTTGTGTGACTTTGGCCATCAGTGACCTTAGCCAAAAGCAGTTTGAAGCTGAGGAATATGAATGGGAAGAAAACAAGCTGAGACAGTGACAAGACTCCTCTTCCAGTATTCTGGGCAGAACAGCCAGGAATGAGGAAGAGGAGTAAGATTGCTGGGGAAAGGCGGTAGAGAGCCAACTAAGATTGTGAAGTATCTGCATGACGGAGCTTGGAGAATTTCTGCAGAGCAAGAAGTCTGATTGGTGGTTTATTAATATAGCATATGATATTTACTTCATCCACTGCTCTGAAATTAAGAATAAGACTTAGAATTACGTTAGACTCTATTCCTATATATATATTAATATATCTTCAGTCTCAGACTGGAACACAAACCTTTAATTTTAGTTTGAAGATGGGCGAGGACCACAACTTGGATTTGGTTCAAAGCTTTCATTCTGGTTTACCACAAAGCAGTTAGCAAGCTGGGTTAGGATATAAATGAAATAAGGATGCAGGTAGGGGAATTTAGTTGCCCAGTTCCTATCAATCACAAAAAATGCTGGTGGCCTCAGCACCAACATTGAATACCTAAGATTCCATAGCTGTAATGACATATTTCAGAGCCAAGTGGTCAAATGGCACATGGAGCTAAGAGCATGACAGAGTTGCCCTTTTTGATACTCTATATCTTTTAAATTGCCCACAATAGAGAAAATGCTGCAAAGAATCACTGATTTTAAAAAGGGTAGAAAATAAGTTATTTTCTGTATTTTTCAGGGAATTGTATGTTTTTACTTTTAATTAACACTAAACTAAGATCAATTTTAGTGTTTATAGCATGTTTTTAATCAGTATAAACACATCTTCAGTTTTTTTATACTTATGGCCTCTTATTTTCAATATATTATCTACAAATTTATGTGTGTTTATCTATTTACGATGTTAGCCATTATATTTGGTAACCTTGGTCTGACTAGCTGGAAATGAGGTCCTAACTAAATGATGGTGATAGAGCAGAAAGTAGGGTTAGGCCCTTACAAAATGTTTGATTCACTTTTGCTAGTGAGTCTGAAAATGGTTTTGATCAGAAATCTGGAAATGATGATGATAACTGGAATTTCTGAGCATATCATAAACTTTGTAAAAATTACCAGTGACAGAGAAAAAGAGCTTATATTACATTTAATAGTGTTAACTCTGAAGATGTTTCAAACTTCCACAAAGGCTAGTGAAGGGTTCAATGTAGAAACCAGTACAAATTTTGGTAAACTTGTTAAGAAACAAAATGCTCCAAGGAATGTTCTGAACATTATTTTCACCAGAAAAGTGAAGATAATTTTCATAGTTGTTTGAGGTGCTGTAATATGTCTACTGATACTCCCAGCTGTTTTACCAAACTAGCTGTCTGTTCTAAAATCCAAGTGAGGCTTGGGTTTTCAGAATGTGTATGCTCCTGTGTTCCACAACATTCTAAAGATGAACAATCTACCCCACTAAGACTATTGCTACAGCTTTTGTTAAACTCAGCATTATTTTCACAGAGTCTTTCATCTTCAGCTTCACAAATATTTTTCTCAGCTGGAGATACATGACAAAGGTCCATGTCCTGAATGGAGTCCAATAAATCTACAACATGTGGCTGTGGGGTGATTGATTTCAGATGTTTGAGCACATACTCTTCACAATGGCCAACTGCATCCAGAAGGTTATTTATTTTACTGATCAAAGCCGAACTGTTATCATGAAGGTGACACCAGGAGAGCAAAGCACTGAATGAAAATATAAACAAGAGTTTAATAGGGAAAAAATTAAACAATCATAGGCTTTTTGAACTTTCTATGCTACCTGTTTCGTTTCTAGATAACACCATGCAAAGCGAATTAACAATAATGCAAGTCAAAATAAAGAAAGTAATAATGGCAAAATAGGATTAAAAATATATATCTTTCAACAGGAATTAAACAATTGGGCTTAACCATATAAACTGTTTCTATATCATAACCCCTCCTTCACAGATCTACATCCACTTTTCCTCATTTTAGATTTCCCCCTTATGACTGTGTAGCTTCTGTTGAAGAGGGGTACAATGAGAGAGAGAGACCAGAAAAATTAGTTTTTCCTTTAAAGACATCAAACAGCTTCTAAACTAGTGATTCTCAATCTTGGATGTACATTAGAATCAGGTGGGGAGCTCTTGAAACTATCAAGATCTAGGTCATATCCCAGACCAATTAAGCCAGAATCTCTAGGCTAGGGGTATTATTTTTTAAAGCTGCCCAGCTGATATCAAGGTACAGCCAAGGTTGAAAACCACTGTTCTAATCATATACAGCAGTTGCTTGCCATCAAAACTGAAGATTAGGAAAATAAGTTTTTAGGCCACTTCACTTTCCCAACTTTGTTATAAGCAGACACTGTTTGCTGAGCTAACAATTTTCTTGAAGAAGGTAAAAATCATTCTATTCCTAATAAATATTTTTCTTACTTTTCTAGTATAGATAGTACTTTTTTTTTGATAGTTCAGATATGACATAAAAAGATTGTGAAAAGTAATGATGTTTTAAAATGGAATCAAATGATGAAAAAGACTTAGCAATAAGCTTTCTAAGCTTATAAAGGATTTAACCTGATGTAAAGATAAAGATGATCATTTTCCTATGGTAGTAGGATACATATTGATTCTTACCATTGAATTTTCTAAAACCTTAAACAATACATTTTTGTTGTTTTGATAACTTATTTTCTACCCTTTAAAAAGTCAATGATTCTTTGCAGCATTTTCTCTATTGAGGGCAATTTAAAAGATATAGAGCAGAGATCCTCAAACTTTTTAAACAGGGGGCCAGTTCACTGTCCCTCAGACATTCCACACATGTGCACTGCGGGCCTGGACGAGCTGGCTGCTAAGCAGGACAGGCAGCGGCGGCAAAAACACCCAGAGGGCCGGATAAATGTTTTCGGCGGGCCGCATGTGGCCCATGGGCCGCAGTTTGAGGACCCCTGATACAGAGTATCAAAAAGGACAACTATGTCATGCTCTTAGCTCCACGTGCCATTTGACTACTGGCTCTAAAATATGGCATTACTGCTATGGGATTTTGGCAGGTATTCGATGTTCAGGATTAAAGTAAATGGGATAATTTTTCTCTCTATTACCAGCTATAATTTTCATCATGTACTTCTAGTATAGACTTCTGTCATACTGTGTTCTGCCACATGTGCAAGACTAAAAGCTTTATTCAAAACCTCAAGATCCTTTAAATGACGTTGAGATATAGACTGGTGATAGTTCAGGTAGTAAAAAATACACACCTTCTATCTTTTCTTTGCTATAAAGGACACCTGGCTCACATATTAAAGTGGGATGAACTGATAATCTTGACTTTTTGAAGGCAATATTATTCTAATGCTTTGCAGCCCTCTTGTGGATTTAACACCAGAAAAAGCACTTTCGTTTAAACACTTTGGTTTTCACATACTACTTTTATAAAAATCTCCCAGTAGTCCTGAGGTTAAAATGACTCCAGATTTAAGTTTTAAAAATTACCTCAGCGTTCCTCTGAGTTGTCCATAGTTTATAATGACTTCTGCACCTTCTTTATAACCTTGATTGAAGCCTTGTTGAAGGGCAACTGCTTTGCCAGCCTGTAGTCCATCTCTATAGCCTTCCTAAAAATAAGTAATGAAGAACTGCAGCTGTAACGAACATCAAGTGAACCACTATCGGAGTTTCTAGAAAGTCATAGAATCAATTTAGAAAATTAATGAAAACAAGCTTTTCCTGTGTTATTTAACATCATGGTTCTAAAACATATGGCGTAGCTACACAAAGTAGACTGGACTATATTTCTCATATAAATATATTATTGGTCTATCGCCAGTGGTTGGCAAACTCATTAGTCAACAGAGCCAAATATCAACAGTACAATGATTGGAATTTCTTTTGAGAGCCAAATTTTTTAAACTTAAACTATATAGGTAGGTACATTGTTATTAACTTAATTAGGGTACTCCTAAGGCTTAGAAAGAGCCACACTCAAGGGGCCAAAGAGCCGCAGTTTGCCGACCACGGGATAGACTCTATCCCATTAACATCCTGTGTTGGCAGCGGCTTCACAGAAAGGGTACATGGAGAATTTCATGCCTGGCCCCTTTGCCAATGATTGGCTTGGTATGGTAGGTGAGGAAGCAAGGCAGTAAGTAGGGTTATCAAAGGCCTTGGATAATTAGCTGAAGGAGGGAACGAGGAAACTGGTTTAGCAAAAGGAAAATAAAAAATCCAGCTTTAGAAATTCTGCTTGATATCTACATTCAATTAAACGGCAAATCCACGGCGGGCAGGGCTTTAGGTCCTGCATCTCACCCCGCGCAAAAGATGCTCAAAAGATGCCCCAGCCTCACCAACGGCGTTTCTGAAATCGACAACATGGTCGTTGGGCTCAGCCATTATTTGACTGAAATATTAAATAAAAGCAGGCTCAGGGCAGTTTAATGATTGGCAATGGTAGTGAGTGCAAGTGGACCTCGCCATTTGGTGCCAGGGCTCCACCTGGCAACGGGGGGTGTGGTATGAAGCTTAATCTCATGAAAAGTGAATCAAATCAGAGACGGGCAAACCACACCTAAGAGATAAAAACCCCCAACGTTAATGCTTTCTCACCCGGTCACCAGTATTCCAATTAGCCTCCCCGTATAGCCCTCTGACAACATCCTTACACCCATGTTTCCATGTACGTACCCGGGTTAACATCACCCCGAACCGTGGGCTCCTCACCCATTCAAGCAGCCCTGCGAACCGCACACGTCCTCTGACAGCCATAACCAGCACCGTCAGCATCTACATCCCCCTCCGCGCCCCTGCGGCCCTCGGCAAACCCCAACCTCTTCCAAGTGTGCACGGCTCCCTGCGGTCGGACCCTGCGCCTACCCACCCGCGGGCGCGCGAGCGGTGGTTCACACGCCTTCAGCAGCGGTTCTCAACCTGTGGGTCGCGACCCCTTTGGCGGTGGAACGACCCTTTCACAGGGGTCGCCTAAGACCATCCTGCCTATCAGCTATTTACATGACGATTCATAACAGTAGCAACATGACAGTGATGAAGTAGCAACGAAAATCATTTTACGGCTGGGTCACAACATGAGGAACTGTCTTTAAAGGGCCAGGAGGTTGAGAACCACTGCCTTAAAGGACCCCCCTGGGCGATCCTGGCAGGATGCGGGCCGCCGTGGGCCGGGCCAGACCACTCCGGCCTCCCAGGTCCGGCCCAGATTCTTCACCAGCCCGCGCCCCTCCCCGCAACCCAGCCCAGCAGGGACCCCGCGCCGGCCGCCCGCGCAGCTTTACTTTCACTCGTCTCTGCATCTGGCTCCGCCATTCCCGCTGCGCCAGGAGCGACTCGTCCGCTTCCTCGTCGAACACTTCCCCCTCCTCTCCGCCGCCCCGGACCCCGGGAGCTGCTGGGACCCAGGACATCGCTAGGCAACCCCACGGCCCGGGGAGCGCAGGAAGCGCCCGCAGCCGCTTCCGGTCTGAGGGGCGGGGATGCCTGGAGTCCTGACTGGCGGGCGGGGGCTGCGCACGCGCAGAGGGTGTGTGGGTGGGCGGGGCGGACACGTGGGACCTGGCTCTGGCAGGAGCTTTCCCCTCACTGGGGTTCTGGGCACGTCAACTTGAGAAACGTTTAAACCTGCAGAGAAGATTTAAAAGTTCATTTGAGCCAAACTGACGACAATTGCCGGAGAGCAAAATCTCAACGGGTTGGGGAAATGCCTCCAGGGAATGGCAGCTTTGCACCTTATTTTATTCATTCCACCCGAAGGAGGAGGCCCAAGGGGTTGCATGAAATCCATTGATGATAGATTAAGGAGGTGGGAGAAAGCAAAGCCGGCAGTCCTTGGGATTGGATAAAAAAATGAATAGACACATCTATTTATAACGGTGGGGCATTTACAACACACAGAGGTGGAACCAGACAAGAATGGGGGGAGGGGGGGTGGTGGTTCTGTGGTCTGCTCCCTGCTCTGGAGGGAGATTGTGCCCTGAGGGGTATGGCAAAAGGGAATTATTCTGACATTCATAGATGCAAAAAGACAGTGACAGTAGATAGGCTCAGTAGAGAGGGACCTTTTTGTCAAGAAGATACTGGTCTAGGACAGGACTACCCACCACAATTCACTTTTAGTTAGGAAGTTTTAGTTTCAGACAGTACTATGCGGTTACTTTAGGTCTCAGTTTGTGAGACCCACCATGCAGGCCTCCCCTGAGCTTGTCAGGTTTAGTATTTGGTCCCCTTTTAGTCCACAGGCATCTTTAGTTGACTTGAAGTGTCAACTTGCACCTGTTGTGGGTAAGGTGATTCCTTCCTCACACCAGGGCCCTCTGACCTTGACCTCTGCCAAAGGTAGCCTGGGTGTTGGGGTCCAACCCCAGCAGGTCCAGGGGTTCCCAAAGGTGTGGACGGAGTCAGTGAAGAAGGAATGGCATGGAGACAGCGTTCAGTTGATCAGCAGCCTAGCCAGGTTCTCTAGCCAGGATCTCCAGCCAAGTTCTGTCTTTATTCTCCTGTTATATCTGTATTTATACCAGTTGATTTTAATCCTATCCATTCTATTCCAAAGGTTAGGGCGTTTGTTATCTCTATTCCAAAGTCACTACTCTATTGTTCTGTTCAACACAAGGAAGTAACTGAAGGAGATTATCCTAAGTAAAGATTATGTAGCTTAAAGGTGATTGTTCATAGTTAAAGTGATTAATTACCCACCGGGGACTTAGTTAAGAGGTTTTATTCCTCTCCTTAGTCCTGTTAAGCCCTAACTCCAGGGAAAAATTCCCACCTGGGAAAACAACCTTTCTTGGAGTGGTGACCTTGGTTAAAACACATAGCGCTAAGAAGGGGAGCAAACATATTAAGAACAGTATGCCATATATGCCAGGTCCCTTGAAACATATGCTGTACAGATGTTTCTTCCCTGCAGTGACTGTGTCAAGCAGCAAGGATAGACCGGCTTCTGGCAATTTCCCCCTTTCTAATTTTTTAAATGATAGCACCTGTAAATCAGCGGACACCTCTCGGATTGGGTTGTTTAAGACTCAGAAGACTGACAAGCAATAATAGCGAGCATAGCAATAAACATAGTGGATGGAGTGTACACAGAGCCTTGTTCCTGTAGAAGGTTGCTGGCCTCTTCAGTTAAGGATTTCAGCTGTCACCAAGTTGGTGGCGACCTTCCCGAAGTGTCAGCGTGTTGAACGGCTGGATCAAAGGGTCCATCAGGGCCGCGCTTGATGGTGGTGTCGGTGTCCGGGGAGGAGTCAGCTGTGCCCTGAGTTGGCTGATATGGATGATACCGGGGAGGAGGAGGATGAGACTGAGAAGGAGGGTGGTGAGACATAAGGTTGGACTAGATGGTCTGGAATCCACACAGGTGAGTCTGCGTCCTGTAGAAATATACATGCATATCCTCGCCCCCAGGCTAAAAGTCCTGAAAGTAATTCTCTCTATTTGACGAGGGCTTTAGGTTTGGTTAGATCAGGGTTCCAATGTCTGTACATCGGGGAATTTCCCTCTGAATCTACATTTAGTATATTAATTACAAATAGAGTATGTTGTAGAACATGATGAGGAGATGAATATTTAAGCTCGTTTTCTTGTAATTTTTTAATTTGTGTTTTTAAAGTTTGGTGAGCCCTTTCTACTATTGCTTGGCCTTGAGGATTGTAGGGTATTCCTGTAGTATGTGCGATGTCGAATGTAGAGCATAAGTTTTTAAAAGCTCTAGAGGTATAGGCAGGCCCATTGTCTGTTTTAAGTGCCCTTGGTATTCCTAGGTAGGAAAAACATTGGAATAAATGTTGACTTACATCTTTAAAGGCTTCTCCTGTACATGCTGAAGCAAGGATAACATGAGAAAAGGTATCAATACAAACATGCACATAGCACAGTTTGCCAAAAGATGGGACATGAGTAATATCCATCTGCCATAAGTCACAGGGTCTAAGTCCTCTTGGATTAACTCCAGTAGCAGGGCTAGGAAAATGAGTAGGACAATGGCCGCAGTCACGCACAATACTTCGAGCAGCTTCTCTAGATATGCGATAATATAGACGGAGAGCAGAAGCATTTTGATGGTGAATGGCATGAGACCGCCGGGCTTCTTCTAGAGCTGTACAAACTACTGGGCGAGTTAGTAAATCCGCCTGATAATTTCCTTCGCTTAAGGGTCCTGGTAGGCAGGAATGAGCTCTAATATGTCCAATATAGAAAGCCTTTTCTCGTTTGTGAATGTAAGTTTGTAGCTGAGCTAACAAAGAGAAAATGGCTGTTCTTCCTTGTGGGAGAGAGGCGGTCTCAATATGAGGAAATAATTTAACTATATATTGAGAGTCAGTATACAAGTTAAAGGGAACCTATTGCAATTGTTCAAAAGCATAAATGACTGCCAAAAGCTCTGTTCTCAGGGCTGATGTCTCTAGGGTTTGTTGAGCATGGGTTATTGAGTCAATGATTGTTACTGCCCTACCACTAGAGGAACCATCTGTGAATACTAAGGAGGCAGGAGGTGATAATGGCTCTTTTGAACATTTAATCAGAAATATAAACGGATGTAGGGAGAGAAATTGCAATATAGGTGATCTTGGCAAATGATGTAAAATTTGTCCTGGGAAGTTACCTATAGCTATTTGCCATTCTTATTCAAATTGTAATAGTATGTCTAATTGTTCTCTTTTATAAGGTATTATTATCTCAGTAACTTCTCTTCCAAAGAGTTCGATACTTCGTCATCTACATTTGATAATGAGAGTGGCCACTAGGGAGGGATAGGATGTTACAATCTTCCTAGGAGTGACGGGTAAATGTATCCATTCTAATGGTCCTTCCTGCCATAAGCATCCTGTAGGAGTATATTTAGTGGCTAGAATAATTAAGGTCCAAGATTTGGAATAATCTAGATACTATAGTTGCTGTTTATTGATGGCCTGTTCTATTTTTGCTATAGCCTTTTCTCCTTCTACAGTTAATTTTCGGGGAGACTTAGGGTTAGAATCTCCCTTTAAAATGTCAAATAGAGGTTTTAAGTCAAGAGTGGTTATTTTTAGATATGACCTGACCCAGTTGATATCACCTAATAGTTTCTGATAATCATTTAATGTGTTTAAATGATCGTTTCTTAATTGTAAAGGCTGATGGGTGATAGTAGAGGTATGTAATATTCTGCCTAAGTAGGAAAAAGAAGGTTCAGTCTGAATCTTTTCTGGGGCTATTTTTAGCCCATGTTTTTCTAAAGCAAGGACGGTCTGTGTAAGAATTTCCTGTAAAGTAACCCAATCTTTATGAGCTAGTAAAATATCATCCATATAATGAATAAGATATAGATCTGAAAATTTATTTCTAATAACTTGCAATGCCTGATCTACAAACTTTTGACAAAATGTAGGACTATTTTTCATCCCTTGTGGGAGAACCTTCCATTGATATCTCTGATAAGGCTGTTTAAAATTTTCTGAATGCAAATCTTTGAAAATCAGCCAGGTGAAGAGGTATAGTGAAAAAAACAATCCTGTAAGTCAATAACAACAACACAATACTCCTGTGGAATTGCCACTGGGGAGGGCAATCCAGGTTGTAAGGAGCCCATATCTTCCATGGTGGCATTTATGGCTCTAAGATCTTGCAAAAGTCTCCTCTTGCCTGATTTCTTTCTTATTACAAAAGGGAAGGGGATGCTGATCTTATCCCTACAATAGGAAAGTGTGTGTGTGTGTGTGTGGTGGGGGGGAGCAGGATTGGGCTGAGGAAGCTTCAGATTGGTATGTAGATCTGACAAAGTCTTGGCCAATATAAAAGCGGGCTTTGGGGCAAAAGGCAAAGAGAAGTTCTGTGTTATGCACACAAGGCCTGGCCTTGGTACCCCTGCCATGGTTAGTTACTGGCTGGGTCATGACTTTGTAGAGTGTGACCTTGGTTGGAAATCTGAGGCGGATTTCCACTTAGTCCTGTAAATGCTAACAGCTGGAGGCTGACAGCTGTATGCCTTTGCCAGGAACAAGATGATCTTTCAAGGTCCTTTCAAATGTGATTCTATTTTTTTCCAAAATAGCGTTTCTTTTTAAAATGAAGTGTAAATAACGGTGACAACCCCCTGTATAAATTTCGGTGTCACAGTGCGAACTTACTCAAAGTATTTAGAAACTTATTGTGCAGTTCAATAGTTCTTATATATATATACTTTATGATGAGGAAGTCAACCTTTAGCATGCACTAGATTTTTTTCCTATTCTGTTTATCCTTCATCCTGTCTTTTCCTTCAAAGGCCTTCAACAGTTCTTTTTTATGTCCTTCTATCTCCCATCTCCTGCTATGTTTCATTTTTATCTCAGTTTCCTACACCTTATTTGTGCCTTTTGTAAACTGCTATTTGGTAGTTGGTATAATAAACTCTAAAAGGGCACAGACCTTTTTCTTGGTTCCTTGTCAAAGTTTCTAGCATACTGGCTTTAATCATTAAATCTCTGGCAACCAGCCGGCAGAATTCCTGATTTCTATGTGTCAAGGGAAGTAGTTTTCCATTTTTCCTTGTCCCTTCTAAACTTTCCTATCTTCTATGAACTTCAGTGCTATTCGGTTGACTAAGTCTTTGGGTGTCATCTTTTAATTTTAATATCATGTTTTCTCTAAGGCTGTATAATATGTATTAAAAATATAATTGTTGCTAGTGTTGAAAATGATGGGAGAATATTCAAAATATGGCTTCTAAAGAGAGGGCTTTAGAATAAGTACAGTAGATAGGTTGATCCTGGGTAGAGATGCCTTTATTTTAAAGTATTGTGTCTACAGAAGACCCCAGTTATAATATAGCTGTCAAAGCTATGAGGAAAATTATTAGTCCAGTATGGAATGTTTGTTGAGTATTAGATAGGATAAGTAGAAATATCAGACAGGAAGGCTGATTGGTGTTTCAAATGGCCAATTGATGGACAGCTATGTCTGAAGCATTTAAGCATGTTCAAATCTGTCTTATATTTCAAAAATGCCTTCCTTAACTCCAAGCTCTCCTTTGGCTATTCTGGGGAATGGGGTAGGGAGAAATTTCAATCAATTGTCTCCCGTATGTGTCCTGACCAGGGATCAAACTTGCAAGCTAGGTATGTACCCTGACTGAGAACCAAAACTGCAACCTTTTGGTGTATGGGGATGATGCTCCAACCAACTGACCCACCTCGCCAGGGCTACTAATATTTCTTGAAGACACTATCCTTTTCCCATTGACTATTCTTGGCTCCCTTGTCAAATATTACTTTAATGTATATGTGGGGGTTTATTTCTGGCCTCTCTAAACCTGTTTCATGGTGGGGATTATTTTCTGACCTGTTTTTATGCCAGTAAAATACTTTTTAAAATACTATAGTTTTGTAATATAGTTTGAAAGCAGGAAGTGTAATTTCTTTAGTTTTGTTTTTTCTCATGATTGCTTTGGCTACTTGGGATCTTTTGTAATTCCATAGAAATTTAGGATTCTTTTTCCTATTTCTGTGAAAAATGTTATTGGATTTTGATAAGGATTGACTTAAATCTGTGAATGGCTTTGGTAGTATGGACATTTTAATAATATTAATTATTTTTATCCATAAATATGGGATATGTTTTCATTGGTTTGTGTCTTCTTTAATTTCTTTCATCAAAGTCTTAAAGTTTTCATTGTATAGATCTTTCACTTCCTTGGTTAAATTTATTTCTAACTGTTTCATTGTTTTTGATGCTATTGTGAATGGAATTGTTTTCTTTATTTATTTTTCAGGTATTTCATTGTTCATGTATAGAAAGGCAACTGATTTCTGTATGTTGATTTTATATCCTGCAACTTTACTAAACTTATTAATTCTAAAATGTTATAGTTGAGTCTTTAAGATTTTCTATATATAAGATTATATTATTTTCAAATAAGGACAATTTTACTTTTTCTTGTTTTGACTTGGATGTCTTTTATTTTGCTGTGTTGTGTGATTGCTCTAGCTAGGATTTCCAGTACTATGTTGAATAAGAATGATAATAGTGGCCACCCTTGTTTTGTTCCTGATGTTAGAAGAAAAGCATTTAACTTTTCACCATTGAGTCTGATGTTACCTGTGTTTGTCATATATGGCCTTTATTATGTCGAAGTATGTTCCTTTTTAAAAAAATATATATTTTATTGATTTTTTACAGAGAGGAAGGGAGAGTGATAGAGAGTTAGAAACATTGATGAGGGAGAAACATCAATCAGCTGCCTCTTGCACACCCCCCACTGGGGATGTGCCCGCAACCAAGGTACATGCCCTTGACCAGAATCGAATCTGGAACCCTTCAGTCTGCAGACCAACGCTCTATCCACTGAGCCAAACCGGTTAGGGTGAAGTATGTTCCTTTTATACCCAATTTGTTGAGGGTTTTTTAATAATGAAAGGGTGTTGTATTTTGTCAAGTGCTTTTTCTGCATTTATTTAGATGATTATATGATTTTTATCTTTCATTCTAGTAATATGGTATATCAGATTTATTGATTTCATATGTTGAACCATCTTTGCATTCTAGAGATGAATTTCACTTGATCATGGTATATGATCCTTTTAGTGTGCTGCTGTATTTGATCAATATTTTGTTGAGAATTTTTTTATGCCTATATATATCAGGGATATTGGCCTATAATTTTCGTTTCTTGTAGTGTTCTTATCTGGCTCTGGTATCAGGGTAATGCTGGCTTTCTAAAATGAGTTTGAAAATATTTTAAATAATTTGGACAAGTTTGAGAAGGATTGACATTAATTCTTTCTTAAACATTTAGTAGAATTCAATAGTAAAGTATCTAGTCTTGAGCTTTGCTGTGTTGGGAGGTTTTTGATTACTGATTCAATCTCCTCACTCATTATTGGTCTGTTTACATTGTTTTTCTCTTCATGATTCAGTCTTGATAAGTTGTGTGTTTCTAGGAATTTATCTATTTCTTCCAAAATATCAAATTTGTTGGCATATACAGATTGGGGCAAAGTAGGTTTACAGTTGTGAGTATGCGAAACACAGAGTTTATGCTTGTATTATTATTTATTGCATATTTTCTGTAAACCTACTTTTGCCTTACCCTGTAATTGTTCATAATAGTCAATTATGATACTACTAGAGGCCTGGTGCACGAAATTTGTGCAGGGGTAGAGTCTCTAGGCCTGGCCGGCGATCAGGGCCGATCTATGGGGCAACCAGTGGGGCGATTGGGGGACCCCCACTAGCATCTGCCTTGGCTGGTCTGGGGCCTGTGGGCTGTGGGCAGCTCCTGCATTGAGCGTCTGCCCCCTGGTGGTCAGTGCGCATCATAGCGACCAGTCATTCCGCTGGTCATTCCACTGTTTGGTCGATTTGCATATTAGGCTATTATTATATAGGGCTAGAGGCCCGGTGCATGAAATTTGTGTACAGGGTGGGAGGGGGGGGGGCGGCCCTTCAGCCCAGCCTGCACCCTCTCCAATCCGGGACCCCTTGGGTAACCTTTGGGTTAGTTTGTTTTTATTGTTCTAGTTCCTTGAGGTTACCATATCTCAAATATGTTACTTATTTGAGATATTTCTTTTTAACATACATGCATTTGTTGCTATAAATGTCCCTCTAAGAACTACTTTTGCAGTATCCCATGGATTTTGATATGTTGTGTTTCCATCTTCATTAGTTTTCAGATATGTATTTTTTTATTTCCCTTTGGATTTCTTCTTTGACTTTTTGTTTGTTCAGGGGTGAGTTGTTTAGTTTCCACATGTTTGTAAACTTATTTTTTTTTATTACCTTGACAGCCCTGTGGAGTACTGGTTTGGTATCCTGTAGACTGTCCCCAGTATGAGTTTGCCTGATATTGTTCTCATAATTAGACTGGAGTTAGGTTGTTGTTTTTTATTTATTTTTTTTGAAAGAATACTAGAAAGGTGAAGTGCCTTTTTCATCACATCATATCAGAGGTAAATGTCATCCACATGATATGCTGGTGATGTTAACTTTCATCACTTGGTTAAGGTAGTGTTTGCTAAGTTTCTCCAAGGTAAAGATATTATTTATTATCTGTCTTCACCATTAAAATTTAAGATCTATCAGAGTAGAGATGATATATGTTTTATTTACTGCTATATCCACAGTGTCTAGAACAGTACATGACCCCTAGGCACTCAACAAATATTTGTTGAATGAATTAGTCAGTAAATTGAAAGATGAATTAGATGATACTTAGCTTCCAATTTTGATAAATTCTTTTTGAAAAGTTGTTCTGACCTTACTTGTGATTACTAAGAGCAATCACATTAGGTTACACAGTCTATATGTATGAAATGTAGTACAGTGCCTGACACAAATTACCTAACATGTATGGACATTAACATACATTGGTTGATAGATGACTTACTTATTAAGACTATATTTAATTTTGTCTTGAAAAGCCAGGGCAAGATTATCTAGGCCAGCTTTGTCCAGGTTGAGAGTTTGTATACAGTATTTGAATGAAGTTAGGTTTTAGTAAGACCTAGATTTTCAAACCTTATTTCTACCACTTCTTAGGATTGTGTTTCTTGGCAAGTGATCTAGCCTCTTTGAATATTCTCATTTCTGATATGGGAGAAATTATTCTTTCTTTGTAAGTTGATATTAGGATTTAGTAAAATTACATAGCAAGTCATCTACTCAGTGCCTGACATTTTGTTCAATAAATGCTGGTTTCTTTAATTTTCTACAATCTTCTGAAGTATGGTATCATATTAGCTCCCTTATTCTGGGGCAGTCATTTTCTCTGGAAGGTCAGAGCAGACAATTATATTTCATTAGAGAACTGGTGATTTAATAATTTACATAGAAACAGGCTAAAACTTCCATTATAAAACTTATCTGGCATATGTGCAAAGAAGCATTATTATTTTCCTGGTGGAATGTAAATATTTTACAAATGTGCACCAAACAGTTTACTCTCATGCAATGTCTGCCCCTGCAGTGAATGTAGCTCACCATAAAATTTGTCACTTTCTAAGCACTTGAAATATCACCCCATTTCTTATACCCCTGCACTGGACTTGCTTACTTGGTAATGTCAGTCTGCCTCCTTATTTCAGTAGCTGAAGTGACATACCTCTGTTTTATAATTTGCCAAGTGATTGAAGGAGCCAGGCAAGTCTTTATTACCCAAGCAACATCACTAATTCCTAGCTTTTAAAGAAGAAGAGAGGACAGTAAGACTCAGCTTGAGGGTGATATATTCTGTGGGAATGTATATTCTCTGCAAGTTGTTTATGATATTTTTCTGTACAGCCAGAGGAGTGGAGGGACATATTTCAACTTCCTATTGGTATGGGCTCCCAGTTCTTTTATAAGGATTTGTAAAGTTCTATCCCTTTGCATCTTGTCAGTGATCTCTGGATATCCTCTAGGCTTTCTTTCATAAAGCTTTCAACACACAGAGATCAGTGAACTGGGCAGGAAAATGTGTATGTGAAAGTGTGTGTGTGTGTGTGTGTGTGTGTGTCCACATGTGTGCCTTTGTGAAACTGCCTTGATTGAAATGCCAATATTCTGTCACTTTCTGATCTGAATTTACTCCGGTAATAAAATGGAAGCATCCCCCCTGCATAGTGAAGTGTAGCAGTGAAGCCTCACCTTTTATTTAGTAGAGTCAGCTTAATGTAGTTCAGTGTTCAGTTCTTCCTTTTGTTTCCTTTCTGTTTATCTTCTCTAGAGTCTCTCATCATCTGTTGAGTTCAGGGGAAAAATCATTTCCCTGGAGCTGTGACAATTCTCCATGTGAATAAAGACAGGGATCATGTTCAATCTTCAGGAATGACAAGGGTGAGTGAAGTTTGCCAAGCGTTTTATGCTTTCAAAGTGTCTACATTTTCTATTTTCAACTTTTCGGGGGAAAGTATAAATCACTTAAACATTGGAGAGGCAACGTTTTCCTTCGCAAATCATCAGACAATAATGGGTGATGGAGGTTGTCCAGCCACACAAGATTTTTATGACGCCACTGGGGCAGAGACCATTTACTTCACACTCTTGCTGAAGTCTAAGACTTGCTCTTATAGTTTTGGAAGCTGGAGCTCCCGGATCAGGGTGCTAGCCTCGTTGGCTTCTGGTGAAGGCCCTCTTCCAAGTTGCTGACTGGCAACTTCTTGTACCCTCACTTGGTGGAAGTTGGGCAAGTGAAATCTCTGTGCCTTTTTTTTTTAAAAAATAAAGTCTAGGAATTGAAAACAGGTTAGTGGAGCTGGAATATGATGAGCCATGGAGAGGGTGATAGAAGATGGAGTTACAGAGGTAGTCAAGGCCAGCTCTCCTATAATGGTGTATAACCGAATAGGAAGTTTGAATTCCATTTGAATGCATAGGAAGTCCCTGAACTTTCATAAGCAGAGGAATGATCTGATTTTATTTACATTTTTAAAAAGATTACTCTCACTACAATCTGGAGAATGGCTAGGAGGGAGATAAAGAGCAAAAAGAATGATGTACCCCACTCTGGGTTAGCAGTCCCTCCTAGATATTCCTAAAGAACCTGGTACTTTCTGTTGTTGTTGTTGAACAAAGCACTTATTAATCACAAAAGCAATTTTCTGTTTATTTGTTTATCATCTCCACTACCCTGAGAGTTCCTTCAGGGTAAGGACTGTGCCTTATATCTCTATGCCATACAATAAATGTATTTTTAAAAAATGGGGAAAAAAGCACTAAACTGAGCATCAGATTTAACTTTTTCTTTCTGAGTCTCTAGTTCTGTCATCTACAAAAAGTCTCAACTAAGGACCTGTCCAGATATAAATTCTTTAAACTATGTTTGGTGGGGAAAAGGAACATTTTCTAAGAGGCATCACAGTAAAAGGTCCGAAAGAGAGTGGGATGAACAGAGTGCATATATAGTGGAGGTAGAGTGTGGATAGGAGATAAATTAGGTGGTTCAAAAGCCATTATTTTCTGTGTTTACTTTTTAACTTTTAAAAATTCATTTTCAATTACAGTTGACATAGAATATTACATTAGTTTCAGGTGTACAACATAGTGATTAGACATTTATATACTTTACAAAGTGATCATCCCGAGAATCTAGTACCCATCTGACACCATAATACTTACTACAATGTTATTGACTATATTACCTCTGCTGCACTGTACAGCCTTGGGACTGTTTCAATCACTGGCAGTTTGTACATTTTAATCCTTTCACCTTTTTAACCCATCCCCCCAACTCCCTCCCATCTGGAAACCACCAGTTTGTTTTCAATGAGTTCGTATCTATGAGTTTGTTTCTGCTTTGTTTGTTCATTTATTTTGTTTTTTAGATTCCACATATAAGTAAAATTATATGGTACTTGTCTTTCAATGTCTGATTTATTTCACTTAGCACAATACCCTCTAGGCCAGCCGTGGGCAAACTACGGCCCGAGGCCGGATCCGGCCCGTTTGAAATGAATAAAACTAAAAAAAAAAAAGGCTGTACCCTTTTATGTAATGATGTTTACTTTGAATTTGTATTAGTTCACACAAACACTCCATCCATGCTTTTGTTCCGGCCCTCCGGTCCAGTTTAAGAACCCATTGTGGCCCTCGAGTCAAAAAGTTTGCCCACCCCTGCTCTAGGCCCATCCATGTTGTTGCAGATGGCAAGATTTCATTGTTTTTTATTGCTGAGTCATAGTCCATTGTGTATATGTTGCTTCCATATCTCGGCTATTGTAAGTAATGCTGCCATGAACATAGGGATGCATGTATCTTTCCTAATTAGTGGTTTGGATTTCTTTGGCTAAATATCCAGAAGTGGAATTGCTGGGACATAAAGGTAGTTCTTTTTTAAATGTATATGCTGTTATTCCTTCAGCCACCATATGTCTTTTGATTGGAGCATTTTATTCATTTCCATTTAAAGTAATTGTTTATAGAAATGTAGTTATTGCCATTTTATTATTCATATTTTTGATCTTTTTTTCTTCTTTTTAAAGAAGATCCTTTAACATTTCTTGTAATGCTGGTTGGGTGGTGATTAACCTCTTCAATGTTTTTTTTTTTTTTAAATTTTTTATTGATTAAGGTATTACAAATGTGTCTTTATCCCCCCATTGTCCCCTCATCCCCCCAGTCTTGCCCTCACCCTCACCCCCTGTTGCCTGTGCCCATCGCTTATGCTTATATGCAAGCATACAAGTCCTTTGGTTGATCTCTCCCCCTTACCCCCACCCTCCCCTACCTTCCCTCTGAGTTTTGAGCATCTGATCGATGCTTCTCTGTCTCTAGATATGTTTTTGTTCATTGGTTTATGTTGTTCATTATAGTCCACAAATGAGTGAGATCATGTGATATTTATCTTTCTCTGACTGACTTATTTCACTTAGCATAATGCTCTCCAGCTCAATCCATGCTGTTGCAAATGGTAGGAGTTCCTTCCTTTTTACTGTGGCATAGTATTCCATTGTGTAGATGTACCACAGTTTTTTAATCCATTCATCTGCTGATGGGCACTTAGGCTGATTCCAAATCTTAACTATTGTAAATTGTGCTGCTATAAACATAGGGATGCATATATCCTTTCTGATTGGTGTTTCTGGTTTCTTGGGATATATTCCTAGAAGTGGGATCACTGGGTCAAATGGAAGTTCCATTTTTAGTTTTTTGAGGAAACCACCTCTTTAGTTTTTATTTGTCTGGGAAGCTATTTATCTGTTTTTCAATTATAAATGATGACTTTGTTGGGTAGAATAATCTTGGTTGTAGCAGGTTTTCATCAGTTTGAATATTTTGTGCCAATCCCTTCTGACCTGCCAAGTCTCTGTTTAGAAATCAGCCGACAGTCTTATGAGAGCTCCCTTGTAGGTCATTAACTGCTTTTCTTTTGCTACTTTTAAGATTCTCTGTTTGTCTTTAACCTTTGGCATTTTAATTATGATATGTCTTGGTGTGAGCTTGCTTGGGACTCCCTGCACTTCTTGGACTTGTATATTTATTTTCTTCATCAGGGAGGGAAGTTTTTATTTATTATTTCTTTAAATAGGTTTTCAGTCTCTTTCTCCCTCTTTTCTTTCTGGTATCCCTATGATGCAATTCTTGGTACATTTGATGTTGTCCCAGAGGTCCTTTAAACTATTCTCATTTTTTAAAAAAATATATTTTATTGAGTTTTTAGAGAGAGGAAGGGAGAAGGATAGAGAGTTAGAAACATCGATGAGAGAGAAACATCGATTCAGCTGCCTCCTGCACACTCCCTACTGGGGATGTGCCCGCAACCAAGGTACATGGCCTTGACTGGAATTGAACCTGGGACCCTTGAGTCCGTAGGCCGACGCTCTATCCACTGAGCCAAACCGGTTAGGGCAAAACTATCCTCATTTTTAAAATTCTTTTTTTCTTTTTTAGTGGATGTTTTTTGCTACCTTGTATTACAGATCACTGATTCAATTGTTTGCTTCATCTAACCTGCTATTAATCCCTTGTACTGTGTTCTTCATTTCAGTTATTGCATTCTTTATTTCTGACTAGTTCTTCTTATGTTTTCTATATCCATTTCTATGTTTCATATTTATTTATTTTTTTATTGTGTTTCCTATTTCTTTGTTGAAGTATTTACTGAGCTCATCTATTCTTTCCCTAAGTTCATTGAGCATTCTTATAACCAGTGTTTTTAACTTGGCACCTGGTAGATTGTCTCTTTCTCTAGAGTTTTGTCCTGTTGTTTCATTTGAGACAAGTTTCTTTGTCTCCTCACTTTTTTTGACCTCCTGTATTTGTTTCTGTTTATGGTAGATCTGCTGTGTTTTCCAGTCTTGACAGAATATCTTTATGTGGAAGGTGTCTTGTGGGGCTCAGTGGTGCAGTCTCCCTGGTCACCTGTGTGGGTTTTGCGGGTGGATGAGCCCTAATTGCTCTCGCATGTCAGTGCATTGGGTTGACTCTCAGACTGACTGTGAATACATCAGATGAGCTGTTGTATGGGGACTGATTCCACTGAGTGCTCTCAACTTTAGCAAGGCTCTGGTGCCAGCTGAGTCTGGCCTTAGGTGTGTCATTTGTGAAGCTGGTTGGGTGGTGCTCTGGTGTGGTCTGAAACCGACCATCAGGTGTGTTGGTTATAGAGCCTCTTGTGAGGTGTTTCTGTGAGGCAAGGCCAGCCATTCTTTTGCTGGGCTTGGGGCCCTTTGGTAGGAGCTACAAAGTGATCTGTGGTTGGTTGCCACCTGTGCTGTGCTTGGAGGTGCCTGGGGGAGGCTATGTAGTGATTCAAGGTCAGCTGCCACTTGTGCCGGGCTCAGAACCCCTCGATGGGCACCTCAATGTGCACTGAAGTCAGCCACCACTTGGGCTGGGCTTGGGAGCCTCTTAGTAATTGCTACAAGGCACACTGAAGTCAGCCGCTGCTGTTTGGGATTTGTGGATCTTTAAGAGGTTTTGGGAAAGTCCATAGCATGAGCCGAGGCAGACTGTTTGTGTGGAGGAGCTGCTGGAAGAGATGGGTGAGTTGGCTGGGGTGGGATCTCAGGGAATCACCAGGGTGGCGTGAGTGGTGTTAGCTATGTTCATGGAGAACATAGATTTGACATCAGCTTATTTCTGGCTGGCTAGGTCAGAGGGGTGTTCAACAAAGGAAAAATGGCACCTGCGGGCACTTCTGTCTCCAGAGAGAGTTGTCCTGACCCTTAACCCCTCAAGACATCACCCTGAAGCTAATCAATTCCACTTCCTTTCAAGCTGCTGCTCCAGCACTGGAACTCACAGCCAGTGCGTTTGTGTGTGAGTGAGTTTGTGTGTGGGCTCTATAACAGGACGTCTGTGTCTCCACAAGTCCTCTGTCTCACTCACTCTTCCAGGCACTGGTACCTTCATCTGAGAAGCCTGGTGTGGGGCTGGAGCCCCTCACTTCTTAGGGGGGACCTCCATAGCTGAGATATACCTCAAGATTTTTAACTGCCACACATGTGTGTGGGACCTGTCTGACCCTTATCTCTGTCACTCCTACCAGTCTCAGGGTAGCTTCTTCTGTACATCCCTAGTTACAGGAATTCTGATCAGTTAGTCTTCAGGTGTTTTTTTAATAATGATTGTTCTGGCCCTAACCGGTTTGGCTCAGTGGATAGAGCATCGGCCTGCGGACTCAAGGGTCCCAGGTTCGATTCCGGTCAAGGGCATGTACCTTGGTTGCGGGCACATCCCCAGTAGGGAGTGTGCAGGAGGCAGCTGATCGATGTTTCTAACTCTCTCTCTCCCTTCCTCTCTGTAAAAAAATCAATAAAATATGTTTTAAAAAAATGATTGTTCTGTAATTTAGTTGTAATTTTGATGTGGTTGTGGGAGGTTGTGAGCACAGAGGTTACCTACTCCACCAGCTTTACTGGAAGCCACATAAACAGCTATTTTTAATTACTAGAGATTTCCTGGGTCGTGAAAAAAGGTTCTAAATGTAGGGAGAAAAGAGCCAAATCCCTCTACATTCATCAGGGTAAAAACAAGGCTAATGTCCACTTGGGCAGCCCACTGTCAGAGCTCACTTTGACTTGTCTACCTAAAGCAAGGAGTTAGCAAGCTCTTAACTCTCAAAAGTTTTGTAGGATGAGAATTTATACACCAGGCTTCTGTTTTCATGCCATAGCACAGTGAAGATAGAAAGTACAACAAGTTGTGTGAATAAAGTTAAAGGTAGATATAATAAGATAAATTTAATGTTTCATAAAATCATTTTGAGGGAGGGAGAACTCATTAGGTTGTAAAAATGAATCACAGTGCGAACAGAGTCCCATTGGCAGAGCATCAGTCACTGCAGAGTAATTCTGCGGTTGTCATGGGCCTCTGCATGGAGGGTGGATTGATGATGATCCTTTCTTTATTGAAATTTTGTTCTCACATCTCATTTATGTTTATGCCTGCCCGGTGGCAGAGCTCTTATTTGTCACTGCATTTCTTAGCCGTTTCTTAATCTCTGAGGCTCGAGTGCATAGAAACTGAAGTGGTACAGTCAGTATGCCTGGCAAATGCATCAGTAAACACTAAGAGAAAAAGACAGTGCTGAGGACATAAGCTTATTCCATGAAATAACAGGGATGAAGTTAAGAAAAGGAAAGATGGATGTTCAATATCAGGAAAAATACCCCGGCCATTCTGCTTGAAAAGAATACCTTCCTAAGGGAAGCTGTGAAAATCCCACTGCTTAAGGCATTTGAGAAGCGATTGGATGACATACTGAAGATTATCCTGCAGGGAATCAACTGTGCTCTGCTCCAGAGAGTGAACTAAAATAGCCACAAAAACCACAAAATGGCCTTTTGTGGTTATGATTCGGGGTATCCAGTCAGCTCTTGCTTTATTGAATCCTTTGCTGCAACCAATATAAATTTCTCCAGGCTGAACTGAAGAATCACACTTTAGTGTTTGAGCCTTGGGAAGCCCACATGCCCATGTCCTGGCTAGTTAGGTGTGGCATCTGTCTTGCACATTGCACTGGCTGATCCCCTCCTCACCTCTCCCCACACCTCCCCTCTCCTTCCGTCCTCTCTCCCTTCTCCCCTCTCTTCTTTCCTTCCCTCCCTTCTCCTCCCTCATTTCCTTTTTCTCTGCTCTTTCTTCCCTTCCTCTCCTCCTCTCCCTTACTCCCTTCTAAATAAAGGATGGCAAAGGCTCGGAAAGCATTCCTTTGAGAATGAGTCGTCATGGTGTTTCTTAAGATGTCTGCTCTCTGTTGCTCCCTGCTTTGTGGTTTGGCATTTGGAGGAGATTAGAGGTTTAAGCCCACCAGAGTCAGCATGAGAAATAAGAATTAATGAGGTGTGCTGGCCATTTCACAATGGATATACACACACTATTTTGCCTTAAAAATGAGTGCATGAAATATCGCCATTTGTGACAACATGGATGAACCTTAAGGCATTATGTTAAATGAAATACACCAGACAGAGAAAACCAAATACTTCATGATCTCACTTATTTGTGAAATCTAGAAACCAACCAACCAAACAAACAAAAACAACCAACTAACCAACCAACCAAAAAATCGAGCTTATGGACAAAAAGAACAGATTGGTGGTAACCAGAGGTGGGAGTGGGGTGGGCTGGAGGTGGGCGAAATGGGTGAAGGGGGCTAAAAAGTATAAACTTCTAGTTATAAAATAAATATATCATGGGATATATAGCATGGGTACTATAGTTAATAAAACTGTATTGTATATTTTAAAGTTACTAAGAGTAGAACTTAAAATTTTTTTATCACAAGAAAATAAATTTTGTAACCTGTGTGTGATGTTAATTAGATTTATTGTGGTGATCATTTTTATAATATATACAAATATTAAATCACTAAGGCCCGATTCATGAAATTCATGCAAGGGGCTGCCTTGGCCCCATCACCGCATCTTGGTCCTGAAGGTCGTCCAGAAGGACGTCTGGTCTAATTAGCATATTATGCTTTTATTATTATAGATTATGCTGTACACCTTAAACTAATATAATTTTATATGTCAATTTTCCTCAGTTTAAAAAAGAGGCTGAGAAGGACTCAAGTCAGTTCTTGGGGAGTTTCTCCTCATTAGTTCAACTTATCTTACATTTTCTTAGTTGATTGGGCTGTGCAGCAATTTTTCACATCCTAGTAGATTCTGACCATTTAAGCTGTAACTTTTACAGTTTAAGACATTTGAGTGTGATTTGGAAGTCCATTCTATAAGAAAAATTACAGAATGTTGCTTGGGCATAAATTGGAATGACCTAAACCGCCAGGGAGTTGTGGCTGAGAGTCAGTTACCTAGTAACTGAAAGGGCGAGTCATCGCGGGGCCTGACCACGCTGCTGGCGGCCTCGGGCACCGACTCCCCAGCCCATGGCGGGAGCCCGGCGCAGGCTGCCACCCGCCTGCCGCCCCCGGACCGGACCCACGCAGCAGCAGCGGCGGCGGGGCGGGGCGCGTGCCCTCGCCCGAGGAGATGGAGGACGTGGACTTCCTGTCTGGGCTGGAACTGGTCGATCTGCTGGACCCCCAGCAACTGGACTGGCCCCTGGAGCCCGGGCTCAGCTCGCCCTGGGGGGGGGGGGGCTAGGACTGCGCCCTCCATCTTGCCCTGGGTCCTCCATTTTTGGGGCAGCCGCCATGTGCTCAGGAGAGTGCCTTCTTCCCGGAAGCCCAGGCCCCTGCTGGCCACGCCCAGGATTTCTTTACCCGACTCGCGCCTGGCCAATCGGCGGGGCCCACAGTCCCCTCCCCTGCCCTTACTATAAAACCCACAATCCCATCAGGCCTCGCTCTCTCTCGGCCACTGGGCTACCGTTGCATCGGTGAGTGTGGTCGGGGAGCCGAACTAGTTCGAAATGAAGGACTCTTTGCTTTTGCATCGGACTGACGGGCTCCCTGGGGGTCCTGGGAACCTTGAAATCTGGGCACAACAGTAACCAGACCTATCTTGTTGGCCTCCCTCTACCTTTTATTACAGCCCTTTCCGTTCTTTTTTCCTGTAAGGTTTGGAGACCTATCCTTGGTGAATACCATGCTTCTTAAATTATTCTGTGTAAGGTTTGGAGACTATCCTTGGTGAATGCTATGCTTCTTTTTTTCTAAGCATGGAACAAACTGACGAATTTCAGAGGGAAGGCCAGGTGAGAGTGGGTAGGTGACGGGGAGAGATTAACCGGGGAATTTATATGCATATATGCGTAGTCCATGGACACAGTCACTAGTGTGGTGAAGGCTTGGGAGTGGCAGGTGCGTGGTGGAAGGGATCGGTGGGAAAGAAAGAAACAAAAACAAAGGGGACCTCTGTAATACTTTCAACAACAAAGATAAATAAATAAAAAAAAGCAAGTGAGGGATCTATAAATAGGATTTGGTCAGGGGGCTATTGGGAATTTAGATTCTAGGGATGATAAGATGCATTTGCCGGTTTTCTCCAGAGAAACAGAGCCAATAGGATATGTATCTGTAGATGATAGGTAGATAGATGATAGCTAGCTAGATAGGTAATAGATAGAAAAGAAACCTATTGACTGATCTGTGTCCCCCTAAATTCTTATATTGAAGCCAAACCCCCCAATGTGATAATATTTGGAAGTGGGGCTTTGGGGAGGTAATTAGTTTTATTTATTTTTTTAAATTAAATTTTATTGAGGTGACGTTGGTCAACATGAACATATAAGTTTCATATGTGGATTTCTAAGTTACAAAATCTGTATATAGCACCATGTGCCCACCACCCAAAGCCAAATCTTCTCCTGTCACCTCCTATTAGGACCCTCTTTTCCCCCCACCCCCTCCCTGTGGCAACCACTACACTTAATGCCATGCTTCTTAAATGTCTGGTGACTTCAAGCCATAGCCCAGCC
The DNA here is from genome assembly GCF_014108235.1 of Myotis myotis. Taxonomy (NCBI): domain Eukaryota; kingdom Metazoa; phylum Chordata; class Mammalia; order Chiroptera; family Vespertilionidae; genus Myotis; species Myotis myotis. The sequence goes on from NW_023416315.1 coordinate 10,226,043, forward strand.
TCGTCCAGCCTGGCCTTCCTAAACATGCAGGATCATAAAGAAGACCCAAGGAGCAGTTGACAAATAAGAACTTATTCAATATTATTTATTCATCTTAATACAACGCAGGCCCTGTGCTAGGTGTTGTAAGAAATACAAAGGTGAATATGAAAACAATTTTTGTCCTCAAAGAAAATGAGGAAGAAGGCACTCTCCTGAGCACATGGCGGCTGCCCCAAAAATGGAGGACCCAGGGCAACAAGGGTGCCCCCCACCACAAACGACTGCATCACAGCACAGCGCCGGGTGGTCATTTTGGGGTGTGTTACATGCCAGCGAAGAATTCTCTGATTCTCCAGACACCAGCCAGGTGTTCAGTGATTCAGTTTAATTCTGACAGTACCTGAAGTTAGTGCAGATGCCACAGGCCTCAGTCCCAAAGGTCGCCCCCTCCCCACTTCAGATGCCAGTTACAAATGCTGGGCCTCCCTTACTTCGGACCCATCAGCTGTAAATTGGGAGATCCCGTGACCAACTTCTTAGGTTTGTAATGTGCTAGAATGGTTCACGGAACTCAAGAGCACACTTTATTCCCATTTACTGTTTATTATAAAGGATACAGCGGAAGAAGTACATAGGAGGAGACCTGGAGGGGTCTCCCGTCCTGTGGAGTTGGGGGACAGCACCCTCCTGCTACATGGATCTGTTCACCAACCAGAACCTCTCTGAATCTTACTGTTTTGAGGTTTTTATGAAAGTTTCATGACATATACACAATTGTTTAATTGGCCATTGGTGATTAGACTCAAGTCCCTGGTTCCTCTCCCTCATGGAAGATTGGAGGGCGGGGCTGAAAGTTCCAAGCTTTTAATCAGACTTGTTCTTTATGGAGACCAGCCCCCTGAAGCGATTTAGGGGCACCCAGCCATCAGTCCTCTCATTACCATACAAAAGACACTCATCACTCCAGACATTCCAAGGGTTATTATAGGAGCAATGTGCCAACAACTGGGGGCAAAGACCAAGTATTTTTTATCCTATCACAACCACCATCAGGAAATTACAAGGAAAGTGTTACATGATTAGGAGCAAAGAAAGATCAGATGCATGTTTTCAGATCTCCTATTGTGATATCGCAGCATCACGTGACGTGGAAGAACTTGGATTCTGGAATCCGGGTTTGACTTCTGGGGAGTCTCATAGCCATTCCCCTGTCTCTTCATTGCTATCGTCAATCACAAAATAGAACAATGTCAATCCCCCTGGGAAGAGTGTGAGTTGCCTCAGATCTCTCACTGGACAGGGGCGTCTTGCTGTACAGGGTTGTTTTGTTTGCTTGTCTGTTTAGTACTTTATAGAACTTAATTTTGTTGCCTTTCTACCCTCCTGCCCCCCAGAAAGCACATAAGATGAGGAGATTACTGCTTGAAACTTGCAATCCCATTATCTGTCAGCCTATGAAAGATAGAAAGTGCCACTAGTGTATCCAGAAAGTCATTTTTCAGTAGCCATAGGTGACAATAATTACATTTCTTTACCAGGACATCTTGATGTGGCATATCATAAATATTCAGGTTCTGTAGACTTTAAAAAAAAGATACAATCTCTTTCTCTCTGGGTTTTTTTTTTTTTTTTTTGGTAGAACACTAGCTTCAAGGTCAGATTCAGAAACCAGGGCCTTAGCCAGTTGGCTCAGTGGATAGAGTGCCAGCCTGTGGACTGAAGGGTCTGGGTTTGATTTCAGTCAAGGGCACGTATCGGTTGTGGCTTGATCCCCAGCTCTGGTGGGGGCGCATGCGGGAGGCAGCCCATTGATGTGTTTCTCTCACATCGATGTTTCTCTCTGTCTCTCCCCCTCCTTTCCACTCTCTCTAAAAATAAATGGAAAAACATCCTCTGGTGAGGATTAACAACAACAACAAAATAGGAATTAGGAAGTCTTATACATGAGAGAAAAGAGCAGTTGGGAGTGGGCTGAAGAGGATTGAGAAAGTAGAAACTGAAAGTGAAGTAAGAGTCAGGGTATGGGTTTAGAAAGCATATGCTGGGGTGTATCTGTAGACCAAGGCAGATGGGCCTCTACTCTGATTCCATGCTTTCAAAGGCGTGGCTGTGGCTCTCCTTCAGCTATGCCTTTGCCATGGGATGGGAAGTCCAGGAGGCCAAGGGATGTGCCCACCTGGAGCCAATGCCTGTATGTCTAGACTATCTGCTAAGTACCAGGGACACTGGACTTACCTGCCCAAACACAAAGCCTTGCATGAGTTTCTTCCCCAGGTCTGTCCTTTCCAGGGCTAATGGTGCCACCTGTGTGCCCAAGGTGTGGCCAAGGAGTGGCTGATTGGCAGGGGAGGGGAGAAATATAGATTGGCTGAGTGAGCGGGGATAGCCATATGCATATGGAAAGGGACTTTTATGATCTGGGTAGAACCAGGGGTGGAAAGAGAGAGGAGTGGGCTGTGAGCCAGGGGCCTCCATTTGCATTATTGCCCTAGGTCTGCAAATGAAGTAGGCCTGTGCAGGAGTCCAGGCTTATAATTTACCAAAAAAACACACACTGAATTTTCAAATAGTTTCTGTTAGAATTGAGCTGTTATGTTATTAGTAGGGCAAATAGTTCCTGGTAATGAACTAGTCCATAGTATGATCCTTGATATACTGGAGTTACTTAAAAGAGAGAAGACTTTCTGGTTTAGAATTTAGGAGAATCCCATGATGTCCACACATTCTTAGAGGAAGGAGGTAGTATTCTTTCTGAGATTGACTCAGAGAGGGAGACCTTCACTGAGGCTTTAAAAAAATAGTTTTTATTGATTTCAGAGGGGAAGGGAGAGGGAGAGGGCGAGAGAGACAGAAACATCAATGATGAGAGAATCACCGATTGGCTGCCTCCTGCATGCTCCCTACTGGGGATCAGACCACAGCCCAGGCATGTGCCCTCGACAGGAATCAAACCCTGGACCCTTCAGTCCACAGGCCGATGCTCTATCCACTGAGCCAAACCAGCTAGAGCTCACAGAGGCTTTTGAATGAAGTGCAGTTCTGTCCTGAGAACTAGGCCACCTGGGCCCCTGACCCAATTTCATACCTCAGAGGACTCTATGGAATATCTTCCTGGAACTTTTCTTATTTCATTTCTGATACTGGAGATAGGCAGGAGTAGCAGGGCCATCCAGGTGGGATTCATGGCCCTGTACCAGGACTCGTGTGGGGCTTGGTGGCTGTTTGTCCCCTTTAGTGCATTCTCCTATCCTCTACCATTCATATGGGGTTGATCAGATGCCTCAGAAGATCTGCAACTCATGCCTGTGATGTTGTTCTGGGACTAGAGGCCCAGTTCCAGCGGGCAGCCTGGAGGGAGGATAACTCATACTGAAAGGGCGAGGGCTATGCCCTCCATCTTACTCCGGAGACACCGACTTACGCCCAGCCAATCAGCAGGGCCCACAGTCATCTCTCCTCCCCTCACTCCAACCCCCCTATTAAACCCCTCTTCCCACGGCCCGCTTGCCACTGCGTCGGCAAATGTGGCTGATGGGGGGCCCAAACTAGTTTGAATAAAGACTCTCTCTTTTGCATCGGACTCGGCTGGCTCCCTGATGGTCTATTGGGGATCTTGAAATCTGGGCATAACAATACTCATTGTCTGGTATTTCTTTTGTGGGATCACATGAGAAACTGGGCCAACAGCTGTGCCGATACACAGATTTTGGTGACTCAAATTGTTTATATAGACAGCGGCTCTGCAAAAAAATATTTGCTAGGGCCCCACACACCCTGATAGGAGCTGCCCTGGTTAAGTGCTTGTGCAAATAACAATTGCTTCCCCCAATTTTCCTCCTAATTCTGCTGTCTCCAAAATCCGGTAACAAGGACCCCAATTCTAAAAAGAGCAAAAACAAAGAGACAGAGGGAGAAATCCTGAGCATTTAATTCCCCACTCGTCTCAGACATAGATGGCATAGCTTCCTGACTTCCCAGCTACATGGAGCCTTGCCTTTGATTTTCACATGGGATGGTGGCCTGGTTGAATCTTGGCAGGGACTTTAAGGTTGGCAATGTCAAATCCCTGTCAGCGGCCAGGGGAGGAGATGAATCGAAAAGATCTTCTATCAATAAAATGGAGTTCCTAGCACATTCTGCCAGGTCCAAAACGAACCCTTTCACCACCCAAACCTCTGTTGTGTCTTCTCTAAGAAAGGGTAGGTGGAGGAGAGAAGATGAACACCCTGCTGCTAGTCATGTGGAGATAGCAACTCACATCCACTGGGCACATTATATTCATCATCTGGTTTAATCCTAATTACAAAGCTTGAGGTGGGTACCGCTATAATTTTCATTTCATTGACAGGGATATAGAGGTCAGTGTAGCTGGTTAGGGGTGCAGACAGGGGTTGACCCAGGTCTGTCTGCCTGCATTAGGCCTGCTTGTGCCCTGAGCGACGCAGTGCTGTGGGGAGGTGAGAAATATCTGTCCTGGGGCCTTGAGGGTTTGACTGGGGCTCAGGAATAAGCTCGTTTGTTGTTTTTAAAAAGCTTTTAAGAACGTTCAGTGACCAAATCCTGATGCCAAGTGAGCGGCGTTGGAGCACCACAAACTTCAGCTGCTCGTAAGAGGTAACTGAAAAATGGGTGCGAGGTATTGACATTCCAATAAAAAAAGAAAAGAAAAGATTGTGTTATGGTTCTTTTCACCCAAGCACTTCAAACCCTTTCTAAAACACCTCATGGGAAATCCTGTGATCACACTTTGCAGGGTAACAACGGGCTATGCTCACTCAGGAAAGCAATGGCAGATCCAGTTTGCTTTGGAGAAATGGAGCCAGGCCTGGCTCACAGCTCAGACCCAGCTCTGCCCTCAGTTAATCACATCCCAATGGGCCACTCCGGTCCCAGGTCATTTAGAATCTGGTCCTGGGTGATTTGGAATCTATGCTGCCAGCACGTTTCTTTTGAATTCTTTTTTTATACGTTATTTTTTAAGGAGTTTTAAAAAAACAGGTTGATGATGGCTTTGAAGAATACTCGAAATCTATTGGGTTAGCATAGGAGCCAAAGAAAGAAGTGAAAGAAGAGCAGGGAACAAAATGGAGCCTGCAAGGAGGCAGAACCAAACTGTATAGTAGGAACCTGTCATTCTTTGGTGAGGTGCCAGGGCCGGCCCCTACGCCCGTAACTTCCTTCAGGGAGCGCGGTGCCCAGTAGCAGCCTTTACATTTAGGACGCCCTCTCTCCTCACACAGTTCTTGATGCCCTACTCGGAGCCAGGCAGATCTGGTTCAAGTCCAGCTCTGAGTTAACTGTGTGTTCTTGGGCAGCTGATCTCATATTTCTGAGCCTCGGCTTCCTTATCTTCAAAAGAAGATCATAAACTCCACCTCTGTTTACTGTTTGAGGCATCACTGAGCGGCCACATGTGGAACTCTTAGTGCAGCGGTTCTCAACCTGTGGGTCGCGACCCCTTTGGGGATCGAACGACCCTTTCACAGGGGTCACCTAAGACCATCGGAAAACACATGTATAATTACATATTGTTTTTGTGATTAATCACTATGCTTTAATTATGTTCAATTTGTAACAATGAAATTGGGGGTCACCACAACATGAGGAACTGCATTAAAGGGTCGCGACATTAGGAAGGTTGAGAACCACTGACTTAGTGCAATGGGCTGAAGGCTGTGCCTCCAGGCAATTCCTATACTGAAACCCTAACCCCCAAGGTGATGGCATTAGGAGGTGGAATCTTTGGGAGGTGAATAGGTCATGAGCCCTCATGAATGGGACTAGTGCCCTTACAGCAAAGGTCCCAGAGAGCTCTCTTACACCTTCCCAGCCTCCATTACTGGGAGAAATAAATTTCTGTTGTTTATCAGCTACCCAGACTATGGTATTGCTGTGATAGCAGCCTGAATGGCTTAAGACCCTTAGCATAGCTTTTGTACCTTGCAGGTTCTTAGGAAGGGTTATATACATTTCTCTCACCCTTCTTTCTTTCTGTAAGTTTCCTTTTGAAAGCAATATAATCAATTCAATCTTTCTCTTAGAATTGGCCAAACCTTAAACTGTACTCCTAGGAGAGTACACTGGGCAAAAATATTTTTCTGCAGGGAGTGATACTGAAATTCTAAGGCCCCATGTGCAGTTCCCAAGGAAGATAAGGCCCCAGGTGGCCCACTATAGGGCAAAGTGCTGGGCCAGAGAGGTGTAAGGGGTGCGTCGGAGCGGAGGGGTGTGTGTGTGTGTGTGTGTGTGTGTGTGTGTGTGTGTGTGTGTGTGTTTGTGTGTGTTTAAGTGGACACGGCTGTGGATACATGTGTATGAGCATAGTTGTGGCTGTGCATACTTGTGTATCCATGAGAGTGTGAGTGCATGAGCGTGGATGTACAGGTGAGTGTGTTTGTGTGCGTAGAATCAGAGGAAAATGTCTGATAGCGCAAGACTTGCTGTTCACTCTGGAGGTTAAGAAACGAATGAAGAGTCCTTCTCAGGCTTTCGGTGTTCACTGAAGACTGGAGGCTTTTTCCTCCGCTCAGAAATTCCTTGCAGGACATGAGGGTGTAAGAGAAAATGTGTAAAGGCATCTTTGAGCAAGGCTCTCTTTCTTCCAGTGTGAAGGGCCCCTTAGTGGTCCCGGCAAGAAGTCAGGGATCCTCATGCTCCCACCCCCCTCCTCGGTCCGTTCTCCTCTCTCACTCCAGTTCCTTGGTCTTGGTTCTCTCTTTCTTCAGTCTCCCCTGCCCCATCTTGGTTCCCTCCCTGCATACCCCTCTTTTTTAAATTTTTTTTCTTTCTTTCACCATCCTTCTTATTTCTCTTCTTTCTTCTCATTTTTCTTTGCTTTTCATCCAGAACGAGGCAGATACATGGTAGAATGCATCTCTACTTCTCTTTTACTCATATTCCTGTTCAGCACACCTGTAGGCTTTGAGAAATGTCTGTTTCTTGGTCTTTTTTTTTCTTCTGGAAACCATTGCTTATTTAACATTTTTCTTCTGTGGAATATTCCTACAGACAGAATTGCAGAGCTTGCTGTTTAGAAACACTGTTGTTTCCTTTTTTTCTATCACTGAACAATTGCCAACTTCTTTCATGTCAGCCAAAGGGGGAAAGACACCTGCTCACGGCAAACCCATGCTAAACTCACAACCTCCGTCCTTTGTACTTCAGTGGCCGCAGCGCAAGAGTGGATATAAAACTTAAATATTTACCTGAGGTATTATTTTTATCCTTGTTAGTCAGAGCCTTTGTAGGAACGGATGTCTCCATTTTAATAAATATCAGAGGAATTGGAGTCCAATGGTTCCCATATTCAGGATGGACACAGATTATACTTTTAAAATTATTTACAGCCTGTCAGCACCTGTGGCTTTGAATTGTTGATGCTGTGATAGCTCCCATTAGTGAGACCAAGCCCTTCCCAGAGGCAGCAGCACTGGTGGCAGCTGGGGACTCCAGGCTGGCTTGATGCAGCACCCTACCCATTCTGGGCAGGAGAACAGAGTTGTGTTGTGTTTGACACAGGTCTTTCCTGGAGAGGGTTATTCTGGTTCTTTCGACAGAAGTGGGTTCACACTGAGCTTTGCTACTAACTACCATTGACACTGGGCAAGTAACTTAATCTCTCTCAACACCAGTTTTCTCTTCTGTCAAACATGGAAAGAATAGTTAACACGAAAACTCTTGAGGAATCAGAAAAATCAGGTTGAAGATAAATGAGATGATGCATATTAAACACGAAGAACAGTGCTGGGCAGATAGCAAGTGCTCAAAAGTTATTTTGATAACTATTTTTTTGACCAATTCCCTCTCCATTTAGAACAATACACGATTGAAGAACTTATTTCAGATGATGTGATTCTCATCATCCAATAGCTCAGGGCCTTCATCAATTTCTTTCAGGTCTTGACTCCTTGGGACAGGTTATGTGTGAGAATTTTCAAATATGTATTCATTTATAAGTTCAGCCATGTTTGGTATAGTCTGGTTTAATTAATGGAAATGTTTTGCTGCACTCAATTTTAGGGAAAAGTATAATGAAAACACACACATCAGCTTTTAAGGCAGTGGTTCTCAACCTTGGCTGCATATTAGAATCACCTGGGAATCTTTTTAAAATCCTGATTTCTGGGCCTCATCCTCCGGAAATTCTGCTTCTTTGTTACTAATGTTGTGGCCCCACCCAAGAGGTTCTGGGTTGGCAGAAGGTGCTCACTCTTACACCCCTGTCCTTGGCAGCTTGCTTGCCTGCTGCTGCCATTGTGGCCCCACCACATAACAAAGAAACAGAATTTCCGGAGGACGAGGCCCAGAAATCAGAATTTTAAAAAGATTCCCAGGTGATTCTCATGTGCAGCCAAGGCTGAGAACCACTGTTTTAAGCTATATCCCGAGATCTGAGTAGGTGTTTGTCTTGTTTATATACTTTATTTTCAGAACAATAACTTTAAGGCCATATCAAAGCTTCTATTATTATTTGTATTTTCTCAGGGAGATGGGCACTAACATCCCTATTTTATAGGAATATTCTAAAATATGAAAGGAAACAAACTCAACATTTTTTTGGTTAAGCCTCTGTTATGGATAAAAGTCAGTTAGGGAGAGCTTACCCTTCTTTAAGCATTTTAATTACTTGAGGCATGTTTCTTTAATATTATGCAGGGGTCCCCTCCCTGCTCTACAAAAGTTCGCTTTAGGCCACTTTGCTTGTAGGAGACCTAAAAGACCTACCTGCATCATTATCTTTTACACTAACCAAAAGAAATCTGAGAGAATTTTTGCTTTTAGGGAAAAAGGCAAAAAGCAAAAATGGTGTTCAGCATGTAGCGAGCCCTCACAGAGGCAGCGAGCACCCCAAACAGTGAGAGTGGCCCAGCCAAACTCCTTCCCAAGCTCCCCAGAAGAACATTCCCAGCATCTCAAGCTACTGCCATAGCTTTGAACTGTCTATGAGCATCTGTGCTTTATCTCCATTTATTTTGTGCATTCCTGCTTTTACTATGTTTTTTGGGTCTCAGAACATTACAGTTTTTTTTGCATATAAATGGATGGTAATTGCATTTATTACTTTTATTATTAATAAAATCTTTATTGTTGGAAGTATTACATATGTCTTCTCCTCCCCCCTTGATCCCTTCTAGCCCCCCCCTCCCCAAAACCTTCACCATCCTATTGTCTTTGTCAATGGGTTATGCATATAAACATACAAGTTCTTTGGTTGATCACCCCCCTCTCCCTACCCCTGCCACTTTTATTATTATTTTTTAATTTTAGAAAGGGATGATGGCAAAGAAAGAAAGAAACATCAATGTATCTTTGGTTGCCTCCCAGACGCGCCCCAACCAGACATAAAACAACAACCTAGGTATGTGCCCTGACCAGGAATCAAATCTACAACCTTCCAGTGCAGGGGACAATGCTCAACCAATTGAGCCACTCTGGCCAGGGCGGTCAAATTGCTTCTTTATATTACACCATTTCAGCTTACAAAGGTTTCATAGGCACGCTCTACTTTCAGATAGTGGGGAACACCTATATTTGTTAGATTTTTCAAGTATCTGTTATTTGTGCCTCATAAAAGGCAATTCATTGAAAATTTGAAAAGCTACTATATCTTCATCACTAAAACTTCTTTTAAATCCCCATCTGTTGAATTCTTTGAAAATAACAGACATGGCAATAAAAACAATTATGGTTGCTCTCACTTTGACTGTGTGCCATGCCCTGTGATTCACTGAAAGAATGGCAATGCTAACGTCGTTCTTTCATCTGAACGCTACCTATGTATGTGAGCTCGGCACTGTATAATTAGACTTTTCTGTAGTTAGGTCATTTAGAAAAGAAATTTATAAAGGTATTTTTAATTTTGTTGGGTAAAAGACTGGTTAGAGTAGTTAGCACCAGGTGGCGCTAAAGGACTGAGCTTGGAAAGATTATTTGGTACAAACATGATGCTTTTTTAGAAGTTTTATTTATTATTAAACTTTTTTAAAAAATTGAATTTATTGGGGAGACACTGGTTAACAAAATTATACAGGTTTTGGGTTCACAATTCTACAACACATCATCTGCACACTGTGTGTTCACCACCACAGTCAAGTCTCTGTCCATCACATTTCTGGTCTCTTATCCCCCCTATATTCTCCTCCACCTCCTGCACAGCCCCTGCCCCCAGCAGTCATCACACTATTGTCCATGTCCATGATTTTTTCTTTTTTGTTCAATCTCTCCAGTCTCCCCCCATCACACACATAGGCCCCCTCCCAACCAACGGCTGTCAGTCTGCTCTCCATCTATGAGTCGGTCTGTATTTTGCTTGTTAGTTCAGTTTGTTCATTAGATTCCACATATGAGTGAAATCATATGATACTTGTCTTTCTCTGACGGGCTTATTTAACTTAGTATAATGTGTTCCAGGTCCATCCATGCTGTCACAAAGGGTAAGATTTTCTTCCTTTTTTTTTTTTTAATGGCTGAATTATATCCACTCATCTGCTGATGGATATTTGGGCTGCTTCCAAATCTTAGTTATTGTAAATACTGGTGCAGTGAACATAGAGGTGCATATATTCTTTCAAATTGCTGTTTTGGTTGTCTTTGGGTAAATCCCCAGAAGTGGAATCACTGGGTCATAGGGCAGTTTCATTTATAACTTTTTGAGGACCATCTATACTGTTTTCATAGTGGCTGTACCAATTTGCATTCCCATCAACAGTGCATGAGGGTTTCCATTTCCCCATTTGATATTTGTGAACTTATTGATAATAGCCATTCTGACAGGTGTGAGGTGATATCTCATTGTGGTCTTAATATGCATTTCTTTGATGATTAGTGAGGTTGAGTATTTTTTTATATATCTATTGGCTATCTATATGTCCTCTTTGGAGAAGTGTCTAATCAGGTCCTTTACCTATTTTTTAATTGGATTTTTTGGTGTTGAGTTTTAGAAGTTCTTTATAAATTTTGGATACTAACCCCTTATGAGGTGTATTGGTGAATATGTTCTCCCATTCAGTGGATTGCTTTTTCATTTTGTTGATGGTTTCCTTTGCTGTGCAAAAACTTATTAGTTTGGTATATTCCCATTTGCTTGTTTTTTTTTCTTTTGTTTCCCTTGCCCAAGGAAATATTTCAAAAAAATATTGTTATGAGAAATGTCCACGATTTAACTGTCTATGTTTTCTTCTATAATTGTTATGGTTTCGAGTCTAACATTTAAGTCTTTAAGCCATTTTTAGCTTATTCTTGTGTATGTGTAAGAAGGTGGTCTAGTTTCATTTTTTTGCATGTATCTGTCCAATATTCTCAACATTTTTATTGAATAAAATATCTTTACCCCCATTGTATGTTTTTGTTTTCTTCATCAAATATGGATTGACTATAAAGGGGTGGGTTTATTTCTGGTCTCTCTATTCTGTGCCATTGATCTATATGTCTATTTTTATGCCAGTACCATGCTGTTTTGATTACTATGGCTTTGTAGTACAGTTTGATATCAGGTAGGGTGATTCCTTCAATTTTGTTCTTCTTTTTTAAGATTGCTGTTGCTATTTGGGTTCTTTTGTGGTTTCATATAAATTTTTGGAATATTTGTTCTAGTTCTGTGAAATATGCCATTGTTATCTTGATAGTAATTGCATTGAATCTAGAGATAGCTTTGGGCAGTATAAGCATTCTAATGATGTTAATTCTTCCTGTCTCTGAACACAGTATCTGCTTCTACTTATTTGTATCTTCTTCAATTTCTTTCTTCAGTGTCTTATAGTTTTCTGAGTACAGGTTTTTTTCTATCCTTGGTTAAATTCATTCCTAGGTATTTTATTCTTTTTGAAGCAATTGTGAATGGGATTATTTTCTTAGTTTCCCTTTCTGATGGTTCATTATTTGCCAGGGTCCAACCCCAGCAGGTCCAGGGGTTCCCAAAGGTGTAGATGGAGTCGGCGAAGAAGGAAGGACACGGAGACAGTGTTCAGTTGATCAGCAGCCTAGCCAGGATCTCCAGCCAGGATCTCCAGCCAAGTTCTGGTCTGGATCTCCAGAGAGGTTCTGCTTTTTATTGTCTTGTTACATCTGTATTTATACCAGTTGATTTTAATCCTGTCAATTTCTATTACAAAGGTTAGGGCGTTTCTTATCTCCATTCCAGGGAGTAAAGATTATGTAGCTTAAGCATGATTGTTTGTAGTTAAAGTGATTAACTACCCGCCTGGCACTTAGTTAAGGAGTTTCATCCCCTCCCTAACTTCAGGGAAAAATCCCTACCTGGGGAAACAACCTTTCTCGGAGAGGTAACCTTGGTTAAAACACACAGCGCTAAGGGGAGCAAACATATTAAGAACAGTATGCCATATATGCCAGGTCCCTTGAAACAGCAAGCATGGACCGGCTCCCAGCAATTATTGGTGTATAAAAATGCACCTGATTTCTGGTTTTATTTTGAATCCTGTTATTTTACTGAGTTCACTTATCAGTTCTAGTAGTTTTTTTGGTGAAATCTTTAGGGTTCTCTATATACAGTATCATGTCTCCTACTAATAATGACAGTTTTACTTCTTCTTTCCCAATTTAGGTGCATTTTATTTCTTCTTGTTGTCTGATTGCTGTGGCTAGAACTTCTAGTACTATGTTGAATAAGAGTGGTGAAAGCAAATATCCCTTTCTTCTTTCCAGTCTTAAGGGAAGTGCTTATAGTTTTTGTCCATCGAGTATGATGTTGGCTGTGGGTTTGTAATATATGGCCTTTATTACATTGAGGTATGTTCCCTATATTCCCACTTTACTAAGAGTTTTTATCATAAATGAGTGCTGGATTTTGTCAAATGTTTTTTTGCATCTGTTGATGTGGTCATGTGGGTTTTTTTTTTAAAGTATATTTTATTGATTTTTTTACAGAGAGGAAGGGAGAGGGATAGAGAGTTAGAAACATCGATGAGAGAGAAACATCAATCAGCTGCCTCCTGCACACTCCCTACTGGGGATGTGCCCGCAACCAAGGTACATGCCCTTGACCAGAATCGAACCTGGGACCCTTGAGTCCGCAGGCTGACGCTCTATTCACTGAGCCAAACTGGTTAGGGTTGGTCATGTGGCTTTTATTCTTCATTTTGCTTATGTGGAGTATGGTGTTAATTGATTTGTGGGTAGTGTACCAACCTTGCATCCCTGGAATAAATCCCAATTGATTATGGTGAATGATATTTTTAATACATTGCTGGATTGGTTTGCTAATATTTTGTTGAGGATTTGAGCATCTATGTCCCTCAGGGATATTGGCCTATAGTTTTCTTTCTTTGCCATGTCTGTATCTGGTATTGGAATTAGGATAATGCTGGCCTTGTAAAAAGAGCTTGGGAATTTTCCCCCCTCTTGAATTTTTTTGGGATAGTTTGAGAAGGATAGGTGTTAGTTCTTCTTTGAACGTTTGGTAACATTCACCTGTGAAGCCACCCAGTCCAGGACTTTTGTTAGTTGGGAGTTCGTTGATTACTGTGCCCTGTTACCAGTGATGCTAAGGATTGTCCCTGTCAAATTGTCTACTCTAGGGCCCTTTCTGGGAGAGCTGACACTCCCTAAAGGTATGGATCACACAGTACCTTTACTGAGGTCTCAAGTGGCAAAAATATTCACAGTATTTCTAAAGAAAAATGAAAACAAATCTCACTTAAACTTGTTTTTTGAAGGGGATTCAGTCCTGCTCTCACCATTGTAGGTACCCAGAAATGTAGATTGGACAAGGGTAGCAAGAGAAGAAATAACATCCCCTGAAATTCCTTTTTCCAGGAAGAGACTGCAAAAGTAGTTTTCATGACTCCATGCTCACACACTGTAGGATGCCTGGGGTCAGAATTCCCACCAGCTTGGGTGTTACTATTTAATGCAACCCCCCTTTCCCTAGAAGCCTCCACTGTGCTCACGAGTGTTTTCTTTAGGACTGTGATGAGGAAAATAAAACCTCAAAACAGAGACCATAGATTTAAAAATCAGAATAACCCCCCACTACTTCCAAGGAGACAGAAAGTAGCCAAGCAGGAGGGGAAGTAAGAAAGGTGTGCAACAGGTATATGCCTGAAACATGGAAGCTATGAAGTTAAAGAATGACAAGTCTTTCTGGAAGGCGTCAAGGAACATAGAGGATGCTTCTTAGGGCGGGGGTACGGGAATAGTGAGAGTGAAGGTCTGTGGGAAGAGATTTTGAGACTGGGATGAGGTGCTGGAAGCCAATTCTAGCATGTCTTAATTTCAGGAGTTTCATCAAAAGGTTGATGGAACATGGGGACTCAACAGGGTTGAGTCACATATGTAGTCACCTGTTGGAAATGGCTGGGGGCATTTCCCCAAACCTGAATAGGATACATTAAATTGATTGTTGGCTGCCCAACAGCTCAGGGCATCTTAATCTACATGTTATTGCCTCCTACTGGCCAAACACCTGAACAGCCATAGGCTAATTCCCCCATTCTGACAATGGACTCTGTAGGAAACCCTGACCCTTTGAAGTGTATATCTCTGCCTCGCCTTAGGACAAATTGTGTTAATAAAAAGCATGGGGCCCTGAGATGAGGAGAACTTAGAACTTAGATCTTAGCTCCTTTAGCTAAGCTCCTCTGACTCCTAAATGCCTTTCAAAATGATGCTTCGTCTCTGGACTCTTATTTAATCTACGCACAGCCTTCTCCAGATTCCTGAACCCTTCTTAATGCTGGAACAAGAACCCTGGCAATGAGGAAGGAGGGATGTTTTAAAATGAGTGAAATTTTCATCAGTTCTGCTTTTTATGAAGTCAAGTCCCTTAAAACAGCAGGCCAGGAGTTAAACATTTTGCTGATTGATTGATTTACAGGAATCTCGTGCAGAGTGGTATGGCCACTTCTTTAGAGGAACAGTGCACATCACTGAGGGACATTTTTGATACAACTTTTGAACCAAATAATTCACCCTATTTCAGTAATCCACCATCTCACCTAGCAGGATCTGACCTGGCACCCACAGGTCATTCCCTGTCATTCCCTGTTCATGTTATTCTCCTGCTGTCAGAGGGAGGCTGAGCATGTGTGGGGTGAACCCCAAACACAGTAGCACCAGGGATTTATGATTTAAAGTAAAATAATTCCTTCTCTCTCCACTCTTCTCTCCATGTTTCAAGGTCCTCTGTGAGACAAGGGAGAAGAGAAGGTGGTGGGGAGGGTTAACTGTCTTGGTGTCTTTAGTTTAGTCCTAATCATTTTTCTTGGCAGAACCATTTCACCAGGCGGCAGAGTGGAAAAAGCATCTGGAGAGCAGCTCATTCCTGGCCCACAGGGAACAACGTTTTCTCCTAGGTCTTCTTAGTTCTACTTATTTCAACGTTCCCTTTTGGAACCATTATTTAGATATGTTGATGCTAATTGAAACTTGTTCAGCCTCTGACAGAAGTAGGAAGAGAGAAGGAATATTATTAGCTGTTTTAAGAGTTGACTGTAAGGCTAGACGTGTGATTAAGATAACCTTCTCTTCCCATAGGTAACCAATGATTCTACATTACTCCATACTTCCATAATATCTTTCATGTATGTTTTCAAAAGGATTTTAAAAACATGTGCTCACACAGGCCAAAGTATAAGATAGGTTTAAGATAGTAAAGTCATAAAGACACAGTATTTAGAGACCCAAGTATGAGTTTAGGCATAATCAATGGTTTGCTGTGGTGAAATCCTTCACGTGTCAATTCCTCATCAGCAAAATGCGTGCAATCCGAAGGAGATGTCCCCCTAACCCTACTCAGTGCTGGCGAAGAAGGGTAGCTCCCCTATTTTCCTGTCCTTAAATCCACCTTCCCAATATGACAGGGAGATTTTCCACTCACCATTTGGGGCTAGTACTGTCCAATTATTCTGCTCCCCATCATAGACTCCCTGTTTCTCCAACAAGAGTGCCAGGGGCTCCTCAGACCCCCAGAGAGGAGCTGGTGCGTCTTCTCAGAGGGTGAATTTCCAAGGACAAACAGTAATTCTCAGCACTAGAGGAGTCTGAACTTATAGAGAAATTCTCTCCTCACTGCCCTGACACTAGGGAAGCCACTTCCTCATGGTGGCTGTGGTAATTCAGGTTGTTATTCTTTGGCAGAGTTAGTCCTTTCACACGTTTGCACAGTGGTTTCTATTGACGCTACTTACTATCTGGTGATTACAAGGAAACACCATTTCACCAGGTGGCAGGTCGGAGAAAGCATCACCTGTGTGGTATCCGAGGCGGTTACAGTCAGCCATCATCTCTAAGAGTACGCAGCTATGTAACCAAGGTGTGGGCACAGGCTCGCCACACTGTCAGCCAGGAAAGTTGATGTAATCCAGACTTGGGTGGTCTGGAGTAAGGGACACTCGTGGGCAAAGCCATTGCAGACAGTGTTGAGAGGAGTGTCTCTTATTCTCCTTTCTGAGGCGACTTCCCACTGCGCCATTAAACACTGACACATGCCTTGATGCTTTGGGGGACTTCTCCCTGGGTAGATTTTGTTGAAGATGTGGGACCCACCATATGAATTAGCATTGTACTACACACGCCCTCTAACTGGGAGGAGATTTGAGGCTGGAAATTGGGCAGGGACATACCAAGGACCCTTAGGGACGACAGCCTCTCTCCTATCCATTCGGAGCAGAAGCCCCTGCTGTTCTTGGTGGACAGTACCAGGCAGCACTGAGGGTACTTAGAAAGCATCTGAGGCATTGATTATAATTTAAAGTGATGTGTTGAGGGTTTGTATATATCATCCTGATCTGTTAATAACTGTAAAGCCTGGAATGTAACTGCTATTAAAAATCTGCACCTTGTGAGTGTGTATGTGTGTGTGTGTGTGTGTGTGTGTGTGTATGCACGTGCTAATCATGCTCACTATTGCCATGCTGTTTGTATTTTAATGAATACATTTGTCATTGAAGGGGATATGTTGCAGATGCATTACTATATTCCTTCAGTCAGTGAAAGCTTTTAAGAAGTCAGAAAATTTGAACTAATGGAGATAATGTTTTATGTCATCCCTTAGTGCATCTGATCATGTAGCAAAGGAGTTCATTGAAATAAATGCTGCGGTTGAATTTTTAACAATGACTGCATAAATATGCGGCCGTCTGAAACCTTCATGCCCGTGGGAACCAGGAAAATGATCTGTGTAATTAACCCCTTGATTGATCTGGTCTTTCAGCTGTCAGGGTGGAGACTGATTTTCCGTGCACCTGTGGAGTAGAATGTCCGTGAAGCTCAGGATAGATGAATATTTTTTGTGGAGAGTTTCTTTTGAAATACTAAGGAGACATTCATCTGATAGACTCCTTCAAATAGTCCACCTCCTTAAATTTCTCAATTTATGCTGAGCTGTTGGGAGGTATGGAGAAATCATCAAAGATCTCAGATTAGTTACTCTGACTCAAAAGGTGTGATAGGTAGAATTCTGAGACGGCCCCAAGATTCCCACCCTGTGTAATACCCTCATTGAGTGTGGGCAGGGTCTGTGAATATGATGGGATGTCACTCCTTTAACTAGGTTATATCATATGACAAAGGTGAGATAATCATCATTATGTTATATTGCATTATATTATATTATTTATGGCTTTTTCTTAGCAGTCAGAAGAGATTGGAAACAAGAGAAATCTCCTCAATCTATCTGTGGAGAAGGCCATGTGGCATCCTCTAGGAGCGAGAATGGCACCTGGCTGACAGCTATCAAGAACGCAAGAACCTTAGTCCTATAAACACAAGGACCTGAGTTTTCCAAAAAACAGTGAACTTGGAAAAGAACTCCAGGCCTCAGGTGAGTTGACATCCTGAGCAACACCTTGATTCAGCCTAGTAACACCCTGAGCAGAAGGGTGTCCCTGACTCCTGACCATGGAAACTGTGGATGTAATGCGTGTATGTTGCTTTAAGCTGCTGGATTTGTGGTAATTTATTAAGTAGTGATGGAAAAGCAAAACAATAGTCTGGGTCTGGAGGTGTGCAGCTGAGAATTTGCATTTGTAAAAATTCTCAGGTGATGCCCAGGATGTCGGTCCAGGAGCACTATGAAAAACACTGTTATAGTTCAGCTTCCCTGGCAGCTGATTTGTCAGCAATGTCAGAAATGGACACTCACTATATGCCTCTGGGCTAAAACTAATGTTAGCCAGAAGTAATTTAGCTGTATTTTTTAAGTCACAAATACATGTAAGTAGTATGGTTTAAGCCTTTAAGAGATAATTTAAATGTGGCCAACAAAAAAAATGCAAAATGCAGTACAGTGGGGCCTTGACTTACGAGTGTCCCGACTAATGAGTTTTTTGAGATACCAGCTGTCTCTCCGCCGATTTTTTGCATTGAGTTGACAGAGTAATTTGAATTAACGAGCTCCTTAAGGAGCTCCTTAACGAGCTCGGTCTTGGAATGAATTAAACTCGTAAGTCAAGGCCCCACTGTATTAGAAAAGGAGTATGCCCAGCTGGCATGGCTCAGTAGTTGAGTGTTGACCTATGAATCAGGACGTCAGGGCATATGTCTGGGTTGCAGGCTCAATCCCCAGTGTGGGGCATGCAGGAGGCAGCCTATCAATGGTTCTCTCTCATCATTGATATGTCTATGTTTCTCTCCCTCTCCCTTCCTCTCTGAAATCAATCAGGGCAGATAAGATCAGGGTTTAGGAAATAAAGGTAAGATAGATAATGTAAAGTGAGGTGTGAGGTTGATATGCAAAGTGTGTACATCACTATTAGTTCATACCTATGTGGCAAGAGAGACTTAACTATTATTGCCTGCTTCTCTTTTTGAGAACCAAACCTCATCTATACTGCTTATGAGTAAACTTCATATTCTGACTGTACTTCAATTAAAAATTAAGTGAAGGTTTATAACATCACATAAACTTTCCAATGTCCACCATAGAGAGAATGAAAGACAGCACACTCTTTTTTAATTCTCCAAAACATTGGTAAATTCTCTGGCATTGCTAAATCTGTGTGGATAATGGGAGTGCTTCTTTTATAGGTAGAAAAATGGCTTCTGTGTCTCTGTGTGTCAGCTCTCTTCAAGTATTTCCAACCCTTTCTGTGACCAAATTATCCCTTCTCCCCTATCCCTCTCCTTGTCTTCACTTGGTTTTTGTTGAGTAATTTTTGAAGTTAAGAACATTCAGCTCCATTGAGGTTTTCTTGGTAGAAAACAGCTAGAGTCCTGCTTAATCCTGAGGCATTTACCTCTCTCCTAGTAATCCCGGTTCCCCTTGGGTTAATATAGGCTTACTGCTGGGACTCTATTAGCTGAACCATCTGGATTATTTTCTATTTAATACTGTACCCATCACCCAAAATAGGAAGGCTCTGCTCTCTCCAGCCAGGTGTTTCATAGAGCCAGGTCAAGGGACTCCAAGGAAAAATATGAAACTTGATTTTGAAGCTATTTTGAATGTTGCTTGATATAATAACTGCCCAGCCCAGGTCTGTTGGACTAGGAAGTAGGAATATGAATGTGAGTGTGTGAGTGCATGTGTGTGTGAGTGTGTGAGCATGAGCAAGAGTGTGTGCGTGTGCATGTGTGTGCGTGTGTGTGTGTGGTGGGTGTAATGGGGGTAGTGAGGGACTGGAGGGTAATAGTCATTATGTGTGATGATGGGAGAGAGGGCCTGAGGAGTCCTGTGGAGTTATTTATCCTTCTGATATAAATACTGCCTTCTTTTATTCAGAACCAAAGGCAGTTTACCTAGCTGAGATTTTTTTTTTTCAGGTCCCTTAAAATAGCAACTGTATTTTATAACTGTTTTTTCTTTTTGAAGATATGCAGATTCTCAGACAGCAGTCAGAAGGCAAAAGTGTGCAGGCCTCTGACCCCCTGCAGCACCCTGTGCTAGATTCTGTTTAATAAGAAAGGAGTCTCTACGGCACCAGCTGCCTGTTCGGAGCCACGTATCTGAATCTCTGTGCTAAGTTAGTAATTGAGGATGTTTCCTTTTCTGGGTAAGATAGGAGGGAGGGAAAAAGAAACATCATGTATTTTCCTTCTATTTTAACTAGTATCCTCCCTCATTAGTAAAGCTTTATAAGCCAATAAAAATGCTGTGTTTGGGACCACTCCCTAAGGCCTGGGGAATTTCATACAAACTTGTCAAACATGCGTATGATTAAGTGTAGACCCTGTAAGGTGGTTGGATGCTTGTGATGCTCTCTGTTTTCTGGATTAGGAAATGGAGGTATAGAAGGATTGTCAGCTTCCTAAGATAGTCATGGGGACTCTCATCCACACTGCCAGTCTGCAGATAGGCAACCCTGGCAGAGAAGACTATTATCCAAATTAACACACAGGGTGAAAGACTTAGCTTGATGTTATGGCTTCAGGAATCTCAAACTTGGCAAGCTGAATTCCATTTCCATTCAGGAGCAATTATGGGCCCTTAATAATCATGCTCTTTGACAGTGAATTTTGCCAGAAAATATATTCAAATTGAAAAATACTTATTGTGTTCGAACAAATTTATTTGTTTGGTGATGGTCATTTAAAGACGAGGGCTATTAGATCCATAAATGGTGGTTAATAGAGATTGTGAACTCTACTGAGAACTTTTGCATTCTAGTAAGTCCAACTCACCTAGCAGACGTAGTCTCTGGCCCAGTACCTTCTCTGACAATGGCTCCTTGTCAGCACTGCCTGTGCCAGTCTTGTCAAACTGTTGCCATTGGAAATATATTATCAGCTAGCTAAGAAGGATGGTAGGATATCTGAATTATGAGTGGGTTTTGGAGCATGGATCTTAAGTTTGAAGTGTTTAAACCTATTTGTCAGTTAATCTCGTAAATGGTCCATTTATCCATGGGCACGTCATGTTTTCAAGTTTGTGCCTGGTGTTAAGTGACCTTGGAACATTTATCCAGGAACAGCTTCAAGAGCTTCACTGTGAGGAGACTGCCACCAGCTTGGCTGGAATTCAAGATATGCCCTTTCTAGAATATGTGTGCACCGTTGGAATGAATATTTGATGATGTAGAGTGGAACAAGCCAGCTCAGTGATTCATAGGTGAAGATGGACATGATCCAATCTGGTGAATCGGAACTAAGGGAAGAGAAATGGTTGATATCTAGGAGGAAGACTGCATTAGGGAGGGGGGTTGAACTTCATGAAACCGGCTTGGGTTTTCAGCTCTTAGCCCATGATAGTTTAGATGGTGCTGATTAGAGTGTGGGGAGAAGACTATGTAGAGAACTAACATCTCATTTTAACCTCTCCAGGGCAAAATTTCCTAAATTGTGTGCTGCAAAACATTAGGGTTTCTCAAGATGTTGAGACATTTCCAAAATCAAGTAATTTTTCACAAACACTCTATACAATGTCCTAGTTATAAAATTTATAATGCATATTGTGCATTATAATTTGATTACTAATGGTGATCAAAATTCTGTAGAATGAAAACCCATTACAGCAAGAAAACCAATAGATGTTCAATGGGTGACCCAACCTTTCCTGGTTTAGATTTATAATCTTGTGTTTTTCCTCTGTTGTCTCTAGAAGATTCTGAGGACAACAGCAATAAGGGCTAATATACATTTTCACAAGAGCCAAAATATGTAAAATATACTTTAACAGTGATAGTCACAGTTCTCTATTTACCCTTCCAAGTTTACCATGATTTAAATTTTTAGTAATATCTTGAGGCTCCATCAGTTAAGAAGATGAGTAGACTGACTATTTCAAAATCCTAGAAATCTGGATCTAATATTCAAAGAAATGAAAAGCAAGGACTTACAACCAAGATTACTCTACTCAGCAATTCTATAATTTAAAATTGAAAGTGAGATAGAGTTTCCCAGATAAGAAAAAGCTAAAGGAGTTCATCACCACCAAACCAGTATTACAAGAAATGTTAAAGAAACTTCTTTAAGAAGAAGAAAAAATATGAACATAGATATGAATAATAAAATGGCAATAACTACCTACCTATCAATAATCACTTTAAATGTAAATGGACTGGGGTGGTGAACATACACTACAATATACAGATGATGTATTATAGAATTGTATACCTGAAACCTATATAACTTTATTAATCAATGTCATCCCAATAATTCAATATGAATAAACTTAACTAAAAAAATTTAAAAAATAAATGTAAATGGATTCAATAAGAAGAAATAGGACATCTGAATGGATAAGATAACAAGACTGATAAATATTCTGTTTCCAAGAGATCCAGTTCAAATCAAAAGACACACACAGACTCAAAGTAAATGGAAGCAGGAAGATATTTCATGCAAATGGAAAGGAAAAAGAAAACCTGGGGTAGTAATACTTATATCACACAAAATAGACTTTAAAACAAAGACAAAGAAAAACATTTCATAATGATAAAGGGATAAATCCAATAAAAGGATATAACCCTTGTAAACATTTACACACTTAACATAAGAGCACCTAAATATATAAAGCAAATTCTGACAGACATAAAAGATCAACAACAACACAGTCATAGTAAGGAACTTTAATACCCCATTGTCATCAATGGATCTTCCAGACAGAAAATCAACAAGGAAACAGCAGTCTTAAATGGCACATTAGACCAGATGGATTTAATTGTTAGTTTTAGAGCATTTCACTATAACATTTTTCAAGTGCACATGATACCAGCATTATTTACAATAGCCAAGAAATGAAAGCAACCTAAGTTCTCATCAACAGACAATTGGATAAAGAAGATGTGATACATATATACAAGGGAGTATTACTCAGCCATAAGAATGAAATCTTACCATTTGCAACATGAATGGACCTAGAGGATATTATGCTAAGTGAAATACGTCAGACAGAGAAAGACAAATGCTATATGACTTTATTTATATTTAGAATCTAAAGAACAAACAGGACAAACAGATTCATAGATACAGAGAACAAATTGATGGTTGTTAGGGGGGGAGGAATGTTGGGGGCTGGGTGAAAAAGGTGAGAAGTACAAACCAGTAGTTACATAAAATATTTACGGGTCCCTGGCCAGTGTTCTCAGTGGTTACAGCATCGGCCTGCACACCGAAGGGTTGTGGGTTTGATTCCAGGTTGAGGGCATATACCTGAGTTGCAGGTTTGATCCCTTGTCCAGCCGGGGCACATGTGAGAAGCAACCAATCGATTTATCTCTTTCACATCTATGTCTTTCTCTCTCTCCCCCCCACTCCCTTCCACTCTCTCTAAAAATCAATGGAAAAATATATCCTGGGATGAGAATTAACAAAATCAATAGTTATGGGGATGTAAAGTACAGAATAGAGAATATAGTCAATAATATTGTAATAAGTAAGCATGGTGCCAGGTGGGTACTTGAAATATTGGTGAGATCACTTTTTAAATTATATAATTGTTGAAAGAAAAAAGAAAAAAATGTATTAAATAAAGAATGATTAGTAAGTTAATTAATTGAAATTCCAAAAAATAAAAATTAAAGAAGTACAAATTGGTAGTTACAAAATAGTCATGAGATTGTAAAGTACAGCATAGGGAAAGTAGTCAATAATATTATAATAACTATGTATGATGCTAGATGGGTACTAGACTTATTGGGGGGGATCACTTCATAAATTATATAAATTGTCTAACCGCTATGCTGTACACCTGAAATTAATATAGGATGGCAAGTATAGTTGAAACAAAGATATTGTTTCTCTATCAACATCCTTTACATGTTTGTAAAAAAAGCCAATTGCCCGCATATGTGATGGTCTATTTCTTTTTCTTTCTTCTTCTTCTTCTTTTTTTTTTTTTACCATCTGATTATTTTTAATGTCCAGAGTTTAAAATACAAGGAGCAGAGCTTCCTCTCAGACTCAAGTTTATAAATTCTCAATTGGCTTGTGAGGCCAGTAGGGATACTTCTTTTTGTCTAATTTGGTTTCTGGGAAGACTTCATTCAAATCCTCGATGGCCATCTGGTCAAATGGAATTATGTTCTTCATCTTCTCCAGCTCTTTCTCAAATTGCTCAATCCTGGTCTTTGAGAGAGACACAAACTCAGCACAACTTTTCACGTCTTCTTTTTCTTCAGCATCCACCAGGGCACTGTACTTATCCTCTGGCACAGGAACCTTCAGGGCATTAAACTTCTCAAAGTCATCTACTAAGCCAGCCTTCGCCACATTGGCCTTGTAGTAAGCCCGGTCGATAGCAGGCGGTTTCTCAGGTAGAGGAGCCAACCTGGAGGTGAGGGTCTCATTCCAGGATTTCAGGGTGTTAGCAATGGCCTTCTGGTTTCGGGGTATGATCTCCCCAGAAGCTACCCAGTCAATGGTTTTTAGAGCAAGTTTTTGCCCAGCCATCTTGAGATCCTTCACCGACCCCGGCTGCCCAAGGTCCACAGAGCCGATGGTCTATTTCTTAATTCTCTATTTTGTCCCATTGATCTATTTGTTGATCTTAATGCCAATGCCATATTGTCTTGATTACTATAGCTTTATAGTAAGTCTTGAAATCAGCTAGTATCTCTTTCAAAGTTACTGTGGCTAGTGTAGATGATCCTTTGCATTTCCATAAGTCAGAATTGGTTTATCTATTTGTACAAAAAAAGTCTGCCGAGGTTTTGATTGAAATTGAATAGAATTACAGATCTAGTTGGAGAGAAATGACATCTTAACAATATTTAGTCTTCTGAACCATGACACATTGTCATTTTCCATTTATTTAGGTCTTCCTTAATTTCTCTCAACAGGGTCCTGCAGTTTTTCATGACTTTTGTCAGATTTACCCCTAATTATTTCATATCTTTTGATGTAAATACTATATTTTGAATTTCAATTTCTGATTATTCATGGTTAGTATAAAATACAATTGAGTTTTGTATATTGATACAGTATCCTGTCACTTCACTAAACTTAATTATTAATTCTAGTAGCTCTTTTTCTGGTAGATGCAATAGAACATTCTACATATAAGATCATGGTATCTGTAGAAATAAGTTTTCTTATTTCTATAGAAATAAGGCCAGAACCTCCAGTACAATGCTGAATGGAAGTGGTGAGAGTAAACATTCTTGTCTTGTTTCTGAGTTAGGGGAAAACCATTCAGTCTTTCATCATTAAGTATGATGATAGTTGTGGACTTTTCTACTTTGTCTGATAACGGACAATGAACTTTATGTGTGACTTTCCCTCAGAGTTTGCAGATGTAGTTCACAGAAGTTAATTACTTTTTTTCTCTTCAATTTCACCTAGGACGACAAAACTGAGTGGCCCTAGAGTTTTCCTATAGCAGAGTGACTGGTCAATACCTTGCTTGCTACTTGGTCTGTCAATGCCATAAAAACATTATTTAATAGTTTAGGAACAACCATGTAATTTTCTTCCCTAGCAAGAGAAAATTAGGCACTTACTAAATAATTGACAAAAATACTTAATTCTAGGGATGTCTTAAAGATTTGCTATTATGAAAAAAGAATTTGAAATATATTTTGCCTTCAACTATTTGACATGCTACTTTTATTTTCATGCCTGCTGATGAAAACTATATTAGAGTTTGTCCCCCTACCAATCCCAATTTCCTGACTCAAAAGTGGTTTACAAGTGTCTGTAGGGTGTGCATTGCTGGGGCTTAAGTGGGTTCAACAAAACCCCTCTTCTTTAGGCCTTTACCAACCAGGAACACCAATAGGGGCACCAAGAAATGTTGGTCTTTAGAGTTCTAATCTCAAATAATGAGATGCTGTTATCAAGGAGAGTCACACTTGGAACCCTTTTCCCTGGCCATCTGCCAAGGCAGGCGCTCCCACGTGCTCAGGCTGTCAGGCTGAGATCTATCCATTCAGTCGGGCCCTTTCTTCAATATCCCATTTTGCAGGCATTTTACTTAACACTTAACTACTGAAATGCCCTTGGCAGACTTACAATTCATAGGCCAGCATATTAACCCTCAACTTTACAAGTTAAAGGGGAAGGGGAAGAGTAGTACTAAGTCTTCTGTCCCTATTTCAATAGTCACTTCCTAGAATGTTCTATTCTTACTGTTTGCTCCCCAAAGGACAAGTCCAAGAATAATACATTAAATTATTCAAATAAGATTCTACCTCCCTCTCTCTCTCCCTCTATTTCTCTCTCTCCCTCTTTCTCTAACATTTCTCCACATTGACCTAATATTGAGGGAATGTAGGAGAGCATCAGCCCACCTCGCTGATACCACCCTCTCCCTACCTGGCTCCTGAACACTGCAATTCCCCGAGGAGCTGACATTCCTTCAGTGCCCATCATGTGCTGAGTACTGTTCTTGCCCCCTTGGCAGCATGAGTCACAGGTAGTTCCAGAATCCTTGAACCCTGCCTCAGTTACAGAGACCCAAAAGTTATTCTAGAGACTACCTTTATGGATGATGATACAATCAGAATTCCAGCAGAGGATGATGTTGAAATCCAGGCAACTTTTTTGTTTTACTTAAAATTTTTACTAGTAAAAAAATTTTGTCAATTACAGTTTACATTCAATATTATTTCATATTAGTTTCAGGTGTACAACATAGTTGTTAGACAATCATATATTTTATAAAGTGTTCCCCCTGACATTTCCGGTACCTAACTGGCATCATACACAATTATGACAATATTATTGACTATATTTCCTATACTGTATTTTACATCCCATCACTGTTTTGTAACTACCAATCTGTATTTCTCAATCCCTTCACCTTTTTCACCCAGTCCCCCAAAGCCCCTCTCCTCTGTTCTCTATATCTATGAGTCTGTTTTGTTTATTTGTTTATGTTATTCTTTAGATTCCACATTTAAGTGAAATCACGTGGTATTTGTCTTTTTCTGATTAGCTTATTTTACTTAGAATAATACTGTCTAGGTCAGCCGTGGGCAAACTACGGCCCGCGGGCTGGATCCGGCCCTTTTGAAATGAATAAAACTAAAAAAAAAAAGACCGTACCCTTTTATGTAATGATGTTTACTTTGAATTTATATTAGTTCACACAAACACTCCATCCATGCTTTTGTTCTGGCCCTCCGGTCCAGTTTAAGAACCCATTGTGGCCCTCGAGTCAAAAAGTTTGCCCACCCCTGGTCTAGGTCCACCATGCTGTCACAAATGCTAAGATTTTGTAACATTTGCTTGTCATTCTTGCACATGGGCCTTACTAACCTTCTCTGTATCATCCAATTTTAATATATGTGCAGCCAAAGCAAGCACCAGGCTACTTTTTATACAGGGTGTCATGATCAAATGCACAATTATAGCAATTGAGATAAGTAATGAGTATTTTAACCTTTCCTTGAATATCTCAAAGAACATTAATAACGGCACATGTTTAAAAGTCTTGTTCTTTTTCCCTCTTCTTTTCACACATCTTGTGGCCCTTCAGAAATGCTCTCTCTATAAACCTCCTTCTCTCAACTCTGTTTCTTAGTTCTTCTTGGCACCTGCCCCCACCCATGCTTTGGCTTTTTAAAAAAATATATATTTTATTGATTTTTTTTTTACAGAGAGGAAGGGAGAGGGATAGAGAGTTAGAAACATCGATCAGCTGCCTCCTGCACACCCCCTACTGGGGATGTGCCCACAACCAAGGTACATGCCCTTGACTGGAATCGAACCTGGGACCTTGCAGTCTGCAGGCCGACACCCTATCCACTGAGCCAAACCAGTCAGGGCTGGCTTTTGTTTCTGATGGCCTCAGAGTTACACTTAATTTGATTTAAATATCACAGCAAGTGATATTTACAGGTATTAGGGTGTGGGATGAAATTCATCCCTGCTGCAGATCTAACAACACCAATTGGGAAAGAAAGGCCCGGAAGGTTGAGGACATTAGCACACATGAAGAGCTGGGACTTGCCTCTTGTGAAATTTTCTAGTTGAAGAAACCTAACAGGTAGGAGTGAGAGGAATGTTGCTTCATATATGACAAAGACATTACATCGTCATTAATATTGCAGGTCACTGCTTTTGGGGGGAACATTCTTGTCTTATTTTAAGATTTTTAGTAGGGTTTATTCTGAGGCTTAGAAAACTCCAGAGAGTCGGACCTTCCAGACAAATGCATTTGCCTTGACAGAACACATTTGCAATATTTTCCCAACAATGGCCTGGAGACTACTCCCAATTCACACTGGACTTTTAAAAAATATTTTTTTAATCCAGTTTTGAAAATGGACCAGGTTTGGGGCACTGATTCACATAGCTACCACACCCACTCTTTCTGCCTAGGGAGTGAAGAGAATGAATGGGTCAATCAGCTGACATATTTCCATCCAATTTCAAGTATGGAATGTGTTCGTTTTCTGACTAATGGCATGTCATTTTGCAGAAGCCTTTGGTCGCAAATTAATCCTGGAATCAAAACAGATTTTCTGGGGAGCAATCTTCCATCAAGTATTGATTTTTTTACACTCATGGAGTCTGTACTCCCTAATTTAACCTGACAATGATTCTGCACAATGGCCTGGGAGCACCTTGGCAGCTTGCTGAAGGAACTTTTGCTATCTTTTCTTTCTGAAAAGCAGAAGGGAGAAAACCCTTACCAGCTAGCCCAGGCAGTCACTGGGGGGCATTTATGACTTGATACTTCACTTCTGGCAATTTGGAATGGGCAGAAAGCTGCCTTCTAACTTTTACAACAGTTCTAGGAGCGAGAGCTTTCCTTTGCCGAACCTGTCCAAAGGAACGTTTGTGTTTTTTTTTAAGCTGCCAATTTTAAGCAAATCTGTAATGTATTGTTCAGTCATAGCCAATGTTTTCAAATGATGCTGTCTTGCTGTGCCCACCAAAGAGGAGGAAATGAGGAAGCATTTTCCAAAAGGAGGCTTTGTTTCTCAAATTCTATAAACCTTGCTGCCTTGTTTGCCCCTCTGTTTTCTCAAAGGTGCTTTCAGATCCCGATGTTCCTTGGTCTGTGTCTGATTCTTGTGAACTCGGCAAAGATTCTTGAGCAGTGCCAGCTTTTAAAGGGGCCTTAAAGAGCTGACTATAACATAGTCCCTGACTTCAAGGAGCACAGGGGTCAGAAAGTGTAGAGAAAACAAGCACATCCCATCTGTGGCAGAAAATATAAACCTTGCAAGGCATGAACCTGGCCCAGTGTGGTGTTGGGTATTTGGAGCTAAAATGACAGACACCACACCTATTTGAGGAGGATTGCAGAGAAATTTGTGGAGGAAAAAAACATTTGAGTTGGGCCTTGAAGGATGGTGTGTTATAGGCTGTTAATAATGGCTACGTGCTGCCTTCCATTTCTTAGCTTCCCTTGTGAGCGAGTCGGGACCATGTGACCAGTTCTGAACAATGGACTAAAAGTGGAAGAGACATAGAGTCACTTTTATGTTAAGGCAGTTGTCCCTCCTCCATCTGCTTTCTTCTTATGTTATAGGGGCTAGAAGAGAGTCTTGCTTTCCAAAGCAAGGACTTGTGTGGGCTAAGGCCAAACTTTTAGGTTACAAAACCACCAAGAAATCTTGGTTTATTTGATATCACAACATAGGTTAGCGGAACTAACAAATGGGCAGAATTACTTAATGAGAATTGATGTCAAAATCCAGAGTGATGTGATTAAGAAGATTCATTTATAGGCAAGAATTTTGATAGACCCAGGAGCCCTGAGCTCATAAAAAATAAGTGCTTAAGCAGCTCATAGAAGCCAGTGGCAGGTTTTAAGTGAAGTTGAATTATCTTGTACTTACTGAGCTATTGTTTGGGAAGAGGGCATGCACATTTATTGCAGATGGAAAATAGAATCAATAAACTAGATAAATAATGCATTAAGTAGTGTTAGTGAGTCCCTGAGTCATAGGTATCCTAATAGATTAGTGTGGTTTGGAAGTCATATCCTCTGCATTCAATATCTTTCACCTAAAGAAGAATACAATTATTATTAGTGCATTAATTGAACAGGCACCTGGAGAGACAGGAGAAGCAGAGGTAAACTTTTGGCCCTTGAAGAACTTACAGTCTGGCTGGGGAAGCAAGATTCCAAGCCCTGTATGGAGTGATGAAAGAAAGAGGTGAGGGATGATTAGCATGGACAGTAGCAGGTCAGAGAAGGGTTTCTGGAAGCTGAGAGCTGGGTCCTAGAGGAAGTGAGAATTTTAGATTGCCAGAGAGGAGGTGAGCAGAGAGTCCCACTGGAGGAGTGAGTAAAGGACTGAATGGCCTATGTTGTTGATGGACAGAATTCATTACAATTTTTCAGATTCTTGTGGTCAGGTCCTTTTTGTGGGCATAATGGAATACATGCGGTCTTTCCTATCTGGGCATTTAGAACAAAGACAATTTGGAGGAGGAATTATTTCTCCTCCACCTCAAGACCTGATTCTAGAATAGAGAGTTTTCTTAATATACATTTTTTTCCCCTTTTTGAACATCTATATTAAGTACTCCTCATTGGTCATTGGTTGAATCTAGTTTCATTTAGATTGCTGAATAAAACCAGGTAGACAAAAATGACATTCTGTATAAAAGTTTGGACTTAATTAGATTTTGTGTGTTTCAAAGAATATAATCCCATGGTCAGAGGAATGAGTAAAGTGTTTAAGCTTGAATTTTGAAACCTTAGAAGCCATTCAAAAGTGCAATAACACATAGAATTGATTTGGATAGTTCAGAAACAGTTGAAAAAAAGGAAGAATCATAACTTTGTATTTTAATCTGTTTTGGGTGCTTATGTCTATGGTTTAAAAAGAGTTGTAAAATGTAGGATGTTTTTGTAAAAAAATAGCTTTGGGATCTATTTTGTTCACTTTTATCTAAAAGATTCACCTATGCTCACTAAGAGATAGATAATGATTATTTAAAATAAGGAGATTTAAAATCCCACATAAAAAGTATGAAGCCATGTAGTAGTAAAGAACAGTAAAAGAAATTTTTTGGTGGAGGTTTATGTTAGGTGAGCCTAGAAAATACACTTCAAGAAAACAAAACGGCTAAGAAGTCTGGTTTTCAGCTCCTCAGTATGTAAAAAGCCCCGCAGTAATTGCACAGCAAAACAACTTGTAGTTGGCATCCCTCTAGGATGTTTGCGTTTTAATTTGGGGATTTGGAATTCTTTCTTTAAAAACATATTTTATTGAATTAATCAGGGTGACATTGCTTAATCAAATTATATGGGTTTCAGGTGTACAATTCTACATGAGATCCTTTCTTATCAAATACAATTTTTGTAACAAAATTTGGTTGACACGAGCCAAATTTCTGATGTGTAATGGGAAAATAAGAATCTTAAACAGTTAGAGAGCACACCATCTTTGTGCATTTAATTGCCATTGACAGAAAAAAGGCCGTTGGGTAGGAAAGATAATCATTGTTCAGCCAAAAGGCATTATACCATTTGAAATTAAGGAAAAAAGTCTATTAACTTAAAAGAGCTGGAAAATGAAATCTAATAAAGAAACTATTTAATTTAAATGATTTGCTTTATTTTTTTACTTTATTTTATTTTTTGGGGTCAGTGAACTTTTTCACTGCAAATGTGATATGTATGACTAAATATCACATGTCTAGGCCAGGTATAAACTGATATTTATTGATAAATGTCAATCTTGAGAAAAAAATAATGGACCTACTGCTTTTAAGTTTATTGCATTTCCATACCAAGCCAATTTCTTTCTTTTTTTTTCATGGCTTCAGAAGGACATTGGCTCACCTTACCTATGGGCCCAGGAAAGCCATTCCTAGCAAGCGTTTTGATCCAGCAGTTCACTTGTAAAGGGATTCAGACAAAATCACAGCAGGTGGGGTTCATTTCCCTTCCTGAGTTGGACCATAGCTCAGATGAAGGTATCTGTCTTTTCCAACTGAGGCTTGGGTTTGTGTTTATGAAGTCTGCTGTTTCTTCTGTTTTCCTTTCTCCTCTTCCTCCTCCACCTCCTTCTTCTGTTCCTCCTCCTCCTCCTCCTCCTCCTCTTCCTCCTCCTCCTCCTCCTCCTCCTCCTCCTCCTCCTCCTCCTCCTCCTCCTCCTCCTCCTCCTTCTCCTTCTTTTTCTTCTTTTCCTTCTCC
This sequence comes from Myotis myotis, assembly GCF_014108235.1. Classification (NCBI taxonomy): domain Eukaryota; kingdom Metazoa; phylum Chordata; class Mammalia; order Chiroptera; family Vespertilionidae; genus Myotis; species Myotis myotis. The sequence goes on from NW_023416315.1 coordinate 10,257,964, forward strand.
TCAGTTTGCTACTTTATAAGTGTCCTTTCAAATCCCATCCATCTGCTCTTTGCAGGCCACTCCCTCTTAGCCCTCCACCCTTACACTGAAGGATTATGGCAGGTAAGGCTTTTCTAGGTGACCATGTGATTTAAAATATTGTAAAGTATTGGTATAAACATGGTCTGAAGTTGTGTGAGTTTTTCTCCTCCCGCAGAGCCTAAGCCTCTGTGCTGAAGACAGGCAGCATCTCTCCTATCCATATTCATGGATCCAAAGGAGGTCCCTGGACCAATGTTCAGCCACCCTAGACTAGGACTTGCTCACTCTACTTTTGCTCATTCTCATCAAGATTTCCTGCAGCCCCAGATGGGTACTCTAGTATGTTTTCTCTTCCTCACTCTGATTATTCCTGTCACAGGAAAGCAGGTCAGGAATTTGGACTTAGTATTTGGAGGTGAGGCAAAAAATGATAGAAGACTATATCTAATAGTGCTTATTTTCTCTGTGGAGTGGGCAGCAAACTCAGTCCCCAGAGGCAGGGTAAAGATTAAGAAGAGTATTCAAGTGTAATCTAGGTCACTCTAGCTCTCCATATTTTTCACTCGGTCTAGCAACCCTTCAGAATGCCCCACAAGTATTTCAGGAGTTACCAGAGTGTCTTTTATGTGCTCAGGGACATGTTCATTCTGTGATACCAGGGTGTCCATAGTACTTCCTGGGCACCATTGGTTTCTGGCCAGTGACCCCAGTGGATGGCTGCCACTGTAGAGCCACATACAGAGGCCACGCCTTTGACCCTATGCTGCTTTTCTGGGCTGTGGTCTCTATACTGCTTCTTCTGACCTGGCAGTTTCCTCCTGCTGGTTCCTCAGATTACTCTCTGTTAGCATGTCCCAAAGCCTGCACGGGCTTCAGGGTGAAGAGAAACAGCTCCTTCAGTTTTTATTTCTTTCTCCCTGGCGTATAGACAAATACCCAAGGACTGGAGTAGGCATACATGTGAATAATAGCCTCACAAGACTTCTGTCTTGAAGGCATCTTCAGATTCCATCATCATCTCCTGCCTTACACCACTACATCGTCTAAAACTTAGCTATGGGCATAACCTGGGTCCCGTGTCAGCAGGCTTCAGAGAACCCTCTCTTAATACCTCCCCTCAACATATCCAGACAGGCCAGAACATGACCGCATCAAACTGAGACTTAAGTTAGACTGCATGCCAAGAAAGTTTTATTTTTTTAAAATATATTTCTCTATTGATTTCAGAGATGAAGGGAGAAGGAGAGAGAGATAGAAACATCAATGATGAGAGAGAATCATTGATCGGCTGCCTCCTGCACACCCCCTCACTGGGGATTGAGCCCGCAACCCAGGCATGTGCCCTTGGCCAGAATCGAACCTGGGACCCCTCAGTCCACAGGCTGACGCTCCATCCACTGAGCCAAGCCAGCCAGGGCAAGAAAGTTTTAGAATAGCTGCCTAGGGAATGAAAAATCTACAAGACTAAGAAAAAGTTTCAAAATTGCTGAACACTCATTGCTCTATGGAGACCAGAGACCTATGATTGAAATGGTTCCTTTCAGCATCTGTCTGTAATTTTTCTAGCAGTGTTGGCAGCCCAGGAAGAAAAGAGAGGTTTGAATTGAATCAGGGTTGAGGATGAGCAGAGTGCAGGCCTGGTAGGGCATAGAAATACAGAGTAAGGGGACTGAGAAAGTTTGTAAAATTGTTGGAGTGATTGATTGGAAAGCTCAGCTGGGTGGAGCAGAGAAGGAAGGGGAATCTGGGGAGCTGATGGAGTTATTTGTTGAGCATTTATTGGTCACTGACAACATGCCAGGCAGCTACAGGCACAGGTTCTGGGAAAACTGCCCTTGAGAAGTATACAGGCTATTTGGAGGGGTAGCTAATTAAATAGTTTAGTGTGCTAACTGCTACAGTGATCTGGGAGCTGGAGGAAAACAAATGAGAAGCATCTAATTTTGTCCTGGAAGATTGGTTGAAGGAAATTACACCTACACAGAGACCTGGTAGGCAAGAAGGAGTTAGTCAGGAGGAGAGAAGAAAGTATGCTCCCAGGCAGAAGGACCAACTGGGGTCAAGGTTTGGAAATGAGAGAGAAAGAGGATGGGAAGATGAGTGCAGGATGCTGAGGCATACAGGACTGTGGAGGAGTAGTGAGGGATGAGATTGAGAAGTAGTCAGGAACCACATCAGGAAGGGAAATAGGATCTTCTAGGATACATTCAGGGCCGTCCACCAGCCCAGTCCCTTTCCCTTCCACGGAGACCATCATTAAACTGCCTTGCCATCAATGGTAGAGCTCAGAATCTAAGTTTGTGTCATGTTGACTGTGCTGACCTAGACATGGCTGATTAGACCAGGGTGGATATTTAAGGATCATCATCCAGCATATTTACAGAGGAACATAGAGAGCTGGTTTATAGAGAGAGAGAAATAAACCAGTGACATTCAAAATCAGGAAGCCACTGACTTAACAGAAAAGAAAACGGAGTCTCAGAGAGGCTGAATGATTCCGACCAGCCCTAGCTAGTGCAGATGAAGAGACAGACCTAACTCCCACAAGTGCCTGCTGCTCCTTCTTATCGGCTCAGGCACATGTTCATTCTGTGATACCCGGGTCTCCATAATGCTTCCCCGGCACTGTTGGTTTCTTGCCAGTGACCCCAGTGGATGGCTGCCACTGTACACCACATACAGAGGCCACGCCTTTGACCCTATGCTGCTTTTCTGGGCTGTGGTCTACCCACTGCTTCTTCTGACCTGGCAGTTTGCCTAAGGCCCTGAGTTCTTCCACCCCACTCAGACTTGCTCACTTTACTTTTGCTTCTTCTCATAAATACTCCCTCCAACCCTGGATGGGCACTTTAGCATGTTTTCTCTTCCTCATTCCTATCATTCCTGCCACAGGAAAGCAGGCCAAGAATTTGGACTTAGTATTTGGAGATGAGGCAAGAAATGGTAGAAGACTATGTTTAATAGCCTTTATTTTCTTTGTGGAGTGGGAGGCAAATTCAGTGCCCAGAGGTAGGGCTAAGATTAAGAAGAGCATTCAAGTGTAACCTAGGTCACTCTAACTCTATATATTTTTTACTAAGTCTAGCAACCCTTCAAAAAGCCCCACACGTATTTCAAGAGTTACAGGCTAAGAAAAGGAAGGAACCAAGGAGGCTGGGAAGCCAAGGGTATAGCTGAGGCCCCGCTGCTGAAGTATTTGGTTAGGGAGATGCCTCTGGAGCCACTGGCTCTTTGTACCTCCTTTGCTGGCTCTTAGCTCTGCCTCCATCAAAGTGTCTAATAGTCGCTATATCTCTAAGTTACTCCTTCAAGATCTGAAGTCCCAAATGGGAGCATCTGAGCCACCTTGCCTGGCCCAAGCATCCACACCCTATAGCTACCAGAAAGTGGAGGAGAGGAAGTAACCTCTGAGCTATATGGTGAGGAGAAATTTTCTAAAGAGGAAAAAAGCTTTGAATTGGGGTGGCAAGAAATGACACATATCCACTGGGGACTTAAGTGGGCTTCTCAGAGCCCTGGCCGATGGAAAGGAGCAGCAGGCCCGTGGGGGAGTTAGGTCTGTCTCCTCATCTGCACTGGGTAGGGCTGGTAGGAGGCCTCATTCAGCCTCTCTGAGGCTCAGTTTTCTCATCTGTTAAATCAGTGGCTTCTTGATTTTGAATTATTTTTTCTTTGTCAAGTAAAGTATAATATTGCTTAAAACAACTATTTCAATACTAAAAATTAGGAAGAACATTATCTCAGAGTACTAATTGATTCTTTAAGTTGAGTTAGGTTTTAGGAAAACTTCTTTGGCTTTTTTCTAACTTTACTTGGACCAGCGAAAGACTGGCTCTCCACCATTGGTTAGTGTTTGGAAATAGTCAATCTTAACAGCTTTACCAAGATTATAATTCTGGATTTCTGAAGGCTGGAGAGAGGGATTTTTGCATACGTTTGTCATTGGCATTGCAAGCTTTTCCCTTTTGAACCCCACGCAAACCTTGTTTGGATGACCCTCAGCGGAAGGCAAAGTCTACCTGTAAATGTGCATTTAAAAAACTCTCAAGTGACAAGAGGAAGCCTTTGGGACAAGAACAATTTACCTCTTTATGTTGCTTAATGTTACTATTACAGAGGTACCCGGAGACCTTGGCAGTGAGTACACTTTTATAAATCTTAAAAACCAATCAACTGATCAATATGTAGGGAGGGCAGGTAGAAGTGCTCACTTAAAGGACTAAATGTCTGGCCCAGCATGGCCTTTCTCATTATTGAGAAGACATTGATAATGGGGATATGCAAAGGATCATAAAGATGACTCTTGTCTCTCCTCCCACTCTTTTCAAAGTCATTCATTTTGAAGGCCGCTGGGATCAAGGGAACTGAATATGCATATTTTGAAGGAAAGAGACCATTGCTGTATCTATAAATAGCGAGGAGTAATAATGGAAGGAAAAGAGACGAGTTATCAACTGTGGTTAAAAGTATAGTAAAGAATAATGGGTTTCATCAGAATACTGGAAACTTCTCAGTTATGAGGATCCAACTTCCCAACAAGGGGGGGGATTAGGGAGAGGTTTGTAGACAGATGTCCCTCTCTGGGTGTTCAGAGCCAAGAAGATGAAAAACGAAAAGGTTTAGTACAGAGAACAGTATCCCTTCACCAGGGGCTTTGTATGGTCTTAGTGGTTTGATTTTTCAGCTCTAAGATCTACAATTCTATTTTTCTTTGTATATTTTCTGTTGACTCATTTTGAGTTCTTTATTTCTCCCCTCCCCTTGTTCTCCTATGCCTGTGGTTGCCTCTTTTTAAAATTTTATCTTGTGAGTCCAGTTTGCTTTCCTCGTTGTGCTGATCCTTTTGGTTCATTGAATGCATGTCCATGCTATTCCTTCTTATGTTTTTCCTTCCAACTCTCTTTTGCTGGCATGGATTCTAGGCTATTTGAACACAATCACTACCTTTTAAAAGAAATCTTTCCTTTACTCACTTTCTTAGCCAAGTTTCCTATTGCTGCTCTTTGCAAAGCTCATGACTAACAGCAATAGGTCAGGCATATTGTCTTTGCACATAAAGGATGTCTTGTTTTGTTTTTTATATGTGGGCACATTTATTCTGGGACCGTGAGGTAAAGCAAAATAAAACTGATTTCTAAACAAACACCAGCATTTACTTACAAAAACAAAACCAACGAAAACCCAAACTATCTCTCCCAATAGTCTCTTTATGCTACTGTCAAAGGTGAAAAAAATCCCCGAAACATTAAAAACAAAACAAAACAACTCTGGATTCCTCTTTTGAAGTTGCCCCTAGAGCTTATCTACAAATCACACCAGAAAAGTAGCTTCATTGCTTATCAATCACTTCTTGTTATTTGACAAAAATTATATTACTTAGCATTATCAACCCAACTTATTTAGTCAAATCTGTTTCGTATAGTTTTATACAGGATGATAGGAAAAATATTTGACAACACAGGTTGATTAGAACAGATGCTGGCTATGACCAATAGGCATACCTATAGTGATGTATATAGCTGAACATCAGTTCTGCTTTATGCTATCTCAAAACACTTTTTAAAATAAAATTTCACATTTATGGTGAACTTTGATATTTTTTGCCTTTCCAGTGTCCAATTCTAGCTGCTGTATTGGGGGTAATCTCCACGGTGTGTGGCCTTCATGCTGTAGTGGCTGGAATTCACTCTCTTGCTACTGATGGTAAAAGGCCCAAGATTTTTCTCTCCCCACTCCCTGGCTTCCAGGCATGCGGCAGAGTCTTGGCTAATTAGATACTCTGTTTAGCAAATTCAAGTAAGACGAAGGGATTTTCATGTTCATTCAAGATGGAAGCAGCACCAAGTCATGGGCAATGGCAATGGTGTCTGAGGGTGGTAGCTGAAGTATCTTAGCTAGATTATTTCTACTAAAAAATAATTGTCCTTCCTGCTTCTTAGTCTGCAGTTCCTATCCATTTTCTTAGCCGGATCATCTGGACAATTTCAATTCACTGAGGTCCTAGTTCCCTCTCAATAAGTCGTCCTGTTTAATCTAAGAAAGTTATAGATCAGCCGTGGGCAAACTACGGCCCGTGGGCCGGATCCGGCCCGTTTGAAATGAATAAAACTAAAAAAAAAAAAAAAAAAAAAAGACCGTACCCTTTTATGTAATGATGTTTACTTTGAATTTATATTAGTTCACACACACACTCCATCCATGCTTTTGTTCCGGCCCTCTGGTCCAGTTTAAGAACCCATTGTGGCCCTCGAGTCAGAAAGTTTGCCCACCCCTGTTACAGATGATTTCTTTAACTTGTGATGAAGACATCCACTCAGGAGCTGCAAAATGTTGGCCTTCAATTTTGAGAGCGAGCAGATATTTTATTAAGTGACCAAATCAATACAAGAAACACCTTGGTGGACTGGGATGTGGGCCCAAACTAACGAGATGAAATTAAACAGGAATGCGCACAAAATCCTGCACCTGGGTTAAAAACATAAATTAATTTTATGAGGTGAAAATATGACAACGGCAGTTCATGTGACTGTTCTGTGGTTTTATCTTGACTTACAGCTCAATGCGAGAGATCCTTGAGGTGAAAGGATCACCAAACAGACCATCACTAGGGAAAGAAGGCCGTCCTAGGAGCCTTACATTTGGTTCTGGGTATTTATTCCTTCTGAAGCCAAATTAATTTTTAGAACATTCAGTCTGTCTAACTTTCTATTATAATTTTTCTAGCTCTAGTAAACAGCTCAAGTGCCCAATAGTAGATGAGTGGGTAAAAAAGCTAGGATATTATGCAGCTATAAAAAAAAGAAGGATCTCTTACTCTTTGAGACAACATGGATGGACCTGAAGATTATTATGCTATGCAAAATAGGCCAGTCAGAGAAAAACAAATATCCCATGATCTCATTCATATGTGGGATCTAATGAGCAAAATAAACTAATGAAAAAAATAGGTTCAGAGACATGGTAGCATGGAACAGACTGACAGATTTCAGAGAAAAGTGGGGGAGGGGGGAGGAGATATAGCAAAGAACTTAAATGAATATATGCATAGCCTATGGACACAGACAATAATGCGGTTGAAGGCCTTGGGTGGGGTAAGGGCTGGGTTGAGAGAGGCAAAGTGGGGGTGGGGGGAATGATGGACATCTGTAATAGTCTCAACAATAAAAATAAATTAAACAACAAAAAAGAAGTACAAATTGGTAATCACAAGATAGTCCCAGGGGTGTAAAGCACAGTTTAGGGAATATAGTCAGTAATATAACAACCATGTATGGTGCCAGGTGGGTATTTGAAATATTGGGAGGACCACTTTGTAAAGCATATGATTGTCTAATCACTGTGCTGTACACCTGAAACTAATGTAAAATAATATTGACTTTAAACTGTAATTGAAAAATAAAATTTAAAAAATTTAAAAGGGCAAAAAAAGAAAAAGAGAGAAGTAGAAAGCCAGGGACTAGGGAGAGGAGAAGCATGTTTAGATAGATTTTCACTCAATACACTAGAAACCTCTTCAGATGTCTTCTTCCCTGACCAGGACCTTCCTCATGGTACAGCAGATAAGCCAAATGGGTCAGAAGGGCTGTTTGCTTGGACAACGGATGAGCAGCCCAGACCTGCTTGGGTCAGTAAGGGAGCTGGTTTCATCTACTTTGCGACCGATTGCTTTTGAACTCTTTCCAACCATAGATTTTTTTTTTTTGATTAAACTTATCAACCACTGTCTCGCTATATTTGCCATTAAATAGATTATGTGTATGTGGTTGGCTTAGTGGAAAATTATTATTGGAATGGCTTTTGAAATCATTTAAAACAGATACTGCTGATTGACTTGTAAACCTAGGCTACTTCTAACCATTCATTTACTGTTTCGAAGTCAGCCTCAGAACTGCTTCTCATCATTTTAATTTGGAAATTGATTTTATTTGTGAAATGTTGTAGTACCAGGAACATGAGATAATTTTAATTTCTGGAGAAATATTACTGGTTTTTGCACAGTGAATATTAGTTGTTTGAAGGCAAGGATTCATTTTTTAAAATTTTTATTTCTGGGTCCCTAACACATAAAAGTTTCTGGCACATATGAAATGCTTAGCAAATATTTATGGAATATGAAACTAATCAATTAATGGCTATCTTTTAAAATTATTTTTATTTTAAAAATTTATTTCAGAGAGGGAAGAAGGGAGGGGGGAGGGAGGGAGGGAGGGAAGGAGGGAGAGAGAGAGAGAGAGAGAGAGAGAGAGAGAGAGAGAGAGAGAGAGAAATATCGATGTAGGAGAGACATATGGATAGGTCACCTCCCACACTCGCCCCCACTGGGGATCGAGCTCACAGCCCAGGCATGTGCCCTGACTGGGAACTGAACCCAGACCTTCCACATGGGATGACACTCCAACCAACTGAGCCACACCTGCCAGGGCTGATGGCTATCTTTTTAAAAGAAGACACTTTAGGGTAATAATATGTATTATCATAGGCAGTACCTTCACCCAGAATACTTTTAGAGTACTTTAGATGGAAAGAAAGCTTGAAAATGACTTGATTTTGCCTTTCTCCACCCATGAAAGTAGAAGCATCAGCATCTTTGTGCTCCTCTTAAAGTCATTCTGGGAGCTTCCTGGCCACTTTCCTGGACCGTTTATAATGTATGGGCACTCAGATTTTTGGTCCCATTGCTTGCTCCAAAGCACTTGTTATCAATCATAATATGAAGTTGATATATGGGTCTCTATATAGCATGAGAAATATCTGCTAAAACTCACTAAAAGTATGAAGATTATGATCCTCATTAAAAACTTTTTTATTGGTATTTTTAGCAAGATGCTCCTATTTTACTTTTGAATTAGCAAATTATCTAGCAACATTAACTCACCCCTCCCATTCACATTAAACATGTTTTAAATTCTAAATTTCCCAGAATATGTGATGACAGGCAATGCAAAGAGTAGCAAAACCTCTTTCCCACAGCAGGGTTCTCAACACCTGGCACACAGCTGGGTCTTAGTAGCAGCCTGCGATGGCTCTGGGTTTGTCGGCCTACTCGTTTGCCGTCTTCTGACTTTTCATTGAGACAACCTCCTTCATCCTTGTGGTCTGGTGCGGCTGTTATCATGAGGCCCCTTACCCTAGACCCAGACAGGGCTGGGCCTGTGATCCTGAATGGCCTATTCAATCAGACCATCTCCCAACACAGTGCTTAGCCTAACATACACTTTAGAGACAGATGTATGACAACGTCTGGGGTCTTTGAGAAAGAAGCCAAGCAGGACAGGCTGATGGTGTCTTTAGAACCACTGTATCCAGCTGGTCTTGTGGTCCACAATCAGAATCAGACCACCTAGTTTCTTTTTGTGTAACGAAGTTTGTGTTGGGTTTCTGTTACTTGCAACCAAAGGATCCAGTCCTAAATCATATAGTATTTCGTTTAAAATAATCACATTAACCCCTTCCTTTCCTTAACATCTGGGGTTGTAACATAGTCTTATTTACATGCCTACAATGTAAATGACACCTATGCGTTTAAGACACAGCTAGTCTAGAAGCTCATGTCAAACAATTCTTTATTTTTTATGGTACAAATTAAAAGTGACAGATCTGAAGCTGTTAAGAAATACACAAAGTGCAGCTTTACTGACCATACAGATATTGCTCTAGATTAAGTACAGTTTTTGTCAGTTTTTTTTTTTAACGTTAAGCAACCTGTGCAGATAAATCAGCTTTGGTTTCAATGTTAGAGCAAATAAGGAGCTTTTAAATATCCAGTTTGGCTTCTTGGTCACAAGTCTATCATGTCAACTTCTCATCATGATGATTTTTCAAAACAACCCAGTCTGTTTTCCTGTCCTCCAGCCTCTGCCTGCTCCAGGCAGCGGAGGCGGCTCCTTCGTGGTGCCTCGTCAGGGACCCTGGTGACCAGTCTAGATCACAGCACGCAGGACAAAAAAAAAATCACTCTCTTAACAACAATTAAGCAAATGTGCCTCACGTACTTTCAAGTTGAAGACAAACAAATCACATGACAAAAAAGCTCATTACAAAATGTTATCCAAACAGATTTTACAGTCAAACGTTTAAATGAAAATCAATTTCCTTTTCTCCATTTGTTTAAGCTTGGTCATTAACTGGTACAAGTAGAGTGCTGAGGTAAAACATTGATGAACAGTTTGTACTTTTTTTTTCTTTTCTTAAAATAGGAACAGTTTAGTATTGCGAGATTGTCAGCAACATTTAGCCATATCTGTACAATGTGCACATACCTACAAATATTGAGCTTTGGTCCAGCATAGAGAAGGTGAGCAAAGGCATTTCGCAATTTCTTTTTGGTTATAGCTTGAGTTCTTTGATACGCCTCTACTTGTTTGTTTTTCCTAGCTCCTTTTACCTTTTTGCTTTCTCTTTTGGTGTGTGTGTGTTTGTGTGTGCGCGCGCACACACACACTTGAATGTGTATTTATGTGATTACAATCGTGAAACCAAAACCTTACAATGCAATTAAAACTCTCAACTGTTCAAAATGTTTTCTGGTTGAAAAAAACTCCCACAAAGCAAGTGTAAAATATAACACCAGTTGTTCCTCTTTTTCATCAAACAATAGAGAAAATGAAGATGACAATAATTTAAAAATATGTAAGAAAAATATTGAAGCGTGAAATACAATCACATATGCCCAAAGTGGCTTTTATTTTTTGTTAGTGGCAACCTTTACCTTCAGTTCATGAAAACATATAAAACACTTAAATGCTATTGGCCTATGAAGTTGTTTACAAGTGAAAATAAGAAATGTCTTAATAAAATTAAGCAATAGGTGTGGTTCAGAAGACTTGTATACACAATATAATTGATATTCTTAAGAATCTGTTCAGGCACCTTTTTATGCCTTGTAGCAAAAAATTTATCTGTAAAAAATCAATATAAGAAGCATTACAACACCTTATAAATAATTTATAAAACAATACAAAATTATAAAACTATAAAAAAATGAATGGGTTTACGACTGTGGGATAAATATATTTCTTTTATATTCCATTCTGGAAGACTACTTTTATTTTATATCTTCACTGTCCTCGTTGTACCCTCCCAATTATAGATCTTGAAACTGAGCAGGCCTTATGTCACTGCTGCTAGCACGTGTTTAAACATTGAGCATTCATCATCTGTTATGTTATCTTGTTAAGTTTTCTTTGGGAGCTTTTCTTGGTGGAATTTGGAGCAGGTCTTGGAGAATACATAATCTGTTTAATCTATATACTTTTGGATTTCTGGGTTGTTGGTATTTGTACAGTTTTGGAGGTGGCGAAACGGGTACCATGATGTGGTTACCATTGAAGATCAAGTCAGCTGTGGTCCAATTAGTATCAGACTGGCAAAATGGAAACACCTTTGCAAGTGACCGCTTCCACCTACAGGCTTTTTCTTTTTAAAGTTTCCTTGCTGGTGATGTCCCAATTGCTGCATGAATCACCCAGGGGAAGGGGGACAATTAAACCATTGCATTTACCCAACCAGCAAAGGGGCTACCAGAAGAGACGCAAACCCTCATCAGGGAGGGAACATGGCATTTCTCATCAGTTGGGCAACTTGAGGTGGGCTTTCTCTTTTTCCTTTTACAATTTACTTGTAGCGAGTGCATGGGCATGCTTATTAACGAATTATTCAGGAATATTTACATTTTAACAGCAGGCATATTGATGGTTTCCTTTTCCCTGCTCCTTTAACGCAACACCTGTTGCCTATACCTGTAGAGAATACCAACCACAGGTTTCAAGTGCTCACGTGCACAGCCATCCTCCCATCTTGCTTTTCCCTCTGGCTTGTTAGGTTATTTTGGCCCACAGATCTTTTGAGTAACTTATTTTGAAAAATGAAATAATCCCTAAGTTTTAATAGTGAAGGCTATTCTGATGTGGTCGATAAGCCACTCTGTATTTTTCCTTTGAGAGGAGGCACTTCATTGTTAAAACTTCTTTTCCCCTCAAGAACCCAGAGCCCAATTCCAATGGTTTAAGTTTGTCTGCCAACTTTCTGCTCCATTTATATATTCCAAGAATAATTGACCACCCCCCCCACCCCCCGAAAAAAGTCTGCCATTGCTATTGGAATGAAAGAAGTAGCAGAAAAGGTGGGATTTACAGGACACGTGGTGGCCTTTAAAGATCCAGTCACTCTATCTTTCTTTTTGGCCCGTTTCCTTCGTGTGTGTTCATGTGGGTGTGTGCATGCTACGTGTGTATGTTGACTGAAATCTTGAGACATTTCTTTGGCTATCAGACTTCTGAGAGAAATTGCTTTGCACAGAAGCATAACACAGATGTAAGTATTGAAACAAATGTGCAGCTTATGTTTGTTTATATTACAAAATTAGTTTTGATCAGCTCTCCATGTACGTGGCCGACAGACTGAGAAAAATCCCACGTTCTGGTGTGGACAGCGAGCACAGTGACAGCTTATGCCATTGTTGACAGCTCATCGAGCAAAGCCCTAGTCATTCTGGAGTCTCGCCTGCATGTCACTAAGATCTGAGTGGCCTTCCAGCAGACTGGAGGCCGCGTATGAGGGAGATGGGAGATGGAGGGACAAAGAGAAGTGCAAGCTCCATTTTCTTTTCTCAAACCCACAAGTCATAGTGAGAAGAAAGCAACAAATGCTTTGGCACACAATCCAGGATGCCCCCCTCTCCCAACAACAGCAACAAAAAAGAAAGAAAAGAAACGAAAAAAGAACCCTGTCCAGACAAAGTAAAAGCAAATAGTGAGCCTCACAGAACGGCTTCAACAATGGCACCCACTCCATAGGTGACAACAGACGGGAAAGATGGGAGAAATCAGCTTCCCAGGTTTCCAGTAAGTACAAACGTAAAACTTTGTAACACAACTTGACACGCAGAGAAGAGCAGACTGAAGATCGCATTGGCAATGACTTTGGTTAATAGGTTTCAGAGTGAATCAGCACTTAGAACCTGAAAGGACGCAATCCTTCCTCCAGGTGGCAGGCTTGTATTCGCTTTGAACAGATCAAAGTTTTTGTTGTTGGTATTTCTTGTTTGTGTGTGTGTGTTTTTTCGTTGTTTTTTTTTGGTTTAGTTTTGTTTTTCTTTTTCCTTAAAATGTGTTCACATTTTCATACTATACAGAAAAAAGTATGTGGTTATTTGGTTCGCTTTTAGTCCATTAAAAAACTGGCTGTGGGGAGACAGGTGGGGGAGGGAACTAGCCTACCACACACACCTGCAGTGTGATGCATTCCGTGTTTAAAAATTTTCAAAAACAAATTCTTTTCCTTTTTTTTTTTTTTTTTTGAAAACCAATGGACATGTATAAACCACTCCGTCCACTTGGTAGGTTTCTTAGTCTTTTACCGATAAGGAGGATGACGAGGGCTATTTTGAAATTTTATTTTTAACTTATTATGCATTTGTTTGTTTGTTTCGTTGTCTATTGGTGGAGTCCCAAGGATGGAGCTTAGTTTCTGCGGAGTTTGCCTCTGATTCTGGCGGGCGTCCCTTTAGGAGTTTTCTTCCAGAGAGTCTGTTAAGGGCTCCAGGGGGACAGCCGTGGCGGGCTCGTGCTGTTTTAAGCGTTTAATTGTGTTCTTCAGGGCTTGCCTCTTATTGCAGAACCAAACTCTAACTACCTCCCGGTCATAGTTCAGCTTCTCGGCAATTTCGGTCATTTCCTGCCCGGAGGGGTGTGTGTTCTTCTCAAAGTGGGCATTGAGGATCTCAAGGGCCTGGGGGGTGAAGGAGGTGCGCCGCTTGCGCTTTTTGGACGGTTCACTCCCGATAAACTCGGTCAGGTTCTGCATACCTGCTCGATGGCGGGCCTCAGCCTCAGCCATCCACCGCTCAAGCACCGGCTTGATCTTCTGGGCACTTTTAGGGGTGATGTCCAGCTTTTCAAACCTGGCAGGATACAAAAGGCCAGGGTTCAGTTTGGCTGTCAGACTGCTAGCTATAGTGTTCTCTTGGGCTTCCTGTGGTAGGAAAAAGTGGCTTCTCAGGATGGTGTGTCTGGGGGGAGAATTGAGAAAGAACAGTCTTAAACTGAGTCCTCTGCCAGGGTGGGCCTCCTGCCTGCCTGCCTGACTGACTGGCAGAGCGAATTCACTCCAGATTCTCAGCCAGCTGCAAGGTAGCTGTGCCCGCTCAAGCCAGCACCCGCCCTCCCGCATGCCTCATGCCAGTGCATGCAGCCCACACGCGCGGACACAGACCAGGGCGGGGGAGGTGGAGACAGCGCGACGCATGAGCCTTCACAATAGAAACGAAACAACTCCTAGAACTTTTTCCGGTAAACTTTCGAGATACAAGCTTTTATTTTATTTTTTAATTAAATTAATTAATTAATTAATTTTTAAATATATACTTTATTGATTTTTTACAGAGAGGAAGGGAGAGGGATAGAGAGTTAGAAACACCGATGAGAGAGAGACATCGATCAGCTGCCTCCTGCACACCCCCCACTGGGTATGTGTCCGCAACCAAGGTACATGCCCTTGACCGGAATCGAACCTGGGACCCTTGAGTCCGCAGGCCAACGTTCTGTCCACTGAGACAAACCGGTTAGGGCACAAGCTTTTATTTTAATCACACCACACCATTCCTCCAATCTTCAGAATTCTAAGGTAGAAATTAACACCAGAAAGTGACATCCAAGACAACAGCTCTCATATTCTTTCATTGAAAAGGACCCTTTTTATGTTTTCCTTAATTCCCCCATTCATTGGTCTATAGAAATATCTCTTATAACAGTTAGTGGTGGCAAATAGGACAAGTTTCTTGTACAACTCTCTTTTCATCTCTGTGTCTCATTGCAATCTTTCTCTCTCCCCTTTCTCTCACTCTGTCTCTGTCTTCCACCCCAACCCTCTGGTAACAAACAATTTTCACCTGATGTATGTCGACAACATGTTCCCTTTTCAGGTCAGACATGTCCTGTTGCTACTTTACTGCTGGACTCAAACGGCTGGACGCACTGTAATTACTATGAACGCCCATCCCCGGATGTGCTCCGGCTACCTTGTGCCTTCCAAACCCTGCCCAGCATCAGTGTACTTTTGCACCAGGGCATCAAGCTGTGTTTAGTGTGTGATATCTGCAACCTGTACTTGAATGATATTATTTTCTGTAAATGAGGGAGGCCTTCTGTACATCAATTGCCATCAGCAATTCTTTGCTACGCTGACTAAAAACAATATGAAGCATCTTGGACAAAATTATGTAGAGTGCTTTAACATCTCGGTATAAAAGTTATACTCATTTTCAATGAAATAGAAAAACATACAGTTCTTCTTGTTTGTTTGTTTATTCTAAATCCAAATTCATGACCCTCTGATCTGACAACTTCAGGCACACAGAATTCTCCTCTCTCTTTTAAAGTTCAGGGCTGTTGGAAAACAGCCGTCTGATGGCGGAGTGCATCTTATTACAATAGTCTGTTTTCATAGAGCCAAAATGAACCTGCTTTCGTCAGTCAGAGAATGTTTTGTAAGGAATCTTGCAAAAGGACACAAAAGGATAAGCTTCCTTTATGTGCCATGATCGTATTTTTGGAGCTGCATTTTAGATATCTTATGTTGTGATAAATAGAGCAAGTAGTATGAAATTTTAATGCAATTCTTATAGCATTCACTTCCAAGCATAGTTCAAGGAGTTATTTGTTTATTTTATAAAAATAAAATACAACTTCAAGTCCTGGTCAGAGAGGGAGGAAGTACATTTTGCTTTCAATAAAAATGAATTTCATGTCATTTAGTGAGCTCATCCCTTGTGGCAAGCTTCCCCAGCACTCTCATTGTCCTGTTAATTGCCACATCACTCATTTTCCCGTCATTCCCTAGAAAAGTCCTAAAGCTCAAACTCTTTACAGCGCCATGGCACGGGGAGGAAGCCTATGAGAGGGCTGTCCCGTCATATTGGTGGTGTTTTTTCCTCTGTGTCTCTAATTAGGAGGAGCTTATCAAAACAGCACCTGGGAGTCCCTGCAGCAAAGAAGGGAGAAGTGACACCTGGGCGTGCAGATTCCTTTCACCTTTAAATGAACTCGAATTGTTTCTATGTCAGATTTTGGTTTCTTTTAAGACTTTCATTCTTTTCTTTTTTTTTCATGGTAGTGAGCTCATAAAATCATCTCACTGAAATACCAGAAGCTACAGAAAGGCCAAAAAGTCAAGGCATCGACATATTCTTTTATACAATGAATTCCCAGGTCTCTGATCATTTCAGCCACAGCTTTTTGGCCTCCCCCGGGGAAGACTTTAGACATCAACATATTTGATTGGGAATGCCCAAGAATCACTCCCTATGGCAGTGAAAACATTAGATAGCACTTAAACCTATAAAAGGAAATCAGATTTTAGGGCTAAACCTAAGCCAAAGAGGACCTTAGTAACAATAGCAAATTGGCAACAACTTAAAAACCTGTGGCTGCCTTTATCGCAAGGCTGTCAAGATGAACCAAAATGAATGTTTCCCAACAGGGAGCAGCAGTATTCGTATCACTGATGCTGCTTGTTAGTGTTGAGGCTCCTGTACATATTGTTTGGAATAACATATACAAGCCTTGAAACAAATTTCCCAGCAGCAGTCTCCTTGTGTAGACTGAATAAAGGTTATTTTCTACAGGGAGGTATCTTATAAGAAAAAACAGTAGGGGAGGCCATAGAAGTGAGAGGATCCTATGGAGCTTTTTGTATTTAACAACAATCAATGGGTTTTATGGAAAATCATTGAGCAAAATGTAAGCTGCAAGCTACTACCCCATACTGATGTTATTTATAACCTTAGTCTCAAACTGCAGGAAAAGTACACTTCCGTCCTTTGGGGAATACATTAAAAGTATAAAGAGCAGATAAAAAGGCAGCATTTCATGGATCACCAAGAACAAAATCCACTTAAATGAGTTTAGAGTTGGTTTCTTGGCTGTTCCTGATGGAGGAGGACTCATAAGGCATTGCCCAAGAGGAAAAAGCTCTTCCCGAAGTGCCTTTGTTGCCTCATGCATAAACAGCGGATTAGTGCAACACACACATGCATGCGCGCGGCTGCTTCTGGCAGCTTGACCCAGATCAACTTGAACACAACCAAGGCTGGATTCTGTTCTTTATTTATTTAAATTTTTTTTTGGGGATGGGGGGCGGGGGGTGGGCCAGATGAGGCCAGATTCTCAGTACCCCTTTTTGGAGCCACGTAAAGCAGGTGCTTCTTTTTTTAAAAATGTGCTTTTAAACTGGTATCTGGGAAGGAGAGGTAAAAGCTCCTTCAAGGTCCCAAGGTGGTTCAATTGCTTTACGGTGAGTTTTCTTGGGAAATCCTGGCAGCCATCCCTTCACAGAAAATGGTGGGGGCATGAGCACCCACCGGGACTGGCAGCTTTCCATTTGCACTGACACCCACCTGCAGCCTGGAGGAGGCTGGGGTAGGGTATTTCCCAGGAGGCCGCCTTGGAGGTTCTCTGAGTTGACAGGAGTTACCAAGCCAGGGCCCGCAAGTCTGCGTCAGCACCTTCATTCCCATCGCTACCACCCATTTCATCACGGAGCCGCCCCACACTTTGTTCCCACCCTGGACCCCTCCGGCTTTGCCCACCCGAAGAAGAAAAGCCAAGCTGCAAGGGCAGAGGAGGCCCAGGCCGGCGGGAGAGGCGGAGCATGCAGGCGCGGGTTACCTGCAGATGGCTGACTGGCTGTACGCGGGGCCCTCTGTGGCACTGAGGGCCTGTCCCACCTGAGTCTGCGTCAGGCCCAGGGACAGGCGCCGGATTTTAAAAGCTTTGGCAAATTCTCGGATCTCCTCCAGATTAACCCCATCCACCTCACCCGCTGCCGTTTGGGGATCTGTAGAGATGTTTTTAAAAACAGGATCAATATGTCAGCATATATCCGAGTCACATCTGTTTCTTATGGTTTATGGGAAAATGGTCCTCTTTCAAGCAGAGCAGTGGGGAAAGCAACATGGCATGATGTTTCCTTGGTCTCCCAGGTGAGGCACCCAAGCCCCCATCCTCAGCACCTCCTCAAGTTATCCTTCAAGATATTCCTATCCCAGATAAAACCAAAGGCTGCTCACACCGCCACTTCCACAGTACAAGAGCGTCTTCCTTAGGGCTTAACAAAGAGCCAGGGCAGGAAGGCACTGCTATGGGGGAGGCAACATAACTATGTCCAAATATTGTGCAAAAATATAAGATGGGCAAGGTTTCAATGTGAACTGCCTTGATTGGTATTTTGAGTGCTAAAAAGTGCCCTTGGAAGAAAATAGTATTTTGTATTTTTCCTTCACTTGGTCACCAATGTAGCCAGGCTAATAGATGGCAAAATTGCCTAATTTCTCATGTTCACATTAACCCTTCGAAAGAGCATGCTTATGATGAAGCTGTGAGGATAATATATCCTCTCGCCACCAAGCAGTTTATGGGCCCTGCTGCCTTTGTCCCTGGAAAGGGCACATAATAAAAATACCTACGGCGGGCAGTCTCCTTCGGTGCCAGATAACTCGGTCAATTAAGGACTTACCAAGGGAAATGACACAACAGCTGGAGAATGAAACTCCCCTCCCCTGGCGACTGATCCCTGGATAAATGAAAGCACACACCAAGCAGGAGACAGCATGGGCTGGGGATGGTGGAAGATTTCAAAGTGGGGCTGGACCCCGCCTGGAGCGAAGCCATTCTCCCTGCCTGCCGATTCCATTGTTCTCCACCTCATTCCTAGGGCGCAGGTGAAAAGTTTTTCTCGTCCTCTCTCTGCACAATAACCCATCCATTTCAATAACTTTGAGTACTTGTCTAAGGATTGTGGTGGACTATAGTATCCTTCTGGGCTCAGGGCTCTAAACACTCTTATCATGAAAAGAAAGAAATATTTGCATCCCCAAGAGCCAATTTTTCTAGGACTGGATTAAATCCCACCAGCACAGCGGCCTGGCGCAGCTTGAAGGGTTTGCTAGGGATTCTGGGAGGTCTCATCCACACACAACAGCCTTGAATCCCTCCTCTAATTTCTTCCTTTAAAAAATCCCTAGAGCAGACTGAGAAACAGCGATCAGGCTATCAATCCCCAGAAGGAAAGTAGTGTGTGTGGGTGGGGGGGGGTAAGGGGAAGAGATCAACGGAAGGACTTGTATACATGTATATAAGCCAAACCAATGGACATGGACAACAGGGGGATGGGAGCATGAGTATGCGGGGCGGGCGGGGGGGGGGGGGGGGGGGGGGGGGGGCGGGAGGGGGAGGTTAGGGGTTAATGGGGGGGATGAGGACACATTTGTAATACCTTAACTAATAATAATAATAATAAAAAAATCCCTAGAGCAGAAGTTAACAACGAGCAACCTTTCAGCAAATAAAACTCAGCTTTTCTGATACTTACACATTTGTTTAATTACTTGCCAACATTTAAACATTGGGAAGTTTCTAAAAAAAAAAAAATAATCTAGATTTTTCATGTTCTTTTGAAACATGAAAAAGAACATGAAGATTTGGCTGCACCAGGGCTACATTTGAACTTGGGAACAAGCAGCTAGCTGGAACCGACTCTGGCTGCCCGCCGCCCCCCCCTTCCTCCTTCTCCTCCTCCTCCTCCTCCTCCTCCTCCTCCTCCTCTCCAAGCCCTTCTCAGACCTGCTGCCTTGCTGAGCCCATTTCGCATTGCCAAGGCGAGATTGGTGCTGGGTGGTGGTGGGGAAGGTGGAAAAGTCTTAGCACAATGGTTCTGGTCCCCAAAAGGCCACAGTATATACACAGAACAGGGGTGCAGTATATCTGTGGTATTAACATTTCATGGGGGAAGGAGGGCAATTAGGATAAAAAAAGTGTAAAATGGTTCCTTATGGGGTTGGGTGTGGGATGGGAGGTTTATAGCAGAATAATCGTGGAAGCACTCTGGTTAGAACAGAGAGGGACACTTGTAAGAAATGGCCCAGTGAAGGAGGGGCCTGGCCTCTCTCCAGGGGAGCAGGCAGAGGGGCTTGTCAGACCTGCAAGCGTGGGCAGTGGAGCTTCAAAACCGAGGGGGAGAGAATGGAAGCCAGAGACTTCCCTTGTGACAGTGTGGCTTGTAGGAAGGTGGTGGACTTGATTTGGCAGGTGTGAGAGTCACCTGGGGTCCAGGGATGTGCATTTTTAACATGTACCACAGGGGGTTCTGATGCAACAGATCCCTGGACGGCACAGACAGAGGCCTTCTCTGTGGCTCTGGCATGACCAAGTCTGGGCATGGCATCTTCCGCATGTCACTGTCTTTTTTGAATCCTTTTGCCACTTTTATTCACCAGGTTCCACTCCACAGAGAACTTGCTCTACCACTTGTGTAAGACTGGTGGGGCCAGAAGGGAAGGGCTCCTGGTCAGGCACCCAGTCCTTGCTCTTCCTCACCCCAACCCCCACTGTATACAGCAAGTGGCAAACATCTGGGTGCCAGTGGGCTGGGGTGAGCAGTGTAGTCTGGAGTTGGGGAGAGAGTTTGTTTCTGAGCAAAGCTAAGTAGCGTGTGTGGGAAGTAAAGTTGTGCTTTCTATTAGGCCCATCTTTAGATCAATGGGAATCAGTTGAGTTCATCAGCTGGTGAAAGGTGGGTCTTGAATCTGGAAGGCTGTCCCTCAGCTACTCCAGACGCAGGGCCTGCACAGCCACCAGATTAGGCCATGCAGTACCAGGCCGGTTTTTGACTTGGGCTGAATTTTATGTAAATCTATTCAACCTTATTTCTCTCTCTTCCCCTGCTGCTTTTATCATTTGTCTCCTTACTAGTTCCTTGAGACCAGGAACTAAATCTCTCTGTGTGTGTGTGTGTGTGTGTGTGATTGTGCAGGTTGCTTTTTGCCAGATCACTGACAATAATCAGAGTTGGAAAGAAAGCTATGGACTCTCACCCCCGGTGCATTGAGCAGTGTTGCTATCGAACTTGACTCTAAGGCTCACAGAGGTGGGCACCTGTCTCACTGAGCCCAGTGGCTTCTGTGAGGCCCCACACAGGCATTTATGACACCAGAGACAGAATTCCTTCTTCCTCCTCTCACACGTTTTCCACTCCTGTCTTTTTCCTGGTTCTACTTAGTATGTAACTGATAAGATAGATTTCCTTGTGAAATTGAAACAGGGTGATGATCTATCGGACAAAGGCCCAGGGAGGAGAAATCAGTCTCACATTGTAAAATTCGTTGATTGCTGGAGATGAGCTGCCTGGCTTTCTTTATATTAGTGCTCTTATCCATAAAGTCAGATGGCAAAATGTCTTATTATAGTTTTGAGCCATAGGTCTCAAGAGCACAAAAGTCTCACCATGCAAAGGGGCCCGCCCTGGAAAGAAGGGGCCCAACCACGGAAAGAAGGGGCCCACCCATGGACAATATTAGTTTTACCCTGATTATCACATGTGTAACTTGTCTTCATACACTGTGAGAGTTCATTAGATGGTGTCTATAAGATGTTTTGAATTAATTAAAAGAGCTGATGCTATCTTTTCTGATTCTAAAGTTTCTGTCTTAAACTTTTGAGGGTTTTTTTCCTGCTGTTTGAATAGTTCCTCTTCCTTAAGGAATAAGGGGGTGGGCAAAAGGCAGTTTAGGATTACAAAAATCCAAGAATAAACTCTTGTGTTTTGCATACGCACAACTGTAGATCTACATTTGCCCACCCCCGTATGCTTTTCTGATTGAGCAGGGAAAGGAAAATAAAAAAAAAATGAGGCCTTGTAAGTGGAAGCCCTCCCGGAATGTCACCTCAGCTCTCAAATTAGCTCAGAGGTTGACATTCCACCCTGAGATGTGTCAATCTGGCTTTCTGTCATTCATTCTCCTGGCTCTGGGAGGTTGTATCAGTTTTAAGGATGAATCTGAGGCCGTATTAATGGGACCTCAGAGGGAGCCCTCAGATCGTGCACAGGGTGGATTCAGCACTGAAGAGGAAGTGGCACCTTTTATAGAAGTTTGCTCCAGATGAAGTCAGCCCAATATATTAATTACAGGGCCAGAAAGACTAGCAGTGACTGCCAGGGTCCACCCTGAATCTTTCCCTTGTTAGAGGAGCCAGAAGATCGACCTATATGGGGTCTAACTGACTTGGAGATTTAGAATAAACTGGCATTGAAAATTGGCAGTGACTTGTAATATACTGATGATGTTTCTCAAACTAATCTGGAATGCACAGGCTAAAAAGTAAAAAGATTTTTATGGGCGCTAAATGCAAATGGTGTGAAAACAAACCCGCTCTGTAGAATCTGGGTGTATGGTCACTGGGCCAATACTGAACTGAGTGCTCAGGACAGATGTTTTGTTTAGTTTTTAAAATCTAACTCCTTCCAACTGTTAGCCTGGGCATCCGTGTAAGGGGTTGTCAAGTGGGCTGTTGAATAATCACCACCTCTCAATATCACCCTTCTATAACCTCTGCTTGTGGGATTCTTATAGAAGAAATATGCATCTTTAAAAAAGCTGCCAAGCATGAATTAACTGCCTTATGTAAACATCCATCTGCTTTTCAGTGCTATTCTCATAGCAAATAATGGACATATTTACCAAATATTTCTGAGAAATAAAAAACCATTTGGTAACATACAACGCAATTTGAGAGAACAGCTTACTTGCAATATGGTGACTTCACTGGTTTGTGGAAAATGATGTGAATTGTGATTATGTGAACCAGGGGTTCCTCTGTGCCACAAGCTGTCGCCATGCATCTTTACATTCACTTTATAGCTTTGGTTTTTCTGGTATTGACTATCAGCCCTTTGTTGTCTATGAATCAAATTTACAGATCAGGGGTTCAAGACAAGTGTACTGAAAAACCAAACCCAGAAAAGAATAAAGAATCCCAAATCCACCTATATTTAAGCAGTACTGTGTAAATCAACCCAACTTGGGACATTTTCCAAGTCAATTGTTTGACTCTCCTAGACTTTCCAAAAGCCCTGCTTATAGAAAGTATATTCACCTCTGACAACTGTAGAGACTGATCAAGGTCTAACATAGGGCAAGCTGTGTAGCTGCTGGGAACAGGTATTGTGCAGATGTCCTAATGAATGTGCATATCTGGTAATCCTGAGCCCAGATGTGGTGTTCTTTGCACATGAAGATCCTGTTATCATTGCTAACACATTAATTCTGCGTTCTTTTGCCTGGAGTGGGGAAGATTTTTGTATGACTTGCCCACTTCAGTTCATCTGGAACAATGACAGGTTGTTGAACCCTTTGAGTATGATATGGGGCAGTCATTAACCAAGGTTTTGACCACAGGTTCAACTATGACCTTGCTTTTTGGAGGAATTTGTCGCTCCATTTACCATCTGAACTCAATTTAAGGATTAATTACTATAGCAAGCCCTTCCATTCTATCTCAGCTTCTAAAACTGAGATAACCATGTACTATATCTTCAGTGTCCCTATACATATGTTGATCATAGCATTCATTTTGCTTTGTTCTCTGTATTTTTTGGTAATCAGTTCCCTGGTGTATAGATAGTGCTCAATAAATGTGTTTATTTTTCTGTTTAGGTTGACTGACCCTTTGTTTTCCCTGTAATTTAACCTACATAACAACTACATCTGAAGTATGGGGTTAGGGCTCCTCACATTAGCCTATGTGCAGATTAGGTGAATTTAATCTTGGACAAAAAGAATTTTAATTGCATATTTCATGCTTGATTATATATTTCATAATATGCAAGATGTCTAGTTTTTCTCTTCAAATTGGCTCAGAGAAAAGCTCTTATGTTTTACTTATAAGGCATGGGCCCAGGCTTTTAAAAAATATTCAAAGATATTCAGGTGATTTGCTATATTTTGTCATTCAAATTTCACTGGATAAGACTCATGTATAAGCATTCTATCTTTTATAGCAGCTCTGGTGTATCGAATATATACAATCCATTGATTTAGACGTCTTGGGTTATCATCCTGGCTTTGTCACCCATTATATTGGTCATACAGGGTGCCAGGGTCTCTCAACTAAGACTGAATCTGGTTCCTCTGACATAAGATGGTCAAAATAGGTTGCACTTTTCAGGTTCTACTTGATGCGAGGTTCAGTATCTAAAAAGGAGGACTTACAATACCTTGTGAGTATTAAAATGAGTAAAATATTTAAAGGTCCTTGAAAATCCTACAAATGAAAGCTGAAACAGTAGTTTGAGAAATCACTCCATGTACTATTACTCATCAGAATATACTGCATGTGCTATTCATTCTGTAGTCGGGTTTTGAGACATAAGGGAATTAACTAAGTAACATGCTCAAAATATGTAGCAACTGTAAGTCCAGCGATGGCTCTAGCCCATCAGCTTCCCCGACATGCCACTGGAGGCAGCTCATTGTGCACACACAGCTACCCACCCTCAGGCACGCTCTCTTTTATTTCCTCTGCCACCTACAAATAGAATGGCAGGAGACTTCAAACACACAGAAAAGCATTTTGACCTGTGGGCTCAGTGCCTGCTGTTGGTTATTTCATTTCTGAGCTATATGGCTCATGCCCTGCAAGCTGATCAGTTCCTCCCTTCTGAAGTGGCAGGACTGACTCAGCACATCAGAAAGCACTTGAAATGGAAACCAGTCCCTACAGGTACTTATGGAGGGGGTGTGCTTCGCAGGCCTGCATCCCAAAGGAACCATCTGGCCCACAGCATGGACTCCATACAAATATTGGCTTAGCAGGGCCAGAAATTCCTCTTCGAGGTTGAGCTAATAAAAAAGAGAGAGGAAGGTAGAGTACGAGAAAGAGAGAGAGAGAGAGAGAGAGAGAGAGAGAGAGAGAGAGAGAGAGAGAGAAGAGAACAGAAGAGAGAGGAGAGGAGAGCATTGCAAACAGGCAACAAGGAGGCCATTATGACTTAACTGAGCCAGAAAGGATACTTACTGCTGACTAACTGGCCCACGCTCAAAGCTGAAGAAGAGGAGGACGAGGAGGAGGAGGAAGAAGCCTGCCGGACAGGGCTTTGAGACATGGATGCTTGGCTGTGAGCCAGGTGCAGAAGATTGCCTTGGGAGGCTGCTTGACCCACTGACGTCTGGGAGGGTTGGTGGAGCTACACGGGAAGATGTAAGAAACACACAAATGAATGAAAAATCAGGAGGAAAATGCTAGGGACCAGAAGTTTCATCTGTGGTTGAATCATTTTATTTCCAAGAACATGTACTTCTTAGGAAGAGCGAACATTCTCCTAGACAGCAGGCAGGATTTTTTTGGGTATGTAATATGTTGCTGCTTGCTTGACAGGCATTTTATTAGTAATTCTAAATATATTATTAATTCCCTACTTGGCTCACTGGAGCACCCAATTTTCTACATTTCTTGAACACCGTGTATAGCTTTCTGCCTGTTCAAACAATTACAGCACATTTGACCGGCTTTGTAAGTACATGTAGATGAACTATAATGCTTACAATCAACTTGGAATGCAAAACTCAGTTATAAAGGTCCGGCTGTGTCCAGCCAGTTGTCTTAGGTAACTGGTGTTTTTAGGCAATTCCCAATTTAATAAGGCTGACCGAATATGAGAACTTTCTGCTCTCCCAGACCAAGGAGTCTGGGTGTATTACTGTGGAGCCAGGAAAAAGGCTCTCTAATATCTGATAGAAAATTAAGAGAGAAATTGGGGCAGTCAGGACAAAAATATCTATAAACATTTGTAGATCTCACTGGTCACTTTCCTACTCTCCGCCAGCACTCCATTTAGGACTTGCATGCACTCTCTCATTTAATTCTCATGTCAGCCTGAAATTTTTTTGGTAATCCTCACCTGAGGATATTTTTTTCCATTGATTTTTAAGAGAGAGTGGAAGGGAGGGAGGGAGGGAGGGAGAGAGAGAGAGAGAGAGAGAGAGAGAGAGAGAGAGAGAGAGAGAAACATCAGTGTGAGAGAGACATATGGGTCAGTTGCCTCTCACACTCGTCCTGACCAGAACCAGGGATTGAACCTGCTGCCCTTCAGTGTGCAGGCCGACACTCTAGCCACTGAGAAACACCGGCCAGGGTGTGGGTTATTGTTTTGACTGCTTTTTTTTTTATATAAACAAGAAGCTGAGGCACTGAGAGGTTAGAGGTGTTGTAGGTACATCCGGTAGGTGTGGAGGAGCTGGTGCCTGGATGATCTCTGACCCTAAGCTCAAGCTCTTAGTCACAAGTAAGAATTTACTTGATTTTAAAAATTCTGTGTGACTTAAGGAACTCTATTTTTATGTCCATTTATTCATGACTCCTTCACAGGTTATCAAAGGACTGTTGTTCTGAGAGGTGAGAAGAGCTCCGCTGAGCAGAGGAAGGAGAAAGGGAGGGGAAGTGAGTGCGGGTGCCAGGAACACTTAAGGCGGGGAAGCATCTCTTTTGATCCGAGTCTTGCCCTCCTAGAAAGCTGGCACAGAGGGCAGCCCAGGACCCTGAGCAGGTGCAGGAGAAGCCTCAGCAGGGGCCATCTGCCACCTTTGTTAACTGGACACAGTGCTTTTTGGCTTACAAAGTGCTTTCATAGCCATCATCACACTCACAGGGGGGTAGGAAGGGTTTTAGGACAGGAAGTCAGCCTGGGAGTAGAATCAGATCAGGCCCTGAACTATGATGTGTGAGCCACCTTCTCAGGATGTGAGAGCCTGAAATGTTACAATGCCACATTTGCCATTGCTTTCCCAATGTGTGTGTGTGTGTTTGTGTGTGTGTGTGTGTGTGTGTGTGTGTCTGTGTTCATTTCTTTCACTGAACTTTATTGAGATATAATTTACACATAATAAAATACAATCCGTTTCAAGCATACAGTTTGATGAATTTGTCAAAAATATACACCTGTGGAACCACCATCATAAGCAAGATATAGAACCTCCCCATTATTCCACAAAATTCCCCAGTTCCCTTTGCAATCAGTTTTCCCTGAACTCCCAGCCCCAGACAACCACTGCTCTGCTTTCTGCCTATGGACTTGTTTGACATGAATCTGGAAGTGGAGTAACTCAGGATGTGCTTTTCTGTGTACCTGGCTTCCTTTGCTCGGATACTATTTTTGAGATCCATCCATTTTGTTGCATGTATCAGTAGTCATTCCTTTTTTATTGCTGAATGGTATAGATAGCATCTATCTATATCTAAATCTATGATATAAATTGTTTACCCCATTCATCAGTCGAGGCACATTTGGGTTATTTCTAGTTTGGAGCTTTCATGAATGAAGCTGTTATGAACAAGCCTTTGTGTGTCCTGTGTTTTCACTTCTCTTATGTAAACACCTAGGAGTGGAATTGTGGTGAGCACTGGATCATACTGTAAATGCATATTTAACTTTTAAAAAACTACCAAGCCAATATCCAAAGTGATTGTGGCATTTCATATTCTCACCAGCAATGTATGAAAATTCTAGTTGCTTCACACCATTGCCAACACTTGGAAATATCAGTTTTTTTAAAAAAAATATATTTTATTGATTTTTTACAGAGAGGAAGGGAGAGAGATAGAGAGTTAGAAACATCGATGAGAGAGAAACATCGATCAGCTGCCTCCTGCACATCCCCCACTGGGGATATGCCCGCAACCCAGGTACATGCCCTTGACCGGAATCGAACCCGGGACCCTTCAGTCCGCAGGCCGACGCTCTATCCACTGAGCCAAACCGGTTTTCGGCAGAAATATCAGTTTTTTAATTCCCTAAAGTGTTTTGAACCACCAATTAACATTTTGCCTTCAGACAATTGTTAGTAAGGTGCTACGTTGGAAATGTGGTTCCCCATGATAATGCTTTTGCTCCCTGGAATCACACCATATTCCTGTGCGGCAGATGTGCCTCGCATGATTACGAGACTTAACCGACTGCTCTAAGACCACGTGGTCTGCTGAATGTTAGAATCTAGGTTCCTACTGTAGTTCAGGGCTCCATGATGCCATCCTGTCCCCTACAGAATTGCCAGCAGTTACATTTCAAGTGAACATCCTTATCGTTACAAGACTGTGCTAAGTGGAGGCTACATTGTAAACTAAAGGTAGTTATAATCATCATGGAATCCAAATTAATATGCATCAAGCATCTGCCTAAAGTAATTAGCCAATCTGCTGAGCATATAATCAACAATTATATCCAGCAAATTTTGTTCTAGGGACACACATTAAAGATTAAATCTATTTTAATTTGTTCAATAAAATGTGATGGATGTTTGCATGTCAGTCTTGCCCCTCTAACCTATTGAGTTGTCCTTCTAAATATTGTTATGAGACAAAAGCTTTTTACAGTTTTGAGTTTCTGAATCATGAGATAGTCTTCAGTGTTACCGCTTCATCAATATTTTATTGGACTTGGGTGTGGTAAAGTACCATCAAGGAACTAGATGAGACAATAATCAATTTAAATTTTCTTCCTCAGAACAACTCAGTAAAGAAAAAATGACAAGGCTGCAGTCTCACTTAGAAGTCACTAAAGCAAGCGAGGGTTTATGCATTTAGCTACGCAGGAGGAGGAATTTGAAAGGAAAATAAAATAGTTCTTTTAAGAGCTTGTTCTATGTCTACATAGTTAAAGAGAAAGATGAATCTAAGATATCCAAAAATATAAGGAAGATATATTTCTTCCAAAGGAAGTAAATCTATTTGTAAGGACTCTGGGGGTCCTGCTTACCTTCTGGAGTTCAACCAGGCACTTCAGAAAAACCAATAAAAATTAGAAAAGTTTCTTACTTGTCAGGAATCAAGATTATATAAACAGTATCATCTAATGGAGCCCATCTATCTTCTTCCAATTGCCAGGATAGACATGTATTTGTTAATTCCAAAATCACTTGTGAGCCCAGATAGACTAGCTTATTGTGCATATCAAAACCATCTCAGAGATTGACTTCTCTTTCATAACTTCTTCCCTCAAAAAAAGAGGATATTAGAGGTAACATTTCTGTTACCTCCCATGCCTAAAGCTGCAATTCTTTCAGGTAAACTCTATAAATAGTCCCATCTTTGATATGCTTGGTGTAAATATTTTAGTGCATTAATCTTTAGAAAAATATTTCTGAAGATTAATGCACTAAAATACTTATATTGAATCACAGAGGTTTTTTTTCCCATCAAGTAGCTTAAAACTGAGATTGAAGCTACTTCATGAAATATCAACGCTGGGATTCAATATAAGTATTTAATATAATTTAAATAAGCAGCATTAGAAAAATGTTATTTTGTTAGATTTAATTATGTTGGGTTTTCAGACACTGACACTGTGAAAATCATATGTACTTGTATGGATGATTATTGGCAAAAGAAATAGGTGTATAAATACCTAAAACATAACTGGCCACAAAAATTGAAATAGATTACCAAAAGAAAATGCAGGAGTGAGGGAATTACTAGAAGCACAAAGGCTCCTTCTCTTTCTTGGAGGGAAAAGGGAAACTTAGCTTCTATAAAGGTAGATGTTTCATTCTAATGCCTTCATCTTGAGAGGCCACCTCTATGGACACCATTTATTAGATGCTTCCCACGTGCTTTTATATACATTATTTTTAAATCTGGGACCAGCTCTCTTTTATAGGCACTGATAACCACCACAGAAGAGGAAACTGACTTTAAAAGACTACATGGCTTACCTGGTATAAGTACTACACAGCTGGAATAAGTGAGCTTTGAATGTAGGTAAGTCTGATTCAAGAGCCAGCACTCCTTCCACCAGGAGCCTCTCAACTCCTGGTGACCACTGAAGGTGAGTGGTTGTGAGTCAGAGAAAGAGCAGGAAGTCTTAGTTGAGAGGCGTGGGAACAAATGAGGTGTGTTCTAGCTGAGCATGGTGACCTGCACGTTAGAGTTGATAGCACTTGTGTAGATCATGATCTATCAATTTGAACACATTTCATCTGTGTTTTGAAATGTGTAAATGTAAATATTTTTCTAGTTTAGGATTACTTTCTGCAGGTTCCAAAGTATGTAAAATATCGTATTTTAAACACGATACTCTTAGGTGGCTAGAATGTTATCTAAAAATGTAATGATTTTGGTGTAGTCTAGGACGCTATAGGAGTTGCCTATAGATTGTTCTTTGATTAGTAACATTAATCCTGGTTACCTGTTGTACCCCAAACTTACTTTTCTGTTTCCTGTTTATATGATCATATTTTCTATTTTTTTAAGATAGCTTCACTAGACTGCCTAAAGGAGCTGGAGTTTATTTATTTATTATTTATTGTTTTATTGCTTAAAGTATTACAAAGAGTATTACATATGTCTCCTTTTTTTTCTGTCCTTAACAATCCCCCGGCCTCCTCTACCCCCCAGTGTCTTAAGTCCATTGGTTATGCTTATATGCATGCATACAAGTCCTTTGGTTGATCTCTTATCCCCCGCCCCTCCCGCCCCTCAACCCTCCCCGGCTTTCCGGATGTAGTTTGACAGTCTGTTCGAGGCAGCTCTGCCTCTTTATCTATTTTTGTTCATAAGTTTATAATGGCCTTTATTATCCATGAGTGAGTGAGATCATGTGGTGATTTTCCTTCATTGACTGGCTTATTTCACTTAGCATAATGCTAGGAGCTGGAGTTTACCTCTGAGTTCCAATAATCACTTTCCTGCCTTTTTTTTTGAACTGTAATTAAGTCAGATATAAATAGGCTGTGTTAGCTGAATTGTGTCCCACTCTAAATTCATATATGTTGAAGTCCTAACCCCCAGTACTTCAGAATGGGACTATATTTGGAGATAGAGTCTTCAAAGAGATAATTAAGTTAAAATGAGGTGATTAGGGTGGAACCTCATCTAATATGACTGGTGTTCTTAGAAGAAGAGGAGACTAGGACACAGACAGGTAGGAAGGAAAGATCATGTGAGGACACAGGGAGAAGATAGCCATTTGCAAGACAAGGGGAAGCCTCAGAAGAAACCACCCCAACTGACACATTGATCTTGAACTTCTAGCCTTCAGAATGGTGAGGCAATGCATGTCTGTTGCTTAAACTGCCTAGTCTGTGGCCCTTTGCACTTTGCTGTGGCAGCCCGAGTTGACTAATGCAGGCTGAAAGGATGGAGAGTCACAAAAAAAGAGGGAAGAGGCAGTTCATGTTAGCCTGGGGCTCAGCATTATCAGAGAGGAGGAGGGAATGGTGTCCATTCCAAACAGGGAATGAATGAGACACAGGGAAGACCAGGATTCAGAGTCTGAAAAGCTTTATACAGGCACATCTTGTTTTATTGTATTTCACTTTATTGTGCTTCAAAGAGACTGTGTTTCTTAAAAAGTGAAGCAAGACCCTCCACCAGCAAAACGGTGACGACTCACTTTATTGTGATACTCGCTTTACCGTGCTGGTCTGGAACTGAATCTGAAATATCTCCGAGACGTGCCTGTACTTCCTGCTGCCATTCTCAGGCTGGCTTCATTGGTTTG
This sequence comes from Myotis myotis, assembly GCF_014108235.1. Lineage (NCBI taxonomy): Eukaryota > Metazoa > Chordata > Mammalia > Chiroptera > Vespertilionidae > Myotis > Myotis myotis. Next base: position 10,289,305 of record NW_023416315.1, read on the forward strand.
TTAGTGTTGGCTGGCACTGCCAGGGTGTTTAATATATTCAACAAAAATAGAATTCAAGTACAAGCACACCCTCAACGCTTTCTTGATTTTCTGTGCCACTGCTCCCCATCTATCTTCCATGTGTAACACAGTATATCCTTAATAATGTTTTAGTTTCTGGAATAAAGCATCTTCTAATTAAATTCATGATCGATATAAAAATAAGTGGTGTGACAAGTGTCTTGGAAAATGGAATAATATGCAGAACGTGGTAGACAAGTTGGAAAAGTAAATGCATATAAGCGGTAAAATTCAAATGGGATTAAATATAGAGAAATTCATTTGGGGAGGACAGAACTCTCCAAATGCTCATATGCAAAAGGAGGGAGGTCTGGCCTTTTCTAAATATGTCAGGGAGCCATAATGAACCACAAGCTAAGACTCCATCGGGGGCAGTGGAGAAAGTGGATATAACCCTGGGAAGTTGAGCAGAGGTGAGAACAAGCAGGACATTGTGACTCGCCCCCCCTCTGCCCCTCCGACCCCCCCACTGGCTGGCATTTTTATGAGTACTCTGTACCTTGTAATAGCTGGAAGAGAAATTAAATCCGTGGTGCTCAAGATTTAGCATTTGGCTGCCTCATCCCAAGAGTGTCTGATGCAGTAGCTCTGGGATGGGTCTCAAGAAGTTGTGTTTCTAACAAGTTCCCAGATGATTTTGGAAGAAGCTTCTCTTAGAAAGAGGGATAAAGAAAATGAATTTATTACATCTAGACCAGGGAAGCCAGAACTCAGATTTAATAAGAACCGTCAATAATTAGGAGGATACAACAAATACCTGGATGTTATTGAGGAGTCATTCTACTGTAGACAGGACAAGAATGCAGGTCTTAGTTTTGCTGAAAAATTTACGGTTGACATCAGGATATCTAACTTGAAAAATTGTGAGGAACATGAGATCTAGGGGAGATTTTAGTTATCTTTGTGGAATATTTGAAAAAGCAAGGAGGGAGTTATCCTTCTGGTGGAGTTTAGGAGACTTACTGGGCCTCCCTTCCAGCTGTCTTCCACAACTTGGAAACAGCTCTTTGACCCAAGCAGGAGGAAGAGCCCCAAATAGAAGGCTCCATTTCAGGCACTTCTTGTCTGCCGGGAAGCAAGTATGGGAGAAGCGAACATGGTCTCAAGAAAGAGAGCTGAAAGCAGAGTGGCTCCCGCCAGGCTGTGAAGATGTGAGGAAGTGAAGTGAGTAGAATAAGAGCAGGATTCAGGGGAGAAGACCAGGCACAGGCAGGGAAGGCCAAGGCAGTCCTCAAACAAGGTTGGGACATGCAACCAGGACTCAGCAGGGACAACCACAAGACGGGAGTCAGATATCAGTGCAGAACAGAAAGCGCGGGATGAAATGTAGTTGAGATGATGAGGTGGAAGGGTGTGGCAAGAGGAGGGCTTTGGTAATTTTAAAAAAGAGATAAATAGAGAAGACAGTGCTTCCCAAACTCCCTGCAGGGGCCAACCTGGAACATAATGGAAAATGACGGAAGACACAGAACCAAAAAGTCACAGGAGGGCCTGAGCTGGGCTGCTCTGGAAGCATGGCTCTGGGATGCTGGTGCCCTGGACGGAGGAACACTACAGTTCGCCAACAATTAAATTGAACACAATAGACTGAGCATCCACCATGGGCTGGATTCAGAACAAGGCTGACCAGTCTGGTCCCTGCTTTTCAGGAGTAGATTCTTAAAGACAGGACAGTTTGATGAACATGAATGGGGTGTGGGAAAAGCAGAGATGAGGGAGCAATGCAGGGAAGCTTCATGAAGGAGGGGTCCTGGACAAAGGGACAGTGGCAGGAGATTGGCAGGCAGAGGACGTGGGTAAGGCATTCCTGGCCAGGGACCCAGAATGTGCAGGGAGCATGTTGTCTGTTGGCTGGCCTTGCCAGGGAGTGACAAGGGGAGACCAGAGAGGTGGATGCTCAGATGTGTGGCTGGAAGGTCAAGGGCTGTTTGCACAGGGGCCACTAATACACATTTCATTCTTCTAGGAGCAGTACCCCTACAGTATTTTAGATCCTTTGTGGTGGAAATGCTTCGTTTATGTCTCATTCTGAGTAGCCCCAAGAGAAACTTCAAACCACTAATTTAAGCAAATGCTGGGAACATAAGTGGATTTTCAAAAATAGATAAAGCAGAATATTTTTGTATTTAGTTGAAAAAAAAAGGATAGATTTGGATAATCATATGGCATTTAGAGAGCTAATTTAAACCACCCTCCTGTCACTTCCTATTAACATAGTTACCTTTTGAAGAAAAATTGAGTGGCTTCATGGATTGCATTCTTCAAGTATAGCTATTGTTATTTAATTTTTGAATAATTTCAATGCTTTGATTTTACAAATTGCAACATGTTTCGTTCCAACTTCTGTTAGGATTTAGTCAACAGAAGAATAAATATATACAAAAATGATGTCCCTGCTATTTATGAAGAAATAATTAATTCATAGTCACAGGATGATCAGGGTAAGCCAGGGGTTCTAGGGCACCGTAACTATGGGGGATTGGAGTTCATCACCATCCATCTTAGCTGAAAAATCCCATGGAGGGAACAAAAAGTTACTTTAGAGCTCCACCAAATATTTTTGAATTAAGTAATTTTTTTTCATTCACAGGAAGATCTTCTCTCTCTTCTCTCTCTCTCTCTCTCTCTCTCTCTCTCTCTCTCTCTCTCTCTCTCTCTCTCTTTCCCCTAGTCCTTTTCTGACTCTTATTTTCTTGTATTGCTCACCAAGGATCTCTGATGTGATACTGGAAGCTATATCCAGGGCTATCAAATCCTGGTGCTATATATTTTTTAAAAAATGTTTGTATTTCAGATGATAAAGTTGCAGGTCATTGAGCTTTCATCATTGAAAAAATCATCATTGAGAGTAGTTTAAAAAAAAAAGAGTCGTTGACCCTTCACTCAGATTTTACTCAGGCTCTCTTAATTAGGGGAGGCAGATATAAAAATTAAATTAAAGATGTAATTACCTCTCATCACTCCAAGTCGTCTGGTCAGAGAGCCCTGTACTTTACTCCATAAAGTGGGACTTCCTTCTGAGTGCAAGTTAAGGATCTCTATGTTCCTGTAATTTATGACTTATCTTATTGTTGGAACTATGCTCTTGTGAGATGAAGCATTTGCCATAAATCACATGAAAAAATAAATTGAGGAACTTCTCTACTGCATGATAGGTAATATTTAAAGAAAAAACTGAAGAACACTAACCTTCCATCTCCAGCTCTGAGCTTTTTACTTTGGGACTCTGAGCATTTTATGATCCTTTATCCTCAGAATCCCAGCTTTTATAAATGGGACTCAGACTTGTGAATCTCCTGTCAATTCATCCAACTTGTTAATTTACTACATGTTCTAAGGCGTTTTAACCACAGATGATGCAAAAAACCCCAACAACAATAGTTATTCCTCTATTTCCACCATTTCCCTGACATTTTTGATCAGGTTCACCACTGGTTCCCTTGATCTTTCTGGAACTAGAATAGACAGCTGGCACAGGCCCTGAACAAACGGGATGGGCCGCTGTGATTTGGAGATTCAGGAAGGTTCAGGTGCCATCTTTGATCTGTGAGCATGTGTCCTCTCAGTGCTCACATACATGCAAGGAGACTCCACTCTCTGGGATGCTGGTTGTAACTGCCATGAGGGGATTTGCAAGGTTCCCCCACTCCCCCCAAGAGGCTACCTGTTTCTTCCCAGTTGCTCGATCTCCAAATCTACAGTGAAGAGGACGGTGGTGGTGGTTACACCAATCGAGGACCAGATGTTCCTGCAGAGGTAACGAGGATTCATTGCAGGGGCCAACAGTGCGGTAGGGAAAGCTCCTGACGTGCATTTGTGCTTACGAGAGAGACTGTGGAAATGGGTTAATGATATCTACTGGGGGCAAAGAGTTGAGGAGTGGCCACAGACCTGCCTCTTATTTGCCATTTCTAGGTTAGGTTCTTCCCCTGGTTAAAAACGTTACTACCTCAAATCTAGAGCTGTAATTTTCTCTAACTGCAATAGTTTATCACCCAAATACCCTCCTTCGAAATTCAAGGTGAAAGTGGGAGCTACTTTGTATTAAATGTTGATGATTTCTAATTACTTCATTACTTTTTGGGGGCAATGTACAGCTTGTCTTTGCTGACAGAAATAGTTTTTAACAGATTGTATGAAAAGAGGTAATCTCTTCATTTACCCCTAGAGATAATTTTGAACATAAGTTTGAACAGAGAGAATTAGGGCTTAACTCCTGGCAGGCCTGGTTTGGTGGTTGAGCATGGAACTATTACCAAGAGGTCACGGTTCAATTCCTGGTCAGGGTACATGCCCAGGGTTCAGACTCCATCTCCAGTGGGGGGTGTGCAGGAGGCAGCCAATCAATGATTCTCTCTCATTCTTGATGTTTCTATCTCTCCCATCCTCTCTGAATTCAATAAAAAATATTTTTAAAAAAGAATTATGGCCCTAACCAGTTTGGCTCAGTGGGTAGAGCGTCAGCCTGTGGACTCAAAGGTCCCAGGTTCGATTCCGGTCAAGGGCATGTACCTTGGTTGCGGGCACATCCCCAGTGGGGAGTGTGCAGGAGGCAGCTGATCGATGTTTCTCTCTCATCGATGTTTCTAACTCTCTATCCCTCTCCCTTCCTCTCTGTAAAAAATCAACAAAATATGTTTTTAAAAAAGAATATGGCTTAAAAAGGAAATGTAAGAGAGAGAGAATCTTGCCTTATTTGGGGAACTATTTAGAAAGTAGAGAATGCAATGGAATCTTCTAAGTGGCAAAAGAAATAAGCCAGCTGAGGGATGGGGGCTGTGGAGGGGATGAAAGTCCTCAATGACTTATTTAGGCAGGGCTGCCCCACTGGCGGAGACAGAGCTGAGGAAGAAGAACGTGCCTGGGAACCTTGGCTCCCCAAGCAGTGACTTAGATTTAGAGTGAAAATTAGGAGGGTTAAGACAGAAGTCGCATCCCTGGGAAGTGCGTTCAGACCTAGCGTGTTTTTCCTTGTGTTGAACCCCTCACTGGAGGAAGTTCCTGTGCTGAACACTCTCATAGATCCCCTTACTACTCCCCCATGGCATTTACTGAAGATCTTAGGTACATATTTGTTGATGAATGCCCATCTCCCTCACTAGACTGTAAACCGCATGAAGGAAGGGCTCATGGTATCGTCTTGTACACCAGCCTAGTTCCCATGTACAGTGCCTGACAAATAGTAGGTGGCCAATAAATATTTATAGTTAAAATGTTCTATATTTATTGGATAAGCAAGTGGATACTTCAAGTATAGCTTCTAAGAGTGCCACCATGAATAGGCTGTTTCCATGGTTGGCTCAGAAGCCAAATGACTGAGGTCTTTGGAAGGACAACTCCACTTTGTTGCCATGAATGATGCATCAATGGTTTCTTATTTCCTCTTCCTTTGTATTTTAATCCCTTGCTAAATCCTTGACGTTATACAGTTTCCCAACCACTCATCAGGCCCTCCCTGCCAGTCTCCATCATTCTCTCCCCCACCTTTGATGTGCACCTTCCAACTGCAAATCTGGGCCTTAGCCGTGCCCACCTCTTGCTGCTTAACTCACCCAGTTACTAGTTTCAAATGTTCCAAACACAGACAACCCAGGCTTTAAGACATTTCAAAAAGAAGTAGAGGAAATTATGCTTCTCCACTGCTGTACCCGATTTCATCTCTGCAGCTTTGACACTGTTGTGCACTCCCTACCTTTTTAAACTCTTGGATGCTACATCACCGTGCTCTAGGCTCCTCTCCCACTTCCCCAGCCACCTCTGCTCTCCCACCCTTCCCCTTTCATTCCTTAAATACTGATGTTTCCAGGTGACTTCTTTGTCTTCCTTCCACACTTGCGCCTAATGATTTCTCTGGTTGTCTTGCTTTCAGCTACAACGTAAGTTTCGTGATTCTCAGATCCTGTCCTGCGCTCTACTACTATTCCAGACCCCAAGTTTCAACTATCTAGTGCCTGCTCTTATGAATTTCTATTGGTATTTTGCTACAGTTTCCTAAATAGTGTGTTTACAATGGATGCTTCACCGCTTCAGTTCAACCTCCATCTGTTACCTGTTTTCTTGAAAAAATAAAACTGAGTGTGCCAACCTTCTCTTAAACACCTCCTATGGACTCCCAGGTCTGCAGGGTAAATCATCGTCACCATCATCATGACTATTTAAGTGCCTGCTGTGTGCTTAGCACTGTTCCAATCATTTCATATACAGCATATTAACTCATTTAATTCTCATACTGCACTGTGAGGTAGGTACTGGTTATCCCCATTTTACAGATGAGGAAACTGGGGCACAAAGATGATGTGTCGTGTGTTCAAGATCGTGCAGAAACTAAGTCCATCCTTTTCAGCTGGACTACGAAGCCCTTTCCATGCTCTCAGCCTCCCTCTATTCTCCAGTCGCATGAACCTTTCCCTTGTTTCTCAACACTCCTCCCTCCTTCACATTCCCCTGCCTTTGTGCCTGCTGTCCCCACTGACTGGAATATTTGTTAACTCATCGTTTACCTGGTTAACTTTTACTCATTCATTAAGACTCAGTCCTCAAATAATTTTCTCTGTGAGGACACAAAACTCTCTGGGCAAAGTTGGTCACTCCCATCTCTGTGATGATACGTAAGTTTGTGCACATTTGTCCTGTCACAGGACATTCTCTGCTTTATTGCACAATGGGGCTCTGCTATGTATCTGTGTCCTCTGAGCTCCTTAAAACCAGGAAGGAGCGCACAGTCTTCTTTTGCTCCTTTAGTCGGGGCCTGCTATATAGTTGGTTATCAAAACATGTTTGTTGGAGGAAACAAATAACCAGAAGCTCCCTGAGGTCAGGGACCACATTTTTCTTCTTCAGAGCTGTGAACCCAACCTTTAGCATGACACATAGAAAGTGCCCCATTAATATTTGAATTTAAAAAAAGAAAAAGAACTGGATTGTCAGGGTTTTAATGAAATTCAACCTAGTAGAACTTCCTATTTTGCATTTCCTAATTTGTAGGCAGCAGTCTCAGCAGCACAAAGATGGGATCTCTTGGTGGTTAATAATTAAAAAAAAAAATTAAAGTTAAGGCATAAGTTGTCTTGGTTTCTCTCGGTCCCCTTTTAAATTTTTCTGAAAATAAAAATCGTAGTGTAAATATATAAGAGCGCATCCCTATTTTAGACCACTGTCTTTGTTTATAATTTAATAAAGTCATATTTTATATTACAGAACTATTTAGATCTCACCCATATCCACTAAAAATAAAAAGTAAAGCTAACTTGCTTGTTTAGAAGTATTGATATATTAGTGGAATTAAGTGTTTCATAATCTAAAAATTACTTTCCATTGATTGAAACCAAACAGGTGGACGGTGGTAAGGAGAGGTATCCAGGTAGCCTTGGCTGCCTGGACAGGGAAGCTTTACCTGCTGGCCGGGCTTGATGGGTGAGAGTGTGATGCCCTGGGTGTTGATCACTGGCAGGATCTGGTTCCCGATGACCGTGGCGATGATCTGGCCCTGGGCGTTTGTCAGGAGCTGGGGGGTGATGGACTGCACTTGGAGGCCCTGAGTGCCGCTCGCTGCCTGGCTTGATGGCCCCGGATTTGGCATCAGAGGAATGGTCCCGATTATCTGCAAGAGACAGGCCCAGAGGTGAGGTGCCAGGCTCTGCCCTGGGTCCAACCTGCACCTGAAGACCACTCCTCCCTGGTCTCTGTAGGAGGTTCCCTGAGACCCCACTCAAGATCTGTGAACAGACCTGGAGACCGGGTGATGCGAGCAGGGAAGAAAGTGGGAGGAATGAGAATCTGAAGGACAGGTAGGCACACATGGACCGGAGGGGAAACATTTAAAAAGAAAATCAAGTACCAGTGACGGCAGAAACATGTGATTGCTGCCAGGGCATCAGAGATGGCTGCTCTGTCTCAGGATCAGAGGGAAAGCAAACTTCCCTTGGCACTCACAGCCCTCATCCAGCTGGGAGCCACAGCCCTCGCCCATGGTGGCTCCTCAAACACGATGTCCCTTACCTCCTTTCCTCTCCTCAATTCCCCTCCGCTCGCTCCCTCCTTCCTTCCCCCTCCCCATCAACATCCTGCTCCTCTCTAAAGTCGGGGGTCAGCTCCCTGACCCCCAGCAGGGCCGGGGCCTCAGCGCCCTGGTGCTCATGGTTGAGAGGCCAAGTTTTGGAGTCAGGGGGATAGGCTGCCAGAGCCACCGATTAGCGCTATAACATTGGTCGCGGAGCCTAAGCTTTCTGAGGCTCGAGAGAATTGGGATCATCAACAAATGTTTGAAACTCTTAAAATAAAGGCGAAATGACTACTGAGGGCTGAGATGGAAAAAAAAAGGTGCATTTTAAACTGGGATCTAAAGGTTAGAGGCCAGGGCTTCTGTGGCAGGTGGCAGGGAAGGCTCTCTTCCCATTTGGTAGCCACTGGCTTCCATGATGGGGTCGTATGGAGCGCCACAGGAGGGCTCTGACGGGATCCCCTTGCTGTGCGAAGGAGAAAGGGAGCATGAGCCGGGGCAGCAAGTGGCTAGGGCAGTGATAGCAAACCTTTAAAGCTCGGCGTGTCAGCATTTTGTAAAGCCCTAACTTAACTCTGGTGCCGTATCACATATAGAAATTTTTTGATATTTGCAACCATAGTAAAACAAAGACTTATATTTTTGATACTTATTTTATACATTTAAATGCCATTTAACAAAGAAAAATCAACCAAAAAAATGAGTTCACGTGTCACCTCTGACACGCGTGTCATAGGTTCGCCATCACTGGTATAGGGTATCTGTGAGATCTAGACACATTCATGCATTGTTGGAGACAAATTAAATCTGGAAAGAACAAAGGATTGATCTGTGTTTCCAATGTTATAGACTCTCCTGGAGGAGTCAGGGAGCTGGGGCTGGAGGCTTTGCCTGTACGCTTCACAGGCTGGCTCAGCAGCTCTGCTGGTCATCTTCCACGGCCACCCCCAGACCAGCGCTGTGGCAATGTGGCCTGGGGGCCACCACCAAGACATATTAATAATGCTTTCCCGTTGAAATGACTTCATTTCACCCCACATTCTTGCAACAGGGCTGGCTCTGCTGGGACTTGATGGAGGAATTTGTAAGTGATGCAGCTGGAGCTGGAGTCCAGGTCTGTCTGACCCTCAAATGCTTGCTTTTCCACTAGGTCACCAGGCTTCCACCACATGGAGAACACTGGAGGGAGCCAGTTCTTTAAAAAGACACTGCATTTGCCCTGGCTGGTGTGGCTCAGTTGGTTGGGCATTGTCCGGTATACCGAAAGGTCACCCTCTCAATTCCCAGTCAGGGCACATGCCCGGGTTGCAGGCTCCATCCCCAGTAAGGGGCCTGCAGGAGGCACCTGATGGATGCTCCACTCTCACATGCATGTTTCTCTCTATCTCCCTCTCCCTTCCTCTCTCTAAAAAAAAATCAATAAAAATATTTTAAAAAATTCCCTATACCTTCATCCATTATAGCCATCTTTACCTGTAAAATTTTATAAAAAAAGAGACACTACATTCTGCCTGCCATTTCCCACCAGACAATAAGCTGCGTGAGGACTGAGTTTACACATAACTGATACTGTCTTCCACCCCCACGGTACCCCAAACAGGCTTTTAAACACAGCCTCTCAATAACTGTCTTTCAGATAAATGGCTTCTGGACGCTGTTGTCACTGGATTCCCAATGAAACTTCAGCTCTGCAGGAAAACTACGAGACCACACATCCAGTGGCAAAGATTAGGACTGCAAATTGCCCCCTCTTCCTCCCTCCTCATTTGGCCGTTGCCTCCACCACAAAAGCCTTGTGGGCTGGCACTAATGGAGGAGCTGTGTGAATATCAAGTATCAGTGGCAGTTGTCAATGGATGCGATAAAGATCGAGGAATTACTGTGAGAGCGGCCAGCAGTCCTGGAGGGAGTTAGCAGCTCTGCAGTCTCACTGATGGAGCCTGTGAAGTCTATCCCACAGCAGCAGCAATGAGCATGTCCCATCAGTGCAGCAAGGTCAGGAGAAGCCACATCAATAGACAGAGCACATAGCACTTTATTGATGAGGGTCTTGCATTAAGCAGCTGAGTATCCAAAGGCCATTCCTGTGACCCCACAGGCAGCGTGAAGAAGCCTGTGGAGCCGGAGAGGGGTCCTTCTGCACCCACACTGTATACTTCACCTCTGCGCACTTGCACCCTGAACTGTACCATCCCCCTCTGCACACTTGCACCCTGAACTGTACCATCCCCCTCTGCACACTTGCACCCTGAACTGTACCATCCCCCTCTGCGCACTTACATCCTGAACTGTACCATCCCCCTCTGCACACTTACACCCTGAACTGTACCATCCCCCTCTGCACACTTACATCCTGAACTGTACCATCCCCCTCTGCACACTTGCACCCTGAACTGTACCATCCCCCTCTGCACACTTACACCCTGAACTGTACCATCCCCCTCTGCACACTTACACCCTGAACTGTACCATCCCCCTCTGCACACTTACACATGAACTGTACCATCCCCCTCTGCACACTTACATGTGAACTGTACCATCCCCCTCTGCACACTTACACGTGAACTGTACCATCCCCCTGTGCACACTTACACTGTGAACTGTACCATCCCCCTCTGCACACTTACACTGTGAACTGTACCATCCCCCTCTGCACACTTGCAGCCTGAACTGTACCATCCCCCTCTGCACACTTGCAGCCTGAACTGTACCATCCCCCTCTGCGCACTTACACCGCGAACTGTACCATCCCCCTCTGCACACTTACACCGTGAACTGTACCAACCCCCTCTGCACACTTGCACGTGAACTGTACCATCCCCCTCTGCATACTTGCACTGTGACCTGTACCATCCTCCTCTCCACAACGCGCTATGAAAACTCAGCAGCTGACCCATCCACTCTGACTTCCCCATGTCAGAAGCCCGAGGAACGCCACTCTATCTGACTGGGTGTGGGTTCTATGTTAGGCAGGATGCCAGTGCAGTTAGGAGCCCTGTCAGCGAGTAGCCTGGGCGAAGGCTTTGGAGTGAAGCACAGCACCTGACAACTATCATACATATTGTGATGCAGAGGCAGGCGCTCTGCTTCTAGAAGATTGACATGCCTCTGTGCTCTCCTTGTGTAATAAGACGGTCTGCGTGCTTTCTGGGTGGAGAGAAGAAGAAAGGGAAATGCAAACGACTCACCAGCTTCTTCCCTATGTGCAACCTCGCTTCCACACACTGCGCTGGGACATTATTAAAACATGGCACTGCTTAGTTCCTTCCTCCCCTGCTCCCCGCTTCTTTCTTAGTCCCTAGCATCACTTACTGACGGTAGGACAGCACTAGTGTCAGAGCCAGAGGGGTCTGGAGTGGCATGATGGAAGGAACCCTTTAATAAGGAGAGTTTGCCTTCAAGGTGGGGGTAGGTGTAGGGGCCATTCTAGTCAGGAAGCTTCTGTGAAGTTATGAATTTCTCATTCTCGTGGGCCTTTTGGGGGAGCTGGGATCACTATCTCAGCATGTCAAAAACTCAGTGCACTCTGATGACTTTCCTAGTATTCCACAGGTATTACTACATGCGGATTTTAATTTGCTCCCATTAATCGAAGAGTAAAGATAACTCCACATTGTGTTGCCCTAAAAATTGATGGGTGTGCTTATTTCATGCAGGCTGGTTCCCATCCCACTCGACGCTTCCACAGGTCTCCCCAAAACTCCTCCTCAACCTCCGATTTCAAAGGTCAAAGAAGGAAATGAGAGGAACTGAGGCAGCCAAGGAGTGAGGCTGTTGGGACTCCTGAGCAGTTGGCAATTTTACCTGTGGAAATTGTATTTTGAATTAAAGGCCTTTGAGATTCAAGGGAAGTATTTGCATCTACACATATTTCAACTACGTCATTCACTTCCTAAGACAAATTCTAACTCTGTTTAGATGCTGACAACTTGTAGAGCCACCTAGTACCTGCAGACCATTCTCTATGTAAGGCATGTGTCGTAAGCGTTTCCCTCCACGTCCTGCGTGGTTCAGGGGTCGGGTCTGGAAGAGGAGCCGCACAACAAATGAAAAAGAAAAGACACGAGATAATTTGGCCGCCTGGTCCCCAATATTCCCAAATTATCTCGTGTCTTTTCTTTTTCATTTGTTGTGCGGCTCCTCTTCCAGACCCGACCCCTGAACCACGCAGGACGTGGAGGGAAACGCTTACGACAGGCATGGTGATGTCATGTGCCATGGAGGACACCAGAAGATGCTATTGGGGCAGGGGAGGGGGAGAAAAGACAGTTACGTGGCATGCAAAGACTCTAATAATCCAACAGAGCAATGCTATGCTCCGTAGGAGAGTCAAGGACTATTCCCTAAGAATCTCTGTACCCATGTGGTGGATGATCAAAAGAATATCGAGAATGAATGAGTGATTTCAGAGAAAGAAAGGTGGGGATGGGTGGGAAAGATTTCACAGAAGAAATGGGGGCAGAACAGTGTCTTGGAGGTTGGGTGAAATATGGAAAGGCAGACAAAACAATTCCAAACAAGATCTCCAGCCTGGAGTCGGAAAACATGGATGGATACGCATGAGGGTAGAGAAAGTAGAGCAATGACAGGTCAGTCAAATTCCATCTGGCAAGCGGTTTCAGTGAATGGCTTTTGGGGGGATGGGGAGCAGTGCCGAAATGGAGCTATTTCAGGTGTGAACGTGACAGTGTGGATAGAATGGACTGAAGTGGTAAGAGACTACAAACCAGGAGCTCAGTCACTAGGATGCTATTGTAGTCGTCCAAGTGTGAAGCAAATGCCTCAATGAATCCTTGACATAGGGGTTGCTTGATTGGTTTACTTCCACTTCAATTCAAAAGCACGGCCTACTTTATGCCTGGGTTGCAACATTAGAAATTTTTGAGTGAGGTTATTGCCTCATCACTCCCACAGTAAATAGCTAAGGCATCGTTTGCAATGATCCTATATGTCTTTGCCCTAACTCTAACAGCGTTGATTCATCTCTGATGAATGCTTTAAGCAGGCCACGGCCCACACTGGTATTGGAATGATAATTTGTGACCTGAAAGAGTTCCGGCCTCTCTGACAGGAGACTTATTTGATTGTGGCTATTCATGTTCACCTGTCCATTTCCTCAGAGGAGTTAAGAGCATGAAACACCACTGAGAATAATGTCCATGTTGCAAGAGCAACTGAAAAAATCATTAAAATGACTACTGGTGTTCATTAGCACACATATCTCTATTTCCCTAAGAGTTTGGGTGGCTTACACGTAAATGAGACTATTTTTAATGCAGCAGCTATTATAATTTTAGCCACCAGAAAGATTATCTTGCAATTGTAGAAAACTCTGGCAACCCAGGACCATGTAACTGCTTTGAGTTACCAGGTGATTATTACAATGCCCTATGGACTTCAGTCTAGTTCAGGTATTCAGTAGGGATGAATTATGACTAATGGAGGGTAGCATGTGCTGAATTTATTCTCTGCCAACATGTAGGTGTCATCAGTAGCAGCTGAAGGTGGTATCACGGAAGTCCAGAGCCTGCAGACAAGTTGTCTGATGGGCCACATGTTGTAATAGTCGCTGACATGCTGTTAAACTCTGCTAGAGTAGGAGATTGCAGATGTCAAATTGACAAGTAATTTTGTTGCACACATATCTTTAAGGAAAGAACCCACCGATGCTGTAGATTGGTGTCTTCCTCAGGTCTTTCAATCCATCATCAGAGACAAATATTTGTGTAACCTCAGTACTTTTTGGTCAAGAGGCTTTTGTTAACACTAACATCACTCTGAGCCAAGGAGCTGGTGGTGAGCATTCACCAGAATGAAAACAGCCTTCCCCTTCCTTGGTCTGGCCTCAGCCACTCTTCTTCCTCCGAGGGGTGATGTTGTCTTCTTTACATAATACATTTATTCCGGTCTCATTGTGCTCCTAGCTTTAAGGTTAAACTCACAGAGTTATTTTGGCAGCTCTGATGTTGATTCCAGGAGGAGGAGAAGGATACAATTATTTCCCAAACAAAATTTATTTTTGCAAGATCCAATCTAGTGCCTTCTTGCATTTAGCTTTGGGGAACAAGAGAAGTGTGAATGTTGAGAGAGTCCTCTAGCAGAGTGTCTGAACCAGAAAATAGTAAAAGCATGAAGATAAGCAGGTGAAGGAGTTCAATTAGCGGAAGCTACTCAACTAAGGACAAATAGAGTGAACATCGCAGGCAATATCCAGCAGTTGGCCGTGGCTTCCTCAAGCTCTGGCGGTCCCAGGGTTTAGGGAGGTAATCATGACTGATTACCTATGTCTGGCATGGGTATGGGCATAGGGAATGGCAGTGTGCCCGAGGGTGGCATAATTGAAAAAGCCCAGGGTATGAGATAAATTATCTTAGATCAACTTGAAAGCAGTGGATAACACACATTTTCTTAATGAGCAATTGTGAGAAAGAACTTTATAAGGTATACATTTTCATGCTTATATAATGTGTATTGATAGGTATTCTACCTTAGGGAATACCTACCTACTCAATATTTTTCACTGTCAGAATTAGGTGTGCTGTGTTTGGTTTCAACTTTAGAAACATATTCACAGACCAGACTTCAGAATTGGAGGTGTCATGATCTTTCAAATGTCACTTTCAGTCACATTTTAGGAAAGATAAGTTGCATGAAAATGGATGTTGTAAAAGCAGCAGCAACAACAATAAAAGCAAACTTCTCTCCTAAAAGCTTAAAAAAAGTAATTAGAGGTAATTCTTAATAGAGTTTAGGAGATATATATCAAATTTCCCACTGGCTGGATTCAAGCCCAGGCTTTGCCATTAACTACTAGGAGATTGTTGGCGAATTACTTCACCTCTTAGAACCTGTCTACTCATCTTTAAAATGGCAATAATAATGCCCCCTTCATAAGGTTATTGTGAGGACTAAATAAAATAATGTATGCAAAGCACCCAACACAGTGCTTTAACAACCAAAAAGGTGTTCAACCAATGCTTCTTCATAACTTCATTTTGCTTAAATGCTTTTGCGGCCACTCCTGGGCTTTTGCACTAAGTTGTAAAACACCTTTTGAAATTTTCTGAATGTTATAACTTCACCATGAAAATAGTTTACTGTGAAGAACAGAAAACAGCTCACCACAGGGAAAAGGGAACTCATCCTTGTCTTGTAATAGAGCGCTCAGTTGGAAGTTTCCATAGAAGCACCGAGAATCAGCAGGTGCCACATTCTGGAGGAGGGAGACCTTCAGACCCTCCAGAACTCAACCCTCCCAGTTTGAAACTGTGTGTCTTCTTCCCTCTCGGGGATGGGGCAAGGGAGGCGGTCTCCTTTCCTCAAGATTAATGAAAGTGGTTGAGTAAATATTGTTCCCTTAAATTTGGGGGACACCCCCCTGAGGAATTTATGGGTGAGAGGCTGTGGCTTTGAGCTGAGAGAGGAGAAGAAAAAAATGCAGGGAAAGGAAGAAGGAGAGGAAAAAGAGAAAAAGGAAAAGGAAGGAAGGAGGAGAAGAGAGAGAACGGCACTGTATGGGCACCAGCTACCCTCTCACTGACAGCAAGGCAAGGATATGTGAGTGTTCCCCAGGGCTCAATATGATGAGTCTGAGCCATTTATAATCCTGTCCCAGAGAACCCCCTGGCGAATGGGCACTGTGGCAGCATCACAGAGAGAGCTTGAGAATGGGCCTGTGGAAACCAAACCCTGAGAAGGGAGTGGGCAGCAGGAAGAAAACACATTGCCCACAGCAGTGGCCCGTTGGAAGGTCCCACTGGGCCTCAGAAGCCCTCATGAAAGGGCCTGCAAGAGTTGGCTTGCACCATCTGCTGGCCCAGAGAGCAGAAACCATCTTCTGACAGTTCAGCAAAGTGAAGTCAATGTTATGCCCCACCTGGCCCCTCCCCACCTTCACCCGATCTGTCAGAATCAGGGTGAGCAAGAGGAGGAAAGGGGAATCAGTCCAGTGCGGTAGGAAGTGGACCCTGCAGCTCTTTCCCGTGTAGCAGGTGGCGGGAGGAGGGCTCAGCGGGGGCTGCGGAGGTGGTGGCAGAAGTTTGTTAGGGTCGCCACCACCTCCGCAGTTTTCATTATTGTCAGGGAACCCGGCACAGAAGATTGTAGTCCCTAAGAGTGCCAAAGAGAAGTCATGGAGAAGACTCCCAGCTTTTACCAAGGGGGAGGGGAAGGCCCAGAAAGTTGAAAGGCACAGTGCAAAGCTTTGATGATTATATCCCCAAATACCAGTTCTGTCCTCTTTCCCCACTGATATGGTAAAGGGTTTGATAATCACAAAATACTAGACAAAGAAATTCAAGATTGTGATTCTCTCCTAAGCTCCCTCGAGGCTCTCTTACTGTCATATGTGCAAAGGAGTCAAGTGTGAGAGTAATGTACTGTCTTTTTATTTTTAAAATTAATGTTAACATTTTGGGCCTATAATTTAGTAGTTTATACAAATTAAACATGGCTTATTCATTAATATTAGCAAGTACTTTTTAAGCCATTGCTATCCATAATTTTAAAATCAGGTAAAGATAGGGACTGCCATTATCTTAATGAAGGTCAATAACACTAAAAAAGGAGATTTCATGGTTTATACTGTCAGGACTTGGTTAACTAAGGATGCTTGAAAAATAGAGGAGCAAGGAAGGCAAGAAGAGAAGCAGGAAGAAAAGAGAGGAGGGGATTTAACAAGTTACCAGAGGTAGAGGGTTTGAAATTGAGAGCAGAACATACATTTTCCCATAAACTAGGAATTCAGTTTATTTCTGTGAGGTAGTTGCTACTATTTATCACACTGATTATCGAAGTTTCAGTTGACTTAAAAATGGATACTATTCAAATGCCTTAGTTGCTGAAGTTTTTCTGAAGCTTTTGAAAACCTGAAAATTATAACAGGGAGAGCCAGTGTCCGCCACAGGAGAAGGTACTGACAACACAAAAGAGTCAGAAGGAATTTTGACATAATCATTTGGCAATTATGTTAGCAAGATTGTTCTCATAAGTAATCAGCAATATTTATAAGATACAACAAAGATGTGCTTTTATGGTTCTCCCCCTCTTATCTTTAAATGAACACAAAACTAACCCAAACTCCCAAACTCACTATTGAACAGTCTTCCTTTGGTTTAATTGTTGGGAAGGAAGAAATCTAATGTGTATACCTTTGTTTTCCAATTGCAAATGATGAGGCGGGGTTAAAGGAACCCACTAGATCTTAATGATACAAGACAGGATGACTGATGTCAGTTCCAAAGGTGTTTTACAGGAATAATGTTTATGGAGCATAACCCTGAACCCTGGTTATGCAGCCCATTAGCAGCAAACATCATGGAAGACATTCCACTGCTTAGGAACTGACAGGTCTACCAGGGAAGAGTCAACTCAATTGATACAATGCTCATTCTTATTGGATGCGAATCTTTCTCAAGTCCTTTGGCAAAATGAAGTGAGCAGCTGCAGCCACACTCTAACCCAGCCGTGGGCAAACTACGGCCCGCGGGCTGGATCCGGCCCGTTTGAAATGAATAAAACTATTGAAAAAAAAGACCGTATCCTTTTATGTAATGATGTTTACTTTGAATTTATATTAGTTCACACAAACACTCCATCCATGCGTTTGTTCCGGCCCTCCGGTCCAGTTTAAGAACCCATTGTGGCCCTCGAGTCAGAAAGTTTGCCCACCCCTGCACTGTTGACAGTTCCCACTACAATAATACTGCAGCTGACTCTGGCACACTCTACAACTCTAGAGGCAGGCGTTTTGTGTTTTAATTTTAAGATGCATCATATCTGTTCTTACATATTTTACTATAATTACGAGACTTGCTATTTTCTCTTTTATTTGGGTTCCCACTCAAATGCTAGGAAACATTGACAGAATAAAAGTTTTGATTCAGAGTATAATCAAAATATTAAATTAAATTTACACAAGATGATATTATATTGAGATGAAAATTACTGAGAAGTCATTGCAACTGCCTACATGGCTTAATCTGGAGTGACTGGTGGGCAGGGATTAGAGTCCAGGAAGTCAATAATAACAATCCTCCTCCTCCTCCTCCTCCTCCTCCTCCTCCTCCTCCTCCTCCTCCTCCTCCTCCTCCTCCTCCTCCTCCTTCCTGCACATTACAGGTTCCCACCATCAGCAGAAGTTTTAAAGTTATGCCTGAATTCTAGACCTACTATACTGAACAGTATATTAGCAAGTTCTGGATTATCTAGCGGTTGCTGGTTTTTCCATGGTGCTGTTTTCCTCCCACTGCTCTGCTTCCTTGTTACTCTACTGGGAGGTGGGATGAGGAAGATAGAAGAGGGGAGAGTCAGTTTTGCAACATGTTAGCCTAAGGTTTGTTTGGGCATGATACTGGAATCAAAGGTTTATCAGTTTCATCTGTGACTGTGAGAGATCCTCCATGATACAAAGTAGGTTCTCCCAGCAAAGGTCAAGTAAACAAGACTCTCAGCACTACCTGCAATTCTCCTGGGGCAAGGGAAACGGAATTGGAGAGACCCTTTGGGAAAAGATGGAGAACTTGCCATTTGCTCCGTGGCTGAGTTTTTTCCTTGGAAATGTATTGCCTATTTATTAGCATACACTGAAAGGCTTTGGGTATGTGAGTTTAGTTGCTTATACAAATATTAACACTTCACATTAAAAGTATCCCTATACGAATAGATAATACAGACATATTGGCAGCAGAAGTGGAGGGATTGGGATAACTAGATAATTCTAGCAGATGAATAAAAACCTCTTCAACTTTGTCTGGAAATCCAGTCAATTGCTGGAACCTCTCTGCTTTATTCTGAATGGCTTCAAAATTAAGGGTGTTGTCTTACTGATGCATTGATTCATGCCCAAATTGATCACTCACATACTCACCCACCCACTCTCTCAGCAAAACCTTTCTGGGGTGTCTGCTGTGTGCCCAGCATGAGGCCACACCACATGGCTCACATTCCTGTGTAGAAGATTGGGAAATTAGCCATCTGAATTCATGAAAATGGTTTCTTTTGGCTTAATAGGAGCATTCTATAAATCTTGCCATCTCTGGCACCAATAACCCACCAGCGAAGAAGAAAGTCTACCCTTCTGGTAAATAGGATAGTCAAGATGGTAGCCTTTACGTAACACTAAAACCCCTGCTCTTTGTTTAAGTTTAATTAATTTTTTTTAAACTTTCAATTACAGTTGACATACATCATTATATTAGTTTTAGGTGTATATACCTCAGTGATCAGATAATACTTAACTTAATATGTGATCATCCCAATAAATCCTGTACCCATCCAGTACCACATCTAGTTATTATTGACTATATTGCCTGTGCTGTACTTTACATCCCCATCACTATTCTGTAACAACTAATTTGTACTTCTTAATTTCTTCACCTTTTTCACTCACCCTTCCTCCCAACCCCCTCCCCTGCTCTTGGCAAGAGTCCTGCCTGCTCTTTTCTTACATTGGGAAACTGCTACAATTGTGAGGTGATCTCCTGTGACTGTTTGCATGCTCAAATATACCATTGGACTACTGAATTCAGCCTTCATTGATATATGTTCTTACTTTCTCCTGAAAAATTATAGTTTTTTAATCTTTGAAGAAGTCCAATGTTTTCAAAGTTTGATTTCAGGCACTGTTCTAGACTTTGGAAGTCTGAGAAATATCTGATGGATCCAAAATTTTGTCTTTAAATCACTTTGATTGTAAAAAAGAAGATGGCTAACATGCTTGCAGAAGTCGGATTGTAAACAGGGCTGAGTAAATTCACTGACCTCTGGTCCCCAAGAACATAACTTCCACTGGAGTGTAGAAATGGCAAACACAGTGGGGAATGTCCTTCAGTTTGCAGAACACTGTTCCTCCTCAGTGACCATAACCCATTCAGAACAACCTCTGCCATCTGGATCCCAACACCAGGACCCATATGAATTCATTATGTGGGAAACAAGGAGGGTTCAGCTCCTCCAGGCTCCCAGAGCTCCCCTTCATCTATGAATACACTATATTAATTTATATAATTTTAATGTTACAATTTTTATTATAATTTTTCTATCTGTAGAATCCTAATTGTATATTTTAATCCATAGCTATTTATAACAAGGGCAAGTGTGACATGTGACACAGAGGCAAATTCCTTCAAGTCAATGAGAGAAAATGAAAAGATTTGTAAACATGATCCAGTGCTTCAATTTCTAACTTTTTTCAGAGGTTTTACATTTTTATTATAATATTCATTATGTTTTTCCAGTAGGACAAAGACCAGAAACAAAGACAAATCTTAAGGATGAACTGGAAACATTTTTTTTCATCATCTCTTTCCACTTACCCATATTGACTACAAATTAAACTATGAGTAATTTTCATTTTCTTTGCAGCTGCCAACACTGAAATTTCTAAAACATTTTTTTTTTCCTTCAAAAGAGAATCACTACTGTGGTGAAGCCATGATTTTGCAGCAAGACCTACTTTGTAAGCTTTTATATGGCTTTGCCTAAGACTTAAAATTTTAATGCCAGTAAAAAATACTTAGCAGGGGTTGGGGTGGGTGTGGCCGGTGCAGGATGAAGGTGAGCAAAGGGGTTGCCAGAGGAGGTGAACATCTGTAATAATGTAAAAAATAAAATAAAATAAAATAAAATAAAATCCCAATAGTAAAGAAATCTGTTAAGAAGAAAAAAAGGATATCTATAAATATAAAAGCTTAATATGCAAATTGTCCCTGTGGGAGTTCGACTGGGAGACCAATCGCTTACTATGACGTGTGCTGACCACCAGGGGGCGGTGTGGAATGAAGGAAGGCTCTGGCTAGCAGCCAGAAGGCCCCAATTGGCCCTGATCGTTGGCCAGGCCTAGGAACCCCTACTTGTGCACGAATTTTGTATCAGGCCTCTAGTATTTACAGTAATTAAGATTGGCCATTATTTTGAGCCTAAAATTCAGGTCAGATATTAATATTAGATATTCAGAGATATGTGACATGCATTAGTATGGAAATAAAAGGTTTGAATAGAAAAAAGGAATTTGGGCAAGTATTTCTGCTTTGCCTGCTGATGCCAGATTAAGTGGCTAAATCAGACTGGAGTTATTTATTGCTTGGGAGAACACCTTTTAGTTTAACTCAGCTTTGGTCCTTAGAAGCTTTAGTAAACATCCCTAAATGAAGCCCTGACCTATGAACTGTCTATATTTCTTCCCAAATGTGAGAAAAAAAGAGCGAATAGCGATCAGAGCTACCTCCCCACAACAAAACAAAACAAAACAAAACAAAACAAAACAAAACAACAAAAAACCTAAATAGGGGACCAGTCATCTCTAATATTTCAAATTGTTTGGAGCAATGGATTTTGGTGAAGGAAATGTTTGGCAATTCCTCAAGAAAGTGCTGCTCGCATTTAGTATCTCCTAGTACTGAATGCAGTCAGGCCATAAAGCTGAATTTAAATTAGTATAAACAACAAAATAAGCCTCTAAGGAAAAAAAAAAAAAGATGGGGAATGAAGGCACTCCAGGTGTCATTAAAGATGCATCTGTTTATCACCACCCAGTTTCATGAGTTCAAGATAATTCTTAAGATTTTTGTGAAGAGAATATCTATTATTGTGGCAAACTTAAATGTATTTTGATATTTGCATGCAATATTTATTTATCTGTTCATTCAAAAAATAGTTGTCCTCATCACTCTAACATTTTTTCAATTTCCTCTTATAAAGTTTTCTTAATGTTCTTTAGGGTGAGACCATGGAATTTCTCATTTCTCACAACAAAAACCATAACTCATTAGAATTATGCTGATGAGTTTTTCTCATGAAATTGTATTCTCATTTACATAAGTGACCAATCTGTACTCTTACCCCTAACCATCAGGCAAGTTGTGACAGATATAGGTAAAGGGGGCCACTATATTCTTCCAACTGTGTTTTCTCACAGTTTTCTGTCCTATGGTTAATGCATTACATTCAATTGAATCGTGAAAGGCCTACTTCTGTACACTGAACTTGAACCTAGTTCTTCAATGTTCTGTGATGTGACTTTCCATTTCTACCTGTCTATGATTTATTTCTCATTTCTCTCTTACTGTCCTGTGAGCTGACATGACATCTAGATCTTGAAGAAGAATGCATCATGTCAACAACTTATGGACCAAGGAGAAAGTTGGGTACATTATTGGGCATGTGGTGTAGTAAATGGGACAATGAACATTTATTTGGAAGTTGAATGCATCTCACATGTGAATTTAATGTTTCTCCTTCTCTGATAATGCTCTGCTTAATCTTAAAACTGTTTGTAAAAAAACAAAACAAACTGATGATGTTCTAGGGATTCTATGTTGAAATTTAGAATTTCTTCTCTTTCATTGTCCCCAGACCCAAATCAAGTTTAATTTTCATTCTCTATTTAGAAAATTGAAATGTAAATAGTTTCCTATTCCATCCCTAACTTTTTACTAGAAATTAAAAACTAAAAAGAGAGCCATCATCAATAGCCCAGTGAACAATCTTTCTGATACTGGTTTTGGTTAAAGCTATTTACTAAATAATCACATATTTCCTCAATTATAAGACTCCTGCATTTTTTAAATTGAAAAAAATGTTTTTATTGATTTTAGAGAGTGAAGAAAAGAGAGAGAGAGAGAAAAAAACATCAACGTGGAGAGAGATACATTGATTATTTGCCTCCCATTGAGTCAGAAACCTGGGCATGTGCTCTGACTGGGAATCAAATCCGTGACCTCTCAGTGCATGGGACAATGCTCAACCAACTTAGCCACACTGGCCAGGGCAATTTTTTACATTTCTTAAATTTGTGAAAGTGGCTGCCCCTAACAGTTGACTTTTTCTTTAATGCAGTAGTATTTTTCTTCCATTCCAAAAAAGTTGTTATTAAATTGATGGTGTAACTTAAAAATCAGTAGTTTCTTTAAACTTATAATATAGTAATATATATTTTTCTTTTTTCTTAGAGAGGCAGCTTCCAAAGGGAAGGATCTAGAAATGTCTGGGGCCTACCACTTTGGGAGCTTAATTAATTCTAAAATCATTTTGCTCGGTGATGTTACCGGAAGCCCAACAGAAGATTCATTGGGAATTTAGCTCAGAAAGGCTCACTGGATGAGCCCCGTTTAAAGCACTCACCATGCACTGTTTTCTCTCTGGATAGGATGCCTCACTGAAAGGCAGCAGACCTATAGACAGTCAGACCCAGGCGTCTCAAGGGTGATTTTCTCTGACAAGATTAAGTGGAGACCTGAGGTCAACTTCTCAACATTATCTCATTGCTTTAGAGATTTCCTTGAACCTACTTGTCCAGTTCCTTTGATCAGCAAGAATAATAATGGTGAGAGTATTGATTAAAATACCCTATATTTATTTTGGCAAGGTTTACAGCTCTTTAAAATTTTCGAGTGTGTGAGTGTTTATATACCTTCAAGAGAAATCTGAGGTTGATAGGTCAAGAATTACAGTTCCTGTTTGCAGACAGAACAATGAAGGTTTCGGAGTGACACGGTTATGGAGCATGGCGGAAATGAACCTAGGTCTTTGATCCCAAGACTGTGAGGGAGGTAAGAGAGGATGGGTGTGGGCTTTGGGCTTCGATCTCCGTTCTGCCACTTACTGAAGGTGTCATCCCTGGGAGCAGACTTAACTTGCCGCATTCTGAGAATTTGCTGATTTGAGCAGCTGGGCTCATCACACCTGCTGATTACAGATCATCAAACCTGTGCTCCAACAGGATCACAGATGATAGCAGCCTGTGGTGGGGGCTCAGTGCATGGGAGATATCATTATTTTCATTATCTTTTACAGAAATTACTTAGCCTGAAGGAACATTTAGCTGAAACCTAGCTTTGCTCTAGGAAATAATATGGTTAAAGAGCACTGCACACTGAAATGAGCCACATGGACCTTAGAGTGATATTATTTTGCCATAAGGCTGCACTAATTAGAATGTGAACTATGTTGATGAAACAAAGACCCAAGAAGTCAGACTAGCTCTGAGAAGCTGTCTGTAAATGGTGGCTTGCATGGTAAACCCTCGATTTTTGCGGACCTAGATTTAACGAACTTCAGATTTAATGGACAAAATTTCCAGTCCATATGTCGTATGTAAAAATTAACACTCTGTTAATTTTAAAATGCTCTTAACCAAGATTTGCTTATAATTAAGTTAACAGATTACTATTTTTTTATTAATTCGCTATTATTTTCAACAATTTTAGTGAATAGGCCATAAGTTGGGAAAAAACACTAGTAATTTTGCCAACATAAATAAATGTTACGTATCTACAACAATAGTGTCTACACATTGAAATCTAAGAGTCACCACTTGTACACAATGTTTGGGGAATGATTGGCACGTGATCACACCATATCTCACAGTAATTGGTTCTGCTGTCCCCTGGCATGACCTTCGGAAGCACTTTTAAGCCAAGTGGGCAGATGTTCAGCAGTCTGCTAAGCCACACCCCAGCCGTGTGCATTTGTTTATTCTTGCTGACTGGTGAATGCCCGCATTTACTAGACCTCCTCAGTATACATTTAAAATTGCAGTAATACATATAGAAACCTTTTCTATGCAATTAAACTTTTCATACATACTTTTAGTTACACAAATATGTTTACATAATTAAAAACTAATTTATCAATTTTTTAACGCATTTATTCGGCAAACCTACTTTATTATATGACAGACTTTCGGCTTTAATGGACACCGCCCCCCCTCCCCCCCAATTGGTGCGCTATAGCACGGTTTTACTGTAATTTATTACCTGTTTAGAATTATGGCTGTTAATTAGATTACTCCATTAGTTAATTGGCCCTTTTCCTATTCATTAGCTGAAAGGATGTGCCAACAGGCTTGATCCAAGAACCTACACAAGAAAACATTTCCCACTCATGGGATGAAGAATAAAAAAGAAAATGCAGTGGCTAGGAAAAAAAAAATGTAACGGCACAACAATCCAAAGTCCTGCTCTAGATGAGAGAGGCCTTGGTTCTCTCTGGCTCAGTCTCCGGAGGCAACCCCGGAGCTGGATGGTTTATTGTGGACGGTCGCGCACCCCTTTAACTACAGGAGAGGGGGCGCTGCGGGGTGGGTGCTGGGGAGGAAGGCAGGGAGGCTTCCGAGGGTGCTTCCCGGTCAGGTCTCCGCCTGCTCTTCGGGCGGATGACGCTAATGGGATTGACCCTGTCGTTCCAGAAGTGGGGGAGGCGAGGCGGCGAGGGAAGGGGAGGGAGGGAGACCTCTGGCCGGGCAGGGGAAGGGAAGCTCACAATGAGGACAGCCTCGCTTCTGCTGATGGCGCTGACGGCTCTGGGGCCTGAGGGTGTCCAGCGTCTCCCGCGTCACGACATGTGACTTGCTCCCTGCAGCAGTTCTAGTGCGCCCTGCCACCCTCTTTCTGAGACAGGCTGGGTGGACAGTAAGTTGGGAAACGCGGGGATAACAAAGCGAAAGGGGTGTGGCGCGGAGCCGGTGCGGGACCAGCCTGCGGCCCCCCCCCCGCCCCCCGCCCCCCGCCCCCCGCAGTCGCCGCCGCCGGACACGCGACCCCCGAGGGCTGAGCCGGGAGCGCACACGCGCCGGGCGCCTCCCCGCGTCCCACCCGGGAACCTCACACTCGGGGAACGATCGCTTCAATGCAAAGGCCTTTTTGAAAAGAGGAAATAAAGCTCTCAACCAGGCTCACCGGGTACATTTCAGATGTTAGTAGAAAGATGGAGGCTGTTACTGTTATTGTTTTATCGTTATTACTCAAATGAAGCCAGGGTAAAAATCTTCTAATGTTACACACCCCAGGAACCTACCTGGTATATATCCCAGTCTCTAAAAAAGAGCCGATGTTGAAGAATGTTATTCTATTTAAAAATGCCATTTGATAGGCATTTAACTGAATGTGATCAGATTTTTACACCTTTTTAAAACTTTACATTATGACACTTGCAAATGAGAAAATAAAATATTTGTCAGACATTTTGAGTGTTGGTTTAGGAAACATGGCCAAACCCCATTATTAGTTCAGCATATTGCATAAATAGATTGCTCTGACCAGAATATTTAGGGGTAAATATACAGACAATGACTCTGAATTCTTAGGTACCTATGCTGAATTTTCAACAAAAGGTGTTTGATTCTTATTTATGCAAAATGTCTTAAGCCCAGCAGGTGGCTCAGTTGGTTGAGCATCCTACTCCCCCCCCCCCCCCCCCCCAAAAAAAAAAAGGTTTCGGCCTTTGATTCTGGTCAGGTTGCAACATACTAGGTTGCAGGTTTGATCCCTGATTGAGGTACCAGAGGCAATCAATCGATATCCACATTTCTCTCTCCTTTTCCCTTCCTCTCTCAAATCAATGAAAATATCTTCAGATGAGGATTTTAAAAAAATGTCTTAAGACTACATTCAATTTTTTGTACTTAAATGGTATTCCGTATATATGATTTTGTACCTATTTTAAAAAATCAATATTTTTGTATTAAAAATGCAAAACTTGCATGAAAGGAATCACCGATTTTATCACAGTAATCACCTTGGGAAGGGAAGGAGAGGAATGGGAGAAGAGGATGTTAAGGCCTTAGCCGTATCAGTAATGCTTTTATTTCTCTTACAAATAAGCAAGAGAACAGAACTGAATCTTATGTGGAAAAATGTTAATATCTAGGTGGTGAACAAGGATGCCTTTTATATTAACTTTTTGAAAAAATATTTAAAAAGTGTTCCTATACATTTAATATATTTCATTATTAAAAATGCAATGAGCTCTGACCAGTTTGGCTCAGTGGATAGAGCGTTGGCCTGTGGACTGAGGGGTCCTGGGTTCGATTCCGGTCAAGGGCATGTACCTTGGTTGTGGGCACATCCTCAGTGGGGAGTGTGCAGGAGGCAGCTGAATCGATGTTTCTCTCTCATCAATGTTTCTAACTCTCTATCACTCTCCTTCTCTCTTCCTCTCTTTAAAAAATCAATAAAATATATTTTTAAAAAAATGCAATGAAAGAGTATGTGTGAAATTTCCTATATTCTTGACCAACCGGCGTTAGCTGTGTACATCTAATGCACGTCATTTGCTCTAGTAACATTGTCAAAGTTACACACGTTCTCTCCTTTGCACAGGGTTTGACATTAGTTTTACAAATTCAGGCAGCTTGGCTGTGTTAGTTCTCCTACAGTAGATCTAATAAAACCCATGGAAGGGCTCAGGGACACTTACTGAATGAATTGATTATATCTCAGTCCTTTGGTTAAAATCTGCATTTATTACAACTTAATCTTCGTTCATCTTGTAGCGCTTTTTCTCTCTAAAAGAGTCTCATTTAATTTAAATTATGTGAATTACTTTAGCAACCCATACATAGCTCAGAATCAATTGCTGTTATTTTACCCTCGAAAGAATAGCTGTAACATTCATATATTGATATAATATAATAACTTATTAAATGCTTAAGCCATAGCAGGCACTGTGCTAAGCACTTTTCCTGCTATTACACATTAATCCCACAACCAAAAAGTATGGGAGAAGTCTCATCACTTCTGTTTTACGGATGAGGAAGACAGAGGCACAGAAGAGTTCTGGAATGTGTTTCAATCAGGCCGGTTTCCCTCAGAGCCCATGCCCTAACCTACTCTTTCATCTTCCTGAGATATCATCTAGCTCACTATTGCTGTAATTCAGAGGAACATCCCAATGTAGGCATCATGTTTCTTCCTAAGATATGTACTTCTTGCCACATTTGAAAGTTATAATACTAGAATGGCCTTCCAGTTGGTGTGTGGAGCTGGTGGTGTTCCGGCATGCCTACTCACCCCTGTCCAGCTCAGGGCTGTTGAATAGAGGGGACGCACCAGGAATGGTTTTGTACCATCCAGGGTGTAGCTCTACCCTACAAGGCACAGGCTTCTGTTAGTATTAACAGATTGTTTTTCATTCATCAGGGCCTTGTGGTCCTTTTAGGAGGCAACTCCTGTCCTATAGCAAATCCCCCCCCAAACCAGCTCCCCTCAGCCATTGTTTATTCATAAAATGGTGTGTGTATTTGTGGCTAACTTGAATGGATCCTTCTAATTTTTTCTATATTAAAAACACATAATGTTTAGTTGATTTTTTTACTTGACTGGCTCTTTAAAGACCCAAGGGGGTCTTGGACTTGACTTGGTGCCACTTAAGATAACTTCACAGTAGTCAAGAGGTAATTTCATCAAGAAACATTCTGAGCTTCAGTTAAAATGTAAGAGGCTTTTTTTTTTTTTTTTTTTTTTAGCCCCAGGATAAAATAAAATTTCATTTGCTTTTATTTTTCTGCAATAATGCCAATAAGGAGATATTGCCAGGGGCACAAGGGAAGCCAATTCTATAGTTGAACAAATCGATGGTAAATCTACTTGCCAAATCCTAAACATACCCACTGAATGAGTGTTGTGAACACACACACACACACACACACACACACACACACACGCACACACACACACATGCTAAACTATCCAGGGTAAGGATGAGTTCCCCTAAAATAACTTAATCTCCCATTACTAAGATTCTCACATTCTCAAATTCTTCACACATAAAGTGGGTTAGTTATGTACAGTTATGAACTGAAAGCACATAGCATCTTAATTATTAATAACAGATAGCACTTACAGAGTGATAGCATTACTGAATGGTGACTCTGTGCCTGACTCCATTCTAAGCACTTTAATCCTGGAAGCTGGTGCCATTATTATTCCCATTTTTCAGATGAAGAAAACTGAGGCACATAGAGGGTAAGTCTATTGCCCAAGGTCTCACAGCTAATGAATGGCAGTCTTATTTCAAACCCCGTATTTTTTTTTGTCTGTACACTGTATTGTCTCTTGCTGTATCTTCAAACCAAATATAGGATTCCAGAAAATACTACACAAAACTCTAAATGATGATGATGATGGCAACCAATTACTGAGTCTTTATGTATAGGCACTATGGTGGGCTTTTCTTTTTTAACATATCTCATTTAATCTTACTAATCTAGGGATTTAGATTTTATATAGTAAAATTGAAGTTCAGGGAGCTCAGGTAATTTGCTTTAAGTCACAGAGCGAGTTATTGACTGACTTGGGAATTCAAGCAAGTCTACTGCTAGTGCTCATTGCATTTCCTAGCTCCCACACTTGGCATGAGTTCCTAATTTGGTAAGTAAAGAGAACTAGAATATTCTTCTCAGCACTATAATCATCATTAGAAAATTCATGATCACTAATTACCAATAGGAAGCTTGTTATCTTCCCACCTCAGAGTGAGGTTGGGTATAATTTTAAAATACCTTAACATGGTAATATATATATTTATTTCATGGCTTTATAACTTAGTATTTCTGTTAGAACTAATCACTCTGTAGAATAGTGTCTGACTTTTGAATTAAATGCAAATGAATGGCAGGGTCAGAAAGGTATAAACTGTGAACGACTGCACTTTTTCCTTCATATTTGCTCATAATTATTAATTGGGAGGGGGAAAGAACAGAAAATAAACATCTTAAATAAGTCAAGATTTCCCATCCCTTTAAATTTACGGAGATCCAGTAGATGGAAACATAGTCCGATTCCAGACAATAAAAGCAAAATGACAAGTCCCAGGTGGTGGGATCTCATGTTGAGAGTTGAAGGCCAAGAGTCTGAAGAAGAAAAGTCTCCCTGTGAGGAGAGGCATCTGCCTCCTAGGCCCCTTGCCCAGCAAGCACACGCCACTGGCCCAGGCTGCCTCGTTACCTTAGAAGTTTGAGGATGAGGTTCTGGTTTAGGAAGGTTAAGTCACTGCCCCACGTTCATACAACTAGGAAAAGGTGACGCCTAAACCTAACCCCAGGCAGGTCTGAATTCAGCCAGGGCTCTTGGCTATTGGGCCATTCCACCTTGGTTTCTAGGTAGCCAAGAGACTTAGGAGTGGAGATGGCTTCTCTGTAGGCTTACCTCACCAAATTATCAGTGGAGTAAACATGCTTTTCAAATGTTCACTTGGATTTTAATGTTATTACTTCTGAGTGCATTTTCAAATATGAAAAATGGTTAATATAAAAAACTTACAAGAAAAGAATCTCTAAATATATTGAGTTTTCTTTTTGTACCTTTTATGGGAAAGCTCTTTGGAGATTTTTAAGGAATTGAAAATAGGCTGGGTATAGTAATCCTATATTATGCAGTATTTTGAGCAAGGCCAATTATATTAACTTGATTACAATATATTTTTACTTTTTGAACCACATCAATACAAGACAAAAGAACACACACTGAGCAAGTAATTTTTGCCCTTCTTTTTTGTTATAATTTGACCACTTTGTAAGACCTGGGTAGATATCTTTGTATCAACAGATTCAGGCATGTACTTTTTTCCTGAGAAGATGATTGTGTTTATATTACAAAGATTAAAACACACACACATAGTGCTATGTGAATGTGGCCAAGTCATCTACTTGGAACTGTAAGTATCTTGGTCTCTTCTGGCACTGCGCGGAAAACATGGTGCCATTGGGCATGTTTCTAAAACCCTCAGACAAGATTTCATGAGTGGGCCCAGCTGGCATGGCTTAGTGGTTGAGCGTCAACCTATGAACCAGGAGGTCACAGTTCGATTCCCGGTCAGGGCACATGCCCGGGTTGTGGGCTCAGTTCCCAGTAGGGAGTGTGCAGGAGGCAACAGATCAATGATTCTCTCTCATCATTGATGTTTCTATCCTCCTCTTCCTCTTCCTTCATCTCTGAAATCAATTTCTTTTTTAAGATTTCACGAGTAGGCAATATTGATTTCTCTGTAAATGTATCTTTTTTTTCATTTTAGGAGGTTTGTGTACTATATACAATCAACTATTTTAGTACAGTTTCTAAAATAAAAAATTTAAATACAATCAATGCCTATTCACTATATGCAGAGTACCAACCAAGCTTCTACTTTGAAGCTTATTTCCTTAAAGGTAATTATGGGCTGGGAGAGATGGAGCAAGCAAGGGCCAAACAAAGCAAAGGATGAAACTAGCCCCTGGTAAGGGGATGGGTTTGTAATTGGCAAAATGATCAGCCATTAAATTATCAGAAGAACAAACTCCTAATAATCCTTAAGGAATTTTCTCCATCACAAATTCTCAAGTGGTGGGGCAGAGTGGTGCATTTTACTTGGACACTGGAACAGAAAAATCAGAGGGAAATACACATCAGTGGATCGGGTTTCTACCGCGCACTCCTAAATTCTACCTCGCAAGGGCCGGCGGCCTCGCAGGAATAAATTGGGGTGTTCTATTTTGGGCCTAACTCTAGGAAACAGCTTCTAGGATTGACCTGATCTAAGAATGAGTTATAGATATTATAACCAACTTTTCCTCCACACCAATACCCGTCCCTCCAGAAATCTTAATAGGCTTTTGAGAGCCCCCATTTAGAGCCGCTGCATAAAATGATACTTTGATGAAAAGGGATTGGAACACGGGTTAAAGCCGACATTGAAAGGTGACTGTGGAGGGCACGGTGTTCATACAATCCTCCTTTAATATGTGTGGTGTGCACCTGTGATAAGATGATTCATTACCTGGGGCCGCTCTTTGACAAGCTCTATCGTTCAGCCCTCGGGGTTCTGACGGGACAATCCTGCACCCGCCCAGGAAATATAACAAGGTCAGCTTTTTTCCCTGTGACCTAACCGGAGATGGTTTAGCTTATAATGCATCTCTGTTTACTATTTATGTAAAATAAAAGCAGGGTTCGAGATATCACAGTTCCTGTTCTCCACAGAGCTGGCCAAGCAGGGATGCATAAACTCACTAGCAGGTAAATAACTCCGGGAGGAAAAATCTCAGAGAGGGTGCAAGCTCCTTCTCCCTTGTGTGTCATCACCAGAAATACTGTTAATAAAGATTAAAAATGCATGTAAACTATATTGCATATATACATACAATAATACCTGGAGAAATAAGATTAAAATGGTGAGCCTAGGAAAAAAGTAAAAGAAATGGTAACATTTGAGACAGAGTGTCAGGCCTCTGAATGGAGGGCACCCCGACACCATCAGCTTCAATTCTGGTTTGTTTTTCAAACAGCTTTTATATTAAATGGGGTTTTGAAGATGGAGCCACCCTCATCTTAAGCTCCATCAGTATTTCGGTGACCACAACACTGGCACATGAGTGGTGTAAGGGAGTGCGCGTGCTGCTCAGGACATGAGGAAGGTTTGCTGGCCCGGCAGACTGAAGGGAACCTACAAGCACACAAGAGACCACCGAGCTTCCATGAGCATCAGCAAGAAGCTAGGCATGTGCAGCCAACTTGCAGTGGGCTTCACTCTAACGCACCCTTTTTCTTTGATTTTTTACACAATTTTGTCAGTCTTTTCCGATCACCTCCCCATACATCCAGAAACTGGCTTATAATGTCAATTTATTAAGCTTAGAAATTTTAGAGAAGTTAGAGAAGGAAACTTACCCATTTCCAAAATTACCCAAGTTTTTAAAGAATGAAAAAATAAAAAAACAAAACCAAAATTTTATTTTTAAAATTTATCTTTTTTAAAAAAATACCCTATTATGAAAAGTTAATTTCTTCAATTAAGGTCTGCAAACAAGTCACCATATAGAAATAAAAACAAAATGTGACAGATATTCTGGGGAGAAGGAAAAAGAAATCTTCCTTCTAAAATATAGAAAAACCTCCCAACCCTTCTCCCATTCTTGACATTGCTAGTAAACATTATTTATTTGCCTCATATAGATGTGGTTACATATCACTGTCATGCAAAAGAAATTCATTTCCTTTCCGAGTTCAATCTGCCATAAATATTCACTCTTGTTCCCATCTCCCACTCACCTGTCCTTGTGCATTAGTAACTAGTTGACCTGTGACCCCCTGAAGACTGGAGAGGGCATTGCCAAAGGCCTGTGAGCTTGCTATGGAGCCCATGGCTGCTGCTGCTGCAGCCGCTGCAGCCTGACTTGCTAGTGGATTATTAACCAGCTGCAAAGAGAGAAAAGATTAGGGTGAAACCACCAGAGACGCACAGGGACAGCACACGAATACAACATTCACTGGAGGGAGAAAGTTCTCGCCCCAACTAGTTCATGCAAAGGGCCCGGAACCCACCAGAGGGGGCCTGGTGCACATTCCCTCAGAAGCTGTGGGGGTTGGGGGTGGTTGGAAATGAGGCTGGGAGAAAACTATTCTCCACCAAGACTAGGGTGCTTAATGGAGCCTGGGTTTAGGACTAGTCCAGGAGAGAGTGAGGTGGGTCCCTGGGGTCTTCCTAGGTGGGGAAATGATTTGGGAGAAGTCCCTGCCTTTTGTCCTCTAGACTACATAAAACTCTGAGGAAATGTCCACTTTTCTTGAGGGAACCAAACAGAATGTGGGATTAAAACAGGAGTAAGAGTGAAAGAGAGGAATATATTTTTTTGGGATTTTTTCAAATAAATTGATCTTTTTCATTTGGGAATTGCGGTTTCTTTTAGGGTTATTGGGTAAGGCCGATGGCTCACTCCACCTCCTTCTCTAAAGAAGAAGGAAACCAAAGTCAGCAGAAATGGAAACCTCCAACCTCTGTGCTTTCAGAGGGTGAGTCTAGAGTCCCTTTTTGAGGGACTCACCCTGACCATGAGATTCAAGGCCAATGAGAAAGGTCCTATGGTGAACGGTCAGGTTGACATCTGCTTACTATTTTAGCTGATATATACTGTTCTGTTGGCTTCTTTCCTGGGACAAGAGTGAAATAGAAAGAAGAATTTGATTGGGAAGGGGGGGCACTCAACGGGGAGGTTATGGCTGCCAAAATCAGTTTTTCATGGAGACCAATTCAATATTCTTTATCCTGCCAATTTTCCACACCACAGGTTTTCAGGCCTTCTGACCATGAGGCAGAAGTGTAGCTTGAACTAAAATCTGCATTTAGGTTAATGACTAGATATAAATTCAAGAAATATTATAACTATTTTCACAGTATTGGTTTTGATACATGAATTTCATTTGTATTTATTCTAAGGTGTTATTTTTCCCCATATAGTTCCTCTCAAGTACAACAATTGTTGTGTGTAGCAATGCATTTTCCATCACCAGTTCCCACATCCATGAAATTCCTGCATTTTAGCAGGAACCTGCCAAGGCTAAGACTTGGGAGAAAAAGAATTAATGCCATACTTAATGCAAGGCCTGGAAGCTCTTTGAAAGATGCCTCTTCCTTCTTTCCTTCTTTCTTTCTTTCTTCTTCCATTCTTTGTCTCACTCTCTTTTCTTTCTCTCTTTCTTTTCATTCTTTCCCCCCCAAAATATTTCATTATTTAATTACTTTGAAAATTTGCCTAGAATTTATACCATTTCACAATGAGGAAATACTAGTTGTCAAAGGAACAGAAAGAAGAATAGGAATTAATAATTCTTTCTTCATAAATGTGATATTTTTATCTTATTGGTTTCTTTATTTATTACCAATTTTTGCATAACTAGTTCTACAGTAATCCCATTGACCTAGCACATTTTTTAAAAATGAAAATCCATTTTAAGCTCATTCCTTTATGTCTTTTGCCTTTATCTCTCTACTAGAAGACGATAATGATTTTCTTTTTAAGGAGAAAAAAAATTCTCACTCATCAGCCTCAAGAGAAGCCCTGTCTTATGCCAGATTACCACCATGAGATTTAAAATTCAGGTTGCCTTGATCTTGGTTTTCTGGGTATATTTTGACAGTGTATATGAGGCAAGTAATGGTAATATTAAGAGAGAACTCTTTTTGTTTTTGGCTTGACTACCTAAAGGGATAAAGTTCATAGTGTGTTCATTTTTCACTCGTAAAGTAAAGAGATCCCTTGAGGAATCCCATCCCCAAACTGCCAGACAGGGACTGCCCATCGGTATACTAGTCTCAGACTGTCTGCCAGCTGCTAGGTTTACATTTCTTTTATGTAGTACAAGTGGAAATCATAATGAAATTCCTGAGTTTCAGGGAGATCTCAAAATAATCTTCCTAATCCGCAAAGAAAGATTAAATTATGTGGAGTTTGGTTTTAGTGTTGAATATACAATTTTGGATGAAAAATGTAAGTCAGTATACACTGAGCGGCCAGATTATAATGACTGGCCAGATTGTTATGATCACCCCATCAGTGCTTCATTGACACTTCCAAAAATACTGAATATTGAACACTTCTTAAGCAAATACTCCCAAGGTTTTATTATTATTATTTGCATAACTAATTCACTTCATTGTACTGATGGGGTGGTCATAATAATCTGGTCGGTCATAATAATCTGGCCACTCAGTGTATATGGAATTCTCTCTGAAGAAAATAGATGTGATTCCTATTTAATGAAGGGAAAATATTTTTAGAAGTTGTAAGACATTTCTTAACCTCTAGGTCAATCAAAAATTCACGTAGGAAACTGTGGAATTACTCTCTGGATACAATACAGCAGTGCAGAGTGAGAATTTTCCACATTTAGGACACTTGTGTGTTGTTCAGCTATAGTCCCATGTATTTTCTGTAAATACAGGCATTATATAAAGGTTAAATTATTATTCTAAATGTAAAACCAAATAGATCCTTAACGGTGGGCTCTGAGCCTTTGTGTAATGGGGCCAGGAATGGGTACCTTCTGCTGCTTTGGAAGATTGCTTCAGCAACCACAAATGTACAGATTTTGTTCATTTTTAATGTTTATTTCCTCTATATCTGGGCCTAGATCGAAACCCAATTTGTTCCTTTTTGCTGCCTTTCATTCTTAATGGTGCAAATGCCAACTGGATGACTCTTTTATTTCCAGTCTGGCATCCCTAGGTCTGTGTGAAAAGCAAGTGGGCTCTCGGGAGATGCCTTGCTGGCCCCTGGAACTAGAGCTGGAACTAGCGGCGAGGGAGTGTGGTGTGTGCAGACAGCGGCTACAAGTCAATCTGTAAGCTGACAGCATTTCAGGTGGACCATTGGGCTGTTGATGGATACAACTTGATATCTTTTGGCTTTTCTGTCTGCATCTGCCAAGGCAGGGATGTTATATGCAGAAGACATGTGGCAAGGAGGGGGGAGGGGATGGTGGGGAAACCACAGTGTTCTCTTCATCACCTCAGGTCATGTCACTCTGTGTTGTCCCCAGTCATGTCCTATTAGCAGTGTTCCTATCAACGCTTCCTCGTGATCGGAGACTCGGGGTAGATTTGGACAGCGGGGCGCCCAGGCACAATAAATGCACATAATGAGCATGCTAACGTTCTGGGGTCAACTGGATATTTTGAAGTTGCTGCCAAGTTTAGGCCTTCAGATCTTTCATTGCCAGTGTGCCTGACCAGCCAAGGATGGCCCAGATAAAGTCTGACTGCATTACGTACTTGTACTTTCAACAGACCAACTTGGAAGACATGCTGAATTCTAGTGCATACAATTTATAAACGCGGAAGATCTCAAAGCAAGGATCTGCAGGGGGCCAGAGTTCTCATGCTCCAACCAAATGGATTCTGGTCTATGCATACATCAAGCTATAATTCTGGAACCTTAGATAGTCTAAAAACCTACTAAGAGAAACACGGATTTCTTAAGATACCATCTCCCAAACTTTTAGGGAATAAAATAACAGAATAATTTTTAAAATAGTTTTGTTCAAGTAAGGAAGGACCCCCAAACCTCACAGAGCCATGTCTTCCATTCATGCAGTTGAAGGCATCGGCTCTGAAACCAGACTGCCTGGGCTGTGACTTTTAGTAAACCATGCCTCCTTGTCTCATGGGTAAAATGGGTGTAAAAAGAGTATCCATTTTACTATGTAGAAAAATGGAAAATGTTTATGATATAAGTGAATAAAACAATACAAAATGAAAAAATATGCATTTAAAAATAGCAGTTATTTCAGGTACACGCTCACAGAGTAATGACGAGAATTAAATGAGATTACACATGCAGAAGTTTGAGAACAATACTTTGCACATATCACATTCTTAATAAATGCTCGTATTCTCACAGTTCATATTATGTTTGAGGATGTTGAACTGATCAGTTTATCAGAATTTGAATTCAACTCAACAAATATCTTTCCACTTTTGAAATATTGCAAACCCAGGTATGTTCTCTATTTTTACATTTTAACTGTATTCTCTAATTTTGCTGTACTTATTTTTTTTTTTAAGTATCTTTTTATTGATTTCAGAGAGGAAGGGAGAGGGAGAGGGAGAGGGAAAGACAGAAACATCAATGTGAGAGAATCATTGACCAGCTGCCTCCTGCATGCCCCCCACTGGGGATTGAGCCCCCAACCTGGGCATGTGGCCCCCGCCCCCCCCCTCCCCCCGGAATCGAACTTGGGACCCTTAGGTCCGCAGGCTGATGCTCAATCCACTGAGCCAAATTGGCTAGGGCACTGTACTTATTTTTTAAAGGGTAGCTTAAAAGAAAATATTAGCTAACTAACACGATTATTAGATGAGGTGAGTAAAAAGACAAATAAGTTGGTTAAAAATATTTCAGACTGGCCTAGCCAGTGTGGCTCAGCGGTTGAGTGTTGATCCAGGAACCAAGAGGTCGCTGGCTCATATCTGGTCAGGGCACATGCCCAGATTGCAGGCTCAATCCCCAGTAGGGGGCGTGCAGGAGGCAGACGATTGATGATGTTCCTTTCTCATCAATGTTTCTGTCTCTCTATTACTCTCCCTTCCTCTGTCTCTCAAAATTAATAAAACACATAAAAAATATTTCAGACTGGAGGAGCTCATAAAGAAGTATTTTAAAACATGATTTCTCCTGTTTGTCTTGGGCTTCTCATATTTGATTATTTATAGAGAAAATGGTGTTTTAATTTTGAGGCCCGTGTCAGTATGTGACAGACCAGCAAGGGAAACCTCCTTTCTAGTACATTATCCACACACTTAGTTTACATTTGTTAGATTTCTACAAGGACACCCATTTTGGAGTTTAATTCCTGTGTTATGTCAAAATATTGTGAATAAATCCCACACTTGCTGATTTGATAGTGGAGCCATGCAGGAAAAAGATTTATTTTAAATTTTTTAAAAATAGGATTTGCAGTTTCTACATCAACATATCAACATTGGTCATTGAGTATAAATCTATAGAGCTTTTGTGCACATTCTTGTTATCTGTGGATACTAAATGTAAAGGGTAGTGAGAAGAAAAGCTTTGATAAAGTCTCTTTTTTTAAAAATATATATATTTATTGATTGATTTCAGAGAGGAAGGGAGAAAGATAGAAACATCAATGATGAGAGAGAATCATTGATTGGCTGCCTCCTGCACACCCCCCCACTGGGGATCAAGCCACACCCAGGCATGTGCCCTTGGCCGGAATCGAACCTGGGACCCATCAGTCCGCAGGCTGATGCTCTACCCACTGAGCCAAGCCACCTAAGGCTGATAAAGTCTCTTGAAGACACACTCTTAAGTGATGTCACATATGTATGACATTAAATAAGTGTCACCATAGATGATGGAGCGTGTATCTTGATCCAAGTCTTGCCCCATCTTCTCTTTCTCAGAAATATGCACATTCTACTGCTTGGTAAAGAATTCAGGTTTTTTGAATCTGAACATTAGTAATAGCAATACTTTTCATGAAATTTTGCTGATGATGTTATTCTATTATTAGAAATCTTTTTTACAAAAATATGGCAGCAGGATGAGGCAGTTTAGCTATGGTATTATATTCCCATTTTATGCATTTATTCCAAGAGGGCCTTATGAATACAGAGGCTCAAAACCTTCCTTTGGAGCATAATGGACCCATGATCTATAGTTTTATCATTCTCTTCATGAGCTATGTGGATTTTATAGAGTATGGATTTTGGAGCAGCTCTCTTTGCTACTAACTTTTCAATTTAGAATCCTGAAAATGTGGTGCAATTTGTTTTTCAATGAGGATGTTCATAAATGCATTCATCTCACTCTACTCCTTATTTAGGGTACAAAGTGACTTGCAGTGGCTGCCTGGAAACAGGAAGACAATCGTGGCTTTTTGAGTTCACTCACATACATTCCGTCTTGCTTTTCTTACACTGTGTATGTGAGAACTGTGTCTCAGTTCCTTAGGATTCTTTTAACCAAATCAGCACTTCCACGTCTTACCCTCACGTCTTCTCTCCAAATGTCAAGGAAATTCCAGCAGATACATACAGGTCATATTCATCTCAACAACATACTTGATGTGTGTTTTAGCCTACTAGGCTTTCCCCCGTGGTCTCATGATTATAATGAAAAGGAAAATGGGGGGCGGGGGGGGGGGGGGCTGGCAACCTAGTTCAGTATCTGGTTAAAACTAGTCTTACTTCCCCACTCTGACTGATTTGGGTGGAGCTGCAGAGCCCAACCCCGGGGGCTCCACCACAGCTGACGTGGGCGGAGCTGCGGGGACCCTCAGGGGCCGCCACAGGAGGAGATATACAGGTCAGAGCCTCCCCACGAGTTCAGTTCAGGCCTTGGATCCGGAATTCCCCTGGACTAGCAGATCTGTGAAATGAAGGTTAAACTTTCCTCCCTCAGAGCTGGCTGATCGTTCTCCCGTGCCTTCTGCCACAACAATCACACGTTATAAAACTCATATCGCAGTTAGGAATAAGCTCGTGAAGTTGAATATGGAGCCAGGTTTTCCTGCTTGCTCTCTGCGCAGGTCTCCATAGAGATGACAGCATGCTAGATGCGGACCATCCACATTTCTGCCAACAGAAGTCTGATCATTGTTGAGAAGTCTCATGCCGGAGTGGCGAGATTTGCAGTGATGACTCAGGCACTGCAACGTACTAAGATACCCTGATTCATCAATGTAAAATCACATTGAGTTCAGGATAGTTTTAGAATAATTTATATTTTAATTTCGTGGTAAAACTTTAAGTATACTAACTTTCTATTAATGCTTCAAGACCCAGCCATGTTGGTTAACAGGGGAATTTTTAAAGCTACTACTAACTTTTCTAACTCTTAGTGACTTTTCTAAAAGAAAGTTACTACTATCTTTTCCAGAAAGGATGAGGAGGGGAGGAGTTCCAATTCCCCCAGAGAATTTAGATCCCGCTCTATCTAAGGCAGGGGTCCTCAAACTACGGCCCGCGGGCCACATGCAAATACAAATCTTGTATTTGTCCACGTTTTGTTTTTTTACTTCAAAATAAGATATGTGCAGTGTGCATAGGAATTTGTTCATAGTTTTTTTTTTTTTTAAACTATAGTCCGGCCCTCCAACGGTCTGAGGGACAGTGAACTGGCCCCTGTTTAAAAAGTTTGAGGACCCCTGATCTAAGGCACAGAAGCTGGGTGTTCATGCTTCACAGAGATTCCCAGAAGAGCTCCCGGGTTGAGGAGAGGCCTGGGAATGAAAGCCCAGGCAATGTTGCATCGCTGGCTCTTTGCTCTTGGGGGGAAGTGGAGTCCTTGGACGGAGGATGCAGGTGCTGGTCATTGAAAGCCCTGCCTAAGGGGTGAGGGGAACTCACAGAAAAAAGGGATTCCAAGGGATCTGGGTGGAGCATTAGCACTGCCTGCTACAGTGCAAATGTCACTTCCTTTTACTCGTTAATGTTTACTCCCAGAAACATTTATTCAGTACCCACTATGTTTTGGGCGCTGTGTGAGGGGAGACTGTGAGTGACAGATTGGCATGTTCCTTACCCTCATGGCACATTAAATAGGGAAAGAGCTTTTGGTGGGAAGGAATGGGAAGTAGAAAAAGATGAGTGGGCAAGGGGGCAGGACCCAGACCTTTTCATGGATCCTCAACTATGCCAGGATGTTTGTATTTGCTGTTTTTAAGTCTATAACTCTCCCATTCAGACATCTCTTTTTCCCAGGCTATCTCCTAAGAGACACCTTCTTGACTACCCTAGCTAAATGGCATTCCCCTCCCCCCCTTTTTTTAGAGATTCATGCCAAAACACATATAAACAAATGATATAATGTTTGTGTTTATTTCAAAATAATCCAGGATGGGGTGGGGAGAGTGGGTAGGGAGAGAGATGAGGGTCTTGGTTTGATCATTGTAGAAGCATAAAGGTGGATATTGACCTTCAAACAACATGGGTTTGAACTCTGGGTGTCCATTTATATGCAGATATTTGAAATAAATACAGTAAATATATTTTCTCTTATGATTTTCTTAATAGCATCTTTTCCCTCTAGCTTATTTTATTGTAAAGAATACAGTATATGACACATACAGAATATCCCAAAATATGTGCTAACCAATTGTTTATGTTATTCGTAAGGCTTCTGGTCAGTCAATAGTAGCCTATTAGTACAGTGGGCCCTCCCCATCGGTGGGTTTTCAATGGTGGATCAAAAATACCATGTTTGATCTGTAGTTGGTAGAATCCATGGATGTGAAACCCGAGGGCATGAAGGGCTGACTGTAGTTAAGTTTTTGAGGAGTCCAAAGTTACACATGAATTTTTTGACTGCATGGAAAGTTGATGCCCCAGTTCCCTGTTCAAAAATCAATTGTCCTATTTTTTCTACTTTTATATTTGCTTGCAATTTTCCATAATAAAAAGTTTTAAAAATTTATTTTTCACTCTCCATCACATCTTCTTACTTGTTTCACAACATTTTGAATCTAACAGTGTATTACTCATTTGTTTGCTCTTTTCATTCCTCTCTCTAGGATTTAAATGTTTGCTGACTGCTAAATCTTCAGCTCCTTCAAGAGTACCAGGCACTCAGTAGGCCTTCAACCAATGTTTATGAAATAAATGTATGAAGAAGTGAGTTGAATATCTCTTGGCCTCACTGGGAACCTGGTGGGAGGTTGACCCTTCAATATTTATAAAAAAGAGTAAAAATTTTGGAGGCAAATTTGTCTAAACTCTTCTGACATTGTCATACTTTACAGCAAGCATGTCAAACTCAAAGGCTAACATGGGCCAAATAAACAAGGTTTAAGTTTATGTGTGCTGCAAAAAAAAAAAAAAAGCTTCAATTTTCATAGAAACATACGTTTATTTCGATAGAGACATGCTGAATTCAAAGGGTAATCGTTAACA
Organism: Myotis myotis; assembly: GCF_014108235.1. Taxonomy (NCBI): domain Eukaryota; kingdom Metazoa; phylum Chordata; class Mammalia; order Chiroptera; family Vespertilionidae; genus Myotis; species Myotis myotis. The sequence continues at coordinate 10,331,306 of NW_023416315.1, forward strand.
TAATAGAACATTTTAATAAAAAAATATTTTTTCTTCAACATTCACTTACCAGACACTGAATAACTGCACAAATTAATAATCATAATGCAAATACCACTATTTTTCTTGTTCTCCGAAAGTGAAATATTTCCTGTTGCGCACACCAAACAAGTCAGTACAAGACTAATGATGTGGCAATTGCCTGCTGAAATATTCGCTGCTGGTATTAGTGGAGAGAAATGGTGCGCCTGTGCATAAAGTGCATAAGGGAAATGAATGCAATACGGTTATAGTAATCAGTCATTAGTGAACGCTGTAGTTTGTTATTAATAATTATATGTAACAGGATATTGTAAAAATTAAGTTAAGAAATTTTTATTAAAATGTTTCTTACATACCGTTATATTGGCTGGGCCGCAAAAATATTCATTGTGGGCCACATGTGGCCCATGGGCTGCGAGTTTGACATGCTTGCTGTACAGTCTCCCACACCATGCTGACTGACTGGTAAAAGCCTGAAACATGGGTGACATGGTTCTGAGGTTCTTGAATAACCCCTGATGTGTCAATCATGTGAATTGGCACCAGCCCTTACAGTTTTCCTTCAGCTGCCCAGACAGATTCCCAGAGGTGAAAGGGGGACTGGACAGCATTTCTGACTGGCTGGGAATACTCCAGGATATAAAACTCAACAATGACAGCATCTAAAGATGAAGACCCACAGATACACTGGGCATCTTGGATCAAAAGTCCCCTGACTTTCCTAGAGTTTGCATGGCTGGAATTGAGTGGGGACATGGCTGGGAAGAGGGCTTAATCTCTAGGTTTGATGTTATTTGGGAGCTGAAGGATAAGGTGGCATGGAATGAGGATTTTTACATTTATCCTTGGGCTATGGTGAAAGAGGTAGAGTTGGACCATGGAGCCTACATTTGTACCCAGCCTTGTGGACAAGAACAAAGCCCATGCAGACAGCAGCATGGACAGGAGCAGAAGGATGGACTCAAGTACTTCTGGGCACAAGCAATGCTGCTTTGAGGCCAGATTATGGGGGCAACATCAGTGAACGAGGGGGCAGGCCCTCCCTTTGTGCAACCTCACTGTGGTGGAACTTCATAGGATATCTTCCCACTTGGGCATTTAGATGGTTTATGGCTCCTAGAACCAGTGGACACAGGGTCAAGAGTAAGACTCTAGTCAGATGTCACAAACCTTGGACATCATTGCATCTATGAGCACATGTGGACACCTGTGAGAGTGTTCTAGAAGCACACTGAAAAAAGAGGTAAATTCTGCAGGAGGCCCAGGCCAGATTGTGCAGCATTACCCATGAGATCAGCACTGAGATCAGGACTGCTTCAAAGAGGAGAAGGAAATAAACAAGTCTGGTCGGCACACTATGATTTGGTAGCAAACTATAAGGAAGCTCTCCAAAGGGAAGCAATTCTCTTTCAGTTTGAAATTTACGGATAACACAGTCAAGCCCAAAATTGAGGGGAAAAAATAGCTTTTAACTTATCCCAATACATTTGATTTTGAAGTAGAGAGGTCAGCATTATGGAAACACACCAACTCTAAATCAGATTTCATCTAAGTTATATGTAGACAAATACTGTGTTACCACAAGCCTACACATCTCATTTCCTTTTCTGTCTAGTCCTTCATTTAATAACCTGAAAATCTATCTTTTTATTGAGTTTGGTGCTATTTTCTTACTTACATACAATAGTGCTACTCTTACCAATTGCCTATTGTCATGGCACATTAGTTAGGTGAATTTGTTGATATCTCTGTGTTTTTTATTCTATCATCCAGTTTAAACAAGTGATTGGGAGCACTCCTGTGATGAAAGAAAAAAGGCTATACTTAAAAAAAAAGAAATAAATTGCTGCCACAGTACAGTAGTTGGTATTATTTTAGTTTGGAGCTATAGGAACACACCGCACACTCTTTCCCTGCCCATGCCTACTTTGCTTAAGTTACTTCCCAAGACTTGTGGAGAACCTGCAGGGAAAAGAGGTGCTATCAAGGGCAGAAGAAAGAAAGGATGCAAGACAGAGTATGGTCTGCCCTACGGAGCCTCAACTCTGCTCATTAGCTATTTCCGATAGATAGCCTGGGCCCCAGGCTAACGCAGTGGTGAACACGGCAGGTGCCTCTTGCCTTGAGGAGCTTCCAGTCTAGTTGATCAACTGTTGATTTCTGTTCCTGGAAAGCCCTGCTGTAAGAGTGTGGAGCAGGGAGTCCAGATGAGGCCTCAGGCAACCAAACCACTTAGGAACCAAATCTGAAGGGAATTTTAGGAGTTGATTGGGGAAGTGGGAAGGGGAGAGAAAAGGCTTCCCAACCACTAGGAATGGTGTGGTCACAGATGTGGAGGTGAGAGACAGCATTTGGTGGGTGTGGAGCCACTAGGCTGTTACTTGGATATCTTGGGAAACAGAAAGTGAAAGAAAGGAAGTGGCAGATGATGAGGTAAGGAGAGCTGTGGGTATGACACTTTATAGGGCTTGCCCTTCATTCTAGGGCAGAGGAACATGCCCAGATCTGGGTTAGAATGGTCACTTTGGAGACTGAGTTGGACTGGGGTGGGTGGGGGCAGGTCAGACTGGAGCGGAAGGAGATCCAGAGGCCCATGAAGCAAAGACAGGGGCAGAAGGCTGCTCTTCACTAGGAGAAGGGTGTGGCTTGGGCTACCTTTGTACATGGAAGCACAGTCTAGCTCACCATCCATTGATTCAGCAAACATTGAGGATCAGCTATATGCCACATACAGAGATGTGGTCTTGAGAAAGCTAAAAGGCTAACCTTCCTATAGCACTTTAAGTTGAACTTGCCCAACATTTGGAGCCTTCCCAAAGAAGCAGAACCAAACTATGTTGTCAACCTGATGCATGATAACCTCTATTTTGTAAAAACTGCTGTTTAAAATACTCTGCTATTTTTAGACGGTCCCTTGTTCTATAAATTAACGTTGCTTTTAGCCTCTATCTGTTTCTACCCACCCCCAGACCAGGTGCCTGTTAGTTATCTACTAAGTGGTGCTGTGCTTAAGGCCTTAGCTCCCTACAAGATAGTTACAAGGCGCACTGTCCCCCCCTCCCCTCCCCAAACCCAGCACACAGGGTTTCTTTTGTTTTGTTTTTTAAAGCCTTCGAAAGGTCCGGAAGTCTCATTCCAAATTTGGGAGACAAAGAGGCCTAGAAACTATAAAAACAGAAAGCTTCCTCCATGCTGGTGCTCAGAATTTGAGACACATTCCTCTGAACCTGCTAGCGTAATAAAGCAGTGAAACTCCATTTCTCTAAGCGTTGCTTGGTTTTTCTCCGGTCTTCTGTAACAGTCTCTTTCCCAAAGATCTTCCAGGATGTACAGAAATAGATATGTAGACAGATAAATTATGAGCCAATGGGTCCCAGCCACGGTAGGGTGGGCTCAGTGAGCTGTGGGAGCCTTGGAGAACTGGCTAGCTCAATGCAGGAAGAAGAGGGGTGTCAGGAAAGCTTCACAAAATAGTTGATAGCTCAATCCTGAGTAAATTATAGGTCTAGTAAGCAGGCATTTAGAGCTGAAAAAGACCAAGTTCAAAATTATGGGAACATCAGAATGTCTGGTATGTTCCAAATGTCCAGAGCAAATTAGGCAGGAAAATTTTGAGCTGGGTTCTGAAGGCACAGAAAGAAGAATGTGTGTGTGTGTGTGTGTGTGTGTGTGTGTGTGTGTGTGAGAATGGCAAGCATATGTTCATATGCTATAGAGCAGTGGTTCTCAACCTTCTGGCCCTTTAAATACAGTTCCTCATGTTGTGACCCAACCATAAAATTATTTTCGTTGCTACGTCATTACTATAATGTTGCTACTGTTATGAATCATAATGTAAATATCTGATATGCAGGATGGTCTTAGGTGACCCCTGTGAAAGGGTCGTTGGACCGCCAAAGGGGTCGCGACCCACAGGTTGAGAACCACTGTTATAGAGTGTCTCCTGGGCAATTTCCCTGTAAGCTGTTGCTATGAAAACACCTAAATATTCAGACCCTTTGCAAGATTATGGAGATAAGCTTAACAGCTTTGCAGCTTAGGTAACAACACTGATTGCTAGTCAGCAGGTCTTAAAATATTTATTTTATTAAAGGGAATCTAAACTGCTGACCAAAAATTAACCATGAAATTTTGAGTAATCAAAACAAAGTCATCCTCTTTTGTTTGTTACAAAAAAATTACAGAAATGTATTATGAAGGGCCACCATTGTATCCATGGCCGCCTCTGCATGTGAAGACTAAGCTGTGAATTTTTAGAAATTATAATGATATAAATTAATTATAAGTTTATGATAAGATTTCAGGTCTCTGAAAATCTATCCAGACAAGATGGAAGTCTCTTATTTACTTCGGGGTTATTTTACTCCTGAATATGTGTATTTTTTATAGATATTAGTTTTACCATTGAAATTTAAGAAACTTTTCATTAGTTCAACTGTTGAATTGATCACTTATAAAGAACAAAAAAATATGTGTTTTTTTCCTTCCATCCCACTAACCACATTGGTTATTAAAATGTGCTTGTAACAAATGTTATGCATAATATCTTGGTTTTATCCACCCATGGGCAAGCTGTTATTAAATTTTATTGTTATGCATAATGGCCTGCTTGCCTCATAAAATTTATTCACTGAACAGCTGTTGTAGGAGAAAGCTAGTCAGAAGAAGCGCTATTCTTCCCACAAAACAATACTACATTTGGGTCATGAATTATTTTTTCCCCAAGGACCAGCAGAAATCAACCCACTTATTATTGGTATGCAATTAAACTTTTGAATATCTACTTTCTTGAATTCACAATAAGGATCAGATTTTCTATTTAGACTATAAGGAGAAGAAATGGCATTTCTGGTCATGTCATCTTTAAGTGAGTGTCCATATGCAGCCATGGGGTAAAAACCTATGATGGTTCCTTCATTGTAAAGAGTACAGAGGTGCCCTGGCTGGTGTGGCTCAGTTTGTTGGGTGTCATCCAGTGAGCTGAAAGGTTGCCGGTTCTATTCCTGATGGGCTCATACCTAGGTTTCCAGCTCAATCCCCAGTAGGGGCCATGCAGGAGGCAGCCAATCGATACTCTCCCCACCCCCTCTCCCTCCCTCTAAAAAAATCAATTAAAAAAAAAGAGTAAGAAGTATTTTTGGCAGCTGCCACACCCATGTCAGATTAGCTTTGGCCTTGGTGCCCAGAAGAGAACTCTACCATTAGAAAAAACAAATGGTCCAAACTATTAGAGACAATATGACTGTTAGAAAGAGGAAGATAAATACATGAAAGAGAAAACAAAAAAAATCAGAATACTCAGAAAAAAATATAAAGTACTCCTGTGTTCACAAAATATATTGGTTATAGGTTGATCTAAAAAATTAAGCTAACAGTAAGGACCACTACCTGTAGGAGCTGTTAGCCCAGAAAACATAAAAAGTTGTTGTATAGATTGTTTTGGAACTTCCCATTAATAAAGCCAAACATAGGCTAAAAAAAAAAAATAAGGCTTAATCTCACCAAGAGCAAAAGCAAAGCTGTGTCAGAATTTTCTTCATGTAGAGAGAAGAGATAGAAAGTCACTGACTAAAGAAATCAATCTAACCAGCAAAGAGGAACATCTGTTTAAAAATTTTGTTGCAATACTGGTAACTATTGAGAAAGGACTGGCTGTGCATTCAGAGGCAGAATCTAGGTAACTAGTGATGGAGGAGGGAATGTGAAATCATTGGGAGTCAGGGCACCTGGGTCCTCTTCTGAGTCAGCAGCTAACTGGGCCTGCCATCTTGCCTTGCCTGAGCCTCCATTTCCTTCTGTAAAATGAGAAGGTTGAGCGAAACCAGGGGTTCTCCAAAATGATCCCCGATGGGCAGAGACAGGCAGATGGTTTTAGGGACCTGTGTTACTAAGTTAGTCTTCCCTGATGAGTGCCCTGGATAAGCATGGAGGGCCACCAATCCCTCACCCTCATGCTGCTCTGAGGTCTGGAGAAATCACGGTTTCCTCCCTTCTCTGACACATCCGCGGGTTTGGGTTGAGGGCCAGCTCCAGGAATGCTCAGGTTCTCAGGATAGGCCGGAAGACAGGGCTTCTATCACAGAGGTTCTCAGCGTGGGGGGCCTGCGACTAGCAACTTCAGCCTCACCCGGGAACTGTTAGCAATGCATTTCTTGGCCTCTACCCCAGACCTGTGGCTTCAGAACTTCTGGGGTGGGAGCAGCACTCTGGGCTTTCACCACTCATCAGGTGATGCTGGTGCACATGAAAGCCTGAGAACCCTGAACTAGATGATCTCTAAGGCCTCTTCTACCAGCAAAATTCTACCACGACGCTAAAATGACTGAATAACATTCAGAACAGTACTATGTGTTTGAGTTCTATTCCTGCAAGAGTTACTAAATAAATATGTTATAAATGTTTTCTAAATCTGCTTTAGCAAGTGGGGACTAAGGCTGGAAGTTAATGTTTAGGTAATAGCTTATAGCCAGTTTCTAATGATGGGTGCTGTTCACTGACTTCCGCTGGCTTCCAGCGGCCAATGGGCAGCAAGCAGCACAGTCCCCGCCCACCCTGTGTTGAGACTGCGGCTATGAGCCTTTCCAACATCATCAGAGTTCTCACAGTGTTCTTTCATAGGGAATAGAGATAGAATTTGAATTATATAACAGATTTTTAATAAAAAACGAGATACCTGATGTTAAAAATTAAATAACTGCAAGTCAATCAAGCAAAAGCTTTTGAGGGTGATCGCAAAAACTAAGAACAGGCCTAACCCAGCTTTGCCAAACATTGAAGAAAACCACTGCAGAAGGGAGAAAAGAGGGCTGGTCATCAGGCAGAGATACAGCTGAAACTCAGGCAGAGATACCTGCTGGGGATTTGTGTCCGTATAACTTTAGCTGGAAACACCCAAATTATTTGGTTGGGGGGATATATCCATGTGCCTGGATGGTAGAGAGTTTTACTCATGCTTTATTTGATTTTTCAGATCATCAGGTACACAATTTAGCTCCTGTTGGAATATCACTTTAAAAAAAATAAGAGCACATTTTAAAATTATTTATGCCTTTATGCTTCTCCATTGCAGTACATGGAGGAAAAATAAAGCAAAATAGTCAAGTATAAGAAGGGAAGAAAATATATGTACTTTTTAGAGGTGACTATATAATCATTTTATAGAAAATATCACTTAAATAAAATAAAATATAGAAATAGAAAATTAAAAAAACCCCTATTAAATAAAAGGTTTACTTTTCCAAGATTTTGGTTCAAGAACTCAGACAAATTGATCAAGATAGTCACATGTATACTAGACTTAGCGGGGTGATAACTTTGTAAGGTATATAAATGTCTAATCACTATGTTGTACACCCTAAACTAATATAATATTGTATGTCAACTGTAATTAAAAAATACATTTAAAAAATGAAAGCCCCCCATCCCCCCAAAGCCATCAAATAACAAAGGGAAATGTAATTTCTAAGAATTTATTAAAATGCATTGGAAGTTCATGTCTTTAGAACAATTTATTTTTAGCTTGTAGATATGTGTTAGCAAGCAATGGTATTTTGGCAGAACAGTTGAAAATTACAGCAATTCCCAAAGTGTGTTAGTGAAACTCTGGTCCTGGGATTTGTGGAATAAAAGGTTTGGAAAACACCATGTGAAGCATTAACCTCTTGGTGATTTATTTTTTATTTTTAAATATATTTTTTAATTGATTTCAGAGAGGAAGAGAGAGGGAGAGATAGAAACATCAATGATGAGAATCATTGATCGGCTGCCTCCTGCATGCCCCCTATTGGGGACTGAGCCAGCAACCCAGGCTTGTGCCCTGACCAGGACCAGGAATCAAACCGTGATCTGGTTCATAGGTCGACACTCAACCACTGAGCCACACCAGCCAGGTTCTTGGTGATTTACAATGCATTTCAAATGTTAAAGTTTCTGAAAGTTGTCCACATGTAAAGAAACCTGCTTATCTTTTTTAACTCTGTATTTCCCAAGAATATTTGACCCTAGTGTCCCCTTTGCACGCAACACTAACTTTTGTTCTGTTATGCACTCTGAGAAAAGTTGGATTATAATTGCTTTGTTATCCGAAGATTTAACAAATGGGCTAATGGCATAAGCTTGAAATCCACCTTGGCTATTCTCATCAACTCTATCTAAAGGAAGGACTTTATATTCCAAACCTAGATGCTCCACAAACCATCTAGGTTTGAACAAAATTCCCTCTGGTGCCTTTGTTAATGTTCATGTAAATTGGTTTGGATAAGATTTACTGATTTAAGATGAATCCTGGAGAGGAACCTTTGAGAATTCACAAATACATCTGCGTTACCATTAAGTGTGCACAAAGGTACTATTTCTCCTTTGCTATTAGGTGAAATGTCATTGTTAAGAGGGCATGATGGTGTCTGATGGTATTTTCATTATTACCACCTGAGGTAGCACCTTTTACATAAAAAAAGAAGAGGTCGGAATGGAATAGAATTCAATGGAAAGCAGCACACTTGCTAGAGAAAAACCCTTAAGAAAGGAAAACTAAAAGATAGTTCACTGTACTGGCATGTGGGGATTTGATATAGGTCCATGTGTGTCTATTTTAAATCCTATAAGTTTTAAACTTGATCTATGATGCGTGTGCATATTTTTAGCTTCAAAATAATACTCTATTATTTTCTATTGCATGTACCCTAGGAAATAATTGCTAAACAGAGGGCAAACAAGTGGCCACTAAGGCTTTCATTTTGTTTTTAAAACCCTTAATGTTAACAAAACCAAGAAACACACATTTTCCTATATCTAAGATTTAAATTAAGAATTTTTTTGTGTGAGTATTTAGAAGCAAATCTACATTTGTTCCTCTATTTTCCTTAGTTTCTGTTACCACAACATTTTTTTAAACCTTAGAAATATTGGCTAAATTTATTTGCACCTATAGATCCGTTGCTTGAAAGGCAAGTTACTCAAAGATGTTGATTTGGCTATATCCAAAGTTCCAAGCAAACAACCAAACCCAAAACTCAGTTTTCTTAACACAAAATACAGTTATTGTAAATTGTGATGAAATCTTACAATTAAAAGCCTGGATTCTAAAACAAATCAATTTTGTTTTAGAACTTGTTAATGACAAGGTTGCATTGAAGCATGCCAGTATAAAATGAAAGCATGTAAAATTATTGTCTGAGAAATAAATTTATTTAAAACATGATATAATCATATGCTACTGTCTTTTTCCTTGATTTTCACTATGTGTGTAGAAAAGTAATATAGTACAGTGACTTGATATTTCTGAAAATGGATGACACTATTTTTGCTTGTTATAGCCATTGTTACTAACACTATCACCACTGCATATGTAGTCTTTGTGACAAATACCTTCTCTAGGAGGGAAGAGAATCAATAAACTGATGGATACAGATGTCTATAAATTGCCTGAAGTAAAACAATAAAACTACGTTAAATAAACCCAGGAAATGTAGTGAAAATTGCATTTCATTTCAGAAAACATTTGAAACAATCCTATAATTTTCTAAACATTTTTTAATGCATTTCTCTCTCATGAACTTTGTCACCTAGTATTCAAATAGTAGTCATGGAATACATTATAAAATAGGTTATTTCAAGTAGAGATGATTTCAAATATAAATTTGGGTTAATGTGCTATACATTAATTTAAAAGAACTGAAAAAGGATGAAATTGGCAGTAAAATAAGGGTTTCACCCAGGGAATTCAATTCATCATTAAGAGAGTCATTCCACGGCCCACTTTACTTTGTTAAAAATCATTTTTAGCCCTAAACAGTTTGTCTCAGTGGATAGAGCGTCGGCCTGCGGACTGAAAGGTCCCAGGTTTGATTCCGGCTAAGGGCATGTACCTTAGTTGCGGGCACATCCCAGTAGGAGGTGTGCAGGAGGCAGCTGATCGATGTTTCTCTCTCATCGATGTTTCTAACTCCCTATCCCTCTCCCTTCCTCTCTGTAAAAAATCAATAAAATGTATTTAAAAAAAATCATTTTTATAAGCAAATAAGGATACCAACAGGACATTCAAATAATAGAGGTAAGGAGATTACTTTTATTGACTGGGGTCTGAGAGGACTCATACAGAAGTTCCCTCCTCTGTTCTTCAATGGTTAAATTTTCCATATGAGCACTGCACAAAACAGTGAAACACTGCACTGTGAGAACAGATATGTGGTCAGTCCTTGCTTTCACCCAAAGGCCTCTCCATTCCCTTTTATTAGAAAGTTGAAAAGCATCTATTTGGGTCCTTTCTTGAAGGGTTATAACCCAAGGTATTCTAACTTTCAAGAAATAACTTCTTCTGGTGTCCCTTGTATCTTAATAGACAACGTTAGGACCTTCCACCATATGGAGATTCATAAGGATACCGCATGCTCCCCAACAGACTAACCTCAGCCAGCATTTAATTGCAATCCCCCATTCTTTAAAGGGGAAAAGGTATTTGCTAGAGACATAATGGAATTATAGAAAGTATACTATCAGCTCTGTTTGTGGCCTATCTTCGAAGATGGAAAGAAAGACCATAAAATAAAGACGATAAGCACCTTCTCATGGAGACAGCAACTGTGGAGAGAGAGGCAGGGCTTCCCACTGGGTGACCCAGGTTCTGGGAGATGAGTGTTAGTCCCAGTGACTTCCTGTTCCCCCAGCAGGTTGTGCTCCAAGTGGGCTCAGTCTGCCACAAGGCCTCTCGGTACAACCGGTCCTGGGCAGCTCATGCTCCCAGCTGGTACACAGCTTCTCTGAACAGTTGATGCTTAGACTGTTTCTGTCCCACATTTAAGGCTGATGCCAGGAGCCCAATAAAGGGGAGGGGCAGGAGGAACACAGCATGAACTATTACAATCATCTCCCTACTGGCCTGGGGGGGATATATTCCAAGCCCTCTTTGTGCTGAAAACAGACAGGGAGTCAACCATCTATCTAAGTTTTATGCACAGGATAAGTGCTCATTCTTGCTCTTTTGCATTATTTTCAGAAAGTTAAAGAAGGGATTGTAAATAAAACAAGGAGGAACTCTGACCTAAGCACAACCATTACGAAGATAAAGCGACCTTTTGCCTTGTAGCCTTGTCCCTGTGCTATTGGCAGAGTGACTGTCCTAAAACATTTGCTGATCTCACGCTCTCACTTAAAATCTTTGCTTATTCTCCCTTGAACACAAGGTAACATCTCACCTCTTTGTAGTGACGCAAAAGAACATTCACAGTCTGGCCCAAATTTACAATTCCAGCCTCATCTTCACTCTGCCTCAGGTATCAGAGTAGGACTAGAAGCTCTGGAGTCCTGTTGCCTGGGTTCTAAACAAGGTTTCCGTCTACCCCACCCATCACCTTGACTGCGTTACAGGTGGGTTCCACTGACAGCCGACTCTGGCAGGACCCCTGAAGGAAGGCGGTGGAAGCAAGAGAGAGAGGAGAGGCTAAGAGTGACAGGTTGCCATGTTAAAAACCTTATAAATAATCATAGTTCTGTGCAGAGGGGGGACAGCAAGACAAAGGCTCTGAGGTAGAAACAAGCAATGATGTTTATAAGCCCCAGGCTTGGAAAACATTTGTAATTATTTCAATATTGGTTATTTTAATTTGTACCCAGTACACATGGCAGATTTTTTTTTTTAACGTTTGTAAATAATCCCAAATCAGCTGTAGACTCCAACGGACTCTTCTGTTTCAACTTGTACATTTGTATAGACTTCAGCACGATCACCGATATCAGCACACTTGGAGTTGCAGTGTATTTCCTTAAAACTTTTAAAAACTTTATAAGGTTTTTAGCATGGCAATCTGTCACTGTGATTGCAAAAAGGAAACAGCCCAACCACGGTGTCTGGTTCAAGCCCTGGAGGACTTGATCCAAACCAATTGCAAGCATTTCTAATGATGAAGTATCTATTATTTTATGAGCCACAACCAATAAAATTCCTTTCTTCATATGTTAGTGGAACAAACCAGAACTACTGGGGCCAGTTTGGATTTATCCCCCACTCCCTGACCTCTAACTGGGCAGTGCTTTAGATTATTGAATGAGCCTTTGGATCAAAGATCTTTGCACCCCTTATGTTTGAACTTTTTGTTATTTACCATCCATTTTAAGACACCTGTCTGGGGGCAGGGGGAGGGGGCTTTAGTAATATTAAAATGAAGCATTTGGGGAGAAGATAGAATTAAATTATGCTGCCCTTGCAGGAAAGGGTGAGTGAAAATAGCAAAAGTTGAAGATGCATTTCCAGGTGGTCTCACGCCACAGGAATAATGAGAGGTAGGCAACTGACAAATGAAGAACTGCAGCTCAGAGAAGTTGTCCAGGTTCTTACAGGCACAGAAAACCCTGACTACAGATGCTTCTTGATTTACAATGGAATGACATCATCAATCGAAAATATTGTGAGTCAGAGCACCACTGCGTTCTCCCAGCCTCCCCACGAGTGTGGCTCTGTCCTGAACTCCAGCCTGTCCTGCAGGGCCTGCGTGGTGTCTGTCTAGTGACTTCCTGGGGGTGGGGCTGTCTCCTCTGCTGGGATCTGCGGCTGAGGTCTGTCCCTGCACCTTGGTTCTTCTGGATCCTTCCACCCTGAGGCTCAGAGCTGGTGTTGCCCCCATGGCTACAGCACAACTTGCACCCTTTGCCTCCACCCGACACAGGCCCAGAGGGCTGTGCTTTCTGGGTTGTATGTTTCAGTATCTTCCTGTCCTGAAAGGCAGTAACATTTTTCTCAGTCATCTTTGGCCTTGCTCTAAGAGCGCCTCTCCCTCTTCTTACCTGCTGCTTATAATCTGGTGTGACTTTTGCATCCCAAATCTAATGGGATCTGGGAGAGAGATTAAGTGTCTTTTCTGTCCTTTAAGTAATGTGAATGGGTATTTTGATAAACATTTTACAATTTCATCATTACTTGTTGCTATATTATTATTTGCTTGTCTTTCAGTTTTCAACTGCTTCAAAGAGGTAAGTTGCTGACCAGATGAGTTTTTGTTAGGGGAATAGTTATCCCGGTTGTGAGGGAAAAATTTTGTTTCTTTTACATTTCATCTGAAATGATGTAGCACAGGAAAATTCTTAAAGATATAAACAGTTTCTAGGAGAGTTTGTATAACTTTACTGAAGACATAAATTGGGTTAATAAACAGAAATCAGGAATCTAATCAACTGATTATGAGACTCCATTTCATAATCAGGTCATTTTTCTGTTTAAATTAGAACAGGGGCATGGTCCCTTGCAATCATGCAAATACCCTGAGGAAGAAAAACATCTATGCATACAAATCAGTCTTTTGCAAACCATAACAAAAGGCTTTATTGGGGTTCTCTGGAAAATAGCGTTGGATGGGTTGGTGAGTGGTGACTCAAGCTGAAACCTCAGTGTCTAGGGAGGAGAAAGTGAGAGCCCACCAAGTTTATAGAAGTGGGAAAAGAGAGACTGGACTGACTGCTGATCACATCTTTCCTACATCACATACATGCTGGGGGCTCTTCCCCGGGTAGATATCCCTCATCTGGGGGATGAGGTAATGGAAGGGCATATGACTCTCCCCCGAAATGTTCTGTGGCAACTTCCACAGGGGACCTCTGGAGAAACCAATGGTCTGAGTATGAGTAGAATCTTTGATGAACATGGTACCATGAAGCAGGACTTGGGGATCTGTTTTGAAACCTGTCTCACATTACTAAATATTACAGTGAAGGGAGCACAAAAAGGGAAGTGCTCTGAGAGAAAAAGGGTAAGAGGCAGTACTTCTGAAACTTTTCATAGTTTTGCCTCTGTACAGATAGTTATCACAGAAAGAGATAAATGTTGACATGAGAGTAAAAAATAGTTACACAAATGAGGATTCAATTTACGGTTGTTATTATTATTTTTTGCTCTCATCTAGCACTCTTACACTTACAATGTTCTCATTTATGGTAGTTTAAACATCTCCTACAAATTGCAATACAAGCAGTGCTGAGCTGAGAATAAAGGTGTGAAACATAGCACCCCCTCCCAGTAGACTAGTAGAGTGGTATATAACAATAATACTGGAGATACAAACAGATTCCTGCAAAATATGACTTTGTGCATGTGATCATATTTACCATATAACATAGATGTCAGATGCTTAACATCTCACATACTCCCATAGGACTGTGATACATAGATCTTATTATGCTTAAAGTTCAATAACTTGACCAAGGGGCATGGACACAGCTATAATGAGAACCTGGTCTCACTCACTGCAGGGATGATGCTGCCTTCTTGGAGCATAACTAATAAAAGACAACTTTGTAGCCCTAACCAGTTTGGCTCAGTGGATAGAGCGTCGGCCTGCGGACTGAAGGGTCCCAGGTTCGATTCTGGTCAAGAGCATGTACCTTGGCTGCGGGCACATCCCCAGTAGGGGGTGTGCAGGAGGCAGCTGATCGATGTTTCTCGCTCATCGATGTTTCTTGCTCTCTCTCCCTCTCCCTTCCTCTCTGTAAAAAATCAATAAAATATATTAAAAAAAAGACAACTTTGTAGGCCAGCTTACACAGCCCAAATTAAATGAAGCCATGAAAATATCCAGTGAGAGTATCTACACTCCTCATGTGAATAATATGGCAATTTTTTCTGAGTTATCTATATTTCTTCAATTGGGTTGGGATGAATAGGTCATTTCTAAATAAAACAGGAGAGCATAAAAAATGAAATGAATGGGCTCAATCCCAGTTGAAGCGAGAGTAAAATACTTTTCCCTGCTTGAAAGAAAACGATTCATCTATTCGAGGTTCTATAAATGCCCTCTTTCAGAAAGTCATACCGCTCTGTCTAGGAGGGCATTTTACCTCTAAATGACGAGAGCTTTCATTTTGAGGAAGAACATCCTCTCACTCACTGACCCAAGTGAAGGGCAGCTCTGAAAACCAGCGGAGTCAGTGTTGGTGATGTGTGTGTGTGTGTGTGTGTGTGTGTGTGTGTGTGTGTGTGTGTCTGGAGGGGGTGGGGGAGTGTGGGAGGGAGGGGGGGGCAGGCAGGGTGATAGAACTGAGAGAAGAAACTGGCTCTGGATTTCATTTTGTTTGAAGAAAATTAAAGAAAGAAAAAGAACAATAGTAATCATGTGGGAAATAGCAGAGCTTGTAAGCTATCTGGCTCCACTGTAGGATTATGGGAACTGGGCAGAATTTTACCTGAAAGCATTTAATAATGGGTCATGCACAAAAGAAAAATAAACAATTTATGTGTGTTCCTAGACATCTAATTTAGGAAGGTTGGAGCTTAAGGAAAAGAGCTGAAATGATACTGAGAGAAAGTAGAAGACAGGTGAAGAGGGAGGGTAGTTTGGGGACAAAAGAGGAAAGTGGCTACCTAAGTGGCTACATGGATTTTCAAAAGTGCAATAGTGACTCCAGAGCTAAGAGTGTGAAAGCAGGGGAGTGACTGCTGGAGGAAGAGCAGGGTATCAAAGGCCATGTTCACTCCAGGAGAGATTCTAGGGGCTGTGATTTCCATATGAAAGTCGGTGGTTCCAGCTCTCACGTTGGCCGACCTCCAGACAAATCGCAAGGGTGTGCTGTATATTTTCATGCAGTGATGCACTGCACCTAAAACTCAGCTTATTCATGAGGAGCTCAGCTCCTCCTCCCAGAGCCTCTCCTCCTCAATTCCTGGCTCACGCTTCCCTGCGTCCTCTCTCCTCACCAAGATCCAACCAATGACTAAATCTTGTCATTTTGACTTTGAAAGTCCGTCCACTTCCTTTCCACTGCTGTTGGCTTAGTTAAGGACCCCATCTTCTCTCATTGGGATGATTGCAAGAGCCTCCTCCTGAATCTGCCCTTAGCATGCTCCATGTTTTATTTCTCCCACAGGAGAAAATCTTGAATAACCACATAACACATGAACATTAGACATTTCTGTGCTCACATTAATTGCCAAGAATGACTTGTCTTTCAAATGATCAAAAATAATCTAATAAGCATCTCACATTGGTCCTCTGAAAATTTGAAGAGTTCTTGCCACTTTTTGAAAGACCCAGGCTGCAAGGATGATACCCATGTTTCCTTGGGTAAATGTCACAATGCTGGAGAAAGAAGGGGTCTTACATATGAACTCTGGATGGGCTCATTTTTCAGAAACAGAAACTGAGGCTTAGTGATGGCACCCGATGTGCAGGGAAGGGTGAGAGGCAGAGGCAGGACCTGCGTGAGCACTGTCTGCTGATTCTTTGGGTTCATGCTCTTCCACGCCACACCATACCATGTCATGCCACTTCACACTGCGTCATACCACGCCATGGCACGTTATGCCACCAACATAAACTGATCATTGCTCGAGTTCCAGGGAGGCTGGCTGGTACAGAGGATGGGTTGGGTGGCATCTCAGGGAAGCAAGGACTCCGGGAAGAAGGTCAAGAGCTATTATATCCTCCTTGTAACCAGGATGGTGGCAGTGGGGGCAGAGAGAAGGGAATGAATTTAAAAAAGAAAATATGACCACTCACTCTTCCAACACTTAGTTTGTTTGTTTCATAGCACTCAGTGTGAGCCTCACTATTCTGTCCTGTGTAAGGTTCAAGCAGCACTGCAGTCCAGAAAAAAAGGAAGTTTCTGTCCTACGGTGGGACTCCAACAGCACATTTCCATAGCTCATGGCACTGAGCAGGTCAGTAGTGGAGTCTTGTACGTTAGGCAAATTAATTACCAACTTGCAATATTCTCTAAAAGGGCACAACTGAGTTAACAATACAAGGTACAATTTATAGAGGGAAAATGGCAGAAACTGTGCTAAGTGTTTTTTTGTTTTTTTTTTGGCCTTCAAATGAAAATGCCTTAAGAGGTAAGTACTATCACGGACCCATTTTACAGATGGGGAAACGGAGGTTCAGAGAGTTTAAGCAGCTTGGCCAAAGTCACACAGCTAGTGAGTGGTGGAGTAGGATTTAAATTCAGTACAATTATGATGCTCTACTACCTACTGAAAGGGACAGGGATAGACTTAGAGGTGGGGGGAGAGAAGCTACAAAACAATCTGCTTCCCAATCAATATATTACTCTCTCAGCTGAAGTGTCTTGGGAATGAAAGCCGCCCTGAATACTTAGACAAAGGACAGTTCGGGGTATGCCTCTCGGGATTAAGTTTCTCCTTTAGGGCTGTTTCTTCTGGGGGGTAGTGGGGGGGGGGTGGGAGCTGTGTTATATTTTTTCTCTTTCATTCCCTTCCAGGGAGTTTTTATATTTGCATAGTTAAATAGGAACCCTGAATATTTGAAAGAATCAAGGAGGAAGCAGGCCTTGGCCAGGGAGCTCATCAATCCCTCCATCCAGACAAAGGGAAAGGGGGCAGGGTAGAAGTCTCTAGAAAGAGCACCATTAGGCTGGCTGATGAGGGGGATGAGGGCATCCCACTGGAAGGCTCCGAAGGCTGGGGGATGCCAAGGGCACCAAAGGCTCAGGGCATAGCCGGCATGAAGGTTGAATTTCCCCACCCTGAGCTCATCACCTGAGTGAGAGCTGGAGAGTAAATGAAAATAGTCATCCCCAGGAGAAAAATGCTTATTCACTTAATGGCTGAAACAAAATGCCATCTCTGTTGTGATAACAAAAGGTTTAAAGTGCATTACTGTCGGTTCTCAGTGCCCTCGTGGTCTGGCTCCTGGGTCATATGGTGCAACAGTCCATGTAATCCCCTGAACGGAAAGAAATTAGGCTCCAAGTGCCAAATGGATGCCCACAACATTATATCTGGTAAAACAAGCATATTCTTTCTCCCCTCCCCTTCCAAAACCTCCCCAAATGTTAGAGAAATAGAGAGAAATTCCAGTCATTTCTCATTACTGTGAAGGTCAGCCTGGCTGGGAAAATTGTTTCTGCTTTACAATTCCCCAAACTGTAGAAAGCAGTTAGACTTCTGGACAAAAACTAATGTTGCATTCAAAGGGAAAAGAGGCTGAGGCGGCATTGCTGTAGTAATAAGAGAATTTTTTACTCTTTCCACTTCCCTGTGAACCTAATCAACTGTGACATGAGAAAATATACTGGGCTCACCCAGCCAGAATCGGACTGCCACCTGAAAATGTCCTTAATATTCCACTGTTTGGGACTTTACAATGATCCTTCCGACATCAATTTTGTGCATGTACATCAAAATGCCATTAGAAATGCCCACACACTCCCCTGTTCACGGGCCTGCCCTGGGCCTCCAATCGGAGTCTCCCAGCAAAGATTCCCCGGGATTGACGAATGGTTCCTTTCTGTTACTCATGTGAAAACATTTGCTTATATGGAAAGTTGTATCTTACCTCTAAGGATCTCTAGGCTGACCTCTCTCTATAAAATAACTCTAGAAAATCATGGGGACACTAAGAATATGAGGGGATTTAAGTATCTACCCTAAACCCTTGATGAATAAATATTCATTGAGTTATTGAGTTCCAAAGCTTCCCTGCAGACCCAGAGAGTGGTCAGCATCCCACTGTAGATTGGAGCTCAAAAAAAGAACCCACGTGAGTTTGTGCAGGGGCTGTCACACAACCCTAGCAGCTGTCAGACACTGCTGCATGGGCCAGTGTCGGTGGACAGGCACACGACTGCTCTTCACCCTATACTCCTCCATGTCACACATGCATGCATGTTTCCTGGGCTCATACACAGACACATATACATGCATAAATAATGTGCGACTGTTTTGACAAGTGCTTGGCATATACAATGAAATTCGTGATGACATTTTATTATTTTGTCAGTTATGTGGAGTTGAACAAATCTGCTGTGACTCTTCACAATGGCATTATCATCTGTTCCCTTTGCCCTAATATTTACAGGAAGTATTACAAATGTTTGACATATAAATTCAGCATCTGACTGACTTTAATAACCATGTGATCAATAAGAAGTGATATTTTTATAGTCCAAGTTCAATATTTAAAGGGTCATGGATAGCAAATCTTCATCAAGGCAATAAGGCTAGATATTTTTATTTTTCAGAAGCCATTATTTCATTTCTTTTTAAAAAATCTTCTATTTGAAATGAATAGAATTAAGAGTTAAGATCTAAAAACATGGGCCACATTACAAAGGTGTGGGCATTAGAGGGGCACAGCTATACAGATACGTAAGCTTTAACAGTGGTTTGATGTGGGCATATGGAGAAGAAATTCAACAGGATGAGCAGAGATAGAAATTGGATAGAAAAATCAATGAATGTAAGTCTGGGAGCTTATTCTTTATTCAATAAGAACACCATTTCCTAGCCTCTTTGTAAAATTATTGCGTCTCTAGTAAACTTACAGTTAGCTAAGACTAGGTAGGCAAGTCTGCCTTTCTGAATAATTTCTGAAGGTAAGTACCAACATTCTTCCATATCCCTTTCTCCCCAGCCCTTGCTCCTCTGAGTTTATAGGGTCTTCAGAGTAAATGGAACAGGAATAATCCGGATGGCTGGGCTACAACATAAGACCAGGACTTTTGGTGCTTGGAATACAAGAGTATGTCCCGCATTTGAGTTGTTCGTAGGGCCAATTTTATTTGCATTTTAAAAGGGAGCAAAGAGGCATAGAAGGGCTAAACGAAGTGCCTAAGATCATGCAGCTACTAGGCAAGACAGTCAGAACTCTAACCCATGCAGTTTAGGCTATAGCTTCCTCTCCTAACTGTCCACTGTACTTATTTTTAAGGGCATAACTATTATTATGATCATTAAAATATCACTCTGTAGCAAGGGTTGGCAAACTACCATTCACAGGCCAAATCTGCCCCTCAGCTTGTTTTCTTTAAGGTCCATGAGCTAACATTTGCAATGTATTTGATGAGGAGAACCACTAATTCTGAATCCCAGTTAAGTAAAATGTTATTCCCCTGTGATAGCTAGTGTTATGTGTCAGCTTGTCTAGATTATTTGCTGACACACATTATTCTGGATGTTTCTATATTTTTAGGTGAGATTTACATTTCATTTAAATGGGTGGACTTTGAGTGAACAAGACTGCTCTCATTCAATCAAGTAAAGGCCTGAAGAGAACAAAAGGCTGACCCTCCCCTAAGGAAGAGGGAATTCTCTTGCCTGTAGGCCTTGAACTCTAACTGGGGAATTGGCTCTTCCGATTTTGGACTTGTTGTCTTCCATAAAAGAAGTATCTTTTTATATATATTTAATATTTATTATATGTGTCTTTATATATAATAAATGTATTTATTATAAATCTTCATATATAATATATAAAATACCCCCCAAAGAATTTAACTCTTCTCATTAGTTATGTGTATTACAAAAAGTTTTAATCAGTTACTATTATCATATTTTTAATTTCATCAATAAAAAATGCATGGAAATTTAGTTTCTTTTGTTATATAAATACAAAAAGAATGTCTTCAATTTTGCCCCTCAACACACAATGTCTAAAATGTTTACTATTTGGCCCTTTACATGAAATATTTGCCATCTCCTGCACTCTAGCAATGAACCTGTGGTTGGAGAGCTGAACTAGTTAGAACTAGTGGATCAATGGTTCACATTGATTGAATGTTTGGCAGAAGGTGACCATAGGTTTTAGGGAAGCCACAGAACTGGCTCAAGGGTAAAACCTGTACAGGTGACATGATAACTGGTGAACTGCTTTTGAGTAGAGCAGTGAAGGTTGAAAGACAGGGCCTTATGCTCTGTGACTTGGTTATTCTCAGGCTGAACTTTGAGAATCCCTCCCCAGAGTCCGGCTTCTTTTGCAACAGGAACATCTTTGGACCTACCTAATTTCTTCACCCACTACACAGGTCCATACTCTGCCAGGGAGAATTGTGTCACCTTTGTCTTTCTGAAAATTCATGTAATTTATGACAAAGATACAGTATTAGTCAGGATTCTACAGAAAAGTGGTACTAATAGTTCGTGTGTGTGTGTGTGTGTGTGTGTGTGTGTGTGTGTGTGTGTGTGTTTCTTACAGAAAGAGAGAGACATTTATTTTAAGGGATTGGTTCATGAGAATACAGAAGCTGGCAAGTCCAAAATGTACAGGTTAGGTCAGCAGGCTAGAGATAGAGAGAACAGCTAATGTTGAAGTTCAAGTTTGAAGGCTGTCTGCTAAAGAATTCCCTCTTGCTCAGGGGAAATCAGCCTTTTGTTTTATTTAGGCCTTCAACTGATCAGATGTGGCCCACCCACATTATGGAGGGCAATCTGATTTACTAAAATTCCACTGATTTAAGTGTAAATATCATTAAAAAATACTCTCACAGAAACACCCACAATATTTGGCCACATATCTGGACATGACGCCCAGTCAAGTAGACACATACATTAATCATCACAGAGACTAATTTAAGTGGGAGGGTGAGTAATGGGAAAAGGGACATTTGACTAAGGCGATGGTACAATCTGCAGCAAAATAGAGATATACAACTGATAACTGCTGCTGATGCAGGTACCCAGGAGCAAGCTTACTGTATCTTCTGGCTCTTCTTGCCCTTCTAAATTCTGCTCTGCGTAAGGTCCACTGCCTCTGCAGGTCCTCACAGACATTCCAGCCCTCATCTGACACCTCTTTGGATCTTGGAGGGCCCTTGCTATCTGCCCACACAGTCTGATCCTTCATTACATTCTCTTATATAGCACGTGATTCTTGCCTTCTGGGAACATCTTTATAATCTATACAGACAAAAACGGCCCAGAGTCCTCAGGAAGCAGCAATTATGTTCTCTTTCATATACATCGGGGAAATTCACACCCTGTGACTGTCCATCTCACCAATCTGTCAAATCTGTGATATGCCTACTTCACCAGGATATTGGAGGATAATATAAGATAATGTTTGTGAAAGTACTTTGTAAACCACAAGGAATGATACAAATAGAAGATTTTTATTACTGTGATACTGTGGTTAAGAACACAGGGGATGGGAGTAAAATGCTTTTAAATTATTTTCATTTTAGAAGTTTTATAGTTATAGCACTAAAAGGTTTAACCCTTAGCTTTTCTGGGAAAACTCAGCTATCAACAGAAACTTATTTCTTTGAGGGTAATGGATATCAAAGATGTTCCTGTGCTATCCTGATATTCTTCTATTAGGTGTTTTTAAAAGTACACACCTTCTCATATTTAACAATTATGTTTATTTTCATGTAATGGGTACCTATTAGATAAATGGCTTCCCAGTTCATTATACATTTGAATGTTTCAATTTAAAATTAAAGATTACAATTTAAACACATCAGAATTTTCTGATTAATCAACATATTTATTTATTTATTTTTTTGATAAATGACTTAAGTGTTTGGCATGAGTGAACATGGCCCAAAAACCTCCTTGTGATTCTCAAAATATTGGCCCTCTCCTAGTCTCCACCTCTATCTTTGGGAGTGAAAATAAGTCCCAAAACTTGGTACTTCTGAAAAAATACTCACTCCTGTGTCCTCTGGGCTCTCAAAACTCCCTTCATAGCCTGTGTTGGAGGCCACTAGGAGTAAGTAAGTCTTCTATCCTATATCCTTATTTGTGTTTGTCACCTTTTCGCCCCCACAGAAATCTGGCTCTCCCTTGAGCGTACTGCTTTCCTGAAGACTTTAGAGATGGAGGCTGCTGTCTCCTATTCCTAGAGTCTCTGGGCCTGGAGGCAGGGTAGTGTCCTGCTTGCTTCTCATTTGTGTTCTCAGGCCATGCACCCTCCAATCTCCTTAAAACCCCAGCTTTGAAGCTCATGTCCTCAGAATATACCACTTGCTACCCACTGTTGCAACAATCTATAGATCTCTAAGTATTACTCCACTTCGTGCCTTGAAGTTTTTGCTCCTGACTCTCTGTGGAATCAAAACTGTGTGTGTGTGTGTATGTGTATGTGTGTGCGCGCACACATACAATTTTTGTATTCATTCTTCTGATACCCTGGCCTCTTAGTTGTTCGACTTGCTGGTCTCTAATGAGCATGTCCTTCACCTTACCTCAGCCATCTCTCTGAAGGTCACACTCTGGTATTGTCCAATAACCACATCCCTTTCACCACCTCAGTTATAAGCATCCTACTCTCTGGCCTCTCCTACCTATGTTTCTAGCACATTCCCTCTAGTACTTCAAACTCCAACAACTCTTTTATCTCACTGGAATCCATAATCCATAAATCCTACCACCTTTCTACTATCCTCACCTCTCTGTCTTGAGTCCTTTTTTCCTTACTCAGCTTAGATTTCATGGTCCAACCTTCTTTTTCCTCTGTGCCTACACCCACACAGATGAACTTGGCTGGAGAAGACCTCATACTGTGCTTAGTTGCCTCACTTTAAATACAGAACCATTAACCTCATGTAGACAGACCCTAGCAAGCCTATGACATTTCCCAGGTCAGTTCACTCTCCCCCTCTCTAGAAAGGCCATTTTACATCTTCTCATTTCTCTTCAGACCTCCAGTACCTCCTTGCCCATTATTGCTCTCAGCTGTTGACCTTCATCCTTAGTTCACTGAGAAAGAAGAACCGATCAGAAAAGGACTTCTAGATCATTTCATTGCTGTAAATACCCACACACAACATCTATGTTTGTGTTTTGTCTACATATGTTCTGTTCTGATAGGTGAGCACGTTGAGCTCCTTTCTAAAGAAAACCTCCTGCTAGTGCAATAGATCCTGGGCGTCGCCTATTCAAGAACACCCTGGACTTATTACATCAAATTTCCCCTATCCACAGCAGCTCTATGAACTGCACATAAATACAAAGTTTCAGTTTTTATCTTATAAAACAAAGCCAAACAAAATCTTATCTTAACCCCACATCTTTCCAGCTACCTCACTTTTGCTTCCATGCACAGCAAAATACCTGGAAAGACTCTTCCTTCCTCCCTCCCTCCCTCCCTTCCTTCCTTCCTTCCTCCTCCCTCCCTCCCTCCCTCCCTCCCTCCCTCCCTCCCTCCCTCCCTCCCTCCCTTCCTTCCTTCCTTCCTTCCTTCCTTCCTTCCTTCCTTCCTTCCTTCCTTCCTTCTTTTCTTTTTTCCCGATTACTAGATAGCTTTGGAAATTAGCTTTTGCTGCAGATTTGAAAATGTTTCTTAATGAATTCAACTTACAATTACAAGACAGAACCATGCTTATATGTGGAACTTATACTATAATAAGTCATTTAGTCAACTAATGTTATTTCCTGAATCATTAGTAATGCCAAGTTATTCTATTCATTTCTTGTGTTGTCAAATGTTAAAACAAGATCTGCATTCTACAGGTATTTGGAATAGGTACATTTTCCAAAATCAAACTGTAACTACATCAGCATTTTTCACATCTTAATAAAAGACAAAAAAGGAAATTTCCTTATTTCAAAATCCATTTAGGTTCCCAATTGAGAAGCTGCCACATAAACTTTCAATTGGAAATGATGACTTTGCAATGCAATGACATAATAAAAGACAAATATCAAGGGAAGAATCCAAAATAATACTAACTGCCTTCTAAGGAACAATATGGGCAATTAAGACTTGTCTATTCTTGATGTCTCCAATGCTTCTTTCGTACCTTTTTTTTGAATCCATTTTGAGCACTCCAATCCATCACCACCACTTCACCGAAGCTCTTCCCAAGGCCACTACTCACCTCCAGGTGCTCCAATGTTAATGCTCAGCCCTCCTCTTATTCACCTACCAAAAGGTGACACAGTTGATCATCTTCTCCTTAAAGCACCTGACTTACTGTGGCTTCCGGATGGCCCCCTTTCCTACCTCACTGGCCCCTCTTCTTAGTCTCCTTGGCCAATTTCTCTTCCTCCACAGGAATTCTTTTTTTGTTTTGTTTCATTAATCCTCACCCAAGGGTATTTTCCCCATTGATTTTTACAGAGAGTAGAAAGGAGGGAGGGAGAGAGAAAAAGAGAAAGAAAGGAGAGAGGGAAACATAGATGTGAGAAATACACATTGATTGGTTTGAGGCTTGGCTCCAGCTCTTAGGCCTCCACTGCTGAAAGTAGGTTTCTGGCCTTTGCTTACAATGTTGCGATCCTGCTGGCTGAAGCCCGGCGGACTAAAGCAGGTTTCTGGGGTTTTGTTTAGCTTCTATATTTATTACATAGTTGCTTAGAGTTGCAGCTCAGAGGCCTGCAGCGGCAGGCGGGGAACGTTGGAGTCCTCCATCACTGAAGCAAGCAAGCCTCATGTTAGTTTCAAGCTGCCTGGCTGCTGGCCGCCATCTTGGCTGGCAGTTAATTTGCATATTGCCCTGATTAGCCAATGGGAAGGGTAGCGGTCGTACACCAATTACCATGTTTCTCTTTTATTAGATAGGATGTTTACTTTGAATTTATATTAGTTCACACAAACACTCCGTCCATGCTTTTGTTCCGGCCCTCCGGTCCAGTTTAAGAACCCATTGTAGCCCTCGAGTCAAAAAGTTTGCCCACCCCTGCTCTAGACTCTATGCCTATCTCAGAGTGCTGGCAGGTCACATCCTGTCAGGCTCTCTGTGCTTACCAAAAACGCAGAATTGGATGTCTTATCAGGGTCTCCAGAGGCAACATAGTCTCCATGAGAACAGGCATGTGAGTGGTCAGACTGAATTTAGTCAGCAGAGGAGAGGGGAGAAAGGAAGCAAAACTAAGTTTCACTAAGTGAGTATTAAGTCCTAGGTACTGAAAGGTGCTTTATCTATGTTATTTAACACTCATGACAAATTGAGTGCACCATGTAGTATTTCACAGTTGTAGAAAGTCTCCAAATGTTTGTATATGACTTCAAAGTTTCTACTCTTTCTACTCTAAACTGTGTACCTGAAATTTAGAGAAATTGTTTACATTTGATGCTTTTTTTTTGGTTGTTTTAACAACTGTGTATAGCTTGTATCTCATCTCCAAGAATATATATAGTGTATTTGTTACAAAGTTTTCGCCTAATACTAAGTAATACTAATCAACAAAATCCTAATTAATGGATAACTACATTGTGGGTGGTATATCTCAAAAGGAACACTTTCTCTTAGTTAATATTTCACATCTGAAAATGCAATTCTAAATGAGGATGTTAACTACTCCCTTAAAAAGTACTCAAATACTTCAGTGCAAACAAATCTTGCACATAATATATAAAAATCCTCTGTTGCATCTGGAATCTGATAAATATTTATTATCAATGCTGTTTGCTTTTAATCGGTTCAGGATATCATTTCTCCAGCTTCTCAGTAGTTAAATAAAAATGGCATTTACATTACAATATTGCTTGCCAACAATCTCATTTTCTGGTTTAGTCAGCAGTCCTTCATGCTTGATTAGTCTTTAATTATACAAATACCTACATATTAAAAAAAGTTTTCTTTTTTCCATACTTTGAGCATGTAATTATTTTCTCTTGCATTCAATAACCTTTAATTTTAGGATTAAGCAACTGATTCCTTTTAGTATGGATGGATCTTTTCAAGTGTTAAAGCAAATTTGGTTATTGTATTATGCGAAAAATTAACTTTGGGAAACCTTTCATCAATGCATTTGGTAGTACTCTGATCAGCTGTTGCAGAAAGCACCAGGTATCCGAAAAATAAAACTTTATTCTCCTATTTTTTTCCTATTTCTCTGTCTCTTTGGTCTAAGAATGTGATAATTTAAGCAATTAAAGCCTGCAATATACCTATTTTCCCATTTCCATAAATTGGGGCTGAGAGCAGATGCTTTACATTAAAAATATTTCAATACAAAGGCTGTTTATAGTTTTGGTAGGAAACTCCACAAACTATGAACATTTATAATTTTTCTATAATAAATCCACAGAATGTTCAAATGTTAGGAGCATTTTATTGAGTGAGATGATGTTTCTCTCAACGTTCCAGCCTAACCCGAGGCCAAATAGCAATGAGACTTAGAAGTGGTACCTTGCTTTTCAAAACTAACAGTGGAGATGGGGAAATCCTTCATATACAGTCTGACACAGTGTTGGGCGCTTATTCCTTGTTAGTTTCCTTCTCCATCCTTGGCTACTAAATCTAGAAAAAACAACAACACCCATTTCCTTGTGGGAGTCACCTGAAGGAGCAAACTAATGTGAGAACATCACAACATGCAATTAGCCACATTTATTATGTAGCCCGTTCTAGGTTCTGTGTTAGGTTTGAAGGACATAGACGTGAGTGACTCACCATGCACTAAACCAAGCCTATGTAGTAAGACAGTCTGTGTTTAAAGTGCACCAAGGAGGTGTTTTATTGTTTTATGTTTTAAAAGCTTTCCTCCATTCAGAGTTTAATTCAGCTGGAGATAAAGTGTCTTCCTCGCAAACCCAGTTTTTATACAGATATCTAATGGCTTTTGTTGTTCTACTTTCAGGGTTGAGCTCAGAATCTGAGTTTTTCCAGGACCACCAAGCTCTTCTGGCTCAACATCTCTCACTACAAGAGAACCAGTAAAGTGGTTACTGATTCTCCCTGAGGGTCATCTCAGCAGCTCACCAGACAGCACAACCTGTCTTCGCACACATCTCTCAGGAAGCTCTAGAGTTTGTACCCACTGTAGGTAATTTATTGTTGTTAGAATACTTCAATAAATAAGATCAAGTCCCTGTGATTACAAAATTTACATTCTACTTGGAAAAAATAAATAAATAAATAAATAAGCAAATCGATGTCAGGTAGTGATAAGCCCTCTGAAGGATAATGGAGAAAAGTAAGAAGAAGGGTGATGATCCTAGCTGATCTGGCTCAGTGGATAGAGTGTTGGACTGCGGACTCAAGGGTCCTGGGTTTGATTCCAGTCAAGGGCATATGCCGGGGGTGCAGGCTCAGTCCCCAGTAGGGGGCGTTCAGGAGGCAGCCAATCAATGATTCTCTCTCATCATTGATGTTTCTATCTTTCTCTCCCTCTCCATTCCTCTCTGAAATCAATAAAAATATATTAAAAAAAGAAAGGTGATGAAACAGAGATACCATATGTACAATTTTACGTAAGATGGTAAGGTAAGGATTCTTTGATGAAGCAAAAGGTAAGCCAAGACCTGAATAAATGAAGTGAGGGAACAAGCTAGATATCTAAGGGAAGTGTTTCCAGGCAGAGGGGACAGTAAGCCAAAGGCTTAGTATAGAAAGTCAAAAGTTGACATAGTATAAACGTATATAACTCAAGTTTCTTGGCCCCTACGGCTCCTCTCCAAATTCTTCTGGATGTATCTCTGGTCTTTACCTCCATATTTCTAAATAATATGCTGAAATAGTTTTTCTCAATTTGCCAGTTTTGGGCATTATCTATAGACTTCCAATGTCGAATATGAGGATTGCACACTCTTGCCACCCACACCCTCTTTTATCTTCATTCTTTCAAAAGTTTCTGATTTAATCAGAAGTTCTTTTTTTGCTATGAAAGTTTTGCTTACTGTTGAGCCTATTAGTATACCATGCTTAGACTTCTTTTTTTTAATCCTCACCCAAGGATACGTTTTTTATTGATTTTTAGAGAGGGAGGAAGGGATACACACACACACACAGAGAGAGAGAGAGAGAGAGACATTGATGGGAGGGAGAGTCATTGATGGCTTGCCTCCTGTATGTGCCCTGACTGGGAATTGAGCCCACCACCTTTTGGTACACAGGATGATGCTCCAACCGACTGGCCACCTGGCCAGGGCTAGACTTCCTTTATTATAAAAAGTTCTTGTTCTTACCAAAGTCAATTATTGCTTTCTTGATTGTTTGCCTAGTGTTCTTTGTTTCTGTCCATAATTCTCTCCCAAGTCATCACCAGAAAGACAACGTTTCTGTTTTCCATAAGGTCAACCACACCAAGGATTCTGAGTTTCTCTTCTGCTCCCTTCTTCCTGCTCCCCCAAGGGACAGCCCTCCGAAGTCCTGTACATTTTTGCCCCAGATGGACTGGTGGCTTTCTAAGTCCATTGTGTAGCTGTCAGCCTGGGACTTCCTTTTGCTCCTTTCTTCTGGTCAACCTCCGATCTTCCTCTTTTTTGGTTTGCTTTTTGTCATGGCGGAACACTTCCTCCAGTAGAGTTGAAGGATACATGACAGATCGATTGGAGAGAAATCTGCTGGAGACTCTGCATCCGACTCTAGTTTACACTCCCTTTCGGTAGATAGCTGGGCAGTATATAAAGTACAAGTTGAAAATCATTTTCCTTCAGAATTTTGAAGGGTTCAAGTTTTGCTGTGGAAACCCAATGCTATTCTGATTCTTGATTCCTTGTATTTTACCTACGCCCAACCCATCCCCTCTGGAATTGTTCACAATGATGTGTTCGAGGTGGCTCTTTTTTTCATTTATTAGTTTTGCATTCAGTGGCACTTTCATTGAGGTAACAGATTTTGAATCTGGGAAATTTTCTTGAATTAATTCTTTGGTGATGTCGTCTGTCTTTTTCTCTGTTCTATTAGTTAGAAGTTGGACCTTCTGGATTGATCTGCTATTCTCTCCTGTTTTACTTGTTCTCTTGACCCTTT
Source organism: Myotis myotis (assembly GCF_014108235.1). Classification (NCBI taxonomy): domain Eukaryota; kingdom Metazoa; phylum Chordata; class Mammalia; order Chiroptera; family Vespertilionidae; genus Myotis; species Myotis myotis. Next base: position 10,360,685 of record NW_023416315.1, read on the forward strand.
GTTTTATATTCTGAGGGATTTTCTTTACTTTGTTGTTCTAAACCTTCTATTGAACTTTTATTTTGTCCATAATGAATTATAGTAACTGTTATCTAAACATTCTTCAAATTGTTTTTTAAATGTTCCTTGTATATAGCTCCCATTAATGTGTTTTGTAGATGCAGTGTCTTCTCTATGGATATTCTATAGGATATTAATTTTTAGGGTTTTTGTTGTTAATCCTCACCAGAGGATATTTTTTCCATTGATTCTTAGAGAGAGTGGAAGGGATGGGGGAAGGGAGAGAGAGAGAGAGAGAGAGAGAGAGAGAGAGAGAGAGAGAGAGACATTGATATGAAAGAGACACATTGACTGGTTGCCTCCTACACTTGCTTCAGGGTAGGAGATCAAACCAGCAACCGAGGTACACGCCCTTGACTAGAAATTGAACCCGTGACCCTACGGTGCTCGAACCAAAGCCCTAACCACTGAGACACAATGGCCAGGGCAATTTTTAGGTTTTTAATGAAGTTTTTCGCCCTCCTGTGCTATCTCTGTTTCCTGTGAATTCCTTTTACTCTCCAGTTTATTTTGGTTTTTGATTTCAGACAAAGGCCTTCCTTAAACATCTATTGCTTCTTTGTTGTTATGTTTTATATAAGAATAAGGCAGTGACCTGACTATGTTGTTGGAGACCCCACATATCAATAAATGAGTCTTTCCTCTCTGGTTAGCTCAGGAGTTTTTTCAGAGAAGAATCCCACAACTGCCTAGGGGTGGGGTGGGGTGGCGAGGTCGGGAGGTAGGAGGATGCTTGCTTACTTGAATACCCGTATATATAATCTGAGTGTCCCAGTGAGGGCAGGCCTAATCATTCAGGATGTAAACTTTCCCTTCATGCCATGGTCATGAGTAAGGAGTTCTCCCCAGCAGATAGCTATACCTGATGTCTCCAGGTGTAGAGTTTCTCAATGTCTCATGTACACAGCTGCTGGAGAGAGAGCTGAGGGTCTAACTGTTCATTATGCTGTCACTAACCTATCCCCTACTTTCAGCAACATGCCTTCCCCTTCTCCTTTTTCATAGCAGCTGGTGTCTCCAACCCCCACCATTTTTGGGGTTCCAATGCTGCCTTGCTTCTCATTGTGTCCCTCTCTCTGGCCCTTGGTATTTAGTTTTTTCAGCTTGGTTAATTCCTCCACCTGCTTTTCCAAATGTTTGTTGACATTACTTGTCTGCTGTTGTCTTGTCTCTACTTAAAATTTTTTTTCTTTTAATGTCATTTTAGTGGGGTTTTAGGAGGGTGTAGAAATAAGCACACTTATTCAATCTATCTTATTGAATAGAAAGTCCTCCCATTTTTTTTCTTTTTGAGAATTGAAAATACATTTCCTAATTTTAGTTTTATATTACCTTCTCCACTCTTTAATTCCTCAGATATTAACAATCATTTTCCGTTATTTAATCTTTCAGTTGAAAACCCTCACGTCTTAAATATACTGAACCAATTAACCATTTTTGTGTGTGCATTGCCCCTGAGCCTTAACTAACCTATCTTGAACTAATAAATTGTTTATAATTCTTTAGAGCAGGAGTTCTTAAATCTGTTGATCATCAAAATCTCTGACTTTACCCTAGGGATTCTGATTTTGTAGTTCTTGGCTTGAATAAGGGGAATCTATATTATGAAAGAATCCCCAGGTGACTAAAACATTTCCTTTAATTTTTTCTTATGGAAAATAGTAAACACATATAAAAGAAGACACAATACTATAATTAACTCCCATGGACCCATCACTCAGCTTCAGTAATTGTCAACTCAGAGTGAATCTCCTTTCATCTGTACCCTATCCAACCCACCCCATTCATACTATTTTTCCCCTCCCGTAGATGTCATTTTAGAAAAATTCCAGACATCTGATTATTTTATTTGTATTTCAGTAATACTCTTAAAAAATACTTCAATAAGACTCTTAAAAACAACAACTACATACCATTATTGCTCCTCCTAATATTATAGCCCCTTAATATCATCAGATATCTAGTCAGTGGTCACATTTCCAATTGTCTTATAAATTTCATACTCTTTTTTTTTTTAATTTCAGAGAGGAAGGGTGAGGGAGAGAGAGATAGAAACATCAATGATGAGAGAGAATCATTGATCGGCTGCCTCCTGCACACCCCACACTGGGGATCGAACCCACAACCCAAGCATGTGCCCTGACTGAGAATCGAACCGTGATCTCCTGTTTCATAGGTCGATGCTCAACCACCGAGTCACAGTGGTTGGTCCATACTCTTTCTTTTTTACAGTTTGCTTGAATTGTAATCTAAATAAGGTCCACATAATGAGATTGGGTGCTGGGTCTTTGATCTATAGGTTGAAATCCCTCAGCCCTTCTTCTCCTTTGTCTCCTTCTCCCTTTCTCTCTCTGTATCTTATAATTTATTTGTTGAAGAAATCTCCCATGTTTAATGTGTGGCCATCCTGGTAATCATGACTGCTCTGAAGCACCCTCTGGGCCCAACTAAGAGAGAGGCTGGAGCTCCCACCTTGTTTATGAAACCTTGGCCCCCTTCCCCTCATGTCACCTGTAAACCTTTTAATAACATTGCATTTTTGACTCTTGTTCATCCTGAGATTTAAAAACATTAGTTCTACTCGTGTGTGTGTGTGTGTGTGTGTGTGTGTGTGTGTGTGATATCTTTCCCTCTCCTTACTGAACATCATATTTTTTTTGTGAGGGAACCTCTCCATTCTAAATTATAATTCTGCTAGCATGGTATTGGTCACCTCAGCCAGGTTGCTAGAAATATTCCTGTCAGGTTTTTCCAAATGATTTGGAAGAAGGGGATGTCTCCTGTTGCCCTTCATCCAAGGATTTTCTTGTCTCAAGTAGGATCACATTTTGAAAAATGATTAGTTAAGTTGTCCAGTAGAGAGAATACAATATATTTATAATAATCACCATTTCCATCTTTTCAGTATATTAAGAGGAAATGCAAATGCAAATGCCTTAGTTTTTGTGGTGTTTAGTGAAGTAAAATCAGGTGGGGACAGTTTGCATAAATGCTGGAGGTGGCACAGTGAGCATGAAAAGTTACCCACATAATTTACTGCCCAAACAGGAACAGTTTTGAGAGTGAAATGAGTGCTGTTAGTAACTACACTGGGCAGCAGACATATACAGAGACGGCCCAGTTGAAAGGGCGTGTGCGGAGACGGGGCTCAAATCCCAGGTGCACCCCTGACAAGCTGAGGGCCTCCGGTGGGTTCCAGCTTCTCCGAGCCTGGGTTTCCTACCTCCTGTAGGTGATGTCAAGGCCTAAGTAGGAAACACATACACAGTGACTAGCACAGTGCCTGGCACGTGTTAAATGCTCAACAGTATTTTTATCTTTTAAACTGGATCATCATTTTCTACTGGGCGAGTCTATATGCGTTTCTCCAGTTACCAGCGCAGTCTGGCAGCCAGAGCACATCAGGGGAGAGTCTCCAGTATCCAAGGGTGGGGTCAGAGGTGCCCCCACGGTGAGAGAGCCACTGCTGTTTCCCTTGGACCTACCTGCTTTATAGCACGTTTATGTTTTTGAAAAATATGATTTAACTCACAGGTGAATCAGATCTACACTCTGTTAAGAAGGCTTGCTCCTCTCTCTATTATATTCTGAATGCCAAGAACCACCAAATGCGTTGAAATGGTGGGGGAACAGGAAAAAGGAGGTTAGTTAGAACATGATGGTCCTTATTTTGATGTGCAGTTTATGTACATTTCTTCCCAAATGAAAGAAGCGATTTAAAGCAGTCTAAATCAAGTCTGCATTTCCCAAAGGCCATTGAGAAGATAGTGTAAAGAACAATGGGGCTAAAACAATTTCCGAGGAATCATCTATATATATAAAAGAGTAATATGAAAATCGACGGAATGGTGGAACAACCAGAACAACCGCTCGACCAATTGCTGTGAGGCACACTGACCACCTCTTGGTTTCTCCCCCTGGCCGGCAGGCTTTGATCCCCTGATGGCGAACAGGGAACTGCAGGTGGGTGGTGGCGGCTACTGGCGGCCGGGGAAGATGGCCCTGATCACAGGCCAGGCCTAGGGACCGTACCCGTGCATGAATTTCATGCACCGGGCCTCTAGTAGTCATATAAGATCTATTTATTTATAGTCCTTACTATGTGCCAGGAATTGTTCTAAATGTAAAAATAAATAGGTGACATTTCTCTTATTAGTAATAATCTTTATCAAGTAATTTTGCAAATAAATTTAAGATGGCCTGATAACAGGCACTTACATGGTTGTGAAATGAGTAGCTGTTCAATGAGAAAACATCATTTACAACAATTATTGATAGTCCTGGGATACACAGAGGTGTGAGACATAGTTTCTGTCCTTATGGGGCTTATAATTCAAATAAGATAACAAACTTGTTCATGTTAACTATGAAAAAAGGCTCAAATTATACATGCTAAGTGCCCAATCAGAAAACAGAGAAATTACTGAGGGCTGGGCAAGTGTGGGCACTTCGTGGAAGGAGTAGGAAGTGAAGGAAGTGATGCGGGACCAGTGGTGAGGAGAGCAGGCACTCGTGGCTGTGGGCATAGCAACAGCAGAGCCAGTGGGCTGCACAGGGACATTAGGCACCGACAGAGGCTGAGTACAGTGCAGGGAGGTGGGAGGCAGGGTGGAGAGTAAGGCCAGGTTAAAGGTCAAAAAAGGGCTTTGAGCATGAGGGTGATGTGAAAATGTTATTTTTTTTTAAAAAAAATATATATATGTGTGTGAGTGTGTGTGTGTATGTGTATATATAGCTATATATCTATATATCTATATATCTATATATCTATATATCTATATATCTATATATCTATATCTATATCTATATCTATATCTATATCTATATCTATATCTATATCTATATCTATATCTATATCTATATCTATATCTATATCTATATATCCACTTTTATTGATTTCAGAGAGGAAGGGAGAGAGTGAGAAGGATAGAAACATCAATGATGAGAGAGAATCATTGATTGGCTGCCTCCTGCATGCCCCCTACTGGGTGGATATCAAGCCTGCAACCAGGTGTGTATCCTGACCGGGAATTGATTGGTGACCTCCTGGTTCATAAGTTGGTGCTCAATCACTGAGCCATGCCAGCTGGGATGGACATCTTTTAGGAAGATTAGCTGGCAGTGGTGTGCAAAATGGGTTGGACTAGGGAGAAACAAAGTGGGAAGAGCAGGCCAGGGAGGATGGTGCTAGCTCTGCCCTGGGCCGGGGCCAAGTGGGAGAACTGAGGAAAGTTCTAGGCACCTTGCATGTGGAGCTCCGATAGCCCAAGGCTTTTCTGGCCAGGGCCCATGCACCTGGCTGCTGACTTGCAGCTCTCAGGGGACAGGGCTTTTTCCCTTGATAAATCTTCTAGGGACCTCAATCAGTTCAGGGCCCTGTGCTTCCTTCCTCCCATTTTCTCTCCTCCTTTCTTTCTCTTTAGAATTACCTACCCATTTTGTGGGACTACATTGTCGGCTTTTAATATATTATTTAATTTCTCAATTTAATAGGTTTGTTAAACTAGCAATTTCATGTGACTTTTCAGATTGGGGATAAAAGTGTCCATCTGGTCCAGGGTGTGTGTGTGTGTGTGTGAGTGTGTGTGAGTGTGTGAGTGTGTGTGAGTGAGTGTGTGTGTGTGTGTGTGTGTGTGTAGGGGTAGTGATGGCATTACTGTTTTGTTTCTCTTTGCTTGACTTTAAAATATGTTTTTATTGATTTCAGAAAGAGGAGGAAGAGAGATAGAAACATTGATGAGAAAGAAACATCAATTCGCTGCCTCCTACTGGGGATCGAGCCTGCACCCCAGGCATGTGCCCTGACCAGGAACTGAGCTGGCGACCTCCTGGTGCTTGGGACAATGCTCAGCCATCTGAGCCACAACGGCAGGGTGTGTTTTGGTTGTTTTTGACTGTTTGGTACAGCGTTCAGTTTTTAGGAGTTCATCATCACAATTAATATGTTGGGACACTGATAAATTTGCTTCCTGAGCTGTGATATGTCTAAGAGTTCCCGCTTGTGCCTTCCTAAATAGCTGTCTTTCAAGGCAGTGTTTTTCAAATATTTCTTACTATGCCACATAGTAAGAAATATATTTTACAATAAAAGCCAACACACACACACACACACACACACACACACACACACACACATATATATAGTTACAAATATTTCTGTCTATATGTAGATGTATATCTTTCTCTCTATATATAAAACAGGAACTTCAAGAAAAAAATGCATAGCCTTACTTTTTAATTTTTTAAAAAAATTCTGGTTAAAACAACTAAACTAATATAATAACCACTCACAAAATAGTCCATAGAAAGGTCCAGAAGATATTGACTCTTGAGTGCCAAGGCACTTAGTTTTCTGTGACTGCCTACATTCCTCACTTACAAAACGTACCATGTTCATTCCTGATGAGATAGAGAGAGGACGGGGGCCTTTTCAGATTGGGGGTAAAAGAGCACATCTAGTCCAGGAATAAATATGTGAAATTTGGGCAACACCTCATATGACCAAAAAGAAAAGTCTTAGTGCCACAGAGTCATCCAATGACTATTGAAGGAGGCCTCCTCCCCCGATCCTTCCCAATCCCCTGGTTTACGGTGATTCCCCATCAGGGAGGCTGATCTAGTTCCTCAATAAAGCAGAACTGGTTGGAGAAAAGTCCTACGTTGCTCCTAAATTTTACCTTTCGAGAATTCCCAATTGAATGTCTAGACAGGGGGCATTTTAGTGCTTTTTCTTTATGTCCCTAATGAGGAGATGCGTTTCATAAACTGAATCAGTCATGATGAATCACAGCTCAGTGTCAAGGTTGTACTTGGAAAAGAAGCTGGACTCCCATTTGTTTCTTTAAAAAAAAAAAAAATAGCGTCCTTCACCCATCTTACCCCAAACACGTGGTATGGTATAAAGTGGTGCTTATTTAAACATTAGGGTAGATTCCAGGACCGTACCTCCCTGGGAACTCGTCACTACAGCTTCGGGTTTTGCCTCCCTGTGTGACACTCCAGGTTATTTCAATCTATGCCCCAACTGTAGAGTCATTTTGGCAAGGAGATTTTTCTAAAGGTTTTTTTCTCATTGCTTAGAGCCAAAGGTTTTGTCCTCCGACCTTTTGATTCTCATTCTGCATCTGTAATCAATGTCAGGTCACCACGAGCAAAACTAAAAGGAAGTTAAGTGGGGGGGGGGGAACCCCAAAGCAAAACGCCCTACAAGTACAAAGCCCCCAGCCTGCCCAGCCAAGTTTTAGAAGCTCACCATTTTGAAATAGTACGGTCGCTTGGAGAAGAGGATATTTCCTCCCCCCACCCCATTTGTTTGGTGCCTGATTTGTTTCTAGTTGCAGCGGGGAGGTCAGAGCAAGCCAAGAAAATGAATGGAGCCAGCCTCCTGCCAGGCTGCCTGGAGCGGGCGGGTGTTACGGATCAGCTAAAGCCAGCTCCCTTTCCCGGGCCAGGCCGATGTAACTCACTGGAGTGGCAAATTACATCAGACCTACAGCTGTAACCCGACATTATGATTAATTTGATCAGTAATTTCTCCTGTTTTTCATTTTAATCGGTGTGACTATTCTGCTGTGGCAGGTCTTTCAGATCTAATTAAGATAAATATCCCAGTAAAAGACTTGGCAGACTTTCCGAGTCAAATCCAGGCATCAAGTGTGAAGACCTGCAGCCCCAGTCAATCACCCGGGGGGAGGGCTGGCGCTGCTCTCTGCAATCAGCCCCTCACACTTAAGCAAATTCATAATCTCCGGCACTGTTTAGTCATTCTCTCAAAACATGTCCCGGGCAGAAAAGGAAAGCCCCAGACAATGTCATTCCACCCCCATGCTCATACTCTGCTGATTTGCCCAGACTACATGGACAGCCCTATAAGTGGACACTTGACAGAATCCCTGAGTTGGTGTTTCTAAAAAAGATTCTAAGTAAATCCGTGCATATGTATATCTCAAATAAACAAATATGTGTACACTCAAATATGGAACACAGATACTTATAACTATGAAGATTTAAAGTCCACATGCACATATATAGCCTGACCCTTTAATGCAAGCACACAGCCATCCACTGGTTGGATTTGCGTTGACAGGGTTTAAGAGTTTATTTTCCCAGTTTGTTTTCTTTTAAGTCAACCAGGCATGTATTTATGAAACCTAGTGGCTAATATTTGTACACGTTCTGTTAGGTTTCGGTTCTTTGAGGATGAAGGCATTAATGAGATTTTTATCCTAAAGCCATCTAATCAGCAGGGCCTGCCTGTCCAATCTGGTGCCTGCAGACTTTGGGCAAGTGTGAAGGATTTGCCTGGGTTACTGGGTCTACATGTCCACTCACAGGAAATATGGAACCACCGGGAGCTTCAAAAGAGTGGATGTTTTTGAAGACTTTTTTTTTCACTTTATGAAGAAAACATTACAATGATGGCACAGTTCCCAATAACCATAAAGCAAACTCCCCCTTGTAATAGGAATGACCATTTCGGAAAACAAACGTGTGACTGGAGTACAGATGCTTAACGTCATTTTGTACACACCTCCCACACCCCTGACTAAGAGGGTAAAGAATGTCTACAAACCACACAACAGGGCCTTTCACCAGGTAAGCGGAACCATGTTCTGACTGTGATGGCCTCTACATTTGGAGGATGATTCTGCCACTCTTTTGGCTGTTGCTCCTGAAAAAGACTGTTGACATGATGGTATAAAGGAGTCCCTGGTCACCTGCTGAGGCAGACAGACTCAAATGCACTTTTACTGCTGAAGGAAAGGTGGTGGGAATACACTATTAGGTAGGGTGTGGTCTTCACAGTCCTAGAGCTAGGCAATCTTGGGTCTGAAAATTGGAATGAGAGCTTGGACTCCTCACAGAGATCCTGCCAGCCATCTCAGCTCTACTTTAGTTGGTGGCTGCAGACCACTTTAATCTCTTTGTGCTTGAGTTTCAATTTGGTAGACATGGCTTCAACAAAACTAATATATTTACTAAAGAAAAAGAAGCCAGGGCACGTGATCTATTTTAAAAGATGGAAATCCCACAATGAAAAAAAGAACTAAACTAAAAAGAGGCAGATTAGTGCAGTGGGCAAGGTTTTATGTCAGCTAGATCTTGGTTTGAATCTTGCCTCTTATAGGTCCTTACCCTTAATTTCCTCATCTATAAAATGGAGCTCACAGAAGGACTAGCAAAGATTCATTGAGTAGAACTTTACTACTCAAGAGGTGGGCAATGGACCAGCAGCATCAGCATTACCTAGGAGCTGGTTATAGAAGCAGAATCTGGGGTGGGCCCTCCACGCCAGAACTACTGAATCAGAGTCTACATCTACCAAGGTCCCAAGGAGATTCGCCTGCAAATAAAGCTTGAAAAGCCCTAGTATAGTTTAGATGAGGCGACATTTAGCAGCAGTTGGATTTTGAATAAGCTCAGTCAGTAGCAGCTGTTCTTGTTTGGAGAGGATGTTAAAGAGTTGAAAAGGATTATTTCTCTTCTCAGTTATATCTTTTTAGTATAAATCACCGGGTTTGAGCCCTGGCCAGTGTGCTCAGTGGTTAGAGGTCAGCCCGCACACCTAAGGATCATGGGTTCGATTCCTGGTCAAGGGTATATACCTGGCTTGTAGATTTGATCCTCAGCCCATTATAAGAGACAACTAATTGATGTACCTCTCTCACACCAATGTTTCTTTCTCTCTCTCTTTCTCTCTCTCCTCCCTCCCTTCTACTCTCTCTAAAAATCAATGGAAAAAAATATATCGGGCGAGGATTAACAACAAATCACCAGGTTTGAGTTTTTCTGTAAATACTGGCTAGTAACCCAACTTCAGGGTCTGGGAGAGGCTTGAATGAGTGACAAAGTACAGACATGGTTGTTCTTATTCACTGATGGGCTGTGAATCTGGGGGTGGAGTAAGGTTGTAGTAACACTGGCCCATTCTTTTTAGAAATCAAGACCTAGTTTTATTATATTGCAGCAGTAAAGTTAGCACCAACTCATGCAACCAAAACTTTGGGTAAAAAACATTTTGTTTAAGTAAGAGGTAGGACTCTGCTAGTTTAGAAATGAATAATTGGAGGCCTACTTGCAGGACCATAGATACTTGTTCTTAACCCTGGCCCCACAGGATTGCCCGAGGAGCTTAAAAAATGCCGATGCCCAGCTCTGGCTGGTGGCTCAGTTGGTTGGAGAGTTGTCCCATATACCGGAAAGGTTGTGGGTTCAATTCCCGATCAGGGCACATACTTAGGTTTCAGGTTTGATCCTCAGTCAGGGCCCATATGAGAGGCAACTGATGGGCGTTTCTCTCTCACATTGATGTTTCTCTCTCTTCCCCTTCCTCTCTCTTTGAAAATCAATAAAATCATATCCTCAGGTGAGGATTACAAAAAAATGCGGATGCCCATACTGCATCCCACTCAGATTCAATCAGAATCTTTGGGTGGGACCCAGGCATTAGTATTAAAAAAAACCAAAACTGTTCAGATGATCTCAATGTGCAGCAACACTGATACCACGGCCATTGTGTTTGGAAATTTAAAAGAAAGCAAAGGATTGAACAAAATACAGAGGTAGGAGCGCGGGCATGGCCTCAGCTGTTTGGAGATGGTGTGGCTTGGGTGAGTCAAGAAGAGGGAGGAAGGTCAGGCAAGGTGGTGAGATGGCACCAAGGCCCAGAGAATACATAATTATCTGGTATGAAGATACCCACTCTAATACTTAAGGAGTCTCACTGGCAATGAAAGATGCCTTGAAGATGCTTAAAATGGTTTCAATGTGATTGTTACATTCAGGGAGCTTGGAGAATAACCTATCTTTGCTTAAAGCCTTTAATAACTTTCTGCCTTGTCCAGGTTGGGTCCACGACCATTTGGCTTTAGCCTTAGGTTGATCAAACTCCTCCCATGCAGTGCAGACGACTGAAGGTGGCAACTTCTCTAAGGAATGTTAAATTTTAAAACCTCAGATAGGAGCGCAAGATTCTTTTCCCTCTGTTTTAAAAGGTAGAAGTTTCTGACCCAACCGGACTTAGGAGAGCTTTCCTTGGGGGAAGTGAGAGGGTTCCCCTGACATCTCCTCTCTGAACCCATTCGTGTTGCTTTGTTCTCTTTAAGTACCACGTTTGCAGCCTCACAAGGCAAGGATGGAGAGCTCGGCTCTGGGAAGAACAGCCAGCCTCTGCCAGGAGATGGAGTCCAGCTGAGAAAAGGAGATCCCTAACTTGACTTCTTCTTATGACAATTAAACATCTTCTGGTGTAGAAAACTAAGTGGTAGTGCCACGCTGATCCCCGTCAGATGACAGTTCAGACAAAATGTGTTGGCTGGAAAGGTGGCCTCTCGGGCATCCCCACCAGGTGGCCACGGACACAGAATTGCCTTTTCAGGTCAACCACCAACCACTCCAAGGAGCACCTGAAATTTTGCCATGGGTTCCTCTTACGTATGAAAGAAGAGACTCTGGCATTGGTATTCTCAACATGGGGCCTTTCTCTGTCTTAACTCTGCACTCACAGGACCCAGTATTCATGTGTGAAGCCAGAATACCCAATTTAATCTCCACAGTGGAGGATGAAAGAGAAGGGAAACAGAGGGCCTCTGAGGGTCTTTTTAAAAACAGAACAAAACAAAACAAAATAAAATAAAATAAAACGAAACGAAAAAATAGAAAAAAGAACCAGGATGGGAGCAATGCCCCACAGACATAGAGTTTGACAGCCTGAGACTGAGGACTTAGTCCTGATTGCCACACAGATTTCAGGCTGATTTGACCTGTTGTTTGGGATCCAAACCTTGTTAAACACAGGGATGGAGCCCTGGCTGGGATTGCTAAATGGTTAGAGTGTTGGCCTGTGCACCAGAGAGCCGAGGGTTCAATTCCCGGGGAGGGCACACACCTGGGTTGCAGGTTCAATCCCTGTAGGAGGATGTGTCTCGCTCACATTCATGTTTCTTTCTCTCTCTCCTCCCTCCCCCCTCTATTCGACTCTCTCTAAAAATCAATGGGAAAAAAATATCCTCACTCCTCAGGTGAGGATTAAAAAAAACAAACAACAAAAACAAACACACACAGGGGTAGAGAATGAGGTTCCAGGGTACTGAGGAACCTTCTGGAAATTACTAGGTCAAAAGACAAAAGGGTGGAGGTAAGGTGAGTTGAGGGCATGCCGTCTCACTTCTCTTGATTCCATGGGTTTGGGGCTAGGTGGTCCAGTGGTGCCCTCTCTCTTCTCCATGCCCTAGTGGGGCTGGTGTGTGAACAGGAGAAATAACGGGCAGTGAAGAAGAAAGGAGTCACCATGTGAAGGACAAGGTCTCTAGGACCTCAGCTGCCATGAGAGGCAATCCAGCCAGACCTTCCCTGTTGTTCTGGCTAAGTGATGTTGCTCGTTGCCAAATGTAAGGACCATTCTTGCTTTTGGCTTTCCCTGCTCTTGCTGTGATTTTGAGTTTTTCCTTCCCTTCTTTCCCCATCTTTCTATACTTTCTTTCTCCTTTCTCTAGTCGATTGGAGTGGGTCAGTGGAGTTTCATATAATACTAGAGGCCCAATGCATAAAGATTCATGCACAAATGGGCCTTCCTTCCCCTGGCTGCTGGCACCACCTTGACTCTGGCCGGAGCCGCCTTCCCGCCTTCCCACACCGTCCAGAGGCCTGGAGAGGCTGGAGCGGTGCGGAACGCCTGCATTGTCAAAGACACAAGCATGCACCCTGTCCTCAGCCACTCTGCGCCTGCCTATGCAAATTAACCCACCATCTTTGGTGGGTTAATTTGCATACTCACTCCTGATTGGCTGGTGGGTGTTGTGAAGGAATGGTCAATTTGCATCTTTCTCTTTTATTAGTGTAGATTCTAGGTAAGGAAAAGCAGTTATGTTAGTTGTGTGGATGCTACAATAATTAGAGAAGGAGGCTTTAATGCAATGGTTCCTGAAAGATTTTCTATGGTATTTTAATTACTGTTATATGGAGAAAAGAAAAGGTTCAGTGGTTACATAAATTTGGAATTCCTTGATTAAATCATTTTAACTAGATATCTCTACTGCAGGATGTCTTTTAGCTTTGCATATTCTAATGTTTACTGAGAAATAGCTAGCAGTGTCAGTGTGTAGTATCTATCATCTATCTGTCTATCTATCAAATGACCTACCATTTATCTACCTATCATCTATCTATCTATCTATCTATCTATCTATCTACCTACCTACCTACCTACCATGGATTCTGTTTTCAATCAAATATTTTTTGAACTTGTATTTTGTGGAAGACACTTGAGAAATACTGTGTTAGAAAATGCTAGATGCCAAATAAGGAAAGAAGAATATATATTTCACTGACAACCCAAATGAACATTGTAGAGGCAGAAAAATATACTGTATCAGCATGAAAGGGTTATCGGGTTGAGAACCAGAATTCTGTTAGACAACCGAGACATGCCCCCCATCCTTGAACAACTTGGTTGAGAACCAAACTGATTGTGATGAGAGATGTTCAATAACTGAGGTTTGACTGTATTGTGTATAGTTCTTTCTTTTCATGCAATTCAAATGACCTCATTTCAGCTATTTTATAAATAGAATGTGGAGCTGGAAAGGACTTCAGATCATCTAATATGAACTTTTTGTGTAATAACTGACACAAAGGAGTCCCAGAGATTAGGTCATTAAGACTGGGATTACCAAGATTCTTCCTGTTTACCCATATGCTAAAAACCACAACTTAGGGAATTTAGAAGAAAAAGATAATTTATTTGTAATAATATTGGTGGAGAAACCAAGATTCTGTGGGTTGAAGTGAAAATTCTTTAAGATTATGCTCACATGGCTACAATTCTCTTTCTTCCTGCTGCCTGCACCCCATCCCAGGCCTTTGTGCAGCTTGCCCTGTGCTGCGTGTCCCCCTCCTCAGAAATCCTCCTCCCCTCTCTGACTCGATGTTATAAAACAGATAGATGTGTAATTGTTAGCTTCATTCAAGCTTATATGGGTTTTTCTGTAGTGTGCAGTGAATACTTTTATTGTGTACACACTCATTTTTATATTCCCATGACTGCTTTTTGTTCAACTTTGAGTTGATCTGTTTATCTCAGATTCCTCTTTAGATTACAGTGTCTAGAGCAGTGATGGCAAACCTATGACACGCGTGTCAGAGGTGACACGCGTGTCAGAGGTGACACGCGAACTCATTTTTTTGGTTGATTTTTCTTTGTTAAATGGCATTTAAATATATAAAATAAATATCAAAAGTATAAGTCTTTGTTTTACTATGGTTGCAAATATCAAAAAATTTCTGTATGTGACACGGCACCAGAGCTAAGTTAGGGTTTTTCAAAATGCTGACACGTTGAGCTCAAAAGGTTCGCCATCACTGGTCTAGTGTCAAGGAAGGAAAAAAGGCAGGCAGGATTCTGATATCCTGCTATCTATCAGGAATGGAATTAGATACTCTCACTTAAGTCATCTCATTCAATCCCCCCATCCACCCTCCCACCAATGAGGAAACTGAGGCTCAGAAGGATGGGCCCAGCAGAGCCAGCATCCGAGTCCAAGTCTGCCTGTTTCTAAAGACCACCTTGTCAGTTCTGCAAACCTTCCCCGGACCACAGTGCACATCACAGATGTTTGATGATTGCAGAGAAGGATAAAAGCACTATCTCTCCAACCTGGGTAATATTCACTTGCAAGTCTATACTTTGGGAGTCAGTTTAAAAGCCCATGGATAATTTACCCCAAACCTGTAGGAAATGAATTGAGGCTACAATGTGAGGAATAGAACTTGATCATGAAAGCACGAGAATACTGTATAAGGTGACAGAAATACTGCCTCGGTTTTGCTCATTCAGAGTGAAGTGCTAGCCAGCACTTTTGGGGTATCTCAACTTGCCACTATAACCTGCCGCTATGCACATGGAGGCAAAACTGTCCCAGGAGCATTCTGAACTGGGCTTTGGCATTCGTTTATCAGCCACATTCAACAGACAGTGATGGGACTGGAGAGTGTGTGTGGTGCAGACTCACTGCTGAGCTCGCTACAGACAGGCCATGGATTTGGCCCCGGTCATGGTCAGAGTGGGGCTGTTTTCCTTGAGAAGTTCTAACTTGCCACATTCAAATGCTGCAAGAATATTTCCACTTTTATTGAGTCTGGCACCCTTTCCATCTATCAGTACTTGATGTGAGCTTCCATAGTCAACGGTGTGAACATGCTGCCTGCTTTGTTAAACCCCTTTCTACACGATTTGACTACTACAGAGCAGCACCCAGGAACGGGGAATCTAGACAATGACAAGGAAGCACCGGAGTATATAAAGTATATTCTTGGTAAACTAATTTCCCCCCTGCCACTCTCAAAGCAATATCAACTTTGTTGTTCCTCCTGGATCTCAAATGCTTGCAATAAATTCTTTGAAATGTCAGTAATGTGAACTGAGGGTTGTTGTTTTTTTAAAGGAGATTTTCTTTCTTTCATAAAAGAAAAAATTGTCCCTTGCAGACAATGTGGATAAGCATGTTTTGTTTATTTTATTCTGTGCTGAATATGGTTGGGTAAAGGGACTCCCATTTCCCACCCGACCTCTTCCTGAATGAGTGAATTATAAATGAAGTGCTCAATTTGCTGGATGGCAGTATAAACAGAAATAAATTCATACTCTTTCATAGCTGTGGTATAATCAACAGTTGCATAGCAAACTTATAGCATGAAAAGCATTTTCATCGGTATGTTATATTTAACCTTCACAATAACTCTCTGGGTCTGGATAGATTTTCTCATCCATAATAATAAAGTGTTCTTTGGTTTTATAGCCCAAGGGGAAGCCTTACTCAGTCTGTGTGGACTCTTCCAGTTTTTAAAAGTTTCTGAGGGTCTGGATTGTTCTGGGAGAATGTTATCTACAGCCATCATTTTCACCAAACATACTCAATTTCATAAAACTATAAATTAGTTCAGTGAAAAATGTCAGACAAAAGAAGTTACTTGATTGTCCTAACATTTCAATTCAATAAAAATGATTGGTTTATTAGACTTGTGCAATACACAGCTAAGGAGGATGGATTTCCACCCCACCTCCCTGCCCCATCTATTATCCAACATGTACTCATGTTTTTCTACTGCACCAAATTTAGTGTCATTTTCAAGTTAAACTAGACAGTGAAATCCAAGGTCTGACTGAAATTTACAGTGCACAGAATGCCACTGACCTTGGAGAGTATTTACTAACTAAACCATTGACACAGCTGGAAGCCAAGCTGGAAGGGACTAGGTTGAGGTGAATGAGGCACTCATCTGGGGCACAGAATTTAAAAGGGTGTTCCCCAAAACACAGTAATCAAGATGAATAACATCCAATTCAACATTTTAAAAAAATGAATGCAAAAGTTCATGATCAACAGAATAAGTATTACTGATTTTTCTTTTTGCCTCAGGCTCAAATATGGCACACTACTGTTACTAATCCTAAAGTTGACATTTAGTTCACCCTGGATTTTGGCATTCATTGTTGGTTTTTAAAACTCTTGTATTAAAATATTATCGATTTTATTGGTTACTACATGTTGGGGTGCACCTTGAGTTTTGCATCTGAGATGAGTGCCTCACTCGCCTTGGTCTAGACTGGGAGAATTCTACACAGTGATTCAGCCCTGCGTAGGCACGGAGATGTCTGAGGTCTATTAGCATTTACAATGACCCCGAAGGGGTGATATGAATATGCCTGCAAATGGTAGCAGATATGCCACCCCAAAGTGTTTCACTGCGGCATGATTTTTTTTTTGAGCTGAAGGCAATTGAGAAAAGCAGATACAAGAAAAGCTCTCCATTATCCTCCTATTTACCTAAAAGCAGGACATAAATTTGTAAAGCTGTTCCCCTTACACCTTTATATAAGGAAGGACATAAATTAATTACTGGAGACAATTCTGGGTTCTTATCAGCCCAGAAATGGCACCAAAAGAATTTGTAAAACAAAGCTTTTAAAACTAGCCCTTATCTACTATTAGTTTCCCCATATATTCCCATTCCCACAAAAAGCTCATAGTCTTTTTCCTTTGTCTTGTCACTTCTCTAAAAATGTGTTGTTCTTTTGTTAAGATGCTATGTCAGCCAAAGTTCTAACCACCCCTTTTGAGTTACTCATTACTAAATACTCCCATGTGTACATGTGATGCATGTGTTAATAAACTCCTGTTTGTTTTTCTCTTGTTAAGGTCTTTTCTTAGTCTAATTTATGGAGCTCCAGCCTCAGAACCTAGAACCTAGAACCTTTTCTCCCCTTGCACTGGCAAAGACACCCAACTGTTTTAGTGGTTTGTAACATAAAACTCCAAATAGAATGGAAGAAGTTCTAAAAATATTTAATTTTACCCCTTCCTTTTATAGATGACAAAAGTTCAAAGCTTTGACTAATATTATGTTAAATTGATTAAGACAAACTGCTGGGGAGAGAAAGAGTTGGACCAGGATACTGAGTCTGTTCTATAAGAAGGAGCCATGTTTGGAGACCATTTGCTTTAAAAAGGATGAAAGTCATGTAGGTCTAGGTCTAACTATTTAACAAGGGTTTGGGTTCTTGGTTTTAAAAAAATGAGCATGTACCACTCTCTGTATCACTCATCCACTTTGGAAATTAGTCCTAAATTTTGCCAGTGAGAAAATATCCCAAATGAGAAGATCAGGAAGGAGGCTGTGCCTACTGCATAACAGAGGTAGAATTGGGATGCAGTTTACTCTTGGATGCCTGAGTGGTAACAAGACCTGTACATTAGCAAATGTACATAGTCAGGGACAATTTTACGCCCTCTTGAGCAACTTCACTGCTGAGAAGGTGACCATGCTCCTCATTCCTCCGACAAGCACAGATAGCTTTCTCTCTCCTAGCTGCTTCCACTGAGCACTCCCTCCCTCTGTTATTTATTAAAATGTGCAATACACCAAGAAAGGGAAAGATTATCCTGTTTCCTGCCGTGCAAGACGGTGTGCAGATGGCCAAGGTTAAACGCAGCATTTGGTTTCTTAAGCTTCTTTAATGGGTAAGTGGAAAAGCAATCTGGGACCAGAGCTTGCAGCAGTGACTCTCTGAGGATTAAAACTTGACTTTAATTTGGACTCCATGGCTAAGATTAAATCTGTCTCTGCTATCATTATCCCACTTGTGTTTGTCCCCACTCTGTTTCCACTCTGCCACCCAGCTGAGTGGGAAGAAATTAACCTGACCTTGAAGAAAACTCACAGAATCGTTAAGACCTCGGGCTTTGAATAGCCAATAAAATTCTAGAGGCCTGGTAACATTTAGATCATAGATTCATAGGTCTGAAAAGGAGTTTAAAACTCATATAGCCCACACATTTAACAGATGAGGAAAACAAAGTCCAGAGAACCAAGGTGACTTGTTCAAACTTGTTAGCTAGTTGGAAGCAGGTCAGAACTAAGATGAGGCCTCAAGCCCTCAAGCTCCCCATTCCCATGGTACCATGACCAGGCTCCAACCATGGCCACTTCATCCCCAGATCACTCAGGAAGGAACATGCACACATCAGGGCTTTTACACAATGTCTGGAATTTTCCTTGTGCAAACGAAAACACCCAAGGCACAGTCTGAAGAAGAGCCATCTCAAACGTCATAGAAAGGAGATATTTATTTCACCATTCTTATGCTTATGTGGTCTTTATCCAGATCAAAATTATATATTGAAATTAAAAATTTACATGTGTTTTTTTTTTCCTACCCAGGAAGGATTAGGCCATATTTCTCCCCCAAAAGTTAGTTCCTTCCATTTATGTTTCTGATCTGTGTCTAACCAACACACTCAAGTTTAAATTCTGGCACAGCCTATAGCTGATAAATTACAGCAAAACATAGGAGTATGGATTTATAACCATCCTGGAACCAAAGGTTCAATTCAGCTCACAGATGCATTTTGTTTGTCTCATACTGTTTTCAAAATTTGACTTTGAGTTTTATACCCAAGTTATGCTTACTACCTGGCCCCTGAAAATCTTTGTGCTTATGATCTATGCTTGGAGAACTTCTTTCCAAACATAGGTAGGGTAGGCAGGTAATGAGTCTCAATGCAGAACATAAAGACAAACCTCCACTCTGGACCATTAGTCCTCCTATAACCCTGAGGATCAAACGTAGTTCATGAAGTCAGTCCCCTATCTGGTCCTCTGTGAAGTGATAATACTTTCAACTTATATCTGTCTTGAAACAACAACCTGGTTTTGTAAATGCGAGTTATTGCATGGAACTGAACTAAAGAGTGAAAAAAGTTATACTGCAGTATCATGGGAAAACCTGATGGGAACTATTTGGAGAATTTTAGATTTAAGTCTAGAGTAACCTGCTAGTGCTGCTCTTTTTTTCATCTCAAACGACCTCATTTAAATATACCTATACAAGCCACTTCCACTGATTTCTTTTTTCTGAAGACATCTGTACAGTCCCAGCAATAATTGTTATCTTTCAAAGTTCTTTTAAACAAAAAACCTGAATTATTGGCTTTTCTTGACAATCTAACTTGCATAGTTCTAAATTAATATCTCTGAGACAGATTTTGAATAATGTAAAAAGGTAAAGCCCACATGAAAATAAAAAAATCAAATAGAATTTAAGCTGTCATATATGAATTTAGTTTACCTTTATTCCTTTAATAATCTTCAAACCAAAAACACTTTATTCTACTTCGAAAATATCATTACCTTTGCAGTTTCTTTTAAATAGTTTTCTTCCTAAAAAGTTCAAATATTGCATGTTCCACAAAACATATTTCGAAAACAACATTTCAAAATCATGGAATTCTCCATTTCCTTTACACATGCCTATAGTAAAGGAAAAAAACTCCTTTTATTCCTATTGATATAGATTTATTCAAAATTAGTTTTTTATCTACTTGGTAATACTTTTACAAGTTTTTTTTGTTTTGTTTTTTTAAAAAATATATTTTATTGATTTTTTACAGAGAAGAAGGGAGAGGGATAGAGAGCCAGAAACATCGATGAGAGAGATCGATCAGCTGCCTCCTGCACGCCCCCCAGTGGGGATGTGCCCGCAACCAAGGTACATGCCCTTGACCGGAATTGAACCTGGGACCCCTGAGTCCGCAGGCGGACACTCTATCCACTGAGCCAAACCGGTTCGGCGCTTTTACAAGTTTTTACCAGATCACTTTTTTGGTTGTTATCCATTAGATCTACAGAAGAAGTTCGAGTACTCTCTTACCAGTGTAGTTATTAAGTTTGTAAGTTAAAACTCCAACAGTAAAAAATTAGAACATTACCTCAGAGTTATAGAGCAAGAATTGAGGCTCTGAGCCTTCATTTGTTGCAGAAACAAAACAAAACAGCCCCTGGATTTCCATGGCAAACCGTAAAGAGAACTTTTGGAAATTATCCTAATACAACTTATTTTCATGAGGCTGAGTGGTTACCTCTTCTAAAGTCTCATCAACGGTCATTGAAATGGATTGTCTGCATTTGGCTTTAGCTGGCTGATAGAGTTGTATAGGCTGTAAGCGTTCAGGAAGGCTGGTGTCCGCAGACCTCAGCTGCAGGGACTCCTGGATGATACACAACGACTAAAGTCAGAGCTGAGGGCTCTCCTCCCTCAGACTGGGGCAGGTTTTTCTTTGGTAATTGCACTTATTTTGATGACTTGGAAAGAGGAAGTGTTTAATTACATGGTGCACGGATACATCTAATTTAACTGCTCTCAAAAAGTATTAAGCTCATTCTGTGGGATAATAGAGTTGAATTCCAAACGCAGAAAACATTAGGATTATTGTAATCATGCATTTTGTAAATCTGATTATGTCTACTGTTTCCATAGCTGTCAAGTGTACAGTAAAGACTTTTAAAACTCATTTCAGTCCTATGTCAAAAGTGGTACGTTGTCGCATACTTGTGATATTTTTAAAAAAATACAACTTCAAACCCGTCTCAGGAAAATGTCCAAATTGAAAGTAGCTATGACCCAAGTGCCAGGGAAAATACAATTATTCATCTCACCCAAATGTTTTCATTCCCAGGAAAACTTTGGGCCACCACTGAGAATCCAAGTTCATACGAAAAATGTTGGTTCTAAAATAACAAACATAACAAGCAAAGTTGGTCTAAAAGGCTAGGTCTCTAATTTACTTGCCTTTCTGCCTATGTACCAATTTATTGTGACTTTTGTATACTTTGCTATTTGGGCCCTAAGAATGCAATGGCTATTGCCATCCTAGGGTAGGAGGACCGCATGCCCCACCATCAGGCAGGGCGGGGAGTTGGCTCTGAAATGAATGCATAGGCTGCCCACTCTGCCAGACTTCGTCACTGCACGACAAATGTACTCAGTCATCTGAAATCTCACGTGGGAAAACATTATGAAAGTCTAAAACCGAGCTATTAATTTCTGGATCTGATGGGTTGATATCACAGTCACTATGTTTTGAAGCTAATTATTTTAAAGGCCTCTACGTTAAGAAAGGTGTTCTGAACTCTAAAGTTAAATATTCCTGAATGCTCCGATCCATTGCTCCTCAATGATAGTAGGTTAAAGGTGAACATTCACGATTAGCCTGAAGTATCTTGGTTGCCCTCAAGCTTCACAGTAATAATACAGAAGCCTTATTACTTTTTAAAATAACCGTTAGAATGCATACTCGTGAGGCTCTCGGCATGAATCTAGAGTACTTGTTAGTCAAGGGAGTGATGGTTGGAATCTGGGACATAAGACTGGGGCTAAATTTCTTTACCCTCCTAACCCCAGAGAGTCTTTAGAAAAATAGAAACAAAAGAGCACAAAGTACTTAAGGTAAGGCACTGTCGTATTCATAATAGAGAGAAATAACCACCACGCCTCATGGACAGGAGATACAGTTCTCCGCGGGGCTACAAAACGGTGCTAGTAATAATTTTAATTGGATGCTCTCTTTGCTGCCTTCAGAAAGTATCATAAAGTGGAATTATTACAGGCTACAAATGCACTTACAGTGCCGGCCTCTCACCGGAGGAGGCAGATAACATTTATCCTTGGGAGGGTAACATCAACGGGGTTCCATTTGTTCCCTCCACATGCATCCCCAGTTGCCTGCTATGTGCTTCCCCTGCCTCTGTCTAAAGAGATCAGTTTGAATTAGACGCTGCAGAACTGGACGCTAAGTTTTCTGGCCTCTGCCTGGGGGGAGGGCGCAGCCCCAGGGAAGGGGCCCGCGTGGCCCGGGCCGGGCGGAGGGCGTACCTGCAGAGGGTTGGGTGGCGTGAGCTGCGACGGAAGGCCATGTCCTGGAGAAGGGCTGAGTTTCTGAGGGGGGCTTGCATTCTGCTGAGTTGGAGACGGTTGGTTCTGGTTCTGGTTCTGGTGCTGGGGGTGAGGGTGGGGTTGAGGCTGCGGGGGCTGCGATGGCGGAGCTGGCAGCTGCTGGGAGGCGGGTGGCGGCTGCTGGGGCGGGGCCGGCTGGGGCTGGGGCTGCGGCGCCGGGGACGGTGGGGGCGCCTGCGGGTGGCTGCCGGGCGGCGGAGGCGGTGGCGGCTGCAGCTGCTGGAGTTGCTGGAGCTGCTGGAGCTGGGAGTTCAGGGATGAGGTAGCTACAAGGAAAAAACAAACAGACACACACGTGGGGGTGAAACAAACAGGACAGAACATTTTGCTGTGCGTCCCTGGCAGCCTGTCTGGTGTGAGCTGCCCTTTAGAAAAGGTTTACCCTCTCACCCTTGGTACGGGAAAGGGTTGTGGGGCACTGGCAGAGAGAGTCACTGTGCCGGTGTGGCTCAGTGGTGAGCGTGGGCCTATGCATCAAGAGATCATGGTTCAATTCCCCGTCAGGGCACATGCCTGGGTTGGGGGCTCGATCCCCAGTGGGGGGCTGCAGGGGCAGCCCATGGATGAGTCTCTCTCATCATCGCTGTTTCTATCTCTCGCTCCCTCTTTGAAATCAATAAAAATATATATTTTTAAAAAGAGTCACTTCTTGGGGAAAATGTAAAAATTCAAGGAAGATGAGAATGTGCCACATCAAGTTGTTACTTTGAAAGGTATTGAGCAGTACAAGCCAAGGTATCGCTAGAAATGGAGGTCGTGTTTGAAAGTACTTTCTCTCTTCCTTTCTGCACTGCTTGGGCAATACACTTATGCTTTCAAGATTTGATTTAAGGTTCAACCAGTTTAATTCTTTTGGTAAATGCTGGGCTGGAGTTAAGAACAGAAAACTAAATAGTTTGTAAGCCTTTCATCACCAATGCGATTAATCGTGTCATTTTCACTTGCCACTTCAGACCTCTGCCAGTTGGCTTAGACATGTTAGTTTCGAGCTTCTACAACACACGATTCTCTGTTTTGCAGAGTCAGAATCCTGACCCTGAGGTTTTTGCCTGCTGATCAAAGACACAGAGATACTCCTCCCCCCCAAATCTGGGTTATTGTAGGCGATTGTGATCTGTATACTGTGGTAACTAAACACATTAGCACCCCAAGGACATGCAAGAAACTGAGAAAATGAAATCATCTTTCAAGATTTTCTTTCTTTCTTTCTCTTTTCTTCATGATTTTCTTATTATGTGAAAAGTAAGAGTTGGTCGGACAAGCTGTCTTAACACTGAGCACACGAAATTTGTTCTCAGACGTCCATCTAGCACTGAACAATTTCTACAGCAGAAAGACATTCAGTTTGGCCAAGAAATGATCTAGAGAAAATTGTTGCTACCAGTTCATGTCCTTCTTTGCCTGAATTTCAGTCTGAAGACTTTCCAACAAGCCTACAAATAAATATAAGGGTCAATGTTGAATGCATAGGGCTGCAATGTTTTCCTGCTCCTCCCTTACCTAGAATTTGTTAAGATTTCCAGAGGTAATAACTTCTGGTTGCAACATTAAGCTAGTCCCTATTTTTAGAAAATGTTCCTTCAAAAAATCTAGTGATTCTATAGTGATATATACGTGTCTTTATATAACAAGTATGTTCTCAAGAACATATTTGTGTGTACTTTGACCCATATTTTGAGGACACCGAAAGGACTTTCTTTGTAAGGAAATCAACCAGTGACTCTCTTTGTAAAGTTAAGAATAATTTTGTAAAATTCATTGAATAACAGTCAGGCACTAGAACTGTGCCAGGTAATACGTTGTATTTCAAAACTGCCTTTAAGGAGTTTGTAGTCTATTTGTGGAGATAAGATTAACTCATAAGAAATGATCAGGCTTGAGGTACACATTACAGAGTCCTGCTAACATTAGATGCTTGATACATATCACTAAATGGTCAACAGTGTGGAAACTGACCAAAATGGCCAAGAGAAGATATTCCGGGTGGAGAAACATCCAGAATCCAGCATGACTCAGGTGACATTCCTGAAGGACAATGTGGAGAATAGACTGCCTGGAACAGAGGCTCTGGGAAGTTTTGAGTGACTTTAGACTTTAGAGAAGGTGAGGAACTTAACTTGTGAAGTGGTGGGAAGATGGAACACTCCCAATTAACCTCTCGTGTAAATCAGATTTCAAATATAGACTCAGGTTTGTTTCAACAAGGCATAGCTGTAGTGATGAAATGTAACGTGCTAGTTCTCGGGGACACCAACTATCAGTTCTGTGCTCTCAGCTACCATGTAGGGCTTCCACGTTGGGATGTGTTCCACGTTGGTCCTCACTGGGTCAGTGAATTACTCTAGGTCTGCTCAGCGCTCGGTCTGGTGCGTGTCCCTCCTTGTGTGTAAACCCAGAGTGCTCTGAACTCTAGAGGTAGAGGTGGTGTGCATGAGAGGGGGCTGGAAGATGCCCAGTCAGTAGGAACTCTCTGAACTTTATATTCAATTTTGCTGAAAACCCAAAACTGCTCCAAGGAATAAAGTCTATGTAATAAAATTCTCAGTCATCATGCCATTTATTGGAACTTGAAGGGTGTGGTTTGGTTTTGTCCTTCTCTGCCCTCCCCTGGCTCCTATTGTACAAAAATCACATCTTATTGAAGATCTGGGAGCCCAGCTCCATCCTTACCTCCCAGGATCTTCTGCATTATGGGGCACGGGGGTGGGGGGTGGGGGGAGTGGGGCTGGATGTCTCCTTCGGGTGGACGTACAGACTTTGGGGAATAATTGCGTCTGGCCTCCTGCCTGATTCAAATCAATCCTGTCCTGATTTCTGTCAGGTGGGAGGCACATCTGTCAGTGCTTATTCCATGGTTGACTTAAATACCATCCTGTTTCATTTTGGTTAGAAAAGCATTTATCTAACACAGCCTTTAGAAGCAGGAAAGACCGAGGAATATTGGCAGATAGATACTGGCCGACGGCTAGGTGCAACAGACCCTAACCTATTTATGAGACACGGTCCCAAATTTGTCTTCATTCCTTTATGTTGGTGAGGTCACATTGGCTATTTCTTTCCCATGACCTGCAGCTTGCCTGGAAAGGCATGATCTAAACTAAACTTTTGAGTTACATAAACTAATTTGGCATCTGCATGCAAAGTGGACAATAAAATATGTTCAGATACATCCTGGATACAAAGGAAATCGTGAGTGGGTGATACAAGAATGTAATGTAACCCTTGTCTAAAAAATGCCAAATCCACCTACACCTTTGGTTGGCAAACTGCGGCTCGCGAGCCACATGCGGCTCTTTGGCCCCTGGAGTGTGGCTCTTCCACAAAATACCACGTGCAGGCGCGCACATACAGTGCAATTGAAACTTCGTGGCCCATGCGTAGAAGTCGGTATATTGTGGAAGAGCCGGTATTTTGTGGAAGAGCCACACTCAAGGGGCCAAAGAGCCGCATGTGGCTCGTGAGCCGTGGTTTGCCGAGCCTCAGTTTGCCGGCCACTGACCTACACTATAGTATGAAAATAAAAGCTTAAAAATGCTAAAATATCTAGCCTCTAAGTGGCTAATTGTATAAAGCACACTGAGATACGGACACAAGTTAGGAAGGTTCAAGAACATATTTGAACTTTAGGGAATGTTTGCCAATAAAATGGTAATTTTGGAGGATAAAACTCTGACCCTATTTATGATATATTAAAGAGTTTATTCTCTTCCCTGGTATTTATATCTTTTTGTGATTATTTCCTCCATGTCTGGTTACTACACTTTACAGGCCAATGTTAAATATAGACGTTAACTACAATAACAGTAGCTATGAAAGAAAAAGAGATCCATAGAAATTTACATTAGGCTATTTAAAACTTTTTAAACTTATTGAAAAAGAAATAAAGGGCAAAACTCAACCACACTCTGAATTTCCTAGAGAGAAGGGAACACTATGGCAAAACCAGTGGCTTGAAATTTCCCAAATAAATAATTAAATATGACAAAGGATTAGCCAAGAATCCTACATTTCTCCACTTGTTCGGTTTCTTTATGTCCATTGTAAATTAGAAACAAATTCTTACTTTGAATTTTTGATAAAGGTTTCCTCAGGAAACCACACACGTAAAGAGAACCACGCCAGCAGAGGTATGGAATGATACTGAATGGGATTCACATAAGACTACTTTCAAATCAGAGAAATGGAAAGTAAAAGCAAAACATATACCTACAGATAAAGAGTAAGTCCATGAAAGATTCTGAACACATGTAGATATGTCTTCCACTTAGCAAAGTATTTGAAAGATCTTAGAATTCACAGAAAGCAAAATAGTATTCAAATGCTAAAGGAACAACACCCTCACTTTGGTTAACACAAAGTATAACATCCTGTTATTATCAGCACTCTAGTGGGGATCTCAACTTCAGCATTTCTTGGACTTTTCAGGTTGAGGCATATGTGGGCATGTTTGGATTTGAGTGCCTGTGGGAATGAGTACGAGCTATTATTCATGGCTGATGTTACACACTCCTGGACATATCCAGGACTACAGTAGCTTCATAGAAGTACATTTACAGCAGGGGTAAGTTTCATGCTAGGGAGGAAGGAAGCAGGTGGGGACTTATCATTGGAAGTGACTAGGAGTCCTGAACAGGGCATGGTAGTGCTGGCTATTCAAACCCACTTTTAGCCCCGTCCGCTGGCGCAAGCCTGGTCCTAGGGAGAGAGAGAACGCCGGGTTAAAGAAGAGCAACCTTGAAAGTCTGATGCTAAGTGCATGAATCCAGATGCCAAAGACACGTATTGAATAATTCCATTTATATGAAATATGCAGAATAGGTGAGTCCATAGAGACAGAAAACAGACTAGTGGTGACCGGTATGGAGGTTTCCTGCTGGGGTGATGAAAAAGTTCTGGGACTAGATAGTGGTGGTGGTTGGACAGCACTGCGAATGTGCTTAATGCCACTGAACTGTATATTTTAAAATGGTGAAAATGACAAATTTTATGCTATGCATATTTTTTAATAATAATAATAATAATAATAATAATAATAATGACTGTTTTATATAGTCACACACTGGAGACCAAGCCATGTTGCCTTGGGACACCACAAGGGAAGAGAGTAATCTTTCCCTCCACATGGCTGTGTAGTCCAGAGGGTTAAAGGCAGCTGCCAGCAAGGACTATACCTGGTGAAGCGGAGGGAGATATGTGGGCAGGGCCACTCGATGCTGGATGGCACAGGGAGGAAAACGCTGCGCTTGCTGCAGAGGCATAGGTCTGACAGAGCGGGGCAAGGGGACCATGGACTCATATCTGAGCACACACAGGCACCTCCTGTTACTTCCAGAAATGCTGGAGAAGTCTTGGAAGCTGGACACTGTCAGCAGGCGGAGAGCAGTGATGAGAACGTGGGTTCAAAACAAGACAGTGCTTAATTGTTTGAAAAGGACTTTCACTGAATAGGCATGCATTCCTTTTTCAAGACAGCCATGTGGAGAAGTGCTATCAGTGCCATGTTATACGCATAGAACTTGGGCTCGGAATGGTTAAGTGACCTTCCCAAGTCTGCATAGCTGGTGGGTGCTATGGAAAACTCCATCGTAGGCCTGTCGCCTCCCAACGCCTCTTACCATAACAGAATCACTTATACAGACAGGGCAACCCATTTCCCCCTGAGAGCTGGAACAGAGATAACTGCCCACTCGTACACAGGTGCCCTCCACAGCCCTGCCCTTGAGCAGAGGCGGCACCAGTACTTGGCTACAGAGGCTAATTTGAAGGTGTCCGCTCCGTGATGAATTGTTCAGCTCTTGGGAAAGTGTGTAAAGTTGTACCTCTGTCTTGCTGCAAGAAAAACCTTTTTTAGAACATGCTGATATGAAACACAAATGTGCGTTGTGAGGATAAAGATGCTAATTTGGGGGTGAATCATGAGTTATTATAGAGAACAGAGACCTGGAGTTGCAGCAGCAGAGGAGAGACGGAGGACTGCAGGGAAGGTGGGGAAAGGCCACAGTAGCTTTATTCATGGCACACGTTTGGGTTGATGGTGAGAGAATGTTTCCTTTATGCTTATACATAGGGCAGCAGCAGCACTGTGATCAGGCTTGGTGACATTTTAAGGAAAATAACTGAGTAGGATATCAGCATATGTTGTCCACAGAACTCTGTGATGTGTTGCCTCTAAAATTGGGTGGCAGTTATAAGTTCCCCAGATGGATTTCTTCTTCTTCTTCTTTTTCTTTTTTTAACTGTCCTCTTCGTTTTTTTAAAAAATGTATTTTTTATTGATTTCAGAGAGAAATGGAGAGAGAGATAGAAATATCAATGAT
Source organism: Myotis myotis (assembly GCF_014108235.1). NCBI lineage: Eukaryota > Metazoa > Chordata > Mammalia > Chiroptera > Vespertilionidae > Myotis > Myotis myotis. The sequence goes on from NW_023416315.1 coordinate 10,389,350, forward strand.
GAGAGAGAATCATTGATTGGCTGCCTCCTACATGCCCTGCACTGGGGATCAAGCCCACAGCATGTGCCCTGACCAGGAATCCAATCGTGACCTCCTTATTTCATAAGTCGACTCTCAAACACTGAGCAACACTGGTCAAGCAGTAATGAACTATCTATATATATAAAAGGCTAATATGCAAAATGTCCCCTTGGAAATTCGACTGGGAGACTGGGAGCTCGACTGCTCGCTATGACATGTGCTGACCACCAGGGGGCGGTGCAGAATGAAGGAAGGCTCTGGCCGGGCAGCCAGAAGGCCCTAATCGGCCCTGATGGCCAGCCAGGCCTAGGGACTCTACCTGTGCATGAATTTCATGCACTGGGCCTCTAGTTTTTAATATAAAATATGCTTAATAAAATTCTTTGAGATATAATTGGTATGTAACATTTTATTAGTTTTAGGTATACAACATAATGATTTGATATATATCCACATTGTAGAATGATTATCACAAGTTTTAGTTAACATGTATTACCACACATTGTTACTTTTTTGTGTGTGTGATGAGAATTTTTAAAATGTATTCTCTTAGCAACTTTTAAATATAAAATACAGTGTTTTTTGTTTTTTTTTTTAATTATAGTCACTATTCTGTATATTACATCCCCAGTTATATATCTTATAACTGGAAGTCTGTACCTTTTGACCACCCTTACCTATTTCATCCTTCCCTCCTCTCCCCATGCCTCTTCTCTGGCAATCATGAATCTGTTCCCTGTATCTATGAGTTTGGGTATTTTTTGTTTGTTTGTTTTTATTGATTTTGAGAGAGAGAGTAATGGAGAGGGAGAGATAGAAACATTGATGTGAGAGTGAAACATCGATCAGCTGCCTCCTGCATGCCCCCTACCAAGGAGTGAGCCTGCAACCTGGGCATGTGCCCTGGCCAGGAATCAAACCAGCAACCTTTCCGTGCAATGGGATGACACCCAACCAACTAGGCCACACCATGCAGGGTGAGCTGGGTGTTTGCAAGATTCTACAAGTAAGACTGTGCATGTCTTTCTCAGACTTATTTGACATAGCATTATGGCCTCAAGTTCCACCCATGTGGTCACAAAGTGCAGGGTTTCCTTCTTTCTCATGGAAGAATAATATCTTATTATACATACACGGTAGGACAAAAGTAGCTTTACAGTTGTTCGTACTGTAATAATAATACAATGATAAATAATAACACAAGAATAAACTCTGTGTTTTGCATACTCAGAACTGCAAAGATACTTTTTGCTTTACCCTGCATATTACATTTTCTTTACCCATTTTTCTGTTGATGAATGCTCTAATAAGGCTGCATGGATTAATCTATAGTCAAGCTAATCCAGTGTGATGAAACTAGTTAATTCATGTTGCTGAGAAGCTTTAAATGAGTGTAATAAACATCTTTGATTGATTAAAATTGCAAATATGTGTTAAGAGGGAATATGCATATGAATTTCTTTAAAAATGCATTTTTCTTGAAGGAAAACCCTTTCAGATAGTCTATTAGAAAAGGAGAAATAACTACAAAAAGGTTCTTGAGGGCACAAAGGTGGGAAACCAAAGTGGACCTTCCTCTGACTAATTAGGACAACCCGGGCCTAGCTGACCTCTCCCCAGGCACAGGCAAATGTTAGACACTTTGAGCTGTGAGAAGCCTGGCGTGGATGCCCTCCTTGTTAAGTGAGCATATAGCATGAGTAGAGGAAGAAAATGCAGTCATACCAATGCTAACTTTAAATATATATATATCTGCTATATAATAAAAGGCTAATATGTAAATTGATCAAACCGCAAACAACCAGTCACTATGACACTCAACGACCACCAGGGGCAGATGCTTAACACAGGAGGTGCTCCCTGGTGGTCAGTGTGCTCCCACAGGGGGAGCACTGCTCAGCCAGAAGCCAGGCTCATGACTGGCAAGTACAGCAGTGGTGGTGGGAGCCTCTCCTGCCTCCACGGCAGTGCTAAGGATGTCCCACTGCTGGCCATCAGTCAGACATCCCCTGAGGGCTCCTGGACTGTGAGAGGGAACAGGCCGGGTTGAGGGATCCCACCCCCCCACCCACCGAGTGCACAAATTTCATGCACTGGGCCTCTAGTTTGTATATATATATAGCATAATATGCTAATTAGACTGGACCGCTGAACAACCTTCCGGACGACCTTCAGGACAAAGCCACGGCTGTGAGGGCCGAGGCAAACTGCTGTGGCTGCGAGGGCCAAGCCCCTTGCACAAATTTTGTGTATTAGGCCTCTAGTATATATATTTCAGAGAGGAAGGGAGAGGGAGAGAAAGATAGAAACATCAATGATGAGAGAGAATTACTGATCTGTTGCCTTCTGCACACCCCACACTGGGGATTGAGCCTGCAACCCGGGCATGTGCCCTCACCAGGAATCGAACTGTGATCTTCTGGTTCGTAGGTCAATGCTCAATCACTAATCCACACCAGCCAGACACAATGCTAACTTTAAATAAGATTCCTTTAGAAAGGATTGAAGTAATCCCCTCCTGCCATTTCCATCAGATTTTCAACTCCTCTTCAGGTGGTGACACCAGATCAAATGAGAACTCTTAGAATTTGAATGTGTATTTTGACTAAATTCCAGTGGATAAATGCTACATGTCCCTTGGTTTTGATTGATTGATTTCTGCATAGCCTGCAGGGAATCATTGATTGTAAACGGAAACATTTATTCTTGATTTAAAATCCATTTGTTCAACAGATAAGGCTAAATTTATTCATCAGCAAATCCTAACCTTCCCACAATCACTGGTTTCCTTCTCTTGCAGACTTTGGAGGAGGCTTGGTGAAGAATACAGCTGAGACAATGGGACTCTTGCTTGTCAGTTCTCTATGAACTCTGCTCATTCTCCAATTCTCCATGATTAACCACGGGTATTTTTGTTTTGTTTTGAGAGGTTTGAAGTTTACAGTACATCATTGACTATGCCACCTTCACTTCTTAATACCATATGAGTTCAATGACAGAAAGTACATTTGTGAGCTAGGGTGAGCTAGGAATCAGCTCAAAGAAGTGCTCATGTAACATTCAATCCAATTATTTTTCCTCCGTAATGTGAAAAGTTATTTACATCCTTGGTAACCCCTTCTCAGAAGGCCAATTGACCTTCTAACTGGAGGTTAGAAGGTTTAAAATTATAACTCACATTTACTGAGCATGGTTTTTCCAGGGAAACTTTTGAATCATGAGGGTAGAAGTGAAGCCATATTCGTTAAAAACCGAGCTGTCCACATGGAAAGGAAAGATGCATGATCACAGGAGAATATATTACGGGCAATTCTATGGATACTGCGCTATCCATAGTGGGCACTATGTCCACTCAAATTTCTGTTAGGCTACAGACACATGGGCCAGCGCTTATATTCATGGTTGGTTTAATCCATCCCCTCTGCCAGGGTGGGGATTATTCCCTACAGTTATTCTCCAGTGATCTGTCAGTTCAGATTAAAAAAGTTAAGTGACGAAGATGCGGTGGCTGATTCCTCTGGAAGTCTGTGGCTGCTGGAATGTAGAGCAAGAGCTTTCCTTTTGAGAATCTGACCTCGCTCTCCTCTTCTGAATTTCTCCCACGGCACCACAGACCTTCCTTACAGAGGCTGCACTTCCAACTCTCTAAGCAGTAATTCAGCTTTGTTCCTATACAACAACATCAGGGTTGCCAAATAGCTTCACAGATTTGACGACATTTAGTTGTTATTTTTAGAGAAGGGGAGGTAGCATGTAAAGTTTCTTCTCACTTTACAAATGAAGAAATATGAACTCAGACATGATCCTAGGACCACGTATATCCTAGTTTTTCTTGGCCTGCACAATAAATTATAATGTTTTCCTTAAGCTACACCTATTTTTATATTTTGAAACATAGGAATTAAAAATATACCCTTGACAGATTTGCAATTCCATTCCATATTCATTAAAAAGAATTAAATGACTTTAATTGTGTAGCAAAATGTTTACCACTTAAAATTTACTCAGATTACATCATAAATATTATTATTCTCATTTTTATTTTCTCTTTCTCTAGCTATAATAGAATTCTTTTGCAGGAAAATTAATATACTTCATGGCTAATTTGGTTATGTTGTATTAATGTGCAAATTAGCCATTCAATTTATATAGTCCAGTCTAAGCTTTCATATGTAATAAGTTAAAAAAGAAGACAACTAATAATTTAATGGAATTATTAATTACATTACCGATAATCCTACTGGAAGAAGAGTTATCAAACAAAGAATCTTGGGAAAATTCATAAAAAGCAAGAGAGGCTGGAAAATTAATGAGGTTAGGACGTAATATGGTCTTACGTATGTGAGTACAAATGTTTTTGCGTATGTTTCATGGATTCCTGCCAGGCTGGCTGGTTTTGCTTATGGGAAGTAAAATAGCCTTATTTTTACTTGGTTATTGCTGTATCAACACAAGAGGCAAATACAAATGTATCAGTAAGGATCAATTAAGTTACGTGGTGGTAACAGCAGCCCTACAATCTCAGTGGATGTGCCCAAGAAAGTTTATTTCTTTTCATGTCATCATAAGTTGGCAGGGGGGCCTCATTAAAGGGGTGCACAAGCTGATGGAGCAGCAACTATCTTGACCATTGGATGATGACAGAAGAAAAGAGAGCTCGTCAGGGTGGGAATTAAATGCTCTGGCTCAGAAGTAGCCCTGTCACTCTCTCACAACTCGCTGGCCAGCACTAGTCACATGGCACCACTCAAAGGCAAGGGCACCAAGAAGTGTCCTGCTATCAACTCCCAGAGAGAAGAGCCAGAAAAAGTGGGCAAACAGCATGAATTACCTCCACAAAGGCATCACTCTTCCTTTCAGATAGTTTCCGTGTTTATTACTCTCTTTCCACTTCCATTTTCCTAAGTTAACCTCTGTATGCCCTGTCTGGATCATTGAAAGAACCTACTTACTGGCCTCTAATCTCTTACCTTCTTTAATCTTTCTCTTTTTCATTCATTAATTCAACCACTGCTGTCAAGTTGTTTCAAGTGCCCATCTGCCATCAGAATTATCCTTCTAACACACAGACAGGGGTATACCATGACTTTTATACAAGTGCATAATAGTTCTCATCATCCAGAGATGAAACCATGGTGCTTGGACCGTCTCGGAGAATGACTGCACCGTTCCAGACTCATTCTAACCTGCCCTGGACACTCTCACTTCTAGTTCAGAGACAGACACTTCTGGGATATGGCTCAACATGGCTTATGGAAACAAGGCTTGGAAAAAGTTTGAATTGGTTGACAACATTAAAAAATCAGGAGTGTCTACATAAAATCTGCATTGACATTTTTCTTAAAAAAAAAATCCAGGGAGGTCTGGCAATGTGATGCTTGTTCCTGTATCAGCACTGGAGCTGAGTAGCAGCTGCCCTGCCAGGGAGGGCTGGCACTCCCAGTCGGCAGGAGGAATTGCTCTCCTCTGCACCCTCACAGGGGAACACGCACATGGTACCTTGCACTATAATGAATAATGTGCATCTGGTTGCCTCTTTTACCCAACAACTTCCTGCCGAAGGCAACCCTGTTTTAGTCAGGTCTTTCTTTCTCTTAATCTTCCTGCCTCCTCTCAGTAATCTGCATGTAGTAGCTGTTCACTAAACAATTGAGACGTCATAATTGCAGGGAACTATAATTTATGTTGCCTTTTGTTAACTTACTTATTCTTCTAACCCTCACGGAGCCATATGCTTGCTCTGGCTGGGTTCAAAAGAGAAGAGATACCATGAGAGAATTCTGGAGTTTGAAGAGCTCCACTGCTCGTACTTCTAGGAGACTACATGCAGGTGATGTGTTTTCTGAGCATGCCCGGGATCTACAATGAACTGTGGGAAATGTTGTAGATGCATTTTTTTAAAATTAAGTAAAATTTCTGTGTTTCTTTTTTTATAACTATATAGACAAAGGTAGTCATCCTGACACACTTGGGGCCATGCCCTAAAAATTCTGTAGAATAATTTTGTTTGTGACCTAAGACAGTCAATACAGGAAGTGCATGAACATTTAAGAACTCAGGATTTGAAGGTGTGCTATTAAAATTCAACTTGAAGTATGTATATAAAAGGCGGTCAAAGAAGAAATGACAAGCTTAGGAAGCCCTGAAAGGTTATCTGGGTAGACAGAAAAGTGTTTCAGGCTGACATGGGTCTTACATGGACAGATTAAATCATAATCTTGGAAGAGTGAAAAAATGTCATCACAACCCATGGCTGACCTAAACTCCACCAAATCTGGGCAGAAACATCATAGAACACATGGATTAAGTGGGTTTGAGTTGAAGGTCAGGTTTTTAGTATGTCTGGGCTAGTGGGTTGTGAAAATCGGCTACGTGTAACAATCGTGTTGCCCTGTTACATGAGTGGGTGATAAAAGGGCAGACTCACAATGGGTCAGCTACCACTCTTTCCATGGCCACCCTCTACTCCATGCCATCAAAAAATGCATGCTGTGTTCATCCAAAAAACTGGACAAAAGTGTAGGATGGATGAACACAAATTCACTAACAGTATTGATAAAACAACACTTATAGATCTTTTCTACTTATAATGAATTAAAACATTAATTACAAATCCTGAATAGATTACAGAAACGCTGTTCAGAAGACCTAGATGAGAAAATGAATTTTATGGCAACACAGTATCTCATAAATATGTTACTCCCTGCATAAGGACTCTCTTTGCTGCTTGTAATGACCAGAATAATAGTCTCCTGTTTCTCTTTATATACATATTTATTTATATTTAAATTACTGCTCCCTTCCCCCACCTGTGCCTCTGCCTTCTCCCTTTCTTCCTCCACCTCTTTCCTCCCTCCCTTCCTTTCTACCTGTCTTTCGTCCTTACTCTAAACAATTATTAAGCACCTACCATGTGTCAGGGAATGTGCAGGAAGCAGAAACAGAAATTAGACTCTGGTTCTGCTTTCCCAAATTTCATTCACAGTCTATCTGGGAAAACTGACATGCAAAATACTCAGTCATGCTATGTTAATATTTATTCTTGTTTAATGATTCTTACTATTTCTTTACTTCCCTCCAAATAAGTATAAACCACCCTTCCAGTTAAAACCATTCACAACAACATAGCCCCTAGCCCATTTTTCGGTGTCAGCTCCAACCAGTCTCCTATGTGAAACCTCCCTTCCAGTCGATCTTCTGATCATCATTGCCCATACATACTTGGCTTTCCTGTGTCCGTGTTTTTGCTCAAGTTACACTGTTTGAAATGCAGAAAAAGCATTTGATAAAATGCAGCACCCATTTATGTTAAAAACACTCAGTAAAGTGGTAATAGAGAGAACATACCTCAACGTAATAAACACTATATATGACAAACCTACAGCCAACGTCATACCCAATGGGCAAAACTACAAGTGGTCTCCTTAAGATCAGGAGCAAGACAGGGATGTTTGCTTTCACCACTCTTATTCAACATAGTACCGGGAGTTCTAGCCACAGCAATCAGACAACAAGAAGAAATAGAAGGCATCCAAATTGAAAAAGAAGAAGTAAAACTGTCATTATTTGCAGAAGATATGATACTGTATAAAGAGAATCCTAAAGATTCCACCAAAAATACTGCTAGAACTGATAAATGAATTCAGTAAAGTAGTAGGATACAAAATATATATCCAGAAATCAGTTGCATTTTTATGCACCAATAATGAACTATCAGAAAGGGAAACTAAAAAAATCATCCCATTCACAATTGCTTCAAAAAACAATAAAATGCCTAGGTATAAATTTAACCAAGTATGTAAAAGACCTGCACTCAGGAAATGATAAGAAACTGAAGAAAGAAATCATGGAAGCATGTGCCATGCTTTTAGAGACGAAAAATTCACATCATTAAAATGTCCATACTACGCAAAGCAATCTATAGATTCAGCAGAATTCCTATGAAGATACCAATGGAGTATTTCACAGAATTAGAACAAACATTTCAAAAATTTGTATGGAACCACAAAAGACCCCAAATAGCCTCAGCAACATGAGAAAGAAGAACAAAGTTGGAGGAATCACACTACCTGATTTCAAACTATACAACAAGGCCATGGTAATCAAAACAGCCTGGCACTGGCATAAAAAGAGTCGTGTAGACCAATGGAACAGAAGAGAGAGCCCAGAAATAAATTCATGCCTTTACAGTCAATTAATATTTGACAAAGGAGGCAAAAATATAAATGGAATAAAGATAGTTTATTTAATAAGTGGTATTGGGAATATTAGACAGATACATACAAAAAATGAAAGTAGACCACCTTCTTACACAAGCCTAAACTCAAAATGGATTAAATACTTAAAATGTTAGACCATAAAACTCATAGCAGAAAACATAGGCAGTAAAATCTTGGACATTTCTTGTAGCAATATTTTTTTCTGATATGTCTCCTTAGGCAAGGGAAACAAGAGAAAAAATAAACAAATGGGAATTCATCAAACTAAAGAGTTTTTGCACAGAAGGGAAACCATAAACAAAATGAAATGAAAAGACAATCCACCTACTGGGAGAACATATTTGCCAATTATACATCTGGGTTTCATATCCAAAATTTATAAAGAACTTATAAAACTCAATACCAAAAAGCCCAAACATTCCAATTAAAAAATGGGCAAAAGACCTGAATAGACACTTCTCTAAGAAGGACATACAGATGGCCAATAAACATATGAAAAGATGCTCAATGTCATTAAAAATCAGAGAAATACAAATTAAAACCATAATGAGATATCACCTCACACTTGTCAGAATCCCCATCATCAATAAATCAGCAAACAAGTGCTGATGGGAATGTGAAGAAAAGGGAACCCTTATGCACTTTTGGTGGGAATTCAGATTGGTGCAGCCACTGCAGAGGCATTATAGAGTTACCTCAAGAAATTAAAAATAGAACTGCCTTATGACCCAGCATTTCCACTTCTGGGAATATATCTGAAGAAACCTGAAATACTTATTAGAAAGAATATATGTACCCCTATGTCAATTGCAGTATTATTTACAATAACCAAGATTTAGAAGCAGCCCAAGTGTCCATAGGTAGATTAGTGGATAAAAAAGCCATAGTACATTTACAGAATGGGATATTACTCTGCTGTAAAAAGGAATGATACTTTACCCTTTGCAACAGCATGGATGGACCTGGAGAACATTATGCTAAGTGAAATAAGCCTGTCAGAGAAAGACAAGTACCATATGATTTCAGGAATTTAATGAGCAAACTGAACAATCAAGCAAAACAAAGGCTTACTCATAGAGAGGGGGAGGACAGATGGGGGCAGGGAGCGGGTAAAGGTGGAAGGATTGAGCCAAAAAAGAAAAAAAAAGAGAGAGAGGGAACTCATGGACATGGATAACAGTGTGGTGACTGCAGGGGCAGGGGAAACGGAGGTGGAAGAGAGCATAGAGGGGTAAGTGGTGATGGGAAAAAATGAAATAAAAATAAGTAAACAAATAAAAATAAAGATAGATTTCTGGGGGGAAAAAAGAAAAGAAAAGCAAAGGGCCCAATCTTTAAGAAGCCAATCACAGGGAAAGAGTGACTTATAACTTGAGAATTTCTCTCCCAGAATCCTACCAAGTGTATAGGAATCAGAGCTGACAGCGTTCTTGAAACTCATCAAACCAAACTTAACCTTTGAGAAATATGAAATGAAACCCAGAGACTTTAAGTGGTTTGCTCAAGCACATACACAGGGAAAGGAAGAATTATTTATTTGTATATATTCTATATAGCTTGAACCAATAACCACTTATACCAAGGAGAGTCTTTTATTGGCTTAGAATTCTAGAGGCAGTTCTAATCTAATAGTTAAAATCTCTATAATTATATAATTAAATGAGTGAAATAATTAGAAAGTGCTCTAAAACTTACTTATTAAAGAACTATTTTATCTAAGATAATGCAAGCAAGTGAAAAAAATTCCCCTGGAATTTATCTCCTAGCCTTGGACCATAAATTATTAAACTTGAAAAATATCATTGACACAAAAAACTGAATTGTGTATAAATCTTCATCTGTTCAGTTAACACATATTTACTAAGAGCCGACTGTGTCCCAGACACTCATTGCTCCCACGCAAATCTGAAAATTTAAAGGAGGAGGTGTTCACATGAGAAAGGATTGCAGCACTTTTGCACGGGCAACCCATTTCTAGGTCCAGCTGCCCAAGAGTCCACGTTACATGCTCTTGAATTAGGGGGTCCTCTGGGAAACATTGCCCCCCCCAATGCATTCAAGGACAGGTAAAGCATCTTGTGGACATCTCCTTCGTTCTAGCCTAAAGGAAGGCTTACTGCAGAGGAGGGGGATTCGGGGAGAGGTTCCTGCTCTGGAATGGAGTGTCTCACATCTCAGGAAGGAAGGTGAGCCCCTGATGCCTTGCAGACTGAGGCAACCCAGTATCACTGGGAAGTTTTTGTAATCTTGGGCCATGCTTGCATTGGTGCCCTCTGGTTTTGCCCCTCACTTTTCAAGTTTGAAAGCATTTACATGAGAATGGACATTGAAAAAGACTTAAATTCACAGTAACAAGTTTTTCTCTGTTAAAATTAGGCAGTTAATAAAATCAATTTCTATTCTGAAAGTCATAATTGCAACAACATTTCATCTTCCTCTGGCTACAGTAAAGTGGGGTAATAGGGTGGAGGAAAACTGCTCTTGCCTTATAAATATATACATTGAAAGTATGTGGATCCAAACTTCAGAAGGTAAGCAAGAAAGCGAAAGTCTTTCAGATGATTCTATGCACAGAGCACCGACCTAGGTGCTCCCAAGTCCTAAGTCTTCATGGAAAAGAACACAAAGGACTTTGCAGATGGTGGGGGCTGCTTGGTGCTCTGATTTGCCCTGCACCCCTATGGTGTGACTCACTGGTACTGCAACCAGTGGGCACTGCCTGGGACTCAAAGGGGGCTCTGGGGCAAACTGTGTTCTTAGGTACTTCTCAGCTGCATGCCTGAGATTCCAACCTTTGTTGTCACATCTTCTCATTTGAGTCCTTGGATCTGGTGGGAATGAGTGTTAAATGCAGTTCTGATTAATATAATAATTGCTCTGTTAATGTTACAGCTAAAAACGGAAATCTAAACACTACATCCTTACTAGTGTTCAGAAGGTCCCTGGCAACATGACAAATTCAAATCTATAAACTCAGGGACCTCTATGAAATGATTTGAGCTTCTTAGCTTTGGATAAACAAGCATTGAACCCTATCGGTAGATCCAGAGGTATACGGCTTATTAGATTTCTGCCACTGTCATTCTTGCTTTTACTACTATTGTGACTGTTATTACTATGACTACTCTCATTGCTGTTACTTGTGTTGTTACCACTATTATTATTAGAAATATAGGCCTGGTGCACAATATTCATGCATGGGAGTGGGGGGAGGGGGAGTGTTCCTCAGCCCGGCCTGCAACGATGCAAGCGTTCCACACCTGGTTTAGCCAGAGGCCCTCTGTGGCCAGGCATGGAACACTTGCCTTGTCACCGGGGCGACGATGCAAGCATCCCCCCCGCCTCCATCCCGCTCTGGCCACTCCGTGCCCGCTGCCCAGAGACCCTCTGCAGCCAGGATGGAACGCTTGCCTCATCACTGTGGCGACGAAGCAAGCATTCTGCCAGGCCACTCATGCTGCCTGCTCTCAGTGGCCGTCCCCCCCTCCCCCCACCCTGGGACTGGGGGACTCTGGTGGGGCTGAGAAGACTGGGTGGTGCCATCTTTGTGACAGAGTGATGGTTAATTTGCATATTACCATTTTATTAGATAGGATATGGTGTCAAGTAGAACTCGAATGCAAGGAGGACCTCCTCAATTTGCTCTCAACCAATTTCTCCCACCTCAAGTGGCTGGATTTCCTCATAGGACAAGTGTGTCAAAATAATGAGATCATAAATTTGGGGCAAGTTGTTTAACTGAATCTTAGGACTTTTGTCTATAAAATTAGAAAAATCAGCAACTCCCCATGGATGTAATAAAGCTAAAATGATATAGTGCATGTAAAGCTCCTAGCACAGTGCCAGCCACCATGTAGGAACATCTGAAGTATTAATTCTTTCCTTTCCTTCCAACCCACCACATTCCTGCACAGAAGTGAGAGGTCTGTGAGGTAGGCGGGGAGTTTGAAGGAGAAAAAAGAATGGAATAAAGAGGTATAAAAGGAAGGTGTACACGTGGGAAAGAAGCTACAATCTCCAGTCACCATGAGAGGCCAGTGGAGTTGGAAGGCTGCCTGCCGGAGGGATGGAGGAGAATGGAAACTGCCAGGTAACTCGTGGATATTTATTTTTCTAACAATACAGAGTTATCAGCCTGAAAACACCAACTAACACAATAAAAATGTTTACCGATCCTTCTCTGAGTACTTGTGTGCCACACTCAACCTCCTGTGACCCTTCTAAAACCCTGGTGGTTAACCTGCTGAGATGGCTTAAGGACCTATGCAAATGACCAGTCGCAAGTCGGGCCAGGAAAGTCCTTCTGGCAGTGACCCAAGAGTCGGTATGCTTCTCTGGAAAAATTAAGATTCTAAATTGTTAGGGGAAACTTAAGAAATGGAGAGAAGATGCTCTCAGATGGCTTATAGAATTAGACAGGGAGCCTCCTGTAAAAGCCCTTATCTGTACCTTGCAATCCCACACTCGGCAATGAATGGGAAGCACAAACCTTCCTTTCTACGGCTGTCAAGCAGGATACTAAAATGGACAGGACCATCAACCTCAGTCATGGAAATGCTATGAAACACAGTGGAGGGGGGGACTGATGACCACAGAAGTTGGGGGTTTTATGTGTTAAATTTGATCACCTGACACTTCATCCTGACCATCTTTAGGAAGATTGTCACTGTCATGGCTCCAGTGCCAAAAGATGGTTGAAAAGGTGCCCAGTTTAAAGCTCAGGAGGCTGATGGACTTCATTGGGGAATTTCAAATGAACAGTTGGGAATAATTATTTTCTCCCCTCCCCCCATAGCCTGAAATCTCTCTAATGTCTTTGCTACAGTTTAGTTCTATAAAATAAAACCATAACTAATTTAGCTTCCAACTTCCCTATCCAAATTTTTATATAGGAATAAGAGTTTTAAATTTTGACTGTTTTAATGAATGTTATTATGAATTTCACATCTTGCCAACTGGATTCAGAAATAGCAATAGTCATATAAAACATGATTATTAAAAATGATAACAAAATCAAAATACAAAGAAGCAAACACATTTGTTTCATGCTCTTCCTTCCAAACTCCCTGGTGACAATGTGTTCTCTCACCAAAATGCCTAAAACTAACTAAAATCTCTTCAGAATCTTTAGCTTCTTCTCATAAGGCCTTTTATCTTTACTGCAGGGAAATGTAGACTATTGCTCCAAACAAGGGCATATTAGTGTAGTCATAATTTTCAAAAGACATAGGAGGTGATCGGCTTACTCAGTTACAGTAAATGCATGTCTCCTGTTGGAATTACTGCTGAATTGAGACTCTCTTTAAGAAAGACCAGTCAGCCTGCTCTGCTAGCCTCCTACCCATTGGGGGTGCTGCAATTCAGTGCACAGCCAGCTGGAACTAGTGAGGCACCAGCGACCCAGTCAGGGGTATAGGTCCAGTCCCCAAAGGTAGACATCTGCAAAATACCATCACGTGCAGTGGAAACTGTGTACCACGTGTGCAGAGCGTCACAGAAGCTCAGAGCAGAAGGAGAACTTGGAGGCTGTTGCTAAAGGACTTGGCTTAAACTCCTTCACATGGTTGGAATTTCGTTTATAGGGTTCCTGTCAGAAAATGGCCAACAGGTTTCATGTCTCCACTGGCTGGGAGCTCAGTGTGATGAGGAGGCCAATTCCATCATTAGCTCTGGCTGCACGGCGATTCTCTTGGAAAACTGAAAATCTACCTTTCAGTAAATGTCCAAATTCTGTTTTTGCAACAATACCAAAGCAGCCATACAAGACTTCTTTTGACATTCCTTCCAATATAGTTAGAGTAAATGAGCACAAAGGCCAAGTATTCACTAGATTGTCCCAATGAGATCTGGTTTGCAGACTCCTCAGTGTACTGCTTAAAATCCCAAATATTAAGGGTATAGGTGGGAAATCAATGGTCTTGTGCCCCAGGGTATTTATGCATTCATTCAATAAATATTTGAATTACATTCCAGCATTCTTCTAAGGATAAAGAAATAGACATAATAGATAACAATTTGTGTCCTTAGGGAACTTATATTCTATTTGGGGGAGACAGACAAGAAATAAGAGGCATAAAGAGTATATTAGCTGGTAATAACTGCTAAAGAGAAAAATCAAGCAGAGCAGAATAGAGAGGGTGTCAGGAGGTATTAAAATGTTAGATAGAGTAACGAGGAAGGCCCCCAGAAATAGGTGAGGGAACAGGACATTCAGACATGTGTTGAAGAACCCTCCCGGTAGAGGGCATGGTGCAAGGCCAGCCATGTGATATGTTTGGGGATCAGTAAAGAGGCAAGTGAGGCTGTAGGGCATGGAGCGAGAGAGAAGGTAGTGGAGAACTGGGGTTGGAAGGTCAAAGAAAGCAGGAGGTATGCCATCTTGGAAGCCATTGTAAGAACTTTGGCTTTTACTCTGAGTGATTCTTTGTTGAGGGTGTTTTCAATAGTGCTATGTTCCTTGGGCTTTGACATAGTAGTGATTTTAATGCTGGTGACTGCTTGGCTTGGTACGAAATGTTTAGGCCACACCTCTCTAGGCTTGATTACCTTGGCCCTAGCTTCTGGAATTGAGTACTTCTGTATAGAAGCTGGACACCAGCTTACTATTTATCCATTCTAACTTCCAATTTCATGATTATGTGTCTGAATACTTAACCGCTAAGTTCAGTAACAATAGCAAGCATTCTGTGTTAATTCCCCCCCCCCCCCAACATATTTTTCTTGCTGAATCAGCCCTTTCTTCATATCCAGATATTTTTTTATTACAGCTTCCATTTACTTTGAAAAATCAATTATATTATGTTGGATCATCTTTGTTTATCCTCCATTATCTTTTCCCTCCTCTAGTTGCTTTAATCTATGATTCTTTTTCTTTTACAGCATATAAATACAGTGCCATTCGGTTTTCAGCCATGACTGTTCTGTTCACTGATATTTCTTATTTATTAATCCTTTCATTAATAGTATTTATTCTGATTCATACTGTGTTATATTCTTAAATTCTGTCTTTATATGTTTCATTCAGTGTTACCATTACCTCTTTGAGGACCTGTTTCACAATTTTGTATCTTCTTTTATTTCCTTTATGAAGGATTAAAAAATTTTAATTTTTTTCCAGGATAAATTCTTCACTTGGCTTTTTCATACACTTTTCCTTTATTTTGTATCTACCCATTTCTATCTCTGCCTTTATATGTGGCTTTCTTTACAACTATATCCATTTTCATCTATATCTTTAGGCCTACACCCACATAGCTACATAATTGAATTATTTCTTCTTTAATGCTGTAATGTTATTCATGCAACCATGGAAAATTAAGTAACTAATTAATTAACTCAACAAGTATTTATTGAATACCTACTAAGTGCCAAGTACTATTTTATGTACTAAAGAAAAATTAAGAATAAAAGCAAATGAAATCTCTGCCATTGTAGAGCTCACATTCTAGTGGAGAGGAACAGAATGTTAATAAAAATAATAAGTAGGTACATTACATAACCTGTGAAAATGTGATAAGTGTTATGGGAAAATCGGAAGCAGGGTAAGGTTACTAGAAGTGAAATAAATAACCACTGGAGGGTTTTAAGCAGAGGAGTGATATGCTTTGATGTATAAAATAAATACCCTGGCTGCTTTTAGCCATTTATAACATGTGCCCCACCTGGCCATTATTTCCACCCGTGTGATGTGGTAGATTCTCTGTGGGCCTTTTCTTTCCTTATCAGTGAACCTTTGCCCCGCAGAGCTCAATACAAGGTGGAGGCCGTTCATTGATAAGGGAGTGAACAGTCACTGTAATCCACTCCTTCCTCTCTTTTTCTGAAATCTCATCAAAAATCACATACCAACATTTTACCCAAACAGGGATGTATCCTGCTTCCGGATTGTTCCCCGACCCAGAATGCTTGCTGTTGTTCCTGGAAGTAAAGCAGGTCAACTCCAGGTTTTCCTTTCTCTGCTTCCTGTCTTCACCTTCCTTCCAAAGCAGCCCTCCTCACTCCTCTCTGACAGAAGATGGGAACAGGCAGAGGAGTTCGGGCCCCTGGTCAGAGGTGGGGTAGGGACTTCCTCTCTCTGGTGGCCCTTGATTGGTGCGTTTTCTCCTTTGTCTTTCATCAGCCACATGCATGCTTTTTGCTCTGAGTGACTATAATAGTCGGACTTTCCTCCTGGCTGGGGGGACAAAGCCAGTGTAATTGAACCATCCCCTCCAGCATAACAAGTATAAACTGACACGTGGTGGTGGTGTTCTAGTAATTTTAAAAAGAATCAGTCCTGTTTTAAGAGGACTGCATTTTCATTTTGATAGTTAAGGCAATGACAGATGGTTTTCATCAATACTTGAGAATTCAAATTTCTCTATCAGACTGGCTTTTTATGAATAAGTCCATGTTTATGGATAATCTCCTTTTTGTTTCCGAGTCTTATGAAATGAAAACATAATAGACATTTGTGTATAACCAATAAGGACACTTATCTCTTCCACACCTGATACATAAAGCTGTTATTTTCCTAAGTGTGTATAGCATGTTGAAACTTACTTTAGTTACTTTTCAACCTTGAAAAGTTATCTTTCAAAAAAAAAAAAAAGAAGAAGAAGAAAGAAGATCCAATGCATAGATCTGAAAGGCTTCCCATCTTTTACAAGATTTTTTTCTTTTCTCTTTTTGCTCATTGTAAAACACTGTGAAGTATTGCGCTAGGAGGCTATAGACTCTGAACTGTCCTAGATTCGGGGAATTCAGAGTTAAGGCTCCAACAGTAACCTTAACATTGCCTTCTCACAGGGTTACAGCAGCCTTTTGTTATGTGATTGCATCTCCCAAAAGAGCTAAATTCTCCACCGCTTATCTGCCATTCCACCTGCAAACCCCTCTTTGAAGTTGATGGGGCTCTGGGCATGGTGGGGAACCAGCTCTACTACAGGAGAATTAGGCCCTGTGCATTCAAAACTACAAACTGACACACGTGTGTGTATTTCTTACCCGTGAGGGAAGGTTTAAAAGGCCAACATGTAGCTACTTGATGGTGCCTTCTGGAAAAAAAAGAGTATGAGCTCTTCCATTTATGTAAGTCACATCCTATGTCATGTCACCAACTCATATCTAGTTGTTGGATAAAAGCCTCCATTGTACAGGAAAGGTAACCTTGTAAAAATGATAAGTGTGGTCTTTCTCGGTGTTTTATGCAATTAAAATGTTAACCTTGACATTATACTAGCCCTTCAGTTTTCTTTAAATGTCCTTCAGTTTGCGAATCTGAAGGAAAAAAGAAAAAATTTTAAGTGTGGGATATCTCTAGTGAGGCAATCTCCTTGTCTGCATTCTCTTTATGGGGAGTCGTGGGGATTGGCTACCTCGGCCAGTGGCCATGGCCACTGTTTGAAGTTTCTCTCAGCATCTCTATTCCCTCGTTTCTTTCAGGAACTTTCTTTCTCACCTTATCCTGCTGTTTAGCAACCGGAGGAGAGAAGGGAGAGCACAGGCAGCAAAGGCCATTCCACCCCAGTCTTCCCCAGCGTGGGTGGGGGTGGGCTCACAGCGCCTCAGCCCTGGCTTGGCAGGAGAGTCGCTCCCTTCTTTGCACCCTAGGGAACCATCGGCAGCCATTTGTGGGGGAGGGAGCAAGGGAATTCAAAATCTTACTATTTTTTCAGTAAGTGTTCTGATTTTGCAGTTGAAATGATGAGGCTATTTTTACATAGAAACATGGGCTAAATTCTCATTTGTCTATAGCCCAGACTCAACTTTGGGTTCTGAATTGGGATGCTTGTAGGGGCAGCCTGGCAAGCTCATTTTTTTTTTTTTTTAAAAATATATTTTATTGATTTTTTTACAGAGAGGAAAGGAGCGGGATAGTTAGAAACGTCGATGAGAGAGAAACATCGATCAGCTGCCTCCTGCACGCCTTCTACTGGGGATGTGCCCGCAACCAAGGTACATGCCCTTGACCAGAATCGAACCCGGGACCCTTCAGTCCGCAGGCCAACGCTCTATCCACTGAGCCAAACCAGTCAGGGCGCAATCTCCTTTTTACTGTGAAGTTAATGAAGCTTAAGCCCCAGGCCCTTCACTAGCAAAGTTCCTGGTGAAGGTCCCAACAATACAGGGTGGAGCAAAAGTAGGTGTACAGTTGTTCATAAGGAAAATAATACAATAATTACTGAATAACAATACAAGAATAAACTGTTTTGTGTACTCACAACTGTACACCTAGTTTTGCTCCAGCCTGTGTGTTCTCCTGATACCATGCTTTACGCAGATACTTTAGCTGCAATTGGCTATAGTCTGTTGTGTCTTTCCACTTTGTTCACCGTCTCATCCCTTACTCCAGTCCTTCCCTTCCATCAGGTGGTCCTTGGAGTGGTTGTGAGGATTCATGGGGAGTTTGAGCTGGGGCTATATTTAGTACTAGAGGCCCGGTGCATGAAATTTGTGCAGTGTGTGTATGTGGGGGGGAGGGTCCCTCAGCCCAGCCTGCACCCTCTTGCAATCCGGGACCCGTAGGGAATGTCCGACTGGCTGCCTCAGGGGATGTCCTGATCACCCCTAACCACTCTGACTGCCTGCTTGATTATCCCTAACCACTCGCCTGCCTGCCTGATCATCCCTAACCATTCTGCATCCTGCCTGATGGCCCTAACTGCTCACCTGCCTGCCTGATCACCCCTAACTGCCTCTGCCTTGGCCCTCACCACTGAGGTTTCATCCGGAAGGATGTCCAGAAGGTAGTTTGGCTGTCTGGTCTAATTAGCAGATTACACTTTTATTAGTATAGATTGGTTTAGTGGGATGTCTTTATGTGGTTTGCAGTTCCTTCCAATACACAGTTAAATTACTGCTAGATGTGGAGGTGTAGGAAGGGCTTCAAGTACTATTCCTCCCCCCATTCTTGTGACAGAGATATGCACAACATAAGAACTTGTTCAGTGGTGCCTTGCACTGTAGGTATGTGAATAGTGGAGACAACAATTGAAATGTACAAAGCTAGAAGCTAATTTGTGAAAAATTCTTTTCAATCTCACAATTCTGGTAAGGAAAATAACTGATAAAGATTTTTCTCACATTTGACAACAATCCTAAAACCTTACTTGACCAGTAACAAATTAAGCTCTAAGAAATTAAGTTCTAAAGTATCAATATTTTTAAAAAAAGATTAACCATGACAGAGGAAACACTGAATTATTATTCAGTAATTGCTATAGAAATTAATGTTATACTTTTTGTCATGTGAAGAGGTAATCAAAGATATTAACCAAAAAAATGTAGAGATCTTAGTGAGTATGATAGGTTATATTTGTAGATTTGATGATATTCATGGCCTTTTCTAACTTTTACATTTGTAACATGTTGTGACTTCTCTTCCTATTCTAAAAATTATTAACTTTAATAGATACATTTATTCTTAATTTTACATTCATTTTCTTAAAGACAGCTCCTTAAATTATACAAGCTTCAGGTTCTACAATCCCAGACCTGCCCCCAAAGAACAATTCTTTTCAGTTTTAAAATATTGACCTAGCAAAGATATGTTTGATTTTTAAAGTGGTGGCTGGTTGTCAGTTGTTTTAAATGTATCACAGTAACTTCAGAAATAGTCTTCTGAGAGTATTGTAATTAAAACCCACACCTCATGAGCCATTATTTGGTGGGCCTCTTGATATGTGAACAATCTTGTGCTCTCAGACATATCTCATGACTGGTGCCTTCTGAACATCTTCTAACAGATCCTCCAAGATCTTACCCCAAATCAGAGCTCAAAGTTTATAATGTCAATACTAAGTTTAAAAAGGAGCAAATAAAATAAACAACCTAAATCCAAACTCTGAAAGAAACAACCAGCAGATAGGGTCCTCTATTGGTACAAGAAATAGAAGTCATCTAATTGGGTTTGGACAGAAGTCTGCCATCCAAGGATTAACATTAAAGACAAAAAGATGCTCTGTCTATGCTTCGAATACACACAAATAGCATGCCTTTCTATTTGAAATGGATGCCCCTAGGCTTTTGGTGTTCTGTAGAAATTGCTGAATTCCTGGTCAATTTTCCTGAATTTAGTAAAATATTCAGATTAGGTAGTGACCCCAAAAGTGGGACTGGAGCTGAAAACCCTGAGCCAATGATTACAATGGATGTCAGAGTGTAACAACTTATTCTATTCTAGAAAGTGGAATCATACAGATGTAGGGTAGTGTAGTGGGGGAAGCATGCATTTTGGAGACATGGGTATAGGTCTCTAAACTTACTAAGTGACCCTGGCCATGCTACTTAACCTCTTTAAGCCTTCGTTTCCTCATTCACAAAGCTAGCATCATAATACCCAATTAACAAGTATGCTAGGAAGAACAAACACAGTGCTGTGGGTAAAATGTCTGGATATTGGTAGATAATCAAAAAATGATAGCTATTATTTTCTTTGTGGGTTTATGACACCATTGCTGTTCGAAGGTCAAGGTCTTAGACTCATCAATAATAACTGCTTTATAAGCAAGCGTGATTTTATTTTCAACAATGATAATTTATTGGCTACTGACAGGCTGGCAGTTCTGGTTGATTTAATGGGTTGGGCTGTCTTGATTTGTGAACTTGGTTTCTATCTGTTAGAAGCCCAGAATTTTTCAATATTGTTCATGTATAGGATTTCATGGACTGAATTTGCAAATGGAATGTCTCTCACTACAGTTAAGTAATTACAAATAAAAGAGAAAAAGAAAAAAAAAGAGGAAGAAACAGTAATGAGGGTTAATCTTAATGGAAAGAAAATTACATCATATTTGAGTGGTTAAAGAATGGACTATTCTATTACAACAACAAAAAAACCTGTCTATTGAAGTATTCTAGGAATAACTTTAGTTCATTTCTCTTTTCTTTTACAAATATCCAGTGGAATTCACATACATGACAATTCAAGTTATCATGCTTCAGGATGTTCTTATAAGAAAGGTATATTCACCATCCTACATTTTTTCTTTTTTTGACTACAGATGATTTTTTACTTTTAAATTACAGTTGACATACAATAGTATATCAGTTTAGGGTGTACAACCCAGTGATTAGACATTATATAAGTTGCTAAGTGATCATCCCGATAAATCTCATACCCATCTGACACCATACATAGTGATTACTAGATTATTCACTCTATTCCCTATGTTAATACTTTACATCCCAGTGACTATTCTGTAACTATGAATTTACATATCTTAATCCCCTCACTTTTTCACCCATCCCCTTTACCTCCCTCCCATCTGGCAACTGTCAAAATGTTCTCTGTCACATATGTAATACCTTAATCAAAAAAGAAAGAAAATGTTCTCTGTATCTATGAGTCTTTTTCTGTTCTGCTTGTTTGTTTATTTTGTTTTTTAGATTCAATGTTTGATGGGTATGTATTTATTGCCATTTTATTATTCATATTTTTTATCTTTTTCTTTTTCTTCTTAAAGAAGACCCTTTAAGATTTTATGTAATACTGGTTTGGTGGTGATAAACTCTGTTAGTGTTTTCTTGTCTGGGAAGCTCTTTATCTGTCCTTTGATTTTAAATGATAGCTTTGCAGGGTAGAATGGTCTTGGCTATAGGTCCTTGCTTTTTAACAATTTGGATATTTCATGCTAATCCCTCTGGCCTATAAAGTTTCTGTTGAGAAATCAGCTGCCAGTCTAATGGGAGCTCCCTTGTAGGTAATTAACCGCCTTTCTCTTGCTCCTTTGAAGATTTTTTGTCTTAAACTTTTACATTTTAATTAGATGTGTCTTGATGTGGGCCTCTTTTGGTTCATCTTAATTGCGCTTCCCAGACTTGTATGGTTATTTCCTTCACCAGATTTGGGAAGTTTTCCATCATTAATTTTTCAAATAGTTTTTCAATTTCTTGCTCTCTCTTCTCCATCTGGCAAATAATGCAAATCTTGGAATGCTTGATGTTATCCCAGAGGCTCCTTGTACTAGCCTTACTTTTTTTTTTTTTATTCCTCACTCGAGGATATTTTTCCTGTTGATTTTAGAGAGAGTGGAAGAGAGAGGGAAAGACAGAGAAAAATATCCATGTGAGAGAAACACATCAATTGGTGGCCTCTGGCATGTGCCCTGATGAGGACCCAGCAGGGCGGGGTCGAGGGGAGGAGTCTTGACCAGAATCGAACCTGGGAACCTTCGGTCTGCAGGCCGATGCTCTATCCACTGAGCCAAACTGGCTAGGGCCTACTCTTACTTTTTTGGATTCTTTTTCTTGTTGTTGTTCTGATTGGGTGTTTTCTGCTTCCTTATCATCCAAATCTCTGATTCGATCCTCTTCTTTATCTACTTCACTACTGATTCTGTGTAATGTATTCATCATTTTAATTAATGTATTCTTCATTTCTGACTGGTTCTTTTTTATATTTTCTAGTTTCATTTCCATGTGTCCTATCACTTTGTTGAAATCCTCACTAAGTGCGTCTGCTCTTCCTCTGAGTTCGTTATGCGTCCTTACAACCAGTGCTTTGAACTCTGTATCTAGTAGATTGCTTGTCTCCACTTTGTTCAGTTCTCCTCTGGAGTTTTGTTCTGTTCTTTTATTTGGGGCATGTTTATTTGTCTCTGCATTTTGGCAGCCTCCCTGTGTGTGTTTCTCTGTATTAGGAAGAGCTGCGAAGTCCCTGGGCTTGGTAGAGTGGTCTTAGTTATTAATAGGGCCCAGTGGCACAGCTTCCCCAACCACCAAAGCTGGGCCCTCCAGGCGCATCACCCAACCCCTCCCCACCCTTGGGCTTTGAACACCCTCCTATTGTAGTTGAGCCTGGATTGCTGAATATCTTTTGAAACTGATGTAAAAATCTTCATTATTAAAGGTCCTTCCTTCTGTCACATAGGCCACAACTATTTTTCTCAATTTATTATTTTTTATTTATTTGGGGATTTTTAATATAAAGATCTTTTACGTTTTTATATATAAAATCTTTGAAGATTTTCTTTAATGGATCACTTTCCTTTGCTTTTATTTTTAGAAATGCCTAATCCCATTTGAGATGAGATAAATATCACTGAAAGGTGTTTGTACAAGGGCTGACATTATCAGGACTGTGGTTTAGTGAACTAGTCTGACATCATATATATATTTTGACGAAAGACTATTTAATTCTTCAAGAATCTAAAAACAGACCCAACGTGTTTTGCTGTGAACACTTTGTAGAGACAAAGTGAGACAGGGGTTTGGGTTTAAAGGGAAACAAATAATCAATACAGTGATGGAGGGATAAGGAATGCAAGCATTCAGGCATTCTGTGGAGGATTACCTTCTCTCCGTCAAGAGGTCCATTAAAAGGAGCAAGCCACGATCCATGAGGGGAGTCAGCAGGAGCCATGTTTGTTTTCCCCATCCTCTGTGAGAGCTTTTTGCTGAGGGGCCGCTGCTCGGTCCCCATTTGCTCCCTTCCATTGGGCCTGAGGTGGCAGGGCAGTACAGGGCAGTGAGATGGATCTGAGTGGAAGATGGGGAGTGCTGAATCTTGGTAAGAAATAATAAAAGTCTGGACTAGGTGGTCTCTCATGAATTACAGTGACTAACTGCATTTCTTCCCTCTATGAGGCATTAATAAGACTATTTCTTAGAATGTATGCACATTCTTCTCTCCCTGCCTCCCTTTCTTTTCTATGGATATACAGATAGCAGGGTTATTCCTAAGGCTGCAGCTTGAGGGGAGCTGATGTGGCTGGGGGTGTTGTGAATGTCATCACATGGGACATAGTTGGCATACAGGCTTTGCTCTCATGTTTTCTGAAGGAAGGGGAATCAATCTAACTCCCAGGGCATCACCCACCCAATCCAGTCTATAAGACCAACTTTTTTTTTTCATCTTCCAACAATTGCATGAAAAAGGTTATTGTGAAAAGATAGAGGATAAAAAGAATTATAATCTGGGAATGTGAGATGTTTCTACATATTCATAGATGATATCCCAGCAGAGGAACTAACACATAAAGTAGTATATGCAGTAAAGGTTGTATCTACACTATAACAGCTAGCCTTTTTGGCACATTGATAAGGGCAGTGGTTCCCCAAGTGTGGCTCTCCAATCCCACATCCATCATTTAGGAACTTGTTGGAAATGCACATTTCAGGCTCCATCCCAGACCAGCTGTTAGAAAACTCTGGGTGGGGCCCAGCAGTGTGCTTTAACAATTCCTGCAGGTGACTCTGATGCATGTCAAGGGTGAGAACCACTGGACTAGATTAGCCCTCAGACCTAGATCTCTGACATTTAGTCACTCATCACTCAACAATCATTGAATGCTACCAAGTGTTCAGTTCTCCAAGCACCTGTTATACACTGCCTGCAGCCAGCTCTAAGGCAGAGACTCAAGCTCAAAGAAAGAAAAGAGGCAGGTGCACATGTCACTTATGAAAAATGTAATTTTGCTTTTACTCCTCTTTCATGGCTCTCATTGATTGTTTCTTTCAAGTCCAGACAACTAGTACCAGTCGTCCCACACACAGAGGGCAACCCATGGCGGGGGTGGGGCCGTTGAGTGGGCGGGATGGCCGACCTTTCGGTTCCTCCCCCTGGCCGCAGGCTCTGATCACCCAATGGTGAATGGGGACCCAGGGGTGGGTGGTGGGGAGGGTGGGGCTGGCTGCAGGCAGTTGGGGAAGATGGCCCTGATCACAGGCCAGGCCTAGGGACCGTACCCGTGCACGAATTTCATGCGCTGGGCCTCTAGTAACAGTATAACAGTCTTGATAAGAAATGTGCCAAAATGAAATATAATAAAGGTAGAGTTACAATTCAAGTGCTAGTTTAAAATACACACATGCATGCACACACGTGCCTCTGCAGAGGTGCTCGAGTGGGGACCCGCGGGGAACAGCAGCACACATTTAAAGGCCTGACAGGTTCTGGATGACAATGAGCAACAGCATTCAGCAGAATGATGTGGTTGCCCAAAGCGAATGTGATCGATAAAAGCGCAGAGCCTGGAACAAAGGCTGTAAAATGCACCTGCACGCAGAGCCAGCGGATCCTTCTGGGGAATATTGCGTTCAGTTCTGGATGCCGTGATTTACAAGGGGCATTGAGGAGGATTCCATCATTTCTTGATAATGCCAAAGGACCCTAAAATAAACAAAACTGAAGCTTGTAGGAATGGGCCAATCCTAATGTCACAGGATGATCAAGAAAAGGAGTTGAAAAATTATTAAAGAACACAGAAAAACACTTTTGAATTTCTAGGTAGTCTTTTTCCATCACAGAGAACTGAAGTGCAAAAAACCTAAGAGTAAACAGGGCAAAATTACAGCTTTTCACCAACATACAAGTGGGGTTCAATTTTCCCTACAAAATTAAAAACAGCCTTCCAAGGAAAATGACTGAATGGTAAACTTTCCACTAAGAAGGTTGCTATGGGCGGAATTGTGTCTCCCCCCCACCCCCCCACCAAATTTATATGTTGAAGCCCTAACTCCTAGTACTTTGGAATATGACTCCTATAGAATATTTGGGAGGCAGGGTCTTTAAAGAGGACATTAAGTTAAATGAGGTCCTGAGGCCAGGCCCTAATCGGGTCTGACCGGTGTCCTTATAAGAAGAGGTAATTAGGACACAGACACAGACAGAGGATGCAGGAAGACCCCGGAAGAAGATGGCCATCAACAAGCCAAGTAGAGAGATGTGGGACAAACCTTTCCCTCAGAGTTCTCAGAAGAAACCAGCCTTGACCTCAGACTTCCAGCCTCTAGAACTGTGAGAAAACACATCCTCAGTCTGGGGACCTTCGTTTCAGCGGCCTGGCCGGACCAGTACAGAAGTTCAGCCAGGGCTGAATATGGTGGCTGTCCTCTGGCCCCTCCCTCAGCACTTTTCATTTCTCGTGTGGCACTGGGCACTCTGACTCATCCACCAGCTTTCCGTTCCTCCCTGGTCCGCAGGCATCTTGGCATGCCCTCTGTTATTTGGGACACCTCCATCCCACCGTTAACTGAATTCTGGCTTCCACTTTATTTCAGGTTATTTTTATTTTTTAAATTTTTATTGATTTCAGAGAGGAAGGAAGAGGGAGAGAGAGAGAGAGAGAAAAACATCGATGATATGAGCGAAGCATCATCGATCGGCTGCCTACTGCACACTCCCTACTGGGGATCAAGCCCTCAACCTGGGCATGTGCCCTCACCAGGAATTGAACCATGACCTCCTGGTTCATAGGTTGATGCTCAACCACCGAGCCACACTGGCCAGGCAATTTCAGGTTATTTATTACAATGTTTAACTTTAATAAAATCAAATTTGTTCATTTTTTGTCTTACAGCCTTTTTGTGAAGGATCTTCTGTTCTACATTTGGTTTGAGGTTCTCATTAGGGAGTGAAGGTGATTCATTTGGGGAAATGTACCAGGTCACAGGGCCTCCCTGATTGGCTTGCCTGGGGGAGGGAACCAAGAGCTCTGGTTGTCCAACCAGAAATCAGGGAGGCTGCTCAGGGACTGCCGGAAATGCAGGCAGGATGCTGAGAAGGAGTGTGCCTGCTGGCTGGGGGAATGCAAGAGCAGTGGCTGGCTGGCAGCAGAAAGCATGGCCTGAAGGAAGCTGCCTCAAGCACATGCCCGTGTGCTAAATTAATCCAGCTGTGGCTCACCACTCTCTTCTGGCTGAGAGTTCTCCCTGAGGGACCTTGACATCAGCAAAGGCCCTTTGGAGTTGAATGAAAACCCGCGTGCAATCCCCGAAAATGCCAGTAAGATGGGGAACCTCTGAGCATTGTTTAGGTTTTAAGCAAGTGCACCATCAATCCAGTGTATGTAATTCTCACAATTTTTAGATGTCAACATTCAATTATGAATGAGGCTTATTCCACATGTGAAACAATTCCAGCCCCTCATTACCTATTTAGCAGTAGTTTTCTGCTGGGCAGGGAGGGTCATTTTCATGGCCTGCTGTGAAATTGACACACGCTTCTAGCTGTTTTTGTTCTGTTTATTCTTCTCAGTGTCTTTCAGAAATACTAATGCTGTGGACACCATTCAGGAGATGGGGTTTATTAATTATTTGGGCTCTCTCTCTAAGTGGATCAAACAGAGCTTTATGAGACAGATGAAATACACAGCAGTGGCCAAAAGGGTGGACAGATAAGATGGTCTGTTTATTCAAAAAAGATGGAAAGGAAAATGTGAAGTAGGCACTGAAAAATAAAACTGAGAGGAACTGACGGGCCAGACTTCCAAAGCAGGCGAGGGGTGGTCTAATGTGACTGTGCTGGGTGGATCCTGTGACATTCTGCAAAGGGGCAGCCCCAGCCTGGCAGCTATCTTGTAGCAATATCTGTCAGGACACACACTTTTACTTAAGACTGGAATGAAGACTGGGACATGTTTGTCACAAGGGTCTCCCAGACGAAATCAGGCTATGATTATATATGTTAAAGCAATGGCTTTCTGATCCTTGTACTTTTTGGTTCTAGGACTAGTCTGATAAGAGATTGGTCTGAGACGAAACTATACACTTAACCAACTTTTTCTTTTATTATAATAATTAGAGGCCCAGTGCACAAAATTCGTGCACGCGGGGGTGGGGGTGGGGGGTGTCACTCAGCCTGGCCTGCACCCTC
Source organism: Myotis myotis (assembly GCF_014108235.1). Lineage (NCBI taxonomy): Eukaryota > Metazoa > Chordata > Mammalia > Chiroptera > Vespertilionidae > Myotis > Myotis myotis. The sequence goes on from NW_023416315.1 coordinate 10,417,166, forward strand.
TCGCAGTCTGGGAGTCTTTGGCCTAAGCCATCAGTCAGACATTGGGAGCTCCTGTGTCTGCCCCCTTGTGGTCTGTGCGCATCATAGTGACTGGTCATTGTGCCATTCGGTGATTTGCATATTAGCCTTTTATTATATAGGATGTAGTCTATGTTACCACTTGTTAAATGTGAGTTTCAAGTGATTTTTGTCTTATAGTAAAGGTAAAATGCCAATAGGAAACTGGATGATTATGGTGCAAATTTCCAGACTTCTAACAGGCATGCTTAATTTAGCCTAAGGAAAAAATGTGTATAAGTATGTGAATGTATGTGTGTGAGTGTGTGTGTGTGTGTGTGTGTGTGTGTGTGTACAAACCACTATTAAAATAATCAAGCACAACATTAAAGAACACAATTCACCTCTCCCCCTCCACTCTCTCTGAAAAAAAAAAAATCAATTGAAAAATATCCTTGGCTGAGGCTTAAAAACAAACAAACAAACAAACAAACAAATAAACAAACAAACAAAAACAGACATAGAGCCTGTTGTCACAGAACCCTGGCGCTCTAACTTTCAAGAGGGGAAAACACATTAGCCCATAATCACACATATGGAAACAAGATGACACCCCCTCTCCCTCTGGGAGCTGTGCATGCGGAGGGCAGGGGTTGCCCTGAGGATGAGTCTGCTGATGAGGTGGAGAGGGGGGAGCTTCCAGGCAGGGGGAGCACAATTTGCAGACTCTGAGCAACGGGAGTGGGCATGACTGGTGGTGGACCTGGAGAAGGAGGCCTGGGGCTGTGCTCAGAGATTTGGGATTTTATTTTAGAAGCCATAGTGGTACAACATGCTAAGATTTGAATTTTGAAAAGATCACTTGGGTTGCAATGTGGAGAACAGATTGGATTGGGGGAAGGGAAGGAGAGAGGATGGGACCTTTTAAATGCATTCATGATTATCTTGCTCTGCTGGGTGCTTTGTAGGGGAGGCAAACATTAAGATTTAAAATTGTTTGGTAGGGAAAATAGTGGGAAATGATTAATTTTAGCATTATTACAATTGATGAGCATCACTCTTCTATTTTCTTGTGGTTCCACAAAGCATAACAATCCAGAGAATTTGCAGAAGCAATTTATGGGGGAAAACTGAGCTCCACTTTGAAATAACCAAATAGAAAACTGTATGCTTAGTATCTCTAGGTTTCAATTTCCTTAAAACAATAATGTGACTTTGTTCTCATTAGGCTATGACAGCAGACACTTATGTGATAAATTAATTCAAATTAAAGTGTGAGGGACTGATACCAGCGTCGTTAGCTCCTCGTTAATTTCCACTAAGGTGTGAAGGGCTGATAATAGTGACTATGCTGCTCTGCAGAGGCAGGACAGGGTCCCTCTTTATGTCCTCAGATCTAGTCTAGTGTCTGGAAAATAGCTGTCGTTATGAAATGCAACTGTATTATCTTAAGTTGCTTGTGTTTTGAAAGAATGTGTTTAATAATATATAGGAAGAAATGTCTAAGGAATGAATTTTAGGTAATCTGGCATAAAGACTGTGGAGATCATGTTAAGTAATACGGCCTTCCTAATACTTATCAAGACAACAATGCACAGGGCTACCCAGGACAACTCGATCTCAATATTCAGTTTGGGTGCCCCCTTTTCTTCCCCACACCCAACTTCTTATTGTCACCTCACAATCCAGTTTCCCAAGAAAGCAGCGAAACTGATTTTCCTGTGTTGCTTAGAAAACTCAATCACACATATGATCCGGGTTTATCATTCAGGAATCTGTCAAGTGTATACTGTACAGGAACTGTGCAAAAGGCAATCAAACTAAGGATTCTTGGGGAAAATGAAAACTCTTAAAATAATCATACTTAGCATTACAGGAATTCAAACTCACAAAGAGAGTCTTTTGACCTGAGAGTAATTCGTAGCATGACCCACAGATGAGAATATAACAGTCCTTTCCTCAGAATGCGTGCTGTGGGAGGCCCTGACTCACCTGCCAGACCCAAGGCTCTGTCTCCCTGGACCCAGCCCTGATCCCACTGCACAGCATTCACTGATGCCAGTCCAAGATCGACTCTGGAATGCTCTCATATCATGGGCAACATCCAGCAAGTGCCCCACAAAAGGTCTGTCCTGAGGCCAAATACAAGTCAGCCTTGAGGAAGGAGGAGGTCAAATGACACCTGCAGACCAAGCTTGGTAAGTATCAGTCACCCGTGTCAGGCAGACTCTGGGCCCTGCAGGCTCTTGGTGACCTGGTTCTACCAAGATCAGCCTGCCTCTTTCTTGAACTCTGGAATGATTCAGGATGCATTTGGTGGACCTCAATGGTACAGCAACTAGTCAAGCAACCATCATTTTTAGTCCATGAAATTCAAGGATAAGATACACATTTTTTTTCTTTAAATCAAAATTGACATAAACTTTGTCCTGGAGTCAGACAAACTCAGACCACTTGCTACTTCACAGGTCTTGGATCTAAATAGACAGAGGAAAAGGGAGTATGTTTTTGGTTTTCTTGTCTGAGATCATTCGTTTTCTTTTTTCTTTTCCGCAACGAACTGTGAAGTACTGTTAGTAGGAAAAACTGTACACAATGCATCTTGTTAATAATTTGGCTGGGAAAACCTACTTGTAATTGACAAGTAATTGGGTTGAAGTAGCTGCCTCCACCATGGGGGTGGGGTTCTGACCAGGCCGTTGATTCTCCCACAGTGAGATGATCTCATTAGACCTAACTCTCAAAATTTAAACACAGTCATTATTTTCTTCCCTGTTACTAATTGACTTAGCCCGTTTTAAATCCTATATAATAAAAGGGTAATATGCAAATTGACTGAACGGCACAATGACTGGTTGCTATGACGTGCACTGACCACCAGGGGGCAGATGCTCAATGCAGGAGCTGCGCCCTGGTGGTCAGTGCACTCCCACAGGGGGAACTCTGCTCAGCCACAAGCAGGGCTGACAGCTGGTGAGTGGAGCGGTGGTGGCTGGAGCCTCTCCCATCTCCGCAGCAGCACTAAGACATCCCATGGGGAGTGGGCCTAAGCTGCAGTCAGACATCTCCCAAGGGCTCTTGGACTGCTGAAGGGTGCAGGCCGGGCATGAATGTTGTGCACTGGGCCTCTAGTTTTATAATAAAATCTATTAGCAAACTGTCTGCTATTTTGGTACCAGAAATGTTATCAGCTTATCTTTTCTTCCTTCTTCCCTTACAGTTTTCAAACCTTTTGCTCCATGCTTGTTTAGCCCCACGCTGTACCTCCCCATCCAGTCTTCCCCAATGATTCAGGCTATGATGCTTTCATACCAGGAACAACCGCATTCACCCCCACTTCAGAGAGTTATGAAAAAGGAGATGTCCCCATTCATTAGAAATAAAAGGACAATGGACTTTAAAAAGAAACTGCAACCAGTTGCTTAATTTAAGCTGAAAATTTTAACTTGGTCCTAAGATGCCACCGATTTGCTACCATATTTAGATTTTGCACAAAACTTGATGCAAGGACTTGGCCGCAGAACTCTCCCTGGTCACCATGTTCACACAGGCCTGAGAGCAGGCCCAGGGACCCTCATGATGGATTGTGCCTTCTACCTCAGCCGCCAGGGCATCCACCGTAAGCATGGCTCCTGTGGATCAGAAAGGGAAGCCAAGAAGAGCCGGCCAACAAAGGAATGAAGAAAGGAAAACAAATTCAAGGGGAGTAACACGGGCCTCCAGTGGCCTTATTATATGAATAGACGGCAGATAACTCCATCTTTCTACCTGAGCGCGTCATAAATTCTGTCATCTTGTTAGGACTGTCAGGAGCACTGACCTCACTTCCTCCATTAACGAGCTCGCCCTCTTTTGAGGGGAGATTCTTTCCAAACACACAGCGGCAGACGCACCTTATAAACAGCTTGTCAGCCTTGTGATTCTGGAAGGAACAAACTCCACGCCAAAGAGAGGGAGGGCGGTGCCTGGAGACCAGCCGGCCAGCTGAGCAGACTGCGAAAAGGTGCCTGGCCCAGTCACGGCTGGCCGGGGAGGCAGGCACTTGACTAGGTCTGGGCAGGAGGCGGCTAAAGGCAAAGTGTAGTCTCTGTTTACTGAGAAAGGTGTCAGCGACAGATTGCTGCGTTTTCACGCAATAACCAGGGTTTTCTTCATTTGTCTGGATGCGTTCTCTCTCCGGTGAGACAGGGGAAGCCAAGGTGCATGAGTCGGGTTGGGCATGTGCTACCGAGAGGGCCCATCTGTACACAGCCTGCGGTGATGTTTCATTTTGTTTCCAAGAGCCACTCAAGTGCCATCCGTCTCCGCACCACCCACCCTGGCTGTCTGATTTCAGGCTGATGTGGGAAACAGCTTTGCGTTTCCCGTGATCCAGGATGGATGAACCGGTCAGAGACTGCGTGCCACTTCTGTGAGGCGGGGTTTGTGCTGAAATCTCCAGGACGGTCATGAAAAAGAATCTCGACTCTATAAAGGCAAGAAGACGTCCCCACGGCCAGCTTAGACACCATAAAGGCGAGCTCCATAAAGTTGCCTTTGCTGATGAGCCTGGGTTTGAGTGCCTTGAGACAAACCGCGTCAAACTATATATAAAAACAAAGCACCCGGATGGCAAAGAGGACCTTATCTCTCATTCCTAAGGTGTCTGCTCTCCCGCCCAGGGAGAGCCTCTTCACTCCGGCTGATTTACGCCCCCTCCGTGGACTCGGGGTGGACAGAGCACGGACTGGTTAGCGCTTGCATTAACACGTAATGAAAATGGCTTGGTGGCCCGGACCCAATGCCCTTTCTTTCCTGTAATGATGGTGCCGAAACCCTTCACAGCACACAGCACAATCAGAGTCTGCAGACCATCAAAATTCATCTGCTGCCTGTGGTGGAGGGGGAGGAAGGGAGCTGGGGTGGGCTGGGCTGAAAGGCGGCTTAGATCTCACCCCGGCTCTTCTAGTTGCACATCTAGACCAGGTGTATGGGGTCATCAGTTATTTCCACTTGCTATTTTGGCCAGTCACATAAAAAATATCCCTGACAATTCTGAATTGCATGTATAAACCATTTTATGGCTGTTGGTCTTGTTGCTCTCTCGTCCCTTTCTCAGTTTCCCCTGCCTCCTCTCTGAGTTTCCCATATTTCCTCCTCTCTGCTCTATAAAACATAAACATTTATCTTCTTGGACCATGTATTAAAAAAAAAAGTAAAGCGAATAGTAAAAATTCAGAGTCAAATGTGAGTGGCAGAGCTATAATTCTTTATGAAGTAGCAGGTAAGATTGATTGTCAAGGGTCAAAAGGCTAGGTCAAACTCCACTCATTCGTCAGCTGAATGTCATTTTTGTTTTCCCTGTCACCAGATAGCTTTAAAAAAATTGCAACTCCTTCCTCATTATCTGGGACCTGGCTTCTTTTCTGCCATCCAGTATTAATGAAACCGTGCTTCAAGCCTGGCCCTCATCTTCTCTGTCCTTCTTCATGTGCTGCTTTCCTTTCTTAAGCACTACAGAGAAAGTACCATTTCAAAGGCCATTTTCTCCCACAGCCACATTGGAAAATTGCCACTAGAGTGAGAATGATTTGAAAACACATGCGAGGTTTAAATGTTTGACTGAACAAAAATGTAATTAAATCCTAGCAAGTGTAAAGCTTGTGATCCGATATAATTGGATGGTTGCAATATCTTTGCATCTCATAAAGAGGAAAACAAAATGAGATGTAATACCTGGAAGCCATCTAAAATTATGTGTCATATATAAAGAAAAAAATCCCCCCCTTATCATTACAGCTGGTCACAACAATGTAATGTGAAACCTAAAATAATGAGTTGGTTTTGTTGGAAATTTAACATGTCATCCACAGCAGGTCAAATGTAGGTTAACACTGTCAAATAATTTCACCTCCAAAAGACTCATTTAATTAGCTCATGTTTAATTTTCCTAAAATAAAAGAGAATTATGATTAGCTAGATGGGAATTAATTTGTGAATGCTTAAGCATAGGTCTGCCAAATGTTATGTTATTAGATAATAGAGGTAACTCATTCATATCCACAAATTTACATCAACAGCTAGATAGTAGCTTAAAGTTGAAACCTTAAGCAATGATGATGAGTTCCTTATTTTGTATCTCTATGGTTTTCTGATTTCTGTCCTCTTTGCCTCTAAATATTGTTAGTACAGAAACCCAGACCAAAATGGATTGATAAATCTAAGTTAGACTTTTATTCATAGTGGTGACATTATTTGGACCAACTGCCTAATCTTTTCTACAAGTATTCGTACTTTTCATTGGCCCAGATCATTCTTATTGGCTGGCAACTGTACAGTGTAACTAAAGTCTTACGTGGGCCAGCAAATTCTGCTTTGTTTCTTTTCCATGACTACAAGCCTGCAGTCCCTAGGGGAAGGCCGCCACCACGGAAAGTCCTGCTGAGTATCTCAGGAGGTTGGAAAAGAGAGGGCATGGCTGACTCTGTGGAAGAGCAACACTTGTGGTCACTTTCTTAGAGAGAGAAAAATAATGATAAAAATAAAAAAGAACCTTCCGTGAAATTCTAGGCTAATTTCAATCTACTAAGAAATAATTAACTTTGACTACAATACCTATTGCTTTTGTAGCACAGCATGTTTGGCCTGGAAAAATGCCACTTGCAAAGTCCTTCACCAGGTTCAGTTTGAAGAAGCTGACGAGCCCTAGCCGGTTTGGCTCATTGGAGAGAGCGTTGGCCTGCGGACTGAAGGGTCCCAGGTTTGATTCTGGTCAAGGGCACATGCCGGCTTGCAGGCTCGATCCCCAGTAGTGGGGGTGCAGGAGGCAGTTGATCAATGCTTCTCTCTCATCATTGATGTTTCTAACTCTCTCTCCCTCTCCCTTCCTCTCTGAAATCAATAATATATACTGATGAAAAGAAATATGGCATAGCCGTGTTTAGAATCTGGAATATAGGAGAAAATAGCTCAGAGAAAAAAATTATATATGGGAGAGACTTGCCCAGGCAGCCTTAAGTTTTTGACCTGCTCCAGGGAGATGCTAGAGGTGAAAGCTGAACGGCTGCAGCAACAAGAATCCTGGGAGTGAGATCTGGATTCTGAGAGGGGATGGGTAGCGATGGGCGGCCCCGGGGTAGGAGTGTGACGAGCTAGTCAGGCAGTTCTCCAAAGAGGAGACAGACTCACATGAAAGTGGAAGCTGACAACACAAAAATATGAAATGGATTTTAAAAAACTTGAAATCCATGTATATAAAATTTTTTAAATAAACGTGTTAAAAGGTTATGTTACAAAATATACTTTTCCTTAGGTCATACTTTTTTCCTAACCTCGGATGGTGTTTCACTTGAGAATTTGTAATGAGAGGGAATTGTTTTACATTTTATCGTTATGACCCGTATGCTTATTCTGTGTAAGTGTCGCTGGGGCTTCTTGGTGCTCACTACAAAGCCCCAAGTCCATACTGTTTAGCGAAGATGGCTTAACAGCAACACTGCTCACACTGCTGCCAGCAGAAATGAGGGACACAGTCCAGAGATGACAGAATAAGCCCCCGATGGATTGTCCCAAACTACAAAGAATGGAAATGTAGCGTCTCTAAGTGTAAGTGACCAAGATTCTATTTTGGGAGGCTACAGAATTTGTTCTCATGGACTACCAAAAGCAGGGGCAACTATTTCAAACCATAAATTCAGATTATTGTTAAAAATGATCATATACATTTTCTTTTAAAATACCATTTTAATATTGTTGAATGATCCACAAGAGGAACCAGATCACTGGTAGACACAGCAGTGAAAAATGATAGCTAATATTTTCCACAACTCAATCAAAATGCTAAAAGACATCAAAAGTTTTTAATATGGGCATCAATGAAAAAAGGTTAAGTCTTACTTTTAGATTAAAAAAAGAAAAAAAAAGCTCTACAAAGATAAGATTAGAAAAACTTGGGTTAATGGCAATGCATATGAAACAAAAAGATTTTAGTTGATTATAACTCAACAACTGGACATGGCTATAAAATGTTCATGTGGTGGGTGGTTTAATAGCTGGAATAGAATCCAAACCACGGATATAACATCCCTCTGGGCTTTGCTGTCTAGTGTCCAGTATGGGGGCTGGGTGGCCCTAGGGAAGGGTGGTCTTACATTACAAGGTAATGCTGGAGTGTCTACCAAGGCAGCTGGACGGAGGTGCCAAAGTGAAAGGGATTATGGGGGAATGATGAGCAGAAAATGGAAGCATGGGTGATGACTTAATATATTTTAAGAGGTTATGGGGGTAGGGGGGAGGGTAATGATAAGCAGAAAATTGAAGAATGAATGCTGACTTAAGCCCTGAAAAAAAGGGTTTATATTTAGGCAGGGTAGATCTAGTTTAGGACAAGGTCAGAAACAAGTTTGGAAGCAGAAGGAAGGTGGGGTTTGGGCTCAAAATAAAAATAACGGCTTAATAATTTGATTATAAAAATGGAATGTGCTATCTTAAGAAGCACTGAGCACCTACTGCCGGGGCCCTGTGGGCAGGGGCTGGGTGGCCACCTGCATGAAGAATAGCTGAACTGGATGGGGGCGTGGACTAGGTGTCTTCTAAGGCTGTATATAACTATCAATTTTACCGACTAGTTGATGAATAAATTTGAAAGCATTGATTGAACATCTTTTATGTGCCAGGCACTATAATTCTATGAAGTACCTGGAATTATCAGCATCCACATGGAATGTTGATTTGCCTGCTTTTTTGCAATGTGGTTTCTATTGTGGGTAACTGGAGAAGGGACTAAAAACTTGTCACTTTGCTTACTGTGATAACTGTAGAGCAGATGGCTCATGGTCAATGTCTCAATGATGGGCTGCAAACCAAAGAACTAGGTGGATGTACATCTGAAACATCTTTTAAAATCCCCTTTCATTGTGGTTTTCATGAAGAGAAAGTTAGGATGTGGTGAAGAAGGAAGGAACCAATATTTATTGAATGCTTGTTACATGTGTGTCACTATGCTAGAAGCTTTATATGCATTGCGTTTGTTTATTATTCTTAGCCCTATGAGATAGGCATTATCTGTTACAGATGAGGACACAGAAGCTCAGAGAGGTGAGGTGAGTTTCCCAGCATCACACAGCTAATAAGAGGTGGAGCTAAACTCTGAATTCAGGTCTATCTCAATGCAAACAAAGACCATGGTCTTAACATTACATCTTATTGCCTCTAAGGCTAGCTAATCCACTGAGTTGTTAACATTATCTTCAAAATTTAATCCTTTTATTACAATCAAAAGAAATTAAGTAATTAAAAATAATTTTAAAAAGATAATTGTAAAGCTGGGTCTTTATTTTTTAATGTTTAAAACCATATCTGCTCTTTGAACTTATTTAGGCAAATTGTAGTAACTGCTATGAGGCAAGTCCTCGCCTATCTACCTTCTGCATGCCCTGGGGTATAGCCATATACTTTCTCCAGTCAGGGAATACATGCATTCAGTTTCAATATGAGGATGGGGAGGAGGGCCTTGGGTGGGGGCTGGGTCAGAGAAGCTGCACAGAGGGGAGACAATGGCTTCCTGGTATGGGATTAAGAAACTTCTGCATCTCAGGTTGGAGCCAAGGGAAATCTTTGACAGCATTTTGTATAATTTCTGATTCCTTTCCTCTATGGCTGGTTGGAATATATATTTTTTCAAAATTTAACTCACATGATTAAACCATGTTTTAATTCTTTAACAGTTTTAGTTTTTGCAAAATGTTAAGATCCATACATTTGATATCCAAGTTTAAGAAACACTGGATAGCAATTGGGTCCTAGGCAAATATCATTTTTTGAAATAAGTTGGTAGGTAACACTGCCTATATTCCCAAGTGAAATTCCTGAACCTTTGTTACTAGATATTAAACATACCTTGTATTTAAAAGGCCCTTTTGCTAGTTAGTCAGTTGGTCAAAAAACTATGGGTGATTAATATACCAGGTATGATGGATATATGGTGGGTAACATCCTAGGTTTCAGGAGCAGTCTTGAAAAATATACTGTCCCTTTGTTGGTCTTTGCATTATGCACATAGCCAACCACAGCATCGAAGTTTCCATGGAAAATATGAATTCTGCAATGAGGGGGTACATCACAGGAAGTTGAAGAGGAGTTACAGTCCTTGAGGGTGTGTGTGTGTGTGGGGCAACAAACACAGCTGAGACAAATTAGAGAGCATTATTTATTTGGGATCTGAAGACTTGGGAGTGAAATCTAGTTTTTGTTACATCTGTCTGACCAAGGCAAGCCATGGTTAATAGCTGCGTTTCCTGGTCTGGAAGATGGGTTCATCCCCTGTGGCTACTGTGGGTTCCAGGGCCATGTGGAGATGCCGTGGACAAACTTGGCAGAGACCCTTCAGTTTTCACTTTTTCTGGACCCCACAGGCCTAGCTGAGAAGCAATGGCTGCCAAGAACACCCTGACTGAGGACCCAGGCCATCCAGGTGTTGAGGGCTACATACACCCAGGGATCTTATATGTTTGGAGGAGGAGGAGACAGCCCCTGAAATGGCAAATATCATATTATTACCAACCTTGACTGAACTTAACTTAGGGGGAAAATGCCATTTCTTATTCCTTGAGTGTCATGAAGAAACACAAACCTGTTAGGATTTTAATGTTCAGCTCTTCCCAAACAGAAAGCTTTGAAAGCTAGCACACAGAGAAAGAGATGTATATTTCTCCAATGGATATAGTATCTTACTCCCACTCAGAAGGCCACTATTTTAAAGAACAAAGATCAAATTAAATGTTTAGTGCTATAAAGTGCTGTTGCCACGTATGTCGATATACTTATGAACAATTTATAATTTGAACTGTTTTCCAGACAGCTGGTCATATGTACCTTAAAGTAGTCATAATAACCTGCCAGGAGAAATTTCCTGCAGCACATTCATTGGAGAAAATACAGGTAAGCGTGGCAGCCTTTTCAAATTCCACCAGGCCCCTTTATCTTGTGAACAGTTACTGCCACAGCTACAAAATCCTCAGAGAGCTCAGAGCTCGCAGGGTTTATTGTGTCCCTGCCTTATAAATTTGCTCCCCACTGTGAAGACTTCGGGCTACAAATATCCATTTATGTCTTCAGAGTCGCACCCAGTCCCCTGTATTCAATGGAATCCACCAGATCTCCAACACACATATAAAGGATCTGCCTTAATCACATGCATGCAGGGAAAATTTATCTCACTATCAATGGGCCTGCCTGGCTTCTAGAGACTACAGGATCTTGATAATGTGGGCAAGTCTCAGATGGTATAAGAAAAAGCCTTAAATTCTGAGAGAGACAGACAGGATTTGGTTCTGTCAATTACTTGATGTGTGTTTGGGTGAGTCATTGAAAAAATCTAAGTTTTTGTATCCTCATCTAAAATAATAATGCATGTCTCACATTTTGAGAGAACTTAGGTGCTAAATTTTTTCAGAAGTTAGAAAGGAAGAAGGGTTGTCTTTTGGTGGAGCTATTCAGAACCATGTTTCTTTCATGTTCAGTGGACAAAAATCTGTGGGTCTTGGGAATGAGTTCAAGTAAGCTTAAAAAGTCATGATTTGGCCCTGGCTAGCTAGCTCAGTGGTTAGAGTGTCGGCCTATGCACCAAAGGGTAGTGGATTCCATTCCTGCTCAAGGGCAGGTACCTGGGTTGCAGGTTGGATCCCTAGCCCTGGTTGGGACACATGCAGGAGGCAATCAGTTCATGTGTCTCTCCTACATCGATGTCTCTCTCTCTCTCTCTCTCTCGCTCTCTCTCACTCTCGCTCTCTCCCTCCTCCCCTCTATCCTCTTTCTCCCCTCCCTCCTTCCACTCTCTCTAAAAAAACAACAACATGGATAAAATGTCTTCAGGTGAGGATTTAAAAAAAGTCATGATTTGCACAACTGCCAAAATGTGGAGGAAAAAAACAAATACCCACTGATGGATAAATCGGTAAACAGAATGTGATATAAACATGTATTAGAATATCATGCAGTCTTAAAAAGGAAGGAAATTCTTTAAATGCTACAGCATGAATGAACTTTGGAGACGTTATGCTAAGTGAAATAAGCCAGACACAAAACACTGTATTAATATAAGGTACCAAGAGTAGTCAAATTCATAAAGACAGAAATTCATAGAAATAGAAAGTAGAATGGTGGTTGCCAGGGGCTGGAGAGAAGGAAGAATAAGAAGTTATTGTTTAAGGGGTATAAAGTTTCAGCTTAGAAAAGATTGAAAAGTTCTGGAGATGTATAGTGGTGATGGCTGCTCACCAGTGTAAATGTACGTAGTACTACTGAATTGCACCTTAAAAAAAATAGTTAAAATGAGATGTATATGTTACTACAATTTAAAAAACTAAAAATAAAAAGTCATGATTTATAAATGCATTTGCTTTTATAAGTCGTGCATTCTCTGTTTATATTCCTGGTATTTCCCTGTAGTAAATGCTAAAGCTTTTAGAAGATGTGTTTATCTTCCAAAGTGTCCTCCTGTGCCACCCTAAGCGATGTTGCACCAGGATGCTCTGGATTCTAGCAAGATCATGAATGTCTGCAAATTCACTGGTATCTGCCAACTCGGGAGAATCACTGTTTTAGGGACCTAATATGGTATTTAATGATCACTTTGTAGGCAGAAACTATCTTTACTCACGGATCTTTCCCAGGGTTTCAGTGTGAGATTCTAGTGAAATCCCAAAGCAATCAGCACGTTAACTTATTTTTCTCTTGGTTGCATTATCTTAGGCTCACTTAGGTAGTTTTCTTCTTCCATTATGTTGTTCAATTATCTAGTGTGAGCTTTCAGCGAAAGAACCCACCTATCCCATTTCACTGCCCCCCTAAATTACCTATGAGAAATATATCAAATACATAATTTCAGAGAGTAGTCATAATTATTTCCATTACCAACATGCAGCTATAATTGCCTCTCCAGCAATTTTCAGAAGCAATTGAGAGGAGAGTAAGTTCCAGAGACATGGTCTGGTTGAATCTTTATCTTTGGGCTTGCATTCTGTTAGTGGCATAGTTTCACACTCTGGGATTCCTAAAGGTCAGCTGTGAACTCGTGTGGGAGCGGGAAGCAGCACCAATTGTCTTTCCTTTAATGAACACACACATTTAGTTGACTGTTCTAGGCCCAAGGGTTGTCCCAGAGAAGGGAGAGAGCGAGCCATCTGAACATACTGTGGGAGAGCATGGGCTTAACACAGACCCAAACTTTGTACTTATTATTTCTCATGGGTTGAATTAAGTTCCCTCCAAAAGCTATGCTGAAGTCCTAACCTTAGAATATGACCTTACTTGAAATCATGTCTTTCTAGAAGTATTCAAATTAAACTGAAGTCTTTAGGAGGCCCTAATCCATTACATCTTGTGTCCTAATTATAGGGGAAATATGGACACAGATATGAACCATGTCAAGACAGTGGATTGGGGTGATGAATCTATAAGCCAGAAATGCCAAAGATTGCCAGCAAACCACCAAAATCTAGGAAGAGACAAGGAAGGATTCCCTACAGTTTTCAGAAGGAGCAAGGCCCTGCTAACACCTTGATTTTTGGACTCCTAGCCTCCAAAATTGTGAGACAATGGATTTATGTTGTTTTAAGCCACCCAGTTTGTCATACTTTATTAAGACAACTCCAGGAAACCAACACATTATTTCATTGTATTTCTGCAACCACTCTATGAGACAGGGGTAATTTTTCTCTCTCCTATTTTACAGATTTGGAAACTGAGGCTCAGAAAGGTAAGGACTGGGACAAAAGTCATGTGAGTGTGGTGAGAAGCCCTAGGCGAGAACTGCTTAGGAAAGTTGACGGTGGCATCTGAGTTGGGCTTATAGCATGAGCAGAGTCTGCTCAGTAGAGAAGGAGTGACTTCCAGGGTGATCTGAAGGAAGAGGATGCTGCATGAAGAGAAGTTCTAGCATACATGTTGCCAAAGCGAGCACAAGAGAAGTTCCGAATGACTAGAACATAGGATGTGTGGCAAGGAGGGGATGAGAGGACATAGGAAAGGGCAGAGGATTTCAATGGCTATGTATGCCTTGTCAGGAAGCTGGGAGAGACACAGCCAGTAGGGAGAAGTTGGGAGGCTGGGCAGCTCCTAGTCCCAGTTAGAAACAATATGGGTCAGGACTCAGGCTGTGAGAGGGAGTGAGAAGTGAATTTGGGTGCTATTTCAGAGATCAAATCTAATGTGGTGGTTCATGGGCTTAGAAGTGATTGGCCATGAGGGAGAAGGAAGTCTGTCTTAGTTCTCCAGCCTGAGGGGCCTTTCTCCTTTTCACACTCTGTCATGGAAGCAAATCACAGAGTCTGGACCATCCTGGAGAATGGAGTGAAGAAAGAGGCAGAATCGAGCTCCACCTCCTGGAGGGCAGAGCATATCTGTATATGTTATTTGAAATTCTTCTTTAGGGAAGACTTGAGACTCCTTTTTATCTTCTTTTTATCTCTGACTTGCTTGTGTTAGTATCTAAAGGTCTTGGTTAATATCTGGCAAAGGATCATATTCCCATGCTCTTCATCATCATCTCCCAGATTTTCAGACTCTAAAATGTTTACAGTTTACTAAAAGTCATCTTTCATCCTCATTATCAAGGAATTCTGGAAGACAGTCAGTGGCTCTCACTTGCTCACTGCTTGTTGTGTAACCAGTGTCAACTGTTGTTCTGTAATGTAATCAAAATGCTCACTAACTCCCTTTCTACTCATTTTAGAAGAGAAAATTTGGGGAAGGAGAGTTTTTGTCACTAAGTAAATTATCTTTATTTAAGAGTTGGCCTTTCGTCTTAAAAATAGGTCCTTCTAAAAATAAAAAATTATGAATCCAAAAGTAAAGCATAGCATAATGCTTCATATTTTTTACTCATGTGCATTTAACCTATGTTTGAGGAAGTCGATCTTGACATTTAGGTTTAAAGACTGTTTGGTGCTGTGATACTTAGCACATATATTTTCAGAGAGAGCCAAACTCAATAAAAAGTACCTCCTTCTTTTACTATCCCCCCAAATTGAGCTAATTTGGTACTTGGTTTTACTTAACATTTTATTTATTGGGTATCTATTATGGCTCTGGCCTTGAGGGCAGCCAGTCCAGGGATCCACTGAGAATAAAACATGACCCTGGTCTCCAGGGGCTTCAGGGTTGGCAGGAAAGGAAGACACATCAACAGAGACATTCAATGCAAACTGGCAGGTGCTGTCAGGGCACAGGAGCGGGTCCCCGGCCCGGAGAGAGGAGGATGAATGAAAGTGTGTGGGAAGACTAGCAGCTGCTGTGATGGAAATGAAGTAGGAGGTAGCTTGGACCCTGCACTGCTGTGGTACCTGGGGGAGGAGGGAATGATGAATTGACTAGTTCTTTCTAAATTTCTATTTGGTATTTATGACTCATCTCTTTCCAAGCAACTACGAAGTGCTGTATTTTTTTAAAAACACAATATAGATTCTTCCCCAGGTTATCTCTGGGCCTCCCTGAATTGTTTATGTAGTTATCATAATACTTAAATTTATCTTCACATTTACCACCTGTTTTTTAAAAAAACGAAAGAGCCAGGAACACTAGTCATTTTGTAATCTGACCTAACAACCACCACACACATATACAAATACCAGTTCCTCATCCCCTTCAAAAACCTTTCTGGAGGCCCCTTCTTGATTAGAAATGATCAAATCTCTCAGTTTTTTTCTTCCACAGCATTTGTTTCCAGGATTTTGAGTTAAAATAAAGTACAATAAATCGAATGACTGGTTGGACGACTCCTGGAGTTCTCACCCTCACATTACAGCAAACTACTCCTCCTGGCGGAGTCATGTTTGAAAATGAGCATTTAGGCATGTTAGCGATGGGAAGTTGTGGCACATCAAGCTGGTCTCCTCAGCCATGAGAGGGGAACTTTGAAAGGCTCACGCTGCTGTGATAATCTGCGCTCCCCGTGGCTCACAGCTGCCCAGCCACTTCTGCTGGCACATTGCCAGCATGTAGTTTCTTGACTATGGGGACTGCTCCCTGATCATAGGAGGTATTTGTTTTACTGGCTGAACATAGGACACTACCTAGATTTCCTTTTTTTTTTTTTTTTTTTTTTTTTAAAGGTAAACAACTTGGAAATGTTTTCTCTTGCTGTTCATTGAGATCCAGGCTCAACAACGTTTTCTGTAAAGAGCCAGCTAGCAAAGGTTTGGGACTTTGTAGGCTTAAGGTCTCTGTTGTGACTACTCAATTCAACCATTGAATGCAAAAACAGCCACACACAAAATAGAAGTAAATGAGCAAGGCTGGGTTCCAATAAAACTTTTATATTGGACACTGAAATTTGCATTTCATATCATTTTCATGTGCTATGAGAGATTCTTCTTCTTTTGATCCCCCCACCCCCAGCCCCACCCCAACCATTTAAAAGCAGGGCTGGGCTGATCTTTGATTTAGAGGAATTCAGGGACACATTACCCAGCTGCCTCGGGACAAGACTGGTCCCCTTGCTGGTGGAGGAGTTGTTCTGTGCTCTGTGGGCTGTGTGATGAGGACATTGAATGTCTCAGGATGCTGAAAGAGAGGCTTAGAGTCCTCAGAGAAGCAAAGGATCTTGAAGAACATTGAAACACAACGGCCTTGTTTCACAGGTGAAGTAAGTGAGCCTCAGAGACCTGCCGACCTGAAGTTAGGTGACTACTAGATGGGACCAGAATACTAGTGTTTTGACACTCTGATGTAGCCATTTTTCTTTTAGTCCATATTTTAGAGAACGTGAAATAACTGATTGGAAAATAAAGGTTGAGTGGCAGTATGACTCTCCAAACCTCACAGTGATCAACAAGGATTAGTGTTGCTTCCGAACCTAATTTATTATGAGAGAAGGATCAGGTCTAGGCAGGGTACGCTGGGCAAACCCCAGTGACACTTCATTACCTGAAAAGGTTCGTGCCCCTTCACTTACCCTCCAACCTAACGGAGAAGGGAAAAGAAGGAAAACAGCAATAAAAATAATAATAGCACCATTGCCTGTATACACTACATATGCATTAAAGTCAAACTGAAGTCAAACCGCCTGGGTTCAAGTCCTGTCTCTATCACATGCTCCCTACTGGAACTTGGCGAGACTTTACCCTCTCTATATGTCAGTTTACTCAGCTGAAAAAATAGGATTATTATGAAGGAAAAATAAAAGGTAAATAATTTATAGGAGAAAACCACACTTATTGCCACTTGGAAATGCCTGGACATGACTATATTAAAAGACATGAAGTAGCCTGATTTTTGTACCTGTAGGTAGAATCCCATGGGGTTATGCTCTTTATAGAATGATGTAGGAGCATGAGATTAGTGATTAAAATACACCAGCATCATCTGAATTGGAGGCTTTCCCAAAGCAGTGAACACTTGGTAAATCTGGTAGCAAATCCAAACAAAACCAAGTTCAGTCTTCCCTTGATGTCAACATTATGGAGTTGCACTCCTGGAAAATTTCCTATGTATTAACTCTCTCCATACCATGATTTGGATTTGTATGTAAAATGGATTTAAGTTTATCAGCTCAGATCATTATAAAGATTTTTCATGAACATGATGTCTGGCCAGACATCTGAGAGGCCGGCCGGACTGGGGCAGCTCTTCCTTGTGCGAGGCTGGCCCATGTGCTGTAGGACATTAGCTTCTCTGGCCCTCACCCATTATTCTATGCAACACGAAGCCACACAGGAGCTCTTTCTAAACACTGCCATTGAGGGCCCTGTGGACACTTCTGCTTGAGCAACTTCACGATGGTTCTCTCGCTCAGATAAGAACATCCACTAAAAGTCATCAGGCACCTTTTGCCTCAGTGCATTCTATACTCCCCTCCCTTTCCCCGTGTGAGCCATCATCCTGACACACTTTCTATGATCGTCGCACAAGTGTAAACACTCATAAAGAGAGCATCAGGCAGATCTAAACTGGCACCAATTAGAGTCCCGGCACTGGAATTCCAGCTTGGGTGGCTGCAGAATGGGCATGCGATTTTATTTTATCTATTTTCCATTATCTTTGATGGACTTGACGGCGGCAACAAAATCGCAGCCCGTGTGGCACGTGACTCCATGACTTTCACACTCTGTTGCCACGTCCCCCTATGCAGACAGCACATAAAAACAGGGCAGGTTACCTCCGAGGCTGCAATTGGGAAAGTCACTAAGAGCTAATGCTCCTCTGGAATTAGTGTATTTTGAAGAGAAGCTTGGCGTTGTTGTAGGACGCACCTCCAGGATCAACCTCAGTAACCCCTTCTATTCAAACTCTACTCACAAGCAAGCTGTGTGCTAGTTACCTCGCTTAACCACCTGACAGACAAAGGCTGTGGGCAGGTAAACCTTATATTATGAATAGATTTAATACTGGGAAAAATCTGACAAGAGGAATTGAAGTGTCAGAATTACACTGGCTATTTATGGTTAATAGTATGTGCTCAATTAATCTTTAAATTACAGAAAGTTACCTGGATTCTCCTTATATCAGACGTGTCACAAATTAGACCTTCACAGGATATGTGGTGACAACAACAGGTGTGGGGCTCCTTGCGGCCCCCAGCTCCCAGCCTGGCTCATGCCTTGCTCAGAAGAGGCACTCAGTGCACATTTACTGAGCACAGAAATCAATTAATTTATGAACTAAAAACCAGGGATTTTCAAAGGGCATGAAAACCACAGAAAATGACACTTGCATAGTTGAAGAAAAGAGAACCCAGGACCCAATTCCCTTTGTTTTTTTCCACAATATAATCTTTTAAGTAGACTTTATTTTTCAGAGCAGTTTTAGGTTCGCAGTAGAATGTACAAAGATTTCCCATATATCCCTGTTCTTGGCCATGCATAACCTCCCCCATGACCAACATCGTGCACTAGACTGGTACATTCGTTACAGTTGATGAACCTACATTGACACATCATTATCACTCAAACTCCATAGTTTACATTAGGGTTCACTCTTGGTGCTGTACATTCTATCAGTTTGAACAAATGTATAATGGCATGTATTTATCATCATAGCATCATACAGAATATGCTCACTGCCCTAAAAATCCTCTGAGATCCACCTAACCCGAACCCCCGACAACCACTGATCTTTTACTATTTTCATTCGTTTGTCTTTCCAAGAATGTCATTAGTTGGACTCATTCAGTCTTTAGCCATTTCAGATTGGCTTTTTCCCCCCACTTAATTACATTTAAGGTTCCTACGTGTCTTGATAGCTCATTTCTTTTTAGCACTGAATAACATTCCATGTTTTCATGTGCACAATATATTTATCCATTCACCTATGGACGGACATCTTGGTTGCTTCCAAGTACAATATAATTTTCATGTGTGTGTTCTCTTTCTTATTCCCCATCCTCCTCACACACTGCAATTCACCTCTCATTTTCAACTTGCCTCTTTAGTTTTCATACTTCTGCCATTTTACTCTCCAGTTATGCTATTTCAAGCAAGTACTACATCCCAGCACCCACCAAAATCATTCTTGGTCATGATAATAATAAAATACAAGGCAGGTTGTGTTCAGAAGACGGAAGCTTCATTTTAAAATCACTAAACCGGGTAGTGAATGCCAGGGCCAAAACCTTGGGCTCATTGAGGGTGATTCCTGAAGGCCCGATGAGCGGTGCGGAGGGCCAGGGCCTACTCGTGGCCGCTCTGTGATTTCCTGGGGAAATCAGCTCTTTGCTGATGAGCCATTACAACATTCTTCTGATCTGGTGCAAAATCATGCCTGATGACCTTGCCCTTGCTCATATGAATATCCCCCACACCCAATTAAAGTGATCGCTCTTGGACATTTCTTCTTAACCATAAAAACTTTATTAAAGTCTCCCATGGATCTTTGCCAAGGGAACTCAGTTGAGGGGTCAAGCACACACCCAGCTGGATTCCACCCCATGAAAAGGGCCTGGCAATCACCGTGTCTTCACAGGAATTCTTCCTTCCCAGGGGGGCGACATCCAAAACCCTGCACTTGGAAGGAAAAGGCAGACCCGCCTTCCTCTCCCCATGATTACTTGATACTTTAACAAATAGAAAATGTACAGACTTTGAACATGAAGGGTTAAAACAGACTTGAACTGAGAAGGGGGAATTCTTCCTGGAAACTCCTTGGAGACACTTGTAATTAATTTGATCTTCTTCAGTCATTAACTCAGACCTGCAGTGCGTCGTCTGCACACTGCTCTATTAATTCACTGGAGATCACTTCCTGGGATTCATTTAGTTAAGCAGCACTGTTGGATTACATTTTAAAACCCTTAAAACTGGTTGTAATTGATGTCTGTTTATAGAGGCTTACTTTAATGGAGTCAAAGTGAGACGGAAACCTCGCCTGCCCGCCTGGGATCCCGCCTCACCACATAAAGCCCGGGTCTGGGAGTACTGGGTCAAATAAAAACCACCGCCAATTAAACGAAACTATTAGTTTAATCTTGATAACAGGTTCTGAAATGGGGAGTATTTCAGTTGTAACAATAGGGATAACATTTTAAACTGCATGCTCCTCTTGAAACGTGCATGTAAACACATGCAAATGTATGTCCTTTACTATCAAAGGAACTAAATATAAGTAATAAGAACGTGGATTATGTTTAGTGGAGAAAAGCCTTGGGCCTGAGATTTGTGGAGTTCTGGTTTTCTCTGTGCAGGAAGGCAGGTTGGAAGGGTAGCAATGCCTTGGGAAGACTTCCCCAAGGCCACCGGGCTCCCCAAACACCCCAGAGGCCTGCTGACTCTGGGGAGGGAGGACAGGTCACACTCAGACCAAACACCCTGAGTCCCAGGCCTGGGGCTCACCTTGTAGCTTGGATTTCTTATCCCAAATAGGCAGAATCGGCGTGGCCCTGCCTTTCACTAGGCTCAAGGCGGTGTATCTTTATTTTTTCTAGAAAACAGCAAATCAAGAACTGCCCGAGGTACACAGTCTGACCTTTCCATTTATCGCACCAGGCCTTCTTTCCTCGGCCAGGCCAAGCTCTACCTTCGCCTCAAGGTTCACCTCAGGAGCTAACGACCTCTCTAATAATCCTCCACTGACCACACCTGACAATAAGAGCAAATGTGTTTTGTTCAAGAGACATTTGCAGTTTTGACATTCGATTTGGATACCTTTTAGATTTAGTCTTTAGAATAATTCTTTGTGGTATATAGGGAGCATATATGTGTATTGTGTGTGTTTATTTACACAAACACACATACATATACACATTTATACGTACACATGTATCCACTGAACACCTAGACCAGTGGTCGACAAACTCATTAGTCAACAGAGCCAAATATCAACAGTACAACGATTGAAATTTCTTTTGAGAGCCAAATTTTTTAAACTTAAACTATATAGGAAGGTACATTGTTATTAACTTAATTAGAGTACTCCTAAGGCTTAGGAAGAGCCACACTCAAGGGGCCAAAGAGTCGCATGTGGCTCGCGAGCCGCAGTTTGCCGACCAGGGACCTAGACTATTGATTGAATGTATTTTTTTTAATTTAAGTGTTTTATTGACACTATTGCAGATGTCCCCCATTTTCCCCACCTTCGTCCACCTCCACGCAGCCCCGACCCCACTCCCTTGGCCCTTGACACTCCACTGTCTGTGTCCATGGGCTATGCATATATGTTCTCGAGCTAATTCCTTCACCTTCCTTGATTCAGTCCTCCCCACTCCACCCCCCTCTGAGACCTGTGAGTCTGTTCCATGTATCTATGCCTCTGATTCTGTTTTGTTTGTCAGTGTATTTTGTTCATTAACTTCCACATATAAGTGAGATCATATGGTATTTGTCTCTTTCTGACTGGCTTATTTCATTTGGCATAATGCTCTCCAGGTCCATCCATGCTGTTGCAAATGGTAAGAGTTCCTTCTTTTTTAGTGCCATGTAGTATTCCATTGTGTAAATGTACCACAGTTTGTTTTGTTTTCACTTATCTACTCATGGGCACTTGGGCTGTTTCCAGATTTTGGCTGTTGTGAATAATGCTGCTCTGAACATAGGGGTGCATATATTCTTTCTGTTGGTGTTTCAGGATTCTTAGGATCTACACCCAGAAGTGGGATTACTGGGTCAAACAGCAGTTTCATTTTTAATTATTTGAGGGAACTCCATACTGTTTTCCACAGAGGCTGCACCAGTCTGCATTCCCACCAGCAGTGCACTAGGATTCCCTTTTCTCCACATCCTCACCAGCACTTGTTTGATGGAGCATTATTAAATGCTGATTTATTGATGAGAGCCATTCTGACAGGTGTGAGGTGATACCTCATTTAATTTGCATCTCTTTGATGATTAGTAACCTTAAGCGTTTTTTTTTTTTTTCATATGTCTATTGGCCATCTCTATGTTCTCTTTGGAGAAATATCTATTCAGGTCTTTTGCCCATTTTTTAATTGGGTTTTTTGTATTCCTGGTGTTGAGTTGTATAAATTCTTTATATATTTTGGATATCAACCTCTTATCAGATGAATCATTGGCAAATATGTTCTCCCATACAGTGGGTTCCTCTTTTATTTTGTTGATTGCTTGCTTATTTTGCTGTGCAGAAGCTTTTTAGTTTGATGAACTTCCTTCCATTTGTTTATTTTGGCAAAAAATTTCTCTGTGAGATGTTTGAGATATTATTGCATACACTTTCTTCTAGGATTTTTATGGTTTCAGATCTTGAAACCAATCAGCTGCCTCATGCACACCCCACACTGGGGATGGAGCCCACAACCCGGGCATGTGCCCTGACCAGGAATCAAACCGGCAACCTCCTGGTTCATTGGTCAACACTCAACCACTGAGCCATGCTGACCAGGCTATTTCTTCTTTTTGTCTGATTGCTATCTTTTATTTAAAAAAAATTAGGATTGTTGCTGGGCCTCAGAGGACCATCAGGAGGAAGAGAACTAACTGCCAAAAGTCATATTTTGGAAAAGGACAGCATAACAGGCCAGGACTATTGGCCCCTGAACTGCCCCAATGCACTTGTGCTCGTGGGCACAGTGGCTGGAGAGCACACAAGTTCCTGTCCCAACGGGTGCTTGTTTGGCCTGAATTTCAGACTGCTTTTCTTTTCCCAGTGAGCCTCAAGATTAGCAAAAGTTCTTCTTCCCACAAATGCCAAACCTTCATCCGCTGCTATGTAGCGGCATAGAACAATTTTGTGCTCCATTTTTCTAAATAACTAGCTTTTTTTAATACTTAAGAAACACATAATAACATAATAATCTATAGCATACCAGGAAAACTTTAATGTTATCAGTCCAGAAATGTGTAGAATTCTCATATCAGAGCCTAAACTTCTTTACTTTCAAGTCTTATAATATGCATTTTGTTTACAGCATCGTTGTAGTTTTTCTCCAACCTACATGAATCATGGAGGTGGATTTTTTTTTTTTTTAGAATATAAAATGCATTGGAGCCTGTAACATATACTTAACAAAATTACCCAGTGCATTTTCTGTGAATAGTACCCAACTCCCTTTCCCTTCTCTTCTGACAAGAGTGCTATTGCTCAGAAAATCGCCATTTCCTTTCACTTTTATTTGACTGAAAACAGCCAAGTTTCTATGGGTTTCCTATGGTAGGGTGATCAGCTCATCTGATATGAGATCACGTTAAAGATGATTATGGCAATTTGTTCCCTCTTGGTGTGAAACCACATGCTGTCCCCAGAAATCTAACCACATTTTCAGAGTCCTCTTTGTGTGCTCCTATTATTATAAAGACATATATGCACAATTTGAAAATTCAAAAAAATGCAGAAAAGTATTAAGGAATCACTCCTAATTTGTCATAAGATTACAGAAAATTTTGGTTTTTCTTCTTCTCAGTATTATTAAATTAAAATATTGCTTTGAAATCATTCAAAATCTTTTTTAACCACAAAGAGGAATCTTTAGAGCTCCTGTTTTCCACTTAAGAATGCAATATATGAGGCTCATACTTGGCTTTACACTTATTTAAGATGACATATGTTGAACCTCTAGAGGTGTCCCCAAACTGGCATGGTTGAGCAACTCTTGTGTGTCCCAGGCCCCCTTTCCAGCATTGCTTCACCCTTCTGCATTGCTTCCTGAAGTAGCCAACTCAGAACACACATTCTAAATTCTCCATCGCCACCAATTCCCATGAAGCCTAAAATCAGAAATGAGAGAAAATAGTGAACCTGTTTTAGATTAACCGGCTCATTTCCTTTGCATTGGCTGTGGCTCCTTAAAGGTATAAGACTAGTGAATTTTCTGGTTAAGCCAATCTGCATAAATATGACAAAAATAAAAACTCATTTACCTGAACAGCATAGAATAAAACAGATCACAGAACTAGAGAGATGGAAAGGACAGAGTAAGACTAGCTCTCTTTTGCCATTTCTTCAATGAGAAATGACAGCAGAATGAAATGTGGTTGGATCCAAGTTCAAGTGCTGCCTCTGCCACTTAACTAGCTGAGTGGTCATGAACAAGTTAAATGTTCTGAGCCTCAGTTTTCTCATTTGCAAAAAGGAGGTTAATGATAGCATCTACCTGAGGGCTGTGGGGAAGATTCAGTGAGACTCTTCAAGAAAAGTGATGAGAATAACACCTTATAAAAGTGAGGTTTAGAAAAGCCAATTCAAGATAGCCCCAAATGAGAAATTAGTTCCAAGCAATTAGAGAAATACATATTACGGCTTGGATAAGTACTTAAGGGTAGTCATTTGAAGCATAAAGTTTAATGATGTGACATAAGGAATTAGCTGAGGAGGTCTTAGGGAGGAATTCGACATTTTGCAGCTGCTTGACTGAAGGGAACAGAGCTGGTGAAGAAGAAAGAGCCTCCTGTTATGTCACGTTCCCTGCAGGACAGATGACTTGGTTGAGTCCTGGCTGCTTATGGAATTGGAAGCCCCAGAACTTTTGCCTAGGATTGTTTCCTTGGCAACTTTTATTGTTGGCTGAAGGAGGCAGGAAACAGACTTGGGGTGTGTGTGTGTACTTATGTGTGTGTGTGTGTGTGCACACGCGTGTGTGTGCTCACACTAGTGTATGTGCACAAATGGGTGCACATGGGCTCCCAGCCCCACCAGCATCCCGCAGGGCCTGAGGCTGCAGTTAGGCTCACAAGTTGAGGAAGCCCTGGGCATCTGGGTTCTGCTTTGTTTGTAACAAAGCTGGGAGCTGGGGGTGGGTGAATAGGCTGAAATGGGCACTCCACAGATTTTCCTAAGGAGTAGCGGAGGCTGTTGGAGAGTAAAAGGAGACAAATAGAGAGCTAGAAGCTGGAGCAGCCAGATGAAGGGCTTTGATACAGACATTTCTAGTATGTACACAAGTACGCCCATGGCAAGAGCGTGCCATAAGCAGATGGCAATGATGTGGAAGGGATTGGAGGTAGTGGCCGGAGGAAAAAAGGCTTCATTCCGGAAAATAAGGGTTAAGTGTGGGAGCTAAGCTGGTGTTTATTGGGCTTCTCTAGATTCCACCTTTCTGCTCTCAAGGTCTGGAGAAATTGAGAGTGCACAGGCCAGTCTGCTCGTGTGTCCCTGAGCAACCTGATCATCACTGACTTCAGAGAGGCAGCCCTACCCTAGGAAAGTCCCCAGGGAGAAATTTGGTGCCAAGATTCTGGGCTGGGAGTGTCCCTGAGCTTCCTGCATCCACTAGGACGCTCCCAGCTGGCTCTCTGGGCTGGCCTCTTGCCTTTGACTTACCCATATAGTCTGAATGGCCCTGCCACCTCCTCACTAGGGCCCCACAGGCCATTTTGCTTTCTCTCCTCAAGGGCAAGAACTGAGAAGCTTCTCAACACTACATCAGGCTAAAGAACTCATTGAGGATTACATTTGGATAAATAGTTCATTGGCTCAAAAAGCTGGCCACTGTTTTATTTATTTATTTTTCTGATTACAGGACAACACTGAGACTGGGAAGTAAAACAATAAAAATCAGCTGTTTAGAAGTTATGCATAGACTGTATTGTTATGAAGGTAGAGCTGGTTGTTTGTTTTTGTTTTTAATTAATCTATGATCTTTAAATGTCTCTGCTTCTAGATAATCATCTAACTTTTGATAGAGTGATTACCAGCTAATGC
This sequence comes from Myotis myotis, assembly GCF_014108235.1. NCBI lineage: Eukaryota > Metazoa > Chordata > Mammalia > Chiroptera > Vespertilionidae > Myotis > Myotis myotis. The sequence continues at coordinate 10,443,221 of NW_023416315.1, forward strand.
TACCAAATAACAAACATAATTAAACAAGTTACATGAGTCCTCAGGCCCTGAAGCAATTTCTGTAAAGAATGAGTTTGTCCTTCAAATGGTATAATAAGCCAAAAATTAGGTGCAATTCACCCAGAACAGTATGTTATACTGGGAGAAGGTAATATGCTTACTCATTCTTAACAATTACAAATGGCCTACAATTAGCTTTCTTTCTTCCTTGCCATTTATGTTTTACCTTCTTGGTGCTATGAAGTGAGCAAGGTGCTTTATAGCTGCTATGGTGATTTTCTGTCCACCTGGATCACTTTACAACATCACAAATCCTCCCATCCCCTTTACCATGTAGGGTAAAAATACACAAAGAATCCAGAAAACAGTTTGTGGTTATTGGTGATTTTTATACCTGAGATGTCAAAAAAGATGTTAAGCATAATTTGAGCCCGGTAAGAAATTAGCAGGTGACAACTGTGTTACCACACTACAGGTTGTCCGAGAAGAGTCTCTACAGAATGAAATGACCAGGAAAAAAGATGGGTTAATTTATTAAGCATAAAATTCTTGAAATGTAAAATTTGGGGCTCATGCCAGCTGCCAATGAGGACAGAATAAACTGAAGCATGATGTATGACCAACATGAAAGGTCTCTGAATAAAACCCCACACTCCAGCATAGAGATATTAACATTCTTTCCCAATTTTCTCATCTACACACAGTAAATGTTTTCAAAAAGTAAAAGGCAGATCTTGCCCCTTCAAACCTCTCAGAGTACAGAGGAGTGCTGCTGCCTCTGTATTTTTTCTTTCCGGAAGAAAAATAAATGAAAACAGAAAAATATGGGACTATTGTTTCTATTGTGAGTTACAATCATAACCAAGTCATCTGCATGGTATCACCTGAAAGTTAATCTCACCCAAACATATGAGAGCTAAGAATATTTGATGTTTGTTCTTATGTTTAGTTTCAATGCAACTTAAATTTCTGTCCCACTGCAAATCTGGCAACAGATAGGAAATAGAGAGGGATAGTTAAGCTGGTGGACCTAATCATTTAGTTTCAAAAATGTGGATGTAAATAGTATTAAGCACGGATTTTAAAAAAATGTATCTTGCTGAAGCCGGTTTGGCTCAGTGGATAGAGCGTCGGCCTGCGGACTGAAGGGTCCCAGGTTCGATTCCGGTCAAGGGCATGTGCCTGGGTTGCGGGCATATCCCCAGTGGGAGATGTGCAGGAGGCAGCTGATCGATGTTTCTCTCTCATCGATGTTTCTAACTCTCTCTATCTCTCTCCCTTCCTCTCTGTAAAAAATCAATAAAATATATTAAAAAAATAAATCAAAAAAATAAAAATTAAAAAAATGTATCTTTACTGTTGACATATTTTCTTTTAAGAATTTGTGGTTGCCTTTGCATGTCTGAAAGCTTTTACATGAAAACTTATTGATATAAAAGAACAAAAATAGAATAAGCGTGGGGGTGCAGTGCACATATAAATTTCCCCTACGCTCACTCTGCCTCCTAGGCACACTAAGTTTCAGTAATGTGTACTTTCTGAGCGGAATTTGTTATTTTATATGTGATTTTTTATTCAGATGCATAAATATTATCTTTTTAGGTGTTTTAGGCTTGAGATTGCAGTTTAAGGCTCCATTTTAAGCCCATTTCTCTCCCCTTTTTAAATCTTGCTCTTTATTTCTCAGCAGGCATCTTCTCAACCTTGATAGGTATGTATGCAGTCTAAGGTTGTGCCTTTCACACCCATACACAGCTGGATTGTGGGTGTGTAATTGCATGGAGACACTATGTATGCAGTTTAAAGAAGGTGGGTTATGGTTTCTGTTGCTGGATAATGCCTGATAATTTTCAGATGTGTATCAGAAAATCATAAACCAATACAAATAGGAGTTTAAACTTTCACTGCATTAGGAAGATGTTTCCCCTTCAAAAGTTGAAAATTATATCTAAGCATACTTCATTATTTGAAATTCTAACTAGTTTTACAATGGCTAATATCTAGATTTTCTAGAACTTAAGTTACTCTTGACTTTCAGGCAGATGTATTTTCCCCAAGTAGTAGGCAGTAAGCCAGTCACAATATGAGAAAGTGGAAAGTCTCCACTGCTTCTTCCCTCTAGTACCCATTCTCCTTTGTTATCTAGGCTAAGCTTCCCAAAATATAAATATATGTGGTTGGTGAGCTTAGCTTTGGCTTGTGGAAGCAAACAGATGGGACAGCCTTAATTTTGAGAAGATCTGATGGGAGTTCCTCAGAAGAGAACTGGTAAACAGTTAGGTGCATATATGCGAATTCATAATAGACGTCCATGGTGTGTCTTAGTCTTCCATTTGCTGCTGTAACAAATTATCAAAAATTTAGCAGCATAAACAACACGAATTTGTAACCTTAGATTCCTGAGGTCCAAAGTCTGAAATGGGGTTTCCCGGGTTAAAATCAAGGTGTCACAGAGCTGCATTCTTCTGAAGGATCTGGAGGAGAATCTGTTTGCTAACCTTTTCCAGTTTTTAAAGTTTCCCTACATTCCTTAGATCATGGCCCCCTTCCTCCATCCTCAAAGCCAGCAATGGCTTGTTGAGTCTTTCTTATGTTGTATCGCTTTGACTTGCTTCTGTCATCATATATCATTCTTTGACCCTGACTCCTTTTCCACTTCTCTCTTCTGCTTTTAAGAACTTCTTTGATTGAGTCCACCCAATAATCAGGATATTCTCCTTATATTAAAGTCAGCAAATTAATAAGCTTAATTCAACCTACAACCTTAATTCCTCTTTGCCATCTACATAACATATTCATGAGTTCTAGGGATGCTGACCTGGACATCTTTGGGGGTGGGGGCTGGGGGCAACATTATTTTGCCTACCATAAGGAGAGTTTAACATGGAATACATTCTATTCTGCTCTTCCTAACTCATTTCCTCTCCCCTAAAGAATTAGTGACCTCTCTTTTTTTCCTCAGCCCATGCTATCTTCTCTGGGGGATTTCAACACTCAGGCCTTCCTTTACTCCCTGGCTTTTGAGCACATTGTTCGTTTGCTTCATCAGATTTTATCCTTCTTGCACTAAGTACTTGTTGAAGGTCTACTGTGTGCAAGGCCACATGTTTTATGAAAAAGACGTAGAATTATACAAATAATAAGCTGAAAGTGATGAAAGCTCTGAAAGAGAAAAATAACAGGGTCCAGAGTACACGTAAAGGTCTCAGTGTGGAACAAAGAAGCATCAACGGATAACTCAGGGGACTGAGTTGGGAGGGGCAGAAATCGTTCTTCTACTTGTAGCCCTCTCAACTCTACCGACACATTGAGACACTGTCCTGCCCTCCTGGGTGGGTTTTCATTTTGTCCAAGTATAGAGCAATCCATTAACTAGCAAATAATGTGCTAGAAGCTGGAAAAGCTGAAGGAGCTCACAGTCCAAAAACTGGGAGGGAGGCAGAGGGGCTGTTTTCAAAGGGGAAGAAAATGAAAAGACAGGTATCCACACACCAGCTTCCTTAGACTAAATCATCTGAATTTCTGAGAGTGCCCTTAGCTTTGGACGGAGAGCTGGCCTGAAATGTTTTTCCTTACCCAGGACCATAACTGTCACTTCTAAAGTTAGAGAAGTGCCAGGCTAACAATGATTTCTCTGATGATCAGTAAATCAAAACCAGTCATTTAGCTGGTTTAATTTTTAAATAACTTGAGCTAAACCTTTTTTATTTCCCAAAGTAGTTTACATTCTGCTCCATTTCCCCAAATATTAAGACCATATTCATTTATTATTAATTCCCTAAACATTTATTGACCATGAACTATGTGTCACACTCTGAGCTCAACACCAGACACACAAAGACAAAAAAAGGCATGCTTCTTTGTCCTGAATTATAACATGGAGAATAAAGTGTTTTCTTTCCATTAGTCATGTCTAATAATTCAGTGGAGCGTATACTCATTCACTCTGTGAAGGTATACTTTTATACCTGTGAAAATAATTTTGACAACAGTAAATGTTTATTACTAAGTGAGAAGGCCACTTGTGCTTTGATTTAAAGAAACCATATTACTTTCAAACATTGTAATAATTTCTTTAAAACCAAACTCTTGTTTCTTAGGAATGTTCCAAATTATTATTATTATTTACTTGTATACTCAATTATTAATTAAAGGATATATTCACACTCTCCAAATTATCTAGATATTTTACAAATCAGCCAGATTATTTAAATTCTCTATAGATTAATCTGTGTAGTTGTTCTTGGGCTGCAAAATGATCTGACCAGATTGAGTAGAATTATAAGATTAAAAAACCCTTTATATTTAGAGCTCCTGTATCTGCTAGGGCCCAATTTTTTCATAAAGTCTCTATGGTATTCCAACTCACAATTAATTCTCTCTTAGAGGACGGATATGTCCTGGTTTAAAGAAATGAGCAGGGCCAATCATATTTCTCTCTGAAATTTAAAATTAGGAGCCAAAAGATCTTTGGCAGTGGGCACTGACACTGAAGTTACAAAAAGGACTAGAAACCAGAAGGAGGGCGGGCAAGTGGCTGCAGAGGCCAAGGTGTAGGACAATTATGACTAACCAGAGCGCTGCAGGTGCATGGAGGTAAGTTGAGATGCTGTGGGAAGCAACATGTTGGCCACTGGAGGTACAACACAGGTCCTGGTGGTTTCTCAAAGTTGGCTCCCTGAGACTCAATTGTTCTGCTCTTTCTTTTTCAGAGTGAGCCTCTGCTCACATTGAAAGAGCAAGGCCAGCAGGAATGGGGATGGGCCTATTCAAGCTCCTTCATTTACAAATCTCAATTCTTTCTTTTGACAACTTTTTGGTGATAATGCAAGAGCTGCCTTCTTTTTTGAAAGAAATGTGCAAAGAAGATTGTGGCTGGATGAGCAATTAGCTGTTGGAAATATTTTAGCAAAGAAATAGGAAAGAATCAAATCTTGTTGTCATTGGTTTCCAAATTATTCAGTCTTTCACACTTCCTGCAAATATTTGTGCAAGGGTCTGTGCTGGGGTTTCAGAGACATATACGCCAGTGCCTGCCCTCCAGATGTCTAGCTTCTGGGGAAGGGCTGGGAGATTGCACAGTGAAAAAACGATGACACAAAGTAGCATGTGCTATGGGAGAAGAAAGCAAAGACTAATGAACACTTTCTTTGCACTGATTTTCTAATGACCCTAAAGTGTGTCTTGAGTTTTGAATGGGTTCGTGGCAACAACTTGTAGCTTACTGTTCCATGTTTACAAAACGCATTCTAGGCAAGATATATTTTAGCAAATCAATGGAGATGAAACCAGATAGTAAGAGGCAGAATTTTGATAATAAATAAATTCTAAGAGAAAAAAAAAATAATGGTTTGGTTATCTTAATGGGGAAGCACAACAGGAACCAAACAGTTAAATAACTTCATCACAAACTTAGAAGAGAAAGGAAATAAAGGTTTCTCCAGAGTGCCCCATTTTCAGTGGTTGCTTTAGGCATTTCCATGCTCCCCCACCTCCCCCTCTATCCGCTTCACCACTTTGCACGACACTGGGGTCCCCCTGGCTTCTCAATATTGTGACTTACATTACATGTTTCTCATTTAGGTGACCATGGGCAATAGTGATCTGCGGCTGTTCTGGGCTTGATAGCAATTCTGTAATTTCATTCCCTCATTAGAAGGTGTGTGTTTATTTATTAAAGCTGCACATTGCCCACAGGCAATGTCCAGAAAATGGAGAAATACCAAAATTAAATAAAAGCTATTATTGCTATTATTTTTATAAGGCTTGTCTATCACAAGCCACTGTAGACCTTTGTAGAATAGAGGCTCTGTTAGCCAGGCGCTCCCCAGCACCTCACTCAGCAAGCTCTGCACCTTCCCAGCTCAACACACATGTTCTCTCTCTCAGAGGCAAAGAAGGCAACGGACACATTTAGGGTCTGCCATCTTCTTGGAAACTCTCCAGCCTCCAAACCACCCCTCCATGTGGATACAAGGGTCCTTTACGGCGTCTCTCTGCTGAGCTCAAACATCCTTCATGGGGTCTCTCTGCTGAGCAGCATGCTGGGATCTGATGGGACATTTCTGTTTCTAGATGGTCCTTTCCAGTTGAAGGAGGAAGCTGAGTCAGTTTGGCTCCCTTCAGCACAGGAATGCTGATGGAATGCCCACAGGGGGCAATGTCGCAGGAGCTGGGAGGCCAGCAGAGAGCAGCACCCACAGTCACTGCCCTGCTAGAACTTACATTCCATGGGGGAGACAGAAAATGGACAACTACACAGGGAAATATATGGTCTGTCACATGGTGCTAAGAGCTATGGCTAAAAATAAAGCAGGGAGAATGGCATAAAGTGTGCCAGTGGGTTTATATTCTGTAGGGTGGTTCGAGAAGGTCTACGGATAAGATGCCACAAGCAGCCCTGGCATAGTGAGCAAGCCAGCCATATGGTCATTGAAGTGATAAGCATTCTGATGGGGGATGGTGGGGGAGAAGAGCAAATGCAGACTCCGAACATGCGTGAACAAAAGCAGATGTGGATGTTTCTCCAAATCCAAGTGTCTGACCTCTGCACACAGGAAGCTCTACACAATTTGATGGAAGGACCCTCTCCATGGGAGAAAAAGCTGTGTGAACTCCCAACCATGTTTTTGGTTAATGCTTTCATTTCAAGTAAAGATGTCTCTATTTCAAGCTGTCAGTCTGTTGGGTTATTTTTTCAGAATCTGCAATACTTACATGTGGAATTAGGGCCAACTTTAGCACCCATACCCTAAGCTGACCTGCAGAGACAGGCCCCTTCCTCCTCATTTTCTCTCCCAAGCAAACACCAATGCTTTTTATCAGATTGTGATGCAGCTGCTAGTACAAAAGGGGCTTCTCTATGAAACAGTGAAAGAGAGCTTTCAAATTAGACCAAAATGCAAATCTGTTATTTATTGGCTGAGAGACCTTGCCAAGTCACTTCCTTTCTTCCTTCACCTTAGTTTTTCATGTGTAAAATTGAAAAAATGCCACATACTCAGAGTGTTACGAAGACTAAATCCTACAGCATTTGTAAACACCTGGCTCCCTGCCTGGTACTTAATAAACAAGTATTTTTTTCTCGCTTACACACACACACACACACACACACACACACACACTCACACATGCCACCATCATCCCACCATATAGCTAGAGCTGGCATCAGAAGAGACTCTAGGAAGCTGTTTTGGTAGCATTCCATAATGCTTTCTTTTTTAAGAAATTTTAAATTGATTTGAGAGAGAGGAAGAGAGAGAGAAACATTTATTTGTTGTTGCACTTATTTATGCATTTATTGATTGATTCTTGTATGTGCCCTGACTGGGGATTGAGCCTGAAGCCTTGGCATATTAGGACAATGCTCTAACCAACTGAGCCAACTGGCCAGGGTGCATAATGCTCATTCTTAAATACCCATAGCGTCTAGGAACGTCCCAGGGCTGCTCACAGTGTGTGTGTGTGTGTGTGTGTGTGTGTGTGTGTGTGTGTGTGTGTGTGTTTCTGGTGACGGTGGACCTAAACTTTATACCTAAACTTTGTAACTGGTCTATAGGGTTATCCAACCTCCTCAGTGCTCTCTTTGGGGCAGGGGGAACTGTGCCCACATTCAGACTGAGGACAAATAGGTAAAGGAAACACATTGGGGTATCTGTCCCTTGATGAGAAGGTAATGAGAAATCCTCCCACAGCTCACTGGATAGACCCTGGCAATTTAGCTATTTAGCCTCCTTTCCCATTATGTGCTGATCTCTCCACAGGGACTTGCGGAGACGACAAGGACAACCACGCATCGAAAGAATGTAGAGCTGGCCATTACATTTCACCGTTCCTGCCAATGACGGGGCAGGAACAAGTTTTGGACATAGGGATGGGTTCAAGGCAACAGGCATTGGGGTGACACTGCAGTGCCTGTTACTGACCCTTTGATGTCTTTGAGTCTCCTTGTTTTCTCGCTAGGGTATAATCAAATTTTGTGCGTTGGGGGCAAGGAGCAGTGAAAGGAGCCAAAAAAGAGAGGAAGGAAGGAAGGAAGGAAGGAAGGAAGGAAGGAAGGAAGGAAGGAAGGAAGGAAGGAAGGGAGGAAGGAAGGAAGGAAGAATGGAAGGAAGGATGGAAGGAAGGAAGGAAAACCATGCTGGTGGTCTGGAGAGCAGATTCTGGTTTCTCGGGGGCACAATCGTAGTGCATGTCACAGGCCCCCATGTCTTTATGAACAGCTTCCAGAACCCAAGACTTGAAACTGCATTTCCTAACTTTCCTGAATGCGGGGAGGAACCTCAGAAGTGGGAGCTAGTTGGGTTAAGGAGCTCTCGTCTCATTTTTATTTCTTTTAATTTAACCATAAAGCATCCTTATTTTGACCAGTTGGTATTTGAGCCAATTTTAAGGAGAGGGATTTATCAAATAAAGCATTAGCAAGAGAGTTTACTATATTTTCTTCACAGATTTTTAGTTTCCCATCAAGAGCAAACAGACTGGTCCTTCCCCCTCACTCTCCAGCCTGGAGAACAGGCTCACCTCCAAGCTTCGGCTTCCAAGAGTCACTTTACTCATTCCCCTTGGCCAAGACTCATATCAAGAGCACTGTTCACTATAATAACTCTGGTTTTAAGTAGAAATGTCTCCCATGATACCATCAACTGGAAATAAAAAGAATAATTTTCAAAACTATTTTCAAATAATGAGCAGCATTGATAACGCTGATCACAGAAGGCAGGCAGCCCCTTTGGAACCGGGAAATAGTAAAAGAATTAGGGATGAGAGAGTCCAGGTGTCCTTTCTGAGCAACGGAAAGACTCCAGATGAACTCAGGTCCACTTCTCCTTAAAAATAAACCAGGTTGTGTTTGCATTCACCAAAGCAAACGCTGCCCACGTGTGGAGTTTATATCCTTCATGAGATACTGAACTTTGAATCTCAGCCCCTCTCTCCCTCCAGGTTAGCAAGCTTAGAGGGAAATGTTATTATTGTTATTCCAAATGGTTGCACAAAGGGAAGAAGAAATGCAATTATTCATTACAGCAAGACCCTGCTTTGCACCATGGTCTTTATTTAAAAGAAAATACTGACCTCCTTCTGGTTGACTCTGCCCGGCCAATAGAGATTTTTAAAATGGTTATCCCCACCCCCAGGCCAATTTAACTTAATCTTGAGAATTTTAATATCATAATATAAACTAATTACATCAAATCGCCCAAGCTCATATGACTGGGCAGGGTAGCGGTGACCTAGCAATTATGCCTTCTGGGATACAGTGGCATCAGGCACTTGGGGTAGGATTACACCCGCCTCTTGTTTCCACTAGTGAAATCTCCTAACAGAATGATTGCACTCCACACAGATCATTTTAAATCATAAAGACACGAGATAAAGAACTCTTAATGAATAAGGAAATCTCAAACAGGGCCAAGGCAGGTTAAATGGAATGTGGCTATTAAGAAGGGTTGCTTTTTCTTGTACTTGTGTATCAGTGAGCCACATCTCTAGATAAGGCTTTTTTTCAGCAACTTATCAGATCTTATCAAATGTTACACTGTTGAGTCTCCAGAGCCGACACAAAGGACGGGACACAACAAAACAATGTGGAGAAAACCAAAGGGAGGTGCAGTAAGCGGGTTGGTCTTTACCACAGGGGCTCTCTATAAAGCCGAGTTTCACCTGGGGTGGGTGGAGAGGATCAGATGTGTGTGAGTGGATGAGTGTGTGTGTGTGCGCGAGCACGTGTGTGTGTGTGTGTGTGTGTGTGTGTGTGTGTGTGTGTGTGAGTGTGGGCATGTGTGCGTGCCGTGGGGGATTTTAGAAAGGAGATGTGAAAATTCAGGAGGGAAGTAGAAAATAAAATTGTACCCAGGCTGCCAAGATGGAGATGATATTTGTTTGCTCTCACACCGCACCAGCCAGGCAGCGCCCTCCCCATCCAGCTTTTGTCCTTCAGAGCCGGGCGAACCCACGCAGTAATGCCTGCAGGTTGACCGTGCATTGTTATTATACAGTCTTCATGTTCACATCATGTGTCATCTGACCAAAGGAGAGTCTACAAAGTGAAAGGCTCATGCAAAATTTATGCTTATATGGCTGTTTCAGCCGGTGGAAAAATCAATACTGCAGGCTTGATGCACAGAAATGACTGAGTGCTCTCTGACTGACACTAAAAGCACGCGGAGATTGAGAGCCGCATTTGCTGTTCAAGGAATCGAGTGTATTAGAGCTCTTATAATAGTCTGCTCACCTTATATTAGCCTTTCCTTGGGATTATTTTTTGATAACAATTATGATTGTGGGGTTTAAGGCAATTACACTATTACAAAGAAAAAGCTGCTTTTTATGTCCTGTAAAGCTGTCATATATTTCACACCGCAACTGCCTTCCAATTATTTTGCTACAATGCACTTTGGAAGCAAAATGTCCTAACTGATATATATTAGTCCTTTATGTTTTATAAATAAAAATCAAAGCCATAATGTAATCCTTCAAAAGGAGCTTCTCAGTTTCCCCAGACACGATTTTCCAAAGAGCAGGAACGGAGAGGGTGCCGCGCGTTCGGAAAGAGACACGTTACAGCAGCTGAGGCTCCCCGAGAAGGGAGCACACTCCAGGGGTGCTGCCCAAGACGAAGAGGGAGATCTGGTCCGAACGCTGGTTTAAAATGCTGGCAGCATCTGCTAAGTGAAGGTTCGGGGAGGTTTACAAGTTGGAATTTCATGATGAAGCAAAAAAAAAAAAAAAAAAAAAATCCTTGAAATTAATTCAGTCAGAAAGGAACTCAAAGACATGTTGTGACAGCACATTAAGCAGTCAGCAACAACACGGATTTTTCCCTTGTTCTTCAAGCCCTGTTGCAATAAAGATTCCATGGCTACATTGGGGCCCAAAGGTCAGAGGAGTGGGTGGATGGAATACAGAGACGGGCGGGGAACCTGGGAGAAAAGTCAGGGGCCAAAATGAGTCTCGGGAGCAGGGGTCTGGAAGTTAAACTGCGGCAGGAGAGAGCTCCTTGCTGGGGAGCCAGGAGAGACTGGGCGTATGTGTCCCAGGGGAGGGTGGGAAGTGCTATTGTTTCCAACTCTGCAAACCCTGGGGGAAGGTGGGCAGTCAGCTCAGTGGGGAGAAGAGGGCTCCTGTGTGGTGACAAGCAAAGCTAGCCTGTCTCTTTCCCCACGTGACACACAACGGCACCGCCGCAGCCAAGGCAAGTGAGTGCAGCCTCTGACTTAATGGTACGAAAGTTGCTTTATGGATATGTTCCAAAAATAAACAGCAGAATCACTGAAAACCGCTGGAAGCACCCTGGTTTATTCTGGTTGTAAGAATTGAAAATGTGGAAATGCCATGCATTGTGGATGCATTTCACAAAAACTACCCACCCCAAAATGTTGTCCATGCATGCATTGCACAGGCCTCTGGGGCTCAGACACTCAACACAGAAAGGGTGTCTGTGATTGCTGGACCGCCATGTAGGAGGGGAGAGGCACAGCCTTCTGGCCACCCTAGGAGTGTTCTCACAGGAGAGTTCTGTGATTGGCTGAGGACAGGAAAGGCAAGGGATGCAGCAGAGGTTACCTGTCATCCTCCGTGCTTTCCTGAACACGCCTCACCATTTTGAAATACCTTTCTATTAGCTCCCTGGAAAGGGTTCTTTCCTAAGTTTTGTTTTGTTTTTAAATTGGGAAGATTCTATTTTAACAATGTTCCCTTTGCTAATGCTTAGTATGAAAGTGAGTTCATTGGCTAGAAATATTAGTTAAATCCCATATCCTGTGAAACATCTTTCTGGCACTTCAAAGTTCAATGATCTCTCTCTCTCTCTTAAAAAAATCTTTATTGTTGAAAATACTACATATGGTTCCCTTTTTTACTCATTAACCCTTTCTAGCCCATACCTGTTCCCCACCCCAGGCCACACTATTGTCCATGGGTTATGCATATATGCATACAAGTTATTTGGTTAATCCCTTCCCACCCACCCACTCCTGCCTTCCCTCTGAGATTCGACAGTCTGTTCCTTCTATGTCTCTGCATCTATTTTGTTCATCAGTTTATTTTGTTCATTAGATTCCACCTATGAGTGAGAGCATGTGATACTTGTCTTTCTCTGACTGGCTTATTTTGCTTAGCATAACGCTCTCCAGGTCCCTTCATGCTGTCTCAAAGGGTACGAGATCCTTCTTTTTTCTTAAGTCAATATGTCCCCTTCTCCCAGAGTGGTAACACCACCCTGCTTTTTGTCCTGGAAAAGAGAACGCTCATATTCAGGTCTATCTGAATCAGCATACTGAATCCTATCTTTAATATTGGGTATATTCTGAGGCTTCCACATGGCATACATTCTGAGGAATTAAATGGACCTTATAATCTCTTGGGGAAAAGATCCATCTCAGACGTTCAAGAAAGACCTAACCACTACCCAGAAATGGCAGCGGAAAATAAAAAGATTCTCGAGGTGCTCAGAAAACAGAAGGTACCTTTCGGGCTTCGACAGGGATGCCACTACTAGATGCTCTGGAATCCTGTGTCACAAGTGACCATCAACTTGAGAATATGTAACCTCTTGATTTTGATTGAAGCAAATGCTAGCCTAGGAAAGTGATTGCTAAATCTCTCCACGGTCTCTTACGGGAGTGAGATTGGTCATTAAATAGGTGTTGATGAGTACCCGTTGTATCAGTGAGTGCACTGATGCCGTGGTGACTACATTAGAGTAGAAAGGACATTGGATTTGAGGTGGGAAGTCCTCAATCTGAACCCTTTCCTGCCATTTATTAGCTGTGTGACACTAAGCAAACTTCTTGAGCTTCTTTGAGCCTCCATTTCCTCATCTGTGCGGTGGAAATAATAACCCTTAGCCAACCGAGGTCGTAAATAAATGCTAACACTCTACGAGGCAGCGCCTAACAGAGAACTTGGACTATTTGAAGGCCTCGAAGAAACGTTGGTGCTTTAACTTGTTCCTCAAGCAGAGTGATTACTGGCTAAAGAAAGGAGCCACCCTAGATTTGAGGCGAGCTGGAATGTACCTCAGAACTGATCAGAAAGACAGCTTTCAACCTCTTTTTGGCTAGAAACATCCATTGAACAAATGGCTAAGGAAAAACTGAGTGAAAAAAGATTGTCCTGTTTCTTTGGGCCCAGTTTACTACAACTATTACTACTGGTAGCAAAACTATTGATGATAATGATGATGATAGTGGTGGTGGTGGTGGTGATGATAGTTGATATTTATTGAACCAGGTCTAGGAATTAGCACATTCTCAGGGAATCAGGCCATTCATTTCATGAGATAGATAATTCGCTTCGTCACCTCGATTTTACATGATGGAAGAAAGGCTCAGACAAGTTAAGCAGATCAAATAATTACGACTGGAATAGAGACTCAGTGCCAGGCACCATGGCTTAACCATTGGTACTCCTTAAATGTTACTTGCAGTGCGTGTGTGTGTGTGTGTGTGTGTGTGTGTAGGGGTGTGTGTGGTAAACCTGCACTATTTCAATCTAAATAAGACCCCCCAGTTTTCTCTATCTGATACTGTTTTCTCTCTTCACACTACGGATAAGTACTATGCAGTCTGTACATTTTTTTGGCTAAAGTACTGCCCTTCAGTGGAATGTCCCTTGGGAAACCAGACCTTTTGGGTCCCCTATTATAGTCCCAATGCCAACCTCAATTCCTGGGACAGAGTAGTGACTCAGTGCATATTTGCCAATGGAAGGAAAACATGACTTCATGAATCATGTCTTCAAAGGTTGATCAGTATCAATCCAATGAGACAATCTTAAAAGGTGGCAAAAAAGCCTTGAGTTCAGTTTTAATCATGTTAATGTTTTGTTTCTTTCTCGCTTACCAGTTACTTCAAGACTCAGGAATATGCACTTCCTGATATGGTCAATGAGGAGAAAGGGAAGAAGCTGAATCATGAATAATATGAATAATTTTCCACTATTTATCTACTGCTTATCTTCAGATGTCATCTTTGTTCCCTTTACTATGTTTGTACAAAAAAAAAAAAAAAAAAAAAAAAAGGTTTGACATTGTGGTGAAGGCAGCAACAAAGACCATCAGAGCCATGATATGCTTGGTCAAATCGTTTGGTCTTTTTTCTACTTTTTTTTTTTTTAATATATTTTATTGATTTTTTACAGAGAGGAAGGGAGAGAGATAGAGAGTTAGAAACATCGATGAGAGAGAAACATCGATCAGCTGCCTCCTGCACATCTCCCACTGGGGATGTGCCCGCAACTCAGGTACATGCCCTTGACCGGAATCGAACCCGGGGCCCTTCAGTCCGCAGGCCGACGCTCTATCCACTGAGCCAAACCAGTTTCGGCCTTTTTTCTACTTTTTAAGGATTGTTTTTCTCCCTATCAGTGCCCTCTACTAATCTAGCTGGAACTGTGTACAGTCCCTTGTGTTATAGTGGGGACAACCAAGGTTTTTGTTGGGGATGATTGATTTCCTGCAACAACTAAACTCTTCCTAGATGGAAAGAGATTCACTTTTGTGTTCAATCCTAATCCAGCATGTAAAATTAAGAGACTGTCAAATAAAGAAAAGCTTGTCAGAGACAGCAGTCTCCTGTTGATAGGTTTAAGTAGAAGGTGAAAAATTGATCAAAAGTCAAGTTGTAAGAAAGATTTTCTTTCAAAGTGGTAGATATTACTACTGAGACAAATTCTTGGGCTAACAACTTTGCTAATATTCTCCCAACGGGTCTAAATAATAGACGTGCTGCAAAAGTGGGTGGGTGGATAATCACATATTATTTGCACTTTTTGGAATTCAGAAGGACAGCAGAACTGGGTTGTCCTCATGAAAAATGTACTTGGGCCAAATTTTATGAAGCTATCTGCTTGTGTGGTGAACGGATTAATTTGATATTACCTTCAACTCAAGATCTTAAAACAGGGACAGATATTTTCTTCTAGCAAGTTTAAGCTATAAAAATATTTATCTACATGATTTATAGAACCAAATTAGACATTAGGTTTGCTTGTTAGTAATTCGCTCAACAAAATTCTTAACTCTGGTAATTCATTATCTAAAACCCCACATTATTTCTATGCGATACGTACAAGGTAATAGAATTTTTACACTTTCAGGAGACCTTTTTTTCATGCACTGCTGTAAAGTTCAGAGATTCCCAAAGTTCCTTCGGAAATATTAAAAACTATTTGCAGTATTTGTGGCTGCTATTGCCTTCTGAATCATTAAAACATAGAATTCTTATAAATCAAATCTTTTTCATTTCTGGGCAAGGGGCAACTATAAAGTAATACTGAAGAAAAAATAATGGCAGTTTTAGGTCCTCTGAGCTAGAGTGATTCTGTTCATGTTAAGTATCAATAGGAATCAAGATTTTAAATATCAGGCTTGGATTTGGAAACTTCATATTGTAGATAATCGTAAGCCATGATCTTTCCTGTATTAAAATTATATGATTTGTTTGAAATGTGTGAATTATTGCTTTACATAAGATTCCTTGGGATTTTATGCTATTATAAAGGAACTATCAATATGTTAGTGACTATTCTGTTCCAGGCATTTCACACACATTAATGTATTTAATCCTCACAACAACCCTAAGTGTAAATATTCTTTTTTAAGTGTAAATAATTTTATTCAGGCATTAACAATTCTACTAAAAGGGTTAATAATGATATTTATGCTTCATATTTAATTATACACTAATAGATTTTGTAGCTAACACTATTTACTGACTAAACTTCATTAGTCTTTTGTTGATTTTCTCCATCGCTTTCTTTCATTGGCTTTAATTATCCTCCTTTTTACCTAGAAAAATATTTTTTAATTCATTTTTTAATTAACTGTATTTGACATAAAACATTGGGTAGACTTAAGGTGCATAACATGTTCACTATGTACATTTATATATTGTAATATGATTACCATTGCAGCAATACTTAGCACCTCTATCATCCTATATAATAAAAGGCTAATATGCAAATCAACCAAACTGCAGATTGACCGGTCGCTATGACATGCACTGACCACCAGGGGGCAGACGCTCAACACAGGAGCAGCCCCTGGTGGTCAGTGCACTCCCACAGGGGGATTGCCGCTCAGCCAGAAGCCAGACTCATGTCTGGCAAGCACAGCTGCCATGGCGGCAGGAGCCTCTCCTGCCGCCACGGCAATGCTAAGAATGTCCAACTGCCGGCTCAGACCTGCAGGAAGCAGGCCTGAGCCAGCAGTCAGACATCCCCCGAGGGCTCCCAGACTGAGAGAGGGCGCAGGCTGGACTGAGGGATTCTGCCTCCACACCCTCCCCCCCCCCCGCCAAGTGCACGAATTTCGTGCACTGGGCCTCTAGTATTACATAATTATTTTAGTGGTTAGAATACAGTTCTAATCTCCTAGCAAATTTGACGGTTATAGTACAATAATGTTGTTTGTATTCACCATATTGTGCTTTAAATCTCTATGGCTTACTTATTACTCATTGCAAGTTTGTACCCTTAAACATTAATCTTACCCTCCAACCTGCATATCCACCATATTACTCTCTGTTTTTATGAGTTCGTTTTGTTTTTTTTTTAGATTCTACATATAAGTGATATCATAAGTTTAAATATTCTTATGCCCACTTTATAGATGAGGAATTTTGGTTTCTGAGAAGGAAATTCACCATGGCCACATTGACAGGTATGGGGTAGGGAATAAGATGTTGTCTTCTGTCTTCCTTTTAGAAGCAATTTCAAATATGACTAGACCTTGGAACCACACAGCTCAATCTAAAATTAATGACAGTAGTTGAGACTTATTATAACACTAGAGGCCCAATGCATGGATTCGTGCACGGGTGGGGTCCCTCAGCCTGGCCTGTGGGGACTGGGCCGAGACCAGCTCTCCAATATCCCGAGGGGTCCTGGATTGCGAGAGGGTGCAGGCCAGGCTGAGGGACCCCACTGGTGCACATTCGGGGCCGGAGAGGGGTCATGGGAGGGCTCCAGGGCATGTCCGTCCTGACTCACCCAGTCCTGATAGGCCGAACCCCAGCAGCTAGCTAACCTACTGGTCAGAGCATCTGCCCCCTGGTGGTCAGTGTGTGTCAGAGCTATTGGTTGAATGGTCGAATGGTAGCTTAGGCTTTTATATATATAGATATCATCACAAAATTGGTCTTTAAAAAAATATTCCGTTTTAGGGGTTTTTAGTTTTTCCACTTTGCAATCTTACTTTCTCTGGAAGTAACATAAACCAACATTTTTCCCTTGGGAGAACATATCTTTGATTTCACATTGGATATTATTGAGAAGAGATTAATTGAGTTAATGAAAATTTATCAAACATTGTTACCATTTTGATTAAAGGTTTCTTCAAGTCTCCTTTCTTAACAAGCATCTTGTTTTAAGAAGTTGAAAACTAATGTTGTGAGTCTTGAATTGTCAATGTTGTGAAAACTTTCTGGCACCAAAAATAGGCCTGAAACTTCTGTATAGCCACCTACTCCCTCATTGTCCACATATGCACCTTGGTTAGAGCACAATATCAAATACCTGTTTCAAGGAAGGTTCCCAGTTTTTTTTTTTTTTTTTTTAAAAAAAATCAAATTCTCAATTTCCTGACTAAGAGACAAATCACATGGATTCCAGGGACTTCATTTCTGGAGATTAAGTACTATCTTAACAAAGTTGGGCTTTTCATACTCTTACAATATAAACTCTCTAAAAATGTGTCCGTTTTGATCGAGTGGCGCCAATTGCCCTGGTCCTTAGGCTAAATTATTGATTCTACAATGAGCACCTTATCTCTTCTTTGGAGGCTCAGGGAAGTAACTCTCTTATAGCTGAGCCCAGAAATGAGAAAGGATAAAAGGACTTTCTGTTGTGCGTTTTGTTTGGTTTGCTCATTCTCCTGGCTCTGTAGAAGTGGTTCCAAAGGTGGGTGCTATCATGCTCCTCGGGGCATAAGTGCTCCCACACAGCGATGCTGGACTTCCACTGGAGCCTGGCATGGAGAGCGTGCACATCTGGCCGAGTGAGGAAACTCCTCAAGTATGCAGTGGCTAAGTAGCGGGGAGGGTGTCTCCCCTTGCTATCAGCAGGAGGACAGATTTGAGACAGAATCACAGAAAATGGATAAAGAACCCTACAGTATGTTAAGTTTGGAGACCTCCCCTCTTGACCCAGTTGGATAAATAAGGAAGAACATTATCCAAACAAGATGGCATATATGCCGTATATTACTGAGAAGAGTTGCATCCGATGTCTCTGTCAAACCAGTTTTGATTCTAAAAAGCTATGACTGGCGATTTCTTATAGTTTACTAATTCAGTTAACTCAACAGATGTTCATGGGGGCGCTTCAAGGGGGTCAGTATCATGTGGTGAGCACCAAGGCAGATTATCAGCATTCAAATCCCCCAGCAGCCACTTACTAGTTGTCTCTCCCTCCCCCTTCCTCCCACTCTCTCTAAAAATCAATGGAAAAAATATCCCCAGGTGAGGATTAACACACACACACACACACACACACACACACACACTAAAACGAATGCTAATCTAAGAGACAAAGAACACTATATAGTGATAAAGGGAGCAATTCAACAAGAAGATAAAACCATTGTAAACACTTAGGTATCTAATATAAAGGCAACTATATATGTAAAGCCTTGAGCCATACCAAACCACCCCAGTTCAGACCACGCACCCTTCTCTCAGTGGCCCCTTCTTACCCACACCAGTCCCCAGTTACGTCTCATTCAGTGGAATGCTTCAAACCTGTATGCATGGAACACTGCGAATGGTGTAGTTTCTAAACTCTGGGCAGAATCAGCACTAGATGAAACCCCTCTCCTGCTCCTTCAGAGAAATCCTCACACCTGTTCAAGGACACTTAGCAATTTCTGTCTTAGTGGAAGAAGTAGCCACTTGGTGATGCGATAGAAAACAATCTCTTTTAAGAGAGTCCCAATTGTGCAGGTTGCCTAGTGATTCAGGGATTTGACCCTCTGTGAGTTTTCCACCTCTTTCCCATAAAGTTTGCTCAAGGGAAAGCTATAGATGATGGTCCTTAGAGACTGGGCTCATGATGGTTTTTTATAGTTGGTGTCAACTGATCCTATGGAAAACAACAGTCACAAGCTTTCTTGGAACGGGAGCAGAGACCACAATTAATATTATTCTCAGTAGAGTGTTGCATGGGCCAGGCATTGTTCTAAGTCAGTGATTCTCAACCTTCCTAATGCCACGACCCATTAATACAGTTCCTCATGTTGTGGTGACCCCCAATTTCATTGTTACAAATGGAACATAATTAAAGCATAGCGATTAATCACAAAACACGATGTAATTATATATGTGTTTTCCCATGGTCTTAGGCGACCCCTGTGAAAGGGTCGTTTGACCCCCAAAGGGGTCGCGACCCACAGGTTGAGAACTGCTGCTCTAAGTGCTCTTTGGGTGTTAATCTATTTAATTCTCATAAACTCCGTGAGCAGCCACTAACCCATAGTCCCTTGTATAAACCCTTGGGGCAGATGTTTTAGAATTCAAAATTTTTTATATTTTAGGAAGTTAGTATGGACAATATATATCATATAACATCCTTAGTATACTCCAGGGCAGCATTTCATAATAAAACACATTAGTATTTTTGTGACAAAATTACTTTTTACACTAAGTGAGATGGATAAAACTCTAAATATCCTGATACTAATTAAGCTCAGTTTTGTTACTAAATGAATTATGAAAATACTTCTGCTTTTCAGAGATGTCTGGAATTTGGAATTGTAGATAGGGAAATTTAGACCTATGCAACCATTTGGTTGTTTTATGGTTGAGGTAATTGAGGTTCCATGAAGAGAGTTGCCTCATGTTCCATAACTAGTCAGTGGTGAAATCAAACCCTGCCATCCTCAGTTCAGACCATTCTCCCCTCTCTCCTCAGACATAACATACTAAGTACACGAAGTGCATTTGTTTTAAATCTATAGCTCAACTGGCCAGTGTGGCTCAGTTGGTTGGGTGTCATCCCATGCATCTAAGGGTTGCCAGTTTGATTCCGAGTCAAGGCACAAGCCTGGGTTGTGGGCTTGATCCCCAGTAAGGGGCATGCAAGAGGCAGCTGATCAATGTTTCTCTCTCACATCAATGTTTCTCTCTCTGTGTCTCTTTCCTTTCCTCTCTAAAAATAAATAAAAAATATTTTAAAAAAATATACAGCTCAAGGTATTTAGCAGGTTTTCTTTGTACCCCTTTCCCAGAGACCACCCTCTTCCCCAGATCTCCGATTTGTATCACCATGAAATAGTTTTGCATGTTCTTGAACTTTATTAAATGCAGCCAAACTAACTTTCTACACCCAGCTTCTTTTGCTAGATCCATGTTTCTGTATGTAGCGGTATTTCATTCTTTTTATTGTTGTGTGTCATTTCACTGTGCAAATATACCATGATGTATTTATTCATATTCCTCTTGTAGAGCATGTGAATTGATTCCAGTTTAGATTTGGAGTCTTGATCATCAGATTTATTGCCATCAATTGTCAACATCTATCCAAGATCCAACCTCTTATAGGGCAAGGTGATGATAGGGATCAACAGATTCCTCCAATCAGGATAAAGGGAATGACTTGTGCCAATAGCTCTAGAGCAAGGGTTGGTCATTTTTTTCTATGTAAAGAGGCTGATAGTAAATATTTTGCAAGCCATATACATACTCTTTATCCCAACTACTCAACTCCGCCATTGTATCACAAAGGAAGCCACAGTCTATGTAAACAAGTGGGTGTGCCTGTGTTTCAATAAAGCTTCACTTAGAAAAAACAGGTGATAGGTCAGATTTGGCCCAGCCCCACTTTCCAGTGGATGCTTCACTTCCTGATAGTTTAAGAAAGGATACTGACAATGACTAAGCAGCTATACCATGTGATGGGCAGGATTTGTCCTTGCAAACTCAATGTCTCATTTAATCTCCACAACAACCCACTCAGGCAAGGTCTATCTCTACAGATGCCCACACTGAGTTCAGAGAGGCTGAATCAACTGCCCAGTTTGGAGCTAATGATTTGAATCTAGTGCCCTTTCCACCGTCTTCAGGGATCCATGGGTGAAGCTCAGATTATTGCACCCCCTGAATTATATGCAAGACTCTGTGTGTCCCAGGACATGTGCATTTTTCATGGAGATGATCCACAGCTTTCATTAGCATCTCCAAGACTTTGTGATCCAAAGAGCAAGGAGAAACAAGACCTTGAGAGTTTTATTAACATGAGAAACAGAGAAAAGCAATTGGTTTGTTGCCATATATCTAGTCAAGGTGTTTTCTCAGTGGCCAGAAGTGATGTTACATTTAAATTCTGGGACCTAATCCTTTATTTCAAAAAGGGGCATTCTTCTTTATAAAACAATATGTGAGTTTTCATCTTAGAGTCATCTCTCCCTGCAAGGCAGGCCCAGCTCAGCCATATTTACATGTGGATAAATGAGCTTGCAGCTGAAACATACTGTTGTTTCTGAAAAACAACAGTCCCATATGAATAAGAATGCCAGGGCCGCTATCTATATTTTAAATCTTTATATTAGTGCCTGTAGCCTTCGTTTTTCTACTTGGGCTCTATTCGGCTAAAGCACTTCTGAGCCCGTAAGGAACAGGGAGACAGCAACCAAGTAATTGTTAGCTGTATTTCATGTTCACAATTCCTTTGAGAAAGGTCCTAATTAGTCGAAGTGGTGTTTAATGTAAATCAAGTTTTACTTTCAAAATTTCAAGGGCCCCATTCTGACAGAAATGTAGATTTTTTTATACGACACATAAAGCACGGATGCTAGTAAAAGCACTGTGATGGCAGGCAGGGGAAGAGCAGAAATCAATACATGAAAAGTTACTGAAATTAGGTGGGCCTGACCTCCGGTAGCAGCCTCGAAAAATCACCCTTTAAAAAAGACTTTCTAAGCTAAGGTGCTCGCTGGGAGCCTTGTTTTTCTTGCTTCCCATTCACAGATGCACACCTCCTCCAGCTGCATTCCAGATTCTCAGAATGTTGGTTCTGACAGATGGCAGTTTTCACTTAAGGTAACAGGAGGAAAATATTGAAAGGCTTCTTCTGGTGAGAAGTGTGGCACCAGAGAACCCTTGAAACACTGTTGAGATTTCTATGCCCTGATTTATTTCACAACGTAATTCAATTATTGAAAATAGACAGCCTTTTTATATCTTCCAATTCTCTTATACACCAAATCACAAAAGCCAGATCCTTTCTATTAGTGTTCGATAGCATGTGGTTAGCAGGGTTATAAAAAAAATAAAGGGTACTTCCAGATTTAGTATAAACTGTGATGAATTTTTATTAAGAGGATACATTTATATATCACAAACTGACAATTCACTTGAAGATCTTTTTTTCCCCCTGTGAGTACGGAAGTTCCCCTCTGTGCAGAATGCAGAATTGTATATGAGATATTTGAGTGTCTAAAACGATGTATGATAAATGAAGTAGCATGCTACTTATACGCTTATCATGTTCCCTGACTAGCAACAGGTTCAGCAAAGGGCACAGCCAGTAAATGAAATTTTCCACCAGGACAATATATCATCACAAGAAATGGATGCGCTGGAAACTTACAAGCTTGCTCAAGATGCGAACAAGGTGTGAAATGGTACAAAATGAAAAGCAGAAGCATCATACAGTAAATTCAAATTCAACTACATATTGGCCGGGGCTGATACTTTAACTGTTTCTAACCATAAGGATGAGGAAAAAAAAATGCAGACACCTTCTGAAGGCAGGAATAGGTTTCCATTATTACTGAATTTATAAATTATTTTTATCACAGACACCACGGAAGCAGAGAAAAGTAAGGGGCACAAAAATGTATATAACTGCCATGATATTAATTTGAGAGACACTTTAGTTATATTCTTTGAGGTGTCCTCGTCATGTTCAGCCTTCAGCAAGTTTTTTTGATATTTATGTGCCTCGATTTCTTTAGTTGCTAAGAGAACGTGGGGACAAATACTTTCTAAAGTCTCTTCCACTTAAAGTAAGTGTTGTAGTTCTCTGATTTTTTGAGCACTCAAAAGGAAGTGGTCGGTGCAGTTTGCTTTTCCTATACATGTTATATTAATAGTTTCTTAGAAGAATATTATAATTGCATTTTGCTACTTAACAAAACAATGAAAGGAGGGAAGATTCAGAAAATGCAGATGTGCCTGTTCAGTATCTTATTTCAATAATGATCATATCTTAGAGGTTAATCCTCCCTTCTATTTCCTTCAGTCATCAAATGATGCTCTTGCTCAGAAACAAGACATCCAAGTGACCCCAGAGGCACAGGCTCATCTTCCCCCAGGTCTGCGTCAGGTGACACCGGGGCCCTCTGCTGATAGGCACCATGCATAAGATTTCCCTCTGCCAGCTGCTTCTGGTGACAGTGGAAAGTGACAGTTTGCAAGGGTGAATTACCTGCAGGATAGTGTCAATTGGTGTAAATTACAATAGGCCCAGGTGACAGCTAATCTAAGGAAGGGCTTCCTATATGTTAAAAAGCTCTGTGGAGACAATGCATGGGGAATAAGGGGAGGAAACATAATGTGATCTAGACAGAGGTCTTGTCAACACCAAAGACCTCCAAGAGAGGATAAGCTGAGACTTTGACTTCTGGGGGAGAAAGCCCAGGGAATTAGAAAGGAAGTGCAATGGTGTGTAGTGGTTAAGGCATGGAGACCTTGGTTTTTAATCTCAGCACCAACATTACTAGATGTGTGACCTTAAACAAGAGAAATGCAGGCAAAAATAACTCCATCACTCAATTGTTGCATGTAAAAATAAGATAATAGATGGAGAGTCCTGGGCGTGTACTTGATACTAGGATGATAATTTTATTATGATCTGCCCAGATACATCTATTATACTTTTTTTTTCTTGCTTCCTCCTTTTTTAAATAAAATGAGTGGCTATAGATCCAAGTCAAATAAAGGTAGGTTGCTAAGAGAGGTGAGGATGTAAGCAGCAGGTATCTATATAGTGAGGAAAGGAAAATATGGTGTAATAATTAGGAAGCTAAAAGTAGCAATCATAGAATCAAGAGGCTGAACCAGAATCATCACCTTGGTGGTATAGAATATAGCCTCAAAAAGACAGCAAAGAAGGGACCTACAAGGCATTAGAAATACATGAACTAAAAGTAGGAAGACAGGTGTTTTGTTAGATTAGCCTAAAAGAGTCAGTTTCTGATCACACTGATAGAGCCAAGCCCAGGGAATAATGCCCAAGATAGCTTGTATTCAGTTAGCAGCCTGGCAAAAAAGTTACTTCATTGGCTGGTGCCCTATCTGGGTAATTTTACTTCTAGAAAAATGTTATATATAACAGAAGTAGATGGAGACAATGGCATTAATGATGCATGAGAAATACAATGTGTTGGCCAGAAAGTTGACGTTAGTAGAGAGAAAATTTCTTGGTAAGTCTGAATTAAATAGTTTTGCTCATATAGAAAAAGGGTAAGTGGTATCATTGGAAGAAAAGATACTTTTGAATCTAGAGAGAGGCTGCCTCATCTATACCAGCACACTACACAAAGAAAAGTGAGTTTCCAAAGCATCAGGCGTAATGTCATTCCTTTACTGTCAACTTCCTTTTCAGAAAGGGACACACAGCTGCATGGCCACATTTGTATTCATCTGAAAATAACACTAAATCCAGTAATGGATCAAAATAATCTTCTGCACATCAACTCTCATAGAGGCAAAGGCTTAAGAGTGCCTAGGCCACAGCACCGCACAACACCGGGGAGCATGATTTACACTCTGTCTTCTGAATAGGTGGCATTCAGTTAGAATACAGGGAGAAGGGTGCTCAACAGGGCAGTACTGAAGGCACCAAGCCTGAACAGAGGCCTGAAAAATATTTCCATCCAATAATCTAATTTTTTTCTCAATAATATAACTATAATCATAAGAAGTCCTTAGCCCTGCCCAGGTGGCTCAGTTGGTTGGAGCATCATGCTGTACACCAAAAGGTTATGGATTCAATTCTTGATCAGGGAATATACCTAGGTTGTGGGTTTGATCCCCAGTCAGGGTGGGTATGGAGACAACTTACTGATGCTTCCCTCTCACATCAATATAATATATCCAATAAAAAATATATCCTCAGGTGAGAATTAAAAAAAAAAAAAGAAATCCTTAGAGTACCATCCTATTCAATATCTGAATGGGCCAGTTTATCATTAAAAGGGAAACGTGCATTTTACCTGAGAAATTACAGTTACTTTCCTCAAGGTGGGACTCTTAAGTCCCATGCTGCATGCTTAGCATGTGCTAAAGATGCAGTGTCCATAAAATTCACATGAAAACAAGGAGGACATATATATGGGTAGCGGGACATTAAAGATTCAACACTGCCTTTCTCTGTGTTGAATACCATTTAATGAAAAGTCTCAGAGGAAATATCCACATCCTCTTATTTCACAACCGGGAGCCTGGGAAGCACAAGTGGGAACAACCGAGCAGATGGATTGATATAATTAAAGTTATCGGGTTTTATGTGTTTTTTTTAAAAAACTCAGCTGTGCAGGAGAAAATGAGTCATCAGGAGGTACAGTCATGTAACTGTATTGTGTGGGGTGACACTCACCCGCTCGCTTTCTTCTGGGGAGAGGATGGCTGTTAGCAGAACCCCGCTGCTGTCATTAGTACAGAGAAAGGCAGGATGAAGGGATGCCTGGAGGGGGCAAAGATATCCAGGTGCTACACCCGGCTTTCCATAACCCATAACCCGCTCATCGCCCAGCCCCCTGGGCATGCTTCCTTTCTGTTCAGTGAAGGCAGGGAGGAGGTCATCCTTGGGACTGTGGACAGAAGGAGCCACATGGTAACTTGCCAAGCTCAGGGGAGACCTGCATGGTGGTCTTGCAAACTCAGAGACCTAAAGTCACCACAAAGGATGGTCTGAAATTAAACTTGAACTAAAAGCAGTGATGGTGGGTGGTTACGTCCTAGGCCGGTATCTTCCCTGACAAGGCCAACCTTTACCTTAACTGAGCCTATCTGTCTTTTTGTACCTCTGGTAACATACCCTCGAAATGTCTGGGTAACTTGTAAGTTCCCTTTTTCTGGACCTCGTGAGGCACAAACTAACATGCCTGGGCGCCAGGACAGATACCACAAATTCCTTCATTGTCATTGTTATCATGTTAATTGTTGACTGTTAACTATCCTGCACCCACCTAAGTATGTGTCTATCATTTTACTGTTTTATCCAATCCCAGGGGATTCTCCATTTTGTTTTCCCCTGCCTCTCTAATCTATCACCAGTGGATTTCATGTAACCCACCTACACCCCCTCTTTGATTGCAATGTATAAAAATAGATGAGAAACCACCATTCTCTGGAGTAGCGGTCACCAACCTTTCGGACCTCACGGACCACAAGTGGTTGAGGACCCCTGGCTGGTAACCACTGCTCTGCAGCATTATCCCGATCCATTGAGATACAGCTCCCTGGCATTTGTCGACAGTTTGGCTCAACTAAACTCACAAAAACTCTTTACAAGTTTGAATGTTTTAACGTTAACATTACTCATGATGGACACTTCCCACAATCCCAGAGAATGAGAACAAATAGTGCAAAAAGCTTTGCAGTGACCTCTTTAAAAATTACTAATTAGATTAAACTTTGAAAAGCAACTAGCCAAGATAGTGGTATAGGTAAACTCAGTACTCTCCTCCTCCCACAACAACATCAAAATTACAACTAAACTGCAGGACTACCATCATTCAGAACCGCCTGAAATCGAGCTCAATGGAAGTCCTACAAATATGAAATTAAAGAAGAAGCCACATTGAGACTGGTAGGATGGGTGAAGACATGAATGGGCTGGTCCCACACCCACGTGTGGCAGATAAAAATGGGGAGGGCTATCTCAGCTGTGGAGGACCCCCCTGGGGAGTGAGGGTCCCAGCCCCACACCAAGCTCCCAGCCCAGGGTTCCAGGGCCAGGAAGAGAAGTCTCATAACTTCTGGCTGTAAAAGCCAGTGGGGGTTGGGGCTGAGAGAAACTGAGGCTGCTGGAGTTCCAGAAAGTTTCTATTAAAGGGCCCATGCACGGACTTACTTGAACTCACTTCCTCAGAGCTCTAGCATGGGGCAGCAATATGAAAGACATGAGAGACATACTATGAAGAACTTAATTGTTTGGCATCAGGGTGAGAGCTGGGGGGCAGCTTTCTGCAAGACAGAAGTGCTGGCAGAGGCCATTGTTCCTTTGCCAACAGAGTCAGCAGGTACGCATCATATATGTGACTCAATCAATCTGATTCACACTATTTGCCCCACCCTAGCAATTCTCTGAGGCCCCACCCCACCCAACTTGTGGGCCCACCAAAGCTTTTTCCAGTGGTTTTGTTTGTTTGTTTTTTTAATATGAATAGCCTGTCTTGGCTCATGCTTCAGATTTTCCTAAAATCTCTCAAACAAGCAGCATCTGATCTCAGCAAGCCCTGTACCTTTCACTAAGTGGTCCCAGGCTGGGCACGAGCAGCAGCAGGCCTTGGTTCATATCTTGGCTTTGCCTAGACACCTCCAAACCCAGCAGAAGAAGCAGCCATCACTTTGTCGCTTATACAGGTAGTTATTGATCTTGACCTGCACCTTCTTGGAGGCCCCAGAGCTAGCACACCTAGTGGATAGCTTCAAACCACACTGAAGCACCACCTTCCAACTACCTCCACAAGCGACACACTCAAGGGGTGAACTCAGTGGGCACCAGTCTTACTGAAATAAGTCCTGCTGTGTGGGATGGGTCCCTGCACAGTTGATCTTTGCAGCTGAACAGCCTGGGTAAATCCCTTCCATTGATGTGCCAACAGCAATCAAGGCTCAACTATAATGGAAGAGTGTACAGCCCAACTAGGGGAGGCACACCTTGAGTGATCAGTGAGGCTGTGCTATTGGACCCTATAGGGCACCTACTATCTCAAGCCACACTACCAAGCTTGGGAGATAGCAGCTCTACCTAATACATATATACAAACACAGGAAGGCTGCCAAAATAAGAAGACAAAGAAAGATAGCCCAAATGAAAGAACAGAACAAAACTCCAGAAAAAGAACTAATCAAAATGGAGTCAAGCAATCTCCTAGATGCAGAGTTCAAAACACTGGTTATAAGGACACTCAATGAACTTAGTGAGACCTCAATAGCATAAAAAGAACCAGTCAGAAATGCAGGATACATTAACTGAAATGAAGAATAATTTACAGGGAATCAATAGCAGAGCAGATAAAGCCAAGAATCAAATCAGCAACTTGGAATATAAGGAAGCAAAAAACATCTACTCAGAACAGCAAAAAGAAAAATAATCCAAAAAAATTGAGGATAGTCTAAGGAGCCTCTGGGACAACTTCAAGTATACCATGAAAAAAGAAAGCAAGACATTGAAAATCTGTTTGAAAAAATGACAGAAAACTTCCCTAATTTAGTGAAGAAAAAAACACATTTAAGTCAGGAAGGACAGAGAGTCCAAACAAGATGAACCAAAGGAGGCCCACACCAAGATACATCATAATTAAAATGCAAAAGCTTAAAGATAAAGAGAGAATCTTAAAAGCAGCAAGAGAAAAGCAGTTAGTTACCTACAAGGGAGCTCCCAAAAGGCTGTCAGCTGATTTCTCAAAAGAAACTTTATAAGCCCAAAGAGATTGTCAGGAAATATTCAAAGTGATGAAAAGCAAGGACCTACAACAAAGATTACTCTACCCTACAAAGCTATCATTTAGAATCAAAGGACAAAGAGCTTCCCAGACAAGAAAAAGCAAAAGGAGTTCATATCACCAAACCAGTATTATATGAAATGTTAAAGGGTCTTCTTAAGAAAATATGAAGAACAAAATAGCAACAAATACATATATATCAACAATCAAATCTAAAAACAAAATAAATGAGCAAGCAGAACAGAAAGAGACTTAGATACAGAGAACATTTAGATACAGATGGGAGGGAGGTTGGCGGGATGGGCGAAAAAAGTAAAGGTTTTAAGAAGTACAAATTGATTGTTACAGAACAGTCATGGGGATGTAAAGTACAGCATAGAAAACACAGTCAATAATATTCTGATTATGTATAGTGTCAGATGGGTGTGAGGTTTATTGGGATGGTCATTTAGTAAGTTATGTAATGTCGAATCACTGGGGTGCACACCTAAAACTAATATAATAATGTATATTAACTGTAATTAAAAATAAAAATAAGAAAAGTGTTTAAAAATTACTAATTAAATCACCAACAATATTGGCAACTTAATTAAAAAAGGTAAGTTAATAATTTTGAGAAAAAACAAGTGCTAAATTCAGATAGGATCCCACTTAATATAAATATGGTTTTGGTAAGATAGATAAGACCATCGTTTCTTTTTTTTAAATTGTTGACAGTATTAGAGAGGTCCTCCATTCCCTACCCCTTTGCCTCCTCCACCCAGCCACCGCCCCACCCTAGGCCTTCAACACACTCTTGTCTGTGTCCATGGGCTATGCATATATGCCCATATCTTTTTTGGTTAATCTCTTCCCAATGCCCCATCTCCCCTTCCTTCTGAGATCTGTCAAACTGTTCCATGCATCCATGTTTCTGGACCTATTCTGTTTGTCAGTTTATTTTGTTCATTAGATTCCACATATGAGTGATACCATGTGCTATTTCTCTTTCTCTGTCTGGCTTATTTTGCTTAGCATAATCCCCAGGCCAATCCATGTTGTTGCAAAGGCTAAGAGATTCTTCTTTTTTACTGTTGCATAGTATTCCATTGTGCAAATGTACCAAAGCTTTTTTATCCACTCATCTACTGATGGGCACTTGGGCTGTTTCCAGATCTTAGCTGTTGTAAATAGCACTGCTTATGCACATAGGGATGCATATATTTTTTTCTGATAGATGTTTCAGGATTCTTAGGATACTAGAAGTGGGATCACTGGGTCATATGGCAGTTCCATTTTTAATTTTTTGAGTACCATCCATACTCTTTTTCCACAGTGGTTGCACCAATCTGCATTCCCACCAGCAGTGTATCCATTATTTTTTAGCAGCCATTTTATGTCCATATTCTATCATATTATTTTGTAAATTATCTTTTTATATGTCTTTCTTCCCCACTAAACTATGAGTTCTGGGTTATTCGTGTTAAAATATTGAGAGTGTGTTGAGGTGCTGGATAACTGATATTTCCTGAGCTAGATAGTTAATAAAATGTCTGATGAATAAATGAATGAATGAAAAATTGTACATAATTTATAAGAAAATATCTTAAATATGCAATAGGCTACAATGTGATATACAATAAGCTAAAATATTATTAACAATAAATGCAAAAGCTTAAAAAGAAAAAAATAGTTCCCCCAAATATTACACACAAAGTCAAGAAATTTTGTAGATGTCCTTGAGAGAGCACAAACTGCATTTCATGGGCGAGTCCTTACATTACTGCCATGGAAATTGATGCCACACAAGAAGATTCCAAACCTCAAGGAAGTACATCATTTCAGGGAAATGACATGGGCTCTAACTACTTTTGATCTTCACATGTCATGGCCACATAAAATGATTGCCACTGTAATGATATTTGCTCAAATGTTGAGTTTAATGAAATCATTGGAAGCAAGCGAAAGGAAATCTACCAGCAAATTCAGTTTGTGTTCAAATTTCACAACTGTAGTAAATAGTACTATTCAGATTCATTCAATAAGTGTTTGAATACCTACTACATGCTGGATGAAGATATATATATTCTTATAAAATTGGATCTTTCCTATTATGGAGTTCTCCATCTAGTAACCATGGGTCTTAGTCATTTCAGAGGTGTTCCATTTGTACTCCAGCTTGGAAATGCAATGCTTGTCCTCCTAGTTCATGGCCTCTATCAATCATCAATGGTCAGCATTTTAATATGATTTGGAATAGGAATGGGCAAGCAGCACTTAATTCTTCTAGTCCAGAAAAGTTTTCCATCTTCTTTCCATTCCCTCCCCCACCCTGAAATCTTTGTAATCAATTTAACTGTGTTTTGTTCTTGGAAAACTCAACAGCTGGTAGGCATCTACTTAATATCTGAAGAACATGTCAAGAATAGTGCCTCTTTGTATGATAATCATAAAATCATACATTTATATCTGCTTCTAAAACTGTTGAATATTTATATACTCTAGGGATATATTTGTATCAATTTATAAATCTTCATAATGAGAAAAATGCACTGATAATTATACACTTTGGTTTTTCTATCTAGAAGAAACACAGAGAAAATTATAGACATCATTTTTGGAAATAATATGTGCTTATTTTGAAAAGGTTAATGATCATTTGTTTGTGGCATAATGTAGTAGTCACTAACAGGGGCATCAAGATCAGAAAAACATGGGTTCAAATTCCAGCTTCCTTACAAACTTCTTGTATTAATCAGGGCACACTTACTTCTACAAGAAACAACCTTCATTTTTTAGTAGTTAACTACAATAAAGTTGTTTTTTTTCTTCCCTTTTACCTTAAGGTGCCAGGAGGGACAGTAGGGGCTCTGCTCCACAAAGTCATTCAGGAATCCAGGCTATTTCCTAGGTCTTCTGGAGTCCTCTACTAGATTTTCTGTATCTGGCCAGCAGGGAAGAGGGAACATGCAGGATTGCACGGATATATTTTTAGGAACCAGTCCTAGAAGAGCTTATCTCACGTCATCCATATTCCCTTGAACAGGGTCAGTGACAGAGCCCCACTTAACTGTGAGAGGATAGAAAATATGGTTTGTGTGTCCAGGAGGAAAAGGAAGCATCTCTGCCACACCACTCAATCTTTTACAGCCCAAATTCCATCATATATAGAAAGACATAATTATATACACTTCAGAGTTGTGATGAATAAATAACATGTTTATAAGTACGAAGTAAATGCCTGGCATACAGTAGATAGTAAAAAAATGCTACTTATCATCATTGCTGTTTTCTAGAAACTTAACTCCTTCTGATTGAAATTTCGTATGAGGCTATTCCTATTAAACTATGAAGGTTGCTGGAATAAATTTTTCAATCAAGCTAACAATATTAATACTTCTTTCTTATCACAATTTCTAGCCAGAATACACTTTCACTTTGAAATTGTAAATCCAATCAGGTTTCTTTACCCTTTGTCATTTTTTCCCTTTAACCCTAATTCAGGGTTTCTCAACCTCAGCACAACCAATACTTGGGGCCCAATAATTCTTTGTCATGAGGACTATCCTGTGTGTTACAGGATGTTGAGCAGCATTCATGGCCTCTACTCTCTAGATCCCAATAGCATCACCATCCCTAGTTGTGGTAACAAAACGCATTTCCAGGCATTACCAAATGTCTGCCGGGTTTGGGGGAATCACTCCCAGTTGGGAGCCACTGTTCTAATCCTTTGGCTAGCATCTCCTTACCCCATTAGCACAAAGAACTTCATGTGTGCGTGTGAGGGGGTGGGGAATAGAATTCTAATTTTAAAATTTTAGCAATAATATTCATCAGACACACACAAAAAAGGCACAGTAAGTATGCTGACCACTACTGACTGGCAATCTCTCTTGGTTTATTTGTTTTAAGAATGGCACAAACTACTTGAGTCAATTCTTATGTGGGACCACAGTGATTTTTCTCCCTGTATGGTTTTACTTGCAAATTCTTCCATTGCTGTGGGAAGTAGAAGTATTAAATTAAGAGGCAAGAGGTTGCCCCAGTTAATCAATTCATCATTTAACTGAGCCCCTAGCATACTAGGTTATTTAATCCAACTGTGCTACATTGAACATTTTATAGAGCTTGTGGGAGCCATTTTAAATCTTCCAAACCAATGGTAGGTAAACACAACTCCTCAGGCCACTGTAGCATTACAGTGGAAGGAACAAGGAAGTGCCAGCCAGAAAGCTCAAGTTCAAACTCAGGCTCTGCTGCTTCCTGGTTGTATTATTGTGGGAAAACCTCTGAATCATCTGTGCGTTGGGTAGCTACTGAGCACACATCAGGAGAATAACGCCCGTTTCTCCTGAGTGCTTGTGAGAGCCCAGTGAACTAAGTTTTGAGAGCGCTGATATTTGAATTAATATCTCCCTTCCCTCGCAATGTCCATGATCACACGGGCTGTTTAGGGCAAAGATTACAAGGTAAATAGAGGCACTTATTGCTATTATAAAATGCCCACCTGTTTCACTAACACATACATACTTGGAAAATGTGGGACTGGATGACATCTTTTGTGCAGATAATATTTGGACCATTAGCAGTGGTTCTACATACATTAACTTATTGTGAGTAAGACAATCAATGAATCAATGATTACATCAGGCCAAAATCCAGTTAACTGATGCCTGGCTCATGCCTTTCCTTTTCTATAAATCAGTGATGGCGAACCTATGACACGCGCGTCAGAGGTGACACGCGAACTCATTTTTTTGGTTGATTTTTCTTTGTTAAATGGCATTTAAATATATAAAATAAATATCAAAATATGTCTTTGTTTTATTATGATTGCAAATATCAAAAAATGTCTATATGTGACACGGCACCAGAGTTAAGTTGGGGTTTTTCAAAATGCTGACACGCCGAGCTCAAAAGGTTCGCCATCACTGCTATAAATGTTTCTGGAAGCGTTATTAGGGATTATAGCTCAAATGGGCAAGTTCA
The DNA here is from genome assembly GCF_014108235.1 of Myotis myotis. NCBI lineage: Eukaryota > Metazoa > Chordata > Mammalia > Chiroptera > Vespertilionidae > Myotis > Myotis myotis. Next base: position 10,476,861 of record NW_023416315.1, read on the forward strand.
TTGGCTTCCCGGAAAACAGTTTGGACCTGAAGAGGGAGCACAGTCCTGGCCAGTTTTGCTCAGTGGTTAGCGTGTCAGCCATGCACCAAAGGGACACAGGTTTGATTCCCAGTCAAGGGCACGTGCCTGGGTTGCAGGTTCGATCTCTGGCCCTGGTCGGGCTCATGTGGGAGGCAACTAATCCATGTGCCTCTTTCACACCTCTCTCTCTTTCACACATCTCTTTCTCTTTCTCTCTCTCTCTCTCTCTCTCTCTCTCTCTCTCTCTCTCTTTCTCTCTCTCTCTCTCTCTCCTCCTCCTCTCTCCCTTCCACTCTCTCTAAAAAGCAATGGAAAAATACCCTCAGGTGAGGATTAACAAAAAAAAACAAAACAAAAAAAGAGGAGAGGGGGCATATAGCCTGGCAACTTGGATAGCTGAGGTAGGGTGAGGAGAGGAGAGGGAATGAGCATCCATGAAGAGGGCAGAGGAAAATTGAGGGCTCAGAAACAAACAAACTTGGCCTTGTTCACAGTTTTGCCTATGGATGACCCTTCAGACAAGGGTTTTCCAGCTTTTAAAAATAGTGTGCTGAAGTAGGACTGGGGAATCCACAAGCAAACGCGGCCCTGTTATTTCTCTCTCTAGAGCCCTTTATACATTCACAGGTAAATGTCAAGAGGGCTGCTGTCTGCCTTCCCACCAGAGCTATCAAGCCACTGGACGCAGCATATATTCAAGGCTCTCGTTACTAAACAGGAACCAAGTGCTGAAATGGATCTCCTCATCCTATTCCTCCACCACCACTTACTACCTTGTGGTCTGTGGAGAGAGATATCTGATCACCAGGGATGTTCCTGCGGTTAGGAAAAGACGGGGCCAGGATGCTTCCCAGCGCCTGAGCCTGGTCCCCAGGGTCTGTTTACCCCACTAACACTTTCTGCAGAGCCCAAAAGACATTCCTGGAACTGGCAATTGCAAACTAACCCACGTGCCCAGGAGCAAGGGTCCCAGGTTTAGCAGCTATTAATTAGGCTAATGACTCCCAGGGCTGCAATTACAAACCCAAAGAGCCACTTAGCATCTCTTCTTGAATCTCCTGTTCCTGTAATGCTGATGTCCCTAAAAGATTCATTTGCAACCACTTACTGATTACATTTACTCCAGTATATTGTTTCAGATGGACAGGACGGAAAGCCAATACGGAATATTGACCTCAGCAGCATCCCGTGATTACGCAGGCTGCCCCAGCTATCATTAACCACCCTATTTTATTTTCTGAGTGACAAAAACACTGCTGGTGACAGATCCGTGACCTTTCCCCTAGAAATGTTATGAACTGAACGAGCTGCAGAAATGACAGGAGGGATGGATGTCAAATGGGTTGTTTTAATGCTACGTCAGCATCCACAGCTCCAGTCTTGGGTCCTGATGTTGGAGGACATTTTGGTAGGGGGCTATTTGCTTTCCATTTGAAAGATACAACCTAAAATCAAGCTAAAGGACGGAAACAATAGACCCTTCTCTGTCTACAAAAACAGACACTTCTAGCCAGCTCTCAGGAGCAAGTTTTACATTTTTCAATATTTTTATTTTAAATCAGAACAAAAAAAGATCTCAATTTAAATAATCAAATATTTAAAAAAAAACAGTTTCAAAGTACATTTTGAGCATACAAATGAAAAGGCAATTAAATAAACAAAGTAGAATTCTCTTAAAAATCTGCTTGCATGTGTGTTTGGGTCAAATGCACAAATCCAAATTTTATGGGTCAAATAATGACTCCTGACACACAAGAACGGCGGCAATAAGAAGGTGGAGCTGTGTCCCTTGGTAAAGCAGGAGTGAATCCACCTGCTCCCTGGGCCTCCCCTGGTCTCCTCTCCCACACACACCCCCCGCCCCCCCTTGCCACGAACTTCACCAAGAGTTTCCCTCTGGCCTGTTCTTACAAGAGCTGTAGTTCTTAAAAGGCTCCAATGTCAGGAGGTGCCCTGGGCCCATTAAATCAGAACTCTGATGTGGGCTAGGAATTGATATTCTCTACAAAGCTCCCAGTGATTCTAGTGGGCAGCCTGGCTTGATAGTCAGCAATGTAGTTACAGGGATAAAATGTTATCATTCTGGCTGAAATAAACATGATACAATTTTAATCTACTGAAATAACTAGCTGTCTTCTTAACAGAGAAAATAGTAAACAAAAGTAAGAAAGTTTACAGACAAAAAATACTCAAAAATAATTTAATATAAAAGAAAGCAATCCAAACTGGCAATCCTAAAAGGAAGATTCTTTTTTACATTTTTGTGGATTTGTTTGTTTAAATATAATAAAAGTAAGTATGACTTTAGCCACAGACCTTAATGTTTATAATTTTTAAGTAGTGCTACTTATTTTCAGCTGTGGTTCATGGAGGAAGGAATGAAAGAAAAGGAAAGAAAAGAGACAGAAAATGGATTTCAAAATTCCAAGGCAAATAATTTCATGGCTTATGCTGTAGCACAGGGTCAAAGCACTTAAATTATAAAGTTTAAGGTGCAGTAATTCAGAAATAATATATTTTCAAAAAGTCCTGGCCACCTGTAAATGTCAAGGGAAAAAGAATAACATGGAATTAAATCCACTATGCATTCTTTGTTTAAAAATTCACACCAGCTAATTAATACTAAAATATGGTGAGCATTTCTTATCAAACAGAAAAGAAAGGTTTCACTTTTCTTTACTAGAACATACTTCTCTAACCACAGAAACAATTGTGATGGTTTTTTAAAACATAAGGGAGAAAATGGACAACTTCTGCATGATCCATTTCTAGGAAGATATAAATTTACCATTTGCTAACATGTTCTAGGTTTTGGTGAGGTGTTAATCATACTTTTGAGGAAAAATATACAACAACGACAACAACAACAAAGGGTAAAAAAGCTTTTTACTCAGTCCACTTGCCTCTTTCGTGTACATTTCACAGGTTCATTGTTGGACATTACCTAAACAATGCAGAACTAAAGGGAAGCTGCAGTGTGCTTTTAAATGTGTGGTTAGATTGTATTTGTGAGCGTTTGATGTTCTTTAATAACCTCAAGTAAAAGGCTGAATGCATTCAACAACAGTAGCTGAAAAAAGTGCAATGAGTCATATTACAGGAAAATGGAGAAAAGGATACAGGACTCTCCACTGAACACAATCCTATATAGTAGGCAATCTGTGATAACACCCTTTTCATTTCAGTTCAGTCCCATAAAATTACCACTAACATTACAACTCATGCAGAACACAGATAAATGTAAAAATGTCACAGAATTCTTCCAGATGGGACTTTTAGTTCCACTAGATCACCATCTACTTTTTTACTTGTCTAATATATCATTACCACCTTCCATAAGTTAATTTTCTTTCCACTGACCATGTAAATCACAAATCAATTTTCATTTAAAATGCCTGACTACAGATTGCTTCTGAAAGCTCAGAGCATATGCTTCAGTGAACTTCTCCAACATCCTTAATGTACATTAGAAAAATGTTGTGCTTTAAAATTTTTTCTTTTAAAGGAATTAATTTTACATTAAAATCTAGCCTGAGACCTGAAGCAGCCCATTCTCCCCCTGAAATGCAGATGCATTTTCAAGGCATGGAATCACGCACATGTGTTCAAACATTTGTCATGATAAAACAAATATGGCAACATTGTACACCAGCATAAAGTGCAGCAATGAACCCACACATTTATCACACACACAGGCATATAGCCATATAGTGCAGTTTTAAAAATAAAATTATAGATCAAATTTTAGATAAAGTCTCTTTTATACCCGATAATTCTGTGAATATGGTGGATGAAAATTTTGCTATGTGGAAACACTTTGAAATCTGAGTTTCTCTTTAGTGAGGAAAAAGGAGTTCAACCTCAGTACACTGATTTTCTAGGAATGTAAAATATCCCGATTAAAACAATAACTTGTGAGAGAGCTGGGCAGTTATGGACCCCCCAAATCATTATGAAACAGCAGCAGTGATTGTTTTTTTGGTTTACATTTCATAATATTATCAACCTTGTGACCAATAAATTATATTTTCAAGTCGCTGGTCAGGATAAGATAAGGTTCTATGGTTCGAAGATGTGTGTGTTGGGGAGAGTCTATGGGGTCTCAGTGTACCCTCAGTAGTACTCTGCCCTAATCATGCCTGTTTATTCCCATAAAAGGGGTAGTTTAGCTGAAGATATAACTGAGTATAAACCTGGGCAGAAATGCTGGGTAGGTTAACAATTTCAATAGCTACTTTCGTTCTTTTTTTTAAGTGAAGACATGCAATAGCATTAGTGTTTTGAACTGCAAATAGTCTCAAAGCAAGACTTTGCGGTTAAAAGAGAACACCACCTAAGAAACACAACTGTCTGACTAGAATTTGGCTAAAAAATTAATCCTATTTTATGACTCAGCCATTAATCTCCTGAATAAAGCATGTAAGATGGTTTGATGAGCACAGATGACTTTATGATTTTCGAGGGGGCTTTTGTACACCAGCTCTTTTCTTGGAGGCGACCAGCCTACTACATCCTGCGTCCTGTTCTCTGTCAGGGCATAGTGTAGATGGCATCAGTTATGAAAATGCAAAACAACTTGTTGGTGAAGCATAGCTCTGCTAAGTGCAGTTCACACGTGACTTCAACAATACCATCTATTGCATATGAAAATGCACAAGGAAGGTCTAATAATGTATTAGGCACATGGAATTGGAAAGAAATGATAAAGGAGAGAACCAACTTATGTTTCAAAATATAACTTGAAGCTTAAACGATAAAAATTCAGGCTAGAATAAAACAAGAGCTAGAGGACAGCACTTACTAGAAAAGTAAATATCATATTTCAATTTATTAGAGAGTGGTCCCCACCAGACCGAAGCATGAACATTGTAGATACATTTATAGCATTCGAAGCAGGAAGTAAAGCAATACCAAGCATGGACAAAATTCATATGATTTGGGAAAGAACTCAAAAGAAGGGAGAATTTCAAGATTGGAAAAAATGCTGCAAAGGAGTTCCGGCTGCTGTGGCTCAATTGGTTGAGCACTGTCCTGTGCACCAAAAGGTTGCTGGTTTGATTCCAAGTTAGGGCACATACCCAGGTTGTGGGTTCGGTTCCAGGTTGGTGTATGGGAAGGAGGCAACCGTCCCATGTTACTCTCTCAGTCTCCCTTCTCCTTTTCCCTCTCTCTCTCTACAAATCAATAAAAATATATTTTTAAATGCTGCAAAGGAAAAGAAAACTATTGTTTAGGTCCTGAGTCTCTTCAAACATTACTTCTGTTTAATTTCAACAGTTAGCCTGCCACTGAGCAGGCCACTATTTGAAAAATTTCTTCAAGGAACTTTTTTATTTTATTTATAGGTGGTTTTTTGGGTTTTTTTTTTGTCCAGTGAAATCTTTAATTGTAATGGAAGTCAATAGGAAAAGCATTTGCATGGCAGGGGGATTTTTTCATGGCAAATACTGCTAGCATCTGCATATATAACACATTTAGATATACCTGAAAATTTAAACCCAACTGCAATTATACAAATATAATAATAATACTTACTATCTGAAGGGCATACAACAGAAATAAGTCAACTTCTGAGGTGTACATTCTCCTTAATATTATTTTAAAATTTGGAATCAGACATAAATATGATTAAGCATTATCAGGAGAAGTCAGTGGGTAACTATTCTCTCAAAAATGTTCTTTCAACCACAATGAGATACCACTTCACACCTGTTAAGATGGGGATTATAAAAACATAAGCAACAAAAAACAGAGATAAGTACTGCCAAGAAAATGGAAAACTGGAACCCCGTGCACTGTTGGTGGGCATGTAAATGGTGCAATCACAATGAAAAAATCATATGACGATTCTTCAAAGCAATTAAGTATAAAATTACCACATGACCCAGCAATTCCACTTCTGGGTATATACCCCAAAGAATTGAAGGTAAGGACAAAGGTTATTTCTACACCCATACTCATGGCAGCATTATTCACAGTAGCCAAAAGGCAAAAGCAATCTGAGTATCTATCAACAGATAAATGGATAAACAAAATGTGGCATATACATAAATAAAATATTATTCAGTCGTAAAAGGAAGGAAATTCTGACATGCTACAATATGAATGAATATTGAAGACATTATGTTAAGTGAAATAAGCCAGTCAAGAAAGGACAAATATTGTACAATTCCTCATATATGAGGTTCCCAGAGTAGTCAAATTTATAGAGACAGAAAGTAGAATGGTGGTTGCCAGGGGCTAGGGGTTGGGGGAATGGGGAGTGATTTTTTTTGGTTAATCCTCACTTGAGGATATTTTTTCCCATTAATTTTTAGAGAAAGAGGAAGGAAGGGAGGGAGGGGGAAAAAGAGATATCAAGAGAGAGGAGAAATATCGATATGAGAGAGACACATTAATTGGTTGCCTCCCACACATGCCCCAACTGGGGCTGGGGATGGAACCTGTAGCCCAGGTATATGCCCTTGACTGGGAATTGAACCTGTGACCCTTTGCTGTGCAGGCTGATGCTCTGACCACTGAGAAACACCGGCCAGGGCAGGACTAGCCACATTTCTGGTGCCCAATAGACAAATGTGGCTCCTGGCTACCACACTGGCCTTTCCAGCTCTCCATAATAAAAGTAGCTCTCATTCACTGTGCACTTACTGTCAGCCTCTACACTAGCATGTTTCGTACAGCTCACATTGTCCTCAAACAACTCTGTAAAATATCGGAGGAAAAGTAAAATAAAAAGAGAGATGCCAATAAACTTTTTGCAGAATTTAAATACTTGTTAATAATATTAAAACAATATATGTGAGCAAAACAGACCTCAGAAATCAAGAGTGCCTTGCACAGGTTAAACAGCTAGCAAGCTCTAGGGCTGGAATTAAACCAGGTAGCGTGGGACTCATGACCCACGCTATTAACCACCATGCCCAAAGGTCACCTACGGACAGAGACTTTCTCCTTAATTAATCCTCTCCTGACCTCTTAGCTTCTATATTAACTGGAGACCTCACATCTTAGTCTTGTCAGACATTTGGATTTTTAGTTGGGAAAACACCTAATCTGGGCCCAGAGCTCGTGATTTGCACACCCCTCTCTTTTGCCCCTCTCCTGTCCAGGGGCTGGACAATGGGATCTGATTCAGAATCCCTTCAAAACAAGGTAAAATGCAGGAAAGCAGCAACTTGCAAAAGAAAGGGAAAGACTGATATGATTAAGCTCAGCGCACTGCAGCCATCTTTGATCCTTTTGTCTATGTCTATTGCTCAACTGCTTGACAAACTTCTATTTCTAGCCTCTCCATAAAAGCCTCCCTAATTGGGGAAGTAGTACACCTTTTATGGCTTTATAATAAACTGGAGGTGAGTACCAGGATGGAATCAAAGGAAATAGAGCTCCAGTAGCTGCTGCTGCCGGGCTTGCCTTGTGAACATGGCTTAGACAATATTTCATCTGTGCTGACACCTTTCATTCTCAATTATGTGGCTGCTGTCAAAACAAATCAATCAAATTATAGCACTGTGTCTTCATGTTACAATTCCATTGTAAGTTAGGGACATTAGCTTTGAAATATATGGAAGTATAAATTTTATCTCTATTATTTATTTAATGCAACTTTCTCCCATGTGAGTTATTTTCCAAACACAGCAAACTCAAATTATCTTATGTCAAATATTGAATATATATGTGTTCTGCTAAGAATTTCTAAAATAATGGCACCCAGGGGAACCGAGATGCCTAAGAGTGTATTAATGCACCTGCACCTGTGTGCTAATCTTAATCCAGTGACAAATGGCAAACATACAAAGTTCTTTTTCTCTGTTTATTTATTTTTGTTTATTTAAACTTGGTGAGCACAGTTGATGAACATAAGTTGGGAGATGAAGATGACACTACACCAAAGAAAAAGGTTAATGTGGAAACTAAAGGTTTTCAGAGGTTACTTTTGCTTACAATAAGACATAATTTTCCAAGATAAACCGTTTCCAAAAATTAAAACTATATTATCTAAACTGCAATTTTCTCAAGCACAGAATCCTCTTCTTCAGCACCAAGCATCACAATGCCCTGTGTAGCTGCAGTTGGCATCAACCAAAGTGTTTTAGGAAGAAGGAAGACAAAAAAACCTCAAACATTTTCATTTTGAAATTTTAAGACTGCAACTGCATTTTTAAATAATAGATTTAAACAATTGGGTTACTTTTCAGCAAAAGAGCAAACACTGTTGAAGCTTTTATGTACAGCTCTTAAAATAGGTTCTTTATACATGGAAACTTGGCATGTCTTTAGAAGATAAAAACCAAACTGACAGTTCTTATTCTTTGGCTTCTTCTAATTGCACTCTGGCTATATAAGGGTCAGCAACAATCAAAAGTTCCATCGTGAATGTGCAGATTACGTCCAAAGAAAGAGAAGCAAACCCAGCCCAACAGGAGCCCCCGCCCAATTCGGTGCAGAATAGACATACATGTTGGGAGTCTTTCTCCATCTCCACTGGGCCTGCATCTTCCTCTGCCAGTGGCTTGAACTGTTGTGTTCCTTCCCTACCCTGTTCTCCCCCCGAAGTCTCTCCCCACCCTGGCTACGGTCATATATGTTGATGGTTTCAGGATCTCCAGCACCAAATCTCATCTTGAATTCTAGATCCATGTATTTCCATTGAAATTTTCTACAGGAATCTTGAACTGATCCTGCCAAACTGAATTAGCAATCTCCCTCTCTTTCCTCTTACCACTCTAAGTTTAACCCATCACCAACTCCTACCGAACCCACCTTGTTTATGCCTCCTAACTGAGTCCTCTGCCTTTCATCGGTGACACCAGCATCCTTGCTCTCCTGGATTGCCGCCACATCCCCCTTCCGAACTAGGAAGGAGTGCCTACCACAGCACCTGCAAATGGCAGATGCTTCGTAAGCATTTGTGCACAGATCACGAGAAGAAAGGAGGCTCAGCTTTTCCCTGGAGAGGGCCGAGGAATAGAAGCTGTGATTTCTCACTGGGAATCTGCTCTGCAGTAAGTGCATACACAAGAGAAGGCAGGACTGTGGGAAGCAGTATGGAGTTACCTCAAAAGATTACAAATGGACCTGCCTTATGACCCATTACTCCTCTACTGGGAATTGATCCGAAGAAACCCGAAACACTAATTGGAAAAACTATATGCACCCTCATGTTCATTGCCGCATTATTTATAATAGCCAAGAGCTGGAAACAGCCCAAGTGTCCATCAGTAGATGAGTGGATTTAAAACAAACAAACAACTGGAATACTATGTGGCTGTAAAAAGGAAGAAAATCTTATCCTTTGTGACACAGATGGACCTGGAGAACATATGCTAAGTGAAATAAGCCAATTAGAGAAAGACAAGCACCATACGATTCACTCATATGTGGAATGTAATGATCAAACTGAACTACCAAGCAAAATAGAGACAGACTCATAGATAGAGAAGCAGTCAGATTGATCTGGAGGAATGGGGAGGAGTGGAGGAATTGGGCAAAGAAAAAAAAAAAGAAAGAGACATGGACAACAGTGTGGTGTTTGCAGGGGTGGGCGGGATGGGAGGCAGTGGGCGAGGACATTGAGGGGATAAAAGGTGATGGGAAAAATTAAATTTAAAAATAAACATGTATAGAACACTTTAAAAAAGAGAGAGAAGACAGGCCTTTGTTGGGGAGCATTATTTCTCCATTCTCTAAACATGGGGCAGAGGGGAAGTGGGGGCCATCTCTAATTTCCCTACTTTCAGAACCTCCCCACTTCCTGCCCATACAGAAGTACCCTGTAATTGGCTCCAGAGAAAATCTGAAAAAATAATCCCAATTCCCTCTCATCCGTGACAATGGAGCGAGACTGAGACACATGTCCAGCCTCCCCTTTCGGGCATCAGGGCCTCTCCAGGGCTGCCATCTTGAAAGGAACTCGTCTTGGAATCCAATCCTGGTAGCACCTCCGAGGATAGACACGTTGCTGAATGTCATCAAGAGCCCTGATGGATTTACAGTCTTATTATGTGCAAACTGGGGATCACACGACTCCCCTGCCTTTTGCTTTGGAAATACTTGCTTTGGCTTTGCGTTGACATTTATGTGGCAGCTGGAAACCATTATCCTCTGACAATGCTTTATTCCACTGACAGTATCTTTTCCTACACAGTATAGTAGTCATCCTCCTCACTCATGTGCTTCTGGTTTAATCTATGCCCAGGGCCTGGGCAACGCCTGCTTCAAGGATAATGTACTGGGGAACAGGCTCTCCTGCTACTTTAAATAAAAAGTCTGAAGCTTCAGAGATACAGAGGTTTAAAAAACTGCCAAATTAAGACACATGGAAACAGCTTTTCATAACTTCTTTATGGTGGATTTGGCATTACTGGATGGCATGTCATGTGGGGCTCCTCTGAATAACAGTGCAAATATAAATTTATGTACTAAGTATTTTTAATATTGGACTGTGCACCAGCCACGAACCAGAGGTTGAGAAATCATTGCATAGGTAAAAGCCAGAGTCCGTTCTCCTCATTTCTGTGGCAGGCACTGCCTTGTCCTTTATCCTTTCTGTGACTGATATTAGACCTCTGCCCACATGGTCACGATGCCCCTGGGAATGCGACGTTCTGAGTGTGGGCATCATGAGACTAGCACAAAAGTCAGTCCAAGGAACAGCATTGCGCATGGTCGCCTACTTGTTTTCCTCTTCAAGAACGATACCAGAATGATCCGTCCACATTCCCACCCCCCATCCGTGTCCCGCCAACAATTTCTCCTGTGGTCAATAAAGTCAAGGCATTTAAAGGCAATTGTATTAATATTAAATGTTGCTCATACATAATGGATGTAGAGAGATGCTTTGTGGTTGTATTGTTTTTAATTTGAGAATTAATCCACTTGGAGTTGAGAGATGCTTTCTTACAAAGGCGGTTAGAAGGTCAAGACAACAGGCCCATGGACAACGTTGTCAATGCTAGTAATGACGTTTTGGATATGATCTTTCACCTGACTGCATACAGAGTATTTTGATTTTGAAATAATACTTATTAGTGTAGAATCTTTAAGAAGGAAAGCAATCACCCATTACATCTCACTGTCTAGAATCCACAAGTAACCCTTTGTTGTATATACTATTTCTCTTTTCCTATTTCTGAGGCGTGTGGGGGAGGGGCTTCTGTTAAACAATTGGGATCAAACTGTGTGCATTTGAAATCTTTATTTTAGTGTTAGCATCTGCTTCTGAGAAACAGAGCCATTAACATTTTCTTTAATGGGACAACTTGGGTTTCTCATTTCCATGAGGATTTTCCCAGCTTTCATTTTACAGAAATACTGGGGACGGGGTACAAGGGAGATGATAGGTTTGATGCTTTCTGGGGAAAGAGTGCTTCAGGCAGAGGGCACAGCCTGAGCAGAGGTTCCTGGGTAGGAGTACATTCAAAGAGCACCCGGGAAGCCAGAAGCCCTCACATCAAGGCTGACTGAATTGCAAGAGGAAGGTGTAAAAGCGAGAAAGCAACATAAATTAGGCTGAAGATATATGTCTTGGAAAAACCTTTGGCACACGGAACTGACTGAAAGCAAAAGGATCGGAAGCATTCTTGGATTCTGAGAGAACTAGATTCCCAAAGAAGCTACAAATCTTTAACTGTTGAAAACCTCAAGCAACTGTTGGCCCCCAAGCTTCCATAAGCCTCCAAAGAAAGGTATATTCCTCAACTTTTTCTTCAGATGTGGCCAAGGAAGATAATGAGCAGGGAAGGATCTCCCAGCAGTGCAGCCAAGGGTCTTCCCTAGAGATGCTCAGTCGAGGATCCTCTCCCTGTCCCCAGGGGAGAGGGCCTTCAGGATGTCTGCCTACTGGGACATAGGAATGCCTATGGATAAACTAACTGTGGCATATTCTTACGATAGAACACTACTTGGAAAGGAAAGAAACTGCAGATCTACACAACAACATGAGTGAATCTCAAAGACATTATGCCCAGCAAGAAAAGCCAGACATGAAAGAATACATACTGCACGGATCCATTTATATGAAGTTCTAGAACAGACAAAACCAATGCATAGTAACAGGAAGCAGGTCAGAGCTGCCATATTAGAGGGAGGTATTGACTGCAAAGAGACAAAAGGGAACCTTTTGGAGAAAGTGGAATGTGTTATGTATTGACTGCGGTGGATGGAGGTTGCAAGGGTGTATATAATTATCAAAACCCATAGAGCTGAGCACTTAAGATTCATGAGTTTTACTGTATGTAAATAATACCTCAATTAAAACAACAACAAAGCAAACAAAGAGGAAATCTTATGTAACCTGCACATGAAATCCCTAATCCCAGAATTAGTCCCACATACTCTACTTGGCACAGCCTTTAATTTGGAGACTCACAGAAATCCAGGGCAAGTTTCATGCCAGTGCTAAGGGTAGGAGAAGCCATCCTTGGCCTTGAGTTTCAACTTGCTTTGAATCTAATTGCTTTTCCATGTTCTAAGGTAAGCAGCACTCTCTAATGTACTTTTTAGTAATTAATTTAAATGTTATGCTGGAGTTCACTGGAAAGTTCATAGTTTGATATAAGTTTCCTAGGTAGTACATTTATATTCTCCATTTATGTTGCCCTTAGTGATTAGTGGGTTATCCCACATGGCCTGTGTGATGGGAACAAGTCACTACTCTGAATCATCTATCCTAAGTGTAGACCCACCTTTGCTGTCCCACTAAACCCCTTTGCTACTTGTGGTCATTTGTATTGAGGCTGTATTTATCTATATTTTCTCCTCTAATAAAAAAAAATAAAAAAATCCAATACATTTGCAACTTGAAACTCTAATCCCCAAATCTCATTCCAGGATCACCGAGGCAGGGATACAGGGCTATCCCTAAAATTCTGCAAGATTTCCAACTCCCTCCTCCCATCTGTTTCCTTACAGGGAGATCCCATCATTGATGAGACAGGAGTGCGTCTCGTTCTTAAAGGGAGGATTAGAGGAGAAGGGACAACAGTCACAGGCCATGCAGATGGCTTTTCTTTTTCAGCAATGAAAAGCTGTTGCTGGGTAAAATCTTGGAGCAATAGTTTCGGTAGTGCTACAATTATGCAAGAGAACATCCCTTAGTTTTGGGGACATGAATATACTAACAGAAGGAAGAATATTCCCAAATAAATAATTCCTTTCAACCATTACCCCCATTTAGAGGCCTGGGGTGGTTAGGAACAACAAGAAAATTAATGAGGACACTTTTCATAGTCACATGGCTCACCATCACCCTGAGATGCTCAGAATCCAGAGATAGTTGGAGTTGCCAAATGAATTTTGAAAAAGCTCCCAGACCAGCTTGACCATCAACTCCAATGCACTTCCCAAGATGAGGCTATAGGGAATTTATGTGAGCAGCACCAAGGGATACAAAGAACTAGTGCTCTTACTGAACTTCATTAGGACCTTGGGATCATTTTCTGAAACCAAAGATGCCAAAAAGAACCAAATTCCAAACTATAAGCTAATACTAAATTTGATATTGAGAGAGAGAGAGAAAAGGAACGTCTTGATGGAAGTTCATACTGGACAAGTTGCTAATTCTGAACCCTTAACATAACAAAGTAATAAAGCCTTAAGAATAACAACCTGTAGTACAGATATAACAAGCCTGTTGTTTTTTTTTTGGACCCTGACTTTGGTGTCCATTTTAACTAAGCAGGATTAATCCATGTCCTACAAGCTCCACAAGCTTATGTTTATTTATAATATCCAATATTCCCATAAGCGCCAATGTTCCAAATGGAAGGTTGCATTTAGATAATGGCTATTTCTTCATTAAGATTTCATCATCCACCTACATTAAAAAGCTTCTCCCTACACTTTGCTGCTTTTGCTTTCACCTTGTTTATTCCTGCCTTATTTGCTTAATCTTGAGATCCTAGCTTCTCAGGCACTCTCAAATATCAAACAAGCAAAGTTTGTGCATTAATGTGTCCTGCGCATGCATGATTTATGAACGGCAGCTTTCCTGGCACAATTGAATGGTATAAGAAAGACTTTGTTTTAAACGTTAAAGTAAAAGTCAAGAAGTGGCAGCAGTGGTTGGGATATGAGAACATAACAGTGTGTAAAGAAATTTGGGTCAAGAGTTAACCAGTTTTTACTTGGTCTATTTCTTAATCTGTGGACTGATGCTCTGACCAATTTAATAGGTTCTAAGGAGCCCTAACATTTGATCAACTAAAAAAGTACTTTATATTGTTGTTCTGAAAACTTACCCAACCAAACTCTCACTCTGCAGAAAAAAATTTAGTCGTTAACATTTATACCAATAGAGAAAACAAATATCTTTGACTAGTCCAAAATAAGTGTTTTCTCTTTGTTAAGCATCCTCATCAAGTTTTTCCTCTTTAGAACTCATTTTTAAGTCAGCTTATCAGTTAGTGTTACCAAGTCTTTTAAAGAAAAGTCAAAATCTTCATACCAACAAGAGAAATACCCTTTCTGAGCAAAGTTAGAATCCAACTTTTGCTATATGCTCATGCAACAGAAAGACTCAATATTCAAGTCTACTTTTCTTATTATAAACTATGATCTCAAATAATATAATTTTGTTTAATAATTATAACTAAAATATATTTAGTAAGCAAAATAATAAACTAATTATTCCAAATGATACCTTGTTGAGATGTTCCAACCACCTCCTACACAAAGCAGTCATGTCTAACCTTTCTCTGAAGATGACCAAATTGAAGAACGCATGAAATCATAATTCAAGTCTTCAAATAATAATTTTACATGTAAATTTTTTATGTCATGCAATGATAGCTCATAAATGCTTCCAAAGGACCTGAAATTAACTGTAGGAAATGAGAACTGATAAAGCCCAGGGCTTGAGCAAGCTAAGGACTCACAAGACAACTTGATACTTTGCTCCCTACGAAAGCCTCCTATACCCTGTATGGTAGAAGCAGCTCCGAACCACATTCAAGATTCAGAGTTCTTGCCCACTGCAAAGAACACTGGCCCGTGGATGGAGCCCTATGTGGCACACAGACGCAATGGGTTACCTTGTAGATTTTGCAATGGCAGGGTCATAATGCCTCCAGCTGCAGCTGCTGCTACCAGCCCTTGGATGTTGGTGAGATTCGCAGTAGGCAGTGTGAGGACGAGTCCCTGTTGCCCTCCTAGCTGTCCGGCCATGTTGAAGGGGATGAGGATAGGCTGGTTCAGGGCGGGCGTGCCTCCTGGCATCACACCAGCGACAGCGGAGGCTAACTGCTGTGCCGTCAGAAGTGGCTGCAAGGAAACACAATCCTAGCTCACTTTCCAGTGGAACCAAGGCAGGGGCTTTAGACCAATTTTTTCTCCTACTTATGTGAGGTCAGAAAGTTCCTGAACAAGTAGTGAAGAAACATGCTCTGGTCCAGGAAAAAAAAAAGATTGACTGATAGGAAAAAAATAGAAAATCACATTTATTGATATTTTTGGAAAATTCCATTTGGTTCTATCATCCTCTAAGGAGTTCAAACACCTTTAAAAGCAATACCTTACACTTATATATTATTCTTCCAATGAAGTTTCATTTGATCCTACCCTTATATAATTGAAGCTCTGTTAATTTATTCTGTGTTGTTCCAGAAAGAATTCATTGGGGTCAGTGGATTTTTGTTGTTGTTGTTCAAAAATAGCAACAAAATACTATTCTCATCTATTAAATTAGTGAAAGTAATGTAAAAGAGTTACTCTGTGCTGGTAAGTCTGTAGTAACACCATCATGTAGGTTTAGGACATGTACCCTGTCATAAGCCTTTTGGAAAGTAGTTTGGAGATCCATATCAAGAGCTACAAAAATATTCATCCCCTTTTGACTCAGAATATACTCCTAGGATATAGGCTGAAGATATAATTCAAACAGAAAAAAGAAACGCATGAAAGTATGCACTGCATTTTAAAATACATAAACGCTGAAAATAGTTTGTTACAGTACTAAGCTTGATAAGATATCACCTTGTCTTTTAAATGAATCATTATGACACCTTTTTAAAAATAGAGAAAGTTTGTAAGAATACATGAAATAAAATGGAAAATTATTAAGCAACTGATAATGAAATCATTGTTAAAATGAAAAATTTGATAAGATCTAAAAAGAAATATAGAAAAACAAAAATGTTTGATGTGGATAAATTTTAAAATGTCTTAAATATTTCCTTTGTTATCACTCTAGCATTCATTGCCCACTTAAAACAACATTAAAAATATATGTTTACGTCCACTATTTAGCCAATAGCCATGTGCGACAGGAGAGGCAGCCTCATAGGGATGTGCTTTGGGCACTAGACACACTTGAGCTGGGTGAGGGCTCTGCCCCAGAATGATGTAGGAAGGATTCCTGCCCTGGCTGGGCCAGGCGACCCGAGGGGTCATTGATCTTAGAGTCTGTGGTCCAGGGCTTTCATTGAACCCCTTTGGGAACTTGGGGAGACATAATCTCAGGTCCTTTTTTTTCCCTCTAGACAAACCAATGCAAAACTCCTATTGAGGGGTTTCAACTTTTTTGTTTTTAATGCAGCTTTATTCTATAAAGTAAAGGGTCATTCAATATGGGCATAGTACAAAGCCCAATATCTAATAGCCAGGCACTATTCTAGGCTGATGTATGTGTATGAACTCTGTTGCCCTACCACTGAGATACACAGAGGTTAGTGACTTGCCCCAAATCCCACATCTAGGGGGGTGGGGAGCTCAAGGCCAGAAGGCTGCTCCAGAGCCCACATCGCACCCCTTTCTCATCACTCCTTCTCAGTTCATGGAGGAGATTCAGAAAAGTGGAGCTACCGTTTTGCAGAATGAGGCGGGGGAGGAGGGTTGAACCCACTCTCTGCCATTTCCTATAGTTTTTCCTCAAGGCTACGTCTGAGGAGCCCTCTGAGGAAGCCTTGAGACTCCATGCAGCCTAGTTTTAGAACTGCAGCTCTAGACTCTGTGGGCCAAGCTCCTAATATATTTGCTAGACTTATTATCTTCACAGAGATTAACTGTGCCTTAAGAAAAAGAGAAAAGGTAAAGCACAAAAATAAACATATTTTTTTTAGAAATAAATACTAAGTTACAAGCTGGTTCTCAAATTGCTAATGTTATATCATTGACCGTCAGAATTCAAGATAAGAGGGGAGGCAGACTGGTGGCCCTCAGACTGTATACAGGATACAGATTTGGGTGTTTTGGCCTGTACTGTTTTTGAAATTGAATTTGCTGGCTTAAAGCAGGGCATGCAATCTTTAGTTTGTCATGGTGTCCACCACTTCTCTGTTTGGGTCTGCCATGCTTCTTACATGAAACCTGGAAGCCTTAAAGCAGTGGTTCTCAACCTTCTGGCCCTTTAAATACAGTTCCTCATGTTGTGACCCAACCATAAAATTATTTTCGTTGCTACTTCATAACTGTAATGTTGCTACTGTTATGAATCGTAATGTAAATATCTGATATGCAGGATGGTCTTAGGCGACCCCTGTGAAAGGGTCGTTTGACCGCCAAAGGGGTCACGACCCACAGGTTGAGAACCACTGCCTTAGAGTTTGTTGCCCTTGGTAGGTACACACACACACACACACACACACACACACACACACACACACAAAATGTCCTAAGCTAAGCATGAAATCAGAAGGGGCATGGCCAGAAAAAGCTGGTTTCTACAATTCCCACTGAACTTTCTCCGGCTTTCATAAGAGAGTAGACATCTCCCTGGCTTTCGGTCCTCCCGCCCTTGTGCTCCAACATGGACAGTGGGATTTGAGGATAGGGGAACTTGGTGGCACTGGAACAAGAAAGTCAAGACAACCTAAGCTCTAAACTTGGGTTTTCAAGCCTTGAACTGGTGAGCCCTCAAAATACTGAAAGTGACCAATTTCTAGGAACAAAAAGGGGTAGAAAAAGAGAGAGAGAAAGGCTCAAAGATCAGCTTCTTTTTCCATAAACTGGGGTGAACTCTGAAAGCTTCACGCTAAATAACAGAGGTAAAAAGAAAAAAAAAGTCCCAGCATTTTATAATTGTGTTCTACATCTCCATGTAACCACAGGCTGCAAAAAAAATCCACAAATATTAGACTTTAAAAAAATAATGAATGTATTTCTTTATTAATGCAGGGGCTGTATGTGATGTACAGTATTGTCAAACCCAATAAGCTGAACTTGCATTAAAATTGCATTAACTTTTTTATATTAAGTTACGTCTTATATTGCAAAAATGGCTGTAGTAAGGTTGAAATAACTTAATTTTCTTCACACTCCAGTCATTAAAGTTTTACTTTCTAGAAAACTGCACAGTAACTAACACCACAGTTGTAGTGGGTCTTGAAGAAGAAGAAAACAGGATTCCAAATGACTAAAACATTTCCTGTAAAAAAAGAGAGAAAAGTTCTTCCAACCCACTTTTTTTTTAATGGCATTTAATAAATAATGTAGTCATACAGCTTTCCATACAAATATTTATCACCATCTTTTCTCTGTTGGAGTTAATTGGATTGCACTCATTATTATTTATTTGGTTCTTTATACAGTTAAGTCATTCTATATACAGCCTCATGGAAAGCAGTTGAGAGATACTGACCTGTGGCCCAACCGGGAATGGGGGGTGGGTCTGACTGGGCGGGGGGTGGTCAGGAGTGCCTGGGTCTGATAGTGCTGGGTTTCCTCTGGCCCCTGGAATCCAAAAGAGAAGTGCTCCTTTAATACACAAGCCAGCCTGAGAACTGCACAGGACCCCATCTTCCTGAGACATCCCATAACATTAAGGCACAGATGACTTGCCAGAGTGGTTTATCAAAGCTCCAGCACTCAATCACCCGTCAACTGCATACATTTTGCTAAGGACCATTCAGGTTGGCTCAAGTCATCCAGGAGGTAGCAGGCTCTGGCTGCAGGGAGAGTGCCACCATCATCAGTGGTGCTAATGGGCTGGTGTTACACATCAGTTTGCACAGGGTACCCCAAGGCATTGATTATGTGGGAAACTGCATCCTTTTTTAAAATTTAAATATATTTTTTATTGTTGATAGCATTACAAATGTCTCCCACTTTACTCTCCTTTACCCCCCTTCTCCCAGCTCCTACTGACCCACCCCAGGTCTTCACACCCCCATTGCCTATGTCCATGGGCTATGCATATAAGTATATAAGTTCTTTGGTTTATCTCTTCTCATCCCTCAAGCCCCACACCGAGGTATGTCAGTCTGTTCCATGCCTCCATGCCTTATGCATAGGTGGGCGACAGTTAATCTGATTCTCCAAAGCCAGAGAAAGTGTGGTCTCAGACATGACCAAATACAATAACACTGTCCCTTCATATGACTCATACACTTCCGCCCTTCTCCATACACCTTCAGACAATGAATCTCACAAATGTGTTTTCCTAGACACAAAGCCTTTTTAACGTCACCTTACATGATGTCCTAAAAAAGAATATGGGTCTCTTTAAGCAAGCTTCCTGGGTGCTAACTGAAGCAGTAAGAACCCCACACGACCTCCAAGCATAGAACACAACTTACTTCCTTTGCTGAAATCCTGTTGGACACCAAAGCATGCAAAAGGAAATGCCACCAAGACAGCAGCACTTCTGAGCCTTCTTAAACATTATAGCGTCTCTGTGTGGGCTTGCGTGCTTTTTTTCAGGATAAGCCATATAGCAGGTAAGATAGTGGCAGTACAATAAATACATGAGTAAATAAACAAATAGAGCTAGCAGAAAACTTTGAAGGATTTTAGTTGGCAGCTTTTATTTTGTTGATGGTTGAAACCCAATTCCATGCCACCCTTAACAAGGCTCTCTGTCCGGAAATTTGTCCTATGAATAGCAAGTGGAAGACAACTCTGTTTACTGGCCTGTCATGGATGACCAAGAAAAAAAAAAAGATATGACTCTGTCACACTTATAAATTTTAAAGAAGGCATTATTGGTTCATTTAAAACAAATTCTTCTATATATTCTCCAAAGGGACAGACTTATAAATAATGGAAATGTGGGGGAAAAATACTTCAGCACATTAAGCTACAAATAAAATTGACTGCTACATATTATTCAATTGACTTCTATCTCCACTGCGATGTGTCAATCATAATGGCATTTTATAACAGGATTAAGCAATAAATGTGCAAAGCCATTATGCAGAAATCTGAAAATCTGATTAATTTGTAATATTTGTGTGTGTGCAGAAAGTCAGGAATGGACATTGCTTGGGGAATACTTACAAGCATTCTATTGAAATTTCTAAATTGATTTGGAGCAAACTAATAAAAACACAGACTTGCTGACATTTTATAAAGTGAATTCTGTCAAAATACGTTTGGCATTTTAATGATTGCTGTCATTTAATAACAAGGGTTGGATGACCCATCATAAGATGCCAACAATTTCCCCATAATGTGCAGGGAGATCTTTCCTTTAAATTTTTTATATGTGATTTACTTATTGTGCTTGAATAGCAGGGCACTTTAAACTGGAAGCTGTGTTATGCATTGTAAATCTCACATTTTCTCTTCTTATACTATACCCAAAGTCTTATTTTGTCTTAAAATTCTCAGCAAAGCTTTATGTACTTTTATAGAACTAACCAGGTCCAAAGTGATGCTTTTGGTCAAATATTCAGATTAGGTAAATTCTCAAATAGCTAAAACCCCACTTTGGTTTAGTTTTATAAGATGTTTTAAAATTTTGGTTGCTTTCCCATGCTCACCAGGTAGGGGTTTTTACTCAAGACTGTGAAAAGAGAGTTTTATTTTGCACAGAAGAGAAAAACCCTTTACACAATTAAAAAATATATACAATTTAAAAGATTTCTATGCCACGTCAGGCCCTTCAGTTTCATGTTTCTTTCACGAGTACCATCCCCATTTTTGACTCCGTTCCTAATGACATGCCCTTGTAGGGTTTAGGATTCGTCCCATACAGGTACTGTGTCAACCAGAGTGTGTGTTTGTTCCTGTAACTTTACACAGATTACACCTGCTTACGTTTTATTCTCTGTGGCTGGAGGCCCTCACTAGCGTACAGCAGCTTGTTTCGAAGCTGGTTATTTTCAAAAACCATGTTCAGTGCAGTACAGGGCAATTCCACACACTTTTATGTGTAAAATGAAGCCTTTCACAGGCTCTACAAGAGATTATGTATGCTTTCCTGCCCGGATCAAAAGGTAATGTTTCTTCTTAATGCACATCTCCATTTTCCCCAAACACATGTATATCACGCTTAACTTTGTAAGACCATAAACCAATCTGTCTGGCTGTAAGGCAACTCCCAGTTCAGGGGTCTTCTTGGAGCCAGCGGGGGAATCCAGCAGTCAGAATGAATAAGTGACATTGGCGAAGGGTTTCAGAGAGATTTGAAGCAGTGCTTAGCCTACGCCAGCGGAGAACTTGAGGTTAGCTATTCCCATGGGCACAGATATAAAAACATGAACTTAAATGGTTGAGCAAGTTCTTCCTGATCAAGTTCCTAGGAAGCGTGTTACCTCTCTAGAGACCAAGAATGTCCAGAAAGCTTCGGTGGCCTGTTCAGAACTTAATAGTCTGTGTTTTTCAGGCAGCAACTGTGAACTCCAATAGGGCAGGACTGTGTTCGCCAGTTCACCACTTACACCCAGGTGCACTGAAGGCATTTCACTCACTTTGAGTATTCTCTCAGTCGAAATGGAGGCTTGGCTTTTAATTTGGGAGTGGGATAATTCCTTCAAGAGAGGTATTGGCATCCACTTGACTTTTTACTACAATTTAGCATAAATCTTGGAAATATCTTTAAAATCATTAGCTTGTTGGCAAATTTTACCTCAGTTCCAATTTAGATATTAAAAGCAGTTTGTTGTACAATTTAAAAGCAAGAGACACTAGAGAGAGAGAGAAAGGAAGGAAGGAGGGGGGGAGAGAGAAACATCAGTGTGAGAGAGACACATTGATTGGCTGCCTCCTGCATGTGCACCGACAGGGGCTGGGGATCCAACCCGCAACCCAAGTAGGTGTCCTTAACAGGGAATTGAACACAAGATCCTTTGGTGCACGGGCCGGTGCTCTAACCTGGAGTACCACCTACCAGGGCAAAAAGCAAGGATTCTTAGACTTTAAGCTCTGCCTGGGTCTAAATTTAGCTCTGCTACTTCACTAGTCACTAGTATGTGAATTTGGGCTTGTTTCCCCTCTTCTTTAATGTACCAGTCTCCTCTTGTAAAAGCCAGGGAAAATAACAGTACCTCCCTCATAGGATTGCTGTTGTGAGGACTGAGAAAATATGTAAAATGTGGTACCGTGCATACTTGTCACATATGTGCTATTTCTCTTGACCATTATTAATTAATAAGATTTAATATCATATTTAATATTATTTAATTTTCCCATCATATTCACCTGCCCTACGTCAACTTAATACATACTCCCATCCCTATATGTGCAAATCCACATTCCCTCACACACTACCCCAAATGCATACTCTGTACCATCTGACAGGTAAACTAGGATAAAACTTATTTTTAGTTGTTAAAATATCTGCTTGTCAGAGTACTGGTTTATTCAACACCATCCCTCCAGTGTTGATCTCACATCTGAACCCTACAGGCTGCCTGCAGCTCACTCTGCTTTGGAGGGACTGGACTTACCGCAGAACCACGAGGGGTGGGATCCCAGGCACTGGACTCCTCCCTTCAGTGCCTTCCTGAGGAGAGAGCCTCACAAGTTCCCCCCCTCCCCCAACTCAAGGTCAGAGTTCCTGAGTGACTGTCCCTTGTTCCTCATGGCAAGTTACGTACTTATTTATTGATTGGGTATAACGGGTTTTCATCAAGGCAAACTAGGCTCGGCATCCCTCAGCTACTCTAAAATTAAAATAGATGTGCATCCCAGTAAGGAGTTCTAAACCCTATCCCCCATTTTGGAACTGACTTCCAAATAAGCTATTTTAAGAAACAACGAAACACTTTTAATGCGGAGAGGCTATACCTCTTTCTGGAGCCTTATCCCGTTACCTTGGCAAAGAGGCTACAATGGCCATGGCATTGAGAAGGAAGCAGAATTGCCAATATAAATTGCTCACCATGAATAAACCAGTTCTACCTCCTCCTATGTCAGTGATGGCGAACCTTTTGAGCTCGGCGTGTCAGCATTTTGAAAAACCCTAACTTAACTCTGGTGCCGTGTCACATATAGAAATTTTTTGATATTTGCAACCATAGTAAAACAAAGACTTATATTTCTGATATTTATTTTATATATTTAAATGCCATTTAACAAAGAAAAATCAATTAAAAAAATGAGTTCGCGTGTCACCTCTGACACGCGTGTCATAGGTTTGCCATCACTGTCCTCTGTGGTGGCCATGCCTCCCAGGCAATGCACCATAGTCTCTTGTTAATGACCAATGTACTTTTAATGAATCAGGTTCTGCAGAGGGAGCCTTTGGGTTTCTGTGCTCTCTGCATTAGCACAAACATAATCACATGAAAGTTCCAGGGAGCCCTCAGCTTTTTCTGGTATTCATATCTTTCCTGCCCACTGTTTGTGGTTTTCACCAGTGAGCCAGGCGATGCAAAGGTTGCTTATTATCAGATGGACAGTTGAAAGCATTATTATTTTATGTTGGGCATGTGACCCCAGCTAAGCAGGGCAGAAATCCCCTCTAAATTAAACTTCCCTTTCTTTCAATTTCTTCAAGGTTACTAAATGCCAAGAAGGGACTTGGCATTTAGTGAAAGTGTCTATAAAAGTCTTTTCAAAGCCATTGCCACCGTTTGCCCCTTTTTATGGCCAGTCAGGAGTTCTTTATTATACTGGCCACACACACTATACAGGAATCCAGTGGAAATGGAGACTTTAAAGTAATAAACACCCTTGAGAACCAAACATTCATTAATTCATATAAGGATTTGCATGTTTTCATAAGTTCTGTTGTCAAGTACTTGTAACTTCACCCATTGAGGCCTGGAGGACAGAGACTGTCTGAAGACATTAATGTGTATAAGGGATCCCTTTCTTCTTCTAGCAGGTGACTAAGTGGTTCTGCTGATCTTCATTAAAAGGCTTCACAGATGCATGGAAAGTCAGTGAGATTTGGGATATCTAGATGAAGCATA
Source organism: Myotis myotis (assembly GCF_014108235.1). Lineage (NCBI taxonomy): Eukaryota > Metazoa > Chordata > Mammalia > Chiroptera > Vespertilionidae > Myotis > Myotis myotis. Next base: position 10,500,956 of record NW_023416315.1, read on the forward strand.
GCAAGAAACCCTATAAATCCCTTGTGTGGACTTGATTATCTGAAGATGTTTCTGTAATATTTACCAAAGTTATTCAATATCTACTTCAATTCTACAGGCAGACTTAGCCTATATGTGGTATAGGAGACTTTAAATACATTTTGTGCTCTTAAACTTTACTAAATCTCCCTCAGTCTTCCTCCAACCACTTTTTAATCATTGTTTTCACATCCATCTAATAAAAGCAGAGCTGAAGTCCTGTGTTATCCGAGCCAATATAGGCCTCAATTCCTGTAAGTGCTTCCTCTCAGCAAAAAGAAAGATAAAAAGGAGAGAGTCATCAAACATACTCGGGCAACATTCTATGACACACTGTTGGCAGCGTATAGGGTGCTTTGGGGTATGGGTTTTTCCTGAGTACTGCTATGTTTATAAGAGTTTAAGTTCTTTCAAGGCAAAGACTTTTTTTTTAATTTTTTTATTGCTTAAAGTATTACAAAGGGTATTACATATGTGTCCTTTTTCCCCCCGCCCTTGACAGTCCCCTAGCCTCCCCTATTCCCCAGTGTCTTATGTCCATTGGTTATGCTTATATGCATGCACACAAGTCCTTTGGTTGATCTCTTACCCCCCTCCCTCCTGCCCCCCCAACCCTCCCTGGCCTTCCCGCTGCAGTTTGACAATCTGTTTGAGGCAGCTCTGCCTCTGTATCTATTATTGTTCAAAAGTTCATAATGGTCTCTATTGCAAAGACTTTCTAATTCAACTTTGTATCTCCTCCAGGCCAGCTCTGGGCCTTGGCATGTGCATATACATACAGATGTATACATATGCACGCAGACATATGTATACATGCATATTGGTATTTATGTATGTTGTAGTGAGTTGGTATTCTTAAAGTGATGGAGATATGTGTCAATGTAAGCTGAAATCATTTAAACACATATTTTAAAGCACCTAATTTTGTCTAATTTAAAAGCGCCTTTTTTTTTAATCTAAGAAGGCTTGCTCATTTCAACACACTTCTCCCAAGAAATGGACACTTCCTCTGACAAGTTCATTGCTAGGGGAAATGCTCAACCCTGCACTCAATCCAGGGATAAAGTCTCTGCTCTCAACTGATTGATGGGATTCTGGCATGGCCCCATGGATGCCAAGGTTATATATATCCTGTGCTTTTATGCCCATCTATAGAGTTTTTCTTTCTCATGCTCAATCCTACACCAGGGCCAGCTACATAATTTGTGGGACTCAGTGCAAAATGAAAATGCAGGTTCCTGGTCTGTGGCTGGGAAGTCAATCTCCCTTCCCCAGGGCTGCTGCCCAAATCCATGGCAGATGGGTAAAGCTGAGAGATTGCAACCTTTCTTCCGGGACACCTGGACCCGGGGTGGGTATGAAGCCCCTTCTCAGTTGCACACTGAGCCAGGCCCCTGAGAAGGGCAGACGGGAGAAGGTGACAGCACACTTAGGCTTCCAGGGGTCCTGGGGACTCCAGAGGCAGGAAGCAAGGAGCCAAGAGCTTACCCTGACCTGCAGAGTGAGGAAGTAGCAGCTGGACCACTAGATGCTCCAAGACCCATCCACCCACATGCTCTTGCTGTGCCATCAGACTTTACTTACAAAGCACACATTCAAAGATAAATTACTAAGAATTGCAATGCAGTGACCTCAGGGCACTAATCCTGCTGGGTTGGGAGCCTTATGTGCTTGCAGTGGTTACTGACCCTTAAAGCAAGCCCTGCCCACAGTTCACTGCCACTGTCCGTGGATCAGATAGCTACATGGTAACACGAGCCCAAACTCTAGGCTCAGACCAAAGTTAGATGTCAATAACAGGGATGCCTCATCCCTGTCCTCACAGACCTAGATGCCTTCCAGAGGTCTGAACTCTGCACAACCCTTCAGTAGCCAGGAGGCCGCTGATCTGACATTCAGAATATGATTGAACCATGAGCTACAATAGAAAAAACCCACATTAATTCCATTGGAAATGATGGTCTCTGTGTGCAGTCACTTCTAATAATACCCCTGGTACAACATCTCAGAGACCCCCCAACACAGAAAACATGTGGCCCTCCGTCTTCAGTGGCTACACTGTGACTACAAAGAGCAGGTGATCATATAACCAGAGAATATGAACCCTGACTTTCCAGACTCTGAGATTTCATAGGCAGTTACTTTGAAGGAGCGCATTAGTAACTGTGTGACTAGGAAGATATCCACATCTAATTTTGTCAAGTGACACCATTATTAAAATCTGCCATGCGTTGGCATTATCATACGACGACGACATTTTCATGCCCTTCCCCAACCCCAAAGGCTGTGTTCTCCATTTAAAGGGCACTCCTTGAAACTGAAGAAGTTTCCTCTAATGAAAAACTCACTGCACTGGACTTTAGTTCCCCCTTCGACCCGTGTCTGTCTTGTTGTAGAGGGCACTGCTCTGTCACAGAGCACTGGGGGCTTCTGTGGACGTGGTTGGATTCCTCCAGGCACAGGAAATGTCTGACCAAACACTCCTAAACTGTTTCTTCTTTCGAATAAATAATTCCTCTTTTCCCTCAATTCTTTTTTAGAGACATCATATAATTTTCTTTGCCTATATGTAATGTTTTGTATGCCAGACAGTACATTATATATAATTTTCTCAACCCTTACAATAACCTTATAAGGAGTTTATGATTATTAGGTCCACTTATACAGGAAACTAGACTTTATAGAGGTTAGCTCACTTCTCTATTACATAACAAGGAAGTCACAGAGAAGCAGCTATACCCCAATCTGTCTGATGAAGGAAGGTGCACATCTCCACCTAGGCTATCTACTGCTCAAATATTCTGTAACAGCTACCATTTAGTGAATACTTCCTATGGGCCAGATACATTGCTCAGCATTTTATATCTATTTTCTCATCTAATCTCCCCTGAAGCCCTGTGTTGTCAGGGTTATCATTTCCGTTTTACAGATGTGGAAATTAAGATTTAGATAACTCAACTATGATCATACAGTTAGTGAGTGACAGCATCAGCGTTTGAACCCAGTTCCTTAGACTTCATGACTACACTACCCTATGCATCAAATGCAAATGTATCAGGGAGACAGAACACAATGAATTCCCAATGCCATGACAGAAATTGCGTTTTCCAGATATTTTCCTAGTGGAGCATGACTCTAGAGCCCTTTAGGCCCAGATCTGGGAAAGTGGGTGATGGAGGAGAGGGAATGGCACAAATGATGGCTGCCACTCTTAATTTAGGGTCTGTTACTCAAGGCATGATCTCTGGACCAGCAACATCAGCACCACTTGGGACCTTGTAAAAAGTTGGGGTGGCAGGTCCCAGCCCACCCAGGTCTCAGACCCACTGAATCAGAATCTGCAATGGAACAAAACCCCAAGGTGATTCATACCCATCTTAAGTGGGAGAACACAGTTTTGTTGTTGTTCTTCTTCTTTGTTTGCTTTAAAATATGTTTGTATTGATTTTTTTAGACAGAAGAAGGGAGAGGGAGAAAGGGAACAAGAGAGAGAGAAAAACATCCATGTGAGAGACAAACATCAATTGCTTGCCTCCCATATGCTCCCCAACCGGGGACGGAACTCACAACCTGGGCATGTGTCCTGACCGGGAATCAAACCGGCAACCTTTCAGTGCAGGGGAGGACATTCAACAAACTGAACCACGCCAGTCAGGGCAAAGCACTGGTTTTGAGTTTATAGCTCCACTCCCTTCCTCCCTCCTGTCAGACTTCCCTTCCTCTCTGTCTCCCTTCCTTCTTTCCTTTCTGCACCCTCTCTCCCTCCCTCATCCCTTTCTTGTTTCTTTTCTCCCTTCTTTTCTTCCTTCCTTCCTTTACTTGAGTGGCACTTAAGTATAAATATACCTAAAATGTCTAACTTTTATCAGACATTTTCAATAGACTGTCATATTCTATCTCATAAAAGTCAGAGTGGGGTGCATGAGAATGTAGGGAAATCAACTGTTCACGAGGAATACGCTCCATCACAGTAATAACCCTCGGCCACTCTCACCTCTGCACCCAGTGGGGAAGGACTCCCAGTCAGGAAGCTCACAGTAGAAGAACCAGTCTTACATGCTTAAAGGGAAGCATATTTATCCTTTTTAAAACACAACCAAAGTGAAGCCAAATGTAACCCAATATCCTTGCTCTGTGATTTATGGCAATTTCCCCAAGACCTTCTCCTTCCATATCCATATCTTTGCTTTTCCCTTTGAGAGGGTCTGTAAAGATAAGAGTCTGGCCTAACCATTTCAGTTATTTGCTCTCCAAAAACCACATTTTGTATGTGTGTGCAAAAGTAGCCAGAGCGCCAATTTAAAAAGAGGGAATACAATTTTTGAATCCCTTAAAGCGAAAATAAAACTGCAATTCTACACCGATACTGCAAAAGGGTAGCATTTGCAGTCACTCTTGTGTGCAACTAGAGATTGGTGAAAGTGGGACCGTTTAGAACTCAGCAAAGGGCAGGAGGGAAGAACCCCTAGAGGAATTACATCGCATGAAATTGTAGCATCACACGCAGTTAGCAACCCCTTATGGTAATGGAGCTTCTCTGACAGCATGACCACACAAAATTGTGCAGGAAGAGGAGGATGTCGCACAACACACTATGAACAAATTACCAAGTGCTACAAAACCTTCTTCAGAGATACAGCAACAAAACATTGCATCTGTGGTAAGTTTAAGTAGACCTAGAACATGAAAACTCAAATTAATGGTCCATCAATAGATTATTGGTTAGATTTCCCCCCTTTGAGAGTTGGTTATAAAACACCAAGCAGCCAAACAACTATTTCAATTCCTGTGTCTCTGACCATTTTGCTCTCACTTCATCTATTTATTTCTTAGCATTATGGTAATTGAAAAAGTATCTATTGCTTTTAACTTGAGTGCATTCAGAGTGTTTTATCACCAATAAATTTAGGTCGGATTCTTTTAACCTTTTAGCAAAACATTATTTTGTTGTCCTCTTGTTCTGAAAATTTTGTTCCACTTAAAGTCAAATAGAACAAAAGCTTCACAGGACTTGTTTAGATTATTTTTTAATTATTATATTAACTCCATTACATGACAACTTCAAATGTGTAACAATTTCTCTTTGTTATATTAACTTATTTTGGGATATGTTTCAGAGTTCATATTATAAAAATATGTCTACTTAAGCAATAAAACAATTAAAAAAATATGTCTACTAAGCATGACTTGGACTCAGATTATAACTGTAAAGAAAAGGAGACATATGTACTACTATCTGTAATACTTTAAACAATAAAATTAAATTAAATTAAAAAAAGAACTCCTCATTGCTCTGCGGGTTTAAAACAATCCAACTGCAAACTCCCTTTTATGGATGAAGAAACCAAAGCTCAGAGAAGGGAGAAAAACATACCATTTACAGCTGCAATGGCAGTGCCAGGATTCACCATGAAACCTCTGACTCTGGGGCCCCTTCTAAAAAAGAATAAATAACTGTATGGTTTTGAGTCCAAATACTTTTAATCTACTTCTTGAGTTACATTTGACTTTAGAACTGTAGGTTCTGATGTAAAATAAGAAACAGAGCAAGCTGCTAACTACAATGGTGAAAAGGTGAAATAGTGAAAGAACAGGTGTCCAATCATTTCAAAATATGTCATATTCCATCAAATCCAGGAAGCTATTGATGTAAAACTCATGAATATTTTCACTAAGAAATAAATGATCTGCTAATTAAACCATGATTATAAAACACATTCCAATTTTTACCCTCAAATCTTTCCTTTAAGATGTCACATTATAATATGAAGGGAAAATTAGTATATCTCAGAATTAATAAAATATATTAGTCTTTCTTGGTCTTTATATGTCTACTAGAGGCCTGATGCACAAAAATTTGTGCACTCAAGAGTAGGCCTTCCTTCCCCTGGCTGCCAGCACCGGCTTCCCTCCAGCACCCGGGACCCAGACTTCCCTCCTCCGGCCGCCCTCAGCCACCTGGGACCCGGGCTGGCTTCCCTCTGCCCTGGCTTCCTCAGGAAATATGTCTGGAATGACATCCAGAAGACGTCCAGTCTAACTAGCATATTACCCTTTTATTATTATAGATACATTTTGGCACAGAGAATAGGAATAGAATAAACTGGACATTTTACATTCAACCTCTACAATATCCTCAAGATTTGGATGCTCTCTGGAAGTGAGGGCAATTTTATGATTGAATATTTTAATAATTCTTTTGTAGAATTATTAAGCAAGGCTAAAGCTGTGATTGGTAAGTGAACAGTATTCAGCCCTGGCCCAGTGGCTCAGTTGATTGGAGTGTTGTTCCATGCACCCAAAAGCTGTGGGTTTGATCCCAGGTCAGGGCTGGATCAGGGTGGGAGACAACTGATTGATGTTTCTCTTTCACATCGATGTTTCTTTCTCATTCACTCTCTCAAATCAATAAAAACATATCCGCAGGTAGGGATTTTTTAAAAAAGAACAGTATTCACACATATTAGCCAGGATAGGTGACTATTTGGTCTTTCTGTGGTTTGGATAGTATTCTTGGTATCTTTGTCTTCAGACATGATGATGGAGGGAGCTTGGTTTTGTCCCAGTGCATCATGGTCAGAGTGGCCTTGCCTGATGTTGGTGCTCTATGAAATGGTTTCTATTCAGCGGGAGGACAGTAAGGTCCAACTACAAGTGCCAGGCCAGTTCTTTTTTGTTGTTGTTGTTTTTTAGTTAAAAGGACAAGTTTTAGTTTGAGGGTATATGATTTGACCCCAAATCAGGAGGAAGATGTGGATGATGCTATCTAAGCTATTATAAATTTTTATTTTGTAAAAATGAAGCACTTGGCAATGAACAGCTAGCTTCTCCTGCAAGTGTTTGCTAAAAGCAGGGTATCTGATAAGTTCCCAGTGGGCTTGCCTGATGGTTTCATCTCTCAGGAGAGTTTGGAAGGTGGTATTCTTAGTCTAGAATTAATTCTGATCAATAGGGCCACATTGAAGTAACAGAACCTATAAGATAATGTGACCATATATTTCTAGAAGGTTTATTTATCAGGAAAGGGAATGTGGGGCAGACTTGGGTGTGTCTAGAAAATCAGATTCCTAAAAATTTAGAAACATCCACATGATGCCATAACTAAAACTCATAAAAAGGAAACAGAAGTCTTTAAAAATAGTATTCTCCACAATACAGTTTGGAGTCAGAATAACTTGTGTTTTCATCTTTGCATCACATGCACTATTTATGTGTCTTTGGATAAGTTTCTTAACCTCTCTGATCTTAAGGTTCCTCAGCTGCAAAATGGAGGTAGAAACAGCACCTGCATTATAGTTGTGAGTGAAACAGATTATTACTAAGTGAAAAATGTCCAGCATTGTACCTGTCACATAACAAATGTTCAACAATGTTGGCTGTATTTTCAATTATTATTGGAATATTGTTACAAGTGACATGGACATGATTATCCAATCACAAATGATCTAGCTAAAAAGGGAAGAGGAGAGCATGTGGCCACAAGAGGACATCCTTAAGTAAGAGGACGCTCTAGAGGAGCCTGTAAAGTCAGACATGTGCAGCCAATATTCCAGAATAAATTCAAGTATAGGAGAAAATGCAGGAATACTTAAGAATGACAATTTCTAGCTACATCTAAAAACTCCGCTGAGTTCCTGTCCAGTATCTTTAAACAGCACATCTCCCACAGGTAAAAAAGAAAAAGAAAAAAAAAAAAAGGTCCAATTTCTCCTAAATGCAAATTTCCATTCATGTTCATCATCCTAATCACACATGTTCAAAACACAAATCTCTAAAAATTACCTTTGCCTGATCTCTCTGCCTCACTCCAGAGACAGCCAACTACCAAATCCCAAATCTTGTCCTCCAGGATTGCTGACAACTGTCCCCTCCTCTGCTTCAGCTCCCTCGCTGTCACTCACCCAGATCATGGGCATAGTCACCATGTCTCTGGTCTACCCTGTCTCCTTCTCATCCTACACACTAATGGCAGTGAGACCTGTAGATACTGCCACCCGGTGAAGCCCAACGGGTGCCCCTCGCTTTGGTCCCTCTCTCTTGGACAGAACGCTGGCTCTAGAGATGGGGGTGGAAGGGTTTGGGGTGGATTGGGGGACAAGGAGACAGCTTCTATTGGGGGAGGGGGAGACCTGGCAGGTATAAGGGCCAGTACCACAAGAGAGCCAAGAGCATGATAACTTTATGGGGAGGGGCACAGGCTCTGAAGTCAGACTGCCCATCTCCAGCACTTACCAGAGGTGGGACCTCAAGCAAGTGGTTTAATCTTTCTGGGCTCAGTCTTTCTGGGCTCAGTTTCATCATCTGTCAATTGAACTAAAAATGACACCTCCCTCATAAAGCGACGATTAAGTATAATAATCTATATAAGTAAATTGCATAATCACTGTTTCTGACACATAGTAAACACTCAATACATGTGAGTTTTCTCATCATAACCATTCTTTGTGGAGGGAGGCAGAGATCCACTGTTGGGTTCGAATTGTGAGGTGTGTCAGCCAGGTGTGTCAGTTCCCATACACACAGCAGGTGGCACTCCAGGCAGCAGGCCTGAGAAACGTGGTCACAACTATGTCAGCAATGCCTCGAGGGCAGGATAGAACCCACAAGTATATTGGGAGAGGGACACTGGGACAGGAAGGTGCAGAACTTGACAGCAACCTCCCCTAGTGGTCTGCAAAGACTCTGTGACAGGGGGATGACAGGCACTGCTCACAGCTTAAACACAGGGGAGATGCAGCTCGGGACTGAAGTACATGCTGTCATGTGTGAGCTGCAGTGGAGAAGTATGAAAGCCATTATATGGAACAGAGGGTATCATTGTCAGGCCAATGTCTGGCAGTGATGGCTTTGGCCAAAATGACTCACTTGCTGCCTGGGCGTGTACACATGGACTGGAGTGGTATCTGAGTGTGTGTCCAGAAGAGAACCGGGCTCCTGAGTGGATCATAAGCACAGATGAGTATGTAAGTGGACTTGAGCAATAAGGGTGAGGTAGACAACAGCTACAAAGGAGGTGGTGACAGTTCTCCTGGGTAAGCAAGCAACAAATGATTGCTTAGGTCCCAGCCTGGATTCTGTTTATATTTTATTATTTTTATTTTTTGCTAAGAACACATAACATGAGATCTGGGTCCTAAGATCTGGTTGTGAGCTCTACCCACCTCATCCGAAAATTGGGATGCTAATACTATTCTCTGATCATTCATTCTTCACGATATTATTAAGTTTTTGCTAGGTGGTAGGTGTTTTCAAGGTGCTAGGGACACATGAAACTAATACTGCATTGTCTCATTTCTCCTCATTACTTCATTAATTCACTCATTTGCAACAAATATTCTCCTGAGCCTTTGAGATTTACAGCCTAGAAGGGAAACCATGCACTAAACTAATAGTTAAACAAAGAGTTATTTTCAGAAGGTGCCCCGAACAAGGCTCCAGGGAACCCCAGAGAACTAGGGGCAGCACCAGGCTCTCCCTCTCCATTTCTACCATTTGCCCCATCAAGAGAAGATGTTTGGGAATAGTTGATCTTATTCTTATCAAAGTTCCTTTGAGACATATCCTTCATGTTTAAAAAGACAAAATATGTAATATAATCCTAATGGCTTGTGCAAGTTAAAGTGGAAATGTAAAGACCTGGATCCTATAGTCCACTGACCTGGGTCCTGTGCTGGCAGGAGAGAGAAGAGCTCAGCAGCTGTCTGGGACCCACCACCCCAGGATGCTTCCAGCAGGGCTGGGACTCCTGTTCCTTGCCCCCTCCTTCTTCCCTGGCCTATTGTAATGCCGTTCTAATGACTTCACAGAGATGTGTGTGTAGCCATCACCACTTCCTTAGGTAACAATGGATAAACAGCAGCTTGAGGAATCCCAGGTCTGTATTATTTATGAAGCTGCAATTCTCCTGTAAATAATCCAGTTGTTAAAATGATATGTATCTATGTAATTGAGTCTTCTGTATACAAATAAATAAGGCTTTATTGCAATGTCAGAAGTTAATAGACCAGTCAATAAAATCAATAACTCACTTTTTCTTGCTTATATATCCAACTTTCCCCCACCTCTCTTCTGTCCTCTGTTTGTTCTGGTTACATATTACCACTGAAAAGAAAGCACAGATCTGTGCTGCTGTTTATTAAATGGTAGGTGAGAGGGGCCGTGGCAAACAAAGGGAAAAAGAAACCCATGAAAATGTCCACCCAATTGGGGTTTCAAATTTCACTATATTTATTTGAGGAAACTAGAGAAAAGAGAAAAATGCTTTGTTGTATATGTCAGAGTGCAGATATTTATAATATGAGTGCCCCAACGAAGGCACAAGTAATTCAGGTCACAAACCATGGGCTTGGTGTCCCCAGGCCCATGTTACATTGTCTCCTAACTGCTGTCAAAACAACCCTGCTGGAGAGATGCAAATTAAAACCCCAATGAGGTATCACCTCACACCTGCCAGAATGGCTACCATCAATAAATCAAGGATGTGGAGAAAAGGGAACCCTAGTGCACTGTTGGTGGGAATGCAGGTTGGTGCAGCCACTGTGGAAAACAGTGTGGAGGTTCCTCAAAAAATTAAAAATGGTACTTACTGCCTTTTGATCCCATTTCTGGGAATATATTCTAAGAATTCAAACGCACCAATCAGAAAGAATATATGCACCCCTATGTTCATAGCATTATTTACAATAGCTAAGATCTGAAAACAGCCCAAGTGCCCATCAGCAGATGAGTGGATAAAAAAGTTGTGGTGCATTTACACAGTGGAATACTATGTGGCTATAAAAATGACGAACCCTTTGAGACAACATGGATGGACCCGGAGATGATTATGCTAAGTGAAATAGCCAGATAGAGAAAGACACGTATCACATGATCTCGCTTATATGTGGAATCTAATGAACAAAATAAATTTATGAACAAAATAGGTCCAGAGGCATGGATGCATGGAACAGACTAACAGACCTCAGAGGTGAGGAGTATGGGGATATGAGAAGAGATTAACCAAAGAACATATATGCATTTATGAAAAGAACATAAAGGCAGTGTTTATTAAAACACATTTCATTTTCAAAATTTAGCTATCAGCTGTATATACATTTTTTGGGGGGGGCACCCTGTTATGCATAGCCCATGGATACAGACAACAGTGTGGTGAAGCCCCAGGGTGGGGTGGGGGCTGCATGGAGGGGTGCAAAGCAGGGAGAAATGGGGGAACCGTAATACTTTCAACAATAGAAAAGTAGACAAAGGAACTCTGTATCAGCAAATTTACAATGGTAAAGTGTAAGGCAGAGCCCGTTTATACTTTTGACTATTTAAAAACAAAACAAAACACAAAACCCCTGCTGCATTAGGGCTAGAGCTGCACCCTTGTGCCACCAAGGCTGAGGTCACGTCAGCATCTCCCTTTTGAGAATTTGGTAATTCAGCTGGAAAAATTTGCTCTGCATAAACCTTGGCATTACTATCTCTGAAGTAGGGAAAAGGTTTATTTGGAATCAGTAGGTTATTTTTTAAAGCTTAATTGATTTGGCTCTTGTTGAGGTCACCAAAAGAGCTTAGAAGGGCTACTTAATATTTTTTTGCAATTATTTTCTAAAAATCAAATTAAACAAAATTGGCATCGATTCAAACTTTCTGCGCCTGAAAGGGGAAAGATAACTGAAACAGAGAAAAAGAGAAATTAATAGAGTGGGTCACTCCAATCTTCATGATGATTCTATTGCTGTGCAAGTAAGTCCATGATTTAATGGCCCATTCACATGGACCAACCTGTCCTCTCCCATGGACCAAATAGGTACATGAAATTGTCCCTGATCATTACCTACCAGAACAGGACTGGAACTTTTTGGAAATGAGGTCCCTGGCATTTACAAGACTTGACAGGGAATGCAGGTGTCAGCCTGGACATATGGACCTTAATTGGATGGGTGGAATACTGGATTCTTAGTGGTTTCATACTGAGAATATGGTATATTCATGCATTGCTGGGAGCATAAAATAGTAATTCAGATTTCATAGCACATTCTGTTTTATAATAATAAGAAATTGTATTCATCATTGTGGATCATAAATAGTAATGCCAATTTTTAAACTCACTCTTTGGCAAATGAAGGCTCTAGGAGAAGCTACTCTACAAGAACTCTTGGCATCATCAGGGCTAAGAAAACATGAGAATTATTGGTCTAGAGGATATTTTTCAACTGCTGTCAACCCAGGTTACAGAGCCCATGGTTTTTCTCACTGTGTTTTTGCTGGACTAAAACGTTCATATTTGGATATAATGCACAGGAATTGCCTGTGGGATTCCAGTGGAGATGTTGATACTGTCAGATGCTCAAGGAAAAGAGGTTTAGTGGAGGCACAGACTCTGGAACAATTAATTAACAGATGGTATTTTAAACCACAGCATGGATGAACTCCCAGGAAAAGTGTGTTAGAAGAACGATGACTTGGGATGCAATTCTGGGGAACACCAACAGTTTGTGATTGCAGCAGAAAAGAGGAGCCCAGGGATTAAACGAGGAGAAATACTCAATGAATTGAGAAAAGAACTGAGCTCACAAGCATTCAGTGGCTAAGGAAGGAGAGATCTTGCAGGGGGACCGTATGATTGGTCATTCCAAGTCCATTAGAGGGATCAAGTCAAAGAAAAAGAGGAAGACATCCATACACTTGCTAATATGCTAATACACACTAGCTACATTTGGATGAATAAACATTAGCATGGGCAGTTTCGTTGGAATAATGGAGATTGAGGCCACATTTTAGTGAGTAAAGAAATGTATAGCAAGTGAAAAAGTCGATCTCTGTGTTTAAAGAGACAAGACAGTTTAGATCAGTGATTTTTAGACTATGGGTTGTAGGCTATTAGTAAGATGTAGGCTATTACAAGTTTAGTAAGCTGCAACTTGCATTAAAAAATTTAAAGAGTAAAGAATGTAATAGAATGGAGTAGAGTAAAATATAAAAATAACAGAGTGTTTACTAAGGACAAGTATTATTTCAAGAAATTTTGGTTTCAGTTATGTATTATATGTAAGTGTATACTGAGTCCCCATATGAAATATGTTTTGTACTATAGAAAAGTTTGACATCCACTGGATTAGAAAGCAAAAAAGACGGTATTAATTGTTTGTTTAAAGGAGGTTGAGACTAGAGCCTGTTATAATCTGTGTAGAAGGAGATAGTTAAGAAGGTAAGGTTAAAAATATTGGTAAGAAAGTTGGTACTTCTAATGGAATAAGTTCCCAAAAAGAAGTTTGGGCAGGAAAGACCGCCCTTCAGGACTGGAAGAAAAGAGGATGAGTGTGTGGGAAAGAAGCTGATGGAGAAGAAACCTGATGACTTCAAGTTTCTAAGTGAAAGAGGACATCAGTTTAACTGTTGTGAGAGAGGGAATGGCTTAATTTGAGAGGGGTGATTGGTGGTGTTTTAGACAACCATCGAAAGGATTAGGACCATAGCCTCTTTGTGAACAAGTAACAGGACTGGATAAGAGGCTGGAGACTTTTGTGGCTGTAATCTGCAAAGTGCCATGAGGTTATGTAGTGGCTCCCAAAAAGATATAGCTACATCCTATTCCCCAGAACCTGTGACTGTTACATTATTTGGGGTTGGAGAATAAGATGGTGGGAACAAAGTGCTGAGAGATGGTACTGAGTGAGGCTGGGCTCAGCATATGATTTTCGAAGTGGGAGAGTTCTAGGTGATAACAGAATTAGGTATGAGAGTGCATGTCCAAGGAGAGAAGGTGAAGACCATTGAAGCTGACATGGCCAAGGAACATTGCCTTCAACAACAGAAATGAAATATGTATTATATTGCAGAAGAGCAAGGTTCTCAAAGGAATATGATGGAGAAGTAATGGTATGTTAGCAACATTTGGGGGATGTGATCATTCTGACCTTCTGATGCCATGGGGCATAGAGTGGACAAGAATGAGCAGTCTCTACTTGACAGGACTGCAAAGAAAGCCATGTCCATAGGAGATAGCAAGTTCCAGCTAAGACCAGGAGGTGGAGAATGCTTTCTGCAAACAAGACAGTTATCCACCTTAGAATGGATGCACACCAGACCTGAATGTACATCTTAACATAAATATGCATGTCTGGACCCAGCCCAGCAATTCTGGCCTAAAGTCTGTGGCAGAACTTAGATAATAGTCTGATTTTAAATGCCTCAGGTGATACTGATGCGGAGACAATCAAGAACCATTAGTGAGGTGAACTGAAAGTTGTTCTATAAGGGAAAGGGGAAAGGTTGGCAGGAAGATCAGCAGTGATTTAATTGGTAAGGAGAGCAGGGAAACCAAAGCCAGCATTGGGGCTTTGTGCAAAATGAAAATTCATGTTCCTTATTCAAAAATTATTAAGAACGCGGGGCCCTGTGCAACTGCACAGATTGCACATCCATGAGGCTGGCCCTGCTCGAAGGGAAGGCAAATGACCAAGACAGCAGAGATGTAAGGTTGGAATTTCACAATACAATTCTGGGATCAAGCCTTTGGTGCAGACATGAGTTACTGTCCAGCAGCATCTAGGCTTCCCAGAGACAGTATTAGTGGCCTTGTGTGTAGGTTTCATCTGCTCAATGTTCCTGGTAAATGTAGGGCCTTGTTTGCCCAATGAGCGACCCTAAAAGTGCTTTGTAAAATAATTCCTCTTTTGTCTTTGGATCAACTCAAAAGGCTTTGGTCAAGATTTCAGACATGGTGTCCTACCTTCTCTTTTATGCTCTTTTACTCTGACTTTAAAAATATGTAATAGCTCATCCATTTGTGAGGTGTACCCCTCACTGAGGAAGCATGTTAGTTTCCTGTGGCTCATGCATGCATGGACACGCACACCCTGACATACTTTCTTCTGTCTGTGCGATATTTTTCCCATTAGCAGTTACTTCTCAATTGGAATAACAGCGAATCGGCCTCCCTAGATACCGCCTTCAAACTCAGGATTAGAATTTACTCTTCTGGGGAGCTCTCCATTACTGGTCAAACATCATTCTACCCACCCCTCCTCCTGTTATATTGATCCTTTCACAATTGGGCAGCACTTTTAATTTTTCAAAGAGCTTTCACATACATTTTCTCATTTGACCCTTACAACAATCCTGTGAAGTAGGTAGAGCAAGTATTATTATCCCCATTTGGAAGATGGGGAAAATGAAATACAATGCACTTAAGTCGTGGGCCCTAAGTGATATGACAAGCTGCTGGTCAATGGCAGAGTGGGGGCCGGAACTGAGTGTTCTTCACTCCCTGCCAGCTCGGGGAACTTCTCAGTAGACAAGGAGTGATGGTAATTGGGGCCACGTTAATTTTCTACTCTTAAGAATATCTTCTGTAAACCCTGCCCTTCATCTGCTCTAGACTTCTACCGTTCAAAGTGCGGCCTGTGAGCCAGCAGTGACTGCAGCATCTCAGGTCGCCCTGACCTAACCTGGGGTTTAAGATCCCCAGGTGTTTGTGACAACATGGATGGACCGAAAGGGTATTATGCGAAGTAAAATAAGTCAGACAGAGAAAGACAAATATAATAGGATTTCACTTACGTGTGGAATTTCACTTATATGTAGAATCTAAGACAAAAGATGAAAAACCAAACTCATAGAAAAAAAATAATTAGATTTGTGGTTATCAGAGGTGGAGGGTGAGAGGAGAGGGAATTGGATGAAGGTAGCCAAAAGATAGAAGCTTGCAGTTTTAAAATAAATAAGTACTGGGGAACCTAATGAACAATGACTAGTTAACATTGCCGTATGGTATAGTTGAAAGTTGTTAACAGAGCAGATCCTAAGACTTATCATCACAAGGGGAAAAAAAACCCTCATTTTTGTAACTATATGAAATGATGTCTATTAATTAACTTATTATGGTAATCATTTCATGATATAGGAAGATATAGGAAAGTAAAATCATTAGAATATATACATACCTTAAATTTACACAGTACTGTATGTATGTCAATTATGTCTCAATAAAACTGAGGGGGGAATCCCCAGGTGGTTTCTATGTGTATTATGTATGAAAGATTGAGACTCATCACTGGGGCTCGTGTGTGTTTGTGTTTGTGTGTGTTGTCTCTCTTAGTACCATGAATAATAACAATAGTAAAGATTCCCATTTGGGTTTATCAGGTGCCAGGCTAAAGATATGACATACACGAATAATTTCCACAACAACCCTAGCTACCCAACGCAGGAGGGGAGGGTACCGCTATGATCCACATTTTACAAACAGCCAGAGCAAGGCATGTGACCTGACTTGCCTGGAACAATTTCTGTTTATGCCAGTTATTGTGGCTTAATTATCAGTAGTATACCTTTTCACATTCACAAGTGACCTAATTTGGACAACAAAATAAACAATGATGCATTAGTTCTGGATATGATTAGTTTGAGGTGCCCTTTGGGACATCTGAGTGAAAGTGTCTAGGAGAAAATTAGAGCTATGAGTTTTGGGAGTCATAAAGAAAGGCATAAAGTCAAAATACAAGGTGTAGAGTGATGGGTATTTAAATTCCATTAAAGCCATGGGAGTGAATGCATGAGAAAAATAGAAGCTAGAAGAGGGCCCCCCAGGAAATGCCATTCCAGGGAGGGACAGAGGAGGAGGGCCTTGTAAACCAAACAAGATTGTGTGGTATTGCAAACTAATCTATCTATATATATATAAAAGGCTAAGTAACCGACCATACTTACGTCTGACTGGCCGACCAACCGGCTGGTACATATGACATGCACTGGAAATTTAAAAATATACATTGACTCACACACTTCTATTATAGAGAAAGGGCAAATAGTGATGTTAAAATATTTTGTATTTTAATTTTATAATACTATATTATATATATTATTTTGACATGTAACTTTTTGCAGTAACATAATTACCACACAAATCTTTCTTCTAATTAATTTCCTTTCAATGTGCACAAATTTGTGCACCAGGTCACTAGTGGAAAAATAATGATGATGAAGGGAATAGACAACAGTTTCAAACATTGAAGAGAGGTCTCATGAAAAGAGGAATAAAAAGTGCTTGCTGCATTTAGCTTCAAGAAGCACATTGCTGACTTAGGCATGGAAAGCATGATTTCCATGGTCAGTTGGAATCCAGATGATATGATTTGAGGAGTATAGGAGGCTAGGAAAGTAAATGCAGCAAGTAAGGCCAGTTCTTCCCAATGTTGGAACTATGGTAGGGCAGAGAGAGATCAGGGTTCAGGAAAGATTTTTTTTTTTTTTTTTTTTAATAAAGGGGAAGGACTTGATTAGATGTAAGAACAGTCATGAAGAAGCCAGTCGAGAGTGATTGGGGTTGAAGCTTGAGAAGAGAGAGGCAATCATTTGGGGGTGTTGATCATAATGAGAAAACATCATCTATTTCAATAGGAAGAAAGGATAGGCATGCCTGCAGGTAAGTTTGTAGGTGTTTTGAGCACTAAAAACAATGAAAATAAGGAGATTACAGCAATATTTGAATGCTATGAAAATCAGATATAGCTGGTCATGGTTTTCTAACTATACTCACCCTTAAAAATAATCCTGATGATAATCACAATGTAAAAATATCGTGGGTTAACACCCAATTTTCAATATTCCAAAGCCACTACAGAAAAGTGGCGACCTTCAGGAAGTCACACTTGGTGTGACCTCTGAATTCAACAAGGGGCTCCCAGTTTTGTTTTAAGTACAGTCGACCTGGGAGGGCCTCTTAGTTGATCAGCTGGAATGTTTGCCTTTCACTTAGCATTGTCCATCAGCCTTCCTGACATTCTCTAAGTGAGTAGGCTATGGGATTGCAGGCAGGGTTCTTCTGCTTTAAGGAATTGAACCCGCCTCTAGGGTTGACTGACGGGAGCCTTCTCCACGCACATCTCCCACATGAGCTCTCCTAATGGTGTCTCCTTTCATTTTGAGGAAGCACTGACCACATGCACTCGAACCAGCATGAGAAATAAGCGCTTTGGCTCAGAAATCTCTGCTAAACTTTTCAGGTGTCTCTGTGTTAGCTCCTTGCTGTGGCTGGAATATTAGAAGGTGAGAAGAGGGACAAGATAGAATTAAATCTTTGCTAAGTAACCCATGCAAACTACATGGCAGACACCAGGCAGAGTAGGTAGTCGTGCTAAGTACCTGTGGTTCTCCCTACATTCCCATCCACCACTTGGAAGAACTGTGTTTGGAACATATTATCCAACAGGCTACGACAACAGAGTGCAGCCCTCTGGTACAAGAGGACCGACGTGAGTCATGGAGAAGGCCCATCATTAATCTTGATTAAAAATAACAAAGAGGCACTTGATTCCATGTTGCTTTGGTCATCGAGGCCAGTGATTTTCAACCCTTTTCACCTCACGGTACACATACACCGATTTACTAAAATTCTAAATTCATACTAAAAATATATTTTTTGGTGATCTGACCAAAAAAATAGTATAATTTTGATTCACTCACACTAATCAGATGGCTATTGTTGGCTGTTAACATTTTTTTTTTTTACAATCTAAGGGAAAAGTGGTCAGTGCTTCTGACTAAATAGGTATTGCATGTTTTAAAAATCCTTGCAGCAACCGGCTAAAAATCACTGATCTAGGCGATGGGTGAAGTGTTAGTCCCTTTCTCCAGAGCACGAGAGAGATCATCTTCTAAATAATTCCCTTTTAGGAAAAATAGTGACAAGATTAATGGGGAAAATCAAAACTACTGAAACTGGTTAAATGAGAGTAAGATCACTAGCTATACTTTTTCATGATTCCTAAACAGGGCATTTATTGAGTATTTATTTCATGACTATCTCATCAATCTAGATCAACCATACACAGTAGCTACTATTATTATTCCCACTTTAATATATTATTAAAATTAATTTCTTCTGTTTCTTTTTATTTTTTAATCTGGCTACTAGAAAATTTAAAGTTATATCAGTGGCTTGCCTTTGTGGCTCATATCATATTGGACAGCAGCAGCTCTCTATCATTTTGAAAAGGGACTTCAGATGACAAGCCTTTGGTAATTCTCACCTTCAATTTTCTGAAATAAGAGGGGGAGGCGTGTAGCATTATTTCCTTAGGGTTCCTGGGTTACAGATGTCTTGAAAATAATAATATCCTAGTTAAGAATCACATTCAGTATTTTTTCTATAGAGTAATCCATTAAATTCTATAGAGTCAGCTACTTGTGGCCTATTCTATGTGAGCAAGAAATTAAACTAGCATAAAAATTCAGGTCTAAAATAATGTTTCATGAACAGCTGGTAGTGGTCTAAATGTCTATCAGTAGAGAATTATTATGGAAATTATGGAATATAACTGAAATGCAATGTTAATTAAAATATTAAGAATGATGCTTCTAAAAAGTTCCCAGTGATACCGAAACATGCTTGGGAGCTAATGTCAGATGTGCAGTATGACCTTAAAACTGTGAACAGTGTGTACAAAGGGAAAGTAGGAGACAGTGCACCAAAATGTTAACAATGACTGTCTCTTGGAGGAGATGAGCTTTGGGGTGATTTTTAAATAAAACTAAACTCTTTAAACCTGATTTTTCTGATTTGTCTAAAGTGAGCAAGTATTTCTTTTATAAAAATGATGCTTTCAAAAGCCGATCGCCTTTCCTTTTCCAAACTCTCTCTGCATTCCTTTCTTCCTTCCTGACTCCCAATAACAGCAAATAAACAAGAAGACCAAAAAGCAATTGCCAAATTGTCTGATGGCCGTACTCGTTAACAGTCATAAAACTGGTGAGCTCTAAGGAAGTGAATTAAATATAAGAAAGTCTCTTCTGAGTTTTAAGTTTCTAACACTTGAACATGTTAAAAGACCAAAGTAATTTTCAAAGAGAAGACCGAGTAGATGCTGCTGCTGCCTAAATCAGGGCCGAGGACAGGACCCATCCCTGCCTGCCTAGGACTGCGTGAAAAGAAACAATGATGGTATCCTAGGTCTAACTACTCTGAAATTTGGATTTCTTACTGGAGTCTATTAAGGACAGCTGTTAACCAACTGAAGGATTATTTTTGCTTTATACTTGAACATCTTTTTAAAAAAATCCAAGAGCCTCTTTTTTCCCCGCTTTTTGATTCACTTTTTAAAATCTAGACAATGTTGAGAAACGCTTGCTAAAGATGTCTGATAAAAATCTAAATAATAGACATCTTGTGATTTACAGGTTAGTTGTTTGCAAATCAGAATGTGCTCTGATACTTTAAAGTCTGATATTCTATCTTTATATATGACGACTGATACATTTTGATTAAGAAAAAGTGTTTAACTTTTAATAATGCAAAGAAATTAACAGCAGTATTTAAGAGCAGAACTTGTCATATAGATATATATTTAAAATAAATCTAAGATATATGTGAACGCTACCTCAATTCTAACTTTTGTTCCATATTTGCCAAAAATTCACTTAAAATGGCTAATACTTTTATGGAAATATGAAGGATTTGGATTGGTTAAATGAAAATTAGGTATACCTTCTGTCTCTATTGTTCCTAGTTTATGGTTAGATATACATAAGGATATTGCAACATTGAAATTGCATGGTTATACTGTTCAAAACCAGCATAACCAATGGAAATTTGTAGTTTTCCTGGCCATATGAAATCCCCCACATTACCCACATCTAATTGTTTTAATAAAAGTATTATCAAAGTCTACTTACAGCATATAGTTTGTAAAGGCTTTGGGGTATTTTCTAACTTTTACTTCATTTTTCCCTTTGAAGAAGTTAGGCAAAATATAAGAATATGCACTTTACCAATTTAAAAGTATAGTAAGGGATTAAAAGATAGAAAGCCTAAAAAAAACACAACACCTTCAGAACAAGCAATAGGATATTTTATCTTTTAATTCAGTTTCTATTCACAAAATGTGACATAACATATTTTTAAAAATAATTTTATTATGAAACATAAATATTTTATTCTGAGCATTCACCTTGATTTCATTAATTCATCCAGTCATTCAACAAATAATTGTGGCACCATGCTGGCCCCTGTTCTGTGTGCTCTTACAGGTAAGATAGCAAACAAATAGGAGTGTTGGAAGTAATATAATATTTACTCACAATCTGGCCCAGTGTCTCTAGTAAACCCAAGAAGAACATATAAGTTACACTTCCACGCAGGAATGACTGATCACACTTTATTTACTGCGATGTATGTGTGCCTGTTACGTGCTAACTCTCTTTTTCCCTCAAACAGGTTGTTGTTGTTTGCTCATTTGTCTGTTTTGGCGGATCCCTGACACCTTCAGACCATGTCTCAGGTCATATATATGCTTAGCAAGCATAACAGTTTCCCCCAAAACTTTCATTCGCAAAGCATAATTTGAGAAATTAAATAAGGAAGAGAAATTAAAAGGGGTTTCAAGTCAATTCTTTTAAGAATAGGGGAATTTTCTCTGAGAATAAAAACCAGTAGGTATTAAGATAATGTTGTTAAAAAAAAAATAGACGCGGGGTCTAATCATCTCTAAAAACAGTTCTTTGAACAAAATAAAACTCTTCTGTACTGTTCACACTTCCTCTGGTCTATTTTGCATTCTTTCCATAGCCCAGCCTTTCTTTGGGGATACTATTGAAATGTGCACTGCAGTTAATTCCACGATGCAAGATTGTTAAACATAAAATAATGTACTGAGGTAGAACATCATTCCATCCATCACCACAGGCAAGTCGGGGGAGAGAAAAGCACTGCGTCTTCAGAATAAAACGCAATATAATGGCCATTGCTTTGAAATGGATCAATCTGGCCGCACCGGCGCAGCAGCGCAGCATTCAAAATAGCAATCACCGCGGCTCTGGTGTGCGACTTTTCTTCCCAATGTCATCTCATTTTATCCCCTCAGAAAATGGCAGTGGGGACAAAAAAGACGCAGGAGAGACACATCAGGTTTTCCTTCGGAGTCCTTTCTATTGTGTTAACAACTCTCAATTGTGCTAGCAATTTCCCACTGTCTGGCATTAGGAATTACACTGGCACGATTTGCACCTCTCCACTTACGCCTGCACGGACGCCCACACCCGGCCCATTGCCAGCAGGTTTGTAACTCAGCCACAACCATTTCTGTGAGGGCAGAGATGGGGAGAAAGGGCTCATGGCCCATGGTCTTAATAAATCTATATTGCTTAACTTAAGGCTTTCACTTTTATTATAGTTAAGGTTTTCTGTATTGGGATTTTTTTCTGATGCAGAATAATACCTGGTGCACATGTTACTGTTATTATTATAGTAGAAAAAATAGAAGGATAGTAGAAAGAATAGGAGGAAAGTATAGAGAGTTGGTTTCTAGCAACAATGAAACTATTAGTTATCTTAGAGACCTTAGACAAGTCATTTAAAACAGATAATATCTGCTCTATCTACCTCATAATGTCATTATGATGCTGATAAATATTTGGCCAGTTTTAAGGTGCAATCAAATATGAAGCATTTTGTCATGTTATGACTCTTAAGCAAATGAACATAGGCTATAGTTGATGGTTGGCCAAATAATTAAATTTATTTTTTCTAAGACTTTAAAGAATAGTTTATAAGACAAATAAATAGTGTTACAATTGTCAATGTGTTTTCTGTGGTATCTTCAATTTGAAAATTCCTATCACATGCTACCCACAAAAATAAATTCTAGATAGGTTAAATTGCTACTTGTAAGAAACAATAATAAACTTGAGAAAGTACTTAATGAAAATACAGGGAATAGTTTTGTAGGTCTGAGTTATAAGAAGCCTTACTAACGTGGACAAAACCTAAAAGCCAAAAAGAAAAAGTGCAACATATTAACTATATAAAAACATATAACTTCTCTGAAGCACAAATGAATTTTGGGGACAATGAAGAATTGGTATAAAATATTTTCACATGTATAATAGAGCATTAATATCCATAAAAATAACATTGCCTATAAATCAATAACAAAAAAGATAAACTACCTAATAGAAAAATAAGCAAAGTATACAAATAAACAATTTACAAAGGAAATACAAATAGCTAACAAACAAAGGAAAAGTTGCTTAGCATCACTAGTAATTGGAGAAGTGTTTGCAATGGTACAGTTATTCTGGAAGGCAGCTATGCTCACCACTATACCACCAACGCTGTACAGTTATTTTGAAGAGAAACTTGGTAGCATCTATTAAAGTGAAAGGTGTTCATACAGGGGACCCAGAAATTCTTTTTCTAGATGTCCTTCTTATACTGAGAGTCACACTAATACCAAGGTGTTTATAGGATATTCATGGAGATATTCTCATTATAGGTGAATATTTTACAAATGACTCAAAGGTTAATCAATCAACAAGAAACTCTAACTATGAATCATCCATAACATGGGAAACTAGAATACTCTACAGCCATTAAAAAGTGAGCTTTGCCATAGAAAGATGTTAATAATGGAAAAGAAAAAACTTTCAATAATATGAGTAGGTTGAGCCTAATTTGTAACAAAACAAAACTGTATTTATATACATATATATTTATGTGATCGACCTTCATATATACATATATGTATTTGTCTAAAATTTGTTTGAATATGCACAATGTCTTGAAGAATGTAAACCGAACTATTTATAATGTTTACTGGAGAATGTAGTGTGAGGCCGTGAGTTGAAATGTCTGTATTATTTGAATATGCCATAATGAGCATGTGTTATTTTGTAGTAAGTTAACAGCAAAAAAATACAAAAATTTCCCAAGACCTTAAGTTTCTCTATCCCCATATATAAAACTCACTAAGCCAACGTTAGGAAACCTCACCCCATGCTGGGACACAATTAGTCACCCAAAGGCTCCTTTAGCCCCCAAGAAGTGAGTCTACTTGGAAAGAGGTTTTCTGCCTTTTTGGGAGGGTGGAACATTCCCCAGGCAGGTTTAACTGTTTGCCGGTCATAAGCAAGGGCCAATTAGGGGTAAACAAGGATCACAGGGTAAAGGAAAACCTCTGAAGCCTCAAATGCAACTACTAAGGCATGTGGAATCCAGTTCAGGAATAATACAAAGAGTGCTCAACTGGCTTCAGGGATTTGGCCTTGACAGGTGTACTGTGGCCTACAGGCAGGCTGCAAAGTCTTGTAAGTTGGGCTGCCAGATTTTGATGAATGTATGTCATTTATTTGTCCTACAACTGAAGAGATATTTATATGATGTCTTTTGGACAGAAATTTGGACAAGGAAGTTCAGACAATTAAAGTAAAATGGGATAGCAGATAAAATGTAAACCCAAATTCCTGTGTGATGCAATGTGTGAGAACAATATGCATCTAAAAGAGAGTCGTTTGGGCTCAGGCAGCTCTAATTAGACAGTACTAGTTTGCCAGGGGAACAGAGTGATAACTGTGGAAAGATTGTTCTATTTTGTTTTGGGGATTTCTTGTTCTTTTTTTTTTTAATGGAAATTGCATTTTTAAAATTAGCAAACCACCCAAAACTCTAGTATACTTAAAATGTGGCAAGAATATACAAAACAAAAAGGTTAAAGTGCCATAGCCAGAGATGATGGGATGGGGCCAGGGAGGTGAGAAAGTGGAAGGAGAATAAACTCTGAGCCAAACCGAAGGTGTTCAGTCAAATCCACTCTCTCAAACTGACTATGCACACCTGTAAACTTGGACAAGTTATCTAAGCTCTGTGGCCTCCAACTTTCCCGTTTGCAAAATAAGGCTATTAATTCCCTCCTGATTGTACTATAGAAAAATTAAACATGATAATATATAAACTGCTTAGACTGTTATCAGCATATTGCAAAGGTGTATGAATGTTTGCGTTGTCATTGTTCTCACCTCTATTCTGGAAAGCCACTTCTTTCCATCCTCTCATCTGAAATGGGTGGATTGTATAGACTCTTAAGATTTCCTTGGGCCTTCAAGTTCAAAAAGTTTTCAAACATAAACACATAGCCAAAGCTGGACTTAAAAAGGTTAACATATGAGGTGTGTAGTCCCATCTGGGTTGCCACTTTAGGAGGGGCTGGAGAGTGTGACTGCCTTTTCTCATATAGGTTAGATTACAGTTGGCCTGGAAAAGCCTTGTGCACACCCTAAGTGGGCCAGCCAGTTAGAGTGGGCTATGATCCCCCGAGAAACATGACATCATAATTGATCTTAGTAAAGTTGTAATATTAGAAAATACAAACTCCGTGCATAATTTAAATAAATAGCCCAAGGATGACTTCAAAGAAATGGAGATAATTGAGGGGAAGGTGGAGAATATTAATGAGAAGGAAGAGTGGAAGCATTCTG
Organism: Myotis myotis; assembly: GCF_014108235.1. NCBI lineage: Eukaryota > Metazoa > Chordata > Mammalia > Chiroptera > Vespertilionidae > Myotis > Myotis myotis. The sequence goes on from NW_023416315.1 coordinate 10,526,210, forward strand.
AGTGCAGAGTTGAAAATTTAGCTAATTAATGATGGAACGCCTTACCTGGCTCATGATAGAACCAACAACACTTTGTAAAGCCTCCCATAACTAATCACAGCAGACACAAATCCTTGGTAGAAACCCACTTTAACATTAGTGGCAAACTTGAGCTTTCCCTTCTCATCTTTATTCCCCTCCTTTGTATAAACACGTAAAACCAACATGCCCTGTCCCTCCCTCCTCTACACTGGACTGTGCCTCCACACAGCCCTCTCTATGAACTCTGGGTCTGCACCCATGCCAACCTTAATGACCACCTACAGCTCTGGACAGTGGCTGCATCCAAAGCTCCCTTCCTAGTCGATACCATTCCCAGCACTAATCAGGATTTAGTGAGCTCAGAGCCTGATTGCTGATGGGGACTTTCGGGGGCCATGGTGCCCATAGCCTGGCCCACAGGGTCTTGATTGGTGCTTCCAGGGGGTACATTAAGGCTTCCCTTGGAGAGTGACAGGGAGGCAGAGTAGTGGAACTCTGGTTTCCACTTCCATCTTAGTAAGTATGCTGTTAACCATTTTATAGAAGTGATTTCATTTGAAAAAGCATGGGTGTGCAAGGAAAAGATGGTGAAAAATATCATTGGTTTAACTATTGTATGTTAAAGATGAAACTGAGACCAAGAGAGGTTTTACAGACTTGTTCAAAGTCATCTCGTAAGTAAAGTGTCAAACCAGAGACGAGGCCCTGAATCTCCATGCAGAATTCCTCCCACTACAGACACTGCCTCATCCATGATGCCTCGTTCTCTGTGCTATAGCTTCCACCATCACCATGTGCTTCTAGAAACTTCCACTCCACTTTAGTCAGCTCCAATGGGTAACTTCCTGTCTCACTAGAGATTCAAACAGAAATCAAAGCAGCTCCTTTTAGTCAATACTAATGGTTTAGAAATGACTCGGTAGCTTTTTAGATATCATCCAATTAACTGCCCAGTCCACTTCTTGAGTTAGACCAGGGCTTGATTGTCATTTCACCTCAGTCTGATTCTAGTTGAACACACTCTATCTGACAAATATTTACAATGTCTGTGATGAGGAAATAAGAGTTAAACTCATGCTGACAAAGGGCTACAAGCCAGCTCTTTGAAAGCTAAGCAGGGTGCTGACACAGTGGTGTATGGATCCTCCAGAGGGTGCGGACAAACAGTAGTAGCAACCTGCAGTTCCTAGGTTCTACTTTGTTCCTGCTCCAGCCTTCCTTCTAGTGAAACAGTGAGCAATGTCACAGATGCTGGAAAACCCAGGCTCTTTATCCAATGTCTTTGTTTTCCAAGAGATCTTGATGCATGTTCTAGGGGAAAGTGTTATATTAATTAAAACGTCTGGGAAACTGAACACCGTTCCCCCTTTGGGATGTATCAGCAGAATGTCATCACAACTCTGAGAAAGCCAGACTGTAAACTTTGTTTACGCCAAACGTATCTGACTACAGAACTGCAGGCGTGCATCCTGTCCGCAGCCATCCTGCTGAGGTGGTACCCCACACTTTGGGAAACAACGTGCCATAGGATGACAGTAGCTTGCCTTGTGAGGATTTATCTGACTTGGTATAATGGAGACTATCTCATCTTGGAAAAAAAAATAGGACTACCAGTCATAAAACATTTTCAAGTTGGCAGGAAACCAGGCATGCTTAGTAAACATGGACCACACTTCTATAGAGCTTCCATTGCTAGAAAGCAAAATGCAAAAAAAATCCTATGTACTTTAAATTCTTCTCACTCAAGTCTTATTTTGACACTCTCATGTCCTCACCTTATGCTCTTGCCGTATTACATGGCTGCATTTAATGGGCTCCTCTATTGCTACATGCACTTAGCTTCCTCGTGCTCTATAGCCACAGACTGTACCCACAGCCCCTAACTAGGTGTCTTATAAAAATGCATCCTGGTCACCATGGAAACCTGATGAGGGGGCATAAATGAATCAGCAGGAAGGCATCCCCACAAACATGAAAAACAGGTGGGCAGGTCAATTTTTTCTGATTGAAGGACAGCCTTACTACACCATGCAGGTTCAATGAATGTTGAAGAAGATGACCCGTATACCACATGGGATGATGAAACATAAGAAAACACCAAATTCTTGGTTCTAAATATTATAGCAAAATGGATGTAAGTAGGGGCAGGGCAGCCTATCTCCTGTCATACGTGATCAATTTGTCCTTTCCCCTAACCTTTATCACCTTTTTCCTGATATCCCCTGATTTCCATAGGACTGCTGTGGAAATGTTATTGTTAATCATGAAATTGTGGGGAGGTAAGGGGTCTCTCACTGACCAATGAGCCCATGAATCAACCAACACCCTCATGGCTCTGCTCTCAGGACTTGAAAGATACCTCATCAGTCTACACAGGCCATTCGGAAGCCAGCTACCTTGAGCAAATCACTTGAGCTCTCTGGGCTCCTATTTTCTCATCTATGAAACAAAGACACCAATATGGATCTGCCTGGCAGGGTCAATCCTATACCAACATATCTGTCATACAGCTGTCTTCGGCAGATTGAAAACTAGGGAAACACTAAATTTTAGTGCTACTATTCTACTGACCTTTGCAGGAATGAGAATAAGTTCACACCAAGAAATACACTCAAGGCAGATTGAGATGACTCAAGTAGCAAATTAGTTTCAATGAGATGCAGGGGAACGTTCTATCAAAAGATCTGTGATGATAAATCTTAGCAGAGAAAAGAAAGAAAATAAAGGGAAAAGGGATAGTCTAAACAGCGGTTCTCAACCTGTGGATCGCGACCCGTTTGGCGGTTGAACGACCTTTCACAGGGGTCGCCTAAGACCATCCTGCATATCAGATATTTACATTATGATTCATAACAGTAGCAACATTACAGTTATGAAGTAGCAACGAAAATAATTTTATGGTTGGGTCACAACATGAGGAACTGTATTTAAAGGGCCAGAAGGTTGAGAACCACTGGGAGATGTTAGTTAGAACTAGATGGTGACTAGAATAGGTAAAAGACTAGACTAGACAACTAAGATGTGGTGAATCTTCTCTGTAGCACTTATTCCTTAGCGTTTGCTTCTTCCGAGCTCTAAGCAGCCCTGATAGTCTAACACAGAATTTCCATCAGAATTAATCCCTACTTTGTGCACAAAGTGTGAAGACTTAAGGGTAAATGAAAGATATTGGTGATTGCCATGGACTCAATTTAACATCTGGATTCCCTGCAGTGGTGCATGATCCAGCTGTAGGACAGAATCACTTGTAGTCAGTCATCCAAACCACTCACCTAAGGGATACATTTAAAACATGCGTTATGTGCAACAAAAGGGTAAAACCTTGAAAAGGTTTCATGTGCCAAGTAAAGGTAGCTGGAAATGACTTTATTGCAATCATCGTTCATTAATATTTAATATATTTATATGAAGGATACCACTTCACAATTCCCTATACATCCAAGCATTTAATAATGTAGAAACAGCTTATCTTCTTCAACTCACTGAGACTGGATTTGCAATAACTAGTAATGTTAAATGTATTTTTTTTAAAAATCAATAATAAATAAATGCATAAGCACTTCCCTCTAGGTGCTTCTGATGTTATTTACAAAATTAAAAAAAAGATGACAGACCCACAAGGGACTTGATAACCATTTCATTACCACCTCCCTGATTGTATATGGTGGAACTGTGTAATCTCTTTATTGAAATTGAAATCTTTGGAAGGGATCCTCCCCACAGACATTAACAATAAGCATCTCATGCAATAACATAGTACTTAATGTAATATTCGTATTTTATGCACCAGGCCTTAACCGCTCGCTGGTTCTCCCACTGGAATTGAACATTTTTAACACTCTGTGCTCTGCCTCAGTATTCAATTCTATATCTAATTTACAAGCTGTAAAACACAATATTCACAGATTACAATACATACAAAGAAGTTCTGAAGGCATATTTGGTGGTGGCCAGGATGAGAGAGGCTAGTTTCTTTAAAGTGAAAACAAAAGAAGCCTCCGCTTGGAAAATGGTGAGGTCCTTAAAAAGGTCTGATGATGAAGAGCGCTGTTCTGTTGCCCGAACAAGCAACACAAAAGCATTATTTTAACATCAGGTGGTGTTTACACCTGTGTGGTCCATGGCCAAATATAGCTATCCCTCCCAGCTGGCCTTCCTTGAAGAGGTCAGCACAGAAGTGAGAAGAGCCCTGGATGAGCAGTGGGGAGAACTGGTTTCAGCCCTGAGTCTTCACAAAGATCCTGGATGATTCTGAGCAAGTGATTTAGCTCCCCATTAAATAAATGGGTTAAACTAGACCAGTGATGGCGAACCTTTTGAGCTCGGCGTGTCAGCATTTTGAAAAACCCTAACTTAACTCTGGTGCCGTGTCACATATAGAAATTTTTTGATATTTGCAACCATAGTAAAACAAAGATTTATATTTTTGATATTTATTTTATATATTTAAATGCCATTTAACAAAGAAAAATCAACCAAAAAAATGAGTTCGCATGTCACCTCTGACACACGTGTCATAGGTTCGCCATCACTGAACTAGACTGTCTTAAAGATCCCTTCCCTCTCTAAAACCCTAGGCCTAAGTCCTTCATATGTGTAGCTAGTTTGCAAAGCCCACTCTGACATTTTCCCATTAACCTCTAACTAGTAACTCTGAAATGTCCAGCCCCTTTCTCAGTAACAGAGCAATTATAACACTTGTCTCATGTTGCACAGTTCCCCAAACTGTGTTTTCTATGTTATCCCAATCCATCTAAAACATATATAGGACATAAATGATGTGGCTGGATGAAGACTAAAGACAGGACTAAAAGGGCAAAACCACATGAAGCTGCAAAATAACTACCGAGTAATGGAAAAGTCTCAAAGTAAATGACCACTAGCCAGTTCTTTCATGATCATTCTAACTCAGTGATACGATAAGGGTCTGTGGGTTAGATGTCCTTGTGCAAAATGCATGCGTAGCGACCATACCATAACCCAGCAATCGTAGGAACAGGATATGGCAAAAGTAAGTTCACAATTGTGATGATGTGAAACACAGTTTATTCTCCTATTATTGTTTATTAAGTATTGTGTTATTTTCCACACAAACAACTGTTAACCTAATTTTTGCCCTACCCTGCATATCTTACCCCATTTAATCCTACAGAAACTTTGTATGGACGTTATTATTCCTGGGCCAAGAGAGCTTATATGCCAAGGCCATAAAGCACTATAGAAACAGGACACAAACCCAGCTCAAACCTTTCTCCAAAGCCTAATGACTCTCTTATATGCCTTGCATAGCCACTGGGTCAGAGAGTAGAGTAATGGGGCAAACAGGAAACATAAGCTTTATAAGTTAATATATATATATATATAAGTTATATTATAAGTTATAATATATTATAAGTTATATATTATATATATATATATATATATATATATATATATATATATATATATATATGAGAGAGAGAGATAGAAACATCCATGATGAGAGAGAATCATGGATCGGCTGCCTCCTGCAAGTTCCCCAATGGGGATCGAGCCCACAACCCAGGCATGTGCCCTTGACCAGAATCGAACCTGGGACCTTTCAGTTCGCAGACCGACGCTCTATCCACTGAGCCAAACCGGCTAGGGTTGTAAGTTAATTCTAAACAGCTTCATGGGGGCAATGTTTGTACTTTGAAATCTTTGGCTTAGAGAACCTGCCTTTATGTTTTAAAGCTAATTATCACCACAGAATAGCCAGTTCCCAGTAGATCCTATACATGTTTATTTGTATCTGTCACTTAGTTGTGAACGTTACATGTGGCAGATAATATTAGGTTAGCTGCCACTTATCCTTACACCAGTGGCAAGGGTGCCCATCTGGTCACTTGCCCTCCCAGCAACCTGGCTGAATACATTTATCGAAGGCCCATTGTGGTCCTGCAGTCTCTTGCCGGGACGTTCAGGCACTCAACTACTGATTTTTACATTCTTATTTTTTAGAAAGAACTGAGCAAGTAGCACCACAATTTTACTTGGGCTGTGGAAACTGTGAGACCTCAGCTTAACCACTGTGCCCGTTTCCTTCTTTCAATTAATTTTTAATTAATTGTCAAGTACAGTGGTGGCATCAAGACTGACTTACTGACTTACCTTCAATAGGAATGCACCAAAACCCTTTTGTGGAAATCCAAAATCTATGGATAGAAATTTAGATGTTTTGAAATGATTCTTAACTTTTTTCAAACCCTTGGCCCCTTTATTTCCCACAGGACGGCACGCAGCCTTATTGTAGCAAAGTAAGGGAAGCCACTGTCTGCGGGAGCCGTGGCAGGTGCGGGGAAGTGCTAGTGTGACATCATCTCACCTTGGTTTCATAAACTGACGCCACATCAGTTCAAACACAGATCAGTCTATTTTTTTTAAGCAATAGAAACTGTTATCATTTGTGTTGAATGCTTAGGATTGCTCTTCAACCTTCTAACAATACCACCAATAACAACAGCAATAATAATAACTTGACACTGAGTCTCTCTAAACCACCCTTGTCCAATTCACATAACTGCAGAAACAATTTCTTATTGGCTAAAAGCAGATAAACTTGGCAAAAGCCAGTGTTTACTTCTCTCCCAAGAGACCACCCTTGGCTAAGTGTAAGCGAGCATAACTCTGAGAGCTTTCTTGCCCAAAGTGACAGGCAGCCCGAGAACAGATCTCCGTGCCTGAACTCCGCACCCTGGATTTGGATGATTTAACTATATATAAAGGCAGCACTCGCTTGATTTGAAAGATACATTTTATCAAGTTGTCAGCTTTCCAGGGCCAACTGTTTCAGAATCACTTATGAGTAAACTAGAAAATGATTTGGATTGTAGGAAATTTAAAGCTTACTTTCCCAGAATGTTGTGGCAAATCGCTGAAAAATAGACATGGAATCACACTCTGAAATTAAAGTGTCCCGAGTGTGTCCCGCTGGTGCTGAGAAGCTGCGTGGTCTAATGGATGGAGACCAGGGGGCAGAGTCAGGGGACCTTGCAACTGATTTCCACTCGGGCAGCAAATCACTGAGTGACCTTGGGAAGCTCAGCCAGCCCGGCCACAGAGAGTCCGGGGCTCTTGGGCTCACGCCGCTCACTGCTTGTCCACCCACCATCTCTTGGGAGGTTCTGTCCACAGGGATGGGAAGCCTCTGGGTCCAGGGGCAAGGGAGGACAGGCCTGGGCCCCAAAGAGAACGGCCACCCCGCTCTTTTCCTCATCTCTCTCTCCAGCAGCCAGGACGACAGGCAGGGCCTGTGGGGACAGAACGGTTCTTGTGCCGTGTCCAGCCCGTTGAAATAAACAATTGCACGGTCAGCCCCTAGCAACCACTTGGAGGCCACTTATTCATCCACAAGTCTAGGAGATGATATTGGCCCTGGGTGTATTCCCAGGGGTTCCTTGAGGAGGGTTAATATGTACCGACCATTTCGGACTTTGTTTAAGGATGCTGAGCTTCTCAATCATGTAAACATTCCTGACACTTTTGGTCTCTGGGTTCAGATATAACCATACCCGACGAAAACTCGCAGTTAGCTGCATTTTCTTATATTGCATGAGCATACTTATATAAATACACAGATGAACAATGTCCCTGGGCCTGGAGGTCACTTCTTTCTCTGTCATATGCCCTCTTGGCTACATAAGGAAGATAATGCTGCCTGAATGATACCCTCATCCTGATAATCTGACCAGTGTCAAGGCACAAGCAGAAAAAAATACCTACAGAAATTTCTGTTACCACATGAAAGGGAGCATCTGGGTGGTGGGACCTTGTACCAACATCCACCGCATTGCCCTGGGAACACGTGGCAGGATGTGGTAGAAAGCCCATCTCCCGTCTTTCAAGAGGGTTTTCGACAGTCCCACTCTCGATTAATTTCTGACTCAAATCCTCTCCCATCGATTGGGAACCACCAGATTTGAAACTCTCTCTCTCCTAAACCCTCACATCATCTGTGCACATAGAAGAGTGTGGGATTATCCACCAAAACCTGTCATTCTCATGACATTCTGTGTAGTAGAATCGAATTAATTCAGCTATATCAGAAGCCATAAATCTGGTTTATTAGACAGTTAGATGGAAAAAGAAGGTAGTCAAGCATTGTCTCGTTTTAAATAAAAAGGCAATAGCTATTGTACTGCCACTGGATAGCAGATGATGCTTCGTAGAACTCTCTGTACAACAAACTATGTGAAGCTCAATTTATCTACCTCAGGAGAGCCAAGAGCTATATTAGCTCAACAGGGATCTGAACCTGTGGTCCTCAGGTCTTCTGATCTAAGGAAGCGGATGGTGAGACCACTAAGTCGTCCCCACCAGCTAATGGGCCCCTGGAGAGGAAACATGTGATCAGAATGATTTATTGATTAATGCTGACCTCTAAAACTACTTTAGGACAGGACTGGAAACATAAAACCACTTTTACTGTGCAGTGGCTCAGGCTGTTGTTACTCCAGCTTTGTAAAATGGCACACGAGGCTGGGATCAATCAATGCTAGACCTTTCAGCTTGCTGACCTCCATCAGGAAAAGAACCTTCTAGAAGAGACAAAAAGCACACACCCATGTTTAATAGAAAAAAAAAAATGCCACCTCAGCATTGTATATGAGATCATGGGACCTCAGAGGGCAGGGCTCCCCACTTCCCATAGGACAAAATATTTCTAGGAGAATAAGGTGGAAAGAGTCAATTCCACATTGTTCCCCACAGAATAAGTTCTAATATCAGAAAAAAGCCTTTTGTTTTTCTGAATGAGGAATCTTCCCTCAATTCTGTCAATTACCTCATACATTTTTTTTCAAAAGGTTTTTTGGTAATATTTTGCCATAAAATTCCTGCAAGTAAGAATGTGGCTAGATATAGACTTCACTTGAACATGGGTCACCAAGGGAGGGCCATAGTCACTCATACACAGCAAGCCCATGTTGTCCAGGGACAGGCTGACTCGCTCGAGGGATGGAGAGAAAAAGCGATGGATGGAACAAAGCAACAGTACCCTAACCACACAGCCAGCATGGCTCAGTGGCAGAGCATAGACCTATGAACCAGGAGAGGTGTGGAGGCACAGCTAACGCAGTTTGGGGCTTTTGCCCATTCATTTCAAAATATGTTTCATGGAATCAATTTTTACAAATGAAAATGTGTTTCCTTGTTTGTTTGTTATTTGTTTATAAGCAACCTTAGTTGACAGGTTAAATTTATATTTTTCAGAACATTCATGTGCTATATGCTCAAGTCCAAACAGCTCTGATATTGTTTCCTACAATTAAATGCATATACATATGTGCCACCCATGCAGTAGGATTTACTTGATTAAGCTACATTTAGTTTCTCTGAAAATTTTATCAGACAGGAAAATATTTACCACCTAAACTTATTTTTAATAATTTAGAAAGTAATATATTCTTACTGTAGAAAATTTGGAAAATACAAATTAATATAAGGAAGTTAATAAAAACGATCCATTATCCCACCACTCAGATAAAATGTTTAATATACATTCTTCCATCCAATTTTCTATGTGTATATGCAAACACACATAGAATATACGAAAACGAATTTACATAGTCAAATTCTTATTTGTATCTAGTGTTTTGTAACTTTTTTATTTCATATGCTCCAGGTCCTATATCCAAAGGGTGAGACAGAGCTAATAAAAAACTTGAAAAACCTCTTCAAAGTGATACAATTTTCATTAGAACCTGTTAAAATCACTGCCAGTTAGAAGTAGGAAGATTCAAAGTCAGTTAAGTTCACTCCACACATTTGCAAATAGACCTAACAAAATTCTTTCTCTCTCTTTCTTTCTTTCTTTCTTTCTTTCTTTCTTTCTTTCTTTCTTTCTTTCTTTCTTTCTTTCTTTCTCTCTTTCTTTCTCTCTTTCTTTCTCTCTCTCTCTCTCTCTCTCTCTCTCTCTCTCTCTCTCTCTCTCCCTCCCTCCCTCCCTCACTTTTTTCCTGTCTTTCTTCTTTCTTTCTTTCTCCCTTCCCAGGCAGGTTTTACTTGACTACTTATAAACAATGACAAATGCTGCTCAAAACTGTGTAATATGGCTCTCTCTCTTTGTGTGTCTCTCTCACATATATGCCATATACACACAAACTCCAAGTATGGTCTACAATGGTGATGTAATTGTTTTCCAAGTCCATATTTATTTAAGTATAATACCTTGCCTCACTGCAGATATCTTAATGAAATATTATATTGATTGTCAACTTGTGGAGGGAATAAATTGTTTGGTTTGATATTTAGTAAATCTTAAAACAGACATTATAGAGTGACAAAATTGGCTTACTTTTATTTCTTTTCCCCTGAAATATCAGATTTGAGTGGAGAGAGACTCCTGAAGAAAGTGCAGCTGGGAAACTGGCCTGGAATGTGCACCATAAATGAGCAAATGTGTCGTGATGTGAGAGAATCAAGCCTGCATTCCATAAAGCCATCGATGTCTTGCCTGTAAGTCAATAATGGCCAGACTGGCAGCCTCCTTTGAAAAAAGGGGGCTATGATAGGCCAAGGGAGTGTCGGGGAGGAGATGCAAGCAGAACCCCAAATCTTCAAAATGTCTAACACCCTAGACCCAAAAGATAGCCTTGGGTAATTCTAAGGGGATTTTTTCTAACAATTACACCAAATGAGATGCTGCCTGAGGTCTGCCATGTAAAAAGCAAGCATTTGGAAAGGTAGTTGGTAATTTCCACAGGGTATTAGAGAGCAATACAGATTATCCAAACTGAGAGAAACTCGCAACGGTGCTGCCTGGCCACAGATAAATTCTGAGGTAATTGTCCATACTCCAAAGATCGCTTAACCTTACATATCTTTCTTTAAACAGCAACTTCCCAAATAATCTAGTTATTTATTTATAGTGACAATGAGGGGATAGATAGAGGATAAAATGGTGGTAGAATAAACCACAGAGAAACTGAAAGAAGGCATAGCTGACTAAACGGCTACGACAATCAAGATAGAGCTCTGAAGAAATTATAATACATATCAAAGAAAATAGATTTTATTCTGCAATTATTAGATTTGCCCACAGTTTTTCAGAAATAATTATTCAGTAAAAAAAACTTTTTATTCCAGGCCAATACTTTTATTTCTGATACGTGATGGTAAGACGTAGCGGCTCCCTATTAACATGAGCTTTTTCGTGTATTTATCCTATGGCTTCATTTAAAAGCATTGAGAACATAGTAGCTTTCTTTCGATTTACTTTAATTTTTAATTGAATTTCTGGGGGTGACATTGATTTATAAAATTATATAGGTTTCAGGTGTAGAATTCTATAACACATCATCTGTATATTGTGTGTTCACCACCCAAAGTCGAGTCCCCTTCCATCACCATTTAAGAAGGCAATTATTCAAAGGCAGGGGCCAATTTGTGTTCAATTTCTCATTCTCAGTGCCTGGCACCTAGAAGCTACTAAATAAATAATCGAAGAGGAGAAGGAGGAAGGGAAACAGGAGAGAAGGACTTTTTCACTCGTCCCCAGGTACCTTTTGGCAGCTGCCTTCTGATCCTAAACATCATACTGAGGACCAACTTGGAGACCACTGAGGTCTGGATGCATCACACCTTCATCTCATGGAGTCCTATAAACCAAAGCTATTTCATATCTTGAGACTTTCTTCGGAAAAGAAAATCTACTAGAATGTGTGTGAGGACAGGGGTTTTTATTTGTTTTGTTTAATGCTGTATACCCAGCAACTAGAACAATGCTAGATACGCATAACAAACACTAAAAATCTGTTAAATTAATAAGTTATTATTTTAACCAAATATATATTAAATAAATAAATGTATATACTTTTTAAAATCTAAATATGTTTGCATATATTTTTAAACGTGTACAAAAGCACAGGACACATGGAAAATTACATGCACAACTGCTAACACTCACTAGCTCAGGGTCTAAAATAGTGGAAAGGAGCTGGAGTGGTTACATAAGTTTTTCTTCTATAGAAGGAGAAAAAGGTGATCAAGTAGAGTACTTTAACAAAAAAAAAAAACAAACGCAAAATTCTTCCTGGGCCAGGAGAAGATGACTCAATGTATGTCCGATAGCCAAGAGTTTTAAAATTCATCAAAAAGGAAAAAAAAACATCAAGGGCATATAAAGTTTCATGGCAAATATAATTTCATTATATAAACTTTATTTAGCAATAATTCAATTTATTTCTAAAAAGCATTCCTTATCTTTTTGTTTTTTTTATTAGTTACCAGAATGAATTTTTTCTCTTCCTTTAAAACAGCAGCTAAATGCAAAGGGAAATCTCCAAGCCTGTATACAATTTTCACCAGTTCATTATCCATTTTCCTTGCCCTGCACACAGTACGGCAAACAAAAGGGACCTGAACAGTCTCTTCTGCTGGCTCCCATAGAATGTTCTGGAAGCATGAACAGAGCACTAGCTCTCTACAAAGGCAGAGTTGATGCTGCCGGCCACAGAGGCAGGCCTCAAGGCTCCAGCTCATGCCATTGACTTTCATAAAAGAGGAGAGCTGAGCCATACGTTAAAATACACTCTGGTATTTTATTGAGACAGTGGGGTTTGGTTTGGTGTGACAACATGTTTAATACTTTTTTCAGTCTTCTTTCATGACATTCCCAAAGTGCCATCTGTAAACATATTTTTCCAACAACAGAAATATTTATTGTAATTATTATTGATAATGTACTGTGGGGCTGAGATGGAATTTAAGACCACAATATTTCATTTTTACTTGCAGTATTAGGGTATATGCTTTCGGGACTGAGGGATAAACCGTAAGGATAGAACTACATAGCACTAAAGATCTCTGGAATTATGTTAAGACATATAAAGAGTGTGATAAGGCCTTTCCTTGTCCCACAGTGCAATCTGTAAGGAAGCGCCAGATGGCTGGGTGTGAATTAGGATTTGGGAAAATCCTAAGAACAGGGGAACTTTGCCCATGGAAGGAGGTACAGTCCACTTCCCCCAAATCCCCTCCGGCTGCTTCCTAATACCTGAAATACCAACCAAGTTGCTTTATTAAGACTTGTTGCTCATTAGGCTAGAAATACTCCCGAGGAAGGAGAGACTTCGCAGCAACGGTCAGTGCAGCTTGTGTTTGCTCTCAATCCTTTCCTGGCAAGAGGCAGAGAACACAGGCCAGGTGCAGTCAGGGAAGAACGCAGTCCCTGAAGGTCTGACCTGACATGCAAAGACCTCAGTGTGGATTAGGTCAGAGCACCTGGCGGCACAGGAAGCCCTCGGAATAACTTGTGACTTTAAGATTGGCCAAAAGAAATACACTCTGCAGAGCCCGGGGCAGGACGTGAGGTTCCCTCGGAGCCCAGCATGCACACCTGGCCTGCAGCAGTGCTGTGGCTGGGCTCCCGGCCTCTGCTCTGGGCCTCCAGCCCTTCTCTGCAAACCTGCACAAGCTTCCGAGGACTCCCCTCTGCACGGAGGGAACTTTCAAACTCCTGAGCAAGGCTTACACTGTCTTCCAAGATCCTACCCTCTCCCTTCCTGGGGTGGGTGGAATAACGGCTTCTCAAAAGGTACGCACTTCCTAATCCTTGGAACCTGTCAATGTCGTCTTATACGGCAAAAGGGTCTTGGCAGATGTGATAGAATTGAGCCTCCCACGATGGGGAGACTATCCTGGATTCTCTAGGTGGACCCTAAATGCAATCACAAGTGTCCCTAAAGAAAAGAGGAGCTGATTAATGACATTATCACGCTCCCAAATCTGTCTCAAATGCCTTTTCTGGTTGGAATCTGTTGTGAATGTTCAGTGTCCCATAAAATAGCCTTGGCATCCAATGTTCAGCCGGAGTTCAAATAGTCTAGCTGCTAGTTGTTCGCAAGGCTGACCTAGATACAGAACAGCCAGCCTCAAATATCTTTCCAGAAGAGACAGTCTGGATCAACCTGCAAATCCCGAAGTGACCACTCACAGAGCACGCCAGGAACACGTGCTGATCCCTGTTACCCACTTTCCTGGATTCAGAAGCAAAGAAGAGCCGTTCCTGATCCAAGGAAACCCTCTTCTGTTTACACTAGGGAGCGCTCCCTCAGAAACCCTTGCCCGCCTCGCTTCTGAAATAGGTATCACATGGGAAGAAGGATTTGAGTGCAAATGACAGTAAAACATCATCCAGAGAATCTGGATTAAAAAGGAGTGAATGTCACCAAAAGCAAGAGCAGTGTAGCTTTGAGTGATGCATTAAAAAATAAGAAAAAACAAACAGCGAAAGGGTAGTAGTCACCCTTACAAAGTAGCTCAGGTAGCAAAGCGCATGAGCAGAACAGATCTAAGCATGGACTCAAGATCAGCAGCCTTTCAGCACTGAACTAAGCCCCTGAACCCGCCTGCCATAATTTATTTGACTTATTTCTTATTGCAATTATTTAAACTGCTTGAGCTTCGATGCTACTATTACCAATGTTGCAAAGAACATCGCTAGTCTTAACTGATCTTCACCTCTACTCACTTCTAGGATTCTTTGAGGAAAAACCACTGGATCAAAGACTTTTATTCTTATGTTTAAAACTGCATGTTTTAGCCGAAACCGGTTTGGCTCAGTGGATAGAGCGTCGGCCTGCGGACTGAAGGGTCCCAGGTTCGATTCCGGTCAAGGGCATGTACCTGGGTTGCGGGCACATCCCCAGTAGGAGATGTGCAGGAGGCGGCTGATCGATGTTTCTCTCTCATCGATGTTTCTAACTCTCTATCTCTCTCCTTTCCTCTCTGTAAAAAATCAATAAAATATATTTTTTAAAAAAACTGCATGTTTTAAAAGCATATGAAAATTGCTATCTTAAAAAGTTTGTTCCAATTAGCGTACTAAACTTATTTACACCCCAGCCACATTACGCTTCAGCCTTTCAACATGTTGATCCCTTCAGACCCCAGGACTTTGGCTGTTCTATTCACTCTGCCTGGAATATTAACATCTGTTTCAGAGATGTCTGTTACTGTTCCTTGATCTGACCTTTATTTCTGAGGATGGCACCTTTCTATTACAGTGTTTATACCATTATAATGCGTTTTAGTATCTAGTAGGACAAGTCCTACTCCATTCTCCCCATCATTAACTTTTAAAATTTTTCTTTTTGTTTTTTTTTTTAAATTACTCTTTTATATTTAAATTTTGTCAAGCCAACCAGATTTTAATTGGAATTATATGAAAACTGCTAATTAAGTGAAAAGATAATTTTATTTTATAGGATTTCCATCCAAGAATGCAATATGCACTCCCATATCATTCACATTTTCTTTTATATCGCTCAATAAAATTTTGTGATTTTCTTCATAGAGGTGTCAAACATTTCTTGATAATTCATAGTTGTAGTCATCATTATATCTTCTAACATATTTATTGTTATTATATAGAAGTGTCACTGATGCTTGTGTATTTATCCTGCAGCCATTCACTTTTGATTAACTTGCTTATTAATTCGAAACATTATTTAGTAGTTGTCCTGGATTTCCTAGATGTGTCTAATCATACTGTCATCATATAACCATAATTTTATTTCCCTTTCTATAGTTGTTCTTCTTACTTTCATAGTTTATTGTATTTGCCTGAACTTTCAGACAATGCTAAATAACAATGGTGACAGTAAGAATTCATCTCTTGTCTCAGGTTTAAATGAAAATGTCTCTACTGCCTTACCATGAAGTATGAGGTTGGCTCTTGGTTTCAAATGTCCTTTATCAGGTTAAGGAAACACCCTTCTATTCTTAGTGTTCCAAGGAATTTATCAGGTATAGATATTTAATCTTATTGAAGACCTTTTCAGCATCTACTGACATCAGCAATCTTAAAATTAGTGCATTTAGTGATTTGATGATTATATGAATGCATTTGCTAATATTAAACTATCATTATAATCCTAGAATGAGTATAGGTGAGTATTCTTCTAATGTATATTTGTCCTTTTCTGGTCTTTTACATACATTTTCCCATCTCTATTTATATATGTAATTGGTCTATTGCCCTCTACATATGTGTTATCAGAGTTTGACACTAGGGTTCATAAAAAGTAAATGTCACACAGGCTGGGATTTTTTCTGTTTTGTTCACTGCTATATTCCCTCTGCCTAGGACAGTGCCGGATGAGTACTTGATAAATAGATTATATTTGATATTTTTAAAGTTCTTGAGTTAATGTTCATAATAGTTCTCATAAAATTATTTATTTCATCACTTTTTCATATTTCTTGGAACCTATTCTTTCATGTATTTACCAGAAGCTTGTGTCTTATTAGTTTCTTCAAGATCTGTTGTCTGGATTTCATTTTTCTTTCTATTTCTTTTTAGTTTCCTAATTCACTGAATACTTTTGTCTTCACTTTTATATCAATCTATAAATTTTCTTGCTTTCTTCATAACTTCTTAAGTATACTGCCTATTTCATTTATTTGTATTCATTCTTTTATTATGAAAAATTATTAAATTATGAACACAACTTTGATTAAAACCTTGCCCATATTCTGTAAGTTGGTAGTTTAGCACAACTGCATATCAGAATCATCTGTGAAGCTTTTTAAAAAGACAAATCTCAGCCCTGGCCAGCTTTGCTCAGTGGTTAGAGCATCAGCCCATATATCAAAGGGTGGGAGGGGGGCAGTTCAAGGGCATATGCTTTGGTTGTAGGTTCAATCCCAGGCCTCAGTCAGGGGTGCGTGCTGGAGGCAACCAATTGATATGTCTCTCTCACGTCGATGTTTCTCTCTCTCTCTCTCTCTCTCTCTCTCTCTCTCTCTTTCTCTCTCCCACTCTCTCCAAAAATCAATGAAAAATATATCCTTGGGTGAGGATTAAAAACAAAACAAAACACAGAGCTCACCCAGGACCTATTGACTCAGAATCTCTGAAACAGGGCTCAGGCATCTGTATTTTTGGAGAGCCCCATAAGTGATTCTCATGTACACCCAAGTTCACACACATAGTTCTTCTGCGCCTGTATCTCACACTAAGAGTTTAAGTGGGGTACAGGAGAATGGCTGGTGACTCTCAAAGACAGCAGGTAGCTTTAAGCATGGTGTGGAAGGATTTGGACTTTGTGCCAAACTGTAGATACAAGCAACATCAAAAGTTTGTAGCAGGGTTAAAGATTAGATTCGATCAGTTCTTTTGTAAAATAACTCTGGAGTTACAATACGAAAGAAAGAATGAAGAAGGAGAGAGAGGAACTGTCACTAGCTTCAACTGCTATTATCACTATCATCATCACTATCTGTGGGGCCTCATAGCATGGTTCCCAGCAGCTTTAGGATCACGGGGAAAGGTAACATGCCAATTCTTGGGCCCCAGATCAGGAACCCTAAGGGTGAGGCTCAGCAATTTGTGTTTTCAATTGGTGTTTCTGCAGATGTCTCTCATGCATGTTAAAGAACCAATGCTTCATAGTTATTTTATTTCTTATTCAATAAAGGATATGGTATTTTATCTGTCCACAGTAACATAAAAATGTATTCATTCATTTCAAAGATATTTATTATCTGCTGTGTTCTAGCCCCTCAGGGATGCCATGCAGAACTTACATAGTTAGTACCTTGTTCTCTATGTGACTAGCACCCCCTGGAACTGTGCATTGCACAGCACAATCTATCAAACCACAGGCTATTACTTCACCCCAGCTATGCATTAGGTTGATATTATGGAGAAAAAGCCAGACAATATTATTGTACTCATAGAGTATGCATTCTTTTCAAGGAGACATTAAATCGGTAAACAATTAAATGCAGAAGATGGTTATAGACCGTGGAAGTGCTTTGAAGAAATTAAACAGACTACACAACAGAGAAAATATTTTACTCTCAAATCCTTGCGTATATTCACCAATGCACCCGCAATCTTTTTGAAACAAGGTGAGGAAAGAGATCGCCCTTTCAAACATACTCCATCTCTCTCTTGACTTGCAGGTATTGGCACAGCCCTGCTTCCTCTTACCATATACAGCCCTTCAGAAATCACAGTGGCGGACGTGGGTCCTCATGGCAGACCACACACACAGGCTACGCACAGCAGCTGACTTCGTCTGACAGGGCAGTCTCTGATTGGGCATATGCCTGCTTTGGGAGGTGGAGCTCCTAAAGCATCAGACTACAATGCTCAGAGGCACCATGAGCAACAACATGGCCTTGTTCTCCCGGCCACGGTAGTATACACTATTATTTGACTGCATGCAAATGGCAGAACACACTTTCAGAATTTTTATTGATCAAGTAGATCCCTGTTCATAGGCAGAGATGTAGGATATAGTAGAATGTGGGTTTTATGAACTAGGTTGACTTGTTTCATTGTCCACAGGAATTTATAAGACTTCTGTCAAAGACGTAATCTCACCCTGGAGACATGACTCAGTGGTTAGAGCATTGGGCTACACACTGGAGGGTCGAGGGTTTGGTTCCTGGACAAGGGCATGTACCTGGATTGTAGGTTCAATCCCTGCCCCGATCAGGGCTTATATAGGAGGCAATCAATTGATGTCTTTCTCAGATTGATGTTTATCTATCTATCTATCTATCTATCTACCTATCTTTCTTCTCTCTATCTCTTCCCTTGCCCCCGCCCTTTCACGCTCTCTAAAAACCAATGCAAAAAATATCCTCACTGCTTGGGTAAGGATTAACAAAACAAAACAAAACAAAAAGAGGTAATCTCCAAATGGTCGTGATGTTCCCTGAGTGTAACATATCTGAACTTTACTTCTTTTTCTTTTTGTTGAATTTATTGGGGTGATACCAGTTAACAAAATTATACAGGTTTCAGGTGCACAACTCTACAACATACCATCTGTACACTGTATTCTGTGTTCACCAACCCAAGTCTTCGTCCATCACCATTTATCCCCCTATAGCCTCCTCCATCCCTGTCCCCCCACAATCCATATCTGAACTTTCGGTGAGCTACTTCTAGTTCCCTCTCATGTCACCAATAGAAAAAAAAAGTCGAGGTCCTGTAAATGTGTTCCAGGGTGAAGTATAGTGACTAGAGAAATAAAAAATCATGTTTTAAGTAGATGGAGCAAAATAATCTCATTTCTCTTTCCTGTTCCTCTTAAGCACAGAGTCTAAAGGCTTCCATCTATTTCCTCCCTAAACTCCATTTTTGTCTGATCAACGACAAGTCACGTTAACAGCAGTGTTTAATTCTATCAATATGTGACCAATTGTGCTGGATTGTTTGGCCATTGATTTCACTTAGTCTTACAGTTGAGTCTGAAAAGAACTGCTTTTCCATGCAAAGCCTCACACAGTGGCAAACGCTGAGTGCTGGCTTTTGGTGTGGCTTGTACCTACGATGCCACTTTATTTCATTATATTTTTAAAATTTTATTGATTTCAGAGAGGAAGGGAGAGGGAGAGAGAGATATAAACATCAATGATGAGAGAAAGTCATTGATCAGCTGACTCCTGCAGGCCCTCTACTGGGGATCGAGCCTGCAACCCAGGCATGTGCCCTTGACCGGAATCAAACCTGGGACTCTTCAGTCCCCAGGCCAACTCTCTATCCAGAACCAAACCGGCTAGGGCTGATGCCACTTTAAGAATACTCAGCTCACATATCAAAGCCCAACCCCCTGATATAAATATTATTTCTGAAATCACAGGATCATCACTTGCCCCTTAATTAGCCTTGAAAGGGAGCATGGCCCAAAATGTCCAGTGAAGAGATAAGAAAGAAAAGAAGTGTTGGAATTAAGCCACTGAAAAAAATTCAGTATCCCAATGGGCCACAAAAAATAGGGTCATGAACAACTTTGAATTCAAATGGTTAGGCTTTGATGCTCTTCGATTACTTCAGCCTTATGAATAGTTTTCCAAAATGGCCAGCCACATTATTCTGGACCATATTTCCAGGTCCACGGCCCCACCAAGTCCGTCTGTCATGCACTCACACACGCATAGACATACTGGCGCATCCCTTCCTTCGCTTCCAAAGCCGCTGTCACTTCTACGAAGGCGAAGAGCATCACTCTCCATCCAGGCACACACAGGAGCCTCTCCATGGTGAAGGTGACAAAGTCCTAAACACTAGCCCACAACGTCCTGAGTCAGTCAATTTTACAAAGCACCCACGCCGCCACGTCCAGGACAGGGACAGCGAGGGCAGGCCTCTAAGAAAGAGGAGCTCCCCGTCATTCAAGGTGACCTTAGATTTGGAGTCAGTGCTCCTCTGCCCCGAGCGAGTCACAGTCAAGGGCTCTCTTTGAAAGCGGGCAGCCTCGGTCCGTTGAGGTGGTCAGCAAGAATAGGCCCCCCGAACGCAGCGAGGCCAAAGCAGCAGCCCGCCACCGCCAAGGCCGCGGCCCGAGTGCGCCCTGACGGCACTCGGCTTATCAATTTACTTGCAAATGGCTCCCTGAAGTATTAACCCAGGTTAATTATTCGTCAAATATGATTATGCAATGGTAATGTAAAAAAATCGGAAATGCGGGATGGAATTTTTCACTCCAGCGGTTTGGCAATTGTGGCAGCTGGTGGAGGAGCTAGAGTAATTACCAGGCCATTCCAGCTGGTGGATCAGCACTCTGGTGCAGGAGGGGAAGGCGGGGAAAGCAATAAAGAGCTGGGGGAGCGGGGATATGAGCCGTGCCAATCGACGTGGGGGAAATTTCACAGCTGCTGGTGGTGATAAATGAGAAACGGTGGCCCTGCTTCTAATCAATACATGTAAATGCTACTCATTACAGCCTTTATACACACTTCTCAATTAGCTCTTCCTCCCACTGGTAACAGGGAATGTCATGCTTTCTGGACTGTGAAAGTGGTTCACCTGCAGCCGGAGCCGCAGGGACAAGGCTCACAGCGCGCTGGGCAGCAGGTGGGAGCGCTGAAGGCCCAAATTCCTCCCTAACGCCCGGAAACCCATTCCCAAGGGCGGCCTTTTAATTAAACCGCGCCTTTTAAGATACCACTTGTTCATCTGAGGTGACTGACAATCCCTCCCAAACCCCACTTAGCATCTACAAATTCAGAAGCGTTCTAGGAGATGGTCCAGAATAGATGGTTGTTCAAACAAATTCTTTTCTTCCTCTTTGAAAAAACCATCTTTTTTGTTGTTGTTCTGAGTAATAAACTTCATTGTGATTAAGTGCCTTTTCCACATGTATTTGTGAAACTGTCTTCTGAAAAACAATCCCTAATTTGTTGTAGGTAGTTTCATTTTACTTTCGTGTAGGGAGATAAGGAAATACTTTAAATCAGAAAATCCCAAGCCATAGTACGCTTAGCTCAGCATGTTGGTTGTACCTACATAACTTCTCTCAACTGAATTTTTTTACAGCTCAGATGCAGTTCCATACATTGTCAACGGTGTCAAATAGCGTGGCCTCTGTGTTTCTAAATCAGGCATCCTATCTTTAAAGAGTAAAATTCTTAAGGAAAAATGCTGGTCTCCTGTTCTATGGTACCTGCATTTGCTTTGTTTCATCTGATATGAAATATAATTTTTCCAATTAATAAAATATATCCTACTGAAAGGAAAAGACACTAAAGGACACCTTTTTTATGTTTTTTTAAATGATATTTTACTAGATTCTATGCAGTGAAAATTTTTTAAAGAATTATAATAATTCTATTTAAAGTTTGAATTGTTACCTGATTTTTAAAAATCACTTAAGTCGTGATAACAATAATGAGTAAGGAGCCAGAATGTCCATTACTTCAAAATCAACTTGTATGATAAGTCCACTGTCAAAGCTGAGTGTGGGAGTGTGGGGGAGGGGAATCTATTTCCAAAGGCTTTCCTAAAGAATGTTTCATAGTTAAGTCAGTTCAGGTCAAATTTCATCTAACTGTTATTTCTAGAGCAGCTGTTGTATGCTAAGCGCTTTTCTGCACAATAAGAGTGCAACAGTAATCAAGGCAGGCCCAGTTTCTATTCTCATGGAGCCTGGGATTCTACCCAGCTTCTCTGGTGTTACTAAATCTTGAGATTCCCCAGAGAAAGCTGTTCATCTAAGGAAGCACAGATATAATGGCCAGGCATGACTTAAAAATAATTTTTCTGAACACACTAAGAAATGCCCAGTTACCCAGATAAAGGGTCTCCTGTTGAATCATTCCGTCTGAGCTGAGGAGCATGCACTCTTTTCAGATATGTCTATTTTCATCGTGATATTCCAAAAGCAATACCCACTCTTATCCTGATCCTGGATTTTATCCTAACTGCATTTAGGGTCTTTTACTAAACATGGATGCCGGCAAAAGATTCGTTCTTAGAGTCCAATATGCTCCCACAGAGTTTCAGTTAAATTCCTTTTCAGAGGTAAATGCACTTGCTTCCCTCTGCAGAAGACTTAAATCAGAGAGCAGGAATAACTGGTGATTCTAGGTGGAGATAAGAAATGGCTTATATCTGGCTGCCATGCTGCCTGAACACATGACGACGAGAGATCCATGCAACTGGATACTTTTGGTTTTTCTTTCTTATTTCCTAGTGATATACATGTCGAATAAGAATAAAATACCACCAATTTCATCCTGTGCACATTTGTTACTGATTATAATCAGAATTTTGTATAAAAACTGACAGCATACTAGAATTTTATATTTTTACACCAAAAACCCAAACATACAGTCCTTATGCAGAAATATTTCCCATTAATAATAATCAAATTGAGATACATACATATTGTGACCCACTTACTTATATGTAATTATCCCTATGTCCCAATTTTTGTTAATGTTCATATTAGCTGCCTACGCTCTACTCCAGCCCTAGCATGCAATTTAAGTCTAGGATTCAGCTTTTCTATATTTGGGTAGCAGATCTTACCAGTAGTTGCTTGATTAATTAAAAGCATTGTTTGAGTAGAGTTTAGAAATTTCATGTTGCCCATATTGAAATTAACCTTGGAGGGATGATATAGTTAAAAGGGAAATTAATCAACAAAAATAAATTAAAATATAAATGCAAATACATATAAATGATATTGCCCAAACTATCTATTCTCATGGAGAATCCAGATAGATCTTGTCAAGTCTTGGCTCAAACCTTTCCAATAAGTTATTTAGAGTAACTTAAAGTCAGAGTCCATATAGTGGCCAAACATGACAGTCAACAGTAGACATAAGGGAGAACCAAGGAACCTGGCTCTCAATTCCAGATCCACACTTTAAATTTGCCTTCACCTTCTCACAGTAGGCCCTTCCTCAAAAGTTTACCTCCTCTAGGTGGTGGATTTTAAGCAAACATGAGTTCTTGAGTTTGTGAATTCTAAGGAATCCATACCTGGCCTCCACTTTTCTTCTTCCTGATCCTTTTGGATATGACATGGTTTGCACACATGCCCACAATACTATATCTTACGCCTTAGCCAGGCCGAATTAAATGGACATGGTGAGGAGGGTTAGGTCCATGGTGCAGATAAAGATGTGTGTCCTTGCTGTCTGGCGTAAGAGCTGATAATGAGCCAGACTGAAATGGAAGCTGTCACTTTGCATCATATCAGAGTGACCTGAACAATGTAAAGAAATTAAAAGCTCCCGGTGGCAATGGATCCCATTTCAGTCATTAGCTGTGTGGAGGGACAGGCACCATTCAGAAAACTGGATCCAGTGGGAGTCTTTGGTCCCCAGGGAATTCGCCACTAATGCCACTTTATGCCCCACTTCTTTTTAATGCACACCAAGTACAAATAAATCTCTATTCTTTGTTTTTATTATTATTTAGGTTCAGCTACTGTGGATGGAGAAAGAAAAACAAGGCAACAGAAGTGAGGAAGCTCCCATGCATTACAATCAAGATAGCCAAACAAAAATATTTTTAACAAATGTATATGCAAAAGAATATTTGTGTTCATCTGAGAAATATTAAAACAATGAATATAAAGTGTGACTTCTTTATAGGACTTTCTCTCTCTAACAAACTGCCTCTCTCTCTCTCTCTCTCTCTCTCTCTCTCTCTCTCTCTCTCTTTCTTTCTTTTTTTTTTTTTTTTTTTTTGAAGCTGGCCTGCTGAAAATGAATGAGATAAGCAAGCCTAGGACTGACTCTTATTTCAGGCTCAGAAATATGAAAAAAAAGTAATATATTTTTTAACAGAAAGTCTCAGAATATATGCTTCAATCTTGGGAGTTTCAAAAAAGGCAGCGAATCAGGCAGAAGGACAGAAGGTTACAGATTAGTACTGGTCATTGCTCAAAGAGTACAGGTTATAAATAATAAAGGAGGAAAGGGTGAAGGACACTAAAATATAACTGGGGACCCACAATGGAATAATCAAAGCAGAGAATCTAATTTCAGCTTTAAAAATACCATCTCACATTGAATTCCAACTGTATAGGAATCTTTCTGCTAACACATTCCACAGATACATAAATGCCCACCTCACATATACACAGCTCCCAACTTTCAATGTAAGTACTAGGCTAGTATGTGTTTTTGAGTCTAACGGTATGGTATTTTTTTTAAAAAAGTGAAAAATAGTATTTGCTATGGAAGTTAAAGTGCAATTAAAAAGAAAGACAGGAAGACTAAAGAGGATAGTGATAAATATTTTCATATGAAGCCCCAGGATCTATAATTTCATATAGTCTATAAATTGTATGATACATAGACATTTTACATTAGGTGTGTCACACACACTTGGATTATTTTGGTAAATGTACCGATGTTTCCATAGGCAATATCCAGCTTTTCCTTCCTCCATACACAACCACGCATGCAAGAAAGAGAAAGCCTATCCAGACACTTAAGGATGTATCTGTATCTCAGCTAACGGTCCCGACCAAAATGCAGGTAAATTCAACTGCTGAAAATAAGTCTGGCTTTCTAGAGTTAGGAAAACCTGTTAGATGAATCTCGGCGGGGGCCTTTTGAATTATTCTGTGAGTCCATAATTTGTATCCACTGAATGCTTGTGGTGGTTTCGCTACAAGAATCAGTCAACAACCATCGGCTTTTGGTGGCTGTGGTTATTGCTGCAATTTATTTGTAATCTCTTTCCATGAAATGAGCCCCTAGTACTGGGTAGAACATTCGAAAATTACACTCTCCAATATGTCTCAGAAGCCACTGTTGTCACCAGAATGACTACAGCTGTAATGAGAATAGCAAGATTATTCACACTGGGAAGTTATTCTTATTTATTTCAAAATATAGCCCAGCCGGCATGGTTCAGTGGTTGAGAGTTGACTTATGAACCAGTAGGTTGTGGTTCGATTCCTGGTCAAGGGCACATGTCCAGGTTGTGGGCCCGATCCCCAGTAGGGGACGTGCAGGAGGCAGCCGATCAATGATTCTCTCTCATCATTGATGTTTCTATCTCTCCCTCTCCCTTCTTCTCTGATATCAACCAAAATATATTTTTTAAAAAACAACATAAAAAATACAACTGGCTGTTTCATGAAAACACAGTTGTTGATCATCAAACAGCACATCTGAATAGTGCAATTTAATTTCTGAAAATGCACAAAGATAAATAGAATTTCCATATCTGTGGAAATGATTAGCAAACTGAATTGTGTAGCAAAATAGCAAGAAATGAGAGCGATCTTCACATCCACGGCCCTTGTTTACTACATTGTTCAGATGCAACGTCCGGTAGATGTTAATAGGAATGGACCCCAGATCCCCATGAGCCTGTGTCAGGGAAGCCCACACTATGGACGAGGGGACACAGCCAGGCAGCGTTCTGAAGGGCTGGGGAACATTTTAGGTCTCTTGGTCATGGTTAGTCACTATGGGCATGCATATATGAAATTTAATTTATATTCTATATATGTTTATAAATACTTATATTTTTATTAATTTACAGATTTAAACTAGTTACTTAATTTTCTTCTTGTCCTATGTGAAGCTGTTGAAATGTCAGGACATATACATTAAATTAAAAAAGAAAATAAAAAGAGAATAAAGGTCCAATCAAGGAAACCTGCAACTCCCTGTCCAAGAAACTAAGGAGTCATTGCTGAGGCAGCACAACCGAAACGGACGCCTTCAAATTACCCCAGACATTTTAAAAGTGGACAAGCGATGACAGAAATGTTACTGTTTTTTAAAGCCTGACCAAGCCAAATGGACTATAGAAGCAGCCCCACAAAAGTTTTGAAATTGCCCCAAATTTGAACGCAATTGATTCTCTAATAGCATTTGAGAAAATCATGCTTATCTACAAGAAACTATATTTTAGTTTTAATTTGGCTCAAACCAAAGACAACTGAAGATTTTTTCCACAGGCATGTAACCAAACAAGTGTTCTATCTCCCACCAACTTTGTGAACGCTTGAATCCCTGGTTGTTGATGGACTGTGACTGGGGGATTTTCATATTTCTCTGGTGAAAAAGCTAACTTTCCAGTTGTTTTACCCAGGGCCTGGCGATTGTGCACCTCTGCCATCGGAAGGCAGACGCATTAAGAAAGAGAAAGTGTGTGTCTCATATAGCACCACGGAGCAACGGCCTTTATTGCCTGAGCAATTAACTTCCTAGCTTTCGCACTCGGGGAGACCTACTATTTTTGTCAGTTATCATGACAGCCGATTTATGCACATTAGCTCTCACCTGCAAATAAGTAAACCTGGCTTAGTATTTACATATGAGAAAACAGAGGCTCGGTGAAATTAAGTAACTGGCCCAGATCACACAGTTCATAACGATGGAGTGTTCAGAGGCATCTGTATCTATGACCTCCCCAGTGTAGGCCTTCACTGAACCCACTCAGCAGCAAGCTGAGACAGAAGTGGTCGGTTTAAAATAAAGTCCTGGCCCTGTGGCTCAGTCAGGAGGAGCACTGTCCCATACAGCAAAAAGTCCTGGGTTTAATTCCCGCTCAGGGCACATACCTAGATTTAGGGTTTGAACCCCAACCCCAGTTGGGGCACATGAGGGAGGCAACAGATATTTCTGTCTCCCTCTCTCTCTCTTTCTCCTTTCCCCTCTTTCTAAAGTCAATAAAAATGTTCTCGGGTGAGGAGGGAAGGAAGGAAGGAAGGAAGGGAGGGAGGGAGGGAGGGAGGGAGGGAGGGAGGGAGGGAGGGAGGGAGGGAGGGAGGAAGGAAAGGAGGGAAGAAGAAAAAGAAGAAGAAAGAGGAGGAGGAGGAGGAGGAGGAGGAGGAGGAGGAGGAGGAGGAGGAGGAGGAGGAGGAGGAGGAGAAGAAGAAGAAGAAGAAGAAGAAGAAGAAGAAGAAGAAGAAGAAGAAGAAGAAGAAGAAGAAGAAGAAGAAGAAAACACAGCACTGTTTCCTTAGACTTCCACCCCCTCCCCCCCAGTTATGTCTTCAAGTTCTCTTGTGAAAGGTATGTTAACTGATTATTCTGCATGGGGCCCTGAGCTAAATATTGTACAAACTTTACTTCACACAGTGGCCTATGGATATAGGCCCATTCAACTAATGGGGAAACTGAGTCACTTTGGAGATTAGCTTGTATACGCTCCATGGTAGGCTGGAGAGCTACCTTTCAAGCGGTGGGGTGTCCGTACCAGAGCGTGTGTTTTCCCGGTAGGTCACACGGCTCCTCATGCTGCGTCCAAATTCCAGTGCTTGCGAATCATGTGAATTTTACATATTTGTCCTGCTTTAAGCACACAAGGAAGTTTATGACTTAAAGGTAGGTTATAGTACAACTTGCAGGAAATGTAAAATCCTTCTGCAATATATGTTTCATAAAACATATTTTCCCAAAGGTTCAGATGATAGGATTTAGACTACATTACAAATTAGGTAAGAAAATGGGAATGGAATCAGATCTCCTAATCTAATATATATCAGTGATTGCCATCATTATCTCAATCCTGATGATTAAGTATTTATTTATATGGCACCATATAAATTAACTTAATGCACATTAACCTTTTTCTCCTGGGTGGACATACAAACTTTTGAACAAAAGATTCCCTGGACGAATGTATAAGTTAAATTGGAAAACAGCAAACATACTGTTGCCTATAATAAGGTAATGAATGAAGAAGAAGCACATGTTTTGAAAGATAAATATTGACCAATATCTTCTACCAGTCGAGAAAAATCACTACAGCAAGGTATTCTGCTGAGAGACAAGTCTGGATGGGAGAAGAGACTTGATAATCAAGCCAGCATCTACTGAAGGCTTTAGCACTCCCACTGAACAGATGAGGAAACTGAGGCTCATAAAGGATAAGCAACTTGCCTGAGTTTTATGCACACACACATATTATTGAAAAACATAATTTTACACAATACTAACCACCCTTAATTTCATTCAAAGTTTTTCTCTGTGGGTCTTGGTAAAAATCATTTTATGTCAAACATAAAATAAAAGCCTTGTGCTCCCCAACCCTAAGAACTTGAATTCATCATAGATTCCTTTCTCTTATGAATGGCAAGCTCTTGATTCAAGACATTGCTTGTATTTGAACCATTTATGACATACATTCTTATTAATCTGGAGAAATTGTGGCACAAGGAATCGAAGCAACTATTAATTTACTGTAGGTCTTAAATAAGAGTGCTTTTTCCATAGGTTAGGTCTTCACATTTTCTATTTCATTTTTCTAAAGAAATACATCAGCACACTTTTTTAAAAGTTAAGTAGTGCAAGGCTTGGAGGAGAAACTGCTTATTTTGCCCCACCCTTCTTCACTCCTGGGTAGTTCCCTTCCACACCCACATTTCTATATATTTTTAAGGGCCATGCCATTTCTTGATTTTCCTATCTTAGCCATTATTCATAGCTTTCTGAAGCATAATTTTCTTTTTTCACAGTTGGCTGTGTAATATTAAACAGCTACCCTCTCTCTTTGTATTCTCATCTATAAAGGAGAGACGATAATATATACTTCAAAGGGGTGATAATTAAATGAAATTATATATGCAAAGTACTTAGCAAAGTTCCTAGTACCTTGTAAATGCTCAATAAATAGTAATCATGGCAGTGATCATGATAATCATAACTTGCTTCATAATTTTTTAATCATCACCTGGGGATATGTTTTTATTGATTTTCTGAGAGAGAGAGGTGGGGGGGGGGGACATCAATGTGAGAGAGAGAAACATCGATTGGCTGCCTCATGTACGAGGCCCGACCTGGGTATTTGCCCTGACCAGGAATCGAACCCGCCACCTTTTGGTGTACAGGACAATGTGCCAACCAACTGAGACCCCCTGCCAGGGCAATTTGCTTCAGAATTATAATAATTCTATTTAAAGTTTGAATTGTTACCGGATTTTTAAAAATGACTTAAGTCGTGATAACAATAATGAGAGTTTTAACTAGAGCTGGCCCTGAATAACTTGGAGCAAAGAGAATACCCAGATGGAGGCGCAGGTCTACTGAGTAGACTTTGTCCCAGTTCACTGCAAGAGAGTGAACGAGGTACTTCACCCCAGAACAACCTCTTCCATTCTCATCTGAAAATGAGAGCCAGTGATCCAAGTCTATAGTCAAATACGTACTTTCCTAATCCGGGTCAGAATTGCTGCTTCCAGAACTACATACCTATATTATACAAAGAGAAGGCGCCTTTTTCAAAAAGAGATCTTCCTTCAGTTTATTTTTGCCAAATGCTCTCCTTCCCCTCCCTGGTAAACGTGGTTGTGTCTGAACATGTACCACCTGAGCCCCCAGAGCGCCCGGGGCCTTGACCTGATGATGCCGCCTTTATCCAGAATACAACCTGCTGGCCCAAGCCCAGGTGCCATGGTTTCTGCCTCAGTAAATACAGAGAAGTTTCTGCTCTCACTTCTGAGACTTCCAGGTAATGGAAGAAGTCTTATGGGTTAGGCAAGTCCTGGTATGGCTTTTAAAGATGTGAAGCTTTGGGGGGCCGGGGGCAGGGAGGGGCAGGCTCCACAGACAGAGCACCGGGAACAGGGAAGGGCAGCCAAGAGGGACTCCGGCCTGAAGTTACCTCTTTGGAGCCTCACTACTTGAAAACAAAGAGCAGGAGAGGAAGGGAAAGAAATATACATTGAAGGTACATTTAAAAAGCTTTGCCCTGGCCAGTGGTGCTCAGTGATCATATTGTCAGACCCCAGCTAGGCCTGTGCACCTAAGGGTCATGGGTTCCATTCGTGGTCAAGGACAAGTACCTCGGTTGCAGGTTCGATCACCAGCCGGTTGGGATACGTGCAGGAGGCAACCAAGTGATGTATATGTATCTCTCACATCAATGTTTCTTTCTCTCCCTCTCTCTTCTTCCCTCCCTCCCTCCCCATCCCCCCCCCCCGCCTCCCTCCCCCACCCCCACCCCCCACTCCTTCCACTTTCTCTAAAAAATCAATGGAAAAAATATCCTTGGGTGAAAATTAACAACAACAAAAAAACTTTGAAGGTTTTGAGGAAAGCTGAGACTTAATATGAAAGTGAGAAGAAGTTGACATTTGTTAAGAAGAAAGATATGGTTGCATATCTCACCTCCTGACATCTCACCACCTAGTAAGTAAGAGAGCTCTGAGGAATGCTGAAAGGCAGGAGACCTGGCCGGTCTGGCTGCCCCCTCAGTGGCTGCATGATCACAAACACCAGCCTAGGTCCTCTGGTCTTGTCCGCAGAGTGAAGAGTAAGGCCAAACATCGCAAAGGCTTGCTTTCCATGCCTGCCTGATATTAGAGGTGGCTCTTCTCTCCTTTCACAATTGGGAACATAAACTGCTCGTTGTATATATTTTAACTGCTAATAATGTATTTTAGCTAGCTAAATCACTATGATTTATACCTATGTAAACCAAAGGAATACAGGCATAACACACAAACACACCGATATGCACATATCTACCTACCTATCTGCATATGTTCTCACATAAGTGTGTGCGTAATTAATTTTTATGCATTTTATAAAATTAAAAAGTCCTCTTCAGCTAAGATACATTGGTATTTTCTCAAATTAGCAGCACAGTGTTCAGCACAAAAATATTATTGTTAAACATTAGAAGGTAATCTTCTTTTGGTGTAAAGTTTAACATCTTTATTTTTATGGCATGAAGCTCTAACTCAGCACCTTGTGCACAACAATTTTGTAAATAAAATCCCTTGCCTTTAATACCACAAAAAATCAGTGCCATCTCTTTTCTTCCCCCCTGGAAAAATCGCCTTTTCATTAACTTGAACTGATAATTTCCATGTGAATGATATTGTTTATCTGCACTTTTCCCACATTTGACCTTATTTTTTCTAAGAAATATAGAATATTGCTTTGGACCTGTGAACGGCAGGAAGCTGGAGGAAGTGTCTGTTAGAATAATCTTCACCTAAAGAGGTTTTAAGACTCACCACCTATCCATTGACCCATGAAGGGTAAATGCTAAGTTCCCATAGTCAAATATTCATTCGAACCCTTCAGAATAGATGAATGAGCTTGCCTCTTATTTAAATTACTCTAAGATGGATAAGATTTTTACTATCAGTTGAAAGGTTATAATCATGACCACCATCACCATCACCATCACTTGGTTGTTAGAGATGACAAAAATGACAAAGAAATTTGGCTTCACCCAATCACTTCCTATGCAATGTTTATGTGGTGTGCGCACATGTGTGTGTGTGTGTGTGTGTGAGAGAGAGAGAGAGAGAGAGAGAGAGAGAGAGAGAGAGAGAGAGAGAGAGAGAGATCTAGCACTTTTCTATGCAAATCCATATTCAATATGTTTACCTATGCATTTTTTGTAAATCTTACAGTCTAGCATCCTAGTTGGCCCCAAATTAGCATTCAATTAAACTGTTTCTTAAAGTGATACAATCCGCTGACCTCTACAAATTAAAAGTATGCTCTGGATCTAGCCAGAGGGGCATTTTTCTTGAATTTTTTCCTTATAATGGGCACTTGCACTCCACTCTTCACACCTGCTCACCTTGTTAGCCTGTGACCAACAGCACGGCACCATGTTGGAAGCAAATGTGTGCTGGTGAATCTGCGTTCACAGATTATTTGATCTAGGGTGGATTTTATTGAAACGAGGCACTTTTCTAGGTTTTAGAAACTAGAGATGAACTATTTCTGAGGACCAATCCCTGAGTAGCCAATTTGCAATGAAAAGAAACAAATTTAGGATGAGAGATGCAATATTATCACATCCAGTTCTTCAACTTTCTACCTCATTTGTAAGTTGACTGGGGTGGTAGCTAGATCTGTAGGAGCCATGCTATTACCTGGGCCTATTTCAGCTCCTGTTCCTTCTCTATAACTTTAAGAAAAATGTTCTATTCGCTTAACTATTTTCTCTCCTTTTATATTTTCCTTCCTTTTTATTCTGGTTTGATGAGAAAACATGAGGTTTGTTTTTCCCAAGCAGCAGCATGGGTTACTGCCACCATGAACCTCTGACAGCAACCAGAAACCCAGGACAAGATGGTTTGGTGGTATGTTCTAAACTTCTGGCGAATTTTACCCATTCGTTTTACTTAGGCATTTCTTTTCTTTATTCCTGATGCTTAAAAAATTAAATTAAAACTAAACTAAAAGCACATTTTCTCTCTTTTTTCCTTCTTTTGCAAACAATAGTGCTATGTTTTCATAAAGTGGATATCAAAAGGCTTTCCTTAATTTAAATTTAAGACAATTATATACTTCAAATGTTTTCTCCCATATTTTTCTTTTTATATCTTGTGGACCTTTGTCATTTCTTTTCCAAACTGACATAACAATAAAATTAGGATATTTATTTGAGTTTTCTGATTCCCAAAAATAGCTTTTTCCCTGTAGGGATAAAATTAAAAATTTTCAACTGTCTTATAAAAATCAAGAATACTTAATTAGGGGGTTAAAAATATAAACATCTAATCCATAATAGCTTAAGATGGCAGTATGTTTTCTCTGGGGAACAGAAACTTTAGTAATATGATTAACATTGCTAATCAACACAGATCCTTTCAGTACATAGTTATTATATAGCTACATGCCAAGTCTAATTAATATTCCACTCTGCCAGTCAAGATTCATTTTTGTTCATTTGATCTATGAACTTTTTTTAGTATAGCACTGATTTGGGGAATATAATTGGCCCCTAGAGGGTATAATGTATGTTAAAAGTAGAAGAAAAAACCCCACTCAATTCTTATGCCCTAAGCAATTCCATGGAGATACTCATTGAAATAGCTTGACAGTGGCAATTCAGTTTAAACAGTATTTTTAAATGTTTTCTCTCTGTCCTGTCCTCCCCACCTTTTTTTTTGTTATAAAATAACTGTATTGAAAACTGAGTGGGCAAAAAGGGAATTTGTGATCAAGCATAGTACCAATGGTATAAGTGTACAATCATATATCATCGACTGTTAATAGATGACAGGGCTTATGTGCTATGTGCTAATTCCAGTACACAGAAACATTTTTGTTACAGAGAACACTTCTTTGTAGAAGGATTTGTTCCAATGGGATTTTACCTGAATCCATTCATTTAAAAGTCGTATATGACCACGTGTATATTTCAGTTACCACGTTTGAAAGGCTAATTTCATTTTTTAACTTTCTGAACCAACATGTTGAGCCAGTTTTCAAATAGGCAGACACATTTGCAAGGACTGGCTCCTCCTTTGCATACAAGTGAGAAGTCTGGTGACTCACAGAATTAGAGAAGAGGTCATCTGTAACCACCCTCAGCTCTGCTTTAGGACTTCTAACGATGAAGAAATCGCTGCCTCTTTAGCAGGCATGTTTTCATTTGGGACAGCTCCAGCTAAGAGATAATTCTTCTTACATTGTGCCAAACCCACCCCTCTGCAATCCCATGTATTGGGGTTCGTTAAGCTCTCCATCTACCTGGACTAAACCTCGTCTTTCTCCAACATAGTTTTTTAAACCTTCCAATATTTGCAGACCTCTGTCATGGCCTTCAAAGTTTTCGTTACTGCTGGTTGACTCTGTTGTTTCATTATTCAGTCCTTGTGTGACATGGTTATGAATCCTTTTATCTTCCAGAGCACTCTCACCTGGGCACGCTGTAGTTCCTCACTTCTAAATGGGGCAGCATGCAGAATTGAAGGGCCCTCGCTTTTAAGGGCATATCATGTCATTTTGGTCTCTGTACATATATCTATACATCTACATTTTTATCTGTATCTATGTCTAATCTATTTAAGTACATAGATTAATGCAGCGATGGAATATAAAAGCTAATATCTATGATTTTAATATTTCTTGAATTCCTTAGACAGAAAAACATCAACCAAAAAGAACCCCACAAGTGATTGAGCAGAAATGCTATATTCAACTAACTTGCTAGAATTTCACCTTAATTTTACTACCCACAAATATCTAAATACTAAGAATAATTCATAATCAGCTGCTTCTTTTAGGAAAAAAGAAATTGGTAGTGAAGTAAAAATGCTTCTACAATAACCTTTCCTAAAAAGTCTTCATGGGCCCTAGCTGGTTTGGGTCAGTGGATAGAGCGTCGGCCTGGAGACTGAAGGGTTCTGGGTTCGATTCTAGTCAAGGGCACATGCCTGGGTTGCAGGCTCGATCCCCAGTGGGGGGCATGCAGATGGCAGCCAATCAATGATTCTCCCTCATCATTGATGTTTCTATCTTTCTCTCCCTCTTCCTTCCTCTCTAAAATCAATAAAAATATATATTTTTTAAAAGTCTTCATGGTATTTCTGGTGTCAAACAAATCTTAGTAAAACATCTTAACCTCTTTGTGGGTCTTCACAAGCCTAAAGTTGATATGTTCAGACCGAGATTCAGAAATTTTCAGAGTTGTTTTTAGGGTTAATGACATTCAATCAACTATGTGCTGGTAACTGCTTAAGGGCCAGCTCTTTGGGGGGAAATGAATGCATATATATTTTATTTATTATAAATTGAAAAATAATTATAACACAGTTTATAATAACAAGATATACAATACTAAAATTCTGCATACCTATTCTTCTTTGATTTACTACTTCTTAGTAAATCTATAATAAGTGAAGGGAGAGATCATAGGTCCAAGGGTGATGAAGTCCAAGGGTGATAAGGACATTATGTTATTAAGCATTAAGGAGGAGGGTTCCACTCTCACTTGTATTTCCCTACATTCTAGCTAAACTTTTATAAATACTAACTAGAGGCCTGGTGCATGAAATTCATGCACAGATACGGTCCCTAGGACTGGCCTGTGATCAGGGCCATCTTCCCCAATTGCCTGCAGCTGGCCCAGCTCCTGCCCCCGCCCCCCCACCCCACCCCACGGCTACCCACCCCCGGTTCCCCATTCGCCATTGGGCGATCAGAGACTGACGGCCGGGGGAAAGGACCAAGAGGTGGGCCGGCCCCACCCCCACCATGGGTTGCCCTCTGTGTGTGGGACAGGGGATGGGGGTCTTGGCCTGGCGCCACCCGTGTCCCCCACCACCCACCCCCAGTTCCCCATTTGCCATTAGGCAATCGGAGCCTGCCGGCTGGGGAAAGAAGCCAAAAGGTGGTCAGTGCACCTCATAGTGACTGGTTGAGAGGTCGTTCTGGTTGTTCCGCTGTTAGGGTAAATTTGCATATTATCTTTTTATTATATAAGATGTTATTAAACTCCCCTCAATTGATGCCGAAAAGTATCTGACAAATTCCAGTACCTATTTATGATAAAAACTCAGCAAGTGGCAATAGAGGGAATATACCTCAACATAATAAGGGCCAATTATGTCAAACCCACAGCTAACATCCTACGCAATGGGGAAAAACAAAAAGTGTTCCTCTTAAAATCAGGAACAAGATAGTCATTTCTGCTTTCACCACTCTTATTCAGCAGCACTAGAGCTCCTAGCCATAGCAATCGGGTAAGAAGAAATGAAAGGCATCCAAGTTGGAAAGGAAGAAGTAAAACTGTCAATATTTGCAGATGACATGACACTGTGTATAAAGAACCCTAAAGATAAAGATTCCATCAAAAAATTACTAGAACTGATAAATGAATTCAGTAAAATAGCAGAATACAAAATAAATATCTAGAAATTAGCTGCATTTGTAGGCACCAATAATGAACTATCAGAAAGGGAAACTAAGAAAACGATCCCATTTACAATTGCT
This sequence comes from Myotis myotis, assembly GCF_014108235.1. Taxonomy (NCBI): domain Eukaryota; kingdom Metazoa; phylum Chordata; class Mammalia; order Chiroptera; family Vespertilionidae; genus Myotis; species Myotis myotis. The sequence continues at coordinate 10,562,162 of NW_023416315.1, forward strand.
TCAAAAATAACTAAATGCCTAGGGATATATATTTAACTAAGGAGGTAAAAGGCATGTGCTAGGAAAAGTATAAGACATTGAAGAAAGAATTTGAAGAAGATACAAATAAATGGAGGCATATATGGTGCTCGTGGATAGGAAGAATTAACATCATTAAAATGTCCATACTACCCAAAGCAATCTGCTGATTCAGTGCAATCCCCATCAAAATAGCAGTGGTGCCCTTGCCAGGTGACTCAGTTGGTCATCCTGAACACCAAAAGTTTGTGCATGTGATTCCCGGTCAGGGTACATACCATACCTAGGTTGCAGGTTTGATCCCAAGTCGGGATAGGTAGGGAAGGCAACAAATTGATGTTTCTCTCACCTCTCTCTCCCCCCCCCCTCCCTTTTCCTCTCTCTTTAAAAAGCAATAAAAACATATTCTCAGGTTAGGATTTAAAAAATACCAATGGCATTTTTCACAGAATTAAAACTAATAATCCAAAGATTTATGTGGAACTACAAGAGACCCCAAATAGCCACAGCAATCTTGAGAAAGAAAAATGATGGAGGTATCACACTACCTGATATCAAACTATACGCAGCGGTTCTCAACCTGTGGGTCGAGACCCCTTTGGCGGTCGAATGACCCTTTCACAGGGGTCGCCTAAGACCATCCTGCATATCAGATATTTACATTATGATTCATAACAGTAGCAGCATTACAGTTATGAAGTAGCAACGAAAATAATTTTATGGTTGGGTCACAACATGAGGAACTGTATTTAAAGGGCCAGAAGGTTGAGAGCCACTGGCTAGCGGAATCAAGACAGCATGGTACTGGCGTAAAAACAGACATACAGATCAATGAACAGATAGGAAGCTCAGAAATAAACTCACTACTATATGGCCAATTCATATTTGACAATGGAGGCAAGAACATACAGCAGGTAAAGATAGTCTATTCAAACTGCTGTTGGAAAAACTGTGCAGATACCTGCAAAAAATGAAACTAGACCATTTTCTTATATACAAGAATAAACTCAAAATAAATAAAGATTTAAGTGTGAGACTAAAAAACATAAAACACATAGAAGAAAACATATGCAGTAAAATCCCAGGCTTTCCTCTTGGTGGTATTTCTTAATATATCTCCTTGGGCAAGGGAAATAAAAGAAAAAGTAAACAAATGGTACTACATCAAACTAAAGAGTTTTTCCACAGCAAAGGAAACCATCAACAAAATGAAAAAACAACCCATTGAATGGTAGAACATATTCATCAATGATACATGTGATAAGGGGTTAATATCCAAAATTTATAAAGAACTCATACAACTCAACACCAAAAGAAACAAACAATTCAATTTAAAAATGGGGCAAAGGACCTGATAGGCACTTCTCCAGGAGGACATGCAGATGGCCAATAGATATATTAAAAGATGCTCAACGTCACTAATCATCAAAGAAATGAAAATTAAAATCATTAATTATCACCTCACACTTGTCAGAAAGGATATCATCAATAAACCAACAAACCACAGGTGTTGGGGAGGATGTAAAGAAAGGGAACACTTGTGTGCTGTTGGTAGGAATGCAGATTGGTGCAGCCACTATGGAAAACAGTATGGAGCTTCCTCAAAAAATTAATAATGGAACAGCCTTATGACCCAGCAATTCTACTTCTGGGTATATAGCCAAAGAAACCCAAAATACTATTTCAAAAGAATATATGCACCCCTTTGTCAAATGCAATGTCATTTACAAAAGCCAAGTTATGGAAACAACCCAAGTGTACATCAATAGACGAGCAGATAAAACATGTAGTGGTGCATATATGCAAGTGAGTACTAGTCATGAAAAGAATGAAAGCTTACAATTTGCTACAGCATGGATGGACCTAGAGGGTATTATGGTAGGTGAAATAGGTCAGTAAGAGAAAGACAAATACATGTGCTATCACTTACATGTGGAATCTAGAGAACAATATAAATGAACAAAACAAAAACAAACTCATAGATACAGAGAACAGACTATGGTTTCCAGAAGTGAGGGGGCTTGGGGGGCTGGGTGAGAAAAGTAAAGGGATTGAGAAATATAGATTGGTAGTTAGAAAATATTCATAGGGATGTAAAATATAACACAGGAAATATAGTCAATAATATTGTAATAACTGTATATGGTGCCAGGTGGGTACTGAATATATCAGAGAAAACACATTTTAAATTATGATGGTCTAACCACTATGCTGTATGCCTGAGATGAATACAAAATAATATTGAATATAAACTCTAGTTGAAAAAAAATTTTTTTTAATTTAAAAAATTTTTTTCTTGTAGACACAGTAGTAATCTATTTTATTATGAAGTTTTTCTAACTGGATTTAAATGAAATGCTTTTATGAAGGGTTCTGTAGACTTGCATTTCATATTTCTATAGTTATGGCATATGCCACGATCTACAGAGAATGGTTGCAAGCACCAAACTCAATATTTTCCCATGGTGCCCTACTGCCCTTCTCCTGTAGGTACATTTGCTGACAGCACTGTGTGAAGGCAGGGACCCAGCAAAGTTCTATTCCGACGTCTCAAGAATTCCCTGGAGAAAGGAGGGCAAGAGGGTATTGGTCCAAGGAAAACAAGATTCTGAACTAGAATTATTACCATAGTAAAAAACAAATCAGAATTCAAATCATGACTTTTCCTGTTAATAGAACTGCTTAGTCTATCACTTGAACAACACGTAACAGTTGAGCACATTTTAATTTGCTGGGTCCATACTTAAAATAATCACAGCTAAATCAGAGCTTTAATGGAGTCTTTTGCTACCCCATTTTACTCAACAGAACCAGAAAGAACTTTATACTTCATTTATATATCTATCTGTCTATCTAAAACACCAAGTATATGCATTCCTGACTCTGATTATCATTTTTTTGTAAAAATCATCATACATTAGAAACTATGTATGTAGAATCAATTTTTATGAGAAATCAATATGCTTGAAGAGGGAATATTCTAGATATAACCAGAAATTTTTGGCAGAATTAATTTAATTTAAATTTATTTTTAAATGTTGGTAGGAATGCAAATTTGGTGGTATAGATAATTTTCTTATAAACAACAATAATTACTGTGAAATGCCTTCAAACATCCAACTTTCTTTTACCAACGCATCTTTCTTTAGAATGGCCAGTGGCAGACATAAAGCCTCAGAATAGGTTATTATAACTGAAATTTCTGTCTGTTATTACCAAAGAGAAATGTATTGAACTTAATATGTTAGGTTTGGGAAATCTATTTTCATTTGCTATAACCAATGGTCTGTCATAAGTGTGGACATAGTGGACTTCCAGATTCTATCTTCCATTTGTCCCTGATGCCCTAAAATTGAGACTTCCTTTATTTTTTTTTCATGTTTTATAGAGTAACAACCCACTTTCCAAAAACTAAACTATACCTCTTAATCTCTATAAGAAAAAAATGAAAGTGATAAAAAGGTAACTTTCAGTAGAACTTAACACAGAAATATCTATAGATACTGAGCTGTGCTTATTATGTGTGTACAAGTTATCTCTGTTTAACCTTGCCCCAAACAAGATCTTCTGTTCATTAGGAATGTCTAATCCACTAGTAAGAGAATAATGCCTCTAAAATAAATTTACTTATTTTAACTTATCAAAGAAAAAAATGAATAGATGTATAAAAGTATTAGTGCCTTTGTAGTAGTTCTATATGAGTCCCTATTTTTTAAACAATCTTCTCAGCAAAAAAGTAGAGTTTATTTTCCTTCTTTTTTATTTAGAGACAACCTTAATGGTATGATTTCAATAAATAGAAACTGGTCAAAGTGAATGACTTCCAAGGACAGGTTAGACAAGCCTCATTTATGAAAGCCTAATTGGTTAATTCTCTCTCTCTCTCTCTCTCTCTCTCTCTCTCTCTCTCTCTCTCTCTCTCTCTCTCTCCCCACCCCCCTTGCCCTTGGAAACCGCCCACCATATTGTGAGCAAGCGCAGGTCACATGGAGAAGCACATGTAGGTATTCCACTCAGCAACCCCAGGTAAGTTGGAATCAACCACTAGACACGTGAAAAAACAAGCATTCAGATAATTCCAAGCCCAGCCTTTGAACTAAACTGCCACAGTTGAAACCAAGTGGAAGAAATAAGCACTGTTTCTACCAACCCTCCCCAAACTAGAGGTTTGTGAGCAAAATAAATGTTGGCATTGTTTAAGCCACTAGCTTTGGAGTAGGTTATAATGCAGCCAGGGGCAGTGGGAACAACCATGGAATTGTAACCAGAGTCCTTGTCCTTGAAGAACCAGTGGCAATTTAAAGGACACCTTAGTAGAAGACAGGCAGGGCTGGTGGTGAGTGCTCTGGGTGGGTCTCAGACTGGGCAGGAAGGACGGGAGGCAGCTGTAGGATTGTAGCCTGTGTAGAACTGTAGCTTTCCCAGTTTTGCTAATTCAGAGGCAGATTTACGTATTTATAACGAACACTCCACCTGGTCCTACCCCTTTTTCTTCCAGGAAGGCCTAATTCTTTACTTCCCATCAGAGTTAGTTGTAGCTGAACACAACTCTCTCACTCTGTTCCTTTGCCAACCTGGAAGGCCTTCTCTGTTCTAACCTTGAGATCACAATTTCAGAAAACTGCCTTTCCTAATGTAGCTCTGGAGATCATGAGCATCCAGGACAAAGGTTACCCAGTTGCAGGTAACATGAGACTATTTTGACTGACCTACACAAAAAAAGAGAAAGGGGGATAAGATTTGTTGTAAGAGCTTGAGGTAGCTCACAGAGTCAACGGAGAAAGCTACAGATGTAGACCTCTGAAAAGACAGCAATGAAGACTCTTCCAGGAATCAACGTGGCTAAAAACCAGGGGCAGCCTCTAGGGTTACTACCACTGAGACACACTCTGGCTGCTGTTCAGTCCTTGGATCACGCGGTTCAAGAATTATCTCCCTAGGAGAGAACTTGATTAACTGATTTAGGGCACATTCACTTGCTTTATCCAGGCAAAAAATGGAACATCTCATTTGATAGTTTCCCCAAAACTGTTTCCAGTTGAAGACAAGTAATTTGCCAATTAATAACCACATATTGTGTACTCAATGTTCACCATAACACCTGATCCTTCCAATAAGGCCATGCCCCCTATCATTCATTCCTCTAGCATCCAGTACTTCTTTTGCAGAACAGGCCTCACAACAGTAAGGCCTGGAAGCGGGGGAGGGTACATAGGGGGAAAAGGGGACATCTGTAATACTTGCAACAGTAAAGATCAATTTAAAAAAATTTTTTTTTGGGGGGGTAATCATTGTTTAATACCTGAGTTTCCTACCATCTATAAACTCTATGAAAACAGGGACCAATTCTGTCTAATTTCATCACTGTATTCTCAGCACCTAGTGTAACAGCGAAAGGTTCTCAATAAATATTTGTTAAATATGTGAACAAACACGTCTTTACCTTTGTTTTGTTATCTATTCTTGCTGATACACACACACACACACACACACACACACACACACACACACACACACACACACAGTTACTTTAGTTGAATGGTAGATTCCTATGGGAAGAGTCTATTTCCCTTAATATTGAGTAAGTATTTGCCCAGTGTGGATGATGTCCAGAAACATCCAATTCAGAAGCAGTTCAATTCAAAAAACATTTATCTGGCACTTAATATAGGCAAGATCCATTATCTGTCCTCTAGGGAATTGCTACCCAGCACGGGAGGCAGACAAATGCACAAGTCATGATAATACCAGGCAAACACTGGAAAGGGCTGCAAAAGAGGTTAATAAATGAAAGAAGATTTGGAAAGCAAGGGAAGGCAAAATTCATTGTAATGAGGGAAATCAAGAAGCTTAGCCAAAGTATTTTGACCACAAAAAGGGGGGTTGCAGCAGATTAGGATGCATACAATAGGTATTTCTAGATAAAATAACCTCTCAATAAGTTCATCATCAGCAACTTAAAGACCACATCAAGATATGAAATGGTTATTTGTACCTGACTTTTTTATCTAATTGATACGGAGTGCTATTAGCTAACAGTGTACCGCTATATAGAATCTATAGGTTTTTCTCTAAAATGCGACTAGCTGATAGGGGAAAAGAATGCATCTCTGATGAAACAGAAAACCAAGAATCAAGGTGTCCTTTCTAAGGGTAATATGAAAGAATTGCCACTTTTATGGGGCAAATCACCTTACAGAGTGCCTAAGAGTGTGAAAGCCTTTTTCAATATTTAAATAAAGAAGGTAAACTACATATTCCTAGGGGTGTCTAAGACTCTTAACGTCTCAATGATTTTGAGGAAGGTAGATTTTGAACCCCCATGAAGTACAAAATCAGAGATAGCAATATTTTTTTAAAAAATCTTATATAGAAGAAGCAATTCTTCTCCTATGCACTGACTTTTAATCAGGACGTGTTAAGAATGAAACTTAACTTTTATAAAAATATAGAAAATTCGGCTATAAAGTGCAGTGCTAGATGGAAGTGTCTTTGAGGTGGTGGCTGGAAGGGAGCAGGGTGGGAAGGGCACATAAAAGCTGGCTAAGGGGCTCCATAAATAAATCTGCACCCAATGTATAGCACAGTAGGAGGGGGTGGCTTGTGTTCCCTCTGTACAATATAAATCCCTTAAGAGAGCTCCACCTTGTCTTAGTTTTTTTAACATCATCCTTTCCATGATGGCACTACCCAGGGGCGCAGCCACTGCTTAGCTATCCCATCACAAACCCACCGAAGAACCGCAATAAAAGCTGGGGCACCTAAGGGGCAAGCATCCTGTTCCCTCAATGAAGAAAGTCAGCACTGTCAAGAAACACATTATATGAAGGAGATAGTCACTGCCACTAGCACTCTCAAGGAGAGCTTGTCTCTTAATATTAACATGAACATGTACAGTAATTCAATCTGAAAACATGATTTAATGTGTTTCAATATCCCCATATATTTATTGACATCAATTGACACAAGTTAAATAAGTGGTTTTAGAAGTGCCAATAACTTCTGATAGACATGTATGGGGCATGAATAAATATGTAATTTAAAACGTGTGGGGTTGCCATGGTAATAGCAACAACACAAAGATGCTCCCTTAGTGATCCTAACTACTTTGATGTCTATAAAAGGAAGTAGGTTGTAGTAATCTCAACCCAGATCTCTAAATAACCTTGATAAAAATAACCATATTTCCCCCAAATATAGTTTCAAATGTCAATTTAACCTACTTAAATATTCACGGCACGCTCAATTCTTTAAAGTATTGCACCGAATGTTTTTTTGAGGTTATCTTACTTTTAGTATATTCCTTTCATATATATATATATATATATATATATATATATACTAGAGGCCCGGTGCACAAAAAATTGTGCACTCGGGGGGGGGGGGGGGGGTCCCTCAGCCCGGCCTGTGCCCTCTCACAGTCTGGGACCCCTCGGGAAATAACGACCTGCTGGCTTAGGCCCGCTCCCGGGTGGCAGAGGGCAGGCCCAATCCCTAGGTGCAGCCCCTGGACGGGCTCAGAGCAGGGCCGATTGGGGAGTTGGGGCGCCACCCCCTGTCATGCACAGAGCAGTGTGGATTGGGAGGTTGCGATGCCACCCTCAGTCAAGCTCAGGGTAGGGCCGATTGGGGGGTTGCAGCACCACCCCCTGTCATGCACAGAGCAGGGCCCATCAGGGGGTTGGGGAGCTCTCCCCTGTCATGCACAGAGCAGGGCCCATCAGGGGGTTGAGGAGCTCCCCCCTGTCACTCACAGAGTAGGGCCGATAGGGGAGTTGGGGCACCGCCCCCTGTCACACACAGAGCAGGGCCCATCAGGGGGTTGGGGTGCCGCCACTCTCACACTCAGGGCAGGGCCGATGGGGAGGTTATGGCTCTACCCCGTCACACACAGAGCAGGGCCCGTGGGGTGGGGGGGGGTTGGGGCGCCACACCCTGTCACACACAGAGCCACAGGGCGATCAGGGGGTTTGGGCGCTGCCCCCTGTCACGCTGATCCCAGTGCCTGGAGGCCCCGCGGCTCCACTGATCCCGGTGCTGGGAGGCACATTACCCTTTTACTATATAGAATAGAGGCCTGGTGCATGTGTGGGGGCCGATTGGTTTTCCCTGAAGGGTGTCCTGGATCAAGGTGGGGGTCCCCACTGGGGTGCCTGGCCAGCCTGGATGAGGGGATGATGGCTGTTTGCATCTGGTCACACACCCTTCAGGGTGGGGGTCCCCACTGGGGTGCCTGGCCAGTCTGGGAGAGGGGCTGAGGGCTGTTTTCAGGTTGATGGGTGACTGAAGTTCCCAACCGCTCCTTTTTTTCTTTTTTTTTAAATTCTGGGCCAGCCTTAGCTCTGGCTCCAGCTCTGAGGCTGCTGCTGCTGAAAGAAGGTATCTGGTTTGTTTAGGTTCTATAATCAAAACTCTGTATCAACTCCAGCTCTGAGATCCCGGGCTCGCTGAAAGCTGGTTTTCGGGGTTTTGTTTAGCTTCTATATTTGTTACAATGTTTCTTAAACTGTAGGCTCAGAGGCCGGCAAGGCAGGCAGGGGAACGTTGGTTTCCTCCGTCACTGAAGCAAGCAAGCCTCATGTTAGTTTCAAGCTGCCTGGCTGCCGGCCGCCATCTTGGCTGACAGCTAATTTGCATATCTCGCTGATTAGCCAATGGGAAGGGTAGCGGTCATACGCCAATTACCATGTTTCTCTTTTATTAGATAGGATACCATGTTTCTCTTTTATTAGATAGGAGATATATATATATATATATATATATATATATATATATATATATATGGTTTTCCTCAGCTGGGTATCTCAGCTAGAGCATCATTCTGATATACTGAGGTTGCAGGTTCGATCTCTGGTCAGGGCACATACAAGAATCAACCAATGAATGCATAAATAAGTAGAACAACAAATCAATTGTTTTCTCCCTCTCTTTCTCTTTCTCTCATCTCTCTCTAAAAATAATCAATGAATTTTAAAAAGGTGTACAAAAGGTTTATTCTTAAAGATTAGACAATCCTGCCGAAACCGGTTTGGCTCAGTGGATAGAGCGTCAGCCTGCGGACTGAAGGGTCCCAGGTTCGATTCCGGTCAAGGGCATGTACCTGGGTTGTGGGCACTTCCCCAGTGGGGGATGTGCAGGAGGCAGCTGATCGATGTTTCTCTCTCATCGATGTTTCTAACTCTCTATCTCTCTCCCTTCCTCTCTGTAAAAAATCAATAAAATATATTTAAAAAAAAAAAAAGATTAGACAATCCTATTTAAACACTGACTATAAAAATCCCCGAAGGACTGAAGACAACATGGACATCTAGTCACAGCCATGTTCCAGTACCTAACATACCTAACCCCTTCAGACAAGTGCTTTACCTTGGAGGCAGAAAGGGCACCCCACTAGGACAGAGAAGACTCCGGACCTAATCGAATTCTCTTTACTTCTGCAGCAGAGATAATACTCTCTATATCTAGCTTCAGTTTGGGGCTTTGTGGAGAAACTTAGATTAGGAAAGCAGATGTTATTATACAAAGCCCCTCCCTCATGTGATCATTAATATCAGACCCACACCCCCTAGCAGTGATCGGCAAACTGCAGCTCGGCAAACCGCGGCTCGTGAGCCACATGCGGCTCTTTGGCCCCTTGAGTGTGGCTCTTCCACAAAATACTGACTTCTGCGCATGGGCCACAAAGTTTCAATCGCACTGTACGTGCGCGCCCCCACGTGATATTTTGTGGAAGAGCCACACTCAAGGGGCCAAAGAGCCGCATGTGGCTCGCAAGCCGTGGTTTGCCGACCACGGCCCTACAGGATTGCTTCTCAGACCTGAGAAAGATGTACTATTGCTCTAAGAAGTGAGGAAAAAGAACTCACACTAACTAAGCAATCCCACGTGCAGGCTCCTTACTTGCCCCTCCTTTCCGTAATCTTTAGCACACTGTTGGGCTGTTACTTGAACTCTCATGTTCAAATACCCCTCTTTGAAGGTCAAGAGCAGTGATCAGACCCTTGGTCACAATCCTTCTGCTGCACCATTCTTCTGTCTTCATGTGACTTCCATGGGATGTTGCTCTTGCTCTGAAATTGTTGTCTAGTTCACCTTGATATGGTCACAAAAGCATCCTCTGAAAGATAATCTGGGCATTTAATTGGAGGCAAATGCTATGCTCCCTAGTGTTGGCAACAATGTGGTCAATGTAGAAAGGAAAAAGAGCTCGGTCTAAGAGCTGGTAAATTCCCTGGGAGAGGCAGCTAGCACAACTTGGAGAAACACTGTCCAAAGGCGGGCTGCCATCAGGGTATCGGACTGAACCACAAGTTAAAGAAGCATTTGCTGTTGCCCACAGGCATCTGGTTTCATGTCATTTGTTTAATGTCAAAATTATTTTTAAAATCCCTATGATTCAAAAGAATCATATCCAGTATTTTAAATTTAGAGAATAAAGTCTGTAACTGCCCCTTTCCATCTTTGCTCACCCCCTTGCCCACATATTGTCCAAGATAAAGGTAGTGAGCCTGGCCGGTGTGGCTTAGTGATTGAGTGTTGACCTATGAACCAGGAGGTCACGGTTTGATTTCTGGTCAGGGTACATGCCCAGGTCGTGGGCTCAATACCCAGTAAGGGGCGTGCAGGAGGCAGCCAATTGATGATTATCTCTCATCATTGATATTTCTATGTCCCCCTCTCCCTTCTTCACTGAAATCAATCCATATATATATATATATATATATATATATATATATATATATATATATGATAGTAAATTAGTGTCTCTTCTAGAAACTGGTTGTTATCTATTCACTTTTTCCTGAATGGACAGTCAGAGAAAGCCATGCCTATTGTGCCTGAGGAAGGAAGGGGTGTTGTCATCAGGAGAAAAGGAGGGAACTTTTCTTTGACCAAGAAAGCCCTGGGGCTGATGCTTCCTTGGGGAGGAGCACAGCTAATTCTGAAGGTCTCAGATTTTTGTTGTTGGTTTTCTGGTACCTGTTGCTAAAAGGTAGTCAAATTCCTTCTAAAAATGGCAAGCTCATTTTCAAGGCTTTAATAAAGTGTGGAACGACTGGTATTTATTCAGAGCTGGTTCCATTCCAAGCACTCAATAGGGCTTTACACGTCACCTCATTTCAACTTCAGGCCTGCTCTATGAGTTAAGTGCCATCGATATCTCCGTTTAGAGATGGAAAAGATGCGGCTTGAACCTATATGTGTACCTTGCCCAAGGCCTGACTCCAGAGCTGTGACCCACTAGTATATTACAAATAAGCAAACATGAATTCTAGAAGAATAGAGACTGGAAAGACAGGGAGGAAGAGATAAATCTAGTTCCTTCTCCCTTTGGACACAACAAAGAAACAATTACTAAAGAATGGCATTTGACAGCTGTCAGAGGGAAGGGGGCTGAGAGGCTGGGTGAAAAAGGTGAAGGAATTAAAGCAAAAAAAAAAAAAAAAAAAGCAAAAAAAACCCACAACAAAACAAAAGACCAAAAATCATAGACAACAGTATGGTGATTACCCCATGGAAAGAGTTGGGTGTGGGGAAGGTAGGAGAGGATAAAAGGGGGGATAAATGGTGATGGAAGGAGATGACTTGGGGTGGTGAACACACAATACAATATATAGATGACATTATAGAACTGTACACCTGAAACTTATATAATTTTATTAACCAATGTTACCCCAATAAATTCAATTAAAAAGAAGGAATGGCATTTGTGTTTTGCAGCAGTAGGCACCAAACTCTATGATAAGAACATTGTGAATGTAATACGTCCTAACTCGCTTAGCAATCCTTCTTCTTCCTCACTTTTTTGGGTAATAGTTTTTCTCAGATATTTAGGCTTCTGACCAATGAAAAACTTCTGAAATACACGAGTGTGAAGACCAAGACTCCCTGGAGAGTCACAGGAAACGATGAAGTAAATAGAACGTCAATATGTAATGTTGGCTGTGGGCTCTTTGAAGGTGGGGTGACTTGTTCATTTTTGCATCCTCAGCATCCAGTGCAGTGGATGCGCTAGACTAGGTGATTGATTCTGTCTGGTGTACTCCCCACCGAGGCCCCAGAACCACCCCACCTCCTGCCGCACGCAGGTGCTCACACTATTTGTTGAGTAGATGAATTCACTGCATGAACTGTACAGTGGAGAAAAGATCCATCTAATAAACAGAACAAAGTATGGGTTTCACTTCTATTGTGCCAAACTGTAAGTACATTGTATGTATGTACATCTTTTTATAGGGGAAAGTAGCACAAATGTGAGAAAATCCGTTTCAAAACTTTTCACAGCAAAGAAGAGAAATATAAGAAATGGACACACAGAGTTGATGAAAATTCCTAGGAAAAGTAATTTCAAAGATAGAACATAGAAATGATCCCAGGATATTATGGTTTTATTTGCATCAAGTGTTTTATTTTGAGAGGAAAAGCTGGTTCTTTTTAGCTCCTACAAATGTGCCCCTCTCCAAAAAATAAAAATAAAAAATGTTTCTTTGTGCAGCTTTGTGACTGTCAGAGAGCAAAGGAGGAAATGTGATAAATTTTGACAGAGAATAATAATAATAATTTAACACCTGCTTTATTTATTCTCTAGTATCCTCTCTGGAAAAGGGCATATATACTAAGAATGGAATTAAATGACAAATACAATGACATTGTAATTTCAAAGAGTGCGACATGTTAAAAGTTTGATAACCATTATAAAATACCCACATAATCACATTTATATTGAAAATGTCATCACCTCGTATCTATATTTTAAATATATAAAGTCAATCTTTAAAGAATTTAAAAATAATTTCACATATATATTTCTTTCTTCTGATGGGCACAATTATGCTATTTTGCTTTTAGATTGCATGAAGTATTTCACTATTTAAGCTCATTTCATATATTGTTAAACCAAAAGCCTTAAATTATTTTTATGTTCACTTGTTAAATGTTCAAATATGGTTATATAAAGGAAACAATTTTGACTTTCAGCTATCTATTTTTGAATTTTAAGTCATTTTTTTCCTAGGCTGCAAAAGTGTATTACCAAATAAACTGACAAAACATCTCAGCAACTAATATAAACATGTAATTTTAATGCCTTCTAATCACACAAATTAATATGAGATTTTTCTGCTTGTGCCTGACCTTCTTCAAATTATCCCCCCATTTTGGCTGAATCAGAACAACTGTGGGCTATTTGATAAAAAAAAAACACCCTAAGTGTGTGAAATAAGAGCCCTCGTCTCTTCTGCCAGACTCCTCTTGACAGAAAAATGATAGAAGCATCACATCCCTGGGAGAGTAAATGCAAACTGACAAGAGATGAGCCTTTAGATGTTGAATATAATCTTGAATTGTGCTTGAAGTGTCTTATTATCTTGTCTTTTGATGTCTGAAGGGGTGGCTTATTGTTAGAAAAAGGAAAACCCTAGCACATCTTTGCCATCTTTAAAAATTGTTTGGCCTTTAACAACTGCTTTTCCAACTAATGTCCATTTCTCCTGACAATAAATATGGCAGGTCGCCGGCAAGTGACAAACAATTTACTTTACATGCCACACTCTTATGGGTTTTGAGAGCTCATGTGGAAGTGTATCTTAAAAGGCCCATAGAAATTAGCAGTATTATAAATGTTAAGCAGTCTGAGGTCTGTGTGCATATACTGATGTGAAGTTACTCGTCATGGTTACTTCCTGCTGTTTCTGGTTTTGTCTCTTGCTGGTGCCAAATTCAAAATTCAAGTTCTTTCTTTATTTACAAAAAATAGGCAGGCAAAATAAAAAAGTAACAACCCAGTCTGCTAGGTTCCATGAAGGAAATCCACCATATATATATATATATATATATATATATATATATATATATATATATATATATATATCTTTCCAATGCACACTGCAATATTCAGAATAATATTGAAACAAAATCCTATTTTTCCGTAGGATATCAAGGGCAACGCTGGCCTTGCTGAATTTTGCCTCCTATCTCAGACTCTTCAGCACTTTTTAATTTCTGCTGTCCTTTTGGTACCCCTACCCTTTGTATCTACCATGTGTTTTGTGGTTTTTGTTTTAACTTAAAAGTTTAATGATGTTCCCCATCAATAGGATTCCTTGGCAGCTAAATCACAGCCATGCCCGTTTTCTGTCACCCAGCCAGACTTTGTGAAAGCTTTCAAGATCTTTTCTCAGACCTCCGTCACTCTAAGAATCCATAAGAATTCTCCAAAGGACCATAAACTGTTACAGGGTTCAGGTTATTGTATCATTATAAAAACATATTGATACACTACAGATGACAAGACGGGTAGCTACCACTCGAGGCCACTGCAACCCCCTCAGCTCAGCGCCATCAGCTGTCTCCAATCCGACCAGTTCTGTTCTTTGTTTATGTTTTTTGGATTTTTTAAATCAGGCACCTATAGGCATTCGTCCATTTGAAAACATGATGCTTACTTTTGAACACTTTACTGATTGCCTACAGATTTTGGGTGGATTGTTAAAAAATTACTTATAAACATGGAATCTAATGGGAGGAGTAAATATTCCAAACTAAAGCAAAGAAATAAACCAGTATTCCTGTAAATGTGAATAATTTCTTAGGTAACTCTTAATGAAAACCTGACTTAATCTTAGGTATCATAAAATGATGAGCCAACTGACACCTAAAACAACGGTATTTGTTTCTTTCCAAAAGTTTATGAAAGTTTTACCACATAATCCAGATGAGCCCTGTTCGGAATATTTAGCCAGGGATAGAGGGCGGTGCATTATATCGATATAATGAAAATGTTAGGCTTATTCAGTATTTCTGTCATGCTTCTCATTTTGCAAACTGTATGCTTCTTTTTGACACATTTATGTCTTCCAATATTTTGCTAAATGAAATTAGATACATTAAGGGAAAATGCAGGTTTGGGAAAGGGTATTTCACCACCTACATCTATAAATTTTTAAATACAGGAAAATTTTCCAATTGATGTTTTTATTCTCTCTTAGCCTCAGTTGGGCATACCAAGAATTCATCCTACAATAATACTTTTTTGTGCTTTTTAGACAACTCTGAATGTTCGAATTTTTAAATCAAATTAATCCCTCGGGCCCCTTCTACTTCAACAGTGATGATTTTGTCATGCAATAGGTAACCACGTCATTAATTTACAAAAATAAGTCTTGCCATACTGAAACTAAAAGACAACTCAGCACATATGTGGCCATCAAGAACTGCAAAAGGAGATTAATAACACCATGCTATTTTAATATCAAATGCTTAAAATATGATTTCTTTATTTGGTATTTATCTTGATATGTGTACATGGAAATGTATATTTAGGCACATGGAATCCTAACAGGAGTGTGTAACAAAAATTGTGCTTACTAACTACTGAACACAGAATACCTTTCACTTAAAAAAGAAAAAGATGTTTATCTTGTGATATATGTATATCCTATGAACAGACAAATATTTAGGTACCCAATATTTAGATTTCAAGAGTCTTTCTGGCGTGGGCAAGTTTGGTATGCTTTAAGTACATATAAATCAGAGTGTGCAGAAACCCCTAAATCTCCTGGCTGAATTAAATGGCTCCCATTCTGAGAAATCCTGTTGTCTCTTCAGCTCAGTGTAATAGCAGCTTCAAAGAAGACACTGGAATTTGGGTTATAGCCCAACTATGCCTGAAGCAATCCTATCATATAATTAGTTGTCCTTTATTCACAAGCTTAATTTGAATAAGCTTATCTGGAAACTTACAATACTATACATAAGTGTAGTATCAAAACTTTTTTTCAATACTATACGTGTATAGCATGAGAGAAAATAATATAAATTAGGTTTCATTAGTTTAATGGTAGGGAAAATACACGCATATTAGTAATTTGACCAGACAACTGGAAGTGTCACACAAACACTAGAAAAAAATATGGAGGACACACTAGGGACACACACACGTTTTCCATGGGTAGCATCACATTTATTCACTGTGCAGTCAGAATGCCTTGCAACAAAAGCACAGGGAAGCAAAAATAAAGTATGGAACTGATAAGTAAATAGAATTGCAAGTGGAATTTTAAAATTGTTATTTTAAAACACTCAATATAATCTTTAAATATGCATTTCCTAGCTTTCACAAACTTTTATTACTGAATTTTTCCCCTCATTAATAGGATGAAATTAAAGTAACATAAGATATTTGGAAAGTACCTCAATCTGGGAAATACTGATTATTTTACAGGGAAAAAAAAGATAAAATACTAAGAAAACTGCTACTGCCAAATACATTCACTAAATAATTAAATGGTTTCATGTTGGCTATTGTTAGTACATTATAAATGTCCTAAAAATATATTAATTCTACTTCATTCTCAGGCTACAGTAATAGGTTTTATTTTAGTTATTTACTAAGGAGATTTTTAAGCTCTTGATACATGAAGGTTTCATTACAGAATCTTATTTTCAAATGGTCTTCAGTAAAAAGCAAACCTCTTAAGCATGCAGTTTATGTGTAATGTTACTCAGTTTGCCTAACTGTAATCTATATTTTTTCCTCATATTTTCAAATAGTTTTGATGGTAGTGTAGTCCTCTAATAAAAGTGACTGAGGCTGTATAAGTTATGTTGTTCCAAGTGCGTAATTTTTTAATTAAGATTAAAAACTGTATATTCTTGTCACATATAAGATATTAAAAGCACTTTAAAAGGAAAGACTGGAAGAGAAGTCTGAGTATGGATTTTCTTTTAAACTGTCCAATAAAATAGAGACTTTCATATAATATACTAACACTTTTTGAAGTGGGTGGAGGTAAGGAGGGTGTGGGAGGGGTAAATGGTGATGGGAAAAAATAAAATTAGAATATACCTTAAAAAGAAAGAAAGAACTATGTTAAACAGGTAAAGAGAGAGAGAGAGAGAGAGAGAGAGAGAGAGAGAGAGAGAGAGAGAGAGAGAGAGAGAGGTCAGAAACTATGCATCTTGATTAGGTAGTTTTTTAAAATGATTTTTGAATACGTACAAAAAAGTTAATTTCCATTCTCTGAGAATTACAAACTTGCTTTAACTAAAAGAGATTCGGTGTTATATTTTTTCTGCTTTCTGGGTTCACACTAAAAAAGCTGGTCCATTTCTGATAGCTCACAACAATGTCACAACATAGTGCAAGAGATGCCACCAAACTAGTATGCTCTTGTTTCATATTGTTATGAAAGCTGACTTTGAAAATCAGAGGGTGGGAGTTTACATTCAAAAAATTGAGTCAGGTCAACATGTTTAACAAATAGAAATCATTAGAAGCCCCCATACTGCCAAAGCCTAAATACTCCTTTATGAATGAATTTTAATATACATATTCCTAAAGGTATTCCCAAAGGCAAGTCCAGTGTTGACAGATTTAGAGCCTCATTTAGGCTGGCAGCATAAGGTATATGTGCAACTGTAAAACAGCATATTGAAACAAATGATGCTCACTTACTTCCCTCTAAAAGCAATGACACTTGAAATTTGAAAGGATAAGCATTTTGAAAGTAAGACCGAAATGGAATTAATCAAAGGAAAACTAAACAAAAACACCAGCGAAGTACGGAGCCTGGGAAGCCAGCAAACAAGAAAATTCCAGGGCCACACTGGGTATTAAAGACAAACCCATCTGCTGGAGAATGGCAACTGTTACTATGAGCTTTCTCCAGCTACCTCTGCCTTTGGATATTTTTTAAAAATTTATTAACCTGACAGCAGGAAACTTTACACAGATTGCCCCCCTGACAGGGTGCCAGTGTGGTATGAACACTTTGCGATCTTTTTCTTTAGCATAAGAAAATCCAGAGACGTGGTACCTGGAGCCAGGTGCACATTTGGGTAAATGGGGTTGCTCTTCCAAAGGTCTCCGTTCTCAGGGAGGATCTGAACACTCAGGGCAGCCCGATAGCGAAACTGCACCCTCCACCCTCCCTCCTTCACATCTCCTTCCTTTTTAATGTGCGAGTGTCTGATGTATTATTAATCCCCAAACATAAATCAGCAAGGTCGCCAATCAAAGCAAGTGCCAGTCCTCTCCCAAATTATCTGTTTACTGTCTAATAACAAGCAAGGTCCACTTCCAACAGTCACGCCTCATTTTTGAAGTGAAAGGAAATTTTATTTGGCCAGTTCTTGAAAAGAGCAGTGCTAACTCTATAATTAAATCAGGTGATTGAGAAAGAAGGCAATTTACTCGAGGGCTGAGCCTTGGGAGCTGGAATCTGGAAGGCACCTCTATTTATTAATGATGACATAAACTGGCCTGGACGAACTACAAAAACACGATTATGCCATGTAACCTTTAAATCAGAAACACCCCAGACATTAAAAAGACTAAAACGCAATCATTTTATGGGGTGATGGTACAGATTCATATTTCTAATACTTTATCTTATTTCCAGTTGTTTATAGCACCACTGAACAACAAGAAAATAAGCAGCATAAAAATAAAAGAAAAAATGCAAAACCATTATCAGCATTTTGATTTGCTAATGTGTTACCCAGGCAGTAGCATCCTCACACACTGCAAGACTGAACTTTCTTCTCCAAACAGGTCTGATCTGAGCACAAGCATGGCAAATGGACCAAAAAGTGCCCACTGAGTCTTGGGTCAGGGATCGGGCACTATCCTTCATAGCTCAACAACGAACATGATGAAAAGT
Organism: Myotis myotis; assembly: GCF_014108235.1. Lineage (NCBI taxonomy): Eukaryota > Metazoa > Chordata > Mammalia > Chiroptera > Vespertilionidae > Myotis > Myotis myotis. The sequence continues at coordinate 10,580,842 of NW_023416315.1, forward strand.
TTGAACTTCACTGCCATTTAATGTGAATTTACTTTTATTTTGAAGCTCACACCTGCTATTTAAAGTAGATTTATTCATCAGTGCAGTGTCACAACGGGGTAAAAAATACTCAGCTAAATTTGTTTAAACACACACAGACTCTCACTGGGGTGTTTTGGGTTGTTTTTTTTTTAAAGAAATACCTTAGTGCATTAGATTTTCTTAAATGTTAAGACATGTATTTAAAGGTGCATTTCCCCCTCAGTCATCAGAGAGCAGCATGACAAGGGCTTGTTTGACTATTAAACTATAATTGATTTTTGACATGCAAATACCTTACATGCAAATACAGGTGTCTACTGGTTTCTTTTAAATAACTGTTTTCACATAGAATCTATCACTCAAATGATTTAGTTGATCTAAAAATATCCTGTTATAATATTTCCCTAGCCAAACACACTTTCTTCAGTAAAAAATAGTATCAGTTTTTAATTGACATAATATTGAAACTTTCAAAAATATAGAATCACGATTCATATTTTAAGTAAATAGATTTCTCTAGGGAATTTTTCTCATCACCTCCCAGCAAAATCCCTCTTGGGCTTAAGCCCGATGTCCTGATTATTGGCCCCAGCATATTTTATCAGAATATTACAAATATCCAAAGCACTGAAACCTTGAGAGAGACATTTGAATAAAGTAATAAAGACAGTGATGACATAATGAAGGCTCCACTTATGCACAGGGGAGAGGCCGCATCACCATAAAGTGCAGTCCTCATAATGCCCTACCCATGACCTCCACACTGACCTGCGGAGACCACTGTCTCAAGGGGTGACAGATAATTTAGTCCTTTATCCTTTTGTCATTGAAAATGACTCTACTGCCATAAATTCTAATCAAGTCAAACCGGATGGCAATTTAAAAAATAATCTTATAATGCATGTTTCTATGAGGAAGATAACAGAGAGGAAAGGAAAGGAACAGCCCAGTACATTTTCTAGCCAGGAAGAACCACTGACTCAACTTTCAACCCTTTTCCAATAGTTCACAGATAAATGACATTGAAAACACCCACTCTTAGAAGTATCATTGCATGCAATTTCTTTTAACCTAGGAAAACATGAAATCATAAGAGAAAACCAACCACCAATTTTTATTCCAGGTACAATGTTTATATATGGCTTTTTGTTTATATCTCAGCTGAAGGCTGGAGAGTTGTGTGCCACCATCCACGTGCCGTGTGATACAGCTGAGAGGCAAGACTACTAACCCAGCTGCCCAAGGGAGTTGGGACTTTAAGAACAGCGATCATGAGGTTTAACTTGAAACAATAAAAATATTCCTGGGAGGAAAGCTGTTAACAAATCATCATTCAAATTTCAAAGATATACGGGAGAAAATATTTGGGGTATGTTTTATGTGGTCTCACTTCTTAGCTGACACGGCATGGGCAAACTTTAGCACAGATATTTCTCTAGGGATATATATTACTTTCACCCTGTCTGTGGCCATTTTCCTGGCCAAGTTGTTGATGCTACCATTTGAGTTTTAGCATCCAACTTGACTGAATGTGGAACACTGAATTCTTGATGGGCATACCTAAAAATGAAGCGCCACGTTGACACGAGTGCTATAAATGTCACTAGAGAAACACAGCAACCTCTTCCTTTGAGATTCTTTCCCCAAGTTCAATGTGGAGAGTGGTTTTGAATATGTCATCACATATTAAACGGCTGGCCCTGCGCAGCATCACTCATTTGACCATGCAGCTGAAGCACAGTGAGACAGAACCAGATTCTCTGGTAATGCCGTAATGCCCCTCGGAACACACGTCTGTTCTCCTACAAATGGTTTCCTGCGGCTCAGAGCTTAGCATAATACAGTCAGGAACAGAAAAAGGAGATAGCTCTTCTACAGGCTTTTCCAGAGTAAACAATGCACCACTTAATGATATCACAGAGAACGAGCTAACCACATGTTTCTCAATGAAATGTGGATTCATCTCTCTTAAGTGTACTTTAGTTTCCATGGCTGTTCAAGTTAAGCAAAACGTTGCCTCTGATGTAATTACTCTATAAAACACAAGGGCGCTTTTCGGAACTTTCTACTTAGGCTGGCATATGGCTCCTGGTTTCTCCTTCTGGTATTCTGAGCTGCTCAGAGCACTGAAATATTCTGCACAGTATGTTTCTCTTTGGATGCTGTTAAGTGCAGAGGTGCAATTTAAGGGGAGGCATAAAAGGCCCAATGGCTCCTGGAATTTCCTTTGTTTATCCATAGAGGGCATCGGCATTAGCCTTTCCCCTGCAGTTCTGTGCTGAAGGTGCCATACTGTGAGAGAAACAGACTTGTCCTCTGGACTACTAATTTGAACAAGACACAGAAGGAGGAGTCACCGCCAAAGAAATCTATTCATACTGAAACTTCTCTTGGTGTTACTTAATGTCTCTCCACAAAAGTAAATATATCAAGGGGGGGACATGATTTGTCATAATCTGCTTCTTTCATTGGAGGGGCACAGTTTTCAGTAGTACAGTGTATATATTATAGGAATGATGCTTTAAGAGAGTATATGAGAAAATCACTATTTAGAAACAAACTTGGATATTCTCAGTTATCCAGGAAATAATGTAATTATTCATTATCAAGTAAAAATTTAATCAACACTACATATAAAAGCAAAAACGTTGAACATAAATATGGCAGATAAAATAATGGTCTATTAAATGATCACCCATTGAGTGTTGCCAAAGTTGCTAAAAATTCTGGGAGAGAAAGTTTTAGTCAGTTTCATAGGCTAGAATTCCTAAGCTAAGGTCCCAGTGATGTTAAAAAGTGGGAGCATAACAGACCCCATAAATAAAATAAATTAATATTAATATTAATAGAAATAGAAATAGAAATAGAAATCCCAGACAACGTGGGATGCTTTCCTTCCAACGGGCATCCTGTTTTCTCTCACATTGTCACCAGGTTCTTTTTTTCAAGTTTTTAAAACTGTTCATCTACCTAATTGGAAACTGGAAAATATTCACTCTAGAGGCCAAACACAATCAGATGATATATAAAGAATATAAGATACAATGGAGGTTGTTCTGGGTTCTCTCTTACAGATTCAGAAGTAGTAAAGAAACCCAAAGTGGAGATGAGTATCTACTATGATTACTAAACTAAACTATGATTCCTACTTTAACTATAAAGATTCCACTTACGATATATCTTCAATGAAGTTTTAATTTAATTTTCTTTGACTCTCTTGGCTTTTTAAAAGCTATTTCGCTACCATGCAAATCAGTAAGGAGTGGCATAAGTCTATAACAATTTGCAATGGTGGAAAATCTAAATAAATGTTGAAAAGCCAATTTAATTACCCCTCCATTCAAACCAGTGGGGGGGGGGGGGAAGAGAAGAAGAAAAAACCAAGTTGGGATTATAAGCCAAAGTCTACAAAACACATTTACTTTTTAATAATGCATGGGAAGTTTAGGGACAAATATTCCTTTATCTGCAGTTAAGTTAAATATACAATCAATTACTTTTGAAAAGTCGAAGTATTAGTTACTCCACATCAGAGAGGCTGGGCATGGCTTTTTGCTTTCCTGTAATTTATAATTTTATCTGAGTTCTCTCACTAACCCACTGAAATGAAATGAGTGTTTTAGGACATAACTTTTCCTACACAGATAAAAAGAGACTATAACAAAATATTTCTTTAGAGTGAAAATGCTGACACCTTAATGCCTAGGTATGGGAAATTTATGTCAGAGGTAGAAATGCTGCTTTTCGAAGAACAGGTAATATGATAGAAACCCTTGAAGCTGGAATCTACTATACTACAGTATTTTACCAATAGAAAAATTAGCAGAGTTTCTCTGCAGCAGCCCCCTAATGTTTGATTGAGTGAACATTTAAAATCAGAGAAACACTCCTCAGGCGAAGCTGGCCTAGAGTAGCCAAACTATCAAAGCTCTTTTCTCTCTACAGGTTAAACAAAAATAAAGCTCCTATTTTAAACTGAATTAACGACTTTCTTAACAAAGCAGACTATGCACTGATTTTTTTTTTTTAAATTCAGGAACACAATTGTTTATAACCTGAGACCAAGCAGTTCTCTGCCTGATTATGTACATATATAGGTATCAGGTTTACATGTTAGGTTAAGATAAATATAAATATAAATATAAATATAAATATAAATATAAATATAAATATAAATATAAATATAAATATAAATATAAATATAAATATAAATATAAATATAAATATATATAAATATATATATACGCACACACAGGTAAGTATGTATTATACATATATATCTATATATAAAGATATATAGATATATACATATATACATATATAGATATTTAGTGCTATAAACATTGGAAAATAATTAAAGCAAGTGTTTCAGGAGCCACTGTCCTGAAAGCCGCATGTCCCTCTGTCCCATAAAGCGCTTCTCAGCAGAGACAAGGATCACCATCCATCACTCAGTCACCAGCCCCAACAGCCACTCGCTCCCCCTTTCTGATTAGAGATCACAGTTGCTTGAGTTGGCTTACGGAGTGTCATCTGTTTGAATAAGCGATGTCTTTGCTGGGATGGCACTCTGCTTGTTTTTTTTTTGTTGTTTTGTTTATGAAACAAAGATTCCTAAAAGGTCCTGAGCTCCCTCCACACCTAGGAAGAGGCTATGCACATGCTAAAGGGGAGAAGGTCAGGCAAGGGACTCACAGGACCTCTTTCCTTACCTCACCGCCCCCCTTTCTTAAAAAAAAAAAAGAGGCACTAATTGTGATTACAAAATATTATTTATTTGCACAATCCCTGCAGCCACCTTTGTTTACCTGCCATAGAATGACTGGTATTGATATTTCTCAGCTCCCCTCTGTGGTCTTTTGACTACAGATAATAACACTTTACTCTCCTTCCCCTTAACAAAAGGCTGCAAAGCAAGCTGAAACCGAGTCAATGTTTATCCAATAATTGTTAACCGAGTCTCACAAACGGCACTGATTTCCTGATTATTAGGACCATCTTCTTTTTTTCACATAATTTCTTAGCTGGGGGACTCGCGCAATATTTGACAAGTCGCCATGGGCAGCGGGGAAGTTCCTTGTTGGGAAAAGTTTGGAGGGCACCCTCCTAGCCCGCTGCCTGCCGAGACCCGAGCCTCCTCTTTTGGGGACTCGGGAGAACATTGCATGAACCACAGGGAGAGAGGAAAAAAAAAAAAAAAAGCGGGGGCGGTGTGCGGAGTGCTGCTCCGGACAGCAGGGCAGCCCTGGAATGAAATACCTAGACAGACTCACCGAAGAGCTTGCTGGGAGTGTCCTCGCTGTCATTTGATTCCACGGGCGCAAGCAGAGGCTCATTCAGCTCGCTGTCTGGAGTCGCAGCCTGGTCCTCACCTCTCAACTCCGCATTCATTTCACTCCGCACTGACAGCGAGGGCTTACGGGCTTGTCCAGCTATCATTGGATCCTAGGACGGGGGAAAGAGCGCAGGGGAGGAAGAAAGTGGCGGCTTCAGCGTGCGCGTCCTCTCTCCCTCTCCCTCTCTTCGCCCTCTTCCCCGCGCGCCCGCTCCCTCTCTCCTCTCTCTCTTATCTCTGGCTGCTCCCGCTGTTATTGCTGGCTGCAGTCAAGTGAAGAGCTATTACAGATCCGAGGACTTCTCCATTACTCCCCACCCTATTAAAGCTCAACTAGCATGTGAGAGATTCAGGAGGCCTCGGAGGGGGAAGAAAAAAAAAGAAGAAGAAGAAGAAAAAAAAACTTCTTTGAAAGCAACCTCACCAACACGGCTTTAATTGTGGCATGTGCTTTTGTGCGAATGTTTTTACACCTTGTTCCGTCTTTAATGCAGTCAGAAGAAAGGAAGTGCTGGGTTTGTACTTCAGCCACACGCTGAAAAGGCAGGCGCACCCTCTGGAGGAACCGCTGGCTATTTTAAGAAGCCCTCTCCCTGGGGGACCAGCAATTAAACCCTATCCCCCGGGAGCGGAGAAAGGGGATGGGAGAAAAGAGTCCGCCAAATGCTCTCCCTCGAATAAAAGCGGTTTCTTATGTAAATTCCTTACACACCCTGAGAAGTTGACTCCACCGGTCCCAGATTTGGGACCCACGCTAACGCCAAATCAAATGCACATTTCAAAGCAAACAATGCACCACAACATATAGGAAAATTGGTCTAAACGTTTTTAAAGGAATTGGAAAATACTTACAAACTGTGTCCGATAATTCGGAAACCTAGAGCATCATACGCCCAGAGCATTAAAGAAAATGGAAGGGGAAAAAAAAATCACCTTCAAAAGAGGCAAACTTTCAGCCCCGGTAATTTAAATCTGCTTTATCTCCAGCTCATTAGAAGGGCAATTTAGGATCAGAGAAATACTGTCCAAGTGTAGCGTTTTATTCCATTGGCAAACCAAGATGCATAATATTGTTTTAGCAAAAGTATCGGATGCAGAAGGGAAAGAAAAGCAAGAAGTGCCCTCTTTGCGTTATCTGGGAGCTATTTATTGCCAAGTTCATGCCTAAATGGTTCCTGGGCAGGAAACAGGTGACCAGTGCAGGAGCAGGTGGGGCCACATGCTCTCGTGTCCCATCATTACATTGGTTGTGGTTTGCCTGTGGTTATTTTTTTAAATGTATTCATGCCTGAAAAGTGAATTTGATATGACACATGATAATCTATGAAAATGTTAATCAATACAAATAGTTTAAGCTGTCATCAAATGCACTTCTTTAGTCAATACTCATACCACTGAAAACAATGTCACTGTCACCAGGGCTTAATTTGCACAGCACTTAAATATTGGACTCTGTGCATCAATGCACTTCTTCTTCAAATACTGTAGGTAAACACATTTTCTCCCTATTTAAGGCTGAAGCACTCAGCACGCATTTAGCTGAGCCGAATCCTCCCTTTTGAATACCTTGATAGGTCCACTGGAGGGCAAAATTAATACTTAATTGAATCTCACAGTCATCAAAATAATCAATACTTTTTTATTATTTATTCTTTACAGTCTGTTGACTGTTTCAAACCTCTGAGGGAATGGTGGAAAGGATTCATGGCTTTGAAACACTGTCATTTAACAAGGTAATTTTCAGTGGGGCATTAGGGGTTGTGAAACATATAATAAAACAAAAATGGTGGCTTATAATAGGAAGAAAGAAAAGAATTATATTTCTGCCATCTAACAAAACAGGATAAACAAAAAGCAAGTGCAGAGAGAGAGAGAGCGAGAAAGGAGGGGGACGGGGGCGCAAGAAAGACTGGCTTTTGAAGGGTTTTATCATATCAAGAGCAGAGCCGAGCTTTCATAATGCTGACATTTCTCATCCTGACAATCCTAAACAAGTGGAAAGGATGAGACCGCAGATATCATCTTTCATCACATTCCCCAGCTTAAGAACCAACATGACAGCTCCTCTCCCCTTTACACTGTTAATTACTAAATAAAATACCACTCTCTGTCAGCATCAGATGATTGCAGATAGCAACCACAAGCATCTCTCCATTGTCCCTCCCCCCACCCTCACCCCACGCACCCTGAAACAGTAATACCTACCTTGAACTCTTTAGAAAATAAATTAGGCTTGTCTTCCTATATTGTAAATATCTGAAATGTAATCAATGTAATCAATGTGGTCGATCGCAGTATTGGCAGCCTAAATTTGCTGGTGATAGATTAGCATTTCATCTACTGTGTTTGGCTGCTGTGGTTTGGAGAGCTTGAAATTCGGGACCGGAAGCAGGCAGAGGGGAAAGGAGACACAAAATTCTCAGATTTCCCCCAAATTTCTTTCCTGTGTATCTAAGAAAGAATATGTGTTTGGATTCGTTGGATTCAGTGACTAGAGCTGAGTGGGTTGAGAAAGGAGCACTCACTGCTTTATCTCATGGCTTTGATATGTACACTTATCACATGAGGTAAAGAGCCTGGATTTACATTCTAATACGTTTTTTCTTTTATGAAATGCTCAGTAGTCAATATCTCTAAGCTAATGGAAGGGGTGTGACTTGTGCCTAGTCTTTGAGGCCACCTTGCTCATTTGAGCATTTTTTAGGGTGTAGCGTTCATGGTAAACTGTGTTTAGAATGGCATGCACTACCTCATGATAAGCCAAATATGGTTATTAGTGTACCAGTGAATATCTGGGTAATCTTAAAACAAGAATATTCTCTTCTTGCTTTATTTGTAAATGGTCAACTGAAGCTTGAACCACAGAGAGGAGCCGAAATGCAGCTGCTAAGTTCAAGTGCACTTAAATCTCTAAGATGCTCAGTCTGGTTGATGTGTGCAAAGCATCCTGGCAGATGGTATATATTCACTGACCATTAGCTCTTCTTTTTAAAATTACTGTTATGTACCTCATACATGGCTAGGTCCTCAACTAGTATCTTTCGGTGACTTGAGCCTGGAAATTTCAGGAGTTTGTTATTCAAGTATTCATTTGATTTCTCATCTCACAAAACACTTTACATTTGCCATGATGCAGCTGCAGCCCACATATATATGTGCCTGACATGGTTAAACAGGAAACCTCCAGTGAGGCAGAGAGCAGACAGCTTTTAATCACAGCTGCAGCCACTGGGGGGTCCATTTGAAAATGTGTCACAAGCAGTAACCACTGAGTACAGCCGTATATGTGATGGGGGAGTGCCTCTTTCAAGCAGCACAGGGCCTGGAAGTCATTCTCTCCCTGCCAAAAGCGACGGCAGTCTGTAAAATCCCTTTCTGCCAGAGTGGAGAAATGGTTTTCCAATGTGCACCTGCACAGGGGCAGGCAGGAATGTAAGAGGGCTGCAAGTTCCTCATGCTTGCTGCAGCAGCAAACGGGAACGGAAAGAGCCAGTGCCAGCAAAAAATCAAGCTGGTGAAGACCTTTTACTTGAAAATCTGAAATTGTCACATTACAGGTGAAGAAGCTGGAACTTCCCTGCAATGCATTTATCAGCCCTGAGAGAAGAAAGTGACTGGTCCGATATGAACGATGGTGAGATGTGCAAGAACAGGACATAGTATGTGTCCATAAAGAACACTCACAAGGTTCATCAGAGACCCAAGAGCCAGGTGGTAAGAAAAGAAGCATGAGAGGTAGTTCCTATTAGCAAAATCTCAACAAAAATTTCACTATAATGAAAGGACTGCAATCAACCTCAGAACTACACAGAAATTATTTCAATCTCCTCCAGGCATTGTTACAGAATAAAAATATGCCCCATGTATCGAATGCCTTTACCAGATAGGTACTTCTAATATATTTAATGTCACCCAAATGGTGCCAGGTATTAGCCCCGTTTTAGAGTTACAAGACTAAGACTCAGAGGCTAAGTGACTTGTCCCAAAGCCATACAGCTAATCAGTGGTGAAGCTGTATTTGAGCTCTCGTAGACTCATCTCCAAAGATCAACAGCTTTCTATACTGTGCAGCGGGCACTGCGTGAAAACACCCACGGACTTAGGAACTCATGGCGTTTTCTAGAACTTGAATTATGGACCATGAAGGGTCTTAAACTCTGGATAATGGATTCCCAGAGGACGCTCTGTTGGTATCTCTTCCCTTCAGACTCTAAGAACAAAGCACTTGTCTGTCCGACACTGCATGGGTGAAATCCATTGGGCGATATGGTGTGGTAGGACACCAGGCGGTGTCAACTGTCCGGGCATGCATTCAGGTTCACTCTGTACATAAATTTAGCAAATCATTTAACCACTCTCACCCCTGGTTTTCTCATCTGGAAAATGAAAACGCTGGAATAAAACAGTATTTTCCAAAGCCCGTGCCACAGAACACTTGTCGCAAAAGATATTCTACAATAAGAGAGTTTTGCTCTTGGCCGGTGTTCTCAGTGGTTGAGTGTTGACCCAGGAACCAAAAAGTCACCAGTTCAATTCCCAGTCAGGGCACATGCCCTGGTTGCAGGCTCCATCCTTGGTGGAAGGGTGCAGGAGGCAGCTGATCAATGATGTTTCTCTCTCATGATGTTTCTCTCACTATCCCTATCCTTTCCTCTCTCTCTAAAAATCAATAAAACCATTTTTTTAAAAAAAAGGAGTTTTGCAATTACACACACATGAAAAACACAGTAGAAAATTCTTTCAGGAAAGAAACAAATTTAACTCTGCTTAACATAACATTTCCCCAAATTATACAACTATGGAAGGCCTTTCCCTTATCATCTTTATTATATTACCTAATGGATCTAGTGCTTCTTGAAACTCATTTTAGAATGTGCACACTTAAATGACAGTGAATGTAAATGAGCACATGTAAGTCAGAGCTCTAACTTTTAATGATTCTGCAATAGGCTAGAAGGCTTCACCAAGTTCACTTCTGTCCAGTGCTTCTCATAGTCTAATAATTTTTTACCTCTTTAACATTCCTTTCAGTTTATTTATATATAACTATATACAGACTAGTACATGGTAATTCTCATCATATATTAATTCATAATATTTTAATATAATTTTTAAATAAAGATGTCCCTGTGTATTTCTGTTGTAAAACCTTTATTTGAAGAACAGATATAAGGCGCTGTATGAAGGAGAATTCAACTTGGCTTTCAGCAAGTTGTTAAAAATGCCAGATAAACAAAGATATAATTCAGCTAAAGACCACCAATAATTCAACCAACAGGGTTTTGTGAGCATAATCATCCTCATTTTATAGTCAGAGAAACGAAAGATAGCAAGATTATTAACTCAGCAAAGCATCCGTGTCGAGTGACGGTCACGCGATAGAAATATCCAACCCCTCTAAACTGAGCTTGAACAGGCCCAGCATATGTTTATGCACATAGAAGCCAACTAGGAAACAGGCAGTCATAAGGGCTTTTAGGAAAATGTACGTAAGACAGCCAAGCTTCAAAAATCCAAGGAAACAATTCATTTGGTTGTGAAGAGCCAGAGTGTGGCAAGGTGATACTCAACAGATCAACAGAAAATTTATATCAATTATAAAGATAAAAATGTATTGGATTCCCCCCTCTCTTAAAATGCCAAGATTCAAATAGGAAAAATGTGAAAACAAATTATCTACAGCAAATTTAAGAGGCAAAGACAGCATCATATTTTGTATTTAATTTCTCCCACTGAGAACAGGTAAAAATCAAAATCACAAATAGTTAAGAGGAAGAAACTAGACCTTCCTGGGTTTGGGGTTAAAGAAAACTTTAAGGGTTTTTTTTTTTATTTCCTTATTCACAAAGAAAACTAATCTCTGTCTTTCTTTTACCAATTAGCAATTAGTAAATAGGTTAGTTTTCAATATGATATTTAAGGTAGTATAGAATATTTTCTCTCAAGAGAATTTCTAATTTTTTATCATTAATATTCCATCCTATCAACAATCTTTAAAAACACAATCTATTTGACTTTGGAGAATAAAGCATAGTTTATTTTTATGTTTTTTATTGATATAAGTATATATATTTATTGTTGAAATTTTGAAAATTAATGACAATCAATAAACACTGAAAGTGTCACTTCCTAGACTGCAAACAAAAATTGTTTTTGCAAAAAGCAGAAAATCTCACATTCTTAGCAAATACTAAACAGACAGAAAAATTTGCATAAATGAACTTAATGTCTAAGCTTAAACATATTTACGCTTGATTATTTCACAATAGATATTCACAGCAAGATATTGATCCCAATCTACATTTCCTTCCTCAACCCAATAATCTCAACTGCTATTTCCCTCGTCTCTCCACGTTACAGTTAGTGTGGCTGAAATCAGTGAATGTAATCCAATCCCAAAATAAACGAGGATTGTGTGAAAACCAGGCAAGGTATTCAAAGTGAATCACCACCTCTTCCATCCTGGTTTCCATACCAACATGGCTTTATATAGCTCAAGGGGGTTCCTGTGAGACTAGAGCGAGGTAATGTACAGATAATGTATATGAATATGTTTGGAACAATAGAAAGTGTCACACAGATAGACATTTCCATCATACCACCTCCCACAAAAGACATGCAATTGACTGTGGATTACTTTTCTCTCCACACCTTCAATTTGGAAGAGGAGAATATGCCGTAGTGGATGCTGTGGTGTGACGCCCAGATCCCCTTTTTTAGGGACCAACTTACTAATTTCCCAGCTGCCACAGATGATGGTGGTTGAGGATGGCTCACAGCTGAGTTCTGCCCCTGGACTGTCCTTTGCCTGAAGGTCATGTCCTTTCCTCATTGGGCAGCCCACATTTTGCTCCTGGCCTGCAAAGCCTAAAATATTTACTCTCTGCCTCTTTACAGAAAAGCTTTTCAGACCTCTGAGCTCCACCTGGGGATCAGTCCGTTCCCTTCATCAATGCTCAGGTGCCAGGGCCAGCATGTCATCAGAAACGCCCACTCCACAAACTCTTCAGTTCTATCTCTGTTCACTGTTCACTGCCCACCACTCCCTCACCCTGTATTTTACTGATTAGTATAATGTATATTAATTTCAGTAAAATTCCTCACTTGCTCAGCATTAATGGGGGTTGGAATATGTACTGGCTAAAGTATTTTGGAGCTATCCCCCACTCCTGTGTGCATGCAACCAGAGAATATTTAGAATCTAGCAAGTCCTATCACCTATGATCTTGAGGCCAGGGGACTAGGGAGTGACCCCCATGCTGTCCCATGTCCAGTCTTTCAGTCAGAGAGTTCTACTTGCCTGATGCTAACTGTGGTAGAAAGAGATATTGCTTCTGGAATCTTGCTCAATCTTCCTTAATGAACCTTCCATGCAAGGTTCGTTAGGTTCACTAAAAATGACAGAATTATGACTTCATCAAGCTTACAGACACACTGAAAGAACTATTTTGGCATTGTATTCAGTAAGTATCTCTATTTATGGAAGCTTTGGGTCTCAGAGCTTGTTTTCATTATAACTAGGTAGCTAGACTTTGGGGATATAGTCTCCAACCACTGGGGATTACCATCATCTACCAAAAGGAACCTAATAGTTGTGCATACAAAACTGGTGTGAGCCCACAGTTAGAACACTCCCCTTAGGGGCTGGCAAGATCATTACAGAGTGAAATAGGGTTTAGAGCCTCTGTTCAGAATATGCCCTGGGCAAATTACACTATTTGCTGCCCCCACCAATCCCTAACACTTTATCCGGAAGATATTTAGTTAAGGTGAATGTCCAGAATCACTCTGAAAGGATAAAATAAGACTGCAAAATATCTCCTTTGCTTCAGTGTCGGAGGATGGTATTTCATTTAAGTGTGTACATGTGGGCACAGTTTGTCTCTTGTCTTTTTGTTGAACCTCAAGTAAATGTGCAATCTCCTTCTTCACCATTAGTCCCCACTTATGGTCTCTATCATTCTTCCAATCCCACCCGGAGTGCCACATCCTCTTAGCAATGTTTATACTCTAGCAACAACCCCAATTAAAGAAAAAAGCAGTAGAAACAGCTGTATTGAAACAAAAACAAGCAAATAATACAAGCCAAACAGCTCATCAGTGCAAACCTGTAGGTTGAAAAAACAACAGAACAGTCAGTCAAACAGGAGTCTGCCAGTTCTTGAGTTCTACAAAGCATCTACTGTGCAGTTGGACACATCTCATCTGAACCATCACCTTGAATCTCTATAGCTCCTCTGTCCCCAAGAGGTTAAAATGACTGTATGGGTGATGCTTCGTATATACTTATCTGGGAAGAAAGGGAGACACTGGTATTGACAACCTAATAGCACCATCAATTCAATTTCTGCTGCCTTTGTGAAAAAGCATCAATAAGAGTTCAATCTGGGCTCATCTAGATCTGGTCTTTTGGTAATGGGTTTATACAGCAGTATCGACATTGCATACACATACCCTATATTCATACATTCTTCATAATCTGATGGCTTCAAATGGGTATCAAAATTTAATCAGAATGTAACTCAGATTAAAGTGAATTTCCATTTAGTTATTTGAATGTACAGAGAACATCTGATCTCTAGCCTAAAAAAGCTTACTTTCAACATCTTAGAAATTCTAACAGACATAACTAATGTGTATATGTCTGCATACATATATACTGTATATTGTGTGTATATACATAATTTTGGGGTCTCAACATTTGTAACCTTTGGAGAACGTGGATAACATAGACCTGGTCTCTAGTCTCAGGGTTTTTAAACTGAGCACTGAACTGAGAAACCTTAAGGGTTTTAGGGAGATGGCTCCAAGACCTCAAAGGGAAGCAGGGGAGGACCAAAGTGCCCACTCTGGGTGTTTAACACCACATTGGCTCCTCTCACCTATTTTACAGGAAGTCTTCAGTATATGTGAAGAAAGGCTTTCCCAGGCCTGCCTATATTGTGTACTTAAAATGCATCACAGCCCTAACCGGTTTGGCTCAGTGGATAGAGCGTCGGCTTGTGGACTGAAGGGTCCCAGGTTCGATTCCAGTCAAGGGCATGTACCTTGGTTGCGGGCATATCCCCAGTAGGGGGTGTGCAGGAGGCAGCTAATGGATGTTTCTCTCTCATTGATGTTTCTAACTCTCTATCCCTCTCCCTTCCTCTCTGTAAAAATCAATAAAATATATTTTTAAAAAATAAAAATAAATGCATCACAGAAGCAATAAAATCAACACTTTTTCTACTGGATATTCAAAAATACTGAAGTGTTAGACTCTACAGCTGAGATTTTTGAGTTCTTTGCAGGCATACGTGTCTCAGAATTCCCAGTACAGGGCATTGTGTCGGATAGAAAACAGGCTCCCAATAAAGGTGTTTTGATTCATTGATTAATGGATTGCTTATGAGGAAGGAAGGGAGGAAGGAAGGAAGGAAGGAAGGAAGGAAGGAAGGAAGGAAGGAAGGAAGGAAGGAAGGAAGGTTAAGGGCAAGGATTGTCCTTGGTTCATATTTTTAACATTTTAGGAATACATTTAATCATATCTAAAATTACCCCATTATGAAACTAAGGCCTTACCCGCTTATTCTACTTGTCTGGCATGTTCATACCTACACTGACCCATATTCTGCTTCTGGAAATGGAAGTAAATTTGGTTTTGTGTGATTGTGTTACTTTGTTTTACTGTAGGACAAAATGGAAGAATTTAATAGCAACACTGAAAGGGGAAAAAGTTTTTTATTTTCCCTGGAACTGAGTTTGAATAAGAGAAAAGCTGCCACTGGTCCGGGGAATAAGCTTGCCCAAGCAAAGGCACGAGCACTAGAGCTCAGGTTGGCCCCAGGTGAGTGCAGCCTCATAGCTCTGTCCATGCCCCTTGTTCAGCCTGGAAGCCTGACACCATCCTACACAACTCACTCTTCTTTCCAGTATCCTTCATTGGGCATTCAGGAGCAGTCTCATCTCACACATACAGCATATTAGAAATACAATCTCTCTATATAAAAGCCTAAGAGACCATCCATTCGACCGTTCGACAGGTAGCTATGACGCACACTGACCACCAGGGGGCAGATGCTCAATGCATGGGCATGGAAACATGGAACAGACTGATGAATCTCAGAGGGAAGCAGGGAGGATGGAGAGCATGAAGAGATTAACCAAAGATCTTATATGCATACTAGAGGCCTGGTGCCAGTGGGGTCCCTCAGCCTGGCCTGTGGGGATCAGGCTGAAACCAGCAGTCCGACATCCCCCGAGGGGTCCCAGATTGTGAGAGGCCTCTAGTTTTATTATAAACTAGTTTACAATAAAGCTAGAGGCCCAGTGTATGAAATTCGTGTACTCGGGGTGGTCCCTCAGCCTGGCCTGTGCCCTCTCACAGTCCGGGAGCCCTCAGAAGATGTCCGACTGATGGCTTAGGCTGTCAGCCAGACATCCTTAGCGCTGCTGCAGAGGCAGGAGAGGCTCCCACCACCACTGCTGTGCTCGCCATTGAGCCCCCTGCATTGAGCGTCTGCCCCCTGGTGGTCAGTGCACATCATAGCGACCAGTCATTCCTCCGTTAGGTCGATTTGCACACTGCCTTTTATTATATAGGATGCTCTAATTCTGTCATTTTTCTCAGAGGCCAACATTCATTTAAATAATACATTAAATATGGGGAGACATCGAATTCTAGTCTTCATTCTGAATGGCAAAGGACACACAGTTGAGGAGAAATACTTTTAATTCAAAATACGTCCAGTGCCCTATAGTTCCATAAATAAATAAAAAATTCTATTCTGCCCCCTGTTGACAAACGAATATTCTTAAAAATTCAGTGTGAAGGAGAAACTAAGATGGCGGCATAGATAAACACCGGGAAATTGCTGCTTCCCACAACAATCGATAAATGCATCAAAAACACAAGGTGGACATCATCCAGAACTACAGGAGGGCTGGCTGAGTGTAAATTCTACAACTAGAAGGAAAGAAAAGCACACTGCGAGCGGGAGGAGCTGCGGAGGTGGAGTGCAGAGGAACGGGGGCTCACGCGCGGAAAGGGTCTGGCACCTGAGGACGCGGCTGTCTGTTTGAATCTGGAGGGAGACACAAGCTCCCAACGGCTCTGAAATCCGGTTCCGGGAAGTCTCTGGGGACCCAGGACTCATACGGGGAGAAACTGGACTGTCTGGCAGCGGGCGAGCTTGAGAGCGGCTTTCCCTCAGAGGTGCTTGCAGCCATTGCCGGGACACTGGGACTCGTGACTGCTTAGGGCGGGGTTGAGGCTCCGCCATAGCTGCTTTCTCCGCCCTTTGATTTCTTGAGACCCCGCCCTGCCCAGGCTGCGGCAGAGGCTTTTGCATATGAATGCCCCAGCCATTTGCAACCTGTAATTACCTAACTGCAGCCGGGCCAGATAGACCTAGAGCTTCCAAGAGAAGGCCCAAGGCCCCACAGCGGCTTGCATTGCTACACAGCTGAGCATCATCAGGGCACTTCCAAACTCCAGAAAAAAGGAAGGGGAATCTGCAGTTCTCTTCGTAGTTCCTGCTGTGTAACCTCAGGCAGAGGCTAAATTAGCACCTCCTTAGATCCAAGAGCCACTGTACCCAGTGGTCAGAGGGGGACCATCCAGATCACAACTCCTCAGAGCCATAAGGGACACACTCAGGGTGCAGTCTCAGTGAGCACCAAAGCCCCACTGAAGCAAGTCTTGCCCCAGAAGGGTGTCTCCAGCACAGAAGTTCTCCCACTGCAGACACAGCTGATTCTCGCTGCCAATTGCCCTGGAGGTCAATTCCTCCCAGTGATCCTACAACAACCAAGGCATAGCTACAACAAGACTGTGCACAAAGCCCACAAGAGGGTGCACCAAGAGTGTCCACCTCAGGTAACTGGGGAGGCTGAGCCACTGGGCCCTACAGGACACCTAGCACACAAAGCCACTCTATCAACACAGGGAAGCAGCCAAAATGCGGAGACAAAGAAACAGGTCACAAGTGGCAGAAATGGAGGAAAGCAAACGACTGGATATAGAGTTCAAGGCCACGTTTATAAGGTTTTTCAAGAATTTTATGGAAACCGCCGATAAATTTAATGAGTCCCTCAATAAGTATAGTGAGACCATGGAGGACATGAAAAAGACCAACCAGAAATTAAGCATACACTGACTGAAATAAAGAATAATCTACGGAGATCCAACAGCAGACAAGAGGATCCCAAAAATCAAGTCAAAGATTTGAAATACAAAGAAACAAAAAATACCCAACTGAAAAAGAAAAAAGAAAAGAGATTCCAAAAATATGAAGATAGTGTAAGGAGCCTCTGGGACAACTTCAAGCGTACCAACATCAGAATTATAGGGGTACCAGAAGAAGAGAGAGGGCAAGATATTGAAAACCTATTTGAAGAAATAATGACAGAAAACTTCCCCCACCTGGTGAAAGAAATAGGCTTCCAAGTCCAGGAAGTGCAGAGAACCCCAAACAAAAGGAATCCAAAGAGGACCACACCAAGACACATCATAATTAAAATGCCAAAAATTCAGTGTGAAACCTGATAGTTTCCTCAGTAACTTCTCACTTAGGCCCAAAACCCTGCTTAACACGCCAGACCCTCCACACCCAGCAGCTGCAGCGTAGAGATAGTCACTGCACAGCCATAGAACATGCCATGCACATTCCTGTAATGATTGTAGACATGCTAAGACGATTTTCCGGCAGGTGCCAATACAGTGTCAGGGCACTGCCTGGTCTACCTGGCACAGAGGCGCCTTCCCTTTGGCCACGGTGGCCAGCCTCACCAGGACCTTGCACATCTGGAGGCCTGCAGTGCCAGGGTGAGAACTTGGACACTGGTGCCAAGAGCCTGTGTGCACCCCAGGGGTCACCTTCTACTCACTGACGGGCCTGGGGCAAGAGACCTACTACATCTCTCTGAGCCTCAATTTCCCTGAAGGAAATGGGAGTAATTATAGCATAATGCCCCATGGGAGAGCTGTGCAGATTAAATAAATAATTCACCAATAGTGCTCAGAGTAGGCCGCCTGCACAGAAATAATACGAGATGTATATACTGTACCTTGCGACTTTTCTGACAAAGCAGGACAGCGTGTCCATTTTGTTATGGAAAAGCTCCTTAGCCTTCATCAGACTTTCAAAGAGATTAATGAGCCACCTCCCTAACCACCACCCCCCAAAAAAACTCCTCCCCCCCAAAAAAAAATCAATAAGTAACCACTGCTGAAGTGAAGGGGCTGTCACTGCATCTCCTTACTCAAAATATTAGGACAGTGCTTGGCACATAATAAGCCCTCACTAAATATCCTCTCAAGTAAATATTGATTTTATTTGAAAAACAAAAACAAGAATCAATATTTATAAATGAAGAAAGGTCAAAAAATAGATTTTTGAAAACGAAATTACTTTGACGTCTTTTGCGAAGGAATTTACTTTATGAATCCCACGGCTTTATTATTTTAAGAAATTAACCATCAGGGGGCTGTACATTCTGTAGAACTGCATCCCTGAACTAAAGCAATATCTGGCTTTTCATTTTCCAAGGTTCATGGGTCCACATTCTCTAAAGGAACCATTCCATTTCTGCTCAAAAGGCCACTGCCTAATTGATTTCACTAATAGGTGTTTTCCCTTCTTCCACTCTCAAACTGCACGAGCACCGGCCCCTGGACACGGATAATGTGGGTTGCTAGTTGCTACTTCCTGTCCTTCCAAGCAGTCCGTGCAGCCTTCTCTCCACCAACAGCAGCTCCTGTGGCGCTTTCCTTCATTTTCCGCCTTGGGTCTGTACATGGCTGCGCCTGGCCCCAGCTGCTCCCTTCCCCTCTCTCTCCTGTAATACACTCTCCTTTAATATTCCAAGGGTGACCCTTGACCGTCCTTTGAATGCTGCTCCAAATCAAAAGGCTTCTGAGCTTTTAGACTGAGCAGAGATAACATAATTCCAAGGAGATGGATGAGGGGAGGGAGGATGGGAGAATGTGATTGGAAAGATTAGCTAAATCTTCCCATTCCTGGGGATTTGTAGGCTCACAAATACAAGGACTGGGAGGTTTGTTTTGTTACGGGTTCTCCCCACCCCATCAGCTATCTTGTTAACCCCAATTAAAAATATTTTCTTTCCAACCCAAACTATAAAAAAAGAGACTTAACTAAATAGTTCTTTAAATCTCTAACCTTTGAAATTGAGGACAATTTTAAAACAAGGCTGGCTTTTAGTTGTGTATGTCCCCTTTGGTTTGCATGATTAGGGTGGCTCTGAATCAGGGGTCTACGTAAGACAAAACTCATGCAATTCAACCAATATTTATTGACTATTCATCCTGCATGAGGTGTTGTGCTAGGGACTATGGGGAATGTAAGGATCAAGAAATATTTGCTCCCATAAAAAATGTCACAATCTAGTACACATCAGTAAAGGAAATGCTCCGCATCTTCTATGGGTCTAGTATACTTGCTTTCTGATACATTATCTTGGCGTCCTTCCCTCCCCTTTCTGCAAAATGCCAATGTATACTAAGCATTGGCACACACATGCACACACAACACCGTTTCTTTGAAGCACTGTTTTAACATCATTACAGATGCTAATGAATAAACATGTTGCTCCCCAGGGAGAATCAACTTGGTTTTCCTAGAGTTAATTCCACTGTGTTTTGACCCACACGCTAAAACAAGGTATCAACACAGCAATCCGCAGGATCACTGGCTACCAAGGCTGCTTGGCCAAAGGAGCAGCTGAAGCATCTTAGTTTGCCACTGAGCATTTCTGAAGAACTGCTTCCCTAATATCCTCAAGCGCTTACAGCCATGAGAATTGGTATTGTCTTGTCAAGAGAAAAACAGACTTTGTTTTAACAAATCAGTAAGGCACACTCATAAAATCACATAAAAACAGATGTGCTAAAGTCTTTATAAACAACTGGCTCTTTTCCGTGGGCTGTAGAAGCCTCCACCTACCCCCATCCCCACCCTCTACCATTAACTGGCTCAGACCAATGCTTCCTAGACTAAAACAGACCATTTCAACTCACGGCTGGATGGATTATCCCAAATCTGACTGTGTAAGAGGGTCCATTCCCGTGACATTGATGTCCCAGTGCCCCAAGAAGGCCCAGCCAGCCCTGCTGGAACGCCACCTCATTACACAACGCTCTTCCATTCTGCTCCACGGAGCTCCTGCGCTCTTTCTCCACATGCACCCGCATATGGCCGGCGAAGTTTTCTGTTTCCTGCACAAAACAAGTGAGAAATGCACTACTGCTGGGTTCTCCTGCTTTCCCACTACGTAGACGGCAGGGCCCACGTCCCCACTTTCCTCCCCGCCCGCTAACAGGTGAGTCCCGCTGGGAAGCCTGCGGGATCTGCAGTCTGCCTGGAAGGCTTGCCCTCCGCCTTTGGACCTTGAGGGGCCCACCTGTGGGCACCGGTTTCCTGAGTATGCCAGGCGAAAACGCTCATCAGACCTGCAGAGGACTTTGTTTAAAAAAAAAAAACAGCGAGAAATCATCTTTTTTTATTATTATTATTAAAAGCAAGCAGAAAAGTGAATCCAAATTAGCATTGAGATAAAGTAGGAGACAAATTTCCTAAGTATTTGACATAAAAGTAAATATAGTCAATTATGATAGATTTTGGAAAATTGGATAACGTTTTTAAATCCAGTGGGAAACAGTTTGGTTTGTTGTTGCACTTGGAGATTTTTTTTTTATCCTCATTTAACTTTGATATTGAGAGTGTTTTTTAATGCTAGTTATTCATTTATTAAACAATTATGTATCCAGTGAGTCCTGTATGCCATGACACCTACTTGGCAAGGCGATGGGAACACATCACTGAACAAGTGCAGGCCCTCCCACAACTAAAATGACAGTGGGGAGACGGACACTAGCAAATAAACAATTCGGGAAATATTGTGATGCTGGGTGGTGATGAGTGCTATGGACAGAAAGAAAGCAGGCTGAGGTGTGTGGGTGTGGAATTTACATAACAAGACCAAGAGAGGTCGCACAGAGAAGGGACTCTTGGAGATAAAAAAAAAAAGTTTTTAACAGCTTGATTGAGATGTAATTGATATACAAAACTCTGCACATATTTAATGTATATAATTTGGTGAGTTTGGACATATGCACACATGCGTGAAACCATCACTATATTACAGGTAATAAACATAACCATCACCTCCAAAAGTTTCCTCATGTACTTGTGGATAAATTTTAGATTGCAAAAGATTCACTGTACCATATAAGAGGTCTACTGTATCATTCCTATGAGACCAGAAAAAAATTTCAATAACTTGAATCTTATGAAAACCCAAATTTAAGCCACATTTTTTCCTTACTGCGTTACCACAACAGCCTTTATATCAACTTAATTTCTTTTGAGAAGTAATCAAATGAATCATCTCTCAGCTTTACCTGCCTTTGCGGAACCTGCACTGCTGTTTTCCTCTGGCCTGTTGGGCTTAGCGGAATTGTCACAAGAGTCCCCCTGGGCACCTGATGCCAGGTGGGGAAGGGACTGGGTCCTTACTAACCTCGTAGAAGTCTGTTCTTGTTGATACCTGATTAACTCCCACTGCAGTTGTAGGACAACCACTTTAGCTTCTCTGAATATTTCCTTCAGTTAAAATAATACCTGCCTCATCCCAGTGGGACTTAAAGACTGTACAGAAACTTAAGCTTATAAGAAAAAAGGACATCACCGACAGGACTCTCTCTTTCCAGGCATTGGTACTCCTCCCAGGGCCTGAATATCATTTGGTCCCTCAAATTCTGGGCTTCTGACCTAGTCCTTCATGATAAAACCCCCTTTTGAAACTGTTAATGGCTTGCACAGACCTCAGTTTAGGGACCTCTGCTTTTAAGAGCCCTCTTCTTAATGCAGCTGTTGGTACCGTGGTGGCACTAGCAAGAAGCATGTGCCTTTTAAGTCTCCACTTCAACCCTAACCCATCTCTCTACTGTCATCTATTTTGGGTCACTAGTACCCACAATAGCCAGCCAGGTCCTGGGGATGTGAGCCAGTTAGGCACTATATTTACCTTCATAGATATTATTGCATTATATTGTAATCATGGTCTCAAAATTAAATATTATCCAAAACTGTGATTTCAAACAGCTGCATATATTTACTCTGATTAATCTGCTATGATTTATTTAACTCTTTTCTAACTGCAGAATAGTCCACCATGTGGTCTTTGGGATGGGGTACATGCACACCAGGAGATGGTTCAGATAATGCATTGAGGTACAGGAAGAAAGTATTAGAATTTCTATTTTTACTTCATTTTCTTTTCAATTCTATTTGCTTTTATTTTTATTCTTTAAATATATTTTTATGGATTTCAGAGAAGAAGGGAGAGAGAAACATAAATGATGAGAGAGAATCATTGATCTGCTGCCTCCTGCACGCCCCCTACTGGGGATCGAGCCCAGAACCCAGGCATGTGTCCTTGACTGGAATTGAACCCAGGACCCTTCAGTCCCCAGGCTGACACTCCATCCACTGAGCCAAACCAGCCAGGGCAATTCTATTTGTTTTTAGTGGTAAAAATGTATAGTATAAAAAAAACAATAAATACATTTATGTATATTAGAAGCATTTGGTAAAAAAAATATTTTCATTGATAAAACTGGGATATCACAAAAACTTTGGGTCCCTTGATTTAAGATAGGCTCAATTATTCACACAAAAGTAAAATTTAGACAGTTTTAAATATATTCTCAAGAGTGAAATTACAGGTGAAAGAGTATGGACCATTGCCAGACTGCCTTCAAGGTGAGTTGTGGAAAATCTATGCGCCCAGTGTAGGAGAAAGCTCCTCTTTTGTATTATATTTAAAAGCTTTGTCTAATTTATTAACTGGAAACTGGCATTTTATTAATGCTTTAATTTGCATCTCATTAGCAAGGCTAAATTTTTCAAGTTTATTAGCTAATTAAGTTTCTTCTTTCATCAATTACTCACATCCTTAGCCTGTCTCTCTATTGAGTTTAAGAATTTTTACTCATTTAACTTTGCATAAGATATATACAAGCAGTAATAATTATAATAAATAATTGCTGACACTGTTTTGAGCACTGGGCTGTGCTATAAATATATACTTTATTTTTAGCCTTCTAAACAACCAACAGCACTATTATTCCTATTTCATTGATGATGAAATTGAGATGAAGTTAAATAACATATAATTGGGCAGTCTTCCTGATTTCAAACTGTAAGAATTTCAAATAGTTTTTCTAGAATTCATTATTTTCCTTTGATTTTTATTAATGTTGATTTTTTTTAAAAAAAGATGTTGTGTGGGTTTGTGGCGTTAATTGAAAATCTCACAATTCCACAAATAGTCAAATTTTAGAGCACAATTAGTTGAATAACCCATTTGCATATCATGCTTTCTTCTTTTTTGAATCAAAAACTAAGTTTTAATGGAATCTTGGTCTGTTTTTGGACCATATACACATATGTATGACCATACATAATACCATATATACATGTTAAGTATATAAATATATGCTATAAATAGTATATGCATTTTAATTTTGTATTTCTAATATATATTTTATGTAATTATATATGTATTATATGTGTATTATATAGTATAAAATATATATAATATCTATTATAATATGTAGTAGAGCAAAATTCCTCTATACATTCTTATGTTTCCTCAATTGTTATTTTCCAGATAAACTTTAGATCACTTTGTCAAATTTTAAAGTTAAAATTGTGATGGATAAATGTTATCTTTGTCACCATCAAGAAACTTGGTCCTCTTCATTTATTTAAATTTCCTTTTGTAATGTATAGTTATTTTTCATATCTATTACAGACATTTTTATTTTAAAAATTTCAAGCCCTGTCTGGTATGGCTTGGTTGCTTGGGCATTGTCCCATGCACTGAAAAGTTGCCCGTTCAATTCAGGTCAGGGCAAGTCTAGGTTGCAGGCTTGATCCCTGGATGGAGGGAGGGGAGAGAGCATTCAAGAGACAGCTGATTAATAGTTCACTACCACATTGAAGTTTCTCTCTTTCTCTCTCTCTCTCTCTCTCTCTCTCTCTCTCTCTCTCTCTCTCTTTCTCTCCCTCTCTCTCTCTCTCCCTCCCTCTCCACTCCCTTCCACAATCTCTAAAAATCAATGGGAAAAATATCCTCACTCTTCCAGTGATGATTTAAAAAAAAAATTTTTTTAAGAAACGGCTGTTGTATTTTATCAGGTGCTTTCTCTTTTTCTTTCAGCTAACTTCCTGATGTGAAATATCATGCTGACAAGTCTCCTAAAGCATCTTTGGATTCCAGGAATATTATGTTGAAAATTAATCTGAGTTTTTTTATAGATGTATATTTTTATTGATATCAGAAAGGAAGGGAGAGGGAGAGAGAGATAGAAACATCACGCCCCCTACTGGCGATCGAGCCTGCAACCCAGGCATGTGCCCTTGACTGGAATTGAACCTGGGACCCTTCAGTCCCCAGGCCAATGCTCTATCCACTGAGCCAAACCAGCTAGGGCTAATCTGAATTTTGATTTCAGAGTATTTTATTGAGTATTATGCATTGATATCTACTATAAATAAAATTAATTATATATTTTTTCAGGTGCTGTGTTGTATTTGAGTGTCAAGATGAGGATGGATTCATAATATGATTAAGGTCTTTTTTCATATCTAAGGAATAATTTACATAGCAGGGGAATCATTGCCTTTTGAAATTTTGAAATAATTTACCAGTAAAATTATTTGCACTGTGTCATTTTTCGCCTCTCTTTTTTCTTTTGGAGGAATTTAAAAATACTTTTAGAGTTTTACTATGGTATTTCTTAATCAATTTAGATAATTCATATTTATCACAATTTTAAAGTATATTTAAATGGAATTGTGCATATCTTTTTATCATTTTAATCTCCTTCATATCCATTGTTAAATTTCATCTCATTCATGTTGCTATATTTTCCTATTTTATGTTGCTTAGATTTATCAAATCTTTATTTTATTACTTTTTTCAAAGAACTTATTCTTGCATTTGTCAACTTAAAAATTATTTGATTTCTTTTATCTTTAAATATTTGTCTGCCTGATGTCATTATGTTTCTTGATTTTCACACTTAGTTAACCCATATATTTTATTAAAACTAATGAAGGTGTGAATTTGACATGTCCTGTTAACCCTCAAATTCTTCCCTTTATATATTTTTTTAAAATAGTAAGTAGTTCATCCTGTCATTTTTTTTCTGAGCTAACAATCATTTTGAAGATGTTTTAAGTATAGGAGAAGCTTTTTGTTTTTTGTTTTAAATTCGGCCTTTTTTAATTTTTTTAATTGTAACATTATGGTGGAGAATGTGATGTTTTAATTCATTTGAGAGAATTTATGTGTGTGAATAAAATGAGTCTATCATTTCAATGAAAACAACAGAAAGTATTTGTTGCCAATGATAAGATTTGAGTTCTAAAGAGGAAATTATAATTTTTGCAAACTTATTATCTGCCATGAAAAGCTTGAGAACTTCCCAGTACTTAAAGACTTTTCTGGTGAAATAAGTGGTGATATAACAAACATGATTTTTTATACTGTGTAATGAAATGTGCCAACATTTGGAGACACGGTGAATGAATATTTTCCAAATGATCAATGCATGATGCTACAAAATTATGCATTAATAAAAAAATCCATTCAAACTACAGGATACATCAATGAATTTATTTTAGTGTAAATGAGTACAAAAAGTTTATTAATATAGTTTTCCAATCTACATGACAACAAAGCTTTATAAAACAATCACTTGTCAGACTTTGTGGTGGAATCAAAGAATAACCGCAATTACTCTAAAAAAACAACAAAAATCTGCCTTCCTTTTTCTATCACATACCTGCAAGACACCTAATTTCTTCATAAATGATTACCAAAGGAACATATCACAACAAAACTAAATGCAGATGTAGATATAAGATTCCAGCTGTTTTCAAAAATAAATATTTATTGTAATTTATAGCTTTTAATATGATCTTTATGTTAGAATGAGTTAAGTAACAATTATTGTTACTGTGGATGAAAGAAGGTGAAGAGATTAGCCAAAGAAATATGTGCATAGCCCTTGAACACAGACAACAGATAATCAGAGGAATGGGGATTGGGAGATCCTGGTTGAGGTGGGCAAGGGGGGCAGGGAATGAGAAATATCTGTAATAGTGTCAACAATGAAAATAAAGTAAAAGTAATAATAAAATTTTTAAATGCATCAATATGTAATATTTTAAATTTTTCCCAATTTGTATTTCTAATTTAATAAATATCAACAGATATCACCCACATAAATGAAAGCTCTTTGCCTTTCTCAATAATTTTTGATAATTTAATGAAGTCCAGAGATCAAAAAGTTTGAGAACCATGGTTCTATTTTGTGCAGATAGAAACAACTTTCTACTTTCTGACCATATACTATTGCTGGACGACCAACGGCACCATTCATCTGTCTTGAAGTTAGTAAAAATTACTCTCAGATTTGGATAATAAATAAGTGGATATTAATTTATACTTGGGGATTTTTTTAATTGTTATATGTTCAGTTCCTTTATATATTTAGTGGAAAGTTGAGAACTTTCAAAAAATTGAGATATAATTCACATGCCATAAAATTTACCATTCTAAAGTATACAGTTCAGTGGTTTTTACAATAGTCACAGAATTATGCAACCATCACCAAGTAAATTTTAGAATATTTCAATACCTTGAAAAATAATTCTTTAGCTATACCTGCATCTCCTCATTCTCCCATCCCTAAAAAAGGGGCTAGTATTCTTTCTTTCTCTATAGATTGATCTCCTCTGGACATCTCCTAGACACTATGTGACATTTTGTGTCTGGCTTCTTTAACTTAGCACAATGTTTTCAAGGTTCATGCATGCTGTAGCATGTATCAGTACTTCATTCCTTCTTATGGCTGGGTAATATTCCATTGTATGGATATACTGGTTGCTGGATGTCTGGGTTGTTTCTGCTTTTTTTGGTTGTTATGAATAATGCTGCTATAGACATTTTTAGACAGGTTTTTTTTATGTACATATGTTTTTAATTCTCTTAGAAATGTACTTAGGAGTGTAATTACTAGGTCATATGTGAATATTCAAATTTTAAAAAATTCCTTGTCCCAATATAAATCACCCATAACTTGAATTTTCATAGATAATCTCTTCAATCATTCAAATTACATGAAAATTTTAATGAACATTTTCTTTTTTTTTAATATATTTTATTGATTTTTTACAGAGAGGAAGGGAGAGAGATAGAGAGTTAGAAACATCGACGAGAGAGAAGCATCGATCAGCTGCCTCCTGCACATCTCCCACCGGGGATATGCCCGCAACCCAGGTACATGCCCCCGACCAGAATCGAACCCGGGACCCTTCAGTCCGCAGGCCGACGCTCTATCCACTGAGCCAAACCGGTTTCGGCTTAATGAACATTTTCAATACAAAACTAGTAAATGAGTAACCCCTTACGAAGAAGAAATATTAGAATCCTATAAATCTGTTCTTTGTCACTCCAGGTTTCCATAGTGAGAGATCCACTCACCTCCAAATTCTACTCATTAAGAGCCCCCAAATGACTAGACACAGGAAACAGGAAGGCAGACTGATGATAAAAGATGCCCTACCAAATTCCAAGGGGAGATGTCCGGCAATCGCAGTGCCAGTGGTTGGTGATGCACGGGGACTGCTGCAGAAATGCATTCCCAAAGCACAGGCACTCGGCACTGTGCGGGAGACTGCGTGGGTCATGCCTTCCCCTGGCCTGGCACTACCGACAGGCAAGGATTTCGCCACTAAGAATCTTTCCGTTTCCCCCCTCTATTTCCCCCCACCCCCTATCCCGTCAGTGACTGCACTCACTCTCCCAATTCATTTGAAAATTCTGGTTGACTCCGAGTACAGAACTCACCAACAGGCTGGTGTATTGCCCTCTTTGAGACCAGTTTACCTAAGAGAACAGAGGGCGTCTTAGGGAAGAGGATGTAGGACATTTAAATAGGGAGCGAGTAAATACTGTTTCTGGTTTTATGGAAGGATGAGAAAGTCTGAGTTGGAAGAGGAGAGACATTAACTTGAGTCAATCAGACCTTTATAGCCTGAGGACCTGCTGGGCACCAGAAACAGGCAGATTCTGTTCATTAACCCTGCTGGCCAGCCAGGAGCTGCGTGGAGGGGAGGCTGGCTAGAGACAGTACTGATCTCCATCGGGAGGAATGAAGCAGCACCCAGCATGGGCCTCACTATGTGAGGAATAAACCAGCTTAGAAAACACCACAGCAAACATCACCGATCAATGGGAAAGGAAGAGACTGTTTAGTTCACAATTTGGGGGAAATGATTATTTGGGAAACTCTCCACTGACATCCTCACCTCACATTAACAGTGAAATAAACTAGAATAAAGAGATAGACACAAAAAGTGAAACTAAAAAAAAAAAAAAGAATAAAATTGTGAAAATTAATTGGTCTTAGAGTAGAAAACTATTTTCTAATCTTAGTGCAATGGGAGAAATCACAAAGAAAAATATTAATTTACACAAAACTATTGAACTTCTATGTGTCAAAAACACTAAAACAATGAGGAGGCAAAAGCCAGGCTAAGACTAATTACTGCAACAAACGAGAGCTATGAGGTAATGTTCCTCTGTAAATCAAAAAGAAACAATAAAAATGGCTAAAGGTAAGAAACAAAACACATTAGAAGAAATAGGGAGAAATAAAAACAAATTGAATGATTAATATTAAAGAAAATGCAAACCCAAACTCTACTATTGTTTTTTAATCCTCAACCAAGGATATTTTTCCATTGATTTTTAGACAGAATGGAAAGGAGTGGGGGGGAGGGTGCAGGGGGGGGGGGGGGCGGAGAGACACACACACATTGATTGTTTGCCTCTCACACATGTCCTAACCAGGACCTGGGACTGAACCTGCAACCCAAATACCTGCCCTTGGCCAAATACCGAACTGCCACCTTTCACTGTGCAGGCCAAAGCTTTAACAACTAAACAACACTAGCCAGAGGACTACCTTTTTTTTTTAATTTAAAATATTTTATTAAAATTTGTTTCTGTTTTAAAATTGTGGTGTAAATGTGTTGTTTCCCAATTATCTCTTTAAATGCGTGCAAAAATAATAAGGAGAATTAGAAACAGAAACAGAAACTCTACCTTCAACAAAACCGAGAGACATCTGAAACCTTGAACTATAAAAGCAATGAAGGTATAGTGGGGTAAGGGAAGACTTAGGAGAAAGGACCGCCACACCTGTAGAGCTCAGAAAATGTTACCAATGCACCCTTCTCCAAGGTGAAGGGCACACTGAGGTTAAAACCAACAATTATTATTTTTTAACAATGGAACTGGGGAACTGGAGCTGACAGAAATAAATCTCTGAATTTTGTTTGATTACAATGAGAAGAGAAGAATCAATAGCAAGTCATATTTTCAGGAAGCATTTTATTGGTAAGAGAGTAAAGAAGAAAAATTGTATATTGTCAACTTGTAAACTACCCTGCAATGCCTATCTCCATTGACTGGGGAGAAGTAAAGTCTAAAAGAGCACCCTCATATGCACACTCACACAAGCTTGTCATGTATAGACTTCTTGGCTGTCATGGAACACAGCATTGGCCAACACCACCCTCACATACACAGGTTCTGAGTTCTAATTCCAAGTTCTAGTTCTGAGTTCCGAGAGAATAATAATAAATGGGAACCAATATTTCAATCATATAAAAATAATACTATATTTACAATAGCTAAGATTTGGAAACATCCTAAAAGTGCTCATTAGCAGATGGGTGGATTAAAAAACTGTGGTATAGCCCTAACCGGTTTGGCTCAGTGGATAGAGAGTCAGCCTGTGGACTGAAAGGTCCCAGGTTCAATTCCAGTCAAGGGCATGTACCTTGGTTGTGGGCACATCCCCAGTGGGGGGTGTGCAGGAGGCAGCTGATCGATGTTTCTCTCATTGATGTTTCTGACTCGCTATCCCTCCCCCTTCCTCTCTGTAAAAAATCAATAATATATATATTATTTTAAAATTTAAAAAAAATAAAAAAGTCATGGTTGAAGGAAGAACAAAATTTCCATTTGCTCAAATTGAAGGTAACTTCAATAAATTATTTAATATTCACACTCATGAAGATAGAATTTTTTAAAATATTAATCTGTCTATAGTATTAGTGTTCAGAACAACAGGATTTGCAGTCAAAAAGAAAAAAAGGATTCTGAGTGTTCTGAGTCTGGTGACTTCCTGAAACACATGATGAATCATCACCTGCCTTGAAGGAAGAAAGCCTGCCATTGCATCTTTTCTTTTATCCAAAAAGAAAACTGTAAACAACATATAAATCATAGCACCACACGGCTCTTTTATACCTTTATTAATAGCCTAGACCACAAAGAAACCAAACAAAAACATTCTAAAGTGGCACACTGAAATATCATTTTCCCTTTCTCATCACCCACACTTCATCCCCAAGGCTAATCAATTCATTTCCTTCACTATCTTTGGACTTTGTCTTCTACTTTGTCCCCATAGTCCACTGCTTCTAGTCCATGTCACTTTCGGGTGACCATTCTTGACCCTATCCAATCCATCTTCCTTTCTGTACTCAAAGTGATTTTAAAGAGCAAATATGATCATGTCATCCTCCCCCATCAACAGACCCCAGCCCCCCTTAAGACTCTGCAGTGGCTTTCTGTCAGTTCCTTCAAAAAGTTAGGGACAGTCCTCTCCATCCTTCTTCCTCAGCCCATACCATAGCCACCTCCTACTCAGCTTTTGGGTCTGTTTCAAACTCCTCCATCATTGTAGTCTTTCCAGAGCTACTGCTCCCCTTTCCTCCCCGTATTTGTCTCTTCCAACTCGGTACCCATACCTGAAGGGCCATCATTTGTATTAATTCATATTTCCATTTTACTTCTCAACACCAGAAAATTAAGTAAAAGATGACTATTTTGAAGGTGTCAGAGACCCAGGATGAACCCATCTCTTTTAGATTTCCCTTTGTTTAATTTATTCAATTTGTCACCATCTTGTAGGTTTGAGTAGGTTGCTTAAACTTCCTGTGCTTAGTAATCTATACTAATAATAGCCTAGGTGACGTCACGCCCCCATGTCATCACAAGATGGTCATTCCGCCTGCTCGCCGGCCCCGCCCCCACCATGGGTTGCCCTCTGTGTGTGGGGCAACTGGCAGAGCAGAGGCCTTGGCCTGGCACCACCTGTGTCCCCCACCACCCACCCCCGGTTCCCCATTCGCCATCGGGCAATCAGAGCCTGCCAGCCGGGGAAAGGTACCGAGAGGTGGTCAGTGCGCCTCATTGTGACTGGTCCAGCGGTCGTTCTGGTCGTTCTGACATTGGGGTCAATTTGCATATTACCCTTTTATTATATAGGATAACTAAAAGGAAAGAAAATGGGGGGGGGGGGGAAGAAAGAAGGGAGGGAAAAGGCCCTAGTCGGTTTGGCTCAGTGGATAGAGTGGCAGCCTGTGGACTGAAGGGTCCCAGGTTTGATTCCAGTCAAGAGCACATGCCTGGGTTGCAGGCTCGATCCCCAGTAGGGGGTGTGCAGAAGGCACCCGATCCATGATTCTCTCTCATCGTGATGTTTCTCTCTCTCTCCCTTTCCCTTCCTCTCTGAAATTAATAAAAATATATTTTAAAAAAAAGAAGGGAGGAAAAAGGAAAAAAAGAATCAGGATTCTCTAGTAGAGAGTTCCTCAATGGACAAAGTTACCAGAGAACAATATAGAAAAGCAGTTTGACACACTACATTGTAAACTTTCCCAAATGAATAAACTTTCCCAAATGAATAAACTTTCTGGAATAAACATAAAAGACCCACAGGATGGAGCTGTGATGTTGTCCCTGGGATTGACCTTCTGCACTTTAAGAGTTATTTCTGAAAAAGGAGCACTAAGTCCTTCTTTCCCCATCATCCTAAATGGACCATTTCAGCATAGATTAGCCCTGCCAAGGCCTTTTCTAGTGTGATGCACTGTGCCTCTTCAATATAACCCTAGAGTTTCTGATTCAGTAGGTCTGGGGCAGACACAAGCATTTGCCTTTTTAATCAGTTTCCAGATGATGCTGGTCTAGGGATCCTGACCTTCAGGAAGCTCTGAAAGCCCAGAGGTAAGTGCATACCATATTGGAAGCAGAGTTAGGTTTTCAAAGAGATAGAAGAGTGGACAAAGCCAAGATCCAACATGTTTCTGGAATACATTGGCACCCCCGAAATATTGAACAGATGAATGAATGATGAATGAATGACATTGTTTTTTGCTAATAGCTTCTATGAATGGCCAAAGGAAGCAGGATATCAAAATAGCTCTGTGACATTTGATTATTATTTAATTTCTCTGGGCCAAAATTTTTCTCATCTTTTTATTGGGGTCAGAGTATCTACGTTACAGAATTATTCTGAGGATTCAAAATAATGGACTTTAAACTAGTCCAGTACAGCACCTGTCACATTGTAAAGACACAATATGTATTGTTTATTTTCCACTGTTGTTCCAAAGTTCCAAAAAGTGACATGTGCCACCTGGTATGAAGTGTTTCAGAGCTGAATCCCCTGGTACCCAAATGATCATCAGTCAGCCACGCCAACACCTACCATAGCTACTGGTATGAGTGTGCCTAGACAGGCTCAGAGTTCATGAATATGTGAGAAGTGAACAGCCACGCGAATGGAAAGTATATAGTGCACTTATATACTTCCCAGACAGCACATTACTGTGCATTGCAAGGGTACCCACATCTTCATCAGCACAGAATGATGAACCAGAAAGAAGAAAAACACTCATCGATCCCGTGAGTTTGAGTAAGGAGCTAGAGTCAAACCTTTTTCGTGAGCTTCCTGTTCACTCCCCAACCCAACTAAATCCATATTGCTCCTGAGAACATGCATTAGTAACTGTTTTAACAGAACATTCTTCCTTTTCCTGGAGAAGATAGCAATCAGCATGAAAAAAACAGCTATACCTCAGTGTTAGATTCACATACCAAGAGTTTTGACTTTTTCCAGATTAATATTTCTGCAGAGTGTCTCTGAAAAGCACAGGTAGAGAAATGTGATCATTCTTCAAATGTTCTATGTTCCTTAATCAGATACTGTATGGCCCTGAATATTATGCATATAAAGTAACAAATAGACTGTTGAGCATTAGCTCTCACAGGCATTTCCTAACTAAATCCTTTCAAACATACATAATAAGATACAATACAACATGAAAACTAGCCAGTTCTACAGTTTGATCTTAAGCAAAAACAAGAAGTGAGTTGTCATAACTGTAGGATTGACAACCTTAGAGGGTTTCAAGGAAAGTCATCACAAAGTGAGGTACCTATGTACCCTGCAGAAGTCACTAACCAGAAGTCACTAACAAGCACAGCTGTTGCAAAGTAGATTTTATAAGATTTGCATCTGTTGAGGGCCCAGAAAGAGGCAAAGTCATGCCCCTGAAATGATCACAGATAGGAATTCACCTTGTGCGATATAAAACTAAAAGCAACAAATGAACAAACAAGAAAAACAAACAGAAACTCATAGACTCAGACAACAGAATGGTAGTTACAAAGGGAATGGGCTTGGGGGGTAGAAAAGGTAAAGGGGGTCAAATATAGGGGGACAGAAGGAGATTTCACTTTGGGTGGTGGGCATACACTGATCATGTGTCGTAGAAATGTGCCCTTGAAATCTATGTAATCTTATTAACCAATGTTGCCTCAATAAATTATTAAAAAAATTAAAAGAAAAATATTTTTACATCATTTCAATTTAAAATGCAAATTTAAAATAATAACACTTAAATAATATTAAAAATTCAAAAAAGGGGGGGAACTGAAAGTAATACCAATTAATGTTTCCCAGTTAAACCAATCACAATTACAAAAAAATACCACAGTTATGTGAAAATATATCTTTTCTTCTTTGGAATGCCAACCTGAACACATTTTTTCTGCCCAAAAAAGTGCTCATATTTATCAACTTATTCATGGGCTTGGTCAGCAGTTTTTAGCCTGTGAGAAATGATGTCCTGTGTTGACCACAACAACTTGTAAGGACAGACATGGATTTCTAATTTAATCACAGCACAGTAAAGAAATCACTACTCACTTCTTGTTTTTGCTTAAGATCAAAAAGTTCAGAAAACATTTGTTATTTCACAATGGAGGTGACAATATTGTGAAAACAACTTTATAAACTTGGGTCAGTCTCCAAAAAACTAACGTTTTAATTTCAAATAATATTACCCTCTGTTCCTTTACTAAATATGACTCTCTCAAAATATCTTGAAGCCTTTCATTGTCACAAATGGCCCCAGTGACCTTGCACAGGTGGCTCAGTTGGTCAGAGCATCGTCCGTACACCAAAAAGGTTGCGGGTTCAATTCCCAGTTAGGGCACATACCTAGGTTTCGGGTTTGATCCCCGAGTATGGGAGGCAACCAATCGATGTTTCTTTCTCACTCTGATGTCTCTCTCTCTCTCTCTCTCTCTCTCTCTCTCTCTCTCTCTCTCTCTCTCTCTCTCTCTCTCTCTACCTCTACCATCCCTTGCACTCTCTCTAAAAATCAGTGGAAAAGATATCCTCACTCCTTGGGTGAAGATTTTTTTTAAAAAGTGCATATAGACAATATTATGGGGATTTGTGAAAACCTCGATAATTGGGGACCAAGGATGCCGACTAAACCAAGGAAGCAACTTGAAAATGTTTTCCTTTGGATGATTCAAATAATTATACTAATACAAAACCCAAGTCACGTAACATCTGTGTCTTCTATGAGTATTCAAGTAGGACAATTGCTAATAATAACCCCCCGATTACCGAGCAAGACATAAATGCAAGGCAGCCAGAGGAATCTGTGTGGGTATTACCATGTTCTTTTCTGGTCACAAATCCAGTTGCTGTGCAATTACTCCAATGTGACACCTTACATAAGCTAGAAATCATGTCTTCACTTTAAACATTGCAAATCAATAAAATTACATCGTAGCCAATGACAACACATACAATTTTGCCTGTGTGATGCCCCATTATTGCAACAGCACTCGCCTTGGTTTGGAAAGCAGTCCTCTTCCTGAGAGCATTACAGGAAGTTTTCCCGCCTTGGTCTTCTTGCATCTAGGACGTATGTATAGAGAGCAGTATAATCTCATGCAAATTGCTCACACAAATATTCCTTGCTGCTTTATAATATTGGTATCCAGTCCTAGGGCAGAGTGTGAAATTTTCAAGAGTTATATTTTTTTTCCAGTATCTTTTGTTGCCATTATTATAAAAAGATAATGGAGTTAATGACTGCATTACCAGATTAAATGTGTAATGTTAATCATAAAAATGTGCAACGTTTAACTTGTTAAAATTTCAATCCTATGTCATTACTTGCAGATGACATGACACTGTACGTAGAGAAGCTGAAAGATTCTGCCGGAAGCCAATTCCAGCATGTCATAATTGCAAGACTTTCATCAAAAGGTTGATGGAACTTGGGGACTCAACAAGGGCTGAGTCACATATGCTGTCACCTGTTGGGAATGGCTGAAGGCATTTCCCCAAACCTGAAAAGGGATGATTGTTTGCTGCCAGACAGCTCAGAGCATCTTATCTACATGTTATTGCCTCCTACTGGCCAAACACCTGAAAAGCCATAGGCGATTCCCTCAAATCTGACAATGGACCTGACCCTTTGAAGTGTATATCTCTGCCTCACCTCAGGACAATTTGTGTTAATAAAAAACATGGGGTCCTGAGACAAGGAGATCTTAGTTTCTTTAACTAGGCTCCTCTGACCCCCAAATGCCTTTTAAAATTATGCTTCGTCTCTGGACTATTTAAGTTACACACAGCCCTTTCTCCAGATTGCTGAACCTTTATTAATGCTGGAACAAGAACCCTGGCAGATTCCATCAAAATCTACTAGAACTTATAAATGAATTTAGTAAAGTATCAGGATACTAAATAAATATCCAGAACTTGGTTGCATTTTATACACCAATAATAAACCATCATAAAGAGAAACTAAAACAACAACAACAAACAAACAAACCCATTTACAATTGCATAAAAAAGTACTTAGGAACAAATTTTATCAAGGAGGTAAAAGACCTGCTCAGAAAATTATAATACACTGAAGAAAGAAACTGAAGAAGATACAAATAAATAGAAGCATATACCATATTCATGGATAGGAAGAATTAGCATCATTAAAATGTGCCTACAACCAAAACCAATCTATAGATTCAACACAATGCTTATCAAAATACCAATGGTGTTTTTCACAGAACTAGAACAAATAATCCAAAAATTTATATGGAACCACAAGAGACCTCCAAATAGCCACTGAAATCTTGAGAAAGAACAAAATTTGATGTCTGTATCATGCTATCTGATGTCAAACTATACTACAAGGCTATAGTCCTCAAAACAGCATGGTACTGGCATTAAAACAGACATAGAGACTAATGGGACAGAATAGAGAACCCAGAAATAAACTCAAACCTATATGGTCAATTAATCTATGAAAAAAGAGGTAAAATATACAATAAAATATACAATAAAGACAGTTTATTTGATAAATAGTGTTGGGAAAATTGACAGATACATGCAAAAAAAATGAAACTAGACCACCTTCCTAAACCATATACAAGAATACACTCAAAATGGATTAAAGACTTAAAGGTAAGACTGGAAACCCATAAAACTCCTGGAAGAAAATGCAGGTAGTAAACTCTCTGACATTTCTCTTCGCAATATATTTTCTGTATCTCCTCGGGCAAGGAAATAAACCAAAATAAACAAATAAAATGGAACTACATCAAACTAAAACGTTTTTGCACAGCAAAGGAAACCATCAATAAAACAAAAGACAACCTACTGAATGGGAGAACATATGTGCCAATGATACATACAATAAGGGGTTAATATCCAAAATTTAGGAAGACCTCATACAACTTAAGACCAAGAAAACAATCCAGTTAAAAAATGGGCAGAGCACCTGAACAAGCACTTCTCCAAAAAGGACATATAGATGGCCAGTAGACATATGAAAAGATGCTCAACATCACTAATCGTCAGGGAAATGCAAATTAAATCCACAATGAGATATCACTTCACACCTGTCATAATAGCTATCATCAGCAGTAAGTCAATAAACAACACATACTCCCATGACCACTACAGCTGAAGATCTCACAAACTAAAGAGAATATTCTGGATGGGTAACACACTTCACTCCTCCCTATAATCCTCTGGCCAGAACTTGTCAAATGGTTCGTTCTAACTTCAAAAGGACAGAGAAGTAAAGTCCTCCCATGGACTAGAAAACTGTAAACACTAGGAATGTGTATCACAATAGGGAGTATCATTTTAAAATCACCATTCATTTTACTTTAGGTATCTCACAGCTTGACGACTCACATTTTAACTGCCCATTTTCTTCTGCCTCCCTAACATCTTAATGTCATGGTCTTAACTAGCATTGGAAAGAAACTTTTATAAAGATGTTCCCAGGGAGACTAGCTGTGCTCTCTGTTCCTCCCACATTCTCTTCTGCCCAGCCTTTCTTTAGCAGGGGTCCTCAAACTTTTTAAACAGGGGCCAGTTCACTGTCCCTCAGACCGTTGGAGGGCCGGACTATATTTTAAAAAAAAACTATGAACAAATTCCTATGCACACTGCACATATCTTATTTTGAAGTAAAAAAAACAAAATGGGAACAAATACGATATTTGTATTTGCATGTGGCCCGCGGGCCGTAGTTTGAGGACCCCTTAGTGTATATGGCCAAGAAGCCAAGAGCTATGCCATAAGAAACTACGACTTAACACTCAGGCCACACACACATTTGTAAATCTGGCCCAATAAATACTCATAATATTACCAATCATATTAGCAACTGCTCCTCGCAAGTAAAGAAGCAGAGAAGAGATCATTCCAACATTCTTCGGGTTTTTGGGTGGGAATGGAAGTGCCCTTTTCCATGAAGACATGTGAAGGAAGTCTTAAAGACATCACCAGTCTCTCTCCCACTCCCTTACTCCTGAAATCAATAAAAATATATTTGAAGAAAAGAAAGCTTTATGAGTGAGAGTTTTCTAATTTCAGTGAGGTAAACACTCTTACCATATTCCAGCTACTAATGGCTATATTCCAGCTACTAATGTTTAATAATAATTTTATGATATTTTCTTTTTTAATTTATTGATTTTGAGAGAGAGAGAGAGAGAGAGAGAGAGAGAGAGAGAGAGAGAGAGAGAGAGAAACATCCATTTGTTATTCCACTTATTTATGCATTCATTGGTTATTTCTTGTATGTGTCCTGACCAGGGATTGAACCCAAAACCTTGGTGTATTGGAACATCATTCTAACCATCTGAGCTACCTGGACAGGGTATTTGCATTTTTTAAAAAGTACATATGTGTGTGAGTATGTAAGTATGCGAGCATGTATTTGCATGTGAGCATCAAGGCACAGAAAATATATGAGGAACTATAGCAAGATCAAGTGGGACAAGAGGCAAAGCACCTTTCATACTTTAACATGTATTACTTTAATAGTTTTCTTAAATCAAGATTTAAGTACAGTGGGACCTTGACTTACGAGTGTCCCGACTAACGAGTTTTTTGAGATACCAGCTGTCTCTCTGCTGATTTTTTGCATTGAGTTGACAGAGTAATTTGAGTTAACGAGCTCCTTAACGAGCTCGGTCTCGGAAGGAATTAAACTCGTAAGTCAAGGCCTCACTATATTTTATTACAAAAGTAATATATTGTGACTTTAGAAAAGTTACAAACTATAAAGAGGATAAAGGAGAAAATATAAGTTACCCACAACTATTCTACTTCAGAGCAGCCACTGTTAATATGTTGGTGTAGTTTCTTCCGATTATTTTTCCTTAAAAAAACATAGCTTTGGGTTTTTTCAAACAAAGCTTATATTTTATAAATAATTTAAGTGTATATAAATGTTTACTTTGTTCCTGATTATTTCCTTAGGAAATAGTGTTGTTTATTATTGTAAAACTGGTATTAATTACTGATTAAAAGTAAGATTATAAAATATATCTAAAATAGGATGATGAGATTTTATTCAATGCAATTTCAGACTAATATTATTCAACCATATTTTATTTCTTTTTTTAAAATCCTCACCCGAGGATATGTTTTCTTGATTTTTAGAGAGAGAGGAAGAAACATCAATATGAGAGAGAAACATCAATCAGTTGTTTCCAGTATAAGCCCAACTGAGGATTGAACCTGCAACATTTATTATTATTATTATTATTGATTTCAGAGAGGAGAGGAGAAGAAGTAGAAACATCAATGATGAGAATCATTGATTGGCTGCCTCCTGCATGCCCCCCACTGGGGATCAAGCCTACATCCGGGCATGTGCCCTGACTGGAATCCAATCACGACTTCTTGGTTCATAGGTCAACACTTAACCACTGAGCCACACAAGCTGGGCTAACTTGCAACCTTTGCTCCAACCAACCGAGCCACCCAGCAATGGCCAATCTTATTTCTTAAATGTACTAAAATCATATAGATAGGTTTGTGTTTTTTTTTTATAGAAATGCTATTAATATACAGGGGTGGGCAAAAGTAGGTTTATAGTTGTGAGAATGCAAAAGTTTATTCTTATATTACTACTAGAGGCCCAGCGCACGAAATTCATGCGGGGGTGGGGGGGTGTCCCTCAATTCAGCCTGCACCCTCTCCAATCTGGGACCCCTCGAGGGATGTCCGGTGGGATCAAACCTAAATGGGCAGTCAGACATCCCTCTCACAATCCAGGACTGCTGGTTCCCAACCGCTCACCTGCCTGCCTGCCTGATTGCCCCTAACCGCTTCTGCCTGCCAGCCTGATCACCCCCTAACCACTCCCCTGCCAGCCTGATTAACACCTAACTGCTCCCCTGCCGGCCCGATCACCCCCAACTGCCCTCCCCTGCTTGCCTGGTCACCTCCAACTGTTCTCCCCTGCAGGCCTGGTCACCTCCAACTGTCCTCCCCTGCAGGCCTGGTTCCCCCCCAACTGCCCTCCCTTTCAGGCCTGGTCCCTTCCAACTGTCCTCCCCTGCTGGCCTGGTTGCCCACAACTGTCCTCCCCTGCAGGCCTGGTTGCCCACAACTGTCCCTCCCCTGCTGGCCTGATCACCCACAACCACCCTCCCCTGCTGGCCATCTTGTGTCCACATGGGGGCGGCCATCTTGTGTGTTGGAGTGATGGTCAATTTGCTTATTACCTCTTTATAAGATGGGATTTATTAATGATTGTATTATTTATTTTTATTAGAACTATAAACCTACTTTTGCCCGCCCCTATATTTGTTATATCTTTTATTACGTATTCATTATGTTACATGAAGAAAACTGTAATGCCTACAACAGAAACAAAAGACAGAAGTTGCTTGAGTTAATTCCAGATAAAGGAATTTAAGGGGAAGAAAACGTGTTCCACAGATATGTCAGGAAGAAAAGAAGTATTAGAGAGAAAGCAGGACCATTAATAAATGGGAAAGATGAAGAAATTGGTGATGACTAAAATGGTAGAGCTACCAGTGGCTTTTATATATATATAAATATCAAACTTTAACAAGAAAAATAAAGCAAGCCAGTGCAGACATTTAAGAAGTAATGAAAATCTTGTCGATAGAGCTGCTGATAAAAAGCAGATAAGGGAATTCAGTACAACCCACTTAAGCCCAGGAATCCAGACACCTGCCTTCACCAGGGATTTGAAGTCATTGAATCCAGCTCTGTAGCTAATTTAATGCCTTCCTTGTCGAGCCCTGAACTTCTGGTTTTACAGTCTAATTTCCAAATGCATTCTTCACCTAAACCTCACACAAAATTCATTGCTCAACAACTGGAAATGCAAAGTTTTAGAAATGTTTTTCATCAGGCACTATATTCAAAGGTATCTCAAGATCTGAGTATGTGGCATTATGTGTGTTTCAGGCCAATTGTTTCACTTCAGATTATCAACCCACATGATCATACTTCTTTACCCAACACCCACCACCACTCCCTAAGTTATTTAAGTAATTGATAGAGCTATAATATCCATTGAACTAATTAGGATAACTGGGGATCACTATTGTACCTTCCTTTTTGCAATTACGAAGAATGTCCATAAGTAAAGTGAGTAAAGGAAAAAAGTATTCTCTCTCTTTAGTCAAATTCAATTAGTTGATGCATCCATAAAGGGGCTCACCTATTCTTTGCAAAATTGAAGACACAGACATCAGAGGATATAGATGACAAAAAAATTCAATGGAAATTAATAAGGTATCTCAACTATTGATTCTACTTCTT
Source organism: Myotis myotis (assembly GCF_014108235.1). Lineage (NCBI taxonomy): Eukaryota > Metazoa > Chordata > Mammalia > Chiroptera > Vespertilionidae > Myotis > Myotis myotis. The sequence continues at coordinate 10,622,553 of NW_023416315.1, forward strand.
CTTTTAATAAATTAGAGAATAAAGTGAATGTCCCAGAATCAAGGAAATTAAACGTGATGCCAGCATCAATACAATACACGAGTAACCTCTTGTATCTGCCATTTCCAAACAGAACTTTTGACTACAGGTAACACAGCAAGGGAAATGTTGAGCAAGTCAGATAGAGAGTAATGGAATCGAGGAGCCAATAAGCTGCAAATCAGTAGAAAAAGGGATACCCAAGAGGCCCCAGTTTGGACTCTGGTCAATATTGTGATACAATTATCCAACAAAAGTTATGTGAATTCAAACTGGCTTGGATCTATGCCATATATAGATAGACAGGTAGAGATAGAGAGATAGAGGTATATGGAGAGATATAAGATAGATAGATAGATAGATAGATAGATAGATAGATAGATAGATAGATAGATAGATAGATGATAGATAGATAGATAGATAATAGATAGATAGATAGATGATAGATAGATAGATGATAGATAGATAGATAGATAGATAGATAGATAGATGATAGATAGATAGATAGATAGATAGATAGATAGATAGATAGATAGATAGACAGACATAGATAGATACCTCTTCCCAAGGAACCTAAAACATTTTGTAGGCAGTTTTGTCTCCCACCCTTCTTAAGCACCTACATTTTCCCCTCTGGTGTCTTTGTGGTGCCAAAATATTCTCTGTCAACTGAAGGAGAGACAGGGGTAAGAGGAAGCTCTATTATTTGCTCAGGACAAACCACAGAGGTACAACTGAGGCCAGCCTAAGTAGTATTATTTTAAAAAGCGCGTATTTCACACCAGTCAAGATTTAACCAGAGAACTGAAAGAGTTAGTTAGTTAACAGGAAAAGCAAGAGTAAGTATAGAAAACAAGGTTTTCAGGGTTTGGCAGCCACGGTTTTTAAAGGGATCCACAAGAAAGAATAAATACTACATTTAATTTCAAGGTTTTAACAAAGTCAAGTCATATTGAAAAACTAGAAGACATTTCTCCAAGATTCAAATTGCCTTAAGGCTAAATTTTAGAGATGTGAATTTTTTTGTGAGGGACCTTAGCTATTAGTTATCTTCTTTTAAACTAACTTAAATCTTTTGGGATTCAAATACCTTTACTCTAGGGAAAATAAATGTACCATTTTCTCTGAAACAGAGGCCTTCAAATGTTCATAGCAATATTCAAATTCTTTAGAAATAGCTTAATTTTCTTCTGAAACAAATGCAAATTTTAATGCCCAGAGGACTAGATGACCTAAACAATGGAAAAGTATAGTACAGTCAGTACAGTTGACCCTTGAACAGCAGTATAGGTGAGGGGTGCTGACCCCCACCATTTGAAAATATGTATATAACTTAACTCCCCAAAAACTTACCTATAGATGGCCCTTTGCATCTGCAAATTCAGCCAACCAAGGCTGGGAAAGTGAAAATATTCTTTTAGTTGAACCCTTGGATATGAAGGGTCAACTGAAGTTACTGAAAAAAGAATCTGTATATAAGTGGTCCCATGATGTTTAAAACCATGTTGTTCAAGAGTCTCAATTGCATTAGAGAATAGTGTACATGGCAAAAAAAAAAAGTGTACCTATATCTTGGTGGGACAGAGTAACAGGGACTCTAGAGTTAGCAAAGCACTTTCTTCCTTAATCTTTGAATACTCAATTAGCTGCAGCTCCTATTGTCACAAGACTGTGGACAACACATTCATTCAGCTGGTCACTTCAGCACTTTACCCAGGAGAGTAAATGTTTCCAACAAGGGCCCCTTCTTCAAGATCATCACATAAACCTACTGTCTATTTGAATTTGGGGAGATTTATGGGAAACTGCTTACTGCACATTTCCTATTTGCCTAATCTAATTTGGGGAGATAAATTGTGAAAAGATGTTTTCTTTCCTCTTGGCCTTCAGAAAACTAGAAAAACAGCCTAACCTCTACTGATGATACTAAACCATCAGGATGATGGGAAAAGGATCTCTCAGAGAGCATGATCAATCAAAACCTTTCTCCAGAACTAGACCAATAAACATGACTTGTCAGTCTGTGATACTGAAACCATGGGAGGGGTGCCTCCAAATAAAAATGAAAACAAACCACAAAAGCACGGAATCAGACCCTAAACCTCTTTATCTGCCTAGTGTATTGCCAGAGGTGCACCGCAGAAAGCAAACAATACAGGAAAGTGGGGTGTTTGGGGTTTTTTTTGAGAAAACAATAAATGTTTTCTCAAAAAAAAGTAAGATGAAAAAGACAGCCTTCAACTATGAAATTGAAGGAAAGCCCATGGGGTCCAAGACTAAAAAAAATTGCACCCAAGCAGTTCATCTGGGTGAAGATATGACCTTTGTGATGTTCTCGAGGTCTCTAAGCCCCAGGGTTCTGTTCAGTGAATGTGGCTGCATAAGTTAGGGCAGCTAAAGGGACACTGTAATTTATATGCTCAATTTTTCTGAGATCTCAAAAGAGAAAAAAAAGGAAGAAAAGTGAGGGAAGGGCATGAATGAGGTTAATTTTCAGGGTAGTGCATCCAGGGGTACTTTTGAGAATGAGGATTTTTCCATTATCCCAGTATCCTCACCTGAAGGGAAGTGATTCTGTAGGAAGAAACATCTCAGTGGCAGTCTCATTTCACCTTCTCCAAAAGGCCTCAGGGTCTTTAAACAGTGATTGAGTCAGATCCATTTTTTCAAATGAGGATCATGTAAGAAAGATTTCAGAATCATAATCAAGGAGTGAGGGTGGGTGGGGAGGGGATCTTTCATTTTACCATGGACCCTACAAGTAAAAATACTGGGACACTAAGAGTTAAATAGAATAATAAATATAAAAGTGAAATAATAAATATAAGGTATAATAAATATAAATGGAATGAAAATATAACAGAATACTAAATATAAATATCATATAATACACTGCAAAATATAAAATGGCATGTGTTGTAAATTCATATGCAAATTACATTTACCAGGAATTCCTTCTTGGAATATAAAACATGTGATTTAAAAAAAATCTTTGTCAGAAAAAATTTAGGCATCTCATTATTTTTATAAATAAACATATTTTGGAAAGTAAGAATCACAACTACAAATTTCAAAGTTCCCCTTTCCTCTTATTTTTAAAAGTCACATGTCTTACAGAATCACTGGTTCAAAAAAAGAAAAAGTACATATCATGCTACGCATAAGGCAAAATTTATATTTAGTATTATGTAAAACTAGAGGCCCAGTGCACAAAATTCATGCATGGGTAGGGTCCCTAGGCCTGGCCGGAGATCAGAGCCCATCTGTGGGGCAACCGGCGGGAGTGATGAGGGGGAAGGGACCCACTAGCACCGCCTTAGCTGGCCTGGAGCCTGTGGGCTGAAGGCAGCTCCTGCATTGAGCATCTGCCCCCTGGTGGTCAGTGCATGTCATAGTGGCCAGTCATTCCACCCATTGATCTGCTGTTCGGTCAATTTGCATATTAGGCTTTTATTATATAGGACTAGAGGCCCAGCGCACAAAAATCGTGTGCAGGTACAGTCCCTAATGCTGGCCTGCGATCAGGGCCACCTTCCCCAGCTGCCCGCAGCTGGCCCCGTCCCCTGATGCCACCCGCCCCCAGTTCCCCGTTTGCCATCAGGTGATCGGTGCCTGATGGCTGGGGGAAGGGACCAAGACGTCGGCTGTTCCCACCCACTTGCCAGCCCCGCACCTGCAGCAGGTGGCCATCAGGTGATTGGAGCCTGCCGGCTGGGGAAAGGGAACAAGAGGTGGTCAGTGCACCTTATAGTGACTGGTCCAGCAGTTGTTCTGGTCATTCTTCCAATAGGGTCAATTTGCATACTACCCTTTTATTATATAGGATAGAGGCCTGGTGCACGGGTGGTGGCTGGCTGGCCTGCCCTGAAGGGGGCCCCGAATCAGGGTGGGGGGGCCCTGCTGGGGGACGGGGCAGCTAGGGCAGGGGCTGCGGGATTTGCAGGCCAGCCCCACCCCCAATCAGGGTGGGGGTCTCTGCTGGGGGGCAGGGCGAGCCTGGACAAAGGGCTGCCCACACCCCCCTCGGAATGGGGGTCCCTGCTGAGGGGCGGGGCTGGCCTGGGTGAGGGGCCTGGGGCGGTTTGCAGGTTGGCCACGCCCTGATTGGGGTGGGGTCCCCGCTGGGGGGTGGGACCAGCCTGGGCTAGGGGCCAGGGGGGAGGGGGGTTTGCAGGCTGGCCATGACCCTGATTGGGGTGGGGGTCCCCAATGGGGGGAGCAGGGCCGGCCTGGGCGAGGGGTTGCCAGCTGTTTGCAGACCAGCCACTCCCCCAGCTTTGTCAGGAAGGACTTCCGGAAGATGTCCAGTCTAATTAGCATATTACCCTTATATTAGTATAGATAAGTGTTGATGACCCTCTTAAAAATTACTTATTGACTAGAATTAAATAGTATAGCATCTTTCATGACAATTAATTATAATGAAATAATTATTTCCATACTTTCCAGGTGTTTACATCATATTTCAAGATTCTACCAAATGGAAACATACTCTAAAATGCCATTTTTAGTATCTTACTTCTGAGTTGTTTTGGGCTTACTATAATAAAATACACAAACTCAAAATGGTTTGGCTAAACTCTAATCATTCCTAGAAATCATTAAAAGAACTTTTGAGGGTTAAGTGTGATAATACAAACCAAATCACTACATACAAAGACCCATAATTGCAGGCACAAAGACACCCTATTTCAATGCAAAGGCCCTGAAAACAACATCCTATAGGCAAAATTCTTCCATTGTTCACAGCACTCCCTCCATTCTTATCACCTCTTATTCTCTGGGGGTATTTTTCCAGTTTCAGCACATAAATTTGGACCTCTTTGTATTTGACCTGTACTATTACAAATACACTCAATTAGCTCTTTTAAGAAAATGTTTACTTGAATGTGAAAGGCTGCCAGGCTTGTGTGAAGGAGCATGAATTTGGCTTTCTGCCATAGGTCAACAGTGATTTCAACTTATTTCCTCTTGCCTTCTTGTACTAAATTAAAACCCTGTTAGTTCAAATTAAATTAAGTTTAAATTAAAAGCTGGCAGCAGTGTTATCTTTTAGAGTGTAAGAAGAAAACATCAAGTACCGATTCCGTGGCAAATGGGTTTTAATGCAATGGACTGCTAATATTCCTTCATTTCCCCAGCTTCCTAGCCCTTCCCTAACTGAAGTCTTTAGATTGTTTTTCTCAGTAGATCAGAACCCTGATTCACAGGAAGAAGTCAAGTTTTACCCTAAGGAAAATGCAAAATGGACCTGTTACTTTTGTCTTAGGGGCTGGCAGACCTCCTGTGGGAAAGAGTGAAAGAGGTGTCCCTAGAGCCTTACTTCGAATATTTTAATAATTCCAGTCTTTTCTCACTGGCCTTCTTCCCCAAACAGGAAGACAGTGCCTTCCCTCCATGACCTGTTTCCTAAATGGCATACAGCCTGTCTCAGTGGCAACGTGACAGGATGAAGAGGAACCAATAAAAGATTCCTCAGCAGTTCCAGCTTTTATTCTGTTGGGAAAACTGCATTTGTAATTTGTCCTTTTAAACAGGGCAGGGAGCAAGAGGGCTTGAAGAGATGATGCAAAATCAGAACTCTCCCAGCTTCGTGGGCTATCAAAAGCCTTCCATCCACATTCCAACCCAACAAAACATTGTACACATTTATTTTATAAATGGTATTGATGGGAAATACAGACATTAGAAAATCCTATCTTCCAATAAGCAAACTGTTGATGGATGGATAGATTATGGATGGGCAGCTGGATGGATGCATAGATAAAATATAAAAAGATTTAGAAATATTTGGTTTCAGTAACCATTTGTTTTTCATTTTTAAAGGATCCCCTTACTTTTTGATTCATTAAAGTTAGCAAAACAAATAAAGAACAAGGTATCCCCCAGCAATCAAGTAGCTACTCATTTGGTTGCTCAAATAACAGGGCGCCAAACTTGAAAGCAGCACTTGCAGAATGCCTCTCCTGTTCCGTATGCGCCGTATCATCTCACCTCAATTATGATAATAAACAGCCTATTTGCACTGCAATCTACTCTGATCTGAAAAGCTGAGCCAAATCCCATGTGACACGAGAGAGGCACACCCAGCAGGGTCCACTTTTAATAGAAAAATCGCATTGATTGCATGAAACTCAGGGCTCATTTTGGTCCATCGATTCCCCTGGTGACCTTCCGCAGCATCCGAGCCCAGAGCGAACCCCGTCTGACCCCGACTTTATGTGCATTATTATATCGAAAGACAGGAGCTACTTACAGTCCATGCCATTGTCTCCATAGATGTGTAATAAAGTATCTGAGAACTGCTCCTGCCGAGAGCACTTCAGGTGCGTCTCATTTCCTTCTCTCTCTCTCTCTCTCTCTCTCCTCTCTCCTACTTGCACGCAAACACTTCCACACCAGCCTCCTGCCAGTATTGAAATTCTTCGTTTAGGGAACCTTTCTTCCCTCCCAAGGCAGAACAACTCGAAAAGCAACTTCAGACTTTGAGTAATGCTGAAATAACTCCCAGCAAACAACATCCTTCACCCAAATCCATAACTAATAATAATGCTCTTTATTAACTCTTCTGTGAAACAGTATGTCTAATACCAAGCTCCTCTCCACACTGTTTTAATTATAATAAATCACCTTCATTATGATGCATACTTCAGTATAGCATGCCGGCTGCTTCGCTGCTCCAGAACTCCCATAATGAGGGGCAGCAGACGTGTACGTCTCCCTGTTATTTACACTCACACTGAGAAATTCTACAGCATCCCATGGCTTTGTAGCATGAATTTCAACAACTTTTATCTTGCCTTACTGTTCATAACATCACAGCTGAGAAGACAGGGGTAGAAAGAAAAAGCACAGCAGCTGAAAAATGCTGTTTACACAAATAACAGTACCCTGAATACATCCATTAGCATGGAGAAATAAGTCCTGCCGTACAATCATTTCTCTATAAATGTATGAGAATATCTCCCTGCCTGCTGCCACAAATCAGAGATGAGACTCTCGGCCGTGGTGTGCAAGTTCCAAGAGACTGCGTGTCAAAGTCAACTTCCCGGACGGTCCCCTGAGAACTGCGCTGGGCACATTCTCCTGAAAGGTGTGAAAATCTGATTTTCCAAAATGGATCAGTAATTCTCTATGAAGGGGGAAAGGATCGATAAATCTTTGCTAAGTAGATTGTAAAGGAAAAATTATTCTTTCAGTGACAGTACATTAGGATCCTCCAAACAATCTCAATAAACTGAAGACATAGCATTTCTCCACCAGCTACTTCTGACTTCTGATATATTTGTGTAATCTCAGATCATTTTGCAATGCACATACATTTATATTTGCTAGGCAGTGTTCCGCGTTGATGTGATTTATGGGTTTGTGCCATTGTAATGTTTGGCTGTGACTAGAGAAAGAAAATTATAAGCTGCTTGTGACCTGATAGATGTGAAACAACAAAATGTCATTATAACCGTACACACATCTATGTTTCTAACTACATCCGTTCTCCAAGTAGCCACATGGTAAGCTTCAGGCATTCCTCAGCCAAATAGGTCTGTGTCGTTTTTAGGTACCTGTTTATCAATACATAGTGTATCTCTTGATACCTAAAAATACCTGGGGTGTGGTGGGCCTAGAATCATGGGTGTTACTAGTCTTTCCAGGACTATCTCTTGCTCTTCCTAGGCAAAGACCAAGGAATCCTAGTTGCTGGATTTATCGCACACACGGGATGGCACAGAACTGGCGTGGCTACCAGTTCTTCCTGGCTTACACGTTCTCTGTTTGTCTCACAACCAGGGAGCCCAGGCTCTTTACAACTCCAAGGCCAAGAATCCTTGCTGAAGAATTTAGACGGAAGATGTGCGTCATGAGAAACAAGCCTAGGAGGGGACCGAATGCTCCCAGGGGCTCCCTGATGGCAGCATCCTGAGCTGTGTGTGGCTGAGAGCTGCCCTGCACTGTGTTAAAGTGGTTATTAAAAAATATGGGCTGTGTGGTCGCAAGGTATTTCCGGGGTCTCAGAGCACGCTGAATATCCTGACTGTTGTCATACCCGGATAAAGCCAGGCAACTCTCAGCGGGCAGGCTTCAATCTGAATGTCCCCGTACTTCGTGCAAGTTTATGTCGGAATTAACAGCAGGAGAGCTCCTTTGGGAATGGAAAGCTCTTCCATGGGATGTGCTATTTTCCTCCTTGGATTAAAAAAAGGTAGGCAAAGGATTGGCATGTTAAACCCTAGCAAACAGGTTTGATTACAGCATATATATATATTTTTATATATTTTATTGATTTTTTACAGAGAGGAAGGGAGAGGGATAGAGAGTCAGAAACATCGATGAGAGAGAAACATCGACCAGCTGCCTCCTGCACACCTCCCACTGGGGATGTGCCCACAACCCATGTACATGCCCTTGACCGGAATCGAACCTGGGACCCTTCAGTCCGCAGGCCGACGCTCTATCCACTGAGCCAAACCGGTTTCGGCATGATTACAGCATATATTGACCTACAGAAGCTTCACCCTTCTTTTAGTCATATCTCTTAGTTTCCCACTTTTGTAACTTACTCCAGGGTTGTTTATACCTAGGAAAACCAGTATCAAATAAATATCCTCCTATATTTTAATCCTAAAATTTTTTTTTACAGAATTGTTTTCTGTTTAACTATTAAATCAATCTGGAATTTATTTTGGTGTACAATATGAGATAAAGTTCTAACACTTTTTAAACAGGTAATTAAGTAATGGATCTTGGTGGGCCCTTTGGACAGCAGACACAGGGCTTTCTTTAGTACAAGAGAGAGAGTTTCTGATAGAGCACAGATCATCGATCCACTTCACTTAGCTCCCAGGATGCCGCCTATGCCAGCCTCTCCTCCCACTTCACTGGCACTCTTTCTAAATCTCCTTTGCTGTTTCTCAACATGCTAGGGGTTTCTTGAAGAACATCAGTCATGTATGGATTGGGTTTATATTATCTGCTTCCTTAGCTTCTACCCTAGCGTCGTCTTTTGCACTCTTTGAGAGCTCAATTCATCCTCTGCAAAGAGCAATTACTGGAAGGGGTCAGGGTCAATACCATTTTTGATCTAATGAACATTTTTAATTCTGCCAGCCCCCAGAGCATTTCCAGTCCTCTCCTCTCATCTTGAGGACCACTTGAGGTCAACAGCTCTAACTGAATTCTAGTGCCTGGCTCTCATCTGCCCAGAGTGGCACGACTACCCCAAAGCAGAGGGAATGCAATGGCCTCGGTCCGTAAGGACAGCAGCTCCAGGGCCCAAGTCACTGGGAGAGCATAGTGGCCGGCTCTGTTGGCCCACTTGTTAGAGAGACCCCTCTACCTCTGAAGGGGCATCTCGTGTGTGTGTGTGTGTGTGTGAAAGCTCTGCACATTCTTCTTGGCAACTGTGTCCTACAAAATGAAGCAGAAGCTGATCTCCAACAGTCAGATTAGCAATGACAGTGAACGGTTATTGCTTCTACGGTGCCCAGTGCGTGACATGCCTTCCTTAACAGGCCAAGGAGGTAAGTACTGTTTGCTACATATTGCTCTACTAAAGGTCACCAGGTACGTCACATTGCTAAATCCAACAGTCATTTCTCAGCTCTCATATGACTTGACCTTTTAGCAGCCTTCAAGACAGTCAATCACTCCCTTTTCCTTGAAACCTTCTTGGCTTCCAGGACACTACATTCATCAGGTGTCCTTTCTATCTTCAGGGCTTCAGCAATCTGTTTGCAGGTTCCTCTTCATTTCCCACCATATGAGCTCAGAAGTGCCTTAGAGCCCAGCCTCCTGCCTTTTTCTCCCCCATCTACCCTTTCTGCTTTGGAGACATTACTCAGGCTCTGTCTTTCAAGTCCATCTGTATGCTGATATCCCCAAATGCCTACCTCTAATCTAGACCTGGTTTCTAAGTGCCCGTGTCAAACATTATACCATGCCCTTCATATATGCCCACTTAAATATCTAATAGCGCGTTAAGTTTACTTGTCAAAAACTGAATGGCTGCTTTTCACCCCACCAAACCGGTCCCTCTTAAAGCATCCACACTACAGCAGGTGCCAATTTCATCCTCTTAGCAGCTCAGGTCAACTCCCCACATCCAATCTAATCGTAAATCAAAATATAACCAGGATCCAAACACTTCTCACCAACCCCAGCACTTCCACCCTGGCCCATGTCACCATTCACTAGGATTATCTCAATAGTCCCCAACTGCTGTGCCAGTATAGTATCAGCAAGGGTCCCTTGTTCATTTCACGTCATTCTGAATAAAATACTCTGATAGCTTCTCATTGACACTCAGAAAAAAGGCCAAAGTCCTTTTAATGGCTTAGAATCATACATGGCCCAGCCCACCTGCCCCTACTTACCCCACCTGCAAATGCTTCCCCTTGTTCCCTCTGTTGCAGCTGCCCTGATCTCTCTGCAGTTCCCTAGGCGCCTCTCATCTCCCAGGCTCAGCAGGTGCTGTCCTTCTGCCTAGATGCGTCTCCTCCAAATAACCAAATGGTGCCCTTTCCACCCCTTCATATCTCTGATTCAATATCATTTTTTGATAGGTTAATTTAAAAGCAAATGAAACATAACTAAAGAGAGCACTGAAATACTAGAAGATATAGCTAAAGAAATTTTCCAGGGTGCAGTACAGAAGGACTAGCAGAACAAAAACACAAAAGTTAAGTGAGGGGATATAATGGATGCAATGATAAGGCCCACTTTCCTTTAACAGAGTCCCAGAAGGAGAAAATAGACATAAGTTAAGGCAGGCAATGTTTGAAGCGATCATAAAATCAAAATTTTCCATAAGTGATAAAAGGGTGAAGCCACAGATTTAGGAAATGTAACATTTTCCAAAATCACTAAATGAAAGTAAATGTAAACCTGACATATTATAGTGAAACTGCAGAACATCAAAGAAACAGAATTATGTATCTACTAGAGGCCCGATGCATGAAATTCGTGCACAGGTAGGGTCCCTAGGCCTGGCCGGCAATCAGGGCCCATCTGTGGGGTGGCTGGTGGGGTGATCGGTGGGGGGGGAGGGGCCCTGGTACCTGCCTTGGCTAGCCTGGGGCCTGGGGGCTCGAGGCAGCTCCTGCATTGAGTGTCTTCCCCCTGGTGGTCAGTGCACATCATAGTGACCGGTCACTCTGCTCTTTGGTCAATTTGCATATTAGGCTTTTATTATATAGGATAAAGATTATCTTTCAAGAACAAAGATGGAAAAGAGACATTTTAACACATTGTTTGCGGGTAGTTTTTATCGCGCGCTAACAGGTGGAGCGGGCCATTTTTGCTAATTTTTTGCACAAATGGCAACGTTCAGTAAAATTACGATAACTTTAGTTTACGTACTTATACGTTACCCGCATTCTACCGCTAGTCTACAAAAAACGTATTAATACATGTCCCGCGCTCTACTACACTGGTAGAACGTATAAATACGTAAGACGTATAAATACGTTTCCCACATACAATGTGTTAATTAAGTACACATAGAAAATTTACTATCAACAGATTTTCACTATAGGATTTTTTTAATGTAGTTTAAATTTTTTTTAATGTGGGGTGGCTCATTTGGTTGGAGCATCATCCTGTACAACAATAGGTTGCAGGTTCAATTACAGGTCAGGGCACATAACTAGGTTGCAGGTTTGATCTCTGGTCAGGAAGCATATAGGGGACAGCTGATCAATGTCTCTCTCTCTCTCTCTCTCTTTCTCTCTCTCTCTCTCTTTCTTTCTCTCTCTCCCTCTCCTTTCTTCTCTATCTAAAATAAATAAATGTATCCTCAGGTGAGGATTAAAAACAAATTATAAAATCAGCTATATGCTGTTCGAAACAGACATATATAAAACACAAGGAAATAAAATACAGGAAAGTTGATATAAAAGTTTAGGAAAATATATACCAGACATGTACTAATAAAAATAAATCAAAGAAGATAGTATTAATTCACCTAAAACATTTCTGAATAGACATATTACAACTAGTGAAGTTGAAGCAGTAATAAAAATTAAAAAAAAACTCCCAACCAACAAACACCTTGGACCAGAGGTTTTATAGGTGAATATTATGAAAAATTGAAAGAAAAATTAACACCTATCCTTCTCAAACTATTTCAAAAAAAGTCCAGAGGAAGGAAGACTCCCAAGATCACTTTACAAGGCCAGCATTATCCTAATTGCAAAACCAGATAAAGAAAGAAAAATATAGGCCAGTATACCTGATGAACATAGATCTTCAACAAAATATTAGCAAACCAAATTCAGAAATACATGAAAAAGCTCATGCACCATGATCAAGTGGGATTTATTCCAAGGATACAAGATTGGTTCAATACCCGCAAAACAAAAAACGTGATACACCACATAAACAAACTGAAGGATAAAAAACACATGATCATATCAATAGATACAGAAAAAAGCATTTGATGAAGTCCAGTACCCGTTTATGAAAAAAATTCTCAAAGTAAGAATAGAAGGAACATATCTCAACATTATAAATGTCGTATATGACAAACCTGCAGCCAACATCATACTCAATGGGCAAAAACTACAAGCATTTCCCTTAAGATCCGGAACAAGATGGGGATGTCCGCTTTCACCACTCTCATTCAACATAGTACTGGAAGTCCTACGCACAGCAATCAGATAAGAAGAAGAAATAAAAGGCATCCAAATCAGAAAAGAAGTAAAACTGTCATTATTTGCAGATGACATGATATTGTATATAGAAAGCCCTAAAGATTCCATCATAAAAAACTGCTAGAACTGATAAATGAATTCTATAAAGTAGCAGGATACAAAAATATATATCCAGAAATCAGTTGCATTTTTATACACCTATAATGAACTATCAGAAAGAGAAACTAAGAAAACAATCCCATTTACAATTGCTTCAAAACAATAAAATACCTAGGAATAAATTTAGCCAAGGATGTAAAAGACCTGCACTTTTTTATAGGGATATTATAAGGCACTGAAGAAAGAAATTTAGGAAGATACAAACAAGTGGAAGCATAGACCATATTCATGGATAAGAAGAGTTAACAGCATTAAAATGTCCACACTGCCCATAACAATCTACAAATTCAATGTGATTTCTATCAAGATACCAATGGAGTATTCCACAGAAATGTGTTTGGAACCACAAAAGACCCCAAATAGCAACAGCAATCTTGCAAAAGAACAAAGTTGGAGGAATCACCCTACCTAATATCACACTATATGACAAGGCCTAGTAATCAAAACAGCATGGCTCTAGCATAAAAACAGACATATAGGCACCCAAGTTGGTTTAACCATTTGAAATGCAAATCAGTGTTATCTTTTAAATATGAACATTCTCTTAACCCAAATAAAAAAGAATATCAAAAAGTGAGAAACAAAATAACAGCATCTATAAATACATGGATCTAAAAATACAGCATCTATAAATAGATGGAGGCTTGAAATAATATGACACCTTCAGAATATTCCAGATAACTGCACAAAGTTTTTATGATAGAGCACCAGGTGTATGTTAATGCGGGAAGGGAAGGAGATGTGATTAGCAACATGCAGAGGCAGCTCATGGTGAGCAGTTTTTATAGTGTTAGATGCTTGTAGTTTGTCCCATGTATCAAACTTTTCAAGCATTATTAGTCACAGAACCCCCTGAAATCTAACTTCTGAAATGTAAAAAATCACAATAACAGCTGCTCTACCTGGACTTAGAGGACATTGGTCCATGCGAACACAACCACTCCTTGCTCTCCGTGTGGGTCTCTGAGGACATAGCATAGTGTTTCAAAGGTCTGGGCACAGGTTGAAAAAAAGCCCTTGTGGGAAATAAAGTTGTGAGCTCTGCAGGGTCCCAATCTTAATTTACGTTAGAGAAGCATCATAGGACATCAGTGTGATTAGATGATGGCAGGAAGCCTAATGAGTGGTTTTAGAAGACACCTGCTCAAAGCACAGGAATGAATGGGCAGGATTTCCAGTTATAATATCAAAGGTACCCAATGTTTCTCAAAGAAGACTCCAAGGTCTCAAGCATAACAAATGCATTTCCTATTACTCATTTAAATTGCTCAAAGCCCTCTGAAAGTACACTATAATAATCTTGAGTAGTTTATTTGCATCGTTTTCTGTGCTATAAGGAAAAAATGCTCATGTCTTTTATTAATCCTAAGCAAAACCTACACGATACTACTTTCAATCACCAGACTATTGGGCAGTCAGATGTAAAACAAAAACAAGAATGGTGCCCTCGCCAGTTTGGCTCAGTGGATAGAGCGCCAACCCTTGGACTGTTTGGTTCCGGACAAAGGCACGCACCTTGATTGTGTGCAGGAGGCAACCAATCAATTTTTCTCTCTCTGTGTCTCTCCCACTCCCTTCCACTCTCTCTGAAAAATTAATAGAAAAATATCCCTGGGTGAGGATTAACAACAACAACAACAAAAAAGTAGAGGGAAGAGCAGTCAATTGCCTAAATACATTCCTGAGAATCAGATGGGCACCTGATCTCTGTGTATTAGTTTGCCAATCCCTAAAGTAGAAATGAAAATATCAACCTCCTTACACTTCAACATGAAGTAGTCTAGAATTATAGTACAAATATAGCATACTTTTTTGGAGTATCAGTATTATTATAATAATAAATGATATAAGTGATCATTTAAGTTTTATATGAAAAAACACAAAAGAATGTTTAGAGTTTTTGAGTAAACATCACACTGACCTAAATGGAAACATGAGCTCTTTGACCCCTGGGCATTTTTCTTTCCTGGCTTCATTTTCTCCACCTGGAGAGTAGGGAGAATATTATCCAACCTAAGTGAGATTATATAAAAGTGTACATAGAATAGAGCCCGAATCATAGTAAGTGTTCAATAAGTGGTAGCTATCGTATGCTGTAAAAAATAGAAGACCTTATAAATCTATCAATTAGATGAGAAAGCCTTCCCAATATGAACTCTCCCATAAGAAAAATGGAAAAGTCATTGTGACATTTGTCTGTCATTTTAAATCACGATCTCTCAACCTCTTGGCTTTGATACTTGGGGCTAGATCATTCTATGCTGTGAGGAGGCTGTCCTGGATATTGCAGGATACTCCGCAGCATCCCTGGCATCTACCCAGTAGTTGCTAACAGTACCTCCACTCAGCTGAATTGGGATAAACAAAAATGTCTCCAGACATTGCCAAATGTTCACGGGGGGAACAAAACATCTTAGTTTGGACACGGTATGAAAAGCAGCAACTATAAAAGAAAAACATGGCAAATTGGACTTTATCAAATTTTAAATTTCTGCTCTTAAAAACTTTTGTTTAAAAATGAAAAGGCATGCCAGAGACTGACAAAAATATTCAAAATATTTATGATGAAGGATAGAATACATAATCTATCTAAAAACGTTTGTAAAAATTGTTAAACTAATTTAAAAACTGGGAAAATACTTGAAATAATACATCAAAATCAGATATACAAATTGTCAAGAAGCCTATGAAAAGATGCTCAACATTATTAGTCATCAGAGCAGTGCATCCCAAACCCATGAGAAACCAGCACACACCTATTAGAACGGCCACAGGTGAAAAGACCACCCATCCAAGTGCTGGTGAGGAAACGGGGCAGCTGGACTCTCACAGCTGCTGTTGGGTGTGTAAAGTGGTATGACCGCTTGGAAAGCTAGAAGTTTCTTGTCAAGTTAGACATATACCTATCCCATGGCTTAACAATGCCAACCCTATGTATGTACCCAAAAGAATTGAAAACATATTTGTGTAAAGACTTGTGTAAGATTGCTTATAGCAGCTCTTTCCTAGGGGCTCAAAACTGGAAACAATCCCATTGCCTAGGTCCTAGGAGATAAATGGATGAGCATAATAGTAGCTCCCCCAATGGAATACTCCTCAGGGGAAAAGAAAGGAAGAAAAGTATAAAGAAAGAAAGAAGTACTGACACATGCAAAAACATCCATGAATCTCACAGACATTGCACGGAGGGAAAGAAGCAAGACATGAAAGAGTACACACTGTATGATTTTTTTTATATGAAGCCTTAGGACAGGAAAAATTAAATTGTGGTGGCAAAATCCAAACAGTGGTTGCCTCTGAGGCACTCGCTTTCTGGGCCAATGAGAATGGTCCATGTCTTAGTTGGGGTAGTGGTTACACAGGCATACACATGTGTCAGAAGCTATTGGAATGAGCATCTGTGTGTTTTATTACAGAAAATGAGGAGCGAGGGGATAATCAGCTGAGCAATCAGAATTAATAACACAGAAAAGAGTGAATGCAAGACTGGAGGACATTAAATTTCCATATACATTTGAGCCTTTTTAGAAAATTTTGAAAAGATATTTTATCCAGAAAAAAGGGAGCAAACTGCATGGAAAACAAGCAATTGACAAATGTCTGGAAGACAAATTAGTAAAGTCAAAGGCCAGAATTTTTTTTAAAAAAAATGCAGAAAATAACAAATAGATCACATCATGAAAGGAAAGAGAGAGAGAGAACAGAGAAAAGGGAAGAAAAGCATTAATCAGAGATAAAACAAAACAAATTTCCCCTAAGTCACAAGTCTTTCTATCCGAAGGTTTTCCTAAAATCAAAGCAGACCATTTCCTGATACATCCTGGTAAGTTTCTGAATTCTAGGGATAAAGAGAAAATCCTGAGGATGTGTAAAAGAAAACAAAAACAAAACAAAACAAAAAAAACAAAGAAAGAAAGAAAGAGAATAATTTCAAAGAAAAAGTGCTAGGATTGTGGGTTTCCAGAATTGGGTTATATAACATTTTCAAAAATGGTTGCCAAATTTTATTTGTACAAGTAAAAATTTTATAAGGTCAGCATCATATATCACCATCATCTAATATCAGCACAAGAAATCAGGAAGGATATGTCAAAACTACAAGCAGGCATTGCTCAAAAACATATATACACACACAAATATGCCCATTTTTCTTATTTCTTTGCAGATCAGTAAATATATTTTCATAAAAAATTTCCAAACATTTAGATATGTAATCAGATTTCTAGAAATCAGCCCTAGCTGGTTTGGCTCAGTGGCTAGAGCCTCAGCCTGCAGACTGAAGGGTCCCAGGTTCGATTCTGGTCAAGGGCGCAGGCCTAGGTTGTGGGCTTGATCCCCAGTAGGGGACGTGCAGGAGGCAGCCAATCGGTGATTCTTTCTCATCATTGATGTTTCTATCTCTCTTTCCCTCTCCCTTCCTCTCTGAAATCAATAAAGATATATTTTTTAAAAAAAGATTTCTAGAAATCTTCCACAAAATGAACTATTTTCCTGGAAATCTATTCTTATGATTTTCCTGGAAATCATTTTTATACTTTCAATGCGAAGACTGAGATATGACATCATGTGCCATTGTGAAATATTATTTAAGGAAGATATGAATCAACATAAATATAGTAGAATGCAGGGAATTTATAATATACAGGAAATATTTTATGAATAAAACCAATAAAATAAATATTTAGCTTAAGAAATTAACAATATGGTTTTAATAAAACTTAGTCAATTATGAAAAAAGACTTCTTTAAAGTAAAATTAATTAAATTATTTTTTAATAAATTCTGGAACTAAAATTTCATATACTTTCAATAAAATATGGCAAACTGGGTTAGAATAAATGAATACTAAAACTTTTAACTTATCCTATGATTGTGAAGAGAGGCTGCAAATACAGTTTAGATCTTGCTCTGAGAAAAAAATATATATTTGGCCAAGTACATTTATTACAAAAATTAATATTACCCATTAGTGCAAGAGAAGTAAGATGTAGAACTTCCAAACCAGTAAGAAAAAAATATCTGACCACCCCAAGGAAAGATAGCACAAGATAGAAACCCACAAAACAAAATGTAGCAGGTAAGAATAAGACCAACACCAAACCAATCAATTAACATAACAAATAGAATAAATTAAATTTTTCTATAAAAAAACAATGCCTAAAATAGTGATGAGAAAATAAAGGCAAATCCATCCAGAGGTTTTTTAAAGAGCATTTTTAAAAAGGCTTTACTGTTGAGAGTATTCCAGATGTCCCCTATTGCTCACCTCCACCCAGTTCCCATCGTGCCCCAGCCCTTCACCACCCTATTGTCTGTGTCCATGGGCAATGCATATTAGCGTATAAATTCTTTGGTTAATCTCTTCCTGCCCCTTTCCCCCCTTTGCTCTGAGATTGGTCAGTCTGTTCCATGTCTCCATGCCACTAGTCAATTTTAAATAAAATAATAGGATTGAAAACAGTTGCAGATATGATAAGGAAATTGAAACAAAAGAAAAGCAGGTGGCAATATTACTATAAAAGTATAGCTTAAGTAAAATGCATTAAATGGGATATTTAATATTTATGAAATATACATTCTGCCAAACCAATATGTCAAGAAATTTTATACACTGGGAAAAAAACTAATTTCAAAATATATTAGAAAAGAAACTTTTAGAAATACAATGAAAAATTGACAGAAACTGCAATCTTTAGGGAGATTTCAGAATGTGGGCAATCAAGTAGATAAAAAATATAGAGAGTACTCCAGTAACACAATTAAGAAGTTTGATTTATTGAAAAGAAAGAGTAAGAGAAAAAAAATATTTTATCTACCAAACATAAAAATACTTTTTTCCCCAAAAAATGTTCAAGGAACAGTGATGAAAATGAGTCATGGGCTGCAAAGACCATCTCAGCAAAACCTTAAAGCAGAAACACCAGTTAGCCTGCCCTCATCCTCAATGCCATAAGTGGGGAAATTAGCACGACTGCATGGACTTTGGAAATGAGAGAGATCACATCAATAAGGGGCTGAAAAAACAATATGGGTGATATCAGACCGCTACATAGTATCCTGAGTGGATAGCTGAGTGTCTTGAGTAGATCAATATCATCTACTCCTTTCTCTTCCCATTCTGAATATTTCAGCTCACAGCCTTATAAAAAGACTTAGTTACCTAGTCAGGGCCTGAATGAGGGAGTCCCCTCTGATCCATGTCAGCACTTTTTGAAATGGCAGCACTAGCTTCCAGAGTAAGGAGCGGAACCCACAGTGGGGACCAACTTTCTTTCGGGGTCTGGGAGGGCCACCCAACCTGATCACCTCCTCCTAGTTCTACACATCACAGAGTGAATTCTGACCTAAGTAAGCTTCAAAGGAAAGCCATGATGGCAACACGTAATAATGATCTTACTCATTCATTCATAAATATAAATGGACACCAACTATTGTCTGATTCCTAAGAAAAATCAGAGTAAATAACCAAAAGAACCAAAAAGAACAAACAACCCACGGATGCTGGAGAAAACAAATAATTCAGAGATGAGAAAGGAATCTTAAAATAATTTTAATTGGTTTTATGAGAGAGATTTGACAGATTATTTTATGCATAATACAAGAACAGTTTGCAATGGTAAATAACGGTTTGTGAAAATTCAACATGTAATTCTTGACATTAGAAAGCTTGATGAAAAAGTCAAGAAAACTTCCCAGAATCTAGAAAACAATGACATACAGAAAAGGTGAAAGATTTCAATACAGACAATGATTTCAGGAGGACTGACATCTACCCAGTAGTTCCAGAAAGAGGTAACTAAGAAAAAAAGACATGAGCAATTTACCAAAGGAATAAAAGAATGAAATTACCCCAAACTTAAATAAACCAACAATAAATATATCCTCATTTTAAAAGGTTCCATATGATGAGCAGAAAACAATTGCGGGGAGGGGGGGGGGATCTACATGCATTACCATAAAATTTCAAAACACCAAGATTCTAAAGATGTATTATAGAATTGTACACCTGAAACCTGTATAATTTTATTAACCAATATCACCCCAGTCGATTCAATAAAAAGGAATTACTTGAAAATGTACTCCAATAATAACAGCAACAAAAACAAAAACTAGTGTTTAAGAGTTGGGAAATATGAGATTTAGGAAACCATGCAACAAATAAGGCATCAAATTGAGAGGAAATGCCAAGAGATGGCCCTGCTGTGGAGTCCTGGAACTCTGAAGGAAGTGTTTCCCAGAAGCAAATTAATTCCAAATAATAAATCTGTTGGTAGAAGAAGTGGATATTCTTGATGAAAAGGTAAAGGCATATTAAAATACTTAAAAGTAAAAACACCCTGCTCTATTTCCCTCTCCACTTCCAACTTTTATTAACTGTTTTTCTACTTTTAGCAACACTGCTTTAAAGACCTAAGATTATATGTCTTAACCTATGAAACACTCTATTTTGTTCTACAGTGAATACTTCAAATACTGGGATTTTCCTTTTTTTATATTCAACTTATAAATAAATATGCAAAACGACTCACAACCCCCTGTGTGATTCCACTGGAGAAAGAAATGAACCAGAACTCAGAATTTCAGAGATTTTACAAGGCTAGTACAATACTTAGACAATACATAAGTGCAACATAAGTATATTAAGTAACACTTCCAGCATATTCTGGGACATTATGCTGATTAACATTTCTGCAGAAAAAAAAATTGTAAATGTTTGACATATCAGATCAGATCAGATTTTGTGAGCAAATAAATACAGATAATTGCCTCAAGCATGGTTAATCCTGCCACCGGACACAAAAATTAAACTCCCAGGTGGGCTTTACCCCCAGAAAGACCAGTCAGAATCATTCCGTATTTCCCACTCCAGGGAGAAAGTATTTCTGAGAATAAACTGATAGAAAGGACAATAATGGTGAGAGACAGAGACAGAGGCAGCCTGAAATGCTTATTTGAAACTCACAGTCCACTTCTTCCCACAGACAGTCCTATAGCTGGACTTACCAAGTAGGTAAGCCAGCTTGCTTAGCAGTTTGATTTGGGTTTCTCTCATTTGCAATGCAAAGAATTCAGATTGACCCTATACTTAAATCACCAGGAACTTTCAACAGGCTGGAAGAAAAGACCCATGCCTGCTATCACTATGAGATTCCTGCATGGACATGCGAGTAATAGCCATAGAGCAAGACAAGAAAAAGAAATATATATAACTATTAGGGAAAAAATTAACATAATTAACAGATAATATAATAAAAATCCAGAAGAATCACTTAATAAATTAAGAGAATTAATAAGAGAATTCTGGGGGTGAGAGGAGAATTCATTCACATCACACAATATCTAGAAATAAGCTTAATAAAAGTTTTGAATGTACAAAAGGAGTCATGTAACTATTTAAGGGAAGGGCATTCAGGCAGAGGGAACAGAAAATTCAAAGCCTCCAAGTTGAGAGCGTGTGTGGCACGTGCTTGGGGAACTGCAAGAATGACCAGTGTGGCTACCCCAGAGTGGACAGTGGCGCAGGTGGTAAGAGATGAAGTCTACTGGACTGTAGAGGGACCATACCCATCAGATCACACTCCTAGAACTGTGGCTGGCTCACAGTAGAAATGCAAATAGTTGAATTAGGGCAATTATCACTACATTGCGATTATTTGTTGACAGTTTTTATGATAAACCAAAGCTCCTTGACTGCAGAAACCACGTATGTTTTTACTTTTATCTTGGGCATTCAACAAAATGCCTCCAACATAATAAAGTTGAACAAATATATTTTGATTAATTGGTGAGTGAATAAGTTAATGAATGAAATTAATGGGGAAACAAATGAATAAGCATATTAACTTTTCCCTAAAACCAACTTCTACTTCTGAATTAAATCTATTTCTATTTTATGTCATTAGAAGAAGGATATACATAGAATCAGACCAACAGGTATTCATTAAAACACAGAAATTAGATTCGAAGAGCAAGAAATTATTAAGCATCCGCATTTTTTAAAAATTCTGCTTGTAAAAAAATTGAATATTCTAACCATTACTAATAGATAAATAGATAGATATAGATATGGGTATATAGTTATATATAGAGAGAGATATGTTTTAATTCAGTGTTGTTGTTGTTAATTCATAGGTAAAAAGGTAAATATTCTTAGTGGTCATCTGAATGGGAACCACAAGGAGGGAGACAATAATTTATCCCCAGATGCAATTCTTTCGCCAAAAGGCTCTTGAACCCCACTAATAGAAGTGAAAGGTCAATATCAGTAGGAAGAAGGAAGCGATAGCTTCATGGAAATAATTCCATTTTTTCCAAAAGGAAACTAAGAACTAGGGAAGGCCCAGCACTTATTAAACCAGGGATATATTTTTATTGCCTACTGTGAAAAAGAACTCTCCAACATTTATGAAAGGACGCTCCACATGACCCTTGAAATTCAGAGAGCAGGAAAAGAACTAGGGGAAAAAAATAAAAACAAAACCTGAAGAGGCTCCTTTCCAAGTCTAAGCAATCACGACAAGTAGACGGTAAACACGGAATTAAGATAAATTGGCCCAGCATGAAAATTCTACAATCCAGCTTCGTCTGAATCTCTAAGATTCCACATATAATATGTTAGTGGGATTCATCAGGTCAGTAAGCCTCGCCCTGTACACAGATTTCTCAGAAAACTACTCAATAGTGCTGTCTTCACATTACCCAAGACATAGAAGAAAGCTTTTTTAACATTAAAAGTTGCTAAACCATGTCTAAAGTTTTATTATTTCTATAAAACGAATCTTCCATTTATTTTTCAGTATGTTCACCTTCATTTTTAGAGTTACAGCAACTACTCTCAAGAAAACATGCTCCTCCAATTAGCGGGGAGAGAAGGCCATGCCACCTGCCATCTCCACAGGCCCATCTGAAGTCATCTCCTGCGGGGAAATGTTCATTTAAAGCAGCTTTTGCGAACTGCCGCCACTGGGCAAGGCTTCTCTGAAAGTTCGGCTGCTAAACACTGGCTTTTAAGTAACTGCTTAAAGACACTCCCAAGAGATAGACAGTTAATGGTCTCATAAAGAGTCGATTCTCCTGGCAAGAAAAGATATTTCCGCCACATTCATATTTGATTTTCTGGAAAATCTATAGTAGCCTAAACTTCACGCCAGTATAAGCTTATTATAAGCCTCCAGTTTTTCTTTTTGTAACTCGTGTGGACTCTCCCTCAATGCTCTGGGGTGGAAATCCAGAAACAAAGTAACTTGACAAGCTGAGTACATAAATTAAGTGCATAAATTCTTTACAAATGGGGCTCTTGATAGTACATATAAAGTGCAAATAGTGGTTCTACAGCACACCCAAGGAGTTCATTTTTAAAATGAATGACATGATGCTGGAAAGATGACATTTTAGAATTATTTTCCCCACTCATTGACTTACAGAAGCCCTGTTCTCTTAATGTTTTTAGGCGAACGCTGTTATTAGAAAGAAAGAAACAAGCTTCTGCATGCATGCTGCCTTTTTTCACACCGAGGAACACTACGAAATGGCATTTTCATGGAAAAAGCAGTTGATTATATTATCCCCAGTGTTCTAAAACGCTATCCACCAAGACACGCTGAAGACTTGTCCCATTTTAGAGAAGTATATGTATAATATAAAGAGAAGAGAGTCAGAAAGCTGGAGACAAACTGTGTCCTAAATCCTTCAGCACTGACCTAGGTCCCCTTTAAACAACACTGTGCCTTTAAGACACAGGAAGTACATGTAGCTGGAATTTTCTTCCCCATCTTCTTCATAAGGGAATTGTGAGTATCACTAGCTTAATATCTTGTAAACACTTGGGGCTTTCCAGATAGACAGATCATATGGAAATGCAAATGTAAAATAATTACTCAAAGATCTATAGCATCATTCCCTGTAAAAGCCACACTCTACCTAGCTTATTTATTTTTAATGAGATATAATAACAGGAAATAAAAATTCCATAAAAGATCAGGTATTTGCAGTTTGTATTTAGAATGCAAATTCTAATAGTCAAGTATGTAAGCAACATGCACTCAAAGCAGGTGTAAGCAAAATAAACCACTATATCACCCATGGAAACAGGATTAACCACAGTTGGGAACAGGGGATGAACAGGGAATAATTCTGGTGTAAAATACATCTAACCTTCTGGAGAGGCAGCAGGTCAGGATAAAAGGGGATTTCACTGATTAAAGGAAATGTGGCAATGCTTCCCTCTCGGATTTATGCAATAAACTCACAGATTATAGTTTTGGGGAAATTTTCCTATTGGTAGGCTTTCTGAAAATCAACAAAATTCCTGAAGAAGTGCATTCATTTGCCACTTTCTCTTGTATCATTATAAGAACACTAGGGGCCCAGTGCACAAATTTGTGCACCTTGAAAGGAATGGTGGGCCAAGAGGCTGTGGTAGGCACAGGGGTGGGTCTTGGCCTATCCTCTATGCCCTGCCCAGCCCTTCCCGCCACGGCCCCTGATCCCCTGGCTGCCAGCAGCCCCTTTCCCACCACCCTTGCTCCCACACACTGACAGCGCCAGCCTCGCTTGCACTAGCTGACAGCGCAGAGTAGTTGAGGCCAGCACCAGCAGCAGGTGCAAGTGGTGGCTGCTGCCCTGACTGCCCCTCAGGAGCAGGGAGAGGTGGAGACCAGGACCATCAGTCGCCGCTTGCACCCACTAATGGTGCTGAGCATTTGGGAGTGGTGCTGGGGCACCTGCAGCAAGTGCAAGTGGTGGCTCCAGTGCCGGCTGCCTGTACGAGTGGGGCCGGCGCCAACAGCGGGTGTGAACAGCGGGTGTTTACTATTAATAACTGGCAGCAGGTGCGAGTACCGGGTGGGACCGTGGCGCATGGGAGCAAAGAATTTTCAGTAACCATCAGAGGCTCACCCTGATGAGAGCGACCGGTGCCCCACCTTGGTCTGGTGCCCCTGCTCACCTGCTTCACCATCCTACCGAGGCTCACACCTGCTATGTTCTGTGCACGCCCCCTGGTGGTCAGCGCACGCCATAGCGACCGGTTGTTCCGTTCCGGTTATTCTACCGTTTGGTCTATTTGCATATTAGCCTTTTGTTATATAGGATTCTCTCAGTGTCTTAATAGTAAACAGCACATAGGGTCACACAACCCAAGAGAGTTCATGCCTAGAAGAAAACCCTAACATTTGGTTTAAATGATGGCATTGCAAAGAACACTCAGCTGAAATGACAGACATGCTTCTGGTAGGACTTGGCAGATGGAAGACTACACGACTGAGTTCTAACGGAATGAGCCACAGCTTTCCAAAGAACTAACTGTACGGCAGCAACAAAGCCTCATGCCAGACGTCTTCTAGAAATAGAGGAAAAGTCATTTGAAGGTGTGGCCTGTAGATTAGTTTTGTTTTGTCTTGAACAAATCCTGGGTTTTACTATTAATAACCAGGATGAGGAACTTAGAAATACGATCAAGTCTAACATGTTTACGAATGCCCCTGACCCCCACACTTTTAAACTAGATCCTAACTCCGAGTCATGTTCCCCGACACCATGCAGATGCCTGGCGCAGCACTGCCTCTCTTTAGGGGTTATTTTTTAGGTGGAAAGTCTGTTATTGTACGTTGTGCAATTAAACACTATCCCAGGCCTTTGCCAGAGATTAAATAAATATTAATTTGGCTTCAGAGAGCTCCTTTCTGTAAGGCCTATTGTGCCACTTGATGCCAAGACGTGATGAAGAGGTCCAATCATTTCTGAATATAAATACAAACTTGCAGAGTTCTGAAGAATCCTTTAGAAGATAAAGCCACTCTTGGCATTATTATAAATGGTTGGCTTTAGGAAAGTCTGTGCCAAAACAAAGAAAATCAACCCTGGATGGTATTCACTTCAGGAGTGAAACAGACAAAAACAACAACCCTACCAGTGCAGGTCAAGGTAACATGTGACTATCAACCAGAATCCACACGTTCGTCCCTCTCCCCCCTCCTCCCCCCCCACCCCGCCCCACAAAAGCCTTCATAGTAAATATCCACTCAGACGACAAAAAGCCTCCGTTTTCCTACTGCTTTTGTGCGCTGTGTCAGGAAGCAGTTGTCACTGCATTCATGAGAAATAACAACCGCAGACGCTCAGACACTGAGACACATGACACAATGTTCCAGCGGAAATCAAGCTCTGAGAAATTTTTTAAATGTTTTCAACACATCAGCATGCAGCATCGACTTAGTTGGATTCACTTAGATCTGAAGCAAATGCACTGATTGTTTTCACAGCAGGCGTTTCTTCCTGGAGCTGGAACAGGGGCGCTGGCGCGGGCCGTGCGGAAAGGTTTTCAGCCCCCTGCCTCGGTCTGCTATAGCCTGTGACACGATCAATACCAGGGTGAGCAGCAGAGGAAGCTCAGGGAAGATTATGAAGATGAGGCCAGCGACAGAATTGCCGTTCAGGATTTGTTCTTGCTCTCACCTTGAAGCTCATCTGTCTCGGACCTAGATGGAACACCATCCGGGCACAGACCAAAAATGAGAGGTGGACAGGGGGTAAAGGGCATCGGATACCATACGTGCCGAGAGCCTGGCCATTGTGTCTTTTTACGTGTTACAATCATCAGGCAAGACCAAGTCCTAGAGCAAATCAGGAGTGAGAGTCACTGATTCCGGCCAAGACGAATGCCAGCATCTCTGGCAGGCCTGGCACACAGCAGGTGCACAGTAACTGGCAACCAGGATTTTCAATATCTTTTTATTACTATTGATACAGTTACTTCTGTTTGTACTTTTTTACCCTAGACAGGTACCATTCGTGGAAATGTCACAGAGGAAGTACAACTGACCCTTGAACAATGCACTGATCACCCCTTCCCCACGCAGTTGAAAATCTACCTGTAACTTTTGACTATCCAAAAACTTTACCAATAGCCAAGTAGTGACCAGAAGCCTTACTGATAGAGTAAACAGTCAATTAACACGTTTTTATGTTATGTTTCATATACTGCATTCTTATAATAAACTAAGCTAGAGAAAAGAAAATATTTTAAAAATCATAAGAAAGAGCAAATGCATTTACAGTATTTTTTTAAAAAAATATCTGCAGATAAGTGGACCCACACAATTCAAATCTCCAGGGTCAACTGCATTTGGCTTCCAGTTAAAACTATGGGATGGGATAGACAGGACTAAATGTGCTTTAGGTGCCCTCTAATCACTCACTTATTTATTGAGGCGGGGGCTCCTCTGCATGGGTCACTGCAAGTCCACATGTTTTCTTCCCCCAAGCCAGGGGGTCCAGGGATGCCTAAGCAATTGGATCCGTTCACATATTGAGTTTGTCCTGTAGCTTAGCAGGGGCACCAAGGTTAACACAACCAATCCTATTCCATATGTCCAGAATGCAAGAAAACCTTCAGGAAACCCTCTGTGGCTTATTAACCTGATTGAACTCTCCTGATCAATTGCACAGAGTTGATAATGTGCCTAACAATCATATTAACAAGAATATGTCTGAGCTATAACTGCTTAACAATCCACTAGTTCTATCCTAAAGCTTGAGACTTCTTTGCATATCGAGTTTAAACAGTATATACGTGTCCAAGAATGTCAAAACTCGTATTCGCTCTTATTTATTTAAGCCCCTGGGTAAACACAGAAAAAAAGTAACACATTCTAGGGCCTAATTATTTTCACCAGAACAACTAAATGAATTCTTATCTGGATCATCTTGTTCTGATTGTTTTCATAAATTATCAGTGTTTATACATCTCATTTTAAAGGGAATACCTGTTCATTGAAAATTTAAGAAACATGATTTCCCAAACCTAGAAATTATACTGCCAAAAGTTTGGTTATTTATCTATGGTCTTTTTTTCTTCTACACATAGATTTTATGTTTTACCTAAATAGTATCTTACTACATGAACTATTTTTTTTCATTTAACATGACATCATAAGCATACACCTAGATCATTCAACTTCTTAACAAAATTTTAATGGCACATCATCTGTGGATTTATCTTAATACCACTCCCCTCTTTTATGAGCCTTCTTTTTGTGTGTGTGACAAAAGTGACATAACTTGTTCACCCAGATGTCTAATTATTTTCAAAATTACTAGAATTACCAAGTTAAAGGCCCAAACAACCTAACACTTTCTTTGTGGTTTATATTTAAACTAGAGGCCCGGAGCACGAAATTTATGCACAGGGTGGGTGCGTCTCTCAGCCTGGCCTGCAACCTGTCGCAATCCGGGACCCCTTGGGGGATGTCCAACTGCCAGTTTAGGCCCAATCCCGCTAAACCGGCAGTCAGACATCCCTCTCACAATCCCACAATCTGGGACAGCTGGCTCCTAATTGCTCGCCTGACTGCCTGATCATCCAAAACCACTCACCTGCCTGCCTGATCGCCCCTAACTGCTTGCCTTCCTTCCTAATCACCCGTAACCACATCTGCCTCGCCCCCCCCCCCCCCCACGGTGGCTTCGTTTGGAAGGATGTCCGGAATGACGTCTGGAGGTCATTCGGCTGTCTGGTCCTATTAGCATATTATACTTTTATTATTATAGATGTAGCCCCTTCATTGCTGAAATTTTAGAACTTAGGAAAGGAAAAAACAGAAAATTTTCTCAAAATATCCCACTAGTTAGAGGTTAACATCAGTGTATTCTTTATGGCCCTTGCATGCACATGTAAATATTTATATACACATTTTATAGTTTTGTGTTATTTATAAGATTGAAGCATGCAGTGCATAATGTGTTATAACTTGCTTTTCCCAATTAACAAAATAATTGAGATTCTTTTCATGTCATTAAATCTTCCAAATTAAAAAACAGGAGGTAAATATATTGTGTTGGTTTTTCACAAGTGATCGCCCCTAGATAATGGATAAGACTAAATATAATCACCAACAACTTAGCAAATTTTAAAACACTGTGTCAGTTCATATATAATACCTGATCCTAATGAAACCTTCATATTTAGATGCAGGAGCAGGGAGAGGCGGAAGAAATGAAAAAGCATGGTGGAAAGGGAGAAGCTAACCATCAGAAAATATTCAGAAATTCCCCGGAAAAGAAAAATAAGCTAGTGCTTAGAAGAAATTGATCAAATCAATAAATTACCAAAACAGCAGGTCAGTAATCATTTTATTGCCCTAAAATGTTCTTTCTCCCCGGATACTTGTAAAGCATTGATCTCAAGACATAACCAGTACTATATTAAGAAACTGGTTTCAAAACTCCTGGATTTTGCCTAAAAAAGAGCAGAGTAATAGCAGTCACCTAGTTTTGTTTTGTTTTGTTTCTAGAATTCATTACATTAGAAGAAAAACTACATTAGTGTTGGAAATATTGCTTGCTCCTTTGCCACTAAGTATACGTTCGAGAGTAAATTGTTCATGGACAAAGGTAAGCTTAAACAAGTTATTTAATATCACCTTAATCATTATTATTCCTAGGTCTTCTTGGATAAAATGTCAAAGAGTAACATTTGAGGTAACTTTGTTATTTTCAACATAGAGTAGTTTTAAACCTCATTGTGGTTCCTGATCATCATCACCATCATATCCCGCATCCCATCACCAGCCTCAATAAAGCTCACCATTTAATCTTGGGGAGTTCACTTAAACATGGCGTGCCCACTTTCCCCACAGCCAATCATAATTCACCTTCTTAGCAATATTTTTTATTTTCATCCTGGTACTTACCACAATTTATAGTTTTTCTTTGTTTTGCTTGTTTTTTTCCCTTATCTACACTGCAGCCTAGATGAGGACAATGTCACTTATCTTGGCCATCATTTGACTTCCCAGTACATTATTTAGTGCCTGGCCAATAGCAGGCACTCAATAAAAATCACATCAATTAATTAATCAATTACCATTATATGTCTTCAACTCTGGTTATAAACTCTAACCTAATTCAAAAAAAAAAAATCAAAATTGCCTGTGGTGCCAAATGATCTTTCTAGGATAATTTGTCTCAGTATAGAAATTTAGTGCTGCTATACCCATAAGAAAATTTTTAATTTTTGTTTTTGTCTTCTTAAGGCGTTATTTTGAAACTGCCTACAAACCATACAGGCACCATCAAGAACAAGCAGAAGAAGTGGCCTTAAAGTGGATGGACTGAGAGCTTGAGTGAACTGTTCACTCAGGAACACCTCTCACCTGCCCAGCACACAATCCCTGCCATTAAATTAACCTTTAAGTTTAACAGACTGCAATGCCATGAAACTCCTTTTTAAAATCTAATTACTATGTGGTAGTCCACATATTAACACTTAGGTGTGAACTCATCAGACTGTTTGAACAAAGAATGCTGGACAGGCCATTTTTGATTTGTCAAGGACTGGGGTGTTGGGAGATGTAAGGAAAAGGCAAATTCACGTTAATACAGATGGACCAGATATTGTGCCAGGAGACCCTGTGTACAGGGGCCAAGGAAACAACAATGGACAAGAGTGGTAAAAAGAAGAAGAAGAAGAAGGAGGAGGAGGAGGAGGAGGAGGAGGAGGAGGAGGGGGAGGAGGGGAAGAAAAAGTCTTCTTTTAGCTTCGGCTTTTCTAGATATTCTATAAGCAAAATTTATTTTTATTCCATTTCAATAAGTGTGTTTGAGTGAACCCACTCATGAGTTATGAAGGAGAAACAAAGAATCTAAGAGTACAGTCTTGAGGCCAGGGCTCCAGATGTAAAAGAGGGAGATTAAGATCTGGAGTGTGTGAGTGTGTGAGTGTGTATGTGCGCGCGCATCTGCTCACGTACATGCTGAAAGGATGGAGAGGATGGGAAATGTGTTAAGGAAGTAAGAGCACACTAGCAGAAGAAATGCGGTGGAGAGAGCCTGGTGCTAACTGCTGATGTGTAATAAACACTGGTAAACTATCCTATTTGCTTCACTGTTTGAATGATCACCAGATGGGTAAAGGCCTTATAAGTAAATCAGTCTTAAAAAATAAGGTGCTCTCAATTTAGAAAGACATAGATACGATGACATTTCCCCTTAGAGAGTAAAACGGATAGATCTCCGAGCTTCACAAATAACACACGCAGAACTATCTGCTGGCTCAAAGCCAATCTGTTTAAGCACTGTGCTCCCACATCCGCCAGGGGCTGCTGTCGGAACCTGGAGGGGGAGCACTGCACTCCGCCTGACCTCTCCTAAGGCCCTCTCACCAGGACACTGCCCCTGCCCTTGGCTTTCTATTCATGAAGCTCAATCGGGAACTCAGAGAAGAGCTAAGAGGTTTAGCTATTTTTCTAAATTTCAAGAAACTCCTTGTAATCTGTACCGATAAACAGACAAGGAAACGTGAAAGTATCTACTTTCAGAAAACAAAGCCACTACGTTTCATCTGTGGCTGCATGAGACAGGATGGAGTAACATACTTATTCTACGTCACTGAACCGAGGAACACCTTACAGAATCCAACCACCCCTTGAACTGATCCTCCTTTCAGACTGTGAGGTGTAATATAAAAGTACCCCTGACAAAACAACCGGGCATATCAAAATGACCTTCAGAAACATTGTCATCGTGTTGCTCGCAAAAACACGATCAAGCACAGAGTTATCATCATCATCCGCACATAAGCTTGTAGCTTGATGTGTCAACCAAACTGAGGGTCAGGGAGAGGAAGTCGGGCACGAAAAGGTCGTCCGGTGACTATAACGTCTGCATAGGCTAGTATGGCCAGCAAGGGCTTATCTTAGGTGAGAAAGGCCTGTGCTTCCCCAAACAACTGTAGCTTAACCAGTTACATATATAGGATACTGTGACACGAGAGCTGACACCACACACAGAAATACTAAATACTACATATGCTCCAGGGGCACACGCTATTGTTGCTGGGGGAGCTGCACGTTTGGAGTGGAAGTGAAAATGGAGTAAGAACCACCCACAAAGCTTCGGAGCATGTCTTTATGGAGACCCCATGCGTGCACACACTGGGTAGACATGCACTGAGAGCCTTCTGTGTGAAAGCACTGTGCTGGAAGCTGTGAGAACCCTGCCTCGGGCAGCTCATATGAGGCTATACCCTCGGGGATCCTCCGGTTGTTCTACAAGGAACGGGGAGTTCCTTCTTCTGTGGCCAATCAGCTGAAGCTTCCCACCGTGTTCTTCAAATGCCATGTGGAGAAGCATGGAACGTGGAAATGCTATGAGAAACTACGCCCAAATGACCACTACTTCAACTCCAGCAACTGTCTCCGGGAGCTAACCCTCCAATGCCCACAGCTGGGCTTCCCACTGCTGGGTCTTTAAATGACTGTGTTGGCCTACCCTGTCTTTCCTTGTCCCCTTCCAATTCACCCTAAAACAACTAACACAATAACCCCTTTCCACCCCCTCGCCCCCGCTCAAAAAATGTTTACTGCTTACATTTTTCCAAGCGTTCTCTTTGAATTAAAAATACTTTACAGAGCATATGTGTGTGTGTGTGTGTGTGTGTGTGTTTATATATGTTCAGATTACATAATGACTTGCTATATACCCCATGAAATCTCAATAACTGTCAAAATATGCCCATGTCTTGATATAGCTATGCTATTTAAACATGAGACATGTCATGTAAACTCCCTCTCTCATTGGGAACTGGCTGAAACCCCACCTGCCTAAATTAACACCCACTCTAGTACATCTTAGTCAGTTAAGACCATGCAAGCTAGGTTTACCTGATAAAGAACTTGAGAGAACACTCCCTCCCCCACTCCTAACCTCAGGAAGTTTGAGGATCTAGGTGATGTCACAGGTAATTTATTAACTGTGGCATTTACAAGTAGCAGGGCAATAGTAAATGTGTATATTGTTCATGGGATTGTTGGGAGGGGAGGTGGTTTGCTGGTAGTGACGGGAGGGAAAGAAAAAAGAGAGAAGAGATTTAATTATTCTAAAAATGGTCACAGAAAATAGGATATAGCTTTGGCCAGGTGGTTCAGCAGGTTAGAGTGTTGCCCCATACACCAAAAGGTTGTAGGTTTGATTCCCAGTCAGGGAGTATGCCTAGGTTGCAGGTGCCTAGGAAAGGCAATCCATCCATGTTTATCTCACATTGATGTTTCTCTCTCTCTTTCTCTCTCTCTCTCTCTCTCTCTCTCTCTCTCTCTCTCCTTTCCTCCCTCTCTCTAAACATATCCTTGAGTTAGGATTTAGAAAAGAAAACAGGATATAAAGATAATTTTGCAAACTTTTTGCCCACTTTTCTGATTGCATGCCTAGGACCCATCAGAGGCAGCCTAAGAGGTGTGACAGAATGCCCTGAGAATGAGTCTCTCTCATCTAGATTTGGCTACTGACCTTGGTTACATCATTTCACCTCTGATTAAAACAAGGGGCTTGGATCAGGTGGACTTGGTGCCCTCTTTCCTCTAAAATTCCTGTAGCCATATGAAGGTCATACTTCTGCAGCGGAGGACTTCATCCCATCTGCTCACCTGTATCCATACCTGTCGTCAGTGTCAAAACAGCTGGGACCTTGCATCTCCAGGGCCTAGATATTTGCCTAACAAATGCCCAATACACAATTGTTGAATGAACGAATCGTCTTTCACTAGCTTCAATACGCTGTGTTCAATAAGTCTAGATACATGGCTATGTGCTTAGTGCTAGAACCAAAGAGATAGAAAGGGGACAGCCCTGGAGAGGTTAGCCTCAAGGGAAATGGAACACGGGTTTACAATAACCCCAATACAAAGCAGAAGATGGAGGCCAAAATGAGGCATAATGTGCTCATGGTCCAAATGGTTAGACTAATGGGCATCCCGGGGATGCCGTTGTTTCAGAGAGATGGACGGGATTTAAGTAAACAGGAATTGTGATGGAAATTAAAAGATATGAAGGAAGGAAACTGCAGATGTTTGAGACAGGTGAGTGGCCCAGTTCTTGTGGATTAGAATGTAGAGTCTGCATGGAGGGAGGGAGGGAACATAAACAAACCTGGGAAAGGTACTGGGAGCTCCCTTGGCCTTATCTGCAAGTCTTTAAACCAGGGGTCCTCAAACTACGGCCCGCGGGCCACATGCAAATACAAATACTGTATTTGTTCCCGTTTTGTTTTTTTACTTCAAAATAAGATATGTGCAGTGTGCATAGGAATTTGTTCATAGTTTTTTTTTAAACTATAGTCCGGCCCTCCAACGGTCTGAGGGACAGTGAACTGGCCCCCTGCTTAAAAAGTTTGAGGACCCCTGCAAGTCTTTAAACCACTGAATGCTTCAGAACAGGGAGGGATACGCTCAGAGCTGTGTCTTAAGGAACTTATCCGATATTTGGCTCAATAGGAGGTTTTACACTGAGTTTCCACTGAGGCAGCAGGAGCCACCATGGAAGACAAAGTCAACACAGGGCAGATAGGAATCTGAGTTTCTCCCCCAACTTCAACCAGAAAATCTGAAAGCAGAAATGTTTGAACATCACTGACGTACAGGCAACATAGGAACAGGAAGACTAGGAGTGGGTTGGTTAGTTCAATATTCCAGGGGGCAGGAAAAGAAGTTTGAAAGGGAGGGTGGAAGCAAGAACGGACAAAGAGAATTTTTAACCCAGGTAGATTCCATGAGCTGTGACCATTCATTAAAGAGGGGAGGGCAAGGCAGAGAAGCAAAAATGACTGAGGTTCAGCCCTTGCCGATTTGGCTAAGTGGTTAGAGTGTCGGCCTGGGGATTGAAGGGCCCCGGGTTCGATTCTAGCCGGGGGCACATGCCCAGGTTGCGGGCTCGATCCATAGTGTGGGGTGCGCAGGAGGCGGCCGAGCAATGATTCTCTCTCATCGTTGATGTTTCTATCTCCCTCTCCCTTCCTCTCTGACATCAATAAAAATACATTTTTTAAAAAAATGACTGAGGTTCCAAGGTTGAGTGAATGCAAGGCTGTGACATTCTTTGCAGACATTAGCAAGTCAAGAAGAGTCAGACTAAGTTTGCATCCCAATTTTGCCACTTATTTCATTGAGATGGATAGGCATATAAAGTTCTTAGAACACTGTCTAGCACATAACATGAGTTCATTAAATGGATGGGTTTGTAGAAAGATGTCTTTAGACTCCAACATGATGCCTGCCAGGGGGAAGCCCAGTATCTGTGTAGACACAGGTGGTCAAGGCAGGAAGTGGATTCGAGAATACATATGCAGAGAACTGACAAAGTCACTGAGGAAGGGCCTTGCTTCTGGAGAGGAGGAAGCAGCAGCAGTGAGTTAAATAGAAGAAGGGTAAGAAAACTAGGATTGCAAGGGTAGGGTCAAGAAATTCAAGTTGTGCCTGGCCAGTGTGCTCAGTGGTTAGCACTGTGTTGAAGATCGTGGTGATACAGTTCACCAAATCATCACCTTGTTTCTTAACCATATACCTATGAGTTCTAACGTAACTGAATTATGTGTAAAAGGTAAAGGAGATATTTAAAAGTAAAATCTACTTGGTCCTACATCCAAACACAGAAATGCAAATGAAATCATTGTTTTCTGAAAATTTCAAACTACTGAATAGAGAACAGATTTCTCTTTTTCAGCCTCACTATAGTCTCCAGGACCAGAAATGTTAAAAATGCCATTTGACAGAAAGAAATTTAGTTGAAAACAGTTAAGCAGGATGAAAGATATCCTTTATTTACTTCAAATTTTTTTAATGGAATTGTAATAGAATAAATACCACGAGAACTTATATGCATATATGCATAGCCCATGGACACAGACATTAGCGCCATGAGGGCCTGCGTGGCTGGGAGCTGGGCAGAGGGGGGCAAAGGCTGGGATAATGGGGACATCTGTAATACCCTCAACAATAAAAATGAATAAACTAAATTAAATAAAGGGGGGAAAAAAGTTCTCCAAAGTTTAAGAAATACCTCCTTGGTACAATCACTGATTTTCCATAACCTTAATCCTTAATTACAACAATATAATTAGTTCATAAAAATTAGTTTAGATGTGCCAATGCCCATTTGGCTAGAATTTACTTGAGTTTTTTATGAAGAAAGAAGAGAGAAAACAAGCTCATCTTGTAAATTTAATGTTTGAATTCGGATTCAGGCAAGATTGTTAATCAGTTAGATAGATAGATAGATAGATAGATAGATAGATAGATAGATAATAAATAGAATGTTAATCAATTAAAATATGAAAGACAAAAGAGTGAGGGTACTAATCTCAAATAGTGAGGACTATTAAAATATAAACTTAGTTATATTTTATACACATTAAAACATATATCATATAAAATGTAAATATTTTATAAATTATGTATACGTATAATAAAATATAAACTTGTTTTTAAACCTTCCCAGATACCAGACTAACCTCCACTCTTTTTTTCTGCTGTGAATTTATGATGGGGAAGGGGAAACATGCCTTATTTAATCTTCACTGCCTCCTTTCTTATTATTTCAAATAACCTTCACTCATTTTAAGAGGTACTATGATACAACACATTAGAATAACCGGTAAATCTTTTTAAAAATACCAATACCCAGATAAATTAAATCAGATTTCTGGGAATAGGTCCTGCATATCATATTTTTCAAAGGTTGTCCCACGTGGTACTAAAAGGCAGCCAACGTTAAAAACTGGTGGAGAGGAAAAGAGTCTTAGAAAAAATGTTGGGCTTCAAACCTCACTTCTACTCAGTAGGTGGCTATAAATAAGACACATGGCCTCTCTGAGTCAGTTTCCACTTCCATAAATGGGAATGATGACTTGTCGCTACTTCTCACAGGTGTAAGCTTCACCTGAGAGCAGTACTCTCAATGGCATGCTCTACAATTTGCTCCTGAGGACCTGCTTTGAGCCTCCACTGAGGGAGGCTGCTGCTTTTAAATCTATAAACGAAACATTATCATTTCCTACCAGGGTACTTGGACCAGCATCTGTGGGGAAGGCCAGAGAGGGAGAAAACAAACACTCACCCACCCAGCAGTTCCACGGAATCAATTCTGAGAAAAATATCACTGTCAGCTCATACTTCCATCTTGTATACAGATATAAGATCTCATTATTACCGACTTCACTTTCTTCCTAGCATCTGTGAAGTGGTGTGATTAAGAGGATGAGCAGAGACAGATCCTAAAAGAAATGTTCACCATAGTTTTTCACATTCTCTTAAACATTTTAGTATATCTTTTGTCTACCTTACCAAAACCCGAAACTAGTTGAATTCAAGGGCTACGTTGGATTAATTTGGATTCAGCCCTTCACTGGCTGCATTATTTAACCTATGAATCATGGTTGAAAGATTGGTCTGTCAATATGAAATACAGAAAACTGGAATTTAATTGACAGGAATTACCATGAATTTCTTCTGGTCTCTTTTTTCACTAATCTAGGATTGCTAATTGAATAATGCATTGAAAACATATATCTCTGTCAATTACCTTTTTACACAGCATTGAGGCCCATGAAAGAAAATACGCTATGCATTTTGTTCAGTTGAGTCGCTGGTTGGAATAAACATAGAGGTTTTAAAGTCACAATGGACCTGCTTGAGAACTGGTGCTTTAGGTCATTAGCTTTTATTTTTACTTCTTTATTACGAAGTAAAATACTGTGATCCTTATTGCTATTTTAGTTGGCTTGAGTATTCATTTTATAAATGTCAACTATCTATTCTTGTGGCATAAAGCCATCCTTCACTTTTAAAATTGCACCCATTTGGAAGATTCTGGAATTTTTTATGCTAAGAAATTAAATGCCTCTACTTGTTAGCGCCACTGCAGAGACTAACATTTTTTAAAAGCTAAACACTCATCAAGAGAAAACTGGTTACTTACTATGGTGATGATTTTGCAATATATCCAAATTTGGAATCATGGTGTACACCTAAAACTAGTATTTTATACATTAATTATACCTCAATTAAAAAAAGAAAAATAATTGATTAAACAACTCATAAAATGGACTACCAGACAATTACTACAATATTGGTAGTAATATGAGATGTACAACATGTTTTTAAAATGTAAAAGTAAGTTGCAGCCCTAGCTGGTTTGGCTCAGTGGATAGAGCATCGACCTGCAAGGACTGAAGGGTCTTGGTTCGATTCTGGTCAAGGGCACATGCCCGGGCTGTGGGCTCGACCCCCAGCAGGGACCGTGCAGGAGGCAGTCAGTCAATAATTCTCTCTCATCACTGATGTTTCTATCTCCCTCTCCCTCTCCCTTCCTCTCTGAAATCAATAAAAATATTTTTTTTTAAAAAAAGTAAGTTGCAGATCTCTATGCATACTATGGATCTACTCAGGTTGTAAAAAGTTTTTATTCTAATTTTACATATGCATAGAAAATTTCTGGAAGGATAGAAAAGGAGTTATTGACTCTGGTTATTTGTGGACAGTGGAATGATAGGGCACTTGCTTTTCACTTTGTACTCTCCTGTACTGTTGAAATTGTTTGTTATAAAGCATGTATTACTTTTATAATTTGTTTAATAGAAATGTTTAAGTCCTGGCTGGTGTGGCTCAGTTGACTGACCATCATCCCATTCACCGAAGGGTCACCAGTTTGATTCCCCAGTCAGGGCACATACACAGGATGCAGGTTTGATCCCTTGTTGGGGCCTGTGCAGGAAACAACCAATGGATATCTCTCTCTCTCTCTCTCTCTCTCTCTCTCTCTCTCTCTCTCTCTCTCTCTCTCTCTCTCTCTCTGTTCCTCTCTCTCTCAAATCAATAAAAACATTGTTTTTAATGTTTAAAAGACTCATAGGATTCCACCATGTAACTCACCTCAATCATCTGCATATAACAATTGTGTTCATGTTCTGCAGGTTTTACACAGATGCTCCACTAGCTCTGCCTGAACTAGCTGCTTACATTCTATTTGATGGATAATGGTAGAAAGGGAGAAAGCAATCTCAGTTGATACGTTTCAGCACTGGTAGGAAGTAGCTATAAAATGGAAGTACATTGCAAAACAAAGCACCCCTGATTTTGGAAGGAAATAACCACAATAGTCATTCCTTTACAGTATAGTGATCAACTATGTACAGAGATTTCTACAAGAATCTTTATTTCCAGAAGTTGCAATGTATTTTTCCATTCACTTGAACAACATAGTGGAGAGGAGCAGTATTTTAAGTAAAATTTTTTTCATGTATTAAACTAAAAACAGAGACCTAAAATATTTTTAGATTATTAGAGGTTAATCAAATATTCCTAAAAGGTCTAAGGAGTATGTGTGTTTTCACTAATTAGATTGCCTCATTTTCATTTTTACTCTATATTCTTTAGTCCCTGGAAATCTAGACATAGTTCTATTTACAAATGGAAAGTTTTCAAAAAAGAAACAATTTTAATTCCTGAATTCAGTATTAACATTTTGCCAAGAAACCAAGTATGATTGTCTTGTTTGGGTAATAATGCTACCCTATGTTTCAGAAACTTTTTGAATATTACTAGAAACAC
This sequence comes from Myotis myotis, assembly GCF_014108235.1. Taxonomy (NCBI): domain Eukaryota; kingdom Metazoa; phylum Chordata; class Mammalia; order Chiroptera; family Vespertilionidae; genus Myotis; species Myotis myotis. Next base: position 10,661,751 of record NW_023416315.1, read on the forward strand.
TTTTTATATTAACAAAATTAGAAATACACTAAGAAATACATTGAAGAATATGTAAAAACTCACTCTGTTAAAGATTTGAGACAGAGAAAATGAATACACCAGTGTTCTGCTTGTTAGACCCTAGAATACCATCTGCTGATATGAATAGTGAGAAATTTTCAAAGTTGGGGTTCATGTATCACAGCCAAATTTCCACAGAATCTCTTATTTTTCCCCAAATTCTGACCTGGGGCATTTTGTCCCACAATCATCACTTCTGCCTACCATTCAAACAGCATCTTGTCAAATCTGGCTGCAAGATTAAGTTTCCCGATTCAGAATTCAATATTGTAACCCTAAGGATATAAGATCCAAGCTGGAACATTCTGTGTTTTTAAAAAAAAAAAAAAATGGATAAAATTGTTTCAGCCCAGAGACCACAGTGTGCCCTGACCATAATGATGAATCATCGGGACTGACACTAAGCGAAATGAGCTTGATGTCTTGTCTTTATTCGTGCGCATTAAGCAGCATTTTACATTTGTCCCAACTCTCAACCTTTTCCCCAAAAGGTTGAAAGAGCCTTGTTTCCCAGTGTTACTGAAGGCTGACAAAGTTAACCAGCTCTGTCGGAAGCAAGTCTGGCCTGTTACAGCCCAGAGCTGTGTGCCTGGCTCCACGCTCGCCCAAGCTGGCCTTCGGTTTTGGAGGAATGCAGCTTAAGATCTAAGAAACATCTACCTGTTTCCTCAGACAGCTTCAATGTCCATTCGAGTTTCTGGCATCCATACTTTTGTGTCGTTGCAATATTACCTCTCACTCTCAACAATAATTTCAATTTTGTTGAATCTGTATATGAATTCTGCACGGTAAACTAACCTCTCTGTAAATGGTGCGCTTTATTCATTTCAAGAGTTTACCTGAGTGAGTTCTGATCTATGTTAAAACACCACTTAATAGGCATTTAATTTTTTAAAGTATATGTGTTTCTTTAAGTTTTCAAGGGCTAAGGATAAATGTTTTCTACTTAAAATAGTTTCTAATTATTCATGAAAAAACCAAAGTCCTAAAATATGCAAACAGAGTCAACATCATATTAATAGCCAGAAGCATCTATTTTTAATAGGGCTGCTATTTCACAACACCCAAGCACTGATTAAACTCTTGTAAAAAGGTCAAAAAACACGGGGTTGCTTAATTTTGAAATTCATGTTCCATGGCACAGGCCCTGTGAAGGTTTTTATTTTTTCTTTTTGATTTGTTTTTTAATTTTCTGTCCTGGCCTAAAGTATTGTTTTACTGCTTACTTCTGTGATCTAAAATTGCTAGGTGAGATGACGTACACTCACGAAATAACTCGACAAAAATACTAACTACAGAAGCAAGTGTGGTGGTGAGTTTTCTGCTGCCGTTTTGCTTTGTTTTGCTTCAGGCCTTCTCTTTCCAGTGCCCTTTGCTGCCCAGCCAGCCCACAAGGATTCACTTTCCACTTTTTACTCATCAAACTCACTCCGGATTACAGTGGGAAAGAGAAGCAAAGCTGATGGAGAAATGATGTGAAGGGAAAGAGCAGCATACCAGAGCAATGCATGTGAGTGACTATTTCCTTTTCAACACGCTATTTTGTATCTTTGACCTTAGGAGGCGGGAGTTGGAAATTGTATAGGTCTCTCTTCTCACGGGAATATTCCACCCCCTGAGGGAAAAACAACAACTGAAAATAGGTTAAATTTAGAATATTCTCTTGATCCTCAATTTTCTTGCTCTTCAGGTTAGAAAAATGCTGCTGAAGGGAGTAAGGATTCCTGCAGCTCACTAGGAATCAGTTTCAAGTACCAACTGCTAATCTCTGTCTTCAGAAGGTTTTGAAGCAAGTGATAAAACAAAAGTTATTTTCTGAAGCCAGCCAACTTGAAAAATAAAGTGTTTTAACAGCTAAAGAGCAGCCTTTGACGTAAATAATCAGAAATGTTTGCATTGTATGTAAGTGACTATTTACATACAATGCTTTTATATTTAGAACAGTGGTTCTCAACCTTCCTAATGCTGTGACCCTTTAATACAGTTCCTCATGTTGTGGTGACCCCCAATTTCATTGTTACAAATTGAACATAATTAAAGCATAGTGATTAATCACAAGAACAATATGTAATTATATATGTGTTTTCTGATGGTCTTAGGCGACCCCTGTGAAAGGGTCGTTCGAACCCCAAAGGGATCGCGACCCACAGGTTGAGAACTGCTGATTTAGAAGGAGTGATAGCTCTGAAATGACAATATAGTCTATTATGGATGAGGTGAAGAAATAACACAAGCATAGGGCAAACCCGGAAGAAAGTCTTCAAATAAAAATTAGACAATTTTGCCATAACTGGCTCACATTGTTGAATGGGAAGAACAAGAAAATAATAGGGGGAAAAAGGATCTTACTGAAATGTAATGACAGTCTCACACAAGGCCTTCTTCAACCTAAGATTTAGAAGAAATTTGTAAAAAATAAAATTGGAACAAATTTTGGATGAAATCAAGACAACATAGCTAGTGAGTAATCGGCATGCAATCCCAGAACAAGGCTTGGCCCAGTAATTTACTTTATTGGGCACACATCTCACCTACAACCACTCCTACTACTAATAATAATGAAGGGAGAAAGAGAGTGAGGGAAGATGGGAGGGAGGGAAGGAGAAAAAGAACACAAATGGGGGTTTAGAATTATATTTAGAACAGCTATTATCTCCCAAGTAAAAGTTTGGCCACAAAATACAGATTAATGTAAAAGTTGCATAATTTGTATTTTCTGTTAGTGTTCGAATAATGGTCAACATTTAGTTTTTTGCATACTTTTTCTTCAAGCCCGATTCTTTTAATTTTCTCCTTATTTCACAACCTTACTTTTTACTCAATCAAATGTTAGAAAAAAGCAACAGTTCATAGGATATTACAATGCAATTGAAAAGTGGAGTTCTACAGTATTTGCAGACATTAAATTCTAATTTTGGTAAATAATAAGGATGAAAACAGAAAGATGCTTTCAACTATTTGATAAAATGCGGTTTACACAGTGAAGAAACAGTTAACAAAGAGCGTTTTTTCACCCACATCTACAACAACTACTACATATTTTACACATAAACATGTTACATTCAAATTTTCTTTCATAAGGGGGCGGGGCCGGCCAGCCAACCTCCCGCATCCCCTCCCCCCCGGCCGGTCAGCCCCGCTCAGGGCAGGCCAGCTGGACCCCGCCTGTGCACAAATTCGTGCACCGGGGCTCTAGTAGAATATAAATAACTAACATCAACTTCCTCTAAGTAGAGGTGGAGTACTGAATGAAATGTGTAAGGTCAATTAGAAATACATGGAATAAATTTAATATTAGTGACTCCCACACTTAAAAAATGAATACTAGCACTATTTTGTATTCATAAAGAATAATCCTTAATTAATTTGTATTTTCCTACTATGTTATTCACCTGTAATACCCTAAAAAAGGTATTAAATCCAAACAACAATTTCACATCCCCAAAATATATGTTTGTTGAAATGACATGACACCTATAAAAATGAATTTTAGGAGCATATGAGTTATGCTTAGTATGTGTAAAACAGGGTCAGGTTAGCCCCAAAGTGTAATTTTCATACAGAGGGGATGAAAATCAGTCTAAATGGACTGAGAACAATTTGCAGTCATGTTATTCCTGCCAGGTCCCCTTCCCTAGACCACTTTCTCTTCGCATCAGCTTGAGTATGTTCTAGGTAAGTCACATTAAATACTTTTTTGGAACAAGTGAGGGGAAAATAAAATGATACACAAAGTTGTTTTGAACAGTAAAATATTTTTGTGCCCTAGTTTATATGAGAAAACATGCACTGAGATGCTGTCAAATCAAATGCACTGTTACCCTCACTCCCCCTCTGAGCCATTATTAGCACACTGAGCATCTGTCCGGGACAACTGCATTCACTTTCTAATGTGCCACTTTCAACCACTTTAAAATGTCTGACTAGACCTTGAAGAAAAGACCCATGTAACTGGTAAGCAAAATGGCAAAAGGTTTTGATTGCACTTGCAATGTTCTCAAATCTGATTTGTTCGCTCTTGCACTATAATTTGGCCATGTCTACGGCAGGTGCACCCATGAGCACTTTTAGCCTGTGGTGTCTCTCCCATTCCCCAAAGCATTCATAGATACGCTCAATAAATATTTTTATCTAATTTGCCTCATCTGTTGTTTTCTTATTAAAAACCAATTTAATACCCTCTGTTTTGTAATGTTTGCAGATGTCAATATATAGATATGTGCTGCCAGCCCAGACCCTCAGGCCTGCGCATCAAGATGGCAGGCTGGTCAAGGGCCCTCTAGGGACAGACGTGCCAGAAGGAGGCTTGGACGTGGTGACCCGTCTGTGTGAGATGAAAAAGAAAATCAGGAGGTCTGTAATTCTGATGAACTAATATGTCCCTAACAAGCTCAGTTTTGCAAAAAAGGAAAAGATGCAGTAAACATATAGTGACTATGAGAGGGGGAAGTGCGAGTCTTCCTTTTTAAATGATATTCAAACCCTCTGCTTTACTGTTTAGTTTGAAGTGTTTTTAAAAATCATTCGCAAGTAATAATCCATCCTATAGTTCCAAGGGTTAGAAGGCTCGCTACAGATAACTATCAAAAATCTGGATTTATTTCCCAAAACTGTATGGATGACCCAAGTTTCTTGATCCTGATATGCGAGGCTGGAAGTATAAGTATTAGACTGCTTAATTGCGTGCTTGGGGGAGGGTCCTGCGGAAAAGAGCTGAGCAATATCTGCTCCATGAAGACAGTACACTCTCCCCAGCTGGATCATGGCCAGCAGCCCAGAGGTCTTCTCCTTCCCCTCCAGTGCAAGCAACTGGATATTTGATCCTAGGGATGAATGGGGGGGGGGGGGGACTAACGATCATATTTCAAGGGAATCTATCAGTCTCCTGAATGGAAAATGCCATTGAAAACTGGTTATTTGCTCTTCCAACCCCAAGCCATTGAGTAACAGAACTGAGAACAGAAAAAGAAAAGGACAAAAATAATTATTGCAATATGTATTTGAGAAGGAACACACATAAACAGTTTCACGATCAAATGGGACTTTCGCACCTGCTGAGTAGGTATAAGTGATACTGAAATCCAGAGCGGACAAATAAACCACCTCTTTCTGATTATGGGTGACTGCAAAGCAATAAAATATATGTTCACGTTCTTTTATTTACAGTTAGGAGCAGTCATTTGGGTCAATATTACTATCTGTGCTATAACAATTAAAAGGAGATCATTTCAAATTTGCATGCCCTCTTTCTTTGTATATGTATAGATACAGTTTCAATTTATGTTTTCTGACTGTTATGTATGCATATGGGACAGTATACCATGTTTCTGTCCTTTTGAATACTTAGTGTTTCCGTTCTAAAAAATAAGGAGCATTTTAGTTTGTTAGGAGCATTTTTAGTAGAGCAAATTTTACAACCTTCAGAACAATTGCTTTTATAATTTACTAGCTTGACCTAAGTATCTGCGTTTTTAAACAAATAATTTATGAGAAATTAAATCTTCAGAAGACTTTGACACAATTATTTTTATAAAACATTCATAACAAGTAAATCGCATATATAGTTCCTGGACCTACTGAGCCTTTAAAAATTAGAGTACATACAAAATACATAGAGAACTATGTAATAATAACCAATTTTAAATCCTGACAAATTAGAAGTTAAGTCTGGTATCTGTAAAGTGTATACTGATTCCTTTTTTAAAGTATATACTAGAACCTTTCAAAAGTATTCACCTTTGCAATTATTTCCAATAAACATTATTAAATGACATATTGCAAGTACATCTCCTGTTTTCTCACCCATCTCTTTCCCCAAGTAAGAAAAATATATACAGAATAAAATCCTATTTCTTATTTGGTACTAAAACACAGTAATTTTGTACAGTATTAAGATCATACTATGACATATGAAAGAGAGAATATCTTGCAATCTAAGTAAAGTGTCATTAAACAGGTCAAAACAGTTTTCAGGAATTCGCTTTATTTACATACAAAAAGGTCTTTAAACAAATATTTATTTAATCCTATATGCCAAATTTAATTATTTAATCTATATTTCATATACTTACTCATCATTGAACATGTACACTGAAATGCATATCAACAGTATATAAAATCAGTTCTTACATATTTTCTTCTGAAAAATATATTCCTGAAGACTTCACTTTATATATGTCTGTATAACAAAACCAATTTGAAAGTTTAAAATAATATTGTTCTGCTTTTAAAAGAGGATAAGCCTGTGGAAACATATCTGACATTTTCCATCTAAAAGTACATTATGAAGCATGCTGGTGTTAATAAACCATGTGCTTTCAGAACCCTAAAGTGCTCTGCTGTAATTTTGTTGAAAACCGATTAAGATGGTTTATCTTCTCCCCATACTATTAACATACAGCCAACAAATTTTATGCCATCACTTTGCCAGGATGTCTTGATTGGAAAGTGTGCAAAAAAAAAAAAAATCCCACAACTTTTAGGAGTTAGTTTATCAATGTTCATAACCATATTCTGAATGCTAAGTTAATAGTTCATAAGTAAGCACAGAGAACTTAGGAAAATGCTGGTCAAAAAATACATTACAAAACAACAACAACAAACAAACAAACCCCATATATTCTCTTTTTCCTCACCCCACCCCCACCAATCGTCAGAAAAATCACCCTTCCTTTGCAGCTGGACACTAGCATTCCTTTCACCACTTCAGTTATCTGAAAGCAAATGAAAATACAACGATCCTTTCCTCCCCCGACTTAGCTTCCAAGGCAAACATTTCCACACAAACAGAAAGTACCGATGCAACAGAAAGCACGGAACCGAAAGAGCAAGACTCACTGACCCATTTGGAAGACAAAGACGACAGAACAGGAAAGCTCTAAACATCAGCTCCTGAGGCCTCTGAGAGAGATTCTTCTGGCATTTCATCACGGCAGCCCAGACCAGTTCACCTCCCTGGATACCGGGAGGAGGAACTAAATAGAGCTGTTTATTAAAGCTGTGGTGCTGGATTGCATTAGGAAACGCAAGCAGACCACCTGGACCTTTTAGATTGTGTCAGTGTTTAATTTGCAGCCTGCCCCTCTGCAGCAGCCAGGACCACTACTACATTTACCAGGCTCGATCACACATCTCCTGGGTTAGAAGTAAACGCACGTGTACGTATATATTCATATTTTCCAGAGAGAGAGAGGAGAGAATATAAAAAATATCAAAATAAAAATATTGAACAGAACATTTTTAACTACTACCTAGGAAACATAACACTTTATTCTTGCCTCACACTTTCTTTTCCAAGATCACAATATCCACAGGAAATCAATTCTTAAAAACAGATTGTTTTAAAACATTCAGACCAAATTGTAAATTAGGTTTGTTCTAGAATAGATTTTTGTTGTTGTCTGAGTTTTAATTTTTAAATATCGCCATGAAGTTTTAAGCTGAGGTTTCCTGGCTAGATTTAATGGGTGCCTTTTGCCTTTTGCACTTTCAGCACTACCCTGGCAGGTAACTGTAGATACAGATAGAAAGATGGTACTGTAAATATGAATTATGTGAATGATATGGTGAGACCCTTGCGGAAAAAAAGGGGGAGTTGAGAAATGGCTGACTCCATACCTGACCAATTACAGCTTGCATGGTCCCTGTGTTCTGCTGGGCTGAGAGATCGCAATCCATCATATGTTGTCTTTGAAAAGGAGAATGGGGGTTTCTGGCATGCATCTGTCAATCAACTTCTGTACTCACAACCATCACCAAAAGCAAGGGGGAAAAAAAGTCAAGCTGCTCCACCAAATAGGATGAAACCGTCATGTGACCTCCGGCAGGCACGCACACACACATTCACTACCTCTATAGAGCGTAAGAATTTTCTGTAGATATGAAATGACATTGACAAATATCCAATACCAAGTAAATAAAGTGAGACAAACAGCTATTCACCAAAGACAAAACATTGGCTGTGATCTTTCACTAAAGGTTTAATAAACCTAAGAGGATTTTTTTAATGCTCTAGGAACCTATGTTTAACACAAAAACAAAAACAAAATTAACTCTTTCATGTGCTAATTGAGACTTTGATTTCCACATACCATATAATTTTTTTCAATTATAATTAAATATCCTACTTCTCTTAAGTTGTCCCTAATGATTTTATTTTCACATTCTCTAAATTACCTTTCGACAATAGGCAGTAATCTCTGCAGTTTTAGTTAACATCACCTTCCTAGGAAAGCTTAAATGTTAACCCTCGCATAACAAAGGTACCTTAACATTCGCTGTATAAAAATGGATGTATACAATCATTTGTGGAAACTGTGATGACCACTCAAATATAAAATATTCAAAGTGTGTAAACAGTAGTCACTAAACTTTTCATCTTCTAAAACAGCGGTTCTCAACCTGTGGGTCGCGACCCCTTTGGGGGTCGAACGACCCTTTCACAGGGGTCACCTAAAGCCATCGGAAAACACATATATAATTACATAATGTTTTTGTGATTAATCACTATGCTTTAATTATGTTCAATTTTTTTTTTTTTTTTTTAGAGTTTAATACTTATATAATTACTGTTGGTTTGGAAAAATTTCCTTGATAGATCTCTTCCACCCATACCACCAGCAGTATAAGTTTTATGTTCAATTTGTAACAATGAAATTGGGGGTCACCACAACATGAGGAACTGTATTAAAGGGTCGCGGCATTAGGAAGGTTGAGAACCACTGTTCTAAAAGTTTAAGAAATCATTTATTTGCAGCTCATCTGAACTGATGTAACATCATGACAAATATTTCAACTTTTTTCATTTAATTTAAGCTATTTGGTCCCACACACTCTGATGTGGGTGGTCGATGTGTTTTGGGTCAGCTATTGTAAGGGTAGCATGAACATAATCTAGAAGCTACTTAACCCTCTCAGGATTAACATCAGAACCCGATTTTCCATACAACCTGACAGATATTGCAAAGTTGCTCTTTGAAAATCCAAACCCGTAGATTGTATCCACTAATTTGGTAGCTTTGTGGAGTTACTGAAGTTTGCATTTGTCCACTTTTTAACTTTAAGCTATCACTTGGCCTACCCCAACTTTTCAAAAAAAGCTTACAGGAAAACTTTGTGTTGTTAAAATGGGGCTGCTTTTTCAAGGTTCAAAACTAACGTTAAGATGGAGAGGTAGGGAAGTTATTAGCAATGTTTAATGTTGACTATATACTATTATGTATTTTATGGCATCGTAGTATAGCTTTAAAATTAAATAAAGGGAACTTAACATAAGGAAATTTCAAAACTTTAAAAGAAAGCTCCAGGAGATTGAGGTCTCATAGATTTCTCATTAGGAGTTGCCCCACGTATAAACAGACACACACACACACACACACACACACACACACACACACCCCAGCATCCCCAAAGTGAAACAGAAACACACACACACACACACACACCAGCATCCCCAAAGTGAAACAGAAACACACACACACACACACACACACACACACACACACACCCCAGCATCCCCAAAGTGAAACAGACACACACACACACACACACACACACACACACACACACACACCCCAGCATCCCCAAAGTGAAACAGACACACACACACACACACACACACACACCCCAGCATCCCCAAAGTGAAACAGACACACACACACACACACACACACACACACACCCCAGCATCCCCAAAGTGAAACAGACACACACACACACACACACACACACCCCAGCATCCCCAAAGTGAAACAGACACACACACACACACACACACACACACACACACCAGCATCCCCAAAGTGAAACAGACACACACACACACACACACACACACACACCAGCATCCCCAAAGTGAAACAGAAACACACACACACACACACACACACACACACCAGCATCCCCAAAGTGAAACAGAAACACACACACACACACACACACACACACACCCCAGCATCCCCAAAGTGAAACAGAAACACACACACACACACACACACACACACACCAGCATCCCCAGTGAAACAGAAACACACACACACACACACACACACACACACACCAGCATCCCCAGTGAAACAGAAACACACACACACACACACACACACACCAGCATCCCCAGTGAAACAGAAACACACACACACACACACACACACACACACACACACACACACACACACACCCCAGCATCCCCAAAGTGAAACCGTGCACTAACTGGTAGCCCTCCTGGAAACGGAGGGCTAAGCGTCCTCCTAATGATGATTAAAATGCACACTCCACGCTGAAACCTGTCCATGCCCCTGGAGACACGGACCTACCGGGGTGTTTCCGCAGCGACCCCAGAACCGGACTCCGCCTGCCAGTCCGTCGCCACCCCTGGCGGGGGAGGAGAGGGAGGCGCGGCGGCGGCACCGGGATCCCAGGGCCCCAGCCCTGGGGGAACCAGCCTGGGCGGTGCCAAACTGGCCTGAAGCCTGCGGGCTCGCAGAGGGCATGTGGTGTCGCCTTCCTGGGACTCTGCCCACGCACACGCCTGACACGCATGGAGTGTGGGGGCACCAGGGAAACTTGTGGAAGAGGGGGGAGCTGAGGGGCTTCCACTCGCTCCGACCCCCCATCCCAGCAGCTCTGTCATACCAGGCGCCGAGAGTGCAGAATTGCACCTCCTACAGCCGGAGAAGGGGGAAGCCTGGGGCGGGGCTGCCTCCATGCACCTCATCCCGCAGCCCCCTGGCCACTTGCCTCCACCTCGCTGCAGGCTCCTCCCTCCTCTGGGATCTAAGCTTTTTGGGCGCCTCCCCAGGGAGGTACAGGGGCAGGGGTGGGGGATGTCCAGGTTGCAGGATGAGGCCTAAGACCCTCTTGGAAGCTCCATCCTCTAAATTGCCATGGTCCAGGCCGGCACAGGGACAACGTGGGTTACTTCCAGGTGGCTTACATCTGGTCTATACTAATGACAACCATTACTAGGCCACACTGATGGAGTCTTGAGCCAGGCACTGGGTCAGACACCGACTTGCATTTGCTCACTAAATCCTCAGCACAGCTCAGTAAGGCAGATACAATTATTCCCATTTTACAGATGAGATTCAAAACAAAGAGGCAGATAATTGCCCAAGATACACAGGGCCATGATTTAAACCTGCTCTGAATTCACAGACGGAGCTGTATGTATGAAAGCGGGTAATCAAGGAGCATTCTGAATGTTGGCTACCATATATAAAGCATGAGGCTCATTTAATAAATATTTATAGAGCCTTACTATGTGCCAGGTATTCTATTATGTGCTAGCAAAACAGACATCATTCCTCTGAGAGCTTACATTCTAGCGGTTTGGACAGATTTTCGTCAAAAAAAAAAAAAACAAATCACAGAAATGTAACTTTTTAAACTATGCTGAGAGCTAAGGGAAAAAGCAAAAGATTAACATAAGGACCTATAGCGAAGGAATTGACCTAGCCTTGGGTGTGTATGTGAGCAAAGGGGAGTCAGCAAACCTTCCCTAAGCAATTGACTTGAAATAAACTAAAATTGGAAGGATGCTAGGAGAACACAGGAAAGCAGGAAGTTGGGTGGGGGTAAATATTCTCCGCAGAAGGAAGAAATGTGGAAATGGGGAGGAGCATGGCTTATTGGAGCTCGAGGACAGTCTGTTGTGTGTGGGGGGCACAGCAAGGAAGAGAGAGACCAGAGCACACAGCGTCTCCTGGGTTGCATCAAAGGTTCGCTACCTTAGCCAGGTGCACCGCAAGGCCACGGAGACTACTTTAAGCAGTGTCTTCCACATTTAATTTTGAAACATGTCTCTGCTGCAGTGGAAAGTTAGGGGTGGGGGAGCAATAAAAGGGGATAAAGTGGATTTGGCGAAACCAGTTAGTTATAAGGCGATAGTGCTGGTGATGCAGGAAATTGGATGATTTCAAGATAAGAAGTATAATTCACAGAGTTTGGTGGTTTATTGATAATGGAACTTGAAGAAGAGGGAGCTATTTTTCCTGGTTTGCACAAAATGCGCATCCGGTGATGCCATTTACTGAGATAGCGAATCGAGAGGAAGACCATGTTGGGAAAGGGTGTGGTAGGTATTATAATTTTGGTTTGAGATTCATCTTCACTGCAGTCCTTAGGGTATGAATGATTATCCCCCTTTTTAAGAAAAAAACTCTAGAGATTTGAGAGGTGAAGCAACTTGCCCACAACCAGGCAGTAGCTGGTAAAGTTCATATGAAGGAATAAAGGTTCTTGGCCCCTTCATTAGCCTGCTGTGGAATACACTGTGATTCTGGCATTGCCCAGTTGATTAACATCCTCCTACCAAGGTCAAATTGATCAGCAAAACCATTCTTAGGAGCCCCCATAATGAAAAGTCTCCAGAGAGCATGAATTCAGGCATCTCAGTTTGACATGAAAAGTATAGTTGGAACCCTAAGTCCCTGCCCAAATAGAATGGAAAGACTGGTCTCCAAGTCTAACATGGCAATGGCAGGAGGGGTGTGAAGATAAAAACACAAAAGTAGTTTTAAGTTGTTCAACTAACAACTAATATGTAGGTACCTCCTGGTAGTCACTCTGGATAATACAGAGACTTGAATAAGACCTGCTTCCTGGCATTCAAAGATTAATAATCTAGTGGGAAACACAAACACATATAAATGACTTCAATGCAGCACAGAGTGTGTTTTTAAAAATTAACTAAATGCATAAAAATTTATCTGGGGTGACTGTTTGAGTCCACCTAGTTGAAGAGGCATACATTTTTAGGTACCGCCAAGTTCCGGTTGGATTACCATCTACTCCATCCCTTACCTCCAACTAGGTGTGGCCTTGGGAAAGTGGCAATTTCTTTGTGTCATGCATTTCTGAGAACTCTCCAATGGTACTGTATGGGGAGGGGGGTGGGGATAATGTCTTGTGAGAGTTTATTGACTTATACTTTGTAAGTACCCAGCAAATGTTAGTTATTTTCTCATATGAGAGGATTATAAAGAGGTAGGAGGGGTGAGTTCTGTTGGGGAATTGAGGAAGGCTCCATGAAGATGGTAGAAGGATTTTAATATAAACAGAAGTCATCTTGTATTCAGGTTAAAAAGAATAGCATGAGCCTGACTGGTGTGGCTCAGTGGTTGAGCTTTGACCTCTGAACCAGGAGGTCATGGTTCGATTCCTGATTAAGGCAATGCCTGGGTTTTGGACTGGATCCTCAGTGGGGGGCATGCAAGAGGTAGCTGATTGATAATTCTCTCATTGACAATGTTTCTCTCTCTCCCTCTCCCTTCCTCTCTGAAATCAATAAAAATATAAGACATGCACACCCAAAAATAAGAATAACATGAACAAAACCACCCCTCCATCAGTGTGGGTGGCAGATACTTTTAAGGTTAGAGTAATGGAAAACAAATGGAAAAGGGCAGGAAGTATTTCAACTAATTTTTACTCCCACTTCCACAATAGAATTTTGGAAAGAAAATTCCTTAAGTGAAATATTCACCATTACTGTCACCTCTTCTACTCTCCCTTGTCCCCACCAAATTTCCATAAAATCCTGCTTTTTCCAACCCTCTAAGTCTGTCTGCCTTCTTACATCAGAGACCAGCTAGACCTGCCCTTTTCCCAGTGCTGCCCACTTGGTGTACAAGACAACAACAGATCACCACAAATTAGACCTAGTCCCCAACTTCTTAGGATAGGGATGTTCTTTGTTGTTGTTGCAGTTGTTTGAGGTTTTGTTGTTGTTGTTGTTGTTTATCTCAGAGAGAGAGAAACATCAATGTGAGAGAAACATCAATGTGAGAAACATCAATTGGTTGCCTCCCACACATGCCCCAACAGGGGATAGAACACACAACCTGGATATGTACTCTGACCAAGAATTGAACCCGCCACCTTCTGTTGTGCAGGACGACATTCCAACCAATGGAACCATACTGGCCAGAGTAGGATAGGGATGTTCTTAATTTCTTAATCATTAAACCACAAAGGATACTGAGAGATAAATGTTACAAAGAGAACCAAGATAGAAGTGGAGGTGTCGGTCACCTCTGGTATTCAGTCAATCCTTTGCAATGTTTAAGGTGAGAAGAGATAACATAGCAGTCTCCCCTTATCCAAGAGGGATACGTTCCAAGACCCCCCGTGGATGCCTGAAACTGTGGATGGTATGAACCATATTATGTTTTTTCCTATACATACATACCTATGGTAGTTTAATTTATAAATTAGGTAAGAGATTACCTAATAGTAAGCAATTAACAGCAATAACTAATAATAAATAGAACAATTATAACAATATACTGTAATAAAATTATGTGAGTGTGTTCTCCCCACTCCCCAAAACTGATCTGATAACGGAGACAGGTACTGAGTGACAAAGTGACTAATGTATACAGAGCCGAGACATTGAACAAAGGGATGACTTGTGTCCCAGTCAGGACGGGGTGGGATGGTGAGAGAGTTCATCACACTATTCAGAACAGTGCACAACTTAAAACTTACGAATTGTTTTCTTCTGGAAGTTTCCATTTCATATTTTCAGACCAGAGTTGACCATGGATAACTGAAACTGTGAAAAATGAAACTGTGAATGGGGATGAGGGCTACTGTATACCTGGTGCCTCCAGAATGCCAGAACCAAAAGAAAATGCTCATCAAGAAAAATCGAGAGGAATCCACTCCTACTTAGACTTACCATATTTCCACTTATGCTGTTGCAACATGTAGGTTTACTTCAATTCTACACTTCTGCCTTTTCTCTCTGCTAAGACTTATTCTTTCTCTTGCTTATTGTTCGTTCCTTTGTTACAGTTTTATTTTCTTGATTTCTCTACTTCTCTTCACCATTCATTCCTTTGCTTCCTGGTCTCTAAAAAAATTAATGTCACCATTCCTTCAACTAGTCTATTTTCTTACCCCAGATCTCCCACCTGCCCCTATTTTTTTACATGTCCACATGACCTTAGCCTTCCTTCTAGAATATAAATCATGGCAAAGCATTCTCTAGAGTTTGCTCACTGGGCAGCTGCTGCATGATTTTCAAGGCTGATGTAGGAACGAAATAATAGGTGGATGAGAGACAGCATAGTAGGAATAAGTACACATAGTCAAGATTTCTTTTGGCGCCCTTCCTCAGTCTTCAGTTCGCTCCCCTTTGGCACAACTCCTGCCCTCTATTTTGAGGTCATTTTTTTCCCTTAGAATTTCATTTTGTACCACCAGCCTCTGGAATGATCCAGTCTCTGGAATGATTGCTTTCTCTTTGCACCCTCTCTCAATTCCACATTTTTGCCTAAACTTTCAAGTTTTGTAGATCATTTTTCTGGAATGATCTTTTCAACCACCATCAGTTTCCTTAAGCAACATTAGAAGGATTTTACTTAAGCAGTGCAACTAACCTTTACCCTTGGATTTTGTTGTTATTTTTACATTTCTAGGGAAATTGAGCACAGCAATCTATATCTACACTAATAAAAGAGATACATGCAAATAGGTTTCACTCTGCTACACCCACCAGCCAATCAGAGCAACTATGCAAATTAAGCCAACAAAGATGGCGGTTACTTTGCATACACAGGCGCAGAGCGAAGACTGAAGGCTCCAGCCGAAGTGAAGACTGAAGACTGAAGACTGAAGAGGCTTGGCTTCTCCGCTGCAGCCAGACCAAAGGCCTGGGTCCCGGGTGCCGGAGGAAAACCGGTGCCAGCAGCCAGGGGAAGGAAGGCCTCTTGTGCGAATCTTTGTGCAATGGGCTTCTAGTATATATATAAGGCTAAGTGTCTTTCTATCTGACCAGTAGCTATGACACGCACTGACAACCAGGGGACAGACACTCAATGCAGCAGCTGCCATGATGTGCACTGGCCATTTAAAAATAAATAAATAAATAAAATAAACATCACCACGGACCTGGTGCCGACAAACCAACACTTGGCTTCCCCCAAGTGGGACACAGGCCCTGCCACCACCGCAGAGTGATACCCCACCAAATTGCAGCCAATGCTGCTGAGACCCCATGGAACACATATGTGGCCCCCAGTCCAGCCCAGCCCAGAAACAGTGGTTGTGGGTGCTGGCTAATGACGTCACATAGCAACACCCAGCTTCCTCTCCCTAGCAACTAGCATCCTCGGAGTTTTTTCAGCTAAGGAACCCAACTTGCTTTATAGCCAGATGCAAACATTTTACAGTTTAACCAAATGTTTGTGAAGCGTTTTCCCATGCCTCATCTCATTTGATCCTCACAGAAGTCCTGAAGTAGGTAGATAAGAGACTCGGTAGAATCCTATTTTCTTTTCATTAGCAAGACACGAATAGCGATATTAAAATATTTCTTCTAATTAATTTCCTTTCAAAGTGCATGAATCCGTGCACCAGGACACTAGCTATTTTTATAAGAGAACAAGAGGAGGACGGAAACTTGGCACAAAGACTCAGGGACTGACTACAGGATGGGGAGTGGCTTGGCAATGCTGAGCCAGGCTACAGTTGTTGTGAAGGCCTGTGATTTAGCTTATTTTCTACAACATAATTTGGGAGACCTGTTTTCCCCTGAGACAAAGGGACAAGATCTCACCTTTCAAATGAATAGCTGAGGAGTTGAAGAGCCTGGGGATTCCCTGCAAGGATGGCCTGTGAACATACTAATGCATTATCAGACCTCTGACTTTTATCTCTTCTACCAGGTATCTGTATCCTGGATAAAAACAGAAAAAGCCAGCACAGGGAGCCAATTACCCCTTAATTTCCATTCCCCCCATTCATGAATTGCTTTGGAGCCAGTTATGCATTTTGGTCTTCCAGAATCTATTTCTTCTCCCTGAACACCCTTGAAGAAAGGCATTGAAATACTCCTGGGTTCATTGTACTATCTGCAGTTTTGTTGTCTGAGCACAAAGGCTAACACCTAACTTCTCCTGAAAATTCTCCACCATAGTACAAACACACACTCTGTCTCCTCACAGCAAGAGTACACTAGAGGGACTTTTCCTCCTTATTTCATGGCTATAGCTCCATATGCCTGAAAAAGCTAAACACCACTATCCTTTTATTCCTCATATCAATAGGTTCACAGCACTTTGACTGAAACCTAGTTCCACTCTTTCAAAGACAAGCATTTTTTTTTAATACCCATCCAAGAATATGCTTTTATTGATTTTAGAGGGAGAGGAAGAGAGAGAGAAACATCTATGTGAGAGTGAAACATCAATCAGTTGCCTCCTGAACTTGCCCCAATGGGAGGGAGAATAATCAAACCCAAAACCTGGGTATATGCCCTGACCTAGAATCAAAACCTCAACACTTGGGTGTAAGGGACAACACTCCAACCAACTGAGCCACACTGGCCAGGGCTCAGAGACAAGCATTGTTAAGGGGATGTCTGCATGGAACCAGTTTCATTAAGAGAACTTCACAACTCTGAGCTCTAACTTTGGAAAATCCATTTCTACCCTGGTTTTCTCTGTCATCATCATGATCAATAATCATAACAATAGAAAATATAGGAGTGTTTCTCGAGGTGTAGTTTATTTGAGGGCTCCTGGGGGTCCCTGAGACTGTTAAGGGGCCCATGGAGTCAAAACTTTCTCAAAATAAAATGAGATTTGCCTTCTTCACTCTTATTTTGTGAGGAGAGTACAGCTGATTTTTCCAAGGCTTTCTGACTTGTTATTTCACAGCAGATTGAATGCAGAAGTAAGTGTGGTTCTGAGTATATCCTAGTAAGCCAGACAGGACCAAGACTAGATTTGCAAAAATGTAAAACAATGCTACTCTTCTCACTAATTATTTCACTTGGGGAAAATATAGTTTTTTTTCACTTAAAAGTTATGTTATCGTGTAATTATTTAAATGACTTCAGAAATAAACCTTTTTAAAGTTTCTTTAAAACACAAAAGCTTTTGCGGTGCTACATAATTTTATAATAATAAAGAGGTACTAAGACAAAAATATTTGAGAATTGCAGACAGAGTAGAGTATTAGCTACATGCCATGTACTGTCCTAAGCACTTAATATGTTTTAATGTATTTATCCTCACCCTGACCCTAGAGCAGGGGTCCTCAAACTTTTTAAACAGGGGGCCAGTTCACTGTCCCTCAGACCGTTAGAGGGCCAGACTATAGTTTTAAAAAAAACTATGAACAAATTCCTATGCACACTGCACATATCTTATTTTGAAGTAAAAAAACAAAACGGGAACAAATACAATATTTGTATTTGCATGTGCCCCGCGGGCCGTAGTTTGAGGACCCCTGTCCTAGAAGATGGATAATTTTTATCTTGATTTTACAAATGAGGACACTGATTGCAGTATTTTGACAATTATAAAGGTTCTTAGACATCAACGAACCAATATAAGAATTGGTATACAATGTAATATAGTGGCAGGTGAGTAAACTGAAAGATGCAATACCTTCTGAATGGGAGTGTTAAAAAAATCATTGAGTTAGGGTTTTCAAAGGTTTTACCCAGAACACTCATCTACGATCAGAATCAAACCTATGTCATGGTAACTGAAGAGTGTCCCTGGTTACTGCTGCATGACTCAAAGTAAAGCCCAAAATAATAATTATCCGGTCCCACTCCTATCTCTGCCACTAACATCTTTATGACATTGGGGATGAATGAAGGTGTTGGACTTTTAATACCCTTTCCAGTTATAACGTTTTTGTATTTTCCAAATCCCCATGTCAAGTAGGTAAGCAGATCTATACAAAACATAAAAGAGTAATATTTATAATTCTTAAACATTCATTTGATTATAAAACTATAGTTGGAAGTGCTGGACCAAAAAAAAAATGATGACACCCATGAAACAGAACAGAATGTATGTAATGACATAATTACCTAGCCATGCCATTCAGGATTATCCTTTTACAGAGGGAATTTTATTTCTCCAGGAAAATATTTGATAAACTGCTTAGCCAGGAAGACCTAAAGGCAAGGTTGAAGAAGTCAAGTAACAAAGACATAGTAAACTAAAATAAAATTCTAGGTCAGAGAGAATAGGAAATCAGAAAAAGATAAACAAATGGGACTACTCAAGCTAAAAAAAATTCCGCACAGCAAAAGAAGCCATCAACAAAATGAAAAGAAAACCCACTGTATGGGAGAACATATTTGCCAATGATACATCCAATAAGGGGTTAATTTCCAAAATATATTAAGAACTTATACAACTCAACACCAAAAGACCAACAATCCAATTAAAAAATGGGTGAAGAGCCTGGCCAGTTTGTTCAGTGGTCAGGATGTCGGGTCTCGGACCAGAGGGTCTCAGGTTCCATTCACAGTCAAGGGCACATACCTGGGTTGAAGGTTCACTCCTCACCCCAGGTAGGAGACAACCAGTCGATGTGAAATCTCACATCAATCTCTCTTTCTCTCTCTCTCTCTCTCTCTCTCTCTCTCTCTCTCTCCCCCTCCTTCTCCCTCCCCCCCTCCCTCTCCCTCTCCCTCTCTCTCCTTTGCTCCCTTCCATGCTCTATAAAGCATAGGAAAAATATCCTCTGCTGAGGATTAACAAAAAATAATAAGAAGAAGAATAAACAAACAAAACTCCTAAAAATAAATAATAGATAAAATACCTTCATAGCTTTACAACAATCTTGTTTTCAGTTTGGTAGAAGTTTCTATAACTTGGGGATGTCACTGTTTGGTTAGGTAAATTATCTGTTAAAAATAAACAGGGTCTTTTTGTTGTTAATCCTCACCCAAGGATATTTTCCCATTGATTTTTAGAGAGAGTGGAAGGGAGTGGGAGAGACAGAGAAAACCATTGATGTGAGAGAGACTTCAATTGGTTGCCTCCTGCATGCACCCTGACCAGGGCCTGGGATCAAGCCTGCAACTGAGGTGGTAAGTGCCCTTGACAGGAATCAAACCCGGGACTCTTCAGTCCTCAGGCCAGTTGCTCTATCCACTGAGCAAACTGGCTAGGGCAGTATTGTGGGGGGTTTCTGAGAAAACCTCTGAGATAGGAAAAAAGCGGAACAAAGATCTCTCAATGTGCAGAAACCGGTCCCCCTGTACAACAGCTTAGACTGTGCACTGCACAGCTCCAGAGAGTTGTTCACATCCTAGGAGACTATGGTGCTCCCCAAGATGTGCAAAAGCAGCAGCCGTGCAGCCCCAAGCAACGACAGTGGACCCCTAAGTCACCAACTGTATGCTGTCGCTCAGCATACATATATATTTTCAGCACTTAAAACTAATGAATACAATTTTACTTACTTTTCCTGATTTAAAAAAAAAAATCCTCCTTTTATAAAGTTTAGTACTTACAGAAAAATCACAACCGTGGGAATAGAAACCACCAGAAAAATACTGCTAGGGTAGCTATTAGAATTGCACTAATTTGCAAATAATTGATGTCTTTACTATATTTTGTCACCCATCTAAGATCCACATTTTGCTAATTTTTCTGCGTTTGAATAAAATCTTGTCATTTGCTTCTTATAACTTCCTGACAACTCTTACGGAGGCTCCTGCTGGATAGCTACTGGTTTTGGTTTTCAATGTGAGCAGCAATTTTTTTTTAGATATGTAAATCTTGACCTTCCAGCTACATTGAACTCTTCTTCTAGATCCACTCTTGTGAACCCTCCAAAACTAGGCTGTTTACCTTTCCTTAAGTTTGTCCTTTGATTCTATACTGAATATCTTTTGCTTGCTGAGTAACTAGCTGGAAACCATATATAAAAATAAAATCTTTGATACTTTGTTATTACTTGTGTTTCAGCCAGAGCAAATGATTAACATTGTGTTTGAAGTTGCTGATGCTATTCTGAAAACTCTGATCCAAGGCAGATTTCATGATAAATAGCAAATCATTATCATGTCCCTCCAAATGAGACATCTAAGTTGTTAAGGAACACTGCAACACATTTTTCACCATATTTTCATTTTGAATAATGTAATTCCATTCACCTTCAGTTACTTTGAGTATATCCTGCTATGAGTATTTCCAACACGTCTTCTTCTATGGCAGTGGTTCTCAACCTTCCTAATGCCGCGACCCTTTAATACAGTTCCTCATGTGGTGGTGACCCCCAACCATAAAATTATTTTCGTTGCTACTTCATAACTGTAATTTTGCTACTGTTATGAATCGTAATGTAAATATCTAATATGCAGGATGTATTTTCATTGTTACAAATTGAACATAATTAAAGCATAGTGATTAATCACAAAAACAATATGTAATTATATATGTGTTTTCCGATGGTCTTAGGCGACCCCTGTGAAAGGGTCATTCGACCCCCAAAGGGGTCACAACCCACAGGTTGAGAATCACTGCTCTATGGGAACAATTATGTCTTACTGAACAGAAGGCTAAGAGTGCATCACAGAGAAGAGCTATTTGAATAGTCCAAAGCAGAGAATTGGATGGTAAGAAATCTTAGTTTTGTAATAGCTAAACACATGCAATAGTATCCTATATAATAAAGAGCTAATATGCTAATGACCATGATGCCCTCACGCCATAACAACTGATCAGCAGGAGGCACGCGCGGGTGGGCAGGGGCTTAACGCTGCATCCATGATGGAGGTGGGGCCGGCTGGGTCTGGGTCTCTTCCCTTTTAATGTGCACGAATTTTGTGCACCAGGCCACTCGTTTGTCTATAATTGTGTATGTGTAACTGAAAGTTAATATTTCTTACATAAGAAAATATTTGCAATTTCAAGTGTCCTTAATGTTAAGCATGGTAAACAGTAGATTAAAAATCAGCAAACTCCTCTAATATTAAATTTGAAAGGAGCCTGAAATTAAAAAGACCACCCAGCTCATCTCCTCCAGAAAAAGGTTCAGTGGTGTGATCCAAGAATGTCTTTTTAAATATGAGATTAAGCCAATGCTGCAGACTGAAGTCAGCCCACAGATATCAACTGATAGCCTCACCTGGTAACTTTGCTAGCTACTGTACATTTCACGAAATATACTTTAAACAGATGGCCCAGAGCATAAGAGGTTAAATGCCACAGAGGACTATTTTTCTTACCAGTCTCACCCACGGTTAAGGGCAGAGGGAAATAGTCTCATTTGGTATTTACCTAGTATTTGAGGATTAAAAATGCCAATTTAGAACTATGCCAGTAGTTTATCTACATGATAATTCCGGAAACTTTATTTGACACATATTTAATATTGGCATGATTACCTGAAGGCAATTAAAATTAAATGCTTTGAAGTATCATAGAACATCTTTATATTAGTTTGTAAGTGCTGCCATCACAAAGTCCCAAATGATTTAAACAAAAACAAAAAAAATCATTTTCTTACAATTCTGGAGGCTCAGAGTCCAAAATGAAAGTGTCAAAATCAAAGGGCTGGTTTCTTCCGAGGCCCCTCTCCTTGGCTTGTAGGTGGCTGTTTTCTCTGTGTTTGTGTACGTGGCCTAATCTTCTCTTCTTTTAAGAACACCAGTCATACTGAATTAGGGCCAATCTGCACGACCTCATTTTATCCTAATTATCCTTTAAAAACCTTATCTCCAAATATAGTCACATTCTGAGGTACCGAGGATTAAGACTTCAACGTATGAATTGGAGATTGGGCTGGGACACAATTCAACTCATAACCATTCCCTATCCAATAACTTTCCCTGCCCCTTATCAGGTGGATCATTGGCAAATATGTTCTCCCATACAGTGGGATCCCTTTTCATTTTGTTGATGGTTTCTTTGCTGTGCAGAAGCTTTTTATTTTGATGAAGTCCCATTTGTTTATTTTTTCCTTTATCTCCCTTGCCCTAGGAGGCACATTGGCAAACATATTGCTATGAGAGATGTCTGAGATTTTGCTGCCGATGATTTCTTCTAGGTTTCAAATCTTGCATTTAAGTCTTTTATCCATTTTTAGTATGGTATGGTATAAGTTGGGTATGGTATAAGTTGGTGGTCTAATTTCATTTTTTTTTTTTGCATGTACTTGTCCAATTTTCCCAGCACCATTTATTGAAGAGATTGTCTTTTCTCCATAAAGAACTTATATAACTTAACAAAAGGAAGGCAAGCAATCCAATTTAAAAAATGGACAAACGACCCAAATCAACACTTTTCCAAAGAGGACATATACATAGCTAAGAGACATATGAAAAAAAAATGCTAATAGTCACTGATCATCAGAGAGATGCAAATAAAAATGACAATGAGGTACCATCTCACACCTGCCAGAATGGCTACCATCAACAAATCAATAAATGACAAGTGCTGGCAAGGATTTGGAGAAAAGGGAGTCCTAGTACACTGCTGGTGGGAATGCAGACTGGTGCAGCCACTGTGGAGAACAGTATGGAGATTCCTCACAAAACTAAACAATGAAACTGCCATTTGACCCAGTGATCCCACTTCTAGGAATACATCCTAAGAATCCTGAAACTCCAATCAGAAAGAATAGATGCACCTTATGTTCATAGCAACCCTGGTTACATAGCTAAGATTTGGAAACAGCCCAAGTGCTCGTCAATAGATGAGTGGATAAAAAAGCTGTGCTACATTATACAATGAAATACTATGCAGTCATAGCATTCCATTGTGAAAAGAAGGGTCTCTTACCCTTTGAAACAGCATGCATGGACCTAGAGAGTATTATGCTAAGCGAAATAAGCCAGTCAGAGAAAGACTAGTATCACATGATCTCACTTATATGTAGACTCTAATGAACAAAAGAAACTGAGGAACAAAATAGATCTAGAGACATGGAAGCATGGAACAAACTCACAAATCTCAGAGCGGGATAAGGAAGAGAAATTAATCAAAGAACTTATATGCACATATGCATAACCCATGGACACAGACAATAGTGAAGTGAAGGCCTGTGGAGGGGGTGGCAGGAGTGGGTCGTAGGGGTCAATGGGGGGAAAACGGGGGACATATATAATATTTTCAACAATAAAGATAATTTTTTTTATAAAAAGAACTGTCCCTACCTAGTTTTCAAACTCCTCCCTTGTGGTTCTTCCTTTTGCTCCCTGATCTCCAGTCCTTTGGCCCTCCTCTGGATTACTAAGAAGTGCTGAGATTTCTTCTGCACTAGCTCCCTAGACTGCACTGCCTGCCTAACTGTGCCTCACCAACGCCTTGTCCTTCTTAAGGTCTCAGTTTACATGTCTCTGCTCCACAGAGTAGAATATCATGTCGGGCTCCCTCTTCTTTCATAGTTTTCTGTACATTTTACAGTACATTACACATTATAGTGTGTACAGAGGCATTTATTTGCATAAGCATTTAAGTCAATCATGATATTTATGAAATGCCTAATAGGTACTAAGTAAAATAATTAAAAGTGATATGCTCCCTGCCTTAATTAAGCTTACAGAGATTAAAAATGTCTTTTATAAACTTTTATTTACCACACATTTATCATGTGGCGTGTCATGTAGAGGTTCAAATATGGACAAGACAGAGTTGAAATGAGACAGGCTGACTAGATTGGAACAAGGCCTCCCAGGGGAGCACCTAAATTAGAGACTCTTATCAGCATACAGGAGTGATCAGGCCTGAGACACTGTTTTGGAAAACAAAGTGTTCAAAAAACTAAGGTAAGCACCAGGACTACCAGTTTGTTGATTTATGATGAGAAACAGAGGTCAGATGTGCCAAAATTCTGGCATCAGCATAACAAGGAAAGTCTTATAAAAAGTCAAAATAAGAAAGTTATCTAGTGGACATGCGTATTAAGTAGATGAATCAACAAATTAAATGATTAGCAGCCAGATTATGCTGTTTTGTCTTATTTATCTCTACAACAGGGACAATATTGATAATGGAGCACAAAGTTGATGGCCAAGTTCTGATTGTCTTGCCATTATCTTTCTTTAGAAAAATTATACCTTAAATTTGGTTACCATTGAATCTTACAATTTTGTGTTTATTATGTCACTTAAGGTCATTTTTACTGTTACATTTTATGTGGACCATAAGGATATGCTTCAGTTTAGCATGTTCTTTGTCATTTCCTAGCCTCCATACCAACAGCACAGAAATAGCACCCTTCATTGCCAAGGAAGTACAAGACTCATTACAAGACCCTTCACAAATAACCTGCTTTACTTTGTACATTCTTGTGGTAATATGGTGATGCTCTCTGAAGGGCTGTCTGCTCTAAGTGACATTTTTCCTCAGATATGAACATCTGAATTATTCTGTTTCATCACATTTTTTTAATATTCATGATCATGAACACATTACATTAAGCATTATGGACTATTCAAAAGAAGCACCAAAATTGTATCCTGACTCATGAGAAATCTTAATTTTAGTTGGGAAAAGTTCTTCATAACTTCATTCAATGCTATTCTGTGCCTGAAACTGCAGTTACAAAAGGAAAAATAGTGAAATAAGATTATGGAGATCAGTGTGGGGTGGAACAAAGATAAGAAGATGTCTTGTAGAAAGGGAGGTGAGTTGGATTTTGTGGGATATTTAGAATGGATAAAGGAGGTGGGGAGAAGCTTCTAGACTAGGGGCACAGCAAGAAGAAGGACAGGTGGTAAGAATGAATATAGTGAGTGAGACCGAGAGGAGAATGTAATGCAACCGATGAGGTTGCAGCCAAGAGACGAACGTATCAACAAAAGAGAAGAAGTAGCATGTCAGGTCTGAACATTCCTTATCCTTCCAGGCCTCACAAAAGTTTCAGGAGGTAGGCATTAGTCTCCCCATTTTACTGCGGAAACTCAAGTGCACACACAAACTCTCCCTCAGCTAGGAAGCTCTGCATCAAAACTCTAGGAAGGGGCAGTGCCGGATCTGTCTCTTGCTTCAAGAGTGTTTGGACGGAGGAGACCCAGGGACGCCCCTTCTTCCAGCCTCCGACCACCCTCCTGCATCTTATCCAGTCACCACCTCCAGAACCACCCCCAGGACTAGCCAGGACACTGCTTTATTTCTACCTCACTCCTTATTGCCGAACAACCAGGAGCTCCCAAACTCATCAGAATCACTCCACTGAGATGGAGGCTGCGGTCAACCGCCTGGCCAGCCTGCACCTGGGGGCCTCCCACACCCCACACCTACCTCTCTCCGGGCTTCTACTTCGGCTGTGACCATGTGGCTGGGCCTGGGCCACTTTTTCCAAGAGTTGGCAGAGAAGAAGCAGGAGGGCAGGTGCTGGGCGTCTCTTAAAGTTGCAAAACAAACGCAGGGGCCGCATTCTCTCCAGGTTGAGTGGGCAAAACTCAGGACGCCATGGAAGCCGCCCTGGCCTTGGAGAGGAACCTGACCCAGGCCCTTGTGGAGCTGCAGGCCCTGGGTTCCCCCCACGCAGATCCTCGGCTCTGGGACTTCCTGGAGAACCACTTCCGGGGTGAGGAGGTGAAACTCATCAAGAAGATGGGCGACACCTGACTCACCTCTGCAGGCTGCCGGCCCCCAGGCTGGGCGGGGCGAGTATCTCTTTGAAAGGCTCACCCCCAAGCATGACCAGGAGCCTGTGGAGCCCAGAGGCCTGGGAGGGGCCCCTCTGCGTCCCCTGGTGTCTGGCTTTTACCTGAGCCTCTCCCTGAAGCTACTAGCCATTCTTTTAACCACCCTGAAGCCCTCTCCCATGCATTGGACCAAATGAAACAATAAAGCTTTTCACAGCAAACACACACACACACACACACACACACACACACACACACACACAAACACACACACACCCTAGGAAGGAAGCACTGTTTTTCTGTTTTTCTCAAGGAGAGTTAAGCAGACAGCTCTGTCCCACTGGGCAAAGGAACCCTGAAGTGACATTACGCAGGGATCACACACCGGGAGCCACCGACGGCATGTCTTGCTGACATTTTTGACCCACAGCCTTTGTTTTTCTTTTCAACTTTTGTCACTGTCCTATCTAAATAACAGGGCATTTCTCATAAAACTGCTGGGTCTGCCTTCCAGCTGGGATGTATCAGAAGACAGGAGCCCTTCAGGTGAGGCAAGCCCTCTGCAGTTATCACTGGCTGACTCGGACGTTCCCCTCAGGTCCAGAGCCAGCTGAGCTGCACATGGTATTGCTGCCTCGCATCCGTTTCCTTTGGCCAAGCAGCCTGCAATGACGTTAACTGGGCACTAGCCCCTCCTGCAAGCGCAGGCCCTACGCAGCACTCCCACGCAAATGAAAACTCTTGATGTGACAGCCCTTTTGATCAATCTCTGTGCACCCCTTAGCTAAGACCCCTGTGAACTGACCAGTCTGACCCAGCCCAGGAACTCCAAATCACTCCAGCCACGGACCATAATAAAGACAGGTGCCCCAGGTTCTGTTGCTTTCTGTCTGCACTCTGCCTTGACCTCCCCGTACGGCCTCTTGTAGTACGCTGTGTACTTCCTCCAGGACCCGTGAGGAGTAGACTTCTCTAGTTCACTTTCTCCTTGGGGTCTGTTGTTGAACTGTCACTCACCATCCAGCACCCTGTACCCCACTGAGCAAATGTTAATTTAACAAAATCATAGCAACTCATTTTTGTCAACTAATTCTTCCCCCTTCGTTTAAAAATGCAAACTCTGATTTAGGACACAGGGCTCTAATTTAAGGCATTGTGCTAAGAATTTAGGCTTAGGGTAAGCCTCTTCCTTCTCAGGAGCTCTGGGTGTGGGTGTGTATGTGTGCCTATGTGTGTGGGTGTGTCTGTATGCCTGTGTGTGGGGGGGATATATGTGTGCCTGTGTATATGTGCCTGTGTGTGTGTGCCTGTGTGTGGGTGTGCCTGTATGGGTGTGTGGGGGTGTTAACTGCCTCTGATTTACTTTGTTGATGAGGAAGGGATCCCTGAACTAAGGTTAGGGGTATGGCTGAGCACATGACATCATTAATGGACAGGTGATATCAACAGCAGTTTTTTAGTTATACATACTCACAATCCAGAGTGTTCTCCACACACCACAGAGGGACACATGGGGTTTGCATTCAAAAACAGTGAACAATCAAGTTCTATGAGAGGCAGTCCTTGTAGTATCAGGAGGACGGGGTGCCCAGTCAGTGTGACTCAGTGGTTGAGCGTCAACCTATGAACCAGGTCACAGTTCAATTCCTTGTTAGGACACATGCCAGGGTTGCGGGCTCGATCCCCAGTAGGGGGCGTGCAGGAGGCAGGCGATAAAAAATCTCATTGATGTTTCTGTCTTTTCCTCCCTTCCTCTCTGAAATCCATAAAGATATTTTTTTTTTTAAAAAAGAGGATGGGGCGCCCCCTGGTTCTCAGGGGAGTGTGTGGTTGGCTCCTTTGAATAATTCCAGGCACTGTCAGGAACGGGAACTGGAAGTGAGCAAAAAGCAGGCACTGTGCTTGGTTCTTGAAGAGGAGGGTTATTTGGAGAGAACCTTATCTGTGGGGGCAGAGTTGCGAGGGAGCTTGTGGTGGTTCCACCATTCAAGGCCATCCCAGGTCTACCAAATGTCAAGGCAGCACATAATACTGAGCCTTAATTTTAGGCTTTAAGTCAGTGTGTGTGTGTGTGTGTGTGTGTGTGTGTGTGTGTGTGTGTACATGTGTCAAGGTGAAGTGAAGTGAACATATGGCCACTGAGTGTTTGGGGAAACAAGGGACCCTGGAGGCT
This sequence comes from Myotis myotis, assembly GCF_014108235.1. NCBI lineage: Eukaryota > Metazoa > Chordata > Mammalia > Chiroptera > Vespertilionidae > Myotis > Myotis myotis. The sequence goes on from NW_023416315.1 coordinate 10,690,340, forward strand.
GACAAGATCAAAGGCAGTGCCGTGCCCGCCCCCTTCCCTCCTCACACAGTCCCGCACTCCTCCGTCTGTAAACCCTGTGCCACCTGTCTGCAAGGAGGTAAGCACAAACATCCGGCGTATTGAAATACTTTTGGAGCAGTTTGACCCAGATCTAACAGTACATGATTCTAGGCACATGTACAAGGCAAGCACACGGCAGCAGGCATGGTTTCACACTGAGGAGGGCTCAGGCGTAGTCCCAGCCACGTTGGACACCGGTGAAAGTTGGTCGGCAGGAGTGTTATTTTATTAATGGTTAATTCTGCGCCTGCACTCCTATCCCCATTCCAATTAAGTATAAAATACACATCTCAAGATTTGATGCCAAACCGTAAAGGCTAGAGACAAGCCTCGCCATCCAGCAGTAAATATTAAGGGAAAGATTTAATGTAAACGGCAGCATATGGCAGTGCTGATGATTTCTCATAAACTACATGGACTAATTTAGAAAGGGGAAAAAAAAAAAAGGCATAGAAGCCTTCAAGGAAGTAATAACCCAGAGGTAAGAAATATTGATTAGGGAAAAATATTATCTTAATCAAAATATGTCTTTTAGCTGGAAGTTGTTTGGGTTCCAGAAAAAGGGAACAAAGTATGTTTCTAAGATGCACATTTTTTCCTGTGGTTTTTGTTGAACAATGAGCAAGGCCATCACTCTTTCTGAAGCCTTTGCTCCATAAATCAAAACAAAGGCTTTACTAATCCCGTAGGAAACCGTATTTACAACTCTGATGAAGAGTAAGCAATGTTAATTGTTTTTAAATACCTTACTCTATACCTGTGACTTTGGGTATTTCTTGAAGATAGATCCTGATAAATTTTATAGGACTTGCCACACACTATGTTTTCTTCTAATGAGAGCATCTTACTTCTGATCTTTTTCATCTCTGTCTTCAGAGGCAAACGATTCAAAATAACTTGTTCCTGTTAAGCATTTGCTGGTGCTCCGGCAACTTATTTTTTACTATCTTTCCAGATTTAAGCTTAATCTTTTAAACATTACAATCAGACAGTGTTTAAATATGCCTCATGTATTTTTTAGGGATTTTTAAAAATCAAAATTTAAACTGAATTTAAAGTAGGTGAGAGTTACTTCAAGTCCTAACACCATTCCCGTTTTTCCTTTATCTTATCACGTGTGGCTGTCCTCAACATTTTGCAGACCAAAATACCTCGTTTTCATTCGCCATTTGGACTGCATGAAGAATATTATTCGTAGGAGAAACTGCCATGGGAACACGTGACACCATTTTGCATCCTCTTCGGGGAGAAGCAGAAACAGTGCTAAGTGATGTGTGAAGAATGATGGGGGGAAAGCAAAATCAGAACATACTTTCTCACTACTCACTCCGTGTCTAGGTACACAAAGTAAGAAGTTGATAAATTATCCAATAAATGTAGTCATTATAGCCGAGAAAATGCAGGTGTAATTGATGAACAATGACCCAAATCCTTCAGGGATCCAAGTCCCTCAGAACCCCAGGCCCGATTCATGTGTAAACACTGGCTGTCCCCAAGGTGCCCTTCCCTGACCTGTGTATGCCTTCCCTCACTCTGATTCTGAACATATTTGCAAAACCTTTCTGTTTGAGGAAAGCTACAATCTTTAGTTTTGCGTGCAAAGTAAAGAAAAATAAAACTGGATTGTTTTGAATCAAATCTTTTTTTCCTTCATCCAAATATGCAGTGAGCACCCCCTGTCGGCTGCCCAGCAGCAGCGAGTCATAAACATGCTGCCTTGTCGGTTGCCATGGCCAGGACACAAAGAAGGCAGCAAACCAAAGGGCCATGGCCATTTGCACGCCTGTATCACCAGTGGGGGAGGGGAAATCAATATTTGCTTGATAGAAAAGGAAAGCACGGATAGGGAAGGAAGTTTATTCTCAAGCTTTTAATAGGGTATCTTAACACTAGGAAGGGAAACATTTCTCTTTCTCTTTCTTTCTTTTTTTAAACTTAAAGCTATATTCACTTCTAGTGTTAGATGCGTTTCTGAAAGGAATAGTAGGGGAGCAAACCTAACACATATATTTGTTTGGCTAAGGCCACATCTGACATTTTAAGTTGTACTTTTCCTCTATTTTATGCAAGTCAAGGGCTAAGAAATCTATTGTAAATTCTAGGTTTCCCCCCTTCCATGTTTTCATTTTTATTCTCCTTCCATATTTTCAAGTAAGATGGGCATTGAAGGGGGGAAATGGTTAGGAGAATAATGCATAAGCACATATATGCTTCCATTCTGATGTCCTAAGGATTGAGTCAGTAGAAATAGATTTCCTTTCTATTTATCATAAATATGCTTCCAGCCCCTTCAAGTCTACCTGCTAAAATCTGGTTTTACTCATCTACAGAGAAAGATAGATTTTACTTTAAAATTCTGTTTTAAAAGTACAATAATGGATTACTTTTAAGACAATAAATACTTTATTAATCCTGCCAGTAGAGGAATAAGATGAATTTTTCTCCAAGTAACCTCTTCTGTTGGAAAGTTTAAATATTCATTTTTTTATTCTCAATGATATCTTTCCCTAATTATAAATTTTAAATATATGATCAGTGAGCGGCATGGCAAGAACACTAGACTAAAAATTAAAAGACTTGTGTTCTAATCCTGCCTTTGCCAGTTTCTATCCCTATAACCATGCAGGCCATTTAATCTCCCTAAGTTTCAATTTCCTAATTTGAGATATGGAAGTCATTAATTTGACCATTAATTCAAGATACATTAGATGACAATTACTAGAGGAATTAGCTCTCCTTGCCATGTGGGAGAGAGACTTAAAATAATAACAGTGAGCTTGTATTGAGCTTCTGCTATGTCCCAGTCACTGTGAATGTCAGTGATTGACTCACAGGAACTCAGAGAAGCTCAGCTCTGAAATCAGACTTGGTCTCAATCCCATATCTGCCATTTTTCCATCCAGGGAAACTAGTTAATATTTCTGAAACTCTGTTTCCTTATATACTAGTAGAAACATTGGATTGTTTACTCAAAGTCACATGAATGGAAAATGACAGGGACAGATTTGGAATACAATCACGCACTGGAGGAGCACGATTTAGAGTGAATTGCCACAAGCAGAACATTGTAATGCTGTTCAACTTCCTTCTTTTATTTTTCACTAGAGGCCTGGTGCATGAAATTCGTGCACTGGGGGGAGGGGGGATGTCCCTCAGCCCAGCCTGCACCCTCTCCAATCTGGGACCCCTCGAGGGCATTCTGACATCCAGGGATCTAGCCTAAACTGGCAGTCGGATATCCCCCTCACAATCTGGGACTGTTGGCTCCCAACCACTCACCTGCCTGCCTGCCTGCTTTCCCCTAACCACTTCTGCCTGCCAGCCTGATCACCTCCTAATCACTCCCCTGCCAGCCTGATTAATGCCTACCTGCTCCCCTGCCAGCCCAATTGCCCCCAACTACCCTCCCCTGTTGGCCTGGTCACTCCCAACTTCCCTCCCCTGCAGGCCTGGTTGCCCCCAACTGCCTTCCCCTGCTGGCCATCTTGTGGTGGCCATCTTTGACCACGTGGGGGCAGCCATCTTGTACCCACATGGGGGTGGCCATCTTGTGTGAGTGTGTGATGGTCAATTTGCATATCACCTCTTTATTATATAGGATTCTATTCCTTGAATGGCCCTAAATGTCATTCTAAAGGGCTGAGACATTACCTTGAAGTTAAAGGGGAGGTAGTGAAATAGTATGAGGAGGGAAACATGATCATGATTAACTCACCAGAATCTTGAGAGAATTTAAGAAGCACCTATATATGAACAAAATACATTTGTGTAAAGCATTATGATTCTATTTGTAGGTGATCATGTAAGGAAAAAACCCACAGACTATTTCTTACTCTGATATTTCAATATTGGGTTCTAATATGATATCCCACGAGGATAAAGTAAGACTACTTCCCTACAGTTCAGAGATATGAGAGGAGGAAACTTTTTAGGTGTCAGGCATAGAGGAAAAAAATATACAGGAGAAGAAATTAAAAATTGGAAACGGAGTCAGTGGCCAGAGGTAAACCTTTCCTGTCTCCAGTCATCACTTCCTTTGGCCTGGATTCTAAGAAATGCTTGAAAACTGTCTACATTGGTGTGGAAAACTGACCTCTGTCAAGGGAGGCAGCCAGTCCTTCTCACCTGAAAATTCTCTCTCCAGTGACAGCCGTGGAGCATTGTAATGTGATGAAGTTGCAGTGATATACGTGGAGAGCATGAATAAGGATAATTTTGTTGCCTTAAAGAGAGGCACCCATTTTACTGTTGCTATAAAGCAAATATAAATCTACAATGGCACTTAAGTTCAATATCTAGTCCTTGACAATCAGGAATATGTTCCAACTAGTGTGACATCTAACTAGTTCATTTATTGCCAAAATGTAACAGGATTATGTTAAACTTTGGTTATAATTCCTAGTGCATGCAGTGCCTGATTTCATTATTTCATTTGGGGCTGAAAGTCGGGGGGAGGAGGGGGGACGTGAGGGGTGAGCAGTGCTATTATGAAAGGTCTGCATGCAGTGAGTATAGCTTTTCTAAATCTGGGTCATGGGTTCATAAAAGGCTTATGATCTATCCAGATGCTTTGTCTGAGTCTACAGAATGAAAAGAATGTAGAAAAGCTATTGTTTGGGGAAATGCTTTGCCTGTTCTTCATACCTGATAAGTTCAGGTATTAACTTCCTCTGTAACGCAGTCGCCCAATTAGAGTGCTCTACTTAAAATGTGTGTCTTTTGAATGTCACATAATCTTTTCAAAAACCGTAGGTCTCCCATTTCTGGAAAATTCCTCTCCCTCATGGATTAGGAAGGTGGTTCTCTCCCTTAATAGCGACAGCCTCCTCCTCCAGGACAGATCTGTTTGCCTCCACTTGACCCTGGGGACGGGGCTTGGCTTTAATTCCCTGAAACCTACAGATACACTCTCCACCCTGGGAGAGGCTCTTAGCTCCAAATGTATTTCCTTAGAAAGGTTTACTGAGAAGAGGAGAGGGAGGAAAAGAGCACAACTCACCACAAAGCCAGGCACTTGAGCAGTTTCTTTCAAGCACCACTGAATGGCGGGGAGCCGACCTGCACCGATCAAGATTCTGACATCGGACCCAGCTACGCGGTGGCTTCTTAGCCAAGGGCTGCCCACGGGTGAGCGCTGGGGCCTCCGGGCTCTGGGGTTTCGTCAATTATTGAAGGAGTTTGGGGAGAAAGAGAGGAAATAGGAAGGACAGGCTGTTTCTACGAAGCGGAGAGAATTGATACAGCCCTGGAGTGGAAATTTTCCTGGGAGATCCATCCCACTGGCAAGGCTGTGATTAGGCGCCAGGCACTTCCATCAGAATTTATCAATAAAGGTCGGGGACCTGATCTATCGGAGGCTCTTTGGTGCATCGTTTACTCTGGGTTTCTTAAAGTGCAGTTAATGCCAAATTTTACTCCTCAGGAAATATTATAGGAAAACGCCTTCATTGAGCCACACAGGTTGAATGTTTGTGGCTAAACTACAATGACGTTTGTGACAATGCAGGGTAGTTTTTTACTAAAAATAATAATTTAAAAAAATGTACATGTTGATAGAATAGAAGAAGCCTTGGGAAGCCACCCAGGCCAACCCCCATTCCTGCACCCACCCACTCCCCCACACTGTGAGGGTAGGGAATCTTGTATTAGTCATATTTGTATTATATTATCAGTGCCTGGCACTGGGCTTAATTAACATTGGTTAACAGTTAAGTACTTTTATGTAAAACTGTCCCTTAATTTGGGGGTTGATGTGTCTACCCTTACTACGTACTAATTGTTAAATGAATGAATATCATCTGTGTAAATGAATAATAGTAGCCTTGCCTTTGAACAATCATTAAAGAAAATGACATAGTAATAATATATTGATAATATTTCTGAGTGAATAGGGATCTTAGACACATTTCATCAATGAAAGAATCCAGTAACAATGGCTCAGAACAAGTTTAGGGGAGCTCTGGGACAAGCTGCTGCCCCATATAATTCTTTGAATAGGCTGAATAAAAATTCTCCCAGAAACCTTCTTGCAATAAACCATGAGAGAAAGTATTTAAGCACACTTTACTCTCACAATATTAACTACATATCAACCAGACTTAGTGTACAGTGAGTCCTCACTGTTTATAGGTTGTGAAACTTTAAGCGAAATAACTTAAAAACAATTTTACCATAGGATAATTGATGTAAACAAGAATTAAGTTTCTAAGACATATCCTCAATATTATGACAAAATGATGTTGAATGAAACGATGTTATTCAAAGACCTGTTAAATTATAAATGTCAGTATCTTACACATGGAGTGAAGAAGAGCTACCTGACAACATTAAGTGGGGGTTGTGTCAAGTGAATAGCCAACAACCTTTACCCTTCAGGAATTCACACCCTGTTACAATAGGAGAGGACTTTTTGGTTGAAATACCTGTTATCTACAAGGTAGCACAGATCTTGCATGACCAGTGGATCTGGGAGTCACTCTGGCATGATTTCTAAGAGTTTCAACTAGGCTAGTCCAATTCATGGAATGCAGGACAAGCAAACACAGAAAAGAGCCATTATTATAGAATGAAATGACTCTGGGTTTATAGATGCATTAAAAGCATTGATCCTCCAGTCATTTTGCAGCTATGCGGCACTTGGAGCATAGTATATAACTGTTAGCAGTGAGCCCTTTCCCAGGTATGAAATTACACTGAAATTACACCAGGTCTTCAAAGACTATCAATATTAAAGGCTATTTTCTTCAATCCTGAGGTTTAGCATACAAGAAGCATCTCAGATAACATTTACAAATTGTGGGCCAAAGTGCAAACTTAGCAACATTTTAGATCATTAGAAAAAGAAAAACCTATAATTCATTTCAGTTTGCTCGTGGAAAAGGAAAGATTTCCAAGTATTATAAGATGAGAACTCAAAGAAGGTAGAAATTCAATCTCTGAGAATAAACTGTACCTTATTTAGGAAGGGTTGTAACGCAAAAAGTCATGCATAAGTCTTGGTTGTCCAGTGCTTTATTCCTTTCTACCAACAAGCAGGAAACTTCTCTTTCAGCCACATGACAAATAAGTGTCTATGTATCACGTTGAACTCAAATGAGAATACTGCCGAGGCCGTTGCATGTAGGTTTTTGGCTGGCTGCCTGGTTGGCCTCAGGACTTCCTTGAACACTCTTTCCTTCATAGTCATCCCACCTCCAGGTCAACCAGGAATGGGAACCCAAGGCTAGTACTCTACTGACCTGGTCCCTGAACCAGATAAGAGTATCTTTGAAGAGCTCAGTATTGTAGTTTCTCCTGAACTTGAAATTGCCTTTCAAACCGGCTCCTGGTCTGATATCCAGCTAATCTGTGATTGCTTATCTGAAACCCAGCAAAGAAGGCATGGTAAAATCAGTTGCTGGCTGAAATTTAGCTGCTATCAGAAGGGTGGCAAAATCCCGCAGGCCAGTGAGGGGACATGTCAAGGAGAGATGGCCAATAGTAGACTCATCCAAAGAGCAGGGCGTCCATCCAGCCCTGTCTCTAGTCTCAGATACCTTTCCTTAATCCCCTTGAGATGGGAATGAAGACCATTACCCTGGTTACCAAAGCCCACTTGCCAAAGCCAAGGGCAGGGAAGATATGACATAAAGATAGCTTGGAGGAGAAAGCCAATTTGTGTGTGTGTGTGTGTGTGTGTGTGTGTGTGTGTGTGTGTGTGTGCATATATCAGTTAAATGAATTAGGGCTTTTTAAAAAAATTTGTTTACTTTTTTTAAATTGACTTTATTGGGGTGGCATTGGTTCTCAAAACCATAGAGGTTTCAAGTGTACAACTCAATAAAACATCATGTGCCCATTGCCCCCACACTGACAGCTGTCAGAGAGGAGGGGGTTGAAGGACTGGATGAAAGAAGATGAAGGGATTAGCCAAAAATCATATATATAACACATAGACACAGACAACATTGTGGTGATAGCCAGAGAGAAAGGGGGTAAGTAAAGGGAGTGGGAATGGAAATGAAAAAAAAAGGGGCTTTTTAAAAAAAAACAAACAAACTGTAAACATCAGAAAACTAATTTGAACTTGTTTCAACAACAACAAAAAGTTTCTGGGATATCTTACAGAATCAGGGATAGTTTGCCCTCTCTCAGTCTTAATTCCAAAAATCCCAGAGAAGGAATGAAGATCAACATACTGTATCCAGTAAGTAGAAGAACTTCATAAGGCACTATGTGGGTGGTGGCCAGAAGCATGAGGTAGTAGGAAGACATATCCTAGGAAAGGGTGCTAGACAAACAATGGAATAAATATCTGCCACAACATATCATAAATATTAAAAACAGGTTTTTCAACAGCATTAGGCCTTCTCAACTGCAACAAATACACCTCGGATGGAAAAAACCTTGGTCAGCCTTGGCAGAGAGCGGTCCACCGTCCACATCAACTGATGGTAGGGCATGGTTTTCTTCTCCATGGCAATCTTATCTGAAAGACCTTCCCACTCACCTGCACCACTGACAGGCACTGAAGCACAATGAAGAGAAGGGGTTGGGGGGAGCAGTGTCTCTAGAATGAGATGGAGTAAGAGCTGGCTTGTGAAAACAGCAAGGCCAGAAAAATCCCAGCTTGAAGAGTAGGATCTATAAGAATCATAGTGGGGGAAAGGCGTGAAAGGAAGAGCATTCCAGATGGGCTTGGAAGGAGTTTGGCAGGAGAACAGAGGGGTTCCTCCAAAACTTTCCAGGCATTTATATATCAAAGAAGAAATTGGTTTTATACCATCTAGAGATGTCAGGCTTTAGTTCTTGCACAGCTACATAAGTATGGTGGGGACTGGGCAGCTATATTTCCCCATGAGCTATCAAACCAGTTAGAAACATCACGTGGCAACCTAACAAGGATGACCTAAAGATTCAGGTCTGGCTTTTAGTACATGTCATCTCATGCATTCATTTTGTGAACTTCCTTCTTTCTTGTAGTCTTTTTTTTTAGGCTGGGAATTTTTTATTTTATTTATTTAAAATTTTGTTTTATTGCTTAAAGTATTACAAAGAGTATTACATATGTCTCCTTTTTTCCACCCCCCTTGACCTTCCCCCCGCCTCCCCTACCCCCCACCCAGTGTCTTGTGTCCATTGGTTATGCTTATACGCATGCATACAAGTCCTTCAGTTGATTTCTTACCACCCACCCCCCTTGTAGTCTTCTTAATATGCTCTCTTTTTAAGGGATAAGGCTTTCCCTGTCATAGTTAAAGCAACAATCAAAGGACCCTAGATGGTGACTGCCATAAATGGTGATTAAGCCCCTCGGTTGTCACATTTCCATAAATGACTGAAGTCCAGCAGAAACACAATCAAGTAAAAAACAAAACCTTGTGATGATTAAGTGTAGTTTTCTTCATGAAAACTACAAAACCATTAAACCAACATCTTGATGTTTTTACTTTATGTAATTACTGGAACTACAACAGTTACGTTTTCTCTTTCCTAACATGTATAGATTCAATAGTACTGTGGATTAAATAGTTTTCTGGCTAAAAAACATGTACATTACTGTTTATACAAAAAGTAAACATTAGGTTTCAATTAATTAACATACTGGTTATGTTAAACTTTGGAAGACAATTGAGAACTGCCATTGCTTTCATGTAGTGTAGCCAACCCTTCCTCCTCCTCCTCTTTTCTCCTCTTCTTCTTTTTCAATGTTTGTGTCTTTGTGTTTGAAGGACTCATATATATGGAAGAGAAAGGCTCTTGTTCCACAAACATACCTTGAAATTGGATTCTTGCTGAAAAATGGACCTTGTTTCACAAATGATATTTGGATCCAATGGCAGGATGTGTTTAAGTATTTTGTTTCAAAATTTTGATTGAAAATGAAAGATTCTCTATAAAATAATACATTTTCTTGGCACAGCTAAACACCTGGATTCAGAACAGATTGAATTCATGCTTTAAGTTAAAAAATTAGTTTTGTGCTTTCCTGTCAAAAATATGAAAGAAGTTCAGTAAATGGATTGCACATAAGCAGTCTATGTCTGGGGAAAACTCAAACAGATGGCCTTTGAAATATTTGTTAGTAAGACATATAATAGGAATCTGAAGGATGAATAAAAGATTTACTACAGTATTCAAAATGAGCACATTAGTATATTCTTGCTATTTCCACAGAACTCTTCTTATAACAACTTCAAAGGTCCACTGACCAATCCATTCTATTTCTGCACATTTTTCTAAGGAAGTATTTATAAATTGTACAAGTGTGCACAGACACAATGTTCACCACATGTGGTTTATAATAACAAAATACTGAAAGTAATATTCAAAAGTGGGGGATTGGGTGCATAAATTATAATTCAATTTGGTAGAAGACTATAAGAGCACAGACAATTATGTAGCTCTCTATATATTTTACTTGTGTGAAATTACATTTTTTATATGTTAACAAGTAAAAAAAAAAAGTTCTATAGAACTGTAGAGTATAATCTAAATTATATTTAAAACTCACACATAGATAGTCTCCTGTATATTCATATGAGAAAAATAATATGGAAAAATAATCCCAAAGTACCATTTTGCACCCCCACTGGCAATAAATGAGGGTTCTTATTGCTCTATATCCTAACCAGCATTTGCTGTTGCCAGTGTTCCAGATTTTGGACATTCTAATCAGTGAGTAGTGGTATCTCATGGTTGTTTTAACTTGCATTTCCCTGATAATTTATGATGTGGAGAATCTTTTTCATATGCTTATTTGCCATCTATGTCTACTTTAGTTAGATGTCTGTTTAGCTAGATGTTTGTTGAGGTGCTAATGTCAATGGTGTTGTGTTTTTGGCCCAATTTTTAATCAAGTTCTATGTTTTCTTATGAGTTCTTTGTATATTTTGGGTAAATTCTTTATCAAATGTGCCATTTGCAAATATTTTCTGCCAGTCTCTGGCTTGTCTTCTAATTCTCCTGACATTGTCTTTCACAGAGCTGAGGTTTTTAATTTTAATGAAATTCAGCTTAACAATGACTTCTTTGTGGATCATGTCTAATTTGATTCCATTGATCTGTTTGTCTGATCTTTCACCAATACCCATGTCTTGATTGCCATAATTTTATAGTAAATCTTGGAGTTGAGTAACATCAACCCAACAGCTTTGCTCTTGTCCTTTAATACTGTGTGGACAATTCTGGCTATTCAATATTGTGTTGGATATTTTGCTTCTCTATAAAACTTTAGAATTATTTTGTTGATATCCATATAATAATTTTCTGGGATTTTTAAAAAAATATATTTTATTGATTTTTTACAGAGAGGAAGGGAGAGAGATAGATAGTTAGAAACATTGATGAGAGAGAAACATTGATCAGCTGCCTCCTGCACATCCCCCACTGGGGATGTGCCCGCAACCCAGGTACATGCCCTTGACCGGAATCGAACCCGGGACCTTTCGGTCTGCAGGCCGACGCTCTATCCACTGAGCCAAACCAGTTTCGGCTTTTCTGGGATTTTTATTGGAATTGCATGGAGTTTGTAGACCCCATTGGGAAGAACTGACCTGTTGACAATATTGAATCTTCCTATTCAAGAACATGGTATATTTAGTTGTTCTTTAATTTCATTCATCAGAGTTGTGTAGTTTTCCCCATATAAATCTTGTACATATTTTGTTAGTGTTATAGCTAAGTATTTAATTTTTGAGGTGTTAATGTAAAGGTAATGTGTTTTTAATTTTAAATTCTTAGTATATGTGCTGCTCAAGCAAGCACAATTTCAAATTGTTTTAGGTGTGGTTTGAAGTCTCTTCACAATATTAGGTCCTATATACTGTGAATGAGAGGTTGACTCTTACCCCCACCTCCATAGATTGAAGGTGAGAAAGGTGAATTGATGATGTACAAGAAAGAAACAGGTAATTTTCCAGAGAAGGAAAGACTGTTAAGTCCAACATTTCTCAAATTTTAATGTAAATATCACCTGAGGATATTATTGAAATCGAGTTTCTGGTTCAGTAGGTCTATGGAGAGGCCCTACGCTCTTAATTTCAGACAAGCTCCTAGGTCATATTGATGCTGTTGGCCTGTGGATCACACTTTGAGTAGTAGGGGGCTAGAGGACCACCTAAATAAGGGAGACCCAAACTCTCATTTCACTTGAGGAAACTTGGGTCTTGGAGGTCATATGTGAATTTCATCTTGCTCATGGGCCCAGCATGAACCTGCTTGCCTCTAGTGGGTTTCTTCCTCTAAGTCATCTTTCATATGTGTCTCTTCACCTTTCTAGTCCGTCCCAAAGGACATTGTAATACAGTGGTTCTCAACCTTGTCTGCACATCAGAATCACCTGGGAATCCTTTTAAAATCCTGATTTCTGGGCCTCATCCTCCGGAAATTCTGTTTCTTTGTTATGGGGTGAGGCCACAACACTAGTAATAAATAAACAGAATTTCTGGAGGATGAGGCCCAGAAATCAGGATTTTAAAAAGATTCCCAGGTGATTCTAATGTGCAGCTAAGGTTGAGAACCACTGTTGTAATAGATTCAGTGCTCATCATACTTATTACCGTCAAAACAGAACACTGAACTGGGAACAAACTTGGGGGATCCAGAGTCTCTGAGGTTGTGTGAGCAGGGGAGAAGCTGCAGTGAACTTTGAGTACCTCTTCAATCAGACCCACTAACGTGTATGGCTAGGCCTATCTCATAAAGGAAAATTGCACTTTGTGAGGAAAGTCAGAAAAGTAGAGGGACTAGGGTATTTTCTTATTTTTCCTGTGGACACTTGACTGAGGGTTTCCACAGCCTCTTTAGTCTGTGTAAGAGAATCCTTGTGGGACTTGAAGCCCATCATGGGCACTATTTGGTCCTGTGCTGCTTTGTGAGAAAAGGTCTTACTGCATTGGGTGCTTGGCTATGGATATCTAAATGCTTTGGGGTTGGTCTTTCATTATTCTCTTGTGACTTAGTGATGAGCAAACTGGAAGAGGGATCCCAGCAAGTCTTGGAGGAAGAGGATGGAGCTAAGGCTTTTAAGGCCCAGGGGAGAAAACAAGTGTCTCAGATGAAGTCACCCTGCAGCTAGAGACCTGGGAGGCACAGAATACTAAGTCCATGACTTCTTAGTAGGTCAGAGTCAATAAGGACAGAGAGTCCAAAAGGGTGCTGGGCACACACCACAAGCTGCCATATGTGATGCCCTCTTTTAGTTATCTGCGGCTGGAGATGAGTGGGAAAGAATAAAATCCCTGTCTTTGGATAAGATACTACAAATTCCTGAGGATCAGGAAGGTGAATTTAAAATGCCTGGAAACATGGAGAGGGAATCATTCATTCTAAAAGTTGTAAGAAATACAGTGGTTTTACAGATTTTACCAAGGATAAATTTTTATTTCATTTCAAATATTTATCTATGGAATATACTCAATACAAGTTTAATAAATAATTTGAACAACAGAGATTTTTAATGTCAATGTCCAGATTCCAGAAGAGCCCTCAGAAGAAAATGTCAACTTAAAGCAACAAGCAGTAGAATCCAAATAAATATTTTTGGCGTATAAACTATTCTTTGGTTCTCCTCTGCAAAGACTGTTTTATATTCACTTAATATGCTTTTTTAAAATTGCAAGAACACTTTTAGGCTAAGCGGCACTTGGTAGTCAAGTCTTTAGCATCAGGTGAGGCCAAATTTAAATTTTATTTCTGTCTCTTATTAGTTGTGTGACCTCTGAGGCACGGTATTCTCCTCTATAAGTGGGGATAATAGTAGGGATTTCTGGAAGGATTAAATGAGATAATTCATGCAAAACTGTAAATCCAGTTTTTTATATTTACTGATACATAGTAAATACAAATAAATATTATATATTATAATTATCACGGAAAAATAAGGGCAAAAACAAAATAAAACATCAACAACGGTTATGTTCATATTCTCCAAAGCATAACTTCATTAAGCTTGGAGAGTTGGAAGCAGAAACAAAGGCCTAATAACCTTACCAAATAGAGAAGATGTCCAGGCTCAGATGCTGCTGAAACTACATTTCCCAGCAGGCCCTGGGCCTCAGGCTCTGGCTTTTCTCTCATTTCCGGGTATGTCACATGACTCCCCAGCTGCACCATGGCGGAAGCCGAGGAGCAGGTAAAGGCTACAACTGCTGGGCAGGGAAAGGGTAAACGAAGGTGTAGTGGCCGGGCCTTGGAAAGGGGCGCGTGGAGGTGCGGAGCTGCTGGAGGGCCGGGCAGGGCGGGCGGGCAGCGCAAGGCCATTCGGGAGCGGAGACGCGGTGGGATGCCGGTTCTGGGAGGGCACCTGGGAGAGCCACCGACACACCCCCAGCGTTTGCCAGCTGGCTCTTCGCTCGGCTCTGCCCTGTGGCCTGTGCCCAGTGGCTTGGAGGCAGCCTGGGCTACGGCAGGGACTGACTGCCCACGGGAGGCGTGACAGATGACCAGTTTTGAGGCTAGGAAACTGGAGTTTCCATTCCTTTCCGCTCCAAGGAGGGCCGTGGGAGCGGTTGGCAGGAGGGCTGGGAGAAAGTAATCGGTGTTCATTTCGCATCTGTTGCCTTTAGACACACAGCCGGGTCCCTGTGGCGTTTAGTGGCGGTTACGTGCATCTGTTCTAGAGCAGAAATGACTGGGCTCCTGCGCTGGTTCTCTGCCTTACTATGTGACTTTGGGCTCGTTATTTAACTTGTAAATATAAGCTTTTTAAAGATAGAGATATACGGTAGAAATAAGATAGATGAGATCGTATAAGATAGAGATAATATAGTGCCGTCTTTGGAAGGTGGTTTAAGTTGGAATGAATTGGTACACAACGTTAAAGTGCTTAGTAAAAGTTGGGCATAAAGTTAGGAGAGGAGGGATTTGTTGCTGGCAGAAGGTCCGATGGCAATGTCCAGCCAACCCATGGCAAAGTGGCACTGGAGTTTAGGATAGAAATTAGTGATTGCGATACAGTTGTATTCATTACAGGCAATAGTGGCTGCCAGAGTAACATAAATAGGACAAAAAGAGCAAAGAAAGTCCGGAGCCTGGGGCAATACCTTCATTTTCCATTTCCGGGGCCATTTTTAAGCCTAGCACTGCGTTTCCTCACAAATTAACAGGGCCACCAGTATCCAGAATTGTCTCTAAGAAGGGATTTGATGATAAGCTGTTTAGTATCATAATAACAGAAGCTTATGGAGTTTATAATTTGTACCATTGGCAACATACTTTACTTACATAATGAGAATCTGCCCTTTGTACACATTAATTAAGAAATAAGGTAGAAAATTTGTTTGTGTGGTCAGTGCTGATAAGAGTCTCTACTTACCACTGGAGCCTCCCTCTTCTGTTGTAGGCAGTTCAAAGGAAAATGCTCATTAAGCACATGTCATCTCATGACACATTGTTGGGTTTGATGATGGTGCTGAGATTGGTTTTCATATTGTTCACCTTTCATATAGAAATATAATTTTTTGGTGGTTTGATTTAAAAGCAAGAAAAAAAGGAAGCTCCTATGTTCTTAGATATAGCGTGGCAGAAATGGAGACTGTTGTTCTTAGTATTTGCTACTGTTTTGTGCAGGAGTTTGGCCAACCTGTCTGATGGAGAAAGACATGCATAAAGTTAGTGGTACAATAAGAATGCTTTGAATTTGACAGCACTTTTCAATTTAAAGAATCCCTTCACATTTGCGTTTGGTCCTCAGAAAAGAATTCTGTGTGGTAAATGTTCTGATGTGTATGTCAGGACAAGCACCTCCTACTTCCAAACTTTCTGGTCCTTCTCAATGCACTCTAAGGGAAAGCCAACGTCTTTGTAGTAGCCTAGTTGCCCTACAGGACCTTGCCGCAATTGCGCTGTCCCATTTTCTGACCTAATTTTTCACTGTTTTTCTTTCCCTTCTATCATTTTGCATCATCTAGACTGGCTCCCTTACTGTTCCTTCAACAAACATGGCATGTTTCTCCCTAAGGGCCTTTGTTCATGCTGTACCCTTTTTTGACCTGAGATATCGACAGGGTTTTCTCCCTCATTCCCTTTGTCTTTATCAAAGTGTTATCTTTTTTATTTTTCATTTTTATTCTCTCCTGAGGATATGGTTATTGATTTTTTTAAGGGGGGGGGGGTGGGGGAGAGAGAGAGAGAGAGAGAGAGAGGAGAGAAACATCAATCTGTTGCCTCCCATATGCCCTCTGACCAGGGATCAAACCAGCAACCCAGGTATTGCCCTGATCAGGAATCAACCAGTGACCTCTTGGTTTATGGGTCGACACTCAACCACTGTGCCATACCGGCCCGACCCAAGTGTTCCCTGATCATTCTTTGCAACTCTTCTGCATTATTTTTTTTCTTCGTGCTCGTCTATTTTTTCTGTATATTCTCTATGTTTCTATATTCATTTCGGTATATTCTCCCCATTAGAATGTAAGCTCCATGATGGCAAAGATTTGTTCACTACTGTTTGCCTAACACATAGAGTAGTGCTTGATATGCAATACATATTGAAGGATTGAATTTTCCAGGTAAACAGTAGAAATCCAGGCAACTTCAGTTACTTGCTCATACTTGTATGTATAATAAATCTCCAGTCATCTAATTTCAAAGCTCATGATTAATAGCAGAAAGAAGTGAACACTCACAAATTGTTGTCCTGTTTATTTTTTTAAAGAAAGCTAATAAATAATTGTACCTGTATTTAATCTATAGATTGTCTTTTGTAGATTAAAAATAGTTAGACTTTTCCCACTCTGCTTGTGTGTGCATTTCACATTTTACAGTAGGAAGCCATTAAAATCTCAACTAAGATAGTAAGGCCTTTATTATACATGTTTTTGAGGGCTAAAAGGGTTCAAAAGTGGAGTTAAGTAAATTTGCTAATTGTTCCGTTTTGATACTCTGAATGTTTTAGAAAATCTTGACATAATTTTTCTCTGCTGAATGCTCTAAGCAGTGAGATGTGTTTTAAAGTAACTGATGACAGGTTAGGGCAAAGGAAGCTTTTTTACTGTAAATGCACACAGCCCTCCATGATAAGGAAGACAAAACTAAACCTTTCCTTTTAACGTTTCTGAGCATTGTATTCTTTGGTGATTGCTTGCCCTCCCCTTTAATTTTAGGAAGAAGCAATATACTGAGCGAGTTAATGAAACATAAAACAGTTCATAGACTCTCAAACTAAAAATCACTTTTTGGATATGAATAAACATTTTTAAGCATTATTGGGATATCTTTGTTTATGCTGAGTATGGTAAAGGTAGTTCCCCCAAATACCTACATATGTTATACAAGGAAGAGCTAATACCCTGCCTTCTGCCTGGAAATCTTCTAAACAGCCGTTTTATCTAGCACCAAAATGATTTATAGTTGACCTTCATAATCACAGATGCCCCTCGGTATTTGTCCATACCTCACTTATGAATAACATTCTGCTTGAAGTCTGGTTGTTTGTGTATTTATCTTGTCTCTCCCACAGATTGCTGAGTCTTCAAGAATAAAGGACTAGAGCTTACTCATGGCTGTAACTCTCACAGGGCTAGTGCTTTACAAGTACTAGGTCTTAATAAAATGTGTAAATGAATTTATGAGGAGAGAATAGCCTTCTGAATTGAAAATGTCAAATTGTAAGTAAGGTCCAGTAGAATTTGGATTGTTATTTTATCTTACTTGAAACTTTTGAAAGTTATTAATTTAAATGTATTGTAGATTACCTTCCCTACGTAGACTCCTTACTCAGCCAGCCAGCTCCCCAGGTACCCTTTCATCTTTCCTACAGCAGGGAACCTAGTCTGTTGAAATAGTTCATCAATCAGACCATCTACTGCTTAACCAATTAGGAAAGTTTCTTTTTTGACTTCTCTGTCTATGTTTTAGAAATTAGGGAAATTCCATCCTTATGGTAGAGCATTTACATATTATCCGAGGCACATTCATGAGCTTGTACACTCCCATATGGTTGTGCCCCATGTTGTAAAATAAAAATCAAGTCGGTAAATAATTGAGTGCCTCAGTTTCCTTGTCTGCAAATTGGCGATTTTACTCTCCAGGACTCTTGTGAGTATGACAGAAAGCATTTTAAAGTGGCCCGATTAAAATGGTTGTCTTATAGAGGACAATGACTTACCATCCAAATGTGGGCTTGTCTTAGGGTATGCGCGCCTCTCTTCTCTTACCGGTTGGCCAGACAGACTTACAAAAGCAACTTTGCTTTTAAGTAAAGGAAAAAAGAAGCCCCAAACAAGTTGCGAAAGTACAGTTAGAGAAATTTTTAGACGGCCCACTCTTTACTGTCAGGTAACTAAAGAGTGGTCACAGTTTAGCTTAGCTGGGCATGCTTGTTGCCTTGTAAGTTTTTTTTCTCTCATATTTGCCGGGGTTGGTTGGCTGAAGGCCGATGTCACCAGCTGGCTATTAGCAGCCGCTCCCAGCAGCCACATTGCTACCTTGGAGAGGGAGCCCTTGGCAGATTAGGGTCTTCCGGGTTTCATGCAGCTCCCCATGTATGGCTGCCCATTCAGTGTTGCCCTTTTTTCTTCTAGAAACTTGGTCCTCCTCATGTTTTCGTTACGAAATGCTTGTGATTTTAGGCTCTATTAATACCCACTGAATCAGAATCTGTGAAGATAGAGTGTATTAAAAGGTATTAGCCAATCCCCCAATGAGTTTAGATGATTCTGACGCAAAGTCAGATTTGGGATTGGGTCACTAAGCCACCACGTTGAAGCAGGTGTCAAGATACTTCTTCACTTGCTGAATGAGATGAGCGCAGTAGCTAAGGCTAGTGGGTTGAACAGATTTGGTAACCCGCGTCTTCTTGCTACTGCTCGCTCCCCAGATGTTTTAAAATCTTACCTACTAAGCCAGCCTAGTCCCTGGGGACCCCAAAACTTTTTGAAAATAAGACTTTGTGACACAAGGATATCAAATACATATCACACAAAAGACTCCTTTTTGTGTGCCTGTGTCAGACAGTGAGAGCTATCACCCTGTCTTTTCCATTAAGCTCTGCTGTGTCACACACATTGCTGGGAAGGAGTGTTTAGTGTCTGATTTCCTGGGCCCTGGTCTTTGTTCTGTTTCTTCATCCTGTAGAACTTGGAGTTGGCCTTCATCAAGTTCCAGCCTCCCATTTCTCTCCCAAATTCCCTTCCTCACCCACAACCCACAGTGTGTACACCCTCACAATTCTGAGGACTTCACAACCGGGAGGTCCTGGCTTCTCTCTCCTGGGATGGCAGCCTTCCTTACCCTCCTGCCTCGGAGGCCAGCTGGGCTGAGTCTCCTCCCAGGTCTTGGGATTAGGGGTGAGGGTAGTTTGAAAGCCTTTCTTGGAAGGGTCATCAGAGAACCCAATTAGCTCCTTTCCTGGGCGGTTGCTAGGTGGCTAACGTTCCATTTGAATCTCTCTACCCTTGTTTGCTGCTGTCTTCCTCCAAGCCCCTTCTTGTAGCCATAAGCTAATTGAAGCATCTGCCTGGAGAAAAGGCACCTGCTATTGCTCATAAGTGGAAAAGGATTATATAAAGGAGGGGTCGGTTGCTTATTTTTTATCATCATCACCAGTAAATGGTGTTGAACTGTTCCTTTGGGTAGGATAGTGAGAGACAAGAGGCAAAAGCATTTGGGCTTAGCTACCGTGTATTTTAAAGGATAGCTTAGGATAAGGCTGTTAATGTTATGTGTGAGCCGAGGGTTATAGGAAGAAACAAAGGCCACAGGAGCCCAGGCTGGACCTTGTGTCTTTGGCTCACTAGAGACAATTATGTGAAAGAGGTGAGACGTAGGTTGGGAAGAAAGGTTAGGATTTAGAAACAGCCAGTGCATTTCAAACTCAAAAAACACACAACACAAAGCAGTAATTGGCAACATGAAAATATAAACCATGAAGTTAGAACTCTTTTGTTGACTACCTACCTCCCAGAGGTACCCTTGTGGGTTTCCTTGAACCTGTAGAGCATGCTGGGAGTTGGAAGACTGCTAAGATGAGTGTAGAATTGGGCCAAGGGCCTTCTAAGCTGAGGGAAGCACTTAGGAAAGACTCAGTGCAAACTTCACAAGTTCAAGGCAGGCACGTGGCAATGGAAATGGGTGGGATTGTCTTGATATAAGGGAATCAGGAGTTACAGGTATTGATGGGTTAAGTGCATTCTGTCTTATGGGTATAGCTGCTCAGCTCCAGCTGATGTTATATGGAAATGTAGGTTCTGGTAAACATGTAGACTGATTTTTATATGAAGTCAGAAATACAGATTTTTATGTGGAAGTCTTTTTAAAAAAAAATATTTTTATTGATTCAGAGGGGAAGGGAGAGGGAGAGAGAGATAGAAACATCAATGATGAGAGAGAATTATTGATCAGCTGCCTCCTTCATGCCCCATACTGGGGACCAAGCCTGCAACCCAAGCATGTGCCTTGACCAGAATCGATCCCGGGACCCTTCAGTCCGCAGGCTGACACTCTGTCCACTGAGCCAAACCAGCTAGGGCTATGTGGAAGTCTTAAATACACTATCCAGGCCAAACAGAACATCTGGGGGCCACCTTTTTGTCACCTCTGGCATAGAGGCCTGAGCATGTGACATCTTGGTGAGAAGTCACCCAATGTGGCTGGAGGGCCCTGGATTTGTGCAGAGTGGGAAGTGAGGTTATAAGTCTATTTGGGGCCAGGTTGGGGTGGGCTTTGACTACCTTGCGGAGGAATCTGAAATTGGAGTCCCAAGGATTCTTTGAGGAGAGTAGTTACTAGTCTGATGTGTGTTTTGAAAGGTATTCTGACGCAGTTGATGAATAGATTTGAGGGGTGTCATGTCAAGCTAGGGAGAACATTAGGTTTAGGTAGATGATTGAGTTTAAGGGCTTGGTCTGCAAAACAAAGGTAAGGTGAAACAATTATTGAGTTTAGCTTTTCAGCCTTTTGCCCAGAATTTGCCTGGCTATGCATTTGTGTAACTGGGTAACTTTTAGCCCACCATTTTTGCTATAACCAGAACAGCACAATTTTTTTTTATTGTGGTAAAATATACATACCATATTTACCACTTTAACCATTTTTAAATGGATGGTGCAGTGCCATTGGGTACATTTACATTGTTGTTCAGTCATCACCAGCATCCATCTCAACAACTTTTCATCACCTCACACTGAAACTCTGTACCCTTCATTACTCTCTCCTCCAGCCTTGCTTACTTCTATTTTACTGTCTCATATAACAGTAATCCTAGAATATTTGTCATTTTGTATCTGGCTTATTTTACTTAGAGAACAGCACAGTTTCATAACTTACATTTTCATGATTTGAAGTTAGATTATTTGAAAGATAGGGTGTGTACTTAAAATTTTTTTGAAAATTGCCCCAGCCGGTTTGGCTCAGTAGATAGAGCGTCAGTCTGTGGACTGAAGAGTCCCGGGTTCGATTCTGATCTAGGGCACATGCCCGGGTAGGGGTCATGCGGGAGGCAGCCAATCAATGATTCTCTCTTATCATTGATGTTTCTGTCATTCTCTCCTCTCCCTTCCTCTCTGAAATCAATAAAAATGTATTTAAAAGAAAATATTTTTTTGAAAACTGCTGATTTTCTAAATTATAATTATTCTCAGGTTCACCCTTGTTTCTAGGATCCCTCACTGGGGACATTCATGTCATTTCTTACTTGCCTGTCTCTAGAGCAGTGGTTCTCAACCTTCTGGCCCTTTAAATACAGTTCCTTATGTTGTGACCCAACCATAAAATTATTTTCGTTGCTACTTCATAACTGTAATGCTGCTACTGTTATGAATCGTAATGTAAATATCTGATATGCAAGATGGTCTTAGGCAACCCCTGTGAAAGGGTCGTTCAACTGCCAAAGGTTGAGAACCGCTGCTCTAGAGCATTAAGCATAGGGCTTGATGAATAAATGAAGCTAAGAAATAACAGAGCAGGCTAATTCTCAAAGTCACTCATGTGTTGCTTTGGTAGGATTGTGGAAAAAGGTAATTTTTTTGAGGCAGAGCTGTGTTTGCGAGGTTTGTGCTGGTGCGCAGGAGAAGTCTGAGCGAGACCTGGATAAATGTTCTTGGTGGATACCGGCAGTCACAGGAAGCGCCTCTAAACCTAACGACGCAGGTTTCTGAGATCGGACTGCGTTCTGGTGGGGAGCTAGAGTGTAATCTGGTTTTGGATTGAAATTGCTGAGTGGGGCCTTAAGTCTTTTTTTAAATCAAGAATGTAAACAGGATCTTTGCGATTTCCCCCTTGTGCATACTTTAATGAAGTCCAAATAAGAAAAAAATTCCTCCAGTTTAATGTAATTTTCTGAAAAGAGTAGTCCAGTATTGTTTCAGAGTTCTAGAGTTGGGAAATAGGAACCTATGTCTGGTTCATTGGCACATGTCAAAAGCTTGTTTCGGCTAATGCTAACAACGTAATACTCAGGGACTTTGGAAGTTCATCCTCTAAGCCTCAGTGTTCGTACTGCAGGGGTAGTTAGGAAATTTTCAGATGCTACCTGTAAAGCATTTAGCATTATGAGAATATATATAATAGATGTCCAGTAAAGACGTCAGAATAGTGATTGTTAATATTTAGTGAGGGTTTGTTCAGAAGAGTGAAGGGTAAGGATGGCAAGTGGACTCAAACCTGAAACTGGGGATGGTTAGCACAGAGGAAAAATAATTTAGAAGGGTAGTCATGATTTGTATCATTAACTCTTGGAGAACAGTCAGATAATAGTAGAATAATTGGATTTTTTCCTGGGTCTTATTGGTGTTAAGAATAAAAAGTTACTGTGGAGAGATTGTAGCTCCAAATTAGTAAGAACATCCTAATACATAGAATAACATTAAACTAAATAGGCTGCATTGGAATGTAAAGAAGAGTCTCATATTCATCATAGTTAATGATGTAACTGCAATAAAAGTCTTAATTACAAGGAACTTTCATCCCACTTTACAGATATTTTTTTATTTTATTTTTTTTTAAATATATTTTATTGATTTTTCACAGAGAGGAAGGGAGATAGAGAGAGTTAGAAACATCGATGAGAGAGAAACATCGATCAGCTGCCTCCCGCACATCCCCCACCGGGGATGTGCCCGCAACCCAGGTACATGCCCTTGACCGGAATCGAACCCAGGACCCCTCAGTCCTCAGGCTGACGCTCTATCCACTGAGCCAAACCGGTTTCGGCATTTACAGATATTTTTTAAAAAATATATTTTATTGCCGAACCGGTTTGGCTCAGTGGATAGAGCGTTGGCCTGCGGACTCAAGGGTCCCGGGTTCGATTCCGGTCAGGGGCATGTACCTTGGTTGCACGTCCCCACTGGGGGGCGTGCAGGAGTCAGCTGATCGATCTCTCTCATCGATGTTTCTGACTTTCTATCCCTCTCCCTTCTTCTCTGTAAAAAATCAATAAAATATGTTAAAAAATATATATATATATATTTTATTGATTTTTTACAGAGAGGAAGGGAGAGGGATAGAGAATTAGAAACATCGATGAGAGAGAAACATCGATCAGCTGCCTCACACCCCCTATTGGGGATGTGCCCACAACCAAGGTACATGCCCTTGACCGGAATCTAACCCGGGACCCCTCAGTCCGCAGGCTCTATCCACTGAGCCAAACCGGTCAGAGCCAGATATTTTTTGAGAGCAGAGGCTAAATTGTCCACTAGACTGATGCCCAGGCAGCCTGCCACCTGCCGGGTTCTTACTGATTTTCCATGAATGAAATTAAAATGTTTTAAAACACCAGATTTGCATTTATCCCACTATCCAATTTACATTGAGTAATATGTGCATCTAACTTTTAAAAAAAATGTTCATTCTTTTTGTTGGAAAAAAAATTGTTATGTCTAAAACAATATTATGCCCTTGCCTCAATTTTTTTTGTTCTTTCTTTATCTCATGGATTGTTGTGAAATGCTTACATTCTGTGTCAGCGTATTAGTTGTAGCCTTTTATTGCTGTTGATATCTATAAGCACGTTAAGTAAATCTTCATTTTGCTGACCTCTTTGAGGATGCATGGCATCAGCAGATTCTCTTTTTCAGTGGACAGGTGAGAGATTAGCAGGATCAAGTCAATTTTTCCCCTTTTTGCTTTGTTTTCCACAGAGCAGCAAGATTCATTGTCTCGCAAGAAGGAAACTGTGTTAAATGGCAGAATTTGTCTTCCGGTTAATGGTTTAAAGAGTGGATATAAATTATACAGCTTGTTTGCCCAGTGTCTGATAGGTACCACTCTAGAGGAATTCTTTTGTAAACGTTTAAGCAAGAAAATCACTTTGACTCAACCAGATGAATAGCATAATAATTAATAGCACAAGAGCTTTCCAGTAGAAAAATTGGCTTGTAGATATTTTGAGATGGCAGTTTTCCTCTTCCTTTCTGAGATCAGTAAGGCTGCTTTGCCGGAGCGATTTGCATTTTTAGCAAGAGAAGAGCCTTCTGCTTCCTCACATGACAATTTGTTAACCTCCTGACCACTTGAGGGAGGTCAGAAGGAATAGTGGATTTGTGAGGCCCCCGAGTAACCATCTCAGTCCTGCAGGGTGTGGAGAAAGAAGTAGGAGGTCTGTGAGAGTTGGACCATGGGGAGTCCTTTACATTGTATTTGCAGATACCTCCAAAAAAGGGCAGGCGGATATTGGTGGGGACATAAGAACTCTTCCCTTGAAAATATTTTTTTTATTATTTTGTCTCTGACCATTTCCCCCTTCTTTGCTTTGTAGGAAACCGTGTCTCTTGAAGAATCTACCGATGAGTCTGAGGTAAGGTGGTGATTCAGGAGCCTGGGGATTTCTGGCTAACCAACCAGGTTATCCTGAACTTGTTCTGCAGTGCTAATAAATACAGCCTTCCCAAGGCTTGGGTGGTAAAGTAGGGCCATAGGTAGTTGAGCCGTGGGGAAGAACAGGCCAGTTGTCTTTAAAAAATTTTAATGGATTAGTTTAAAAAACAAACAGGAAAAGGAACAAAAAGTTTTCTTCTAATCTTGAGCAATATTGTAACCTGAAGCATGTTGGCAGTGGGAAAATTGATGGAAAGTTTTACAAACGAATCTTGACATCAAAAAACCTATTTAAAAAAATAACCGCTGTTGGTTCTGCAATATTTATTCTTTTATCATTCTTTTAATAAATATTGCGTGCTCATTGGTATAATTTCTGAGTCATTGAAATTATAGTTTATTTTATAAAATCCAAAGGAAAGTAGTTACCTTAAAAGCTGCTGGGAGCTAAGTTATATTAAAGATTTCATTTTAAGGAGGAAAAAGTGATATATAAGGAAGGGTTTTTAAAAAATTCCTTTTCAAGGTGAAGAAACAGTGTTTAGTTAAATTGCCCATGGTCACTGGGCTGGTAAAATGAATTTGAACCCAGTGATCTGACTTTAAACCTTGCTCTTCGAACTTCTTGTTCAACTACTGCCTCCAGCTTCACTGTGCTCTATCTAATTTTATGCCAGACTCTTCCTTTATGTATCTTTGTATAAGTGGACAGGGTTAAAAAAAAACTTCCTTTGAATTCCTACCGATGTATAAGATGATATTTTGGGTGATGTTACAGTTTGACTTACTCAACTAGTAGGAAAAGATATCGATTTCAGAATCTTTGAACTTTGCTTTCTTTTATGGAAAAGAGATAATTGTCTAGTTAATTTATATATAACATTAATAATTTTATTAAAATTCCTGTTTTACCATAAAATAGTTATTTATTTAGAAAATAATGATTATAAACATATTTAGAATAGTTAATTAGAAAATAGTGTTCATTACAACTTTGTTTATAATATAAAAATTTGGAACAGGCTAACTATCCAGAAATAAGGAGTTATATTATCTTTTTAATTGAAAAAAGCTTTTTACAAAAATGCTATTTAGAGCAGGGGCTGGCAAGCTTTTTCTATAAAGGTCAAGAGGATATTGTGTAGGTTTATAAACATATAAAAATCCACTGGAAGGCTGTACTAAAATGGGCGTTTGGCTGGATTTGACTGTGGCTGTAATTTGCTGATTCCTGATTTAGAACGTAATCTAATCTAGCTTCTTTCCACCCTCCAAAATCCACATGTAAGCTTAGAAAAAAATTACCATAAGACGATATTATTACTGGGTTTTGTGATTCTTATTTTATTTATTCTCATTATCTGCTTTCGTTTTCTAAATTTTCCATAACAAATATGCATTGCTTATATACTTAGCAAAACACTTCAATTATTATTTTTTAACAAAACACAATATTCTCTGAATGTTTCATAGTAGTGTTTTGTGTTGATGTTACAGAACTTATAGGTTGCAGAGCTATGGAACCCAGACTGAAACCACATGTCCTTTCTTCCCACCTCAACTTCTAACAAGGGATTTAGGGAAAAGGTTTGGTTTATTTCTTAGTCTCTTTAGTTTATCCAAGATTTTAAATAAGCCAGAATTGTTTTTACTCTAATATACTATATTTTTTCTTGAGATTTTTTAAAAAAGTTTTTTATTTTGAGATAATTGTAAATTCATATGCTGTTGTAAGAAAACAGGCAGAGAGATTCTGTATACCCTTCACCCAGTTCCCAAAGGGTAACATCTTGCATATTCCTAGTACATCAGAACTAGTAAGTTGATATTGATATAATCTACAGACTTATTCTTATCTCACCAGTTTTATATCCATTAATTTGTGTTTTTGTATGTGTGTGTGTTTAGTTCTGTGCACTTTCGTCACGTGTGAAGATTCATGTGACCTCCACTGTATTTAAAATACAGAACAGTTCATCGTCAGGTTCTCTGCTACCCTTTATAGCAGGGGTCCTCAAACTTTTTAAACAGGGGGCCAGTTCACTGTCCCTCAGACCGTTGGAGGGCCGGACTATAGTTTAAAAAAAAACTATGAACAAATTCCTATGCACACTGCACATATCTTATTTTGAAGTAAAAAAACAAAACGGGAACAAATACAATATTTGTATTTGCATGTGGCCCGCGGGTCGTAGTTTGAGGACCCCTGCTTTATAGTCATGGCCACTCTGTCCCCCACATTCATCCCCTGGCAACCACTGATCTGTTCTCCATCTCTATAATTTTGAGTGTACTACTTCTTTTTTTTTCTTAAATTGGTCTCACGAGTTTATATATATAATTGATTTTTTACAGAGAGGAAGGGGGAGGGATAGAGAGTTAGAAACATCGATGAGAGAGAAACATCGATCAGCTGCCTCCTGCACACTCCTTACTGGTTATGTGCCCGCAACCAAGGTACATGCCCTTGACCGGAATCAAACCTGGGACCCTTCAGTCCACAGGCCGACGCTCTATCCACTGAGCCAAACCGGTCAGGGCTGATTGTATTTCTTCTTAATGGTTGCTCTGGGTATTAAAACATCTATCTATAATAATAAAAGCATAATATGCTAATTAGATTGGACAACCAAATGACCTTCCGGATGTCCTTCCAGATGAAGCTGGGGCTGCGAGGGCCAGACCCTTTTGCATGAATTTTCATGCATCGGGCCTCTAGTATATATATAAAAGCCAAGAGACCAGAACGACTGGAATGACCGGATGGCCACTGTGGCCAGCCAACCGGCCTGATTGGGGGCGGGGCCGGCTGGCCAACCTCCTGCAGTCCCTCCCCCAGGCCAGCCCATGCCCCGATGGGCCCCCCCATCCCAGTTGGGCAGGGCCAACGGGACAACCTCCCATGGCCCCTCTCCCCAACCACCCTGGCCGGCCCTGCCCTCAATCACCCCCCTACCCCAATTGGGGGTGGGGCCAGCCAGCCAACCGCTCATAGCCCCGCCCCCTGGCCAGTCCTGCCCTGATCAGCTGCAATCAGGGCAGGCAGGCCCAAACCCACCCATGCAGGAATTCGTGCACTGGTCCTCTAGTATATACATAATTTATCAGAGTGTTTGGTATCCATGATTTTTACCACTTCTTATCAAGTATAAAAACTTTACTTCCATGTATGTCCCTTTACCCTCCCCACGTTTTAAACACAATTGTCCTAAATATTTACATTCATTGAGCACATCATTTGGTAATATCACCTATCAAATATGATTTAAGAAACTCATGGAAAGGATAATTTACTATATGTACCCCTTTTCATCCTTCTTATATTCTTCTTGAAGTTCTAAGTCTTCTTTTGTTATCTATCTTTTGTTTCTTTCTGTTTAGAAAACTTTAGCCATTCTTTTAGGAAAAGGTTTATAAGCCACAAATTCTCTTTGTTCATCAGAGAATGTTTTTATTTCCCTTTCATTTTTGAGGGATATTTTCACCAGATACAGCATTTGCAATTGATAGTTCTTTTCTTTCAGATTCTGAGAAATGCTGTGCCACTTACTTCTGGCCTCTTATTCAAATGAGAAATGCATTGTCATTTGAGTTGGTGCTCCTTCATAAGTAATGTGCCACATTTCCCTGGCTGCTTTCAAGTGTGTGTGTATGAGTGTGTGAGTGTGTGAGTTTAATCTTCACCCGAGGATATTTTTTCCATTGATTTCTAGAGAGAGTGGAAGAGAGGGAGGAGAGGGAGAGAGAAACATCATGTGAGAGTGACATCTAAACTGGTTGCCTCCTGCACATGCCCCGATAGAAGGGGACCTGCAACTAAGGTATGTGCCCTTGAGCAAGAATTGAACTTGCAACTCTTTGGTCAGTGGGCTGATGTTCTAACCCAGGGGTGGGCAAACTTTTTGACTCGAGGGCCACAATGGGTTTTTAAATTGGACCGGAGAGCCGGAACAAAAGCATGGATGGAGTGTTTGTGTGAACTAATATAAATTCAAAGTAAACATCATTACATAAAAGGGTACGGTCTTTTTTTTTTTTTTTTAGTTTTATTCATTTCAAACGGGCAGTAGTTTGCCCACGGCTGCTAACCACTTATCTAAACCAGCCAGGGCTGTGTGTGTGTTTTTACTTTAGTTTTCAGAAGTTTAATTATAATATCTCTTGGTGTGGATTTCTTTAATTTGTCTTTTTGGAGTTTGCTCAGCTTCTTGAATCTGTAGGGTTATGTCCATCATCAAATTTGGAGAGTTTTCAGCCATTATTTCTTTGTTTGCATAAATTTTCACTTCTATTCTTTCTTCTCCTGCTGGGACTTTTAGTATGAATATTAACTCTTTTGTTATTGTCCCACAGATCCCTGAAGCTCTATTAATTTTTTTTAGTCACTTTCTCTCAGTTCAGATTGGGTAAATTCTATTGATCTGTTCTCAAGTTCATTGGTTCTTTCCTTGTCATTTCCACTCTGCTATTGAGCCCATCCAGTCAATTATTTCTTTTGGTTATTATACTTCCCAGTTATAAATTTTTCATTTTTAGTAACTTCTATTTCTTTGCGGAGATATCCTAGTGCTTCACTTATTTCAAGGATATTTATAATTGCTTGTTGAAACACGTTTATGATGGCTGCTTTAAAAGCCTTGCCAGGTAATTCTAATATCTGATTCATTCTTGTGTATTTTAAAGGAAAACAATAAGTAATGAAGACTCATCACTTACTTCAATTTTTCAGGTCCACTTACTATGCACTGTGGCTTGTGCTGAGTGCTTTATGTGGATTATCTCATTTAATATAAACCACAACTTATCAGGTACTGTATAAGGCAGGAGAGGCTATCTATGCTGCAGTAACAAACAGTTCCAAAATTGTAGTGGTTTAACATATCATAGTTTTTTTTTTGTTTGTTTTTTTTTTGTTTTTTTTTTTTTTATAATTTTTTTAAAATGTATTTTATTGATTTTTTACAGAGAGGAAAGGGAGAGAGATAGAGAGTTAGAAACATCGATGAGAGAGAAACATCGATCAGCTGCCTCCTGCACATCTCCCACCGGGGATGCGCCCGCAACCCAGGTACATGCCCTTGACCGGAATCGAACCTGGGACCTTTCAGTCTGCAGGCCGATGCTCTATCCACTGAGCCAAACCGGTTTCGGCAACATATCATAGTTTTATTTCTGAGTAGATTCAGTGGTGTAGGGAGAGGAAATTGTGGTATCAATAATACAGAAATGTCATCATTTTCCGTAGGGTGTTTCCTATTTATGTATGGACCAGTGTGCTGTGGAGTACTTGGTGATCATACAGCTGGAAACTGAAGCAGCTCTGTTTCATGGAGATACGTACTTTTTAAAGCCCTGCTTACTTTGAATAGGCTCTAGGTATATTATTATTTAGAAGTATATTTCACGTTTTTTTAAAAGAGTTTAATATGTTGTACAAAGAAGTTTGCAGTAGAAGTATCAAATTGTTAACCTAACATTTCAAGGTCGAACTTGTGCAGCAAAGAGAAGAATAACAGGGGAAAAACCATTAGGCTAAGGAGGGGTGGCAAGGAAGTAGAGGAGTGTACTTAATGGAAATTAATTTGTAATAAGGTCTGCTTTGTACCAGGTATGGGTTCCAGTGACTTTTTGTTGTTTGTGAAAGCAGCTGAATAGTTAAACGAAGCATTATTCTGTTTATAGTGTGTTCCTTTGTAACAAAGATTGCATATAAATGATATCACCCCTTGCCTGAGCCATGGCATGTAATGACAGAGAGTTAATTAGTGCCACCTCTGTCTTTACAACTTTTGTTATCATTATTAACAAACATACTCCCTAAATAGATGTCCATTCAGATCTGGCTTAGTTCTTGCAAATATCACAATGAGGAGGCCTTGAACATGTTACACATATTAACTGTGGACTGACAAATAGCTATTTAAAATAAACCAACATGCAATTTTTGTTGACTGAGAAACTAATATTAAAATAAAATGCAACTTCTAGATGTATCAGCCACATGGAGAGTTCTTTTTCAGATTTGTTAAAATAAAAATCAGTCATGAGAAATCAGGAGATAGATTTTTTTAAAGTCAGGAAATGCATCACACAAAAATTATTTATTTATTTTACCTGGTGAGTAGAACATTGTGAATAATTTATTAAAATATAAATTGATTCTTTACATGTATTAATTATAATAAACAAATTTATAGTAACTAAAATGGTAATGCACCTTGTTATGAGATTGATTGCTGAGAAAAATGAAGCATGGGATTATAATAGATCCTTCCAAATTGCCTTTGAATTTAAAATTTGCTCTTTCGTTTAATGAGCTATTAATATTAACAGGTTCTGCTGACTATTGCATCATTCATACAGGCATGGATAAACATTCCCTTTGAAGCATATATTATAAAAATTATGTTTGGAAACTTAGTAGAAACTTTCTGGATGCAAATACAGATTGTGAACATATATTTCTGCCACTTGTTAGAGATCGGAAAGATAAACATGACTCTAGCGTAATATATCTTTGAACAGAATTTATAATTTCACTACCTAGGAGAAAAATTATTTTAGGCAGTCCAAGATAGACTGATTGATCATTGTATTCAGTTAGCAAATATTTATTGAGTACTTTTGTTTTCTGGGTGCTAACATACACCAGTATTTGATGAAGGAGGGAGACAGTAAGCAAAAATATAAACATTGAAGGTAAAAAAGATAACATTGGGCAAGAGGACTGTGGCATGGACTGAGGTGTTGATTTGTCTTGGTCAGGAAAGGCCTCTCTAAGGAGATGAAATGTGAGTAAATACCTGGGGGAAAGGTCTTGTAGGTAAAAGCAAGAGCAAATGCAGTCTGGTCAGGTGGGGTCATGCTAGACATCTTCAAGGATGTGAGTGGGGCTGGAGCTGTGTGGTAACAAATGAAGTAATGAGTGGCCAAGAACATAGAGCCTGTAAGTCAATATATGGACTTTGGTTTTTACTGTAAGATGGGAAGCCATTGGAGAGTCATTGTTGTTTTTATTAATATATTTTTATTGATTTCAGAGAGGAAGGGAGAGGGAGAGAGAGAGAGAAACATTGGTGATAAGAATCATTGATTGGCTGCTTCTTGCATGCCCCTCACTGGGGATCAAGCCCACAACCCAGGCATGTGCCCTGACCAGGAATCGAACCATGACCTCCAGGTTCATAGGTGGATGCTCAACCACTGAGCCACCACAGCCCGGCAGGAGAGTCATTGTTTTTTCATCAATCAATCAAATTTTATTGTTGGAAGTATTACAGATATTCCCCTTTCTTCCCCCATTGACCTCACCCTGCCCATGCTCCCCACCAGGCCTCCACTACACATTATTGTCTGTGTCCATGGGTTATGCATATAAGTTCTCTGGTTAATCTCTCCTTCACTCTCCCTGCCTTCCCTCTGAGATTCATCATTCTGTTCAATGCTTTTATGTCTCTGGATCTATTTTGTCCATTAGTTTATTTTGTTAATTAGATTCCACATATGAGTGAGATCATGTGATTCTTGTCTTTCTCTGACTGGCTTATTTCGCTTAGCATAATACTGTCCAGGTCCCTCCATACTGTCTCAAAGGGTAAGAGCGCCTTCTTTATACAGCTGCATAGTATTCCATGGTGTAAATGTACCACATCTTTCTTATCCACTCACCTACTGATGGGCACTTGGGCTATTTCCAGATCTTAGCTGTTGTAAATAGCACTGCTATGAACACAGGAGTGTATCTATTCTTTGTGAATGGTGTTTTAGGATTCTTAGGATGTATTCCTAGAAGTGGGATCACTGGGTCAAATGGCAGTTACATTTTTAGTTTTGTGAGGAAACTCCATACTGTTTTCCACAGTGGTTGTACCAGTCTGCATTCCCACCAGCAGTGTACTAAGGTTCCCTTTTCTCCATATCCTTGCCAGCTTTTGTCATTTGTTGGTTTGCTGATGGTTGCCATTCTGGTGGGTATGAGGTGATATCTCATTGTCGTTTTAATTTGCATCTCTCTGATGATTAGTGACTTTGAGCATTTTTTCATATGTCCCTTGGCCATCAGTATGTCCACTTTGGAGAAATGCCTATTTAGATCCTTTGCCCATTTTTAATTGGATTATTTGTTTTCCTTTTGTTAAGTTGTTTAAGTTCCTTATATATTTTGGAAATTAACTGCTTAGCAGATGTATCATTGGCAAATATGTTCTGGGCTCCCTTTTCATTTTGTTGATGGTTTCTTTTGCTGTGCAGAAGCTTTGTTTTAGTAAGATTATTCTAGATGCTGCTTGAAAAATTTCTGGGGTAGTGGTGTGTAGCAAGGAGGAAGCAGCAAGATTAGCTATGAGGCTTTGGGAACTCTTATTAGAGGCAAAAAAGGACTTAGAGTGTTTTTGAAGTAGAGCCAGGATATTTGCTGATTAGGATTTGCAGGTGTAAGTGAAAGAAGAGTCAGGTTGAACAACTAGATAGGTAGACTATTCCAGGGGACAATAAATGCACAGTCCATAAGGCAATAAAGAGATTAGTGAGTTCAAGAAACGAAAGGAGTCCAGAGAAGATGGAGTGTAATGGTCTAGAGCAGTGGTTGGCAAACTCATTAGTCAACAGAGCCAAATATCAACAGTATAACGATTGAAATTTCTTTTGAGAGCCAAATTTTTTAAACTTAAACTATATAAGTAGGTACATTGTTATTAACTTAATTAGGGTACTCCTAAGGGCTTAGGAAGAGCCACACTCAAGGGGCCAAAGAGCTGCATGTGGTTCGCGAACCGCAGATTGCCGACCACGGCCCTAGACCATCGATAATGCACTGCCCAGCTGTTACGGGCTGTGGTCTCTGCTGGTAGAAGAAGGATGTAGACAGTTGGTGGCCAGGGCTGAAAGCCTTGGTGTGGAGAAACAATGGCCCATGGTCACCTCCTTTTGGAGGACAAGTTCTAAGGGGTGCGGAGGGCGTCTGCTTGGGCTAGAGGAGCAGGCTCCGAGTCGTGGGCATGGAGGGCTGGTGGGATTGCTGAAAGCATCTTTCTACCTTTTGGTCAGGTAGTTTATGTTTTCATCAAACAAGTCAAGGTGTGTCATGAATTCTAATTCATATTAAAGAGAAGTATTAGCTTTCCCCTTGATTTTGATAATCATTTATCTTAATTTTTAATGTTATTGTAGGTTTTTATCTTCATAGAAACATTTGATAAGCTGTCAGAGACTTTGATGGGGATAGCTAGTAGGGTGCTTCTTTGCAATCTCCTCTAAAATATAAGATAATCCCAAGAACTGTAGCATATTCCTTTTTATATAAGAATAAACATAAATTATAAATAAATGTAATTTTCATGAAAATTTAGTTGGCAGGACCTCTTTGCTACTGTTGGTAGATGGTGATACAGCTTCATTTCTATATATTTGTCTATAATTATAATTTATACTGTTTCAGAATAGCCACCCTGTCTGTAAATTAATACATAACTTAGATGATCTCTGAGGTTCCTTTTGGCTGATAGTGTATGATTTGGCTTTTCCTGTCTGGAAATCTCAGCGAGAATGTCTTAAAAAAGCTTCTTTCTAAACTCAGTCTGCTGTTACTACATACTTTTGTTTTCGCTGTTCTTTATTAGGCACCTATAGTCACGCTAGCTGCATGACTGTACACACAGTTTTGGTAGGTGAAGTTCAGAACAAGGAAAAGGCATAAACCCTGCTTCTAAGGAGGGAAGAAAGGAAAAGAGGGTTATGTTGGCTTTAGTGTGGGAATTGTCCACCTGAATGTCATATCTTGAAGATTGGTAAGGTTATTCCATGTGGCTGGAAATAAATGAAAAGCTTATTTGCTTTTTTCATTTTTGGTCCTCCTCTATATATTCTTATCGCTTTCCCAATATAAAGTAAATGATGGGATTTGAACCTGTTTATGGTGTTTGGCTTAGGGCATGAGAACTTTCACCTTATTTTTTTCCTTCTTCACTTGAACATGAAATTCTGATACTACAGGGCAAAGGAGAGACCAGGGTTTATGAAGACTGCATATCTTGTGAATCTTAAGAAGAGCTCTTCAATTATTAGAGGCTCAATTTTTTCTCACTTTTCCAAAGTGCTATGATAAGGAAAGCAGCTTTCAGAGATAAGAATCTTAGTTCAGTAAATACAAAGTTTTGAAGAGGATGTTGAACAATGGCTTTAAACTATTACTTATTTTTGTCATATACTTATTTTTTTAATATATATTTTTATTGATTTTAGAGAGGAAGGGAGAGGGAGAGGAGATAGAAACATCAATGATGAGAGAGAATCATTGATTGGCTGCCACTTGCGTGCCCCAGCCTGCAACCCGGGCATGTGCCCTTGACCAGAATCGAACCTGGGACCCTAGCCAAACCAGCTACGGCTGTCATATACTTATTTCTGCAGTAAATATAATACATGTTTATTTTGGAAAATTTAGAGAATATTGGTAACAGCTCATTAGGGATTTTTCTTTTCTGTTTCTGGAATGATGACAGCAGCCCTGTGATATAGGTCCCATTATCACTTCCATTCTATAGATGAAGAGACTGAAGCACAGGAAGGTTACTGTTTGGGTGGCTAGTATTCTGCTCCCCTTTTCCCCGTGTGTGTATAAATTTCTTCAATAAAATTTGGATCATGCAAAGCAGATTTTATGACCTATTTTTTCACCTAATACAATGTTTTGAGAACATTTCTCTTCGTTATTAGTCTTTAAAAATAGATTTTAATGTTTATACAATAATCTTTTGAAATTTATTTAACCCAGGATTTCTCAACCTTAACATTATTGGCCAAGTAATTTTTTGTTCTGGGAGATTGTCCTGTACATTTTAGGATGTTTAGCATCATCCCTGGCCTCTATCCACTAGATACCAATAGCACCATCTCCTCCCACTCAGATGTGATAACAAAAATGTCCTAGGAACACAGAATCACCTCCTGTTGAAGACCACTTATTTAACCATATGCGTTTTACATTTTTATACAGTATTTCTCATCATAGTACTTTTTTTCTGGAAAGGCTCAAGATTGGTATAGCACAGTGATGGCGAACCTTTTGAGCTCGGCGTGTCAGCATTTTGAAAAACCCTAACTTAACTCTGGTGCCATGTCACATATAGAAATTTTTTGATATTTGCAACCATAGTAAAACAAAGATTTGTATTTTTTGTATTTATTTTATATATTTAAATGCCATTTAACAAAGAAAAAGCAACCAAAAAAATGAGTTCGTGTGTCACCTCTGACACGCGTGTCATAGGTTCGCCATCACTGGTATAGCATATTTGGAGATGTTCTGTATTGTCCATGTACATTTATTGATACCATTATAGTTTCATGTAAATGTATAATTACATATGATTTATACAATGATATGCAGTTTTTTGAGCATTTATGTTACTTTGTTGATAATAGTGAATAGATCTCTTAAAAATTTTGTTAGTTGTTTTTTTGAGACTCAAATTGTATGCTTTGATTGACTTACAGTATAATTTCAGTTATGCTTTAAAAGAAAAGTCTTGTATTTGACACCAACTGTGTTTTGTTTTGTTTTTTTGTTCTCCCCCTATCTTTTCTGATATTAATAAAAATAAATATTTTAATATAGGTTATGATTTATGAAGAGAGAATTATTTAAAATGTAAATTTTCTAAAATGGAAATGTTCTGATATTAGGTTTTGATAGCTTTTTTTGTATCTTAAACTTAGAAGGTTGACCTACCAGTTTTGAATATTTCAATTCTCCTTAAGGTAATAAGAATCCTATAGAGAATGTTCTAGAGGAAAGACTTTATTTTATACCTTTCTATTGATGGTTGATTATTAATTTGCTTTTTATTAATACTTGCTTTTTCAGTGTGGAAGTTTAAATTGCATTTTTTAACAAGAATTTTTTTTTGAGTATGTGAGTGTTCCTTATTATGTCTAGCTTTAAAACACTGGATATTTATTAAAAGGATTTGTCCCTGGTCAGATGTAGTTTATGGCCTGAGACCAAGGAAACCAATCAGTCACCTTATTAAAGTTCCTAGAGGTTCAGCTGAGATTTTTCTCATAGGTGAAGCTGGGTGGGATAAAGGCCATCTCCATAGAGTGAGATTGTGAATTGTCTAGGAGTGCTCAACTGGTGGTATTTTTCACTAACTTAACTTGGACTTTGTATCTTACCTCTCCTCTTCAGTCTATCTATTGCAATTTTATTTTGTGGGGTGGAAAAAATAAAACAAGATAAAACTGGATTTTAATAAATAGTATCCAGAAATAAAATTTTAAGTTCTGTATATTAATAGTAACAACAGAAAAGGTAGTGATCTTTCTGTTAACCTCCAGAATTCATGTAACACACATTTAAAAAAAATAAAATCCAAGTCTTCATTTGGACTGTAATGGTTTATAAAATGTACCAGTGTGTGAAGATATGGATAAAATTTAAACAGCATGAAAAGTTGGTTGACACACCAAAAAATTTCTTATACCCAACTTTGAAATTGTCAGGTGAAAAGGGCTGTATTCTCATTGGTATCTATGTTAGGTGACAGGATTCCCACCATGCAAATTTACCTTTAATGTTAGTAATAAAATAAGAGGCTTGCCTTAATTTGTTATCCCAAAAGTTGTCTTTTTTTTTGCTTTTAAGTTCAAAATTCAGTAAGAATGACTGTAATATGAAATTTATTTTTGGAGTGTTCTAGAATCCTGTACAATGGTTTAAAGGACTTGTCTTGAATTAAAAGTGCTATACACTGAGTGAAAATCCATGTTAGTTGAAGAATTGATTCTTTTTAAAGGAAAGCTGCAAATTTTTCTTGTATGGGTAAATGTCACTCTCTTCATATCTCTGCTTTGCTGCATTTCAGGACTTGTACTATTCCACTAGGTTGTCATAGAAACGCAGTTAACTGTCATCTCAACACACTGTTGATGGTTTTATTTGTAGGTTTGCCTGATTATGAAAATTTCACAAAAATTTTGATTTGCTTTTTATTAACACTGGATGGTTTTCCTTGGAAGTTAAGTTGTACAGAGCCCTTTTGGTGTTTAAATTTTTAAAAAAGTGAAACTCTATTAAATCAGCTTGATTTTTTAAAAAATTGTTTTTTTATTTAGAATGTGATATATAGTCTGCAGCAGTAGAATAACCTCTGTGAATTGTATTTTTGAATCACTTTCCATTTTCTTTGTTTACAGGAAAAAAAAAACTTAAAAATTCACCGTTAGCTTGCTTTTAGCTTAACATAAAGATACCTGTCAGAAAAGTGTGAAATGCTACATCAAGTGCCTAATATTGGAGTTTTCATTTTATTTATGGTTTTTGAAGCCTGGCACGAAAGCTCCAGTGAACTGTGTTGTGAAAGTATTTATTTTTATATATTTATGTGAGAGGAATTATTTAGTTTTCACTTATAAATAAGACAGGCAAACCTTATTTACAGTAACTTTATCTAATGGTCCGTGGATGAGTGCTTTTATGCAAAATAGTCTAGAGGCTAGAATTAACTTTTCACGTTGGATGCACATTTGATGTCCAGACTTGAGCAACATGTGGCATCTTATTATAAAGACTACCATTCAGGATTCAATTTGTATTTAACACATTTACTT
This sequence comes from Myotis myotis, assembly GCF_014108235.1. Lineage (NCBI taxonomy): Eukaryota > Metazoa > Chordata > Mammalia > Chiroptera > Vespertilionidae > Myotis > Myotis myotis. The sequence continues at coordinate 10,728,746 of NW_023416315.1, forward strand.
CAGAATGCACACATCATTTTTGCCACATTTTATGTTAACTTTGTAATGATTTCTGTTTCTTGCTTGTGAGTACACAAGCAGAAGTGTTTACTTGTGGCTTTGTTTGTGATTTTCCTTTTTCTAGGTTCTTTATACTTGGTGAATGAGCTATTTCATATTTTATTTTAATAACAGGTCACTTGTTGACATGTAACAGCTCCTTGGGTCGGGTTGATTATCATTAGTTACTTTTTAAAAGAAGTATTGGTCTTTTAGATAACTGTGCTTATTATATGTCCGTTTGCTGCTATTAGTTCTTAAAGTTATTCTTGCACATAGTAGTTAACATTGTCTTTGATTTTAACACTGTTACTAAATAAACAACTAATAGTCTGTATGTACTTGGGGAAGAAAATTTGACAGCTCATCATATGCGTGGAATGCTGATTTCTTAAAACCAGGTTTATTGCTTTTAAAATATAATCGCTACTCTGTAGCTAGACCACACGATGGCCTCCGATGAGCCTCACCTCCTATTATTCCTGCGCTTGTGTCCTCCCTTCCCACTCTGAGTCATGACTGACCTGTATGATCAGTAGAATACTGCTGAAGTGTCAGTGTACGACCTCTGAGGCCATATGCAGCATTGAAGCTCAGTTTGCTTCCTCTTGGATCACTTACTCTGGGGGAAGTCACCTTTCATGTCCTGAGGAGAGGTCCATGAGACAAGGAACTATAAAGCCTCCTGCCAACAGCTAGCACCAGCTTGCCAACCGTTTGAGTGAGTCATCCTGGAAGCAGATACTCTCACCCCATTTTAACCTTCAGATGGTCGCAACCTAAGCTGACATCTTACCTGCAGTCCATGAGTAGATTATTTTTGTGAACTTCTGATTTGTCCAGCTTTATCCTATCACAAGTATTGGTATATGCACATTGTTTGGTTTCTCATTACATACCAATGCAGTAAAGTAAAATATTTTTCAGAATCACTGTAGTAATTTTTATATCTATCCTTGATTTATTAATTAATGGCCGTTATAGTCATTAGAGATTTCCTAACTTAACTATTAGGATTAAGGATATCTTGTGATGCTGTTTCAGCACTGAGGTTAAACATATAAAGTTAGTAATATTACCTATAAATGATTAAGAAATTTATTTTATTGTGTTATTGTTAATCCTCACCTGAAGGGGTTTATTTATTTAAATATATTTTTATTGATTTTTAGAGAGGAAGGGAGAGAGAGAGAGAGAGAGAGAAGCACCAGTGAGAGAGAAACATTGATGGGCTGCCCCCTGTAGGTCCCTACTAGGGATTGAGCCTACAACCCGGGCATGTGCCTTGACTGGGAATCGAACCAGTGACCTCTTAGTTCATGGGTTGACACTCAACCACTAAGCCACCAGCCACGGCTGATTAAGAAATTTTAATGCATATGTAGGTTTATTTATATAAGAGTAAACAAATATTTCCTAACATAAACGAAATAAGTAATGATTATTCATGGACTACCAGTTATTTAAAAGGCATGTTAAAATATTTTTTATCTGAAGGGAAAGAGTACATTTTGCTTTACATAAAATTTACAATTTTCTTTGATTTAGTTTTTGTGGTTATGTCTTCTAATTAAGATATTCTCAAATCTGACGAAAATATTAATATTTTTGAAATATAATAATGTCCTTTAGAGGTGTTTTTTTTTTTTTTTTTTTAAATATATTTTATTGATTCTTCACAGAGAGGAAGGGAGAGAGATAGAGAGTCAGAAACATCGATGAGAGAGAAACATCGACCAGCTGCCTCCTGCACATCTCCCACTGGGGATGTGCCCACAACCAAGGCACATGCCCTTGACCGGAATCGAACCTGGGACCCCCCAGTCCGCAGGCCAACGCTCTATCCACTGAGCCAAACCGGCTTCGGCCCTTTAGAGGTTTATTATATTCCTATCTTACTGCTGTCAGTTTTTATGACCAGGAAGTCATAATGACAAGTATTTTGCCGACTCACTTTCTTTGGCATATGTCTGCAGAGTGGTCAGACAGTTTTGTATTTAATATGCCACAGTTGATTACTATTAACAGTAAGTGTGTGTAATCCTGTTTTCAACTTTTGAATTTATTCTACCAAAATAACTTACAGTTCGTTGTAGCAGTTGATACACCTCATTGGAAAAGTGAAACATGAAGATCTTACCTTTCACTATGGTTGTAGTTATTGATAATCATTGAGGGAACCATCTCTGGGTCCCCCTTAAGAAATATGTTTTGAGTATTGGACAGTATCAGATAAATCCATGGCAGTGGTCATTTTCTCTGCTTTCTGTGCAGGAAGAAGAGAGTGAAGAGGAACCCAAACTTAAGTATGAAAGGCTTTCCAATGGGGTGACTGAAATCCTTCAGAAGGATGCCGCTAGCTGCATGACGGTCCATGACAAGGTAAGGTAGCCCTTGTAGGTGATTCTGTAAGTCATTCTGTTGTAAGCTTGCTTATACTTTGGAGTCCTGATGCTTTTAGAGGTGATTTTTCACCGTAATTGTGTCTTCTGCCACTCTTCCTCTTTTCTTCCTCACCACAAAAAATCAAAACAATGACCAAAAAATTATATATATGTATTTGTACACACACAGAGAGCACACTGTAAGGGTGTATCAAGTAGAATTTAGACAAGGATGGATGTACAAGATTTATAGTAAGTGGTTCTTGGAAAGACTATTACTTAATTCCTCCAATCCTAAGTAGTAGAATAGAAAAGTATTAAGATTAGAAATAGTGTGGAGCTCAGTGCTTTCATAAGAGTAGAAGGGATTATGTTGGAGTTATTAGGAATTAGTAGAATGACCCCACATTATTACATATATTATATGAATGAATTAATCTATTCCACATCTAAGTCTTTGCTGAAACAGAGCTCCCACCAACTTTCTGAGTCCAGGCTAAGTACTGTACAGCACCCTTAGCCCATTCTTGGACCAAAACAAAATGTGTCAGAATTGGAGTATTGGAAGCCAGGCAGTTTCGACTATTGCCCTGTGAGCCCCAGGAGTGAGCCTTTGTCCTCCACAAAAGGCAGACTTCCCAACTTTGATCCAATTCCTGCTTTATCCTGTGTGACCATCAGTGTTGCTCATCCTCCTCCTTGCCCCACCCAGTTCCTTTGTACTTCAAATTTCATTGAATTGTAAGCAGATTCCTGTACTCACTCAACCTGTCACTAGAACCTTTGCTGTCTCTGGTTTTACCAGAAACACCCTTCTTGAGGCACCTGCCTTTTAGCTGCACCACCATCTACGACCACCCCCCCCCCGCCCCCCACCACCCCCACCCCACCCCGATGCTGCCAGCTCCCAACTTCCTTGTCACATTCCTTTATTCGCTGAAGACTGGCCTTGCAGTTCTTCAACCTAATTTAATTACACTTCTGCCCCGTTTGATCTCCCGCCATTAAGGCCACACTCCGGATGGTGTCAGAACCTGGAGCCTGAGGATCTTTAACACATTGTATGCGGGAAACATATTTATACGTTCTACCAGTGTAGTAGAGCGCGGGACAAGTATTAATACGTTTTTTATAGACTAGCGGTAGAATGCGGGTAACGTATAAATACGTAAACTAAAGTTATCGTAATTTTACTGAACGTTGCCATTTGCGCAAAAAATTAGCAAAAATGTCCCGCGCCACCTGTTAGCGCGCGATAAAAACTACCCGCAAACAATGTGTTAAATATACTCTCTGTCAGGCTTCTGTGTTAATTTTTCTAATCCTGTTCTGTGACTTTATAGAGCCCTGATCTCTGATCCATTCTTTTTTTAAATTTTCTATCTAATGGTTAACTATCCTGACTTCACCAGCATCTTCAGTTCTCTGATGCCCCTGTCCTTCGTTGTATCCCTCAGCCACTAAAAATGCTGTTATTGGTTCTTCATCAGTTTCTTTAGTCCTCAACCCTCCTTCTCAATCACTATTCCTTCACTTTTAGAGGGCGATGTCATTTCTATTTAATTAAGAAAATTGAAACTGTTAGGCATGGTCAGCCTCAGTTCCTGACCCCTTTCCCAGCTCACCTGAATCCATACCCATCTTTCTTTTCTTCGCCCTGTTCAAGGGCCTTTTAGTCTACTTTTGTTCTTTGTCTCACCTCATTTTCTACCTTCTCTCCTAGTGATATATGCTATGTCATGGAACAGACCTAACTCTAGCTCCGCATAATCACTAATCTACTTCTTCTTTCTATAGATTCGCCTATATTGGATATTTCATATAAATGGACTCAAACACTGTTTGATCTCTTGTGTCTGGCTTCTTTCACTTAGCATAATGTTTTTGAGATTCCTTGTGATATAGCATGTTTCAGTACTTCATTCCTTTGTATAAATAGCACAAAGTAGTATTCCATTGTATAAACATAGCACATTTTGTCTATCCATTAACCAGATGATGGACATTTTACTGCTTTTAAAACTGTGGATTTCGCCTTCTCAAAACTTCTGTATCATGACACCATTCTGTTTCAGGTTCTTGATCTTTCTGTTACTCCCTCTGGTTCTTTCACTTACTTTTACCTCCATCTTTCCCCTACATGTTGGTTTTCCCAAGGTTTGGTCCATTGTCTACATTTCTTCTAATTTTGTGATTTTCCAGTTTCATGATTTCTATGACCACCAACGCTGCCTCTTCCAGAATATTGTACTTATTTATCCACCTCTATCTTTGGTTCTGTTTTTTCTTTTAAATATATTTTATTGATTTTTTTACAGAGAGGAAGGGAGAGGGATAGAAACATTGACGAGAGAGAAACATCAATTAGCAGCCTCCTGCACACCCTCCACTGGGTATGGGCCCGCAACCCAAGGTACATGCCCTTGACCAGAATCGAACCCGGGACCCTTCAGTCCACAGACCGACGCTCTGTCCACTGAGCCAAACTGGTTAGGGCCTTTTGTTCTGTTTTGACCTGAAACTAAGCATGTTCATAATGAACTCATCTTTTCCCTCTAATCTTGCATCTATTTTTGTTCTCTGTCTCATTTGGTGGCACCACCATCTCCTCTGTCATGTAAGCCAAAGCTGACCCGTCTCCTCTAACACCCAGTCATTCCTTAAGTCATGGTGCTCTTCTTACCACCTTGCCCTAGCTGAGGTCCTCATCTTCTGTCTGCACTTATGTGTCTAATCTTTCTACCTTTAACCCATTTGCTACCTGATTGCCAAAATGATCTGTTGAAAGTATGTATAATTTTCATTATTTACTAAATAGAGTCAAAGTTCCTTAGTGTGGTGTGTAAGACGATGATCTTGCCCTCTGTGTAATTGACCTTGTGTCTTGCCACTTTCTGTCATAAGTGTGGTACTCTGACAGTCGTGCTTGGCTGTTTTTGGTTGTTGTTTTTTTTAAATTTTTTAAATTTTCATTGATTTCAGAGAGGAAGGGAGAAGGGGAGAGAGAGAGAAACATCAATGATGGGAGAGAATCATTGATGAACTGCCTCTTGCAGACACTCCACTGGGGATTGAGCCTACAACCTGGTCATGTGCTCTTGCCTGGAATCAAACCTGGGACCCTTCAGTCCACAGGCCTATGCTCTGTCCACTGAGCCAAACCAGCTAGGGTGTGCATGGCTGTTTTTACTCATAACATCTCTTGCCTGGACTCCACCCCATCTCAGCTGCTTGAATGCAGTCCCATCCTGAGTCCTTTGCTTTTAGTTGAGGCATTCTTTATTTCTGCCTGGAACTAATGCACACACTGTGAACCAATCTATTTTCCTTTAACGATTTGCTTTCATTCTAGTCCATTCCTAACAGTTCTTTCTTCTAGAAACCTAAATCTGATCGGATAATCCTTCCTAGAAGTCTTCATTGGCTCCCTGATGTCTTCATAATTTGGACACACATACTCCTTCCTTAAACTTTTCTACTTTTCATCTCTCCATAAATATTAATGCCTTCTATTAACCAATCTTTCCTGCCCCATTGCCTGTCTCCTCCCCTGGGCATGAACTGGGTGCTTCTGTCATGTAAAACTGCGTGTAATTTCTTGACTTTTTCTGCCTTTTTTGCTCTGTGCCTTTGAGCAAGTTGTATTCACTCTGCCTAAAATGGTCTTTACCACAAGTCTGCCTCATTTGCCTCAGAGCCTATTGTCTAACTCTTTCAAAGTTCAGAGTTCAGCACACCTAATATCTTTGATGTTTCATAAAGTTCTTAGAGATATTCCATTTTAAGTAACCTTAAATTTAATTATAATTAATCATATTTTTATATCTTTCTCGCTCATTGTAGTGTCACTCTTGCTTATTGTCTAAGCATATTGTAGGTGCTTTTGTGTTTTGTGTGTTGAATGAACCGTTGAATGGATGAAATGGAGAACGAAGTTTACATGCTTGGACATCGCACTTTATCAACACTATACTTAAAGCAACTTGGTCAAGGAGCCTGAAGTTGGAACTACAATCCGTGCTAACTTTTATTTTTTTTTATTTTTTTCGTGCTAACTTTTAGAGCATACACTCTTGATCTGAGGCTCATGTTTCTTTTTATGAGATTTCTGGTGCAGTGAAGAGTGTTTTAACTCTTAATTCTGTACCTAGCTCTGCCATTCATTGACTATTTCCAGGGAAGACATATGAACTGCCCGACTTACTTCCTCTCATGTAATTGAAGGCACTCTCTGCTTTGATACTAAAAATGCGATGTGAAACAGATAATATGCAGCCTACCACATTTGAAATGTTTTCTCTGTGGTCCAAAGGACTGCTTGTTACTTCTACTTGTTTATGTACAAAAAGCCCAGTCACCCTCACCAGTTTGGCTCACTGGATAGAGCCTGGCCTGCAGACTGAAGGGTCCCGGGCTCAATTCTGGTCTAGGGCACGTGCCTGAGTTGCCGGCTCAATCCCTAGTAGGTGGCATGCAGGAGGCAGCCAATCAATGATTCTCTCTCATCATTGATGTTTCTATTTCTCTCTCCCTCCCTTCCTCTCTGAAATCAATAAAAATATATTTAAAAAGAAAACAAACAAACAAAAAAATCAACAAAAAACACAAAAAGTCCAGTAAAAGCAGTTATGTTAGGGGAGTGTTCGAAAGGATTGGGTACACAATCTGATACTTTATAAAATGAATCAAGTTTCTGTAATTAAACCTGGAAGGGGCTAATAAAGCTATATTCTTTGCTTATCCTGGGTTGGAGGTGCTGACAGTATTAAAAAAAAAATTCAATAGCTACAAATTTTAATGACTGGAAAGTTAGTCACATTTAAAGGACTTGTATTTACATTTGTGATTTATGGCCAATTTTGCCTTTTTTTGTGTGTTGTATTTTAAGTAGTCAAAACCATTAGCAAATGTATGTATGACTCATCAATAATTTTCATAGTTAAATAATTTTTGAAGACCTCTCCAATTGGCTTATCAAACTTGGATTATTTTAGGCACATAAAGTTATTTCTAAATGATTAAATGTTTTTGTAAACAAAAGGTAGCTTATCATGAAAACCACTCCTCCCCCTCCTCCCCAATATTCTAAAGTAATTATAGTTTTTAGGTTAAGCTATAAAATCAAAATAAATATTTTATGTTTCAGATCTTAACTATTAAATGGATTAAACTAGTAATGAATAAAATAAGAAAAAGGGAAGGAATTAATCTTTGGATAAAGTATCCTACATAGAACCTTTAAAACTAATAAAATAAAATATAATTGGAAGTTCAGATATGGCCTTCCCAGAGATGTCAGAGAATGACCTAGGAGTAAAGCATTTTAAGGCTCCAACCCACCTGAGTTTCCTAACAAACTAAATACAGTATTTATGAGGAAGTCAGTACTTCAGAGTACTTGGGGTATAGTGAGGCGGAGTACTGTTTGGTTTTAGTTAGTATTGTATGGTTTTTTAATTCAAATATGGTCAGTGTCACTGTAGAGAAAAATATTACAACCATCTGAGTCCTCTGTTTGAGATTAGAATGTTCTTTTGTTTTGGAGAAAATATCCTGATTTTGTTTCTATATGCAACTAATTTCCCCCCAGAATTACCTCTTGGCCCTTCCCTCTCCAGGGTCCAGGCATCCTCTTCTCACCAGGCTTGCTGTCTGCCCTGGATGAGTAATCGGCATGGCACCTGGTGCATTCAGGCGGCCTGTGCAGTGGAATCGTCATACCTAGTTATGTCTGCACATCTGATGTTTTATTAACCAGTATTGATTTTTTTACCCAGGGGACGTTTTTCTTCTTTAAAAAAGGCAACCTTGCAGGAGTGAAAGGCATTGCTGGGGATGAATTTCTAATGAACCCCTTCTTTTCCCTTTTTGTGACTCCTCTTTAAGGTAGCTTCATATTTTAAGTGCCTGAACTGAAATTTCGTTTTAAGCAATTCCATTTTGATAAATCTTTTTAAATCTTGACTTTCTATAAGGTTATTTTTTTAAAGATTGTGCTGCTTGACTGAAATGCTTAGTAGTGCCTATAAATTTGAACATTTCATTATAGGTTGCAATGAAGCATGCTTACATGCAATGAAATAGGGAATTTGGAACTATTTGAGTAGTATGTAAGGAAATAAAAAGGGAGAAAAATATCATGTCATATTTTAGGTAGTCCTAAAGTTTCTTCTGGTTTATTTAGGTTAGTGCAGATTAAAGGAACAATGGAAGTTATGAACTAGTTTCATATCATAAGATGAATATGGAGCTCAGCAGTTATTTTGTGACAGAAAAATATTTTTTCGTACTAGAATATAAACATTTACACTCAGTATTATACATTAACTTTTATAGAGGCATTCTATTGCTAACTGATAGTATAAGTACATCTGAGTTTTTTCATCTCTAGATATGTGAGTTTTTTCATCTCCAGATATATGGCATGGCTTTTTCTTTCTAAAATAATAGTACTTTGTTGTTTGTGTGTATATAGGTTGAATTTAAATGATAGCACAAATTTACACACTTGCCATAAATTGAGGCAAGTTGCTAATAATTCCCTTCTGACTTTGAGTTCAACCTTAGGTTGGTCATGCTTTCATAGCTGCATTTTAATTTGCTGCCTCAGTCCATCAGGCATTGTGTACAGACCACATACACACCATTAGTTGTCAGTAGATGAGGGTCCTCATGAGTCATTCTGACAGCTGGCTTGCACTATCACAATAAAGTAGGCCCTGTCCTGTTATTTCCCTGAAGCTGGAAATAGACCGTCTCTGAGGATTGGGTATCTTCTAAGGCAGCACAGATCACTTATGCATTAAGAGTCTTGAGTTTGAAAATGGTTTTATTAGTAATTGTGTTCTAATGGTACATTAATAAACTGACCTGTTTGTTCTTCTTACAGTTTTTGGCACTGGGCACACATTATGGCAAGGTTTATTTACTTGATGTCCAGGGGAACATCACTCAGAAGTTTGATGTGGTACGTATGCAGTATAAAATAATATATGAGCTAAATATCATGCAAAAACTTGAGTTTTAGAATATTAGCAGTTTGTTTTAAGAGCATAAAGGATATTTATCGATTAAGTCAAGTGCTAAGAGCATATATTATATATATATATATATGTATATACTTATATAACTGAATGTTATATGCTAAAAATTTTAAAGGTAAACTTATAAAGAAAGAGGTCTGTTTATATGTATACATTATATATTTTGACTGGATTATCTTTTACATACAAATTCCATTTAAAATCTACTTTTATAAATTTATTTAATTGCATTTCTTTAGTTAATTATAGCCATCCATTTGGACTTAAGTGGAGCATTTAAAATACTTCTATATGTGTTCTTTTAAAATTATAACACTATACAATGTCTAGGTGAAATGTTATTAAAAGAAAAACCTTTTATTAGTAACTAGGGGTCCAGTGCACGAATTCATGAACCTTGAAAGGAACTGTGGGCTGCGAGACTGTGGTGGGCACAGGGATGGGTCTTGGCCCATCCTCCGCGCCCTCGCCTGGCCCCTCCCTCCGCGGCCCCTGGCCCCCTGCCTGCAGCCCCACTCCCGCGGCCGCTGCACCCACAGAAATAAAAATCATTTGGGAATGAGACGAATGGAAAGAAGTTTTGAGAAAGATTCACCTCTTTGGAAAGAAAACAATTTTGTCCATTTATTATGTCATCACTGTTCCAAGTTAACACTTGGGTTTAAATTTTCTGCAGTTAAATTTACAAGCAGTTTATATATCAGTCTTTGCTGTTCATTAAAAACATTCCTAAATACCTTTTTATAAACTTTAAAAAACATCCTCTAACAGGAGTTTCTAACCACCTCCCCCATGAGAACACATTGGGTGTGACTTAGATGCTGAAAACTTACAAGGACCATTTGCAACCGCATCTGACCCCTCAAACCCCAGGCTGCTGTCCCTGCCCGCCGCCAAGACCGACAGCCCCTGTGCCCAGCTGACTGGTGAAAGCCTCAGACTTTCATCTCCTGCTGTGCACTGCCAGGACGGTACAACCTCAGCAGAGGCAGGGGCATGGACCAGCCTTTCAGTCTGCAGAGGGCTTATTAGACAGACGTTCGTTTCCTAAATCCTAACAACCTTTAAAAACACAGGGAGGATTTGGAGGGGATTGTTTCCTAGGAAGCTGGCACACTGCTGATTCCTAGAGCTGTTTTCCTTTTGTTAAACTTCATCTTCTGCCTGTGCCTGCCACATCCCAGCAGAGAATGGGAGGAGGCTGGCTTCCACACAACGTGCATTCAAGACAGTTATTCACAATCTGGGCACAGATTAAAACATAGCTTCGACAAAAGGCTAAATCATGCTATTGGTCCACATTTTTTCTTTTATTTGCCTGCTGTCACTGTGCTCGATCAGGTGCACATTGAGATGGTAAATGTTACCCTTATGAGACTTGCGCATCACTGAAACTCTGTTCACATTTAAGACAGTGACCTGGGGATGCTACACACCTGCAGTTGCCCTCTGCAGAGAGATGGGTGAGTAGCTAACTGGAGTCAGCGCATTCTCTCCAGAGCTTGCAAGGCCCACTTGCTTAACAGTCCAGAGTAGACATTTCGGGGACGTCTCCCTTGATGCCTTGGATGGTTGTCTCCAGTGCTAAGTTTGGCAGATGAGTGAGGAAAACTTTAGTAGGAACATCTAAGGAAATCAGTGTGAGCAACAGCATAAGGAGCCAGCCAACTTCCTCTTTCTAATGTCCGTACTAGAATTGCTGAGCTCTTGCCAGCTACCAGACGCTATGCTGTTGGTAGGCATGATACCACTTCGAACAATCTGTTTTACTGAAAAGCCATTGTTAAAAGAATTTGTGTGTTCGGTACATAAATGACCTGAGAAGAAATACAACTGACAGTTTTCAAAATGGTGAAAAGTAAATGTGTGAAGTCCAATTAAGATTGTTTTTAAACGGAGCCAATTTTCCTTTCTTATACATGTATCCAAAAAAGATACAAAGAAAGGAGTGATTTAAAAAACAAAAGGAAAGCAGATTTACCAGACAAAGCAAAGTTATTGGAATATTGCAAGGGAATAGTGGAGAAGAGAAATTTACTAATTGCATTTAACAAAAGAGGAACTAATATTACCAATAGCCCTACATGATACAAAGAGGCCTGCCTTCAAGGTATCTTATGTACAGTCTGCAATCCCAGCACATGGTAAGACCTCTATTTTAGAATTTAACACATTATATTATAGGTCATTGTTTACATGACTAGCTCCACAACTAATTACACCTGAGATCAGGGGGCTGCATTGAATTATTCTTTACATCCCCTGCACATCCTCACAGAATGTTTGCTAAAGGAGTCAGAAGCAGTCACTGACTATGAAAGGTGATCTCCTGTGTGAGGTCATCAAGGAAGGTGTCACAGAGCAGGCGGGACACGGGGCATTTCCACAGGCAAAGATGGGAAAGCCTGTTTCAACAGTAGCGGGAGCACCACGTCTGGGTGCACTGCAGGCCATGCCGTGGAGAAGACTGTAGCCCAGACAGCGGGAGCCCTCCGGGCTGCCGAGAAGAGCTCTGTTTTATTCCACAGGCATCAAGGAGGCACTCAAGTGTGTTCAGTCAGGGGAGTAACAAAATCCCAGCACTCCTGTGGGAAGATTACTTGGGCAGCTCTGTGAAGGATGGATTAGGGGAGACGTGTGGCGGGGAGATCAGTTGGGTTTCACTGCAATAACCCAGCTGAGATTCAATAAAGACTTGAACAAGGGTGGTGGCAATATAAGAAACCAGCAAAAGAAAGAACGAGCTAAGAGAAGAATTTAGGGCCTATACAGGGAATAATGGAGGATATAAGCATCACAGAAATGGAAGTAAACACTGGGGAGCAGAAAAGATGAGGCTTTCTGAGGAGATGATATTCATCAGTTAGGCAAAGATGGGCTTTTTCTTGGCTACAATATTTAGATTAAAAAAAAAATACACCTTTACTTTGGCCCACTAGACCCCACTGATAAAGAAACAAGGACTTAGGAAAGATGCGCAGTCTAATTAAAAGGCAGGACCTTGTTGGGAGCAGTAATTATTATTTCAAATAATAGTTTAGAATAGAAATAAATACTAATGTTTTAATGCTAAAATAGGTTTAACTGAAAGGTGGACACCATGAATAAGGTATCCTCTGCAGCTGGCCATGCTCTCAAGATTCCCAGCCTACAGGGTTCTAACATACAATTCCAAAAAACAAAATTCTTTTTTTCCCAGAGAACATTGCTGTAGAGCAGGCATGTCAAACTCGTGGCCTGTGGGTCGCCTGCTTTGTTTATTGGGCATGTGTTAGCCTTTGAGTTTGACATGCTTGCCCCAGAGCAGTGGTCAGCAAACTGCGGCCCCTTGAGTGTGGCTCTCCCACAAAATACCACGTGCGGGCGCGCACGTACAGTGCAATTGAAACTTCGTGGCCACACTCAAGGGGCCAAAGAGCCGCATGTGGCTCGCAAGCCGCAGTTTGCCGACCACTGCCCTAGAGTATATATTTTTTTCTATGAGTTAATGCAACAGAAATGGGATTTTCACCCCAGAAACCATGCAATTAGAAAAGGAACAATAAATGTATTATTATTCTTTTAAATTAATTCTTAGAGGGCTTCCCCTTAAACTACCCAAGTCCTAAGCATCTGTTATGCAACACCTTTGAGGACAAACTTCATGAACAAAGTCAGCTCAAGAAAGCCAAGTATGGTGCAAATCCATGATGACTGCAAACCTATGTGAACATCTCAGCAGGGCCGCCCACAGATATCTTTGCTTAATTTCTCTATATGTAAGATACCATCAGTGATAAAGGAATAATCTGTTAGGAGAAAAGACATTCTTTTTTTTTATAATTAAATCTTTATTGTTCAGATTATTACATTTGTTCTTCTTTTCTCCCCCCATAACTCCCCTCCTTCCAGTTCCCACCCCACCCTCCACCCTCACTCCCCACCCACTGTCCTCATCCATAGGTGCACGAGTTTTGTCCAGCCTCTTCCCGCATCTCCCACACCCCTTTGCCCCCCAAGAATAGTCAGTCCATTCCCTTTTTATGTCCCTGATTCTATTATAATCACCAGTTTATTCTGTTCATCAGATTATTTATTCACTTGTTGATAGATGCATATTTGTTGTTCATAATTTGTATCTTTATCTTTCTCTTCTTCTTCCTCTTCTTAAAGGATACCAGAAAAGACATTCTTAATTCTTTCTCACTTTTATTTGTAACATGATAGCAGCAGCATTGCTTATGCATTCTATTTATTTAAAAACAGTTGAGAAAGTAAAGCCTTTGTGTTTTCACGAATGGGAAAAAAAATCACCTATCTAAAAAGGGCAATACAGATACTTTAAATAGCTGAGACCAACTTATTAATCAAATAAAAAAAATGCCTAATTTGTTTTTCATATATAACCTGAAGACCATTTAAATCATCACAAATTCAGCTGTATCTTTGCCACAGAAATTATTGTTATAAAGCTCTCCGGTGTAAAAACATTGCTTTATCAATTCCCCTTTTAAGTCATTTCCCAAGTAGATTGTCATCTCACAACAATTCTCAAAAGAAGCATCTTGTAAACCAAGTTGCTATGTCTCTACTAAAAAATTTGGAGTCAATTCACTAGACCTGCATTGGGAACCATTTCACAGAGCCTGGTTACATAAGTAAGCATGTTCTTAAAACACCAAAGAAATAAACCTATTTGTTCCACATATGGAGTCCAAGAAGAAAGTCATTTGACCTGAATCCCCAAAAGAAATTTATCAGCTGAGATGGACTCCTCATGGTCAACCAGGGCCCCGTCAGTCTTCATTTCCAATCATCACAACAGCACTTCTCTTTCTGCATCCGTTCTGGGGTACCTGAATTTCTAGTTATTTTATTTTTTACTAGAGGCCCAGTGCACAAAAATTTGTGCACTCAGGGGGTGAGGGGGTGGTCCCTTAGCCTGGCCTGCGCCCTCTCGCAGTCTGGGACCCCTCGGGCGATGTCTGATCCCCACGGGGGGATTGGGCCTAAGCTGGCAGTCAGACATCCCTCTGGCAGCCTGGGAGCCCTCGGGGGATGTCTGAGTAACATCTTAGCCATCACTCGGACATCCTTAGCACTGCTGCTGGCCAGCCATGAGCCAGCTTCTTGCTGAGCAGCGCTCCCCCTGTGGAAGCACACTGACCATTTAGGGGGGCAGGTCCTGCGTTGAGCGTCTGCCCATAAGGCACTGGTGGTCAGTGCTCATCATAGCAACTGGTTGTTCTGCTGTTAGGGTCAATTTGCATATTACGCTTTTATCATATAGAATATCTTTTTCTTATTTGGTTGTACTGTCTAGGACCTTTAATAAGGTGTTGTTTCCAAAGAGGAAGCTCTCAACATTTCGCCAATATGTTAGGTTGGTAGTATTTAATTTAATAGCAACATGTCCTTCATCTTTTATTGTAGGATTTTTTTTTTTTCAGTTTCTTCCCTTACTATTTATTATGCATGTTCACTTGACATTTAAAAGTGTTTTGGGCTTCTTCAATGTGTTCATGTATTATTATAGCCTTTTTAAAAATATATATATATATATTTTATTGATTTTTTTAGAGAGGAAGGGAGAGGGATAGAGAGTTAGAAACATCAATGAGAGAGAAACATCAATCAGCCGCCCCTGCACAACACCCTCCTGGGAATGTGCCCACAACCAAGGTACATGCCCTTGACCAGAATAGAACCCGGGACCCTTCAGTCCTCAGGCCGACGCTCTATCCACTGAGCCAAACCAGTCAGGGCTATTATTATAGCCTTTAAAAAACAAACAAACTGATGTGCTAGGTAAGAATGATGTATTTAGCTCTTATCACAGGATCATAAATAACAAAAAGGTTCCTTATCATTTTATTCTTTTTTTCAACAGTGTTTATGTAGCTCAGTGTGGTAAGTTCACTAATAGAGAGAATGTGGTTGTCACTACTGAGGGAAGAGAAGGTTGGAAGAAAGCAGTGATCAGTGGTGTCATTTGTCACAATGGCTGAGAGAGGCCGAAAGAGGTCTCATTACATGAGCTCCAGAAAGTTCTTGGTGGCTTTAGGGAGAGTACTTGGCAATGGAGGGGTGGGCAACAACTCGTTGCCATGGCGTTTAGGAGTGACGGGGATACAAGGTTGTGGGGACATTGAGCAGATCTCCTAAGGAACTAGCTGGGATCTTTACATCTTTACTTTTGCTTTCACTGAACCCATATTTTGAGACTTTCGAGAGTTCTCTAACTTCAAGATTGCCTGTTGATAAATTTATTCCACCTTAATTTAAAGAAGGATTTCATATGAAACTAGAGGTGAAATCCTGGAACAAGTGAGAAGATTTGAGAATTTATAGTTAAAAGTAAGGCATTTTTGGTCATAGAATAAGTCAGTGAGAAAATAAATGTTTTGTATATTTAAAGAAAAACACACAGGTGTATTTTTCAGAGGCTTCTTAAATCCTAATGGAGGTCTTGCTTACCTTAGAGTGTATCATCAGGGAAGAGTAAAGCAAGCAGTTAAATGAGCTTTTCCCAAGTATAAAGAACAGACTTTTGCTTTTCCCACATGTAACATAAGTGCAGTTTTCTGGCTAACTGTGACTAAAGAGCCTGAAGCTGCATGAACAGACAGCCATGTGGATGTTGGGATTGCTAACTAGAGGATCTCTGACCGAAGGAAAATGAAATTCCATCTTCTGTTTCTTATTCATTCCACCCAGCGTCCATGGGGATGCAGCATTTGTGAAGGAATCAATTATCCATTTGTTAGTCGGAGGAGACTTACAAATTATACATTAGCAGATTGATTTCTTAGGTTCACTGTTGGGGGACCGATAGCTTAAGGTGGGATGATGAGAAGTACCAAGGGAAAAGAAGTTGCCACAAAGAACACTATTAAAAGCAGCTTTCGAAATGACCGTGAATTTATTCCTAATTGAAGAGCTGACATAATCCATACTAAGTGTATTTATTTCAAGCATTTTACATTAGGTAATTGATTATCACATGAGGAGTACATGTTGGTAATTTTGCCTTTTCTTTACATTTAAGAACTACAGACCACCTGTAGTGGACTTGGACTTAGAAGGTATATGCAAGTCCTTGCCCCCTCCTGCTTCCTTGGGCTTCTTTTTTTGTTCCATTAAGGAAACATTTTTGTATGTTCTGTAGTGTCAGCTTGACATTATTGATTTTTGAACAAACTCACTTATATTGTCCAGAATTCCAAACATGTCTCCATTAGGAATAAAATTGTGGCTAATGGAAAATACAGCTGAGGCCATTTTTCTCTGGTCTCTTACCCTTATCTAAATCTACTCCAGTATCCCAGTTTTGCAAACATACCCCTAAATTATATGTATATAACAAGCATTTGAAAAATCAGTATTGAAGAAAGACAGAATCTTACACTCTATTTTTTTCTTGTACCCTTTTTCTTTTTGTTTCTTTTTCTATTGCTGTAGTTATTGTTTTATTTCTAGTATATAGACATGACAGACATATATGTCAGACATTTGTTCCTATTTCTGAGAGGAATGATTTTGCACCATTGACAGCTCTAATATTAGATGTTATGGAACTATTATAGGAACTTTTATATATATATATATATATTGATAATACTTGATTATCACTCAAGATAAAAATATGTGCTGCAG
The DNA here is from genome assembly GCF_014108235.1 of Myotis myotis. NCBI lineage: Eukaryota > Metazoa > Chordata > Mammalia > Chiroptera > Vespertilionidae > Myotis > Myotis myotis. The sequence continues at coordinate 10,745,847 of NW_023416315.1, forward strand.
GTCTCCAGAATGATGGCTGTAGCAATCAAGAGTAATTTTGTGTGTGTTTTCTTGATTGATGAATTTGCTACATAATTATTTAAAATTATTCATCTTTTGATTACAAACAAATTAAATATTTGTTGTAGAAAATTAGCAAAACATAAAAGGGGACCATCTAAATGATTATATCTCAGCACCTAGATATAACCATTGCTGATATTTTGGAGAGTGTACCTCAGGTGACATGCATTATATATATAAACTAGAGGCCTGGTGCATGAAATTTGTGCATGGGTAGGGTCCCTAGGCCTGGCCAGTGATCAGGGCTGATTGGGGCCTTACGGCTGCCGGCTGGGGCCTTCCTTTGTTCTGCACCGCCCCCTGGTGGTCAGTGCACATCATAGTGAGCAATCAAACTCCCTGCCTCCTGATCGTACTCCCGAGAGGACACTTTGCATATTAGCCTTTTATATCTATATATATATATATAGATATAAAAGCCTAAGTGACTGAATGACTGAACGACTGGTCACTATTATGCGCACTGACCACCAGGGGGCAGATGCTCAATGCAGGAGCTGCCCCTGGTGGTCAGTGCACTCCCACAGCCAATCTCCTGCAGCTGGCCAACCTCCCGTGGTCCCTCCCCCCAGCCAGCTGGCCTGGGTGGCCCCAATTGGCCCAGCTGGCCAACCTCCTGTGGCCTCTTCCCCCAGTCGGCCAACCTCTCGTGGCCCCTCCCCCCCAGCCAACCTCCCGCAGCCCCAATTGGCCCTGATTGCTGGCCAGGCCGGGGGGCCCCACCTGTGCATGAATTTGTGCACTGGGCCACTAGTATATAAATACCTGTAAATGTAATATTATTTATAAACATTAGATTGTACTTACACAGAGCCCTCCAAATTATGAGATTTGAGGGCATCGTTCTCCAGAGTGCAAAGCCTGTTAAAGACTTATGACACCAGCTGCAACTTCTGGGGGTTCTCTAATCTGCCCCCATGTTTGATGATTAGCTAACGGGCTCATGGGGACTCACTGATAGCTATTATATAGGGTATGCCAAAAGTAGGTTTATAGTTGTGAAACACAGAGTTTATTCTTATATTATTATTTATTTACTAATTATTGTATTATTTATTTGAATTATTTGCCATCTTATTATTGGTGTTCTTATTTTGTATCCTTACTTATAACTTACCTTTTGGGTAACGATGGCTGGTAATTTTCCTTCTTTTGCCCAGCCCTGTGTTCATGATTATAGTTTATTTACAGGGAAATGATACAAGTCAAAAAAATCAATCAAAGAAAGAGATGCATTGGGCAGAGCCTGGGGTGATTGTAAAAGTGATGTTTCCATTGTACAAAGCACATGTTACCTTCCTGGCATAGACGCATGCCTACCAGGGAGGCTCACCTCGGTGTCCCGGGTTTTTATTGGGGCTCTCTTATGTAGGCATAACTGGTTGATGGTTGATCCACATGGTTGATGTCAGCTTTTAGGTTGACTCCACCCTAAATCACAGGCTTGTCTTTCTCCCATGGCCAGCCCCCCCACCCCCAACCCCCCTTAAGACTATCAGGTGTGACTGGCTCCTGCCATTAACAAAGACATCTCTAGCATGCAAGGTGGTGTGACAGATTATCTTTCAGAAGCCAGAAGGGCAAAGGCCTTCTGTACATTTTTAAATTTTAAAAATTCTGTTTGGGCAAGGTCAAATTTTGTCCTACATAAAACTTAAGGAAACCCACTATTTTGTGGGTTTATGCTTTTAATTGTTATCATTTAGATTCCTTGCTTTTAGAAATTAAGATAATTTCCATGTCTCAGTGTCTTACAAAAGAAACCTGCTGTGAAAAGCATCTTTGCACAGTAATCTTCTCCTTGGGTATAATAGGCAAGGCATATTTTAAAGAATTTTGATATGCCTTGCCAAATAAGCTTTTAGAAAGTTTCTCCAAATTTGAGTGCCCATCAGCAGTGTAAGAAGTGTATCTATTTTTGTGGTTCCTTGCCAAAACTAGCTATTTAAACAATCTTTTCTGATTCTACCCTGGCCTGTTGGTTAGAGTGTAGTCTTGGTATGCTGAGGTTGCAGGTTTGATCCCCAGTCAGGGCACATAAAAGCATCAGCCAATGAATGCATAAATGGAACAACAAATTGATCTCTCTCTCTCTCTCTCTCTCTCTCTCTCTCTCTCTCTGCCCCCTTCTCAAAAAAAATTTTTTTAAAGAAAATATTTCCTGATTCTATGGACAAAATATCTGGCTGTTTTAGTTTTCATGTATTTGTTATTACAGAGGTTGACTCTTGTTCTCCTTTACCTATAATTTACACTGTTTCTTTTGTGAATTGACTGTTTATTTGTGAGTAAAATATCCAAATTTCTTTCAAAACTAAAGAAAAATTTAAAATGTACAGTAAGCTGCAAAATTGTTTACAATGTATATGAGGAGGGATAAGTACCCCTAATCTATAATAACCTGTCATGAATCAGTATTAAAATGATGGTCACCCCAGTAGTGAAACCGTCTCTTTCTCTGGATTTATGCCTAGAACTTACAGTTTAGGATTGCAGTTTTTACCGATGTACTAACTAGCTTTTCTCTTCACTTCTACTTGAAGTGGCCCAAGAAATATAAAATATTTGTACTTTCACTTTAAAATAGGTAAGGGAAGGAGGTAGTAAATGAACATGTGCTAAATACCTCATCTTCTAGATGCAGTTGTGTTGATTTTGGGAGAGACACATTCATCACTAATAAGATGAAAATAGAATGAACTACTCTAAAATTTTTCTAGATAGACAAGAGAAAACAATTTGAGTAATATAGCAAAAGAATAAGAATGAAATGGGAAAACATTATTCTAAAAAGTATAAAATAATGTAGCAACTAAGCTATATATAGTTTGTCACTAAAAGGAAAATTGCCTCAGCTTTAAAGAACAGATATCTCACAAGATTATGGAAATAAAAAATAAAGATATGAGCAAAAATATACTATAAAAGCCAAATTAAAACTAAACATGTTGGCAATAAAAATGTGAGACAAAATAGGGTTAAAGGCAAAGAGCATTAACTAGCAGAAGATATATTGATTAAATTTACAAATTAAAGGGAAAATATAACAGTTATATTCTTTGATGTGTCAAATTATAGGGCATGTAATATCCAGCCAAAGCTTATTTGACTAACTTGTAGAAAAAATGGACAGAATTGCTATTGGGAAGATTTTGAAACAGTTTCTTCCAGTTTTTGAGAGATCATGAAGAAAACAATGATATATAGAAATGAGATAATACAAATAACATGGTTAAAATATATTTATTTTGAAGTCAAATAGAGAATATGAAAGGATGTATCTTAGGTTTCAAAGACAAATCAGTAAATTTCTAAAAATAGATATACACGTTCTCTGAATGTTATTGTAGTGACACTAGAGTTTATTAATAACTAGATAAATAAGCAAATATCACTGTCATTGCCCTTAGAAATGAAATAAAACAAAATAAAATGTTACTTTTCTCAAAGAGGAAATAGTTTATTGCATTTCACATTATTTTCTGTCTTCTAGTTTCTGGCCAGTGTTATACTCAAAGGAAAATGCAAATCATTATTTTATGATTAACAAGTGAGCAGTTATAATTAAAAAGAAATAAATTAATGTAAGGAAATTAGAGTAAGGTCAGCAACACTGTTCTAAGACAAAAAAAGGAAAATTAATATTGATTGAGAATAGAAATTAAGAGAAAATATTAAAAAAAGAGCAAATTTATTGATGAAGTCTGGCTTCTATAAAAAGGCCTCTACAACTGTTAAACAATTGGTAAAGGCAATCAAAGAAAAAGGGAAATAAAATATTTGTATACCTACCTGTAAGATAGTGTTATGTATATATTTTCTGCTGGGGTCCTGCCCCCGCAGGTCCAGGGGTCCCCAAAGGTGTGGACGGAGTCAGCGAAGAAGGAATGACACGGAGACAGCATTCAGTTGATCAGCAGCCTAGCCAGGATCTCTAGCCAGAATCTCCAGCCAAGTTCTGGTCTGGATCTCCAGCGAAGTTCTGGTTCAGGATCTCCAACCAGGCTCTGTGTCCATGTTCTCTTGCTAGGTTCTGTCTCTAGGTTCTGAGGCCAGTTTCTGTCCAGGATCTTTTGCCATGTTCTCTCCAGCGAAGTTCTTCTGTCGCTAGAGAACGTTCTGTGTAGGTTCTGTGCCTAGGTTCTATCTCTCTTGGTTCTGTCTTCTTACATCTGTATTTATACCAGTTGATTCCAATCCTATCAATTTCTATTTCAAAGGTTAGGGCGTTTCTTATCTCCATTCCAGGGACTAAAGATTATGTAGCTTAAGCATGATTGTTCATAGTTAAAGTGATTAATTACCCACCTGGCACTTAGTTAAGAGGTTTTATTCCCTCCCTAACTTCAGGGGAAAATCCCTACCTGGGGAAACAACCTTTCTCAGAGAGGAGACCTTGGTTAAAACACATAGTGCCAAGAAGGTGAGCAAACATATTAAGAACAGTATGCCATATATGCCAGGTCCCTTGAAACAGCAAGCATGGACCGGCTCCCGGCAATTTTCATATTTGTAAATATAAAATAAAAAATTAATGTTACCTACCACAGAATTGCTGTGAAGAGTAAATAATATAAAACCCTTAGAATGAAGCCTGATGCATAATAATCATATATTAAATATTAACTTATTAGTATAGTATGACTTCTTACTATTACTACTAATACTGTTAAAATGTTAAATGAACAAAAAATAAAAAAGATATATTTCCACCACTAAAAATTTGAAATGCACTGTTTTCTGAGAAAATAGAAATAAATGACCATTATAGAATTAGAGCATTTGAGTAGCTTGACAGTCATGGGGAAAAATGTAATCTAAGAAATAACTCATTGAAGTTCTTTTTTTTTTTTTTAAAAAATATATTTTATTGAGTTTTTACAGAGAGGAAAGGAGAGAGATAGAAAGTTAGAAACATCGATGAGAGAGAAACATCGACCAGCTGCCTCCTGCACACTCCCCACTGGGGATGTGCCCACAACCCAGGTACATGCCCTTGACCGGAATCGAACCTGGGACCTTCCAGTCCGCAGGCCGACGCTCTATCCACTGAGCCAAACCGGTTTCGGCTCATTGAAGTTCTTGACCCCAGACATTTTCATGGGCAAATTTTCTTTTTTTATTTAAAAATTTTCAATGTTTATTTTTATTATGAACTATAACTTTAGAAAGTATATAAAATGTACAGTGAAACAGTTAAAAAGCAAACAATCATATAGCGACCACTCTGTTAAGAGTAGACCATGTGACCCTTCTGCTCACAGTTCCCTTAGAGCAGTGGTTCTCAACCTTCCTAACGCCGCGACCCTTTAATATAGTTCCTCATGTTGTGGTGACCCCCAACTATAAAATTATTTTTGTTGCTACTTCATAACTGTAATGTTCCTACTGTTATGACTCATCATGTAAATATCTGATGTGCAGGATGTATTTTCATTGTTACAAATTGAACATAATTAAAGCATAGTGAGTAATCACAAAAACAATATGTAATTATATAGGTGTTTTCCGATGGTCTTAGGCGACCCCTGTGCAAGGGTCGTTCGACCCCCAAAGGGGTCGCGACCCACAGGTTGAGAACCGCTGCCTTAGAGTGTCCCACTATACTCACCTGTATAATAATAACTGCCTAGCTTTTCTTTTTCATTTTATACCATCTATGTGCACCTACTGTACACTATATTGTAGTTTTGTCCATTTTTTATATGTTGTGTAAATGGGATCATACATATCAGAAATGAGAAAAGGATGCTCACTGTCATTGCTATTCCCAGAGTAAAAAGTGCAAGACTTCTAAGGGGAAAAGTATAAAACTTCATTCAAAGTCACTAAAGAAGGCCTGAATAAATGGAGAAAGGCTTCATGGATATGGATTAGAAGAATCAATATTGTAAATCTATCAAAGGGAAAGCTATCAACATTTCACCATTAAGGGAGATTGAGGAATTTTTCTCCTAGTGTGCTAAGAGTTTTTACTATGAATGGGTGTTGCATTTTTTTTCCTTTTTTTAAAATTTATTTTGTATTTTCTTTTTCCATCAGCATTTATCCCCTTTATTCCCTCTTCAAATCTCCCCCACCATAATCACCGCACCTGTGTGCATGTTCATGAGTTCTCAAACTTCATCAACACTTTTTCCATCTACTGAGATGATCTTTCAGTATTCCTCATTTCTTTTATTAATGCAGAAAATTATAATACATTGATGAATTTCCCTATGTTACATCAGCCTTGTATTTCTGGAATAAACATGGCTTTTCTATATATGCTGACTTCATTAATATTTTCTTTAAGCTTTTTCTATTCCTGTTCATGAGAGAGTTACTTGTACTTTTTCTTTCTTTTAATAACTTTGTTGGGTTTTGTTATGGTAAGGTTACACTGGCCTGGTAACATGAGTTGGGGAGCATTTCCTTTTAATCTGTTCTCTGGAAGAATTGTGTATGATTGGATTTTTTATTCTTTTAACTATCTCTTTTGAAGTTAATATTCTAGTTAGTGAGTTTGACAGTAAATAGGATAAAATAAAACACATAAGTATAAATAATAGTTTACTGGCTCTAGAAGAATGTATTAGTCTTTAACTGAGATAGGGATACCATCAAGACAGGCTCTTTTATGATGGAATATCAGGATGTTGGTTTTGGATATGTTTTGATTGAGATGCCTGTTAGGCATCCAAGTACATATATAAAGTAGGCAGTTCTATATGTTGGTCTGAAATAGGGAGTGGTCCATTCTGGAGATAGAAATTTAGGAGTCATTTCATGACCTGAAAGAGAATACCAAGGGAGCCAGTATTGATGCAAAAGAGAAAAGGTGGAAAGACCAAACCATGAAATACAAAGATCAATAGATCAGAAATGGGGGGCAGGGCCCTGGTGGCAGGGGAGGTCCCCCATGGGGCCAAGGGAAAATTTTTTTAAGAGAGGAAGGAAAAAAAGAGGGATCAGGAATATCCACCCAAAGAGACTGAGAAGGACCAACTAGAAATGTGAAAGAAAAATAAGTATAGTAATCTGGAAGCAAAGAGGAGAGAGTTGTCAGAAATGTTACATGCTTCTATTAGGAAACGTAAGTTAGGATTGAATAATGACCATTATGTTTAGTAATATGGGGGATATTTCAATTTGCAATTTATTTGGAAGAATAAAATTTCTTGAAAAAAGCCAAGGAAAGTGTGGAGTTATGACTGGATCTTGCCGTTACCAAATATCAGAACATATTATATTTATCCTATATAATTAGATCAATGTTGAATTGATATAGCAGTGGACAAAGAGACCACAGTTGAAAACCCAGAAGGTTATTTAAGTGAATATAAACATTTATTATATAATAAACATAGTTTTCTGTAGAATGAGAAGGATGAATTAATAAATGGGGCTAGCCCAACTAGATATTCATTTGGAAGAAAATAAAATGAATCCTGTAAATATTAAAGACTTAAATGTTAGAAATAAAGCAATAACCATTTTGCAAAAAAAAAAAAATCTCATAGACCACGTATACAATGTCTGGGTGCAAAACTGTGCCAAGACCTCATACCCTAAAAACGAAAAAGGAAATTGACAAGAAAACAACAAACATGGAATAGAAAATTGGGTAAGAGCCCTAGCCGGTTTGGTTCAGTGGATAGAGCGTCAGCCTGTGGACAGAAGGGTCCCGGGTTCATTTCCCGTCAGGGGCTTGTACCGCAGTTGCAGGCTCCTCCCTGGCCCCAGCCCTGGTAAGGGTGCATGCAGAAGGCAACCAATCGATGTGTTTCTCTCACATGATATTTCCCTCTGTCTTTCCCTCTCTCTTCCACTCTCTCTAAAAATCAATGGAGCCCTAACCATTTGGCTCAGTGGATAGAGCGTTGGCCTGCAGACTGAAGGGTCCCAGGTTCGATTCCGGTCAAGGGCATGTACCTTGATTGCGGTCACATCCCCAGTAGGGGGTGTGCAGGAGGCAGCTGATCGATGTTTCTCATCAATGTTTCTAACTATCCCTCTCCCTTCCTCTCTGTAAAAATCAATAAAATATATATTTTTTTAAAAATCAATGGAAAAATATCCTCTGGTGAGGATTAAAAAAATAAAAATAGGTAAGAAATGTGAACAAAGAGTTTACAGAACAAATTAATTGGCCAAAAGACTTACGAAAAGTGTTTAAGTTTCTTAGTAGTCAGAAAAATAAATCAATGAATATTGATCTTTGGTAGAAAAAAAAGAAAAACTTCAGTTGCTAATAGGGATGTAAGGGAAAGAGGATTCTAATACTTTGAAGGTATGATTTCCCTCCCTAATGTTGCTTATATGGTGGTACAAACGGATTCCACTCAGAAAGAAACGGGTTGTGACGAAGTTTGCCTTCTTTGTGTGTAGAATACTAGCGCCACTGGGGGGCTTAGACACTGAGTAACAGTCACTAGCTTCCAGACATGGCACATAACTCTCGAGGCCTCATTTTCCTTGTGAGGCAGAGATAACCATCTGTCAGTGCTGACTGCTTTCCCCTGAGGTTGTGAGGGTCATCTACTGTGTCTGCCAGGTCTTTGGCAGTGATAAGTTGTGATTCAGAGGATATTAGCTCAGGCCATGAGCTTTTCAAAAGTACCAATTTAAGAACAAATTATGTAAATTTTGTGTATGTGAGAAGAAAATGTACTTCTGAATATTAGTGGTAGTGAAGAAGGGCCTTGTAAAGAAGGATTGCATTCAACCCTAGTTGGTTTGGCTCAGTGGATGGAGCGTTGGCCTGCAGACTGAAGGGTCCTGGGTTCAATTCCAGTCAAGGGCACATGCCTGGGTTGCTGGCTTGATCCCCAGTAGAGGGTGTGCAGAGGCAGCAGATCAATGATTTTCTCCCTCTCCCTTCCTCTCTGAAATCAGTAAAGATATATTTTTTTAAAAAAAGAAGAAAAAGGATTGTGTTCAGCATTGGGGCTGAGTTTCGTAGGCCTGGAACTGTGCTGCGTAATAGGACACTCTGCAGTAATGCATACCTTCCGTGATGTGCGCTTGCTACGTGATAGCTCTAGTCCAGTGGCTGTTGAGCATGTATTAGTGCAAATGAGGAATTAAATTCTTAATTATGTTTAATTTTAATTAATTTAACTTTCTGAATGAATAGTCATGTGGATAGTACTGTATTGGATAGGACAGGTACATAGATCAGGCTCCACATACATATTAAATTATAGTTTGACGTAGGTTATAGCCAAAATGGGTATTAAAATGTCATTTGCTAAAGAAAGACCAGAATAAGAAAACTGTTAACAGAAGGCATTTATTGTGGAAAGCATTAACCAGAGTGTAGAAGCTGAGTAGCAGGACTTCTCAGCCAGAAGTGGGGACATGCTGGCCTCAGTGCTTTCCCTGTTCAGCTTTTGTTTTGCTGTGCCCATCACAGCGTTCTCTTTGCAGGACAACTCTTCATGGCTCTGAAGGCCGGAGCCCTGGCTCTGACACTTTTCTGTCATGATTTTTATCCATGGACTTCAGTTTATTCTCCTGTAAAATGAATTAAATATCTCTCTTCAAGGTCCTTTCCTCTTCTAACATTCTGGGAACTTAAGAAGAAAGCGTGTGTGGTGATATAGGGATCAAGATGAGAAAAGATTCTGTGACCAGTTATTTTAGCCTGTACCACAGGAATCTCTCTCACATCAGCCAGTCAATAAGTGGACTTTTGAGGGCCGGAAATCTTGGTTTTTGCCCTCACCTTCACTTACTAGCTTTGAAATATTTTCCATTGGAGAAGGATCCAATTTCAGTTTTGTGTATTTCCATTCATTATTAAGAAGTCAAACTATTAGGAAATAAGATATTTAAAAGTATCTAGGATGTAGATACTAAAAAGGACACTAATTTGTAAGCTCATTTATAATCATTGATGACTGACTTTTCAGGGTAAGTTTGTTCCTGTCATGTTTTATGTAGATAGTTGGGAATTGCCATTATTTAAGAAGAAGAAAAAAGAACAGCTTGTCATATTTTAATGTTGTCAACATTTGCTGATTTTTACTTCTATTAGAGTATCTACCTGCATTAATGTTTTAGTAATTAAACAATTATCTACATAGAGAACTGGAAGGCTTTGAAAAATATTAAAAGTACAGTTGTGTATTTATACCTGGGAAAATACATCTAATGGCGAAAGCCTGATTCGTATCTTCACAGATTTTTAAATTTGAGATTACTCAAAAGAATGGGAGATAACAAAGTTTGTTAATATCAACTAGACCCTGTGAATTTCCCCCAGGAAGTACTAAGCATAAAGTATAAATAAAAATTGATTTAGTAATTTATAAGAGAAGAATAGATTGGTTAGTGAACCAAAGTAAAACAACTAAAATTTTTTTTTACATTATGATTTTTATTTTGTTTTTTCTTTTGTCCTTTTAATGGATTTGGTTGGGAAAGCATTTTGGGAGTGTAGAATAAGCAGAACAGAACAAATAAAAAGGCATATAGCATGTGATAAAAATAACATTTTAGGGACTTAAAGTGTGTGAAATAGACAGTTTGGGGAAATCTTAGGTTTCTGGGCATTTTACATGTCTGGAAACAAAGCTGTATTTTGCCCTTTTCATTGGCAAAATTAAAATATGTTTTTGGTTCATGCATCTAAACTCACAATTTGTATTATTTAATTTTACAAAGATCCAAGGCATTTGATTATTAATATACTAGAGGCCAGGTGCACAAAATTCAAGCATTGGCGGGGGGTCCCTAAGCCCAGCCTGCGCCTTCTCACAGTCCAGGATTCCTTGGGGGATGTCTGACTGACGGCTTAGGCCCACTCACAGCAGTCGGACATCCTTAGCACTGCCGCAGAGGTGGGAGAGGCTCCGGCCACTGCTGCTGCGCTTGCCAGCCGTGAGCCCCACTTCCTGCTGAGCTGTGCTTCCCCTGTGGGAGCATACTGACCACCAGGGGGCAGCTCCTGCATTGAGCATCTTCCCCCCTGGTGGTCAGTACGCATCATAGTGACTAGTTGTTCTGCCGTTCGGTCTATTTGCATATTAGCCTTTTATTATATAGAATACTTTCCTAAAGATTTACGTTTTGTTTCTTAACTAGAGTCCTGTGAAGATAAATCAGATTAGCCTGGATGAAAGTGGAGAACACCTGGGCGTGTGTTCCGAGGATGGCAAGGTACGTGCTGATGTGGCCACCTGGAAACCGTGCTGTGGCACTGGAGCCTCCAAGTGCTTGGAAAAGCACTCCCCTTCCTGTATATGTGCCTTGAAGAGAAACTTGCTTATTCTTTGTGGACATGGGCTTGCTTCCCATTGCTCATAATTAAAGTAAAATATATTTTTCACAAATGTGCCTTAGGAAAAGTAATTACAAGAATGTCAATAATGTAACTAGTATTAAGCTGATTAACAGCTGTGGCAGGGGAACGTGTCACCTTAATCATTACTGCTTGCCACTTAGACTTCAGTGACTAGTCTGCAGTTCCTGCAAGACAGTAGTTTAATGCCTTTCTGCCATAAATCCACAAAATTGGATTTTGTGGTCATGATTTCTGTGGGCCGGTGGTTTCATTTCACACAAGTTATGAATGTTTCTCTTGAATTATAGAATCTTTTGATAAGCAATCATAGCTTATCAGAAGAATAAAGTGTCTTACAGTGGCCACATTAAATAAATATAAAATCAATATATGTACAGTTTCCTAAAAACCTGGCACCCACTTCCTCAATCGAGGACATACATCATTTGTGCTGTATATAACTAACAATTATTAGTGCTTCTTGCTGATGTTGAGCTGTGACATTTAGTGGTTGTGGTGATTGATTTTCCACTTATAAGAATGTCTTTTTTTGTTTTCCAGTCGATGGAAGTCTTTTCAAATGTTGGTTTGCAATGATAAAATTCTAATGCACAATGTGTTTAAGCTACTTTTCTAAAATAACAGTTTAAGAAGAGAGTGCATTAAGAATCATTAGAGAACCTTACCTATTCCTGACAGAAGACAGGAGATTTTGTAATCTAATTTTGATTTTTACGTGATCTAAATGCAATATGCCATTAGGATGAGTAAATTAAAAACAGCGTACTCAGTATAAAAGATTTATACCCATTTGATCTGTTATCAAAAGAAAAATGAAGTCTTCTTGACATACAAGAATGCATTTTATGTACCTAAGCCTAATGTTTCTTAGAGTCTTTTGAAATAGTAATTGGAACACAGGTGCTTTTCAAAAAGCACTATCATATTTTATAGTACCTTCTGAAATTCTGAGATAAACCAGACTGTCAAGGAGAGATTGAGGGAAGAGTTGTTATGTGCAGAAATTGAGAAGAATTATCCGAACTATTGAGACATATTTGTATTTATATATTTGTAAGAAAGGTCATCTTCATTTTGTTTTCTGAATGATGACGAATTCCTTCTAGGCTGTTATCAATTTAATTGAACTAATTTATTGAAAGAGAATATTCAGTTTTTGACTTGAGAAAAATTTTTATTAAGGTAATTCATCTAGGAATGTTTAGGGCTTTAAATTTTGAGCAATTATTATTTGATGTAGCAAATTTCTGGTGAATAATGAGATGACCCTCATATCTCATGGGGTATACTTTTTGACAAACACCTCTGTTTTTCTATTTTAGTAAAATTTAAAACTAAATTTTACTAAATTTGGTGTAGACCTATGATACATTTTAAAAAATGCTTTTCTCATATATTTTATTAGCATTGGTAGAATTGAAAACAAGTATTTCATGCATATTTTTTGTGTAAGCTAGCCTTTACCATGAGTTAGTCATTATTGTGAAAATTGAGTAGCAGTATAGAGTGATCTGGTAAAGTGATTAGTGATGATTAAATAAAGTTATTACATAAACTCCAGATATCTAAAGTGAATGCATCTCCTAAGGGCTGTTGTGATTTTTCTTTCTTTAGTGTATTAGAAATCTATCTTTATATATAAAAGCCTAATATGCAAATTGTCCCCATGGGAGTTCGACCAGGAGACTGATCACTTGCTATGGCGTGTGCTGACCACCAGGGAGCAGTGGGGAAGGAAATAAGGCACTGATTGGCCCTGATCACTGGCCTAGGGACCCTACCCATGCATGAATTTCATGCACTGGACCTCTAGTAGTAGATAATTACTTATGTCCTATTTCAAAGATAATCTTCGATATTTGTATTCAGTTTTGAAGCCATAATTCTAACCATTGTTTAAAATGTTCTCTTTTAATTCAGCTGGTGCTCATTTCTGTCTTTATTCCATGGCTTCTCTGTGATTGAGTTCTAAATTTTGAGATATATCGTGTGTGTGTGTGTGTGTGTGTGTGTGTGTGTGTAGTTTCAGTTTACTGGCATACATATTTAGGTAACTTTCTGATAAGTGCATATAAGATTTACTATCTGTTATAGATATTTCCTTCATACATAAACTAGAATTAATTTAGTATAGAGTTCTGGGTTGAAATATTTTCTCTCAAAATTTTGGAGATGTTGCTCCCTTTTGTCTGACTTCCTTTTTGTAGACATGTCAGAGGCCAGTCTAGCTTTGTTCTTTCACAAAACCTTTTTAATTATTCTCTTGTCCTGCCTTGGAGCTCAGACTAATAACACTAGCAACAACAACGACAATAAACAGCCGTTGTAATGGAGTTTGCTAACTTATGTCATGTTTGGGTCTGTTTTCATTAATTTTGTCTGGAACACAGTAAGTTCTTTAGATCCATATTCTGAAGTATTGTTTTCATTTCAGGAAAGTTTACTTCTGTTCTGATTTTGATTATTGCTCCAGTTCCCTTAGTTTTCATTTCTTCAAAGAAACTCAATAATACATGCTTAGGCTGGAGGCAGTGTGGTGCAGAGGCTCAGAGCAGAGCTCAGTACTCCACCAGCCTGTGTGGCAGCCCAACCCCCGGCCCCTGTCCTGTGCTGATGGGCATGTTGTTTGCCCTCCCAGTGCCTCCGCTCTCTCAGCTGGGCAGTGGGCACAGTGGGAATCCTGCATGGGAATGTCTCCAGGTGTCAGGTGTATGGTGAGCTCGCCACTGATTAACCATTTTTATTGCTAACCATTCATTTCTTAACCCATTACCGTCTGATCTCTCCCCCTCCCACATTATTCCACCTAAACTTTTCAAGGTGAGCAGGTGAATGGATAAGCACTATTCACGCTTCCTCTCTTTCCTAAGAGGTAGGTTGTAAGAAAATTGGTCATATTGTGTGCCCCCCCACCCCCCACCACGTATGTGCTTAGCTTTCTCATTATTTTTATCCTCTCGTTTCTTTGTCATGGAGAGTTCTACTTGTTTATTCCCTTTGCTGATTTGCTTTTCTTCCAGCATCAACTTTACTTTGTGGAGTAGAGTTTTATTTCATTTTGCATTTTTTTTATTCTCGAAATCTTTGTCTCTCCCAGCTCTGTTTTCATATTAGCCTGATATATACAGTAGGCCCTCGGATTATGTCGGAGATCCGTTCCTACGGGTCGAAGTAACACGATTTTCATCGTAAGTCAGAACCCACCTATATAAGCACCTACGTCACTCACATGGAGCCCATACACGGCAGTAATGAAGTGAAACAGTAAAAAAAAATTTAAAAGGAAGATAACAATCCTGACCTTTACTTGTGGTAAAAAAATAATAAAAAACATAAAGCACATATGTACATATGTCGAAATGACGGAACTTTTTTTTAAAATAAATAAATGGGAGATGGCGACGTAACCATGAAACAGCGTACGTCGAGTCCGAGTCCGACGTAACCTGAGGACTGCCTGTAGTTAGTTTTTTATTTTACAACTTCTTATATGTCTTAGAGTGTCAGGCAGTGTGGTCTAATGGTTAAGAGTGGGATTACCTGCCACTGTGTTTTAGCTGTGTGATGTCAGCTAAGTTATTCATACCTCTCTGTGCCTCAATCTATTTCCATCTCTATCAAATGGAGATAATAATAGCGCCTACCTCATTGGTTGTTAGGAGGAATAAATGAGTTAATATATGTAAATTGTTTGGAAGAGTACCTGGAGTAGAAGAAACATGTGATAATTATTAGCTATTGTCATCCTTGTCATCATCATCACCATCAGTAACATCATTCTGTGTTTCTGTTCCGGATTCATAGGGGTCTTTTCTTCTTATTGAAGTCACTAAAGAGTTTTCTAGTTTTTCTTTCTTTTCTGATTATAATTAAAACATTTTTTAAAGCATAGTTTTCTCCCTCAAAATTGTTGGATTTTTGTTCTGCAGTATTCTTTTTATAGCCCTGGTGTGTGTTTTGTTGCTTGTTTATCCATTACAGAATAAGAAGAGCTCTATCTAAACCTGGGTTAACAAAGAGATTCATGTCTGACGGTTCTTGGCCCTGCATGTTATCATTTTGGGTGTTGTAGAATCACTTCTGAGCTCCATGCAGGGGGCCTGTTAATGAGCTCCATTGCCTCTGACCAGAGGTAATCAATCAGGTAAGGCATCCGCCCCAGAGTGAAGTGGGAACCTGTGTTATCATCCCTCCCTGCTCTCTGACTCTCTTCCTGGGTGGAGAAGAGGAAAAGCAGCAATCTCCCTTGTGAGGGTCCCATCAGCTACCTCCCTCGATGTAATGACAGTTCTAATTCTTGACCTGTTGTTACTTGGAAGCTGGGGTTTGAGAGAGGCTGTGATAAGGGAAGTACCGATTGGGAGGGCTGTCTGACACTGGCCACCTCACCCACAGTCACTCTATGTCAGATGGTCTGTCACCCAATTCTCTGGTTGGCAAATACATTGAAATCCTTGCTAAAGTGGAGAAGGATACGAAACCTTCCTTACTGTTTCCTGAAGGTAGCTTTTCTTTACTTCAGGCAGTAAAAACACACAGACCTTCTGTGGTTCTTACATGTCTCTGTGGTTTTGTGGTTAATGAGAAATCCTCCGGGCCTTTGCAGTAGACTAACTATAAGGCCCATTTTTCTGAATTTTCTATTTTTCTTCATTAGGTATTTTGGTGACAAATTGGAAGAGGTTGTTGGGGCTGCTGTAGGGGATATAGCTTTCAAAAGAATCCTCTCTATTTTAACCTTTTGTTATTCTTAGATGAGGTCTTCCTAACAGCTCTCCAGGCTGTCATTCAATGGAATCTTTTCACAGATAAGTATGATATTCACTGACAAAATGGCAGAGTAAATAAAGGGAGAAAGAGGAAATGAATGAGAACTATTTGAATTTTATTAGTTTTAGTAGTGTAACTTGTGACCAATTAGTTTGGGCTGTCGCGTAAGTGAAATGAAGGAAACATCAAAGGCGTTACAAATCACCCTGCTTTTACTGATAAAGTTTCCCACATTTGTCTTACGAAGTTATATTGTTTTTTTATGCTGGGGAAGATGAGGACAAACGAGGAAAATGTTATTCAGTGAAGTGTAGTAATAGAGACTGACCTAAAAGTCTAGTCATCTTTGCCGTCTTCAGCGAGCACTCCTGGAGCCCTGGCTATGACAGTAGAATTTTTGCTTCTGACTAGTACTCAAGCATAGTGATGAGTGTCAGCCTGTTTGCCAGGAACTTCTGTGATGTGTTCTCTTTTCCGTTTATTCCTTTTCATCACTCTATTATATTTTCAATATGGATTCATAATTTTAAAAAACATTTTTATTAATTTTTAGAGAGAGAGAGAAGCATTGATGTGAGAGTAAACCATCGATCAGCTGCCTCCTGCACGCACCCCCACAGGGGATCTGTCTGCAACCCAAGCGTGTGCTCCAACTGGGAATCGAACCAGTAGCCTTTCGGTGCGTGGGAGTGTACCCAACCAACTGAACCACACTGGCCAGGGCTGGATTCATAATTTTTAAAGGGACATTTATCCCTGGGGATTTGTAATTTAATTTTCACTATTAGATTCATTATCCTAGTATTTACCGTCTCATTTATTGGTACCTCAGTCTTTTTCACCAGGCTTATTCATCATTTATTTATATTGCAAATACTTTTGCCTATAGTGAACATCACTTAACTTTTGTTCTTAAAATCACTTTACCTTGCTATAGGCAGACGGAAGTTTATCCTTTTGAATTAATAGTCTGCTTCATTTTTCAACCTCTGTCACAGAGTTGCATAATTCAAGTCAATATTCACTTTCACTTTAGTTTGGCAAATATTTGGGACTTTTGGATGTATTTTTTCCTATTCTACTTTTCTTACACTTTATATGGAAAGGTATATATATATGTACTAGAGGCCTGGTGCACAAAAATTTGCGCACTTGGGGGGAAGGGGAGGTCCCTCAGCCCGGCCTGTGCCCTCTCGCAGTCTGGGACCCCTCGGGAGATAACGAACTGCTGGCTTAGGCCTGCTCCCGGGTGGCAGAGGGCAGGCCCAATCCCTAGGTGCAGCCCCTGGTCGGGCTCAGAGCAGGGCTGATTGGGGAGTTGGGGCGCCGCCCCCTGTCATGCACAGAGCAGGGCGGATCGGGAGGTTGCGATGCTACCCTCAGTCACGCACAAAGCAGGGCCAATCAGGGTTTGGGCGCTGCCCCCTGTCACTCACAGAGCAGGGCCCATCAGGGGGGTTGGGGCTCTGTACCCTGTCACGCACAGAGCAGGGTTGATCAGGGGGTTGGGGAGCTCCCCCCTGTCACGCAAAGAGCAGGGCCCATCAGGGGGTTGGGGAGCTCCCCCCTGTCACTCACAGAGTAGGGCCGATAGGGGAGTTGGGGCACCGCCCCCTGTCACACACAGAGCAGGGTGGATCAGGGGGTTGGGGCACCACAGCCTGTCACGCTCAGGGCAGGGCCGATCAGGGGGTTGGGGAGCTCCCCCTTGTCACTCACAGAGTAGGGCCGATAGGGGAGTTGGGGCACCGCCCCCTGTCACACACAGAGCAGGGCGGATCAGGGGGTTGGGGCACCGCAGCCTGTCACACACAGAGCCGCAGGGCGATCAGGGGGTTGGGGAGCTCCCCCCTATCAGGCACAGAGCAGGGCTGATCAGGGGGTTGCGGCGCCTTCCCCTGTCATGAACAGTGCAGGATGGATAGGGAGGTTGTGGCCCTGCCCCGTCACACACAGAGCTGCAGGGCGATCAGGGGGTTTGGGGGCTGCCCCCTATCATGCTGATCCTGGTGCTGGGAGGCATATTACCCTTTTACTATATAGAGGCCTGGTGCACGGGTGGGTGCCGGCTGGTTTGCCCTGAAGGGTGTCCTGGATCAGGGTGGGGGTCCCCACTGGGGTGCCTGGCCAGCCTGGATGAGGGGATGATGGCTGTTTGCAGCTGGTCACACACCCTTTAGGGTGGGGGTCCCCACTAGGGTGCCTGGCCAGTCTGGGTGAGGGGCTGAGGGCTGTTTTCAGGCTGGCGAGTGACTGAAGCTCCCAACCGCTCCTTTTTCTTTCTTTTATTTTTTTATTCTGTGCCAGCTTTAGCTCTGAGGCTCCAGCTCTTAGGCCTCCACTGCTGAAAGCAGATTTCTGGCCTTTGTTTACCTTCTGTAGTTGAAACAATGTCGCTATCCTGCTGGCTGAAGCCCGGTGACTAAAGCAGGTTTCTGGGGTTTTGTTTAGCTTCTATATTTGTAACATAGTTGCTTAGAGTTGCAGCTCAGCGGCCGGCAGCGGCAGGCGGGGAACGTTGCAGTCCTCCGTCACTGAAGCAAGCAAGCCTCATGTTAGTTTCAAGCTGCCTGGCTGCCGGCCGCCATCTTGGCTGGCAGTTAATTTGCATATCGCCCTGATTAGCCAATGGGAAGGGTAGCGGTCGTACGCTAATTACCATGTTTCTCTTTTATTAGATAGGAGATATATATATATATATATATGCAAATTTTAGGCTATCTCACATAATGGCATTATGTTAAAAAATAGGGCTTGGGACACTTTTCTTGCTTTTGATCACTTTTGGCAAGTAATTTATTTTTCTGAAGAATCGTCTGTTGAATGGGTGTGACGGTGTTTGTTCTCATACCTGGCAGTATTGCTATCAGGACCAAGTGAGGCAGAGCAGGAGTTTTAGTGCTGGCTGTATCCCGTCAGTTGTGGTCCTTTAAAAATATAGTTTCGGCCCAGCAGAAGGCTTAATTTGTCTAGGGTGGAGCCTAGCCATTAGTAACTGTGCAGGGTAGGCAGGGTCGGAACCACCAAGGTGAAGGATGTGGGATCATTGAGAGACATGTGAGCAGTAGTAATAGAAGATCTGACACAGGACCATGCGGCCGCATTGCTGTACAGAAGGGAAATAGTGATGTTAGAAGAACTTGAACTTCCGTGTCCAGCATGAGTTTATACTGAAGTAACTTCAGTGAGTTGACCACTTATTGATTTACTCCATTAAGATTCAGATCATATAGTAACACCCCTACTTTTACCCAAATTTCTTGGATTCTGCTTATCAATTAGGTTAAACTTCCCTTGGGTAAAGTAAAACTCTGAATGCAATGCTTATCTTTCCTACTTCTTAATCACCATTTTATAAGAAGTCTGTTGTATCTTATGCTTAATACATTTATATAAAAATAGTGATTGGATACCCTCTAAGCAATGAGAAGCAAGGTAGTGGTGGGCATACATGTATTGCTATGTTAAGAATACATTCTAGCAGCCTACTTCAAGGTAAATCTAATTCCTTCTGTGTTACGTTGTACCATGTGCTGTTCTTGGAACCCAAAAGACATACTTGGCACAAGGGTATAAAAATAGTAGTCACTAAATGAATGGCATGACCTATAGAGTTTAGATTTTAGTGAATAAACTTTTCTCCAAAAATTATAGCATGGGTAAATTTTTCTCTTTGAACTTGCAACAGTGAACCATGCACAACTTACCAGGATTAAAACAAAAAGAAATAAAAAGTTGGGCAGCTTTTATATCTGTTTAAGAAATTGAATTTGTAATTAAAATCTTTTCACAAAGAAGCCAATAAGATCTAGATGCCAGGCTAGTGAATTCTTACAGAATTTAAAGAAGAAAAATGCCATTTTTATAGAGATTAGAAAAATAGTAAACTCATCCCAAATATTGGGGAAAGTTCTGTGCCCCTGATAGCTCCAAGTGATTGAGGGCCCCTGGAATTCTTATGCTCTGCTAGTAAGAGTGGAAATTTATCCAAACCACTTTGTTAAACCGTTTGGCTGCCTATGAAATGTGAATAGATGCATAACCTCTGACTCAACAATTTCATTCCTAGTTATATGAATGTCTATAAAAGTGCACCAGAAGATTTGTAAACAGTGTTTATTGCGGCATGATCGTAATGGCCCCAGTCTGGAAACAACCCCAGTGATCGATACATAAATTTCATACATTAAAATACTGCACAGCAATGAAAGAAATCAGTTACTGCTGTGTACAACGGTATCGGTAAATCTCACAAAGAAAATGTTAAACGAAAGAAGCCAGTAAAATTACTTATGGTTCATGTACATAAAATTCAGACACCACCACATCCTAACTGGTGATCCTCTTTAGAGTAGCAGGTTGTGTCTGGGAGGGATGGGAAGGAGCATCTCGGGTTTTCCTTCTTGGTCTGGGTGGTGGATACAGGTGTATGTTCATTTCCTAAAAGTTGATGAAGCTGTAAATTTATAACTTGTACTCTTTATCATACATCTATTTATTTTTTCAAAAAGTAAACAACTCAGAAAATTGATTAATTATGAATAAAGTGGCCTGGAATGACTTTAAGTAGGCACTGATAAGTAGAAACTTAAACCATACATTTATACAGTCTCGGAATATTCAGCATAAGATTGTAAGGGAAGTGCAGTTCACCTGATTTCTTCCCACGTTGCTCTGCATGGTTGATTTATATGTGACTCAAAAAAGAAGCTCTTTTTTCCTTTAAGGGAAGGAAAAGAATTCCTGTAGGGATAGCCTGTGGGAAGCTCATAAAAGAATACTAATGACCTATTCATATGTGTTTTATTTGTTTAAATTGGTATCATTAATAAAAAAAAAAATGTGTAGTGAGTAAAGTGAACTCTATCCATGAGATGCTTAGAAGAGCTTAATTGTGGTGGTGTTCTCTCACCCTGTTAGAATTGTTTTCATTGGATGCAGAATAGAGACCAGAAGGACCTTCGATTATTAAATGTTTTACTTTGTTGCTGTCGTGGTGAAATAACAGGATCTATTTCCTTTTTAGGTGCAAGTGTTTGGACTGTATTCTGGAGAAGAATTTCATGAGACCTTTGACTGTCCCATTAAAGTAAGTATTCAGTAAATTTTAATTTTTCTAAGGGTTTTCTCAGTGAAGGCCATAGGATTACAATACTTTGAGTGCTACCAATTTTTTAGTAATTTTGTTAATAAGCATCTATTAAACACAATGTACTATAGAAACTATTCAGTCCTTTAAAGGAGTACAAGATGTATATTATGTGATTGTGATCTCAGGAATATTCTTGTAGTGGGTGAGATATCTCTCTCTCTCTCTCTCTCTCTCTCACACACACACACACACACACACACACACACACATGCATGCGCCTGTAATTAAAGACTCGGTTGGTAAAAACAATATGAAGAAGTCCAAAGCTGAGAGAAAAGTTACCTTTAGCTGTTCTTGTTAGTGACGTTTTTAGATGGAATGATGTTTGGGCTTTAGTGAATGGATAGGGCAGATGGAGAAGTTGGTTTTCCATGTGGAAGAACAAAATAATAGAAACGGAAAGGCCAGAAAGTTTAAATTGTGTCCGGGAAGTGGCAAATCGTCTAGTGTAGATAGTGCGTCCATAAAATACTGACTCAGCAGGATTGCTGTATATCCAGGCTAAGGCACTTGGGCTCCATCCGTTAGATAAGGAGAAATTATTGAATGTTTAAGAACAAAGACATGGCATAAACTGAGGTGAGCTTAAGGAAAAGTAATGTGGCAGCTATATGCAGTATAAACTTGGTGGCTGATAGCCACAAGGCAGGAAGACCAATTTCAGATGAACAGTTATGTTAGTTAAAGCGATTATTGTAGTTGTTAAAGGAAGAGGTCATGTATTTTTCTCACTTGCTTATTCTAACATCTATGGATTGACAGGTAAAGAGGAGAAAGGACCAGATGGTGTTTGAGAAAGCCAAATCTGTCCAAATAGAGCGTGATTGGAGGAGGAGAGTGACTGGGAACGAGACAGGTTAGAAGGCTAATGCAGTGCTCCAGGCGGGGCGGGGCAGGATCTCAGTAAAAAGAGCAATAGTGAGTGCAGCAAACCTCAGAGATACTGAGGATCCAGTTCCAGACCACTGCAGAAAGGCGAGGATCGCAGTAAAGCGAGTCATTCTCTTTTTGCTGGTGGAGGGTCTTGACTTCAGTTTGTTAAAACAGCACCTTTGAAGCTCGATAATGTGAAGAGCAATAAAATGAGATATGCCCATATTCAAGATGGAGTAGAAGAGATGAATTTGGAAAGCCTTACAGCGGTTCTCAAGCCGTGGATCGCGACCCCTTTGGTGGTCAAACGACCCTTTCACAGGGGTCGCCTAAGACCATCCTGCATATCAGATATTTACATTACGATTCATAACAGTAGCAACATTACAGTTATGAAGTAGCAACGAAAATAATTTTATGGTTGGGTTACAATATGAGGAACTGTATTTAAAGGGCCAGAAGGTTGAGAACCACTGCTTTAGGAGGTAGACCTAACAAACCTTGGTGATGGGTTTGATGAGGGTGATGAAAGATGAAGGAGGTGAGGGGAAATCGGGGTTCTTGCTTTGCCACTGGTGTGGGAATGCCATCTTGAAATACGGGGTGATTTGAGTAAGGACGTTGCTGATTTGGTTTTGAGATTAGATAACTGTAGCACATCTTTTAGGAATATTATGGAGGTTTTGGAAACATGAGTGAGGGACTCAGGATAGAGAGTGGCCCTAAAATCACAAAGTTGATAACCACAGGTGAGTATGGTGAAACCACTTTGAAGGGCATTATCTAGTTAAAGGTTAAAGAGTGAGCAGAGAAGAAAACATGAAATTTTAGAACATCTAAGTTAAAGGTTCAGGCAGTGGGGGGGTAGGAAGGGAGGTGAATGACAGCAGGGATCAAAGAAGCTTCAGAGGGAACAGAGGAGATCCAGGAGAGATTTAAGAATAAGGACATAAAATGTATTTAATTGAAGATGCATGAAAGTATAATTGTGTGGATTTTTCTGCCGAAACCGGTTTGGCTCAGTGAATAGAGCGTTGGCCTGCGGACTGAAGGGTCCCAGGTTCGATTCCGGTCAAGGGCATGTACCTGGGTTGCGGGCACATCCCCAGTGGGGGATGTGCAGGAGGCGGCTGATCGGTGTTTCTCTCTCATCGATGTTTCTGACTATCTCTCTCCCTTCCTCTCTGTAAAAAATCAATAAAATATATTTTTAAAAAATTTATAATTGTGTGGATTTTTCTAATGCCTGGAAATTTTTTGTGCTAAGTTAGAAACCCCCCTGAAATGTATTGGTGATTTCGTGGGTTTGGGGATAAGAAGGCGCCAGGCAGAGTATGTGCCGGCTTACAGCCAAGAAGGGAGCCCATGGTCCTGCACTGAATGGTGCCACGAGACCTTCAGAAAGCCACTGGCAAACGACGTGGGAAGTGATGGGGTGGAGCAGCCTGGGGAGAAACCTGTGTAAGGGGTTAGAAGGAGATTGGCTGAGTGGAAACAGAATGAGAACCTGGGGGACAGGAACTGAGGGTGGAGGTGAAAGGGAAGGTGCCGAATGGTTAGCTCCATGACTCTCTGGTCTTGCGGCTTTTTGATGTAAGTACACTTGGTGTCTCTGAGGCTGCGTGGCCCTACCTGTTCCGGTTGGTGCCTTCAGCCATTGGAAGGCATCCTGGGCAAGGAAGGAGCTAGTTGGGTTCTTTCTCTGAGACCCTTCTGTGAATTATACTCAGTTGCAAACATTCTTGACACCTTGATTGACCTACCTTGTGGCCTGTAAGGAGGGAGACTCCTCACTCATCCAAAAACTAGAACTAATTCACTCTCAACTTTTAGCTTTGACCTGCTTCATAGAAGAAATATTTTAACAGCAGCACAAAACTCAGACATCTGCAATTGTTGCAGAATATTACCTGAATAGATTACTTCCTGCAATATATAAGGATGATTTTTAGATCATGCTGCCTCTAATGTATAGCCTTTATTCTGTGCCTTAACCATGACTCCTAACCTGGCGTCGGGTTCTTGTTCCCTAGATCATCGCCGTGCACCCACACTTCGTGAGGTCCAGCTGCAAGCAGTTTGTGACTGGAGGGAAGAAGGTAAATGCTGTGTGTCTGCCCTCACATGCAGGCTTTGAGGGGTTGCTCTTGAATATATCGTCAACATTTTTAATGTTTGTTCATTAGGAGAAATTTTGAGAAATAACAATGTAATGAAATCATAAGACCATCATGCCTTGGAGAGGTGTGGCTCAGTGTTTCCCACTGGCATTCCCGTGGAGTAGCTTCAGAGCAGGAGAAAAAGAGACAGGTTGTTATTCAAACTACCTTCTAACACTTTGAAATATTGTCTCTCCCACGAAAAAAGGGGTAGAGGTGGCATTAAAAAAATAACAAAATCAGTTAAACTAGTTTTTTTTTCCCCCTTTGTAGAAAATCTCTTGCAGGCCTTGATAAAGTTTTAGAACAATTATGGCTGTTTTTACTGACATGTTCCTCACATATTTTATTATCTTAGCGCTATTTTAAAAACAGGAGATTAAAATAATCCTTTTTTGCATTTATATGTTTGTTTATAGGTATAGTAAATTGTAAAACAGTACTTCTGTTTTAGAATGTTAATTTTTTCTATTTTCATTAACCAATGGTATTTTTTAAAACCATCTTTATAGCAAAATGCAACTATTGTGCTGGCACTCTGAACATTATTTCATATTCAGTTTAAAACTTGCTGAAAGGAGGTGGTCTGTGGTCTGCAGTGCATAGCTATGGAATGGCTACTCTGAGGCTCAGACACGGAATGTTTTCTAATGTTTATGACAGTTACCTGTCTTTTTTCCTTGTTCTGCTGCTTCACAGAATGATAGTGTTACCAAGCAAGGGCCAGCCGCCTGATGCACATAGGAACCAAAACTCGGCACCGATCAAATCTGTCCCCCCAATCTGGGTTGTGGACAGTATTAAGGGCTAGGGAGAGCAGAGTGGCAGGCGGGAGTGCTAGGGAGCACGTCTGGTTTTGGTGTTATATTTAGGAAGTCATTGCCTGATCTAAGGATCATGACTATTTATGCCTGTGTTTTCTTCTAGAAGTTTCATAGTTTTAACTCTTAAATTTAGCCCTAGAATCCACTTCGAGTTAATTTTTTCATATGGTATAAGGTAGGAGTTCAAAGTCATTCCTTTGCATAGGGCCATTTGTAGAAAACGTTGGTTGTTTTTTTGTTTTTGTTTTTCAACATTGGCTTGGTCCCTTTGTCAAAAATAAGTTAGCCATAAATTTCTGGACTTTCAGTTCTGTTGATCTGTGTATCGGTTCTTGTACCAGTACCTCTTTTAGGTTTAAGAGCCACTAATTTTGCTATAATTACTTATGGGATGACCAACAAATTCACTCCTCTTCAGGCATTTTGATTTTGAGTTCTTTCCCTTTAAAAAGCCATGATAATGTCTTCTACTTATGTTAGACTAGAGGCTTAAGAAACCTTGTCTGTAAATGTATCCTCTATTAGAGACTTCAACATAAAGTATTGACTGATTTATTTGAATTCATTAAAGTTTATTATGTAAATATGTATTTAGTTAATAAAAAGTAGTGTATATTCAATAAACCATAGTGACCTCTCTGTATACAGTTAAATAACTAGAGATTTCCAAAATGTACAGCAATTTGGTGAAGCTTGCCGAAATCTCCAAAGAAAGTCCGTCCTTCTCTTCTGTATGTGTATGTACTTTTTAAAGAGCACTTTAACTGTGTAGTATTGCCATTAGTGTGTTTGGTTTGTTTTAAAATAGAAAAAAAGCTTTTAATTAAGAAATGGGTAGTATTGTAAAATGATTCTTTTCATCTTGAAGTGTTAGCAAATTTTTAAGAGGAGAAGTGTTTGTTTGTTTGTTTTTTAAATAACCAATTACAACATTTTAGACCTTAGAAAAATGAGGAAAGCAAAGCTTTACAGTGGCCCAATCACAATACCACTCAATCCAACTTCGTCTAGTGCCGTGATCGGCAAACTCATTAGTCAACAGAGCCAAATATCAACAGTACAACGATTGAACTTTCTTTTGAGAGCCAAATTCTTTTAACTTAAACTATATAGGTAGGTACATTGTTATTAACTTAATTAGGGTACTCCTAAGCTGGCCTTTGCTAAAAACGTCCTCAATCTGATTGAGGTACGTTCGCTGAGGTCGACCCCTTCCAACTCTCCCATCCACACTCGTCTTGTATACTTGTTTCGTCTATCTCCTTTCGTTCATCCTCTCTATATGTCCAAACCATCTCAACGTACCTTTCTCAATCCTCGACACTACATCTTCTTTCACTCCACAACATTCCCTAAAATTAACTTAATAAACTTTACTTAAAGTACTGTACGTGCGCCCCCGCACGTGGTATTTTGTGGAAGAGCCACACTCAAGGGGCCAAAGGGCCGCATGTGGCTCGCGAGCCGCGATTTGCCGACCACTGGTCTAGCGCCACGAGCTAAGCAGAACAGTTTGAAGAATCCAACATTTAGCAAATTGTGGTAACCTTGCAATGATTGTATATTGCAGATATCAAGCCCTCTCAGTTTAGAGCAGATGGCGGACAATGGGAGGAAAAGAAAGACAAATATCATGTAACTGAGAGGTTATGACCTTCTGCCTTTAAGAAATAATTTAATCTTCAAAAAAAAAAATTAGGGCAAAGACCAGACAGATGAAGGTTTAATGTGGAATAAAGCATTTTTAACCCTTAAGAACACTGATTTTCCCTAGACTGACAGCCAAATGAATCTTGGAATTGTATGCCAACTCCTGTTAATAGTGAAAGTGGCATGGAGACTAGGAAAGTGAAACATGAAAAATAGAAATCCCACAGTGAGATATTCATGATATTATTTCATAACGATATTTGAAAGAATGCCTAACTTATTTTAGTTGTTTTGATTTTATTAAAAATTTCCAGTCCTTAAAAACATTATTAAAAGTAATTAGAACATTTCAGAATAACCCTGCAAAAGAACAGTGTAGCAGAAAAAACCTGATACTACAGATTGACACATTTTTTGATATTTCCTTTAAAGGTTCCAGCTTCTTAGGTCTTTAGAGATACTCCATATCCACCAGGGACTAGGAAGAGGATGCTATAGTTCTGTGTGGCATAAACTTTTATTTTAGGCTTTCAAGGTAACTTCTTAGTAGTTGAATGGCATAGCTAGATTCATGGACTCCCCTGCCTGACACATGAGCATATAAAAAGCTTATTCTAAATTCTGTTTTGTTTCTATGTTGGGGCAGGGGGAGGGGAGGAAAATAAAAAGCACATCTCTTAAAAGGCCATTGGAGAGAGCTTTCCAATGTATGAACCAATGGATTTTTTAAAAAGTATAACCGCCTTGTGTAGCAAGAATTCTAATACATGAGCATAGCAATGAGGTTTATCTTTTAGAAACAAATCTGTCAGGCAGGTCTTGTCTGGATTTTTTTTTTTAATTGCACAGATTTTTCTGTTAGCAAATAAACTTTGGCTTCCTATGATCTTTACCTTTGAACCCTGAAATGCATTTCATAATAACTGGTTCTCCTATTTGACAAATTATTAAATTGTCTCCGTGCTGTTAGCAGCAGAGTTCATTTTTAGAAACGAGGTAGTCAGCTGTTTGGCATTGTGGTGGGGTGGAATGAGGGGGTGGCTGCAGGGACAAGTTGCTTTGTAAGCTGGAAATTGTCACTCAGCAGATGAGGAAAGGACCTGTGTGAATGAAATGAGGAGAAGCGTCTCACTGTTCGCAGCTGAAGGCTGGTGGCAAATTTTACCTGAAGGACAAAGGCGGTAGCATCAACTAGCTTCTGTAAGTTTCCAATGGTGATTCGCAGCAGCAAATTGCATTTTGAATCTTTTTTTTTTTTGGAAGAGGATTCAATAGAGTAGCTTTTTGTAAGAATACAAATCTTTTTAGATTTCAGATGGCCCAGTGAACCGCTGTGACCACTAAACACAGGAGTGTAGAGGTGTTTCCATGTGCGTTTGCTTATCTTCTCGTCTGATTGGGACTGGAGGCCTTGGCGTCAAAAGGGATTTGGCATCAGTTATCCCCCTTGGTCCGCTGTCCAGTGGGTCTCCAGGAAGATGCTTCTGCAAGTGGTCAGATGCTTGATCTTAGGTAGTCTTCTACATGCAAACTGTTCTCACACATTACTACACAGGCAACCATCAGTTTTATGTCCTAGTGGTTGCATGTTGAACTGTTGTAAATAAATACCTTAATTTCTACTAGGTACTATGCTATAAATTGTCATTCCATTCCTAGAAATTCATTTCATGGATTGAACATACCAAAATTTATTAAAAACCATCAATTATTAGGAGGTAAAACACAAATACGATGGCTACAATCATTTTTTATGTATGTAAAACCAAGTTGTAAAATAGCTATATTATAAAAGTATATATATTTATGTGCTAAACTGGCTGAAGCTAAAAACAGAAATCTAGTGTTTAAAATAGAAATCATTTTTAGTCTCAAAAGTAGGTGTTCATTTCTTTCAAAATTTAGTTTTTTGTCTCAAGTATGAATTACTTTTCCATGTCAGTATGAAGGACTCCCAAAGTCTTTGAGATGGATCCACGGTAACGTCATTATCCTCCGTGATCCTCCTTGTTTCATGTCCATCAAAAGCCTGTTGAGAATTGAAGCCTTTTTTTTTCTTCAATGAGTTCAACTAACTTTTCCGTTTGTAATGTCTCCATATGGATTGCAGTGTCTCCCCTGCCACCACCACCCCCCTGACTTCTGATGTTAAGCCTCATGTCTTCCTAGAGCCATCAAACTGCCTTTGCTGCTGCTGAAAACACTTCGCTTTGCATGTGGAGAGTGCTATGATTGGGCTTAAGTATTCTGAGTAGCAAATGACTGTGCAAGAATCATTACCTAGTTCAGAATGCTTGTCCTGTTTCCTTGAGTTTAATACCAGTTGATTGGGAGGTTTTCTCTGTCTTTTTTTTTTTTTTTTTTAAATAAGGCTCTATGAACTACGGTTACTAACTTTGGGAGGTTTTTATTCCTCCCCCCCCCCTTTTTTTAAAAAGATAAGACTATATATAGCAAAGGGTCACAATTTCAGCCATTGTAAGTTCGCATCACTAAATACAAATGTAATCACATTCATTTCACTAGGGTCTTTGGTTTCTTTTTAAAAATGGATTTTTATTGATTTCAGAGAGAAAGGAAGAGGGAGAGAGAGAGAGAAACATCAATGATGAGAGAGAATAATTGATTGGCTGCCTCCTGCACTCCCCCCACTGGGGGATCGATTCCACAACCCGGGCATGTGCCCTTGACCGGAATCGAACCTGGGACCCTTCAGTCTGCAGGCCGACGCTCTATCTACCCAGCCAAACTGGTTTCTTGAAGACAATTTTGTGTCAGGGTCCATGTTGGGTCTGTGAATACATAGTATCTGGATTTCAGGAATGTCAGTGCATTTCCAAAGGCAGATAGGTAGAATGCTATGGTGGAAAGCAGTTAGACAACAAGAAGGAAGGAAAATGAATATACCAGGTTTTTTGAGAAGGAAAAATGTGTGTGTGTGTGTGTGTGTGTGTGTGTGTGTGTGTGTGTGTGAGTGTGTATAGTAATTTTGCAGTCTTTTGTCATTATGCATTTGGATTTTTCTCCCCTGTTGTTTCCTTTTAATTTTCTAATTCAGTTTCAACCAATATTCCTCTTTGATGTGTAACAGTGAAAGTTGGAACAAACTAAACGTCTAACAATAGTGAATTAGCTGTGTCTTGACCTGCAGCCAAAGATCACCAGGCACACACTAATGGGGTGTGAGGAGGAAGGTGTTAGAAAGAAGTTATTATAGGATTTGTGTTGGAATGGGGTGATTTGAGAGGGTTTAAGGAAAAGGGGTTTTGCTCTAGATTGGATACTGTCAAGAAGCAAGAATAATTCTATCATTGGTATTTTAATAAATCTTACCTAGAAGGAGGAAAGGCTAAATCAAGGCTAAAAACATAATTGGTGAAGAAGCAACAGTGTCCGTTTTAGCCTGGTTAGGGGGATGTTTTGTCATGCATGTGGCTGGAAGAGCATTTATATTTTGTCTGCATTCAGACATGATTGTGGAGTGGTGGTGTTTTTGTCCTCATCCTTCAGGAGGCCTTGTCTGATGCTGGTGTTCTCGGAATTGTTTATATCCATCCGGATCACACCGCGCCCTAGCTGGGAGTGCCAGGCCAGTTCCTGGATGTCAGCTCCTCTTTCTCAGTTGGAAAAATTCACATGCCGGGCATTAGCTAGTTGCTTCTATTGAGGTACTTTACAAAAATATGTGTGTGGTCTGATTCTATTTTTTTTGTTTGTTTGTTTGGAGAAACATGATTATGTAGCAATATTTATGGAAGACTACAGTAAATTATTAACTGTGAAAATTATTAACAATGTCTGGGCAGCATTAAGATTGTTCTTTCTGGTTGTCATTGGCTTTTTTGTATTTGTGGTAGTAAACAGGCATTACTTTTATAAAAATAAAAAGCAATAATAAAAGAATATATAAATTAATTGCAACTCTTTGGATTTCCCTCCCTCCCTCTCTATTTTAAACCTCACCCAAGGATATTTTTTCCATTGATGAGAGAGAGAGAGAGAGAGAGAGAGAGAGAAAGAAAGAGAAACATCCAAGTGAGAGAGACACATTGATTGGTTGCCTCCTACTCTTGTCCAGACTGAGACCAGGGATCAGACCTGCAACCAAGGTATGTGCCCATGACTGGGACTCGAACACAGGACCCTTTGGCCCACAAGCTAACACTAACCACTGAGCACACCAACTAGGGTGCAAATATTCTTTAACGGTTACATAATATTCTATCCTACAGGTCTATTTAATTTTCTTAACCATTCTCATATAATTGGACCTTTAGATAGTATCCAGTATTTGGTTATCAAATCGTGCTGTAAGGAAGCTAGAAATCTTTGAGCATGATCTTTAGTTTATGCTTTTGGATGTTTGTCTAGCACTGATTCCTACTTTGGGAATTATTGAGTCAAAGATGATGGTTGCTTTTTAGGCTTTTGATACATACTGCTGAGTAAAATTGCATTTCAGAAGACATGCCAATTTTATACTAGCTGTGTGTGAGCAGACCTGTTTCGCCACATTCTATTTACCAATTTAATATACAAAGATAGTTCATTGTTCTATTTTGTAACTCTTTTGAATTATTACTGATTTTGTACATTTTTTTATTTACTAGCCACTTATCTTATATATCTTCCAATGTAGTTTGTCTGATTGTATTCTTTGCTTGGGGCAGCTTTTAATATTACCATACAAGCCTGGACAATGAAGACTGTCCATTTGATATTTATTGTTAGTTTGAGCACAAATTATTGCTGCTTACTGAATAGCCTGCAGGCTTTTCTCCAATTTTGGCTAAATCTAGGATAATTATTCTTTCTCCCAGAGAGGCCTAATACAGGAGTCATAATGAGACTTTAGAGTAGACATTGGCGTGTGTGAGAGGGTGGATATATTCTACAGATGTGTGTCTGCCCCCGACCCTCAGTCCTGCCGCTTCCACACAGGCTGCCAAGGGCAGGCCATTTGACTTGGTTTCTTTTGTAGTGCCCTGACCTTTAGTTTTTCCCCTTTTGCTTTTTTAAAATTGAGTGAAGTGCTTGTTCAGATATAGAAACTTGTGTGTTCATGTGACTTTTTTGTTATTTAAGACTTAACAATTTTGTATTTTTTTAAATCCTCACCCAAGGATATTTTCATTGACTTCAGAGGGAGAGGGAGGGAGGGAGGGAGGGAGGAAAGAAACGAGGGAGAGGGAGAGAAAGAGAGAGAGAGAGAGAGAGAGAGAGAGAGAGAGAGAGAGAGAGAGAGAGAGAGAGATTGCCTCCTGTATGCACCCATGTGCCCAGACCGGGGATTGAACCCACAACCTAGGTATGTGCCCTGAGCGAGAATCGAACCCACAATCTTTTTGGTGTACAGGAGGCTGCCAGGGCTGCAGTTTTGCATTTTTCTTCATATCCTCACTGTACAAAGATCTCCCTGCAGTCACCTATGATTGAGATTATTTATGTATAGTTAAAATTAGAGGTATTTCCTCATCGCAGAATATGAATCCAGGTTAATCACCCAGTGGATGACTTCTGTGTTTTCTCTCCTTTGCTGCTGAAGGGGTCCCGCATTGAACCCAGTCTTGGGACATGTAGCCTCAGGTGCAAACTGACAGACAGACCCAAGATGTTTGAACAATCAAATCTGTTAAGTCTGTGGATTCCATAATGAAAGCTCCCCCCGCCCCAACTAAAATTGTTTTAAAATACTCTCATTTATTTCTGAAATCACATTTGCAATTGTGAGTTTGCATATGCAGAAATTGCAGATTGCTAGTTTAAATAGGAGTCTACCTCACACGTTGGCTACAGTAGATATGTAGATTTATATCCATCTGTCATCACTAGTTTTGTTGTTGTTGTTGTTGTTAATCCTTACCTGAGACTATTTTTCCTGTTGATTTTTAGAGAGAATAGAAGAAAGAGAGAGAGAGTGAGAGAGAACGAAACATCAATGTGAGAGAGACACATTGATTGGTTGCCTCCTGCATGCACGCTGGCCCGGGGTGGGGATCAAACCTGCAACCCAGATATGTGTGCCTTGCATGGGAATCTAACCCACAACCCTTCAGTGGAGGCCAGCACTAAGCAGTGAGCAACACCGGCCAGGGCACTAGTTTTTCATAGAAAGGAAACTGCTCCTAAGTTAGCACTTAGTTGTTTTTTTTCGTTTTTTTTTTAATCACATTGAACCCAGAGCTTAGATTTCTTGGTCAGTAAATTAACTGTTTCTTACGTTGATGTGGAGTATTTTTAAATTTCAAAACATTATTCTATCTACGTGGTTTTCACAGGATCAGTTAATTTTGAGAGGTTTTCCAGAATCTGTGTGGCATTGGACTTGTGTTTACTCAAATATTACGTGAAGCAAGAAGCCTATCAAGTGACCTGGCAATCGTCTGCAGCAGGATTAGCCTATATTAACTGCTTTTGAGCATGTTAATTACCTTAAGGCAGTGGTTCTCAGCCTTCTGGCCCTTTAAATACAGTTCCTCATGTTGTGACCCAACCATAAAATTATTTTCGTTGCTACTTCATAACTGTAATGTTGCTACTGTTATGAATTGTAATGTAAATATCTGATATGCAGGATGGTCTTAGGCGACCCCTGTGAAAGGGTCATTCGGCCGCCAAAGGGGTCGCGACCCGCAGGTTGAGAACCGCTGCCTTAAGGGAAAGAGTTTGAAGGATTATAAGTTGTTCAGAAATAACCATTGCATTTAAAGCAATAATATATGTGGGAAGTTCCCTTTTTCTTCCTATGTGCCTTATGTCTTCTCTTGATGGCGTTTGAAAAAGTTGTATGTTCTAAAGTTTGGTACTGGGCCGAAGCCAGAAGCAAGACAGGCACTAGCTGTTCACTGGGATCTTCTTCCAGCCGCTCCTGCCTCCATCAAGACTCAAGCCTCCTGCCTGCTGTCAGCAGCCATCTACCATCCCGGTCTTCTCGGTGTTCACCAGCATCTTCTTACTTGCCTTCTTGACTTTGAAAATTTCATTCCTCATCTTGGGTGTGTAAATCCTTCTGTGACAAGTCCTCCCCCTCATTATTCCCTTTGTCTGTTTTGAAAGAGAAAAGTCCTATCTGGCATGTTGTAATTTGCTGGGTTTGCTTTTCTTTGTTTCCCTGCTGTATTATCTTGGCTCCAGAATCTTCTCTGATCAAGCGTTTTGCTTCTTATGGAGTCTTTGTGTTCTCTGAGCCCCTGGTTCTTCCTGCAGGAGTGCACCTGGTATCTGAGACCGGCCCAGCGCCTGACACCTCCGTCCAGTCTTCCCTGCTTCCTTGTCTGCCTGAGAGCGAGCAGGGCTGCGGTGTTTAGGAAGCCTGAAGGAGTCCGGTGATTTATAGACTTGAAAGATCACAAGATGATTAAAAAGGGGCCAGTCATGCTTCCTCTCCTCCATCAGGGAAGAGTGGGTGATGGGTAATGACAGGTGTTGTGCGGCCAGAATCGGCAGCTTTATTACAGCCCGCTAGGAATCCCGCCACATATGAGGGAGACTCTGGGATGTGCATCCTGACCACTCTGTCGGGTGGGAAAGTACTAGATAGATTTATCAGCCCAAAACATAGAAGAATAAAGTATATTGCTGAAGATGTGAGGGCTCCTATTGAAATACAAGTACTGAGAGTGCTGACTGCCGGAATGTGGATTTATGGGAAATAAAGCCCTAAAATACTTTTCTCCAACAACAACAAAAAAATAGACCTTTTGGAAACAGTTTTTTCTCTCTCTGTACTTAGCTCCCATTGAGCTTAAATTGCTCTCAGTATTGTGATAATGACAATTCACTATTACAGGATGTGGAAGATGAACCAAATAAATTAACCAGCTGCTTTTAAGGTAGTTCACTCAATGGCTAACCCTCTAAAATGCTTTGTAGAACATTCGTGCTTGGTAGGTCTCGAGGCAGTTTTATGACTAGAAGAAAGAAATGGATTTTATTAAATGTCAGTGAAATATAGGCAGATAGTTTTGTGGTAGTTAAATTAGGGTGGGATGTTTGTAAGAAAAGCAGCTTATCTTTACTTAAATCACTGAAGCAGAACTTTCCCTGGCATTCCTGCCAGACAATGTGCTTCTGCTTGAAATTCCCATAGATTAGGATTAAAAAAGCAAACGGAGAGTGGATTGTCTGGTCCTCTCCCTCCTGTATGAAACCGTATGTCCTACAAAATGTGATAAATCAAATCTTGCATGCACAGCAGATGTATTTGGAGAGTTTCAACGGACAGTAATCGGAATGATTCCATAATTATTAGCTGACATTTAAAGTTTTATACTATGTATTGGTTGGAAAATAAGACTCATTAGTGAAGAATAAAGTGGAGTGGTGAGGGAATGCAGAAATGGAGGCTTCCAGGGCCAGGCAGGCAACGTGGAGGAGAAGCAGACGAGGTACAGAGACAATGGGGAGAAGGGGGCTCGGCAGCAGCCGCAGAGCCGTCAGCAGGCTGCAGACACATTTCAAATAAACACTTTCAGACCCAGTTGACATCCCTGAAATAAAGGAACTGCAATTACCTAAACTGAATAGGGGAAGATTAGCCTTAAAAGTAGTTTTCAAAATTTTGACAAGCTGTGCACAAATTATATCCTCTGGCATTGAGCAAAGGGAAATAGACCAACATTTCAAGAGTAGAACATGGGGTCAATACAAGTGAGTCCTTTCTCAAAGCAAGGAGATTTATATATTATACGTTTTTTATTGATTTTAGGGAGAATGGAAGGGAGAGGGAGAGAGAAACATCCATGTGAGAGAGAACATTGATTGGCTGCCGCCTGCACACCCCCTATTGGTGATCGAGTCTACAACCTGAGCATGTGCCCTGACCTGGAATCCAACCAGTGACCTTCTGGTGCATGGGACAACGCCCAACCAACTGAGCCACACCAGCCAGGGCAAAGCAAGGATATATAGTAATTATATAAAGAGTCACAGGATTCTTTCCTTTAGGTTTTTGGGATTAGGGCAAATTCTACTGGACATCACTAATTACAGATGGGCTAAGTAACAAGGGTTTGGGGGAATTTCGTAGCTCCTCTTAAAGGAAACACATTGTGTGTATGAACAATGAAGGAAAGAATAAGATTAGTATACCTAGGAAAGCCTACTCAGTATTTGTTATTTATTATGCCTGTGTGTCTAGCCAAGTGTAAGATGTGGGCTCTATCCCCAATACATTTACAGTTTGGGAGATGAAAGATAAATACATGCATCTTTGTGAACAAAATAGAATATGGCACTCATTATCCTTCGATAAAACCAGCATTACCTTAAAACATACTGAACTAAGAAATTAGGGGGAAATTTTTTGACTTGCAAAAGAATTCTTCTGAACAATGACCTTCCTAATATATTTAAGGCTTCTTATGTATACACTAGGGGCCTGGTGCATGAAATTCATGAACAGAGGGGTGTGGGGGGGTGTCCCTCAACCTGATCTGCACCCTCTACAATCTGGAGCCCTCAGGGGATGTCCTGCTGACGGCTTAGGCCTACTCCCCGTGGTTCTCTGCTCTCTGCGGACCTGCCTGCTTGATGCCACCTAAGGCCCTGGTGTCTGCTCGCTCACTGCCAGGGATGTTCCTCCCCCGCCCCCGGCTGTTCGGCGCCTGCGGGCGTAGGCCCGGAGTGACTGGGGCTGTTCCGGAACCCTGGCCGCTCCAGGACTACAAGTGGGCCTACAGGCTCAGAGCGGCCTGGCTCCCGAGGACGCCTGTCCCCAGGACACAGGTTGCTTGGTGCCGGTGCACACACAAGCGGCCACCCCACCCCTGGCCGCTCGGCGCCTGCATATGCAAACTAACCCACCATCTTTGTTGGGTTAATTTGCATACTCACTCCTGATTGGCTGGTGGGTGTTGCGAAGTGATGGTCAATTTGCATCTTATTCTTTTTTTAGTGTAGATTATTGCTTATTTTTTCATCCAAAAAATATAAAGGTAAAGTGATTGAAACTACTGCTGTTTGAAAAACATCAGAAAATACTTTGAGTCTGGCTGGTGTAGCTCAGCAGTTGAGTGTTGATCCAGGAACCAAGAGGTCTCCGGTTTGATTCCTAGTCTGGGCACGTGCCTGAGTTGTGGGCTTGATCCCCTGTGAGGGGCATGCAGGAGGCAGTTGATTGATGATTTCTCTCATTGATGTTCCTAGCTCTCTAAAAAAAAAATCAATAAAAACATTAAAAAAAGAAAATAACATGAATCATGTCTAAAATTGTAATGTAAACTAACATTTATTTCATTTATAGAAATTAATGTATTAGCCCCACATACACTTTTTTGAGCACCCTATCAGTTGCACAGAATGCCATGTGCTATCTGTAATATAAAATTATCATTTAGGGAGAAGCTTTTTTGCTGCTTTGATTTCATGTCAGAGCATGACACAAGATTTGTAGCAACAGAACTCTGGAAACTCAGACTCAACCATGAGATGGACTGAATTCAGAATTCTTTCCTTCCTTTCTTCTTGCCCTCTGCTGGAAGTTTTCTTTGGAGCTAGAGCAGGAGACAAAGGGAGGCCATCGTCCAGCCAGCCACAACGTCCTACCATAACCAAAAAGCACACCAACCACAACAGAAAGGATCAGTTGGAGTGAATTTGGACTTTGGTTGCTATTGCAAAACTTCATTAACAATTTTCTATAGTAATGTTTTATTTAAAAATAGTTACAGTTTGTGTGAATTAATTCTAATTCATATTCAGTATACTTCACACATTCCTTCTTTTCTAAATTTCAGTGAATTTTTGAGTTTCACTGTTTTGTTTCAACTATTCCCCTAAATTATCTTGACTGTAAAAATAAGAGAATAATGGATTTTTATCCCCATGTTTATTAACATTATAAAAATAATTCACATTTCATATAGAATAATTATAAAATAGAAATAACATGAAAATCTATCACTTATTTCTAGGATTAATTATTATTACTTTATGATATTTTTCTGTATTTTTATATATGGATACACATTCATATTTTATTTAAGTATCATCATATTTAAAACTGTTTTACAATCTGCTTTTTTATTTAATATGCCCTGAACATCTTTTTATGTTAATATCCTATCTAATAAAAGAGAAACATGGTAATTGGCGTACGACCGCTACCCTTCCCATTGGCTAATCAGCGAGATATGCAAATTAACTGCCAGCCAAGATGGCGGCCGGCAGCCAGGCAGCTTGAAACTAACATGAGGCTTGCTTGCTTCAGTGATGGCAGACTCCAACGTTCCTCACCAGCCTTGCCGGCCTCTGAGCTGGCAGTTTGAAACATTGTAACAAATATAGAAGCTAAACAAAACCCCAGAAACCTGCTTTCAGCGAGCCGGGATCTCAGAGCTGGAGTTGATACAGAGTTTCGATTATAGAACACAAACAAACCAGATACCTGCTTTCAGCAGCAGAGGCCTCAGAGCTGGAGCCAGAGCTAAAGCTGGCCCAGAATAAAAAAAGAAAAAAAGGAGCAGTTGGGAGCTTCAGTCACCCACCAGCTTGAAAACAGCCCTCAGCCCCTCACCCAGACTGGCCAAGCACCCCAGTGGGGGGACCCCCACCCTGAAGGGTGAGTGACCAGCTGCAAACAGCCATCATCCCCTCACCCAGGCTGGCCAGGCACCCCAGTGGGGACCCCCACCCTGATCCAGGACACCCTTCAGGGCAAACCAGCCGGCCCCCACCCGTGCACCAGGCCCCTGTGCTATATAGTAAAAGGGTAATATGCCTCCCGGCACTGGGATCAGTGTGACAGGGGGCAGCGCCCCAACCCCCTGATCGGCCCTGCTCTGTGTGTGACAGGGTGCGGCACCCCAACGCCCCACCCCCCACGGGCCCTGCTCTGTGTGTGATGGGGTAGAGCCATAACCTCCCCATCGGCCCTGCCCTGAGTGTGACAGTGGTGGCACCCCAACCCCCTGATTGGCCCTGCTCTGTGGGTGATAGAGGGCAGCGCCCCAACCCCCTGGTCCGCCCTGCTCTGTGTGTGACAGGGGGTGGTGCCCAAACTTCCCTATCAGCCCTGCTCTGTGCATGACTGGGGGGAGCTCCCCAACCCCCTGATGGGCCCTGCTCTGTGCGTGACAGGGGGGAGCTCCCCAACCCCCTGATGGGCCCTGCTCTGTGCATGACAGGGTACGGAACCCCAACCCCCCTGATGGGCCCTGCTCTGTGCGTGACAGGGGGCAGTGCCCAAACCCCCTGATTGGCCCTGCTCTGTGCGTGACGGGGTGGTGCCGCAACCTCCCAATCGACCCTGCCTTGCGTGTGACAGGGGGCGGTGCCCCAACACCCCAATTGGCCCTACCCTGAGCGTGACTGAGGTGGCATCGCAAACTCCCGATCCTCCCTGCTCTGTGCATGACAGGGGGCGGCACCCCAACTCCCCAATCAGCCCTGCTCTGAGCCCGACCAGGGGCTGCACCTAGGGATTGGGCCTGCCCTCTGCCACCCGGGAGCAGGCCTAAGCCAGCAGGTCGTTATCTCCCGAGGGGCCCCAGACTGCGAGAGGGCACAGGCTGGGCTGAGGGACCCTCCCTTCCCCCCCGAGTGCACAAATTTCTGTGCACCGGGCCTCTAGTCCTATATAATAAAAGGCTAATAAGCAAAGCAACCGAATGGCAGAATGACTGGTTGCTATGATGTGCACTCACCACCAGGGGGCAGATACTCAACACAGGAGCTGCCCCCTGGTGGTCAGTGTGCTCCCATAGGGGGAACACCACTCAGCCATATGCCGGGCTTATGACTGGCAATCCAGCGGCTTTGGCGGGAGCCTCTCCAGCCTCTGCGGCAGCGCTAAGGATGTCCGACTGCTGGCTTAGGGGGAGCGGCCTAAGCCATCAGTCGGACATCCCCTGAGGGTTCCTGGACTGCGAGAAGGCTCAGGCCAGGCTGAAGGACTGCCCCCCCCCCCCCCGCCGAGTGCACGAATTTTGTGCACCTGGCCTCTAGTAAATATATAAGCACATTTAAAAATGAATGCATATGCTTCATATGTATCACCCTACTGCTTTTTACTCAATCATTCCTGAGTTTTTAGTTCATTTCTGGCTGTTATAAATAACTTTACATATATCTTTACTCACTTGTCTGATCATAGCATGAATTTCTAGGCATGGACTTACTGGTTTCATTTTTAAAGCTTTTGAGCCATTAATGCTAAAGGATCCTCTAGGAAGATAGTGGGAATACTACTGGGTAGTTTGAGGAGGCCTTGTTTCCTGCGTGCGCGCGCGCGCACACACACACACACACACATACACACACTGTCTGACCTTTTCATTTGATTCATCTTTGTCAGTTCTTTCCTTTCTTTCTCCTTCATCTGTCAATTCTAGGACCATTGCTATACTGTTTTGAGTGCTAATTTTATAAAATGTTTTACTGTCCGGCAGGGCCAATCCCCCCCCCCCACACACACACACACATACACAAATTGCTTAATTTAAAAAAAAAATCCTGTTATTCTTACATATTTTCAAATGTATTTATTGTATTTTAGAAGTTCTAGAAATAATTCCTTTGAGAATTTCTTCGGGCTCACATTAAAAACATATGTTGATTTAGAAGACTTAAACTCTTCATGAGAATTTTGAGTCTTATTATCCAGGAATATATTACATCTTTCCATTTAGCTAGTTCTCCTTTTAATACCTCAGTAAAGTATTTTTGTTTCTGTCATGTAGTTGGTACATGTACATTTGTTTTTGGTCATTAACTGTTAGAGCTGTGGACTTTCCCTTGTTTATAATTGTGATTGTATCCCCTAAAGTTTAGGCTTGTGGTATTTGTATTCTCATTTCAGAGTGCTCCATTATAGTTTGATTTCCTCTTTAACCCAACGATACCATTTTTTTTAAATTTCAGTTATTTTGTTTTGCTTAACCTTTATTACTAATTTCTTGCTTAACTTTGTTGTCACCTGAGAACAAGAAAGATTATTTTTGAGGTTCTTCTCTGTTTTATGACTGTCATCCATGTGGAGTCAGAGTGGGAGATTTCTCTGGTTCCCTGGATAAGTCCTATTGTTTACAAATATTGAATTTTTCCATATTTCTAGTGGTGTTTTTCTTGTTAGCTCATATTTACTGAGAGGTCTATTTTCAGTATTTAGAGTTGAA
The DNA here is from genome assembly GCF_014108235.1 of Myotis myotis. Lineage (NCBI taxonomy): Eukaryota > Metazoa > Chordata > Mammalia > Chiroptera > Vespertilionidae > Myotis > Myotis myotis. The sequence goes on from NW_023416315.1 coordinate 10,786,742, forward strand.
GTTGCTGTGAATTTGTAATAGATTTTTCTGAGAACTTGTTCAAATCTTTTATGTTGGATGGGGTGGGAGAAGGAGGTTTTTGTTATTGCCTGAATCGGAACAAAATTGTCTTAGAAAAATGGCTGCCAAAGAACAATGATCATTGGTGCAGCAGGGAACTGCCTTATTTTTTTTTTAAAGCCTGCTTTCTGCATTTACTAAGGAATTGGAGTGTACACAGGTACTGTCCGCCTCTCATAACTGGCACAACTGTCTTTGGTAGGTACCTTTCTGTTGCCTGCTTTCCTTCTGAACTGTGTCATCAAGTGAAGGTGGGAGTGGCTACTCAGGTGTCAGCTACCAGTGCTGATCAAGCCTGTGACCTGCATGGCATTTTTCCCATGACTCCCCTCACCTCCAGCCCCCTCTGCTCAACCAACCACTTCCCAGGCAGGCTTTTTCTTGTAGTGAGTTGAATCATGGCCTTCACTGGGGTCTTATTTTTATCATTTTATAGAATTTTTAACTTAAAATATGGGGCATATTTAATTTTTCTAAAACACAAGTACAGATTGTCCCCTTTTTAATCCTGCCTTGGTCACGTCTAGGTGGGAATTGGTGAGGACGGGAACTTGATGTAGTACTCCACCTCCACCACACCTTCGTCCTGACCTCCTGACCCGCACTGTTCCCCCAGCAGGTGGTCATGGGGCACTCCCTGGCCCCAGCCCACTCACCCAACCTGATCCAGACCACAGATGGAAGAGAGACATTTGAGTCTTATCAGTTCCTCATGTTTAATTTACAAGTTTGTTTTCAGCTACCATAATCTTTGGTGGAGTGTGTACCAGGAGTATATTCACAGGTTTTCTCCTCGTTTCCTGAATTTCATACCTGCCCTGTCACAAAATACCAAACACATTCAGTGACCTACCTCCTTGGGTCTTTGGGGAAGCTGAATCACAGACAAAGGACCTAAGGGTCTAACAGGAAGCAGGGACGCATGGTTGGCGATTTCTTTCTTAGGACCTGGGCTGGGAGAGCATGAGAGGGTTAGCAGGTCTTTGAGGGGATATCCTGTAACTGTCTAATGGAAAGACAGGACTCCATGTGTTCTGTAAAAGCCCTGCCTCCAGTCTCCACTGTGGACTGTGTGAGGACATCTTTCTTTTCTATGGATAGTAAAGAACTTCAGGCCCTTATGGCATTTAAAAGTGACCATTCTCTGCTTATTTGTGAAGATGGACACATTTGATTATAGGATTTCCCCCTTTATTTTGTATTTTTTTGACTATATGAGCCTACCTATTGAGAAAGACATGTTAAAAAATATAAGTAAAATATGAATTTGCTCTCTTTCTCCTCTACTCATTTCCCCTCCCTTGTTTGGGGGTGAGAAGGGACATAGAATATACTAAGGTAAAGTGAAATCTACTCTGATGATAGGAATTTTTTAAAATCCTGTATGTCATCAGCATTGACTTTTAAATGGTAGGTAAGCATGTTTCAGGATTACATGTGTGAGATTATTGTAAGTTATACATTGTATAAGTACATCTTGTATATATTAAGTTATATATTGTATAAATGTCTTTTCTTAAAGTATTTAAATTGGATATATCAAGAAAAACTATTTTATTGTACCTTAATAATTCATGAATTATTAAACTACAGCCTTAGAGGTTTGGACCAGTTATATTTGGTAATAAAACTTACCTAGCAGATATTTTTTTAATACATTCTCCCCTTTACAATAAAGACCCTAGCTACTCTGGACTTTTAAAATAAGTTTAATCCTAAAGGAAATTTCTCTTATGACATGAATTACTGTCAAATGCCATTTAAAAATTATTTTTCTTGGGTTAAATGAAAAACAGACCACAGATGGGAGAGAAACATGCTTCTAACTATTGTAGTTTAATCTGTAACTAATATTTTTACTTTCAGAGAGACATTATGAGGTTTTGATTTCCCACTTTCCCAAATAAATTAATTCTTGGGCAATCATTTAAAGAACATTTTGTGATACAGATCTTTTGACTAATGTGCAGTATTCTCCATGAGTTTGGTATGTTAGTGCCATCTTGTGGCTTGACTTTGTAGTAACTTCAACACTCATACATTTTAAACAGTGTCCTGGGTAAGGTAAAATGTAGTGGGAATTCTTTCCAAAATGCAAATGATATAGTACTATGAGTCTGAATAAAAATTGCCGAGAATAAGTTGTTTGTCATTTGGTCAATGGCCAGGAAAAAATAGTAAGGAGGGAATCTATGCATGCTTCTTGGTTTCTAAAATTCTCTTTTTATACTGCTTGTCCCTAGTTGCTGCTGTTTGAACGGTCTTGGATGAGCAGATGGAAGTCTTCTGTTCTGCATGAAGGGGAAGGGAACATAAGGAGTGTGAAGTGGAGAGGCCATCTGATTGCTTGGGCCAATAATATGGTAAGAGAGGGTCACCATCTTCCTAATGCTTCTTCAGCGAGAAAGAGGGGCTGCAGTGAGAGGGCTGTAACCAGGAGGAAAGATGCCACTTGTTGCGGTGGTCACTGCTAAAGGATACAAATGGCAATTCATGTCATACCTGGAAGGTTAAAGAAATTAGATTGCTCTTGGCTTTCATAATAGAGGAACTCCCAACATATTCTGGACTCTATTTTAGAGGAAGAAACCTGAGGCATGGAGAATAGTCAAATAAATGAAAAGGTATCTTAATAATTGAAGGGCTGCGTTGGGAATGTGATCTTGAAAATAATTTTTGCCTAATAGCCAAGGGCAAGTAACAGTTGAGATGAAACAAGTGCACAATATTGCTGATTCCATTTTACTCCCAATATAATCACAAGAAAAATATAGGCTTGCCTTATAAAAAGTCAATCATGATATTTGGTGCTACACTTATTTAAAAGTTTACTCAATATGAGTTAGAGCAAATAGAAAGTTTAAAATTATCTTTTTGACATCTGGCATATCGTTTTGAATTTCGAGGTATAACTTAGCAAATTAGTTCTATTCTATTCTCCCAGAATCTACCTTGCTATTCAGGACTTACTTTCCCTGGGTCACAGGAAAGGCAAGCAAACCTGTGGCCTCTTGGTTTATTTTCACTTAGCTGCTTGCTCGATGTTTCCATGTGAGTATTTTAAATGTCAAGTGTAGTTTTCTATACGTAGTAGATTTTCGATTTCAAAGTGTTTCTGAAAAGCAGACTTCATTTTGTAGTGAGTGGAATGAATGTTACACAATTAGAAATATTATTTGGCTGTCATTTTGGAAATGCAGTTGTCTGCACATTTCACATTTGTGTTGTATTTGAGCCACCGATGCCATCCACTAATAATCGCCGTCGTGCAGAAAGAAGCACAGAGGCTTTCTCTTGTCTGGGGTTCTCACAGGTTTGTGTGGAGGAGGCATTTTCCTTCGCGTGACTCCCAGAGGGCTCTGTAGACGCCGTCCGTGTTGTGCAGAGCTGGTTGTCAGTGGGGTGGAGCAGTGTTTTCCGTTACTTTTCTTCTCCCCAGTAGAGCATGTTAATGCTCTTTTATTTTCCAGGGTGTGAAGATATTTGACATCACCTCAAAGCAAAGAATCACTAATGTGCCCCGGGATGACATCAGTCTTCGCCCAGATATGTACCCCTGCAGCCTCTGCTGGAAGGACAGTGTGACACTGATTATCGGCTGGGGGACTTCTGTCAAGGTGGTTTTGCTTGTCTTAGAATAAGTCCATGTTGTTATAGGCTCACTGAAGATGCTCCAAAGGAATATGAGTTCTTGAATGCTTCTTGCAACTAAAATACTCTCACCTGAGTATTGTCAGCATGTGATAATCATTTAATGCTCAATCCTTTCACATGCCTAAGTTTTAAGACAGAGTCTTTCTTTTCCATGCCATGAAAAACAAATTGTGGCCCAGCCCATGTGGCTCAGTGGTTGAACGTTGACCTATGAACCAGGAGGTCACGGTTCCATTCCTGGTCAGAGCACATGCCTGGGTTGCTGGCTCGATCCCCAATAGGGAGCATGCAAGAGGCAGCCGATCAATGATTCTCTCATACTTATGTAATGAAATGCTATGAAGACATTAAAGAATTGTGGAAGAATATTTAAATAATATATTCTTCGTAGTAAATTGTTAGTTTTATAAAATATTTTTTTAAAAGGTGGTTAATGGTGTTCACTTTGTGCTGAGACACCGAATAGTATTTGTATTTTTCCCTTTGGGTTTTCTGTATTTTAGAGTTTTCTATGTTGTAGCTATACTTAGGGATAGCAACTATAAAAGAACGCAAGAAATACTATCTAAAGACAAAGGAAAAAAACCTGATCCCTGATGAAAGTGGCAATGGTCAGTATTTAATTTTAGATTTTTTTCACCTCCATGGCTGAACTTAATGTAAATTTTTTGGGTCCTATTACAAAATAGAATATATAGCAAAGTAAATATCTCTAGTCTTACTACCCTAAAACAACCAGGTGTTGAGTGTTGTGTGTGTGAGTGACAGATAAATACTAGTGTGTATATATATATGTATATCTCCAAACTGTATACATATAATTTAAAATAGGGATTGGCAAACTTTCTGTAAAATGCTAGCATTATGTATTATAGATTTTAAGCTACATTTTGTTTCTGCTGAATATTTCATTCTCTCCCCTCCCCTCCCTTCCCTTCCCTTCCCTTTAAAAATGTAAAAACTATTTTTAGCCGAAACCGGTTTGGCTCAGTGGATAAAGCGTCGGCTGCGGACTGAAGGGTCCCAGGTTCGATTCCGGTCAAGGGCATGTACCTGGGTTGCGGGCACATCTCCAGTGGGAGATGTGCAGGAGGCAGCTGATCGATGTTTCTCTCTCATCGATGTTTCTGACTCTCTATCTCTCTCCCTTCCTCTCTGTAAAATATCAATAAAATATATTTTAAAAAAACCAAACAAACAAACTATTTTTAGCTTACAGACCTGGAAAAAAACCAAAAGAACAACAGGCCTGGGCCAGGCTATAGTTTACCTAATTTAAATTATATAACACATTGATTTTAATATACTCAAAAGAAGAAGAGTCTGTGCCACTGTTGCTAAGTATTACTTAGCAACAGTAAAATAAATCACTAATCAGAAACACAAGACCTAGTATGAATGTTGCCCAAATGAGCCATTGGCCTTTTTTGGATATGTGTTTCTGCCAGAGCTTTATTGTCTGATGACAGAAGTAGCTCTTAAGTAGAATTGGAAAGAATGGGCCATTTGGAACGTTAAAACTATATAATAGTTTCCTTCCTTTCTTTGCCCTGGAATAAGACTTTATTGAAGAATAATGTTGAAGAATATAAGTAACAGTTGCTATATATCATGGAAATTAATTTTTGTCACTTAAGTCAGTGGGTAGATTGTGTGCACTCCATCTTCAGTACTACATGGTTAATTTAATGGAAGTATCATATAGTGAATGACATGCTATGAAGAGTTTTCCATCAAGTGAGTAAAATAACCTGTGAATTTATTTTCTAGATATGCTCGGTGAAGGAACGGCATGCCAGTGAAATGAGGGACTTGCCAAGCCGATATGTTGAAATAGGTATGCCTTCCGTGAGTATGAAACCTCAAAGGAGACTCCGTTTTGCTAAGGGGAAACCTAAGACCATGTTCTTCTTCAGGTCTTATCGCTTGGAACCGTGATGAAACTGGTCAAGGAGCTTTTGTTTTAAGTTTTGAAACTTCATTCCAGAGACCCTTTTGTCTAACTATATTTCTAATTTTACACAAGAACTTTGTAGTTGGCTTTGAAGTTGAATAACTGGGCTCTGGTTCTGTCTACTACCTGGATTTGGAACAAATTCTTACCTACCTCAATAATCTTACCCGGAAATTGTGGAAAAGAATACCTGTCTCACATGTTTGTGAGAATTCCAAGAGTTAATATGTGCACAGCTCATAGCACAGTACTGACATCTGGTCCTGTCAACGTGTGTTTTCTGAATATTAATTTTCATCATTACTGGTCTGGTCCAAACTGCCATAATCTCTTTTCTGGATCACTGCAGCAGCCTCCTAACTGGTTTATCTCTGTCCCCTGTGAATCACTGTAATCTAGTCTCCCCAGCGCAGTCAAATTACAAATCAGATCATGTCACCACCCTTCAGTCTCCTGTTGTTCTTAGGATTAAAATGAGACTCTTGGACATGACCAGAGGGACCTGTGCCAGCCCTCACCTGCCTCTCTGGCATCAGCCAGGCTTCTCCTTGCTCTCTGTGCTGCAGCTACACTGGCCTGCTTACACCTACCATGCTCCTTTCTCCCCTCTGTCTAGAATGCTCCTCCTGCTTCTTTACTTCATTGACCTTGGATCATCCTTAATCATACCTCAGGTCAAGTATTGCTTTCCTGGGGAAGCCCCCTGGGCCTCCCCAACTAGGTCACATCCCCCCAGTATGGGCATGTGGAACTCTCCTCTTTTTAGTACTTGTTTCCGTTGCAGTGATCGTGTGATTATTCATTGCGTATCTGTCTTTTCCACGAAACTATAGCTTCCTTCACAGACACACTTGGCCTGTCTTTGCTCAGTGTTTGTACCTCAGGGATCTGGCACAGTGCCTGGCACATAGGAGATGCTAAATGATACTGGGCCGAATGAATCAATGACTCCTGGAAGTATGCCAACGGTGATATACCGTTTACTTCTTCAACTTAGTTTTAAAACTTAGTGCCAAAGTTATTTAGATAGAAAGGATGAAAACTGACAGACTTTTGTCAATTAAACAGATACAGTAAACGTGTTTTTTGTATTATTTAGAACTGAGAGCAATAGGAGACATATTTGTGTGGCAGGAAAAGTTTTGCTGTCTTACAAGTTAGCTGAAAATTTCATTTACCTATTGGGTGATGAATGGGGAATATAAATTTGATGGGTCATTATAACAAAGTGAAGCTGAGATAAATCATTTGCAGTGACTATATTTCTAAAAACTGAAAGACTTAAATTACATGGCTAATACGGTTACGGCATTTAAATCTGGGGTATTTTTTATTTGAAGTCAGATGTTGGTGGTATGGTTTTTAATAACGTTTTGCCTTAGAAGGATAAATACATACAGAATAGATATATGCAGAATATAATGGTACTGAGAAAAACTGAGGAACAAGATAATATAGAAGACTGATAACACCAAGATAAAGATAATTATGTTATGATCTCTATCTTCTATCCTGCTGTCCTCTACCAGGAAAAAAAAAGAAAACCTTTGAACATCTCAGTACTTAATGTCCTGAGAGATACATATTAGAATATTTTAAATACAGATGAGTTTAAAAAAAAAAGAAGAAGAAGAAGAAGACAAGAACTCTGGGAATTTTTGAAGATGTAAAAATTTTCAGGGAAGGATAAAAAAGTAGTCAACATCTCATTAGTTGATGTTTATTGCTCACATAGTAGGTATGGGGCATTGTGCTATACGCCTTACCTGCTTTAGTTTACATCACTCTCACAGCTCCCCTTCTAAGGGCACGTAGTATGTTTCTCATGCTATAGATGAAGAAAAATGGGGCTTAGGGACATAAATAACTTGGCCAACATCTTACTACCATAGTGTTAAAACAGATAGAATCTTCTTGTTAAGGTTAGTTCACCTTCCCAAACCAGAAAAGCCTGGATGGAGGTGATACCTACCTTTGAAGATGGTTATGAGAATTAGACATGACATACTTAATGCCTGTCACACATACTTGGCAGATAATAGGTGCTCACTAAATCATGGTGGCTATTGCCACCATGCAAACTTCCACCCAGCTTTGTGATTACTAATAGCTGACCCAGTATTGGCCCTGGAGCCCTGGGATCACGTTATTAAACTGTAGTTCATCTGTACTACAACTGATGTGAAATACAATGTGCTTGAGTACTAACAATATCACATTACTGACATTTTAGTACTATGGTTAGTGGTTAAGTACCATATTTTTCCCCCTTGAGAGGAAACCTTTAGTAATATAAGCCATTTCCACAACAGGAGGCAAAGTGGTTTAGATAAGAGTCCTTAACTAGGATAAAGGAAAAGAGAAATATTAGAAGGTCTGGATTACAATTTGCTTTAGCCCAAAACAACGTGATTTACTGTTCTCTAGTAAATGAGGCAAAACCAACATTGAGACTAAAGAAGTTCTGTGACTATGCATTTCTTAGACACCAGATGTTTATAACTCTTTCTAATAAGTCAGAATCTCAAAAACACAAAAAATTATTCCTCTCTGTGGGATATTAATTTTTTTGTGGCTGTTTCAAAGGGTAATTTCTTTCTTGTTTTTCTTTTTTACAACCAAGTACTATAAGAAAGCAAGAAAAGATTTGTAGAAGTACATGACTATTTTATTTCTTAATTTCACATACTGTAATAATGCTAATTTGTTAAGTACTAAATCTTACAAATTGAGACTTTACAAATTGGGAATTACAATAGTTTAGGCAGAGACTACATGAAGTGCATAAATTATAAACAAAAAAAAGATCCTGGTCAAGGTGGCAGCGTAGGTAAATGCAGTACTCACATCCTCCCACAACCACATCAGAATTACAACTAAATCACAGAAAAACCATCATTCAGAACCACCTGAAATCTGGCTGAATGGAAGTCCTACAACTAGAGAATTAAAGAAGAAAGCACATTGACCAGAGTGATGAAAAGCAAGGACCTACAACCAAGATTACTCTACCCAGCAAAGTTATCATTTAGAATTGAAGGTCTGATAAAGAGCTTCACAGATAAAAAAAAAAAAAAAGCTGAAGAAGTAAACCAGTATTATTTATCACCAAACCAGTATTTTATTTACATTCTAATAAAAGTTATACCCAAAGAAATTTTATAGATAGGAAAAGTTATACCCATAGAAATTAAGATGATTTATCCAAGTTCAATTTAGTAGAAGTTAAAACTCAAATTTCCTGATTCTACATTAAATATAATTTACATTATACTATACTAACTTCCCCAGGTAAGAAAAGAGGGTACAGTTTAACCTCCATATAACAGACTAATTTGGGCAAGGGGTTGCCTATTAAAGCCTAAAGTCCGTCATATAATAAGGTGTTTTTCCCGAATGTCTATGTTAAAAAATTGACAAATTAGTTACCTATTTTTACTTATGTGAACATGTTTGTCTAATTAAAATTATCTATGAAAAATTTAATTTCACAGAAAAGTTTTCTATATGTATTACCGTAATTCTAAATTTATACTGAATAGGTCTAGTAAATGCCTGAATTCACCAGTCACTGCACATAAACAGATGCACAGGGCTGGGTCATGGCTTAGCACACATTGGCTGGAATGTCTTAAAACTACAGCAAAAAGTCATGCCACTTGACAACAGAACCAGTTATCTCTCTCAATATGGTGTGAACATGTGCTAATCATTAGCTAACATTGTGTACAAGTGGTGATTCTTGGATTTACATATATAGACCCCTCACCATTTATTTCTTAAAGTGATGCGATAATTCTTCATTGTAAAGACTGTCTTTAAAAAGGAGAAGGGAATTTATTTTCTCTGATCTTTGTTTCACATAAACAATAGTTTTATCATCATGTAATCTATATTCATACACCCTTTCCTCCTTTTAAATCTTTAAATAAAATGACTATTAAATGTTAAAAAAAAGAATTAGAGTTTCCCAATTACAAATAGCCTTCCTTGTGACCTTTATACACCTATAATGCCCTAACTGTGAAAAACTCTAACTCAGGCATTTTTAAGAAATTATTATTGTTATTAGTAGTTTATATTGGGTTTTCATGGGATTTTACTGTCATTTTTAAACTAGCTGGGCACAGTGTCACATTGGACCATTCATGCTGCTGTTATTATCAGGTTTGCTTTTTGTTTGTGATAGAAATTTCAGGTGAGGTTTTCAGATGCCCTCTTCTGGGACTGACTGCTGTCAGGAGGGTATGTCTGTGGCCCTTTGTGTTAGATTTCTAAAATGAGTGCATCCGAAATTCAGAGTCGATGCGTCTTTTCCTTTATGTGCTGCTTTTTGCTCCTGTTAATGATGAACCTTTTATCCCTTTTGTTTGCAGTGTCCCAGTTTGAAACCGAATTCTACATCAGTGGTCTTGCCCCTCTCTGTGATCAGCTTGTTGTGCTTTCCTACGTGAAGGAGGTTTCAGAAAAAACGGTAATTTATTTCACTTCAAATACAACAGGAAGAATGGGTTCATTTTCAGCATTACACCTAGGCCAGGTTGTCCATGAAAGGGCTCTGCTAGAGTCTGAGCAGAACTTCCTGGCCTATAAAATAAGGTCAGCAGAGATTGCCCTGTAGACCTAACGCATTTGCCTTTCAGAAGCTCCACGCATTGCCTGCCTTTGTTCCTTTTGCTGAGCAAAGGGGAGTCCTTTTTTTCCATCTCTCTTGGTATCTTAGTCGAAAGGAATGAAGGATTCCTCTTTCTGAAAGGCGAAGAAACTAAGCTGACACTGTGCATTACCAGAAATGACAGCAGTGACGTTGATCTGCTGCAACAACAGGGCCCCTGTGGTCAGAGGGAATTACGGAAAGGGCAGTTCATTATTTCCTGTGGTCCAGACATATTTGTTTACTTCCCAGTGGCCTAGTGATTCTGAGCAGCCTGATTCTGGCTTTGAAATAGACTGTTGCTAAGTCTCAGCTATCAGTGCAAGCGATGGTATGAAATGTATGGCTAAATAAGAAGCCGCGGAGAGTCTAGATTCTGTGATACATGACTCTGGAATGAAGCCCTTTGCATGGTCCCGGGGAGGGAGGGGCATGCACACTCGCCTCTCTTTGAAGCCTAGGCCAGCCCCATTTCCAGCTTGTCTTTATGTCCGAGTCCAGGGGTCCTGTCAGGAAGGGGGTAGGGGTGGCTTCAAGGCATAAACAAGGAGAGCTTGTTATAAAGGATTTTGTTTTGATCCTGTATATAAAAGAAATAGCAATTGATTGTCTAGTCCTTTACAGTAAGTAGGCTCTTCTTTTCTGTATCCTCTCCTTTCTTTTCCCCCTTTTCAAATGCCAAGGAATAAAACGGGGAGAAAAACCCTGGGAGGCCCAGTTTTGAAGTGGTAGCTGCTCTCAAGCTTTCTCTGTGCTAGCACTTGCATCAGGAAGCCATTGCTATAGTAACCTGAAGCTCTGGGTGCCCATGTTGCTAGGCAATGGGAAGCTGTAGACTTAAGTGAACACTCAAACCTGCTAAAATCAATATGGCTGGCTTCTAGCTCTGTTGCAGGACATCGGTTTATTATTATTATCATTATTATTATTATTATTATTATTATTATTATTATTATTTTGAAAATACAGAAAAGCAGTGGCTCCTGAGAGAGTAAATATGGTACTTTTTGATGAGGAATGTGGGGAGGATTGAGAATGTGATTGAAAGGCATAAGGAAAGAAGTAGTAAAGTGAAAAAGGGAAAGCCTGATAAACAAGTGACCAAGAAAAGAAAGAGAGGAAACCTTCGTTAATAAAAGAGAGTATTGGAAAGGAGTGAAAACCAAGAAAGGCCAACCACATAGAGCAAATTAGAAAATGAAATTTTTTTCAGAGAAAGAAGTGAGGATCTTGCAGATGACTTAAAAATGTGTGTGCCATTATATTCATTGCATATAACACCAAAGTACCTAAATCCTTACACACAGAGTAAACTGACAAAATTAAGACAAAAGGAGTAAAGAAGCAGCTTGGGACCAACAATGCCTCCCCACCTTTTTTTCCATATCGAGAAGATCACTTATCTGCAACATTAAACTTTGTTTTTGTATCACTCAATATAGTATCCCCCAACATAGCTTTCTTTTTACCTATGTGCATTTTTTCCACACAATTGCAGTCATAGTTACACGCTATTCCTTATTGCCATATTTTTGGTGTCCTTATTCCATTTGTCCTTATTCCATTCTCTCTCCGTGTGGCCATGGAGTCTCCCATCATTATCTCTTACTAGCGGCTCAGTGCAGGGAGTCCCTCAGCCCAGCTTCTCCCTCTGGCAGTCTGGATCCCTCGGGGGATGTCTGGCTAACGGCTTAGGCCTGCTCATCCTTAGTGCTGCTGCGGAGGTGGGAGAGGCTCCTGCTACCACCACTGCACTGGGCAGCCATGAGCCAGCTTTTGGCTGAGCAGTGCTCCCCCTGTGGGAGCGCACTGACCATCAGGGGGCAGCTCCTGCGTTGAGTGTCTGCCCCATGGTAGTCAGTGTGCATCATAGCAACCGGTTGTTCCATTGTTAGGGTCAATTTGCATATTACCCTTTTCTTTTATAGGATAGTGGTTGTGTACTATTTTATCTGGTTGATATACCCTAATTTATTAAGCTATTCCCCTAATGTTTTATTTTTCTTTCATTCAATAATAAAGGTAAGAATTGTGGTAAGCATTGCGGGTTAAAATCCTTTATAATATACTCAGGACCAAATTCTTGCTTCTAGGAAGTTTACAGATAAGCAGGGTTTGTTTGGCCAGTGAACAGTGGTTATCAAACAAGGCGATGAATCACATTGTTCATGGTTTTCTTACACATATAAAGGAGCTCTTTATATGGTCTAGCAGGGCAGTTTTCTTTTACTATTATTGGTTCAAATATATTTTTTTTCCTATTTTGCTATTTTTGTCTTTGTTACAGCAGTTAATTTTTTAAATATTCACATCTTTCAGCTATTTCTTCATTTTTTTTGTTTCAAAATTGAGATAATTCTCATTTATCCACAGATCTGATAAATTATGCTCTGTATTCACTGTTGTTGTTTTTCTCTACTAATTGATCTTTTAGAGTTGACATTTATTTTTGGAATGTTTTCAGTGTATGAGGGGCATAGCTAATGTAATTACTTCTCAGTTAACCTAACAAAATTGATCAAGGAAATCCTCGAGGCTTACTGTTTACTTCGGGAACTTGAGAGTTGGTGGTGCCTCCGGACCTCTTCCCTTCTGTTTCATTGTGTCACACTGCCCCAGGCCTTGTTGCTTCGGATAGTGGTCAGGTGTATGTTGTATTTGTGTGCTGAAGGCCCCGAATCATCAACTTCAAAGTAAAACAAACTTGGTTTGAAATCCAAGGTTTACCATACGTTCCAGTTTTTTCACAAACCCAGTTTCATCGTTTACATATGTAATTTTTATCTTAGTAAATCTTTTGATCCTCAGTTTCTTCATCTGTAAAATTGAGAACACTATTCCTTGCTAAGGGGTAATTTAAGAACTCCGTGAGAATAGTCTTTGTAGAATCACAGTAGGTTAGTGGAGCTGTAAGAGGTGCTCAGTAAATCACTTGCCGCTTCTGTCTTGACCTAGAACTGCACTGTCCAAAACTATATGTCACTAACTATATGTTTAAATTAAGTTAGGACTAAATTTAGATTAATTAAAACTAAATATACTTAAAACTCAATTTCTCCCTCACCAAAGTCACCTTTCAGGTGTTCAGTAGGCACCAGTGATCATGTCTGTTGCGTTGGACAGAGCAGATAGGGAGCATTGCCGTCATCTCAGCCGGTTCTGCTTTAGACATGGGTCTTAAGCTCTGACTTCTTACTTTTAGCATTACCTGTCAGCTTACCTGTAGTGGCGGCGATTTGGATAACGGAGCCGTTTGTAATATTATTTGTACTCTGCTCACCTTTGTGACGAAGAGGTGCAGCAAAGTGGTCTAAGGCTGTGGTCACCGTGGCGTTGAGTTGGCTGCCGTCCTGGGCTGCTGACATGGCACAGTAGTACCTGTTTATCTCATGCAAAGGTCGGAAAATAAAACACAGTTACGAGGCTATCTGTGGCAGGTGGTTAGAAGGGCTTACTTAGATCCGCCGAAATGATAAAACCAAGGCATTTAATTATGGCTAACTAAATTTAAGTTGTATAATTTGTAGAGATGTCATTAAAATGAGCTTTTCCCGTTCTCTTTTCTTGCCCTTAGGAAAGAGAGTACTGTGCCCGGCCCAGGTTGGATATTATCCAGCCGCTCTCCGAGGCCTGTGAAGAGATCTCGTCCGATGCGCTGACAGTGAGAGGCTTCCAGGAAAACGAATGTCGGGATTACCACTTAGGTGAGAGAGATCCAGGAGCTGGCTCATGGTGTTGCTTGCATTTATATTCCCCACCCACTTCCACTCGAGTAGCACAGCAGGAATTTAAATTGAGGTGCTGAAAGGATCTTAGAGAATATCTGGGCAGGCCTCTTAGGTTGCAAGTGTGGGCATCGAGGCCGAGAGATACTATAGAACTTGCTTGAGCTCCCACAGCAGAAGGGAGGGGGAAAGATGGGGCCAGGATGGAGGTGAGTCGGCTCTGGGGTCTTTGTTTTTATTCTTGGTCTATTGCCCAAACTATTTAAAGTGACACCTAATGTACACTGATGTCAGGCAGCATGTTCTAATTACTCCCAACTTTTTGTCCCTAGACAGAGTACTCTGGGATGGCAGAGAAGTTATCTTTCTGTTTGTCACCAAATGCTCAGAGCCTAGCAGAGTGCCCGGCACATACTAGGGATTCACTGAATATTTGTTGAGTGGATGAATGAACACACTTAGTCACGGCTCACAAATAAAGGGAAAGACATTGCTGGTTTGTCATACCAGAGGCATCTGTGTTCGGGTATTATCACATCCTTCAAAAACACATGGATGAAAATAGAACAGCTTAGGCTTTGAAGAATGTTTTTCTGCTTTAAAAACAATCGACATTTTTGTGTGATATTTTTAGTTCTCATTTTAACCAAAGCAAATGAAGAAAGAGTCTATACATGTTTGACTTTTCTTATATGAATCCCCTGATCATCTGAGAAATGTGAGAAGAGTATTCTGGACTTGGCAAAAAGCAAACGTGACTCACAACTGAGAGAGTCCAAGCTAGGTATTTTGCTCAGAGCAAACTCCGCTGCACACTTAGAAACCCTTCCGAACAAGTTTTATAATTGAATTCTGCAGGAAACCCTCACAATTGGCATTGTGCACAACATGCTGAAATGACAGATTATATCCCCAGGGCTCGGGGCATCTGTCACTTATGCTTTAGATGGCCTTGACCTTGATGAGGAGGAAACATTTATCGCAGACTGTAGGGTGTGGTTCTGTAAAAAATAGGACAGTGCTGTAAATGGCCATTAATAAAGTTTATATACAGTACGTGAATTCTGATATGCAGTAGACATGGAGAATTTTGAACATTACCTTTCAGCTGAAGTCAGAATATATTAAACACAGAATTTTAAACTCACCTTATTTTTAAAAAGATTTTTGGTATTTCTCCCCTCACCTTCCTTCCTTCCTTTCTCCTTCCCTTTCTTTTTTTCTTCCAAATAATTTTACAATTGAATACTTTTTAAAGCACTGGGATATATTCTATCATTCTCTACCTTGTCCCACCCCTACCTTCAAACAGAACCCAACGCACTTGTTCCAAAGGTGTCGAGTTTTCCCTTCACTCTTACTAAATTGGATTGCCTAATTAAGTCCCCTAAAACCTCTGCCCAGGTTTCTGCTGTTGAGTTGCCCCAGATGTTCCTCTCTTCTCTCACCCGTAGAGTATTCTGAAGGGGAATCGCTCTTTTACATCGTGAGTCCAAGAGATGTCGTGGTAGCGAAGGAACGAGACCAAGATGACCACATTGACTGGCTCCTGGAAAAGAAGAAATATGAAGTAGTTTTAATTTTACTTTCTTGAAAATATTGACACATCTGTAACATAGAGGATAAAAGGTTTTTGTGATAAATCTTTCATGTAGGTGAATTAGAATGCCCTACTCTAGCCAGGACTGGTACTCAAGGGTCCCGGGTTCGATTCCAGTCAAGGACATGTACCTTGGTTGCGGGCACATCCCCAGTGGGGGGTGTGCAGGAGGCAGCTGATTGATGTTTCTCTCTCATCGATGTTTCTAACTCTCTATCCCTCTCCCTTCCCCTCTGTAAAAAATCAATAAAATATATTTTTAAAAAAATGTTGATAATGCTCTTAAAAAAATAAAAAAAAAGAATGCCCTATGCTAGAAAATATGTTGGAGGCTAATAACTTTCCAATATTCTTTTTTAGAAATATTTTTGGGAAAAGATCACAAGGAGGTTAACTAGCTTTACTGTTCAATGGAAGAGGAGTTGGTAGTGGAGGGAGGAAAGGGGTTCCATCTAGCCTGTTGAAGTGTTTATTTTGTGCTTATTCAAGAGGAATAAAATAGAGCTAGTATTTTAGAATTGTCTGTTTGGATATTTTTGTGGAATCATTCCTTTGGTGCTTATTTCATATATAAAAGTAAAGCTGCCAAATTCTCACTTAGGATGGTTGAACTACCCATTCAGATGGAACGACGCCCACTTCATTGAGTTCAGATTAATTTTAATAGATAAGAAAAGAAAACATGTTTTAACCTCAGTAACCATAATCTATTCATATGTTGCTTTAAGTTTGTAACCACCTGAAAGGATTTGGGGAAAAATTTTTTAACTTAGAAACTATTCAGAGTTCAGGCATTGATACTAAGTTCGTACCATACTGCCTTTAGCTCCAGTATTTTCTTAAAGAAATAATTCTGTGTTTTAAACATTTGTGTTAAAGTAATAATTACAAACTTTACAGAATAAAAATTAAATCAGAGATTTTCAAAATGTTATTTGTATATATACCTAAACATATGCATATAGTTTACTTTTTATGTTTCGTAAAGGAAAAGTGTTCCTTTGTCAATATAACTCATACAGATTTAGAATGACCGATGACTTTTTTTGTTTGAACCTGGGAGCTTTAATTATATTTTGATTTCTGTCTGCAAAGTAATTCTAATATTCTAATGTGGAAATGAATTCAGGTGGAAATAAGAGGAGTCTGCATTTTGGTTGGCTGGTTTTGTTTGAGTGTGAATGCAGTGAGGTTCATTCAACCATAGCATTAGCAATTCCTGTGCTTGAAGCAAAAGCTGCAGGAAAATGGGGCTTTATTTATGTAGTGTAGAACTCTAAAACATAATAAATACAGTGTTTATAACCTCCTGTCTTTCTCACTTTCTCCCATTTTTCCTCCTCCTTTTATCATGCTCATGTAAATATAGGAAGCTTTGATGGCAGCTGAAATTAGCCAAAAGAACATTAAAAGACATAAGATTCTGGTAAGTGTGTAATTTTATTATTTGATATATAGCTTTACCTTTCAATAAGTTATAATGAAACTGAAAGTAATTTTAAAAGAACTGATTCTTCCTGCCTTTTGAGAATTTATTTCAAACTAATTCTCCAACCTGTAAGATCAAAATATTTCATTTTATTGAGTCAGTTTCTGCTTGTAAACAAGAGACTTGAACACCTGCTAGGAGGTAGTTTTAGGTAATTTGGAAACTGGATTTATGAAATACACTTTAAATACAAAGCTTTCCAGTTATGTGTGGTGAGATTTCTTTAAATCATAGGTAAAATCACATTATCACAAAATGTATCAAGAGTAGTTTTATGAAAGTGGATTGCTTCAGTGTTTCCATAATAACAGACTCAATTGATTTTGTTATGGAGACTAATCTAGGACATCAAATACATTTTTATTACATTTGGACTCTGGAAAAATATAGTGACTGAAAGCCTATTTCTTTGCTAACTGTGACAGTGAATGTGCAGAGGGAAAGCAGAAAATAAATCTCCTTCTCTCTGAGTGTGAAGGTTCCCTAGAGACCATCTAGCCCAGGACTCTTGTTTACAGCTGAAGGCTGGAAACTTAGTCTTTTATGGCTACTTGGTTTCAGCACAAATTCCTTTTGCCTATACTTCCCCTACCTTAAACTTCTCTGTAAAACTTCACATAAAGGCCTAATTCTCAAGAATGTACAAGCAAAATAATTCAGGAACTAAACAGAGAAAGAACCAGAGCATCTTTTTATTTATTTATTTTTTTATTCAAAATTGTGGAGAATGGGCAGGGATTATCTAGAAATGAAGCAGCAGGTGGTCCAGCCAATAATATATGTGATGGTGCAGAGTCGTGAAACTGCTTGGCCGCTTGGTTCTGTGGAGCAGTGAGGAGTTTGTACATCGGGAGAGTCTGATTCTGAAGGGCCATGTGGAATTAGGAGCTTGACTCTGTCTTGGAATCTCTAGAAGACAGGTTGAGCTTGCAGTGCCTCATCCATCATATTTGCTTGTTAGAAAGAGTCTCTGATGGAGATGGGAATCAATGAGGTATGATTCCCTTCTTGGTGTGGAGGTGGAAGTGATGAGACCTGCAGAGTTGATAGGAATGGAGTGGTGAAGATAGATGGAAGACATGGTCAACTAGACTCGGGTTTGGTGACCGGCTCTGTGTGCATAGGGAAGTGAGAGCGAGAAATCTAGGCTGACTCCCAGGCTTTGGGCTTGGGCCTCTGGTGGATGGTGATGCCATTCAGAGAGAGAGAGAGCAAGAGAAAGAGAGGGTTGGGGAAAGAGAGTGAAAGACAGAGAGAGAGAGAAGGAGGGAGGAGGAGAAGAAGATGATGAAGAAATGAGAGAAAGAGAAGAAGAGGAGAGGGAAGGAGAGAGGAGAAGAGAACAGGGGGAGAGAAGGAGACTGTTTAAGGAATAATAGGATCAGGTGTGTGTTGTGGGGGGGGGGGGGGTGAAGTTCGATTTAGACACATTGAGTTTTTGCCTCCTATGGAACATAGTGGAGCTCAAGAAAGATATCCGGACTCAGAAATAGATTCGAGAGAGTCATCAGCAAACAAGTGACTATATGTGTTTGGACCAATCCACAAAGGGCAAGTGTCTAGCTTTAGAGAACAGAGGACCACGAATGGAACTATTGGGCACACTCACATTCAAGGGATTATGCCTACAAACAGAATTGAAACAGCCAGAGGAAGGTTGTGTCATGGGAGCTGAGAAAGGAGAGAATTTCAGGGTAAAGAGAGTTAAATGCTTAAATGGTTGAGGTTAGCAGGCCAAAAGTAAGACTAGCTCAGCTAGTTAGTTGTACATTTGACTTAGTAATAGGAAGGTTACTAGCGAATTTTATGTATATGTTTCATTTATTCTCAACATGTTCTAGAGAGTGAACAGTGAATAGGAGATTATGAAGTAAACTTAAATGTAGACTAGTTTTGAAGTTGAAAAGAGTGAAGATTGTGGTTGGGGGCTATGGCATCATGGGAATGTTGGTGGTGATGGTGAATATTTTGTGTAAGAGAGACACTTAATATGCTTATGTTAGGAAAAGAGACAAAATTGGGTTGAAGTTCAAGGTGTACAGAGAAAGAGGGTGAGTGGCAGAATCCACTCCACATGGAGAAAGGGCATGGCATGAGGAGAAAGGTTGCAGAAACGGCACTGCAAAGGAGACATTCTCTTCTTTGAACCTGGACAGACTCCACTGATAGTGTGATATGTGGTCTGTTTTCAGAGACATAAATGTAAGCACCCTTTCTTCACTCTGTAGTTCCTATAACTTGAAATATGATTCCCTACATAGTAGTCATTAAAGTAAAAATATAATAAACTAAGAACTATGGGTAGTTCCCTTCACTCTTGGAATGGGCATGTCCTATGCATTGATTATGCATAGACTTTTCCTCCTGGCACAATATAATTTCATAACGAGGCAGGCGGAGAGAGAAATGAGCTCCTGCCAATTTTGTCATCAAGGGAGAAAGTCCGTAAAAACTTCTTTGTACATAAAGTAGAACTTAAAGTCCAAGTTGCGATATATATGCTGAGTTTAAGCTTCTCATGAAAATGCTTTTGGGTGAAAATAATATTTCAGAAGAAGAGTTGTGGGATGGTCAACCAAGAGCCACAGGCCACCCCAAATCCTTCCAGAACTGAGGTAGAGTAAGTAAATAGACATGAGTACTCTGAATCCAGTAGGCCCAGTTTCCTCATCTGTAAACTTCTGGGTTTGAATTACATATTTTTTCTGGGCTTAGTTTCACTTTAACATTACCTTTAATATTTCCCTTTAATATGATGTCCTGTCCTTTTGTTTTACTTACAACTCAGACTTGAATAGACAGGTGGCTCACATTCTACAGATGAAAGCTCATTGCAAATTCGAAAATTTGTGAAAATACAAGTGTATTTAAATATGATTAGGAAGGGAATGAGTATAATTACAGGAATATGCTTAAGAAAAAAAGAGCATAATTACATAAAGCATACTAAGCTGTATAAATAGGTTCCAGTCAGTAGTGCTAATAGGACCCTAATGTCATGGCTTCTTCAGAAATAGACTCAGCTTTTTCGTTGTTCCATTTAATTATGAAATTCCTTCATTAATTTTCTCTAGGACATCGGCTTGGCATATATAAACCACCTGGTGGAAAAAGGAGAGTATGACATAGCAGCACGGTAATAATGACATTTACTTGCTGATATAAATAGAATTGATCAATGTTAGCAGTAAAAATAAACCATTCTCTGCAGTTGACAGATGTTTTTATTTAACCTTTCTAACCTTTTTGACTATTCATGATTTTAACCACAGCACAGATATATGTATATGTGTGTGTGTGTATGTATGTGTATATATATAAACACCTACTATCTACTTTTTACCAAACAAATGTTTTTCTCATTAATGATAAAGGTGTCAAAAACCATGAAGAGTCTGAGATTTTATCCTTTTATAAGCTAACAAGTTAGCCTGCCACAGTTTCAGGGTTGTCTCAGCAATAGTAGTAGCCAAACACCAGCACTTGTGCCCGGTCCCACAGCACTGCACGAAGAGGGCCAGGTGACCCTACACAGCCAGTGGGTTGTGTTGCAGGAAAGGGACTCTGAACTTAGGGTGCCTGATTCTTTTATAATGGGCAGTAAGCTTGCCTTCCCTTGGCCTCGGAGGAAGATGTTACTTCTATTATACTGGACAGGAAGCAAACCTGTTCTTTGCTCCGGAGGGAAGCACTGTTTGGGTCCTCTAATTTTCAGGGCTCTTCACTTAACCAGTATCCTTGAGAAGAAGATAGTGTAGAATAAAGACAGTTAGTGCCTCTGCTTGCAATTCAGTCAGAATTGTCTCTCAACAAGACGGTGGCAATTAAACAGAAATGATCAGACTGCAGGCTCCTGGTTTGCCGGGGTCTGTGGTGGGCAGAAAACATACCTATGGTTGTATGGGTGTGTCGAGTGAATGGCTTTGCCTGCAGCTATGTGGTGCCTGTACATGGCTGACCATAAGATAGCCTTCAGGCCTACTTTTCCTCCCCTGAGATTTAGGGAAATATGTTTCTTCCATGTGCAAATTGAGTAAAGTTTTATTCTCCAGATTATATACTATACTGTGGTAGGATTCTAATTTTCTCAAGTCTAATTTTGTTGTCCATTACTTAAAGCCATTCAAGAAGTGGTTTAACCCCTAGAGTGCCAGGGAGCGCGATCACGCTCCTCCTGTCTTTCGCCAAAAGCGCCGGGAGCGCTATCGCGCTCCCCCTGCAGTGTCCAGCTCTAAGTCTGCTTTTATTAGTGATGATGATATTGCTAAATATGTCAATTCTTGCTGTGAAGATGACGATTTTGTGGAAGATATTGAATATGTAACTTCATTTACTTGCGATTCATAATTTTTTTCCTAAACTGCTGTAAAATCAGCAAGAATGCCTTGGCAATTTTAGCATAGTTCCT
Source organism: Myotis myotis (assembly GCF_014108235.1). Classification (NCBI taxonomy): domain Eukaryota; kingdom Metazoa; phylum Chordata; class Mammalia; order Chiroptera; family Vespertilionidae; genus Myotis; species Myotis myotis. Next base: position 10,808,286 of record NW_023416315.1, read on the forward strand.
AGGATATTGGTTGGCACTCAAAGGGTTAAATTGGCACTTTGGGGTGTGATGACATTTCTTCAAGGCAAGACAGGTCCCCAGATCAGCGGTGCTCATCTGGATAAATAGGAAACTCAGAACGGGAAAGTCCTGAGAAAAACCCCTCATTGTATGTAGTCTTCTGAAAGGTATTCATCTTTATTTATAAGTATTTTCTATTTTTATGATTTTCATCAACCTTGTATATACAAACAAGTGAGCACCAGTGCTACTTGAGATAGAATTTGGTCAAAACTCTGAGATAAGAGATTAATTTAAAACATGAGGGGAAATGTCTACTTACTCTGTCTCGGTTTATTTCTTTTTACTAAAACTTTCTTTCTCTCGGGGATATTTTTGCTACCAGCAAATGCCAGAAAATTCTTGGGAAAAATGCAGCACTCTGGGAATATGAAGTTTATAAATTTAAAGAAATTGGACAGCTTAAGGTAAGCCTAACTTTATTTTTAACTCTTAATTTTTTTGTGTAGTATATTAATATAGGTATGCCTCGGAGATATTGTGGGTTAGGTTTCAGACCAATGCAATAAAGCAAATATCTCAATAAAGCGAGTCACATTTATTTCCCAGTGCATACAAAAGTTGTTTATACTATACTGTAGTTTATTAAACGTGGAAATAGCATTATATCTAAAAAAAATACCAGTACACATACCTTAATTAAAAAATACTTTATTGCTAAAAAAAATGCCAATCATCATCTGAGTCTGTTGGAAAAATGGTTTCAATTGAGTTGCTCCATGCAGGATTGCTACAAACCTTCAGTTTGTATTTAAAAAAGTGCAATGTCTATGAAGTGCTATAAAGCAAAGTGCAATAAAACAAGGTATGTCTTTATTGAGATGGAAATAAAATTAAGACAATAGTAGTCACTTCTTTATTAGGAAGTGAGTATTAGCTCAGCTAGGAAGAAAAATCAAACTTTCAGAAATTAGTTTAAAACTTAGTTTATATATTATATGTATAAAAATTTACATATATAATATAGTACATAAATGATGTGTTCACTTTCTTATCCCCTTCCAGTTCTATGTTCAGATGAAGTTTTCATATTCCTTTTTAAATTTTTATTGATTGATTTTAGAGAGGAGGGGGGAGAGAAAGAAATTCGTTGTTCCACTTGTTTATGCATCCATTGATTGTTTCTTGTATGTGCCCTGACTCGGGATTGAACCTTCAACTATGGCATATCAGGATGACTCTAACCAACTGAACCAGGGCTAGTCATGTTTTTTTAGTGTGGTTTTTGTGGTTTAATCTTCACCTGAGGTTATGTTTTTAGAGAGAGGAAGGAGGGAGAGAGAATGAGAGAAACATCAATAAGAGAGAGAAGCATCAATTGATTGCATCCCACATGGGCCCTCACTGGGATCGAACCCAAAATTGAGGTATGTGCCCTGACAGGTAATCGAACCCACAACCTTTTGGTGCACAGGGTGATGCTCCAGCCAACTAAGCCACCTGGCCAGGGCTGGTCATGTTCTTTTTAATGGTTGTGGAAAATAGGTTATTATCTCATCCAGTAGATTTTAAAACATGAGGGTGTTTTTTGTTCGTTGTTTTTCAAATTTACTAAAGATTAATGCTTTTTAAAATAATATTTTACTTACTGTAAAATAAATGGAAAAGTTTGATTCTAGCTCTAACAAATAATTTTGATACTTCATTTTTTAATCTTTTTTTTGGGTTGTGTTTTGTTAATCCTCACCGAAGGATATTTTTTCCATTGATTTTTAGAGAGAATGGGATGTAAGAGAGGAAGAAAGGATGGGGGGAGGAGATAGATAGATGATGATAGATAGAGAGAGAGGGAGAGAAAGAGAGAGAAAAACATCAATGGGAGAGAGACACATCAATTGGTTGCATCCTACAGGTGCCCCAATCTGGGGAGGGGATTGAATATGCAATCCAGGTGCATGCCCTTGACCAGGAATGGAACCTGCAACCCTTCTGTGTGCGGGGCTATGCTCTAACCAGTTAGCAACACCAGCCAGGGCCATTTTTTTTAAATCTTTCAACTTGGTGCACAATGACCAAATCAATAAAGTATTCCTATATTTGTTTATTTAAAAAAAACCTTTAACATATGTGGGGGCCTTTTCAGTGGTCTCTTAGCGTTGTGAATATTCTTTTAAAAATTCCCAGTTACTCAGCTGGTCAGCCCCATATGTCTTCTCGTCCCTGGGAAACCCCCAAGGACCCTGCTCCTCATGTTTATTGGGCTGCTTCTGGAGTGTGTTATCCAGTCCTGTGGCCATGTTAACCCAGGTGGCTCCATAACCTAGACTTCTCTTTTGAATATGTTATCTATGTTAGAAGTGTGTGATAGCCATTTTTTGCTGTATATATTATTGATAAGGACTGCTCAAATTAATGTGACTCCATTTTCTTCCCAAGTTCGGTCATTCTCCTTTCAATCTGTGTTTATGACATCCCATTATACTCATTCCTCCCTGCTTAGTAGCTCAGCGCCACTGTTTTGATGTGAACTCCTAACTCTCCTTATTCTACTTAAACCTCCAATTCTTGTCAGTTTTACCCTGTGAGTATCAATAGGGCCTCTCTCTTTCCTTCTGGTACTGCTGCCTTAACTCTTGATAGATCTACCAGCAACCCTGGCCCAGAGTGAGCTGTTTAAAAAATCAGTGTGCCGCTCTCAGTCCCCCATACCTGTTGTTGGCCTCTGCCCACAAGATAAGATCTGAACTCCTTTCGTGACCCCGCCTCCCCTTCCTCTCCAGCCTCTTCTCCCTTCAGTGGCCGCATTCCACATCTGTGACCGCCCTGAATACAGAGTATGCTTTCATGGCCCTACGCCTGTGCTCATGCTGATCCTCCTCTTAATATCATCTCGGTGATCTTCTCCCTCTTGCTATTTAGATTTTCATTAATTCAACAGAAAGAACAGAGTTGTGCAGGTTCACCTAGGCAATTTTTATTCATTCATTCAAGCATACATATCCCTCATAGATACATTAAAAAAATTATAATGTGATATAAGAAAATAGAATTCATTTGAATTTTTCCTCCTTATAATAATTTCCCGAAGTACTTTGTTGCCTTAAATTTTAAAATTGAAAATATACTTTCATGTTTTCTGCATAATTTGAGTATAGTTTGGTTTTACCACTTTTTAAAGATTTTTGTTATGTTTTGTTTTTTACCTTTTGCTTCCCTAGGCCATTAGTCCTTATTTGCCAAGAGGGGATCCAGTTCTGAAACCACTCATTTATGAAATGATCTTACACGAATTTTTGGAAAGCGATTATGAGGTATGGCATTCAGGCATGGCCATATTTACTTGTTCTCAATGGAAAATGTTAAGAATTTTAGTAAAATAACATAATGGAGCAACTGGTTTAAAGTTAACTGATTTGCAGTTTGTGTGTGGTAGATGAAACTGAGATAAGATAAACTCTAATGACTACTAATGTTAATGATGTAGATGGTGATAATCTCTAATCCATGCAAATTATGGAGAATCTCTTTAAGTTACCGCCTTAATAGAAAAAGGGACTCTGTGCCATTTGAAGATTTCATAAATGGAATAGCAGCTGCTATTGCTGTTTATAATCCCCCTTAAGAAGTCAGAACTTTCTGACATGTAAGACACAGAACTAAGTTTGCCAGAAGAGAATTAAAGAGAAATTGAGGAGGTAGGAATGGAGCAAGGAATTGGAAATGATCTGTTTGCTTATTGATTAAGAGAAAGGCAGTACATAAATTGATTAGCGACTACATACTGCACTTTTACATGCAAATTGTGATGTTATACTCCCAACAACACTATACACAGTAATTTCAATTTTACAGGTGTGGAAACTAAAAAATGAAGAAATTAACTAACTCGCCCAAGGCCATACATTTAATAAATAGCATGCCGAATTGTAGTTTAAGTTTGCAGTTTGCATGCACCCAAAACGGATTATAATTTTTAAAGTTTGTTAATTTAACACGCATTTATTCTGAAAGTATCTGTTTAGTGCCTACTGCATTCCAGGAATGTGCTAGGCACCAGCATACAAGTGTGAATGGGATGATGATCCTTCAGCGGCCACTCCTGATCTGAGTCACAGCGAGCATGTAAACCAGTGGTTCTCGATACAGGGGCTGTTTTTGTCCTGCAGACGGGTTTGTGCTCCTGTCATTGAGTGGGCAGAGGCCAGCAGGAACGCTGTTAAACATCTCACATGCACACGATAGGCCCCTGCCACAGAGAATGCTCTGTCCTCAGATGTCAGTCAACTACAGTCATGCTCATCTGTGGGAAGGTTGCAGTTTGGATGGGAATGTGTAGCCTGTTGCTGTAGTGTCTTGCCATCCTTCCTGAGGGTCGCTTGAGGACAAAGTGTTTAGGCCTTTAATGGAGACTCTATTCCTGATTCTTCTGTGATTTTCTTCTTACCAAATCCTGGTACTTTACAGAAGCAGGTTGCACCCTACAATTTTCCTTTCTAAATATCATTTAAACAAATTCAAAGTAGTTTATTAAAGCATTGGTTGAGTTATTTAATATTAATATGATTTTTTTTCAATAATATGAAAAGTTTTACTTTTATTTGCTGTGTTTTTCCTAAAAGTTGTTAAGGATCAGTAAGCTGCTCTACTGTACTGAGTTACAAAGCCTGAGGGCTGAAGTCGGGGATCAGGAGGGCAGAGGCTGCCCAGGATCCAAGCCAAGAATCAGTCATGGGAGAGAAACAGGATCCAGATAATCTGGGGTTTTCTATCAGAAAAGTGATAGTCAGGGTAAGAGCCAGGGGATAAGACTTGAACCAAAGTCCCAAATTCCCAAACGAAACCAGGTTTAGAGGCGGAGTGGAAGGAGGACAAAGAGGGTAACTTGTTGAAGGATGCTGTGGGACAAGCCATGGTGAGCCGTAGTGCTGGCTATACAGCCCAGACCTAGCGTGCGTGAGAGGCGGTGGGCAAGGAGCTGACCTGACAGTGTCTGTAGGATGTTAAAGATGTCATCCGCATGTGGTAGTTGGTCCAGAATGAGGACAGAGCAAGTCAAACCTGGATTCTCTGTGCAGTGATGCTTCATTGAAGGACCAGAGGGCATTTCTTATTTGTGTGTTTCACCAAGTAAGAGTAGAAGTGGATGACACCACCTACGTCCCAGGAATGGTAAATAGCGATTAGGGTGCAGTAATTCTGTCTCCCGTGTCCACCCCCAAACCCATAGTCTGAAAATTGATGTGTTTATGGACCAACGTTTTCATCGTAAAATTATTTTGCCTGTTTACGTGAGTACTTTTAGGCATGTCTAGACTATTTAGATCATGATCCTATTCAGAGAGTGTTCTTCCTTTCCCCCGTGCGCTAGGGTTTTGCCACGCTGGTCCGGGAATGGCCCGGAGATCTGTACAACAATTCGGTAATAGTTCAGGCAGTTCGGGAGCACCTGAAGAAGGACAGTCAGAACCGGACCTTACTTCAGACCCTGGCAGAATTGTGAGTATGATTTAGTGCTGCTTTTTCCAATTCCATCTACATGGGAAGTTTTTCATATTTTAGGTCGGCAAACTCTGAGTAGGGAGGACACAGAGGAGGGAAGGGAGCCCTTTATACCATTTTTCTATATTCCCTCTTAGTGAAAACCTTTCATGAACCTTCAGTGAACAACTACGAGGTAAGAAAAATGTGTGCAATTGTAACGTAGTCTGTTTCCCAGAGGAGAAGAGTCCTGGTCAGCAGCACTTAGTAGAGGCTGTGGTTCAGGGAGGGCAGGGTGCTGCGTCTGAGATTATGTAGGCAAAATGGTTCCCCCAGAGGCTGTGGATTCTGTCGTTCTTGGTTCTCTAGTCAGTAAGTCTCTCAGACCTTAGACTCCTTATCTGTAAGATTGCAGGTAACAATTCCTTAGGGGATGGTTTTAAGACTTCAGTGAGATGTCATAATCAAGAACTAAGTTCAGTGCCTAGCGTTGACGTAGGCCGCAGTAAATGGAATCTGGTTTACGTTTCATATTTATTGGCTACTTTTACAAAGCGGCCGAGGCTCTGTGCTATATGCCTGTGATAGAGAGATAGATGAGGCACACCCGTGCCCTCACAGAGCTTTGGTCTAGTGCAGCGGTCGCCCACCGGTGGTCCGCAGACCACTGGCGGTCCATGAGGTCTGAACGGTTGGCGACCGCTGGTCTAGTGAACAAGAAGCAAACTGCAGGTAATCTCACTTCCTGCTTCAGGCCCTCCTTGGCACTCCCACCACTTCCTTGCCCATCTTACATCTTTCGTCAAGACCGAGAAAGGTCGTGGCATAGAGGGAGTTGTGTTTGTGGCATTCATCATTTTCCTCTGGGAACACAGTTCTGGACATTCCTTAGGTTCTGTAGTACTAACAACATACCAAGGATACTAGTAATTCTGTAGCAGTAATGCTGGACACACAGTGCAGTTTAGGTGCCGTTGGCTTTTTCAGGAGCCAGCATAGGGAGTTAAGCAATGTGAAAACCATTGTTTTAACAGAAGAACACATTACATGTTATACAGCTCCCTTATAAATAAGCTTTTGGAATGTCATTATTTCTCAGCTGAATACTGTTTATAAGAATTTGAACTGAATTTTCTACTAAAATAAGCATTTCCTTCATTTGGATAATAGGGTGTGTGTTTTTTTTTGTCTGATATGTGGATTTCTATTTTAAAAAATTGAGAATTTCTATAAAAAAATTTTGTTGAATACTGTAAATTTTCTAAAATGTTGGCAAGATTGTGAGAAAGTAATATTTATTGGTCATGTATAGTTAAATCCCAAGGCATGGTTTCCAAAAAAAGTTAACTTTCCTCTCTAAACCTGTTTTTCATTTTCTAATATTGTAAAACATGATTTTTATATGAGTATGTGTGTTTAAGTGGAAGTATTGATGAACATTAATGTAAAACATTTTTATTACCAGGTACACCTATGATAAAAACTATGGCAATGCTCTGGAAATATACTTAACATTAAGACATAAGGATGTTTTCCAGTTGATTCACAAGCATAATCTATTCAGCTCTATCAAGGATAAAATTGTTTTGTTAATGGATTTTGATTCTGAGGTAATGTTTTTTATTTTAATACTGATAATTTAATTTTAATCCTCCAAATTTTTAGTAACTAGACAGCTATCCAAATGCTAGAGTCGTTAATAAATCACTAGCTTGGCTGTATGCTGATCGTGTTCAGAACACTCTGACTATCTCTATATGTTAGGTATTTTAGAAGTTGGCATTCAGAAATCCTTTATTTGATGTGGCTTTTCTGTGAAAGCAATCATAATTTGATGAAAACTTTTGAAATTGTGTGTGAAGTAAATTTTTAGTAAAACAGTTCACATAGTTCATAGAAACAAAGAAACTATATGCTTTGACTCATTCAACCCTCTTAATTGTATGTTCCAGAATTAAAATTTTAAGTAAAGTTTTATTCCGATCTATTTATTGTAGTTTTATTCCTTGGTATTTACAGATTTAGCTTGTCGAGTGTCCACTGGCCTCAGATGACGCTGAGGTCCAGGACATGTGGGATGTGTTATTTTATTGTAAGACAAATCTGAATAGTGGATTGCTTGACTAATGATTGCACCCAGCCTCTACAGCTCACAGTGGCTCTTGTAAAGTGATACAAACTGTGTGTGTGTGTGTGTGTGTTTATAAAAGAAAGTTAATGACAAGTTCTAGTGATTGAAATAAAGAGGTTCATAAATACAGTAGTTTTTATTCAGAAAATTGAAAATTTAGATAAATCAAACAGGAGAACCTTAAGGATCCGAAAGGTTTACTTGGATTTTTTTCAATTTTATTTTGAAATGTAATGTATTTAAGGGTATTATATGCTATATTATGTATATTTGTATTATATACATATATTATGTGCTATTTATTAGTCTTCACAAACTTAAACTTAATTTAAATAGGAGGTAAATATACTTTTTTTGGAAAGATGATTTTAGCCCATTTTTCATTCTGAATGAATCAAGTCTTTAGGGACTGCAGATCTAAATAGAATTAGTGCAGTTCCCAGGAAGTTCAGGTATAGAGGTTCTGCTTCTCTGGCAGAGATAATTAAGAGGATGAGGTGCTTACATAAAAAATATTACATTTGCCCATGTCCTTATGCCTCTTCATTCACCCATCCATGTGTCTCAAGAATCTAGTTTTGCAAATGTAGATGTAGAAAAAAAAATGAATGGGCTGAAACGAATTGCTTTTCAAGAGTGTGAACCAAAATTAAGGAATCATAGAATTTTCTAATTACAACATACCTGAAGGATAATCTCCAAATATCCTCATATTTCAGAAGAAAAAACTGTCTGAAGCAGACAGGTAGGGAGTAGCAGAGGCAAGAACAGGACCTGGTATTCTGAGGCTCAGTCTCGTGGGTCGTGGGGTCTTGTTGCAAACACTGTCTAATTTGTGTTTTGTGACTATCAGAGGCAGTTAAAGTAATCGTAAAAGTCCATAAGCCTTACGTCGTTTTCAGAGTGCAGGTATCTTACTTTTTCTGGCTCTTATCCTCTTCTCCACACGAGAGGAGAAGTTCCTCACCTCTGTGAGATCTGTACAGGGACTTGGTCAGTAATCAGGTGGCCAGTGGTACTGGGAACAGTACTTTCTCCACAACGACTGAGAGTCACATGAGAACTTCTGAAGATACCTGAGGGGTCAAGGAGGCTATAATATATGTAAAGATATTTTGTATTTGGTGAGTGGTAACAAGATACCATTTCAGGAGTATGCAGAACACATAGACCTCAGGTTGAGGCCCATTTTAAAATGCATTCTTTTATAAATATATCACTTAACGGTGATTGTAAGGCTAAGGACCTCCTTATGTATGGCAAATAAGCCTTCTCCCTTTAACTGACAGCAAACACTATACGTGTTCAGTGTTCTCTTCTTATCTGGCGAATTTCAATGACTGTGGCTTTTTTTTTTTTAATTTCAGAAAGCTGTTGACATGCTTTTGGACAATGAAGATAAAATTTCAGTAAGTGTCTTTTATTTTATTTGTCTTTTATTTTTTTATATGTTAGCAGGTGAGTGTCTGGGACTGTTGTAACCAAGAAGAGGACAGATGTTTATCAGATAATTTTGCACCTATATTCCTGTCCTCATAACTCTGTGTTTAAAATTTTCCTTTTTCTCCAGATTAAAAAGGTAGTGGAAGAATTAGAAGACAGACCAGAATTACAGCATGTGGTGAGCATAACCATCGTCTTCTTTTGCCCTTTAGATTGCGTAGTGGGGCACATCACCTTTCAGTACTGGGGAGAGAATCCTGCAGTGAACTCTTCATGTTAATACTCAGATTGCAGGTTTGATGACAAACAATGTTCTGTAATTATTGATGTTCAGCATGTGCTCTGAATCCAGGTTAGGGATTAATTACAGATCAGACACTTTCATTTGACTCACAAGTGATTTGTGATTTAAAAAAAGTTATATTTATTTTTGTGTTGATCAAACTGTGCCTGGGAGTAAGCACCTTCCTTCTATCATTGCTGTTTGACATAATTATAGCATAAACTAGAGGCCCAGTGCATGGATTCGTGCACTGGTGGGGTCCCTTGGCCTGGCCTATGCCCTCTTGCAATCCAGGACCCTTCGGGGATGTCAGAGGCCCAGTGCACGGATTCAGCCCGATCCCTGCAGGCCAGGCCAAGGGATCCCACTGGTGCATGAATCTGTGCACCAGGCCTCTGGTATGCATATAAGATCTTTGGTTAATCTCTTCCTACCCTCCTCACTCCCCCCTTCCCTCTGAGATTCATCCGTCTGTTTCATATTTCCATGCCTGTTCATTGAGCATGTGCCCCCTGTTGGTCAGTGTGCATCACAGCTACCAGTCGAACAGTCGCTTAGGCTTTTATATATAGACTAGGGGCCCGATGCATGAAATTCATGCAAGAGCCTTGGCCCCGGCCCCTGCCCACCACCGCCACTGCCACGGCCCCCGCCCACCACTGCCGCAGCTGGGGGCCTCTGCCACCTCTGCCTCGGCCCCCGCCTGCTGTGGCTTTGTCCGGAAGGAAGGACTTCTGATCTAATTAGCATATTGTGCTTTTATTATTATAGATTACAACACCACAGAATGATCAAGGAACAGTCTTCTTTCTTCCCCCTCACCTGACAGTAATTAATCCCACTTTTCTGGGGTTGTCTTGGTGGTGGTGCTGTTAAGGCCCTCTGTTCTAGATCTTTGGGGGAATATCTTATTTGTGTGCATTGCTGTCATCATGGGAGTAAAGCAGGAGTAGGTGTTTGCTCTGTCCTTTAAAAACTGTATAAGAAAAGGTTTCAGTGACAATAGGGATTATTCTGGTAGAGCGTGCTCTTGTATCTTAGCGCACCTTTTTGTACCCCAGGAAGAGGCTCTGAGAACAGAGTATTATAGTTTTCTGTAGATGCTGTTGCTATATTGTTTGTGATTGGAAATCTCAAGGTTATCTGCTGACCCAAGCACGGTGGCACTGTTCTGGCCACCCTGGCATTTGTTTATAAAACAATGATTTCGGGCCTTCTTGTGCCATGCAGCAGGATTACAGGTGGTGGGTGCCCGTGTGACAGTGTAATTATTGCAGTGGTGAAATGGTGGCCGATCTCACCCCAAAATGCTCATCTTCCTGTCAGGTAGTGGGGGGTCCCTATGCATTTGGTCTGGCTGATGTGACAGAGCCTTCCCTTCCTGCTTATGCCTCTGGGAAATAGCACTGTGTGTCCAGCTCACACGCTGAACCCAGCCGGGGCCAGTGGAGGGCAGTCGCCTCTGTCAGACCGCGTGGGGTTCTGTCTGTCTGCTCCCCCTTTCCTGCCTTCGGAAGATGCATTGGTCGGGGTTAGGCTCCTTTACTGACCTTACGCAACAGAGGATGTCAAAGGTCACCTAACTCACAGACAGCCCCAACTTCAGGGGCAGGCGGATGCTCTGTGCTTCTTTTGAACCAGTTTACTAGGGGTGCAGATGCACTTTACATGAATGGTGTGATGCAGTCTTTTAGCCTCCCGTGGGTTATGGGATGTTTGTTTACATTAACTAAACATTGAACATTGATTTCCAATTTCTGTGTGATGTATTGATAGACTTAATCTTGCCTCTGAATACCAAGTGAATTACTCATTTCCTTTGAAGTCCATTAACTGTTTCAGACAGCTAGGGAAAGTAATCAGTTTTGAAAATTAGTTTAGAATACCTGTTCTCTTCTTGATTTTTAGTTGTTATTTTTATCTTTAATGTCACCAGTACAGGCAGCATATCATTGCAAACACAGACTCTCAATAATCCTAACAGAGGAGATATAGAAGGTATGAGAATTAATTGAGCGCTTACTGCTCGAATTTTTAAGATCATATTCTTGTCCCGTGACTCATCTACCCCCCTTTTATAGAAAGGCAAGAATTTTTATGATCTAGAAAAACCACTAATCAAGGGTTTTATTTCTGCAGCAAAATAGATGATGATGACAATGCTAACAACTATGGTTGATCCTTGAGCAAATGCCAGCGTTAACCCACAGAGGTGAAAATCGTGTATAACTTTTGACTCTACAAAAACTTAACTATAGTCACTCCTCTGTATCCTGGGGCGACTGGCTCCAAGACCCCCTGTGGTTGTCAAAGTGTGCACATGCTCAAGCACCTTTTATAAAATAGCGTAGAATAATGCATACACTCAGCCCTCCACATCGTGGTTCCCCAGCTACAGATCAAAAATACTGTGTTTGATCTGTGGTTGGTTGAATCTGTAATGCAAAACCCCAGATACAGAGGGGTGACAGTATATTTATTGAAAAAAATTAACATGTAAGTGGACCCACACAGTTCAAATCCATGTTGTTCAAGGGTCAACTGTACCATCACTAGCACTTCTGTAGTGCTGGTTGTATGCCAGGCATGGTTCTGAGTGACTTACAAATGGTTACTCATTCAAACCTCACAGCAGCCCAATGAGATTTTTGCAGGTAAAGAAACTCGGTCACAGAGAGATTAGTGACTTGCCCACTGGATAGTAAGTGGTAGAGCCAAGTCACTCTGGGCCAGAGAAAGTCAGTCTCCTTGTTCTGGCAAAGATATTTCTCTTTCACATTCAGATTTTTTATTCTTGTAAGCTGCTTTCCCTCAGCCTCACAACGGGAGCTGTTTAAATAGAAAATTGGGATGTTAAACAGGTATTGCTTTTCTTATTTTAATATTCATGGTTTATCCCTTTGTTCTTTTTAGTATCTGCATAAGCTTTTCAAGAGAGACCATCATAAGGGGCAGCGCTACCATGAAAAACAGATCAGCCTTTATGCTGAATATGATCGACCGAACTTACTTCCATTTCTCCGAGATAGTACCCATTGTCCCCTCGAAAAGGTAAGTCACAGCTCCCCCACTCACACACTGCAGGTGAAGAAGTTGTCCTTGTGGGTAAGCTGCTGGTTATTCTGCTCTTCCTGTCCCTGCTCATCCGTCCCTCTTCTGGGGGAAGACTGTTGCTCTGAGCAGTAGGTTTGGCTGGGGCATTCTGATGAGAGGTAGAGATCCTGTTGGATTAGATTTTGGTAAGAAGCCCAAGTATTTCTGTGCCAGGTTTCATTGGAATAAAGGATTAATCCAGGGCCTAGTCAGCCATAGAGCAGACACTGTGTCAGGAGCCTGAGTCAGTGTACCAGGATCAGCATGGACCAGAGGCAGCCTGGGAGGGAGACACAGACTGTCCTGAGCCAGAAGCACTTGCTTCACTCGACTCAAAGTTGATAACTCAGGCCCTACGCCCTGGCTGCCTTAGTCACCTTGAGTGTTTCTGTATTCCTCTCTCACTCTACAGTTCATTTCTCTAGCATACTGCATCCCATTGTAATTATAACCATAATTATAATTATATTTTAGCCTTTTTCCCCAGTATCTTGTAAATTCTGCAAGGGTAAGGAGTTTTTCTCACTCATTTTGGTGAACCCACACCTGTTAGACACTTACTGTGTGTTGCATCATGAGCAAGTGCATAAATTAATACAAACAAGGTTCTAGTGAGGGCTGAATAGGAACTAGCAAGTTGAATGTACCTGTAATAAATAAATTATAAATACTTCCTGTGCAGGTACTAGAAACTGGGCAATCTAAGGCCATAGGTATTGTTTCCCATGATTCTTATAACATCTGGAATGCTATTTAACTTGTATAAGTGTCTTATTAAATAAATTCAGATGGCGAGGTAAAAAGTACTTTATAACCAGCAATATGTATCAACAAAACAAAAAAGTATTTGACCCAGCTTATGTGCACTCACAACCTAGTTTCTTCTTCAGCCCATTATGATTAAATGTATTAGATTTACTATAAACAGTTTCAGCTCAATGAATTTCAAAATCTGTTGAAAAAAAATATCTTGCCTGCATATTAACTTAATTCAAAAACTTTAACATTTTATACTTTGGCCCTAAGACATTTTCTCAAAAAATACATTTGGAAATACATCGTCTTACTCTAAAAGTAAAAGCAAATGTTCTCCCTCTTTTCTAACTACAGAATCTATAATCTAGAAAAAGCTGGGAAATGCAAAGTTTATAGATTTTTATTAAAGAAATTTAAAGACAAAATTAGATAAACTATGATAGACTCAAGGCTAGGTAGAAATCATTATTTAATTTATTATTGATAAGGTTCTTGTTACCCCAAACTATGTTCCTTACCATTGTACTACATCAGGAAAAGGAAAATTAAAATATTTTTGCAACATTTTTTACTCAATTTCTGTCATTCCTTTTACCTTTATTTTTACTACTACCAGTATTCCACTTTTACCTGTATGTCCTATTAGCTTTAAAAAAAAAATCTTAGTTTCCATACTCTTTCCTCTAGAGGGAGCACTATGGCCCAGGAACATTCATGATTTTATATTGCACTGTGTCAAGAATAGAAAAATTATTTGAACCAGAAATACTTTTCTCAAAATTTCTAGAAATTACTCTAGAGTCTCTACATTCTCATATATGAGAAAGGATAATTTAAGATACTATTAGGAACATAAAACATTTAAAATCCTGTGATATTCAAATTTCAGAGACTCACATTATCTTTGAGCTTGGTGTCACGTATCTGCTTGCATTCAAGAACCTTCTTGACTTCAAACTTGCCTTTAGGTATCATGTTGTACGTGAATGATCATATTTGATAGTATCCTAAAAGCTTTCAGCAGTTTTATCCTGTAGAATGTTCTGCAGTTGAATATTTGAAAAGTGGCTAGAGAGGAACTGAATATAATAGATTTCAGTAGCAACATGTAGAAAGTAGCTGCTGTCTGGGGTCGCTCAGGAGAGCCTCCAGACTGCGTGTGGTTTGAGACAAGCATATTCTCAAGCATTTGCATTTACTCAGGAAGAGGGCGGGTGGGTGGTTCTGTTTGAAACATCTGCTGGCACTTCAAAGTGTCAGTAAATTTCCAGGTACATAATTGATTTTTGGATACCTTCCAATAATAAACTACTTTAGGCAGCATATTCATCTTTATTCATATTGTCTTTGTCTGAGCATTCTACCTATCCAGTTGTGTTATTACCATTATCTGTTTACCTGTGAATGACACAGTCTCACTAAACCATAAACTGTCCATCTGCATCTCTGTCTGCTAGCACAAATCTGGGCACTCGCCTGGTTTCTCATTTTTTTTGTTAAAATAGTCCCAGGTCCTCTGACTTCAGATTTTTGCTTTTTCTCTTACTATTTAAAATTCTCACATGTGTATCCTGACTCTGTTCTACTATCATCCCAGAAGAGTTAAGAGTTGGTAAGAAAGTTCCGTTGTTTAGGATGATGATTTATAGGCATGACGGTATAGAGAGAGGTGAACCATGAACCGTCTTTTTAACCAAAATGAATGAGGAGTGCCGTGGCTGGGTGGCTCAGTTGGTTGGATCATCATCTCCTACACAGAAAAGGCTGCAAGTTCAGTTCTTGGTCAGAGCACATATCTAGGTAGCGGTTTTGATCTCCTGCCTGGGTGCATGTGGGAGGCAATTAACCGAAGTCTGTCTCTCTCTCTCTCTCTTGCCCTCTCTACCCTCCCTTTCTCCCTCCTCTCTCTAAAAATCAATAAAAAGATGAAGATTTTTAAAAAAAAAGATGAATATGGAATTTCTAAGTGGTAGTTAGGATTAGACTCAGCCATGAGTGATAAAAGTTCCAAAATAATAGTGGCTTAAACAGAGTAGCAGTTTAGTTCTCTGTCGCATGGAAGTCCTGGTGGGGTGTTCTGCTGGTGGTGCATGTCACAGGGTCCGAGACCCAGGCTCTTTTCTCTTGCTCCCCCACCTGGTATGACCTTGACCTTGTGATGTGAGCTAGTAGCATCCATGTTCGCAGGATCGGATTGGATGAAAGGACTGAAAATGAGAGAGAGAAGGGTTCACCGTGCTGCTTCTTAAAGAGCACCCCAGACGCTTCCATGTTTCTGGTTCATCACTGGGGAGGCTTGGAGATTTTTTTTTTTAATTTTGGGCAGTTCCCCACCTGAAATCTTATTACTGTAGAAGAAATGTGTAAAAGATACTGGGGGACAACTAGTTATCTCTGCCATGTAACTTTTAAAGGAATCTTGTGAGAAATTGAATTAATAGTGTTTCCTCCTCTTTGTGACCTTCAGGCCTTCTCATTTCCTCACTGAAATGATTTGTGTACTTTAAAACGCCATCCTACTTTCATTGCCATTCCATAGGAAGGTGTTATTTGTTTTTTTCCCTTTTTTATGTTTTATTTGGGTTTCCCGGCCCCCCCCCCCCCCATCATTGATCTCTATGGTCAGCATTTTTTTCCTCCCTTTTAGTTGTTAATCTCCAATCATGGACATAGATTTAAATATATATTTTACTCAAAAAATTTTAAGTCAGAAATCAAAATGTCAAAACTAGATCCTGCTGTCATTTCCCAAGATGGCCCATTGAGCTGAAAGGGCTAAAGAACTTAAGCTGTTCTTTTTACTGCCTCAGTTTTGTTTTTAAAGTAACCTTGGCTGGTTGTTTTTAACTGACTGCTCTAACTGTGCAACCCAGTGATCTTCCTCCTGAAACCTTTTCATTTATTGAAAAAATATTTATTGTACACCTGTGAGCCAGATGTGTGCAGGTGCAGTGAGAGTGAGTGCCTGGGGTCTGGCGTGATGTGGGTCCAAGGAGGCTTTTATCTGAAGGACCTGCCAGGGGTACAGAGTGGAGTGGGAGGGCAGCCCTCGAGGCCGAGGGGCAATGGTAGAGAGATGAGCAGGGTGTGAGGCATTACTGCACAGAAAGGCGGGGCTTCCGAGGCCACAGTAAAGATTCTCAACTTTAAGCAGAGTAACCAAATAAGAAGGGTCCTTAGTAGGCATGTGAGTGAGGTTACAGTGAAGGCTCACGCATACTGCACCCGGTCAGATGCCCCTCTGAAGGGCCACACCGGAACTCAGGTCCTGTATTGATGCGCATAGCCCTCTATTCATGCTCCCCTGGTCATGAGATTCTGTGTTGTCGCTGCTCTGTCACGCTCCCTGGTGGACTCGTGCTGCCTCCACTTCTACTGAGCCGCCTCCATCTCCTCCTCATCTTCCTTTTACGTGTCATCACCATCATCAGCATTTGCATTTCTATCATCGTTGTATCTCCAGCCAATGACTCTCTAGTGCACAGCAGAGTATATAGTAAATTTGTGTCTGTTCATTTAGATGATTCAATTGTTTATAAGCACATAATGGTGGTGTTTTTCACACTCAAGGAAATGCTATCACCTATATAGTCCTTCATTTCTTCACTTGATCTCCTCCTTCTTGATTGTTAGATGTGTTTTTCTCTCACTTTTGACAAATCCTTGAGCAGAGTTATTTTAAACCCTGAGAGCTGGCAATAGAAATATTCCCGGTACTTAGTTATTTATGTAACAAATGTTTACTGAGCTGTGATGTGCACTCAGTACTGAGGATGTGCGCAGTGAGCAGCATCCTTTCATGCAGCTGCATCCCATGGAGGGAAACAGCTCAACCACGGACAGTGGAGCAGCTGGGAATGGCAGTGCTGTGAAGGAACGAAGCAGCAGAAAGCCAGAAAGCTTGGTGGGAAGGGGCCTTTCAGCATCTTGCTTTCTGCCTTTACCCATGGAATGCTCTAAGTCAGTGATGGCGAACCTTTTGAGCTCGGCGTGCCAGCATTTTGAAAAACCCTAACTTAACTCTGGTGCCGTGTCACATATAGAAATGTTTTGATATTTGCAACCATAGTAAAACAAAGACTTATATTTTTGATATTTATTTTATATATTTAAATGCCATTTAACAAAGAAAAATCAACCAAAAAAATGAGTTCGCATGTCACCTCTGACACGCGTGTCATAGGTTCGCCATCACTGCTCTAAGTTGTCTCAAATATAGGGATGAGCAAAAGTCAGTTTACAGTTGTAACATAAACATATAATACAATAATGAGTAAACAATAATACAAGAATAAACTCTGCTGCCCGGTTGGTGTTGCTCAGAGGTTGAGCGTCAACCCATGAACCAGGAGGTCACAGTTCGATCCGGTCAGGACAATGGCTTGATCCCCAGTACTTGGTGTGCAGGAGGCAGCCAGTCCCTAATTCTCTCTCATCATTGATGTTTCTATCTCTCCCTTTCCCTTCCTCTGTGTGAAAATCAATAAAAACATATCTTTTAAAAAAAGATTAAACTCTGCTTTGCATATTCATAGCTCTAAGTCTACTTTTGCCCACACCTGTGCGTTACCGTTTGAACTGTATAGGGACCGCACCTCTCTGAGAGATAAGAGGATCCAGGCACCACAAACCTAAGGAGAGTTGTGTTTTTGTTTGTTTGCTTTGTTTTTTTTAAAGTGACGCAATGGAAAAATTCCTTCAAATTGTGTGTTTAAGTGACTCTATTAATATTTGTTCTTGTCTGGTAACCCATGGTAACATTTTTGTCCTGCTTTATTTGAAGGCTCTTGAGATCTGTCACCAGAGAAACTTTGTAGAAGAAACAGTTTATCTTCTAAGTAAGTAGTTTTCTCTCATTTTGGTCCCCATAAACCAAGAAACGGGGTGAAAATGTGATATAAATTGTCTAAGAATTGGCATAGGTTTTAGAGGAAAGTAATATAGAGGTTAAAACCTCTTTGTATAAGAATTTAATACATGAAAAAGGAGGATTCACAGCTCAATAGAGAATGAAGAGTTATTTAATAAATGCTGTTGAGGTATCATATTAGTATTGTGTAACAAACAAACACATCAGCTTCTATTACCACCATCTTGATAGAAAATAAATAATGTTCATTTTCAAAAATCACACACACCCTAAATAATGGAGGAAATGCAATTGAACATCATAATTTTCAAAAGAAAGGGAGAGTTTGTAATATGATCCAGCTGTCAGTTGTCCCTGGTCCTCTGGCTCCTATTTCCACCTTTCAGTTGTCTTAGAAGCAGTAGAGAACTTACAAGGGAAGCATAGTATCCTTTTTAAGTTATAAAAACTTAAAAATCATATACACACTTTTAAAAATTAGCCATTTTTAAAGATATGAACTGTGGGAATATTTGTAGGAAAAGCAAAATGCTATAGAAAATATAACAAATGGGATGTAATTTTACTCACAGGCCAGCTGTTTGCTTTAATAATGGCTGCCCTGAGTGAGAAGGACTCAAGATCCATTACTAGCTCTTGCGGCAGGCCAAGGGCAAGGATGAGGGCAATTGCCCACAGCCAGGCAGTGGCTGTACTTGCTCTGAGTAAAGCTTTCTGCATGTATTATATTAAAAACTCATGGAAATTGATAATAAAACCATTAAAATGTCAGTAAATGAATGAACACAGTGTATAAAGATAATCAAAGTGGAGCATAGTTGGTAAAGAGTTATTTCATGAGAGTTACTGAAAGGGTTTCCCCTGAACTGGGAAGAGAAGGAAAATGAGGTCACTGATCACTGAGATTGTGGTTGGCACACAGTGTATCGGAAGAGCAATATGCAAAGCTGCCTAAAGAGGCAGAATGACTCCAAGGCCTTTATTTATTTACTTACTTATTTTATTTATTTATTTTTATTGAATTTAATGGGGTGACATTTATCTTCTGTATAATAAGAGCATAAGCAACCGTTACGGTGGAACGACCAGAATGACCGGTCACTATGATGCACACTGACCAACAGGGGGCAGATGCTCAAATGCAGGAGCTGCCCCCTGGTGGTCACTGCGCTCACACAGGGGGAGCGCCGCTTAGCCAGAAGCCGGGCTCACAGCTGGAGCCTCTCCCACCTCCGTGGCAGCGGTAAGGAGCAGCGAGCCAAGCGGTAAGGAGCAGTAGCAGGCAGGCAGTAAGGAGCGAGGGCTCCCGGACTGCGAGAGGACACAGGCCGGTCTGAGGGACCCCCCTGTCCCCAGTGCACACATTTGGTGCACTGGGCCTCTAGTATATATCTAAGCCTAGGTGACAGTTACAGCGGAATGACCGGAACGACCGGTCACTATGATGCGCACTGACCACCAGGAGGCAGATGCTCAACGCAGGAGGAGGGGGAGGGGGGCTCAGCAAGGCCTGGAGGCACATGCTATGGCCCAGGGATCCCAGGAACCGCAAGCCCAGAGCTTGCTTTCCAATAAATAAAAAAAATCTTTTTTTGAAAAAAAGAAAAGCTGCCAGACTCCGCCACCCTGAGAAGAGCGGCTCCAGGAGGAAAAGGCCTCCCCAGGCCAAGCCCAGCCTGGCTGGGCGCAGCAGAGGACCATGCACTGACCATAGCGGCACCACCTTCCTCTCCCTCCCCCCTCCCTTCCCCTTCTCCCCCCCACCCCTTGGTCCCACTGCTCGCAGCAACTTACCGGTGGTGTGCCGGAAACCCCTTCAACTCCAAAGCCGGTTGTGCCGACAGCTGCTCCCCATCCTGCTCCATGGTGGACACAGTGCAGCCAGGCTGCTCTGCGTCAGCTCCGGCTTCCAGCTTCCTGCCCACTCTTTTGTATACTACATGCGCTTGGGGGCGTGGCTTCGGCCTCCGGTCCAATAGCACTGCAGCACAGCCAGAGTGTGGTAGGACACAGCCACCAGGCTGGCTGGGCATTGATTTGGCCGGGTGACTAATGTCCATGTCCAGGTACACTGATTATTTACATTTGTAGGGAAGCAGGGCAGCCCACTCCTGCTGCCCACGTCACCTTCTAGGCTAAGAAAGGCCCGCTCTCCGTGTTCCTCCTCCTGTCCGGAATCAAAACCTCTTGGGGATGAATGATCCCACCAGTGGTCCCAGCGCATGCTTGGTGTCACTGTCGCAGACATTCCCAGTCTTTACAGCCCGTTCCTCAGCCCGCACTGCCCTGCTCCACCTCCTCACCTTGCACTCTCTGAGGACCACCTTATGTTATCCTATTTGAAATGTGAGCAATGCCCCCCTGTCCTTTTTTCTTTCAATAGCTCCCTTGCCCTACATTTCTTCCTCTAAAAACCTTGCATTTTAAATATATATATATTTGATTAATTTCGGAGAGGGAAATAGAGATAGAAACATCAATGATGATAGAGAATCATTGATCAGTTGCCTCCTGCAAGTTCCAAACTGGGGATTGAAACCTCCTACGGCTCCTCCCCCTGGACGGCAAATCTCCCTCAGTCCCTCCCCTGGCCAGCCGGCCGGTGGCAGCACAGTGGTGAGGGAAGGAGGAGCAGGGGAGGCAGGAAACTGCGGTGGCACAGCCCCGAGGGCGGCTGGCATTTGTTCCTTCCACGCCCAGCCCAGCAACCGTCACCTCCTCTCCCGACCCCACAGGGGCCTTTGGGCCCCGATCGGCCCTGAACGCCAGCCAGGCCTAGGGACCCCACCTGTGCACAAATTTCGTGCACCGAGCCTCTAGTTAGTTAATAAAATTATGTAAGTTTCAGGTGTACAGTTTTATTGTACATCATGTGTATATTGTGTTGTGTGTTAACCACCCCGAGTTAAGTCTCCTTCCATCACCATTTATTCCCTCTTTCACCTTCCCCCAACCCCTTCACTTCTGAAAATCACCATACTTATGAGGTTGTTGTGGGGTATTTTTTAAAATTTTGTTTTCTTTTTTTGTTTTTGCTTCATTTCTTCACTTTTTCTTACCCAACTCTTTAAAAGTCTTAATTGTATGTGGGTATGTGGGGTTCAAATACAGGCCTGTGAGAAGCAAGTCAGCATCTGACAGACCTGGGTTTGGATTCCAGATCTGCTATTTAGTAGAAACATTTCTGTGTCCTCTTCTATAAAATAGAAATATTAGTGTGACATGTCTCATTGGACTTTAGTAATAATGAAATTATGTCATTCATGTGAAGCACTTAAATGAGTGCTCAGAACACAGTAGACAACCTAGCAAATAGGAGACATTTATTTTATTATGTTATGCGAATGTCACATAGGAAAATATGCTTTTGTGTTAGCTTTAAAACTGGGTGAGTAAATTAAGAGATATGCTATTTCTCTAACGTTTCATTAAAATGTCCTGAATGAAGTATTTCTCACATCTTTGCTAGGCCGAATGGGCAATAGCCGAAGTGCCCTGAAGATGATCATGGAGGAATTACATGATGTTGATAAAGCAATTGAATTTGCCAAGGAGCAAGACGATGGAGAGCTCTGGGAAGACCTGATTTTATATTCCATCGACAAACCACGTAAGCAGAAAAACCATCTGCGATCATAACTCTTTTCTCTCAATATAGCCAGTTATGTCTAGAGTAAGAATTATCTCAAGACACAGTAAGTTAAAAATATGGTCAAGCATCTATATAAAGATAAGCCAGGCACACCGAAACGCTTTCCAATGCCAGTCCTGTGCAGAGCAGCATGGAGTCCCATCACTTTGAGTTTCCTGAATGTGATAAAAAGCATGTGGCTCACCTGGTAATATTAACTTGTCCCCATGAAGCATATTTTTACCTACTGCACCAGGAATTTACTGCTTGGCCCTCTGCTTGACCATTGTGTTGGGTCACCCATCTTGGAAAGAAACAAAAGCAGTCACCTAACAATAATCCAAGTTCTTCTTTGAAGGAAAAAGAAATGATTCAGAAACTAGCAGCAGCAGTGGTTTAAAATCTCCTCCCTTCTCTTTATTTTTTGGTAGAAGACTTATCTATTTCAGAATTTTCAAGTTCTAGAAATTGCTGTTCTGATTGTCTTTTAAATATGAGGATAATGTTAGCATGACAAAGTAGTAGTTTAAGGATCTTGAAGTAAAGTGGGTGTAAATGTAACACCTCATGGACTTGGGTCTGGCTTAGTTTTCAATTTGGGCTTAAAACTCGCTGGTTCTGTGATCCTGGATAGATTAATCACTTTATTTCTCGTTTCTGTAAAATAGGGTCAAATAACACTCCTCCCTTGCAGAATATTGGTGAGAAGTGTATGATATTGAGCCATAGCAAAATCTCAATAAATATTTGTTGCACCCTGTTAACATCGCAAATTATATTCTGAAGTAATCATTTGTTCTCTGTTTTAAATTCTCTATATTTAGCTGCTTCTTTATGTCATGAGGAAAGTAAAGGAAGATTAGTTCTTGAGAGTTTATAAATTCAAATTTGAAGGACATTTTTTTTCTTTGAGTTGTTTTTGGCTTAAAATTGCATTATGTACATTGCTTATATGTTAATTGCTTTCTGTGGTATTTTATAGCATTTATTACTGGCTTGTTAAACAATATTGGCACGCATGTTGACCCAATTCTACTGATTCACCGTATCAAGGAAGGAATGGAGATTCCCAATTTGAGAGATTCCTTGGTTAAAATTCTGCAAGACTACAATTTACAAGTAAGTATCCTTTTGTAGACAAATAAGTATACTGAGTGAGTTGACTGACTGAAGGATAAACATATATAGGGTTTATTTTAAATATTAGTCAAATAATTCACTTTGATAGTTACAGTCTGTTTTGAACAGTTTACTTGGAAAATTGTTCAAATAGAGAAACTAGAAACATCACCTTTTATAGAAGCCATCTGATATTTAACCACCCCCAAGTTTCCTCTTATTGATGAACAGGTATTCTTACATTTGTGTGGTGAATACAGCGTGGCACTGGGGAGGGAGTAGTTACCGTGACTGTTAGATCAGACCACCCAAACCTTTTTTAAGTAGAATGAATATTATGTCCACTTGGGAGAATAAAAAAATATTTTTCAGAGGGTTTGATAATTTCCTTGAAGCCACTTAGTAACCTATTGCCTGAAACATGTTACATACAGGATTTTATTTAACATTTTGTCTGTTTTCTAGACTAGTAAAAACTTTATTATCTATAATAATTTAGAATTTGTTGTTTATTTTCATATAAAAAATTTATATGCTAATTTCATAGCATCCTAATCTTTTCGTTAAAAGGACTCTGTGATAATTAATATTTTTTAGAATGCTGGTAGCTTCCATAGAACTTAAAACTATTTAAAGCACGTTTCTTTAACAATTCAGACTACACTTTGCCTACTTTATTTTAAACTGAGTTTTTGTTATAATATGGCTGAAATTGCTTTCCTGGACGCGTAGAGAATTTTTCAGGTAGAGCGGGAAGATAAGGTTGGGATTGGGAGAAGAAGTGGTTATCTGGATAAATAAGGAGAGGGAAGGATCATGATGAGGACTTGTGGGGCCTGTAGTCACTATGAAGGGTGCAAGTGGGGTGCCTGCTGAATTCAGGTGGTGGCCTCAGTCAGAAAAGAGGCAGGGTGAGCCCTGCCAGTGTGGCTCAGTTGGATGGGTGTCATACTGGGCACCAAAAGGTTGCTGGTTCGATGATTCCCAGTCAGGACACATGCTCAGGTTTCAAGCTCAGTCCCCGGTAGGGTGTGTGCAGGAGGCAGCTGATCGATGTTCTGCTCTCACAGGAATGTTTCTCTTTCTCTCTTCCTCTCTCTCTAAAAATCAATAAAAATATTTAAAAGTGCCCTAACCGGTTTGGCTCAGTGGAGAGAGCATCGGCCTGCGGACTCAAGGGTCCCAGGTTCGATTCCGGTCAAGGGCATGTACCTTGGTTGCGGGCACATCCCCAGTGGAGGGTGTGCAGGAGGCAGCTGATCGATGTTTCTCTCTCATCGATGTTTCTAGCTCTCTATCCCTATCCCTTCCTCTCTGTAAAAAAAATCAATAAAATATATAAAAAAAAAATAAAAGAAAAAAAGAGGCATGGTGAGAAGGAAAAAACATTGAGGAAGATTGATATGAGAAATGTAAAGGAGTGACAGAGCTGGAGGGACAGGAGCCAGGGGGTGGGATATTGTTACATTAAGTTTCCGAAGGAGTCATTGTGAACATGTTCAAAAAGGGGGTGAAGGTAGAGGTCACTGGAGTGGAATTAGTGAAGAAAATGTGAGAGCACGCTGAGAAGGGGGAGCAGGGGCTGTCAGCCAAGTTCCATCATTCTTAGTGTCGGGGAGGGTAGTCTCGCAGCTCCAGGTGACTGGTATTACTGGGCAACACGACTTTAAAGGAGAAGAGGTTTCTTGAAGGTGGGGTATGAGGAAACAAGGAGCCTTCACTCAGGAGGGCTTGTGGGAAATCAGGGTCCTGGGAGAAAAATGGATTAGGACAAAGGGGTAGAGGGCCTGTTCTGCAAAAAAAACTCCAAGATATACAGGTATTTATTTATTTGGAGGTTTGCAGATGACCCAATAGTACCAGGTTTGCTAGTAACAAATTGATTGTACAAGCTACAACTGGTTGTCTTGAAAATGATGAAGACAAAGGATAAAGGTAATGTTAAATAAAACTTTTAGAAAAACTTAGAATTATGGAGGGAAATGTAAAATTAAGAAAACAAGTGGTAGAGAAGGATGTGGAAAGCAGTTGGCCCATTGATTTGAATAACCTTGAAAAAATGATGGAAAGTCCTATACGGAAAATTAATGCCTGAAAGATATTATACTTGGTAAACAATGCCTACAAATGTTTTTTGAGATGGGAACTGATGGCATTATGAAGTTGAGGAAAGAAAAGATTAGACAGTGGTTTACTTGGCTTGGTGAAACTCTAATATGAGATATAGATTACAAAGCAGAGATTGATAATGATGTTGTCGTATTGACCAAGTGGAGACATTTTCTAGATGACACAGTAAAGGAGTTCCAAACTGATTTTAATTTCTGAAAGTAATATCAGAGGCTACCCTACACAGAGAATAAAATAGGAAACCAAGATAAAACAGGAGGAAATAGGCAAGAAAGATTTTGCTGAGCAGAGAATGACTTGATCTTTGAAAGGCCAGTAGGCATCCTTTGGAAAACAAAGACTACCTTTGGGGGAGAGAGATGATGGGTCCTTAAAACTTCTTCTCAGCTTAATTTATGTAGCCTATAAATACTCTGAAAAATGTCACAAAATGTATTTGCAAATTCTGTAAAGTCTGAGAAGATATGGGGAAACAGCCAACATAACCATAAAAAAAGAAAGTCCTTGTAGACCTAATTAAATTTTTAACATATAAAGTCAATAAGAAATAAAAGTTCATTTGACCAAATGTCAAGGTCAATGATAAAGACTAAGATTTTAAGAATTGAAGTATAATAGATTTAAAAGAGAGTAAAAATAGATGTAATCTATGTTGATAGGTATTTGCTTTGCTTAACATGTTCGACAGTATATAAACTAGAAATTAATTTTTCTAAACCAGAGAAGCTTTAGCTTTTTGGATACATGATAGACTAAATTGAATACTCCTTTATTGTTAAAAAAAAAAAGAATGTTAACTAGGATATTAAAAGATAATTTATTTCCATTTCATAGCTGATCCCAACAGATATGAACAGGTGCCAGGAAACACTGAGAGCAAACCCAAAGTAGAAAGGGGATGTTGTTGCTATGGTAGCCCTCTGGAGTAGCAGACACAGCTTCTAGATTATGGGCTTCTTATACCTATGCTAGTGACCCGGTGCACGGATTCGTGCTCAGTGAAAGAAAATTAATTAGAAGGTGGCCAGCAGGGCAGGACTTGGCCAGAAGGGCCAGACACACCCTGGAGTCAACCTCCCATAGTCCCTCCCCAGCTCCAGTCATGCACTGGTGGGGTCCCTCGGCCTGGCCTGTGCCCTCTCACAATCCAGGACCCCTCAGGGGATAGTTATATATAAAAAGTAAAAGGCTAAGATTACCCAAGAAGAATAAGGAGAGTAGATTTATCAGATATCAAAGCTTAATATGTGGAAATGTAAAATGGTATAACCACTACTTGACAGTTACTTAAAAAATTAAACATCTACTCCATGACATAGCAATTTCACTACTAACTGTTTACTCTAAAGGTAAGAGGCAGGTCTACAAAAGATCTGTGCAAGAATGTTCTTTGTAGCTTTATCCTTAATAAAGTCTAGACTGCCAGGCCTCCCCTTCTCCTGTATTATTCATGCAATAGACTTAACACATCCACCTAGCTCTTAAGTAATTGACACTTTTCCCTAAAATTTTATTTGGGTGTTCGAGGCTAAGGAGCTTTATATTGTTTGCTTATAAATTTTCTTAAAGTTTACTTACATGAGTATTTCTTAGCTATCTTTCTTACTGTATTTGTTATTTTTTCTGCTTTAATGATGTCAAAGTTTTAATGTCTTTTTTTTAAATGAATCAGAAAAAATTCAACCAGTGCCTCAGTTAATGTAGAAATAGTGTTACCATTGGTTATTTCCTGCTCACCGATACTGGAAATGGAGGGTGTAAAACTTTAATCTGGACATCAGGTTTGTTTTCTTGAATATTAGCCTTCATATAATTAGGGGAAAGCCGTCTGGCTGCATTCACCCAACACCAGGGCTCTGTGGGGTTTGAGAGGAGCACCTGGTATTGCAGATGACTGGGGATGGAGGACCAAGTCGGTCACTCCCTCCTTCCCTTCCCTGGTGGCCTGAAAACAAGAAAGCAAAACGCTGTGACGCGGAGCTGGACCGCAGTGAGGCGGCAATGTCATCATCATGTGGGTTTCCACAGCAGCGCATGGAACGTGCACAGAAGCACATTGGGAAACCACAGGCACTGCACCAGACTCTCTGCCCTTCCGGCCTTGAGTGTCTCCCTCTTTGAAAAGCAGCGAGTTTTTGTAAAAGTGTCATCTGGCTTGAGAACACTTCACACAGCCTCTCTTAATTTCTAATAAAATACCTAAGAAAACTCAGAAAAGGGTGGAAACTCACACTCTGTCCAGCAGAATGGGTTTGAAAGGTAAGGTAGGTTGCCTCTTACCTGCTTAAAAGCAGGTGGGCAGTTTTGTCTTCCCAGCTCTGAAACAAAGTCACTATCAATCAAAACGGGCATTTGACCTCTGCTACCTGCATCCTCACTTTGGAGGCTGCTGAAGGCTTAGCCCTGTAATTCTCCAGGCAGAGAGAGGGGAAATAGGTAGCCTGTGACTAACAGGAAAAATGCATAAGCAAAGAGGACAGCACTGGGAAGAAGGGCAGAAAGTGAGTCTTGAGACAGAATATGTAATATCTGTGGTTGGTTTCAGTTGCCAGCCTTTTCAGAATCACCAAATTTGAGGATTAATATAATCAATTACTCTTACACATCACATTAATTGCTAAATGGTTTGCACCCTGAAGGGGGTTTAAGGACAGAGATCACATCTGTTTAATTTATTGCTCCATTTCTTCTGCCTAATGTATAATAGAGACTCAGTACAGTGAAATATTTGTGCAGTAAGGAGATGGATTTATGAAATAAATTATTTTGGAATAGCAGGTTTTCCATCCTGGGCAAAGACCAGGGGCTTGGAATGACCCAGTCACGTAGGGGCCAAACTCTGCCACAGAGAGTCTGTATTGGGAAGACCTATAAGACAACAGTAGGGGTAGTTAATAGAGGGCCTTCTGCGCCAGACTTTGGCTTGGTATTTGCTTTCACGAGCTCTAAAGGCACCACTGTAGGTTCATAAGAAAAATTGCCGTCATGACTGAGTGGAGGCTGGAAAGGTGGGTCTGGCAGTGGCCTGGAGGGAAGAGGGTACTGAGAGCAGGGAGCCAGTGGGTGCCTCTGAAGTATTTTAAAGAAACCGATTTTCTGAATCCCCGGTAAGAGCCCCCTCTCCCCCAACTGTAGAGTCTTTTTAAGATGCCATTTCTTTTATAATGTGCGCCTTAGATTCTGCTTCGTGAAGGCTGCAAGAAGATTCTCGTGGCGGACTCTCTGTCTTTACTGAAGAAAATGCATCGAACTCAAATGAAAGGCATTCTGGTCGATGGTGGGTAAAATGAGGTGATCATGGTGGAACTGGATGTCTCCCTTGGGGAAGAGACAGAGCAGGAAACATTGTGTAACCACATGTGTGTGCTTCCTTGCAGAGGAGAACATCTGTGAATCGTGCCTGTCCCCTATTCTTCCATCAGGTGAGATTTTTAGGAGAGGAAAAGAAATCCCCAAATATGTGTTCCTAATGAGTGGAATTTTTATAAAATTATATAGCTTTCAGGATCATCAAGTTTAGAGAAGATTTTCAGCCCACAACTCTACTCACTTGCATGCTGATGATGCCATTCTCAAATTGTGGAGTAAATTGGCCTCGCCTGACAGGCTTGTAAAACCACCATGCTGGTCTTACCCACCGAGGTTCTGATTCAGTAATTCCAGGGTACGACATAAGAATTTGCATTTCTAACAAGCTCCCAGGTGATGTTGATGCTACTGGTTCAGGAGCCATACTTTGAGAAGCACTGCTCTAGAATAAAACAAAATAAAATGAAGACTTACCATCAGGTGTTTTAAGTTCCAAGGTTGAAGAACCATGTGTGTATGTGGGACATTTTCTTATAGGTAGCTTTCCCTTTCCTTTAAATTGTTTTTCTTCTGATCCATTCTACACTACAAAGCTACAATAATCAAAAAAGTGTGGTATTGGCATAAGAACAGATATATAGATCAGTGGAATAAAATAGAGATCCCAGAAATAAACTCTTGCTTATATGGTCAATTAGACTATGACAAAGGAAGCAAAAATATACAATGGGGTAAAGACAGTCTCTTGAATAAGTGGTGGTGGGGGAAACTAACAAGCAAAAAAATGAAATTGGACCATATATAAAAATAAACTCCATGTGGATTAAAGACTTAAAAGTGCTGATACCATAAAACTCCTAGGAGAAAACATAGGTAGCAAACTCTTTAACATCACTCTTAGCAATATCCTGTGGGATGTGTCTCCTCCAGCAAGAGCAACAAAAGAAAATATTAACAAACTAGAGGCCCGGTACACAAAAATTTGTGCACTCGGGGGTGGGGGTGGGGGTTTCCCCTCAGCCCGGCCTGAGCCCTCTCACAGTCCAGGACTCCTTGGGGGATGACCACCTGCTGTTTTAGGCCCGCTTCCTGGGGGATTGGGCCTAAGCTGGCAATCAGACATCTCTCTGGCAGCCTGGGAGCCCTTGGGGGATGTCCAACTGATGGCTTAGGCCCGCTCCTTCCAGGACATCCTTAGCGCTGCCGAGGAGGTTGGAGAGGCTCCCGCCACTGCTGCTGCACTCGCAACTGTCAGCCCAGCTTCTGACTGAGCTGTGCTCTCTCTGTGGAAGCACACTGACCACCAGGAGGCAGCTCCTGCATTGAGCATCTGCCCACTGGCGGTCAGTGTGTGTCATAGTGAATGGTCATTCCGCCTTTAGGGTCAATTTGCATATTACCCTTTTATTATATAGGATGGGACTATATCAAACTGAAATTTTTTGCACAGTGAAGGAAACTCCAACAAAATAAAAAGACAGCCTACTGAATTGGAGAAGATATTCGCAAATGATACATCCAATAAAATAGGGCTGCCAAATGACCCAGCAATTACACTTCTCTGTATTGATCTGAAAGAAAAAAACAAACAAAAACATTAATTCAAAAAGATATATGCACCCCTGTGTTCATTACAGCATTATTGACAATAGCCAAGATATGGAAGCTACATGACCATCAATAGATGAATAGATATAGATGTATATATAATGCAATATGACTCAGCCATAAAAAGGAATGAAATCTTTCCATTTGTTACAACATGGATAATTAGAGGGTATTATGCTAAATGAAGTAAATCAGAAAGAAAAATGCCATATGATTTCACTTATATGTGGAGTCTTAAAAAACACACACACACAAACAGGTGAATGAACAAAACAGACAGATCTATACATATACAGAGAGAAAAAGCTGATGGTTGCCAAAGAGAAGGGGGATTATAGGGTAGAGCAAAAAGAAGAAGAACTGGTTTTAAAGCCTCTGACCTACTTGTTGCATTGAGTCCTTCTCCTTTCCTGTCCTCTACCCCCAGATGCAGCCAAGCCCTTCAGTATGGTGGTCTTCCATTGCCGGCATATGTTCCACAAGGAGTGCCTGCCTGTGCCCAGCATGGTGAGTGGGCAGCTAGGCCACCATCAGCTAAAAAGAAATGGATGCAGTCAGGGGGACGTGCTCAACTTTCTAGCCTGTCATTTTATGGCTCTGTGCGTTCTCAAAGTTACAGTATAGTTTTATATCACATAAGAAAAATTAATTCATCTAATTCTCAAATGTAAAAATGTTTAGAATACTATACTGAACATTATAAAATCATATTCATTTAAGTGAATTTGTTCAGGTAAAACTGATGACTGTTGAGCTATAGAGCTATGGACACGTGAGATACAGTGAGAACCATTTTGTGTCTTGTACAACTTTCTCAACCTGATTTCAGTACCATGACGCTGCTTTTTTTAATGTCAAGTCATATTCCTCTGTCAGATTACACTTGTTTTGCTGTTCTAGACGGAATCCTATGTGAACCAGCAATAATATACAGGAGGAGGGAGTGGCATTCCATAGTGTCCCGCTGCCCCCTGACTGATTCTCCCATAATACTTCTGAATATGAAAGAAGAAAGATAAGATAGATAGATATATATATATATATATATATATATACATATACATATATATGTGTATATATATATATATATATATATATATATATATATATATTTAAATCTGTGCTTTTTATTGCATTTTAGACCTCTCCAGCGCAGTTCTGCAACATCTGCAGTGCTAAGCACCGGGGACCAGGAAGTGCCATTTTGGAGATGAAAAAATAGCTATGTTCTTTTTGTCGGTCTCTTCCTCACCGCTCTTTTGAAGATGAGTTTTTCAACAACAGAAGCATTTGTTGATACCAGTGCTGTTAAGAGTTTTGTACATGTTTATGCTATGCTCAAAAAAACTTTCATTTTCACTTGTCTACTAGAGTTTTCTCTTTGCATTTGCAGTTGATAAAGATGTTAGGTTTTTTCCCCCCATCCATGCCTTGAAATATTTGGGTCCATGGTTAATATTTCATCGTTTATTTGTTTAGCTCACTCTTTGTTTAGGAATGGAAACATAAGTGTGGGCGTTGGAAAGGAAGTTTTAGGTCCTAGTAAAACTGCCTCCAGCTGTCTGAGCATCGCCAGTGCGGCTGTCCAGCCAGCTCCTGCCACATTGGGCCTCGTTCTGCATGCTCTGCAATTCTTTCGTTCTGGATCTGGCTTTTTTTTATGTCATCCATTGTGGTTATTTTCTTAGTAGGTATTTAATGAAACATTGTGCAAATTGTCACTTATCCAGTGATGTCTGGGTGACACGAGCAGGTGATGTCATGCAATGTCATATTGACTGATCACATGTTCTGTGTGTCCCAATAACTAGCAGAGTCTGGCCCTGGCAGGCACTGAACATCTGTCAGTTGAATAAATGTCAGCTCTGCCCATGTGAAAGCCTCACCTTTATTGGGTTGAACAGCTTCGGTCAAGAATTCGGGCACCCTCAGAAGGAATGGAAGAGAATTTGAGCACCTTAGAGTGACGGGCTATGGTTAGGTTTGTGACAGGGAGGAAAGCATGATACTGTAGAATCTGAAGGATTCTCAGGGGAAATGGGACTGACGCCGGGGGATGGGCTCAATGATGATTTTATTCTCTGGAGCCTCCTCTGCCCTCATCGAACAGAAAAAGCATAAGAAAAAGGGAGAGAAATCAACCATGTGACTGTTTCCTGTTTATTGGCTTCATCCGTCTTGGGATGTGTTGGCATTCTCTGCTGGGTATGAAAATGTGAAAAGCATATACTCACCGCCATGAACAGGAATAAACGCAGCTTCCCGCTTCTATCTTCTGGGAAGAGGGCAGGATTCTAATGAGTACTGAGCACATAGCAACCCTGAAACTGGTACAGTCATTCCCCTGAGCGGCATCTCACTTCATTCGCATGGTGCCCCAAGAAGAATATATCGTATCCCTCAGTTCACTGATGAAGAGATCAAAATGTAGAGATGTTATCGCAGTGGCAGAGTGACTGCCTAACTCAGAACACAGGGGTCTGCTTTAAGAAATCACAGGGCCAGGTTCAGGGGAAATGCACAGCACATCTCATTGCATGGGAGTTAAACAGAATGTTCTCTATTAGACAACAGACTTTCCAGTAGCTTAAGTATTTAGAACTGGAAGGTTCTTAATTGTTAGTGAATGTAACCCTCAGTCCTCTCATATTTCCTTATTCTGAGAAAGAAGCATCAATGATGAGAGAGAATCATTGATTGGCTGCCTCCTGCATGCCCCCTACTGAGGATCAAGCCTGCAATCCCGGCATGTGCCCTTGGCCGGGAATCAAACTGTGGCCTCCTGGTTCATAGGTCAACGCTCAACCACTGAGCCACACTGGCCGGGCTGGCTTACTATTTTAGTGTCACTACAAGTTCCTTTCTCCAATCCCTCTCCACCTCCCCCTTCCTAGGTAAGATCCCTTTGTCTCTCCCATCAGACCATTTTGTAGCTTTCTTTTATTTGTTGCCAGATTAGCCAACATTTCCTTTTTTTCTTGTTATTTTAATTTACTTGTTGTTGTTATTGTTAATCCTCACCTGAGGATATTCTTTCCATTGATTTTTAGAGAGAAAGAGAGAGAAACATCAGTGTGAGTGAGACACACTGATTGGTTGGCTCCTGCACACACCCCTACCAGGCCCGGGGATCAAACCTGCAGCCCAGGTACATGTGACTCTTGGGGGGGGGGGGGGGGGGGGGGGCAGGTACTCTAACCACTTAGCACGCTAGCCAGGGCCCAACAATTCTTGCAGTTTTCTAAAAAGGAAAATGAATATGAGTATGTTTCCATACATGTTGTAGGCTGAACTGTTTTCCCCCAAAATTTGTATGTTGAAGTCCTAATCCCCAGTACCTCTGAATATGACTGTATTTGGAGATCAGGTCCCTGAAGGTAATTAAGGTATAATAAAGTCACATGGGTGAGCCCCAATCCAGTATGACTGGTATCTTCATAAGAGGAGGAAATTTGGTTGGACACAGACCTGCGCATGCACAGAGGAGAGCCCGTGGGAGGGCACAGTGAGAAGGTGGCCATCTGCAAGCTAACGAGAGAGGCCTCAAAAGACAAAACCTGAGGGAACCTTGTTCTTGGACTTTCAGTTTCCAGATTTGTGAGGAAATGCATTTCTATTGTGTGAGCCATCCATTGTGGTATTCTGTCAATGTTCCCCAAGCAAACGAACACAACATCATTCTTCGTTGCATAAGTGGACTCTGCCTCGGCCACAGCGACATGCTGCCACTCCCTGTCCGAGGGGCCACTGCCTGCACTGCTGAAAAACACCACGCACGCCTCTGAGCCCACGCACACGCTGGGCCTCTTCCCACAGTGCCAGATGTCTCCCGTCATTTCTCTAGGTATTACTTAACATGCTTTCTCTCAGATTCTTTGGTGCCAGGCTTCCAAATGTATCGATGAGACTATAGCAAGAATTGTCTGTTTATGTAAAACAATGTGGGAAGACTCAGGAACATAAATTTCTAATTCCACAAGTCCTAGGAGAGGTGCTCTTAAGAGCTCGGTAAAATATTTGTAGATAATGTGTTACTCTAATTTGAAGTTCATTTTAACATAGGTAGCTTTTTTAAGATTCTTTTTGACTTCAAGAAGCGCAGAACCTAAGTCTGTGCTTACGCTAAGATTTAGGCTCAAAATGTGTACTTTCAGCTGTACAAACATTCAGTAATATGACCACGTTAGTCAGGACTTAGCTGCACGTGAGAGAAGCACAGTTCACACTAAGCTTGGGCAGAATGGAGAACTTATTGTGAGGGCCCCAGGACTGGGAGGCTGATGTGCTGGGCAGCAGCGTCTCTGAAAAACGGAACCTCAGGCAACCTGAGGAGAGAAAGCTGACTGCCTGGGGGAGGTGGCTCCACAATCCACTTCCCCTCTGCACTCCAGAGGCACAGACTGGTGAGCCTAAGAGAACCCACAGCAGAATTTGAGCAGCACCTTTAGCTGCATTCTCACATAGTGCTTCTCAGCTGTGAATGCTGTCAGCTACTGTGTGTGTGTGTGTGTGTGTGTGTGTGTGTGTGTGTGTGTGTGTGTGGAGGGGACGGGGGGCGAGGGGCACTCTCGTCCATGAGTAAGGAGGTCTGAGAAAGTGGTGACAAGCAGGAGAGGGAGATACTCTCCCAGGGCCTCCTCGCCAACTCCTACATATCCTTCAGCTTCAGCCTCGCTTCCCTAGAGTAGCCTTCTCTGCCTTTCCAGATAAGGCTAGCTTCCCTGTGAGGTGTCTCTATAGCAACCTAGATGTTTCCAATACTCTTGAATTCTTGCAATTATTTAATTTTTCATTTGATTCTCACTAGACTATTAATTCCCAGATAGCAAGGAGTGTCAATTCTGTGTCCCTAGTGCCTAGTTATGCACCTGGGATTAATGTAAAAAACATTCAAATCTATGTTCACTGACCAGTAGGATAACAGTAGAGTTAATTCTGCATCTACTGTAGTCTACTCCGGCCCAAATCTAGTAGCTGAAGGCAAGACATGTTAGCCCCTGTAGAAGTCTAATCGGGCCGATCCTCATTCAGCCTGCCCTCTGCTCTGTTCAAGTGGTCATTGTGGTTCAAGAGAGTCCAAAAACTCAGGCACGATCCTCTCTGTGCTGTGATGAAGCAGGTGGAGGAGAAAGAGCAGGAGGGGGAGGAAAAAAGGAGAGGAAGATGGAAAAGGAACAGGAAATCATACCGGCCTTAGAATTGGGAGGTCCAGGAGTTCTACAGTGTACAGTGAAGAGAACAGCAGCTGGTGAACTGTAATACTTTGATAATAGAGCAGTTCTGTTAAAATCGCCATTTTCCTGAGCCTTTGGCTTTTTAGGTCCAGAATAAGAATTCGCCTCTCCCTTGCTGTGCTCACCCAGCAGCTTGCACATTTCTCTGCCACAACATATCCTAGTTATCACAGGGTCCATCTGCTCAACTAGATAGCGATGCTGGAAGGCAACGTCTATGTTCTCTTCATATACATACCTCAGGGCCTATGGAAAGGGGTTGCCACACCTTCCAGGCTTAGTAAGTGTTTTACAGATACACTGCAGATGGACAAGAACATCCTGAAGAGGACAGTGGTACCCAAGACAGCTGGGTGTAGCTGACTTAGATGACCAGTTATTCAAGGTTGTACCCTCAATACATGATGAGAATGTTCCTTCACATTCAGTTCTATTTTCCAGGCACATGTATTCTCTCCTGAAATTGTTACAATAAGTCCATGAGATAAGTGCTATTATCTTCCTTTTACAAAAATAGTGGCTGAGACCCAAAGAGGCAGAAATGCCGCTCAAGTTGGAAAGTGTCAGTCAGTTGTAAGTGGGTCTCTGACTCTGTGCCAGTCCAGCCTCTAGATTTTTATTCTATGTTATTTTTAAATCTCCGTCAACATGCCATCCTGTCACAGGAATAAAATGAAGAATGAAACCTAAAGAGTGTTCTGTGCCTCAACTAAAGTACTTCTCACCTGAGGATATGTTTTTATTGCTTTTTGGAGAGAGAGGAAGAGAGAGAGGAGGGAGGGGGAGAGAGAGAGAGAGAGAGAGAGAGAGAGAGAGAGAGAAGGGAGGGAGGGGAGGGGAGGGGAGGGAAAAAGGAGAAGAGAAGAAGAGAAAGAGAAGGAGAAGAAGAAGAGAAGAGAGGGATGAGAAAGAGAGAGGAGAACAAAGGGAGGGAAAGAAGAGAAAAAGAAGAAAGAGAAGAGGAGAGAAAGGAGAGGAAAGAGAAGAGAGGGAAGAGAGGAAGGAGAAAGAGAAGAAGGACGAAGAGGGAAGGGGAGGAGAGGGAGAGAGAGAGGGAGAGGAGGAGAGAGGGAGACGAGGAGGAAGGGAGGGGAGGTGAAGTGGACGGGAGGAGGAGGAGAGGGGAGGGAGGGAGGGGAGGAGAGGAGGAGAGGAGGAGAGGAGAGGAGAGGAGAGGAGAGGAGAGGAGAGGAGAGGAGAGGAAAGGAAGAGAAGAAAGAGAAAAGAGAAGAGAAGAGAAGAGAAGAGAAGAGAAGAGAAGAGAAGAGAAGAGAAGAGAAGAGAAGAGAAGAGAAGAGGAAGAGAAGAAACTTCGATGTGAGAGAAACATGGATTTGTTGCCTCCCGTATGCGCCCCAACTGGAGATCGAACTCAGGTATGTGCCCTGACTGGGAATCGTACTTGCAACCTTTTGGTGTACAGGACAGTGCTCCAACCAACTGAGCCACCTTGCTAAGGCCTAACAAAGTATTTTAAATACAGTAGGTTCTGAATTTATATTTGACTTAAATGCTCCCGAAGGGTGCTGGAACAACTTTGCTAAGGGTTGTCACTCTCTAGTCCTCTTATCTTGCTAACCAAATCCAGAGCCAGGCCATGGGAGAATTATTCTACTTCATGGTTATCCAAAAAGTGCTCATGAAATTAGCAGTTTCCCACGGGACACCATTTTATTTGATGCACAATATGGCTGACCCACCAAGGAACTCAGCTGCTTGGTTTTTAGCTTGCTTTCTTCTTTACACCTCAACAGCAGCCTCAGTCCTGTCTGAAACATCTTTGATTCTTTGCCAAATAACCTTTAAATGACCTTGTATTAAAGGCTGCACCCTTAGTAGATAGGTAGGGTACTTCAAGATCACTGGAACATCATGGATTATACTTTTCCCCCAAAAGTGCCTATAATTTCTTATATTCAATTGATACAGAAAAATGAGCTTTAATAACCTCAGCATCATGGTACTTACTGGCAGTAGCCACAGGGAAGAGTTTATGAATATAATTTTTCCTTGAGGCCAAGAAAATAATGGAAACTTTATTATCTCGGTAACAAATGGTGATGTTCCTGAATGGAAAAGACATACTAACCTCAAGAGACTTAGCTAAAGTATTTCCTAGAAATGCATTCAGAGTCCATCTGAGGCACAGCTCAGAGGAAAGAGGGCCCTCTTCCAATAGTTCCAGAAAATTCTCTATATTAAGGGTGATCGGCCCAAACTGGTTCATACGCATACCCTTGGAGCCTCTGGATAAAAGGCAGTCCCATCCTAACCACACAGATTGGCACTGAGAGTGGGGAGGAGGCTGAAGTTAGAAGGAAGCGTTCAAGTGAATACACTTTTTTAATACTAGTACACTAAATAACTCATATAAACCTATTAAAAATAAACCTGCCCCAAATTTCCACAATCTACATCCTCACACATAAGACTACTGTGCTCAATGTAGTGTCCTAGGAGCAGGGTTAAGATAAAAGTTGATAGCTCATGGACACAGAGAATAGGTATATATATGGACACAGAGAATAGGTATATATATATATATATATATATATATATATATATATATATATAAATGTATCTTTGTTGCATGATGTCCTTACAATAAATCCTCAACACAAAATATGCTCATTTTTAAGATTTTTGAAACATATTATCAAATTGCCTCCCAGAAAGACTCTATTCATCTATACGACGGTATAGCAGTGTCTGAGAGCATGAGCATTATCCTCAGTGGTGAGTGGTCTGGAACAGAAAACCGGTTGGTTTGACAAGGTCAGGGAAGCTCTTTGGAATCCAGAGATGTCAGAGAGGCCAGAAGAGGGCTTGGGGGAGATGGGCAGGAGAGTCAGGGAGAGCAGCGGGCTGCCTCGTCATGGGAATGGAGTCAAGTGGCCAGCTCTGTATCAGACCGAGTGGACACTCGGTCTACTGAGGAAGGCAGCATTAAGAGTCAAAGGACCTTTGTAAGCAGCAGGAAGGCTGAGGGTTGCTGAAGGATTCTGCGGACACAGTCTGCTGGAACTGAGTTGTCTTGACAACCAAGGATGAAAGCCTCTCAGCCAGCGCCAGTCTGTTCATCCAGAGCCTTCCTGATGGCACACATCAAACTGCGAGTCTGCCTTGAACGCAGCTTTCTTTGGGGTTTTCTTCCCTTGCTCCTGTTTGAATTTCTAATACAAAGAATGTGCCAATTTCCTCATAAAAATGTGTTCAAATCCTTTTTTATTTCCTGATCAGATATTTCTGCACAGGGCTGGTCCTTGTCAGAGTATAAACTTTCGGTCTAGTTACTATGCTCTGTCTACTTTTTATGTGGCTTTGCAATCTCACAGTGGCTGACGCATAACCAAAAATGGTGTTTAATTTTGTAAACACCACAAAAATCATTTAGCACAGCAGTAGGTCCAAGGGAGACAGAAAGGATTAAGACACGATTCGTTCCTTCCAGAACTTTAGAAATTCCTCTAAATATCTAGAGCAGTGATGGCGAACCTTTTGAGCTCGGCATGTCAGCATTTTGAAAAACCCTAACTTAACTCTGGTGCCGTGTCACATATAGAAATTTTTTGATATTTGCAACCATAGTAAAACAAAGACATATTTTTGATATTTATGTTATATATTTAAATGCCATTTAACAAAGAAAAATCGACCAAAAAAATGAGTTCGCGTGCCACTTCTGACACGCATGTCATAGGTTCACCATCACTGATCTAGAGCATATAATCAACTAAGATCAATTTTAAGAAGAAAAAAGAAAAGAGCCAAACAACTCAAGTAAGAAAATGGCAAAAGATAGGAAGAAGCAAGTCACTGAAATGATAAAACAAATGGCAGACGACAGATAGAAGCAGCCCAACCTCACTAATACTTAGGGAAATGCAATAAAATTGGCCAAGACTGCTGGCAAGCGTACAGGGAAAAATACATGTATATACTGTAGATTGGAGGCGTAAATTGGTCACAGTTATTTTGGAAGGTAATTTGGCAACATTAATTAAAATTAAAAATATACATAGCCTCATCGCAGCAATTCAGTCCTAGAGAAATGCTCACACTTGTGCACAAAAAGTATGACCAGTGGTGGTCATTGTAAATGTCAATCAATAAGTGAAGGCCTGCACAGCACGGGTCCATGCTATGCGATCCTCGAGTGCAAATAAGCTCCAATCTCTTAGACACACTGTGAAGTATAAATAAAGTCACAAAATATAGATATTAAATGATTCCACTTATGTACAATAAAACAAAGCAGTCATCCCTGGTGTGCTCAGTGTGGTTAGAGTGTCTGCTCTCAGACCAAAGGGTTTGATTCCTGTCAAGGTCATGTACCTGGGTTGCAGACTCAATCCCCGGCCTGGTTGGGGCATGTGTAGGAGGCAACCAGTCGATGTGTCTCCCTCATGTCTATCTTTCTCTCCCTTTCCCTCCCTCCCTCTCTTCCTTCCACTCTAAAAATCAATGGAAAAAATTCCTTGGGTGAGAATTAACCAAACAACACAAAGAGCAGTCACATCCTGCAGGTATGTAGATAAGCAAGTAAATGCACAGAAATAGCAGCAGTAAGTTACCTCTGGGGCGGGAGACACTTTG
Source organism: Myotis myotis (assembly GCF_014108235.1). Taxonomy (NCBI): domain Eukaryota; kingdom Metazoa; phylum Chordata; class Mammalia; order Chiroptera; family Vespertilionidae; genus Myotis; species Myotis myotis. Next base: position 10,847,967 of record NW_023416315.1, read on the forward strand.
GGGAAAGAACTGAAAAAGAGGTATTTTGGCTTTCTCTGTGCTGTTTTTATAAGAATGCACTTCTACATTACTTGGTTGCCTGAAATAAAATTTATTAAGAAAATGTTTAAAGGTGGATCAACAGCTGGATATGACTCTTACAGTTTTCTCTCCTTAAACGTAAACATGCCTTGTGGGTTTACATCTTCTGATTTATAGTAGGTCCCTCGGTGTTTTACCTGACTAAGAAATGGGACTGTCTCGTCAGTCCTTCCAACTGACAACTCAATTCCAGGTGCACCCTGATCTGGGGAAAACTGTATTGAGTGCCGCTGGTTTCTGTATTTCTTAATGGCACCATGAAAGTATTCCTATCAGCTACTATTTTGATGTGTTTTGATACCAGTGTAACTTTGTAGTCTTGACTAATAAGGACAAGACACCCTTTTAGAATGGGTCTTCAAGGCATTTTCTCAGTGCCAACTCAAGCTGTGGATTTGCCATGTCATCAGGCCTGTGGGATGTACATTTTTAAGAAGGCGGCAAAACTTGGCTGGCCTTCTTTTGAAAGGCATAATTCTATTTTTTCAGTCTGTGCATTTTGTGACCAGTGTTGAGAAAATTGCTAGAATCAATGATAAAAAAATTATGTTCATTTTAAGTTACATTAGAAGAGAAAATAAAATGTTTCTGAAGTCTTTTAAAGAAGATAATTTGGAAATTCTCATCAGCCAGAAAAATTATGGTGTGAAAAGTGATATTTTCCTGAAAGAAGTCTACAGACAACCTAAGAAGATAAAGGGGAAGGAGCAGCCACCCATTTCAATGGACAGGTGTTGGAGGAGAGCATTTTGCAGTGGTTTGGAGGAAAACGTCCCTGGCAGCTCTGTGGGCTCAGCATATGGTAAGATGAGGATATGTTTAAGGTCTTTTGTTGAGTCCAACTACAGAAATCCCAATTCTCTCTCATCGTTGATGTTTTTCTCACTCCCTCTCCCTACCTCTCTGAAATCAATAAAAAGTGAAGAAGGAATTGAGAGCTATGGCTTCTGTTTTCCGTGCAGCTTTCTCCTAGAGTGCAGGAGGGAACCTCTGTCCTGGGCTGGCCAGCTCCCCACGCTGGAACAGGAGAGTGGACTGGATGGCCTCCCAGGCCTCTCCAGGGTTCACCTGTGCCCTTCAAGGGACAGGCTACTGTGAGTCGGGAAGGGGGTCGGGCGCTAGACTCACCAGATTTGAACCTCAGACTGCCAGTTCCCACTCTGCCTGGCTTGTCTTGTCTTAAATAATAGATGGTTGTCAAGTTAAATGACAATTCTTAACAGTATCTATAATAATAAAAGGGTAATATGCTAATTAGACCAGACATCATTCCAGATGTCATTCTGGACGTCCTTCTAGAAGTCAGGGCCGGAGCAAAGCCTGGGTCCCAGGTGCCTGCCAGTGGCTGGAGGGAAGCCTGGGTTCTGGGTGCCAGAGGGAAGCCAGTGCCGGCATCCGGAGGAAGGCCTACTCTTGCATGAATTTCATGCATCAGGCCTCTAGTACATAATAATTGCTTTAAAGGTAAAATTATTATATCTAAAAAAATACCCTAGTGGCTCAAAACAAAAGCAATCCTTGTATTACCTTTCATAGTACTGCTGTGGGTTGACTGAGTTCAGCGAGGCAGTTCTTATTGGGGGCTGTGCTTCAATGGTGGCTGGGGCTGGAGTCACCTTGAAGAGTTCCTCACTCACACATGTAGTGGTTGATGCTCGCCGCCTGCTGGTCTCTTAGCTGGGCTGCCACCTATACAGAGCTCTGTGTGTGTGGCCTGGGCTTTCTCAGAGCATGGCAGGTGGGTTCAAAGAGAACCATAGAGCACTTTTGTGACCTGGTCTTGGTCACCTCTGCCAAATTCTAGTGGTTGAAACAGTAGTAAGAAAAGTACGGGAGACATACTGTGGAGGCCATCTAATAACATTCACTAGCAATTCTTCTCTCGTCCTCTCTTTCTTTAATTCCCTTATCCATGAAGTGTGTGAAGAAGGTAGATAACCAGGGTTTTCCAGATCACAAGCTGTCCCAAGTATGAAGCTGGACATATTCCTAGTTTGTATGTAATGCAGTGTGCCTGTGTGTTATTTAAATAGTTGGCAATGGTGGGAACTGGCAGTCTGAGGTTCAAATCTGGTGAGTCTAGCGCCCGACCTCCTTCCCGACTCACAGTACCCTTGAAGAGCACAGGTGAACCCTGGAGAGGCCTGGGAGGCCATCCAGTCCACTCTCCTGTTCCAGCGTGGGGAGCTGGCCTGCCTGGTTTGTACAGCCAGCCCAGGACAGAGGTTCCCTCCTGCGCTCTAGGAGAAAGCTGCACGGAAAACAGAAGCCATAGCTCTCAATTCCTTCTTCACTTTTTATTGATTTCAGAGAGGTAGGGAGAGGGAGTGAGAAAAACATCAACGATGAGAGAGAATCATTGATTGGCTGCCTCCTGCACGCCCCCCCCCCCAGGCATGTGCCCTGACCAGGAATCCAACCGCAACCTCCTGGTTCATAGGTTAATGCTCAACCACTGAGTCACACTGGCTGGGCTTATTTTTCTTATTTAAAAAAAAGTATACCTGGTCACTAAAAATACTACTACTACTACTACTAATAATAATAATAAAATCACAGAAGTTGCCCATTATCACATCACTTAGTAGTTACCACTGTTAACACCTTGAATACATTTTTCCAGTTTTCCCTGGTCTAGATGCAGTGGTTCAGGCTGTTCTGTCTTATTACCACTTTCTCCTACTCAACCCAGTGTGCATGCTTCAAACAAGGCAATGGACCCATAATCTCAGAACCGGGCACTCAGGAATCCTTGGAAATGCCAGATGGCAAATGAGTCCTCCAGTGAGTAGTGTGGTCCGTGGGCAGGCAGAAGAGGTCCAGCAGATCTCCAATTGTGGTCTCATTTCTCTATAATTCAACACCAAGAGCAGGCACAATCCTGGCCCTTGGCAGGGACGCTATGTTTGCTGAATGAATGAAAGTTCTCCTTTGCTTCCTGTTCTGCTCATCCTACCTAAAGTGACACAGCATGTTACAGAGTACAGGATAAATGCCTCCAAACACAAAAAAGAGAGACATCATCACCTTCATGGCAAACCTAAAACTTTAGAATTAAGTCTTTAGAGCGCTCTCTCTCCAGCCCAGTGTTTCCATGAAACATCAATTTCTCATCCAGTTAAAAAAACACAAGCAAACAAACAAGGGCCTTTGTCATGAAATAAGTTTAGCAAATAGTACAAATTCTCTTCTCACCTTGGAGATACAAAAAAGCACATTAATATATTCAAGTCCTGATGGTCCAGCAATGAAGGCATCTCCGTGTCACATCAACTTTTATTTTACAGCATGAAAACCGAGGCCAAAAAGGTGATGTGACTTGCTCAATTCATGCAACTAATGACCACCAGACCGGGGCCTGACTGAGTGCCTCTTCACTCATGGGTCCTTTTCCATAACCTCCCTGCAGCACCCCCTCCTCCCACGCTTCTGTCACTTCATGAAGACTCAGAGGGAAAGTTCTAAAATTGGAGCAATGAGACATTATAGATCCCAATGGGTAGGTTTCCCACAGAGCGTGAGAAAGTTCATGCAGTTCATGTGCCATCTGAAGATTCGGGCTTGTTGCCAGCTGGTTCCTATGCTGGTTGCTACTTAAATATGATCCATGCAGAATGAAATTTTGTGCAGGGCCCAGTGCTTGAGGTTAACAACAAACGTCTTCTAGTCTTCTACTTTCCATGAGCACTACTAAATGGTTATTTCTCTTCCAATAATTGTGAGTGCCGTGGCTGTGGTATCTATATATGTAAAAGCCAAGCGATCGGAATGCTGGAATGACTGGAACGACCAGTTACTTGGATGTGCACTGTGGCCCCAATTGGCCCCACTCACCTTGATCAGGGGCAGGGCCAGCCGGCCAATCGCCCATGGCCCCTCACCCTGGTTGGACCTTCCTTTGTTCTGTGCTGCCCTCTGGTGGTCAGTGCATGTCATAGCGAGCAATCAAACTCCGGGTTGGCCGAAACCGGTTTAGCTCAGTGGGTAGAGCGTCAGCCTGCGGACTGAAGGGTCCCAGGTTCGATTCCGGTCAAGGGCATGTACCTGGGTTGTGGGCATATCCCCAGTAGGAGATGTGCAGGAGGCAGCTGATCGATGTTTCTCTCTCATCAATGTTTCTAACTATCTCCCTTCCTCTCTGTAAAAAATCAATAAAATATATTAAAAAAAAAAAAAAAGAAACTACGGGTTGGTCGAACTCCTAAAGGAACACTTTGCATATTAGGCTTTTATATATATAGATGTGAGCATTCTTAATTTGTCACAAAAATGAAGCCATCCACATACATGATTTTCAAAACTAATTTAAAAAATGTTTTGTGCATCCTAGGGAAGGTTAATGTTCAGTGGAAATCTGCTAGCCTTTTATTGTCAGAGTACCCTAAACATCACAGCTTTGTCATAGTCACAAATCCCGGCATTGTGACACTCTCTGGAGGGCCGCTGAGGTCTGCACCACAGAGAAGCGATAGCCTGTGCAGTGAGGAGCTCGGGCTCGGGAGGGGACCTGTGTGTGTCCTCTTGGTTCTGCCACACTCAGCCTATAGGACCTCGGACACTTGACTTCATATTTTGATGTCTCAGCTTGTTCCTCTGTCAAATGGGGACAAGTTCCTCTGTCAAGGGTGGAGGTAAGGACTTAAAGGGCCTGGCACAGAACCATTCAGCGAGTAGTAAATGCCATTGCCTCTGTGTTTCTGGATGTTTTCAAAATTGATTTTCTTTGCCTTCCTTTTCCTTGAAGATGAACAGTCGCTTTTTGCTATTTCTGTCCCAGAGGTCTCCATCTGTAAGGAAGTCCGTCATTCAGAGGTGCTGAAGTCGCCTGAGCACCCTCTCCGCGTTTGGGTAACTCCTCGTGTGGAAAGGAAGCGCCTGTCTTCCCAGGATAGACTTAGAAAAGAATCTGATAGCCTGTCACCCAGGCACACCCATGAGATAGCTCGGCTCAGAACCCAGGGTGGTCCTGTCCAAAGCCCGGTGGTCAGTATAGACAGGCAGGCAGATATGGCGTCGGGAAGGTGGGCGCAGTCCTTTACTTAGAAAGCCATTGGCGGATTCCACGCAGAGTTCGCAGTGCTAAGAAGACGTGGAGACGTTTTGTACTCCAATTTGTCTACCAGGTCCTACAATTAGTTTATAATAGTTGGATTTCCAGCAAACTTGCTAGAGCTAATCCCTTCAGAGTCACACAAGTCCACCTCTCCCCCTCAGCAGGGAAGCCCTCCCCAGCCTCTCTTCCCATTTGAACCCATTTCCTATCACCCACACCCGGGGCTGGAGCACAGCCTCTGACAGGAGCTGCCTGCCACTCAGCTCTGTTTGGTTCAGTGGGAAAGGAGAGGGATCCTTTCAGACCAGAGAATGGAGGGAGCTGCTACTGAATTAAAAGATAATGAACTCTTTCACACTGCCATGGCTGCCCGCCCCAGGCATCTCTTCTGTGTGTTATTATGTGAGAGAGAGTGTTTGTCCCTTTCTTCATCTTGGGTTTCAGATCAGAGGCCTTTTCAGGTATCTGAGATTTAGTACTTGCCAGGACCATGGGGAAGAAGTGCACTTGGTGGGGGGAGAAGAGGGTAGAGACCTATCCTCCAATGCTAAATTTTCAATTAAGAAATATTCTCCAGCCCGGCTGGGGTAGCTCAGTGGTTGAGCCTCCACCTATGAACCAGGAAGGTCACAGTTCAATTCCTGGTCAGGGCACATACCTGGGTTGCAGGCTTGATCCCCATTGGGGGGCATGGAGGAGGCAGCCGATCAATGATCCTCTTTTGTCATTGATGTTTCTATCTCTTTCCCTTTCCTTTCCTTTCCAAAATCGATAAAATTATATTTTTAAAAAAATTCTCCAAAATCCCAAATTCTTAAAAAAGATGTCTGCTTGGTCATGCAATCTGGTCATGTTCTAGGACAATCTATTTATTCAGTTTCTCACTTGATGAACATGTGATTGCAATTGTGACCCCAAGTGAAAAGATACAGAATAATTTATCACAAGCTAATAGGAGGAGCTGCGCTTGGCTATGGCAGAGTGGCTGATACCTATCTGACTTAACCAACAATAAAAGCAGGAAAACAACATCCCCCCAAACTCCCATCAAAACAAAACAAAGCTGTTTGAAGGTATCAGAGGGCAACCAAGGTCATCAGGACTTAGAGAGAAAGGAACCTGGTGCAGACAGAGCTTTTTATCTGCAGAGCATTTGCTATCACGTGCAGAGCAAAGAGGCCCCACAGAGTCCAACACGGACTAGAGGGGGACAGCGTCACCTGACTGGGGAGCCCTAACTGCAGTTCAGAGCTACCAAGGCGGCTAGGACGTGAGAGGCCAAGACGCTGGAGGAAGAGGAACTGCAGAGAAAGGCGTTCACATCCTGCAGGGAGTGCGCCATTTGATGATTCCTAAAGAGACGTGCACAGCGAGCGTGAGACGCGAGGAAGACCAAGACCGAGGCAGCCATTCCCGAGAGCACTGCACACCCAGTGATGCAGCCCCTAAGAGCTAATGAAACCAACAAAAATAAAACTGAACAGGAAATCTTGTGCAGATCAATGGAACAAGAAGTGTGATTAACTCAAGTCTGAGTGTTTTACTGAAGCAAAAGGGAGGAAAGTTGGGAGAAAAGAATAGTTTTACAGGGTGGTTAAAGGAAGTCAAGATAAAGATGATTGAACCAAAAAAAAAAAAAAAAAAAAAAAAAAAGTAAAGCTTTATGTATTTTAGTTAAGGTTTGAAGATACCAAAAGAAAAGTTAAATATCATTTAACAATAAAAATTTAGAAGGAGCAGACGGAGAGGGGATAGAAGGGTTAAAGTGAGTTAAATCCTTGTCTTAGATTTAATCCCCACCGGGAACAATGGCACCAAAATATAATGCCAGCTGCTGTACAGAACTGGAAACCCCGTTGTCATCACAGCCTATCACTTGGCACTGCTGATGCTGAGTTAGAGTGTAAGCTCCACCTAGACCACAGAACCTCTGCCACAGTTAGTGTAGACTAATGGGTGTCTCCACCCACCAATTGCCAGAAGACCCCATCGCCTCAAACTGCAAATTTCCTTCTAAGTTGTACACAGCAGCATGTCTCCTTGGCGAAAGCTGGGTCACAGATGGAGCCCCAGCTTCAAGAGAGTCTGGGAAAAGTGGGTTTGCGCTTTTTTTTTTTTTTTTTTAAGATTTCCAGATTCTACAGTACCGGAAGGCAATAGAGGGTGTTGGCATTTGTGCTGAGTGAACCAATTTGCAGAACTGCCATACTCTATCTGCCTAAATAACACCTGTTACAACATTTTAAAGAATACAAATAATGCATATACAGAGATAAAAAAAAAAAAAATTTCATACAGCATAGAAGGCTGTTGGGATTCCTGAGGCCAAGAGACCAAAGAAACTGACAACACCAGAATTACATCAAGAGGCTATTCAGGGAATTTGTGGATCGAAGCAGCATCCTGGTCAGCAGCAAGGAAGGACATTTTCGTATCCAACAAGGCTTGGGGCTTACGAGGGGCTCTGCTAACACAGGGCGCTTGTAGCTGGGAGCCCTGTGCTTATTGAGAGCTCTGCAATCCAAACCAGTAAGCTAGGCAAGGGACCCACTTCTCTATGCAGGAACATTCGCTTCAGGGGACAGGGACCCCTGCCTCCCCCCCCCCCCCCGGGTGAGCCGGCAGTCAGCCTTGCTTCCTAAAATGGGGACCTAGTTCATGTGAAAGTACCAGGAATCATTTTGCCTAACAAAGGCATAAAATTTTTTAAAAAGCTCCTTCTTACACTCTTTTCCATTCTCTTTTCCTGTATTAGCTGCTGCATAACAGATTACCTCAAACATAGCAGCTTTCAAACCAAAACATTTACTGTCTCAGTTGACTTGGGCCAGAAATCTAAGCACTTAGCTGGATGTCTCTGGCTCAGGGTCTCTCTGGAGAAGCACTCGAGTTATTGCCTGGGACTCCAGGCTCCTCGCAATGCGCCCCTAGAGGAGGACCTCCTTCCAAGCTCCCTTGCTTGGCTGTGGGCAGGATTTGGTCCTTCATGGGCCTCCGGTCCTCACAGGTGATTGGATGCAGCCCCCCAGTTCCTTGCCACACGAGCCTATGTGAAGGGCAGCAACCAGCTTAATTCAAGTGAGCAGAGGAGAGAAGACAAAAGAAAGCCCCCAAGGTGGAAGCCACAGTCTTTCTATAACCCCAGTTTGGAAGTGTCATCATCACTGCTGCTGAATTCTGTTCGTTAGAGGCAAGTCAGTAAGTGCAGCCTACCATGGGGAAGAGGGGCTTATGCAAGGGTGTGAATACTGGGAGGTGGGGTCACCTTAGAGCTGCCCGCCACAGCTCCTCTGCCCCCATGTGTCTGTCACCCAAGAGGCAACACTGTTAATAGTTTCTTATGATTCCTTTCAGGGGGAAAAAATGGATTTAAACCAATTTTCCAAGATTAACCTGGAAGTGCTCCAACAGTTACTGCTAACATGAAATGTCAACCATCCCTAAGAGGCATAAAAGTCATCCTCTTAGCCAAGTAGACCAGATGAGCACTGAAACTCACAGCTTGTGTTCAAGCAAAAAAGGTAAATAGCACAGCCATGTTAATGTGGTGAAAGTGCCCAAGTGTGTTTACATATTCACAAATTAAAAAAAAAAAAATCAACCATGGGACATAGGGCCATGCCTCACTCTCCTACTCTACGGGTGGTTTTCTGAACCTCCCAATAAACTGTGTGCACTTCAGCATCTCCTCCTGGGGGAAATCCAACTAGGAAAGAGAAAATTGTTATTATTTTGCTGAACTTGTATGCATATATGCATAACCCGTGGACACAGACAATGGGGCGGTGAGGGCCTAGAAGGGGTTGGGGGCAACAGGAGCAGGCTGGAAGAGGTTAATGGGAGAAAAAGGAGGACCTATGTAATACTTTGAACAGTAAAGATTAAAAAACAAAAACAAATAATGTTCTACTAAATTAAGATAACTCTTTAGCATGTAATTCACAAATGCATTCAAACACCCTCTAATCAAAATAGTAGTTGTACTTGTCAAATTTTTCAAACATGTTTATATATACCAGTACAACCAAAATGCTGTGTGTGTGTGTGTGTGTGTGTGTGTGTGTGTGTGTGTGTGTGTGTAAGCTGAGAGTGGAAACTAAAGACACTAATGAAGGGCAAAACAAGTTTGGGTGTCTTTGCTGCCTGTCATCAACTGAAGCATAGAGACAGTTGAGTCTCTCAGGAAGTGCTTTGTAAATCAAATTCAGTGTCCTGCAAGTGGTATTAAAACTTTGCGTAATTGAATAATATAAAGTTTGTTAAAGCCCTTGAACTCTCACCATTTGAAGTTTTTTTAAAAATTGCAGATTGAAAGCAACACTTGTAGACAGGAAGCTGTTGACATGTAACTCTACAAAAGAAATAGAGGAACTGGACAAATTAACGAGAGCACAAAGAAGAAATAAGATTTTATTTTGAAGTTCTATATACTTTGGAATATATTGATTTACTAGAGGCCCGGTGCACAACATTTGTGCACTGGGGGGTGTCCCTCAGCCCGGCCTGTGCCCTCTCGCAGTCCCTGAGGGGTCCTTAGTGCTGCCACAGAGGTGGGAGAGGCTTCTGCCACCACTGCTGCACTTGCCAGCCGTGAGCCTGGCTTCTGGTTGAGCAGCACTCCCCCTGTGGGAGCGCACTGACCACCAGGGTGCAGCTCTTGCATTGAGTGTCTGCCCCCTGTGGTCAATGTGCGTCATAGTGACTGGTCATTCTGCCATTCGGTCGATTTGCATATTAGCCTTTTATTATATAGGATAGGCAGAATCTACTATTTTTGCAGCATCTAAATTTGACTAATATTTAAAAGAATCATAGATATAAATTATTTAATTAGTTGTTCTGGTAAAAATTAATTTTAACAGGTAACAAAAGAAAAATTAAGTAAACCGAATCACATCAAAGTGAAAAACTTTAATGCATCAAAGGATATAATCAACAGGGAAGTGCAAACCCATTCTGCCTCACTGGCTGGAACGGAAATGTAGATGACCTGTTGCTGAACAGGAGCAGAGTGGCCAAGAGCAGAGCAGGTGCCATGTGCACTGGGGAGGAGGGGAGCAAAACCAAACCACAATGAGAAGCCACCGCATCCCCATTAGGACAGCTGCCAAAACCAGAAAATAGCAGGTGTTGGTAAGGATGTGGTGGAATTGGAACCCTTGTGCACTATGGTGAGAATATAAAATGGTATAACCATGTGAAATATAATGTAACAGTTCCTCAAAAAATTAAAAAAAGAATTACCATATGATCTAGTAATTCCATTTCTGGGTATATATTCACAATATAAAGTAGGGACTCCAATAGATATTTGCACTCCTGTGTTCATAGCGGCATTATTCACAATAGTCAATAGGTGGAAGGAACCCAACTATCCCTGGATGGATGGATGGATGGGTGGATGGATGGATGGATGGATATGTACAGCGATAAAATATTATTCGACCTTTAAAAGGTAGGAAATTCTGATCCATGCAACAACATGGATGAACCTTGAGGACATGATGCTAAATTAAAAGACTATTCAGAAAAGGACAAATACTGTATGTTCCCACTTATATGATGTACCTAAAGAAGTCAAATTTACCCTCCAGACTTCTTCTGAGGGGTCAGCCTGCAACCATCCTGCCCTGAGAATTGCCTGAAAGCTCACCCTTTCTTGCCTTCTTCCCCTTTGCCCCCTATTCCCTTAGTGCTTTTTTTCCCCCCTGAATGCATTCCTTTAACAAATCGCTTGCACTCAAATCCTTATCTGTCTTTTTCTGAGAAATTTGACTCAAGACAACAGAGGACTGATGCTAGCTTCTTGCTGGAATTTGCTGAGGATCAGAATCAGCAGGCAGCCCGTACTGCTGGGACCGTGGTCTCAAAACTGGAAGGTCACCAGGCACCAGGGTCTGGGAGAAATGGTCATGTCTCCATAGGATCAGCCAGTGACAAGGCTGCAGGAGGGGCCACCTCGGTACCTGAAACTCATCTAACTGCCACAAGAAAAATCCAACATTGAGGACATCCAGGATGGTGGACCAAGAGTGGCCACCAGCTGCAGTTGTGCCCCAGAGCCAGCAAATCTGATGAAAATGAAGATGTATGTGGCTTCCTCACATTCCACCCAAGTGCACCCCATGCCTGAATGAGATGAAGTTGTAAAGCAGGAATGACTAGAATAGCTGGAAGAGACAAGATCAGTACCCAGTTAGGTGCTCCTGAGAAGAAATGGGAGCTCATAAAGGGAAATGAGATCCCTTAGAAAAAATGATTTTCTTTTCTTTTCATACATCTGCTTGGTCATGCACCTAGCACCATTCCCACCTTCTGTTTAAAGGGTAGAAGATAAGATACTAAACTTCCAAATGGCCTGCCTTCCTCAGTTCCCTTTATAACTTTGGGTAGAAGCCCTTATGATAGAAAACCTGTCCTGTTGGACAGCAAAGCCTTATCTAAGGCCCATCATAAAGCAACTGTTGTAATGGATAATAGTCTCCTTAGATGCATTTCAATTCCTTAAAGATAGAGTCATCTGAAGATATTCCCATTTAGCTAGTGTGTGTGGGTCCATAAATCAGAATGGGCTGCAGTGGGGCAGGGGTTCAGTGTGGGAGCCCTTGGTGGGGTGGATACAGCCTACTTTGTGGGATTTCAGCCACAGGGTTCACCCTCCTAGGCTGGGAGACACCGCCCCAGGTCACAGGCATTGGGCCTAAAACCGCTAGGGCCACCTCTGAATGAATGCTCACTGTAAACTGTTGGGTTTGGTCACCATCCCAGTCCATGTGAGCAGGAGTGAAGTTGTTGGGAATAAGTTATTTCATCTTCTCATTCTGAGAGAGCTAAACTCATGACTACTCAAAGAAACTGCTTAGTCTAAATCCTGCCTTGAATGCCTGAGTGTGTTTACTTTATTCTTTAAACTATGTATGTATGTTATGTTCATTTGTATGGATAAAATTTTCACCATTTTCTAGGCAAAATCAAACCAAACCTTCTCTCTTTCTCACATCTTTGTTTATCCCACCACCATAGCACTCCTTTCTTTCACAACCAGACTTATTGAAAGAGAAGTCTGTATTTTGTCTCCACTTTCTTACTTTCCAATCTCTCTTCAACCTATTCCAGTTTCCACACTCCCCTCTCTCCCAGCACTCCTCTGAGCCAGCTCTGATATGCTCAACAATGACCACCCTGTCCTCGTACAGTGGACGTTGTTCAAACTCTATCTTACTGCACAATTCAGTATGTTCTTGAACACTGTCAGCTACTTCTAATTTCATACAACTCTTCCTCCCCTTGCCCTCAATGCTGCCACATTGGATGAATGCTGGCTTCCTCTCTACTTCTCTGCCTGCCCATTCTTAGCCTACTTTATGCACTCATTTTCTACTCAGCCATTGGATTCGAAGCATGTCAGGCCTACGTCTTTTTTCAGTGAATACTTTCTTTCTAGGCAACCCCATCCATGACCATAAGATTTATAACCACCATCTCTAATCTATTTATATCCAGTTCTATATTAGGCTCTGTTGGTTCCTTTGAGCTCCAGATGCACGTATCCAGCCACCCCTTTAATATCATCCCTCGGTATATTGCAAACACACTTCAGACACCTCATGTCCAAGACCAAACCCAGGCTCATTCCCCATAAATCTGGTCTTCTGCCAGTGACCTGTCTCCTGGATCCCTCATGTACCTTTCACTGGCCATCTTCTGAGCCACCGTGGGATCTTTGCATATCTCGGTCTACCTGCATGGAGTGTTCCTCCCCCTTTTCTCTTTCCTTGGGTAGCTCCAGACATTCTTTACATGTCAAGGGTCTCTCTCTTAGAGAATCTTCCATGTCCCACAAGCCTAGGTCAACTTTCTATATTACATTCCATTTCCTTGAAATACTTATCTAGATTTGATGTTTGTATTTATTAATTAGCATGTGTATTTGATAAGTCTCTGGGCTCCCACTGGACTCTTCACTGCCTCCCCCGCAGAATCACCCTTGTTATTGCCCCAGTATGACCTTAGTGCCCAGTGCAATGTCTGACACCCATGGATCAGGCTTAATAATATTTGTTTAAAGTATGTGTGTGTAATCATACATGATTAGTATGTAGTGTGATTTAATTTACTTCCTATGTAAAAGTTAAGCACCTTGGGTGCTTGTTGTATTTTGAGGCCTGGATTATTTTATTCAGTACTTCTTTTATTTTGTTGTGTGGCTAATGTCCAGAGAGTTGTGGATTTCTGTGGCATACTGGACGTGCAGATGCACCTGAAATTGTTATAGCAGTATAGGCACTGTAGGATATCAGGAGCCCACAGGAAGAATATTTAAAACACACACACACTGTTATTGAAGAGGAACATTAAAAGCTTCCCATTGCCTCCCTCTCTTGCTAAAAGCTAAAATTACATTATGGGATATAGGTATTGCAGTAACATGGAGGCAGGCAGGTATTTGAGAAGAGGACATTATAATGTGGACAGGGAATTTAGTCTATAAATGTTTGGGGTGAAAGTCCCTTCTTTTGAGGAAGGTATTAAATGCTGTAATGCCTACGCTTCTGAATATGAAAGAATTCGTGAGGAGCATGAGAATATTCTAAGGTCCTATAAGCAGACTGATCTTTCTTTTCTGTCCATTCCCATAGGATCCCAGAAAGACCACAGAAGAGGCATCCTGGCAATGTAACAGAGGGGGCTTAAAACCAGGATTAGGAGACTGACAAAGTAAAGAAGTCTACATTGAGAAGACAGAGTAGGGGGATGAAACTCAGTGACAAACAGGATGGGGATAGCAAGCATTTTTGTAGCACTGACCATAATCCTGGTACTAGTCCAAGGGTTTAATGTATATGAACTAGTTTAATCTTCAACACAATTTTATGAAAGAAGCACAATTTTTACCTTAATTTTAGGGATTAGGAAAGTGGGGCAGAAAAGGAACTAAGTAACTTGCCCACGATTATTAATGTCTGTGCCATGGTTATAAACTTTCTCAACAGAAAATGAATTTAAACATTAAAAGAAAAGCATACTATACTCCATAAAATGAACAAAGGGTAGCTAGTGGGAGAAACCTGCCAGGAGTTCCGAAATTAAGATAGACTCTTCACGGAATGGTTGCTGACTCAGAGCTGGGGACACACAGTTGTTTGCAAATCTGCCTCCTCCGAAGGTTGCTTACTTCTTGGGTGAGTACTAGTATATTCACTTAGCTATGTCTTACCATTCTGCCTAGTCTTCTGAACACATTGAACGTATAAACCAAATCCCTGGGGGCCTACAGAATGAGGCTGATGGATACTTGTGGGACTTTCTTTTTTATTTTAAAAAATTGGAGTGGGTTGCAATCTGGGAGCATGAATTGTGACCCCAAGTCTTTGATCCATTTGCACATGGATCTTTACCATTTCACTTAGATTCAAGGGCCATCTGGCTTAGCAGCTATGTGCCTCAGAAAACATGACACCACAGACGACCACTCTCCTCTTTGTAAAGAGAAAGTGCAGAGAGATAAATAAATAAAAACATTCTTAGTTTAGTTTGACTCGCTGCTCAAGTGACATAGAGATCCAGAATTAAAGCGGCTTGCCAAGAGGCCAAAGTCCTATATGTTAGTGAAACAGAAATATACTCAGAAAATACATTGGTGTCAGAAAAGTTAGGGGAAAAATGTGTAAGGCCCCCAAATCAGTGAATGGCAGCTGTAGGTGTCCTGTGGCAGCTCAGTAAATAGGATCCCAGAGATACAGAGAAGAACTTCCGATGAGAACACTGGGGGACAATAGCAGGAACAGCAGGCAGCTGAGGAGCTGAAGGGGTCTCTCTGGAGGTTGTCAGTGTCAGAGCCATTCCACTCCTCAGATGCGTGTGGATCTGGGGTCAGGGACCACTGCAAGCAGCTCACAGGACGATGCCGGGCTGCTGATTCACTCCCTAGGGAGAATTGGGTGTCTGAGGAACTACAGGTCTTGAGGCACACAATAGAGGGAACTGTGAAAGAATGGAGGGTGGTGACTGACAAGAACCAGGAGAGATCTGAATGCATTCTAAGGATTAGGAGAAAGTGCCAGAAATGGAGACATACCCAAAAAAACAAGAAAAGACAAGAGTAGATAAAATTGTCTTAGAAATGCCAAAAGTATGGGATGAGATCAGCTAAAGTCACCCTTAGGGAGATCAAATGGCAGATGGAAAGATTCGTGGAGAATTCCTCCTACTTAGGAGTTAATTCAGGTGAAAGAGTTTAGACAAGCATACCCTTCATGGCTTCATCGAGGGCATATGGAGGTTAGTTCCATATGAGCACTTAAAATAAAACATGATTAAACTGAAAGTTGTATCACCTTCTTGTCTGAGAAAATTTATCATGAAAATGTGAATTCTCCCATTAGTATAGAAATTTGGTGCAATCCAAACTAGCTCTCTGGTATGTGTGGTTTTAAAATTAAATAAAGTTCATCTAGAACAGCGGTTCTCAACCTGTGGGTTGCGACCCCTTTGGCGGTTGAACGACCTTTTCACAGGGGTTGCCTAAGACCATCCTGCATATCAGATATTTTCATTACGATTCATAACAGTAGCAACATTACAGTTATTAAGTAGCAACGAAAATAATTTTATGGTTGGGTCACAACATGAGGAACTGTATTTAAAGGGCCAGAAGGTTGAGGACCACTGATCTAGAAGAATATATGTTTGAGAATAGTGAAGGCATTTTTTTTTAAAAAAAGGATCTCGTATTAAAACAGGTAAAGCATCTAACCTAATAATAGACAAACATGTAAATTGACTGTACCTTTGCTACACTAACCAGCCAATCAGGAGAATATGCAAATTAACCCAACAAAGATGGCGGTTAATTTGCATATGTAGGCTCCAAGCGGCGGAGCGAAGCTGGACAGCCCTGGGTCTGGAGCAGCGAAGCCGGATGGCTCTGGGGCCGGCTCCAACCGGAGCCCGGCCGGAGCAAAGGCCTGAGTCCCGAGTGCCAGAGGCAAACCAGTGCCAGCAGCCAAGAGAAGGGAAGGCCTATTGCATGAATCTCTTCGTGCAACAGGTCTCTAGTCTACAATAAAAGCAGTATGATGTTGGAATAGGAATAGCAAAAAGAAAATAGTGTTGCCAGAGGATCTGGTGGGTGGAATTTCTCCATTACCAGTGGTAGTGGGGTTCTTGGGGTACAACTGGGAAACTCTTTGTTTTACTGTCAATTAAAAAAATTCCTGGATAGAGCAGTCTTGGTTGCAGATTGCAGTTTTTTATTACTTTGGATATTTCATGCCTATCCCTTCTGGCTTGAAGTGTTTCTGTTGAAAATCATCTGATGGTGTTATGGGAACTCACTTGCAGGTAACTGTTTCTCTCTTGCTGCCTTTATGATTCTCTGTTTGTCTTTAATCTTGGCCATTTCGATTATGATGTGTCTTGGTGTGAGTCTCTTTTGGTTCATCTTGATTGGAACTCTCTATTTCCTGAACTTGTGTGACATTTTCCTTCACTAGGCTAGGGTAGTTTTCTTTTATGATTTCTTCAAAAGCTTCTCTATCCCTTTCTTTCTCTCGTCTTCTTCTGGCACACCTATGATGTAAATGTTGTTACGTTACATGTTGTCCCAAAGTTCCCTTAAACTATCCTCCTAATTTTAAATTATTTTTTCTTTTTGCTGCTTTGATTGAGTAAATTTTTTTTTTCTATCTTGTCCTCTAATTCACAGATTCTATCCTCTGCTTCATCCAGCCTACTGGATATACCTTCTAGTGTATTCGGTACTTCATATTTGGCATTCTTCAATTCCAACTGACTATTTTTCATGGGTTCTATTTCCTTTTTCATGATGTTTTTCTCATTAAGTTCCTTGAGCATCCATATAACCATTACTTTGAACTTTCTATCTGATAAATTGTGTGTGTCCATTTCTTCCTTTAGCTCTTTTTCTGGAGATTGCTCCTGTTCTTTCATTCAAGGTCTGTTGCTTTGTCTCCCTATTTTCGCTGTCTCTTTGTGTTTGTTTCTATGTATTAGAACTGCTATGACTCCCAGTCTTGGTGGGGTGGCCTTCTATAATAGGTGTCCTGTGGGACTGAGTAGTGCAGTCTCCTTGATCTCCTGAGCTGAATGCTCCAGGAATATGTCCTGTGTGGGGTGTTTGGGCTCTCCTGTTGTAGTTGGGTCTTGATTGCTTTTGACTCTTTTGTGGTTGGGATTGACCCTCACCTGGCTGGCTATGAGGCTCAACCCCAACCATTGAGTGTGAATTGCTGTGCAAGTGCAGTCTCAAGGTTTCTTGATGGGCTCAGTGGCACAATCATTAACCCTAAGGCTGGATACACCTTTATCACCATGTCTGAGACAATGGGCAGGGGCTGCACCCTGAGGCTGGATTGTTCCTAGAAGTGTCTAGCCTTCCAGAATCCACCTTAGGGTGTGCTACTTATGTTTCTAGTTGGGTTGAGCTCTAGTGTAGTCTGAAGCACCCTACTGGTTGTGTTGGTTTTGGGTCCTTTTGGGTGCATTTCAGTACAAGTCACAGTCTGAGTTGTGTGTAACTGGCCTTGGGCTACCTGTGAGTAGCTACCACTCTGTTCTCTGTTTGTGTCTGTGTCTAAAAGACCTGTGTGTGCATGGAATGACCAATCTGTGTAAATGGGTTGGATTCTTTCAACTTAGAGATGGGAGCAGAATTGTGGTCAGACTGAGGTTCCCTGAGGTCTGACTCCACCTGTCAGCTACTCCACCTCTCCCCTGGGGTTGCCTGGCCTTCCTCCAGAGCTGTCTGAAGAGAGTCAGTAGGATGTACCCAGGCTAGCCTAGCTCGGGCTAGTGGGCTCCCTGCTTGGGGATTATGCAGGCAGGCACTCCATGAGGGGAAATTAGTCTCTGCTTCAAAGCGAAACTCCTCAGTCTCTACCAGAGACGCCAACACTTGTTCCCCTAAGGGGGCTTGCTGCAGGTTCAGGTTGGGTAGAGTCTGCAGTTTCCTCTGCAGATCAAGTTCAACTGCCCTGGGCTCAGGATCAAAAGAGTATCTGGTTGATAATGTTGCTGGCCCAGCCCACAGGAGGTGGTTAAACACTTCCTCTGAGTCCCAGACAATAGCCTCTGAAGGTCTCGTGCTTGGAATGTCCTGCTCTGGGCTGCTCTCCTGTTCCCCCACAGAAGTGCGCCCAGCAGGGGTATCAGAGACTTCACAGGGCTGAACCAGCCCTAACCGGTTTGGCTCAGTGGATAGAGCGTCGGTCTGTGGACTGAAGGGCTGAACCAAACAGTCTCCTGTTGAGGGTCGTGCCTGCAGCCTGCAGGAGGATGAGGTGGGGAGATGGGGGGGGGGAGAGGGAGGGGCAGGTTCTACCTCTCCTTCCTGGGGTTACCTGGTGCAATTCACAGAAAGCTCAGATCAGTCTCCCCACAATGCCATCACAGAGCTCAGCACTCACCAGTCTGTCTCCCCTACAGAAGCCCCCTGGGCATACAGTCCCAAAATTCCAGCTCTGCACAGCACTGGCAGCTCCCATCACCAAACAAAGCTGGAGGGGGTAGAAAATCAGTCCCGAGCAGGACCCTTACCTCTCCATGCGGCTGGTCTCAGAAAAGTGGGGGCCGAATTCTGGGCAAGCCTACACTCCCAGACCTGCACTGCTCCCGGCTGTCACCAGCAGGACGGGCTGGAAGGGCAGCTGTACAGTTGGGGAAGGGTTCTGACTATGGGCTTGAGGACGGAGAGACCTTTCCCTTTTCCCCAAGCCAAAGAGTTTAGTCACGGACTGGGGCTCTGCAGAACACCTTTCAAGAAAGTAAAGGGTCCCTCAAAGTCACTACTGGGTGCAGCCCGCAGACCCCACCGCTGGACCCAAACAGCACAGCCTCTCCAGCAGTAGGAGCTCAGAGTGACTTCTCAGGCTGGGGTTTTTCTTTTAGGACGTTTACAGATTGTATTTATATTTAGGTCTCTGATCCATTTTGAGCTAATTTTTGGGGAGGGTACCAGGTTTGCGTCCAGATTCATGCTGGTGCATGCGGATGTACAGTTGTGACAGCACAATGGGTTGAAAATGCAACCCAGGGAATGGGAGAAAATATTTAAAAATCACACATCGGATAAGGGGTTACCTTCCAATATACATAAGGAACCCCTATAACTCCACAGCTAAAAAACTAACAACGTGATTTCAAAATGGGTTCAGGGCCTGACCCAGTGGCTCAGCTGTTTCAGTGTTGTTCCGTACACCAAAAAGGTTGCAGGTTTGATTCCCAGTCAGGGTGCATGCCTAGGTTTCGGGTTGATCCCCAGTTGAGGTGCCTACGATACAACCAATTGATGTTTCTCCAGCACATTAATGTTTCCCTCTCTCTCTCCCTCTCTCTCTCTCAAAAAAGAAGGAAATATAAAAAATTTGAAGGGGCATTTCTTGACCAGATCTGGGATAATTTGGGCATCATCGAGGTAAATAGAAAAAATAATAGAGCAAATAAAACAAGAATCCATGAGTCCACATTGACAAGAGATAATACATTAATTATAAGGGAAGAAAGTGGAAGTTCTTTCATACCGTAGAATACTGATTAGTAAATACAATAGCACTGATGGAATTAGGAAATCATTATTTAAAACCAACCTTAGTAAAAATAGATTCAGGCAAGAGTCGTGCTTACCAAATTGGGTGAAGGAAAGTTTGACAAGAAACAGTATTTACATAGGCTTATAGTATCTACCTACAAGTGTTTTGCTTTTATAAATGGAAAAACAATACCTCTACAGTGAAGAAACCTGACAACCCCAATGACTATAATGTCATTACCTGGGGGCAAATGGAACATGTTTAAGTGAACAGTCTGGGCTTTGAGGAGTATGAACAAATCACCATTAAGGTACCTTCAGAAACATCTCGGGGTGTGCAGGTGGGAGGCATGAGGACATGGCGGGTGAAGAAACAGAAGATATTTGGAGAGGACTGGAGAACACGTGCCTATCATATGCCAGGAGATCTACATCTGAACCACAGAGAGTAGGGAATGGGCTGCTGCCGGATCCCCTTTCAAGAAGGACTTACTGCTCACCTCTGAGAGTGCAGCCCCGGCAGCCTCCTGCCCACCTGCAGGGAGCTCAGCAGCAGGGAGCTGCCTGGCCCCAGTTCCTACCCCTCCTAGGACACCCGCTCCCTGTCCCAGGACACCCGCTCCCTGTGACAGGTGGGCAGATGTGTAACGGCTTAGTCTGTCAACCAGATGGAGACCATCTAAGGCCAGTGCTCACAATAGAGCCCCCACCAGGTTGGCCAAAGCTTTGTCAGGCCTACCTGAGAGTTGGGCTTCTTCCTCTGCCAACCCTGCTCCCCGCTCCCACTGCCTCTCACAGGTTCATCGATCTCCAATCAGCTTGTACCCCAAACTCAGCCTCTGCTTCCAGAGAACCCAACCCGCCACAGGTTTGCTCCAAAGCTCCTGTTTTCCCACCAAATTAAGAAGGAAAATAAAGAAAATCATACCCTTACAAAAATACATTGTTCCAAAAGAAAGCAACAGATGAACACAGGCTGTTCCGACTAATGAAAATCTTGCTGTGGGAAATCTGTTGGTCAGTTACTAAATCAGGAGATAAATTTTTCTCAGATGCACATTCTCACTCTCTTCCCCCTCCCCCCTTTTAATAAAGACACCAGTCATATTGGATTAAGGGCCAACCTTACTCATTACGACCTTGTTTTAACTTACATCTTAATTATATTTGTAAAGACCATACTTGTGAATAAGGTTGTATCTATAGGTACCGGGGGTGAGGACTTGAACAATACATTGCGGGGATTGTAAAGGGAAAAAACCCCAAATCTGCAGGGTGTTTCTTCTCTACTTTCAATACTTCCAGCCACCAAATGGGAGGTAGGGGAAGGGTTTCCTCACACCAAGCAACACCACAATTCTGCAGCACCAGCTGGTGTTCTACGACTCAGTTCAGTCCTGACACTACCTGGATTTAGCAGATTAAGGGCTCAGCGCCACAAGACAGCTCACCTCCAAGCTCTGCTTCAGATCCTAAGTCCAGGTTGTCACCTGTGCATCTGACCAACTGGCTGTAAATCAAAGGTTCCTATGACTCCCTCCTGGGTTCAGTTAATCTGTTACAATGGCTCACAGAACACAGAAAAGCATTTTACTTATGAAATAACTGGTTTATTATAAAACGATGCAACTCAGGAACAGCCAGATAGGAGAGATGCATAGGGCAAAGGATGTGATCAGGGGTGCAGAGATACCATGCCCCCTCCAGGCCTGCCCCGCTCCCCACACAGCCACATGTTCACCAACCTGAAAGCTCTCTGACTTTCCTACTTCCCCTTTTTATGGAGGCTTCATTACCTAGCATAATTGATCAACTCATTGGCCACCGGTGATTGAACTCAATCTCTAGCTTTTCCCGTCTCCCTAGAGGTCAGGTTGGGGTGGGGAGCTGAAAGTTCCAACCCTCTAATCATGTGGTTGGTTCCCCTGACAACCAATCAACCCCCATCCTTAGGGGCTTTCTAAAAGTCACCTCATTAACATAAACTCAGGTGTGGCTGAGAGGAGCTTTCTTGGGAATAGCAAAGGACATTTTTATTGTTCTAATCACTTGGGAAATCACAAGGGATTTAGAAGCTCTGTGTCTGGGACAAGGACAAAGACCAAATATAATATTTCTCATTATAAATCACAATATCTCAGGGACTCAATTCAGTCCCTGATAGAGTGTCCTAAACTAGTTTACAAAGCCAATTTCAGGGAGAGAAACTAAGATGGCGGCATAGATAAACACCGGGAAATTTCTGCTTCCCACAACAATCGATAAATGCATCAAAAACACAAGGTGGACATCATCCAGAGCTACAGGAGGGCTGGCTGAGTGTAAATTCTACAACTAGAAGGAGAGAAAAGCACACTGCGAGCGGGAGGAGCTGCTGAGGTGGCGTGCAGAGGTACGGGGGCTCGCGCGCGCGCGCGCGGAAAGGGTCTGGCACCTGAGGACGCGGCTGTCTTTTTGAATCCGGAGGGAGACACAAGCTCCCGACGGCTCTGAAATCCGGTTCCGGAAGTCTCTGGGGACCCAGGGCTCATACGGGGAAATACTGGACTGTCTGGCAGCGGGCGAGCTTGAGAGCAGCTTTCCCTCAGAGGTGCTTGCAGCCGTTGCCGGGACACTGGGACTCGCGACTCCTTAGGGCAGGGCTGAGGCTCCGCCATAGCTGCTTTCTCAGCCCTTTGATTCCTTGAGACCCCGCCCCACCCAGGCTGCAGCAGAGGCTTTTGCATATGAATGCCCCGGCCATTTGCAACCTGTAATTACCTAACCGCAGCCGGGCCAGATAGACTCAGAGCTTCCAAGACAAGGCCCAGGCCCCATAGCGGCTTGCATTGCTACACAGCTGAGCATCATCAGGGCAGCTGATTCTCGCTGCCAATTGCCCTGGAGGTCAATTCCTCCCAGTGATCCTACAACAACCAAGGCATAGCTACAACAAGACTGTGCACAAAGCCCACGAGGGGGTGCACCAAGAGTGTCCACCTCAGGTAACTGGGGAGGCTGAGCTACTGGGCCCTACAGGACACCTAGCACACAAAGCCACTTTATCAACACAGGGAAGCAACCAAAATGCGGAGACAAAGAAACAGGTCACAAATGGCAGAAATGGAGGAAAGCAAACGATTGGATATAGAGTTTAAGGCCACGGTTATAAGGTTTTTCAAGAATTTTATGGAAACCGCCGATAAATTTAATGAATCCCTCAATAAGTATAGGGAGACCATGGAGGACATGAAAAAGGACCAACTAGAAATTAAGCATACACTGACTGAAATAAAGAATAATTTACAGAGATCCAGCAGCAGAAAAGAGGATCCCAAGAATCAAGTTAAAGATTTGAAATACAAAGAAACAAAAAATACCCAACCGAAAAAGAAAAAAGAAAAGAGATTCCAAAAATATGAAGATAGTGTAAGGAACCTCTGGGACAACTTCAAGCGTACCAACATCAGAATTATAGGGGTACCAGAAGGAGAGAGAGGGCAAGATATTGAAAACCTTTTTGAAGAAATAATGACAGAAAACTTCCCCTACCTGGTGAAAGAAATGGACTTACAAGTCCAGGAAGCGCAGAGAACCCCAAACAAAAGGAATCCAAGGAGGACCACACCAAGACACATCATAATTAAAATGCCAAGAGCAAAAGATAAAGAGAGAATCTTAAAAGCAGCAAGAGAAAGACAGTCAGTTACCTACAAGGGAGTACCCATACGACTGTCAGCTGATTTCTCAACAGAAACCATGCAGGCCAGAAGAGAGTGGCAAGAAATATTCAAAGTGATGAATAGCAAGAACCTGCAACCAAGATTACTTTATCCAGCAAAGCTATCATTCAGAATAGAAGGTCAGATAAAGAGCTTCACGGATAAGAAAAAGCTAAAGGAGTTCATCACCACCAAACCAGCATTATATGAAATGCTGAAAGGTATTCTTTAAGAAGAGGAAGAATAAAAAGGAACTCTTACCATTTGCCACAGCATGGATGGAACTTGAGAGCGGATAAATACCACAGGATCTCACTCATTTGTGGAATATAATGAACAACATAAGCTGATGAACAAGGACTGATCCAGAGACGGAGAGGCATTGATTGGACTGTCGGGACTTGGAGGGAAGGTAGGGGAGGGTGGGGGTAAGGGGGAAAGATCAACCAAAGGACTTATATGCAAGCATATAGGCCTAACCAATGGACATGGACAACGGGGGGGTGAGGGCATGAGCGGGGGTGGGGGGCGTGGGGGGTAGAGGGTAACGTGGGGACAAGGACACATATGTAATATCTTAATCAATAAAAATATATTAAAAAAAAAAAAAAGCCAATTTCAGTCCAATGACGCCGAACCACAGCAGTAACACGGAAAGGAATATTCATAGGCACTATTCCCTCCATCAAGCACACAACTGGCTCGGTTTCTGGGAGTGTCCGGGGGCTTTAGAGAAGTGAGGGGGTGAGGGATTTTAGATGTAATCGCAGCTAGGAGGTCATGTGGCCTTTGGAGGGGAAGTGGGCTCTATGGAAGGGAATAGGCAGATGTTTGGGAGAACACGATGCTTAGTGCAGGCTTCCCGCACGTGGAATCCTACCAGGCCCCTGGGCTGGCCTTGTCAGCTGAAGCGCAGGCTCTGAGTGGAGGGACCTTGTTGTTCACGGTAACACATCCATGCTGGTGGCCGCAGCTCTGGGAGCAGCTTTGGAGAGTTTGGAGAGGGGAGGGCGGGGAGCAGCAGAGGCAGGCACATCTAGATAGCTATATTCATATAAAACATAAATATGGACAAACTTGGGTCTCTGCCAACATCTGGCAAAATTAAGCATTTATTAAGAGGTTTTGAAATAGATCACTGTTACCGACTTGAGGTTTGTCCAAGCTGGCACACTTCCTGATAAAACTGCCCAGCAGCGTAAGCAAGTAAGAGGGTGCTCTCGGTCGGTCGGTCGGTCGGTCGGTAGCTCAGAAAAATGTGCTGATTCCCACACTGTGTTATGCCCAGATTTCAAGATCCCCCAAGACAGACCACTAGGGAGCCGAGTCCGATGCAAAAGCATAGAGTCATTTATTCAAGCCCGGGACTTGGTCCCCCCCATGCCTCCATTACTGGATGCAAGAGAGAGCCCGAGTCCCAAGGGAACAAAGAATTTATAGGGCTTGGGGTCGGGGGTGGGGGCACACTCTGACCACTGATTTGGCCGATTCTGGTTGGTTGAGTGAGGGCCGGGGGCTAGTGACACAAGGACAGGGTGCAGCTAGGGTCTGGTTACACAAAGACAGGGGGGTGGCTAGCATTCTCTTGGCCTTGGGCTAGTTTCCCCGCTTTACCGTTGGCTGAGATAAGGGCAGGCTGAGTAACTGATACATTCTGTGGCTTTTCTGGGAGAGGAGTTAGAGACACACCTATCAGTTCCGTTCTGTCCCTTCAATTGCATGTGCAACTTCTATCGCTTATTTGTGAGTAGAAAACAGCTTAAACTATTTGTAGAAACGTGTCCCTTTCTGCAGAAAGAGTTGTGGTTAATTGGAATTTCTGTTATGCTTTGCTCCCTGACTTCTCAGTTGGCTTGTAAGCTAGTAAGTGATGTTCAAGCAATGTGTTTGGAGTATAGGAGTTTTGCATCTGTTTTGTATAAAAGCATCAAACATGGCGTCTAAATACATTAAAATTATGAGGCAATTTAATAGTGTCCTTGTTTTCCTTAGTGGCCAATGGCTCTGTTTATTTAAAACAAACCTTTTGCCTCCTATTTAGTATTTTGGGATACATTCATGATGCATTATTAATATAGTCAGGATGTTGTTATTTTTAGACTCAGTTAAATTAAGAAAGGAAGACAGTAGTCATGCAGGCTAAATTTAGTAAAAATATATGTGGAATTAAAATGCAGATAGCTGGCATAATTTGAAGAGTTGATTGTGAATCTACACTTGAATGCTTTCACTTGAAATGTATAAGAAAATACATATATTACAGAGCATCCTCCTTTCACTGAAATTTTAACATTTGTGAGAGAAAATAAAATCTCATCTGGATATTTAAATAAAGAAGTTAAGAAAGTATAAGGACCAGTCATATTTGTTTGGGCCAAAAATTCTGATTAAGTTCATCTAAATGTTTAAATGAAATGGCTCCTTAATTATCTATATACCAGGTCCTGGAATAGTGTTGTTTTATTCAATGTCGCTTCATTATAATGTTGATGAGAAAAAAAAAATTAATGCCCAGCCTGGGTCACCGTCTGTAGAGTTTACACATTCTCCCAGGTCTTCGTGTGTTTTCTCCGGAGACTCTGGCTCCTCCCTCACCCAAGAGATGTGCCTGTGAGGTGAGCTGGAGGCCTAAGTGGTCCCCATCTGAGTGAGTGGGTGTGGGTGTGGGTGATGTGCCCCTGTGATGGAAGGGCATCCCATTCAGAGTGGGCTCCTCCTTGGGCCCTGAGCTGTCGGGGTAGGTTCTGGCCACTCAGAACTGAAATACGTGGCTTGGAGAGTCATTATCTTGCTTGTTTTTAGTAACTTTCTTAAACGTATGTATAGCTCACATTTACCTCAATATTTAATATCAGAAGTGTTTTAGGCCTCTGTTTTGGGGATTGGTGATATTTTTGTGACCAGAAGTATGCCATAAGACAGGGGTGGCTGACTAGAATACATAGTGTATAGATAACAGCCTTGAATGCTAGCAAAGAGCTAGAGACATTAATAAGGGGATGTAGAAATCTTCTTTCCTAAGGGCCTAAATTGGACTTACAAGATTCAAAGATAGGTGATCAACTTCTGTGCCATTAAGATATGGGAAAGGAGCCTCGTGAAGATATAGTAATTCTGGGCTTATTCCAAATTGTCCAAACCTGTCACAATTCACATTTGCCACTAATCAACCTATCTGAAGTTCACTGTGGAAGGAAGGAGGGTGATTTTGCAGTTAAAATTATTTCAGGAATTCTGTCCTGCTTGGATGAGGATCTGGGGTTGCAGTTGGGATGCCTTCTGTGCACCTCACCTGAATAAATGTTAAAATATCATTTGTCAGCCAAGCTTGTTTTGATGTTGGAGAGAACTGGGGTGACATTTCATACATAGTGAAACCTACACGGACTGCATGTGCCACATTTTTCCTTGACTGTGGAGAATAATGGATGGCCACTCTGAGGAAGAGAAATCAACAATCAAGGCTGTTGCTGGGCGAGCCCCGTGGTGTTGGAATGAAGGAAAGGCCCGCGGAAGCACAGGGTCCTACGCCTTTGGAGGTGGAAGGTGTTGCGAGGTCACCTGGCCTGTGGACTCGCGCCCTGTGCAGGGCTTTCTGCAGCTGAGGCTCTTCCGTAGAGACAGCTGCAGGGAATAGAGGGTGGACTCGGCGCCCAGCACTCTCCGCAACCAGGGAGGGCCCCTCTGATGAACATACTTGGATCTTGCATAAGGCTTTGGATGAAAAAGACTTTACTGGATGGCATAACAATGTTTAAAAAAGTCATTGTAGTTAGGTCTCCTTCCCCCAACCCGGATCCCAGCAGTATTGCAGAACTATGAGAAGAAATAGCTAAGGATGGATGCTCCTGCGCTAGTCTCATGCATGCATGCATTTTTCCCCACAAATATTTGTGGTGCTCCTATTACGCACCACTGAAAGTGATTTGTCAGTATTCCAGAGCGGCGAGAATGAGCCACATGGCAACCTGAAAATGGATGCCGGTTTTCTTGTCAGTTGGAGTGAAATGAGTCGATAACAGTTTGCACATAATAAGTTTTTAATGTGCTCAGCATGTGTTCCAAATAGAATTATCAAGAAATGACAAGCTTCCCCTTTCCACCCACATGACAGAACGAGATATGGGCATCTGAGTGGTAAGTTAACCATTTGTGATTTTGTTTCCAGAGATATGTACTGTGTTTCAGAAACCTTTGGAGGAGTAACTGCAAGGAGACACAGAGGCTGGGACAGTGGGAACTGATGACTAGGGCTTGAAGGAAGCAGAGGGAAAGTACACCCACTGCTCAGAACTCTGCTCTTCAATTGTTAGAGGGCAGTGATGTGTGTGTGGGGTGTGGGGGGGGGTATGGGGGGGGGTACCCAGGACCAGCACAGGAGCAGAGCGGGCTCCAGGGCTCATAATATGAGTGACCATGAACTGATATGTTGCAGAACATTCTGGTCTATTCCAGCATTCTGAGGCTTGTATCCTCACGGCCAAGCTCCCAAAGCAGAGGTGAGGTTCTGAAGCCCCCTGCCTCGGAGAGCTGGCTGAAATTCCTGGCTTCTGAGCAGTCTTTCCTACCGAATGTTGACCAAGAGAGAGGGCTTGAGTTTTCTTGGAATGTTGGGACTCAGGTGACCAACTCATCCAGGTTTGCCGAGGACTTTCCTGGCTTCAGCACTGGAAGTCCTGTGTCCTGGAAACCCCTTCGCTCCCAGGCAGACTGGAATGAATAGTCATCCTAAGGAAGTAAGAGCCAAGTGAATAGACTGGGTGTTTCAGTAACAAACCACCAGGAAAGTTAGTGGCTTAAAACAACTACCATTTTATTTGCTCACCATTTTGCACTCCTGGCTGGGGTCAGCCGGGCAGGTTTTCTGCTCGTCTCCTTGGAGATTATTTGTATGGCTGCATTTAGCGAGTGAGTCGGCAGGAGGCTGGGCTCAGCTGGGATGCAGAGACAGGTGGGCCATGTCCCCTGTCCAGGTAACCTCAGAGCCTCTTCCTTGCCAAGTGCCTCTCCAAGGGGCTTTTACAGCAGGGAGCTGAATTTCTACATGGAGGCCCAGGGCTCTTGGGAGAGCAAAACCTGCTTGCCTTCATAGGCTTAGGCCTGGAACTGGCACAGCATAAGTCCACTGTATCTTATTGGTCAAGCCGGTCACGGTGCCATGCTAGAATCAAAGCGGGGGACTGCACACGGTGTGAATGCCAAGGGGCAGTTCATAGGGGGCTACCAATGTAACGGTCTGTTCCAGAGGTGCAGGTGCTCACATGGACTCCCAGGGGCCTGATTCACCCTAACCTGTTTGCTAGGAAACCTTCCTTGCTCTCCTTATTCTCTCAGAGAGAAGAGAATATGAATAGCTTGACTATTTTTTTAAATATATTTTTTAAATTGATTTCAGAGAGGAAGTGAGAGGGAGAGAGAGAAACATCAGTGATGAGAGAGAATCATTGATCAGCTACCTCCTGCACACCCCCCACTGGGGAATGAAACACAATCTGGGCATGTGCCCTGACTTCGAATCCAACCCTGACCCCCCGGGTTCATAGGTAGACGTCAATCACTGAGCCACCCCGGTGGGGCACGAATAGCTTGACTATTTATTAGAGCCTCCAAGAGCTCTAGGTGGGCGGAGGACAAGTTTATCCCCACCATTCCTACTTCTGCTAAGCACAGAGAGGATGGTACATCTCTTTTAGGTTTCTGGAAGGTTTGCAAGAAGCAACAGGTTAGGAGGCCTAGGTTTACAACGCTGATGCGAGGCACTAAAGGACCTGACTCTTCCCTTCCCTGCAGCACGTGGTGGGGAGTGGGTGCCCATGCCAGGGTCTCTGCTCAGGGCAGGGACTACAGAGATCCCCTGCCCACGCAGGCCCCAAGTCTTGTCTTAAGGTTTAAATGGGTGCCAGCATTGGTCCTCCCTCCTTCCCCTCTACCTGCCTCTCACTGCAGCTCTGACCCCTGCGCTGACCTGTTTCCCAGCAGCTGCCCGGAGCAGTGCGCCTCCCTGGCAGGCGAAGTCCAGTCCTTCTTCTTGAACGCACCGGGGAGGTGAGGGCGCGCTCTCCGGCCAGGGTGGCCCAGCTGGCACTCCTGGAAGACCCGCCCAGCCCCCTGCACTTCAGAGCAGCTCCAATCCTGCTGGCTCCCAGGCTCCCACATCCCCCTGCCTTTCCCTTTCCTTTTTTTTTTTTTTTTTTTTTTTTTGGCTTGGAGAGAATTGGACCCCTTCCCACCGCCCCCCTACACAAACTCCGCCTTAAAGGCATCCCTGAGCTGCCGCCAGGCTCTGGGTCCGTTGCTGGCTTCACCCCCTTTCCCTTCCGGGCCCCCTCCTCCATCACTGAGGCACTATCTGGTCGCTTTGACTTCGGAGCCCTTCCTCCGTTTCTCCCCACCCTGCCTGGTGCTGCCTCCAGGCCCAGCGCATCCCGCCCGGGCGCTGTCGCTTTAAGCCGGTTCCCCGCCGCCGCGCCGCTCCCTGGCCGCTTCGGGAGCTCCCGCCGCCTCTCCCGCTTCTCCTCCTCTCGCGCTGCTCCTCACCCTCCTCCGCCTCCTCCGCCTCCTCCGCCTCCTCCGCCTCCTCCGCCTCCGCCGCCTCCTCCTCGCCGCCGCAGCCGCCCCGCTCCCGCTCAGCTCCTCGCAGCCTCGGTGCACCGCAGCCATGGCCGACATGAAGACGGGCATTTTCGCCAAGAACGTCCAGAAACGAATCAACCGCGCGCAGGAAAAGGTCAGAACAGGCGGCGGTGCAGGCGGCGGGATGCGGCGCGAGGGCCTCGAGGGCCCGGGGAGCGGAGCGGGCAGGCGGCGGGGCAGGGCCGCCGGGGGCGCGGGGACGCCCTGCCCTGCGCCGCGGGGACTGCAGCGGGCGCCGCCGGCGGGTCGGGGCGCTGCGGGCCCGGAGCGGGCGGGAGGCGGGACTCCCGGGGAGCGCGACCCGGTCCCCGGGGCGCGGGGTCTGCCGAGCCCCCAGCTCCCACGCCCCCCGCGCGGCTGGCAGCTCTGCCCGCTCTGCAGGCGGCGCCCGCGCCCCGGGCTGAGCGCACCTGCCCCCGGAGCCCGCTCCCCGCTCGCCCGCAGCCGCCCGTAGCGATGCGCCCGCGGGTTCGGGCGGGAGATTGCGGCAGCTGTCCTTTCTCTGCGGGGATTTACTGGCTACGGAGCGCGGCCGAAACGAACAGTTTATTTAGCACAGAAGATACCCCCAAATCTGTTCGGATCAATAGAACTGATCGGGGAAAATCCCGCGGATTTAATGCAGTGCCGGGGCGTGAATCCTGGAGTTCAATCCATGCCCGCATACACAGGCTCCCCCCTCCCCGTCGTTTTTGATCTCTCTGTATGTGCCCCCTTTGGCGCCGGTGACCTCTGGAAGGTCAGAAGTAAATCTGACCCGAGCCTAACAGTTCTGCTCTGCACATTTTTGTGCAAAGAAGGGCGTTTTATTGCATTAAAAAAAATCCGTATTGCACGGGTTGGTTCCCTGTTGCTTCACAAGACCCTCAGTTGCTTGGTCGGTGATGTATTTTTCGCACCCAGGGATGCATGTCCACGAGTGGATCCCAGGCTCGTTCCACACAGCCCCGAGCAGTGGGAGCGGTATTGATGGCACCAGGCACAGGGCTGGCCTGGCTGCCCGGAGACGTCTTATCATGAAGACCTTGCGGGCCCTGGGGTCCCCATGTGTGTCCTGAGCAAAGGACGTTCATGGGCTCGCTTGAGCGCTGGACTTGAAAATGAACACGGGCGAGTGAACTCCATGGTGCCTGTCAGTCCAGCTGTGCTCTCTCTTTCACGTGGCAGGGTTTTCCATCCCTGGGATGCTGGGTACCTAGCACTTCCCTGTGTTACTGAAAGATTGACTGCATTGCTCTGTGACAGGCTCGGCTGCCCCCCACTTCCTGCTGACCTAGAAGCTGAGCTGAACGGGGCCCTGGTCCCTTTGCCTGTCCCTAGGCTGAGCCTGGGTGGCTGCCCCTGGTCCCTCCCTCCGCACATGCACACTCTCAGTGCAGTAAGAGGATTGTATTTCTTTTAATATCTAGCCAAGCTCATCCTGAGCTAACCGGGGTCCTCTCCCGCTACTCCTTCAGCAGTTGAATTAGCAAGGCTCCTGCCCCCCGACTAGCCCCTGGCTACTTGTCCAAAAGGTAGCCAGGATCTACTGGGATGGGAGCCAGGTTTTGTCATCATTTTTTCATACTTCCTTTTACCCACTTGTGGGTATTCTCCCACAAGTTATTCAAGTGATTAACTTGAATCTTTGGACTGAAGCTTTTCATTGAATCCACTTTCCATCTGTGAAGGAATTTAGCGATACAGTCTGCTTTTCACATATTATTTCTTAATCTAGGTCACCAGCTGTTGATATGCCAAAAATAAATGAAAAGAAAGCGGAATGTGTCTTACAGAGCCCGTATGAGTTGTTGAAAACTCCCTTTTTCATTAGGAAGGTTAGGTGTGCATCATGATTGCAGTTGTGGCCGGTGCTCACTCTTCTGTGGGAGAGGGGGTGAGGGAGCCTTGCCCAGGGCTTCCAGTGTGCGGTTTTCTTCACGGGCAGAAGTTGCTGACGAGAAGTGCCTGTTGCACCTTGTTAGGGGGTTAAGACACCAAGAGGCTGGGAATATAGGTTCTGCCTTTGGGTAAGCTCTGTGCCCTTCGCCTATTAACCTAAGGGGAAGGGGCATGTGTGAGGCCAGGGAAGGGAGCCCAGCCAAGCCCAAAGGAAGCTACTGGAGAATGGAAAGCACGCTATCGTGCAGGCTTCGCTAGATGTCATCCCCAGTGGTTCCTTCTCTTTTGCATTTTTGTCTCTTCCTCTTCTCCAGCGCACAGGCACTCCATCGTAATAACTGTGTGCCACACATGTTCTTAAAACCCTTTCTCCTTGTTTTTACAACCAAAGTTTCTAAAAAGAGAGTCCACTCCTTTGGCTTTCTCATTATCTGTGCTCTCCCTAACAGCTTGCATGATTTTAGCTTCAAATGCACAAGTGCAACTACTCTGAGAGGTTTTTTTATGAATGTGAAATATATATATTTTTTTCTATTGAAAATCCATAAAAGTTCACTGGAGACAGAATGAAATATGCATATAGGCTAAAAAACAACAACCCTGCAACAAATTAGGCCATTCATAATTCTACCACCCAGGGATTTCACTATCCTTTGATGTGTATCCTAGTAGATCTTTTCCCATCTGTACATTTATACAACTAAAATGTAGACTTATACTACAGTAGTTCCCCCTTACTCTTGGTTTTGCTTTGTGTGTTTTCAGTTGCCCATGGTCAACCACAGTCTGAAAATATTAAAAATGGAAAATTCCAGGAATAATACATAAGTTGTATGTCAGACATTATTGTGGGGATTATGATGAAATCTTATCTTCCTGCTCTGTCTTGCTCGTGATGTGAATCATCCCTTTGTCTAGTGCAGTGATGGCGAACCTTTTGAGCATTGGCATGTCAGCATTTTGAAAAACCTTAACTCTGGTGCCGTGTCACATATAGAAATTTTTTGATATTTGCAACCATCGTAAAACAAAGACTTATATTTTTGATATTTATTTTACATATTTAAATGCCATTTAACAAAGAAAAATCAACCAAAAAAATGAGTTTGCGTGTCACCTCTGACACGTGTGTCATAGGTTCGCCATCACTGGTCTAGTGTCTCTACCTGTGTACATGGTATCATAGTGCTTGTGTTCAAGTAACCTCTATTGTCTGAAGGTCAGTAGTAGCCCTAATACTATGTCACAATGCCAACATCATTCACCTCACTTCATCTCATCTTGTGGGCACTGCGTCATCTTACATCATTACAAGAGGAGAAAGGGTGAGTATCTATATATATAGAAGCCTAAGCGACCGTTAGGATCGAATGACCATAACAGCCGGTCAACCAATCAGGACGAGCAGCAGTGAAGCTGCTCCTGGCCCCGGTTGGAGCTGCTCCCCAGCCGCCTCCGCTCCAGCACTGCTACATCCCTTGGACCGCAGGCGGGGATAGGCCGAAACCCAGCAGTCCAACATCGCCCTCGGGGTCCCTGATAGCGAAGGAGCGCAGCCCAGGCTGAGGCACCCACCTGTGCACGAATCTGTGCACCAGGCCTCTAGTAGTACCGTAAGATATTTTGAGAGAGATCACATTCACATGACTTTCATTACAGTATATTGTTATAATTGTTGTTTTAGTATTAGTTTTTGTTGTTAATCGCTTACTGTGCCTAACTTGTAAATTAAAATTTATTATTGATAGGTATGTATAGAAAAAAACATAGTATATATAGGGTTCAGTATTGTCCTCGACTTCAGGCCTCCACTGGGTGTCTTGGAATGTATCCCCCATGTATTACAGGGGAATATTATTATATTGTTTTGTAAGCTGTTTATTTCATTTAATAATCATGAACATTCCTCAATACATGTATATTTTCAATCAACATTTTATTTTTTTAAAATACACTTTTATGTATTTCAGAGAAGAAGGGAGGAGAAAAAGATAGAAACTTCAATGATGAGAATCCCCTGCCGGGGATTAAGCCTGTAACCCAGGCATGTGCTCCACTTAGCAATTGAACTGTGACCTTCTGGTTCAGTGATGGCGAACCTTTTGAGCTCGGCGTGTCAGCATTTTGAAAAACCCTAACTTAACTCTGGTGCCATGTCACATATAGAAATTTTTTGATATTTGCAACCATCGTAAAACAAAGACTTATATTTTTGATATTTATTTTATATATTTAAATGCCATTGAACAAAGAAAAATCAACCAAAAAAATGAGTTTGCGTGTCACCTCTGACACGCGTGTCATAGGTTCGCCATCACTGTTCTGGTTCATAGGTCGGCACTGAGCGACCAATGAGCGACACTGGCTGGCTGAATAGTATTGGAATGCATCGATTTTATCGAATCCCTTATATTTTGGACATTCTGTTTTCAGTGTTCCTGTTTATAAATAAAAACCAGTGAGAACATGAGTAGGGGAAATGTATGCACACATCCTTAAGCAACTCCTTAAATAAATTTTTAGAAGAAGAATTATTGTTCCAAAGGTACACTCATTTTTATCATAGCTAGATTGCCTTTCAGAAAGATTATATCAATTTATTTTCTCACCAGCAGTCAATGACACACTTGCCAACTCTGGATAATAAAATTAAAAACACTCTTTAGCTATGTCATTGGAAAAAATTAGTTTCTTTTTATTTCATTTGTTTAAATTTTAGAAACTGAACGTTATTTTTTTTATATTTCTACATTTTTCATTTGCCAACTTTGTGTTTATATTTTTTCCCATTTTGCGTAATATTTCCTTGTTATTTGTTAGGGCAAATCTTATTAATCCTGAAGATTGCAAACATTTTTTTCTTCCTTTTCTATTTACCTTTTAATTTTTTGATAATTTTTTCTGACATAGAGAATGTTTATGTTTTATGTATATATATGCAAGTTTCAGGTCTGTGTGGACCTAGGGGCTCAACCACCGATATCAGGGCTGAAGAGCTCATCTCTTATCTCTGCTGTGCATCTTGTCAGCCCCATTCTTGGGCAAGTAATTCTCTTTTGATGGCAAGATGGCTCCCAGCAGTTCTAAGTAATAGAATGTCTATGCAGGGAGCTCCTCAGTATAGCCCTTACTGGCCCAGGTGGACCTTATGACTATCTCTGAAAGAAAAAAAAAATCTCTCTGGACAAGGTCCAGGACCATAAGTTGGATTGGGCTTGAGTCACACTTTTTTTTTTTTTTTTTAATAGTTTCTCTGTTGTGCTGAGTTGGTTCCATTCTTCAGTCCTCTTTTCCACAAAAATGTATTAAATTCTCTCATCCACTAATGATGCATCTGCTGTTTTTATCCTTACATGTTTATACCATTTTTTAATCTCTTCATTCTAATTTTAGTTGGATTTTAGGAAGAGGTAGAAATAAACACATGTAGTCAGTCTGTTTACCCAACCTTTTTACTGAAACATTTTATCTGCCCCAAATGATATATATATATATAAAAGGCTAATATGCAAAGTGTCCCTCCGCCCATCCAACCAGTCGCTATGGTGCGCACTGACCACCAGGGGGAAGACGCTCAACACAGGCGTTGTCTTGGCAGTGGCGGTTCTCAGGCTTCTTGAGTGACGCACCCTGAAACCCGAGAAGAGGAACCCTATTCCTCGCGAGGCCACGTGATTCCACCTTCGGCTGTGGGTTATGTTGTTGCTGGGGCACTGTCGGCCCGAATCTGGTTTACTGCACACGTGTGTTTGCATTCCACACCCTGTACGACAGCAACTTTGCAGAGTGCCCTCTCCCACTCTGGGACCCCCTGGGGGATGTCGGAGAGCCGATTTTGGCCTGATCCCCACAAGCCAGGATGAGGGACCCCACCTGCCAGAGGGACCCCGCTCACTCCACAGATGCTGGGGAGGGGCCCTGGGAGGTTGGCTCCAAGGCGTGTCCAGCCCATCTCGCCCAGTCCCGCCCCGCCAGCCACCTCCTAATTAATTTCCTTTCAATGTGCTCGAATCCGTGCACCAGGACACTAGTTATTAAATAATAGTCTTAGGTGTAATTTTTTCATGCATTATATCTTCCCAACTAGATTGTAGGTGCTTGAGAACAAGGATAAAATGTCTTGTGACTTGTGGGTATTCAAGTGATAATGTATTGAATTGACTTTCTATGTTCTTACTTGTTTATACCCCACACCTGCAAACACATTGTCTTAAAGCATCCTTCCACATTACTTTTTCTCTAACTTTTGTGCAATTATCATACGGGTTTCACTGTTTATCACTGTAATTTGCATTCTCATTTCGTAAAGGCAGGGAAGAGAGAGAGAAAAAGAGACACATCGATGTGAAAGAGACACATTGATTGGTTGCCTCTCACATACACCCTGAGTAGGACCAGGGGTTGAACCTGCAACCTAGGTGCGTGTCCTTGAATATGTGCTCCATCAATATTAGGTTGAACTGTGCTAAATTGTCATGTCCCAATATTGATTGTGTGATACGGCAAGAAACAATGTAGTCTCCTTACTCAATGATGTGACATTTGTGGGTTTTTTGATTGTTGCCTTGATGACGCCCACATTTAGGTTCGTTCTCAAAGAGAAACAGGTGGGTGGTGTTTGTGTGTGCATGTACTTATGTGCATGTGTGTGTATGTGTACAAAAAGAATGGGGGGAGGAAGACCCTGGTCTGTAGAGGAGAGTCTTCCCATGGGGCCCAGGGCCTTGTCCGTACAAGAGTAGCTCATATGACTTTGTTTACATTGAAGGGCAGTTTGGAGACAGAGTCTCTGAGGCATAGCCATGGTTTTCCCGAAGATCATTGAAGACTTCCTTGTTGCCTACTTCTATATTGTACAAGCTTATACCTTTTCTTCCAAGACCATTTTGTATGGCTGCATTCGAAATTGCCAAAATTAAAAATAATACTTATGAGGACATTCTTGACAGAATATATTTTTTTTTACACTCAAACTCACGTGTACCCATGCATCCTTTTTTCTCCAGGAATGAATATAATAGGGATTCAGAACTGTAGGGACTCAGATTTTTTTTTGATTTTTTTTTAATTTTTATTATTATTATTAGTTAAGGTATTACAAATGTGTCCTCATCCCCCCCCATTAACCCCCAACCTCCCCCCCACACACACACTCATGCTCCCATCCCCCTGTTGTCCATGTCCATTGGTTTGGCTTATATACATGTATACAAGTCCTTCGGTTGATCTCTTCCCCTTACCCCCGCCCTCCCCTACTTGGGACTCAGATTTTAACATTAGTAAAAGTTACTATTCTTCTTTACAACTTAGCATAGTGTGTGTGTGTGTGATTTGTAAGTCATATGTTAAAAGTCAGCTTATCTGTGGACCAATACAACTTAATATGCCTGAAATACTTGTACAAACAATATGGCCCACTTTCGTACCCACTCTGGATCCCATCTATTTGAATATTCAGTTAAATGGTTTTGACATCCCATCCAATATATCAGGAGAACCTCTTACTCCTCCCCGGAGTCCTTCTCTGGTGATGTGTTCAGAAACCCCACGGGGCGTTTCCCCTCTGCAGAAGTCAGTGGTTTTCACTCTGTGCATATGACAATTGGTCCCGAAAGGTCCCCAAAGCATCCAGATGCCACTCCTGTCCCTGGCTGAGCACGTGGGGAACCCTGTGCACAGTGCCCTCTCTGATGGTTCTCATGGTTAAGGCCGAGGCAGGAAGCCTCTCTGGTCAGGGTTATTCTCAACTGCCGGCACTACATGGCCCAGCGCGCTGGCGCTCCAATCGTCTCAGCTCTTTATTAATGGTCTCATCGCCTCCACACTTGCACATATGCCCACAGCTTCCCCTGCCCAAGATTTCTTATGCTGCCAGGATCCTAAACTTAGGATTTTATCAAACACTGTACCTAGAGCTATTCATTCCACTCCACTCCACTCTATTCCGTTTTTAAGAAAATGCTCATGTGGGTATACATCAATTTAAAGCCTGCAATTTGAAAAACACTATCCTAAAGGAACTCTGGCATCCTTTTCTATAAGTTGGCTTTCTTTTTTTACCAGTTAGTCCATCCAAGGATGTGTATGTGTGTGTGTGTGTGTGTGATTAAGTTTCAAACAAAAATAATGTGAGGCACTTGGGAGGGGATGAGTATAGAAGGGAAAAGATGTTTTAAAAAATATGTTGTTCTGACTTTTTAAAGTTGGGAATTCTTATTTTACTGTTTAGACACAGTTTGTTTGTTTTTTTAATTTTCTAGCCATTTATACTAGGGGGCATCTGAGTAGAACTCCAGAGAAAATAAGTGGGCTGTGGAGTTCTGTGAAGGGGATAACAGATGTAAAGATTTCTGTGTTGCTGATATAATTTTCCAGATATTCTCAATAATAGCTGACATTTACATAATGAAAGTGCCATTATCATAGAGTTCAAAGAATTTACCAATGAAAGATTGTTATAAGACTATATACATAGTATTATGCAAAATTAAAGTGGTAGTAATCACTATTTCCTGAGAATACATCATGGGCCAACTTTTAATGTAAAAGTGTTTAAACTTCATTCTTATTGATTCAAAATCTAAATTTAAGTGTGGTATTTAAGTGGATGTACTTCCTGAATACATTTGTGCAAATTTCTTATTAGGAATGATGTTGGATAAAGCTATGGATGAGATCTTACTTTTGAAATAGTTGCTATGATATAATCATATATCACATTTGATTACCCTGAAGCTACTTAGAACAGATGTACAAAAATTAGCAAACCACCATTTTGGTCATTTCCACCTTATTCTCATATAGGTATTTAGTGGAAAGTTTAGTTCAGAAGTGGAAAGAACCTTAAAGTGCTTATAATAATTTAATAAAATACACATGGGCCCATGCCTAGATGCAGTTTTATTATGGCACCTAATGCTTCTTGAATAAAGGATGCTAAATTTGCATACTCTAATAGTTGTGTATTCTTGTGTGAAGTCAATCTGGTAGAATCAATTCATTCAAGTCATTTATTAAGAATTTAATGTGTGAAAGGCACTTGCTAGATATTTGTAATAAGCAGTCAACATAGATATTGAGCATATAGACAAGGAAGTCCACTACATGGGAGAACATATTTGTCAATGTTATCTCCGATAAGGGTTTAATCTCCAACATTTACAGGGAAACTCATACAACTTAACAAAAGGAAGATAAACAATCCAATTAAAAAATGGGCAAAGAACCTAAATAGACACTTTTCAAAAGAGGACATTCAGAAAGCCAAGAGACGTATGAAACATGCTCAAAGTCACTAATCATCCGAGAGATGCAAATCAAAACAACAATGAGGTACCCCCTCACACCTGTCAGAATGGCTATCATAAACAAATCAACAAACGACAAGTGCTGGAGAGGATGCGGAGAAAAGGGAACACTTGTGCACTGCTGGTGGGAATGCAGACTGGTGCAGCCACTGTGGAAGACAGTATGGAGTTTCCTCAAAAAATTAAAAATGGAACTCGCATTTGATCCAGTAATCCCACTTCTAGGAATATATCCCAAGAAACCAGAAACACCAATCAGAAAGGATGTATGCACCCCTTGTGTTCATAGCAGCACAATTTATAATAGCTAAGATTGGGAAACAGCCTGAGTGCCCATCAGCAGATGAGTGGATTAAAAAACTGTGGTACATCTACACAGTGCAATACTACACCGCTATAAAAAAGAAGCAACTTTTACCATTTGCAACAGCATGGATGGAACTGGATTCCATTATGCTAAGTGAAATAGCCAGTTGGAGAAAGATAAATATCACATGATCTCACTGTATGTGGGATATAATGATCTACATAAACTGATGAACAAAAATAGATCCAGAGACCAATGGCAGGGGAAGCGGGGGAGTTAGAGATCAACCAAAGGACTTGTATGCATATATATTAGCATAACCAATGGACACAGACACTGGGGCAGTGGGGACTTGCCCTCGGTGGTGGGAGTGGTGGTGGTGGGGTCAATCGGGGGAAAAGGAGACTTATGTAAGAATTTAAACAATAAAAAAATTAAAATGAAGATTACAAAAAAGAGAGATAATAAACCAGAAAAAAAAATACCCATGCTTAAAATAGCCTACTTAAATTTCAAATAAATCAGCCAACATCCAGGCCAAATGGCTTATTAGGAATATTGTATAGCATGGAAGGTTGGATTCTGCGTAATCTAATTCTGTAAAAAATATATGCCTTTAGAGTACTGCCCATTAATGCATCAATCACAAAGGTAGAAGACTTGCCTCAAAAAAACTGCTGCATATTTTTGGTAGGTGACAGGAGGGTGGGTGAGTTTGGTACATCTATTTCATCCATGTTGTTATGGGGTGAATAGTAGTGAGACTGCAAAACGTGCCTAGTAGAAAATGAGGTGAAAACTCAAGAGGATGATTTTGGTCTCCTGTGGAGGCAGACCCATATTCTAGAAACTAGACCATTGGATTCTAAGTTTAATTTTTTTAAAGAAGCATTTTGTTGAAGATTTATGTGTCTCTATTCTTAACATATATTGTTTTGTAGTTTTTGTGTGATGTCTTTGTCTTTTTTAAAATAATTTTTTTTATTTTTCAATTATAGTTGACATACAATATCATATTAGTTTCAGGTGTATAACCCAGTGATTAGACATTTATGTAACTTACTAAGTGGTCCCCCACGCAGATTCATCACCGTCCTCCAGCACCTCACTGAGTACTTTCCCGGTGGGATTAGCCAAGGTAAGATACCAACATGAAATTGGAGGGTGTGAGGAGTGTTTCTCCACTGCTCCTTCCTTGCTATACCACTGCCTCTCTGGCAGTAGCTGTGTTCCTAGCTGTGTTCACTGGGCCCCTCCTCCAAGGTGCCTGTCCTGCCTGGACTTCAGAAACACAAATTTGTCTCCTGTGAACTTCTTGCTGTGCTGTTTCTGTGTGCTTTGTCATCTCATTTGTTCGCATAACCGTGCCCACATGTTTTTCAGCAGTCTCTCCATATGATCCATTTAGACTGAATTCTCTTTCCTGCTGGGTTCCTAACAGTTACATTTTAAAATCCATGTGTGTCATGATTTCTAAGCCTCACCCTAACCCTGCAAGGCATTACTAACATTATTAACCCATTTTCAGATAAGCACATATGCCCTAGACCAGCCGTGGGCAAACTACGGCCCGCAGGCCAGATCTGGCCTGTTTGAAATGAATAAAACTATTGAAAAAAAAGACCGTACCCTTTTATGTAATGATGTTTACTTTGAATTTATATTAGTTCACACAAACACTCCATCCATGCTTTTGTTCCGGCCCTCCGGTCCAGTTTAAGAACCCATTGTGGCCCTCGAGTCAAAAAGTTTGCCCACCCCTGCCCTAGACAATATATCCAAAGTCACACACCTAGTTAGTCACAGAGTTGGGATTAAAACTCTTTCCTATTTTCATTTAAATTTGTAAACAGATCCTCCTTCCAAAGACTAATTTTATTTAAATATAAATAAGACTTTCATGTCAGCTGTCTTATGAGCATATTGATTAAGTGTAAGCCCTCATTTGGAAAGAGAATTTGTTGAAATCCACAAAGAAATTGTGGAGTTGCTACTCTAAAAACACACGAAGACCTACCCCCGACTCTCACTGTAAGACCTCTCCCCCCTCCATGTGTACTTCTTATCTCTAGCCCTGAACAGGCGACCTTCTCTGCCCTCCTGAAGGCTTTGTGATTATCAATGTGAGGAGCACCGTCCTGCTGCCCTGCAGGTGCTGGACCTGCGGCACCACAGACGCGGCTGCCGGGCTGCACCTGTGACGTCGGGGCCCAGTGGAAGTGGCTAGTTCTACCCTCAGTGCTCAGAACAGTGGGCACTAAGGATGGCTTGTAGCCTGACATTCCTGGGGGAAAAAAAGACAAAGAAAAAGAAGCACCTTCCTATTTTTAATGTTGTATCAATTTCTGCACCTTGTAGTTTGAGGAGGGAGGTTGCTTGTCTCCATTTTGTTCTCTTTCTGGACTTTTCTCTTTGTCTTTCATTTGGGATGTGTTTCTCATCTCCTCCCTCTGGCTTTCTCCCCGTGCTTGTTTCTGTGTATCAGGTAGTGCTGCCGTGTCTCCTGGTTTTGGTAGGGTGGCCTTAGGCAGCAGGTGTCCTGTGGGGCCCAGTGCACAGCCTCCACCAGCATCCCAGCAGGAAGCTCTAGGTACCCCTTCCCCCTTCCCATCCTCCCGTGTGGGCTGTGTGCACCCTCCTGTTGTAGTTGAGCCTTGACTGCTGTTGGCACGTCAACGGGAGGGATGGACCCCAGGTCGTCAGGTGTGAGGACCATTGGAGACTACAACAGAGGAGATGCTGTGCAGGGGCCCACCTCACAGAGCAGAGCTCACTCCACAGGACTCTGGTGCCCAATGAGTCTCTTACTTGCATGTTGCTCATAAAGGTGGTTGGGTGGTGCGTGGGTGTCGTCTGAAGCTGTGCACTGGGTGCAGTGGTTCTGGAGCCTCCTGGGAGGTGCAGGCCAAGGACAGCTGCTGCCGGTGCCCTGCTTGGGGCCACCCATCATGAGCTACAAAGAGATTAGCAGATGGTTACCACTCATGCTGGGCTGGAGGTGCCAGGGAGAGGCTGAGCTGCAAGCTGAGGTTAATATCTAGGAGTGGAATTGCCGATTCATTGGGGTAATTATTTAGCATCAAGAGATAGTGCCAAAAAGTTTTCTAAAGCAGTGTACCACATTTGCACTCCCATCAGCAATTGTGAGAGTTTGAAGGCCTGTATCTTCAAATGGTAAGTTTGGTGTTGAAAACTAAGTTGTGTTTGTTCACTGCTGTATCCCCATAGGACTCATATCCTTTGATAAATGAATGATTTTTATCTTTATACTTTTTGCACATAATCATAGGAACATTCCAACTGATGTGGCAGGGAAATGAGATGGAAGGAGCCTGGGTCCTTCACACTACGGAACCACTATAACCTCCTGGGCTACGTACATTAGAACAGTTGCATGACAGCAAAGAGAATTCTGTCTCTGTAGAAGCTTCTGTGGTTTTTTTTTTCTTTTTCCTATAGCTAAACTTCTGTACTAAGGTTTAGTTTGAACCGTTTGAAAGTGCCATTTTTTTTTGTGAATCAAAAATTGTCAAATATCATTAACTTGATATAGTTCAACGTAAAAACACACAATCATTTGATCATTATTTTGCACCCACTGTCCGCAGAAGCATACTGTAAAAGTAGAGAGTGTTTTATGAAAGATGCAAAGATGACTCAGACACGGTGGAAAAATACTCTCAGTACAGAACACGGGATAATGAGCAGGTGCTTGATAACTTAGAAATTATTCAGATTCTGTCTGTTGAAAAGATTGATCCTTTTAGTTAAGACCTCCTGGGTTAGCATGTAAGATATTTTCATTCTAATTAGTTGGAAGGCAGCCACCTTCGCAGCCAAATATATCAATGGTTGGCCTTGAGGTTTGACCTTGGGTGGTATTTTCATGTGCATTTGATGTGAATGGCCCACCTACCTGCATTGTGTCCTGTGCCAGTGGTAGGCACGGATGATGCTGTCAGGGGACTGTTTAGAGCTGGTCATGGTATTTTAAAAAGGGCTACTTTTATTTTCTTGTATTTTT
The DNA here is from genome assembly GCF_014108235.1 of Myotis myotis. Taxonomy (NCBI): domain Eukaryota; kingdom Metazoa; phylum Chordata; class Mammalia; order Chiroptera; family Vespertilionidae; genus Myotis; species Myotis myotis. Next base: position 10,891,502 of record NW_023416315.1, read on the forward strand.
CAATGAGACAACTTAGTGCTTTATGTTTGCAATCCTCCTTTAGAATAGATAGCAAAAAGAGGATCCAAGTATATACTCCACACATCTATTTGAGCCAAATGGGGAAGTGAAAACCTGGTACATAACATATATTTCCTTTGGTCACATGCAAGTTTGCTAAAGAGGTGCCCCAGACCACAGGTGGAGACAAAATTACGAAGTATTTTGCTCTTCTCGGACTGGCTTATTTCAGTTATTGTAATGTCTTCAGGGTTCATCCATGTCGTCACATTTGCAGAATTTTCTTACTTCTTTGTATTTTAAGGCTGACTAATATTCCATTGTATGTACATACCCACATTTTCCTTATTCATTCATCCGTTGATGGACATTTAGGTTGTTTCCACATCTTGACTATTGTGAATAGCGTTGCAATGAACATGGGTGTGTAGACATCTCTTTGAGATCCTGATTTCGGTTCTTTTGGATAAATACCCAGAAGTGGGATTGCTGGATTATTGAACCTACACTGGCTGTTGCTGCCTCGCTTCTGCTTTTTTTTCAATTTCTGCTCTCCTATTCTGTTACTCTGTCGTTATGTTCCTTGACTCTTTTCTATATGTGCTCATAAGATAAAATTAAATTATACTTTTTGATTACTATATTACTGAATAGTTTATGTATCCTTTCAATTTAAAAAGCCAGTAAAAATGGACAGAACCATGTTTAAAACATGGCTCTTCCAAATTACTTGTTGTTTAGTTAGGGAGAAGTCATTTATTTTTTGTAAATTTCACTTTCCTCATTTGTAAAACACTTAAAGGGTTATTGAAAAGATTAGACGGGTTTGGGTCAGTGATTAGAGTGTTGGCCTGCAGACCAAAGGGCTGCAGGTTTGATTCCTGGTCAAGGGCTCAGCTGCAGGCTCGATCCCAGGCCCAGTTGGGGCGAGTGTGGGAGGCAACCAATCGATGTGTCTCTCTTACATCTATGTTTCTCTCTCCCTCTTCTCTTCTCTTTCTTTCTTTCTTTCTTTCTTTCTCTTTCTTTCTTTCCTCCCTCCCTCCCTCCCTCCCTCCCTCCCTCCCTCCCTCCCTCCCTCCCCCCCTCCTTCCCTCCTTTCTTTCTTTCTTTCTTTCTTTCTTTCTTTCTTTCTTTCTTTCTTTCTTTCTTTCTTTCTTTCTTTCTTTCTTTCTTTCTTTCTTTCTTTCCTTCCTTCCTTCCTTCCTTCCTTCCTTCCTTCCTTCCTTCCTTTCTCTCTCTCTCTCTCTCTCTTTCTTCTTCCTCTTTACTCTCTAAAAAGAATCAATGGAAAAAATATCTCCTTGTGAGGATTTAAAAAAAAAATTAGTAGATGATGCAAGCACAATGTCTAAGCACAGAGCCTGAGATACAGCATAACTTCTCTATACATTGCAGGTACTATTTTTTTTAAATCGTGTAAGTTGAGCCTGTTGCATTTTCTTAGAATAAACGAACTTAATTGGCTTTTTACTTGCATGTGCCCTTCTATGGATTTTTCTTTTCTGCAAGCCATTGGATTTCTTTTATATTATGCCCTTCTCCCCATTCTCCCCCTTTCACTGGTTTTCAAACAGAGTAAGTTTTTAGAAAATGGCTATGGAATGGATGTCTTCAGTCTGATCTATAGCTAAGTTTCCTCTTTAAGAATAGTTAGTTTACAATTATGAATGTAATACATGTTCATTGCTGAAATGCACCTATATTCCATTAACTAGGGATAACCACTCTTTAAATATGTACATACCCTATACCATATGACTCTGGTTTTCTTGAGAAGGAATGAAATGAAGAACATTGAGATTATAGAGACCATAGTTGTTGGGTTTTTGGGTTTTTTTTTTTGCTTTTTTTTTGTTTTAGGCGCTTGTAGAATGTGGTTTTCATGGCTGCAGTAGGGATGGACCATTGCTTGAAGCACATTCCTTTGACTGGGCTCCTGGAATTCTAGGGATGGCCTCAGGCAGCCTCCATGTGCCAGATATTTCTGACAAAACGCCTAGAAGTGTTCTGAGTCAATGGCTGCTGCTGCTGAGCCTGGGCAGGAGATTTCTGGATCTCATCAAGCATCAGGAGGGAGGAGGGAGCCTAGCAGCTGTTTCTCAATCTGGCTTTGAGGGGCCTCATTGGCACTAAGTGAACAGAAATACAAGACAATCTCTATGGAAGAAGAGAGCCCTTGTACATCCAAAGGCGGCTGTGCCTAGCCCCCATGTGTGCTGCCCACGTATTCCTGCCTGTGCTGACTTTGATCCTGTTAACTGGCCCTGGACTAGTTCCTGTTTAAGAATCAAGCTTGAAAGCAGAGGGCCGATTTCAGCAGCCTGCCTCTCCCTCAGCCTTGTAATTTGATGATTAGCCTCTTCTTACCAGTCATCTTACCTTTCAAGTGAATGAGGTTGGTGCCAAGAGCCGATGGGTCTTTTACCAAAGCTTGGCTTTTGCTTGAACTAATGCTCTTGGCTTCATGATTATTTATTATTGATGACATACGGCCCAGTTCATATAGTAACAAAAAGAAAATACTCATTTAAGCTGCCCGTTACGTTGCTGAGAAAACACACTTAACCTTTCTCGCCACCTGCTTTTCTGCAGGAACGTTCCTCATGGAGGCTTGCCAAGGGGAGCTGGAAAGATTGAGAGAAAATGGTCCTGGCATGATTTTGATCGCCGACGCAGGCCGGCGTGTGGATTAAAAGGATTTGCTGCTGAAGCATTTTTATTTTGCATAAGAGAGAGGCAAGCAGAACACTTTAATCTGCTGGTCACAGCATCTAGTGACCAGGCCTTCCCCTTGATTTATTTGGATGTGGTCCTCATCTCTGGGTCTCTGGTTTGATGTCGGTATTGATAATCGGTGTTGGTAGTGGCAATTAGTGGCATCAGTTTATTGGGAGATGGAGGAGATACATGACAGAGATAAAACTATCAGCCTTTTTTTAAAAAAAAATCTGGGGATGTTGGGGGTGCTGATCAGGATAATAGTTATAGCAATTGCCACCGAATGGAAAAAGCCTGGACAGAGCTCAGAGTGAAAAATTAGGAAGACAGGGAGCTACTCAGTGAAGAAGAGGTAGAAGAAGGAGGTAAGAGAGGAAATTTATAATTTAATTTTCACAACAGTATTGGAAGATAGAGAGCTTTACACTTATTTTTATAGATGAGACCATCAAGGTGCAGAGAGATAAAGTGGCAAATAGTAAGAACAGCTGGTGTGACCTTGAGGTGGCATCTAGGAAGGCTGGCCCATGGATACATGCTCAGATTCCCACAGTCCTGCACACCTTCACAGCTCATGTCTTATGCAAGCCAACACAGGAGCCGTGACCACTGATTTTATGAGTGGCAACAAAAAATTGCTGTTCTATATCAGTTTTTTCACCAAAGCAGAAGATAAAAGAAAGTTCTGTTTTTTAAGTAATTTTCATAATGCTTTATAAATAGAGTTTTTAATAGATTTAATGTTTGTAACATTAGGAATTAGTCTCACAAAAGCCCAGATATTGCAAGTCTTAGATCCTTTAGTGGTATATGCAATTAAAATAAAATCCATTACCAGGAAAATGGTGCAAGTTCCTCCTTGTAGCATCTAGATACTCTGCACTTTCATTTTATTGTGCAGCCATGGAAATAGATGACTTAGTAGACACTAGATACAGGGGTGGGCAAACTTTTTGACTCGAGGGCCACAATGGGTTCTTAAACTGGACCGGAGGGCCGGAACAAAAGCATGGATGGAGTGTTTGTGTGAACTAATATAAATTCAAAGTAAACATCATTACATAAAAGGGTACGGTCTTTTATTTCAATAGTTTTATTCATTTCAAACGGGCTGGATCCGGCCCGCGGGCCGTAGTTCGCCCACGGCTGCACTAGAACATTCTCCAAAGATAGAAACAAAACCTCTTCGTTTCTCTCAATGCAGCTAGTTCTTGCTTCACTGGAGGCCCTAATGTCTTCAGGAAGGGCCGTCTCATACTGCTACAGTTGACTACTATAGCTTCTTGCATGCTGGCTTGAAACACTGCAACATACTCTGCTTTCAAAAATTGAAATGCATCACATCATTAATATATAACCCAATGTACATGTAACTATTGTAGCATTTTGGGTGTTCTGCTTTGGGAATTTCATTATAGTGGAGTTTATAACTACTAGTAAGAAAATGAAATCACACCTGCCAGAATGACTATCATCAGTAAATTAATACACAAGTATTAGTGAGGATGTGGAGAAAAGGGAACACTCATGCACTGTTGGTAGGAATGCAGATTGGTACAGCCACTATGTGGAGGTTCCTCAAAAAGTTAAAAACGGAATTGCCTTATGACCAGCGATTCCACTTCTGGGTATATATCGGAAGAAATCCAAGACACTAATTCTAAAGAATCTATTCACTCCTGTGTTCATTGCAATATTATTTACAATAGGTAAGATATAGAAGCAACCTGGGGTCCTGTCAGTAGATGAATGGTTAAAAAAATTGGTGGTACTTATATACAGTGGAATGTTACTTGTCCATAAAAAAATAATGAAATCGTACCATTTGTAACAATATGGATGGACCTAGAAGATAATTATGCTAAATGAAATATGTCAGACAGAGAAAGACAAATATATATAATTTCCCAAATGTGTAATCTAAAGAACAAAATAAATAAGCAAACAAACTCATAGATGCAGAGAACAGACTGATGGTTGCCAGGTAGGAGGGGGATTTAGGGGCTGGGTGAAAAAGGTGAAAGGATTAAGAATTACAAGTTGGTAGTTACAAAATAATCATGGGTTGTGAAGTATAGCATAGGGAATATGGTCAATAACTGTAGGATGCCAAGTGGGTGCGAGAAATATCGGGGAGACCACTTTGTAAAGCATAGAATTGTCTGACCACTGTATTGTACACCTGAAACTAATACAAAGTAATATTGGCTGTAAACTGTAATTGAAAGATAAAATATAAAATAAAATAAAAATCCTTTTTTAAAAAAAGGATATGAAGTGATTTTAAATGCTGGCTAGATTCTTTGGTATTGGGGGCAGCTTCTATAATTATTTGGGAACTTCAGAAATTAGTAGTGAAATTGAAAAAGTTTCAGTTGGTAGGATTCAGGACTTTTTTTGAATGTGTCACTTTTAAGTCACTATTCCATCAATAAATACTTACTGAGCCTTTTTGGACACCTCACTGCATAGTGGTTGTCATGGGAATCAGTGCCATTTGGAACAGTCACGGCAGTGCAGTGATTACAAGTATGGGGTTTCCCAAAGGAATTGAAAACAGGTGTTCCGACAAAAAGTTATTCATGAATATTCATAGCAGCATTAGTCATAATAACCAAAGGTAGAAGCAGCTCAGATGTCCATCCAATGAGGAATAAGCAAAAGTGGTATATACATACAATGAAATATTACTCATCTTAAAAAGAAATGTGCTCTGCCCTGACTGGTTTGGCTCAGTGGATAGAGCATCGGCCTGTGGACTGAAGGGTCCCAGGTTCGATTCCGGTAAAGGGAAAAAAAACAAAGGAATGTGTTCTGAGACATGCTACAACATGAATGAACCTAGAAAAGATTATGCTAAATGAAAGAAGCCAGATAAAAAAAGCCATTTATTGGATGAGTCTCTCTATATATGAAATATTCAGTATAGGCAAATCCATGCAGTTAGAAAGCACTCTAGTGGTTGCCAAGGGCTGGGGAGGAAGGAATGGGGTCTCATTGCTTAATGGGTCCATTTTTGGGGGCTTGAAAATGTTCTGGAACTAGATAGTGGAGATGTTGGCACACGGTATGAATGTATTTAATGTCACCAAATTGTCCATTTCAACTAGTTAACATGGCGAATTTCATGTTCTGTGAATTTTACACAATTTTTTAAAAAAGCAACAAAACAAAAACCAAAAGTATGGGGGTTGGAGTTGGACTGACCTGGGTTTGAGTCTTGGTTCTACCATTTATTTCTTACTGTGTGAGCTTGCGTGTGTTATGCAATCTCTGAGTTTCTGTTTCTTCACTTCTTCTCTAAAGGTAGCATTTTCTACACCACCCAGTCGTGAGGATTACGTGAGATAGGACATATAAGGGAGAGTGCTAGGCCTGTGGCGATGAAGCTGTTTTTAGTGGGGTTAGATTGCAAGTACTCAAAATAGCAATGTAGCCCTGGCCAGTTTTGCTCAGTGGATAGAACGTCGGCCCATGGACTGAAGGGTCACGGGTTCGATTCTGGTCAAAGGCACGCGCCTCCCTTGCAGGTTTGATCCCCAAGCGGGAGGCAACCAATCGATGTGACTCTCTCATATAGAAGTTTTTCTCTCTGTCTCTCCCCCTCCCTTCCATTCTCTCTAAAAGTCAATGGAAAAATATCCTCGGGTAAAGATTAATAATAACAACAACAACAGAAAGCAATGTAAATCCCAAAGGAATATTGATATTGGTTCAAAATTCTAAAATAAAAAGAGATATTAAATACATTCTTCTTTTAGGTTTCCATGGAGAGCTAGTGTGACCTCCAAAGACCCTTAGAAAGCACTAGAAATCTTTGCTAAAGTCTCCCAGAAGGGTGCCTAAGGGTGAGGGGGGTGGGGGGGATGAGTACATTGAATGATACACCACAGAATGTTCTGGAGGTGTTTTTTACCTCATCTAGTATTTCCCATTATCCCATTTACCATGGTGGTCTGGCCCCCTAAAAACTCTAATCTTCCTCTTGCCTTATTGCTCCACACTCAAACTTCAATCCCTGCTCCTCTGTTGTCTCCTCACCTTTCCTGTCTGGCTTCCCTCTCTCACCCTGGCTTCACTGCATACCTTTCTCACTGGGTACCACCTTGACCTCTGTCTAGGCTGCTTCAGTTTTGTAGCAATACCTACCCTGAGCAGTAGCCCCAAAGCCCTCAGACTTCAAAGAGGAAAAGTATCATTTTATCCCTGTCACAGGACATTTCTATTCATGTGGTAAATGTCCTTCATTAATCCCCACTATTCCTACTAGTAAAATGAATCCTCTGTGAATCCTTTGCCACTTTTATGAAGGATGGAGAAGTATTACTAAATGAAAATGCTAATCTATTTGACTTATACCTGTAAGTGGAGAAAACCATTAGATAAAAATGAAAGAAAATGGTATTCCTATAGACAGAAGGTGATGAAAAGAGGAAGGAGGAAAGATTTGAACAGCTCTCATTTGCTTTAGGCAACAAAGTCAGCCCTCATGGGCCCATCGAAAGGTGAAGGGTGAATGTAGTTCATGTGAGGTGGGATTTTATTATGGAGCTCCTGGTAATAATAATACTAAGAGCTAGCCTTTGGGTGACGATCTCATTCAGATCTCAGGAATCTTAGGGGCAGGTACTGAGGAAACGGAGGCTCTGGGAGGTGAGGTGCCCTCAGCTCATGAACAAAACGTGGCTGCGGCAGGAGTTCAGTCCAGGCCACAGGACTCAGATCCCATGCTCTCCCTGCTGTGTGCAGGCCTCAGGCGAAGTGTGTTCATCCTTGTTCCTATGTATCTCCTTCCTTTCTTTTCCCTCAGACTGAGCACTGCCCAGCACACGGACCTAGGGGACGGACGTGCAGAAGGAGCAGGGGGCTTTGGGCGAGGGGGATTTGGAGAGTTTATTACCCCATCCTCCCACCCATGATGGGGTATTTGCTACAGAGCACCTGGGAGGATGTCCAGTAGTGATTTTATGACCCATTTTTTCAAAGACTTCTTGGGGTTCACCCTTGTGCTTCTGTGTGCAGTCTTGCACTTCCCCCACACCCCCGTCTCTCAGGCCTTGGTATTTAAAATTCAGCTGCCTCCTTGATGTGTCATTATTCTTAGTTTTCTAGATCTGTTAACTATCTATTTTTTTCTGTGTGCTTTGTTGAGGACAGTGCAAATATCTCCTTTTTTCATTTAGAAAGATTTTAGTGCACAAATGACTGAGGACCAACACTTGAAGTTTCATCTACCAGCCGTGGTCTTCATAAATGACCACATTGCCCCTTCCGCATATGTGCAGGGGCATTTATTTACCTAATTTTGAAGCTTTCTGGAAATTCACTTAACATCTTAATCAGCACAGTATATGATTCTCATGCTGAGCTAACGTCTTCTGCCATATAACCTAAGTCCTTTATGCTCTGTCCTTTGTCCACTGAAAAGACATTGCCCATCCCACGTTGCACACTTACCTACTCCGTGAGAGTTGTTGAAGCCTGTATCTCAGGGGTCCTCAAACTACGGCCCGCGGGCCACATGCAAATACAAATATTGTATTTGTTCCCGTTTTGTTTTTTTACTTCAAAATAAGATATGTGCAGTGTGCACAGGAATTTGTTCATAGTTATTTTTTTTAAACTATAGTCTGGCCCTCCAATGGTCTGAGGGACAGTGAACTGGCCCCCTGTTTAAAAAGTTTGAGGAGCCCTGCTGTATCTCTTCCTTATTTTTGTTTTCAGGATGAGATCAGGGCCTGAGTACAACTGAGCTGGACTTGGTAGCACCTTTTGCGATGAATAGTCTCAGGGTGGTGTCACAGACGACTGGGCTGAATGAACGGGGGCAGCTGGAGCTGTGTGAGGCTCGGTACTGGCTCTGAGCTGTCACACTGGGTTTGATGAGCCCCTGGCATGTTGGGTCTCAGCGCCTGTGTGGTGGATAGATAGAGGCCTGGCTTTAGTTACTCCATGGTAGTTTGGGGCTATAGAAATCAACCACCACACTCATTTTAGGCCACCATGGAAGTGCATACATTCTTAGCTGTAATATGCCTGGCTTATTACAAAAATGGTTTAGGCACGAGTCCAAAGGAGGTTGAGAGAATAGAAAAGAATTTCAAAATTGGTTTGAGTAGCCTTCTTTTTTGCTTTGGAATTCTGAGACATGACAGTTGTGTTTTTAATGTGATATTTTATGTGATTATTTTCTGCTTTGTTTTATTTTGACATAATTTTGTAGAAAAATTGTAAAGTGGCACAATTTTCAAAACTGGGAAACCGATGCAGTACTGTTATCCAACCCATAGGCCTGGTCCGGTCCTCGCCAGGTGTGTCCTGTAGAGCCCTGCATATTTCCAGACTCCTTTGATCTCCGGCGATCCTAGCCTTTCTTTGTACCAGGATGTTGGCGGTTTTGGACTCCAGGTCAGTTACGTTGTAGGACGCCCCTCAGTGTCAGCATGCTGTTTCCTGGGATTCGCTGGTATTGGCAGGAACACCGCAGAAGTGATGCAGTGTTCTGAGGGTGCTGCGTCAAGACCTTGGAGATTGTAGTCAACGCAATAGTGTTTATCCACATCCTGATTTCTGGAATCTGTGAATATGTATCTTATCTGGCAGAAGGGACCTCACAGATGTGATTAAGTGAAGGATATTGAGATGGGGAGACTGTTTTGGAATATCCAGGTGGGCCCCATGTCCTCACAGGGGTCCTTATAAAAGAGAGAGGGAGGCAGGAGAGGCAGGAGATGTGACGAAGGAAACAGAGGTTGGAGTGATGTAGGGCCCTTAGCTAAGGAATGTGGGAAGCCTGTAGAAGCTGCAAGGCCTTAGAGCCCCCGGAAGGATGCAGCTCCCGACACCTTCGTGTCAGACCAGTGATGGTGAACCTTTTGAGCTCGGCGTGTCAGCATTTTGAAAAACCCTAACTTAACTCTGGTGCCATGTCCCATATAGAAATTTTTTGATATTTACAACCAGGGTAAAACAAAGACTTAAATTTTTGATATTTATTTTATATATTTAAATGCCATTTAACAAAGAAAAATCAACCAAAAAAATGAGTTCGCGTCTCACCTCTGACACGCGTGTCATAGGTTCGCCATCACTGTGTTAGACTAACAGAACCCATTAGCCTTCATCCTTCCAACCTGTTTCCTTTGTCTAGACTTCTGTCTTCCAGAACAAGTAATGGATTTGTATTACCTTAAGCCACTACTTTGTGACAGTTTATTATAGCAGCAGCAGGAAACTGATACAGAGAGCTGCCTCGAAAGCTGGACTCCTGAGATGATATGGGGAAGGTCTCTGAGGAAGGGGGCCTGGTGATCGGGACGGGCCTCTGTAGCCCTTGGGATCGGGTGTCCCATCCTCCTGCTGGGCTCTGTGGCACAGTCCACTGTTGGCCATTACAGTCGTCCTGGTCACCCTCACATATCTGGCTCTTCTTAACATTTTCCATTATGGAGAACGTGAGCAGGGCTAAGATGAACAATGGATTCCAGAGACTTGTTACTGCCTTCATCTGGGTTTTCTTTCCTATCTATGTAGAAAATTTGCCGCTAGTTTTGCATTGATACTTGCAGGTTATCACTTTTGCTTTTGGGATCTAAGCAATACACAGGGTCCTCTGTGGCTTTCTGGGTTTTTTTGGTAGGATGTTAGGATGAGATGGGGATTCGAGAAGGCGAGGAGCATGCTTGCTCTCTGTGAGGAACTATACTTTTTCTGATTGAGAGTTGTCCGCAGTGTGAAGAGGCGCTAGGATTAGCCCATATTCCAAAAGTGGAAGCAGAGACCCACAGGGCTGGAGTCACTTGCACAAAGTCACACAGTGGAGCTGGGGTCTCAAGGCAGGGCCGTGGGCCTCTGAGGTCCTGGTCTCTCCACTGTACCACCTGACCTCAGAGAAAGGGGATTATGCTAATGTTTTTAATCCAGCAAACATTTAATGAGCAGTGCTGTGCTCGATATGGCCAGGGTTTGAGAGAATAAAAATATGATTACGAGACAGCTTGGATTTCAACTGTCTTATAAATTTGACGTTTAGAGCATGCCTTTGAGTGCCCCGGCCATGAAAAGATAACTTTGATTATTAAAGGGCCCTTAACAAAATGGAGTTTAAGTTGGATTGAACAAAGACAAAAAAATGAATTTAAGTCGGAGGTATGGCAGAGGTCTCTGGCCTCGTCAGCCAAGGGAGGCTGAGGCTGCTTTTAATGGGGTATTAGTTTAGCAAATCTGGACAAAGGAATGCAGACCCCTGCTTCTGCAGGACCAGTGCTTCCAGTTAGTGTTGGGAGGAGCTGTGGGGACAGCTCTCGCTACGGGAGGGCGGCCTGCACTGGCGGCTGTGAACTGTGCCTTGGCGTTTGGACGCCTGGACATTCTCCCTTCACTTCCATCACAGCAGGACGGGTTTTGGCTGGGCACGGCCAGCAAGGTGCCCCCATGCTGACAGTGGGAAAAGCTGCCCTGGCGCTGGAGAGGAGAGCCACTGGATGACAGGAGCCTCGAGAGAGAACAGTCTCCTGCTAATGAGCTTCAAGGAAAAGATGAAAATCGGCATAATGAGCAATCGTTTCTAATGGCCTTTGAATAACGGCCATTTGGTAGAAGAACGTGCTGTACCTTTGGCTCAGTGTCAGCATGGGGAGCATTTGTCTGGGGTGGTACCTGTCCCTTTATAAGCGTCTTCATGTTTTATTCAGATTGCCTTTTACCAAGATTGAACAAAGAACACGCAGCCCAAGCTCACTGATGAAAATAGATACAAAAGCCCCATATCAAAGTGTTGACAAACAGAATTTAGAAGAGCATTAAAGGAATGGATTATCCTCTACCAGTAGGATTTGTCTCTTAAGTGCAGGGTTGGTTTAATATTTAACATAGCTTTTAATATGTTATATTGAACAATAGGGAATTACCATGTTTTCTAGGGGAAAAAAATGGTTAAAGATTGGCATTTTCCTATGGTTCAATATAAAAATATAGCCAATCAATAGGTAACAATTTCAATAGGTATATAAAAGTATATGATAAAATTCAGCACTCATGATCAAAATATTCTTCCTTCCATGATAAAAAAATGATAATATTAACCTGATAGTGAATATCATAGCCATTCTATTTAAAATCAGGAATATGAAAAGGATCCCCTAATTAATAATATTATTTAATGTTGATCTAGTATTTCTGGCTAATTCAAAGAGATATGAAATAGAAGTAATAGTATAACATGAATGTGACATGATTAACAGCTACAAAGAAAATTTTAAATATTTAACTAAAACTTATGCAACTATTTAAATTATTCAGTGATAAATTTAGTACATTAGTACATATGAGACAAAGAAACAAAATTACTGTTTTGTCATTAATATTTAGAAGATACAGTAAGAAAAAATATTCTAACATAACAAAAAATATAACTCTGGGCAATCCTACTAAGCAATGTGTGGGAATTATATAAAGAAAATTATATACTGAGAGTCATAGTTATTAGCTAAGTGATGGATAAAAGGATCTTAATGCATAGAGCTATGTACTGTGTTCTTTTAGAAGGACAATGTTTTAAGGATGGCAACACTTCCCAACTTAATCTCAATTTAAAAAAATCCTAGAAGAATATTGTCAGACAGGAGTACATATGAAATTTTGGATTAGTATCAGAGGACTCATCTTCATATTTAATATAAAGGTAAAATAATTAAAACAATGGGGCATTTGTTAAAAAATCTTTACACAGATTAGATTAGAAAACAAATCTTCATGGAATCATCATATGATAAAGGGGAACACTCTGAAAATATATGAAAGGCATAGTCATCAGTAGTCGTAGAAAAAGTAGCTAATGGGTGAGGTCGTGAATTATGTAAGTCATCATTATAAATATAGTTATATTATAAAAAACTTTTCAGATGGATGAAATATAAAAATGAAATCAGATAAGAATATAAAAATTAAAGATGGATATTTAACTGAATCTGTGAAGAGCATGAAGTTTTTAAACATAAAAGCAACAAAACAATCACATAGTTTTGATCACATAAAAATTTAAATATAAGTTTGTTTAAAATGTATGAAGCAATATTAAAAAATAACTAAAAAATGTCATTTGCAACATATGATACTACTACTACCATTCACCTTTGAACATCATGGGTGCAAACTATGCAGGTCCACTTATATGTGGATTTTTTTTTTTTTCCGATTGACCTTTGCAGGTCAGACCTGTGTTGTTCAAGAGTCAACTCCGTGGCTGGGAATCTGTGTATGCCGAGGGCTGACTGTAGTCACACCCGGATTTTTCACTGCAAGGGAGTTTGGTGCCCCTAATCTCAAACTGTTCAAGGGTCAACTGTACATCAAAAGGTCTTATAAGCTAAAGTGACTTCTTTAAAATTAAAGTGAATTATTTAAAATTAATATGAATTATTTAAAATACTCTAGCAGGGAGATGGACCAATGACTAGCTTAGATGGTTCTTAAAAGCAGCAATAAATGTGATTTAGAAAGATATGAAAAAGGTCAGATGAATTGGTAATAAAAGAAATGCATTTAAATTTGGATTTTCCTTCTCAAATAAAAAGGAAAATGAAAACAACTCATTACTTGCTGGTGAGGGCCAGGTCCAAAGGTCACTCTCCCAAATTCCTGGTTTGGAGTGCAGTCCCTAAAAATGTTTTCAACCTTGATTCAGTAATTCCACTTTCAGGAATACATTGCAGTAGTTCCCTCCTCATCTGGGCGTACTTTCCAAGACCCTGAGTGGACTGCCCTTACGTGACTTTCGGCGTGCAGATGTTTTTGTTTAGCCCATTTAGTGTTAGTTTTTCAAAACCACGTATTTAAATGTCAGGAGATCCCACATAATAACCCGGAGCTCAGATTTCCCTAGAGAAATATAAAGACGGTGCACGACTGGCCTGGAGCTCTCTCCTGGCAGCAAACTGCTGGAGCGGAACAGGTACCCCCTTTAGATGTGCTCTCTTCTCCTGTCCAGCTTCAGGCCGATCACCTACCTCTGCTGAGGCTCCAGTGTCTTTACCATAAAATGGCTAACAGTCACTACCTCACACATTGTCAGTGTGGATTACGTGCACACAAAATCTCTCGGACAATGTCTGATCTGAAGTAGATAAGCAGTCAGTGTGGTGGATTGTCCCCCAAAGAGCTAGTTTGTAGGGTTAAGTGAGTATGCTTCGGGAATGTGTTTTGGGGCCATCAGAAGGGATACTTGGAAAGATCTTGGAATTCACTGGGATCATACATGTATCTTGTGTACAGACCTGGCAGAAACTTTGTCATCTTAAACTCCTCTCTCTCTTGCCTGACATCCAGTCCATCAATAAATCATGTCAGCTCTACTTTCAGGACATACCTGGAATTTGACCGCTCCTCACCACTCTCTCTGATCTAGGCCACCTTCATCTCTCACCTACTTATGGGACGAGGCTCCCAGCATGGCTTCCTGCTTCTGCCCTTGACCCTTACAATCTGTTCTCCACATGACCACCAGAGTGTCAGGCCTCTGGTCAACACCCTCCAAAGGCTCCCCATGTCATTGGGGTAAGAGCTATTGTTCTCGCCATGTCCCATCAGCCCTCGTGATCTGGCTCTTCCTTATCTCTTTGACCTCATTTCCTACTACCTTACCGCCACCCCCCCGCCCTCCCCACCTGCTCTCTCCACTTCGTTTTTCTCTTCTCTGGGTCTCTTATTGCATCTTGAGTATTTCTGCCATCTAACACTACATATTTTATTTACCTGTCTTATTATTTCTCTCGCCAGTTCCATATACGCTTTGGGAAGGAACGTTTGACTGTGTGTTCTCTACTGTACCCCCAGTGTTAACAGTACCTGGCCTTTAGTGGGTACCTCACAAATGTTCGTTGATGAAGTAATGAAAGTTAATGAAAACATGTAACTAAGTAGAACCTAATGCGGCATTCCTTTTTCCAAAGGGAAGCTATAAAGTAATGCAGCAAATTAGCACTTGCTATTTCTTATAGAGGCCCCTGTGACAGAACAGAGAGTAATAAAGGGAAAACTCTGGGTCCTTTAATATCTTTCCTTGATTAAATGTAAGAGCCACCCGGGAGCACTGCTTGTCAGCTCTCGGTGCTGAGGGCTCGCTCCCTTCGCACACACATTCACTGGGAGCTCCTGGAGCCTTTCTTCCTGAAAGAATGTCAAGGCAATTTAGTGGATAGGTTCTACACCGAAATAGTAGATTCTGTTTCACCAGAGTGAAATGGGTCCTTTGGGACATACAACAATAATGAAATGTTTGAGATGCTTCATGGTTTCTTTCCTCTAGAAAGCCTTTCATTTATATCATTTAGCCAACAGATTTACTATGTCCCTACTATGTGCCAGGTGTTTTGTAAGATATAAAGAGAAGGGTTAAAATGATGTCTGCACTTCAATAACGTGTAATTCATTAAGAGATAATGTAGGTCCAGAAGCAATTGCAAGAGGAGGTAAGTACAATAAAAGAGATGCAGCTTTAATAGTCACTGGGGACTTGGGATATGCCAGGTACCATTCTCAGTGTGGGTCAAAGCACATGCTGTTATTTAACCAGCTGTGAGGCAAGTATTCCCACTTCATCGATTACTGAAGTGAGATACAGAGAGCTTAAAGTAACTGGGTCAAGATCACGCAGATAGGATCCTGCAGTGGGAGAAACCAAATTTGAATCAAGGTCACTAGACTCCAAGGTCATTTGACCCCCAAAGGCATTTCTCTTTCCATTCAAACATGCTTGAGAAGGTGCCATGGTTAGTGAGGAAGGAAATATGTGCAGGGAAAAACCACAGAGAAAGTTGAATGTCAGGGCAATGAACTGAAGAAAGGAGGTGGGACAAGGACACGCTGACTCCAGCCGTGGGACTGTCTGCAGGTTGGTTGTGGGCTCCTTGTTGGCAGGGCAGGAGAAGGATGATAAGGATTTGGGGAACTTTCAAATATTTCCACAGTTTGGGGACCCTCCCACACTTATAAGAGCAGAGTTGACAGAACGGAAGTATTAGGCTTCCAAGATTTGTACATTATTCTCTCTCGGATGAGGTAAGTTTTATGTGGAAATTGCCTTGGCTTTAGGGTACTAGAGAGCTTGAGGTGGGCATCAGAGGAGACTTGATAATTTAGCCCTCGGCTCAAATAATGGCAAAAAGCAATGGGACTTTGTTTGGGGAGCGCTCTTGTGGTTAGAGGAAAGACCACCCTGGGTTTTGGACACAGGTTGACCTGGGATTGAGTCCCACGCTATCAGTAGATAGCTTGTGGTATGTTTTGCCCTGTCCACAGTGATGATAATGACAGTTATCATGTTCTTCTGAATATAAGGCAGCCAGTGAGAAGATTCACTCTCATTTCCCACTATGTATATATGTACTTATAAGGCTGTCATTAAAATAGTTTAATGTTAACTTATGATATTAATGTGTTTATTTAGTAACATATTTTTAAAATCTTTCTTTCTTCTGTTTAAATCCCCACCCAGGGATACTTTCATTGATTTGAGAGAGAGAGGAAGAGAGAGAGAGAGAAACATTGATATGTGATCTTGATTGGTTGCTTCCCATACATGTTCCAACTGGGGATCGAACTTACAACTCAGGTATACACTCTGACTGGGCATCGAAACTGCAACCTTTTGGTGCATGGGACAATGTTCAACCAACTCCATCTGGCTGAGCTTAAAAATACCTTATATAAAATTATACTTTACCTTAGTGATATAGCTTTTTTTCCTCTTACATTTTATGATACCTTTTTTTTTTTTTTTTTTTTTTTTTTTTGCCTGTACCACATATCTTTGGCCTCAGTGTCTTTGCTCCCAATGGAGCCACTTTTTGAATTCTCTAACTTTATTTCCCAGAGCATTTCAACACTCTGTTCAAGTTGTTTGAGATAAAGTGCCCTTTGGAACCCTGTTTGGTGCTGTCCTTGGAAATTTATCTCGTTATGAGAACCCATTAGGATAGTTTTTTATGTTTTACTCATCCTGCTTTTGACTGTGATTTCCACCCACTGAATTGTTGTAAGTGAACTCTAAAATCTTGCCTATGACAGGTCCAACATTTGTGATCATGTGTTCACAGGTGCCCTTTCTGTGCATACAAAAATGGCATTGAGTAATGTTACATCAAATTAGTGTGTCTACCCTAAACTGTACTTTCTTGTTCTCATTTAATAACTGAGAGCTATACAATATGAACTATTGTTTAACCAGCCAATACAAGGCTCTAATTTTTATAAGAATAATTTTAGTAAAATCTCATTTTCAAGTCAGGCAGAAACAGTATTCTACAAGATTGTTGTGATGAAAGAACTCAGACCGTGGCGAATACATGACATTTTGACATGACCCCTTTGGTATAGATGCAGTGGTCTTGATGCCAGGTGTGGGTTGACATAGTCTAGAAATCAAGCCATTAAACATTCTGTTGCTTTAAAAAGTTACCAAGTAGTATATAAAACAGTCATTTTCACCCCATGCATAAGCTTTGTAGTCACATCAACCCTGAGATGAGGATAAAGGCACAAGCGGGGAGTGGGATGAGAGATGAAGTGAGGAATTGGTGAGATTCAGAGATGGGTTAAGTATTGGTATAAGAGTTAGACATAATCTGGCAGCTTAACCACAACTAACCAAGAGTAGTGTGTTTATCATACTTACTAGTATTTATTCCAGAAAGGGACATCAGTCATTCTTTATGAAGCATTTGCTCATGCTGCATCTTATCTGGTGTGAACCTTAGATCATTTGATTTCTATCTCCATATTTAATAGTAATACTTTGGTATCAACTAATAAACTTAATGATCGAAAGTAGAATTTGATTAATAACGTAAATTTTGATGCTTTCCATTCTAAAATGTAGAGGTTGGACACACCTACTTTTTGTAAGCTTCCTTATTCTTCTAATCTTATTTGATTGCATAGCTACTAGGCGGCGGTTTTTAAGGGGCCAAAAGAGGGTGTGGAGGAACGTATTTGAACTTAAGATGTTCGTGAAATTTTCAATTACATTTTAACAATTACAGAGACAACCTCAGTATTACATATATTCAAGTTGGTATCACAATAGTTCTTTAACCTGATAGTTTGATAATCAAGAAGTAACAGTGTTTAGAATCACAGCTAGTTCTAACAGGCTTTCTGAAAATATCTGTTTTCTTTTTTCTGATTATAAAAATCCAAATAATCCAATGTAGCCTCCCATAATTAGGTAGTTGATTAGGCACTGAATAAAGACATGAATATGTGTATGGAATATTAATTGAAAAAAATGAGTTTTACATTTTGACATGTCCATTTTGATGTCATGATATTACCATATCTGGCACATGCAGAAAACATTTAGAAAATCATAAATTGTAGTGCTCTTTGCATATCCAGATCAGTTCACCAAAAGAGGAAGAGCAGAATAATGATTAGACATATGCATAGAGTTCCCTTTGCTTTTGCTTTTAAAATCTACAGAACCCAACCTCAATGGAAAAGATTGAAGATAATAAGGATAATTACGTGTAGGTGGTGGAGAGAATGGCACAGAACTAACGTTGGGGGAGGGAAAGACTATTTGAGATAACATGAAAGATACTATAGAGTATGAGAGTTCATGGTAATCAATGAGCTGTTTTACAGTCCAGACCAGTACACTTCGGAATTTTGCAGCTGAGAAACCTAGCTGATTACTCAAGACTATTTAGGAGCTTTATATTAGAGTCAATATTGTCATTTAGGACTTAGAGAGTGAGAATAGTTGGCAGTCACAGTAATTATGAAGATTTCCTTTTGGGTTGGGATGTTTTAGTATGTCACATAAGGGTCATCACTGCACCACTTTTCTTTTTTCATTGTTTGAGAAATATGTTAATTAAATATTTTGTTTAAAGAATTAACCTTAGAGGGCTCTGTTTTGCATTTCCAAGCCCCCAGTGAATTAATATCTGAGGTTATAACATAGTGCTTTCCCTTTTGCAAGCTTTCATTAGTTAACTGTTAGAGTCTCTCCAAAAACCTTGTCAGTAAATTTCAGTATAAATGTTTTCTGCATACCAGAGGGTCTTGAATTACGTGAATTTACACACCACTAGGAATCAAGATCAAGCCCCTATTTTCCCCTGGAAGCACTCCTCTGAAGCACTTCCCGGTGGTGTCACTGTTGTTTTCGATGGCACCAAATAGTCATAACTGCTAACCCTCGTGTCCCACCGCCGTGGGGAACACTGGCGTTCAGAGCTGTTTCTTAACATCTCAGGTGACGGTCTGAGGTGCAGTGAAGGGCATGGAGCCCAGCGCACAGAATGATTTGGCTTCGGCACCTTGGTTTACTTGCCCTCTTAAGGAGTCATAAAAAATTATAAAGTTAACATTCCATACATTAATACCCAAGAGTTTCAGAATAGTGTGGATTCTATATTTGTGTGTGCATTTATATAATTAATATTCAGGTCAATATTACTTTGGACCCAAGTGTGTTACAGGGAAAAGAATGCAGACTTTGAAGTCAGAAGGACTTGCTTTATAATGTAGATTCTACTGAACCAGTGATGTCATCTCGCCAAGCCTCTATTTCTCCACCAGCAAATTGATCAAAGTGCCCATTTTCTTGGCAATTCAAGAGATGTGTAAAGTGCTTAGCCTGCAGGATTGAGTGGGTCAGCAGTAAACGGTTACGATGCGGGTGATGATGATGGTAAGTAAAATTTGGATCTGTGGTCACAACATGTGTGGTGTAACATAAACTATTGGTTTTCCTGATTTGAGACACACGCTTTCACCTTGCATACTGCACTAGCTCTAAACCACTCCTTCCATTTTGGACCTTGTATTTTCACATCAATGTGGTAAATGTAGGAGAAAGATCAAACCATCTTGTCTAGAGCTGACTCACTAGCAATTAGCACTTTCATAGCTTGATTTGTTGCAAGTGTGAGTTACTATCTAGAGTAGTTTTGAAATTGAGCAGCTGCTCTTGACTTGCGATGCTTCGTGACTCCTACCACAGGACAGAAATCTGAAGGAATTACTATCACACAAAATTTCAGACACCACTGGTATTCTCATGTAAGGTTTATTTTGCTCAAAGAATGCCTTTTTTAAAAATTCTGGTGAGAATTCTGGATGGAGAGGTGACAATATTCGGCAGAAGCTGGGTGATGGGTATATGAATTTCATTATATAGTTACCTGTACTTATGTGTAGGTTGGAGAATTTCCATATTAAAAAATTTCTACATTTAAAAAATTCTGGGGTGGTTGCCTTCTTGGTGAAATATTCCAAAGCAATAGGCATGCTTTAGTCCCTGTCTGGACTTCATGCAACCACCTTTTAGATATTGCTTCTTGTATTGTGTCATTATTTGTAGGATGAGATGTTTTAAAAGGGTAAAAAAAAAGGTGAACGCTAATTTCAAAAGAAATGTGAGAACATTATCTCAGTGCAAAGAGATGAAGCTTAGAAAAAAATCTCTCAGGATAGCTGCAGTGTGACTGTCCTCTGATTTAAGGATTTTGTAAGTAAAATCCCCTATGTATTCCAAATCCTTAGTTTAGCATACATTTATAGTTAACTTCCCCATCAGGAGAAGTAATCAATGCGGAGGCATTATTGAAATTTAGAAATTCTACCATATATGGCACTTAAATGATAAAGGGTGCTCAAAACTAGCTCTCACTGCATTTACTAGTAAAGAGCCTGTTAGAGTAGATATAGGAAAATTCCATCGGCACAGTGGACTGTCTGTTTAACAGATCCATGTATTAAAGACTTAAGCTAAATTTGGGTCTGTGGTGTGTAAAATAACATCAAAACCTAATATAAAGTGTCTTTGTCACATTGTTTCCTCAAGGATGTTTATCTATAAATAGAATGTATTTCTCTCAAGCCCGAAATGTGTCCATGGGACTTGGTGCCACAGATGACCTCAGGGCTTGTAGTCACCATCAAGCTCCATCCTCTTACTTTGCAAGAGCCCCTTAAGTGCCCTGCCATAGTTAACATAGTTACCCATCTCTCCTCCCCTCCAGCTAAAAGCTAGTGGTCAACTTATATCTCCTGCCCTATGTCAAGCCAACCAGAAAAATGGTGTTTGTTTTTTTCTTTCCAAATGAGTTATGGTGCAGAACAGGGGTGGGGAACCTTTTTTATGCCAAAGGCCATTTGGATATTGATAACATCATTCATCCTATCTAATAATAGACAAACATGGTAATTGACTGTACCTTCGCTACACCTCCCATCGGCTAATCAGCGAGATATGCAAATTAACCACAAACAAAGGTGGCAATTAATTTGCATATGTAGGCACGAAACGGCGGAGCGAAGGCGGAGCGAAGACTGAAGGCGGTACCAGCCGGGGCAGCGAAGGCTTGAAGGCGGCTCTGGCCAGAGCAGTGAAGGCTTGAAGGTGGCTCTGGCCGGAGCAGCGAAACTGAAGGCAGCTCCGGCCTGAGCAAAGGCCTGGGTCCTGGGTGCCAGAGGAAAACCGGTGCCAGCAGCCAGGGGAAAGGAAGGCCTATTGCACGAATATTTTCGTGCAACAGGCCTCTAGTTTAATATAATACACAATATAAATTTATGTTGCTATGAATAAAGCAACATAATTGAATTTTGAGTCCTGCCTGGGTTTGCCTTGGCAGGACCAGACCAAAGGACTTTCTGGGCCTTTCACTGCCCGTAGGCCAATGTTCCCCACCCCTGGTGTAGAGCTTGGATCTTGGAGTCAGACAGAACTCGGTTTTAGGCCCTGGTACTGCTTTGTAATAGCTATGATACTTGGGTCTCACAAATTCTTAGATTCCTTTTCATAAATTGGAAATAATAGCGCTATCTATCCCATAGCTCTATTGTGAAAGGAAATAGATACTGTTCCTCACTTAACTGGCACCCAGTAAATAATTGTGTGAATAACCGTTGTATTATTATGATTCTGAGTCATTGACTTAGAAGTCCGAGTGTTTGAACATGTTGCTTGCTGCTGCCCAAAGTTGGAAATTGCCATCTTTTTTGGTTGTCATGGAGAATTCAAAGATGAATTTTTTGTAATTCTTACTTGGAAGGGAAGGGAGGAGAACTTTCAGTCTGAAACCAGAAGCACATGGGGGAAAAGTAGACCCTGGCTATTTGACTAACTTACACATGTGCCCTTGCACACTGGATTCAAGCCCAGATCTTTACATAACAGCATTCTATTTAGGAAGAAGTTGTGAGGACACAGCTCCATCTGCTCAGGTCCCTGATGACTCAGCAATGGAATCAGGCTGTGTGCCCAAGAGAGTACAGAGGGAATGCCTGCTGCCCATGAACATCAATTTCTCAGGTTTTCTACTAGAAACCTGGCCTTCTAAATCCCTAGGTGGCCCTTCCCCTTCTCTACTACATGATGAGATTCATGATTAAATGCCAAGAATTACTCACCAGAGAGAACCAGCATATCCCTAAGGGGGTGCTCTGTGTGTGCTCAGAAGCCAGCCACTAGTGTGTTTTTTCTGGGGCCACTTGGTAGGAACCCTGGTACCGGTCTATGTCAGACGCTGCCTGTGACTGGCCTGGGGCTACCTAACAGGAGCTACAAAGTTATTCATGGTTGTTAGCTGCCTTCGCTGGGCCTGGATGCCCATGGGAGGGGTGGGCCATGCTGTTCGCTAAAGCCCAGCCTGGGCGGGTCAACCAACGGTCCAAGTCCCCATGAGACCTGCCTCCCCTGTCGCCTGCCCATAAGGCTCACTTGCTGCAAGAGCCTTGGCGATTTGCACATTGGATAAGGCAGGGTCTCAGGGAGTCACTATAGTTGGGTGAGTGTTTTCACCAGGTTAATACATTTTCAGATTTGGCACCAGTGCTGGGCCTGAGGCTACTCAGCAAAAGTCTCAGGGTACACCAATCCCAGCTGCCATTTGGCCTGTGGACCTTTTCAGTGGGGGATGGTTCCAGGGATTTGTCAGGGTGGACCTAGTGCAGCTCACCAGACTAATGCAGATTCATATTTGACTGTGTGGGCGGAGGGCTCAATGCAGGGACAATGGCAGCCGTTCCTCCAGCGCATGCCTGGAAGCCACAAAACTCAGTATCTTCCTGGATTCCCCTCCTCCTTTCTGCCCTCATCCCCAGCCAACATCCCATCTCCTGGAGCCCAAGGTGTTGTGAGCTGGACCTTTTGGGGTATACCTGGGTTTTCAGCAGCCTTCTGTCTCACCAGGTTGGACAGAATCCCTGCTGATTTTCACAACCAGATGTTATATAGACTTTTCTTGTCAGCACTAGTGTTCCAGGCTGGAAGCCCAGCATAGGGTTGAAATCCTTTTCTCCTCAGGGGGGCGCCTCTGCAGCTGAAATATAATTCTGGATTCTCAATCGCCACACGTGAGTGGGGGCCAGCTCACTTGGTGTCTCTGCCCCTCCTACCAGTCTCCCCGTGGCTTCTTCTGTATGTCCTTAGTTATAGGACTTCTGTTCAGCTGGTCTTCAGGCAGTTATTCAGGCAGTTGATTGTTCTATAATTTAGTTGTAATTTTGATGTGGTATGGTAAGTGGTGAATACACCATCCATCTATTTTGCCATCTTTTCTAAAATCATGTGTTTATGTGTTTTTAATTGATTTTTTTTTTTTAGAGAGAGAGAGAGGAAGAGAGAGAGAGAGGTCAGCGTGAGAAAGGAACATTGATTAGCTGCCTCCTGCATGCTCCCCAACCAGAGGCAGAACCTGCAACTCGGGCATGCACTCTTACAAGGAATCGAACCAGCCACCTTTTGGTTTATGGGATGACACTCCAACCTACTGAGACACACTGGCCAGGGCATGCATTTCTGTTTTAAGCTAAGTGTGATTATAAAAGAGTCAAAAAGTTAAAAAAAAAATACAGTTTTTCCAGTAAACTAAAAATATTACAGTAAGCCAAGATTAATTTATTATTGATGAAAAATAAATTTAGTGTGCAGTGTTTATAAAGTCGACAGTAGTGGACAGTAATGTCCTAGACTTTCACATTCACTCAGCTCTCACTCACTGACTCTCACCCAGAACGACTTCTAGCTCTACAAGCTCCATTCATTGTAGGTGCCCTATACTGGAATACCATTCTTTATCATTTCTACTATATTTTTACTTTTCCTATGTTTGGATATGTTTATGCATATGTTTAGGGGCTCGAGTTATCAGTTGTATCCTTTAAAACTGTGATTTTGCACAGTGCCCCCATCTCAAGATTAAGAAGTTCTAGTGGCAGTGTAGCCCAGAAGCTTATAACATGCTAGAGGCCTGATGCACGAAATTCGTGCATTAGTAGGCCTTTCTTCCCCCCAACTGCTGGTACCAGCTTAACTCTTGCATCTGGGACCTGGGCTTCCCTCTGGCTGCCGGCAGGCGCCTGGGACCCAGGCTTCCCTCGCAGCTCCGGCTTTGTCTGGAAGTTTGTCTGGAAGGACATCTGGTCTAATTAGCATATTACGCTTTTATTATTATAGATTTGTCAGTTTAGAAGGTTCCCTATCAGAGTTATTTAGGAAAGTGGATAAAAGCTACAGGGGGTGGGGGAGGCTACGGGGGGTGTCTTTGCTACTGCATTCCCATCAGGTTTAGCGAGGACAGGCATGCAGCCACTCCTCTGCCTGGCTCTGATCCCAGGTGAATGCCTCATTGCCGGGGTCCAACCCCAGCAGGTCCAGGGGTTCCCAAAGGTGTGGATGGAGTCGGCGAAGAAGGAATGACACTGAGACGGAGTTCAGTTGATCAGCAGCCTAGCCAGGATCTCTAGCCAGGATCTCCAGCCAAGTTCTGGTCTGGATCTCCAGAGAGGTTCTGCTGTTTATTGTCTTGTTACATCCATATTTATACCAGTTGATTTTAATCCTGTCAATTTCTATTACAAAGGTTAGGGCGTTTCTTATCTCCATTCCAGGGAGTAAAGATTATGTAGCTTAAGCATGATTGTTTGTAGTTAAAGTGATTAACTACCGACCTGGCACTTAGTTAAGGAGTTTCATCCCCTCCCTAACTTCAGGGAAAAATCCCTACCTGGGGAAACAACCTTTCTAGGAGAGGCATCCCCTCCCTGACTTCAGGGAAAAATTCCTACCTGGGGAAACAACCTTTCTCGGAGGTGACCTTGGTTAAAACACACAGCGCTAAGGGGAGCAAACATATTAAGAACAGTATGCTATATACGCCAGGTCCCTTGAAACATATGCTGTGCAGATGTTTCTTTCCTGCAGCGACTGTGTCAAGCAGCAAGGATGGACCGGCTTCCGGCACCTCATAAGAACAGAGGGAAGGTGGCGCAGAGGCTGGGATATGGGGGGCATGTAAGGTGGAAAAAGCATCAAGCTGCCCTTTGAGGCATTCCCTTAGAATCCTGGCTATGACACAAAATGTCCACTCTCTAGTTTGTACACTGAACATTTAAAAAGTTAACATTTAATTATACAAATATTCATGACTATATTTCCCAGGTTAAAAATCAAATTATTGCAGATAAGACTAAACATTTTTTGTTCTCTATCTCCAGTGCCCGATGGTGAGTCTGCACAGAGTAGGGCTGAGTGCATATTTGCTCACAGATTAAGGACACTGGAATTCGTACTTACCCTACTCAGTCATTGTGAAATGTTTTAATGATTTGTATGTAGGTAACTAGAGGCCCGATGCACAAATTCGTGCACAGGTGGGATTCAGCTGGCCCATCCCAATTAGGGGAAGGGGCTGTGGGTGGTTGGCTGGCCGGCCTGCCTCCTGGTCAAACTCCCTGTCGAATTCCCAGTTGAGGGGACAATTTTCATATTAGCCTTTTATTATATAGGATGGTAATGAGTGCTATGTATATATTTTGGAAAACCTAGAAAAAATAGAATTAAAAACTTACCCATAGTTCTGCCATGTGAAGATACTGTTGTTAACCACTATCATTTTTAAAAAAATATATTTTTATTGATTTCAGAGAGGAAGGGAGAGGGAAAGAGAGAGAGAAACAATAATGATGAGAGAGAATCATTGATCAGCTGCCTCCTGCATGCCCACTACTGGGGATCGAGCCCGCAACCCAGGCATGTGCCCTTGACCGAAATCGAACCTGGGACCCTTTAGTCCGCAGGCCGATGCTCTAGCCACTGAGCCAAACCAACTAGGGCTCCGCTATCATTCTTTTGTTCCTCCCATAAATATTTATTTTTGTAATAAGGGGCTTTTTTTGTTTGTCACATTTTCCAGGCCACTGTTTCTTCCTTATAAGTGGCCAAGGCTGTGTGAATGTCAGCTGCTGATTGTGAATCTCGTTTTAGTATTCTAACTCTTGTAATTACAGGAAGTCCTAACGAGAGAGTGAGGGCTGGCTGGAATGCTCATCTTCCGTGTCGCTGTGAGTGCTCCCCTGTGCTTTGAGGACCCTGCTTCTTGAGCAGGACCGCACTGACTGGTGCACAGATGCTGTGTGGGAGCAGAAGTCTCCAGCTGCGGGATTTTGACAAATCGGCTGGGGTCATAAGTGTGCCGTAGGAATAACAAAGCACTGCTCATCTCTGAGGTCGTGCACATTTGTGATGTCAAGGAAAATGAGACTGTCTGTGATAAAGTGGTGTCCCTAATTGTGAAAATAAAGATGATTCAGCAATGTTGCTAGGATTGCAAGGTGACTCCTTAGGAACAAAAAAAAACCAATACAAAACAAAAAAATAACGAGATCTTTGCTTTACACTTTGCACTTTAGTCTAGAGCAGTGGTTCTCAACCTTCCTAATGCTGCGGCCCTTTAACACAGTTCTTCATGTTGTGGTGACCCCCAATTTCATTGTTACAAATTGAACATAATTAAAGCATAGTGATTAATCACAAAAACAATATGTAATTATATATGTGTTTGCCGATGGTCTTAGGCGACCCCTGTGAAAGGGTCGTTCGACTCCCAAAGTAGTCGCGACCCACAGGTTGAGAACCGCTGGTCTAGAGCCAACCTGCATGGCTCCAAATCCTGGTTTTGCCACTTATTAGCTGTGTGACTTGGATCAAGTTACTTCCCCTCCGTTTGCCTCCATTTTCTCATCTGTAAAGTGGGGATGATAATGGTAGCTATCTTAGGGTAGTTGTGAGAATTAAATGAGTCACTAAATTAGTTACTACTTAGAACTATAATTTAGAATAGTATCTGCACAAAATAGGTTTCATACAAGTTATTGCAACTGTTATTATGATTTAAAGAATTAAATATTTTTATCTAAAGAAACTAAATCAATCAGGAGGAAATATAAGTTAATATTTATTTGACTTTAAGAGTGGGAAAGGCTCCTTACATGTATAATAAATGTAAGAAATCACAAAGGACCGATAGTTTTAACTACATAAGCATTAAAGTTTATATTGTACTAGAGGCCCGGTGCACAAAAATTTGTGCACTGGGGGGGGGGGGGGGAGGGGTCCCTCAGCCCGGCCTGTGCCCTCTTGCAGTCTGGGATCCTGCCGGGAGCCGATTGACTCCGTCTACACCTTTGGGAACCCCTGGACCTGCTGGGGTTGGACCCCAGCAGGACCCCTCGGGAGATAACGACCTGCTGGCTTAGGCCTGCTCCCGGGTGGCAGAGGGCAGGCCCAATCCCTAGGTGCAGCCCCTGGTCGGGCTCAGAGCAGGGCCGATTGGGGAGTTGGGGTGCCGCCCCCTGTCATGCACAGAGCAGGGCGATCGGGAGGTTGTGATGCCACCCTCAGTCATGCTCAGGGTAGGGCTGATTGGGGGGTTGGGGCACCGTCCCCTGTCACACTCAAGGCAGGGTCGATGGGCAGGTTGCGGCGCCACCTCCTGTCACGCACAGAGCAGGGCCAATCAGGGGGTTGGGGCACTGCCCCCTGTCACTCACAGAGCAGGGCCCATCAGGGGGGTTGGAGCTCCGAACCCTGTCACGCACAGAGCAGGGCCAATCAGGGGGTTGGGGTGCTTCCCCCTGTCACGCACAGAGCAGGGCCCATCAGGGGGGTTGGGGCGCCGCCACTGTCACACTCAGGGCAGGGCCGATGGGGAGGTTATGGCTCTACCCCTTCACACACAGAGCAGGGCCCGTGGGGGGGATGGGGGGGTTGGGGCGCTGCACCCTGTCACACACAGAGCCGCAGGGTGATCAGGGGGTTGGGGAGCTCCCCCCCAGGCACAGAGCAGGGCTGATCAGGGGGTTGGGGCACCTTCCCCTGTCACGAACAGAGCAGGGTGGATAGGGAGGTTGTGGCCCCGCCCCCTGTCACACACAGAGCCACAGGGTGATCAGGGGGTTTGGGTGCTGCCCCCTGTCACGCTGATCCCGGTGCCGGGAGGCCTCGCGGCTCCGCTGATCCCAGGGCTGGGAGGCATATTACCCTTTTACTATATAGGGTAGAGGCCTGGTGCACGGGTGGGTGCCGGCTGGTTTGCCCTGAAGGGTGTCCTGGATCAGGGTGGGTGTCTCCACTGGGGTGCCTGGCCAGCCTGGGTGAGGGGATGATGGCTGTTTGCAGCTGGTCACACATCCTTCAGGGTGGGGGTCCCCACTGGGGTGCCTGGCCAGCCTGGGTAAGGGGATGATGGCTGTTTGCAGCTGGTCACACACCCTTCAGGGTGGGGGTCCCCACTGGGGTGCCTGGCCAGCCTGGGTGAGGGGATGATGGCTGTTTGCAGCTGGTCACACACCCTTCAGGGTGGGAGTCCCCACTGGGGTGCCTGGCCAGTCTGGGTGAGGGGCTGAGGGCTGTTTTCAGGCTGGGGGTGACTGAAGCTCCTAACCGCTCCTTCTTTTCTTTTTTTCCTTTTTATTCTGGGCCAGCTTTAGCTTTGAGGCTTGGCTCCAGCTCTTAGGCCTCCGCTGCTGAAAGTAGGTTTCTGGCCTTTGCTTACAATGTTGCGATCCTGCTGGCTGAAGCCCGGCGACTAAAGCAGGTTTCTGGGGTTTTGTTTAGCTTCTATATTTGTTACATAGTTGCTTAGAGTTGCAGCTCAGAGGCCGGCAAGGCAGGCGGGGAACGTTGGAGTCCTCCATCACTGAAGCAAGCAAGCCTCATGTTAGTTTCAAGCTGCCTGGCTGCCGGCCGCCATCTTGGCTGGCAGTTAATTTGCATATTGCCCTGATTTGCCAATGGGAAGGGTAGCGGTCGTACGCCAATTACCATGTTTCTCTTTTATTAGATAGGATAGGATAAGAAAACAGAAAAAATATTTACCATATTAAGAACTACATTAAAAAACCAAAGTAAATAGTTGCAACAGGTTTGACAAATAAAGAGATAATAGTTAGGCTTCAAACCCAATTTGGCACGATGCCAAAGCTCATGCCTTGGGTTTATGTTACATTATATATGGTTGCTATTAGCCTGTGCTCAAAACTATTCATGAACATTTATCTGAGTGTATGTATGTGTGTACATACATGTATGTATTTCTTTCCTGCTTGTTTCATAAATGGTATGTCATCTTACAGTAACATCAAAATGAAAAATGCCAAGTGTTACTAGTAAAGATAGGGTATAGGAGAAAAAGTAGAAACAGTGCAGGAAGGTCGGAGGCCGAGCCACAGTAGAGCTGTGATTGACAAGGCAGCGTAGGAAGTTGAAGCAGGTTGACTGCCATTGTCCATAGCCTGAATCTACCTAATTACTTAAGGGATGTAGGGATAGTTTTGATAGTAAGAAGAGCAGAAACATTTCTCCTCAGTTTTTAAAAGAAGGTACTTACTGATCATTTTTAAAAAATATATATTTTTTATTGATTTCAGAGTGGAAGGGAGAAGGAGAGAGAGATAGAAACATCAATGATGAGAATTATTGATTAGCTATTTCCTGAATGCCTCCCACCGGGGATCAAGCCCACAACCCAGGCATGCGCTCTGACTGGGAATGGAACCAGCGACCTCTTGGTCCATGGTTGACACTCAACCAACTGAGCCACACCAGCCTGGCATGACAACAATTTTTAAGGGCTTTCATTTTGAGTAAATATCTGTTACCCTTACTTGGGCTTGGGCTTATTTTACAACTGGGGCTTTAGAACTTCGACTCAGTGTAAGATAGATTTAAATGGACACTAGTTGGCGTGCTTTCAAATGGTGTATTTAGACCCTCCGCAAACTATTCTGAGACCAGTTTTGTTATATGTCTAGGTGTACGTGCACGTGAACTGTAAAGCTGTAAACATACCGCCCCTCCCCATGGGTTTAGGATGGGCACATGGGACCAGTGATCGCCACGGCCAGAGATGGTCTCCTGCCATCAGCCAGCGCCTGGCAGGAAGCGAGTTCAGCTTAGATGATTCAAGAGGTTTTAGTGAAGGGACTGTTTGCATAAGTGTGGGAAGTGTTAAGGGAATCAACCAGAGACCAGTCACAACAGCAAGAAGCTGTACTCAAGCTGTAGGCCTGAGGGGTGAAAAGGAGAAAGTGGTGCAGGCAGACACAGTGAGAGCTGTGGTCATCAAGGAGGGGGTCTCTGGACAGGAGCTACAGGGGTGAGGGACATAAGCGCTGCCAGAAACACACTCCAAACCAGGACAGATCAGAGCTTGGCCTTTCTTTCCTTGCCTCTTTCATCCCCTGCTACTGCTTCCCTTTGGCCCTAGAGGTCAGAGGCCAGAGAGCTCGTGTGATCCAGCCCATTGGATCAGTACCGCAAGGTGCAGGGATCTGCAGAGAATGGGTGTGGGGCTGACATACAGTTATGTCTCTGGAAGGTCTTGATGTGAGTGGCTTATCACATGATTTTATTTCATTAGCTGTCACCTAAATGGTGGGAAAAGACAAGAAAACTTTAGCTTGGTTATGAACCCTCCTCACCCATTATCTGAGCCTGGTTTACATTGAATCATTCATGCAGGTCCATTGATGGTAGTGATGTATGCGTCGCAATAACCTGCAGGGGCAGGGGTTACACTGTAGGGATTCTGTTTGGGAATAAGTGGTCTCAGGCTCCTGCATGGGCCTCTGGCCAGGAGACAAACAAGGGGGAGTCGTGGACTCTAGGTGACTCATCCAGGTGCTGGAGCTTGTGCCAGGCGGGACCAGGACATTAATTATTTGCTTATGTTCCTGAGAGATGGCTCACTTCCTGGTGTGATGTAGATTTGGCATTAAATTAAAATAATTACTTATTAGGAATAAGCTTAAGGCTTTGCCCACATCTGACAAATCAGAGTTCTGTGGTCATCAGCACACCCTATGGACCTGCTACAGCAGAACCTGCCAGGTGGTCCTGGTGCCGGCCAGGTTGAGGAGCCCTGTTTTAGAGGTGCCAGCGCTCCCAAGTCAGATCTCTGTGGTGCGGCTCAGGGTTTCCCCTAGTGCAGTGGTCGGCAAACTGCGGCTCCCGAGCCACATGCGGCTCTTTGGCCCCTTGAGTGTGGCTCTTCCACAAAATACCAACTTCTGTGCATGGGCCACGAAGTTTCAATCGCACTGTACGTGTGCGCCCGCACATGGTATTTTGTGGAAGAGCCACACTCAACAGGCCAAAGAGCCGCATGTGGCTCACGAGCCACAGTTTGTGTGCTTGGTAGAGCATCGGTCTTATGAGTTACTCCGTTGACAAACGTGTTGTCTGGTCATAAATATTTTGGACAACAACTACATTCTGCATCTTCCTCTTGGAGAATCCACATGCAGTTGGCATACTAAGGCATGTGAAGTCATCTAGTTTCCTGGATAATTTTCTCTAAGAGTGAGTATTATTTAAATCTACATTTATTTGCTTATCCTTTATCTTTCCAACTACTTATGTAACTCTTTAGTGTGACCCTCAACCCCCCAGGAGAGTGCATCTGTACAGTCCATATCCAGAAAGAAAGCACATTTTAGTCATTCATGTGTGTACTTCAAGATCTGAGTATAGTGCAGACATTACTTTTCCCATTTCCTAAGTTTGTAGCTTAAATATTTTGTAAGCAGCCTATCTGGGATGTCCAGCTATGCATACTATCCACCCCTCCCTCCTCTTCCCTCAGGTTTCTTTGGCTCTTCCCCAGGGTCTCACATTCACCGGAGAAAAGGGGAATCAGAGTTTCTGAGGCCCTGCAGATCCCTCTAAGAGAATTAGGTCCTTCACACTCTTCAGAGACACTTCCTCAAAAGTGGGACTGCCTCTTGCTAAAACTGGCCACTTTTCACAGCGTAATTTAAGTATATTTTATGCTGACAAACTCTGTCATGAGACTCCCAGTCAGAGGTGATGAGGGAAACGAAGACAATGAAGGGGAGAGAAAAACCCTACTATGTTCAGAGGAGGCAGTGATGCTTAGTATTTGAAGATACAGAACACGGTGTCTGTTCGTAGCTGGTGCTGAGTGGGCATTTGGTTACGATGGCTAGTTAGGTTTGGGAGGAAGAAGCAAGAATTGGTTCAGTGCTAATGATGCCATAGCATGCAAATTTCTGGGTTAAAGCCTATTTCATGTAAAAACAAAAAAAAAATCACAGGGCATTTCATATAGATTTGCTCTTATTTGCAACTCTGATTGTCTGATGTTAAAATCCCTTGCTTGCAATCTGAGTTGTTTGAAACATTGGTTCTGAAATCCAAAACCAGATACTGCTCATCTGCTTTCAGTTGTTGCTTCCACATGAAAAGGCAGGAGCATCCATCAGGGGATGTGAGCAAGCCAGCGATTACTTATCATGTTGGGGGATGGCCGGGAAATACTTCATGGATGTTCCCGTGTCCTTTATATAAAGTTGCTGAATGTCCCTGAGCCAGAAAATTGAGTCTAATTCACATATGATGGACAAAAATGCGATTAACCAGAATGATTCTACTTCCTATGGAATGGCTTGAAGGATCATCTTTTCATAAAAATCTAATTGTGATGATTTTACTAAAAGGCAAATTAAACTGCAAACAACTAAAACCCAGTCAGCCATCCAGGACATTAAACTATGTGGACATTTTTCAGTAGTCTGCTTTAAGAGAATGGGGGAACACTAGTCAGAGATCATGCGTTCATTTTATTAACCAGCATTCAACGTGTATGCTGTGATCATCACAGCTTCAATATGGTAATCTTGATTTTATTTATTTTTTGCATTTATAATAAATGTCAAGAATAATGACTTTGGTTCTTTCATTTACCTGTAGGATTTGACATTGGCTTTGTAATTTCTAGAACAGGCTTGCCAAACTTGCATGTGCAGATGAATTGCCTGGGGATGTTATTAAACCAGAGTCCAGTTTAGTGGGGTCTGGGATAGGATGGAAATTCTGCATTTCTAGCAAACTGCCAGGTGAGGCTGTGGCTGCTGGTACGGGGGCCCACCTTGAGTGGCAAGGACTCAGAGAAGGCAACGTAAACAAGATGAAAGGACTCCATCAAATGATCAGTTTTACTTATTCCTTAATACATTTATTAGGATGGCTAATTCTTGGGAAGGCATGCAATAAAAAAATTTGAAAGTGTTTATACATTACTTCTTTTAGTTAACCTGGTCATTATATTGATCAGACAATAGTATTCTTTCAATTTTGGGACTAGCCAAGTATTATATATATACCTTTAACAGGCACATGGAAGCAGAAGGGAAAGAACCACCATTTTAGAAATCAAACTCACATCTAGATGTTTTTAAAAAGAGGGCAAAGGATTCTACAAGATTGTGTATAATAAGGTGCAGAACCAGTATACCCAGTGACTCTAAAGTAATTGTCTCATGAGAATGCAGTCTGTGGAGACATTAGAAACATGCCAGTTATTTTTCCAAAAGCACAGTCCCAGCTTTTTTCTGTGTTGATTTCTATCTTACACCAAGGCTCTGTGTTGGATTTGATTTCCCCAGGAACATGGAATAAGACTTATAAGAAGCTATTTTTGTGGATTTATTTTATTTCACTGTGCTCAGGATGTACTAGACACCAAGATCAAAGGTTTTGAATGAGACTACCATCTTAGTGGGACAGAAGACAGTCATCCCATTTTGAGTTTTCTATTCTAAAAGTTTGGCAATGCTCTAAAGAGCTTTGGAAAGGGATTTAGCATCATTTTTCATTCCTTTTTAAAAAGTTATTTTAGCTATTCTGTGTCTTTATATTTCTTTGTAAAATTTGTTTTAAGTATTTATTGTTGAGAGTATTTCAGTTTTGTGACTAGCCAAGTATTATATATCATAAATTATACAGATGTCTCACTTTTCTCCCTCATTGCCCCCATCCACCTGTTTCTCACCCTGCCCCAGGCCATCACCAACCTATTGCTCTGTCCATAGGTAATGCATATCCTAATATATAAAAAGCCAGGGGCCATCCTGACCTAAATGACCAGACAGACAACTGAACAGCAGACTGTGTGGGGCGACCAGGCCGGCAGGGAGGGCAGTTGGGAGTGACCAGGCTGGTGGGGATGACCAGGCTGGCAGGGGGTGCAGTTAGGGGCGACCAGGCCGGTGGGGGTGGGGTCTGTTGGGGGCGACCAGGCCGGTGGGGGGTGCGGGAAGCTGGGGGCAACCAGGCCAGCAGGGAGGGCAGTTAGGGGCAATCAGGTCGGCAGGCAGAGGTAGTTAGGGGTGATCAGATTGGCAGGGGGGTCAGTTAGGGTGATCAGGCAGGCAGGCAGGTGAGCAATTAGGAGCCAGTGGTCCTGGATTGTGAGAGGGATGTCGAACTGCCGGTTTAGGCCCAATCCCTGTTTGGAGAGGGTGCAGGCTTGGCCGTGGGGACCCTCCTCCTGTGCACAAATTTTGTGCACCAGGCCTCTAGTATGCATATAAAGATCTTTAGTTAATCTCTTCCCACCCCCCTCAACCCTCTTCCCTCTGAGATTAGTCAGTCTGTTCCATGTTTCCATGCCTCTTCTGTTTTGTTCATTAGATTTCTTGTTCATTTATTTTGATTTGTAGAATCAATTGTTGATAG
The DNA here is from genome assembly GCF_014108235.1 of Myotis myotis. Taxonomy (NCBI): domain Eukaryota; kingdom Metazoa; phylum Chordata; class Mammalia; order Chiroptera; family Vespertilionidae; genus Myotis; species Myotis myotis. Next base: position 10,926,051 of record NW_023416315.1, read on the forward strand.
ATATGTATTTATTGCCATTTTATTGTTCATATTTTTTATGTTTCTTCTTCTCCTTCTTCTTCCTCTTCTTCAAGAATACCCTTCAACATTTCATGTAGTACTTGTTTGGTGGTGATGAACTCCTTTAGCTCCTAACAACTAGTTAAGGACTATTTAGTATTGTGTGTTAGGACATCAATAATTTTAATAGCCAACAGTCTTGAGCACTTATTGCTAGGAACTGAAATAAAAGTTTTACCTGCATTTTATCATTTAATTTTCAAATCCACAATATGACTATTATCCTTAATTACAGATGAGAAACTGCCATAGAAAGATGAAGAGCCTTGCCCAGGGCAGACTCTGAGAGGCAGGGCTGGGATGCGAACCTGAATTTTTCAAAGCCAGGGTCCTCTTTGTCACTTTGATATGTTGCTTCATGTCACTATGTGTCTACCCACAGGAACATTCATTATTTTAGCTCATTTTTTTCCCATAACTGTAGTTCAAAATCACAAAATTCACATGCTCAGTGGAGCTTATACCTAAGCTAATCAATCAAGGGTTACTTTCCTCCCACAATCTGAATTCCTTTCGCCCTTTAATTTGATTATTTTCTCGGGAGACATCTGGTATGAACAAGGAGAACATCTCCTTACAAATGACCTGAGGATTTGGGTTTCTATGTAATTCTGCACCCGTGTTTTTGTAGGGAAGATCAGAGAAGCCCATAGAGTGTGTAGAGAAAAGAAACTTCCCCAAGTTGTGCTCCACTAAATAGTAACCTTATAAGATATAAGTGGACATCATTAGAGCAAATGTGTATGGGAAAAACAGGGTTAAATAATGCACATAAGTTTCTTTATTTCAGGACTTCTTGGAGCCTTTAATATGTTCCAAGGAAATTATGGGAAAATTATGAAAGCTTATGAATTTTGTCGGGGGCGTGTAATTGGCTATTGTCAATTTTCCATCTCAATTTAAATTCATTTTAGCATTTCTTATTGCCCATTTACGTTGGTTCCTTAAATTCTTGGAACTGGTTATAACAATTTACCAGTTTCCTCATTAATTGATGGGTTAAAATAATCTTTGACATATGCTCATTTTATATTTTGATCTACCCTTTTTATTCTTTAACAATATTCCTTAATAATCTACTAAAGAATATATAATATTTTTCTAACAGATTTGACCATAGAATTTTTTTTTTTTTTTTTTTTTTGCATAGAGATTTCTGAGATTGTCCCACAGAACACACTTTGGGAAACGGTGCTTCAGAAAGGACATGGTAAATCAGAAAGGCAGCTGAAAACGAAACCCCAGCCTTACATAAACTTACAACATCCCTGCAGAGAAGAAAGGGGGCAGGCATTTTTATGCTGACTGTGCTCCTGATTCACATGGGGTACAAAGCAGAGAAGCCCAAATTCCTACAAAGACACAGTGCTCCATCCTACCTATCACTAAAGATTTTAGTTGAGGCTCGAAACACTGCCTTACTGTCTTTTTTTTTTTTTTTTAATATATTTTATTGATTTTTTACAGAGAGGAAGGGAGAGAGATAGAGAGTCAGAAACATCGATGAGAGAGAAACATTGATCAGCTGCCTCCTGCACATCCCCCACTGGGGATGTGCCTGCAACCCAGGTACATGCCCTTGACCGGAATCGAACCCGGGACCCCTCAGTCCGCAGGCCGATGCTCCATCTACTGAGCCAAACCGGTTTCGGCAAGCCTTACTGTCTTTTTCAGCCATACTTGAATTTGCCCATCTCAACGTTTTAGTTGATTTCTTGAATAAAGAGAAAGATTGTTGAAGAAGTTAGAAACAAAGCTTATGGGCTGTAAGGAACCCATGAAGGTGAGTGGTGGCAAGAGCGGGACCTTGAGAGCTGTTGGGTCAGAGCCGGTGCAATGAGATTGGACCTGGGCCTGGGCGCTCAGGGGCAGGCAGGAGGGGAGAGCTGTGGTGAGCTCAACTCTGCATTATGCTCTCTGGGGGTTTGTTGCTTGTCCTAATGGAATGATCTTGCCTTGACATACATGGAGTCAAGTGAGGGTGTTTTGTTTTTCTTTTCCAGCATCCCTCGCTGCGGCCCCTGTGAGTCACTCTTTGTGGCCTGATCTAAAGTGATCTTATGAGGAGTGATGTCCTCATAGGGCTTCTGCTAGTCACAGGCCAATGGGAAAGTTTCTTTCCACGCGAAGGTAGAGTGGCGAGGACACTTATTTTTATAACCTGCATTCCTCACCATGGTATTTGAATTAATATGGTAACCTATTTTGGATGGAGATGGTGTCAAATGGCTTAACAAAAGTGTGGATCAAGCAGTTATTATATTAACATTCCTTACCATGTGATACACTTAGTGGGAATGTAATATAGAATGGAGGAACATAACTCCATTCTCAAGGGAAGATATTGGCCACCAGGCCATATTTCTTTTTGTGTTTCTAGCTTTAGGGCATGGTAGCCTAGTGGTTAGAAGCTGACTCTGTAATCAAACTGCTTTGAGTCTCAGCTCAGTTACACGCCAGCTCGATGACTGTGGTCAGTTAGTTAACCTCTCCAACCTACAGTCTTCTCATTGGTAAAATGAGGATAATCATTGTCACCTCACTCATAAGACTGTTGGGAGGATTCATTCATGTTTAGATATAATGCATTTAGAACAGTGCTTGGCATATTTTAAATTTCCATAGATGATAGCTAACAAATTAGGGAATTATGGAGTTATGAAGGTGGGATATTTTTACAAGGGGAAGCAAAGCAGGTACATTTTTTTCCCTGTTCCGTACTCTCCTTTTCACCTGTTCCAGACCCATTAGCACTAACAGCTCCCTCTTGCCTTAGGCCATTTAGAGTCCCAATTGATATCCTGGGTAGGGTTTCCTGGACTTTTTGTTCTATCTAGGGCAATGTCCTTCATATTTGTAGTGCAGTTCAGTGTTTTCAAATTGCTGATTCATCTTCTGCTGGTACAGGGGGTACCTGAGGTCAGGAAGACTGCCTGCGGAGTCCGTACAAAGGGATTCGGAATAGAGCTGCCCCCGGCGAATTCCCTGGGTGCAGGCCCTCCCTGGCTCCCTGGCCGCACATCTTGCAGCAGTTCCTCTACGGGTAGATTGCCACTAGTTCAGCAGGCATGTTTTCTCTCAAATACGTGGTCGGTGGTAAGCGGAGGGATATTCTCCTCTCACTGAGGAGCATGAGGATTAATTTAAAATGATCTGATGAGGCTGGAAGATCACTCTATTAGCTCGTGCAATGTTGGCGTGAGACAGCACTCTATCCTTGAAGGAGGCCACTGGAGAAGGAACATCTGGTCCCTCTCAGAGCCTCAGGCGATGACTCAGAGGTTTTAGCAGGCTTCCTCTTCACGGAATTTTGGTGTAAGTGTTGGATTCTGGGTTGGATACTGGAGGTATCAGGTTTCATGGAAAAGCTGTTCTGAGACAAGGTGACCCAACGCAGAGGGAGAGAGCACGCACCTGACTCCCAGGAGAAGAAGAGGCATTGATGCCAGGCTCACAACCCGTTCATCTTCGCTAGATCAGGATTCCTCAAGCCCTTTTTCCACATGATTTTTGGGGGGTATAAGTTAGAGGACTAAGATGTTCTCACCTTTATACTTTGGGGAGGATAGAAGAGAACAGAATTCTGGAGCATGATACCTCCCTCAGCAGGCAGGTGCATGATTGGGAACAGTTGTGACCGGTGTTACCGTATCTGCATTTTGGGAGCTGTTCTCACACAGTTTCCCTTCTAAGCTTCTGGACTGCCTTTCCTCCATTGCTCTCTAATTCCCAATTGCCCCTGTCCCACTTAGGATAAACCTGCTCCCATCTGAGGCCTGTACTTCTCTGTGCTAAATGTTGTCCTCAAACAATACAAGTCCTAAGGCCACTCAAATGGGACCGAAGGCTGTGAACATTCCCTCTCTCATCTGTTCTTGCTTCTCCAAAAGTGTTTCCCAGAATCAGCAGGAAGGCTCATGCCAGCCTCTGAGAGCTTTTGGCTGATGTACTATTGAAATCTATGGTGCAGAAATGCATCCCACAGATGCCTGATGGCAGTGACAATGCAGGACCTTGAGGGGCACACGAACCACACCAAGGGATGATTTATCCTTGTCCTTCCAAATTAGGACAAATTAAAACCACTTTTTAAAATACCAAAACTTGCCCTAGCTGGTTTGGCTCAGTGGATAGAGCATTGGACTGAGGACTGAAGGGTCCCAGGTTGTTCCTAGTCAAGGGCACATGCCCAGGTTGCGGACTCGATCCCCAGTTGGGGGCGTGCAGGAGGCAGCGAATCAATGATTCTCTCTCATCATTGATATTTCTATCTCTCTATCCCTCTCTGAAATCAATAAAAGTATATTTGAAAAAATCCTGAAACTTACTCAGAAAGCAGGCAATGAACTAGTATCCTGAAGTGCAGTACATGCCCATAGGCCATTTCAGGACAAGCAGCTGCACTGTACCTGCATGTCTTCATGGCCTCCCTCCAGTCCTAGGCTATGGCACTTGGCACAGTGTCAGAGAGCACTTGATAATTCTCTCTGAATTTGCAGTGAGATAGGTGGGTATATGAACAGATGAGTGAGTGAGTCATCTTGGCATGGGCAGGTATGCCACCAATTCTCCAGGTCCTGTGCAGAGAGACCACGGTCCTCCCAGGCAGTTGACTCCTGGATTAAATGCATAATATGTATATAATTTTATTCTCTCTCTCTCTCTCTCAATAAAGACAAAGTGTAATGAGAAAGGTGCCTCCTTGTTCAGAGAAGACTAATTGCATTGTGTGACTCTCTTGTTGGCTTTCACAGTCTGGCTCAGGGTAGCATGAATCACCCAGAGTGGAAGTTTGTCTAGTCTGAGCCTTCATCCGATGCATGAATTTAAGGCACCCCAGTGGCCAATCCTGCCAAATTCTTTTAACCATTATTCTTGTCCCAGTATCCAGGTATATATATAAATACATGCCTCTGACACGCCCATGGCCTGCATCTTGACTTTCTTTGTGGTCAGTATCCTTTCCTCTACGCTTTCCCATTTTTGATGGTAGGATTTGTTTTCTTGCTTGGGGTCACACCTCACCATAGTTGACCTTGCTTTGATCTTTGCCCCTAAGTACAGAAGTCATTTCCATGTGGAATGGAAGATTGTGAACTTTTTCTTTTGACTTAAAATGCCAACAACTTTTTAAAAAGCTTCCAACATAGTATTTTATTTCTTATTTTAAAATATTAAGAGAGACCAATTATTCTCTTACTGCTATGATAGTATTTAATTTGCACTGGACTATGAGGATTTGAGACTATCAGAATTTTGGCTTTACGGGATGGGGAAACTGCCCAAATCAAAGAGTTCTAAATTTTTAGGGACCTCCTTGGACACATTACATGTGAGCAATTGCTCGAGAGAAGAATGTGAGATGCACATCATTGGAACAGCCCTCGCAACCCCCGCTGAGGAACTAACTGCTTTAGGAGATGCTGGAAGAAGACTTATTAGTTGAAATATTCAAGTTCCATATTCCTACTTTTTCTTCCTACTGAATTTTTTAATCTGCCTAAGTCATGATGTGTTTTAGGATCAGTTTGGAGCTTCTGAACCTCAGGCTGAGGGGATAAGCACACAGCCAACCTGAGAAGAATATTCGGAGAGGAATATTCAGAGTCGCCTTGAAAAGAAAAGCAGTTTGAAAAGCTGATTCAACTTAGAGTATTATTTTGCATTTGAAAAACAGCAGCAACAAAAGTAACAAAAGAAAGCCTATTGTTTCAAAAATAGCAACCTATCCATGTAGATACAATTAGCATTGAAAGCAAAGACCTAAGTCCTAAACAAACATTCAGGAAGCATAGCATTTTCTTCATTTTGCCTGTAGGTGGAAGATGTGTCATGTTGTCAACATCTGAGTATCAGATGCACGAACACCCAGTGATCCTCCTGTAACATCAATGTGCCAAACTGTTTAGGCTTAATTGGCATTTTCATCAACACCAGTGGAAGGGTGAATGAGAGGCCACCTAAATTATAAACTCACTGTCAAATATTGTGACGTAAAAAACAAGATAAATGGCAGGATTTTGTCATCTCAGTTCTCTGCTCCAGTGTCTTTGGTGCCTTAAGATATTTGCTATGAAGCCCAGCCAGAGTGGCTCAGTGGTTGAGCGTCGACCTATGAACCAGGAAGTCACAGTTCAATTCCCGGTCAGGACACATGCCTGGGTTGTGGGTTCGAACCCCAGTGTGGGCCATGTAGGAGGCAGCCAATCAATGGTTCTCTCTCATCATGGAGGTTTCTATCTCTCCCTCTCCCGTCCTCTCTGAAATCAATAAAAATATATTTAAAAAAATATTTGCTATGTAGCAGATCAATCCTGTCACCTTCATTGAAGCTGCTGGAGAAAAATCACAAAACTGCTTAAATGTAGGCAACGGCACATCCCTGGTTTCTGCCTCAGCTGGGCCTGGAGTTCCGTCTAAATCCTGTGGTGTGTTTCTGGTCTTACCTTTCCCAGTCCCACATCTGAACCATTCCCTCTGCTGGAGTCTTTACCACAACCAAGGGCTCCCTTCTTCCCCTCGCCACCCCCTCCCAATTGGAATTCTGGGCAGATGAGCTACTCAGCCTCCACAGCAGAAATCTGAAGTCATCCTTGCTCTCCTCGTCTGTCCTAATGCCATTAAGGAGCACGCATCTGTCCATGTAGCTGACTCCAGGGCAATACTTGGTCTATATAAGGAAACCACAGTCTTTAGTCTTGCAGATGGAGCCTTTCTATAATCTGCCCTCTGTTTGCCGGGCCAGCCTCATCTTCTCCAGTTCCACATCTCGCACGTCCACGGTCACACCATCCCAGTCCCCAGGCTGCAGCTTGTGTTTCTACAGCTCCTAGCCCAGTTTGTGGCATGCATTTGTCAGCAGGTCAATATAAGTTGGAGATAGAAATGAACAGACTTCCTTCTCTGCCTATTATTCATTGTGATTTGCATTCCTCTCTGGGGATAATATCTAACATGAGAAATTTATTATGGGTATTGGAACTATGACTCATTCCATTCACCTGTTTGATGAATAAATCTCTTCTCTGACGCCTCTAACTATTGGTTAAGCTCAAATAGCTCTTAGGTCAATGAGCTAATTGCCTCTACCAACAACCTGTTTAATTTCCAGAAAACCATGATAAACATTTTTAATGGAAAATTTTTCTTTAATTGAAAATTTTATCTGCCAAGACTAGTTCTCAGCCTTGGTTTCTGATGGGACAAATCTAATCCTTCTTCATTATGACAGTACTTCAGGTTTTTGAAGACAGCTGTGCTCTTTCCCCCATGGTCTCGTCTTCTCCCTGGTAATATGCCCAATTACATAATCTATGCCCCTTACCTTATGGTGTCAACTCTCTTTGCTGTTAGCTGGCTCCAAGTTGCCTGTAGTTACGTGTTTACCAACTTGTCCACCACAGGGAAGCATCCCCGACTTCTCTCCTGGTAGTTGTCATGCTTATTAGTGCAGCTGAGATTACATTGGAGGCTCCGACAGCAACATCACTTTGCTGACTCATTTTAACTGAAGTCATTTCCTTATTAAGGACAGAAACTGTGTATTCCTACCGTCCATTCTGTTGCATTTGGATTGAAAGTTGAATACATAAATCTGATACTTGAACAATTATATTTTTTACCTTAATTTTATCTCTTGAATTTCATCTTGTTAGAGAGGATCTTTTTGTGAATTCTAATGATCATAACATTACATATCCAATATCCTTCCCCACTTTTTGTCAATGCAAGTGTATGCCTTGGGTGAAATTATGCAATAGGGTTAGATAAAAATATCTGTAATAATATATACTTATTGAAAATTAAACATATACCAGGCATCATAGCTTAGCATTTCCATGTACATTCTAGATAGTCCACACAACACATTAGTCAATAACCTTGCCTTACACATGAGCCACTGAATCAGGTATAGGTTCCTGAGGGCTGCCTCTGGAAAGATTTCTTCCAGCTGATATTAATTTACTCACTCGTCTTTCAACTAGTTACTAACAAATAAACTTACTTGTACTAAAATCTAACTCATAAATCTGTTATATAAGATAACAGTCTCATAAATTCCTTTTTATTTGTCTTTATGATTTCCCAGATTACTTTAATGACATATACCATTGAGAAATTATGGAAAATATAGAAAATTATAAAGAAAAAAATAATAATCACCTTGAATCTTACCATCTAGAAATTACCACTGTTAACTTTAAAATATTTATTAGTCATTTTTTTTTACATTTATACATAATCTCATGGGTCTTCTTATCAATTCTTCCCTAGTTACAAGTGCCCAATTCTTTCAGAAGGCAGCATTTTGGGCTGCCTTTCAAAAAGACCCGTATATAAGTGAGAATATTATCTTATCTAATAATAGACAAAGATTGAAATTAACCGTACCTCCGCTATGCTTCCCATTGGCTAATCAGCAAGATATGCAAATTAACCGCCAACAAAGATGGTGGCCAGCAGCCACGCAGCTGAAGTGAGCAGGAGGCTTGCTTGCTCCAGTGATGGAGGAAGCCAAGGTTCCTCGCCTGCTGCGGCCCAACTCTGAGCTCCGAAAGCAACAACGTTTCAATTATAGAAGCTAAACAAACCCCAGATACCTGCTTTCAGCAGGCCGTGGCCTCGGAGCTGGAGTGGCAACAAAGTTTCAATTATACAAGGTAAATAAATCCCAGAATAAAAAAAAAGAAAATAGGAGAGGCTGGGAGCTTCAGTCGCTGGTGGGCTTGGCCAGTCTGAAAACCCTCAGCCCCTCATCCAGACTGGCCAGGCACCCCAGTGGGGACCCCCACCCTAAAGGGGGTGTGACCAGCTGCAAACAGCCATCAGCCCCTCATCCAGGCTGGCCAGGCACCCAAGTGGGACCCCTACCCTGATCCTTGACACCCTTCAGGGCAAACCTGCTGGCCCCCACCCATGCCTCTATCCGATATAGCAAAAGGGTAATATTCAAACTGACCCTAACAGCAAAAGGACTGGGAATGACTGGTCACTATGACACACACTGACCACCAGGGGGCAGACACTCAATGCAGGAGCTGCCCTCTGGTGGTCAGTGCGCTCCCACAGGGGGAGCTCTGCTCAGCCACAAGCAAGGCTGATGGCTGCCAGGACAGCGGTGGTGGTGGGAGCCTCTCCTGCCTCCTCAGCAGCACTAAGGATGTCCGACTGCAGCTTAGGTCTGCTCCCCGCTGGCAAGTGGACATCCCCCGAGGGCTGCCGGGCTGCCAGAGGGATGTCTGATTGCCAGCATAGGCCCAATCCCCCGGGAGCAGGCCTAAGCCAGCAGGTGGTCATCCCCTGAGGGGTCCCAGACTGCAAGAGGGCATAGGCCGGGCTGAGGGACCTTCTCGCCCCCGCCCCCCCCCAGTGCACAAATTTTTGTGCACCGGGCCTCTACTTAGTTAATAAGAGTGATTATTTGTCCTTTTAATATTTATGTTACTGGATCCCTCCAGCTTTTTTTTAAAATAGTAAATTTGCAACGAGGAATAATATATCTCTTATATTATTCATAAGTAATGATGGCTTGTGAAATTGAGTGATATAGAATAATTGGTAATGTGTGTGAATCTGTATACAATTTTATTTTTAAAATATATATCTTTGTTTATTAACGACCATATGCCTTACCATCCCTAAATGAGGTCCTAAAGACTAGGACCTCAGGTTCTCACTATCCTTCTAACCACTGCTCTTTCCATTATACGCTGTCTCTCTTGATCTGTAAGAATTGGGACTTTAGGGTTTTTCTTGAGAAATAAGAATTTGATTCAAGAAACCATAATAGGACTTAAAGAAGAGAAATAGCAGGCCCAAAGGGGCATGTTAGAAGAGAGTTTGGCAACACTGGGAAAGTGAGAAGAGAGCTAATGATGGTAGAATCTGATGGTTCTGCAAGGTAGGCCTTTAATCTCAGGTAAGAGGTTAATAGTGCATGGAAAAAGAAGAGAAACATAAGTTTTGTTATTGTAAAAAGAATCATCATGGTTTTTGATGGATGCATTGGATATATGCAAATAAAGACTAATAATTCAGCACCTGTGTTGGATATCACTCTCTATGACTACATTAAAATTTTGATCTTAAAGAAGCTTGGCATTTATATTTTAGGACCGTATTATAAGCACCTATTTGATTGGCTGGATCACCCCATTGGTGCTGTCTTTGTGAGGAAGGCACTGTGAGGACTCGGGTGGGAGTATCTGGTTTGAATCTGGGTTCTGTTACTTACAGAGGCAGGTTGCCTGACCTCTCTGAGTCTCAGTTTATTCATCCATAAAATGGGGATGAGTGAGTGGCAGTGAGGATCAGCTGAAATAATAGACACAAAGTCCCTAACCTAGTAATTGACATGGAGAAGGTTCTCAGCAAAAGCTAGAATCTCTGTCCCATCTCTCCTTTGTCATCTATCCTCTGTGGCTGCTGCTGTCAGGAAGCTGACATCAAGGTGTGGGTGTGCTGTAAGTCAGGGAGTTCCAGATCCTTTATTATTTCCTTAGAAGAGAAAGTGTAGGCTCATGGTGTCATCTAATTATAATTTATTTATCCCTTTTTACACTCAGGATTCGTTTCTGTTGTGGTTGCTGTTTTATTTACACTGTACAGTTGCTAGAAATGGAAAGCAAGGAATCATGATTTGAAATTCAAATAATGACTTTCAGCAAGGGTTCTGCCAAAGACCTCCGCTGTTGTGGATGTGCATCCTAGGAGATGCGCTTTCTTAGAGTAGCCTGCAAGAATCCTGAACGAAAATATGAGAATCATAGTTTGACATATCCCTGTTTGCTTTCCATGAGAAGGAAAAGCCTATCTGTGGTCACGACAGAGGTATCAGACCTCCGAATGGGGATTTTCTTGAGGACATCTAAAACGCCACTTACTCACTGTGTGATCCAAAGTAAGTACCAGACAGGAGTGCTGAGAGAACTGAAGAGGCAATGTGTAAATCACTTTCTGCAGCTTCAGGCACACACTAGATCAGGGGTGGGCAAACTTTCTGACTCGAGGGCCACAATGGGTTCTTAAACTGGACCGGAGGGCCGGAACAAAAGCATGGATGGAGTGTTTGTGTGAACTAATATAAATTCAAAGTAAACATCATTACATAAAAGGGTACGGTCTTTTATTTCAACAGTTTGATTCATTTCAAACGGGCCGGATGTGGCCCGCGGGCCGTAGTTTGCCCACGGCTGCACTGGATCCTCAATAAATGCTTGTGTCTTTCTTTTCTCCCACTCTCTGAGACAAGAGTTCCTTTTCACTAACATATACACTGTGGAACCGAGCTGTGTGCTGCTTGCTCATTAGAGTTTGATAGCCTTTCCTGGCCTTTGTGAACTTCTAACAGCAGATGAGGTATTGCTGCCTCTCAATGACTAACCTGATCTAGGCAGACTAAACATTTATGAATAAGTAGATTTTAAGAATTAGGAAAAACTTCATGTGGTAAATACTAGATGTCTTTCCCCTGATACTTTAGTGTTTTGTGTGTGGGAGGTCATTTGGGAGACGTAGTTTTTCTTTTAAAAATATTTAAAGGAAAATAGAAGCAATCAAGCAAAATTCTTCTTTCTTAAAGTTATTATACTTAGAATGAAAATACGGGAGTAGATGAGAGGAGATCTGGTAACAAGGCCAACAACAATTCCTGTGTCATTGAATTTTACTCCTCTTGCAAATGGCCTGTGTAATTTTGCTTTGCCCTATCTTTCTTATAACAATAGTAATAAAAATAATAACAACAATTTTTACATTTTCCCAGCATTCCTAAGTTGACCCTGTTATTGAAGTATGATGTTTCAAAATTAAAGACAAGATTTTCATTAAAAAAACATGAAATAAACATGTGCCATATATTTTAATTCAACTCATCTATATATAAAAGCCAAGCGACCAAAACGACCAGAACAACCGGAATGACCAGTCACTATGATGCGCACTGCAGCCGGCCAACCACCCCAATTGGGAGGCGCGGCTGGCCGGCTCACCTTCTGCGGCCCCTTCCCCGGGCCAGCCCGCCCTGATAGGCCCCAATTGGGGTGGGCCAGCTGGACCCCACCCATGCACGAATTCATGCACCGGGTCTCTAATTAATTCATAAGGTCTTAAAACTGATTCAAAGTGTAGTTGAGGATCTGGGTGTTTGTGACTACTTAATAAAGGGATTTTAGAGTAAGCTTGCTGATTTAGATCCAAAACTGGTTAATGTCCCACAGGATCATAAGCTATAAACTTTTGAGGTTCAACTTTCCGTTGAGCAGAAACTATTTTCATCTCTTACAGACAAAAATCTTCAGGTTAACCCCCATCTCTGTGGAGCTGTAAGTAGTCAGTGGATAGGAAGCCAATCAGAAGTGCAAGTCCAGCACTGCCCTAAAGGGGACGCCCAGGAATCTCTTTTGTCCCTTCCTAAGTTTTGGTGACTTTTCTCTGTCTTTGCATTGAAAGGAATCATTAAGACTTATTCATTTGTGCAAGGTTATATTTTTGATTTTAGGAAGCAAATTCGCATAATGTGATATAAAACCTAGCCATAGAAAGTGCTATACGTGAGTATATGTTTTAATGCCCAAATGTTGACGTTTCATAGAAACGTATTTGGTAACGCCATTGGGTGTGGGTATGTTGAGAAGGCAATGTTTGTGGGGCTTCTATATTCTTGAATAAGTTGTGTTTTAGAAATTAGATATGGAAATATTGAATAATGGACCCAGTCGTGGCTCTCAGGATCCTCTTCTTTTTTTCTGAAGTAACTTTCTCCCCATTTTGGTTGCCTCTTTGGGTTTGTTTCTGTATAGTGAATAGATCTGCTATGACTCCCAGTCTTTGTGGGGTTGCCTTATGTAGTAGTTTCTTGTGGGGTCCAGTGGTGCAGTCTCCTTGATCACCTGAGCTGGGTACTCCAGGAATGTTTCATGTTTGGCCCTCATGCTGTAATTGAGACTTGCTTGCTATTGGTCCATTCATGTGTGGGATTGACCCTCAGGCTGGCTGACTGTGAGGATCAACCCCAGCCATAGTTTGTAATCTACTGTGCGGGTGCCGACGACCCGAAGTGGAGTTTACCTCAGCAGGTTTTGGTGCCATATCTCCCTCTGGGTATGCCACTTGCAAAGCTTATTGGGCCCTGATCTGATGCAATCTGATGCTGGCCACGGGGTGCATTGGTTCTGGGTCTCTTGGGAGGAACTCTGGTGCAGGGCAATGGAAGACGCTGCCTGTGGAGGGCCCTTGGCGACCTGTTTGGAGCTACAAGTGATCCACAGTTTGTGGCTGCCTCCTCTGGGCCTGGGTGCATGTGGGAAGGACCAAGCTGTGCACCAAGGCCCGCTTTTACCAGCACTGGGCCAGGGGGCAGGTCAACAGCAAAAGTCCCATGATTATGTGCTGGGGCCTTGTTTTATTTGTCTTTGTATTTCTGGATACCCAGTACTTAGCATGGGGCCTTGTGTAGCCCAGTGCCCCTTCGAGTATTTATTCAGTTGAAAGAAATATCATTGGAAGATGGTGGAGGCAAGCTTACCATATGCCTAACTCCAGTATTTCTAATACCGTCCCTATGGAGTAGGTGAATACTGTAGTCAAATAACTTTGGTTCGCCGCTTAACAAAAATTTGAGCACCTATTATGTATCAGGTATTGTGCCAGATGCTTTGGACAAAAGGACAAGGAGTAGCTTTTGTCTTTAAGTCTTGTGTCCTATTGGGGGAAACAGATACAGTATGTAAATAAACAAATTCAACCTAGCATGACACTTGCTCACGGTCACACAGCCTGTGAGTGGTGGACCTGTAATTGAAATCCAAGTGTGTTCAGCTCCAAAGCCACCAAGCCAAGATGCTTCCAGAACCAAAAAACTAGCTAGGCTGCGAGTGAATTCTCAGAGGAGCAAAACAACAGCTTTGCTCTATTATTTGAAACCATTATTAAATCAAACCATTTTGTTGTATTTGCAAATTAGGTCCTTCAGAAGCTTGGAAAAGCTGATGAGACAAAAGACGAACAGTTTGAAGAATATGTACAGAACTTCAAACGGCAAGAGGTAAGTGCATTTATCTAGTTTATGGGGTGGAAATGGGTGGACAGTGTTTGTGGTTTAGCATGTAGCTAAAATGCTTTAAGGTTGAAGAAAGAACTTCATTGGGCTTGGTGTTAACCTGAGGGTAAAGCTTGTCAGTTCTGTAAGACTTTCCTGTGGAGGATGAAAGAAGAGGCAGTAGGCACTGCAGAGAGATTTGTGTTTCTTCTCAGGAGAATAAGACTTCCCTTCTCTGGAGCTTTTTAATATAGTTTATTGATTTATAGGAAAGATAATGTTTTTGGTGATTTATATTCCACTAACTATTAGCAGTAGTTAGATACTTTTGGCAAAATTACTTTAATTGCTGCCTGCTTCAAGATCATGCATTCTCAGTGGGGAGTATATCTCCCCCACGAGGGTGAAAATTGGTTCTTGGTGGATGAAAAAATTGTACTGGTTTTATGTGCATATATTACATAACCAGATTTATAGTGTATCTGTGGTATTAAAATTTCATGGGGCGGGGGGGGGGGGGAGTTGACATTAGAAAAATGTCGTAAAAAGCTCATCAGAGGAGGCCATGATGGAAAAAGGTTGAGAAACACGATTTGTTGCTGGGGTCCAACCCCAGCAGGTCCAGGGGTCCCCAAAGGTGTGGACGGAGTCGGCGAAGAAGGAATGACACAGAGGCAGCGTTCTGGTGATCATCATAGCTGGGTTCTCTTGTCAGGGTCTCCAGCCAGGTTCTGTAGCCAGTTCTCCAGCCAAGTTTTCCAGGTTCTCCAGCCAGGTTATGTCACCAGGTTCTAGTCAGGTTCTCTTGCCATGTTCTATCCAGGTTCTGTAGCCAGGTTCTGTCTCTAGGTTCTTCAGCCAGGTTCTCTCGCTAGGTTCTGTCTCTAGGTTCTGTTGCCAGTTTCTGTCCAGAATCTTTTGCCATGTTCTCTCCAGCGAAGTTCTTCTGTCTCTAGGTTCTGTGTAGGTTCTGTCTTCTAAGTTCTGTGTTGTTACATCTGTATTTATACAGTTGATTCCAATCCTATCAATCTCTATTCCAAAGGTTAGGGCGTTTCTTATCTCCATTCCAGGGAGTAAAGATTATGTAGCTTAAGCATGATTGTTCATAGTTAAAGTGATTAATTACCCGCCTGGCACTTAGTTAAGAGGTTTTATTCCCTCCCTAACTTCAGGGGAAAATCCCTACCTGGGGAAACAACCTTTCTCAGAGACCTTGGTTAAAACACATAGTGCCAAGAAGGTGAGCAAACATATTAAGAACAGTATGCCGTATATGCCAGGTCCCTTGAAACAGCAAGGATGGACTGGCTCCCGGCAATTTGTGATACTTGTTCCTTTAATGGGCTGCTATGTGTTTAACAGACACGTGAATAAAGGCACAGTTTTTAAAATTATTTGTTTATCTCTCTAAGGCTTGGGTAATTGATTAGCATATCACTCTTTAGAGGTCATGCATGAGGGTCAGGTAGAGGGAAGATACAGGTGGGGTCTCTGCGGTTTGAAGCTTCAAATCTAGAGTTCATTCTAGAGGTGAGAAGAAAGCTGGGCCTTAAGAGGCTTTCCAGGCCCTCTGGAAAATGTTCGGACATGGGACAATGTAAGGACATGGGTTTATGTTCCTGCTGTCATTGTAGCTACCAGTGTCCACAGAGGAAATTGTAAATATTAGGGTGTTGCTGTCCATGGTGCCAGATGCGGGGGGAGGGCAAAAATGTTCATTGAGGAACATTTATCTTTTATCCTCTTTACTCTTTTTGTTTCTTTCCATCTACAAGAATATCTCCTCAGTTATGGCCTGTATACATTAAAAGCTTTAGTTGAAACCTAACTAAAATGTGACCCAAATTACTGATGTTCCAGGCAGCACTGTTGTGCCACTTCCTAGGAAGCCATTAGGAATTTACTTCTAGTGGAAGCTCTTTTTGTTATTGCTCTGAAGATTTCCTTTCATCTATTCGATCCTGTTCCCTATTTTTAATTGTATTTTACTTTACTTAACTACATTAACCAACATGCCAACGGGGGTTAAACCCTCCGCATTCATTTAGAGACCAATTCCATGTATCTTCCACTTCTCCCTGTGAAGTGAGCTTATTATCTGAGTTTGGATGTTCCTCTCTAAATGGTCCCCAGATTGACTGCACCGTTCTGGCAATGGGATGCAGAGAATTAGGCATATCGCTCATCCAAGCCTAGGAGACCGTCTGAAGTGTTGTGAGCATCTGCATAGACGAGTTGCAATTGAAGCTCAGATTCGCATCAATATTGTTGGTTCCCATTGCCTGTGATTCTCATATGTCACCCTGTAAGCCCCATGGCTGATTTTGCATTAGAGCTGCCATCTAAGTGATGAAAATGTGTTATAAGGAATGTCTTATGGTGACTGACTGAGATCTGGAGCCAGACATATTTTAAGGGATTTTTTGGTCACCTCGTACTAGTGTTACATACTAGAGTGTCTGTCAACACATTTAGTCTTAATTAAGTGATAGACACAGTGCAAAATTATAGGAGAGGTTTCCACATAACTATCGGAATTGCCTGGAGGACTTTTAAATATACTGATTCCTGGGCCCCACTCCAGACTTCTGAATCCGCTCACAAATTTGACTTGTGTCTCTAAAGAGCTATCATATAAGAGTAACAATTTGAATGTAAACCTGAAATTATACTGATATAGTAAAGATAATGGCGTCCTTAATTGCACATCTACTATGTTTCCAAACCTGGACAATTATAAGAATCTTCTGAGGAGCTTTAAAAATTTACAAATTTCAAAGCCACACCTGAATGGCTTATATAAAAGCAGCAATGAAGTATTTTTATTCTGAAGACTTTCCATAAGTAGGCATTGGCATTTATAATGTGTTTTGTACACTGTTCTACTCGATTCTCCTAGCAATCTGTAATTGTAATTCTGCTTTATGCATAAGAAAACCAAGTATTGTTACAAAAACTTTTATTTTGAGAATGATCTTGATTATTCTTTCGGCCATGGTATTCATTGCTTTCTTATTTCCTCACAGTAATGTTATGACATTGGCTTGATTTTTCTCATATTCATTGTTAAGTGGTTCTTATATATCTGCATAAATTATTTCTTTGTACTCTAAGATCTTTTATCACTGCAATATTTAAAGATATAAACACAAACTTTCTGGAAATGTAACTGTGTATTTGAGACTTAGAAGTATAAATGAAACACAAGGGGACATTCTAAGATTCCAATTAACTTGTTTTGTGGCGGTTTTGTACATTTCTCCTGAAAATATTCCTTTGTAACATGACATGTAGCAGAACTTAGTTAAGCTTTTATGAAACAACCACTCTTTGCACAGTTTATCACTTAAAAAGTATCAGATAGACAGAGTCATCCAACATTTATTGAATGTGCTCTGTGTCTGGTACTTTACATGGATTGTCCCCCCCTGATCTTCATGAGAGCCCCAGGAAGTGAGTGATGTTATCTTCATTTTACCGATGAGGAACCAGAGGTCCAGAGCAGTTAAGTGTTGCCCAAAGTTGCTCAGTTAGAGGTAGCAGAGCTGCTATTTTAAAGCCAGGCAGTGCAGCCCCACAGCCCACTGACTTCGCCACTGTGCGCTATGCGTCCCATGTAACATACTCTGGAATCATGAGAAAGAGTGAACAATTGGTGGTTTTGTTTATAGAGTAGAACTGCATCATGAGAGCACAGAGAATGCCTTTGGCTAAATTATTCTTATTGATGGGCAGTTGATTCCACTGGGACAGTCTCATGCGTCCACAGTTGGCATCCATGCCTTTAAAGCCTGGGGCATAGAGGACAGTGGTCAAGCATATGCGCTCTTGAGGCAGATTATGGGATTTAAATATCCCAGACTGCCCAGGCTTGCCATCTGCTAGATGCGTGACCTTTGGGCATATTTCTTAGCCTCTGTGCCTCAAGTTTCTCATGTGTAAGAATGTGCCAACATGAGAGAGTTATTGGGAGAATGATGGGTTAATAGACCTTTGAGACTTAGGACAGTCTCTGGAACAAAGGGACTACTTAGTGTTAGACTTTATTGCTATATTAAAGGTTTGCTTTGAGGACAGTGTTATGACTGAATTATGTCTCTCCTAAATTTACCTATTGAAGTTCTAACTAACCTCCAGTACACCTCAGAATGTGACTGTATTTGGAAACAGGTCCAGTAAAGGGGAAGTTAAGATCAAATGAGGTCATATGGAAGGATTCTAACCCAATGAGACTGATGTTTTCATAAGCAGGAGAGACACAGGGATGACCACATGCAGAAAAAGACCATGTGAGGACACAGGGAGGAGGAGGCTGTCTGCAAGCCAAGGAGAGAGACCGCAGGCAAAACCAAACCTGCCAGTACTTGGTCTTGGACTTCTAGCCTCCAGAACTGTGAGGAAATAAATTTCTGTGTTTTTTTTTTCAGCCACCAAGTCTCTGGTGTATTATTATAGCAGCCCTCATACACTAATACAGCATCATAAATGGCAGTTTCAGAAACATGTTGGCTGTTATATTATGACTGGAGTAATGAGAGGCAAGGCACTTCTTCCCTCCCAGTGATGCATCTCTGAAGCTTGATGTAGATGTTGTTTTTCCAGAACTTCCACATCCTGTCTCATTTGGACATGATAGAACATTGTCAATAACGAGCTGGCATCCGTATCCCCAGAAAGGGACATTGAACAGTACACCTCAGGAAGAGTTATTGTTGGGGTGGAACACCTGTGCAGTTTGCCTTAATTTCTAGGTCAGTCTCTCCCCGACTATATTCAATTCTGTGCTCTAGGTATTAAGGCAAAAGTTGAAAAGAGTTTGTATAATTCCCCTAATGTACCTCATAAGTCAAGTCTCTTCATACACAATGAAAGGGGGAAAAATTGGAATGGCTCTTCAAGGGTCACAAACTCAATTGCCTAACGGCAATAAAGCATATCTTCAAATTGTATGCAGCCAGCATGGTGTGATGAGTTGAATGGTTCTAACTAGGCAGTTCCATCCCCTTGTACACACGCTGGGTTAGCTTTTCCAAAAGACAAGAATAGAGGTCTGTATAAACTCAAGGCTTAAGGGAAATACATGGAAAAATAGTACATATAATTACTAACGAGCTTTCTAATTTTGTTTTGGTGAAAGGTAGAAAGTATATTTTATTTGGTCTTCATATCATAGCTATACCTGGAGTTGATGACTCAGGGATAATTGGAAATTGGGTCGTGAAGCTTGGATAAAATTGTGAAAACTGAGATGTTCTCTTTGATATCCACTTCCCTCCCATGTACCAGCCCCTAATGCCATCCATCCAGGAATAAGATTTCAAAATTTTCTCTGATTTCCTATCTTATATCTTTTGCCTTAATGTGTACCAAAAAATATTAAAAATGGAGAAATTGCTTTTTGAAATCAGTGCTGGGTTCTTAAGGCAGCTCTTGTTTGCTATAAAGATCTCAAATCAAGAAAACAAAAAAAAAATGGAAATTTTAGAGAACCTGCTACTTGTTACCTTTGAAAAAGTCTTGTCTTCCATTTCATGCACCTGAACTTGTGATAGGGAGAGCTCCATTTCCTGGTAAACCAAGAATGCCTGCAGTGTTCCGCAGACTACTGTTGGCTTTGATCATAAGTGGATTCTGATATTACATATCATTAGTCATCTGCTAATCAAGGTGCTGATTATTGCTTCATTAAGTCTCATCTCCTTGACAATTTAATTTTCTTCTGAGCTTCAAATATAAGAAAGCAGTAGCATGGCTTTCAAGATTGAGTTGACCTGTCTGAACTCTGAGAAGTTGAGCCAATTTTAATTTAATATGTTACTTGGCCTTTTCAAGAGAAAAATGTCAGTATCGAGCAAAAATAATAATGGAACTACAGGGCCTTCTGTCGGCTCAGGACCACAGATGAGATGACTGTACTTTTCTTTGTGAAATCACCGCTTTGTGAAGTTACATCTCCTCAGATCAAGTCTCATATATCTATTAGTACTGTTGGCTTTCTCCTTGAGCCCCTTTCCAAACGTCAGCTCACAGTGAGTTTCTGAGTTACAGGGGCAAGTTAATGAAAAAAATTGCCTGTATTGTATATGTTGTTTTTTTTTTCTCCTGTCTATGTTTTTCTTTTTATAACAAAAATGATCTATAAATATAAATTATTACTACATTTACTATATTTTAACATGTCAATTCAACAACCTATTGCTTGTTTAATAAGCATTGATGACTTATTGCCTTAAAGTGATTTGCTAGCTCTGTATAACCTTATGAATAAAATCCATTGGATTTGATTTTGCAAGACAGGGCTGCAGTGTCAGGAGCGTGGTAGTGTGTGAGCCTGGTGCCCCTGAATTGGTAGTGGTTGCTGCCCTGAGCTTAGTGTTTTAGAAAGTATTCATTCATTTTATGGATGGTGTCTACAATGCAGTCAAATCAATGCCTCAACTATGGCTTCTTTCTTCTTGGCAGCAGTGACTGATCTAACAAGAGTATACCTTCTTTATTAGGCCCTACAGTCGTAGGCATAAAGTATTTATTAACACTAGCATATTTTAATGCGTCAGAATTTAGTGTATCTAAATAATAAACAACTTGATTCATTAATTTTCACACATAATTTATTGCAGCCCTGTGTGTATGCCCAATGCTAGAGGTTTACCAGAGCTTTTCTGTGTGACAATCTATGGTAGCTCTTCTTACCAGCCAACTGGATCACCTTGGAGAAAAATCGTCTACTCTTCTGTGCTCTTACCAGAATGCAATAGGAAACCTTGATGAGGTTGCATTTATAGCCAGTCCTTTGACACTACATAGATTAAATCTTTAAAGGTTGAATCACAGACATGTCTGGGCGCTGTCCAGGGTCCTCAAGGGAGCTGTCCTGAGCCCAGTAAGTTTGGGAAGCAACAAATGAGATGTCCTGAGCCCAGCAAGTCAGGGAACTGCACCCCTTTACCCCACCCCCACCCCCACCTTTGCCCCAAGATACATACACTCATCATCATCATCTTCATCATCTTTTTTCATCATCAATAATTAAGGAATTGGTGCTACTGAGAACCAACCTGCTGTAAAAGATTCTGGAAACATTTAATTAGGTATGTAATGTGATTTATTTGTGTTCGGTAACAAAGATATCTGAATCCTCCCGTGATGATGTACCTTCTGCATTCTTTCTCTGACTATTTAGTTAGGTTTTCAATTTCACCCTAATCCTTGGTGGGGATATCATGAGCAGTCCTCAGGAGGATAAGAAGAAAACAACAGCTTTGAGATACCACTCAGAAAAGGAATAAAGGGAATTTTTGACTGGAGGCAGTGCTTCTCGGACCTTCATAAGGTTTAAAACCATGTGTACTTTTTTGCATGCCTGTTAATTTTTGATATCTCCGTGATGAAACCCAGCACGACTCTGGCTTGTTCTCCAGGATAGCTGGGAAGCAGGGAAGTAGGGAGACTGCTTCCTTCTCACTAGCTCTGCAAGAATTCGACACCCAAGGGAGGGAGCAGGTGGGAGTAGTTTTAATAAGGAGAGGAAAGCAGGCCTACTCCCTCGGGCTGTGTGGGAAGAAAGGGGCCTAGGGGACCATCTGGGCTGGAGAAGTAGTAGCTCCTGACATTGATAAATGATTCAGTTGAAAAAAAATAAACAAAGAACCTCTAACACCAGACTAACATTATTATACTATTTGCCAGGGCAAGGGATTCTGTAGGTGGTGAATCCTTCTTGGATCTTGACAAAGAGGAGTATGAGTTGGGAATCAGACAACTGAATTATAATACACTCATTTGCTGTTATGTGGCTCTAAGCCCTGAGAATAGTGTGACCATGAGTCAGAATAATAATTTTATCTCACCTTGTAGAGGTAAGAAGGGAGAAAACATGCATATAGTCTCAAGGATGTGAAATTTTGAGCCTCTTTCTTGCGCGCACGCGTGCAATATTCAAGGCTGCATTACCAAAGTGGTAATTTTCAGAGGAATTTGGAACAAACTTCAGTGAAATAGCAGTGCTGTAAGAATTTATTTCAAACATAAAACGTCTTATAACTCACATAGAATAATGGTGTTAAGAAAACTTTATTGTGCAATAGGTTTTGTGCAGGACTACTCTGTGGCATATTCTAGGAGGTGAACATTTCTCTCGAGAGTCTCTTACTTTTTTTGACTCAGATAAATATAAGTGCAATTTAATATGGTTATTACCAAATGACTTATGAACCTTCATACTCGGGAAAATTATGAATTTTAATAATTAGAAAAAAAGAAAGTTATTTTACTCCTCACCTGAGGATATGTTTTTATTGATTGTGGAGAAAGGGAAGGAGAGAGAGAGAGAGAAAGAAAGAAACATCAATGTGATAGAGACATTGATTGGTCCACCACCCCCCACCCCCATACATACCCCAACTGGGGATCAAACCCCCAACCTAGGTATGTGCCCTGATCTGGAATCCAACCAACAACCTTTTTTTTGGTGTACAGGGATGCTCTAACCAAAAGAACCATCAGGCCAGGGCAGGAAGAAGGTTATTTAAATGAACTTAATTTTATCTACTTAAATTGCACTCATCTGTTTAAGCCATTATTGTATAATTTGAACTTTCTTCCACTCTTATAGCTAAAAAAAAATCTCTTCTTGGGGTTCTTATTTCATTTAAAAAATGGTTATTGTTTCTTTGGGCTAGATGAATCATTCTCTTTCTTCTTCTGAAAGAAAAACCAATGGCTTAATTGTGGGTATAATTTGACAGGCTTTATTCCTTCAATAGTTAGGAGAAGAATACCCTTCTCCACTACTCCTTTGCTATTTCCAGATATTCTGGACAATTGTGGTGACTTATGGCCATACCATAGTTGGCTTTGTATTACTTTCTGAGGGGAAAACATCCTTTTGGGTGAGAAGTGAGCCCTGTCTTAGCTCAGGGCCTCTCAGATTTTTCGGGGGAGGCCCATGGGCAGTGGTAGAGCAGAGGCCCTACAGCAGACAGCGGAGAGCGGGAGATGTCTGGGAAGTTCTGTTTTTCATCTCTATGCAGTTTTTCTCTCTACATCACAACAGGTGGCCCAGTGGTTATAGAATAACGGTTTCTCCCCATGTGCTCCCCTTCAGCCTCAATAAATTGTTGTCCCAGAGAGATGCTGTAGGTTTATTTTGTGGCTGCATGCGCCCTAGGCAAGCCATGTAGTACCCCCAAGGTCTACACTTAACCACTTAGAGAAATGTGGCCTTAGCAGCGGTTCTCAACCTGTGGGTCGTGACCATCGGAAAACACATATAGCATATCAGATATTTACATGACGATTCATAACAGTAGCAACATTACAGTTATGAAGTAGCAACGAAAATAATTTTATGGTTGGGGGTCACCACAACATGAGGAACTGTATTAAAGGGTCGCGGCATTAGGAAGGTTGAGAACCACTGCCTTCGGGGATCCCAACCCTATTTAAATCCCAATTGTACCTTTTAGGGCTTTAGACTTCCAGTTGGTCTGGATCTGTCCAGGTAAATCACATATCTAATTACAGATACTAATATCTCTAAATGATTTGCCGTCTGTTGTGACAAATGGCTCTGGGTCTTGCTGTCCTCTCTCCAAACCATTCTTCCTCTTTCCATCACTTGACCAGCACTAGAGCTTCAATTTGCTAAGCCATCCACTTTATCTTTGATCTTCCCAATTTGATTTCCTTCCTGAAATGTTTTTGTAAATGCCTTTAGTGCTCTTCTGCTCACTCATTCCATTGGCTTTTTTCTTCTGTTAGATTTCAACCTCCATCTTTCAGCGTTTCCACTGTTGATGGCGAACCATTGTATCAGGTTGTTTGGGTAGGTTATGCTGTAGTAGCAATACCTCTGTGGCTTTGAACAACAGATGTTTATTTCTCACTTATGAAAATGTGAAGGGTAGATGCGCCTCATGTTGCCTTTGCTCTGTGACCCATGATGGAGAAGTAACCCCTCTCTGGAATAGCCCGGGGCTCTCGGTAGGCAAAGAGGTGGTAAGACTATGATGCTCAGAAGCTGCACGCCACTTCCCCTCACATGGCAAGTCCCACAGCCAAGTTTGATATTAATGGGGAAGAATGTAGAATCCTCCCCCAAAACAGATATGGAAGAAAGATGCCGTGTAGATGTGACAAGAATAAAGTATCCCAGAGCCATTGCTTTTCAAAATTTTATGTATTCAGAATCTAGCACAGTGCCCATCATATCATAGATAGTAGCAGAAAGACTTGTTTCTTTCTTCCCCAAGTTCTGACTTTTTGTAGTGATGTTGCAGACCTTGGCCTGACTCTTTCATTATCTTTACAAGTGTTTATCATCAGCATTTTCTCTTTCTTCTCCTCATCCTTTCTCTACAGTTTCCCACTACACTTTGATGTTTTGGAAATCCAACCTGGGTTGTTATTATTATTATTATTATTATTGTCTAGCTCAGTGATGGCGAACCTTTTGAGCTCGGCGTGTCAGCATTTTGAAAAACCCTAACTTAACTCTGGTGCTGTGTCACATCTAGAAATTTTTTTGATATTTGCAACCATAGTAAAACAAAGATATATTTTTGATATTTATTTTATATATTTAAATGCTATTGAACAAAGAAAAATCAACCAAAAAAATGATGAGTTCGCGTGTCACCTCTGACACGTGTCATAGGTTCACCATCACTGGTCTAGCTCATGGCAATTTGCCTTCACACTACATTTCTAAATGGCTCAGCAAGACAAGGGAAATCTAGAGTTTTTATTTTAAACCATGTTTAGAGATGAGAAAGGGAGTCAGTTGTTTAGAACTTTGATGATTACTGCTTTGGCATCCTGAATAGAACCATTCTGGTTGAAGTTCATTATGTGCTAGCAAATGAATTAACCCTAAGCTTTTATCTGGTAGTACCTGGATTTACAGAGCTGACAGAAATAGCTAGAGCTTAATGCAGAAAAAGAAAACCTCACCTGAGCTTTACATATATTTCATAAAAATAATATCACTATATCTGTACTGTATTAGGAAAATATACTTATATAGAATCCCTTTGGGGGACCAGCATAATATTAAACCAGGCATATGGAACCTTTATTCTGCCAAGGGCCATTTGGATATTTATAACATCATTTGCAGGTCGTACAAAATTACCAATTTAACAATTAGCCTGCTATATTTGGTCAAACATTTAATTAACTCATCTCTAATGCCTTGGCAGGCCAGACCAAGTGATTGTGTGGGCCTTATGCGGCCTGTGGACGTTCCCCACCCCTGTCTTAAACGCTTCTTTTCAGAGTTTCTTTGTATTCATCACTACCTTTAAATTTGATGAATATTTTTATTTGCTTTGTCCTCTAAATATTTTGCATGGCTGTTGCAGAGCTAAATGTAATCTACTTTGAAGTTTTCTATTTAGATATTTTACTTCCCCTACTAGATAATAATTCACTGAAGGAAGTAGGTATTTTCCCTTCATCCCTCCCTGCTTTTTGGTAAATACTAAAAAATAATTGTTTATTTATTTATGACTATTAGAGTTGCTATGTTATTAACTATATTATTAACGATCAAGTTAGAGTTATAATATAGATGCTATATTATTAATTATCAAGGAGGAGTCATTCTGCAATTTTGTTAAATAATTATGCAATTAAAGTACATATACTTTTATATTTTCAGGTGTAGTGAAAGCACACACTGTGGATGCCAGACATATGCCCCAGCACTTACCTTTTCTGAGCCCACTAGATCTAGTTGCAACTGCCAGCAAGGGAGACTTTTTGCCTGAGGATTTTTTCTGGTAACTGGAGACCTCTCTGCCCTTGTGTGGACATATTGGGGGAATCATGTCCCAGGAGCAGTTCTCAACCAATGACTGTCAGGAGCTGATGGATAAATGCCTGAGCTTCTTTGCCCCTCACTGAGGATATCTACAGGGTTTGACACTGTCTCCCAGAATTCCCTGGGGGACGAAGGCCACCGGGGTAACTTGCCTGATATTGCACCTGCGATGGCTCTCTTCCCTCCCCTCTTCACGTCTCCCATCCAAGTACTAACCAGGCCCGACCCTGCTTAGCTTCCGAGATCAGACGAGATCGGGCATTCAGGGTGGTATGGCCATAGACCCTCTTCACTTCTCCATGCCCCTGTTGGTATTTCCTGGGTTAACTCCATATTCAACTACTTGCAATCTAATCCTAATCTCAGAGTCGCAGAGTTTCTAAGGGTAATCCAAAACAAAACTAAGATTCATATGTCAAAATTTACATTTTACCAATTTCTCTATTCTGATTATGTCCAAAAGAAATATAATGCAAACCACATATGTAATTTAAATTGTTCAAGTGTCCACATTTTAAAAAGTGAACAGAAATAGGTGAAATTAATTTCAACACCCCAATTGTTTAACTCCGTGTATCCAAAATATTGTTTTAACACACAATTAATATAAAACATATTAATGACTTTTTTGTATAAAGTCCCTAAAATCAGGTGTGGATTTTACACTTATAATGCATTTCCATTCAGACTAGTCATGTTACAAGCACTGAACAGCCACATGTAGCTAGTGGCTACCATATTGGACAGTGGTGATCAATTTCCAACTGTATGACCATGTGTCAAAACTTAGAGACTTGTTAGCTCTTGCATATGTAAGAACCTTATGGTGGGCCACAGTTTCCATTCTTAGAAAAATTGTGCTTGCTTTGTCCTTTTCTTTTAAACTGAATGAAATATCTGTAAATATCTAGACTTATAAGCATCCTGTTTAATCTGTGTCCACATATTTTTAATATGGTTTTATTGAGTTTAAGAGAGAGAAAGGAAGGGAGAGGGATAGAGAGATAGAAACATCTATGAGAGAGAAACATCATCCATTGGCTGCCTCCTGCATGCCCCCAACTGGGGATCGAGCCTGCATGTGCCCTGACCGGCAATGGAACCAGAGACGGCTTCATTCCTGGGTCGACGCTCAACCCCTGGGCCACAGCAGCTGGGCTCTACATATTTATGTTCCTTCGAGAATGAGCCGCTGGCAGTAATAATTCCGACGCTTACTGCTTTGTACATGTCCCAGTGCAGAGTACAGACAAGCGGCTCAGCATCTGTTTGTGTGTTTTTCAGGCCGAGGGTACCAGACTTCAGCGGGAACTCCGAGGGTACTTAGCAGCTATCAAAGGTAACGTGTGTGCGTTGTTTATGGAATGTTACAAGCACAGGTTGTTCTTGGAATTCACGAGTGACAAGATTGAGTGTTAACTACACCACCATTTGGCTTTCTGGCAAGATGGCACTTGATCACAGGTGTTCCAATCCACCCACTCCCAACCCCCCACTGGAGTGATCATCAGAATATACAAAGAAAAAAAATACAGGTGTCCCCCAGAATGTATACACACTTTCACAGCTGATAGCTCAATTGTGAAACTGCAATGTATTTTAAGAAACACTGCCTTTATAATTATTCAAAGTGTGTGTATACATATTTGGGGACACTCTATATGTCTGCCCTGATGCTGGAAACTAGAAATAAGTGCCTCCCACATGCAAGAGATTTCTAGGAAGAGTTGTGAGAGCAAGCTCGAGAGCTTGTTTAAGAAAAGCTGCAGCTGGTTTATATCCTGAGCGAGAGCATGTCCCAGGACAGTGGTCGGCAAACTGCGGCTCGCAAGCCACATGCGGCTCTTTGGCCCCTTGAGTGTGGCTCTTCCACAAAATACCACGTGCGGGCGCGCACATGCAGTGCGATTGAAACTTCGTGGCCCCATGCTCAGAAGTCAGTATTTTGTGGAAGAGCCACACTCAAGGGGCCAAAGAGCCGCATGTAGCTCGCGAGCCACAGTTTGCCGACCACTGTCCCAGGAGAACACTCACAGAGTCACACTTTAGCCCTCTAGTTCAGCGGTCACCAACCTTTCAGACCTCATGGACCACCAGTGGTCCACGGACCACCGGTTGGCAACCGCTGCTCTAGTTGAAAGGGGCAAGAATCGTGGCAGAGACAGGAGTGGAGAATTATCAGGAGTCACAGCCCTGGACTGTCTGTGATTAGTGGAGACCAGCCACACCTGTACCCCTGCCACTGTATGGAGACAGAGGGGCGCTGGCATTGGTTTCTGCTTCAGCCATAAGAAGCAAAGAAATGAGGCCAGTGGTGGAGGGAGGAGAGAGCATTAGGGATGAGGGTTCCATTGCTTTCTGCCATGTGTCATCCAGCTCCCAGCACAGGGTCAGATCCTAGTGTACCCACGGGTGTGATAGATCACAAGGCAGATTTTGAGATTAGTGGGGAGAGAATGGATTGTCTCACAAGGGGTCTTGGATAAACTGGCTAAACACTTAGAAAAAAGTGAGGTTCCCATCCTCATACTCTACTCCCTCCTTTTTAACTCCAAATATAGTTAAAATTTAAATACATGTACAAAGAGGTATTCTAAAATAATAAAATAAGGTAAAATAAATAAAATAAAATAGACTTAGTCTCTAGTCTTGGGTGACAAGGTCTTTACCATGGTAACCCAAAGACAAAAAACATAAAGGGAAAGATTGAGAAATTTAACCGTATAAGTATATAAAACTGATATATGTATGTTTAAAAAATTATTTAGGCAACACACTTAATGAAAATGAACCAAAATATAAAGAGCTCAGTAAGTAAACTAAATGAAGATGAGCTGAAAGAATTATAGATGTATAAATAAAACCAAAAGGAAGGTGATTTTATTTTTCTTCCTAATGTTTAAAGACATTAAATAAAAATGAAAACATAGTACCTAGCATCAGCAAAGTTGTAGGAGCAGACCCCTTTCAAGAGAGCAGTTTGGCAAAAGTCCTTTTTTTTAAATTAATCCTCACCCAAGGATATTCTTTCCATTGATTTTTAGAGAGAGTGGAAGGGAGGGAGGAAGAGGGGGCAGAGAAAGGGAAGGAGAGATAGAGAGAGAAAGACAGAGAGAGAGACATCAACATCAACTTGGGAGAGACACACTAACTGGTTGCCTTTCACACGCTGGGTATCAAACCTGCAAGCCAGGTAATGCCCTTGACTGGGAATTGAACCTGCAACCCTTTAGTGCATGGCATGATGCTTCAACTAACTGAGCCACCCAGCCAAGGCTGACATTAGCCTTGGTTTACATTTGCAAAGAAGTAAAGCTCAGAGAATTTTACTCCCACAAACTTACAAACTTCATGATTAACTGCACTAAATAATTAACCTCAACTATTATTATTAGAATAGTCCAGTCAGAAAAAAGAAGGCCCTCTATGAATTTCTTTAATTATTGGTTTAGGATTAGTTAGATAATATTTTAAACACAGAATTTTTTTCTGTTAGCTGGTTTTATAAAAGGTGGAAACATTTGTTGATTGAGTGAATTGGATCTCTTCCTCAAAATTTATATATTTTGGTCTAGTTTACCACTTTGTGGAGAATGCTGTTTAAGAAGACTGGCAGAATTCTTTTCCTTAATGTGGTCTAGAAGGAAAGTCCCTTAGTGAAGGGTGAGCTCAAAGAGACACTGGGCGTATCATCAAAGCAACCTTTCACTCCACTGCTAATGGCCACGGCTCCAGAAGAGGGAGAAAGAACTTCTCTGTTCCCCCCCCCCCCCCCACTTCCCCACACCCGCCATCGCCTTTCACTGACTGGGTGATGTTAACAAATGGTACTCCACAAAAGAGACTCAGGTGTACATTACTTTGACCAAGACTGGCTAAAATGAATTTTTAAACAGGTTACTACAGAGTTTATCAGAACCCTTAACATATCAATGCAATTGCCAGAAGGCCTAATGGAGTAGGAGGCATTTCCCAGTTATTTGACTGTGGGATACTTTTTTCTTTTCAAAATCTTACAGTTAGAATTTCTTGGAGCACATTGTGGGGTTTGGGGAACACGCTAAAAGATGAGGGTTATATGATAAGTAGATCACAATTTGCATTTTCAAAGTGCTTTCATGGCCAATTTTTCTGTCTTCACAGAAGGAAATCTAGCCACCTAATATTGCAGGCAGGATTAGAGAGGAACGAGATCGGGCCCTGGAGAGGTTATAAGATATACCATCAGGTTATAAGATATACAAAGGAACCATCGTGGGAAAACCACCAAGTCTCTCATCTGTAAAGTCCTCCACTTGCTCTTAGAAGCCCCCAAATCTCTACCCCTGGGATTCTGTGAAATTGGGTTAAGCTCTACTCATCATCACTTATCTTAGGTGGCATTCTTGGGCTTTTTAAGGTAGATCTTATGCTCTCATTCATTTTAGCAGCAACCATCACATTGAGCCTCACTTATGGGCCTGACACCGTTCTAGAGGATGGAGATGAGAGATGAACAAGACCCAGCCTGCTGCTGGGGAGCCTGCAGGAGAGATGGGGAGAGAGTTGAATAAACAAAAAGGCAGATGTGCATCGTAATATGCATTTTAACAGAAGTAAGCATTGTGTGCTGTTCTGTGAAAAGGCTGCGTGTGCCAAGTGGCACCCAGATGCTGAAGGAGCCAAGAGACCCAAGAACCAGGCAGACAAGTCCAGCCTGTCGATTTAGAGAATTTGATAGGGAACTTACGTACTGAAATGGGTCCTGGGTGGTGGCAGGACATTCCTAGTTCTGCAACTTTCATCTTCTCTAGACCACCCTCCTATTCTGCCTTGAGATGGGGCTAGGTACTAGGAAAGGAGTGTGTGGGGTTAGGGTGAACTGATGAGGGAGATAACAACGAGGTTCCTTGCCCCAGAGGAAGGAGTAATGGAAATTCTGAGACTAGCCCGAAACCACTATACATATTCCAGAGCCTACTCAGGGGTCAAAGGTTAGGGCTCATTCCCTCAAAAATTAAGCTGGTGTATTAGATTCAAGATGGACTCAGTTTTTCAAAATGGAGTCAGCTCTGTCCACATATGTGCCATCACAACAGAGGGCAGAGCCCCGCTCTACTACATAAGGGACAGGATGCCAGGTCAGGAATTTTCTTTCCTAGGAACTTACACTTGAATGGACCAAGAAAGAGAACATACCCGGTCATCAGGTTGTAAGATATACCAAAGAAAGAGGTTGGTGTTGGAAGGAGCATCATGTACAAAAGCTCCGGAAGCAGGAGGGAGCATGGGCTCTTTAGGGAAAAAGTAGATTAATGAGGGGCAAGCAGGAAACAGCTGCATGAGACGTGGAAAGGTAGGCAGCATATGTACAAAGAGGTGCTAATGTATTACATTATATTGGGAGTTTATTCTGCCAGTGGGAGGAAAGAGTGTCGTTACATTATTATAGGCAAGGGAATGAGTGATGTGATCAGATTAGCATATTAGAAAAATAATTGTTGTGGTTGTTTGGAATTCAGGCTAGAGGAAATGAAACTCCAAGGAAACGTAGAAGTCTAGCACAATAAGAATAATAGCCAACATTTATTGAGCTCTTATGTGTGAGGTCCTGACATAAGCTTTAACTGTTTAATTTCATGTGATTCTCACTGCAACCTGTGGCAAGTCCTATTATTGCTCAGTAATGTATGCTTTGGAAAAAACGAGATTTAGGGTAGCTAGGTAATTTGCCTAAGATCGCACAGATGGTGTATGATGGAACCAAGATTTCAATAAAGGCCAATTGATTGCAAATAATAATCTTAATTACTATGCCATACTGCCTCCAAAAGTAGTTTTTATGAAGGCTGGCATTTGACTGTTTGCAGTGTGTTAGGTACTTGCTCAACCGTTTGCATGGATTATTTTATCTCATCTAAGTAAGAGATGATGAGTGCCTTTTGAGGGCTATGGCAGTGGGCCTGGAAGGAAGGGACTTCATCTGAGAATCAGGCAGCATTGGCTTGTCTCGCTGACAAGTTCAGTAGGAGGATGCATGGAAGAGGTCTTCCATGTTTCTAACTGGGACCACTGGGCAATACTCATGAGGATGGGGAAGAGGAGGAGGAGCAGGTTTTGACAGGGAAGTTAGAGGTACTGGTACAACATCCAAGCGGGGACCTGAAGTGAGGACTCACTGGCATATGGGGTGGGGAGGAGACCAGACACAGGGATAATGAACACATAACATCTGTCTCTAAGTCAGCGGTTCTCAACCTGTGGGTCGCGACCCCTTTGGGGGTCGAACGACCCTTTCACAGGGGTCGCCTAAGACCGTCGGAAAACACATATATAATTACATATTGTTTTAGTAATTAATCACTATGCTTTCATTATGTTCAATTTGTAACAATGAAAATACATCCTGCATATCAGATATTTACATTACGATTCATAACAGTAGCAAAATTACAGTTATGAAGTAGCAACGAAAATAATTTTATGGTTGGAGGTCACCACAACATGAAGAACTGTATTAAAGGGTCGCAGCATTAGGAAGGTTGAGAACCACTGCTCTAAACACTTCCTTTTACCTGAGGCAACCCCTGTCGTCTTTTTTTTTTTTTTTTTTTTAATATATTTTATTGATTTTTTACAGAGAGAAAGGGAGAGAGATAGTTAGAAACATCGATGAGAGAGAAACATCGATCAGCTGCCTCCTGCACATCTCCCACTGGGGATGTGCCTGCAACCCAGGTACATGCCCTTGACTGGAATCGAACCTGGGACCCTTCAGTCCACAGGCCGACGCTCTATCCACTGAGCCAAACCGGTTTCGGCTCCCTGTCGTCTTAAACAACTCTTTTCTAAACAATGGGTAAAACTTAAAGTATTTCAGATATTCTATTGGTGGTTTATAGCTGTTTTTGGTTATCATTTTAACTGATATTGTTTTTAACTAAAACATATACCCTTAGGCAGCTTAAGCAAAGAAGATTCAGGTAGAAGTGTAATCTATGTAACATATCTTTGATGATAAAGAGATTTGGTTGCAAATGTAAATAGAGATTGTTACAATAAATGCCTTGGAGAAAGTCCAAAATTCTGAAGAGAGGGAAGTGGTCCCTATCTAATAGTAAAACAGAATTCTTCTACGAAAATCACAAATCTTTTAAGAAAATGTTAGCTATTAGATATTATTAAATGTCACATAGCGTCTATTCTGCTTTAATGTCACCAAATTGGATTAAAGGAAACAGGTTTTAGCTTTTTTCCTCTTATATCTGTCAGCAGAGTAAATTCCGAGTCCCTGAAATCTCCCTGTCAGTCTCTATGCTTCTTAAGAGCAAGGCGTGTGTCTTGTTCACTTGCACATCCATCCAGTACTTTGTATAGAGTGTTCTAGAAACAATTTCTATGTCAAAACAGATGCTTTCCAAATTGTCCATCATACTGAGCCACACAGCCATTAGTAGTTATTTTTGGCTGCTAGGCATATTTACTGCAACATTTTGCTTTTAACCTCAATGAGTAAGGTCATATGAATTTTATTTTAAGCTTACATTCACAGTTTTATTTTTACCACAAAGGTTATTTGTCCTGTGATACCATTACTTCCTTTTCTTCCTGCTAAGGCATTAATAACCTATCTAAACAGCTATTTATAAGGAAAAAACTTCAGAAGACTTGCACATCTAAACATGGGAGAGGGTCGGTCATCCAGTGACTCGTGTGGTCTGAACGGCAGGGGGACGTTGTTAGTGCAGACGCTTGTACTTAGGGAGGGGCGAGTGTGGAAACCTGAGACCATGGTGCTGCCACCTCACAATGACCACACGTACAGGAGAGAGCACCCGCACGCGCTGGGGACCAATGCAGCTGTTGGCATGGTGTTTGGCTTTCCGCACCTTCAAGACTCTCGCTCCATCAGAGTCCCCAGGAACTGGAGTCGTCACTGTTTTTCCCACCTTGCCTGCCTGGGCTTCCTCTTGTGTTAAGGCGTTTCCGCCTGTTGTAAAGGGCTCCTTCAACA
The DNA here is from genome assembly GCF_014108235.1 of Myotis myotis. Taxonomy (NCBI): domain Eukaryota; kingdom Metazoa; phylum Chordata; class Mammalia; order Chiroptera; family Vespertilionidae; genus Myotis; species Myotis myotis. Next base: position 10,959,969 of record NW_023416315.1, read on the forward strand.
TGCTCAGTGATGTGCTTCATGGAGCGAGGCCTGGCCCTGGGTCACATTCCAGCCAGTAATGTGCAAAGACCAAATAGGAATCACCTTTATAGGGGGAGGGAAGTGGGGGGGGTTCTGTGCCTGGAGAGTGAAAAAGCACTAGGAACTACCAAATCACATACTGACTTTTATACATCCTGTGCAAGGACATACTTCTGTCATTTCAGACATCTTCTTCTGTTTTGTTTTTCCTCTCACGACTGAACCCAGAATGGACTCCCTAAAATCCAACCAGCATGAGGCTGAGTCTAGACAGCTGCAGCTTTCAGTTTAACAAAAACTTTTCTCTCTTTGATTCACTGGCATTAAGTTATGAGAGGTGTTTTTGCTTCCAATGACAGCACTCGATTGCCCTCTGCTCTCCCTCTGTCCAGCCCCTTTTCCTATCCCCTCGTGACAAAGGCCAAGAAGCCAGCTCAGCCAGGTAACTCCTTCCAGCTGGTGCTGGAGAGGCACTTCTCCAAGTCTGCAGTCAAAGATGCCCCTTGTTTGTTCTCAGGCGGAGCTGTCCATGGCAACCCACACTTCACCTCCTTCTTTTGAAGGAGGGGTAGAAAAGGTTTGGTGATCATTTATATCACCATGTTGCACCTGGAAACTTTATATCTTTCTTATTATTAATAGTCAAGTGTCTTTCTACTGAGGATTCTGACCCATAGAGTTAAAAATGTTCTGTTTTAAAACAGTATATATAGATTTTAATAATATTAGAAAAAGAAAACCTTTTCTTTTCCCCTTTAAAAATTGTTAGGCCACTTAAACCAATTTCAACGGTTATGTCCTAAAATTATGTTGATTTTGCTTCTATCTGCTTCTAAAGAAATGCTTTATTTCTTGTATTTAACGTCATTTAAATTAATTTCATTTTTAGGAGTCTGTAGTTTTATGGACAAGTATTCTAGGTGTCCTATTCATTTATGGTTCCATGCTGTTTAGCAAGTGACAGCACACATAATAGGACATATTTTTATTATTGTTGTTTTCAGAATAGGACACCTGGTTCATATTGTCAAGACCCGATATCTATCATTATCACGTAAATAACAGAAAATGCACACTATAGTCAGATAAGTCTTTTTAAAAAAAATATATTTTATTGATTTTTTACAGAGAGGAAGGGAGAGAGAGAGTTAGAAGTATCGATGAGAGAGGAACATCGATCAGCTGCCTCCTGCACATCTCCCACTGGGGATGTGCCTGCAACCAAGGTACATGCCCTTGACCGGAATTGAACCTGGAACCCTCCAGTCCGCAGGCCAACACTCTCCACTGAGCCAACCCAGTCAGGGCTAGTCAGATAAGTCTTATAGACCCTCAAGCAAAGATATAATTACAGATGCAATTAGCAGTTGTGCCTCCACAATTTTTGCTTAAATGATTAACAAAGATTTTTCTCTCACTTGGAAGGAGGAAGAAACTCCTCACCTGTTTCTATCTAACAGGAGTTGCTTTTCTCCAACACCAGGCATGCAAGAAGCCTCGATGAAGCTCACCGAGTCGCTGCACGAAGTCTATGAGCCTGATTGGTATGGGCGGGAAGATGTGAAGACGGTTGGTGAGGTAAGAGCCAGGATGGCCCCACACAGGAGGCCTCGGGGGGCTCCTGTGAGTCTCCCACCGAATGCTGCTCACGCAGCCTGTTCCCCAACGCCCTCTTACCACTTCTCAGCCTTAATCATGAGGGGACAGACACCATGTACATTCACAGGCACCATGTACGTACACAGGTATGTAACATCTCTGGGCTTCAGTATTCTCTTTTGTGTAATGGCAACAATAAGACTTTCCTCATAAAGCTATTGTGAGAATCAGATGACATGTGTGTACATGCATACGTATTTAACCCAGTGATTTTCAATGGCTGTACCTCAACCGGTGTGCTGCAAGAATTTGTAAAACATGCAGTACCTGACCATTTAGTCAGAGGCACTGACCTTTTTTCCTTAGACTGTCAAAAAAATTAACAACAGCCTACACAATAATAGCCACCCTGTGTGAATGAATCAAAATTATACCTATTTTTGTCAGATCAGCAAAAATATATATTTTTGGTGTGCCACAGAATTTTAGTAATTTATGTGTGCCAAAGATGAAACGGGTTGAAAATCACTGATTTAGCCCAATGCCTATACATAGGAATCGTAGTTGGAATAATAATAATAATAATAATAATGACAATAATACCGACTATTCATTGTGTCTATCATAATTGGAAGGTGCTTTTCCATTATGACTGTAAATTTTCTTTTCTCTCTGTGGAAGCTTCAGCAATGGTTTATTGTTTGTTTGAAGTGGTTTCTGATTTCCTGGAAGGCTTTGGAAGCAGTCTACGTGAAATTCTTCACAGTCCCAAAGGTCGCCTGTGAAGAATGTGGGGATATACATTTTTTAAAAATATATTTTTATTGATTTTAGAGAGAAAGAGAGAGGGAGAGAGAGATAGAAGCATCAATGCTGAGAGAGAATCATTGATAGGCCGCCTCCTGCACCCTGGGCATGTGCCCTGACTGGGAATTGAACCGTGACCTCCTGGTTCATAGGTATGCTCAACCACTGAGCTGGTCAGGGTCAACATTCTTTATAATTCAGCATCAGAAATTTGTTAATGAGCTAAACCTTTAAATAACCTGTATTGTCATTTAGAACTGGTAGCCAAACAGCCTAGAAATTTTATTGTATTATTAAACAATCCACATTCTTTCTAGCATCTACTATCTGGGGACGTATTAGTTATCTAATTTTTTAAAAATATATATTTTATTGATTTTTTACAGAGAGGAAGGGAAAGGGATAGAGAGCTAGAAACATCGATGAGAGAGAAACATCGACCAGCTGCCTCCTGCACACTCTCCACCGGGGATGTGCCCACAACCAAGGTACATGCCCTTGACCAGAACTGAACCTGGGACCCTTCAGTCCGCAGGCCGACACTATCCACTGAGCCAAACCGGTCAGGGCTAGTTATCTAATTTTTTAGTTTCAGAATTTTTTGGAAGTTTAGTGAAAGGTATTCAGTTATCTCTTTATTTCTCTCTCTCTCTCTCTCTCTCTTTTTTTTTTTCAGAAATGTGATGTGCTATGGGAAGACTTCCATCAAAAACTAGTGGATGGGTCCCTGCTGACACTGGATACCTATCTGGGCCAATTTCCTGACATAAAGGTATTTTACTCTGTGTCTATAAAGCTAAGAACCAATGGTCCCAGGTGCTTATTGAAACATGGGCAGGAGGAGTCAAAGACAGTTGGTAACTTTTCATTTATTTAATGAGATATTTTATTCTGTCCTATCCATTTGAAATAAAATGTAGTTAGAAAATTCCATTTTCCCCTTTCGTTAACTGCTTCAGCTTTTCTCTACATAAGTCTTTTTAATCCCATAGCTATCAAGTCAGAAATCAGAGATTCCCACCAAATTTTAACCTTTTTTATTTTGAAAATGTTTTATTATATACCATTTGACAAGAATGTCCATTAGAATAAACAGCAGTTACAAGGAAAGGAGAAACTTCATTGCAAATGTGAGGGCCAAGTCTGTTCTTTCTTTGTGAACTGTTTATTTTGCATGTGTCCATAGCACACCTGCATATTTTTTCTCTCTTGGAATTTCAGTTTCAAACTGAACTACATTTGACCCTTGAACAACATGGGATTTAGAGGTACTGACCCTCATGCAGTAAAAAATCCACATATAACTTTTGGTGCCCCTAAAACTCAACTACAGTTGACCTTGGGTATTCATAGGGGATTGTTTCCAGGACCCTTGAGGATACCAAAATTCATGGACACTCAAGTGCCTTATATAAAGGCACCGTATATAAAACGGTGTTGAGCAGTGCATACAGTTAGCTCTCTACTGCGAATTCAAAACTGTGGATTGAAAATACTGTTTTGATCTGTGTTTGGTTGAATCTGAAAATGTGAAACTGGAGGGTAAGAATAGCCAACGCATATTTATTGACAAAATCTACGTATAAGTAAGTGGACCTGTGCAGGTCCAATCTGTGTTGTTAAAGGGCCAATTGTAATAGGACATAAGCATTTCAAATTCATTTGCATTTGGATCTAAAAATATCTTGTCTAAAACATTTGGCTTATGTGACACTTGGAGCCATTGAAAGGGAAATACACAGGTGAAGGTTTGAATATTGCAGATATGGAATTGATCCTGGAGGTAAAGATGGTTTGTAAACCATCTGGGTTGTGTACAGCAAATGGTACCCTTAATAAGCTGTCCCGTTGCCTAAAATTGTTTTCCCTGATCAAAGAAGAGGGAAAGACAGAGGTAAGACAGCCACTTATTTTCCTTTCTTTAGGCTGAGAAGGCCATGAGCCAGCGTCTGTGGGCATCTGCAATTTCTTATTAGGTGACTTCTGATGGGAAGTTCCATTCTTTTTTAAAAATATATATATTTTTATTGATTTCAGAGAGGAAAGGAGAGGAAGAGAGAGATAGAAACATCAGTGATGAGCGAGAATCATTGAGAATCATTGACGGCTGCCTCCTGCACACCCCCTACTGGGGATTGAGCCTGCAACTGGGCATGTGTCCTTGACCAGAATTGAACCTGGGACCCTTCAGTCCACAGGCCAATGCTCTACCCACTGAGCCAAACCGGCTAGGGCAGTTCCATTCTTACCTGGCCTTCTTTGGAGCCATTGCCAAACATCAGGGAACTAGCTGCAGTAATGTGCACTGGCCTTGGCCATGAAACATAGTGAAGCGTCTTGGCCAAAAGAGCCTTCATATCAATAAATTAGTTTTCTTGGGCCCACCCAGAATTCCTAACACTATTGGCCAACACCTCAAAAGTGTGTTTTGAGATACCAGGGGCACCCGTCAAGAACCTAAGTGGATCAGACTAGATACATTAGCCTTGTTGGCAAAATGTCACAGAGAACAATTCCAAAAGATAGATTCTCAAGAAGTTATCATAACAGCAGCAGAAGGCCATTTTCTAAATATATTGAGCCATTGCCTAAATATATCCAATTAAAAGGTAAATGGCAGTCTTTTTAATTTGATAAAACATTTAAAAATTAAAAACATTTTTTAAATTCTGTAAGACTGCATGCACTAGCCTACAGGAAGCATGTTTTTGGCTATCTTCAAATTATTTGATAATATTCAGATTTTATCTTGGACTTTATAGCATTTGTGAAGAAAATAGTCTTAGAATCATTATCACACTTTAAAATATCATTTACTGCATGGCAATTTAACCTCCATAAAAATAACTTCCCAATTAATTAGAAGAGGATAAAGGAGATAAAGGAAAATTTTGTCCTCGTACTTGAAATTTTCCAAGCAGCTTGGAAATTTAGATGTGTCTAAATTATTCAAATATATATACTCATACTATGACTTTGCAAAACCAATGAAGGTAGTGACTGACTATAGAAGACACATAAGACAAGTTGTTGAGTTTCACAGCAAAAATTTAGTGTCATCAAAAAAATGTGAAGAATCTCAGTTTTGCCCTAGCTGGTCTGGCTCAGTGATAAAGCGTCAGCCTGCAGACCAAAGGGTCCCGGGTTCAATTTTGGTCAAGGGCACATACCTTGGTTGTAGGCTCCTCCCCAGCCAGGCCCTGGTCAGGGCTCATGCAGGAGACAACCAATCGATGTGTTTCTCTCACATCGCTGTTCCTCTCTGTCTTTCCCTCTCTCTTCCACTCTCCCTAAGGGGGGCGGGGGGGTGGAGGAGAGGGGGGATCAATGGAAAAATATTCTTGGGTGAGGATTAACAACAACAACAAAAAAGAATCTTAATCTTAGTTGTTATGGTACTGCCTGGCAATAGTTACTTGGAAATTGGCCATATTTCAGAAGACAAATGCACACAGAAGTACCTGCATTGCAATATGGAGATTAAAATAAAATCATGATGGACTATATCTTTTTAGTGTGTTCCACGTCAGAAAGATGAAGGACTCAGTAGCACTTTTACTTAGCAGCTCTTTTCTTGAGGTCATGCACAAAGATGGTCCTCCAGTTACTGAAATGTCTTTACACTGGAGATTCGGGAATAATGTCTGTGTTGATACGCTGAAGATAAATGAAATATATGTCATGGTTTTACCTGTATCATGGAACGAGGCTGAAACAATCTCTCTCTCTCTTGCTGTAGCCTACACATAGAGTTTCAACCCAGATAGAAAATTGTGCAACCGTGTCCTATGACGAAGAGTTGAGGAAATAGCAATGTTTAACTTGGAAAGGAAACAATTTGGAATTGGGGGAGGGGGGTGGGCGGTAGCTGTTTCTGATACTTGAAAGACTTTTCTTCTCTGAAAAGGACGTTAGAAGTGGATATAGACTTGATTTCTTTAAAAAGTTAGTGCCAAGTGGTTATGGAATGAATGGGTTATTAATGGAAAGGAGGATTATGATTAAAAATACTGAGTGGAGAATTTTCACAGCATGGAACACAGTTGACTTCCTTCCCTCCCATTAAAATCAACAGGCCATGTGTCTTAAAACTTCAGACAAATTTCCAAATATTTACTGCAGCTCATCAGTGAGGTCTATGGAGTACCATTCATGAGGGGATATGTTTGACTTCTCCAACTGTGATTGGCAGGGCACCCAGTGTAATGGTTCTTATAATGCAGCATTAATGTCTGAAACCAATGTTGTAATAAGAGCCAGCTTGTCACTAACCCAGGCAGGCTTACAGCTGTGAGCAGTTATTGTAAAATGTAGTTTAGATTCTATCTAGCGACCAAGCATGAGCAACTAATTATATATTTACAGCATGGTGCCAAAATGAACCTCAAACTGGGGTAATTATAGAAATTTTTAATATACAGTAAAATACTTTTTTTTTTTTTTTTTACTGCATAAGGTCAGTACACAGTGGGAAATCTAAAGAAATTTAGATTGGGTTGGATGGATAAAATAAGAATTGTATCATTTTCTATATAAAAGCTAAAGTGCATTAACTCGACCCTTACTTAGGAGATTTGGTTCTCTTTTTTCAAGTTTTCCAAGTATCAGATAGATAAGGAAATAAGATTGATTTGTTTTTCTAATGCAAAACTGCATCAAAATGAGGAATGGCCTTCAACATAGTCACTTCTACATGGTGAGTTGTACTCTGTAATTGACTTGTCGCACAAGAAAATAAGTCATATTATTTACTCCACTTCTTGTTTTGAACAAAATCTAAGATGACCCAGTGCACTATTTCATCTTATTCCCAGGCTTAGAAGTAATTGAATTTTGGCTGCTTTCGAAAATCTAATTCATCTTCGGAGAATCAAGGTTTTGCTTCTTGGAGCAAAGTCCACAAAGCAGAGCTTTATATAAGTTTGCCTATAGTTACACAAGGCCACTGTTTCAAAGGACAGTTTTCCTTTGGATATAACAGATATTTGCTAAAAATGATTAGCTCTGTCATCCCATAGGCCATTGTATCCACCATATTTTATTGAAGGACTCTTTTTACCCTGTCTGGGCTTATTCATCACATATCTTTAAGTGAATGTGGTATGTCAGCCATACTTTCCACTACTAACAACAGCTGGAAATGGTAGGTACAGAGGGTAAAATGAAAGATATTGGAATGAGAGAAACTTCCCCAGCCCAACTCTCACCAGCCCTGCAGGGGGTGTAGAGGAATATCATAGGGTGACAGATGGTAATAATTGAATGATAGTCTGCCAGAGAAACATGGGAGCTGGTAGAAGAAGTTCTACCAAGAGTTGGGAGTAGGTCTGGGACTGAGTGAGGCAAGTGAGACCATTAGGATGCAAAATGATTAGGAAGCACCTCTTCCTGGTTGGTGATCCCGCACTTACATGATCCTGAGGGTGAGAGCCTCTTAAGATGTGTGCCCTAGGTGTCTCACTTGCCTCACCCTCCTCTAGGCACTGGTGGGTAGGGGAGCTGTTATCTAATTTATCATTTGGAACAGACTTCCTAAGCAATTCTGGACAAATTAGAGGTTAATATCTTCTCTTATGGGTTGTTACTCATTTCTTATGGGTCCTATTTCATAATTTTTTATTGAATGCTTCACAGCATATATAGAAAAGTAAAGATTGAAGTAATATTTATGTCTTTTTTGTCAGACTATTGGTGTGGGAGTTCAAATCAATGTAACTGTAACTTGAGCTGGGTTTGGGTTTTGTTGTCACTGTTACTTTCAGTGCACTCTGGCTTTCAGAATCCTTTATGGCAGCGGTTCTCAACCTGTGGGTCGCGACCCCTTTGGCGATCGAATGACCCTTTCATAGGAGTCGCCTAAGACCATCCTAAATATCAGATATTTACAGTGCGATTCATAACAGTAGCAACATTACAGTTATGAAGTAGCAACGAAAATAATTTTATGGTTGGGTCACAACATGAAGAACTGTATATAAAGGGCCAGAAGATTGAGAACCACTGCTTTATGGGCTATACTGCTTTGTGCTTGTGCAAACACCTATAATGTTTTCAGACTTTTAAGTTGAAGTCTAGTTTTTGCTTCTTTTTTGACTCACGTATTGTGGGCCCATGGATGCCAGAGAGTTTTTCTCAGTGTTCCTGCTCCCCATCAGATTTAAGTTGTCCTTTTATGCCTGCATTGCAGAGGGCATGTGGTCTTTCACTATGAACTTGTCTATCCTCCAGTGGTAGGCAACTATTGCTTGTTTTCAGTACTAGACTGGTAGTGGGAGCAGGGCTGTTTTCTGTTATACTCTCTTGTCCTTGTGTTAGGTAGACTTTACCGTGTACCTGTGGTTGGTCTTGAGCAGTAGTTTTCTGCCTCTGCCCTCGTGAGAACCCCCCTCTGTCATATCTTGGGCACAAGAAGATTTTATGTCTTTCCCACGTGAGTAGCCACTTACCCTCTGTGTAGCAGTTATCTCTGCAGGCATTCTAGGGGCCAGAAGGGTTCTATCCTGTCACCAGAGCAGATTGGTTTTGCTTCTACTTCTCAGAAGCAGCAGATCTGGCCTCTGCAGGCGAGAGGATCTGTTGCTATCTCCTCCAACAGCTTAAAGCGTTTGCTTTGTAAGAGGAAAAGGTTCGTGGAATCGGTTAGGGCTTTGTGTCCTCCCCAAGCAGTCAGAGGTCCCCTCATTCTCCCCGCACTGCAAGGGAGTTTCTTGTCCTCAACCTTCTGATACGTCAAGTAGAGGCCTAAGGAAAGGGCTCCCCATAAATGCAATGTCCCCTTGTGTCTTGACACCCAACTATTCTAAACTACACGTTAGCCCCCACTAAGGCTTTGATGATTTGTTAAAATTTTAGTTGACCTCTTCCTGCCCATTTGCATCTAGGAGACAACTTTTGCCTGTGCCCTGCCAAGGTGAAATGGCTCGCATGTCTCGTCTTTCATTGGAGGGACTTGCCCCTCTTTAGAATTCAGATTACTTTATTGACTTGTGACCTCAGGTCTCTGATACAATCAAGAAAATTATGTCATTATGGATTATTCATATTTGTTCTTGTTTATGTGGGAGGGATATTCTTTGCAGCTCTCTGTGTCCTGAGGGCAGAAGTCTCTAGGAATCCATGTATTTTTTAAGCTCCTGAGATGACTCCAATGAACAAACAGATTGAGGAACATGTCTAAGAAAAAGGATTTTTATTCCTAAGAATCTACTTTAGAGAACTGCTTTATAAATATAGAACTGCTTTATAAATCTGCTTTGTAGAACTGCTGTTAGTGCGAGTGTAATTAGAATTATAAAGCTAATTCCACTATAGTCTTCTGCTATTTTGAAAATAGAACATTTAAAGATTTAAAATACAGGCTAATCAAGTGAATAGGTTTACCTGCTTCTCTCAACCACTGCTAGACTTTTTCTGGTCTTTGACTATAAATTCTGCTTTCCACTCCTCATGACAGATTTGATTTTTATCAGAAGGGAAGCTATTTACCTAATGGTTTTCACACAAATGATTGAAGGCAGTAGTCTGATTTCCAGGGTCACTTATCTACTAAAATTCCAGTTCACCTTGATCTCCAGCTAAGATCTCAGCTACTCTGGACAAAGAAAGCATTTTAGCAGTAAAAAAAAAATACATTTAAAAAAAAAAATCTCACCAGGTCTCTTTCTTCACGCACATATTTTCCATCGGCAGAATCGCATCGCCAAGCGCAGCAGGAAGCTGGTTGACTATGACAGTGCCCGCCACCACCTGGAGGCTTTGCAGAGCTCCAAGAGGAAGGACGAGAGTCGAATCTCTAAGGTAAGGAGTGATCTTTCTGTTGAAACCATTCCATATTCTGTGACCTCTAGCAACTTTGCTTCTAAAAATGAAATATTTCCTTTTTAAAGGATATTGGGATCAGGACGGAATTTAAACTGAAACATGGTGCTTGTGGGCTGCTTTCCATAATTTTTAGTTAAAGATAAGGTTTTTGATATTATTGTAGAGTTCTCATGGGTGACACGACTCATGCATTTTGATCAGAATAGACTTTGCCCCCAGCAATGCTGTAGGATCAGAGAAAGTGGTGTGTTCCTGTACTTCTCTCTGTGTTTGTGCTCCACCCTGATGCTAAAGTGCAGATGCAGATAGGGAACCGAGTTTGAAAATCTCAGACATAACTTGTGATTGAGAGTACAGGCATGTGCTAGATTTGCACAGCACTCATTTCCTTTTAGGAAACCCATCTTAGTAACTTTTACAGTGTGTCATACATTTACAGATGCCACTTAATTGATGACACCTGATAACTACTCCCTTCTCTTCCAGTCTTGCTTCCTCCTATCTGCCTACACACAGCTGCCTGGTCTTCCTACAGCACATATTTAGATATGTTTCTCATTGCTTACGTCTTTTAATGGCTTCCATTGCCTGTAGAAAAATTTTAAATTGCTTAGCACAGCATGTGCAACCATCTCTATTTGGTTGTGACTCATCCCTTTATCCTTATCAACCTCCATGAATTTTTTTCCTCTCCTCTCCTTCTGTGCACACATCCTGAGCTAGAGGCTCCGTGACCTACATATCAGTTCCTGAGCAGCCACAATAACAGCTGTTCTTCATGTGAGGCCTCAGAGGTACCAGCCACATGTTCAACACTTCATCCACGTCACCTTTCCTTAATGCTCCCACCACCTGTCAGTGGGCATTGCTACCTCCATTTTATGAATGAGGTAGCTGAGGTAAAAAGTGATAAGACAAATTCACAAGGTTAGTGCCCTGAAATTCCAACCCAAGGAACTCTATCTCTATGTATTGCAATGCTTTAGCCTCTCCCTTCTTCAAGATTCAGTTAAAAAAATATTGTCTTCTCTATGGAGCCTTTCTTTCCACCATCTTCCACAACAACATACTTTGTAACATTTTACAAGTCCCGTCTTTCAATGTAATTTAGACTTCCCACTAGACTGGGGATTTCTTAGGGAAGCATCCATATTCGCATCCAGAGCAGTGTGTAACAGGCCGTTAACAGATTTTTATAGAATGAATGAATCTGCCAGAGAATGTAAGAGCCCATTGTATTCAATTCAGTTTTCCTAAAACTTAATATTTCACATTTATTGAAAAAAAAATATGTAGGTAATAAGCAGAGTGATTTTTCTTCTACCCAAAATGTTTTCAGGATTCCATAAAGCTATTCCTATTTTATATTAAACTAGTAGTGGCCTGGTGCATGAAATTTGTGCACTCAGGGGAGGAGGGGTTCCCAGCCTGGCCTGTGCCCTGTTACAGTGTGGGAGCCCCGTGATCCATTGCCCCAAAGAGGTAGGCCCCACCCACCCATCTGGGGCTTCTTGATGGATTGCCCCAAAGAGGTAGGCTGGAGCTGGGGGAGGCCTGTGGACCCCTGGGCCTGGCCACGGCAGAGGCCTGCAGACCCCTGATGCAGGCACGTGGAGAGGCCTCAGCCATGCCCCACCTCCCCTCCCCGACGCTGCAAGTCCCCGCCCACCCGTGCCTGCTGCACACGCAGCCTCCAGCTGATTGGTCGTTATGCATGAGGGCACCCCGACCATTTGCATATTACCCTTTTATTAGTATAGATGATTAAGTTGAAATGGCTTATGTTATGTGATTTTTTTTAGTGTAACATATGTTATATGGCATTTCTAGGCAGAAGAGGAATTTCAGAAAGCACAGAAAGTGTTTGAAGAGTTTAACGTTGACTTGCAAGAGGAGTTACCATCGTTATGGTCAAGGTAAAGATGTTCTTGTACAGGTTGTCCCTTTTAGAAGTTTAAGAGCAGTGAATATGCCGTACTTGTCCTTGTTGCCTGTGACAGTTCAGCGCTGTCAGTGGAAGTGTTCTATAGTCTACACTTTCCCACATGGGAGATACTTGCCACATGTGGCTGGCTGTTGAGTACTTGGAATGTAACTGAATTTTAAATTAAGCTTATTTAGGTTTGATTCACTTAGATTTAAATAACCTCACGTAGCTAGCAGTTGCCATATTGGATGTCACAGTTAAACCTTGATATAGTTATCAAGTGGAGACTCAAATCTCAATTAAAGGCATTAGGAGAATTTCCCTTAACCATGAGTTTACAAGGATACCCTCTAACATAGCATTTACACTCAAGAAACTTATTCTAAGGAAATAAATGGGAAAGCTATGCACATTTTAATTCATAAATCTTCATTAGGGTTTGGTTCATCATAGTGGCATATTAATGAAAATAAAACAGTACTCATCAATCAACTTCAGCTACCTCCTCCCATCTGCGCCCACCTTCTGTTTAAATCAGACCTGCTCTTCAGGACAGCCTACATTTGTCTTCTCAAACAGATGTTCACAGCTGGCACAGGGCTCCATATTCCCCTCACCTCTCCAGTTCTTTTAGCTGTTTCTGTCTGATCTAGTTATTATTGATATTTAGTCATGTATGGCCTTTGTGATAACTTTAACAATTACACCCCATCTGGAAACCTGCTTCTTTCCCTTACCGGTATTAATGGAGCCTGTGTTCATTAATCAGTCTCCTCTAATGAGATTGTTAGTTCCTGGAGCCACCTTATCCCACCACCAGGCATGCACCAGTGTTGGATAAGCCCTTTGTTGAGTAATGGAAGGGAGGTATGAGGAATCACTGACTGGTTAACTGGGGTCCTGGAAAAGGGGTGCTGAGTTGTCACATAAAGTGCCCAAGAAGACTTCTCTGCCAACAATACAATGAGTCAGATCCCTCTGCATGGTTGTTGGCATCTGCAGTCTCTCCTCTCCCATGCAGCTTTTGCCTTAGTTACTTTCTCAAATGCAGGTCCAGGCCCTCTCCTTTTCCCTATCGCAAACATGGCCAGAGGCCACCAATAACCATTGCCTGCAGATAAACATTGTGCTTTGCAGTCAGGAAGGTCCTCTGTCTCAGAGCACAGGTCTACACCACCAGGCTCTGTCTCCTTGGCTTCTGGTCTGACTCTCTTTAGTACTTACTATTTCCCAAGCACCCTGTACCAGGGTTTTCTTTATCCTATCTAATAAAAGAGAAACATGGTAATTAGCGTATGACCACTACCCTTCACATTGGCTAATAAGGGCAATATGCAAATTAACTGCCAGCCAAGATGGCGGCCGGCAGCCAGGCAGCTTAACGTGAACATGAGGCTTGCTTGCTTCAGTGATGGAGGACTCCAACGTTCCCTGCCTGCCGCTGCAGGCCTCTGAGCTGCAACTCTAAGCAACTATGTTGCAAATATAGAAGCTAAACAAAACCCCAGAAACCTGCTTTAGTCCGCCGGGCTTCAGCCAGCAGGATCGCAACATTGTTTCAAATACAGAAGGTAAACAAAGGCCAGAAACCTGCTTTCAGCAGCAGAGGCCTAAGAGCTGGAGCCAAGCCTCAAAGCTAAAGCTGGCCCAGAATAAAAAAAAAAGAAAAAAAGGAGCGGTTGGGAGTTTCAGTCACTCGCCAGCCTGAAAACAGCCCTCAGCCCCTCACCCAGACTGGCCAGGCACCCCAGTGGGGACCCCCACCCTGAAGGGTGTGTGACCAGCTGCAAACAGCCATCATCCCCTCACCCAGGCTGGCCAGGCACCCCAGTGGGGACCCCCACCCTGATCCAGGACACCCTTCAGGGCAAACCAGCCGGCCCCCACCCGTGCACCAGGCCTCTATCCTATATAGTAAAAGGGTAATATGCCTCCCAGCACCGGGATCAGTGGAGCCGTGAGGCCTCCCGGCACCGGGATTGGCATGACGGGGCAGTGCCCAAACCCCCTGATCGCCCTGTGGCTCTGTGTGTGACAGGGGGCGGGGCCACAACCTCCCTATCCGCCCTGCTCTGTTTGTGACAGGGGAAGGCGCCCCAACCCCCTGATCGCCCTGCAGCTCTGTGTGTGACAGGTTGCAGTGCCCCAACCCCCTGATCGGCCCTGCTCTGTGTGTGACGGGGTAGAGCCATAACCTCCCCATCGGCCCTACCCTCAATGTGACAGTGGCGGTGTCCCAACCCCCTGATCGGCCCTGCTCTGTGGGTGATAGAGGGCAGCGCCCCAACCCCCTGATCCGCCCTGCTCTGTGTGTGACGGGGGGCGGTGCCCCAACTCCCCTATCGGCCCTACTCTGTGAGTGACAGGGGGGAGCTCCCCAACCCCCTGATGGGCCCTGCTCTGTGCGTGACAGGGTACAGAGCCCCAACCCTCCTGATGTGCCCTGCTCTGCATGTGACAGGGGGCAGCGGCCCAACCCCCTGATTGGCCCTGCTCTGTGCGTGCCAGGGGGTGGCACCGCAACCTCCCCATTGATCCTGCCTTGAGTGTGACAGGGGGCAGTGCCCCAACCCCCCAATCGGCCCTACCCTGAGCGTGACTGAGGGTGGCATCGCAACCTCCCGATCCTCCCTGCTCTGTGCATGACAGGGACCGGCGCCCCAACTCCCCAATCGACCCTGCTCTGAGCCCGACCAAGGGCTGCACCTAGGGATTGGGCCTGCCCTCTGCCACCCGGGAGCAGGCCTAAGCCAGCAGGTCGTTATCCCCCAAGGGGCCCCAGACTGCGAGAGGGCAAAGGCCTGGCTGAGGGACCTCTCCTCCCCCCCGAGTGCACAAATTTTTTTGCACCGGGCCTCTAGTTAATATATGTTTACGTATGTTTATATAATGTGAAGGCCTGAGCTTGGAGCAGGGTCAGGCTAGAAGGGGTCAATGGGGGAAGTGGGAGGACATATGTAATACTTTCAACAATAAATATTTATTTAAAATACAGTTTTGCTCACTGGTCTTTCCCTTCTATTTTTTCCTCTTGGTATCTCCACATGGTAGACGAGTTGGATTCTATGTCAATACCTTCAAAAATGTCTCTAGTCTTGAGGCCAAGTTTCATAAGGAAATTGCTGTGGTGAGTAATGATGATTACTTTTACATATGGAATATAAAGTAATGAAAATTTATTCTGGAAGCAAATGAAGTGGCATAGCATTATACAAAGAATGCGTTCACTTGCATGTTGTTTTAAATAGTGTATTATTACTCTTAGTAATATTTCTACAAATTTTTTGTTATGACCATATAGTTCTCTATATCTGACAAAGATTTTAGTGCGTGGGCATACAAACATGCTCTCACAAATCACTTGCTGCTTTGATTTCTCTTCTGAAATTACTTTTGTCATTGTCACAGTTTCAGAGTTTTGGGTTTGTTTGTTTTTCAATCAGTTTTTAATGTTGGAGTTTCAAGTGATACTTTAAGCTGAGGAAAGTATGTCTCCAAATATTCAGATAATCAGCAGATGTGCTGTCCATTGGTGTTCTCTTGGTTTAGCAGCTAGTTGTTTGTATGACTTTATCTCTAGTAGAGTCCATGTAAACAGTTATTTTTTTGTTTGTTTTCTGTTCTGTACTCTGGTTAAGAAATATGTTTAAAGTTTTATAAGTTTATTTGTGTTTGTGACCTTTTTGACACAAATTCTAACTTTTCAATAAACCTTTTTGGGGGGCAATAGCCCGAGTAGGCATCAAAATGATTTGCAGCTAATAGACAGGTGGCCTCTGTCCCCTTAGCTTTGCCACAAACTGTATGAAGTGATGACGAAACTGGGCGACCAGCATGCTGACAAGGCCTTCACCATTCAAGGTGCTCCCAGGTAGGCCTTGTTCATCAGAGTCACGTTCATGGCTGTTCACTTTTAATGCAATGCTTGTTGTAATTTCTGCAGTCTGATCAGCCTATGCTATTTTACTCATCCTATAAAAATCTAAAATGAAGGAGCCCTTCCATATAGAGGCAGACACCAGCTTTACTAAGTTTTATGCTTTTTCATATTTTTAAAAAAATATATTTTATTGATTTCAGAGAGGAAGGGAGAAGGAGAGAGAGAGAAATATCAACGATGAGAAAATCATTGATTGGCTGCCTCCTGCACGCCCTACACTGGGGACCAAGCCAAAACCTGGGCATGTGCCCTGACTGGGAATCGAACCCTGACCTCCTGGTTAATAGGTTGATGCTCAACCACCGAGCCACGCCTGGGCTGCTTTTTCACGTTTACCTTCAGCCTCCAGATTTACCCACCATGGCCTTTCTCATCTTCACCATAGAATTGACTGTCTGCCTCTTGGCATTCCATGGGAACTAGAGCAATGGTATAAATTTTTAACATATAATTTCTAGTTGTGCACTTGTTCTTTCTTTGGAGAAGAAAGGAATTCCCCAAACTCATAACAGTTAACCCTGATATTTATCGTTGGTAGTGACATACTTAAAGAATCCATTTTCAGAAAGGAAAGAGAAAGTAGGTGAGACCTCACCATCATCTTACCTCCTAACTCCACCTGACAAACACAGCATTGCTTTGCTTGTATTGCGTATGGTTATTTTGAGTGTGCCAATCAAGTAAGTACTCCAAAGGCCCAGTGATCCACAGGCGAAGTATCTGTGTTGCCAGGGTCGTTGGGCTTTATATCAGCTTTCTCCTGTGATTTTGGAATCCCTTTTATTCTGTCCTTCGCAGGCATTATATACTCAAGGAATGCAGGCCTTGGGCTGGAAGTCTAAAGACCCAGTTTTCAGTTTTATGACTCTACATGTAGTTAACATGCATTGCTTTTCTTAAGTCCAAGAGCCTCTCTGGTTAAAGATCTCATTTTTTCAATCAGTAGGGGGGAAAGATGCTATTGGAATAAACAGTGTTAATAGGCAGTGTGACATTCTACATTTGCAATTTTAACATCAATGTATACGTTCATACACATTTATAGAAATACATGTATTTCTATAAATATATAGAGCATGTGAATACATATATTTCTATAAATAAATATATAGAAATATATGCCCTACCATCTCCATCTGTCAGTGTGAGGTCTCTCTGGAGGAAGCTGATATTCTTATCATTGCTCTTTACATTAGCTGTATTCATAGTCTCTGCTATGGCTTCTGTATGTACTAAGTGGGCATGAAGTGTATCTTCTCCTTCTAAGGGAAAGAATATTTCCTAAAAGAATACATGAAAAGGGTAGAGCTACTGTTTCCAATACAGTTAGGAACAAAGTAAGAAGTAATATCAAAATGACATTTGGGTGTTTTAGAAATAAAATACATCAACAAAATTAAGGATTGCTCCCTTATGGAGAGATGAAAGGGATAAATGCATCTGAAAACGTCAAAGTTGATAAGTCAGATAAAATGGAGAGAGTGGGGCCATGGTCATTTAACAAATGTTCCTTTCACGTTTTGTTCAGTGTTCCTCTGCAGAACGAGGTGGTGAGTGAGCTCAGTGGGATCTATCTCAGTTAAGCATAGACTGGGGCAGGGCTTCCAGATAGAGGCCGTGATGGCTAGCCCATGGCCTGGTCCTGGGGTGTGGCCTTGTTCTCACTGTAGCACCCGTTCCCCTGTAGACCATGCTGCTGTGTACATGCTCATTTGGTTTGGGATGCAGGTCCTGTTCCCTCAGCTACAGACTTTTGAAATTCTTAGCAGAATGCATCCCAAATGCCCTCTTAGTCATTAAATTTGAGCTGTTCACTAGCACCTGGCCTGGTGCCATGGCTGTGGTGGGTTGTCGGTAAATATTTCTGACTCTGGTCCATCACGTAATTTGTTTGCACATTTCAAGGTGCCTGAGCCAAGTCATTGCTCTTTAAGGTGTGGAAGCAGAAACAGTTAATGAAATGACTTTCCAAATGGTATCAGGAAGCACTCCTATGAAATTTTAATTAACATTACCCTAAGGATGCCTTTTAACATAAAAGTTATACTTTTCAAGGAAGGTTTTTCTATAGATTACGACATAGCAAGATTCTCCTGTAAATCAAAAGTGAGATTAGTTCATTCAATTCAGCTTATGTTTGAAAGAGTCTTACAGGGCCTGTTTGGGTCAGTGGAAAGATCAAGGGTTGCATTAGTAAGGCCTGAATTCAGATCCAGTAAATTGTCGAGTGACTTCAGGGATTTTTTAACCCCTCTGCTTGTGTATTGTGGTGATTAGAGATAATCTATGGACAGGGTCTGGCACACAGTGGTCAATAAATCGTACTAGTTATTACATCAGCGTTCATAAGCATCAGAATTAACCTGGAAGAGGGAGTAGATAAATAATAGCTGTTAGGGCTCAGGATTTCTCTGGAGTGGAGGACCCCCGGTAAATAAATACTGCTCCTTAGAAGGCCCCTTGCTCACATCTCCTGTGTTCATCTAGTGACTCGGGTCCCCTCCGCATCGCAAAGACACCATCACCGCCGGAGGAGCCTTCACCCCTCCCAAGCCCGACAGCCAGTCCCAATCATACGCTGGCGCCTGCATCTCCCGCACCAGCACGGCCTCGGTCACCTTCTCAGGTAGGAAGAGAGCAAATACATTGCAGTGACTAGAAGAGCGTGTGGTGGGGTGACCCATCTGGGAAAGCCCTGCGGTGCTGGGGCATGGAGAGGAGTACCTGGTTGGGAGATTTTGAGGGGTGAAGCTTTAGGCATTGTGATTGTCACTAAGGAGTCAACTCATTTTTCTTATTGGGATTTTTATTTCCTGGCACACCCTATATCTGAGCGTTTATCTCAGGCTCTCCTACTCCCCTCTGCTCCTATCTCTTGCTTTGTTTCCTAGAGTTCGTGTAATCCTACCTTCTCTGTGAAACCTCCCTCCTGTAGTGCTTTAGGTAACATTTGGGGCAATTTATAGACATGAAAAGCTCTTTTGTGTATATGCGATTTCACACTTTAAAAAAAAAAAATATATATATATATAATTATTGATTTCAGAGAGGAAGGGAGAGGGAGAGCGAGATAGAAACATCAATGATGAGAGAGAATCATTGATCGGCTGCCTCCTGCACGCCCCACACTGGGGATTGAGCCCACAACCCTGGCATGTGTCCTGACTGGGAATTGAACTATGACCTCCTGGTTCATAGGTTACGCTCAACCACTGAGCCACACTGGCCAGGCTTCACACTTTTTGTATCACCCACCCTATATTGTACATGAATAGACACTCAACAAAAGTGTAGGAAGCAAATGATTGAAAGAAACCGTAAAGGCCAGGGAAAGGCAAATATAGAGAAAATTGGCCACCCATTTCTTTCCTACGTTGGGTGAAAATGAAATTCCATTGAGAAATCTTGAAATCTCCAGTGCAGTTCAAGCTTTCATGTATATGACTGACAGTAAGTCGGGAGAGTCCCGGGAAGATGTATGGAACAGATGGACCCTTAAAATCCTTTGGAAAATATTGGAGTGGAAAATGAGATACTTGCTCCCTGTACATAGTCTCACCAATTCCAGTGAAAAACTTGCTTGACTTTAATTTAACAATTTTAATTTATTGCTGAATTGAGAAGTCATTTTCAGTTGCTTCAGAGAAGGTATTGCCTTTGTTACACTTGGAATCGAAGGCACCTGCCTCAGGCCCTGTGTGTAGCTCTTATGTTGGGGTGAATGGAGCCTCAGAGCCCGAATTTTTTTATTGGACCAGGGCTTGTCAGTGCTCAGAGAGACACCCACGCAGATGGCGTTGTTTACCTTAATCAGGTAGGTTTGTTTCTATGTGCAGATCTGCATTTCGGTTAGTGATCTATCTGTCCTCCCAGCTCTGTTCACATGAGATTTCTGCATGTCTCACATGTCATCTGTGGCTGAATTAAGTATTGTTTGTGTTTATTGCCTTATAGACGAGGAAAGGACCACCTGTCCCACCTCTGCCTAAAGTCACCCCGACAAAGGAACTGCAGCAGGAGAACATCATCAGTTTCTTTGAGGACAACTTTGTTCCAGAAATCAGCGTGACGACACCTTCCCAGGTGAGGGCCTAGTACAGAGGTGGGATGTCCATAAAGTAGCATGGCGGAGGGACTCTCAGGGGCCAGTTCTAAAGAAAGTGCAGAGCCCCAGTCAGTTTGACTCAGTGGTTATAGTATCAGGACTGAAGGGTCTTGAGTTTGATTCCATTCAAGGGCACATACCTCGGTTGTAGGCATGATCTCCTGTCCCAGTTGGGGCATGCAGGAGCCAAACAATGGGTATCTCTCTCTCTCACATAGATGTTTCTCTCTCTGTCTCTCCCCCTCCCTTCCACTCTCTGTAAAAATCGATGGAAAAGATATCCTCGGGTGAGGATTAACAAAAAGAAAGAAAGTGGCAGATATTAGAGCCAGCAATATAATTTCAGTTGCTATTCGGGTTTGCTTGTCTAACGCATTTTCAAGTATTTGAAAATGCTCACATTATTTTTGATTATTAAGATTAAGTAGCACATACTTATTGTAGAAAATGGGAAAATACTGAAAAGTGTAAAATGAAGAATTCTAATAATCACTTAAAACATACCACTCTGATTTAGTCACAAATATGCTTTGACTTGTTTCTTTTGGTCTTCTTCCCACCCCCACCCCCCGCCACCCCCAGTTATATACTGATTTTGCCCACAGTACTCAAATTGTATTGTTATGTACTCCTGACTTTTCTATGTAATCTCACTGAGCATTTCTTCATGTCATAGGATTATCTTTTTTTTTTTTAATGTTTAACCAAGTGTATTCTATTGGGTGGCTTTAGCACCCTCTGACTGTGACCATAGTTTGCTTTTGATTTTTCCATGATTTCGCTGGCACTTTGGTGAACATCGATAAATGAAGTCATGTTTGCACCTTTATGGCTTCTTTTCTATGATTGCCCAGTAAAGAATGGGAAGATGAAATTAAAGAGGTGAATACTTAAAGTCTTCTGCCCTTCAGCAGGCTTTAATGTATCTGTGCACATGGTTTGGCAAATGGAACCATCAGGGTTGCCCTGGATTTCAAAGACACCTGGTGCAGGTGCTCCACCCTGGTTACCGTCAGGGGACTGTAGTCCTGTCTCTGCCAGTGGCTTGGCTGGCCCATTGCCTTGAGAATGGTCTTGACTTCCAGAGCTGCTCCTCCTGTCATCGAAGCCAACTCTTCGTTTTAAGAATGAAAAGTCCCCAGTCATGCCAATATCAGTCCTCCCAGTGTTCTCAGGATTAGCAATCATATTTACATTTTGCGAGATGTGTGAATGCAATACTTTAGTGACTGAACACATCCATAGCAACACTGCATACTACAGCCTAATTATAATCACATATAATAACAGAAGTAATGCACTGATATCAGGGGGTTCAGCAAGTAAAAAACAGTGCGGTGGCAAATCATAATTTGTCATCCTTTTGGGGGGCCATTTCTCAAGAGACACAATGCTTTCGGCTAATTTTTTTCCTTCTTCTGTATGAAATGCTGTATTTGTGTGAACTGCTGAATTTTGGTAAGCAACCTAGGGTTTGAAACAAGATTTAGCAGGTCCTGTGAGGAGGGGGGGTTGCATGTTTATCAGCACAAGGACAAATCATGCCTGTGGAGACACAGATGCTGCCAGGAATAGCTGTCTGGAACCAAACGATCTTACTCAACACCCTGCTGGCACCAAACTTGAGCTGCTTGCTAACAGCCCAGCTTCATTCTCTGTTTGCTACAGTTTCCAGTCAGAGTGTTTAGGGTGATAGCGTTCTTACTCTGACGTTGCTTTCACCTGGACCCTTGGAGAACATCCTTCCAATTGTATCACAAAGCGAGAACGTGGCCACCTAGGTACCATGTGTGCTCAGCTAAGGACACCTCCTTTAGCAGTCGAGGCAACTGAAGTAGAGGAAACATGACACATGGACTAGAGCCGAAATAAAGATGGGGCTCCAGCAGTTTGAAATGTGTTTATTTGCAGTTTGCTGGCTCATAGATAAGGGTCCTTCCTGGTGAGGGGGGAAAAAGGGTCAAAGCAGTTTTTAAAATTACAAATGCCCGAAGAGGCCTCTCAGTATTTCTGAGCATTAACTTTCGCTGGTATTGTTGAGGGAGTGTGATAGGAAAAGTCAAGAGTTGGGGGAGAGGGACAGCAAGCACCTTTCAAAACAGAACCTTCTCCAGCCGCTGCTGCAGGGAGACAGTAAGCTGGTAGAGCACTTGCTGGCGTGGCCAGTCCTTGTGCAGACTGCGGAGTTGTTGGGAAGGGAGGGGGAACCTCTCCGGCCCAGTACCCTTTATAACTCACTGGCTGTACGTCACATCCATCCATCTTATCAATCTGCCAGGAGATTTTGCAAAAACTACCTACTGGAGACATTTTGGGGGTGCAGTTTGGGGGTTCCGTTTCCTTTATATGATTTTCTTTTAACATGGGGAGGAGGCAGAAAGGCGTTTCTGTCATTTTTTCTGAATCTGAGAAGCAGCATGGCCCTAGCACAGTGATGGCGAACCTTTTGAGCTCGGCGTGTCAGCATTTTGAAAAACCCTAACTTAACTCTGGTGCCGTGTCACATATAGAAATTTTTTTATATTTGCAAGCATCGTAAAACAAAGACTTATATTTTTGATATTTATTTTATATATTTAAATGCCATTTAACAAAGAAAAATCAACCAAAAAAATGAGTTTGCGTGTCACCTCTGACACGCGTGTCATAGGTTCGCCATCACTGCTCTAGCAAGTGGACACATGGCAGCATTTCCATGGACTCAATGGCTGTTAGTCTCATGTCGTGATGTCAAGGGAGGGAGTGAAGCAAATTTTCATATTTCAATCACTTTTTAGCTTCTTGAGTGACATAATCTGGTTTTATTTTAAAATGTACAGGTGCTGCCTTTCCGTGGCGCAGCCTAACAATTCCCTTCCTTGCTTCTTCCTCGGTAGATAGGATGTAGCCATTTTGTGTTGCTTTAGCCGTTTGGGTCCCACCCAGCAGTGTCTGATCAGCAGATCTGGGCTGGGGGCCAAGCATCTGCTTTTCTACAAGCTCCCAGGTGATGCTGACACTGCTGGTTTTGAGATCACACGTGAGAACCACTGTTTTACAGCATCAGGATTCCTTCCACATGATACAGTTTTGTGGCTATGAACAAAGTACCACAGCGAATTAACAGATTTCTTCCAGGGCAAAAGTCAACTGGGTCAAGTGTATGTCATGATGGACCATTTACAATTGTCCATTTAAATATAATGTGACTTTACTGTACATGTTCTGTACTTAGGGCGACTGGACTTAGACACGTGGACATGTGTGCTTATGATATTAGGTATATTGATCTGATTATATGTCAAGCTAAATATTCTCAGTGAATGGATTATCTCATCAGAATGGTGGTGTTTTCAGTCATGCACAGAGAAACGATTCAAAAATAAACAGAAATTTCAGGAGAAAATGAGATGCCAGCTGCCAAGAAGCAGAGCATCGAAAGCTAGGAAGCTGAGATGCACCGAGAAGGTTTTCCCGGATGCATACGTGACATTCCTGTGATCTTCAGGTCATTATCCCTATTTCAGAGATGAGCAAATCTGTCCTCTTTCTGCGACACTGTGTGGCTCCAGGGCAGACATAAACAGGCAACCCCTTTTTGCTCTTTGTGTAATTCTATCAAATTACTCTTTGATGTGAGTGTCTTAAGGTATAACTCTCAAGATTAAGGGGAAAAAACAAATATACATTGAGCCTGAAAAAAATCAGCTACACATTTTAAAGGCAACCAAACTAGTATTATGGCTATTTGATAATAATTTTACATGGATATACATGATTACTAATAGTAATTAACTACATTAGCTTCCATTTCCATGTTGAGTATGTCCTATATTTTATGTACAATGTATTTGTTGTCTTTGTCACTCACTCTTGGTAATCTTAGTAGATAAAATTATTTTCATTGTATGCATGAAGCTCAATGAAGCTTAATTAATTGCTCAGAGAGACGCAACTAGTAAGTGGCAAAATTGGGCTGCACACCCAGATTTATTTATCTCAATCAAAGGCTCAGCATAGCAATTATAGTCTAATGCCTCTTCTCACCCGTGATCTCTAAATTCCCATTTGAGCCTCCTTAAGGGGGTCCATTAGGCTCATAAGGGACTTGGATATATTTGTGCAGCCTGAAATGTTATGGAGGACTCACAGAGCATTGAGAATTCCTCTGCAGATCTTGAGGACCCCCGTTAGAGAGAGGTGGGGGCGGATCTCAGTGGCAGCTTGGAAGAGCATGGGAGTCACAGGTATCGGACTGCTGTATGGGTCAGCGGTGTTGCAGGCGGGGACCCAGGGCCATAGATAACGTCATTCAGCAGCTCAGTCTCCTCATCTCCAAATGGGAAAAGGATGCCATCTGCCCTTCAATTTTCTGTAATGATCAGACAAGCCAGGTAAATCGCGGATTGGGGAATAGAGTAAAGTAATTCTTTTAGGGCAATGGTGTTTTTGTCATTAGACTGCAGCAAAGTGCATGAACACGAGTTAATGTTCATAGGTATAAAATTATTACCACAGTGCCTGCCTAGCACATTCTAAGTGTAATATGTGTTTTCATAATGTTAGAAATGTAATTTGTACCAACCAATATAAAAGTCGGTGACAAAACTCATGCAGACTTTGAAGAGGGGCCAAGGGAATCAGTTGACAGTTTTGTGACTGTGACTAGTAAAGAAAGCGGGATCTCAGTAAAGCATTATCCTCGTGAAATTTAAAAAGTATATATGTGAGGAGTAATCATGCTGCAAAACAGATAACTCAAGAAAGAGCTAACATCATGATATTTAAGTAGATTTCCTTCTACAGTGAGTGTAGATAAACTAAAAAAATATATATTATCTATTATGGTCCCAAGCTTTCCATACATTCCTGAGTTAAATTATTTTATGTTTATGACCGATATTAATTAAAATAACTCCTGTTCTTTAAAGTTTTTCTCTACATAGCTGTGTTCTCATATAATACTTTATCCATTGTTGTGAAATTTCAATTTATACAACAGATGGTCAAAATTGAAGCTTATATTAAATATCAAACACATGTAACTTGAATTGTGTGAAAACCAATCCTAATTCTCTTTACCATGGTCTAGTTTATGGGGACTTTATTTCAGCTCTGCCTCATACTGTGTAACTTGAACCTGGGTTAGGCCAACTTCAAGCCCGCATTATTTTTCCTATATCATGATACCATAATAAATGACCAAATGATAATATTTATTTTTATAAATTTTTGCTATTATCATAGTAGGACTTTTGTTCTATGTCCTATTTGACTTACCTTCTCTCTAATCCAAGAATGTTATTGGGCGAAGAGCTCATTTTGTGATGAACATTGGGGGGACATAGTTCTCTTCTCTTCCTCCCTTTCTTCCTTTCACTCTCCCTCCCTCATACTCAACAGTCCAGAAAAACAGTATTATGGATGAGGAATGGATACATGATAACTAACTCTAGGGATAGGGTACCATTGGGGGTGAGCCAGGTGGGATGTGATCACAGTAGACAATGATCCCTTCTTCCTTATAAAATTTAGCTTCACAGGGGACATCATAGCTGTGAGTTCCTGTAATGAGTTGATGCCTTGGCCCATTTTATCCATCTGATCATCTGTAATTCTTGACCTGAGATATAGGAACTAGCAGACAAGAAGATTCCTTAGGTCTGTGGCAATAGGATACACCTCTCAGACATTCTCTATGTTGGCTGAACTTGGAGCTGGCAAAGGACAGCAACTGAAACCTGGGCCATGTTCCTGGGCATCTAAGGTTTTCCTTGGCCAGAGTTGGTTATTTCCCCTTTCATCACATGTAGCTAGTGACTCTGAGAGCATGTGGATGAGCCACCTAAACAGTAAACTGCCATTGGAATATTGACTGATATTAGAGGATTATGTGGGTTATATGATGAAGTCTTATCAGATTCAGGCTGTGCATGTTTTGTTTTGTTTTGTTTGAACAGAATGAAGTCCCCGAGGTGAAGAAAGAGGAGACTCTGTTGGATCTGGACTTTGACCCTTTCAAGCCTGACGTAGCCTCTGCAGGTTCTGCTGGAGCGACCCACTCTCCCATGTCTCAGGTATGAAGTGGTTTGTATGGTGTTTGGAGACGATATTCCATAAATTTTAATAAGCTGGGAAGGAAGGGTAAAATGGAAACTTTATCAATATCAATTATTCTAAAGTTCCCTCTACCATTAGCTTTCTCTGTCTAGAGCTGGAATAACCATGCATTCCAGTTTTCCCAGGAGTGATCTATCTCAGAGTGATTATTCAGAGTACCTTCGACGGTTCTGTCTTGGTGGCCAGAATACTTCCTTCTCGGAGCTCTTGTGCAGACAGCCAGCAGAAATCATGGGCTTCCTCGGCCTTACTCTCCGGTGTTCATTACTTTAGTGCAGAAGGGAAAGTTCTGCAGTGGATGCTGTGACGGTTAGTGGGTGAGATCCCACAGCATTTCTGTCTGCAAGTTTGAATCGAGAGACACCTCTTTTATATCAACTCATGATTAAATGAATCCATAAGTTGTGGGACTTTGTGTGGATCTAGGACTAAGATTCTTTCAGAATTTTTAAAAAAGGTGACCTTGGTTAAATCTTTAAAGTCTTGATTCTGGAGAAAAAGCATTATGCAGCTAGGAAAGTTGCATGTGCCACTGTGCAACTGTCCTGGCTTCCCAGCGGCAGTAATAATTGAATCACCACACTGTGGAGTTGTCCTGTGACCCAGCTCTAATCACAGCTCTCCTCCGTTGCTAGGAAGTCTGAGGCTGAGGTAACGTAAGGAACACAGCTGCGCAATTCTGCTGCCTCCTTTCCCCTTCACTCAAGGTGACCTCCCTTCCCATCACCTGATCCCATGTTTTCAATCGATGTTCTTGCTGCTAGCAGAACACCTCGCCTTGTGAGCTCTGCTGTGTGCACACAAGCCAACACACCCTTTCATGATCCCAAGGCTTGATAAACGTGACGTTTTAATTGCTGCCTTCCTTTGGAGGAAATACAGTCTGCATTCTGCTGTTAGGAGCTTTAAGAGGCTATAAAGCAAGAAAACATAAACCACCTGGATAATCAGAAAATGCATATTCAATGCAAAGGAGTCCCTGTATGCATACCTGTGGTTTTCAGTGGAGCTGTTTTTTACTCTCCCTCTCTGTCATTGTATAGGTAGATGCTAACCCAGACACCAGCCAGGCTGTGCAGAGATGCAGGGCGGGTGGGGCGGTGCAGTGAGAGCAGGCTCACACCAAGCGCGTGGGTTCAGTCAGAACCACAGGGCCTCCGTTCTGTAGTGCAAACTCTAACGGAGACATCTGTAGTCCCATCTGGAAACTGTCCTGTTCTTAAGATGGGAGTGCCAGATTCTCTAACTTGCTGTTCGCATTTAGTGATTCAAAACAAGTACATAAACACGGATTAGTTCTAGTCACAAAGACATGGGCAGAAAAGGCTGCGGTTACAGGCTTGTACAGGTAGATGCTAACCCAGACACCAACCAGGCTGTGCAGTGAGAACAGGCTCACACCAAGCACGTGGGTTCAGTCAGAGCCTCCTCCTCTCCAAAAACCTGCTCCTCTCCAGAAAACTCCTCCCTCTCTCCTCTCCAAAAAGCCCCTCCCCCTCATCCTTGGCTGGAATCGAACTGCCGGCCCTCCAATCCACAGGCCAACACTCTATCCACTGAGCCAAACCAATCTGCGCTCTTCTCTCTCTCTTTTTTTTTTTTAGGGCATAAGGCAGAGGGTTTTCAAGGGGTACCAAAAGGAGGTATAAAGACATCTACTTCTCTACTTGGACACAGAGCAGTCCAAGTAAGACCCCAGAGGCTTGATATAGTGTACAAGGTGGGGAATTATGATGTGTTCCAACCATAAAGTGAAAGAAAGGATGGAAGGAGATGAGGTTGGAGACAGGGGTCCCAGGCTGTCCTCACATGGAAGTCATTACAAAGCCTCTCTTTCCCACGCTCCCTCTTCACTCTCTTTCTCCCTTTCACCAGGTTCACCTATTTGCTTTAAAATAACCCCTCAATTGAAAATTGAAAACAATTCAGGCCTTACTCAGGATTTTCACCTTAATCCTGAGAACAATAGGAAACCATTTGGCAGACTTAATTAAATGAGTAGTCAGAGCAGGTTTTCTTTTTAAGTTTATTCTTGTTGCTGCATTGAGAAGGAATGGACAAGAAAGATTTGGACAGAGCAGTCAGGTGGTGATAGGTAAGAGAGATCATGGTGAACTGAAGTGGTGGTAGCAATAAGATAGAAGGAGTATTGGACAGGTGTGGAAAGTATTTCTAAGGTAGAATTGATAGGTCTTGCTGATGGGTTGAATGATCTTTTACCCTCTCTGCATCCACCCCCTTGGGCATTTAACCTTGAAGTGTCCTCTGCCTCTGTCTCTGGACTTGACCATGTGCCTGGCTTTGGATAATAGAATGAAGCAGAAGTACAACTATGGTGCTTCTAAGTCTACAACTCTAGAGGCCTTGCTCTTTCCTGTGCTTCTGTCATCTCCATGAGGACATTCCTGAGGTAGCTACTGGCATGGAACAGATACGTGGCAGAGACTTGAAGTGCCCAGTCAGCCCAGTTGAGGCTTGTCTAGATCAGTGGTCGGCAAACTCATTAGCCAACAGAACCAAATATCAACAGTACAACGATTGAAATTTCTTTTGAGGGTCAAATTTTTTAAACTTAAACTATATAGGTAGATACATTGTTAGTAACTTATTTAGGGTACTCCTAAGGCTTAGGAAGAGCCACACTCAAGGGGCCAAAGAGCCGCATGTGGCTCGAGAGCCACAGTTTGCCGACCATGGGTGTAGGGGAAAGAGGAAATAGCATTAGCAATTATTAGGATCTGCACATTTCCTTGAAGATGTGATAAACTGGTATCTCAATACCTTGTTTACATCATTTAATATGTGTGTGTATTAAAGTAATCCCATTCACCATGTTTCAGATAAGGTTTCCTACTTGTATAGCAAAAGGCATATTGGTAGAACTGCGCTATCCAATATGGTAGCACGAGGCACATTTAACTGTTTAAATTTAAATTAAATAAAATTGTGTAAAATGAAAAATTTGGTTCTGTTACACTAGCACATTTCAAGTTCACAGTAGCCACATGTGACTAGTGGCTACCATATTGGACAGCACAGATAGGGAACGTTGTTATCACCGAAGAGTGTTCTGTTGAACAGTGCTGTCCTAAATGCTTCAAAATGCTTATCATTTTATTTCAAGAACATTTATCATCTCAGTAATTGTTGCATGCGTGGGATTTGTATACTAACAGTATTTTTGTCTCTTTGCTTTCAGACATTGCCCTGGGACTTATGGACGGTAAGAGTGCTAAGAATTCTATATGTTGATGTATCTGGGTCCCTGGAAATTTAGCAACCTTGTTATATTTTATTTCATCTGTAATGGAATTAAACAAGGATGGAGTCCCCTGATGGTCCCAGGTATTACAGCACTAGAAATAACGGTGAGGAAAAGGGTGCCCATGTGCCAGACTCCTGGATAAGCAAGAGTTTGAGATGCCCCTTTATGCTTCTTCCTGGGATTATTGGTGGCTAGAAGTGCTGTAGTGGAGGATGTGCACATTTTTTATTGCTTATAGAGCCCAAGAAGAGTATAAATGGGAAAACGTAAAGCATTGGCTACTCTGCATAGGGAACCATTTTCTCTTCTTTTCTTTTCTTTTTTATCCTCACCCAAGGATATTTTTCCATTGAGTTTTAGAGAGTGTGGAAGAGAGAGGAAAAGATAGAAATATCAATGTGAGAAAGACACATAGA
This sequence comes from Myotis myotis, assembly GCF_014108235.1. Classification (NCBI taxonomy): domain Eukaryota; kingdom Metazoa; phylum Chordata; class Mammalia; order Chiroptera; family Vespertilionidae; genus Myotis; species Myotis myotis. The sequence goes on from NW_023416315.1 coordinate 10,989,969, forward strand.
TTGGTTGCCTCCTGCATGAGCCCCAGCCAGGCCCGGGCTGGGGAGGAGCCTGCAACTGAGGTATGTGCCCTTGACCGGAATCGAACCCTGGACCCTTTGGTCCGCAGGCTGACGCTCTATCCACTGAGCCAAACCGGCTAGGGCCTCATTTTTCTTTTTAATGAAGCATAATCAATAAGAATTTGAGCTTCAGAGCCAGACAACCCTGGATTTGAGTCCAGACTCTATTACTTATAGCGATAGGACTTTGAGCAATTTCTAAAAGTCTTTCAGCCTCAGCTTCTCTCATCTGTAGAGTAAGGGATACCTACCTTATGATACCTACTGCAGAGTGTTATGTGAGGATTGAGAGAGATACTGTTTGTAGAATATTTAGCCCAGTGTCTGGATGTATCAATAAAAGGTAGAAGTGCAAGGATGCGTGCTTCCAGAATTCAGAGCTGAGAAAAAGACGCAAACAGAGCTTTGTGATGGCAGCCTCTGTGGTATGAAATTAGAAGATTGGCTACACCCATACAGAGCCGCACATCCCTCGGGCTAGAGCCTTGGTCTACTACGCTGTCTTAGAACAGCTCTGGCCATTTCGTCTTTAGAACTCAACTTGAGTTTCATGTTTTTTGTTTTTTGGTTTTTTTTTTAGTGATACAGCAACAGGAAAGTTTGGAAGATCTAGCTCTTCATGAGCCTGTGGGCTTCCAAAGTGGCATTGCCACTTTCTTCCCTAAAAACAAAACGCTGGCTATCCCAGTCCCTGGCGCAGGAGCAGGGTTATAGTCTACGTAGGATCCTTAAAGCATCAGGGGAAGCTCTTAAGACAAGAGCTATACTATGTTTGACTTGTATATTTGCAAAAAGGGATGCATGGATTGGTATTCAGGACATTTGGATTCTAGTCTCAACTTTGTGTTAATTTTCATGGAGAGTAAGAGGAAAATGCTACTTTTTTGTTATTCCAGTATTTTATATCTTTACTTGGAGCTATATCATATTTTTCTTTCCCTGCCTGAAAAGGATATGGTGAGGGAGAAAGTATCTTCTATAATGAATATTGACTATTTTGGAGGGCAAACCTGCTAGAAATGGTAGAAGTGACAAGATTGCGAAATAATAGCTCCCTGGACATAATTACTCCGTTTCTTGGTCCTCTCCATCCCCAGTGTTGTTTCTTTGTATCCAGACAAAGCTCGTAGGATGCGGGGGAACCTGAGGAGAATCCTCCATGCAGAGTAGCTAGTATCAGATCGTCCTCCATCCAAAAACCACCTCAAAGGCAGAACCAAGTGCAGGCTGGTTGGGGAAGACTTTACCCTGATATTGTTTCAGAGCAGGTGGTGCTGGGTAATTTCGTGGTTGCTAGAGCTTGCTGCTGTTCTCATGCTGATTTATGGGAAACTTTGTATTTCAGAGTCTGCTAGAGCAACAGTCATGGAATAGCCATAAAACGTTGCTGATATTAGAAAATGGCAGAGGCTTTCTGTATGTTTCAGTGGTATACTGGTAATCTCGACAGTATTGGGACGAAACTCATTCCTATAAAATTTCATCTCAAACCAGTGAAAACCACAGCTGTTAGCAGAACATTGACTCTGGAGAGCATGGGATTTTAATGTATGAGCAATTTTTTTTCTCTTGTCTTAACGATTTTTATTATTACTTTTTTTTTTTTTTTTACTTCTACAGACAAGTGCTGATTTGGTCCAGCCGGTAGGTAAATATCCAGAAAATTCTGGATTTTTAAAAATTTAATCTGCATTATATACATGGTATATTACCTACAATAAGCTTTTTCTTTCCTTGTGGCATTGCTAGTCACAGATGTAACCTTAAGCCACTTATTTAGTTTAATACTCTCTAGTTTTGTGTAACTGGTGCTACCCTACTAAAGAACTTTGTGTTTCTCATCAACTCTTACCATGATCTATTTCATCTTGTGTTTTTTTTTTTTCTTTTGCTGTTCTGCATACTCTAAAGACTGACTCTTCAAAAAGTCTTTCCTTGTGTAACCTGGTCATGGAGGAAACTCCAGAGAGTGGGTTGGCCGAAGAAATTCAAAGATCTCAGATTGACCTAGGCGCATTTATTTGGGGCCCTGATGCTAGTACAGAGAGAGTCAGCCAGAAAACTACGTACGGTGGGTCTCAGGAAGACTCTGCATGTCTCTCTGAAGCAGAGCAAGACATGGGATTACCCACCGGGATGTTTCCTTCTGCTGACGGGCACACTGTAGCCGAACAGGGGGAGCATGTCCCAGGGCCAGCCCCTCCATGCGGAGATGGACAACTGTCTCCAAAGGCCATGCCTGAGACTGAATGTGCCATTGTTGCTTGTATGGAAACGGAGCAGCCTTATGACTTACCTGACTCAGAGATGCCAGCCATGGAAACTGGTGGCCTCATCAACGAAAGTCAAGAAGATCTTAAAAAGTCAGAAGAAGAGGAAGAGAAAGAGAAGACAGAAGATTCTGTGTGGGCAGGTGTGGAGACATGTGGAAAGGTAGACATTGGAGCTATTGCTATCAAGACACTAGAAGGTACAGAGGGATGTGAAGAGAAAGCGTGTGAAAGTACAGGAAGCGGGATGGTTGATCTTCTTAAGACAATAGGAAAGCGAGACCAGGAGACCTTAAAAATCAGTGAAGAGGAAACTAGGGAAGATCTAAGAGTTAGGTGTAAGGAAATTGTAAAGACCAATGAAAGGCATTTTGAGAAAATTGACATATCAGAAAAAGACATGGCAGATGGATTTACTGACAGAGACAAAGTGCTAGATGAGAGGATTCAAGTAATAACAAGTAACTGTGAAATTATAGAAGGCTCTGGAGGCACACCTGGCAATCACACAGATTGTTTGAATCTGCCTCTCCAGACAGACTCTGAGCCTAATATTGAAGATGCCAGTCCTGAGGGATGGGATTTATCTAGAAAAGATATAAAGAAAAATTTATTAGACCCTCCTAACCAGGCTATGGTATATCATTCAGCACAGCGGGGTACAGATGCTGAAGAGATTCAATGTGAGCCTGTGTTACATGCACCTGAAGATGATAGGGATGGAAATCAGGCTGCTCATTTATCAATGAAACATGAATTGGCAGCTCGGTCTAGGACAGATCTTAATTATGCTCTGGAGATGAATGTAAACAGAAGAGACTGGTGTTTGTGTAAGGCAGAAGATTCATTAATAGAGGGGTCTGCAAGTACAGTGACTGGGAACTGTAGTCATACCATTAACTTGCCACGAATCGCGAAAACAGACTCTTGGGGAACAGATCCAGGTCAAATCTTGCAGCCAACTTTGGATTCAGCAATGAATAATACAGATATATTGGAATTCTCTGGTAGACCAGATGGACAAGCAAGTGGATTTTCCAGTTGTCTTGATTCTATTAACCACTGGCTTATCCGTGATATGGGAGGCTTAGATAAATTCTGGGAACATTTAGATATAGTTGAGAGCAAGAAAGGGCTGCAAGTGGACTTACTGGCAGATGTATGTGAGGAACAAGCCATTGATAGCTGCTGGGAACAAAGCCAAGAGACAGTTAGACTTTTGTTTCTGGGAACCTCCCAGAATGTTAGCACCGAGACTTCTACTAGTCCCCAAGATGATGGCAACAACAACTCAGATTTATCTGAAGATGAAATTGCTAATCAGAGATATGGATTGTTATACCAAGAAATTGGGGCTGATAAAGAAGAGGTACTTACCTAGTATGTAGTATAGACTAGACAAAGACTTCTGTAGGTTCTATTTTTCCTAATGTTTCCTGCCCACTTCATTGTCCATCACTGTCTTCTCTGAGGCCTGCCTGTCTCCCTGACAGACTGTCATTCATGTACCTCTTACCTCCTGAAATCTGTGCAAACCAAACACAAATAGGTTGACCAAAGAAAGAAAGAAAGTGCCCTAGCTCGTTTGGCTCAGTGAATAGAGCATTGGCCTGTAGACTGAATGGTCCCAGGTTTGATTCCTGTCAAGGGCAATTACCCGGGTTGTGGACTCGATCCCCAGTAGGGGGCATGCAGGAGGCAGGCAGCCAAATAAATGATTCCTCTCATCATTGATATTTCTATCTCTCTCTCCTTCTCCCTTCCTCTCTGAAATCAATAAAAATATATTTAAAAAAAGAAAGAACAAGAAAAACAATGATTATGTTGGAATTAATGAAAGTCTATTTATCCGTTTACTCTGTTTAATTTTTATTTTTACTGTTCAATTATGAAAAATATGTAGAACATACTAATTTACTGTTTCTAAGTGGTTACTCCAATAAGTACACATGAAGTGTTTCTATCCAAGCCTAAAACTGTAGAATCTAGTGACAGGTGTCATAAAAAAATCTAACAAAATGATGTTAGAAAAATACTAAAAATACTTCTTCTAGAGTCTATCAATATCCTGGGAAAAAAGAGCTATTTAATCCCTTATGGCTCTTCTCCAGAATAATCTTCTCATTATTAAGCAAGTGGGTTTTTGTTAGCACTGAGCCATACACCAGCATTAATTGTAAAAGTAGCTTTCTTTTTTCTGGTCAGCCTATTTAAAATAATACAGTTCAGCCATTTACATTTCCTAAGCACTTACACCTCTTATATTATTTTAAAAATTATGGTGGTCATTATTTTCCAACTTATCTAATGGGCATTCACTGATCCTACAAAATTGATGAAAAAATAATGTACTCTGATTTCTATTTCTGTTTAGGCTTCTGATGGTTCATTTAATGGATTCACCCAGGTAAGTAATCAACTTGCTGGCAAAATCCATCTGTTGAGAATAATGCAAATTTTTAAAACAAGGACCTTAATGTCACTGGTATGGCGTAATGATTGTGTCAGCACAAAATTCCACTACTTACAAATTCAGTAATGGAAACAGTAGTATTTTCAACATTGTACGGGTGTTTTGACTATTAAACGGGATGTGTCCAGCAGCCTAGCACATATTGAGTCTTCCATGATTGTAGTTAGCTATCATTAATATGGTTAGCTATACTGTGGGCTCCTGCCTTCTACTGATTCCTCTACTAGAAACTAGAAGTTGGCCTGATCTGAGAGATCCACCAGGTTCAACTGTTTGAAAAGAGGAGATGGGATCCTTTTGAACTGATAAAATTGGTTTTTAGAAAATATGATACATTTTAGGAGCCTTTTTATAAAGATTCATATGAGACATACTACACAGAACCATCCCTCTTCAGTGGTTCTCCAGAAAGGAGCAAGTGGAAGATCAGATATCATAGGTTGGCTCTCTAAGGCAGTATTTTCCTTGCAAATTCATGGGAGAGGAGCCACAAGATGGACGGTCCCATTCACTGTATATGTCCTGACAGATGCACAGCTGTAACCCACATAACAGGCAGACCACTTGGCTATGGAGCTCATGGATTAAGGTCTGGAAACCTTGAAGGGAGACTTCAAACAGAAGCTTGTCTGTGTTTAATGCTTTGTCTCAGAATATTAGACATGAAAAATTTCAAATTTTAACAGTTAGAATTTCTTCATTCAAAAGTTTGATTACTTTCCCCCATGTTACCTATAAAAAGATAAAACCCACTCACACACACCCACACCCAAATACAGATAGAGACAAACATAAAGGATTGTGCATTGCTTCCATCTGCATACAACTCTTGAAAGTTTGAGTCATAAGAATTATTCATTTCTCATTTAAAATTTTTTATTTTTATCAGTTATAACTTAAAGAGTGCAAAATTTTATAAGTGTTATTTTTCTTTTTAAAATATTTTTATTGATTTCAGAGAGGAAGGGAGTGGTATAGAAAGATAGAAACATCAGTGATGAGAGAGAATCATTGATTAACTGCCTCCTGCACGCCCCCTACTGGGGACCGAGCCCACAGCCTGGGCATGTGCCCTGACCAGGAATCAAACTTTGATCTCCCAGGTCATATAAGTTAACCCTCAACCACTGAGCCACACAGGTGGGGCTATAAGAGTTTTTTCTTTAAAAACTTCTGATCATCATATTCCCTCTCCATTTTGTGCTTCTTAGAGGTAAATATTTCACCACATTTTTTTAACAGATGGTTTCACATCCCCCAACCCCTCCTGCCCCCCATATGGATGCATGGCTTTCTTATAATGTTACTCTTTGATTTCTAAAGCATTATCTATTGACTCATTCTCTGGAAGGTAAGGACATAAAAACACTTTCGTCGTCCTACCTCCACAGTTCACCCCTCCCCTCTGCTTCATGCCCTTCCTCTGATATTGTTCCACCATAGCCATCCGGACAATCTGTGGCAATATTATAGTTAAGATATAAATACTATTAGTGCCCAAGTCTTGAAGTTTTTTAAGTTATGGTTCATCATTAACCTGTAGAAGTCACACTGAGGTATGATAATAAGATTGAGTTTCCAACATTTGAAAAGTTTAAATTTGTGATTTACAGCCACTAAATTCTAAGTCGGTATAGATGTCCAGAGGACAAGCTGGAGACCAAAGACACCCTGAGGACACTGCCCTTTATTTAATGTCTCTTGTCATAGCCTTGTATTCTGCTAGCTCAGATTTATATTTAGAATAACTACTGTTAAAATTACTCTTTTCATTTTTTTGCTTTTCTGACTATAATACAAAGAGACTTTTTAAAACTTTATAGTGTGCTTATTGACACAGTTGATGAGAACTAATTTAAATGATATCTTCGTTGTTTTATAGCAAATTAGCTAGAACCTTAATACTTTTAATCTTTTATTTTCTCCTTGATTTTCAGCCCCAGGACACTCCCTTATTTACAATGCAGACAGACCAGAATATAATCTGCAACTTGGTAAGTTGATTTTGGTTTGTGTTTTGGGGAAGTTGATAGTTACTACCAAATGTTCTAAGGTTGATAAATCTAAGTTATCTGGAGCTTGAATATTCAGAATGTAGTTTCTACAGCCCCTCTTTTCTAGGAAATAGGAAGGAAAGCTTCTGAAAAATCTCAGTGTGACTTTGAATGTGGCTGCTTCTATTTATAAAGGCACAGAGAAAGCACAAATCCGGTCTCCTAATTATGGGCTTCAGTGGGACGCCATCAATCCATGAAGGACATGGATGTTTCCACGTGAATATAACTTAAGCTACAGGATTGAGAATGAAATCACCTCAGAAATTCATGTTTCACAATAGATCGTTGCTTTTTCTTGAACCTGAAACTACCTCATTTCTTATCTCCAGTCTTTTTTCGAATTGTAGAAGTAATGCATAGTAGAGACGTGATTCCTACTTTGAGGAGAAATGAGATGAAAGAAAAGATTAGCTAGAGAGTGAGTAGGAAGCAGAGTTACTCTTATCTTTGAGGAAATCCTACATGATGGATGTTGCCGTTAGCATTTCTAGCTCAGTAATTAAGTTAAATGATGAAATTTGAGTTATATCACTTGTCAGTTTGTCATTGATACACTACAGAGGATTTTGAATCTTTGAGGATTAGTACACAAGGGCTATTTGTAGCTCACTGGCTTTCCATGGAAAAGTGTATAATTATCCCAGCTCCTGGCTTTTACACTTGGAGCTTGGAATTGGATTTAAGTAGAATGAATTTTTGGTTTTAGATGATTATATTTCTAAGTAAGGAATTCTATTCTGAGAAGTTTGTCTTAACAGTTCATTTGATATGTTTTCAAAGGCAAGTGTGTCTCTAATAGCTTGTCATGGATCGTCATACTTCTGCCTTTTGGGTAACCAAATGAAAGGTAGAATCTGTGTGGCTTTCAAATAAAGATTGAAATGTTTAAAATACAAATTACATTGGTGTTAATAATGGTACCAGAAAGACTCATGTTTTATGTTTATTGGTGGTTCTCAGCCTGGGTGATGATAGTGATACTGGAGGATGAGATTTCTCACTGTCAGTTGTGAATGGGTTAAGAAAAATGGGGAAATACTGGTATAAAGGAAAGACAATGTATCATAAACTTACACCTATTACTTTGATGTCCAGCTGGTGTAGCTCACTGGTTGAGCTTCAATCTATGAACCAGGAGGTCACAGTTTGATTCCCAGTCAGGGCACATGCCTGTGGGCTTGATCCCAAGTAGGGGGCATGCAGGAGGCAGCCAATCAATGATTCTCTCTCATCATTGATGTTTCTATCTCTCTCTCTCTCCCTTCCTCTCTGAAATCAATAAAAATATTTTTTAATTAAAAAAAAGTCCAGTCTTAGAACCCAGTGTTTTTAAAGTTTCTCTGAGCATCTTCCTACTTCTGACAGCTGGTTCAAGGAACTTCTTGCCTGCCCTTCCCTTCTCTTGATATGTGGTCTCTGAAGCAGGTATCTTCCACCTTCTTTCCACTGGGGAACCCAGCTTGTCATGTCGAGCAATGCATGTGCTGCAGGCATTGGCTCTCCCTGTGGGGAACTAGGAAAGCACAGTGAACCTGCATCTCCTGGTGAGATGTGATTATACAGGATGTCCCCAGGAGCAGGGCAGTTTCCCAGCATTTGATCACTGGCTGTTCTGAGCGAGGTGGAGGTTGAAGTTGGTAGTCAGTGGCACACCTTCCCAGACTGCATTGTACAGCCCCACAGCACATTGTTTGAGTGCTGGTTTAAACCCTTGGAATCTGCCCACCTTGCCCGGGGCTCAGAATTACCTCCTTGGTCCTTTGCAGTTCTCACAACATTAGTTCTCCCAAGATTGGAGAAGTAAGACTAGAAGGCAAATGACATATTGGAATGTGACTAGACTCTTAGCCCCATCTTTGATCCATCCCTCTTCCTCTGCATTGACTCACCTTCCGTCTTCTCACAGAAGAGATCGGAAAGTCTGGGCCAAGTTTACACGACTAGTTTTGCTCTAAAGGAATATTTCCATTTCTAAGACTCTGAATTAAACCATTGCGGCATCCTGCTGCCTTAATAAATGTGAAGAGTATCCTCTCCGCTAATGTATGATGATGGCTAATTGAGCAAATGATAGGAAATCATTACCAGTGCTCCTAACTGGGGAGCGCAAGGATTCCGCCCATTTGCAATGTCTGTCAAGGGATGCAGCCTATAGGAGAAAGGGGTTGAACGAGGGCACAGTTCTGATGCCTGTTTTAGATCTTTTTCTGAGATATCATTCCCACTTTGCCTGGGTTTTCCTTTCTATCTTGACAGAATATTTACAATTTTACATTACCTTAGAAGGAATAGAAGGGCGACTTGTGTTTCCAAAGTTGAGTAGCTGATTTTATGTACAGTCATGTTGTATCCTGTTCCATCCTTACTCATCATTCAGTGAGTTATATTCACTTACCCCCCCTGAATTTTAGGTGTTAGGTTGCAATGCTATGTTGTAATACTGGTGTGATATTATAGGGGAAATGTTGTGACTTGTGGGGACATATTTGGTTCGACGTCCTTTTCATCCTATGCCTCTGTTGCGTTGTTTGATTTCAGCAAGCAAATGCAATTCGACTCATTTATAAACTCACCCTACTTATCTTGCCTCACATAAAGCTACTTCAGACTTCCAAGAAACCCAGGCTCTGATGCAAATCGTTTATTCATGTTAAGCTATCTTAACTTTTATTTTAAGGCACAATGGTATGTATTTAACTCATCCTTTGAAACTTCTCTTGGCTCCACATTGGGCTTCAGACTTCTTCATCTCATAGAATCAGCTCCCAGAGGGACAGCCCACCTGCAGGTAGAACGCTTCCTGATTTGTCAGGTCGCCCTGCCTGTCCTTCGTGTGTAGGTCATTTGATAGCATGCTCTCAAAGAAAATCATCTTGACTTACAGTATCTGCTGCTATGAAAACTTGTTCCATTATGAAGGTCATTCTTTTGAGAGAAATCTTTTCCCATAAAGAACTTCTGAGAGTATATTAGTTGAATTTTATTTTATTCTCTCTTAAAAATTGTATTAGAATACCTCTTAAAGGTTGTAAAAGCACATAAAATATCAAATTTCTGCACACTTATCTACCAATGTGTCCTTCCTTTTATTCTGCCCTTTAAAGAGAAAGGCACTGTGATCATGGCGTGCATCGCAGTGGAGGATTTGGTGGGGGCCACAAGACAAATACTTTGTTTATCTAACGCTAAGCTATTCATTATTCATTTCCTCTAATCTCAGCATAACTTCCCCATCACTTCCCCTTGGAACTTGTCATGATGAGCTTAGGTGGGGGCAGAGAGCTAAAGGTGACTTTTGATTGCTTATGGTGAGTATCTGACAGTTACTGATTTCTCCACTCAGAGTATTTACTGGTGACTTCTTGGTCCTCTAAAAAACACTTGAAAACTCTTACAGTTTAAATGTTCTGATGGAAAAAATCTTAATGTGCCCTCAAATGGTCACCCATGCAATCAAAAAAAAATCCTGCTAAATAAATATGCTTATTTATATTAATCAGAATTGAAAAAGAGAACATTTTCAGTAGCCATAGTCACATGCACTGGCTGTGGTGTTTTTAACGGCCCACTGTTATTTAATATTGCTAATTTTAAAACCAAAACAGTCTAGAGCTAAGAGACTGTAGGAGCTGGAATCAGGATGACGTCTATGCAACAGGGATGAAAACCTCCCTGTTTTCCACACAATTAGAAAGGTCTAATTGATACCATGGAGATTACCATCCTGTGCAAGTTAATGCATTTTGATCTCCATGTTGGGATGACCCTTCCATTTTCTGGTGTGATGCAAAGAGGTAGAGCTGGGAGTTCCCGGAGCTGTGTGTGCCCTGCGAGCTCTTTCTCACTTCTTCCAGCCGGCAATGGGAACTCCAAGTGCCATTTTAGCATCTCTTACAGATGCCCTAGGAAGGGAGTCGCCTAAATATTGTAAGTACAATGAATAGCCAAAATGGTAAGTCTTGTCCTAACTTCAAGGGAAATGACAGTCCTCGATGATGGCCAAAAAAAAAAAAAGGAGAGAAGTTGGTAGCATTCATTCCTAGACTTTCCAGTTCGGTAAAGGCCCATGATGCCAAGTATAGGGCTTTTTCCCAGCACAGATTTGGTGAAGCTAGTTGCCTGTGGGATGATGAAGAAAGTCTTAATGGTCCAATATTCTGTACTGCTATCTATTCATATGTTCATCTTTTTCCTCTAACTCTCAAAACAAACAATGAAAGGCTGAGTCTGAACAGGCTCCACCAGCAGAGCCGAAAGCAGAGGAGCCCCTTGCCGCTGCACCTGCTGAGGACACCCAGGCTGAGGAGCCAGAGGGGGCAGTGGTGAGCACCACCTCCCTCCACCCACCGCCAGCCACCCTGCCACAGCCATGCTCATCTCATGATCCCATTTCTCCCTTCTCATCCATGCTTCACTTGAGCTAAATCACCTCCATACCTGACAGGTTCAAATAACCTTTGTTCCTTTGACAGTGAAACTCTATTCTCTTTTATTTTTGAAAAGAAAGATATCCAGAGAGCTGATCTTATCTACCTTCTTTAAAAAGAAAGGGTGCCTTGATTCTTTCTGATACTCTCCCATTCGTGGTAGGTAGGTTGTAGAAATTGCAAATAATCAAAACTACTAGTAATGTGGTGCTCTACCTGCGACTGCTAGAGATGTGCCTTCAATTAGAGACCAACCTGCAGGTGATAAACAGAACGATAATAATTTCGTTGGTTGCATCTACATATTGATTTCTTGTAATATTAGCTGTGTGGTTGGTTAAGGCCAATGAAACCACACCTCATTGCAAACTGGGATGAGCTCTATATGCACCATGTGGAATTGGATTGTGTAACACCTGTGAAAGCATAAACTAATACCAAGGAAAATGTAATTCAAAATACCGATGGGGAGTGAAACACTTACTTAAGAAATGCAGTTAAAATGTCTCCCAAGACTTTTAATCGGGGTGCCGTTTACTACAGCCTTTATAGAATCTGTTCAAAGAAGGCAGCCAATCTCCGTTTCCCAACATTACATAGCCTGGATGAAATAACTAGAGAAATGAAAGTGGTGTTTCTTGCTGTTGGTATTTTAGGTCATTTTGCTGGGGAAAAGAGTAGGTCATCTATCAAATTTACAGTTTATTAATTAGTAGAAAAATAAATAATAGGGCAAGATAGTGATGAAAAATACAAATGAAGAATGACTCAAGAAACAATTTTATTTTCCATGGAAAGACGTAGACTGGACCAAGTCCTGGAGGAGAAACAAGAAATGTGTCCTGCAGACTGAGTTCCTCCTGGGAGTGCCTCTGGCCGGACTTAGACTGGGGAGTGCTGACTCCCTGCTTCTGAGCTGTCACTCCCAGAATCATGAGAGATCGCAGTAACCCAATGCCAATGGGGCATTTTCACCTGGTGTCAGAATAGGATCTGTCCACCCACCTTAGCCTTAACAGAGGAAAGGAAAGACACAGTTGGATTTTTGACTACAGTTTAATTAAGAAGATAATTGATTTTAAAATTGTATGGAACCTGGTTGGTGTGGTTCAGTGGTTGAGCATCCAGGAGGTCAAGGTTCGATTCCCAGTCAGGGCACATGCTCAGATTGTGGGCTCAATCCCCAGTAAGGGGTGTGAAGGAGGCAGCTGATCAATGGTTCTCTCTCATCATTGATGTTTCTATATCTCTCTCTCCCTCTCCCTTCCTCTCTGAAATCAATAAAAATATATATTTAAATATATTTATTTATTTATTTATTTTAAAAAGCATATGGATGATACCAGGGAGTTAAGAAGATGTTGGTTAGGTTCAGATATTGATTTATAAATTACTTCAATTCTGAAAAGTTCTCATCAAATTTTTATTTTGAATAGCAGCCCAGACTTCATCTTCACCTGTGCTTTTAAACAACATTGATTCCATGACCCAGACTATTCGACGTAAGGCTTACTGTTCATAATGCCCATGATTTTGAACAAGGGTATTTGATGTAGTGCTATTGATTGGAGATGTGAAATAGACAAATTCATGTGTTAAATACAAGCTTGACAGTTGATTCTCCATGATCCTCTCTCACACCCATTCTAAGTTTTTTTTTTTTCATAATCCAAGTTCATTGTTTTTCCAAAATATAATATTAGTAGCTACCAATTATCAAATACCTACTATATCATATCGACTGTTACATGAAGATTATAAACTTTTTAACCACAGGTGATATTTAAAATATTTAATAAACTTTATGGTACAAGCACCAACCATCACTAAAACCAGCTTCCTTAATGTTGGGTACATAGATATTTGGAAGAATTCTTCATTCTCAAAAATCTTATCCCCTACAGATAGGTGAACTTCAAAAAAAAATAAAAATTTTAGATTCCTTGTGAAGTACAAGGCAAATTGGAAAGTCGTATGAAGGATTCAGGCACCTGCTGAGACCCAGAGATGATGTAAGACAGCACATACAGAGCTCACTTTGTGAGCCACCCTCTCCAATGAGAAAATGTTTATTTTTCATCCTTGTATCGACTGAAAAATAATAATAAAGGGGGAAGCTTGCAGCAGTTCCATTTTCCTAAGCTCATTAAAAGTGGCTCTCTTCCCTGTTTTTAAAATTGGCACCCTTGGATGAAATCAGTCCTTCCTCATGCTCTCTCCTCTACTTAAGAAAGTAAGATCATATAGAATGTATTTTTGTTCTCTAATGTAGACTTACAGCTTCTTCTGGTCACAGTAACCGAAGGTACATTAAAAACTATGTTTTCTAAGGAAGGTCTCTTGCCTTGCTAGATGTGTGATGTTTGGTTGTAAAACCATAAAAATCTCCACTGTGTCCCAACATCTATTAAGAGGCTGGCCGTAGCTGTCATGAGCCAGGACTGGATTGGCATGGCCTTTCGAGGGCATCCTTTCTGCCGCTGAAATGCCACCACACAGTTATTACTTTGAGTCCTGACAGAATTCGTTTTCTGGAAGGTGAAGTTTGTGGCGTGTGTGTTTTTTTTGAAAGAGGCCAATGTAATTTCAAACACAGGAGATGTTAGCAGTGGTGCACAAAGAAACCAGGGGCTTTCAAGAAAACTTTAGTTATTACATTTGTGTTTGTTGTTTTATTCCCCCAACAGCTGACATTGCCTTTAGTTGGTCCTGCACAAACATGTTTCCAGTATATCTGCAAGACGCATTTTAAAAGCCAACACTTGCTGCTCCTGCAGATGGTTCCACATTCTATAAGTAATGACCCCTCCCCCGTTGAGGCTGTTCTTAATGGCTGCTTCCACAACCAGTACTTGCTCAGTCCCCTGAGTCTGCAGTACACAACATTTACCTTTGCTTCAAAAGGCAAATCCGCTCGTCCCACACACTTTGCAAATAAATCTCCAACTAAAAGGTTAATGTTTTAATATGCATTGCTATTAGATGTTCTTCCATGACCTTAAAGGCCAGAATAACCAAAAATTCATTAACCGTGGCATTTCTGCGGCAGACTTTAATTTTTAAAGAAAGTCTGGAGCTAATGCTGACAGATGTTGCCATGACAACACTGCCTCCAGCAGCTGAGTTGTGCTGGGATCTGGCTGCTGAGGGTTTATGATGGGACTATAGGCCATACCAGGAAAGTAGATTGAAAAAGATGATTGAGATGAAGGTCAGGGGGAAAAAATATCCACAAAGTTTCTTATTGGAAAGGAAGCGCATAGATGTATCAAATGAAGTGTGTAATACGAGGTGCCATCTTTGAAAGGAACACCAGCGGCGGCCGGCGCTCCCTGGGAGAACTCACCCTGCGGTCATGCTGAAGGAAAACGATGGCCTTCGGTGCTTTAAATATAGTTCATGTGAAGAGGAGTGCTAGCCGCCAGCCTGGTTTTCATGCAGGAATCTTCTCTTGGGGCCGTAATGACCCTAGTTGTATCTTGGGCTTTTCTTTAAAATGGATCCTGAAGAAAAATTTGTAATTTTATACAATTGCTAGGATGTTCAGACAAGTCAAGAGCGCAAGTTGGATCCAGAATACGACATGGGCAGAAAAAGCCAGGGTGGCCTGTAGCCACAATTCCCACTGGGACATGATCTTTCTTTGTTACATCCCAGTGGGACTCTGGGGGTCACTCCAGCTCCAATGCTAATTGGTGGAAGAATCAGAACTAAACCTCGGGTCTCCAGCTCCACCTCCAGTGCTACTGCCACTCTATCACATTTCCCCACTGTAAAATGCAAGCATTGGGCCCTCCCTGGTTTGGCTCAGTGGATAGTGCATCAGCCCGCAGACTGAAGGGCCCCAGATTTCATTCCGGCCAACGGCACATACCTTGGTTGCAGGTTCGATCCCGATGTGCCTCTCTCACATTGATGTTTCTCTATCTCTCCCCCTCTCTTCCATTCTCTCTAAAAATCAATGGAAAAATATCCTCGGGTGAGGATTAACAAAAGTAATAATAATAATAATAATAATAATAATAATAATAATAATAAAAAATGCATTGGGCTAGATGAGCCCCAGGGCCCTTCAGCTTTGGGAACATATTCACCTCTAGCTTGTAAACATAGTTGTGTGTGTCCAAGTGCCGCATGTCTAAGCGTCCCCGGTTGTAACTGTGTTGTACAGTGGATAGAGCCAGGAGAAGATTGGGTCACCTTCTATTCCATGTCCCCATTCTGTACATATCTTTCTAAACAATGAAGTCTACAGGCCTAGTTGCAAAAATAACGTAGTGAAAGTCTATCCAGCCAATCTTGATTTTTTTTTTTAATCATAATTTGCTATTAACTAAGAGGGATTTTATGACATGTTTGCTTAGATGCTCAAATGCTACATGTGTTTGAAGAAAGATTTTACTTGTAATCTCTGAATCTCATTTTAAGGAGCAGCATTCCCAGCATGTAAGTGAATGCGCTGGCTGTTTGTAAGAACACACTCGAGTTCTTTGTCGAACGCCCCTGGTTGGTGTTCGGAGTTGCCAGTAGGAAGCAGTGGGTCCTTGGAGGTGCTCAGGTCTCAGGACCCCTGTGGAACTCTCATTGTCGACTTGGATGTGGGTTGGTGTGAAAAATCACAGAATTTAAACGGTTCCGATTCCAGTTAACTGGCTGCGTGAGTTACTTCAACTCTAAGTATTATTTGACTTGTCTAGGACAGTGGTTCTCAACCTTGGCTGCACATTAGAATCACCTGGGAATCTTTTTAAAATCCTGATTTCTGGGCCTCATCCTCCGGAAATTCTGTTTCTTTGTGACTAATGTTGTGCACCCCGCCCCTCCCCCCCCCCCCCCCCAATAACAAAGAAACAGAATTTCCGGAGGATGAGGCCCAGAAATCAGGATTTTAAAAAGATCCCCAGGTGATTCTAATGTGCAGCCAAGGTTGAGAACCACTGCTCTAGGAAATGGGAATACTGTCTGATAGGGTTGCTGGGTAAGTAATGTGCTGTAAATGTCAAACACCTGGGATATGCCTGGAACGCTGTAGATTCCTAGTAAATGTCAGTTTCCCTCACGGGCTACAATATACTGCAAGCTTGGCTGTGGCTCAGAAAAATCACACTCCATGTTCGGGGTACATTGGTGAACCCAGAATTCAGTGATCTTTCAGCCGAGCGCCTCTGCCTAGAGCAGGGGTGGGCAAACTTTTTGACTCGAGGGCCACAATGGGTTCTTAAACTGGACCGGAGGGCCGGAACAAAAGCATGGATGGAGTGTTTGTGTGAACTAATATAAATTCAAAGTAAACATCATTACATAAAAGGGTACGGTCATTTTTTTTTTTTTTTTTTTTTTTTTTTTAGTTTTATTCATTTCAAACGTAGTTTGCCCACAGCTGGCCTAGAGCAAAGGTCAGATGACGGATGCTCTCTGACTCTATGCCCTTTAGCCATGGAAGAACCATGTCTTCGCTAAAATTTAAAAATATATGTATCTTGTATTCTCTACTTATCACTTGTGGCATTTACCCCAGGAGAATTTTAATGAAATGAAGTGCATCCCAGGCACACGTAAATGAAGAGTGTATGAGAAAACTGAAAGTATTAAAGAATAAATCACAAAAATGGTATCAGATTCACTCTTACCAGGGTTGTTTTTTGTTCATTTTAATGCTCTTCATACTTAAATATACAAAGAAAGTCAAAACTTTGAGAGTACTATATTCTAGAAATATTAGGCTAGCCCGGGAGAATTTTTCACAAACCAAGGCAGGAAATGGTTCTTAAAGTGTAATAACTAAGCCTGGTATGGAGAACTATGTGAGATTTTCACCAATCCCCACCCTGGATAGAAGACAGCTGGCATCTGGGGCCGCCCCCATGAGTGTGGAAGCAGTTTTCTGAAGCCTCCAGGCTACCTAGAGCTGAAACTCGCACACCAGTACAGCTTGTGACAAGTATTAGGAGGATTCAAGACAGATGGTTGGGTGTAGACACCTGATGAACCCGCCCCACCTCCTATTCCAGTGATGGCGAACCTATGACATGCGTATCAGAGGTGACACGCAAACTCATTTTTTTTTGGTTGATTTTTCTTTGTTAAATGGCATTTAAATATATAAAATAAATATCAAAAATGTAAGTCTTTGTTTTACTATGGTTGCAAATATCAAAAAATTTCTATATGTGACATGGCACCAGAGTTAAGTTAGGGTTTTTAAAAATGCTGACACACCGAGCTCAAAAGGTTCGCCATCACTGTCCTATTCTGAAAGGATATCTACAAGTCCCCAGGAGAGTCAAATGGAACAAATGTTTCCATGTCTACTTTAAACATCCGGCCTGGAGAGATTTTACCTCATTTTAGATAACCACACAAACACATGAAGTGTGTTTTAATTTTAGATAACAAACACATAAAAAAGTATAGGGCCTATAGAGAAGGGAATACAATGGAAGAAAAGCATTGCATAATAGATACAGAGTCAAAATTTTCTTTGCAGAACAACAAAAAAAAATTACCGAAAATACAGCAGAAAAATTTGAAAAAATGTCTTCCTTTTGTTATCAGCAAAATTCAAGAGGACCTTGATTATTTGAAACAAGAAATGAAAGATGAGGTAAGGCAACCTCAATGAGATAAGATGAAAAGAGTTGCCCATGAGGTAGATGAGAAGGGGTCTCGGTGATGACAGATTGGAAATAAAATTTGCCTACAGGTGGTAACCCAGCGGCAGCCGTGTGGTGAGCCATGCTATGAGGATAAACTGGAGGAGCTCACCCAACACGGAGAGGAGAAGCACACGCAGAGGAGGTGGGTGGGAGGCCGGAGACTGAGGACACGGCTCCTGGGTAGTTACTGCTCCTGCGGAGAAGCTGTGGGGGCGGGAGTGGAAGCACAGTGGCCCGTGCTCCAGCTGGACCTCCCTGGCTGAAGGAAACCCTGCATGCAGATCCTGAGAATCACCAAAAAAGGGCAAAATTCATGAGGGACTCGCACCTAAATGTTAGCCTTTAAAATTTGTAAATTTGACGCTTGCAAAAGAAGTCCTGCAGACATATAGATTGTGGAGAAAATGCACTACAAAACAACAGTAATTAGGCCTCAGACCTGTCCTTCCCAATACTAAACGTCAGAAGCTGTCAGAAGGACATACAGATTTTTAGTGCAAAAAAACACATTTTAACAATTCTAAAGGCAGTAGTCAATCATGTTTGAAAGCAGCAGGGAAACATTACCAATATTTAAGGTATATAGCATCCATAGAACTCCTGAAAATCGTTTTTTGAAGATGTATCATGATTGACTGAATGATGAATCAAAATCAGTGTGGCCCTAGCTGGTTTGGCTCAGTGTAGAGTATTGGCCTGTGGACCATAGGGTCCTGGGTTCAATTCCAGTCAAGGGTACGTACCTTGGTTGCAGGCTCCTCCCTGACCCAGGCCCTGGTCGGTCTCATGCAGGAAGCAACCAATCGATGTGTTTCACATCGATATTTCTCTCTGTCTTTCCCTCTCTCTTCCACTCTCTCTAAAAATTAATGGAAAAGTATCCTCGGGTGAGGATTTTAAAAAAAAGTCAGTGTGGACAGATGGGAAGATGTGATGAAACAAATGTAGCAACATGTCAGTTGGGGATCCTAGGTGCTGGGTACTTGGATGTGTACTCTATGATCCTTTAAATTTTTCTCACTGTTGACTTTTTTCCATAATAAAAATATGGGCAACCCTTCCCCGAAAGTCCTTATGGAGGACATCACAAAAAAAGGGGGAGCATGTTTAGTATTTAAATGATTTATTTTGAATGAGAGAAAGAAAAGGAGGGAGGGAGAGAGAGAGAAACATCATTAGTTGCCTCCTGCACACCCCCTACTGGGGATCGAACTCATAACCTGGGCATGGTCCTGACCAGGAATCAAACTGGTGACCTTCACGTGCATGGGATGATGCTCAATTGACTGAGCCACACAGGCCAGGGCTAGTTAAATTATTTAAGTGTATAGCTCATAAAATTGTTGTAAATATGGTTACAAACCAAGATTTTTCTCACAGTGTTTGTAACAGTTCTAAGAACTGGAAACCAACCAGTTCAATTACAGGAGAACTGTTAAATAACCTGTTAAATAGAAAAGGAAATAAAGTGTTATATAGCTATTGATAGAATTTTTCTATGAAACATCATCTACATGTTGCAAATTAAATAGACAAATAAAGCCCCTGTGTGCATAGAAATGAATAAAAATAAATACCTCAAAATCTTAACATTAAATTATTTCTTTTATTTTTAAACCAATGACATCATTATTTTTTAATCAGAGAAAAGACCTATTTTCAGTTAAAATAACCTGCCCTATAGAAAAGTATGGAATTTCATACTAGGGACTCTCTGCAGTTGTCATCTAGACCAGTGACATGAGTGGCAAGCTGCTTTTCAGGCATTGTTCAGAGGTCATATTGCCAAGGAAGTAACACAATGAAGAAGTAAAATAAAGCAATCAATTAAACAGATCCCAGAGATTACAGCCTCTCCTGCAGCCAGTCCCCACTCCTACTTGTTGGGAGTCTCATCCTCGTTGACTTGCTTTCATGACACCATCTCCTGAGGGACTGACTGCTTGTGTTTCTGTCAGCAAGTTGTGTTCCCTGCTTTGCAGGCTGCTGAGGCCATTGTTGCATTGCATCAATTTCATTCCACTTCCAGAAAAACTTCTAATGCAGCGAGGTGTTTAAAAGGATTCTGACAGGATTGCCATAACCCTATCACTTCCCACCAAGGAGGCTGTTGGAGCCGAGTAGTGAAGCAGTCAGATCTGAGTGAGAAAGTGAGAACCGCTCACCATCTCAAAGATGGGTCCCCTGTTGACCCTTGTGGTTTCTGTGTGATTAAGGTGCACATTGGCAATAGTCCGGGACTTGGGCACACAGGTAAACAACATGTGCCTAAGGGCAGCTAGAAATTTTTTAAATTCATCTTTATATTAAATGTTTTCCACTATAAATATATTTGGCCAACAGATAGTATAGTTTTGGCAGAAGATAAGATAATGGTGCATCCCTTAACATTTGGAGTGAAGAGGAAAATATAATAACATCGAATAACAAAGGCTTGAAATACTTTGAGTGGTTTCAGTCCCCTGTTCTCCCTGGATAATACATTAAAAAAAATAGTCATTAATCATTATGGTTTTTTTTTCCTAGCAGGTGTAACATCTACGGTAGCAAGGAAAGTCTAGAAAATGTTTTTCTTTTCTAAATCTACAAGTAGCTAACAAGTTGGAATGCATAAATATAATAAAAGAGGAATAACCCTATTACTGAAAACTTTTTCAACCTTGCCTTGATTTTATCTATCGTTAACACTTAATCTGAGCAAAAGGATTCTTGTGTACCATTGTATTTTAATGTTGTTCTGTTATTGCAGTCAGTAAATATGCTGTGGAAATACGTTGGTAAGAGCAGAAAATGTGGCACAGATCCCAGACATAAAGGGAGAATTGGGCACCACTGATTATCAGAGCAAAGCCAGAGGCAGAAAGAGGGAGGGGATCTAGGCAGTGGGCACACCTCTCTTTCTGCAGGGGTCTATAGGCTCTGTAAAATCTGACTAGAGAAATCAGAAGTCATCACTCATGGACTCAGAGAAGCATGGAGGACTGTTAATTTCTTCCCTTCCCTAAGTAGGTCATTCAAATTGTTTGCCTTTTCCTCTCCCTAGTCAAGTGGCAGTTTCCTTGGCACCCTGACTCTATCAGCATTGTTAATACCAATATTTTGGTGATTTTGATTTGCCGTCATTCTTATCAACTGTTTTCCACATGGTCTATGCCTGTGAGTGAGTGAGTGTGTGTGTGTGTGTGTGTGTGTGTGTGTGTGTGTGTGTGTGTGTGTGTGTGTGAGAGAGAGAGAGAGAGAGAGAGAGAGAGAGAGAGAGAGAGAGAGAGAGAGAGATATCAGGTCAATTGCTGACCTACAATTGGCTCCGATGAGGTCAAGGAAAGTCAGAGCACAGAGAGACCGTGCACTTGGCCTCCACCTGCTGGTGGCTGGCATCACAGCAGCCATGCTGTCAAGTCTATATCAAATCCAGCCAAGGAAGCCTGTTTAAACCATTTACCAAAGGAAAGATAACATGTGTATCTTATGATAGTGAAATTTGTTAGTGTCAAGTTGATAGGTGTATAGAGCCCTAGGGATAAGTAAGGAATTCGTGGTTAACATTCTATTCGTATGGAGAGGGTTAGAAAATTACCTTTGAGAACACCACCAATGCTTCACAGAAATATATTCTCTCTGAAGCTATATCAGTTCAGTTGAGAATAAAATCCAATTACTAGTTGTATGTGCTCGGAACATATATGTATGGAAGGATTTATGTATAACCACTTGGAGGAATAGCCTATCAGATGTGATGGTGGCTGCTTTCAGATCTGTGGCAACATGTATGTGCGCATGTGTGCACGTGGTGGTACTCACTGTCAGTTCACACTGTCTGCATGTACATAGAGTCCGTCTGGTGTGAAGCTGTGGAAACCGGTGGGCTGGACACTCCATAGTGTGATTTTCCAGACAGACAGAAATCACAAATAACTTAGAATTGTGGCAGCACAGCTTGCTCTTTGCATTTAAGCCCACGGTAAGCCATTGCGTGTGCAGTCTTTAGGTATAGATTCCGGTGTGAAGAAACGTGGGGAGGTCCTCAGGGTCCTGAAGAAGCTTGTTCATTTCTCCAACAATAAAACTACATGGAATTGTTCAGTATTCTTGGAATCGAGAAACCCTCCTAATTTATGTTCGACGGCCACAATCACCTCCATTAAAAGGCCAATGTTTCTTTAAAACAAGGGGTGCAATTCTCTTACATAAATGTCTTTATGGAAATGTTCAGCCATCCACCAAATATAAATCTGTTATCCCACTTCAAAAATTGTCAACATTTGTAATTCACTTCAAATAAGTATGCCTCAATTCAGGAGAAAGGATTACTTTTCGGAAACCTATGTACTTTAATGACAGGGTAGAAAAAGAGAAATAAATGCTACACAGTGGCTAGTGACTCTGCTTTGAATCATTGTACACTTTGGAGAGCCAAATTCTCATAATGAGAAATTCTCATAAAAGAAGGAAGTAAATTTCTAAGAACATGAGGTTTGCCCTCGCTGGTTTAGCTCAGTGGATAGAGCTTCAGCCTGTGGACTGAAGGGTCCCAGGTTCGATTCCAGTCAAGAGCACATGCCCGAGTTGTGGGGCTTGATCCCCAGTAGGGGGCGTGCAGGAGGCAGCCAAGCAATGATTCTCTCTCATCATGGATGTTTCTGTCTTTCTCTCCCTCTCCCTTCCTCTCTGAAATCAATAAAATTATATTTTAAAAAAAAGAGGAGTTGGAGTTTTGACAAACAGATGGCAGTCTGCTTGCTGTCTCTAACTCCTAGGCCTCCGTAGACTATAAAGAAAGCTTCGAAACCTGATGAGCCTCAGCCGAGGGGAGAGAAGAGACAGAGCTGACTCTTACCGCGGCCCTGGAGAAAGACCCCTCCTGTTGGTTCTGGTTTGCAGATCCTACCTGGAACTGATGCTGACCTGACTGATGCAACCTCCGTGCCGGCAGCAGAGGGCGCCCCAGCAGTGGAAGCAGAGAAGGAGCCGGAGGCCGTGCTCCCTGCTGGGGAAGGAGCAAGTTTAGAGGAGCCCAAGGCTGATACAGAAGCTGCAGAGGTTGCAGACAGTGACAGAGGTCAACCAGAGGAAACGGAAGCGGCGGCGCCTCCGGTGAGTGCCTGGTGACGGGGTGCTGGGGATGTGCCCGTTGGCATGCTCTGTCTATTGGTTAATGGCCATAACTCTTGGATGTGAATAGGTTTGTAGCCATTTTGTGGCATGCTGCTCCGCGGGGGCCGGGGGAGGGGGGAGGGAAGGGATGGAAATTCTCAGAAAGAGTGGTCACACCATTTTCTCAGTGTCAGTATTCTGGGGTTCCACGCAAGCCCCCAGGGCTACGGTGACTGGGCTGAAATTAAGCACAGATAGAGGTAAAGGAGACTATGCAGTAAAGTGATGGAGAAAAAAATGAAGCACAGACGACAAAACGGATGAGAATGGAGGCAGGAGAAAGGGAATAGACTAGAATAATGGGGTGGCTGTGTGGATTATGGGAGAAAATGGCCAGAAAGTGCTTAGCCTGGTGCCAACCACATGCTGAGAACCCAATATTAATACTTCAATCATGTTGCTATGATTATTACTTTGTGGTGGTGATTATTATTACAGTACCTCCAAATTCACCCCAAATTAGGCTTCTTTTACCAAAAGCCCATCCTTATGTTGCACTTTCAAAAGGAAAATGGGTCATGTGAGCCTTTGGACACATACGTGAAGCTGGGCTTCGCCCAGGTCTGGCTTTCTCAGACAAGTGCTCAAAGGCAGCACAGCCACCTAAGCCGAGACTGTGGAGCCTCAAGCCCAGGGGCCGGAGCAAGCACAGCTCTCCCAACCCCCGTGCTGGGATCCTCTACTTTCTAGAAGGTTAACCATGGAGAGTGGGCTTCATGCATGCTTTCCATTTCTCTGATTATTTTACTCAGAGCAAGTTTCCAGAAGTCTCTCCAGGGTTACTCGAAGTTTGAAGCTGAATTGCCCCTTTCCTCCCACTAGAAACCCAGCAAGTAGCATTGGTGTTTGGAGAAAGAACTCAATTCTATTCATTGTAATATTTCCTTGTCACTGTGCCAGGAATACTTTTGTACATATTGTTATACATGTTGAAAGAGTGTATTTTATTCTCCAAACTGAAGAATGGAAGTGCTTTTGCCCACTGACGCCTGAGGGAATATAGAACTTATATTATTATTATTATTAATCTGAAAAGCCAGCAATATCTCTAGACTTTCCTTATGTGAGTTAAGTCTCCCTCTCCCTCCTTGCTCTCACCTTTGTCAAAACATAAGGGGGAGGTCTTGATCCTTTGGTCTACTGTCCCTGACAATAGAGTGTTGGAGTGGTTGGCGGGAGTCATGATTCCGGAAACTGTGACTGGGGTGTGGCTCTGACCATAATCAGCAAGCAGGGGCCACATCTTTACCGACAGTGTGGTTTCGGGCTCTCTGGGAGTCCCATGGGACTCTGGGAGAGGAGCAAATGGGCCAGGGCAAGAATGAGCCCCTCCTTGGAGTCCCACAGCATTTCCTTCCAGGACTGTCTCCTCCACCCGCCATGACTCCGCCCCCTCCCTGCAGTCTCCTATCCCTCCTCCCAGTTTACACAGAAACCTCACTCCAAACTGGGTGATTGTTCAAGGATCCAGAAATTCATCCCACAAAGGGTATCTCTCTCAGGAGAGAGAGAAGGGAGGAAGGTCCTGCAAGGCAGAAGGCCCAAGGGCCAGAAAGCCTACATTGGGTTTGGGGAATGAGGGAGGTGGGGAACCTGGGAGCCACGGAGGGTGTGGCAGGAAGAGTGTTTCCGAAGGACCACCACATTTTTCTTTCCCCAGGAGAAGGTCATCCCTGCGGTCATCATAGAGCCCGCTTCCAACAACGAAGAGGAGGGAGCACACGAAATCATGACAGGTGCAGAGTCCCAGGAGGCGACTCAAGACTCGGCCCTTCCAGGCCCCCCCAGTGAGGTGCCCGAGCCGGCTGCTGAGCAGAAGGCCCCTGAGGACTCCCAGCCCGAGCCCTCCGCTCCGCCTGCGAGCCACGCCTCTCAGGACGTGCCTCCCGGCTTCCTCTACAAGGTCTTTCCATTCTTCGTTTTTTAAATCGGGCGGCCATTTGTCCTTCCTTTGCTTTGAGGCCCTTCTGCTCACGCCTTTGGTTTCCCGATTTTTACGTTTACTTTTTTTTGCCACACAGACTCCTTTTCTGCACTGCTTTCCCCTCCCTCCCAACATCACATTGCAATGGCAGGATTTCTGTGCTGCGGGCAGGGGGCCTACAGTGATGTCTTTCCATTTTTAGCAAAGGAGAGTTAAACGCTGTGCCCCTTGGTAGTGCTGGGTGCATGCCTTCCACCTGAGTGCCCTCTGCTCCCACAGAGCTCTGTGGGGGCCTCCCGTGCTGGGCTCACCTGCTCCCAGCTGGATTATCACACCTCCAAGGGCAGGAAACAGGAATCACCCATTCAGCTCTGGCACCTGGTTACAGTGCAGGACACAGAGCAGGGAGCCAATGACTATTTTAAAAGAAAGTGGATAAATATGTTAATGGGCTTCTATGAAAAGGAAGAGAGAAAAGAGGCCAGAATTTGTGGGCAGAAGGTCTTGCTCAGAAAGGCCATCGAGTGGTCACATAGAGCCTTCGTACACTGAAGGGTCCTTACAAGAACCAACTCAGCAGACACCGAGAAACACAGGCTTCAACCACGTGTGAAAGGCAGCTCATCCTCCGTAATAGAACATTGTTGGGAATTATAAGTCCCATCGTTTGATTTTACATGTCAAATTTCAGCTCTTTGTCTTTTCAGAAGTATTAAATTTTTGTTTGTGGGGGTGGGATTGACGAGTCGTGATCTTTTTCTTCTCTCTGCTTCTTGGGCAGTGACTGTTGCTACGTTGCTACCTCCTGTGGGGACGGGGTGGGTAGAATGCATTTAGGAATGAATTATGCGAAGACAACACTAAGCCTGTGGCAGGTGAAGGCCTGTGTCCCACTGTGTTTTGTGTCAGAGGACAAGGAATCAGGCTGCAGGCTGCCCCTGGAGGCCGGGCCCGGCTGGGCCCTCCAACCTCCTCACTGACCACGTAACCCCTCTCTCTGGGTGTCAGTATTCTCATCAGAAAAATGAATTTGGGGATAAGATAGAAATTTCCAGCTCTGACATTTTATGATTCTACATGCAAACAGCACATTTTAAGAGCTGATTATTTAATATCATCGGTAGGGTTGAGGAGAGGGACACGGGAAAAATAAACCTGGGTGTGATTATAGATCGTTATTGAAGCTGCATAATGGGGCTCATTTTACTATTCTACTTTTTAAAACTTTCCTATACTTAAAGTTTAAAGAAATCTTTCAAAAAAGGAAACTAGAAATAGGTTATCATGTTTAAAAGGTAGGACAGGGAAAGAAGGAAGTTCATTTACAGGAGATTGGGCACAGGATTTGATTAAATCCTGATTTCATTATAACATGCAATCGATGGTTTTCCCAGTGCGACAGAAGCTGTGGTTAGAGGAACATTCAGCTAGGCATTTTTAGTTCAAAAACAATAATAAAGCATCTGTGATAATTACATGCAAATCTCTAGCAAAATTATGAAGCATTAAACTTTAATTAATGCACGGCATTTCGGCTCTAGCAGAAAGTATTGCATTACTAAATATGCGCCCAGGGGCCTTGGTTTCAGTCTGTAAGAGTAGGACGTATTGAGTAAAGGAGAGGATTTCCTTTCTGCCTTCAGGAGCCTTCTCCTCCCTTGGGGAGATACAGTCTTCATTGTTATCAGCTTGGAGATGCTATTGAGATGCCTGGGGACCATCTGACGGGGAGAGCTTGACCTGACCTCTGTTTTCTTCCTAACAGTAGTCAGTTCTTTTACAACCTTGCAGGTGGAAGCACTGCACGATTTCGAGGCAGCAAATTCTGATGAACTTACCTTACAAAGGGGTGACGTGGTGTTGGTGGTGCCCTCCGATTCGGAAGCTGACCAGGTAAAGGATGAGATTGGAAAGTGCTGGAAGCTCTGTTGGTTTTTTCCTAAGGTTCAGTTGGGCATAGTGACTTCCTGAAGTTGTTTGCATTTTCTGAGATGCTGAAGAGGATGTAAGGGCTTATGACCACAGTACATCACAAAATTTAGGTTTGGGATGCTATTACCTATTACATTGTTTATTTTTCGTACACATAGATGACCATTTCTTATTATGTATCCATTTTTTAGGGATGTCTCTCTGAAATTCAGTCTTCAGGAAATGCAGACACTCTTTTAAAATAGTGTTCCGTTGTTTTCCAGTCTCTACACAACTAATATTGTGAAAAACAGGACAACGTAACTAACTGGTTAAAGTTAATCAATAGAAATGTGTCCTGGGACGGTCTAGCTTTTGGAATTAGCAGTGAGGAATTTAAAGCAGTCATTACATTTCCCTGACTGATTTTAAGAACGTCTCCGCATCCTGTTTTCATCATTTCAACTATAAAGTGCTTAGGTCTTGTTTTTTCATACTTTTCTTGCTTGAGGTTCACTGAGCTCCTTGGACTTGTACCTGATTATTTTCCACTACATTTGAAAGATTTTCAGCTGTTATTTCTCACTTTTTTCCTTTCTTCTCTTTTTCTCTAAGAAACAATTATACATATGTTGGACTTTTTATGTCTAAGACTATTCTTTTTTGTTCAGTGTTTTCTTCTCTCTGGTACTCTGTTTGATAGTACAGTGACCCTTTTTTGCACTACTTTGAATTTGTTTTTAAGGTTGTCCTGTGACTTTTTTATTTAGGATATTATCTACATAGTTCCATAATGTCTATGTTGTTCTGTTATATAGTTTTCATTTCTTTACTGAGATTTCCTATCTATTCTCATTATTACCATCTTTTAATTTAAGTACATGACTATATTTGTTATGACCGCCTTAAATTCCTCACTGCCTATTCCAAAAGCTAGGCCATCCCAGGACACATTTCTATTGGTTGACTTTTGTCAGTAAGTCACATTTTCCTGTTTTTCTCACCTGTGGAAATTTTCTTACAGTGGGTAATTCATTATTGAGTCTGGATTCTGTTTTCTATCTCTGAAAATTACTTCTTCCAGCAGGCATTCAAGCCACTGGATAATTACCTTGAATCCATGGAAGTTTCTTTTAATCACTTCGTTGGAGTGGGTCTGTTTCATGTTTGCCATACTCTTAGGATAAATTCTTAGTCCTGGGCCATTGTCTCTACCTCTAAGACATGCCCCATCTGGAATTTCAATAGAAATCCTGACAGGTTTATCAAGCCCCCTAACTTGATGGCGTTTGAACTCTAAACTCTGTCTCCCGGCCACTCCTTTGAATCTCTGCTCATCTTTTCCAGCCTTCCTGCTTTCCCCAGGCTCCTCGGGCATCCCCCTTATGCATTCATAGTTTGGGGGCAGCTTAGGATTTCATAGAAGCTTCTCCGTGTATTCGGGGACTTTCCATGTATCTCTCTCTCTCTCTCTCTCTCTTTTTTTTTTTCTTCAAGATATCCCCCATAAAAGTACAGCTGCTCAGACAGCCCTTAACTCTATCCCTGAATGCCCTGCATCACACAGACTGAGGAGAACTCTCAGGGGAAGGCTGTACCAGCACAGTCCCACCCGCGCAGCACCCTACTTTGAAGAATTAAACCGTCTCTGATTTCTGCCTGCTTTTGGTGACTCTCAGTGCCTTCAAATGGTTGTTATATAAGTACAACCCCTTTATTTATAACAAGCCCATTATATAAACTTATATTTTATACTATATATTCTGTAACAAATAGTCATTTCTATATTAAAATAGTTGCATATATTTATACATACGTATATTAGGTCTATAAAAATATATAGTTTTTCTAGTGCTTATAATTGCTCTGTGCAGAAGCATTTGTCTGCAACAAGCTATTTTACCATTAGCAAAACTGGAAATTCTTAGTCTACCACATATTTTAAATAGCTAAAATTTAACTTTTCTATTTACCTCAGCTAAAGATTGATACTGGCTAATAATAGTTCAATTTACTACATAAATTTTATATCAGGTATATGTCTTGCAATATATCTTTTTATTGCATTTATTTTTATTGGGAGTATTACAGATATCTTGATTATAGGTTTGTGCCAGTCCTTTACTTTTGTTCTTTGTTGAAACAGTTTTAAAGTGCTTGACTCTGCTTGGCACCAGTAGATTTTTCACTCATTGTAAATAAAGTCAAATATAAAATATAGACACTTGCGGGGGAGACGTGGCCTTTTGTATGCTTACCCAATAAATTTAATTAAAAATAAAATAGAAAGAAAATATTTAGGTATCATCTTTTACTTTATGTATAACTTTGTCCTTCACACATATAACATCATAATTTTAAAGAGAATAATTTTTGTCATCACCTAGGATATTATCAGTTATTTTATTGTCAAATTTTCCCACTGTTATTATTTCTGCCTTCAGAAATTGGCCTGTCTAAATGCTTATATTTCTTCTCTATAGAAGCATCAATTTATAGTCTCAGATTATATCACAAGAGAATGTATTCAGCTTCTTTAATTTTTGAGTTCCCATTTATCTGATGTACTTGAACTTCATTGGGAATTGGTTCAGATTAAATCTGGCCATCCTTCATCTTAAGAGGGATCTCTTTCGTGTGTTGGTTAACATAATAAAGATAGTCATTCCCCGCTAGCTTTGCTCTGTATGGTCTGTATGTTCATGTTGTTCCTTCAGCTCAGCTTTTCCCAAGTAGGATCTGCTTATCTTCATAGGCCAAGGACAGACGGCCGCCTCCGTTCCTCAGTTCTACACGTCATCTCCCATGCCGTATGCCCACACGGATGGGTTATTTTACCTTTCTTTGACTAAATGTCTGCAGTTCCATAAAATAGATACATGCTTATAAGCAGTAATTTATAAAGAATATACGAATGTTCCCAACAAGAATATCATGACAACAGACTGCTTTGTACTTTATATGAACTTCAAAATATAGATATTATAACAGCAACAATAACAGAACAGTAACATCAGGCAACATACCTAGCCGTTATTATTTGATAAGCCCGGTATGTGTGGTTTATTTAGGTTGCATGATGTGAGGTGAGAGAATAACAGAGTTGTTTGTTATTAGCAAGTGGTTCAGGATGAAATACAAGAACTCTGATGGCCTTGTCAGCACTGTATTCTAACCCAGGGGTCCTCCAGCCTTTTTTTCACTGTGACTCACAGGGCAAGAAGTGTTCCTGTGCGTGACATCCTTTCACATGTGTCCCTCTCCGTGCTGGCTATCATTCTTTTAAAAAATATGTATATATTTAACTGATTTCAGAGAGGGAAGGAGAGAGAAATAAGGACAGAAACATCAATGATGACAGAGATCATTGATCGGCCGCCTCCTGTATGCCCCCTACTGGGGATCGAGCCCACAACCCAGGCATGTGCCCTGACTGGGAATCTCCTGGTTCATAGGTCAATGAAGAGTGACCTCTTGGTTCATAGGTCGATGCTCAACCACTGAGCCACACTGGCTGAACTTTGCTGGCTGTAATTCTAACCCTTTTCTTTTCCTTAACTCAAGTCATAATCCAGTTGCCATCAATTAACTATAGTTTATACAAAATTATAAGCCCTGACTGGTTTTGCTCAGTGGATAGAGCGTCGGCCTGCGGACTGAAGGGTCCCAGGTTTGATTCCAGTCAAAGGCATGTACCTTGGTTTGCGGGCACATCCCCAGTGGGGGGTGTGCAGGAGGCAGCTGATCGATATTTCTCTCTCATCGATGTTTCTAACTCTCTATTCCTCTCCCTTCCTCTCTGTAAAAAAATCAATAAAATATATTTTAAAAAATTATAATATTAATATCAACCTTCAGTCAGCCTTCCCACGGACCTCAGCACAGCAGTTTACATGTAACCTAACATGTTGGTGCGGAGCCACAGCACTAACTACACAAAGTACTTTGTCTAATGGCTGGCCGTGCAGGCTTTCCCAGCGCTCGGACCTTGAAAGCCCTGTCTTTGTCTTGCAGGATGCGGGCTGGCTGGTGGGAGTGAAGGAATCAGACTGGCTCCAGTACAGAGACCTCGCCACCTACAAAGGCCTCTTCCCAGAGAACTTCACCCAGCGCCTGGAGTAGGGCCCAGGGGGTTGTAGGAAGACCCTGGTTTTGAGGTTTCTAAACCTTCATGAAAACCTGAAGAATTCACTTTTGCTATTACACTCTTGTGACTTGCAGACTGATGCCAGATACAGGTTGGAAGGATATATCAATGGAGCATGTGTGCAAAAAAAAAAAAAAAGTGTAAGAAAAAAAAAAAGCAAATGAAGGAGGAAGTCCTCACTGGTTCCCATGTTATTCAGAACAAGTTTGTTTGTGCTGTGTCCGAGCTGTGGAGACTCTTGTACTTGACCCCCTCCCACCGATTCTAAAGTAGCTTTCTCCAGACCAGAACCTTAACTCTTGGTACCAAGTGTGTGGTATGGAGTGGCTGCCCTGCAGAAGACGTGCTGAACTATCCTGTAGGACAGGTTGTTTCACTCCCCAGGGCAGGTGTGCCCACGTGCGCACACTCCTCTCTCTCTCTTACAAGTTTACTGTGTTTAAAACGAAAGTGCTGCAAAAGTTTTCAGTGTTCTTTTCCAACACACTTCCTCTCTCTCTCTCTCTCTCTCTCTCTCTCTCTCTCTCTCTCTCTCTCTCTCTCTCTCTCTCTCTCTCCATATATATATACGTATATATGGACACAGTGCACGAGCTAGTTCCCATCACTCCTGGATCTATGTGTATGCACCAGAGGACATACGCATAGTTGCTTTCTTTCCATTGTAGCCCTTTGCCTCTCCAGTGTCATTGATACATGCATTGCTCTTATTCTGTCTGGCGTTGCAGTTGCAGTTTTGCCTCAGAACAACACCAGCCACCCCATTGCCAAAACAGTCGACAGTATCTGTGTTCGTAACGTGCATTTTTCGGGGTGCTGTCCCTTTGGAGAAAGCAGCGTCTGATTCTCTACGTGTCCGGCTGCTGTGGCTGGAGGCAGGCTGGTGGGGATGAGCAGCGAACTTCCTAACTTCTGCCTTTAAGAGATTGGCTAGATGACGGGGCCTAGAAACCCACCCCAAAAGAACTTACAAATAAGCACCTCTGTATTCCCACCTCCTTATATTTATGCGGCTCATCTTCACAGATTGTCCTACAGTAAGCTAGGTGATGTATGCTGTATTCGCAGATCATCTGTAACGATAATGTTCTCAGTGCTGTGTCATTCCGAATAAACCTTTGGTCCGCTCCAGCAAGCACCCCAGTTCCTTCTGATGAGTCATTTGTTCGGAAAGCTGGTCTCAGTCGGGTGCTCTTCTTGAAACGGTTATGTTGGAGTTGTTATTTGTGCAGAAATCTGCTTGTAACCCTTGGTTGTGCTCCACAGCCCCCTCGCTTCCCCCGACCCCTTCATTCCAGTGATTGCTGGTCACTGGGCCGTCCCCGCGGCCGGACAATCACTACAGCACAAATAACAGCTGCGGACGAAGGCCCCGCAGAGGTGGCGGCTGTGGCCCCCGGCCTGTGTATCACAGAGAATCTGACGACCTTCATAATCAGCGATTTCTTCTCACACCAGCCTCATTTCTTGGTCACTTTTCTTCTTGACATATTTATGTTTGTTAGGTACATACAAAGAGAAATAGATCAGGCGGATCGTTGTTTAAGGAAGCGAATGCTTACAGCAAAAACCTTTCGTTTCATGTAGACTCCTTTTCTGCCAGTATAATTCTAGACACAGTGGGAGCTGATCAAGGATGCGCATTGCTAGACTTTGAATTTTGGTATGTATCTATGATTCACGGTTTGACTTCTCCGGGTGGATTACTGACTTCGATGTTGGTGTTAATAGGGCAATGGCAATGATCCACCCGAGATTTTGGGGTGGGAGGAGGCTGATTTCCGGGGAAGCTGGGTCATCATGAATGCTAGTCTAGTGCAAGAAAAGAGCATGCGCAGCCCAGCAGCGTAACTGATGATTCAGCAAATAACGTGCAGCATTGTGAGATGTGTAGGAGAAAGCCATCCCTCACATTGAGGGTTCACCAAAGAGCTTGAAGGCTACGACTGAAAAAGCAGTTCTTAAAATAAATGCACCTGATGTCTACAAAGGTAATTGTCCCATCTCCTGGAGTGGTTCCCCCGGAATTTCTCTCATGCTCCTCCCATAGCCGATCCCAAAGTGAACAGCTTGGCAGGACGTAGCTCCTTCAATAAGTTTAGCTCACATCTGTAATATTCCTGGAGGAATTTGACAAGTTCTTCCAAAATGGCATGCTTTAAATGAGCTGCTTTGCCCTAGTGTAGTGATGGCGAACCTATGACACACGTGTCAGAGTTGACGCCCAAACTCATTTTTGTGGTTGATTTTTCTTTGTTAAATAGCATTTAAATATATAAAATAAATATCAAAAATATAAACCTTTGTTTTACTATGGTTGCAAATATCAAAAAATTTCTATATGTGACACAGCACCAGAGTTAAGTTAGGGTTTTCCAAAATGCTGACACGCCGAGCTCAAAAGGTTCGCCATCACTGCCCTAGTGTGTAGTCTATGAAAAACTTTGTAACACCAAAGATGTAATCAGATTATTTGTTCCAGGAATTTTCAAGATCCTAAATTTTCCAAAGCAGTGAAGATTAAGAGGATGACGTGGAGGCGGTGGGTGGTGGTATTCTCCAGAAATGTCTATAGATATGGAATGAACATTCTATTCCATTTCAGTGAATTTTCTAAGGGGCCTGTGAGGAGTTAGTTTCAAGGACTTCCTATGGTTACTAGTTTGAAAGGTCCTTCCACCTCCCTTTCTCAATTAGCCTAATTCAAGTTCTCAGGCCAACAATCCACCTTGTGCCACGTCACCTGGTCACGTATTGGTGAGTTTGTTGCTAGGCCTTTATCACAAAAGGCCTTGACCCCAGAACCCTACCCAACCCTCCTCTTCGTATTTTAGGATTTTCTGACAAACCCAGTGGCACTCGGACCTTCAGATAGTTTAAAGGACCTTCACAGAATAAGAAAAAGGAAGCCTGTGGGTTTTATTGAACACACACCTTGCTTGCATCCCTACCAGCACCACCTACAGACATGCATTTAGACCTGAGCAATGTATCTATGTGCTAAGCTCTCTGGCAATTTGGATTTTAACAGTATCTCGGCATAGCCAGGGCCCTGGGATGGGAGGAGCTCTATGCACCATGCTGTCACAGTGCTTCCACACGGCTGGCTCCTTCTGACAAAGTTGGGGCAGCTTTTGAGGGAGCAGAACACCACATCCATGCTGTGTGGGGCTGCCAGGGGGTGCAGGCCCAGAATTCGGAGCCCTCCTTTATCACATGAAGGAGCTGTAACCAGGCTACTAGACAAATGCCAGCAGGACCCATGCCTCATTCTCATGGTCCACTAAAGAAAAAGCCCTTAGGAAGCTGCAAACGTTACAGGAAGTCAATGAGTTTAAAGGGGACTGAAGCTCTGTGCTTTATGCCACACAACTTGCACGGCCCAGCACCTCGAAGCCTTAGACATGGGCTGATGGCCTTGCTGGGACTCCGCTACTCTGCACAGGAGCCCAAGCTGCCTTCTGGTTTTTACTTGAAACCCAACGGAGAACCTTACACACATTCTGTGCCAGACCTTGCAGAGGAGCTGGTCACACAGTTACCCGATGTGGCGAAGCCCGCTCTTCCCAGCATGTTGCAGCCTCTTCGCAGGACCCGGATCACTCCCATCGGACATTCGGTAGCTGCATGGAGAAGATGGCGACCCAGTTCTCCCAGCAAACTCAGAGGATCGAGAGCCCCGTCCTGGACCCCACCTGCCTCAGACCTGCTCGATTATCCCACCACACAGGGCCAGGCTCAGTGAACCCTGCTGTGCACAGCAGCACCCCCACCTCCACCCCTCAACACCCCCTCCTCCACCCACAGCGCTCACAGTGGGAGTGCGATAGATTGTTCATGAAAGCCAAATCAAATCAAATAAAATAATGCCGAGATAAGCTTCACAGTCCACCCCAATAGCTTGCAACTCATTTGCTATCCTTTTCTTAATTGTTTAATGGCAGCACATGTTGACTTTTTCACTTTAAAAGTACAGTGGGGCCTTGACTTATGAGTTTAATTCGTTCTGTGACGGAGCTCGTAACTCAAATTACTCGTATGTCAAATCAAAAAGTGAACGAGTGAGACACGTGATGCTGGGCTGATGTTGTGGCGTTCACTGTGACGTTTGCTGCGCCAACTAGCGGTGGGGTATCTGAAACTGGCTCATAACCCGAATTTTAGCTCGCAACTCAAAGCAAAAAATCGGCCGAGAGACGGCTCATATTTCGAAAAACTTGTTAGTCGGGACACTCGTAAGTCAAGGCCCCACTGTAATTCAAACACAACCCTTAAGTCTATGCAGATCGAGAGGACGTTCTTTCAAAGGATATTTAAACTTTCTCTTGGTTTCCAAAACCCCAGTTAACTCCCAGTCTCCTCTGATCTCAGGTTCACCACTCAGCTGGCTCATTCTTCCAGGCGGGGTCAGAGCCGGAGCTTGCAGGGTGGGTCCCGCTCTTGGCCCTGGACAAACACTTCCTGATGCATTCCGTTGCCACACGCTGCTAACCCTCCCCTGCCAACAGATCAGAAAACTCGGTGTCCTTGTGCCCGGCTCGCCAAACACCTCCCAGTGACCACAAAGTGATTTCTGTGGCATTTGATGATGCCACCAAACTTTTCCAAATTCCAAGATTCTGAAATACTAGTTGTCTTTGTTCTCCTACCTCTCTGATTGCTCCTTCAATGTCCTCATTTTTTCTTGCTGTGCCCAGTGGGTGCTGGGGTGGGGTGCGGGGTGGGCAATGTCAATCTCCACCTCCCAGTTTGTATTCCAGCCTCCAGACAATGTTTCCTGTGGACTCGGCATCCCAGGTCTGCTCCAAGTTCGCGTGTTCGTTTCTTCATTAAACATTTGCCAAGTTCTTGCGAAGTGTCAGTTACTGTGCACTGGGGCCACATTTACTAAGACTGCGCTCATGGCACCTCCTCCCCGCCCACCCCCACCCCCCCACTCCCCACCCCAGCAGCACACCATGGAGGTTTCCCTGCTTCAGAACCCTAGGCCTGCAACGTGGGAGCCGCTCTCTACTTGGTTTTCCATATTACACACACCTGCCTCGATTTCGTCCCTCACAATGTCAGGAGACGTTGCCCTTTAACCGTTGCTACCTAGCAAGACCCGTGATCCTTCTTGTCTCCCTGATCTCCCATGCCCTTTCTTCCAGCTTGCCGGCACTCCTTAAGTCATCTTACATACACTGATGTCAAAACGTTACCATCCCTTCTTTGTCCCCCCACACTGATGATGAGTATCTAGTGTATGTCATATAACCCCCTTTGTTGCCCCGACACTGATGATAAATATCTATTGTAAGTCATATCAAATCCTGTGCCTCTGCTTGTCTCCACTAATACTTGTCTTCTACTTCCTTCAGACCAGTCTCTTCACGGTCCCATCCTGCCCTCCCACCACGCCTCTACACTCTGCTCCAGTGTAATGCCCTCTTCTGGAATGCACTCCCCGTCATGGTTGCTTCTGCAATTCCCCCTTCCCTCAAGGCACAGCTCCAGCCCTACCTCCTCAACAAAGCGTTCCCCACCACTCCCTCCTCTGCCTGCACCTATTCGGCTCTCTTCATTTAGCCCTTCATTTCCCCCAGTAACCGACAACCTCCCCATCAACCTGCTCCGTGTTCTGGGTCAGCTCCAGGGACCTTATATACAAGTGCACTGAGCAAACCGATCAGGGAAGTCCAGAAATTCTAATCGCAGAATCCGCATGGACTGAAGTTATATATGAGAAGAAAACATAGAATGTTTTTGTGACATTAAAGTGGGAAAAGTCTCAGAAGTATGCAAAATATACTACCAAAAAAGCTTTACTACAGTATTTTTTACTTTGGACAAAGTTAGCAGACAGATTTGCTGAGGCAATTTGTATAATGGCCCACATTTACAAAGTATAATTATCTAGAAGGTGTAAGAGAAACACATTCAAGTCAACAAGGAGCTAATAACAATTGCTATAACCTTAATGTTCTTTTAATAATTTAATGGTGTTTATAATTTTATTTTTTATATCTACAAT
The DNA here is from genome assembly GCF_014108235.1 of Myotis myotis. Lineage (NCBI taxonomy): Eukaryota > Metazoa > Chordata > Mammalia > Chiroptera > Vespertilionidae > Myotis > Myotis myotis. Next base: position 11,027,061 of record NW_023416315.1, read on the forward strand.
ATTAATGAATTGCTGTTAATAGTAAATAAAATAACTAACATCCATTGCATGTTCCCAGGCACTCGCCCAGGCAGCCTGGCTCTCACGTGTGCCTTAATCCTCTGCTTTTCAATCTCCTTTCTGCTTTGCCAAAAGGACATGAATAAGCAAGTCTCTGAAAGAGATGCTTCCATGGATCCCAGCTGTAAAAAGAGACCCTCAGCTTCCTAGTAATCAGACCAATGCCAGGAATTTCAGAGAACAATGAGATACTGCTTGGTGGTCACCAGGCTGCTAAAAATGAAGATATTGGGTAGCATTGCCGTGGCAGTGTTTCATGAAAACTTGTATGTTATTCCCTGTGACCAGCAAGCCTGGGGATTCCATGTTTATTGGGCATGAAGTGACCCTCTTAGGTGTCCGTCACAGCACTGCTGGTGACAACCGGGACCAGGCAGCAGCTGACGTGCCCGTCACTGGGAAATGGATGGAAAAACACGGCCCATGCAAGTGGTGGAACAATGAGCAGGAGATAGGAGATGTAAACTAGGTGCACAGACAAGACAGACAAGGATGATGAGCTGTTCATATCAATGTAAAAAGACACCCGTGACAAACAGCACCCTATAGTTTCCACAGATACTGTTACATAGGCTCAAAGGACATACATCAAACGTTAGAGTGAGCATCCCTGGGGGAATTGGAATGGGGAATGAGGGGGGAAAAGAATGACATAAATACATATATATACTATATAACATGACAGGCACAGGGTAATGATGATAATGTGCCATGCACTGAGAAATCTGACAGGAAAAATACCAAAACTAAAGTTAAAAATAACACACGAAAAGAAACCAGAAAATATACACCATGCAGATACTCAGAGAGTGCTAATTTCAGGATAGCCCATTGAAAGCTCTAATTTAAGCTTTGAGACTTAATTTCCCATAACCCTTCAATCTCAGAGAATGGATTCAACTACTCAATTAAGATAAAGATAACCCAAGGGGATTTTTCCCCCCAGTGGTTGTTGAAAATGCGACATTTTTCTTCTTCAGGGAAAATCCGTGCACACTGGCTGCCAACTGACATCTAACTGGTTCCGGCCATTGTGCACTGGTCTTGGGGTTGCCCTCACCCTCGAGACAGTGTTCTTCTCCCAGCAAACCTGGAATGAGGATGCTCCTGCATTTAAGAGCACTGGAATCGGGCATTGATTGATATAAGCCCTCGAGAGCTTAGTGATATGAAATGGAAGGAGGCAGGAGAATTTATTTTTAGCCAAGACATATTCCAACCTCAAACAACTACCACATCCTTCAGAGATAGGCATATTAAGTTGCTGAAAATCATTTTGATTTTTTTCCTTTTTATTGAATGTATCCTTTTGATTTTTAAAAACCATGACACATTAAAATATTTAAAAATTATCTTATATGATAAAAGCGTAGTATGCAAATTGTCTCCTTGACCGGGAGGTCCTCCAGGAGTTGGATCAGGGGGCGGGACTGACTGGGGGAAGGGAGGGAGTACCCGGCTGGCAGCCGGCAGCCACTAGAGACCCTACCAGTGCAGGAATGTCATGCACTGAGCCTCTAGTAAAAAAAAATCTGAAGCATAATGTAGTGATGCAGACAGATGAGAATTCCAAAAATCCCAAGAGACTTTACTTTGTATACATATTTAAATGTACTAAGGGTATTATTCTCTTTAATTTCTAGATAGGCCAAGAACCAACTACCTGTAAGAATTAACACAGTTCAGCCTTTAGAGTCCACTGTAGTCGTTTACAAGTGCACCTGAGTGTGTGCACATGCGCTCTCTCCAAGGCTGTGTTCACACCCTTCTTTGGGAGTAAGAGCCTCAAGGATTGGTTAGGCTTGGTAACAGATTAGCAGGCCAGGTAAACACATAAATTCCCAGGAGTCACAGGACTCATAGGAATTAATATGTGTTTTTTTCTAGAGATCCACCCGGAATAGAATTCTTCTAGAGCAGTATCAAGTCCAGAGGAAGCAAGCAACCCGCATTATGGTTGATCAAAATAAAAATAAGCTTCCATTTTTCAATCTGCTGCACCTGTTATTTCAATATCTCCAGTATCAGTTCAATTCAGAACCACAAATTATTAGAACTGGGAAACACTTGAAACATCACCCAATCCTCTTACTTGAGGCTGGCAAAATTGGGGCCTGGCAAAAAGGAGTCACTTACCTACAACTACCAAGCACATTAAGAATACAATTGGCGCCGAAACCGGTTTGGCTCAGTGGATAGAGCGTCGGCCTGCGGACTGAAAGGTCCCAGGTTCGATTCCGGTCAAGGGCATGTACCAGGGTTGCGGGCACATCCCCAGTAGGAGATGTGCAGGAGGCAGCTGATCGATGTTTCTCTCTCATCGATGTTTCTAACTATCTCTCTCCCTTCCTCTCTGTAAAAAATCAATAAAAATATATTTAAAAAAAAAAAAAAGAATACAATTGGCAAAACCTGTTTCCTGCTTGTGTTTGAGGGCACTTGTATTCATTATGCCGAGTCTTTGCTGCTAATAGACATCACTTACAGGGGCTCCAATACAGAGGAATATTACATGTATAACATACCTCCAATGTCCAGGAGGGGATGCTAGAAGTTTGTGTAACTACATGCGATCAAAATACTGTACATACTTTTTAAGCATGAAGCATGGAACTGAAAACAAGAGGGATGGATACATGGAACAGACTAACAGCTGTCAGAGGGGAGGGGAGAGAGGGACTGAATGAAAGAAGGTGAAGGGATTAGCCAAAGAACATAGCCCATAGATTCAGATAACAGTGTGGTGATGGCCAGAGGGAAAGGATGCCGGGCTGGGTGGAGGTGGGCAGAGGGTGGGGGAAGTGGGATGGGGCCACAACATTAGTAACAAAGAAACAGAATTTCTGGAGGATGAGGCCCAGAAATCAGGATTTTAAAAAGATTCCCAGGTGATTCTAACGTGCAGCCAAGGTTGAGAACCACTGTGCTAGAGGAATTTTCTACTTTTTGAGGTCCACCATATTAAGTTAATTAACACTCTTCAAGAATATCTTGTGCTCTTTGCTTACTGGCATGTGAGAGTTATTCTTGAATTTCTGCAATCTTTCTGGAATATTCTTCGTGGTCCATTATGCTCTATAGTTTAAAAAGAAAAAAGAAAAAAAAAATATATATATATTGAATGGGTTTTGGAATTTGTTAGATCTGGGTTTGAATCCATTACCTACGTGACACAGAGCAGGTGAAGCTTTTTAAGATTTCAACTGTCAAATGTGGTTGATTATAACTACTTTGAAGTATTATATAAGGATTAAGTTGTTATAAGAATTATGGTATTTAAGACTGAATTAAATAGTATTGAATAAAACAATACAACCTGATCCAATCCCTGGCACATGGTGGAGGACACATCCAGAGTATGAATTTTTATTCTCATTTCACGGTGATTTTCCTAAGGACACACATCCTCCAAGTGGCAGTGCCTAAGCAAAGCAACATGCCCTCACCGAATTACGTGGCCTCACGCCAAACTCTCCAAAGTGCCCCTTTTTGGCAGCTGCTTCTTGAGAAAGACCAGCACACTCTTTATCAGATAACGTTGTTGGCTGCCCAGCGAGCTGGGCTCCAGGCTGAGCCCCATGACCAGACCATTCATGAGGAAAGGAAGTCTCAAAGGCTGGCAGCCGCGTGGAGTTGGTCTGAACCAGAAGTTCCCAGAGACCACATGCCCCTGGCAGCCATAGAGCCTTTGGGAAAAGCAAGCAAGATGCGAAGCTTTGGTTGAGGTTTCTGGGCTACACTCAACTTCTCTGGAACCTGTGCCTGGCCCAGTCCTGCTGCAGCACTAGCAGGAGACGCTGCTGCTTCCTGGGAAGCCACAGGAAGGTACAGAGCAGCACAGGGCCCAGGAAAAAAGCTTAAATGTAAACAACTTTATAATCACCACAGGCCTTCTGGACTACACCCTCTACGTTCTCAACAATCAATTTCCCAGTATTATATCTCAGAAATGGTATGTTTTGGACAAGAGGGAAAGTAGGACAGCGGTCTCAGGAGAAAAATCAAGCCGTCTGCGCCAGCTTTTTCCTCTCTTTTCTCCCAAAAATGACCCAAGCTAGTCTAAGTTCACATCTGCCTCACACAGTATATTACAGGGCTGGACATAAGTTTCAGGGACAACTGCAGTCCAGGGATAAAGGAGCCCTAATACATACAAAGATTTCAGAGGCAACCATAAGGGAATCAGTTAATAGTTTTTAGATGATAGTAGTAAATAACAATAATATCTAATAATTACTACAAATGTACTATATGCCAGAAACTGTACTAGGTGCCTTTAGTTATATAATCTTCATAACTTTTTGAAATAGGCATTATTATTGCATCCATTTCCAGGTGAGGAATCTGAGGCACAAAGAGATTAAGAAATTTGGACAGGGTCAGACAGCTTCTAAGTGACAGAGATGAAAAATGATTAGCTACACACATTTAAAAAAATGCTTTAAGCCCTGCTGGTGTGACTCAGTTGGTTGAGCATTGTCCCAGGCACCCAAAGGTCACCAGTTCAATTGCTGCTCAGGGCATATGGCCAGGTTGCAGGCTGGAATCTGTATGGGAGGCAACCGATCGAGTTTCTGTCTCACGTAGATGTTTCTTCCTCTCTATCTCCCTTTCCCTTCCTCTCTATCTAAAATCAATTAAAACATATTTTTACGAGATGCTTTCATGACATGGAAAAGAGCTCAGAATATCAGGTGAACTGAAAGGAGAACTCACAACCCTGCACATGTTCAATATACTGTAGTCCACAAAATCATACTGCTATCCACATAAATGCAAAGAAGAAATCTAGATGTTAACACCATACAGATAACAGATTTGGTCTTGTGATATAATTATGGGTGTTGTTAATTTTATCTTGTTTCTCTAACTTTCTTCAATAAGCATCTGTACCAGCATGTCCCAAGGTGCCTCCATGGCCCCTTCGCATTCATGCCAAAGAGCTCTGTGGAGACCAGGAGCCTTTTCTGGAGACCAGGAGGCCCACAGAAAAGAGTAACCTCAGACCAGCGGCCAGGAGGAAAGGCCCAAGGTCCTGCCTGACCCACCACTTCCTTTTCTCTCCCCAGTTAGGCCACACCCACTTGCCACTGACTTGAGGCGCCCTGCCCCCAGGTCTCCACTTTCTGCCTTCTCTTGGAGGACACCGCCTGTCCACAGGATGCCACTACTGGAAGCTTTCACCTTCTTGTCCTTCTGGGCTCGTGAGTCACACCCCTTGACCATTTCAGTCTACATGAGTGAGCAAAGAAATTCTTTAATGTTTCTTTTTTTTTTTTTTTTTATTGATTTTTTTACAGAGAGGAAGGGAGAGGGATAGAAATGTTTCTTATGTGATCAGAAGTTCATTGGAAATTCTCTTCTTTTGCATACAGTTGGCCTTGGGTTATCTACATTGGAGCAGTCCCAGCTATCCATTACCACAGAAGTGGGGGAAAGTGTTGACATAGATTGCAAGATAACAAGCACCGATTTTGAAAAGGACATCATTCACTGGTACCGGCAGAAACCGAATCAGGCTTTGGAGCATCTGATTTATGTGAGCTCCACCAAAGGCCCTGCTCGAAGCCATGTAGATGGAAAGAGAAACATAGTTGAGGCAAGAAAGAATTCTCAACTTCTCACTTCAACCCTCCGCATATATTTCATAGGAAAAAAAGATACAGGTACTTACTACTGTGCTGGGTGGTACACACAGTCCTCTGTGGGTAGGACTCACAGTCCTAGAACTGTGGAGACAACTCACACAGGATCCCCACCTTGGATTCGTGCCCACCCACATCCTTCCCAACAGTGGCAACTGCAACCAGCACCCGCCTCCCCAGCTGGGCTCCTGGCCTCGGCCTCACCTTGTCTGCAGCTCTTCTTCAGCTTCCCAGGAAGCCACGTTGGCTTATGCTTGCACATCAGCTTCCAGCTGATTCCAGGAATTGTGCTTCCAAAGCTTCATTTGACAGTATGTCCCAACTAATTAAAGTCTTGTCTGGGGACTCAGAGCACACAGTCTATGCCACTGTCCATCATCTCACCACCCAGTTTCAGGTTGAGAGGGGGAAGGGATGGCTGGAGCCATTATTATCACACTAGGGGCCCAGCGCGCAAATTCGTGTACCTTGAAAAGAACTGTGGGCCCAGAGGCTGTGGTGGGCACAGGGGTGGGTCATGGCCAATCCTCCGTGCCCCTGCATGGCCTCTCCCACTGCAGCCCCCTGTCCCCTGTCTGCCAACATCCCGCTCCTGCACTGACAGTACCAGCCATGCTCACCCCTGCTGAGGCGCAGAGTGATTGGGGCCAGCACCAGCAGTGGGTGTGAGCGGGGACAGTGCCATCAGTGATTGTGAGCAGCAGCTGCTGACCCAATCACCCCTCAGGAGCAGGGGGAGGTGGACAAACCCTCAGGGGCAATTAGGGCCGACAGCCACCGCTCACACCCACTGATAGTGCTGAGCAATCGAGTCAGGCACCAGGCGCTGGCAGCGGGTGCAAGCAGTGGCTCCAGTGCTGGCAGTGGGTGTGAGCAGAGCCGTCACTGGCAGCAGGTGCAAGCAGTGGCTGCCAGCCTGGATTGCCTCTCAGGAGCAGGGGGAGGTGGAGAAACCCTGAGGGGTGATTGGGGCCAGCAGCCACCACACGCACCCGCTGACAGCACCGAATGATCAGGGCCAGCGCCAGGCACTGGCAGCAAGTGCGAGTGGGCCATTGCTGGCAGCAGGTGTGAAAGGTAGGCAGGACAGTGGAGCATGGGAGCAAAAAATTTTCAGTAACCAACAGAGGCTAGCCCAAATGACAGCGACCAGTGCCCCACCTTGGTCTGGCACCTCTGCTCACCTGTCCACCTTCCTGCCATGCTCAGAGGGAGATAATAATACCACTACCTCTCAAGATTGATATCTACACAAACAAAAGAAAATATGCAAATTGACTGTACCTTTGTGACACCCACCAGCCAATCAGGAGTGAGTATGCAAATTAGCCCAACAAAGCTGGCAGGTTAATTTGCATATGCAGGCGCCAAGCTGTTGGGGGCAGGGCGGGATGCTTGCACCTCTCCAGGCCTCTAGGCAGCATGGGAAGGTGGAAAGGCGGCTCCAGCTGGAGCAAAGGTGGTGCCAGCAGCCAGGGGAAGGAAGGCCCATTCTTGCACAAATCTTCGTGCATCGGGCCTCTAGTATGTTGTATAAATAAAATAATACAAGAAAACTTTTACAGAAGTATCAACAAATTCTCAAAGTAGGATTGGACTCACATAATCTAGCTCCAGAGTCTGACCTATAGATGATAACAGGATGAAAGAAGTGCTGTGCATTGTTCCTACACCCATGGAGAAAACAAAACTGAATTTAGTGAAACATTCGCTGACACAATCTAATGCTTCGCACTTAATATGTGACCAGGATTGGAGTGATCTGGAGTCTTCACAGAACACATAAAATGGCAATAAGTTATCAGTTTGTTTTTTAAAATATAAAATAAAAATGTTATCCTTTCATAATGCACCTCTGAAATAATTGTGAAACTGATGCCTGCCCTTTAATCCATGCATTCTTCTTATCCAGTACATCCTGGGTCCCACAGAAACAATATGGATGTCACCTTGCCCCTGTGGCATACACACTCCCTTATCCATTTGATAATTTCTAAGATCATGGCAACATATGCATCCACACCACCTCCTCTTCTAAGGACCCTGGTTCCAGTTATCAATGCAGGGAGGCCATTGGACAAAAGACGGAGATTGACAGGAAAGGCTGACATGGAATCAGCCTCTCGGCCTTGCTCCTCCACCTTTGATGCATGCAGCCTTTTGTGAGTCCATCCTGTCCCTGGGATTCCTGACCATCATATTCTCCCAGTGTGCACCACAATAGGTTTCTTAAACCGACATAAGGCCTTACTGCTTATCTAATCTTTTAATAGGAGAAAAGGAAAAGGGAAAGACCTGAGAGAAACACAAAGAATCTGAGAACATGAGCCCTTTCAGCAGGAAAGTACAGACAAGCTTGTCAATATACCGCTGCTACCTTCTTCACATGGTTGTCTCATGTAGTCCCCAAAGGGCCTCCTAGAGCAGTGGTGAGGTGCTGACAGTGAGGCACTCCTGTGCTCAGAGCGGAGAAGAAAACTCTCCAGCAGCTTTTTATATGTCAGGCTAAATGGTGAATAACCGGGATAGAGACACCATATTTACATTGCACTCAAGAACAGAATATTAAACAGCCTTTGAAAACAATATTTTATGGATTGATTAATAAAATAAAAAATATTTACAATATAACATAAAGAAAAATTAATGAGTGTACAATAATCTCTTAACAATAAGATTGTTTGTGTTGACAGTATTATAATAAAAGGGGGAAGTGAATCCTACAATTTGTGAGAGTGATTATTATCTGAAGGACTAGATGGCTTTATTTTTTCTATGTACTTTGATTAACTTTACATATTTTTCTTAATGAGCTAATACAGTTTTACAAAAATATTTAACAAAGTAATTATCACTTGTATGATAATAATACTAACAAGACTTTATGATATCATTGAAGACTCATGATGGACCAGATCCTAATATTTGAGTGTTTGGGCATTACCCTCATGTAATGTTATAATGGAAGCTTCTGAATAGCTCTAAAAGATACTTATGCAGGCAAGGTACATATGTACAAAGTAAGGTATGAAGCTCAAGTAAGTCAACAAATGTTAGGTAAGGGTAAGGGAATAGGAATGTGTTTATGTTTTGTCATTAAATAATATTTATATAGATTATTAAAAGACCTCAATATTGCTCACAATGATAAATTAACAAAAAGAAGAGACTATAAAGACAAATATTCAAATCCTACGTTAAAATGTTTATTTATATGTAATCCCAAGCAATCTTATATCTATTCATAAATAAGTAAAGAGAAATACAAAGTAAAAGTATTGAATGGGTGCCTTTTGCTGTCATGTTTTATAGGATTTTACTCAGACTTTTTTTAATGAGCATCTGTTACTTATCTGATTTCTCCTGTCTCCCAGATCTGGGCCTTTGAATGAGTCACTTCTCTTTGCCACTGTCCTCAATGCCAAATGGAGTTTATCATAAGAGCTACCTCACAGCACTGTTGCTGAGAGGACTGAATAAGTAAGTAAACATTTAGAAAAATGCCTTACAAATAACAATTCCTCAATGGTTATTAAATGCCACATTAGTTTTAAAACTTATTATTACATATTAAACATAATATAGCTGTGAAAGTACTCCTGCATGTGGGATAATTATGTTCATGAGACAGCTCCAAGGTCCACAGTGAGAAGCTGAGTTCCTGGATTGCTCTATCTCCCAACTCTGCCAGCAACTGCAGTCCAGTCCCTTCATGGAGGCAGCAAGATTATAAATGAAATTTGATGACCTGAGCAATAATCTGTGTGGTGACATCTCAATTAATTTTTAAAAGCACTAAAGTACTTCCATGCTTCTGAATTTGGTATCCTATATAATAAAAGCCTAATATGCAAATTGTTCCCCTCCACCCAGAGTTCGACTGCTCACTATGACGTGCGCTGACCACCAGGGGGCAGTGCAGAACATGGTGGGCATTGGCAATGTGCTGTGACCTCTTGCAGGCTTCCTGGGGGGGGGGGGGTGGGGGGGGCGGTGACGGGGACTGAGGTGCAGTGAGAACACAGGGTGTCCACCGAGCACGCTCCACTCCCCTTGTTACCCTCCCCAGGGACATCAGGGCTCGTGTGCAGGGGAAGCCCCCTGCACAGGTGCCAGGCGCCCTTGAGGAGCCCACCCCGCACCCACACAGCATCTTCTGGGTTAGCCAGGCCACAGCCGCTGGGACCGCAGGGGCTGGTCAGGCTCCCCATGGCTTCCTGCAGGAGCTGGTCTGCGAGGAGGGCCGGGAGTAAGTACAATGACTGCCTGGCTTCCATGCGGTGCCACTGGGTGGCCCAGAGGCCCACACTGCTCCCCGGCCCGCAGTGTCCAGCCACACTTACCACTTCTCCATGTGAGGACTCGGGCACCGTGACTCAGGCGGAGGCCAGTGTAGGCCCAGAGGGCCAGGTGCTGCCCAGGGCCCAGAAGTCAGCTGTGGCCTGCCATTTCATGCCAGACGTTTGTGCTTTGATCGCTGGCCAGGCCTAGGGACCACACCTGCGCACGAATTTCATGCATTGGGCATCTAGTCTTAAATAATGTCGATGAGGTGTTTCAGTGTCTGATTTCTATGTTGTTGTGTAACAGAAAAATAAAGGTCAGGTTTTATACCCAAAGTCCTGAATCAATGGCATATCACAGAAAGATGGGCTTAGGCCAGTGATGGCGAACCTTTTGAGCTCATCTTGTCAGCATTTCGAAAAACCCTAACTTAACTCTGGTGCCATGTCACATATAGAAATTTTTTGATATTTGCAACCATAGTAAAACAAAGACTTATATTTTTGATATTTATTTTATATATTTAAATGCCATTTAACAAAGAAAAAACAACCCAAAAAATGAGTGTCATAGTTTCGCCATCACTGGCTTAGGGGCTGAACATAGCAGGTGAGTCTTCATATTTCTGAAGCAATGCCTCTATGACATGGTATTTCATGGGGAACAGCTGAATGGCTATGAGAACCATCCCGGCCCAACCCCAAGACAGACACGTTTTTCACAAAATATTTTCGTTCCAGATCATAAACTCTCTTGCCCAGTCTTCCCAGCACTTATGGGGCACAGGGAGCCCCAGAAATGATCATATCTGTAATAGGTCATGAAGAACCCCAAGGAACATCTGAGCCACCACTTGCTCTAAGAAACCAGAACCAGCCCCACCTCCTGCCTCAAGTCTGCTAACAGGGACCTCCGTGACTTACCTTCTCCCTGGGAGCTGCTTGGTGCACAGGATGCCACCACTGGAAGCTGTCATCTCCATCTCCCTCTGGGCCTGTGAGTTGTCCCCATCATTTCAGTCTACCAGACAGACCCAAGAAATTCTTTACTGTTACTTCTTTACATGCCATTTGTTCATGGAAGTTTATTTTTATTTTATTTTTGCTTGCAGTTGGCCTTGGGCAGTTAAAGTTGGAACAACCTAAACTATCAATTTCTTGGGCAAAGGGTGAGAGTGCCCAGATACCTTGCAAGGTGTCTTCTAACACCTTTAGCAACGATTACATTCACTGGTACCGGCAGAAACCAGATCAGAGTATAGAACATTTAATATATGTGGCCTCCACAGCCACTGTTTTTGGGAAGAACAACAAACTTATGGCAAGTAAATATTCTCAAACTTCCACTTCCACCTTGATAATAAATTTCTTAGAAAAAGAAGATGAGGCCGTTTACTTTTGTGCCTGCTGGACGGTCTACACAGCATTTGAGATGCCAGGATCACCTGCACAAGAACCATCATCAGTCTGTGCCCACCAACATCTTTCAATATGGGCAACCACAGAGGCTGCACAGCTGGGCCCCAGCCTGAGCCTCCCTCCTTACGGAACTTGAGTCATGTACTCTGTTGTTTGTAACCAGCTTCTGGGACCAGGAACTCAGCTAGAATGTGTAAAGAAAGCCCACTCAGCATGGCTCAGTGGTTGAGTGTTGACCTATGACCTATTAGGTGGTCGGCAAACTCATTAGTCAACAGAGCCAAATATTAACAGAACAACGATTGAAATTTCTTTTGAGAGCCAAACTTTTTAAACTTAAAATATATAGGTAGGTACATTGTGATTAACTTAATTAGGGTACTCTTAAGGCTTAGGAAGAGCCACACTCAAGGGGCCAAAGAGCCGCATGTGGCTCGCGAGCCGCAGCTTGCCAACCACTGACTAGGAGGACCTGGTTTGATTCCTGGTCAGGGAACATGCACTGGTTGCAGCTCAATCCCCAGCATAGGGAGTGCATGAGGCAGCTGATAAATGATTCTCTCCCATCATTGATGTTTCTATCTCCCTCCCTTCCCCTTCCTCTCTGAAATTAATAAAAATATATATTTAAAAAGAAGAAAGTGTAAAGCAAATGCTGACTTCAGAAATCTCAAAGGAAAACCTGACCCATTGCTTCCCCTCCCCACACTGACCTGGACAGCCTGAGTCCTCACTTTCCTGCCTCCTCCTTGGTGACACAGTCTGGCAGACAGCAGGATGTCCCTGTGGAAACATTCATATTTTTCTCACTCTAAGCTTGTGAGTTGCTTCTCAATTATATCAACATGGATCAGAGTTGAAAGAGATTTTTCATTGTTTCCTGTCTCTATGTCAGATGTTCAGGAGAATTTCCACTTTTTGTTTGCAACTGGACATGGGCAGTTACAGCTGGATCCACCTAATTGTCAATTTTCAGAACAGTACAAAAAGGGTTCATCTCTTGTATGATGTCCACTGAAGCCTTTGACAATACAGTTATAGACTGGTATCAATAGAAACCAAACCAAATTAGGACACAATTGAAGTTAATAATCTCAACAAAACCCCTGCTCCAGTTCAATTAGCTAAGAAAAGCAACAAATTTGAGGTAAGAAAAAGTTTTCAAAAATCTACTTCAGCCCTGACCATAAACGTCACAGTCAAACATGTGGGCATTGACTACTGTGCTGGTGGGACCCACAGCACTAGAGGTGCCAAGTTGCCCAACAACAGCCTCTTCCGGGTGTGTGCCCCACCCAGCCTTCCTTCAAGGTGCAAACACAGCTAACCCCTGCCTGGGCCTCCAGCCTCCACCTCGCCTTCTCTGCTGCACCTCTGAGTTCCCAGGAAGCCAACGGTGTTCCTCACACATTAGGCCCCACCTTGAGCAGGAGGCATCTCTGACCATGATGTTCCCAAATCTTCATTTAAACTACTTCCTTGTGAATTAAAGTCTCATTGTGGAATGAGTAGACACAGGCCCAATTGATCATATCACCATCCAAAGACCTCCACTAACAGAGTGACTCATGCTGAGGGAGGAATCACTGTGCACCAGCATGCCTAGATATGGTACATACACATTACCACATATAATTATCGTCACACCCCAGAAATATAATCATTATTTACCCATTTAAAAGATAAAGACATTAAAGCTCTAAGAATTTAAATGTTTGATCAAAGACAAGAGGTCCATGTATTTTTAACTGGATCATGAGACTCCCTTGAAAACATAAACATCACAATTCAATAAGAAGCAAAATACTCGAGGTAAATCTGGGATGGAGCAAATATCCTCTTGCTGGGGGAGGAGGAAGATAGTTCCTCACTTCACATTCGTGGCTGTAGGAACATGATGTCAGCAGAAAGGAGGTCACAGCCATTGGGGCCATTAGGTGTGCCTACCCTTCTGTGAGTAACCCTTGATTCTGCTTATGCACCAGACTGAGAATGGGTCAAGGGAAAGAACAGCTAATAATCTGCTGCTGTCAGAGAGATCTCTGTTCGTGTTCTCAGTTCTCTGCACATATGAACTTCTTCAACCTTCCTTTCTTACTATGAGGTCTCTTCCATTATTACTATGAGCCCCATTTTACTCATGAGGTAATTGAGATATTTATTCTGCATCCCAGCAACCTATCAAGACACACAGCTGATATGAAGCAAAGTAGGGTTGGACCCATCTAATCTAGTTCCAGAGTCTGACCTCTAGATCATAAGAGGATAAAAGAAGTGCTGTGCATTGTTCCAACACCCATGGAGAAGACAAAACTGACCTTGGTGAAACATTTTCTGATAAAATGTACTATTTTATACTGAATCACATGATCAGGATTTGAGTGATGGGAGTCTTCACAGAATACAAAAAAATGTCAGTAAGTTATCAATTTGTTTTTTAAAATATAAAATAAAAATTTTGTCCTTTCATAATGCACCTCTGAAATAATTGAAACAAATGACTGCACTTTAATCCATGCATTCTTCTTATCCAGTACATCCTGGGCCCCCACAGAAAGAATATGGACGTCACCTTGCTTCTGTGGCATACACATTACCTTATCCATTTGATCATTTCTAAGGTGGTGGCAACACATGCATCCACACCACCTCCTCTTCTAAGGACCCTGGTTCTAGTTCTTAATGCCAGGAGGCCATTTTACATTACACTCAATGGATAGACTATTATGCAGCCATTGAAAACCATAATTTATGGATTGATTAGTAATATTAAAAAATATTCACAGTATAACATAAAGAAAAATTAATGAGTATATAGTAACCTCTCAACAATAAAGCTGTACTGATATCAGAAAAATAAAAGGGGGAGGGAATTCTCCAAAACAGTGAGAATTGTATTCCTGAGGGACCAGGTGGCTTTATTTCTTCTATGCATTTTGATTAACTTTACATATTTTATTAAATGAGCTCACATGGTTTTATCATAAACACTAGAGGCCTGGTGCACAAAAATTTGTGCCCTGGCAGGGGGTGGGGGGGTGTCCCTCAGCCAGACCTGTGCCCTCTCACGGTCTGGGAACCCTCGGGAAATAACCACCTGCTGGCTTAGGCCAGCTTCCGGGTGATAGATGGCAGGCCCGAATCCCACGCTGGGTCACAGATGGCAGGCCCTCTGCTGCGCCACCCCGCCCTGCTGCCTGCTGCACACGGCAGGCCCGGCGGGCGGCAGGGCAGGGCAGGGCAGGGTGAGAGGCAAGCAGATTGTGATCTGCCATACCCCACGCTGCCGGCCACAGGGCCGTGCACACAGACAGCAGGCAGGCAGCTTCTGGGGTTGCACAGTGGCGCCTGGATGGCAGCTGGCGCTGGCGGCTCGTGCTGTCCCGCCCTGCCTACAGTATGCAAATTAACTGCCATCTTTGTTGGCGGTTAATTTGCATATCTCAATGATTAGCCAATGGGAGGTGTAGGGAAGGTATGGTTAATTACCATGTTTGTCTATTATTAGATAGGATACTTAGCAAAGTAATTTTCTCTTGTTTGATAATAATGCTAATAAGACTTCATGATATCATTGATCACTCTTGATACGTCAGGTACTAATATTCGAGCGTTTGGTTGTAATGTAATGTGTAATAGAAGTCTCTGAATAGCTCTAAAAGACACATATAACCCGGTGGCATGGCTCAATGGTTGAGCATTGACCTATGAACCAGGAGGTCAGGGTTTGATTCCCAGTCAGGGCACACATTTTGGTTGCGGGCTGAATCCACAGTAGGGAGCTTGTTGAGGCAGCCGATCAATGATTCTCTCTTCCCATTGATGTTTCTATCTCCCCCTTCCTTCCTCTCTGAAAAAAGAAAAAAAAGATACGTATACAGCCAAGGAACATATGTGCAAAGAGAGATATGAAGTTCAAATAAGCCAACAAATGTCTGATAGGGTTAGTGGTATAGGAAGGTGTTAAACAATCTTTGGTTATTTTATAACACATTGATTATTGAAACACCTCCATATTGATGAAAACAAAAGTTAGCCAAAAGAAGAGAATATAAAGACAAATATTCAAATCTTACTAAAAATGTTTATTTATATATAATACCAAGTAATTCTATTTCAATTCATAAATAAGTAGAGAGAAATAAAAAGTAAAATTATAGAAGAGGTGCCTTTTACTGTCATTTTTTATATCATTTTACTCAGACTTTCTTTCATGAGCAACTGTTACCTATGTGATTTCTTCTGTCTCCAAGATCTGGGTCTTTGAATGAGCCACTTCTCTTTGCCACTGGTTGAGAGGATTAAATAAATAAGAAAACATTTAGAGTAATATCTTACAAATAACAATTCTTCAATAGATATTAAATGCCACAATAATTTAAAAGCTTATTATGGTTATTATTACATATTAACCATAATATAGCTGTGAAAATACTCCTGCATGTGGGATAATTATATTCATGAGACAGCTACAAGATCCAGAATGAGAAGCTGAGTTCCCGGATTGCTCTGTCTCCCAACTCTGCCAGCAACTGCAGTTCAGTCCCTTCATGGAGGCAGCAAGATGATAAATGAAATTTGGATGCCCTGAGTCGTAATCTGTGTGGTGACATCTAATTCATTTTAAAAAGCACAAAAGTACTTCCATGCTTCTGAATATGTCAATGAGGCATTTCAATGTCTGATTTCTGTGTTGTTGTGTAACAGAAAAATAAAGGTCAGGTTTCATACCCAAGTCCTGAATCAATAGCACATCACAGAAAGATAGGTGTAGGGACTGAACACAGTAGGTAAGTCTTAATATTTCTCAAGCAATGTTTCTATGACATAGTATTTCATGGGGAACAGCTGAGTGGCTATGAGAGCCAACCCTGCCCAGCCCCAAGATGGACACATTTATCCCAGAATATTTTCTTTCCAGATCATGAACCCTCTTACCCAGCACTTATGGGACACAGGGAGCCCTAGAACTGGTCATATCTGTAGCAGCTCATGAAGAACCACGGGAACATCTGAGCCACCACTTCTGAGAAACCAGAACCAGCCCCGCCCCTGCCACTGGTCTGCGAACAGGGACCTCAGTGTCTTCCCTTCTTCCTGGGAGCTGCTTGGTGCACAGGATGCCACCACTGGAAGCTGTCATCTTCCTCTCCCTCTGGGCCTGTGAGTTGTCCCCATCATTTCAGTCTACCAGACAGACCCAAGAAATTCTTTACTGTTACCTCTTTACCTGACATTTGTTCATGGAATTTATTTTTATTTTTTGCAGTTAGCATTGGGCAGTTAAAGTTGGAGCAACCTGAAATATCCATTTCCAGGGCAAGGGGTGAGAGTGCCCAGATACCTTGTAAGGTGTCCTCTGGCACCGTTATCAGTGATTCCATTCACTGGTACCGGCAGAAACCAGATCAGGGTATGGAACATTTAATGTATGTTGTCTCCACAACTGTTGTTGGTGGGAAGAACAACAAGCTTATGGCAAGTAAAGATTTTCACACTTCCACCTCCACCTTGAGAATAAATTTCTTAGAGAAAGAAGATGAGGCTGTGTACTTCTGTGCCTGCTGGACTGGCATACACCCCATTAGATTTGCCAGGATCACCTGCACAAGAACCATCTTCAGGTCTGTGCCCACCCACATCCTTCTCAATATGGGCAACCACAGAGGCTGCACAGCTGGGCCCCAGCCTGAGCCTCCCTCCCCACAGCACCTGTCATGTACTTTTTTGTTTGTAACCAGCTGCTGGGACCAGGAAGCTAGCTGGAAATTGTAAAGCTCATGCTGACTTCAGAAATCTCAAAGGATAGAGGCTTCTTGTATCTACTGACAGAACAAGTGTTCTATGATGGGGACAGCTCTTTAGGCCTCACTGACACTCACAGAGAGGCCGGCCCTGGCCACGCTGCTGCTCCCCCTCCCTCTCCTCTGCTTTCTTTTTTTCCAGAGTTCCAACCAACATGAAATATACCAGACACTTCATATTTTCATTAGTTTACTATCCTATGTCTCCTCCTCTAGACTATGCACCATGAAGTAGGGTTTGTGGCTGTAGGTACTTAATAATTTTATTTATTTATTTTTGAAAGAGCCAGTGTTATTCATTCGCTGTGAATAAATTAAGTGGAGGTAGACTGTGGTAGGGACCTGGTACTGGGTGGGGGACATTCCACTCTCCATCTGGTACTCAGGAGCCCCAATCTCTGCCTAAACTGCAGGGAAAAACACCTCAGCACAAAGTAAGAGGTGCATGGAGTGGGAGCCCAGTCCTTCCTGACATCCTGGCCCAAACAGCAGAGATTCCCTAAGACCTATGTGCTTTGCCCTCCACTCCACTGTGACCAGAGGTGTGAGGCCACCAAAGAGAGTGGGTTCCTGGCCTGTATATTGGGTTGCAGACCTTCTGCACCTGACTTGCAGCCAGAGCCTGCCTGCTCACAGCACCCAGAGCTCACAGTGGAGCAGCCCACCCCCCACCCAACTTCATATAATCTTGGCTGCAAAGGGAGAAACCTTCCAATTCATTTGAATTCAAATCCATTCAAACCAGAAGGTGCTGAGAAACTGTATATTTTAAAATAACCTCTCTGGGCACCATCTCACACCTAAGACAAAGAGCAAATCTGTGCAGAGGGAGCATAACTTTACAAAAAGAAGCAGATGGGGAGGGAGGGCCCTTCCTCCAGGCTGAGATTCCCCAGAGCAGGCTGAAAGCTGTGCGGGGCACTCGCAGAGAGGGTGGTCCCGCTGAACAAGGGCTCCTAGCCCCCCAAGGCTGCCCCTCCCTGAGAGTAACAACCCAACATGTTATTGGACATCAGGGCCCAGGAAGACATGGACAGGAGTTTGCAGGAAAGAAAGGGTTTATTTTAAGAAGTGGCCCATGCCCAGAGACACAGGTGAGGTAATGCTCAAAGGCCTGGGTCCCTGATGGTTTCCAGGGGATGGGTTCTATGGGGGAAAAATCACTAATCATGGTGATTAAAGGAGTTAGGGTCATGGTCAAGGGTATGGTCTCTACTTATTGGTCCAGGATAGTTTAGAGCAGTGGTTCTCAACCTTGGCTGCACATTAGAATCACCTGGGAATCTTTTTAAAATCCTGATTTCTGGGCCTCATCCTTTGGAAATTCTGTTTCTTTGTTATGGGGTGAGGTTACAACATTAGTAACAAAGAAACAGAATTTCTGGCAAATGGGGCCCAGAAATCAGGATTTTAAAAAATTCCCAGGTGATTCTAATGTGCAGCCAAGGTTGAGAACCGCTGGCTTAGGGGGATAGTTAATCAGTGTATCTGGTACAGATGTCACTTGACCAAAACTCTGTCTCTGGAGTCAACACACCTGATGCTGTTTCCTAAGATGATTTGACACCAACCACAACCTCATGGTCCTGAGAGCTTCATGATTAAGGGAGCAGTTGTGCAGGGGAGAAGGAGGCAGGTGAGTCAGGGTGCAGGATGAGACCAGTTTTCCTCAAAAGGAGAGAAAGGAGAAAAAGTCATATTAAAGAAATAAAGTTTCGAATAATAGCCTATGTGGCTCAGTGGTTGAGCCTCAGCCTATGAACCATGAGGTCACGGTTGGATTCCCGATCATGGCACATGCCCAGATTGCGGGTTCAGTTCCCAATGTGGGGCGTGCAATTGGCAGCCAATCAATGATTCTCTCTCATCATTGATGTTTCTATCTCTCCTTCTCTATTCCTCTCTGAACTCCATAAAAATATATTTACAAAAAATAAAGTTTCTGCACGATGCAAAAACTGTATCAATCTCTATAATTTCTACTTTATGTGAAGCCAGAAGTCATCCCCTGCAAGCTCTTCAGTTTCCCCTACAATCTCCTGAGCATTTTCTATGCATCTGGGACTGGGATATATATGATCTGATCACCTCATCCAGCTAGTCTCTATGCAACCCCATAAAATTCCTTTTTACAGATAAGGAAAAAGAGGTGAAATAATTTATCCAGGACTACACAGCTACCGTGTTCTTTTAGGGCATTTCAAGTCTCTGTCTTTTGGAAGCTCTGGGTGAATTGCTCCACGGATACTTCAGAGGGTGGGCACTGCTTTGGGCAGGGCTGTGGTTCCATGAGACTTGTGTGTAGCCAGACATGGCTTCCTCCTCCCCCATCTAATGGCCCTTAGATGTGCAGCCTGAAAAGTGATCTCAAATACCAGCTCTGCTTTCCCCAGTCCTCCTGATCTTCTCCTTTTGGCTAATGTGAACCTCACCAACGACACTTTGGCCACACACACATCAGAGGCAAACCAGCTCTGCCCTAAGGCTACATTTGCCAGTTAAATGGTTGTTCATTTTGCCAATTTATAGAAACACTACATTTAGTTAGAACATTTGCCAGTTAAATGGTTGTTCATTTTGCCGATTTATAGAAACACTACATTTGGTTAGAATGTACAGTACTAAATGTAGCCAGGGCTCAATTAATGTCTGTTGAAGTGAGATTAATATTTTTATTATTATTGATGGGTTCACATTACCTAGTGAGTGGGTGATTTTGTATAGATGGCTGCCCAAAATATCGTGATCATTTTGGCTCAACTTATTTTCTTCCACTCATGAAGTGGGAGAGACACATTCACTCTGCCATAATAGAAGCAACATTATATTATCTAATTAATGCTGAATAAAATCTTCAAAATCACCATTTTCACAGTAAAATTCCTAGTACTGTGGGAAATGTGATGTCTGTTATCTAGAAGTCATGTAAAAATCATAATTCAAAAATTATTAGGCCCTGACTGGTTTGGCTCAGTGGATAGAGCGTCAGCCTGTGGACTCAGGGGTCCAAGGTTTGATTCCAGTCAAGGGCATGTACCTTGGTTGCGGGCACATACCCAGTGGGGGTGTGCAGGAGGCAGCTGAACGATGTTTCTCTCTCATCAATGTTTCTAACTCTCTATTCCTCTCCCTTCCTCTCTGTAAAAAATCAATAAAATATATTTAAAAATTATTAGGCCCACCTGGAAATCCAAGCTGCCTGTTTTCCCAGGGGGCTCTTTACTTTCCACCCAGAGAATGGGTTCAGAGAGGTAGCCCGGGTTAAAGGAAGGGGCATAACATTGGAGTGGTCACCTCTAAAAGTTGGAATCATGGGTTATTTTTCTATGTCATTCTTGTACTCCCTAAGTTTTGTAATACAAAACTTTCATTACTTTTGAATTTTATTTTAAAATTTATTTTTAAAAAGAATTCATTTCTTTCATAGTATTAAAAATATCTCTGCATATTATTGAGCAATTAGAGACAACACGTGAAATTTGATGTTTAGAAAGGCCTGTAATGGACTTTTCTTGACCACTTTTTCTCCCCTCTTTTCTAACAACTTTTGTTTCTCTTACAAAAACAAAATCTTGGGGTTTTTTTCTAATTCCCGCTGTGCCCATCGGCCAAGTTAAAGATTATTTCAATGCTTGGGGTGCTCAGGGTAGTTTTTTTGGCTTGCGTAGATCTTATTCCCTCCACAGTATGAATATGAAATATCAGAAAGTGGCAACAATAGTCTTGTTATTAACACTCTCTATGTCTTTCTTGCTTTCTTTACTTTTGTCCAGATGCAGGTGCAGAATGAGATTGTCATAAGGAGAATTGCACACATTCTTGCACACGATCAAGCTTTCCCTCAGCAAGGTTTTTTGGCACTTTTATTGCCTGAGAACATGATCCTCTAACTTTCTTGGAAGGTTGGCAGAAAATCAGCCTCATGTGATCTTCACCTGGAGAGGGAAGAGAAGGGAGACTTTCAACTAGGACTCCATGCGTCCCCTACTTTAGGGTCATGGATTCCTCACCCAGTCAGAGGACAAGAGTGGATGGTGAGGGGCAGAAAGTGTAGACTCCACCGAGGGTCTTCTGTTTTCCCCTCTAGATCCACTTTCCATGTTTCTCCACCTGCTATGTGCCCAGGAGGCCACCCCTTACAGGCTACACTAATGGGCATTTTTGCTCTCTGATTTCATATAATTTTGATCAATGGAAGTTGAATTTCAATGAAATCATGACTGTGTCACCTGACAAAAGTATCCCTTCCATGGAATTTCCAAGCCTGTGGATCCAGGGCCCTGGGAAAAAAAGGAAACAAAATCCTCCAGTGGGTAAATTGGTAAAGAAGAGAATGGCCACTTCCACATCCACCTCTTGGTTCCTGGACATAAGCCTTCTGGCTATGGGGTGGATGGCACTCTATATTGGCCACTAGGGGGAGGATACAGCCAACCCAAGACCATCTGTCAGGGGGGAAACCCTAACCACAGTCCCTTCCACCTCCAGTCTCCCGCTGGTGCTCCTATTAACTGCTTCCAAACAGCAACAGGAAGGTAAGGAAAACCATGAACTCAGTCCATGGGATCCCATTCATAAGGCACAAGAGAAGGTAAAGAGCCATGGAGAGTCCATTACTAAGTGTAAAGTAGTGAAGCATTCCCAGCTCTACATAGAGCACACACACACTGGTGCTGGATTTTAGGATCTGGAAGGAAATGTCTGGCAGTGATGGAGGTGCACGGACCAGGGTCTGGGGTGACTATGGCTGCCCAAGCAGAGGCAGCACCCATACCCCAGAGCCAAGCACTGGAAGCAGCACTGGGCCAGGCTGCAACATTGATGTCCCTCTCCTCCTCCTCCTCATTCCCATGACATGGGAAGGAGCTCAGAATATCAGGTGAACTGAAAGAACACACAACCCTGCACACGTTCAATATACTGTAGTCCACAAAATCATACTGCTATCCACATACATGCAAAGAAGAAATCTAGACATTAACACCATACAGATAATAGATCTGGTCTTGTGATATAATTAAGGTGTTTTTATATTTATCTTTACCTTGTTTCTCTAAGTTTCTTCAATAAGCATCTGTACCAGCATGTCCAAAGGTGCCCCCAAGGCCCCTTCACATTCATGCCAAAGAGCTCTGTGGAGACCAGGAGCCTTTTCTGGAGACCAGGAGGCCCACAGAAAAGAGTAACCTCAGACCAGCAGCCAGGAGGGAAGGCCCAAGGTCCTGCCTGACCCACCACTTCCTTTTCTCTCCCCAGTTAGGCCACACCCACTTGCCACTGACTTGAGGCGCCCTGCCACCAGGTCTCCACTTTCTGCCTTCTCTTGGAGGACACCGCCTGTCCACAGGATGCCACTGCTGGAAGCTTTCACCTTCTTGTCCTTCCGGGCTCGTGAGTCACAACCCTTGACCATTTCAGTCTACATGAGTGAGCAAAGAAATTCTTTAATGTTTCTTATGTGATCAGAAGTTCATTGGAAATTCTCTTCTTTTGCATACAGTTGGCCTTGGGTTATCTACATTGGAGCAGTCCCAGCTATCCATTACCACAGAAATGGGGGAAAGTGTTGACATAGATTGCAAGATAACAAGCACCAATTTTGAAAAGGACATCATTCACTGGTACCGGCAGAAACCGAATCAGGCTTTGGAGCATCTGATTTATGTGAGCTCCACAAAAGTCCCTGCTCGAAGCCATGTAGATGGAAAGAGAAACAAAGTTGAGGCAAGAAAGAATTCTCAACTTCTCACTTCAACCCTCCGCATATATTTCATAGGAAAAGAAGATACGGGTACTTACTACTGTGCTGGGTGGTACACACAGTCCTCTGTGGGTAGG
This sequence comes from Myotis myotis, assembly GCF_014108235.1. NCBI lineage: Eukaryota > Metazoa > Chordata > Mammalia > Chiroptera > Vespertilionidae > Myotis > Myotis myotis. Next base: position 11,050,110 of record NW_023416315.1, read on the forward strand.
ACTCACAGTCCTAGAACTGTGGAGACAACTCACACAGGATCCCCGCCTTGGATTCGTGCCCACCCACATCCTTCCCAACAGTGGCAACTGCAACCAGCACCCGCCTCCCCAGCTGGGCTCCTGGCCTCGGCCTCACCTTGTCTGCAGCTCTTCCTCAGCTTCCAGGAAGCCACGTTGGCTTATGCTTGCGCATCAGCCTCCAACTGATTCCAGGAATTGTGCTCCCAAAGCTTCATCTGACACTATGTCCCAACTAATTAAAGTCTTGCCTGGGGACCGAGCGCACACAGTCTGTGCCACTGTCCCTCGTCTCACCACCCAGTTTCAGGCTGAAAGTGGGGAAGGGATGGCTGGAGCCATTATTATTGCTTATACTGAAGACAACCCCTTAGCAAAATCACTATTATTGGTCCGTTTTACAACTAAAGAACTTAAGCTTGGATAATTTCGGCTTAATGATCAGCCCAAGACAACAAGTCCATGCTTTTTGAACTGGACTGTGACACTACACTGTGAAGTTTAAAGATTGCAATTATGTAAGTCAACACTAGGCTATCTCCAGTAAATTAGGGATGGAGCAGTGCCATTTTTCTGGGAGGTGTGGGGAAAAGGTTTCTGTCAGCATGATGTCATCAGAGCAGAGTTCCCAATTCACCGGGGCCCTTACATGAGCCCACTCAATCGGGTAACCCTTGATTTTGCCTGTGAAAGAAGGGAGAGAACCTGCCAGAATCAGGAGAACTAACAGTGTGTGTTGGGGGGAGGGAGAGAATGTGTGTGAATCGCCAATTAATTTTCTCAATTCTTTTAACATATTCGCTCCTTTAACTCTGTAAATCTGTTCCGTTATCAAGCATATTTGACTCATGAGGTAGGTGAAGTACTAAGTGATTCAGTCACTTGTCCAAGGCACAGGCAGTGGTATGTAGCTTGTTGGCAGAATAGAGTAGGGACCCAGATAATCTGGCACCTCTTGACTATTACACTAGAACTGTTCTTAATTACAAGACAGTAAAAGAAAGAACATATTACTCCCATCCCCTTAGGGGAGACAGACTAATCATAATGGAACCTTGACTGATACAAATTATTATTGTGCACTGAAGTATGTGCCCAGGATTTGAGTGATTAGGTGTCTTTACAGAATAAATTAAATGCCAATAGATTATCAATTGACTTTTCAATATAAAAAATGTTTTCATTATACACTTCTTTTTAAGAGAGAGAGGAAGGGAGAAGGATAGGAGATAGAAACATGGATCAGCTGCCTCCTACATGCCTCCTATTGGGGATGGAGCCTTGGTTCATGGGTCAATGCTCAACCACTGAGCCACACCATCCAGGCTGGGCCTTTCTTTCTTCCTTTTTTTTTTTTTTTTAAATATATTTTTATTGGCTTCAGAGAGGAAAGAGAGGGAGAGAGAGATAGAAACATCAGTGATGTGAGAGAATCATTGACCGCCTGCCTCCTGCACACTGCACACTGGGGATCAAACCCACAGCCCTGGCAAATGCCCTGGCCATCTAACCGGGACCTCCTGTTTCATGGGTGGGTGCTCAACCACTGAACCACACAGGCCGGGCTAGCCTTACTTTATTTTTCTAAAAGTGATGTCTGTAGTGGGCTTCTTATAAGAAAATAGGTATTTCCTTGCAAGTTCCCTATATATACACTGTTCACTTTAATTAAAATTTACCCAAATAAAACCAACATATTTATTCTCTCTAGTCCCTATTTCAATGATTCGCAGTCTATTTTTTTTTAATTTGGAGATGGACTGAAAGAGAAAAAAGAGTAACCCTTTCAGGCCAGGCGGACACAGAGATGGGATTAGACATGTGATCGCTCAGCCCTTCTCTCACTTCTGGTGGGCAATTATTTCTTTGATTCACATGGAGACAACAGTACTTATGATCATGACTCTCAAAAACATTGTCTTCTTGAGCCTAAACAGAAGCTTCCTAATCCTCCACATTTTTATTCGAGCAAAATAGAGACCAGAACTTAAGTGGAGCACACCAAATGTGAGAACATGAGCCCTTTCCAAAAGGAATACATGACAGTGTAGATCCTCTCAAAATATCCTTGCTCATCTTTTGCATGTATTTTCATAATTTATGTACAGAAGAGCAGTGTACCTTCACAATCCAGAATCTTCAGAGGGACATATATCAGGAGATAAAAGTTATATCAGCTTTTCAATATTATCCTTAAAAAAATTAATGACAAATTCAACGGTGAACAAAGAGAATGAAGCAAGTAATTTATGTTGCATTCAAATGATAGAATATTATGAAGCCATTAAAATAGCATTCTTGAATATTTATTAAATACATTTAAATATCAAAAAACACATAAAGTACTAATGAGAATACATTAAATCTCAAATACATAAATGTTTAATTGTTGGAAGAAAAAATAAAAGGAAATACTTGTATAGTAAGAGAGAGTGTGCTTTTTTGCTGTTAGAGTGGATGGTTTGGTTAATTCTTCATACTTTTCTTAATTTTATATTCTTTCAAAAAAGAGACTAGGAGAATTTTTATAATTAAAAATTATTTAAGAAGTTAATTTTCTCAATAAAAGAAAAATACAACTTAGAAACATCAAACAGGCCTTATTATGTGCCAAACAGCATTGTCTATACTTTGTGTTCATTCTCACTCTCAGTTGTTAATGAAAAGTTCTTAGTCTATGAACGATATTCATTTAGGCAATTGTAGATGAAGAAACTGAGACACAGAGTGATTAAATAATTCAGCCAGGGCCAGAAAGGGTAAGTGAGTAGCCAAGAGGGTGCATATTTTAATAGGTCATTTTTTTAAAAGTATGTGTTTATTGATTTCAGAGAGAGGAAGGGAGAGGGAGAGCTAGAAACATCAATGATGAGAATCACCAATTTACTGCCACCAACACGCCCCCTACTGGGGATTGAGCCCGCAGCCGAGGCATACGTCCTGACCAGGAATCAAACATGACCTCCTGGTTCATAGGTCAACACTCAACTACTGGCCATAGGTCATTTATAATAATATTCACATATAATTTTTAAGGACCTGATATATTTTTAAAATATAAAGTTAACTACAAAAGAATATAAAACTGTATTAATAAAATTTAATATAAAAATAGTTAACGCATTTTACTTTAAATTTTAAAATATTTTTAAAAATGTATAAGGACCCAAGCAAACATGTTACTTGGTATAAATGTGTGGGGGGAAATAGTTAAAAGTAAATGATGAAGTCCTTTATTTTCAACATTTTATAATACACGGAAAGCTTTAAAACTGTGTCAACAAATTCTCAAAGTAGGATTGGACTCACGTAATCTCGCTTCAGAGTCTGGCCTCTAGATCATAAGAGGATAAAAGAAGTGCTGTGCATTGTTCCTACACCCATGGAGAAAACAAAACTGACCTTGGTGAAACAACACAATCTATACTTTGCACTGAATCATGTGACCAGGATTGGAGTGATCTGGCGTCTTCACAGAACACATAAAATGTCAATAAGTTATCAGTTTTTTAAAATATAAAATAAAAATTTTGTCCTTTCATAATGCACCTCTGAAATAATTGTGAAACAAATGACTGCCCTTTAATCCATGCATTCTTCTTATCCAGTACATCCTGGGCCCCCACAGAAACAATATGGATGTCACCTTGCCCCTGTGGCATACACACTCCCTTATCCATTTGATAATTTCTAAGATCATGGCAACATATGCATCCACACCACCTCCTCTTCTAAGGACCCTGGTTCCAGTTATCAATGCAGGGAGGCCATTGGACAAAAGACGGAGATTGACAGGAAAGGCTGACATGGAATAAGCCTCTCAGCCTTGCTCCTCTACCTCTGATGTACGCAGCCTTTTGTGAGTCCATCCTGTCCCTGGGATTCCTGACCATCATGTTCTCCCAGTGTGCACCACAATAGATTTCTTAAGCTGACATAAGGCCTTACTGCTTATCTAAACTTTTAATAGGAGAAAAGGGAAAGGGAAAGACCTGAGAGAAACACAAAGAATCTGAAAATATGAGCCCTTTCAGCAGGAAAGTACAGACAAGCTTGTCAACACACCGCTGCTACCTTTTTCACATGGTTGTCTCATGTAGTCCTCAACGGGCCTCCGAGAGCAGTGGTGAGATGCTGACAGTGAGGCACTCCTGTGCTCAGAGCTGAGAAGAAAACTCTCCAGCAGCTTTTTATATGTCAGGCTAAATGGTGAATAACAGGGATAGAGACACCATATTTACATTGCACTCAAGAACAGAATATTAAACAGCCTTTGAAAACAATGTTTTATGGATTGATTACTAAAATTCAAAAATATTTACAATATAACATAAAGAAAAATTAATGAGTGTACAAATAACCTCTTAACAATAAAATTATTTGTATTGACAGAATTATAATAAAAGGGGGAAGTGAATCCTCCAATATTGTGAGAATGATTATTTCTGAAGGACTAGATGGCTTTATTTTTTCTATGTACTTTGATAAACTTTACATCTTTTTTTAAATGAGCTAATATGGTTTTACAGTAAAAATATTTAACAAAGTAATTATCACTTGTATGATAACAATACTAACAAGACTTCATGATATTATTGAAGGCTTATGATTGGCCAGGTCCTAATATTTGAGTGTTTGGTGCATTACCCTCATGTAATGTTATAATGGAAGCAGTTAGAGGTGATCAGGCAGGCAGGCGAGTGGTTAGGGGCATCAGGCAGACAGGCAGAGTAGTTAGGAGCGATCAGGCAGGCAGGCAGAGGCGGTTAGGGGTGACCAGGCAGGCAGGCAAGTGATTAGGGGCGGTGAGGCAGGCATGCAGAGTGGTTAGGAGTGATCAGGCAGAAAATCGGGCAAGTGGTTAGGAGCCAGCAGTCCCGATTTGCAAGAGGGATGTCCGACTGCCGGTTTAGGCCTGATCCCAGCAGTCCGGCATCCCCTGAGAGGTCCCGGATTGCAAGAGGGTGCAGGCTAGGCTGAGGGCCACCTCCCCCACCCACCCTGTGCACAAATTTCATGCATTGGGCCTCTAGTTCATAAATAAGTAGAGAAATACAAAGTATAAAATGGGTGCCTTTACTGTCATTTTTTAAATATAATTTTACTCAGACTTTCTTTAATGAGCAACTGTTACTTATCTGACTTCTCCTGTCTCACAGATCTGGGTCATTGAATGAGTCACTTCTCTTTGCCACTGTCCTCAATGCCAAATGGACATCATCATAAGAGCTACCTCACAGCCCTGTTGCTGAAAGGATTGAATAAGTAAGTAAACATTTAGAAAAATGCCTTACAAATAACAATTCCTCAATGGTTATTAAATGCCACATTAATTTTAAAACTTATTGTTACACATTAAACATAATATAGCTTTGAAAATACTCTTGCATATGGGATACTTACGTTCAGGAAGCAGCTCCAAGGTCCAAAAATGAGAGGTTGAGTTCTACAAATTGCTCTGTCTCCCATATCAGCCAGCAACTGCAGTCCAGTCCCTTCTTGGAGGCACCCAGATTATAAATGAAATTTGGGTGCCCTGAGTCATAATCTGTGTGCTGACACCTCAATTGATTTATAAAAGCACAAAAGTACTTCCATGCTTCTGCATATGGTGTCTTAAATAATGTCGATGAGGTGTTTCCGTGTCTGATTTCTATGTTGTTCTGTAACAGAAAAATAAAGGCCAGATTTCATACCCAAGTTCTTAATCAACAGCACTTCACAGAAAGATGGGTTTAGGGAGGGGCTGAACATAGCAGGTGAGTCTTCATATTTCTGAAGCAATGTTTCCATGACATGGTAGTTCATGGGGAACAGTTGAGTGGCTATGAGAACCATCCCTGACCAACCCCAAGACTGACACGTTTTTCACAAAATATTTTCTTTCCAGATCATGGACCCTCTTACCGAGTCTTCCCAGCTCTTATGGGGCACCGGGAGCCCCAGAACTGGTCACATCTGTAGCAGCTCATGAAGAACCACGGGAACATCTGAGCCACCACTTCTTCTGAGAAACCAGAACCAGCCCCGCCCCCTGCCACTGGTCTGCTAACAGGGACCTCGGTGTCTAACCTTCTCCCTGGGAGCTGCTTGGTGCACAGGATGCCACCACTGGAAGCTGTCATCTTCCTCTCCCTCTGGGCCTGTGAGTTGTCCCCATCATTTCAGTCTATAAGACAGACACAAGAAATTCTTTACTGTTACCTCTTTACATGTCATTTGTTCATGGGAGTTTATTTTTATTTTATTTTTGCTTGCAGTTGGCCTTGGACAGTTAAAGTTGGAGCAACCTGAAATATCAGTTTCTAGTGCAAGAGATGAGAGTGCCCAGATACCTTGTAAGGTGTCCTCTGGCACCTTTGACAAAGATTACATTCACTGGTACCGGCAGAAACCAGATCAGAGTATAGAACATTTAATACAAGTTGCCTCCACAGCCACTGTTTTTGGGAAGAACAGCAAATTTAAGGCAAGTAAATATACACAAACTTCAACTTCCACCTTGACAATAAATTTCTTAGAAAAAGAAGATGAGGCCGTGTACTTCTGTGCCTGCTGGACTGGCATTCACAGCATTAGAGATGCCAGGATCACCTGCACAAGAACCATCATCAGTCTGTGCCCACCCACATCCTTCTCTCAATGAGTAACTGCAGAGGCTGCACAGCTGGGCCCCAGCCTGAGCCTCCCTCCCCATGGAACTTGAGTCATGCACTATGTTGTTTGTAACCAACTGCTGGGACCCAGGAACTCAGCTAGAATGTGTAAAGAAAGCCCACCCAGCATGGCTCAGTGGTTGAGTGTTGACCTCAGACCTAGGAGGACCTGGTTTGATTCCTGGTCAGGGCACATGCACTGGCTGCAGGCTCAGTCCCCAGTGTAGGGAGTGCAGGAGGCAGCCTATAAATGATTCTCTCTCATCATTGATGTTTCTATCTCTCTCCCTCTCCATTCCTCTCTGAAATCAACAAAAATATATTTTTAAAAAGAAGAAAGTGTAAAGCAAATGCTGACTTCAGAAATCTCAAAGGAACACCTGACCCATTGCTTCCCCTCCCCACACTGACCTGGACAGCCTGAGTCCTCACTTTCCTGCCTCCTTCTTGGTGACACAGTCTGGCAGACAGCAGGATGTCCCTGTGGAAACATTCATATTTTTCTCACTCTGAGCTTGTGAGTTGCTTCTCAATTATATCAACATGGATCAGAGTTGAAAGAGATTTTTCATTGTTTCCTGTCTCTATGTCAGATGTTCAGGAGAATTTCCACTTTTTGTTTGCAACTGGACATGGGCAGTTACAGCTGGATCCACCTAATTGTCAATTTTCAGAACAGTTGAAAAAGGGCTCATTTCTTGTATGATGTCCACTGAAGCCTTTGACAATACAGTTATAGACTGGTATCAATAGAAACCAAACCAAATTAGGACACCATTGAAGTTAATCATCTCAACAAAACCCCTGCTCCAGTTCAATTAGCGAAGAAAAGCAACAAATTTGAGGCAAGAAAAAGTTTTCAAAAATCTACTTCAGCCCTGACCATAAACGTCACAGTCAAACATGTGGGCATTGACTACTGTGCTGGTGGGACCCACAGCACTAGAGGTGCCAAGTTGCCCAACAACAGCCTCTTCCGGGTGTGTGCCCCACCCAGCCTTCCTTCAAGGTGCAAACACAACTAACGCCTGCCTGGGCCTCCAGCCTCCACCTCGCCTTCTCTGCTGCACCTCTGAGTTCCCAGGAAGCCAACGGTGTTCCTCACACATTAGGCCCCACCTTGAGCAGGAGGCATCTCCGACCATGATGTTCCCAAATCTTCATTTAAACTACTTCCTTGTGAATAAAAGTCTCATTGTGGAATGAGTAGACACAGGCCCTATTGATCATATCACCATCCAAAGACCTTCACTAACAGAGTGACTCAGGCTGAGGGAGGAATCATTTGAACCAGCATGCCTAGATATGGTACATACACATTCCCACATCTAATTATCATCACACCCCAGAAATATAACCATTATTTGCCCATTTTGCAGATAAAGACAATGAAGCTCTGAGAATTAAAGTGTTTGATCAAAGACAGAAGTCTATGTGTTTTTAACTGGACCATGCAACTTCCTTGAAAACATAAACATCACAATTCGATAAGAAGCAAAATACTCGGGGTAAATCTGGGATGGAGCAAGTATCCTCTTGCTGGGGGAGGAGGAAGATAGTTCCTCACTTCACATTCGTGGCTGTAGGAACATGATGTCAGCAGAAAGGAGGTCACAGCCATTGGGGCCATTAGGAGAGCCTACCCTTCTGTGAGTAACCCCTGATTCTGCTTATGCACCAGGCTGAGGATGGGTCAAGGGAAAGAACAGCTCATAATTAATCTAAACATTTAATAGGAGAAAAGTGAAAAGGAAAGACCCGAGAGAAACACAAAGAATCTGAGAACATGAGCCCTTTCAGCAGGAAAGTACAGACAAGCTTGTCAACATACCGCTGCTACTTTCTTCACATGGTTGTCTCATGTAGTCCCCAAAGGGCCTCCTAGAGCAGTGGTGAGGTGCTGACAGAGAGACACTCCTGTGCTCAGAGCTGAGAAGAAAACTCTCCAGCAGCTTTTTATATGTCAGGCTAAATGGTGAATAACAGGGATAGAGACACCAGAAATACATTGCACTCAATGGTTAGACTATTATGTAGACATTGAAAATCATGATTATGGATTGATTAGTAAAATTTAAAAATATTCACAATATAATATAAGGAAAAATTAATGAGTGTATAGTAACCTCTCAACCAGAAAACTGTATTGATAGAAAAAGAATAAAAGGGGGAAGGGAATTCTCAAAAACTGTTAGAATTATTATTACTGAGGGACTAGATGGCTTTATTTCTTCTATGCAGTTTAATTAACTTTGCATATTTTGTTAAATGAGCTCATATGGTTTTATCATAAAAATATTTAAAGTAATTTTCTCTTGTTTGATAATAATACTAATAAGACTTCATGACATCATTGAAGACTCAATGCATCAGATACTAATATTTGAGTGTTTGGTTGTAATGTAATGTTATAATGGAAGCCTCTGAATAGCTTTAAAACATACATATAGTCCTGTGACATGGCTCAGTGATTGAGCATTTACCTATGAACCAGGAGGTCAGGTTTCGATTCCCAGTCAGGGCACACATTCTGGTTGTAGGCTTGATCCGCTTAGGGATCGTGCAGGAGGCAGCCAATCGATTGTCTCCTATCATTGATTTTTCTATCTCACCCTACCTCTCCTTCCCTCTCTGAAAAAAGAAAAAGATACAAATACAGGCAAGGAACATATGTGCAAAGAGAGATACGAAGTTCAGGTAAGCTAACAAATGTCTGATAGGGTTAAGTGGCATAGGAAGGTGTTAAATGATCTTTGATCATTTTAGAATACTCACATTGATTATTGAAAGACCTCCATATTGATGAAAATAAAAGTTAGCCAAAAGAAAAGAATATAAAGACAAATATTCAAATCCTACCTTAAAATGTTTATTTATATACTAGAGGCCCAATGCACAAAATTCGTGCAAGAGGAGGCCTTTCTTCTCCCAGCTGCCAGCACCGGCTTCCTGCTGGCACCCAGGACCTGGGCTTTCCTCACAGCCTGATTCATTCGTAAGGATATCTGGTCTAATTAGCATATTATGCTTTTATTATTATAGATAATACTAAGTAATCCTGCGTCTATTCATAAAGAAGTAGGGAGAGAAACAAAGTAAAAGTATAGAATGGTGACTTTTACTGTCTTTTTTTATATCATTTTATTAGACTTTCCTTAGTGAGCAACTGTTACTTATCTGACTTCTCCTGTCTCCCAGATCTAGGTCTTTGAATGAGTCACTTCTCTTTGTCTCTGTCCTCAATGCCAAATGGAGATCATCATTACAGCCACCTCACATCACTGTTGTTGAGATGATTAAATAAATAAGAAAAAATTTAGAGTAATACCTTACAAATAACAATTCCTCAATGTATATTAAGTTCCACATTAATTTTAAAGCTAATAATTTCATATTAAACATAATATAGCTGTGAAAATACTCCTGCATGTGGGATAATTATATTCATGAGACAGCTCCAAGGTCCACAATGAGAAGCTGAGTGCCCGGATTGCTCCGTCTTCCATATCTGCCAGCAACTGCAGTCCAGTCCCTTCATGGAGGCAGCAAGATGATAAATGAAATTTGGGTGTCCTGAGTCATAATCTGTGTGCTGACATCTAATTAATTTTAAAAAGCACAAAAGTACTTCCATGCTTCTGAATATGTCAATGAGGCATTTCAATGTCTGATTTCTGTGTTGTTGTGTAACAGAAAAATAAAGGTCAGGTTTCATACCCAAGTCCTGAATCAACAACACATCACAGAAAGATGGGCTTAGGGGCTGAACATAGCAGGTGAGTCTTCATATTTCTGAAGCAATGCTTCTATGTCATGGTATTTCATGGGGAACAGCTGAGTGGCTGTGAGAAACATCCCCGCCCAACCCCAAGACAGACACATTTATCCCAGAATATTTTATTTCCAGATCATGAACCCCCTTACCCAGTCCTCCCTGCACTGATGGGGCACAGGGAGGCCCAGAACTGGTCATATCTGTAGCAGCTCATGAAGAACCACGGGAACAGCTGAGCCACCACTTCTTCTGAGAAACCAGAACCAGCCCCGCCCCCTGCCACTGGTCTGCTAACAGGGACCTCAGTGTCTAACCTTCTCCCTGGGAGCTGCTTGGTGCACAGGATGCCACCACTGGAAGCTGTCATCTTCCTCTCCCTCTGGGCCTGTGAGTTGTCCCCATCATTTCAGTCTATAAGACAGACACAAGAAATTCTTTACTGTTACCTCTTTACATGTCATTTGTTCATGGAATTTGTTTTAATTTTTGCTTGCAGTTGGCCTTGGGCAGTTAAAGTTGGAGCAGCCTGAAATATCCATTTCCAGGGCAATCTATAAGAGTGCCCAGATACCTTGTAAGGTGTCCTCTGGCACCTTTAGCAGTGATTACATTCACTGGTACCGGCAGAAACCAGATCAGAGTATGGAACATTTAATATATGTTGTCTCCACAACCCTTACTGGTGGGAAGAACAACAAACTTGAGGCAAGTAAAGATTTTCACACTTCCACCTCCACCTTGAGAATAAATTTCTTAGAAAAAGAAGATGAGGCCGTGTACTTCTGTGCCTGCTGGACTGGCATACACAGCGTTAGAGATGCCAGGATCAGCAACACAAGAACCATCTTCAGTCTGTGCCCACCCACATCCTTCTCAATATGGGCAACCACAGAGGCTGCACAGCTGGGCCCCAGCCTGAGTCTCCCTCCCCACAGCACCTGTCATGTACTTTTTTGTTTGTAACCAGATGCTGGGACCAGGAACCTAGCTGGAAAGTGTAAAGCTCATGCTGACTTCAGAAATCTCAAAGGATAGAGGCTTCCTGTATCTACTGACAGAACAAGTGTCCTATGATGGGGACAGCTCTTTAGGTCTCACTGACACTCACAGAGAGGCCGGCCCTGGCCACGCTGCTGCTCCCCCTCCTTCTCCCCTGCATCCGTTTCCTCCAGAGTGCAAACCAACATCCAACATGAAATACACCAGACACTTCCATCTTTTTGTTAGTTTACTATCCTCTGTCTCCTCCTCTAGACTGTATATGCCCGAAGGTAGGGTTTGTGGCTTTAGGTGTTTAATAATTTTTTTTTTGAAGGAGCCAATGTACTTATTTTTCCATTATTGATTACAGAGAGAAAGGGGAGAAAGAGAGCCAGAAACATCAATCATGAGAGAGAATCATTGATTGGCTGCCTCCTGCAAGCCCTACACTGGCATTGAGCCCACAGCCAGGGCATGTGCCCTCATCAGGAATTAAACCGTGACCTCCTTGTTTATAGGTTGATGCTCAAGCACTGAGCTACGCTGGCGAGGCAGGGAGCCAATATTCTTAATTGTCTTGTTCACTGTGAATACATTGAGTGGAGGGGGGCTGCTTGGGGAAAGGGGGACTGCGTGCAGGACCTCCCACTCTGCCCAGCCCCCACCTCGCACTCAGGAACTCCACTCTCTGCCACAACCACAGGGGAAACGCCTCAGCACAAAATAGGTGCATGGGGTGGGGGACTGTCCTTCTTGTCATCCAGGCCCAAACAGGACAGAGTTGCTGAGCTGAGGCCCATGTGCTTTGCCCTCCACCCCACTGTGACCAGAGGTGTGAGGCCCCGAGGTGAGTGGGTCCCTGGCCTATATTTTGGGTTGCAGACCTTCTGCACCTGACTTGCAGGCAGAGCCAGCCTGCTCACAGCACCCAGAGCTCACAGTGGAGCAGCCCCTCCCCTCTCCAACTTCATATAATCTTGGCTCTAAGGGGAGAAACCTTCCAATCCATTTGAATTCAAATCCATTCAAACCAGAAGGCACTGAGAAACTGTATATTTTAAAATAACCTCTCTGGACACCTTCTCATGCCTAAGACAAAGAGCAAATCTGTGCAGAGGGAGCATAACTTTACAAAAAGAAGCAGATGGGGAGGGAGGGCCCTTCCTCCAGGCTGAGACTCCCCAGAGCAGGCTAAAAGCTGTGCTGGGCACTCGCAGAGAGGGTGGTGACACGGAGCAAGGGCTCCTAGCCCCCCAAGGCTGCCCCTCCCTGAGAGTAACAACCCAACATGTTATTGGACATCAGGGCCCAGGAAGACATGAATAGGAGTTTGCAGGAAAGAAAGTAAGGGTTTATTTTAAGAAGTGGCCCATGCCCAGAGACACAGGTGAGGTAATGCTCAAAGGCCTGGGTCCCTGATGGTTTCCAGGGAATGGGCTATATGGGGGAAAAGTCACTAATCATGGTGACTAACGGAGTTAGGTTCATGGTCAAGGGCATGGTCTCTACTTATTGGTCCAGGGTAGCTTAGGGCAGTGGTTCTCAACCTTCCTAATGCTGCAACCCTTTAATACAGTTCCTCATGTTGTGGTGACCCCCAACCATAAAATTATTTTCGTTGCTACTTCATAACTGTAATTTTGCTACTGTTATGAATCATAATGTAAATATCTGATATGCAGGATATATTTTCATTGTTACAAATTGAACATAATTAAAGAATAGTGATTAATCACACAAAAAATATGTAATTATATATGTGTTTTCTGATGGTCTTAGGCGACCCCTGTGAAAGGGTCGTTCGACCCACAGGTTGAGAACCGCTGGCTTAGGGGATAGTTAATCAGTGTATCTGGTCCAGATGTCAGTTGAGCAAAACTCTGTCTCTGGAGTCAACACACCTGATCTGTTTCCTAAGATGATTTGATGCCAACCACAGCCTCATGGTCCTGAGGGCTTCATGGTTAAGGGAGCAGTTGTGCAGGGGAGAAGGAGGCAGGTGAGTCAGGGTGCAGGATGAGGCCAGTTTTCCTCAAAAGGAGAGAAAGGAGAAAAGATCATATTAAAGAAATCATGTTTCTGTGTGGTTGCAAAACTGTGTCAATCTCTGTAATTTCTACTTCATGTGAACCCCAGAAGTCATCTACTGCAGCCTGAGCATTTTCTATGCATCTGGGGTTGGGCTATATGCTTTGTTATGGGGAACGGCTGAGTGGGTACGAGAACCAACCCTGCCCAACCCCAAGATGGACACATTTATCCCACAATTTTCTTTCCAGATCATGAACCCTCTTACCCAGTCCTCCCAGCTCTTATGGGACACGGGGAGCCCCAGACCTGGTCATATCTGTAGCAGCTCATGAAGAACCACGGGAACATCTGAGCCACCACTTCTTCTGAGAAACCAGAACCAGCCCCGCCCCTGCCACTGGTCTGCGAACAGGGACCTCAGTGTCTTACCTTCTCCCTGGGAGCTGCTTGGTGCACAGGATGCCACCACTGGAAGCTGTCATCTTCCTCTCCCTCTGGGCCTGTGAGTTGTCCCCATCATTTCAGTCTACCAGACAGACCCAAGAAATTCTTTACTGTTACCTCTTCACATGTCACTTATTCATGGAAATTTGTTTTTGTTTGCAGTTGGCCTTGGGCAGTTAAAGTTGGAGCAGCCTGTAATATCCATTTCCAGGGCAAGGGGTGAGAGCGCCCAGATACCTTGTAAGGTGTCCTCTGGCACCTTTAGCAGTGATTACATTCACTGGTACCGGCAGAAACCAGATCAGAGTATGGAACATTTAATATATGTTGTCTCCACAACCCTTACTGGTGGGAAGAACAACAAACTTGAGGCAAGTAAAGAGTTTTACACTTCTACTTCCACCTTGAGAATAAATTTCTTAGCAAAAGAAGATGAGGCCGTGTACTTCTGTGCCTGCTGGACTGGCATACACCCCATTAGATTTGCCAGGATCATCTGCACAAGAACCATCTTCAGTCTGTGCCCACCCACATCCTTCTCAAAATGGGCAACCACAGAGGCTGCACAGCTGGGCCCCAGCCTGAGCCTCCCTTCCCACAGCACCTGCGTCTTGTACTGTGTGTGTGTGTGTGTGTGTGTGTGTGTGTGTGTGTGTGTGTGTGTGTTTACCACAGAGATTACCCGTAATGTGGCTCAGACGCCAAGAGCAAATCCGTGAGTGCCAGAAAGCCTGCTGGTGATATTGCATCTCAGGTAATCGTCACAACACGTTTGCAATGTCATGGTCACTTTCCCCACTTTTAATAATTTAAGGTTAAGAGATAAAAGTACTTTTAAAACCCCGGGCCCCACACTGCCTCACCTCTGTCAGGCCATCCTGAAGATGTTCAGTGTTTATTTACTCCATACATTTTGGGGGTGAATGTGGGGTGGAGCTCTTCCTCTCTCCTCCAGGGCGAGGAAGATTACTCATTTTACACTGAAGGGCCGTGTCACAGCCGGACCAGCACACCTCCCTTTGCACAGGCCTCAGCTCCCCCTGGGCAGCATCAGGTGATCACACAGAAAGGCGGATTCTCATCAGGGAATTCTGCTGGGATCCTGTGAGGACCACAGGGGTCATTCCTTCAGAGCTGCTGCTCTTTCCCGGGCACTGTCCTAATTCATCTCATGTTTGTGACAATCTGTTGACATGCTCTCATGATTCACTTTTTATAGACGGGGAAACGGAGGCAGAGAGATGCTATTTACTTTGTCTGTGGTCACAAGTTACTGGGTGGGGACGGAGGGCTGGGCTTCTCTGGATTCATTGACTGTCCTTGCAGCCACTGTGCTATCCTGCCTCTGACACACAGGCAGTAGGCATCTAACCTAGTTTCTAGCGTTAAGGAGAAAACAAACTCCTTCTCAAAATAATCAGTGAAACAAATAACTACTATTCAAAGCTGAGTCTGAATTTAAGTGTTTTCTTCCTACAATAAGTATAAATATGTAGGATGATTTGACTTTCAAAATATAAAACAATAGCAAAATATAAAACAAATAACATATTTTCTTATATTTTGGAAATATTAGAAATAAATGGAAAAAAATAAACTCTTTCTTCAAGGACAGTTTCTAATAGAATATGTGTCTTGGCATTCCTGGAATACAGTCACACCTACTCATTTACAGACTGCTTTTGAGCTACAGTGGCAGAGGTGAGTAGACCTAACAGTTCACAAAGCCAAAAATATTTATCTGACCACTTACAGAAAAAATTCTCCAGCCTCTATTGTGCAACATGGGCTTAGGGAATCAATTTGTAATTCAAATTCAAGGTGCAACAAGAGAAACTATTATAACTTTTACTACAGGAAAATGAAAGCAAATTTTGCATGGTAGAAAGCAACAGAAGTTAAACCAAAGGACAAATCACAAACTATAGAGAATATCTGCAACCTATTTAGCAGATAAAGGCCTACTATGCCTGATATAAAGATAAAGAAAAAAAACATTAAGAATATCTTATAGGAAAACGGCAAAAGATATAAAAAGCCAATTCATTAAGAGCAATATAAAAAGCTTTCTTAAGCATATAAAAAGATACCCAACTTTACTTCTAATAAGATAAATTCAAATGAATACTGCATAGAAATACAATTTCTCACCCATAGGATTGGCAAGAATTTAAAAGTTTGTCAATATACTCTGTCGGTTCAGCAATGGGAGAAAATCGCCACTATACATTGCTGGTAAAAATGAAAAATATAACCTTTTTGTAGTGGAATTTGGAAATATCTTTAAAAAATTGTTATACATTTACCATTTCACCTAGCAAAAAAAATCTTTCAAAATTTACCCTGAAGACACAATTTTTAACAAAATTAAAATACAGATGTATAAAGTTAGTCATTGTGTAACTGCAAAATATTAGAAATTACATAAATATACAAACATAGGAGATAGTTTGAAAAAAATTGATGACACATGCATAATGGAGTATATCCAGCTGTAAAATAGAATGAGAGATGCAAATTAATTATAATTGTATATAAGTTAACCCTTGAACAACATGGGAATTAGGGGCATTGACCCCCTATACAATCAAAAATCTGTGAATAACTTTTGACGCTCCATAAATTAAACTACAGTCAGCCCTCAGTATCCATGGGTTACTGGTTCCAAGACCCCCTGCAAATACCAAAATACCAAAATCTGCGGAACTCAAGTTCCTTATTTAAAGGAACAGTGCATGCAGTCAGTCGGCCCTCTGCATCCATGAACTTCCAACCGCGGGTTAAAATATGGTGTTTTGACCAGCCATTGGTTGACTCTATTGATATAAAACCCACAGATATGGAGAGCCATCTGAATTTATTGGAAAAAATCCAGGTATAATTGGACCCATGAAGTTCAAATCTGTGTTCTTCAACAATCAGCTATACTGACTATTAAAAATTGGAAATTTAAAAAATAGTACTGTTTACAAGAGCAACAACACCTATATAATATTTAGAGATTAATTTAACCAAAAATATAAAGGATTTATATGCTGAAATCTTCAAAACTTTGATGACAAAAGTTGAAGAACTACTCAATAAATGGCGAGATGTGCCATGTTCATGGATTGGAAGACTGAATATATTTAAGATGTCAAACTTTCCCCAAATTGATAAAAAGATTTAATGTAATTCCAATCAAAGTCTTAGGAAGACTTTTTGTAGAAATCAAGAAGCTGGTAGTAAAATATATATGGGGAGAAAAAGGATGTAGAATAGCTAAAACAGTTTTGAAAAGATTAAAATCATAGCCATGCTATTAAGTTACAATGATCAGACAGTGGGTGTTGGTGAAAGAACAGATACATAGAGAGGAGCACAAGAAAAGACAAACCAGAAACAGGGCCACCCATAGCGGTTAACTGGTTTTTAACAGAGGTACCAGCGAAATACAAGAATGACACACTTTTTAACTAATAGTACTGGAACAATTGTTCATCTGTGTAAAAAACAACAACAAACTTAATCCATAGCACACACCGTAAATAAAAATTATCTCAAAATGGATTACACTACTATACGTAAAACTGAAACCAATAAAACTTCTAGATGGAAATACAGGAGAAACGCATTGTGACACGGGTTAGGCAAAGATTTCTTAAGACAGAAAAAAAAAAAAACAAGAAACATTTGACAAATTGCACTTTCGTCAAAATGAAGAGTGCTGCTCTTTTAAAAAACTACTAAGAAAATGGAAAGGGAAGCCACAGATTAGGGGAAAAAATAGTCTCAAAGCACATATTGAAAAAAATGAATGGTGTCCAAACTGTGCAAAGAACTTTCACAACTCAATTTAAAAAGCGATGCCATTTAAAAAATGGGAGAGGACCAGCATGTGCTCAAAGATGTAAAGAGGGGGAAATGACATTGCTCCCCTCCTACAACAACATAAAAAAGGGACTTACTGAAAGTTAATGACTTTGCTTAAACCTTCAAAGAACTCAGTTGCAGGGCAAGTGACTTACTGAAAATTTGGAGACACAGGAGCTGAGTATTTGCTCACCTCGGCCAGATGTTGTCAAACACCAATTAAGCTGGTCCGAGGATCAAACTTGGAATTATTAATCAAATAGCAAGAGCTGAGCATAGACCAGTGGGAGAGAGAGAACACTTGGGAACCACAAATATAGGGTATAGGGTATTCTCCACTATCTTTTAAGCCTTTACCCCAGGAAGCCTACAAGATTCTTGCCAAGAAGATCAAGGAGCATCTGGAGAAAGCTCCCCCATGGTGCTGGCTGCAGGAGGGGGACAGCTACTGCTGAAATCCAGCCAGGCCTAATCCACTCCATCTCCACTGTAGAAAAACACACACAGAAGCAACAACAACAAAGGCAATCTGCAGGGAAGGCACTGGTGGAATCCCATTGCTTTAGAGGCAGTACAGCCAAAACTTTGCCCAGAACCATCTGCCCCAACTCCACAAAGTCACAAGTTTTCATCTGCAGAAGAATGAGCTTCAACACGTTTAGCCAGAAGAGGATGGAGACCCACTGCGGCTGGGGGAGGGGAGCGGGGGTAAAAACTGTGCTGCCTCTGGAAGAAGGGCAGGAACACTTGTGAAAGCCACATTGTCAAGACCCAGTTTTACTGTACCTGCTTCCCACCGAGTCAGAGGGCGTCTGCTTCCCTCCCCTCTCGCCAGCAGGCTAGCGACCTTGAAGAAAAGTAACTGGGAGGCAGCAAAGGGGGCTTCAAGAGACACTTCCTCTGGGGAGCAGAACAAAGGGAAGACTCGAAGACAAAAACAAAGTATGACCAGACACATTGTAGACCTCTGAACCCTAAAAACAGCAAACTCCAATCCTGATAACCTAACAAACTTCAACCCAGTATAACTCCTCGACTAGAATAACACAAATCCCCACACTAAAGGCCTAGCAGAAGGAAAGGTGTGCATAATATATATTTACCTCAGTATTTATTGTACCATACATGTTCATCTTTCAACCAAAGATTTCAGAGCCATACAAAAGGCAAGAAGAAACATAGTCCAAAGACGCAAAGCAATCATCAGAACCAGGCTGAGACAGGACAAAGATGTTGGAACTAACTAACTAACTAACTAACTAACTAACTAACTAACACAGGGAATTTGAATTCAGTATGATTAACATGTCAATGGCTCTAATGGAAAGGGTAAAACAACATGCAATATCACATAGGCAATTTCAGCAGAGAGATAAAAATTATTTAAAAAAACAACAACAAATGGTCAAAGGAAATGCAAGAAATTAAAAGCACAGTACCAGAAAGGAAGAATGCCTTGGCCGTCCTCATCAGGAGACTCAGCTGAGATTGGGAAAGAATTTGGTGACAGGAGGATAGGCCCCTAGAAATCCCCCAAAATGCAATGCAAGGAGATGAGGTAGAGATAGAGATGGAGCAGATAGTCATAAATCATGAAACTGCAGAACTGTGGACAATACCCAGTTGTCAAACACATTTGTAACTAGAATCCCAGAAGCAGAAGAAAGAGGAAATGAAGAAAAAGAAATATTTGAAGAAATAATGGGGGGAAAGCTTCCAGAATTAGTGATAGAGACTAAGAAAAGACAGAGACAACTCTGGAAGGCAGCCAGAGGAGGAAAAATAATAGCAGATTTCCGTCAGAAGCAAGCAAGCAAGAAGACACTGGAGTGAATACTCTAAACTATTAAAAGAAAAAACTGACCACCCCACAAAAATATCCTTTCCTACCTCTCTCCCCTCTTCCTTCCTCACTCCTTCTCCCCCTCTCCACTTTGGGCCCATAAAGGACTTTAGTCCTACAATAGAAAAGTGGCTTCTTGATGCTGATGTCATCAGATGGTAACTATCACACAGTAATGGCAGCAATCTGCTGCTAAATCAATTAACAGGCCGATTTCCACAGGACGTTTCGGAGAAATACCACGAGCCCCTTTCCTGCGGTTTATGGGTCTTAGCTGTGAGTTCAGAGCGCCACTTCCCCTTAGTAAGTCAGCCCTTGGGTTGGCTCTGTGATAATTCCATCATTCAAGCTCCGCAGCTAACAGTGCTGGCAGTATGCTGCTCCTGTGCCAGGTCACCCTGGCGGCCTGCCTTTGGACGTGTGAGTGACTTTACCCAGCGGGTATCTTATTCATTCGATGGGAGGCAAAAAAAAGCCTGGACAATCTAACTAGCCCACTCAGGTGGAAGAAAGCCGCACGGTCATTCAAACTAAGCTGACAGATTCCACCATACCTTGAATTCTTCAGGAAAAAACTAGAAACTGCAGGTCCCAAGATTTTCATTAACAGAGAACAAATGTATACTATTTTAATAAATGCCAAAAAAATCTTACTAATGTTTGCTTTTTTTTTTTCTTTCAGACACAAGTGGAGACATTCAAATAACACAAGCCCTCACATCCATTACCAAGAAAAAAGGAAGTACAGCATTTCTTGAATGCCAAATAAGAGAGATCTTAACGAAGGATTCATATATACATTGGTACCGACAGAAGCGAGACCAGGCACTCAAACGAATTCTGTCTATTTCCTCAGATGACAATGTTATCCATGAACAAGGTGTTAGTGGGGAAAGATATGAGGCAAGAAAACATCACGGTAATTTGCTGGTGAGCCTCAGGATACACCGAGTTGAGGAGGCAGATGCTGGGCTGTATTACTGTGCCTGCTGGATTGAACACACTGTATAGAAACGCCTACTGTCGCTGAACAAAAACCCCCATGCCGCCCCATCTACACAAACACACACCTCCTCCTTCCCACCTCCCAGAGGCACCTGACAGCTGCTCACTGAGGATTTTCTGTGTCCTGAGCAAGTTCTGAGCTAGAGCCCAAAGACCCATTTTGTGATGCTTCTGTCAGTAATGTCACTATCATCTATCCTCACCTCTCTGGGGCCTATGCTGGCATTTCTAAAGTGACCTGAATGGTCTCTACTTCACCATCTAGGAAACCTGCTAGAAGGGAAGCCACAGTCCAGTGCTCAACATGGTTTGTTGACAATGAATGAATGAATGAATGAATGAATGAACGCTGGAAGTTACAAGGTCTTTTGAGTGACATATACACGTTGGCTTCAAATTTCTGCTCAGGTTCTTACAGACAGCATGATCCAGGAAAGTTACTGAATCAGGTTCATTCTGTTTTCCCAGTTTTAAGTAGGCATAGTGTTAACACCTCGTAAGGTTGCTGAGGACTGACTGAGTTTTCATACATGAAGGTTTTACTTTGTGTTCATCAAATCACAATGGTCGTTCCCATTATCACTAAACCACTTCACTGAGCCATCTCAGGAACTCATTAGAAATGACATCTTACATTGTCTCCCAAACAGCAAAGTGTAGCTTTAATTCTGAAAAGCTAAGAATTGTGAATAGGAGAAGAGTGAAAGGAAACTAACAGAGGATATGTTTCCCTCCAACAACTTTCTTCATTCACAGCAGAATATAGTAATATCATAGTATCTAAAGTAATACCTATGGTAATTGTTAATATTTACCAAACTTTGTGAACTTTCTGCAAACTATCAATCTATAAAATGTACATATTTTTGCATGAAGTTGTGGGAATATTGTCTCTTTAGTTATTATAATGTAGTGATCATTTCTTTCCCATTCTCATGCTAGCCACACATAGCTATCCACACTCACAAAATATGGTGAAAATCTATAACTGAGCTCAAGAATAGATGTATTTGAAGCAAGACTTTAAGGAAAACATGGCAGGCAATTGCTCTCAAGAGGAAGTTATCACTGACTTACTACAAAACAGGTGTTGTGATGTGGTCTTCCGGGAGAGATAGTTCCCTTATACCAGGAACATGATAAAATGACACTGTGACAGATCTTACCGAGAAGGACTTTTATGGGTTTAAGCAAACCTCCCTCCCCCTGGCCTGCCTCAGCAGAGCAAGGGTTGTCACTGCATCCACAGTCCTGACTCACACCCCTCGGCGTGTCCATTCTGACCAGTGACTGGCAATGGCAACCCTGTGGATTTTCCTTGTGTCTGTGGCTTGGGTTTGTAGGTTAACTTTCCACCTTTCTTATCTTTTCGTTGTTGTTATCTCCGGAGTCCACTTTTCCAAGCGCTTTGAATTCTCTCCCTTGCTTTTCAGATGGAGACACCAAAATGAGAATATCTCAAGATCAACTCTCCTTTATCCGAAGACCAAACAGAACTGTGCACATAAGCTGCAAGCTGTCTGGGGTTCCCCTGGAGAACGCAATTGTGCACTGGTATCAACAAAAAAACGGGGAGCCCTTGAGGCGAATCCTTTATGGCTCAACCAAGAATAGCAAGGACAACAAGCTCAATCCCCGCTTGGAGGCATACAGGAAAGGTGGAACCTTTAACCTGATCATCAATAATGTCGTCAAGTCTGATGAAGCCATCTACTACTGTGCCTGCTGGGATCTCACAATGTCACAGAGTCACAAGGGACCTGTAAGAAAACCTTATCTATTACTAACCCTCAACTCCTGTCACACTGGAGTAACCACAACACACTGAGGCTTCATGCTCTCACTCGTAAATTCACAAATTAATGAGACGGCGGGGGGCTCTCAGGACACAGTCAGCACAAAGCCCACGTGAGCTGAAGAAGCTGGGGCTGGCTCAGAGAGGGCAAGCAACTTGTCCAACACTAGCTAACCACAGAGCCAGGGCTCCACTTGCATTTCATATGTTCGGTCTAGGGCAGTGGTCGGCAAACTCATTAGTCAACAGAGCCAAATATCAACAGTACAACGATTGAAATTTCTTTTGAGAGCCAAGGTTTTTAAACCTAAACTATATAGGTAGGTACATTGTTATTAACTTAATTAGGGTCCTCCTAAGGCTTAGGAAGAGCCACACTCAAGGGGCCAAAGAGCCACATGTGGCTCGCGAGCCGCAGTTTGCCGACCACGGGTCTAGGGCCTTTCCTGCCTCTCTTATGGTCAGTGTTGAACTTCTTTTAGCAAAATTGTATTCCTTTCCAAAGGAAGCTTTAACCATGTCTTCGTAAGTGACATCCCCAGACCATGGTAAGGTCTGATATGTAGGCAAAGTGTGTGTCTTCACACTGTCTGGAAGGGATAATGTCAGCAGGGGGTAGACTCCAAGCTCCCTCTATCTCCATGCTTTTCTTCCATGGCAACTTACTCTCCTTTACTTCTGTAGTTTCCTGTTAGCTCTGAAATTCCCAATAATTAGAAAGTTTCCCTGGCATACACATCAAATATATGGGTATGTGGGAAGTGGAGCTTGGTTTTTCATTCATGTATTTGTAAATCTTCACCACTTACAGAACAACCTGTTGAACCAAGGTTCAAATTCCCTGCTTTTCACTCTGATGCCTGATACCTATCCTAAGTTCATGGTCATGCACTTGGTTCCTAATGTGATAGCCCTGACCTATTTTCCTCATTGTTAGAGTGACGCAGGACATTTTCGTGTCCAAGGTCTTACCAGCCACACTTTGAAAATAATAAGAGCAACGGTAGTAACAACAATCTATGCTATTACATTACAGCTGAAAACCTTTCTCCTCGGATGTCTAAGTATCCAGAACAAAATTATTGATTCCAATTTCACTCCCTTACCCCAATTCCCACATTTTGTATTATTTTTTCTCCCCAAACTTTACTGTCTCAGTAAAGGACAAAGGTATATTGTGTCAATGAACACATTGGCAAGGATATTTTGTCAAACAGCTGGTGTTTTCTTGATTTTTCCACATATTTTGCTTCCTCTGGTAACGAGAGAAAAATAAATGAGGAAACCTGTGTATTCTTTAGGCGTTTCCATACTATGAGATCTGAGGGGGGAAAAAAGACACAGGTGACCCTGGGAACTGTGGTTTCATTGGCCAGAAAGTAAATCACAAACCCAACCAACCCCATGGGACACCCCCTGAGACTAGATTGGGCTGCCCAGACAGGGTGCCCAACCAAAACTCTTAGATCCAATGCAGAGAACTCCCACTCTTTCCTCTCTAACTTAATGCAAGTTTAGAAACTCCTTTTCTTTCTTAGCTTACACATGTAGAGTAACCAGCATATAGTTGTTCATAGTGTCTTTTATATTATCATCAAATCTAAAACAATGATGTAAAACTTCAAGTAATTCCATTGAAACTTTGGTTTACTTCACTTGACTTGCTTATTATTTATATATTTATTTATTCCTTACTGTTTTTGAAGTAGAATTTTAGTTACCTCATCTAGTCACCTCAAAATATGGCGAGTTGTGTATGTGTGCATGTGTATATGTGTATTACATAAAAGAGAGTTAGAAGCCAAAAGTACTGATTTTTGTTCACAAGACTAAAGTGTTTCCATACTTTCTTAGAAAGTGAATTCCTGTGGTTGACCTTTTGTCTCACCTATTTTAAAAACATTATTCAAAAGTTTTGAGAAATTGAAATTATCATCTCCATTTTAAAGATGAGGACACTGAGGCTCTAAGAAGGGCCTAGGGACACATCACCAAAAGTGGAAGATCTGTAATTTGTACCTGTTCTTTCTGATGTCTTTTTCTTCACTTTCAACTTCCTTAAAGGTATTTGATATATCTCATGTGAATCCTTTTGCAACTCTAATAAACCTATTACTATTAATTGCATCAACCCTTTTGTCCATCCCCACTGTCACTATAATAACACTAGGGGTCCAGTGCACGAATTCGTGCACCTTGAAGGGAACTGTGGGCCAGGAGGCTGTGGTGGGCACAGGGGCGGGTCTTGACCCATCCTCCATGCCTCCGCCTGGCCCCTCTCGCTGCAGCCCCTGGTCCCCTGTCTGCCAGCAGCCCTGCTCCCACATGCTGGTGGCACAGAGCAATTGGGGCTGGCACCAGCAGTAGGTGCGAGCAGGGCCAGTGCTGTCAGTGGGTGGGAGTGGCAGCTGCTGCCCCAATCACCCCTCAGGAGCAGGGTGAGGTGGAGAAGCCCTCGGGGTGATCAGGCCGGCAGCTGCTGCTTTCACCCGTTGATGGTGCTGAGTGATCAGGGCCAGTGCCAGGCACCAGCAGCAGGTGTGGGCAGGGCCAACACCGGTAGCAGGTGCAAGCACCTGGAGAGACCACGGCACATGGGAGCAAAGGCCACCAGAGGCTTCAGTAACCACCAGAGGCTCACCCCGATGACAGCAATCAGTGCCCCGCCTTGGTCTGGTGCCCCTGCTTACCTGCTCCACCATGTTCCGTGCTCTGCCGCCTGCTGCCGACACCCTCCATGTTCCATGCATGCCCCCTGGTGGTCAGTGCACCTCATAGCGACCGGTTGTTTGGTTGTTCGGTTGTTCCACTGTTTGGTCTATTTGCATATTAGGGTTTTATATATATAGATAGGTTCTTGGATTCCTCTTAGTGGCTTATGGTCATCATCTTTGAAACATCATATTTAAAAAAATGAAAGATAACAATTACATAATCATATCAATAGATGCAGAAAAAGCATTTTATAAAATCCATCGCCCATTTATGATGAAAACTCTCAGCAAAGTGGGAATGGAGGTATCATAACTCAACATAATAAAGGCCATATCTGAAAAACCTACAGCCAATATGGGCAAAACTAAATGGGCAAAAACTAAAAGTGTTTCCTTTAAGATCAGAAACAAGAAAAGAATATCCACTTTCACCATTCTTATTCAACATAGTACTGGAAATACTAACCACAACAATCAGATAAGAAGAGAAAATAAAAGGTATTAACATTTGAAAGGAAAAAGTAAAACTGTCATTATTCACAGCTGATATGATACTGTACATAGAAAACCCTAAAGACTCCACCAAAAAACTATTATATGTAATAAATGAATTTGGCAAAGTAGCAGGATACAAAATCAAATCCAGAAATCGGTGGCATGTTTATACACCAACAGTGAATGATCAAAAAGAGAAACTAAGATAACAATTTCATTTACTATTGCAATAGCAAAAAATAAGGTACTTGGAATAAATTTAACCAACGAGGTAAAAGAACTGTACTTGGAAAACTATAGGACATTGAAGAAAGAAATTGAGAAAGATACAAATAAGTGGAAGCATATACCATGTTCATGGACTGGAAGAATTAACATTAAAATGTCCATACTACTCAAAGCAATATATAGATTCAATGCAATTCCTATTAAAATACCAATGGCATATTTCACAGATATAGTATAAATATCCCAAAAATTTACATGAAACAAAAAAAGACTGAATAGCCTCAGTAATCTTTTGAAACATATTTTTATTGATTTCAGAGAGGAAGGGAAGGGAAGAGAGAGACAGAAATATCAATGATGAGAGGGAACCATTGATTGGCTGCTTCCTGCACACCCCTCAACTGAGGATCGAGCCTGCAACGGGGGCATATGTCCTGACTGGGAACTGAACAGTGAACTTCTGGTCATAGGATCGATACTCAATCCTGAGCACACTAGCCAGGCAGCAATCTTGTGAAAGAAGAGCAAAGTTTAAGGGATCACAATACCTGGCACCCAACTATACTATAACGTCTTTGTAATCAAAACAGCCTGGTACTGGCATAAGAACAAGCATATGCACCAATGGAACAGAACAGAGAGCTCAGAAATAATCCCATGCTTTATTGTCAATATTTGACAAAGAAGGCAAGAGCAAACAATGGAGCACAATTTCTTCAATAAATGGTGTTGGGAAAGTTAAATAGGTACATGCAAAAAGTGAAACTAGACCACCAATTTACACCACACACAAAAATAAAAACAAACTGAATAAAACACTTAAATGTAAGAAATGAGACAACAAAAAAACTCCTAGAAGAAAACAGGCAGTAAAATCTCAGACATCTCTTGTAGCAATATTTTTGCCAATATATTTCCTATGGCAAGGGAAACATAGGAAAAATAAAAAAATAGAAGTACAACAAACTAAGAATCTTCTGCACAGCAAAAAAAAACCATCAACAAAATGAAAATGGAAACCACTGTATGAGAGAACATATTTGCTAATGAGACATCTGATAAGGTGTTAATTTCCAAAATAAAGAATGTATGCAACTGAACACAAGGAAGACAAAGAGTCCATTTAAAAAAATGCACAAAGGATAAGAATACACACTTCTCCAAAGAGAACATACAGCCAATAGACATATGAAAAAATGCTCAATGTCACTAATCATCAGAGAGATGCAAATTAATACCACAATGAGATATCACCTCACACCTGCCAGAATGGCTACCATTAATAAACCAACAAACAACAAATGCTGGCGAGGGTGTGGAGAAAAGGGAACCCTCATGTAGTGTTGCAGGGAATGCAGATTGGTTTTCCACTGTGGAAAACCATACGGAGTTTTCTCAAAATTTTAAACAATGGAACTCCTTTTTGACACAGTGGTCCCACTTCTGGCAATGTATCCTAAGAATACCAACACGCCAGTTTGAAAGTATTTATACAGCCCTATGTTCATTGCAATGGTATTTACAATAGCCAAGATCTGGAAGCAGCCCAAATGTCTGTCACCGATGAGTGGATAAAAAAAAAAAAAAGCCATGGCACATTTACACAGTGGAATACTAGGCAACCCATAAAAATGAAGAAAATCTTCCCTCTTGCGACATCATGGATGGACCTGGAGACAGTATTATCCTAAGTGAAATGAGCCAGTCAGAGGAAGACACATGATCTCACTTATATATGGTATCTGATAACAAAATAAACCAATGAACAAAATAGAAACAGAGGCATGGATACATGGAACAGACTGATAGCTCTCAGTAGGTGTGGGGGAGGAGGGGAACTGAATGAAAGAAAGGGAATGAATTAGCCAAAGAACATATATGCATATCCCATAGACACAGACAATAGTGTGGTGAGAGCTAAAGGGAAGTGGAGAGGGGTTTGGATAGAGGTGGGTAAGGGAGGGGGATGGGAACATCTGTAATGGTGTCAACAACAAAGTAAATCAATAAATACATATTACATAATATAATTGGAACCTATTTTATGAGGTAGAGAGCTATTTTTACTTTCACAGCAGATCATTAGTAGTGAAGTCAATTTTTAAATAATCAATCATATCCGTTCAATTTTAAAATTCCATATCATATATTCATATTGACATATATTTGGAGGATTTCCTGGAGGATTTCTGTTTTATTTTGTTTCATTATTATTACACCACTAGAGGCCCAGTGCACAAAAATTTGTGCACTCGGGGGGCAGGGGGGGTCCCTCAGCCTGGCCTGTGCCCTCTCACAGTCTGGGACCCCTCAGGGGATGACCACCTGCTGGTTTAGGCCTGCTCCCCTGGGGTTTGGGCCTAAGATGGCAATGAGACATCCCTCTGGCAGCCCGGTAGCCCTCGGGGGATGTCCACTTGCCAGCGGGGAGCAGGCCTAAACTGCAGTTGGACATCCTTAGCACTGCTGAGGAGGCAGGAGAGGCTCCCACCACCACCGCTGTCCTGGCACCATCAGCCTGACTTGTGGCTGAGCAGAGCTCCTCCCGTGTGAGAGCACACTGACCACCAGAGGGCAGCTCCGGCATCGAGCGTCTGCCCCCTGGTGGTCAGTGTGTGTCATGGTGACCATTCATTCCCAGTCCTTCTGCTGTTAGGGTCAGTTTGCATATTACCCTTTTACTATATAGGATAGAGGCCTGGTGCACGGGTGGGGGCCAACTGGTTTGCCCTGAAGGGTGTCCCGGATCAGGGTGGGGGTCCCCGCTGGGATGCCTGTCCCATCTGGGTGAGGGGCTGAGGGCCGTTTTCAGGCTGGCGGGCAACTGAAGCTCCCAACCTCTCCTTTTTTTCTGTTTTTTTTTTTTTTTTTTTTTTTTTTTTTTTTTTTTTTTATTCTGGGATTTATTTACTTTCTATGGCTGTCACTGGAACTGAGAGCCGGCTTTAGCTCTGAGGCTGGCTCCAGCTTGAGGCCTCGGCTGCTGAAAGCAGGCATCTGGGTTTGTTTGGGTTCTATAATTGAAACACTGTTGCCATCACTGCCGCTCTAAGCTCCGAGGCCGGCTGGCTGAAAGCAGCTATCTGGAGCTTGTTTAGCTTCTATAATTGCAACATAGTTGCTTAGACTGCAGCTCAGAGGCCGGCAGCGGGAGGCGGGAAACCTTGGCTTCCTCCATCACTGGAGCAAGCAAGCCTCCTGTTAGCTTCAGCTGCCTGGCTGCCGGCTGCCATCTTGGTTGGCAGTTAATTTGCATATCACCCTGATTAGCCAATGGGAAGCGTTCGGGGGTATGGTCAATTTGCATGTTTCTCTTTTATTAGATAGGATTATTATACCAGTAGCTTTGTAATAAGTGTTAAGATCTAATGCCAAATGTTGATTCACTAATATTTTTCAAGATATTATTTTTCAACTATCTCTTATTTATTCTTAATATTAACATTTAAACTAAGTTATCTTGCCCACACCCAACCTTACACCATAGAACAAAAAATAAAATGTTGTGTCCTAACTGGTTTGGCTCAGTAGATAGAGCATCAGCCTGCAGACTGAAGGGTCCCAGGTTTGATTCCGGTCAAGGGCATGTACCTTGGTTGCAGGCACATCCTCAGTAGGGAATGT
Organism: Myotis myotis; assembly: GCF_014108235.1. Lineage (NCBI taxonomy): Eukaryota > Metazoa > Chordata > Mammalia > Chiroptera > Vespertilionidae > Myotis > Myotis myotis. The sequence goes on from NW_023416315.1 coordinate 11,079,571, forward strand.
GCAGGAGGCAGCTGATCGATGTTTCTCTCTCATCAATGTTTCTAACTCTCTATTCCTCTCCCTTCCTCTCTGTAAAAAAAAAAAAAAAAAAAAAAAAAAAATCAATAAAATATATTCACTGAGCCAAACCACTTTGGGCTAGAAATAAATAAAATATATTAAAAAAATAAAATAAAATGTCATAATTCTGATTGCAAATGCAGCCAATTTATGTAAATGGATTTAAGAAGGATTAGCATATCTATGACATTGAGTTGTATCTCCATGAATATGGTGTATCTATCATTTATTCAGGTTTTATTTTATGCCCTTTAGTAAAATCTTTTACTGTTTTCTTCATATAGTTCTCATATTTTCCTGTAAATTTAATAAAAGATTTTGTAACTCTTTACTTACTCTTTTGTATTTACTCATAAATTCTTCATGGATCATGAAATATAGACAACTACTAAAGCTCCACATAATTTTGCTCATGGTGTTGGAATAAGGGAAAAAAGAGGACAAGCTATTAGAAAGGAACTGAGTGGGTATCATTTACGTCTACAACTGGTGCGAAAGGTATTTGACCGCTCTCGGTTATAACAACTTGGAACACTCAGTTAAAAAAAACACACTTGCCTAACCGGTTTGGCTCAGTGGATGGAGCTTCAGCCTGAGGACTGAAGGGTCCCAGGTTTGATTTCTGTCAGGGGCATGTACCTTGGTTGCAGGCACATCCCCAGTGGGGAGTGTGCAGGAGGCAGCTGATTGATGTTTCTTTCTCATCGATGTTTCTAACTCTATCCCTCTCCATTCCTCTCTGTAAAATATCAATAAAATATATATATTTTAAAAAACCCCACACTTTACAACATAATTTTCTTTTTTTGTTGTTGTTTTATTGTTGACCCTCTCCCATTTTGTTGGGTACTGTGAATGGACAGTTGCCCACCTCATTGTTTCATTTTCAGGGGCAGAGATAGTGTTTGCTCATGGGACTTGGGCCCCGACCTGGACCCGACATGCACAGGACATGTCCTCTGTGGGTCCGGGCGGATGGACAACTCAGCTGTACTCAGAGAAGCACTCAGCTGCTTCTGACAATTTCTTTTCCCTGATCCAAGGCAAGTGGTATAAGAGTACAGAACAACTCCTAAGAGGGTTCTTCTTTCAACATATCACTGAACTAGATTTGTTTGTTTGTTTGTTAATCCTCATCTGAGGGGGATATTTTTCCACTGATTTTTAGAGAGCGGAAGGGGAGAGGGAGAGACACAGAAAGAGAAACATCGTTGGGAGAGAGACACATTGATTGGTTGCCTGGGATTGAGCCTACAACCGAAGTAGGTGTCCTTGACCAGAATCGAACCCAGGACCCTTCAGTCTGCAGGCCGACGTTCTATCCACTGAGCCAAACCAGCCAGGGCTAGATTTTGTTCTTACATGTTAGTTTAAATAAGAAACCTATTTCATAGGAGCTAGAATTCTATAAGTTTATTCTTTTACTCCAGGAAAAGTAACGTCATCACAGAAATTCATTTCTTACTCTCCATTGCCTGGTGAAGAATCACACTGTCAAACAATAAAAGTGGCTTTACTAAAAAAGGAGAATTTTGTTCACATTTCTCAAGTGTATTTGTGTTGGTGGATTTGCCTTTTCAGTGATTGAAGCCTTTCCTCCTTCCAGAGACACATTCGCAACTGCTGAAGGGGCAGCTCCGGCGCCTGTGAGAGCAGAGGGAACGGCCTTCCTTTGATATAACCTCCGAGCAGCTCCACACGATTGAACACCTGGAAATAAGAACCCTTGAATTCTCTGAACAGCTTTCCTGGTAATTTAGAAAAGTAGTTGGCCGACCAGGTGAACTTGATCTCTCCTTTTCCTGCTCTTATTCTTTCATTTACTCTCAGTCCTTCTCAGTGATTTGTGCCTTGATGGAAAATAGACATCTGGCTCAATTCAACTGAGGAAACTTACAGATGCCACAAAACCTAAACTAGTATTTAAGGACTTCCAAAGGAACTCTTAAAGATCAAATCGCCTTTTTTTTTTTTTTTTCAATGCTGGCCACATCATGAAGCTTAAGAGTACGGCGAGATTTTTGTAGGAGCTGTAACCAGTGTGTTAGCTCAGGCTGGATCAAGATATTTGCAGAAGGGACTCAACTCGTAGTAATTCCCAGTGGTAAGTACTCTTCTCTATTTTTGAAAAACTGGTAGATGCTGCTTAGATAAAACAGTTTAGGATCATCTCAATCTGACTGCCTCATTCTTAGCCTCAGCACATGAACAGCAATTTTGCAGCTACTGATCACTGTATATGAGAACAGAACTACTTCATAAATAGTTTATTACTTCCCTGCTTGTAAGCAGATTGAAATTCTATTTTAAGAAAACACATACACACAAAAAAGGGTAGACTGAGGCTAGAAATTAAAATATTTTGAGTCCCATGTCTGTAAACTATTGGTATAAATTATTGGTTTAAGATACTTCTCTTGTAGAAGGTTGTTTTGTTTTTTTATTGAGAGACACTTTTATTAATTATCTCTTCTCTATGTTGAGATGAAACATATTGTACCGTTCTCTAAATAATCTGATAAACCAATGGGTTTTTATACCTAATCACAGTGCAAAAACTTAATTCTTACAGTGAATGAGTGAGAGCATCACAATTTATGCTACCACCAGTCTTGTTATATTGCCTAGAGATGGACCAGTTTAATGAATTATAAGCTCAGTATGTCATTGCAGCTCCAAAGTCTATGAAAAAAGTTTGCACGGTTTTCCACCCTCATTTGTTCGTTCATTGTCTCAACGAACATTTATAGAAGAGAGTATCTGTGCTGAATGCTGGAGATAAAACAATGAAAAAGACATCTGTCCAACACTCACAAAGCTCCCAGTCTAGTAGCTAAGTGTGCTAGATTCCGGCTCGATTGGGCTGCCTGTTCTTTGGCCTGTGGCTACCACAGAGGAAGATGGTCTTGGATTCATGAGTTGCTTCCATCATTTATGTAAGAGTTATCACTTATAAAATACATGCATTTTGTTCAGTGGAAGAATTTGATAACATGGATCAGGCCATCCCATTAAAGAGAATGATATCAGCTAATATTTTTATTGAGGGCCAGACACCATGCTAATAATTTCAGTGCCCTATCTCATTCCCCAGTAGTTCTGGACAGGAGATCTTCTTATTCCCATTTCATAGATAAGGAAGCTGAGGCTTAGGGTAGTTCAGTTATTTGCCTCAAGTCATGTGGCTAGTTACTATGGCAAAGTTTAGAGTCCAACAGAGATCTGTCTATTCCAAAGTGCATGGTCTGGACCATTATGTGATACTGGAAACATTAAGTGATGTTTTGTAGTCTGAATATTTACTCTTCTATAGTCTGACCTTTTAAATGGACTCTTTAATTGACTAGTTATTAGCAACAGCTCATAATTTGAATTACTATTCTTGCGTGAAAACAATGCTTCTGCTTCTAATTACGGCACCCCTCTCTCCCTCCAGAAAGATCAAGTAAGTAAGTCATGTTGAATAGGCATTAATTAAATACTTAAAATATGATTCTTTCTACAAAATGACAAGTCATTTTGACACCATTCCACTCAATTTTCTTTCTGTATTGGCATCAAGTTTCCTAGAAATAGTGTAGCCAGTAAAAGAACTAACGCAGTTGCACTAAATTGCATAATTCAGAGCCGCCTTTCCACTCATGATGGGACAGCTACAGCAATGCCAAGCCGAACAGGATCCTCTGATAAGCAGCACAGAAAGTGTGGCCCGTGCCCTGGCAACTGTAAGTGTAATAAGTTCAAAGGTGCAGTCTTTCAGCCACAAATAGCAGGTAGTGCAGGTGCTGGTGCGGGCTCAGAACTGTTGGATGCAGTCCCCGTTTGGTCGCATATCAGGGTGATCTCCAGAGAGCTTAATGACTTCATCCAGGTGTTTGGCGGCAGTTGTCCCCTGACCTAGCATGGAGGACAGTAATAAGGAGTTAACTAGTGAGGGTCCCTAAGGGGTGGAGATGTTAGGTCCACTTGGTATTTTTATGTTGAAAGATTTTTAAAGAAGTTTATATAATCTATTTATTTGAAACCAAAAATAACTAAAGGAAAAAATGCTACATTTGTCATTTGGCCAGAGGATGATTAATATCAAAATATTTGACTGTGTGATCGTATGCAAGAAGGCCATAAACTGGATTTGCTTTTTCTAAATTCAGTCCAATAAATTTGTTCATTCATCAGTAGCCTTACAAATGAAACCCTGCCTGAATGCATTTCCCAAGAATTGTTCTAGCCTGCCAGATCCATTCAAATGAAGGTTTTGAAAAATTTTTTGCAAAGTTGATAAAGCATTGAAAAAATAAATAAATTATATATTTTGGTTTTCTTAGTGGTTGTGATCAGATGAACAAATGAATTCATAAATTGAAAAATCAACTTTCTGGTCCTCTTTTTTTTTTCAAAATTACTCCATACTCAATGTAAATTATAGCAATAAATTAAATAATGACGACAGATATAATTCATGAGAGTTCTGAAAAGTGCTTTTTAGGAGAGTGTGGGGCAGGGGAAATTATAGACTTTGATTCTGGGTCTATCACTTTCTATATAAATATCCTTTAACAAATAAATTTTGATTCAGTGGTTATTACTTTATTAAATTTACAATCATAGTATATACTATGGAAAATACAATAAAATAAGGAATAAAAAGAAAGCATTTTTTCTGTCTGCTGAGATCTTGCTCCCAGGTGTATCCTCTGTTTGGCTCACATAAATTTTTAATAAAAGTTATCTACAGGTTTTCAGGGGGATGTACAGTAAGCATAAGGAATATAGCTAGTAATACTGTAATAACAATGCATGTTATCAGGTGATTATTACATTTATCAGGGAGATTACTTTATAAAGTTATATACATGTCTAATCCCTATGTTTATAATTGAAGCTAATATAATATTGTATGTCAACTGTAATTTAAAATTTTCAAAATTATAAAATATTTTAAAATAAAATAAAATTTAATGTTGAAACATCACTTACCATTTTTATATATTTCCATCTATTCATTCTATATATGCATTTCAAATGGCTGTTGTGAGAGTTAAATAAAATTAAATATGGAAATAACCTACCACATGGTCAGTGATAAAAATGTGAATTCTCCAGAATTCAGATTTCCACCCGTTAGAGCTCATCATGAAATCAGGAGTACAGATAAGTATATTATCTAGTCTAGAGATCATTTTTTTAAATGGTCAGTATTTGAAAATACTGTGAATTTCTAATTGTTACCTGCTTGAAAAAAAAAATGATTAGAATATAATAACCATTATCTCAAATACTATTAACCTAAATATAAGGTGATTTCTCATTTTCCAGTAGAAATGTCTAGAGGTAAGAGAGGAGGAGGGGCTTGCTACTTGCATGTATAAATTTATAGTCATATAGAGAAAAGTCAAATATCCACTTATAATACTTAGTGTCTTAATTAGACTATAGCTACAAAGTTAAAAATTATATCAAAACAAATACATATCCGGTGTGAGATATCAATACATATTTATATCAATATAAATATCAGGTGATTTTTTTCCCTTACATTTCATTAAAAATTTTATTCAGACGCTTCTTATGCATCTAAACCATCTACTTTATTTTAGAGCAACTTTCTAAGTTACTGAGTGTCTCTTTTGGGATATCTATATGATGTATGATGTCACTGGAAATTTAATCTGAAAAGACAATTACCATTTACGAAATGAAAGAAAAGCACTTTTTCATTTATTCTGTTAATCTATACAAGTGCAATGTAAGCATAAACTACAGAGTCTTTAGTCTCTAGTAATATTTACCAAATCCCTGTTAAAGTTCTTTGTTGTCTATAACCAGTGATAGCTCTAAAACTAGTATTTTAAATTTTTAAAAATTACTTTATTTCAGTTTGATATCTTGTCTAAATAGTATTTTTGATCGAGGCAGAGTATTGGAAGATCATGTTTTAATCTGAGAGGTTTCACAAGGACTGAAATACAGAGCGAACGCTCTTTTTGAGAGAGTTTTGGGAAAGAAAACTTCACCTTATGTTCTGGCACTTTTGGTCTGTTTGAATTCCACATGTTTTGCAACTATATCACAGAGCTACAATTTACAAACATATTCTTTCATCTCTCATGTCATCTCTGAGTTAGAGATTAAACTATCAACCTCACGGGCAGAAAAAGAAACCAGCTATAATGCACAAACTACTTGTCAGTTACTTAAACTGCCTATTTCCAAAATCTATTTGAAAAAAACTGAAACCAAAGTTACAGTCAGACCAGGAAATAAAAATAGAAGATCAAAATCATTCAAGAAGGCCGAAGAAAATGGCCTGTAATTATCTAGCAAGAGCACTGGGTAACATTTTATACTCAAAGGTAGGAGAGATATGTCAGTTATATCTCAATTTTTAAAAAAAGAGATTTTTTTTAAAAAAGAAAAAACTGTAATAGAGTACATACTTTGCTAATTAATAAAATGAAGCACTTCAAATTTTCAAACATGATATGTGTTTCCCACTATAACATTAGGAAATGATTTCAATATATGAGACCCGTAGGAGGAAAGTGAAGTAAAAGTGAATATTGTCTCGGACATTAATTTTGTAAAATGGAATAAATGGTCTTTAAGCACACCCCTTTGACACTACCACCGTGACAATGCCATGGGCATTAGAGCAGTTGCTGTTATTCACAGATGTGACCCTCAGCAGATACGGTCAGGCGGGTGACCTTCCAGTGACCTAACATGACAGTAGGAGGCTTTGAGACAGCCATCCTGTCATTTCTCTTGTGGTCCTGTCATTTCTCTTGAAGGCCCACTGCCAGGAGCTTTAAGCTGAACTTGCAGCAGGAGCTGGAAAGATGGCAATTTGAGGCTGAAATGTCTGGTGAAAGCGTGGAATGCTAGTAGTGCTGTTTGTTAACTGGGGAAAGAGCCATTTGTTTTGAACAACACAAGTGAAGCAGCTCCCATACTGACCTCATATTATTAGGCTTTAGCTAATGTTCCCTTTGATTTTCTTAACACTGAAAATGCAGATAAGACTAGACAAATTAGTTCGTTAATTAAGCGTGTGTAAGGCACACTTTTGATGATGATGGTTTTGAGAATTCCAGACATATTAGAGCAAAGTGGGTTGCATTGCCAGGGATTTAGCTTCCACCTCAAAGTGCTGAATTCCTATTAGTAGGTCCAAGGTTTGGTCCCATGAGATTAAAAAGTCAGGTTACAGCACAAAGTCATCACAATCAAATGGCTAATAATTATTATAATTGCTTATTTCCATAGCATTTTAAATCAATTGCTTTTCAAATCTTATTTCATTTTGGTCTCACTTTGACACTAGCAGTGATATCAAACTGACTGGCACTAGCATCATTGTTTTCAGATCAATAAAGCATCAGAAACTTGAATTGACTTTGTTTGCTCAGCCACAGACCTTGTATGAGCAAAATGAACCCGGACCAGAACACTGATCTCTTGAGTTGCAGGCCGTCCTAGTTCCACTAGTGTTTGAAAAACTCAGAGAAGCTAAATTAGTCTAAAGTTTTTGATAGTGGTTGAATCACTGTGGAATTATGATAGAAAACTCTTCGGTGATGGAACAAAACTTACCGTCACAGGTAGGTATCAATGCAATTTTTCAAGGTACTAGAGGGAGGCAAGAAACAATGAAATTGGAATAACACTAAGACTATTTAGAAAGAACAGCAATGTGATGGGGATTAGATGCAGAAATCTTAGAGATTGTAAAACAAGTCCTCAAAGGCATGCACAGACAACATTGTGCAAATATCGTAACAAGACTTGGCTTTGGTGTACATGTGGACTTGCACAAAAGACTCATGCATAATGTATGCAATTATCATGGAAGTGCTTGGCCCCAGGATAAAGTTTATTATTATAGGTCAGTTTTGTGAGTGGACACATTTCCTTGTCTGATGGTGGAAGGGTGTTGTGGAAGAGTCTGGGCGTTGGGGTCAGGATGACATGGAGCTCCGGCTCCATCACTTACTGCTTATATGAACTTAGGCAATGACTCTGGCCTCAGTTTTTTAACTCATAAAGTGGGATAAGTATATATAGAGGATTTGTATGAGAATCGATTGAGATGGTGTGAATGAAGTACTTGCACATTGTCTAACATATAATAGGTGCTGAATAGGTGTCCCCCAGTTCAAATGTAAAGGAAAATTGTATCCAGTATGAAGAATTGTTTGCAGCAGTAATATTGACAGAGCATAAATTCCTCAGAGAATTAAGCTGTGTTTCTAACTACTTATAAAAAAATTAATTTGGAGGTATTCTTTACCATCACGTGGCAAGAAAAATGAGATTAACGTGTGTTTGTTTTTAATTTTTATTACTGACCTATGTGCTTTAAATCTTAACCCTTTATCTTAATTGATATTATTACTAATACCAACATTTATTGGCCCTAAAATTTATAGACAAAAAGTTTCAACTTCATATTTATCAAAAGAGTTTAAATGCATACAGAAAATGGTCAATATGTAAAGTCAATTAAATATAGTTAGAAACTTCATAAGTTTGGAATACAGATATAACCATAAAATAGCTATAACTATGTATTTGATAAAATAAAAAGAATGACAAGAAAAAATAGAGAACATTTAATATCAATGTAGGTTTGAAATACCATACTTTCAATTGAAAATATAGTTGACATTTACATAGAATTTGGTAAATTTGCATAGTATTGCTGCATCTTAATAAATATAAACAACTCAGGCAATTTAACTCAGACATATTATTTGATTATAACTACATAACTGCATTGGAAGGCTTATTTATTTATTTACTAGAGGCCCGATGCACAAAATTCGTGCAAGAGTAGGTGTTCCTTCCTCCCCGGCTGCCGGCACCGGCTTCCCTCTGGACCAGGGACCTGGGCTTCCCTTGTAGCCCCGGCTTCATCCAGAATGTCATCCAGTCTAATTAGTATATTACACTTTTATTATTACAGATTTTTCTGGGTGATCTTTTGCATTTTTATTTCTATTATTGCTGATAAAATAATATAAGTGAACTCTCATTTTTTAAAAATGTTATTTCAGCTAGATATTGTTTTTTCTTCTTTTTTTTGGGGGGGTGGCCTTCTTTATTTTTTGAACTGATTTCTTTTATATAAATCATGAACAAGATTTTGACCATAAAAAACTTAAGTTTTACAAAGAATGTTTAAAGAAAAAACATGTAATACAATTATCCAACATATAGGTACTAACCATATATAATCAAGTACACAATATAATAGTTAAGTATTACATTAAGAAAGATATGGAAGTTCAAGATTCATTTTATCTTGAAAAGAATGATGCAAAGAATCTAGCTAAGTAAAAGGGACAGGCAATAAAAATAGTGTGTTTCCACACAAAAGCATTTCAAGTTTATCATTTGATTTTCAATTTCTTTAATATAATGAATCAGAAGTATTACTATGAAGAAAAAAGTTTCTAAGATGAAAATTAGATTCTTTAATATATTGACTAGAGATTAAAATTATGTAAATATATTGTAAAATTGAAAAATTAATATTATTTTATATAGGATGGTTTTTAAGTTAAAAATAAAATATACAGTTGGAGAAATATAGAATGTCTTACTATTATAATCAATAAAATATTATTGCACTAAAAGTAAGATATATAAAATTAAAATAATTATAAGCACATTATGACTTATGTTTACAACATGATTTAAAAACCCAACATTGTTTGCTTACTGATTTAGTATAAAAATCGGGAGCTTTGCTTCACAGTTAGAAAGTCTTAAGAATTTTTTTCCTTTTCTTCTCAAATGAGAAATCCAATTAATTTTTCTTAAAAAATTGCCCATGACTTATTAAACTAACTCCAAGCTAGCCCAAAGAGAATACAGTAAGGAATTTGTGTTTTAATCAGAAATAAAATTGGAAAGGGTTTTAACGTTTATAATTTCAATCATTAGATTAATAATAAATATGTAATCTAGTAACATTCCATCATGCCTTTGTAAATATATGATGTTTTGTTATATAGTCTGACATTATATCTTCAAGAAACTCTAGAACCATCGCTTTTAACATTATCCCATTTGTATATAAATTTTATTCAGCAGATGCAAACAAAGAAAATGATGGATCTCTAAAATAGCTCAGCAGCCTTATAGGGCAAATACAAATTTCATGGGAGACACTCAGAGTCAAAATATGGTGTATTTAAAATATGGTGTAATAGTCATGTTTAGACTTCAAATGAAATTCCAAAATAAAATGTGCTTTTGGTGAACCTTTTCAAAGGCGAAATGAAATTCTGTTAAGGACATTTACTCGCTAGATTAAGATAAGTGTTTCTGAACATAATCAATGAAATTTTAATAGAAATTTTGGAATTATTGCTATTTTGCTTCTAAATTCAAGGCATCATAAACAATTTGGAGGTGCGGTTTTCAATACTGCCCTAGAAATCTGGAGTGGTTCAGATGTGAAACCTATTAGGAGAACTCAATTACTTCAGAACTGGGCATGAGGTCCATATTGGAAGGTAAAAGAATAACTGGATAAAGGAAGTACATCTGGTGGTAGATTCCCATTAAAACAAGTGACTGTGTATTGTCTAGAAAGAAAAGAAAAACTTCCTCCTGGCATTTATTTTTATGAAAATAAGATAATTTGGTATATTTCAGAATCAGTTAATAGAGAGTGACTTCCCACAGAGTTACAGAGCAGGAGACCGTGTGACCAAAAAGAGCTTAAATTACAAAAGTCATAGCATGGGATAGGAAAGTACTTTATTTTTTATTTTTTATATTTTTAATTTTTATTGAACTTATTGGGGTGACATTGGTTAATAAAATTATACAGGTTTCAAGTGTACAATTCTATAACACATCATCTGTATATTACATCAGGCATTCACCACCAGGCAAGTCCCCTTCCATCACCATTTATCCTCCCTGCACCTTCTTCTATATCCCCTACCCGCTTGCCCTCGGGCAGTCACCACAGTGTTGTCTGTGTCTATGTTGGTTGTTGTTTATTTGCACTTTAGAAGCCACTAAGGATTCTCATCTGAAGAGAGATTATCTCTTCCCCTATCCCCCTATCCCCGTCATCCATCCTCCGCCTATGATAGCATGAGGGAGATTAAAACTAAGTTCACAAATGTTGGAGCGGTTAAAGGTCATCCCCCATTTTAGGACACGGAGAAGGAACACGGGCCAAGTTTTCATTCAGGCTGTGCCAGTGAATCGCTGTGACGTTGGGCGAGTTATGAAACCTCTTTTCACATCTGAAAATAAGAACAATAATAAGTGGCACACACTACATTGTGGATGAAAGGCCATTGTAAGCACTGACTCAGTGGCAGCTTTCCTTCCTTTTACCGTATGCTAGGTTGTTCCAAACCACACAATGTTTGTGTGTCTCTAATTCTTCATTGCTGTTCCATTTTCCCCACAGATAGAAGCTATGGTCCAGGGTATTACCCCAAGCCCACTATTTTTCAACCTTCAGCTGCTGAAATAAGCCTTCATAAGGCTGGAACACATATTTGTCTTCTTGAGAAATTTTTCCCTGATGTTATCAAGGTGTACTGGAAGGAAAAAAATGGCAATACAGTTCTGGAATCTCAGCAGGGAAATACCATGAAGACTGATGACACATACATGAAATTCAGCTGGCTGACCGTGAGTGAAGAGTCAATGAATAAAGAACACAAATGTATCGTCAAACATGAGCATAATAAAGTGGATCAAGAGATTCTTTTTCCTGCAATAAAGAAAGGTATGGGTGTGTGTGTGTGTGTGTGTGTGTGTGTGTGTGTGTGTGTGTGTGTAATCTTCCCAGAACACTTTTTTGCCCCCAAAGGGAATGCCCCATGTGTCTGTCATGTACTAATAATAATTATAATTATATATACATATATCTTCCTCAAATGTTGCTACATTTAATAGTAGTATAACTGTCCTGCTGTTTTCCCATAGAATTGAAAATAGTATAGGTTTTAGGACATAAAAAAGATAAAGAAATACAAATTTTACTTTTCTCAGCCTCAGTTTTATCATCTAAAATTAAAGTCACATGATTTTTTTTTAGGGTTGTTGATGAAACAACCCACATGACAGCACCAGCAATTTAGCGCACAAGAAATGCTCAAAAAGAGATTCCACTTTTGATTATCTTACTTGGTCAGGAAATAAGAATAATCATACATCTTTCAGGAATTTTCTGCTCAGCAAGCAAAGTCACTCATGCCTGAGTCTTGCTATCCTTGAAGTATAACCCATGAACAATGAATCTTGGGCGACTGATGGTGTCATTCTGAGGGAGTTGGATCAAGGTTCACCGAAAAATAGAATAATTTAGCCCTGCAGTGTTATTATGGTCCTAGGTTTTCCAGATTCATATTTTATGTACCTTTGCAGGTCAATTTTGGTGAGGCTAGTGCCTAGAAACATATTTCCATTCTACATAATGAGTATATTTCTTGCCACTGGTATTGCTGCTCAACAAACATGTAGTGCAGTACTAGCGTGTGTCAGGCCTGGAAGGGTATGGATGAATATACTAGGACAAATCACTGTTCCCAGGAGGATACACGAAGTGAAGAGAACGTAGTCTTTTCCTAAACATTCAGGGTCAACTGGGATTCAGGCATGATGTCCCAAAGGAGTGCCTTTGATGCAGATGCTGTTCATATTTAGACAGTGTGAGCAGGGCCGAATGTGCCCCAGCCCCGGCCATGGTCCCATAACTCCCTAGACCAGTGATGGCGAACCTTTTGAGCTCGGCATGTCAGCATTTTGAAAAACCCTAACTTAACTCTGGTGCCGTGTCACATATAGAAATTTTTTGATATTTGCAACCATAGTAAAACAAAGACTTATATTTTTAATATTTATTTTATATATTTAAATGCCATTTAACAAAGAAAAATCAACCAAAAAAATGAATTCGCGTGTCACCTCTGATACGCGTGTCATAGGTTCGCCATCACTGCCCTAGACTCAGAACTTCAAGTCTTGAGTATTAACACAACAGACCAAGGTCCCGTAAGAAGGAACCAGTTGGATCTTTACCCTGTGGCTAACAAGCCCTTTCTAAGCAGTGGGAAATGAGAACGTCAGATGTGCTAAGACCTTTGCTGTGTACCAGTCTTTATCTTACACCTGAGTTTCCCCAGAGACCAAGTCAGGTTCGAACACTTGCCGTGGCTTCCTTCTGAGGCTGTGATGAAGGACAAGTGAAATAATGTCTGTGAAATGCTTGCTCTCAAAAATATAACACGAATGTATTTATTCATGTATGTGTATTTATATCCTTTCCTAGAACTAGGGTCAGATTGCCAAAACAGCCCTAATTTTCCTATTTCTGTGGCTAAGAAACAGAAAGAAAGCAAACAGGCAAAGCACAAGTTTAATACAATCACTGGGCTTAAATGTCCTATTAGGTTTTGATTTTTCCAGTGATCAGGGTTGACTATCGTAAAGGAGAGAAGGTTTTGGTTACGAGGTGTTTTACTTGGCGTCTAATTTCTGAAACAAATGTCTCCCTTGGGCGTCTCATGGCAACAAAGCTAACGAGGGTGTTTCTGTTCATGTCATTCTATGGCAAATTTCTAATGCTGTTTCTCGGAAGTTTTTTGTTTGTCGTTTTTTGTTCTGAAAATATAACATGGAAGCACAAATCAATGAAGTGATTTTGAAGAGAGAGAAAGTTTTCTCTCTAGTCCAAGTTTTCTAATCTAGTCCAAGTTTTCTGCCAGATTAGGAAAGAGAATTAGGATACACACACGGATTTCATGATGAAAAATAGTTACTTTATTGTTTTTACCTCAATCAGTGCATGGTGCTAAGAGATTTTTATTTATCTCTTAATGAATAAAGTCACTGCAAGGAAAATAAAAAGACTTTTAAGACACAGTAAAGTGAGTCCTTGGGGGACATTTTAACATCTACATGTGATTATACTAACATTTTCAATCCTGCGATTTGCCCCAAAGTCTATACCTCAGACCCAATTTTTTTTTTAGAGCACAGCAAAAAAAAAGACCTCATTTAGTGCATAAAATTGCATACCAGAACCACATCCGTATGGACAAGAACATATCTAGTAGAAAAAGGATAAGCCAAAGCAACCATTGCGACTATTTTCCTCCACCCAACGGTCAATGCTCTTTTAAAGAAATTTTGTCCTTGTATATATATATGCCTTTAAAAAACCAAAACATTGTAGATAAACACAACTCTCACCTCAGGTTTTATATATTCAAATAACTATAAGTGTGACTTGGTTTATCTGAAAAGAATTGCCCTGAAATGCCAAGCTCCTGAGGTGAAAAGGTCATTTGCTAAGCATAACTACGACATCTGGAAGAGACGTTTTAGTGTCTACAATGGTGGAAGTATGTTGTTTCTCTATAGATTATTTCCTGTTTCTATGGATTATTTTTACAGAGTACTTTCCACATGTTCTCTCCCATTTAATCTCCCACAACAGTCCTCTGAATGCTGGCTCTCCCAGTCACTGGCGTGCCTCTCAACAAGTCACTAATACTCCCTAAACCCCACTCCTCGTCTGTGACATGGGGCCCTCCAAAATACAACTCACTCCAGTCTTATAATGCATGTGAAGCATTTGACGTGCACTGCGCCACACAGCCTCGCACAGGAATAATCACTTCGTAGACATTAGCTTTTATTAATACTGTTGTCATGTCCACAAACACAACTGCAGAAAATGATGTGGGTGAGCTGGGGATATTGGGGAAATGCATGATTTGGAAAGGCATGGCTTCGATGGAAAATTTGTCTAAACCAGACTCCTTCAAACATGTAAGATTCTGTTGTGGGTTTTACAATTAAGCAAATCTCTCTGAGTAGCAACTGTTCATGTCAGCAGTGTGTGCTGAAGACTGCGGAGCAGCTCCTTTTTCTGTTCATCGTTTTCCCATTCAACAAGTATTTATTGCATAGTTACTTTGCGGCGGGCACTGTACTAGGAGCAATGAGTGCAGGAGGAAAACAGGTAGTCTTGGATAGTGGCCTCCAGACAGGATTAAAAAGTTAAAATGTACCCTTCATGACCTTCAACATCTTCACGTGCAGAAACACAGTATATGTATTAGGTCTACTGAATTACACAGTCTGGGCAACTATTCCTGGAATTGTGGGGCTCATATTTTTAATGGCTCTCTCTTTTCTATTGGTAGATTCTATCTATCTATCATCTATCTATCTATCTATCTATCTATCTATCTATCTATCTATTACCTATATATCTGTCTATCCAGACACATAGTCAAATAATGGTTATGAACAATTCATTAATAGTGCTCTCATTTCTTGTAGAGGCTGCTACTAATCATATAAGAGAAGTTTATCTGGAAGACAAAAGCGGTAAGTTCTTGCATGTTTGCCTTCATGTCATGCTGTAGCATTTTTTCCCTTCTGATCAACTTAAATTTTGAACTTCTCTGGCTTAAGGTAGAAAAATCAGAATGGCTGGAATTTGCAGAATAGACTGAATGGTATTTTAAGCAAATCCATCATTTCCTATTAGCTATCTTAACACAGTAAATGCTATATTTTGGTATTAGATGACTGTGGGGTGTGGTGATCTGCTCAGAATTATTTCAATACTGGATTTTATTCATCTGCATGACTTTTGTTTCTATTGACTAGGGAACACATACTATCAATATGCTTCTAGATTTTTATCTTTGGTCCGTGCTAGTAGTTAATAGCATGAACTGACATTTACTGGGCAGTTCTTATACAGAAGGCGTAGTGTTGTGTTTTGAATGCATTTCCTTGTTCCATTATCATAATACTCCTGTGAAGTGGTAACTATATTTTCCACCATTTTACAGAGAGAGAGAGCTAAAATTAAGTCCCGTACACTGTGCCACACAGCTAGACCTGGGCTGTCAGCCCAGGGCACCGGAGTCAAGAGTTCATAAACTTCCTCAGTTCTCTATTCTTCCTTTATGAGTCAAGTCACTGAATAAGAAAGCCGAAAGCCAAGACCCCAGGTCACCGTGGTCGGCAAACCAGGGCTCGCGAGCCACATGCGGCTCTTTGGACCCTTGAGTGTTGGTCTTCCACAAAATACCACATGCGGGCGTGTGGTACAGTGCGATTGAAACTTCGAGGCCCATGCGCAGAAGTCAGTATTTTGTGGAAGAGTCGGTATTTTGTGGAAGAGCCACACTCAAGGGGCCAAAGAGCCGCAGTTTGCCGACCACTGCCCCAGGACAATGGATGCATGGCTAGGGCGGGGCTGGGGGGCAGTGCATGGGCTTCTGAGTACAAGAGACTGGGCTTCAACCCCAACTCTTTTAATAATTAGTTGCATGAATATGGGTACTAACACTTTACTCATCTGCCAACCAGGAATACTTACACCTAACTCAGTTCTTAAAGAGATAAGGTCACATATGTGGAATGTCTAGCATAAGGTATATCAGTTAGCTGGCTTAGAATATGTACTGGTTTCTGGCCCTTTCTCCCCACAAATGCACAAAGAAAGCAACTAGAAGCACTAGCTCTAGTCCTGCTGATCTCTCCTCCATTTCTAATATCAAGGGGGCTCTGGACCTCAACTAATACCTTCTCTGACCAAGGGCAGGAGTTCTGAGCACATCACCTCTTGAGGCCCCTTTCCACACCAAGTGCTAATAATTCTGGAATGCTGATGCTGTGAAGATAAAGCATGTCAAAGGGAAATTTCCATAGGAAAGGACGTGGCCTTGTGGTTCATTGAGTAGCAGTCTGGCTCTCCATCACTGGTTGTCAATCATATCTTGACATCATATATTTTTTGCAAAACTTCAAAGGATATTAAGTGCAATTACCCTGTAGTATCATAGCCCCAATGAGAGACATTCAGGAAAGACAGGTGAGCCATCACCTCTTAAAGTTGCAGAGAATTTGGATTAACCACTTTCTTCCAGTTAACATAATGCCCTCTACTAAAACCTCGCACCCACCCCGTTGTGAACACCACCAAATTTCCATGGATTGTATCCTTGGTAAGTATCATATTGCATGCACATGTAATGCCTCAGATACTTCTAAATCAGCAACTCAACTTTATACTCATGCTTAACCCTTTGATATCTGGGGTATTATTTATTGTACTTGGAGATGCAGAATTGCAGAGTAATTAAGAATGTGATCTGTAAATTCATGTTGCTGGGATTGAAATCCATCTTCTGGTACTTATTAAATGCATGACATCAGGCAAATTACTTATCTCTCCCCAATTTTTTGTAAAGCAGGAATTAAAATAATAACCTCATAGGTTGCTGTAAAAATATATAAGATTAATGCTTTGCATACAAAGCTCTCAGTGTTTAGCGTTTGTTTAGTGGTTAATAAATATTGGCTATTATTAATTAGAGACATGGTGGGGGTGAAGAGATGCTAAAAGCTACTTACCACAAATATTTTCTTCTCAGTGGACTCACTCATTAAAAATGCAACCTTAGTTTTTAATATTTTGGAGCGCTCTAAGTGAATTTAGCAGAGGTTGTTGGTTGACTTGGCCTGCAAGCTGGATTCTACATTGTCTTGTTGGTAGAGGTGGTAGATGTTTGCTTATTTGGGGGGTTGGTGGTGTGAGGGTGTCACTTTAATGAAGATCATAAGGAGTAAATAAGTGTGACCCCTCCCATTAATATTTCCTACCCTTTCAAAACAACAGGTGAAACTAATAAATTGACTTCTCCTAGATATGCTTCAGCTGCAGCTCATCAATACCTCTGCCTACTACACCTACCTGCTCCTCCTCCTCAAGAGCCTGGCCTACTTTGCCGTCATTTCCTTCTGTCTGGTTCGGAGAACAGCAGCCTGTGGCCATGGAAAGAGTTCATAACAGATAATGGCACAAAAGAATCAATGTTCTCTTCCTTATTGTTCTTTTTTTCTTTTTTTTGCCTCTGAACCTGTCTGCTGAGGATCTAGCTGGACTTTCTTTCTGGGTTTGGATGATTTCAGTTCACATGTGCCTTTTTCTATTATGTCATTTTTGCATAATGGTTTTCAAACCACTGGCCAACAGAAAATTCCACTGTGTAACAATAACAAATTCTGCCATTACTCAGGGGCAGGGCCAAAGGGTACCCTTTAGCACCATCTTCCCATAATCCCCATCAGCTCCTCTAGCCAAGCCTAATAATCACGCCTTCTGAGTACAGACAGCACGCAGCCTCTAGTCACACTCCTTAGGGCTTTTGCACCAGATAACTGCCCTGAACTTTCCATTTTACTCACCCGGAAGATGCCATATTTGCTACTTGAATTCTGTATTTTGTTTTTCATAATAAGACAATAAATTTTTTTAAAATCAAAAGTCTACTCTTGTCTATGTACTCTACTTTGATGAATCTAATTGGAAGTCCAAGATAAGGAAGACATGACAAATGAGGTGTCGAATGCAGTGTTGGCGTGATGGTCCACACAACATTTCTAGTTCGTTCCCTGAGACGGTCGTTCTGATGCTTTCTCTGGGGCACTGGTTCCTAGGGGAGCCAGTGCCAAATGAAGGTGCCCAGCTTCCTCCTCTTTCAAAGGTCACCTCCTCTTTCAAAGGTCACCTCCTCTTTCAAAGGTTTGGTTTGGGATTTTCCAATGGCGACACTGCACCTGCCATGACTTGCACTGTGTGCTCAGATCTATACTAGTGTTTCTCAAACATCAAGCTTCCTGACCCTCACAATCACCCTGTGAGAACTGCCCTGGCATTGGAGAGGCAGTGTGAGGGAGGGGTGAAGCACGTCGACTCTGAACCCTAAGTGCCTGGGTTTGAATCCTGGGTCTAGCATTGCTATCTGTGTCCTCAGACAAGCTCTTTGAACTCTATGTGCCATAATTTTCTCATTTGTAGAATGCAGTTACGGTGCCTGGTCTACTCGATTTGTGTGAATTAGTTGGGTTAATAATTTTTGGTACATGTAAGTCCTCAATAGCATTAGCAGCTATTAGTAGCTCTACTTTAGAAATAATAGATCACACACACACACACACACACACACACACACACCCTGACAGTCATCTCTAATCTTATTTCCCTGTGGAGAGATTAGATGTGGATGGAATAGTACCTCAGTGAGTTTCTACTACAAACCAGGCAATCCCATGAATCCTCTCAGAGCCTTTGGAGGTGGGTACAGTCCACGTTTACAGACTGGAGAGATTGTTATCTGCTCCTGGTCACCATTTTGTAAGTAACGGTCATTTGAAGCCAGATCTCTCTACACTCAGAGCCGTATTTTGTGACCTAGTATCATGTGGCCTCCCCTTCACCTCCTTTCAACTGGGAGAAACAAAACAAACATGCACTGCTTCTTTACTACACACATCCTCCAAGGAGCCAGGGAGAATTTTCTTAAGGACTTGCAGGTGCACCTACATTTTCTCCTGGGAGAACCATAATCACTCCCTTGATTAACAGGATGGAAATCCTGCCTTATTTTATGTGTCCCAGATTTGCAGCTACTCTTTTGGGGTGTTAATGAAGTGAACTGAGAGTCCCAGGCAGAGCAGGACCTCCGATGGTGCTCTCTGGGTCCCGAGATCCTCAGAATCACCGTGTAGAAGCCTCTGTATGTCCATGGGCATTTCTGAGGTCAGAGGTGGGTGCACTTCCTTTTTGGTCCAGGACTTTTCCATCACAGCAAGACTGCCACACGGTGTGGTGGGAGGAACACTGGGCCAGAAGTCTCACCTCCCACTCCATAGTTAGAGCCTCAGTTACTTGGTCTGGCTCTAACTAGCTGTGTCCTTTATTCTCTTTTAAAAATATATTTTTATTGATTTCAGAGAGGAAGGGAGAGATATAAACATCAATAATGAGAGAGAAACATTGACCGGCTACCTCCTGCATGTCCCCTACTAGGGATCAAGCTCACAATCTGGGCATGTGCCCTGACTGGAAATCGAACTACAACCACCTGTTTTATAGGTCGACGCTCAACCACTGAGCCACACTGGCCAGGCTTAGACCATGTCATATTGCCTAAGTTTACCCATCTTTATGAGAAAATGTTCAATTTAAATAATTTCACATTTCTAGCATATTTACAAATTCAATGATTAATATCCTAATGTAGTAATAATAGCAAACGTTTGCACAGTGCTTAATACCTAAGTATGTGTTAACATTTAATTCACACAAGAACCCTATGAAACAAGTACAATTATCCCTGTTCTACAGATTGGGAAACTGAGGCAAAGAGGGGATAAAGAATGTCCCCATAGTTAGCTAATGACAGGCAGAGCTTGGATTTGAACCCAGGAAGCCTGGTTACCGGAGCTCTGCTCTTACATCTACATTAATTGCTACTAGAGTAGAAACGGGTTAATTTCAGTTTCAATGAAGACAGGAAAATTTCCTTCCTTATTAGACGAAGAGCTAATGAAGAGAACTACCTCTTTACCTGTCTATGCTTTCTCTCCTTACTCCTATGCTGTTCATACAGTTAGCGGGCTATAGGCCAACATGCCACACAAATTTTCTCATGTTGGGAAGATTTTTATATGCTGACCTCACACACACCAATCAGACATCTGTGATTAGGGTTCATGGCACTTGGTTGGGTGAAATAAATACCAGGACAACAGGTGGCATCCACAGGTGTGCAATGAGAAACTGAGGCAAAGATTTCTGCAATTCCACATAAAAGCACTCACGGCCCAATAGTTTTTATAGAGCTAGAGTACTCCATACACTTCTCAGCCATAAAAGAAGGGAAACACCAAGGCAACAATTCTCAAAACTTTTCCAATTATGAAGTCTCTTCACTGCTTTAGATTCTTTTCTCCATAAACTCATAGATTTTTGTGAAGGTTTTCTGTCAATCAAGCAAGCCACAATGATGTAATACTCGATTTTCCCTTTACATTAATCAAAGTCCTATATAATTGCCAATTAGAAATTCTGAATAATAAGAGATAGTCAGAGATACTATACCCACATAATACAATACAATACAAAAAGCTAGAAACTCAACGCGTCGTTAGCCATGAAAACTTATTGGGTAAATGCATGGTCTCTGGCGGGTTCTGTTAGGCTGTTTTTTGTTCACTTTCTTCTGTTTTGTTTGAATAACAGCAAGTACCTGCAACTTAGTGAGCGTCAGGAATTCTGCTCAGCAGTGTGCCTGCTCCGTCTAATGCTCTCACTGTACCGCAGCGCAGGTGTCATGCTGCGCTGATGGGAAAACTGTAGAGAGGCTACTATGCCAGAGGTTAAACATGGAGTAGTGCCCACGTCCCCATGATTCCAGGTCCATCTGACTGAAAATCTGCTGTTTCGCCCATTATGTCAGCGGCTGCCCTCTTGAAGCCTTTAAAAATCACCGAGGCCAGCGTGGCTCAGTGGTTGAGCATCGACCTGTGTGAAGCAGGAGGCCACGGTTGGATTCTCAGTCAGGGCACATGCCCGGGTTGTAGGCTCGATCCCCAGTAGGGTGTGCAGGAGGCAGCAGACCAATGATTCCCTCTCATCACTGATGTTTCTCTCTCTCGCTCCCTCTCCCTTCCTCTCTGAAATCAATTAAAAATATTTGTAAAAGATCACTGAGACCCAGACTGCATCACAGGCCAGGTGCCGGACTTGAATAAAACCTTTAGTAATTCTAACGTGTAGCCGGCTTGAGGCCAGCAGGTGACTGAAACAGGTCCTGAGCTCCAGCGCTGCTGTCTCAGCTCTGAGGCAGCCGGGAGCCGTCACAGCCCCTTCCACAGGACAACGTGCTGCAACCTGGACAGGTACCTAAAATTGTTAGGCAATACCTCCATGTGGTTCCAACATCACAGCACCTGTAAAACACACTGTCTTGCAGACCACATTTTTGTTTCTCGTGCATCCTTGTCTTTATTATGCAATCAATGCACATGTATAAACACATATGCATGTTTATATACATTCTAATTTCCTCCCTTCACACACAAAGGGAGTACACAATACATATTATTCGGCACGTTTCTTACTTATACATCCTAGAGCTCTTATGTCAGGACATAGGGCCACCTAGCTGCGTATTTCCTTTATAAAATCAGCTCTCCGTGATAGACTGTTGGCTATTATTACTAAAAAATGCTGAAATAAATATTAGTGTTTTATGTCATTTTGAATGTGTGCATTGGTCATTTCTACTGCAATGTAGGTAAATGCCGAGAGTGTGCTGTCTAATGCCAGGACTTGGCTAACATGACAACTGAAAAATAGTCTCATCGTGCCTTTAATTTGCTTTTCTCTTATGAGTGAGGGTAAGCATCTTTCCATATATTTGAAGTTTATTTACGTTTTCCTTCTGTGAAATATTGGCCCAGGTCCTTTGGCCACTTTTTCTTATTAATAATACTAACAAGTATGAACACATTTATCCGTGTGTCTGTGTATGTCCATGGGCATAGGCATAAAACAAAATGTTCAATGTATGGTTGGTGAGTTAAAAAAAAAACACGGATTATATGAATCCTTTAAAAATAAAAGCTTTTACATATTAGAATTAAAACAATGTCTCATTTAAAATTGAAAAGATTTTGTTTGTTTATAATCAGCTTTAGGTCCTGAGAAACCAAGTAGAGGCTCCCATTGGGAAACAAAATAAGACCAAACAGATACAAGAAAGATGCAATTTAATTAGAGCTCCTGCTTGATTCTCATTGATTTGATCAAACCTCATTAGGCCAAATACCCCCCTACTTGCAACCAGTGTGCCACAAGGATTTTTAGAGCAGTAAATACCTGACATTTTAGTCAGGGGCACTGACCTCTTTTCCCTTAAACTGTCAAATTAAAAAATGACAACAGCCAACACAACCATAGCCTGCTGGTGTAAATGCCCTGTCTTAAACCGTAAATACACAGGTCATTAAAGAGTTGCATCTTATCGATTACACCACATAATAAGGTTGCATGTGATTGGTTAATTCTTGCTACTAGAAATCCTTATATACAAGTATATGAACCTGATTTTTTTAAAAGTTACTTTGAGCAAAAAGGGTAGGTAATTACTCTTATTATTGTTTTTATAAATCAATCAAAATTATAACTACTTTTTGTCAGATTAGCAAAAAACCTATTTTTTGTTGTGCTGCAGAGTATTACCAATTCTTTTATGTGTGCCATGAGATGAGAAAGATTGAAGATCGCTGACTTAACAGAGTTGAAACTATTTCTGCAAGGGGGAAGGGAGAAGCAGAGGGAACTTAAAAATCACTGAGTGTTTTGTGTGGCTAATTTCACAGCTGGGGCACTGCTAGCCAGTATCTCCTGTGGCTTCAAGCTTCGTGGCCACTTCCTTCCCCAGCTCAACCTGGGCTGCCCTGACACCGGAGGCGAGGCGGAGAGGAGGAGAGCGGAGGTGGTGGTGGAGGAGCCAGCGTTGGGGGGGGAGGGTGCTGGTGCAGCTGATGGTGCTTCATGTTCTCAGGCCTCCTTTGTTTACGTGCTCCGGCAAATGTGGTTGATTCGTGGAAAATGCTCCAACTCAAACCGGCCCCCACTGGTTGGGTCTGTACCAGTGGTGGCTGGGGTGTTATAAGATAAAATAAGGGCAGTTAAACCACAACCACTTTGAAAAGGCCACAGCTAATGTGAAGAAAGTATCCATCTACAGACACAAGCAGGCGGTCGTTATCAGACATGCACTCAGGCTGTGGGGTGGGGGTCCCCACTTTTTATATACAAGGCTTACTCCCATTACTCCTAGACCAGGAGGTTAATAAGGCTTACCCTATGCGAGCTGGAAATTTTATGCCCAGGACTGTTCAGATGCTGCCCCTTCAGGCCATCACGACGCTGTTCTGGAGGAAAGAGCAAACAGCACTGGGATAATCCCTAACATTTCACCAAATATCTGGGCTTTTCCACGGTATTTGATTTACTGAGCCTGTACCTTTCAGGTTTCATTTTCTCAGTGTCGACAGGGTGACACTGTGTCTGTGAACCTCGTAGCATGGACAGACCGTGAATGTGGGCAAGGGTGATGAGCTTTCTCCTTCATGAGAGCACAGCGATAGCAAGGCCCTACCGTATCCCTGAATGTCCTATATGGAATCCTGTAAGCCCCCCTAAAGAAAGAAAAATACTTCAGTCAACCTGCGCAAAGCTTAATAGAAGACATGCACATCAGATAAAAGGGTGACTGGGGTCAAGTAGGAGAGGGCTGGTCAGCACTGTGAACACAGAGAGCAAATGTGCCCACCCCACCCATGCACGGTACAGAGGGGTGTCCAGGCCCACAGGCTCGGTCTGCACGGACCTGGGGGAAGTGTGGCTCTATTCTTGAAAACAACGCTTCGGGCTTTCAGTCTCACTTCACGGCACATTCAAATCAGACACCTCCTTCTTCTCAGTCTGTGCTCTGAGAGCCAAGTGCTGGGAGGCTTGGCTCCCTGTGACGATGGGCTGTACCCCACGGGTCAGTCCAGCATGTTTGAGCAAGAGCTCTTCCTCAGCTTAAGTGATGGCAAGGACACCGGTTCAGGCATCATCGAGGGCAGGGCATGGTGTAGGCGTCCATCCCTGAGACAGGGCCTTCTCGCCGTGGGAATACCAGTGAGTTCCTAAGGTTTTAGTCCAAAGCTGGCCCCTGGAACTTTCCCTAACCCCTTTCTCCACCATAAGAAGCTCTTCCTGGTTAGGTTCCAGCCTCCTGGAGAGCCTCCCCCATGGCATTCCTGTCGTTTGGCCCATTCTTAGAACAAGCACAGATGGACTTGATGTCTCCCTGCAATCGGTCGGGTTTGGAGGCTGAAGAAAGCCAAGGTCTCTTAGATGACCATCTGGAGGTGGCCAAGCACTTCAAATCTCATGGGTTCTCCAGCGACCAGGCTAGAGTGGGTTCCTCTGCATGGCTGGCTGTGGATGGGCTGGTCAGTGCCTCAGACAGTGTAAGGAAGATGCCTTCTCCAGGACAGACTGGATGGCAGAGACATTGGATCCCAAGGAGTTTGACTTTGACGACCTGTTTAGATGACCTCGAAACATGCCCTATGGGCTTTGGCTACATTGGGTGACACATGTGATCTCTGTGACCCCCTAGACCAGGAGATTAGTAAGGCGTCCCCCTCACCCCTAGACAATGAACCCAATTAGCCATCTTTCAGAAAGTTTTCTCTAAACTGACCAGGTTGCCCCCTTCACCTTCCTGCAACCTCTTCCCTTCTCCAGGGTCCCTGTCCATTCTGGATCATTCCTTTAGTTTAGAGTTGGGCAGTCAAGTGGATATTTCTGAAGGAGATAGGAAGTCCGACTCAACTCTTTTTATTACCACCATCCCTCAATGCATAGAAGAGGAGGATGTCACCTCAGGCAATGACAGGGGCATCTCTGAGCCCAGAGTCCTATCTGGGCTCTCCCCAGCAATAGTCCCTCTGCCTCCAGGGCCTCTCCAAGCAGGTACGTTCCCGCTGTCTCTAGGCACCCTCTGTGGCTCTGCCCACCCCAAACCCTACAGCTTTCTGGACACAAGATGGTAGCAGCAAAAGTCAAGGGTAAGAAACTAGATAAAAAGCTGAAAAAATGGAGCAGAGCCAGACAACAGCCACCAGGTGCCACCAGGAAGGGGAGCAGGAGGCCCTCCCTGACGAGTGTGAAGAGCAAGACAAGAAAAACGAGGCTCGGAAAGAGAAGGCAAATTCCTTGGCCAAGGAGATCCAGTATCAGAAATATTTGCTAGAAGAGGTCCGCAAGGCCAGGGGAAAGGAAAGGCCCCCAGTTAGGGTAGTCGGTGTGTGCTTGTACATTGTACATAGGGGGCTTGTGCTGGAGCTGTGTGTTGTAATAAAGTATTCTGCAGTGAAAGTAAAAAAAAAAAGAAGAAGAAGAAGAAGAAGAAGAAGAAGAAGAAGCAGCTCACAATAAAATGTAGTCTACTTTAATTCAAACTAGGTAAATAGTTTGAGGCAGAGGTTAAACATGGAGTAGTGCCCGTGTCCACATGATTCCAGGTCCCGCGTCCACATGATTCCAGAAGTCTCACCTCCCATTCCATAGTGAGAGCCTCAGTTGCTTGGTCTGGCTCTAACTAGCTGTGTCATTTATTCTCTTTTTAAAAAATATTTTTATGTTATTACAAAGGGAAGATGATAGCAATGATTTCATAGTTGGGTTCAGACACCTTTAGAACCACACTGCTAAGAAAGATACTATTCATGATAAAAATAATACAAATGTCTGGTGACCTATTATACATTTTCACAATTCCTCCTTGTCTCCCTTTTGTAATTCCCACACTTTTGGCCAAATGCAAAATAAGAAAAATAAAACTAATAATTTTGATATGCTGGATTTTATTACTTTTAAAATTGTACAAAGAGCACATGTGCATGAGTTAAAAAAGACAAAGAAAATGTAGGGTGTTAAAAAAAGAAATCTGAGACATGAAACAAAACAATTCCACTCTGTGAATTCAAATAAAAAGGTATTTGCTTACCAAAGAAGTGTTATGCTAATATATTAAGAAGTCCTTTGATTAGGATACAGTATAAGACCATTCTGCAACTACTCATTAACAGGTCAGACTCAATCTCACGAATACAGGATGGATCATGACATTATCTTACCAGCCACAGGCAGGTTACTAAACGTTTGTGAATATGATACAGTGTCTGTGAGGTATTACGATAAATAAATTCTTTATTAGCCAATCAATCACGTCAGCAGTGATGTCACCATTTCAACTTTCCAGACGGAGACCCCATCTCTGGTGCTTTTTGCCTCCGGTGATTCTCAATGAGGGTTTTTAAACTTAGAAAAAGAAAGAATACAAAAATATTTGAGATGTGTTGAAAGGAAGAATGCTACACGTTGCCTTATGTTTTCATAGCAAAGTCTGTGCGGAAGATGGCTGTGTTACAGACACTTAGAGGGCAATGGTGTGGTGAGGAGAGAGCTTGTGTTAAAGGGTGTGGAAGAGGATCAGCTCTTCACATGACTGCATGTCTACTTCTTCTCAGGACCGTTGTGCAAAGAACGGAAGGAGTACGGGGTGCTGCTGATGCAGGTGCAGGGCCTGCACTCGCCAGGACTCTGGCCGCCTCTGCCGGCCCGTCTGCCACTATGCTGGCTTCCCAACTATGCTGAAGTCTGTCTACTATGCTTACCTTCTTTTAAAAATGCTATTATTAGTTTATTGAGATCTAATTGACATATAACTTTATATTAGTTTCAGGTATATAATATGATTCAATATTTGCATATATGACAAAATGGTAGCCACCATAAGTCTAGTTAACATCCATCACCTCACAGAGTGACAACATTGGTTTTTTCTTCTGATAAGGACTTTTAAGATCTACTCTCTTTCCCCTTCTGTGTTTAAATAATTAGAGTCACTGCTACTACAATTTATGTTTATTATCGTCTTGTATTTCTGAGGGTAAATGTTCTCCTCTGATGATCTGAAGGGATTTAACAACGTGCCCCACCTTGAGGTACATCAAGCGCTACTGCTTTGAATGACTGACCACATCTTCCATCGCAGGAGCTCCACAAACTTGAGAGACATTCAGTGCAGGGTCAGGCGCACACTGGAACCAGACCGGACGGCCTGCGTCCTGGCTCTGCCACTCCCTCCCTATCTGTGCGACCCTGAACAGGTTACCCACCCACCCACCCTAACTCTTAGCTGCCTCAAGTGTAAATGGAGACAGCAGCAGTACCACAGCTCATAGGACTGCTACGCTCACATCCTACATAAGCTAGGGTTTGTAATTAAACGATGTCTGACATGGAGACATTCTGGCCAAGTAAACAAAAATGAATTCATCCTTATTTAGAAACTGAGGTCTCTGAGGTATTTTTCATACTTCACGAATTTATACCCATACAAAAAATGTTAAGACCTTTTGCACAAGTTACAATATGACTGATAAATTCATGTAAATTGGAGAAATCTGGCTACAGATTCACTCATATTCTTTGAATTTTACTTTGAATCCGCTCGAAGAAATGCTCCCTATTTCAACACTTTGCTGTTACAGTTTCATTTTCAAAGACTTACTTTAACAAAAGTAGGACTCATAGCTCTAAAAGTGGCTTTTCACTGTCCTGCTTTTCTTCAGCTTCTTCAGATCCTATGTGGTAAGAAAGGGGAATGAGAAAAAGTACTGCTTTCTATTAAAGTAACAAACGATGTCTTTAAAATTACAATATACACATGTTTTAAATGAGAGATACATGTTTAATCCTCCAGAGATTCAGGTTAAAACTGTGACTATAAAATAAAGATTTACTGTATTTCTTGTAGGAGAAACTTGGAAACAGGATCTATAACTTGCACTACTCTTTTAAAATGGATTTCATTTACATATGGTTAAAAATAATCATACAGACCAGAAATTTAATTACCCAAGCTCTTCCTCCTCCACCTCTGTGCTGGCAAGCTTGCCTATGTTTTTCAAGGGCAAATAACCGAGCTTTGGTACAAATAATTTAATCTACATATTTTAAGAAGCACTGTCCCAGTGAGAGAGCAGTGAGGGCTTCCTGATGTCCAGGTGATGTCAGATGGTCCCCGCGTGTGCTGTTGCCAATGATCCTGTTCTAACCCTTCTGGGCCAATGTCCAGGGAGCCTCACATTAGTTGTGCTTTGACCCAATCATTCCAATCTTGAATTATATCCTTAGCTTATATCCTTGAGGAAATAGCACTTATTCTATATCATGTAGATTTTTTTCCTCTCAAAAGTAGGGGGAAAAAGTCTGATTCTGAGAGCAGAAGTTAAAAATTCTTACATTTCCATGAAATATCTTGCTTCCATTTAAAATTACATTTATATAGTTTATAACATGAAAAAAGCATGTTGTAATGTAAAAACAAATATATAAAGACAAATTATATATATATATATTGTAAGGACATGTTCGATAAAAATAAAACACTAAATCATATGTGCAAGTCAGAAAGACCAGGAGAAAACAACCAGGAGACATGCACACAGTTCTGGATTCCCAAAGCCTCTAGAATAAACCCACGGTAACGACACAATTTTAGAAATAGGATGCAAATAATATAGGCTCTGTGGCCACAATTACATAAATTACAAACACAAAACTAGAAGGAAACAAATTAAACTGTCAACATTGAGGTTGCTGAATAGTTTGAGGAACAGCTGATCTTTTATTTTTGTTCTTTCTACATTTTTATAAAAAACTTGCATTACTCTCATAACCAGGCACCAGTCAAAAAGGAGCAGAGATTAGACTAAGGCAGCAGTCAGGGATACAACCTACTCACACACAAAAGCAGCCCGCCTCCCGCTGCGGCTGCACCTGTCAGGTGATGCACTTGTCTCATGAGAGTGTCTGCCTCGATTATTGCCAAAAACAAACCTGCTCCAGGAGAATGAAGGCCAAGAATCTTAAGGCAAGATTATGTCCCACATCTTAACATCATGGATGTCACAGTTAAGGGTGAGTTTGTGATAAATAAATAGACAAAGGCTTCACTTTCCAGCCTGTTAAACTGCTATAAAGCGTCCAGACACTGGGGTAGTTTTACTGGCTTCTTCTCACTCTGAAAGGAGCCCAAGGAAAATGATCAGGCCAACTTCCCATTTCTGGGCTCACTTTCCACCTATCAGGCTAACAGCATTTGAGCCACAAGCTGACAAGTCCCGGGAATCCTATGAAGACACACTTTTAATTAAAATGATAACATTTATGCCTTTCCTAATTTAAAAGTGATGCTAGACAGGCCTTCTGGTTAGAGTCCAGTGAGATCAATAAGTCTCCTTGAAAAGCAACTATAAAACTGGACTAGATGGACAAGACTAGCCATTTCAGCACTCGGAAAATGGCCAAAGGCACACAACAATCCGAGAAGTGTCGATGCTTAAAAAACTGCAGAATTCTGGGAACAGCAGTGGTATTCTTGCCTGCAGCCACTCCAATTCCTTCCCCTCCCAACACTGGTTTGATGGGCATGAAGGCTCTTACACGGTGGGCAGACCATGACGACTGGCAGCAAAACTGCACAGCTGAAGGGAGCTCACTCAATCTGAGGTGGGGAGTGATGCAATGGTGAACTGACAAAACCAGTTGTGTGCGAGCAGAAAGGACCAGAGGCTCTGCTGGTGTGAGGCTGTGGTCATGGCTGCAGTAAGCATGTGCTTGGCTAAAGCTGTGTGCACCCTTAGTGGAGACCCCAAAGAGCCCAACTAGCCAAACACCCCTGGTCGACCCTGAAACTATGAGCATATGCAAAAGAGATAAGAAAAAATGTAGAGCAAAGTTCAAGCTGGGGAGGACTATAAGTAGACTGAAATTTGCATGTACTATCCAATACATACGTATATCCATTTGGCAGAAGATGAAAGACTTACTCAAAGTGCTTGAGCACAATCTCTGTCTAATCATTGGCTACCACTAACAAAGGGTGAACCCATGAAGCTCTGCTTAATAATATACTCATTAAAAATAAAATAAAAAACCAAGAAGACACATCAACAGCCACATGTCACAGGGAACATAAATTTACAGATTTAGTCTAGGCAATTATCTAAGTAAACATACATTAATAACACACCTTTGGGGGGGAAATCAGAATCTAGAGTTGACACAAATTTTTATTTTTCAATAAAAATTATAAGGCAGAAAAGTGTGACTATTCTCAGGAGGTAAAGAAAACAAAACCACAACTCAATAGCAGCTGTCTCTGAGCTAAACCAGATATTTTATTTAGCAGACCATGACTTCAAAGCAACTATCTAGAATAATAATCTATAATAATAAAAGGGTAATATGCTCCAGACGTCCTTCCAGACGAAGCCGGGGCCCGAGTGAAGCCGCCTGGGTCCTGGGTCCTAGAGGGAAGCCCCTGCCGGCAGCCAGGGGAAGGAAGGCCTACTCTTGCATGAATTTTCATGCATCGGGCCTCTAGTTGTAAATAATATAATATTTAGAAATGTGAATTTTTGGATATATATATTCAAAGAACTATAGAAAATAAAGCTTAGAGAAGTAAAGTAAAAATGAACACAACTAGAAATCAACAAATAAAGATTATCAAGGAGGCAGAAATTACAAAACGATCAGATTTTTAAAAACCTGAAGTAGAAAAGTATAATAACTGAAGTGAAATATTCACTGGGAGGGGGACTGTTTAAGAGAATATCAAAGTTGGCAAAAGACAGAACTTGTAAACTTGATGCTAGAACAAGAGAAGTTATCTAATCTGAATAACAAAGAGAAAAAGACTGAAGAAAATGGAGCAGACTCAGCAAGCTATGAGATAACATCAAACATATGATGGGACTGCCTGATAAAGAGGAGGGGAAAAAGGATCAGGAAAAACATTTGAAGAATTATGCCCCAAACTCTGAAAATTTGTTGTTCATCTATACATTTAATAAGCTAAACAAATACTGATTAGGATATGTACAAAAAGTTGCTACAATATATTTCATAGGCAACCAGATGAGAGCCACAGAATACATGAAACACAATA
Organism: Myotis myotis; assembly: GCF_014108235.1. Lineage (NCBI taxonomy): Eukaryota > Metazoa > Chordata > Mammalia > Chiroptera > Vespertilionidae > Myotis > Myotis myotis. The sequence goes on from NW_023416315.1 coordinate 11,111,076, forward strand.
CATCAAAATTTATAAGATGTTTGCTAAAGCAATCCCTTGGGGGTAAATTTATGACTTTAAATGCCTGTGTCAGAAAAGAAGATTTAAAATCAATCATGAAAAAGAAGTGCAAGCTAAACTCAACCCAAACAGAAATAATAAAAATTGTAATGAAAATTCAAAAAAAAACACACACAAAAAAAAAAACACACACACACACACACACACACACACACACACACACACACGAGAGAGAAAAACACAGGAAAACAACTCATTCTTTGAAAATATCAACAAGCTTGACAAACCTCAAGCTAGACTTACAAAAAAAGAAATGAAAGAAAATAGAAACTACCAAAATCAAGAAAAAACATTACTACTAATCCTAAAAAGAATTAAAGGAAATGTTATAAGTAATTTATGCCAACAAACTAGATAATTTAGATGAAATGGATGGATTTTTTAGAAAGACACAAATTACCAAAATGGACTAAAGAATAAATAAATACTCTGAATAGACCTATACATAACAAGAAATTTAATTAATAATTGAAAACCTTCCCACAAAGAAAATTTCTGAACTAAATGGTTTCATTGGAGAACTTATCAAACATTTAAAGAAAGAATGATATTGATCCTTAACAAGAAGGATTAATTCAGAAAATAAAGGAGTTGGGAACACTTTCCAGTGCATTCTATGAGGCCAGCGTTACTCTTCTATCAAAGCCAAAAATATAATAAGAAAACCACAGACCAATAGGTACAAAAGTAATGAGCATTGATACAAAAATCCTCCAAAAGTATTAGCAAATCAAACCCATGTACATAATGGGTCATACAACATGACAGAGTGGGATTTACCTAGATGTAAAGAGTTGATTTAACATCCAAAAATCAACCGATGTAATACACCATATTGACTGAATACAGGGCAAAAACCACACGATCATCACAACAGATGCATGGAAAGCATATGGAAAATCCAATGCTCACTCATTATAAAAACTTTCAACACACTAGGAATAAAATGAACCTCCTCAGCCTAATAAAGGGCGTCTGTGAAAACGCACAGCTATCACATGCTTAATGTTGAAAGACTGAATGTTTTTCCCCAAAGACCAGGAACAAGACAACGATGTCTGCTCTTGCCACTTCTATTCAACACTGTATTGGAGGCTCCAGATAGTGCAACAAGAAAAAAATTTTTAAAGATATCCAGCTGATTGAAAAACAAAAAATAAAACTGTCTTTACCCACAGATCACATGATCCTATATGTAGAAAATTCCATAGAATCCATATACACACAAAACCAAAACTAGAACTAATAAACAGGGTTAGCAAGGGCACAAGATACAAATTTAATATACAAAATACCAACTGTATTTTTATATACTAGCAATGAACAATTTGAAAATGAAACTAAGACAATATTTACATTTAAAATAGGACCAAAAAGAATAAAATACTTAGGAATTGATTTAACAAAAAAACAAAATTTGTATGCAGAAAACTACAAAACTTTAGTGAAAAAACTGTTTCAAATCTATTGATATACACAGGGTGACTATATAATTGATCATCTAAACAAGAACATTCTGAGGGATAAATGGAGTTCTAATAGTGATTACATGGGGCCACAGGTAAGCCAAACCAAAATGCAGGCTTCCTTTTAGTTGTAAATGTTAATGCCTTCATCTAGATTTGTTCAGCACTGAATATACAGGGTGGGGCAAAAGTAGGTTTACAGTTATGAGTACACGAAACAGTTTATTCTTGTATCATTGTTTATTAATTATTGTATTATTTTCCATATGAACAACAATAAACCTACTTTCATCCCACCCTGTACTATACAATTGAGCTAGTCTCCATTTTAAGTTAGTCTTTCAATTATTTAGGAGGTGATGAATTACCTTTTCCCCAGCATCACTACTGCTTCGTTTAAGTTGTGTAACCACACGCAACAACTTCAACCCCGTCATCTGAGAGAGGACTGTGCCTCCTCATTCTTTCCATTTAACACACAGGTAAGCAGGAAATGGCTAGATCAAAAGTAAACCTGCAAACACGCCACCTTTATATCCTTCAGAGGTACATCTACTAAAATATGCTAATTTTCCAAATCTCTGTGATACTAAAATTCAAGTCATTCCTTTACAAGGAAAATGCTGACATTTCAATTTTTGGTGCCTTCAACTTTTCCCCTTATTTTCATTTATTACTCCAACAGTTTAAGTTTACTATGTGCCAGGCATTGTACTCTGTGCTGAAGAAAGACAAGAAAAGGCAAGGCCAGCCCCAGATGCCCTCTTGCCTCTAGGGACCAATCAGAGCTGTATTAGGACAACAGAAGCTTATAACTTCTGCTGCTAACACACTGTTTAATATTTAGCCATTCGCCTAATGAGAAAACTTTACAGAATAATCTTGTAGGTATGTTAATTTCAATAACAGTTTTTAATTTTAATTCATTCTTAAATTAAATTGTCTTTAATTCAGACAATGAAAATAATATAATATCTATAATAATAAAAGCAAAATATGCTAATTAGATCAGACATCCTTCCAGACAACCTTCCAGACAAAGCTGGGTCTGCGAGGGAAGCCTGGGTCCTGGGTGCCAGAGGGAAGCCAGTGCCGGCAGCCTGGGGAAGGAAGGCCTACTCTTGCACGAATTTCATGCATCGGGCCTCTAGTACAATATAATATAACTAGAGGCCCGATGCACGAAATTCATATAAGGGGCTCGGCTCTCACAGGCCCGGCTGCCAGGGCCCTCGCAGCCCCGGCTTCGTCTGGCAGGTCATCTGGATGGTCGTCTGGATGGTCATTCTGCTGTTCGGTCTAATTAGTATATTAGCTCTTTATTATATAACTAGAAGCCCGGTGCACAAAATTCGTGCACTGGGGGGTGGGGTTCCCTCAACCCAGCCTGCCCCTCTCACAGTCCAGGAGCCCTCAGTGGATGTCCTACTGATGGCCACAGTCTGGCAGCAGAGGCTCGGAGCAGGCGTCCCGTGTGTGTGTGTGTGTGTGTGTGTGTGTGTGTGTGTCTGTCTGTCTGCTAGGGCCTGCCCCCAGCCGCGCCATGTAGGCTCGAAGCAGTTGCCGTGTGTGTGTGTGGGGGGGGACCCCACTGGGGGTCTGCCCCCAGCCACATTGGAGGCTCAGAGCAGGCACTGTGTGTGTGTCTGCTGGGGGCCTGCCCCCAGCCACACCATGGAGGCTTGGAGCAGGAGCCCCTCTGTGTTGATCTCTCAGGCTCCTGGCCTCCACTGCATGTTGTACTCTCCCTTGAGCTATGGCCAGGATGGGGGTGCTGCTTGCAAGCCGGGCTTTCCTGCTCCCGGATCACCATGGCAACTGGGGAGCAGGCCCAGCTTGGAGCTGCCCGCAGGCCGGGCTTGCTCTCCTGCTCCCGGATCACCATGGCGACTGGGGAGCAGGCCCAGCTGGGGGCTGCCCATAGGCCAGGCTTGCTCTCCTGCTCCTGGATCACCATGGCGACTGGGGAGCAGGCCCAGCTTGGGGCTGCCCACAGGCCAGGCTTGCTTTCCTGCTCCTGGATCACCATGGCGACCGGGGAGCAGGGAAAGTTTGGGGCTGCCCGCAGGCCAGGCTTGCTTTCCTGCTCCCAGATCCTCATGGTGACCGGGGAGAAGGCGCAACTGGGGGCTGCCTGCAGGCCGGGCTTGCTTTCCTGCTCCTGGATCAGGCACAGCTGTGGGCTGCCTACAGGCTGCACTTTTCTACTTACCGATGGCCGGATCACCACAGTGACCCAGGGCCCAGCGGCACTTTCCTGCTCTCCAATAGTCATGAGGTCCCAGCTGGGGGCTCAGGTGGCACACAGGGGTCCTGGCTAGGGGCAGGGCTTATGCCCTGCTGCCCAGGGCTGCACATGGGGCCCGGATGGCAGCTCGCACTGTCCCGCCCTGCCTGTAGTATAGGATGGAGGCCTGGTGCACAGGTGGGGGCTGGCTGGTTTGCCCTGAAAGTGTCCCAGATCAGGGTGGGGGTCCCGCTTGGGTGCCTGGCCAGCCTGGATGACGGGCTGATAGCTGTTTGCAGCTGGTCACACCCCCTTCAGGGTGGGGGTCCCCACTGGGGTGCCTGGCCAGTCTGGGTGAGGGCCTGAGAGCCGTTTTTAGGCTGGAAGGCAACTTAAGCTCCCAGCCTCTCCTTTTTTTCTGTTTTTCTTTTTTATTTTATTTTTTATTCTGTGATTTATTTACCTTCTATAGCTGTCACTGGAGCTGAGAGCCGGCTCCAGCTCCGAGGGCTGAAAGCAGGTTTCTGGGTCTGTTTGGCTTCTATAATTGAAACTCTGTTGCCATCAGAGCAGCTCTAAGCTCTGAGGCCGAAGCTGGCTGAAAGCAGGTCTCTAGAGCCTGTTTGGCTTCTATAATTGCAACATAGTTGCTTAGAGTGCAGCTCAGAGCCGGGCTGCGGCAGGCGGGGAACCTTGGCTTCCTCTGTCACTGGAGCAAGCAAGCCTCCTGTTCGCTTCAGCTGCGTGGCTGCCGGCCGCCATCTTGGTTGGCAGTTAATTTGCATATCGCCCTGATTAGCCAATGGGAAGGGTGTCAGGGTTATGGTCAATTTGCATGTTTCTCTTTTATTAGATAGGACTAGAGGCCCGGTGCACAAAATTCATGCGGGGGCGGGGGGGGTGGGCAGTGTCCCTCAGCCCAGCCTGTGCCTTCTTACAATCTGGAACCACTCGGGTAGGGTCCCTAGGTCTTACCGGAGATCAGGGCCTATCGGGGCTTTCCTTCCTCTGGCTGCCGGCAGCTGGCCCCGCCCCCACCGCTGCCACTGCTTGTCATCAGTGCAGTGCTGCCCCCCCTCCTCTGCCACCAGTCGCCTCCCTCTGCGGGTGACAGGCATAAGGTGCAATGGCTTGGCTGGCCTGGGCTTCCCTCTGCAGGGCGATCGCTGGCTGGCCCCACACACCTGCCACAGCATTGCTGGTCAGTGGCCTGGGCCTCCCTCTGTGGGGCGATGGATTGTGGGGCCCCCAGATCGATTGCTGCGCAGAGGGAGGAGGCCCGGCCCATCTGCCACCATGCTGCCAGCTGGGTAGCCTGGACCTCCCTCTTTGGGGCGATCAGTCGTGAAGCCCCCCCACCGATCATCCCACAGAGGGTGGCCTGTGGGGTGATTGTGGGGCAATGATGGGGCCCCCCGACCAATCGCATCACACCAGCCTTGGCTGGCCTGGCACCAGTGCGTACCCTAGCATGGTTGTACGGAAGGTCATCCAGATGGTCGTTCTGCTGTTCAGTCGTTCGGTTGATTTGCATATTACGCTTTTATCATTATAGATACAATAAACTAAGCCATTCTGAACACTCCTTCTCTGATCACTACTAATCTGCATTTTGTCTTAGAGCAGTTCCCTAGGGGAACACTGTGAAAGTATTTGTTGTTCTTGGTTAGCATAAGCTGGTGAAATGATAATATTTCCAACTACCACTAGGTGGTATTAAAAGTCACAGGTAGGAAGCCAGTGGTTGCTTTTTGAAGAGTGCCTGAGGTATTCCCCATGTTATTATCCCACTGTTCTGACTTTCCAATTAAGAAAATACGTTAGTGTTGAGAAATTTTAGTAGACTTAGAAAATTAAAAGCTATACAAAAGCATGAACTATAGTGCAAAATTCTTATTTTTTAAAGGAACGAGTCCTATGATGCAATCTCAATGAAATAATCCTTATGATGAGGTAATGAAAAGTTTAATACTTACTCTAATAGTTTCTGCTGGCTGAGAAATCGCTTTTCTCCTAGTTCATATATCTTATCATCTGACTCTATGTCTTTGTTTTATACTACTTTTAGAGCCCACACCAATAGTACAGAACATCAAGTTATTTCAAGTTCCCCTAACATGCTGTCCCAGTGCTGTGCATTTGATCTTCACATGGTTCTTTCTGCCTGGAGTCTGTTTTACCGTGTGTGTGTGTGTGTGTGTGTGTGTGTGTGTGTGTGTGTGTGTGTGTGTGTGTTTAAACATAACGCTGGGAAAAAAATAATGCCGTCTCTAACTCAAGTTTATATCTCAATGACAGAAACAGGCCAGGTCCCTGCAGAAGACAGTGCGGACAATACAGGATGACAGAGTTGTGGAACACGTCCCAAAGAATAAGCAAACGACAAGGACACGCTGCCAACACTGCCAGGAGCCCAGGGTGGGTGGGAGGTAGGGAGAAGCCTTCTAAACACAAGAGTGAAGACTAGGCTTGCAGAGATGTAGTGTTAAGGACAGAAAAAAGCAAGATGCACAATGGCTTGAGAGGGTTTTTGCACACCGCATTTTCGGAAAAACTAAGAACAGAACACGAGGAAAGTTAACAAGCAGAGAGGCTAGACAACTGGGTAAGGGTGGTCACAGAAGTGCATTCTGCCAGGCTAAGGAGTCATGACTTTCATAATCTTTGATGTCACTGAAGGCTTTTGGCCAGGGCAATAATGTGATCAATTTTTAATGTTCATGTTAAAAGGCTATATGTTTATTAGCTATGAGCGTGGACTCCAGCACTAGAGCCAGGGTTCAAATCCTACTTCCAACCCTTATTCTTTGTATGATGTGGAACAAATACCTTCACCTCTCTGTGCCTCAATATGCTTATCTCTAAAATAGGGAGAAAGACTTTCACATCAGAGTGGTTATGAGAAACACTTAGAAAAATGCGATTGTTATTTTTAATACTGCACTCTGGTGGCTGTTTGTAAGAAGGCAACTAAAGCAGGGATATAGGCTGTTGCAGAAACTGAAGCAAGAAATGCTGAACTGAAGCCCAAGGTGGAATTAAGTGGTACACATCTGATTTCACTCATATGTGGAATCTAATGAACAAAAAACGAGCAAAATAGAGACAGACTCATAAATCGAAAGCAGCTGACAGCTGTCAGAGAAGGATTGGGAGGCTGGGTGATGGGGGGAGTGGGGGATTGAGCAAAGAAGAGAAAGAACTCGTGAGCACATACAACAGTGTGGTAACTGCTGGCGGGGTGGGGAGTGGAGGGAGGGGGAGGTGGACAGAAGTCCCCTTCTATCACCATTTATCCCCGCACCATTTACAGGGGGGATAAACGGTGATAGAAGGAGACTTGACTTAGGGTGGTGAACATGCAATACAGTGTACAGATGCTGTGTTGTAGAACTGTGCACCTGAAATCTGTATAATTTTGTTAACCAGTGTCACCCCAATAAATTCAATAAAAAGGGAAAAAAAGAAATTAAGTGGTATAATTTGAATGAGATAAAGGAGGCAGAAATAGAGAGGATCAAAATGTCCGAGTCCCCAGGGAGGCTCTGGTTTCTGACTTGGAAAACTGGGTGGACAGTGCTTCTATTCCTAAACATGGGGGGCCCTGCAGTAGGGAATGGCAGGTAATAAAGAGAGCATCAAAGCCCTTATCTCTCCTGCCCGTCTTCTAGGATGCAGACGCTAAGCCACAGTGTCCCTGGCCCTCTATTCCATTTAGTTTTACATCTCTATGTCAGACCACTGATCACATGTCAAGACCATGTCTTAGCTATTCTCATATCCGAAATAACTGGTATGTTAAAATTTGCTAAGTGTTTTTGAGAAGTAGAGGGAGAGACAGAGGCTGAGCATTTGAATAATGGACAAAAAACACAAATGATAATCAAATTTTTTTACCTGCTTCAGATTCAGGAGGAGAATAAAACTGGCCATCGGAAAGGCCACCAGGAATGAGTGCCGCCCTCTCCGAAGCATCCTGAACTATCAGGAGTCCTGAAAGAGAAGAAATCAGAGGCTGGGATGGTGCCACTGTTCTGGTAGCTTCTTGGCAAGGCTAACCTCAATAAAATTATGTTAATATTACATTTAAAAACAAGTCTTAGCCAAAGAGATACTTTGAAAATCTTTCCACCAAAAAATACATTTTATTAATAAACTGTGAACCTGTACTGTAAGGACAGATTTCAACTAGTTTTAAAAAACAGCCTCATGTAACTCATGTGATTTTGTGACTCGGTATTTACAGCATCTTCCCTTGAGAACAGATTCTCCCTACAGAAATCAACAACATCAGAACCAAACACAAAGCAAAACAGAAAACCTGGTCAGCTCGGACAAGGGGTCTATCGTCTGCATGTGGTAGGAGAATTGCCAGATGTAAAACATAATGAATGGACAGACTTTTGTAAGTATGTAAAGAATAATTAAGATGGTGAACAAATATTATCCAGTAAAAAGGTCCTCACAAAAGAAGGGTATTAAAAAAAGAAAAAACAAAGAAAAGAGAAGAAAAGGAAGGATGATGTGGACAGTTCAAGAACACTAACACGTGATGAGAGAGGCGATCAACAATGAGCTCTGAATGTGAGTTAACAATGAGAAACAGCAGCCAAACAGCAGATACCAGGTAAGTCTATAAAATATGCTACAGACAGTAAAAATAAGTGCTATTGTAAAGTGTTTCATTAATTGTGTGTTCTGCTTTGTTACTTATTTTGAATCTGGTTTAAACACACAAGCATTCAGGCCTCAGTCACATTAACAGTTGTTCCGCTTTCAATCAAGTTCAACTTATATATAATTTAAAAAATGATTTCCATTAACTTTGTCCCAAGTCCACAATATGTTTTCATTAAGGAAAAGAAGGCACAGGATAGATAAGGCTTGGTCTGATTAATGTGTTTTAAAACCTACTCTTGAATAATTCTTTTATTGTAGATGTCTTCCCTGAAAATGAGGTTTTTCCTAAAGAAAGCCATTTCCAATGTTACTTTTCGTTCTGCTGTTCCTTTGGGTTATAATCATGTTTATCTTTACATAAGACAGACATTTTTTTCTATCAGGCAGGGCAAACAGAGCCAGGTGACGGAGGGGGCATGAAAGAGCATGTCTTAAATCTGCCTGGGTCTCTGTTGAGCTTGGATCATGTCACCAGCAAAAGGGCAGGTGGAGTACGTGGGCTCCCACTAAGGCCACGATTTAGAAAAGAATTCCAGCCCAATAATTAATCATAAAGCTCCATGAGTCACTTGGCCTTCCTAGTCAATCCCCAGGGATGCTCAAAGCCGCACAGGGAGAGCACAACAGCTTTGGCAGGACGCACAACTCCACAACGCTAGCTATCACTCAGCCACTCGGAGCGTGGTGCATTTCTTGAATGGCTCGCTAGCTCGCTCTCTTCCTCTTCCTGAAGTCCACCTTCAGCATCAACCCACTGCCAGTTGTACTGTAGGTGCTCAATGTTCTAATTAGGACACACCCAAAGCCACAGCTGGATGATAGGCATGGGAACTCTGGAGAATCCTGACGTTTAGAATGGCTGGCTCAGTTCACCTAACATATTTCACATTTCTCTGTCCTTATACAATAGTTCTGTTTAGATGCACAAAATGCCTTGTGCCCTTAGTATTAACAGGTAGAAAGGTCAACCTGTCTGAGGAGAAAGCGGTGTTTACGGTTTTTGTTGTTTGCATGTCTTTGACACCAGTGTTCACACGTCTTCTCAGGAAGCCAGGTCTAACAGCTGGAGGGAGGAGCCACATTCTGTCACTACCCTTTCATCCAACTCTCCTTGTGATACCAGCTGCACCCACTAAGGTACATAGACACCACAATCTGCTAACTTCAGCCACCTGCCGCTCCGTTCAAATTACGGCACCCACACCTCTTCCCTCCAGCTCAGCACCTAGCCAGTCCCAGGAGGCCAACGTTGAGAGGAACTTACTGTTTTCTTCTTCTGACTCTTGAGGTAACACTTTGAAGTCCAGAAACCACGTCTCGATCCAGGCAAGGATGAATGAAATGATGGGCAGCACATAACCAAAAGCCCCTTGAGAGAAAAGCTGGAAGAACAGATATGAGCAGCAGAGGGAAATCCAGTTACCATGAGCTCACAGTGGAAAACAAGGCATGGTTATTACAGATGGCATTCTTCAGAAAAAGTGGTAGGCCATACCTTTGAGAGGATCACTTTTGCTAGTAAAAAGGCACTGGTCACTGCTGTCGTCAACTGAAAGACACAAAAGTCAGCACCATTCAAATTAGACATTGGACATTGTGGAGGCACCTTCCTCACACAAGAGACCCACCTGAGCCAGAAGTACACAAAGCCCGAGAAGCTATGCCCAGGACGGCTCCTTCCCACATCACTCTATCTCTATCCCCTAAACCCAGACTGTGGCAAAGTGGACTTCTGTGTAACACACAATCCCTGGCCGGCTCTAATGGCCTTTCTCCCACATTTAGCAAGCTGGTGTGTTGGGAAACTAGCTGGTGTGTTGGGAAACTAAATTTTATCCAAACACACTATCACCACAGAAGAAAGGACAGTGAAATGCAGAGGCAGGGGTCCTGGGATTGGGGTTGGGATTATCCCATAGGAACTGGCCTTAGTCACTCTGTCCTCCAACTAAGATTTGTGGCAATATGAAACCTGACCAAAGTGAATGCCAAATAGTCGCCTTGATTGACAGACTGGAGGTCAGAGGACATCAGGTGTTGTGCTTAGTGACTATTAACAAAGTTGCAGAGTAGGTATTTGTTAGCAAAACACGCCCCGATACACACACACACACACACACACACACACACACAAACACCAGCTAAAGTGAGTTACTAGGAGAAGAAGGATTTTAAATTCTGATACTAATTAACTTTACAGGCTGAACTAAGTGCTGTTTAGATACCAGCTGACTTCTTCCAGCTGCCTGGACCCTTCTCTACAAATGTTTTTCAAAATAAAAACCAGAAGCAATAAAATGAATATGCTAAATCTAACCTGTCCTCTTGATAATTTACAATTAGAGACTGAAGATACTTTGTTAAAACTCTCACAGAATGTCAACCATTTTTCTGAAAACAAAACACTGAGACAGTTGGATTGACAAATCCTACTGCATGTTACAGACTCAAATAGGGACTATTGTAGAAAATCGGGAAGGGACAATCATCAGCTATTTGGTATTGCCAAATAGCTATTTTGTATTCAAGAGAGGAGTCAAGTCTGGCTAAAACTGTCAGCCGATATCAATGAAATGCAAGCTTGGGGGTCAATGGATGGTCTAACGATTCTGTGGATGCTCATAAGAGATGGCCCAGGCAGAGGCGCCCCCTGGTGGATTGTCTTAGGAGTGCTGGACAAGCCTGTGCCAGCCCACACACAGACCAAGGTTTCACACTCAAAAGCAGGACTGCAGGCTATTTCTAAGCAGCATTCCCCTCCCTCATATACCTGCCTTATTAGAGCTCTCAAAAAGGTGAGTGTTCAGGTATCTGTGGAAATAGAAAAATTGCTTATAATTCTTCTTTCAATCAATAAATATTTGTTTAGGGTGAATAGTATGTGCTCTATGCTGGATGCAAGGAAACAGAAATGAGTAAAAAGGCCACTGCCTTTAAGAAGCCTAAAGGCAATAATAAAAAGGAACATGAGAGCGTTTCCCTCTAAGACAGGAGGAAGGGGAATAAAACAGGGAGGAAGGCAATTATCAAAATGAGCAGAGAGCAAGTCATGAACAATCACTAAGCAGTTTCAATCAACAGGAAAATTTCTAAATATCTTTGTGACAGAGATACTGATCTTATGTCTCATACAATGAGGCACAGGGTGGGTTGGTGCTTGACCAGTAATCCTATTAGGTCTCTGGGTTTCTGAATTGGTTCAGTATGCATATAGACAAAGCTAGTTAGTCATTACCATTGGAAAGAAGCTAAACTGTTGAAAGGTAGAGGAAAGGAGACTCGGGAAAAGCCAGATGAAAACTGCCTCTTCTCCCAGCTCAGCCCTGCTGCGAGCAGGCCCTAGCCACCAGCACCAGAGGAGGCGAACCACTCATCCAGGTATACTCACTGCTATTGCCCACCAATGGCGCAGTCTGCATACAGCGTAGGCAAGTATTAACACTTTGAACCGAAAAACTGCCAAAAGCTGTATTAAAAAAAGAAAAGACGAGTTTTTAAAAATATGTACAAAAGAAGAGTAACTTAGTTTTATGAAGAACCCACCAAAGTGCCTTCATTATTCTGATTTAGCTGAAGACTGCCATAGACTAGCACTAGTCTACAGACCACCATTTGAGATCCCTGCTCTAGAATTTATGTAGTTCCACCCAAATAAGGATTCAAATCAATTTCCCATTCTCGACAAAAGAGCATGAAATTAAATGTTTGTTTTTCCTTTCTACTTAAGTCCACATATATTTCCAATTCCACTTCAGGGACAAATGCTCACTTTTAGAAGACAGCAGGATTTTAGTCAAGTCTTCAGTAAAGCTCTGGGTTACTGGGGTATTGGGAGAGTTCAGCCTAGCCCAGTAGTTACTATCTGGTTATTCAGGATGGTTCTGGGACTTTTGTGAAACCCTTTATGTGTATTATTATCCCATGTAATCCCCGCCACTACAACCACATGAGTCAACCACTATCATTAATCATATTATACAGATTAAGATGAATAGAAACATTGTTCCAAACCACCCAACTCCTTAGTGAGAAAGCCAAGATTTGAATCCAGGTAGCCTGACTTCAAAGACCAGACTCTTAACCACTATACTACAGCTGTCTTAGTAACTCTCATCCACTACGAAATAAACACAGAATAACAATTTACCAATTTTACTCAGAAAATATGTTTATTCTGAGTTGGACCCTTGAGACTCAAGGTAGAGGTCTGCCAAAATTTCCTCACTCGTCAAAACAGCTAAAAGGCTGCAGGCTGAACATTTTGCTGCCATTGACTAGATACCTCACTTAAGATTCTGTTACATAAATGAAGTTCACAGGCTATATTTGTCTTTAATTTGCTGCTTTCATTAAAAATGTGTTTTCCAATAATCTAACCATTTAGTTTCTCTTCATTCCAAATTCTATCTCCACATTCTGGACTTGGCAAAGTATTTCTTTACCCCTCTATCTTGACGTCTCCCAGGTCCCAAGGTTTCATGCTCCCAGGTCCCCTGCTCAACAGTCTTTCCAATCTGAGCTAATGAGCTCTCCCTATTTGTCCAGTAACCCCCTAAGCATGGGGCACAGACAACCAATGAGATCTGACCAGTGCATTAACCTGGCTTCCTGACAATTCCTGACTCAGGCTATTTTAGGATAAACTCAGCAAGGGAAATAAGAGGAAAAAAGAGAAATCAATTTTGTTGTTGATATGTCAATAGTTTCAAAATAAATATCATAAGATTTGGGAAATAACATGTTCTGCCATCAACTTCAATGACCTAGGCTAGGTCAGGATACTGAACCATGAAACACAATTTATTCATTTGGAAAAATAAGGGGATTGCATTATATTAGTGTTTTCCAAATATTGGGCAGCATTCAAACACTTTTTCAACGTACTGTATAGAATCTTAACATGCTAGAAGTTAAAATGAATTTGGGGGAATTCACTGTGAATCTTAACTGCCTATGCTGTCTACAGATAAGAATGAACCCTCACATACTATGCAGATAAAAATGGAGCTAGTCAGGTTTCAAGGGGGTGATAGCAAGGGAATCCTGAGCTCTACTAATTGGGAATTCCACTTTGTTCCCCAGACACACTTATTCCGGCCCCTTCAAAAAGGAAACAAGACTTTTAGAATAGTTTGAAAACCATTAGAAAATACAATCATTAAAGTTTTCAACAAAAATAATGACATTGATTGCAGATCCTGAGCTCTACCTATCATGGGGTTGTGTGTTTTCCATGTATGATTTCATTTACTTTTCAGAATGATGATGATGATCTCATTTTAAATACTAAGGAAACTGAAACTTAGACATAATTTATTCAAAGATATACAACTAGTAATAGTGTTGTGAATCAGGTTTTCTGACTTAAAGGGTTCTATAGTTTCTAAAGATAGTGAATAAAGAAGTTGAAATGAATTTGGAGGAATTCACTGTGAATTTTAAATGCCTATGCTATGTCTAACACAATGCTAGAATCTGATCTACTCACATCATAAAGAGATATACCAGGGAGATGTGTCAAACCCAATCAAAGTGTGTCCTAGAGCCAGCAGGCATGGCTCAGTGGTTGAGTATTGACCTATGAACCAGGAGGTCACAGTTCAACTCCCAGTCAGGGCACATGCCCGAGTTGCGGGCTTGATCCCCAGTGGAGGGTGTGCAGGAGGCAGCCGATCAATGATTCACTTTCATCATTGATGTTTCTATCTCTCTCTCCCTCTTCTTTCCTCTCTGAAATTAATAATATATATATTAATAATATATATTTTTTAAAGTGTCCTAGAGACACTGCGAGCATTTATTTGAATAAATGAGTGCCTCATCTACAGATAATTGCATCTGTAATTCTACAACTGACTAATGTACCCAAGATTACCAATATATAACTTTCCCAAATTATATTAGAGAAAAATGAAACAGATTTATTATTGAAAATATACTGAAAAGAAAATGCATTTTCATAATGTTACATAAATAGGTAAATTTTCCTTTTAGTGATTAGTGCCAATGGGTTCTATTTCAGCTATTTGAAAAAATAAAGGCTTTTCTCTAAGAAAATCAGAATGGCTTTTTCTTCTGCCTTTCTTATATCTTTTATTATCTTGAGATGACCAGTTAATTCCTTAGAAAGAGGTAAAGAGAACACAGAATGGGCCAGTAACTAGGGGGGGAAGGAAATACAGTGTTCAAGGGAGGAAACAAATTGAACTACATAGAATATGAGGTCCATTGGGAGGAAATTTGCCTTTTGGGTAGTTTCATCATATCTGACATAAACTGTAATAGAAAATACTTACAAATATATCAAAATAAGAAGAGTAGAAATCATATTGCACCACCTCCTTCTCTAACGTGTTCTCAATGCCTCCATTCACCTAGGAAGGAGAGTAAAAAGTAAAAACAAAAAGAGACTTATGTGTGAAAGTAATGCCAGAGAACATGTACAGAAGACAATTGATCAATGTTTCTCTCTCACAGTTATCTCTCTCTCTCTCTCTTTCTCTCTCTCTCTCTCTCTCTCATCAATAAACATATCCTTGGGTGAGAAAAAAAGAAAAGAAAATGAAGGAAGCAGATGAATTTTGCCTGGGAGGAAAGCCTTTTGGAAGAGTTTATCTTGTATTGTTGGTAAGACATGTAAACAGAACCAAGGCTTTGGGAGAAAACAGGTATGTTGGGTTAAATAAAATACATTAAAATTAATTTCACCTATTTACTTTTAGTTTTATTAAATAAATGTAGCAACTAGAAAACTTAAAATTACATATGAGGTTTGTATTATATTTCTATTGGGCAGTATTGATCTGGACCAGTGATTTTCAACCAGAGTGCTGCAAGAATTTTAAAAACATGCGGTGCCTGATTTAGTCAGAGGCACTGACTTCTTTTCCTTTAGATCGTCAAATAAAAAAAAAATTACAGCCCAAGCTGGTTTGGCTCAGTGGATAGAGTGTCCACCTGCAGACTGACGGGTCCAGTGTTCCATTCTGGTTAAGGGCACATGCCCAGATTGCGAGCTCGATCCCCAGTAGGGGGCGTGCAAGAGGCAGCCGATCAATGATTCTCTCTCATCATTGCTGTTTCTATTCTCTCTCCCTCTCCCTTCCTTTCTGAAATCAATAAAAATATATTTTAAAAAAATTATAACAGCCAACACAACAATAGCTGTCCTGTGTGAATGAATCAAAATTATACCTATTTTTTGGTCAGAATGGCAAAAAATGTATTTTTTTGGTGCACCACAGAATTTTACTAATTAGTTTATGTATGCCATGAGATTAAAAAAAAAAAAAAGGTTGAAAATCACTGATCTATATAACTAACTGCATAGGTCAAAATATAGACAAACCTCCAAATGGTTCTAAAATATTTTTATAACATGAATTCATAATCTCTTTGCAAAAAGGTAGAGTAAATAACATGCAAAATCTTAAGTATGGGAATCAGAAAAGGAGATGCAACATCTAAAATATATTCCAGAAGCATGCTACATTTTTATAGAGCAAGGATCAGCCATCTATTTTCTGAAAAGGGCCAGGGAATAAACATTTTTGCCTTTGCGGGACAGAAGGACTCTGTCACAAATACGCAACCACTCACATAAAAGCCAGCCATAGATAATAAGTAAACAAATGGGCAGGGCTATGTTCCAATAAAACTTTATTAACAAAAGCAGTCCAGCTGAATTTGACCCCTGGCTGTAGTGTGCCAATTCTCACTATAATACAAAACACCATGAATTCAAATTCCGAAATCCCAGACAAAATGAATTTTAAATTAACAAGGTTTGGTTTAAACAGTAAAGAAAAAGAAATGTCCAATTCAGCTGGAGATCAATATTGCCTCATTTGGGGGGAAAAAACAAAATCCACTGACTGAGACAGAAATGATATAAAAAAAAATAAGAAAACGGTTTTGCCTCTGGAAACAATTCTTATACTGCTATGGGGAAAAAACCACTTACATTTAACTCTATTATCCACAGTAATGTTACAAATAAGAGGTCAAAGGTGACAAACAAACAGAAAGTCCTCCTGACATCAGATATGCCTTTCTTTTCCCTTCCTTCATAGGATTCAATCCTGGCCATGAGCTGTGCAGGGTTGATGGAATGGACATCGCGCAAAGACGCGTGAGAGCTCTGGCTCCCTGTGAGAGCGTTCTCCATGTCTGCTGGCAGGGAGTTCATCCTGGAGGGGAGTTACAGGAGCCTTTTTCCAACCTCACCATCCCTAGAGAGCAGAGGCCTGAGGGGAATAAAAGAGGGACACCATGTGAGATCAGAGCTCACCCAACACCACAGCATCACCCCCGCCTCCATGCACTGTTTCTCTAATGGAGCACAGAGAGTCTTAACTGAGCACATTTATGTCTTGATGAAGCCATAAAGAGAAAGTGAAAGGAGAAGCAATTCTTAATGTTAACAATTTATACTACAGAATAGCTGCATGGAAAAGAATGGCAATAGAGAAGAATGCAAACTTACAGTGGTACAGGATCAAGACAGGATGTTAACCCCAACAAAAAGGTGTGCCCGGTAACCTGGAGAAGGCCCGCTGGTGAGCAAGCCAAGCCAGGTCTTTTGCTGTGCCAAGAAGAAAACCTCTACAATTCTGTCATCACCCACGGACTAGGAAAACTAACCGAATAGCTTCCCAGAGAGCATGTAACCAGAATGTGTAAACTACCTATAAAAATGTGTGCCCTAAAGAGGAATTGCTTTCCACCAAAGGTATCTAATAAACCAAAGTTCGTTTTCCCCCATCACCTCTTAATGAATAAGCATGTTTCGGGGCTTAACTTTAAAAAGAAATGCGCACACTGCAAAACGTTCAGCAACACATAAGCGCCCCACTGGTAATTGCAGTAGTTACACACTCCTGTAGGGAGATGCAGAACCTCCTCCCCCAAGGCCAGGATGTACTTCTATAGTAAAAGTTAAAGATTTATATGGTTGGACAAGCATGGGAAAAGGCATGTTCTTTTCACAGCAATTGGCAAGAGCACATTAGAATAGCTAGAACATGTAAACACATTTAACATCTCTGTATATACATCATGTTTGCTCACATTCTATTGGTCAAAGCATATTTCAAGGCCAAACCCAAAGGCAATAGAGCTGGGATGTATACTCCACCCAAGGAGGAAGAGTAGGTAAGTGAATATTTGTTGATTAATATTCCAATCTAGCACAGCTATCAATGTTCTAAATCACAGGTTGACAAACTATAGCCATATAGCCTGCAGGTTAAATATGGCCCACTGCCTGTTTTTGAATATCGAGTTTTATTAGACCACACCAGATCCACTCTTATTGCCTATGGATGCTTTCACACTAAGATGGCACACATAAATTGCTGCAACGGAGACCATATGGTTAGCAAAGCCTAAAATGTTTATTTTATTATCTGCATCTTTTTTCTAGAAAGAAGGACTACTTTTTTTATCAGCTTATCAAAGGGGACCAGGGTAAGACTGAGAGTTATTCAGATTAGGCTAATTGACAAATATTAATTTGCATGCTCTTAAACTTGTAATTCATTCTTATTTTCCACAGGCTGCTCTAGGGACACACTACAGTTTAGGTACAGATGGTCTTACCTTATGTTGGCTTATCTGAGGGCCACTTCAACAGTACTTACAGCATGAACACCTTATTCTCTTTCTTTTATTCCACACTACTAAAACTGGAGAAAAATTCTGCCCAATCTGTACTGGTTGCTTCCTAAATGATGACATCTTTCCCACATGAAAACAAAAATAAAAATTGTATTTTTAAGATCATTTATTAAATAGTGTGGACCAAATGGGGCCATGTATTAATCCTGACAAGCTCAGGAAAGGCCTACATGGTGGACTTACAAACTCAGAGATCTAAAGGAATCACATAGGATGGTCTGAAATTAAAACCTTTTAACTAAAAGCAGTTTATAGCAGGTAGTCATGTCCTAGGCTAGAATATGCCCTGACAAAAGTCAATCTTTACCTTAATTAAGCCTGTCTATTGTCTTTTTGCATCTACGATATCATTACTTTGGCATGTCAGGGTAACTTCCCTTTTACCAGACCCTCACGGCACAACCAATGCACCTGACAGAGAATAAAAATCCTCTTATTGTTATTGAGTTATTTGTTGACTGTTAACTATACTGTACCTTCCCTATGTAAAAGAAGCATGTGTCTACATTTTACTTTTTATCCAGTCCCAGAATTCCCACCTCACCCCGCCCCCTGCTATGCTTCCTCCAATCTCCCTAATCTATTACCAATGGATTTCATGTAGCCCACTTACGTTTTCTCTTTTGATTATAATGTATAGAATAAGATGCAAAACTGCCGTTCTCTGGGACATTTTCTTAATCCATTGTCCACAGTTTGGCTCAAATAAACTCACAAAATTTCTCTGCAGGTTTGAATGCTTCATATGTTGACGAAAGTTTACTGAGACCTTTAACAGACCACAAACTCCTTAATCTTGCCTAATCTAGCACATGGCCTAATTTTATCTACTTCTCCAGTACCACTTCACCACACTAAAAATCACAAACAGTTTCCTTAAAAAAAAAAAAAAAATCACATTCTCTGGAACCTCTGTTTCAATTTTTCTCTCTTCATGGAGTGCTACTCTCCTTACCTCTATGGCTCTTACTCTTCCTAACAGCCTTAATGCAAAGGTCCCTTCCTTAGGGAAACTTTTGATTCCTTCTACTCTTTCATCCATACCTATCAGAGAATAGTGTACGCCAAGCATGTCAAACTCAAAGGCTAACATGGGCCAAATGAACAAGGTTTAAGTTTATGTGGGCCACAAAAAAAACAAAAGCTTCAATTTTCATAGAACTGTAGGTTTATTTCTATAGAAGACATGCTGGATACAAAGGGCTGAAATAAATGAGTAATCGTTAACATAAAATAATAGAACATTTTAATAAATGTTGATGTAGGAGTTTAACCAGGTCATCAGCTTTCAGCACTGCTGGAGATGACAATGGAAGAGGAGCAGTAGAAGGTAACAAGAAGGTAACAACAGGCAGGGGATAATACTCCATTATAAAGACTCTGAATGAGATAGGAAGCCTTTGGGAGGTTTTCAGTAGAAGAGAAACATGATCCAGCTAAAACGTTAAGAGGCTCTCCAGCTGAGAACCATAGAAGTGGCGAGACCAGTTAGAGGACTATGGCAGTAATTCAAGAAGAGAGATGACAAACTGACTTAGTAGACTTGGGCTGTGGCAGTGCAGGTGGTGAGACTGATCGGCTCTAAATACAGAGCCAGAAGCATTTTGTGATGGGATGGATAAGGGGATGGGATAAAGGAAGGACTGAGGGAAAACTGCTAGGTCTATAGTCTGAGGAAACGGAAAGATAGAGTTATGTACTGAAATGAAGAAGATAGAGAGGGGCAACTTTGAAGAAGAACATCAGTTTAGTTTGGACATATGAAGTATGTGATGCTTTTTAATATTCAAGTGGGAACAAAGTAAGTGGTTGGACATAAGTCAGGAGTTCAGTGGAGAGGTGTGAGCTAGAGGTAGAAATTTGGGAACAGATAGATGGAACTTAAAGCCTTGAGCTATTAATTGTTGTAGTAAGTGCTAATTGCTTGTAGTAAGCGCAAGCAATTTTCAAACGCTCTCTATTCTCAGGACAGAACTGGCAAGCTTACTGATTTAGATCTGAAAATCATTAATGCCTCAAGGCAGCGAGCTCACTGCTCTCCCAGGAAGAGAAGGTGGCTAAAAGTGTACACTTCTTTTAGTAACTACTTTCTTCATCTTAAAGACTAGAATTAAAAATGTGTTTATCACACATTCTTCATAGCCTCCCTAGACCGACCTTCTCTATACAGACAAAACAGAAGATACATTCCAAGGAGCCCACCAGTAAGTAGATAGCAAAGCTGCCAAGGTGGCTATTCAGAGTCAAACAACACAAGACTTCTCTACAGATGAGGGATCCTGAAAGTGTCACTTTAATTGACAGAGCAATCTTCTCCTCACTGCTCCTGTGGTGGCCCTATAGCTGGTAGAAGTAGCACACTGATGACAATGCTAGGTTAGACATAAATCGACTGTCCCTGGAGTTTTCCAAGGCCAACTTCCTATTTCAGAAACTAGAGCAAGTCAATAAAAGGGAATGCTATTCACATACTTGCCCAGGAATATCTAACCAACAGGCAGAAGTTACATATATTGTACTTTGATATACAAGGATGATACAAAGTTTATATAAAAAAAATACTAATGTCTACTATGAAGGAAGGGTTGAGGTCCAAAGCTTGGTGCATGTGACAGATAAGGAAATCCCCAAATCTTAATGCCTTGATTTAAAAAATATCAGTAGTCAGTACCCTAGTCTTTTTTCATCAGACTTCATCACACAAGAAACCAGACCCTCAAGATATCAGCATCAGATGACTTTTTCAACCTAGCTCATGATGCAGAAAACAGAATCACCTCAACATAGACTCAATGCAACTATAGGGTAATATATCCAGAAAACAGATCATGAATTATAGCCTAATAATGAGAAAGGGTTCAGATATCACAAAAGTAGTAGTAGGGCTGAAACTGGACAACCAATGGGTACAGGCTGGCTGTCACTACCTGAGCCAATTAAGCAGAAACAGGGCTGAATCATACATGAGCGTTTGTTCCATTAATGCTGGCGCTATGGGAGAGCCTCAGGTCATCCGTGAAAATCTGCCTGGCACCCTCATAAGCCAGCTGCTTACATTGGGTAAGACAAAGATTACATGAGGAAGTAGGCAAAAGGAATAAGAATGGGTATAACAGTTACAGGTTACAGGCAATACAGGGCAGGGACTCCACTGTTTGGAAAACAAGGTTACTAATCTTTCCATCATAGACTGCACTCCAAGGTTGACTTCCAGGTCCCAGGGGCATAAACTCCCAGCCAGGTTAGAATGTGCTTTCTTTAATCAGAACAAAGCAATCACAGTTAACAGAGTATGACTAATATTTCTTAAATAACCAATCCCCAATATTTTATTTCTGCCCCTAACAGGGCCCTTTTTCAGATCACAGGTTCTCAATGAAGATTTGAAACTAACTCCAATCTCAAGAAATTTGCTCTCAAATTATTTAATAACAGGTAAGCACTTAGAAGTCAAAAAGGAAAGCAGTAAGGCCAGCAGGAGTTCCTCTGCTACTAAAATGTAGGCAGAGAGCCTGGTCAGTCAAAGAGAGTTAAACCCAGACTCAGCTGTCTAAAGGCTGTTGTGGACAAAGGGGGCCACATGCTAACCCCTTTTTGTTCAAAGTGTGATGGATGGCCAGCTTTAATTCTCACTCTTTTGACATAAACACTAGTCTAGAAGCCCCAGCCCAATCATCCTCATTTCCTGAGCCTTCAAAGAAGGAAACTCGCCCTCCACACAGAATCAAATGAATGTACACTTCTCTATAATCTCACATTGCTACAAAGTCTACACAGAAAAAAACTGCAAACTGATAGCCTGGAGTCAAAGGTTATCCATATACAGGTCCAGAGTTGTCTGTCTGTTGGCTTGAATTGTGTGTGTGTGTGTGTGTGTGTGTGTGTGTGTGTGTGTGTGTGTGTATTGATTTCAGAGAGGAAGGGAGAGGGAGAGAAACATCAATGATGAGAATCATAGATTAGCTGCCTTCTGCATGCCCCCGACTGGGGATGGAACTGCAATTTAGGCATGTGCCCAGATGGGGAATCGAACTGTGACCTCCTGGTTCATAGGTTGAAGCTCAACCACTGAGCAACACTGGCCGGGCTTAAATTTTGTTTTTTAAATATCTAATTATTTGCCAATATTAAAAGATGAGAGTTTTTCACACAAAGAAAATCCAGATTTCCAGAAACAGGTAATTCTGGCAATACTCTCCAGTTCGCCAATTTGCCACCTAACCCTCTCATTTATGTCCAGTCCCGCCTGGTCCCTGTTGGCATTTGTTTTGTTTCCTGTGTGGATGAAAAAGGGGCCACATGCTAACCTGACTAACTCAGGGAAGGCCTGCATGGAGGCCTTGGAAACTCAAGAAACCTAAAGTAACCACAAAGGATGGTCTGAAATTAAAGCCTTTAGTTTAAAAGCAGCTTATAGTGGGTAGATATGTCCTAGACCAGTATCTTCCCTGATAAAGGTCAACTTTGATCTCTACTAAGCCTACTGTCTTTTTGCATCTAGATAACATACCTGTGGAATATCAGGATAACTTGTAACTTCCCTTTTTTCCGGACCCCTCAGGGCACAAACAGTACCAGCAAGGAAACCGCAAATTCCCTCATGGTTGTTATCCTGTCAATTGTCAACTGCTAACCATTCTGTGCCCACCCATGTAAAAGAAGCATGTGGCTATCATTTTACTTTTTATCCAATCCCAGAGGTTCCGCTCTCCCCTTGGCTTTCTCCCGCCTCCCCTCATCTATCACCAATGGATTTCATGTAACCCACTTATATCTCTCCCTTTGATGTATAAAAAAGGGGAAAAACCACCATTCTCCACAGTATTATCCCAATACGTTGAGATTCTGCTTCCTGACAATTGTTAACAGTTTGGTTCAAATAAACTCACAAAAATTCTTTACAGGTTTGGATGCTTCTTATGTTAACACCTGTTTACATACATGGGTCTTCAGATCCCTAGTAGTTGGTGCCCAGTCTGAGCTGGTTGCATTTAGACCAGGGTTCCAAAAGAAACGATGCCTAGTTTCACATCTGGTATTATGTTTACTAACTGTGTAACCTTACAAATTACTTAACTTCTCTATGCCTCAGCTTCTCCTTTTAGTAAATGGGAACAATAGTAATACACCTTATCTCAAAGATTGTTAGGAGGAATCTATAATAATAAAAGCGTAATATGCTAATTGGACTGGGCAGCTGAATGAACTTCTGGACATCATTCTGGACGTCCTTCCAAAGCAGCAGTGGTGGGGGCCAAGGAAGAGTGGTTAGGAGCGATCAGGCAGGCAGGCGAGCAGTTAGGGGTGATCAGGCAGATAGGCAAGCGGTTAGGGGCAATCAGGCAGGCAGGCAGAGGGGTTAGGGGCAATCAGGCAGGCAGGCAGAGTGGTTAGGGGTGATCAGGCAGGCAGGCAGAGTGGTTAGGGGTGATCAGGCAGGCAGGCAGAGGGGTTAGGAGACAGCGGTCCCGGATTGTGAGAGGGATGTCCGACTGCCAGTTTAGTCGGACATCCCCCGAGGGGTCCCGGATTGCGAGAGGGTGCAGGCCAGGCTGAGGGGGACTCCCCCCCCCCCCCCCACACACACACCTGCCGTGCACAAATTTCGTGCAATGGGTCTCTAGTAAGTTTATATAAAGCAGTGGTTCTCAAGGTGTCGGAGGCTGGGGAAACATTTCCCATTGTCACAATTTGGGGAGGTGCCCCTGGCATCTAGTGGGTAGAGCTCAGGGACTCTGTTAAATATCCTACAAAGCACAGGACAGCCCCACAACAAAGAAGTATCCAAAATGTCAATAGCGCCGAGGATGAGAAATTCGGGCAAAGCACTTACAAGAGCACCTGGCACAGAGGTCGCCCTCTCTCTGTGTTGATTATCAATAATGACAAAAGCAAATCCTGGCTGGTGTTCCCACCTCAGCTTATGAAACATGTAATAGCTCGAGAGCTGCTTGTGTTACCTTTGATGAATTCTACTACCATACAAATAGGGAAATGTACTTAAAATTCTCTGGTTCCACATCATTAATCCAACAGGCAAGTGATTAATTAAAAAAAATAATTATGAGAATACATTTTCTTGAAACAAAAAAGCAGATAAGAATATACTTTGGCAAACAATAATGCACAGTACAGTGGGGCCTTGACTTACGAGTGTCCCGACTAACGAGTTTTTCAAGATACGAGCCGTCTCTCGCCGATTTTTTGCTTTGAGTTGCGAGCTAAAATTCCAGTTACGAGCCAGCTTCAGATACCCCACCGCTAGTTGGCGCAGCGAACGTCACAGTGAACGCCACATCAGCCCAGCATCACGTGTCTCATTCGTTCACTTTTTGATTTGACATACGAGTAATTTGAGTTATGAGCTCCGTCATGGAACGAATTAAACTCGTAAGTCAAGGCCCCACTGTATTTGAAAAGTATAATGTTCTAGAAAATACAAGACACAGAAACTTGTGATTACCACAATGTATAAGGCACTAAGCCAAATTTTTCAAAATCCAAGTTTAATGGGTTGAGGATGCCCACCAGTCCCAATATATTTTTTGGAAAACTAATGAGAGGGGAAGTGGAAGAGAAGCCTTTGAACTATACAGGGGTCTACCAAACCTGACACTACCCCCATGCCTGCCCAGGAAGATCCTTGGTTAGAGGCCCTGCTTTGATCTTGAGTCACCACCAAGAGGTTATCTTCCAGATCCAGGTCAACGCACAAGAAAAGCAAGCAAAACAGTCTGGAAACGACTGAGCTGTGCTGATAAACTTGTGAGAGGCTTTCAGGAGTTCTGATGTACCACACTGGAGCCAACAGATGGCCTGCACAAGCTCCTGCTGCTGTGAACCAGGGGTCCTGACCAGGCTTCTTAGCCCAACACTGCAGGGGTCTCCGGCTAGTCTCTCTGTGCCTGCATTTTCTTATCTTTAATATTAAAAAGCGGAATCGGCCCTGCCCATCTTGGCTCGGTGGGTAGAGCATTGGCCTGCGGATTGAAGGGTCCCAGGTTCGATTCTGGCCAAGGGCACATGCCTGGGTTGCAGACTTGATTCCCAGTGTGGGGTGTGCAGGAGGCAGCCAATCAATGATTCTCTCTCATCATTGATGTTTCTCTCTCTCCTCCCTTCCTCTTTGAAATCAATATAGAAATATATTTTTTTTAAAGTGGAATCGCTGTTATTTTTTTTCTGACACTATAAACACACACAACATTGATTTTTATTTGCGACAATCTCTCTTCAACACTTACAACCCAAAGATTTGAGTTCCTCCCAAGGGACCCCTTGTTAACTATAGAAGTCAGAGCCTTAACTGAAACAGGAAAGAGTCTGTATGATTCAAAGCCAAGAAAGCATCTCAGTGCTTCTCTCAAAGATGAGGAATAAACGCAGGAATAAAACTAAAGGGCTCTACAATCTACAAAAAACTTTGCATGTATAACATGAATTAAGTCTCTTTTAAGTTCAAGCTAACATCTATTTGAGCACCCATGAATAAAACAGTGCATTACCAAAGGTATCAAGATTGGTAACCTGTGCAGAGAAAATCTCCCAAAAGTGCTGTGAAAAGGAAGGCTTCCATTAAGGAGACATGGGAAATATCTCATTGAGAGAGTAGCATAGATGGATGCAGATGGACAGGGAGAACTTTGGCTGGATTTGTCCATCTAGAAGGCATTCCAGGCTGCGAGCAGAGTACCAACAATGGCACTGAAGTTGGAGGAAAGGCCAGGAGTGCATTTTGGGGTTCAGGGGTCCTAGTGGAAGAAGGGCACTATGATTTGAAGCCAAATCACAACAGTCTTGATCATCAGAATGGGATTTAGTTGCATGAATGATCTTACAGGACAGAGATACCAGGACAAAATATCCAGTAGATGGCTTAAAGATCAAAAGCTCTCTTTTGCCTAAATTTAAATTTCTTCCAACATTTAAGAAAAAAGGTGCTAATCCATTAACATTATTCTAATTGACTAATGAAAAAAGCTTCCCATACTTGTAAGCATAAGGTTAAAGGGAAAACAGTAACAACTTTAAAGTCCCTTTCAAAGATTTGTGAAATAAAAAAATTAAATATTAAAGTTATTTGAAATGACTTTCTACTAACAGAAACCAAAGATTCATCCAGAAAGCTTATACTTGTTTAATGCTTAGAAAAGGGAAGGAAAATAAAACAAAGGATTTCTTTTAGCCCCCCAAAGCAGCACTTTTTAATCTTTTAAAAATGACCTTGTATAAGTTTATGGACATTGGAATGCTATGTTTTTATATATACAGAAACCCCCTGTGGTGAAATTTTCAAAACGCATTTGGCTGAAAATCGGCAGGGGGAGGATTTGGCATCAGTTATGTCTTGAAAATCACTAAACATCTATACATCTCCACAGCCCAGCTTTCAACTGAGAGTACTGAATCATGATCTCTAAATGCCATTTTATAAAATATAATGTGAAATAATAGCGATTTGTAGCAGCTGTTACATACTCAGGAAAGCAGCAAAGTAACATGGATTAGGCTTTGGGGACGGGTTAATTGGGGTGTTCAAATCTATACTCCCTCAGTATTAGCTAGGTCTAGGTTTCCTTTTCCATAAAGAAGGGATAATATTTACCTTCCCAATATGTTGGAAGAATTAAAATGTATGTAACATGCCTGGAACACGGCAGGCACCAAATGAAGGCAGACATTAAGTCTCTAATTAATGGAAAATGGTTATTAACTTCATCAACGCAGTTTCCAAGAACTCCGCTTGGAGAAGAGCAGGGATTAACTTCCAGTCCTTTCCCAAGAGTGAGAACATAAATGATACTAGAGAGGACTCATGGTTGGCAATAGGAAGGATAGAACCAGGAAGCTGAAGACAAGCAGAGGCTCAGAGTCCTGCACATAGTAACAGTGAACAGGGAAGAAACATCTTGGGACAGAGTGCTTGAGGGAAGAAGACATTTTTTCTTTAAGAAAGAGGACCTCGAGTGAAAAAAAGATATAATGGATTATTGCAATGACTTCATAACCAAAATAAAGCAGAGAGATGGTCAGAGTCTATCACCATCCCTAAAGAAAACAAAGAGGGCTCTGGCAATACACAAATCCTATTTCCTTTGTCTGTTTGATGACCCGGCTCCTGTCCATCTCTTGAGTGTCTTCTCCTTCCGCTGTCCTTCCCTTCACTCTTCCCTAGGTTCACTTCACTCGTCACATGGCTTCTCTTCTATCTCTGGAACTTGCCTAGCACATTTTTCCTTTAGCTCTTCTGCACATCTGCCTGGAAACTTCCAGCAGAGCTTGCCATGGCTGACTCATTCTAAAATTCAGGTCTCACTCAAACTGTCACTTCTTCAAGCAAGTCTTCACTGACCACCATACCTAAATTTCCCCCCATATCCCAGTCACACTCTAGTCTTTTTTTCTGGCATTTATCATTATCTAAAATTGACGTTTTTACAAAATATATATTCTTATTGATTTCAAAGAGGAAGGGAGAGGGCAAGATAGAAACATCAATGATGAGAGAGAATCATTGATTGGTGCCTCCTGAATGCCCCCAGCCCTGGGGACTGACCCAGCAACCCGGGCATGTGGCCTGACCGGGAATCGAACCGTGACCTCCTGGTTCAGAGGTCCACGCTCAACCACTGAGTCACGCAGGCCGGGCTCAAGTTGTCATTTGTGTTTACATGTTTATTGCATCTCCACCAAAAGCTAAGGTCTTTGAAGGCAAAAACCTTACATACATTTTTCAGCACTCAGTTGCCAACACCTAAAACAAAGTGTGGCATAGATGATACACTCATCAGATAAACTTATCCAAAGAATAAATTCAAATGATATTACCATCCTTCTGTGGACACAAGTTAGAAAAAGTCCCCGGAAATGGCTTCAGTTTCATTTCTTTAATGCAGTTTTATGCAATAATGCAGTCTTAAAAGATCAATGTTTGAGACAGCAAGATTTAAAGAGAATAAATCCTTCAGGATCGTAGAAAATATGTATGTGTGCATATAGTACGTGATATGTTTTTACTTTATGAATAAAGCGACAGTACCGTAAGTTTTGTGAGATCCTGCTTCTAGAAGGAGAGGGTATCTGAGTAGATGGGTAATACAGAAATTATCATTCAGAACCCTTCTCAACAGAGTTCAGAGATAAACAAACCGAGTTAATTCCACTATGTCTGAGCGGTGAGACCTGTTACTTTACCTTGCTAAACTTAACCAAGTGATGAATTCAGTGATTCCATGTGAAATAAAGACAAGTGACCTGATGAAAAATTGGCACATTAAGGGAATGGTAAGACAAGTTCATGTTTGAACTAAAAGAAGAAAAAAGAAAAAAAACACGAAAAAAAAACAAAAACCCTTGCTAATCCTAAACGAAAGTAAGCATGCTAATGAGATTTTGAAATATGGCCAGGTGCCCATCAGTGAGCAAAGCAGTGAACTAAACCACAGCCAACTCATCCATGACTTGTGCTTTCATTTCTAAGTGTTGTGTCGAACACAGCTTTTTGACTGAAGAATATCAGATGCCGGTTACACTTGCCTGTATAACCCGGGCATCACCCCGTCACCATTCTTGGTGGCTCTGGAGGGCCCACAGCGCCCACATGAGGCTGGACCCCACCGGAGACTCCCCTGGGTCTGCAGGGTGGAGGAATGGAGACCTCGCTCCTGCAAACAGCCCCCGAATCCCCGCCCAGGCCCCAGATGAAAACGGGCTAACACGCTGCAACTTCACTTTCGCGGATCTTTTATAAACAGAGCCTGCCTAGCCCAGCCTCCTCCGCCTCCTCCGCCTCCTCTGCCTCCGCCTCCTCCGCCTCCTCCTCTCCGGGGGGGCGCAGCAAACAGCTGGATGCTCGGGCTGCGGCCTCCGTCGGCGGGGCTCCGGTGAGCCCCCGGGAGGTCATCTGAGCCCGGCTGACTCAGTGTTCCAATCTGTCAAATAGGATGACGAGAAACCCAGCCTACCTCATGGGGTGGTCCGGGCCTGCTGCCCCAGGCTGGCCCAGGGACCACAACTCCGTGGTCGCGCCCGTGGGGGGCCTCGCGAGCAGAGGGGCGGGCTCTGCAGGGCGGGACCCTGGATCGAGCCCCGCAGGCGAGGCGCAGCCCACCGCCGGCCGCCAGCCGCCCGAACCTCCACGATTACCCGGCTCCTGACGTCAGCACGCTGACGTAGACGCACGGAGTCCGCAAGTCGCCCTAGGGACCAAAGACCCGGCTGGGGCCCGAGTGTCGTAGTAGGCTCACTGATTGGTAAGTATGTATGTCAATCATCAGTCTGCCCAATAAGCGAGGCGGAAAGGCGAAAGAGGGCGGGCTTATCTGCCCCCAGGAGAGGGTGGGAATTTGGAACTCCGGCGTTGAGGGCCAGCGCTGGTTGCACTTGACCCAATCCGGTGCCTCTCGGTTTTACTAAGCAGACGCTTCCCCACCGTCATCAATTTTGCTTCTTCCGCCTTGAAAATCATATCGGGACTAGATTTCAGGGCCCGTGAGCGCCTCGCACTAAGCTCTACAGGAATGAAAAAGTGGGACATTTTTTTTGTTGTTCTAGCTTCACCTCCGTTTTGAATCATCTAGGCCAGTGGTTCTCAACCTTCCTAATGCCGCGACCCTTTCATACAGGTCCTCATGTTGTGGTGACCCCCAACCATAAAATTATTTTCGTTGCTACTTCATAACTGTAATTTTGCTACTGTTATGAATCGTCATGTAAATATCTGATATGCAGGATGTATTTTCATTGTTACAAATTGAACATAATGAAAGCACAGTGATTAATCACAAAAACAATATGTAATTTTATGTGTGTTTTCTGATGGTCTTAGGCGACCCCTGTGAAAGGGTCGTTCGACCCCCAAAGGGGTCTCGACCCACAGGTTGAGAACCGCTGCTCTAGACCTATTTAGGAGACCTTTCTCTGAGCTCCTATCACATAGCTGACACCAAGATCTTCATAATAGTCACATTTAATTATGTTTTCCTAGGAGATTGGGCATTTTTTAATTATTGTTTTAAGTTAAGTTATCTATATATTTTAATTAACATTCCCCCTCCCCCAAATAGATGCTACAGTTATATCCTTGAAATATTTAAAGACACAGAGGATTATACTGTGAAAATCCTTCTTCCAGTTTCTTGGGCACTCAGTTCACCTATTGGAGGCAACTAGTGTTGCTGACATCTTGGATATTCTTTTAAAGACATTCTAAGTGCTGTTATTAATTTTAAGTTACACAGTCATAAATTTAAACATTACAAGTTAGGCTAATATCCTGCTCAGGCACTAATTGCAAACCCAGTCCCTATCTGATGACTCCTGGTTCCTATGCATTTACATATGCATCGATGTTATTATGTATCAACATTATATATTTGAGATCTTTTCACACCTCTATGTAAATTTACCCAGTGCTTTCAAAATACTTCATGGGAGTCCTCAGAACCAATAGATATAATTATGATTCTCCTACCCTCCTCTGTGTGTGTGTGTGTCTGTGTGTGTGTGTGTGTGGTAGGAAGTTAGACAGACTTGAGCAGAGCAACGACAATGGGCCAAGTACAGAAGGTCACCATGGTGGAAAAGCCCCTGGTGCCTAGCAATGGACAATTTTAGGGTGGGACCTTGCCCCGAGGGTGACACCTGCACACACTTTTCCTCCCTGGAGATAACATCTATGCCTCAACTGTATTTCAGCTCTAGGTCCAGATAAGCAACAAAACCAGCCATGGCTGATATCTGGACCAGCTGCACTGAATAATGACCCCTGCTCTGGTGCCAGCCAGTCAGTGAAAGCCAATCAGTCAATGAAAGGACCCCCCTGGAAAACTGCTGACTATTCTCTTCAAGGGCCCTTCCTTTACCTCTATAACTTGTTTTCCAAGTCCATTTCTTCCAGGAATTACTTTTTCTACCTCTATAATTTATCCAATAAATATTCTATTAACAGTTTGAGTCTGGACCCTGAACTCTTTCCTAGACAGGACCCAAGCAATGAGGTTGCTGAACCCAGGTTTGGTTTAACCCCACCGGCCATATAACTGGTGCCATTCCATTCCCACCTCCTACAACACTTGGAAGCATTGCAACCTTTAACATAAGTGCATGTGCCTTTTTGTACCTATATAAGTGTCCTGGAAGATACAGATACTAACATGTGAATGCACTTCTCAGAGTATGCACATTTTAAATCTTAGTAGGTTTCCTCCATTTGCTCCTCTAAGTAGTTGTCACAATTTACATTCCTAACCCTAATATATGAAAAGCCCTTTTCCTGTACCATTGCCAAAATTGATAAAATACAATATTTAAAAATTTCTGAAATGATGGGTGTGAAAAATCTTAAGGGATAAAAGAACTGCAGTAATCATGACTGTATATCTTGGTAACAAAGTGAATGAACTAGTGTAACAGCCTCCTGGATCAAGATTTTAAATGACTAGACAACCTGGAGGAAATGGACAAATTGCTAGAAAAATACAACATTCCAAAACTCAGTCAGGAAGAATCTAAAAATCTCAACAGGCCAATAACTATGGAAGAAATGGAAGCAGTCATCAAAAAGCTTCCAGCAAACAAAAGCCCAGGACCAGACGGCTTCACAGGGGAGTTTTACCAAACATTCAAGGAAGAACTAAAACCTATCCTCCTCAGACTACTACAAAAATTCAAGAGGAAGGAACACTTCCAAGCTCATTCTATGAAGCCAGCATCACCCTAATACCAAAACCAGGTAAAGACAACACAATGAAAGAGAATTACAGGCCAATATCCCTCATGAACATAGATGCCAAAATCCTCAACAAAATCTTAGCAAATCGGATCCAGCAGTACATCAGAAAGATCATACACCATGACCAAGTAGGATTTATCCCAGGGATGCAAGGATGGTACAATATCCGCAAATCAATAAACGTGATACATCACATAAACAAATTGAAAGAAAAAAACCACATGGTCATATCAATTGATGCAGAAAAAGCATTTGACAAAATCCAACACCCATTTTTTTTTTTTGGTCTGTTTGATTCCATGCTTTTTTTTTTTTAATTAAATCTTTATTGTTCAGATTATTACATTTGTTCCTCTTTTTTCCCCCCCATAACTCCCCTCCTCCCAGTTCCCGCCCCACCCTCCGCCCTCACTCCCCACCCACTGTCCTCATCCATAGGTGCACGATTTTTGTCCAGTCTCTTCCCGCATCTCCCACACCCCTTTCCCCCCCAAGAATAGTCAGTCCATTCCCTTTCTATGTCCCTGATTCTATTATAATCACCAGTTCATTCTGTTCATCAGATTATTTATTCACTTGATTCTTAGATTCACTTGTTGATAGATGCATATTTGTTGTTCATAATTTGTATCTTTACCTTTTTCTTCCTCTTCCTCTTCTTAAAGGATACCTTTCAGCATTTCATATAATCCTGGTTTGGTGGTGATGAACTCCTTTAGCTT
The DNA here is from genome assembly GCF_014108235.1 of Myotis myotis. NCBI lineage: Eukaryota > Metazoa > Chordata > Mammalia > Chiroptera > Vespertilionidae > Myotis > Myotis myotis. The sequence continues at coordinate 11,143,641 of NW_023416315.1, forward strand.
TTCCTTATCTGTGAAGCTCTTTATCTGACCTTCAATTCTGAATGATAGCTTTGCTGGATAAAGTAATCTTGGTTGTAGGTTCTTGGTATTCATCACTTTGAATATTTCTTGCCACTCCCTCTGGCCTGCAAAGTTTCTGTTGAGAAATCAGCTGACAGTCGTATGGGTATTCCCTTGTAGGTAACTGAGTTTCTTTCTCTTGCTGTTTTTAAGATTCTCTCTTTATCTTTTGCTCTTGGCATTTTAATTATGATGTGTCTTGGTGTGGTCCTCTTTGGATTCCTTTTGTTTGGGGTTCTCCGCGCTTCTTGGACCTGTAAGTCCATTTCTTTCACCAGGTGGGGGAAGTTTTCTGTCATTTTTTCTTCAAATAGGTTTTCAATATCTTGCTCTCTCTCATCTTCTGGCACCCCTATAATTCTGATGTTGGTACGCTTGAAGCTGTCCCAGAGGCTCCTTACACTATCTTCATATTTTTGGATTCTTTTTTCATTTTGCTTTTCCGGTTGGGTGTTTTTTGCTTCCTCGCATTTCAAATCATTGACTTGATTCTTGCGCTCCTCTGGTCTGCTGTCGGGAGTCTGTATAATATTCGTTATTTCAGTCAGTGTATGCTTAATTTCTAGTTGGTTCCCCAATATAACATCGAGGGTCTCATTAGTTTTCTTGTAGATCTCATTAAGTTTATCGGTGGCTTCTAAACAGTTCTTGAGAGACCTTAAAAGTGTGGTTCTGAACTCTATATCTTCCATTGACAATTTTGTCCTGTTTCTTTGTCTCCGCATTTAGTTATGCTACCTTGGTGCACCCCCTAGTGGTCTTTGTGCGCAGTCCTATAAACCTTGAATGTTAATACCAGGGAGGGTTTGACCTCCAGGCCAAGTGGCTGTGAGAATCAGCTGTGTCTGCAGTGAGAGAACTTCTGTCCTCTAGGGAGATGCTAATCTGGCCTTTGCCTGAGGCTATCCGGCAAAAGCCTCTGTGCAGGGCTTGGGCGGGGCAGGTCGCACAGGATCAACAGGGTGGGCCGGAGAGAGCAGTTATGGCGGCTCTCAGTCCTGTCCCCAGGGGCTCTGCCTCTCTGAGTCCCAGCACCCGCTGCAAAGCTCGGAGAGAAAGCTGCACTCGCTCTGACCAAAGCCAGACAGTCCCGCTTCTCCCGTTTGAGTCTGGGTCCCTAAAGACTCGCCTGTATCTGGAGCTCAGAGTCTGCGACTCCCTCCCGATTGAAAACGCCAACCGCGCCCTCCGCAGCCAGCCCACTCCTCGCACTCCGCACCTCAGAATTTGACTTCAGCACTGCGCCTCCTCTGAGTGTCCGTATGCGTTTCTCTTTCCTCCTAGTTGTAGGACTTCCACTCAGCCAGCGTTCCTGTGGTTCGGGATGATGTCCGTTCCATCTTTTAGTTTCACTTTTGAAGTAGTTGTTCAAGGCAGCAAACTCCGGCGTTAACCTATGCCGCCATCTTGGTTCTCCCCCCAACACCCATTTTTGAGAAAAACTCTCAGCAAGGCGGGAGTAGAAGGATCATACTTCAACATAATAAAAGCCATATATGACAGGCCCACAGCCAACATCATACTCAATGGACAAAAACTAACACCATTTCCCCTAAGAACAGGAACAAGACAGGGATGCCCACTCTCACCACTCCTGTTCAACATAGTACTGGAAGTATTAGCCATCGCAATTAGACAAGAAGAAGAAATAAAAGGCATCCAAATTGGAAAAGAGGAAGTAAAACTGTCCTTATTTGCAGACGACATGATATTATACATACAAAACCCTAGAGACTCCATCAAAAAGCTACTAGACTTAATACATGAATTTGGCAATATAGCAGGATACAAAATTAACCCAAGAAATCTGAGGCATTTCTATACACCAATAGTGAACTTTCAGAAAGAGAGATTATAAAAACAATCCCATTCACCATCGCACCAAAAAAATTAAGCTACCTAGGAATAAACTTAACTAAAGAGGTAAAAGACCTCTACTCAGAAAACTACAGGACGTTGAAAAAAGATATAGAGGAAGACATAAACAGATGGAAGAACATACCGTGTTCATGGATTGGTAGAATCAACATCATTAAAATGTCCATACTACCCAAAGCAATCTATAAATTCAACGCACTTCCCATTAAAATACCAACGGCATACTTCACAGATCTAGAACGAACTCTCCAAAAATTCATCTGGAATATAAAAAGACCCCGAATAGCTGCAGTGATCCTGAGAAAGAACAAAGTAGGTGGGATCTCAATACCAGATATCAAGCTGTATTACAAAGCCACTGTTCTCAAAACTGCCTGGTACTGGCACAAGAACAGGCATATAGATCAATGGAATAGAATAGAGAGCCCAGAAATCAGCCCAAACCAATATGCTCAATTAATATTTGACAAAGGAGGCAAGAACATACAATGGAGCCAAGATAGTCTCTTCAATAAATGGTGTTGGGAAAATTGGACAGATATATGCAAGAAAATGAAACTAGACTACCAACTTACACCATACACAAAAATAAACTCAAAATGGATAAAGGACTTAAATGTACGACAGGAAACCATAAAAATTCTAGAAGAATCCAAAGGCAACAAAATCTCAGACATATGCCGAAGCAATTTCTTCACTGATACAGCTCCTAGGGCACTTGAAACTAAAGAGAAAGTGAACAAATGGGACTACATCAAAATAAAAAGCTTCTGCACAGCAAAAGAAACCATCAACAAAACAACAAGAAAACCCACTGTGTGGGAAAACATATTTGCCAATGTCATATCTGATAAGGGCCTAATCTCCAAAATTTATAGGGAACTCATACAATTTAACAAAAGGAAGATAAAAAATCCAATTAAAAAATGGGCAAAGGACCTAAATAGACACCTTTCAAAAGAGGACATTCAGAAAGCCAAGAGACATATGAAAACATGCTCAAAGTCACTAATCATCCGAGAGATGCAAATCAAAACAACAATGAGGTACCATCTCACACCTGTCAGATTGGCTATCATCAACAAATCAACAAACGACAAGTGCTGGAGAGGATGTGGAGAAAAAGGAACACTTGTGCACTGCTGGTGGGAATGCAGACTGGTGCAGCCACTATGGAAGACAGTATGGAGTTTCCTCAAAAAACTAAAAATGGAACTCCCATTTGACCCTGTGATCCCACTTCTAGGAATATATCCCAAGAAACCAGAAACTCCAATCAGAAAGGATATATGCACCCATATGTTCATAGCAGCACAATTCACCATAGCTAGTATCTGGAAACAGCCTAAGTGCCCATCAGTAGATGAATGGATTAGAAAACTGTGGTACATCTACACAATGGAATACTATGCTGCTGTAAAAAAGAAGGAACTCTTACCATTTGCAATGGCATGGATGGAACTGGAGGGCATTATGCTAAGTGAAATAAGCCAGTCAATGAAGGAAAAATACCACATGATCTCACTCATTCATGGATAATAGAGACCATTATAAACTTTTGAACAATAATAGATATAGAGGCAGAGCAGCCTCAAACAGATTGTCAAACTGCAGCGGGAAGGCCGGGGAGGGTTGGGGGGCAGGAGGGAGGGGGGTAAGAGATCAACCAAAGGACTTGTATGCATGCATATAAGTATAACCAATGGACATAAGACACTGGGGGGTAGGGGAGGCCAGGGGATTATCAAGGGCTGGGGGAAAAAAGGGACACATATGTAATACCGTTTGTAATACTGTAAGCAATAAAAAAAAAAAATTTAAAAAAATGGTGATAAAACTTAAAAAAAAAAAAAAAAAGATTTTAAATGATTTCCAACAATGTAGAAGCTTTCATGTTTTGTCTTAGTCATTGCATACCTACACAAAAAATAACCACTGTTCAGAATTTTACCACCAAATTAGTTTTGCCGGGTTTTGAATGCTTAAAAATGGCGATACATAGTGTGTGCTTTTGTGTGGCTCTTTTGCTTTATAATATACTAGAGGCCCAGTATGAAACATTTGTGCACTTGGGGGGCCCTTGGAGCTTAGAACTGAGGAAGGTGAAGGTGACTTGCCTGGGAGGATGGGCAGGGGTGGGAAAGGCTTTGGGTGCTTCAGGGAGAGAGAGCACGCTGGATCCTCCTTCCTAAGGGTTTTAAGGGTAGAGATTTTAGGGGAAGCCCCAGGGAAAGATCTCAGTAGAAAATTCAGCCGTGTTCCAAGTGTGTTCTTTTAGGGTTGCGGTCTCCACAGATTGATTGGTCGGCGCCAGGACAAAGGTTCATTATTCAATGCGGGTCCTGGGGTCAGACCATGGTTTTGCTTGTCTGATTTTGCTGCTTTTCTGGAGCTGAAATACAACTGAAATCTAAATGTTATCTCTAAGGAGAAAAGGTCAGGGGATCTAAACTGAATGATCAGGTTTATGCTGGGGGAGGAAAGGTCACCCTGGGGGCAAGGTCCCACCCTACAATTGTCCTGCGCTAGGCTCCCGGGCTTTCCACCCTGGTGACCTGCAACAGGCCCATCATCTTTGCTCTGCTCATGTAGATCTAACTGCCTACCTTTCTTTTTTTTTTTTTTTTTTTTTCAGAAATAGAAAACCAATCCTAACATTTATGTGGAACAACAAAAGATCCAGACTAGCCCAAGAAAGAAGAACAACGATGGAAGCATCACACTTCCTGATTTCAAAATATATTACAAAGCTACTATAGTTAAAGCAATATGATACTCGCATCAAGACAGACATACATCCCTGCTGTTGTTGCTCAGTGATTGAGCATTGACCCATGAACCAAGAGGTCAACAGTTCAGTTCTTGGTCTGGGCACATGCCTGGGTTGTGGGCTCAACCCTAGGTTCATATGTGTTTGTGTTTCACTTTTAGGATTTTTCTTTACATAAGATTATGCCATCTGCAAACAGGGACAGTTTTACTTCTCTCTCATCGATGTTTCTATCCTTTTCCCTTCCTCACTCTCTAAAATCAATAAAAATATATTATTTTTTTAAAAAGCATGGTGGTGGCATAAAACAGACATACAGATGAATGGAAAGGAATAGAGAGCCCAGAAATAAACCCATGCCTATATCATCAATTAATATTTGACAGGGAGGCAAAAAAAATTAATGGGACAAAGAAAGTTAATTTAATAAATGGTTTTGGGAAAATCAAACAGACACATGTAAAAAATGCAAATAGTGAATGTTCTTACACCACACACAAGAATAAACTCAAAATGGATTAGAGACTTTGATGTAAGACTCAAAATCATAAAACTCCTACAAGAAAACACAGGCATGAAAATCTCTGACATTTCCCTTAGCAATATTTTTTTCTGATACATCTCTTTGAGCAAGAGAAACAAAAGAAAAAATAAACAAATGGGACTACCTCAAACTAAAATTTTTGCACAGCAAAGGAATCCATCAACAAAACAAAAAGACAACCTACTAAATGAAAGAAGATATTCATCAATGATACATGTGATAAGGGGTTAATATCCAAAGGTTATAAAGAACTGATACAATTCAACACACACACAAAAAAAAGCCCACAAAAATAATCCAATTAAAAAATGGGCAGAGGACCTGAACAGATTCTTCTTCAAAGAGACATACCAATAGACAATACACATATGAAAAGATACTCAGTGTCACTGATGAGAGAAATACAAGTTAAAACTACAAATTCAAACCTCACCCCTGTCAGGATGACTATCATGAATAAACTAACAAATAACAAGTGTTGGTGAAGATGTGCAGAAAAGGGAACCCTTGTGCTTGGTGCGATTGCAGATTGGTGCAGCCACTATGGAAACAGTATGAAGGTTCTTCCAATAATTAAAAACGGAACTGTCTTATGAACCAGTGAGTCCACTTCTGGGTATATATCTGAAGAAATCCCTAATACTAATTTGAAAAGATATATGTACCCCTATGTATAGTGCAGGGTCACTTATAATAGCCAAGATATGGAAGCAACTGGTGTCCATCAATAGATGACTGGATAAAAAAGTGGTTTCATACTCAGGGTGTCCCCCAAAAGTGTACACACACTCTAATAGCTGATATCTCAATTTTGAAAATGAAATGTATTTTAATAAACATTTATAATTATTCAAAGTGTGTGCATACATTTTTTGTGATATCCTATATATATGAGTATTATTACTCAGCCAGAAAAAAAAAAATGAAATCTTGCCATTTGTAACAGCATGGATAAACCTAGAAGGTATTATGCTAAGTGAAATAAGTCAGTCAGAGAATGACAAATACCATATAATTTCACTTATATGTGGAATCTAAAGAACAAAATAAATAAACAAAATTGAAACAGATTCATAGATACAGAGAATAAACTGTCAGAGGGGTGTTGGGGGTTCAGTGAAAAGTTGAAGGAAATTGGCAGTTAAAAACCGTCATGAGGATGAAAAGTACAGCCTAGGGAAGATAGTCAATAATAGTGTAATAACTATGCATAGCGCCAAGTGGGTACTGGAAATATCAGCGGAAATACTTTGTAAAGTGTATGATTATTTAACCTCTGTGCTGTACATCTGAAACTAATATACAATCATATTGAATGTAAACTGTAATTGAAAGATAAAATTTAAAAAGTATCAGTCTAACAGCTAAAGCATATTTATGAAATCCACCCAATATCAACAATAAAATATTTATAATTGGGAAAAAATGAAATATTTGTTGAATGGTGTTGCAATGTGTATATATATATATATAAAACAAAGTCATGCAAATACAATGCTCCCATCTAATCCATCCTCCAGTCTGCCTCTAGTTATGAGATGTGATAAAAGCGTGAAGCCTTACAATAGATATGTTGATAATGGAAATCAGTAATATACATTAGTGTGGGTTGGAAAGGAAGTGATGGATATGAAAGCTCTTAAGAGGTGGAGTTGACAATTTATTTGGCAAAATAGAGGGCTAGGTAAAAGGTGATTGGTTGGAGAATTTTGCCTTTAACTTATATTAGGATTTTAGAAGGAAGGCAGGATTGGACAGGGCTGGGTTATAAACTCACTTTTGAACATTCTGAGTTTGAAGTAGGTGTGGTTCATTTGGAAATGTGTTTAGTGGGCATCTAGATTATAAACCTGGAGAGTTCAGGAGAGACACTCCAGGGTAATATCGTTCAGCAAGAGAGTAAGAGATTGAGAAGGGGGAACCCTGGGCAGGATTCTGGGGAATATCATTTAAGAAGTAGGTGGAAGCAGAGAGACCAAAAGGAAACTTAAACACAATGAACTCAGATAAATCAGAGAAGAAACAACACAAGAGTCATAAATGACTAGAGAAAACAGTGTTTGAAAAATGATGACGTGATAAAGATTTAAGTCAGAGTGAGCAAGAAGTATGAAAACACAGAATACAAACCCTAGCAGGGCAAGGCAAATGTGAGAATATTTACTTAAAGAGATTAATTGTAACTTGGCTCTTTAAGAATATAAGAGATACAAAGCAGGACGAAAGCCAGCGGAAGTTGGAGAAGGACAGCATTACAGGAAAATAAATGGAGGCAACGATCTGTAACTGAGCAGCCTGGAAGGGTGGCCTTGACTGAACGGCACATGGAACAGTAGATCCCTGAATTATCTAAGTTGACAAATCACTTTCAATTCTGTGAGGATCTATGGTTGGTCATATGATGAAAGGAGGTATTGATTTATTTTGTTTGAACATTTTTCTGATATTCCCTTTATTATTAGTTTGCAACTAAAATCACTTTAGGAGCTTATCTAAAAGGGACAACCCTTTAGTAATTTGATAATTAGACAAATCACTAGTGCACATAGTGCTCATTATAATTTAGTTCCTATTAAGTAATCCTGAGAAAATCTGAGAATAGTGGTTTTTATTTTAAAAAAAGAAAGAAAGAAAAACATCAGTTCTGGAGAAGAATTCAATAGTGGATAGCTGTTGTCAGTATTCATAACATCCAAAGAGACATGGGTCCTGAGGCAAGTTGGGATATTTAGGTCTGATCCAAGGCTTTGAATATGAATTCACTCTTAAACAGAATGTAAATTCCTGCAGAATTTATTGAAAAGTCCACTTTAGCTGCAGCAGCTTACCTATTAGAAATGAAAAAGGCAAAGTAAAACATGCTTTCTGAGCCCAGAGCTAATGTTAGCACTTCATAGAACTGCGCCAGCCCAAACCGTCAGTGAGTCTGGTCATGCTCATCCTGTTCTCTCCCAATTTGAGGGATTTGGTTGCATGTTGGTGAAGCCATTTAGCTCACTGCGGTCTCTCACATAACCCAGGACCACAATCCCAACGAGCATCCTCTTCTGCTCCCGAGTGAGTCAAGACAACCAGGAAGGAGGCTCTCTTCCGCCACTATGACTCATGGCACATGAGACTGAGCTGGTGCCCGGGGTAGGGGCCACTGTGCCCGCCTTACATGTGGAGCTGATGTTAGCCAAGGCCAGTCAAACCACCAAATCCACACATAAAATTCGGCTTCCCTTTTGCAAAGTTGCTAGGAAGTCATACAGAGGTCACTGGCCTGTCCTTCCCAGCTATGTTTGTAAAGTTTTCACACAATGCTTATGTTGGCAGGAAGCAGCTCCTGTAAGAGTCTAGTGGTAACATTGAGGAAGGGCCAAAATCAAGGCAGAATATCCAGGAAAACAATGTTTACCATTATCACTAATTATTTTTCAAAGAAATTTAACCATTTAATGTATAACCTTCCCAATTTGCTTGTGTGACTCACTGGGGGATTTCTGAGTCTTTTTGTAAGCATCTGTAACCTGATGTTGTTTCTATGCTAAAGAACGGAATTCTAGTAATTCTTAACTTTTGGAGGCACCATGTTGATGTAAAATTTCTCCATAAAATTATGCTCTCCATGAAATTGCTTAAAAAATAATGCAAGCAGACAGCACTATAGTGCTCAGTATTTGTTCTTGGCAAATTCATTTACTATTAGCAGGAACTAATGAAGTTAGTGAAGTTTTTTTTTTTTTTTTTTTGGTAATTGGTCTGTTTAAAAATTTATAGGAAAAGGAGATTGAATCTACCTTCCTTTTCACTCTTCCTTCTTCCCCCCCCTCCTCTTCTTCCTCCTTCCCTCCCTTCCTAACCTTTTTTCCTCTTTTGCTACAGAAAAAAAAAAAAAGAGAAAAATCTAGAAAACAGTCTTTACACCTAGCCCTATTATCAATGCTGGGTTCCAACAATTTTTTTAAAAGTTTGTCTTTCTGAAGAGGTTTATTAATAATATCTGGTTATAACAAAGTAGACAGTATCTAGACAGAACCATTACTTATATGAAATAAAACTGTATAATATGTTAAACATCTCACATCACTTAGGTAAGTGATATAGGAATACACGCTCCTTGCAAATAATTCAAATAGTAGATATGCATGAAGCGTAAATATCTTCTTTCAAACACACCCCCTCTTTTTAGTTCATCCCCAGATCTGACTACTGTTAACCATTTAATGTATAACCTTCCCAAATTTTTCTCTATATTGACATTATCTACGTTGACATTTGCAATCAGCACACTGGACAGGTAAAGCACATTGGATATAGTTAGAAAACATCTTTATTTCCGGTTCCCATTGTCTCTTCAAACAAGCTCAGTAGGAAATCTCTTTCTCTGACAGTGGATGTCTATTCACCCTTCTGCTCATTCCTAGTTCACTGTAAGTTGTAAACTACAGCCCTCTATCAGAAATGAGAGTGCTAAGTGCTACATCTTAAAGAGCACTTCAAATCTCCTCTCAAAGCAAGCCACGTCTCTTCCCCTGGCCGGGCTCACTTGGTGCCAGAGAAAACAGTGCCATTTTTCTTCCCTCTGTGGGGTCTCCGCCCCCACTCAGTCGCAGCCATGTTGACCCGGCTGGAGTTGGAGACAGACGATGCAGTGGTTAATGGGGAAGAAAGAGAGATGGGATTGGGGGGCATGTAGGAAAGGTGTTAACTTTAATGTAATTTTGTAAGATGACTCCATGGTCTCTGGGCCTGGGTGTTTTGTATTATTTTAATTTTGGTTAAAAAACAACAAAAAAAGGTGACATAAAATTTACCATCTTAACCATTTTTAAGTGCTCCATTCAGTAGTTTTAACCATATTCACAATGTTGTGCAATTGATCTGTAGAACTTTCTCATTTTTCAAAATTGAAACTCTGTATCCATTGAGCTCCTCATTTCCCCCTCCCTCTTAAACCCTGGTGACTACTATGCTATGTTCTGTTTGTATGCGTTTGACTACTTTAGATAACTCAACACACGGAATCATACACTATTGGTCCTTTTGTGACTTGCTTATTTTACTTAGAATAGTGTCCTTAAGGCTCACCCATGTTGTAGGACTTCCTCCTTTAAGGCTTAATAACATTCCACTGTATGTGTATACGCATTTTTTTAAATCCACCTTTTGATGGACATTTGGTTTGCTCCCACCTCTTGGCTATTGTGAACAATGTTTGTGCAAATGTCTTCCATCCTGCTTTGAATTCTTTTGCATAAATACCCAGAAGTGGAATTGCTGGATCATATGGTAATTCTATTTTTAATTTTTTGAGAAACCTCCAATGTATTTTCTATAGTGCTGCAAAATTTTCCATTCCCACTAACAGTGCACAAGGTTCCAATTTCTTCACATACTCACAAAGACATATTGCTACTTTTTTGCTTTTTATGTATGTACCATCTCATTGCATTTCTCTAATGATTAGTAAAGGTGAACATCTTTTGGTATGCCTGTCGACCATTTGTATATCTTCTTTGGAGAAATACTTATTTAAGTCTTGTATATTTAAAACGATGGTTTGTTACTGTTGAGTTGTAGGAGTCCTTTGTCTATTTTGCTCAATAATCCCTTATCATATTTATGATTTGCAAATATTTTCTTCCAGAAAAATATACTTGCCATTTCACTTTAGTGATTGTTTCCTTTAAGGCACAGAAGTTTTTAAGTTTGGTGTAGTCCCATTTGTCTACTTAAGCTTTTGTTGCCTGTGCATTTGGTGTTGCATCCAAGAAATCAATGTTAAATCCATTGTCATGAAAGCGATTCACTTACAGTTTTATAGATTTAGGCCTTCCATGTAGGTCTTTAATACATTTTGAGTTAATTTTTATATATGCTATAAGGTAAAGATCCAATTTCATTCTTTTGCAAGTGGATACCCAGGATTCCCAGTACCATTTGTTAAGGATGTTGTCCTTTTCCTATGAGTAGTCTTGGCCCCCTTGTCCAAGATCATATGACCATATGTGTGATGGTTTATTTCTAGCCTCTCTAATCTGCTCCATTGGTCTATATGTTTGTCTTTATGTAGTATCACAGCGTTTTGAGTGCTGTAGCTTTGTAATGTTTTGAAATCAAATATGGAGGGTTAAACTTTTTTTCTTTTAAACAATGTTAAGTTTTTTATTTCAGATTTTATTGTCGTATAGTCAGAGAATATAACTTACATGCTATTGATTCTTAGCATTGCATCTTTTCTAAATATTCTACGTGTACATTAAATGAATACTTTTATACATTTTGTGTATTTCTGTGGAGCACTTTCTTATATACACACTGGCAATTTCATTTTGTAATTTAAATGTATAATATCTTTTCTAATTTTCCCCATTCGATCTAATATTTTCTGATAGATGAATATAGACATTCCCCACTATAATTGTGGATATGTACTCTTCCCTTGTAGCTCTGTCAATTTTTTCCTTACAATTTCTCTACATCCTAATCAACATTTATTATTTTTTCATTTTTAAAATATAATGAATAGCCTAACAGGTGTGGAGTGGTATCTCATTTTGGATTAGATTGCATTTTCCTAATGACTAATTACGCTAATTACTAGTGATATCTTTTCATGTTCTTATTGTCTTGTATTTTTTTTTTTTTTGAGAAATCTTTGTTCAAGTCCTTTGCTCATTTTAAAATTTAGTTGTTTTTTTCGTTCTTGTTATGGAGTTTTAGTTCTTTCTTGATATTAATCTCTTATCAGATATATGACATGAAAGTATTTTCTCCCATTCTGAGTTGTCTGTGCCCTGTCTGGATAATGTTCTTTGATGCACAAAAGTTTTAATTTGGATGAAGTCCAACTTATCTATTTTTTGTTGTTGTATGCTTTATATATCTTGAAACTACTTTGTTGGTATTTATTTATTTACAAGTTATAGTTTCTTAATGAATTATTTGTTCTTTTAATTCAAATGTACACATTTATTTACATTACATATTGTAAATTTTCAAATCTGGAAGTTATCTCTGCCATTCCCTCCAATCTTTTTTTCTGAAACTTTTATGCGATATATTTTAGAACTTCTCAATCAAAGTGTCAGCAGGGCCATGCTCCTTCTGCAAGTTTTAGGGAATATCCTTTTTTTTTTTTTTAACTTTGCATAGCCTTTTTATGACTTTCAGTCCATGGTGTTCCTTGGCTTACAGCTGCATCACTCCGGCCTCTGCCTCTGTCATCACATGGTGTTTTCCTTGTGTGTCTGTCTTCTGTCTTCTTTTTCTTCTAAGAGTACTCGTCATATGGAGTTAAAAGCCCATCCTACTCCAGTATGACCTCATCATAACTAATTCCATCCTCAGCATCCCCATTTCACATTTGGAGGTGACACATTTGAGGGATTGCGCATTGTGAAAGTCCACGGCCAGCATGACTTTCGTGATTCAAAGGCTTGGAGGAAGAGCTGATGCACAAATGACACACAAGACAAAATATTAATTTGGATACCGGGGAAACCAGAGGAAAACTCGACCATAGCAGTCAAGTTCTCTCTGAGTCTCCATTCCCAGCTTCTTTTATTTACTAAAATACACAATTGCCTTTTAGGAATGCAAACAGACATATCAGTGGTGATGTTTAGTAAACAGTAAGATTGTTAGGTTTTGGGGGAGTTTGCTTTAGGCCATTGAGTAGGCAGCAAGTAATAAAATGTAAATATTCACGCTGTGAATATCAAAAGGAGTACCGGCTAGCCTTCTGCCATTCTCCTCACATTTATATTAATTACTGTTGATCTTGGTTTCCAGCAGAGCATTATAACTTCATCATATCTTTAGGGAAGACAAATTATAACCCATAACAAAGGCTAAACCCAGTTTTAGAGGTACTGGAGTAGTAGGGTCAGGTTACATACAAGTGTTCTAGAAAACACAAAATATGACAGAAGTTCAACTTTAAATATATATATATTTTATTGATTTCAGAGAGAGAGATAGAAACATCAATGATGAGACAGAATCCTTGGTCGGCTGCCTCCTGCACACCCCCTACTGGGGATGAGTCTGCAACCCAGGCATGGCCCTGACCGGGAATCGAACTGTGGCCTCCTGATTCATAGGTCAACACTCAACCACTGAGCACACTGGTTGGGCCAGAAGTTCAATTTTAAGAATTAGGACAAAAGGTCAGAACCAAAGTGAGATCAAAGATAACTTACAGCCAAAGAAGGCCATTATAAAAAGAGAAAAGGAATTGTAGCCAAGATTGGGTTTTCTTGTAGAGCTAAATATTGTGGTTAGCTGGAGAGCAGGGATTGTGGAAATTGGAAGCCAGATAGTCACATATAATCGTTAACATCTTTATCTTACATCTAATGATGTGAATCACTTTGTATAGACCTTTAAAGTTTGCAGAAATAAGAGACCATCTTTTATTTGCCAGGTCTGTGGCTGAGTAGCTGGGCAGATATTGTGATGGTAGTGTAGTGTCCTTTTGGGCTTTCTAGCATTTTGGCAAGGCACACGTATAGCATTTATATATATACTAGAGGCTTGGTGCACAACCGGGGCCGGGTAGGGACCGTGGGAGGGCTCCAGGGCACGTCCGGCCCATCTCGCCCAGTCCTGATCAGCTAGACCCCAGCAGCAAGCTAACCTACCAGTTGGAGCATCTGCCCCCTGGTGGTCAGTGTGCATCATAGCTACTGGTCGAATGGTCACTTAGGCTTTTATATATATAGACTATTGGTATAGGCAATCAGTAACATTATATCTCCTGACTGAAGCATAAAACATATTGAATGGAGGGGAAGATAAATTCATTTTGACAGGGAGGATATGTATTCTGTATCCATCACCCACTTTGCTGGCGATCAGGGCCAATCGGGGCCTTGCGGCTGCCGGCCAGGGCCTTGCTTCTGGCTGCTGGCCGGGGCCTCCCTTTCCTGGCTGCTGGCCACCAGCGGGGCCTTCCTTCATTCCACACCACTCACTGGTGCTCAGCGCATGTCATAGCAAGCGATCGGTTCTCCGGTTGAACTCCCTTGGAGACAATTTGCGTATTAGGCCCGGTGCACAAAAATTTGTGCACTCGGGGGGGAGGGGGCGTCCCTCAGCCTGGCCTGTGCCCTCTCACAGTCTGGGACCCCTCCGGAGTTAACGACCTGCTGGCTTAGGCCTGCTCCCGGGTGGCAGAGGGCAGGCCCAATCCCTAGGTGCAGCCCCTGGTCGGGCTCAGAGCAGGGTCAATTGGGGAGTTGGGGCGCCACCCCCTGTCATGCACAGAGCAGGGCGGATTGGGAGGTTGTGATGCCACCCTCAGGGTAGGGCCGATTGGGGGGTTGGGGCACCGCCCCCTGTCACACTCAAGGCAGGGTCGATGGGGAGGTTGCGGCGCCACCCCCTGTCATGCACAGAACAGGGCCAATCAGGGGGTTGGGGCTCCGTACCCTGTCACACACAGAGCAGGGTTGATCAGGGGGTTGGAGAGCTCCCCCCTGTCACGCACAGAGCAGGGCCAATCAGGGGGTTGGGGCGCTGCCCCTTGTCACTCACAGAGCAGGGCCCATCAGGGGGTTGGGACGCTGCCCCCTGTCACTCACAGAGCAGGGCCCATCAGGGGGTTGGGGCTCTGTACACTGTCATGCACAGAGCAGGGCCCATCAGGGGGTTGGGACGCCATACCCTGTCACGCTCAGAGCAGGGCCCGTGGGGGGCGGGGGGGGGGGGTTGGGGCGCTGCACCCTGTCACACACAGAGCCGCAGGGCGATAAGGGGGTTGGGGAGCTCCCCCTATCAGGCACAGAGCAGGGCTGATCAGGGGGTTGGGGCGCCTTCCCCTGTCACGAACAGAGCAGGGCGGATAGGGAGGTTGTGGCCCCGCCCCCTGTCACACACAGAGCAGCAGGGCGATCAGGGGGTTTGGACGCAGCCCCCTGTCACACTGATCCCGGTGCCGGGAGGCATATTACCCTTTTACTATATAGGATAGAGGCCTGGTGCACGGGTGGGGGCCGCTGGTTTGCCCTGAAGAGTGTCCTGGATCAGGGTGGGGGTCCCCACTGGGGTGCCTGGTCAGCCTGGATGAGGGGATGATGGCTGTTTGCAGCTGGTCACACACCCTTCAGGGTAGGAGTCCCCACTGGGGTGCCTGGCCAATCTGGGTGAGGGGCTAAGGGCTGTTTTTAGGCTGGCGGGTGACTGAAGCTCCCAACTGCTCCTTTTTTTCTTTTTTTTTTATTCTGGGCCAGCTTTAGCTCTGAGGCTAGGCTCCAGCTCTTAGGCCTCCGCTGCTGAAAGCAGGTATCTGGTTTGTTTGAGTTCTATAATCGAAACACTGTTTCAACTCCAGCTCTGAGATCCCGGCTGGCTGAAAGCAGGTTTCTGGGGTTTTGTTTAGCTTCTATATTTGTAACAATGTTTCAAACTGCAAGCTCAGAGGCCGGCAGCGGCAGGCAGGGAACGTTGGAGTCCTCCGTCATTGAAGCAAGCAAGCCTCATGTTAGTTTCAAGCTGCCTGGCTGCCAGCTGCCATCTTGGCTGGCAGTTAATTTGCATATTACCCTGATTAGCCAATGGGAAAGGTAGCGGACGTATGGCTAATTACCTTGTTTCTCTTTTATTAGATAGGATAGTTGGCATATAAGTCCCCAAAGAGCAGGGATTTCCATTTTACTGATTAAAAAGCAGTCCTGGAAAAGCACAGAGTCTTTACCATGGTCATAGAGTATGTGGCGGACCAAGATCCAAACCCAGGAAACTTACTAGGACAGCTCAATCAGTAACAAATTGGAGAAGAAAAGTTTGAGAATTCATGTTGTGTTTTAAAAATAAGCCCACCTGTACAGGAAAGCTACACATGTTTATTTTAGCTCCTAGAGAGCCCACACTGCTTTGGAACTGGCAGTTGTGTTGACATAACAGCATCAGTTGAAGTCACAGACAGTGGATTGAATTCTACAAGGGTGATAAGTTTAACTCTCGCAAACAACCAATTAATCAACACAATTTCCCACAAGAAAACAAAATAAACATCATGTGTCTGGGTCTTATGCAAAAGCAAACCATAGGAAACTTTCTCGGAAAAACAAACTCAACTTTTTAAATGTCAGAATGTAGAATAATGGAACTTAAATAGTATTCTCCAGCTTCTCTAAATAGCTAACTCACTGCTTTGAATTCTACAGATCGTCACATCAACTATCTTCTTATTCTTTCATATTTTTCTTTGGAACTGTTTTTGAAATTTAATAGCCTCTTGTGTTGACTCTAATTGTAAACAATGTGTAATCTAACTACTCAGCTTTATAATTTTCTAAGACCACCGTAAGCGAGATCTTCTCATTGAAAATAGTTACTGATTCATTTATGTTATCTGCCTTTCAAAGATAAAATATAAACATCTACCAGAATCTGTGTCCAGAAGTGTTTTGCTGCAGACAATTTATCAAGTATTTAAAGAGAAGATATCAAACTTGGTAGGAAATCAAAGAACTTTACAGATATTAAGAGAAAGTATTGCCATGGTCTATCATATAGTGCTTTAGAATGTACACTTGACTTTCATAGAGGATTCTGACTCAAACTCAGCTTCTCAGATATGTTTTTCATTTTTAAGTTATACTTATAACTTATTCAAGTAAATTACATATGTAAGCTCTTAATAACCTCTTACTCCAAAAATAAAATCATTCCCATGAGGATTACACGGAGCTAATTCATGTTAAGCACATAGTGTTATGTCTGCTCCCTTGTAAGTCACCAATAAAATTTAGTCATTATTAAAAGTTGTTGTTATTATAGCTGCCTCTAATGGCAGTGGTTCTCAACCTTGGCTGCACATTAGAATCACCTGGGAATCTTTTTAAAATCCTGATTTCTGGGCCTCATCCTTTGGAAATTCTGTTTCTTTGTTATGGGATGAGGCCACAACATTAGTAACAAAGAAACAGAATTTCCGGAGGATGAGGCCAAGGTTGAGAACCACTGCCCTATGGCATGTCTCCTTCAAAATGAGGAGTTCTGCTGAAAATAAATGTTAAACAAGTTGTGTGGCTGATTGGTGCAGCAAGAAACTTGAAGACAGCACACAACTTTATAGAAAGAAATCATATAATATTGCAGTAGGATCCTGAAAGAGCTTAAATATTCATATACAAGTCGGTCACCCACATGGAAAATTACAAAGATTTACAAATATACAGAGAATAGTACATGATTCCATCACCAGCTTCAAAAACCATCAACTGACGGTCAGTCTTTTCCAATGTAGTTCTCCTCCCTCCACCACATGCAATATTTTGAAGCAAATTGCAGGCTCATGTAAAGTTCCTTTTTTTATCCTCACATGAGGATATGTTTTTCATTGATTTTAGAAAGAGCAGTTAGGGGAGAGAGAGAGAGGGAGAGAGAGAGAGAGAGAGAGAGAGAGAGAGAGAGAGAGAGAGAGAGAGAAACATCAATGATGAGAGAGAATCACTGATCAGCTGCCTCCTGCTCTGCCCCTACTGGGGACTGAGCCTGCAACCCAGGCGTGTGCCCTTGACCGGAATGGAAGCTGGGGCATGGAACCAGCCAGCAGGCCGGTGCTCTAGGCAGTGAGCCAAACCAGCGAGGGCTCTGCACTTTTCATGAACTTGTTGTGAATAAGATATTGGACCTCTTGAATTGATTATTTTTTATCTATCAATTTTTCTACTCATTCTGGGGTTTTGGTCATGCTTTTGGGACTTCCTTCATTTTCATCTCTCCATCCTCTTATTGACCTTTAAAAAGTTATGTTTCTACCCTTTTTTTGTTCTCCAATGTTTCTTTTCCTTAGCACTGTGTTCTTGTTTTGTAGATGAAATGTCTTCTCTGATTTTTCTGAAGATATTAAAAATGACAGTTTGAAGAAAACCTCAAAACTTCAGGGTTGTTTTTTTTTCTGACCAAATCTTTCTTGAATATGGGAAGTTTTTCTCAAATATTTTATAAAATTTCATTTTCATTAATATTTCATAGTGAGACTCTGAAAAGCAGATTGGGAGCTATGTGGTTCAGCTTGAGGACTGCTCATTCATTGGCTGTTTTTTCTTATTTCAGTAAAATGCCTTTGGTGGAGGTATAGTATTCCTAGGACCACTAACTTCTTCAGAGAAGAAACCGCCAATCTCTCACCTGGGGTGGGAGATGGGAGGAGCTTAGCCACCAGCCCTCCATGCATAGGAGAGGGAAAGAGGACGGATGAGTGAATTCTAGACAATTTTGTACTGTCTATAGAAATTCCGTTTGGCCTGTGCCTCCTCATCACTTTCTTCTTTATTTTGGGTCTCCAAGTCCTGGCAAATGAAACTGTCGCTCTTCATGCATTGTCTGGCTTTGTGACATGGCTTCCTCAGCCTTGATAAATCCATATTGGTTCTGTTTTCTAGATTTAATTGAAATTCCTTCTTTGATGCTGTCTCCCTTCCCATGTTATTCTTGTATTTGTCAGTTTAGATATTTTTTTTCTTTAATATTAATTTTAGGGGATTTTTAAGAGAGAGATTATATGATAGTTGTTTGACTCCATGTACTTAATACTCAATTTGGTTTCACCTTGCATTCACTAATTTTAATTTTATTGAAATATATGCTTTAGTGATTCTATTAAATGCAATTTGAAGTTAGTACATTTTATGATTTTTACTTAGTTTGCCTTTACCCTTGAATAACAACTTATTTAGCAGGGAGACTCCAAAGGTATTTTTGCTCAGAACTTAGAAGATACAACCTCATTATCTTCTTGTGTCTAC
This sequence comes from Myotis myotis, assembly GCF_014108235.1. Classification (NCBI taxonomy): domain Eukaryota; kingdom Metazoa; phylum Chordata; class Mammalia; order Chiroptera; family Vespertilionidae; genus Myotis; species Myotis myotis. The sequence goes on from NW_023416315.1 coordinate 11,162,638, forward strand.
TGTTACTAGTGAGATGTCTGATTTTAATCTGACATTGGAGTTTATAGATAATTTTTAGTTGTTAGTTGCCAGTCAACACGATCCTGGGATGTTTTCCCCAACTTTATAGTAGGAAAGTGTTCAAAGAAATAGGAAAATTGAAATAATGGAATACTCATGTATCTGCCACCTAGAGAAGCATTTTTCCCCTCAAATATATTGTGTCCTCTTATGCTCGTCTTTATTTGTGTTGCCCTGTCAGGCCTCTGTGGACACAGTATGCTTTTACCATCATCTTCCTCTTTTGATTATGAAAAAGGGATAGGATGTGCTGACAGGTAGGTGGCGGGTAGTTAGTGTTCTTTATGTGGGGTTTTCCCCATTATTCTTGTGTTTTGCTAGCATGGCACCAACCTAATTCTTAGCAGAAATCTCACCACTCTGTCCTGCTGGGCACAGATTCTACGCCTGCCTGCTCACATGCACAGGACATCTCCACGAACTCCTGGGGCTGGACCCCTAAGGACTGTGTGGATCCCCCCGAGGAGCAACAGAGAAAAGAGACTATCCATCAATGCCTGGCCCGCGCTGGTGGAGAGTTCCTCTGTGGGTTGCTGATGCTTCTGGGCGTCTGGCCTGCGAATGCACGCATGCAGAGAGGTCTCCTGTGTCCTCGGCTGCACCATTGAGAAGCCCTGGGCAGAGAGCATGGGCAGCTGGGGTATTAGTTATATTAGTGTGACATGAAACAAAGTCCTCATGGAGGTTTGCCACAGCTGGGGCCGAAATCCGGGGTGAGACTGAGAAGGTCTAAACCAGGCACTAGTGGCATCTAATACAGGGAAGAATTAGAAAATTTCAGGCAAAAAATGATAGATTCCTTCCAGAGTCGTGGTCCCTATGAGACACAAGAGCAACTATATAGTGAAGACAAGTCTTGCTTGCCGTTATCTCCTACCTTGCTTTACAAGGACAATGACATGTCCAAATTAGCCTCAGCACTTCAAACATGATTGGAGGATGACACTTTAGACCCAGACAAATATCACCCCAAACCCTCTTCTCAAAGCTACTTTTATGGCATTGCCACCGAATTTCAGAATCCACTCAACTCTGTAATAATTCACAACACAGCACTGAGAAAGTGGGCCATCATTAGGAGATATGGAAGTAACTAGGGGTACATGCTGCCTTCACCTACATCAGGGATATTGGTCCTTGGAAGTCTCCCACAGTTCCTTTTAACTCTTTGTGTTTTTTAGCATCTTCCCATAAGTACTGAAGGACCTGGACTGTACTAGGCACTTCAGAACAGGATTATAGCTTTCAATCATTATTAGATCCAAAGTATGTCAAAATTATGTGTACTCTCTATCTCCTAGGGGAAATTATTCTCTGGTAAAAATGATGAGTGAACTTTCATTGAATAACTCATTTTATAGAAAAATAATAACAAAAGGCTGGTATTGGAATCCTGGAGGACAAAAAGGGGGCGGGGGGAGACAGGATGTGGAGAATTACTATGAAGAGACAAAACCAGCAGCAGAGAGAATATTTAGACATCTTTTGCATCTCCAATAGGATTATGATGGCAGCCTCTTTCCTGGCAGTTATAAAGTAGACAGAGAAGAGAGTTCCAGGTACCAGAATATTTGAGATATAATCAATGGCTAAGTTGACGAATATATTTGTTCAAATCTCAAGAAGGGGAGGGAGTTGAGTTGAAAATATAGGTTTGGAAGTCAAAAGCATACTGATGATAGTTAAAATGGCAGGTTAATTTTACATAATTTTTTCAGTGGTTAAGGCAGAGAACTGAAGGAATAATCTAAAATTAAAGAGTATGTGCGAGAAAGATTCTACTTATAGAAATAGGGTTAGAGGTAACAACATAGTGTATCTTGGAAAATAAGGGAATAACAAATTTGAATAAAAATGGGATGATAATGTCATATAAAGTAGAGAGAACCAGTAAGATAGAAACAGAAATAACTATTAAATTTGTTCAAAATATTGTTATGGACTCCTACAAGAGTAACTTCAGTGGAGTGCTGCTGAGAGTGGGAGCCAGAATTCAGCAGATCAAGATGGCAAATACATGGCACACCTCACCTTCAACCCAGTGTCTCTGGATCATTAATAGCTAAGCATAGCATTTTGGGAGGGGGCTGTCAAGGAGCAGGTAGGGCAGAAGAGGTTGAACATATAAGTGAGACAGTGAATGACTGAAAGAGCATGGGATCAAGGGATGGATGGTTGGCTATCACTTGAATAGGGAGAATTTAGACCAGAGGAAAGAAGGTAAAAGTGGATTGGTATTAAATAAATTTGTAGATGAGGTGGAAAGTAGAGAATGAAAACAAACACATGACTGAAAGCTGTAAGCATCCTATCTAATAATAGACAAACATGGTAATTAACCATACCTCTGCTACGCTTCCCATTGGCTAATCAGGGTGATATGCAAATTAACTGCCAACCAAGATGGCGGCCAGCAGCCACGCAGCTGAAGCGAACATGAGGTTTGGTTGCCCCGGCGATGGAGGAAGCCAAGGTTCCCTGCCTGCTGTGGCCCAGCTCTGAGCTCCGGATGCAACAATGTTGCAATTATAGAAGCTAAACAAACCCCAGATACCTGCTTTCAGCCAGCCGGCCTCTGAGCTGGAGCCGCAACAAAGTTTCAATTACAGAAGGTAAATAAGTCCCAGAATAAAAAAAAAAAAAAAGAAAAAAAGGAGAGACTGGGAGCTTCAGTTTCAGGCTTGGCCTGCCTGAAAACAGCCCTCAGCCCCTCATCCAGACTGGCCAGGCACCCCAGTGGGGACCCCCACCCTGAAGGGGGTGTGGGCAACCTAAAAACAGTCATCAGCCCCTCACCCAGGCTGGCCAGGCACCCCAGCAGGACCCCCACCCTGATCTGGGACACCCTTGAGGGCAAACCAGCCGGCCCCCACCCGTGCACCAGGACTCTATCCTATATAGTAAAAGGGTAATATGCAAACTGACCCTAACAGCAGGAAGACCGGGAATGACTGGTCACTATGACACACACTGACCACCAGGAGGCAGACGCTCAATGCAGGAGCTTCCCTCTGGTGGTAAGTGAGCTCCCACATGGAGGACCTCTGCTCAGCCACAAGCCAGGCTGATGGCTGCTAGTACAGCGATGGTGGCGGGAGCCTCTCCCGCCTCCTCAGCAGCGCTAAGGATGTCCGACTGCAGCTTAGGTCTGCTCCCCGCTGGCAAGTGGACATCCCCCAAGGGCTGCTGGGCTGCCAGAGGGATGTCTGATTGCCAGCTTAGGCCCAATCCCCTGGGGAGCAGGCCTCAGCCAGCAGATGGTCATCCCCCGAGGGGTCCCAGACTGCGAGAGGTCACAGGCCGTGCTGAGGGACCCCCCGCCCCAAGTGCACAAAAATTTGTGCACTGGGCCTCTAGTAATCTAAACAGAAGATAACACTGAGAAGATGTATGAGAACAAGAGGTAGAAAACTAGAAGTTGAACTGTTAATTTAATGCAAGAGAAGTGAGGGTTTAAGTTCAGAAGAGACATTGAATAGAATGGAAGGGAAAACTTATGTTAGCTAATAAAAGTGCAGGTAGGAGCCACTAATGGTTCCATGAAGCCAGAGACTCAAAGTTAGGTTTCATAGATTTTCGGGGTCGTGCGACTTTTTCCAGCAGGGCTCAGTCCCCTGGATAGAGTAGGAGAAAAGGTGGATTATTCCTTGTCATTTATCCAAAGATCAGGAAATATGCAGAGACAGTATGGCAAGAGAATAGGGTGTAGGTAAATTAAAGTGCTAGTGAGAAGGTGGATAAATTAATCACAAGGTTTAGGGTAGGTGTAAAGCTACTGATGGAAACACACATTTGGATGAAGGTAGATGAGGAACTAAGGAGAGGAATGTCTATGGGTAAAGAAGAGGAGATCCTCTGAGAAGTAGAAGGTCAGGAGGTTGCGGTGAGAGTAGGGGTTACTGGAATCTATGATTTTTGAGGACTAAACACATCCTTGCAGCCAAAATTGAACCAGATCAGTCTTTGGGCTTAAGGAAGATGAAGACCCAAAGGATTATTTCAATCATATTTAATGGTCTCTTCATCAGTTCCTCAGATCAATACTAGAGGATAAACAGCAGAGTGGTTATTGACTCACAATTTCTGATTCCCACTCCTTGTATCTTACCATTTAAGGGAAATTTGGTTAAAAACAACTATTAATGGGAGACTGGGAATAGCTGACTTTGCAGAAGAATGGAAAAGCTAATCTATTAGACATTCCCTCAATCACCACTCAGACATAATGTGATTATGAGCAATCACTGGTGGTTAATATTTGCAAGGTGGGAATATTGTACCACAGGAAATATATTATATACTTGTTTCAATGCATTTTAACAAAATGCTATGTGATGGAATAATCTGATACTAGGTGTAATGTTTAAAGATACGTCAAAGAGAGGATGACTTAGCCTAGAGGTTTTGAAACACTATGGAAAAATGGAAATCTTTGGCTATTCTCATTAACTATTGTGGATAACCACTGTATTTCCCAATCTGCAAAGTTTGCAAATTGTGGAATATTCACAAAAAATGTTTTTGGAAAATGGCAATAAGAGAGTAGATAAATGATTTTTCTTCCAAAGCAGATGATCAGAGTGTGCTTTGGTATTCCATTTTACCCTTGAATATTATCACCTACAGTTCACACAGAAACTAGACTACCCTGTACTCTGTTTCTGTTTTGGTTACATGTCTGTGATATTTGAAAGCTTCATGAACTTTCTTTAACCCCAAAATCATATGACCTTAGGACCCTGAAAGAGCAGAAATTAGCATGCTTTTACTAGCATTCTTGGGTCACTTTGTAACATTATTTGGATTCTCTATCCTCTTCCTTCAGGATTGGTGCTCTGACCTTAGGAGGAAAATAAGGCAAAGGCTTGACAATGGAAACAAGACCCATTGCCAATCTAAGCAACTTTTTAATATATCTTGGACTGGGTGGGTAAAGTTCAGCAATTAGCATCATAAACACATCATTTTCTTGCTTTGCTGGTTTAGTGTGTTTATGTACTCTACGGGTATAAGGTTTTTCTTTTAAAGTCCATACTTGTACTTAAATTTTCTGTTCCATCAGCAAAGTTTAGCTAAATTGGGCCTAAAACTTGCCTTCTGATAGAATGAGGTAGCCTCCAAGCTACTGACACCAAACTCGGTTGCTCAATCAAGGGTGTATACGTTTAGGAAAAAAGTAGTTTGCTTGACCCATCAAATGTAAATGTTTAATAATTCAGAAACACAAGCCCACAGCTTGTTTTGGTTTAGTCCTCAACTTCCCAGATCCAACATAGCCTCTGGCAACTTCAGAAAATTCTTTTTTTTAAGTAGCAGGGAAAAGAAAGATTAAAAATAATAAATCAAATTAAAATCCTTCTGAGCACTTTAACCATCTCAGGTTCACAGAAGAAGGAGACGGATGCAAAGTAGGCTTTATTGAACCCAAACCAATAGAGTGGTAACAGGAACTCATTTGGAAAACTGATGACAGACTTTTAGAATCCTTCTTCACACATGTTAATTAACTCTACATATTGTAAAATATTTTATTTCAGTTCTTCTAACCCTAAATTTCAGCCTTACAGAATTTATTTTTTCTGTTGCCAAAGGACATCTTCATTTACATATCCTGTCCTGCATCTCTCTTTGGTACTAAATCTCAATACATATTTACCTGCTCAGTTTCCAAAGATAATTTGATAATATAGTTTCCATTGAAAGAAGGGAGGCCCAGCCAGTGTGGCTCAGTGGTTGTGTGTCGACTTATGCACCAGGAGATCATGGTTCGATTTCTGATCAGGGCACATGCCCAGGTTGTGGGCTCAATCCCCAGCGTGGGATGTGCAAGAGGCAGCCAATGAATGATTCTTTCTCATCATTGATGTTTCCATCTCTCTCTCTTCCCCCCTCCCCACCTTTTCCTCTCTAAAATAAATAAAAATACATCTTAAAAAGAAAGAAAGAAGGGAAGACATTCAGTGAAAGAGGCTGTAAAATGGTTATTTTTTCAGTTCCCAACTCAGGTATTTTCTTTGTACAACCCTGTGGGAAATTCATTCAGTGAGACAGAGCTATTTATTGGGAATTTTGAGCACTGAGGCAGACATGTTATTTCTGAAGGAAAATCCTCTCCTCAGACTAATTCAGAAAGGGAGGGAGAGCGCTGGTGTTTCTTTTGTGGTCCGTTCTGTTTTACTGCACTTTGTAATAAACACTCTGGTCAAAAGACCAAGTTCTGATGAAGTGGCACAAAACTGCCTGTCATCCCACAGCCTCAGAAAAGAGGTCTCTGTTTTTATTTTAAGCATACCGTAACATGGGATCCCATCACAGTCTTTGAGATTTGAAATATAACAACACACATCTGATGTTTGGACTGCCTGCAAACCGCAAGAGAATAGCCACAGTTCTAGCGACTTTCCTTCTTAGCTCCAGCCAAGTGTTCTAAAAGCTATAGTCTGAAATTGTAATGTAGAATATCATTGATTTCTGGGGTGAAATCGTGGTTTCAGAAGACAATGACTGATGAGTTCTAATGCAGCATGAGCTAATAGAAAGTGCCTTAGATAAGAATTGTAGTTTTTTTCCCCATCCCAGTAACTCTGTGATTGAGGTAAAATCATTTGAAGCCCTTATTTAACATATGAGAAGATTAATATTGAGTGCAATGACCTTCCTTATCCTAAGTGAATAAGTCAGGAGCTTGAATTTCTTGATCTATAAACCTTTCTATAATTCTAAACTTTTCCTTTTGTTTTGGGAGGGATTCTATCACTGATGTAAAAACTATTACCTAATACCTTCCATTTTTAAGATAAATAACTTCTCAAGAAATCCATTTTTCTTAATTCATAGGGAAATTAAACAACATTCTGCTAAGTAAAAAAATATGGTTTCCTTGGCTAATTAATTACCTCTAGAACTTATTGACAAGAAAAGATGTGCAATTCTACTTCCTGGAAGACCATAGCGACTAGGATATAGGCACTTCTCAATTACCATGGGATAGAGTAGATCGAAGTCCCAATTAGCTATGTAGATAATGCAGCAGGACTCAGAAATCAGGCAATGGTATTTATCACTTGTTGCTGTAGATGTTCACTAGAACACCCTTCCTCCACTCTCAGAGGACAGAGGAAGTTGGTGGCTTTAGGAAAATTAGAACCAGGCCTTGGCAATAGGCTGCTTATAGCCTTGTGGAAGGGAGTTGGAACACAATGGAAGATGATGCGTAGTTGATTTCAGCTATGGCTTTGGGCTATTTGTGAACTTCTCTCTGTTCTGATTAGTTGAGAGTTGACTGTATTACTATATGTCCAGAACAAAACGGACAATTTATCAAGGTTGTTTCTGGTCTGGTCATTTCATGATCCCCCAAATCCATCTTCAGCATATTCTCCATGTTTACTCTTTATTTCAAATCTTTACCCAAAGATACAAAAATATTTCCATGAGAATTACAGTGGAATTAAAAGAGAAATACCTTTTACTGAACTGGAACCTTTATGAAATACTAGGAGCCTGGTGCACAAATCCATACACGGGTGGGGTCTCTCAGCCTGGCCAGCGATCGAGGCCAATCAGGGCCATCTTGCCCAGTCCTGATTGGGGCTGATCGGGGCCAGCCAGCCGGGGGAGGGACCACGAGAGGTTGGTCAGCCAAGGGAGGTTGGCTGTGGGAGCACACTGACCACCAAGGGGCAGCTACTGTGTTAAGCATCTGCCCCTTGGTGGTCAGTGCACATCATAGTGCCCGGTCAACTGGTCGCTCGGTCATTTGGTCATCCGGTTGCTTATGCTTTTATATATATAAATAATTTGTGATAACATCAGTTATTTTTCTTTCTTTTTTTTTTAAACATCAGTTATTTTTTTAACAAGAAGGGATTTGGGGATCAGCCTCTTGACACTAAGCAGCTGAGGGTGCTTCCCACGGGAAATTCACACCCAATTCTCTGAAACCAGATTATAATCCATACAACGCAATGTAATCCATACAGAGTATGGATTTCTCTGAGCAGCAGAAAGATTTACGAACATTAAGGTTATAACTGCTTTTACAACAAGCTCAGACGTTGCCATAAAGGAATATAACTCTTCCTTGAATAAAAAAGAGGATGGTCATTGGGACAAAAGATGGAGAGGGAGGTCTTTCCCTCTAGGGGTTGGTCAAAGAAGATGGGAGGCAGAAGAGGTTAATTCTGGGCAATGACATGGCAAAGACTAAAAATCCCTTCAAACGTAGTGACCTTTGGGATTAAGTGTGGATCTTGAAAAATGGCTTTATATGCAAATTCAAGTATTCTCTTAATTATAAGATGGAAGCTGTGGATGGGGGCTGGTAGGGGGTGGAGATCCTCAGGCCTACATGGCATAGACTTTCATAGTTGAAAGTGACTCTAAGGACAGATTTATTCTCTCTGTGCAGCAACTACTGCCAGACAAATGATGGGTGGCGGTGGTACTTGTCGGTCACCAAGGCTCTCCTCTGCAATGGTTCCCCCAACCCCAGCACCTGCCTGGGAATCAGCAACAATTTTGTGCCCCAGAGACCCTATCTGGGTGGCTTTGTTCCTTGCATTTCAACAACGCCACCGTGTAACAAATTATACAAAAAAGAGTGGCCACCACCATTACAGAGCAGATTTTCTGATTCTCTTTGAGGGTGAGGACTGTCTCCTTGGGAGTTTTGGAATTTTCATTGGAAGGAAAATCCCAGGGAGAGAAGGGGAGGAATGACTGCAATCCAAATGAAGGGGTCACTATTAAGAAAGGGAATCTTTACTCTCTAATCTTCAAAATGGAGAAGACAGGGGAGAACTCACCTACTGACCTCCTTTAAGACTTATCTCCTCATTCAATAGGGAAAAAAAAATGTGAGGGCTCAGAAAGATCCAGTATTAATAGCAAAGCACACCAACATAGGTCTCAAAGCGATTGCCAAGCAATCTCTCTCAGCAAGGGCTTCTGAGTAAAAACTATAGGTATGGGCTTTGCCTCAGCCCTACCTGGGCTTAAACCCAGTTCTATGATTTTGGAAGTTATTCACTCTGGGGCTCACTTTTCTTAATGAATAATGGGATGGAAACAACACGCCTCATGGAATAATTTTGAGAATTTAACGCATGAATGTCCATAAAGTGCTCAGCCCACCACGGGACCCAGTCAACTGATGTTTGTCAGATACGCTTGCTTTTTACCTTCTTGTACTGCCCTGCTGCTTACCTTGTTCTAAGGCTCTTTTATGCTCATTAATTCAAGTAATATAGTAACCAGATCTTGATTCCTGTCTTATTTCCGCTCTTTTAATTTTATATCTATATTTCTGAGATATATCTCAGTATTTAAATTACATTTTCCTTAGTTTGTTTGAATAGACAGCCACTGCTTGAGAACTCCTGATGTAACTGTAGCCAGATGGGGCTATAAGTGATTAAATCAGACAGATGAGAAAAATCAGCAGTGTCCTGCATGCTCTCTCTACAGAATTGCCTGGTAGAGTCACCTGGCTGCTGGCAGATGGGGTAAAGACCCGGTGTTTTCAGGTCTATTTTTCAAGAGAAGCAAGAAATGCAGTTAATTTTATAATGTAGAATTCTCTAATCTTAAACATTGACCGTGATGGGCCAATCAAAACACATTTGTGAGCCAGAGCCCGGCCATATAAGTTTAGCGCCTTCCTGAGTAAATACAACTTTGGATGGGTGCCATCTAGTGGTAAGAATTATAATTGAACAATGAGTTCTACATACTGTTTGCTAGTTTATGATTATAATGCTAAGTATAAATGGTGGTTGGTGACTTCCAAACTTTGCCTAATAATTACTCATAAGTACTAGTGGGACAGTTTCAGGAACTTCTCTTATCGCAAGCAGGGGTCTGTACTCGATTTCATTCTCAAAGCAAAAGTGGCTGCAGAAAAACATGCCACCCTACAATTTCTGTGGATTCTATTTTCAAAAACTCTGGATCATCTGCTATCTGCAATCACTCTTCCAAGCCTATGTCTTAGTGTTTACCTTGTCTAGACCTGGTGTAATGTGGGGGTGAGGGAAAAGAAAAGAGATGATAAGTTAATGATGGGTGAGGGAGTAAAAAATCAGGTTAACTACCATCTTTGTTCAATTTATTCTCGATTTTTATTGAATACCTATTTCAGCTTCTGAGGCTGGTTTTTCTTATAAAATTAGGTCTTAGTTTATTTCTTAGTATTTTAAAATAGTATTTTCCACATCAATTACGCCCAGGATTATGACCTATCAATAGACCAAAGGTCAGCAACTATGGCCTGGGGACCAAATATGACCCATGCCCTGGTTTTGTTAATAAGGTTTTATGAGAACATGTAAATGCTCACTTGATTACATATTGTCTAGGGCTGCTTTCTCACTATAATGGCTGAGTTCAGTGGTGGTGACATGCATAAAAAAACACCATAAAATCCTGGAAGAAACATAGGCAGTAAAATCTCAGACATCTCACCGAGTAGTATTCTTGCCAATACATCTCCTAGGGCAAGAGAGACAAAGACAAAAATTAACAAGTGGGACTACATCTAAAAAGCTTCCGCATATCAAAAGAAAGCAATAACAAAAATGAAAAGTGAACCCATAGTACGGGAGAACATATTTGCCAATGATGCATCTGATAAGGGTTTAATAGCCAAAATATATAAAAAACGTATACAACTCAACACTAGGAAAACAAGCAATTCAATCAAAATTGGGCAAAGTTACCTGAAAATACACTTCCCCAAAGAGGGCACACGACATATGAAAAAATATTCCACATTACTAATCATTAGAGAGATGCAAATTTTAACTTCAATGAGGTATGACCTCACACCTGCCAGAATTGCTACCATCAGTAAATCAACAAACAAGAAGTGCTCGTGAGGATGTGGAGAAAAAGGAACCCTCGTGCACTGCTGTGGGAATGCAGACTGGTGCAGCCACTGTGGAAAACTGCATGGAGTTTCCTCAAGAATTAAAAATGGAACTGCTGTTTGACCCAGACATCCCCCTTCTGGGAATAAATTCCAAGAATCCTGAAACACAATCAAAAAGAATATATGCACCCTTATGGTCATAGCAGCATCATTCACAATAGCTAACATCTGAAAACAGCCCAAGCTTCCATTAGATTCGAATATGAGTGGATAAACTCGCCATGGTACATTTATGCAATGGAATACTGTGCAGCTGTGAAAAAGAAGGGTCTCTTACCCTTTGTGACAGTATGGATGACTCTGGAGATTATTATGCTAAATAAGTGGTTCTCAACCTTCCTAATGCCTCGACTCTTTAATACAGTTCCTCAGGTTGTGGTGACCCCCAACCATAAAATTATTTTCGTTGCTACTTCATAACTGTAATTTCGCTACTGTTATGAATCGTAATGTAAATATCTAATATGCAGGATGCATTTTCATTGAACATAATTAAAGCATAGTGATTAATCACAAAACAATATGTAATTATATATGTGTTTTCCGATGGTCTTAGGCGACCCCTGTGAAAGGGTCGTTCGACCCCCAAGGGGGTCGCGACCCACAGGTTGAGAACCTCTGTGCTAAATGAAAAAGCCGGTCAGAGAAAGATAAATATCACATGTTCTCACCTATCTGTGGAATCTAATGTGAGCAAAATAAAGTAACAATCAAATAGGTCCAGAGACATGGATACATGAAACAGGCTGACACCAAAGCACATATATGCATACATGCATAGCCCATGGATATGGACAATAGTGTGATAAAGGCCTGGGGTGGGACAGGGGTTGGGTGAAGGGAACAAAAGTGGGGAAATACTTTCAACAATAAATAAAAATGTGGAGGAAACTGTGGGGTTAGAACCATGGAGATTATATATAAGAGATGGGTAGATAACTCTGAGCAGAAGACTAAGGAATAGCATAAAGAAGTAAGAATAAATTAAGAACGAAAAATACAAGCCAAAGGAAAAGAAAATTCAGGGTCAAACATTACAGACTAGTTACAGAGGAGTTGAATCGTTTAAAAAGTATTTTGAGTTCATTGCAAAGAAGTCACGATGACTTGGCAGAAGCAATTCCAGTGCCTTGGGAGTACAAGCCAGACATGATTTTTAGTTTACTTTGCAACCCACTATGAGCAATGACTTTAAAGAGCTTCATTGTGAAGGGGCAAAGAAAGATGGAATAAAACTCAGAATAGGGAGGAATCGGGTTATTTTTAATGAGTAAGAAGTATAAACATACAACAAAAACAACAAAAGAATGACTATCACAGACACTTGATATGCATAAAGTATCACCAAGGACACCCATACAAAGGAGATGCCTGAGTCCTGCCTACAGAGCTGCTGATTTGGTAGGTTTGAGGCAGAGCCCTGGAATCTGTGTTTTTAACCAGGTTCCCCAGGTGAATGGGAGGTAAGTATTGGAAAGACTAGTTTTAGAAATACTGCTGTAGAGGGAAAGCGAACAAGAATAAAAATAATAAAAGCTGGCCCTGACCGGTTTGGCTCAGTGGATAGAGCGTCAGCCTGTGGACCGAAGGGTCCCAGGTTCGATTCCGGTCAAGGGCATGTACCTTGGTTGCAGACACATCCCCCAGAAGGGGGCGTGCAGGAGGCAGCTGATCGATGTTTCTCTCCAACTTTCTATCCCTCTCCCTTCCTCTCTGTAAAAAAACAATAAAAAATATTTTAAAAAAAATAATAAAAGCTGGTCCATAGAGGTATGAGAGGTGATGAGGTCTAGAGAAGAGGTGGTAGGATATGCATCATAAAGGAAGAATACACGTACCCCTCTAGGACAGAAGGAGAGTAGCAAGGCTGGCTATTGATTGATGCACATGCTTGTAGTTAGCACACAAAGATGAGTGAGTTTCATTCTGAAGGTTTCTTTCTCTTTGAAATAAACAATAAAATCATTTACTAAGAATATTGGCAAGGGTGAAGAGTAGACATGCAAAGACATAATTTTAAAATGGATATTTTTAGAGAGTGAGGAAGAGATGGTCATGAAGATAACAGCATTGCCAAGCAGCTGAGGTCCAGGTGAAATGAGATCCTATTAATTTGCAGCAACAATGATCTATGATGTATAAAGCTGTGACTCTTCCCTTTCTCCCTTCAGTCTGTATCTCCCATCAGGCTCTAAAGTTTCAGTTTTTGTTACAGGTGCGGCACGAAGGAGTAAGCTAATCATTCTAGTTGTCAGTTTATTGTCTCTCGGCCCCAAAACCACCCTTCAGGCCCTGCTTTGCGATACGGGGCTGTGCCTTGTAAACATGTCTCCTACCAGCTGGCACAATGTCAGGAGAGTGCTGGAGAAACACCGTAAGAGGGAAGGGATTCTCACAGTGGTGCTTTCCTCCTTTTTTTTCTTTTCTTTTCTTTTTTTTTTTTGACCTTGTTTCCCCATCTTTATTCTATTTAATATCTAAAATAGGCAGTCCTCGACCATACCAGCTACAGAGCTGATGGCATCTCATCAATGACAGTGACCGAGGGCCAGACTGCTGTTGGGAAGTGATTATCATCGCTTGCACATGGGTCAACTTGGGAATAGCAAATCATATTGTCATTTTAATAATATATCACTGATCAAAAGCATTGGCCCTTCCCTAGGCAGTTTGACTCAGTGGATAGAGCGTCAGCCCGCAGACTGAAGGGTCCGGGTTTGATTCTGGTCAAGGGCACATGCCTGGGTTGTGGGCTCAATCCCCAGTAGGGGGCGTGCAGGAGGCAGCTGATCAATGATTCTCTCTCATCATTGATGTTTCTCTCTTTCCTTTTCCCTTCCTGTCTGAAATAAAAGACGATATATATATATATATATATATATATATATATATATATATATATATATGTATGTATTTAAAAGCATTGGCCCTGAGGGGAAGAAAATTTACAAAGTAGAATCTCTCAAGGGAAGATGAAAGAAGAAATGTATTTCTCTGACCAAAAAGAAGAAATGTATTTCTCTCTCCAAGGTTTAGGGCAGGAGAGAAATTAAGGGGAACACCTACCAAGTATGAAATTGATGGGCAGGAGCCCTACATTACTAAGTATGCTACTTCTCTCATTCCGTGGACATGCATTGGAAGAGTCAAAGTCAAAGCTCAGCAACAAGTAAAGTGACTTTGCTGTTACTGCTGATGGCATGACTGGACAACTGCACCCCTGTACATTTTAGTCAACATTTTAAGGCTTCTTTAAAAGGCAATGTGAGAACTAACTGTTTCAAAACCTTCTATCTACTTCTGGTTGGCTTTTCAATGTCAGCGCCAAAGCTTGAAGAGCAAGCATCACTGGCCCGAAAGAAGCCCAGAGATGAGCGTGGACACTCTTCACACGTGAGGTAGCACCACATCTCCTGAAGCCCTCACGGCAATCTCCTGGGGGAAATATGGACGTCAACACCTCTGACTGAGGGCGGTTGAACTCTGAACGGGAAGAAGTTTTTGGAATGGTAAGCAACTTGTTTTCTTTTGAGGTAAATATGATTTTGCAGACTTAAGGGACTATATACTACTGTTAATATCTTGAAGAACAAAACACATTGAACATCCTTCCAGAAAGTCTGGGGGAGAACCTATACCCATAATAGAATTATGGCTCTCATTTCTGACAGTGACCATGAAATCAATCATTTCCTTACTTCTGGAAGGACATATTGTAATGTATGTGGTTATATGCAGTTTTTACACTAAATTTTTAAAGAACAAAAATAATGTAAACATGAGTATTATTATATATTATAAAAATCTAGGTCTAAATATGTTTTAAGAGTTCTTTCAATAAATGTAAAATAAAAGCATAAGACATTTAATTTTACAAACCATAAAAACAAGATATTATTAAATTGTAAATTCTTAATATCATAGAATCAATAAAATATGGTTTATAAAATATTCCACAAAAAGTAATGACATAAAAAATATGAGATATGAAGTGCTTTCTCTGTTCTATGAATGTGGAGCCTGTTATTACATACTAGAGGCCTGCTGCATGAAATTCATGTGTGTGGGGGGGGTGTCCCTCAGCCTGGCCTGCACCCTCTCCAATCTGGGACCCCTCGGGACCGGCAGTTGGACATCCCTCTCACAATCCGGGACCGCTGGCTCCTAACTGCTTGCCTGCCTGCCTGCTGGATCGCTGCCTAACTGCCTTCCCCTGCTGGTCTGATCGTCCACAACTGCCCTCCCCTGCCAGCCTGATCTCTCCCCTAACTGCTTGCTCCCCTGCTGGCCTGATTGCCCCTTACCACCTCTGCCTCAGCCCCCCCCCCCCCCCCCACCGTGGCTTTGTCCGGAAGAAATTTAGGTGTCCAGAAGATATCTGGTCTATCTAGCATATTACCCTTTTATTAGTATAGATTACTAGATACCAGTTAACCTTTTACCTTCAAAAGGGAATAGGTAAGCATTTTACCAAGAGCTTAGTGATGAATTTCTCTATTTCCAACCTCCCATTTCTCCATGTATATGACTTCCACACACACATTCTGTTCTTAGAAGCAGAGCAGCTAGATAGAGAAGAATCTAGTGTGGGGAGATTAATAAAATTTTGTAATTCACATCATTGCTAGAATATTCTAGGACTCTTTTTGGTAAATTTGTCACACTCTATGGAACACTTTTAAGTACAGCTTCTGTTAAATTCTGCCCTATGTCTTATTTAAGTAGCAAGCATGGAGAGAGTGAGAGTGAGAGAGAGAGGGAGTCTATTTTGTAGACTATACCCTATGAATGGGATTAGATCTTACCATAATTATGTAGCGTCCCTGCACAAAGTGGAAAAATAAAGATTTCAGTGATGCTTACAGAATATCTATGACATAATGAATACTGTATTTGCAGTGTAAGATAGGTTGCGTAGCAGATCAGTTCCTTTGGAACCAACAGTATGGCTATCAGAGAAGAAAGGCTCAGGGCACAAACCTCACAGTTTTGGTTTTCTACAGTTCCAACCTAACGTTTCATTCTTCGTCCTTGCTTATTTTATCCTCATTAGGTTCATACAGAGTTTAAATTTATTCCCCACCCAAAACCCACAGGAATCAAGCAAATGTGTTTTGATGGATTTCTGTAGTTTCCTTTCAGAACCAGATGTTGGACAGCAGCCATCTTAGTGAAAACACTTGCTAGATGAGTCAGGTCAAAAAGGGAAGGATATCTAAAGAAGAAATCAGTGATATTCAGCATAAACACAAGTCAGAAATTTAATTAATTACTAGACGTTAATAACTCAAAGATCGGAAGTCAGTAATCCCTGGAAATGACATGGACTTCCATTTGCCAAGGCTAACAGCCACAGCTAAGGACCAGTCGGCCAGCAGCAGAGATAAACCCTCGGACCCTGGTATGACACTATATTCAAGGCTGACTGTACAATGGGAACAGGAAATAATCAGATCTTTTGAAGATTAGTGGACGCTGCCTCTGACCTAACACTACTTCAGGGAGACCCGAAATGCCGCTGTGGTTCACCAGAGGAGGGACTTACGGAGGTCAGGTAAGCGATGGAGTTTTAGCTCAGGTCCATCTCACAGTGGGTCAGGTGGGTCCCTGAGCTCACCCTGTGGTAATTTCTCCAGCTCCAGAAAGCATAATTGAAATAACAGGCCTATATAACAACTAGCAGAATCCCCAGCAGTTCTCAAATGTTAGTGGCACCACAGTTGCCTGGAGGACTTGTTTAAACACGGATTGTCGTGCTTCTGGTTCAGTAGGTCAGGAGTGGAATGTAAGAATTTGTTTTTCTAACAAGTTCCCAAGTGATTCTGATTCAGCTGGTAAGGAGGCCATCTTTGAGAAGCATTCATTTAAACCATGGTGATGATTATAATAATTAAACATTTTAATTTTGTGTTGATGTCTTGCTCTAAGTATCTGAGACCAAAAAGATGCTATGTGGGGGGGGGGGGGGAGATGTTGGGAGTGTACAGATGGGTCAATATGAGTATCCAGCCAATATAAATGATGAGATGATTTGGGTTCGATATTTGTAGATACCAAACCAATGAGGGAAATATGAAAAATTCAGAAATTTTGTTAAGAGAGCCCTATTAAATTTGAAATAAAATGCAACTTCTGGCCCAGCCGACATGGCTTAGTGGTTAATTTTTTAATCCAAATTTTACCTCAATTTAAAAAAATCAAACGAATTATTTTATTGATTAGAAGTAAGAATACCAAATAGGTGCCTATAAATATAATACACTAGTGGCCTGGTGCACAGATTCATGTACATTGAAAGGAAATTAATTAGAAAGTGGCCAGTGGGGTGGGACTGGGCAAGACAGGCTAGACAAGCCCTGGAGCCAACCTCCCACGGTCCCTCCCTGGCCGGTTGCACCTGGGGTGGTGCCACAACTCGAAGGGCATCTGCGGTCATTCCAGTTCGGCAGTAAACCAGATTCGGGGCGACAGTGCCCCAGCAACAACATAACCCATGGCCAAAGGTGGAATCGTGCGGCCCAGTGAGAAATCGGGCTCCCTCCTCTCTGGTTCCAGGGTGCTTCACTCCTGCATTGAGTGTCTGCCCCCTGGTGGTCACTGTACGTCATACCTACCAGCCGGTCAGATGGTCCGATGGTCACTTAGCCATATATATATATGGCTAAGTGGATGGTATGAACTCATTTCAATAATGTATAAGTAATTGTTTTAATCTTTGTTGTCTATTCTAATATGCTACTCAATTTCTATAAGATGCTAGCAGATATTAGTACATCTAAATAATGCTTGCCTCAAACTGTGGGGGAATGAGTGAATAGGAGTTGGAATCAGAGGGTTTGGGCCCTCTGTGCCATGCCAGCTCATACCACTCACCCCTTGAGTATACATCACACCCCACAGAAGGCTCCGATGTGGATTAAAGACCTATAGCATCATCTAATAATGCCTCTCTAATGGAGATAGACATCATTCTGGTAATGCAATTTGTGCCCTTAGAGACTTGGCAAGCTTTTCCCAACACGCTTCTACCAGCACAAGCCAACCATGTGCACTAAAACACAGCACATCTGATCTCACCTTGCCAATCCATACACTTTTTTTTTTCAACTCCAAAGGTACCACCTTAGAATGGTTTGTGATTTTTGTTGCTTGTAGGTCATTTTTTAGTCTACTAGTTACACCCCGCTTCATAAATAAATATGCATATTGGGAAATTTAATTGTCATGTGGGACATTGCCCTGGTTCAATGGTAGTCTCCAAGTATTCTTTTTCTTTTCTTTTCTTTTTTTTTTTTTTTTTTTAAGAGAGAGGAAAGGGAAGGGATAGAGAGATAGAAACATCCATGAGAGAGAGACACCAATTGACTGTCTGCTGCTGCACGCCCCCTACTGGCGATCAAGCCCTCACCTTGATTCTCATTTAAGCAATATTTATAGGACGTGCCTTTCCTCTGCTGCATTAACATTCCTTGTTGACCGTGGAGCTATGAGGACCAGAATTAGGGTTGAGCAAAGGGGATAAGCAGGTAGAAGGTCCTCAGAGTTAACGTTACACACAGTTGCTCTAGCAAAGAGACACAGAGGCAAGTACTGGCCACAGCTGTGTTTCACCAATTAGGCAGATGATCAGCTACATATTTTATTTATACTTCTTGCCTTGATAAGTGGGGTCAGAATGGTGTCAATAATCAATATAAGGTCTCAAATAACTGAGTGCTTAATGTCTCGTATTCGTGCATCACAAATATCAGGTGCCTCTTGATCTTTTAATCCCTACTTACATTATCCATGATCTAACTTGTATCACAGGTTAACAACTTGCTTATCTATGTTAACGTAATTCTGCCCATGTCATGGAAGCCATTTGATTACATATTATTTATATTTAACATATTTTATGTCTCACTTGTCTGAAAACTAACTTATTTACTTTCTATGTTTAACCCAGCTACTAAATTTTATCCTTCCCATTTGGTTTTATTGTGCTCCATAGCAGAATTAAATATTCTCAGTTAATATATGAGACACATAATACATTAATGAGAAAATGACATTTTAATACCATAAGCTATGTTCAACGCATTACATTATATGTAGCTTACATATTATAAAACTCCAGGCTTTTAGCCAAAGGATACAAAAGATCAAACAGTGATAACCCACATATTACTAATGTCCTTTCCTCTTTGATACAGGACCTAGTACTATCTGTATTTGTTGTCAGGTAATTTGGCAAGTCCTTAGAGTGCTCAGATGCACTCACAAATAGTCTGCCTCATATTTGCACTGTACCTTTCTGGTGGATACAATGCGCTCATATATTTAAGGAATAGAATATACCTACCTTCAGGAAGGTATATGCTCCAACAGAGAAACTTATTTCCAATTGTCATTTGGAATTTATTTTTAAAATCGCCCCCCTCCCTCCCCCATCTCAGTGAAGTTCTAATGAGTCTGGTGTGGGAGCTAGGTAAAACCACATCTCAAGGATTCTGAGAAAGTCTGAAAATAATAGTGTCTGAGGCTGCCTTACTGGATCAAGCTCAATATTCTTTTCTTAAAATATATTTTTATTGATTTCAGAGAAGAAGGGAGAGGGAGAGAAAGATAGAAGCATCAGTGATGAGAGAGAATCATTGATCAGCTGCCTGCTGCATGCCCCACACTGGGGATCGAGCCCAAACCCAGGCATATGCCCTTGACCAGAATTGAACCCAGGACCCTTCAGTCCGCAGGCCAACACTCTGTACATTGAGCCAAACCAGCTAGGGCAAGCTCAATATTCTTGAAGCTTCCTTAAAGAATCTTTTTTGAGGCACTAAGGTCCTATTCCAATGAGTTTCTTGTGGCCCTACCCCTCTGATTCATCAACAACAAACCACATATATGTGTCAGTCTCTGAATCAAGCTGAGATACCCCACACACATACAAAAAATAAAATAATTATTATTCCATTTTTTAAAAACAAGCTTGAATGATAGGTACCATCACGGTTGAAGAACATGTAGTTCCACGGAGATAAAGAAAGTTGCTGAGTATGATAGCCCTTGCCTGGGTCTGTCATGCTCAGACCCTATTAGTCTTGTCATGCTGGAGGTTACGGCACACATAGTTATCTCAAGATGAGTAGGGATAGGAAATGCTTTGCCATCACTACTACATAACCTCTTACCCATGAAGCTAGATGGCACTTGTGGGGAAAGAAATTATTTCTGGACCCTGATTGTTAACTCCAGGTGATGGGGTTTGCACCAACGTATAATTATGCCCTTCTCTTTTCATGCTGATGGTAACAATACAAGTAATCATTAAGTTGGTGAGTGAAAATTACACAGATGATCAATCCAATATTGGTCTCATGAATTCCCTTCCATATAATCTATGAGCCTTGGCAAGCAGGAAGTGGAAATTATTGGAAGATCATAAATATTACAATGTCTATCCTATAGTCCCAGATTTCATTATATTAACTACTAGAGGCCCGGTGCATGAAATTTGTGCACAGAGGGGGTGGGGGTCCCTCGGCCTGGCCTGCACCCTCTCAAAATCCAGGACCCCTCGGGGGATGTCCGACTGACGGTTAGGCCTGATCCTGGGAACAGGCCTAAACCAGCAGTCGGACATCCCTCTCATAATCTGGGACTGCTGGCTCCTAACTGCTCTCCTGCCTGCCTGCCTGATCGCCCCTAACCACTTGCCTGCCTGATCACCCCTAACCACTCTGCCTGCCTGCCTGCCTGATCACCCCTAACCACTCTGCCTGCCTGCCTGATCGCCCCTAACCACTCTGTCTGCCTGATCACTCCTAACTGCTCTCCTGCCTGCCTGCCTAATCACCCCTAATTGCCTCTGCCTTGGCCCCCACCACCATGGCTTCATCTGGAAGGACATTTGGAATGATTTCTGGAAGGTCTTTTGGCTGTCTGGTCTAATTAGCTTATTACACTTTTATTATTATAGATAAGAGGGTGTGTCTCTAACAGAAATCTTAGCATTACAGAAGAAACTCTAAACAGTAGCCCCGTCATGAAGATCTGGATAGTTCTGGCAATTTGGAGGCTGGAAAATTATCTACTTCCTTTAAGGAAAACTTTGGACCAAGAGGCAATATTTAAGCAGATCCCTGGAACTCAAAGTCGATGGCATATTTCAGAACAATCAAATTTAATATGGTTTGCGGTTTTGCAATAAAATCTCATATGATCCTAAGCAAAGAATGCAACTCTGTAGAGTCCAGGAAAGAACTTGAACTGACAATACTAAAAAATAGGTTAAACCAAACCAGAGGAAGCAGACAGTAGGATAGGAAGCTCTGCCAACACAGGGTGGATTGGAACAGATAGTCACATACATTAACATTTTCCCAAACATCCTCTCTCCTGAAAGCCAGTGTTACCACTTGGCCTGCCAAAGGCCATGTGACCAGCCATTAATAACAAACTCAGGTCAAGCATGTCATATGAAGCTCTTAACCCTTTAATCTTATAACAGTACTTTTTAATTATTATTATTGATTTTAGAGAGGAAGGGAGATGGAGAGAGAGTTAGAAACATCAATGATGAGAGAGAATCATTGATCTGCTGCCTCCTGCACACCCTTTACTGGGGATTGAGCCTGCAACCCAACCATGTGCCCTTGACCAGAATCAGACCCAGGACCCTTCAGTCTCTGGGCCAATGCTCTATTCACTGAGCCAAACCAGTTAGGGCACAACAGTACTTTTTTGAAGATAAGGTAGCATGTTTCTGTGTTGAAGAAATTTGAAAATTTGAGACATTTGAAGAAGTTGTCTCAAAGGACATTTTCTTTCAGAAGTTATGTAGTCTTTTTCTTTGCTGAATACTATAGAAGCTGATAGTTGAAATTATGCCTAACAATTAAAATAATATTTTTTTATTTATTTTTAGAGGGAGAGGAAGAGCGAGGGAGGGAGAGAGAAACATTAATGTGAGAGAGAAACATCGATCAGCTGCCTCCTGCACACCCTCTACCAGGGATTAAGCCTGCAACCTGGGCATGTGCTCTGACTAGGAATCAAACCAGCAACCCTTCAGTGCACGGAATGCTGCCCAGCCATCTGAGCCACACTGACCAGGGCATGATTAACATTTTAAGACATTCACAATTTCTGAGAAATTATTTTCTGAGTTTGGACATTCCTCAAACAAAAAAATAATAAATATTCTATTTACACACAAGAAATAGAAATGTTATTAATTACTGAAATGCTATTTTATCCTGTAGGCAGATACTATATATGGAATTTTCATTCTCATCCTAACAATCTTCTAAGTAACTCTGCTGTGTAGAGTTGAACTTTGGAGAAACCAAGCCTTAGAAGAGCTAAAGTAATGATGCTACTCAGTTTGGGGGCTGGCTTTATGGGACTAAGGTCTCCTACCCCATCTCCCTGATTTCCATACTTTTCCTACAGAAAATACGACCAAACTTTCTCTGCAACTGAATATGTACTTCTTAATAAAACTTTTCCCCCCAAAAGTTTTATGGTAAAATACCCATAATCACCACTTAAAGGTGTACAAGTCAGTGACATTAGGTAAATTCATATTGTTATGCAATTATCACCACCCTCTATTTCCAGAACTGTTTTCATCTTGCATAACTGAAACTCTGTAACCATTAAACAATAAATCCCAAACACCATTCTAACTTTCTGTCTCTCTGACTGTGACTACACTAGTGGAATCATACAGTATTTGCCTTTTTGTGACTAGATTATTTCACTTAACATAATGTTCTCAATTTTCATCCAAATTGTAGCATATATCAGAATTCCTTCCTTTTTAAAGCTGAATAATAGTCCACTATATGCATATGTGACATTTTGCTTATCCATTCATTTGTTTATGAACACGTGGGTTGCTCCCAGGTTTTAGATATTGCAAATAATGCTGCTATGAATATGGGTATATACATATCTGTCTGAACCTCTGATTTCATTCTTTTGGATATATACCTAGAAATGCAATTGCTGGATCATATGGTAAGTCTATGTTTAAATTTTTGAAGAATGCCATTCTATTTTCTATAGCACCTGTACCATTTTACATTCCTACTGATAGTGCACAAAGGTTCCAGTTTCTACCATTCTCACCAGCACTGGTTATTTTCTGCTTTGTTTATTTTTTTAATATATTTTTATTGATTTCAGAGAGGAAGGAAGAGGGAGACAGAGATAGAAACATCAACGATGAAAGAGAATCATTGATTGGCTGCCTCCTGCGCGCCCAACACTGGGGATGGAGCCTGAAACCCGGCCATGTGCCCTGACCAAGAATCGAACTGTGACCTCCTGGTTCATAGGTTGACACTCAACCATTGAGCCATGGTGGCCAGGCTCTTCTTGTTTTTTTTAAAAAAAATAGCCATCCTAATGAGAGTGAAATGGTATCCCATGGTAATTATGATCTTCATTTCCTTAGTTATTAGTGATGTTGAACATTTTTTCATGTGCTTTAAAAGGTGAGATAAAAATGAGTTAAAAAGTATTCCCTCATCTTCAATTTCTTGGAAAATTTTGAGAAGAAATGGTCTTAGTTTTTCTTTAAATTGTAGAATCCACCAGTGAAACCATCAGATTCAGGATTATCTTCATTGGAAGATTTTTTTTTTTAAATATATTTTATTGATTTTTTACAGAGAGGAAGGGAGAGAGATAGAGAGTTAGAAACATCGATGAGAGAGAAACATCGATCAGCCGCCTCCTGCACATCTCCCACTGGGGATATGCCCGCAACCCAGGTACATGCCCCTTACCGGAATCGAACCTGGGACCCTTCAGTCCGCAGGCCGACGCTCTATCCACTGAGCCAAACCGGTTTCGGCTCATTGGAAGATTTTTAATAAGTGATTCAATCTCCTCACTCATTATAGGCCTACTCAGGTTTTCTATTTCTTTGTGATTCAGTCTTGGTATGATTTCATGTTTCTCAGAAAATGTCCATTTCATCTAGATTATCCAATTTCTGGTATATAATTCTTCATAGTATTTTCTTATGATGCATTCTATTTACGTAGCATCCATGGTAAAGTCCACAATTTAATTTCAGATTTTAGTTCCTGGAGTTTTATCTTTCTTTTTTTTGCTTAGTCAATGTAGCTAAAGTTTGGGCTCACCTTGTTTGGGACTCTACACTTCCTGTACTTATAAGTCTATTTCCTTCATCAGGTTAGGTAAGTTTTCAATCATTATTTCTTCAAATATGTTTTCAGTCCCTTGCTCTCCTTTCTCCATCTGCTACCCCTATGATATGAATGTTTGTATGCTAGATGTTGTCACAGAGGTCCCTTAAACTATCCTCATTTTTTATTTTTGCTATTCTGATGGGTGTTTTCTATTATCTTGTCTTCAATATAGCTGATTCCATCCTATATTTCATCTAATTTGCAATAAATTCCATCTAATGTATTCTTCATTTCAGTCATTGTAGTCTTCATTTATGGCTGAATCTTTTTACATGTTTTCTACATCCTTTTTTTAATGTTTCTTATCTCTTTGCTGAAGTTCGCACTGAGGTCTTATGTTCTTCCCATAAATTCATTTAGCATCCTTATAACTAGTCTTTTGAACTCATCATCTGGTAGATTGCTTGCCTCCATTTTGTTCTTTTCTGGAGTTTTAGCCTGTTCTTTCATTTGTGATATATATATATATTCTACTCATTTTGGCTGCCTCTCTGTGTTTGTTTCTATATATTAGGCAGATCTGCTTCATCTCTCATCCTTAGCAGGGTGGCCTTATTTAGTTGGTGTCCTGTGGGGTACAGTTTCATTTCACATCCTAGTTTACAAGCACACTTAGAAACTATTGTTGATCATAATTTTGTTAAAATGTATCCTCTGAGATTCTGGCATGTCAAAGCATTCTTTCTACCTCTCACTATTATTGTCATTATTTTCCTGGTTGTTATTTACCATTAATTTATAAATATTCATGGACAGGAAGTACAATGAAATAGAAAATTTCAGTAATTCTAAAAAATGGTCTCTTAAATTATCTAGTGTGATTACTAACTAACTTCAGTTTCTCTCAGCCACAATCTAGTCCTCTATCATTTTTCCAGTATTGGCCCATATTTTGAAACAGCATATAATTCAGTAGTACCAGACTTCATAATCTATTATCTAGCCTGCTAACATTTTCAACTACCTCATTTACTAATCCATTTTTCTCCCATAAAACCCAACCCTAGATCAATCCAAACGGCTATAATTGGTAATTACATACGGCTGGAGGCTAATTCCAGCATGTCATAAATGAAAGAAGTTTTATCACATACATAGACTATTAGCTCTGAATATTAAAAATAATCCACACAGATTAGTCCCCAATTCAGGGTCTCCATGGTCATTTGGGCTTATGATATTGTTTGCTATTTCCTCCACATTTCTCCAGTTAACTTTTCTAATACTCACAATAATTACTTTGTACTTCACCACTTTCATTGAGTTTCTTCCCATCACAGCCCTATTCTTTATTCATAAAAAAGAGATGCTCAGTTGACCACATTAAATGTTCTTTACAATGAAGAAAAACACAGAGAAAATTATTTCCACTTAAAACGGACAAAGAACATGACCATCCATATGACTAGCTAAGTGTTAGTTATCACCCACCAATCTACCCTGCACTGGGCATGGGAGGGGGACTTGTTTGACAAGAATGCAAAGAAATTGCTACTAACAGGAGGTGGTAGAAGTGAACAGATTTTACCAATTTGGATACATAATACCAGATTTTAAAATTTTAATTCCACTTTTAGGAATCCATCCAAAAAATTGGAAACTGGTGTTTTTTTCTTCTAATTTTATAGGAGAAAGTAGAGGTAGAATGAATATAAAGCTAAAGACTGAAGTTTGAGTAATGGTTATTTCTAGGGTCTGAGATAAATGAAATAAGCCAATCAGGACAGAAAAGAGACATTCAAGGGGGTAGATGGGAAACTGGAAAGTGCAATATCAAGTAAATCAGTTAGGAAAATAAATTCCAACAGGAAGTTAACAGTATCAACTCTATAGAGAATCAATTGGCATGATTTTCAAATGAATGAAATGGGCTGACCCATTTGAAAGCTGACATTGGAATACTATTGACACCTAATACCATTTATGGAAATTGTGAAATGCTCCTGTTGCTCACCAACTGGTTAAAGTTCCATGAGGAGTAAATACACATACATTCACTTTTGCTGCCTTTTAAAAGTCTCTTGCATTCAAATTAAACCAAGTGATCACTAGATCTAAAGTTTTCATCTCAGGTTTTCCACTAGGCAACCTTGCACTGTTAATTTGCTCCAGGCCATCAAAATAAAGACTATTTGTGAAGTTGGCGGCTCCTATAAAGGTCATCTGGAAAATCCGGGGAAGGGCCCTGAGCTGCTGGGAAAGGGAAATTGTCCTCTGGCCTATGAGCTGGTGTGTTTGTCTGCTGAGTGGCTTCAGTGGTTTCATCTGTTGCTGAAAGAGCCAAGAGGAAAGGATAAAACGGGCTGTAACCCACACCACAATGAGCACGACCAGAACAGTAACAAGTGAATGTTTTGTTTGTGTACTGCCCCTTCTGGCACATTGAGTTGCTGCATAGATTGTATGGGCTTTTCTTATTTTCATTTATTTATTTAACATATTTCTATTGATTTTAGAAAGGAAGAGAGAGGGAGGGAGGGATAGAAACATCAATGATGAGAGCGAATCATTGATTGATTCTCAAATCATTGATCGGCTGCCTCCTGCATGCCCCCTACTGGGGATGGAGCCCGCAACCTGGGCATGTGCCCTTGACTGGAATGGAACCCAGGACCCTTCAGTCCATAGGCCGATGCTCTATCCACTAAGCCAAAGCAGCGAAGGTGGCTTTTCTTATTTTTTGAATGAATGTATGGGCTTTTAATCATCATTTAAATATGAGTGATCTAAGCATAGCATTCACGTGCCAGCACATACAACTCCAAATTATGATTTTTCAATGCATAGTATCATGGCATAAAGGGTAAATAATTCCCATATTCTTGTATCTGGTGTGCATTCATTGGATGTTCACAGAGAGGAAAGACTTGATAACACCTGTAAACTGATTTTTGTTTTCAGTCAAATAATCACTGATTAAGCACTGACTCCATTTCAAATTATGAAAATAGGCTGGTGACATATCACCATTTGGATCTCTGAGGTTGAGATTGGTAGGTCAACACCAGGCATTGAAAATTCTCAATTTTCTTTTAAGGCTTTCTTTTCCTTAATCTTGAAGTGCTAAGGGAGAAAACCAAAAGAAATAAATTATAATAATATTCCACTAAAGCTATCAAACTGATTAGCAAAGATTATAAGGAACAAAACTCAATCTTTATGGACATTGTTTAAGGAAATATGAAGATGTAGACTTATTCTCTTTAGTAAGATAGAAAGTTGTCCCAAATCTTATGAATGAAAATAGGAACCCCAAGTTATAATTATTTATTTACTTAGAAATTATGTGCATAGAAATGTATCTTAAGGACCTAATAAGATGTGTCTAAATATCTAAGTATAAGAATGATTGTTGTGTCTAGTAGATTGCTTGCTTCCATTTTGTTCAGTTCTTTTTCTGGACTTTTGTTCAGTTCTTTCATTTGGGATGAGTTTCTTTGTTTCCTCATTTTGGAAGCCTCTCTGTGTTTGTTTCCATGTATTAAGTAGAACTACTATGACTCCTAGGCTTGGCAGAGTGGCCTAATGTTCTGCAGGGTCCAGTGGCACAGCCTCCTCAGTCACCAAATCTAGCACTTGAGATATGCCCCCTGTGTGGTCTGTGTGCCTCACCTATTGTAATTGAACCTTGACTGCTATTGGCACATCAATGGGAAGGATTGACTGCCAGGCCCATTAGCTGCAAGGACTAGCTGAGACCACTGACCACTGACCTCTGACCACTGTGGAGGATCAGCTGTGCAGAGGCCTATCTCATAGAGCAGGACTTACTTCAGCAGGGCTCTGGTGCCCACTGAGTCTGTCCCTTGAGTGTATCACTTGTGGAAGTGGTTGGAAGGTGGTGCTTTGAAGCTGTCCACTGGGTCTGCTGGCTCTGTGGCCCACCAGGAGGTGCAGGCCAAGTCAACCACTGCCTGTGCTTTGTCTGGGGCCACCCATTATGAGCTACAAAGCAATCTTCAGATGGCTGCTATTTGTGCTAGCCTTGGAGGTACTCCAGAGAGATCAAGCTATGAATCAAGACCAGCTGCTGCTAGTGCTGGGTCTGAGGCGACTTAGTAAGAGGTATGGGGCTTGCTGAGACCTGATGCTTCTTGTTTGAGAGGTTTTAGACAAATCTGAAGCTGGGCCAAGACAGGCTAGTTGCTTTAAAAAGCCACTGGAAATAGCATGGGTGGGTCTGAAAGTTGGGTGCAATGGAGCCTCTGGGAATCACCAGGGCAAGGCAAACAGTCTGAGCCAGGTTTATGGTGTCTCAGATATGGTGCTTGTTTGCCAGCTCTGTGGGGGGGAAAGGCACAATGGTCTCTGCCAGTACTTCTGTCTGGGACAAAGCTGCCTCTCCAGCACTCACTCTGATGCCAGACAATTTAGTTCCTCCCCTTGTGTCCCTGAAGCCTTTTGAGCTGCTTCCCCAGTGATGGAGCTTAGATGGAGCAAGCCTGAGTAAGTCCATGGATGGACCCTTTAAGAGGAACTGCCTGGGACTCCAGCAGCCTCGGTCACTCTCAGCCTCAACCCCCACTGTTTTTTACAGCCAGAAATCATGGGGACTTCTTTTCCTGGCACTGTTACCCTGAGCTGTGGGTTTTTGTGTGGGGCTGTGACCCTTTACTCTCAAGGAGGTACCTCTGCAGCCGAGATATCCCTCCCAATTATTATCTGGCACACATGGGTGTGGGGCCAGCCTGTTTTGAGTCTCCACCCCTCCTACAAGTCTCAATGTGACTTCTTCTTTAAACCCCTATTTGTAGGACTTCCATTCAGTTCAATTTCAAGCAGTTCTGAATGGTATTCTGTAGTTTAGTTGTAATTTTGATGTGGTTGTGGGAGGAGGAGATGAGTCCTGCATTTACTTACACCACCATCTTGATCCAAAGTCCCATCTATCTTTTTCAGAAATGAATTTCAAAATAAGACATCTGTTTCACTTTCCCCTTAATACTTTAGCATGCATATTATTAATTAGATTTCAATATTTGTTGTTCTTTCCTTAGGTAAAATTTACACACAATAAAACATACAAGCCTTAAGTGGGCCATTAGATGAGTTTTGACACATGTATACACCTGTGTATCCTAAAGCCCTATCAAAAGATAGAACATTACAACTACCCAAAAAAGTTCACTCTTGCCTCATCCTCACTTCCTGCCCCATTCTGCCAAAGCAACTTTGTTGATTTTTTTTTCCCCAACACCGATGAGCTTTATCTGCTTAGACCTTCATATTAGTGGACTCATACAATAGGCACTTTTTTGGGTAAAGCTTTTTTCACTCAGCACTGTTTTGTTGTGGGTGTAGGTGGTTCATTCTTTTTTGTTGCTGAGTACTGCTCCCTTGTATAAATGCACCGTAGTTCGTTTATGCATTCTCCCAGGACATCCAGGCTAGAAGATGTGTAATGTGTTTGTAAGTGAAAAGAAAAAGCCTGCAAAAGAGGCTAGGTCATATGGTTTTGTATTTCTAAAACACATGGACATTCAAATACACACACACACACACACACACACACACACACACACACACCCCTACTCACCAAGACTTATCACAATGTGATTTCTTAGATTCAGATTGTTGGAGATTTTATATATTGCAAATATCATGGAAAATGGTGGCTTAGAACCCTTATACCTTCATTTACAAACCAAAACTCTCTCTGCTGTATCTGTGGATGACCCTCAATTATGTTATTATACCATTTAAAGCATTTTTATACACATATAAAAAATCTCCAACAATCTGAATGGAGACAATAATTATATATATTTTGTATATATAATCATCTAGCTTTCTATCTAAATAACACTCAAAAAATTCTATGTAATACTCAAATGTTATTATATTTATATATAAGAACACTTTTGAGTCCTCAATAAATATATATGTACTATATACTTAATAAAAATGTATTATAGGCCCTAGCTGGTCTGGCTCAGTGGATAGAGCGTCGGCCTGTGGACTGAACGGTCCCAGGTTCGATTCCAGTCAAGGGCATGCGGGCACATCCCCAGTGGGGGCTGTGCAGGAGGCAGCTGATTGATGTTTCTCTCTCATCGATGTTTCTATCTCTCTGTCCCTCTCCCTTCCTCTCTGTAAAAAATCAATAAAATATATTTTAAAAAAGAAAAAATGTATTATATATTATGTATTTAAATCAGTTCATAGAAACACATGTGTGCCCATATAAACATATGTGTACACACACATATATGCATTGATATGTATAAAAACACCTTTGGTTACTATGTGCATAGAAAGCTATCTGAGAGGACGGTCACCAACACTATAACTGGGTTTGCTTTTAGTGGTAGAACATGGGTGATTCATTTTTTTGCTTACTTGCATTGTGGCTCTTCTGAAATTAACACTTAATAACTAACAAATCACCGCTTTAAATGAGGACACTGCCTGTGAGGGGCTGCAGGGAGCTGAGATGAAAAGAAACATGGGGCTTTAACACAAGTCTCCTTCCCTGAAACCGATGGGGAGAACAGATTGTAGCTGCGTGGCTGGCAGAGCCACGACATGATCGTCTCCCCACAGAGAGGTTTGGTTACTGTAAAGTGACTAACGTGCCGTCTGCGGAGAAACAGCTTGTGAAAAACTCTCTTGCAAAGGCCCAGACCGGAGTCCTGTGCCTGGATTAGAAAGCCACCTCATAAAATCCCCCAAAGTTATTTTTTCTCTGTAAAGAATGTGGATTAACCTTTTGTTGTTTGCTAAGGGTAAGTTTAAACAATGAAATGTTTTACTAAAAGTGATTGAGAACACAGAATGCCCACGCAGAGAAAAACCTGAGTTTGTATAACATGATAAACAATGCTAAATAAATGTGTTGCATCATATCACCTTTAAAGCCACATGAGGCTCATTGGGTAAGTTTTAGTTTCACTGGCAAAATGGAAATAGTTAGGTGATTGTGACTTCCCCAAAATCATGGAAAGTGGTAGCTTGGAACCCTGGACCTTTATTCATAAACCAGAACCCTCCCTGCTGTATCTATTGAGGAATGCCGGGCTGACCTGCAGACTCTGAACAGTGGGTGAAGGTTTACTCTAACACACATTTCTGTGAAAGAGAGGCTAAGGCACTACTTGGCTATCGCCGCCAAGTAGCCCTGTTCGCCTGCTCCCTTTGGCTTTTATTGTCATCACAGACTGAACTAAAATTAAGCTCTAGATACAATTAGCAGGGTAAGTATCCTTGAGAAAGTATATGCTTCTACAAGGTCAGGTCTTTAAAGACTAAACACAGAGATGCTAGCAAAACACCCCAGGGGATTGGAGTTGTTTGGAAAAGTCAAGGTAGGGACTGCTGCCTTCGGCAAGGTCCCCTCAGAGGCCCCGACCTTTCAGAGAATCCTCCTTACAGACATTCCAACCAAGTCCTGTGCTTCCCCACAGAGGACCCTCAATTATGTTATCGTTCTATTTAAAACTTTCTAAAATTGTTATATCTTAATTCTAGGCTCGGTGAGATTTTTTTGTCATTAAAGCCGAAAGGCAAAAGGAGTCATTTGAAATAGATAGTTATCTCACCGGTCTGCAGCAAGATCCCAAGAGGAGAAAAGAGCATCTGACTTTTGTGCTCAAGCCTTTAGGTTCTCAGAAAATGGGACAAGAGGCTGAAGAGCCAGCCCTGACCTTTTCCTCTCCCTTCTCCTACACAGGAGGGAAGTGATTCAAAAGCACAGGATTATTGGTGAGGCAGGAAGAGAACCCAGGCTTTCCTACTTGGGATTTGAGAGTCAAGCTATTGAATGAGGTTTAGCAAGGGCCTCTTGAGGGTCAACAGACACCTTGGTTTCATGGGTACTAGTCTCTCTCTGCATTTATCTCTCATTATGCAAAGAGTTTAGTGAGGTCTTTAGCTAAACCACTGTGTGAGAGCCTAAGAGAGCAGCCCTTTTGGCCACGGGAGGACCATGGGATCCTGTAGTTTCAATGAGAGTAGACAGAGCGCTGAATGTGGTATTAGAAGATGATTTTAATTCCGGCCTTACCCAGGGTTCATGGCATTTAAACACTCTAAGTGTGTTTCCTAATATGGGCGGAACATATATCAAATAAAATATGTATCCTGTTAAAGGACTTGCTATAGATCCCAGTTTTAGCATCCCCAATTAAAATAATGAATTCATATTTTTTATTAAGCACTCATTTGGTTAACACTTTTTGCTAGGCACTCACTGATGACTATGTAAGGACAAATTAATGATTGAATGATTGAAAATCTAGTCTAGAGTTGACATTCTTAATTTGAATTCCAACTTCACCACTGATTGATTATCTACAAAAGATTGGGAAATTACTTAATTTCTCTGATCAGTTTTCTTCCCCAGCTGTCTACCTGCTCTCTATCTATGAATCTGTCTCTATTTTACTTGATAGTTCAATTTGTTTATTAAATTCTCCATATCAGTGAAACCATATGGTACTTTTCTTTCTCTGACTGGCTTATTTCACTTAGCATAATCTTCTCCAGGTCCATCCAGGCTATCCCAAAGGGTAAAATTTTCTTCCTTTTTAAAGCAGAGTAGTATTCCAGACATACAGATGGCCAATAGACATATGGAAGGATGCTCAATGTCACTAATCATCAGAGAAATGCAAATTAAAACCACAATGAGATATCACCTCACACCTGTCAAAGTGGCTATTATCAATAAACCAACAAACAACAAGTGTTGGCGAGGATGTGGAGAAAAGGGAAGCTTTGTGCACGGTTGGTAGGAATGCAGATTGGTGCAGCCACTGTAGAAAACAATATGGAGTTACCTCAAAAAATTAAAAATGGAGCTTCCTTATGACCAAGTGATTCCTCTTCTGGGAATTTACCTGAAGAAACCTGAAACACTCATTCAAAAGAATATATGTACCCTGATGTTGAGAGAATATTTTTAAAGGACTCAACTGCTGTTGGTAATTCTGGTTTGGCTCAATATTTTTTGTGTTATTTGGAGGGGGGTGGGGAATGGGGGGTAGTTCAGCCCCAGATCATTGCTTTAACTGCCCTGGGGTATGGCTAGAGGCCTCAGTCAGGAAGAGCTTAGAAGTCTATGTTTTATTTATTTATTTTTGTCCATTCCAATGATCATTTAGAAATGTAGCAGTCATGTTTTGCTAAATTAGAAACATTTTCTAGAAATTTTAGCTTGGGGTTAAATGCACTACCTATGAGAAACTCTGATCTGTGAGCTGAATGAAAATATGTTTTTATGGATGACCTAGAGGTTACTATGGTAGGCGAAATAAGTCAGACAGAGAAAAACAAATACCATATAATTTCACTTACATGTCAAATCTAAAAAACAAAATAAATGAACAAATAAAATGAAAACAAACTTATACATACAGAGAACAAACTGATGGTTGCCAGATGAGAGAGGGATTGTGGGGCTAGGTGGAAAAGGTGAAGGGATTAAGAAGTGCAAATTGGTACTTGCAAAATAGTCACAGTTGTAAAGTGCAGCAAAGAAAATATAGTCAATAATATTGTAATAACCATATAAGGTGTCAGTGGGTACTACTAGACTTACAAAGAGGGTTTCTTAGTAAGTTATATAAATGTCTAACTACTATGCAGTATACTCAAAACTAATATATTGAATATTAATTATAATTTAAAATTTTTCTAATTAAAAAAATGTGGGAAAAATTTTTTAGCACATATCTCCTTTTGGTGTTAACCCAATCTGGGCATAGTATAACATGTCCATTATTTAGAACAGTGATGTTCTTTCAAGCTACTGACATGAGTTACTTACTCAGTTAACAGAATAGTCCAAATTCGAGTGAGGACACTTGTTTCAACACAAACACTGCAGTAATAATGAGTTACATTCCCCTTATAAATTAATACTGAAGGCCAACAGACACATGAAAACATGCTCAACATCACTTGTAATTAGGGGAATGCAAATTAAAAATAACGTGATACCATCTTACACCTATCAGAATGGCTACCATCAATAAATCAACAAATAACAAGTGTTGGCAAGGCCCAACAATACCACTTCTGAGTATATATTCAAAGTAAAAAAAAAAAAATCCCACTAATTTGAAAAGATATATACACACTATGTCCATTGTAGCAATTACAATAGTTGAGATATGGGAACAACCTAGGTATCCATTGATAGATGAATGACTAAAGAAGTGGTACATATATACAATGGAATATTATTTGATCATAAAAAAGAGTAACATCTTAAAAAAAAAAAAGAGTAACATCTTGCCATTTTTGACAATATGGCTGGACCTAGAGGGTATCATGCTAAGTGAAAAAAGTTAGACAGAGGAAGACAAATTACCATATGATTTCACCTATATATGGAATATAAAAAAAATGAAGAAACAAAACAGAAACAGATCCCTAAATAAAAAATAAATTTAAATTTTGTCAACAAAAGTTCCATATTTCATGTTAACAAAAGCTATATTTGAAGGCACATTCCAGTAAGTATGGTCTGACATAAATGACACCACTCATAGCAAACAGCAACAGGCCAGCTGCAGTTCTGAATCATGTCTCAGTACATAGGGCATGCATATGAACTCTGACTCCTAGGCAAAGTTTCTGCAACTCAACGATTTATATAATGGGTATGATAAGCTTATGCATCACAAACTCTAATGAAAGTGGTGTTGCCAGGCATTGTTCTTGAAACAACTTGTAATAAGAGAAAAAAAATATTTTTTTTCTTCTGTATCTCTCTTTTTCAGGAAGAAGCAAAAGACAACATAATGAATTGGAGACAATTGGAAATGGTTTATATGGGCAGAGTCCAAAGGTAAATTGACGATTATAGGAAATAGCATTGAAGTCTCCAGTTTTTCCCTTGGTTTTACCTGTCTAGGCCCTTGGTGGTAGCCATTCTTCTCATAGTCTACCTGACTGCTACAGAAGGGTTAAGAACTATGTAATTACCTAAACATTTGCTAAGCTTGCTTGTTGATTGATTAATTACTAATGATACTTACCTGAGATATTTTCCTTCAAGACCAAAAGGTAAATTATGCTAAGCGAAACAAGTCAGAGAAAGATAAGTATCACATAATCTCACTCATATGTGGAATCTAATGAATAAAATAAACTAATGAACAAAATAGATCCAGAGACATAGAAGCATGGAATAGACGGTCGAATTGCAGAGAGAAGGCAGGGGAGAGTGGGTGAGCGGGAAGAGATCCACCAAAGAACTTGTATGCATATGTGCATAACCCATGGACACAGACAATATAGTGGTAAAGGCCTGGGGTTGGGAGAGGGGGCTAAAAGAAGTCAATGTGGGGGAAAAGGGAGACATATGTAACACTTTCAACAATAAAGATTAAAAAAAAAAAAAGACCAGAAGGTATAGGTAAGAAAACAGCTAGAAAACTGCCCCAGAGCAGTTGAAACTGACCAGAGGACACTTTTATGGCCTTGGCATGAACTTTTCTACTTATACTCTCATTATAATATTAAAATATTTGCCCAAGGTGGGGCTTGTTCATCATTCTCTGTACATGAGATATATGTATAGCCACCTCTGCTTACTATGCACGCTCACCCCAAACATATCTCAATAGGCTATGATATAAGAAACTAAGCCTATAATACATTGTGGTCTTTTGTTCTTGAAGAGAGCACTACTCAGAGAATGATCCCCAGTGCACTCCCTGCTCACTGGCTTGCAATATAGTTCCTACTATCAAAATCAACTTGGAGTTCTTTTGGCTAACATCTACCAGGTGGCCAGGCCCCGTTTCATGTTGGTAACATTCTTGGTTATACGAAGGGCAAGAAAGCCTGTAGACGCCTAGTCAGGCCATCTAAAACATAAAGAGTTCTGATCAGAAATGCACACTGAAGAACTCCAAACCTTGGTATTTCTGAAAACAGACACATCCAGGTGCCACGACTGGCAGGGGTCGTGTGGGTGACAGCACAGACGGTGGTTAGTTCTGTCAAGCTACACTGATGCAGCCCTTGCTTCTAGGATGAGATTTCATTTAAGGACTTTGAGTGAGCTCTTGGAGCTGCCTAACTGACTGACATGGGAGACCCACACCAAGCAGCCAAGGCCCCAGAAGGGGATTGGGTTTAGACGTTTGGCCATCTGCTACAATCTTCACTTCATTCTGGGAAGCAGGCAAAGAGCTCACTCACTTTGCAAAGCTGAGGGAAGCTTTTCCAAGAAAACACAGGAGCCAAGGCCCAGCTTAGGTTCAGAAAGTCACTGCCCCAAAGATTCCATCAGTCCGTGCAAAGATGACAGAGGTAGTTCTGGGTCAAACTTGTTCTTAACACATGTGCAAAAGAGACCACCCAAGAGGTTCCTCTTCCTGAGGGGGGAAAAATGGCCTTTCTTCCTTCTGCCTTCCCCTGTTTGCAATTCTGGAACCAGGAGCAAGCTGATGGCATCCGTGGAGGGCCAGAAAGGACCATTCCTATTTGTTGTGGGCATCTGAGACATCAGATATCAAGAGGAATGCTATTATATGCAAAGCACTTTCAAAGGCAAAGCATAGAAAGGCTTTAACAAATGAAAACAGGCAGCTCACGAATGCATTTTTGTTTTCCTTTCACACTTGTACAATATCACAAAATCAGGCAGAGGTGCCGAGTGGTTTTGCTGTTGTATCAGTTCCTGTCTAAGCCTCCCTTTCCATATTATAACCTTAGTATTTTTTATTCTTTCTGTTATGTGACTTGCCTTTTCATTCTGTCCTCCAAATAACATCAAGTTGAGCTTAAGGCTTTGGCATCTATGAAAATACAAGGTCTCCTTCCAGTAGTAATATACTTGATTACTGTTTTCATTTAAGATGTGAAGGTCAGAGTCCTATCAGTTGGGCCCAAAATAACCTCAACCAAGTTCACCAATTTGCAAACTGCAGACTAAATCTGGCCTGCAGATATTTTGTTTGGCTGGCCCAGTGATTTTTGTTTTGTTTTGTCTTGGTTTTGTTTGGCTTTATCTTGTAATTGAATTTGAATGACTTTTGGCAGAAAAATTTTTCTCAAATTCCACAGACCCCAGCCCTCCTATTCCCATGAAATTTGCAGGCATTTGGGTTTGTGATGCCTGCCCTATATAGTAAGTGGTGACAGTAGGCATTCATGTCTTATTCCCAATCTCATAAGTGCTTTCTATAATTTACCTCTAAATATGATAAGAATCTTTCCTTGTTTGTATTTGTACTACTTGGATTTTCTTGAGATGCTCATTATCAGATAAAGAAGACCTTTCTATTCTTAGTGTACTGTACGTTATTATCATGAATGCTTGTTTAATTTTTAAAAATATGTTTCTGCCTCTATTGAGGGAGCATATAATTTTTATCTGTTAATTGCTAAATTAGATGGCTTGATTATAAATGTTAAACCAACATTATATTCTAGGAATAATTCCATCTTGGTTTTGATATATTCTTCTTTTATATACAGAGGTTGGTTATGTTTGCAGTTATTTTGTTTAGAATTTTTGCCAAACTTGAAGAGAAAGCATAGTTTTAAATTTTTCATTTTAGAAAAGAGAACGTCCTTGTTGGGTTTGGGAGGTCAAGAAAATGCTGAGCTCATTACAGAAGGTGGGTTTCCTTTTCCCTTGGGGAAAATGTAGGTTAGTTCATATTGTGGAACAGGTTTTAATTTCAAATTCATTTTCTTTAATATATATAGAACTACTTATATCTTCTTTTTCTTAATGTGATACTTTGTTAGTTTGCGTTTTTCTAGAAATTTGAGCTTTTAAAAAATGAAATTTCAAATGTATTAGAGCAGTGTTCTAAACAATAGCTTCTTATTACCTTCTTAATGCCTACATATTTCTAAGGATATTTCCTTTTTCATTTATGATATTAAGACTTGAATCTTTTCTCTATTTTTCATCAACCCTGCTAGGAATTTCTCAATGTATTTATCTTTTCTTAGAGCTATCCTTTTTTCTTTATTTTCTCTATTATATGTTTGTTTTCATTTAATACTTTTAATTTATGACAGATATGACTGCACCATGAGACATAATTAAGCATTGAGGTGTTGGCAACTATGCCTTGAATCATCATGAATGCAGTAGCTGCAGGCTCTGACAATCCAGCTGTGCAGGTGGCCCAACTACCATGAGCAACATTGCCGTCAGTGATGTGGCTTCCTGAGATGGTGAATAATATTCTAATCAAACCAAATACATTCTCCTCTCAATTTACAGTTTTTACTGAAAGATCCTATGTATATTAAAACTGAACAGGAATACTTTGTGTTAATATAAAAGAAGCTGGGCTCTATGTAGATTTTTTAAATCTATGTAAATATTCAGGGAGACAATTTGGAAGTTGTGCAAAATGTGGGACCATTATTTGATTGCAGGATACTTTATATTCCTGGCCCT
Organism: Myotis myotis; assembly: GCF_014108235.1. Lineage (NCBI taxonomy): Eukaryota > Metazoa > Chordata > Mammalia > Chiroptera > Vespertilionidae > Myotis > Myotis myotis. The sequence goes on from NW_023416315.1 coordinate 11,201,213, forward strand.
TCTCACTGAGTGTCCACTGTATTTTCCAATCACTATGACAAAAGGGAAAAAAGCGTTCTAAAATTTCCAAAATGCTCTTGGGTGACTCCATCCTCCCCATTGAGGTATAACACACTTATAGAGGAAAAGTCAAATGGCAGATTGCCCTCACTTTTCTTGGTCCAAAATGGATCTTTCTTTAACTCCTCCTTCTCCCTTCTCCACTATCACTCAGGGTTGACTACTGGGCTTCACTTTACCTCTCCTGCTCAGACATGCTGTGGCTCCCTGGGGTCTGCCCTAACAGAGGCTTTCTCCAGGCGGTATTCAGTCCATTCCTACAATGTAATAGCACTCACTTGCCACCGGTACAGCGATGCTCATGCAAGGTCTGCTCTCAACTGTGCAGCAGCCTTGATTTTGGTTCCTCTAAAGCTTCTGTGGGTAGACTTCCACCCCACTTCTTCACTTGGGCCATCCTGGACTGACTTCCGTGTCGCCTGAGACCTTCATTCTAGCAGGTGGTCACCTCAGCGTAAGGCTCCCTCCTGGAGATGGCAGGGAATTTTCCAGATCCAAAATTGGCATCAGGACTGACTAGAAGCACAATAGGTCCTCACAGGATTTGGTACTCAAGGTCACTACATATTTTAGGAGCAGTGCCTAGATTATTTGTCAATTTCAAATTCCTTCACCCATGCTTCAACCTAGTTGTACTTCTGCCTCTTTAGGGCCCGAATTGCCTCCTTTCTCGGGCCAACATGGTGGTGTGTACCAATTACAAAACTGGCATTTCCTCTGCTAGTAGCAAATTCTAGGATGATGTTAACCCACCCAATTACAGGGGCTGCAGCCTCCAGTTTCATAGCTAGCTGGGATGTCCCCCATGGTGGGTCCCTGCCACTGATGCATTCGACATGTGCTTGATACTGGGCACTCAGCTCCGGGATTCCTGACACTGCTGGCATTGGGACAGTTGCCTTCCTCCAGGCACACCTGCCCAGGTTAGACATCAAATCTCTTCTGACCTTATCTTTGACACAAGCTGCTGCTTCCCTACCAAGCGACGGCAATGCAACGAGGCTCTCTGCTGCAAGGGCTGCTCACATACTGACCCGACTTGATGAAACTTTTCCCCAGTGAAACTTCTACCAGCTATGCCTCTGTAGACCCAGAGGCACCCATAGTCAAGACAGCTGCCAGGAGCCGGTCCATGCTTGCTGTTTCAAGGGACCTGGCATATATGGCATACTGTTCTTAATATGTTTGCTCACCTTCTTGGCACTATGTGTTTTAACCAAGGTCTCTGAGAAAGGTTGTTTCCCCAGGTAGGGATTTTCCCCTGAAGTTAGGGAGGGAATAAAACCTCTTAACTAGTGCCAGGTGGGTAATTAATCACTTTAACTACGAACAATCATGCTTAAGCTACATAATCTTTACTCCCTGGAATGGAGATAAGAAACGCCCTAACCTTTGTAATAGAGATTGATAGGATTGAATCAACTGGTATAAATACAGATGTAATAAGACAGCAACACACAGAACTTAGAATACGGAACCAAGAGAGACAGAACCTAGGCACAGAACCTACACAGAACGTTCTCTAGAGACAGAAGAACTTCGCTGGAGAGAACATGGCAAAAGATCCTGGACAGAAACTGGCCTCAGAACCTAGCAAGAGAACATGGCAAAAGATCCTGGACTGAACCTGACTACAGAAATGGGCAAGAGAACCTGACTAGAACCTGGTGACTGAACCTGGCTGGAGAACCTGACAGCCATGACTCCAGCTGTTCCCAGTTAACCACCAAACCAAGATTGAAAAGGAGTGTGGTTTTTGCATGAATATTGACGATTATGTTTTGTTTTGTTTTTTTTAGTTATGCTTTCTTCTTTCCTGCTGTGACCCAGCTGTAACAGTCAGAGGAGCATACGTAACCAATGTCAACATAACTAACAAATGGTCAACAAATGGTTGATCGAAACTTCCCTGAGTTTGGTGTGTTATAACAAGATAGGACAAACTTGAGGAAAGCACTTTTGGATATAAGATACTATTTAGAGCTTCCTGTATCCACATATTTTCCCATACTGTGGGATTTTTACTCCACCTCACCACTTGCCAGGATTGGCACTACTCATCATCTATCAAATTCAGACAAAGCCAAGCCATGAGCAAAGATGCACATGTCTGTTGGAAAGGTTGGCCTCATTCTAATTTTGGCCACAGGCTGACTCCTCTGTGTGTAGAATGCTCCTAAATTAGGTGCTTGAGGTAAAGGTAGTGCCAACAGCGTATTATAAAATGAGAAAACACATACAATGGACTCTGAAGGATACCAGAGCATAGACACTGACTAAAACTTTTCTTTGTAAATATTTTCTTTATAGTTAGTCACTAAAAATTATAGAGCTTCAGTCACCAAAAATGTATTTCTTATCCATAATCACTAAAACCAGAAATGTAACTTGATTATGAACTTGAAACAGAACATTTTTATTCTGGTTTTCTTCATGGGAATTGCCTGACTTTGGTAGAGTAGAAACAGAAAGTTAGAAACTTATGAAAAAGAACCAAAGAAGCCTGATGCACCAAGCACCCATTACAATGTTTGATAAATAAAATTTCATTTATAAAATTGAAACTATCTAAAGAGCATTGCATGTTAGCTTTGTAGAGAACTGGGCTATATCTGAGTTAACATTCTGTCTGCTCAAAAGCTTTCTAAAATATCTGGCCAAATACATTCATTCTCCACACAGGAGTGGTTTCAGATGCACACATGAGATCACAGTTCCAGGCCACACACACCTGCTCTCAACGCACTTGTATGTTCCCTGGCTTGGTCACCAGTGGCCACACCTATTCAAGAGGCATTATAGACAGCAGAAAGGTGCCTATTGCAGGTGCCATCTTCTGTGGCCTTTTCACACTAATATGCTGCACTGCTAATGTAGAAAAGTTTGCCATGCAAAATGAATAAAGTCCTCCTTTTAAGGAATACAAATTGGAAGATTAGGAAGGGGAATTTAAAACATACTAAGATCCCACTTCATGGAATTTTCACACATCATATTTCCTTAGTACAAAAATCTGTATTTGGGAGAGAGGGAGAAGATGGCAGCTAAATAGGCAGAACTTTCTTGCACTGCCTCCCAGGGCCAGACCGGAAATAAAACTAAGTTGGGCAGCGTTCACCTGGAATTACTAACCGGGGTCCACCTGAGGAGGAGACTTACAACAGGAAGGACGGAAAACACCTGAGGCTGGTAGAAGGGCAAGGTCATGAGAGGCCTAACTTCACAGGTGGCAGACGGAGCGGGAGGAGGATCTCTGGGCTGCAGGGGCTAGTTCTCCCTGAGAGGACTGAGGCCCGGACCCCAGGCTGTGCCCCACGTAACATGCAGCCATGAAAGGCGGCAGGGCTTCCCGCTGCCAAGGACACTGAAACAGGTTAGAGATAAAGCCACAGTTTTGTTTAAAAACAACACAGAGCCCAGGATGTTCATTTGCAGCTAATCAATCACCTGAGGCTTTGGTGGAGGGAGGGCAGTGTGGGCCATTTTTCCTCAGAGGCACTGACCCCTCTCCGAAACCACAGCTCAGGAAAAGGAAAATACCTCGCCCTAGGGATACAGCCCACCCTCCTCCCCTCCACTCCCCCACCCACCCACCCCCGCCCTCAGGAGCCCTGCCCTCCACACCCTGCCTCTCAGCCCTTGCAGAGGAGACAGCAGCAGAGGCCACGCGTGTGGGTGTGCACAGTCTCAGCGAGCATCAGTGACTGGCTTGGAAGAGGGGCCATCTGAGCCCACTGTCCTGGGAAGCTGATTGGTGCTTCCACCTACAGAGCTGATAGAAACCCCCAGTTTCCAGCGGATCCCACTGGGCTGCACTGGAGGGTCTCCATCCAGCAGAGGGCAGGGAAATATTCTGGGTCCCCCTCAGAGAAGGAGCTCTGGGACCTGGGACGGGGAAACTCACCAACACTTTCCCCCTCACGGGAGAATGGAGGTCTTATGCTCCCCATTCCACCTCAAGCCCTTCCAGAAACAGGCATTTTAGTGATTAAGATTGATAGACAGCTGGCTGGCAGGCGGGGGAGGCGGAGCCTGGGGAACCTGGGGAACCTGGGGAAGTTTGCTGACCCATTCCTGGGCCCCGTGCTGCTAACAAACTGGCCTTAGATGGCAGCGTGCCCCCTCCTGGGAGCAGCCAACCCCTGTGGAGACAGACACAGACTGTGAGTCACTTGAAGCTTCAAACAGGTTGCGGAGAGCCAAAGAGGACACTTTCTGACAGTGGCTGGCACCTACGTACCTCCCAGGAGGCCTGGAGTTGGCAGACAGAACAGTCAGCCTCAGTCAACAGAAGAGCAGGAGCCAAAGGGAGCTCCCAGGAGGCACTAAACTCTGAGATGACGTCACTTCAGGTTTTTTTTGCATTATCTTCTTTATACTTCTTCTTTATTGAATTGTTCCACTTATAATTGGAATCTAAAGAATACTGTAAGACAAAGAGACACATAAGAGAGAAAAAAAACACAGCAAAAACAAATATGCAGCTGATATTGGTTGAGTAAATGAGTCCTCCATATAACAGAATACTGTATTGTCACAGTTTTTAATGCATTAAGAACTATACTAAATCCTATTGAAAATCTTCACAAAAGAGTATCAAGCGAAAATAATAAGTTATGGAACATACCTGGTTGAACACATTTTCATAAAAATATGTTTATTCATGCAAAATCTGGATAGATAGATATCTATATATAATAATAATGGTAGTTACCTTTATCTTTATTTTTTAATATCTTTTAAAAATCTTTATTGTTGAAAATATTATATATGCCCCCATTTTCTCCCCCATTGAGCTCTTCTAACCCATCCCAACCCCCACCCCTGGCCTTCACCACCCTATTGTCTGTGTCCATGGGTTATGCATATATGCATACAAGTTCTTTGGTTAATTACCTCCCACCCACCCACCCTCCCCCAGGTGATTACCTTTAAATGGTGAGGGTTAATTTTTTTCTTTATTACTCCTATTTTTTCTACAATTGACTTGGATTGATTATATAATAATTATGCAAGTACAGTAGAAAGTATATTCTTATCGTCTCAGCCTCCAGTCAATGAAATGACTAGGAGAAATGAAAGTAGGTTCATAGCATCCTAGAGTGGCTTCATGGCCACTTTCTAATTGTTGCCTAAACTCTCAGCTTTCTTGCTTGGGAAATTTCTATTCTACGTTAATGCCAGATGGTTTGATGAAAAACCTGTGTTGGCCTTAGCTTTTACTATGAGTGAAATGGGCTCGTTTTACCGTATAATTTGAATGAGATTCACAATCTAATATGAGTGCTTATAAGAATGACATGAGGTTATGTGAACAAAAACTGCATCAAAATGGTTTACATGTTTTATTTATTCACTGCTGTTTTTAACCATAAATGACCAGAGACCAGGAAGAGAAGCCATGTCCTAGCTCAAACCATAAATGGCTGAAGTGTGGCATATTCTGTACTCTGTGTCCATTAGTGAGAGGGTTAACTTGAAACGCAGGCAGATAGGGCAGGGATCCAGTGGAAAACAAAGGCAGGTGGAACATAGGCTGGGGCAGACATGGCAGTTTGAGCAGCCTAATCACAGAAACCAACCAAGCAGAAATTATAAAATGTTTTTGGACACAGAGCAGGAGGCATGGGGAACCAAGGGAGGACCTTCAGCAGCGCAGTGCATGAATGCATAGAAACAGAGAAAGGACACACAGAAACAGGGCAAGTTCAGGTCTGTTGCTGGGCAAGAACAATGAGGGAATCAACCAGGTAACGACTCGGATAGACACAGAAGCAGCAGGCTTGTAGCAAATATATGCCCCTGGACTATGGAGCTTTAAGGGAGGGCACCCATTATTGGGCGCCCCCTCCTTGTGAGGGGGGTCTGAATCTGCTTGTAAAAATTTTCCACACTTTTGCTTAAATCTTCTGGTGGCTGGTTTGGCTCAGTGGACAGAGCATCAGCCTGCAGACTGAAGGATCCCAGGTTTGATTCCGGTCAAGGGCACACACCCAAGTTGCAGGCTCGATCCCCAGTCAGGGGCTTGCAGGAGGCAGCCAATCTATGGTTCTCTCTCATCATTGATGTCTCTATCTCTCCCTCTCCCTTCCTCTCTGAAATCAATAAAAATATATATATTTTAAAAATCTTCTGTCCATAGAGCTCATTCTTCGGGATCACAAGACACGAACCCGGGAAAAACCCTCAGCCCTGGCTCACCGTTCCAGTTATCATTAGGACTAAGACAGAACTGTGTTCTTCTAATAGTTAATTTTGTGTACCTCTTTGTTAAATTATCAAGGTATTAGGAGATTAAAACTAGTACTTGAGTCTTTCTGACACATTGCTCTACAAACCACCTTTAACTTTTAATAGAATTTGTTTTACTGTAAGAGAAAGTTTGCTCTGTAACTGTTGACTTGTTTCAGGTTTTTCTTCACAAGAGATTGAGCTGGTAGGCTAGGAGAGCACTGGCAGTGGTTTTACCGGAGGAGAAAGATGTCTAATACTCAGAGATGCCTTTACTCAAAGGCAAGTGGCACAGGCTGCTGAAGATAAGAAAGCAAATGTGAAAGCAACGATTCTTCCATGTACTGAACGTATACTATGGGCTAAGTGCTTTAGGTAGTATCTTTAAACCTGACTATAATCCTGCTTTATAGATGAGGGAACCAGAGTATGACACAGCCCAACCCAACAAGCTGAGAAATGACAGATTTTAGATCATTTTTGTCTGATTTCAAAGTCCCGCTTTCCATGAAATTATAATACCCCTATAATTCTACCATGCCTTATAGTAATGTTTAGGCTTTTCACAGTGCCAGCATGTAATAAATACTGTGGATATTTGTTGACTGGTATGACAATCAAAAGAAGTGCTTAACATTATATTCACAGATATGACTGACTAATGGACATTTTTGCAACATACAAAAATCCAAAAGACATTTAATTGTTGTTACTATAAATGTAAATTCTATCTATTCTTTCCTGAAAGGTGTTGTGATATGAAACATTTAAACTTGCTTATTGAGAATAAAAATGTCTTCTATTCAGTTTTGATCCACTTCCAAACCAAAGGAACTTTTCACTGGGGTTTGAAACAAAGTGCTGAAATGATCCATGTCCCTTTCTAGACTGTAACCGCAGTCCCTTCATTCAGATGACCTCAAGGCCTGACCAGAGAGTACTCAGCTGCTCCTTCCGGTTACCTTTTCATGCTGGCTTGTCCTTAATATAGCTAATGCTCCCCAGATGTATCAGCTGCAAGCTCTCTTTAACCCTAGCTGGTCTCGCATGCAGCGCTTACTGCTTTTCAGAGACACAGAGGGAAAAGAAATATCTAGTAATAAAGAAAATTACAGATCATTGAAGTGTCATCAAGGCATGGCAATATACCGGCAAAGCTACCAAATGCATGTTTTTATTTTAAATGTTTTACTTTGGAAAATTTCAAAACTATATTAAGAATAATATAATGGCTCATGCGCCATTATCTAGCTTCAACAAAATCATTTCATGTACACCCTTACTCACATTCGCCTTCTCAAACTATTTTGTAGCAAATTCCAGACATTTTATTTTATGAACAAGCTAGAGGCCCAGTGGGGTCCCTCGGACTGGCCTGTGGGGATCAGGCCAAAACTGGCTCTCCGACATCCCCCGAGGGGTCCCGGATTGCAAGAGGGTGCAGGCCAGGCCAAGGGACCCCACCAGTGCATGATCAGGGTGAGGAGGGACCATGGGAGGGATCCAGGGCGTGTCCAGCTGTCTTGCCCAGTCCTGATCGAGGCTAATCGGGGGCCAGCCTGCTGGGGAGTGACTGCAGGAGGTTGGCTGGCTGGGGAGGGACCATGAGAGGGCTCCAGAGTGTGTCCAGCCTGTCTCGCCCAGTCCTCATCGGCCAGACCCCAGCAGCAAGTTAAGCTACCGGTTGGAATGTCTTCCCCCTGGTGGTCAGTGCGCATTCACAGCGACTGGTGGAAAGGTCGAACGAACAGTTGGGCATTTAGCATATTAGGCTTTTATTATATAGGATATTTCAGTATGTAACTCTAAAATAAAAGGACTCTTTCTTTTTATAAACCACAATATCATGATTGTATCTCTAAAAATTAATAATATTGAATGTCATCAAATATTGGGTCAATGTTCAAATTTCCAATTATACCTTTGTTTTTTTTAATTTCAGAGAGGAAGAGAGAGATAAAAAACATCAACGGTGAGAGAAAATCACTGATTGGCTGCCTCCTGCACACCACACACTGGGGATTGAACCTGCAACCCAGTCATGTGCTGACTGGGAATCGAACTGTGACCTCCTGGTTCACAGGTCAAAGCTCAACTACTGAGCCACACCAGCTGGACTCCAATTATATCTCTAATGACACAAATTTTTCTCATGTGAGTCAGCATCCAAACAAGGCCTACATGCAATGATTGGTTAATATAGTCCTTTTAAGTCTCTTTTCACCTTTGGCTTCTTCCTCCACCACCCACTCCCCTTTGCAAGTTATTTGCTGAAGAACTCGATTATTGGTCTCATAGGATTTTACTGATTACATGCCCGTAGTATAGATTAACATGTTCCTCTTTACTCTGAATTTTCTGTAAATTTGTCATTGAATCTAGAGGACTGACCACATTCAGGTTTGAATTTCAGAAGAGTCCTTGTTAGGAGGTGCTTTGCTCCTCCATCAGGTGAGAGCTAATGTCTGGTTATCTTTCCCTTTTTTGATATTAGCAGTAATTGAAGCTCAACTTTTAAGTTAATTAGTTCATTTTAGGCTCCAAAAGGAGGATACTCCAATGCTATAATTCTTTTTTATTTATTTGCTGAAATACCACAATAAAAAGTCCTGCTCTTATCTGCTATCTGGTTATCCAGTGGTTCTTTGTTTATGAGTTTTTAAAATTATAAATTGGTTCACTAGTGTCTTCTGATTATTTATGATTTCATTAAGAACTCATGAACTTAAACTTATTTGATATATTTTAATCTTTTGAAGGTTTCTGCCCCTTTCATTTATCTTTATATTGCCTCATCTTTGACTGACTTTGCAAGTTGATTCTAAAGTCTTTGACATAAATCTAGTAATTTTTGCTAGCTTCCTTGTTATTTATGTTACAAGAATTTCCAAGATTATCGTGTACAGTTCTTGTTCAGGACCTGGAATTTAGCCATTTCTTCAAGGAGCTCTGGTTTCTTTCAGAAGGAAATTGGATTTCAACACCAGATTCTAGGTGCTGGAGGTACTCATTGCTACTGGCTGCATCAGTATTTTTATGAATTTTCAGTTGAGGAAAATTAGAAAACAGATTTTTTTTTCAAGCAAAAAATATTCTTAATTTATTTTGATACTTCAAAGTCAGGATTAAAGGTCTTTACTTAATCTTTTCTTTCTGTTTTTCCTTTCTCCCTTGCAAAGAATCTTGCTTGTGAAGGACACTGGATAATAGGATTATGATGTCACAAAATTATATTTTAATACAAAACCGTCACTATCCCTATGTTATGATTACTAAAAACTGTTTAAAATTGTTTCCAGAATGTTTAGTCCTTAGGGCGTATATTATTAGAGATGTACAGTCAAAAGGTGTTGGTTTTTTAAGTTACTTGGGTTAGTTTCTGTGTGATTATGCCAGCAACTAGTTACCCATTTAGATTCATTTATATCTTTTTTATTTCAATTTTTAGGAATGAATTTTTTGTTATATAAGGTGCTTGCATGGTTTCAAAGTCAATTCTATAAAACAATATATATTCAAAGAAGTCTACATTCCATCCCTGTTCCTTTCTATTCACTCTGTCCCTTTAGGGGAGATGTCAACATTAGGACTGGTACATATAACCATTACACACAGTATTTCTTTCTTTATTACCATTATTTATTCACAGCTCTACAATTTAGGACCAACAGTCTTAAATTGATAAATTTCAGTCACTTTAATTGTCTGAAGGTTATTCGCTAGTAGATACCTCAGGAATAACTCATGGGATATTGAGATACAATTGACTGTTCACTTGAAAAAGTTTATTTGAACTTGGCTCAGATATTATATTTTTGGTTTAACTCAGAAGCCATAAATTGTTGCTATTGAAAATTCTTGATAATTTGAATTTATTTTATTTTATTTTTTTATTTCAGAAAGGAAGGGAGAAGGAGAAAGAGATGTAAACATCAATGCTGAGAGAAGAATCATTGATCAGCCTCCTACTCCACACCCCACACTGGGAATTGAGCCCGCAACCTGGCCATATGCCCTGACCAGGAATCAAACTGTGACATTCTGGTTCATAGGTCGACACTCAACCACTGAGCCTCAGCCAGCCAAGCCACAATTTGATTTTCTTTCAGTTTTAAGTGACTTAACTTTTTGTGTAGATGTCAAAGAAGTTACTACTCATTTTCTTTATTGACCAATAATTTCATTAGACTTTTCTCAGTGTTCTCAGTCTACTTTCCGAGGCACATAGTGTGCTTTTTCAACATCTTCTCTTAGGTATACATATTCTTAATTTTGGGAAAGTTTGTTTTTAATTGTATATATTTTTTATATTCCTCTTGTTTTATTGTTTTGGTTTTCTTTTTCAGGGACTCTTATTATACATATGTTGTTTCTTCTTTTCTATCTTCCATAATGATGGATGTATCAGAGATTTCCAGATGGCTGATATCTGAATTGCAACTACCAAAAGCCAAACTGTGAGTGAAAGGTAAAATTTTAGGAAACCAAGTCCAAGGATAGACATGATTGGCAACCTTTTGAGTTGAATGCATATTGTCTGTGATTCAGACAACTCACAGGCTGCCTGTTTCCTAGTAATCATATGTCCTCTTATTTTCATAATTGGCCAAAATAAGAAATTACATCAAATTTACAATTGCATTTGAGATTATCCAGAGTTTCCAAAATAAATTTTACAAAATAGTCCCAAGGGAAATTACTTATAATTCATGGCTAGGCAAAGCTTTGTTTTCTCTAAAAGCTGTGTTTCCTTTTCTTGATGAGAGTTAAGATAACTAGACTTTTTATTTTTCCCTGACTGCTAGGAATATAAGCCAAACTGTGGCTCAGTCTTACAATAATAAACATAATTTTTCAGAGATCCTTATCACATGCATGTATTCTTTAACTTGGTCCCAATTTTTACTTTCAAGGTTTTTAAACTTTGGAGCTAAAGGACAATATTCAGTTTACAATATTTAGTTTGAATATGCAATTTTTTGCTGAGGAAGTCTTGACAGTTTATCACATTCTGATTCTAAAATGGGCCTGTGGTACAAAAAAAGTGTTAAAACTACTGCTTGCATATTAATTATTTAATTTTATTTATAAAACAGAAGATTTTGTTCTAGTTGAAAATTTAATTCTCAGTGACATATTAAAAATTGTTTATTTTTGGTATCACACTAAGATTTTTTTAGCTTCACAAAATATAATTAATAATGAACTGATGAATTTACAGGGCAGACTCCAATCACTGAAAATTGAGTCATGCCATTTATAAGCCTAGAAGGGGAAAAATACTAAGCTCTTTTTCTACAAATATTATTTAAGAGCTGATGAAAATTCTTCACCTGACTTCACTAAATTTAGAAAGAAGGCTAACATCATATGTGATCATTCTAAATAGTATCTTCCTGGAAATAGGTTGAGACATAAACCACTTCAATAACGTTATTTATTATTTCTATATACATTAGTTTCCTTTTATTTCTTCTCCAAGTTTCTCTTCTTCTTACCATTGAATTGTGTAATGGAGCAGGGAAAAATGCCTTGCAGTCTTTTGGCGAACATTTATCCAATTGGTCATAGGCTTATCACCATTCATCAGATGCCTCTGGAAAAATGCTTCTATATACTAAATCAATAGTTAAGGTCTGCAGACTGGCCGGTGTTGCTCAGTGGTTGAGCGTCAACCTATGAACCAGGAGGTCAGGGTTTGAGATTCCTGGTCTGTACACATGCCCAGGTTTGGGGCTTGATTCCCAATGGGAGGTGGGGGGCGTGGGGGTACAGAAGGCAGCAGATTGATGATTCTTATCATTATTGTTTCTATCTTTCTCTCCCTCTCCCTTGCTCTCTAAAATCAATAAAAATATATACTTTTTAAAAAGTTAAGGTCTACAGATAGTTCCCTGGATTGATGCATAAAGACAAACTATATCGTAAGATAGAGCGTGTTATAGAGTTAAAACAAATACTAAAACTACATTAATATGCTATCTATGCCAGTAGGATGAAGAGATACAACAAGGCATGCAGTATTTCTTAAATCAAAGCTGAACAAATTTAGGAGGAAAAAATTAAGCTTGTGTTTGGAAATCCCAAGTATCTCAATTAAATGTGTAATTGAATTGATTCACTTATCTAGCATGCATTCATTTTGTATTTTGCCAATGATTTATTTTTAACTATTTGTGTCAATTCTTTTTTTTTCATTAAATTTATTGGGGTGATATTGGTTATAGAATTACAAGTTTTAAGTGTACCATTCTATGATACATCATCTGTATATTGCATTGTGTTCCCATGACCCAAAAGTCAAATCTTCTTCTGTCACCATACACTTGACCCCCTTTTCCTGTTACTACCTTCTCTTCCCTCTCCTGTTAACCACCATACTGTTGTCTACGTCTATGAGCTTTTGTTCATTTGTTGCTTTTAGTTTTATATCCCACATATGAGTGAAATCATATGGTTCTTGATTTTTTTCTGTTTGACATTTTTGCTTAGCATAATATTCTCAAGATCTATCCATAATGTTGCAAATGGCAGTATTATTTATACTTTTTTAATATTTATCTTTTCTTATGGCTGAATAGTATTCCATTGCATATATGTTCCACATCTTCTTTATGCATTACCCATCGAAAGACACTTCAGTTGTTTCCATATCTTGGCCACCATGAATAATGCTGCAAAACAGCATGTTATTGTCAGAGAAATAGACACCACAAACAATGGAACAAAACCAGCATGTGTATGGGCAAAATAATTTCCAACAATGAAGAAAAGAAGGCCTCTCCAATAAATGGTTCTGGGAAGTTGGAAAGCCCCGTGTGAAAGAATTAAACTAGACTACTGGTTGTCTCCATATACAAAAATTGACACAAAATGGAATAAAGACCTAACTGTAACACCTGAAACAATAAATTACATAGAAGAAAACATAGGTACTAAACTTAAGGACCTTGGTCTTGGAGAGTATTTTTATGAGTTTGACTCCAAAGCAAGGGAAGTAAAAGCAAAAATAAATGAATGGGACTATATCAAACTAAAAAGCTTCTATACAGCAAAGAAATCACCAACAACACTAAAAGGCAACCAACTGAATGAGAGAAGATATTTGCAAACAATTCTGACAAGGGGTTAATATCCAAAATATAAAGTCCAACTTCAGTTCTTGAAAGTCTCCCATCTCAAACAATTCGATTTTTGATCAAGTTGTTCATGGGAAATGTCTCTGTTGTTGAACAAAACTTCGGTTCTCAACCAACAACCCTTTCATGCTGATACCTGTGTGATCAGTGAAGACAAACAAAGGAGAGAATGGGTGAGTATGGGTCAGTTTACCCTTAAACCTCCTATGGTTAACATCTCAGGAAATTGTGCTGTGAATATTTTCCTGTGTTTTTGTTTGTTTTTTATTTTGGGGATCTGTAATGGATTAATTCAATTTACATTATTTCCAATGGGAAAAAAGTGATTCTGTTTTCAAATGGTCTCCTGGATTGAATTGTTTAAGAACTGAGGTTCCACTGTATAAAGGACTCACATTCAAAACCAAACAAACAATCCAATTTAAAAAATGGGCAGAGGACCTGAACAGACACTTCTCCCAAGGAGACATACAAATGGCCATCAGATACAGTGGGGCCTTGACTTATGAGTTTAATACGTTCTGAGACCGAGCTTGTTAAGGAGCTCATTAACTCAAATTACTCTATCAACTCAATGCAAAAAATCCGCCAAGAGAAAGCTGGTATCTCAAAAAACTCGTTAGTCGGGACACTCTTAAGTCAAGGCCCCACTGAAAAGGTGCTCAGCTTCACTAGTTATTAGTGAAATGTAAATCACAACTACAATTAGATACCACTTCACACCTGTTAGAATGGCTATATCAACAAGATAAGTAATAACAGATGTTGGAGAGGTTGTGGCAAAAAAGGAACCCTCGTTCACTGCTGGTGGGAATGTAAACTGGTACAGCCACTATGGAAAACTGTATGAAGGTTGCTCAAAAAAATTAAGAATAAAGTTACCATATGACCCAACCATATTCTTCTGGGTATCTACCTGAAAATATTGAAAACATTTATTCACAAAATTATATGTATTCCTATGTTCATTGCAGCATTATCTGTGTCAAATTTTTATGTCTTTTTCTAGCATACAGTAAGTTTATAATCTGTGGACACTAGATTGTTATTTAAATAAAAAGAACTTTGTTCACTTGAGAAATAAAATTATCTTATTTTGAACCTATTGGAAATATGGTTGTAATTTACATTCTCCTTGCAAGTCTAAGAAGTCAGCTCTGAATAATTTGTTCCTGTTTTGCTATTCTTAGTGCAATTAGATTAAACAGTTTAAAACGTATAGACTTACACTTGACTTGACATTTTAAACTATTTAGAAAATGGCTGATGATTAAATATTGAATAACAGTAATATACATAATTTTCCATGAAATGAATAAAAACTTTTAGTGAAATTTCCCAAATCATTTGCACTTTAAGCAAATGATTACACAATTTTGGTCTGTTGAGTTATTCAATCAACAAAGAAAAGTAGTTAACTGGCAGTTTGACAGACCTGAGGTAGGAGAAAGATTTTGAGGTTGGAATTTGTTTACATGCACGTTTTTATAAATTGTGGAGTTAGCTTCGCGGCCTAAGGTGGATTCTGACACTGACGCTTTTCTTTCTTTCTGCCGATTCAATTCACAGGGACAGTGGCACTTAAGGAGCCAAATGGTTAGGTTCAAGCAGTTATTAAGATAAGCAAAGTCTCACTCGTTTCTGTGGTCAGACATGCGTTTTTAATTATGGGAGAGGTAGGTAAGCACTGATGCTCTGGTTAGATAGAAACTGGCATACTTTTTTTTCTAAGCTCATTAGAGATTATAGCTTGCCAGTTTACACATATACACACACTCAAGAGGTCTAAAATAAAGTCTAGTTCCATATTTTTTGTTTCTATATTCTACTGATCATTTTCTAAAGGGATAAATACAGCTTCAACTGTAATCCTAGATTTAAAAAGCAAAAAGTGAAAGAAAAAAAAAAAGAGAGAGAGAGAGAAACAAAAATTGACCAGCTTTCAGTTCACATTCTCTCACACCCACTCTCTAACCTCTAGGTCTCACTGGGGCCATATTACTCAGTTATTTACCCCTAAACCACACAATCCCATTTCTTGACCACGTCTTATTTTCCCTAACTGTACTCCAACACTTGCTAAAACAAAGGACTCAAACTGCATCAGAGAAAACCCCACAAAAATTTTTGTTTATCTTTCTTTCCACCCCACCTTTCATCAAATGAATTCCTTAGAAGTCACATCATGATTAATAATGCTGATTTTCAGTAGAATCGTTCTACTAATTTAACAAAAATCAGAATCGTAAAGACAGAGGATTAAACATCATTCAAATACTGTTATTTCTTCTGCATTTTATCCTATGGCTGTAAAAAACCAAGAGTGATTTCTAGTAATCTGGCATCACTACATATGAAGCACATCAGAGAAAATTTAATTTAATAAACAACTCATTTTACAGTAGCCTCACTCTTCTTACTATGGATGTTACTTTTCAATAATTTTTAACCTCAATCTCCAGTAACCTCAATTTAAACTTACGTTCTTACTAAATAGACTTTGGATGACTTTTCATTTCTGTTTTCTACTTCTCTATATTTTCTGTAAGTCCCACTATCAAAATATAAGCGTGCAAAATATAAGAATGCAAAACCTTATTTTCAAAAGGTTTTGTGACATAATCACCTCTTTAAACTGCAGAAATAACCAGGAAATATATTCTATGCCAGATTGCTTCTGAGTAACCACATACATGCACAACCAACCATCATGGAAGGGAGACTCAGGATCCTGGAGACAACAGGTTACCTGTGGCTACAGACACCATTTTAAAGATCAGACCAGCTCTGAGCTGCTATAGCCAAGCTATTAAAAATACATCAGTTCTATAGGTTTCACCTGCCATGTAGGGTTGTTTATATAGTTTTGTGTAAAAGACAGCAGTGGGAAACAACTAAACTATTATAATGGCTAAAATTAAAAGCAACAGCAGACACTTGCCAATATAACGCATGCTTATTCCCATCTTGGTATCTGTTTCCTGGAGGACTAAAAGGTGGATTTTACTGTAGGTAAACTATAGCTAAAAAAGGCATAATGCCTTTTATATAGTAACAGTTTCATAAAATGCTATTTTTGATAGACCTCAAAAGCCAGAAGTGTTGCTCCTAGGCAAAAATAACAATGAACATGATTAAGTAACAGTGAGCATGATTTACTTTTACAGCTTTAGTTAAGTAGTTGCTTAAGAATTTCAGTGTTATATTTGAATTAACTTTAAGCACTCTTTTGCCAAATTAAAGAGCTTAAGAATTTTCAATAAAGATTCAGCAGATTGATGAATTTAATAATTTAATAAAGCTTTAATGGTTTAAAATGTAATTATTTAAATAAAAATTTATGTGCGTGTGTGTGTGTGTGTGTGTGTGTGTGTGTGTGTCCCTCAGCTGACCTGAACTCTGTCCAATCCAGGAGCCCTCAGGGGATGTCCTACTGATGGCTTAGGCCCGCTCCCCGTGGTTCTCTGCTCTCTGCGGGGCCTGCCTGCTCCACCCTGCAAGGATTGCCAAAGCAGGCCATGCTGGGAGCTGCCTCTTCCCTGCTGTCAGTCTCCATGAAGGTGATGAGGTTACTTTGCATACTCACTCCTGATTGGCTGGTAGGCATTGCAAAGGTATGGTCAATTTGCATCTTTCTCTTTTATTAGTGTAGGGAGATATATATATATATATATATATATATATATATATATATATATATATATATATATATATATTTCAGAGAGGAAGGAATTGGGATAGAGAGAAAAACATCAATGATGAGAGAGAATCATTAATTGGTTGCCTCCTGTATGCCCCACACTGGGGAACAAGCCTGCAACCCAGGCAAGTGCCCTGACCGGGGATCGAGCCATGGCCTCCTGGTTCATAAGTCGACACTCAACCATTGAGCCATGCCGGCTGATCTAATAGCTCAATTTTGAAAATGAAATGTATTTTAACAAATATGCCTTTATAATGATTCAAAGTGTGTGTATATACACTTTGGGGGACACCCTATATTTTTGTTGTAATAAGTGAGTGAAACAATGTAGGGAAGTTCAAAAATGTGCAAAGTTTGTCCTGGCTAGGGTGGCTCAGTTGAATGGTAGCAGGTTTAATTCTAGGTCAGGTCACATACCAGGTTGCAGGTTTGATCCCCGGTCAGGGCATGTACAGGAGGCAACTGATCAGTGTTTCTCTCTCTCTCGCTCTCTTGCTCTCTCACTCTCTCACTCTCTTTCTCTCCCTTTCTGCTTCTAAAATCAATGAAAAACATATCCTTGGGTGAGGAGTAAAAATAAGTCAGCACAGCTAGCAATCACCTACCACAGCAGCACAAATCTTATTAACCCACCCCACTCTGACGTCAGCCCCTGAAAGTCTTATTGTGCATCTTTCTATGCCCTTATTTTTGCTCATACAAACACATATGTGTGTTACATGCTAGTTGAGTTGACTCCAATTCCTGGCTATCCTATGAGTGACCACGATAGTCTTACTCAACTCCTATAGACTCATGACTAAGGCTTCTTTTATGCAGTCAGTCCATCTCATACTTGATCTTGCTCTTTTCCTGCTGCCTTCTACCTTTCCAAGCACTATTGTCTTTTCCAAAGAACCCTGCCTTCTCATGATGCGCTCAAAGTAGGCAATGGCCACCAGGTATCAAAGTTTTGGTTTTGTCATTTTTACTTCCAGAAATATTTCAGGTTTAATTTGCTCTGGAACAACTTGTTTCTATTTCTGGCAGTCCAGGGTATCTCTAGAGCTTCCCTCCAACACCGTATTTCTAATGAATCCATTTTTGTCTCATTAGCCTTCTTCACTATCCAACTTTTGCACCGATAGCAGTAATCAGGAATACAAGGGTGTGGATGATCTTAACCTGGGTCTCTAATGACACATTTTTTGCTCTTGGAGATATTTCCTTATTCTCCCATTGCCACCCTTCGAAGTCTTAGTCTTCTCTTGATATCTTGGCTGCAGTCTGCATTCAAATTGATGACAGAACCGAAGTAAGTAAAATCATTAACAATTTCAATGTCTTCATTATCTATGTCGTGTATTTCTTCTATAGTTATGATTGTTGTCTTCTTATGTTCAAGCGCAGTCCTGCTTTGGCAGTTTCTTCTTTCACTTTCATCAGAAGTCATTTCAAATCGTTATTATTTTCACCAGTAAGATACTACTATCTGCATATCTTAACTCAATGATATTTCTTCCACCAGTATATACACATAGCCCCACACATATAGTGATAGATATATCTACACAGAGTGTGGTTTATTTCCTTTATCCTGAAAGAGAATCATGATACCCATAAATAGATACTTACTGTTTTCTATAAATTAGCAGGTAGAGATCCACCTTGTTTGAATTTCTGTAAACATACATATGCACATACAAAGCATGTCATACTATTATGTATTCCTTATTAGTAGTCTTCTTCAGACTTTGATTTTCTACATACCTCACTTCCCACTCTATTTCTTGCACTCATTGACCCTACCCTGCCCCTACATTATGTATCCTTTGTAATTTCATATACATACACATTCCACATACATTTTTGTCATTGTTTACTTTACAAAAGTGGAATATTAAATACTCTCCCCTACAGGTCATTTTTCTCATTCAACACATTTTGAAATACCACAAGTCCCAAGGCAGTTCCCATAGCTTCATTATTCTTTAATAAAAGCTGTTAATCTTGCATAATATTCACACATAATTCATTTGACCATTTTCCATTAGGATGGCATTCATCTTGCTTACACTTTATTTTTGCACGCTTTAAACAATACTGTAATAATTTTATGTTTCATATATTTCTCTTTATATATTCTGATACCCTAATACCCATAGGATACAGTCCCTGAAGCTAGACCATTGGGCTGAGTGTATGCAAATTTCTAATTTTAACAAACAATCGTATGGCATTTCTCTGAGTAATAGCCACTTGGTTGCCTTTGTTTTTGGCACAGTGATGGGAGCATGTTATGGTCACAGTAGCTTGATAAGTGACCTTCCCATCATTTTCATTTTGTGGCTCTAGGTCAGACACCCATATTGTGACTTGGTTGGTGTGGAGGCTGATGTTTTATTGTATTTTTAGGATATTTAGTCTATTTAGAAAGTTTACACAATTTTGGTTCCAGTGACTAAAGTGACTTGGACTAAAAATAAGATTGGTTTTTACAAAAATAAACCCTTCTAGCATTAGATGATGGCAGTGTGTGCCAGTGATCCTTCAGAGTTCTTAGATTTGGTGCTTAAGATTGTAAATAGGAGTGCTCAGGGATGAGAGAAAATACTTTATGTCTGTTATTTGTAAGAACAGAATGTTCCTGAAAGACAAAATGAAAAATGTGTATTTTATCATGCTGCTTGGTCTAGAGTAGAGGTGGGAAGTAAGTTTCTTTTATTTTGCCAACTCTGAAGAATTGATAGTGGCTTCCAGGAGTGCTCCGTGGAAAGAATTGGGATAGAGAGTTGGTACTCTGCTAGAAAAGATGCTAAATGTTAGTGATACTGGCAAGGATTGAGTGTGAGAGGAGAGGCAGGACGTGTAACATAGTGGATATTTCTATACTAACAGGAGGTGACAGGGGCATGGTCGAATACTCTATTCCTAGCTGGTATTTCCTGGGTAGTTTATACCATACTTCGAATCTACTGTCAGGAATCCCCTGTGGCCTGATTTTCAAAAATAAATTATAACATCTATATAAAATGCACTTTCACAGCTATTACACACATATGTGTCTATGCTTCTTAAGCACAGTGAAAAAATTTTAATTAATTAATATAATTAAATACTTTAAGAATTTTAATTCATTTTGATTAATTTTAATGTTTAGGAATTGTCCTTAAATATCTAGTTAAAATGAAAGCATATTTTGCTTAGTAGTTAAATAATATGTTAGCAATATATTTTGATGAGCTTTTAGTGAGGATTAAAATTACTGGAGAAGTATAAAGAAATTTACATAGATGAACAAAATGAATTCTACATTCAGAGTCTGAAAACCAACAAACACCTTTCCTGACTAAATGTGTATATATCTGGGTGATATGAAGTTTTAGACACTTCTCAGCTTATTACAAATTGTTTTTAAAAGATTTATATTCATGTTGTAAAGATACCTGTTCCTGACTTTTTAAAAAATGGAGGTTTTAGTTTTTCTTACTGGTCTGCAGGGTTTATTTATATATTCTGGATACTAATCCATTGTAGTTGTATGAATTCAACTATATTCCTCTAGTTTGAGAATTATATTTTTCATTTTATTTATGGTGACTTTTAAGGAAGTTATTTTTTGTTTTTTGGAATGTTACAGAATTATTATTATCATTTTACAATTTATCTTTATTACTAAAAGTATTCCAGATGTCCCCTTTTCCCTCCCATTAACCCTTTCCTCCCCTCTTGCACCCCACTCCAGGCCTTCACCACACTATTGTCTGTGTCCATGGGTTATGCATATATGCATACAAGTTCTTTGGTTAATCTCTTCCTGCCCATCCATCCCCTTCCCTCTGAGATTCGTCAGTCTTGCATGCTTCCATGTCTCTGGTTCTATTTTGTTTGTCAGTTTATTTTGTTCATTAGATTCCATATGTAAGTGACACATATGATATTTGTCTTTCTCTGACTGGCTTATTTCACTTAATATAATAATCTCCAGGTCATTCCATGTTGTCTCAAAGAGTAATAGATCCTTCTTTTTTATAACTGCATAGTGTTCCATTGTATAAATGTACCACACCTTTTTTATCCACTCATCTACTGATGAGCACTTGAGCAGATCTTAGTTGCTATGAACATACGCATACATATATTCTTTCTGGTTGGTGTTTCAAGATTCTTAGGATATATTCCTAGATGTGAGATCACTGAATCAAATTTTTAATTTCTTGAGTAAACTGTACACTTTTTTCCATAGTGGTTTACCAGATGGCATACTTCACAGATCTAGAACAAATACTCCAAAAATTTATATAGAATCAAAAAGACCCCGAATAACTGCAGCAATCTTGAAAAAGAAGAACAAAGTTGGAGGGATCACAATACCAGATATCAAACCATACTACAAAGCCATTGTAATCAAAACAGCCTGGAACTGGCACAAGTATAAGCACATAGATCAATGAAACAGAACAGAGAACCCAGAAATTGACCCGAGCCACTATGCTCAATTAATATTTGACAAAGGAGGCAAGAGCATACAATGGGTTTGACAGTGTTTTCAATAAATGGTGTTGGGAAAATTGGACAGATACAAGCAAAAAAAATGAAACTAGACCACCAACTTACACCATACACAAAAACAAACTGAAAACGGATAAAAGGTTTAAATGTCAGTCATGAAACCATAAAAATCCTAGAAGAAAACATAGGCAGTAATATCTCAGACATCTCACATAGCAGTATTTTCACTGATACATCCAAGGAAAACAAAGGAAAAAATTAACAAATGGGACTACATCAAACTAAAAAGCTTCTGCACAGCAAAAGACACCGTCAACAAAATGAAAAGGGAACCTACTCCATTGGAAACATATTTTTCAATGATACACCTGGTAAGGGTATAATTTCCAAATATACAAAGATCTCATGTACTTCAACACAAGAAAGACAAACAATACATTTTAAAAAATGGGTAGAGGACCTGAATAAACACTTCTCTCAAGAAGATACACAAATGACCAAGAGACATATGAAAAAAATGCTCAAAGTCACTAATCATCAGAGAAATGCAAACTAAAATCACAATGAGTTACCACCTCCAACTCCTGTCAGAATGGCTACCATCAATAAATCAACAAACACGCCGAGACTGGTTTGGCTCAGTGGATAGAGCATCGGCCTGCAGACTGAAGGGTCCCAGGTTCGATTCCGGTCGGGGGCATGTGCCTGGGTTGCGGGCACATCCCCAGTGGGAGATGTGCAGGAGGCAGCTGATCAATGTTTCTCTCTCATCGATGTTTCTGGCTCTCTATCTCTCTCCCTTCCTCTCTGTAAGAAATCAATAAAATATATATTTAAAAAAAAATAAATCAACAAACAAGTGCTGGTGAGGATATGGAGAGAAGGGAACCCTAGTATACTGCTGATGGGAATGCAGATTGGTACAAGACAAGAAGTTTTCAATTTTAACATATCAAACTTATTAATCACTTCCTTATGGTTTATGCTTGTTGTGTGACTTGTTTAGAATATTCTTCCCTACCCTGATGTCATAAAGATATTCTCCTGAACTCTCCCACTGGGGTAGGTATTATACTACAGATCAAGAAATATATGTGAAGATTATGCTAGCTGCTAAGTATACGGTTTCAATTTGAAATTCAAGGCTAAGAAAATGACCACTGACTGGAATCACAGACTTAGTGGATACTCTGTGAAATGTACCTGGGTCAAGATGCCTTTTATTACTTCACTTTTACATGCCCTCATCCTAAAAGGGGGACCATTTTCCTCTTTGGGTCAAGTTGGTCCCTGTGCCCAACCACCCTCAATATGTTTGGGTTTTCCCTTTGCCCCACTGGTCAATGGCTTTTATATCCTTTGAGAAAGGGCTAGGAAAATTACCACGAGTTCTGGGAAGTTGTAGGATCCTATCTTCTTGTCACCGAGCCTCTGCTTAAACCCAGTGGATCCGAGCCAGGAAAGTAAGTGTTCATCTCTTGGGCTCCTTGGAAGATTGTATTCTGTTAATACCTCCAGAGCTGCTCCTGCCTGTCACGCTAACCTGCCATAGCTGTGCTCACCTCCGATCCGATAGTTAGATTTAACCCCCTGCCCTCTGTTATTTTGGGACCATCCCCTCTCTATCTATGAGCTCAATTCCAATGACAGTTCCACGCTGAGAGAAAAAGTTTCTCAGTGATGCTGCTGCCTGTGTCCCCAACACATTCTTTTTATTGTCCTAATAAATGGAGTGTCCTCCAGGCTCTCCTGTAGAATATAGTCAGCAAATAAGTTTTTTGACCTGATATGCTATATTCACATGTGAATGTGTACTTCTGTGAACTTTTTGGTCCTTTCCTCCACTCCCTGCTGTAGCAATTTTGGTAGTTCTGTTTCACTGAGTGGGTGCTATTGTTTTTGCCAGGCATCCAAGAATGATCCTAGTAGTGTGTTAACATTGTCCCTTTGCTAAGGGATTAGACCATGTAAGGTAGAAATGTGCTTCCAAATTTTTTAAAAAAACACTCATCCAATTTTATGACCTGACCCTTAACCCAACACCTTCAAAAACTAGTTCCATGTCCTCTACCACTTCTTAAAGATAGACGTGAGTAGATCCTGTTGCTCCAGACTGCCCTCTACAGCCACTTTGGGATTTTTGTTGGAAGTTCACAGAATCTAGAGTTTAAAATAGGCGAAATTGAGTCTTTACAGTAGTGGTTCTCAACCTTCCTAATGCCGCAACTCTTTAATACAGTTCCTCATGTTGTGGTGAGCCCCAATTTCATTGTTACAAATTGAACATAATTAAAGCATAGTGATTAATCACAAAAACAATATGTAATTATATATGTGTTTTCCGATGGTCTTAGGCAAACCCGGTGAAAGGGTCTTTCAACCCCCAAAGGGGGGACAGAAACAGATTATTTCCCTCCACTTGTCTAAGTAATTCTTAATTGGCTTTACCAAAATCTCATAATTTGCTCTATTAAAGGTTTGAATGCATTTTGATAGGACTCTCCCTAGGTATGTCTATATTTTAGTTGCGCACTGAAAATATTTTGTTCCTGATATAGAAATACAACTGATTTTTATGTATTGATTTTATATAAAAAATTTGCCAATTTCTCATAGATTTTGTTCATTGATGAAAACTATACCTGCAAAAATGAAACTTTTTCTTTCCTATTGCCTTCTTTTTTCTACTCCATTGTCTCCATCGTACCAGCTAGATCTCACAGCCAATGGTTGAATAGAAGTGCTCTTAAAGGAAATGCCTTTAACATTACATCTTTAAGTTTGATGTTTACTATACATTTTTTGTTTGTGTCTTTTTATTTGTCTTTTATAAAATTAATGAATTTTCATGCTTTTCCTAATTTGATAAAATATTTTTAAAATCATACATGAATACTGAATTTTAAAAGATGCTTTTTTTTGCATCTATTAAGGTAATCATGTGTCATTCTCCCTTTAATAATGTGATAAATTATATCAATTGATTTTCTATTGTTAAACCAACATTGCGTTTCTAGGATAAACTTAATCATACTCAAGATGTATTGATTTCTTAAATATTTCTGTATACAGATGGCTAGTATTTTATTTGATTGCTAATATTTTGCATTTTTGTTCAAGAGTGTAGTTATGTAATTTTTATTTATTTGAGTATTCTGGTCAGGTTTGAACATCAAAATTCTCTATTCTCTTGAAAGAGTTTTATAAAAAACTGAAATTCTTTTTTCCTTGAATGTGTGGTAGAATTACTTTGTGAAGTTGTCTGGGTCTGATGTTTCCTTTGTGGGAAAATTGTTATTGACTTTGAATCATCTTTACTCAAGGAAAATATGTATTTCTTGGTATTTTCTGAGACACCAATTCCCTGTCAGGTGAATCATAGTACTTTTACTTTACCAAATTATACCAGCATCATTATCTATGAGGAAGGATATACTTACTGAATTACTACCAACAGTGGCTGGAGATTACTGAATATTCTGTTTCTATAGCAGAATTCCTGGCATCTCATCACAAATAACTTCACAATTTACATATAAGTAACAAAAAAAACATCAGTGTAGTGTACATATTTTAGAAATCTAGATTTGGAAAGTGGTGATCCTATATAATAAAAGGGTAATATGCAAATTGATCCTAACAGCAGAACGACCGGGAATGACTGGTCACTATGACACACACTGACCACCAGGGGGCAGACGCTCAATGCAGGAGTTGCCCTCTGGTGGTCACTGTGCTCCCACAGGGGGAGCTCTGCTCAGCCACAAGCCAGGCAGATGGCTGCCAGTAGAGCGATGGTGGCGGGAGCCTCTCCTGCCTCCTCAGCAGCGCTAAGGATGTCTGACTACAGCTTAGGCCTGCTCCCCACTGGCAAGTGGACATCCCGGGCTGCCAGAGGGATGTCTGACTGCCAGCTTAGGCCCAATCCCCCGGGGAGTGGGCCTAAGCCAGCAAGTGGACATCCCCCAAGGGGTCCCAGACTGCGAGAGGGCACAGGCTGGGCTGAGGGAACCCCCCACCCCAAGTGCACAAATTTTTGTGCACTGGGCCTCTAGTATTAAAATAAAAGATAAATTTCCTGAGTGGCAAAACTGGTGTGGCATTTATGTTTATTTAGACCAATTTTCAATCATTATTATTTGTACACTAGAGGTCTTGGTGCATGAATTTGTGACAAGTGGGCTTCTTTGGTCTGGCCTGCGGGATCAGGCAGAAACCAGCTCTCTGACATCCCCCCAGGGGTCCCAGATTGCAAGAGAGCACAGGCCACACTGAGGGACCCCACAGGTGCATGATTGGGGCTGGGGAGAGACCCGGTAGGTTGGCCAGCCAGGGAGGGACCACGTGAGGGCTCCAGGGCGTGTGCAGCTTGTCTCACCCAGTCCCAATCAGCTGGACCCCAGCAGCAAGCTAACCTACCAGTTGGAGCATCTGCGCCCTGGTGGTCAGTGCACATCATAGCAAGCAGTTGAGTGGCCTTAGCATATCATTAGCATATTACACTTTAATTGGTTGAATGGCCGACCAGACAAACAGACACTTAGCATATTAGGCTTTTATTATATAGGATGGCTTTATTTTCCTCTCACCATTCTTTGGGTATGTTCTGGATATGTTCTCTCAAGTGATGTGGCTATACTTGAACTCCATTTCTTGGTTGTGGTTAGGCTATGTCAAGACTACTGTCACCTCCCTAAATTTAAATATAAATCTATCATTCTGACTTCCAGTTTCTGGCCTGTCATGTTAAGATCTGGCAGGTCATTAGTCTTGTTCTCACAACAAGAAAGAAGGCGAACAAACTAAAAACTCAACAATTCTTCACAGGTCCACCTGGAAATTGAGGTCACAGGGCAAGCCACTGCCACAAAAACTAGAGAGAGAGAGAGGGGCAGATATTGATCATCATATTTATGGGAGAGAAGTCTGCAACTTTTAGGTAGAAACACCTAAACTATAACTGACAAATTGCTGGAGGCTCAGTGTGGTTAAACTTTACGTTTTTGTAGATTTTTACCTCCAGGTTCTCAGGCAAAGATTAGAGGGAAACCCTCTACTGTTTCTGGCAGGGAGAAGGGAAGGTAATCATTTTGAAATATATCCAGAACTCCATTCTTCTTAAGAAGGGCCTGTCTTCAGGGAAAACTATTTACCCCAGCCGAACTGACCTGCGGGAGGAAAATGCCCAGCTCCAGCCCTCTCTAGCCTTCCTGTCTCACCTAAGAACAAAGTGGTGAGTCGTAGAACTTAGAACTACTTGGGAAAGTCAGTGCAGGGCACAGGCTCACTAAAAGATTAATAAGCAATCATCGGACTAGAAAGATTCTGCACTCAACATCTTACTACCACATTGATAGGGCCCCTGCAGTCAATAACAGTCAATTACAACTTAAAAAACCGCAAAGCTCAGACCCCTTTTAAGAAGGAATCTCTATGGAAACCCAAGACAACAGGAGTCAATTAAGGTCATGATGACAGTAAAGGAAATTTCAGCCTCTGACATCTACAGCTGCCACAAACATGAAAAAGCCTAAATTTATCATTCAAATATTTCATTGAATTTGTGTGTTCACTCTAATATTGAATCAAAAGAGCAGCTTTTGACATTTTTTGCAGTTTTATTTTATTTTTATTACAATTCTATATTACATCATTTGTATATTGTATTGTGTGTTCACCACACCAAGTCAAGTCTCCTTCCATCAATACTTATTCATCATTTATCCTCGCCTACCACTCCACCCCCCTTTCCCTCTGGTAATCCAATACTGTTATCTGGGTGTTTGAGATTTTTTCAAATCCTTTCATCTTTTTCACCCAGCCCCACAAGCACCCTTCTATCTGGTAGCAGTCAGTTTGTTCTCTATATCTATGACTCTGTTTCTACTTTGTTTGTTTATTTTGTTCATTAAGTTACACATATAACTAAAATCATGTGGTATTTGTCCTTCTCTGACTGGCTTATTTCAGTAAGCATAATAATTTCCAGGTCCGTCCATGCTGTCACAGGAAATTTCTTTCTTTTTTACAGCTGCATAGTATTCCATTGTGCAAATGTACCCCTGCTTTTTTATCCAGTCATCTACTGATGGGCACTTGGGCTGCTTCCAAATCCTGACTATTGTAAATAATGATGCAATGAACCTAGGAGTGCATATATGCTTTTGAATTAGTGTTTCAGGTTTCTTCTGATATATTCCCAGAAGTGGAATCACTGGGTCATAAGGCAGGTCGATTTTTAGTTTTTTGAGGAAACTCCATACTTCTTTCTACAGTGGCTGTACCAATCCACATTCCCACCAACAGTGCATGAGGGTTCCTTTTTTTCCACATCCTTGCCAACACTTATTGTTTGTTGATTTATTGTAAAAAGGCTTGCTGAAGTTTAGATATATTGGGACAGGGTCAGTAGAGTAAGTAGAGTATATAATCAGCAGATAACAATATATAAATTCACAAGTTTAATGTGACGAAAATATATTGACTGCAACATTTGGTACATTCTGTATTTGAAAAACAACTTTTGAAAACATGACGCTAACATGTTATTCAAAATCTTTCAAATGCTTTAGGGGAAAAACCTTGTGTAAAAGCCTCTGAAGTCGTAAGTGAAATATGATATTTTGAAATATGTTCATGCAATTTTCTCCTTTTCCCTTGCTTTTCCTTGTTTATGTACTCCTCCCGTTCCATCCATTACTTAAGAGAATATTTGATGGTTGTGATGAAACATTCATAGAACAGTGCTCAGTGTTGACTTCTAAAACATGATTCAAAAGCTGCTTGAAAGAGCATAACATTTAATCGTAAGCGATGAACCAAATGTGTAAGCCAGGATATAGAGAAGGATGGAGGAGGTAGGATGGAGGATTATGAGAGGCCTTCTGGACTTGACAGAGAGGAGCAGAATCCGTACCCAAAGTCTGCTCAGCCTTTGCTCTGTTGGCACTTGCTCTGCAGTTGAGCACCCACTGCAGGTGCCTGTATTGCCCACTTATTGTACAATAAGGAAGTGCCTTATTATGCCCTAAGATTGTTGGCTTGTCTAAGTTACTCTATGTAGGCAACTACCCCCTAAGCCCAGGTACTCCTAAGCCCTCAAAGTAGAGGATGGGCCCAAGACACCCAAGGAAGCAGTGACAATATGGAAAAGTTTGGATAGTATTGTTTGGATCCATCCTAAGAACTGTATTTGCCTTTCACCTGCCCCATCTCCCAGACCCCAGAAAAAGCAGTGGTGGAGACCTTGGCCATGACAAAGGAATCATAACATTGCCATTATACTAGTACATGCTTTAAAAATATCTCTGTTATCTGTTTTCCTACCATTATATTGTGAATAAAAAAACAACACACTAATGGAATTAAAGTGGAAAAGAGTGGCAGACTAGCTAATACCAGAGAGGAAATATAATTTAGTAGAAGCAGCATTATTTAATATTTAAGAACACACATTTTGAAGCCAGAATCAACAACTTCAGTGTTCTGATTTTTAGCAAACTATTCTTCTGAACCTGTTTTCTCATTGCTTAAGAGGAGATGATATCTTCCTCAATTATTATGAGACCTAAATAGGATAGTATATACATACCCACACATATAACCACACAAAAGCCTGGTTATATCATTCTTATCTGTTAGCACTACTTTTACCCAAATTCATTGAGCACATTTTACCACTGGCTGCTGTAAATTGACTCCAATGGAGATAAAATTCTAAGAGATCATCAAACAAAGGAATGCCTTAGTGTTCCTGGATCCCTGGTATTTACATACCCAAGGGCAACTTTCTCTCACAGGAGTACAGAAAGAGGACAGTGATAATCTATTACTGGTCTGAGATCTAGATATCCATATTAAACATATGCACAGGGGATCCTTAGGTCTAAATAGCTACATGGAACCCCAACCCATCACTATTGTCACCTTGGTCTCAAGTTTTGGGTAAGGAAATGAGATTTTTGTACAAAATTCTTTGTGCAAAATATTTGATTGTGTGGTTTTCCTCTTATTTATTCTTTTACATGATGAAGGGCTGCTTTTTTGAACATGTTGCCCAGCGTGTATTAGGTATATTGCACATCAGGAGATAGAAACCACAAACACGTCCTTTGTCCTTGGGAATCTTAGAATATAGTGGGAGCCACTTACCCAGTGTTTTCCAAACCCGCATCCAGCACTGTAAAAACATGAGGTGAGACGGCTTAAATCATTAGTCAGTGTTTGATTCCTCCTTACGTGCATCTTAAATCTACATTGCCATTTTCGAAAAGGCACAATCTATAAATGTCCTTTCCTCAGTACATTTTCAAGGAAGTTGCAATAAAAGATAAAGAGAAATGTAGAAAGAAGAGTAGCCAGAACAGAGCAAACAGAACTCAAGCCTGCCTCTATAATGTATTCACCATGTGGTCGGTCAAAACCACAGCCTTGAGGGAAGAGGCAAAGAGGAAGAATGCTCTAATTTTACCAGAGCTAAAATCATGAAAGTATCTCCTTCTGAGGGGGAAAAAAAGGAAGGAAGGATGGAAGGGGGAAAGGATGGCATTATATTTGACTTGCTAATTTGTAAGTGCAATTAAGGTTAAAGTCATACTTCCCTTCACAAGAAAACATAACCGAAGGCATCATGAATGAGCAAGAGAGTTTTTGTTTGTAAAGAACTTCTCAAAATTCTGTTTTTCTCCTGGAAAAATGTGGTTTATCTAATTGATGGCTGAGGAAAACCATCTTTTTAAACTTCCCACTCAGTGAGTCACCCCGGGGTGTGTCTGCCTTGCAGCATCCTGTGAGATCCAGTAACCTAAAGTGGCATGACCGACGCAGCCCCAGCCTCATGCGTCAAGAGGAGATACCAGGAGCTGGGAAACCACATGGAGCCCAGTTTTCTAAACAGAATGGTTAACAAAATTGCATGTTAGGAAGCAGGATTTTATCCTTTAAAGGCTCAATACCTATTTTTAAAAAGAACCTGTCTAATGGTTCCTATCAACACCCAGGAGTCTACAATTGGTGAAGGCCAAATTACTCTAACTGAAGGGGAGGTATTACCGCCTTAGGGCTTCTTCATGTTTACCTTGAAGAGAATCTCCATTAAGTGGGGATGAAAATGAGGAAGTCCTTTTCCAAACACAACTGGAGACACTGACAAAGCAGAATAAATACCAAGCCAGACAACCAATGAGTAGTACTTAGAAAGTCTTTGCAATCTTGCCCTGTACCAAAACTCTTCTTTCCCAAACAAGAGATGTGTGTGAATAGGTGGCTTGGACTTTTTGGAAAAGAACAGAAAAGATAAATTGAAATAATGTCAAATAATCTTTGTTGAAAAAATTATCTACCTTATTTATTCTAGCTAGTCCAGAGTAAGCATTTCTCTAGGTGTGATAAAAAAAAAAAAAGAATGTATTTGAATAATACTTGGGGCTCTTTAAAATTCATCTAATCCAACTTCCAGAGTTAATTCTTTAGATTAAGTCGTAGAGGCTAAGATATGACCCAACAAGAAGCAAGTGTTACCTCAGACTAAAATGCCTTTACTCAGATCTTCAGGGATTAATACAAGGTGTCCCCCAAAAATGTATACACACTTTAACAGCTGATAGTTCAATTCTGAAAATGAAATATATTTTAATAAACACTGCCTTTATAATTACTCAAAGTGATTTAAACTGTCTCACCTCATGTTTTCACAGTACTGACAGCTTTATGGGAGTTCTTTTGTAAGGAACTATCTTTCTTTTGCTGCTTTTAAGATTCTCTCTGTCTTTAATCTTTGGCATTTTAATTATGATATGTCTTGGTGTGGGCCTATTTGGGTTCATCTTGATTGGGACTCTCTATGCTTCCTGAACTTCTGTGACTTATTCCTTCACCAGGTAAGAGATGTTTTCAGCTATTATTTCTTCCAACAGGTCCTCGATGCCTTACTCTCCCTCTTCTCCTTCTGGTACTTCTATGATGATGTTGTTACACTTAATGTCCCAGAGGTCCCTTAAGACCTTTCTCACTTTTTAAAATTCTCTTTTCTTTTTGATGCTCTGCACGGGTACTTAACTGTCATCTTGTCCTCTAAGTTGCTGATTTGATTCTCTGCTCATCTAACCTGCAGTTGATTCCTTCTAGTTTATTCTTCATTTATGACTAGTTCTTTTTTTAATGGTTTCTATGTTGTTGTTTCTTTGAAATATATTTTTATTGATTTCAGAGAGGAAGGGAGAGTGATAGAAAGATAAAAACATCGATGATGAGAGAGAATCATTGATTGGCTGCCTTCTGCATACCCCTTACTGGGGATCAAGCCCACAATCCGATGTGCCCCTTGACCAGAATCAAACCTGAGACCCCTCAGTTCACAGGCTGATGCTCTATCCACTGAGCTAAACCAGCTAGGTCTCTATGTCATTTTTAATGCTTACTATCTTTTTGTTTAAGTTCTCACTGAGGTCACCAATTCTTCCCCAAAAGTTTGAGCATCTTATAACCATTGTTTTAAACTCTGCATCTGGTGTTTTGGTTGCTTCCATTTCATTTAATTCTTTTTCTAGGGATTTCTCTTGCTCTTTCACTTGGGGCATATTTCTTTGTCTCCCCATTTTGTCTCTGTGTATTAGGTAGATCTCCCAAATTTTTCATGATGGCTTCATGATGAAGGTGTTTTGTTGGGCTCAGCGGCACAGTCTTCCAGATCACCTGAGCTCCATGCTCCAGGAGTGTTTCTTATGGGTAATGTGCACGTGCACTCTCCTGTTGTAGTTGAGTCTTGAATGCTGTTGGCCCTTTCATGAGTGGAGTTAATCCTTCAGGCTTGCTGACTATAAAGGTTACCTTGATCACAGTGGGTGAGACCCTGTGCAGGGGCTGCCCCCTGAGGCCCAAGTTGTTCCCAGCTTTGTCTGGTGCCTTCTGGAATTCTCCTTTGGGGGTTCCATTTGTGTGTCTAGTTGGGTTGAACTCTGGTGTGATCTGAAGCCCACTGTTGGTTGTGTTGGTTCTGGGTCCACTTGGGTGGGGTTCAGCTATTGGTAGACATCAGACAGTGTATGTAACCAGTCTTGGGCTACTTATTTGAAGCTACCATACTGTTCACTGCTTGTGGCTGTGTCTACTGGGCCTATGTGGGCATAGAAGGGGCCAATCTGTTTATTAGTCGGTTTATTCTAGCTTAGAGTTAGTGGCAGATCTGTAAAAGGACTGAGGCTCCTTGAGGTCCACCTCCCCTTGTCAGTTACTCTGCCTCCACCTGAGGTAGCCTGGTCTTCCTCCATAGCCTCCTGAAAAAAGACTGTAGAGTGGGTCCAGGCTGGCTGTGACCCACAGACCCTTCCACAGGTTGTGAGCTCAGAAGGGCAGGGCAACTGGGGTTGGAAGGACAGGGTTTATGGGCCGCTACTTGGGGGTCATGTGGTCAGACCCTCAATCTGGAGAGAGTGGCCCTTGTTCCAGAGCCAAACCTCAGTCTCTGCCAGAGTCTTCAACTCCAATGTCCTCAGGAGGGCACACTAGAGGTTCAGATAGGGTGCAGTCAGCCATCCCCTCTGCAGAAACAAACTTAGCCAGGCAGAACCACTGGGCTCAGGGGGACAGATCCAAAGAGTCTCCCATTGGGGGATGATACCAGCCCAGCCTGCAGGAGGCAGCTAAGCCCTTCATCCCAGTCCCAGACAATAGCCTCTAAGGGACTCATACTTTGAATGCTCCAGCTCTTAACCCCTCTTTCTTCTCCCTGCAGAACTGAGGAGTGGGGTACATGGGACTTGGCAGTGCTGATCCAGTCTCTCATTGAAGTGGTGCCCACAAGCCTGTAGGAGGGGGGTGGGCACTTCTTTCCCTTCCTGGCATAGCATGGGCTGAGCTTTCAGGGACAACAGGATCGGCCCTCTGCAATGTATCCACACATCTCTGCACCCACCTGTCTGGTTCCAGGACAAAAGCTTCACCAGAGACACACTTTGAAAATCCCAGCTCTGCACAGCACTCTGATCTCCCTGCATGGCCAGACTCTGCAGGATGGGCTGGCAAGTGACTCAACAGGTTGGGGAAGGGGTGTCAGCTGTGTGCTTGATGTGGGGGAGACTGGCCCTCTTTCCAAAGATACACGGTTTAGTCACTCTCTGAGTCTCTGTCAAGAGCCTCCCCAGAAATACAGGGTTCCCCAAATCACTGCTGGGTGCAGCCTGCAAAGCCCTCACCAGCAGTTGGGAACCAGGCAGTGCACTCCCAAGGCAGGTGCTATAGCAATAGGAATGCTTGTCCCTGGGAAGGTGGCATCTGAGTATCCCAAGTGGACTGAATCAACACTGATTTCCTCCATTATAGTCAATGCTGTCTCATCGTCACATCTCTGCTGCTCTGGGTAAGGGATCCCTGCATGGGATCGAGACCCCACATTCCTGTGGGGACAAAGTTTTACAGCCACAATATCCCTCTGGCTTCCCAGCCACCACACCGCAACTCTGCCCTTACCAGCCTCTATGTGGCTTCTTTGTAAATCCTTGGTTATAATATTTCAGTTCAGCTAGCCTTCAGGTGGTTATTCAGGTTGATTGTCCTATAATTTAACTTTAAATTTGGTTTGGAGTGGGGAGCAGGTGAGTGTAGCTTCCACCTACTCTGTAGCTATCTTGGAATCCACTAATGATAGATGTCTAAGTGGTTAAATTCAAGTGTGAAATGGCTGTTACTCAAAACAAAGCCATTGGAGTTTGTGTACATCTGTAGAAATAGAATACTCATAAGCTAAAATATACTTTCCTTTCATTTTGCTCAGATTTTTAAAATTAAAAAAATGCTGCCTTTATTTTTCAGGAAAAAAATCACACACGCACCATGCTATCTTTATGGTGGTTCTACAATAAACATAATTTTTTTTAAATTCTGGGTACATTCTATTCTTTAACCAATTTTAGGTAACAATTTTTATCACAAATATCAACATTAACTCAATTTATGGTGAGTTCATACATTTCCCAGAAATTTCATCCTCAGTATAGATTCTCTGTGGCTTGGGGTTTTTCTACAGTTATTTAACACCACCAGCAGAATGCTACCTCCATCCCCTCCTGGTCATTAAAAAATCTTAACCTTGAAGGTCATTAAATTTTTTACACCAAACATTAATTTTGATTAAGGCAATCCATTATTTGTTTTTATTAGCCTCAGACTATGTGCAAAACCAAAGCTTAACAATCAATGCAACTATATGATTACTGAATGTGTTATGACTAATGAAATTCTCTTTCACAAGGATGAACACCAACCAAGGCCTGGTTTGCCAGGTGAAAAATGTTTTGTTTTGTTTTTCCCACCGGAATGAAACATCATTAGTTCACTAAATATTAACTGTGGGCACTCATTATTCTTCACTCACTTCAAGTTTCTTGTATTGCCAGGGCCAGAGGGTTTTGAATTTGTTCAGGGTTCCACCAACAAGATCCACTCTTACAAGAAGGGACATGGAAGGAGCAGAAGCCATCTTTTTCCTGTGACAGCGGTTGGAGGTGTGAATTTTCAGGTGTGAGTTGTTGTTTTTAAATTAAATTTATTGGGGTGACATTGGTTAAGAATTCTATACAAGTTTCAAGTGTACAATTCTGTAATATACCATCTGCATATTGCATTGTGTGCTCACCACCCAAAGTTGAGTCTCCATCCATCACCATATATTTGGCCCTTATCTACCTAAAAAAATTGAAAACATTTACTCGTAAAGATATATGTATCCCTATGTTCACTGCAGCACTATTCACAGTAGCCAAGGTAGGTGTGAATTTTTGTAGGAGTTTAATGCCACTCGCCTTCCCGGGTGCTGTGAAGGAAGGAATCTGACATCTGCAGCAGACTGCTGGCCCTGGGCGGCAGCAACTCTTGTCTCTATAACACTAAAGCTAAAACTAGTTTTTGCTACATTAGACTTTCAATGGTGTGTTGTTTTTTTTACCTAATTCTAACCTAGAGTTTTTTATTACTAAACCGTAAACACAAGTGATCACGGGGAAAATGATGCTAAGTATTAAGTAACATTAAGTGCCAGAGAAGTAAGCCACCTAAAAGTGCAGATGGAGCTAAGGGCAGGGGGAAGCTAGCAGAAAGGGAGCGTTTAGAATCTAGAAGTCTCAGGAAAAGCTGGAATGCTGAGGAGGGTCAGTGAATTCTGATCTAAGTAGAGGGAGGTAGTTCTCTATCCATTTGTACTGCTTGCAGCGTATGGGTAGACCATGACTGTAAAAAGTAAATGGCAACAAGTAAATCCCACTTCATCCAGAGTAAATGAGAAAACTGCTTCGTTTCGCTCCTACTTCTATTAGTTCCCAGCAGATTTCCACACAGGAGCCCAGTCTCCCCCCCACCCCACCCCCACCCTCACCATCTGGCAGCATCTGTCACTTAATAAGTCACTTAATAAGCAAGTCTAAAGATTATTTCCACCATTTCACCGGAGAGGTGTGGTTATTAAATGATTGCTGGTGTGTGGAAATGCCCAGGAGAGAACAGGTCCAAAGCAGGACTCACTGGTCAGGGCAGCTAAGCAGGTCAGCTACGGAAGTTAGCCCGAGTAATTCATGCTGGCTTTTCCCGAGAATTCTACTGCTCTGAAGAATTAGGGCAGTGGTTCTCAACCTTCTGGCCCTTTAAATACCGTTCCTCATGTTGTGACCCAACCATAAAATTATTTTCGTTGCTACTTCATCACTGTAATGTTGCTACTGTTATGAATCGTAATGTAAATATCTGATATGCAGGATGGTCTTAAGCGACCCCTGTGAAAGGGTCGTTCAACCGCCAAAGGGATTGCGACCCACAGGTTGAGAACCGCTGAATTAGGGGCATTAAGGAATCCAGATCTGGCTCTTGCTACCACTTGCCACGCAGAAGGCAAGACATTGGAATCGTTCTGGCACCTAGAACTAAAATGTCACCTTTTTACTTACAGCTAAGTCTGACATGCAACCTTGCTCACTTCATTCTCATATTTACGCTGGGTCATGTTAGTCATTAAAAAATATAGCGCTAAGACCAAGTACATTCCATCCTATCTCTCCAGCTGGATGTACCCATAAAACCTGTACAGAATGTTTGGAAAGGCTATTAGAAGATTCCGAAAGTAAAAATAGGAGGCAGATTGAGGAAGACCAGAATTTCAAATACTAAAAAAACCAGTAATGAGTTTAACAGTTTTGCCCTTCAATATCCGCCAGCCCGCCTGGAGACAGCCTGTCACCCAGAGGTGGGTACTGACACAGAAAGAGAGGAGAAGTCCTCGAGTTTGGCCTCAAGATGTGAGCATGGGATCTCCAAGGGCTCCAAGAGAATGGAGAAAAATCACTCACTTTGTTATTGTTCTCACACCTCAACTCCATGGCAATGACAGTAGGGACAAGGGCAGCAGCATAGACTTGCAGGTGCCTTAAGTTCTGAGGAAGGGAATGCTTCTCTCTAATCAGAGGGCCTGTGGTTTCAAGAGACTGAAGTGAACTCCCATGGCTTTTCTATTCTCTGTCCTCTTGCCTCTCAGTTGAAAAATGGATAAACCTGTGGAAAGTGTACAGCAGAGCAGGGCTAAATGGATAAAACCTGGGGTTTCTGTCTGAAAGACTGAAGGGGAGTCACAGAAAACCCCTTTGGGCAGCAGGTAGATCATGGGCAGGAAGGAGGTTTGGTACGTGAATCCTGTGCATTTCTTTATGAACTCCTGGGCTCACTTCGAGCCCCACATACATGGATCTGATACTAAACAGCACACCAGCAGTTGTTCAGTTATGAACTATGCAAAGAGATAGACTGCCGGGGTCCAGCCCCAGCAGGTCCAGGGGTCCCCAAAGGTGTGGACGGAGTCGGCAAAGAAGGAATGACATGGAGACAGCGTTCAGTTGATCAGCAGCCTAGCCAGGATCTCTACCCAAGTTCTGGTTCGGATCTCCAAGGAAGTTCTGGTTCAGGATCTCCAGCCAAGTTCTGAGTCCATGTTCTCTTGCTAGGTTCTCCAGGTTCTCCAGCCAGGTTCTGTAGCCATGTTCCCTCGCTAGGTTCTCCAGCCAGGTTCAGTCACCAGGTTCTAGTCAGGTTCTCTTGCCAATTTCTGTAGTCAGGTTCAGTCCAGGATCTTTTGCCATGTTCTCTCCAGCGAAGTTCTTCTGTCTCTAGAGAACGTTCTGTGTAGGTTCTGTGCCTAGGTTCTGTCTCTCTTGGTTCCGTATTCTAAGTTCTGTATTCTAAGTTCTGAGTCTTACTGTCTTATTACATCTGTATTTATACCAGTTGATTCAATCCTATCGATCTCTATTACAAAGGTTAGGGCGTTTCTTATCTCCATTCCAGGGAGTAAAGATTATGTAGCTTAAGCATGATTGTTCGTAGTTAAAGTGATTAATTACCCACCTGGCACTTGGTTAAGAGGTTTTATTCCCTCCCTAACTTCAGGGGAAAATCCCTACCTGGGGAAACAACCTTTCTCAGAGACCTTGGTTAAAACACATAGTGCCAAGAAGGTGAGCAAAACATATTAAGAACAGTATGCCATATATGCCAGGTCCCTTGAAACAGCAAGCATGGACCGGCTCCCAGCAATAGACCCCTGTCCAGATCCTTCACTGGCTACTG
Source organism: Myotis myotis (assembly GCF_014108235.1). Classification (NCBI taxonomy): domain Eukaryota; kingdom Metazoa; phylum Chordata; class Mammalia; order Chiroptera; family Vespertilionidae; genus Myotis; species Myotis myotis. The sequence continues at coordinate 11,239,436 of NW_023416315.1, forward strand.
GGTGGCACACACTTAAAACAATATTTATTATGTATATTATAGTCCAGTGATGGCGAACCTTTTGAGCTTGGCCTGTCAGCAATTTGAAAAACCCTAACTTAACTCTGGTGCTGTGTCACATATAGAAATTTTTTAATATTTGCAACCATAGTAAAACAAAGACTTATGTTTTTGATATTTATTTTATATATTTAAATGCCATTTAACAAAGAAAAAGCAACCAAAAAAATGAGTTCGCGTGTCACCTCTGACATGCGTGTCATAGGTTCGCCATCACTGTAATATAGTCCCTAACTTAGCCAATAAAGTGTCTATTCAAAGAGATGTAGTAAAAAGCACAATAGGTAATATTGAATACTAAAAGAGAATATTTGAACACCCAAAAGGAGATAGAAAAGGGGAAACAATAATAATTTATAAATGAGGAAACAAACAGAAAATAAACAAAATGACAGTACTAAATTAAAAAATCAACATTATGTTAAATATAAATAGTGTAAATGCACAAAATAAGAGAGATTACCAAAGTGGTTAAAAACATATGACCCAACTATATATGCTGTCTACAAGAACACACTGCAAATGTAATTACATGGGTAAGTTAAAAGGAAAAACATGGAAAAAATACGTATCTTTTAAACAATCCTAACTCTAATGGGCTGGTGTATCTAGTGAACAATAGCCTTCCAGGAGCCTGGGTATACGGAGAGGGAGGTGGCAGGAGTTCCAGAGGGTAAGTGGTTAGTGAGGGCCATGGTGGGAGCTGTGATCCCATAAAATTATGACCCATCACCTTATGTTCCCAACACATGGTCACATGAAGCTGGAAACTGGCTAAAATAGATGGTTTAAAGCAGCAGTTCTCAACCTGTGGGTCGCGATCCCTTTGGGGGTCGAACAATCCTTTCACAGGGGTCACCTAAGACCATCCTGCATATCAGATATTTACATTACGATTCATAACAGTAGCAAAATTACAGTTATGAAGTAGCAACGAAAATAATTTTATGGTTGGGGTCACCACAACATGAGGAACTGTATTAAAGGGTCGCAGCATTAGGAAGGTTGAGAACCACTGGTTTAGAGAATAAATCAAATTGGACTTATTCCCACCATCTCATCTTTCCAAAAGACCGCCTTCTTAAAGATTAAACAATGTTCTTTTTTTCAGAATTTGAAAAACTAGTATATCCATGGGGGGAAATGTTACTGCACCCAGCCCCTCCCATTGAGCCATCCTGAAGTCTGGCATGTGTGTTTGCCAAAGGCACTTGGTTTTCAGATGCTCTGCTTGTGCAGCGCCCACCTCTTTCCCGTTGGTTGTTGCCATGCTTTGACTCCATTTCTCTCAGGTCCTATAGAGTCAGGGTCCGATTTTTCACCCTCATATTTATACCTTTACCTTTCAAGGAAAAAAGGCTGCTTGGTATTGTTGCAAGAGGACAGGATCATCTTAGATCCTTCACCTCTTCCTCCCCAAAACCTCTAGACCTGGGTCTCGCCCAATTCCAGATATTAGGAATGATAGGCATTTTAAGCAGATCAAGGTAGAAAAACAGTATAGCTAACAGCTGGGTTACCCTTCTCCTACTCTCAAAGCGCTACTATCCCTGAAAATGCAAAAACAATCTCCTGAGGGGGGTTGGGGGAGAGAAGCCTCAGCAAGATTATGTCTAGCTCTGACTAGTCACAAGGTCCAGAACCCTTCAGACAGTCTAGGCCTCCTGGAGGGGTGGGAGTTGGGGGGGGAATAAAAGAAGGGCCACCACCAAGAAGCACTCTTAACTACCAGAATGTATCTGTAGTGGCCATTCTTTTATCTGCTGTAAGCTCAGACTTGGAAAAAGAAGATGTGATACATACATATAGTGGAATACAACTCAGCCGCAAGAAAAGATGAAATACTGCCATTTGTGACAACATGGATGGACCTTGAGAATATTAAACTAAGTGAAATAAGTCAGAAAAACCTGAGAACCATATGATTTCACTCATATTTGGAATATAAAACTGAAACTCATGAACACAGACAGCAGAGGAAAGGGGGTGGGGGTGGGGTAAGGGGTTGGAGGGGGCTTAAAATATGGTGACAGAAGATGGCTTGGCTTTGGTGGTGGGCACACAGTGCAATATGCATATCTTGTATCATACAAATGTATACTGATACCTATGTGACCCTATTAACCAAGGCCACCCCAATACATTTTTTTAAAGAATGCTTTTACTAGAGATCTGACCTTCTGTTAGGAGTTCTTAAGATTTGAACTCCAATGAAATCTTGTCAGAGATAGTGTCATAGAGACAAGAAACGAACATCAAAACAAACAAATAGCATTAGCTTGGACTATTGCCCTGGGACAGTTTTGCTAAAAGCATTGTTCATTTAGATAGGGAAGTGAACTACCTGTCCTGTCTAGTTCTTTGTGCCGTCATTATTTCATTGGAGTGTCCGGTCTCCTGGTTCAGCTTTAAGATCCTGGGCTGAACTTTTGCAGCTGGAGGACTAGTTAGTTGGAAGGAAATGGCTCATGAGGGAAAAGGTCATACTCTCAAAATTCTTCTTAATACCTCGTCAATTGCTTGCTCAATCTCTCACTGAACTCTGGAGAGAGTCTATGATCTTTAAACTGGCTTGCCCCCAAAGCAAACTGGTTTCGCTGTCCTTTAAGTAGGTCATGTCCATTTGGAACTTTGTTCTCTTATTCTGGTTTTCCTCTGTCCTTCTCCAAATCTATTCTGCTTCTTTGAAAAGTTGGTTCCTCTATGCTAGGTCACAATATTCTTGTTTGTTTGTTTGTTTGTTTGTTTGTTTGTTTGTTTTGTGGGTTTTTTTCTCATTAAACTTTGTTATTTTAATGGGTCTCAAAATTCTGTGACAGATTTTTGGTCATGTTGTTTCCATTAAAAAGTACTGATTTTAAAAACTAATAACTTAAAAACTGCCACACACACACAAAAGAACCAAATGGTCCACAAAACATTCTCCTTTCCTTCTGAAGGTTTTACGATGCATTGTAATCATTAACCAGTCTTTTACTATTAAAATTAAACGGCCAATTGAGACACACAGTTCTGAGACCATTCTTCCACCACTGATTAAGACTGGGGTGGCAGGTGTTGGAAATAATATTCATTTAGCTTCTGAGCTTTCTGGGCAGACTTGGTGGCTTTGCCAGCTCCAGCTGCCTTCTCGTCCACTGCTTTGATGGCACCCACAGCAACTGTCTGTCTCATGTCACGAACAGCGAAACGACTCAGAGGAGGGTAGTCAGAGAAGCTCTCAACACACATGGGCTTGCCAGGAATCATATCAACAATGGCAGCATCACCAGATTTCAAAAACTTGGGGCTTGTTCCCAGAACGACAATCAATCTTCTCCATCAGCTCAGCAAATTTGCAAGCAATATGAGCTGTGTGACCATCCAGCACAGGTGCATAGCCTGCACTGATCTGGCCTGGGTGGTTCAGGATAACCACCTGAGCTGTGAAGCCAGCTGCTTCCCCTGGTGGGTCATTTTTGCTGTCACCAGCTACATTACCACGGCGAACATCTTTGTCAGACACGTTCTTGACGTTGAAGCCCACATTGTCCCCAGGAAGAGCTTTACGCAAAGCTTCATGGTGCATTTCAACAGACTTCCCTTCAGTTGTAACATTGACTGGAGCAAAGGTGGCCACCATGCCAGGTTTAAGAACACCAGTCTCCACTCAGCCCACAGGGACAGTACCAACACCACCAATTTTGTAGACATCCTGGAGGGGCAGGCGCAGGGGCTTGTCAGTTGGACGAGTTCGTGGCAGGATGCAATCCAGAGCTTCAAGCAGTGTGGTTCCACTGGCATTGCCATCTTTATGGGTGACTTCCAACCCTTGAACCAAGGCATGTTAGCACTTGGCTCCAGCATGTTGTCACCGTTCCAACCAGAAATTGGCACAAAGGCTACTGTGTCAGGGTTGAAGCCAATTTTCTTAATGTAGGTGCTGACTTCTTTAACAATTTCCTCGTATCTTTTCTGGCTATAGGGTGGCTCAGTGGAATCCATTTTGTTAACACCAACCATCAGCTGTTTCACACCCAGTGTGTAGGCCAGAAGGGCATGCTCACGGGTCTGTCCATTCTTGGAGATGCCTGCTTCAAATTCACCAACACCCCCAGCAACAATCAGGACAGCACAGGCAGCCTGAGATGTGCCTGTGATCATGTATTGGATGAAGTCTCTGTGCCCTGGGGCATCAATGATGGTCACATAATACTTGGTGGTCTCGAATTTCCACAGGGAGATCTCAATGGCGATACCTCGCTCCCGTTCAACTTTCAGTTTACCCAAGACCCAGGCGTACTTAAAGGAGCCCTTCCCCATCTCAGCAGCCTCCTTCTCAAATTTCTCGATGGTTCTCTTGTCGATCCCACCACATTTGTAGATCAGATGGCCAGCAGTGGTGGACTTGCCGGAATCTACGTGACCAATGACAACGATGGTGATGTGAGTCTTTTCCTTTCCCGTCTTGGGTTTGGGCTTGAGTTTCTGGTGGTTTTCACGACACCTGTGTTCTGGCGGCAAACCCATTGCGAAAAAGCTGTGTTGTGCTGTTGTTTTTTATAGCACTTGTGTATACCTGCCAAAATAAGAGGCACAGGATGTCTAAGGTTAATGTTGTCAGTGTATATCTTGGGTCTACAAGTGGGTTTTAAATCCTTAGAAACCATGGACACTGGCTTACATTTATTTTCCTATTAATAAGACAAAGCAGTTGAAATTTATCTTAAAGTTCAAAAGTAATTGTCAGCTTATTTGCAAATCCTTTTCCTAGCCCAGGAATCATAGTTTTCCCCTGCATATTCACATTTACGCTGTGGTATGCTTATGCATTGATCAAAATACATGCTCTGTATACAAAGAAAAAGCAACCAATTTTTTTTGTTACAACATGGAATAGTTGTCTCTATGGGTGTCATGGTTAATATCTGTTTAAATGGAAAATTACAAGTACAGATAAAAAAATCTTGGTTAATAGATTTTTTATTATTAACAGATGTAAATCCTCTGATAGTAATTGGCAATAAAATCTGCTGTATTCTTGTAGGCATTTTAGGGGACAGATAATATGCTGAATACTTTGCTGCTTACTTGCGTCAGATTTGTTTTGTTACCTTGAGGTGTCCCCTGATTGCCCGTACACCCAGTTTTTTTGTTTCAGGGAAACATTTGTAACAATGAGCTTTTAATAAGAGTAGGTGCTTTAAATACAATGCTAATTATAAATTATTAGACATTATAGAGACATACAAAGAGTAAAATCATCCTACCCCTCAACCCTAGCCCCAGCAGGAACTACTATAAACAAATTGGCACAGGGGCTGGCAAACTATAGCCTGGCACCTGTTCTTGCAAATAAATTTTGTTGGAACAAGCCACACCCATTCACTTCTATATCGTCTAGGGCTTTTGCACTACAACAGTGAAACTGAGTAGTTGTGAGACTGTATGGCCAGCAAAGCCTAAAATATTTACCATCTGGCCCTTTATAGAAAGTTTGCTGACTCCTAATTTAATATGGCATATTCACTTCCAGTTTTTTTACAAATGTACAAATGTACATTTGTTTTTTTAAAAATCTTACTTATATGTGCCCTGGCCCGTGTCATTCAATGGTTAGAGTGTCAGCAGGCAGTGCCTGGGTTAAATTCTTGTTCAAGAGTACATACCTGGGTTGCAGTTCGCTCCCCACTCCCCAGTTGGGGTGGGTACGGGAGGCAACCAGTCAATGTGTATCGATATTTCTCTCTCTTTCGCTCTCTCTCTCTACCCCTCTCTTCCTTCCATTCTCTCTAAAAAGCAATGGAAAAATATCCTAAGGTGAGGATTAACAAAACAACAACAAAAATGTTACTGAAATGTACCATGCATACTAAAAATTGCATCAATGTAATTATACAGCTTGATGAATTTTCACAAAGTGAACATCCCCAAATAACCAGCACCCCATTCAACAAATAGAACATTTCTAGCAACTTAGAAGCCTTCCTCATGCTCCTTTCCTGTCACTATCATCCCTTACCGGTGACTTTATCCTGATTTTTTGTTTTGTTGGGTTTTTTTCATAGGTTACTAGAGGCCTGGTGCACAAAACTCATGCACTGGAGGAGGGGGTCCCTCAGCTCAGCCTGCGCCCTCTCGCAGTCCAGGAGCCCTCAAGGGGAAGCTCCCACCACCTCCACTGAGCTTGCTGAGTGGTTTTTGGCTGAGTGGTGATCCCCCTGTGGTAGCACACTGACCACCAGGGGGAGGCTCCTTAACTGAGCGCCTGCCCCCTGGTGGTCAGTGCACGTTATAGCAACCAGTCATTCTGTGCCGGAAGCCGGTCCATCCTTGCTGCTTGACACAGTCGCTGCAGGAAAGAAACATCTGCACAGCATATGTTTCAAGGGACCTGGCGTATATAGCATACTGTTCTTAATATGTTTGCTCCCCTTAGCGCTGTGTGTTTTAACCAAGGTCACCTCTCCAAGAAAGGTTGTTTCCCCAGGTAGGAATTTTTCCCTGAAGTCAGGGAGGGGATGAAACTCCTTAACTAAGTGCCAGGCGGGTAGTTAATCACTACAAACAATCATGCTTAAGCTACATAATCTTTACTCCCTGGAATGGAGATAAGAAACGCCCTAACCTTTGTAATAGAAATTGACAGGATTAAAATCAACTGGGATAAATACGGATGTAACAAGACAATAAACAGCAGAACTTCGCTGGAGATCCAGACCAGAACCTGGCTGGAGATCCTGGCTAGAGATCCTGGCTAGGCTGCTGATCAACTGAACGCTGTCTCTGTGTCATTCCTTCTTCGCCGACTCCATCCACACCTTTGGGGACCCCTGGACCTGCTGGGGTTGGACTCCGGCATCTGGCGCCCGAACAGGGACTACCTGGGGAAACAACCTTTCTCGGAGAGGTGACCTTGGTTAAAACACACAGCGCTAAGGGGAGCAAACATATTAAGAACAGTATGCTATATACGCCAGGTCCCTTGAAACATATGCTGTGCAGATGTTTCTTTCCTGCAGCGACTGTGTCAAGCAGCAAGGATGGACCGGCTTCCGGCAATTCTGCTGTTCATTTGATTTGCATATTAGCCTTTTACTATATAGGATTTTTGTCTGTTTTGAACTTAGAAACTAAGTACATATACATTATGTGTTCTGTGCCTAGTTTCTTTTGTTCAACATTATGTTTTAAGAATCACCCATATTGTTGCATATGAAAACACTTTATTTATTCCCATTACCTATAGCATTTAACTATGTAAACTGCCAAACTTTATCCATTCTATACTGCTCGTGGATTTTTTGTGTCATTTTCAGTTTGGGGCTATTTTGAATAATGGAGAAATAAACATTTTAAAAAATGTCCTTTGGTGAATGTATACAGGCATTTCTCAAACATCCTATTCTGTAACAACTTTCCATGCAAATCCATATAGAACTGCTTTATTTTGTTTCAACTGTATTGCATTCAACTATATGATGTTCTAAAACATATTTCCCTGTTGTTGGAAAATAGTCATTCAGTTATGTGGCAGAGACTGCTAATTGTTCCCTAAAATCCATTCTGCTTCTGTCTATGATAATAGTCCTTTTATGTTTTTAACTAGGCTCCTGGCTGCCCAGGATAAACACTGTATTTTTCAATCTCCCTTACAGGTACATAAAATAATGTGATTAAGTTCTAGACAATAGAATGTGAGTAGAAGCATCCTAAGAGATAGGATGCTTACCCCTCTGTCTTTCTACCTCCATTCCTCCATCCTACGGGCTATGAGCACATGCTGCCATCTTTATCTGTGAGGTTGACGCCAATACGATGGTGCCACAGACATATAAAATTAAGTTTTATACCTGCCCTGGACTGCCCACCTGGGATTTTACATGAGGGGAAAAATGGATATCCATCTTATTTGAGCTACAATCGTTTTTCTGCTACTTGTAACTAAAATGAATTCAACTTACACAAGTTAGTTTCCAATTTTTGTTTTACACACATATGACAGTGAACATCTTTTTATATTATTTTAAATTTTTATGTATCTATTTTATGTAAAAAAATCACTGAATTGAGCGAAGTTTTGTCCCTAAGTACATTGGGTGTCAATTTGCTCATATGTTAAAAAAAAAAAAAGAAACAATAAAATAAAAGAACCAATGACCAAACTCTAATTTTCCTTTTCATGTCTTTGTTGAGGGAAGTTGAGCAAATTTTCATTTGAAGAGTGTATTTTTTTTCTTCACGTGTGACTTTTCTGTTCAAATGCTTTGCCCACTTTTCCATTTTAAAAGCTCTTAATAATTATTTTAACCAATATTTACATATGGTTTATCTTTTAATTTTTTTGGTTAGCTTTATGTTTTTTGCTATATTCTAGGACAAGGTTTTATCATTCTTACAAAATTAAGATATTCCTACACATTTCTTTTCTAGAAGAAATTTAGAGTCAGGTACTCAAGTTCCAAAAATATAGATTTGATAATTTGATTCAAATTTTGTTAAACATATTTAGGCTGCAGGAGGCTAGGATAATTAACATATAATGATATTGTATATTCTCATTTAGTCAGATTTTTTTTTCCATTTAGTTAAGTCTCATAGTCTAAGTAATATTTTATAGATTTATACATGTGATTATACTCATGTGGTTTTTTTCTGTGTATACTAGTAATAAGATATTTTAGAGTTGTTAATATGAATTTGAAATTTTTATCTTTAAAATTTCAACTTGATTAAGGATGGTTTATGATAATTCTCTTGAGTTTCATATTATCTTATTTTAAAATACTTTTAAAATTGAGATATAATTGATATATAACATTATATTAACTTAAATTACATTAGTTACATTAGTGTTAGGTAGAATATGATGATTATATATAGTATATATACCATAATATATATATAGTGAAATAATTGCCATAATAAGTTTAGTTAACATTTATCACCTCTTATAGTTACAAAATTACTTATTTCCTTGTTGTACAAACTAAGTCTTATATTATCGTTTATCTGTCCCTAAATTCAATGCTTTTTTATTTTCTAAAAACCATATCCAGTGGCAAATAATTTATGTTCCATTCTAATATGTTTAGTCTCATTTAATACACTATTTTTTCATATAAATAAAAAGTGGTTTGGTTTTTTTTTAGAATAGTTTACTAATTTTAAATTTTTTTAGAGAGAGAGGAAGGTAGCCGAGAAGAGCACTGATATGAAAGCGTAACACTGACAGGCTGCTGCCTGCACGCTCCCTACTGGGGATCAAGCCTGCAACCCGGGCACATGCCCTGATCAGGAATTGAACCAGCAGCTCTTCAGTGCATGGATGACACCCAACCAAATGAGCCACACTGGCCAGGGCAAAAGTGGTTTGTCTTTCATTGTAACAGAATTTCTTACACTTGGGGTTGCTAAGTAAGAGAAGGGACATTTACAAAGCCTTATTTTAGCCCAGTTACTCAGCAGACTTCCTCACTTTGTTTCCTTTCCCCTGACAACCACATTCAGAATGTCATCAGTTCTTTCATTATTTTATTTTCTTCATTCCTACCACCTTAGTGAAACCTTTTATATCTTGACCATGTTGGCCACAAAGACCAATTAAAATGGTGTGAAAAATAGACATAGGTTCCCATGTCTGGCCTCTGGCATCAAAATCTAATTCAGTAGGCCCAGCGTAATGCTACCAATTGGCAAAGTGTTTCTTCCATTAAAAAAAAAAAAAAGCCTAACCCAAGTCTTTTTTTGTTTTCAAATCCTCACCAGAGGATATTTTTCCACTGAGATTGGTTGCTTCCTGCATACACCCTGACCAGGGCCCAGCTCAGGAGCCTACAACTAAGGTACGTGCCTTTGACCTTGACTGGAATTGAAGCCGGGACCCTTTGGTCCGCAGGCCGACACTCTATCCACTGAGCCAATCCAACTAGGGCCTAACCCACGTCTTGAGATAAAATTTGGAAATGATTATACTGGGATATACTGTGGAGCTCAATAATCTAGAAACTTCTGCAAGAGAAAGCAAAGTGATTTGGAAATCGCTTCACTGTCATAAAGAAAATATTTTGGCCGCTCTGAGGGACGTTCCAAGCATTAGTTTGAGTCTTACCTCAGTCACATAACCCCTTCAGGTCAGCAGAAAGGTCAAAAAACAACTGGCCAGAGTTCAGAATGAGCATGCTTTTGAGATTTGTGAGAAGGAGAATTCAGATCTCAAGTCTGCAGACACTCTGGCCATAATTCATTTGCTATTGATACCATATGATTGCAATGACATTCAATGGTGTAAGGGCAATGCTTGCTGCCAAGACAAAAAAAAAATTGCATGAAGCTTTCTGATTTTGGCTACTCATGTAACAAAGATCTAATTTTGGTTATTTTCTTTCTTTTTTTCTTTTTTTAACCCTCCAAGGACCTTGTGGTCATTCTTCGCTTCAGTCTCCAACTATTCTATTCCCAATTGGTCAAGGTCGAAATTTTTTAGGTTTGCAGAGACTATCTCCTTTAAGATTACAAGAAGATGGAAAGAAAACATCTGTCCTGTAATTTATTCCACAGGTAAAATGTTACTTCTTTCTCTTTTATAAGCAGCACCACCAGAATACAATCTTAAAGATCTAATGGGAGAGAGACTTGCCTATAAAATTTACTTTCTGCTGATGTTGGCAGTTGGGGGTGGGGGACCTCCCAACCCAGATCCATCCATTCTGGAAATGGTAGATGCTTTTATTCTCCAGAAGATGGAAGAGTAAGTTATACTCACCGCCTAAGAATAAATGAAGTTCTTAGACTTGCCTAGTTGCAATGATATACTAAATTCAGATTAGTTGAAACAAGCAATCCCTGCAACAGACACTTATGCCACCAATGGATGCTAGTGTTTTGGCTTTGCTTGGTGGATTGGTAGTCAAGTTGATCCTTACTATTCAGACTGCCTCTTATTCTTCTGAGGGCCACAATTATCTAGCTGGCTCATTTGATTTTTGTCAGAAAGATTCTAAAACTGAAGTGAATCAGTCCAAGCACAAAATCAGGAAATGAGATGGAAATAATGAAAGGTGGTCGGTAAGATTTCTACAAATAAAAAATAACATTTCAGTGTTTCTGATGTTTTCAATACAAGCGTATTAAATTGCTATTAGTTTCACTTTTTAAAAAATGTATTTTATTGATTTTTTTTACAGAGAGGAAGGGAGAGGGGTAGAAAGTTAGAAACATTGATCAGCTGCCTCCTGCACATCTCCTACTGGGGATGTGCCCGCAACCAAGGTACATGGCCTTGACCAGAATCGAATCTGGAACCTTTCAGTCCGAAGGCTGACACTCTATCCACTGAGCCAAACTGGCTAGGGCTAGTTTTACTTTTTAAAATGTCCCTGTATGTTTATAAGCTACAGTAAAAAAGTTTTTAATGTGTTGACAAAAATTTTTAAAGGTCCCAGAACAATGGTAACTTCCTCCCCTTAGGTTAATAAGATTGTTTGCACACTCTGCACAGTCATTTTTATGGTCTCTCACTCCTGAGCAAAGCAAAGATGGCCTGTGCATCTGAGCGGGGCGGGTACAATGGGGAGGGAAGCAACATGGTAGACATAACGTAGACATGGTAGACAAACTGCAAGGACCATGATTAAGTGGCTGTGAAGGCTAGGTTGAAGATCACACAGGGCAGAGCAAGAGTAAGCTCACAGTTGTGAGTACACGAAACACAGTTTGTTCTTGTATTACTATTTATTAATTATTGTTTTGCTTTCCATGTGAACAACTGTAAACCTACTTTTGCCCAAATCTGTAGTGGGTATGCTTAGCAGGGAGCAGAAATAAGTACAGAGTTGTTAGAAGAAGAAAATGTGAAAAGAACCTTGTTTTGGAGACAGACTCCAGGACAGATTTGGTTTAAGAAAATGATGGTTGTGACCTTTAGAAACAGTATGATTATTTAGGAAAGATTCAGATATGTAAAATATCTGATGTGACCGGGCACCAAAATTTGACAATTTGTGATACGGTTGGGGGACAGGCACAAAGTCTACCTTTAAAAAATGTAAAAGAGCTTCTGCATTTTCTAAATCTGGCTGGTTTCCCGCTAGTTGGTGTGGCTCAGTTGGTTGAACGTTGTTCTGTGCGCCAAAGGGTCAGGGTCACGGGTTTGATTCCCAGTCAGGGCACGTACGAGAGGTAACCTGTCCATGTTCCTCTCACATCAATGTCCCTCTTAACCCTTCTCCCTGTCTCTCTTTCCCTATCTTTCAAATCAACAAAAACATGTACTCGTGTGAGGATTTAAAAAATAATAAAAATAAATAAATCTGTCCGGTTTAGGCATGGTTATTTTTAAAAGATAAGTTGTCCTCCTGGAAGATTTGCCTCTTTAGTGACAAATGTCACCTTTCTGCATCTTAAAGAGATGCTATTTCAGAAATAAGGCTGACAAAGGCAGTTAAAAGAGGGATGCACGTCAGTGCCCCAGGGTCAGGAAAAAGGAACTTCTCCTAGGGGAGGAGTGATGATCAAGAGGGTCCAGCCAGCGGAGAGAGAAGACCATGCCTCACAGGAGGAATCAGAGCTGAGATCCCTGCCCTCCAGAGCTTCAGCTAGGAAGGCTATTGTTCTGTAGTGTGAAGAGCAGTCCTCATTCACCATATTCGTTGATGTGATTAAGTTGGATAAAGTACAGAGAATAAAAGTTCTTTATGATAGGCCAGATTCCATGAGTGGGAATTCCGGGGAGTCAAATAAGGGAGAGAATACGCCCCAATGTAAGAGACTTTCCAGTAACCTCTTCCGTTCCACTCTCCACCCCTCCCTAAATCACTCACCCAAGAAATACTTTGCTGGACGCTGAAGTGGCCACAGCTGTGGTCCTAAGAAAACATCAGGATACAAAATGAATCATTCCCTCCTTTAGTTAACTTTTTTTTTTTTTTTTGAGTATGCAGCATAAAAGACAGGTGCTATTGGAATAATAAACACCATTAAAGTGTTTGGAAGTGGTCAGTTTCCATGAACAAAAGCTTTCCAAAGAGCCATAAATTTTTGTAAGGTCAAAGAACTAAAATTTTCCCTGTATCAGTATTAAGCAAAAAGGTCATTAATGCTTCAGGGGACTGTAATGGGTCTGGAAGAGGTTGACTTAATCCTCCCCTTCTGCAGTTTATCAGATCACCCTGTGCGCCTCCTCCACTGCCAGACCCCTGGCTGGCTGGAGCAGAGCCACTGGCTGACGCCCTGCCCAGCCAGACAGGGCCTGCAGGCAGCCACCCAAACTGTCAAGGTCTTCTATGACTTATGTAGACTCATTCTCAGATGAGGATCTCCATCTCCATCCCTCCCTGCCCCTCCCATCCCCCCAAAAAACCCCGAGATCAGTCCTCTATGCTCCCAATGAAAAAGGAGAGGTACTTATAGTCTTTTAGTCTATCAGGACTGAAAAAAATGCAACTCCCAAAGCATTTAGGATTTTAGGTATAGAGACCAGGTCCTTCAGTCACAACAGGATCCTCAGAGAAAAGAGAGAGGACAGGCTTACAGATGCCACAGGTGCTTGGACTTACATGTTGCCCCCAAAAGGTGAGCTTGTCCTCTAATTCTAAAGGGGCTGGCTTTGATCATCATTTTGTCATAGACACCTTCTCTCAGGAAGCTGATAATAAACTGTAATATTTTAAACTTGTACTATGTCCAGGGCGTGTGTGTGTGTAATATTTTCTTAGTTAAATCCTACACCTCTAATGCAGAAAGTATTTCATTGCACAAATATGAAAAAGAATACTTAGTGACTTTCTCAAAGATACTGATTTTAGCTGGCTTGACTGCCAAGAGTTCCAGGCAATGAGGATCCAGTTTCCTTAAGGAAAACGATGGTTTGCTCATCTTCCAAAGCAGCTCTGATCATTGTCTAGAGACAGTCTCCGGTCTCGCAGTTCTTTGAACCCTTCCTAAGGAGACCCCAAAAACTTGCTTCTAAGCATAGCCTGAGTTTTTCATCCACAATAACTACACTCTCCCCTCCCCACTCCAGTCCATCTAATGTGAGACATCACGGACATTCCTTCAGGAAAAGAAATGCCTGGTTGCAAATCATTCCCTTCCACTGATTTGTAGACAGTTCCATTAACATCACCCAAGTTCCCATGCTGTGGTTTTCAAATAAGACCAAGTTCTCAGACAGTATTCTTCATCTATTTATCTTTAGTCTCAATAGCTATATATATATATATATATATATATATATATATATATATATATATATATATATATATTTTAGAGGCCCAATGCACAAAATTCGTGCAAGAGTAGGCCTTCCTTCCCCCGGCTGCTGGCACCAGCTTCCCTCTGTCTCCCAGGACCTGAGCTTCCCTTGAAGCCCTGGCTTTGTCCAGAAGGTTGTCCGGAAGGATGTCTGGTCTAATTAGCATATTATGCTTTTATGATTATAGATACCAATATTAAAATAACTATGCTGTCCTTTTAAGAATTTACCTTCGTTTATGAATACAAATAATGGATCAACTTATCAAAGAGACTCATTATGTAAGAATTTCATTATGAGAGCTTAATGATGGAAAACATTCATTAATGAGTTTGTACATTTCACAAAGGAAGACTGATATATTCCAAATACACATTGTTAAGTTAAATATAATTTCCACCCCAAGAGAAATATCTCCTCCCCCGCACCACCCTTTATCCTAATGTAAAATTCTGGAGTTGGCTTTCAAAGCTGTATCTTGGCTCTGAAATCTTCAACTCACCAACCTCAGGGTTCCAAAACACACCCTATCTTGCTCCCCTTGCGAAGTTACTGCCTCTGAGCGCGCACAGCTGAGCTCCATGGAGCGTTTTAGCAATCATGGGATCTAATTCCCACATCTTGCTCTGAGAGCTGAGATTTATGATCCCAATAAAGATTTCAACAGAAAAATGAGGGTAAATTGCTCTGAGGAACTCATTTTAAAATACTGCCCTAAAATTCCCCACTCACCACCCCATTTATCATGGGTTGAAATAAAAGCACATATGGGCTAATATTACAGGGTCTAACAGGGTGAAAATGTTCTGAAACTACTAACAGTCCTTTCCTAGTACTGTATTATCTCTGAAATTCCCTTTTGGAACAATGATCTTGATTGGAAATTTTTTAAAATATCAGACAAAGCTGTTAAGACATAAATGGCGGACAAAGAAAGGACACTGTTAGGAGAGACATTTACCTTTAACCATTTTAACAAGCAAACTTAAAAATGTTAATAAGTTATGCCCTAGCTGGTTTGGCTCAGAGGATAGAGAAGGGGTGGGCAAACTTTTTGACTCGAGGGCCACAATGGGTTCTTAAACTGGACCGGAGGGCCAGAACAAAAGCATGGATGGAGTGTTTGTGTGAACTAATATAAATTCAAAGTAAACATCATTACATAAAAGGGTACAGTATTTTTTTTTTTTTAGTTTTATTCATTTCAAATGGGCCGGATCCGGCCCGCGGGCCGTAGTTTGCCCACGGCTGGTAGAGCGTCAGCCTGTGGACTGAAGGGTCCCGGGTTTGATTCCCATCAAGGGCACATGCCTGGGTTGCTAACTCAATCCCCAATAAAAAGCGTGCAGGAGGTAGCCGGTCAATGATTCTCTCTCATCATTGATGTTTCTATCTCCCTCTCCTTCTCCCTTCCTCTCTGAAATCAATAAAAACTATATTAAAAAATATTAATAAGCTTCTGGTATAAGAGATGGCTGCTAGTCCCGGACAGAGCCTCACCCACCTCCCCACTGAAACACCCCTGAAAATGCAGGCAAGAATGAGAATGCATATCACCACTAAAAAGCCAAGAGTGGCAGCCAGCCTAGTGCCAGATGGGAAGGTTTCCACCTTTAAGCCGATCGGGGGCTCAGGCCAGCACAAGGAGTAAAGCTGCTGGCCTGAGAAAGGCTCACAGATGTTTTGTCTTGTTCCTCATTCCTACTGTGCAGACATTGCTCTCAGACAGTACATCCAGGATGATGTCTCCATTGTCTTTCTGATTCCCTGCTCACCTCCCATAAACAAGCACCTGCCACATATATCATATGTGTGTCCTGCTTTTCACTGCTCCATATACAGTTTGAAAAACCTAATTAAGTTAGTAATATATGCCTATTGGGGAAAACCTGGGGAATCAGAAAACTACAAAAAAGAAATAATCACTGGAGATACCTGACATCAATATTTTAGCAGACTTTACCACCTGTATGTATTCTCACGTAGCTAATCCCTTTAGCAGCGCTTGGTACTCCCAGTTCTAGCCTTGTCATCTGCCCATCCCCCTAAAAGACAGTTTCACACCCTCTTCTCTTTCCATAAACCTTAACCTCCCCTCTCTGGTTCCTACTCTCTGCTGAAGACTTCAACTCACCCAGAACAGATCTCTCTAAAAAATACACCAGACACAGGTCTTACCCCATGCACTTTGCCTTCTGTGTGCTCCTAGGACAAACCCTCCTCTTTGTACTGGGTCCCCTTCCCATCTCCTCCTCTGGGTTTTATTTCCACTCCTGGCTCACCATTTCCTCTCTCCTTTAATGGGTCATTCCCAAGGGGAAAATATACCATAGTATTTCCATTTTAGAGAAGCCTTGTCTTGACCCCATATCTCTCTCAGCTCCTGCCCATTCACAGGAAAAGTGCTTGCAAGAGTTGCCCATGGTCAGTGTTTGTTTTGTCCTCCCCTACTCCTTTCCTATACAACACAGTTCAGCCTGGGTCTCCTTTGTCCTGAAGATGCCACCCATCTTCTGGTCTGTGCCACGCCTCCACAACTTTGTTAAGCCCCAGAGCTGACAGGAATCTGCAACAGTCCCATCATCTCCACAGCTCTACTCACCTGTGGATTCAGATGAAATGCCACACGACAGGGCTTAAGGTCGGTCTTCCTGGATAGCCATTCAGGGACCCAGTGATGAGTCCTCATAACCAGGGGGAAATAGGAGTCAAGCAGAAAAGAGACAATGAACCCAGAAGGATACATGAGGAATCATCAAGACACCCTCTACCCTCTTTCTCTGTTTTTTCCTTTTTATTGCAGACTGAGGTTTGATTACATATCTGTACATAAGCATGTATATACGCCTCTTGAAGGCAAAGATCCAATCTTTTATGTTGATTGCAATATCACCAGATCTCAGACCAACATAGAAGGCACTCAATAAATATTTTTGTTAGGGAATGAATGGAGATTCAATACTCACAATTTCTCATCTTGTCCTTTTCACACAACACAATAGCTTTTGGTTTTCTTGTAGCATTGACTGCACTGTCCTTCAAAATCCAGCCCCAGCCCAAATTATCAGCCTCTTTATATGCATCTGACCATTATTAAGCCTACATTTCAGCCATCCCAAACAGACCTGAGCTTTTGTATTCTGTTGAACTTTCACTTACTGATCATTCCTATTAGTTTGTCACAAACTCCCTTTTCTGCAAGCTCCTTTTTCTCATCTTAACTTCCAATGTCTTCCCTACCTTCTTCCCCTGACAGTATGAAAAGTTATTTACTCTCTTTTCTGTTTACCCAAAAGTGCTTCACTCACTCATTTAAAAGCATCTAGACCCAGGCCAGATAGCTCAGTTGGTTAGAGCATTGTCCTGATACACCAGGCTCAATCCCTGGTGAGGGCACATACAAGAATCAGCCAATGAATGCATAAATAAGTGGAACAACAAATCTACGCCTCTCTCTCTCTCTCTCTCTCTCTCTCTCTCTCTCTCTCTCTCTCTCTCTCTCTCTTCTCCATCAGCTCCGTTTCCAAAAAAATTCCCTCTGACTAGATTCCACTGAGTTTTCCCTGAGACGGAGTGACTTGAATGTTGGCATAGAGCAGTGGTTCTCAACTTTGGCTGCACATTAGAATCACTTGGGAATCTTTTTTTAAAATCCTGATTTCTGGGCCTCATCCTCCGGAAAATCTGTTTCTTTGTTATGGGGTGGGGCCACAACATTAGTAACAAAGAAACAGAATTTCCGGAGGATGAGGCCCAGAAATCAGGATTTTAAAAAGATTCCCAGGTGATTCTAATGTGCAGCCAAGGTTGAGAAACACTGGCATAGAGGGTTTAAAAAAAGTAATCCTAATAGCTGGTTGGCTTGGTTTTGTTTGTCTGACAAAAGGATTTATATTCCTTTCAGCCTGATCTTTAGGGTCCAGGATTCTCTAAATCATTTCTGAAGCCCAGAGTCTGCATCGGGGTGTGTCCTGGGGTTGCTCCTTTGCCCCATTTGGCCCCTTCTCATGCTGCCTAGAGGGAGCTATGGAGTGACTTAAATTTGCCTCTGCTGAGAAGACTGTGAATGCTCAAATTGGAGTATATCTTAAAAAAAAAAAAAAAAGGCAAAAACACCTGCTGATCTAAGTAGTTGGATAAGGGATCTGCCCATTGGCAGGTTTATATTTCCAGCCATAGGGGTATAATTCCTCTAGGAACAAGAAATGCTCTGTGTGTATGTTCTGTTAAAAACAACTATCATCTCAGCTGCTGGCTCTTTCGTTAATTTTGCAAAGCTACTGGACAAGCCACTTGGGGTCACTCAGTCAATGAGAGCAGGGTTAGAACAGGACAGTGAGTAAAAGATAGGGCTCAGATGCTCTTAATTTAAAAAGAACGGGAATGTGGGAGCCAGGGAGAGGAGAAAAGAAAGGAGAGGCAATCATTGAAATAAATGGCCAAACAACATGGGGCAATTTCCAAGAGAATCTTGAGGAGTTTCCTTGTTCAATCTTACGATGCATTCTGTGCTGTCTGCAAACTCCTTCTATCTGCCTAAAACTGCAGCAAAGACCTTGAGTAACTTGTTTGTTTGTTTGTTTGTTTGTTTGTTTGTTTGTGGAGATAATGGAAGAAGGATAGATCTATGTCTCAATCAATGCCAAGATATGGATAATAAGAAATAACAGCAAGTGCAGGTAATGATAGAGCAATGTCTGGAAGTGACTATGAGAATATAAGTCGCTTCAAGAATAATTCACAGTGCACAAATTCTGGGTATTAAGGGGGAAAATATCCAGAAGTAGAGACACATATTTGGATTATCCAACATAGGAATTCACTATTAGGGAGTGATTATTGGATATTGCTAATGGAGGTTTGTACAAAACTGCTTGGAGTCCCAAGGATAGAATGACTACTTGAACAGAACCGAATTTTCCCAGTGTACTGTGGATTTTTTGAATGAGCACTTGCCAAGTATCGTCCATTGATGATGACTAGAACTGGGAGTTCTTGCTGGACAAACTTCCCTTCAAATTCCTTAACATAACATGGGCTGTGTACAGACTATTTAAGGAGGCTGTTGTTGGAAGTGCCCAAAGGCCCTTCTTACAGTCAGATTCTGCCCTACCTGCGCTCTCTCTTGCCCTAGAGGAGTTCAGCACTGCAGCACGTACAGTATCATCCAGGTAGACAAGCATGAGAATTTTGCTTTCAGAGAGAGTCATGAAGTATTCAAGGACCTAAAATAACTCCACTATGACCAGGAGGAAAGTCCTCAATTAGGACTGAATGAAAGCCAGCAAAAAACAAGATCACATGTCAAAGAGGATGAAGTGAGTCAAATTAGGAGGAAAAGCCTAGACTAAAAGTGAGGAAGAACTGCCCGGGAGAGATTTAGGGCATGGGACAGAGGTGATTGTCTCATAGAATTGTTGCATCCCTGACTTGCAAGTACTTGCTGTCAGCCAAGTTTTTTAGGTTTCATCTGAGTTGGTTCAACTTAAATGTATAGGTTCAGGACAAGGTGTCTCAGGGAAAGAGCTTAGAGAACTCAATGGTAGCTGAGTCTTCGTGGGAGTGCCAGAAACCAGTAGAAGTCAAAAGTTCTGGTTCATTCGCCGTATCCACAACCTAGGATTTGAGGTATAGTTGAAAGAACATCAGTTACAAAAGAAAAATGATTGATTCCCAACCCCAAATACCCACCTTGCCAGGCCATTTACGAGGACCAAATAAGTATCTATGAAAGTACCTCATGCAGTGTTCAACAAATATTAGTTTGAAGCTTTACTTCTCTCCCTCCTTTCTCCCCTCCTCTCTTTCTTCCTCTTTCTCCTGTTTATCTTTTAGACCTTAGAAGCATCGCTCTCTGACCATCAGAGCCACCGAGACTTCCAATAAAGTCTGATTTTCAGTACTCACGTAGACCCTGCCACAGTGACCTTGAAATGCATTAATCTGCTGGCTTCCTCCCACACCAGCTCAGTGAGGGTGATGCTCTATGCCCACATGGACGTAAGCAGAGGGTGATTGTAACCCTGAGTCAGGGTCCCTTAGGGAACATGAGCAGAAACCTCAGCAAATGCAAAGCATGTGTTTTATACATCAGGAGAGAGCAAGAGGGCAAACCATCTGCCAACTCTTTCCACTGCTGACTGGGGAGGTCTTGCTGAGAGCATCCCAGCAGTCACTGTTCAAGCCTCCC
This sequence comes from Myotis myotis, assembly GCF_014108235.1. Taxonomy (NCBI): domain Eukaryota; kingdom Metazoa; phylum Chordata; class Mammalia; order Chiroptera; family Vespertilionidae; genus Myotis; species Myotis myotis. The sequence goes on from NW_023416315.1 coordinate 11,259,919, forward strand.
CAGAGGCTAGTCATTCTCCTTTTCTCTGTGGCAAATCCTTGTTCATAGTCTAAGTGACATAGATTTGATAACGTCCTCTAAAAAGAAGTTACCCGTAGAGTTACAAAACAGGGTGTAAGCAGACCATATTGATATTCATGTGACCAAATCTGTACAGTGTTTATTTTGTACACAGACGGAAAAAGGCAACTGCAGCCCAGGGGAAATGTTTGGAGGCGTCTGCAGAAGGGTGGTAGCTGAAACCATGAGATCACTCGGGGAGAGAGTGGATGCAACATTTAATGAACAGACAGAAAAATGACATTCAAAGGGCATAGCCATAGCGATAAGAATGTCTCTAAAGAATCAAAGCTAAAACTTTCAAGAAGTCAAGTTGGGTAGGGGCTAAGAGTATGGGTTGACATGCAGGTTGGAAAAGCTTCTTCGTGGTTGCCCACTCTGCCCAGGATAAGATCCTAAATTCTTCACGACGCCCACATTTCCTTCAGCCTCATCTGACACCATTCTCTCATTCTCCCACTTCCACATCTCCGTTCCAGCCTCCCTGGCTTTCTTTTAGTTCCTCTTCGGCACCATGTTCCCTTCTACCACAAGCCCTTTGTATATGCTGTTCTTCTACCTAAATTACTCTTCCCTTAAAGTGCACTTTAATTTGTCTTTCTGATCTCAGAGGAAGCATCATTTCCTCAGGGAAGCCTTTCCTGACGGATCCAGGACCAGGAAAATTTCTTAATTTTATGCTTTTGTAGAATCATGTTTCTTTCTATCCTACACTAATATTTATAATTGTGTGCTCATGTGTGTTCTTTCATAAAAATGCCTCACCCACTGGATTGTAAACTTTATGAGTGAGACTCAAGAAATTCCTAAAACAGCCATTAGGATTTTAACCCAAAAGCTATGGTTATTCAGCAGAATTAAGTCTGGTGTGAAAAGAGACCCTCTCTGCCCATTGGTGCATGCCTAAACAATTCCATCAAAATCACTTTGGTGTTTCTCCATGATTTGGCACTCAAGACACACCCTGGCACATCTCAAGCTTATGAACTTGCTGGTTCCATTAATATAGGACAATCCATAAAGCAGGTTCTCTAGCCACTAGCTCTTAAGCTTTGGAAGGGCTAAAAACGCCTTGAAGAGTTCAATGAAAGCAATGGCTATTGTTATGGGTTGATTTGTGTCCCCTCCAAAAAAAATATATTGGCATTATAACCCTTAGTATCTGTGAATGTGATATTGTTTGGAAAAGGAGTCTTTGCAGATGATCAAGTTTAAGATGAGGTCATTAGGGTGAGCCCTAATCCAACATAACTGATGTCCTAACATAAAAGGGAAATCTGGACACAGAGACCGACATGGACAGAGGGAGACAATGTGAAGACACGGCAAGAATGCCATCTTGTAGAATGGGAGAGTGCCGGAGGCAACCGGAAGCTAGGAAAGAGGCTGGGAACAGATTCTCCCCGAGAGGCCACAGAAAGCACAACACTGCTGACACCTTGATTTCTGACTCCTCGCCTCCAAATCTGTGAGGCAGTGCATTTCTATAGTTTAAGCCACCAAGTTTGTGGTACTTTGTTAAGGCAGCCCCCGGAAACTAATACAGATGCGCTCTCTCTAGAAATAAAAGCTCTTATGGACACACACAACTCTGCATGTAATTTAAGGTGTTCACAGACCCACCGCAACCCTGTTTAAAAATTCCTGAACCAAAATCCCAGAGGGTAAGGGCAAAGAAAAAAAGAGGGAGAAGAAAATGGGCATCAGCAACTGTGTGCTTGCTCCATGTCTGGCCCTTGTCTAGACACTTGACATGAATTATTTTGTGGAATCCTCATAACCACTCCATGAAGCAGATGTTAGCAGCCGCATTTCAGAGAAGAGGACATCGAGGCCCTGAGAGATTTAATACAGTGCACTAATTTGTACATCTAGAGAGTGGTGGAGCTGGGAGTACAGCCTGAGCTTGTTTTACCCTGAAACCAATGCTTTTTCCATTCTTACCCTGCTTCTGTGCATGAGTGATATGTGAGATGCAAAGCACATGGTGTGTGGTTTCCGGGGCTGTGAGGTTACAGAGAGACCAGGGTTATGCATGTGTCAGTGGCTTCGAGGGAAACAGGAGAATAGCTAATTTTTTTAAGTTAAAAAAAAAAAGTTAAAGAAAAGCCATTTCTTTGACTACTTTCCATTCATTGTATAACATTATAGCTTCTTTTGAAGAAGGATTTTGGTAGGATTTTTTTCTCTTGCTAGGCAAGGATAGAGACAACAAAGAATTAGTTGGGTTATACTGACAATAATTGTTAATAGGAATGTTAGGATTTTTAGGGATGGGAGAGTAATGTGGATGAGAAAGCAAAGCAAAAGAAAGTCTCTCACTCATCAGGAAGTATTTACTGATCATCTGCTTAATGGCAGGCTCCATGTTCTCTGGACAAAGTGTGGCCACATAGAGCCTTAAGTCTAAAGGAGGAAATCAACAGTTACATCTGTCAATACAATAAAGTAAAATGTTGTGTGAGAAGCAACAACAAAAAAGTTTACTGTACAGCAAATAGTGGGGGTAACTACCCACTTTCAGTTGGGGAGAAAGCTGGGTCTAAGTTTACTGAAGTCTGAGTAGTGTATCCTAGCACAGGGAGTAAGAGAGGGGTTGTTTCAGGCAGAGGAAACATATGCAAAGGCCCTGAGGCAGCAGAAAATATAAAACATTTGAAGACCTGAATGCAATTCACCACAACCTAAGTGTGGAATGGGAAGAGGTAAAAAAGTAATGACACTGGAGAGGTGTGCAGGAGCTAAACCATGCAGGGCCTTGTCAGTAACGGCATGAGTTTCCTCTAGAGAGCAATGAGAAGAGGTCAAGATTGGCAACAGAGGAGGGAGGACTATTGGCTGTGGGAATCAGGCAAGTGAATTCATCTCTGTGGGTCTTAATTGCTTCATGGTAAGAGAGAGTAAGAGCCACTGTGAAGACCAAATTAGACATCTCATGCAATATTCTTAGAATAGTTCCCCGGGCAGCACTGGCTCTTCTGCCCGTAATGCAGCAAGACCTGGTGGAGGCCTGCGTTACTGTCAGGTATAGTATTGGAAGCACCACACCTTCTCTCCCACCTGTCTCCTGAGAAGGGCTCCCCCGTGGCAACTGCAGGAGTGACACTTTGCCCACAGCCTCCCTGGATCATGCACAAGTTTTCAACAGAATTTACCTATTCCACCTTGGTCAGGGGCTGAGCTGTTTTCTTTCATCGTCCTCAGACCAGGTCGCAAGTCTTCCGGTCTGTCAAAGGCAGGCTGTCCAGGGCATTGCATGCAGGAGGGGCAGCAGGCAGTGTCCAGGGCATTGCATGCTGGAGGGGCAGCAGGCAGTGTCCAGGGCATTGCATGCTGGAGGGGCAGCAGGCAGTGTCCAGGGCACTGGGGCATTCAAGGGTGCACTGCTGGCAGCCCATACTCTGTCTCAGCATGGAGCTCACCAAGGCTTAACTTGTTCGGGCTTGCTGTGGGGTGGCGGAGACACCCTGGAAGCATGCATCAGAATCTTTATGCTATAGGCTGCGTTGTTTTTCAGCTTTTAAAAACCTTTAAGTATTTTGGGTTCTGCTTCAGTGAGGCCTGGGGGAGGCAATACTTAGAAACATCACTCTGCCTCACCACCACAGAAAAACTTCAGAAAATTCCGTTCATTTGAGGACTTCCCTCTTCTCTTTCATATGCAATTGTAGAGACTCGGTCAAAATACGCGTGGGTGTGAGTTACAGCTCTTCCAAACACACGGTGCCGTGGGACATGGGAATTAAGGTCACATTCGCACTATTTGCCAGCCACCAGGCCTCTGAGGATGAGGACAAAACCCATAGATATGTGGGTACCAGAAAACAGGCTATCGGGGTTCTGAGGATTTCTTCTCATTAAAGACAGAATCTCCTATATGCTGAATACCCACCATGCTCAGCGAACTATTGTAGTTGTTTGTTCAAACATTATCTTTTACTCTGTTAAACACATGAAGTGATTATTAGGATTATCATCTTTACAGCTATAGAAAATAGGGCCCACGGAAGTCTATAAATTGGACCAGAATTTCACACTTCCTGTTAGGGCCTGACCTGTGTGAATCCTAACTGTATCTCTGCCTGGCTTTGTGACCTTTGACAAGCTACTTAATCTTGCTGCGCTTCGATTCCTTAACTATAAAATAGGTAAGGAAACTATTCACCTAATAAGACCATTATGAGTTAGATGAAATATTTACAACAGTGCCTGGTGGTTAGCAAATGACTATAAACAAGTTAGCCATTACTATTATTACAACTGGAAAGACAGCAAAGTCCCAACTTCATCAGGGCAAAGTAGGATATTGCCCAAGGCTTCTGGGGTAAAAGTAAATACATCTATAACCAAATAAACGAACAAGGCAAAGAACATCCAATACCAGACTTCAGCAGCTCATTCCAAGAAATCCTTCCAAAGAAAGAAAGAAATCCACCACCTAGCCACACAGGCTGGGCATAATTTAATTTTTTTAGCTCACACTTTTGTGCCCCATACCACCCTCCAAAAAGGAAGGAAGGAAGGAAGGAAGGAAGGAAGGAAGGAAGGAAGGAAGGAAGGAAGGAAGAAAGAAAGAAAGAAAGAAAGAAAGAAAGAAAGAAAGAAAGGAAGGAAGGAAAGAAAGAAGGAAAGAAGGAAGGAAGGAAGGAAGGAAGGAAGGAAGGAAGGAAGGAGGAAGGAAGGAAGGAAGGAACCTCTAGAGCAGATACATGAGAAATGTTGGTTTTTAAAAATGGTTTTCCAGGAAGAGCTAATTCCTTTATTTACGTCTCTCACACCCCCTCCGGTTTCCCCACAACTTCATTAAGGACCTGGATGAACTGGATAATACCATCTTTGTCCCATGATTATCTGCCATTATTACTGGCATCCTCCAGTAGAACCCATCCAGAGAATTTTAGAGGAGGCTTGCCGTCATTAAAATCTTCAACCTCAAAGTTTATCCAGCTTATCCTCAGCTACAAGTAGGATAACGGAAAGACAGGGGTTTAGTGACATTCCTTAATGGGCAAAGTCTGAATCCAAAGTTGTAGCTGTGGTTATAGGCCCAGAACTTTCCATAGGCTCTTTTTCTCAGAGTTTGGTGGTCTATGAATTCAGTTCAATTAGCAAATTTATATTGATCATTGTGCAAATAACTATGAGGATTTCCAGAAAAGTTGAAGATGGGGTCTTGCTCTTGAGGACAGTAAAGTGTAGTTGGGAAACATGAACTGATCTTACATTGAAAGTAATAAGTGACTGTGGGAGGATTGCTGGGAAATTATGATGATACTGAATTATTTCTCATACACTGGCTGAAGCATGATTGAAAACATTCCATCATAATTTAATTTAAAAACATATATTTTTATTGACTTAAGAGAGGAAGGGAGAAGAGGAGAGAGAAACATCAATGATTAGAGAGAACCACCGATCGGCTGCTAAGCCCGCAACCCGGACATGCACCCTGACCTCCTGGCTCACAGGCCAACGCCCACCACTGAGCCACGCTGGCTGGGCATGATTTAATTTTTTTAACTCACACTTTTGTGCCCCATACCACCCTCCAAAAATCAGATGCTTACTTATCCACCCATGTAAGGTGGATAAGAATCAGGAGGGATATCCAGGTCCCCAGCGCAGGTCCCAGTGCCAGGAAGAGAAGTCCCCATAATCCTGGCTGTAAAAACCAGCAGGGATTGTGGTTGAGTGAGATGGAGGGTTGCTGGAGTCCCAGGTATTTTTCTTAAAGGCCTGGTGGGCATGGACATACTTCAACTCATTTGCTTTGAGCTCCAGCCCTGGGGCAGCAGCTCAAAAGTCACCAGGGACATACAAGGAGGAGCTGAATTGTCTGGTTTTGGAGTGAGAGCTGAGGGGGGCAACTTTCTCCCAGACAGAAGTGCTGGCAGAGGCCATTGATCCTTTGCCGAGCCCTCCCCACACAGAGCCAGCAGACTGGAACCATTTCTGAGTCTCCAGGAACCTGGCTAACACTGTTTTAGCCCTACCCTGGTGATTCCCTGAGACCCCACCCAACTTTTGGGACCCACCCAAGCCATTTCTAGTGACTTTTCCATACAAACATCCTCTCTAGGCCCATTATGTAGACTTTCCTAAACTCTTTCAAAGAAAAACCAACTGACCTTGGCGTACCCTGCACCTCTTTTTAAGTGGCCCAAGGCCTACCACTAGTGGGAGCCTGCTTCAGTTTGCAGCTTGGCCTATGCCAAGCACCTCCAACCCCAGCACAGGTAGCAACCATCTGCAGATCACTCTCACTTAGCAAAGCTTCTTCTAAGAAAGTAACCCTGATAATAGGGCAAATTGGGGCAGAAAGGCCCCACTGGGTCAGTGGGAGAGAAGGTAGGACAGCTCTGTCCCAGGGCTGGGCCTGCAGGGTGGAAGGTGGAAGATAATAAATACCCCAGTGCTTGCAGGGATCTTGGCAATTTGCTTTAGGAGAAGTGGGAGTTGTTCTTTCGTAGCATAAAAGCTCAGAGATACACGAGGCAGGGTAGGCGCAAAATGGCACCCATATTCTGGCCCATTGTCTGGAATACCATGGCTGCAGGTAAGTGAGACACAGGATGTTCTTCTTTATTAATATTGAAGAGCCCTTCTTCTTTCTGACGATAATGTCCACTAGAGAGGTTTACGTAAGACTGGCGACTAAGGAAACCCTCCTGCCACCAGGCCTCACTCCTCAGGCTCTGTGGTTATTGGGAAAGAGAGAGCGGTGCCAAGGGCTGAGGCTGGGAAAGGAATCGGGACACCATGCTACGGAGACTCCACTTTACTTGGAGACCGTGAGAACCACAGGAGCAGGGCACCAGCAGGTGCGTACTGAGGTCCTACCAGATGTAAAATCCCTCTGGAAGGCGGGCTTTTCACCCATTTCTGTGAAATGGCTTAACTACTGAAAAAAAGTATGTCCCTGAATAAAATAAAAGAAGTTCCTTTCTCCTTTGAGTAGGAGTGCAGATTGGGGGGGGCACAGCAAAGATCCACCCCGAAGGGGAATGAGCCCTGTGGAGAGCAGCAGGCCATCCTGTGGGTGCAGAGATAAGAAGGGGGCAAACTGTCACCGGCTTTATCAGACCGGCCCACCCTGAAGTCACTGGGAAAGTCCCCATCTGTGCGTGGCTTGGCTGGGCTTCACTCTGCCCTGTGGCTCTTCCAACCAGCATGTGCCAGGGAGCGAACAGGGTTCTCATATTGGCTTCTGACTGCCTGAATGAGCAGACGAGGGCTTCTAGAAGAAAAGACGAAGGAAAGGACCAGGGGTATGAAGGTCTTGTAAAGCTAGTGGTGCTAAGAGCATGGACCTGAATGGTAGCTCAGGGGATGGACAAGAGACTGCAGCTCTAAGAACTAGTCTGATAGGACTTGGGACACTGGTGGCCTGTGAGGACTGAAGGAGAAAAACGGGTCCAGAGTGACTCCAATACTTCTGACCCAGGCAATTGGACTTTAAGCAGAAGAGCAAGCTTTGAGAGAGGAGAAGGAATTCCATTTAGATCACATGAAGAACTTTATTCAATTGAGAAGAGTTTTAACTCCCTTATAACCAAGATAACTAATATTTGTTACCAAAGCAAATATGTCAAAGAATACTCTGAAATGCAATTAAATTTGTTTATTGAAATAATAGACACAGTGAGTAATACAGATTGTTTCAGCATAATATAGGTGTCACACATTTCTCCTGGTAATAGATAAACAGATGAGCAGAAGCAACACAATGAAAGAATAATCTAGAATAATACATTCTATTACTGGGAGGCTCCCAAGAGATCAGCAAATCCAACCCCATTAACAGATGAGGAAACTAAACATTAGAGAGGCTGGCATTCTCCACGCTACAAATTTTTAGGGCATTCACCATGTGCCAGGCACTTCCTTGCTGCTGGGCATATAAAGCTAACAGAACACGGTACCCATACTGTAGGAGCTCCTAGCCACGCTTGTGTGTGACAGTGTCCGGTCAGCAGGGCGTTAACACTCAGCCTAAATAAGCACTGTGAGAACTGCATGCTTTAGCTGCAAGGTGCACCCTATCCAGGCGTGGGGGCAGTTCTCTGAAGGTCTTGTGCGAGCTGACCTATGAGGGATGAGCAGAAGTCGGGTAGACAAAGAGGTTGTGTCCCAGGAAGGCCAAAGTGAGGGAAAGCATAGTGCATTTTGTTAATCAAAGGAATCAGAGTACAAGGGAACTCTAGTCCTGGATTTTGGAGACAATAGTCTCGGGACTCCCAGTTCAGGGCTATTTTTAGAATACTACCTGTCTCTGGAGGTCTCCTGACAGTCTCTGATGATTCCGCACAAGTATCAATACTCTTGCATAGAAAAAAGGAAGCATAGTGGCTCATGCTCACCAGGGGTAGACATTAGGGTTTTCAAACTCTCGTGTTCAAAATGTCTCTTTAGAGGAACAATTACTTTGTATTATAGCCTTTCATTTCTTTCCAGAATATTTATATTAACTGATTCATGCCATGAACCCTTAAGTCCGGAAGGGACTTTGAGGGGTTATTTTTTCAGTAGCCTAAGGAGCATGGGGTGGGGAAGGGGGAGCAGTCCCCTTCCCAGTGGAGGCATAAAGGAGACACTATCTGTGGGGAACTTAAATATTAATAATAAACGGAACAAAATTGTTCTGCTTTGTATTATCACCACGTGCCAGGAATCTGGTGATTCTCAGTCAATAATAAAGCGTTCGCTGCCGAGGCAAACTGCCCCTACTGATCTCCAGCCCCACGTAAGCCATTGCACTGCATAGACACGGGCACATGCAGAAGGCACAGCACCCAGGTCGGCTACACAAAGTCCCCGCGTTCCTCTCTTCAGCTCACATTACCACATCGTCTCCGTCCTAGCCAACATCATGTGTACAAAAAAACAAAACAAAAAACCCCACATCAATGTCTTTCTCCAAAGTAGATTCTCATCTCTCAAGCTCAAATAGGTTTTGAGCGAAGGCCGCCGGTGTCCGATGCCGTCACTCGTGCGTCCACAGGCCTACCAGGAGCAGTCCTCGCTCATCCTCTCCAGCTGGGCCGTCTGGCACGTGCTCGGGGGAACAAACACGGAGGGGTCTTTAATACCCAGCGTAATGTCGAAAAACCGCGTGGACAATATCACACTGTAATTTTGGGTGAAGGTTTCCTGGACCGGATAACAATCCTTGGCTGTATAAATGCCAATCCAAGTTTCATCTATAAGAGGAAGGAAAGTTGACTTTTAATGTAGAAGGCAGGCAAAATGCTTGCATTTTTTTGTTGCAGTAAATTATACATAAAATTTACCATCTTAACCATTTTTAAGTGCAGTTCTGTGGCATTGAGTACATTCACATTGTTGTGTGCCCATCACCACCACTCTCTCTAGTACAGTGGTTCCCAACCTTCCTAATGCCGTGGCCCTTTAATACCTCATGTTGTGGTGACCCCCAACCATAACATTATTTTTGTTGCTACTTCATAACTGTAATGTTGCTACTGTTATGAATCGTAATGTAAATATCTGATGCAGGATGTGTTTAGGTGACCCCTGGGAAAGGGTTGTTCGACCCCCAAAGGGTCGCGACCCACAGGTTGAGAACCGCTGCTCTAGTACCTGTTCATCTTTCCAATTGAAACTCTATGCCCATTAAATGCTAACTCCCCATTCCCCCTCCCCCTCGGCGCTGGCAACTACCATTTTCTTCCTGCCTCCATGAACCTGACTACTTGACACCTTATATCAAGGGAATTATACAGTATTTGTCCTTTAGTGACTGCTTATTTCATTTAGCATAATGTTCACCCATGTTTAGTATGTGTCAGCATTTCCTTCTTTTTTAAGGCTGAGTAATATTCCATTATATGAATACACCACAGTTTCTTTATCCGTTCATCTGCTGATTGGCACTTGGGTTTGTTTCCACCTTCTGACAATTATGAATAATTCTGCTATAAACATCAATGTTCCAATGTCTGAGTCATTTCTTTCAATTCTTTGGGGTATGTGATCAGAAGTGGAATTTTTGGGTCATATGGTAATTCTATGCTTATTGTTTTTGCAAACTGCCATACTGTTGTTCATAGCATAAAGGCCTGTGTTTCTGACACAGTCTTGGGCTAACCATGTTGACAGAGGAACAGAGAAGAGCTTCATGTCTTTGTCTAAAAGCGGACACTAAAAGTAATGGCAGTAAAGACTTTAGGAAGTGATATGGGGGAAGGAAAAGGAGGCATCCAACTCTAATCTGTAACATAGACAAACACCTTCCATGTCACCGGTCTGCGGAGGTGGGGTGGGGGAACATCCAATGTCAGGGTCAAGGCTAAGTCCATGAGAGGTCATGTGGCAGAAAGGTACAGGTGGGGGTAGAAGGCTGAGGTGTTTCAAGTATGATGCTTATAGCTTGGTGCTACGCAACTAGCAGAGTACATGTGGACACTTCAATGGGGGGCCGCGGGGGAGAGTACACAATCTGATAACGCTCTTAAATCTCCCTAACAGCTACCTTCCCTAGTGGGCTTAAACATATTCCCCATGATGCTCTCTGAGATGCAACCTGCCCATATTTTTCTGACCCCTTACACGATCTGGCTGACTGCCTGTCGGACCACTCCTGAACGATGATCTGCTCCTGGGGTCCCCCTATGGAGTACTGGTCCTCAAAGGTGGCGTTCTGAGGAATGTCAAGAGGGTCCCAGGAATCTGTCAGGGTGATCTTGGAACACAGCTTGGTGGCTTGTTCAATCTGAAACATCACTCCATCTTTATAGAGCAAAATATATTCAAATAACCTGAAAGACAGAGTAAAAGAGAAATTTCAGCACTTTAAGTGACAATCATCATGGCTTTTTATCAGCACATGGACCAAAAGACTTTGATATAAATTACTCTTAAAACAGAAAATAGTTTTGCTTGTAGGCAATCATTTACTTATTTATAAACACTAGACATACAATCTGAATATAAAATAAAGTTCTGAGCTCAAAATGGAATATTCACTGGACAATTACTTATCAAGCACCATATGCCAGACTCTGTGCTTAGGATACAAACATGAGAAAGACCTGAGTCTGATGAACAGATATCTGTGACCTATCTTTTAGACACAGGGTCAACAGGAGGGTTTGACCGTTGGCTTGGCTGAGCTCTCCTTACAGCACTAAGTCAAGGAATTACAGATACTGAATATAGAATGACAAGAACCTGCTGAGGACGGACCAGGCACCTCAGCCCCATTGTCTTGACTGTCAGTCATGAGTAAAGGGCTTTGGTGAGAATGGGTGCCCCTTGAATACTGGGAGGAGGCTGAGATGAATAAGGACAAAAGCTGAGGGGGACTCAGAGCGAATGGCTTCCCATGCAGTTTGTCTGCAGGCTCTCTGCCTCATCTCTCACACCCAGGTGCACACCTATACCCAGGCTATGCCTGGAGTCAGCAGACCACCCCATGATCACCTTACACGCTGTGTTGTCAACCATCCTGTGCCATTCCTTTTTTTAAAAAAAATCCTCACCAGAAGATATGTTTTATTAATTTTTAGTGAGAGAGGAAGGGACAGAGAGAGAAAGAGAGAAACCTTGATTTGAGAAGCATCTATCAGCTGCTTCCCTTATGTGCCCCCACTAGGGAGCAAACCTACCATCTAGGTATGTGCCCTGAGAGGGAATCGAACCCTGCACCATTTGGTGTATGGGAGGATGCTCAGCCACACAGCCAGGGCCCTGTGTCATTCTTAAAGCTAGAAATCTTGGATGGAGCCCACTGAGTTTCTTTTGTTTGTTTTTTTACTTTAAATATATATATTTTTCAATTACAGTTGACATACAATATTCTGTTAGTTTTGGATGTACAACCCCATGATCAGACATTATATGACTTACTAAGTGATCACCCTAGTAAACCTTGTACCCATCTGACACCATACATAGCTAGAATAGTATTGACTATTTTCCCTTTGCTCTACTTTACATCTCCATGACTATTCTGTAAAAACCAATTTGTACTTCTTAATCCCTTCACCCTTTCCACCCATCCCTCCAACCCACCTCCCATCTGGCAACCACTAAAATGTTCTCTGTATCTATGAGTCTGTTTCTGTTCTGTTTGTTTATTTATTTTGCCTTTTCGATTCCACATATAAGTGAAATCATATGCCCACTGAGTTTTTATGCGTTTGCCAATCCAAAACTCAGGCCATGCTGCGGGTTGACGGAGAGCGAGATTGCAGCCCTGACCTCAAAAAGTGACATTTGTAGCACCTGAGGGCAGAAGAGCCTAGAGAAGTGGCTTTTCCTGAGCAAATAAGGATAGTTAGCACAGCTGATCTGTGGTGTGAGACTCGCCCTCCTCCACAGTCCCCGTGGGGGATGCCTGTTCGCCATCTCAAGTCTGAGCTTACACATCATTTTCTTCAGGAAAGGGTATTACAAATGATCACTGTCTATGTGGTTAGAACAGTGTTACTGTTAGGATTATGCTTCTGTTTTCTATGAGCTGGTATAGAAATATATACATGACCTCATTTGACATATTTAGACATATCTAACCTGCTTATTACACAAAACATTTGAAATGGCTTACAAGAGTCAAGCTCCAGCACAGACCTTTAGGAATGCGAGTGCATGGAGACAGAAAAGGAACTGTTCGTTTTATGCCATACTGCTAAAAAAATGGAGTCAGCCTCTTATATGCACACAGGATTCACATCAAACTATAAGCCCTTTGGGGTTAGATTGTCACTGTTTTCTCATGCCACAGTTTTCTCATAAGGTCCCTGGTGCATGAGGGTCAAAACGTTCATGGAAGGAATGCAAAAACAGCATCAATGTCAGAGCACAGTCCGTTTGTTAACGTGGTAGGGAAGCTTGCTGAACCAGAGGTGGGCATCTGACGTAGGCAGGACAATCTGCTTCGCTCCCTCAGACATGTGGAATTGTAACAGAAGTTCTGCCATCTCTGGATCTGTCATATGTAAACACAGAAGTCATAGGAGCCTATGGCACAACATGTGGACTGAACAAGAGCGAAGCATGAACAGAGAGAAGCATGAGCAAGCTGGGATTCCCAGAGCTGATCAGTTCCCATGTGCATTTCTTTTCTGAGGCCCAGTGCCTGGAAAGTTATGATAAGTTGCCTTTGTTCTAGTAAACTTCCCTTTTTCTGCTGGAATCTCATTTCTAATATAGTGGAGGGCTCCACTGTTCCATCTAGAGTCCCAGGTAACAGCTGCCAGCACAGCTGTCTGAGAGGGGCACAGCACAGCCCGCTGCAGAACCAAGGGCCACCAACGGCTGGTCAGGCACCTGCCAGGGAAGGGAAGGAGACAGCGGGAGAAGAAGAGCCAGCTTCACTGTTTTCCTAAGGTCGGCTCTGCCTATACCAAAAAGCACAATTTGTTTTTAAAATGAGAATTCTAGGCTTAAAACAATCATTACAGAATGTTCACATTTGTTCCTTCTGGGTGGTCTGAACACAGGTGTTTATTATGGTGTTCTCTGTTCTTTTGTTTTCCAAAAAATATATATATTTTTAAACGAGTGCATAGTGTGATATTGAGTTATGTCAACAGTCCCTTAAGTAAAACAGAAAATAATCATATGATGAGAAAAAATAGAACTGTAACCATTTGCTTTGCCAAATACCATGTGCCTATACAGGAGAGTACTGCTCTGCACGAAGTTTTGGGATTTTCCTGATGCTGTAGTGGCTTGTATGTTTCTGTGAACACGTGCAGAGTTCAGTTGTCAGATTCTCCATGGCAAATAGGATACAGGGCCTGGGACCTGACAGAGCCAGAAGGTCAAAAGCAGAGGTCAGCCAAGGTTGAAATGAGTCACCGGCCTGGGAGGCTGTGCGGATAATAACTGTAGACCCGAAGAACTGACCAACTTCAACAGAAACTAGATTCTGGGAGGTGAGATCAAAGCCTGGCCCTGAAGCGAAGGAAGTTGTCAGAAACTGTACCCCTGGGGTGTAGTCAAGCAAGGTGAGGTGCTGAAATGGATTGGAGGGCAAGGCAGGCAGGCCAGCCCTGGGTCAACAACAGCATGCAAACTCCCCCTTGCTGGCCAGGCACCAAGTAAATCCGGTTCTGAGAGGCCGGCCGCTGGGTGTCAGCTGTGAGCGAGGTCAGGCTCCCCAGGTCCGGCCCCCAGTCAGCAGGCCGAGCTCCACCACAACCTCCCCCAGGGGGTGAAGTGTCCCATTTTGCTTTTGATAAAATTCTCTGCCTACATTAACAATTTCTATTGTTTCCAGAAAATTCCTTTTCCTTAGAAAACTCCTTTTCCTTAGAAAACATGCTCTACCATCCCCGTGTTTTCTAAAACACTAACGACCTGCAGCTGATCGATGTTTCTCTCTCATCGATGTTTCCAACTCTCTGTCCCTCTCCCTTCCTCTCTGTAAAAAATCAATAAAATATATTTTTTAAAAAATTGTACACCTGAACATTACGTAATGTTATTAACCAATGTTACCCCCCAATAAATTGAATTTTTAAAGTTAAATTATAAAAAATTCCGAGAAAAATAGAAGAGGAGGAGAGGCTTTGTCCTATTCCACCTCCTTCATTTCGTGTCTTTGAGCAGAGCTGGGACAGGACATATGCTTGCAGTGGAGGCAGCCACTTTTAAGTGATGAGGCAACAAGTCGGTATGCTCTTGCAACTAAGAGCCAACGTTCTAAGAATGGCATAGTAGACGGATGAAGAAGAACCTGTGGCCTGGATGAAGCTGTTGAGTCAAGCCTAAAGACACGTACCACCAGAATTTTGAGGTACAAACCAAACATCCTCATAGTTAAGCCTTTGATAGTCAGATTTACTGCAGCTGAAAGCATCTTAAATGAAATAAGTAAAAACCACTGCTTTACAAGGTATTACCTATTGGGTTCCTTACAACAAATCTACAAGTCTTTGGGAGTCTCTCTTCCAGAATAAGCAGGGCCCAAGAATGTGGCAAGTCCTAAAACCCAAAATACCAATGCCTGACCTGGGCACAAATGACCCTGAACAGCTACTGCCTTTACAGCCAAGAGCCAATTGTTTTTCTGTCCTGAATTAGGGTTGTCAGGAAAAAAAGCAAACAACAACCAAAAAAAAGAAACAACAGCTTAAGGACTAGAAAATTCAGCTCACTGACATGTTATTAGCTTTCTTTCTTCCTTCCTTCCTTCTTTCCTTTTTTAAAGAAGAGAATATATAAGGCTCAGAGCATAACTTAAGAGTAAATAATTGTGCCAGGATTCAACGCAAGGTCTTTCTCCAACCAGACTCATTCTAACTCACAACACCATGCTTCTTCCCTCCTCCCACAGGGGGAAGGAGTGATTCTTCTAGCCATGTGGAACTTCTTGGCTATCCAAGGTATATTAAATCACAGAAAAGGGAGTGGACAAATATTCTATTGTGATTACAAAAGGACTTTGGCTTTTATGAAAGAAATTGGACAAACTTTGGATTTGTTTAATATGCACTGTAATAGATTAGTAATGCATGCCGGCTCTCTGACGCTTAGCAGGAAGAATTGAGCTGCGGCCACTTGCCATTCTGGCGTAAACCAAGGCTGAGTTACACCCTACAGTAATTACCAGACACAAAAGAAAAACACTATATTGAAATGGTTGTGCTAGACACAAACTCATTGTGCAGGCTGATGCCAACCACATACAACAAAAGGAAAATTAAATTACTTGAGAATGCAGTCCTAGGAAAAGTAAAATCAAAGGGTGATTATGTGTGGAATTTAAGAAGCTGTAAGGTGATGGCTCTCCTCTACTTGGATTCTACTTCAAAAGAGGAAAACAGTGCTCAAGAAATTGAAGAGATTTTTTTTTCCAAAAATGGACCTGGGTGAATACTGGCAAGGTGTAGGCATAGATTCATTCATCTGATGGGAGATAATAAAAAACTTCTCATGCGACAATAGTTCAACATGACCTCTTTTTTTCCCCCCACCACTAAAAGGAACAACCTCATTAGCACTGAGATATCCCTGTTGCCCTGGTACACAGTGATTTCTAGAACTACATATCAGCAGATATTAAAGAGGTTGGGAGGCTACAAGAACAGTCATGTTCATAAAACCAGCACTATGCTTTTCAGTAGCAATATATAGGTTCCCTCCGTGTTGGAATATAAACACACACACACACCCTTCCAGCTAACAGTTAATGAACCTAAGATACAAATCTTATTTTTTGTATTCACTGGGACTTGGGTTATTGCTGTATTTAAGAAAAGAAAAGGAATAATGTGTGGCCACAAGGATAGCTTCCTAATGAAAAACATGATCATCAGAATAGAAGATGCAGAGGGGGCAGTGTAGCGTACATTTGGCTATGGGGAATAAAAACAGAAGCAGAGAATTTAAAGGTGTTATCCCAGAACTAGGGGGAAAGCATAAAGTGATGAAAGGCTAATAAAAAGATAAGAAATTTTGGGGACAGATGTAAGAGAACCAATACATGTAAGTAGAGAGATATTCTACAAGGAACAAAGAAAGAAAACAGTGTATTAAACCTCTAGAAATAGTAGGTAAAATTTCCCTAGAGCTAGACATAACCTGGAGATGTTAATTAATACAGTTCAAGGATAATAGAAATAACCTACAAAAACTTGGGCAGAAAAAATTATTAAAACTAAGGTAAAATTACTTTGGTATCAGACTTCACTTCTAGCACTCTAACTGCCATAAAAATTTTTAAGAAAAAGGATTATTATTATTACCTCATGAATTGTATACCCCCCAAATCATCGTTATGTAAGACAGCAATAAGTAGATATCCTCAGACATTCAAAGTCTCTGAAGAAAAATTAACTGAATATGTTCTCTAACTGGAACATGAGTCAAAACAAAGGATTCAGGTAAATAAGAATATTAGTATAAAAGAAATTACAGTAAAGAGTAAAATAATGCATGTTTCTTTTTAAAAAATTTATCTTTATTGTTGAAAGTATTACAGATTCCCCTTTTTCCCCCATTGACTCCCTTCACCCTGCTCCCACTCCCTCCCCAGCCTTGTGACAAAGCTACTTAGAAGTTTGTACAAGCACACACATTATAAAAATTCATCTGTGTTAAAACCCATGAAGAAATTGACCTTTTAGAGGTTTGACCAGCATGACAAAAGAAGGAAAGACTAAAAGCCATCCAAACACTTTAAGTTCTTTTCAATATACTGGGCAGTACTTAAAGAAACACTTGTCCTTTACCAGGAAAAACAACAACAATAACATAAGAACTGTATCCTGGCATCAGAAAAGCAGATTTCCAAGCTTCATTCTCTAACTCCCTAAGGAGAACTGAGACCTCATGAGAGTGGCTCCTCTGGGGTTCCCAGTGTAAGCCAGACAAGACCTGGAGCTGGGCAAGGAGGAGAATCACTGTCCAAAATCTAGAGGGACAGGTAGAGGGCTCAATTCAGAGAAAGAAGGCCCTCACATCCAGAGGAAACATATGAACCACACCAGAACACAGAATCTGATGTGGCATTTCAATGGATATTAAATCTGGGGTAGATTCTCTCCCCAGCATCCTTGGCTACCAGCAGTGTGAGCTGATGGATTTGTCCTCTGGTTCACAGTCCCATTTCTCCTGAAATTAGAGTTTCCCTCCTCTTGAGCTTCCTCCACATTTGCTGCCTCGGCCTCCCCACTTCCTCCAGGCCTCCCTGCCAAGAGTTCTCTTGAAGCAGCTGCCTTCTGTTTGGAGGCCATCTGTCCCAAGAGCTGCTTTCTTTGGGGGGTCTGAGAGTAACGTAGCAACCTGTTAGGGGTCTGATTTTTCAGATGACCTCTCAGTTCAAAGAGGAACCAAGAAAAGAAGAAAAGAAGACTGCTTCTGAAGGAGGCCATTGGTGCTTGGAAAACTTCCAGTGCCCATATTGGAGCAAATTCCCCAAAACTGAGATTGAGGAACAAGAGACCCACTGAGAACAGTGTTTGCTGAGAGAACGGCTAGGGAGAGGCTTGTGCATAAAAGGAATTTGGGGAATCCAGTTTGGAAGTTGCCCTCCAAGGGGTTCTCTACTACAATTCTGCTTAAAGTTTTTCAAAATATGGGTAAACGGTGTGATTTGATTTCAAAAAATTATTCTTAACCTAGGAGATATACAATGTAAAATATCAATGAATAATACACCATAAAACCATTGCAGTAATCCATGAGTGTATGGATTCGAGAAAAAGAAACAGGGGTATCAATAGACAAGGTAGAGTTGTTTAAGAGTTAGTAAGATATTCTGTACAAAATATAAATAGAATCTTAAAGAAATGGAAGATTTCATAGAAAATGTAAATAATCAAAAATAACTCAGAATGAAGCAGAAAGTTAAATGGATCAATATCCAGAGGGAAAGCCTGGCCTGTGTGGCTCAGAATGATGAAGGTTTTGGCCAAGATGATAGTAAAGTTGTGTTCAGATTCTGAATCTATACTGAAATTAGAGTCAATAGGATTTGCTTATGGATTACTTGTGGCAAGAATTAATCCTAAGCAACTTGAATTGCTATAGGCTGGGATAAAAAAAAAATTAAGAGGAAGAACTTTTGTTTGTTTATTTGCTTGAAGAACACACATTAGTTCTGGACATGTTGAGTTTGAGATGACTACTAGAGATCCAAATGAAGAACTCAGCTAACCATTTGGATATATGAGTGTAGAGTTCAGGAGAGAGCTGTAAGCTTCAGATACACACGTGGAGTTTTCCATGTAAAGATGGCATTTAAAGCCATGACCTAGATGAGATCAACAAGAGAGAAGTATAAACAGAAAAGTAAAGGGATGAGCCCTGGGGTGTTCTACTATTAATGGTCTGAGAGAAGAGGAGGAAAAAGAAAGGAGACTGAGAAGGAGAAGAAATAAGGTGGAGAGGAAACTAGAAGAGTGTAGGAATGTAGTTTCCTGAAAGCCACATGAAGAAAGTATATCAAGATGGAAGAAATGGTCAACAATAAAACAAGGACTGATAAAATATCAGTTGATTAGTAATGTGGAGCACATTGCTCTTGACCACAGCAGTTTCAGTAGAGATGGTGAAAGTTTGATTGGAGGGGGTTCAAGAGAGCATGAGAGAAAAGAAATTGAAGTTAGCATAAGATTTGCTTTCAATATAAGGGGAGAATGGGGTTCCAGCTAGTAGAATCAAGAGAAAACATTTTTTCTCTAAAGATGGGTAAAATAAATTATAAAGGGGGGAAATAGAAGATTTTTACTGGAATTGGGGAAATATAAGACTATCACATTTATTCCAGGAAAAACAAACCACTAATTGGTGGAATATTTTCAGATCTTTGGGCACTTTGCCTCTGACCATCATCTTTGAGATCAGAATCAGGAAGAAAGAGTTCAAGGTTAATGGAAAGAAGTAAATATGTTTTCAGAGCAGTATGGTGACTACCTCTGGCTTCTATTTATGTTAGTCTTACACTGGCCAGTTCCTTTACTTTCCTGGGCTTATCTTCTTTGAAACTTCTTGTTCTTCACTGTCACATTTCAACAACAGACCCATAGAATTAAGATTCTGAAAGCAAACTTTATGTGCTTCCAAGAATATCTTATTCTTGAAGAAAAGCTCAGTATTTCAAGTCAGCCTGGTTTATTTTTCAAGGATCAAAAGGCCACAAGCAGTCTGAGCTAATGAAAGAAAAGGCTGGCTCTAGCCATTAGGGATCTAGAGGAGGAATTAAAGTCTAAAGGAGCCATTCTCTTGCCTGACTAGCATAGCTCAGTGCTGAGCCTCAATCTATGAGCCAGGAGGTCATGGTTTGATTCGAGTTATCAGGTCTCATGCCCAGGTTGTGGGCTCAATCTCCAGTGTGAGGGCATGCAAAAGGCGGCCAATCAATGATTCTCTCTCATCATTGATGTTTCACTCTCTTCCTTTCCTCTCTGAAATCAATAAAAATATGTTAAAATAAATAAATAAATAAATAATAAGAGTCATTCTCCTGAATTTCTGAAAATCATAATTTCATAAAATGAAATCCCAATCCATGCAAACCTAGGTTTATGATCAAATAAATTTGTTGAGCACTTTATGTTAATTTACCTCCCTTAGCCACACAGACACATTCTCAGAATTTACAATGATGTTACCCGGAGAGATTAAAAAAGATATACAAAAAAAAAACACACACACAATGTGATCTCTATATTGCTCTCATTAAACAATTTGGAGCCATTAGACAGGGCCAAACAAGGTAGGCATCTGTTTGGTCTGTCCTGGGAGGCAGCACGCAAGCAGGGCGAGGGGACATCATGTAAAGAGAAGCATCATAGCAATGCACAATTGGTTACCTAATGCAACTGAACAATGGGAGCCAGTTTCCTCTGAAAAGGGAGTCACAAAAGTGAACTGGAGAAAACTAGAATGAACAACATGATAGTAGGTTAGAATTAGAGGCATTGGTATAAATACCTCTATGAATTAGAATTGGAAACTTAGAAATAAATGTAGATGTAAAAGTGTGTATATATGTGTGACTATGTGAGTGGTGTGTGTGTGTGTGTGTGTGTGTGTGTGTGTGTGTTCAAACCTATATTTTCTTGATTTGTCCACTGAGAAGGTTGGGAGCAGCCAACTCAATAGCCATGAGCACAACTATAGCAGAGATCATGGCTTCCAAATATTATTCTCCAGTAAAAGTAACTAGAGCTTCTTGAGAAGTAGATTATTTATTCTAAGACTCTGGCAGGGAAAGTAAAGGTGATCTTGGAATATCTTGTTTGTCTGAAAGCACCCAAAGACTAAGAGAGACATATCAAAATAACATAGAGGCCAACTTGAAGAGGGTCCCACTAGCCAAATATGGAACAATTTGAACATCAAAATAAACAATGAGAGCAAATGAAATGATAATCTTTGAGCCCATGCTGATATAAGTAAATGGATAAATCGAAAGTTTAATGAAAAATGGAATATGCACATGGTTTTAAAATATCTCCCTACAAAATACTTACTATTTATAAAGTAAAAAACTGACACTTCACACTGAGGAAATCTTCCAAACATAAGTTAATCAAATGATCCAAGTAAACATCAGAATGATATTCCTACCATAGGTGAATAACTTGAATCTGATTATGAAGATAAACCCAAACTGAAAAACATTCTTACAAAAAAACTAGACTGTAATCTTCAAAAGTACTGAAGTGCAAGAAAGACTGACAGACAGAAAAAGAACAAAAGACATAATATCTACATGCAATGCTTAAATATAAACTGGATCCTTTTGCTATAAAGAACATGAAAAGAACAACTGTCAAAACTTGAATGAGACCTTAATTTCAAATGGTAGGAATGAATCCATGTTAATTTCTTTATTTTTATGGTTGTGTTGCAGCTATGGAGGGGAAAAAGTCCTTCTTGGTAGCAAATGCACACTCAAGTATTTGGGAGTTGTGGGGATATCAAGTTGGCAACTCACTCTCAAATAGATCGGGGGGGGGGGGGGGGCGGGGTGAGGGGTGGTAGGGAATGACGGCTGTGGACTACCATTGCAACTTTTCTGAAAGTGTGAGATAGTTGCAAAAGAAAATAAAATTATTGCAACAAAAAGAAAAAATAAGGTACCTAGGAATAAATTTAACCAAGGAGGTAAAAGACCTATACTTAGAAAATTATTGAAGAAAAAAATTAAAGAAGATACAAATAAGTGAAAGCATACTCTGTGTTCATGGATTGGAAGAATTAACATAATTAAAATGTCCATACTACTCAAAGCAATCTATACATTCAATGCAATTCCTATTAAAAGACCAATGGTATAATTCACAGGTCTAGAAAAAATATTGCAAAAATGTATATGGAACCAAAAAGACCTGAATAGCCCCAGCAATTTTGAGAAAGAAGAACAAAGTTGGAGGTATCAATGCTACTTGATATCAAACTATACTAGTACAAGGGCATTGTAATTGGCATAAGAACAAGCATATAGATAAATGAAACAGAACAGAAAGCCCAGAGATACCCATGCCTTTATGGTCAATTAATAGTTGACAAATGAGGCAAGAGCATACCGTACAGTAAAGACAGTCTCTTCAATAAATGGTGTTGGAAAAATTGGACAGTACATGCAAAAAAAAGAAAGAAAGAAACTAGACCACCTACTTACACCATACACAAGAATAAAATCAATATGTACCGAGAAAAATGTTAGAATCTATTTCAAATTCATTGTATCATGACAGAAACAGAAATTAGCCTCATATCATAAAAGCACAAAATAGTGCTTTTATGGTATAATTTAAACTTATCTGTACCTAACTTAAGAAAAGAGACCTAAATATTTAGTATCAACATTGCAGGTATCATTAAATTAAATTAAAAAATGGTAAACAGTGATGTTCTGAGAAGCTAAGGACCTTGTTGTGGTGAAGCCAAGATTAGAAGCAAGGTTTGCCATCCATAACTGTCTAAATGAATGCCCATCCTCTCCTCACTACACTAGGTGATTTTTTGAGGGGAAAAAATAGATTAGAGAAAGGATAATCTGCCCTAGACAGTTTAGTTCCATGGATAGAGCTTGTGGACCAAAGGGTCCCGGGTTTGATTCCAGTCAAGGGCACGTGACTTGGTTGCAGGCTTCTACCCAGCCCAGGCCCTGGTCAGGGCATGTGCAGGAGGCAACCAATCAAAGTATTTCTCTCACATCGATGTTTCTCTCTGTCTTCCCCTCTTTCTTCCACTCTCTCTAAAAGAACAGTTGGAAAAATATCCTTGGGTGAAGAGGAACAAAATAAAAAAAGAAATGACATTCTGTTCTCTAAGAAATAAAGTGCTCTGAAAAAATTGAGGCAAACATGGACTGCTGAGATTTTGAATAAAAACCACTTGCCAATACTTATTTTTCTTTTCATCTTTTACCCCCCCCCCAAAAAAAATCCCCAAACAGATAGGATTGATTGTTTGTTTGTTTTTAATTTTTCTATTACAGCTGACATTCAATAATATATTAGTTTCAGATGTACAGCATAGTGTTTAGACATTTATGTAACTTATGAAATAATCCCCCCAATGAGTCTAGTACCCACCTGACACCACACATAGTTATTACAATATTATTGACTGTATTTCCTATGCTGTACTTTACATCCCATGACTATTCTGTAAGTACCAATTTGCACTTCTTAATCTCTTCTCCTTTTTCATCCAGGCCCTAAATCCCTTCCAATCTGGCAACCATCAAAATGTTCCCTGTATCTATGAGTTTGTTTCTGTTTGTTTGTTCGTTTTACTTTGTTTTTCAGATTCCACATGTAAGTGAAATCATATGGCATTTGTCTTCCTCAGTCTGACTTATTTCACTCAACATAATGCCCTCTAGGTCCATCCATGTCGATGCAGATGGTAAGATTTCAGTCTTTTTTATAGCGGAGTAATATTCCATTGTATATATGCACCACTTCTTTTTTATTCACTATTCTGTTGATGGGCACTTGGGTTGCTTCCATATCTTGGCTATTGTAAATAATGCTGCAATGAACATAGGGGTGCATATATCTTTAAAAAATGGTGTTTTGAATTTTTTCAGATAAATATGGTAGTTCTATTTTTAATTTTTTGAGGAATCTCATTGTTTTCCATAGTGGCTGCACCAATTTGCAATCCCACCAACAGAGCACAAGAGTTTCCTTTTTTCCACATCTTTGACAACACCTGTTGTTTGTTGATTTATTGATGATAGCCATTCAGACAGATGTGAGGTGACATATCATTGTGGTTTTACTTCGCAGCTCTCTGATGATTAGTGATACTGAGCATCTTTTCATATGTCTACTGGCCACCTGTATGTCCTCTATGGAGAAATGTCTGTTCAGGTCCTCTGCCCATTTTGGGGTTAGTTGTTGAATAGTCTTCTAAGATAGTATCACTCACTTATCAATCCATATTTTCTTAATGCTTCTCTGCTCACTCTACATGAGTAGCTTCGTCAATTGCAACACTCTAAGGCGCCATTTCATAAGTGCGAGCAGTAAGTTATGGGCAACCTAATAAATTCAGCATCTACATTGTTCCTTCCATAGAGTTCAACATGTTGACTGATTATGAAAATAATCTTGCTTTCCTTCAGTCTTTAAATGTAATACTTATGAGCTTAATCAAGGAGTCAGAAGAGACTGTGAGACAAAAAAAAATTAACAAAATAGTATCAAATACTAATATTTCCCATTCTCTGCTAAGCCTTGTCTTATCTGAAGCTTGTAAAGTTGTTTAATCTTTTCCATCCTCTCAGGGTAAAGAGAGCCTGGAAAATCCTAGTCACTCAATAGTAACTGTCAATAGTACTTTCCATAACTATCTGAATGCAAAATAAAAATCTTAAGAAGTTGATCCAATTCTAAAACGTACTTCTCAACTTACTAATAAATATGAAGAGACAACCCATCCATATTTTCTTCAAATAACATCTGGTTTCTTGGCCAGACTGCTAATACATGAAAAAGTTCCTGAGTTTCTTCCAACCAATCTACATTTAAAAAGCTTTAAAATGTATCTATGCATTAAACATTCTTTTCTACATCCGACTTAGGGCCAGAGATGGGACTGTGAGATAGAACCCTGCCAAGAAATTGGAAAGAGGGGGGAATAAAATTATCTTCTAAAAGTTAAACTGTGAAACCAGCACTTGATGGATCAGGGCAGGAAATAAGAAATCACCACATAGAACAAAAAAGCTTTCAAGCCAGCAAGACTTGGCTGTGACTCCGCTAAAGATACAACACACACACATAAAGACCATATCCGTCAGTCATGGAGTCATAGAGGAAGAAAGGTTGCTATGGCAGACCTGAGTAAGACCCGCCAAGGCTCTGTGCAGAGTGGGGGGAACCTGGACTAGCAATGAACCAGTGACAAAGCATGTCTATAGTGAAAATGAATGTACCACTTTATCTTAGCCTGATTACTCTGAGCTGGCTTGTGTTATTCGTGTTATTCGTGATGGAAAGCTCAATATTGAGCTTACAGCCTAGCCTAGAGCAGGCAATCATTAGATCCAATGAATTTGTTCCAACTCTTTGCTCACAATCTCCTGATTATAATTTGGCTCCCACGCAGTTGGGCCTACAGGGAGAGAATTCTCAATTCTTGTGGATTTGAGAATCCTGGCCCCCATGCCGACTACAGCACTCGTTGAAATATACAGTTTAGCATTTGGACTTGCTTAATCAACTCAGCTCCCAAAGGAAGGGCCCCGGGGTGCCCTGAGGGATCAGGTTTCTGAGCTCACAGGGCTGGCAATGAGTCTCTGGGCCATGGTTAACTCACCAGGATGGTGATGATAATGGTGGTGACAGGGGCAGCATGGCCATGTGCTGAGCAACCTCTGTGTCAGACACTGCACTATGTGCTTTTCACACTTGAACTCTTTTAATCCCAAAACAATCCAATAAACTAGGCGTTATTACTAATCCCATTTTATAAATGAAGAACCTAAGATTAAGAAAGCTTTAGTAACTTACCCAGAAACCCACATTAGGAATCTGGATTCAGACCCAGATTTGTCTGACTCTAAAGCGTAATCTCTTAAAATTTTAATACACGATCTCAGAGTAAACCCTATCCTTCTCTGGGCCACACTCTTCTCTGCTTCTACAGTGTGCTTTGGGCCATCCAGTTCATCTCCAACATGACTATTCATCAATACACCACTACTGTACCAGCCTTCACATCAGTGCACATGAAGAGTAGCAATCAATCCTTAACTAGAAGCTCAGAAGGTCAAACCCTACCTCAGTGAACAGCATCACCATTTATTCCATGCCATCATATGTTACCTTCAGAAGCCAAATGACGCTTCGCTCTCCATCACCACCTTAGCCACACACTGTCTAATCATTTGCATGTCCTTCAATAAACCTCTTCAACACTTCCCTATTGTGTCCACTTCTCACTGTCACCGTTGCCATTACCTGTCTTTCACCTAGACCTCTACAAAACTCTCCTAGGGCATGCTCTTGCTTCTACTCTTGCTCTCCTTCATTCTCAACCTTGCATCTAATGATCTCAATATTATCCAATCATGCCAGTCCACTGTTTAAAAATCCTTCAGTGGACCCCCAACCTCTCATCATACTCTGTGCTTCAGTCCTAACAGTGATTGGCCTGCAGTTCTTGGAATATACTCAGTCATGTCTGCTCTAGAATGACACACAAGCTGGACCTGGAATATACTCGCATCCCCCTGAACCATTGTTCCCTCCACACCTCTTCTGGTCAGCTTATACAGGGGCTTTAGGACTCACTCATGTTTCCCCTTCTCCAGGACACCTGGGTTAGGTGCCCATCTGAGGCACTCTCATCATGCAAACCATCCCGCCTCTCCCTGTATGGAAATTTTTTATGTGTGTGATTCCACCCCCAGACTGTGGCCTCCCTGAAGCCTGTTTACGCACAGTGCCCCCACACACAAACACAAATGCAGATATAATAAGTGAATAAATGAACAAACAAATGTGTAACACAGATGTAAAACTCCAGCCCTGCTCCCTCAAGTTCAGTTGTGTGACTTAAGAAAGGTGTTTTGTCTCCCTAGACCTCAGCGTCTCTATCTGTAAAATAAGTACCATAAATCCTTTACTGTCAAGGTCTTGTGAGATTTAAACCAAACCGTACAATACATGTGACGTCCTCAGCACCACGCTTGGTATGGAGCAAGTGCTCAAATGCTGGTTGTTACTATTATTGTTACTATGTCCTTGGAGACCTACCCGAAAACATTCACGTTCTCGCAAGGCCTCCCAGATATTCCCAGACCCTACGATGACTCGGCCGCTCCAGGCCTTCTAGCACTTACATTTTACATTTTATAATGCATTAGCTTGCACTCCTGAATGTACTGCTTTGAAAGGATCCCATACTTTCTCCACGATGCCTAATACTCAGCAAAAGCTTTTAGGTGAAATGGCATCCAGATTTGCTACAGATTGTATTCCCCGCTGGAGCCTTAGCCCATGGACATTCACATGGCACCTCCTGATGATGCAAATGCGACACAGAAAAGCTAGCATAACCCTGAGAGGAACACACAGAGAAATGGAAAGGCTTGGAATTGACAGGTGGTGATCCCAAAATAGAAACCAAGGCTTAAAGGGGTCATAACTAAAAGGAGGTCTCAGAAAGGGGATGTCCTTTATCACAACAGATATGGAAAGGTGAATTATAGACCAGCGGTTTAAAAGAAATTATGCCATAGCCCTTCCATGGAATTATGCAGCCCTTAAAAATAGATAGTGGGCCAACTAATAACATGGCAAATAAAAACACATAAGACCTCATGTTATATAAAAAAACATACAGATAATACAGGGTTTTGATCACAGGATGTAAAATGTAAGGGAATAAACCAAAATTTTAATATTTGTAACAAGGTGATGAATTCCTGGGCATTGTTTTTCTTCGGTCAACTCCCCACACTATTTGTAGTGTCAGATCCTTTAAAATGTAAAGACTCTCCCTGGCCAGGTGGCTCAGTTAGCTGGAGCATCGTCCTGTACCCCAAAAGGTTGTAGTTGGATTCTGGATCAGGGTACAGACGCAGGTTGCAGGTGCAAGCCTGGGTCAGGGTGCGTAGGGGAAGCAATGGATCCATCGATGTTTCTCTCTCTCCCTTCTTCTCTCTCAAAAATAATCATAACAATAAATAAGTAATCAATAAAAAACATATTCTCAGGTGGGGATTATAAAAAAAAAGGGTAAAGACTAATTCTTTAAAAATCTATGTTCTGGGTGCCTCCCTCGCAGATCGTTCCAGGAAGAAATTGGGCAGAAGACAGGCGCTAGGCCGAGGAGGGCTCCCAGAGCCTGGGGCCTGCCAGGTAGTATGATCTCGCTCCCGCCAGGCTCCCTTTTCACTGGCCCCCGCCCCTGGGGCCTCCTTTAGTGCCCTCCAGCAGGCAGCCCCCGGTGGGCCCAGTCCTCCACCCAACCCCAACCGGATCTGTGCTCCTGGCAAAGTTTCTCTTTGGTAGAAAGGAGGCGCCGTGACAGCTGGAAATCCGGCGCCAGCGAGCAGCCCCCGAAGCCTGAGCCGACCCGGCCGCCCCCGCGCCCCGCGTACCGCTTGCAGGGGATCAGCGCCTTCCTCTCGTCCAGCACCCGCACGCGCTGGTTGAGCCCGTCGTAGGAGAGCAGGGCGCGGCCGTAGCGCCCGCTGCTCTGCCGGTACAGCGCCTGGCGCCCTTCCCACTGCTGCGGCGCCCGGCACGGACGCGGCGTCCCCGGCGACCCCCAGGGCTCCGCTCGCAGCGCGCCCGCCCCGAGGCCGCCCAGGCCCCAGACCCAGACCCAGAGGCCGCCCAGCAGCCAGGCGCCCAGGGCGCCCCCGGCCCCGCGGAGGGGAGCGCGCCCCGGCATCGCGGTCCCCCAGGCTCGCCGCCCCGCCCGGGCCAGCCCGAGACCGAGGGGGCGCTACGCAGCGGGCGGCGGCAGCTGGTTCTCCGCGCTGTGCCCAGAGGCCTCTGGCCGAAGTTGCTGTTTGTCCCTGTCGCGGCCACTGCAGCTGTGGAGAGGAGATGCCGGAGAGCGGGAGCCGGCCGGCCCGGGAAGGCTGGGGGAGTCGCGCAGGAGCTGTTTCTGCCCAGGCCGCTGCCCTGGCTTTTCACTCGCTCTCTGCTGCCAACAGGAAATGCAGTGGCAGCGGTGCCACTAGCACCCTGAAGGGCATCCAAGTTTAAAAAGTGGAGGGTGGAGGGCACGGTGCAGAGGAATATGTTTCTCCGCTCATTTAAATGTTCAGCAGCCCCCCCCACACACACACACACACCCTGGGGGACAAAATCCAGGTGAGGAGCGCAGTACTGCTGCGCTTGTTGGCCCACAGGCCTTGCTCCTTTGGCTAAAATTGCCATCTCTTTCCTCCAAATGAAAAGCGGAAAGAAGAGTCCCTTGCTGATGCCTGAGGGAGCTCACTCGGGTGTCACTGTGGAGAAGAGGCAGGGCAGGCAGAAGTGGGAAGAAGGACAAGAGATGCGGTTAGACTCGCAGTGGTTCGCAACCTGTGGGTCGCGACTCCCTTGAGGGTCCAACGACCCTTTCACAGGGGTCGCCTAAGACCATCGGAAAAACACTTATATAATTACATATTGTTTTATGATTAATCACTATGCTTTAATTATGTTCAATTTGTAACAATGACATTGGGGGTCACCACAACATGAGGAGCTGTATTAAAGGGTCAGGGCATTAGGAAGGTTGAGAACCACTGCGTTAGAGGTAAAGTGGTGATAGTGGGAACGCAGAGGGTGGAACAGAGTTGGGAGCTACGGAGAAGGATTTAGACTCAGAGAGGGTTCTGGTTTGGGATTTGAATAGTCCTGAGCTAGAAAAGATAAATTCCGTTCAGAATTGATTTTGAGATGACTGTGGGATAGACCGGTAGAAACAGCCAGGCGAGTTGAATAAGCACTTTCAGAGACCAGCCAGGGCAGAGATCTGGGTGGTGAGCCATTGGCATCTAGGTACTCACTGAAGCCAGAGTAAAACAGCGGTTCTGCACCCAGAGAGGCCTGGCCCCTCCCCCCAGGGGGCAGTTGGCAGTATCTGGAAACCTTTATCAGGGGTGGGCAAACTTTTTGACTCGAGGGCCACAGTGGGTTCTTAAACTGGACTGGAGGGCCGGAACAAAAGCATGGATGGAGTGTTTGTGTGAACTAATACATGTTAACCCTGCTGCTGGTGGCGGAGCGGAGGGGAGAGCAAGAGAACCCTCCGCTCTTTCGGCTCCAAGGGCCGGATAGAACAGCCCAAGGAGCCGGATCCGGCCCGCAGGCCGTAGTTTGCCCACGGCTGGTTTAGATTGTCACAGTGGGGTGGGGACTAAGCTGCCAGTGGCATCTCGTGAGGCCAGGGATGCTACTACCCATAATGCACAGGCCAGCCTCCTCCCCCCCCCCAATAAAGAATTTTCTAGCCCTAATGTCAATAGTGCTCAAGCCAGGAAAACCTGGAGTAGCAGCAGGTGTAAAGAGCAAAAAGAGGGATGAGGGTGACGCCCCAGAGAACAGACCTTTGACGGATGGGCAGAGAAGCAGGCACTTGAGATTGAAAAGGAATCACTAGGGAGAAGCTAGTGGCCAAGGCAACGTCCTCAGTTACACAAGCTTTTAGCAAATCTAGCAAAGCAAGGCCAAGGATGGGCTAATGGATTGCGTGCTAAAGCAGAGCCTGAAGAGGGAGATGGGTTGACAGAATCCTCGTGAATCCCTCACTGCCCCCCACTGTCCTCCCTGGCCTGAAACACTAGGGACAGACTACCAGCAGACCCTCAGAGGGTAAGCCAAGAGCTTGATGGAGAAGGGCTCTTCAGTTCTCAGCCTTTCTTAAAAGACATGCCACGGAGAGCATCGAGGAAGCACCAAAATATGACTTGGGACTTGCACAGTTAAACAAATGCGGCACGTTCACACTGGCTGCGGACATATGAGCCCCCTTCAAGTTTTCCTCCTCAACCAGCTCACAGGGAAGAGGGCAGGTCAGCTTTTTCTCAAAACTGTATGTTCTTCCCTCGGAAGAACTTGGGTTGAAAATCCTTTTCACTAAGTCAGGG
Organism: Myotis myotis; assembly: GCF_014108235.1. Taxonomy (NCBI): domain Eukaryota; kingdom Metazoa; phylum Chordata; class Mammalia; order Chiroptera; family Vespertilionidae; genus Myotis; species Myotis myotis. Next base: position 11,290,514 of record NW_023416315.1, read on the forward strand.
GTTCAGCCTCACTGGATTTTACTGCTGGAAATACCTTGAGATCTCATGGGGCTCTCTCTTTGCTTGCTATGTTGCTAGCCTGGCTTAGCATTTCTGAAGTTTGAGATCTGTCCTAGAGAAAACTGAAATACCTGTCTGGACGGGCCTGGCTGTATTTGGATGCCCGGAGCTGCCCCTAAATTCCGAGGTTCTCAACCTGTGGGTCGCGACCCCTGGAAATACATCCTGCATATCAGATATTTACATGACGATTCATAACAGTAGCAACATTACAGTTATGGAGTAGCAACGAAAATAATTTTATGGTGGGGGTCACCACAACATGAGGAACTGTATTAAAGGGCCGTGGCATTAGGAAGGTAGAAACCACTGCGCCTAAATGGAACCCAACTCCTGAGGTAAATCCTGAAATGCATTTGTCTCATTTATCCTTCAAACTTATGTGTTTAATTCATGTACCCACCCCACCCCCAATGAGATCATGCATTTAAAGCACCTGGTACCTTGCCTAGCCCATTGTAAGTGTTCAATAAATGTCGGTTGTGCTTTCTGTTCCTTGGGTATTTTAGTCCTCAGTCCTGATCAGAGTCAAAACCAAACGAATTTGGTGGTTCTAAGTTTTGGAGAGAAGAACCTGTCTGCCTTAAGTTCAGATTTCCAATGAAACTATGTCTTTAAACATTAACATTCAGAGAACATGTTTGCATATTCTAATGCCCTAAAAAAATAACATATACCAGCAAACTTACTGCCTGAAGATCTATGCAACAAAATGCCATCCTTTCCTGTGGATAGCTGAGCCAGCAGTTTGTTTTACTACCTCTTCTTAAAAATAAAAGAGAAAACAAAACATACATACTTGCTTTCCATAGTACATAGCTTCTTACTCAACTTAAACAACAGTCTCCAAGCACATCAAAAATCAAGATTTTAGGTTGCTGGGTTAGAATGACTTAGCATGCAGTGGGGAGGATAGGGGGGGATCTTTCAGACTGTGGTGCCCATAATCTTCCTTGTTTTAAGAGCTTAATGAAGCTCTTCCTGGGTTTCATTCATGTTGGAGAGAGGAATAGGGAGTTAGAAGAAGAAAGGGAAAAGTTGGTAGAAGGAAGACATTTCTCAAACTAGAAGATGCTATTGAACCTTTAGGCAGTTCTGTTACTGGAGCTGGTAGAGACCAAATGCCATTCTGGAAAAACTTGAGCCCAAACTAATGTCAATTAGCCACTACAATAACAACAAAACAAACTACATACAACGTGGGGCGGAGGGGGGTAGTTTGTTTACATCTCAGCCGACAATTACTACTGCACTCTCCCATCCCGCACACAATCTCACTACTCAGCGCTTCTCTCACCCCCTACTGGAGGAGGCAGGTTTTTTTTCCCCGAATTAAAGGGCCGCAGAAGTCCCTATTTCCCTCCAACTGTGTACATGGGGAACCTATAAGCCTTATAGTAAAGGCGCAAAGTTCAGCTTTGACTCAGAAGAGGATCTGTTTTTCTCTTGAAATCCTCTCTTGCACCCTTTGGGATCCGGTGTCCAAAAGGACAGCCAGAGGCGCTTTTTCTTGGTCCGAAGAGAAAGGACGGGCCAGACCCAAAAGGAGGGACTTTGCTGGGGGAATGTCAGATTCCAACCCAGGGCTGCGGCCCGGAGGAGATGATGTCACCGCTGCTGCCAAGAGAGGGCTGGGGGTGGAGCGGCGGAGGGGGAGCCCGCGCCGCGCCGCGCCGGCTGCTGCCAAGGGAGCGTTCCGAGCCCACGTCAGGGGAGGTGTCCTGTCGGGATAAATAGGGTCCCGCAATGGCCGTGGCTGGCTGCGCTTGGAGCTGCCGCGTCCGGGACTGGAGCTGCCAGTGCGGGTTCGCGCCCCGGAGGCCGAGGTCTGGCGCCGCTCGCGCGCTGCGCTCCAGAGGGCGGACACCCCCGGCCAGCCCCAGCGCCCCGCGTTGCTGCCCTGGGAGTCTGGGGGTCCTGTGCCCTAAAGGACTTCCTCCGCGGAAAAGGGAGAGAGAAAGATCGGGTGGGAGCCGGGGAAGAGAGGCGCCTTTCCGCCTGTCGGGGTCGCGGCGCAGGACGGCGGTGCCATGCTCCTCTCCGTCCTGGCCACGCTCTGCCTGTGGCTGCGCCTGGCGCTGGGCGTGCGCGGCGCCCCGTGCGAGGCGGTGCGCATCCCCATGTGCCGGCACATGCCCTGGAACATCACGCGGATGCCCAACCACCTGCACCACAGCACGCAGGAGAACGCCATCCTGGCCATCGAGCAGTACGAGGAGCTGGTGGACGCGAACTGCAGCGCCGTGCTGCGCTTCTTCCTCTGCGCCATGTACGCGCCCATCTGCACCCTGGAGTTCCTGCACGACCCCATCAAGCCCTGCAAGTCCGTGTGCCAGCGCGCGCGCGACGACTGCGAGCCCCTCATGAAGATGTACAACCACAGCTGGCCCGAGAGCCTGGCCTGCGACGACCTGCCCGTCTACGACCGCGGCGTGTGCATCTCGCCCGAGGCCATCGTCACTGACCTCCCGGAGGGTGAGGCCAGGGGAAGGACGGAGGGGGATGCGGACACACCCTTGGCGGTCGCTGCCCCGGGAGAACCTTCCGCCGCACCGACAGCTGCCCGCAGGTGGTCGGTCGGCCCCTCCCCCATCCTACCTCCCAGGGCAGGGCTGGTGACTTAACTTCTAGAAGAGTCTGATTTCTCGGTAGGAATTTCAGAGCGGGAAGAACACCCTGTCCCATTAAGGGGGGCGAATTTTGCTTACAAAGGGAGCCATTGGGGTTGGCTTCATTTCAGCAATAACGGGAGAGTCATAGCAGCAGCAGTCAAAAGGAATGGAGGTCTTAAGGTGGGCCTGGCCAGCGTTAAGCACCTTACATGTATCCTTTAATTTTTTAAAAAATATTTTGTTTTTGTTTTTGTTAATCCTCACCAGAGGATATTTTTCCATTGATTTTTTTTTTTTTTTTTTTTGAGAGAGAGTAGAAGAGAGAGGGAGAGAGAAACATGGATGTGAGAGAGAGACATGAATTGCTTGCCTCCTGCGCTCGCACGCCCGGACCAGGGCCAGGGATCAAACCTGCAACCGAGGTATGTGCCCTTGACCAGAATCTAACCAAACCAGGGCCCTTCAGTCCGTGGGCCGAGGCTCTATCCACTGAGCCAAGCCGGTTAGAGTTCCTTTCATCTTTAAAGCAATCCCACCAGGATTCTCCACTGAATGTTAGCTCTTGGAAAGGTCTTTCCGAAAAAGCATTTCCAAGCATCACTCCCCACAGCAGTGCACTTGTGAATTTAGTCACCCTGGAAAGTTGAGATGTCTGTCTAATGATCTTTAACCACGAGCCAACATTTGTGACATCTTAGTTCACTGGATCTCATTTTCCACTCCCTTCCTTTGTCTTGGTCATTTTGCTGTTTTCCTAGGAAGAAGGAGCAGGTTTAAGTCCACTTGTTGAAGTGAAACCTAAGAATATTTTTGCATTCTTCTTACCCCTGACCCAGCTGGCCGCACATTCAAAGAGATTATGGTGTATTGCCTCAAGTTATGCTTACCCCTCAGAGCACTGACCAAAACAGGAAGGAAGGGAAGTAAAGTGAAGTGCTTACAAAGGGAGAGAAAAAATCGAAACTCCTTTAATTCAGTTTAAGAAAAAGCTATCTTTTTTTGCTTAAATTATATAAATGACAGAGGATTATGCTTGTTTTGGATAAACAGTCCATGTAGCTATGAACTGTTTCTGCACTGCAAAATGTAAGGTGGGGATTTGGAAATACTCTGGCTATTTTGTTTAGTATAAGCTGATCAACATTTTGAAATGGGTTTGAAAAGGAATGGCGTAATTTGTCCGGGTTGGCTGTATGTATCAGAAAGTTAAATGGATGTGTGTTCACAGCATTTTGTGCTGGATAAGGCAGTCTCACCTGAAAGTCTTTCCCAAACCCAGGGATGTCTATGTGAAAGAAATAGTCCACAATCGCATGCCATTTTTACTATTTAGTATTTGTGTGTGTGTGTGTGTGTGTGTGTGTGTGTGTGTGTGTGTGTGATGCTGCATTAGTTTATGTCTCTAGATGGTTCCTTGTTCCAGCTGGGCGAACTGACCAAAATCACTGACCACACCCGTGTGACCCTGTGTGTGTTTCAGACGCGAAGTGGATAGATATCACACCAGACATGATGGTACAGGAAAGGCCTCTTGACGTCGACTGTAAACGCCTAAGCCCGGGTGAGTTCTTTGTCCTCAAGACTCAGTTTTTTTTCTCCCAGAATGACTTCTCTGAATCCTTTTCCAACATTTTGTCTCTCTCTTGCCTTCTTTAGACCGGTGCAAGTGCAAAAAAGTGAAGCCAACTCTGGCAACATATCTGAGCAAAAACTACAGTTATGGTAAGTCATCTAATGAGAACATTCACTTTGGGATTTGGCACATTCCAAAGCCAGGTCGGCTGGCCATAAAGTAAAGAAGAGGTTTGGTGATTTTTGTAGTTAACTGTATGAGTTTCAAACGGCATAATAACAACTATAAAGCTTCTTGCTTTTCTGGGTAAATCAAATAAGTACAAAGTAAATTACTCAGATGAAAACAGGGATGTGGCTCAGTTTGCAAGTTTGACATCATGATCCTATTTGACTTGGTGAGACGTCCTCCCCAGCCAGGACAGCACACTTCACTTGTTCTTTCCATAAGATTTCATTGCTGCAGGGAGGATGGGTGAGTGATCCATGGATTTTATTATCTGAAGCCTGTAGGCCCAATAATTAAGATCTGCTCATGTATCTTATCAGTAGCTATGAATATTTAAACCTTAAAGAAATCGTAGGTGCAACTGGTTTGGTTCAGTGGATAGAGCGTCAGCCTGTGGACTCAGGGTCCCAGGTTCAATTCCGGTCAAGGGTATGTACCTTGGTTGCAGGCACATCCCCAGTAGAAAGTGTGCAGGAGGCAGCTGATCGATGTTTCTCTCTCATCGATGTTTCTAAATCTCTATCCCTTTCCCTTTCTCTCTGTAAAAAATCAATAAAATATTTTTTTAAAAAAAGTTGTAGGAATATGTTAATGCCAAGACTATTGCTGTAATTATTGGCATAGCTTAAATGCCCTCTTCTCTCTTCTTTGAAAACACACACACATCATTTTCTTCAAAGAATAAGTCAATAATACTATAGTGAATGTTTTAAGTCAACTTAATTTTACTATCATCACTTGAAAGTAATTTTAATTTAAAAAATTTTTAAATATCTATTTGGGCTACTTTATGTTTCTTTGGATTTCTTAAATTATTTCTGCTGAAATAACAAAAACTATTTTAGGAAAAACTGTTCATTTTATTTGCTAAGTTTGTTTTTCATATTCAAACTGACATTGTATATTATAAGAATATATTATATACACGCATGAAGGAAAGAAGATAATGGCAACATAAAAGTCTGAAAAAATAACCTTTTTTTTAGGTTGTCAGATTTGAGAATCATATATAGCTAATGTGGGTAATTTAACCAAAAATATACACTTTCTTTTTAAGTAGGTTTTTGTTGTTTAAAACCTGTTCTATTTAGATATAGTCTTAATATGATCTACTTAGTCTGTCAGCTGAGTTATGCTCTGATGCTATTCTCTGGGTGTCTTGGCCTCGTTGCTACTTTGATGATGAAACCATTTCTATTTCAATCCTTTGGCTTCTTCATAAACCAGCTTTCTCGGATGGACTCCAAAGCAGGTCCATAGTAGGCTGATTACAATTGCATGGCCGGCAGTAATAGCAAGGGACCGAAAGAGCCAGAATTTAAAGCGTGAACAGGCACAGTAACAGAAACAACCATCTGTAATAACAGTTCTACCTTTACTCACTTCAGAACCTTGCTTTGATAGCGTGGGAAGTTAAAGGATTGAGAAAAGTGATCCTCAGAGAATCCTTCCAGTCAAAAATCTTATGACTCTAATGACTTCCTCTGGAACAGAGGAAGTTCAAGCCTCAGATGGGTAATTGAACCATACAAACTTTAAGGTGGCTTCTGATTCGGAGAATATGAGTCTCACTTCAGATCATCACAAGGCAGAGTATAAACAAATATTTGCTTATAAGAAATTTTTATTCACTACATTTCCTGATATGTTTTTGACAAAAACAAAAACAAAAAAACCCACACACCTAATTTTATAACTATAGAACTGCAGGGCTGAGAAGGATCTACAGAATTCTCTGATCAAACCCTATCTATAGCCCAAAGAGCAGTCACTGACCCAAAGGCAGAACCCAAACTAAGCCTGCTTGTCAATTTACTTTTACATCTTGAGCATGAACTTTTAAGACAATGTTGACAATATGGGAGACCTTATATTTAGCATGTGATTGTGGGCTTTTTGTCTGCATTTGGGCAACTTGGACATGACCATAATTACAGGAGTGATTCTTTAAGAGAGGCTTGGGAGTTGGCATGAATACAGCATCCTATTTTTCTCCAAAGGCTTCAACAACACTTATATCAATTTTTAAATTGCAGTCATTCATGCCAAAATAAAAGCTGTCCAGAGGAGTGGCTGTAATGAAGTAACGACAGTGGTGGATGTGAAAGAGATCTTCAAGTCCTCATCACCCATCCCTCGAACTCAAGTCCCCCTCATTACGAATTCTTCCTGCCAGTGTCCTCACATCCTGCCCCATCAAGATGTTCTCATCATGTGTTATGAGTGGCGCTCACGGTAGGCACAGAGGGGCAGAAGGAACTGAATATGGCTTAAGAAAACATGAGTCTCATTTAGTAGGTAAAAAAAAAAGGTACCAGTCTTTTAAAAAAGCAATTTTAATAGAATCTTCCTTGGGATATTATGTAACTACTAGAGGCCCGATGCACGAAATTTGTGCAAGAGTAGGTCTTCCTTCCCCCGGCTGCTGGCACAAGCTTCCCTCTGGCACCCGGGACCCGGGCTTCCCTTGCAGCCCTGGCTTCATCCAGAAGGACATCCGGAAGGACATCTGGTCTAATTAGCATATTACACTTTTATTATAATAGATAAAGTAATTCTTCACAGAATTAAGGAAAAATAAAAATATAAGTATTTGAATGGGATCTTTAAAAATCAATGGGATTCATTAAATGATTTCAAAAATGAAAAGGCAGATAAATTACTTTGGGTAAAACCAATTCATTTCAGCTTGGCTGGTGTGGTTCAGTGGTTGAGCATTGACCTATGAACCAGGAGGTCAGGGTTTGATTCCTGGTCTGAGCACATGCCCAAGTTGCAGGCTTGATCCCTACTAGGGGCATGTAGGAGGCAGCCTATTAATGATTCTCTCTTATCATAGACATTTCTATCTTTCTCTCCCTCTCCCTTTCTCTCTGAAATCAATAAAAATGCATTTTAAAAAATAAAATGCTTTAAAAAAACAATTCATTTCAAGTCATTCAAATCAATCTTACTGTGGCAAATACTGAATGTTTTAAAGTTTCTTTAATGACTTACAGGTCAAGTAAAGATGGCCATTTGAGACTACAGTTCCACACTTTTCCCTTATTATACACTTAGTTTACAATTTTTGGTATAGTATTACACACACGCATACACACACACACATTCACTCACTCACTCATATCTCCAGCTGGAAGTGTGTTCCCCAAATCTCTTTCCTTAGCAACGTTTTATGTAATTGTATATTCCTTATAACATAAAAATCAAACACTTCAGCACAGGTTCCAGGATGAGCCCCAAACTTGCTGCAATATACTTCTCCAGCAAAATTATTCATTTTTATATAACAAGTGTTCCCCTTGATTCTCTGTCATTAATGCTTATCTGTTTATTTCTTCTAGATACAGCTCAAGACTCTACTTCTTTAAAAAAAATCTTTTGAATTTGACCTCACTTGAAACTTTCTTGTTCTGTACTCTATCAGCACTTGGGCACACTCCTCAAAAAGCTGTTCTACTTATACTAGTATCGTGGCTCTCTAAAGAAGCTTTTCTTAAAGCTATTCTACTTATATCTTGCCTCTCTAAAGAAGCTGAATGAGTGAATGCCTAATGAATATTTCTAGGCTTACCTCTTACATGGTGTTTGTATCTGCTACAGTATTCGGTGCAGCTCTGGGGATGTGCCATGTTGCTAGTCATTAAATTCTATTTAGATATACGAATGGGTTATTAATTAATTAGATAAGAGTTTTCATGTCATCTTTCCCAAGTTAGTTTGTAAATTTAATGCAATTCTGATCAAAATCCCAGTAAAAATTTTGTGACAATTGGAATTTATGTGTTCATAAATAATGCTAATGATCATTTGGAAAGGTGAACTAATAAGGGCATGTTATTTTGAAAATAAGAGGGAGGAGCAGAAGTTTTCTTAATGAGACATTCAAATTGGTAGAAGGCTACACTTGTTAAAATCATGTGGTAAAAGAGTAGACATAAAGATAAATAAAGCAGAAGAAACAGATTCTAATGCATAAAAGAAACTTTATTATGTAAGAAAGAAATATGGCAAGTCAATAGGAAATAAAAATATTTAGTGAAAGCTGCAAGTATTTTTATTTGGAAAAACAGTACATATTTTCACTTCATACTCTAAAGTATATTTCAAATGGATTAAAGAGATACATTTTTAACATTACCTTTATTGTTGAATATTACAGATGTCCCTTCATCTCCCCACGACTCCCTCCACCCCCCTTCCACTCCCTCACCCGGCCTTCACAGCACTGTTGTCTGTGGCTATGAGTTATGCATATATGCATATAGGTTCTTTGGTTAATCTCTTTCCTCACCCTCACCCCTTCCCTCTGAGATTCATCAGTCTGTTCCATGCTTCCATGTCTCTAGATCTATTTTGTTTGTCAGTTTATTTTGTTCATTAGGTTCCACATATAAGTGAGATCATGTGATACTTGTCTTTCTCTTAACGGGCTTATTTCCCTTAGCATAATACTCTCCAGGTTCCTCCATGCTGTCCCAAAGGGTAAGAGATCCTTCTTTTTTAGAGCTGCATAATATTCCATTGTGTAAATGTACCCACCCTTTTTATCCACTCATCTACTGATGGACACTTGGGTTGTTTCCATATCTTAGCTATTGTAAATAGCACTGCTATGAACATAAGAATGCATACATTATTTCTGATTAGTGTTTCAGGATTCTTAGGATATATTCCTAGAAGTGGGATCACTGGGTCAAATGACAGTTCCATTTTTATCTTTTTGAGGAAACTCCATACTGTTTTCCATAGTGGCTACACCAGTCTGCATTCCCACCAGCAGTGTATTTTAAAAACTTAAAAAGGATAAAATTAAGTAAATAAATGTATGCTATCTGAATGACAAAATATTTTGTAAACATCATAGTAATGTAAAAAAAATTACAAGTAAAAATGTCAGTACACATATTTGACCACATACTAGCATGTACATAAAAATCACAAATAAAAAGGCAAATAAAAATTGAGAAAATACAACAGGTGTGACAATGAAATAGTAACCTTACTCTCTAAAGAGTTCATATAATATTTCAACATTAAGCCTGCAACATAGATATGTCTGTACCTAAATCTGTAGAGACAAGATCCAGAAGGAATACAAAGAGAAAATAAAACATTTAAAAAATTATCTCCTTAATTCTTCAATCCAAATAAAAAATATATATATATATATACATATATATGTATATATATAGAGAGAGAGAAAAATAGAATATAGAATATATTATAGATACTCATAGTAATATTATTAGGTTACTAAAATTATATTTTTGAATTCTAATTATATCATAAAATGCATACAGGGTGGGTCAAAAGTAAGTTTACAGTTGTTCATATGGAAAACAATACAATAATTAATAAATAATTATACAATAATAATAATTATTAATAATTATACAATAATAATTAATTATATAATAATAAACTGTGTTTTGCATACTCACAACTGTAAACCTATTTTTGCCCCACCCTGTCCTATATAATAAAAGCCTAATATGCTAAGTGTCCAGTCAGCCGGTCGGCCGTTCAACCAATCAAAGCATAATATGCTAATGATATGCTAAAGCCACTCAACTGCTTGCTATGACATGCACTGACCACCAGGGGACAGACACTCCTACTGGTAGGTTAGCTTGCTGCTGGGATCCGGCTGATCGGGACTGAGCGAGATGGGCCAGACACGCACTGGAGCCCTCCCGCAATCCCTCCTTCCCACATCCCTCCCTGGCCCAATCGTGCACTGGTGGGATCCCTAGACCTGGACTGTGCCCTCTGGCAATCCGGGACCCCTCGGGGATGTCAGAGAGTCGGTTTCGGCCTGATCACAGAGGCCAGGCCAAAGGACCCCACTGGTGCACAAATTCATGCACCAGGCCTCTAGTCTAATATAATTATTAAATGTACTATATGATATAAATATACAGTGTGCTCTAAAACATATATATATACACATATATGTATATGTACAAGGAAGAATGAAAGGATATATCAACAAAATATAAATGGTGGATTGTGAGGTTATTGAAGAACATTTTTTTAAATTTTTTGTATTTTTAAACTTTTTATTTTCATAAACCGAAAACGCTTATTAAGATAAATTACTCTTTTTCAGGATGATGCTTCTTGAAAATTGTTTAGTTGAAAAATGGAGAGACCAGCTTAGTAAAAGATCCATAGTAAGTATAATTAACAATATTAGGAATATGGATTTAAATGTATGTAAAGAAAATCTGTAGAATTTGGGAATTCTTCCCATTCTTTTGGATAGGTAGTTATGAGTATAGCTATTCTCACTTGGAATTTTTATCATAAATCTCTTTTCAACTTCAAAGACAATTTGGCTGCATCTAATACTGATCTACTGGTTATTTCCAGATTAAATTAATTTTTTTGGTTTCTTTATTGAATTACATGTAATTGCCTTAGCAAACAGTCAGGTACTTGAGCAGAATTTATATCTAGAGGGATTAAAACAGACATATACATGTAGAGGTGTGAATACCTAGTTCTAAAACTTATCCTATCACAGTACAAAGTGTAATCTTTTCCCCTATACTTAAAGTAATTATTTTGTATTTTGTACTATTCATGATTTTAGTGGTAATGTCGTAGAAATATTGGTAATTCAATTAGAAGAGTTAGAGTGATTTTTTGCCCAGACGTGTGAAGTCATACTAGAACTAAATAAATAAGGTCTTTGGGCCAGGCCAGTGTGGCTCAAGGGCTAATGATCGACCTATGAACCAGGAGGTCACAGTTCAATTCCTAGTCAGGGCACATGCCTGGGTTGGGTTGTGGGTTCGATCACCAATAGGGGCGATGCAGGAGGCAGCAGATCAATTATTCTCTTTTATCATTGATGTTTCTATCTCTCCTTTCCTCTCTGAAATCAATACAAACATATATTTTTTAAAAAGAAATAAGGTCTTTGGTTTGAAATTTTCAAACTATCTCTTCTTCTGAAATATGTTTAGATGTATTCAGGAGAAATTGTGTTTTAAGGTTCACAAAGGTATTGCAACTGTTTATGATTTCCTTGTTTGCATTAATAAAACACTTGGTTAAGGGGAAAGTTATATTAATACTAACTTATGTAACATAGCCTCCCCTACTCGGTATATTTTTGACTAAAAGAACAAAACACTACTGTTATATCTGAGCTAAAATCTCATCAGTTGCTCAGGAGTACACCTTAGTGTTACTGGACAGAAAATTCTGGAAGAATTAGTTATCTGGTTCCCAAGACTGCAGTAGATTAGATGCATCAATGTAGAAGGTAAGTCTACCATGAGGACCTGAAGGGGGGAAAAAGCTTTCAAGAATCAGCTGTTTGGACCATTTACTTTTGTAACAAACTTTACAATACACTTCAGTAAGAATTTGAAAATATCACCACACAGAAGCAACATACAGTAAAGAGTTTACTATTTTAGAACACCTTAGTAGGTTGTTCATTTCATTGCAATTCTTGTGCTTAGGAGAATGCCTGCCCTACGGTGGTGCTCAAACTCTTGGCTGATTGAAATATATTCTAACAAAGTTGCAACATGTGTGTTATAATAAAAAGCAAGGTCTATTTAAGTGGACTCACTTTTTCATTTTTTTTTCTTTATGCAGCTGTTTAAATAAATAGTATTTTTGTTAAAAATAGTAAGTCCTTTTCTATCAAGGAAACTTGACTGTTCAGAATGACACATTTCCCATCAGCTCTGGCTAGCCAACACCGGAGTGGATTACTAGCTGTAGGTGGTACTTCTGTCTTCTATTGGATATAAGAGAATTAAGTGAATCCATAAGTGTGGTGAGAGGCCCCTGATTTCTGGTTGGGCTGGATAAATTTCTGCTTTTAGCCAGGTGTGCCGTTTTTAGAAAGCTTTGCTGTGTAGGAATGTTGCATTAGAGGGCCTTGGGCTCTGGAGTCAGACTGGTGAACTTGAATCCTAGCTCTGGCATCTATCAGCTGTGTGGCCTTCTGCAAATAACCTTGGTGGGCTGGGTCCTGGTCATGACAATGGTGTCCACCCAGAAGGGCTGTTGTGAGTTTCAATGACATGAATGCATGTCCAAACCGCATCATGAGTCTCTGATACACGGTAAGTGCTCAACAATGGAGAGTAGCTATTACAACTATTGTCGTGATTAGTCTGTAACAACGGTGGGGGGAATGTCATTAGTTCTGATATCAGTGGAGTAGCATAACGGGGTGAGATGTGCTTGACAGTCATGTTTACCAATTGCCTCCCAGCAGTGGGAAGAGAGGCTGCAGGAACAACAGAGAACCATCCAGGACAAACAGCGAACAGCCGGGCGCACCAGTCGTAGTAATCCCCCGAAACCAAAGGGAAAGTCCGCTGCGCCCAAGCCAGCCAGCCCCAAGAAGAACATTAAAGCGAGGAGTGCCCCAAAGAGGACAAACTCGAGAAGAGTGTGAGCTGACTGCTTTCCAAAACGGAGACTTCCTCTCAGGATGAGGCCAGGCGTTGCCCAGACAGCCCGTGGAAGGCCACACACCCCTTGTCTTCACAACGAAGATACTCTTCGTAGACACATCTTGCAGCATTTTTCTTAATGATATGCTTCAGTTTTTCTTTTCACACCACTACAAGCGTAGTGGTAGGTATGCCCATTGGTACGGAAGGTATATGAAAGCTGGTCAAAAAAAAACAACACATGTTGTGTTCAGAATAGACTGTGTGCATATTCTGTGAGAGGTCCAGGTAGGGAAATACACTTTTGTTCTTTCAATTTGATCTACTGGGTGCATTGTAAAATAAATGCCACGTTGCAAAAAAAAAAAAAAAAGCATCTATTTTTTTTTTTTTACAATATGTTTTATTTCAGTTAGACTTCTGTTGTTAGAATCTTAGCAATTTAAAAAAAAATGTGATTGAAAGTAAAAGCAAGAGGAATGGATGTTTAAAAGATCTTTATGTTTATTGTTTGTGGAAGAATTTTTGTAATTAAAGGGGATTTTTAAACAATCTAGAAAAGTAGGATATGGAACATTGTAATGAGTATTTTTGTGTGCGTATTGTTTCCTTTTTTTTTTTTTTTTTTTTTTTTTACAAAGAAGCCTTTCTGCTCTGTGTTTAGCTATAAACTCTAGAAAATAAAATAATAATGATGATGATGAATAAATAAAAAGGGAAGGCAGGCAAACAACATCTGGGTCCTTGTTTTCTGGTTACCATGCCATGAGGCGGGGAGCTCTGATTTTACATTCATGCTTCTCATCAGTACCCTTTAAGTGTCACCAGAAACAGAGTTTCTTTCAGCTATTATGACTAAGGTACCAGCTAGTCAACCCCAAACATCTTACCTGTGGGTGTGGTACTTGTCTCACTCCCCAGGACACCCTAGGTTTCCTGAGGCCAAGTCTCTCTGCTGGTTGCAGGTGTTTACAAGGGCCTTGGGCCTGAGGTGGGAGGACCAGGATCCAAAACCTCGGGTTGCCAGCCTGCTATGAGACTGCTGCCACACACCAATTGTACACCTGAAAAAGGTCACTTGTCCATCCACTACTCAGGAATGTAAAAGAACAACCTGAAAGCTTAAGAGTTAAGTCTCCTCTAAAGGATGTACCATGGTCCCTGGTTTTCAGAAAAGGGATAAGGTACATGTTGCATTCACACAATATAATTAAACAAATTGTTTTATTTCATACCTATAGCCATGGGGACACAGAAGTGAGGTGTGTGGGTAAGCCAGGGGAGAGTGGAAGAATAGGACAGGCACTCATCTCCCCCCGAAACCTTGACTTTGCCTGCACTGCTACCCCAGGGCAACAGAATTAAAGGAATCCAATAGATTGACCCACAAAAGGGTAGTGTTTTTGCTGTACAAAAGCCAAATCTCATTGGCCCTTAAGGAAGCCAGGTTGGTGTTTAGCATAGCATTCAAACTAAAGAAACCTAGGAAAAGCCATTAAAAGGCATTGCTAGCCTAGTTCACCTTCTTAGCATAGTAGGAATTCTTTGGGGAAGGGGACTTAGAAATGGAACTCCATGGGGGAGGAGATAAAATGCTTATGTAAGACCTTTTTTTTTTTTCTTTTTTTTTTTGTTTTGTTTAGTGCAAAAGAAAGTAAAGAGTTTGGAGATGACTTTACAAATTTAAATACTGCTTACTTTGAATATTTAAATGATGTATTGATTATCACACAAAAATTTAACCAGGCACATTTATCAGTTTAATTGATAAAAGGTTAACAAGGCCACCATTTGTTTATTATTTTGAAAAAGTTGAAAATGAACATTAGCTCACAATATGACAAATATGGAATTGGCCTTTGTGTGAGAGTCAAAAGTTTATTTTTCTCACCTAAATATTTCTCCACCTAAATACATGTGAGAGGAGGTAAATATAAATACATGGAGAGGAAAGCTGAGGTTCTAGCTCTGAAATGGAAATTATGAGAGCTGGGTTACTTTAATTTAAAAAATAACATATTTTACTATAGGTTTATCAACACATTTTGTAATTGAAGACAACTGGAGGCACTTATTTTTAAAATAATTTTGTTGGTCTTTCAATAATATGGTAAATGTGTGTTTTCTATAAAGCATTCAATAAATACATAAAATAGAATAAAAGTAATTGAATTAAAATCCTACATAATCCCATTCACCACTATTCAGAGGCACTCACTATTAGTATTTTGGTATATAATTTTCCAGGTGTTTCCTGTGCATATTATGATTTGGAAAAAAAATAAAACCAGGAGCCTATAATGCATACTGTTTCATAACCTGCCCTCTTCACTCATAGTTCTTATGTCATTAAGCTGATGCCACTCCTTTACAATGACTGTGGCATATTCCATGGTACGTATCACTCAGCAAGTCCTTGTGGGTTGGGGGACTGGCTAGTTTCTTAACAGAACATACTGAATAGACACACATCTTGATAGCTAGTATCTGTGCCCATCCTTCAGTAGTTTTTGGAGATGTTCATTTAGGTAGCATTGCTAGGCTGAGGAATATGACCACAGGGAAAGTTCCAGATCATATTATTACATTTCCTCCAGCATGCTTGGACCATAGATGTATCAAAGCGCTGACTTTCCAACTCCTCACTGAGATTGTTTCCTCCTTCCCGTAGTTTTTATAAATTTAGCTGGGAACTGGATGTCATCTATGGTGAAGCTCCTCTCTTCATCTGTGAGCCACTCCCAACCTCCAGGCAGCTGGGAAATGAATGACTGACCACCCTGAAGTGGGTATAGAAGATAGATAAATAGATAGATAGATCGATAGATAGATAGATAAGATAGAGTTCTCAATTTCGGGGGGAAACCTATGCAACTATCTCAATTTTTTAAATGAATCTAATTTAATATAATTTATCAGCTAGAGAAACCAAAGAATTAGGATTTACCAGAAATGCCAATAGATTTTTTTCTCTTTCCAGCTTTCTTATAAGATATATGAGAACTTAAAGAAATAACCTTACTTTCTTATTTTCCAGTTCTAAACCAATGCAGTCTGACCACCCTTTCGGTTTCTGGCCTTGGATGGTTAGAAGATTGTCCACTGCAAACTTAGAGTAAAATTCTTTTACTTGAGCTAGCTCAAGGGTACTCCTGCTTGGTGGAACCAGTTCCTGAATAAAAAATAAATAAAAATTTACCACAAGTCTCTACCTGCTGTTTTCACCAATTCAGAAAGAAAAATGGTTATTTGGGAGCATGGAATGAAAAAGTCGAATGGGACGTTATAGGTCATCATCTAGCTTGTTGATGTCAGGGCTTGATTGATGTCACACATGTAGCTAGAGAAAGATCTTGGGCCCCAGAGTTACTCAACTTCACTTTAGCTGACCAAAGTGCAGTTGTTTTTCAGTAACATAAAACCGTGCTACTAGAGGGACTACTCATCTATCACGAAAGAAACAACAAGAGAACAAATTTCTGCTTCAGGTTATAATATGTGCTAATACTGACCATATTTCCTAACTGAAAATACTTTTTGAAAAAAGCATTTTATACTGCGAGATATGTTATACTGACAGACATGCCAAAAATTGTAGTTTATTGTTACCTTTGTGACTTAACTAATAAGCAAGCAGTATTGTGTTCTCAGATCAAGTACCTGGATAAGGATCTGTGTTAACATCAGTACTCCCCTCTCCAACCCCAGGAAATTCTTGACACTATGATGGCAAAGAAACATCCCCCTTTTATTATTCAAACAAAAGAGATAAAAAGAAAAACAAAAGCACCCCAAATATCAAAAGAGCGACCCCAAATGTCAAATTAGCATGTTATATGAATCCTTTCATATGTTCTCCCTGTTTGCATATATGGATTTAATAATGACACATAAATATTTTTTCCCTTTAAGAAATGCAATGGAATCTTCATTTTTCACAGCTGCAAAACATAACTGTATGAGAGTTGGTTTTGCCAATAACTTGTGAGAATAGACTTTTAAATGTGGTTCCCAGGCATGCTAGGGTAGGACACCGTTTTGTGACAATATTTTTTCTACTATTATTGAATTCTCAGGACCAGAAAAAATGGGTCATGGATAGGTTTTTTGACATTTTTTCTCATAAACATGTTGCTTTTACAATTAGAAGATACGACAAAAATGAGATGAATTTAAGCTACACAGACATGAAAACTGTTTCATTGATTATGTGTTTGTTAATCTGTGTCATCAGAGCAGCAGACACCAAGAGGGAATTAAAGTAAATGAGAAAGGATTCTATTAGAGAAAACCCCTGAGAGAGAGAATAGGCGGGAGCTGAATTGGAAAGAGGAAAGGAAGCACTTCAGATTGCCTTGATGTTAAAGACCGTTTGGCAAGTCTATCGGGAGCATCAGGGAGTCCCTCATCTCCTGGAATGGCTCTGCCTCTGTAACCTACTGCTCCGTCACTGACCGGGAGCAGCCCAGGGACAGCCTGGTCTTGATGCAAAGGTAGCACTAGATTTCAGACTGTGGTGTCCGGATACTTGGATAATTATGGCCCCTGTGGTTGGAGTCTGGACTCACATCCTCATGGCCATCACAGTATGACAGTGATAAAAATATTGAGATTTTGCCACTACATTTCAGCAAAATCTGTAAAGTGGTGGTGCCAGGCAACAAAATGCCTCTGTCGACTTTTGTAATTGTCGTCAATACCCTATTTGAATCCCTAAACCTCAAAAACTTTTATGTCTCTTATAGTTTATTTAAAATTTATTGAAGAGAAAATGTGTTGAGTATGACTACAGATTTTACGTATTTATCCTATCCAAGAAAGGTCTCTTTATACTAGAATGCAAAAACAAACAAAAAAACCACCACAAACATTTTAGAGGTATTTAATGGCAATAAGGAATGCTATGATGTGTAATTTTGCCTTTACCTGTTCGGATAGCATAAGCCTAATATACCTAGCTGCCATATTTGTAAGAGAACAGTTTTATAATTCAATAATGCTAACATATGTAGCTGCAACATCTAGTTGAGGACCATTTTATAATTAGAAGTTTGGATCACATTAGTGATATACTTTGAGAGGGAAAAAGATCATACTTTATTGACAATAAAATTTAGCTGACAGCAGACTCACAACCAGAGGGCTGAAACCAAATCTCACAAACTTGTACTAACATGAATAATACAGTACAATATAAAGAACTGACATTAAGCAGAACATGGTATTATGAATAAAATTCCATGACGGTACTGAGAAGTATCTAAAATGCTGCTGTTGAACCATACGGATGGATTTTTTTCAAGTTCATTAACATGTTTAGTCCTCCAAAAATTTCAAATATTTATTATGTCATTGAAATATTTTAGCAGCTGAATAACATGTGGAAAATGGCCCAGTAAAATTTACTTCTTTATTAAAAGCATTTAAATAACTGGCTTGGGAGGTTCGTCCAAAGTAGCCTCCAAGGGTGAACAAGTTCAGACGCAGTTCAGGCAAGCATCTGAATCAGGAGGTCCTTCCAGGGAAGAGAAAGGGCACCAAGAGAGCCCAAGAGGAGGACCCTCAGATAGAGCAGAGCCCGATTTAGGAAATGATTCCATTTTCTACAGAGCATCTGCTTACAGGGAACAGGATCCAGGGAGGGGATGTTATTAGGATCAAATCGGGAATGCTTCAGGCGCCCTATCTTGGAAAGACACCAGAGGGGCTTAGCAGGGCTCTCAAAGAAACTGGTTTCAGAGTCAAGGTGCATGTCTAAGCCTGTACTACACAATGGGGACTGTTCTGTATGGTGAACTTCATGAAGACACAGCTCTGCTTGGCTGTTGAGATAGAGGTGCTTCCCTGACAGGCATACCATTGGCCTACCTTCTGAGCCAGTGCTTGTATTGGGAGCCCATCTCCTCACTATCATGTGTTACTCATCATTCTTACAAAACTCATCTCAGAGCTCTCAGTGTGTGCCCACCAATACTGCAGTCTCCAATTGCCTCATTGACAGTAGTCCAAAACACATGTGTGGTTTTTCTGCCTGAAGTCCAGCTGAGAACCAAAATCAGCCCCTTTAGCTGGAGCCCTGACAATTTCTAGCCTTTTCTAACCTTTCTCCCAGGGCCAAGAAGATATTCCCAGGTATGATTAATCCCAGCCCCCATGTGCCTGCCTCATGCTGTGGTGTCCCACCCACTAAATTCAATACCCTCAAGACCAACATCAACAAAAACTGAAGTGTAATTGACTATATCTCTTTGATCATTATTAGATTTCTGACTAGTTACCCCAAGACTAATTCTATAATCTAAAAGAAATAACCTTTCTCAATATCTTGTTTATAAAATCTTTGTACAGACCGTACACATATATAAACAACTGAGTGAAGCCTGCCATCTGCTGGTGAGGTACATTATTAATTTTTAGAGAGCTTACTGTTTTAATGCTTTTGAAGTTCTAGACCAGGGGTGGGCAAACTTTTTGACTCGAGGGCCACAATGGATTCTTAAACTGGACCGGAGGGCCGGAACAAAAGCATGGATGGAGTGTTTGTGTGAACTAATATAAATTCAAAGTAAACATCATTACATAAAAGGGTACGGTCTTTTTTTTCAATAGTTTTATTCATTTCAAACGGGCCGGATCCGGCCTGCGTGCCGTAGTTTGCCCACGGCTGTCCTAGACCATTTAATAACAATGCACCAATTAACACAACTATATTATGGACACCCAAACACTCTCAAGCATGTATACAGTAGATAAAAGTATTTGATTTGAAGGAGAGCAGAATGTGAAGGAAGTGAGAAAGGTGAAGATTTACACGATGCTTATTCCTCTGCATAATCCAAAGAAAGCTGATAATTAATTTACCCTCGTTTTTTAAAAAATGCATTCTGAAGAAAATGCAATTTTAAAAATTTGAGAAACATCCTTACTGATAATTCAAATGTGACTAGATTTTGTACATTTTACAACACAATGTATTTCCAAAATTTTTCATCACCCTGTTCAGAAACTCTTTACCAATTAAGCAATAATTCCCAATTTCTCCCTCCCTCCCACATCTACTTCCCTTTAGTATACTTCCTGTCCCTATGAATTTGCCTATTCTAGGTACCTCGTACAAAGGGAATCATATAATGTTTGTCCTTTTGTGTCTAGATTATTTCATTTAGCATAATATTTCAAGGTCCATTCATTTTGTAGTATGTATCAATACTTTATTCATTTTTATGGCTAAGTAATAATCCATTGTATTTATATGCCATTTTTGTTCATCCATTCTTCTGTTGATGAACACTGGAGTGTTCTCTACCTTTTGGCTATTATGAATAATGCTGCTGTGAACATTGGTGTACATGTTTACATCCCTGTTTTCAACGTTCCTTGTGTCATCTTTCAGGTAGCCTCCAGACAGGTTAGAACAGAAAAACACAATAACCCTATATAATAAAAGCCTAATATGCAAATCGAACAAATGGCAGAATGACCTGTGGAACAACCGGTCACAATGATGCACACTGACCACCAGGGGGCAGACACTCAACACAGGAGCTGTCCCCAGCCCGCAGGCCCCAGGCCAGCCAAGGCATCCTGATCACCCCACAGATCGGCCCCGATTGCCGGCCAGGCCTAGGGACCCTGCCCCTGCATGAATTTCATGCACTGGGCCTCTAGTTAGTTAATAATATCTGCTCTATTCTCTTTGGCACCAAACACTGGAGTCCCATGCTGAGAACACAGGCTGTAACCTTCAAGAATGTGATCAATTTGGGGAAGTGATGGGGCAAGTAAAAATGTCACAAAGCTTTCATACCGTTTTTTAGTTGCTCCTTTATTGCTTCAGTACTCATTTGGTTACAGTAAACCTTTGATTATTTTCCAGAGCTCTGATAAAGTTTGTCCTGACAGTTTCTGCTTATGTTTTCAATGTCCCCAAGGAGGGATGGGAGTTTATAGCTGCCTACTCTATCATTTTGCTGATGTCATTTCAATGGAGCCTTCTTAGCTCTGCTACACTGAGGGCCTGACTTATTCCCAATCCAGATGCCTACTTCCCCACATGAGCAAAACAGAACTCACGGCATTTCCTTCTTTTTCTCTTTTGGGTCCCCTGTCTTGGAATGGTTGGAGCATCTCGTCAGTTACTCAAGCCAGGAAGCATTGTCTTTTCCCATTTATTTGAAAGAGTGGTGATCAATCATAAGTCCTGTGGATGCAATGCAGCCTTTTAAGGATTCTCTAATCATTCCACTTATCGCTAACTCACAATTTCTACAGATTGCTGTTATCTTCCACATTGATTACTGCAATGCCTCCTGCCCGGGTGGTTTGTATCTCATTCTCCCTCACCATCTCCTATATGCATCTGCTCAAAGCACTCCAATTTTTTTTTTATCTCCTGCTTTTTGAGTCCTGAGCTCCTTTAGAACAAGGACTGTGTGTATTCAGCCCTGTGGCAGTGTCCAGCATATAGCATGAGCTGAATAAAAGAGTCTAGCGTGTCTGAAACAGTCCCACAAGTCTATCCCTTAGAATGATATGATTTAGTATAGTAGGCATAGTAAAAGCAGCCATCAAAATGTCCTATATGTGTATAAATAGCAAGACATACCTACTTAGAAACTTTTAAAACTAAATTCGCTTTCTTGCTTCATTACTTTCGATTTTGAAAATCGTACCCTTTACTCAAGATCTATTTCATCTCTTACCTTCTCAAGCTCCTACCCATCAAAATACACACCTGTCAGTCAATTCAGCACTGTATTATACACTAATTTGAAGTCCCTGATTCTATTCATAATGCTCACCTCATCAAAAGAAAAAGAAAAAGGGAGGAATGTGCAAATGTTAGAATAGATCTATACCAGGTTGCTATTAGATGCTATAAACAGAATGTAGTTGCACTAACCTCATCAACACAAATTATTCATCACTGTCATGCTTAATAATGTACTGTCTTATGGTAGTTATGGTTAGATAGTTTTTGTGAGTTTTGTCTCCCCATTACATTTGCATCTCCCTGAACGTATCAACTTTCAACCAGTGTTTTACTAAACAAAAACCCACAGTTCAAGCAGATATACAATACATATTTTCCCAACATAAATGTTTATGGGTTGTACAATCACGCTTTAGTCTAGCTATAATAATAAAAGCATAATATGCTAATTAGACTGGACATCCTTCCGGACGTCCTCCTGGACGTCCTTCCAGATGACCTTCCAGACAAAGCTGCCACACTGGGGGCCAAGGCAGAGGCAGCCGCTGCTGTGGGGGGGGGGGGGGGGCTGAGCCCCTTGCATGAATTCCGTGCATCGGGCCTCTAGTAATTAAATAAGACTTATGGGATGAGTAGTAGTATGACAGAATCTACTTTTATTTTTGCATTTAATGTTTTGATACAATGTTCTTACATCTAGAGAAAGCCTAGACTAAATGACACTATTAAGGGAGCGATGTACTCTTCTTTCCCTCGGGAACCTGAATGGGTATGGAGGGATTGGTCCATTTCACAATGTTTTCTCATTATGTGGACGGATTCTCAATTTGGCTCATCCAGCTGAAGACAACACTGCACATGTGAAGAGTCTTTGAAAATAAAGAAGGCAAGTAAGTTTGATGGCAAAAGTCACCTATCTTACACTCCACTTCCCACAATGCCCAGGATAGAAACGTTTTCAAGTTTTCCATCAACAACTAAGCAGTTTCAATCCACATGCTCCCCAAATAAGTTGCTCTTTGCCAAGGAATAGAAATGACTGCCTTTTGCTTTATGGTTTCGAATATCCTATCATATTATCATATGTCACCCACAGATAGATAGTAGGTTCCAAGTTTCCAAACACTCAATGAATAGAGTTGAGAGCAGCCGCTTTATGAGACCTTGGCAATTTGAAGAGGAGAAATGGAGGGGAGTCAAGGAGAGGGACTTGATGAGACTGTCCTGAGAGATGGCACAAATAGTTCAGTATCAAGGCTTGCAACCCAAAGGATATCTTGCTTACTCCACTATGTCCCAGGTGCCTGCACAAGGTTTGGCTTTGAGGCTTCAAGGTTGCTATGGAGCAATGTAATATGTCTGGCAGGAAATAGTTTAAGTCAGGAACATAGGGAATGTTCTGATCGGAACAACCTTGTCCTAGACCCAGTCACTGTAACAGCCCAAGAAAAGGAAATAACAGTTATTAGAGAGGTACTGTACTTTAGTTTTCCTTGGGATTCTCGGGATTCTCAGGATCAACCTCTTCAAATATATTTTGAATTGTTTGCATTGCCTCAGTGGCATTAGATGATCCATGGACAGCATTTTTCAAAAGATTTATTCCAAATTGGGCTCGGAGAGAGTTTGGGGACAAGAACTTTGCTTCACTTGGGTCTGTGGGACCCATCAATCGCCTCCAGTCTGCAATAGCATTCCACTTGCTCAGAATCATGACCAAAGATGGACCCCTGCAAATAACAGTGCTTTCAGAAGACTTGGGCCACTTACAACTGTATAGATTGCCTACATGGCTACAGACAGAACACCACAGCTTCATCCAGAGAGCTTTTCTTTGTTCTTTGTACTTATTAGTGTGATTTAATGCTTTCTTTTTTGTTTGTTTCATTTATCCCTCTTCCAACAGGCATAGAAAAGCATTGCTAGAAAAATGCTGTAGTTTATATCTATAGATATATTCCAGGCACTGTTCCAAGTGCTTTCAATGTATCAATTATTTAGCCCTCACAACAAACCTATAGGTTAGGTCAGTGATGGCGAACCTATGACACGCGCGTCAGAGGTGATACGCGAACTCATTTTGGGAGACACCCATCGACAGAGACAAAAAAATTGCATAATTCAATGAGTTGCGCATCACTCGAGTAATATTATTACTCACGTTACTCATGATCAATAATGCAATTCTAAAACCGGATGTAAACATGTACATCGGTGTTGCATAGCAAAGATACATAGTGAAAACATCCAAGATACACTGTTCCAATATTGACATTAATATAAAAAGGTTAAGAATTGCACTATAAAGAGATTAAACTTTACTCATGACATTTTATTTTTACTCGAGTGACAAAATGCCCAATTCTGGGAACGGCCTCGTTATTGTGAACATGTGCCTCGGGTAAGCTTCCCGTGCGTTCGGGTGCATTCGGCAAATGGATGCACGTGATCGTCATGTTCGTTAGGAGACAGGAGTGAGAGGGTTAGGAAAAAGGATATACAGTGCAACAGTGCTCGACAAGACATTCTGCGTGTCGGGTAATTGATTACAGCACCATATATTTGTTGGTTATACATACTATCTTTGAATTGTTTTGCACCAGGAGTCAGTGCAACAACACTGCAAAAAGTTAATAGGTAAGAAACCTATCAACCTTTTAGGAAAAACGCCGTGATTTATATTTATTTATTTTTGCAGCCTTGTGATGGAGAATCAAAAAATTAAAAAGCAAGATTGAATGATAAAGGAAGTGGAAGTAGCAGTAGCCGACCCTTTCAAGACATATGGACCGAGATGTACAGGATTGTCGACAGAAACAACAGCTCATTGTGCATACTGTGTAATGAAACCGTAGTAAGCAGAATGTGGAATGTAAAGAGACATTTTGAAACTAATCACTGGCAGCTCTTGAAAAAAAAGTATCGATGAAAGGAAGGAATACATTTCTAGGCAGCTACACCTCTATAAAAGTCAATCAAATTGCATCATTAAATTTGTAAGATGCTCTACAAATTTAACATCAGCAAGTTACTGTATTGCTCACTCCGTAGCTCAGCATGGAAAAGCCCTCAGTGACGGAGAATTTATTAAGGAAACATTTCTAAGATGTGCACCAGCTCTGTTTCACGATATGAAAAATAAAGATGATATTATTAAAAGGATTTCTGAGTTACCACTCAGTTGAAATACTATCAAAGACAGAATAATAGATCTTAACAAAAATGTACAACATCAATTAAAAAAAGACTTAAATAGCTGTAAATATTTTTCGATTTCTCTTGATGAAACTACTGATGTCACATCAAATGCTCGGTTGGCCATTATTGCTAGATATTCTGATGGTCTCACAATGAGAGAAGAGTTGATAGAGTTAGAATCAGTGCCAAAAAGTACATCAGGAAACGAAATATGTAAGGTTGTTATAAAAACATTCAGTGACCTAAACATTAATATCTCTAAAATTGTGTCAGTCATGACAGATGTGGCACCAAATATGGTAGGAAAAAATGTGGGATTCCTGAAATTGTCTATGGAAGCTATTAGACATCCACTTGTACCTTTTCATTGCATTATCCATCAGGAGGTGTTGTGTGCCAAATCATTCTCAGAGTTGAATGAATTAATGTCAGTTGTAACAAAAATTGTGAATTTTATATCTTCTCGACCCCTTCACAGGCGAGAATTTTCTGCACTTTTACAGGAAGTTGATTCAGCCTACAGTGGACTACTGATGTTCAATAATGTGAGATAGCTGAGTCAAGGTAAAGTACTTGAGCGACTTGTGGAGTGCTTTGAAGAAATTACGGTATTTATTGAGAATAAGGACCTGGCAAACTTTCCTCAGATCAATGATCATAAGTGGGTCAGCAATTTGATGTTTTTTACAGATCTCTCTGTTCATATGAATGAACCGAACTTAAAATAACAAGGTTTTGGCAAAAATATTGACGTTATGTTTGGATACATCAAATCTTTTGAAAGTAAACTTAAAATTTTCAAGCGAGATATTGAAACTGAAACTTACAAGTATTTTCCTCGGATAAAAATGTATTTCAAGAAGGCCACTACAACGAGTGTAATGGAGTCCATACTTATGTACCAGAATATAGTAAACTCGTTATTTGAACAGTTCAGTGAAAGATTCGACCAATTTAGAAGCCTAGAACAGACCATTAAAATAATTAAGTATCCGGATGTAGTTGTTTACAGAACTTTGGAATTAAAGGATTTCCAATGGATGCAAATTGACGATTTAGAGATGCAACTTGCAGATTTTCAAGGTAGCATTTGGACTCGTGTGTTTGTCGACTTAAGGTCGAAACTTGAAAATATGGAACAAAATCATTTGAATAATGAAGAGCGCAATATGAACAAGAAATTTTGAGTGCTTGGAACAGAGTACCTGACACTTTTAGCGACATAAAAAATCTAGCGATGGCTTTGCTAACGATTTTTTCATCCACATATTTTTGTGAGACTGTTCTCAGCATTAAATAATATTGAAACGAACAAAAGAAACCGGCTAACAGATGAAGTTTGTGGCGCTTGCTTGGCCTTGAAGTGCACCAAGTATGAACCTGCAATCGAAGAATTAGCAGACAAACTTTAGCACCAAAAAAGTCACTAATTTCTAGTTTTCGTACCATTTGATTATCATTGTTTTTATTATTAATTTTTCCTAAATGTACATTGTTTTTCTGTTTTTGTTCATTTTCTACATATTTTTTGGTTGATTTTTCTTTGTTAAATGGCATTTAAATATATAAAATAAATATCAAAAATATAAATCTTTTTTTTTACTATGGTTGCAAATATCAAAAAAACATTATGGAAAAAGATGGGAGAAACCAAGATGGCGGCATAGGTTAACACCGGAGATCGCTGCCTCAAACAACCACTTCAGAGATATAACTAAAGGACAGAATGGACATCACCCAGAACCACGGGAAGGCTGGCTGAGTGGAAATTCTACAACTAGGAGGAAAGAGAATATCATACCCAGACTCAGAGGAGGCGCAGTGCTGAAGTGAAATACTCAGGTGCGGAGTGTGCGCGCGGAGCGGGCTGGCGGCGGAGGGCGCGGTTGTTGTTTTCAATCGGGAGGGAGTTTCAGACTCTGAGCTCCAGATCTGGGCGAGTCTCTGGGGACCAAGACTCAAACGGGAGAAACGGGACTGTCTGGCTTCGGTCGGAACTCGAAGGCAGCTTTCTCTCCGAGGTTTGCAGCCATTGCTGGGGCTCTGAGAGGCAGAGCCCCTAGGGAAGAAACTGAGAGTTGCCATAACTGCTTGTTCTGCCCGCCCTGTAGATCCCCGGGGACCCGCCCCGCCCAAGCCCTGCGCAGCGCCATTTGCCGGATAGCCTCAGGCAAACGCTAGATTAGCACCGCCCTAGAGATCCAGCACAGAAGCCCTCCCACTGCAGACACAGCAGACTCTCATAGCCAGTTAGCCTGGAGGTCAAATCACCCCGGTATTGCCGACATCAATCAAGGCTTAAAGGCAACAAGACTGCGGACAAAGACCACTAGGGGGTGCACCAAGAAAGCATAAAAAATGCGGAGACAAAGAAACAGGACAAAACTGTCAATGGAGGATATTGAGTTCAGAACCACACTTTTAAGGTCTCTTAAGAACTGTCTAGAAGCTGCCGATAAACTTAGTAAGGCCCTCGAAAAGACTGGTGAGACCGCCGATAAATGTAGTGAGATCCTCAAGAAATCTAATGAGACCCTCGATGTTGTGATAAAGAACCAACTAGAAATTAAGCATACACTGACTGAAATAAAGAATATTATACAGACACCCAACAGCAGACCAGAGGAGCGCAAGAATCAAGTCAAAGATTTGAAATGCGAAGAAGCAAAAAACACCCAACTGGAAAAGCAAAATGAAAAAAGAATCCGAAAATATGAAGATAGTGTAAGGAGCCTCTGGGACAGCTTCAAGCGCACCAACATCAGAATTATAGGGGTGCCAGAGGATGAGAGAGAGCAAGATATTGAAAACCTATTTAAAGAAATAATGACAGAAAACTTCCCCCACCTGGTGAAAGAAATAGACCTACAGGTCCAGGAAGCGCAGAGAACCCCAAACAAAAGGAATCCAAAGAGGACCACACCAAGACACATCATAATTAAAATGCCAAGAGCAAAAGACAAAGAGAGAATCTTAAAAGCAGCAAGAGAAAGAAACCCAGTTACCTACAAGGGAATACCCATACGACTGTCAGCTGATTTCTCAACAGAAACTTTGCAGGCCAGAAGGGAATGGCAAGAAATATTCAAAGTGATGAATACCAAGAACCTACAACCAAGATTACTTTATCCAGCAAAGCTATCATTCAGAACTGAAGGTCAGATAAAGAGCTTCACAGATAAGGAAAAGCTAAAGGAGTTCATCACCACCAAACCAGTATTATATGAAATGCTGAAAGGTATCCTTTAAGAAGAGGAAGAAGAAAAAAAAAGGTAAAGATACAAATTATGAACAACAAACATGCATCTATCAACAAGTGAATCTAAGAATCAAGTGAATAAATAATCTGGTGATCATAATAGAATCAGGGACATAGAAAGGGAATGGACTGACTATTCTTGTGGGGGGGTGGGAAGGGGTGTGGGAGATGCGGGAAGAGACTGGACAAAAATCGTGCACCTATGGAAGAGGACGGTGGGGAGTGAGGGCGGAGGGTGGGGCGGGAGCTGGGAGGAGGGGAGTTATGGGGGGAAAAAAAAGAGGAACAAATGTAATAATCTGAACAATAAAGATTTAATTAAAAAAAAAAAAAAGAAAACATTATGAATATTTCTATATGTGACACAGCACCAGAGTTAAGTTAGGGTTTTTCAAAATTTTGACAAGCTGAGCTCAAGAGGTTCGCCATCACTGGGTTAGGTACTATTATTATCCCCATTTTATACATATAAGAAAACTAAGACACAGAGAAAGTATATTGGTAAACAGGAATTTAAACCCAGATAGCCTCTAGATCTAATGTGAAGACCTAAATTTTAAAAAAAGGAAGGAAGGAGAAAGAAAGAAAAAAAGGAATAAGGAGAAGAAGGGAGGAAGGGGAGAGAGAAATATAGGAAGGAAAGGAAGGAAATAGAGGGAAAATGAACACAAAATATTAATAAGGTGTCTTTCCAGGAATGAGATTAGATGGAATGTTTTAATTAATTTTTATATTTTTCTGTTTCTACAGTGAACAGATACTACCTTATAATGCAAAGAACCATATTTCAGAAACTTACTCAGATAATACCTCCAACACACTGTTATAAAAGTCTTTCTGTGCTATTTTATAATAAATTTTGTCAGCATGCTCTTTGGTTAGCAGAATTTCCTTCATCTGTATTATATCAAATCCAGCCTCTTTAATACGGTTGAAGATCATCTCTAGAGAAAACAGATATTTGCTCATCATACAGATTGCCTCCACTTTTGCTCCATGTTCAAGTAGATTGAAATAACTAAGGATGGTAATAGCTTTATTTGCATACCGTGGTTTTAAAAGGCAAAACTATGCTCAACTAAATTGAATTTGAAAAGCACCAGACTGACATTCAGAAGAACTTTAATATGTTATTGTAGGTGTTTCATCTCTGAGATGCATCCTTCCAGAAGCCACCTGAATCATCATCGAGTGGACTATGAAAGCGGGAGAGGAGGTTACCAGCTCCTGAGCTAAATGTTAAGACATGTTTCATCTCTGCTACCAGGACCGGGAAACTTCTTGCTAGATCGAAATTGAAAGTGAGAGCCAATCTGAACTCTTCCTCCTGAAGTAGAAGGGAGCTACTGAGGGAGTTAAATAAAGTAAATCTTGTCAAAGTTTCACCCACAGCTTAAACTTGAGTGGCTATACTCTGATTATGTTCAGAACTGGCATTACTCCTTCAACTTTTCTGTAGTTTGAAAAATTTCACTAAACTTGAAGAAAATGTACACATTGGCTTTCATTTTTAAATATTTACCTCTTTGTTTGAGTGTTGCCTGAGGTTTAATCACTGCTAAAGTGTTTTGAGGAGGAAAGAAATACTGGATTTCCCTTTCGGCAGCTTCAAGTGAGTCACTTCCATACAACTGGTTGATCGGCAGGTTTTCCATTGCAAATTGTACACACAAACTTGAGAAAAGAAAACAAGTTAAAAACTATTATGGCATAGCAACATAACATAACATAGAGCACAATATAACACTGTATAAATTGTTCAAAATTATCAAACAAAAGCAACTCATCCCTGATCTAGACATAGTTAAAAAGTAATTAATTACAGAATGGTCTGGGGCATGCGACTTCATTTCAAGGATGTAATAGTCTTTAGAAAGGAAGAAATAAAGACATAAATGAAAGTAAAGGAGGGAAGGAGGGAGGGAGGGAGGGAGAGAAGGTGAAAAGGAAGGAGGGAGGGAGGGAGGAAGGAAATGGACTTTTAAATAATCCTGATAATGGAGATTGACAGATAACTGTGAATGGAGGAATGGATGCCCTAGCACAGTGACAAAGCACGGAATCCTGATCACTAAATAACCAATGGACATAAGACACTGGGGGGTAGGGGAGGCCAGGGGATTGTCAAGGGCAGGGGGGAAAAAAAGGAGACATATGTAATATTCTTTGTAATACTTTAAGCAATAATAAAAAATATATATATTAAATATAAAAAATAAAATAAAACCATTTAAAAAAAATAGTATCAAGCACTAAAGATGGCATTTGACTCTATACCAAAGATACCAAACTATAAACTTTAAATCCAGGAGAAACTGCAGTGGAAACTTCCCAGTAAGCAAGAGCAGCAACAAAGGAGGAGCCTACAGGACAATTCTGTGTATAAAGAAGCAGTACAGCCCTAGCTGGTTTGGCTCTGTAGATAGAGTGTCAGCCTGTGGACTGAAGGGTCCCAGGTTCGATTCCAGCCAAGGGCACATGCCCGGGTTTCAGGCTCAATCTCCAGTAGGGAGCATGCAGGATGCAGCTGATCAATGATTCCCTCTCATCATTGATGTTTCTATCTCTCTCTCCCTCTCCCTTCTCCTCTGAAATCAATACAAATATATTTTTTTTTAAAAGAAGAAGCAGTAGGGATGCTGATGGTCCTGGACAATTCATGTTGGGTTAGATAATTAGTCTGGTTCTGTTTCTGTACAATGGATAAATATATATCTCTTACTTGATATGAATTGTTGCTTGATGTTTTTTGTTTCCCTTTTTTTCTGTCTTTATCTGTCTATGTATGTACGTATGTATGTATGTATGTATGTATGTATCTATCTATCTATGTATATTTTAACAGAGGAGAAGCTCACTGTTCATTGTACTTTCTGCCTTTTACACGCACTTTTGAGTGTAAAATCCAGTGATGGTGAATAGTGTCCCTTCCTATTTATTGACTAGGGTGACATCACTGGAAACTTGGCTTTCTAGCTTCAGCTTCAAGACTCTCTTTGTGCCTCTTGGGTTTCAGTGACCCATTTTTGATTTATCCAACTTGACCTCCCCACTCAGGCCTTGACGATTCTCACACCCTGATTTGGAGATGCTTGTGGCCTAAGTTCCTTGGAGCCTGTGCTTGCCAGGGATGGGGAATCTGCACAATGGTTGACAAAACAGCTTAAATGATCACCAGCACTTACACCGTTCAAGGCGGAGGACTACAACCAGCCCCTCCCTTATGCTGCTAGACATGATTATTGAAAAAAGTGCGTATACATTTGTAAGTGTGAGTGTGTGCATGTGTAAGGATAGCATAGAGGGGCTACTATATTTATCTTTTACCAATGTGACCGTATTTCAGATTAAGCAATGCAGAATGCAAAATCTGCTACTTGCGTGCAGAAAAGGGACAGAGCTCTGTTGACAGTTATCTCTAAAACAACATGAACGACCTGGGTGGAACCAATGAAACTGGAAAAGGGGAACCATTCAAACAGAATGGTCAGGGTTAGTTGCAAGATAGGGGTCATTAGGGCTCTGGATGGGAATCCTCACAACAGTGGGGTGGGAGAGGCAGTCAGTCGGAGCTTCCCCTGGAGGAAACGTCTCTGTGCTGGTGTACTCCCTCCACACCTGGAACCACATTGCTAGAAGAGTGTGCCTACAGGCATAGGCTTCGTGTTGAGAGTCGTTCCTCTCTCTCTAATGCTATGCATTGAATTCTGTGCAACATTTCACTAAGAGGACCTAGGACACTCTGCTCACACTATCCACAGTGGTCAACCTACATTATCCTTGATAGTTATTTTCTGGTACAGGAGCAAAGACCTAAGTGAGCAGGGCTAAATAGGGGATAAATGGTGCCCACTCAAGACAAGTCAGGTTCAAGATATCCTGCCCAAAAGAAGATTATTTCAATATTTATGTCAATGATGCTTCATAAGTCCTGTTATTGTGTAAACAAATGTGTCTAGTTTGCTGTGCCTGATAGAGCACCTCTATTCTTGCTCACTTGAAGCAAGAGCCTTCCTTCCCTGTATTGAATCCTGCTCTGCAACTGGCACAGAGAATTCAAGCGAATTGCAATTCAGTTCGTTTCCATCAGCTCCCTCCCAAGAATGTAGATGCATGAGACACTATCCACACCCCCCGGGTGATAGCAAGCCTAACAGTTAAGGTCAAAAATATTTACAGGGTACCCCCTATGTGCCAGGTAGCATACCATGTGTTAAACTGATTGCAAAGTTTAGTTGACTAACTTAGTAACAGTTCCTGCCCAGGTAGAGACTGCATATTAAGTCAGTCATGATGGTCTTGAAATGCTTATGATCCACTAAAGAACCTGAAGCTCTCATCACACCCTTCTCAAAAGAATTTCTCCTAAATAGTGGACGGCGTTGCAATTCCTGCCAAGAGTTGGCCTTTTGCCTGGGTACCCATCACTTACTTCCCAGTTCCAAACCAAACAGCCCGCAGCCTTCTCTTGCAAAACCTTGGCAGTATTCGGGTTGGCCCTGGGCTAGGCCTCCAGCCGATAGCAGTCCACTCTGACCCAGGAAGAGCAGCTACCCTGAGAACCTCCTTTGAGCTAGAACTCTGGTTCCTATATCCCGTATCTAAAAGGGAATTAAAATGGCTCCTATGAAAACAGTTTGGGACCTATGATATGAATCCAACCTGTTCGGAAGATATCTTTTAGCTTCTCCAACAGTACTTGGTCCAATTAACTCTTTCCAGTGTTGTAAAGAATTTTCTCTCACTAAAACAAGAGCTAGAGATGGACCACTGTTAGAAAATTAAAAACAAAGTTAATAAAAGTCTGACGCAGTAGCTAATTATATAGAGATAATACAAGTATATTTGTTAAATAGACTACAAAAAGTCAAGATAACCCTTTTACCGAATCTAAAATTAATTTTCATTGGTGTATTCTTTAAAGCATATTTATAAAAGGATGAAAGCAGAGAAATGAAAGGGGAAAGGAGACCTTGGTTCTAATACAATGGTTCCTATATTGTTCCTATACTCCTGCAGATTTATATCCTCCTGCTGGATTTCAGCCCCAGGTGTTATTTCACTTACGCTTTCAGAAACCTGACAAATTTTTAGCCTCTCCTGCCTCTCCTAGATCTTTAGATTACCAAAGCCCTTGAGAGTCAATCAGTTTTCTCTGCTTGGAATTGATGATGTTGCACCCCCTGGGTTCCTGGCATTTAACTCAACTGGACTCCAGCCACTTCACCTGGGGTATTTCCATTGCTCCAATAACATTCCAGGAGGACTAGACAGGACGGACAGTTGAACAGAGAATCGACACGGGAGGCAGACTGGCTCAAAAAGCAGACTCAGCGCTTGTTTACAAAATTGAGAGGCTTGGCAACTTGAGCAGAAAGGTTAAGAGGAGATTTAAATAATTCAAAAATAAATCAGACTCTGCATTCTACACTTGAAGTTTATTTTACCTGGTCATGTTTTCTATCACCTTTTCATAATAATTTTCATTTTCATATTCCTTGCACAGTGTTCGTGCCTCTTCTTCTGATAATACCACTGGCCTTTGCATCAGTATATTAAAGCCTTCATTTTTAATAATATTCAAAACATCCTCTAAACAAAAAGTAACATGAAAAGTTTTGAATTGCTAGGTTAGTGGTTATATACACAATATAGAATATATTATCATGGGGACATATAATGCATTTTATTCTATTATGAAATTTAAAAACTTGCAAAAATAGTTCATTAGATTTTAATTTAAGGTGAACAATATTCTTAACATATTAAATTATAATGGTATTTCCAATTTTACATGACATAAGAATCATACACACACACACACACACACACACACACACACACTGAAGTATCTCATTAGCAAATATTTTCTATACTATATGCTTTCTCTCTAAGACTGGCATCAAGGCAGGGCTCTCACCTCTCACTACTTCTATTGACATCAGACTGGAAAAACTAGTTAATGAAATAACACAAGAAAAGAAAATAAAGGGTATACAGATAGGGAAGGAGAAAATAAAACTGTCTTTGTTCATAGATGATATGATTGTCTATGTAGAAACCCAAAGAAACAACAACAAAACTCCTAAAACTAATAAGAGGCTATTATAGCAAAATTGCAGGTTACTATTAATGTACAAAAGTAAATGACTTTCCTATATACTAACAATGACATTGGAATTTGACATTTAAAACAACACAATTTACATTAGTACACAAAAAATGCATCCTAGCAAGTTTGACTCAGTGGATAGAGTGTTGGCCCGTGGACCGAAGGCCGTGGGTTCAATTCTGGTTAAGGGCACGTACCTCATTTGCAAGCTCGATCCTGTGCCCCTAGCATGTGTGAGAGGCAACCAATTGATGTGTCCACAAGTTATTTTGTGGATATGGATATTGAAAAACTGATTCTAAAGTTTATATGGAAACCCAGAATAACCAACTCAACATTGAAAGACAAAAACATTTTTTGAGGACTGATAACTACCCACTTCAAGATTGACTGTAAGACTACCATAATCAGCCCTGCTGGAGTGGCTCAGTTGGTTGAGCGTCATCCCATGAACTGAAAGGTCGCCAGTTTGATTCCTGGTCAGAGTATATGCCCAGGTTGCAGGCTCGATCCTTATTTGGGAGTGTTCAAGAGGCAACTGATTGGTGTTTCCTTCTCGCATCAATGTTTCACTCACTCTCCCTCTCCCTTCCTCTCTTTCTAAAAAAATAAATTAAAAACATTTTTTAAAACTACTGTAATCAAATTAGTGAGGGATAAGCAAAAGAATACACACATAGATCAACAGAACTGAATAGAGAACCCAGAAATATACCCACATGAATATGTCAACTGAAGTGTGACAAATAAGCAAAGGTAATACAGTGGAGCAATGATAGTCTTTTCCACAAATGGTGCTGGAACAATTGGACACACACATGCAAAAAAAATCAATCTAGACATAGACCATATACCTTTCATGAAAATTAAATGAAATGGGTTATAGTCCTAAATGTAAAGTTCCAACCTATAAACTTTCTGCAAGATAACAGAGAAGAAAATACTGATAACCTTTTAGGGTTTAAATTGATTTTTTAATTTAAACACTAAAAGAGCAATAAAAATACCTGACAAGTTGGACTATATTAAAAACAGAAACTTTCCAGTAAAACACACTGTTTAAAAAAACACAGAGCCCAGCCCTGACTGGTTTGGCACAATGGATAGAGCGTCGGCCTGCAGACTGAAGGGTCCCAGGTTCGATTCCGGTCAAGGGCATGTACCTCTCTCTATCCCTCTCCCTTCCTCTCTGTATAAAAAAAAAAAATCAATAAAATATATTTTAAAAAAACAAAAAACACAGAGCCCAAAACCTAGAAAAATCTTTGCAAACTATAGATATTTAAAGAACGTGTATTCACAATATGCAAAGAACTCATAATTCAACAATAAGTAAACAAATAACTCCATTAAGAAATGGGGGAAAAAACATCTGAAGAGACATCTCACCAAAGAAGATATAGAAATAGAAGTTAGCATATGAAAAGATGCTCAGCATCATGTCATTGGGCAATTGTGAATTGAGACAACAATGAGATAGCATTACATACTTATTAGAATAGAAAAAACCTAAACCACCACCTGCACAGCAACAGAAGCTCTCACTACTTGCTGTTTAGAATTGAAAATGGTACAGCACTTTAAAAGGCATCTGACAGTTTCTTACAAAGCTACACATAGTTTAACCATTTGATCCAGTATTCAGGCTCCGAGGTATTTACCCTACTGAGGTGAAAACTTATGTCTCCACATGCAAAAAATCATGTATTAATGCCTATTTCAGCTTTATTCATAATTGCCAAAAACTGAAAGCAACAAAGATGTCCTTCAATAGGTAACTGGATAGACTTTGGTACATCCATAAAATGGCATATTATTCAGCAACAAAAGGAAATGAGCTACCAGGTCACAGAAAGACATAGCGGAATCTGAAATTCATATTAAGTAAAAGAAGAGGCTACATACTATATGATTCCAACTCTTTGACTTTCTGGAAAAGGCAAAACTATAGAGACACCAAAAAGATCAGTGGTAGCCTAAGGATAGGAGGGTGGAAGGGAGGAATGACTAGGTGACTCCATTCTGTATGATACTGTAAAGGGGATACATGATATGCATTTATCAAAACCCATAGAATGTGCAAAATAGAGAACTTTAATGTAAACTATGGATTTTAGCCAATAACAATGTGTCAATATTCATTAATTTTAAAAACATATCACAATAATATGTTAATAGGAGAAACTGTTAAGCATGCATATTGGAACTCTGTACTATATTAATTTTTCTATAATTTTATAGCTGTCCTAGTTTATAAAAATCTATTCATTTAACAAGTATGTAAATATTAAGAAATATTTTAAAAGGCAAACAAAACATTCCAAAGAAGAAAACTATAGGACCAGATAGTTTTGCTAGTAAATTCTGGTAAATATTTAAGAAAAATGTAATATCTATTATACACTGTTTCTTCCAGAAAATAAAGAAGAGTGACAACTTATTTTATGAGGCCTGCATTATGCTGACACTAAAACCAGATAAAGATATTATAAGAAAACAACAAATAATTCTCATGAGTATAAGCATGAAAGCTCTCAACAAAATATTTAAAAATCAAATCCAGAAGTATGCAAAAAGGACAATATACAACAATCAATTGTGATTTATCTGGAGAATGCAAAGCTGCTTCAACATTCAAAAATCACAGTAATTACCTTATTATCAAACTCAAGGAAAAGTAATAATCATGGTAGTAGACACAGAAAAAAATGTTTGAGAAAATGCAATATCCATTCATGATTTTTTTTAAATCCCAAACTAGGAATAAATGGAAATTTCCTTAATTTGATAAAGGATATATAGCACTAACATTATCCTTAACTAGAGACCCAATGCACAAAATTCATGCAAGAGTAGGCCTTCCTTCCTCCGGCTGCCGGCACCAGCTTCCTTCTGGCACCCAGGACCCGAGCTTCCCTCGCAGGGGAGGCCCCACCACCACCACCATTGTTCCCCCGACATGCTGGTGGCCTGGGCCTCCCTCTGTGGGGCAATCATGGGGCAATGGCTGGGCCCCCAGCCAATAGCACTGCACCCACCTTGGCTGGCCTGGAGCCAATAGTGTCATAGCGTGGTCCTGGATGGTCATCTGGATGGTGGTCCAGATGGTTGTTCCGCTGTTTGGCTGTTCAGTCGATTTGCATTTTACACTTTTATATATAGGATGGGAAAAAACTGAATGCTTTCACTATAAGGTCAGGAACAAGGCAAACTTGTCTACTCTCACCTCTCCTAGTCAACATCATACAGGAAGTTCTAGCCAGTCAGTCTAATGATGCAAGCAAAAGGAAGAATCGTATACAGATTGTCTTGATTTTCAGTGTTATTATTGTCTACATCAGTAGTTCTTGGCCAGAAATTCTATCCCCCATGAGTGCATTTGACAATGTCTGGAGACATTTTTTGTTGTCACAACAGGGCGTGGTGAGAGGGAAGATGGGGGTGCGCAGGGATGCTACATCTAATGAGCAGAGGCCAAGGGTGTTATAACCATTTTACAATGCACATGACACAGCCTCCCTCAGCCAAAAATTATCAGTTATCTAGCCCCAAATGTAAGTAGGTCTGAGGTTGAGAAATCCTGGTCTGCACAGACATTCCCTAGGAGATGACATCAAAGATTCTAACACTGAGTTCAGCAACTCAGAGAATGCAAGGTCAATATAAAGTATTGTATTTTCATATACTAGGTATGAAAAATAATTAATAGTGTGAATGTATGGTTTGTATTCTTACTCTGCATTTCACTCTGCCATGTGACTATGGGAGTAGGTTAAAAGTAATTAGCACTTTTTAAGTGTAGGCACTGTATTTATGTTTTCTTATTTTCATCTAATTTTTTTGGTTTTTTTAAAAATTTTATTTTCTTCTTTTTCAGTTAGAGTTTGCATTCAATAATATTCTCTATATTAGAAGAAAGAGACTTGATAAAGCATCTTTTTCAAATCATACTATTAATGAGAGGTTGACCCAAGCTTTGAGTTAAGGCATTTCAGAAATGAAAACTACCAATTTTTACTATAT
The DNA here is from genome assembly GCF_014108235.1 of Myotis myotis. NCBI lineage: Eukaryota > Metazoa > Chordata > Mammalia > Chiroptera > Vespertilionidae > Myotis > Myotis myotis. The sequence goes on from NW_023416315.1 coordinate 11,328,721, forward strand.
AATAATTCCTGTCACTTTAAAATATTTTCTACAACATTTATAAGCTAGAAAATACTTTGTAAACTCTTTACTGAAAATGGTTTTGTTATTGAAAATTAGTAAATTAATATTAACTAAATTTCTTACTTTAGGTGCTTTTTCTTCAAAGTTAAGTCCTAAAATAATATATTTTAATGTAATTACACTAGGGTTTATTCAAATCCATTTATGAAATAAACAATTTGTACCTTATTTCTTACCTTTCTTTTCTTGAAAGAGATCTGGTCGAAGTAATGCCAGTGTCTTTTCTAATTTCATGTTTTTAAAATCAGGGAAGAAGATATCAATAAGCTTATTAACATTATCTACATCCTCTTCAACATCACAAAACTGACGTATATTTTCTTTAACCAGATATTCTTCTAAACTGCTGAAATTCAAAATATAATTTAAGATTATAAACTGAAGTTTAATAGCCATGACAGAAAGTTAAAACTGATAATATGTTTACAAATAATTCAGAGTTTAATAAAACAAATAAAAATTTAATTTCAAGTGGCTGTTATTGGAAGTGTATACATCCAAAGACCCGGCATCCAGAGATCGGCTGCTAAGCCAGAAACACCGGATCTGGGACAGCGCGACTACGTGGACCCCTGCTTCTCCTCACGGAAAGCAGAGAGAGAACTACATAACCAAACACCTGGAGAAGAGAGATCATGAGGAGACCAAGAACCAGCCTGCATATGAAAGTAAAACAGGCATCACCAGAAAAGGAAGTAAACGAAATGGAGGCAAGCAACCTGCCAGAGAAAATTCAGAGAAATGGTCATAAGGTGGATGAAAAGAATGGAAGACAAATTCAACAATATGTGTAAGAACCAAGAGGAAATGAAGAAAAACCAAGAAGAAATGAAAAATGACATCATTGCTATAAAGAACACAATAGAAAGCATCAACAGTAGACTAGAAGAAGCAGAGGACTGCATCAGTGAGCTAGAAGACAAGGTAGGAAAAAATACCCAAGCAGAGCAGCTTCTAGAAAAAAAAAATTAAAAAGCAGGAGGAGAGCCTAAGAGAACTCTGGGACAACATGAAACGAAACAACATCCACATAATAGGGGTACCAGAAGGAGAGGAAACTGAGCAAGGAATAGAAAACCTATTTGAAAAAATAATGACAGAAAACTTTCCTGATATAGGGAAGAAAAAACTCACACAAATCCAAGAAGCTCACAGAGTCCCAAACAAAATGAACCCCAAAAGACCGACGCCAATGCACATTATAATTAAATTGGCAAACACCAATGACAAAGCAAGAATCTTAAAAGCAGCCAGAGAGAGACAGAAAGTCACCTACAAAGGAGCCCCCATCAGACTAGCGACTGATTTCTCAACAGAAACACATCAGGCAAGAAGGGAATGGAATGAAATATATAAAGTCATGCAAAGGAAGGGTCTGAATCCAAGAATACTGTACCCAGCAAGGCTATCAATCAAAATTGAGGGTGAAATCAGGTGCTTCACAGACAAAAAAGGACTTCAGGAGTTTATTACCACCAAACCAGCAATGCAAGAAATGCTAAAGGGTCTGCTGTAAAAAGAAAAAATAGGAAACGAAGAAGGAACACAGGGGTAAAGAATAAAAATGGCGACTAACAAGTATCTATCAATAATAACTTTAAATGTAAATGGATTAAATGCTCCAATCAAAAGACATAGGGTAACTGAGTGGATAAGAAAACATGACCCATATATCTGCTGTGTACAGGAAACCCACCTCAGAAAAAAAGACGCACACAGACTGATGGTGAAGGGATGGAAAAAGGTTTTTCAGGCGAATAGAAATGAAAAAAAAAGCCAGGGCAGCAATACTTATATCTGACAAATTATATCTCAAATTGAAGGACATAAAAAGAGATAAAGAAGGCCATTTCATAATACTAAAGGGAGCATTGCAACAAGAAGAAATAACTCTGGTAAACATATACGCATCCAAAATAGGAGCACCCAAATACATAAGAAATCTTCTGGAGGAGATCAAGGGAGAGATTGACAATAGAATCATAGTTGGGAGTTTAACACCTCATTATCACCATTGGACAAATCCTCTAAACAAAAAATCAGCAAAGAAACATCAATCCTAAATGACTCACTAGATCAGATGGAATTAATTGACCCCTTCAGAACATTTCACCCCAAAGCCACAGAATATACATTCTTCTGAAGTGCACATGGGTCACTTTCAAAGATAGACCATATATTGGGTCACAGACAAAGTCTCTTCAATTCAAGAAAATTGAAATCAGATCAAGCATCTTCTCAGATCATGATGGCATAAAACTGGAAATCAACTACAATAAAAACAATCCAGAAAAGTCAAACACATGGAGACTAAATAGCACGCTATTAAACAATGACTGGGTTACCAAAGAGATCAAAGAAGAAATAAAAAACATCATGGCAACAAACGACAATAAAAACACAACACTCCAAAACCTACGTGACACAGCGAAAGCAGTCTTGAGAGAGAAGTTCATAGCTCTACAAGCCTACTGCAAGAAATAAGAAACAATGAGAATAAATTACCTAACCCTACAACTCAAAGAGTTAGAAAGAGAGCAACAAGAAAAGCCCAGTGTCAGCAGAAGGAAGGAAATAATAAAGATCAGAGTGGAGATAAACGACATAGAGACAAAAAAACAATACAAAAGATCAACAAAACCAAGAGCTGGTTCTTTGAAAGGATAAACAAGATTGATGAACCTCTAGCCAGGCTCACTAAGAAACAAAGAGAGAGGACCCAAATAAACAAAAATCAGAAATGAAAGAGGAGAAATAACAACAGACCCCACAGAAATACAAAGGATTGTTAGAAAATACTACGAACAACTCTACTCCAACAAACTAGACAACCTGGAGGAAATGGACATATTCCTAGAAAAATACAACATTCTAAAACTCAATCAGGAAGAATCTAAAAATCTCAATAGGCCAATAACTATGGAAGAAATTGAAGCAGTCATCAAAAAGCTCCCAGCAAACAAAAGCCCAGGGCCAGATGGTTTCACAGGGGAGTTTTACCAAACATTCAAGGAAGAACTAAAACTTATCCTCCTCAGACTATCCCAGGTGTAGAAAGACAAGGGAAAACTTTTCCCCTTGCCAATCCTATTGATATAAACTTTCAGGGCAAGCCCCGTTTTGCTGAATAGACAGTACTTTAGATTGACTGAGAGAAATGCTTGTAGCTTTAACATGAATACTATTATGCTTGTCTTTAGATTTTGAGATATTCGGACATCACTTTTCATTACCTACTAAGACATTGCAAATCATAAATTCTTGGTCTTAAGCTACCTGTCCCACTTTTTCTTCACCAGTGAAGATGGGTCCATCTCAGGTTGACCCTCAGGTGGTTCTTGAGGTTCAGTCTCAAATTTAGATACAATTTCCTCTTCCAAGAACGGTACTTGTTCAGTGCTTCGAGATACAACTAGAACACAGCTTAGGCTATGTGTCATTAATGAGATAAACTCTTCAAAGTCAGGCTACAAAATAAAATGATAAACAGGTCAGGTTCCTGAAATGGATAGGCTAACATGGCAGCTGCCACCTAAGTCAAGTAGCATCTTCCCCTTCATGATCACTGGGCAAGGGAATGGTATCCTTATGAAGCCCCTGTTAACAGCCACATCTTTCAAGGATTAAAGCTCACAGCCAGCAGGGATTGATCTTAAAGATAGTATAATACAGTGGTTCTCAACCTTCTGCCCTTTAAATACAGTTCCTCATGTTGTGACCCAACCATAAAATTATTTTTGTTGCTACTTCATAACTGTAATGTTGCTACTGTTATGAATCATAATGTAAATATCTGATATGCAGGATAGTCTTAGGCAACCCCTGTGAAAGTGTCGTTTTGACCGCCAAAGGGGAGTCTCGACCCATGGGTTGAGAACCGTTGGTCTAATAGCTGCCCTGGCCGGTTTGGCTCAGTGGATGGAGCATCGGCCTGCGGACTCAGGGGTCCCAGGTTCGATTTGGTCGGGGGCATGTGCCTTGGTTGCGGGCACATTCCCAGTGGGGGCGGGGGGGAGTGCGGGAAGCGGCTGATCGATGTTTCTCTCTCATCAATGTTTCTGGCTCTCTATCCCTCTCCCTTCCTCTCTGTAAAAAATCAATAAGAAATAAAATTTAAAAAAGATAGTCTAATAGCTATTCTCAAACTCTAGGAATTTTCCATATCATCTGAAGGGCTTGTTATGTGAATGCAGGTTTCTGGAGCCCAATCCCAGAGTTTAGGATTCAGTAGATTTGGGGTGGGGCTCAGGAATTGGATTTTCTCAAACGCTCCCAGGTAAATGCTGATGTTGCCAGTCTAATCCTTTCTGGGGCTAATAGAGATGCTTTGAGTGGTGCATCTAGTTTACGAAGTGCTATGCAGTAGAACTTTCTCCGTGATGACAAACATGTTCTGTGCTCTCCAACATATGTGGCTAGTGCAACTAAGACTGAATTTTTATTTAATTTATCGCTTCTTGGCCTTTTGGCTAAGATCAAGTGTAGTATCTGTTCTTATCAGTTTAATTTGTACTTAACTTATTTCATGTATCTAATGGCTACCACACTGGACAGTTGATTTGTAGAAGCTATGTCTCCTCACCCCCAAGCCAGTGCACTTTCCAGTACATAGCACTGCCTGTATCATATACCGCCAAGCAAGAGAGAATTAAAAAATAGCTTGAGAGAAAGGCTTTTGGGTACAGAAAGAATTAAAGCTTTCCTGTAAAGTGTATGACAAGTAGCCTTCCACCTGGGACAAAAATCTATAGGAAATTCCTGGATATTTACTTCCAGGCTCATGCAGGGAGTGTTAGAGGACATAATATAATGAGGTCTTCATTCCAAAAGAACACAATTAGATCACCCACTTCTGGTCGACTGATGGCGATTTCTCCAGGGTCACCATCTTTGGTATTACCATGGTGTGGACACAAACAGGGAGAGCGGGAGCTTATTTGGTTGGTCACACTTATGCATTTGCTTTTCTATAATGAGGATCTAAAACGGGTAAGAAGGTAGACAACACAGTGGGGGTTTTGTTAAACTTTCTTACCTGCTCGGCTATTTGACTATAGAATTCCCTCACTTGGTTTTCAGTGAGCACTCTATTATCTTCTGCTTCTATGACGAATCCTGCGTTGACAATCTTCAATGAGAGAGCAAGGTCAGATCCAGAGGTTGTAGGACCACGTGCAAAACAAGTCAAGGACATCTGTGTCCTAGGCTTCATATACCACCCCTATTTTAATGCATTTCATGTAAAGACCTCAGCACAATCAATAGGGGACTAGATTTGAAGAGGCTCAAAAATAAATATCACAGAAAGCCCTTGTCAAGCCCTTAGTATTTAAGTTTTCAAGACTTAATCCAGAACACCACAATATTTATATTATTTATGTGAATTGCCTCAAAATGTGAAAAAACTAACAGAATCACTCGGAAAGACATAAATTTCTTAACCATCCATTTTTGAAATCACTAACTTTTTTAAGGCTTTACTTTGTTACGGTTATAGCTCATGATCTATTATATTTTAATTTTCTAACAACAAAAATAAGCGAATTATGGGGAAGGGCAGAATTTAAGATTTAGCCATGTGTTACTTGTCTTAAAGAAAATTTAATGACAAATTCAGTTTGCCTGTCACACTCAAGTATAATAAAATGTAACAAAGAGAAGTTTTTAGGCTAATATAAAAAGTCCAATGAGGAACTAAACAGTGAAATATAATAAATAATACACAGTCCGAAGTGTAACCTGGATTCAAAGCAACTTAGTAATTACATGAAATTATATCAATAATTTGACCTCAATTTGATTGGGTGTACCCAGCACCAATTCTTTCTGCTTCTATTATTAAAGCAAGCTCTGACCTGGTTCCATGGGCTGATTTGATATTGCAGAGCTATATTTACATCTTAGTGACTCCTCTCCTGACGTTCCAATTTGAAAAATTTCTAAATACTCAAATCATGTCTGTTAAGTTACTAAGTGTCTGACAAAAGAAAAAAAAATTCAAGTAACTTTTAACCTTGATAACTTCTCCTTTGTTATAGTTGAAAAATGCAGTGTGTTCATTTTCTTTTTATTAAAACATTTTTTAAACTTTTTTCTGCCCTGTGGGTTATGTAGCTTTTTACTGCATTCCAGAGAAGTGAGGTATGTAGTAGCTATTCATAATTTACATTTCTGAAATGTTGTTTAGTATGTCAAAACAAAACATTTCAGATGAAATGATGATTAATAGCATTGCCTCAACTAAAACAACTATATAATTTGAAAATCTTCACTATTGTAGCTATTAAAACATACTAGAATAAGCAACTGTAAACCATTGGTAAGGATATTATTTTTGAAAACTTTATAAAATATAAAAACAATATATGGGGCACTGAGGTACAGTCTGTGTCCCCCTTCCCACATACACACCAGAATCTGGAAAAAAGGGGGCTGGGGTTTATACTTAGAGAGAAGTATCAATTAAATCAACTCATAATTGGGAGAGAGAATATATGTGCCATGACCCGTGGATCATTAATCAGTGATAATGCTACTATAGCTAAAGAAAGAATACACAATGGGAAGTTCATCGAGAGATACCCAACCCCTTCTGACATAGCTCTCTATGTGATCTCCTCTACTGCACATGCAATATTCTTTCAAATTTCAATATAATTTTGTTGTTTCAACACAAAGTCTTTATTCAGGGGTCAGCAAACTAGAGCTTGCCGTCGAAATCTAGCCCACTGCCTATTTTTTTAAATAAAGTTTATTGGAACATAGTTTCACCCGTTTGTGTACATAGTGTCTGCTGGTGTTTTCTCCATATGATCGCAGAGTTGGGACAGGCCATGTACCCACAAACTTGAAAATAGTTACTAAATGACCCTTTAGAGAAAATGTCTGTTGACCTTTGGATTAGAATGCAATTTTCCTCTAACATTTTTTTTCTCTAAAGCAAAATATTAGATACAACCTTAAGCTATCATGTATCTAAAAAGGACCATACATTTATGACAACATATAGGGAATAAAGCAAGCTAATGTGAGCTTATAACAAGTTTTCACTCAACATGAAAAACATTTGCTGCAATCTGATAGAACGGAGTTATTTAAATAAGGATGCCTGAGTGGTTCTGGCCCTTTAAAGACAAAACATTTAAAGCCATTAGAGGCACCAGAGTTCATTATGTTCTATTTCACTCTACATGATAAGCTCATCTCTAAATTGACAACTAAGGGGTTGTTATTTTTCAGTTAATTGAAACTATTATTGTGAAATATTACTTACATTTTCTTTAATTTCCGTAGTTTTTCCAGTATTCCTAGCCTCGGGTTTGATAATAGCAATACTGTATATTCGGCCTGGGAAAAAATAAATAGAAAAATTTCATTGTCTTGGCACTAAGTCTAGATAATGAAGGTTTTAGTAATTAAAAATGTAAACTACTGATGTCCAGTGAATTTTTGTCCATTGACAGCTTTGTTCTTATTGCGGCATTTCAACTACCAAAGAGGTTCTATTTGGAATCAAAGTGCACATCCTACATTTGCATACAAGAGAAACATTCACAAGAGTTTGTAGTACAAATAATAATAGTAGTAGTTGTAAATTAATAAATACATAAATAAATAAATAAATAAACACAAAAAACAGACGAGGTAGGCACTGGTCCTGAAAGGCTCCGACATAGAGAGCAAAGACAAGGGGAAGGGAAGCAAAAGAAATTTCTTTAAAAAAATATTTTTTCGTATTGATTTCAGAGAGGAAGGGAGAGGGAGAGAGAAACAGAAACATCAGTGATGACAGAGAATCACTGATTGGCTGCCTCGCCCCACACAGGATGGAGCCCGCAACCCGGGCATGTGCCCTAACCACATGCCCTGACTGGAAATCGAACGATGACCTCCTGATTCATAGGTCGATGCTCAACCACTGAGCCACACCTGCTGGGAAAAAGAGGTTTCCTTTTAATAACTGGATCTAGTATTGCACAAATCATAATTTATCCTACCAGTTCCTTATCAATTCATACTGATGCTATTACCAGCTCTTTGCTACTTTAGGTGATGCTGTAATGAGCATCCATCTACTACAAATCCCTTGCCATTACTTTAAATTTTCTTACCCATAGTATCTTTGGATGCTGTCTTGGCAAATTCTGTACTTGAGCCTGCAAGTCCAATTTCATGATACTATGGAAGAAAAATGCAAGTAAAACAATTACATTTTAATGTGGTAGTGAGTTTTTAGAAATTTTATTTCTGATAAACATTTGTAATCGAAGGGATAAAAGGTAAAGTGGAAATGTGCCTGCATTTATCTAATACTGCTTTTCCCAAACATTCCACTAAAACAGGATAAAGAATATGTTAAATAGATAGGGTAGGGGAACTATCATAAATAATGTATATATGCTGTATGGAAATGGTTTAAAAAAAAAACTTTAAAACTTAAGAAGAGTACAAGGAACAAAATAAGAAAGAAGCATAGATTAACAAGAAAATAATAAATACATAATTATCATATTAAAAGATCAAAAGATTTGATAAGTTTCAAGATCCATTCCTGACTATTACTATTAGTAAATTAGAAACAGAAAGATAACACCTTAACTTAAAAAGAAGTCTTGCTCAAAACAATAGTTCATTGCTTACTATAGAGTGATATACTAGAATGGGTGGGGGCAGTGGTGGGGGTCTTCATTACTTGAGAAGCCCTGAAAGTGCTTCTGTGATTCTGTATATATCTATATAATAAAAGCCTAAGCAATTTTTACAGTGGAACAACCAGAACGACCAGTTGCTATGATGCACACTGACCACCAGGGGGCAGACACTCAGTGCAAGAGCTGGCCGCCTGGTGGTCAGCGCGCTCCCACAGAAGCCAGGCTCATGGCTGGCAAGTGCAGTAGCGGTGGCGGGAGCCTCTCCCTGCTCCGCTGCAGCGAGGTGTCTCAGACTGCTAGAGCCCCAAACTAAAAAGAATGATAAAGAACAAACTGAGGTCTTGGGGTGTTTAGTGCCTGCTGAGATCTCCCTTTGGGTCTTGTGCTGATGATGTATAAGGCTGGCTATTTTGTGTGCCATTCACAGGCCTCCCAGTGGGTACTTGGGTGCTAGCCAATGTCAGAAGCTGTCTATAATCGGCTCTCGGCAACCTGATCAAAGCTTCTAATGATCCACAGTTTGTATCTGCCTCTGCTGAGTTGGGCTGCACATGGGAGGGGCCAAGCAGTGCTCCAAGACCCACATGTTAGCAGCATGGGGCCCAGGAGCAGATTCCTTAGGACCTGCCGCCACCCATGTCCTGGAATATTTCCCTGACCTCAGGAGGGTGGAGCCCCTCGAAGGCAGGCCACTGGGGTCTGCTGGGAGCCGGGAGTGCCACTCAGATTCCTGGGAAAGGGAGGGAAATGGTTCCACCCCGAAGCCAGTCACCAATGCCCCCTGAGTCTGACAACCCATAGACCCGCTACTGCCTCCTCAGTGGGGGTTGAGATGCAGGGTGTGGCCAGCGGGGATTCCAGAAATGGGAGGAGCTTCCCCAGGCTGCTGCTGATGGGAGGGGCTGTGCCTGGGGGGGGGGGGGGGATGGATGCTGTGGTATCAATGGGGAGGATCAAGCACTGGAATCCTGGAAGCTTCTCTCCCATGTCTTTTCCCAGTGCATCCCACCCCAGACTCTCCTCAGGTGACTCCAGTTGCACTGCCCTCCCTCTGCCGAAGTCCAGGGTGAGTGGCTGTGAACAAAAATCTTGTGCTCTGACCCTTTAAAAAATAAGAGGATTTGTCCCCGGCACGATCCATCTCTTAGAAGCCCCAAGCCCTTCAACCCTGGGTGCTATATAGGTGGCTATTCCCAGCTCTGGTACTCTGGGATGGGAAGCTCAGATGGGGGTCCAGGCCTCACTCCTCTCAAGGGGGAAACAGACCCACCCCAGCCCGGATATCCCTCCGCACCCTTGGCCTGCTGCCCCTGGGAGCCGGGCCATCCTTTCTCATGACCCCTGCTCTTCCTACCAGTCCTGAGGTGGTTTCTGTTTTTCCTTGTTTAAAAAATCTCTTCTTTAACTAGTCTTCGGTTGCCAATTCAGAATGAACGTTCCCTAATTGCATTTTACTTCTAGCTTGGTTCCAGCAAAAGATGCAAGCAAGATCATCCTATTCCACCGCCATCTTCTCCGTTGACTAATTCCAAATCTATATATATAAAACCCTGATATGCAAATAGACCCAACAGCAGAACAACCGAACAACAAAACAACCAAAACCAAACAACCAGTTCTTATGACGTGCACTGACCACCAGAGGGCACGCGCGGGACATGGCGGGTGTCAGCTGCAGCCGGATGGTGGAGGAGGTGAGCAGGGGCACCAGACCAAGGCAGGGCACCGGTCACTGTCATCGGGGCAAGCCTCTGGTGGTTACTGAAAATTCTTTGCTCCCATGCGCCGCGGTCCTACCCAGCACTCACACCCGCAGCCGGCGTCGGAGCTGATGCTCGCACCTGCTGCTGGCCCCCAGTGCCACCAGTCCCAATCACTTGGCGCAATCAACAGGTGCAAGCGGCGGCTGCGCGCCCCGATCACACCTGAGGACTTCTCCACCTCCCCCTGCTCCTGAGGGGAAATCGGGGCAGCAGCCGCCACTCACACCACTGATGGCGCCAGCCACACTCGCACTTGTTGCTGGCACCAGCCCCTATCGCTCCACGCCGTCAGCAGGGGCGAGTGGGGCCGGTGCCATCAGTGCGTGGGAGCAGCAGCGGCAGAAGCGGGGCTGCCAGCAAACAGGGTACAGGGGCCTACGGCGGGAGGGTCTGGGTGGGGGCCTGGAGAATGGGCTGAGACCCACCCCTGTGCCCACGGTTCCTTTCAAGGTGCACGAATTTGTGCACTGGGCCCCCAGTGTTTAATAACAGACAACAATGCAATAAGCATTTTCTATATTTGTCTCATTATCTTAGGAAAATTTATTGGGAGCATAATTGCTCAAAGGATACCTGTTTTTTTTTAGGGCCTTTGATTCATATTGCCAAGATACTTCCCAGAAACTTTGCAACATTTAGATACCTAGATAGTTATAAAATTAGGGACAGTGCTTTAGGAAAACAACAAAAAAAGATGTCATAGATATTTATAAAATAATATAGCCAGGAGTACAAAGTATTACCTGAGGGCGAACGATTTCACCTGCTGCAATTTTCTTCTCATCATTCACCAAGTTAATAACTGTTTTATTAACAAGTGGTGCGTTTGCACCCTCAATCTTTGCAACAATTTTGCCATTCTATAAAGGAAAAGAAAACATGAAGGAAACATTCATTTTCAAGGTAAGTCAATAATTAACACTTCAACTAAACTAAGTAACCCCACCCTGACTCATACTTCCATCATCCCTTTCTTACAATTGTATTAGCCATTTAAAAATAAGGTCTCAGTGCCTGGCCAGTTTGGCACAGAGTGTCAACCCATGTACCAATAGGTCACTGATTCAATTCCTCTTGGTTTTAGCCTAACAGCACTGGGAAGCCTTCAGAATATTTAAACAGAGGCAGTGACCATGATTAAAACTGTTGTTTGTTAAGATCATTTCACCTACATGTAGAGAAAGGATTAGAGGGGGAGCAGGAGAAGATACACAAATTCGAAGCTACTCTAGAAGTGATGATGAGAGAGATGGCTGCTCAGTCTCTGGCGGTGATGATGGAAAACAAACAAAACAGATAGTGTGAGGAAAACTTGGGTGGTAAAATTGATAGGTCCAAGGTCTGGTGTGGATTGGGTGTGACGTAAAAGAGAAGTCGCTAAGACAACTTTCAGTTCTGGCTTGAGAAACTGGATCAATTAAGGTGTTATTTACCCAAAGAGGCAACACTAGAAGACCATGTTTTCTGCAGAGAGGGAGGATTGGATCAGTTCATTGTGAGATGCCCTTGAGACAACCAAGAGGAAATGTCAAGGCACCAGTTAGACACTCAAGTCTGGAGCTCAAGCATAGGGTTTAGCTGAAGATGTAAACTTGAGTTATTGATACATCAGAGGTGACAACTGAGACATGTGTGGAGATTTTCTGAGTAAAGTATATGGCATGATAAAGTCAATATTTAACAGCTAAGTAATGAAGGATAAGTCTGCAAAGGAGATTGGCGGGGGTGGAGGGGGAGGCCATCTGAAAAGGCAAAAGAACCAAGCCACACAAAAAAACAAAAGAAGCAAATGTTTCCAAAGGAAGACTGGTTGGTCACTGTATTCAATGCAGTTGAGAGGTACAGTATGATGAAGACCTAAAAGTATTCATTATATTTAGCAATAGGCTGGCAATTGGATACATTAGCAACAGTAAATTTGGTGGAATAATCAGACAGAAGTTAGATTGAATGGGTGTGACGTTAACGGGATGAGAAGAAATGGAGTAAAAATAGACATAAAAACTCTTCTGAGAAATGTAGCTGTGAACTAAAGGAGAGAGATGGGTGGGAGCTGGGGAAGGACATGGCATCAAAAAGAAGCATTCTGTTTTAATTGGAAAGACTTACTCATAGTCAGAGGCCAATGAGAAGGATGTAGTTGAGAAAGGCTTAAACGAAACCCGACATTCTAATTACCATTTTCTATTAAGAGGAACTTTCCAACAATTCGGTGAGCTTTCTTGAAACAGCCCTTCCTGATGAAACTTGCTGGAGAGAATATGTTGTCAGCTAAGAATGCTGGCCAATGCGATGGGCCATTGTGGGAATATTTGAATAAACTAACAATGGGCTTGATGATAGTTTTGTGGTTACAGATTGAGACTCCTAAGGCTTATGAATATGAAGCATAAGTGATAACAAAGTCGGAGGCGTAAACGCAGGCGTGATTGAATGAGGTGCACTGCAAGAAAAGTTCATTGAAAGTTAGGTGGTCAAGAATTGAGAGTCCAGTCCTGGCCAGGGGGGTGCAGTTGGTTGGAGCGTTGATCCATATGTACCTCAAAAGGTGCAGGTCCGATTCTTGGCCAGGGCACATACCTAGATTGCAGGTTCAATCCTCGGCCAGAGAGTATATGGAAGGCAACAGATCAATGTTTCTCTCTCTCTCTCTCTCTCTCTCTCTCTCTCTCTCTCTCTCTCTTTCTCTCTCTCTCCCTCCCTCTCTCTTTAAATATCAATAAAAACATATCCTTGGGTGAAGATTAAAAAAACAAATTGAGAGCCCAGGATACTGGGTAGATTGTCAGTGTAGATACTGAAGTCCAGCATGATGGCAGGACATGGGTGTGAAATGAAGACTTTAAGCCACAAGCTCAAGTCGTCAGTCATCCACACAACTGAGCCGAAGACCAGTAAATGACAGGAATAAGGTGGGGAGAATGAGTCAAATTGAGTGGGCCTCCAACAAATAAGGAAAAGATGTTCATTGTAGTGAAAAATAAAGAAACATCAATTCTACTCCTGGCCTCAAGAACAATCTGAGAAAACAGTTCTGGGCAGCAGGGAAAGTGCCCTAAGTAAGGAACCTGACTGAAGGAAAGTCAAGGAAGTGGAACAAAAGCTCAGAACCCAGGGTGAAGTTCTTAGAAGCTAGACAACTGCTTACACCAATTCCAGATGCCACATGGGAGAAGGGTTTGAAAGATGGGGGAGGACTAGAGAAATGGGCCAGAAAAAAAATTCTGAGTATTAGAAGGATGTGGTTGCAGGTAGAAGAACGTTGACTGGATGGTCCATTTAAGATCTACTGACCAGGCCTGGCTAACTTGGCAGGGGGTTGGTCATCCCAGAGCTCCAGTCTTTCTTTTTCAGTCCCATGCTCCTAACTGCTGCTGCTGCTAGAGTCTCCTCACGGTCCCATTTGCTTCAGCCCCTTCCTGCTTCAAGCAGTTACTCATTCTGATTCCCTAAACAGCTTCCGGGCCAGCGGTTAGCAAACTATGACCCAACGCAGAGCCAGTGTTTTGGCAAAGCTGAAAATACTTCGTATCCAGCCCTTCACAGAAGAAGCTGGCTGACCCCTGATCTCACTCATCAAATCCTCCATATCTAGATCTGCAATGCAACTTTAAACTCGTTGAGTCCAGTAATTCAGTTCCTTGAAGTCATGGCAAGAGTATTATTTAACAGAAGGGAAATGTTATATCCAAGAAGTGTTTTCAGGTCATTATTTTTAATGTAAAAGGTGAGAATTGAAGTGCCCAGCAGCAGAGGAGGTCCTTGCCCTCTGTGCAAGGCCTTTCCTTACCACCCTGGTTCTCTAGCAGCCACACTCTTGTCACACGAGTTAGCACTTAACTGGGCACCCTCCTCTAAGAAAACAGCACGTACTACGGTCTTCTGATTATTCAAGTTGTGTGATCACCACAGAATATTTGGAAAATATACAAAAGTATAAAGAAGAAAAATAAAATTATACATCCTTTCCCCATACATAGACAGTCTGATGAATGCACTTTCTGTCTTCATTGGCAAACACAGAGATAGAAGCAATATATATTACAAAATAGTGATCACACAGCTATTTCCTTGGATTGGTATATATGAATATTTATAACCAAATCTCTCCTCCTAGGTATCTAAGAAATTTCCAATTTTTTCACTCCTGTAAATAATAATTCATCATACAAATGTCTGATTATTTATTTTTTAAAAATATTTTTTTTATTGATTTCAGAGAGGAAGGAAGAGGGAGAGATAAAACATCAATGATGAGAGAGAATCATTGATTGGCTGCCTCCTGCACGCTTCCCATTGGGGATCACAACCCGGGCATGTGCCCTCATCCTAATTGAACCGTGACCTCCTGGCTCATAGGTCAACACTCAGCCACTGGGCCACGCTGGCTGGGCTGTCTGATTATTTCTTTAAGAAAGGTAAATACATCTGTGACCAGCTCAGTGTGTGGAAGTCTAATCTCTCAATCCATTTTTAGCCCCTAGAAGGCAGGTTATAGAAAATATACTAATAGATAAGCAAAGATGAAGTAAAAAATCTATAATGACTTTCATCAGAAAAGAGTTCTGTGGTAATTTTATAATGCTACTTGCTCTTTAACTATAAATTGGAATCTGATAATACATTCGAGAAAATAAATATTATACTTACAACACTAAAAAGAAAAATAGGTTCACAGTTATCTCTAAATGGCTGCAAAGTCGCAACGCTGTCAGCTTCAGCCTGGAAAAAATATATTAATATTTCACATGATAATATAGGAAACTATAACAAGTCATTAGCTACACCATATACAAAAAAAACCCAAACAAACACAGATACACATAAATTTTACTTTTATATTTACTCAACATTCTCTTAGTATACAGTAGTTGTTTTAAGTATCAAATTGCAAACACTGGCATGCCAGTCCTTGCATCATTTGGCCTCAACCTGACTTCTGGCTGTTCACCTTTATGGTATCCCACACCCACCCACCCCACACCACCACCCAAAAAAAGAATGAAAGAGGCTGAAAGTAATCTATCATATTAAAGACTAGAAGTCAAATATTTTATTTTAAAGTAATCAGATATCATTATTATAATGTTTATCCTATATAATAAAAGGCTAATATGCAAATTGACCAAACAGTGGAATGACCAGTTGCTATGGCATGCACTGACCACCAGGGGCAGATGCTCAACGCAGGAGCTGCCCTCTGGTGGTCAGTGTGCTCCCACAGGGGGAGTGCCGCTCAGCCACAGCTGGGCTCATGACTGGCGAACCTCTCCTGCCTCCATGGCAGCGCTAAGAATGTCCTGGACTGTGAGAGGGCACCCGCGGGGTTGAGAGAGCCCCTCCCCGAGTGCATGAATTTTATGCACCAGGCCCCTAGTATCATAACAAAGTACTAACAGGTAAAGCATTTAATCTTGCCTAATAATAGACAAACGTAAATTGACCATCCCTCTGCTACATTCACCAGCCAATCAGGGGAGTATGCAAATTAACCCCATAAAGTTGGTGGTTAATTTGCATACATAGGCGCCCAGTGGCCTGGGTCCCACAAACATCATTGGGCACCCAGGTCACTCCAAGGTAGGCCCCGTGTGGGCCCTGAGCAGCCCAGGAAGGGCCTGAGCCAGGAGGCTCCTGGGCATGGCCTGAGCCTGGGATCCGAGCCGAGGGGACCCCTGCCCAGGCCTAACTCTTCGGCCAGAGGTGTTAGGCCTGGGCAGGGGCGCAGCCCACAATGGGAGGGAGCAGGGGCAGAGCTGGCGATTGGAGGGAGCAGAGGCGGAGCTGGCAATTGGAGGGAGCTGGGGGTCCCCTACCTAGGCCTAAAGCCCTGGCCAGAGGCCTTAGGCCTGGGCAGGGGCCAAGCCAGGGATCGGTGTAAACTACAGAGGAAACACCTTTTCTGACCACTCATTGGCTAAGCTCCCTGTATGCCAATGGTAATATTCTTAGTAACTTGGGTAATAAGAATCCAATAAGGTGACCTAGGGTTTTTCTACCACACTCCTGGAGAAAAAAACGAAGGTCTGCTGCTTTAGGGCTAAGAAATGTCATATCCTGCCCTAGCCGGTTTGGCTCAGTGGATAGAGCCTCGGCCTGCCGATAGCAGGGTCTGGGTTCAATTCTGACCAAGGGCATGTACCTACATTGCAGGCTCCTCCCTGGCCTGGGCCCGGTCAGGGCTCATGCAGGAGGCAACCAATCAAAGTGTTCCTCTCACTTTGATGTTTCTCTCTGTCTTTCCCTTTCTCTTCCACATTCTCTAAAAAACAATGGAAATATATCCTTAGGTGAGGATAAAAAAAATAATAATAAAGAAAGAAATGTTATATCCTATGAAAGACACATCTTGAAAATGCCTAAAGAAAGGTGTCATTTTTTCATGGTGAAGGGACTGGAGTCCGTGTTGATGAAAACACCTTGGTGGCTGCGGTGACTGGCAGTGGCTGCAGCAGCGGGGTGATGGGGCTGGTGCCTTCCCCTGATCAGCCCGGTCACCTCCCACAAAGGGAGGCCAGGGTGCAGCTTAGGCCCGCTCCCCAAGGGGAGCAGGGAGTGGGCCTAAGCCATCAGTAGGACATCCCCTGAGGGCTCCCAGTATGTGAGAGGGGGCAGGCTGAGCTGAGGGAGCTCCCCCCACCTCAGTGCACGAATTTCATGCACCGGGTCCCTAGTAACATTATAAAAGAACAATAAATAAGTTTTACTGAATTTTATATGTATTGGTACAATGTTAGTGCAAGTCTCCCAGTCTTTTAAAAGGGAACATAACAGGGGGAAAAAAGTATATGACCATTAAACTTAGGGTGATGTAAAAGGTAATCAATGTCATAGGTCTTAATTTTGGATTTAAATTTACAAGTTCAGAAAGGTCCCCTTCCTTGGCTAGCTGCAGAAAGTAAAATATCCAGCAGAGGGCGACTGTCCATTGTTTACAATGGACATTGTAATTCATTTTCTTTACCCTTTAGGAGCAAGTCATAGAAAAACAGCATCAATCTATGTGAATATACTATTGTTGAATGCGCTCAAACATAACAGAACAGAAACCATTCAAGGACAATGCGCACATTTTTTTTTTAAAACTTAACAGATGCATGTATGGTAGTTAGGCATATTTTGTAAAGATTACTAGCACTTCCCAGTGGGATAGACAAAGTCATGGCCTGTGGAGTAGGCTGAGGAGTTCCGTCTGGTCTGGGTACTGCTGGGAGGACAGTCATAAACCCCACGCCTGTATCCTCACACAGCTCTGAGCCGTGTATGCTGAGTTAGGAGCCTAACAACACAAGATTAATAGAATTTTCTGATGATGCTTGATGGTCTGTGATCCATTTGCCAGCTGTTAGATCCTTCTGATACTGTCTTTTAACTTCTTATACCAACCCGCTTTCTATTGCATGTGCTAATTCCCTTTAGGCCCCACTCTCTGTTCTCTGAAACTAGGTTTTCCTCCCTGCCAAGGATCAACTTTAGAATCACATTCCGGCCCTATTCGGGTAGTTCTGACTCTTCAGAGTAAAGCAGGTTGTTATGGAAAGCTGCCTTTTAAAGCACTACAAGGGCCCGCCCTGGCCAGTGTGGCTCAGTTGATTGGAGCATCATCCCATGCACTGAAGAACTGTGAGCTCCATTCCCAGTCAGGACACATACCCAGGTTGCGAGTTCCATCCCTGGTTGGGGTGTGTGTGGGAGGCAACCAATCACTGTTTCTCTCTCACAATGTTTCTCTTTCTCTCTCTAAAATATATATTTTTTAAAAACTTTTCTAGACAAAAAGATTTAAGGATTGTCTATAGCCAACTACTCTCTCATTATATTTTACTTTTTTTTTCTTTTTCTTATTGGTTCTTTGCCACTTACTGTCTTGAAGATAAAAAAAGAAGAAGAAGAAGAAGAAGAAGAAGAAGAAGAAGAAGAAGAAGAAGAAGAAGAAGAAGAAGAAGAAGAAGAAGAAGAAGAGGAATTAGAATTGAGTTCCCAAGCTTGAGCTTGCTTATTTATAGAAAGGACAGTCAAACACAGGTTGAGGTCAGTAAGCAATCTCATTCCAAGGTCTGGGTTGGAAGGGGTCAAGGAAGGCCTGAAACATGCAACGTGTTGAGGTTTCATGTTTGCTTCAAGGATTATGCCTTGTAGGGGTAGGGAGTAAAGATATGTAATTAGTTATCTGCTTCTGCATCTTAGGTCTAGGTGGTTTGGACATGTTTCTGCCTAATAGAAACAGAATGTGAGCCACAGTTATACTTTTAAATTTTCTAGTAGCCACATTGAAAAACTAAAGAGAAACAGGTGAAACTAATATTATATTTAACAATACAACTTTCTTATACGATAATATATCCAAAATGTGATCATTTTAACATGTGATCAATGTAAACATTATTGAGACATTTCACATACTTTTCTTCATACTAAGTCTTCAAAATCTAGTGTGTATTTTACACTTAGGGTACTTCTCAATTTATGGGCTAAATTTCAATCATAAATAATGGTCTCTAATTTGATTTCATAAAATTTACAGTTAAAAAAAAGTAGATTCACATACCCAAGTTTTCGCAAGCAACTCTAAAAATTTTACAATAATTGAATTGAGTATAGTTTTCTAATTTAAATACATTAATTTAAAAAATTCAGTTCCTAAGTCACACTAGCATATTTCAGTGCTCAAAAGACACTTGTGCCTAGTGGCCACCATATTAGATAACAAAGCTCTCAGTAGTTAATGATTTAATGTGGATACATTGAAAAATACAATGAGTTCGGCTATAATATTTTAATCCTTTGGGTGTCAAATAAATGAGGGAAATCACTATCATTAGAAAATTGCTACCTGGTAAATGCCCAGAGTCCTTCTCAAAGCTATTCAGTAAATAGTATTTGCAGCCCTTATTCTAAGAGACACATTGCATAAGGTCAGGTGAAAAGAAATATCAATAAACAGATAACCATTTCTATACTTTTCTAATGTTCACAACCATGGTCAATAACCTCAACGTTATAGGCATGGGGTAAAAATCTCGTTTGTTCTCAGATCAGGTAGAACTAAGCATATAGTAAAACTACCCAGTAATCACTGTGGTCCATTTTGAAGAGTTGACAGGTTGTTTAAATCAAGACAATCCTTAAAGAGAACGCTTTAACACCTAAAGTAACAAGGAAACAATAGTTTTATGGAAATTAAATCCTTACTACAACAAAATGCAGAATTTCATCTTCGTTCAGCTCATTTTTCAGCTTCCTGAATAACGTCTGCATTGCTTTGCAGGGTCCGCACCAGGCTTGGTAAACATCGATCACTAGAAGATGATGATATTTATGAAAGGACAGAATCAAAGCTTCTGAAAGAGCAGCTTATCCCAGGGCTGGTGCTGGCCAAGGGCAAAGACATAGCAGGGCTTTGTGTGGAGTGGGGAGCCGTGCTCTGTGCTGGGGTGCCATGGGGTGCCCTGGGCCAAACTCCAGGTTACTGGTCAATGGGGGAGCCCCAGTACCTGTTAGGCCTTTGTTCTGCAACATCTCATCCCAGAGGCTTTGACTATTGATGACAGTCTGCAAAACGGAAGGCGCTGTAAACGGCCTTCAAGTGCCAGTGCACCAAGTAAAGAATTGCTGCTAGGTCGTGCCTACCTGTAACTGGATTTCTCGCTTTTTGCCTGCCATTTATCCACTATCGCACGAAAAAGGGGAGAAAAATAGAAAACATTTCAGAGAAATTTAAATCATGTCCTGTTTATGCGTTCAAGCAACATCTTCATGCACCGTAGACATTTCCCTTCCATGTCGGCTTATGTACCACCACCACCACCCCCCCCCCCCCCCAAGAGACTCCAGTGTTCCAAAGGCCTCTCCCTGCTGGGCGCTCTGCTAATGCTGAGGTACAGCAGCCAAACGTCTTCCTAACACAAGAAGCCTGAGCAAGGTAAGAATGTAAGGAGGTAGAGTTTCTTAAAAATATCCATCAGATGCTCAAACGTCAGAGGGAAGGTAGGGGAGGGTGGAGGTAAGGGGGAGAGATCAACCAAAGGACTTGTATGCGTGCATATAAGCATAAGCGATGGACGCAGACAACAGGGGGTGAGGGTGAGGGCAAGACTGGGGGGATGAGGGGACAATGGGGGGATAAAGACACATTTGTAATACCTTAATCAATAAAAAATTTAAAAAAATAGTTGTGTTTGTTTTCCTGGAGCATTATGTTCTCTGTTTTCATCAGCACACGTTCCCTCTGAACATGCTCATGGATCTTGCTGGAGAGCCCCCACCCTCACCCCCCCGCCCCACACCCTTCCCGGGAGACTTCATTTTTAGAACCAGGCTACTAGTTGTAGGGAGCACAGCATAAACTGTCCGCAGGTGTGCAACCAGCGAGGCCCAAATACCTGTTCAGTGCCGTCAGGGGCTTTGAGAGCGAGCGTGTCTGTGAGTGTGACAGCAAACACTAGTGTGAAACAAAGGCGTGACCCAGAGCAACCAGACTACATCCCAGCAAATCGTGTGGATTCCCCCAACAAGCCCTGCACAAAACACAGCCTCCTTTAAGCTCCACGGATGTGTTTAAACAACAGGAAGAAACACACACACACACACACACACACACCCCAGATCTAAGTCGGCCGCTTTGTCTAGGCCTGTGGCCTTTGTGGACAAGCTCCACCAGGTTGAGTACCTGGGGCCCGGCCGGCAGGGGCGGCGTGTGGCCAGGCCCTGCTGCGCTTCCTGTGGGTGCTGATGGGATAGCCCGGGGCGCAGTTGGGCGCCAACGTTTTCTGCCAGCCTTCTGGCCGCCCACGAGCCCAGGCACACCCCACCTCCCCCCACTCCCCGCCCTCCACCCCAACCGTTCAGCTTCTCCCGCCTCCACCCCTCCCCGCTCCTCCCAGCTGCACCGCAGGAGTTCCGAACTGGGCCAAGGTTACCTGCATTTGGCCTGGAAAATCGCTCCCTCTAGCGCCCCTACACTGAAGGGACTGCAAAGGCCTGTTTCCCCCTCCTCCCTCAGCTGCCTCCTCCCTGTATCGGTCTCCCCATGCAAGGCAACAGGTGAAATTAGGTTTTTAAACATTGCTTCTATTGATTGCAAAAACCTTGAATGTTGAGGCTTTGAAACATAAACTTGATGAGATTTTGATTTGGGTCTTCCTAGAATTGACTTCAAGGACAGATACACTCTGAAGATGTTAATAAGAAAATGTGTTTATATTTTATTAGAGCAAAATGTAAATTATAAATGCCAAATAGCCCAGGAAAGATATTACTCCCGAATCGGTCTGATAGTTTGTTATGCTGCTTGCATATAATTGGCATTATCTTTCAAGATTTGTTAAAAGTGTTCTTTCCTACATTGACCTGCCTTCTCTCCCCCTCCCCAGTACAACACTATCTATAGTACTTAATTATTTTCTTGGGTTACAGATTTATTAGCACCTAATTGTCTCATTCGTATATTCACTGGATCTCTAAATATCTCTGAAGTCCCAGAGAAGAAGAACTGATCTTTTTTCAAATTTACTGAATCTTTTTTAAATATATTTTTATTGATTTTAAAGAGAAAGGGAGAGGGAGAGATAGAAACATTGATGATGAGAGGGAATCATTGATTGGCTGCCTCCTGTGCGCCCTCTACTGGGGATGGAGCCTGCAACCTGGGCATGTGCCCCTGGCGGGAATTGAACCTGGGGAACCTTCAGTCCGCAGGCTGAGGCTTTACCCACTGAGCCAAACAAGCAAGGGCTGAATCTTTCTCCTTTTTTTTTCTTTCTTTCTTTCTTTTTTTTTTTTTTTTTTTTTTTTTGCCATTTCTCATGTGTTGAGTCCATCTACTGAATACTTATTTGTTATTTTATCTTTCAACTTTGCAATACCCATTTTTAATAGTTTGCATTTCTCTGTTGAGATTTCCTATCTGAAACATTCATTGACATCATATTTTCATTAATTTTCAAATACCTTTTCTTTTCTTTGAACATATTATTTTTTACAGCTGCTTTGAAATCTTTGCTAAATCTTAACAATTGGTCCCACTCAGAGGCAATTTCTATTAATGCTCTTTTCTTCTTGAGCAAAGGTCATAAGTTTCTGTTTCTTTGCAAATCTCGTAAGTGTTAGCATTGTAAAGACTCTGAGTTCTGTTGTATTGTTTTAAACATTGCTATTTAATTGTTCTAGTAGGCAATTAACTCTCTTTCCAGGACTCAAAATGCAAAACTAGAAAACCCCATAATGTGTAGCATTTAGTAAACAGATAAGCTTTATAATATAAAGGTACAGGTGAGTTGAAAGTCAACAATGGAAAAGATATAATGTAAACATCATAAGCATAAAAAGTTGACATGATTATATTAATATCAGACAAAGTGACTTTAATACAAGAATATTTTCAGAGAGACATTTCCTGATGATAAACAGTTTCATCAGGAAGACAAATATTTTAAAATGTATCTAATAAACAACAGAGCTTCAAATACATGGAGCAAAAAATATTGCCTGAATTAAATGAAAGAAAGGCATATCCATAATCATAATTGGAGATTCTAACATCACTTTCCAAATAACTGATAGAATAAGTACACACAAATCAGTAGATTATTAAAGATGTAAACAACCTTATTCATCAAATTGACCAAATTGACATGTACTGACAATTGCAGAATACACCATCTCTTCAAGTGCACTTGGACTATTTTCCACAATGAACCATATAGTAGGTAATTTAAAAAATCATAATAAATTTCAAAAATTGGAATCTTTCAGCATATTTTCTCTAATCACAATAGGAATAAACTAGAAATCAATAACAATAAAATATTTGGTAAGTTTTTGAACACCCGATAGTTAAGCAACACTCTACTAAATAACCAGTGAGTCAAATAAGAAACCAAAAGGGAAATTAGAAAATACTTCAAATTGACTGATAATTAAAACACGACATATAAAACTTTGTTGGATATTGGTAATTCAGTGGTTAAAGGGAAAGTATAATATTAAAGACATATTACAATAAGACAGGTTTTAAAATACATAATGATCTAAGTTACAACTTAAGAACTAAAAGAAATAACATATTTAAGTAAGGCGAAGAAAGAAATGAAAAAGGTTAGAATAAAAACCGAGTAAATAGAAAACAGAAAATAAGGTGATATTGACAATATCAAAAGTTGTATTTTGTAAAGATCAGTGAGATTATTAAATTCAGAGCTATAGTGATCAAGAAAAGTAGGGTAAACAATAATTACCAGCATCACAAATAAAAGATGAGACATCACTGGTGACTTCACAGCAATAAAAATGACAGGAATGGAATATTATAACAACTTTATACCATCAATTTTTTAAATGTAGATGAAATAAAAATTCTTTGAAGAATGGAACTTGCCTTTTTAAATACAATTATTATAAAATATAAATGTTTTGTGCATTTGAATACATATAAAGATATCAAATTACAGATATTCGATTACAGTGGTTTTTTATCTAGAGTGATGACAAAAAGTAGTTTCAATAAGCCATTAATTATACTGCAATATTTGGTTACTGATACTGAAAATTATCAACTATTCATTCTCCTCAGTATTTTTACAGCAGATTTTCTTTTATTGTCCATGGGTTCTTTCTCAGCTACTTTCAACTGTTTTAACTATGAAGATTAATTCTCATTTAATCTGGCTTTCCTTGCTACTTTAACATGACATTTCACTTATTTTCTGAGCATTGCTTTTTTTTCTAAGCTAATGGGTATTTTTTCAAAGACATCTTTTCCCCCCGTCATAATAGCCATTTTTACAGAAACATCTTAATACTACCCTCTTACCTTTACTAGATAGCTCAATGCCCTTCAAAAGGTACTTTCTCCCCCCTCTTTGATGTGAAAGTGCATACACTTTGGAGTTTAATAATTTAGGTTTAAACCCTGGCATTCCCTTTACCCTTAGACTAACATAGAACAAAGTATATAATCTTTTCAAACCTAATTTTTCTATCTTAAAATAGGGATTGTAGTAGCATGTTTGTGAGATTAATGGTGAAGTATGGTAGCAACCATTTCAGGTGGAAACTGTAGTTTAACTCTAACCCTATTGTTTGGCTTAACAATATAAAAGTTACTTTGATTTTCTGAATTGTATAAATCATCCTATTCGATTGAATGCCTTATCGATTGAATAACTATTCCATTGATTGTTATCATACTAGTCTTAGAGAGCACATTCTACTGTACCTGGAAACAGGACAGCACGATTTCCCTAAATTGTTTTCGTGGCCACAGGTGGTGCGTTCCAGCTGCCTCAGTGGTCCCGAGACCAGAACAGTGCTGGGAGCCGGTCCATCCTTGCTGTTTCAAGGGACCTGGCATATATGGCATACTGTTCTTAATATGTTTGCTCACCTTCTTGGCACTATGTGTTTTAACCAAGGTCAAAGGTTGTTTCCCCAGGTAGGGATTTTCCCCTGAGGTTAGGGAGGGAATAAAACCCCTTAACTAAGTGCCAGGCGGGTAATTCATCACTTTAACTACGAACAATCATGCTTAAGCTACATAATCTTTACTCCCTGGAATGGAGATAAGAAACGCCCTAACCTTTGGAATAGAGATTGATAGGATTGGAATCAACTGGTATAAATACAGATGTAACAAGACAACAGGACACAGAACCTAGACACAGAACCTACACAGAATCTAGAGACAGAAGAACTTCGCTGGAGAGAACATGGCAAAAGATCCTGGACAGAACCTGGCTGAAGAACCTAGAGGCAGAACCTGGCTACAGAACCTGGATAGAACAAGGCAAGAGAACCTGACTAGAACCTGGTGACTGAACCTGGCTGGAGAACCTGGAGAACCTAGCAAGAGAACATGGACACAGAACCTGGCTGGAGATCCTAACCAGAACTTCCCTGGAGATCCTGAACAGAACTTCGCTGGAGATCCTGACCAGAACTTGGCTGGAGATCCTGGCTAGAGATCCTGGCTAGGCTGCTGATCAACTGAACGCTGTCTCCGTGTCATTCCTTCTTCGCCGACTCCGTCCACACCTTTGGGGACCCCTGGACCTGCTGGGGTTGGACCCCAACAGAACAGCACAATTACTCTAAATTGTCCTGACAACTCAGTGGTCGGGAGACCCAAGGGCTCTAGATAATGTGTTTCTATCAATTCAGTGACCCCGAGACCCGAAACTGTAATTAACATGCTTAATTCTGCTTCTGTAATCTGTTTTTTTTTTGGGAGCCAGGTGCCACATTCCAAACCCTGGGATGTAATCAATACCTTTGTGATTTTTGCCTATATAAGTCTGGTTTTTCCACCATCTTATTGCTATGAGATTTGGGAATGACCCCTTATAGTCCCGGATTGCAATAAATGTGACTCTTTAATTCGACTTCTTGAGGCGTCCTTCTGTGATTCGAGGGGTACATTACAACAATGGTATAAATGTTGGAAAGTGCCTAACAGAGAGTGTGTTCCACAGTTGGCACGTATGTTTACTTCTCGCTCCCTGCTTTCTTTGGTTGTTTCCTTCTGAGGCAGGATCTGATGATGACTACAGAATTTTAAAAAATATAAGTTGTCTCAACTAGTACAACACTGAATTGACATTTTCTAACAAGATGTTCTTGGGTCCTAGTTTTATAAGGGCAAATTCCTAAATGCCAAAATTTATAAGAGCTCTGAGATTTTTCTCTCTTGTTACTATTATTTAATTGCTTCAGTAAAATCTAAATCAAAACTCTCCATTTTAATATATTCTGCCTATAGCTTTTATGTGAATTGTCCCTTTTCATATATTTATAAAAATAACTCACGACATCATTTACTGTCTGCACCCTTTGAATTTTATACATAACAATGTGTGAGTGGCTGCTCAAAAAGTCCCTGTGGTGGCTATTTACACTTCTGAGAAGCGCTCGCTCTGAAATCAGACACCTCTGCCCACATCCTGCCACCAAGCCCCTGAAGCCCTCCTGCCCTTGCCTATTTGGAGGACTGATTCCCTCTAATGGGGCTCAGCGTTGTCTTTCCTCTGGTCAGGCATCCTTCACCACAGTTCCAACATGACACATCCCTGCTTATAAGATACTTAAAGCTCTGGGACTCACAGCTTCCCAAGGGGTCCTGCACCTTGGTCTTTCCCAGCTTTAAAGGGTCTGTTCAGGGGTGTAAGGACTGACAATGCAGCCCGACAGCGTGGCATAGGGCAAAGCTGATGATCAAGGTGTGGCAAGGGAGCCACCCCTCACCTTCCCACTTCCAAGCAGACATCACGATCAATCACGATAATCCTTTTCTTCTCGGTCTCAGACCCATTCTCAGCAGAGCCTCAAAGGCTCCAATACACAAGCTTCTGTGGCTTTAGAGTTGCGGGCCTGTGCTTAGATCCTCCTGGAAATCCAACACGAGTCCCAGTGTTGTCCCACGTCAACTACACGGAGAGGAATACTCCCTCCAAGATTAGTCTGGGCACAGAGCAGGGTTCTCCCTCCTCTTCTCTAACACAAACCCTGCTGAGACAGGTTAGTAAGCCAATAGGGTAACAGAGACAGATAGTTAAACAGCCAAGCAGTTTACAGCCATCTAGTGAATCCCAAAATCCTATCTTCCCTAACCAAGGACACTTAAGAGTAAATGGTTTACACTTCTCAGAGCTACTTATCTAACCAGAGGGTAAAGAGCTCAAATCACCCTACTCAGGGAGATGGATAACACAAATCAATTTGTGCCAACCACACCCAAGGATGAATGAAGGCAGGGGAATAAATCTCATTTTGGTGCATCAGCATAAAGCTGCCAAATATTCTATTAAGATCCTCCCCCTAAGACCTCCCCTAGAATTCCCACCTTTGGAAAACAGACAAAAACCTTAAGACACGGGACCCAGCATGGGCGCTCCCGCTATGGAGCACAGCCCCGCCTCCCCTCTTCTCTCCCCAGCCCAGTCTCATGGAGTGTGCAGTGCTTGTGCCTTCCCCTCCTCCCTCTGTTTTCCCCCACGCATGTTACCTTTGCCTTTCTCCTAAGCTCCAAGGGCTCTTTTGCCCCTGTAACTAATTTCCTGAGCCCACACAGCCCAGCTGGCTCATCTTTTCTACTTCTGTGACTTTCTAAATCAACTTTCTCTTATAATTGGAGTCTTGGATCTGAATTCTTTCTTAGCCAGAACTCAAGTACTGAGGTTGCTGCACTGAGGTCTAACCTCTGCCACCACTACCCCCTCTACGGTGGCCCCTAAGGAGCCCAGCGTGACATTATTTTTATTAGTATCTGATACAGTCCCCTCAATCCATAACCAACTTTTCCGTCTCCCTAAATTATTTTCCAAGTTTTCTGATCTGTGATAGCACAGTGGCAATAAATAAATATTCTCTTATGCAGTCAAAATTTAACGTTTACCAGAAATGTATTTAAGATTTGATTCAAGTCAGTTATCCCCACGTGGAGTTCCCCAAAGAACCAGATTATAGTTCCAGCTTGGAAGATCTTTCTAGGAGTGGGATATACCATCTGGAGTGGGAACATAAGGCCTAGCAGAATAGGCCTAAAAGTAGTTGGGAGAAGAGAAGGAGAAAGAAAATGTAATGGTTCATGTTGATCAATTCTGCTTCCTTCAAATAAAAGCCTTTGTATTATGTTCCTGAGTCCAAACAGTATCTAAGTCTGGGAAACACGTCCCCAATCAAGGAATGCAGCCCTATGCTGGGCAGTGGGGCAGGTCGTTGTGGGATGGTGGTCATGGCAGCAAACACACCCCTCAGAGGTGGTAGGGGTAGCTACCAGCCCCACAGTGAGAGGGAAAAGGAGGAGTCAAACTCAGGGAGGAGCTTAACTCCCAGAGGAATGGAGCTGTGATAAGCACTGCGTCAAGGGGAGCTGCTGAGGCCACCAGACACTCTGAGAAGGCAGTGAGACAGCGACAGTGCATCTAGGCCTGAGTCACAAAGGGAGAAAAGTCCACAATGGAACCCAGAGGCCACCTGGCAGGGGCTGTAGCCGGAAGGGCTGAGGCCATGCTGGAACTGTGGTGACGCAGTAGGGGGGGAACAGAGAATAAATCCTGCAACCTCACTCCTCCCTGAGGATGGAATCTCCTACCGGTAACTCCCACGGCCAAACCCAACCAGTGGCCCATTAGCAAAAGATACCCATAGCTCAGCACATCTGGTGCTGTTTTGCCACTAATATAAATACTTCAGCCAAGATTTCATAGCTACTAACCAGTTTTAAATCAAAGATCTCCAGATGACTCCAAACGCTTGTATTAACTATGCTGCCTTGTAAACCAGTAAGGGCATTGTTCGGTTATTTGAGTCATTGAATTTAGTCATGAAGGCAGCATCATTATAAGCAAAGCAAAAGAGCATGTCGATTTTTCTATCAGATAACTGGAATCCAAGTTGGTTGCCTTGGTTGTTTTTGTTTCATTTAACTGATACCAGTATTGATTTTCGTTTACTCTTCACCTGAGGATATGTTTTTATTGATATTTTAGAAAGAGAGGAAGGGAGAGAGGAACATCAGTGTAAGAGCAAAACATCGATTGGTTGCTTCCCATATGCTCCCATTCTGGGGACCAAGCCTCCAACCTAGGTATGTGCCCTGATAGGGAATCGAACCTGCAACCTTTTGGTGCGTGGGACGATGCTCCCACCAATTGAGCCACCCAGCCAGGGCACCAGTGGTGATTTTAATTATGTAACACTACTTGGTCATGTAGGGTAACTTGGACAGGTTAATAACAGTCCCACAGTCTCAAGGTTTTGGGCTCTCATACAGTCTTCGAGTACGCTTAGACTACATCCAGATGTCTTCCACCTTTTACATTTTCTTTTCTTGCTTAATGGATCCATGTCTGGGAGGCATTCTCAGCTTTCTTTTTTTTTTATTGCTTAAAGTATTACAAAGGGTATTACATATGTGTCCTTCTCCCCCCCCCCTACCCCCGCCCTTGACAATCCCCTGGTCTCAGCTTTCTGATACCTACTATGTCTTAGTAAGAATCAAAGTACATCAATTTCCCTTCAATTCTGAAAGGGTTTCCTCTAAATCTCTTGCCTATCGGAGCTATTCTTTCCCTCCAAATATCACAGCCAGCAGCAGTAGATTTATTAGCTATCAGTCATTTCCATAAACATAAATTGAATGAGTTAAGATTTCTATAGAGTCACTATCTTGAGGTTCTATGGACCCCAAAGAATAGATAGTTTGGAGATGGAGGCAAAGAAGATGGTAAGATTAAAGCTCCGTGAGAGTAAATGTAAAAAGGAGAACAGCCTGGATGGTGTATAGGGAAAGCCAATAGCTGTGCTTAGCAGAAATAAATAGTGCGTGAAAAAAGAGGTAGGGGTTAAGTCTCGAAGGGATATATAGAACCAAGGACATTGAACTATGTTATATACTTAACAGAGAACAGACAAAGGTTCTCTTGAGAAGAAGGAAACAATCAATTCTCACAGTTTTTCATGGAAAAATAATTTGGTGATGACTAAGAGCAGACAATTTGAAGTCATAGTAGAATCCATTTAATTGAAACTATTTTGTTACAGTGATAGAAAACTGATTACAAAGCAAGTGACATAACATTGTTTAATGAATAACTCCACCTATGAAACACAGCATATCCAGGCAACAGAAAGTAGTTAAAGCAATAAAAATTTCATTATAAAGAACTAGCTCAGAATTTTCTGTCCCTGAATAATTTCGAATAAAGTGTACCCGGAATGCATGGTGGGGTACAAAACAGACAACTATTACTATAAGGAAAAAGAAGCTCTTGATTTGAGCTCTGAACTCTTGATGGGCCCACAGACCAGGCCTAAGAGCCTTTATCAGTTGAACGATGACACCCACCTGTATCAGAAAGAGGGTCATGACCACTGTGATCATAATGACAATCATAGAATAGTTCACCATAATGACTTTCCTGCGGTTGAGATCTTTGTAGAACTCAAAGCATTGGTATCCTGAGTAACTTGGATCTATGCCATATAGTAAAAAAAATATTGGCAGAAAAACTAGGCTACCCACCACCCAAATACAAATGCTTAAAACTACCGCATGGTACTTTTGTAACTCTTGCATTTGGAGTTTCTTAAAATAGATGAGCAATCGGAGTATGACGATGGCCACATAGAAGACGAAGGTGAGGTACATGTGACCGTATACTATGCTGCTAACCAATCTGCAGGTAAAGGATCCGAGCTCCCAGGCATTTAACGCATAATAGCTGAGGCGGAACGGAAGGCTGACCAAGAGGACTGAGTGCAGCACTATGATATTAAGAACAATAGTGGCCATCACTGATCGGCTCTTCTTTTTGAACATCAGACGGGACATCAATACCGTTCCAACAGTACCTCCAAGCAAAACCATGCCGTAGAGTATTATCAGAACCATCCTGAGGTGTGCCTTTGAGATGTTTGATGGGGTGGTTGCATTGACTGAATCCATGTTTCACCACAAAATGCTTAGAAGACCACAAACCCTTAAATGAGAAGTTTTAGGAAAGTATAATGAACACATTGAGACTTCACAGCAACTGCACATTAATAGTATTGCGTTTTGCGATCCTAGCCAATTATTTACAAACCTAAAACTGTGTATCCAATAAATACTGTCAGAGGCTCTGCTTGATTATCCAAACATATTGAATAAGCAGAGTTGAATGGGACAAAATTATGAAAATAAGTGTTTTTTTTTAATATAAAATTTGGCCGTACACTCAGGTATTCTATTACCCTATACGCCTAGGCTCAGGTATCAAAGCCGGGATCAGTCTGAGACATGTTAGCTCTAGCCTGAAATTTAAGGAAGGGCCAAAAACTCAGTCACCACAGAGAATACTATTTTAATGCAATATCTTTTAGAAATCAAAATCAATGCAAAAAAATTCATAATGGACAACATAATTTTTTTAAAAAATAAAGGCCAGGTCAGTATACCCACAGTGCGTATTCTTGTCAGATCTATAAAGGCCATCCCTCCTATTATCAGAAAACCCAGTCTGTGTAGAGAAGACAGTCTCAATCATGTGTAATTCTTTTAAGAAGATGTATCAGACGACATTTAAAAGTATTTTCTGTGAATAATTTTTGAGCAGGAATATATATTACCGACGTTCTTTTCTTCTTCCTAACCCTGAACCTTTTCCTAGACTGATGTGTGAACATTTTGGTAAAAAGTTTGGGTTTGAGAGTAGGTTCTATTGAGTTTTTATTTGAGTTTTCCGGGTACAGATGCATAAGGGGTAGTGACTGTGTAGCAGGAAGAGTGCTGGCAATCTACCGTCCTGCAAGTAAGTGCCAACCCTGCCGGTTAGCTGCTGCGGGAATGTGCATGGAGCTCTAGCTATGAAATGGGAATGGCCATACTGCTTACTTTAAAGGGCTACTGGAAAACTAAATGAGTTAGTGTGTTTGAGACAGCTTTATAACTGAAATAAAAAGCCATATAGCCCTAACTGGTTTGCTCAGTGGGTAGAGCATCGGTCTGCGGACTCAAGGGTCCCAGGTTCGATTCCGGTCAAGGGCATGTACCTTGGTTGCGGGCACCTCCCCAGTGGGGAGTGTGCAGGAGGCAGCTGATGGATGTTTCTCTCTCATCGATGTTTTTAACTCTCTATCCCTCTCCCTTCCTCTCTGTAAAAATAAATAAATAAATAAATAAATAAATAAATAAATAAAATATATATTTTTAAAAAGCCATATAAAAGTTATGATTCTTGGGGACGGGGTGGGGAAGGGGTAGAGGGTGTCAGTGGGGAGAAAGGGGGAACATCTGTAATGCTTTCAACAATAAAGATAAATTTTAAAAAGTGATGATTCTTAAGGTGAAATAATAAAAGCAAAAAGACATTATTTACCTCTTTCTCCTTACTCTACATAGGGGTAGATACACAGTTATGTTACATAAAATCGTTGTTGCATCAATAAGCATTTAACAAATATCTGACAATTAAAAGATACTTTTCAGACCTTTGAGTATGAGACCCAGGCATCAGCACAGCAGACTTTCCCCTCAGAAAGTGTCTGTGTCCATTTTCCTCATGTACCTCCTGCCCACCTGGCCGGAGCAGAATTTGAGCATTTGTACCTGAGGAAGAAGTTATTCCACAGTGAACATCTAAATATCTTAATATTTTTCTTCTGCTACAACAGAATCGTCTTAGAATAACTTGATTTTCTTTGTGAAAAATTATATTGCAACTTGCGGATTTAATACCCTCACATAAGGATTTATTGTAGCTGAAAAACACAATGTATAACTTGCATAACAACCTAAATTTATGTGCTGAAAGATACATTTTAACAAAGTACACATACGTAAAATATATAGTGCTTATACAACAAGTAAGATACTCACTTAGTTTTAACACTTTGGCAGTCCTCAGGTCTAAGCAGACAAGATTTAAGTTTGAAATTACTGTAAAGCATTGAAAACCTAAATTACTCCATTTATCAGTTCTGCACTTCGAATGGAGACACTCTGAGAAACAGGTTGCACTGTCTCTTACTAGCTGGCTAATCCTGGAACAAATACTTAACTATAAAGTTGTCTCTTCAGCTGTAAATATGAAAGTAGGGGCTCTATTCCCCAAGAATGTTGTGAGAAGTACGTTAGATTATATCTACAGAGAACATGACAGGTTCACTGACAGAGGTCATCAAAGTGTCAATGCCACTTCTCCCCTCTAATGTGCACAGAGATCGTTCACAAACATCAGACCCTTTCTTTTATAGTTGCTTCTCCGAATCCTCTTATGGATTTTTAAATGTGTAGTGGTAAATTCACAGGAAAGGGAGAAGCTGAATCTTACCCTTATGACCACCACAGCCCCAACATTATCCTTCAATAGCCTGTCATTTCTTTGCTCATTAAAACCAAGTACTAAGCTCTGGCCGGTGTGGCTCAGCTGCTTGGGTGTCGTTCCATGCACCGAAAGGTTACTGGTTCGATTCCTGGATTTCTGGTCGGAGCATGCCCGGGTTGTGGGCTCAGTCCCTAGCTGGAGGCCTGCAGGAAGCAGCCTATCCATGTTACACTCTTGTACCAATGTTGCTCTCTCTCTCTCTCTCTCTCTCTCTCTCTCTCTCTCTCTCTCTGCCTTCCTCTCTCTCTAAAAATCAATTTAAAATATTTTTTAAAAACACACAAAAAAACAAGTACTGAAATTTCTAGATCTGTTTTCTATGAAGAAACAAATTACTACCCAAACGACTTACTGTTTCTTTTCCTCTTATGATTTGCTTCTGGTGGAGGACTCAAGGCACCCGGGTCATTTGTTGGTGATCCACACCAGGGCAGGCAATAAGAGCAGTTTGTTATAATCAAGGCTCCGCTACCGACAACAGTCAAGAGAGATCTGGGACGAATGATGAGCTGGAGAATAGCTCAAGCTGTGGACAGAGGTTTCTGACGCTGAACAGTCAAGATGGAGGACCAGATAAACTGGACCACAAACGGATGTTTATTTCTATAGCTTGTGGTTAAACAGTTTCAACATTATTTCTATAAGTAACAACTTGCATTTTCTCTATCAATAACTTATCTGGAAGAATTTTTCCTATTAGTGTGAAAAAATTACAAGTTGTTTTCTTTCAAATGCTATTGTTTTGTTTTGTTTTTATCACATTTGTATGTTTTACCCCAAATGTTTCACATTCAAAATAAGAATGACCTGGAGAAGTACTTTCTATGAGACTTTCATATTCTCGGCAATAAACTAAAAATATTTCTATCTTTGCCTTTCAATTTCCAAAGACTGTCTTCCTTCATTAACTGCCATGTGGAGATATGAATCTTTCGAAGCTTGACCCTCTGGTAATGTCACTCAGTAAGAGCATTCATTTCATTTTTCTCAAAATCTTTCATTTTCTTACATCAACCTTCTCACTTCCTGCACTAACTTCATAATCATCTTTAGCTGGGCTAAGAACTCTAGCATACTTTTAAGGAAGTATTGTGTTTAGTATACATGAAGGTGTAGGAAACCAACATATCTTCAGAAGTTACAGGCAAACCCAGGCCCCAATCATATTATTGTTCAGCTACAGGAATTCCAAAGGACCACGACTCTTTCACCTGTATAGCAAGCTCACTATGGCCTGCATTAAGGTAACAACTGGTAATATTTCCATTTGCTTTGGAAAAGAATGAGAATCATCCCCATCTGAATTACTTGCTATAGAAATGTCTGGTAGTGCTTGTAGCCGCAGAGATATAAAAAAGAATCAAAACCTAATGGAGCCATATTTCAAGGAAAACTCTCAATAGAAGATGCAATTTCTAATTCTTACTATCAAAAGCAAGTTTGTACATACACACATACACAAACACACACACACACAGGGTGTCCCAAAAATATACATACACACCTTAATTGCTGATAGTGCAATTGATTTTTTTTTTCAGATTTAACCCAGTGGAATGTATAATTATTCAAAGTGTGCATACATTTTGGGGGAAAATATAATATAATATATATAATATAATTATTCAAAGTGTGTATACATTTTGGGGGATGCTATATATATATATATACATATATATCCTTATATTAATTCAAAAATAAGAAAATCTAGGTTATATTCTGGATTTGGGCATATTTTCTGGCAGGATTCATTTTACAGATATAAATAAGTTCCTGGAATCAGCGGAATAAAGCCTGTTCCCATTAAAACCAGGCAATATTTATAGATGACTAGTCTGATCGAAAACTAAACTAGGCAATGAGATAGAAGTGACCAAGAGTGGAGCATGAAAATGAAATTCAGTTATAATTTGGAACTATGGCCAGCACACAAATTAAACGTTCACATTGATTATGTAAGGATTTCAAAGTACTGAATTGTATGTATTTATATTTACAGCACAGTTAGAAGAATGCATGTATTCCATATTTTTTCCCACTATAGTCAGAATTCAGGGGTTTTTTTCCCCATAAGCAATGGCCAGATTTTAAAGAGAAATAATAAAACCTTAATATGAGAGTTAGAAGTCAACTAGTCTAGATAGTACAACCCTCTTATTGAAGAAATAAAGCCACCACAATTCAGAGTTTAGAAAACTACCATAGGCCGCAAGGGCTATGTAGGGAGCAGATAGAGGTGAAAACCACATCCCTGTTCCAAGCACTCATGTCCACTGCACCATGATGAACACATGCTGAACCTGAGGTCATGTCTGGTGATCCTTTAACAGTCTATGGCTTAATTTCCCATCTTCTTCTCTGCAATATCTGGAATCTTATTTTTGGAATGGGCCTTAATGTTTAAGTAAAACTATTTTCTGAAATCCTAGCAAATTAAAATTATTCTTTCAATATGGTTCTCTGCCCTAGCCCCGCAAAATGTTAGAATAAGGAATTAACATTGGTGATTAGACTAAAATAGTTTTCATATTTAACTTTATTTTTACATGTTTTCTGGGACCTGCTCTGCCACCAGAGGTGACCATCTGACCATCTCCCAGGTCACAACAATTGAGGCTTTACCATATTTCAAGAGTCTTGTGTTTTAGGTAATTTGTCTCCTAACAGGACAGGAGCATTTCAGAGCATGGAGAAATTCAATCAATAGTTAGGAAATATTTTATTCAACATGAACTTTTCCTACAATCTTTCTTTTAGCTTCAGATCTCTAAGTGCTTTGTATCAATCATCTTTTGGGCCTTAGAATACCAATCTGATTTCAGTATCTAAAAAGTAGGTTACTTCTTTGGAGGTTACAGTGTAATGTGGTTTAATTTATTATTATTATTATTATTATTATTATTATCATCATTGCTCTGCTTTATACTACTCGTTTATGAAAGGAAGATAATGTTTCTTCAGAACACAGAAAAAGAACAGGTTGTTTAACTAACATGACATATCACATGCTAGACTGAAGAATAAGATGTAACTCAGATGAATAGATTAAACTCAACTGCTTTCTGAAATGAGAGATGTCAAGTACTTCAATATCCAGAGGGACCTCCTGACATGGAAATCCACAGACAGAACCTTTTTCATGGTATAATAATATCCAGAAGCCGTACTAGGCCATACACATGTGTTTGTCATTGTAGTGCTTTAAAAATAACCTTCTAGAGCAGCCGTGGGCAAACTACGGCCCGAGGGCCGGATCCGGCCCGTTTGAAATGAATAAAACTAAAAAAAAAAAAAAAGACCGTACCCTTTTATGTAATGATGTTTACTTTGAATTTATATTAGTTCACACAAACACTCCATCCATGCTTTTGTTCCGGCCCTCCGGTCCAGTTTAAGAACCCATTGTGGCCCTCGAGTCAAAAAGTTTGCCCACCCCTGATCTAGAGCAATGTTTCTCAAATGTTACAGTTATGAATCACCTGGAGATTCTGATTCAGCAGGTCTGTGTAGGAGCCTGAGATTCTAACTGGCACCCAGGTGACACATAAGCTGCTGATCCATGGACCACACTTTGTGTACAAGACTTACACTGCCTTGTTCAATATGGTCGACATTTGGCACCTGTGGCCATATCAATTAATTCGAACTAAATCAACTTAACAATTCCATTAGTCATATTTCAAGTGTTCAATTACAGAAAGTTTTATTGAACAGCTTTACTAAAGAAAGCACAATTTATTAAATAATTCCTACTCCCCGTGATCTTACCTCCTCTCTTTCCTAGCGATATGCTGCCAGCTTTTATGTGAAGAATGGCAAGCACTGAATGGTTAAGCAGGTGTATTTGGAACTGGGGGGAGATGGGACAGAAAATAACCAGGAGAAGAACTGTTGAGGAATCCAAAGAATAAAGGGATTTCAAGAACGGAAAGGTCAACAGTGTCAGATGCTGCCAAGAGGACACACAAGCTAAGGTTTGAAAACTGTCCATTGACTGCAAAGGTGTGGGTAGAGTAAGAGGGCAATAGTTGGTGGAATATAGGATCAAATGAGGGTTCTTAAAGATAGAAGATTTTTGCTTATTTATATGATAAAATTTGAAAATGCCAGTCATGGGCCACAAAGGAGGCTGGCCATAGGGATATTCTGGTTTTGAATGTTGAAGTCAAAATGGGACTTGTGGCGACCTAGTTCATGCTTTAAATGTTTGAAGAACTCAAATAAATAGCACAGTCATCAAGCACTTTTGAGATCTTGTTCCAGGCATATGTCACCAGTTTGACTCAAGTAAACTCTTACAAAAAAACTGCCACAGTCATGAAAGATTTCAATTCTGAGGTGCACATCTCAAGCCTTCAAAGAAACCTCACATTTCCTTCTGGCTAAGCAGGCCAATAATTGCTTTGTCTTATTACACCAGTGACCACAGACCTCTTGGGTCTTTTGCAGGGTCTGGTTACTCAACATCTCACCTGACCTTCAAAAATAAACTGTCTTCTCCAGGAGAGGCCAAGCCGCAAAGGATTTTGTTAATCAAGATCTGATGATGCCTTGTTCAGAGTGTGGATAGCAGTTTTAACTAGGGGAGGTTACTTCTGAGCACTGAGTGATGGTGAAGTTTTGGTCTGGCTTCCCTGTGAATTTCATGGCTTTCCTTCCTCTCATAGCTACAAAATGGCAGCATTTGCTTCAGTTTTCAGATTCTCACACCAGTTTATGGAGAGACCAAAAAAGGGACTGTATCCCCCTAGGGCGGTGGTTCTCAACCTTCTGGCCCTTTAAATACAGTTCCTCATGTTGTGACCCAACCATATATTTTCGTTGCTACTTTGCAACTGTAATGTTGCTACTGTTATGAATCATAATGTAAATATCTGATATGCAGGATGGTCTCAGGCGACCCCTGTGAAAGGGTCGTTCGACCACCAAAGGGGTCGCGACCCACAGGTTGAGAACCGCTGCCCTAGTGCCTCTTTTTATCAGGGAGAAAAACATTTCTGGAAGCCCTCCAGCAGACCTGTCCATACACCTCTTTGGCCAGAATAGGATACGTGTTGACTCCACAACCCATCTTAGAACCTTACAGCCTGTGCCTGTGGAAGGGTCTCGCCCCCTGAGCCGACTGCCCTGCAGCACTGAAATGCGCTGTGCTGCAGTGCACAAGGAAGGAGTAGGGACGCCTCTCCAGGAGGCAACATTGGTTGTCTGCATCTTTCCTCTCAGTAACACAAACAAAGGTTTCTAAATGCAGGAAGCAGGTCCCTGTACAATTTACTACATAAATTCTTTATGGTCTGCCCATTATTAAATGATGGCAGTAAAGTTATGGTCAAAGAGCTAAGCTCTGAGCACTATCAATTGTATCTCCATTCATCTTCCTCTAAAACACCATGCACGCTCCCGCCCAGCCCATGCCCTCCTGTGCAGGCCCTGGGAGTCTTTGCTTTGTGTCATCTCAGCCTTTGTGTTGAGATGCACGTAGCTGCATTTCTTACTTGGGTATTTTCTCACGTTAAATTTTTGAAACCAAATATCCCTTCTTCCAACCTCCTTTTCTATTTCCATTTTGATCAAGTCTCTTCTCTGATATTGCACCTCTAACATTTTTCCTTCTGGAAGGGAAAGTGAAGGCACAGTTCTTTAAAGATGCTATAGAAAAGTAATCTGGGTTCTGTTTTTGAAATGACATGAAATCGTGAAAATCTATGCCTAATTATTTCTGTGAGTTGTGTAACTAAGAAACATATAGACTTACTGCTTGATTGACTAATGCTTCAAAAGCTTAATGTTGTTTGTACTTTAAAGTTATTTCAAGAGGATACTTACAGTAAGACTATCTTACCATGGACACAGACAATAGTTTGGTGGAGGCTTGGTACGGATAAAGGGGGTGAATGAGGAAAAAGACCCAAAGGGGACATCTGTAATACTTTCAACAATAAAGATAAATTTTTTAAAAAAGACTAATTTACTTGCCGAAACCGGTTTGGCTCAGTGGATAGAGCGTCGGCCTGCAGACTGAAAGGTCCCGGGTTCGATTCCGGTCAAGGGCGTGTACCTGGGTTGCGGGCACATCCCCAGTAGGAGATGTGCAGGAGGCGGCTGATCGATGTTTCTCTCTCATCGATGTTTCTAACTCTCTATCTCTCTCCCTTTCTCTCTGTAAAAAATCAATAAAATATATTAAAAAAAAAATAAAAAAGACTAATTTACTTGATGTTTGTATTCTTTCTTCCCTTTTTTCCCCAAAATTAAAATAAATGAAACATGATCTCAATATTAAAACAATATTATGTTTGAATGTTCAACACAGTCAAACTCCCCGAATTCCCCCACTCCCCCAACCTTCTGCCACCCCTTAAGGAAGAGGGAGAGAGAGAGAGAAACATCAATTGGCTGCCTCCTGCATGCCCCCTGCTGGGGATCAAGCCCAAAACCCAGGCATGTGCCCTGACAGGGAACCGATGACCACTAACCCACACTGGCTGGGCTATATCAACACTTTGAAGGCGTGAACTGCACCTAGCGCACTGTTTTGCACATAGCCAATGCTCAAAAATATAACTTCTACTGAACAGAATTTAGCATCCTATTGCATTGCTTCAGGCTAGCCTCTTACTTCAAATAACATCCCTTGAACCCTATGTACTTCTTTTCAGCCCCATTGAATTGGTATTGATATGCTAGTAATATTAACAAAATTTACTGAGTATATTCTCTGTGTTCATAGAGGAGCTGGGACCACATCTCTTTTATTGACCATATGTATTCAAAGACTTCTACAATGATCAAGTCATAAAAAGTGTACTATAAATATTTTTTTTAAGTACTAGGCATTTCACATATATTATCTCATATACACCACTGTAAAAATCCTGTAAGATTGGTATTATTGTACCCTTTTTTTCTTTTGGATATGAAAAATAAGACTCAGGAGGTTACAACGTGTGCCCACCATCATTTTGGGAGAGAGAAAATAACTCTGGTTCATATGGCTCTGAAATCCATACTTTCGAGATTTTATGAGATGATACAAGCAAGTATTACTGCCTTTCAAAAATTTACTTTCTGTCTCAAACTGGATCCAAATTTACTTGTAAACAGAAGGATATATTTTTCAGGAGTTGCTCAAGTAAGTGGCAAAGCAAAAACAAGAATTTAAGTCTGTCCAGCTTCAAAGCCCATGCTTTTTACAAGTGATGTACTTTCCAGTGCTAATCTCTGACAAATCTTCAAGTGCTTAGAGATTGTAAAACCACTAAAGGAGAGGGTACTTGCATGTAGGGACTGACTCATTCGTATCTTATCTGCTTGCTGTGTGCTCAGCCATTTTGTTCTTCTGCATTCCTCTCCTTCTTCTGGGCAAAACCTTTCTGCCAATTCAGATTCGGCGGGAGATGCTGTTTTCTAAATAACCCAACAGCCTAGGGTAGCCTTACCGTGCTGTCCAATCACAGCACCGCATCCCCTGGCTGTACATCATAATAACCTCAGGTGATTAAATTTGGATTTTGAGAACTTTTACTGATGAAAAAAGAAAGGCTTGCAGAAGTTATTTCCTCAAAGTCTCCCAAACAGTAAAAGGTAAATAAGGCTAGGGCTCCAATCCTGTCTTAACTCTGAAGTTAAGAACAGAAATATTGATAGTAGTCTATATGAAAATGACAATAAATTTCAATATTAGGGCATTTTAAGATTTTGCTAAATTTTTAACTGAGGTTTGGCTAGTGTGGCTCAGTGGTTGAGCATTGACCCAGGAACCAAGAGGTCATCAGTGTGATTCTGGGTCAGGGCACATGCCTGGATTACAGGTTTAATCCCCAGTGGGGGGCGTGTAGGAGGCAGCTCTCTCATTGATGTTTCTATCTCTCTCTCTTCCTCTCTCTCTAAAAATCAACAAAAACATATTTTAAAATAAAATAAAATTTTAACTGGATATCATGGTGTACAAATATGTATGAAGTAAAGAAATTATCTACAAAAATATAAAAAGTAAAATATAACTCAGATTCAAACACAAGTTAAACAAAATATGATTATTTGTGTCTTTAAGATTTTAATTTTGTGTTGTTACTTTTATGCTAAAAGCTGGGATAGAAATTTTCTATTAAAACTATTCTTTGTTCAACCAGAAAATTACCTAATACAACTGGTTTAGCTCCTGGGGGTATGTCCCAGCAGGAAGTTGGATGAACTGTTTCAAAGTTGATACAGGCAAACTCTTGGGTGAAGAAAGAATAGATTAAATAGGAAAATAGATAACAAGAACAGAGCTCATTTCCCCCAAATCTCGACCTCTCATGATGCCCAAAAAAATCTACTTAAAACATAAATTTGACCATAGTACTCTTTTGCCTTAAAAATCTAACAATGACTCTGATTACCCAGAATATTAAGTGTAAGCTCTGCCAGGTCCCCCTAACCCGCAACTCATATCACATTTCCAGGACCAGCAACATGGAAAAGATCATAGTTCCTTT
This sequence comes from Myotis myotis, assembly GCF_014108235.1. NCBI lineage: Eukaryota > Metazoa > Chordata > Mammalia > Chiroptera > Vespertilionidae > Myotis > Myotis myotis. The sequence goes on from NW_023416315.1 coordinate 11,370,537, forward strand.
CGTGCATTCCTGTGAGTACTCAGTAACTGTATTGTTTATCTCATTGCCTTTGTCTATTCTCTCTGTCAAGCTATTTCTCTTCTTCCACACCTTTACCACCTCCACTGCTGTCATCTGTCTTGCTAACAACTTCATCTTTTAAGACTCAGCTCAGAAATTCCTTCTCCAAGTAAGTTTTCCTAACTCCACAGGTTGGGCTGGGTATACCTGCTCTGAGTTCTTACTCAGAGATGCATATCCCTGTTAGCGCTCTTTCCACATTAGTAGTATAATTACTTAAATGTATGCCATGAATTCTGTGAAGATTCTTCAATTTTATTTTATTTTTTTATCAAATTGCTTGATGCTTTTTGATAGGTACTCAGAATATAACTGTTGAATCAATGAATCTAATTCAATCAAGATGTATTCGTCAAATATTTACTGAGTACCTACTAAATGCCAGGCCTAAGAGCTAAGGATCAAAACAAAGTCCTTGCCTTCATTTCCTCAAACTACATGAAGGTAATTATATTAATTTTCCTATTGCTGCTGAAACAAAATAGCACACATTTAGTAACTTGGAACAGCTCAGAGGTATTATGACACAATTCTGCAGGTCAGAAGTCCAGATAGGGTCAACTGGTTCCTCTGCAACAGGTCTCACAAGGTCAAAGTCAAGATATCAGTCAGCCTAGGCTTTTATCGGGTGGCTCTGGTGCAATAAATTCTTTTAAAGGTCATGTAGGTTGTTGGCACAATTTAGCTTCCTGTAACTGTAGAGCTAAAGTGTCTATTTTCTTGCTAACTATCAGCCAGAACACATCTCTTAGCTCTCTAAGCCCCCTGCATTTCTTGTCAAATTGTCCCCACCACCCCTACCACTCATGAATATCTATGACTACCCTCTGTCACGCTTCTACTGCTTCCAGTCTGAGAAAGTTCTCTGTTTTAATGGCTCATGTGATTTAGATTGAGCCAACCTGGATCATCCAGCGTAATTTCCCTTTCTTAACATTTGTACTCTTGAGCCATGACGCATAATGAAGAAGTCATGTGAGCCCACAGCCAGCAGGTGGCCACCTACAAGCCAAGAGAAGAGGCTTCAGAATGAAATCTACCTTCTCCAGACTTCTTGCCTGGGTCTTGTCTTTGGCCTGCCAAGTCCAGTTTTAGCAAGAATCCTGTTAAGTCAGTTTAGAGAGAATTTCCCACCTTGCTATCTTATCATCGTTGGTATCTGATCAAATCTCTCATTTCTCACCCTTAATATCTGGTCACACTGGTCTATCTCCAGCAAGAATTCTGTAAGGTCTGTTTAGTAAGAATCACCCCTACACTTAATGTCCCCTCTTAGTTATTTTCCATCCACTGACTTCTTTCACTCTGCTCACTGAATGTACATCTCCAGCTGTCTTTGCTGTATTCATGATTGAGGCTCAACTGTCTTCCCTATTACAGTATTGGCACCTACAGCCACTAGTCCTAAATGAAGTCTTCCTTATCATTTTAACAAGCCTAAAGAATAACAAGGTAAAGGAATAATTTTTCCTTTAATAATAGGGAGAAACATTTCTCCAAAACTGAAGATACTTCCATATGCCTCTAAAGTTTAATTTGTGCATATATCTTTTAACTATTGTATAGCTAAATAACATGTCTGGATTATGTACTGCAGGGGTTTGCCAGGCATTATGAAGTATAGAATCCATCCATTTGTGCCCCAAAAGCCTAGCAAGCTGGCTGTCACCTCATAATAAATAATAATAACGAGTAATAATAACAGTAATGTCAGTTTAACACTACATTTGGCAGCTCATACAATTCCTTCCTAAAAGGCTTCACATAATCTTACAGGGAGCTAAAGCTAGCACCCATGAGCCGTGTGAGTCTAGGGGGAGAGAGTAACAGTCATGGTAACCTTTTTAGTTTGCAGTCTAGTAATGACACTTTTGTGTGTTTCCTAACCTCCACTGATTTTTAAGGTCAATTCAAGAGAGTAAGGGACGCTGTTGTAACTACCCAAATTCAGTGCTGTCGCATGAAAGCTGCTTGGCATATAAAAGAATGGGCATGGCTGTGTTCTAATCAAACTTTTCTTTTTATGGACAACGAATCTGAATTTCATGTCATTGCCATGTCTCCCAAAGCATTCTTTTTCTTTCTTTTAACCACTGAGAAAAATGTAAAAACCATTCTTAGCTCACAGACGTCACACACACTCACACACACACACACACACACACACACACACACACACACACACACACACACAGCAGCGTTCTGGCTCAGTGGATATAGAGTGCGGGCCTGCGGGCTGTAGGGTCACAGGTCTGATTCCCGTCAAGGGCATGTACGGTTGCAGGCTTCTCCCCGCTGGGGCCCCGGTCTAGAAGGCAACCAATCCATGTGTTTCTCTCTGTCTTTCCCTCTCTCTTCCACTCTCCCTAAAAATCAGTAGAAAAATATCCTCGGATGAGGATTAAAAAAAAAAAAAAAAAAAAAGAGGGAGTGGGCCATATTTGCCCTAAGGGCCATCTCTAGTTTGCTGACCTGGTGTGCACAGAATGTCAGCATTAGGAACATGTAAGTGTAAGTGTGGGGCTTCCTGCGGGGCGGTGCATGCTAACTCCGCAGGCTCCCTTTCAATGAGCTAATATAGGTGCAGGCGTCTCCCAGCGGTGTTTGGTCTGGTGGCCAAGCCCGGGTAAGGTGCCGGCTCAGCGTTAGGGGCGCGGGCGCCTGCTGCTCGCCACCCCCTGGGCGGTCAGCAACCCAGCGTCCAGCTCCCAGGTCCAGACAAAACGCAGCCAGGGCCCTCAAGGACATGGGCACGGAGGCTGCGGTCAGCTGACGGGGGATGGAGGCCCAGAAACAGAAGAAAACAAACTCCCTCGCCCGCCCCCTCGTGGCGCCGCTCCAGGCGCTGGCGGGCGCGTGCCCACACGCACGCCCACTCGCACGCCGCCGCCTCGCGCTCAGTCACGCTCTACTGCGCATGTCTCCGGGCGGGGGAGGCGCGGCCGCCGAAGGGGAGGCAGAGGCCCGAGCGAATCGGAAGCGCTCCTCCCCGGGTGGGCGGGCCGACGCGGGCCGCGTGCGCGTCACTTCCGCCGGGGCGGGGCGAGGCGGAGCGGGGAGGGGTGGAGCCCGGCTGCTGCTCCCAGGTTTATGTTGGAAGCTCAGCTGATGCGAGTCGCCTGGGGTGGACGTCCGTGCAGGGAAGTGGCGCGTCGCCGCTGCCACCGAAGTAGTCGCGGCCTTCATTCGGGTGAGTGGCCGCTGGGGGCCCGAGGCGGAACGATGAGTTTGGGAAGCTGGAAGCCTGGGCGCGCCGGGCGCTTGACCGGCCCTTCTGGTCGCCTCTGTCCGCGAAGGGCGTTTCCAGAGGGAGGGCGGGGAGACTCCCAGGTTGCGGGAGGCCCCGGGACCGAGGTTCCGGAAGGCCGCCGGCCACCGGCCGGAGCTCGCGGGCGCTGAGGCTGTTGGCTGCGCGGTGCCCTTCGCCTCGCCCGCCCCCGTGCGTTTTGCTGGCTCCAGACGCGCGGGTTGTTTTGGTTCCTCTGGTCCCACCCCCACGACTCCCGGCCCAGTTACCCGGAGTCTGCTTGGCCCTCCCGGACGGTAGGTTTTCCAGCAGTTTGCTGGTCGCGGTCAACAACGGTTTTCCCGTTCTGCCGCATTCCCGAATGTCAGTGCTCCGGGTGACCCCGTGGCTTGGTACTTTTATTTATCATCCACTTATTTTTGATCGCCACCTACGTGGAGCTCTGTCCCCAGCTACGGCTGCTTACGCGGGCTCAGGTGTGTGCTTATTAAAAGGTGAAACTCTATGAATCATTACGTTGCATTGCTTCCCGTCATTGTCTTTTCTATCATCACACTGGGAGGAACCTGGTTTCTGTGCCTAATGCAATAATGTCAGAGAAAAGTGGTGACTCCTAGGAACAGCCCAGAGGTTTGGCATCGGGGACTGTGATCCTATTTAAAGTGGTGTTGTTACTTCCAGGAACAGTCCTAATGGCTGAGGTTTCAGAAGTGACAGCACTGTTTCTGTGCATCGAGGAAATGCTGTTAAAACAGTGAAATATTAAGAATGTAAAATATAAATTTTTAAAGCATGTTAAACCGTGAACTGAGAGTTTATGCCTCTGATGAGGCAGTTGTTTCAAGCCCCAATTGCAGCTATTTTGTTAAATTGTTTGTGCAAGTTAGTTGTACTTGCAGTGTAAGAACATGTTCTGACTTCATAATTTTTATTTTTAAAATATTTTTAAGTTTATCTTTATTGTTGAAAGTATTATAGATGTCCCCTTTGTTTTTTCCCCCATTGATCCCCTCTATCTTAATTTTTATTAATCAAATTTTTTCTTAAGTTGGTACTGTTTTCCATTTCTATATGAGATTTAAATGAAAATCTTGAAAGCAATGTCCTTTTAATGAGTGATGTTGAATGAAAGGATCAGTTTCACTAGGGTATATATTTACTTCCAGGAACATGCAAAGTTAAAAGTACCGCTTGTACTTTGACTTGTTTTTTTGGCTCAGGAACGACAAAGGAATTGTGCTGAGGGTACATATTGTCTCACTTGTGGGTCATATGTTTATGAAAACGTCAGAGTTAGAGTTTTGGGCCCCTCATGTCTTAGTTCTCATCTTTCCCATTTCTTATACTTTACTTTGTTCATTGTCCACCTCTCTTTAGACCTTGCTGTTGTATTCATTGCCCTGACTTTTTTCAGGCTGTCTCTCCCCCAGTGCTTTTTTGTTTTCTGGAAGATTTCCTCTTCCTAACTCTGGATGGCAGTCAAGGCTCTGCCCTGTTCTTTCTAAACCAGAGTTTTAACATTTGAAACCAAAGGAATATATTAGTAAGTCCATGAATATCCTGAAATGTCATGGAAAATGTAGTGTATATATGCAAATAAGCACTTTTCAAGGAAGTTTTTTTTTTTCAGGTCCTGTGATACCCAAATGCTCAATAATTATTACTGTAAATCCAAACATGATTTCAGCTGTCACTGTGCTGATAACTCCAAATGTACATCCACAGCCTGTGTTTCTGTAGTACTCCTACACTTGAATGTCCCACTGTAAATACAAGAGATTTTTCTTTCTTATTTAATTGGACCCCTTCCCAGTTATCTCCTATTTACAAATGACATTATTCTTGTGTCTCTGATTAAAAATCCTTAAGTTGTCTTGACACCTCCCTCTCCTTACGCCATTCTTCTCTGCCCTGCGTTGTTGTTTCCCCACTTTCAAAGTGTGGCTAAGAGTAGCCCTCTATTCCATTGTAGTACTGCTAGAGGCCCAGTGCATGAAATCTGTACACAGGTGTGGCGGGAAGGGGTGTCCCTCAGCCTGGCCTGCACTGATCGCCCCTAACCACTTGCCTGCCTGCCTGATCACCCCTAACCACTCACCTGCCTGCCTGATCGCCACTAACTGCTTGCCTGCCTGATCACCCCTAACTGCTTGCCTGCCTGCCTGATCGCCCCTAACCACTCGCCTGCCTGCCTGATCGCCCCTAACCACCTCTGTCCCCGCCACCGCGGCTTTGTCCAAAAGGACGTCCAGAATGATGTCCAGAAGGTCGTTTGGCTGTCCGGTCTAATTAGCATATTGCGCTTTTATTTTTATAGATAGATTATCTTAATTAAAATCCTTGTAACTTTATGTCTGCATTATTGCAATAACTAAGTGAAGTCCCTATAAATTCATTCTTTCTGTCCTCAGCAAAGCCTCCACTTAGAAATTCCCACATTTCTTCTTCATTCTATTTATACCTCCATTGTATTTATACAACCTGTCTTTGTATAAATAGGTAGTCTAAAGAGAAAATTTGAGACTAGAACACCCCTCCCACAATACTTTGAATAACAATGTATTACTGATGTCTTCAGTAAAGACTCATTGGTAACTGATAAAAAAAATCGTCTAATCTTCCCTGTTCTTCTCCAAGTTGATGATGGTACCTCTCACTTTACATTGTTCTCGGTATATTTTTGCAAGCTAACTTCTTTCCCAGCTGAATTTACTCTCAAAACTCTTATCTACACTTACTGGCTTTGTGATTTGGAAGCAGTTACATTAAGCTTGTTGGTTTTGTTAATAACTCTCTCTATTTAGTAATTTTTTGCTTGATAATTGTTATTTCTAATGAGGTACATTAAAATTGTTCCCCCTTTTTTGCTTTATATACTATATCTCAATGTCAGATTTATAGGCGTATTTATAATTGGTCATGAGGGTTATATCTTGTTGGAAAGAAACAATTCAGACCCCTTACTGTAGTCTGCGCTTATGTAACTCATCTTCTGCTTGACTCTTTGCGAATCTCTACCATTTTCCTTCAACCACCTTGTTGTTTTTGCTATTCTTGAATAGACGTAGTTTATTCCTGTCTCCAAAGGTTGGTTGCTTTTCCTCTGCCTTGAAAGCTTTTACCCATATACTTTCAATAATTTGCTTCCTCACTTTATTCAGTTTGTCAATAAAATGTCAACTCAGTTCTTCTCCCCTCCTCTACTAAAATAGCACTCTGTGCTCGCTCTCCCCAGTTCCCAGCTTTATTTTTCTTTATGGCACTTCTCCACCTGATATTATACATTATATTAGTTCTTTATTTGTTAATAGATTGTATTGTTCTCCAAGGCCTAAAAGACTGCTGGAGATTTAATAAATAAATGGATTATTCCTTTTACTATTATGTAGTAACCCTTTTTAAAAAATCCTTATTTCATGATTTTCCTTTAAATTTGCTTGAAAGTGCTTTCTTTTGGTTAGTATACCAGTATGCCTGGAATATTATTTTTCACATTCCATTATTTTCCATCCCATTCTTTGTCATTATGGTATAGGTGTGTCTAGTAACTACCATGTAACTGAAGTTTTCATTTCAAACATTTATTTTTCCTGTTCACTCTTTGTATAGTTCTCTCTTTTTTGTCTCATTATTTTTATTCCCTCTGTTAATATCATTGACATTGTCAATCTACTTAATTTTTTCTATTATTTCTAAATCCTGGTTCCACATTACCCTGTTTTATAGCATGTGGTAGGATTTCCTTTCTTTTTAAAGGCTGCTTGTTGTATTTCTTTGCATATTTTACTTATCTATTCATCTATCCATGGACATGGGTTGTTTCCACCTCTGCTATTGTGAATAGTGCTGCTATGAACATAGCTGTGCAAATATCTCTTTGAGACCCTGTTTTCAATTCTTTTGGTGATTCATAGGATCATATACTAGTTCTGTTTTTAATATTTTTTAGAAGCCACCATCTGTTTTTCATAGTGGCTGCACCATTTCAGTTCCACCAACAGTGCTCAATGATGTTGAGCATTTCTATAAAATAAAAGGCTAATATGCAAATAGACCAAACGGAGGAACAACCAGTCACTATGACGTGCACTGACCACCAAGGGGCAGACGCTCAACACAGGAGCTGCCCCCTAGTGGGGAGTGTTGCTCAGCCAGAAGCCAGGCTCACAGCTGGCGAGTGCAGCGGCGGTGGTGGGAGCCTCTCTAGCCTCCACGGCAGTGCTAAGGATGTCTAACTGACAGTTTAGGCCCACTCCCCGTCAGTCGGACATCCCCCAAGGGCTCTCAGACTACGAGAGGGCACAGGCCGGGCTGAGGGACCCCCTGTCCCCCGCCCCCGAGTGCATGAATTTCATGCACTGGGCCTCTAGTCTTTTCATATGCATGTTGGCCATTTGTGTATCATCTTTGGAGAGAAGTCTAGTCAAGTCCATTGCCCATTTTTATGATATTTTAAAAATATGTTTTTAGCTCTGGCCGGTTTGGCTCAGTGGATAAAGTGTCAGCCTGCAGACTCAAGGGTCCCAGGTTCGATTCCAGTCAAGGGCATGTACCTTGGTTGCGGGCACATCCCCAGTAGGGGGTGTGCAAGAGGCAGTTAATGGATGTTTCTCTCTCATCGATGTTTCTAACTCTCTATCCCTCTCCCTTCTTCTCTGCAAAAAAAATCAATAAAATATATTTTAAAAAATATGTTTTTATTGATTTCAGAAAGGAAGGGAGATGAGAGACAGAGAGAGATATCTATCAGTGATGAGAGAGAATCATCAATTGGCTGCCTCCTGCATGCCCCCTACTGGGGAACGAGCCCACAACCCCTGCATGTGCCTGGACCAGAAATCAAACCATGTCCTCCTGCCTCATAAGTTGATGCGCAACCACTGAACCATACCAGCTGGGCCCTTTGCCCATTTTTAATTGGGTTGATTTTTGTTGTTGAGTTGTAGGAATCTATAATTGGTTTTGAGCATGGCTTTTTAATCCACAAGTACTTTAATTGTATTTTATCAAATATTTCTGTGTTGGGGATTGTAGAGCTTTCATGTTATTTCAGCTTATTGCACTGACTGCAAGTCCTGAGGAGTTCAGAAGAGCCAGGTATGTTTGCTTCTTTTCTTTCCTTACCACTGTAAAATTGGTGATTTTAAAATAATATGCTCACATGCAATTTAGAAAGAGTTTTAGTTCAGGCTACCTTCTTCTGAACAGTCACAATAACTTCTTGGTTTCTGTCTTTCTCAGTTTTGTCCCATTATTCCATTCTGGCACAGATCTCCTGGAATCATCTTTTAATGTGATCCCTTTGCTTAAAATACTTTATTGATAGTTTGATTTTCAATTTCCTTGGCAAGATTTATAAGACTTTTCATGATCTGGTCCAGACTGTCTTTGTAATAGCGTCTTCTACCTCTCTCTATTTATTCTCTTCAGATCCTGGAGCGAAATTACACTACTTGCAGTTTTTGCTGATTTTGTGTATGCTTTTTTAAATGCTTTTTTGTGTTTATTTTTTCTGCATTAATTAGAATTCTCTCCTTTCCTTCTCATCTTTATCCCATGATGAATTTCTTTTTACCTTTGCCCAGTTTTTAGCATATTTTTTTCAGACTTACCTGGATATTTACTCTTCCCTTGTGTCTTCCATTCACAAGGCACCATCTATTAAAGTGCTTTAAATTGTTTGATTTTTTTAAATTATAAAAGTAATACCTGTCTCATTGTAAAAAAATCAGACATTACAAAAATAAAAAGTAAGAGTCCTTCTGTTCTCTTTTGATCCTGCTCCTCAGTTCATAAGAATACATTAACTGGTGCTAATCCTTTCAGAATCATTCTCTCTGTCTGTGTCTGTGTGTGTGTGCTTGTAGCCACAAATTTAAATTACATAAGTAGGTTTTTGTTTTCTTTTATTACATAATGTCTACATCTCCATGTCTTCATGTGTCTGTACTACATATAGTATTACAGCTTCTCTTTTTTCACTGTATTCTGTATGGAGGATATGTCAGTGTACACAGATCATCTGGTTCTCTTTAACTGGTATGGTAATTCATTCCATTGTATGTATGTACCATAATTTAACCATCCCTTGCCAGAAGACATTTAGAGTTGTTTTTCAGTGTGTTTTTTTATTGCAAGCAGTACAGCAGGGGTTGTGTGTATATACCTTTGCATTCTTATGCAAATAATTCTTAATAGGAAAATTGCTGATCACAGAATATGCACCTTTAAAATGTCATAGATTGCATTTAATATTTCATTAGATACTGTCAAATAGCCCTCTGAGTCCCATTTCCCCCATCCATTATCAGTACTGGATATTACCAATCATTTAAATTTTTACCAATTGCAAAAACAAAATATCTGTTTTAATTGGCCTTTTTCTTTGATTCAAAGGATGTTTTCATAATTTTACTGTTTGTATTTATTATTCTGTGACTGGCCTGTTTATGTTATTTGCCTGTTTTTCTAGAGGATTATTATTTCCTTTCTTATTTATATGTGTTCTTTTTCTTTTATTTTTAAATTTATTTTTTTGTATGTGTTCTTTTTATATTGTGGTTATGAACCCCTGAACTGTTAGATATTGCATATAGCTTCTTCTAGTCTGACTTCTTTAATTTAATAAGCACTTATTACTAGATAGTAAAATTCTATCTCTAGTTCTATACTAAAGTTCCTTAGTATCCTGTTTGTCTCTACGGTCTCAGCATCTAGCAACTTGTAGTATAGATTAAATATTCTATAAATGATTTGCGATGAATGAATTATAAGACCTGACTCTTGTCTTCAAAGAATGTAAAGTCTAGCATCACATAAATTTGTCAAGACTTTAACAATAAGGAAGAAAAACAGCATTGTATCTAAATTAGCATATTCAATTAAGTATTGTAGAAAAACTTACCTTTGGCCTTAGCCTGTTTGGCTCAGCGGATAGAGAATCAGCCTGTGGACCAAAGGGTCCCCGAGTTCGATTCCGGTCAAAGGCACGCACCTTGGTTGCAGACTCCTCCCAGCCAGGGACCTGGTCAGGGCTTGTGCAGGAGGCAACCAATCAATGTGTTTCTCTCACATCGATGTTTCTGTCTGTCTTTCCCTCTCTTTTCCACTCTCCCTAAAAATCAATGGAAAAATATCCTCGGGTGAGGATTAACAAAAAAAATAAAGCTGGGCTGGCATGGCTCAGCCTATGAATCAGGAGGTCACGGTTCAATTCCCAGTTAGAGCACATGCCTGAGTACCTGGCTAGATCCCACGTGCAAGAGGCAACTGATCAATGATTCTCTCTCATCATTGATGTTTCTCTCTCTCTCTCCCTCTCCCTTCCTCTCTGAAGTCAATTATAAAAAAAATATTTAATAAATGAAATAAAATAAAAACTTACCTTTGAATAGCTTTTCTAAATTAGTGCTCATGAAACATCCTACTACTCACTTCCTTTTTTCATTGACTTCTGTACTGAAAGATGAATTCTTTTCTATTAGCTTAAAAGTGAAATCTGTAAAATCATAATGGAAATACTCTTTTTTTTTTTTTTAAACAAGTTGCTGAGTTTAGTTCATGTAGTGATGTGTTTTTCTTATACCCAATTTCAATTAGCCCTTGAATCCTAATTTTTGTTTTCTTGCCATTTCAGGTAAGACCATGAATTATGGCATTTCTTAAATGAAGCATTCAGGACTGAAGTGACAGTCATAACAGATAGAAAATAAGTGATTTTTAAGTTATGTCTATTAATTTGACTATAGATATATATATTTACCTCCTTAGTAATGCCCGAAGTCTTTATGGGAAGCAGAAAAGCAAGCAACTACATTTCTTGTGCTCACCTAAACATTACTGGAAGATAAGCCACATCAGTCTACAAAGAGGTTTTCATACAAACAAAATAAGATGTAAATGGACCAAAAGTGAAGCGCATTCTTGCAGTAAGCACTGTTACTCTCCAAGCGACAATGGGTTACATGGAATTTTGAAACTTAGCACTTCTGCTCCCAAAGGACTTACAAAAGTGAGCATTCGTATGTCCCGTATAAAAAGTACTTTGAACTCTGTTTCAAAGGCTGTTTTTGGAAATCAGAATGAAATGATCTCACGTTTAGCTCAATTTAAGCCAAGTTCTGAAATATTAAGAAAAGTATCAGATGGTGGTTGGTTAAAACAGAAAAACGTTAAACAAACCATCAAATCTCTGAAAAACTATAGTGACAAATCAGAAAAGAGTTCTGTTTTAGAAAAGCAAAGTCACGTTATAGATAAAGATAAAGATAGTGGCAAACAAAGTCCTTTACCTTATACAAATAGTATAACCACGAAATTCGGAGAGTCGTTCTATTTTTTATCCAATCATATTAATTCATACTTCAAACGTGTCGAGAAAATGTCTCAAAAAAAGGAAAACAAAGATTTCCAGGACAAGTCAAAACTTGAAGATAAAAAGGGTGAAGAAGGGAAATCCACATCTGCAACTCCTGGTATGCTGACTGACAAGAAGCGAGGCTCAGAATCCTCTTCAGATACTGTGGACAAGTCCAAAAGTCCCAGTGGGACGCCTGAGGTCCTTCCAGTTTCTACTAAAAAAAGTATTGCCAATTTTCTTTCTTATCCTACTGAAGGCGTACAAGCTTTAGTAGGTGGATATATTGGTGGACTTGTCCCCAAATTCAAGTATGATTCAAAGAGTCAGTCAGAAGAACAGGAAGAAGCCACCAAGGCTGAGCAGGCTGACGGCGACGATAAAAATGCACTGGAGAAAAAGCATTTAATTCTTCAGAGAGAAAAGGCAAGTTGTTATTCATGGTGGTTTTAAGTTTTAATTTTTGTCAAATTGATGTTTTATTTTCTAATAGGACCTTAGAAACTTTAACCATTTGTTAGTACTACTAGAGCAGTTTCATTTTATAATCATATATATTTAAATATGTCTCTGTAGATTATAGCAAGAGTGAGTATTGATAACAGAACCCGGGCATTAGTTCAGGCATTAAGAAGAACAACTGACCCAAAACTCTGCATTAATAGGATTGAAGAACTGACTTTTCATCTTCTAGAATTTCCTGAAGGAAAAGGAGTGGCTGTCAAGGTAATTTTAATTTATTTACTCTGGTTTTGTTTTGGAATAAAAATACTAATAAACCTTCTAATTATTTATTTAAATATTTTTGTGGTTTTTATCATACATTTGATCTGTAATATCCAGTAATTGCCCCATTTTTTCTATGATATACGTAATTCTAAATGCTCCCTTTTATATAAATTATGCTATTGGTACTGATATCTATACTTTGAGATTAAACATTTTAAAATGGGAGATAAATCTCAGTGTGTTAGCTTCTCTTTGCCTCAGTTTTGTCAAATATAAAATAGTCAAAAGAATTTATGCCCATTTATTAAATAGTCTGTTTTCATAGAAGTACTATAAAATATGAATGCTGTGTCTGGGCTGAGTCTCTGTACATCTGCACTACTAGAATTATTTGTAATATTTAACAAACAATTTGAAAACATAGTGAATAGATGATGTTGACATTTCATTGGAGATCTGTAGTGCTTATTTTTAACTTGCCATTCAGAAAATAGTATGTATTTCTTAGAGTTCTGAAAGCTAGAAGTTCAAGATCAGGGTGCTAGCATGATCACCTGGTGAGGACCCTCCTCCTGGTTAATAGCTGGTGCCTTCTCACTGTGTCCTTGTGTCCTGGAAGGGGCAAGGGATCTCTGTGAGACCTCGTTTATAAGGGCACTAATCCCATTCATGAGAGCTCCGCTCTCATAACCTGAGCACCTCCCAAAGGCTCCACCTCCTAATAATGCCATCCTTGGGGATAAGGATTTCAACATATGAATTTTAAGAGGACATAAATAATCAGATTTCTTTGGTCTTACACATTCAGTGTCATTGTCTTACACATTTTTCATTTGATTTTTAAAACATTAATTGCTATGTCTATGGTGTTTGGGGATGGTAATTTTGTTGTTACTTTAATTTATTTTATGTATTTGTTACTGATTTCAGAGAGAGGAAGGGAGAGGGAGAGAGAGATAGAAACATCAACGAAGAAAGAAAATCATCCATCAGCTGCCTCCTACATGCCCCCTTCTGGGGAAAGAGTCCAAAACCCAGGCATGTGCCCTGACCCAGAATAGAACTGTGACCTCCTGGTTTATGGGTCGAGGCTCAAGCACTGAGCCACACCGATCAGGCTGTTATTTATTTTAATATATTTTGTTGGTAGTTATATCAGGATCAGCTCTTGGTCTTTGATCATTTGGTACTGGTTTCACATCCCATATATTTTTCTGGATGCTGGACTGTGAATTTAAAAAAATTGCTTAGGATCTAGATTATATCCAGTGATTTCTTTTTCCAGAGACAGTTTACTTATTCCTCTGCTTGAAGCATAAAGTGGGGGTACTGATGACCTCAATTGAATTTGGGTCAGAGCTGGGTCAAGGCTGCATCACAATTTGGTGAAACCTCTAGTTTGCCCTCTTTTTAGGGTGTATTTCTCTAGGGCTTGCAGCTGAGAGCCCGATGTGTTCACTATTACTACCCTCCTAAAATCTCGAGTACAAAAAATTGTACTCTCATCTCCAGAGTTTTTCAGCTTTAACTTCCCATGACACATAATGAAAGAATTCACCTTAAGGTGAAACCAGCTTTGTGGTTGAGGCCCTCAAGTCCTCAGTTTTGTGGCTCCAAACCTGCGCGACTCTAAAAGATGGACTGTTTCTTTGTCCTCCATTATGGCCCTCTTTTTGAACCAAACCCAGTTTTTCAATCTTTAGTTTCTTCTCCAACTCAGCAAATGCTTCAAGGGAAAACAAGCTGTAGTTTATGAACTCACTTTCCAGCAATTATTCCTTCTCCAGAATCTTAGCCCCTCCTGTTCTTATTGCTTCTGCAGCTCTTCAGTACATTTAAACAGATGACTTTTTTTTTTTAATCAAACTTTTTAGTTCTTACAAAGAGACTGTTCTATCCTAACTGGATTGGAAATTAACATAGTCATGCTCCACCATTGCTCAGGTTCCTCTAGTGCAGTGGTCGGCAAACTGCGGCTCGCGAGCCACATGCGGCTCTTTGGCCCTTGAGTGTGGCTCTTCCACAAAATACCGACTTCTGCGCATGGGCCACGAAGTTTCAATCGCACTGTACATGCGCGCCCGCACGTGGTATTTTGTGGAAGAGCCACACTCAAGGGGCCAAAGAGCCGCGTGTGGCTCGCGAGCCGCAGTTTGCTGACCACTGCTCTAGTGGGGCCTTTAAGCCAGAATAAATAAAGCAAAAAAATTAGAACAATAGTATGTATCTTAGATATGATTTATTATAAAAAAGAAACAAAATGAATGCTACATTGGGAAGTGATTTGATTTACTGGAGGTTACACAGCACAAGTGTAGCTGCCACTCAACTTATTCCTTTAAACTTTAAATCTGGGGTACTGACCAGGTAAGATGCTTCAGTGCACAGAACCTAGAGCAGGGGTCCTCAAACTACGGCCCGCAGGCCACATGCGGCCCGCCGAAAACACTTATCCGGCCCGCCGGGTGTTTTTGCCACCGCTGTGTGCATAGGAATTTGTTCATAGTTTTTTTTTTAAACTATAGTCCGGCCCTCCAACGGTCTGAGGGACAGTGAACTGGCCCCCTGTTTAAAAAGTTTGAGGACCCCTGACCTAGAGCGTCTTTGAGAAACTCAACATAGCACCCTAGGATTTAAGTTCTTGCCTCTGATCAACAGTATGAAGTTGAATGCTTAAAATCTTGAATTCCCAGGTTTGTTTAAGCTAATTTTTTAATTGTAATGGTCAGCTTTTGCCTTCTACCTTAATTTTATTTATATATTTCATTGTGAGGTACCCTTGTGTCCCATGTGCAGTGTACACGAGATTTTTTCTTTTAATAGCAAGTTTAATAATTACTATGAAGCAGTTTCATCTTAACTTTGGAATTTAGACAAAATATTGTATAAAATTTATAATAACCTTTTCTTGTAACATTAATAGTTTATAAATTTGTGTTAAGCAAATTACATTTTCTCTAATTCTTAAGCATTCCATTTTTTAAAAGAAATATTTGGATATAGGTTAATTTTTTACCTAGATATTAGGACAGATATATTCTAGATAGTAATTGACATTAAAATGTCAAAAATTAATGTATCATTTAAGATTACTTAGAAAATAATAAACACTTGCACCTTGATTGTGGAGGTCTACACATGTTGGTTAAAAATAGTCATACATTTTCACATTTGATTTCACAAAAGCAACAAAAAGTCTTTTTTTCTCAATCCAGGAGAAAATTATTCCATATTTATTACGATTGCGACAAATTAAGGATGAAACTCTTCAGGCTGCAGTTAGAGAAATTTTGGCCTTAATTGGCTATGTGGATCCAGTGAAAGGAAGAGGAATCCGAATTCTCACAATTGATGGTGGAGGAACAAGGTAAGAATAGAAAATTGATTTTTAAAAACTATAGCTCCAACCTGGCTGTTGTTGCTCACTGGTTAGAGCGTTGGCCTGTGCACCAAAGGGTCAGGGGTCAATGCCTGGTCAAGGTCATGTACCTAGGTTGCAGGTTCAATCCCTGGCCCTGGTCAGGGTGAGTGTGGGAAGCAACTAGTCGATGTGTCCCTCTCACATTGATGTTTCCCTCTCTGTCCCCCTTCTACTCTCTGAAATTCAATGGGAAAAAAAATCCTCATTTGAGGATCAACAAAAAAATAACACAAAAAAACTATAGTTACAATTCAGTCATAGTAATTTTTTTAAACTAATTTGGTATAATTATATCATTACAAAATCAAATTTTTTAAATAAAAGATGAAATAGTTTTTTTTTAATTTACTTCTTTATCAATCTCAGAGCTTCTTTAACATATCTGAATTTCTTTAACCTAGTATTTATATTTTTTTGGTCTTTTCAGACATTTTGGGTAGTTTAGGACAGTTTATTAACCAAGATTCTCTTAAAATCTTGGCAGTGTTTTATAATGTTTGCTTTCTTATATTTGTCTTACCCATATGTCAACTAGTCGTTTAGTAAAGTAATGTTTATAAAAGAATTTTTTAAAAATATATTTTTATTGATTTCAGAGAGGAAGGGAGAGATAAAAACATCAATGATGAAAAAGAATCATTGAACGGCTCCCTCCTGCATGCCCACATTGGGGATCCAGCCTGCAACATATACCTTGACCGGGAATAGAAGCGTGACCTCCTGCCTGGTTCATTGGTTGACGCTCAGTCACTGAGCGACACCACTGGGCTAAATATAGCATTTTTAAATAGTTTCTCCTCATTATACAAGTAAAACTTGGGAGAAAAATATATAAACAAATCATAGCTCAGAATTTCAAGATTATTTTTAATATTTTTATTTCTTCAAATATTTTTATATGATATATACGTTTTATTTCATTTTTATAAGTAATGGAGGTCACGTTATTAAATATATTTTTCTTCAGCATTATCTTTAATTCTTCATGTCTCACCCTGAATTCATAATGTGTATCTCTTATAAGCCATCTTATGTACTCATATTACTCTTCAAGTCCACATTACTTCTTGCAATTAAAAAAAAAAATCAGCATTTTTGGTTTTTTACTTGAATCTTACAATATTTTCTGGTGACTTCCTTTTCACAGTATCAAAGCACAGTTTGGCACTCCAGATTTTATTTTGTGGTGTCTGGCTACCATTGTGTTCCAGGACTTCTCTACCTCACACCTTGTGTTGGGATTATAATGCTTAATTATTTCTGTATATTCTCCTAGTATTAAGAATTATCTGCATTCTAGAGAGCATTGTGCTAAGTGAAATAAATCAGACAAAGACAAATACCATATGATTTCAATTACATGTGGAATCTAAAAAACACAATGAACACACAAAACAAGCTGATGGTTGCTGAATGGGAGGTGGTTAGGGGATGGGTGAAAAGGTAAAAGGATTTACAAGCACAAATTGGTAGTTACAAAACAGTCACAGGGATGTACAATACAGCATAGGAAATACAGTAAAAAATATTGTAATAACTGTGGTGTCAGGCAGGTTACCAGATTTATCAGGGTGAGCACTTTGTAAGTTACATAATATCTAATCACTGTTTTTACACAGGACACTAACATAATATTGTACATCAACTATAATTGAAGAATAAAATTTTTTAAAATAAAAAAAATTATCAACTTGTTACATTCACCCTGAATTTGCCTACACTTCCTAGACTATTTCATCTTTCATATTCATTATGAAGCTATTTGCCACCTTTGGCAAGAATCCAGAAATGAATAAAGTCAGTAGCATAAATTAATACATCCTTAATGTGGAGTATTGTCCTAATATTGTTAAGTTTTAAAAAATGAATAAAAGCTTAAAAAATAAGACAAAACATATAAAACAAAGCCATATAGAAGCATCAGTGACCAGCTACATTGGTGAGAGAAGAAACCAATATATGGCCTCCCAAACTGGTGAGTGGAGGCTTTAAGTATTTTCCCAGTTGGGTATATATTTTTAATCTTACATTGGCATATCTTTGTAGTATAGATACTAGTATAAATTTAAAGACGTGCAGCTATAGCACAGGTTTTGTACCATTACTTAGCTATTGGATATTCAGCCCTGGCTAGTGTGGCTCAGTTGGTTGGAGCATCCTCCCAAACACGAAATGGTGGTGGGTTTTGATTCCTGGTCAGGGCACATGCCTAAGTTTCAGGTTCAATCCCCGGTCCAAGCGTGTGTGGGAGGCAACCAGTCAATGTTTCTCTCTCACATCAATGTTTTTTCTCTCTCTCCCTTCCTCTTGCAAAGTCAATAAAAGCATATCCTCGGGTGAGGATTTAAAAAAAAAAAAGGAAATATCAGATATTCAAAAGTTACCTTAAAAACTTAAGCAACTTTTACTGATGCTAAATTATATTACTAGTTTTCAAGTTTGCATATAAGCTAGAAATGCCATTTTTAGGATTGTTTTGTTCAATAACTTAGCTTTCCTTGAAACATGAATTTTCACTTTGTCTTTATCTTTTCTGTAGGGGCTTGGTTGCTCTTCAGACACTGAGAAAATTAGTTGAGCTTACTCAGAAGCCAGTTCACCAGCTGTTTGATTACATCTGTGGTGTAAGCACAGGTAATTATCATTATGGGAATGCTACATCCCCAGCAGTGCATTAAGAAAAAGAACATTAAGCACTTATATTCAAGATCATTCTTTGAAATAATGGGTATTAATTTCATGTTTTGACGAATAATCCTTTGGTTTACCTAATTAACTTTTAAAAATATTTATTGGGAATAAATTAACATTAAGAGAATAGTTTGTACTGCGTTGTCTAATATTTTTTAAAAAGCCATAGTGACCAGTTATGAGTTATGAATTATTGCCTTATGGTATAGTCACCTTCAGTGATGAAATGTAAGGAAAGTAGGTACTTAAGTTGTACTTGAACCAATAGAATATTAAAGATGGATAAGATTGTACTTAGTTGTGAGAGGTGTCCCTCTGTGAGGCACTATTCTTAGCAGGTGGGTGCTCATGAAAGAGAATTTTAAGTCACAGGGATTTACTCATGGCATAGAATATCAGTTTATGAAATATGTACATTTCTGTTTTAACCACAATATATCTTTTCCATTGTTTTCTAGTTTATGTTAAACTTAATTTATAATACAGTACTTTTTTCCATTTTGTATATTCTAATGTAGAAATTTTGTTTCATAATTTCTGAAAAGTTAATAAATTTATACTTAATTCAAGGGTAACGTACTTACCAGTTCGATAAAATTCAGTTTTTTAAATGTCTGCTCATCTTCATAGTAGTTCTGCTTAAGAGGAAAGGAACTTAAATTTTTGGCAAGTTATTTCTTATGTTAATTACAACTTTTCCACAAATTGAAAAATAGCAATTTCTATTATATACTTATGCCATACAGTGCATGCTATCTTACCTTTATTAGAATAAGACTTTTACTGTAATAAAACATATAAAATATTTAAAATACATTATGATAATAATTTTCGGGGGGTTTTTTGTTTTGTTTTGTGTTTTTTCTTTCTTTGCAATCTCAAAGTAAGCAGTGATGCTATACAGGTCTTTGCTTTGCCCCACCCTCTTCCCATTCCCTTAACCTTTCTCCAGTTTTTTGTTAGTTCAGGAGTAGGATAATTATGTACACTAGGTGGCAGTGTGTCCTACCAATTGCAGCTAGGATATGAAATCTGCTGTTTAAAAGGACATCCCAGAGACCTAATTTCTTTAATTACATTGGTTCCCAGGACCAATCTGAAGAAGCAGTTTTTTAATGAATTGGTAAATTGTTAAGTATACTGTATTCTGTGACCAAAACTAAGGAATTTATTAAGGTTAGAAAGGATATTCTCTACCACAACATCTTAATTATATATCTTAATTAATGTAATGTAAAATAACACATTTTTATATGTTTTTAAATTGTCATTATCATCATTGGCTGCCATTTATGTATCCTTACTGAGGCCTAGTAAATAAATCCCTTTACATCTGTTATCCTAATATAAGAACTTTATAAATTTTAGTTGTTGTAATTACCCTTATTTTTTAGATGAAAAAAATAGGACTCTGATAGGTTAAGTAGTTTGTCCCAGGTGACACAGTTTGAAAGTATCAAAGGCAGAGTTTTAACCAAGTCTGTGATTCAAAATATCTTATAGTATTATATCAACACTGACAAAAACAAAAGATTTTTTCTTTCAGGTGCTATATTAGCATTCATGCTGGGATTCTTTCATATGCCCCTGGATGAATGTGAAGAACTTTATCGAAAATTAGGAACAGATGTGTTTTCACAAAATGTCATTGTTGGGACAGTCAAAATGAGTTGGAGCCATGCATTTTATGACAGTCAAACATGGGAAAATATTCTTAAGTAAGTTATAATTATTCTTTTTAAAAAACATTTTGATGATCTAGGTAACATTTGCATATTAATTTGAAAAAATGCTGAAAAATATGAAATTAAATTATTGATCCTACTAGTTAGATATAATCACTCTTAATATTTTGGTGAATCTGTTCTAGTCACTATTTTCTTGGGTTCATGCATGTGAGATTTTCATGTAAAAGTTGCAATTGCCTTTTTAAAATTTGAGACTATATTGTATATATACCATGTTTTGCATCCTATTGTTTTTACTTACCACATTAGTCTTTCTCCAGAGTCATTAACAGGTATTCTTTTAAAATATTAATTTTTAAACATTTTTTTCCTAAAACACAACAAAGCATTATACTCACTTTTCAAAAATAAAAGCCCCAGTGCAAAAGTACTTATCAAGCCTCCATTTTATTTATTTATTTATTTAAATTCAAAGTGAATTGACAGAAATACACCATAAATTCTTTTGGACACCAAAATTGTTACCTGGTAAACCGGCGTTTTGTAACAAAGTACAGAAAGCTTGGTAATATTAAATCACAGAGAACTAGAGAAAAATACTATGGCAAACTATAATGGACATGATATCCATAAAAAATTTTCCCCGTCCTTTTTGTAATGCACAGTACAACTGCTACATGGCAAACAAGTGTAGCATAGAAGTAAAAGCAAAAACAGACAAACCATAGAAAGAAAGCCACAAGTCTAAAATGGTTAGTTAACAGTTCAAACTCCATAATCAAATCTATCATTGGGTTCATTAGAACAAATCCTCCTACACTTTGCTGTGTATGATTCAACTTTTACCTTACATGAACCAAGTTTAAAATTAGTAGTAGACATTGTAAAAATTAAAAGCTTTTGCTAATGGTATGCCTGCTGATGTTCAGTTGACCAAAGCCACTCTAACTCAGGGTTATGTGGAAAGGAACTATATACAGGGATATAGATATCGGGAAGTGTGATTCATTGGGGAGCATTATTATTATAATCTGCCACACCTACTCTCTGGACTTTTTCTTTTTTTCTCTCATTATTTATTTTTATCGGTGTTTTCTGTGATTATTTTATTTAAGGGACATTTTTAGTTATAGCATCAGTAAAATCTAGAAATGTTGAAACATTTTTTGTGTTTTATCTCTGTGAAATAAACAATGTTCCTGACTTTATTTTTGAATTTATATTTATAACTTAATTCACTAAGCATTTCAGTTCAGTTAATAAATCAAGGTCTAGGGGACCCTTCCCCCTCCCTACTTGGGAGTCCATTCTGTGGGACTCTTCCCTCTCCCCACGTGGGAGTCTGTACTTGTTCTTCAATAAATCTCCACCTTTGCTATAAAAAAAATAAAAATAAAAAAATAAATCAAGGTCTAAACAAAAAGCAAATGCGAATTTTGCTTAAACTGTGAAAGCTGCTTCTAGATTTCTATGAAAAGATAAAGTGAAATACAGTGGGGCCCTGACTTACGAGTTTAATTCGTTCCGTGACGGAACTCGTAACTCAAATTACTCATATGTCAAATCAAAAAGTGAACGAGTGAGACACGTGATGCTGGGCTGAATGTTGTGGCGTTCACTGTGACATTCACTATGCCAACTAGCGGTGGGGTATCTGAAGCTGGCTCGTAACCCGAATTTTAGCTTACAACTCAAAGCAAAAAATCGGCCGAGAGACGGCTTGTATCTCGAAAAACTCGTTAGTCAGGACACTCGTAAGTCAAGGCCCCACTGTATCTATAGAAGGATAAAATTACATTGATCTTCATGCAGAAGATCATAGGTCAAGTTGAGAAAGACAAAGATCTTGTCCGTTTTAGAAAGTATTTTACTTTGATATTTTTAAAAGATTGTGAAGGGTAGGTCACTACCTAGTTTGTAAATACTACCCTTAGGTGAATTCACTAACATTCTAGTTGAAAAATATGAGTATCTTTTGAGAAAAATGTATTTGTCTTATGGAGGCAGGTTGGTAAAAAACGTAGTTTTTATATTCAACTAGAGGCCCGGTACACAAAATTCACGTGTGGGTACGGTCCCTAGGCCTGGCCTGCAGTCAGGGCCATCTTCCCCAGCTTCCTGCAGTTGGAATCACCCCTCTCCCCCATCCACCCCTGGTTTCCCCATCACCATTAGGAGATAGGTGCCTGACGGCCGGGGGAAGGGACCGAGAGGTAGGCTGTTCCCGCCCGCTCCCTGGCCCTGCCCCTGCTTCAGGTGGCCATCAGGTGATCGGAGCCTGCTGGCTGGGGAAAGGGACCAAGAGATGGTCAGTGAGCCTCATAGTGACTGGTCCAGCGGTCATTCTGGTCATTCTGCTGTTAGGGTCAATTTGCATATTACCCTTTTATTATATAGGATACAAGGGGAAAACATAATTTTTAAGTCAGGAAATAATCTGCACTGAAATAAAATTCCCCTATAATGAACTTGTAAAAATTGCTGCCCGAAGCACAATTTCTGTAATGTTGCAGTAATTCAAATGCCAACTCAGATGACTTAACAAATATTTTTTGTGGGGTGACATTGACTCTGTATTGCTAATACAAGTTTAAAGGCTGACTGTCCTGATCTGGATTTTGGACTACTCTGTAACCAGCCTACCCATTCTACAGTCCAGTCTCAGCACAGCAGCTTTATTCTGTCAGGAGGACTCTGAAAACAACAAATTGATTCTGCCTCTGTGCCTTTCCCCTCTTAGGTCCTGACTTTGAATGTGTTACTTGCCATGTTTTGGAGTCCTTTTTAAGCTACACCTCCATGCATCTTTCCCAGATGCTACAGTAGATACTTGTAGTTTGAGTAATAAATTAATAAATACTAACCACATATTGTTTCATATACATTAATTGGATGATAAGCCTCCTAGAGGAGATTCATATACTTTTTTTTTAATTTGGTTCCTCATAGCACTTCGATAAAGCCATGAGCAAACAGTGATTGCATAGCATATATTCCCTAATGTTAGGAGATAATTTTGATATAATTTATTTCTTCTCCTTTAATAAAGGGATAAAATGGGTTCTTCACTAATGATTGAAACAGCAAGAGACCCCACATGTCCTAAGGTAAGTTTCAAGTATATAATACCTCGTTGGAATTGAAGGTTAGGTGAAAATAGTTACGCTGAAGACCTTTTACTAAAGGAAAAATTTCTTAGGAACCTCTTTTTAAGGATTATATTGTTCCTTATATATTGAGTAATTCTCTGAAGATGTGGGATGTGATCATTAGACCTTTTCTTTATATAGTAAAAGTACAACAAAAGTTTAAGAACATGAAAAACTGAGACTAAAGATAAGGAAGACTTATCATAAGGGTTAATCAAATCCAGTGACTTAAGAAAAATTGTGTCATTTTCTCTCCTAGATTTTTAAAAAGAAATATATATATGTATCTTAGATATATATTATATACAAATGAAATCCCAATTTTCAAAATGTAGTTGTTACTAGAATAAGTCTCAGCATGGCTTCTCTTTTGATTTTGTTTGAAACACAGTGATCTGAGTATTGCTTAAGTTCCATGTTCTTTGATAATACTTACTTGATTAAAGAGTAGGATTTCTGCACCTAGGAATTCCATGCAGTTTGTATTTATTTTTGGATAACAAGCTGAAACCATGAAAAATCAAATACAGCTCCCTCTAGTGCTCTTTCACTCTTGCTTATTTATATTTTCTTTCATACTACTAAGTAGTATTTAATTTTTTCAAATTCCAAATATTGCTGGTTACAATGGATATTATTCACTTTTTAATTTACTAGGTAGCTGCAGTAAGTACCATAGTAAACAGAGGGGTCATACCAAAAGCTTTTGTGTTCAGAAACTATGGTCATTTTCCTGGAATCAACTCTCACTATTTGGGAGGCTGTCAGTACAAAATGTGGCAGGCCATTAGAGCCTCGTCGGCTGCCCCCGGCTACTTTGCAGAGTATGCATTGGGAAGTGATCTTCATCAGGTAAGTTGAGTCTATGGCCTATCTTGTAAACCTTTACATGACTAAAAGGAATTAGCACTTACTGAATGTCACTGACCTTATAGAGGCATCAACCGAGGAGACTTTCTTCTTTATGTCTCCGTGTGGCAGAAGATGTGCAGTAGAAGCTATTTTTAATTGTTGGTTTTTCTTTAACAAGCTGCCTGGCTTGAAGAGCATATTTTAGGAAAGATTTTTTTTTTTTTTTTCAGGATTTCATATAAAGTGATTGACATAGCTAATTATGATAGTTTTATTGTTAGAAAAAATGAAGTAGTACATCTGATTGGCTTTCTAAGTGTGGTAAAAATCACAAATGAAGCCCATCCCTGGAAATGCAGAATCCAATCTGTTTGACAGTTTGGGTGATTTTTTAAAATAACTTTTGTTTCAGTTATCATTGACATATATTAGTTTCAGGCGTAAAAGTAATTTAGTAATTTATATATAGACAACTACATAATTTACAAAATGATACCCTGATAAGTCTAAAATCCATTTGACACCATACATGGTCATGTAATATTATTGACTCTATTCCCTACGCTATACCTTACACTTAGTGGTCATATTTTGAAAGAGAGGATATAATAATATATTAATAAACACTTAAATTAGCTATGTTCCAGACACTTATGTAGTTCTTTGCATGTATTATCTCATTTAACCATCACTGCTTATGAAATAGAGTTAGTTCCATTTTACAAATTAAAAATTTGTATCTTAATAAAGGGTAAGTATCAACTAGGATCACAACCGTTAAATGACAAGATGCTTTCAGTAATTATACTGTTTTAAAATTTAGGACTAAATGATATATAAAGTTGAATATTATTTCTGTTTCTCATAATTATTTTTCTATTATATAGACTCATTTACTTTTAAATTTTTTTCTTTGTTAAGTTTTTCCCACTATGGAAATTTTAACTCATAACTTATACTAAGTATTAAGGCAATAAAAGTTTTGAGCTGATACTTCTGAAATATATATATTTTTATATATGCTTAATTTTTTATATGATATCCCACTTAATATTAGTCTCATTTGATCCAGTCTGTAGCCTTTCCTCTTTAGTCACTGATGTATGGTATGTTTTCTTTATTTGTTATTCAGATATATGTTAAGAAAAACACTAATATTTTGAAAGAATTTTCAGGTGTTATTCAAAATATCATACATAAATTATATAGTAACTATATAATTTTAATTTATATGTGTTAATGTTACAGCATTTTTATCAATTTTATCTTTTCCTATATTTTTATATTAGCTAAGTATATTTTAAAATGTTACTGTCAGCTATCTCACTTTCTATCTTTGTACTTAAGAGATTACAGTAGAATTTCTTTTGTCTTTGGAGTAAATTCAGACTTTTTTTGTCAAACCAGTCATTGTTGATTATGTAAGACACCCTTCTCGAATCCTTTCTCTTTTTTCTTTTACCCCCACTCAGGACAAAAGGTGCTAGCTATAGAGGTTTTCTCACATTGATTTCAGGCCTTATTGGTCAAAATAAAGTTTTTATTTTAATACTAAGGGCCCGGTGCACGAATTCATGCACCTTGAAAGGAACTGTGGGCCGCAAGGCTGCAATGAGCACAGGGGCAGGTCTCGGGCCATTCACCACGCGCCCGCCCAGCCCCGCCTGCTGTGGCCCTTGGTCCCCTCTCTACCAGCAGCCCTGCTCCCACCGCCACCAGCACCAGCCCCAATCACTCTGCACCATCAGCAGGTGCAAGCGGGGCTGGCTCCATCAGCAGGGGCAATTGGGGCTGGCAGCTGCCACTCACACCCGCTGATGGCACCAAGCAATCAGAACCAGCAGCTGCTGCTGCACCCATTCGCCCCTCAGGAGCAGGGGGCAGTGGAGAAGCCCTCAGGGGCATTTGGGGCTGGCAGCTGCTACTCGCACCCGCTGATGGAGCTGAGTGATCAGGACCAGCTCCAGGTGCCGGCTGCGGGTGTGAGCGGGGCTGTCACCGGCAGCAGGTGCAAGAGGCAGCTGCCAACCTGATCGCCCCTCAGGAGCCAGGGGGAGGTGGAGAACCCCTGAGGGGCATTCAGGGCTGGCAGCAGGTGCGAGTGCTGGGCGGGACCACGGCACACGGGAGCAAAGAATTTTCAGTAACCACCAGAGGCTCACCCCGATGACAGCAACCAGTGCCCTGCCTTGGTCTGGTGCCCTGGCCTACCTGCCCCACCATCCCACTGTGGCCAACACCTGCCATGTTCCGCACGCACCCTCTGGTGGTCAGCGCACATCATAGCAAGTGGTTCGGTTGTTCCACCGTTTGGTCTTTTTGCATATTAGGGTTTTATATATATAGATGTAGCTTGTTTTTTTTGTTTGTTTGTTTGTTTTTTTATAGCAAAGATGGAAATTTATTAAAGAACAAGTACAGACTCCACATAGGGAGGGGGAAAGGATCCCCAACTTGCTCTTTTTAACAACTGTTTCTCCACATTCTTGCCATGTCATAAATGAGAAGTAACAGCGTATTCAAAATGTAATAGTTAAGTCTTACAACTTTAAAATGATTGTCATGCTACAGAATTGCTGTTATGACAAATATCAGTGAAAGTCTCAAATGGTAAATCAGTGCATTTCAGGGCCATATGTTTGTTCCCAGACTTCAAAAGAAGTGACCTAATTTGCTTTCTATCTAAGAAGTAGTAGTTCTAAAGTTTAATTCAACCTTGTAGAATACACATAATAAACCAAAGTAATTTAGTAGTTCTTTTTCCATTTCAGATAGATCAGCGGTTCTCAACCTGTGGGTCGCCAATCTGTGGGTTGCAACCCCTTTGGGGGTCGAACGACCCTTTCACAGGGGTCGCCTAAGACCATCGGAAAACACATATATAATTACATATTGTTTTTGTGATTACTCACTATGCTTTAATTATGTTCAATGTGTAACAATGAAAATACATACTGCATATCAGATATTTACATTACGATTCATAACAGTAGCAAAATTACAGTTATGAAGTAGCAATGAAAATAATTTTATGGTTGGGGGTCACCACAACATGAGGAACTGTATTAAAGGGTCGCGGCATTAGGAAGGTTGAGAACCACTGAGATAGATCAATGTTATTTCTTTTCATGCTTAGCCATTTTTGTATTGATGCCCATAATCTTTGAATTTAGGTTGAAGTAACTTGTATAAATTTTATGTAAAGCACATGACTACGTGTACAAAGAATATGTTTTCATGTAAAACATTCACTTTACTTTAGAAAGATTGGCACATCGAATTTAATAAGAATATTCAAATGGAATCTAGAGTATAAACAAACCTTAAGTACATATTTTTTACTGCATATTCTCTTCCAGTATTTGAGGAAGAAATGGGGTATTTTTTTCTTCAAAAAACACTGTGTAAGGTTGATTAGCATATTCTAAGGTGTGAATGATCTTGGTTGCTTAAACAAAGAAAACATTCAAGCAAGTTTCTTTCCAATCTTTCAGTAGTTGCCAAGAAGTTTAAAACTAAAATGTGGAACTTACAATCTTCTTATTTGATAAGTTCTTAGAATATTCAGTTATTTTCATTCTCATTTTTAAAACCCCTTTTGACTGTCATGTGTGACATGTGTTTTAATGTAAATTACTTTATACCCTTTCTGGAATTAGGAGAGTGTTATAGATTAATATTCTGTGTAAGCAGTTATTGCAAGTAGGACTATAATTAAGAAGTATGAGAGGTGTGTTTTGGAAGAGCTGTGTGTGGAAAAGTAGCCCCAATGCCGAAGGAGCTGAGAGATCAAAGAACAAGGCAGATAAGTCCAGCCTTGTACGGTAAAGAGTTTAATAGGGAACCTCTGTACAGAAACACAGTCCTGGCAGTAACAAGACGAAATGGATCCCCTCAGATCATGTGCTTATAGCTCTGACACAATGAGAATGTGTGGATGAGCAAAGGTATATGGTGCTGGGAAGTTCTGGTGCCAGAGACAGACAACAAGTTACGAGATCGATAACACTGAGGGCAGCTGGTCCTGGAGAGAACTGAAATCCTGTGATCAGCCAGAGCTCTGTGTACATATTCCAGCACTCACCTGGGCCTATGGAAATGCTAGTCCAGCTTCCACCAGCATCGAGGGGAGACAAGCCACGCTCCCCTTTGATAACAGGACCTTCATTTAAAATATGTGTTGCATTATTGAATGACAATTTAAGGTTATATTTCTCTTCCTATTATTGGTTAAGACATTTCAAATTTCTTTTTCAATATACTACTATAGAATTCAGTAATGTCTTATCTTCCAGTAGAAATGGATTGTTTTCTACTCAATATGTTAGTATTATTTCAGTTAGGTTCTTAATAGAATAAATGACTCTTGGGCCATATTTTCAAGAATAAGTGGGGGTTAGTTGAGTAAAGAAGGAGGCCAGGGAAAGTGTGTTTTGAGATGACAACATGAGCAACGGCATGAAGGCCAGAGAAGGTGGCTCATTCAGAAAACTGCAAATAATTCACAAATGGCTACATTATGGGAGTAGAAGATGACCAATTCTGTGAAACTTCAAAATGCAAAATCTTAAATTAATAGGTAAAAGTTACAGAACTTGTATGCATGCATATAAGCATAACCAATGGACACAAGCCACTGGGGGGTAGGGGTGGCTGGGGGAATGTCGGGGGGAGGGGTGGGGCGGGGAGGAGACATGTGTAATACTCTTTGTAATACTTTAAGCAATAAAAAAAAAGTTACAGAGAGAAATTTGCACTACATTCTACTACATTTTTATAGTACTCTATCAGCATTTTTTATCCTCTTTTGAATTCTTCAAAATAATATTGATAATTGATAAATGCTTAGAAGTACAAAATTTGCCTGCTTTGTTTAGGTTATGTCTGCATTATAATGAATGTGATAACTTTGAAATTATACTGTTAACAAAATTTCAGCTTAAATTTCATTGAATTAATTTGGTTATATTTGACTTGTGAAAGAAGAATTAGCTTTAATTGTTTAGGAGAACCATAATTTTTTTTTATTTTTATTTCAGAGAGGAGAGGGGGGAGAGAGAGAGAGAGAGAAACGTAAATGATGAGAGAAAATCATTGATCGGTTGCCTGCAGCACACCCCATACTGGGGATCGAGCCCACAACCCCAGCATATGCCTTAATCAGGAATCTGTGACCTCCTGATTTATAGGCCGATGCTCAACCACTGAGCCACACCAGCTGGGCAGAGCCATAATTCTTTTCTTAGGTTTTAAATAGGAGCTATATTAACCATTAAACAAAGATAATATATCTTTAAAAAATAATTTAATTCATTTCAGTAGTTTTGAGCAAAATGTGTAAAGCAATCCAAGAAGTTCAAAGAACTTTCATAATAAGAAATGAAAGCTTAATAAGGCCAGTGAGGCCTGTGAGTTTTTACATGACTTCTTTGTATCTGTGGTATGTAAACTCAATTCACCTTAAAGGAACCTTTTGTTTTTAAGTAATATGTTGTTGAATTTATTATGTAATCCAGCTTTTCCTATGAGTAAATTTCAAACTGTTTAAAATATAATTTTTCTTTTCATATTTGTAAAATAGCATTTCACTTTTAAGAGTTCTGTATTATATTTTCTTAACTTATATTTTGCAGGATGGAGGTTTGCTTCTGAATAACCCTTCAGCCTTAGCAATGCATGAATGTAAATGTCTTTGGCCAGACGTCCCCCTAGAGTGTATAGTATCCTTAGGCACTGGACGTTATGAGAGTGATGTGAAAAACACCATGACATCTACAAGCTTGAAAGCCAAGCTGTCTAATGTTATCAACAGTGCAACAGATACAGAAGGTTAGTTGTTTGCTATTTTAGAGCACTTTAACTTCTAAAATTCAGCTTTTAGTAGAATATGCTCATGCTAACTGCAAAAGAGTATGTTATGTCTGTATTTGTGTAGGCTTAGGAAGCACATGGGAGCAAGTCTTCTGTTTTTATTTCTCCTCACTCATTTCTTCTAAATGACCCTAGAATAGAGGCTATTCTCTATGCGGGAGTTAGTGCTGCCTTTGCCTACTTACAGCTGGAAAAGTATCTAAACCTGGATTAGCACAAAGGCTTGGTTGGGGACTATTCTGCCAGTTGCAAAACGGAAAAGAAAAGGAGTCAGGTTGATTGAAATATACACATAACAGTGAGAAAATTAGAATATTTACAGAATTCGATTATTTAGTAATGTGGAGGCAAACTGGAATTAGAATAAGTTCTTCACTCTTCTGCCCCAATAATCTAGTCTTCATATAAAAGCTGAAGTGATTTTTTTAAAAACATAAATCATGTTTTTTACCCTGCTCAAAACCCTCCAGGCTTTCTGTCACACCTAGAACCAAATCCAGAAATATTATTCACTGAAATTTCTAGGCCTTGTAAGACCCAGCTTTTGAATATATCTATTCCTCCCTTTCCCCTCTCAAAATGTGCCCCTTTTATAAAGTGTAGCTGGCTACATTTTCATTTTTTCTGTTCCCCAAACTTGCTAGATCTCTTTATTATTTTATTTTTAAGTCTTATGTGAAGTCAGTTCAATTTTTACAAAGAATTGTTACCACTTAGCTCCTTGCTTTTGAATCTCACATTTTCCATATTACCATCTTATTAGTTAAGTCCTTAGCCTATGGAAGGATCTTAAACAACCCACTGAGGACTTTCATCTATTAAATGATAACCCAAGAAAAGCTGATATACTGGATTTTTCACTATGTGGAATTTTATTGTGAAGTCAATAAAATATTCTTACTGTAAGCAATCTGAGGGGGGAAAAAGAACTGTAATCAGTAAGTTTCATAATACTTAAACACATACTTTGTGCAAACCCTGTGATGGGCTCATTTGAAATTTTTAAGAAACATGAAATGCTGCTTTTATGTATTTATACTCTAGTTTATGAAGAATTTATATGGATATGCACAGGACCTAAAATAGCCAAGACAGTTTTTAAAAAGAACAAAGTTGCCCTAACTGGATTGGCTCAGTGGATAGAGCATCGGCCTGGGGACTGAAAGGTCCCAGGTTCGATTCCAGTCAAGGGCATGTACCTTGGTTGTGGGCACATCCCCAGTAGGAGGTGTGCAGGAGGCAGCTGATCGATGTTTCGCTCTCATCGATGTTTCTCACTATCTCTCTCCCTTCCTCTTTGTAAAAAATCAATAAAATATATTAAAAAAATAAAAAGAACAAAGTTGGAGTACTTACACCCTTTGACTTCAAAACTATACAAATACAAGGGACTGTTATTTGCATAAAGATAGGCATAGGTCAGTGGTATATAATAAGAGAATACAGAAATAGATCTATACACGTAAGCTCAAAAGACTTTTGATAAAGGTAACTCAATGAGTAAAGGATATTCTTTTCAACAAATGGTACTGGGACAGCCAGATAACTATATTCAAAAAATTGAACCTTGACCATTCTATATACAGGAATTAACTTGAATGGACCATAGACCTAATTATAACAGGTAAAACTACTAGAAAAAATACCCTGGAGAAAAATCTTAATGGCCTTGACGTACGTGAAGATTTTTTAGATAGAACACAAA
Organism: Myotis myotis; assembly: GCF_014108235.1. Classification (NCBI taxonomy): domain Eukaryota; kingdom Metazoa; phylum Chordata; class Mammalia; order Chiroptera; family Vespertilionidae; genus Myotis; species Myotis myotis. The sequence continues at coordinate 11,402,306 of NW_023416315.1, forward strand.
AAGCATGAACCAAAAAAGAAAAATTAAGACTTTATCAAATTACAAATTTTGATATTTCAAAGACACTTTTAATAATGAAAAGACAAGCTACAGACTGAAATAAATTTTAGTAAAAATCCTGATCCATTACCAGAAATACATAATCATATCCAAAATATAGAGAGAATTCTTATCTATAAAAGAAGAAAAAAATTCAGTAAAAAAAAAAAAATGAGCTAAATATTTGAACAGGCATTCCATGAAGAAGATATACAGTGGGGCCTTGACTTACGAGTGTCCCGACTAATGAGTTTTTCGAGATACGAGCCGTCTCTCGGCCGATTTTTTGCTTTGAGTTGCGAGCTAAAATTCGGGTTACGAGCCAGCTTCAGATACCCCACCGCTAGTTGGCGCAGCGAACATCACAGTGAACGCCACATCATCAGCCCAGCATCACATGTCTCACTCGTTCACTTTTTGATTTGACATACGAGTAATTTGAGTTACGAGCTCGGTCACAGAACGAATTAAACTCGTAAGTCAAGGCCCCACTGTACAGATGAAAGACTTCTCAACATCCTGAGTCATTAGGGAAATGAATATTAAAGCCACAAGGTACCACCACACATCCTTTGGCATGGCTGAAATTAAGACTGATAATCCCAAGTTTTGGCAAAAATGTGAAATAGTGGGAACTCTGGTGTATTGATGGTTGTCATGCAAAATGGTATAGAAAATGGTTTGGAAAACAGTACTGTAGTTCTTTAAAAAACAAAGAACATACTTTTACCTTATGCCCAGCAATTTCATTCCTGGGAGAAATAGAATCATCGATCCACAAAAATAACTTAGGTATAAATATTTCTAGGAGGATTATTACTAATATCTAAAAACTGAAGAGAACTAGACAGGAGAGAACAAATTATGCTATACTAGAGGCCCGGTGTACAACATTCATGCACTAGGGGCTGGGAGTGGGGTCCCCTCATCCCAGCCTGCACCCTCTCAGTCCAAGACCCCTTGGGGGATGTCTGCCGCATTGGCAGGAGAGGTTCCCACCACCTCCACTGCACTTGCTAGCCCCTGAACCCAGCTTCTTGCTGAGCAGCACTCCCACAGGGGGAGCACACTGACCACCAGGGGGCAGCTTCTGCGTTGAGCGTCTGCCCCCTGGTGGTCAGTGCATGTCATAGTGACATTCTGATGTTTGGTTGATTTGCAGATTAGCCTTTTATTCTATAGAATTGTATAATGGAATACTAGTCAGCAGTAAAAAGAAAGGAATTATTCATATATGCTACAACATAGATGAATTTCAAAAGCATTTTGCTAAGTAAAAAAGCTTGACATACAAGGGCTATGATTTTATGTGAAATTCTAGAAGAGAGAATGGTAAGAGGAACCAACTATAAAGAAGCATGATGGAAATTTTTAAGTGATGGAGATGGTCTATGTCATGATTGTTGTGGTGGTTACATTGTATATGTGTCAGAACTTGGCTTTTTCTTAAAATTGGTGAATTTTATTGTGAGTAAATTATGCCTCAATAAAGATAACTCCAGAAATTTTTTTTAAAAAAAATGGAGGTTGATGCCGAGGCCGGTTTGGCTCAGTGGATGGAGCGTCGGCCTGCGGACTGGGGGGTCCCTGGTTCGATTCCGGTCAGGGGCATGTGCCTGGGTTGCGGGCACATCCCCAGTGGGAGATGTGCGGGGGGCAGCTGATCGATGTTTCTAGCTCTCTAGCTCTCTATCTCTCTCCCTTCCTCTCTGTAAAAAATCAATAAAATAAAAAAAATAAAAAAATGGAGGTTGAAAAGGCATTTCAGCAGTGGCTAACAGTATGACCAAAAACAGAGAGAAGAAAGTACTAGAGCAAGTATCCTAATTTAGCAGAATTATATGAAGTATTCTGATAGGTGAATTTTATTTTATAGTATATTATTACGGATTCCTTTTCTAAGGTTAATTAGCTGGAATGATAAAATAAGCAAGGCTTTATAATTTTCCTAAAAGAATAGAATTTTTTAAAAAGATAACATTGGAGCCCTGGCTGGTTTGGCTCAGTGGATAGAGTCGGCCTGTGGACTGGAAGGTCCCAGGTTCGATTCCAGTCAAGGGCATGTACCTTGGTTGTGGGCACATCTCCAGTGGGAGGTGTGTAGGAGGCAGCTGATCGATGTTTCTCTCTCATTGATGTTTCTAGCTCTCTATCCCTCTCCCTTCCTGTCTGAAAAATCAATAAAATATATTAAAAAATAAATAACATTGGATCACTGTAGAATAACTTTTCTTAACCACCCTATTGTCTCTGTTTGTTTTAACAGAAGTCCATGTAATGCTTGATGGTCTGTTACCTCCTGACACCTATTTTAGATTCAATCCTGTAATGTGTGAAAACATACCTCTAGATGAAAGTCGCAATGAAAAGCTGGATCAACTGCAGTTGGAAGGGTTGAGATACATAGAAAGAAATGAAGAAAAAATGAACAAACTTGCAAAAATTTTACGTCAAGAAAAAACAACTCTGCAGAAAATTAATGACTGGATAAAATTAAAATCTGACATGTATGAAGGCCTTTCATTCTTTTCAAAATTGTGATGAGTGTGTGTGTATATTCCCATAAATGAAGGCCTGTTCAGAAGATCCACAGACCCAGTGAGAAATCATAGGGTTCAACATGAGTTAACTTTGAAATACTTATGAATTCTGGGGAATCCTGAAAAAGATGGTGCTTGGACTAGCTTGCACAGCACAGAGGCAGAATTTATAAGGGAATTAGGTTTTTATGATGTTAATAATTAGCTATATTTTAAGAATCTTATTGTGCTAGTTGGTTGTTGTAGATATCGGTGTTATATTGTTTGATGTTTGAAAATATATTAATATATGCCAAACAACTGAAAAAATATCATACTTGATATTTTTGCTTTAGTCACCATAATCATGTTGAATTTATTTGATCATTGATTTTCTTCCATGTGGAAAAGCTAATTTCTTTTTAAATTTACATCACATGTATTCACGAGCTACATTCTGCTATCAAAATGTTGCCTTTTACTGTAATATCATTTAAACACACACAGAAAAGTGGAATTTTTTCTGTCAAAGTACTTTTACATTGGAAATATGAAAGAACCAGAAACAGTTTTCTATTCAAACTTGATTGATTCAAAATCATAGGTGAGATTACAGTCAATCACTTTTCACCCTTGAAATTTCAAGATAATGCTGTATGTTAACTTTTCTAGCTCTAGCTTATTATTCAATGTCATAAAATTAATTACTTTAATTTACTAAGAAAATATTCTTATTAACAAAAATAAACTATTGAAATAATTTGTTAAAAGGCTAAAGTCATTTTAAGATTATTTATTATTCGTAATGTAGTTCCCCATTTCTTTGTAGCATTTGATTATACCTATCAAGAGTATGCTTTAAAAAATAAGTTAGGCTTGCCCTAGCTGGTTTGGCTCAGCAGATAGAGTGTTGACCTGCAGGCTAAAGGGTCCTGGGTTCGATTCCAGTCAAGGGCACATGCCTGGGTTGCAGGCTTGATCCCCAGTAGGGGGCATGCAGGAGGCAGCCAATCAGTGATTCTCATCATTGATGTTTCTATCTTTCCCTCTACCTTCCTCTCTGAAATCAATATATATTTAAAAATATATATTTTTAAATATATATTTAAAAAAAATAAGTTAGGCTTGTTTTACCATATTAACTCCTTTAACTGGATTTCACAGAGGTTAATAACATCAACTCCGATCATTGTTTATACCAACCAAATTCATCTTTGTTTTATTATCTATCTGCCTTGTTAATCCTTATGTTTAGATTTTTCAAGAAAATGGAAAAAAAAAGGTAAGTGTCCTTTGCTTTGTATGTATAAACTAAAGCTAAAACCACAGTTTACCAGGTTGTCATGTTGTTCTTTGCTGATTCACAGGATATGGTGTGGTTCAGGGAGTGCTGAGGGGAGCTGAGAGTTTGAATGCTAATCCTGGCTCAAGCTCTAATGCAGAGAGACCCATTTGTGACCTGGAGGAGGGCAGACAGCTTCTTGGTTTCAGATACGTCATTTGTAAAGTGAGGAAAGCTAGCTCTAAAATTTTGCTTACTTTTCTTGATGGTAACCTAAAAAGTAAATTCTGAAAATGTACAAGCAAAAGATAGGAAGAGTTGTGAAAATGAATTTTCAGTCCTACACAAGTAAAATATCTGTTCTTTTGAAAGAAACCAAGAAGAGTCTGTCTTAGAAATAAAATGTGATTAAATTCTCCAACTCATCAATTATATAAAAATATAGAGTATAAAAATTGTTTTGTTGCTTAGGCCTTCTTGGATGTCTCAGATTTCTTATTTCTGTAATAAATGGCATGCTGGTGATATTTCAGTTCTGTTTTTGCTGCAGATACTATTCTTTATTAATAGTACCTCAGATAGAGTTGTCCCTAGAGGCATAGGGGCTGACTGGGATTTCCCCTGGGGGTTATAATTACACTGTGTGTTTCTTCCCCTCCCAAGCCTCATTTTATTCAGGATAAAGTAGATATCAAAGGATCTTCTGAGTGGAGAAGGATGTCACAAAATGTCTGCCTGCAGTCTGAAGGGATAGAGGAGGATCTTACAACTTTGTTTTGGTTGTATAATGGAAGGACTCCTTTCCGCTCCCGCGCCCTCCCAGCACAGTGCCTGACAACTGCCTCTCCTTTTCACTTACTATCCAGCTGCTAATTACTGAAGTAGCTAGGACCTCTAGAGTTCAAAGATCAAAATTTTACCTAACTTGCTATGCTCTAGAAATAATTCTAGTCACAGTTTTGAATAGTATACAAGTATTAGAGCTAGAAAAACTGAGAAAGACAAATATCACATAATCTCACTTATTTGTGGAATTTAATGAACAAAATGTATTGACCAACAAAATAAGATCCAAAGCATGAAGGCATGGAACAGACTGAGATACCTCGATGTGGGATTGGAGGGACAAGGAGAGTAAACCAAAGAACTCATATACATAGCCCATGGACACGGGCAATAAGGTAGTGAAGACCTGGGGGCAGGGAGATGGGGGACAGCTGTAATACTTCAACAATAAAAATATATTTTAAAAATAGTAAAAATTTTAAAAGTAATACTTGATGCAGCATTTTATTTAAATTACCTATCAAAATAATTATTAAAAACAATGCAATTAAAAACTGATACCTGGGGTGCACACCCAGCTTAAGTGACTGGGAAGACTGAGCCACCGGTCACCTACTACACAAGGCCATGCTACCAATTCCAGGAAACATAACAGCTCTGCCCTAATACATAGAAACAAACACAGGGAAGCAGCCAAAATGTGTAGACAAAGATACATGTTACAAATGAAAGATTGAAGCATGCACACCACTGGATACAGAGTTCAAGAAATGGTTTTAAGGTTACTCAGGGATCTTAATGAGATCTTCAAATGAATTAATGAGAGCATCAAGGGGTTAGTAAGACTCTCAAGGATCTTAGAATGTCAAAGACATGGAAAAGGAGCAGTCAGAAATTAAGCATACACTAACTGAAATAAAGAATATTACAGGAACTCAACAGAGTAAAGGATTCGAAAAATCAAATCAACGATTTGGAATATGAGGAAGTATAAAAACATCCAGTCAAGAGCAAAAAAAAAAAAATCCAAAAATATGAAAGTAAGGAGCTTCCGGGACAACTTCAAGTGTACCAACATTCTCATTATGGGGGTGCCAGAAAGAGAAGAGAGAGAGCAAGATACTGAAAACCTATTTGAAGAAATAATGACAGAAAACTTTCCCCTTCCAGGTGAAATAGACTTACAAGTCCAGGAAGCAGAGTCCCAAACAAGAGGAACCCATAGAGGCCCACACCAAGGCACATCATAATTAAAATGCCAAGGGTTAAAGACAAAGAGATATTAGACTTAATAGATGAATTTGGCAATGTGGCAGGATACAAAATTAACGCCAAGAAATTTATGGCATTTCTATACACCAATAGTGAACTTATAGAGAGACTAAAAAAACAATCCCATTTACCATCGCACCAAAAAAATTAAGATATCTAGGAATAAACTGAAGAGGTAAAAGACCTCTACTCAGAAAACTACAGGACGTTGAAAAAAGAGATAGAGGAAGACATAAACAGATGGAAGAACATACCATGTTCTTGGATTGGTAGAGTCAACATCATTAAAATGTCCATACTACCCAAAGCAATCTATAAGTTCAGCGCACTTCCCATTAAAATACCAACAGCATATTTCACAGACCTAGAACGAACTCTCCAAAAATTCATCTGGAATAAAAAAAGACCCCGAATAGCTGTAGCGATCCTGAGAAAGAACAAAGTAGGTGGGATCTCAATACCAGATATCACGCTGTATTACAAAGCCACTGTTCTCAAAACTGCCTGGTACTGGCACAAGAACAGACATATAGATCAATGGAATAGAATAGAGAGCCCAGAAATCGGCCCGAACCAATATGCTCAATTAATATTTGGCAAAGGAGGCAAGAACATACAATGGAGTTAAGATAGTCTCTTCAATAAATGGTGTTGGGAAAATTGGACAGATACATGCAAAAAAATGAAACTAGACCACCAACTTACACCATACGCAGAAATAAACTCAAAATGGATAAAGGACTTAAATGCACGACGGGAAACCATAAAAATACTAGAAGAATCCAAAGGCAACAAAATCTCAGACATATGCCAAAGCAATTTCTTCACCGATACAGCTCCTAGGGCATTGGAAACTAAAGAGAAAATAAACAAATGGGACTACATCAAAATAAAAAGCTTCTGCACAGCAAAAGAAACCATCAACAAAACAACAAGAAAGCCCACTGCATGGGAGAACATATTTGCCAATGTTATCACCGGTAAGGGCTTAATCTCCAACATTTATAGGGAACTCATACAACTTAACAAAAGGAAGATAAACAATCCAATCGAAAAATGGGCAAAGGACCTAAATAGACACTTTTCAAAAGAGGACATTCAGAAAGCCAAGAGACATATGAAAAAATGCTCAAAATCACTAATCATCCGAGAAATGCAAATCAAAACAACAATGAGGTACCATCTCACACCTGTCAGAATGGCTATCATCAACAAATCAACAAACGACAAGTGCTGGAGTGGATGTGGAGAAAAAGGAACCCTCGTGCACTGCTGGTGGGAATGCAGATTGGTGCAGCCACTGTGGAGAACAGTATGGAGTTTCCTCAAAAAACTAAAAATGGAACTCCCATTTGACCCCGTGATCCCACGTCTAAGAATATATCCCAAGAAAACAGAAACACCAGTCAGAAAGGATATATGTACCCCTATGTTCATAGCAGCACAATTCACCATAGCTAAGATCTGGAAACAGCCTAAGTGCCCATCAGTAGATGAATGGATTAGAAAACTGTGGTACATCTACACAATGGAATACTATGCTGCTGTAAAAAAGAAGGAATTCTGACCATTTGCAACAGCATGGATGGAACTGGAGAGCATTATGCTAAGTAAAATAAGCCAGTCAATGAAGGAAAAATACCACATTATCTCACTCATTTATGGATAATAAAGACCATTATAAACTTATGAACACAAATAGATACAGAGGCAGAACAGCCTCGAACAGACTGTCAAACTACAGCGGGAAGGCTGGGAAGGGTTGGGGGTCAGGAAGGGGGGGTGGTTAAGAGACCACCTGAAAGACTTGTATGCATGCATATAAGCATAACCAATGGACATAAGACACTGGGGGGTAGGGGAGGCCAGGGGATTATCAAGGGCGGGGGAAAAAAAAGACATATGTAATACTCTTTGTAACACTTTAAGCAATAAAACAATAAAAAAAAAAATGCCAAGGGTTAATTACAGAGATAATTTTAAAAGTAGCAAGAGAAAAGCAGTTGCCTACAAGGGAGTGCCTATATGATTATCAGCTGATTTAGAATTGAAGGTCAGATAAAGAGCTTCACAGACAAGAAAAAGCTAAAGGAGTTCACCACCAAACGAATATTACATGAAATGTTAAAGGCATTCTTTAAGAAGAAGGAGAAGCCCTAACCGGTTTGGCTCAGTGGATAGAGCGTCAGCCTGCGGACTCAAGGGTCCCAGGTTTGATTCCAGTCAAGGGCATGTACCTTGGCTGCCGGCACATCCCCAGTAGGGAGTGTGCAGGAGGCAGCTGATCAATGTTTCTTTCTCATCGATGTTTCTAACTATCCCTCTCCCTTACTCTTTGTAAAAAAAAAAAAAAAAAAATATGAACAATAAAATGGCAATAAATACATATGTCAACAAATATAAAAATCAAAATAAATGAACAAGAAATCTAATGAATAAAGTAAACTGATGAATAAAATAGAATCAGAGGCATGCAAACATGGAACAGACTGATGAATCTCAGATGGAAGGGGGTTGGGGGCGGGAAGAGATTAACCAGAGATCTTATATGCACATATGCATTACGTATGGACACAGACAATAGGGTGGTGAAGGCCTGGAGGTGGCGGGAACGGGTCGAGGGGTTAAGGGGGAATCTGTAATACTCTAAACAATAAATATTTAATTAAAAAAATAACTGACACCTGCCCAAAAAGAATATTAAAAGAAAAAAAACAAGTCGTCAAATGTTCTATGCCAAGATCCACAGTTCTTAGGACTCACTATAGCATTCTTGCAAAAGAAAGTCTCACCTTTCATTATGTTTTGTCCAATTGGATCAAATTTTTAAAAACATGTTCTAGGATAACACACATAGTCACTCCAATTATGTGTTTGTAGTAACATATATGAACAATAAGGAATTCTTAATCAGAATTTTCTCAAATAGAAAAAGTTAAAACCAGTGTAACTTATACCTCGCTTTGCCTTTCAGATTTATTTTTTAACTTTATTTTTATGATTGACACTATCACAGTTGTCCCCATCCCCCCTCCTTTGCCCACCCCCACACAGCTCCCACCCCACATTCTCCCTCCCCCTTACTTCTGGCCATCACCCCACTGTTGTCTGTGTCTGTGGGTTATGTATATATGTTCTTTGGCCAGTTCCTTCACCTTTCATCCAGTCTCTCAATTCCCCTCTCCTCTGACAGCTGTCAGTCTGTTCCATGTATCCAGGCCTCTCTTTCTATTCATCAATTTATTTTGTTAAAATCAGTGTAACTTACACTCTTCTCTGCCTTTCAGATTTGTTTTAAAAAGTTTTTATAAAACTAGCAGAATTAGTGTCTTTTAAAATAGCTTCCCCTCCCTACCCCCCCCCACCCCCACTCCTCACCCAGAGCAGTCATTAAAGCCACATTCTTATAAATCACAGGTGCTCTTATTTTGCTAATTTTAACGCATTTGGTATCAGGATACAGTTAATCCATACACATCTGAACATGCCTTCAGGCATCCATTTCCAATTTGAATTATGGGAAAAGTACCCAGTGCTGACACTCAAACACTGTAGAAGCAATGGAACTTTATAATTAGTATATAATGAAAATAATGTGTTTATATATGCATATAGAATAAAACTAATATATGCTTTAAGGTTTTGATGAAGTTTACTTAGAATTTTAATACAGGCTTTGTCAACTAATGGTCATTGGCAATTCAATACCAACAGGACTCTTCAATTTGGGGCACAGTGAAGAAAACTTTTAGTGCCAACAGCTCAATTAGGACACATGGGTATGAAAACAGCAAGGCTGAGGAACAGCTCAGTAGCATTACAACTCGATTATGAAGCAGCATGGCTGTGAAACAGCATAGCTGTGAGGCAGCCCTGGGGCGAGGCGGCCCTCTCCTGCTAGACAGCTCTGCTCTGCCCTGTGCTGCTGGTCTGTACTGCTCTCTTCCTGTGCCAGTCTGCTCCAAGATGCCTCAGCTCCGGCCAAGGATATCCAGTCGTCAGTCTTTGGGGGGAAAAGGAAAGTGCACGTTCTGAGCCAGGGGAACTTAGATAGACAGAAGTTCCTGGACCTGGTTCCTGATTGGTCTGTTCCCATGCAGCTAGGACTCCAAATCCCAGCTTGATTGGTCCAAAAGGTACTGTCCTGATTGGTCAGAATGGAACTGCTCTATTGGTCGGTGCAGATGCTGATAGGATAAAGGTGTGCAATTCCAATTGGAGGAGTGGGGGTGGGGCTGCGGGGAGGGGGATCTTCAGTCCTATTAGTTGAAAGACTATTCCAAGAATTCCTTTGTAAGAAGTGGCTCAGGTGACAGAAACACAGTGCAGTAAGGCTATTCAATGGAGGAGGCAGACAACTGCGTTGCAGGCTTCTCCCTGAGTGTGGTTTACATGAGGCCCCCGTGTAGAAATGGCTGCTAGGCTGTTTTGTTTGTTTGTTTTAAATTTTAGCACAGTTGGCACCAGAAGCCCTTCTGGGAAGGCATCTTCTTTCTCAGGGTACACAGCTATACCAGTATCATTTTTTTAGAAGCTTGGATAAGTGGCTATGTCCTGATATTCAGACAGTATCCTATGTGTCTGCAGTAGTGTGTGGAAAAGTACTCTTACATCCATCTCATCACAAGCATAATAACAAATAATAACTCAACCTCAATGCTCTTTAGAGTAATTTTCAGAGCCAGAGTTACTTTAAAAATAAGTATCTTGAATGCACTGCAATCATTTGAAAACATCTGCAAAAGTCATGATTACAATTTAAAAACACGTAGATAAAACTGTTATATGTGGTTCTTTAAGAAGCATTAGAGAAAATGAAGGAAAACAGTCATCGGGTAACAACTAATTGAAATAATGTAGCTTTCTTTATTTTATCTAATTATATTATGCATCCCCAACTCATATGCTTCTTGAGAATATAACGTCTAGCACCCTGTTAAGTGCATTATAGGTCCTTAATATTTTTCTTAAGTTAGGCTTAATTGAATGATCTGCCTTATACCATTATGGGGAGATTGGCAAAATGAAAATGCTTTAAAAGGTACTTTCTGAAACACTTTACTTTTAAAATCTGAAAAAGGGGTTTGTTCTCTATGCTGGTTGTAGAATCACGGCTGGGGTCATTTTCTTCCACGTGAGTGAGACCCTTTGCAGACAATAAAAGTTGCAGTTTACAAACCTATAATTTCATCCCACCCAGCACCTGAGCTAAACATTGTTCACACTGTTTGCATGTCTTAAGATGTTGACAGGGACTCAAACACAACCCTCTGGGCACAAAAAAGGGTTGTTGTTGTTTTTTGAAATGTGAACTTTTTCTTTTTCCTACCTCTTTCTGATCAGTAGCTGTTCATTCTAAAAGCATATTCCTTTCCCTCATAACTGCCCCCTACCTTGGGGTCTTCTTCATTTTGTCACATTGAGGCTTTTGGGGGGCTACCTTGGTGCCTAAACCCTTAAAGATACACCTTATTTTTGTAAGTTTATAGGTAAGGAACTCTGTACCTTCAATAAACAATAATTTGTATATGACACTTATTTATAGTTGCATACAGCATTTATTTACTTTCCAAAACACCTTTAAACATACTTCTTCGTTTTATTCTAACAGCCATTCTGTGGGTTTGGCAAGGCCTGCATTGTTATACCACAAGGAATATATAAAAAGCATTGCATTGAAAAATCAAAAGGCTTGTATGACCTCACCCGGTTCAATAAGATGGCTGGAGCCAGTGGATTCCCAGCCCAGGGCTCTTTCCACTGCTTTCCAAATAATAGTTTGGAGTAAGGAGATTGGATGCAATACTAGTAAGTATGTTTGATCATGGTGGTGATTTGTATTCTTTCCCAATATTGCACAAGAGTTGTATTTCCGTGAGATTTGACTTTATATTTCTAAAATGGGAGTACTTCATCATCTAAATAACATTTGTTAAGTGCCTGTTGTATCATCAACCTTCATTTGAATGACCTCTATAGGATTTCACCTCTAAAGATTCTGTGATGATCTGGATGGAATAAAAGTACAGTGAGTAATCCTATACACTTTGGAAGTACACAAATGGAACAAGATTGGAGTAGGGTTATCCCGTTTTGTATTTACTTTCTCTAAAGTCCCTGGTCATAGCCCACAGGAGGCAATAGGTTTTGTGTTTAAGATGATGATTTTTGTCAGAACTTGAATGGGTTCAAAGTAAAGTCTTAGACAAGTCACTTCACATCCCTGAGCGTGACCTCATTTGAAAAATGCACAGTTGCTGTGAGCATTAAGAATAGTGGAGGTTAAAGAACCTGGGATGTAGTAGGTAGTCAGTAAATAATAGCTGTTATTTTTGTGTTCGGGGCAATTAAAGCACTGAGGGAAGTACATTAGTTTTTACTGCAATGTATTGTTCTAAAATCAAAGTGTGTGTTTCTCAAATACAATGTCACAGTTCTAAGTTGTGCCACAGTCCTCCCCTCCAATCCTTGAAAGGAGCATGGAATCACTTGATATGACCTCTGTATTTTTCTGAATTATCTTTTATTATTGTTATATTGTACCATATGGTGCATTGCTAAAAACATTAGTACTAGTATTAAATATAAATTGAGGATATAAATGATACCCACTTTTGTCAATGTGCAGATAATGTTATAGATCTTGGAGACAAATGCTCTTGTTGCACATGAATTAATGCATTCCATGCTATTTACTTCCAAATTATTTTAAACAATTTTCAATGCCCTTGTTTCTGAAATTGATTTTAAAATAAAACAACAAGTACAAACCTAGAGTGTAAACCTTAAATGTTTTATTTATGCCTAAAAAGATATCCTATATAATAAAGATGTAATATGCAAATGGTCATTACGACGTGAAGCGTAATGACCAACCGTGTAACGACCGGATCATGGATCAGCAGGAGGGTGGGGCAGCGAGCTACAGGAAGGGGCAGGGCAGCAAGCTATGAGGGGGAGACAGGGGGAGCTACAGGAGGGCAGGGCAGCGGGCGGAGAGCTACTGGAGGACGACAGCGAGCTACTGGCCAGCTACTGATGCACAGATTCGTGCGCAGGGCTACTAGTTGTAAGATATTCGGCAAATTATATTTACCTTAGGTTGCGGAATTTACTAACTGTGCAGGTCATGCTATGTGAAATGAAACCAGTTAGCTGTGAAGAAATGCATCACAGCCTTACTGTCGTTACCACCTCAGATGGAGACTGCTGACCTCAGAGTCTACTTCCTTCCCTCAGAGACTAACTGTTCCATCAGAAAATGGGGAAGAGCAGGGCACTTCCAGCTTGGTCCACCTTACCTGGCAGGAGCTTTGGCAGGCAGGGAAGGAACAGTTTCCAGAGACCACATTGGCTTTTGTTGTCCTGGATCTGGGGATTTAATCTTCCTTTGTATCTGAAGAAAGAAGATGTACTATCTTGGTGTCTCCTGTGTTTTTAAACTCATTGTTATTTATTTTTATTTTAAAAAATACATATTTATTGACTTCAGAGAGGAAGGGAGAGGGAGAGAGAGAGAAACATCAGTGATGAGAGAGAATCATTGATCGGCTGCCTCCTGCACGCCCCACACTGGACATGTGCCCTGACCTGGAATCAAACTGTGACCTTCTGGTTCATAGGTCGACAATCAACCACTAAGCCATGCCGGCTGGGTTAAACTCACTGTTTTTTTAATAGAGTGTCCTCCTTGTGGCTCACGCTAAACACTCTCTCTCCCCTTGACATGCACATGCCATGACCATAGTTCCTGAGCCCGGTGAGTTCACTGTGCTCACATTTCATTTGTTCCTTGAGTGAATATTTATTAACCGCCTAATATGTGCCAGACATATTCAAGAAATTACAATAGAACAGTTAGGCGGAGTGGTGAAAGCACCACAGCACCAGACCATGTGCATCCAAAAGGGAGTTTCTTGGTCTTGAAAGCAGGCCAAGCTCTGCTAAGCTTTGCAGTTTTATCAGTGGTTTTCCCATTGAGACCTCCCTTGGAACTGTATTCCTGAGCCAAGACACATATATGTTTATATATATAAAATAACTATGCATATGTTTAATTTTATGTAATTTCTTTACTAACACTGTGGTGGAAATAAATGAAACTTTGAAACAAAACAAACTTGAGTTTGAGAACACACAACCTGAATTTCAGGAACTTATTTAACCCTTCCAAGTTTCGGTTTCTTCGTCTGTAAGGCGGTATTAACAATGGAAAATCATATGGTCATGAGGATTTATTTATTAGTTAATTAATCCAAAATGGATTAATCGAATGCCCATCTTACTTGACAAAAATTTACCTAGACATTTAAAAAAGTAAATAAGCCTCAATATTGCTTTTTAATCAGAAATACCTTCTAGATCCCGTAGAACTTTTGTGCACTTTCATAGACGCATGCATTGGTGAGCAAAAGTATGTTAACGTGTCCAGCATATTTCTGCCTTTAAGTTTTTCTCTTTCAAAATATGCATTTCCAAAGAGAATCATTAAAGGGCCAAAGTCCAGGAGTTCTTTAAGCAAGTACATAGTCTTTGCCTTGCCCATGTGGGCCTACCTTATTATAAGCTTGAAGGATGGTGATGTATTGTATTTCTGGACCCTCTTTTGAAGATCACCAGAATGCAAAGGCCCCTCTACTCCTGGACATGGGAGCATGAGCATTAGCAACCTCAGCTCCAAGTTTCAGTGCCAAGGCCAACCATTGCCCAGGAGCCCACCAGGTACCACGGTCTGACCTAGTGCATTCAAGTAGAAAAGGGAAGAAAAGATAATTAGAAAATAGACCAAGATTTTGATTTAAAATATTTTATTGGAAATATAAGTCTAGTCAAACTTTAGACAAATGATTTTAACCAGTTAACTGCCACGATATTTTGAATTCAATTAAAAAAAAAGTCCGCCGCTTGCGTCTATAGACGCTGATGGGGTACAAATGGTTAAAATTCCCCATATTTCTGTCACCTTAATAGAACTATTTTCATTTGCATATTGTCTTTCTCTTGTGTGCATTTTAGAGTTGCAGAAATAGTGCACATCCTATTATGTGCTCCACTGGTTTTTGGGGGTTTGTGGCCCTTTCAGAGAGTTTGGGAAAGTTGCAGCACAAGCAGAGGCTGGCTGCTGGTGGAGAACAGCCACTGAAGGAGGTTTAAGATGGTGCACTGAGTGGGTGGGGTGGAGTCTCAGGTAATCACCAGGATGGGTCCAGTGGTCTTAGCCAGGTTGATGAAGACTCAGATTGGGCACCTACATGTACCTGCCAGGAATGTGTAGAAAGGGTTCAACAAAGGATCCATGGTGCCCGCCAGCACTGCCTGGGAGAGAGCTGCCCCGCCTACCCTTGGTCTGAAGTCAGTCAGTTTAGTTCCTCCCCATATGTCCCTGGTGCTTTTTGAGCTGCTGTCCATTCACTGGCGCTCCGAGCGAGAGTTTGTGAGTGAGTGGAAATGTGCTTGGGCTGTTTAAGAGGTCACTTAGGTTCACAGCTCTCATCTCACCTGGACAGGGTCCCTGCTGGTTTTCACAACTAGATGTGGGGACTCCTCTTCCTGGTACTGGTGCTCTAGGCTGGGAAGGCTGACGTGGGGCTGGGACCCCTTGCTCCTCAGGGGGACCTCCACAGCTGAGATATTCTTAACCGCCACATGTGGGTGTGGGACCAACTCGTTTCATGTCTCCATGCCTCCTACCAGTCTGGACATGGCTCCTTTATCTCCTTAGTTATAGGTGTACTGTTAAGCTAGCCTTCAGGTGGTTCTCAAGGGTGGTTGTTCTATAATTTAGTTGTCATTTTGATATAGTCGTGGGAGGAAGTGAGCACAGTTTACCTACTTTGCTATCTTGACCGAAGAGAACTTTTAAGATGTGCTCTCTTCGGGCACCCAGTTTTGCACACTGGGAGAACAGTCTCCAGTTAGAAGAATGAGGAGGAGGCCTTTGCAGATCCTAATGGGATTCTGGGGTCCTGGGTACCCAGATGTGGTACCCAGGTGGCATGGGCTACTGGCAAACCAGAGCCGGGCTTTCTAAAGCACAAGGCCCAGGGTAGGATGGTGCTGGACTTGTGTCCTATACAAATTTGCCATTTAAAAATATTGGAAGACCTCCTAGTAAAATTTAAGTCAAGTCTTAAAAGAAAATGTAAACAGAAGTACCATGTCAGTGTCTATTTACTTAATACCTTTGTTGTTCTTTTAAAAATGTGACAAAAACAAATAAGAAAGACTTCAAGTCAACCATTCATTTAGACCTCAGAGTATTGTATCTGAGTCATTTCCTTTCTTTTCTCCACAGTGAATTCATCTCCACTGTACCTGTCATCTGTTCCCTCTTAAGCCAGAAACAAAAGGCACATAGCAAGAGTGTTGCTCAGCATCTCCGTTTTGCAGAGCAACAGTTTTCTGTCCTGGATGACCCCTACTGCACATTGACCTTGGCTAGTGTGAAATCCATTCAGCAGAATGGATTTCTATATCCTTATAGATCGAAACTGTAGGAACAGATGGAGGAATTGGCTGCAAGGAATATGCTTATTATGTTCCGCCTCCTCCCAGCTTGGTTCCTCAAGCACGGGGTGGGCAGAAGGCCCTGATGACTCATGGCTTCTAGAGAAGAAATCCACATATGGCAACCACTAAAATCACATCTCCCTCCAATGGCTTGAGCACTACATTCTTTAGATAGATGTAGGGATACTGTCTTGCTAAGAAACAGGCAAGGAATGGGTTGCAATTTTTGGTTTCTATTTGACACATGCCCAAGTGGCACCAGACAGGCACCAGAATTCTGTGGTTATTTGGCAGACAGCAAGGGGAGGCATGAGAGAACAATTGATATTTTGCATCTGTGGTAACATTCCTCTGCTCACTGGTCAGGCAATGTATGAAGCTGCACATTTTATTATTGACATGTTATCTATAACTGCACACCCTATGATTATCCATGGTGGGTATTAATCACCAACAATGAAACTTCAGGAGGTGTGGGCCAGCTGAGCCTGTGGCTGGCATCCAGAAGAAAGGAGCAGCTCTGGGTGGGCACCGCGGATGGGCAGCGCCAGGCTTGGCTGTGTGAGCGGAATATGTCTTTGGGGTTTGGAACCAGGCGCTGCTGAGGTTAACCTTGGACAGGTCATTCTGATGTCTCATCTGTTTTCCACAAGTGCTTCTTTAACCAGCACCATATCTGCATCTTATGACAACCACCATTTAATCAATTTTCTCCTTTCCCATCCAGAAAATAGATACAATTTGTGTGATCAGATGCAAATTTAGAGTTCTGAGACGCACTTACATAGCTGTATCAGTGATGGATTTAACAGCTTAAAACTAGAAACGTTAGTTATCTCCCAACACAGATGAGCTGGGTGCTCTGGCTCAGGGTCTCTCAAAAGGCTGCAGTCAGGGAGTCAGCCTGGACTGGAGTCATCTCAAGGCTCGACTGAGGGGCACTCTGCTTCCACGCTCCCTTAGGGCTGAGGCAGGATTCAGCTCCTCACGGCTGTTGAACTGAGGGCCTCTTTCCTCACAGGCCATGGGCCAGAGGCATCCCCCATTTCCGTGACGTGAGGGCCACTCATAGGGAAGCTCACAACAGGGCCGCTGGCTTCCCTCTGAGCAAGCAAAGGAGCAAGACAGGTGAAGCCAGAGTATTTTTGTAATAAAATCAGAAGTGACATCCCAGTACACTTTCCGTATTATATTCATTAGAAGTGAGTCACTAGCTCTGGTCTGTACTGAAGGGGAGGGTTAGGGAATGAACACCCAGAAGAGGGGATTGCTGGGAGCCACCTTGGAAGCTGTCCACCATAACAACTATGCCTTTTGATAACATTGGGTTATAATCAAGTCCTTTCAAATAGAAGGGTTTTAAAAATTACTGTCTTTACCACATCCCTGTCTGAAACCTAATGCATGTTGCCCAGCCATGGAATATTATCTTATTACAACAATGACAGTAATGTGAGCCACTTGTAGCAGGCAACCTTGTAATGCTTCTATAGAACATTTTTAGTGATCTACTCTTTCTTACCTAGAACTCAGCCAGTTTTCATATGAGTTTTACTACAGCAGTAAAAAAAAAAAAAAAAAAAAAGCTCTTGGTTACCACCAGAATCATAAAGTGACACAGCTAAAAAACCCAATTTTTGTTTTCACCTAGCCCAACTCCTTCCTTTCACAGTATGGAAACACTAAGAGAGGAAATAACTTGCTCATGGACACACAGCTTGGTACTAGCGTGGCTGGGTCCATGGTAGGTTTTGGTGAACTAAACATTAGTTTTAGGGCAGGGCCTTTGGCACTGCCTTCCCTGGGTGGCCTGAAACATGGATGAAGATCAAGAAAACTAGGATGGATGCCCAGCTGTCATGGCTCAGTGGTCAATCTTCAGCCCAGAAACCAAGAGATGCCTGGTTTGATTCCCAGTCGGGGCACATGCCGGGGTTGCAGGCTCAATCCTAAATAGGGGACTTGGAGGAGGCAGCTGATTGGTGATGCTTTTCGATCATCAATGTTTTTCTCTCTCTATCCCTCTGCCTTCCTCTCTCTCTAAAAATCAATTATATATTAAAGAGCTAAATTTAAAAAAGGAGAAAACAAGGTTGAGGGTTCAATTGCTGGTCAGGTCACATACCTAGGTTGTGGGTTTGATCCCCTGTTGGGGCACATACTCTCTCTCTTTCTCTTTAAAAATCAGTAAGCATGTCCTCAGAGGAGGATTAAAAATAAAATGACATAAATAAGGTGAGGGAAGAAAAAAGTGAAAGAGAAAAAGAGGAGAGGGAACATTCCGAGGAAGAAACAAACAGGGCTGCGAAAGCAGAGGAAAGGAGAAAGGCTCAAGACATATTCACTGCAGGTGCCACTGGAGGGCTCCATGACTTTCTGATACAGCAGCTTTCATGCGATGACATTCTGAGGCACCACACACACACACACACACACACACACACACACACACTGAGTGTACTGTCACAGGAAGGCGGCAGAGCACAGTGGTTAAGACTGAACTCTGGAGCCAGAATGCCCAGGCCTGCGTCCCAGCCCTGCCACTGGCTTGTGTGGCCTCTGCAAGTCACTTAACCCCTCTTTTCTTGTTTTCTAAAATGGGGGTACTACTAGTATATACTGCACAGGGTTGCCCTGGGATTAAGCGAGTTAATCAATGTAAGTGCTGACGATAGTGCTGGGCACATGGAAAATTCTTTTATTATCAACCGACGGGGAAAACAGACTAATGTTATTCTCTGCCCTAAACTGGGATTGAGGATGGAGCGAAGCTTGGAGTGGAGGACAGGTAAGGTTTAGGGATGCAATAAAGAGTGGCAATTTAGGTCAGGAGGCGTACCCATAAGTAGTCAAATCAGAATGCCATATGCATCACCAAGCAAATCAAATGCATAGTCCTTTCGCCCACTGGGGCATCTTTCTAACCCTTTTCCAGATCATTCCTCGTTCCCCTCATGCTCTCTTCTTCTCAGCTCCTCATGCAGCAGCTCTTTGGTTCTGTCACTCATCCTCTCAGGAACTAATCCCCAGCATGTAGCGCTGCAATGCAATTGGAACTACATAATAATTTTATATTATTATAAGTATCATGTAGTACCAAAATTATTTAATTTTATTTTTTGGTGCTGTCACTGGTCCCATTTCTTCTAAAGCTTTCCTCCTCTTCTTTGTTCTTTTTATTGGAGTATATATTCATATGACAAAACATCTGCTTAAACATTTTTTTTTTAAAGTAGGGAACTGAGGGAGACAAAGCCCAGGTTAAGCGGAGTGAGCGCGGAGCCCGCAGTAAATGGCCAAATGGCCAAGTCAGGGACACCTGGCAGCTGGGAGGAACCTCTGGGAGAGCAGGTTGCAGAGGAGAGTCCTGAGGACCTGAGTGCCGGGCCCAGGGTCTTGGACACCATCTAGGATCCCGTGGAGAGAAGTCTCCGGACCTGACCTATGCAGCCTGCAGTGTGTTTGCTAAAATACTACATATTTAGAAAATCTTAACTCTCTTTTTACATTTCAACTCTCCATAATGCTCTCAAAATGGAAAAAAAAAAAAAATAAAAGCAAACTTGAACTAATCCTGTTCTCTAGGACTAGGAAAGCCAATTCCTACCACGAATAGACAACATACCTTACCCTGAAGGCTCCCTTTCTGGGGGCTGTTTGGAAATAAACGCTAGCAAACAAACAAACAAAAGAAAAGGAAATCGTCCCATCTGGTGAGTTTCGAAGAAATTAAATGTTTTAGAAGAAAAGAATAATAAAAAGACCACAGACATCAAAACCCAGGAGCGTGGCATTTAAAAACCAGCCATTTAATTTCTGGAACATCTCTTGCAGCCAAATCCCAACCACTCTCATCCCCCGAACCCCCCTTGCCTCCATCCCCCGCCCCCACAACCCCCCACCGCCCGCCCCGCCACCTACAGGCTCGCGGGATGACGTTCCTGGTAGTGGCGTGGCCGCTCAGGTGAGGGGACCCCCAGCCCCCCAAGGCGCAGGCGGCCAGAGTCCACGGGCGGCTGCCACCAGCCCAGCAGGGGTGGGAGGGGTGCTGGCCGGAGGGGAAGGGGCGGGGACGCCGGGAGTGCGGGAGCCGGGAGGAGGGGAGCGACGCGGGGCGGGGGCGCGGCGAGGGCGGGAGCGGGAGCGGGAGCGGGAGCGGCGGGGGCGCGCGGGCGCGGGGCCGGCCCTGCTTCCCGGGTCGCCGGCTGGTGCGCGCCGCAGTCGGAGCCCCAGACGCGCGGGCGCAGGGACGCGGGGCGCCAGAGCGACAGCTCCCTCGCGAACGCAGGGCATCTGCGCTCCGGGCTCTGCGGCCACCGCTCCGGGCGCCGCGTACGAAGGTGAGTAGCTCGCTGCGCGTCTGGTACGACCCCCGGTCCCGCCAGGGGCAGCGGCCGAGGCGAGGGGCGCGGGCTAGTGTGTGGGCACCGGGGCGCCGGCCCGGGCGGAGCAGAGCGCTGTCCTCGGCGCCAACTCCCTGCTTCTCTTAGGCCCCGACCCCGGCGGGCGCCCGGGTGAGGGCACCGCGGGAGCACCGCATCCCCGGCTGCGCGCGCGGGCGGGCGCCCATCACCGCCTCCTGGCCGTCGCCAACTTATGCCTCCGCGCCCACGCCCCACGCGCTCCGGGAAGCCCTACCTCGCGGGCTCTCCATGGAAAGTTGGGCCTGGAGGGGCTGCTGAGCCGGACATTGGGGTTCCCGGAAAGCGGGCGCGGAGGTTTGGGGGGGTCCCGGGCCAGTGCCGGCCGGGCGGGGAGCGCCGGGGCCGGGCGGGGAGCGCCGGGGCCGGGCGGGGAGCGCGGCGGCCGGGCGGGGAGCGCGGGGGCCGGGCGGGGAGCGCGGGGGCCGGGCGGGGAGCGCCGGGGCCGGGCGGGGAGCGCGGCGGCCGGGCGGGGAGCGCGGCGGCCGGGCGGGGAGCGCGGGGGCCGGGCGGGGAGCGCGGGGGCCGGGCGGGCAGCGCGGGGGCCGGGCGGGCAGCGCCGGGGCCGGGCGGGCAGCGCCGGGGCCGGGCGGGGAGCGCCGTGGCCGGGCGGGTGCGCGTGCAGTTCCCCGCGCCCACAGCTGGGCGTGGGCTTTGTTCGGCTGCGCTCACACCTGCGCGGACCGCGGAGTTCCGGGGCGAGCCCACCTCCGCCCTCGCCGCTCTGGAGAGACCTGGGGGAGGCTGGGGACGGCAGGCGGGGGCTTTCCTGGGCTGGTGGCCCCACAGGTGCGGGCCCGGGGGTCCTGGCGCCCCGCCCAGACTCCCTGGGCTGGTACTTGTTGGGACTGGCTCGCCGGGGCGTGGAGCCGACCCAGGCTCCCAGAGCGGGTGCCTGGCAGCAGCTGGGCCGGGGAGGCTGCGTGGAGCCGCGAGTGACGGAGGGTCCGGAGCATCCTTGGCGCGGCGAGCGCCATCTGCGCCGGGCCCTGCACGCCTCGCGGGTGGGCGCCGCAGCGGGCCGGTCCTCAGCCGGTGGCCGGCTCCGCCGCTCTGGGCCCGCATCTGCCAGCGCCCAGAGCGGGGAGCCAGGGAGTCGTCTTTTCTTCCAGAGCGGTGTGCACCGGGCAGCAAGGGACGCGGGTGGGGTCCCAGGGTCCGGGGGACTGGAGAGCAAGCCAGTTGCCTTCCCTCCGGCTCGTCTCCCTGCCGCCCGCCTCCCGGTCTGCGGCTGCATCCTCTACCCGCGGCTCTCTGTGGCCGCCCCTGCGCAGCGGCGGGCGCGGAGGGAGGGTGCGGCGCTGGGAGGCGGCGTCTCATTCCCTCCCTGCCTCTCTCCTGCCTTTTGGAACCATCCGCTCCAGCCAGAGGCCTCTGGGGCTCGCAGGTGTCTGTCTGAAAAGGGGGAGCGTTCTTTTCCTGCCGAGTCCCGCGTGGTTCATGTGCAGAGGTGCGGTTCCCAAGGGCCCGGCCCTCCCTCGCCCTACACTCTGGCAAGCAGAGGTGGAAGCCAGGGTGGCGAGGCGGGCGGCTTTGGTGCAGCCCCAGGAGCTCCCCCTGGGACTTTCCTGGGAAGGAAAACGGTAGCCCCTGAATGCAGACCCAGGGAGGCTGGGCTGTTGTGCTTGGGGCTGTTTGATATTAACCATGCCCTGCTATTAAAATATTGTAATAATAGGTCACGAGTCAATGAGACCTTTCCGAAGAACTGAAATGGGTTTAGACAATTGGATGCTTTCTACTTAAATGAAAATGAGAGTCAACATTTTTTTTTTTTTTTTGAAAAGCTGCAGATTTGCTTGGTGCTGTGCAGTTTACAGGTATCATCTCATTTCCTTCCACAACGGTCCCATTTTAAAAACTGGGAGATGGACACTTAAAGAAACCAAGTAACTTTCCTAAGGCCCCATAGCGAGGAAGTGGGGGAGCAAGGGCTAGCTTCTTGCCCCTACACGTTGACATTCAAGACTGTGAACATGTGGCCCTTTGGAGGCTTAGTTTAGAGGAAGCCTGAAACCATCCGGTGTTCAAAACCAGGGACATATTATAAGCCCATTTAATTCTAACTCCTGCAGACCTCACAGTAGCGAGCAATATAGTCATTCAGCGAATCGTATTTGTAGAATAGCCTTTTATTGCCCTGTATTGCTCTTGAATTCCTTTACAAGTTCCCTTATTCTTGTTAGCTTTTAAGTACCTGGCTGTTAACCCACAATTCAAGTAGTTACAGTCACTGGACTGTGCTTAGTGGCCAGTGCCCCCCTCTCATTACAGAGACAGAGATTCCTGGCATGTCGCAATTTTTGAGAAACTTAAAAAAAATAAAATAAAGGTAAAGTTTCCATTTGGCAACGTTTCTATTTCAGGTTCCCAGCCCTGAATCCCTTTTGTAGACACTTCTGACTGCGGAAGATTTACTCTTCAAGTTGGATATTGAATTTAAATAGAACTCTAGTATAAAACCTTAAAAAAGCATTCAGTATCCTAAATATATAAGACTGTGTGGTGCGTTTACAAAAATGCTTCATATTAACTACTCGAAACAAGAATTTGAACTAAAGTGAAGTCAGCTATTCCTGGAATAGCTTTTAGCATGATTTTAATTGACTGATCACTTGGAAAAATGAGTTCTAAATTCTACTGACTCATGGTCTTCTTTCAGCCTGCTTTTACTAGTACCTTATTACAGGAAAGTTGCTGAGCATGTCACACAATCCAGGAATTTTAGAGCTGTAAGAGAACACTACGTAAACCTTTGGGTTTCCAAGTAAGTACAGTGGGGCTGGGAGAGGTTACTCAGCTCCCTAATGCAGGGAAGTGATGAGGCCATTACACCACATCATTTAAAAAAATATTTCTATTTATTTCACAAAGGAAGGGCGAGGGAGAGAGAGAGAGAAACATCAATGATGAGAGAGAATCATTGATCAGCTGCCTCCTGCATACCCACCACTGGGGATGGAGCCTGCAACCCAGGCATATGCCCTGACCAGAATTGAACCTCCTTGGTTCATAGGTTGACATTCAACCACTGAGGCACACCAGTTGGGCACCACATCATTTTTAATCATTGCATCAGTGACGATAAATAGAAAGCTCTAGAAATGATCCTTTCTGTGAGGCCGATGTGACAATGACAATAATAGTTGGGAGTGAGCGCTTCAAGAAGGAGAGAGGATATGAGAATGTATACACCTGGGCCAGGGGTCCTCAAACTTTTTAAACAGGGGGCCAGTTCACTGTCCCTCAGACCGTTGGAGGGCTGAGCTATAGTTTTAAAAAAACTATGAACAAATTCCTATGCACACTGCACATATCTTATTTTGAAGTAAAAAAAACAAAACGGGAACAAATACAATATTTGTATTTGCATGTGGCCCGCTGGCCGTAGTTTGAGGACCCCTGACCTGGGCGATAGAAAACTTCCTGAAGAGTCATTTCAAACAATGCTTTTGTGTTGGTGTAGTTTTCCTTGTGTAATTGGTTGAATATAAATTGAATCTGGGGCTATTATTTGTGTATGCACAAAGGAGTTATTTAATGGAACCCCAAGCTTTTCTGATAAAGCGATTCATTCGTTCATTCATTCGTTCACTCATTCATCACCACTTACTGAGTACATGTTCTAGGGACACAGTGTACTGGGGATACAGTGGTGAGCAAAACAGAATTCCTGCCTTATGCCACATACTTCCACATACAGATATTCTTTTTTCACATTCTGTAAATGTACAGCTTGATGAACTTGCACACCCGACTAGTGCTCAAAACAAGGAACAGAGAACATCATGAACATCAGAGAAAGCCCTCTTGTGGCTCCTACCAGTCATTACTCACCTTAAGGGTAACCCCTGAGAAACCCATGCTTTTTTCCCCTGATGTTCTCACATGAAATCAGAGTCTTTGTCCTAGTTAGCTTAGGCTGCCTTAACAAAATACATACTGGGTGGCTTAAAGAACAGACATTTATTTTCTTACACTTCTGGTGGCTGTAAGTCAGAGATCCGGATGCCAGCATGGTTGGGTTCTCTCGAGAGCTCTCTTCCCAGTTTGCAGACTGCTGTCATCTCCCTGTGTGCCCATATATCCTTTCCTTGGTGTATGCCTCTGTGTGTGTGTGTGTGTGTGTGTGTGTGTGTGTGTGTGTGAGTGTGAGAGAGAGAGAGAGAGAGAGAGAGAGAGAGAGAGAGAGGGAGGAGAGACTGCTTCCCTTCCTCTTCTTATAAGGCCACTGATCCTATTGGATTAGGACACACCCTTATTACCTTATATAACTTTAATTACTTTGAAAAGCCCTGTCTCCAGACACAGTTGTATTGGGGATTAGGACGTCAACATATGAAGTGGGGGGGAGAGGGGGGCACAGTTCAGTCCATAGGAGTCCTGATTTGCTGCCTCTGTCAGCAGCCTCTGGAATCTCATTCCCATTTACAAAGAACATTTTCCACTTGAGGAGCATGGTAACTAATAATGAATTTAACAAGAATATAGAGTTCCTAAAGTATTCTTTTTCTCTAGAACAGTGGTTCTCAACCTTCCTAATGCCGTGACCCTTTAAAACAGTTCCTCATGTTGTGGTGACCCCCAACCATAAAATTATTTTCATTGCTACTTCATAACTGTAATTTTGCTACTGTTATGACTCGTAATGTAAATATCTGATATGCAGGATGTATTTAGGCGACCCCTGTGAAAGGGTCGTTCGACCCCCAAAGGGGTCGTGACCCACAGGTTGAGAATCGCTGCTCTAGAAAGTTTTGTGTGCTTGCATACAAAGACTGCTTTAGTCTTCAATTGCTGAGATGATTAGCAAAGAGGAAAATGAATTGAAATTATTGAACATTACTAAATACTTATAGATGTATTTTCCTTTTATGCTTCATGTTTTCCCACCTGAAGGAGCCTTGGCTTTCCTGCCAGGTGAAGTCAGAGGAGGTGGTAGGGACCTCTTAGCATCTAAGCATGTCAGGGGCAAGAATCCAGTAGCTTATTTTATTTAACCTTTTGTCCACCCAGGCAAACGAAAGGCCCCTTTAGTTTAGAGTCTTTTATTGCCATCAGAGGCTAAGACTAGGAAAATGTTCCCAAGTGAACTGGTGGATGTTTATTTTTCCACTCAAAATGTGAATGAGAGGGCTACAGGAAGAAAATATGGGATGGCTCTGCCTCCAGCAATAACCCTTTCAATAGCAGGTTGTCTTTAAATGGGGGAGCCAAATGCATTATATGTATAGAAAATGGGATGTTTTTGCTAAGTTATTTCTTTATTTTGGTGAAATATATGTAACAGAATTTACTGTTTTAACTTTTTTTTTAAAATCCTTACCCGGGGATATTTTTCCATTGATTTTTAGAGTGGAAGGGAGAGTGTGAGACAGAGAGAAACATCAATGTGAGAGAGACACATTGATTGGTTGCCTCCCCCAGGCGCCCCAACCAAGGCTCAGGGCTGGCTCAGGGCTGGCTCAGGGCTGGGGATCGAGCCTGCAACCAAGGTACATGCCCTTGATTGGAACCAAACCCAGAACCCTTCAGTCTTTGGTCCGAAGTTCTATCCTCTGAGCCAAACCGGCTAGAGCTGTTTTAACTATTTTTAACTGTATAGTTTAGTGGCATTAAATACTTCACATTAAGTAACCATCACTGCTGTCCATCTTTCCAGAACTTTTCTCACCTTCCCAAACTGGAACTCTGTGTCCATTAAACATTAACCCCCCATTACCCTTCTCCTGCAACCCTGGAAAGAATCATTCTACCTTCTGTCTCTATGAGTTTGACAATTTGACTACCCTAAGTACCTTATGTGAATGAAATCCTACAGTATTTGTCCTTTTGTAACTGGCTTATTTCATTTCACTTTATAAAATAAGTATAACGTCTTCAAGGCTCATCTTTATGTCTGAATTTCCTTCCTTTTTAAAGCTGAATAATATTCCATTATATATACCAGTACATACCACTTAAAAAAAAAGTATTAACCTGTCAGTGGGCAATTGGGCTCTTTCCACTTTTTGGCACTTGTGAACAATGTTGCTATGAACATGTGTGTACAAATATTTTTTTGAGTCACTGCTTTCAGCTTTTTGGGGCAAGTAGCCAGAAGTGGGATTGCTGGATCATATGGTAATTCTATTTTAATTTTTTGAGGAGCCACCATAATGTTTTCCATAGCAGCTGCAAAATGTTACATTTCCACCAAGAGTGCACAAGGGTTCCAATTTCTCCACATCATCACCAACACTAATTTTCTGTTTTCTTAAATAATTAATAGCCATCCTATTGGGTGTCCAGAGCTATAGCAGTTACTTTTTAATTTATATATATTTTTATTGATTTCAGAGAGGATGGGAGAGGGAGATAGAAACACAATGATGAGAGAGAATCATTGATCAGCTGCCTCCTGCACACCCCACACTGGGGACCGAGCCCACAACCCGGGCATGTGCTCTTGGCCAGAATTAAACCTGGGACCCTTCAGTCCATAGGCTGACGCTTTATCCACTGAGCCAAACCAGCTAGGGCAAGTTGTTACTTTTTAAAGTTATAAATTAATATACAATGTATTGTGAAAAAGTTATTCATAATGTTTTCCAACTTATCAGTTTAACTTTTTAAAAATTATTAATTTCAGTGAGAGGAAGGGGGAGAGAGAGAGAGGCATAGAAACATCAATGATGAGAAAGAATCATTGATTGGCTGTTGGGGATGGAGCCCACAACCCAGGCATGTGCCCTAATCAGGAATCGAACCGTTACCTCCTGGTTCATAGGTCGATGTTCAACCACTGAGCAACACTGGTTGGGCTCAATTTAACTTTTTTTTTTTTAAAAAATATATTTTATTGATTTTTCACAGAGAGGAAGGAAGGGAGATAGAAAGTTAGAAACATCGATGAGAGAGAAACATCGATCAGCTGCCTCCTGCACATCTCCCACTGTGGATGTGCCCGCAACCCAGGTACATGCCCTTGACCGGAATCGAACCTGGGACCCTTCAGTCTGCAGGCTGACGCTCTATCCACTGAGCCAAACCGGTTTCGGCAATTTAACTTTTATTAATAAGGAGATGGGTGGTTTTTAAGAAGTAGTCATTGATTCTGTACTTCGCACAAAGCATGAAATAGAAGCTATATAGCATGCATATCATTGGCCAGGATAAGCCAGCATTGGGGACATACATTAATGTTATTATTTTTAAAGGTTGAATTAGAGCATATATGTCTGTAGTGCACTTGTGCTAAGTGATTTTGCTGTGAGGATAGGTTACATATTAGTATACTTTTATTTTACTGAAAAAATGACACTATTATTTTAACCCATATCAAGAGCAAATTTGCCTCATATCTAGAAATATGTAGGGATGTGCTGGAGCTGTAAATTTCAGGTCTGTGTTGGGCATTTTTCCCCACCATTGAGTCTTCGAAGATGACAGCACAAACCCTCACCACCCAATTATAATTGCTTAGCTGAGCTAATAAAAAAGATGTGGTGTCAATTTAATTGACCTGTTTTACTAGCCTACAAGATTGGAATTTCAAATTAGAAAAAGGTAATTTTTAAAAGTCTGATGGAGGATTTCCCTTAACTGTAAAAAAACAAACAAAACAAAACAACAACAACCAAAAACTAGTGAATGACTACCAATGATGAAGGGAACAAACCTACAAACATTTTTGCTCGTCTGCTGCACATACTGTCCAACTGGCTTATTCAGCTTAAAAACAGGAATGACAAGTAAATCTTAATCTTGTCTTTTGTGCTCTCTGATTTTCTTCCTTACTGCCCTGTACTAAATGGAGCATTGCTGAATTTGCATGAGGATGCAGATGACAGTTACTGTCAGATGAAAGTGATCCTTTAAAAATTCTTCTTGTTAAATGACAGAAAGGGTTGGAAAAAGTATTTTGAATATATACACACACACACACACATACACACACACACACATAAATATGCATATTTAAATGTTATAATGTGCATGGCATATTGGTTCAAAACGCACTGTAACCAGAAAAATACATTCCCAGGGCAATCTGAGGGAATCCTGTAGGAGGCCTTCTGCTGTGTGATATGCAGTGAATTTGATTTATCTTTCTCAAGTGGGCTGAGAGCATTCGGAAAATTCAGTATATGTATTCAGTGTGTAGTACTCTTTTCTCCAAATTTCGACTTTAAAGCGACTTTCATGCCACTTTTAGATGCCCTTGGCATTTGAACAGTCTGATTTACAGCATACATTTTGGGTGAACATTACAAACTCATGGAAAACCCCATTAACATATTCTCTCTCAAGGGAACGGGAAAGTACTAATGTTCCATTAATTATTCCTTAAGGTGAAAGTGGGCTGTGGAAAGGGTTCCATCCTGGAGTGTTTTGGGGCTTTGCGGAAGGACGGCTTGCGAGCGGGAGTGCGGCTGCCTTCCAAGGCCCTGTGTGCTTTTCAGTCCCTCACCTCAATAGAGAGCTGAAAGGACAAAACCGAACAAAGGAGGCCTGTTTTGCCTGCCCCACTTGCTGGGCTGTTGTCTTGGCCCCTTTTCAGTGATGGACGGAGGGGGAGCTGGGTCAAAGTTGAAGAACACTGAAAAGGAATTCAAGCTTCATGTCAAAATTTGAATTATAGCTTCAGTTTGAGCGCCGAGTAGATTAGCGTGAATTGAAATTTGTGAATCTGTGGAAGCGTAAGTGACAGATGGCGTTGGAACAACGTACACGGAGCTGGATGGTGTTCCCCAAATGTTGAGTGCCCCAGTGCGGCACTCGGTAAACACCGAGTTAACTGACAGAAGTTTGAAAACTGTAGGAAGTGCAGTTTGATGCTGTACGCTGCATGAAGACATTGGACTGTGTGAATTAAGGGGAGGCCCCTGCGTCTGGCATGCACTCAGATGCACTTGTTCCCCCTAATTGCATTGCAAATCTTCTTCTGACTGTTCAGCTATCCCGCCTCTAGTATCTGCTTGAATAAATACAGAAATGTCCAATCAGCTTCCCTTGTAAAATCTCATTGCAGTGTTTTGATATTGATCACAGATTGTTTTGAGATGTCACAAGAGAAATCTGTCATAAACAGTGACTAGCCAATGTGTTCTCCTGTATGTGTATATTTAAGAAGGGTGATTTTAGCTTTCTGCTTCCAGAGAAAACCCATCGCTGTTATATCTGTTATTGAAGTTATTAATTATGGCACGGGGTTCCCCATTCAATTTGGTAGGCGGCATCTGATTGAAAACATTTCAGAAAGAGAAGTTAGCTGAGTGTGTAACTGGAAAACTAAATGGCTACTGGAAAGTTGAGATTGCTGGAATGTAAGAGAAATGAAAAATAATTTTGGGTAATTCGAAATGCTTCCTGGGATTCCATAATACTGCAGTTGGGAAATTTTGCTTTGGTATCTTTGGCCACTTAAATGACTTGATGGCAGTAGTCTTTTGTTCTGCTATTAGTGGCACGATAGCTAAAAACCATTTTATATATATATTTAATACATTCAAATGACTATTGCTACTTTTAGAGAAATAATATTGACATGGCAAAAAAACTCTACATGAACAAAATAGTAAAGTAGAAATTTAGAGATAATTTAATATTAATTATGTAATATGAACAAAAGTGAATTTCAGAATTGATTATGCTGACTTCTATTACATGTATTTTACATAGGTAGTGATATATGCTTTGCGTGTCTCACAGATTTAAGGTAGCTTGCAATTTAATAATTGGAATAGGGTTTTTAAAACTCCATGGCTGCGTATGTATTTCTAGTGACAGTTACTTTGTTGTGAAATTAAGTGGAAGGCAAAATATATCAAGGGTTTATTACTGTCCTAGAACTATGTGGGGACTCATTAAACAGCAGGGAGTTCATGGTCAGATTGATCGTTGGGCCTGGGATTGGAAGAGTAGAGATCAGGGAGTGTGAAGGATTCAGATGGAGAGAAGGCTCAGGTGGGTAATGAGAATTGTGACATCCAGGAGAAGTGTGCTATATAGAAGGCAGAAGGAGCAAAAAGAATTTTAAATAATGAGGAGAGAGTAAAGAACAGTGCTCTGCAAAGTCAATAACTTAAAATCTGAAAGAAAAAAAAGAGAGAGGAGAGTAAGAACGTTTGTGGTAATTGCTTGGCTAATGGAGAATACTCTCCATTTCGTAGCACTCAATACTAAATATTTTAAGGAGAATTTTTGGTGGCAACTTGACATCATAAAATGGAAATAACTCATAAGGCACTCTTCAAAAATGAAATATGATAATACATTTAAGAAATGCATTGAGAAGAATTTACTAAGGGTCAAAGCTAAAGTTATTTCAGCATAAAACAGTTAAATTCTTAATCGGATTATCTCTTCTTTCAAGCTATTTTGCTTCTTTATTTACAGAATTAGATATATGAAAAAATGATATTGTCAAACGTGTTTGGGGGTGATGATTAGCATTAAACAGGATTCTTTGCTGTCATAAGGATTATGTGATGAGTGAACTCCTATAACGTTTCAAAGTTCAATTCCAGAACAGCTTTCCAGGGTTATCTACGTGGACAGGTTAATCTGTCTGCTGAATGAGCGCAGCATTATAGATACCAAGTGAAGCAAGCCCAAGCAAATCAGGCTAAAGAAAAATCAGTAAAGAGGTTAACAGGTGGCAAATGAAGACAATCACCTCAGTTTTATGAAAATATTTGATATTTTCTCTAGGGAACATTGAGAGGCCAAGTCTCTCAGGATAAAGAAAAGCAGATAATAGTCATCCAGGCAATCCAGGCACTTTTGGCCTTGTTTGTAATAGAATTCGGTTAGCTTTTCCAGGCTTCAGACTGTGGAAACCCAGTCCTTGCTCTGTTCCCTTAGCAGCCTCAGCTGCATTTCCAGGATGCATGTGGTATGTGTGCAAGAGTCCCCATATTTGATGAATGAATGAATGCAAGAATGAATGACCAAATACTTGACATTGGAAAATGTCAAATGGATCTTTTGTTGTTGTTGTTAATCCTTACCGGAGGATATTTTTCCCATTGATTTTTTTTTCTTGAGATGGTGGGAAGGAGGGAGGAAGGGGAGAGAGAGAGAGAGAGAGAGAGAGAGAGAGAGAGAGAGAGAGAGAGAGAGAGAGAGAGAGACATGGATTGTTTGCCGATGTCAAGCACCCCAACTGGGGTTGAGATCAAACCTGCAACCCAGGTACATGCCCTTGACCAGGAATCAAGCCAATGACCCTTCAGTGGGTGGCCAATGCTCTAACCACTGAGAAACACCATCCAACGCTCAAATGGACCTTTTTTTGGGGGAGAAAAGTGGGGAATTTGGCCCTCAGCCCTGGTTTGTAGACAGACAAAGTCTAGACCAATGGAAATCAGACATTCATAATTTCATGCCTGGATTCTGTATGATTGTAATTTGCTTCCTGGTTCTAATCTAGGCACTTGAGCAGGCAGGTAAAATAATTTACTCCAGAAAGTACCAGTTTTAAAATTGCTACTGTGGAGCCCTAAATGGCATCTTTGTGTCCCAAAAGAGTTCTTCTGTATCCTTTGCTCATGGAGATGATTCAGCATTTGCACGGCTTTCCTTTCCCTTCACTCTCTGAAGCTGGTGCTTGTCATTTCCCTTGGAGGTCTCTGGGTGGCTGCACGCTGACGGAGTTAAGTACTTTCTGAGGTTGCTTTCTACTCTCTGAATCTGAAGAAACCAGAAGTGAGACACACAGGACTGAGATGACAAGTGTAAAGGCTGGTGCAGCTTTGAAAACTAAATTTTCTCACCGTTTGGTTGATCATGAAGTACTCCTCTCTGCTGTTTTCTTTATTTTCCAAGCTGAGAGTTTCTATCCTGGCCTTTCCCAACTACTTAGTGGGTTATATTGGTTAGGTTCAAGGCAGTAGTGCCATGTTTTAGAGACACCTAGAGTAAAAAAATTACATGAAATTTATAATTAGCTAAATTTTGAGAAGTCATTGGTCTACAGAGACTAAGAAACCTCAGTATATGTATAGCATTGGAAAAGTAGCTTACATACTTTACCTAGAAAATGAAGATAAAACAAATTTTCTTATCATCCAAACCTATCTCACAAGAGTATGTCATTATGAAAAATGATAAAAATGAAAGTGCTGAAAGACATCAATCTATGTTCTTATTAGGTAGAATGTACCTGCCATTTTTTCACATTAGTCTGTCAAATTAGCTTCATATATATGTATCATATATCTTTAGCAACAACTTATTATACATGATTTTGAATAAATGAAGTGGTCTCATGCTGCAAATAGATTGATACTCTTTTTGATGCTGCATGATTGGACTGTTTTCAAAACTCAAACTATATATTCTTAACCTAAGTGAAAATCAGATTGAATCAATATGATTAAAAAGTTTGTAAATTCAGCAAATGCTTTTTTCCAAATGTCAGTAATAGTCTTTTCAAATCTAATTTTTTAATTTCAAACCATATCCTATTTATATTTTTCAAGAGGAGAATCAGTAATTTTTTTGTGTGTTTCAGTCACAATTAACTGGCAACCCCACAAACCAATAAAGCATGAAACAATTTTAATATATTAAATAAACTAAGCTCACAAATTTCCTATCTTTAGAGTTTTTACATAGAGAGAGACACGTGTAATGAGGCTTGTAGCAGGTTTGTGTACATGTCATTGTTTGTGTTTATTCTGTTCCTTTGCATCTATTCTGTTCCTCTGTACCTCAGAGGAGAGATAGGCACTTAAGAATAGTGGCCACATAGACACTTTGGAAAACATGAAAAACAGAACTACCATATGATCCAAGAATTATACCACTTCTGGGTATATATCCAAAGGAAGTAAAAACAGGATATTTAAGAGATATCTGCACTCCCATGTTCATTGCAGCATTATTCACAGTAGTCAAAATATGAAAACAACCTGTGTCCATCAACAAATGAATGGATAAAGAAGAGATTTCATATATATTTGTGACAACACGAATGAACCTGGAAGGCATAGAAAAAGGAAAGACCAATATTTTATGGTATTAATTATATGTGGCATCTAAAAGAAAAAGTCAAACTCAGACAGAGAGTAGAAAAGTGGTTGCAGGGGCTGGGGGATGGGGAATCAGGAAGAAGTTGGTAAAAGAGTACAAACTTCGTTATAAGATAAATAAGGTCTGAGGATCTAGTGCAAAACATGGTGATTATTTATATATATATAAGGAGCCAGGGGCCGTCACATCTGAAACAACCGAATGGACGACTGAACAGGCTGAGTGGGGCGACAAGGCCGGCAGGGGGGTTAGTGAGGGGCGACCAAACGACTGAACAGCAGGCTGTGTGGGGCAACCAGACCAGCTAGGGGGGCAGTGAGAGGCGACCAGGCCGGCAGGGGGCGCAGTTGGCGGCCAACAGGCCAGCAGGGGGGGCAGTGAGAGGCGACCAGGCCGGCAGGGGGCGCAGTTGGCGGCCAACAGGCCAGCAGGGGGGGCAGTGAGGGGCGACCAGGCCGGCAGAGGGGGACAGTTAGGGGTGACCAGGCCAGCAGGGGGAGAAGTTGGGGGTGACCAGGCCGGCAGGGGGAGAAGTTGGGGGTGACCAGGCCGGCAGGGGGGAATTTGGGGGAAACCAGGCTGGCATGGGAGCAGTTAGGGGCAACCAAGCCGGTGGGGGTGCAGTTGGGGTGACCAGGTTGGCGGGGGCGGCCGTTGGGGGCAACCAGGCCGGAAGGGGTCCTGTTAGGGGCAATCAGGCAGGCAGGCAGGTGAGCAGTTAGGAGCCAGCCATCCCGGATTGTGAGAGGATGTCCAACAGCCGGTTTAGGCGCGATCCCCAGGATTAGGCCAAAACCGGCAGTCAGACATCCCCAGAGGGGTCCCGGATTGGAGAGGGTGCAGGCTGGGCTGAGGGTACCCCCCACCTCATGCACGAATTTCGTGCACTTGGCCTCTAGTAGTTAATAACACTGTATTGTATAATTAAAATTTGTTAAGGGAATAGAACTTAAATATTCTCACCCTCCAAAAAAATAATAGGTGATGGATGTGTTAATGAACTAGATGGGAGGAATACTTTTCACAATATGATATATACCTATATCGAATTATGATGTACACTTAAATATCTTACAATTTTATTTGTCAGTTATACCTCAGTACAGCTGAAAAGTAATCATTGACCTGGGTGTAGACACAGAGCTTTAGAAATGGGCATGTGTTGTAGGTCAATAGTGTCCCCCCAAATTATGTTTAAATCCTAACCCCTAGTACCTCAGAATATGACCTTATTTGGGGATATGATATTTACAGTTAAAATGAAGTCATTAGAGTGGGCCCTAATTAAGTATAAGCAGTGTTTTCATAAAAAGAGGAAATTTGGAGACCAGCAGCGTGGGAGAAGGCCTTGTGGAGATGAAGGCAGAGATTACAAACCTAGGAACACCAGGGATTCCCAGCAAACCACTAGAAGCGAGGGAGAGGCCTGGAACAGATTCTCCCTCACAGCCCTCAGAAGGAACCAGCCCTGCTGACCCCTTTTGGACTTCTAGCCCCCAGAACTTTGTTCATATGTCTATATATCTATATCCACCAGACATATAGATATATATGTCTATATATCTATATCTACTTTGCGCATCAAAGGATTGTGCTTATATAAATCATTATTTAGAAAGTCTCTATACCTTGAATTAAAACACAGAAATACTGGGATCGGTAGGGACAGTATTCATTTTATTAACTGGACAATGTATGAGGTTGGTAGTTTAATCAACTGATTACTCTTTTTGGTTGTAATCAAGTTGACTCCAAATTGGCTGCCTTTCTCAAGTGCAAATTGTCATCACTTGGGAACTTCAAGTGGAAGATTTTGTTCAAGTCTCTGCAGGTGCCTTTGCTGCTGCTTGCCGATCAGAAGGGGTCTTTGCACTTGGAAAATGGTATGTGTGCTGATATTTCCTCATGCTGAGGAAAGTGAAAGCTTAGATGAGCTATTCAACTACTTCCCTGGGAATGCCGTGTCAGTGGGACAGGGTGAAGGATTACATTGTGGAGAATTTTGAAGCTAAATATAATCAGGCAACACCTCTGTCTTTTGAAGAAGCTGATGGCCAGGTACTTTAATCAACTTCAATATTAGTTTGAGTAAATTAAAAACCCTCACAGCATTTTGGCTGGTCTTTAATGACGTCAGCCCAGTTGGTTGAATGTCTCTTCTTCATTTCCACCAGTGACAGCCTTCTCTGTCTTAGATGGTAACCTCCTTGCTGGCAATGAGCCCACCTAGTAATGTCTTATGTATGGCATTTAATGAGCTGCCACATCCAAAGAAGGGCCTAATTGTTTTAAATACAAACAATGAGATAATTTGGTAGGGAGGTTTTTGGGATGAGCACTGAGGACTTTATACCTCTGAGTCTGTATGCTTCACTAATCCCATTTAAATATGTAAACCACTTGCTAACTTGGGGTTTCCTCCTGGTGTCAGGTCCTCCCTTGCTATGGACTCCAGTCAGGACCAAACCCACTGGCATCCAGCAGGAAGTAATTTGGAATCAGGGCTGTTTTAATTTTGCAGGTTCTTGCAGCCTCTCTTCACCTTGCAAGGCAGTGAGGTGCAAATTGATGGAATGAAATATCCAAGGCCCTAGACAAGAGAAGAATATAGGCACTGGTTTGTTTCTGAAAATCAACAGCTTGGTGTAAACTTTTTATTCGATCTTTTCATATTTGTGTTGAATGACAACTGTGTGAAGATGGCTTGGAAGATTTATGGGAACCATTGTGACATTTGGTGTTGACCGAAATTTATTCGCAAATGTACTCATATGGGGCAGCAGTGCTAGTTCTAGGATAAATTACCAGCTTTAGGTCCATTTTATTGTTTTAAATTGTTAGCCTAGATTTTGTTACATTAAACTCACATTTAAAAATTTTATGTATGAGATGACACTTTCCTTATTTCCTACTCTAGACGAGCAGAATACATCTTGGGAAAGCAGTTACTTTAGGGAGAATGGAAATGGGCTCTGCTCTGGTCATCTGAGCAGAATTTCAGCCCTCCCCAGCCCTCCTTCAATCTCCTCTACATGGTTAGGAGTGGGCCAGTGATGAATATGCATGTGCCACACACCTGTGACCGAGAGAGCCTCCATCCAGAAATGGCAGAGTATCAGTTACTTGAAACGGATGACGGGTGGCAGCTGCTGTCTGTGGCTCACCGGGCTCCCTGCCCTGTGCTGACAGCTGCACATCACATCCTGCCACCACACCACCTCTGCCACCTCCATCCCAAGAAGGGGCTGAGCCTGCTGGCATCACTTCCTGGGCAGTCTGCTCCCGAGGTAGAATGTATAAAGATGTCTCTCTGAATTTTAGAAAATAAGATCACAATGATTTTTACTTTTTGCTATTAATAAATAACAGTAGTCCACGATGTTTATTGGTTACTTAACTATATGAACATCTTACAAACATTATCTCATTTAGTCTTCATGACAATCCTTTATATCAGAGGCCAGTAAACTTTTTTTTATAAAGAGCCAGATGTAAATATTTTAGACTTTGTAGGTTATGTACTGTCTCAAAACAGGGAAAATGTGTACGTGCATGGGCATTTCCATGTTCCTGTACACTTTCTTTACAAAAATAGGTGATGGGACAAATTTGGCTCATGGGTCATAGTTTCCCAACTCCTGCTTTCTGCTATCATACCCTTTTGATAGATGAGAAAACTGAGGCCCAGGGAGTTTAAGTAAAGCAGGGGTCCTCAAACTTTTTCAACAGGGGGCCAGTTCACTGTCCCTCAGACCGTTGGAGGGCCGGACTATAGTTTAAAAAAAAAACTATGAACAAATTCCTATGCACACTGCACATATCTTATTTTGAAGTAAAAAAACAGAACGGGAACAAATACAATATTTGTATTTGCCTGTGGCCCGCGGGCCATAGTTTGAGGACCCCTGAAGTAAAGGGTCAAAATAGCACAGCTGTTAAAATGCAGAACCAAAGGAGTCTGACTTTCATTCCTTAGTCTTAACTCCTATGAGCTACAAGTTATCCTGCCATGAGAGATGACAAGAAATTGGATTTTAGTTTCTGCATGTTGTAAGTTATAGATTTTGACCCAAACTTCTAAGAGAAACCTCCAGTTCCCTTAGAAACATGGAGGGAAGTATCAGTCCATGTCTTGAAGATGCTATTTAGGTAATATAGATAATATAGGTAGTCTAATCTATAGCACATTCAAGTGATGGGACTGCATCCTGAGTAATTGAATAAGCCTTTTAAGGGACTCCAAATGCCCTGGTATTGTGGCCATTTTTGTCATTAGGATTGAAGGAGCCAAATTACCCTAATTTAAAAATATATGTAAACTATTACTTTTTAAAAAAAATATTGATTTTAGCAAGGAAGGGCGAGGGAGAGAGAGATAGAAACATCAATGATGAGAGAGAATTGGCTGACTCCTGCACGCCTCCCACTGGAGATCAAGCCTGCAACCTGGGCATGTGCTCTTGACCTGAATCAAACCCGGGACCTTTTAGTCCATAGGCCAACGCTGTACCCACTGAGCCAAACCTGCCTGGGCTAACTATTACTTTTTAAATTTGATTATACATTGGTGGTCCATGTGTTACGTAGTAAGATAACTTTGGCATATTCCCAGGAAAGATTTTTATTTTTATAAAAAATAAATTATGCTGAGGATTTTTATGTTTAATATAAAACCCTGGAGTGAGAAGTCTAAGCAGTTTTTATTTTCCAGGACGGACAATTTCTTTTGTGTTTTATTTCCATGGTAACAGTTAAGTTTTGACTTGAGAACAACAATATACATGATAACCATCCAGTTGACATTGTTGGGCATCCCCTTAGGAAATTGGTAGTGCATCATGGTATCGAGGTAGCACCTGCAGTAGAATAATACAGGCTTGTGGTTTTTTTTTTTAAAAAAAAAATATATAAAGCAAGGCTGAAGTTAGGAAACATTTAGTTTTAGGCAGCAGTTCAGCACACCCAAAATACCACGAGTGGCCAGACTTCAAAGACGTTCCGGGACACCATAAAGAGCTCCAGAACTCACAGTTCCTGACCTCAGGGTGAATGAAATTGTAGGAAGCAGGCAGCTGGCAAAATGGAGGCTTCATGTGACTAAACATTGTTGCTTGTGCTTTGTCTGAGGGAAACTCAAAATGGAGACACTCCCTGGTGGAGAAATCAGAGAGTGGAAACGCTTGTGGGGAGGTAACCCTACTCTCTTTGAAAATCTGAAGTCTTTGAATTTAAGTGAGCCTCCATTCATTCCTAAGAAAGCCGACAGAGAATAAAACCCAACTAGTGGAGAAGTTGACTGCTGTGTTCCTGTGAAGTGGTTACTGTGAATTAATTGGTGTAACAAATTATAAAGGGCATGGTCAATAAATGTAGAAAAAATTTTGTTGAATCATTTCTTAGAAAAGATAGTCTTAGGCTTAATTCATTTAATGAAAAAAAAATAACCCAAATAAAAAATGGAATTATGATACCACGGACAACCTTTTTGTTTATTTTCTTGTCGTTATTTTACATATCATATAATCTACCCATGGTAAGTATTCAACTTAGTGACTTTTAAAATAAATTTTAAAATTGTGCAACTGTGGTAAACAGATTTCTAAGATGGTCTCTACGATTCTGTTCCCTGGTGTATGAACCCTGTATATTACCTTCCCTTAATGGGCAGGACCTGTGAATGTGATGGGTTCCCATAATTAGACATTATCTGGCAAAAGGGATGGGATTTTGCATATGTAATTAAGGTCTCAAGTCAGTCAATTAAAAGTTAGTGGAGAGAACCAAGATGGCGACGTAGGTAAACGCCTGTACTCGCCGCCTCCCACAACCACATCAGAATTACAACTAAACTACAAAACAACCATCATTCAGAACCACCTGAAATCTGACTGAATGGAAGTCCTACAACTAAAGGAGTAGAGAAGAAAGAATATTGAGACAGGTAGGAGGGATGGAGGCACGGATGGGCTGGTCTGACACCCACATGTGGCGTTTTTTTAATGGGGAAGGATTTCTTGGCTGCAGAGGCCTCCGTGAGGAGCAAGGAGTCCTAGCCGAGCACCAAACCCCCAGCCAGGGTCCCAAAGGTGGGAAGAGAAGTCCCCATAACTTTGGACTGTAAAACCAGCGGGGATTGTGGCTGAGTGACATGGAGTGGCACGGAGGCTCAGACGAAGGCCCACTCCCAACTGGAAGCAAGGGCACAAATGGAGGATTTGGAAGACAAGGTTTGGATTTTTAGGCTGGGATTCTATACATAGGAATAGGTCCCTCATGGTGCAGGGAAGAAAAGGGAGCCTCCATTTGTACCCTTGCTTCCAGTTGGGAGTGGGCCTTCTTGTGGGTAACTCAGGAAAGATTTAACTGGAATCATGTTAATATTTTATATTCATATGTAATTATATTTATATGTAATTACTGTTTTTAGCTCCAGACCCAAAAGCAAAATTATTTTCCAGTTTTTTCTTTTTTTCATGCATTATTGCAGTCTGAGAAAATGCTTTTATTTCCCTTTTATTTTGCTCATTAAGTACTTGAGTATTTAGCTAACAGGTTTTCAACATATTTGTTTACTGTGTTTTTGATAATTGAGAATCTTCCATTTTTCTAGCTGGCTACTTAATTTAATGCAAAGAGGTGTCCTATGTTATTGGAAATTGATAGTCTTGTTATATAAATTATTTAAATGAAAAGAAGCATATCATCTGGCATAATTTAAAGAATTCTAATGTTATCTCTGAAGATTTAGTCACTGATTGCTGTTAGTTGTATTTTAAGTAATCCATATTAGAGGATCAATGCCATTAACCGTTCTTCATTTGTATTCTTTTTAAAAAAGACTTTTAAAAACAGTTTTAGGTTTACAACAAAATTGAGAGGGAGGTACAGAGATTTCCCATATACTTCTGCCCCCACAGATGCACAGCCTTTCTCATTATCAACATCACTCACCAGAATGGTACTTTTTTTTTTTTTTTTTTTTTTTTTTTTACCAAGGATGGACCTACTTTGACACATCAGAATTACCCAAAGTTCATATTTGACCTTAGGGTTCACTCTAGGTCATTCCATGGTGTTGTACATTCCATGGGTTTGTACTAATGCATAGTGACATTCTAATATATCATCGTAATATTATACCTATGTTAGAGGCCTGGTGCACAGATTCGTGCACTGGTGGGGTCCCTCCGCCTGGCCTGTGCCCTCTCACAATCTGGGAGCCCTCGGGGGATGTCGGACTGTGGGTTTCGGCTCAGTCCCGAGGGACCCCACTGGTGCACGAATCTGCGCACTGGGCCTCTAGTAGGCATATAAGATCTTTGGTTAATCTCTTCCTGCCCTCCCCTCCCCCTTCCCTCTGAGATTCATCAGTCTGTTCCACGTTTTTATGCTTGTGCATTGAGCATCTGCCCCCTGATGGTCAGTGTGCATCATAGCTACTGGTTGAGTGGCCGAGTGGTTGCTTAGGCTTTTATATATAGACTAGAGGCCCTGTGCACAAAAATTTGTGCACTCGGGGGGAAGGTGGGGTTCCTCAGCCCGGCCTGTGCCCTCTCGCAGTCTGGGACCCCTTGGGAGATAACGACCTGCTGGCTTAGGCCTGCTCCCGGGGGGCAGAGGGCAGGCCCAATCCCTAGGTGCAGCCCCTGGTCAGGCTCAGAGCAGGGCCGATTGAGGGGTTGGGGCACCACCCCCTGTCACACTCAAGGCAGGGTCGATGGGGAGGTTGCGGTGCAACCCCCTGTCAC
Source organism: Myotis myotis (assembly GCF_014108235.1). NCBI lineage: Eukaryota > Metazoa > Chordata > Mammalia > Chiroptera > Vespertilionidae > Myotis > Myotis myotis. The sequence goes on from NW_023416315.1 coordinate 11,443,902, forward strand.
ACACAGAGCAGGGCCAATCCGGAGGTTGGGGCACTGCCCCCTGTCACACACAGAGCAGGGCCCATTAGGGGGTTGGGGAGCTCCCTCCTGTCACGCACAGAGCAGGGCCCAACAGGGGGTTGAGGAGCTCCCCCCGTCACTCACAGAGTAGGTCCGATAGGGGAGTTGGTGCACCGTCCCCTGTCACACACAGAGCAGGGTGGATCAGTGGATTGGGGCGCCGCCTTCTATCACCCACAGAGCAGGGCCAATCAGGGGGTCGGGGCGCCGCCACTCTCACACTCAGGGCAGGGCCGATGGGGAGGTTATGGCTCTACCTCGTCGTCACACACAGAGCACGGCCGATCAGGGTGTTTGGGCGCTGCCCCCTGTCATGCTGATCCCGGTGACGGGAGGCCTTGCGGCTCCGCTGATCCCGGTGCTGGGAGGCATATTACCCTTTTACTATATAGGATAGAGGCCTGGTGCACGGGTGGGGGCCAGCTCGTTTGCCCTGAAGGGTGTCCTGGATCAGGGTGGGGGTCCCCACTGGGGTGCCTGGCCAGTCTGGGTGAGGGGCTGAGGGCTGTTTTCAGGCTGGGAGTGACTGAAGTTCCCAACCGCTCCTTTTTTCCTTTTTTTTTATTTTTTTTATTCTGGGCCAGCTTTAGCTTGAGGCTTGGCTCCAGCTCTTAGGCCTCCGCTCCTGAAAGTAGGTTTCTGGCCTTTGCATACAATGTTGCGAATCTGCTGGCTGAAGTCCCGCGGTATTTGTTAAAATGTTTCAAACTGCAGGCTCAGAGGCCTGCAGCGGCAGGCGGGGAACGTTGGTTTCCTCCGTCACTGTGGCAAGCAAGCCTCATGTTAGTTTCAAGCTGCCTGGCTGCTGGCCGCCATCTTGGCTGATAGTTAATTTGCATATCTCGCTGATTAGCCAATGAAAAGGGTAGCGGTCGTACGCCAATTACCATGTTTCTCTTTTATTAGTGTAGATTATTTTCACATTACATTATGCACATAGATGGATTAATTTAGCTTTAGATGTTAAATTGGGCTGGTAATTCTAATAGAACTCTACAGTAAAACCTTGATATAATGGACTAATTCCTGTGAGGGGGTGTCCATTACAGCCAAAAGTCTGTTATAAAATAAAGCAGGTTTTCTGAATATGTATGTTAAAAAATTGACAGATTAGTCAGTTTATCTGTTTTTACTTATGTAGACACATTTGTGTAATTAAAATTAAGGAAGTATGAAAAGTTTAATTTCACAGAAAAGTTTTCCATATGTATTACAGTAATTTTAAGTTTATACTGAATAGGTCTAGTGAGTGCGTGCATTCAGCAGTCACTGGGAATAGACACATGCACACGGCTGGGGTGTGGCTTAGCGCACTAGTCGGAATATCAGCTGCGTGCGTTAAAACTGCTGCAGAAAGTCAGCCACGTGGCAACAGAACCAATTACCTTGCTCAATGCGGAGTGATCACGTGCTAATCATTCACCAAATGTTACAAGCAGTGACTCTTGGATTTAAATATGTAAAGTATGGTTGTAGATACGTAATATTTAGTTATGTCTGTGGAATTACTACAGTGTTTTTTTCCAACATATGGCATATTCATTAAAATTTGTTTAAAATAACTGAATAACAAAAAAAACCCCTTGTTAATTTAATTATAACAAATCTTGGTTAAAAGCTTTTTAAATTAACAAGGTGTTAATTTTCACCTATGACATATGGACTCGAAATTTTTTCTGTTAAATTCCAAGACCATTCGAGGTCTGCAAAATCATAGTAGCTTGGGAGCCTGCAATCTACAGAAATTCCCTGACTTGAGTAGGTCTGGTCCTTCCCTAGACTAAGTAGGGTGGCAGAAATCAGGCTGGTGAAATTATAATTTGCAAGATCAACTATGTCTTTCTTTTTTTAAATGTTGAAAATAATAATAATCATCATCATCATCACACTGAATATTTTCAGCGCCCTAAAAATCCCCCATGCTCTGCCTATTCATCCCCACCTCTGCACCACTAATTTTTTTATTGTCTCCATACTTTTTGTCATATAGTTGGAGCCATCTAGTAGGCAGCCTTTTCAGATTGGCTTCTTTCTCTTAGTGATATGCATTTAAGTTTTCTCCATGTTTTTAAATGGCTCGATAGCTTATTTCTTTTTAGTGCTGAACAGTATTCCATTGTCCGGATGTACCAGAGTTTATTTATTCATTCACCTACTGAAGGACATCTTGGTTGCTTTCCAAGTTTTGGAAATTATGAATAAAGCTGCTGTAAACATCTGTGTGTAGGTTTTTTTGGATGGACATAAGATTTCAACTACTTTGGGTAAATACCAAGGATTGCAGTTGCTGTATTACATGGTAAGAGTATATTTCTTATTCTTTTTTAAAAATATATTTTTATTGATTTCAGAGAGGAAGGGAGAGGGAGAGAGAGTTAGAAACATTATTGATGAGAGAGAATCATTGATTGGCTGCCTCCTGCACACTGCTACCCCCCCCCCCCCCCCCCGGGTAATCAAGTCCAGAACCCTGGGCATGAGTCCTGACCGGCAATCCAGCCATGACCTCCTGGTTTATAGGTCGACACTCAACAACTGAACCACACCAGCTGGGCTTATTCTTTTTTAAAGCTTGTAGAAAACTTGGCATAGTAAACATGAGACAAAGATTAGCGGTTGAGTTGGTAAGTATTCTATAAAGACAACATATGCAAACAGTGTTCCAAACAACTCTAGCAACTGAGACCAGGGCTGTCCACTAGAATTCTGAACACCTTTCCTAGCATCATCTTCTCTGGCCTATCTCCTTCACCTCCTTACTAACTATCTGCCAAACTTTGCAGCCAGAAGTTGACTCCAAAATGGCCAGGTGAGTCAAAGAAGTGCCAGGAAAAGAAAGCAGCTTGGCTTACGGAAGCTAAGTTCCCTTTTCTTCCACCTCTTGATTTGGTTAGCATGACTCTGAATAGGCCTTTTGAAACTAACATTTGACAATACTACCTGGCTCAGATTTGGGTTATGCTTTTTATAAAAAAACCTTTAAATTTAATGCTAGTCTTGTACACTGTTCTTTTGACAGGAATTGTGAGTCATGATCAAAACCAACGACAGTCGTCAATTGTTGAGGAGTTGCTGCGGCCTATTGCCATAGTGCCACACAAAGCCTGAATTTCCCCAACACAATATGTATATAACAAAGAGGGTGCTTATGTTGGCAGCCCAGTCAGACCCTGTGGCAGTGGAAGGCACACAAGTTGGTGAAAAGAGCACTGGGCGAAGAGTCGGGAGGCTTTGGCTGGAGTTCAGTCAGCCATGAATAACATGACACGTCACACATACCAAGCCAAGCATTTTTCCCACTGACAGAAACAATACTTCCTTCTCTTCTCAGGATTATTATTGAGATAAAATAAGTCAGAGTGCCTTGAAAAAAGTGAAAAAACAGTGGCAAATATTAGTACTATTTCTTTCTTCATTTGGCAATCATATATATGCCCGGCATGCACTGTCCCATTAGTGCACTAGGAGACACCTCGCTGATCTTTGGCTTCTCGGTTAGTGGGGAGATGACCCAGCAAGCATGTCCTTACAGTGCAGTGTGGTTGGGTGTTCGAGCTTACACAGCTCCGAAATGCTGTAAGAGAACGGAACTGGCTAACTCTGCCTAGGGAGATAGTTGAAGTTGTCACAGAGGTAGTGGGTTTTGATCTGGCTCTTGGAAAATGAGAAGTTTGCCAGACTGTAAGGGAGTGAATAGGCAGAGAGGCCTGCATATTCAAAGGCATAGAGGTTAGCTGTGCATACCATTATCATCAAATTAAAATGAACCCAATTGAGAACCTACTTTCCCTCTAGGCACTGCGGAGGACTGGAGAACAACAGTCAAAAAAATGGCCACAGATCCTATGTGTTTTTGGATTTATTTGTTCATTTTATTAGTTTCCTTTGGCTTCTGTAGTAAATTACCACAAACTTGGTGGCTTAAGACAACACGAAAGTATTACTTTACAGTTCTAGAGATCAGAAGTCTTAAAACGAAGGTGTCACCCAGCTGCATTCCTTCTGGAGATTCCAGGGAAGCTCCATCTCCCTTGCCTTTTCCAGTGTTTAGAGGCTGCCTCCACTCCGTGGCTCAGGACTTCCCTTCCCTTCAGAGCTAGCAGTGTAGCATCTTCAAAATTCTCCCTCCGACTCTGGCCCTCTTGTCATTTCCTTATAAGTGACCCTCGGATCACTCGCATAATCCAGGGTAACCCCTCACCATCTCAGGACCCTTAATTTAATCACATCTGAAAATCTCTTTACTCCGTAAGGCGACATAGTCGCAGCTCCAGGAATTAGACCAGGGACATCTTCCAGGGGACCGTTATCCAGCCTACCACATTCATTCAGCCAGTAGTTTTTACTTTCCTACTATTTGTCACTAGCATAAGGTAAATGAGCTTCTTGCTCTTGTGGGTTTACATGAGTGTTTTGGATAATGGAGCAGTTATATTCACTTGTGTGGGCAGATTTAAAAAAGAAGTGTTTCATACCCAATACATCCCAAACTGACCTGCCTTCCTCCCTACACCAGATTTGCTTCATCTCAGTTGATCCTTGTAGTTTGCTTATACCAAATTTTTCAAGTTACACCCAAGTCCTTTTTTACCTTCTATATACCATATCTAATGTGTCAGGAAATCTGGTTTGTCCTAACTTTCCAAATATATTTAGAATCTAGCTACTTCTCCTCACCACCACCAGTTCTACCCAAGATCAGCCCCTGTCTGGATTACTATAGGAGCCTCCTCCTGCTCTGTTTCATGCCTGCCTGCTACAGCTTATCCTCAGCAGAGCAAACATAAGGATCCTCTTAAAATGAAAGTCAGATCATGTCACCTCTTATAACAGCCCATTCCTCTTAGAGCAAAAGCAAGATTCTCTGGGCATTGCTCCTGTTTTGGGCTTTTGCATTGGCTGTGTCTTCAGCCCTCACCCTTTTCTCCCTGGGTTTACATGCCCATTCCTTCACCTCTATCACGTCTTTGTCCAAATGTCCCCTTTTAATGAGGCTAACCTAGTTACCCTATTTAAATTGCAACTCCCTATCCCTTACTTCTGACTCCCCTTGTGTAGTTTTCCATTTTCCATAGTACTTGCCACCTTTTATATATACACTAGAGGCCCAATGCACGAAATTCATGCAAGAGTAGGCCTACCTTCCCCCGGCTGCTGGCACCGGCTTCCCTCGCAGAGGGAGGCTCTGCCCATGTGGCGCATCCCGCCAGTTGGTGGCCTGGGCCTCCCTCTGCGGGGCGATCATGGGACGATGGCTGGACCCCCAACCAATCGCATTGCACTCGCCTTGGCTGGCCTGCCACCAGTGGGTGTCATAGTGTGGTCCCGGATGGTCATCCAGATGGTTGTCCGGATGGTCGTTCCGCTGTTTGGCCGTTCGATTGATTTGCATATTATGCTTTTATTATATTACGCTTTTATAATTTGTTTAGTTATTTTGTCTCCCCCAAGAGAAATTTAAACTTCAAAAGATTAGAGATTTTTCATCTCAAGCACATAGAACCCAGTCTACATTATATTTCTAGCAAATATTTGTTGAATGAATAAATGAAAAAAGTCACAGTGTATGCCATCAAGGAACTTACCTATGTGAGGAAACATGATGGCACCTCTGAAACAATTATGCACCATCTTGGATTCTTTACAATTTTAAGTATTGTACCATCTTTAGGTGGGAGAGTCATAAAAGGTCTGCAGTGAGGGGAAGTAAAAATGAACTCAGGCCTTCTGTGTGAAGAGTGTGTATTTGAGAAAGGATCATTGGGTTAAAGAGGAGACTCCTTCATATCAACTCCCTGGTCTTGTTTTGCAATTCAGAAAGTAAATGTCATTCATTGAGTACCTGTAACATAATGCATATTTTACTAGGCCCTCTGAACAAAGCAAAGTTTCCTCTTTACAGTCTGGAGAACTGGGTCACTTGGTAATTCTTGGAACCCCTTTGAAAAATAATAAAATTTTAGGTCCAAATAGAGCAGGGGTGGGCAAACTTTTTGACTCGAGGGCCACAATGGGTTCTTAAACTGGACTGGAGGGCCGGAACAAAAGCATGGATGGAGTGTTTGTGTGAACTAATATAAATTCAAAGTAAACATCATTACATAAAAGGGTACGGTCTTTTATTTCAATAGTTTTATTCATTTCAAACGGGCCGGATCCGGCCCGCGGGCCGTAGTTTGCCCACGGCTGAAATAGAGTATCAAAATTCCAATTTTCCTTCTTACTCTTGGGTCTTTGCCAAGAATTACTATAAAATAATGTTTTTAAAAGGATAGCATGTATTCTGCCAGCCTGTCAAGAAGTGCTTCTACTCTTCTGCCAACCAAAAGGAACCGAGAGCAGGTGTAAATGAGGTGTGACAGATGAAAAAGAGTAGGAAAGATTTCAAAGCCTGAAAGGAAAGGAGTTCTAGACTGTTTTAAATATGCTTATTGGAGACTATGTAAAATTATTTACATTGATAGCAAGGAAAATATCTGTAAAAGCTATTGTTTTTACTGTATTACAAATTTGCCCCCTGAGGGATGACCCCTGTCTGCTGGGCCTGTCAATGTGTAATGATCCCTCTGCTTGTTCCTGTTCCCTTTTCGTTTCTCTTACCCTCTCTCCTCCTCTGTCTTCCTTTTGTCTAAGGATCTCAGCATCTTTTGATTTGCAGCCTTTGTGAGTTTGTTGGCAAGGACATGTAGGCTTTTAACAAGCCAAAAGGTCACATGTGCAAAGCCCTGGGGACAGTGGGTGGGGTCTACATCCATTTCTTCTTCATTAGGACATTAAAACATATGTCACATAGAAAGCAAGGAGGTCTAAAGTGGAAATGTTTGTATACTTTTATTAATATATTTGGACAAGACTGATGCAGTCTATTCGATCAATTAATTTTTATGATTCTAAATGTATTAGCCAAAAATATATTTAAAGGCCACTTTCCCTTTTCTCAACTGTGTGTAGAACAACTGAATGTTTTTTTATGTGTATGAAAGCATGGGGCTATTACTAATGTCAGTAAGATGCTTATAAATTTCATATACTTTTTCTGTGAAGTTTCAGAATGTTTTTTTGTTTGTTTTCTTTTGTTGTTGTTTTGCTTTACGGTGTCCTTTCTTTGGTTATAGCTATGTATCACATAGCCCATTTGTCTTCAATGACCCATGACCACTTTTTATTAGACATACTTGAGAAGGTCATGGAAGGTCATGGATCTTAACTCAGTTGTAAAGGAGACATTTCATCTTCCTAATTTGCAGATTGTGAGACCACCGGGGAATCTTAAAATTTGATTGATGGTTACTCACTCAAATAAGTTATGGCAGTAAAATAATTAAGAAAAAATAAATCTAGAGCAAAATCAGATTAACTGTGTTTTATAAGAGTTCTCAGGCTTTTTGTTTATTTTTAAAATTGTCATTTTCATTACTGGCTAAGAAGTTCTTCCTAACCAAAACATTGACAAGCTTTCTGTCAGTGGCCATCTCTTGTTGTTGAATAAAGGTGTCTAAGGTTCTGATCTCTTTTTTGGAAATAACTTACACATATGCAGGAAATATGGTGGAGTTCAGATATTTTGAGTGCAGTGAGAATGGTAATCATAAATTAATTGCTCTTTTTCTCTTAAAGATAAATTGGTGATACTTATAAAAATGTACAAAGCAAAGTTTCCTCTTTACAGTCTGGAGAACTGTAATATAATAAAAGCGTATGAGTAATTCTCATGAAAATGTCTCTGTCCAATTAATGACATTGTACTGAATAATAAAATCAGTTCATTCCTCAAGAAACGATTTAGAATGGAAATTTTGAGCCAAATAATAATTAAATGCAACAAATATTTACTGAATGCCTGTTATGTGCTAAATACATTTGTAAAGTAAATTACTTTACAATTTGCTTTCATATGTATTTGTTCCTCATTGTTTTCATATTATCACATTTGATCCTCATAACGGTCTCAAACAGTTGGGTAAACAGTGTTTATTAATTATCCCAACTTCACTATGAGAGAGAAAACTAAAACCATGAACTTGCCATGGCCAGATAGTTGCTAGTAACAGAACAAGTCAAGAAGCCAATTCTTCGGGCTTCCTGTCCTGTGCCTTCCCAAGTATTTAATGCTGCATTCCTTCTGCCTGTTATCACCTGCTGCTCAAGTAAGTGAACCATACCAGTGGTTCTCAAAGTGTGGGCACAGGACCCACCCATCTTCATCGTCTGGGACTTGTTAGATATGGAGATTCTCCGGCCCCACCTCTGACCAACCAACTCAGAAACTCTGGTAGGGCCCAGCCATCTGTGCCAAACAAACTCTGCAGGTGATTCTGATGCACACTCAAGTTTTGAAAACCACTGAACTCAAGAATACATTTCTTTGTCAGTAAACATGTGGGTGAGGCAGTTTATTATTTATCCATGAGAGCTGCCTTGTGGGAGGTACAGGGAGTGTTTGCCTTCTAGGAATTCATCTAGTTGAGAAGAGCAGACTAACTCAGCTGAAACAATTACATGTGCCTGGAATTGTTTCAGCTGAGTAAGTGCGAGGTTAAGGGTAGAGCTATTCATGCAGTGGGTCTTCTGGGAAGAGAGTCATCCCTGAAAGTAGCAATGATTGGAGAAGGCTTCCTGGAAGAAAAAGAAATGGAGATGGGCCTTGAGCTGTTTGTTGTAGGATTTGGAGTGAGGAGGGTAGAGAGTGGGATTCGAGAAGAAAGACAAGTTTGTGAAACAGTAAGGAATACTGGTTTGAGCAGAGCTTTTGTGCTAGGAATAGAAATAGATTGGCTGAGTAATATGGGCCAAATTGTGGTACACTTCCTTAATCAAATGTTGGTCTAGTACAGAACAATGGGGAGCAATAATCAATTTTTATTAAATAACTGATATAATAAAAGCATTTTTAAGGACCGTTAAACTGCTTTATATAACAGGATCCCCATATAACTTTAATATCTCACATTGTTTTTTGCACACTGTCTGCTCCCCCCATAAATATTTGTGGGTTTTGAAGTAAAGTCTGGTTTTATGTGTGTGTGTGTGTGTGTGTGTATTCCTCATCTGAGGACATGTTTCTTTCATTTTTTTTTTTTAAAGTAGTTTGTTTTAGAGAGGGAAGAAGGAAGAGAGACAGGAGGTAGAGATAGGGATAGAGAGATAGATAGATGATAGATGGATAGATAGATAGATAGATAGATAGATAGATAGATAGATAGATAGATAGATGTGAGAGAGAAACATCAATTGGTTGCTTCCCAAACATCCCGTACCAGGGATCAAATCTGCAACCTAGGTATGTGCCCTGACCAGCAATTGAACCCGCAAACTTTTTGGTGAATGGGATATAGCTCCAACCAACTGAGCAACCCGGCCAGGGCAATAATTACATCTTTTGATTGCCGAATGAAATAAGCTTCTGTGTCTTTTATTTGGACGAAATGGTCTTAATCTGCTGATGGAGAAAAGAAGCCAGGGTCTCCTCTGGTTAATATAGCTGGAATTGCACTTCCTCACGGGCTGTCCCATAGCAGAAGCCCCTGCTTGTGTCACCGATGTCCTTGGAGATAGCCCTGAGGGATAAAGAAAAGGTTAAATTCTGTTTAAAAAGGTCATGAGCATGGAGTGTTTTAGCAAGCTTTTCACTCAAAATAAGGTTGAGAGCTTAAAGTGATAAATCTGTTATCTGGAACACTGACTCATGCCATGGCTGAGGTGAGGTGCCACTAGATCTTGTTTCAGAGCCTCATCAATCACAATGTTCATGTTCCCACTTCTCTAGTTCCCTTTTAAAACAAGTTCAAAGGATATAGTCACATTTAAAATGACCTTTTATTTTTATCCCACCATTCTCATAATTTCCTCACTTTTATGTCTTTCTATCCTTTCCTGTCTGATTTGTGAATTTTTCCCACTTTTGTTAAGAAATCCCTACTGAGGGCTGGATTCCCGCTGAAGCCTTTCTCCCCACCCACTCCCTTGGATTTTTTTTCTTCACTTTCTCTTTTTTCTTACCTTAAACCTTTCTTATGTTTGCATTACTTCCATCCCTGACTTACTATATATATATTTTTTTCCCTCAACTACCTCTGCTCTTTGTATTTGCATATATGTAATAATTTTCATATATATGAAAAGATAAAGAATGATGGAATGAACAACACTGTCCTCTATGTTGAGCTTAAGAAGCAGAGGATCACCAATTTAGTTGAATTCCTACCCCCAACCATATCCCTCACACTTCTGCCTGGAGGTAACCACTGTCGTATATTCTATTTCACATCCTGTTCTGATTGTCCAGGGCAGGAGGAAGGATGCTGCCCCCGGTTCTCAGCCTCTCCAGTGGCATCTTCTCTTTGCTGCTGGAAGCTAAGCCTGGACTGGGGCACCAGGGCCTGAAATGAGAAGACCAGCCTACTGAAGCCAGGGGTGGGATGGGCCCGAGCAGGTGGGAAAGGGTGGCTTTCACTACAGACCTAGGCTGCATTGCTCCCCCTTTGAGAGTCATATTTTTATTCAGATGATATTTAGATGATCTTTCCTGACCTCTTTGACATATTTGAATAAGAAAATGTTCTGGGTCCAATGAACTTTCAGTAAGCACTTTCTCAAAGATTGATCGGTGCTGTGCTTAATAGGACTTTATTTATGGGGCTGTAGATTCACTTCTGTCCTTTCTTCCTATTACCCTTTTCTTTTGTATAAAGAAATTCTATTACACTTTAAAATGTATTTTTATGTCAAGAATTTTCTGTATCTTTCAATTTAAGTATATTTGTGTCAAAGCTGAGTGATGTGTATTATATGCTCTGCCTCTCAGTATGTTTGAAATATTTCACATACACTAAAGCGCTTGGGCCAGAGGCATACGGACCTGGGCTAGACCCCAGCTCAGCCACTTACTGGTTGGGTGACCTTAAGCAAGTTACTTAGGTTCTCTCAGCCTTGGTTCTTTTTTTTAATGTGGAAGAATGGAGATAAGGATAGGACTGCCTCTCAAGGCTGTTTATGAAATGAGGTAAAGCATGTAAAGTTATAAAGTGCTTATTGCAGTGCCCGGCATACAGCACTAAATGAAGGTTAGCTGTAGTAATATAGACTTTTGAGATTAAAACACTAAGCGGAGATCTAGTTAATTTGAATCCCTGATTTTAGGATAAAGTATAGCATTTGAAGGCTGTATGGTTGAAATTGCAGCTCAGAAAAGAAGCATGGGGGCGTGGGAATTATTCATAGAAAAAACATTCTTCTGACCTAAGAACTTGCGAAGTGCCCTTGGAGGAGGCATTGTCTGTGAGATACCGTGTTGCTGCAGAGGATGTTGGGACCCCCATGTCCCATAGCTGGCCCACTCTGTATGGTACGTCATAACCATACCTACAGTTTCCTGTGGGGGGGCTGCTGCCATTCTATTTGTCTGATCTTTTTCCTCATGTTAGATAGAATGTGATTAAATATACTGTATCACTAATCACCATAGGGAAGGTCGGAAGGCTCTGTAAACTCTTAAGATCCTAACAATAGCCCTGGCGGTACGGCTCAGTTGGTTGGAGCATCATCCCATACACCAAAAGGTTGCAGGTTTGATTCCCAGTCAGGGCACATACCTACGTTGCAGTTCAGTCCCTGGTCAGGTGCATAGGGAAGGCAACCAATCAGTGTTTCTCTCTTACATCCATGTTTCTCTCTCTCAAAATCAATAAAAACATGTCCTCGGGTGAGGACTAAAAGAAAAAAAAATTAACAATAGCTAGGACCACAGAATTCTCAACATGAGCTGTGCAGATTGATCAGAAAACAAGAGGATTTAACATCAAAATGACTTATTCTGTCAGCGGTTACAATCCCATTGATTTTCCTTGAGTTGCGAATAGCTTCAGTTTTCAATCTGAATGATACCACCTTTTTAAAAAAATAAATAAATGAAACAAGCCCCACAAGTGGCTCAGTAGTTGAGCGTAGACCCATAAACCAGGAGGTCACTGCTCCATTCCAGGTCAGAGCACATGTCTGGATTTTGGGCTCGATCCCCATAGGGGGCTGTGCCCGAGGCACCCGATTGATGATTCTCTCTCATCATTGATGTTTCTATCTCCCTTCCTTTCTCTGAAATCAATGAAACAATCTTTTTAAAAAAAGGAAACAGAATTGGGGTCATACTGTATATTAATTTTGTGTTCTGCTTTTTTCCTTCAAGTAATTTTTCTTTAAATTCACCAGGCAGATAATGGTAAATTATTTTTTACGTATTTTCTTGCTTCTTAATGCTGTTATAGTGATGGAAACATTCTCAACAGAAAGTATTGATATGTTTTGTTATTGATTGATAAACACTGGCTCACAATTTTGGAAATTTGATTACAAAGCTTAATATTTATTTTAAAGTCCTTTAAAATTAACATTTGTGTATTATAAACAAAATTGCAATGATCTATATTATGGAATACTTACAAATATTTGAGTAGATTATTATGAAATACATAAACATTAATGAATGGCATATGAAATTATTGTAGGCTGGACCTTAGTCTGACACAACAAAGATGAGGTTTTGTGAATGAAACCAGAGCATGCTAATATAGCTCACACTAATTTCTCTCATCATGTTTCAACCTATTCCGCTCCATCTAACACAAGTTTGTGATTCTTTCATGTTGTTTAATACACACACAACACAAAATCTTGTTTTCCCAGCACCTACCATTATGTTGAACTCATAGTGGTGGTGTAATGAATCTTTCTTAACTGTTTGTGTAGGGTTATTTTCCTGTATGTGCTATTTTAGGGTGTATGGGGGAATGGAGTTAGGTCTTTGCTTTCAAACAGTTGTGTTTTTCATTAACTCTTAGTTAACAGATAGTTTTCTTTTACCAACATGCTCTTACTATATTAAGGAGATATTTACCTTGAAAGATGCCCCCCAATTCTGAAAGATGCTTTCTTAGAGAGCTCTGAGACAGTGTCATGTAATGGAAAGAATACAAAACTAGGGGTATGGAGACATCTAGGTTATCTGGATACTTATTTGGTTTCTACTCTGGGCTGTGGGAGATTCAACAAGACCAAAGTTAGGAGACCAAACGAATATTGGGGAGAGGAGCTGTGGATACCTTAAAAAGTCAAGTCATAGCATAAATTCACATAGAACAAGTGTAAAATGAGTAGTTGGTCCATAGCTACTATTGGAGGTGGGAAATGTTTTGTGAATTGGGGAATTAATCTCATTTCTTTCTGGATAACTGAGAAACCCCTCCTACTATATAGGTCTCTAGGATTTCCTTTAAATATGTGGCCACAAGAAAGGTGGAAAAGAAGTTATCTGTATACTTATATACTTTTAAAAATCAGCAATACGTATATTCCTAACAGCTTTGCATTCATTCAAAACACACAGATTGGTTTTTCTTTTAGCCAAGTGTCGCTCACTGTTTGGGAAAGGAGATCTTCTTGGAGGTAAAGATGCATAAAGGAGATAATCAAATGTCTGCAAAGATTTATTTTGTGCATGTCCAGAAAACAGAATCTCTGCAGTAATATCTACTGAAGTAGGTATTTTTAATGATCGATGGAGAAATAAATATTGACTAAGAACAAAGAAAAACGAGATCTGTTCTTTTTCCCAGATTCCTCAATCTTGCACAGATATTATAAAAGTATATGCTTTTGTTGGTGCAAGTGACTACAAATTAAATATATATGAATTTAAAGGACTGTTTAAATACTAAGTATCAGACTTCCTGATTTGTTACTGAATAGATGGTTCTGTCATAAATAACAATGAAAAAGGAATAGATGGTTCTTGTCATAAATGAAAAGTGAGGTTCATTTACTGGCCCCAACTTTCCCCCTTTTTAAATTCTGTTCTCTTTTCTGTGGTGTTGCTACTGGAGGGACACAGTGCCCACTGTACACTCCCACCCCAATACCAAAAACTGTAAAGGATCCAACTTTTACCCATCAATGCAAAATCAAATCATTATTTGCTTGCCACGTGTTAAGCTGTATCTCTAGTTTGAGGCATAAAAAGATTTTGTCTTATCTAGAGGGATTTCCTGTATTGACCTGGGAATGGAGACATGCAACTTCCTTGTGGGGGGAAGAGGTGCCTGTGAAGTGAGAGCACTAGGTGAGCTCTCACTTCTCTGTGTCTGGGCATGTCTCGTATATCTGGAAAACATTTAATATGTATCTCAGAAATACCCTTCCCCACTCATAAAAAAGAGAGACTGAATGCTGAGGGAGCTTAGATGGGAAGAGCAGCATTTACTAGACACGCAGTTTTACTTTATTTATATTTTGAGCATTAAAATTTAAAATCCCTTGCAAGTAGTAGGTGAATGAGCAAATAGAGAGGTTGAATTATAAACAATGTAAATCATGTATCTTCTTTGAAATATGTTAAGACAAGGAGGGTGGACAGGAGAAATTTTTGAGTGTGAGCTGGGCAGGATGATGAAGAGAAGAATCGAATTGGTGATTATCTGAAAATAAAATGATTGCAGTACTCCCTGGGGAAATTAACTGCCAGATGAGAAGCATATTGTGAAAACACAATGACTAACTTATCTTTTAAAAACAGTTTGGGGGATGACAACAGTTTTTTTTTTTTAACTTAAATTAAAAAATGAACTAATGAATCTGAAAAGGGTAAAAGAAAAATCCATATGATAAGCACTAACCAAGATAGACGCACTTGAAATTATTTTGGTGAAACCAATTATATATATATATATATATATATATATATATATATATATATATACTGTGAGTGCCTCTTATTATCAAAGGGACTGTGAGATATTTTTCGAGGTTGTGGGAGAAAATAACTCCCGAAAAAAGCTCAAAGAAATGTTTAAAATTCAGAGCAGAATTTAATAATGATTTGTTTGCCACTGAATTGCTTGGAAAGTGTGTCACAATCAAATGCCACTGTACTGATGGTCAAATAAATTTTGTTTTTAAAATATTTTTTTATTTATTTTTTATTTACAGTTGATACAAAATATTATATTAGTTTCAGTTGTACAACATGATAGGCATTTATATACCCTAATAAGTCTAGTACCCGCCTGACACCAAATGTAGTTATTACACTATTATTGACTGTTCCCTATGCTGTACTTTACATCCCCATGACTATTTTTATAACTGGCAATTTGTACTTCTTAATCCCTGCACCTTTTTATACATCCCCCCCAAATAAATTTTTATACTGGAAAATAATCTAGAAAAAACCTACATGGTCATATAAAACGTTAAAATTATATTAAATGTTTTGAATCAATCACATTAAGTATTGGCCTTGACATAATGTGAAAATGAGGATGATGATGTACTTCTAAAGGTGTTTAATAAGTGTGGTCAGGCCAAGATGGCTTTCCTGGCTTAAGCTGTAGTGCAGTGATGGCGAACCTTTTGAGCTCGGCATGCCAGCATTTTGAAAAACCCTAACTTAGCCCTAGCTGGTTTGGCTCAGTGGATAGAGCGTCAGCCTGCGGACTCAAGGGTCCCAGGTTCGATTCCGGTCAAGGGCATGTACCTTGGTTGCGGGCACATCCCCAGTAGGGAGTGTGCGGGAGGCAGCTGATCGATGTTTCTCTCTCATCGATGTTTCTAACACTCTGTCCCTCTCCCTTCCTCTTTGTAAAAAATCAATAAAATATATTTTAAAAAATAAAAAATAAAAACCCTAACTTAACTCTGGTGCTGTGTCACATATAGAAATTTTTTGATATTTGCAACCATCGTAAAACAAAGACTTGTATTTTTGATATTTATTTTATATATTTAAATGCCATTTAACAAAGAAAAATCAACCAAAAAAATGAGTTCGTGTGTCACCTCTGACACGCGTGTCATAGGTTCGCCGTCACTGCTGTAGTGCTTACCGCTTCAAGATGGAGCATCACCACTTCTCCCAAATCTTACCGTCCTCGTCAGTAGAACCCTCCTCCTGAGATCACCCCAGCCATCCGTGACCCGGAGAAGCTCACCTGCATGTACGCTATGAAGGACCTGTTTTTCTTCTCAAAATATGCCGTGGCGGTGTGTGCTTCATGGAGGCATGGGCATCTTTTGTTGGGTGAGAGAATCTCTAGTTTAGAAATATAAGCCAGCAAGTCCTCTTGCACTGGCCTTGACCTCTGGGAAAGACCAACCAAGTGCAGCTCTGTGGTTCCACATCTGTCAAAGCCGTGGGTGGTGGTACCTCTCCCAGTCATGGGAGGTTGTTTCTTGTTGTGTGTCGCAGGTGTAGCTTCTGTGAATGTGACTTCTAGAGGGCCGTGCTTTTATCTCTCTGCTGACTTCAGTGTGGAGCCCATTGGCCCAGCGTTGGTGACAGCAGCTCACAGTGCTACAAGGCTGTGGTTGCTGGTCAGTGTGCGGCATGGAGAATCGCTGCCCACGTGGTGTATACACTGTTGGGAAGTCACGTTGGCTCAAGGGCTGCCATAATATCAGAAAGATGAGTAATGGGTGGCTGTCAGCTAGTGGTGTTTAACCAGACACATACAGAAGTGTCACCTCTGCCGCTTGTAAAACAAGAAAATAAAAAAACAAACAAAGAAGATTCACCTGCCTGGTGTCCAGAGATTTGGGAGTTGTGGGCTGGATGTTTGAGTAAAAAGGAAAAACATCCTATTAGTGATTGTGACATGAATTCCCCCTTGAATTGCTGGGATATTTACCTCAGTTACAAGAAAATTATTTCTTTTCTCCATTGCTAGTTTCATAGGCTGCTGTTGTTATCTTAAATGTCCCTAGAAGCACCAGTAGAAGTTCATCAAATTGTGGAAAGGATGTTATATGGCAAGAGTAGAGAGTCATGAGGCATTTAGTCAGTGACTCCTTAAGAGGAAGATGGGACATTGAAACAAATGGCCAATGACAATAATAGCAGCCCCTGCAAAGTGCTGTTCCCAAACTAGGAATCTTCTCTGGAGAATGTGTGTTTATATTGTCATTTAATTGAGCAGAAAAGTTAACCGCTTGGAGCTGAAATGGGAGGAAACTGTCATAACGCTCTTTTAAGAGTTCACAAAAGTAGATGCTATTCGATAGCAGGGCTAGCAAGATCCGTGAGGAACCTCGCTTAATTATGAATGGCAATAGTAATTAATAGGATGTGGGAGCTGTTCTGCAGGGACTGAAATGTTATTCAAGTTTCCTTTCTCTTCTGCCGGTTTCTTTCTGCTTTGTTGGAGGTCTCAGGCCTTCAACTATGCAGGCATGAAATTCAAGTGTAAAAAGTGGATTATAAAAACCCAAGATTTTCCTTGGGGTATTAATTTATCTAGTTAAGAAAGACTTTTTTATCATTAGGTGTTTCTTTTCCAAAGAGGGAGGCGATTAGATATAAATTGAAAGAGAAAAATCCCTACATGATTGCCTTCTGGGTAGAATGTGAGACCTGCTGCCATAGAAACATCTCTGTGATTATGTGATCAGAGAAATGATGACAAAGCATACTTCTGATAACGCAGAGTTCTTTGCCACAGGCCTACAGTTTTATCTTTCGTGCACTCCCCCCACGTTGTCAACCACATCAATTTTACTGGAATGTCTCAAAACATCTGTAAAATACTGATTAAAATAGACACTGTGGTACTATAAAAGACAGGGCTTGTCTTTATTGTGTCTCTGTCTTACTCCTAGAATTGCATTTGCAGTTTTATTTAAAGCAAATATGTTATCTAAATCTCTTGTGGTAATCCTTGCTAGATGAAGGTGAATATTTTGGCCACACTGAGACAGAGGAACGGGAGCGGCTGGCCCCATTCTATTGTGGAAGTGTCGTTCTTCTGGGTGCAGAAAACGAATGAAGTGTTTCTGAAATGTCTGTGGTATCAGAGGAAAAAACAAAACAAAAAAAAACTCCATGTCAGAAACATAGCCAGAGAAGGCCACAGTGAAAAACACTTGAGGAAAAGAAAAACCACATAAGAGAAACCCTATGGGAGCCACAGAGCCCTCTCATTTCCTTTTTGTGGGCAGAAATTAGGATGTGGGACAACCACTTAATTAAGAAGCTTTTATCGTCTCCTTTGTCATGCTTCTCATTGCAACATGCTCCCCATCAAAGTCCTCTGTGAGGGTGAGGCATTCTTGACCCTTACCTCCGCCCTCCACTGCATACCCACTGCCTCAGCTTTGCTGTCTTCATTAGGGTGACTCCCCAACATCCCCTCCCATCCTCTTCCCTAGCAGTTGGCTGTAGATAGATTGGATGGTTTTCATTTGTTCTGTGAATACCTTTATATTTACTAGATGCTCTATTATAAAGCACACTATAAAATAGTTCCCGTTTTCTAACCCTCTGTGCAAGTAATCCCTTCCTTACTTCCATTTTTGTTTTTCCCACCCTTCATTCTGTCTTCCTCACTTATTCTTACATGTGTAGCTGTCTTGACTCTCCAATTAGATTGTAAGGGTGTGGACAGGATGGGCTTCTTTTACGTCTTTTGTACCTCTACCCAAAGCTGCTCTAATGTGTAATGCAGTGTTTATATACATAGTAGGCTTGCCTTAGCTTGGGTTCTCTAGAAACAGAGTCTGAGGCAAAACTTACATGGAAAGGTTTTTTTGAGGAGGTGCAGTTTCAGAACAGCTGTGCCTCACTAGGGCACAGGGGAAGCAGACCAGTACAAGGTAACATGTTACCAAGCTGCCCATAGCTTCTGGCTCATGACAGAGCCTGAGCCAGACCATCACCCCTAAGGAGACTGAGACAGCTGGTGGGGTTGTAGAAAAGGTGGCAGCAGGGTCAGGGACTGCATTGGGTCCAATACAACACCCAATAAATAAATATTGGCTGAGCAAGTAAACATAATAAATATACTATATAGTAAACATTTATTCACTTCTGGTGGTTAATTGCTTCCTATGTTTTTACCTTACTCGTATTATTGGGAGATACAAAGGGTGATTTAAGAGTCAGCACAAATTAAATACATGAGTATTGAGAGATCAGAGTAGAGGAAGAATAAAAATGTGTGAGGTCAAGGGAATTGATCAAGGAAGGCTTCCTGGAGGAGGTGAGCATTGAGCTGTCTTTAGAAGGCTGCAATGGTAAGGATTTATAAATAGGATGAGAGGCCCAGTGCACAAAATTTGTGCACTCGGGGTGGGGGGCCCTCAGCCCGGCCTGTGCCCTCTCCCAGTCTGGGACCCCTTGGGGGATGTCCACCTGCTGGCTTAGGCCCGCTCCCCAGGATATCAGGCCTAAGCTGGCAGACAGCCATCCCTCTGGCAGCCCGGGAGTGCTCCCCGGGAGATCAGGCCTAAGCTGGCAGACAGCCATCCCTCTGGCAGCCCGGGAGTGCTCCCCGGGAGATTAGGCCTAAGCTGGCAGACAGCCATTCCTCTGGCAGCCCGGGAGCCCCACTTGTCAGCGGGGAGCAGGCCTATGCTGCAGTCAGACATCCTTAGTGCTGCTGAGGAGGCAGGAGAGGCTCCCGCCACCACTGCTGTGCTGGCAGCTGTCAGCTTGGCTTGTGGCTGAGAAGAGCCCCCCCTGTGGGAGTGCACTGACCACCAGGGGGCATCTCCTGCATTGAGCATCTGCCCCCTGGTGGTCAGTGTGTGTCATAGTGACCAGGCATTCCCAGTGGTTCTGCTGTTAGGGTCAATTTGCCTATTGCCCTTTTATTATATAGGATAGAGGCCTGGTGCACGGGTGGGGGCCAGCTGGGGTGCCTGGCCAGCCTGGGTGAGGGGCTGAGGGCCGTTTTCAGGCTGGCCACACCCTCTTCAGGGTGGGGGTCCTCACTGGGGTGCCTGGCCAGCCTGGTTTGTTGGTGATGAACTCCTTTAGCTTTTTCTTGTCTGTGAAGCACTTTACCTGACCTTCAATTCTGAATGATAGCTTTGCTAGGTAGAGTAATCTTGGTTGTAGGTTCTTGGTATTCATCACTTTGAATATTTCTTGCCACTCCCTTCTGGCCTGCAAAGTTTCTTTTGAGAAATCACATGACAGTTGTATGGGTACTCCCTTGTAGGTAATAACTGTTTTTCTCTTGCTGCTTTTAAGATTCTCTCTTTATCTTTTGCCCTGGGCATTTTAATTATGAGGTGTCTTGGTGTGGTCCTCTTTAGATTCCTCTTGTTTGGGGTTCTCTGCGCTTCCTGGACTTGTAAGTCTATTTCTTTCACCAGGTAAGGGAAGTTTTCTATCAGTATTTCTTCAAATATGTTTTCAATATCTTGCTCTCTCTCTTCTTCTGGCACCCCCATAATTTGGATATTGGTATGCTTGAAGTTGTCCCAGAGGCTCCTTATACTATCTTCATATTTTTGAATTCTTTTTTCTTTTTTCTTTTCCGGTTGGGTGTTTTTTGCTTCTTCATATTTCAAATTTTTTGGCTTGATTCTTGGGATCCTCTCTTCTGCTGTTGGATCTCTGTATATTGTTCTTTATTTCAGTCAGTGTATGCTTAATTTCTGATTGGTTCTTTTTTATATCCTTGAGGGTCTCACTAAATTTCTTGGAGGTTTCTAGAAGATTCTTGAGTAACCTTATAACCATGGTTTTGAACTCTATTTCCAGTATTTTGCTTTCATCCATTTCTTTCATTTGTGACTTGTTTCTTTGTCTCCACATTTTGGCTGCTTCCCTGTGTTTGTTTCTATGTACTGGGTAGCTGCTAAGTCTCCTTGAGTTAATGGAGTGGCCTTGTGTGGTTGGTGTCCTATAGGGCCCAGTAGCTCAGCCTCCCCAGTCCCCTGAGGAAGAATGAGGAATTTTTTTTATTAATTGAAGGAAAACAGATGCCAGTTACTTTAAAAAGGCCTTTTATAGGCTGAAGTAGTAGAAAGATGGGAAGGAGTATAAAAAATTAGAATATAATTCAATTCATTATACTAGTAGACGATAACATTTAATAGACTAATTCTGAAAATAAAATTTTAATTTTACTTTGTAGCTTAGCAAGTTTTGTGCAGACAATATGAAAGATTTTATACAAGCTGTTTTGTTCTAAGGATGGCATTACAAATGAGGTATTTTGTTTTCTTATTCTAACTTAAATACTGATCCTAGGTAGAACTAGTATAGAAGAAACAATCGTTTCAAAGATTTTAGGACCCCTTCTTCCATGGTCCCTGATTGGGGCTTAGATATATATGGAGCCCCTCCTTCCTCACTTGCTGTGACAGGGGCCTAATACGTCCTCCCCCCCCCCCCCCCAGGAGGTGAGCCGTTCTTTCCTTGAACAGTTCCGCTTGGTACAGAGTTCTTAGTCTTCTATTGAAGTAGAATCTACCTCTGGGGATGCTTTTCTTCTAATAGACGTTATAGTGAGCTTTAAAAATTGATGAAGGCCCTGTCCCTACCCTAGACCAATTAGGTCTCTGGGAGAAGGGCCCAAGCATCAGTGTGTTTCTCCAAGTGCCTGGGGGAGCTTCACTGGCAGAGGGGATTGCCAGCTACTGTACTCCTGGGTGCCCATCCCATTTTTAAAGAGCTCTCTCATGTTTCACCTCTATCTCTTCTCCAAGAAAACTATCCTCCAGGCTTCATGTGAAACGGCTTGTCATGTTCTAAAGGTCTATATGTTGAGTATCAATTTATACCGAAACGACTATACCAGGGCTTTCCTTTATAAAAAAATTTAGTGAAATACAGTTGTAGTGATCAGAATCACTGCACAAGAAAACAGACCAAAATTTAATCATGGGCTATTCAGTATATATACATGGGCTTATGCTTTTGTATCTATCCTTTAATGGAGTTCGTTAACTTGAAATTCAAGGTCTACTCAGTTGCAACACTGGGACTAAAATGCACTGTAAGAATATGGATTTGGGGCTTTCCTGAGTCAGAAGTCTCTGTGCTGAGCTGGCTTTTCTGAGTCTAGCTCTGTTTTTTAATGATTCAGCATTCTGCTTTTTGTAATGATTTAAAAACCAACCCAGGGCAGTGGCAAAAATAAGCAAAAGATAGGATATATACTTGGCTTGATTTAGTTGGAAATTAACCAAACACAGCTTTGTAAAAAGGACGATATAATAGAATGTGTGTGTGTGTGTGTGTGTGTGTGTGTGTGTATAATATTTTTTTTTTTTTGGTTTCAAGTTTGGTAATGAATTAGAAATTATAATATAGATAGTTTTAGAATCTAGGTTTCTTCCAAAAGTCTATGCATATTATTGTATCTTGCAAGGTAAGGTAACCATAGCTTTGTGTTCACAATTTCTATGGGCATAAGGATTGCTTTTGCCTTGGGAAATTCTGTTAAAATTGAATTTCTCACCACTGAAGTGAGGGTTCATTGCCTGTCTCTCATGAGGTGATGTTCGAACATTTAGAACAGTGTGTGGTGGAGGGAGTGGCTAAAGCATTGTGGCTCCCCCACCATAAAACTGGTTCCTGGACCCTGATCTGGGCACCGGGATGAAGATGGGTGACCTGGTCTGCAGGCATGGTGCCTAGAGACTGGGGTGATCTGAGAAATGGCATTTGGGGTGAAAATGGAATTGAAAACTAATCCAGGCAGGGGTGAGAAGAGGCTCTGAAGAGAGGCCAACAGTGGGTGTCAACAGGTGGGGAAGTTTGGGGAGGAAGTGTCAAGAGGAGCCCCAGTTTTGTTTTCTTTAAATATATTTTTTATTGATTTCAGAGAGGAAGGGAGAGGGAGCGAGAGATAGAAACATCAATGATGAGAGAGAATCAATGATTGGCTGCCTCCTGCACGCCCCCACCTGAGGATCGAGCCTGCAGCCTGGCCATGTGCCCCTGACTGGAATCAAACCTGGGACCCCTCAGTCCATAGGCCGACGCTCTATCCACTGAGTCGAACCAGCTAGGGCAGGAGCCCCAGTTTTTAGTATGAGTGTAGCCGTCTATCCTGGCTGTTAAGAGGAGGGATCAGGCATGGAGCTGAGAGAAAGTTGCAAGATGATCTGACATTTTTTTCCCCTGTAAGGGATATAAACTATTTCATCCGTTTCTACTGAGAAAAAACAAGTTCAATATTACTTAATTTTTCCTAAAATCATGATAGTGGTCAGCAGCCTGGAAATCATACCTTTTTCCAGTTGATGTTTCTCTGAATACTCTGCAGTCATGGACCCTAACCTCACTCTTGAATTCCTGCTTGATGTTCACGCATTTGTTGTGCCTAAAGCAGTTGAATTCTGCCCCTCCGCTGCATTTTCATCTGGTCAGGTGTTTGGCATCTTGCCTACCGCCAGCAGCTCCCGGGACATGCCACACCTCTCGTTCCCCACCCAGAGTGCTTCATTCATTTGTGACTTCCATTTTGTGGTGCCGTATGGAGGCCGGAGGTGACAAGGAACTGTGGCAGCCATAGTTCTGTCCCCGCGACCACACACAGTCATTCCAGTTAACTTAGACCGTTTCTTTCTGAATGAAGGCTGGTTCCATTTCTTTTCTTCTGATCCCTTTCAGAGAGTGCTCAGCTTTGGTGAGGAATGAAACCCTAGGGCCCATTTCCAGCTGGGTGCAGCTCCAAACTGCACTCAAAGCCAACACTAATTATGTTAGAAGTTTCTTATTAATAACAGAGTGAATGTGAGTGAATATTGAAGATTAATTTTCTCTAATAAGAAGGCTTGGCTATTTTGTTATGATGTGAAGCTGTCTCGGTATCTATAGATGGAACTGGCATAGAGCCTCAAATGTCAGGAGGGGGTGATGGTGCCCTCTAGCAGGCTCTTTAAAGTTTGATTAATGAGTTATTACAAATTATTAAGGCAAAATTAAAGTTTTCACTGTGTAGCACTGTTTAAAATAGCAGATTTGTTATTTGTACTTTAAAATGACAAAATCACTTCTTTAAAAATATTCTCTTACCAATCTTTTATCAGTTATGTCAATGAATTGATTAGTTTTAATTTGGGAAGATTCACGACATGGTAGATCAATGATTTTTTATATGGTAAAATATTATGCAGAAACTAAAACTTGATATTATAGGGTATTTAATAACTTGAGTGGAACCCCACTCAAGACCAGTTAAATCAGAATCTCAGGTATGGGTTTTAGGCACCTGGAGTCTTAATTTTTTAACAGCTTTATTGAGCTATAATTCACATACAACTACACATATTTAAAATGAACCAGCAGGGTTGAGAACAATTACAGTGGGATTCAGAATGATGAGCTGTTCTTCTTATCTAATATTTAATACCTAGAGGCCCAATGCACGAAATTCATGCAAGAGTAGGCCTTCCTTCCCCTGGCTGCCAGCACCGGCGTCCCTCCAGCACCTGGGACCCAGGCTTCCCTTGCAGCCCCGGCTTCGTCCGAAAGGTCGTCCGGAAGGACATCCGGTTTAATTAGCATATTACACTTTATTTATAGATAATAACACAAAAGAAAGTCGTTATTGATATTTTCACCATCTAGCCCTTTGTTTCTTTTGAGACATAGTGTGACTCTTTTTGAGGCATAATATGACCACATATGACAAAAAGAAACATTATCGTTATTTTATGCCAGGCTATCTATCAGTGTTACCCGTAAACTCTCTGTCCCAGGAAGAACTGTCTCCACACACAGTCTGAGTTTGAGGGCCAATTGGTTCATCTGTCCTGCTCTGATATGCTCATGAAAATTCAAGCTTTTAAAATAATCTGGGTTAAGGGTCAGCCAGTGCCTCTGATCATATGTAATGGAGTAGACTACTCATTGCCAAAGTACAGATGTGTGGCAACCGGGGAGGGGAGGGCTGGGATGGGGAAAGGTGGGACCAGGCAGGATGTCTGCTGGTGCTGCTCTGAGCAGGCACCCGCCTGAAACCCTCTCATTGAATAATGCTCCATATAGCAATTGTGTAAGACTTTTACTGGCTATTTTTCAGCCAGTGCTAGTAAAATAGTACATATTTAGAAAATGATATAAAAAGTTAGCCAATGAAATAGTATTAATGGCCAATATTAGAAAATTGATTAAGTGAATATGATTTTTATATGGTAAAATATTATGCAGAAACTAAAACTGATATTATAGGATATTTAATAACTTGGAGAAATGTTCATTTTATATTGTTAAGTGAGAACAGCAAGTTACTGAATCCATGCACACTGTATGATACAACTGCTACTTTCAAAAATGTGGACACAGCCCTGACCGGTTTGGCTCAGTGGATAGAGCATTGGCCTGCAGACTCAAGGGTCCCAGGTTCGATCCCGGTCAAGGGCATGTACCTTGCTTGCGGGCACATCCCCAGTAGGGAGTGTGCAGGAGGCAGCTGAATCGATGTTTCTCTCTCATCGATGTTTCTAAGTCTCTATTCCTCTCCCTTCCTCTGTGTAAAAAATCAATAAAATATATATTTTCTTAAAAAATGCAGTCACACATACATACAGGGAAAATATAACACTTGCAAGACAAACACCAAAATATTGACAATTTTTATGTTTGGTGGTGGAAGAAAACACTTGTTCTTCATTTAAAAAAATTCTGTACTTTTCATGTTTTGAAAAATAAAAACACTTTTTTTTAATCAGAGAAAAATATGAACATTATTTAAAAATAGCTTTAAAACTTCCCTCAAATAAAAATAAAACCCCGTCTAAAACAATCCAGACAGAACAAGGAACAAAAATAAATGTAATTAGCATTCCAGCTTCAAACTAGTGTGTTACCCAGTAAGCCCTCACTAAATGTTTTTTAAAGGGAGCTGAGCAAAATAAAACCCTGCTGAAATTGGAACTAGTTCAGTTGCTTTTCAGAATCATCAAACCATTTTGTTTTGTTTATCCTATCAAGTTCGAGGTTGCAAGGCATTTGTATTACAGTCGAGGTGTGATGGCCTTTCGTTTCATTTTGACCGACTCCAGCTGTTTTTCGTAAGAGGACAGGGCAGTGTGCAAATCAGCACATTTCTGCACATGGGCTGCATGTCGCATTAGCTCTTGCTGACTAATTTCAGAAGTGCTTCCATCTGAGGAGCATCCTCCCCAGGGAGAGGAGGTGAAATGAGTCTACACACTCCTTATATTGAGGTAATTGAAGTGGCTAAAGAACAGTAGGAACTCCCTAAATTACTTATGCGTGTGTCCCCTTTCACCAAGCCCCATGTACTGAGCCTTAGCGCCGTCCACTACTTTTGCCACTTGCAGCTTCAGTCTCTCCCTGTGTCTCCGTATTATATCTGTCTTCCGAACCTTCACATGCGCTCAGGTCTCCTCTGGCTTCTCATCTCTGCTGCTGCCCGGGTCACCATTCCACTTCGCTCCTTCCTTTCACTGCCAAGGAGGGGGTTAGTAGTTTACTACCTGATCGCAGCCGGAAGTGCTTTCTTCCTCCTCTGGATCCCCATGTCTTTTATCAGCCGGAGCCCAGGCAAATCCTGTCTTTGACACACTTCTCCCTCTACCTCTAAGCTTTGGGACACAGCAGGCCCTGTGGGGACTGGTTTCTGAGGCTTTGGGGCAAGAACCTGGAAAGGTTTGTAGAGGCTTCTGGCTTTTCCTGTGGAACATATGTCCATGAAGTTCCTTGTGGGCTTTTCAGTGGGCTGTTAAAAAATCCTCACCCAGGGATATTGATTTGAGGCACAGAGGAAAGGGGAAAGAGGAGAGAGAGAGAGAGAGAGAAAGAGAGAGAGAGAGAGAGAGAGAGAGAGAGAGAGAGAGAGAGAGAGAGAGAGAGAGAGAGAGAGAGAAAGAGAAACATTGATCAGGGTTGCTTCCCATATGCACCCCGACTGAAGATTAAGCCCACAACCTAGGTGTGTGCCCTGACTGGGAATTGAACCTGCAACCTTTTGGTGTACAGGATGCCTCTCCAACCAACTGAGCTACCCAGCCAGGGCAGCCTTGTGTGTTTTTTTACATATATCTCAGATCTAAACTTAACTGCCTTTCCAACATTAACAAAGTTTTATCTCTCATGTAGTGGCTCCCTCCCCTCCCCTCATACAAGATTCAAATCCCATCTCTGACATGGACAAGTTCTCTGACTTTGGGGTGTGTTACTGAACTCTGTGCCTCGATATGCTCTTAATGGAACAATGGCCACCTAAGGGGAATTATTGTAGGATTGAAAGAAGCCTTCAGCCTTATACCTGGGCCCTGAAAGTTACTCACTGAATGCATTTTTTTTTTTGAACTGGCTCCCTCTTTTCGTACCTGAAAACTGGTTCAGAGTACTACACTGAGGTGTGAGAGCCTAGCAGCCAGAAAATTGCGCGATTCAAGCTGGCGTCCCAGCAAACTGCCAAATCTTGGTTTATGAGTCTCCCGGGCAGTAACTGCAAAGTCACCAACCACAGTTATAAGTCCATGCGTGCCAAAGTCTTTTCTCTCTGCTTTGCTCAACCAGTGTGATCTGTCCAAAGAACTGGAAATTATAGAAAACATATACAGCAAGTGTTACAGCCCAGGTGAAGTCATACGCTGGAGCTCTGGGTGCTGCCAAGTCGCTCACAGTCATGGAGGAAGGAAAGGGGAAGCATCACATGTCCTCTTCTCTTGGAATTGCCACCCTCCTCTCATTTCCAGTGCCAGTGTCTTCTCACAGGATTTACAAGAGAAGAAAAGTCCCACTGTGCTGGAAATGGTAGAAAACGTTCCCAAACTTGCTTAGTGTTCTTCCTAGCAACAGACCTGGTGACTTCCTCCATGTCTCTTCCGGGTGGCACTGCTCTCCGAGTATTTATCACTTTCTTCCACGTGCTAGCCGCCCAGCCGAGGGTCATTAGCCACTTTCTGTGTCCCAGTTTTCTGCTCTATTAGATAATAGAATTGCTCACCTCATAAGATGATGAAGACCAAACATATGCCAGCCGGTTTCAAAAGTAGCTACATGCGCATGTTGCTTCGTCGTCATTCACTCTGCATAAACAGTGAATGCAACTGTGGGCTGGTGGAAGTCACGTGGACTTAGAATCACAAAGTTTGCCGCTGGGGTCCTGACTTCGGCACTTACTAGCTGTGATGAATTATTGTGAAGCCACCTAGTCTTACTGAAATGCTATCTGTAAAATGTCAAGAAAATACCTATTTTTCAGTATTAAGTGAGATTACTTCTGTGCAAAATAAACCACAAAATGCCATACAACACAACATGGTATTATTATGTCTTTTTTTAAAAAAAATCTTCATTGTTGAAAGTATTACAGATGTCCTCCTTTTTCCCCCATTGACCTCATGTAGCCCGCACCGCCCCCCCACTCCCACCCCAGGCCTTCCCCACACTTTTGTTTGTGTCCATGGGTTATGCATATATGCATATAAGTTCTTTGGTTAATCTCTTCCTTCCAACACACCAAATCCTGCCTTCCCTCTGAGATCTGACAGTCTGTTCCATGCTTCTATGTTTCTGGATCTGTTTTGTTCATCAGTTTATTTTGTTCTTTAGATTCCACATATGAGTGAGATCATGTGATACTTGTCTTTCTCTGACTGGCTTATTTCGCTTAGCACAATACTCTCCAGGTCCCTCCATACTGTCTCAAAAAGTAAGAGATCCTTCTTTTTTACTGCTGCGTAGTATTCCATGGTGAAATGTACCACAGCTTTTTTTATCCACTAATCTACTGAGGGGCACTTGGACTGTTTCCAGATCTTAGCTTTTGTAAATTATGCTGCTATGAATATAGGTGTGCATATATTCTTTCTGACTGGTGTTTCAGGTCTCTTAGAATATGTTCCTAGAAGTGGGATCACTGGGTCAAATGGCAGTTCCATATTTATTTTTTGAGGAAACTCCCTACTGCTTTCCATAATGGCTGCACCAGTCTGCATTCCTACCAGCAGTGCACTAGGATTCCCTTTTCTCCACATCCTAGCCAGCACTTGTCATTTGTTGATTTGTTGACCATAGTCATTCTGAAAGGTGTGAGGTGATACCTCATTGTCATTTTAATTTGCATCTCTCTGATAATTAGTGACTCTGAGCATTTTTCATATGTCTCTTGGCCATCTCTATGTCCACTTTGGAGAAGGGTCTGTTTAGGTCCTTTGTCCATTTTTTTAATTGGATTGCTTGACTTGCTTTTGTTAAGTTGTATGAGTTCCTTATATAAGTTGGATATTAACCTCTTATCAGATGTATCATTGCCAAATATGTTTTTCCGAACAGTGGGCACCCTTTTCATTTTGTTGATGGTTTCTTTTGCTGTGCAGAAGCTTTTAATTTTGACGTAGTCCTATTTATTTTCTCTTTTGTTTCCCTTGCCCTAGGACAGTGATGGCGAACCTGTAAGACGCGTGTCAGAGGTGACATGCAAACTTATTTTCTTTTAAATATATTTTATTGATTTTTTACAGAGAGGAAGGGAGAGGGATAGAGAGTCAGAAACATCGATGAGAGAGAAACATCGATCAGCTGCCTCTTGCACACTCCCTACTGGGTATGTGCCCGCAACCAAGGTACATGCCCTTGACCGGAATCAAACCTGGGACCCTTGAGTCCGCAGGCCGACGCTCCATCCACTGCGCCAAACCGGTCAGGGCACAAACTTATTTTTTTTGGTTGATTTTTCTTTGTTAAATGGCATTTAAATATATAAAACAAATATCAAAAATATAAGTTTTTGTTTTACTATGGTTGCAAATATCAAAAAATTTCTATATGTGACACGGCACCAGAGTTAAGTTAGGGTTTTTCAAAATGCTGACACGCCAAGCTCAAAAGGTTTGCCATCACTGCCCTAGGAGGACCACAAGTATCCAATTAGAATAGTCAAGAAGGTTTGGTTACTCCAGGCAGACTCACTGACTACCATGAGATATTGGAGTTTGACAGCCTGACAGTAATGACAGAGACAGAAAAACTAAAAAAGCAGACACGAGAACTTAAAAAGCTCTTCAGTGTGGGGCTTTTAGCTAAAAGAAGAGATCCCAGGCTAATTGAAAGGTAAATTAGACAAAGCAGTTGAGATCTTTGGGAAACAATTTCACTTTGGCAGGAGTGTACCAGATGACCTAAAATGACAGATTTTGCTAATTTCCATGATTGCCTCAGGGAAGGATGAAGCTAACTTGGCTCTGTTTTTGCAATATGCTTCTCAAACATAACTTCTTGGTCTGCTGCACAGGTAATTACTCTAACTACAAAATTCATGTTGCCAATTATCTCAACTATGGCCTAATTTTTTCTAATGATGCTGGAACCTAATTCTCCTGGGTTTTGCAATCTCTTCCAAATAAATAGTAAAACCTCGATTCAGCAAATGAATTGTTTGGACATGTCAGTTTATGTAGCTATTTATATCTTCAGGATGGTTTGCAGTCTATTTGGAGAATTGGTAATTATTAATTTTAAGTAATGACTTTGGCACTAAAATAAATTTATTTTAATTTATTGACTATTAGGTTTTCTTTTTAAAAAAATAATAGTTTATTGATTTTTCGAGAGGAAGGGGGAGGGAGAGAGAGAGAAACATTGATGTGAGAGTGCAACATTGATTGGGGATCCAGCCCGCAACCTGGGCATGTGTCCTTGACTGGGAATGGAACCAGCAAACTCCCTGTGCACAGGATGACACCCAATCAACTGAGCCACACCGGCCAGACAGTTTTCATTATTTTTATGCCACTATTTGCTCTGTGAAATAGTATCCAGTTTTTATGATAGCATGAACATTATTCTAGGAGGCCAATGCCTTATCCATTAGGCAACTGGGGCTTCTTGAACATTATTCTAGATGGCATGCTTACCTAATTTGTAGGTAACATGAAGGTGAGAGGCATAAAAAATATTTGGAAGGATAGAACTGAGAAGCCAGAGTTTTGAGCAGGTTGGAATAATGAACTCCATTCGATAAAGGTAACATATTAATGGGATGGGGTGAAAATAAACCTTCATTTTTATTTATTGATTTGAGAGAGAGAAAGAGAGAGATATGAAGAGAGAAAGAGAGAAACATCAATTTGTTGTTCCATTTATTTTTGCATTCATTGGTTGATTCTTGTATGTTGCCTGACCAGGGATTGAACCCATAACGTTGGGATATCGGGATGGTGCCCTAACCAACTAAGGCTAATAACAATACTCTAAAGAAAGGAAGTGATTTTACATAATGTAAATATAATGAGACAGCATACTGCAACAAAGATACTTCTCTAAGATTGTTTAGATGAGTGTAAGAAAGTTTGGTGAGTTTTTTCCAAATGAATTGTAAATGATGTTCCAGAGATTTTAGCTCAGCTTTTACACTCCT
Organism: Myotis myotis; assembly: GCF_014108235.1. Taxonomy (NCBI): domain Eukaryota; kingdom Metazoa; phylum Chordata; class Mammalia; order Chiroptera; family Vespertilionidae; genus Myotis; species Myotis myotis. The sequence goes on from NW_023416315.1 coordinate 11,475,080, forward strand.
GTGTCATGATGGACTGAGTCAGTTAGGACAGATTTCAGTGATGACTCTTCTGATAGTTGCCTGAGCTGATTTCTCCAAAATAGCGTAATGAAATCTCAGCAAACTTTATCAATTTGGAAGTGTGTGTGTGTGTGTGTGTGTGTGTGTGTGTGTGTGTGGTGAAGAGAGAAATGTTAATCCTTTCCCAAACAAATTAGTTCTTTAATCTGAGGAAATCTGAATGCACTGGGAAGACTCCTGGATGCTTCTGTTTCCACTTTCCAATGTGAGAAAATGCATTGTGACAAAAGAAGACAAAGCGCCTACAAGGGGGGAGTAGCCTTGCCTCTAGCTGCCTGTTAACTGCATTCCCTCAAGGCAATTTATGGTTAGGAGAGAGACCAGCTCTTTATAATTCTAGTTCCACTATTTTGGAGATAGGACTAAGCTCTCTTGGCTTCAGCTTCTCTTTTATAAATTGGAGATAATAATAGTACTTAGGGCAGAGAGTTCTTGTGAGGATTAAAGCCCTTTTTTCTTAGCACAGTCTCTAGCTCATCTGAAGTGCTCAATAATTTAGCTACCAGGATTATTTTTATCCTTATTATTCCTTAAGGGGCAGCAACCCTGAGGTTAGGCTCCCTTCTGCTCACACAGCCATAGCATCCGTACCTAGTCATCAGTGTGGCTCCACCTCTTCTGATCATGCCCACCCTAGGCTGAAATAGAGTTATGTCCAGCCCAGTTCATGATCCCACTTTATCCTCCCCAGAAGACTTGATTCTGTCCTGGAGTTTGCTCAGACCTTGCACAAGTCACTGTACATCTCAGAGCCTGTCACTGCCTCTTGAAAATTGGGGAACTATTTAATTTTACTGGGATTTTAAAATTTTTGTTGTGTTTTTAATCCTCACCTGATTCTATTGATTTCTAGAGACAATGGAAGGGAGAGGGAGAGACACACAAAGAGAGAAACATCAATGTGAGAGAGACTCATCAATTGGTTGCCTCCCGCACATGGCCTGAGGCTAGGGGTCAAGCCTACAACCGAGGTATATGCGCTTCATTGGAATTGAACCCACAACCCTTCGTCCTCTGGCCAATGCTCTAACCACTGAGAAAAACTGGCTAGGACTGGGTTTTTAAATTTTGGATACTATTACTTTAAATTGAATTTGTTTTTAAAACAAACTTGAGTTATGAGGTGCAAAATATGTGGAAAAGACCATGTTAGAGCTAGATCAAAGAACATCTCTGACTTTCTCTATTTAAAAAAAAAATGACAAAAAACTATACTTGGGCTCCATCCCACCTGAAATTCTGACTTATTGGCCAAGGATTTACTTGGCCTGTGTGGGGGCCAAGCCATCAATATTTTTTGAAAGCTCTCCCTGTGGTGCGAATGTAGCCACAACATCAAGCACTTGGCAAGCCTGGGTGAGGCTGTGAGCAGTGGAGGCAGGTCCGGATCTCCTGTCTTCTGCTCTTCTCACCACAGACTAACCCCAAGTTCTGGTTTCAAAGAGACTTTCTAAACAATCCTTTCTGTGACTCTCACCCTTTTTCATTAAAGGGAGGTATTAAACAAACACACTACTCAAGCACTTCTGTTTAATTAAGGTTTCACTCTGTGTAGTTCTACTCTAACCTCATGCTTGTTTCCCTTATTCCCAGATGCCTCTTTCCCCACTGCCTTCTAAGCCACCTATAAACGTAATTGCATTGCTGAGTTCCTCTCTGGCATCGTCAACCTTGATCAAATACTTAGTTCTTCATTGTTTGTTCTTTTAAGTCTGTATTAGATTCTTCCGAGCCGTGGCCTGTGTGTTGATGTGATTATAAAGCCTGGTGTATTCCCATGAAGTATGAGAGTAGACTAAGATCAAGGGCTTCTTTTTCCTTTTTGATTTGTGTATAGCGTGTTTCCTGCTATTTATGGATCATTCAGACCAAAATGTAATTGGAATTATGTTACCTTTATTTCATTACCTGTTGCCGTTAAACTGCTTAAAGTTTCTTAATCATTGAGGTCCTTAAATACAGTAAACCTTAGTTCAAATTTAATCATGGAGTTTAATATGTATTAAGTTCTCCTTGTCAATTGTAGTAGGATAATAGAATGAAATCTCAGGTCAATAGAATAAACTAACCCCAAACAATTTTTCACTGTTCTGATTTTTTTTCTTTTTCAGGAGTCTTTGTGACACTCTTCTTCAGCAGTCCCCACCCTTGTTTGCTGAAGACTTTCACCAAAGCTGCTCTCAGCTGTTGGCATCATCCTGAGAAAAAGACAGCTTCAAAAATCAGGGAAACGTTCAGGAAACCCTTGGCCCAGCAGATCTTCCAAAGGTGAGGGCCCGTCAGTTCCCGTTTTGTGTTTAGAAATCTAAATGAGTTGTTCTGTATTCTGAAATATACCTCTTATAAAAGAGTGGATAGAGGATTAGGGTGTTGAAAATTCTCTATCCAGAATTGAGTTTTTCTTTTTTAGGAGACTGTTTTAGAAGTTATAAAGAAAATCAATTGGCTGTTTTGACCAAACAGGAATTTACTTTATTTGACATTGCAGTTCTGACCTAAGAAGACTTCTCTCTCTCTCTCTCTCTCTCTCTCTCTCTCTCTCTCTCTCTCTCTCTCTCTCTCACACACACACACACACACCTACTTTTAAAAAAATCAATAACATTTCCTTCTCAGAGAAATGTCTTATGTGTAGTAGTGCCCCCTTATCCATAGGAGAAATATTCCAAGACTCCCAGCAGATCTCTGAAACGGCAGATAGTACCAAACCCCATACTTACTATGTTTTTTTCCTATACATACGAACTTAATGGAAGTGCTTTATGACTTCTCTTTGGCATATCCGAATTGCCAGCATCACCACTCTTGCACATTGGGGTCATTATTTTTTTTTTAAATATATTTTATTGTTTTTTTACAGAGAGGAAGGGAGAGAGATAGAGAGTTAGAAACATCGATGAGAGAGAAACATCGATCAGCTGCCTCCTGCACATCTCCTACTGGGGATGTGCCCGCAACCAAGGTACATGCCCTTGACCAGAATCGAACCTGGGACATTTCAGTCCGCAGGCCGACGCTCTATCCACTGAGCCAAACCGGTTTCGGCGGGGTCATTATTAAGTAAAATAAGGGTTACTGGCTCTGACCTGTATGGCTCAGTTGGTTGGGCCTTGTCCTGTGCCCAGGGAGGTTGTTGATTCGATTCCCTGTCAAAGGCACATGCCTGGGTAGCAGGCTCCATCCCCTATAGGGAGCATGCAGGAGGCAGCCCATTGATGTTTTCTCTCTCCCTCTCCCTGCCTTGCTCTCTAAAAATCATTAAACTATTCTTAAAAGAAAAAAGGGGGGATCACTGGAACACAAGGACCGAGTTACCATGATAGTCGATCTGATAACCAAGAAGAAGACCAAATGACTAGCGGGCATGGACATGCCCGGCAAAGGGATGATTCACGTGCCCAGAGAGATGGATGGGGATGGCGTGAGATTTAAAACTTATCAGTGGTCTAGTTCTGGAATTATTTAATATTTTTGGACCATGACTGACCCTGGGTAACTGAAACTGTGGGAAGCAAAACCATGAGAGGTGGGGAAGCTACTGTATGAGCCTTCATATCTACCTTACCCTGCCTTCTAAGGATTGTTTCAAGGATCAAACAATATAAATTATATGGAAGCACTTTGCAAAGCCATGAAATTATATTTTTATAAGTAAGGAAAACAATGACTATTTCTAAACATTTATAACTCTCTACATATCCTCCCATCTATTTCCTTCCATAGTTTGATTCATTTTTAATTTGATTCAATAAACTTTGCTAGGATTTCAAGAAGCAAAGGTGATAAGCACTTACCTTTCAGGAATATCTGTCAAATTTCAAGAGACAGGCAAATAAATCAATATGCTCAACTCTAATATGATAAACGTATACTGAGAGTGCATTAAGGAATGAAAACGGCATCAAACACAGCCTGCTGTCAGAGGTTTGTGTGTGTCCAGCAGTCTGCCTGGACAAGGTGACCCTGAAATGGCCCCTGAGAGGTAAATAGGAGTGAGCCAGCTAAAGATCAGGGAGGAGGGTATTGCAGACAGGAGCAGTGGGATAGGGGTGTGAAACCCATATGTGGAAATAATAAGTTGTTCTAGGTGTGTGTGTGTGTGTGTGTGTGTGTGTGTGTATGTGTGTGTGTGTGTGTAAGCCAGCCGTGGGCAAACTATGGCCCGCGGGCCGTATTGAAATAAAAGACCGTACCCTTTTATGTAATGATGTTTACTTTGAATTTATATTAGTTCACACAAACACTCCATCCATGCTTTTGTTCCGGCCCTCCGGTCCAGTTTAAGAACCCATTGTGGCCCTCGAGTCAAAAAGTTTGCCCATCCCTGGGTAAGCACTGAGGAGTTCTAAGCTGGCAGTCATTAGCATGTTAGGTGTGTTAACTTGGAGAGGGAATAGAATAGAGAAAAAGCTGGGGGTGAGTAAGATTGAAGGGAGGAAGATTTGTTTTGTAATGATTTGGGGGAAAAGACGGGAGGGCTAGAATTAGGGTAGAAACAGTGAGGAACAGAGAAAGAGAGAAATGTGAAAGAGCTAGAATGTGCTGGGTTTGGTGATAGTTGGGGCACTGGAAGTGAGAAAATGTTAGGACTTGGGATTCTCAGGTCTCTGACTTGAGTGATTGAGAGCACGATGATGCCATAAAGCAGTGGTTCTCAACCTTCCTAGTGCCGCGACCCTTTAATACAGTTCCTCATGTTGTGGTGACCCCCAACCATAAAATTATTTTCGTTGCTACTTCATAACTGTAATTTTGCTACTGTTATGAATCGTAATGTAAATATCTGATGTGCAGAATGTATTTTCATTGTTACAATAGAACATAATTAAAGCATAGTGATTAATCACAAAAACAATATGTAATTATATATGTGTTTTCCGATGGTCTTAGGCGACCCCTCTGAAAGGGTCGTTCGACCCCCAAAGAGGTCGCGACCCACAGGTTGAGAACCGCTGCCATAAAGGGAATTTAGGAGAAAAGAGAACTTATCTTTGGGGAGAAGAAAACTTTGAGGTAAATATGTGATATTGACATAGAAATGTCCATCAGGCAGTTGCAAGTGTAATTGTTAGGGAGGGTCTAGGGCTAAAAACATTAATTTGAGAGTTACATACAATAGTTAAAAATCATTTTTTAAAATATAAATTTGATTTTGTACCTAAGCCTTCAATATTATTCAGTATTAAAAAACATCTCACTACATTCTTAATTTCCATTTCATGTTGCTGTTACCTATTATTTCATTTATATCTGTACTTGTTGGTATTATTTTCTTGGCATAATAAAAGTTAAGATTTTTCCTAGGGACTTACGTGGTAACTTTTTCTAGTTTGGTAAAAGTAAATTGAAACCAGTTTTACAAAACAGTGCAAACCCTAAAATTTAGAAGCGTTATAAGCTGGTCCATTTTCTATTTTAATTCACAGTAGTTACAAAAATTATTTTAAAAAGGTGCTTTGTCTTTCAAGATGCTGTTCTTTTTCTGTATAAATCACGGTTCCTCATCGATTCCTCACTTGCATTGCCCTGTCCAGGATTTGAACATTGCATAAGGGAGACTAAGTGGGATCCTTCTTGCATCTGTCAGTGGGGTAGTGCCAGGGTTCCCCCCCACACACTGTGGGTCTTCCAAGCATCAACCCAGAATGCCATTAAGGGGCCTGTTGTAACAAAGGCTGTACTGTTTGAGAGCAAGTCCACCCAAGTTAGACTTCTGAAATACATTACTCAGAGCCTTCTGTGAGGGCATGTCATGGGCGAAAATTTTAAATTCAAATAATACTTACAATAGTACTATTTTGAGTGAATCTTACTAGGTTAACATGACCTTACCTTACTTTTTTCTATAAGACCTTTTGGAAAATTAGAAAATGCTCCTTTTCTGTAGTCCGCTTCACTACCTACCATCTTTTCAGAAATTTTAAAGATCAGCTAATTTATCACTTTCATTTTTATACACAAGAGAATTAATGTGAATTAATTAATTTAATCAACTTATTTAATACTAACAGCTGTAGCCAGAGCCCTGGTCTGTTGAAACTCATTCTGCCCTTATCACTTCACCTTTTTTTTGTTTTGTTTTGTTAATCCTCACTCAAGGATATTTTTTCTATTGATTTTTAGAGGGAGTGGAAGGGAGGGGGAGAGACAGAGAGAGAAACATCGATGTGAGAGAAGCACATTAATTGGTGATCACACATCACTCCTGGCCAGTGATCAAGTCTGTAACCGAGGAACCTGCTCTTGACCGGAATTGAACCCTCAACCCCTCAGTCCACGGGCGGATGCTCTAACCACTACACGAACCCGCTAGGGCTCACTTCATCATTTTTTTTCTCTTATTCCAAATCTTTATTGAACTGTGAAGTTATCTGTATGTCTTAAAATAGGAAATTTAATTAAGGAAATCAGTTCATTCTGATGGCGTTTGCTTTGGCTAGTCACTCTGCATTCAACAGATTTTGCATTAATAATTTTGGCTCTGATTAAGGTTTTATTCGTTTAAACTTTTTAACAGGTATTTTCTTTTTGGCATCTTTTACTTATCTGTACTGGTTCCACTACAAAAATGAAGGATTGGGAGAGAATAAAAACCATTTGTGTTTAAAATTTAGTTGAAGAAGGACAATCATCTCAACATCCATTTTCATGCCATGTTCTCCCCCAGTAGGTACTTTCAGTAACAAAGATTAGGCACAGTCACTAACAGTGCAAGTACTGGCCTGGCTGTACAATCTAGTTTTGTGAAACATCCTATTTTTTTTTTTCAGTTTTAACCCCCTTTAGATAAAAGATAACTTTCACACATAAAAAAAGACACTCATCAATTATTATAAAACTAACACTTTTAAGCACAAGATATTTCTGACTTGCTCAAATACATTACAATACCCTATGACTTTTATGTACAGAAATTTTATGGAAATGCTGAGTTGGTGTAACTTAGAATGATGTCACATGCATGCAAGTTGTAGGTGGTCTCAAGGACAATGAATTGTTCTCTGAAATTCACAGAATGGTCAGTCATTGCTGTGAAACCAGTGGGCTGGAAATTGTCGGGGTGCGTGTACAAAACATGATTCACTCATCCCGAAAGCTGCCTATAGCAAAAGGAGTTTCCTCTCCTTTCTGTGCAAGACACGAGAAATATGTCTCCCTGATTTGGTCTCTTTCTTTTCTTCTTTTCTTTGGGGGTGGGGGTGGGGGCGTTGGGAGTGGGGCTCTTTTTCTGCCTCTTCTGTCTCTGTCTCTGGGCCTCTTTTCCTGTCTCCCTCATACTCTCTGTGTGAGAGATACATACTAATATGATGTCCCCAAAACATGAGAGCATTGGCAGCTTGTGTTTTTGGACCTGGCAGTGGAAGCAGTGATACCCCCTTCCCTTGGTAAGGGCTGAGAGCTGTGGGTGACACTGTCTGGCATGTTTGCCCTCTGGCTACGTGGGCAGAATGACGACATGCACAGGGATGGACAGATATGAAGACAGTGAGCACAGTTAGTATCAGGGCTGGTAAACAGCTTTCACTTTCATTGCTGTTTAGTGGTAGGGTCGTCTTCTGAACCGTCTGCACCGTGGCCAAAGTACAGAATGCACCAGTATGGGGTGGCTGCTCATTCCAGAGTGAGTGTTACAAGTACCATTATGCAACAAAACAACGGGTAGAGTTTATGTTGGCTTTGGAGTTGCCACTTCAAAGACTGCCCTCCTTCCCACCCTGTGGTTAAAGCACAGAATTCTGCTGAAGGAGGGTTGTTCCTGGGAAACTTCTAGCAGGAAGTAGAAGCCATAGGTGAGTTGCCAGGGTGACACTTTTGAATGGGCAGTCTTCCAACAGGCTCAAATCATATTTTACAGTGAAATGTGTTACCCTATGCCTTTCGGTCGTGTGGGATTTTAAAAAAGAAAGGGGAGAGGAAATGCTGAGCCACCAACTTTTGATACAAATGCAGTCGTATTATAGAGGTCAGAGACTACATCAGCAATTTGTGGGCCTTTTTTGGTGGAGGACAATGACAATGGATTTCTAATCAGATAATGTCCTGCTACATTTGAATTTTCACTCTCCACTGCCTTTTGTTGTTTGAGTAGCTTCGAAATTATTCTTGATTCAGGTTTATTATTAACTTTTTGAACTCTAGCTTCTACACTAATATCTTGATGCTCATGTTAAAATGAGAATGGTGACCAGAGAATTTATTTTTGCATTTGTTAATAGAATAGCAAGGCAGCATAATATGAATTAATGACTCTTCACATTTTCCCATTATATAAGCTGGATTCGTTATCCCCTGGGGATCTATTTTAAATTCATACCCAAATAAACTGTTCCTGCTAGTCGTTGCCTTTCTAGCCTTTTAAAAGATTCTAAATAATGAATAAATAGATAACTATCAAACCCTGACTGGTGTGGCTCAGTTGCGCAGATCAGATCATCATCACGTGTATCAAAAGGTTGCTGGGTTGATTCCCGGACAGGGCACATACCTAGGTTGGGGGTTCAATCCCCAGTGGGGTAGAGTACAGGAGGCAATGGATCTCTCTCTTTCTTCTCTCTCATCCTTCCCCTCTCTTTACAATCAGTAAAACATATTCTTGGGTGAGGATAAAAAAAAAAAAGATAGCGATCAATAATAAATAATTTTTATTTTAAGCTTAAAAAACATTTTTAATGTTCACGTTATAAAATGGAAAATGAAAAAGAACTTCCTTTTCATGATCAATAGTATAAATATTTGTGCTGTTGTGGGTTTTTTGTTGTTGTTGTTGTCTTTGTAGGCAAGAACCAACCTGAAGCAATTGCCTTTTTAACATGGTTTAAAAAATAAAATCTATGAGGAAGGATTGAGGAAAAAAACAAATTATTGTGGGTGCAGAACTACTAATAGGGTTTATTCATTCTTCATACTATCTTTCATTTTGAGGACATATATAGTATCATTGGCAGAACTATTCAAAAATGGCCATATCCACTTGGGTAATAATTATCTGTTAATATTTCAAATTATTCTCTTGTGTTTCCCCTCTTTGCTATCAAAGTTGTCATGTTTTGTTTAGAGTCATCATATTAGTGTGTGTTGTATCACACAGAGGACGTGACACAGAAAAGGGACAGAGACAGGTAACAAGAGAAATGAGGTGAACGGAGAGAGTCTGAAAGGCGAGATAGTCTTCATTTCCTACACATAATAAATCAAAGCAGTATTTATAGTCCCCCCCCCCCCAATCTTATTTCTTTGGCGTTAATGCTATGTGATTTCTGTAACTTGCAAACCCATAAATATGTACACAGAACATATGCTAAGTTGGGGATCAGAATAGAGTCACCATAGTTGGGCTGTGAAATCCCACCCAGATCCCTTGCCCCCTTGAGGTCTACGACACGCTTTCTCCAGCTTCTGGGAATGTTGGCAGCTGAGAACTCATAGCTGGGACCCTTCCTTTGGAGACTGCCCCAGCCTTCAGCTTAAGAGTTGCCTTACTCAAAGTTATACCACCTGCCCCAGAGCAGCAGTGTACATTCAATGACTGGTCTCTTTGGGAACACAAAGGCCCTTACCCCAATGCAGGACAACTTTGTAGGACCTGTAGGGGTGGCTGGGACTTTTGTTGTGACTGCACTACAGCCCAGCTTCTCCACGTGCCTTGCCTGGCTTTGTTCACTCTTCCATACACGTTGAACCCAAGAGCCTTCACCATTGAAATTCCTGCATGCAAATCCTCATCTGGAAATCGAAAGGTTCAGAGTGGGTTAGGGTCGCGCACCTATGACATGAGGCCATAATGTATCAAAAGATTTTTATTTCAGGCACCTGGGTGCAGGTGGGCTGAGTCCAGCAAAAAGGAGTCAGCCGAGACTGAAGGGGGAGGCAGACTTTTGTTAATCCTTGCTGGCTGCAAGCCGTTCTGCTGACGTAAGGGTCTGGTCCGTCATTGGCTCCTCCCTGTGCCAGATGTCTAGTTGTTATCTAGGCTATGCGGTGTTCAAGGCTGCAAGCTTTCTGCAAAATACTGCTAAGCAAAATAAGTTTTCTCTGCCCCATTTTATTCTCTTTAACCCTTTCAGAAACCTGACCTGCAGCAATCACCAGACATGGACCATGCCATGTATGCATGCATGAGTCTGTGACTATGCATCTTTGTAGCACTGATATGGTACTTGCTCTGAAATCATAATTTAGATCTCTAGAAATCTAGCCCAGGGAAAAATAGGGATAACACTACCCATCTCTTAGAGTTGTTGCCAGGATTTGATAGCAAGGTATTCAGTATCTGGCACAAATGAGCACTCATTTAATTATACCTTTAATTATAATTACCATTAATTACCTAAAAATAACCTATAGATAGTGCAGTAGTTCTGATCAGCGGGTTACAGTGCATAATGCATTTCAATGTCATTTGTATTACAACATCTTTTAGTAGAGTATGGAGGTTAATAAAAGATGTATCATCTGCAAATTTAAATAATTTTTCTAATTTGTGAGTCCCCTTTGATAAAGTATGTGGAGAAATTGGGCATGGTTTCATAAGAAACCTAAAGTAGTTTAAGAGATGAAAATAAGTCCTATGAGTAATAGTTAATAGATTTGCCATCTATGTTTGAGTGGAAGTATTTGGTTGGTGGGTGAGGGGAGGTTATTGGACATGTTTTGTCCCTGTTCACAAAGGCCAGAACAAGAGAAAATGGGCATACGTTAAAGGAGGAAGATATTCGGGTTTACATCAAGGGAATTTCTTTGCTCTTGGACAGTAAAACAAAGGAAAGAGCTTGTAGAATATACTTTTAAAAATCTTGAGAAAAAGAAAAGACAGTATTAAGTTCTGAATCACTGAGATGCTTCCCAGAGAATTTATGGAGAACTTGGAACTGTTGATTCTGTGATCCCAGGTTTCAGAAATGATGTTTCCAAGACACTCAAACACATATATTCTATTTTTCAAATGGAAAAAAATAGCTATTTATCCACATTTGTTTTCTTTATAACTAAATTTCTTAGAGTATATTTGAAAATGTCCATATGCACCTTGTATGTGGTTTTCTGATAATGAAACAAGTCTGTTTCACTGGAGAGGTGTCTTTCTGTACAGTTTATAATCTGATAGACATTAACACAGTTTTCAATCTCATTATATGTCATCTCTTTATAAAAATAAATTAACGTCTACCAGCATGGGCCATTTATTTGTAAATTCTCTTGAGACATTGTTAAAATACTAATGAAGGACTTTGGAACAATGGCAAGAAATCTGGAACTTTGAGTAGAACATCTTTTTCAATCAATTCAATGCTCAGAGGTAAGATTAAAGAATGGATATGGGGCTAGGTTTTTACACTAAATGCTCTTTGAAGACCTCAGTATCAGAAGACAAGAGGAAGCCACTAAGAAGTTTCTAAATTACTTTCTAGATTACTAATAAGTATGTTGGGTTTTGCATTTTCTCCTTGGCAAGTCTTGTCAAGCAGTAACAGGCCTGGAGACAGAATGTAGGTGAGAGAGCACTGGACTGGAAGCCAAAATGCCTGGCTCCGGTTCAGTCACAGCCACCAAATGATCTGTTCTTCTCTCGTAAGACTGTGTCTTTAGATAGGTTTCCTTTGAATTTCTAGTTCCAGCGTGCTATCTTAGACACTCATCACACTACAGTAGCTTCTTCAAAAGGAGCCCACAGGGCTGAGGGCTCAACCTCTGAGGAGGGTTCAGTCTGGGAGCCCCATCACACAATGACCCAGAGGAGCTCTGCTTTAATTAAAAAATAATAATATATTTTTTTTAGCATGCACAGGTAGATAGACAGGTTTTGTTTAGGATTTTAGGATCTCACTTTACTGGATCCATTGCTAGAAAAATGAGTTTTAAAGGTATCCTTACTAATACCCATGTTTTCAATATTCTCCCCGGTACATCCCATTAAAATACCTAATTTCATTTCTTCTGTTACGGCCATGCTAAAACTCTTCAAATGGCTCTATATGTCACGAGGAAAAGCATATGCAGTCCTTCCCTTGGTATTCCAGGCCTCCCTGCTTACCTCATGGGTTGAGGTGGCCTCAGCGTTCTAACATAAGATTATCTTGATCTGGTTATTGATTACAAAGCCTGACACTGGGTGTGTTATCACAAACCGCTCATTCAACTGAGCTCCCTCTCTGGTTTTGCTCAGCGTTGTTCTTAACCGTGTACTCAGCTACCTAAGTCATTCTCTTCCTCTTCTGCACACCTCAAAACCCATTGTCCTCCTCCAAAAAGCTTTCTTGATTATTCTATTTCATATTGATCTACCTCTGAATTCTTTCATGTGTTTGGGTATCTATACTAGTCCACATTGCATTTTACCCTGATGACAGTAGTGTTGTGTAGACTGCACAGAGTGTTACTATCGCCCCCTGGGAGCATCAGGGAGCACTACAGCAGTAACAGTGACCGCCACCCACCTAGGGAAATAAAAGTGCTCCAATCAACCCCAAATGTAAAATTTCAGTGTAATATATGCATTAAGACAGGAAGGTAAATGTATTTTGGAAATAAATCTCAGCAACATGGATGGAAATAGAAGTGATCTGGTCCTAATGTTACCTTAAGTAGCAACACATGGAAGCTCAGAGTACTTGCTTAACACTAGATTGCCCAAGGAAGTCGTTTTGACTGCTTTTTAATTTCAATTAGAAAAACAATTATGTATATAAGGACACAATGTCTTAGAATTTTGTGACTTTTTGTACAACATATAAATGCGTTTATTAATAATTGTAGTTACCTCCCCCCTCCTTCATTTCCGGTATATATATATGTGTTATACCTATATTGCCCAAAAGCAGTCATTTTGACTGCTTGGGGGGGGGGGGAATTTTAAATAATCAAATGACTCTTATTATTGAATTGAGTAAATTTCTTATATGACCAGTTCGGCTCTGTATTGAAATAACAGTTTTCATTTTTTTTCGATTACCATCACATGATAACATACAAGTACATGATAAATTGTCGATACTTGATAAGTTGCAGTTGCTCAGTAAGCTAAACTAGTACTTGTTATTCGAATCTTTATGCAGTGATACTTGTTCTAATAAGTTGTTTACTTTATTTCTTTTGCGCCCTAAATTCATGAAAGAAATGTCGAATAGAAGTGAGTTATTGGAAAAGCTAAGGAACATAAGTGAAGAGTGCTCCGATATTATTCTTTCACAATGCAGTCATTTTGATTGCTTTTGGGCAATATAGGTATGTACTAAGTTTCAGTCTTTCTAGTGTTAAAATCGGGCGATACAGGTTTTAAGCCTAATGCTGCCTTTCACTTTGGGTCTGTCAGCAGGTCATTTTATCCTTTATGATTTTCTTTTTAATAACCGTGATAATACTCCTGTTCTTTGTTCTTTGCACGACACAAAGCACTTTTTCATGTTGTTTAACTTTAGCTTCACAGTGACCCAGGAGGTCACTAGGGCAAGAGAGTATCTGTCAAATAGGAAAACTGAGCTGAGGGACACGCCCCAAATCCTAATGGGTTAATTCGACAGGGGGCACTAAAACTCAAATCTCCTGGCTCCTATTTTGTGTTCTACACCCATATTTCTAAAAGTGTGGTCTATAGTCCAGCTGCATAGGCGTCAGCCGGGCGCTGGCTAAAAATGCAGAAGCTCAGGCTCCACCCGAGACCTGCTTAAGCAGAATCTGCGTTTTAACAAGACGCCCAGGGATTTATATGTTCCGTACATTTGGAGAAGTTCTGTAATTTACAGAAAGTGTAAACCTCTGAGGTACAAACATGAAAAGGTTTTATTTTTGTTCCTATCGCTGCCATCACATCTTCTCTGTCAAATCTTTCCTCCCTTTAAAGCGGTCTCTAACAGATCTGATAGATTTTTGAGGTTACTTTCTGGTTTTTAAAAGTTTAGTCCACTTTTAAAATTTCAAACTCTGTGGAAGTAAAAGCCCTCAGCCCAGGTGTGCCCTTCAACATTTTTTTTCCTATTTATCAACCAGCTTTTAAACCACATATGTGAAACCACTTCAGTGAAACTCAGAGGTAAAAACCAAGCACACATATCCAATATAAAATAACTAAGAAATTTCAGTCTTTATTCATTATATTTCACCAGGTTATTGGACCAAGGAAGACATAATGGTTTGGCCAATGAAGGTGATGAAGTATGAGACCATACTTCATTAGGGAGAAACATTTGTTAATCTCTTGTTTTTAATTTTTATTTAAAATTTTTAATATTCCTTGGCTAGCAAGCCAAGAGTTAGATCTATTCACCATGAGCCAAATGATTGCCCTTAGATGTACAAGAGCTCCATTAAAGTTCCTGGGGGCTGTGTTCATTAGAATTCTTAGGGGCTGTGTATCACCCAATTCCAGCCGTGTATTATCTCCAACCTCGCTAACTCCTTGTCTTCACCCATGTAATGAAGCTTTGTATCGGCTCTCCTGCTCCCTCCTCCGTGCCTTGTTTGTTTTCATTTCAACGTGACAAGAAAAGGCAGCTTTTGTCTTTGTTCCTGATTGGCAGACTTTGTAAATATTCATAGCAGGTTCACTTTCCAGCTACTATTTTGTAATTTGTCATTTTTAAATGAAATCTAAAGTGAACAATAACTCCCAGTTCTCATTTAAATACATTTGGGTTGTTAATCTTGATTTTGGAGGTCATGAGCTAGACAGGAATGACTTTTTGAAGACTTTTCCTAGGCTACATCATTCTGAAAAGCAAGGTTGTGTGTGTGTGTGGGGGAGGGACGGGGCAGGGCGGAGTGGTGGCGGTAGGGGGCTGTGACACAGTAGGTGAGCAAATGGATAAGTGAGTAAATGCAAGGAATATTTCCAGAGCATCTGCAGCGGCACTGAGCTAGGCAGTACACCCACTGTCCCACCATATCTTCACAAGGGCACTGTGAGGCAGGTGAAATTATATCCATCTTACAAGCTGGCAGCCGAAGCTTAGGAAAAGTTAGCGGTTTGCTCCAATTCACCAAGCTAGTCCGTGAAGGAGCCAGGAGTCAGAAGTTGTTGAAAGTGAGTCTTCCACAGTGCTCTTCTGGTCGTGCGGTGGAAGTTCACAGTGGCTAAGGTTGGAGTGATTACCTTTAGAGAGTCTGTGTGCTTTTTATTTGAGTAGATTAACTTGTTAAGGAAAAAACATTAATAGACCTGGGCTACTTGGAATAGAGCCTGCCGTTCCTGCCCTCGCTTCAGCCTGAGGCTGGGAGCTAGCTCTTAGCCAGGGGATTGACCCAGTATTCCTTTGGGCTGCCCTTTCAGTTAGTGTTGTCTTTACTGGAGAATACTACCAGCCTCTGCCGTGATCTGCCTGGACGGAGTTTTTCCCACCATCAAGAGAGCTCTGCTCTGCAGAAATGCGTTCCTTTCCCCTCCTCTGGAAAACTCAGCAGACCTAACTCTTAAGTGACTCCCTGGCTCAGCACCACACAATTAGCAGTTGCCATGCACCCCCTTTGCAGACCTCCCCTGCTTCCTGAATGACAGCAGGAAACTCGCACTCCCATGTAAGGACTGCTTTTCTAAACTTGCTAGTCAGGCAGCTAATCTCTTTGAATTGTGAGTCTTTTTTCTTGATTTTTGCATAAAATTCCGTGTCTCTCCGTTTTCAGCCTGGCAGCTGTGGACAGAGGGCTCCCCACACCGCCCCCCCCCCCACCACCACCCAGGCACCTTTCTGCCTTGGATAGGTGGGGGATTGTCGCAAAGTCACAGAGGTGCATGCGGAGGCAAGCCTGAAGCAACTCTTTACCAGCCTCTTAAAAATTTTTGCCAAAATTTGAAACACTATTTGCCTCTGGATATAAAATGAAGGCCCTTGTTTTTGAACTCAGTAACACTCATAGTTGTCTATTATCTGCCAGAAAGTTGTAATTAGTCTTCCTATGCAATTTACCATGTGATTTAGGATATGTAGTTTTTTTTAAAAAAGCCAAGGGCAGGGGTATTTTTAAATACCGTTGATTTTTGTCCCCTGAGTATAAAAGTAACACATAGTCTTTACAGACAATTTATAAAATGAAAAAAAAAATGTGAAGAGAATAAAAGAACAGGTAAAATGATTCTTAATTTTTGATGCATATTTCTTGTTACATTCACCCACATGTATGGATGCACAATGTTTGTTGCAAAGCATTTTAAATGGTATTAATCCTTGGGACTTTAATCCAACCATTTTTTTCCTTTTCAGTTCTTTCTTTTTAGCTTCAGAATGGAGGATTACATAATATATACAAAAGAGGGAAAATAAGTCAGTGTTCAGGACCATTTACTATGGAAACACACTGCCTAGGTTCTGGTCTTGGCCCTATCGCTTGCTAGGCTTGGAACCTTTATAAAGTTACTTAACAATTCTATGCCTCAGTTTTCCCGTATATAAAATTGGGGATAAAACAGTACTTATATCATTCATAGGATTATTAGAATTAAATAATAAACTGTTAGCTCTTATTATTTTAAAAAATTAGTATAGCATATGTAAGGTGAGGAGAATAAAAACAAGCACAACCAACATAGGAAATCTAATATCATTTTGGTGGTGTTTTATTCCTTGATCACATCCCTTTCCCTTCTCTCCCAGAGGTAAGCATTACCCTAAATTATTGTTTGTCTTTACACATTTTGAACTTCACATAATTACTGACATACTAATTTTTACTTAACATTATGTTTGTGAGATTTCTTCAAGGTGACTTTTTTACAATACCAATAGTGTGTGTGTGTGTGTGTGTGTATCACTAGCTTTTTTTTTTAAAATATATTTTATTGATTTTTTACAGAGAGGAAGAGAGAGGGATAGAGAGTTAGAAACATCGATGAGAGAGAAACATCGATCAGCTGCCTCCTGCACACCCCCCACTGGGGTTGTGCCTGCAACCAAGGTATATGCCCTTGACTGGAATCGAACCCAGGACCCTTCAGTCCGCAGGCCGACGCTCTATCCACTGAGCCAAACCGGTCAGGACTATATCACTATCTTAATATGTGAGCTTAAGTGTGATTTCCATTAAGAATAATTGTGATTTCCATGACCCATCCCATGTAACATCATTAAACATCCCCCAGTCCTGCAGTAACATAGAAAGTTATCATTCAGTTAACCCAAGTCCAAATGCATGTGGCCTACCCACTTCCATCCCAGTAGGAAGCTTCATGGTTCACAAGTCCTGCCCTCCTGTTATTATCTGGGCAATCTGCAGTGCCTATGGATAAGGTAGTAACATATGCAATGGCTTTTCTGGGTGCCTAGTGCTGGATTTTCTGGTACAACAAGTGATTTTTGCTTGTCACTTTCACCTTATCAGCCCATTGTGGGAAGAGCAGCTGCACCTCATGGTAGATTTGGGTCTTCAGTTGAAAGGAAGAGGTGGCAGCAGCTCCCCTGTCCTCTGAACAGGTCCCGGAGCACAGCACAGAGGGTTCTGTTCACATCAATGTCTTTGGGCCTCTTTTTGAAGAAGATTTTTTATGTTTTACCAGAAAATTCATTAACAAGTTCCTTAAAGAGGGAGACTGCTTGTTGTATTTAAACTGTGACTTTTAAATGCTTTTGTTTATATGGTGGTTTTCTTGGCCCTAAAAGCCTTTGTTGTTGTTGTCATTTTGCATTTAGAATGAGCCGTTCTTTCCCCAGCCTGTCTAAAGCACATGGCTTCTGTCAGAGCACTTTCTCCATCTCATCCGTGTAGCATATTCATGGAGCTTTTACTCTGGCTTCATAAACTCCTGGAAAAAGTGGGTGGTGGCTTATTCATCTGTATATCCATAGTGGCCTTTGTAGCACCTTACATCAGAGGTGTTCAGGAAGTAGTTATTAATCATTTACAAAAATATGTTCACTTACCCTAAACTTCTGAGAATGCTTTTATGGCATCAAGTTTTCTTGAACCAACAAAGGGAATATATCACTTCCCTGGGACACCTGTGTGCATTAGCGTGCCCTCTGTGCCCCGGCACCCCGTGTTGCTTTCCGGATGGTCATGTGGCTGTTTTGCCTGCTGGTCACATTTATCACTTTGCAGAAGAGCAAAAATATTGTTTCCTTGGTCAGAGTAGGGGATGGAATACTATTAGATGGTTATGTCTGGCACTCAGGAATGCTTGAATATAGCCTTGGCATCCTGTGAGATTCCCAAGGGCTGTCTCAGCTCCAGAAACAAACAGAAAAAAGTCCTACTCTAGTGTGAAAAGCTGGGCTTGTGATGATAAACTAATGCAGAAGGTCCTAGTAAATTGGACCAGCGTGTATGATTTAGGCCCAAGGCCTACGTGGGGCTCTTGCTTCAAATTTTACCACCCAGGAGCCAAGAATTAAAACAGCAAAGTTCCTCTTCCCACTTTCTCAAGAAGTACCCAAGGAAATAAATTTTAGCTCAAATTTTCCCTTTCCTCATTACCTTTGTACCCCAACTATTCCATGAAGGCATTTTTACGACCAATAGATTCAGTGTCTAACACAGCCGTGGGCAAACTACGGCCCTCGGGCCGATCCAGCCCATTTGAAATGAATAAAACTAAAAAAAAAAAAAAAAAAAAAAAAAAGACCGTACCCTTTTATGTAATGATGTTTACTTTGAATTTATATTAGTTCACACAAACACTCTATCCATGCTTTTGTTCCAGCCCTCCAGTCCAGTTTAAGAACCCATTGTGGCCCTCGAGTCAAAAAGTTTGCCCACCCCTGGTCTAACATCTACTAGGTAAAATTGATTCTCATCTTAAACTTGTTTGCTTAAGGCCTCAGAGTGTCTGCAAAAAGAAATAGATCTGAATTATCCTTAGTTGTAATTTTAATCTGAACAAAACAAATTTGTCTTTATAGGAGGCAGTAGGAAATTCTATTTTGTTTAGTCTATAGTCTGTGACAGATTTCTCAGTTTTTTAAGAAGGAAATCTAATTCCGGTGAATAACATCAGTGCATAAATACCAACCAAACGTTGAAGGCTGATATAAGCAGAAGGTGGTTTGAAGAATATCATTAGCATGATTGAAAGCATATATGGATTTTATATGGTGTGAAGTAGTTATGAAAGATGTTATATTTTAAGCCTGGAAATGTGGGTGGACTGCCATCTTGACTAGATTTAAAATTAACCACAGTCTTGAGGCTTTCACATATATATATAATGTGGGAGATGTGTTACAGAAATAGATATAGCAAATGTTGGAGTTTTATCCATCCTACTTTCACTGCTACTTTGTGGCATATAGAAAGAGCTATTTATTGTAATATCAAGGAAATAGAAATATTACAAGAAAATAGTGAATGAAATATTTAGTTATCTGAACAAGTTATGGTTTTATTAATGTGTGTAGAAGTGACATGATGATTACTAATGTATTGTCCCAGAAAGTTTTGACATTTCCTTCTCAATATTTGCTTAATCACTCTTATCAAAATATATATTTTTTGCTATTCATGTCTGATCTTTGGATATGATAATTTTACAGTGGGACTGGAGAACAGTGGGAACCTGTATGCCATATGTGAAAACATATTCTGTTGCCTTACTCTCTGATTTTATTTCTGAGGGCTCTGAGACACTTGACGTAGCAAGTGAGATGGAAAAAAGCCCTCCCAGTACAAAATAATGTACTCCGAGCCCAGATTGTCTAGGACCGCTTTAACTAGGAACTTTGGAAGACATTGGTTCAAGGTTGGATCTTTCCCAAGATTTCAGGATTATATTTAATTCCTTCCAGTAATTATTTGCATCAATTATATCATATCTTTGGGGCACTTTTGGATTTTAGAAAATAATTATATCATATCTTTGGAGAACTTTTTCTGATTTTAGAAAAATATAAGAAATATGATTGAATTCTTTTTTTTTTTTAATATATTTTATTGATTTTTTACAGAGAGGAAGGGAGAGAGATAGAGAGTTAGAAACATCGATGAGAGAGAAACATCGATCAGCTGCCTCCTGCACATCTCCTACTGGGGATATGCCCGCAACCCAGGTACATGCCCTTGACCGGAATCGAACCTGGGACCTTTCAGTCCGCAGGCCGACGCTCTATCCACTGAGCCAAACCGGTTTTGGCATGATTGAATTCTTTACCAAGTCTATAAAATAAATCAGAAGTCCCACCAGAATGAATGATTCTATTTCTCAATATTCTCAGACAGCTGGGATGACTTTTTTTTTTTTTTTTTTTTTTTTTGGTAAGGCCCAGTTTATTATTTAAAAATTTTTTTTCTTTTAAAATTTTTATTAGTTTATTGGGGTGACATTGGTTAACACAATTATATATGTTTCAAGTGTACAATTTTATAATACATCATCTGTTTATTGTATTGTGTGTTCACCATCCAAAGTCAAGTCTCCTTTCATCACTATTTATTTCTCCTTTAACCTCTTCTACCTCTCCCCAAGCCCCTTTCCCTCTGGTAATGTTGTCTGTATCTATGAGTTTTTGTTTTTGTTTTTTGCTTAGTCTATTAATAAACCTAAAAAAAAAAAATCTTAGTTTTTATTACTATAAAATTATCAGTTAAGATTGATATTTTGCTTATCAGATAGCATTTTCTCCAAATTATGCTAAAGGTCAGCTTCAACACTTGGAAATATTATATATCCTTTAAATTTTTTGTTTGTTTCCTAAACACCAGCATTAGGGATGCAAAGGGAAAATTTAGTTTGAGTTTATATGTTAAAGCTAATCAGCAACATATTTTATGATAAGAAAATAGGTTAATTAATGTGGGAGAATTCAAAGATGGATAATTCATTCAACAAACATTTTAGGTAGGGCACAATAATGTTTTGCTCTCAGGAATTCTTAGTCTACTAGGGGGAGAAAAACTTGTCCCTAAGTAAAATTACCCAAAATTTGGGGAAAAAACACACACAAATTCTATAAGCATCATATGAATAAATAACTAAGAAACTACTTGGGAACAAAAAATATTTGAAGAGGAGAAACATAATGAGCTAATAATAACATCTGTTGACATTTCTTTAGGAACAAAATTTCATTAAATCAATTACAATTTTTGTTTATATTTTTAAGGAAAATGCTTTCAAAGTCTTTTCAGTAGATACTTCATAAATACTTTTAGAATTTCAAGAAAATATCATTAGTAATTGATTCTATATTTTGATAAATGTACTAATGTAAATAGTCAAGAACAGTGGTGATGGTGGGGTGGGGAGGTGGTGGAGGTAGAAGAGGGCATAGAGGGGATAAATGGTGGTGGAAAAATAAAATAAAATAATTGTAAATTAGTGTCAAAAATTTATGCTTGTGGGCAGATCAGTAGATAGACTAGTAATTATAAGCCTATGTGTATAAAATTACTTATATAATTAGAATTAATTGGAATATGCTTATAGCCTTTGAAAATTCTGTAACTTGTTAACATGAATTACATTATAAATGTGTAGGTTAAACAATTAAAATAAAGTTAAAATTATGTTAATTGTCTCCATGACAATCTTCTGTTTTATTGAAGAATCTTTAATTTGGCTTCACAAAGGGGGAAATATATGGAATCCATTTAGTATTTTTAATATGGTTTATGTTTTTGGTACTTTTAAAGTACAATGCACAAGGCATGGAGGCATGGAACGGAATGACATACCTCGATGTGGGGTTGGGGGGACAAGAAGAATTATAAACCAAATAACGTATATGTATAACCCATAGACACGGGCAACAGGGTAGTGAAGACCTAGGGGGTGGGGGGTGAGTAGGGCCTGGAAGGAGGTGGGTAAAGGGGGAGAAAATGGGAGATATCTGTACTACTGTCAACAATAAAAAATATTTAAAATACAATGCAAATCAGGACCAAACTGTCTGTTAAATGCCCCCCTTTTAGTTGATCACAGGACAATTCAATAGATTTATTGAATCAATTACAATTTTGTACTGTCCTAAACAGGTCATCTTCAGTGTACTGTTGAGAGGTTTGTATCATAGGTTGCCTGTGTGAGAGTGTATCCCTAAAGTTCCACCAACTTTATCAACACTTTTGGAGAGTGAATCTTTCAGAATTATATGGTTTCTTATGGTATTTGCTTTGCTTCGTGTTTGTTTTGTTTCTGGTTTGAGGAATCTGGTCAGCAGCATGTTTGTTAGGTCAGCTGGCCCTCAGCACTGCAGTGATACAAAGTCAGGCAAACAGATGGAGAAATTTAATTTTCAGTTAGGAAAGGGTTCCATAGCAACATCGGAGTGAAATATGTGTCTGGTTACATTTACGGGGCAACTGTTGTTGCAAACCAAACATACACATACATGTGATCTGGAGAAGGACATTTAAAATACATGTGGTTCATCTATTCCCTTAATGGATTTTTTCTCTTTTTCAATGGATACTTTAAAAAAAAAATTTATTTCAGAAATATTGAGAGAGAGTGTGTGTTTGTATGTGTGTGTGTGTATACTTAGCAAGTCAGATGGCTTTTGACAAGACTTAAACTTCATTTGGTAAATTAAAAAATGTTCCCCCCTTATTGCTATGCATAGAAATTATTCTTTCAGAAACCATGTTTAGATTATATATTCAGCAGAAGTGAGTGGGTGTGAAAGCGCGATTCCATGTGGCCGAGGCTGCTGCAGGAAGAGCTGGTGCTAAATATACCACAGTGGGATCTAGGCAGCTCATCAAAGCCTGGTGAGGAGCGTGATAAAAATAACAGCCCTGTCCAGCCCCCTCTATCTGAGAGAGAGTCAACCTCAAAGCTCAAATAATTAGTGCATTTTCATCCTCACACTATATTCAGTGATGATGAAAGGGCACAATAGTGATACTGAGGCATGATAAGATACTGGACTACTCAAAGCATGAAAAAAAAAATTGAACTCTACAATACGTTAATGCTTGGGTCTTTTCTATATAATTATTGACACTGATAGATAAGCAATGTGTGGTTTATATGGTAACTTTTAGAGATACTTTTAACTGAATTTTCTTATTTCCCAACCATTTTCATAAATGGATATTTATGAGACACCTCATATTTGTATGATCACTTTTTTTAACTCCTCAAAATATTTTTACTTAAAAAATGTGATCTTTCACACAGTTCTTTGTTAAGAATTTCCTTTAGATATATAAGAAAAGAAAGTTGATTTTAGAAACAAGATCATGCTTTGCAAAAACATTAAATATGAAAAATTCCAGCAAATTGCCAAAGCCTAGATATAGATAGGCTTTCAGTATAGATAATTATTTTACTGAGCAAACAATGGATTCATTTGAAAAACAAAACAAAATACACCTTAGTCATGCTATAGGAACCCTATAAATAGAACCTCAGTTTTTAATTTTGGAATTAATCAATCTTAAAAACCATGTTTTGTAAGATGCCACATGATAAGTCAAATAGCTTTTTAAAGTTTAAATCGGGAATAAATTCAAAATGAAAATGCCATATATATAATTTCTATCTAATACAATTATCCAATATTATGTGTAAAAAAAGATGAACCTGGAATTTTAACAGAATAGTATTTCAAGACAATTGCTTTATGGATATAGTGTTTACAGTGGTTTATTCTAGTCAAGTAAGCACCTTTTTTTACAGACATCTTCAGTGTCACAGTCTGTGTGACTTCCATGCCCATCATTGGTTGAGGCAGCCACATTCACTCCTATTCCCATTTAGTTAAAGTAGTTCTGCCATAGAATTGAGTAAATTTTATTCTAACATTTGAGATTAGGTGTATGATACTGTCACCAAAATCATTTCAACAGTTCCTTTTTTTTTAATAGAAATGTACCATTTTATTACAAAGATTCTCACACACCCACCCACACACACACCCACACACACACACTCGCCAAAAATAGCATCTCAAAAAGGAAACTACCAATTCTCACCTGCAGAATGGGGGAGCAAGAGGGGTGAGAGGTCAGAGAGTGTGGGTTTCTTAACTCACTTGGGGCCAGTGGGAAGGTATAACAGAACCAATCTAGATGTAGCTGATGTTACTACCTTAAGGTGCCTGTAAAGAACAGGGGGTTCCTGAAGACCCAGCCATTCCTAGAATGCTCAATATAGGCATCTTTCCAAAGCCACTAGGCAGGAATTTGGCATTTCGGAATTTTGTTCTATGGATGTTTAAGAGAATAGAATCCCTTGCACCCAGAACTGGCACCCTTTATGGTTCAAAATTAAGAACTGGGGAAGGAGGGCAGGGCAGCTATTATAAGAGCGTGCCTAGCACGTGTGCCCTGGGCTCATGGCCTGGTTCCTGTCTAGGCCCTGGGGATATTTATATTTAATATATTTTTATATAAATACACAGAAATATACAATATAAAACCTGAGGGGTTAGAGGAGGAAGGTGGGGCACTTTGCAAGAAGCCAGAACTGGAGAGGACTGCTCAGGCCAATTTGACCTCCTCTTTAACCCCTTTGGCTTCTTGCTTGTCCTCCTTGGTTTTCTCCTCTTCTGTGACTTCTTTCTTCTCTTCTGGGTCTTTCTCTTTTTCATCCTCAGTTTTGACTCTCTTGGCTTTTTTGAAGTTGGAAGAGTTCTTGAGACCACCTTCTCCCTTCTCATCAGAGTCGGAGAACTCTTCCTCACAGGCAATTTGTTTGTCAGAGGGACAGATCGAAATGCGCTTGTCAGGGTCTTCCTCATCCTCATCACCACTCTCCTCTGGAAAGGCGTCCTCAGGAATCGCCTGCGTTTGGACCCCAGGGGCATGGGGCAGCATTCTCAGGTTCTCAGGCAGCCGCTGTTTGATCTTCTCCAGGTACTCATTTGTGTTCTGCTTAGTCATATTGGAAGGACTGATGTGAAGTTTGAAATCTGGCCCAAAGTATTCAAAGTAGTCGTTGTATGGAAGCTCATTAGGAATCTCTGTGTCCAGGGCGACAGCTGTTTCATATGCCCAGCATCGGGCAACATAACGAATGGTGTAGCCACCTCCTCCCAGCATGAGCTTAGGCAGGTCAAAGCTCTTCACAAACTCCACACACTTGGCGTGCCTTTGATGGCCACATTGAAGCAACCTAACCGAGCCCCAGACAGGGAGTCAGAGCCACCCTGTAAGACGACTGCACTGGGTTGAAACATCTCCATCACTTTGGATATGACCGGCTTGAAAATGGCCTCATAGGACTCGTCATCAATCCCATCTCGAAGCGGGTAGTTAACAGCATAATACTTGCCTTTGCCAGCCCCAATATCCCGTAGATCTGCAGTTCCTGGGAAGTACTCTCCATATTTATGAAAAGACACAGTCATGGCCCGGTCTGTGGTATAGAAGGCCTCTTCCACGCCATCGCCATGGTGAATATCAATGTCAATATACAGCACCCTCTGGTGATACTTTAGCAATTCCAGGATGGCCAAGACGATATCGTTGACGTAACAGAAGCCAGATGCCTCAGACTTCTTTGCATGGTGCAGGCCCCCAGCCCAATTCACAGCGATGTCCGTCTGCTGCTTATTAACTTTCACAGCACTTGCCACAGAGCCACCAGTAGATAGCTGACAGAACTCAAACAGGCCATCAAATACCGGACAGTCTTCACCAACGTTGAATCTCTGCATATGCTTGCTGTATTCAGACATGTTATCTGGGCGGATGGAGCACAAGAATTTTATGCAATCATCGCTGTGATACTTGGTCATCTCCTCAGCATTGGATTTGTGAGGACGATAGATTTCCATGTTTCGGTAGAGACCATAGTTAAGTAGCAAATTGTGAGTCATGCGGATTCGGTGAGGTTTCATTGGGTGGCCTTGTCCATAATAGTAACTTCCAACCTCCCCGTCGTCGTCGTAGTAACAGACTTTCCTCCGGGTGCCCTGAGTCTGCGCCATCTTGCTCGCCTGCTGTCGCTCCGGCCCGTCCGTCGGTCTCAACAGTTCCTTCTTATTTATCTTTGGATACAGTTGTTCCCAGTATAAAAATGCTACGGAAGAGAACGCATTTTGACCTCGAATAGTGAAATCTTTAGCCTCTTGACGAAGGTTTACTTAGTGATCTCCCAGGCTTCATGCTAAGACAACAAAGGATCTTTATGGTTTAGTTTGGTGTGATCCAATGAATGGAGTCAGATAGGTCTTGGTTTGAATTCCAGCTCTGTAACTGTTTAGTTAAATCCAGCTATTTAGTTTTAGGAAACTAAAATTTGGAGAATAATAAGTAACTTTAATAAGTAACTTGACCGAAGAGGTAGAGCTAAGATTTAAATTCAGATTATCTGAGTGTGGCACTGGCAAAACTTGGTTTAGAAAGCATATGTATTCATATATAACTTTTAAAAATAAGCAGATATTCAGAATATGTGATTTTGCAACACATTTACATTAGTGACTTAAAGGCAGGGTTATAAAACTTATATGTAAATTGTCTAAAATATAACTCTGTCTATTCTTTTAGTAACCAGGAAATTAGACAAAATCCTGAATCTGATATGTATATGCTTAAAATCTTTGTACATTATTTAAACATCCAAAAATGAAAAGCACAATTTTATCCCCTCCCCCCAAAAGACACCCCACAAATAACCAAAGAAAGTATGTTGTCACGAAAGAAAATTAAATCATCTTTGAATTGGGAAAATGAGATATTTAAATTTGAAACGATTATAATTTTTGGAGCACTCTTTTATCCACAGCTTCAGTATTCAGGCCTTTCGTTTCTATAACTGAGAAGATGCTATTTGTATGATTTAGCTGTTTGATTTTTCATTCTGAATATGTATTTGTCTGAGTACAAAAAAAGAAGAATAAATTAATAATTCATAAGCTAAAAAGCATTTTTATATTATCCAATTTGATCCTAAAGACAACTCTATGAGATAAGTAGGACAGTGGTGAGAAATCTAACATTTGAGAGGTTGAGGTACCGGGAAATGTAATGGTCTAGAGCTGGCCGTTGAATGAGTCAACCTAATTTTAAATCTAACGTTTGCCACAGTTCTTTAAAATGCAAATAATCTTTAAAACTTTAAAATGTAGCTAATAATACCTGCTTCTTGACTTGATTATGAGGATTACATAAAATAATATATGTCAGATGGTAAGTTTTCAGGCAGTCACAAGGGCAGTATGTGTAGGGTCTCTTCACAGATTCCAGGGGTGGGGAACCTCTTTTCTGTTAAGGGCCATTTGGATATTTATAACATCATTCAAGGGCCATACAAAATTATGAACTTAAAAATTAGCCTGCTATATTTGGTCAAACAGTTAATTCACTCACTCCTAATGCTTGGCAAGGCCAGACCAAATGACTTCATGGGCTTTATATGGCCCATGGGCCAGACGTTCCCCACCCCAGGATTACACCCTCCAGCACCATAAGCACCGAGGTACATAGTTACTGCTTTTAGCTCAGGGCGACCGAGGGACTGGCTTCTTTCACTTAGCATAATGTTTTCAAGGCTCATTCATGTTGTAACATGTATTAACTACATGACTAAATAATATGCCATTGTGTGGGTCACCACACAACGTTTATTCATTCATTGGTTGATGGATATTTGGGTTGGTTTCACATTTTAGCTATGATTTGAATAATGTTCCTCTGAACATTTGTGGGCAGGTTTTTGTGTGGATATGTATTTTTAATTCTCTTGGTCTTTACCTAGGAGGGGAATTTCTGGATTACATGGTTATTCTATGTTTAACATTTTGAAGAACAACCAAACTCTGTATCAAAGTGGCCTCATTATTTTACAGTTCAACCAGCAATGTATGATGATTCTAATGTCCACTTTCCTCATCAACACTTGTTATTGCCTGTCTTTTATTACAGCCATCCTAAGTAGATGTGAAGTGCTATCTCACTGCGATTTTGATTTGCGTTTCCCTAATGACTAATGATGTTGAGCATCTTTTCATGTGCTCATTGCCATTTGTGTAAAGTTTTTGGAAAAATGTCTATTCAAATCCTTTGCCCACTTAAAAAGTTTTTATTCATTTAAACAGTGTTAGATTTACAGAAAAATGGCTCGGATTTTGCAGAGAATTCCCTTAAACACCACAACCAGTTTCCCTATTATTAACATCTCACATAAGTATGGTACTCAAGTTACAATTAATGAGCCAATATTGATGCACTATTATTAACTTTATACTTATTTAGATTTTTGGGGGATTTTTACCTGATGTTGCCTTTCTGTCCAGGATCTCATCTCGGATATCACACCACATGTAGTCGTCATATCTCTTTAGGCTCCTCTGTACTGTGACAGTTTCTTAAACTTTTCTTGTTTTTAATGATTTTAACAGTTTTGAGGAGTACTGGTCAGAAATTTTATTAAATGCCATTCTTCTGGAATATTTTGGATGTTTTTCCCATGATCAGACTGGAGTTACGGTTTTTTGGGTGGAAGATCACAGTGCATTAATTAGTATGATTTTCATAATATATCAAGGGTACATACTATCAACGTGTCTAATATGTTGATGTTGACCTTGGACACCTGATGTGGTAGTGTTTGCCAGGTTTCTCCATTATAAAGTCACTCTTTCCGCACCCTTTCCATAGTCTAATAGCCACTATGAGAAAACTCATCTTTAAGAAGTAGGGAGATAGGCTCCATCTCCTCGAGAGTGGAGCACCTTCATAAATTAATTGGAATCCGTCTGCAAAGAGATTTGTCTCTTTCTATTCATTTAAAAATTTTTTCAATTATTTATTTATATTGGTATGTGATATTTATTTTACACTTTGGGCTATAATCTAATAATACTTTATCTTATTCCAGTTTGGGCTATTGGGAGCTCTTACATTTGGTTCCTGTGTCCCTTTGAGATGGGTCTATCATGGTGGCTTTTTATTTATTTATTTATTTATTTTTTTATTTTATTGATTTTTTACAGAGAGGAAGGGAGAGAGATAGTCAGAAACATCGATGAGAGAGAAACATCGATCAGCTGCCTCCTGCACATCCCCCACTGGGGAAGTGCCCACAACCCAAGCACATGCCCTTGACCGGAATCGAACCCGGGGACCCTTCAGTCCACAGGCCGACGCTCCATCCACTGAGCCAAACCGGTTTCGGCCATGGTGGCTTTTTATAACCACTTCCTTCCTTTCTGGCACCACTGGTCCTCCAGGCTCATCTTATATATTTCCTTCCCCAGTCCTAGCATCAGCCATTTTCCAAGGAGTACTGGTCCCTTTTATTAGAAAATGACATTAGAAACCAAGCTGTGGTCACGAGGTGTGCTCATTGCTAGTAGGGTGTCCTTGCTTCTAGGCCTGACAGAGCAAGGAAGTATATAGCACATATAATAACCTGTGTTATACACATACACATATTCCTGTACATAGAGGGATATGTAACCATCTGTATCTATATTAAGCTAAACATGAGTTCATACTAATGTCTCCCACTCAAATCCATTACCACAGATCACTCTAGTCTCCTTCTCCTTGCTTATCTGTAAACTTACACCTATGGCTTCTATCATCAACTATCCATTTACTTAATTGTCTAAGTCATATATATATATCAGATATAACTTTCTCAGTAGTATAGTACTAATGTACAGTTTCTTTTGCCTTTAGTTTGATAGGCGCCACTTGTTTCCAGAGTCAGTTTAGCTTAGCACCCTTTTTCTGCTCCCACGTCAGTGCGGTTGTTTTACACATTTGTAATGCCGTTGTATTGTTTTGTCATATTCTGCATTTCATTCTAGAATTCACCTGACTTCCTAAATGATTTTTTAAAATTTGCATATGTTAAGATTCAGTCTTTATAAAATAAAGTTTAGTGGGTTTTGACAAATGAATAATGTCATGTATGCTAACTACAATTACAGTATCATAGAAAATAGCTTTACTAACCTAAAAAGGTTCTTGTGTTTTACTTATTCAACCCTTTTGCTTCTTCTCAAACTCTTGGCATCTATTGATCTTTTTGGCCCTCTAGTTTTGCCTTTAGAGAATGTCATACAATTGCAATGTAGGTAGCCTCTTCACACTGGCTTCTTTCACTTAGCAATATGCATTTTAAATTCATCCCTTTTCATAGCTTAATAGTTTATTTCTTTTTATCACTAAATACTATTCTATTGTATAGGATTTGCTTATCTAGTGATATTGAAGGATACCTTGATTGCTTCCAGTTTTTGATGATTATGAATACATCTGCTATAAACATCTGTATGCAGGTTTTTATGTTGGCGTAAGTATTCAGCTCAATTGCATAATACCTAGCAGCATGATTGCTGAATCACATGGTAAGACTATGTTTAGCTTTGTAAAAACCTGCCAAACTGTCATTTTGCATTCTCATTAGCAACGAGTGAGAGTCTTTGTTGTTCTGCATCTTCACCAGCATTTGGTACTCTCAACGTTTTGGATTTCAGTTATGCTAATAGGTATATATAGTATCTTATTATAGTTATAATTTGCAATTCTCCAGCAACAAATAATGTTGAACATTTTTTATGTCTACTTTATATCTGTATGTTTTCTTTGGTGAGTGACTGGTCAGATCTTTTGCTCATTTTAAAATTGGGTTATTTGTCTTATTGTTGTTAAGTTGTAACAGGTATTTATATATTCTGGATGTAAGGCCCTTGTCAGATATATGATTTACAAATATTTTTTCTATTGTGTGAGTCTTTCACTTTTTGATTTTGTCCTTTGAAACACAAACATTTTTACTATTGATGAACTCCAATTGTTTTACTTTTGTCACTTGTAATTTTGGGATCATATCTAAGAAAGTACTTTCTAATCTATATTTTATCCTAATAGTCTTATAGTTTGAGCTCTTAGGTGTGTTATCCATTTTGAATTAATTTTTGTATATGGCTTGAAGTAGGAGTCCAACTTCATTCTTTTGCAATGCATGTGTTCGCTTACCCCCGCACCATTTGTTAAAAAGGCTATTCTTTCCCCCGCTGAATTGTTCTGGTACCCTTGTCAAAAGTCAGTTGATCATAAATGTAAGGGTTTGTTTCTGGACTCTCAGTTCTGTTTCATCAATCTATATGTCTGTCTTCATGCTAGTATCACTGTTTTAATTATTGCAACTTGGTAATACATTTTGAAATCAGCTATATGAGTTATTCACCTTTGTTCTGCCTTTCTTTTTTTTTTTTTTAAATATATTTTATTGATTTTTTACAGAGAGGAAGGGAGAGAGATAGAGAGTTAGAAACATCGATGAGAGAGCAACATTGATCAGCTGCCTCCTGCACACCTCCTACTGGGGATGTGCCCGCAACCCAGGTACATGCCCTTGACCGGAATCGAACCTGGGACCTTTCAGTCCGCAAGCCGACGCTCTATCCACTGAGCCAAACCGGTTTTGGCTGTTCTGCCTTTCAACAATTGTTTTGGCTATTCTAGATCCCTTGCATTTCCATGTGAGATTTACAAATATTTTAATCTTTGAAATTTATATTTTAATTGTTTTCTTCTCTTCTACCCTTCCATGCAGCGTTAATGTATGTTTGCGCCTGCCCTTTCTTCCCAATGACTTACGTGGGCCCCTTTCTGTGGACCAATCAACTAGCTGTTAATTAATCCTATTGGAAATATCAGCTGAGGTTCCTCACGGATCTTGCTAGCCCTGCTATCAAATAGCACCTACTATTGGAAATATCAGCTGATTGAATTTGGGCCTTGCAGTGATTTTACCCAGCGAGGATTTGTTTATAATGATATTTGGCTTTTTTTTCTTCCCCACTTTTCCTTCTCTAATTAGTGGAAAGTCTGTAGCCGTCCACCTACCCCAATATCATTTTAATTCAATTTCTTCATACATTTCTATAGATCCCACTTCCCTCAAATATGCTGCTAAAATTATTTCCCTATGTTCAGAAAATTCTATACATTAGGGCAAGATTAATTATCCAAAGTATAGTTATGATCATCTTATTTTTCCTGCTTAAAAAGGTTTTGAGACATGGATGAATCTCAGAAACAGTATGTTGAGTGAAAGAAGGCACACACAAAAGAGTACCTATTGAATGATTGCATTTTCATGAAGTCCAAGACAAGGCAAAGCTAGTCAATGGGAATAAAATTCAAAACATTGGTTGCCACTGGGAGGATAGGAAGGGAATAAACTTGAATGAGACAAGAGGGAATTTTCTAGGGTGATTGGGTTATGTGTTACATGGGTCTAGACTTTTGTCACAACTCATTGAACTGGACAGTGAAGATCTGTGCATTCTCTGTATAGAATTATATACTTCAATTTTTCTAAAGTAAAAGATAAAATATAAACTTTTAACGACTCCCCATTGCCTTTAGCTCAAACACCTTCATTTGTCATTTAGGGTCTTTTAAAATACAATGTCTACCTAATTTTCCAAGTTTCTCTTCCAGGCCCTGTGACCCAGCAAAATAGAATTGTCTCTCTTCTTCACATGCACTGTGTTTTTCCACTTTTGTGTCATTGCTCTCACTTTACCCTCAGTAATGAATGTCGTGCAATAGCTCATTGCCAATCACCATTGGCAAAATTATCTTTCCTCAAATTCCATGTCAAAAGCCATCCCTTTTCTAAATACCTACCCTCATAGCACTTTGTATTTCTCTTATGGCATTCTTGACTTTTCCTTGATTTTAGTGTAATTATTTATATTGCTATGCTTATAGGTGCCTGACACTGTTTATGAACATCCTATTCCTACTTAGCCTATAAGTTCCATGAAAGGCAAGACTTACATTTGCCTCATTACATAATCCATAGGACCTAGAAAAACATTTATTGAATAGATGGAGATGGATTGATAGATAGAAAGATGGATGGATGAGCTAATTGGAGGGGATGGACAGTGGTGAATATTGGGAAGGAGTAGCCATCTCAGCATCTTTCAAAACCTCTAACATATCCTGTGACCTACTTGTCAGGTATAATGAATGAGATGAAATATGACAAAAGATAAATAAAATTTTGGTAGCTCTCAGCCAAGTCCTGAGCTTATAAACGTATCCATGCAAATATGGAAAACATGACAGCTCCTGGAATGATTTTTAAACAGTTTTGTGCAGTCATTTTCTCCATTATAATCCTCCAGCTCCTAGGGGTTATGATGTCCTCATCCTGGCAGTGCCTTCAGACTTTGTCCTCAGGCAGTAATTCCCAACCAAGGCATCTGGCACATTGATGGGCCCAGAGGCGACACTTAGTTGGTTTTGCTAATAAGGTAAACAAGCTCCCCTTGACAAGAGGCAGTGATTTACAATGCTCAGGGAGTTTGCTGAAGCTGAAGCAAGCAAAGATCTGGCGGTTATACAGTCATTGGACATGAAAGCCTGGCTCAGGCTTAAGAGATGCAAGCTTTCAGGAGGGGCTGGTGCATTATGGGTCCTGGGAATCTGTATGTGAGTGGGAATGCAACATCACCTGACACTGGCAAACCTTGCATACGAAACTTAACAAACCAAAGCCAACATCTTCCTCCTTCCCCTTTAAAACTGTGTTTCATGACCCTGGCCAGTGTGGCTCAGTTCACCTGTTTGATTCCTGGTCAAGGCATATACCCAGGTTGCGTGTTTGATGCATGAGAGAGGCAACCAGTTAATGTTTCTCTCCCACATCGATGTTTCTCTCTCTCCCCCCCTCCCTCTAAAATCAATTAAAATTTATTTTATGAAGGAATCTGGGAAAGGTGGTGGGAAGCTTTTAAATCCTTTAAAAGAAAGAGTAGCCGAAGAATATTTTGCCGAAAAAGGAATATTTGTGATTTTCATCATGAGCTTATAGAGATTTCATTTATAAAATTCTTTCCTGAGATTTTACATATAGTCTCTCAAAGGTAAGCCAGTTCTTTATGGCTTCCCCACCATCTCCTGCCATACTTATTTTTTCCACGGATCAGGAGGACCTTGATAGCAAAAGGAATAATGTTTTAGCTTCATTCTTTCCCTTCCCAAATTGGCCACATTAGCAGGGGGAGGGAAAAACTAGAGAAATTTGAATGTTTGTTCAAAATCTCAGAATACTTGTATCTGATTTAATCAATAGAGGAGGTGCATTTACTGACAGCAAATCATAATGTCTAAGGGAGGAACACATATTTTCTTTTTTAAAAAAATTTTTTATTTGTTATCTCGGACAGGAAGGGAGAGGGAGAAAGAGCTAGAAACATCAATGATGAGAATTATTGACTGGTTGCCTCCGGCACGCCCCCTACTGGGGATGGAGCCTATAACCCAGGCATGTGCCCTGGCCTCTTGGATCATAAGTCAAGGCTCCCCCACGATCCATGCAGGCCGGGCAGGAGGAACAGATATTTTCCCAAGGAGAAACAAGAGTTGATCATTAATAAAAATTGCTGCCATTATGCTCAATCTTTGGATTATATTCTGAGCCTCGTTGCTTTCTTCTCTTCTGATGAGCCAAAATATTTTTAATTTGCATAAATAAGTAAACTTTATTTAACTTTACTTAAAAATAAGTATAAAATATAAGTAGCTATATTTTTGACAAGTCAATCTCCTCTTTTTATTTTCAGTGATTGTTTTTATAATATGAAGCCATTGCATACTTTGTAAAGTACATTTTTTTACTAAAAGAAAACACATGTAAGGTAAACATGTGCATCATGAATTACCATTACCCTACCTAAGCACTGTGAATGTGAATCGTGTTTACTGTTGGCACCTGTCAAGTAAAACATTGTTATGAAAACTTCCACAAAATATATAAAGCTATTTCTATATGTGGTTAT
The DNA here is from genome assembly GCF_014108235.1 of Myotis myotis. Lineage (NCBI taxonomy): Eukaryota > Metazoa > Chordata > Mammalia > Chiroptera > Vespertilionidae > Myotis > Myotis myotis. The sequence continues at coordinate 11,509,759 of NW_023416315.1, forward strand.
TTTTTGTAGTAATTCCTGAAAATGTCACATAGAAATTTATTTCCTCCATAAAACTGTATGTATGAAACACATGTCACAGGCAGAGCAGCCATTCTGACGTTCAGGCAAACCTGATGTGCTGCATGTACTTTCTTCAGTAGTTCTTCTGATACTGCCCGACCAGCACCACCTTTGAAGGAAAATTCTTTTTGACTTTAACACAGAGCACCGTTCAGTACCTCTTTGATTGGATTATGCATAACATTTATATGTGTGTCACTTACTGGAGATTAAGTAATTAAGATGCTCTTAATATTACAGGGGAAACATTACAATTCTCGTTATTTTAATGGACTGTTGGACTCCAGGGGTTTGATAATAGGATGCAATGTCTTGCATTCTAAGTTAGCAAAATTCACAAATTTGAGTGTTTGGCAATCTAAATTTGCAAGGCTTTTGATGATCTGTGTAGAAAGACATGGTCTCAGATCAAATCTTAGAGGATAGACCATTCTTACAAATAATAACAGTAATTCATGTAATGGTGGTTGTATTATTAGTGCCATTCAAGCACTAATGACTCCACAGCCAGGGAGTGAGTGGTCTTTTAATCTTTGCTTTGAGAGGGGTCCTGGGGGCCCTGAGGCACTCTGAGGGCTGCAGCACAGCTGTCTCCACTTTATGTGACATTGTCTGTGAGGGCCTCCCTATGGATGACTAATAGGTCTATACAACCCAGTAATTACACTTGTGTTTGTGCTGGAAATACAAAAAGACAAATATTTTCTTTTGTTAAACGTAGATGCCATCTTGTTCCAAAAATAACCTCAATTGGCTGATTAAAAAACAAAAAGTATGATCTGCTCTGCAATCTTGGGTGCAATTTCTGATTCATCTCTATAAAATAAGTCTTTCATTGATTGGTTAAGCAGGAAGTTCGGTATCTCCCTCCACAGGGTGACCTCTTTGTAAAAAACTAAAGTGACACAAATAGGAGCACTCCAGTTCTGAAGTGTATCCAGAATTCTCTGTGGAGTGAGCCTTGCTCTAACCCAGCGGTTCTCAACCTGTGGGTCGCGACCCCTTTGGCGGTCGAACGACCCTTTCACAGGGGTCGCCTAAGACCATCCTGCATATCAGATATTTACATTACGATTCATAACAGTAGCAACATTACAGTTATGAAGTAGCAACGAAAATCATTTTATCGTTGGGTCACAACATGAGGAACTGTATTTAAAGGGCCAGAAGGTTGAGAACCACTGCTCTAACCAATCCAATAAGTCTGTAGCTTCTTGCAGCTACCAGCACTGCCTCTTGGTCCTCCACAGTCCAATGATGATCCTAGTCTACCCTTGAAGGGACCTTGATGTTCCATTCCCCTGGGGATGAGTTGTGGCTCTTGAAGGGAGGCAACACTGTCCCCTCAATGCCACACTTGATGCAGCATCGATTCTGTGTGAGGCACTTTCCGAAAAGCATCGATTCTGTGTGAGGCACTTTCCAGTATACAGGAATACAGTGGAGGATGGAGAATGAAAAGCAAAACAGACACACTTCTGCAGGTAGCATGTATTCTATTGGGAATTCCAACCAACAAGTAACTGATAAGCAATCTGTTTTATGTAATACCATGAAAAGAAAGATGCTATTGATAAGGTCTCTTGTATAGGGACCCCCCAAAATGGAGGCTGCCTCAGTCAAATCTAAGCCCAAGTCAGCATGCTCTTACGGAAAAACACCTGTCAAAGACACCTGACGAACATCAGTCACAATCCTCCAACTCAGTGTAGCTCGCTTACCTTACCCTAGAAAATAAGGAAATCACCACCTGCCCAGCCAATCCTGCCCTGTTTTTGTGTGGCCTCTTCTCATGTTCTAAAAAACCCCCTCTTGCCCCAGGAGGCTCAGAGCAATAATAAAAATAAAATACAACCAACCTAAAACCTTGGCAAGTCTCTAGGCCATAAAGTAACATTCAATTATTTATCAGCCCAATTGTGAATTTTCTGGAAAAAATAATGTAGATTGTACTTAGGTTTTGGGACCTCAGGATTTTTGCCCATCACATGACATAACTCCCAAATCCCCTTTTTGCCAACAAAGTGCTCCCATCAGATCTACTCCTTGGCTGCCCCTAAAGACTTTTCTTCCCAGTTCTAAATTTCTGTAAACCCTGCCCACAATATCAAGCCCAAGGTGCCTTTTCCCCTCATTCGTTACCCCAGTAGATTCTTAATTGCTCTTTTTTTCTTTGACCCTCTCTCAGCACACAGTACACTTTTCCTTAAAATACTCCTTTTATCCTGTCAGTCCCCTGAATGAAATCTTCTGAGGCTCTTAATTCCTTGCCTAAGGACAGCAATCTCCTTAGTTTCTAGATAAGTCTTATCTCCCACTCCTTCACAACCCTCATCCTTAGCTTAACAGAGCTTGTCATGAACATACCTTCTTGCTACCCCTTTGGATTTTTGCTCTTTCTCTTCCCCTACTCTGGAATTTTACATTGTGTCACACACACACACACACACACACACACACACACACACACCATCTCTTCCTACCAAAAAAATTACATCGCCAGTCTTTTCCTTAAAGCCTTTCCTATAATTGGTGCAGCTCAGCAGCGGGAATATAGAAGATTATAAAATAGTATAGTTACACGTATGAGCCAAGCGTTTAGTCCTTGAATGCCTACTTCATACCAACTTCTCTACTTAGTGTACAAAGATGAATGCTCCTAGTCTCAAGGAGCTCAGTCCTGTGGGAGAGATGAATGCAGAAATATACCCTGTAGCACATAGTGAGTGTGATGATTGAGATATGAACAGGGGTTAGGGTTGGGGGTGTTCGGGCAGAGCAGATAAGGTAGGACCAAAGTAGAGGGGCTCAGCTGGCAGGCACAGAGAGCCCAGACAGCAAAGATCTCAGTACCAAGGAGAGCGCCTTGTGCATCCAGCCTTGGATTCCTCGCATTTTTGGAAGCAGCTCAAAACTTCCTGTTAGGCTCTATCCTCACAAGCAAGTTTCTGGCTAAAGGGAACCCTCAGACATATCCTGGGCCTCTTTGCTTAAGGAAAGTACTTGCAAGGTGTGAGGATTGAAGGTTATTTGAGGAATTTATAGCCTTAGAGGGCCCTTTTTAATCGAATCCTCAGAGGATAGTTTTCATTCTAGAATCTGAGATGGAACCCAGGACTCTTATTTTATTGAGATTTTCTTTCTCAGACTTTGGGGGATTGGAGCTGATTCCTAACTAAATAGACAGAATGTATCTCTCCAGTCTCTTATACCATGTACCTGGCAGCTATGATGTTGTTTATGAATGTCATATTTCCTCAAAATATGTTGTAAATTTCTAGAGTAGCACAGTACAATTGAAATATAATGAGCACATATGTAATTTAAAAATAATTTTAATAGCCACATTAGAAAAGTAAAAAAAGAAACAGGTGAAATGAATCTGTTTTATCTAACCCAGTAAATCTAAAATGTTATTTCAACATGTAATGAATATTAAATAATTGGTAAGATATCTCACATTGTGTTTTCCATATCAACTCTTTATAATTCAGTGTATACATGTCCTCATACAGCACATTTCCGTGCAGACAGCCCACATTTCAGGGGCTCAGTTGCCACTGACTCTGGGTGTTAGACTATCTGTATTCCCACACCAGCCTTTTTGACATTTCCTTTCCCCAAACCTCATGTATATTGGCGAGAAAAACACCATCACTGTAAGAGGTGATATCAAACCAAGCGTGTTTTGTCCTCTGTTTACAACTGAGTAGAAGGGGGGAGGAAGGAATGTTTAAGTTTCAAAATAAATTTGTGTATTTTTCAAAATCAGCCTAATAGGATAAACCAGCCAGTTGACTGTGTAATGGTTAGGAAAATGGATTAATGAATGATGACAAAATACTTAGTCTCTACAGATATGTTTCATAATGAGGAAAACTAATGCCAAGAAGGATAATATACTATTTTTCTCCTGAAAAACATTTTTAGAGTGTTAAAAATATGTACCCTGGTGGTGGGAAGAAAAGAGCACTGGAGGTCAAGAGACTTTAATTTTAGTGTTGTTGTTTTTTTATTAATCCTGATATTTTTTCCATTGATTTTTAGAGAGAGTGGAAGGGAGGGCGGGGGGGGGGGGGTGCGGGAGCGGGGAGGAGATAAAGAGAAAGAAACATCGATATAGGAGACACATTGGTTGGTTGCCTCCCATACTTGCCCCAACCTGGGCTGAGGATTGAACCTGCAACCCAGGTATGAGCCCTTTAAAAAAAATTAAATCTTTATTGTTGAAATTATTACACATGTCCCTTCCCAGGTACAAGCCCTTGGTTGGGAATTGAACCTGAGACCCTTTGGTGCACAGGTTGGCACTCTAACCACGGAGTCACACTGACCAGAGCTTTTTTTTGTACTGCCCCTAAGTAGTTAAATTTAAATTCTCAAATAAGTAAATTAATCTGTCCAGCCTTAAGTTTCCTTATGTGTAAAATAAAGAGATTGGGTCAGATTTCTCCCCACTCCTCATTGACTTGGCCTCTTAAGTAAATTTCACAGCCATTGTCTTCTCTTTACTCCTACGGCATAATTTCTTACCTGAACTACCACAGCTAGTCTCCCTAGCAATTTCTCAAATCTATCCTGTTCTCTACCAAACATGTCAAACTCGCAGCCTGCAGGCCGCATGAAGTTGGCCTCGAGTTTGACATGCTTGCCACTGAAGGACTGAAACCTTTCTAAAGAAAAATCTCATTATCTTGTGCATAATGTCATCAGTGGTTCCTAGAACCCATGGAAGTTGGCACGACCTGCTTTTATCTGCTCCCCAGCTTCAACACCTGGGCTCCCCCAGATATATACACTGTCCTAGCTTCTCTAGGCTGGCGCTGCCAGGGTGAGACATAAGATTTGGAGACTGGCTTCGTCAGTTCAGGCTGCTATAGCAAAATATCATAGACTGGGTGGCTTAAACAACAGAACTTTATTTCCCATAGTTTTGGAAGTTGGAAGTCCAAAAATCAAGTTGTTGGCTGATTTGGTGCCTGGTGAACGACTTCCAGGTTTGCAGATGGCTACTTTCTTGCTGTATCCCACAGGCCAGGAGAGAGAGAATCTCTCATGTCTCTTCTTATAAAGGCACTGATCCCACTCATGAAGGCTCCATCCTCAGGACCTAATGACTTCCCGACTTCCCTTAAAGCCCCACTTGCAAGTAGCATCCCATTGGTGACCAGAGTTCAACATATGAATTTGGGAGGACAAAGCATTCTCTTCATAGCAAGGAGCCAATGGATCATCATCATGCAAGGAAATTGTGGGAGTACTTAGATCAATCCTAAATTATCAGTTGCTATTATAAAAATTCAACATATAATTTACTATTTTATAATCTACACTAATAAAAGAGAAAGATGTAAATTGACCGTCCCTCTGTGACACTCACCAGCCAACCAGGAGTGAGTATGCAAATTAACCCAACAAAGATGGCGGTTTAATTTGCATACACAGGGGCGGGGCGGCCGCTTGCGTCCCGGGGTCAGGTGTCCTTGGGAGCCAGGCCGCTCTGAGCCTGTAGGCCCGCGTGTAGGCCCGGAGTGACTGGGGTCCCAGAATGCCCCCAGCCACTCTGGGCCTACTCTCGCAGGTGCTGAGTGGCTGGGGGCGGGGCGGGAACATCCCCAGGATCCAGGTGCTCTGAGCCAGCATGCGTGCAAGCAGCCGGGGGCAAGGTGGAAATGTCCCCCGCATCTAGTGAGCAGACAGCAGGGCCCTACTTGCCCCTGGCTGTGGCAGCGAGGGGTAAGCAGTCCCCCGCAGGGTCCCCACAGAGAGCAGATACCAGGGCTCTGCTTGCCCCTGCGGCGACGAGCCCAAGAGCAGACAGCAGGGCCCTGCTTGCCCCTGGCCCTGGCGGGGAAGGGCAAGCAGGCCCCTACAGAGAGCAGACACCAGGGCCTGTGGTGGCGTCAAGCAGGCAGATCCGCAGAGAGCAGAGAACCACGGAGAGCAGGCCTAAGCTGTCAATAGGACATCCCCTGAGGGCTCCCAGATTGGAGGGGGTGCAGGTCGGCCTGAGGGACCCAACCGTGCCCTCCCACCCCCCATGCACTAATTTTGTGCACCTGGCCCCTAGTGTGCTATTATAAAACAGTAAATTATATGCATGTCATTTTTGAAAAGCTTCAAAACTTAGGCAAGTTTTTCTTGTTTTGTTTTTTTTTAATATGTTTTTATTGATTTCAGAGAAGAAGGAAGAGGGAGAGAGAGATAGAAACATCCTGCATGCCCCACACTGGGGATAGAGCCCGCAACTCTGGTCACATGCCCTGACCGGGAATCAAACCATGACCTCCTGGTTCATAGGTCAATGCTCAATCACCGAGCCACACTGACTGGGCACGTTTTCCTTATTTTGAAACAAAACTCTTTCCATGGTATTTTGGGAATTTTGTGCTAGTTTTAGTTTTTATAATTACCAAATCAAACACCTCACTGATTAATTGAAGAAACTTCTACCTAGTAAGGTAGAGTAACTTGCCAGCATCACACAGCTCACCAAGGTTCATGGCTGAATCTTGAATCTAGACATTGATACTCTCATCCTAGTCCCCCTTTATGTCCTATAGAATATAATCAGTAAAAGAATCAGGTTCCCATTTGAATTCAGTCTTTATTCCAATTTTTTCTTCTTTATAAACAGTCAAATCTATCAGGGGACCCACATCTCTCTTCCCCAGTTCATCAGATACTGCTAGTTTGTTTCACTGAAATTTGCATAGATTGAGTCTGATCCCACTCTCTGGATAGAGTCAAAATCAAGCCTTACTTCTTGTCTTCTCCCCTTTCTTTACCCTTGACTTTCATATAATTAAAGGCAGCAAGAACGATGCCCTGATTTCTAAATTGTACTTACCTTGCTTTTTTCAACTATAAAATGAGAAATGCAAGATAAATAATTTCTATGGCTTCTTCCACTGTAAAATTTCTATTAATACAACATCATTCAAAAGGTACATTTCACACACTAGTCATTTCATAAATATATAGAGAATTAGTATTTCATGAAACAAAATTTTGGGAGTACTAAAGTGTATGAATAATTCCTTGAATTTTACTGTTAAGTGGCCTGAATCCCTGCCACTTTAGAACATGGTATGCTATGACTTTCCATAGCAGCAAAAATGAGTTATGGGAACATTAAATATGTTGACCACACTATAACTTATCTGAAAAGCCCATCTTAGGAATTTTATATCTTATTTAGTTACTATAACTAAAATCATATCTTAATTAAGAAAAGAATCTATTTAACTGTTTGTAATTATTTGTAGTTATTTAAGAGATATGAAAACTATTGTTTTTTGGGTAAAAATGATACTATGTTCAATTCTTGACTTGAATTTTCAATGTAGCTGGAAAAAATTTTAAGATATAGTAAGGTGATGAGAGAGCTTAAGTTCAGTGGGTGTGCATAGAGTCAGGTTGGGTTTCCTCATGTAAAATCCTTTCAAACATTTTTAAGCTTCTAGTGGACCTTAGAAGGATCCATCTGGGAAATTGTGTGATTGGATAGCACAATAGTGAGGATAGGGAAGGCAAATCAGGAAAATCTTATAAGCTCTAACACATTTGCAATCAAAACCCAGATTTAATAAACATAATATTGTTGAAAGGCTAATAGTTTTAGCTGTTAATTCCTACAGATAATTTTAAATCAGCCAATCTCTCTAGTTGGCATCCTTTTAAAAGCCTTCTATGCTTTTCATTATTATATTTTTGTAAACACTGCATCCATTCTTCTGGAAACATACGAGTGGATACAAACATACCAAATGACAGACACCCCACCACAAAAAGCTTCAAATTGGATTAGACAGCCGGAAACCGGCACTTGGAGGGTGGATTGCCTGCTTATGTAAATGAGTTGGATAGTATTATACAACCCTTTAAATATGAGTAATTAACTATAGAAAATAAGGTCAGCAAAACTTTCAACTGGAGAGAGATCGTTTGGATGAAGCAGGGGTCGCGGACTGCAAGCAATTCATGCAGACCAGAACAAAGTGGGTCTGTGGGGTTCCATTTGTGTGTGAAGTCATTTCAAATCAAGTAAACGAGGGGCAATTTCAGAATTAGTGTTTTGATTAGGATAGGTAATTGAAAATATGTTTTTGTTCCAGATACTAATCCCCATCAATGATAACCCTTTCTGCTGCTTGTGGAAAATAGAAAGAGGGAAAAAGAGTTAAGCAACAAAGGGAGACCGGGGACCATTAATGGAGGGATGTTGAATCATGCACAGCCACATGTGTGAGCAGTGACCTTTCCCAGGAATGGAATTTGAGGTGTCGGAGGACGCTGCAGTCAGTTTGTAGCAATACTAAGATTTCTGTGCTCTGGCTGGAGGAAAAAAATTAATCCGAAAACCACGAAAGAGCATTTTTTATTTATTTTTTTTACTCCACCACTTTGGAATTAGCTTTGAAGGAACAAAATCCTGCCGGGATCTTTGGAGACTTCTGTGTGAGATAAGTAGCTAAGCACTTCCTGAATCTAAAGGATGGGAGAGAGATTAAAATAGTTAAATCTGAACTCACCCAAGCATTCTCAAAATTACTTTTTCCTATTTGGCAGCCAACCAGCCAGCCCCTTGTCTTTGCAGTGAAAGCTAAAAAAAAAAAGAAAAAAAAAAAAGCAGCAGCAGCAGTTGACAGAACAGATTCACAGGGCGTGAACCAGAATCAGCTAGGTGAGGAATTGAAAGTGGAAGTATCCACTCCCTTGTCCTTTTTAAAAAAATGTTATCAGGGAAAAAAGGGGGATGGGGGTTCTATATGTCTGGTGAAGGAAAATACATCATTAGTGGCAGAAGCATGTACCGTTTCATAGAGCCAGTTGTGAGTCATGATTTGAATGGCTTGGTCATTTCGAAGTTTAATACACATTCTGATGTGATACCTGTGGTCTGAAGAAATGCACATGAGCCACTTACACTAAGGTTTGTACACTGACAAATTCCAGCTCCACGGTTTTCTTGCTGTGTGGCTTAGGCTGGGTATGTAACCTCTTTGACCATCTAGATATCTTCTGTAAAATGGCAGCAGTCACTGGAAACACATCATCATATTATTGTGAGGGTTAAATTAGTTACTAGGTGTACTTATGCCTAAAACAGTGGTAGACAGACTCAGCACATGCCATCTTTTATTACATCACTATTGTCAGATTTCCCCATTGCTCCTTCCTCATCTTACATATAATATTAAATATATCAAGGGCTCCCATTTTATTATTCCTTAATTACTACATACTGTTTTATATATATTTTAAAATCATTGAACGAAATCCAGTGGGGAGGGTGGCTTTTGCTAGCAAACCCTCTTTCAGGTGTGTGAGTCAGTCACAGGCGCAAGCTGCCCAGTGGGTCATGCCTCTGAGTCAGGTTTCTCGCCTCAGGCAGGACTGTGATATGATCATGTATTTCGCCAGCGACAAAGCCCCATATCAATGAGCTCTTTCCGGGTCAGGCCAGATCTGGTCTTTCTGTCCCTTCCTCACCTTTGCTCCTATTCTTTTAATCTAGGAGGACCTCCCCTATCCTTTCCCAGAGATGGTCACACATCTTGTCATTTTTCTGTTTCCTCTATGGATATTTTAATACCATAAAAAGGATGGCTTTGTACAGTAGTGAGTTTTAGAAATGCCAACTATAAATACATTATATTTGGGAATATGGTTATGAATAAAAGGAGTTAAAGAAGTGTGTAAGCTTTGCAGTAATGACTATATATACACACATATATGTATATATATATACACACATGTGTATATGCATACATATATACACATATATATACATACACACACACACAAGCAAACACACATATGAAATAGAAGGTATGCAATGAACTTGGAAAGAAAAAAGGTAATGGAAAGCCCTGGATAAAGAAGATATAGGAAAATAAAATTGCTTCCAATTATTCTATTCTGTTAATAATTTCATTACAGTTTTTCTTTACTAATTAATTACTTATTTCCATTTTCTTTTTCAACTAATAATGAAGAAAGGGAAGAAAAGGTAGGGAGGAATTGTATGATAAATAGTTGGAAAATAAGAATGATTGGGAGAAATGACAAAATTTTAAAATAAACAATTTATAAAACAGGCAGATTGATAAAAGTAAATTAACATTAAGCATTTATAAATAAATAAGATGATGTTTTGCATATATTGGAAGGTTTTTTCCTTGAGCCTTGTTGAGGTAGGTTACTATTAGGGCCACTTACACATGGAAAAAAATGAAATTTGAAGAGGCAAAATGGCCTAAGGTTACAAACTGGTAAAGGGACAAAGCCAGAGTTTGAACCCAGGACTGTCTGCCCCCAAAGTTCTTAACCACTAGGTCCCTCTGTGAATGTATAGAATAAATGATCTGAAAAAGAAATGGAAAGATGACATAATAACTGAGGAAGAAGTAAGCTTTAGGAAAAAAGAAATATATTGACATCTGAATTGGTGGAAATGAGGGAATGATTGAAAGATATTAAAGGAAAGACAGGAGGTACAGAAGAACAGGAAGTGACAACATGCAAGAAAAGGCATACAGGCAAGAACTAATTATTCATGCTAGTGGATATGTGAGGAGGTGAGGAAGGTTGTATTTGAATGTATTTATCTCAAATTATATATGAGTTCATATTCAGAGTCATATGCAGGAAAGCATAGCCATACTTAGACATTCACTGATTGGTCTAACAGTTAACAGGGACCTACTGTGTTCAAAGCACAATGCTTGGTGTTAGAGTTAATAGAAATAGCTTATAAAATTGGGAAGAAGAGACAATTGCATTTTTTAAAAAGTAAGTAAAAAAATAGATAGGAAATATAAGTGCTAGATGATAAAGTCTAAGGACAGGGAGGCAGTTCCCTGATGACTGCATACCTCTGTCAAATTGTCGTGGGGGCAAATGGATTTGACCTCTGTGTTGATGGAAGGGAGAGATTTAAACAAAGGGAGAGGAGTGAGGAGCACCTTCCAAGGGTGATGTCTGCCAACAGTCAACACACGTGGTCAAAGCTGGAGTGGGCGGGGACCATACACCTGTTCATATGGAAGAGCCTGTGTGTACTTAAGACACATGGAATAACATCTTGGAGTCATGGGTAGGGGCTGGATAAAGGATTTTGAATTACAGTCTAAGTACTATATAGGTCAGTGATGGCGAACCTTTTGAGCTCGGCGTGTCAGCATTTTGAAAAACCCTAACGTAACTCTGGTGCCGTGTCACATATAGAAATTTTTTGATATTTGCAACCATAGTAAAACAGAGTCTTATATTTTTGATATTTATTTTATATATTTAAATGCCATTTAACAAAGAAAAATCAATCAAAAAAATGAGTTCGCATGTCACCTCTGACACGCGTGTCATAGGTTCGCCATCACTGATATAGGTAATGGAAATCTCTTCAACATCCCAATAATACATGCTTAATTTGGGAACATTAATATGTCTTTACACCTATTGAACTGGCCAAAATATTTTAAGGTAAGTTCCAGTACTACAACATGTTAAGGTAACCACAATACACTTCTGGTTGCACTGAAATAATGCAACCATTTAAAAATAATGTGGAATGGTGAATCCATAAAGATTATTTATTTATTATTATTTGAAGAAAAGTTTTTCAAAAGTCCTTGGAGTCTGGTGATAAAAATTGTGGCACAGTATTACGGTGGGATATTGGGTGTTCATTTGAAATTATAATTCTCAATACTATTAGCAATATGAAAAATATTTATGATATAATGTCAATTTTAAAAATTAAAAATGTCAACATTGCAACTGTGTTAAATCATACACACATACACATTCAGACAAGAACTGTAAGGAAACTCTGATACACTGGAGATGGAGGATATTGAAGAATTTTATTGTTTTCTATAGTGTTGTCTAAGGAAAAAAAGATGAGTAGAATGAATTGTGACAGAAAAGGAAAACTCAATTAAAAGAGTTGCATTGATCTTTTAGGGACTCTTAACCTGGATTCTTGAACTTCCTATTGTATGTGTTTAGGGGTTTCTGAATTTTCTTGAGTTAGCATTTCATACTTTCAATACATCCTTCAAGTCATTCATGACTCATCTATTGCTTGGACTACTAAAATAAATCTAAGGGAGTCTGATTTGTAATGTGTCCCACAAACATCCTTGTAACAATTGAGAAATGAAAGAGAATCCATTCATTGAGAATTTTTCTTAGAGCAGTTGGTAGATTTTACAATTCAGAAAAGATTTGAAAATGTGTGATTAAAAAGATCTCTTCCAGCTTGGGTGATTTTGGTGAATTTTGTTAGAGTAGAATTGTCAAACCTATTTTTATGAATGAATTGCTTCTGTATTATTCAAACAAGATTTCAGATGTCACAAGTAAACTCATTTTGAAAAAAAAATGAACTTAAATGTATTCTTATACAGAGATATATTCAGGGAAGATTAATTCTAGAAAAGGTGTGTGTGTGTGTGTGTGTGTGTGTGTGTGTGTGTGTGTAAGTGTATAATTAAAAAGAGGTAGGAAAAATTACTTCACCACTCAGTCACACTTCAGCAATGTCTTGGTTGTTCGAGGTCATTGATTACATCAACTGAACTTCCAGAAAATGGCTATAAATCTTGTTTTACACCTATAAAAGCAATGGGAATTATTTGCTCTGGGAACCTGGGCTGTATTTCTGTTAAATAATTTGGATATTACTGGAGATGGGAAGTCCCAGGCAAGTAGTTAGGTTGAATCTTATGAAATTATTGATGCTTGACCTTTTTTGACCTATCAAATGGCCATTTCGTATGGTGTGATACCTAATATATTTTCTATTCCTTACAACCTCCTTCTTTACTCTCCTCACTTCTACCCCTGTTTGGACTACCTTATTGCTGTTCTATTCTTTAAATTATCTGATACATTTTCATGTATATAAAGATAATTCTAAGATTTTAAATGCAATGCAGTTAGACATGTTTTAAATCTAGTGCATATTGTTTAATATATTGATAAATACATGAATTACCATAAAGGAACTCTATATAAAGTGTTACAAAGATATAGTGTTCAAGAAATTCTGGTCCATTTTAGTATTCTTGTTAAGGATGTGCAGTGTTCTGATAAATTTTATTTGAAAAATTCTTTTCTTTTTTTTTTTTTTTTTTTTAAAGTTTATAGTTTATTAAATCTCTCATGAAAAATCTGCACAACCATCACAGATAAAGTCACCGAAGAATCTTTACTCCTTCTGTAGTTCAATCTCCAGCTCACTTTTTGCCAGCACCAACGTTGGCCTTTGCAGTCCCCCTAACTTTCTTCATTCTGTTCTTGCGTTCCTTTCTCTGTTTTCTTGAGGTCTTCTTCTTCTCATATAGGCCATGTCTTGCAAGTCTGTGTTTGGGTTCATTTTTCTTTGCGTAGTCCAAGGAATCATAAATCATGCCAAAGCCAGTGGTCTTGCCACCACCAAAGTGGGTTCTGAATCCAAACACAAAGATGACATCCGGTGTGGTCTTATACATTTTGGCTAGTTTTTCCCGGATTTCTGTCTTGGGTACTGTTGCCTTCCCAGGGTGAAGGACATCAATGACCATTTGCTTCCGCTGAAGTAGTCTGTTGGTCATGAACTTCCTGGTCCGGATGGTTACTGTGTCATTCATGATGAAGGTTGGTCTTCAAGCAGCCAGGGAGGAAAAAAAAAAGCGAAAAATTATTTTCTTACAGAATCATTCTTAATTGTAATAATACCAGAATTTTTTTCAAAAAATAAATATATATTTATTATATTTAAAATATATATAATATTTTTTTACAAACCATTCTAAATAAATATATATACTCTAAATAAGGTGGGCCAGGAGAAGTGAGAGGGATATGGCAATTGAGAAAAAGAAAAGGAGCTGAGAAGTAATGAATGTTTTGATAGTGCACAGATTCAGAAAGAAAATAAATCTCTGCTGTTCTCTTGCAATATTTAAAAGTGTACCAATTCTTTTTTTGAGAGGGCAGAGATAATTCATATTTTATTTTTAAAAGATATGATCTACCAGAAACGTATAATGACCACAATTTTCTATGGCGTTAGCAACCATCTTTGAATTATATAAACAAAATCTGAAAGATTTGTGAACCATCGTAGTAGAGGATTTTAGCTTACATCTACTAGAAAAATAACAGATCAAGTAGACAAACCTAAAAACGTAGATGAAGAACAAATAATAAGCTCCATTATAAATATAAATATAAAATTTTATAGTCAACAATGAGGTGATATAAATGCTTTTCAAACATCTAACATACGCATTTTCGGTGGAGATGATATCACTCTTTGAGAAGTGAAAATTAGGTCTGAGAGGTACAAAAAAAAATGAGATATTGCAATAGTTTTTACCATCCCCTCCCCTCCAAGCTCAACTTTACCTTAAAAGATATCTTCTTGCTTTTTTTATTAGGGAGAAATTACATTAAATTTAAATTTATTTAATTAAAATCATATTGCTTAGTATTTCATTTCTTAGGGAGAAATTAAACTTAACATTTTCTCTCAATCTCCCTCCTTAACTCAGCATCACAATGCCTTTAGAATCTCGGCACTTTGCCTACCAGTAAATTATGAAAAAACAATAGGATGTCAGTCTTATGTGCCATCATATTATCTGTGGGGTTCCTGGGTCTCTGTACTGTTTTCAGAAACAGATGGCTCTTGTGACACTTTCACCAAATGCCCTGGCGCTTACCATGTCTCTACCATGCAGATCTGCATCTTTGAGAAACATGCCCATTAATGCCCGTGAACTTGTGGGTAGCATAGTATTTCACTAATTAATTCCTTTTTCCCACTCAGTTTAGAGGTACTTTAGCAAAATGTTTTATCTCACATGCAACCAGCTAATTGGCATCCTTTTTTCTCCCTGTAAGGGAACTCAAAAGAAAAGCATTCATCATTTCTGCGCTGGGAATACTTTAAAAATGTTGCAGAAAATTGACAATGAATGTGAACTTGGGCAAATATAAAAGCCTGTTAACTAATGACAAAAATAAAGGTCATGAAGGTAAATTAATAGTTCAGGGTAGAATACTTCCATTCTAGAAGAATGCCTGAAAGAATCATTGCTCATTTTCTAATTCATAGATGGTATTTATTTTTATTTATTTAATATAAATATGTAGCATCTCCTCTGTGCCAGGAACTGTTCTAAGTGATTTACAAATATAACTAATGTAATCCTCCTGGCAACTTTATGATAATGGTTCTGCATTACCCTCATTTTACAGATGAGGAGCCTGAGGCACAGAGGTTGAATATTCTACGCATGCATTATGGTATTTAGAACTATACAATTTGGAGAGAAAGTAACTGTTTCGAAACTGAAAATTTCTGGTTGTATCTATTTTAATAAAAGTCTATTTTCATAATTTTAGATTTAAATGAAGAATTGTATCTGTTAAGAGAACGCATTTGATTTTATTATGTATTTAAATTAAGGTGGGTACCAGGTCATAGCATGTAGAAAATCAGTTACACGTCAGACATGGATAAGCCTGTGCAGTCTGAAAGACTGCATATGGGAAACAAAAAGAAGATACATTTTGGTGCCGTATGTTGCCTCACCTGGTCCCCAACATGGACCTACCTATTTGAGAAGGATGTGTTAAGCAGAATGATGAGTTAATAGTCTGAGGAGTTTAAAATGAAATATCCAAAATTAAATTTTTGAAGACAAAGCAGCTTTTGTGGAAGGAGTAATAGCTGTCAACTTCAACTTTTCTTCATGAAAATATATTGCGAGGTGAAAGAATTACTTCAAAGGGCCCTCTTCTGCAGGGCAGTCCCAGTGGCACTGCTTTAAAGTGGACAATGCCCATTCTTGTCATAAAATGACAGATTTTATTATGGATTTTGAGGAGCCTAGGAAACCCAGCACCTCTGTTTGTCAGAAAATGTTTTGAGTAGTTACCACTGAGTAACTACTGTTGAAAAGTAACAGGTCACAGTGGGAGACAGAGCAAGAAATGGGCCTGCAGAAGCGTTTAGCGTTTAATGGGCCTGTGGCCGCAGTGAAGCAGTGTGCTGAAATAATTCTGATTAGGCTCGGTCAGGCAGGCTGTATAATCAGACGCGGCTCTCCTCCATTCAGCCCTTGCTGTTCAGAGCACAATCACAGTTTAAAGCACCATTTGAAGTAGTCCTTACACTGTTCTTTAAAATGCAGCCTTCTTTCCAATTCCTGCATGAGCCTTTCTGATACTTGTGGGAATAGCTAACTAGGAAAAGATAAGGTTATGTTAACATATTAACAGAAAAACATAGCCACATTCTACTTTCCAATGGGAATGTTTAGATTTATAAAATTCACTCCCAAGAAATGGTTGGAAAATACCAAAAGGGGTAACAGGTAGAAATCCTACTCTCCAACCAGCTTCTGGGACCACCAGTGTGTGGGATATTGGTGACTTGGGCAGCTGATTATTTGGGCTCCCTATCAGCTGGCACCACTAATAACACATACATAGAGCAGCAGATATGCCAGGAGGAAATATCTTTCAAGGCTTTCCCCCATATGCATATATTTTTTTTAAGTAAAAAAAAAAATCAGAAAATTATTTTATGATTTTCAAGTTTTTGTCAGCTAATGTAAAGCTAATTTGAATATGGTAAGCATGGGAGCAGCTGTGCAGAGGTAGGACCCAGGGAGGATCCTGATGTCTCTCCTGGGTTGGGCTTTAGAGGTCATGTGGCTGTGGTTGTTGTTGATCCCCCTGACAATATGCTTTGAGGGAGATTGTGTTACATTTTGGTTGTGCTTTTGTGAAGAAAAGCATTATTCTAAGCAGGTCTTTAGAAGTGCTGAAAAGAGCTTCAAAGAAATATCTCCACCCATTGTTCATGACAATTGCTATAATCAACGGGGAACAGATTTTTAGATTTGTTCTTAGGAAATGAATAACTGTAATAGAAAATATAGTAAATGGACACTTTCGTGGCCCGTGAATGACTTGTAAACCTGCTTTTTCTCAAAGTTTTTCCAGGAAACCTTAAAGCTTGAAAAATAATCATTAGAAACTCAAGCAAAAGCAGGTGGCTTAAGGATTCATGGCTCTGTCAATATTACTTTCTTTAGGTCTTTTTAACATGAAATATAACTCTGACGTATATATAGGACTCTAATGAAAATACTTGTTAACTATTTTTGTTTGTGTACTTATATATCAGTAATATATGACTTACAAGAATAATAATAATAATCAACATTTAACATTTTTTTACAGTTTGATAGGTAAATACAATAGAGACTAGAGAAGCCTAAAGGAGGAATGAAATTGAGAAATAAATAGGTAGGAGAAAAGAGAGAAATAAAAAGTTATATTTATTTAATTAGATCTCACATTCATTAATTAAAGCAAATAGAGTCTCTAGGCTACCACGGAAGGACAAAGGTAGAACTTATTGTTGTGAGTTATATGGATGGCAAGTAGATGTGTATGAGAAGTAAGTCTTGATGCTGAAATAAACAATTCGGTCTCAAGCAGTTACTGTGTCCTGTAAAGAAAAAAAATCTTTACACATGACCAGATAGGAATTCTAAAATGCTATTTTGATTTAATACTAGGTTTAAAACAAAGGAGAAATTATATAATGCTTTACATTTTCCCCCTAGAGGCGAAAATAAGGTGGTTTCTTTCTTAAAACAATGATACTACCAAACCAGAGCCTGTGTGTATTTTGCTAAATAATTTTGAGCAACTAAGCAGATTTTTCTAGCTTCTGAATGGAGACGAGGAAATGTTTAACCCCCATTGTATTGCCACAAAGCCAGGCTGATCGCCCTGGGAGGCCCCAGAGGTCTGAGGAGCTTTGGATTGGCTGCCAGAGGACTTTAACATTTCCCTGCACATGGTCAGGCCACAGCAGGTTCAGTTGCCAACGTTTTATCTGCAGAAATGTGCCGGGATGGGCACTTCGTTGAAGAGTTTTCTCTTGCGACTGGAGGGAGCGGGAGGCAGTAAGATAACTTCGTTTGTAAGGTAATATCTGTGCTTGTTTCTGTGCAGAGGGAAGTGATGTTTGACTCCTAACTGGGACTGATTGATTTTTGTTCCCACTCTCAGGTATCATTTTAATGATTTGTTTAAAACTGAAGCCAAAATCAGAGGTGTATTCCCACTGTAAAGGCTTGCTTGAAACATGTTCTCTGTTCATTGATTTGTTTTTATTTAGCGTGCTGATCTGGTTAGTGGAGTTGGAATAGAAGGTCAGTATCTCTCACAGAGCTTGTTAAACACTTAAAACAAGAACTTGGGCAAGGCAATAACAGATTTAGTTTCAAGTATTGTACTAATAAAATAAAAACACGGTGTAAAGAAAAATAAATGCTAGTAGGTTTGTGTTTGCTATAAGGGCACACCAATAGGGTGTGTTAACATGTAATTGCAATGTATTTTTGTCACTCTGTGTATACATATTTGTTCATAGTGTTATCATGGGCCATTTTTTTATATTATCCGAAGACAATTTCCCAGCCAGACGTATTCTCTCTTATCTGCTGCATTCCTGTTTGTTTGTTTGTTTTTATTATTACAATGCAGTACCTTCGTGCCCAAGCTTTATCCATTTGTCTTTTTAATTTAAAAAAGAATTACATTGTAATTCTTTCTGCACTAGTTTGAGAGTTTCCCCTCAGTTTCCTGTGTTAATTTTCCTGTGTTCCAGAGAATTCAGTGATCAAGAGGATGAGAAAAAGATTAGGGGCAAGTTTTTTTTTTATAAATGCTGTAATTGGATTTGTTAGCTTTAGCTCATGAAGTACCTTCAAAGATCACCTGTAAGATTATATGCACTATCTCAGTTTTTTGAATCATGAAATAAAACATCGTGTAATTATAGTAATGCAACAAAGTTCTGCATCTTTGAAAACACCCCTAACAATCTCCAATATCTGAATTTTTTTACAGCTGGACAATAGAGCAAGTGTATAGAAGACATTCTGCTATTTTCTTTTTCTATTCATATTTTCCGCTGACAGTAGTAAAGTAGCATTAAAATCACTGTAAAATTAACTTACATTTGTATATAGTGCTTTTCAGTATGCATTATCTAGTTTGATCCTCTTAACTATCTTCTGCAGAAAGGGCAGGTCTCCTTATTCCCGTCTTCAGGATGAGAAAACTGAGGTTCAGGAAGATTCAGAGCTGCACCCCAAGCAGAGCTGAATTCTGACTCAGGCGTTCTGGCCCGTGCTCTTTCCAAAACACCGTGTTGGCCCCCCGTACTGGCTGTTTGCTTTAAAGATCAGACTGTTTGAACTAAGCCCTATAATAGGAAGGCTCTGGCAACAGCTGGCGTTAGGTGGATTAAAAATAAAATCAAAGCCTTGGCTGGAAAGTGGAGTAATCAAGAGAGTGAGAGAAAAGGGAGAAAAGACACTAAAGCAGCCAAGAGATGTTTAAAGAATTGTGGGATACGGGCAACGTGATTCATGAGGTCCATGCTTCCTTTTCTCTCATCTAAACAAGTCTCCATCCCTCCAGCGCTTCTTTCCCTTGTCTCCTGTTTTGCGAAATTGGCCACGCTTCGTGACTCCAAGGGCACATTCCATTCCCAGAAAATACACTATCCAATCTATAAATCCTCCCTATATATGACACATGGCCCCAGGTCTCTTGTTTACCTGAATTACATTGGGAACAATATTTATTTCAAGTTGCATTCACTTGCCAGGTCTGCTTTCTTTTCATTCTGAATTTCCTTACTCTTTAAATAACTGTGCTGTGATGGTCTAACTCTACAACTTTGTCAACCCACTTCTCTCTGACTTTCCTGACTGCACTCTGGTTTTCATGGTTTCTTTCATTTTTTTCTCAGGAAATCTCATTATGGATACTAAATTGTATTATAGCCTCACTCTGAAATTCAGAGGAAAACTGAAATACTTTTCAAGCCTTGGCCCCAACTGAAATACTTGCCACCATGTTGTTAGTACAAATAAAGTTTTGCAGTGTTCAAAATATCCTGATGATTGGGAAGTCTTCATCTACTTTGGTACTGGCCAGATCTGTTAATCCTGTTACCTGTGAGGTCTGTGAGCACTAGAAAAGTAGAAGAGTAATCAGATGTGTCTTTTTGTATTAACTTTGAATGCCTCATCAAAAAACATTGTATATGTTTACATGTAGATTTTTATACATATTATATTGTTAACTAATTTTACATGAACATTTAGTGTTTTTTTTTTTTACAATTGAAGATTATAAAAAGAATTTAAAACCCATAATTTGCCCAGCTAGTGTGGCTCAGTGGTTGAGCATCAACCTATGAACTGGGAGGTCACAGTTCGATTCTCAGATTGTGGGCTAGTAGAGAGGCGTGAAGGAGGCAGCCAATCAATGACTCTGTCTTATCACTTATGTTTCTATTTCTCTCTCCCTCTCCCTTCCTCTCTCTGAAATCAATAAAAACATATTTTTTTAAATGGCCCATAATTCATATCATCCGGATATCTCTTAGTAATAATAAAGACATTCTAGTGATCTTAAGATGTGGATAGTACGTTCAGCTCTGAAATGATACGTAAATTTCCCCCTTGAGTCTTCCCTAAAACTAAATACTATTATCAGTCTCTTGTGTATCCTTCCAGGTATCTCTCTATGCATGTGCTAGCCAAAATTGACCTTTTAAGTATAACATTTCAAGTTAAGATTATTATCTGATCACTCTAATTCATTCGGTAGACATTTATTCATGTTCTCCATGTGCTAGACATTGTTTTAGGCACTGGGAATATAGCACGAACAAAAGCAGACAAAAATCTCTGTACGCATAAAAACAGCAAACAGAATAAATCAATAAAATTCGTAATATGTTAGATGGTGATTAGTGCTAAGGAGAAAGATAAAGCAGGGAAATGGGATATGGGGTTGGGTGTAGATTGCCATTTTGGACAAGGCCAGCCACAGAGGGTCTCACTGAGAAGGTGACATTGAGGAAGGCCCCGAAGCAGATGCAGGAACAGGAAATGGAAATGCTTGAAGGAACTAGGGCTCAAGGGTAGACCTCAAGTTCAGGAAAAAAACCACAATTTTTTCTAAATGTTAAGAGGTATTTTTCTCTGGTCAATCAGCCAAAATGAAGAAAAGAGAGATCATTTATTTAAAGTAATAATCCATTAATAAATGTCATGTTATTTCATTTATAGAATGGAAGTTCTCATTCCTGTTTATTCTGCAAAAAAAATGAGACTCAGTTAAAAAGTAAGAGTACCCCCAGCTACCTAGAGGAGCTGCCACAGAATTTCAAGAGCTCTCTGCTTGCACGTTCTTCCTTCACCGTTGGTCCTGAAGTTGCTAAGAACTTTTCCTCTGGGTTGGCTGTAAAGACGAACGTGTTTTCTTCCTTTTTGCACCAGGACAGTGGCCACTGTCACTTCCTTCCTAGAGTACAATGGAACTGCGCTCCAGTGTGGCCACCTCCTTTCTGTTCGTGAAGGGAATGTCTGCCCTTATTGTTTCGTGGGAATCAGGGCTTAACACTTAGGCTTGCCCGGTACCTGGAGTCTAATGAAAGTGGTCCTGGCTAAAGATATTTTTTAAAGCACTAAGTGTTACACACAGTTAAAAGGCAGTAAGCCTTTCTTTGGTTCATATGGACATAAGAGCATAGAAAAACAGGGTAATACTTTGCTTCAAAAACTGTTTTTGTGCATTCCTAGTGGGACTCAGCATGCAAGCAGATTTGTAGAGGTTCCTGAAAATCGAAGCTGTTGGCCTCTTCCTGGACTTCTGTGCCCAATGCAATCGCTCCTCACCCCACCCACCCCCACTTCAGGGGTGGGGCTTTCGCTCCACAGTCTGTGCTGTGGTGCAGTGCCAGTTGAAGAGTGGCAGGTGTCTTTACTGAGAACCTTGATAGAACCCTATCAAGCCACTTGTGCTTTTGGAGAGCAGTGTTCAAAACAAGACAACAGACCCAAAATGGAGTCACTTATGTTAATAAGACTTAACTTACAGTTTCAGCTCTCCTAGAAATGGAACCTTAAACCAGTCAATCAGGAATCGCTTTATCAGCAATAGTTAGGTAATCTGCCTGATAGACTCTTGCCATCCCCTAAAAGAAAGTAATCTAGTAACCAGCTGGCTTTTTTGCCTTGTTCCCAACTTCCTTCTGCCTATAAAAGTATTTCATTTTATATAGCTCCTCAGAGTTCCTTTGTATCTGTTAGATTGGATGCTGTCTGATTCAAATAGAGTTTTCCTCAAATAAACTCTTACAATTGTGTAATATGCCTCCATTTATCTTTTAACAGAGTTCACTTGCTGATTTGACTACATCCAAATGTGGCATGTTCTGATCCTTTCTAAGATGGTCTGATAGAGGGAAAATATTATTATTGACAGGAAGGGAATGGAAGGGAAGGTGTTAAAGAAAAAATACCTGCTGAGAAGTAATCCAAGTAAGAAACCACAGCTAGATGAAGAAGGATGATATTAATAATTAAAAGCCTAATGTGCCACCCTCATGGATCAAGCCACAAATATCTGCTCTGAACTGTTGTAATAGCCTTCTATGTGCCCTCCTGTCTCAGCTTACTCCCCTTCAGCCTATCTCAGCACAGTTGTTCAAACTGCCTGGAACCCTCACCTTACCTGCAAAGCTCTTTCCCAATGGCTCTCACCCTCAAGTCCCTCACATCTTTCCTCAAGGCACACCTTCTCAAGGAGGTTTATCACTGACCACCATATCTAAAATTGTAGCCTTTCCCTATCTTTGCACTCTCATCCTCTCACCATGCCTTATTTTTTCATTCCAACATATTATATTTACTTGCTTACTTGTTTTGCTTACCATTTGTTTCCACCCCACTAGAATATAGTAAGCCATGGGAGAGCAGGACTTCCTGCCTTCTTTATTACTGCTGTCTCCAGCACCTAGGACAGTGCCTGGGACCTAACAGCCATGGGCAAACTACGGCCCGCCGGCTGGATCCGGCCCGTTTGAAATGAATAAAACTAAAAAAAAAAAAGACCGTACCCTTTTATGTAATGATGTTTACTTTGAATTTATATTAGTTCACACAAACACTCCATCCATGCTTTTGTTCCAGCTCTCCGGTCCAGTTTAAGAACCCATTGTGGCCCTTGAGTCAAAAAGTTTGCCCACCCCTGTACCAGGACTAGGTCCTCAGTAGTAACTATTTGTCAAATACATGAATGAATCATGGAAATTTAACTGAGGAAGAGAATTTATATTCTCTAAAAGTAATGAAAGTCATGGATCACACACTTAAAAAAAAAAAACTTAAAATGAAAGAAGTAGACTGCCTACGCAGCCCATGTCTACTGATAGGCGTGTTTCCTGGGTATGCCAGAGAGTTGATTCAGAAAGGAAGGCCTTGGATTCTCCAATGTCATACTTTAATGCAAATGATGCTGGGAGTATCAATGCGAATAACGAAGAAAAAAAAAAGTGGTGGACATCGCAAATGGTTGTTTTGCTTCCAAAGTAATGATTTTCAAAGCAAAGGAATTCTGTCTCTGAAAATGCAGACTTCATTTACATTCTGATCTGTGCAGTTTGTCAAGCTCAGTGATCCAAGGTCAGAGGGCTCTTGTATTTGCATAGACCTTGCTTTGTTAATTTACCTCCTACTAAACCTCTGAATTCCTTTTTATGATGGTGGCATTCTGATGACAATAAAACCAATCTCTCATAACACCAGCAACATTTATACAGCACTTAGACAATTCCTAAGCGAATTGTCTCCAGAGACCTTGAGAGATAGGTCGGGATTATTAACCCCATTTTGTACTCAGAGGGGAAGTAATTTGCTGAATGTCACCTGGTAAGCTATTGAATTCATAATTTAACTGCTTTATTTAGAAATAATGGCTAGTTTAATACAGGTCAGGTTGCATTAAAGATGACCTCTTTTTAAATGGACAGCTTCATATTCGGACTTAACTTTAGTTAGTGACCTGGAACTAATAGTATTTCAGATTTCTGTAAGACCAGGGTTTCCAATTCTCTAGTTGGGAGACGGATCTAGAGAACAGGGAGATTTGAGACTCCCAAAGCCATTATGGTAATGACCAGGAATAGACCCCTCGACCCAGACACTACTACAGAGAAACTTGTAATGGTAGGCTTAGGTATGATTGGGGGTCCTCCCAAGCCATAATTTAAAGTCCTGTTTGAATTCCTGTGCTTTTATCTTTTTAAGTTAATAAAGTTCCCCTTGGTTCAAAAAACCCAGTGTAACTAAAATTGACAATCCGTGCTTGCATAGATAACCAAGAAATGAAGACAGAATCCTCATTTGGAGGTCCCAGGTGCCAGTCATTATCATGGGAAACGCAGGATCGACATTGCTTAAGCTACATTAGAGTTGTGTTTGGAACCCATTTTATTTTGTTTCTGTGGTGGTTCATTTCTTTTTCCTTCCAGAGTATTATGAAAAGACCTCAAATTCAGTTCAATGAACATGCAAACTAATCAGGAAGTTGTGAGGGAAAATAAAAGTGAGAGGACTACTTGTGAGTTCATGTCTGTAGCAAACTAGAGCATCTGAAGAGATTTGCCAACTTTGAAAACTAATAGTAAAAAAAGAGAAATGTCTAGTCTTTACCCAAATGTTTAAAAGTTTTTCAAACCGCTTTCATCTTTATAGTGATATTTGTTTAGTGCCAACAACAACAACAAATGTACAACCAAATTATATGTTTAATTTTAAAAAAATATTTTTTCTCCCTTCCTTTTATGGGAAATGCATTCATTCTTCTTTACTGCTCCTAAATCTGATTTACTGTATATTTATCCCTTTCTTTCCAATCTGACTTATTATTTGTAATACCTGCTAGGAATATGAACTACAGTTTTGGTAACAGTGGGTGGTTTAGTTGGGCCTTTAAAACTTTGCATTAAAAATCAGAAGAATTTTGCACATGAAATTTAAAAACGTTTTGTATCCAAAGTATATTAAATTGCTCAGACCAAAGTATAAATTGATAGAGCAATAAAATTGCTAGCTTTAAATCAACTCATATTAAACTTTACAATTAAGATCTTTGTGAAGCTTAAATTTCACAAAGTGATGGTAGTAGAGGCCTCTGCAAATGAGCTTTAATTCCCAGGACCTATGAAATCAAGGAGGCTTTGGTGGTTTATAATAAAATATAGCTAAAACATCCTTGGAAGCATTCTTCTGGCAATATGCATTGCCTTCTTAAGGTAATTTAAGCAGAACAACAAATTCACAGATCTCAGTTGTATTTGGTGAAAAGGTGAATTGTACAAATTATGTGGGTCAACTTTTCTGAAGTTTGAGAGATAGTTTGGAATCTATTTTGTTGTTCAGAGGTCAGATTAGCCTTTGACAAAAATCAAGTTTGCTCTTTCCTACCAGAATTTGAAACACAGAAATATCTGCCACCTACTATTGAATTTTTAAATCTGCTTAAAATAAAATAGTAAGTATGTGACTAACTTGATTATATATGAAAGGTGGAGTTTCCTTATTCTTTGCATACAGCAGTATGCCAGGCTGAATTTTTTCCCGCTCAACAGTAAATATTAGCATTGATACCATACTTTAAAGGAAGAAATACTATCTCTGGGTTGGATTCTCTGTTCAAGTTCTTAAATATTAATCAAATTGATGCAACATTTAGTTAAATGTCCATTGTCATCTTATGCTTTGTTTTAGTTTTACTTTGCTTTTGAATTTATTGGGGTGACATTGGTAAATAAAATTATATGGGTTTCAGTTATACAATTCTATAGTACATCATCTGTATATGATGCTGTGTGTTCACCACCCCAAGTCAAATCCATTATCATCTTTTGTTAATGAAAGATGCTTAAGTAATCATATTTTGTGATGCTTAATACACTTTCCTGTTTTATAAAATAGTATCGCTGTTTGTTTCCCTGACCCCCACCCCCAAAGTATCCACTTTAAACAGTATTAATCAAGTGTGAGCAACTTAATTTACCAGGCTTACAAATTCAGGTGTCTCACTGTTAATCAAATTCAGCTTTATTAGTAGATTATATAATAGAACTTAAAGAGATTCTATGTTTTGATAAACTCTAGAGAATTAAAAATTGGAGTGATGTTTATAGTTTCTTATTTGATCATGATAATTCTTTGATATGTTAATAACTATCTTTCATCTGAAAGCTTCAAAGAATTTCACCTACTTTTATAATTGTATAGGAATTTACTTGTAGTTCTTGTCCTCATTTTCAGTTGGTCATTTTTAGATTGTTAGAGCAGCAAAGTAAGTATTATTTTTGATCAAGTGATTCCTTCTTCCCTGTACTCGCCCCCCCCACCCCCCAGCCTCCTTAAAGTACATCAGTGGGTCCCACTGCCCTTAGAATAAATAAAGACTGAAAGATCTGTGAGGTGCTTGCTATGTGGCCAGAACCCCACCTGCTTCTTCAGCCTCATCAGGACCACTCTCCCTTCCCCTCTGCTCTGTCCACACTCTCCCTTCCCAACCTTGTTCATCAGATCTCAGCTCAGTCATCATTTAGAAAGACCAACCTCCTTGACTAAGCCAATTCCCATCACCACACACTCTGGGAGCTCCACACGTCTCTGCTTTGATGACTTCAAAGTTGATATTTCAGATTAATTTCTGTGATTAGTTGGTCAATATCCATCTCCTGCAGTCAACTCTAATCTTCATGAAGGCAAAGAAGGGTCTGGTTTGCTAAGGTTTTCATTGTTATTTTTTTACTGTTGTATTTCTGGTGCCCAGCATAGAGATTGGTAAGTGATGGACATTTAAAAAATATTTGTTGAGTATATGAGGGAATGAATAAATAAATGCTATATCAGGGCAGGACTTTTTTTATTCTGTTCATTACTGTACCTTCAGAGCCTAGAACAATGTCTGGGCCATAGTAGTTGCTCATTATATATTTGTTGAGTGAATTAATTTTTCCTGACTTTTCAAAAGCATAGAAAGTATTGATGGGATAGTGTAGGATGTCAGTTGATTTTTTTCCCACCTGTAAATATCCTATTATTCATTAACTTACAAAGTTAGAACATTCATAGCCACATTTTTTTTATTGTGGTAAAATATATTTAACACATGAATTACCATTTTAACCATTAAGTGTGCAGTTCAGTTGTTTTAAGTACATTCACATTGTTATGTGGCTATAACCAGCATCCATCTCCAGAAATTTGTCATTATCCCAGACTGAAACTACCCATTAAACAGTAAGTCCCCATAGAGCCATGTGATTTTATAAGACATTTTTGTTTGCTCTAGAATCTTTTTCCCCAGCACTTTACATGGAAGTTCAATATGTAAATATGTAAAGTTTAACTGTTTTTGCTTCTTTTTAAAAAAAAAACATATGTTATTGTTTTTTTACTGAGAGGAAGGGAGAGGGATAGAGAGTTAGAAACAGTGATGAGAGAGAAACATTGATCAGATGCCTCCTGCACACTCCCTACTGGGGATGTGCCCACAACCAAGGTACATGCCCTTGACCGGAATTGAACCTGGGACCCTTCAGTCCACAGGCCGACGCTCTATCCACTGAGCCAAACCGGTTAGGGCTGCTTTTGCTTCTTGAATAAGGTTGGGTGCCTACCCTTCCTGCGTTTCATTCTGTATCTTGGTTGGTGACATTATCTGGAGACTGTGTTTCAGGACAGGGACACCCAGGGGAGATTGGGGAACCTGGGGTTATGCTGGGGGACATCTTCCCACCCAGGCATGAGATCTCATCTCCCTAGTTCAAACCCAGAAGTCATCTTTGTTTCTTCCTTCCCCTCTTCACCAGTACTCTCTCTCTCTCTCTCTCTCTCTCTCTCTCTCTCTCTCTCTCTCTCTCTCTCTCTCCCTCTCTCTCTCTCTCCCCCCCCCCCCCCCCTCTCTTTCTCACACACATTTGTGGTATATCTCTCCTAAGACTTTGAGCTGCTTAATGATTGGGATCATATCTTACTTGTCTAGATTCCCAGAGCTCTGTAATGTTTGTTGACAGAGTGTTTTCCACCCTGTGGATGAAAACCTTTCCCAATTTTGCTTTCTTCCTGGAAGGAAATTGACAACATCACAAAGTGGTGTATTCACTGTTAAAGCATCATTACCCTCGAGGTGTTCTTCACCTTGTTGCTCACTATGGGTCCCATGACCACCTGCATCAGACCCCCTGGGCTTTCTGTTAGTAGGGTGGGTTTCCAGGCCCTGCCTACCCCTACTGAACCAGATTCTCAGAAACTTTCAGTCTTCCCCATGTTCTAGGTCCCGTGCTATTTTATATTGTATCATGTAAATCTTCTCTATTTGTATGGTTTATTTTAATGATTGTTGAAAAATATTTTCTCATTATCTGCTATAAAAATTCTTAGGACCTTCATATATTTACTGATAATGTAGCCTTCTTTAAACTTTTTCTTCCCTAGGAGAGATAAACATTGTTACTTTAATTATCTTTAATCAGACTTATTTAATATCCTTTTATTGCTTTTGCTCTACTGCTCTGAGTACACTAATATTTTAAAATTAAATATGTTTCTGTTAGATTATAGACACAGAGAAAGGACCAATGAAGAATAGATTCAATTTAAGCTTTCTATTATGTTTATGACATGCTGACTCTACTAGATAGGGCAGAGGTAGCCAGTCTAATAAACCCCCAAATTGTAGAAACTTCACTGGGTTAGAGTTCTGTTCCTTGAACAGTCTAGTGCTCGTAATGTAGATCATTTGTGTGAAGGGAAGGATCCCTGCTCCTCACCCTAGGGACCTATGCTGGCAGAGGCCAGGCCCTGGGACTTCCGGTCACACTGAGCATTGACACCCAGCCCGCAGTGGAGAGATAAGAGGGGTGGGAAAGACATACTTGCTTTTTAAGCATCTAGGGGAAGAAGTGGTACACATTAGCTCTCTGACATCTCACAGTCTCACCCAGATGCAGGGGGGACTGGAAATGTAGACCCTGGACAGGAGCCTCTTCCCCACAAGCACTCTCCATGTGACAGCTAACTATGCCTGCACACTGGACTTCCAGGTTTCTGTGTGTACTTACAGTAATTCCTCCAATAAAGCCACAAACGTGTGCCAATTATAATGTACCATGAAATGGCACAGCAATGTATGTGACAGTGTGCACTGGCAGATTTAAGATGGCGTATGTCCAACCTGACACAGATCAATGCAATTTGCCCTCTATTGGATGTTGCCCACCAGTCTCCAAGGTAGCAAATGATGACTCACTTGAAGCAGTCAAAGCTTCTGGACGTGGTCAGTCTTCAGTCTGTTTAATTTGGTTCACCAAGGGCTCAGTGGTTTCCTTTCCCTGGAAGGGTGAAGCAGGATGCACTTTGGTTCACTTGCAAGTTTCCCATCAGAACGGATCCCATCAGCCTTGCTCCTATCCTGACATGTAAGAGGTCATGGAGTTGGTCCCAAGTCCCAAAGAATTTATTAGCCTTTCAAGAGGCTAAAATTGGGGCTAGAAGCCAGGATCTTGTGTTCCTGGAACACCAGCCAGCCAGGGGGTGGTAGAGTTTGGCCCCTCTGGGCACCGTCTGGTTGAGGTACTAGTTGGAGAACCTGCTTTATTTCAGACCATGCTCTATGCCTTTTGGAATGGACTAGTTCTGTAGCCTGCTGAAATGGAGAGAACTGTGTTTCAAGATGATTTTGGCAGTTTCTCACGCCAAGTTGAATTAAGCTGCTGGACGACAGACATACCCCAGAGAAACCAAAGACAAATGCCAATTTTAATAGGGTTGTTTATCCTTTTCTCTCCAGTTAATAAGTATGAATGGACCCCAAATTCAGTCAAAAGATCATGTCAAAAACAGGAAGTTAAGAAAAAATAAGTGTTTCTGGGTTAGTCCATGATTTTGATACTACTGAAGTTTTGTTAAGACCAAAGATTAAAAAATAAATTTGTAAATTGCCATAATTTTAAAGTGATAAAAGCACAAAATAATTTTGCATGCTTACAGAAATATGTAATAGTGTAGGGGCATAAATATATTGTTACATGTAAGGTTTTCAAAATTGATATTCCAAAAAGTATTTCTTAGCTATGTTTACTTTTAAAGAGCATAAATAGGAAATAATTTTCACAGATGAAAACAGAGTGTGAGGGATCAGATACTTGATATTTTAATATAATCTGCCCTTTGCTATATCATCAATAAGGCCAATTTTTAGAAATTAACCTCACAGGAACCAAAGAATATGTATGTTTAAGATCCTTATAGTTATTCCAGAGAGTATAAACCAAATGAGATATTGAGGGTTAGTGCTTGATGATCATTTGTACCAACTAGTTTTTACAATAACAGATTTTCAGTTGTATTAAATGTTTTGGATTCTAACATTTAAAAAATTAAAAACAAAAATAATTTCTGCAATATTTTCTTGTGCATCAATAATCCAGTCTACTTTGGAAAGATTAAGGGAGGGTCAATATTTTATTTTTCTATGAGTGGCTAAGGCAAGTACTCACTTTCTTGGATTATTGAATTTTTATGTGATACTTATGCGCCATTGAATTACTTTCATTGTAATTGGTTCATCATGTGTACTGTAGCCTTTGGGTTTACATTTTCCACCTAGATGTTACTCATCTTTTCTGAAGGCTACTTTTAAATTACATCAGATCTCATCTTGACCTTTTGATTTAGGATAAGTTGATTATATTTTGGTTAAAAAAAAGTAAACTCTTACTTGGTTATTGGAAAAATAACCCTTAGCAATGATGTATTACTCTATTCCATCAATCTAAATGTGTTTTAGAGTGATGAAAACCCATTGACACAGTTGTCAAAGCAAGAGTAATGAATGTAACAAAAATTCATTCCCTAGAAATGTTTGGCATACTTGCTGACATGGCAACACAATTAATACATAGTCTTCTGGTGGTCTTTGTAAAGCTTGAGGGTTTAAATCATCACAGGGCGGTTAAAACTGAAGCAGTGCTCTCTCAATAATAGCTAGGATGAAATAATGTTTCTACATAATGCCCATGGGAAACCATACCTATGCAAAACTACATCTGTTCTTCTCAAGGTGGGGTGCGCTGAATTGAATTATACTAACAACTATTCAAACTAATCAAAAGAACCACATTGACTCTTCTTTAAAATTTATGTTCAAAAACATCTTCTTCCACACCATTCCTAGTAGTATTTCTATTCCTGCTACTTTTGTAAAACATTATTAATAAAAAAAATATACTTTGCAGAGGGGCATAGAAATGATAGTGCAGTTAGATGTCACTAACAGCTGGAAATCACAGTCGCTGGAGAGGTAGTGATAGTTACCAGCTCAAGCTGCGGGGACTTCCCACTGACAGCTGCTGAGGTCTCCCCATTTGGGTCCTTCCTGCAGGTCCTTCCTGCAGGTCCCCCCTTCTCCCCTCCTGATCCTCTTAGTTCTTGGCTTCCTCAATACCTCTCTCTCAGTCTGATCACTCTTTCTGACAACTTCTGCCCTCCCCTTAAATCTCAGTGGCACCCCAACTCTAAGTTTATTATGTCCTCTCTCAAAAGCCATAGGGTAAAGATGAAAAAACTGCAAGTTTTATATTTAGACAGAAGCAGTATTGTATTACAGATATATAGGGTCATTTACTTAACCTCTCAGTGCTTCCGTTTCTGCCTCTGTGTTGAAGCAATAGGATAATTACAGAATTGGTGCATCACCTGCAATATGTATGCAGGGTCTGGGACATAGTAGTAGTCTATTATCTCTTCTAGGTAAAAATTACAGTAAATGTATTTTTATTGACATGTGTTTTTGATTGTTTCATTTCTCTATATTTAGCTGTGGCCTCTGGTCATCTGTCGAACAGATTTTCAGCAATTGCTCCACAGCAATGTGGTGTAGGCTCTTCATTCACAGTGAAGGTGCCAAATAATTAGGGTGAAGATTCCCCTAAAGGGCTTGGGTCAGCAAACTAAAGCACTCTGTACGTTTCTATTGATTTTACCATACACAGAAATTTGTTTTAGATGGACTTGAAGAAGGAAGGAATAGGCTACCCTTTTGAGTTGCATATACATCTTACCATGAATTTTTAGAGATGAAGGATTGTAGTATGCTTTGGCCAGGATTATTATTAGCTGAGGCTTGGTCTTGAGTCTCAGTAGGCAAGAGGAGGTGACAAGTTCTTTACCCTAATGAGGTTGGCTTGAATGACCTGAATGTAAACTACTCCATTAGGCAGGCTCTGATTCTCTTAAGCCCAAACCAGTGTCAGACATGAACATTGCAAGATGAAGAGAAAGATGGATCCAAGGCCGACATCCAGCAATAGGGAAAGAGGACACAGAGCAGTGTTTCTCGACTGTAAAGTATGGCACTGGGCTAATCTACCTGCCTCAGGTCCTGGGCAGGCCCCAAAACAGAGCTGAGTTGCCCTAAAGAGAGAGATGGTGGGAAGATGGAGAGATGGCTAGGTGGAGAGAAGAAAAATGAGACCACAGCCACATGCTGACCTAATAAAATTCTACCTACAAGATGCACTCACATATTGGGACAACAGAAAATCACAAAATTATTCCATTGATAAAGTAAAAAATGTGCGATACTATCAGCTGTCATGGCCAAATCAGTGTTCTTACCCCTAAATCGGTGTTCCATCTGTATATTCTGATTCTTCTTGGGAAGAGGCAAATGTGGGCTTAGGGAGGAGGCAGTTGTTACCCCGAGAAGCCAATAATCTTGTATGCTGGTAACTGAAACACCCCCTAAACAGTCTCCCTTTCCAATCTCTGCCCTCTCAGTCAGTTACAGTACTGACAAGTTTTCTTTCATCTTTCCTAAAATCTTCATTAGGTCTACATTGCTATCACGTTCAAGTCCAGACTCATAAATTAGGAGGTGCTCAAGAGGCCCTTTACACTCGGTTCCAGGTGACCTCTGCAGCATCCCCTTTTTGCCATATTCCCTGCCCCCACTCCCCTTCATCACTCTGCCTGTAGCTTCATTGCTCTACTAGATGACATCACCCATTTCATCATTGTAGTTACTTTGCTCCTGCCCTTCCTCTATTCAGAATGCCCTTTCTACCCACCTTTAAGGTCCAACTCTTCTGTTATCTCCTGTAGAAAGCCTTCTTTGATGCCCCCTTCTTTTGTGGTCTCATAATGTTCTATAAACAGTGCATTTTATGGTGATTGGTAGTAGTTCCGTTTTTCCCGCTAGCATCTGTACTGAGATCCATTATGGTAGGAAGCATGTCTTATTTACATTTTATTCTTTTTTCCTTATTCATGTTTAATACATTGACAGCTACATAGTAAGTGTTCAGTATGTTTGTGGAATTGCATTATTATTGTGGACGTAGCTTCAAATCCTTGTGGACTCTTTCCTGTATGCTTCTAGAGAGTTTTTTTTAAGTTGGAACTTTTAAAAATGGCTTTTAATTCCAAGGAAGAGCCACTAACCTTCACAACATTAATGTTTTGTTCTGATAAAATATCATTGCATCAAACCCAATGAACATCTCTATTAAGATTGGTTTTACATGTAATTAAGATAAACCTTTTTGCAGTTTAATACAGAAAATACTCTATAACACATGCATAAACTAAAACATCTGAGCTGATTACAGATCTTTTATTTTATTAAAGGAATCATTTGAGATTCATAGTTGTCTTAATATTTGAGTGCAGCCAGGAGTTCCTGAATTGACACTTGTTTCTTGTCTCTGAAGGATTTTTCAGAGGTTGATAGTATGACTTCTGTTTCCAAAAATTCAATGTCCAAAAAGCCACAGATCCTCCTTTAGAAAACCGTGATGTCACTGACTTGGTTGTCTAAAAAACCAACCAGTGAAACCTAATGCCCTCCGCTGTGATTGTACTCCATGCTGTCTTTTTCTGGCTCATTCTCAGCTGGAATATTTGCAAAGGAAACATTTAGGCTGAGGAGACAAGAGTTGGAGAGGACCAAGCTCTGGAGCTGTCCATAGCTGAGCCTTTGTCCTAGCCCAGGTGTGCTGCTCCTCTCTTGTCTATTCCCATCATTTACTTAGGACCCTCATTGAAAACTTGGGGCCTTTCAAAAACAGTCAAAAGAATTCCAGCTCTACTAAATGAACATTTTAAATAATTATGATGATAGTAATAATAATAACAACAAGCAGCCCACAGCAAGAAAGTATTTTCGCCACACTGTATAAAGCATTACGAAAACCTCTATTCCCCTAAACTGAAAAGAGAAAATAGACGTGACTCTTTGGGATGAGATCCATTAAGGGGATAGCCACCACAATTTTAGTTACCTCTCTGCTGTCACTTCTGATTGAAGCCAGCAGTGAAGTGTTTTGCCAAATCTATTCATAATTCCCTTACCGGGGTCCCCCTATAATTGTCTTTCCCATTAGGGAATCACTTGGAATTAATGTATTGACAATCTGCTGTGATTGATGACAAATGGCTTATTAACATTTTCCCCTACTCTTCAGCCCACAGAGCAATACTGAGAAGACACTTGGTTTTAAGTATTAAAAAGAAGAACAAAGTGTTCAGACCTTCAAAGGTAGGAGTTTATCTTCTTAAAACAATGGCTGGTTTGGCTCAGTGGATAGAGTGTCAGCCTGCGGACTGAAGGGTCCTGGGTTTGATTCCGGTCAAGGGCACAGGCCTGGGTGCGGGCTCGATCCCCAGTAGGAGGCATGCAGGATGTTTGAAACATCTCTCATCATTGATGTTTCTAGCTCTCTCTCCCTCTCCCTTCCTCTCTGAAATCAATAAAAATATTTTTAAAAAATAAGGGAATTATACCATAAAATGATTTGATTATATAATATTATTGCCTTATTTAATATGTTTTAATCCAGAGAGTATAATAAAATACAGAGTAGGACTATACATGCAAAAGCTTCTTGTCAAAAAGGATGGACCAAATACATAGAATACACAGTGAAGAAAACCAACCCTTCGTGTCCTTTCATAGTAAAACAACTTTGTTTTACTAAGTTATGAGTCATAAACTTCAGGAAATGGACAGTAGAATAAAAGCCTTGCTAGTAAACAATATTTTCTGAAAGAATTAAAGATTTAAAATGACAAGAAATCATTTACAAGAAAAAGCTTTCTTTTTGATTTAATCGTTTATCAAAAATCTCCCAAGAACATACCATCTGTACGTGATTTTTCTTGTTGCACAGTGAAGTCCAAGTAATACAAAAGTCCTTTTGGAAAGTTTGAATAGTAATTACTTTGATATGTGTGTTCTGCTTTGTAAATCCCCCCACCCCCTTTTCCTACCCCCACTGCTCACTCCGTTTTCATTTATTTAGTCACTTAGAATTATCAACTTTAGAATGGACTCTACCAGGCCTATGATGCCTTCTGAAAGGCCATTATTATAGTATTGAACTTCATGAAAAATATCTTACTTGGAGATCTGGAACACAGTTCAGAGAACCATATCTCAACCAATAATGGCTTTCTTAAAATTTTTATGAGAGCATGATTGTTCAGACATTTAGTCCTATACCTCCTAGGTTTCATTTGGCAAATAAACTTTCATGGACTTTAATTAAGAAAAGAAGATTGTATGCAAGATTTTGAGGTAGTAAAATATTCTAAACATGTCCCTTGTCCTGGAGAATTCTTTAATTGATCCATTCAGATGTTGTTTTGTATTTAAGAGGAAATGATTCATGCCTTATTTGAACTTGCTTACATTGTCTTGTATTGAAACTGATTTTATATAACTAGTTCTTATGCTGTTTCAGAGTACCACCAGAAATTCCCAAGTCGGTAATCTGTGAACTAAGAATGCTGCTTTGTAAATCAAATAACACACACTTTGCTTTGCTTGAAGAGTTCTTGAGAAGTAAAAATTAGTGAAGACTAACAAAATTGCTGAATTGAGTATGACAAATACCAAAAGAGCCTTAAAATCTGTATAAATCGCTGTTTTAATAGAAAGCTTTCTTATTTAATGTAAAATGTCTTCTTTTATAATGTTTTGATACATCTTTACATACCCCTCCAACAAGTGTCCATATTTCATAAAATAAAGAACACCTGTGAAGTAAAGCAATGTAATATGGTAAGACCCATCTGTCTGACAGGGACATGAAAGTCTGTAGTCACCAAATCACAGTTGTTAGGAACTAGGAATTAATAGTAATGATGTTAAGTAGAGTGACCCATCAATAAAACATTACTATCAGTAATAAGTTATTGCAAGTCCTTCTGTAGGTAATATATTGTGTGACCCTAGGAGAGGTAGAAAGATGGCAAGGCCAGGAACTTATCTGTAAATGGTTGTTTCTAGTAAAAGGAGAAAATACATGAAGACAAGGGCCAGGGAAGGGACCACCAGAAAGGAATACATCCGGCCCTTTTATGGGGACAGAGATGGGGCTCAATAAAGGGTGCTGTCCCACTTTTGAGGGTGCTCTCAGCTGGTTTCTGAGGGAGTTTACCTGGCAGTTTCTATTGTTTTCTATTTTATTCCTTGTGTGAGAGTTATTTGACTTAAAGTCTCTGTCTTCTAGACTAAGTCATAGTGAAAAGGTTCAATTCTACATTCTTCTCATTGATCTTTTTGGCCAGTCTTTTGTTAAATGAATGAAGTGAATTTTTAGTTGTCATGCACTACCGAAGCCACTAAAATATCTCATTTTATCTTTGTAAATGATTTAATCGGGTTGAAACTAAATACTGAGTTGTCTTCCCCATTTCTTTCCCTGGCCTCACAAAGACTCCCTAAAACTTCCCGAATTTCTAAAGCACACTTGTATTCAGAAGTCCCCAGGCTATTCAAGAATTCGGCCTCTGACATTAGAATCAGAAAGTTTTTTGTGGCTCCTCTTTTGAGTAGTCTTTCCCACGTTCACTGGTGTGCGTGTTCTGTTCTCTGAAAGATTTGAGCAGCCAGAACTGTGGTGTGTGAACGCCCACTCCTATCCCCACAGCCTTCTCTCTGGAAAGTGCTACTACCTCTTCCAGTTTTCAGTTTACATATAAAAACTGTGTTCACATTCATCATTAATGCTAATGTGTAAATTCTCTCCAAGGAAAATCTGCCTTCCACCTGGCTTGAAAACCCTGAATTAAAATGCAAGAGAGCAATGGTGGAGTTGCAGTAGCAACCAGAGCCAGGAGAAGGGACACCCCCAAATCATTCCATATAATGACTGGTTTTCTTGTCTGGCTGCATTTGTATAAGTTTGGTTCTGGTTGTAACTATGAGTCTGAAGAAGAATCTTGGCCATGCTGTACCTTAAAGCATACCCTTTTTGGCAAGCTATATAAAAATAAATCTCTGACAAGTTATTAGAGTTCTTTAATGATTGTTTTTGGTTAACGACTTGAAAGTTGTTCTTTCCCCTGGACTCTTAGTACTAGCTTTTTAAAATGATGCATATATCTCAGGAGAATGGTAGTGATAGTTGACCCTTGAGCAATGCAGAGGTTAGAAGCCCTGAGCCCTCATACAGAAAAAAATTTGTGTATGACTTTTGACTCCCCCAAACCTTAAGTTATCCTGCGGTATATACATGGGATTATTTCTAAAACCTCCTCCAGATACCAAAATCGGAGGATGCTCAAATCCCCTATATAAAATAGCGTAGATCAATGTACTAGTGTACAGTTGCCCCTCCACATCCACAGACTCCTAACCACTGTTCAAAAACAGTACAGGCATTTCTTGAAAAAAACAAAATCCTGATATAAGTGGACCCACATAGTTAAAACCTGTGTTGTTCAAGGGTCAACTGCAGGTATTGAATAGATAATAGTCAAACTGATAACAGTAAAAAGACTATCTTATAATTAAGTTGATTTGTAAATGTGAATCAGTATTTTATTACAAAGCCCAAATGGGACTACTGTTTTTAATACTATTTAAGAGTAAAGAGATCTATCAGAATTTTGTCCTACAGCATCATTTTAAATCTGAGGACGTTTTTATCCGTGTCATGTGACAGCAGACAAATCCAGGGGACTCGGATCACCCACAAAAGGAATACTTACCTCATGAAACTAGAGTTGAAAAGCCCATGAATAAAGTAGTTACCCCAGGAAGCCTAGAACTTACAAAAACCAAGCCAGGGGTCTAAATCTACACAAAGGATAGTCACCGCTTTATTTATTTATTTATTTATTTATTTATTTATTTATTTATTGAATTTATGGGGGTGACAGTGGTTAGTGAAATTATATAGGTTTCAGGAGTATTTATACTAATAAAAGGGTAATATGCTAATTAGACTGGATAGACCAGACATCTTCCGGACAAAGCCACGTGGCAGGGGCTGAGGCAGACGTGGTTTGGGGCGATCAGGCCAGCAGGGGAGAGCGGTTAGGAGCGATCAGGCAGGCCGAGGGGTTAGGGGTGATCAGGCAGGCAGAGGGGTTAGGGGCAATCAGGCAGGCAAGCAGAGGGGTTAGGGGCAATCAGGCAGGCAAGCAGAGGGGTTAGGGGTGATCAGGCAGGCAGGCAGGTGAGTGGTTAGGAGCCAGTGATCCTGAATTGCAAGAGGGATGTCTAAGTCGGACATCCCCCGAGGGGTCCCGGATTGGAGAGGGTGTAGGTTGGGCTGAGGGATTCCCCCTCTCCCCCCCCCGCCCCTTGTGCACAAATTTCATGCACCAGGCCTCTAGTAGTTCTATAACACATCATCTGTATATTGTAGTATGTGCTCACCTCCCCAAGTCAAGTCTCCTTCCATCACCATTTATCCCCCCAATACCCTCTTCTACCTCCCCCCTGGGAGGCTGTGTGCAAAAGGTGAAGGGATTAAGCAAAACAAAAAAAAATACCAAAAACCCACAGACAACAGTATGGTGATTATCTTTATTGTTTTAAATCGATGAGGTATGTAGTCAACTTAAAAACCAGAATGATAATTTCTTATCCTTACTAACTTCCTTTTTGTCCTGATATATGATAAGTGACCACATCTCTTGAATATTAACACCCTTGGGCAGTCCCTCTACCGTGACTGTGGCAAATTCTTCTCTGAGTGACTGCTCCTCACCAGAGCTGAGCATTCCTGGAAACTCAAAGAGAGAGAGAACATTTTGTTCTTCCATCCTCATGCACTGTCCAGCTTTCCATTTCTATGTGGAGTATGAGTAACACCCTCTGACCTGAGGTCAGATGGAAGAATATTAAACCACGTATACAGTGATTCTGTAGGGAGGTTGAATTATAATACACTTCCTGATATTTAGCTTTGAGTTATAGCATCCATGATTGGGATGCCTTTATTGACTAAGTCCTCATAATTCTTTTTTTTAAAAAAAATTTCTATTTATTTCAGAAAGGAAGGGAGAGGGAGAGAGAGAGAGAAACTTCAATGATGAGAGAATCATCGATTGGCTGCCTTTTGCGTGCCCCCTACTAGGGATCAGGCCTACAACCCGGGCATGTGCCCTTGATCGGAATCAAACCTGGGACCCTTCAGTCCGCAGGCTGACGCTCTATCCACTGAGCCAAACCAGCTAGGGCCTATCCTCATAATTCGTTTTTTCTCTGGAAACTCACCATATTCCCCTCCCACTCCTCTGATCTGCTCAGTTTGTTAGCTGTCATTGAAGGCTCAGAAAGAGCAGTTGAAAGGTATCTGAAGAAAGACACCAGCATACTCTCTTAGGAGAGGGTGAGAGGTGGGTGATCGTATAAGGGTGAGAGAGTGAGGAGAATGGTGGCATTATGTTTTTGTGGCAGCGACAATTAATGCTAGCAGTCATTAAAGGAATCCTGTAACTTTCAAGCATTCTTCCCCTCTATTCCCACTGTGGTCTAGGGGAGAGAAATATCTGCTTTGAAATTGGGATGAGAAAATCGCCTGAGTCACTACACTCCAGAAGAGGAAACGTGTAGCAACTTAGCATTTATACACCAAAAGGCTGATGCAATGACCTTTGCAAATAGCTATTTGCAGATACTCACTGGGTTAGATTTTTTTTCCTTGCTGCACTTTTGGCTTGCAGTTTTTAAATGTTTTCTAGTGTCATCAGAGTTAGAGCTGGTGATGAGATAAGGCTAATTCAACGGGTCATGGGCTTTCATGTGGGGGCTCACTGAAATTACTAGAACTCTGCCCCCAGAGAAGGGAGTCGCTGTCCTGCGACCCGTGTTCCCAACAAGTACCTCTGCTGAAATAACTCTGCTCCTGAGAGGAAGCTTATTTAAAATAATAATTATAAATGGTATCTCTTATTCATTCAGAATGATGATCTTTATGTTCAGCCTTCTCATGCCAAAGTCAATAGTTATTGAATTTCGTGCACCATAACCTACTGAGGGAGATACTCTGAGTGTTGGTAATACTGGAAAGCCTTAAGTGTCCAGGCCCAGGAACCTTGTACACTCAAAGGTAGAAATGTGTGCCTGAGTTCTGCGGGGATTTTATCAGAACCCTTCCTTCCAGCATCTGGACATTTCATCCCTGGCTGCTTTTGGAGGGAGTCAAATCCTGACAGGAGGGTTATCTAGGGAACTACCCAGGAGGAAAATGAAGCCCAGTGTGGAGCAGGCGGCCAGACCCAGGCCCCTGCTGGCAATGCAGGATGTTGCTGTCACATTTGACTGCATACACAAATAGATGCTTGCACTCTTTTTTTCTTCTTGCTTTGTTTTGTTTTGTTTTGTTTTGCCTTTTATTACAGCGTTCGTTTTTGTAAAGCAAAGGAAAAAATCTCTTGGAAGGACTCAAGTTTTCATATCTGCAGAAGGCGTTTCTATAGCTTTTGTCAAATTTAGCTGGTCTGTAAAGTGTCTTTGTTTCTGGTTGACTGTGGTAGAAAGCAAGTCCATAAACTAGTGCAAATACAGGAGAGAATGATTTCTATGGAAAGTGTCCTTGGGTAGGATGTGGTGCCTGGGGCCGATCCCGAGGGGCTTTGTTTCTTGCAGCATGGTGGAAATTCACATTCATATTGCTGCCTCCAGTTCGTTAGCATGCATGGCTAAACAATGGGGCATGCCAGCTGACGTGGCAGCGTTGATTAATGCATTCCTTGAATGTGTTGATTAATGTGTTCCTTCGATGCCTCCTTAAGCCGCCTCTGCACCTGAGGTGTGCGGGATGTGCCTCCTCACCCGCTGCTGCGTCGCTCACACGAGCCCATTTGCACATGGGTCTTCTGTGTGTATATTTTACACCAGTGCCTTTGTAAACAAAACAAACCATAGATCTAGGAGGTTGTTTTTTAAAAAATATATTTTATTGATTTTTTTACAGAGAGGAAGGGAGAGGGAGAGAGAGTTAGAAACATCGATGAGAGAGAAACATCGATCAGCCGCCTCCTGCACACCCCCTACTGGGGATGTGCCCGTAACCAAGGTACATGCCCTTGACCGGAATCGAACCTGAGACCCTTCAGTCCGCAGGCTGACTGAGCCAAATCAGTTAGGGCAGATCTAGGAGGTTTTTTTTACAGAAATATTCTCCTCTCACAAAAGTACTCTACGCTGTAATGTAGAGTGACTCAGTACACTATGAAATTCATAGAAGGGATTATCTTATAGCTAAAGGCATATACCCTTGGTGCCATCTGTCTGTCCTGGGCATGATGCTGCCCTGATTTTCATTTTTGTTATCAAAGTTTTTGTAAACAGAAAAAGCTGAAAATACCTGTGGAGTGCAGTTTTCACTGGAGTGAAACAGGAAGAGAGATGCAGGTGGACTGTCCATTAGACACTTGGTGAACTTGGCATCTTAGCTGGCAGCCCATTCTTCCCAGAGGCAGGGGTTCCCATCAGCCCGGCCAGGATAGTTCTGTCTCCAGTCAGCTTCGTTCAGGGTAGTGACTTTTCTTGCTGTATTATGAATCCCCATTAACCTGCGTATGTTTTCATGTCTTGTTTCCAAAACCTCTCATGTGGACGGGGTTCTGCCTAGCCAATGGTTTCAGAGAAATGAGTGATTGAGAGTTTTTATTTGTTTAGTATCATTTACTTGTTATTTACATAAGAATTCTACTTCTACTTTTTAAACTTTCTGACCCTAGAATTCTCAGCAAGCTGACAAAAATAATGAGAAAGCTATGTTCTAAAATGCTGAGAGACGGCCCAAGCATAGAAGAAGTGATTCAGTAGTGGTGGGGTGATGGTGTTGCCCACTGTGTCTTAGGCTCTAACTGTAACATTTTAGCAGCGGAAACCATCAGTTCTATTCAGAAAAACGTCTTTTAACACTGGGAAAAGCAGAGCAAACAAGTTCCTTCTGAGCAAGAGGGAACTTTTTTTCCTTTTTAAAAAATTATACCAATTTATATTCCCAGTACCAGTCATATCTTTTGTTTTTTAAAGATATTTTTATTGATTTCAGAGAGGAAGAGAGAGGGAGAGAGAGATAGAAACATCAGTGATGAGAGAGAATCACCCATTGGCTGCCTGACGCACGCCCCCCATCATGGATCGAGCCCACAACCCTGGCATGTGCCCCCAACTGGAATCGAACTCAGGACCCTTCAGTCTGCAGGTCGATGCTCTATCCCAGGGGTGGGCAAACTTTTTGACTCGAGGGCCACAATGGGTTCTTAAACTGGACCGGAGGGCCGGAACAAAAGCATGGATGGAGTGTTTGTGTGAACTAATATAAATTCAAAGTAAACATCATTACATAAAAGGGTACGGTCTTTTTTTTTTAGTTTTATTCATTTCAAATGGGCCGGATCTGGCCCGCGGGCCGTAGTTTGTCCACGGCTGCTCTTTCCACTGAGCAAAACCAGCCAGGACCAAGAGGGAACTTTTATATATTAGGGAATTATGAAACTACTACAGGTCTGGTGCACAAAATTCGTGCATGGGTAGGGTCCCTAGGCCTGGCCAGCAATCAGGGCTGATTGGGGCCTTCCTTCGTTCCATGCTGCCCCCGATGGTCAGCACATGTCACAGCGAGCCATCAAACTCCCAGTTTCCCGGTCAAACTCCCAAGGGGACACTTTGCATATTAGCCTTTAATATATATATATAGATTATATAAAGAAGTCACCAATATTTAAGCCATTTAATTATTGTATGAAATTAATGGTGGAGGATGGTATTCTGATCTTTTCAAGAATAAGACTTGAATGAAAATTCCTTATTCCACCTACACTTAGCAATAATAAGACCATTCAAAGGTCTACTTTGGAAATTCATAGACTACATGACTTTTGTTATTTGCTTAAGGACATTGAAACCCATTATTTTTAAATGCTTATGTGTGCCTGTATCACAGGGGATATTAATGGAAAATTAAAAAGTAAAATATTTAATTACTTCCTTGGCATTTGAATACATAAGCATTTTTTGGAACTCGGTATACAGAGTATGTGTTTAAATCATTATAATACATATTTGATGTGAAAGACATATTTGGGAAAATTAAGTTTACTTGATTTTCAGAGGATCTTTCATTACATGATATGTTTAAAAGAGAATTGCACCAAAATGACTATCTAAGTGGGAATTCACATTTGTGATTAGACATGCATTTTCTTGGTTTGCTTGAATTCTACAATAACCGAAGGGGTAAACAAAGAGAAGCAGCGAACGTGATTAATCCGTTTTCCTGCAAAGCTTTTCATACTGTCCTGAATAGAAGGCTTGCTGACAGAAGCTGTTAGCTTGGTGAAGGAAAGGCCCAAGGAACAGGTTATGAAAGGAGAGAATGGAAGGCAGAGAACAATCCACGTGAAGGAGCACAGGGGAAATGGTTTCTGAAAGTTCCTATTTATTTTTTTGTGTCAGTAAGCACAGAGAGCATGTAGTTAATTCAGTTTCCTAAATGGCTTTGTTCCCTAGGGTAACGCCCCC
Organism: Myotis myotis; assembly: GCF_014108235.1. Classification (NCBI taxonomy): domain Eukaryota; kingdom Metazoa; phylum Chordata; class Mammalia; order Chiroptera; family Vespertilionidae; genus Myotis; species Myotis myotis. Next base: position 11,553,565 of record NW_023416315.1, read on the forward strand.
CCCCCCAAAAAAAAAAACCCACAAAGAAAGAATTTGACAAATATAACTGGACAAAACTACCATATTAAAATTATTCAAATGACCTAAAAATATATCTATCAAGTTCCAAGTGTGCTATAAAATATTTCTTCGCTGTGTAACATTTCAGACTTATAGAGAATCTAACTATAAATATGCTTCAATACAAAAAAAAGGTCTTTGAATTGATATGTTGTACAAAATAACTTATTTGACTGGGGTACATTTTCAAAGGCCCTTAAAAAGCTTTCTTGCCATAGAGGAGTGGGGAAAAATAAGTGTGTCTTAGGCAGCCTCTTGCACCATCCTGGGTACTTAGTTCATTCTCTGAACTATTCGTTAAATTGAAATGAATATTGTTATGTACCCAAACCAGAAGTCATCCCTTGGGAAAACCTTCCCACTAATTTTCTCTGGGTCTTTCCATGTGTTGCTGACGGTTGTCAGAGCACCTTCATGGTAAATTAATAGACATTTTCATTTTCCTAAAAACAAAGTTTGAATACTAGGGTGAACATTCCCCAAGTACAGTGATGAAGTAGATTTCAAACATTTACATATAATGGACTTGCTGAACCTGACCAAATTACTTTTATTACTAAAATGTAGCTGCTTTGACCCAGTAAGTGATCCAGTAGACATAGAAAAGGCATGGAAAGAGCTTTATTATAAAGAGTAAACAATTAAAAGACTTTCTTTCATAAGTGTATTCAGTAATCACTGAATGACTTATGGGACCATTGCTCATACTGGAAACTAGACTCTCACTACTTTACTGACAATAAATCAGAGTTTATTCTGGAGTTATTGGGGTCTTATTAATATGAATAAAATACTAACTTATGGGACTTGCATGCACTTCCTATATGGTGACCATCTTCATTAATAAACATTGTTGATGGCTTCTTTCCATATAAGGAACTGTGAAAGGTTCTAACAGTGCACTCTGAATTAAAAGACATGGCTCTTGCCCTTCAGTGACACACTCACTAGCTATAGTATACACATACAGATTGACTGTTCCCATTCTATGGAAGCCTTGGAGTTGATATACTTTGAGTGTATTGCTGTGACTGAAGGGGGAGAAGTTGGAGGTGCTGTGAAGGCAGGTGGGAAAGTGTTGTCTGGGCCAGGAGTTTGGGACAGGTGTGAGATTCTTCCTAAGGATTTTGAATAGAGGAGTCACATAATGAGATCCTGTGAGCTGTATGCAGAATAAATGGATGAAATTGGAAGCCAGAATCCAGCAGTAGGCAAAAGATGATAAGAAGCAAGAGTGCCTGACCCAGGGTCCTACCAGAAGGGCAGAGGAGACAGTTTAAAAATTCAGCGGTTCTCAACCTGTGGGTCGTGACCCCTTTGGGGGGTCGAACGACCCTTTCACAGGGGTCGCCTAAGACCATCCTGCATATCAGATATTTACATTATGATTCATAACAGTAGCAAAATTACAGTTATGAAGTAGCAACAAAAATAATTTTATAGTTGGGGGTCACAACATAAGGAACTGTATTTGAAGGGCCAGAAGTTTGAGAACCACTGGTTTAAATTATATTTCAGTGGACCTATATGCCCATTGAAAATGAAGAATGGGGAAAAGCAAGGCTTGACCTCTGACTAGGTGGATGGATGGCGGTGTTACTGACGAGAATACAAAATGCAGAAGGCTGCTCTTGAGAGGAAGGTAGAAAGGCTGTTATAAATATGTTGAGTCTGAAATGTGTCCGATTGTGAATCTATTGTACTGAGTTTGAATCATGTTTGATCTTGAACCCATTTAGTTCTTGATTGTGAAATGATGTGTGCCCACCGTTGTTTTGAAAAGGTTAATTTGGCTTCCATATTTCATCTTCAATGAAAGCACATTGAAGATGAGGGAAGCAGTTACTACGAGGCCAGCAGAAACTATTACTGTTGTAGATGCATGAGAACTTACATCGCACAACTAGAGAGGCTGTAGGAATGATAAGTGGAGATGCCAGGCATCAAACAAGTTGTAGCTGGAGAACAGAGGCCCCTTACCTTTCCTCATTTTATGTAAATTTAGCTGAGCTTTTGATTGATTATTTCATGAATAGTTGAGCCATCTCTGCCTTAGTTGAGTTCCACCTCTGAAACTCAGAGAACTGAGTTGGCAGCATGATAACTAGTCATCCCAGGTTGTCCTTGGAATTAGTACAGTTTTTTTGAAGTGGGGGCTTTCCCATGGACCACATGTGAGGAGAATTAATGCCATCAATCATCCCAGAGAAGAACTGGCTGTAGAAACCAAAAGGTCAAAAACTCTTATTAACCTAAGGACCTAGAATGTACACAATTTAGACTGAAATGACTTTCTCAAATTGTGATCTAAACAAAGAAATTTTGCCAAGGGCATAGCATTCCCAAGAGTCACTGGGAAAAAATTTTAGAGCAATAACATGGGATAATATGTCATTATTACTAAGCAGACAAATTTGAATCCAATGTAAGAAGAAAGAGCTGCATTGTTTGTTTCTGTTGTTATGTTTGTGGCTATTGTTTTTTTGTCTGGTGGTCACTATTTAGAAAAGATGATCAGAGAGACACATGTTATTTGGCATGTGTCTAACTGATCATGTTTGATGTTAGTACCCAAGGTGGTATTAACATTAAACATTTCCATTTCAATAATTCTTTCAGATTTCTAGGTGAAAGACAGCTTAATCCTAGGGTATGTGCTAAGATGAATCACAAGTCTCAAAAATAGTGTCCTAATGTGATACGTTAGCTGCAGAGGGAATTCATGTGTACTTATGGACAAATTCTGGCATAAAAAATGCCCCAAATAATAATTTTAAGTCATAATTTATATTCAGAAATTTTTCATTTTGAGCTCTTAGGTATTTTATAATCAAAACTCATATCACTGCCCGTTCATCTTCTATGTAATCAATCAAAAGGAAAAGAACTATCGTGTTTTTTTTTTAAGAATAAAAAATTACTTAATTTCCCTTCTACTTCTCATGTACATAAGATAAGCAGAAAAAAAATCTCCACACTTGACCTGGTACTTTTTTCATTTATCCCCGGAAACATGGGATGGAATAAGAAACAGTCATGTGGTTCATGCCAGGGGCACCCAGCTTGCTTCCTTCTGCAGTTAAGTCTTACTGTTACTAATGACCTCCCAAGTGCCTGGTACCAATTCTTCATTAGTTCCTCTTGTCTTAGTAATCATATTGGTGATCCATGTGGACCATGGAGCCTATTTTCTGGAGAACTATCTAATACTTACTTTAATTTATATAAATTTTATTTATGGAAAAGTCCTTCTGGGTTTTTCTTTTTCTTTCCATATTTGACTTGGATTGTTTTGAATCTGGCTGACATATAATATACTTGGGCATCTGTAATGAAATTACATTTATCATCTTTCAATAATTTGCTTCCTGATAAAAGGAGTGGGACTTATTTATTAGAATATATAATAGCACTATTTTTAAATTGTTCAAATTGTGTAGAATTCCTTGTAAATGATATTAAAGATTTCACTACAATTTAAATTCATTTTAATATCAAAATTATCCTTTCTCTTTTTGGTGTTATATATCTGTGCCTTGTATACTTCTTCAGTATAATTAAATGTTTTACCTCTATTTAGAGGTTATAGAGAATCTTGTGTATTTTCCTTTTTTAATTTTATAAAGAATTATTTATAATGAGAATTTATGAATCACTGAAATCTAGCTCTATTGAAATACACATTCAATAAAAGTAAAAATTTTTTCCTGAATAAATGTAAAGTAAAACAATTTATTTTTAAAAGGGTTTTTTTTTGTTGCTGAGTTGATAGTATATTATTTTTATCAAAAGTATTTGAATTAAAAAATATTGTTTTTCATGGTTGAGCTTCTGTTGATGCATAAAACATTTAGTGCCACAAAATCAACACCATAAATTTAATCTTATAATAAATTAGGAAAGAAATTCTAGGTTGTAAAATCAGACCTGATACAAATTTTTCTTGGTCCCTTTATTATTAACATATTTTCTCCTCGTTATATGCCTGCATCAGGGTAGACATTTGCCATTCTTCTTTAGAACTGCTCATTTGACCTGCTCCTGTTTCATAGTTTAGCACAACATAGAGGCAAGTTATTTTTCTCAACTTACCCAGGGATATATTTGACTTATGCTTCTCTGTTTTGTTGGCCTATATGTATGACATGATGGCCTTTTAGAAAATAGATGTTTGTTGTAAAAATAGCACCTGGGATCCTCTAAGGCTATATTCCATAAAGACAAATTAGTTTAATTTCATATAATATATTTTAATGCCTTCCCAATGGTGATGGCCCTTCTTCAATATTTAATAAGGTAAAATTAACACAGTGTAACAATAACAATTGAGAATAATCAAAATATGCCCTAAGCAGTATTTTATTTTTACTATCAGGTTTTTCTTACCATTTTTCATTTTTCTTTTTTTTTTTTTTTAGTCCATGCCTATAAAAAAGTCAACAGAAGTTTTGGAAAGGATTAAATTTTTATATAGACAGTAATACAATAATAGTGGAATTTAATATTCCCAGTAGTAACTGCTCTGAAAGCCATTTTGTTCTATTGTAATAGCAGTCACCCTTTATGAGGCTTACTATGTACTAGACATGTTCTAAGTATGTTTTATCCCATGTTATCCTCACAGTAACCTATTAACATCCTCATTTTATAGATGAAGAAACTGAGATACAGAGTTACATGCATTGCCCATAGACACACAGCTAGTAAGTCATAGAGCAGGGATTCAGACCAAGTCAGTCTAATTCCAGGGCACATATGCTTCACCATCACAGCTCTGCCAGGGCAAGAGATATGCCCACCAGATGCTTAAGTCATTAATAAGGGAAGCTATTGGCTTTGGGAGTTCTGGTCAATGTGCTATGTGTGCATGACAAATAAGGTCTCATGTTGTTACCGTAGGCAGCCCTCAGTCGGAGCAGGGGCCTGGCTGGCCACTTCAGAGGAGTGGGCTTTGGGGGGGCTGTGCAGAGGATGTGGATGTGGATGCACCAGGAGGCAGGGGGTGCCTCAGGACTCCAACCGGCTCTTGTGGATGTGTGGGCACCATGTCCAGTCTCAGCTGCTGCATCCCCAGACTTCCTGATGGCGGGTGCTGCTCCCCCCGCTCCCCACTGCAGTGGACAGGGAGCACCGTGAATCTCCCCCATTGGCCAAGATGGCACACAGGGGAGATTCTTAAACCCAAGGTGCCAAAGGCTAGAAAGATGAATGGATGGGCCGAGGGTGTGGAAAGCTAGGAAGATATGGATAGAAAAAAGCCCACCCCTCCCAATCTCTGTAAGAACCTTGGGCTTGAGCAGGAATGGGGAGCCTTTGAGAAGGGAGTCCACCATGCTCCCAAGTCCTGGCTTTCCTTGGGGCAGGCAGCTGAACCTGCGTTTTTGGTTACAATATGGAAGTCAAAGCTATTACCCTACTGCCCATTCACATAATATAATAAATCCAAAGGCTGTCGAGGTTGTTACCTGCACCTGTGGTTCTAAATATCCATTTCGTGTCTGTGCACATTGCGTGGAATAAAGGGGGGCTACAGAATGAGAAGAAAAACTCTAGGCCAAAAAATGTAATACAGTTAAGAATGCTTGCCTGCTACAAGGTGGTGTGACATCGGTGTTAGCCATTTTTCTTATCCCTTGTGAGGCTGATTATATCTAAAAAAAAAAGTTCTTGGAATTTTAGTGTCAGTGTGATTTGCTCACAGGTATGGCATTTTGTTCACATTCATAGAAATAGTCATAATTAAAGCTTGCTTTTTGTACCTTATCACAATCTTCCCATCTCACCTCTTCCTCCTAGAGAGAGCAGTGGTTCTCAACCTTGGCTGCACATCAGAATCACATGGGAATCTTTGTAAAATCCTGATTTCTGGGGATGAGGTCCAGAAATCAGGGTTTTACCAAGATTCCCAGGTGATTCTGATGTGCAGCCAAGGTTGAGAACCACTGTCCTAGAGCTCTTCCACAGGAACCCAAGGCATGATTTATTCACACAGGATTATCAAAGGAAGCTGGCTGCCTGCTGCTTCTCACCTGATAACTGCTTTAGGAGTGACTTCCTGCTCTTTTCTCTGCCTCCTTTCTATGCTAACCCAGTGTTTGTGTTTTAATCGAAGAATCTGGAAAATAAATGGTCTTGAAGATCTAAAGGAAGGAAAAATTAAATCCTATCATTAAAGTAGTAGGATTCACAGTAGAGGGTTTATCTCTTTGGATGGGGAGCCCTGTCCCACAAATCTCTTAAACCACCACACAGTAAAACTATGTACTCACAAATCCCCCACCTACTTAGATTATAATAATTTCAGTGATGTCTTTTAGACAATGATCATGATTAATATGTACTTTTTTCTTTAAATATGATCATCTATACTAGTAAAAGGGTAATATGCTAATTAGACCTTCCAGACAAAGCCATGGTGGCAGAGCCGAGGCAGAGGCGGTTAGGGGAGATCAGGCTGGCAGAGGGGGGCAGTTGGGGGTGAGCAGCTGGTGGGGGGGGCACTTGGGGGCAAGCAGGCCGGCAGGCAGAGTGGTTAGGGGCAATCAGGCAGGCAGGTAGATGAGCAGTTAGGAGCCAGTGGTCCCGGATTGTGAGAGGGATGTCCGACTGCCGGATCAGACCTGAACCGGCAGTTGGACATCCCCGAAGAGTCCCAGATTGGAGAGGGTGCAGGCCAGGCTGAGGGGCACCCCCCCACTCCTGCATGAATTTTGTGCACCAGGCCACTAGTTAGTAATAATTGCTTTGCAACATGCATTTTATTTAAACTTGTATTTTTTTATGGATGATCTTCTTATCAAGTGTTTTGTTGTGGATATTACTTTTTCCTTATCCTAATTAAGTGTCTACAAAGCCAAAGCCCATATCCTCACTGCCCTGCTGTTTGCCCAGCTCTGCTGTCAGTACATGGGCCTCCTTAATATCCCTTGAACAAGTCAGGCACACTCTCAACCTCAGGGCCTTCACACTATGGTTTCCTCTGTCTCGAACACTCTTCCTGCATATGTTCCAATTGCTTGCCGCCTCTTCTTCATGTCAAATCTCAAATATCACTTTTTTTTGGTGAGCTATTTCCTGATCCTGTGGTAAGTGTGCTTATGCATGTACACACACACACACACACACAAAACAAAACAAAAAAAAACCTTGAAACCCCTACCTCCTTCTCTAGTTCTCTAGTTTTATTTTTTTCTCCATTATACTTATCACCTAAAAAACTATATCATTAACTGTTGTTTTGTTATTCTCTGTCTCCCTTCAGTAGAGTATAAGGCTCATGAGGGCAGGAATGTTTGTCTGTTGTGTTTATTAATGTATCCCAGCACCAGAAATGCTGCCTGGCACACAAAGGGTGCTTAATTTACTCTATGAAGGATCCAATGAATGAATCAACGCAGAGTTATGAAAATTTTAAGTTTCAGCACTTTGTCAGATAATATCATTAGCTTCATAAATTCTACCTCACTTTTGTATAACATTCTGACCTTCCAAGGTTTAGAAATGTCATAATTCAGATCTCAGCTTACTCACAAATTCCACCAGCAGTAGGAAAGGGTACTATGGTTTCCCATTGTTAAATGCGGAGGTAGAGTTGGAAAACAATCAAAAGAAATGTTCCTCTCATTTTTCGGAACAAATGAACAAATCCAGCATTTGTTGTTGAGAGAACAAATGCTCTTCGCAAAGAACTGAAACTGTTCCCGAAATCTTTGAAGTGTGTCATTGATCGTTTAACCAGTAGCTGGAAAAGCAAGTATACCAGGAACAAACATGGGCTTTGTTGGGATGAAAGCTAATCATAAGTTTACAAAGACTGATTGGGCATTTGGTTTGTGACTAATTCCTGGCAGTGACACAGAGGAGGCTCTTAACTGGCCCAGCCAATGTATTTTAAGTAAAGACTCTTGTCTTCAAATAAATTAGATTTTTTGCCTAGCACTCTCAATTAGATTAAAATAGTGCATTGCTCAAGCTATAAATAACATTAAGAATTCTACCAAAGTCACAGCAGTTTCTATGATGGTAGAGGGAAACATATTTATTACTCAGGGATGGGGATTATCATTATTTGTTTCCTAAAGGTTCTTTTTTTTCTTCAATAATTCATTTAACTTGCTGTTACAAAGCCACAATGAATCAGAAAAATGTCCCTAATGGTCTTCCAACTTATGGGTCTGTTTTCTGGCACAAATATTGAGGCCAGCCTGTTTCCTATCAACAATAAAAATCTTTATCAGCCCCAAGGCCTGCCCTTGATGCTGCATTCATGTGGTGATTTCAGGATGCTCGGAGCCCCGCCTGGCCTGCTGGCTGGTACATAAACTTCTGCTAGGGCTTGGTTTCCTTAATTCAATTCTATATTTATTGAGCTGCTACCATTTCAATCATATATCAGACATGGGATTAGCACCAAGTCACCTGTATTCTCTTTCACATGCCAGGGATTTTAAGCTTTAATCCTTGCCAACATGAAACCTCTGAGACCTCATCCACATGTAATGCTTTAGTGGCTCCATATTTCAGCTCTTTCCAGGGAAAGATATCAGGATACTGGCACAGAACTGGCAAGTACAATAGAGAAACTGTCCCAGCTTTAACACTGTATAGAGGCCCATCCTTGTCCACAAGCCATAGGGATACAATGCCAATTGCTTGAAAACCTTTGGTTCTCTGAGTAAGTTGCCTGTTTCTTCTATCCTTCTTAAGACCATAAAGTGTGTGTAAGTGCAGCAGGCAGAAGGGCAGATTTCCATCTGTAACCATGTGGGACTAAGAAGTAGCCTTGGCTTCTTGCAGACAACCTCTGGGATCTCTGCACTAGCCCAGGTGCACTCCTTCAGCAGGTTCAGTGGAGTTCTTTCCAAATAAAGTCACATGTGGAATCGCAGTACATATAACACAGAGAAGAGCTGAGCTGTTCTGTAGCCCCTCCTGTTAAGCCTTTCCTCCGTGCCCTGAAGAGGCTCTGCCGATGACACTGGCTCTGGCGTAGGGTACTGACCACAGAGGTACTTTGGTAGTTGTCACAAATGCTATTGTCCATCCACAGAAACAGGGCCAGTTTAGTGTTGTTTTCAAGTGTACAGACTCAGGAGTCAGACAACCTAATTAGACAACATGAGTCCTGGCTTTGCCAATAATAAGTAAGGAACATGGAGAAGTAACTTGACCACTATGGGCCTCACTTTCCTCATCTGTGAAATGGGAAAATGTTTGGTTTTGAAGAGGTGGAGAAGAGTTAACATAAGCAAAGGACGTAGTACAGAGTAAGCCCTTAGTAAAAAGTAGTAGTTGTGGTAAAAATAAACAAAACTCAATCCCAAATGATATGGAATGCTTCAATTTTAGGGGAGAAAAAATAAGCTCAGTAGCTTTAATAAGGGCTGAAAAAATTTGACACTCTAGCAATCATTTAATCACTATTTCCCACTCTTAATCCATGTTATAATGAATAGTTCTATCTCAAATTATATATATGTAGTAATTGTGCTCCTTTTTGCTGTAAACAAAAAGTTTCTGATGTATGGTGATGCAAATGTGGATTTAAGGGATGCTAATATTATAATGAGCCAGAAATTAATGAACAGGAAACTGAACAAGAATGGGGCAGACAACTTGGCACCAGAGATGGCTTCAGGGCAGGAAGTAAAAACCAAGCATGTCCAGGAAGGGGGAGCGATTTGGAAGACCATAGGGGTGAGCTGGATGAGGGGCTGCGTCTGGCCTGGCTTTGGACAGATTTGACTGCCTGCTGTAGGGAAAACACAAGTGCAAGTCCCACTCCTTGCACCAAGCAAATAGAGTTTGTGATGAAGTGCCCATGTACTTTCCCATCGCACATATAGTCTGCATGCCATTTACTTCAGCCCTTGAATATATCTACTGTGTCTCATTTACTCTTGGCTCAAATGTATTAGTTCTATTACACAGACAGCTTATAGATTTCTTCAGGGCAGGGACAATGTCTTCTGCTTTATATATTTTCAACAATATATTTTCTTGATTTCAGAGAGGAAGGGAGAGGGAAAGAGAACTAAAAAAACATCAATGATGAAAGAGAATCATTGATCTGCTGCCTCCTTCATGCCACTTACCAGGGATCAAGACCACAACTCAGGCATGTGCCCTGACCAGGAATGGAACCGTGACCTCCTGGTTCATAGATCGATGCTCAACCACTGAGCAACACCAGCCAGGCGTCTTTTGCTTTGTAGACCTCTTCCAAAGCGTTTCCACATAGCAGGTATATTTGTATAAGGCAAGGTATAGGAAAAAACAAAAGACATTTTAGGTGTTTAGAAAGGCTGGAGCTCCAAAAAATTAGAGAGAGTGGAGGAGGAGGGAGAGGGGTGTTGGAGGAGCAAAAAGGAAGAAGAGGTGATACCTATATCAGAAGCAACTAATGTCCCTGAGCTGGAACCAGTGAACTTGCTTTAGCTGTTACAAGTGGGTTGGAGACACATGCATTTGACTGTGGATCTGCTCAGGAGGTGCTGTGTCAAACAGGGTTGGGACCAATAAAACATTGCTGGTCCTTCCTGGGCTGCTGGGGTCAAGAATCACACCAGCCCCACTGCTACTGTAGCAACTACCATCACCTGAGTCAGAACCAAAAATCTTGTCTTTACCCTTCTTTCATGTTGCCCACCAGTACCTCCAGTTAGCAGAACCAAATGGAAAGACAATAGGGGAAAAGAGTGTGGAAATTTAATTTGCAAACTCCTAGCTGCAGTAGTACAAAGTATAGTGGGACAAGTATGGAACTGAAAGACAACAGACACATAACTATAGTGGAAAGAGCATTCTATTTAAAATCAGAAGACCTGAAACCAAGCCCATATGTAACACTTAGTAATCATGTGATCCTGTACAAATTACCCGACCTCACTGAGCCTCAGCTTTCTTGCTAGTAAAATGAGGATAATAATGATACTACCCCAAAGAGTTGTTTGGATGACTAAATGAGATAATGCATATGGAAATCATTTAGAAATGAGTATTAGTTACATCACATGGACCTGTTATGAGATAATCATAAGGACTTTTTTTTCCTGCCCATCTTGCATGCACTTAGCCTTTCTTTATGATACAGGAGAACATTACTAAATTGGAGGAGATGTGAGATCAGTGGTATTTGTCAGTTTAGCAGATTAGAAATTTTTTTTTAACAATTCTCTTTTGATGGGTCACATCCCAAGATAAGCAGCTGAGCCCTCTTAGCAGGAAGGAAGGGCGGCTAGCCTTGGGTTACACAAATGAACTTATTAAGGGGATTTATAAAGCCATCTAGTTAATCAGAAAGGAGGAGAGTGAAAAGAGCCTTTCTTAGCTAAGCCATGTCTGCCCGCTGGACAATTAGAAGCACAGTTTTCATTATACTGTTGTAGTCCTCGGTTGGGGTCAGGCATATGAGCTAGGATACAGCTGGTGGTGCATGCAGCAAGGCTGTTAATTAATCACAAGGGGGTGGAAACCGAGGATGAGGCGTTCACACCCTTTGATTTCCAATGGCCCCTGTTCCACTGCATTGACCCTCGTTTCCTAAGTTGACCTCTGTTAGATTTCTATGAACTGTGGCATGTTAGGTCCTCATTTACAAGTTGCCAGTGGAGTTGTTTAGGCAAACCATCGACTTTGGCCTTGATTGGATGAAGATTAGGTTTTGTTTGTTTTTTAGATAGTCTAGACTAGAGTAAAATGCTGGTTTAACCAGTGTGGCAGATTTGGCAGATTTAGCTATTGCTGTGTTTTTACATGAGTAGTAATAACAGCTAATTCTTTCCTGATGCTTTTTCTGTGTCAGACGCCATTCTAAGCACTACTAAAAATTCACTGAACCTTCATAATATCCCTCTGAGGTAGGAACTGTGATCCCCGTTTTTACACATGAGGAAATTGAGGCACAGAGATCTTACTCAACTTATGTAAGACAGTTAGTAAGTGGGGGAATAGGCTTTGAACCCAGGCCAGGCTGGCTCCAGTGTGTGTTCTTGACCCGTAGGAAACACTGTCTCTCAAAAATGGAAGCTTCTTTTACGTCTCTTCTTGTTTGGTGATTGTTCAATTAATTAGACGTGGCACATTTAACACCAGAAACTTCTGTAGATAGAACATACTCCTGAGTTAGCAATCAAGTCCCTGGAGGACATTGTTTCAGCATTTTGTGATTGTCCTTTCAGACTTTGATGTTACATATCTCAATACTCTAACTTACTGAGAATTAAAGTTTCTAAACAGGTTCTTTACAAGTAAAGAAATGTATTGCATAAAAGCACCAGAACCAGCATCTGAGGCCAAGGGAAATGTGGACATGAGTTCTTCAGATAAGGAACCAGTTTCAAGGAGACACATAGCTACTTAGAAGCAGCACAGAGTCAGGCAGCAGCTGGCCATGGCTGTATTTACTTATCCTGGAGCCACATAGCACTTTTATATGAGTTGCTACTACTTCAAAATTAGTTAATTTCATTATCAATGTGAATGTCTGGTTTAAAAAGAAAAAATGTGGTCTGGCAACACTGGGTTTTTATTTCACTGACCACAGTCAGCTTGAGCTGAGTAGCGACAGGCCCTTACCTGCCCAGTAAGCAAGGCTTGAGTCTTCATTCCTCCACTATGCACATTCATTCTTTAATTTTTTTTAATATATTTTTTATTGATTAAGATATTACATATGTGTCCTTGTCCCCATGTTACCCTCTACCCCCCCCCCCGCTCATGCGCTCACAAACTCCCCCCCCCCCCCCCATTGTCCGTGTCCATTGGTTAGGCCTATATGCCTGCATGTAAGTCCTTTGGTTGATCTTTCCCCCTTACCCCCACCCTCCCCTACCCTCCCTCCAAAGCCCGACAGTCCAATCAATGCCTCTCTGTCTCTGGATCAGTCCTTGTTCATCAGCTTATGTTGTTCATTATATTCCACAAATGAGTGAGATCATGTGGTATTTATCCGCTCTCCAGTTCCATCCATGCTGTGGCAAATGGTAAGAGTTCCTTTTTCTTCTTCCTCTTCTTAAAGAATACCTTTCAGCATTTCATATAATGCTGGTTTGGTGGTGATGAACTCCTTTAGCTTTTTCTTATCCGTGAAGCTCTTTATCTGACCTTCTATTCTGAATGATAGCTTTGCTGGATAAAGTAATCTTGGTTGCAGGTTCTTGCTATTCATCACTTTGAATATTTCTTGCCACTCTCTTCTGGCCTGCGTGGTTTCTGTTGAGAAATCAGCTGACAGTCATATGGGTACTCCCTTGTAGGTAACTGTGTTTCTTTCTCTTGCTGCCTTTAAGATTCTCTCTTTGTCTTTTGCTCTTGGCATTTTAATTATGATGTGTCTTGGTGTGGTCCTCTTTGGATTCCTTTTGTTTGGGGTTCTCTGCGCTTCCTGGACTTGTAAGTCTATTTCTTTCACCAGGTGGGGGAAGTTTTCTGTCATTATTTCTTCAAATAGGTTTTCAATATCTTGCCCTCTCTCTTCTTCTGGTACCCCTATAATTCTGATGTTGGTACGCTTGAAGTTGTCCCAGAGGTTCCTTACACTATCTTCATATTTTTGGAATCTCTTTTCTTTTTTCTTTTTCGGTTGGGTATTTTTTGTTTCTTTGTATTTCAAATCTTTGACTTGATTCTTGGGATCCTCTTGTCTGCTGTTGGATCTCTGTAAATTATTCTTTATTTCAGTCAGTGTATGCTTAATTTCTAGTTGGTCCTTTTTCATGTCCTCCAGGGTCTCACTATACTTATTGAGGGACTCATTAAATTTATCGGCGGTTTCCATAAAATTCTTGAAAAACCTTATAAACGTGGCCTTGAACTCTGGCCTTGAAACGTGGCCAGTCATTTGCTTTCCTCCATTTCTGCCATTTGTGACCTGTTTCTTTGTCTCTGCATTTTGGCTGCTTCCCTGTGTTGATAGAGTGGCTTTGTGTGCTAGGTGTCCTGTAGGGCCCAGTGGCTCAGCCTCCCCAGTTACCTGAGGTAGCTATGCCCTGGTTGTTGTAGGATCACTGGTAGGAATTGACCTCCAGGCCAATTGGCAGTGAGAATCATCTGTGTCTGCAGTGGGAGAACTTCTGTGCTGGAGACACCCTTCTGGGGCAAGACTTGCTTCAGTGGGGCTTTGGTGCTCATTGAGTCTGCGCCCTGAGTGTGTCCCTTATGGATCTGAGGAGTTGTGATCTGGATGGTCTCCCTCTGACCACTGGGTACAGTGGCTCTTGGATCTAAGGAGGTGCTAATTTAGCCTCTGCCTGAGGTTACACAGCAGGAACTATGAAGAGAACTGCAGATTCTCCTTCCTTTTTTGGCCCTGATGAGGCTCAGCTGTGAAGCACTGCAAGCCGCTGTGGGGCCTTGGGCCTTCTCTTGGAAGTTCTGGGTCTGTCTGGCCAGGCTGCAGTTAGGTAATTACAGATTGCAAAGGGCCGGGGCATTCATATGCAAAAGCCTCTGCCGCAGCCTGGGTGGGGTGGGGTCTCAAGGAATCAAAGGGCGGAGCAAGCAGCTATGGCGGAGCCTCAGCCCTGCCCTAAGGAGTCGCGAGTCTCAGTGTCCCGGTAACGGCTGCAAGCACCTCTGAGGGAAAGCCGCCCTCAAGTTCGCCTGCTGCCAAACAGTCCAGTTTCTCCCCGTATGAGTCCTGGGTCCCCAGAGACTGCCCGGAACCGGAGTTCAGAGCCGTCGGGAGCTTGTGACTCCCTCCGGGTTCAAAATGATAGCCGCGTCCTCAGGTGCCAGCCCTTTTCCGGGCGCGTGAGCCCCCGTACCTCTGCACTTTACTTCCGCAGCTCCTCTGGCTCTCAGTGTGCTTTTCTTTCCTTCTAGTTGTAGAATTTACACTCAGCCATCCTTCCTGTAGTTCTGGATGATGTCCGTTTTGTGTTTTTGACGTATTTCAATTGTTGTGGGAGGCAGCAATTTCCCCGTGTTTATCTATGCCGCCATCTTAGTTTCTCTCCTCATTCTTTAATTTTAACTGCTTGGCACCCCATAAGCATTTTAGTTTGAGACCACTAGTTTGGGACAAAGACCTCCTGATACCAATAAAGTCTTTTTACACCACCACATAGTTATTTCTGTAAATGATGGCTATTTATAATTCAGATACTTAAAAAATGTTTTAGTTTAAGATTATAGTCAGCATTCAACTTCTCTTATGGGGTGATAAAGTTGTGTCTTTTCTCTCCTTCCCTTTTCTCCCCTTCTTCCCTTTCCCTCCCCTCTCCAAGAATCTGTAGGGGTATAGTACTTTTAGGCAAGATCAAAAGAAACATTTACATGCAATAAATATTTACATATACATTTTAAAACTGGTGACGCACCAAAGAAGATATATAGATAGTGAATAAATATATGAAAAGATGCTTTAAAACATGTCATCAGGAAAATGAAAATGAAAGCAACAAGGATTGTATGGAATTACAAAACAGCCCGATAGCCAAACCAACCTTGAGAAGAAGGAACAAAGCTGGAGTATTCATGCTCCTTGATTTCATACTATATTACAAAGCTTTAGTAGTCAAAATAGTATGGTATTGGTATAAAAATAGTCACATAATAATGGAACAGAATAAAGAATCCAGGAATATGTGGTCAATTAACATACAACAAAGGAACCAAGAATATACGATGGGGAAAAGACAACGTTTCAATAAATGGTGGTGTGAAAACTGGACAACATGCAGAAGCGTGAAACTGGACTAGTACTTAAACCATACACACAAATTAACTCAAAATGGATGAAAGACTTGAATGTAAGACCTAAAACCATAAAACTCCTATAAGAAAACATAGGTGTTAAGTTATGGATTTGACACTGAAAGCAAAGGCAACAAAAGCAAAAATACACAAATGGACTACATCAAACTAGAAAGCTTCTGCACAGCAAAGGAAACCATCAAGAAAAATGAGAAGAAAACCTACATAACGGGAGAAAGTATTTGCAAATAATATATCTGATAAGGGGTTAATATCCAAAGCATAGAAAGAACTCATACTATTTGCCCTGGCTGGGTGGCTCAGTTGGTTGCAGAGTTGTCCCATGCACTGAAAAGTTGTGGATTCGATTCCCGGTCAAGGCATATACCTACGTTGTGAGTTTGATCTCCAGGTCAAGATGCATATGGGAGGCAACTGATGTCTGTCTGTCTCTCTCTCTCCTTCTCCCCCTTTTCTGTCTCTAAAAACTAATAAAAAAAATATCCTCAGGTGAGGATTTTTTAAAAATCTCATACAATTCAATAGCAAAAGCCTCTCAAACAATTCAAATAAAGTTCTTAAAAAAAATTTTTAAACCAAAACACGGGTGATGCTGTCATTAGTCTTTATGACCCATATTTAGCTGTCAAGAAAGACACATTTGAGAGAACAAACAATTGGGAATCGACTTGTCTTTCTCTATATTGTTATGACAGTCATTAAATTGTATTAATTTCTCGTTTTCTAATTATGTATCATCAGGTTTTATGACCTCTAAGTATTTGCTTGCTATCTGGCTATTTTTAATTCAAAAAGAAATTGCATAATGAAACTAATTATATTTTCCATTGAGATAATGCATTTTTAATTACTCAGAAGGGAGTCAAATTAAGTAGTATTTACCCAAAGTAAATGCGGGAGATAATAAAATATCTTGGCATGTTTAATTCAAAACAGTCCCATATACAGATTAATTTGGTGTTGGATTAGAGGTACCTGGAGGAAGAGGTTGCCCAGAAACACAGCTCTTTTCTTTTGATCTTCTATATTTTATCTGCCAACAGTTAAACGAATAGATTCTGGATTTGCCAGTTTCTTTTCCTGTGGAACCACTGGAAATGTGACTAATCCCGGGTGGTTTTGTTCCTGCTCATGTCCAGATTGGTCTCTGAAAGTGACTAGATGTGAGCACTGTAACTCCAGCTTTGTAATGCCGTTTATCTGGCGACAGAAGCCCTATTGCAGTAGTTAACTGTCTTTTTTTTACATTTGCCATGGTCCAGTGGTGTTGCAGAGCTCTGTGGCTTCAGTAGCTAGTTGATGACAATCAGCAGATTCTAAAGCCTTTACAGAACTCTGAAAGAATAGACACTGATAGTGTGCAAAGCTGAAATGAGGAAAGGAATAATGGACATTCAAATGTTGAAGCTTCCAGAAACTTGATTACAGTTCATTTTCTTTGATTAGCTTTTCAGGTTTTGACTTTAATTTTTCATTGTTTAACTTCTGTAAAATGACATTGAGAAAAACATTGCCACATGAAATCTGTCAGAAATGTTTAGACAGTTGTAACCACAAAGAGTGAGCTGCCTGCTTTGTTCTGTACTGTGGCCCTGTTCTGTCCTACCCTGGGAGTTGCTGATTCAAATTTTTAAGGGTGTAAATGATTCCTTTTTGAATGCTTGAGGGAAATGGCGTTTAGCTTTTGTGTGAGATAGGAATGGTGTTCAGCTGACAGAAACTTGAAAAAGAGTGAGTTAAATGAAGTAATAATCTTTTTACTCAGGACAAAGAAGTCTAGCATTTCGAGGCTCAGAAAAACATGGTGCTCCACAGATTATGATCAAGACACAAGCCCCTTCTTGCTTCTGCTCTTCCGTCCTTGTCCTCATTCTTTGAATTTGACGGCTGTGAATGCCCACATTTCCCGCAGCAAGAGAGGGCAGGGCAAAGAGGATGAACGCCTCATGACAGTATTATTTTTCCACCTGACAAATTTATTGGATTTAGGACTGAATGTTGACCTTTGAGACTCTGCGATGAAATGGAGCCTTCAGAATCCGATGAGACTAATGTTTAAGCCTGTCTATGATCTAAAAATGTCTAAGTTCATGTTTAGTGGCCCCATAGGTTTGCCCCAAGGAAAGCTGGGACCCCCTATTATTAGTTTGATTATAGAGGTTGTCATGCTTTAGTGTGTATCAAAATCACCTGAAGGATTTAATGTCATACAGATTCTAATCCCTCTTCTACGGTTTCTGATTCAGAATTTGACTTTCTAACAAGCTTCCAGGCGATACTGATGCCAGTGGTCTGGAGACCACATTTTGAGAACCACTGAGTTAGAAGACTTCTGTCTACAGCAAGTCAAAATTCCTGCAAGTGAGGAACTCCCAGATAAGGCTCTGAAGCCTTGATGTCTGTTGATTCAATTTAATTCAACAACCATTTCTTGGTGTACCTGGCCCTGACAGACACTGCTAGTCATGAGAAGAGAAACAAAGATGAGGTGTCCAAAGATTTAAAAAGCTTACAAACATATGTCAAGTACCTGCATAACTACTGAGAGGCAGAGAATCTGTACTTTTTCTGTTTATACTGTTGGCAGTGTATGTAAGATTTTTAATGGAATGCCAAGTGTCTTTGATCATACTATTCCAATTATTCCAATGATTTGTCTGCATTTTTATTTAAAACAGGGAGTGATGTCCTGTGATCACCCTGAGCCCTAGATAACTTTTGTTTTGGGAAATCCCAGCCCAGTTCACTGCATGTGCTATTCCAAACAGGCCTGTCTTCACTACCCTTTATCATTTCTCCCTAAAATGGAAATGGAGAAGAGCCAATCCTATATAATAAAACCCTAATATACAAATTGATTGAATGGTGGAATGGCTGGTTGCTATGAACTGACCACCAGGGAGCAGATGCTCAACATAGGAGCTGCCTGGTGGTCAGTGTGCTCCCACAGGGGGAGCGCCACTCAGCCAGAAGCTGGGCTCACAGCTGGTGAGTGCAGTGGCGGTGGCGGGAGCCTCTGCAGCAGCACTAAGGAGCAGTGAGCCGGGCGGTAGGAAGCAGCAAGCAGGCGGGCAGTAAGGAATAAGGGGTCCCGGACTGCGAGAGAGCACAGGCCAGGCTGAGCGGACCCCCTCACCCCCGTGCACGAATTTCGTGCACCAGGCCTCTAGTGTAAGTAATAACAGAGAGTCAAGGTCTAAATAAACTTTGGCTGAAGAAATAACTCATATCTCTTCCTGCAGAAGGTAAATTACACCTGCAACCAAAGATAAAAATAAGCAACTTCAGTAGTGATAGCCCATATAGTTAGTTATATGGTTTCTTTCTAGTGAGGGAAACACCTTCTCAACTGTTATTCTTCATCTACGTACTAGTATGTACTTCCTCCTCCCCTCCCTGGTCCCTGCGGATTGCTGAGAAGCATGTAGAGAGTGGAGGTCGTGGTGGGGAAAGATTCTAATGTAATTTAAAGTGTCTACCAACCTGAGGAAGGATTCATGTCTCCAATAAAACAAAACTGTTAAGCAAAGATAGGGAATGTGTGAATCCATGTAAAGTGAGTAATACCCACTTCACAGGATTTGGGAGGATGAAATAAAATAAGGTACATAAAGCACTGAGAAGAATGTTTGATGATATTAATCACTCAATAAATACTTTCTCTTCCACCTCCAATCTTTCCTTTTTCCCCTCTTCCTCCTCCTGTCTTCTTCGTCTTTTCTCCTTTTTCCTCCCTTCTCCTCCTTTCTCCTCCTCCTCCTTCTTTTTCCTGGACTGGCTTCCTCGTCCTCTTATTTCCATTGCTTGATTTGTCTCAGTGAGGACTTCCCTGCTCAAAGAATCTTCTCATTGAATTTATATCATCATTTCCTTTTTAAAAAAATATTTCTATTGATTTCAAAGAGGAAGGGAGAGGAAGAGAGAGAGAGAGAAAAACAAAACATCAATGACGAGAGAGAATCGTTGAATGGCTGCCTCCTGCAGGGCCCACACTGGGGATCAAGCCCCCATCCTGGGCATGTGCCCTGACCTGGAATCGAACCATGACCTCCTGATTCATAGGCCGATGCTCAACCACTGAGCCATGCTGTCTGGGCTCTATCATCATGTTCACCTGTGAGGTTGACTTTGATTTCTGAAATGGTCAAATGTCATTTACAAACAACACTATGGATA
This sequence comes from Myotis myotis, assembly GCF_014108235.1. Lineage (NCBI taxonomy): Eukaryota > Metazoa > Chordata > Mammalia > Chiroptera > Vespertilionidae > Myotis > Myotis myotis. Next base: position 11,573,518 of record NW_023416315.1, read on the forward strand.
AGGCTGGTGAGCATTTGCTGAGCAATGGTCTACAAACTACTGCCACTGCAAATTCGGCCCTCTATCTGTTTTGTATTGCCTGTGAGTTACACATGATTTTTACATTTTTGAATATTGGAAAAAATCAGACTCTCAGGACAGAGAGTTGGAGTGAACTGGATCTGAGTGCAAACAAGGCATTCTGGGACAATTCTATGGCCAAGCTTGGTGGAAACCCTTCTTCTCTTATTTCCTAAAAAAAAGAAAAGAAAGAAAAAAAAATCAGAAGACTATTTCATAGCATATGAAATTCAAATTTCATTGTCCGTAAAGTTTTATTGAAACCCTACTATGAAAAACAGACTACTTTTACACAATGATGCCAGAGTTGAGTTATTGCATCAGAGAATATATGGCAGCCGTGGGCAAACTACGGATCCGGCCCATTTGAAATGAATAAAACTAAAAAAAAAAAGACCGTATACCCTTTTATGTAATGATGTTTACTTTGAATTTATATTAGTTCACACAAACACTCCATCCATGCTTTTGTTCCGGCCCTCCGGTCCAGTTTAAGAACCCATTGTGGCCCTCGAGTCAAAAAGTTTGCCCACCCCTGGTATATGGCCACAAAGCCTAAAATATTTATTATCTGACCCTTAACAGAAAAAGTTTGGCGATTCGTTCTAAAGGAACGGGACAGGTCTGAATTTTAATTTGGTGCTGAAACCAGTTCTGAAAGGGGAGCTTCGTGGTAAGAGCGGCTGCCACAGGGTTAGAGTGAGGATTAAGCTTCTTGGGTGACTATGTGGAAGAGAGCATTCAAGGAGATAGATGGTGGAGTTTCTGATAGAATTGCCTGCACAGAGACAAAGATCCATCTCTCTGCTCTTATTCTGTTAACTCTGACAGAATTCATTGAATGATAAGCATATACAAAGCAGTTCTGTTACTAGCTCCTCCGTGTTTTAGACCATTTTATCTATGAAGCAATCAGGGCACTAGTCTGGGGGAGACCAGTATAGTAGGGCCTCACGGAAACAATCCCTAGGAATGGTTTGGATCTGCATTTCAGAAGATATCCAATGACAATGTAAATCCCTCCCTTTCTCCCAATTAGTTTGTTATCCTTGGGAAATCCATTGTTTCCTTGAGCAAGCTGGGAATTCTATTGTATCTCTTTAGGTCAGGAGAAGGACTGACCAGATCAAATAACCACCTTGAAACCCATTGTAAAGGTTTTTTTAGAAACAGATTGAAATTAATCACATATTCCTTGATAGTACCCCAGATGGAGCCAGTACTTGCATTTGTGAACAAATGTGTATTGTTTTTGTTTTCAGTTAAATGCAAACAGCTATTCCTGGGAGGGTTAGTGGTATAGTGTTTTACTCTAAAGAAATGGAACTGGGTGAATAGGAACGGGTGGGAGGTAGTCTTTTTCCTACAGCCATGTCGAAGACACGATGTGATATGGTCTCCAATGCCTGAGACTGAGAGAGAAGACAGAGGAATAAAGCCTTAGGTGGACTTAAAGCTCAGGTGGTTGAACTAGACAAGCCAGTGAATTTAATAAGTTAATGAATGCCATCTGTCAATTGCATTGGTGCTCCTGCCTTTTCATAGAGGCATCCATTCCTCACTTCTCTCCAAGTCTCATCCCAGCCTATTGTTCACGTTGCTGCTTGAGTCATTCAGTGAGTAGATGAATGAGCCCTTCTCCCACACAACTCTGATTAGCGAGTCACTCATTCAGTGGAGTGCTAATTATGTGCCAGGCATAGTGCTAAGTGCATGGGACACAAAGCAGAACAAGAAGTGTTTCCTGCTCTCCCCAGTGAGGCTCTCACAGGCTCCCAGCGGAGACAGACTTGTAAACAAGTGTAGTGAAGTGGAGTGGGCTCCTAGTAGATGTCTGTGGGAGGAAACATCTCGCCTTGGGGACAGACAAGTAAACTAACAGTTACAGCTCAGTATGAACCACAAGTTGGGCAGAGATGAACATCTGACTCAGAGCAAGAATCTCCAAAGATTTCCAGGGACCTGGCCTGGTGACTCAGTTGGTTGGAGCATTGTCCTGTACACCAAAAAGGTTGTTCCATTTCTGGTCAGGTCACATACATAGCTTGTGGGTTCAATCCCCAGTTGAGTCAGGTACAGGAGGCAAACAATTGATGTTTCTCTCTCTCTCTCTTCTCTATTCCCCTTCCCCTCTTCTTTCTCTAAAAAATCAATAAAGATATCCGGGGGTGAGGATTTTAAAGAACACAAAGATTTCCCAGGGTGAGAATTTTAAAGAACACAAAGATTTGCAGGGAGAGGATTGAGACTCGAGGAATGAGAAGGGAAGAGTGTGAGGCAGGCGGGAAAAACCACATTTAGGAAGGAGAAGCCATATTTATGAAGGCATACCGATTTGAAACAACTGCAGGCAGGTTGAAATGGCTAGAACTGCAGTGTGTATGGGAGGGAATCGCATTAGAAGTGGGCAAGTGTCAAATCATAAGGGGCCGATGTGCCAGGTAGGCAGTCTGAACACTAACCTTGGAATCCTGGGGACCCGAGTAGGAGTCATGTGATCAGGATTTTGTAACGATGCGTTGGAAGCCATGCGGAGAATAGAGTAGGATGTATTGATGCTGGAAGCTGGAAGCCTAGTGAGCATGATTAGTGTATTTAGAGAGGATGAAACAGAGATTGAGGAGAAAGACTCAACTAAACAACATGACTTCTTAAAGTGGGGGAGAAGGAGAACGAGGAGTAGCTGGCATATAGGTTCCAGCTTGAAGTCCAAGCACACAAAAGTTGTTTAAACACTGTACTATTATTGTATGAGAAATTTATACAGGATAGCGTAGGATTCAGGGACAATAATTTTTTAAGAAATGCGATAGAAATTTGGGAATGAATGATATATAGGATGAGTGGAGGAAGAAATGTCTAAAGGGGCCGGGAAAAGGACATCAGAGAGGTAGAAAATGAAGGACATTGTGGATCCTGAGGGAAAAGAGTGCATGCAGGCGGCCAGCAAGTGGACAACAGTGCCACACACTGCAGGAAGCTCTAGTAAGACCACAGCAGAGATTGTCATTCACACCCCAAGAACCTCAGACTTAGACATACAGGATTATCCCAGCAGTGCTTCAACCTTCTCTTCTGGGTGTATCACCTTTTACTTCTTTTCGCTTCTGCCAAATTGAACTGCCAAATTCTGTTTCCTGGGTGTGTTCGTCCATTAACATCTCCTGCTTTTTTTAAAAAAAGGAAAGAGCAGGATATGTTCATTGATTTAGAGAGAGAGAGAGAGAGAGAGGGAAAGAGAGAGAGAGAGAGAGAGAGAGAGAGAGAGAGAGAGAGAGAGAATGGAGAAACATCGTTTGGTGGCCTCCCTGACACACCTGCTTCAATTCTAGCAAGCCTGCTTCAATCAGCTGTAGTTTAATAGCATCATTTTCGGCCAATGAGCAAGAACTTCAAAAATAATTTCCCTCTTATGTTCTATTGTTTCTTGAAGAGTTTTACTAGCTCTTCAGCAGTGTTTGTACTGGTAAACTGTTCTTTACTGGACTCAAAGTTCTGCTAAATTGCCAAGTGCATCGAGACACATTTCTGTAAGAGCTGCATTTTGGCAGTGGATGCCCAGTAATTTCACGAAGGTGAAATTATCAGCGCCCATACTGACAAGCTGAGCTCGGAAAGAATTGTTCTCATGGCTGTAGTTCTTCAGCATGCCACAGAAGACAGTCAAGAGCTTCTCATAGGTGGGATCGGTTACACTGCACAGTGGCCTTAGATGGCCAGTTACAATCTGCACCACCTGCTGGGTCAGCTGCACCTCTGCCCTCATGGCTATCCTATACTTCCTAGAGCAGTGATGGCGAACCTCTGACACGTGTGTCAGAGGTGACACGCGAACTCATTTTTTTGGTTGATTTTTTCTTTGTTAAATGGCATTTAAATATATAAAATAAATATCAAAAATATAAGTCTTTGTGTTACTATGGTTGCAAATATCAAAAAAATTCTATATGTGGCACGGCACCAGAGTTAAGTTAGGGTTTTTCAAAATGCTGACACGCCGAGCTCAAAAGGTTCGCCATCACTGTCCTAGAGCCCTGCCCTTTGAAGCAGCACTTCGTGGTCTTTGCTGTTTAGTAGCCAGCCACACCAGTGGCGAAATCAGTCCAGCACCCACACATGGAATTTGTATAAATTCACTTTTGGCTACTTCTGCTATGGTGTTAGCTACTTTGGCTGAACAGGAAGACTGTGGAATCGACAACCTTGCAAACAGTTGAAGTATTCCACTTCCTTGGATTTTTTCACTTGTCTCCATGTTACTCTGAGCCAGGGCTTGAAGCAGACAATCCAAGCATCCTTCTAAACTACCTTCAGTTCTGTCAACAGTTGTCATTTTCATCTGCTTCAGGTATCACTAAGATTATCCATGCTCCTCCTGAGGGTGAGCAGCTGGCAGGACGGGCGAAGGTCTCTGGTGCAGCCAGGGAAGGACCTACCAGGGAGGGGTGGAGCGCCTGGGAGAAGCAGCCCCTGAAGCTGCAAGCAGCCAAACCAGGGCTGAGAGGAGCGGCAGGGGGGCAGGGGCACGGGTGGGCGGGTGCAGCACCGAGGCAGCCTGAGAAGCACCCTCCCCCACCGCCCCCCAGGGAGCTTTAAAACAGCTACACTGGGGTAAGATCAACCAAAGGACTTGTATGCATGCATATAAGCCTAACCAATGGACACAAACACTAGGGGGTGAGGGCATGTGTGGGGGGTGGGTGGGCAGGGAGGAGGGGGAGGTCAATGGGGAGAAAAGGAAACATATGTACTACTATTTGTAATACTTTAAACAATAATAACAATAAAATAAAACCGGTACAATGATGCCTAGGTTCCACCCCAGAGCTTCTGGCTTAGTTGGTAAGTATTGCCTGGGCATTGGGAGTCCTCCCATCATCTCAGGTGGCTCTCCTGAGCAGCAGAGTTTGAGAACCATTGTTTCTCAAGTTCTCATCTTTGACTGGTGATGACTCATTGTTCCTACATTGAAGTCTGCCTGTAGTTATAAACCAGAAATTTGTTTCTAACGGTAATATATTCTCTCCCTCTCCCTCTTTCTCCTTCTTCTCCCTGCTCCCAACTCATGAGCGAACAATCCTGAAAGCATGACTAACAGGTTTTCTCTCTGTCAGGAGAAAAATGCCAATCTCCACTATAGATGCATTGCTTTGGCCACTTGCCAATGAAGAACAAAACCTTGAATATATAAAAATATTTTATACTGAAATTTTGAGGTGCGTTAATGTCATTAATGGTATAAGGCCCCATATGAGCTTTGTTCTTAATACGTCCCAGTGAAACAGAAATATCTAATACAAATGGTGGGTGCTGCTGTCCAAGTTTTATATATCTGTAGTAATCATGTCTCAGGAAAAAAGCATCTGCAAAGATTTTGGATTGTTGTTGTTGTTTTTTTTTAAGAGAAATGAAAGAGAATGACAGAGAAGCAATCAGGTATCAATCGGTTCATTTCAGACATTAGTAAAGTACACCTGAACAAAAATAGATACAGAGGCAGAGCAACATCGGACAGACTGTCAAACTACAGTGGGAAGGCCGGGGAGGGTTGGGGGAGTGGGTAAGAGATCAACTGAAGGACTTGTGTGTATGCATATAAGCATAACCAGTGGACACAAGACACTGGGGGGTATGGGAGGCTAGGGGAGGGTCAAGGGGAGAAAAAAAAAGGAGACATATATAATACTCTTTGTAATACTTTAAGTCTACCAGACCTGAGGCTCTGAACCTAACTGTCCCCTATACCTGGGCTCCTGAGCATTAAAGAGAAAAAGCAACTTTAAGCAATAAAACAATTTAAAAAAATAAAAAGTAAAGTACGCCTGCTTGTGTTTCATAGGAGAAATGATTTCCTGCTTACCTTCTCTGTTAAAAGTCATAATTTTGGTCATTTCATTAGAAACATTGTAGTAATATCTTTTATTCGTTACGATATATCTTGCTGTACTACTAAGTTTGTGTATATATTTACTCTTTATAAAGAGCTAGGTTTATTTAAAAATACTAAGTAAATGATCATACATGGCTGCTGGAGTTTATTTTATTGTTAAGATATTTAATATTTTATAACAATTATGTCAAAGAAGCAGGACCGCAATGCCACAGTGACTTTATCTTTCTCACGGCTGCCTCCACACACCTGCTCTGTGGGGCCAGTTCTCCTCCTGGAAGAAATCTCCAGCTTTATCCACTCACTTGTGTTTAATCAAAAGTCTTCCACACACTTGAATCCCCGAAACACTCGCAGTCCTGTCATTACTATGTCCAGTGTAGTTCATTCATCAAAGCTGCCAACTTCATTCAAAACCGAAGCTTTGCCCCTCCCTCAGCTCCAGCCTGCCAGTGTGGGTAGAGCAGCCCCCCAGCTGGCAGTCATTTCACATCGTCTCCCCTGAGTTCTCCAGAGACACCCCTGCCCACCTCACAACTGCTACTCGGGCTCTTCCACTAGTACCTGCCTTTTCTGGCGGGTGGATTGTACCCCCTCCTCCAGCCTCTGGGCAGCTGGACACCTCCAGCATCCTTTCAAAAACTTGCCAAGATTTAAATCAAAACTTCCTGCCCCCCATCCATCCCTTTTGGATTCATAATCTCAAGATAACTTGCCTTTCTCTGAACTCTCACAGAATGCCTTGCTACTCCTAAACCATTCATCCCTTTATTCCTTGCATTACAGTTATTTATGATACAGCCTCCTGTCTTATCTCCCCTACTATAGTCAAAGCTCCTTAAGAACTTTCATCATTCATTTTTTATTGCCCACCATGTACAGGATACAAAAATAAAATATTAATAAAAATAAAGGCATTTATAAAAGGTGTAGTTAGGTTATTATCATATGAAGTTAATATTATATACATAAACAAGTGTATAATTGAACACCTAGGGAAATTTCTCTAGTTCTTAATTTTGTTCATTTCATCTGATTAAGGAAATAAAGTCAATTTATGTTTTCATAGTTTTTTTTCACATATTTTAAAATGGAAATATGCAATCATTTAGTTAAATTTATCTAAAATATTTTAAGTTGTTCCATGAAGTAATTATCATAGTTATTGTGTTACACCAAAGAGCAGATAGCAAATTACTTATTTCCTTTAGCAAAAAACTCATTTCTAAAGACTGCTGGGATTTTAGAAGGACAGGTTTTTCATCATTTAATCTTTAAGTGTATTTAATGCCTCTATTTTAAGAGCTTTTAGCATAATAGGCCCATTGCTTCCCTGTCTACCTTCCCTGCCTTCATGAGAAAGATAATTTATCATTTTATCTTTTTTTTGACCTAGTGTTAGTGAACAGACTAAAACAGCTTATTAAATATTTTAAGAAATCATATTAAGGTGGCATTTGTGTCTTTACAACAGCTGCTAGCCATACTGCCAGATTTTTTATTTCATTATGTAAAATGCAATGCCATTGTTATTCCCATCCATCCAGTTAAACATGGACAAGGCTCCAACTGTTTCCAGTAGCACCAAAGGGACTACATGTAAGAGTTCTAGATTGACTTCATCCTAATTTTTGAGACAGGTCATTGAAAAACATGATGCTGAGATTCAGATTTGTGTGCATTTGTTATTGTTCAGTGGGAGGGCTCTATTCCAACTCTTACCATTCTGTGATTTCAATAGTTCTTTTTAAAAGGTGGTCATATCACAAGTGGCTGGGATGGGCTGCCATGGTAGCTCCCAGGCATCCCACTGATTCTCCTTGGCAAGAAAAGAGGCTTTTATACCGCAAGCCTAACTATCTCATTTCTTCCTCACATTTGGCACTCTGGCCTCTTCCTGCTTTTTCAGATTGACCTTCATTCTGGTGAAAGGCGCCAGAATTGCAGAAGCTTCAGTGTTTGATAGCTGGTAGAAAGAATAACTTTATTTTGAACTACCAAAGGAAAGATCATGCTGAATCCACTGAAGTTGAAAAGAGGTCAGCCCTGACCCCAGAGGATCCCATTGTTGTCTTTTCATCCTGATCTTTTAAAATTATATTTACTATTAAGTTGTTTGGATATAGAAATTGCCTGATGAGGTCTCAGACTTTGGATTTTGATAGTAAATGTTAGCACTGTTGCTGCTGAAAATGTGAAATGCCAGTTTTTCTGATGCCTCGGTGCCCAGATTACCCGACTTTAAAACACATTCTGCCCATAGTTATCTTGCTGCCAAATTACAAATAAAACCCAACTCCTTTAGGAAGCATTAAAATGATGGTGCAAACATCTTCCTATTTCCCCCAAATTCCTAGACAGAAAAATATAACATTTTTATATAGTTACTAGAGACCCAGTGCACAAATTCGTGCATGGGTGGGGTTCCTCGGCCTGGCTGGTGATCGGGCCTGATCAGGGCCATCTCATCCAGTCCCGATTGAGGCTGGAGACTGGAGGGAGGTACTGCGGGAGGGTGGCCGCGGGAGGTTGGCTGTGGGAGCACACTGATCACCAGGGGGCAGCTCCTACATTGAGCATCTGCCTCCTGGTGGTCAGTGCATGTATAGCGACCAGTCATAACAGTTGCTTGGCCTTTTATATACATACTAGAGGCCCGGTGCACAAAAATTTGTGCACTCAGCAGGGCGGGAGGGTCCCTCAGCCCAGCCTGTGCCCTCTCGCAGTCTGGGACCCCTTGGGAGATAACGACCTGCTGGCTTAGGCCTGCTCCTGGGTGGCAGAGGGTAGGCCCAATCCCTAGGTGCAGCCCCTGGTTGGGCTCAGAGCAGGGCCGATTGGGGAGTTGGGGCACCGCCCCCTGTCATGCACAGAGCAGGGTGGGTCGGGAGGTTGCGATGCCACCCTCAGTCACGCTCAGGGTAGGGCCGATTGGGGGTTTGGGGCACTGCCCCCTGTCACACTCAAGGCAGGGTCGATGGGGAGGTTGCGGCGCCACCCCCTGTCACGCACAGAGCAGGGTCGATCAGAGGGTTGGGGAGCTCCCTCCTGTCACACACAGAGCAGGGCCGATCAGGGGGTTGAGGAGCTCCCCCCCGTCACTCACAGAGTAGGGCCGATAGGGGAGTTGGGGCACCGCCCCCTGTCACACACAGAGCAGGGCCCGTGGGGGGCGGTTGGGGCACCGCCTTCTATCACACACAGAGCAGGGCCGATCAGGGGGTTGGGGCGCTGCCACTGTCACACTCAGGGCAGGGCCGATGGGGAGGTTATGGCTCTACCCTGTCACACACAGAGCAGGGCCCATTGCAGGTGGGTTGGGGCGTTGCACCCTGTCACACACAGAGCTGCAGGGTGATCAGGGGGTTGGGGAGCTCCCCTGTCAGGCACAGAGCAGGGCTGATCAGGGGGTTGGGGTGCCTTCACCTGTCACGAACAGAGCAGGGTGGATAGGGAGGTTGTGGCCCCCGCCCCCTGTCACACACAGAGCCGCAGGGCGATCAGGGGGTTTGGGCGCTGCCCCCTGTCACGCTGATCCCAGTGCCGGGAGGCCTCGCGGCTCCGCTGATCCCGGTGCTGGGAGGCATATTACCCTTTTACTATATAGGATAGAGGCCTGGTGCATGGGTGGGAGCCGGTTGGTTTGCCCTGAAGGGTGTCCTGGGTCAGGGTGGGGGTCCCGCTTGGGTGCCTGGCCAGCCTGGGTGAGGGACTGAGGGCTGTTTTCAGGCTGGCGGGTGACTGATGCTCCCAACTGCTCCTTTTTTTCTTTTTTTTTAATTCTGGGCCAGCTTTAGCTCTGGCTCCAGCTCTGAGGCCTCTGCTGCTGAAAGCAGGTATCTGGTTTGTTTGGGTTCTATAATCAAAACACTGTTTCAACTCCAGCTCTGAGATCCCGGCTGGCTGAAAGCAGGTTTCTGGGGTTTTGTTTAGCTTCTGTATTTGTAACAATGTTTCAAACTGCAAGCTCAGAGGCCAGCAGCGGCAGGCGGGGAACATTGGTTTCCTCCATCACTGAAGCAAGCCTCATGTTCGCTTCAAGTTGCCTGGCTGACAGCTGCCATCTTGGCTGGCAGTTAATTTGCATATCGCCCTGATTAGCCAATGGGAAGGGTAGCGGAGGTATGGCTAATTACCATGTTTCTCTTTTATTAGATAGGACTAGAGGCCCGGTGCATGAAATTCGTGCACTTGGGGGTTCCCTCAGCCTGGCCTGTGCCCTCTTGCAGTCCAGGAGCCCTCAGGGGATGTACAACTGATGACTTAGGCCCGCCTCCCCGTGGGAAGCGGGCCTAAGCCGGCAGTCAGACATCTTTGGCACTGCTGCGGAGGTGGGAGAGGCTCCCGCCACTGCTGCTGTGCTCACCAGCAGTGAGCCCAGCTCAGGGCTTCTGGGTGAGTGGCGCTCTCCCTGTGGGGGAGCACTAACCACCAGGGGGCAGCTCCTGTGTTGAGCATCTGCCTCCTGGTGGTCAGTACACATCATAGCGACCGGTTGTTCTGCCATTCTGTTTATTTGCATATTAGCCTTTTATTATATAGGTTATGTAGGCATATATGTGTATATATATATGTATATATATATATATATATATATACACACACACACATATATATGTAGGTGTATATATAGATATATATATATCTATATATACAACATATACAATATATTTTTATTATTTTAAGAACATCAGGGTTTTAAAACCTGTAAAACAAACTATAACAATTGTGAAACATAAGCCAGGGTTCTATTTGATTTGTGAGTATGTAAATTTTTCATGAAGATAGGAAATAGAAAATAAAATGGGTAAAAACTGAAAATCCTACCCACACTCATGTAATCAGTGTCTGTCCTGCTACACTTAGGCCAGGAGGCCCACCAAGATAGCACCGATCACCAGTCTCTTACCTTACACTTCCCTATTGTCTGGTATAATAGACCGTGGACAGGTGTTATAAGCAGGCCACCCTCTTTCAGTACCCCTCTGCCTCTCGCTCCCTAAGCCTGTTTCTTCATCTGTAAAATGAGAACATAATTTCATGATTCTTTTTCTGGACTCTTGGGGCCAGATGAGTTTTAGAATTCAGGGTTTTCTTAGAATTTTTATTTTAGAAAAATAACACAGTGTAAATAAATACAAATGTTATAAAGCAGCCCCATCAGGGTCTGGAGCAGCATTGTATAATCAAACACGTTAGTAATTCTGCAGTAACTGTGTAGCTAGTCACACTTAGTGAGATAGAATGTATACACATGGGTCAAAGTTGACACCAAAACTTGTATTTTTCAGATTTTTTTAAATATAATCGAACCTGTACTAATCCCTTCTTTGAGAATGTAAATATTTATTGTTTTTATTAGAATTAATGGCAGATAATGTGGATTTAATCTCTTATAGAAATTGGAATGTGAATAAAAGAATTCTACTCACCGTACACCTCATTCCCATTGAATTTCATTAAAGGCCATTATACTAGTTTTAAAAATGGTGGTGAACTTCACTCTTCAAGGAAATATTCACAAGAGGGCATAAGTGCTTCTTCAGTAATTTTAGATCTAGATACGTTACTCTGCTCTGACATGATTGATAAGATCAGAATTATAGATTTAGAACAGGAAATGAGAATTCTATTACATACAGTTAAAATTAGCACCAGCACATTTCCAGCTTTTTCTTTTTTGCCATAATTCTTACTTGAGGGGATAAAATCAATCACTTCCCTAGTTCAGCCAGCATCTGAACATTCTAAGTGACTTATCTTTATCCAGGCTAACTTGCTGGCTTATGCTTGATGTGCCCTTAGACCAGCAGTTTTCAACTCACTCGTGTACCAGGATTAATGTGAGGTGTCTCATAAGAAATTTTACCAATAATAGTATACCAGAGTTTATAAATTATTTAATTAAAACGAAATGAGTTGCTATTTCAGGTTACCCTGTGCCTATGATAATGTCCTTCTCACTTTCCTAGATTCTAATATACTTCCTTAAATGGAAGAGAAAGGGGAGGGCATTGTGCAGGAGTATGAATGGCAGGAGAATTTTTCTTTCTTTTGAGGACTTTTTTTCTAGCATATCTGCCTATTAAAGTATGTAGATTTTATTTTTTAATCCTCACCTGAGGATATGTTTTTAATTATTTGAGAAAGAGAGAGGAAGGGAGAGAGGGAGAGCAGAAACGTCGATAGGTTGCCTCCTGTACAAGCCCAAACTGTGGGTTGAACCCACAGCCTGAGCATGTGCTCTGACAGGGAATCAAACCCCTCAGTGTGAAGGACGATGCTCCAACCAACTGAGCCATACCTGCCACTCATGTTGATTCTGCAGTCTCAGACCCTTCCTTTTTATTCATGTAAACGCACTTAAAAAAAAAAGACAATATAATTCTCTTATTTCTTTGGCAAAGGTATTGTGTTTATTCTCTAATAGTATAAAGAATAAATAGGAAAAAAAAATCCTAAAGTAAAAACATGAGATTCATTGTGAATTAATTTTACTTACTGAAGATATTTATGTGAAAATGGCTAAATGCAAGTTTCAATTTAAGGAGCCAACTCTGATATGCACTAATTTATTTTATAAGACTGGGCAACTGTGTGAGGTAAGCAGTAATTTAATTATCTATACAGAAGTCTGGTTAATGGGTAATATTTTTGCTAAAGTAGATTCTATGTATGAACATAATAAGAAAATAATGTTATACCATGGAGGAAATGAGCTTTGTCTCCAAGTAAATAAATAGAGTCTTTCCTATTCTTTCCCCAAGCCTTTGAATTAACAATTTATTGAAAGGACTACTGGATTGGAATTAACATTCTCCTTTGATGAGATATCTTCATATTCTGTCTGAGATTACTAGTATATGTACATGTAAGTATCTTTCTGTCTTTTATAAAGAACCCAAGTAAGCTAAACTTAAATGCAGTGTTTTAATTCAAATAATCAAGTATTAAGAAATGGAATTGTTTCCCTTTAAGGGTGAATGGGTCACACTTACTAAAACTTTGTTAAATTTAGAGCATTTGTATTGAAACCCTAGATAACTCTTTAAATTGATTAGAATGGCCTTGATATGGATAAACGTGGCCAAAACTCATTATTTATATTTACACTAGAGGCCCGGTGCATGAAGTTCGTGCACGGGGGGGGGGGGGGAGAGAAAGAGGGTGTCCCTCAGCCTGGCCTGCACTCTCTTGCAGTCCAGGAGCCCTCGGGGGATGTCCGACTGCCGCAGAGGTGGGAGAGGCTCCTGCCACCACGGCTGCACTCGCCAGTTGTGAGCCCAGAAGTGTAGGAGATTGTCTTTTCATGAAGACTTTGTATACCCAGGGGCAAAAAGGGTGCTGGATCTGATTTGGACTTCATCTCTTTTGGCTCAGATTCTCAAGAAAAACATTATCTAAATTTACGTGGAGAACGTGCCATGTGCAATGGCTGCTTGCTCTGAGAGACAGTGGATAAGCATAACCTCACCATATAACGCCTCATTTTGCCGTCATTCCCAGGCTTCACCATGCCAGGAATCCAACGTCTACATTGTGATGAGTTTTGGCAATAACATTTCTTCATAACTGCCTTCCTAGTATGGACATGCCTCTAAGTCAGTGGTTCTCAACCTTCCCAATGCCACGACCCTTTAATACAGTTCCTCATGTGGTGACCCCCAACCATAAAATTATTTTCATTGCTACTTCATAACTGTAATTTTGCTACTGTTCTGAAGCATAATGTAAATATCTGATATGCAGGATGTATGTTCATTGTTACAAATTGAACATCATTAAAGCATAGTGATTAATCACAAAAACAATATGTAATTATATTGTGTTTTCTGATGGTCTTAGGCGACCCCCGTGAAAGGGTCGTTCGACCCCAAAGGGGTCGCGACCCACAGGTTGAGAACCGCTGCTCTAAGAAATGGTTCTGATAGACTAAACGGAAGTGTCTTGTACTTCACCCAAAGTGGTTGCGGCCATGCCATCATGAATAGGGTAGCCAGCATGTAGCCTTTCTGTTACCTGTTAACTCATCAGAAAGAATGGGAAGGGATTTTGACATGCCATTCAGGTGAAGGCCCAAACTGTCAATTTCTATGTGTTTGGGCATAAAATGATGGAAGAGATAAAAGGACTTCTCCTTAGAGTGATAATAACAAATTATAGAGGAACCCTCCATTGTTGCTCAGTGATTAGAGTGCCATCCCATGCACCAAAGGGTCACAGGTTCGATTACTGGTCAGGGCACATACCCAGGTTGTGGGCTGGATCCCTGGTCAGTGCACATGTGTGAGGCAACCAAACGATGTTTCTCTCTCTCTCTCTCCCTCACCCTTCCTCTCTCTCTAGAGTCAATGAAAAAAATGTCCTCCTGTGAGTATTAAAAAATATATATAGAGAGAGGAGTCTTCATGATTTTGTTGTTCACAAGCAGCTGAAGAGGCTTTTTCTCTGTAACTAATTGAGGTTGGCCAACAAGTGGCAGTGGTGCTGCCATTCCTCGCATCTGTGCCAATGTGGCCATGGCTGGTCCATCCTGGCCGTCTCTCTGATAGCACCAGACCCCAGCCTCCAGCTTCTCCACCCAGATCCTCCATGAAGCCACTGACAATGGACTCATGATGGTCAGGGAGTCTAAATCTACTTGTTCCCTTTCTGTAGATGCTTATGAAGGCTCAATATATTTGAGAATCATAATGCCCCATTGAAACGATGTTGTGGGGAAATCTTACAAAGAACACTGTGAAATGACACTTCTTATCCATAGAGAAAATATTTAAACACACACACAATGTTAAGAATTAAAAAATGAAAATTTTCAAGAGAAGTCAGATTGGATGCATGAGAGGAATATTTAGAATGATTTCAACAATTCAGAATTATTCAAAATGCTGAATGTCATTCCAGCACTTTCATGACCACTGTTTTTCTTATTCACCAGTTTTCTCCACTGACAGGTACGCTTTCATTGACTAAACATCAGTGGTGTATTTTAGTGTAAAAGACTGCAAATAAGAAATGCATGGTTTGATGAGAACTTCCCTAATCAGGATACAAATATGCCAGTTAATTCTTGAATCTTGTAGTTTTTTGTGAATCCTTCTAACTATCTTTGAAACTTTATATTTCGAAGCTTTTATCTGTTATTTGTAAGCTAACTCTGAGAACTGCTGTGAAGATTAAATAAGGTAATGATTGCAAATTTCTCAGCACAGACAAAGCCTGACACATAGGAAATGCTCAGTAAGTGTTTAAAACATGAGTATTAAAGATATTAGGGGTTTCCAGAAGGAAGCCAAATTCTGCTGTGCAATTTGGAAAGTACAAAATAGAAGTCAAATGTGAATTTGTTTCTTAGAAGGTGATGAGGAAATAAAACAAAGACTCTGCCTGCTTGCAAAACTGGGTCAAATTGGGATAGGTCTCAACATAGGTATGCTGTGCAGTCATCTATGTCTCACAGAGGGACATTGGGATCCATCTACAAGGTGACCTACCATTACCACTGACCAAGGGCGTGGTCACTGGTAAGACCTTCCACCCGGGGCAGGGATAGTCCAGGGTTGACAGCAGGATCCAGAAGAGCTGTGCAGAGCACCAGAGTTACACAGATGTTAAAGGAAGGGCCAGCCGGGAGTGTCCTGGGTATTATCACACAGGTTTACTTTCTAAATGCAGCTATGTCCCCTGAAGCCCTGAGTGAACCTTAGCTGCTGCACTGTCAGCTCTGAACATCATTCAGAAGGTGGGGCTGAAATGAACCATCAGCTGTCAGAAGTAACACAGGTGCCACCATTGCCCCAGAGGAACCTGGTGGAGCTTAAGGCTCAGATATATCAGTCCCTCTTGCAAACGTAAGGTTAATGTTCACTACCGATCTGGTAGGAGATCATCATTGTTTATCTGCTCTGGGAGGGAAGAGGAGGTGTTTGTTGCTTTCTCATTAAACCTTGCCTTGGGGGAAAGAATAACTCCCCACCCCCAATTCCATAGAATTAGTAACCAACCTAGAAACTGAATGAGGGCTTGGTCCAATTAATCAGACTCTAATTTCTAATTAAAGAGGACAGCTCAGGGAAAGAGAGTCACACATGTCTGTCATAGGAACAATGGCCTTTGGTTTTTGTCCTAACTCTGGAGAAGACCATAAAAAACAATGGGTTGCCTTTAGGAGGCTCATAAAGACAGCTGCTGTAAAGCGATTGATGCCAATTACAGTTGCATGTGGTGTTACTCAGTATGGAGCATGAATCTGTCTCTGAAATACCAGTTTGTTGCCGTGGTTGGACCATTTTTAGAGTGATCATTTCAAGTAAAGGGAGAGGAGTAGTCCTAGTTTTGCTGACACCTAATGACCTTAAGATCCTTGTGATTTCTCCAAGAGTCCCAGTTGTGCATTATCTTTTAAAATTAAACCAAAATAAAAAACACCGAACATGTAAATCAGCTTGCAGAGAATATAAGCATAACTAAAAATGAAATAATGCAGCATTAAATGTCCAGCATTAAAGGGCTTTGCACAGGAAATAGAAAAGAAGATGCTAATCCATGTTATATTTTCAAATACATAGCATTAAATGTAGCAGTAATATTATGGTATGTTTTAGAAACAGCAGGCAATGGAATGTGGAAAGACTGCATCAGGGAAGACCTGCATGGATTATAAGGTAAATAAAGTTGAGGAAATCTCTGGGCCGCTGGGCTGCTATGAGGCCTGGCCCAGGTCACTTTCCGCTGTCTAACATGTGTTCCTCACTCATGGAACCCACCCAACGTGAAAATGAGCTTTTCTGATTAAGCCATCCCATAAGCCTGGGAGCCGAGCTCTGTGGAATAGGTCATTCGTGGAGATGAATGACTTCTCGTCTCCTAAGTGGTTTCTGTGTGACAGTTGTGCTCATGGCAGGGGTAAGAGCTTCCGAGAAACACCCCATGTTTGGTGGCAATTACTCAGCCCAGCTCATGGCTGGGAAATGCCAGCACCTGCCAGATGGTACTGCCAGGAAGTGGGCACCAGGATGAGGAAGCTCCGAGTTGGGGCAATGAACTGCAGTTGGCTCCTCTGCCACTTTGCGCCTGTTAGTGACGAGGCCAGACTATTGTGTCATTCATACGCAGAGGATCTTTCTTCCTGACTTTAAGAGTTAGTGTTATCCTCACCTCCACACTGGGGGACAAAGAGCTTCAGCTCTCATTTCCATCAAAAAAAAGTGGGGGCAAGGAAAGTAATGAAATTCTCTTCTGTGAAGACATTGAGTGAACAGAGTGAAATGAGGCAAACAGATAAAATAATATGATTTGGCTCTTTCTCCTGGCGTCTAGAGTCTGAGAGGAAATTTGGAGTTTGCTGCCACAGGGCATCCAGACGGTTCTTGAGGGAGCCACAGAGAAAAGGTTGTTGCTCTAACTGAGCACCTTGGAAATGGAGGGTTGGTTTGATGGTCTCCCAGACTATGTTATGTTCAATTTTCATTTCAGTGTGCCCCATGTCAAGCTGGTAGCCAAGCTTGAGGAGAAGTTAACGATGTCTGAAAAATGCCTCTCCAAGCTGTGGCTAATGCGTTCTTGCATAGAACGAATTTGCACCCAGGGAGATTGTAGTGGTGCTTCCAATGAGGCAAAGGTGAATAAACAGCTAAGCCAGTGGAAGAATGTGATGTAAAAGGAGAGGAAAATGGGGGCGGGGGGAATTCTAGGCATTGAAGCAGAATGAGTTTTCACATTGTGAGAGTCATTATGAGCCACTGGGACACATTGTGCTCCCTGCAGCGGTGGAGGAGAACCAAATGCAGAGTCCAAGAAATGACCCCGCAAAAAGGGTGAAACTGCATGTCTAGAGATACATGCCTTGTATAAAGCTTGTCCTGCAGATCCTCAGGGGATAAATGTGGAAGGAAACGGATGCTCAAAATTTGTAGTAATAAGGACTTGTCTACTCTTAGCATGCCATGGGAAGATTATGGGCTTTGAACCCACAGGATTGGTTCAAATTCTCACTGTGAGATCTTGGATGAGTTATCTGGCCTCTGCGAATCTGTTTCCACATTGTATAAAGAAGGTAATAAGAAAACTAAAATAAAGCTGGGCACATACGTGCTCAAAAATGGCCATTTCTGTTTTCCCTTGGGGAGAAGATAAAAATCAGTGCTGTTGA
Source organism: Myotis myotis (assembly GCF_014108235.1). Taxonomy (NCBI): domain Eukaryota; kingdom Metazoa; phylum Chordata; class Mammalia; order Chiroptera; family Vespertilionidae; genus Myotis; species Myotis myotis. Next base: position 11,591,619 of record NW_023416315.1, read on the forward strand.
GGAGTCCTTATGTTGGGGGGTGGGTACCCCAAGAGATCAGTAGTGAATGTGGTAATTCTGGAGCATGAATCTGTAGCATGAGACTTTGCAAATCCAGTCTAAGACTGCACCCACTTATCTTAGCCTAGCGTCTCTCAAAGTGAGAGACCAAACTTCTGCATAGGTACTTTGTTTGGAAATGTCATCTCAGGGAGCAGAAATATAGGACAGGGGGAGGGAAACAGAGAAAGGGGGAAAGCCAACACAGGATACATGATTGCACTGGCTGTTTCATTCCCCCAGGACCTGTGAGGGGATTATGAAATGCATCTCAAAACTGCCGGGGGATGAAAGTGGAATAAATCATGCATTTATTCACTGGTCAAGTGTGGCCCCACAGAACTAACTCCCCAGTCCTGCTGGGCTCAGCATGCCTGAATGCAGAGTGAATTCCTGGGACACTTGAGCTACAGAGTAGAGGTTAACTAGGGCTGGAAGCGATCCTTTATGAGGAACAAGGTGAGGCTGCGGTCTTGGTGCTCCTGTATACTAGTAAAACTTCTCAAAGTCTGCAGAGGAATAAGACCCTAACAGCAGTGGCTGAAATACAAGGAACAACTGGCATGTTTTTGCGGTGGTGCAGAAGAGGGGTGAACACACCAGCTCTCAGGAAAGGCCCTTTTTGTTTTTCTCCCTAGAAGGGAGGTGCTGAAATAAATAATTTCTTGGAGTGTCTTTAGCCTTTAAAGTCTATGATTAATGAGGATAAAAATATTGCTAAAAATGTATTGATTAATAAAATGTGAATGGACCCAGCAGATCACAGCAATAGTAACTATTCTCCAAAAGATATCTGCCAGCTGTGGACAAGGTATGCAGCAAAATAGAGCTCTATCCAGTGTCTACGTAGAAACCTGAGTAGGCAGTTGTGCTATCCCTTGAAAACAGAGAAATTAGTGTCTGGGCTCTGAGGAAAATCTGGTGAAAAGTCAAGTTTATTGGCTCTTAGTACCGTGACCATTACCTGGGCCTTAAGTGTTTTTTATGATTTAGGAAAGCTTGTTAAAGGTGAAACTTTGGAAGGAGTGCCAGGGTTGTTTTATTAACCTGAAATTTAAGGAGAGGACATGGGGAACCTTTTGAAATTTTCTTGACTGCAGGCAATATTATAAAGTGGATCAGGTTTGTTTTCAGCTCTTCTCTGTCCACCAGTTCCCCTTAACACACTCACTATCTCAGCATCACATACACCCTTTGGGGACCTAGAACCCCACTGGACTGCTCAGATGCCTCTGCTGTCAACTATTCTTTTAAAGATTTTTAGAGAGAGAGAGGAAAGGATGGGAAGAGAAATATCAATGTGAGTGTATAACATCTGTCTGCTGCTCCCTGCACATCTGGCACTGGGGATTGAACCTACAACCCGGGTATATGCCCTGACCAGGAATTGAACCAGGGACCTCTTGGTTCATGGGTCGACGCTCAACCAGTGAGCAACACTGCCAGGATCAACCAGTCATTTTTTATTGACACCTTGTACCTAGAACCTTGCTGGGAGTCAAGTGTGGGAACACGGAACACTGTAAACCTTCCCCAAATGTCTTATCCTCTGGTGTCCATGATGACTAGGTCATTTGAAAGATAAATTTGTATACATGTGGCAGACATCTTTTATGCTCCTCTTCAGAGCCTGTTGACCTTCCCTCCTTTTGTTCCAGCTTTGCCTGGGCTCTGACCAACTTTGCACCCATACACTTCTCATCTCCAGCTCCAGGCTCCTGTGTTGACACCACCGCGGGACCTACTAGGTGCCCATGCCTTGGAATGCACAACCCAGAGGTGACCAAGTAGAGCCAGGGATAAATTCTTCCTCATTTTCTCACTTCATCTAAGGGATGTTTCATAACTGACATTTATATTGCTCCTTGGAGCTCTGGTCTGTGAACTGAACAGTCATGCTCAGCAGCTCAATATACTTCTCCATATTCGTTCTCAGCTTCATTTCCCTAGTACTTCATTCCTCCATAAGAGTGTGTTCCCTGATAAAGTGGTAGCACATCCATTCCTTCAACAAATATTGTAAGGTACATACTATGAGCCAGATACTCTCCAAGACACTGCACGTACAGAGATATTTATATTCAATGACTTATCTGGCATCAGACATTTTCCCAGAAGCCACATCATTTAATTAATTACCTTTGTAGGAAGCCAAGAAATCCTGGCCACGTGGTGTAGAGCTGGATTTGCCCCAATGGGTTAGGACCCAGAGTGGCCAGAAACAAATGTAATCTCACAAAAGAACACAATGAGAGGCAGAGGAGGGACGCCAGGGAAAGGGCATTAAGAGCAAGATAAAGCAGCTGATCTGGGAAGACGCACATCAGAGAAGAGACAAGAAGTCAGGAGTCAAGGAGGTCCAGGGCCTCCAGACAAAAGATTAAAAAAAAAAAAGCTTTTAAATAAATTATTCAATAACTCCTTTAGCAAACTCTTACTGATTGGGGTGGTACTTCAGACAGCTCACAGTTCATAGAGAAAAACAACTGGTCATGAATCAACAATCAAAACATGAAATAACGAGTGCTTTATAAAAGTACACATGGGTTCTTGGGTCGAAGATCAGCAAAGACATTTTTTCCCCTAGAGCTGCTCTGCCTAACCGAACTTGCTGTGATGATGAAAATGAGTTCTGTTCGGCAATGTCCAACACAGCAGCCACTAGCCAGCCACAAGTGGCTATTGGGCACTTGAAATGTGGTTAGTGAGACTGAGGAACTGAATTTTCAATTATATTTCATTTTAAGTAACTTAAATCTGAATAGTCATATGTGGTTAGTGGCTACTGGTTGGGACTGCACCATTCTAGAGGACGACATCTAGCTGAGTCTTGGGGAATGAGGAGGCATTATCCAGGCCACAGGGAGGGTGAGGATCAAGTACAGAGAGGAGAAAGTGTTCCAATCAGAGGGAACAGCAGTGGAAGGCAGAGGGATCTGTGTGTTTGCTTATTAGGCTTGTGATAGAGCAAGCGACAAAAAAAGGAGTCTAGAAAGGTATACGGAGGCTGGGCGTGGCAGGCCTTGTCACATTGGCTAAGTCACCATTTACTAAGGGTGCACCGAGCTCCGGGCATGTTGCTGTGTGCGTTACATACTCATCTCATCCTCTACAGCCCTGGAGCTGGGGTAATGCACCCCATGTTATTGGCGAGGAGACTGAGGCACAGGGAGTTGCTTTAACATAACCAATGCAACACAGCTTCTAAGTGGCAGAGCAGGGTTTAAAGAAAGGTCTGACTCCACAGCCCATCTTCTTTCCACTTTATCTCTTTACCCCATTATGCGTGCCACGCGGGCAGTTTGGGCGTTTGTTTGGTCATTATAGGTAAGACTGTTCTGCATTGGCATTTTTCCTAGGCAGGCATGATGTAAAAGCAAGGAGACAAAGGAATAGAGAGGACTGGGCAGAAGGATGAAGGGTGGTCCATAATGCCCAGGCTGGAAGGAGAAGGAAGTATATATAAGAGAGGACAATGAATGGAGATAGTGGGATAATTAAGAGAACTGAAGGCGAGCACATTGTGGTCAGAGAGGATAATTGCTGGTTTGTTGGCTTTCAGCCAGAGGACTACAGGAGTATTCACAGCCCTGGAGATGGGGGCGTTAATTGGTGGGGACAGCCTTTGGCAAAGTTCCCAACCAGCACATAGACAACCTCTTTTTTTCCCTCCAACAGGCAGAGGCCCAGGCTCCTCCTCTGTGTGAGTTTCAGAATTTTCATTTTTTTAATCTCTATTTTGGTGCCTTATTTTTGCTTAGTGACGGAAATAAATAGCATTGACTTTTAAAAATGTTTGTAACTCTCAGCACACTAAGCAACATGGAGCTGGGGAGGAGGTGGCAGGGATGTAAAGACGGGGGCATGTGCCCTCACCCGCGACTCTTGAGGACACAGACCCTCTCTGCCTGACATATGTTCTAAGAGGTCACGTGACTTAGGTGAGGCGGAAGTGAATGTGAGGTTAAATGTATTTTCTGTTTAAAATCAAAAGTTATGTAGACGCGAGTCTTAATATATCATAAAAATAATTCGGAGAAATACTGAAAAATGTCCTGAACTCTTACTAAGGAAACTGATTTGCACATGGTGATAGAAACATTTTTTTTTGAAAATGGCAAATGTAGCTTAGTTTCGTTGGCATTATCTATTTTAGTTAGAATAGCTCCCGTCTCTAGATTGTTCTCTTAAAATGACTCCTTCAGTAATTCAGTTAGACTCATCAACTAACAGACTGTTTGCCATTTCTCTCAGTATTGCTTACTTTTCTTTTCCAGAAATAAATAAATATATATTTAACTTGTACTGGGGCTAGAGTAAGTATTATATGTGAGAGCACATACCAGGGGAAATAAGGCCGTAAATGTATCCTCTGGCCCTGGCCCATGTGGCTCAGTGGGTTGGAGCATCGTCGGGTCCACCAGAAGGTCGGTGATTTGATTCCGCGTCAGGGCACACACCCAGGGTTTGGAGCCCTGAGACCTCACTGCCGTCCTCTGTGCCTGGAGGACTTGGTTACTCTTCCAGAGCAGAGAGCAGCCCTCACCTCCTGCAGCCTTTCCTGGGGAAGTCTCTCCTCCTGAGCAGAGTCGGTGGCATCATCCTACTCCCTGCTCCCCTCGGCTCGGGACCTGCAGCTACTGCAGCCCTTACCATCTTGTTTTATATTTAGTTCGTGTAGAGCTTGCCTCCCTTCCAGAGCCCAGATTTGAGCACTTTAAGGGCATGAATTATGTCAGATTCACTTTTGAAATCCCCCAGAGTAGCTGAAACTTATAGGAACACAATGAATATTTTAAGTAAAATGTTTGAAACCAGTCCTACAAAGAAGTCTATCTAAGTGCACTTAGACACGCTCTAATGCTGCAAGATTAAAGCTTCTCCCATTAAGCTCTGTCGCTTTAGAAGTGCCCAGGCCTGGCCGCGCCCTCAGGCCTCGTTGCTTCGGTGCCACTAGCGTGAGCTTTCTTCTCAGTTGTGTGGCCTTGCCCTCCGGTGAGAATTTTCAGCACAGATTATTGTCATTTGCTTCCCCTCTGGAGCAAAATTAATTCAGAAATGTGTACAGATGACTTGTCTCCACTTAAACCCTTGCTCACAATAGAAACCCAAAGTACATCTTTCAAACATGACTGACTGTTGCTTTCTGCTTCTTGCTTGTCTACCTGAGAGCTTAGCACAATCTGAGAAGTCTGTACATAAGAGCCAGGTTCTTGAACTAGTTAAATGTATGAGGAAAAAACTGAAAATGTAAATATCATGTTCTTGTAATCAACTTGGATGAGAAATCAGAAGTTAACACTGAGCTGCTGCTCAGTACAGCAGTATCTTCCTAGAAGGGTACTTAGCGTTCCAAAAACATACACAACTTTCTTTTCTACAGGGCTTGTGAGAGGACTTTGGGAGACCTGAAATTAATGTTTTGTACTCTAGCAACTGCCTAGAACAGCGGTCGCCAACTGGTGGTCTGTGAGGTCCGAAAGGTTGGCGACCGCTGGCCTAGAACACTCTTATTTTACATATTAAAGGAAACAAAAACCTAAACTTTGAAAACCTTCCTCAGACAGACTTGGTGGACACATTTAAGATGCTGCCCTTGGCCCGGTGAAGTCTGGCAAGAGTGACCCCATTGTTTACTGACTTAATCCCGAGCCTGCTGGCCTGGCAGGGAGGGGACCTCCCAAACTCCTCATTCCCCATGGAAGCCCCCATGTAGTCATTCTTTTCAGCTCCAGGAATGTCTCCCACATCCCTTGGTCTTAAACTTTGTACCAGGTAGTCTCCCTTGGGATGCTTTCTGCTGCCTCTTACCTGGACTGTGTTCTTTATCCAGCCCTTTCACTTCCAGGCTCTGTTGGCCGCTCTGCCAGGCTTTTGAATTGTCTTCCCCACAAGAGGTTTCCTCATGTTTTGCCCAAGTTGGCCTCACTGGACACTGAGATCCAGCAGGTGATGCCCAAACCCAGAAACCACTGCTGAGCCTCAGCCAAGAGCCCCAAGCCCACTCCTCTCTGAGAACGCACTGAGCGCTGACTTGCCTTACCTGCTCACATCATGCTGCCCCTGGTTAAGACAGTAACATGTGGCTGATACTCATTTTTCATTCCTGCCTTGCCTATGTTCGTCAGATCCAGTAACCAGCAGCCTCACAGAATCTGGTGCCTAATTCTCTGTTTTTCAATTCAGGTCTTAGTGTTTTGCTTCTGCTGTGGCATCTCAATGGCTGTACTATATTTATTGATGGCTGCCGTATTTGGCTCCACTTCCCTGTTAGCAGATGCGGCTCTCATAATTCAGAGTAGAGCTGGAGGAGACCTTGCAGGCCCTTACAGAGGTGCTCCTACGCAAACATTTTCCTTGAAATCTTTGTGATTCCTTTCATATGCTAAAAAATTTTCCATAGGTATTTTTCTACTAAGTTTCTTTGTGAATTAAAGTTTCCGAATCCCCAAAAAGGGATGATGATAATAATATTAATAATGTAACTTTGAACATTTCTCCGCATCTGTAACATTTCTTTCATTCCTTTCTCTTCGTCCTCTATCACTTTCCCTTCTTGCTTCCCAGCTCTTTCCAGAAAGGCGCAAATATTTGTCTTTAGGAAATAAATGCTCAGCTTGCCCATAAACGTTTTTTCCATGAAAACTCAATGGAAGAAACAAGGAGGCAGTAATCCTGGGCTTATTGTTTCTATCAACCTACTTTGCCAAAGACCTCTTAGGGGCTTTTCTGTCCTGATTCTTCCAGAGAGATGGACACTTGGACCCAGAATATGTCCTTCCTGACGGTCGGTATTCCTAACTGGCTCTTTGAGTTGCCATTTCTTTCACACCAAAGCCCTGGAATATATTCTTTCTATGGGGTCCATTTAAGTAGGAATAGAAATAGAACAAGATCTTCTTGTAGGAAAAAGAGGTTCCTGAGAAGCCAGTGTCAATTAGCTCACACAGCAGACTACTCTAAAGCTTTGCCGGTCAGGCTGATTAAATCTCACATTGCAGGGAACATCGTTTTTAACGTGCACACTTTTGTATTCGTAGCTTTCATAGAGAATATGGGCCCCTGAGGAACTAATATTTAACTTTCTGGAAACCAAATTATATTCGAGATGCTCAAGAGGAGGATGTTCTTTGGAGTAACTCTGATAAATTATTTTGGAAGCAAATGGTCACTCACCGATTCATATTTTTGGATGTTCACATGGCCTGTTTAAAAAAAATTAAATGCACCTGGGGCTAAATAGTATTTCATGCATTACAACCCCGTTTTGATGATAAATCCTTTGTAGTACAAAATGCCTATCAGCAAGTGACTCAGATTTGTTCTTTATATAAAATAACCTCTAGGTGGAATGAAAGCTTTTTGGCTATTTAATTTATGATAACATAACCTCCCCAGCACTGATAACCAGTGGAAAACACAATTCTTCATGCCATGTCCGTCTCCATTTCTCATTTTCATGGTCCTGTTGTGATTATACAGAGCCTGGATAACTTAGCAAAATATATTTTGAAATGTTACTGTGAAGATTATAGTAATTTATGACATGGAAGGAGTGATGTCCCTTGGATTCGATAAATCTGGGCCTTCTGCTTCCTCACTCCTGCACCCAGGCCCATGTTTGGGGGAAGCCAACTTATAGGAAAGAGCGATTCAGAAATGCAGTTGGGAGGTGGGCAAAGGAGGTGGCTGCAGCCAACCAACACCCACACAGCCTTGCTCACCACCATCACCCCTCTTCCTGATCCCTGAGGTGAGACGTAAGGCAGCATGAGGTATGAACTGCTGTGCTAAACACTGAGACCTCTGGCTTCATTTCTCACCTCAGTGTAGGCTCATTCTCTTACATGTTCTCTCTTCCCCCCAAACTCCCTCCAGCCCTATGGGGGGGAGCACACATTGACATTTTGACCCAAGCCCTGCATCTCCACCCTGAATGGCTCATAACAGTTTGTAAGTCCTGGCTTCTTATATTTGAAATGTGACAATTTCTTTAAATAACTAGCCTACTATTAAATGGTGCCATTTTGCCATGTGTTGTTTACTTGGCAGATGAATGAGAGGTAGCCCTTTTAATATACTAATATCCCATATGCCCATTTTTGCTGAAGGTTTTAACAAACCTCACATCTTTTCACTGATATTGGTGGAAATCTCAATTTTAGAAAGATAGAGTCAATGATTCAACAAATGTTTCCAAATATATTACTATCAAGACCCATAGTCAGAATTAAATTTCTATTTCTCAGACGTCACCTTTAGAGCAGTTCCCTACCTTTCATTTTGAAAGATTAGAACATTTTTGTTTTATAATTGGAAGGAAACCAACTGGGAAGCAGGCCTTCTGATGAAAGAATAGGCCAGTTTCTAGCTTAATTTTTGCTTTTATGCATTAGAAATAAATTGCTGTAATGCCTAAGACTCTCAATTAGGAATTATCCACAATTATTTTAGTGTGAGCAAATTCATTAGACATCAGTGATAACTGTCTTCTATTTATTCTGCATATAAGTTTTGTGTAAGAAATGTAACTTTTCTGTGCCTTTTGGCTGCACCAACAGATATTTAAGGAACTATATCTAGGAAAAAGCAAAATGATACACCACTTTAGAGGGAAAACCTGTCTGACCATACTGTTTATTTAGAATTCCTGTGGTTCCAATCCTGCTCTTGTATTTGAATCATTAAGGATTCTCTTAAATGTGCATAGTAGGGTCTTTCTGTCACAAGCAAGAGCCAGTCTCCATTTATCTTAATTAATTGTTTCACATATCTGTGCTATATAACAAATCACCACCATAATTGGTGGCTTCAGACAACAATAATTTATTATTTATCATCATTCTGAGGGCTTGTTAACCCTCAGATGGCTAACATCTGGCTCTTCCGCTCTCAGATGATTCTTCTGTTGCATGTGTATTAACAAGCCTTCAGTTGGGAGCTCAGTTGGGAGCTCAGTTGGGACCAGAAAATCGGAAGTAGTCATTCACGTGCCCGGGTCTCTATCCATTAGTCTCTTGTCATTTCGTAGTCTGCTCAGACTTCCCAGAGGGAACATTACAAGAGGATGAGCCCCAGTGTGCCAGTGTTCAGCGCACCCCTGCTTGCATAGTTCTTGCTAAAATCCCATCGGTCAAAGTATGTCACATGGCCAAGCCCAAAGTCATGTGAGAGGGGACTCCCCATGGGTATGGATGCTGGGGGGAGTCCTTCCTGAGGCCACCGATGTAGCAGCTCACCCGCCATGTTAATGGAGGCTTGTTTTAGAATTCGCAGAATGAAGACAATCACAACCACTATTCCGGCAAACTTCATACAGAATTGGAGCATCATGTTAGAGTTTCAGAGGCCTGGTTGCCATAGTGCAACAGGAGCAGACACTTGTTGTCACCTGTCAGGTGCTCCACGGATGCCGTGTCATTCAGTGACTCTGTCTCTATTTCTGTTGATCTTGTTGCTGTTTACTGGCTTCATTCCACTCTTGGTTATGTCATATCCTCTGCTTACGCATGGTTTCTCATGCTGTCTTGCCTCTGGGTGATCTTTGACCTTTATTCCTGCTCTAAACTGTTGACTCACTTTCTCTTTCAGCCTCATGTTCACCCTCCCCACGAGAAAGGAATGTCTTACCACTTCATCAGTCATTCTTCAGCCATCTACAACAGCCAAGTCATCTCACAGGCTCTGTGTGGCTGCTGCCTTCGGTCAGACCCCCCAACCCCTAATTCTTCTAGCCGTGGTCAGGATGGTGGGGTCAGTGACGAAAGTCAGACTCTGAGCATGGCTTGCCTTCAGAATGGAATAGGCTTCTCTCCATTCTGTTTAGCTAATTGTAATTGGATTTGAAGGTGGAAGTGAGCAAGGCTTCTTTTGAGAAACACTATGATCTTTCTGTCTTATTCTATCATTCCTTCTTTTTCTAATCAGCTCTCTCATTCCTGAGGCTGGTGCTGACAACTGTCAACAGATAACTGGCTGGACACGTATAGAACAGGTGCCATCCTTGGTCAGGGTCACTATTAGTCTTACACATAGGGACTTTCATTAAGCATTCTTTATCCCTTTGTCTCAGATCTCTTAATTATATCACTATCTACTATTTCCTTCCTTGTAGTTTCTGTGCTTAATAAAGGAGGTGTGGAAAAGCCAGTATCAAAATAATTTCGTGTGGCAGGTAATTAGATTCCATTGAAAGACATTGATATTTTTGATTGTTTAACACCAGTCAAAAGGCTTTAAATTTTTTTCTAAATCCGAGAGGTCCTTAAAACATTGTTTTATGCCGGGAGCCGGTCCATCCTTGCTGTTTCAAAGAACCTGGCATATATGGCATACTGTTCTTAATATGTTTGCTCACCTTCTTGGCACTATGTGTTTTAACCAAGGTCTCTGAGAAAGGTTGTTTCCCCAGGTAGGGATTTTCCCCTGAAGTTAGGGAGGGAATAAAACCCCTCAACTAAGTGCCAGGCGGGTAATTAATCACTTTAACTACGAACAATCATGCTTAAGCTACATAATCTTTACTCCCTGGAATGGAGATAAGAAACGCCCTAACCTTTGTAATAGAGATTGATAGGATTGAATCAACTGGTATAAATACAGATGTAACAAGACAGCAAGAGTCAGAACTTAGAATACAGAGCTTAGAACACAGAACTAAGAAGACAGAACTTAGAATACGGAACCAAGAGAGACAGAACCTACACAGAACGTTCTCTAGAGACAGAAGAACTTCGCTGGAGAGAACATGGCAAAAGTTCCTGGACAGAAACTGGCCTCAGAACCTAGAGACAGAACCTAGCGAGAGAACATGGCAAAAGATCCTGGACTGAACCTGACTACAGAAATTGGCAAGAGAACCTGACTAGAACCTGGTAACTGAACCTGGCTGGAGAACCTGGACAGAACCTGGCTGGAGAACCTAGCGAGGGAACTTGGCTACAGAACCTGGCTGGAGAACCTGGAGAACCTGGCTGGAGAACCTAGCGAGACAACATGGACACAGAACCTGGCTGGAGATCCTAACCAGAACTTCGTTGGAGATCCACAGCAGAACCTCTCTGGAGATCCAGACCAGAACTTGGCTGGAGATCCTGGCTGGAGATCCTGGATAGGCTGCTGATCAACTGAACACTGTCTCCGTATCATTCCTTCTTCGCCGACTCCGTCCACACCTTTGGGGACCCCTGGACCTGCTGGGGTTGGACCCCGGCAGTTTTATATATTTTTATACTTCTTTATGCAACAAATATCTCCAGAAGGATTTATAAAACTTGGTAATAGTAACACTCACAAGGGGAGAACCTTGGTTTCTGGCTTGCTTACTTTGAATTATATGGTCTTTTGTACCTTATGAATATTGTAATATGTACATATATTGCCTACTTTTAAGTTAACTTTTAAAGTGTGTCTTATCTACATTATCCTGACTTGCGGTTCCTTTAAAAGTCCAGGGCCAGCACTTGGTACAATCCCAGCTGGCACCATTCTCATAGACTCCAGCATGAAGAGGCCCCTGAAGTTGTGCTATTGGCAACACTGGAGATCTGTTGATATTCAGAAACCATTCATGCTTTTTTTATTTTTAAACACCAGTGCCTACCTTGGTCATTCTGTTTGCAAATTGACTAAACGTAAAATAAGAGGATATGAGAGGGAGGGAAATGCTAGGGGCTTCTCAGGGTGTGACAATGTGAGATAACTGAAAGCTCCAGAACTTTTCAGAACTGGAGCTCTAGGTCTGGAGCTTCTCTTACTGTATGTCCTTAGGCACATGACATTACCACCTTGCATTTTGGGTTCTGTATCAGGAAATTGGAGCATGTAATAGAATTTACCTTTAGGGATTATTGACAAGATGAGGTAAATTAAAGCAGGGAGTGGATTCAGTGTGACTCCTGGCACATGGAAGGTTCTTGGTGAATAATAGCCGTCCACTGTGATTGGTTTTTTTCTCCTCATCTATTAAGTGCATATAATACCTGCTTTCCTATTTCCTGGAGCTTTTATGAATATCAAATAAGTTATACTGCTCAGAGGAGTGGAGATTTGAGCTATTTTCAAGTTGTATTCCATTATCTGTTATTGGGGTAAAAAATAAAAGAATCGGTTAATTGTTAACCTTTCCTTCAGTACTACTCCAGGTTCTAGCTACCAGATTCCTTGTAGAAACTCTACTATGGGACATCACTTTGGGCTAGGAGGAAATTAGAAACTTGTTCCTTGGTACTTCATAAAGTTTGCCTTGACAATCTCTGTAGTCACATCTCAAACTACTGTTTTCTGAGGCGCACTCATCGTAGTGTTGTTGCGTAGATTTAAGGGTGACTTTGTTGATGTGTTAATTATGTGAAGTCATTGTCCATTCTCTCTAACCGTCCTTCCATAGTCTCAGACCCAAAAACTGTGATTGAAAAGCACAGGTATGGGCTAGAAATGGGCATTCATGTGCTTATTGGTAAATACAGAACAAAATATAAAAAGTAACCATCCTCAGGTTCATTGCTGAAAAATGCCTTTCACGGTGAAGATAATGTCCCACGCAGTTAGCTATCCAGTCAGTGAGGCCAGCCACTGATGAGTCAGGAGAGCAATGATGAGTGTGCCAAGGAGCATCCAGTCACAAGTTTATTGGCTCAGAGAGTGGGTCATCTTACGTTGTGCAGTCAGCATTAAACCATCCATGCTGGGATGCTCAAAAGTACAGATTAGAAGTAATGCTTGGCCTCCCAGTTTCTTAATTAAACTAATTTTATCTTTCACTTGAAAGAAAAATATTTTATTTTCTTTCTAATGACAAGACTTTTTAAGTAAACAACACAAGAGCTATGTTTCTTGGGCTTAATAACAGCTTTAGGTTTTTAAATATATATATATGTGTACCGAAATAATGCAGGGGAATATTTGCTGTATGGTTTAATATGAATTTTTGGGCTAAAAGAAGTAAGGGACCCTTGAATTGTATATCTTTTCTAATGATGAAAAGTTTACTGAGGAAAGGAGGTAAGAGGTTCTGGAGTTCAAGTGTGAAAAATTGCTTTGAATGGCATTAAATAAAATATTAAAAGGCTTTTTTGTTTATCATTAGTCTGGGTCATTTTAACAATATTTGTGGTTTCAACTATCAGGGTGATTTATATTCCAAAGATGAACCTACCATTTCTTTCATTCCAGCATGCTTTAAAATGTCTGTGGCAAATATATTTTTTTTCCAAATTACAAGCTATATTGTGCTCACATACTCTTTAGCTTTGACTACACATGACTTGCTGTTTCATATTGGGGTTTTATTTATTCGAATGTCATTGTATGAAAAATTTAGTTTTTGTTCACGGTTCTCATGTACGAGAGAATGACCATCATTTTTCAAGGTAAACTACAAGGCTGATGGGCTCCTGGCAGGGCAGGGCGTCGACATCAATATTGAGTGCAGAAGCAGTGGCGTTTCTTTGTGAGACGTGCAGCACACATTACTCTTGCAGAGAGCAAGCGTCATTTCTTTTAGCTGGATTGGATTTGCACTTTGACTGAGTGCTGGGGACTTAATGCTGTCCTTGGGCATTGGGTTTTTCACCTATGACAGCATACGTAGGAGGAGTGAGTGAATTTCCAGGGGCAGGCTTCAGAGGATGGGCTGAGCCTTTGCTTTGTCCTCCTCAAACAGAACCTATCCTGGACACAATTTCGTGGCTACTGGTGCAGTAAAACTTACAACTTCTTGGAAGAGAGACCACATTTTCAATTGTCATAGTTCATGCCTCTCTCATTGTGAGGATTTACTCCTGGCTCTTTAAGTAAGTGCTTTCTCAATTTTTCTTAATTTTTTTTCTTTATGCAACACTGTGATTTAAAATGCGATATTTTGTTCCATATATATACTCTTAAAAGGTAAAGCAGGTTGAATGATACTTACTTTTAGTTGAAGTTGTCTAATGGTTTTCTTGATTTTGAAGGATGACTAGTTAAGGCATCCAGGAAAAATAAATAATAAATGAAGAACTTAAAACAGAAATTGTATGTGGTTGCTTAAGATCTTATGAGCATTATAACGTATTAGTACACCTTTGAGAAAGTGTTTCAGTTCTCCAGCACCTATTCAGAGAGCAAGGCACTTAAGTCGAATAAACTCAATTACTCTGACACATAAATCAGGCAGGTGTGCCATTTGTTTTCTCAGTGTTTGATTCTGTGGTTATCTCTGAATATGTGTAGTATGTACATCAACTTGTTTTAGTGCCATTTATGCTAGGTATTGTCATTTTTCCTGAAGCTTATGAGCAAATTCAAAGTTAGCAATTTAACAGAAGGTCATGAGAGACATAAATAAGTTTGGCTAATTGATGTACACACACAGAAAGACAGTCTGGTTTGTATTTGGGTTAGAAATGGTTGTGTGAGCTTCTATACCTGCCTCTCAATGCTAAGTGGGCCTGATTGTTTATATATTATATTATGGAAAGCCAATTTTCTAGTTCTTAAATGAAACTACACAATATGGATGTTTCATTCACAAAATATTTATATATGTATAGTATCTATATTTAGCACAGTAAATTCTTTTATTTATTTATTTATTTATTTATTTATTTATTTATTTAGCAAGAAGTGTCCAATTACAATAGTAATTAGGTTTATATGAGAACTCAGTTGCTAGCAAAACACGTCTGTATTCTGTGTTTGTGCTCATGTTCTCCTGTGGACAGTAAACAGTTAATCTGCAAGGCACACTAGGTGACATGAAGGGAGAGGGATACAAAGATGGGAGAGGCCTGAAGGAGTAGGGTAGAGAGCATGAATGCAAAAAAAATCTATTTGATTCTCTATCTATCTATCTATCTATCTATCTATCTATCTAACATGTGATGATTAAAGTAAGGAATTTCAGGATTTTTTAGGGGGAAAATGACTTCTAGTTTTAATGATCAGCTAATGTTTCAATTTTAACAGATCTATACAGAAATAAATTGGATCTATACAGAAATAAGGAAATATGGTGGAATGGGCACTCCAGGGAGAAGGAATAGAATAGATAAGACAAAAAAGGTGGAAAAATTCAAGGTATTGACCTAAGAAAGAAACAGACCATCAAACAAACAAAACAAAAAAGTTATGTGGAAATAGGAACAGATAAGGTTGGTAGGATAAAATGTAGCCAAATTATTAAGGGTTTTTTAAATTACCTGTTTAAGGATATATTGAACTCTATTTGGTAGATCCCATACGGCTACTCCCGATATTTAACCACAGAAGACCCTTTAGAAAGAATTAACAGTGCTCGGGAGGGTGACTTCAGTGAGGAAGGCCTGGAGCGCAGAGCCCAGGCGCATCTGCTGCCCGAGTCTAAGCGAAAGATGGGAAGGCCTGAATTGTCAGTAGTTCAGCTGGTAAATCAGTGTGGGGTTTGAAGCAAATTTGCAGCAATGCCCTGGAGTGTCCCAGAAATAATCTCTAGAACGGAGTAGCCAATAGGCCTCCCCGCTAACGTCACACTTCTTAACTGACTTACAAGTCAAGTTTGTGTGAACGGCATGGCAGGCTCTGATGTGAATGCAGATATTTAAAATGGAAATGAATTGACCAAAAAAATGTGAAGCACAGAGACATGGAACAGACTGACATATCTCAACATGGGGTTGGGGGGACCAGAAGAGAGAAACTAAGAAACTTATAATCTTACACGCATAGCCCATGGACACAGTTAATAGGGTAGGGAAGACCCTGAGGGGTAGGTAGGGGCTGGGAGGAGGGAGGTAAGGGGGGGGGGGGGCGGGAATGGGAGATTGCTGTAATACCATCAACAATAAAAAATTATTATAAAAAAATAAGTAAAAAATAAAATGGAAAAATAAAGATAGCAGAGTAGACAGATTTTTGCTTAGCATCACTACCAATATTTCTGACCTGATTTCAGCTGCTTTATGAATAAATGATTATTCTAGTCCCGAGAGTTAAATATTTAAAAATTAGCTCGCTTTTAGAGTTCATGTATAATCCAGGACTGATTTTCTTTGCTGCCGGTTTCCGCTCTTCATTTCCTTCTTTTTAATACACTATAATTTTTATTCTGTCCTTTTTCAGTTTCCTGCATGAAAATTATTTAGACATTGCACACACATCTTTTGTGAGAGAAGAAAAGGAAATTCAGCTTGTGGGTCTCAGCAGGAGTTAAGCTAATGCAGCTGGAAATAATGCCGAAAAAGAAGCGCTTATCTGCAGGCAGAGTGCCCCTGATTCTCTTCCTGTGCCAGATGATTAGTGCACTGGATGTGCCTCTCGATTGTAAGTATTAACGTTTTAAAGCTTTTAGGCCCGGGAGTCAAAACCTCCCCAGCATTTACCGTTACTCTGAACTGTGTGAATGGAGAAGGTGTCTGTGTGATACTGAAAAGCTAATCAAAATTAATTTCGCTTTTACCTTCAGCACCTGGTGTTCATAAAGAACCGCACCAGAGAAATGGCCATTGAAACGATCAGACACATTGCACCCGCCCTATCATTATCTTTCTGCGCCCCCAGGTGCCTTTTGTATACCAGGGGGTAGGGGCTGGCCTGAGAAGGAGTGAATTGCGGGCTGCCCTGATCCTCCCCACAGGGGACTCTTTATAGAAGAAGTCCTGCAAGAAAACTATATGAATTACTTTAAAATGATCGTGGAGACCTCCCCGCTTACACCCGCCCCCCCCCCCACTTCTCCACCCTCTCATATACTGAGTGCTCTAGAAAAGATGGGGGGTAGTCTCTCGGCCAACCCCACACCACTTTTACATCCCCAAACTATGCATAATTCATTTCTCTTCAGGCAAGACAAAATTCACCTTTGATTGTTGAATCTTAAATATTAATTTAGATATAGGAAATGCGTCTTATCTAAAGCATTCTTTGTTTAAAAAACAAAGACCAAGATTTAATTTTTCTTTTTATATATAATTTATTGATTTCAGAGAGGAAGGGAGAGGGAGAGAGAGAGAGAAACATCAGTGATGAGAGAGAAACATCATCGGCTGCCTCCTGCATGCCCTCTACTGGGGATCAAGCCCGAAACTGCAGCATGTGCCCTGGCCAGGAATTGAACCATGACCTCCTGGTTCATAGGTCACTGCTCAACCACTGAGCCACACTGCCAGGCTCAAGATGTAAATTTTGAAAATACAACAAGTCATCTGCAAAAACACTGTTTAAAATAGAGCAAGAACAGCTACTGTATTAGCCTCCTCTTTTCCTAGTAGTTAAGTATATGCTGGACTCTCCCTGGTCTGTGTGGTCTATTTATGAAAAATGAAGACAACGCTTGGTTTCAACTGATCACTTTTCCTGCACTGAAATTAGAATTTCAAATCTGGACAATTACTAAACTTCAGAATTGATTTATTCTTTAAATCTGCATGATTTCTTTAAATCCATTAGCTTCCTGAATAGAACATCCGTTTGGCAAGCTTTCCAAGGTGCAAGGAAGATAGTACTTTCCCGGGGCTATTCGATTGTTGGGATGTCATTTTTTTGCCAAAGAGGTTGCAACTGCCAGTGGAAACACACTTTGTTGAATTCCTTTGCTGTGCCTCTATAGTCTAAAGTACAAAAAAATATAATATTTTGCTTATTTTCAAAACATTCTTTCAATTACCTTAATTTCAATAAAAAAAAAAAAAGGATCACTTAGGCTCATTGGAGTTGGATTGCTGAAGTAAGCATTTGCCCTAAGAGGTATGTAGGAGAGAGATAAAAGCACTGGAGAGAAATGTTTTATTCCCCCTTAATCTGACTGTTCAATCTAACAATCAGAAGGAAATAGTCACCTACGGCTCACTCAATTATTGCTGCTGATGGAGAAGAGGCATAACCGTGATGAAAAGAAAGTCGAGGACAACCAGGGGCTCCTTCATTAACCTTTGCAAGTGCTAGTGCCAGGCAGCCCTGCAGAATCATTTGAATTGCGTACTCATGTGATTGCTTCCCTGCCCCTATTCCTTACATCCCTTCTACCTGAGATGCTCCTTGGTGCGGCTACTGACAATCCCTGGGTGATGGAGGAATTCTGAAAGCAGAAATATGCTGACCATCTGAAAAGTTTATTACAGATATGGGTATTAACCATAGAAATATAAAAACCTGAAATCAGTGTTGGATTTGTCTTGGATGGAACATTGTCATTGTGGCCATGTTCCCATTGTTCAGTGTTATTATCATGTGCATAGTGATGTCTCGGATGGTGGGATCAGACACTACACAGTGTGTGACAACTCAGAATAATTGTAGACTTCAGCTGTTTCCCAAATTGAACATAATTACTTGTCCAGCACAACATGGATGGAATGGAAATAGCCATTCTTATTCTTGGAAGAATTATGTTTTTGTTCTTCCGTGTGTGATATGGGATAACTGCTACAGGAATAAACAAACGAATGGGAGCTTCTTTCTCCTACCACTTCACAACTTCAAGCTCTGCTATACTAGTTTTTTAGGTCAAATCATGTCAAGATGCCCCTTTTATCTTCAGGGTTCTAACGTTCTTATTACTAACATCTGGTTTTCTTTAATCCTGTTTGCCCACTCAACTGCTGATATTGATGGGGAAAAAGCAAAACTTCTTGAAGACTGTAAGTGTCTTTTGGCAATTACTAGGCAATGCGAAAATTTGGCCATGTCTTTGTTTTTGAATGAATAGTGTGAATTAAATGCACAATTTTATGTTTTGTGACTAACGTGTTTTTAAGCATGTGTATTTATTGTGGCTAAATGTTAAAATACCAAGAAGCAAGTTTAATATATCTCCTGCATGAATTCTGAAGACTCAGGTATTACTATATTTCATTTACCAATACTATGTTCTACTAATGTCTGTGCTTTATTCACTTCTGATGTAACTCAATGAGAAAATTCATTAAATTTACAGAAAATGACTATCTGGTTCTAAATGCTTTTTGGAATGCTGGAATACAGACATGTCTTTTGGTACCTTTTAGAAATTGGATGCATGCAGACGCTTCATCCAGTTGGCATCTATATACCCTCTTATCCTTCTTCAGCTTGAGGACCGTGTAGTGAGGTGTTTCCAGGTGCCATTGGTATAATGGCCTGGAGAATTTGAATATTGTTTTGAAGTGTGAAAAAGGCACTAAACAGCCCTCCCTCACAGCATTTCCAAGTGGCCTGCTCTAAGCAAAAACTTCTGCTGCCCCTCGGCACCAGTTGAACAGCATCTATCATCTGCCTAAAAAAAGAGTTTTCAGGCAAATGAAAAATCCTTTGATGTTGGATTAACCAGGAAAATTATGTGAAACCACCTTTTTTACATATTACTTCAAAACATGTGTTAGTTGCTAGGTGATCTAAGCACTGTTCAAATAGGTAGGTCTAGATGGTAAACTCCTTAAGGGTGACATCTAAGCCAATTCTATTGCAAACACATGAGTAGAAGTTCTGGGTCTGATACCACTAGTCATCCACCTCTACCACTTGCAGAAAAGAAGGAGGAATTGGGCTGAGTCACTCCTAAGAATTCCCTCACCTACCACCTATGTTCACTGTTCCCTGGGTGTGAAATTCCAGGTTTCTTTCCATCATCCCAAACTCTATACCCCCAGAGCATACAGAATCACTCAAAGGTGAAGCTGGTCCAAATAGAAATGATTGTGATAATAATGTAAATATAGCTAACATTACTGAACCTTATAGTATTGGCATATACAAATAATTTTACACAGATTGTTTTATTTAATCCTCTAGTGACTCTAGGAATTAGATACTACTTTGAAACCCCATTTTCTCTCTAAGGAAACTAGGTCTTACAGAAGTTAAAAAATTTGCTTGAGGTCTCAAAACTGGTAAGAAAGAAACACACTAGTTCTTATCCACCAGACCAAACTGCTAGCCAACATCGGGAGCTGACAGGGCTGGAAGAATGAGGTTTCTGTGTCATGGTGGAGGCTGCGAAGAGCAGCTGGCTCATCAGGAGGCCAAGGAGGGGGACAGATCTTACTAAAGGGAGGAGAAATTGATACTGTCCAGTATCCTGCATTTAATAGGTGCACAATAAAAAAAAGAGACAGCAATGGGTTCATCTTTTGACCTGTTTTTAGGTGTCATTTGGATATTTAGTAAAAGATGTCTGGTGGACAGCGCAAGGCTGGAGACCAAGCAACACAAGAGATCCATATTTGCAGGTTTATAAGACATTCGATGTGAAAATGATAAATTTAGCTCTGGCCACAATTCGCCACAGTAAAGAAAGGCAAGAGCAGAGCGCAGTTATTAAGCTTAGGGAAACACTTGGGTGGCAGTGGAAGAGTTTCCCAAAGCAAGCACAGAGCATGGGCAAAGGAAAGGGTAGATGGAGAATATGAAAAACTTCAATGATTGAGATAACTCTTTGTTCAGGAGGGGGGCACTATATATTGTAAAATGTTTAGCAGCACCCCGGCCTCTGCAATAACAGATGCCAGTACCACCCCTGGTCTCAGAGGTGACAACCAAAATCATCTCTAGATATGGCCAAATGTCCCCCCAAGGGGTAGGGACAAACTGCCCTGGTTGAGGAACTCTGGTCCATATGAATGGCTCTCCATGGAGGTATGCAAGTCAGTGGTTTCTACCCGGAGAGTTTGGCTCTTTTCTCTGCTGTGTGCCTTCCTAGTCAAGCCTAGTTGCTGCCCTAAGCAAAACAATAAGCTGAAATCAATACTTGCTCTAGTCCTCCCCTGTTCTAACACTCCTGATTCTGATTTCACAAAAAGAACATGGTAATTTTAGAGTGAATTGAGTGTTGGATGTCCAGAAACCAGCATTCTTCAGATTAAATTGCTCTGGGTCAATAACAGTTTTGCACCATGATTTGATAATAAATAATCACGTAACACTTTGAAGAGTGGAATGAAAATATTATCTCCTGTAACAGAGAACTTCCAAATCTATTTATCTTCTAAATAAGACTTTTACCTTTGTTCCTACTAGCCACCTAAATCCTGGTTCTAATAAGACATGTCCAGTCTCTAACTTAATCATCTTTTAAACATTCAGTTCTCAAATTTATTTGTTCCCAACATACCTGGTGGGGCAAAAGTAGGTTTACAGTTGTGAGTATGCGAAACACAAAGTTTATTCTTGTATTATTATTTATTAACTATTGTATAATATTCCATATAAACAGCTGTAGACCTACTTTTGCCCCACTCTGTATATTAACATACATCAGCTCACGAATGAGCATAAGTCAGTTACTCTTTACTAAGAAATGCAAATTAGCATCATCACTTAAATTTCATTGAAAGGCCTGTTTGAACCAAAGGAATTAGAGCAAATTCTCATTGTTACATCAGAAAAGAAACTGTCCTAATATTAAACTTGTATTGGTAATTATTTTCCCAATCTTTTAGTGGGGGAAAATGGGCTTTGTGAGTGCAGATGGGTTACCAAAGGAAGTTATTCCTTGACTTCCAAGTTTTAGGAGACTGCTGGTTAGAATCGACTGGGGCAGGTGCTGCCACCATAGACATTACTAAAAGCATTTGGAGCATATTTAGTCTGGGGTAAGTGATTTGCTATAGAAAAAAATGATGGCTATTATGATATTAAGTGATGTATTTCTTTACATTGTTCTTCTTTCTACAATTAAGTGGTACAACCTCCAACCATCACTCAACAGTCTCC
The DNA here is from genome assembly GCF_014108235.1 of Myotis myotis. Lineage (NCBI taxonomy): Eukaryota > Metazoa > Chordata > Mammalia > Chiroptera > Vespertilionidae > Myotis > Myotis myotis. The sequence goes on from NW_023416315.1 coordinate 11,613,300, forward strand.
AAAAGATTACATTGTTGACCCTCGAGAGAATATTGTAATCCAGTGTGAGGCCCAAGGCAAGCCTCCGCCCAGGTGGGTGTCACGGTACTGAGCGTAAGCACTGGCACTAACATGAGCTTCATTTCAGGTCCTGCACATCTTCCAAGTATCGTTAGTAGGTTCACCGTTTTGTCCCTCTACTTACAGTCTGTCCTTTTTTGGAAACCCAGGTAGCATTTCTGTATTCATGCCCTTCTGTAAAATGCGCTAAAAACTGTGGGGAGATGTGGAAAGAGCGTGCTAGTGGCTCTCATGGCCTTAGGACATAGGCAGATCCCTCTTTTCTGGGCCTCAGTATCTGTATTTGTAAAATAAAGAACTTGAATTTGATGATTTCTCAGATCCTTCCTATCTCTAGAGAGGACTATGAAATAGCTGTAAGTAGGTTTACTAACTTGGCTGGGTTCAGTAACTCAAGATTTTCCAAATGGATCTTGCAATGAGCACTGCATGAGTTGGGAGAGATGCTAGAGATTATCTGGTCCAATGAATGTATTTTATAGGTGGGAAACTGATCCCTAGTAATTCTAGATATCTTACCCATGACCCCACAGTTAATTAGTGGATGCTTGATAACTTGTCCGGTAATATATAGGAACTTGGGAGAGTTAGGTTATTATTATGAAAATGTAATGTGGATTTTTAATAATAAAAAGTGAAAATTTCTAAATTTTTTCTTTCTTTTTTTAACAAAAAATATCCTTTAGTTATATACCGTAAAATTTACCCATTGTAAGTGTTTGCTTATTTTTAACCAATTGGCTATTGTGCAACAACCACCACTCAGTTTTAGAACTTTTCCTTTGTCCCCAAAGTTCCCTTATGCTCTTTTGCAGTAAATCTCCCCACTACCCTGAGCCTCAGGCCCTAATATAATTTCTTTCTCCATAGATTTCATCTAAATTGAATATAACATGTACTCTTCTGTACATTTGGCATCTTTCAGTTGGCATAATGTTTGGCTATTATGAATGATACTGCAGTGAACATTCTGTGCAAGTCTTTGTGTAGGCATTTGGTTTTATTTTTCTTGAGTAGATACTTCAGAGTGTAATTTCTGGGTTTTATGATAAATATATGTTTAACTTTTTAAGAAACTACCAAACCATTTTCCAAAGTGGCTCTCCCATTCTACGTCCCCATCAGCAATGTATAAATGTTCCTATTTCTCCCCATCCTCTCCAACACTTGTTATTGTCTATCTTGATTTTAGCTATTCTAGTGAGTATGAAAAGATGTTAATTTGCATTTCTCTAATGAGTAACAATGTGAAACACCTTTTCATATGCTTATTAAATATTTCTATATCTTTTTTGGTGAAATATCTATTTAAATAATTTGCTCATTTATTGAGTTATTTGTCTTCTAATTATTGAGTTGTGAGAGTTCTTTATATATTCTAGATACAAGTGCTATATTAGATACATGATTTGCAATTTTTTTAAAAATCTCTTTTTTAAAATTTATTTATTTTCTTTTTTCATCACCATTTATCCCCCCTATGCCTTCTTCCACCTCCCCCCACCCCAATCACCACACTGTTGTCTATGTCCATGAGTTCTTTCTTTCTTTTTATTATTTGCTCAATTCCTTCATCACCACCTCCCCTCACCAGAGGTATCTGCCTGCTCTCTATCTATGAGTCTGTTTCTGTTTTGCTTGTTAGTTCAGTTTGTTCATTAAATTCCACATGAGTGAAATCATATGGTATTTGTCTTTTTCTAACTGGCTTATTTCACTTAGCATAATGTTTTCCAAGTCAATCTATTCTATGCTGTCGCAAAGGGTAAAATTTTCTTCCATTTTACAGCTGAATAGTATTCCATTGAGTGAATGTAACATAGCTGTTTTATTCAGTCGTTACTGATAGACACTTGGGCTGCTTCCAAATCTTGGCTATTGTAAATAGCATTGAAGTGAACATAGGGGTGCGCATATTCTTTTGAATTAGTGTTTTGGGGTTGTTGTTTTGTTTTGTTTTTTAGATAATTGCAAGAAGTCAAATTACTGAGTCAAAGGCAGTTCCGTTTTTAATTTTTTGAGGTAACTCCATACTGCTTTCCACAATGTCTGTACCAATCTGCATTCCCACCAACAGTGCACAAGGGTTCAATTTTCTCTACCTCACCAACACTTGTCATTTGTTGATTTGTTGATGGTAGCCACTCTGACAGGTGTGAGGTGATACCTCATTGTTGTTTTAATGTGCATCTCTCTGATGATCAATGACTTTGAGCATCTTTTCATAGGTCTATTGGCCATCCATATGTCCTCTTTGGAGAAGTGTCTATTCAGGTCCTTTGCCCATTTTTTAATTGGATTGTTCTTTGGGTTTTTTTGATGTTGAGTTGCATGAGTTCTTTATAAACTTTGGATATTAACCCCTTATCAGATGTATCAGCAAATATGTTCTCCCATTTAGTGGAATGTCTGAGATTTTACTTCTATGTTTTCTTCTAAAATTTTTATGGTTTCCAGTCTAACATTTAACTCTTTTATCCATTTTGAGTTTGCTATTCTTATGTATGGTGTAAGAAGGTCCACAGGGTGGTATGGGAGCACTTCCAATTGTTGGAGCTATTGCTTCCCCCCAGGCTGATGCTGCATGGAGGGGAATGTTTTGCCTGAGAAAGATGGCTTCTGCCGCGTAGGGGAATGACTCAGCACAGGGATCCTGGTGGCTGACCTCTCAGCTCTCTTCCCAGTGCCACCAACCCCAGACTGTGCTCACACAGCTCTAGTCCACTCTGCCCTCCCTCCACTTGATCCCAGGATGAGTGACTACAAATTAAATTTTGTGCCTTGGCCCTTTAAGAGGGTGCCCGCATTTCTAGCCATCTCTCCCTAGGGACAGAAACCTCCTGCTTTTCCCAGCCAGATGTTATTGTAGGCTTCTTTCCGAGTTCTGGCACTCTTGCCTGGAGAGTCTGGCTTGGGGTTTAGACCCCACACTTCTCAAGGGGAACCCTTGCACAGCTGAGATATCCTTCTAGAACTTCAGCTGCTGCCTGTGAGTGCCCTGCCATCCCTCTGGGACCTCCATACCTCCTACCAGTTTCCATGTGTCCTCCTCTCCAAGTCCTTGGCTGTAAGACCTCTCTCCAGCTAGTCTTCCGCTGGTTCTTTGGGGTGATTTTCCTATACTTTAGTTAAAACTCCAGTTTGGTCCTGGGAGGAGGTGAGTATAGCGTCCATCTAATCTGCCACCGTCTTGAATCTCAAATATTTTATTTCTGAATTTGTCTATTGCTGGCCTTACAAAACTAGCACAGACTAGCACCTGAGGGAAAAATAAATGTATACTAAATACTGAGGTATATAAAAATCTTTCATCAAAGGCTTGCTTCAAAACAATATAGTCTGACATATTAGAAACACTCTAACACTCAAGCCCTAACATGATATAATTTGGTGGAGTTCCCTTTAGTTTTACCTGTACTTTATCTCAGCACTATTGATATTGTGGACAGATAATTTTTTGTTGTGGGAATGGGGGGCTGTCTTGGGCATTGTAGGTTATTTAGCAGCATCTCCAACCTGTACTGAGTATATGCCAGTGGCACCCACCATACTGCCTCCCACCCTAGCAGTTGTCACAACTCTTACTACAAGGAGAGCAGTGAGAAGGGAAATCCAAGCGGTCCTGGAAAACAGTGAAGTTTAGACAAGTATCCCTTTGTGTGAGCATGGCCCTTGTGACTAGTTATAAAGTGTTTAGTTACACGAGCACTGTGACTTTTATATAAGAAAATCTTCTATATAAATAAAACTGAGAAAGAAGAATTTCAGTTGATAATTTGAAATACTGCCTATGGAATTTATAGAAATTATCTCTAGAATTAAACATTTCTCAAAATACATTAATATAGATTTACCACTTTTAATAACCAACATTTAAAACGCCACTGAACTAGTATTTCTTCCCATCCTACACTTTGCACTTTGGCAATTTGAAACTTGTCTGATTACTTTGAAGGCCTTCCTTGTCACATTTCAGCCCAGAGCAAATTGTTGTAGATAGGTCAACTCTATGAACAATGGAGTTGACAATGAAAATGCTAATGAAGCGTTAAGATAGTGTGCCTAGGAAGCCTCCTTTCTGTATTTCTTTGAAAACTGACAGGCAATTTGTGTGCATGATTTCTTTATTGAGTCAGATTTTTGGGTAGTTCTAATAAAGACATGTACCTTAAAATGTGTGGCCAGCACTCTTTTGTAAGTCATGATTCAATGAAACGTTTTAGGTGTGAAGCCTATTGCACTTTTACGGAATATCAAAATCTAATAACTATTTCTGAAAACGCATAAACTACTAGGAACTTGTTAAAGAGTACGTAATCCTGTTTTTATGTCTTGGGCAGCTTCTCCTGGACCCAAAATGGGACTCATTTTGACATAGATAAAGACCCTCTCGTCACCATGAAGGCTGGCTCGGGAACCCTCATAATTAACATTATGAGCGAAGGGAAAGCAGAGACCTACGAAGGAGTCTATCAGTGCACAGCCAGGAACGAACGTGGAGCTGCAATTTCTAACAACATTGTTGTTCGTCCGTCCAGTAAGTGGGACCTGTCCACCAACAGGTGGCTCTTTTTAAAGCATGGCTCTGAGACTCAGCATCTATTATGTCATCCAAATACTATTACGAGTATATACTAGTAATAGCATTGATTCCAATAATCTGACTTTGTTTTGCATAAAAATTATTGCTCCTTTCCACTTTACCCTAAGTTCCTCAGCCTAATTCTTTGTCAGTCTAGCATGTCTTTTATACAGGTCCAGAATAATAATAAAAAAAAAACACCCGGGGTAAGAAAAGTGTTTCTTTCCCAAATTGATCTAATTATTGATTTTTTATGTATTGTATGTATGAACAAACTTCCTACAGCCAGATGGAATAAATTCAGTATGAAATGGGTGATGAGGTGTGTTATCTTTTTAAAACATTCTTGTTTCAAAATTCAGGTAGAAATAGAGTGGCCTCACTACCTTGCTATTACGTGGCTGTTTTTGCAGTGTTCTATACCCAAATCCTCTCAACAGCGCAAGAGCATGTATTTCAAGAAAAATGACCATTGGCAGTTCTAGTCATTTTAAAAGCTTTTTTAATTACATATGTAATATATGTTCATTACATAAAAAATTAATTCCAAATAAAAAATAAATTTAAAAGTTACTCATGAATTCTTCCATTCAAGAAAATAATTATTGCTTTTTTTCCTAGATATGTTTGTATGTGTTTAAAATGAGCTCATTCTGAAGTACTATTTTATAACCTTTTCTGACTTAACTACGATATGTATATTCTCACATCAGTTTTATCAATAAGTATACTTATATAATACTGTATGATATTAAAAGGTGTAGGTGTATAGTTATGTTATTTGTTTTACAAGTCTTTGGCCGTTTAAGCGTTTTCCATTCTTTTGTAAAGAACATGCTTGTAATGAAATTATTAGGTATCTTCTTAATGATTTATTTAATATAAGCTCTTAGGCTTGGAATCACTGACTCAGAATTTATACTAATAATGGCAGAGAATGAAAATTGTCTTTCTCTCTTTTTTTTTTTTTTTTTACTTTCAACACTGTATTTAAAATTTATTTTCTTGTTATCTTAATGTACACAAATGCGGAGTTACAATTTTCCCAAAAGTTTAGCTTGTCTTTCTAGTGCTCTTTTTCTTTTTCAATCCAGAAATAACTTAGAAGTTGTTATTTCATATCATAGGGTCACCATTGTGGACCAAAGAAAAACTTGAACCAATCACACTTCGAAGTGGCCAGTCTTTGGTACTTCCCTGCAGACCTCCAATTGGATTACCACCAGCTATAATATTCTGGATGGATAATTGTAAGTTTTAATAATATGAATTTCTTTCTTCGAGAGTCTGACAATTATTTGTTGTCAAAGTAAATTATTATCTCTTGTGATTCATAAAATGTTTATAAAATGTTTTAGAGATGCCCAGGAAAATAAATGCTCATTGAAATAAATGTCATTTCATTCATTCATTTGATTTTGGTGAGCACCTACTATGTTCCAGGCACTGCTCTAAATAAACCAAACAAATTTCCTCCTCTCCCCGAGCTTATATTCTATGCTGTAGGAATAGATGGGCGTGGAGAAGGAAGCAGACAATAAATGCCTGTTGAAAGTATGTGTCAGCAATCAGTACTAAGGAAAATCAGCAGAGTTTTAAGCAGAGAATTAATGGAATGAGAGCAAAACAGGCCCCTAAATATTTGGTTGCAAAGGAAAAACCTGGCATAAGCCTCTAAGGCAGGAGCACCCTGGTGTGTGTAAAAGGCAGCAGGGAGGCCAGTGGGGCCAGACTCAGTGAGTCCGAGGGGAGAGTGATAGGAAAGCTGCTTAACTTAATTAGGGTACTCCTAAGGCTTAGGAAGAGCCACACTCAAGGGGCCAAAAAGCTGCATGTGGCTCGCGAGCCCCAGTTTGCCGACCATGGGGTTAGCATGTTACCTTACAGATGGGCCCCACATGGTTCTGCTGGGAAACCAGGAAATCAGGACTTTAAACGTGAGAAATCAGGACTTTAAACATGAGACGCTAATGAGACGCCCAGCGGGAGATGCCCAGCAGGAGTCAGAGCTATAAGAGTCAGAAAAAGATTCAGAGCTCCAGTCAACAGTGTTTGCCTTAGGAGTTTCTTAGAGTCAGAAGCTGGAGGAGAGCAGGGCGGGAGGGAGAGAGTGCAGGTGGTAAGAGCAACGCCTGGAGGACTGAGAACAGGCACCCTCCGGGAACCAAGAATTTAGGGAGAAACCAGCAAAATAGACTAGAAGGAGCTGTCACTGTGGTAAGATGAGAACAAAGAGAGAGCAAAGAAAGAGTATTAAGAAGACAGAACAAGACAAGACAGAACAAGACGGATTAACCAAAGAATTTATATGCATAACCCGTGGACACAGACAGTAGTGTGATGAGGGCCTCGGGAGGGGGCAGGAGCAGGGCGGAGGGGGGCAATGGTGGTGGTAGGGGGATTTCTTTAATACTTTCAACAATAAAAATAATATTTTTTAAAAAGACAGAACAATCAACTGTTTCAAATGCGGCTGGTAAATCATATAACTTCTGATCTGACTGAGAAATGACTACTGAATTTGGGCAACATGGAGGTTCCTGTTGACCTTGACAGGAGTCCTCTAGGTGTAAGGGTGGCAATGCAAGCGAAATATTTGTTGGGAATATATTTTATTCTCAATGACATGATTTCTTCTGAAGTCATGTGCTGTACATATTACCAAAAATAAAATTTAGCTCTAACATCTAATTTCCATTTTGACTCTTATTTGAAAGCACTCAGAGAAAGTATCATGAAGAAATGGAAAATAAACATATACATGAGTAAATGAGCAAACATATCTTTCCCATTATTGCTTTTACTGATTTTGAAAGAATAAGCAATAAATCAAATGTAAATGTCTGGTGTATGACATTGAGAATAACAGTATCTAAATGTCACTGTCAAGGGAGGCCAGTATTTGGTCCTTGGTTCTTATTCAGAAATGATGACCTTTTCACTTAGTAAAGATACATGTATAGTTTCAGAATCATATGAATAAATAACTAATTTTTTTTCCATATTGCACTGCTCGCTATGTCATTTACATACATTTTAGACTGTTGGCATATCATCTGGATCTTTCAAATAAAATTACATCTGGAATATGAGAAAAATTCAGACCTGGATAGCATCCTTCTTGCAAGATGACATTATCAAGTTATTCTATCTGCATACATTTTTTTAAATGTAACGCAAAGGAATTCAGTGGGCACTTTAATTTGATCTACTGACCACCGTCAGCAATAAAATACAGCAGGAGAAATGGAAGAGAATAAATGCATGCTTATCTTTGACTCTCTGTATTCACTAAATAAATGTACATTATTTTTATGAGTTATTTTTAAAACAATTCTTTCTCTAGGGATTAGTGACTCAAAACCATGAATTTACAATCACCAGCCAAATTTGCGTCTTGACCAGAAACTTTATTAACATGGGTAACCAGCCCTGTTTCTGGCTCTGGCTCCACATTTCTCTGCCATGTTTTCTGCCCAAGGGAGCTGCAGGCTTTGAACCATAAGTTTGCCTTTTGTGAAATGTTAGATAGGGCACCTGCTGCAGGAGGAACACAGCGGTGACTCTGACTGGAGAAATCCTCTGGTCCCATACAACCTGGCCCAGGGCCTGGGATGTGCAATTTTTCCTAGTTCTTTCACTTCAAAGCTGAAGAATTTTCCCAGTCTAGACTCTGTGGACTGAGTCAGAAGCTTCAGGATGCATGTTAGCCAGCCCAGTGTAAATTCACGCCCACATCAGTGGTCTCACCTCCCTGCATCCTTCATCAACTTAGAAAAGCTTCCCTTCATGCCTGAAGCTAGACAGTTTCTCAACTGGACCTGAGAGGAAGTAAATGGTTAAACACGAAGCTGACAGTTGCTGATTTAATTAGGGAGCTCCTATGCAGGGCAAGGTGCAGCTTCAGTGCTACATCGGTAGACATGCGGGCGGTAGTCTCTGTCCCCCTGGAACTTGAATTCTGGCACGGGGAGACAGGCAGTAAGCTATGGATATGACAGATGCAATATGTTGTATGTTAGAAGGTGCTACGTAACTCAGAAAAGGAAAAGTAGAGGAGGTAAGGAAGGCTGGGTGAGGTGGGCTTCTGAGGGGCATGTCTGCAGTATTAAATAGTGTCATTATTGCACCCTGTTGTTAATTGCCCTTTTGCTTGCCTGATTCTTCAGTTAGACAAGCTCAGACAGGGTAAGGATCCTGTTATGCCGACACCTGCACAGGGCCTAGTTCACAGGTAGGTGCTCTCACAGTATTTGATGTCTGGCCATTTGTGAAGATGAAACTCAGGTTAATATCCTTATAAGCTTACTTAATGCATATTCTAAGGCATGTGTGTATATATGCATATTTAGGGATTACCTTAAATATTACGAAAAGTCACACAAACTCTTTTTTTTCTGGTTTACGCTTGCTAAATAAAACACTTCACTGTACAACTCTAATCTCATCTCTGTCCTAATCCAGAGAAATTGAGGTCCACAGGTACAATTGGAGATTTAATAATACATAGAACTAGTGGTAGATACATTTGTCTTGCTAATTTGGAAAGTGGTCGCTTTAATGATAGAATGGTCTGGCTGTCTCTCTGCCTTTCCCCAGCCTTTCAAAGACTTCCACAGAGTGAGAGGGTTTCCCAGGGTCTGAATGGAGACCTTTATTTTTCCAATGTTCTCCCAGAGGATTCCCGCGAAGACTATATCTGTTACGCCAGATTTAACCACACTCAAACCATACAGCAGAAGCAACCTATTTCTGTGAAGGTGATTTTAGGTAAGTGTTTAGCTCCCTGAATCTGTCTTTCAATGATGTGTAAAACATATTAACCATTAAGTACTACTGACTTAAGTAAACGGATTCATTGATCAGGGAACTACCTGTGAATATAGTGACTAAAGTGCTGCCGTATGTATTATAAAGAGCATGCATATATGCCCTAAATACTCTGCAATTTTTGCTATCATTAACGTTACTGTTTTCCTGATAGCTTTGTGAATTCACTTGAAGTTCTGCGCATTTGCGTGTGATTTATGCCCCATGAGGCCTTCAGTGGGCAAACCTACAGCTTCAGTTATATGTTCACATAATGCTGGTTAGGGGTGACTGAGTAAATTAATGAGTTAGTCATGTACAATGTAAAGCACTGTTTTTAGTTCGTAGGGATGGCACTTGGTCAGCATAGCTGGATGTGTTTGCTTTCATTGCCCAATATTTTTTCTTGCAATACCTTCTCCCCTACTTTTTACATTCTTCATAATATTCTGTTTATTTCAGTGGATGAATTGAATGACACTATAGCTGCTAATTTGAGTGACACTGAGGTTTATGGTGGTGAGTTATGGTGATTGTAACTGATAATCTCTCCTTCATTGTAGAATTTAGTTCACTAACTTCACCTCCATGGCTATTTAACCTTATTTCTTTATGAAATTCCTAGTTACCACTAGAATAAATGTATGTTTCTTGTGAAATTTAGCTATAAGCTTGCAAACATGCCACTCAAACATTTTCCATGTTGTATGTATAATAATGAAAATTATTATAGCTGTTTTCATGCAAAGAATCATTTCACATAATTTGGAAAAAATGTTCATGTGTGTTCAGAATTAGATTTTTCATTTTTTGTCTTGTTCATAAATTTTTCTCATGAACTAAATAATTGGCAAAGTGCATTAACCTGCTTGAATACTAACTCTTCACCGTCTTAGTAACCTTTAGCAACTAACAGTAAGTGGGTTTTGATTGCAAGTCATCACACTTCCCATCTGTTTTCACATGACATTATGAATATTGTATAATTAGCAACAGTATTTCTCTTAATTTTGTTTAAAACCCAGTCATTATCTTCAGTAGAAGTAATTTTTTACAAAATAGAGCATTTAACTTCATTCTTTCGAAAAGAAAAGAATTTGATTTCCTTAAGGGAAATGTGGATTTCAGGTACAGAATTGATCATTGAAAATTAGGAATTCTGGATATGGGGTGTTCTTAATTATCTAGAAGGCAGAATTTCTGCTGCATTATTTTTTTTACCTTTGAGTATGAAGTAAAAAACATTAAGGTTCTATTAATCAGCAGAATAGACATGCCACAGCTCCTGTTTTATTTTATTTTTAGTGTAATAAACTCCTGAAAGATATAGGCCTCAAAACCATGCCCAAAGTGATTTCAGAGGAGTAAGATTGCCTCTAACTTTAAAATCTTAGGAAAACTATAATTTTACAGTATTCAGTTTTTGTGAGCATCAAATAGTTAATGCATTAAAGTTTTGAAAACTGTAAAGGGCTACAGAATCAGAATATGGTTTGCTTTCTACATTAAGTTTTTCTCAAAGTTCACCAGAGTATAAGACCACATTTAGGCAATATCCCCATGAGAAGGAAGGTGGCCTGTATACATCTCCCAGAGATCTCTGATTTGAGCCCTCTTTATATTTTCATTGAGGAAACCAATTTCAATTTCTTTAACTCCATTATTAGTCTTAATTCGTGGCGAAACTTGCCAGACCTCTATTAGTAACTTTCTAATTTTGTTTTGTGTTGTGTTGTTTTCTATAAGCCTTGCAGTTTGAGGACTTTGACATATTAGACATCTACCACAGATTTATCTCCATAATTAATCAATGGAATTGAGTGTAATGTTGTCCCTGGTGGAAACCAGAATAGCCCTTCCACAGTCATACCCTCAGAAAAATCTAACATCTTCTAGGAAGTAGACAGCTAATTTTGCTTTGAGCACTAATTTTACGTGATGTTTAGTTTGAGAATATGATTTTCCTTTCTATGTCTGCATTGTGAAAATTTACCTATACACAAAAAATTCCTTTAAAATATTACAAATTAAGAAAATATATGAAAGGAGACTAGTTCTTACTATTAGTGTTTATGCAACCAAAATTTTTCCTATTCCTGGATGGCTAAGTGAGCAATGGCTATTTGTAAGGCAAAGAGTGTGCATGTGTATTTTAACAAATTTTACAATGTTAAATAGTTTTGAAAAGGGATTAGATTTTTAGGCAGTGAACTGTGTTTCTAGAAATACATATTCATAACTTTTAATGCATATTGATTTTCTCGTTTGCAGCTAAATCAAGTAGAGAGAGGCCACCAACATTTTTAACTCCACAAGGCAATGCAAGTAACAAAGAGGAATTAAGAGGGAATGTTCTTTCGTTAGAGTGCATTGCAGAAGGACTGTGAGTTAATACTTTGTGTCTTGGTGTACATTTCTTGTAAAAACAGAATCGATTGGTAGAGAAGTATTAACATCATAGGAAGAGTCACTGTCTTATATAATTCCATTAAGCATCAAGAAATATCTGAGAATTATTTCCAAAATAGGCCATATAATCTCATATTATTAAAACATTTTTAATATAATAGTGTTCCTCATGAAATAAGTATCAGTTATCACCTTATGATTGCTACAATTATAATTAGGGTGTATTATTTTGCTACTGTGTGTAACAGACCACCTCAAAACTTAATGGCTTAAAAACAATAGCTATTTATCATTAATCATTTTTCTGCAGGTCTGCAGGGAGGTTGTGCTAGAATGGGCTAATCCAGCTGATTTAGGTTGAGCCTGCTCATGTGTCTACTAGGTGGCTCAGCTATGGGTTCACAGTTCTGAGGCTGTAGTGCTGGCTGTCAGCTGCACAGCTGAGCTCTCGGCCTTGAATTTCTCACATCCCTCTAGCAGCCCAGCCCAGGCTAATTCTAACAATAGAAGCACACACAGCCTTTTAGGGGCTAGCCTCAGAACTGGCACAGTGTTCCTTGCACTATTTCTTACTATAAAGTCACAAGCCCAGCTTCTTTGCAAATGTCTCGTCAAAATCGATGTCACCCCTAGAACCGATGTGCCCTTGGCAGGAGTTGCAGGAAGGCCTCGCTCAGATATAAGAACAACTGTTACATTAGGTACACATTAGAGACAAACTTCTATCTAGTCCCTTCTGATACATGGCACAGAGCAAGTACCATTGATAGGGGCACATATGCTGAAAGCATTGAATAGACTCTCAGAAACATGTTGTGATCACATGTTTGATCTGAGCTGATAACTCAGCAGTCTCCTTCCCAGAACCAGCCTTTAGGAATGAATGGAGGCCTCTGCTGGCCGTGGCAGGAAAGCACACTACACACTACTTGGTTTCTCAAGTACCTGAAAACTAGCAAAGCCCTCATTTAAAGATCCATTAAGTATATATCTTCCCCAGTAGAATAAAAAAACAAACACAAAAAACAAAACCCTTGCAATTTTCTTCACCATTGTGTTAAAAAGTGGTTTAATCTACCAACCTTCAACCTTTTGGGAGCAGACAGACCCATTCTCACAATTTAGTGATTCTCCTTCCCACATGTGATATATTATATAAAAATCTAAAATATGGTTGGTATTTGGAAATTGCATCAAACTTCCAAATTTTTTTAAAGCTTGGAATGCTGTAAAACTAAGATTGAAGCTCTATCACTTATAAATCAATAAACATGAGACTCATAGAATAAAAATATTTCTAATTCTTAACACCTGCCCCGTGGAGTAGCAGGCCTCCAGAGCAGTTCATGACATAGCAAAGCTGTGATCTCATTCTTCTACTCCCACTGCCCTCTCACCTCCAGATCATAGGAGATGCAGATTAATCTGACTGTAAGGAAACACCATAGTGTGCTATCCGATTCCACATGTGCATGGTAGCTTCAGCTTTTCAAAATGATTTCACATTTTTGCCTCTTTTTATATTCACATCATGCCTTATTTTAGAAACCGTTTCATCAAATATATGTGTGTGTTAAATTATTTTTATTTAACCAAATATATCAAAATCAATTTTTAAAATAATCAATTAATCCCACTTGCATTTCTAATGACAAATATTGTGATCTTCCTGAGGGCCTGGATCATTCTTTCTTCATCTTTATCTTCCCAACACACAACTCAATGCTTGGTCTCTAGTTCCGTGCCTAGTAAATGTTTGCGTCGAGTGGATTTTTATTTTACCCTCATGAAAAGCTTCTAAAGCCACTTGATCGAGTTAGGCATTATTATCCCCAGTAAGGCAGCTAAGGAAACTGAAGTCCAAAGAGGCCAAGGAGCCAAGGTCAGAGAACAATTTAGGAACAGGGCTGGCACTTGAAAGCAGATCTTTAACTCTAAGCCTGTGTTCTGGCTTTTCATTGGTCTTTATACTTCATAATTAAATAAGAAACACCGTGAGAAATGGTGTAATACATGAGTTTAATCTCTTCTTGTCAACTGGTATAATATTTTAAAATCTCTATATATACAAAAGCCTAAGTGACCTTTACGGCCGGCTGGTAGCTATGATGCGACTGACCACCAGGGGGCAGGTGTTCAATGCAGGAGCTGCCCCCTGGTAGTGTGCTCCCATAGCCAACCTCCCTCAGCCAGCCAACTTCCCACGGTCCCTCCCCCCCGGCCGGCTGGCCCGATCAGCACCGACCAGGACTGAATGAGATGGGCCCCAATCAGCCCTGATTGCCAGCCAGGCCGAGGGACCCCACCCATGCACGAATTCGTGCACCGGGCCTCTAGTAAATAATAATGACATTAAGGAAAGAGCACCATCTCTCTAATTACTTCATTTACATTACCAGATAGCCTTCTTTGAAATAAAAAAGTTCTTCCATTTGATGTGGAAATGTGTGTAAAAAAAATTCCTGGGCACAATTATGTGTATCATCTCTTTCTCTGTGCATCTCTAACTCTAGCTGATAAAAAAAAAAAATCTAACTCAGTATCATTAATTTCACGGTAATTCTTTTGATTGGCATAGTACCTTTTGATTGGCATGTAAAATTTTCCAAGAGTGCCTCATTGACGAGAACTTGGAAGAAAACATTTAGGTCCCGTCAGTAAAGTAACTCGTGCTGGCATACTCACCGCACCACTGCAGTCAAAGTTTATGGTGTGCCACAAAGTAGCTTAGTTCTGCTTATGTGAAAATGGTAGCTGATAGCCTTAAACATAAGGTTCTGAGCATTATTTATAAAAGTGTGATGCTAGTTAAAGTACCTATATGCTTCTCATTAGCTTTATATAAAGCATTTATTATAAACTTGCATGAAATTTCACCCTCAAAAGCAGTTAGGTAACTTCTTTTTTTGTGTCATCATCCTTTATTTATCTTATCAGGCCTACCCCAATTATTTACTGGATAAAAGAAGATGGAACACTACCCATCAACCGGACATTTTATAGGAATTTTCAGAAAACTCTGCAGATCACTCAGGTTTCAGAAGCAGACTCGGGGAAGTACCAGTGTATAGCCAAAAATGCATTAGGAGTCATCCATCACACCATTTCTGTCACAGTGAAAGGTACATACCATTGTTTAAAATGTATTGCTCTTGCATTCATGCGAGGCCCTAAATCTCCAATTCGTATGCCTTCCATTATATTCTTCAATAATAATAAATGTAAATTTATATCAACATTCATGATACTGTGAATCTCTTCTCATTGCTGTTTATACTTATTGTGCATCTAAATAAGATTAAAAATAGCTTCCTCAAATCTTCCTTACAAAAGAATCCCAACTAATAAATGTAGAAAGAGTGAAGGAAATGGAAAATCACCATTAGAATCCCACCATTACAATTGCTGCAGGCAGGAGCCAGTGATGAGTGCTAAAATTAGTGGATGAAACCTTAAGGAGAAGGAGGATATTTGTATAGCCTCAAGGTATTTATCCCGCCACAAAAGAAAATAATTTACTGAGGCAGTTTTAATAGATGTCTTCACATTCTTTATACTCCTCCCTTAAGGAGATGGAGCTTATGTTCCCTCCCCTTGAATGTGGGCTGAACTCAGTGCCTCACTAAGTAAATAGAGTATGGAAAGCAGGAAAATACTAACTTTACAGTGGAGAAACCTGGCAAACGTCACCTTAACCAGGAGATCAAGATTAACACAACCAGTAATATGTTGATATCACGTGCTCCCTGATATGATGTAATCAGAAGAGCCATCACCCAAAACCTCAGTCTAATTGTGAGAAAACAGACAAATCCAAGTCGAAAGGCGTTCTACAAAATAACTGATCAGTGTTCTTCAAAAGTCTAAACGTCATGAAAGACACCAAAGACCAAGAAATTCTCAGATTGGAGGAAACTAAGGAAATATGACAAATAAATACGATGTGGTGTCCAGGGTCCTGGGACAGAAATAAGACGGTGGGAAAACTGGGGAAGTTCTAATAAAGTGTGTTGTTTAGTTAATGGCGCTGCACCAATGTTAATTTCTTGTTTTGATGACTATACCGTGGTTATATAAGATACTAACATTAGAGATGGCTGGGTGAAGGGCTTCTGGGAACACTATATATTAACCTTGCAACTTTTCACAATTGCAAAGTTTTAAAAATTGCTTCCTAATTTTATAATGACATATATTCTGTGAGGCTCCGCATTTAAATTCATATTTTTTCAGTCCTATCTGCACCTGTAAATTGCTCTAACCCTTGGATAAATCTGTGGCTTGTTTGATGTATGATTAATTAATGTAAAACAGATGATAATTATATCAAAAAGATTTAGAAATAATAACTAGATATCAGTGAGTCTTTTTAAACATTCTTTTGAAAACCTGAAGTATTATTGGAAGCATCACTGATAAACCTACTCACTCTAAAAAATAAAACTAACAAATGTTTTGCAAAATGCTTTTTATTAAAATAGGTCATTATACTAAATTAGCTAGAATTCTTATTTGACTCACATTTTTGTGTGTTTTTTTTCTTTCCTCAATCAAGCGGCTCCATACTGGATCATGGCACCTCAAAATCTTGTGCTGTCCCCAGGAGAGGACGGGGCCCTGATCTGCAGAGCTAACGGCAACCCCAAACCCAGAATTAGCTGGTTGTCGAACGGAGTCCCAATAGAAAGTAAGTTTCCTTGACTGGCTCCCGTGGTGGTATATTTTCAGGGCATAGGTACATGTCAACAGGGAACAAATAGTGATAAAATAATGTGGGTTAAGGAAGGAAGTCATGTATAAGGTAAACAGATTACCTTTATATTTTTATCTTTCTACCTTAGATATTTATTCAGATGGAGTATTTGTACTATCATGGCATGTGTTGATTGGGACTTGGGGATAGTTCCTTTGTTGTTTGTTTGTTTGTTTACAAGCATCATAGGAAGAAGGGCAGGGTCAAAATTAAACTTCACGGAGAAGCTCAGTTTATCTTCTTTGTTCAGAATGTGAAGTGGTTTACAGAAACATCATAAGAGTCAGAGGAGGTGGGGTGGGAGGCTTGGGGATAGAGCCAGTGGCTGGAGGAATAAGAAACATAGCTGTCTTAATTTAAAGAGTTTTTAATACCTAAATATAGCCCAGAAGTCCCCAAGTTCTCAAGGCTTCAGGGGTCACTATTCCACTTAATAGCCAAAGAACACACCCTCTCACCCGGGCCAATGCAGGACACTCAACCTTGACCAGTTTCCCTTCCCGGGGATAGCGGAGATCGTCCTTGAGCAGTTCTCACACAGTCCTGGCTGCAGCTGTCACCTCTCCTGGCACTTTCCCTGGACCACTCCCGAAGTTTTTCTCAGCCAACTGGTCCAGGCTGCCATTCTGCTGCCTTGGACAGACCCTCAAGTGTGGCCACAGGCCTTCCCTTCCATTAATTTCCTAAATCATAGCAAACACCAGTTTTATAAAACTTTGTTAAAGGCTTGAGGATAGAAGGGGATTGTAGCAAACGAAAAGAAAACTGAAAACAAGTATTGCACCTCTCTGCCCCCCATCCTGAGCCATGGCATCCACAGAGAGCCCACCGAGACTCCCTTTTCTCAACCCCACCCACCACCACTGCCACCCGCCGGAGCATCTGGGAACATTTCCCCTTCTTGGAGTTCAGGCCTTCCCTTAGACCCAGACAGAGAGAAAATCCGTTTCTGTTTAAAACCCAGCCTCAGGGAGCCAGGGAATGCTGCTTGGCAGCCAGAATGCGACACAAGAACAAGGGGAGATTAAATTACGAAGCTGATCTTTCTTCCTAATTCGCTCAACATATTGTCATACCAAACCCAGGACAGGCAGTGTCTCTCAGGGAACCTTGTAACCCTGGTTGTATTAAGAGCTTTGAAATGCACTCATAGACATTCCTCTTTAAGTGAAACGTTTGGGGGAAGGATCAACTATGGAAGGCCTTCTTGGGGTGGGGAGGTTGGCTCAGAGCAGTAGTCCCAGGAGATAAGGTAGGGCCTTCTACTATAACCCCAAATTATCTGATTAGGTCCAGAGGAGAAAGAGGAAAAAAAAAGCTGTCAAGTCAGGTTCCATATGAGTTCATTTCTTCCATCGCAAAAGTATTTAAGTCCCCACGGGAAGGAAAACAGGAAGTTGAGTGAAGGTAGGATGAGAATTCCACATGCCTACAGGTCCAGGGTCCCTGACCTCTGCTGTGCCTCAGAGCAGTCACTCTGGTGGACAAGCAAGGAGAGAACCACCATGGCATGGCCGCAGACAAGGATTCTGGCCCACGAGGCTGCCCCATGGTGCTGGGAGCAGGTGCCGCATGTTTACACGGCAGTGATATAAAGCATCCCTACAAGGTGTCTTTCTCCACAGTTGGTGGCCAAACTAAACATGTATGGATTGCTATTTGGAATCTCATAACTAAAAGGCAAAGAGCTGAGACACCTGGTGGGGACCCTCGTAGCTCTCTGCAGGATGATACTGCAGGCTCACGGCTGTTCTCTGCTCCCACCCTCAGCATCTGGACCATCTACTGAGTTCACAGTCAGCCTACATGCCTCACCTTGGGTTTACCTACCCTGATACAACACAAGGAGTAAATGGGGAAGAAAACTGTCAAAAATTCATGGAATTTCAAGGAGCTTTGTGCTTCTCCACTCTGCTGGATGGTTGCCCTCTGAATTTAGAGGCTCCTAAGCAGAATTGCCTTTGAGGTTTGGGACTGTTCTGGAAACAGGGGCTTGGGACTTGTTTCTCATCTGCAGTTTGCTGAATGGTGCACCCCCACTGCTGCATCCAGCAATGATGGGTCCTGGGGAAAGGTTGGCAGAAAGGCAGCGGTAGGCAAGAAAGAGCGAAGCCTGCTGCAGCATACAGTGGCACACAATAGGCATGGTAGGCATTTATAACCTTCAAGAGGGCCTAGACTGGGCCTCGTAAGTTTGCTGGGAGCACAAGCTGATTTGCTGACACACCTTTCACCAAAGAGGCTGCAGAAACCTTGGGTAGATCAGCTGCCAAGGGTGAGGGGCAGGGGACAGCTGTGCCTCTGCAGCGTTATCATGCAGGGAGCTGCGTAGCATCTCTGCCAGGTGCCTGGAGTCCCCACCAGGTGCCACACAGCAGAGGCACTCTCAGGGGACCATACTCCCAGATACACAGCCTCCCCATACCTGGCTTGTAGGCAGTCATCCAAGGACATTGACACTCCTCCTCCCTCTGCAGGCCCTGGCTGCCAAGTGCACATAATTTCTGTGAAGGAGTAATAGGATCAGGAGGATAGAGGGGGATTTTGCTAGCAAAATAGTGTTATTGATTTGTGACTATGCATTTCAGACCTGGGACCTGTTTTACAAAACTGGAAGAATTAACTCAAAAACTGTCTGGAATCTAATCTCAATGTCTTCCAAAACTCTGTCCCCCGAGACTGGCCAGGTTACTTTAAACTTTTCTTGTAGCAAAAATAATAATAATAATAATAATAATAATAATAATAATAATAGACTGCATGATATGGAATTTCCCCCCAAATCACCTAAAATATTCTTTAAACAACCTACAGAAGTCAGGAGAAAGAACACAGCTGCAGAGAACTTTAATCTTATCATGTGACCTGCAGTGTCTGGGAAGGTGTGGAAGTAGAATCCTTCCAGAAAGAAAATGTCCAAGGCCAGGGTCGTGGGCACCACAGTCCCTATCCCTGTCCTGGGAGGCAGCAGGAAGCCTAACATTTGTCAGTCTGTAACCGTGTTCCATGTGAGTTGTGGTCGGCCTCAGATTCTCTCGCATGGAGCATATATAACATCACACCACCATTATGTCAAAAGGTTTCTTTTCTCTAAGACATGAGGAGGGCAGGGAATGAAGAGAGAGAGAGAATGCATAGATCTCCTGCCACAATTATATATATCACTGACATTGCAGGAGAGACTGAAAACCAGTAAGATATGATAAGCAGCCAAGGGAATGGAGGAAGGGACCAGGATATTCCCAAGATTCCACCAACCTTCTTCCTTTCCTCAAAAGGAAAATCCTTCTAGTGGATGAAATAAGCAACTGAAGAGGAAAATCCACCTCTTCACCTAGAGACTTGGTCTACGTTATTCCCAAATGTTCAGATTTCTGGAGATGTTTATGAAGCAGACTAACCCAGAAAAGCTGAGCATTGATCTCATGGTAAACAAACCATTAAGTGCTCCAGGCTCGAGTGCATCTGATAGCTAGTTAACCTAGTTCACAAAGTTATTTTTAAAATAAAATTATGCAATAGACACAGTATTTTTAAAATAATGCTATACATGTAAGCATTCTTCTTCTTCTCATTATCTAAACGTTGGAAGCATTTATAATTCAGGCTGTCATGTCAGGGGAGTTAGATAAAAGAAAGTATTATTGGAAGCCTATCATCCAAGTTCAGAGCCTTACCTTTGGGGCTTTAAGTTCTATGCAGTGATTCTGTGCTCTTAGATTTCTTCCTCCAATGTTCATTATTAGCAAATGAAATTAATTGTTTCTAGACTCAATTATTATTCCTTTGGATAACTTAGCTTTGCACTGGAGAGCTACTCCCACCCAGTAGCCAGCCCAGAGTCCAAAGGCTTCATTCAGGTATCTCTGTACAGTTTCATTCTTTGTCCAAATACCAGCTGAGCCACGGACAGTTCCTGGGTTTGTTTGCATTTCATTGGTAAGTGCTTAAGGAAAATGTAGACCAAGCCCCATGGAGAGAGACCTGCTTGTTCTTTACCTAAAGGGTTTATTTTATTCCTGAAAATCTTGCCAAACATATTCAAAGACTGCTCCACTTAACAGAAATAAGGCACGGACAGTTGGATGCCTTTCATGTAAAGAATAACATCAAAAGGTGCAACTGGGCTGCATAAAACCTTTTTAAAACAGTTTATTTTATGATGTGACTAATGAGTCCCCACTGGAGGAAGACTGTCCTGCTGGCTTTGTTCATTGAGCTGGTCTTCCATGTTCATGGTGCTATAACCTTTTTTATTGTGGTTAAGAAACTCCACATGATATAAAATTTACCATCTTAACCATTTTTAAGTATACGGTCCAGTAGTGTTAAATATATTCACATTATTGTGAAAGAGACGTCCAGAACTTTTCCATCTTGCAAAACTGGAACTCTATACCATTAAGCAACACAGGATGGTATAACTTCTAAAAGCACAACATACTCAAGGAATGTGAGGAGCTCTTCTCACTTAGTCTGCCACCCATCCAGATGAATAAGGCCCAGAGTCTCCGCGGGCCTCATCACTGTCAAATGCCCGTCACTCACTCCCGGCCCTCCACTCCGTGGCATGTCCACAGAGGTGCAGTCCGAATGGACATGTAGGGGTGCCGAGAGTCCCCTGAGGAATCCCAACAGTGAGTGCGCGAGTGCTGGGTCCAGATTTGTTATTCAGCTCTGCTCCAGCACGCCTTGCTGAGGCAGTGGATGGACATCACTGAGAGCATGTGAGTCAAAAGATCCTGAAGATACTAGACTTGGATGTGGAACAAGGAACACGGCTGCCCTGAGGTATACTGCATTCTCAGGGTACCTGGATGCCTGGTCACAGCTGTAGTTCACTTCCTTCATTACTGTGACATTCTGTTCTCTCCTGTAGTTTATTGATAAAACTTATACCCTGTTAAAGGAGTTCAAACTTGTTATTGTCTTCTGGTTAGAAGAACATGTTTCCTAAGGCAATTTTTAAAATATCAGACTCATAAACAGCAGGTATGAGCTAAGAAGCTGACTCAAGTGCCTTGATACAACCTGATCACTAGTTGAACTAACTGGAGTATTTAAGATAATTTCACAAATTACCTATTGATTGTGATCTGAGTGTTGAACATCTACATACAAATCTGTATAATAGTAAAGTTGTGTGGTTTTAAGCCACTAAGTTTGTAATAATTTGTGATAGCAGTAGAAAACTAATGCAGAAAGTATGAGCACATTGAATATGTGTGGTAGAACAAAGATTAATAACTATATTTTGGCTTACTTCTATTAAAGTGAATTAATCACAGATGAACCCAATATTTGAAATTTTAAAGCGATAAAGGAGTCTGAATGCAGTGATAATCATGTCTTAGATGCACATTCATTTCCTGTTATCAAAGGGGAAAATGGTGTGTAGACTGAAAGCCAAGTCTACTTAAGTGGCTCAAGTTGCAAGAGCAGTTGGAGAGAAAGGTGGCTGTGACTCGGTTTTGCTTTGGGTCAGCACGCCGAGGCAGATGCCTGTTAGCCCTTGCAGTGTCCTTTTAAAGCAACGGAAGGCCCCGCCTAGGCTTTAGCATTCACACGAAGGGATTTAGCTCAGGAATGCAGCACCTCCAAATTGTTGGGCATGCCCTGGACATAATTCTCACGTATTACATTACCCGACCAGTGTCATTCCACGTCAGTAAGGACCAATCCCGGTCTTAACATTTTTTTAAGTACTTGAGAGGTTTAGCTGAAAATACTACCTTTCAAAGAATTTTTACACAATGTATTTCTATGCCAGGAATTTCCAAAACAGGAAAAGAAGTATCTTTACATTTGATTATTAGTTCGTTCTTTCTTTCATTCTTTCTTTCTTTCCTTTCTTTCTTTCTTTCTTTCTTTCTTTCTTTCTTTCTTTCTTTCTTTCTTTCTTTCTTTCTTTCTTTCCCTCCCTCCCTCCCTCCCTCCCTCCCTCCCTCCCTCCCTCCCTCCCTCCCTCCCTTCCTTCCTTCCTTCCTTCCTTCCTTCCTTCCTTTCTTTCTTTCCTTTTCAAAAAGAGGCTCTTAAAAGATAGATTTGGATGAGCTAGAGGGATCCTATATTGTTTTTGACTAGTTTTTGCTGTCCATGATTTCTTTGTGAACAAGGAAATATTTTCCTAAATTTGTATTGCAGTTTTCACCTAACTTGTGCTTTTCTGTTCCTGCATCTCTCAAAATAATATTCAGTCAGTCCACTTAAAACTAGGTGAATATCCAGCATACACCCATGCTAAGTGATAACTAAGTTCTGAGGAAGGAAAATTGTGGCTTCTGCCTCAGTTCTTGGTCTTGTCCTTCGTACTGGATATACCTAGATCAGTCTGTATTTGTTCTGCTTACTATAATGTAGACCTCAGCTTTACATCTTCTAAGCAAAGAGGAATAAATGTATACTTTTTTATTTTTACACCCAAACAGTTGCCCCTGATGACCCCAGCAGAAAAATAAATGGAGATACCATTATTTTCTCAAGCGTTCAAGAAAGATCCAGTGCCGTGTATCAGTGCAATGCCTCTAATGAATACGGATATTTGCTGGGAAATGCATTTGTAAATGTGCTGGGTAAGCTCTTCCTCTATTGAAGACATGGCAGGTTAAATTCAGGACTCCTGTTGTTTTCCAGTCATTTTGCAAAAATGCATTAAGCAGCTACTATGTGCAATGCTGGGTTCTTGGAACTAACAGGGATAAAGAAAGCTGAATACGATACAAACCTTGCTCTAAAGGGTATTGCAGTCTACTCTTAATGTTCTTTCATAACACAGTGTTTGTCATGGGCTATTCTTCATTGTACAAATAACCAAATGGTCAGGCTGCTCTGTTCACAGATGGTTAGACCAGCTATCAAACCCCTCAATAGGAAAATGGCATTGAGTTGCCATTAGTAACAGAATGTTACTGCTGTTCCATCCTACAAACAGACAACTTGAGTAACAGTTCTGATTTTTTTAAAAATAAGTCATTAATCATAACAGTTGGCCTCTATCTAAGTCACAGGTGTGCATTTAATTCATAGTAATACATTTTTGAAAACTATGACATATTCAAACATATTCTGAAATGGTTGGTTATGTGAACATTGTTTTCCTTGTAATGGACGAAACTACCAAAATACCAAACTTGTTAAAAGTTTGCGTGAGAATTGTTTTCATGGTGCCAGGGAATTATATTTCAAGTCTTGCTAAGGGTGGTGGGCTCCCTTTCACACAAAATTAGTTAGGAAGCCAACCGACACTTCATATTTCCCCTTTATGCTTGGAATGGAGGTCAGTAAATCAAAGGAAGAGCTGAGCAGTGAGATATTGGTGGATGTTTGGGAAGCAGCTTTGATCTCTGGTTCTGTTTTTTAATCATCAGTGCTGTGCTCTTTTCTGCCGGCTCTGCTCCCACCCACCCACCCCACTATAACTCAGGGGTTATGATGGGCCAGTCACTCAACAAAAATGTACTTAGTCATGATTTTTGTGCCAGACACTGTGCTAGTTCCTGGGGAAAACTAGCACATTCCCTACCTTCAAGGGATTCGCAGTGGAGTAGAAGATATAGATAAATAAATCAATTATTAAAACCCTATGCCTGGTAATATGTGGGGCATGAGGCAGAGGGAGAAGACTTATTTTTCCTCCTTGAGTGTCTGGTAGTGTTATGCCTGATAGAGAATGTATGGGCAGAGGCATATTGGTTGTGCTTTTCCATAAACTCTAATGGCCTTAAAACAAAATGCAATAAAATAGATGGTGGCTCTGGATGTTTATTTTATATTTACTTTACCTTTTCTAAACGTTTCTAGCTGAGCCACCACGCATCCTTACATCTGAAAACACACTCTATCAGGTCATTGCAAACAGGCCCGCTCTACTAGACTGTGCCTTCTTTGGGTCTCCTCTACCTACCATTGAGTGGTAAGTATTGGCCCTATTTCTTTTTAATGTTTCCATTTGCTAACACCTTCAAATTTCTCAATATGTTGGGTTTTAGTCAGAGAACATATAGGGGAAAGGCAGTGCAGAATCCATCATATTATTAATTATTAAATGTATGCGCAAATATTTATTAACTACGTGTTCTGTGCTAAATACTTTCACGTGTCTAATCTGTTTAACAGCACGCATTGTCAACCACAGAGATATATGTAAATGTTTTTTATAAAACTTAAGGTTGTTGCATTTTACAGTGCCATGGACATTACCTGGGACTTCATGAATGGTGGCTAGAAGCGTTGGTTGGGGGACATTCCTTGAAAATCAAATATCATTTGGGGTGGGAAAGAGATTCTATAAGCTCAAAATCAGAATTTGTTATTACTAGTGTTTACCTTTATTACCTCCCCCACCTGAATTTCCTGACTTGGATCCAGCCAAGCTCTACTGTGTCCCTTTACCTCCCACTTTAGCCCTTCCTCTTCCCTATAACACTCCTGACACAAGTTCTGCTCATCACCTAGCTTGCTCACTGTAGCACGAGCTAAAAGAAACAAGGCTAGCATAAGCACAGCTCAGAAAGAATGAGTGAAAGAAAATTGGAGCATTCATTTATTGGTCATCTGTGAGATGCCAGACATTGTGCTGGGCTCCTCCTGCTGATGTGAAATGAAAGCCAGGTGTAAGATGAAAGGATAATCTCACCATATCCCCCACTTCAACCACAGAGGCATGGATGCTTGTGCACACGATTTCCTAGTGAAGGGGGCAGGGTCACACTTAGTCCTGGTTGATTTAGCCTTTTCATCCACCCTTACTTCTGTCTGACACGAGCCAGGAAGCTGAAAGGTACATATGTATGCTTTATCTTTTTTCTACCCTGAATATTTTTCTAGTCATACTTTCAGAAGTACAAACCTTATAGTCTTGAAATCAAAATCTCTTTAGAATGAAGTTACAATACTTCACAATAGGAGGGAAATGTCAAAAAGAGCAGTGTTCATTGGGCCTATTTTATCACTTATTTAGAGATAGAGTCTATAGTAATGTGTTTATAAAATTATAAATCTATCCTTTTGAAAATTACAATTTAAGTATCGTGTATTGTCACCCTAATTCTTCAAGCACCACTGATCATTGAATTCTCCAGTTTTACATCCTGTCTTTACATTGATCCCGCTGACGTGCAAGTTTGCAATATGCTGTGCAGATTCCAAACATCTCTGAACTTGAATCTATAACGCGTATCATGATGTATTGACCTTGAATGTGGCATTTTATGTCTGACTTCAAATTGTGATGTGTTTTGCTTCTCATTGTGATTATTTCCATGAAGGTTCAAAGGAACTAAAGGGAGTGCTCTTCGTGAAGACACTTATGTTTTACATGAAAATGGAACTTTGGAAATTCCTGTGGCCCAAAAGGACAGCACAGGAACTTATACATGTGTTGCAAGGAATAAGTTAGGGATGGCAAAGAATGAAGTTCACTTAGAAATCAAAGGTGAGGCAGAGGTGGCAAATTTTTTTTTCAAGAATTATGTGACTGTGAGCAAATTCCCCAGCTTGGGCAATCGATAACAATAACTTTAAATTTTAGATCCAACAAGGATCATTAAACAGCCTGAATATGCAGTTGTGCAAAGAGGGAGCACAGTGTCCTTTGAATGCAAAGTGAAACATGATCATACCTTGATCCCTACTGTCATCTGGCTGAAGGACAACGGTGAGCTGCCCAGTGACGGAAGGTATTTGAAGATGATCACTTTCCTTTCTCTTGCTTCTGTCTTTAAGCTGCTGTTGACTAAAGGTTTATTGTATAATGACTTAACCATGATATTTAAAAGTTTCTGAAGTCTGCTTTGTCCAAAATAGATACACAGGTTCTTCCTGCTGTAAAATGTCTGTACCTAATCAGGTTATTGAAACAAGACCCTGAGAATGTTTGTCTGTCATTGTGTGTTGGTCTCCTGTGTAATTCAGGAGGAGAAAAACTTTCCAGGCTTTGGACAATGTCCATTGTTTCCTGCCTTGTACAGTGAAGTCTCAACAGATGTTTTCATTACCAGCCTACAAATAAGCAGAAGTATGATCTCTTTAATCACCAGAGTGTGCCTGAAACCTTGTAATTTTTTGTTATTGTTAATCCTCACCCGCGGATATTTTTTCCACTGATTTTTAGAGAGAGTGGAAAGGAGAAGAGAGACAGAGAGAAACATCGATGTAAGAGAGACACATTGATTGGTTGCCTCCCACACATGCCCTTTCCCGGGGCTGAGGACCGAGCCTACAACCCAGGTATGTGCCCTTGATCGGAATGGAACCCATGACCCTTCAGTCCAAGGGCCGACTATCTTACCCAGGGGTCCTCAAACTATGGCCTGCGGGCCACATGCAAATACAAATATTGTATTTGTTCCCATTTTGTTTATTTACTTCAAAATAAGATATGTGCAGTGTGCATAGGAATTTGTTCATAGTTTTTTTTTTTAAACTATAGTCCGGCCCTCCAGCGGTCTGAGGGACAGTGAACTGGCCCCCTGTTTAAAAAGTTTGAGGACCCCTGATCTTACCACTAAGCCAAACTGGCTAGGGCAGAATCTAAAACATTTCAAAGAGCCTAAGCATATTGCAGCCCTTTAGCTTAGAATGGAAAAAAAAATGTATCTATTTTTCAAGTAAGGCCCTCAATTTGACTAAGTACGGAGCTGAAGGTGTGAATTTTAGCTACAAGCATCACCCCTGTTGGAAGGAATGCTGGGGCTGGTGGGAACAGTTTCTGTGGTTTGCCTGCCAGGTGCCGATATGGTGCCCTGTTGTTGTTAATGGCACCTAGAAGAACTATGTAGCCTGCTCCTTTCTATGCCCGGAGTTTCCATCTAGTTCTAGGTTCCAACGGGTCAGTTTTATTTGTGGAATCTGAGTGATAAAGATGAGAAGGAAACATGAAGTAATGACCTTTATTTTAAGTTGGCTAAAGCTTTAACTTGGAAATTCCCTGCGAAGATAGTTGATTTATACAGCCTTGTTAAAACCTTGCATGAATCCTGCCCTGGCCATTGTGACCCAGTTGATTGGAATGCCGTCACATACACCCAAAAGGTGGCAGGTTCAATTCCAGGTCAGGGCACATGCCTAGGTTGTGGTTCGATCCCCAGTCAGGGCATGTGGGAGGCAACCAATCGATGTTTCTCTCACATTGATATTTCTCTCTCTCTCTCTCTAATCAATAAACATATCCTTGGGTGAGAATTTGTTTTTAATCTGCAATAATCCTATTTACATGGATTTGTGTGTTTTTTTACCTACTGAGCAATTTTTCATGCCCACAGTAACCTCCAGAAGACTCTTCGTGGTGATTGCTGATCTAAATCTTCCTGTTTCTAGTGAAAAAGCTGGTCCTGTTTTTTGCATTTACTTTCTCCTATGAGAGTTTATGCATGTAGTAAAAGTAACACAAAATTTCTGCAGTAACTTCTAAATTACTTTAAAATATGCACTTTGTGCCCTGGCTGGGTAGCTCAGTTGGTTGGAGCTTTATCCCATACACCAAAAGTTTGCAGGTTCATTCCAGTCAGGTCACATACGTAGGTTGAGGGTTCGATCTTCAGATAGGCATGTATGAGAGGCAACCGATTGATGTTTCTTTCTTTCTCTCTCTCTCTCTCTCTCTCTCTCTCTCCCCCCCCCTCTAAAATCAATAGAAACATATCCTTGGGTGAGGATAAAAATTAATAATAATAAATAAAATATACACTTTGCTAGAAATTGAGCTGGATGAGTAGTGTTGAAAGGTTTCTTAGCAGCAGAAGCCCTAGGAAACCCTCTAGTAAGGTAACTGGAGCTGCCCCACCTCACCTCTGGATGTCCCTGGTCTCTAAGGAGCTCCTAAAACTCCAGGGACATGGTTGAGCGCCATTGGACATGTGCCTCGATAGCCCTCATAACCCGAGGTTACAATTCATTCTAATTGTTTTCCAACTATAATCATTATCAAAGTGATACCTATTGTATAAGATTTTAGCTTAAATGTGCTACAAATTTTCATCATCTTTCTCTTTTACCAAATTCAGTTTCATGCCAGTAAAACAATCATCAAATGTGGTTAGATGTCCATTTCAGTTGCTCAAAATGTGTTTTATTCACAGGTTCACTGTTGACAAGGACCAGTTGGTGGTAGCTGATGTAAGTGACAATGATGGTGGGACCTACACATGTTTGGCCAACACAACTCTGGACAACGTTTCCGCCAGTGCTGTGCTTAGCGTTGTCGGTAAGAACTGAACACTCACAGCACAACTGTTTTAGGTAGGAAGGAAAGGTTGTCTGCAGTAACTGTTTACTTGTTAGAGTTTTACAATTTTATTGGTGAGTTAAATACTCGTTTTTCTTCTTTGGGAGATACCCAAGAAGCTATAATTTCAGTGTAACTATACTCTGTAGCAGCACTGGAATAAAATGGTGGTTATGCGTATGAGTGATATTTGCATAAGAAAATTGGGGAATATAATCTACTTTTATTTAAAATGGAAGGTTCCCCTCCCTCTCCCACTAAATTGGTAACGCATGTTTATCAATGCCATGGCTCATAGTGAAGCATAAGGCTTCGTTTTATAATCTTAATCATGTTCAATCTTTGTCGTCTTGTGCTATCGTATATCTTTCCATTACTAATTGTGATTAAAATCCTTTATATTAATGTCCTTTCTAGCTCCTACTCCAACTCCAGCTCCCATTTACGGTAAACTAATGAGTCTTCTTTCTCTATTTTCTGTCAAACAATTTCACATTTGCGGAAAAATTAATTTTCTCTGTCACACCTTGTGTTTCTTTAAGGAAAGGGCTGTCACCCCTTCTGTTGTGTTGCTCCTTTACTGCTGTGCATCATTTCTTCATTAGAACTCTGGAACCTTTCACTGAATATATTGCCACTCTCTTCTAAACATTTCATGTGTTATTTTAAAGTCATTTCATGTTATAAATGTCCCTCTTTGATATAATGTCCCTATAAAAAAGCATAGTGTTTGCTCAAAAGCTATCCTCCACATTTTACAGAATGAAAAAGCTATTTTAAATATCATTCCACAAAAATCAGGCTTTTATAGATGTCTATTAGTTTTTTTGGAAAAGTAAATATTTTGAGATTCCATTTTCAAGAAAATTATGTAGGAAAGCCATGGATGTTTAGAACAACATTTGACCTTTGTATCTGAGAAAACCAACTCACTGTGTGTTAACAAAAGATAAACCACTAAAGAAAGACAAGAAAAGGGCAGCTTACAGTTGTGTGATTTTTCTGAGTTTGGAAAATAAGTCAGAAATTATTTCCAGAAATATTTTTGATTAAGGAACCCTCATCTTTATTTAACATGTAAATACATAAATTAATTTTGTGGCATAAACTCAGCCAGATTTATGCTACAGAAGACCTTTCCTTTGTAGGCCTTTATTGCTTCTTTACTGATAGGAAATAAGTGCCCATATTTTTATACGGTCTCTGCTCCTCCAAGAGCCAAAGTTACCCCAGGAGCAAGGTCAGGAAAAGTCCCAAAGAGGAACATGAACTCTCTGGATCTCAGAATCACCATTAGGAGAGGCAGACATGCTTCTGGGATACCTTCATTCTAAAAGGTGTCTGCACCCGTGTGTCCTCCAAGAGTAAACATACCGTCCCATGTGACTGTTGTGCGGAATATCTGCATACGGTGTTCATGCTGAGAGCTACTTCTAGAGCATCAATTTTAGAATGCCCTTAAAAACATAAATATTCTTCAGGAGCCCCCCAAATCCATAACTTAGCCTAGCATGTTTCAGGGAGAACATTTGAGTCTTCTTTGAACGGTACATGTACTTGCTTGTATTTGTTTTTCAGCATTTACTATTCTGTTTCTCATTTATTAGAAATTAAGTTTCTATATCATTTTCTCTGTCTTTGCTCGTTCATGCTCATGAGAAGACACACACTGAGAGTGCTGGTGAACCACCCACACCCACTTCACTGGTTTTGGTTACAAGTAATTTAGTTTCATTTGAGAAAGAAGCAAGCAGAACTCACTGATGGGTTGTCTTGGGTGTGCTGTGTGTTCCCAGCAACCTCGGCTGTTTCCATTTCATTTCAGTTGCATGCTCATTGGCCATTCAGTATGCTGTGCCTTTAATACATCCCTCTATGAATAGTATCACAAGGACAACCTCATAAGGATGGATGGTTAATTATGATGTGTGTTTGGTCTACAGATGTCCCAAATCCTCCCTTTGATTTAGAATTGACAG
This sequence comes from Myotis myotis, assembly GCF_014108235.1. Classification (NCBI taxonomy): domain Eukaryota; kingdom Metazoa; phylum Chordata; class Mammalia; order Chiroptera; family Vespertilionidae; genus Myotis; species Myotis myotis. The sequence continues at coordinate 11,644,115 of NW_023416315.1, forward strand.
ATCAACTCGACAAAAGTGTTCAGCTGTCATGGACCCCAGGCGATGACAACAACAGCCCCATTACAAGTATGTGGTGCCATTCGCTTCATCGCTGATGCAAATAATGACCATTTTTGAATCACTTTATCATATGCAATTGAAATTCCTTAGAGATATTTGATGGCATTCTCTGCTTCATTACTAACAGAACAAAAACATTTATTTATGGCTTTCTTCTCTTCCGAGCTAGAGTTATTTCTGGTTTATCTTCTGATACGGGACACTAATTGATTGCTGAAGATGTTAATTAACCAAACACACTATCATTTTGTGTTTAAGATCCATAGGAATACTTTAGATTTCTACCACTGTAAGAAGATGTGTTGTAAGTTATTCATTTTACCCATTAATGGGGGAGTAAAGGGTAAGAGGTGCTATAATGCCTAGCCTATATATTGGGAAATTGAGACTTAGAGAATATAGTGGCTTTTCAAACCCACGACTGGTAACAGAATTGTGTGTTAACCTCAGGTCTGTTAACTTCCAGACCCAGGTCTCTTTCTTCTAATTATCCTTTACTGCAAAGTGGCAGCAGCATCAGCATTGTCAACTCCTCACCTTGATGACGTAAGTTTAGGGAATAAAATCAGGTGAGGGACCATACCAGAAAGGTACTTGAAGAGCTTAATAAAATTAGCCTATAGGTAAGTTTAGAAATTTTAAAACCATGAAGGTACTTGATTGTAGACACATGCCTATAATATATTGTTATCTTCAGGTATATACTGCAGAAAGACTAATGAACTGAGCTGCCACTTAACTCAATGCATTAGCTGTTTAGGTTGCTTGGAGACTCTTTTTACCTAGGATACAATGATAGTATTAGAGATCAAGGCATTGCTACTCATTCCTTCATTCCCCTTCATCCAATAGGTATTTATTCAATGACTATTATTTATCAAGCCTTGTTCTAAAATAAAACAATAAAAATTATCTGCCCATATGGCACTTTATTTTAGTTTGAGGATACAAATAAGGTAAAATTACTAATATTGTTATTATAAATAATGTTATTATATATTTGTATACATGTATGTGGGTAACGTGCGCACACACACACGCACACACACACACACATCTCAGGGCTCCCCTCAAGAGAGAACCTGCTGCCAGGAGTGTTAACAGCAGGTCCATCAGCTGCACCTTCCCCAAAGACCTGCTGCAGTGCTCTCTCTTCCTGAGCTGCTCCATTATCTTCCTGAGCCATTCCAGTGACTGAGCACAGCGAGGGTCCTAGAGCTTAGCCGCACCCAGCACGGAACTTGGCTTGGGCTCCTCATTGCCCTGGCTCGGGCTGTAACTGCAGTCTGAGGCTTTTCCTACACACTGCTCCTTCCTCCCCCCATCCAATCACGGACAGCAGACCTTCATCATAGTCTGAAGATCTTCCCTGCCTACTCCTGCTCTCTCTCTTTTATCTTCCATGATTATTCCCCCCCCCCCACCGCCCCCCAGAGTTTCTTGCACTTCTAATTCTGTCTCAGCATCTGCTTTTTAAAGGACTCAAACACATATATATCTATATGCCTGTCTGTGGCATGGGTATATATGTTGTGCATTTGTGGTATATGTTTAGGTCATGCAGAAAAAATAAAGCATGAGAAGGAAGTTAACGAGGACAGGGGTCAGGGCTGTAATTATGAATAGGGTGGTCAGGAAAGGCCACATTAAGGAGGTAACATTTGAATATGTCAATAAAGACAAGAGAAGGGAGAAAGTGAACACACTATGCAGTTTCGGGGGGCGGGGGGGGGGATCTTTCCCAAGAGAGCAAGAAAAAGAGCAAAGCCCTAGAACAGGGGCGTGTCTGCTAGGAGGCCAGTGTGGCTGGAGTGACATGCACAGGAGGAGGTGAAGCAGGGAGAGAAGGTTGAAGAGGTAGAGTTGGTGAGTGGGGGTAGGGTGTGAACTTGCAGGCCTTGTAGGCCCATATAAGGGTTTGGGAGTTATTGGAGGGATTTAAGTAGAGGAGTGATTCATGGATCACTGTGGTTATTCCATTGAAAACAGTCTCTTGGGTCTCAAACTGCATTGAAGTACCCTGTGGAACCTCAGCCAACTCATAGGCTCATAGGGGTGCTTCAGGGCATTTTTTAAGTTTTCAATTTTTAAATTTTGGTATTTGAAAAATAGTGACATCTATAAGGCACCACATGAAATGTTGGCTTGAGGCAGTTTATGGCTTTAATCTGATATTGCTACATCATATTATAATGTTGTCATATCTCTACAAAGCCTTTGCTGTGATAAAAGGCAAGGACCCCGTGAAAATCACTGCGGAACAGGAAATGAGTAAGATGGTGTCCAATCTGTTTACAAGGTTTCAGGAGTTATGTGGTACCCAATAGTAATACATGAATAGTTATTAAGTTATATGAACCTAACTACTTACATGGATGTGTTAATTATTTCTTTTGTCCTAAGGGAGCCATCAAAAAAATTACCGGAACACTAAATGCACCATGAACTGAGAAAGTTTAAGTTCTTGTGAGTTAGTAGGTTATGCAATAATTCAGGCAAGAAATTATGGAGGCTTGAAATTGGCTGAGAGAGATGGAGGTGCTGAAAAATGGTCATATTTGCATGTATTTTAAAGTAGGGCCAATGGGACTGTTGAGAGTATGAAAGAGTAAGGGGGCTAAGAAAGACTTCAAGGTTTTGACCTGAGTTGTCACTATGAATTTGGAGAGGGAAGTGGAGATCAGTTTTGGCCATATCCAATCTGAGATGCTGTCATAGACAAACAAGTGGAGTTGTTGGGCAGGCAGTTAACTGTACAAGTCTGCATTTCAAGGGCTGCAGACATAAATCTGAAAGTGATCAGTTTATGAGACTGGAGATCATCACTTCCAAATTAGTGTGGATTGAAAGGACCAAGCACTGCAACACATGATGTTTCTAATTCACCTTTGTATCTACAATTCATATCATTGCACATGGCAAATAGCAGGCAATTGATGGGTACCTATTTTATAAGGGTAAAACATGTACATACCACAAAATTTCGGTAGATGCAGAGGGTATGAACTAAAATGTGAGTCTTCCTCCCACCCCTGGTTCCCAGCTCCTCCAGTGACACCAATGGTATGTATGTATCTTCTGAGAGGTAATACATGTACATGCAAGCATATTGGAATGTGTATGTGTCAGAGTAAATCTTTTTACTTTTACACAAGTGTAGTACTCGGTACACGGTGTTCTATATCCTACTTGGTTTGGCTTAACAATATACTTTAGAAATTACTTCTTTTTAGTACATATGGAGCAGTTCCATTCATTTTTTATAGCAGCAGAATATTCCATTGTGAGGATGCACCATAATTTATTTAATGAGTGTCCTATTGGTGAACATTTAGGTTGTTTGCAATTAGGTTCTTTCAACTGCAAACCATGCTGCAATGTGGGTTCTTTATCATGTGTATTTGAGCATATGTATAAGCGCGTATATTCTAAATAAATTGCTAGAAGCACAATTTCTCAAGCAGAGGGTGTCTGAGTTAAATATTTTAGGTGTTCTAAATTACCCTCTATAGAAGTTGTACCACTTCACACTTCCCACCAAGTATGAGAATACTTGTTTCCCTGAGTCATAGTCAACGTCAAGGAAGTATGTTCAACTTTTGATTGTTGCCAGTCTGTTTAGTGGAAAATGGTTTTTCACTGTATTTAACTTAACTTCTATAATGAAAAATATTGACCATCTTTTCATATATTTAAACTTTCCTAGGGCCATGTGCGGATCCCGTCTAAAGAGTTTTCAGTAACTACACTCAGCACGCTAGAAAAATATTATTGAGTATTCTTAGGTATTGAAGAGGATGCTAGAACTCTGAAATCAAAATATCTTAATGAAATATTTCTTGAAAGTGAAATAATTCATGTTTGACTACTCATGTTAAATTGTTATTCATTATTCTAGCAACCTACCCTTGAATGACTGAATTCACTGTCTTGCATTTGTTGCGTGTGTATGTTGTGTCCAGAATTCATCATTGAATATGAAGATGCAATGCACGAGGCGGGGCTGTGGCACCACCAAACGGAAGTCCCGGGGACGCAGACCACAGCCCAGCTGAAGCTGTCTCCATATGTGAACTACTCCTTCCGCGTGATGGCAGAGAACAGCCTGGGGAGGAGCTTGCCCAGCGAGGCGTCTGAACAGTATTTGACCAAAGCTGCAGGTAAAGCTGGACTTTTGTGGCATGAAATAAAAAAGAAAAGTTTTCCACTGTTTGAAAAAGACCAAAGCTTACATGTGTGTGGCTGCTTAACTTCTAGAACCAGATAAAAATCCCATGACTGTGGAAGGACTAGGATCAGAGCCCGATAATTTGGTGATTACGTGGCAGGTGAGCTATGTATAAAGCCTTCAACTTTCCTCTGTACACTTTATAATGAAAAAAACTAATTTTAAAATAATACCTGTATTAAAATCCCATTTTACCCATTTTGAAGGAAAATGTACATTGCATATCTTTATTTAATGTATTGTGTAGTAGTTAAAATCTTGATCCTTGGAGCAAAAATGAATGCGTGCAAATTCCAGCTTTGCCACTTACTATGTGACTTTAAGCCAGTTGTTTAACATATCCATTATGTATTTGTATGATTGGAATAATAATAGGACCAACTTCATATAATGCCTACAGCAGTGCCTAGCACATACATGTGCTCAATAAATGCTAGCTAGTAGTATCACCATTGTATAGAACCATCTAGAAGACATGTACCAAGTTATTCCTAATAGTCAACTTCTTTTCTTTCTTTTTCTTTTTGCTTATCTGTATTTTCTGGACTTGGAAAATTAACATATAATTTAAAAACTTCAGATAGCTCTGTTCATGCATGCTCATACTAGTATACTTTTTGTACATACTTACGTATATATGTACATGTAGAAGCATAATAGATGCAGTTCACAAGTTTCAGCCTCCAAGTGAAACAGACAATGATGTACTGTCACACAAACAGGAAGATGTAGAGGCACCTACGTAACTGAATGTTTTAAGTCACCCATCCTTGACTGTGGAGCCAGAGTTTGAGAGGCTTATATGGTATATACTAAAAGATAGAAATGAACAATCTTTGAAATGTGGGCACTAAAAAAGCTTTGAATGTCATCAAAAATGAAAGAAAGAAAAAAGGTCCCTGGAGAATATGTTAGCAGCTTATATTTTAGTGTTTCAGTGCTCACTTTAAGTCTGGGAATTGGTTTTGTTGTTCTGTAAAAGGTTGTGCAGTCGATCTGTGTTATAAGCTCTGATTATTTGGCTTTTCTTGTAGCCCTTGAATGGTTTCGAATCAAATGGGCCAGGCCTTCAGTACAAAGTGAGCTGGCGCCAGAAAGATGGTGATGATGAATGGACGTCTGTGGTGGTAGCAAATGTATCCAAATATATTGTCTCGGGCACGCCAACCTTTGTTCCATACCTGATCAAAGTCCAGGCTCTGAATGATGTGGGGTTTGCTCCAGAGCCAGCTGTCATTATGGGACATTCTGGAGAAGACCGTAAGTGGCTGACACTGTTTTGTTTACACTTTTTCTCAGCAAAACAGACTTAACAAAGTGCAAGCCAAGTCTATTCCCAGACGTGTTTAGAATGGGAGGAAGAGAGGCAGCAATGATTTTGTTCAACATTTCTGAATTTAAACAGCCTACTATATAGAAAATAGGTTCAGAATGTTAAAAGTTATTACTTTTTAAAAAATGTTATTCTTTTCGGGGGAGGGGGTTAATCCTCACTGGAGGATATTTTTTTCATTGATTTTAGAAAGAGTAGAAAGGAGGGGAAGGGCAAAGAGGGAGATAAGAGAGAGAGAGAGATATCGATGTGAGAGAGCCATGTCAATTGGTTGTCTCCAGCATGTGCCCCAACTGGGAATTGAACCCACAACCCTAGGATTCACAGGCAGATGATACTAACCACTGAGCAGCTCTGGCCAGGGCAAGATATATTATTCTTTCAAAGTCTACTCTCAGTCCTTGATCATTTATAGCAGTGGTTCTCAACCTTCTGGCCCTTTAAATACAGTTCCTCATGTTGTGACCCAACCATAGAATTATTTTCATTGCTACTTCATAACTGTAATGTTGCTACTATTATGAATTGTAATGTAAATATCTGATATGCAGGATGGTCTTAGGTGACCCCTATGAAAGGGTCGTTCAACCGCCAACGGGGTCGCGACCCACAGGTTGAGAACCGCTGATTTATAGAATAGGTCTGGAGCATTGCTTCAATAAAGCCAAAATTATTAGACAGTGACTTTTTTTTTGCATGAAATTCAAAATAACATTGGCCCTTCTATCCTCCCTCCCTCTCTTTCCCTAGTCCCCATGGTGGCTCCTGGGAATGTGCATGTGACCGTGGTGAACAGTACCTTAGCTGAGGTGCACTGGGACCCAGTGCCTCTGAAAAGTGTGCGAGGACACCTGCAAGGCTATCGGGTAAGTGAAGGGAGACCTTCCCTGTTCTTTCCTTAGGAACAGCCCATCAGTGAAGGCCAGATGCACTTTTCTTGGCTGGAGAAGTTGTTCTTGAGAGTTCATCTGGTTTATCGCCTCGGGCAGGCCACATCTAAACAACCCCAGCTGAAACTGAATCAAGATTTCACTGTATCCAAAAGTGAGGGGGGGAAATGTTTTCTCCATTTTTCACACAGATAACCTAAGATTTTGCCAACTAAGCAATTAACATACGCACAAAAGATGTAAAACTGATGTTTGAAAAATCAGATATAACAAAATGCACCTAGCTTAAAAACTATACCGACCACATGTGAATACACAAATTATCCTGAAAATAATGTAGACATTAAAAAAAATAAAAGATCATATAGTACCAACTGGGTCATTCTTATGAATATCAACCATCTTCATTCTTGGGAAGCACAGAAAGAAGGGGTTTTTTTTTAATTGATAGTCATCTGTTTTTACATTCACCATAAAGAGTCCCTCCTTTGATTTGTCAACCCTGACCCCTAGAGGTCACTATTTGCACGGCATCATGTTCAATTTTATTTTTTTCTCTCTAACATTATTCAATTCTGTATATGTTGACTTCTCTTTAAAAAAATGTCTGCTAAGAAGAATTTAAAAAGACTTAATAAACAACAATTCTGGACTTTTAACCAAAGTTAATCAACACTTTGTTAATCAACTACAATATAATACAAAAAATAAGAGCGAGAGCCCCAGACTTAGAGTCACTCCTGATTGTCCTATGCCCTGTACAAGTCACTTGGTAACCCAAAGGCTCATCTGTACTGTAGAAATAATAATAATAAACGCTTCACTGTGGGTTTTAGGACTAAACTAAATGACATATTGTACATGAAGTTCTATTAACTCTGGAAAAAGTATCTAAATATTGGCCAGTAATTTTTACTTTTAGAATATTTTACATGTCAGACACTGAAATCCTTCTATTGGCTTTTAGAGAGAACTGAATGGGTGTTGTGCTATTTCATTTATTTCACTTATATTCCTCCAACAAAATAGGATAGCCCAGCTTTATCAGATATTCTTAATTTGACTTTCCTCAATATCTGTGGGCTTCTGACTCTCCTGCCTCAGAATCAGTATTTTTCAGTTTTGCCAGTAAGCTTCCAAAATGCACCAATTATGGGAATTTTCTGGGGAAAAGCCCATAAAACTTTAATCTTGGTTGCCTCCTTATACATCCCCAACTTTTGTTCTTGCTGCTTCAGATTTACTACTGGACGGACCAGAATTCATCAAAAAGAAACAGACGCCACATTGAGAAAAAGATCCTCACTTTCCAGGGCAGCAAGACCCACGGCATGTTGCCGGGGCTGGAGCCCTTCAGCCACTACACACTGAACGTCCGCGTGGTCAATGGGAAGGGGGAGGGCCCGGCCAGCCCCGACAGAGTCTTTCATACGCCGGAAGGAGGTATGAGGTGGACGTGTCTCTGAGACCCTAGCAACATGTGGCACATGCTGAGAGGCTATGTGTGGCAGAAGGGCCCCCAAATAAAGTGTATTCTGGAAGCCGAAGGTGATTTCCCACAGATGAACACAGCACGCACGAGCTGGCTCATTTTCAATACTGGCTTGAGGCCCTTACGTGGACGGAGGGGATGAAGGCGTCACACCACAGAATGCTGCCCTAAAATCTCCTCTCCCTTGGCTTAAATTTTTGTCCACCCTTCGTCACACTGTCAGAAACCGTGCTAACTTGATGTTTATTTGGGTCATTAGGAAGCAAGTTGTATAGCTTCTATAAGCCCAGTTACCTAATCGGAAGTGTGGGAACTAAATGTGATACCCTAAAACCATCTACAAAAGACAATAATCTACAAGTCACAGTTCATTTCTTTCTCAGGGCACCTGCATAGTTTATTCTATACATGAGCTGAGTTAGAGGTTGGAAGTCTTGATAAAATGGGTTAGGAAGCGAAGGAAAAAGTCATTGCAAGTGTAGCCCACTGCAAGAGGAAGAGGAAGAGAGGCCCACATCTTCGTGATGTGGGAGTGAGGACAGGAAGAGTTTGGACATGGGAGCCTACTGGATGAGGGGGAGAGGCCATACGTGAGAAGGATAGGGGTTCGAAAAGGTACTGAAAATCAGCCTTGCCTCTTTTAAATTTTGCCTCAAGCCAGTATTGAAAATGAGCCGGGTAACGTCTATGGATTCATTAGTTCTTTTAGGTAAAAGCAGTTCACAGACAAATTCTGTCCTGGCTCCTGGTTGAAGGGCTCATGATGTCAACAACTTTCCAACAGTCTCTGAAGTCATTCTGTGTCCCGGCTCCCATCTCATCATGACTGCTGGTCCTCCGTCTCATCGCTCCTTAGAGGTTAAGGGCTCCTTCCACTCCAGGCTTTCCCTAGAGAGACTCCACACTGGTCCTGGATAGTTCAGGGGAAGGTGTCATACAAGAGATGAAAGGATAAAGAAGAGAGGGAGTAGCCCAAACTGGTTTGGCTCAGTTGATAGAGCGTCGGCCTGCGGACTCAAGGGTCCCAGGTTCGATTCCGGTCAAGGGCATGTACCTTGGTTGCAGGCATATCCCCAGCAGGGAGTGTGCAGGAGGCAGCTGATTGATGTTTCTCTCTCATCGATGTTTCTAACTCTCTATCCCTCTTCCTTCCTCTCTGTAAAAAAATCAATAAAATATATTAAAAAAAAAAGAAGAAGAAGAAGAACGGGAGTAGCATGCTCAAAGACACAATGGTGTGAAACAGCATGGCTCCTTTGGGGAACTGCAATTTGTGTAGCCGGGAATGGTGAGAAAAGAGGGGAAGGTCAGCTAGGGAGGACCCATATGGATGGTCTTAAATCCTGTGATATTAAGCCGGAGGCTCTTAACCTGGGGACTGTAGTGTCTCATGGGGAATCAATGAATACCAGTATCATGGAAAAAGGTGTGTATTTTTCTAGGGAGTATTTAGGGCTGTCATCAGATTCTCAAAGGGGTCAGTGATCTTCCAGAGTTAGGAACCACTCATTGGTTTGGGGGAAGCTTAGAACTGTGCCGAGCCAGCTTGGCCAAGGGTTTGAAAGCCTGAGTGAGAGTGGTGAAAGGATGAAGAAATGACAGAGAGAATAAGCTGGGTCTAGATGGGTCTTCCTGTGCCTGGCTGAGGCCACAGAGAGAGATCCAGAGGCGAGCTGAGCCTTTATTTTATAGCCAGAGGTAAACAAGGTAGTGGTCACCATAGTTACAATGTTCTTGTGAGTTTCACTTGTTTTGGCAGCACTTGCTGCACCTACCACAGCCCATTAGCTACCTAGGAAGGATCTAGGGCAGGGGTGGGCAAACTTTTTGACTCGAGGGCCACAATGGGTTCTTAAACTGGACCGGAGGGCCAAAACAAAAGCATGGATAGAGTGTTTGTGTGAACTAATATAAATTCAAAGTAAACATCATTACATAAAAGGGTACGGTCTTTTTTTTTTTTTAGTTTTATTCATTTCAAACGGGCCGGATCCGGCCCATAGGCCGTAGTTTGCCCACGGCTGATCTAGGGAGTGTCATAAGGTCAAACCTAATTATGCTAAGAGGACTGTGCCTTCTAAGCTGGGACTTGTTTGTGGCTTTGCCAACAGGTCAGTCCGAGGCTTAACCCTATAGCTGCACCCTACATAGAACTATGAGCCAGGTGTGTTGTAGACAGGCAAAAGCCACAGAGGCACTGAAATGGGGTGGTGGCAGAGAGCAGAGGAGGGAACGAGGTGGAATTCACGGGATTTAGTGTCCCAGGAGATGGTGGGAATGAGGCAGAGGGGGTAATTCAGGATGGCTCCCTGGTTTCTGGCCAGAGTGACAGGCAGAACAGTGGTGCCATCAGTGGGTCTAGGGCAGCCGTGGGCAAACTACAGCCCGCGGGCCAGATCCGGCCCGTTTGAAATGAATAAAACTAAAAAAAAAAGACCGTACCCTTTTATGTAATGATGTTTACTTTGAATTTATATTAGTTCACACAAACACTCCATCCATGCTTTTGTTCCGGCTCTCTGGTCCAGTTTAAGAACCCATTGTGGCCCTCAAATCAAAAAGTTTGCCCACTCCTGGTCTAGGGAATGTGGTAGGTCGGGTAGAGGAGGTCATGATCAGGAGGGAGGGCTGCCACCATCCATCATCCTCTTGAAGGAGCCATAAAAGAAGTCTGGGCATGTCTCCTCTGGCCATTTGCCAACCTCTGCCACAGAGAACCTAACACCTGCAGGCCTGCCCCAGTGCCAGGGTTTGCCAGCAGTGGGGCTTTTGTCCATCACCACGAGATTCTGGGCATCTGTCAGCTTCCGGATGAGACCTGCTCTGTGCCTGGGCAGGCTGGCTCATGCCAGGAGCCCAGCAGGCAGGTTGTTTGGAGACACCTGGTTTGTTGGGGAAAACAGCCCTTAATAGCCCAACACACAGCAGCTTCTACTCAGAGACCCGGTCAGAATAGTTTCACTTAGTCACTAGTTTGCTCGTATTTTCATTTTATTTTTTTAGTTCCAGTAGACTTTCATTATACAAACGCTAAAGTAAGTTCTTTTTTTTATTGTTGCCAGTATTACAGATGTCCCACATTGCCCCTTCTTTACCCCTTCCACCCAGCCCCCACTCCACCCCAGGCCTTTCCCACTCTATTGTCTGTGTCCATGGGCTATGCATATATGTCTACCTATATGTTCTTTGGTTAATTTCTTCCTGTCATCCCCACCCCTCTTCCCTCCGAAATCTGTCTGTCTGTTCTATGCTTTTATGTCTCTGAACCTATTTTGTTTGTCAGTTTATTTTGTTCATTAGATTCCACACGTAAGTGAGATCATGTGATATTTGTCTTTCTCTGACTGGCTTATTAACTTAGAAAATACTCCTTTTTATTTTATTTTTTTATTGGGGGGGGGGGCGGCTGGGAGAGAGAGACCTATTGCTTTGTTGTTCCATTTATGCATTCATTGGTGGCTTCTTGTATGTGCCCTGACCAGGTGTCAAACCCACAGGTGTCAAACCCACAACCTTGGGGTATCAGGACAACACTCTAACCAACTGAGTTAGCCAGCCAGGGCCACTAGTTTGCTTTTATTAAAACATCATTCATTAAACAAATAAGTACAGTATCTTTTTAAATTTTTATTAAATTTATTGTCTTTTTTAAATTTTTTGGTTTCAATCCATATAAAGTCAAAGTCTGTATTTTGAGAGATGGTTTTCATTAATCTAAATGGAAATGGTGAGAAAAAAAGAGAAAGAGAATGGGTAAATGGGTACTTGTCACAGGTTTTTATCAATGTATTTTCAGCTGAATCAGGAACAAGAATGTGTTAAAACAAACAAACAAACAAACAAAAAAACCTTAATGATTGTGTGAACATGGTGAAATATGTCATTTTAATACATTTTGAAACATTGAAAAACCTTTATGTTGACTGTGTTCTCATTATAAGTTCCCAGTGCCCCGTCCTCCTTGAAGATTGTTAACCCAACGCTAGACTCTCTCACTTTGGAATGGGATCCGCCAAGCCACCCAAATGGCATTTTGACTGAGTACACCTTAAAATATCAGCCAAGTAAGTTATTGGGAGAAGGGAAAATGGAAAATATCATTAAAAAGGAAAAAGAAAACTGTTATCTTAAAATACCAACTGGTTATTCTTTATAGCTTTAGAATATGTACATATACCTTCAAGTGTTATTCCAAAAGGAACTTCAAATCATACTTTTTAAAAGAAAAATTACATATATGGTATTGAAAATTAAGTATTCTGTAGATTAATACAGACCTTTGAGCATGAGGTTTAGGTAGGTGCTATCATTAGACATTATCTGTAACTAGAAAATAGTAACCCTCATTCATTTGGCACAAGACCTCTGAACATGAGGTTTGGGATTATTTAACAATACATGACTCCACCTGCCAAATCCCTGAGATGAGAAATGCTGTCGTGATTCAACTATAAAATTCCCTTAGCTTAGGAGCCAGTAGAGACTCTATTTCCCCCTCTTATGCCATATTATAGGAACTGTAAGAGGTTATCAGTTATGCCAGGCAAAAAAAAGTCAGCGTAATCCAAACTTGACATTTTTGGTGGACACATTTATTTATAATAGTATTGCTATAACAATTAATGGGAAATGCTCTTTTTTCTTCTTGACAGTTAACAGCACCCATGAATTAGGCCCACTGGTAGATTTGAAAATTCCTGCCAACAAGACACGTTGGACTTTAAAAAATTTAAATTTCAGCACTCGGTATAAGTTTTATTTCTATGCACAAACATCAGCGGGATCAGGAAGTCAAATAACAGAGGAAGCAGTAACAACAGTGGATGAAGGTAAGATGGGTATGTATAAAATCCATAAAACTATAAGTATTGTGAAACAAAGCTCCTTTACTTCAATGTGTACTTTCTCCTTCCTTCTGACCATGGAATATTCATCTTACCCAATTAATATAAACACTTATGTGTAATTTCTCATCCAGATATATAAAATCAATTATTTAATTCTTATTAGAATATTACTTGATGTTTTCCAAGTCCATGTGAAAATTTTAAACTTATATTAATATATTGAGGTGAGAGTGGGAAATTACAATATTTTGCCACACTTGAATTTGAAGTTCGAGGCACTGTTTTTTCCTTTCTACAACTTTACATATATGCATACACATATACGTACACATGTATGTAATACAAATATATATGCACACACAGACATGCATACATATACTCAAGTAAATATAAGTAATTCAGGTTCTGGTCTTGGTTCACCAGAAAGTAGTTTACTAGTCCACATACTGATTTAGGTTTTCTAGCGATGAAATTAAATAGTGCGTTTATCAAATGAGCGTGGGACTCTGTACCTTGGTAGGCCATCTGGTACAGAGAAAGCGAAGTAGCTCCATTAAAGTATCTAGAAATGAAATTAATACTTTCTTTCATATTTTTTAAAATTATTTTGAAAACCTTTAGATTCAATAAAAATATTGTAAAAGATTTCCTCTTTTTGCATGTCTCTAAATTGTAGAATTGCTTAAGGATTATTGATTTGATTATCTTCCATAGCATAAGAAATTGACAGTGCTACTCCAAAATTGGTTTGAGATATCCTAAGCCTTCTTATATAATAGGCAAGCATGAATAATGTACCTTAAATGTGGATTTGAATACTGCATAAGTTTGGGGACACAAATATGTCTTTGTCCCCTGAACTGGATATGGTGCACTTCATTCTTCTTGCATGCTTTAGCACTGTAATAAGTGTTTTTATATAGCTTTACATGCTCATGGGTGTGTTACATTTAACTATATAGTGTCCTATTTCTGTTTCCCTTCATTAAAGCTGGTATTCTTCCACCTGATGTAGGTGCAGGCAAAGGTAAAATAATTCATCTGCATGACTTTATACATGTGTGAAATTTGCAATGTTAAACATGGGGAAGTGCAGCATGGGTTAAAAGAGAAAATAAAATAAGCTTTGAAACAACAAAAGAAAGAGAAGATCTTGGCAGATCTTGGCTTTAACATTAATATTTAGTCTTTATACAAACAGAAAGCCACACATTACATTTTTCTAAGATTTCTCTCAAGCCTTATCCCTGGTGCAAATCCTAATCTTACCTTTTAGTTATATGATTGTGGCTGGATCAGACAGGACCAAAACTGTGGATTTGTCGCAGGTCCTGTCTATGGCCACGCCACGTATTAAAGAAATATTAGTCATGTGATGAAAATAGACTGTGAGAAATCAGATCAACAGTTTTCCATTCTGATTTAGCTAGACCCCTCATAGACACAGTGTACACTTTGCTGCATTACACTACACTGTCCATTTGAACTTTTGGCTTAGCGGTCAATGCCCTCTATTTATCCTGGGACTAGAAGTCTGTCCACCAGGATCCCCAAGAAGCAAGTCTTTCCGTCTGCCTGCATGCTCTACTCAGTTGTGTTACTCCATCCTGTCGTCACCAAACTTCTCAAGTCTCCTCCTCCTGGGTAATAAATAGTCAATCATCACAATGGATTACTTTTGTTCTTTATCTTGCACAGCACTCTGGGTGAGAAAGATTGGTTGGGAGAATGGTGCTTGAATAAGTTGTAGTATGTCTTCCACGTGAGGCAGTCCCAAAGATCCCCAGTCTTTCACCCTTGGCTGTGGTGGGTCTGTTAGCCTTGGACATGTTTTCTTGGGGAGAACCTGGGGTCAGGGGTTTTCTTAGGCTTTGACAGACTGAATGAGTACAAATAGAAATGAAAAAAAGACCGAGAGAAATCAGTGCTTTGTCCCAAATTATTCAAATCTTGTGAGCTTAGGTCTGATACACATCTTCTGTTTTCTTAGAAATCTGCTTATAGTCAGAGTCTTGGTAAATTATAAAATGTAGATTAGATAGATTTTAGGGTGATTGAATAAGAACCGTAGCCATTTTTGCCCATCTTGATATGTTACCCATGTGTTTTTAGACTTGAACAAAGTTGTAAAACTTCAAAATTTCCAAAATATTGTAAAAAGATGTAAACCTCTCTTTTATATGTATTCTTCTTTCCTGGGACAATTAGATAGCAATTAAAATCCTCGGTAGTTTTACAGTCATTTACTGCCAGGTCCCCTCATAACCTCATTGAAGCAGTCCAGAGAAAACCTGGCCTCGCTCCCTGTGCAAAGGATGCCTGGAGTTAAGAGCAGAATAATTGTGTTGCCACGGGACTGCCTGTGAAGTGAATCTGAGTTTTCCATGGAATTGTCATGTTAGAATAGGACATGCAATCCACTGGGAAAAAATACATCACCTGCTTATTTTAATGAATTAAAACTAACTAAAATAAATCTTTATTAAGATAGTTTAGGTTTTATCGTTTAATGTTACTCAGTTGAATTGCGAATTGCTTATGATTATAGAGATAAGTAAAAATGGAGTGTCAGAAGGTTCTTGAAGCCCCCAGGGTTGAAATCTGATGGATCTCATATAAGAAGAGAAATAGAATTTAAAATTTAAGAGAAAGCTAAATCTGTCCTCATTGTCTATATTGTTTCTTTTAATGGTGCACCAGTAATTAAACATTGCTTGCATAAAATGATGACACTTTACTGATAAGAATTTAAGCTGATCAAAAAGAAATTGCTGTCCTGGATTTCCCTCCCTTAAAAAATATTTCTTTATTTCAATCTAAGAATAAATTTTATCTTCTCTGTTTTTCTTCTCCAGGTGGGGTTTAGATACTCCCTGAGAGAGGAGAATGAAAGTGTCCCACAGTCCTCTCGAAATTTTAATACTCTTATGTATCTTTTATATTTTAATTTAAAGCAGCATGAAAGAGAATAAAGAAGAGATAAATCATTGAGGAAAAACATGTGTGATAGACTCAGCTATAGCAGCACCAGCCTCTAGTGATTTTAACTAACTTCTGGTGGAAGAGGGGAAAAGCGATGCATCTAAGTTTAATTTTTTAGTTTTCTGGAAGATTTTAAGCGATGTTGGTGAAACCCAAGCTTACACATATATAATTACTTAAGCCACGAAGAAGCCAGGATAATTAATTTACCTGTATTATGCCTACTTTCCCTTTTCCTTACCACTCTCCTCAATTTGATCGTGAAAATACTCCTGAGATCTTCAGGAGTAACTTACTTTGATCCATGTCCTTCTTTTGTTTTCAATATCTCTGTAAGAATTGTAGTTGTTTGGATGCATTTGTTCAATTTCTGTGTCCTTTTAAATACAGGGTGTCCCCCCAAAAAAAGTTCTAGTATACACACTAACAGCTGATGATAGCTCAATGGACATTTCTTTCTTTTCAGATTTAACCCATTAGAATTAATAACGGCAGCCAAAGTTTGTATACATTCTTGGGAGACACCTTGTAGTTTTGTGTCTGGTACTCTAGGAAATAGACCTGTGAAGGCATCTGTAAAAATGAACCGAAGCACGCAGTTAATG
This sequence comes from Myotis myotis, assembly GCF_014108235.1. Taxonomy (NCBI): domain Eukaryota; kingdom Metazoa; phylum Chordata; class Mammalia; order Chiroptera; family Vespertilionidae; genus Myotis; species Myotis myotis. Next base: position 11,660,552 of record NW_023416315.1, read on the forward strand.
GATTTCAGTTAAGGTCTCAGTATTGCTGATGGATGGACACTGCCTATGATAGCTTTTACTTTCTCACCCTTGGGACCAGTCTTCAGAACATGGTTGCTAAGTGACTATTTAGGGCCCAGGAATAGGAAGAAACTAATTGGCAAGTCAGAAACTGAACCTGGTTCTTGACCTAATTAGCAGCTGACAATTAATTAAGAGGAGGGCACTGAGGAGCTGGTGACATCCTCTCTGTGGTCAGGCTCTCACTATATAATTATGTCAGAGTTGGTCCCACTGCTACCAGTTAGGTCAAGACACAGGAAAACCTAAGGAGCCAGTAAATTAAAATCAAGTTTAAAGTCTACAGTTTTATTTCACCTGAACAACAACAAAAGACTATATAGAGCAGTGGTTCTCAACCTTGGCTGCACATTAGAATCACCTTGGAATCTTTTTAAAATCCTGATTTCTGGGCCTCATCCTCAGGAAATTCTGTTTCTTTGTTACTAATGTTGTGGCCCCACCCCATAACAAAGAAACAGAATTTCCAAAGGATGAGGCCCAGAAATCAGAATTTTGAATAGATTCCCAGGTGATTCTAGTGTGCAGCCAGGGTTGAGAACCACTGATACAGAGGGTTCAATCAATTTCAACATCTAACGTCTACCTGGCAGGTAAAGTGCAATAGCCTTTTATAAGACACTGTCTATCTAGATGGTAAAACACAGCCAGTTAAGACCAACATACGAAAAAGAGTAAACATAGATGCTGAACTAGTTATTTAACAAAATTGTATATGAACATAGAGGAGTGAACCATTTATTTTGCCAAACAAGATCAGGAAAAACATCACAAAGAAAGTAATAACCAATTTGGCCTTGAGACAAATACAGAATTTTGGCAGATGAGTCAAAGAGGGGGTGTGTATAAATTATTGGTAAGGCAATAAGCAAAAGCATGGGTTTGAAAGCCTACAGGACATTTGGGTTACACCCAAAAGTCCAGTTTGGCCCAAATGTAGAGGGCCTGGGAAAGACCCTGAGGTGTGACTGACGAGGTAGGTGAGGACACATGATTAACGGCCATGCTTGCCTGGCGAAGGAATTTGTGTTTACCTATCAGTAGAGGTCAGTCATCTCCACATTCTAAACAGAAATGTCAGGATTGGACTTGTAGTTTAGAAGCTAAAATATACAAAGACACAGTAGGAAGAGAGACTAGAGTGGACTCCTGAGAAAGCCCAGCTGAGAGAGGACACTAGCACGTTCCAGGAGACAATGTCCGACATATCATAGGTGCTCAGTGAGTGAGTGTTCAGTAAGAAGGTGGATGAGTGAGGAGTCAGAGCCAGGAGAGTTAGAATTCTCTGACAAAAGTGGCCAAACGGACAACCTCAGAAAATCGCAATATCTTCTCTGGGTGTCTTTAAGAATAAGTGAAATGTTCTTCTGTTAGAAATATTTCACTATGGTTCTGCCTTCAACATTTTCCATAATTACAGCAGATTAAGTTCCTCAGTTCCATGATCCCAAAAGTTTTTAAAGAAAATTAATGTTTTGCCTGGGTTCTTTGCCACTGATGTTTTACACACATGTTCATATTCACAGTCTCTGTTTATTGATCATATTCCTATCGTTATCTATTTCTTCAGGTGCAAAATCAATTAGGTCCACGCAATTCAATAATCAATTTTTCTCTCTCTGCTGTTTCCCACCCTTAGCACGAAGGGGCACACAGTATACGTGTGATGGTGAACTCTATCTCAGAAGTCAAGTGCATTATTTAATTTCTTAATATACTTCTCTTTCAGATCTAAGAAGTGCAATTTCATCACATTTTAGATTTATAAGAGGTCTTTAGCTTCTAAATTAGATAACATAATTTGGAATTTAATTTTAGAGTCTGAGTAACCCTTCTGATTTCCTATCCTAGGATGTTTTCTCTGGGATAATAAACTGGTCTTATCACTTTTAACTACCCAAGTTAATATATCTGTAAATATGTTACTTTAAGTTTAGGCACTTGCAGTAAAGCTAGTATAATTGTCAGCTTCAGATGCCCAAATAACACCTTTAATAACTATAGGTGCCATCTTTACTCGTAGCAAGTAACCTCCGTAATTTGGTGTTTTAAGATGCTACGTAGGTTGCAGCATGATTTTTCAGAGCAGGATATGTAATGAGCACTTAGAAGGTAAGATTGTCTTGCTCTCTGGGATGTCAAGTGACATAGTTCTTTTATTTCTTCTTTCTTAACTTTAGATAAAAGCACATTTGGTGACTCTTTCTGCAGCTTTTCTTCCAGAGTACCCACTCCTCCAACACCTCCCAGCTGGTGTTCCTCACCTAGGTCCCTGAACTTAAAGAAGTTTCTGACTCAAATGAGGTCAAAAGCTACTACTGTGAGGAGCATCCTTTCTCACCCCAACACAAATTCTTTAAAGACCCACACTGACATGATAAACAGAATTGGAAGTAGCCACCTAGTATTTGCAGTCTGTGACCTCTGCCCCCAGCATCGTTCAGCAATCCCACATCCCGTCATATATCAGTAAACGAAGGCTATGGTGTTTCCTGGGACTGTATCTAATGGACAACAGTTCACATTATGCAGAACCCGTATAATAGAACTCATAGATTTTTAACCTTGTGCATCAATCACTATTTCTAATTATTGACTTATTTCCTAAGGCTGTAGTTTAAAAAATGAAAAACCTGTCTGTAATAAAAGTGAAGTATGCGTGAACCCTAAATGTCAGCAGTAAATCCTAATTCAGTTTTATTTGCACAGTTTCAGAGTACTTAGAATTATTTATATTTGTGTGCATGGTGTTGCAATTTGATTGTCTGTCTGTTTTATTTTTCTATTGTATATTTATTTCAAGCAGTAAATCCCAGGATCAGCAAACTTACTGTCGCAGCTGCTGAGACCTGTGCCAATATCAGTTGGGAATATGAGGGACCAGAGCATGTCAACTTTTATGTTGAATATGGTGTAGCCGGCAGTAAGAAACAACTTCATTACCCGGTTTTTAATGTGGGGGATACATTTAAAGAGATTAAGAACATTTTAAAGGATTTACTATGGATCATCTTAAAAAATAACTTGATCCAAGTAAATGAGTCAGATTTATCTAAAAAACATTGTAGTGAACCATTAACCTATATATGTTACGCATAACAAAAAATCTGTCTTGTTCCTGTTATCTAAAACGAGGGATGTAAGTTCCATTGCATATGTTATTTTCATATCATGGTACTTAAAACTGTTCTATACCCACAACATGTAAACAAGGGTAATAATGAATTATTATATATGTAAGTACAATAGAAAAGAGGAAAAGTTTGTTCAAGATGGACCTTGAAGTAGCAGAAATCAAGCAGACTTTAAGTAGTCATTTTGCATACACTACTCAACAGAAATTTATCAGAGACTGAAGAAAATTACCACTTGTATTTCAATGTTAATATATTCCTGAATCAGGCTCCCTACTTACATCCTGGCCACTTCTACCAGGAGATGGGGCAGCTCTAATGTTCAGCAGTTTATGAAAACCCCTTGTCCTCTCCTAATGCAGTGTGCTCCGCACATAATAAGCTGGGTGGCCATGGAATGTTTGTATGAAATGTTGAACGTAGTCCAACTTTCTGTTTAAGTCTTAATCAGGCAAATAAATATTTAGTCCTTTAGGAAAATTAATGTGTGGGAAAAGTTGAATTTATAATTTGGATAAATTTGAAGGCATTTATGTTTACTAAAAGATTCATCTTGTTAATCTTAAAAGCAAGTCTTCCAATGCTCATTTAAACTATGTAATATGTAACAGTTCTTTGTATACACATTAGTAGAAAAAGTCAGTAGTGTTTTAAGACAAGGTGTAGGTGAAGAAGCCTCCTTTGTATTAAAAAGAAGATTTAAAACAATGGGCACCTATGCAGTCTTGCAACCTGAACATCAATTGTCATGTAGTTCTTCATTTTAATTGATTTATTTGACTCGACCTAAAATGATATACATAAACATCCTACATTTTGTCTTTTACTTATAAAGAATTTTCCTTTCTTGAAGCATTTAAGTGACTTCTGGTCCCTTAAAATATTATAATTTGTTGTTTTTGCAAAATTTCCATAGGCAAAGAAGAATGGAGGAAAGAAATTGTAAATGGTTCTCGGAGCTTCTTTGGGTTAAAGGGTCTAATGCCAGGAACAGCATACAAAGTTCGAGTTGGTGCTGAGGGGGACTCTGGTTTTGTGAGTTCAGAGGATGTGTTTGAGACAGGCCCAGGTGAGGTGCACACCACGCCAGTTCTGCGCATGCTCAGAGGTGCAGCCACTGGGCACTCCCGCTGGAGATGGGGGCAAGTGGTGCTGCTATGGATAGGACTGTGAATGTCTTTCTGTGGGGTCCTGTTGGGTTGGGAGTTGGTCTTTTAATTGTCTTTGGCTCTTTATATGAAATCAAACAGAATTGAGCAAATCATCTTTTAATGACATTATTGCCAAAAGCAGAGCTAAATATGATTCTTAACTTTCATTATTTAGGTAACTCAATCTTTCACATCATTTACATAAATAAATTGTCCTGCGGAGTTAGAATGGAATTTTTGAAATGCTTTTGAAGCTGAAATAACTCATTGATAAAGTCACATTTTTCCTGTCAAAATGGACTATAGCCCTGCAGAACCTTGCAGTTTGGTTAGACAACTGATGCAAATATTGTTAAATTTGTATAGAACAAGAAATTGTTCAATTTATATATTTCATTGTAATTATATTTAACTGCCTGTATATATTTTAGTTATTTGAACATTATCAAAACACATAAGTAATATTAAAGTCTCTAAAATAAAGAAAAATGTTCATATAAGAGTCAAAAATATTCATATTTGTTCACAAGATGGGAAACAATCCCTGCTTACTTAAATTTAAAGAAGGGCTGTGTGGTATGTGTTCATTTTGTGATTCATATATGTTATGTTCAGTCATTTCATGCATTCTTAAGGAAATGTTGCATTTCCTGTAGAATCTATAGGCAACATGTATTTCTGTGTCTTTAATTACCTAAGCATTATGATTTTAAAGTCACTTCTTATAATTTAGAAAGTATACAATCAAGAGTGAATTCTAAGAGAGAGAGAGAGAGAGAGAGAGAGAGAGAGAGAGAAACCAAAGGTAATAATTTACTAAACTACATTTTTAAGTATTTATGTGCTAGATTCATAATATATAAAGACAAAAATTTTCTGTTATTCTGTTCTTTGTATTTTCATATCCATTTGTGTACAAAGTTCTAGGAAAATACTGTATTATACTTAAATGAAAAATATCAATTGACAGTATTACAAGATGTTTGTTATTATTGATAACTTTTAATTTCAAAATACTAAAAGTTCAAGTAGATATTCTGTCCATTTACAGCGAGAATACTCGCAGTAACAACAGCATTCGCATTTAATCAGCTTTCATCTATTTCAGGCGAATGGTTTTCATGGCTTTTCTCATTCAGTCCTTACAACAATCCTATGAAGTGGGCAGTTATTGCCCACTTATACAGTATGCCAGTGACATGTAATGAGAGATGGAATGCCTGCCTGTCACCCAGTTAGAATGTGGGGGAGCTGAGGTTAGAGTCTCAGCCTTCCAATACTGGAGTAGAGACTCTCACGACCCCACACACAGGGTCCCACAGGTCCACGCTCGAGGAGAACAAGCGGTCTCAGAAATAATCGCTTAGTCTTCCCAGCTCTTATGGGCCCAGGGTCCAGTGAACTCCCAGCTTGCAGATCCAGCTAGAATGAGATTCCACCCATAAAATCAAGGTGTGGCCTTTTATGTCCTTTTATAGGACAGATGGCAAACCCTTTAGAAAAAAAAATGTCTTCAGTGTTGCTATATCTACAGTTCCAGCTGCAGCTGACAGGTGGCTCAATTGAGCCATCACAATGAGTGGACCATTCTTGTGTGCTAGCGATGGAGAAATAGGACAAGGCTACAACCAGTTATTGTCACCTTTTACATATAAATGTAACTATTAAAAAGAGTAAATATTGAATAAACCCTAGACCTTAGTTAGTATATTACCTCCTGGAGCAAATATGTATTGTAAATCCAACTTCCTATTTTCCCAGCTTCACTGCTCTGTCCTGTCGGGCCACTGGGTTAACTCCAGTGTGAAAGCATTGTCTTCTACAGCTCTTGCTTCTCCTCTCCTCCATGCTACGTTCTGAGATTGAATGTCAGTGCTGGGCATGGAAGCATACCGTTCTGGCTAATTTTTTAGCTTTGCATTAATGAGCTACTTTCTGAGTTCTTCTAATTTCAGGAACTAGACTCAACTTTCACCTACACTTGTCTCATGAATCTTGTTAATCTGACACTTTCCCTGCCTTTGATAGTCTGAGCATTTAAGATGTATTTCTCCGTTTTTTCCTGTGACACCAAAGTTGAAAACCAAATCAACCAGGACTACCGGCAGGGTCCTGATGCTGTACCTCTTACCCACACTCCTGTTAGGCCCTCACCTCCTCTTCCTGCTTTCTCATCTCTTTCCCTCAATTACCCTATCTCTTCTTCTCAAATCACAAAGGATATAAAGCAGATTGTTTTTTCTGAGGCCTGTCAGCTGCCTCCAAACTTTAGCCAAGGTAATTTTCCCCCTTTCTATACATTTCTAACTATTTTCATGGAACAGGGCATTTTTATATATAATGGATTTTTAAATTTTTTATTGATTTCAGAGAGGAAGAGAAAGGGAGAGAGAGATAGAAACATCAATGATGAGAGAGAATCGTTGATCGGCTGCCTTCTGCAAGTCTCCCACTGGGGATCCATCCCACAACCCGGGCTGACCAGGAATCAAAATGCAACTTCCTGGTTTCTAGGTTGACGCTCAAACACTGAGCCATGCTGGCTGGGCTATAATGGATTCTTTATAGACATTTATCCCACTGTGTCTTCCGTGCTCATTTTATTAGTCTAAGTAGAACATTTTCCTCAGACATCTACTAGCACAGAGCACAGATTATCCACAAAACACCAAGCAATGCCATGCAGAAGACTGTTGTTAAAACTAACTTCTAGGAAACAAAGTGAATTTCATTCCTCTGGCTTATTTTCTTCTTTCACATTCTTGATATTTGTCTATTTGTTTAATTTAATGGCTTTCTGGATTACCCAAGTAATAACATAACATAATTTTTATAAAGGTTTTAGATAAATTGAAAATCCTCTTTCTCTCTTCAACTCAGTCTTACTAATAACCCACCCATTGAAAATCAGGTTCAATAAGAAAAATCCCCATGGCTTCATTCTGTGTGTGTGTGTGTGTGTGTGTGTGTGTGTGTGTGTGTGTGATGCATAACTTGGGTTTGTAAAATCATCTGTAGTTAAGATGATTTTAGAGTGTCCTGGGAAGACTTGAAGCCTTTTTAGTCATTGTGGACTTTAGATCCATTCTTACATGGATAGGAAGCCAATAAAAGTTATTTTAACATATAGTTTTTGTTTCATATCAACTTCTGGTGCACTTGTGTGTGCATGTATGTATGTGAGTATAAGCACACATATTCACCTGTTAACATTCTGTGTCTGCCTAATTTTAAATAATGAATGGGGTAGTGAAATATTTGGCACTTTTTTCTTCAGACATAGAGGAGGCAATAATTTAAGGTGAATTTGGGTGTTCCTTTATGAACTGTCAAAGAAACATTTCCACTTTTTGCATAGTAGCAAGCTGCCAGTTCAATTTGACAGTCACCATCTTTACAAGACAATGTTTGTGCTAGTTTTTTAGAATCTTACTGCATTTTGCCTTTATCAGTTGCATTTAATTAGTGGAAAATGTAAATACAGACACTATTTATGACAAAGCTGTAAATCATGAAGTATACTAAAAACTCTTTAACTTCAATCAAATGTTCAATAGATTTACACCGGTTGGTTTGGGGTTCAGTTTTGAAGAAAAAGCACACAAAGACCACGTGAGAATTGACAGAAATACACTGCCAAAGAGTATGTAGTGATGGACTTCTAAACTATTTTTACCTTTCTCAGAATACAAAGTCCCTACAACATTTTATTCTTGTAAAGACTTCTGCAGATTTGATGGCTGGGCATGTTTTCAGGAAGGCATCACAATGTTAGAGCATAATGGCTACTACCATGTACCCTGGAGTCAGACAGGCTTGGGTCAAACTCCAGCTCTTGAGCAAGTTCTTTACCCTCTCTGGGCATGGATCTATTTCCCATGCTTATCTCAAAGGATTGTTGTGAAGATTAAATGAGATTTTTTTTTTTCCCTTCCAGCACAGTGCCTTGCAGATAGTAAGAGTTTCACAATGTAAGCTCTCATTATGACCATGTTCATCATCATCACCGTCATTATTGTTGTACCTGTGTGGAAGGGGAGCACTGTCTATACTGGTGCTTATGTTGTATCAAGTTATGATACAACTCAGATCCCCTCTAACCCATGAGGCACAAGGGGAAAGGCTGCTAGCATTTGATTTGTAGCCTTTATTAAATACATTATATTCCAGATAATGTATTTCTCGTTTGATTTCTTTAACACACATCCACATATTTTTCACATTCCTCTTCACACTTGATTTTAAGCGTTTCCTTTTTCTCCCTGCATTTTGTGTGGAGAAAGAAAGGCAATGTGGTGCCACTTTTGTACAGATATCAGAACCTAGGATACATGTAGTCATGCTTATTTCTGCATCCAGAGACCACATACACCTAAGCCAATATTGTTAAATGTATTCAAAAGAAATTCAATCAAATTAAAAGCATGACAGAGGCATGCTTATGAATCTAAAGAAGAAACCTTTTTATCTTTATTATGGCCAAAAGAGAAAAAGGCCTTTTAAAAAGTTTTATACCAATTTATTTAAACAAATTCTCATGGGCATGTCTGAATAGCCATTGATGCTGCACTTTGTCCCATTTGATTGACACTCTTGAATAATATTAGAAATGCTAATTATTCCATGTTTTTCTTAGGAGATTTGGTTGAAAAAGAGGCTTCACATTTATTGACTCAAACAGAATAGATGAAGACTTAAAGAACATGTATACATGTGAATGAGTATTTTCTGTCTTAACTGGTCACTATTCCAGTAATGATGCCTCTGATCAAGATATACTCCAAAGTCTTTTAATATATTTGTATTGATTTCATAGAGGAAGGAAGAGGGAGAGAAAGATTGAAACATCAATGATGAGAGAATCATTGATTGGCTGCCTCCTGCACATCCCCCACTGGGGATTGAGCCTGCAACCCAGGAATGTGCCCTGACTGGGAATCAAACCGTGACCTCCTGGTTCATAGATTGGCGCTCAACCACTGAGCCATGCCGGTTGGGCTCCAAGGTCTTTTAAATGGATCCTAAGCAATATTGATCTTTTGAGGGTAAATTGGATTTTTTAGAAATTTGCAAAAGTTTTTCAGATCCATCTTTTATAAATAAGATGAATAGCAAAGGAGATAAATAACAAAACTAAGTAATGTTTTGAGTGAAAATTGAGATATAAAATAAGGCTGGTTCCAGTCTTATATGGACAGTTTTCTTATGTGCAAAGTTTTCTTTTTTAACAGATTTCCAAAACATTTTGAAAAATGGCAGCATCATTGCAATATTTTAGCCTCCAAAGTGCTGCCTTTGAAGGAAAAATACTCCATTAGATGTATACATTCTGTTCTGCTTAAAATTCAGTCTTATATTCTTACCATGGTACTTACTGAACAATTTTCTTATAAACAGTAAATCTGTTCATTTGTTTCTCGTACTTGAAATAACTCTGAACATAATGTTCAGCAGGGTTTGTTGGCATTTAATGGTATTATCATTCAGATTTCTCTATTTGAATTGTTTTAATTAAGATTTTTCAAAGTGAAGTACTTATGCCTGGTTGGTAACTGACAGATTCCAATTTGGGGCCACATGTAAAACATATACAAGTGTATATACTATAGCAATTTGTTATACAAGAGACTCCAACATCTCTCTCTTAACCCTTTCCCACTGATGCCATCCATTTGCTTTCCAGCAATGGCAAGCCGACAGGTGGACATTGCGACTCAAGGCTGGTTCATTGGTCTCATGTGTGCTGTCGCTCTCCTTATCTTAATTTTGTTGATCGTTTGCTTCATCAGAAGAAACAAGGGTGGTAAATATCCAGGTAAGAAACAAAGATTAAAATTGCCTTATAATGCTGCCTAATCATCCACTGCGTAAAAAGAAATCATGAGTGTAAATCATGCAGCTTGCAATAAGTATATCTTTACAGAGCCATAAACTTGGACTTCCTGGTAAACCATTTTCTATCTTTTTTTATCTAATGGGAGCCTGCACATTGTTGAGGGTCAGAAGACATCTGGTGGGAGTACATTAATCTGTTCTTTGAAGATATTAGTGACTCTGTTTCCTTAGGCTCCACATAAGTCATAGGGGCCAAAATAGCACCTTACAACCAACAGCAGAGGGTGAAGGTACCAGAAGTCTCCCCGAGGAAATAATGCATGAACGGCGCCCTTATGTCATGATGTTGAACATTGCTTTCCTTATAGGGTTAATGTTATATAACCCATATGGTTGTGTAGAAGTGTTTTCTTTCCACTGTTGTGTATCATAAAGAGTGCACTGGTAAAACCTTTGAATAAGGAAACACAAGGTCTATAGATAAGAATGTCATTTTGAAAATTTCAGTTAAAGAAAAAGAAGACGCCCACCCTGATCCCGAAATCCAGCCCATGAAGGAAGACGATGGCACTTTTGGGGAATACAGGTGAGCCTCTTCTCCCCAGCCCGCACCTTCCCGGTGCTGCGGTCTCCGCACTGGTCCCCAGGGATAGGGTCGCAACCTGGAACAGCTCTCCCTGCTGTTTCATATTTTCTTCAAATATTCGTTCATCAACACTTCCATGTCTAAATGTGTACACCTCCCTCGCAGTTAAAATAGTCACTCGCTTTCATTAAAGAACAAATTTCCAGTTTAGTCACAGGTTTAAGGTGGAGTGTCGTCCACTCTGTAGTATTACCCAGAGGCCTTTGCTGTATTGATCAACCTAGCACAGTGGTTGTGTTACAAGAAGAGTTAAAACAACAATAAAGACCCCACAACCCTGCCTTGTAAAGAAAACTATATCTGTTACCTTTTTTTTTTTTACCTGTTACCTTCTAAATGGTGCTTTTAAAAATCAGTGTTAGTCTTTAGTCTTGGATTAGACTTTTTTTTCCAAAACAAAAACCTGTAATTCTGCCCCTTAATCATGAAATGATGACTAGTTTGTTTTAGAGGCTGTTCTTGTTAGTTTTAGATAGCAGTGTTGTGCTAGATTCATAAAATGATTAAAGGAGTGATTCCTCTGACATGTCAAACTTTATCATGTCCAAACATCTAGTAAGGGTAGTTCTATCCTTCCTGTTTCTCAGACCAAAAATCTTGGCATTGTCTTTCTTCTCTATTATTCCATATCTAATTCATCAGAAAACTCTGTCTGTGCTACATTCAAAATATGTCCATAATCTCACTCCTGGATGATTGCCATGGGCCCGCTGCCTTCCAAGAGCAGGGGGCAGCAAACTTTTCCTGGAAAGGGCCTGATAGCAAATATCTGACTTTACAGGGCGCACAGTCCCTGCTTCAACTCTACGCTTCTGCTATTGCAGGGCAGAAGCTGTCACAGGTAATAGGTAATAAACGGGCATGGCCAAATTTTGCTGTTTGCCAACCACTTCTCTCCAGGGGAGGCTGTTCTCAACACTGATGACTGTAATCCTTTTAAAATGTAAGATCGTGTCACTCATCCATTGGAAACCCTCCAGTAGCTTCCCATCTCACCACCAGTTAAAGACAGAATCCTTACAATGTCCTACAAGGAAGGCCCTGATCCAGTCAGCTGTCTAGCCCTATCTCCTCCCTTTTACTTTCACTCATTCCCCATCCTCCATTTCTCTCTCTCTCTCTCTCTCTCTCTCTCTCATTCAGCTCCAGCCACACAAGCTCTTCTCTGTTCCTAGAACATTCTAGGCTTGCCTCCACCTCCGGGCATTTGTACTGCTTGTTACTCCTGCTGGAGTCTCTCTGCCTCCAGCTATCCACCTGGATAAGTCATCTCTTTCAAGTCTTTGATCAGGTGTCACTTCTTAATGAGGCCTTCCCTGGACATCCTAATCCTATTTACATGTCAACCTTTCACACCCTCCCCTGGCACCTCCCATTCTCCCTGCTCAGATCTCTGTTTTCCATGGCACTAATTACCTTCTGATATATTATACAACTACCCTTTTAAATATGTTGATTGTTTATGTTTTCCCTACTAGAAGTAGCTCCATGAGATCAGGGCTTCAGTCTATTTTGTTTGCATCCCCACTGACTAGAACGTTATCTGTCCTACAATAGGCACTCAATAAACATTTATTCGCTAATGAATGGCGGCATGGATGGATCAAAGAAATGCCATAGACCAGCCGTGGGCAAACTACGGTTTGAAATGAATAAAACTAAAAAAAAAAAAAAGACCGTACCCTTTTATGTAATGATGTTTACTTTGAATTTATATTAGTTCACACAAACACTCCATCCATGCTTTTGTTCCGGCCCTCCGGTCCAGTTTAAGAACCCATTGTGGCCCTCGAGTCAAAAAGTTTGCCCACCCCTGCCATAGACTAGAATTTCCTGTATATTACTTGGAACACTAGTTCCACAGAGCAGAATAAGATGAAGAGTTAGAATCCAGGTGACAGAATTCTCATTATTGAACTCTTCAGGGAAATTAAGTGTCTCATCAAGTCATGAGCAATACTTCACAGGAAATATTCAAGCAAAGCCTATAAGTTAATGACCAAAGATGTGCAAGTTATTCTTGCAGCAAGTTGGAGAATGGATGCTATGTCTCCTGAAGTGTCCCAAACACAGGCCACCCCAAGGTTCTGTGATACTTTCCCAGTTGTTTATTAGTAGTGGTGATAACATGATTTATTCAGTTTATGACAAAAACTGTTTTATTTGAAATAGGTAGTTTTCAATAGCACATGTGAACGTCTTATTAAGCTACTACTTTTTCCAATCTTAAGGTCTTATTCTTGGAGAAAAATTGAAAACACTAGTAGGAACTATTGGCAAAATACCCAGAATATTTGTGCATCTTAAAATATTTGTATCTCGGCTAGAAGTGAAAGTCACTCTCAAAAACAAATGGAGCAATAAAGTCCTTGTACAAATTGGTGGGTGAAATTCATCTAAGGCAACCTCTCTTTTTACATTAAGCCTTTTTATTTTTTACTAATTTTGTTTATGTTTTTTTATTTTGCCTGTATTTTTGTTCTTTGAAAGAAAGAAAAATGTTGTCATTGCCTTTCTTTCTTTTTTTTTTTAAGCCAAATGTTACCAGTTAAAGAATAGGTCAATGTGCATATGTAGTTACATGACCATATGAGTGGATGTTCTAAACATAATGATTACTCTTCCCCTTCCAGAGGTTCAACAGAGAAATAAAGGGTAAATGGGTCTTATATAAATATTTATTAAATTACCCTCCCTAGATTCCCATCTGACATGGATAGGCTGCGTGCCACACTTGGGAGAGGAGGAGAGGGGTAAAGAGGATACAAGAAATGCTTGCTTTCGCATTTTTGGAATCACTCACGCTCTAGAATATATTGACATGCCATTAGTAGCACACACATAGTTCTCTTAAGTTAAATTGCGTCTCTTTCAAAAATAATAAATCTTTACCCATTAACTAAAATTCTTACAGAAAGAAATACTATATACTATCAGTATAAGAATTTTGCTTTTCTTCTTAGGCTATTTTCATTTGTTTCTTCTGCATCCTTTTAATGGAATTTGTAGGTCTCTTGAAAGGTAAGGTTAAAGTTTACAAGTCTGGCCTGCACTCAATAATAAAATTATTTGAAATGCAGGATTTTGCTGTTGCTTCTTGCTCAGAAAAAAAAAAATCCGTATTTCACACTTAACCAAAATCATTCTTCATTCATATCCAAGGAATCAGAGATACTACACTGTTTAACATACTAACTTCTCTACTTACCATAATCTTTACCCCCTTTGGAATTCAAAATAGTGATGATTTTTATCTTTCTTCCGTTCATCCTTTTTTAATGCTTGTGATTATTTCTGAACTGTTTCTAAATCAGGAGCCTGAATCTGACATTGATAGACATGCACAATAAGAAGCCATCCACCTACTGAAGATTTCATGATTAAGCCATTTCTGTGCCTGATTTTCATTCCAGCCACACGCCAGTCATTGGAGTCAGCCTGATGATTAGATTTGGCTAGAGAAGCTTGGGACTCCGTATGCTTTATCATAATCGGCATGCATGATCTTTCAGAACAAACTATTTTATCAAAATACCAGTCTTGACGAAAATTTCTTTTTCTTCCAGTGATGCAGAAGACCACAAGCCTTTGAAAAAAGGCAGCCGAACACCTTCAGACAGGACCGTGAAGAAAGAAGACAGTGATGATAGCCTTGTTGACTATGGAGAGGGAGTGAATGGCCAGTTCAATGAGGATGGCTCCTTCATTGGACAATACAGTGGTAAGAAAGAGAAAGAGCCAGCTGAAGGAAACGAAAGCTCAGAGGCACCTTCTCCGGTCAACGCCATGAATTCCTTTGTTTAATTTGTAAGCTCTTTGCCAATATCCCATTCCTCTTAGAAGGTTTATCTTAAGCACTTGTCAGTCAGCCTTCTCATACTGTGAACATAGAGGCAGAAAGTACACATTCTACTGTATGTTAGCACTATGAGAACAGTTAGAGCAAGAACATAACTCAGTCAAATGATATGTGAATGTGAACTGCAGTGCAAAGGGCATACTTTTTCATTCAAAATAGGCATTCTTGATTTTCTCAGAACTGAGAAAAATAATACACAGATCATGTTATTCCCTCTTCAGGATACAGTTCAATATGATGCATGAAAAATGCTGCACAGTTAAAGGACAGACCTGTGTGTGCTATGAAAACATGGTTTGATACTTTGTTTATACTGTTCTCAGCTGAACCCCCTAAATATGAATTCCGTTTTCATTGTCAAGAGTGTTACTGTAGTATTCTCTAGAACTTCAATGTCTTTGTGGACATTGTGGTGAAATTGGTGACTCTGTGTCTAGCTGTTAGTCTTTTTGGGAGACTGTTAGGAACAGGATGTACAGTGTATACTTGCTAAATGAGTTAATCACGACCGTCGCATTTGCTGATGCTTACTGAGACTCTGTTACCTGCTCTTTGCTCTTGTTACCTCGTAGCCTTCTTAATCTTCCAGGTATTACAGCAGTACAGTGTTCTACTTTTTACATCATCTCTATGTTCAGTTGTTTTTAGGCATAAACAAGGTGTATTGCAATGCATTTTGGCATTAGTGCCAGACAAAAAGAACCACAGACGAATCACTCCCATTCAATTTCAAAACGTATTCCAGAAAGCACAGGGCAAGACACATGCAGTGCCTTCAGACAAGCATTCCATAACACATGGCCTTCTGCATCGAAGGTACAGTTGACTCAGAGTCCTAGATTACTGTCATGGTCTAAAAGTAACTTTTAAACAGCAGAGATCATGAAAACTTGCAATGCTGGAAAAAAAGGAAATGTGAAAAATAAAATTAGTAAGACAACTTATTTTAAGGAGCATTTCCCCATCACATAAAAAGAGAAACGTTATTACCAACTGTATACATGATGATTTTGGGGGGAGAAGAGGTCTTTTATAGTTTCTACTAAAACAAGTCCCATTCAGTAAGAAAGATGTCAACTTGGTGTAAATTTTTAAAAACCACAAGTTATTCCAAAACTAAAAGCATACAACAGCATGCCACCAGGAATATATTCTTCTTTAAGTCTTTACCTATGTGGCAACTTTTGAAACTCTCTGCATTAAAAGACCTGTTTGCAAACTGCTGTGGACACATTTCAGAATCTACAAAACCGGGTAAGTGCTCTGGGTAAGGCCCAGAGTCAAGCGGATTCCTATCTGCAGCTTCAAAACACCCATATATATGCTACCGTATTTATGAACAATATCTATCAAATGGTTTGCCTCCACATAGGAAATTCTATAACAACCTATGGTTGAAGGAATGCTCAGTTTCATTTGCCAATAAATTGGTTTCTCATAACTTGCATCAAGTTTAATTTTAAGTAAAGCTTTTTATATGTAGATATTTTGTTGAATTTGTACATACACTTAAAATGTAGATGCTATATGCTTATAGGTGTCACATACAAATAAACATGCAAACAGTGTTTATGTTGTACTGTATAAGAAGTTAGCTAATTAATACAGTGCATGGGATCGGAAAGCATTTCGATACCTTTGGGTTTTTAGTTTCCTCTTTTGCTGTGAAGCTGAACTAGTGAACTATCCGACCCATGGACAGCAAGTTTCTAGATGAACTCCTCTGAGCTTTGCCTGTGGGGCTCAGTAACCTAGTCACGTGGCATCTTTGATACGTGTGGGTAAAGCACAGTTTGAAGCAATCCCAGGTAAAGATGGCCCTAAATGCTTGTGTGTCTCCCCCTCTGCTTTTCACAGACCAGCCTTCCTAATGGAACCAGGCTTGCCTTGGTATCAGAGAGCACAAAGATAAAAGTTACTTTAAATCTGCCAGTGTTTGGGGGGAACAGTAAGAGTACAGGTTTTACTCTTCCCTAACGGTAGATGCTAAATTTATCTGTGCATGAAGGGGTCACTTCTGTAATAGTGCAACAGATTTTGTATTAAAAGTTAAATGTGGTTTTAAAAGTCCCTCTCTTTTGTAATATATCACGTTCCTAGTGGAGTATGAGTGTCCGATGGTATATGTAATGGTACAGGCAGGTACGGCTGGTTTTCCATCAAAAAAGTAACTATTAAACAGTTTTGATCTCTTTGTGATTTTTAACTTTTTCAAACATATATTTCCTAATGTTTTAAAAATAAGGAAAATTTTTATTTTTACTTTTTAAAGCGCACTATATGCAGAGAAAATCAAACACAAAACTGGACACATTATAACACAGGGGTAATAACCTAGGGCTTATCAAAAAAATGTCGATGAAAAGCAGGAGTAGCTATTTCCAGCCTTTGAGACATAGTCTGAGAAATCAGGGACTGCTTCCTTTCCTGGAGCCTGCCCCCCACAGGCCTGGTTCCAGGCCTTGCCAGCCTGGCTTCCGCTGGCCGAGATCGCCACTCTCCAGCCACAGACACCTGCAATGCCTCACCCTTTCCTTCTCAATGAGACAGCTTGGGCATTTACAGATGTTACGGGTATGTCATCCACTTGCTTCTCCTCGGCCCTATTCCTTCCATCATCTCGAACCTGTCTAGCTCTGTGAACTGCCAACCTCCCGTTTGTCCCGCTGTTCCACTACCTGCCCTTATTCACCTGTGCCCTGGTCCCAGCTTTCCACCCACAAGACCTCCTGCTGGCACAGAGCTCCCCCTAACAGTTATTTGGATAACAGCATGTTACAGTAGTCACCCGCTTATCCACGCAGGATATGTCCCGGAACCCCAGTGGGCGCTTAAAACCTTGGGTAGTACCAAACCTTATACATACTATGTTTTTTCATATACATACATATCTATGATAAAATTTAATTTATCATTAGGCACAGTAAGAAATGAATAACAATAACTAATGGTAAAATAGAACAATTATAGCAGTGATGGCGAACCTATGACACACGTGTCAGAGGTGACACGCGAACTCATTTTTTTGGTTGATTTTTCTTTGTTAAATGGCATTTAAATATATAAAATAAATACCAAAAATATATCTTTGTTTTACTATTGTTGCAAAGATCAAAAAATTTCTATATGTGACACGGCGTCAGAGTTAAGTTAGGGTTTTTCAAAATGCTGACACGCCGAGCTCAAAAGGTTCGCCATCACTGAATTATAGCAATATACTATAATGAAAGTTATGTGCATGGCTTTGGGACCATTATGAAGTAAAATAATAACTAGAATACAAACACTGTGAGACCAGACTGTCGATCTGATAACCACGACACCATTAAGTGATGAATGGGCGGGAGCATCTACAGCGTAGAGACAAGGGACAGAGGGATGATTCACACCTCATGCTGGACGGAGCAGGTTGATGCCTGGTGGTTTGCCGTTTAAAACTCATGACTTGTTTATTTCTGGAATTCTCCAATTAATAGTTTTGGACAACCATTGACCGTGGGTAACTGAAACAGCAAAAAGCAAACTTGCGGATAAGGGGAACTGCTGAATGTCAGTCGACGGTAAAATGCTCTACAAACCTTAGGATTTCTGGCACAGAGAGCATTCCCTTCGGAACAGAAGGTTGGGCCCTGCACTTCACACTGTGGGCCCGACGCACAGTCCCCATCCTGAGGACACTCATCAGGCACAGCTCTGCTTAGCCGCAGGGGCTGGCAACCCGGAAGCCTGACCACAGAAAGCGTGGGTCCACTGACACCTTCTGGTTCAGATGGTCTATAATGGGCCTGGCTTACTGTTCATGGCGGGCTTTGGAAATGGCCTGTGGAGGCAAGAGGTATACAAAGAACTGAATTCTCACCCACCCAAACTCAGCAAATCTCTCCCTCTCACAGATATTTCTACACGTGACCACCAGGGGGCTCCCGTGCGTCACTCAGTGCAAAAGAAACTGGGGAAGGGAAGGCTCTGGAGAAACTGTGCAAACTGCCTTTGATCATCAGACTGTGGTCTGACAGCAGAGAGTGATTGCCTGCTGCCACCCGGGAAATGCGTTTGTCACTTCCCCCGATGGGTTCACAGCTTCCAGGGAGTGGCCGCTGTGAGCCTTGTTAATCCTCCTGCTCACGGTGGCCAGGTGGCTGGGCTGGTCAGCAGGAGAGGGAAGAGGAGAGTGCCTCCTGGCTCTCACTAGGCACTCCTCACTGCTGCAAGTGGTGTGTGTGTGGGGGGGGGGGGGGGGGGGAGCGTGTCCTTAATATGTCCCCCCTTTCTCTAGAGCATGCCATTTTGACTGCCACCAGTGCTTTGATGTTGTGTGATTGATTGGCCAGCACAAAAAACACAGTTTGCACACACACCGCTTTTATTTCTACACTTTTTTTTTAAAGCAGGAGAGGATGAGAATACTACCACAGTGTTTACATTGAGAAAACAAACAAATAGTTCCCAGGTTGAGATAGGAAGAGACCAGAACATACATTCCAACTCTGCCATCAGCTAACTGTGTAACCATGTGTAAATGAAACCCCCTTATCTCCCATCTCTAAGTCTCCATTTCTTCAGAAAACAGATGATTTCTAATACCCCTTTCTGCTTAAATCCCATGGTTCTAAACCGCCCCCCCCCAAAAAAAACACACACACACACAAAAAAAAAACACCCCAAACTTATTTAGAGCACCTATGACAGGTATTTGCTAAGTGGGGAGGACACAAGATGAGCTAAACCAGATGTGGTTTCTGCTCTCATGGTGCCTGGAGTCGGTTGTGTGAAGACAGACATTACTCAAATAACCAGTTAAACGAATGTGTAAATGCAAACTGAGCTAAGCCCTATGAAGGGAAGGCACGCTGTTCTGTGAGAGCACAATGGAGGAGGCTGACCTGTGCAGAGTGATCAGGAGCTCCCTGAGAAAGAGCGAGCTGAGAGCTGGGGGACAAGTGGGAGAAGAGAAGGAGAGACGAAGGCCCATGTACTAGGGGCAGACTCTGGGGCCAGGCCATGCTGGAACCTGAGGACTACAGGACAGGTTTTTATATTTATTCAAGGAGCAGTGGAAAGTGGGGAGTAATTATAGCCGTTGAAGGGAGGAGTTCTACGATCAGATCTGTGTTTGGGGAGGAGGCAGGATTCCTGGGATTCAGTGTGGAGAACGGGTTGGAGTGGAGCCAGAAGACTGACAGGAGGGCACCAAGAAGCTTCGCAGCAATGTAGTCAAGAGATGGTACAGTTAGGATCTGGGTGGTAACGAGAGAGGAGGAGAGAAGTGGTGGATTCTAAAGATATTCAGGAAGCAAATTGATGGGAGTAAGAGATAGGCTATGGGAAGTTGAGGGTAAGGGAGGCTCTTAGATTTCTGATTTGTGTAACCAGATAGGAGGTTCGCTGAGGTAGGAACATCAGAAAAGAACCAGAATCGGGGTAAGTTATGAGTTCAAGTTATTAAGTGAGGAGTTTGAAAAGCCTCTGAAACAGCCAAGTAGAAATGACTAGTAGGAATTGGACATATGGGCTTAATGCTCAAAAGAAACATGTAAGCTGATGAGCGGTTATTGAAGCCATGAAGCACTGATGCAGTTTCCGAGAGAGAAAATAGTTACAGACAGGGCTGAGGCGTACACCCTATTAAGAAAGGCGTGTGTATAGATGGAACTCTAAAGGAGATGAATAAACGAGCCAGAGAGGTTGAAAAGAAATGACTTGTGTCGTCTTGGAAGCAAGTGAAAGAGACCATTTCAAGACCAGAGAATGGTTTACAGTGTCACATGACGCTGAAAAATCAAGCAAAATAGGATTGGAAAATACTTTCTAGATTTGAAGACATGGAGGCCATCTGATACCTCGGTAAAAGCTGTTGGGTGGACTGTGGTCACATACTGGAGTGAGTTGAGGAGTGAGTAGAAGATGAGGAAATGGAGACGATGAGATTTGCCATTACCACATGGACGACCCATCTGTCCCTGGCTCAGTTCTTTGACATCTCTACCTCCATATTATAACCTAAACATCCCACTCTCCACCGAAAATCTCTCCAACTTATGTCCCCTCCACTTTCTCTCAATCCTTTACCTGATTTCTTTTTTCCAGCATGGATTTTATGATTCATTATTTTTTTTTTATTTTTCAATTACAGTTTACATTCATATAGTTCATTATTTTTGAAATGCTCTTGCTTTACCCCAAAGTCTTTTGCCCTCTGTCTTTTCTAAATACCTGGGGAGGTATTGTGTTACTCAGGATGCTGTCTACTGTCTGCTTTCTACTGCCTGCCCCTAGGAGCTGAAAGAGAGAACTGATGTCAGCATCATTATAAAGTCATAAATATTTTCAAATGGTTCAACTCTTCACACTGCACAGTAGACCAGCTAATTTTTCTCAGGTTAACTTACATTCTAACACTCAGTAATGACTTTTCTACTCTCCTCAAACATTCAACCCTGCCCCTTCTCCCAGCCAGCCTTACACATCACCCTCAAACAAAATGATTTTACATCATAATGAGCTAAAACAAGAAAAAGAAAGGCAGAGATGGGAATTCCCTCATCTTCTACCAGTAAACAAAAATGTCTGCCTCAATATGCTTCCATCTTCAACTGCAACTAGAACCAAGGGTCAGCTGCCTGCTGCCATAAAAGCCAAACTCGTGAGGCAGGTGCTGGTGAAAAGGAAGGTGGTTTATTCAAGTGCCAGTCACCTGAAAAGATGGGGGGCTCTTGTCCACATCTCTACATCTCAGTGCAGGAGAGGTTTTTATAAGGCGAGGAATGGAAAGCAGAACAAAGAGATCAAGGAGAGGGGGTTGAAAAATTCTGTACATGCAGGTCAGCATAGTCCATTCCGATAATGATCTCAATACTGGGCAAGTGATGGTCTGGCGGGCATCATCCTGGTCTTCGTCGTCCTGGTTCTACATCATCCTTGTTCTACAGTTGAAGGTCAACAAATCTCCCAGAACTGGAATGACTGAAGGTCGGCATCTGCATCTTCTGAAGTTAATTTCTAGGATTCTTATGCAAACATGCTGTTTATTTACAAGCTGCATATTAGCCAGAGTCAGCATTTACAGAGACAGTGTAAAGAGAATGGTGGGGACGTTCCAGTTCCCCAGGATTACACTATCTCTTGTGAAAATGGAGGAGCTGTCCTTCCTCTTGTCATGGATCAGTCCTTCTTGGGTCTGAAAATCTTTCTCCCCCTGGGTGGATTCTCACCCATCAGTCACCCCTTCTTCTGTTCAACTGGATTTTCTATTGACATTTAAACACACTTGAAGTTTCTCGATTCTAAAACAAAAAGACCCCTTTGAAACCTTTGATTCCCCACAAATACACTCCCTTCAGTCATCATGTTCTCTCCTCCACTTCATGGTCAAAAATGTTGAAAAGTTGAAATAATAACCAGGAAAAATAAATGAGAATAAGCATAGAAGCTACTGTTTGCCAGACAGTGCATTCTTTGTTTCTGCTATAGCCTTAAAACGTCTCAAGTTTCACGTCACTTGTCCTATAGACACTGTCTTTCTTCAGCTGTAACCATGCAGCCATTATCTCAGTGAATGACTCAACCTTCTTTGTAAAAAGCCAGAGGTTCTCAGCCAGCACATTGAAATCACCTGGAGCTCTTTAACGTCCTAATGCTTGCCCACGCACCCGTCAATTGTAATTGTCTGACACATGGCTTGGCATCAGCTCCCCAGAGGATTCTAATGTGCAGCCAAGACTGAAACCAATGTAAAGCTCTTGTGTGTGCACTTAAAGTAGCTAATAAACAAAATTTTTAATACATTTCTTTACACATATTAATCTCAAATTCTCTTGTATTGCCTCCTAAAAAACAAAACAAAAAATGAGGGGAAATAGAGCATACATTGTTGGTGGGGGTATCAAATGGTATAGCACTTTGTAAAACAGCTTGGCAGTTTCTTAAAATGTTAAACATAAATTTACCATATGAGTCTGAAATTTCACTCCTAGGTATATATCCAAAAGATATGAAAAAAATGTCTACATAAAGGCTTGTATGCAAATGTGCAAATGTTCATAGAAGCATTCATCATCAGGGCCAAAAATATTATTCAAATATCCATGAACTGATGAATAAATTAACAAAATGTGGTCTATTCATACAACTAAATGGTAAATCCATGCAATTAAATGGAATACTATTTGGTAATTTTTTAAAGTACTAACACATGCTACAACATAGATGACCTTCAGTAACATTAAGCTAAATTAAAGGAGCCATACACAAATACCCTATTTCATAATTCCATCTATTTGAAATATCCGGAAAACCAAATCTATAAAGACTGAAAGTATCTTGTTGGTTGTCCGAGACTGGGAATGGGAACAAGGATTAACTGTAAATTAGCAGTTGGGTTGTTACCAGAGTGATAGAAATGTTCTAAAACTGGATTGTGGTGATGATTGCACATCTCGGTAAATTTACTAAAAATCATTGAACTGTATACCTACAACAAGTGATGTGATGTGTAAGTTATACCCCAATAAAGCTGTTAAGATCAACCATCCCTGGGCTTCTATGTGTCTGAGAAGTGCTCAAGGTTGTGTATAGATGAGGCTTATGAGTGCGGCAACATATAGGCCACTCCATGTCCCGTGCTCTTGTTTCCACAAGACCAGTGGTTCTCAAAGTATGGGCCCCAAACAGCAGCATCCACCCAATGTGTTAGAAATGCACGTTATCGGTTCATCCCACATCTCCTGAGTCAGAAGCTCTGGGAATGGACCAGCATCTGTGTTTTACCAAGTGCTCCGGGCGATTCCAATGATGCTAATGGGTGAGAAACACTGCACACAATCTACATGCCAGGCTCTCTCCTCTCCCACCTGCGGGAATAGGAGTGATTTATCTGTTGAGATTAAAAGAATAAGCGAGGCTCTTTTCATAAGACCAAAGACGCTGAAATAACCCAAATGTCCATCAATAGGTAATGGATGAACAAACTTTGGTATATCACACCAGTATTTATACCAATGAAATAATAATCTGCATTTTTTTTAAAAAAGGAATAAACTACTGATAACAGTAAATCATTCTGCTGAGTGAAAGAAGCCAAACACAAAAATATTATTTTTATGGGACAGGCAAAACTTAATTCATGACAGAAAGCACCAGCCGTTGCCCAGGGCCGAGGGAACTTTGGGGGCTGATGGAAATGGTCTATATTTTTATTATGGTGCTGTTTACAGGGTTGTATTCGTTGGTCAGAACTCAAAACTACATTCTTAAAATAGGTATGTTTTATTGTACATAGTTCTATCTCAATAAATTTGGTTTTAAAAGGAAGAAAAAAAAAGAAACTGGGTCTAAGTGACTCTCTCTCCGTTCCTTCTCTCTGGTCTTCCTACCCAAAGAGGGGGCCCGGGCAGGGGACGTGGGGCAGGAGGCCTTTGTCTCTGCTCCTGTTTGCATGTGGTAAATGCAAGTAGTCCGGACCCAGGCCTGCCTCCCGGAGAAAGATCTGCCAAAAGCCAGCTCTCCCCTGCCTCCCCCAGTGCTGGGTTCCATGGGGAGGCTCTCCGTGGGCATCTGAGTATGCATATCCGCTCTAATCCACACCCACAGCTCCCTGGGGAGGGCCTCCAGGTCTGGGAGACAGCCCCTTCCTAATTTATGTCTCCCTGTGACAAGGTGGCCATCCTGGGGCTTTTCTGAAACCCTAGCTCCTTGCTGTCTCCAGCTTGGCGCTTCATGCCATCCCTTCTCTGTTCTTTATTTTTCTTTCTCAGGTTTTTCCCTGTCTTCCTTACTCCTTGCTGGTGCCTCTCTCAGTTTTGCTCTCCTGGGCCTAAACAGCATCGTATTTCCTAGCTTTCGATTCTCCATCCAAAGGAGGTCTAATTGTCATTTCAGAAGTAACCTATTCAAATATAAATATTCAGTTTTATACTCTGCAACTCTTCCCTTCCCCAGTGTACCCAACTCAGTAAATGATACCACATCGGCTCCGGGTACCAGTGACCCTAGGAGTCACTGTTTTTCCTCCCCCACCCCAACAAAGCCAACAGCCACTTCTCTATGTTTTTTCCAAAATGTATTGGATACATCCAGATAAAGATCTCCAGT
The DNA here is from genome assembly GCF_014108235.1 of Myotis myotis. NCBI lineage: Eukaryota > Metazoa > Chordata > Mammalia > Chiroptera > Vespertilionidae > Myotis > Myotis myotis. The sequence goes on from NW_023416315.1 coordinate 11,685,326, forward strand.
CTCCCAACTATCTCCTCTGGCCCACCTGCAAGCCACCACCACACAATAGAGCAGGGTTGGCAAACTTTTTCTTTAAAGGACCAGATAGCAAATAATTGAGGCTTTGCAGGCCATATGGTCTCTGTAGCAAGTACTCGGCTCAGCTGCTATAGAGCGTAAGCAGCCTCAGACTTAAGGCTTATGGCATGTAAGATACTTAGACAAATGGGTGTGGCTGTTCCAATAAAACTTTATTTATAGTAATAGCTGTGTTTTGTGCTGGTCTCAGCTTATCGATAGTGAGGCTATCGGCTAGAAATGCCTGGGGCAAGAGTTCCATCCATTTCAGGAACTCTTGCCTGAAACTTACGGAGTGCCTCTTTAAGACAATCGTTAGGACGCTCAATGAGGCCAGCCAGCTGGGAACGTTTACCTGGGTGGAAGTTCCAAAGATAGAAGTTGGAGGGTCTGCTGTTGAGTCTCCTCAGAGGTGAAGTGTTGCCCTGGTCAGAGTCAATGTCTGTCTACCCAAAGGGAACAAGAATAAATGCAGTAAGGAAAGAGATGACCTGTTCTGAAGAGGAATTCCAGGAGGAGTCCCCTGTAAGTATCCATGATCCTGGGGCTCTATCTGGAAGCCCAGCAAAGGGGACAGCTGGCCGATGAAATGGAAGAAATCCCTCTGCGGGAGAGAGTGTGGTGGGCCTTCTCGGGAGTGTGTCCCCTTCTGGATAGCCTCTGTCGTTTGGTTTGGGAGCAGAGAGTGTACTTGTCTACCAGAACCTTGGCTGCCAAAGAGGGATTCCCCTGGCATGAGCCCAAGCTGTTCAGGGGTGAATTCCCTGATGGCGAGAGGTTGCATGGCCCATTTTTCAAGTTGGTGAGAAGGTCTGTACTCTGAGGCGTCTGTACTTGGCTGCGTGTGGAGGGCTAAGCGAGGGAGTCCGCGATAGTGTTGAAAACAGCGTCTGGTGTGGAGCAGTTCGTGTGGACAGAAACATAAGTAGCAACGATAGGAACTGGGGACCCTAATCATGTCTTCCCTGACTGGCTGCCCCAGGTGGGTTTGCCTTGTATGAGGAAATTGTCCTCAGCGGTTGGCGAGAGCAAACCTCAAGGCCTAGCAATGGCCCAGGAGCTTGAAAATGTAACTGCCTGAGGAAGACCCCTTTTTAGGGCGTCCCTGAGGGCACTCTGCCACTAGCAAGGAGTCTGAGGCGGTGGGATGCCCGGCCACCAGCGCTGCACCGCATACAGTGGTGGTATGCCATCGGTGAGGAATCTGACTCCCTGTTCTAGCTCAGGCTGCTGCCCTGCCCCCTCGCCCTTGCCCGGGGCTTCCCAAGTGGCCAGAGGGGAGGGAGCAGGGAGCATTGCTGCATCCTCGCAGGCTCTCAGCGAGGGGCTGAGCTTGGGGGAAGCCACATTCTCCTGTCATTTGAAAGGCCTTTGACATCAGAGTTACCCTCTCCTGAAGGTACCATTTCTACTTCACCATTTCTATTTCTCTATCCCAGCGCCTATAGGAACTTGGGTACAGAGTGGTACTGGGTGGGGGCTGATTATGGCCTCTGTTTCTAAAAGAGCCTAACAGGATGCCAAAGCTGGCGTCTGAGGGGAGAGTTTCAGGCTGCTGCTGGGGCTGGGGGCGGAAGCTTAGTCCAAACCCACATAGGAAGTCAGATAGACTCATGTTTGGTCCAGAACTCCAGGAGGCACAGTCGGGTGTGGCCACGGACTCAACTCGGACTGTGGAGCCAGCGGGACAAAGGTAAGGCTCGTTGGGCTGCCTGTTGGGCAGTTTCTAAAGCCCACTCTCGGGCTTTATCCCAATGGGAGCTGGCAGACCTGCGTGTGGCTGCAGAAATAGGGCGCAGAATCAGTGAGAGATGAGGAATGTGTTCCTGAAGGACATGAGAAGACCCTGGGATGTGATTGACGGTTGACTGTTGGGGGAATTTCTCGGCCCTGAGACGATGCCCAGAAACTTGATGGTGGAGGCGGCGCCTTGAATCTTGTGGAGGGCAGTTGCCCAGCCGTGTTGGTGTGGGTGGTCTGTGCGGGTGAGCGCATCTGCCTGTATGGCCTCCTCAGAGGGACCCCTGCACGTAGGTCATCAATATAATGCAAGATGGCACTTTCCAATTGGCGGCAGAGTTTATGTGCAATTGCAGGACTGTTTCAGCACCTCGTTGGGAGCCTCGTAAATGAATATATACTGAGCCCCTCCCAGAGTGAAAGCAGGTTGGGCCTGGGATTCCTCCATGGTAAGCACAGACTAGAGCATACGGGCTAATTCAAAAGTTGGAAGGATGCTCCTCAGCCATGGTATGTCCTCAGTCAGTTGTGCGTATAATTTAGGAATTAGAACCTTCACCACGGGAATCTGAGCACTGAGGTGTCAGTAAGCAGTGACAGGTCTCCAGCCAAACGGGGTGTTGAAAGGGGAGGTTGTGGGCTCAATGACCCCATGTCAGGTTTGCTGTTAATCACGGGGCATAAGCCTTCAGTGCCCTGATTCAATGAGTGTTTACCGTCCTGACCTCAGGAGGGAGACTCACCGCGGGTGTCCATTTGGTGAGTCTCACCAGGAAGACCAAGAAAATTGGGCTTGTAACACGGGGCACGGGCACGCCTCCGTGTCTCCATGTCTACAATAAGGAAGGAACCAGCGGGGCCACCAGATGAAGCTCTTTGGTGTGAATGGTCCCAATAGTTACATCTGAATGGGTTTGTAACCTTTGATGGTTTCACCAGCAATGCCCTGTAGGTAGAAGGGCTTCCTGTTTGGAAATCTAGAGGGATGGCCTGGAATCACAGTGCCTGAGCCCTGGGTCCAATAGGGCCACAAAGAACTGTGCATGTTTATTTTCCCAGTGGACCACCAGCATGGCGCAGGGTGATGGTCCCTGGAGGTGGGACAAGACCTGGGAGCTGCCAGCACCCTAAGGTGGGGACTTTGGTGGCTGCCAGTCCTGGAGGCGTGGGAAGGGGGTAGTGGGAGTAGCGGGGACTGGCTGGGCCTGAGGGTTACAGGGCAGCTGTGTGGTCAGAGGCTGGATGACAGAAGGATGCTGGTAGCTGGGACAATGCTGGTTTCAGGGCCTGGAGCTTAGAGTCTGTCGGCCCAGAGATTAAGTGGCCAAGAACCCTGAGCGGTTGTAACTCCCAGGAGAGGTTTGCCTGTGCGTGCCAACTGGGGCAAAATTAGGTGGGGGTCTTACTGGGGAGGGAGTGGGTAGCCCTTTCCATTGAGGGGATTTTGGAGAGGATGAGACTGAAGCATCTGGGCGTCTGCGAGGGACTCCCTCCCTGTCCCGCAGTCGTGTCAGCACCCTCCAGTGCCCTTCGGATGGTTTGTAGCCCAATAAAATGTGGCAGCTCTGTCTTGTAATTAAGGGGAGCTCCTGTAAAAGGGATTCTCTGGATTCAGAATCAAATGGAGTCTCTTCAGGGGTGGAAGTAAAGATGGAGTCTCTCTCTCTCCCTCCCTCCTTCCCTTCCACTCTCTTTAAAAACCAATGGGGAAAATATCCTCGGGTAAGGATTAACAATGAGAGAGAGAGAGAGAGAGAGAGAGAGAGAGAGAGAGAGAGATGCCAGAGAGTTTGCTCACCTGCGCTCCCCACCCACAAGTGAGGACAGAGAGAAGGTGGCCATCTACCAACCAGGAAGCAGGATCTCACCAGGAGCCAGTAGGCTGGGGCCTGGATCCTGGCCTCTGGCCTCCTGGGGGAGAATGTGCCTCTGTTGGTTAAGCTGCCCATTCTCTGGCCTTTTGTTGTGGCAGCCTGAGCTGACAAAGGCATATCCTTTGCAAATTACTTTATATTCATTCACATTCTGTCCCCCCCCCCACCACCACCACCGTGCAAACAATCTTTGTGGTGTTTTTCTACTTCATATGTGTTTTCAGCATCTAATTCTCTGTAGTAAGCAAGAATTTGTGGTGTTACAATGAGGACAGAGAAGAAAATAACTAAGCTGTCTTTAATGCCTACCGAATGCCAGGTACTATCCGAAGTATTGTAGGGACACCATTCCCATTTCAGTCTCGTCATTCCTGTGAGGCGGCGCCCCCTTTTCTTTCCAAATATCGCACAGCAGTAGAACTCTTGCATGTGAACTCAACTGTGTCTGACTCCAAAATATGAGCTCTTTCCTCTGTGAAATTATTTACCCTTACACCTAAAGTACACAAAATAAAACTCTGATGTTCCAATGGGGGGAGAGTGGGCCTAGAGATAGAGGTATATCTTACAGTGAAAGATTAATATGCAAAAATGAAATCAAAGCCTGCTGTACAGTTTAAAGGTCAGTACGTTCTCAGCCCAAAAGCTGTAAGAGGAAAACACACAGCTATCTGCCCAGAATGCACGTTCATGCAAGAACAGAGGCCCACATCTTACTCTTCAGATTTTAGCCTGCAGAGCACAACTTCGGGGCGCCAGTTTTCAAGACTCATCCTGCTCTGCTGGTTAAGAGGCTGCCAGATGCTCTGGAGGGCAGAACCCATACTTGCAAGTGCCTCATAAAGTCCCTAAGACATTGTTGGGACTCGTCTGAGGTTGTCAGGGGTGTGTGCTGATGGTTATTTTCCATAGAGATGGGAAGGACACCGTGAAAATCTGAAAGTCACACCTAACTGCTTACCAGCTCTACTCTGGGTAGCAGACTCATGAGCAGACACTGATTTGGGGATCTCAGCTCTCTACTCAGCCCACCTCAGTCCCACCTCTGACACAAGTAACCAAAGGGAGGAGGTGGAGGGCAAGTTTGGAGGTCTGGACCTGCTGCTTTGCGCAATATAGTCATGGTTACTCCAAGTAATAATGGGTCATTCCATCTGTGGGTGCACGGGCAGTGTTTCAGGGGAGCCAGCGGAGTGTAACAATAGTCCCGGTACTCAAAGCACCTTCAGATCAATTAGAGAAAAAGGTGCCCTCGTGTCCAACAACTAGGGATCTAGGGCCAGGCGCTGGGATAGTATGTCGTTACAAAGACAGATGTGGTTGTGGGCTGAGGTAAGGAGTCCCGGAGAGGACCTTGAGAGATGAATGGAACTGGGAGAGGATAAGGACGGCAGGAGGTGTGGTGCTCCGAGATGTCGTGTCCTCATCTCTGTAACCTATGAATATGTAAAATGGTAAAAATGGGACTAAATTGAGGATATTGAGATGGGGACATTTCCCTGGGTTATCTGAAGGTGCCCAATATAATCACAGGGTCCTTATAAGAGGGAGGCAGGAGAATCAGCGAGAAGAGAGGAGAGAGGAGATAGGACAACAGAAGCAAGAGATGGGAGTGGAGCAAGGAAGGGACAATGGAATGCAGGCATCCCTCTCCGAGCCAACAAAGGCAAGGAAATGGATTCTCCCCTCAGAGCCTCCCAAGAAGAAACCAGACCTGCTGACACCTTGACTTTAGCTAATGAGACTGATTTTGAACTTTGACCCCCATAACAGTGAGATAATAAACTTGTGGTAATTTGTTACAACGGCAATAGGAAACTAATGGGGGGAGAGGTGATTCAATTTGGAAAAGCAGCAAGATGAACAGCCCAAAAGGCAGTGACTCTGCGTGACAATGAACCCCCAGTCCCAATACTGGAGAAGGATGAAGTGTGATGCCATGACCTGTTAGTTTGCTAGGGCTGCATACCAAAGCACTACAGATGGAACAGCTGCAACAACAGAAACGCACTGTCGTACAGTCCGGGAGGCTACAAGTCCAAGTTCAAGTTGGCAGGGACGTGCCTCCTCTGAAGGCAGTGGAGAAGCCCCCAGTCCAGGATAAGTAGGTAAATGGAAAACTGAGAAAGGTACTCCCAGAGGTTGTGCCGACCCCTTAGCCCTGCCCAGATTGGGAGGGTAGTTAAAGCTGGCCAGCCCTCCAAAGACGTTAAGCCTGTGCTCTCATCCCCGCATTCTACCTTCGCAGAGCTCAGTCACCATGTGGGCCGAGGCAAGCTGGTTTTCCTACCTCTACCTCCACTGTGTCCTTGATCATTTCCTTTCAAGGGAACTAAAAGAATAGTGATTTATGTCATTTTATTTTTAAAAATAGGTTGCCTCGATTTGTTGTTTTAACCCCCCAAAATAAAAATAGATTGATAGTCAATTACTAAATACTTATTCAGAGTGCTCTGATACTCAAATGCCCTTGTTATCCAGTACAGGATAAAAGACGCATTCATTAAATAAAAACTGAGAGCGGGTTGTGTGCCAGGCACTGTATTAGGCACTGGGAACCCAGCAAGGATGAACTAGTCATAATCCATGTCCTCAAGAGATTTCCAGACTAGGTATGAAGGCATAAGAAGAGTCAACACTCACCACACAGATGGCAGATGCTACAGTGGACACACCTACAGGGTGTTTCATGTGTCCCCTGAGGGACCCAACCTGGATGGAGCGTTAGGAAGTGTCCTGGAGCAGATACTGGGACATTAGTGGCATTAAACAGATTAAGGAAGTCTTAGTCCATTCAGACTGTCATAACAAAGTACCACAGACTGGGTGGCTTATAAATAACAGCACTTTATTTCTCACAATTCTGCAAGCTGGGAGTCCAAGAGCAGGGTGCCAGCATGGCTGGGTTCTGGTGAAAATGCTCCTTCCCGCTTCAGACTGGAGGGATCTCTGTGGGGGCTCTTTTATGAGGGCACTAATCCCATTCATGAAGGTCCCACCCTCTTGACCTGAGCACCTCCCAAAGGCCCCACCTCCTAATGCCATCATCTTTGGAGCTAGGATTGCAACGTATGAACTTGGAGATAACCCAGAAATTCAGATCACAGCGATGGGTTAACAGACTTCTCCCAAGAAGGGCCAGATGGTGACTGTTCTTGGCCTTGCAGGTGGCCTGTTCTCTTTCCCAGGTTCTCAGCTGTCATTGTAGTGTAGTCCTGGCAACTGTAGACGATATGCAAATGATCAATGTGGATATTTCAACTAAACATTATTCATAAACACTGAAATGTACACTTTATATCATTGTCATGTGTCACAAAATATTATTTTTAAAAAAAAATATTTTTTATATGTTTTAACCTTAAAAGCCAGTCTTAGCTGGTCGGCCATTACTAAAGCAGGTGGTGGGACAGACTGGGCCCGTGTCTTGGACATTGCTGAGCCCTGAGCTAGATGGGGAAGTGAGGAAAGCCAGAGTGAAGAGGAAACAGCTCGGGAGAGAGGCACATAGGCAAATTCAGGAACTACAAGCAGTTGTTAAAGATTAATTTTTTTAAAGTTGAAATCATGAGTCTTATGCAAATATAAGCAAACATGTGCCAAAGATTTAATTTTTTAAATTTTTTTTTTTGAAAAGGGTTATAACATATGATGGCAGGTACCAACTCCCTAATGGGTATAAGGAAAGATGCCAGACAACCCATTCCATCTAGGAGCTGGGGAGGGTACGTATCTGACCTGGGCATTAGAGGGGCGGGGTGCACTCACTACCCTCAGCAGTGATCAAGACCAGCAGCTTCTCTCTGAGAACTCTGCACCAGGAAGACAACTGTCAGGCTGTATCTCTAGTCTCGGGCAAAGATTTTACTTAACTTATTAATGAATGAGAGAACCAGTAGAACATAACTCCTCTGAAGGAAACGTTTTAAGACACACACATATAAGCTATTAGAAATGCTGGGGTCAGTTGGTCGATGTCTGTAAGGCAATGGCCAATTGTGTCTCCACAGGACACAGCGTGCATTTCTGTGGACAAGAGTCCTTTGCATTATCATCAGTGTTCTAAGACTTAGAGTGCGACATAGCTGAAAGAGCGAGATAACCAGGAAGATGCACTGCACAGGAAGCCAGTCTTTTTTTTCTCTCATTTCAAAGACTTTCACAGTTTTCCTGGCACAGTTCAGCTGATTGGAGGGAAGGGCTCTGGGAGGATTGTTGTATGGTAGGTATCAAAACCTGGTCTAATTTATTATTTCTGCTTCTTCCTTATGAAATCAGCTTATTTCAGGGAAATTAGAGGAACTACTAATGTCTGTGTAACCATGGGCAAGTTACTTAACTTCTCTGTGCCTTCGTTTCCTCAGCTGCAAGATGAGAATAACTTGGCACCTACCTCACAAGGCGGATGGGGGAATTAAATGAGGGAGTATGCCCCGCTTGCTACAGAATACTTCCATTTCTCTGGACTCACTGACACCTCAAAGTGTGCTAGCGTGACAGTGCCACAAAAGTGCCACAGCAAAGAATGAAACACCAGAAATGTGGCCAGGCATCATGGGCTGTTAGAGTGGCAAAGAGGCAGGATGCTGTGGAGCCACGGGTGGTTTGAGCTGAATCATTTCACTGTAGGATTTGGTTTCCTCAACTTGAGGGCAAAGAGAACTATAATTATCCATGACTCTTTGTTAACAGTTTTTACTTAGAAATGACACAGCTTGCCCAGCCGGTGTGGCTCAGTGGTTGAGCGCTGACCTCTAAACCAGGAGGTCATGGTTCGATTCCTGGTCAGGGCATATGCCTGGGTTGTGGGCTTGATCCCCAGTGTGGGGTGTGCCAGGAAGCCTCAGGCCCCAGTCCCTCTGGCTGTATGAATTGTGCCAGCCTCCTCTGTAAGGAAAGGTACTAGGAAAGTTGGTTATAAAGGAAACTGAAGGGTAAAGCGACCAGAGCTCTCTCCAGGTGCCAGTGGGCTCTGCCTGGGGTCGCTCTGACGTAACACAGGGCAGCTGACCGAGCCTGCAGGGAGGGCTTTGCAGGCAGGCCCACGCCCACCAGCCCTTGCAGCTTTGACAGCAGGTGTCAGCTCAGCGAGCACTGATCGTAGGTCACTCAGGTTCCCCGAATCTTCTTAATGGCTGGTTGGCTGTGCTTCGTGACCCTCCACGCACCCCGTCAGGACTTGCCAGCCCCCTGGTGCCCCGTGAAGACTGCTGAGCTCTCGTGAAATCTCCTGGAGTCCGGACAAGCCTCGGTGGGTGCTGCTTCCTCAGCCCGGCCGTTAGGTGGACCCCCGAGGGGGGCGGGCCCGGGGTCACAGCTGGACTAGGGTCACCAAGGAATTCTGGTTGAGATAAGGCTGCCATCTCTTGTTTTCTTTTCCAACAAGAAAACAGCTTGATTGCTTTTCCTGAACGATAATAAATGCTCATTTCTTCCCAGGCTGCCTACGTAGGGGTAAGAAACGCTCACTTCTCCCATATTTGAGCTCAACTAAATGCATGGAAGTGTGCTCTTAAAACAAGTGGATTTTAAAATAATAATAATAATAATAGAAAGGAAGAAAAAGTGGACTTATGGTATGTAAATTACACCTAAAGGAATTTGCCGGTTTTGTGACTAAGAAGTGGAGCTGGGACTCCATACTGCTGACCCGGGGCCTGGGCCTGCCTTCCTCTCTTCCTCAGAAGAGGGAGAAAGCAAGAACAAGAGTGAGTGAAGGAGGGATCGGGAACGATGTCCACAGAAAGACTGTAGGCTTTCAGGTGATTTTTATTTTCTTCATGTAAATGAGCATTTATTATCATTCAGGAAAAGCAATAAAGCTCTTTTCTTCTTGGAAAAGAAAACAAGTGATGCCAAGACCTCTGTTAAGAAGAGCTCGCCCAAGCTGGTTTGGCTCAGTGGACAGGGCGTCGGCGTGCGGACTGAAGGGTCCCGGGTCCGATTCCGGTCAAGAGCACATACTCTCTAGCCCTGGTCCTGGTGTGTGCGGGAGGCAACCAATCGATGTGTCTCCCTCACACCAATGCTGCTCCCTTTCTGTCTCTCCTCCTCCCTTCCACTCTCTCTGCAAATCAATGGGAAAATATCCTCCGGTGTGTTAGATTTCATCAAATAATTGAATCGACACCCCTTCCCCTGGGAACTGAGCTTTGGGCCACTTCACGATGGACATTCCCTTTCGCTTAGAGTCTAGGCCAGTGATGGCGAACCTATGACACGCGAACTCATTTTTTTGGTTGATTTTTCTTTGTTAAATGGCATTTAAATATATAAAATAGATATCAAAAATATAAGTCTTTGTTTTACTATGGTTGCAAATATCAAAAAATTTCTATATGTGACACGGCACCAGAGTTAAGTTAGGGTTTTTCAAAATGCTGACACGCCGAGCTCAAAAGGTTCGCTGTCACTGGTCTAAGCCTAAGGCCATTATCTCTCCCATGCGGACCTTCCCAGGGTCTGGACCTGCACAGAGAATTCTCTGCCCAGAAAAGCCCACCTAGAGTCCTTTAAAAACCTCTGACTCCCCATCTTTGGGTGCTGGCGCCATTTGGGGGCTCAGCCCATCTGGTATCCAGATGACCTAATAAATTTATAATCCCTTACCATTTTGGCCTCGTGCGTTCCTCCTTTGGTGATCCTACAGGGGTGAGGATTAACAACAAAAAAGAGCTATCCTGAGGGACTGCTTCAAATTAACTGGCAGACTAACTTTTTGATTTAATGGACAAATTATTGTTCTTAAAAAATACCTCCTCTCTGACAACACTCTAACCATAAACTTAATCCTAAGAGGTAAATAATTAAGCCATTATGAGATGAAGGCATATATCCTAAGAATATGCCATCAATTAACAGGAAAAAAGCCATAGTCACCTATACATGGTTATTTGAAGGCAAATTTCTGAAATTTGAACAGTGTTGTCACTTTAATTATAACTTTTAATTATAATTTTTATTATAAAATTGGAGATACAGATATCAGGAAGAAACCCCTCAAGATATAATAAAACCACTCAAAAAATACAGCAAGCCTTTTAAATGTATACATTTAAATAATGTCTTTTATGAAATTCCAATGTTTGAGATAACTTTAAATACATGCAAATATTTAGTGTGTAGGGTTTTATATTTTGCATCATAATTTAAAAGGCTTCACGGGACATAGTATTAGATTAATAAAGCAGATCACAAACCAATCAAATAACAAACTGAAAAGTCCCTCCATTAAGTCCCTCCGTTTTGCTTAAGCTCCCCATTGGAATTCCTACCTAAAAACCAAATGCTACTCTTTGGTCTCCTGCCACCTGGTGCTGTACGGAAGCTGGTGGTTTGTAAAAAGAAATGAAACAAGTGAGTTCAGCTGATACTGACTGCAGCGTCCTCTCTGCTCAGCCCTGCAATGGGAAAGAGATGATGCCAGTCCTCTAGGAGTTTGCTGTCCAGTGCGCCTGCAGGGAACAAAATTAAAACCAACCGTGGCATCAATTTAAGATATAGCAATAAATAAAAACATGCAATTATATAACAAGTAAGAACCTTTGAAAAAACACTTCAGAAAGAGCTGAAAAGTCTATAAAATTAGCGTTTGGGGAACATTTGTTGAATCTATTCCCTAATCTGATACATACCTAGGTTGTGGGTTCAATTCCCAGCTAGGGCATATAGGGGAGGCAACTGATCAGTCTCTCTCTCTCTCTCTCTCTCTCTCTCTCTCTCTCATCAATAAAAACATATCTTTGTGTGAGGATTAAAAAAGAGAGAGAGAGCCTGGCCAGCGTGGCTCAGTGGTTGAGCGTCCACCTATGAACCAGGAGATCACAGTTTGATTCCCAGTCAGGGCACATGCCTGGGTTTCTGGCTTGATCCCCAGTATGGGGTGTGCAGGAGGCAGCCTATCAATTATTCTCTCCATCACTGATGTTTCTATCTCTCTCTCTTTCCCTCTCCAAAATCAATAAAAAAATTTTTTTTTTTTAAAAAAAAGAGAGAATGGTGTATTCAGGGACTGAATATGTAGAGCACAGCTCTCATGGAGAGTGTGGGAGAGATGTTGCAGCCAGATTATAAACAGGTTTTGTTATGCACACTAAGAAAATCACGGCCTGTAAGTGAAAGGGAGCCAGTGAAGGTTTGTAAGCAAAACAGTTTCACAAGTATAAGTGTGTGTTCCCTGGTGACAATGAGGAGAATAGCTCAGAAGAAACCAGGACAAGATTTAGAAGGCAGCTAGAGTCTTCCTTAGCACAGACAATAGAGTTGTGCAGGCCTGAGGCAGGGGGCAGGGACTACTAGAAGAGGTCCATGGGGGGTGGGGGTGGGAAAGTGGGTATATGTTATCTTTTCCACAATAAAGATTTTTAAAAAGTAAAAAAAAGAAAAAAAAAGAAATGATGGCAGCCCCAACAGACACGTTGATGTAAGGCTGCAGAACACAGAGCAAGTGGAGTGAAAAGGCTGACTTAGGGTTCAGAAGCTGGGGGATTGCCTTCATAGCAGCATTTGATGATCTCATCTTGGGAAAGCTAAGTTAAGAGTCAATCTGAAAATGTAATGACTTAAAACGTTCTGCTTTAAGTAATTGGGGTAATACAACTTTTTGGTCATCAAGACCCGGCCACAAAATACTAAATTTGTTTTTTCTAAGCAAAATAAAACAGTTCAGTCAATACTATTTAGCTTCTTTCTCCAACCTCCTCTCTTCCTCCGCGCCAGCCCACCCCCTACTGTTCCTGAAAGGATCCTAAGCTTAAACAGGCCAGTGAAAGGCGAGACCTTCTGACTAACAAACAATCTTGAGTAGAAACGGTGAGAATCAGGTGCTGTTTCCAACAGAAGGGAACAAAGAAGGAAGCACCAGGAGGACTGAGGCTTTACCTCTCTCCGTTGGGTGATGCTTGGAGACCCAGGCTGAGCCCAGCAGCTTCTTTCTGAAAGGACACGATGGTCCTTTAGGTGGGGTACTCTCCGTGTCCCCCCTGCTGCTGGTGGAGGTGGCTTCCTGGGATGCCGTTGGAATAAGAATTTCTGGCCGAAACCGGTTTGGCTCAGTGGATAGAGCGTCGGCCTGCGGACTGAGAGGTCCCAGGTTCGATTCCGGTCAAGGGCATGTACCTGGGTTGCGGGCATATCCCCGGTGGGAGATGTGCAGGAGGCGGCTGATCGATGATTCTCTCTCATCGATGTTTCTAACTCTCTATCTCTCTCCCTTCCTCTCTGTAAAAAAATCAATAAAATATATTTAAAAAAAAAAAAGAATTTCTGGAAGCCCCACGGGAGGGTGAGGTATCATGGAAAGTTTTATTTCTGTGGATTTAAACCCATGAATTTCCAAGGTCACCTCCTCCTCCGCCCAGTCCAGGAAAAAGTCCCATTTTTGTCTTCAGCGCAGCTAGACACAAAGCCACTGCCCAGAGTTTCCACTCCTTATTCGCACAGCTCAGTCCAGCATCTGGGTAGCTTAGCTTGTGTTCCCAGCTGCAGCCCATGTGTGTGGGGTCTGCATGGCCAAAGGCCATGTGGCTTCTAAGTCCGCATGGCTATGGAGGGAACACAGGAGTGCAAGGAGGGAGCAAAGCGAGGGAGAGGGAGAGGGAGAGGGAGAGGGAGAGGGAGAGGGAGAGGGAGAGGGAGAGGGAGAGGGAGAGGGAGAGGGAGAGGGAGAGGGAGAGGGAGAGGGAGAGGGAGAGGGAGAGGGAGAGGGAGAGGGAGAGGGAGAGGGAGAGGGAGAGGGAGAGGGAGAGGGAGAGGGAGAGGGAGAGGGAGAGGGAGAGGGAGAGGGAGAGGGAGAGGGAGAGGGAGAGGGAGAGGGAGAGGGAGAGGGAGAGGGAGAGGGAGAGGGAGAGGGAGAGGGAGAGGGAGAGGGAGAGGGAGAGGGAGAGGGAGAGGGAGAGGGAGAGGGAGAGAATGCCTTTGTCCAGGGATTTTGTGTTTCCAAGTTTTCACAGGCTCGCATGGGCTCCAGGCCTCCGGCAATTTTCTTTGTTCCCAGGTTAGACTGACAGACAAGCGCCTTCTCTACGTCACCCCACCTTTACTGCGTGTGTCCATCTTCCCCTTTGTTGGGCCTCTTCCCCCAGTGGTTTGCAGGAATTGCAGTGGTTCCCTGGGGAGTGAAAAGTTTCAGCTTCCTGGTGAAGCTGCCCAGTTGACTATGCTTATAATGTCTGGCCTTCCCTTTGCTTTCTTCCTAATATTAATATTAAGAACTGGCTAATTACAATGTGACACCAGTTCCAGCAAGCCACGGTCAAAGGAAAGTCCCTAATACCGCACGAAGCACCAGCCTATGCTGGGAAGAACACAGGGACTTTGGGGGAAGCAGCCGAAGAAATAGTCAAGGCCACTTCCCCCTTTGTCACTGAACCCCATCAATGGTTTAGGGAGGCCAGGCTCAGAGATTTTGATTGTGTGCCTCAGGGGAATGAGAGGGGAAGAGAGAGATTAAGCATAGCTGAGGTCCCTGAATTGAGCAAACGAGTGGGTAAAGATGTCATGAACTGAGATGGTATGGAAATGAGGGAGATGGACAGGTTGGAACGACTGTGAACAGTGTATGCTTGAGGTGCTAGTGAGTCATCCGGATAGAGATTCAATCAGCAGTTGAAACATGAAATCAAAGTTCAGGAAGCAGGTGGGGTTAGAGTTGGAGAAAGAAGTGGTTTAAGTTATTAAATTACCCAACTGAGTTGCCTGAGGAATACACACAGAAAGAGAAGGAGATGTTCAGGTGACAGCTGAGGAAACACCAATGCTCACGGGGAAGGTAGAAGAAGAGAGTATTTTCTGCTTCATCTCCGTGGTATCGGAAAATATAAACAACTTTGTTTGCTTGGTGACTTTCTGATATATTCGAATCCAATTAAATAATGGAGAAATAAAACCTATCACCCCAATCTAGTAAGTACCTAATAGTATCGTTTCCAGAACTTCACATTATAGCTTGCACTACCAAAGTATCCGGGTAATGGTGAAAATGGAGAGACGTTTTCCAAGACTGAGTGAATCCTGAAAGACTGGCCTTTTCCATCCTGAGTACGAACCCATGTTGTGCTGCAGCAACAATTATAGGCAAGGACTGCAGCGTCCTTGGCCCAGCCACGACCTAGCCTCTGGAACTTCTCATTTCTTTCTTTCTTCGTCTTTTCTGTTTGGTATGAGCCATTTCTCCCTTCTTGGCAGATGCCGATATAAATCAATGAAACAAGTTAGTTAATGTTGTCTTAATGTTGTCTCTGTAGAGATGTTTACCGCTCACATTCTAGAAGCCAACATATGCCATGGACTGTCTCGCTCTTCCTCTGTAAGTTTCATCAGACACAAGCTGCCTTTCTGAAGGTAAAGCTGGATGATCAAGCAAAAGACTCTACAGGTTAGTGAATCATGAAAATGCCTGCATTTATCACTCTTTTCCAGGTTGAGAGTGTGCTTTATAAAAGTATTATTATTGCAAGTAGGAAGGAAAATGTGTTTGAATAGGCCCATAATTTTCACCCACGTGAACTTAGAGCATCTCCCCAAACAATTCATTCCTTGAGAGGGCGTTGCACCTCTGTGGCTTTTGTGAGCACAATGTAAGCTTTGATTCTCTGCGAGTCTTCCTCCTGAATTTCACACTGTAGGAGCAACAAATCACTTAAATCTTGGTTATATATTTGGCAGGAATGTTGCAATTTGGGGCTGTGGTCCCTGATTGCAACTCCCCGTAGTCATTTTCAGAAGTTTGGCACATAAATACCGTTTGCTGTAAAATCGAGCCCTCTTTACGTGTGTGTGTGTGTGTGTGTGTGTGTGTGTGTAAGTCAGTCAAAACCTAAGGCAAGTAACTTTATAAATCACCTTTTTTGGCAAGTTTTGGAATACCTCTCTCTTTTTTCCCTACCCTCAGATGCCTCAGGGAAAACATTTTCTACTTAAATTGACTCTCACTTTCAGGTGTGCCTTTACATGCCCTGCCTGCTGCCTGCGCCTCTCAACAGACTCTCAAATCCTGGTAAGTCTCACCTTCGATCTCACTGGCAAGTTGGCATTTTTTTGGGTTAAGTGAAGGTATCAGCAAGCTCAGAATTTGTTGGGTATGTGGGGAAGCAGCATAGAATATAATATATCAGAGCATAGAGTATAATCATTGTTTTTACAGAAGGATCAATAATCAGACATGCATATATCATACAATACCCAATGGGAAGAGTAGAAGCTTAGTGCACAGTGGGATGCAGCCAATGACCTGAAGTTCTCTGTTCCTTGAGGGAAGCATGAAATGAAATGTTGAGCTGCACCATTTAAAATTGTGTATTAGGTAAATGCTTATTTCACGATGGTGATACAACTTGTGACAAGTTAGAAAAAAATTCAAATTCTATAGAACTGTACGTGTCTTCAAAATGTTTCTGTTAATACCCTAGGTGTGTGTAAATACTGTGTTAAAAAAAAAAAACCAAAAACAAAAACACGTACTTTCTGCTGTAATTGAAAGGAAATAAGCTTTATAGCTTCCAGTTCTGCATTCCTCTCTGTGATGCAATTTAGGCAACACAGCTGAAATATCTAATGATTCCTGATGCAAAGTGGGAAAAGATATTACACAAATAAGGGAAAGTTAAACATAACTTCGTTGACTGAGCACAGCCTGCAAGTGAGGGCAGATGAAGTAATGATAGTGAATAATCAGTAAATTAAAATCAATTAGCAACGCCAGAAAGTTAGATATTTTATTGTCTATTGCCACCCTTCATACATTCTGAGACCTTTATTGCCTCACAATATATTTTAAGACCTGTGTCCTCCAGCACCATTCATTAAACCAGGGGTCCTCAAGCTACGGCCCGTGGGCCACATGCAAATACCAAATATTGTATTTGTTCCCGTTTTGCTTTTTTACTTCAAAATAAGTTATGTGCAGTGTGCATAGGAATTTGTTCATAGTTTTTTTTAAAAACTATAGTCCTGCCCTCCAACGGTCTGAGGGACAGTGAACTGGCCCCCTGTTTAAAAAGTTTGAGGACCCCTGCATTAAACAATGACCAAAGTACATCCACATGCTTCTCATCCAAAGAGAAGGTAATAGTATATTTATTCACCCCAATTACTTTCAAAGGCGTCACTTAAACTCACCAGTACAGTTAGCAAGAAAACATTTCACGCAGCCCCTGTGAGGCTTTGCAAATGTCAGCTCTGATAAACCAGCCTGAAAAGCAGCACCAACTAAACGGGCAGCTCGAGGAAGGATGGTGTGGAGGGGATTACCACGGCAGCTCGCCGGTGCGGCATGTGCCGCTGTGGGCTCCATAATGCCTGTGTAGGTGACTTCAGATAACAGAACTCCTAAAAGCTGCCAGACTTACCATAAGACTCATGTAGTTTGGGGCTCAGCAAACCTGAAATGGGAAACAGAAAACAGGGAGTGAGACCAGAGCTGAGCAATTTATAGAAACAGAGGGTGGGATGCCAGGCCCTGGCTCAGGGCGCGGAAGCCACCTGCAGTTTCTCAGACTCAGCACGGTTGATATTTGGGGCGGGATAATTCTGTGTCACGGGGCTGGGGTTGTCCTATGCATTGGAAGATATTGATTTCGGGGCATCCCTAGCCCCTGCCCACTAGGTGTCAACGGTATCCCTCTCCCCTGTTGTGACAGCCAGACGTGTCTGCAGGTGTTGCCAAATGTTCTCTGCAAGGCAAACCAACCCATTGAAAACCAGTGCACACCACTTTTCTGAGAAGCAGAAAAGCTGATCTGGGCCTAGGATTTGCAGCGTAATTACAGGGATCAGCCATAATCCACATTCACTGAGAAAGAAGGCAAGGGTTTATTTGCAGTGGGACGTAGAAAAGTAAGAAAAGCGGGCATGAGTTAAATCGCTTTACCACATTTTACTGGATCATTTCAGGAAGAATACTTTTAGCAGCCTGAATTAACCAGAATTAACCCACCTCTTCAGCTGCTGTGCCTCAGGCTTTCAGAGATAGCTGGATTAAAGGATTTGAAATCCCAATGTTCAATGGGGCCACTCGCATTCTTTAGGGGAAGGAAGAAAGCTAGGGACCCCAGCGCTTCCCACCTTCTTCTAAATGGGCCCTGCAGAAGTCCCTGGTGTGAACGCTTTGGACCACAGGCCAGTGCGTCTGACTTGGAAGCTGTGATTCCTTCACAGGATGTGGTTCAGGATCTTTGCAGAAAGCCTAGTTCTAAGTGAAGACAATACGGGGAATGAAGCCCACCATAGAATGTCTTCCAGCTATGATATAAAAAAATTAGGACTATTGATGGGTGATTATCTCTATAACCCTCTTTGCCTCCCAAGCAATTTCTATTACAATATTTAAATTTTCAGATTTAAAGACAGCCCAGTTTCACACTGGGGCTCTGGAAAGCAAATATATGAATGAAATAGGGAAAATGTTAAGGACTAAAAGCCAGAAACTAGGCCATGGGGGAAGAGGCAGGTAAAAGGTCAGCACCAGGGAACAACCAGGACTGGCAATTGATGCCGGGATCTCAAAATCAAGGTTACAACAACCCGGCAGGAAAAGGAGCCTCCAGGGCATAGCTGAGACTTTCAAGTGGGGGTGGATGAAGTGAGGTTAGTGGAATAGCCAGTAAATAAAAGTCAAGCTAGAATGCTATGCTGCAATTGGTGTCAAGGTTAGACACTGGTGTATTTTAACGCGCACACACACACACACACAAATGCAAACCACAATTAATTCAAGTCATATGTTTTTTAAATATTTTTCTAAGTACTTATTTAAAAATATATTTATTGTTAAGAGTATTATGGATATCCCCCTTTTTCTCCCATTGCCCCCTCCATCTGGTTCCCACCCCACCCGAGGCCTTCACCACCCTATTGTTTATGTCCGTAGGTAATGCATATATGCTTTTTTTTTGTTACTCTCTTCCCACCCACCCTTCCCCTTTCCCTCTGAGATGTGTCAGTCTGTTCCATGTTTCCATGCCTCTGGTTCTATTTAATTCATCAGTTCATTTTATTTATTAGATTCCTTGTTCATTTATTTTGATTTTTATATTCAATTGTCGATAGATATTTTTATTGCCAATTTTTGTCCATATTTCTTTTCCTCCTCCTCCTCCTCCTCTGCCTCCTCCTCCTCCTCCTCCTCCTCCTCCTTCTCTTCTTCTTCTCTTCTTCTTCTCCTCCTCTCTCCTCTCTTCTTCTTCTTCTTCTTCTTCTTCTTCTTCTTCAAGAATACCCTTCAACATTTCATGTAATACTAGTTTGGTGGTGATGAACTCCTTTAGCTTTTTGTTTGTTTGTTTTGTTTTGTTAATACTCACCCACGGTTATTTTTCCATTGATTTTTAGGGCAAGTGGAAGAGAGGGAAAGACAGAGAGAAACATAGATGATGAGAGAAACACATTGATTGGTTGCCGCCCACATAAGCCTGACCAGGGCCTAGGCCAGGGAGGAGCCTGCAACCAAGGCATGTGCCCTTAACTTGAATTGAACCCAGAGCCCTTTGCTCTGCAGTCCAATGCTCTATCCACTGAGCCAAACCGGCTAGGGCTCCCTTTAGCTTTTTCTTGTCTGTGAAGCTCTTTATCTGACCTTCAATTTTAAATAATAGCTTTGCTGGGTAGAGTAATCTTGGATGTAGGTCCTTGCTATTCATCACTTTGAATATTTCTTGCCACTCCCTCTGGCCTGCAAAGTTTCTGTTGAGAAATTGGCTGACAGTTGTATGGGCTCTTCCTTAGAGGTAACTAACTGCTTCTCTCTTGCTGCTTTTAAGATTCTCTCTCTTTGTCTTTAACCCTTGGCATTTTCATTATGGTGTGTCTTGGTGTGGCCTCTTTGAATTCCCCTTTGTTTGGGGTTCTCTATACTTCCTGGACTTGTAAACTATTTCTTTCACCAGGTAGGGGAAGTTCTCTGTCATTATTTCTTCAAATAGGTTTTCAATATCTTGCTCTATCTCTTCTCCTCTGGCACCCATATAATGTGAAAGTAGGTTGGAAGAAGGGGAGGATCAAATCAGCAATTTAGAAAACAAGATTAAAAAAAACAAACAATCAGAGCAGCAAAGAGAAAAAATAATTTTAAAAAATGAGGATAGTTTAAGGAAAATTTTGGATAAATAACATCTGTGTCATAGGGGTACCAGAAGGAGAAGAGAGAGAGCAAGGAATAGAGAACTTATTTGAAGAACTAGTGAGTAAAATCTTCCTTAACCTGGTGAAAGACACAGAAGGTAAAAGACACACAAGTCCAGGAAGCACAGAGTCCCAAACAAGATGGACCCAAAGAGGCCCACATCAAGACACATCATAATTAAAATATCCAAGGTTTTTTTTATCAAAAATAGACCCAGAGACATAGAAGCAGGAACAGATTGTTGAACCTCAGAGGGAAGGCAGGGCAGGGTGGGTGGGAAGAGGTCAACCAGTGAACTTGTATGCATATATGCATAACATGTGGACACAGACAATGGGGTGTTGAGGGCCTGGGGGGCAGGGAGGTGATGGGAGCAGGCTGGAAGAGGTTAATAAGGGGGGAAAGGTGGACCTATGTAATGCTTTCAACAATAAAGATTTTTTTAAAAATTAAAATAAAAAATAAACATATTAAATGCCCAAGGTTAAAGATAATGTGAGAATCTTAAAAGCAAGAGAAAGTCAGTTAGTAACTTATAAGAGAGCTTCCATAATACTGTCACCTGAATTTTCAACAGAAACATTTCAGGCTAGAAGGGATTAGCATGAAATATTTAAAGTGATGAAAAGCAATGACCTATGACCAAGGCTATTTTACCCACCAAGGCTCTCATTTAAAATTGAAAGAGAAATAAAGAACTTTCCAGACAAAGAAAAAATGATAGTAGTTTGTTATCATCAAATCAGTATTATAAGAAATGTTAAAGGGCTTGGAAAAAGGAGAAGAGGAGGAGGCGGAGGAGGCGGAGGAGGAGGAGAAGGAGGAGGAGGAAGAGGAGGAGGAGGAGGAGGAGGAGGAGGAGGAGAAACAAATAGAGGAACATAGTTAAAAAAATAAAATGGCAATAAGTACATATCTATCAGTAAATCATTTTAAATTGTAAATGGCTTAAATGCTCCAATCAAAAGACATAGGTAGCTGAAAGGATAAGAAAACAAGGCCCATATATATGCTTTCTGCAAGAGACCCACCTCAGAATGAAAGATACACACAGACTAAAAGTAAAGTGATGGAAAAATATATTTTATGAAAATAAGAAAAAAAGAAAGCTGGAGTTTGGTAATTTGCATTTTTTTTAAAAAAAAAAAAACAACTTTATTGTTGAAAGTATTACATACGTCTCCCCCCCCCCCCCCCCGCCCCTTCAGCCCATCCCCACCCCCTGGGTTTATCTCTTCCCACCCACCTACCCCCACCTCCTCTCTGAGACCCTACAGTCTGTTCCATGCTTCTGTGTCTCTGGATCTATTTTGTCCATCAGTTTATTTTGTTCATTAGATCCTACATATGAATCCAGGACAACATCAGGATCATTTGCATTTCTAACAAGTTCCCAGGTGACTCTGCTGCTGCTGGTCCCGTCGGGGGACCAATCTCTGTGTTTGCCCAGGACTCAGGGAGATTCCCAGGACCCGGGAACTGTCCAACCAAAAACATTCAAGAAAAAATGTGTCACCTTACTAAGTCCATGAGTCACACTTTAAGAAACATTGAGACAAGAACAAATTTAGATGTGAAGGGTGAGAGGAGGAGGAATAAAAAATGACCCTCAAGTTTCTGGCCTGAGCACATTGATCCACAGTAATGACAGTGGATTCCCAAACTTTGTTACAGATGGAATCACCTGGAATCTCTAGAACATACTGATGCCAGGACTTCACGTCCAGGTATTCTGATTTAATTGGTATGAATGTACCTGGGCAGCAGGGTGTTTAAATCTCCCCGGGTGATTCTAATGTGCAGCAAAGTTTGGGAACCACTGGATTATGCTCTTCCCTTAGAATGGAATCCAGGAGAAGAGCAGGCATATTGGACAAGTTAATGAGGTTTAGGTGTTTGTGAGCCATCGGTGGTTCTCAACCCTGGCTACACATTAGAATCCTCTGGGGAGCATCTTAAACACATTGACACTTGGGTCCCACCCCCAGCGATACTGATTGAATTGATCTGGGATGGGCCCGAGCATTGGTAGTTGAAAAATCTCCCCAGGTACATAGCATAAAATATTATTCAACTCTAACAAGGAAGGCATAAAGCATGCAGGCAGGAGTTCTGAATCCAGAACAACATCAGGATTTGAGATTTCATGCTACCAAATGTATAGCTGGGCCATTGACCAAAGCCATATGCTCTGACTGAGGAAAAGGCAACAAGAATCTGCCACCTAGAAAAAGGGCTCAGGGTCAGGTGTCCCACACAGAGCGGACTTCCTAAGGCTCCATTCTGGACTCCCTATAGGTCTTCACTAGGTTTTGTATGCGGTTATTATACCAAAGTCGCAGATTTTTAGAACAGATAGAGCTCACTTTCAGCTGGAGATGCTTCCGGAGGGCTGCTTCTCACTCAGTCATTGTCTTATGACATTGGACATCTAGAATGCCCCCCAGGCTGTGTAAACTTGGATCACCGAGTGGGAAATTCATCTAAAATGGGGCATTTCAAAATACTGTCTAAAGGACTTCATAAGGAGTCAGGCATTTGAGTTTAGGAGGGTGGCATTCAAGGCAAAGGGCATGAGAGGAGGGTGCAACAAGCAGAAAGTGGTGTCCTCATGCTAGAGTTCAGGGAATGTGAGGTTAGAGGGATAAAGATGTGGGATTAATAAGATAAACAATTTATTAGGACAGGCCTTGAAGGCTAGAATGTTAAAAATATTTCTCACACGTAAATACATGAAAAATATTTTTATACTCACTACCATTCATATAAATACATTAAAATAATAATGATAAGGTATAATTTTTTGCTTTTTAAATTGATAAATATTTAAAAATTCATAATACTCAATATTGGTAAGGGCTCAGGTCAACAGCTGTTCCCATAGGCTGTTGATGAGAATCTAAAATGGGACAAACTTTCTGGACAAACAAACTGAATGGCAGTTTGAACATCCAAAGCTGTACATACACCACACACACACACACACACACACGTATGTACACATGTATATATGCATATGTGTGTGTACTCTTTATGTATGCATATATATATATCTGTATCCACACATGCTGTTTGATTCATTATTTCCACTCCATTTAATATATGCTGGGGAATAATTACGGATATAAACAAAGACTTAGCAAAAATATTTATAACAGGAAAATATTGGAAGCAAGGTACACATCAACCAGTAGGGGATTTGTTAAAGAAATTTTGATTCAGAGGAATACTATTCAGTCATTTAAAACCAACGCAGAAGAACATTTTACCTTCTCTCCTTCCAACCCACTGAGATGCACGTACACTTTCATCCGTGTCAGGGCCCCCACAACAGTGACTTGGGGAGCCCTCTGTCCAGAGGGGCCTGGCTGAATCCACCAAGGGGTTACCGGTTTGGTTGGTGGAAGCCCCCAGGTGATTCTGATGCCCCGCTAGGCTGAAAATTGCTTATGTGAAAATATATTGCTGGTACAAAAAGATGTGTAGGTTATATTGATTGAAAGACGCATATGATGTGATATCATTTTGAGAAAACATTTATATGCAAGGAAAAAAGTATGGAAGAACATGTAGCAAGATATTAACCACTTTTCTCTAGGTGGTAGGGCTATGGATAATAATTCTTTCATTTTGACTGTCTGAATTTTCTGTTTTCAATAATGAATGCATATTTTTTTTTTATTGCTTAAAGTATTACAAAGGGTATTACATATGTGTCCATTTTATCCCCCCGCCCTAGACAGTCCCCTAGCCTCCCCTATCCCCCAATGTCTTATGTCCACTGGTTATGCTTATATGCATGTATACAAGTCCTTTAGTTGATCTCTTACCCCCCTACCTCCTGCCCCCCAACCCTCCCCGGCCTTCCTGCTGCAGTTTGACAATCTGTTTGAGGCAGCTCTGCCTCTGTATCTATTATTGTTCAAAAGTTTCTAATGGTCTCTATTATCCATGAATGAGTGAGATCATGTGGTATTTTTCCTTCATTGACTGGCTTATTTCACTTAGCATAATGCTCTCCAGTTCCATCCGTGACGTTGCAAATGGTAAGAGTTCCTTCCTTTTTAGAGCAGCATAGTATTCCATCGTGTAGATGTACCACAGTTTTCTAATCCAATGAATGCATATTAATCGCATAATTTTTTTAAATAATAAGATGGGCAAAGGAAATTATATTTGTTCCATATTATTTCCCACAAATGATTGCATTTTGTGATTTCAAAATAGAAAACAAATATTTGTAAAAGTTGTATGTATTCTTTTTTGTTGTTGTTAATCCTCACCTGAGGATATTTTTCCATTGATTTTTAGAGAGTAGAAGGAAGGGGGAGAGATAGAGAGAAACATTGATGTGAGAGAGACGTATCAATTGGCTGCCTCCCACATGCCCTGATCAGGGCCAGGTATCGCCCTTGACCAGAATTGAACCCAGGACCCTTCGGTCTGCAGACCAACACTCTATCCACTGAGCCAAACTGGCTAGGGCTATATACTCTTATTTTTTAACATCTTGGGCACTATAGGTATTTTGTGTCCCTAAAGGATAAGAACCATCAGACAATTTTTCAAATCATTTATAATTGATGCAATTAATTGAGTTTATCAGTGACTGATTTAACCTCCTTTTTTTTTTTTTTAACTCAGCAGAATTGGATTTAATCATTTCCTGACAAAAGAATGCAATTTCAACTGACCTTTCTTTTGCACCTTGGTGAGTATTGCCAAAAATCAGTGTTCAGCTTGCATTAAATTGTTCTAAAATATTTAATGGAAATGGTTTTTAAACATATTCACCTTTTTTCTATACTGCTATATATTTGCATAGCTCTTCTGTTGTATAATTGTCAAGCAACTAAAAAATTTCTCTCAAATATGTTTAGTATCCACACATAGTTATTTCTATCACTCTTTCATGGAAGATTAGCCTCAGCAGATAAAGTAAGATATTATTAAAGAAAGCAAAATACTTTCAGATTCATAATTTGCAACTACAATGCATTTCAATTTTTAAAAATAGCTCTGCTTTGAATGTAGCACTTGTCCCAGTAATGTGGTCTCATGAAGAGCTTATAGGCAAGATCCCCTCTTCTGAATAAGCAACAGCTCTGAGCTAAAAGGCCAAATTCTCTATGTCTGTGCTATTTTTAATACGCTGAGAATAATTTACATTAGTCATAGAAAAGATGTTTCCAACAATTTCTCTCTTTGATCTGGACTTTTCTGTCTATAACAGACCTGCTTTTGGTTCCTGAGTACTAACTAACTTGCTTAGAATCTTTTCTTGAAAGATTCATAGTGAATCTCTTCATGGCAGCAAAGTTTAAGAATCTTGTCTTTTGATTGGGTTGTTTATCTTTCTTTTGTTAAGTTGTTTGAGTTCCCCGTAAATGTTGGAGATTAAACCCTTATCAGTGATAACATTGGCAAATATGTTCTCCCATGCAGTGGGCTTTCTTGTTGTTTTGTTGATGGTTTCTTTTGCTGTGCAGAAGCTTTTTATTTTGATGTAGTCCCATTTGTTTATTTTTTCATTAGTTTCCATTGCCCTAGGACAGCGGTTCTCAACCTGTGGGTCGTGACCCCTTTGGGTGTCGAACGACCCTTTCACAGGGGTCCCCTAAGACCATCAGAAAACACATATATAATTACATATTGTTTTGTGATTAATCACTATGCTTTAATTATTTTCAATTTGTAACAATGAAATTGGGGGTCACCACAACATGAGGAACTGTATTAAAGGGTCGCGGCATTAGGAAGGTTGAGAACCACTGCTCTAGGAGCTGTATCGGTGAAGAAATTGCTTTGGTATATGTCTGAGATTTTGCTGCCTGTGGATTCCTCTAGTATTTTTAAGTCCTTTATCCATTTTGAGTTGATTTTTGTGTATGGTGTGAGTTGGTGGTCTAGTTTCATTTTTTTTGCATGTATCTGTCCAATTTTCCCAACACCATTTATTGAAGAGACTGTCTTGACTCCATTGTATGTTCATGCCTCCTTTGTCAAATATTAATTGAGCATAGTGGTTTGGGTTGATTTCTGGGTTTTCTATTCTATTCCATTGGTCTATATGTCTGTTCTTGTGCCAGTACCAGACTGTTTTGAGAACGGTGGCTTTGTAATACAGCTTGATATCTGGTATTGAGATTCCACTTACTTTGTTCTTCTTTCTCAGGATTGCTGCAGCTATTCAGGGTCCTTTTTTATTCCAGATGAATTTTTGAAAAGTTCGTTCTAGGTCTGTGAAATATGCCATTGGTATTTGAATGGGGAGTTCATTGAATCTACAGATTGCTTTGGGTAGTATGGACATTTTAATGATGTTGATTCTACCAATCCATGAACACAGTATGTTCTTCCATCTGTTTATGTCTTCCTCTATCTCTTTTTTCAGTGTCCTGTAGTTTTCCGCACATAGGTCTTTTACCTCCTCAGTTAAGTTTATTCCTAGGTATCTTAATTTTTTTTGGTGCAATGGTAAATATATAGTAAATAGTTACCTTTCGAAAGAAGACATAAGGAAGGCCAAGAGACATATGAAAACATGCTCAAAGTCACTAATTATCCAAGAGATGCAAATCAAAATGACAATGAGGTACCATCTCACACCTGTCAGAATGGCTATCATCAACAAATCAACAAATGACAAGTGCTGGCGAGGATGCGGAGAAAAAGGAACCCTCGTGCACTGCTGGTGGGAATGTAGACTGGTGCAGCCACTGTGGAAAACAGTATGGAGTTTCCTCAAAAAAACTAAAAATGGAACTCCCATTTGACCCAGTGACCCGACTTCTAGGAATATATCCCAAGAAACCAGAAACACTAATCAGAAAGGGTAATAAAGCGGCATAATTCACCATAGCTAAGATTTGGAAACAGCCTAAGTGCCCATCAGCAGATGAGTGGATTAAAACACTGTGGTACATCTACACAATGGAATACTACGCTGCAGTAAAAAAGAAGGAATTCTTACCATTTGCAATAGCATGGATATACCTGGAGAGCATTATGCTAAGCGAAATAAGCCAGTCAGAGAAAGATAAATATCACATGATCTCACTCATTTATGGAATATAATGAACAACATAAACTGATGAACAAAAACAGATTCAGAGACAGAGAAGCATCAATCAGACTGTCAAACCTCAGAGGGAAAGTAGGAGAGGGTAGGGGTAAGGGGGAGAGATCAACCAAAGGACTTGTATGCATGAATATAAGCCTATCCAAAGGACACAGACAACAGGGGAGTAAGGGCATGAGTGGGGGTGGGGGTGGGGGAGTAATGGGATAAGAACACATATGTGATATCTTAATCCAGTGGTTCTCAACCTTCTGGCCCTTTAAATACAGTTCCTCATGTTGTGACCCAACCATAAAATTATTTTCATTGCTATTTCATAACTGTAATGTTGCTACTGTTATGAATTGTAATGTAAATATCTGATATGCAGGATGGTCTTAGGCGACCCCTGTGAAAGGGTCGTTTGACCGCCAAAGGGGTCGCGACCCACAGGTTGAGAACCGCTGCCTTAATAAATTTTAAAAAAACAAGAATTTTTAAAAAAGAATCTTGTCTTTTAATTTTGCAATTTTTAAACCCCAAGTCAATTTCCCAATTAGATTTCCTGATTATGGAGGAAAGACTAGCTCTAGAAGGGAAATGCTAGTTTGTTCTCTGTTGAAAATTCCCTGCCTCAGAGAGGTGAGTCACAAGCCAGTGGGAAGGAACAAGGTGTGTTCGGCTGCACCCCCAGGACTCTAAAGCTCAGACCTGGCCTCAGGTAGTCAGAGAAGAGTTGTCTCATCGACAGCTGGCTTCGATGTTCTCTTTGGGATGAAACCACCATTCAAAATGAGAAGCAACCACTGAAGATGACTGTGCCTCCTCCCCAGCCTCGATAGTGTGTGATTTACACCTTGCTCAGAGTCCTCCACAAGGAGCTTCCCCTCTCTGGAGGAAAAGTCTTCAAAACTAAATTAGCATAATGCTCTCCAGTTCCATCCATGCTGTGGCAAATGGTAAGAGTTCCTTCTTTTTTACAGCAGCGTAGTATTCCATCGTGTAGATGTACCACAGTTTTCTAATCCATTCATCTCTTGATGGGCACTTAGGCTGTTTTCAAATCTTAGCTATGGTAAATTGTGCTGCTATGAACATAGGGATGCATATATCCATAGTCAGAGAAGGATAAATACCACATGATCTCACTCATTTGTGGAATATAATGAACAACATAAACTGATGAACAAGGACTGATCCAGAGACGGAGAGGCATTGATTGGACTGCGGGCCTTGGAGGGAAGGTAGGGGAGGATGGGGGTAGGGGGAGAGATCAATCAAAGGACTTATATGCAAGCATATAGGCCTAACCAATGGACACGGACAACGGGGGGAGAGGGGGGGGAGGGCATGAATGGGGGGGAGGGGGAGAGGGGATAACGTGGGGATAAGGACACATATGTAATATCTTAATCAATAAAAAATGTATTTTTTAAAAAAACTAAATTAGCAGAAAAGTCTGAGCTGCAATACATCCTGGATTTCTAAATCCAAGATTCCCTGATCTAACCCAAATGTCTAGGTTTGCCTGTGGTCAAACCACAAACCAGGGTAACCCCACATCATCAGCTGGGGCACTTTCTGGTTTGACCCCAGGCATTCATATAAACACCGAGCCTATCTGAACACTTTGTCTTGCATTCTGACTAAGGAAAACAAGAAGAAAAGCATCCTAAAACATGCACTGGCCCAGGTTTGGGGAACGGGATGCAAAGTGCAAACCTCATCTAACGTGCATTCTTTGGACTTTTCCTTACCCATATAAATAATGCGGGTGAGTACACCAATGTATGTTTACAGCCTCTGAAACTCTGAAGTGCACTCCAAGGAACATGAAAAATCTTACATGTTTCCGAAAATTATAGCAATATACAAAATTACTGAGAGATTATATAATAATGGTTATTTCTGCAAAGTGATCCTTTGTGTTACAGAAAATTTGCTGTGCATTTTCTTTAAATGACCAGCTCTACATTCATTGTTAGTAAGTTTCTATCTTTAAGTTGTGTGCCATTTTTTGAGGAAAATGTTGATTTTCTAAAGACATAAACATCTTTATTCTTCGTCTTTGTTGAATTAGTTCCAGTGTAATAATTACCAATGTAATAATCTGGCAGCTGGAATCTCTAGCCCAGGGAGGATATTGCTCAGTTTATCTTCAGGCATGAAGCCTTAACTACTTATGTTTCAGGCCACTTTTTGCCAAGTATTTAGACCATAAGTTCATATTTGCACTAAGCATATTACATGAATAATGGTTAACTAAGTCCCAGAATACGCTTATTTCAGAAAAGTACACATCTGAATAAGACAAGTTTGGCCAAGTTAGGTTATAAAAGCAGGTTAAATCTCTAAGGCAACGATTCCAATAAAAGACTTCAGGATGGAACTTGTCTAAAGAATAAAACCCTGAAGGGAAGTCTTAGTTAATCCACATGTAGCATTAGCAGAGATTTTATGCCTGACCTTGTTTCAAAAAGCTTCTATCTATTGGAATCCCAAATTCTAATTAGTTATTTGTGCTGGATGCCAATTCTAGGAATAAATGGAGATCTCCCTTTGGATTATTGGGTGAATAAAAGGTAAATTCATGTTAAAAAATCTAAGATCATTTATCATACAATGAAATAAAAACTGCATGATGGACTGTTTCTTCACGCATCTATCTCAAAGGAAGAGAAAGAAATGTTGGGCCTTTGTTTTAGAAGAATAATCTTTGCCATGAGATTGAAGATAGAAAATATCCTATTCAAACTGGCATTTGGTAACCTGTGGGAAAGTAGATATGATGTATCATATTCTTAACTGTGGAACTATGACCTATGTATGTTTACAGACTGATAATAATAATAACAACAAATATCCAGATTAAAAGAATGCTTCATGTGGGAAATGTATGCATAAGAGAAATAACATTATTTTTCAGAAGTCTGTATTTTTGGAGGAAAAGTTGAAGGAAAGAAACCCATTAGATATAAAACAAATAAATAAAAAATTATTTATTTTTACAATTGAGAAAACTGAGAAGAAACCAGCTTAGTTCATAGTACGGTAATTTTTTTTTTTTTCATTTTAGGCCAATCCTCTCACTCCTGTCTATTGAAATCAGGTCTTGGCATAAAAGGTCTCAGGGGAAAAGTGCATAAGAGCAGCTGGGACAGGGGTTTACTTGATTCACCATCCAGAGGCCAGTGGGGTAATTTTGAGGAAAGAGAGAATTGTTTGGACTTTTTACTTTTCATTTTGAGATCATTGCCGGTTCTCATGCAGCTGTAAGAAATAATACAGAGATATCCCACATACCTTTCACCCAATTTCCCCTGTCTTGCATAACTGTCGTACAATATCCCAACCAGAAAATTGACATTGATATATAGTCCATTGACCTTATTCAAATTTCACCAGTTTTACATACACTCGTGTGTGTGTGTGTGTGTGTGTGTGTGTGTGTATGCGTGTGTGTGTGTGTGTTTATCACATGTGTAGGTTCCTGTATTCACCACCAGAGTTAAGATACCAAACAGTTCCATCCTCTTAAGGATCCCTAGTGTTACCCCTTTATCTCCACCCCCACATCCCTCCCTGCCTCCCCAAACCCCTGACAATCTACTCTCCATCTCTACAATTTTGTCATTCAAGAAATTGAATTATGGAGTATAGAACCATCTGAGATTGGCCTTTTTCACTCAATGTAACTCCTTTGATATTTGCCCACACTGTTGCATATTTCAGTGATTTTCACTCCTTTTTTATTGCTAAGTACTCTTCCATTGTATGGATATACCACAGTTTGCTTAACCATTTACCTATTGAAGTAAATCTGGGTTGTTTCCAGTTTTGTTTTTTTTTACTATTATAAGCAAAGATGCCAGGGATATTTGTATGTAGTTTTTTGTGTAAACATAAATGTTCATTTCTCTGGGAGTGCAACTGCTGGACTGTATGATAAGCACATGCTTAACTTTATAAGAAACCTCCATACTTCCCCCCAAATGGCTGTGCCATTTTACATTCCCACTAGCAGTGTATGAGTCAGCCAGTTTTTCCACATCCTCTCCAGCATCTAGTGTTACTGCTACTTTTTTTATTTTACCTTCATTCTGATAGGTATGTAGTGCTATCTTATTGTGGCTTTGATTTGCATTTCCCTAATGGCTAATAAGGTTGAACATCTTTTAGGGCGTATTTGCCATCTGTTTATCTTCTTCAGTGAAATGTCTACTTGTGCCACTTGCCATTTTCTAGTTGGTTGGTTTCCTAATGTTGAATTTGGAGAGCACTTTACATATTCTAGATCAGCACCTTTGTCAGATTTGTGATTTGCAATTATATTCTCCCAGTCTGCAGCTTGACTTTTTACTTCATGAAGTTTCTAATTTTGATGAGGTCCAATCTATCGATTTTTCTCTACATGGATCATGGTTTTGTTGTCAATTCTAATAATTATTTGCCTAAGCCTCAAAGATTTTCTCTTACATGCCATAGAAGTTTTGTAGCTTTATAGATTTACTAGAAGCCCAGTGCATGGGATTTGTGTACTGGTGGGGGGCGTGGCCTGCGGGAATCAGCCCGCTGTGGGAGCGCCACTCATCCTGGTCAGCCCAGTGGCTGTAGACCCACCTTCTGAGTGGCAGCTCCCACTGTGGGAGCACACTGACCACCAGGGGGCAGCTCCTGCATTGAGCGTCTGACTCCTGGTGGTCAGTGCGCATCATAGTGACTGGTCAACTGGTCACTCTGGTTGTTCCGCCGTTCAGTCACTGGACTTTTATTATACAGGATATTTTACACTTAAATCCATGATCCATTTCGTGTTAATATTTGTATAAGTCATGAGGTTTGGGTTACAGTTTATTTTTTGCCTATGAGTGCCCAATATTCATCACTATCTGTTGAAAAGGTTATCCTTCCTTCATTAATTACCTTTGCACCTCAAAAATCAGTTCAGCCTTTTTGTGTGGATCTATTTCTGGATTATCTGTTCTGTTGATCTATGGGCCTATTCCTCCACCAATATTACTCTCTTGTTTACTGTAGCTTTAATATCAAGTAATTCTGGGTCCTGTGTCTTCCATCTATTTTATTCCTTCCAAATTATCATGTCTATAATTTAAACTGTCGTCAGGAGAAAACTAGTGCCTGGGTTTGGGCCTTGAGACTCAAAACAGAATTTTAACCCTTTCATTAAATTTAAAAAGAGTGTCTTGTTCAAATATACTTTTAAAAGAAAAAATAGAACTATGTCTATAAATAGCTATCAATAAAATATTACAGTCGACTCACATTGGATTTGCATTTAACTTTATATGTGTGTTAACCTTAGAACTTAGCCCCAGGGAGATTCTACTTTGTTTTCTTCAGTCTTCCCAACAATAAACTAATCTATTCATATGTATGGGTTACAAAAGTGTAACTTGAACATAATAGAGCAAACCCTGGGCGAGAACCATACAGGCAGGAAAGAGTTAGGATTACCCTACCCACCCCTCATTTACATGGAGAGATTTAACAGTTACTTTAACTCGAAATTTAACATTTGAAACAAATAGAACTTTAAAAATAGTTTGTAAACTGATAATTAAGAATGTTATCTCAGAGGCTGTGCATGAAAAGTAGAGACTTGAGGTGACAATTGAGATAGAGTTGCTCTTGCAGTCATCTTGTATCTCTTGTGACCAAATGCCTTCCAGACAGATCTGTTGGACAGCAGGTCTGAAGGCCTGCGTGGGCTATACAGACTGAAACCCAAGGGGCATCAATTGTTCCGGGGCTCGTCTGAGCACAACAATCCATGTTATTAAAAGGATCAATTGGCCCTGGCCAGTTTGGCTCAGTGGATAGAGTGTCAGCCTGTGGACTGAAGGGCCCTGGGTTCGATTCTGGTCAGGGCACATGCCCAGGTTGCAGGCTCGATCCCCAGTGGGAGGCATGCAGGAGGCAGCCAATCAATGATCCTCTCTCATCATTGATGTTTCTATCTCTCCCTCTCCCTTCCTCTCTAAAATAAATAAAAAAATATATATTTTTTAAAAAAGATCTGTTAAACTTACACACATTTTAGGAGAAAATTCTTTTCCAAGGATTTCTTAAACTCTCTGGTTGATTTGGTACAGGTTGAAACAACAGGTGTAAGAGGCAGAATTAGGATTCTCTCTCCTCATGTCTGCTTT
This sequence comes from Myotis myotis, assembly GCF_014108235.1. NCBI lineage: Eukaryota > Metazoa > Chordata > Mammalia > Chiroptera > Vespertilionidae > Myotis > Myotis myotis. The sequence goes on from NW_023416315.1 coordinate 11,718,344, forward strand.
TGCCCCACAATGACACATGGAGAATTCCCAGTCCAGAGAAGCTGTCCCAGATCGGCTTCTTAGAAGCAGAGCCTGAGAGGGGGATTTGTGTGGACGTGGTTTACTGAGGGATGCTCAGAGGAGTAAGGGAGAGGGAAGTGCAGTCGGATATGGTCCCAGCTGCAGGCAGGCTCCAGCCTCCTCCCAGCGAGAGGTTCTGAGCATAATTTGCACAGTGAAGTGCAATGGAGCCAGCCTTCGAAGTAAGCATTTATCATTCATTGGCTGCGGGAATGGCCCAGGTGGGGACATGAATGCAGGTGGTATAACCCCACAGGCTAAGAGATTTCCATCAGATGAGGGCCCCAACAACATACAGGACAAGGGTCTTAATGGTCAACAGAACTGGTACTAAAAATAGATTAACTTTTCCAACTTAGCCAGTTGCTTCTTTAAGTCTTCTGCTACCCTTTCTAAGTAGCTGTTTCTGTTGTGTTCAAGGGTGGCTCAGTCATGCAAAAGCTGAAGATAAATGCAACAGGGGTGCCTGTCATCCCCCCACCGGCAATCTCCTAGTGGGACGCAGCACACAGCTCACGGCTTCGTCTACCTGTGGGCTGGATGGAGCCCAGAAATACTGCATCCTCAGCTACCTGGAGGTGGGTTGGTTCTTTGTTTATTTGTTGGGCCGCTATTTAATCAATGATGTAGATTCTTCCAGGTGCCTCTGGGGCTGCTCAGACAACAGTGTAAGAGACACCATTCCTTTCAGAACATCAGAGAGACAGGAGACACAACTCAAAGCCAGGAAACCTTGATAGATTAGAAAATAGGGAAGATCTGCTTCATCTATTTCTTGTAACCTGTAGGATTAGACAGAAATGTCTTTTCAGTTCAGTCTTTGAAGGGAATTACTATGCAACGTGGCTGCCTTAGTGACCCCGGGGAGTAAGCATAATTGACTTACGCAGTGAAGCTTGAGGACCTCTCAGGGCCTCAAGGCCATTTTGCTAAACATGAGCTCTCATGGCCGGGCCCTAGAGATAGCGGGGCGCAGCTTGGAATTCCCTGTGCAGTCTCACAAGCCTCTTGGAAACTGCCTTGCCTATAGTATCCCTCTGTGAATGTATTTGGGGCCTTTTTTTTCTTCTCTTAGAGACCAGTTTATTAAAAGGACAAGTTGCCTTGCAGTTCTTTTCCTCCCTGTGTTCTGGGAGCAGCGCAAGTATCCAAGGTCATCTACGCCTCGTACCTGCTGAAAAGCCCGCGGCCGTCACGTCAGGCCTTCAGTGAGAGGACGTTCAGGAAGGAAGTTGGACCCAGGCCGAATGTCGATGGCCCAGGCTTTTCCTCGCATTGTTCTTTAAGGCATCTCCTGGAGGCCTCTGGGAAATGCTTTGTATTCTAATTGGTTTCTAGTAAAAGAGGGTGATTATAAATAAGTGGAGACACTACCTGAGGGCTTAGCGCTGTTCTAAGTTTGGGAAGTGCTTGTGTCAGAAAGCAAATTCTCTACATGTGCGAGGAAATGACCCTGGGGACGTGCTGCTCAACTCTAGGCCAGGTGGGACGGATGACTCTTTAAGTAACTTTACGAGTCCAGGGCCTGTGGACAAAGAAGTGGTTCTCAGCTCTAATATTAGAAACTTTCCAACCCAGACACCAGCCATCTTGTTCTTCTGCCACTGGCATTTACTTACTATGGTCATAGCCAACTCATGATATACTCAGACAATAACCAGAAAGTCATATTCCTACCTCTTCATTTCACTCAACCAAAAACAGAGAGAAATAAAAAAAAATCAAACTTCAGACGCTTTTTTTTTCCTTGGCCTAGAGCAGTGGTCGGCAAACTGCGGCTCGCGAGCCACATGCGGCTATTTGGCCCCTTAAGTGTGGCTCTTCCACAAAATACCACGTGCGGGCGCGCATGTACAGTGCGATTGAAACTTCGTGGCCCATGCGCAGAAGTCGGTATTTTGTGGAAGAGCCACACTCAAGGGGCCAAAGCGTCGCATGTGGCTCACGAGCCCCAGTTTGCCAACCACTGGCCTAGAGAATCACAGAAATCTTAAAAATCTTAGAGCTAGAAAGAAATCTCTGGATATCTCTAGGCTGACAAAGTATCACAGGCGGGGCTGTTCTCCCATCTATTATCTGGCAAGTTGCTGCCAAGCAGAGCACCCTCTCCAAAACCTGCAAGTCATCATGGACCCACAGTGCTACCCAAGCGGGCCCCCCACTTCGTCACCACAACGAAACATCCCCTGCAGCCAGTCTCAGCAAAGACTAGGCTCCTGAAATGTTTACAGGAAGAGTAGCCCGCAAGCCCTGAGTATAAACGTCTCCCCGGTAATCTGTGTAGTATTACTGGAAATACTTTGAAGCCTTGACATCTTTCAGTGGAATCGCAGGACTTCTGCTGCTCTTTTAGCCTCCCCATAAGCAGACTTGATCTAGTTTCCATTGTCCCACGATTTCCCAAGTGCATTTTTGGTTTTCTCCTAGTAGAAGGTTTATGATGGCCAGTGATTCTAAAAAGGTGATATGGATCTCCTGAAAGGCTGGTTTATTTTTAGAGACTACAGATGAAACAGTCAGTAAAATCATTATGCATTAGCCCTGGCCAGTAGCTCTGTTGGTTAGAGCATTGTCCGATATGCTACGGTTGTGAGTTTGATCCCAGATCGGGGCACATGCAGGAATCAACCAATGGGTGCATGAATGGGTAGAGAGGAAGGTTGATGTTTCTCTCTCTCTCTCTCTCTCTCTCTCTCTCTCTCTCTCTCTCTCCCTTCCTCTCTCTAAAATCAATTTTTTAAAAAGATATTTTTAAAAAATCATCAGGCCGAAACCGGTTTGGCTCAGTAGATAGAGCATCGGCCTGTGGACTGAAAGGTCCTAGGTTCGATTCCGGTCAAGGGCATGTACCTGGGTTGCGGGCACATCCCCAGTAGGAGATGTGCAGGAGGCGGCTGATCGATGTTTCTCTCTCATCGATGTTTCTAACTCTCTATCTCTCTCCTTTCCTCTCTGTAAAAAATCAATAAAATATATTTTTTAAAAAATCATCAGGCATTCATTCAATAAATTTTATTGAACATCTGCTATGTTCCAGACACTATAGTAGGTAAGGAGAATACAGCCATAACCAAAGTCCTTGCCCTCATTCATCTTAAAGTCTAATGATGGCAACAGACAGTATTCCAATGACTATACAATATAGTCTCAAATAGTGATAAGCGCTTAGAGAATATTGCAGAGCAGGATAAGGATAGACACTAGCGGAGGCCATAGGGTGGGAGGAGGTGGAATTCTAGAAGTCAAGGAAAATCTCTCTGACCTGAGAACAGCTTGTGTTAAGCTGTGAATATTCCAAGGCAGGAGAGTTCTTGGAAAGCTCAAGGAAAAGCAAGAAGTGCGCACAGCTAGGGCTGAGTGCATCAGGGAAGACAAGCAAGAAGGTGGCCCTGGTGAGGTCATGTAGGCCCTTGTAAGCCATGTCAGGACATAAGCTCAATGTTCACTAGCGCATTCGCTGTTGTAGGCAATTTCCACCACAGGGGATTGTGATAACCAGCTCCTGCTCCCTGAAAGCTTTGCAAAAATGCTCCTCCAGGGCCCCACATATCAGCCAGGAACAACTGTGCGGGTCATTGGCATCGTTCAGAAATCCCTGGAGATTTCCTTAGGAGTTTTAAGTGAGTGTAGCTACAAGCAGACATGAAGTTAAGCAAACTCCAAGGCCAGTCTCGGCAGTATAGCCTTTGAAAATATATCTCAAGCAAAACTAGTTCCAGTTCCCAAAAAGACCTTCTAGCCTGTGAGACAAGAGGTGGGGCTCTCTGATGTGAGTTTATAAAAATCTTTTACAAAATCCACAAGTGTAATACAAAGATTTTGGCATTGGAAGCTTTTCTACCAAAAACTGTCTGAGAGAGAGAGGATGATGATTGCAGATAGCCTAGTGATCCACTGCTTTATTAGTTTCATAGCAAATATTCTTATTTTTTTTACTAAAGGAAATAATTCCACTGAAAGAGTATATTCTAATTACTTCTCTGTAGTTTAAAATAATCTCCAGATCATCTGCCTCTTGTATGAGAAGAAAATTAGTTCCACATGTTTGCATTTTTGCTCCAACTATGTAAATTTATAAAAATTCTTTCATATTTTAAATTCATTTGTTATTGTATTTAAGCACCTATTGATGGAAAAATTGATGTCTTGTTATTTCCTCTGCTGTTTATTTTTAGCCAGATTGAATGACAAATATAGTAAGTACAGCTTGTTTTTAAGTTTAGGTCAACAATAAGTAATTACAATTCTTTATTTTAAATTTTAATGGTGACATTTTCCAGGGGGAACAAAAATGCTTCATTTGTGACTCCAGATTTCCATACGATCCGCACACCCATCCCAACAGCCACACTATTGAGAATGTGATTACAAGTTTTGAACCAAATAGAGAAAAGAAATGGTGGCAATCTGAAAACGGTATGAATAAGATCCTGTCCAATTTTTTCTTCGTATTTTTAATAAAGTGTCTTTCTGTATGATTTTAACAGTGTCAGGCAAGGAGTTTTTTTGGAATGGAACCGTATCCATCAGAATGTAGAGCCCTGTATAAGAACAAATTTCCTTTTCATTTTAAGAAAGATTATTTTTTTCTAGAGAAATAGAAGTGTATTTTAAGCACATAGCTCAGAATGTTTCACTCTTTCCATGTATGAGAAGAAAATATCTCTGCATTCTTTTGTTCTTTGTAAAAAAAAATAATGAGGAAATTTATGAGGTGTTGGTAAATAAAGGCTAATATAAAACACAGTAAGTGGAATTAATAATTCCAGGAGAAGTCTCAGAGTTCACGCCATGTGCTTCTCCTTCTTCAACACATGAAGAAAGAGAGAAAAATGACACTTTGCTTCTTCCTGTAAGCCAAAGGTTTTAATATAAAAATTGAATTGAAAGGATAGTTGGCTATTGACTGAAGTTCTCTCCCTTCTGGATTTATGCCCTTCTCTGGTCACAATCAACTATGATATTGAACCTCACACTGGCCCTGACTATTCTAAGTTTGAACCTGACTGAGGATTCCTCATGTCCCCACCCAGCTTTGGGCCTTATGTGCTTAAATCAATGTAGACTGGCTCACTCATGATGGCTCCTCTTCAACATGGTGCCAGTTTTGCTTTATAACTGTCTAGACTCCCATGCCAGCGTTTGTCCCACATCTCCTCTCAGAAGGAACCCCCTCTGTCAGGGCTGATTACATAGAACCAGGGTTCTCACCCAAGCATTTTAGAGAGGAAACGGAGATCTCCTTCCTGGAAAGGGTGAGGAGCCCATGACAGAGCCTGGGATGTGGCTGCCCGCTCAGCAGCAAACCCTGCCCCAGCCGCTCACCGGAAGGTAAGCTGCCCGCCGTTCATGGCAGCCCAGCCGCTGTGCTGTGAGCTGTGCTGTCCAGTATCGGGGCCCTGGCCACATTGCTCCTGAGCACGTAACACATGGCTAATTCAAACTGAGATGTGCTAGACGTAGAAAACCATCCCAGATTTCTAACACTTAGTTTGGGGTGAAAATGTGTGAGAAAACATTGCTAATTTTTGAAACATTGATGGCATGTTCAAATGAGAATATTTTTTATTTATTGGGTCAAATGTATTAAAAATAATTGCACCTGCTGAAATGTGGCTGCCAGAAAAATTTAAATGACACCAGCGACTCATATTTCTGTTGGACGGCGCACTTTAGCGAGATCAGAGCTTCCACTGGGTCCAGATTAGGGCCAGCCCTCCGTGTCCATGATGAGGTGATGGCAGCAAATAGCCTTCGTGCAAAGTCCTGGCCAGGACAGCTCCGTCTTCTCAGCCACAGAGGAGCCCACAGAGCCTCACCCCAGAGGAAGGCTCTAAGCTGTGTTTTATGCTGACTGACAATAAAACTGGTACAAATGATTGTTAGCAGCTGTTGGAAGGACAGGGTGTGTCGATTGTGCCATGCCCTGGCTTGCTAGCTCACACTGTGGGTACTCAAGATGTGAGTTCAAGGACATGAGCCCCGTTGTTCCACCTATGGGAACTGTCCCGGAACTCCTTTGGTGGTATGTAATACTGCCACACGGTGGCCATGGGCATGGATGTGGGCACGGTCTGGGTAAATCCCATATTGCTCTCCCATAGACCTTCTCCTGGGCATGGAATGGCATGGAAACCACTCCAACAGACTAGGAAAGAGTGTTGATCACCAGCCATGGGCTTTCAAAAGGCTTTCTTATAGACAAGCCACAGTGAGGGGTTAACATGATAAACAGGGGTCTCCCAAAATCACTGATTTTCTCCTTTCTGGATTTTTCTTTAGGTCTCGATCATGTCAGCATCAGATTGGACCTAGAGGCATTGTTTCAGTTCAGCCACCTTATCCTGACCTTTAAGGTAGAGATGTGTAGGTCTGCTGCCCCTTTTATCTACTTACCGATGCTGGGCTTACCTGAAAGTTTGTTTCCCCGCTTCCTTGCAGAGAACGAAAAGCTGTGTATCCCAGACTCCAGCTTTGTCACTGGGGTTTTTGTTCTTGAATTGAATCAAATGCCACCGCTCATTAATTAGTAACTTACATGGTCAACGAGAACAAATGTCAAGCACTAGGGGATAGAGACCACAGAACAAGAAAGGTACTTTCAGGCAAAAAGGGCAAGAACTGGAAATTACTTAAGGAAATATGGAAAGATTGTGATCAAAAAAGGAAGAAAAATTAAAGGGTCTTTGTTAAGGTTGCTGAGGTACCAGAGAAAATCCTGTGCTATAGTCATTCTCTAATCATGCATCAAAATTCGAATTTTGATGTCAGGCTGGTGCTAAGTTGTTGTTATAAAAAAATGAATATAAAATAAAAATTTGCTTTTTAAAAAAACATTAGCCTTTGCCCCCAAAGAGCTCACAATCTAGTCATGGATACAAATTTATATATTTATATATTTATATATAAAGCACATATATAAATTTAAAATCATAATACGGGGTGATAAGTGCATAGACATATTAGAATGGTGGGGAGTTCGTTGACAACACTAAATCTGCTCTGGGGAGCCCAGATAAGCTTCATGGTAGATTTTCAAGGATATAAGGGTTTGCCAGAGGAAAAGCATCCTAGCCGCTGCCCCCCCCCCCCAAAAAAAGAAGAAAAAAACCCATGCACAATGCTGTATAAAATATCCATTACATTAGCTTTTCAAAAATTAATATGCCATCTTTCTCCAATTAATAAATCACATGGCCATAAACATTTTTAAATGGAATTAGATTTTAGGGCAAAATATGTGCTTATAAATACTTGCCCACTTTTGGAAAGAGACTTGGTATGTTCACTGTATAGAGCAGGAGTCCTCAAACTTTTTAAACAGGGGGCCAGTTCACTGTCCCTCAGACCGTTGGAGGGCCGGACTATAGTTTAAAAAAAAAAACTATAAACAAATTCCTGTGCACACTGCACATATCTTACTTTGAAGTAAAAAAACAAAACGGGAACAAATACAATATTTGTATTTGCATGCGGCCCGCGGGCCGTAGTTTGAGGACCCCTGGTATAGAGATTTTAAGGGATACAAATAAAGTTTGAAAACAGAATTAGAAAATATAAATGTTTACTGTGAAGCGGTAATTAAATCTCCCATTGTGAAGTATTACAAGTTTAACTCGTTTTTCCATAGACTTTTCGGCCTGCTGCAATGTTAGTTGAACGTTCCACAGACTATGGACACACCTGGAAAGTGTTTAAATATTTTGCAAAAGACTGTGCTACTTCCTTTCCCAGCATCACATCTGGCCAGGCCCAGGGCGTGGGAGACCTTGTTTGTGACTCTAAATATTCGGATATTGAACCCTCAACTGGCGGTGAGGTAGCATTTCCTTTCTTGGATTCCTTTGCTGTAAAATAACCCTGTTGTGGTTGTTGTGAATGTGGTTGATTTAGATGAAAGCAGTGCTGGCTGAAAAATAACTTGAGCTGTTGGGTTGTAAGAATAACAGTTTAAGTTGAAATGAGTCCTGAATCCATCTCACATTCAGATAGATAATAAATACCTTCTAAGAAGCAGTCCTGCACTGCGTCCAGCTGAAGGTGAGCGGGGACCAGCATCCAGGCTGGGCACCAGGGCCTGGGGGATTCAGAGGCAGGAGCATCTGTTTCGAACCCTTGCAAGGGAGCATGTAGGCAAGTGCAGCCCTGGACTAGTTGTCTCATCTCATCTTAATCTACAAACCACCACGCAGGTGGAATCTGCCAGGAATCTCCCCCTGAACAACGCTGGTAACTGGCAGAGGGTCAGGGTGGGAGTGGGGTTGGCAGGTATTATGTATCAGGTGTCGTAGAAAGAATTGGTGGTCGGCAGTAGCTCCAGAATTCCCTGCCAAATCCAAATTGGTCATGACTTGCTGACCAGTGACCCCATCACTCCACCCAACCCAGAACAGGAGCCCTTCTTGCGAATGGTGTCACAACGGCTCCCGCGAAGACTGTTTGTAACTTTCATTTTCCTTCCTGGTACTTCTACATATTCATATGAAAACCCAATGATAGCCGTATCCTGTGCTAGTTGGGAGGCAATGGCTCGGCCTGCGGGTAAGATCAGGATCTCTTATATAAGAGCATACCCTTTAACAATCAAGTTCTTGGGTGAAATACTTACATTTGCCTACATTTGTTTTACAGGTTGTTTTTAAAGCTTTGGATCCCAGCTTTGAAATAGAAAACCCCTACAGCCCCCACATCCAGGGTAGGAATTGCTTTATATTTTTTCACATCCATTACTTTTCTAAAAATCTCATGTTAGAAGTGTCCTTGTCATTACATTTCTAGAGGACATTAAGGGGATGTCGGTCAAGAAGGGCGCATTGAAACAATACAACCTAAAGGCACTTTGGTTCATTGTTTTTATTATGATTTTCCTTTCTCTAGACCTTGTTACATTAACAAACCTGAGGATAAACTTCACCAAGCTCCACACCCTTGGAGATACTTTGCTTGGAAGGAGGCACAATGACTCCCTTGATAAGTACTACTATGCTGTCTACGAGATGGTGGTCCGTGGCAGCTGCTTCTGCAATGGCCACGCTAGCGAATGCGGCCCCATGGAGACGGTGCCGGGGGATGTGTTCAGCCCTCCGGGAATGGTGAGCCACGCAGCCAGGAGACCAGCTGGCTCCCCTACCCTTCTGTCCTGTCCCGGTGCTCCATGGAGATCGGACTTTCCACCTGGGGATCCACACAGTGCCAGCCTTGTGTCGGGGCAGGTCTGGTTCAGCCTGGCCTGGCAAAGCCTTGTGGATTCTGCTGCTCACGGGCATTGTTGAGCTCATGACCAGCATGTCTAACTATGACTTTAAGGCAGCCCATCTTGCTCTCTCTTGGCTATTTGTTTCTTTAGGGAATGGCGATTTGGTGAGGAGGACCCATAAGTTCACATGCGTTCCCTCACACAAACTTATGGACGGTCTGCTGTAGCCAGTGCCGTGGTGTTTGAATAATAGCTGCTATTGTAAGGATGGTCACCCAAGTAGCAACCTTACACTATGATGACTGTGTCCTCCTAGTGCCAATCTCTCCCCTTCTTGGGACTAGTCTGAGGGAGTGATGTAGTAGAAGAATTGTATTGTCATGCAGAGTGCTTGGGGTGAATCTACTAAATAATTTAAACTAATCATAACCAGACCAGGCATCAGACAAGGCTTGAGACTGAGGCTATTGTACCTTCTTACTCAGCTCTCTCCATGTTTCAGTGGCAATAGAATTTCTCCCTTTGAACTTGGTCATTTAGGGCATTTTATGGAGAATCACACACCTTTCTCCAGTTTCTTTCTGTTTTCTAATTTGCTCTTTCCCTTATGCTTCTAAACCACCCTGGACACACATGCACGTGTACACACACACACACACACACACACACACTACACACATCATCCCTGCAATGTGCTGCCCTGACACTAGCATTCAGAAATACCAAAAAATTTATTGTAAATGTTTACCAAACATCTTAAATTTTTTAATTGTAAAAGTTATTGCATCTAAATAAAAAAAGGCCCTGACCAGTTTGGCTCAGTGGATAGAGCGTCGGCCTGTGGACTGAAGGGTCCCAGGTTCGATTCCGGTCGAGGGCATGTACCTTGGTTGCGGGCACATACCCAGTGGGGGGTGTGCTGGAGGCAGCTGATCGATGTTTCTCTCTCATCGATGTTTCTGACTCTCTCTCCCTCTCCCTTTCTCTCTGTAAAAAAATCAATAAAATATTTAAGAAAAAAAATTTTAAATAAAAAAAGATAGTATAGGTTGGTATTGTAACTACCATATGAGAAACTAAACTTCAAAGAGGCCCATGGTCTGGTATTTCATTTTCCATTTAAAGAACTGCAGCAATGCTTGGCCAGTGTGGCTAAATGGTTAAGCATCGACCTATGAACCTGGAGGTCATGGTTTGATTCCCAGTCAGGGCACATGGCTGTGTTATAGGCTCGATCCACAGTGTGGGGCAGGCAGGAGGCAGCTGATTAATGATTCTCTCTCATCATTGATGTTTCTATCTCTCGCTCCTTCTCCCTTCCTCTCTGGAATCAATAAAAGTATATTTAAAAAAAATAATAATAAAGAACTGCAGCATCCTCAAAGATGAGCCCTCCTTTAACACTGCTTGCTTGTCACAATGCAGGTCCAGGGCCGGTGTGTCTGCCAGCACAATACAGGTGGCACGCACTGCGAGCGGTGCCAGGACTTCTTCCAGGATGCGCCGTGGAGGCCAGCCACGGGCCCCGAGAACAACACTTGCAGAGGTGAGTGGGGAAGAGTCCTCAGCACAGACTGAGGACATTTTTTTGTTCGTTTGGAAGGTGGTGAACCGGGGCTCCCAGCTCCAGCTGCGCGATCTGCTGATGTCTCCCGTTATCTCACCTGGAAAAATCACCACCGTATCAAACCTTCACACCAAAAATTAGCATGAATTTGAAAAATGAAACAATGTGATTGTTGGGTGAGCCCTTTCCAGGGGAGGGACAGAGCCCTGTAATAATATCAGTGGGGATGGTATCAACCCAGGAATTGGGTGAGGACTAGATTCAGTACCAAGATCCCTACTATTGTCCTGAATCACCAGACATTCCATGAATGTGACCTTAATCTCAGATGTCAGATAATAGGAGAAATGAGGTCTGGGTTGAGTTTGACTGGTTATTATACGTTTTATAAATTGCTTAGGCTGATAAAGTGCAGGTTTTTTTGTGATGTACTTGCTGCCTCTAAATTTTGATAAACTTCCGAACGAACTTGTTATTGTTTCTGTTCCCAGATTTGGGGGAAATAAGATTTAGCGGGGAAGAGGTCACGAGGAGAGCTCGCGGAAAAGCCCCATCCGTGCGTCACGCATACATGGCCCAGCACATGTTTATGCCACTTATGGGGGAAACAAACACGAACAGCACAGACACTGCCACGAAGACAGACAAACTCCCCCAAGCAGACTGTCTTTCCCTGTCGCCTGGCGCCACCCCAGGTGGGTGGAAGGCCCCCGGCCACCCTCCCAGCGCTCGGCCCCCGGAGAAGGAGAGGCGGCAGGCTCGGTTTTAACATCTCCCCTGAGAAGCCCAGGGCCTACAGAACACGCGGTGTAAAAAATTCAGACTTACAACTTACAAAGTGAAAGTATTCTTTACCAAACGACAATAAAAATATTGCACTTTCGGGCTTCTGGATCACCCAAAGGATTTACTTTTGTTTACTTGATTTAAAACAACAACAACACACACACACACACACACACACACCCCTAAATATTAACGTTTTGGGGACACATTTCAGAGAGAGTATATGGGCAGAATAAGAGTCCTGGACAGACCTTGGAAAGCACCTAGTTTAACTGTTTGTATACGTGTGTCCATAAAAGAAGGTGGAGGCTGAAGAAAGAGGAGGGGGGTGCAGGGTTCCTGTGCGGGATGCCAGCCAGGCTGCTCCCCAGACCCGGTGAGCCTCGCAGTGACTCTCTCCTTCCCCAGCCTGTAGGTGTAACGGCCACTCGGACCGCTGTCACTTCGACATGAGCGTGTACCTGGCGAGCGGCGGGGCCAGCGGGGGCGTGTGCGAGGACTGCCAGCACCACACCGAGGGCCAGCACTGCCATCGCTGCCGGCCCCTTTTCTACAGGGACCCCCTCAAGGCCGTCTCGGACCCGTACGCGTGCCTGCGTGAGTCCCCGGCCTCTGACCGCTTGCTCCCTTCCACTGGTTTGAGCAAATGCTGATGGAGCAGGCCTCATTTGGCTTAGCGGCACCTCCAAATGGCCCTCTTAGGGGCAGTGAGAGTTTGCAAAACCACGTGAACGCTAAGAGCGTTTCTTTCTCTTCGCAAATTGGGCCAGATAACTCGGGTCCCTCGTGGTAGTCTTGCAGCAGTGGCTTATACTAGAGAATCAGGAAACTTCTGGATTCAACCAGGAGGCGGCAGATGGTTTCAGAGGATGCCTAGACACCTGGACTTTCCCAGAGGTCAGCCCCAGCCAGGAGCTGGCTGCTGACATTAGCTACATTTTACTGCGGTAGGCCATTCAACTATGTTGTTAAGATGCATGAGCTAACTATTATTACCTTTTTTTAAAAATATATTTTATTGATTTTTTTACAGAGAGGAAGGAAGAGGGATAGAGAGCTAGAAACATCGATGAGAGAGAAACATCGATCAGCTGCCTCCTGCACACCCCCCACCGGGGATGTGCCCACAACCAAGGTACATGCCCTTGACCGGAATCAAACCTGGGACCCTTCAGTCTGCAGGCCGACGCTCTATCCACTGAGCCAAACCGGTTACGGCCCTTGCTTCTTTTTTTAACCTTAACATTTTTTTCCTTTTATTTCTAATCTCCGCTTCAAAAAATAAAATATTTCAAATATATACAAAATAACAGAATAATATAGTAAACACCCTTATAACCACCAGCAGCTTTGTCAAAACAGAATGCCTTACCCTATCATCTTCAAGACTTTAATAAAACAGGACAACAGGACAGGTACTATGATGTCCTAGGTGCACATCTGTCCCACTATGTTTGGTAGTTATCACCATACTATTTTCACATATGTTTTATCTACAAACTATATATATCTGCATATTTTCAAACTTTAGATAAATTATATTATGTTGTGTGTATCCTTGAGTATTTCATTAAACACTATATGTTTAAGATTTTTGCTTATCAGGTGGCCCTAGTTTTCCAATTTTAATTCCTTCCTTCCTATAAATGCAACAAAATCTATTTGTCCATTTTTCTTCTGATGCTACAATACCGTATACGTGGCCTTGTGCACATGCACAAAGACTATCCTTAAGAGTCATACCCAGGAGTAGAGTTACTTGGACATAATATGAACTCTTTCAAATTAATTAGATAATGCTGATTGTCCCCTAAGAGGGTATACCAATTAACAGCCCAACCAACAGTGTATGAGAGTGCATGTCGCTCTACATTCTGGCCAACACTTGGTTTGATCACACCTTAATTTTTGCTACTCAAATAGTATCTCACCAGTACTTTAATTTACATTTCCTTGCAGGAATGAGACTAGAATGATGCAAACAAAGCACCTAGGCCCCCAAATTTAAGGAAGCACCATTCTCAGAGTCATGTAAGCATAGGGTTGCCACTTGCATTAACCTGACAGTGAGTGCCTCCTTAAATGTTGTGCCCTGGGCACCTTGCTTTCCTCTCTCTAATACCAGCACTGCTCTCAATTATTGCATAGATAAATACTCCAACCTGATTTCAAACACACGGTGCCAGTTACAGATAACTCTACTGTAAACTAACAAGTTAGCCCACTATTATTTCATGGATGCTGGTGGAGGACATGAAACTCCTGGGTCAAAGACAAAGGACTTTATTACTCACAGCACAGCAAGCAACAAGATGCTTGTGTTGGTCTGAGTTCCCAAGTCCCCAAGCCCCAACTCCCATGGGACAACTCAAAGGATACCAGATGGTTCCTGTACACCTAATGGGTTTACCTCATAGCCAAGGAACACTGGAAGAGGATTCATTGCTTTTATAGCAGTGGAAGCAAGCTCATTCTTTGTCTGGGAGGAAAGGTTTCCTCGTTCCTCAAGGTAGCTGGCTGCAAACACAATCTTGAGCTATGGCCTGGATAAAGAGCAGTTGGGCCTTGCGTTGTTGGCACACTCAGCAAAAATGTTCAGGTGCCCAGTACCCAGAAATCCTGCTTCTTAGGCTATCTCATCAATAGGATGTTATATTGGATGGGGGACTTGCTATGAAACTACAATTTCAAACTATATTAATCACAATACCTAAAATGAAGTCTTACACAGAAGTAATTCAGTAGCTACCTGAATACATACAATATTCTAGATTTCAAACTTTAAACCATCTCAATGTATAAAAAGCAGACATGATGTTTTTTTTCTCAGATTACTTAGTTGGTACCTAACTGCATGAAATTTTACCTTACATGGCCTGTTTAAAATTGATACAAAGAACTGGATTCTCAGGAAAAACATTTTTTTAATCTCTTTCCTAAGTATCCTACATTTTTTTAACCAGAATCTGTAATTACACACACACACACACACACACACACACACACACACACACACACACACAACTTAAAAGAAAATAAAATTGCTCTCCTAGGTACAATCAGTAAAATATAATGATTTGAAACAGGTAATCCAACAGTATGGAAAGAGATTGGGAATAACTAAACCAAGTGTTTTGAACACATTGAACAAAGTCTTGTTCCTTCAGAACCATATCAACTAGATGGTGCTTTTGAAGGAAACCGAGGGAAGAAAACGAGTCCCCCGATATGAAATTAAAAAGCCGTGCTTTGTAAATAAGTTGTTTCTCGAGGAAAGGCAGATGAGGAGCTTGTAAAAACTACCATCATGAGACTCCCAGCTTCTCCCACTTTACCTAAACACATGTTTATGTGTGTGTGTGTGTGTCTGTGCAAATGACGTGTTTTAAGACTGACTAGCAGCAATCTCATATAAATTTTCTCTAAGTTGTTTTTGTTTGACTCTAAATATTTACATAATCTGACTCCACGCATAAGAGTTGACTAATTTTAAGTCTTCCATGAGTAAAATACAGTCAAATGTGATACAGGAAAACACACACACACACACACACACACACACACAAAGATTTGGTAGACTCAGCCACTAATAATAAAGTTTGTTAGAATTAAGTTGTGTAACACCAAGAGGTTTTATGGAAATTCTATTTTAAGGGCCCTGACATAGGGTTATTTCAAAGTAAAGTTACTACTCTCTCACCCACATCCCCCAAAGGCTGCTTCTGCACATAATTAAATTATACTCTGAAACTCAGCGCTGACCCTTTGGAGAGTCTCCCAAATAAAGCTGAGCCTTTTCCTTTTGGCAACTTCTAAAATGAATCCAGTTTGTTCCTTCCTTTCTAGACGCAACTGGCTTTAATTACAAAAGAATTGTGGTTTTTCCAAACTAAACAGAACCCAATGCTGTTTTTCCATAGTAAGATTTTCTCACCAGTCACAATCCAATAGCAAACAATTGAAATCCAAAGATTCTGTCAGACAACCAAGTGATTCAATGACGCCAAGCAATGGGTTTGACTAGACTTTATCACTATAACCTAAATGGTAGTTATGTAAACATAGCCTTAGACCTGAGGGTGTTATTTTTATTAATCTAAAGCAAACATGTATAAATGTGAATAGAATTGGTCCTTAGAATCAGGATATTTATTTTAAAAAAATTTTTTTGCATTCCTTAAATGTGGAATTCCTTGAAAACACAGCACCACAAAGATATAAGAGACCATGGTGGTCATCTGATGTCTCCAACTTGTCCTCTAAACCAAACACCTCTCTGCTGATGAAGGGGTCACTGCTCTCTTGGGCAGTCCTAACCATTAGTTCTTTCTTATACTCAGTTAGGCTCTCCCTTTTGTAACTTCCACCCTCTGGAATCATTCACACTAACAGCATCCTTTATCCTGTGACATTCCTTCCTTCAGTTGTTCAACTGTCTGGGGAAAAAAGCAGGGAAGGGGAAGTTGTACATTAGTTGCTCCTTCGCTACAGGTGACGGTTTATCTCATTTTCCAGAATCTCTTCCAGGTTTTGCCCCAGTAGCAGGCATCCCACAAGAAAACAGGATATGAACATTTCTTGCTCCTGCCCCTTTGTTTCTTGCAGGTGCTCCTCCCAGGAGCAATTCAGAGGCACAGTATTGTACAACCACCACCTCTGCTCCAAAACGTTTTGAGGCCCCCATAGTAATCAATCTGTTTTTAATGTTCAGTTCTCACAGTAGCCATCTTCCTCTGGTCCTCTTACTTTAGAATCACTTAAAAGTCTTTTTTTTTTTTTTTAATGGATGGAATTTTTCAACATTTTCCAAGACCAGAGATCTAAGAGATATTTCTGAGCAGCCCTTATCCACTTGTCTAATTATTTAGACATATTTAATGACTTTAAAAAAGTAAAATAGTTATATGATGAGTAAAATGCTATGCTTACGTTTCAGACTTCCCACAATTTGCCGTTAACTAAGAGAATGCATGTCTGTGTCCCCAGCTTGTGAATGTGACCCAGATGGGACCATATCGGGTGGCATTTGTGAGAGCCACTCTGACCCTGCCTTGGGATCTGTGGCTGGCCAGTGCCTGTGCAAGGAGAATGTGGAAGGAGCCAAGTGCGACCAGTGCAAGCCCAACCACTACGGACTGAGCGCCACTGACCCTCTGGGCTGTCAGCGTAAGTCGACAGCGGCTGGGCAACCAGTCTGGATGTTTTAAAGCGTGGGGCTGCCTGTCAGCTTTAAAATCTGGTCATTGCGCCCTAACCGATTTGGCTCAATGGATAGAGCGTCGGCCTGCGGACTCAAGGGTCCCAGGTTCGATTCCGGTCAAGGGCATGCACCTTGGTTGCGGGCACATCCCCAGTAAGGGGTGTGCTGGAGGCAGCTGATCAATGTTTCTCTCTCATCGATGTTTCTAACTCTCTATCCCTCTCCCTTCCTCTCTATAAAAAAATCAATAAAATATAAAATCTGGTCATGCATTGTGGTGGTTGCCAGAGGGAAGAGGGTAGGGTATGAAGGGGGTCCTAATAAATGGAGATGGGAAATTTGACTTTGGGTGGTGGGCACATGGGGCAATATTCAGATCCTGTAACAGAAAGCCACACCTGAAACCTGTATGATTATATTAACCAATGTCACCTCAAGACATTTATATTTTTAAAAAAAGAAAGAAATTAAAATTTGATCATTGTAAATACCTAAGAGTCCTGCCAGCCTTTCAGGGTCTTTTTGTTTTGTTTTGTTTTTTGCTTGCTTGTTTTTGGCTACCATAGTTCTTTTATGCCTTTTCCCTTTTTATTAAGTTTACTGGGGTGACACTGGTTAACAAAATTATACAGGTTTCAGGTGCACAATTCTACAGCACATCATCTGTGCGCTGTATTGCGTGTTCACTACCCCAAATCAGGTCTCGATTCATGATCATTTATGCCCCCATACCCTCCTCCACCTTCTCCGAACCCCTTCCCCCAGAAATCACCACATTGTGTCCAGAGCCTCTCAGACTTTTAAAAGGGACACAGAAACTCCCATGAATTTTATTCAGTTCTTGGTGGTTTGCCAAGTTTGTCATAAGGGACCAGCAGGGGGTGCTCACATTTTTTCTGCTGGAGCAAACAGTGGAAAATGCCAGGAATTTAATGCCAAGTTGTGAAACCTTTAGAAAAACAGCCTCCACTAGGACTCTCCTACACAGATTTGTTAAATCACATTATGGGTTTCTGTAAAGACTGATGACTTCTTGAGCAATTTTCATACGATGGTTTCTTTTGATTTTTTTAAAAAATATATTTTATTGACTTTTTACAGAGAGGAAGGGAGAGGAATAGAGAGTTAGAAATGTCGATGAGAGAGAAACATCGATCAGCTGCCTCCTGCACACCTCCTACTGGGGATGTGCCCACAACCAAGGTACATGCCCTTGACCGGAATCGAATCTGGGACCTTTCAACCCGCAGGTCAACACTCTATCCACTGAGCCAAACCGGTTAGGGCTCTTTTGATTTTTTAAAACTACTTTTCCCTTTTCTTCTCACGTCCCTCCTAGTATTTTTATGTTCTCTGACAAAGAAAAGAAAAAGTTAAAAAGCCAGGAGAGGAGCTACAGGGAAATAGAAAGAACCGCAGAGTTTTCTGGGGCCAAATGAAAAGACCCTTGGCTTTAGGATCACACACATTTACAGCTGCCTGGGGTCTCAAACAGCCGTAGCATCTTCAGGGAATCCGGGTAAATAAGGTCCCTTCTGTCACAGCATCACACTCCACATTTTTCCCACATAAAGAACTGTATATTATTTGTATATTTTGAGAGCACTTGCTGAATCTTAGTGTGATAAAATTTTCTTCTTGAGTTTAATAGCAAAATTCAATTTCAGGAGAATGAATTACATGTCAAACCAATTTCCCATCACACTTTGCAGAAACCAGACCTTTCCCCTAGCTCACTGACTGACTTTATGCCCTCAGAGAACAGGCCAAATAGTGGTTTTTGTTTTGTTTTTTTCTTTTGTAACAGCTTTAGTGGGGGTTTAATTCACATACCATGCAATTCACCTTTTAAAGTGTACAGTTCAATGACTTAGTATACTCAGAGTTGTGTAACTGTCACTATAATCAATTTCAGAATGTTTTCTTTATCCCGGAATGAAACCCCATACCCTTCTTCTGGCTATATACCCAAAAGATTGAAAGCACAGTCTGGAAGAGATATGTGCACTCGTATCCATAGCAGCATGTTCACAGTGACCCAAAGGAGGATGCAACTCAATGTGCACCCATGAATGGGTAGATAAACACAATGTGGTGTGTACTACGATGGAATATTATTCAGCCTTAGAAAGGAAGGAAATTGGCGCATGCTACAACATGAATGAACCTTGAAAACATCATGCTAAATGAAATCAGCCAGATAAAAAAGGACAAATATTTTATAATTCCACTTACATGAAGTACCTAGACTAGTCAAATCTATACAAACAGAATAAAGAACGATGATTGCCAAGTGCTGGCGGGGGGAGGGAGAAATGGGGAGAGATGGTGTTTAATGGGTAGAGAGCGTCAGTGTTGCAAGGTGAAGAGTTCTGGAGATTGGTTGCGCAGCAATGTGAGTGTACTAACCCTACTGAACTGTAAAATGGTAAAGATGGTCAATTGTATGTTAAATGTATTCTCGCACACAAAAAAGAAAAGAAAACCCACATTCTTTAGCTACTTAAATGGCAAAGATGGTAATTTTTTAAAAATATATTTTTATTGATTTCAGAGAGGAAGGGAGAGGGAGGGAGAGAGAGGTAGACACATCAATGATGAGAGAGAATCATTGATTGGCTGCCTCTGCACACCCCCTACTGGGGATCAAGCCTGCAACCTGCAACCTGGGCATGTGCCCTTGATCAGAATCGAACCCAGGACCCTTCAGTCCATAGGCTGATGCTCTATCCATTGAGTCAAACCGACTAGCAGTGATGGCGAACCTTTTGAGCTCGGTGTGTCAGCATTTTGAAAAACCCTAACTTAACTCTGGTGCCGTGTCACATATAGAAATTTTTTGATATTTGCAACCATAGTAAAACAAAGACTTATGTTTCTGATATTTATTTTATATATTTAAATGCCATTTAACAAAGAAAAATCAACCAAAATAATGAGTTTGCGTGTCACCTCTGACACGCATGTCATAGGTTCGCCATCACTGGACTAGTGCAAGATGGTAAATTTATGTTAAATGTATTCTGCTACAAAAAAAAAAAAATACAAACAACTCATACTCTTTATCTACTACCACCCTATTATCCCATTCCCCAGGCCTCAGTAACACTAATCAACTTTCTGATTCTACTTATTTGTGAACATTCCATAAACTGGAATCCTATCATTTGTAGTCTTTTATGACTGGCTTCTTTCGTTTAGCAGGGTTTATAAAGCTCATCCATGTTATACCATGAATCAGTACTTCACTTCTTTTTATTGCTGGATAATATCCCATTGTATGAATATATCACACTTCATTTACCCATTCATCAGTTGATGAACCTTGGGTTTTCCCATGAACACTGGTTTTTCCTGCATGGGAAAGATACATATCTTGTTCTGGTAGCATAATTTCTTAGTCTTCATAACATAAGCAGGACTCAGAAATGTCTATGTGCGGAAGAGAAAGGGGAGAGGAGGATGAAATGTAACAAGGCAGTAAGAGAGGGAGGAAAGAGATAGGGAAACAATAGGTGCATCTGCCAGAGCGGGAGCCGTCGGTAATTACTGTGACACTCAGACACCCTTGCGCCGAATCCACGGCCCAGCCAGCATCACTCAGGGTAACAGTGCCAGGCACTCAGCTTGCATGACTTCCTCCACTTTCTTGTCTCCTCCTAACGGCCATCCAGTAGGTCTACACGAGGGCTCTGGGAGTGTCTGGCACTGGATCTCCTGTGCAGGGTTGTGTGCCAGACAGTAATCATGCAGCCAGGCAGACAATGAGCTTGGCAGGCCTGGCTGCTCTGTGCTCTTGTGGCCACGTGTTTTGCTCAGTGTGGGCTACTAAGGACATTCACAAACGTGGGGAAATAGAAGTGAATGATTGTGTACCTGTGCTTTCAGCCTGCAACTGCAACCCTTTGGGGAGTCTGCCGCTCTCGACCTGTGATGTGGACACAGGCCAGTGCCTGTGCCGGCCCTTTGCCACCGGCCCACGCTGTGAGGAGTGCACTGTACGTATTTGCCTACGATTTTCCTTGTAGGTTGGGATGCAGATTTCTATGCCATTGCCGAGGAGAGACTTGGTCTTGTTCATTGCTTTCCTTGTCCTATTGTATTTCTGTATTTACACTACAGAAATCAGCAAACAGTAGGAATCGGCCCCCACTCTCCCGCAGAGAGCTGGTTGTTAAACATTCACCAGCACGCCAACATTTACCAGATAGAACTGAACAGGCCCAGCCACCATGTCAATATTTTGTTGTTTTCATTTTTGTTTGTTTCATTTTTATTGTGTTTTGCTTTATTGAGTTTCACAGATGTTCCTGGCTTTTAAAATTTTATTTTTAATTATACTTGCCATTAGTTTCAGGTATACACAAAATAGTGATTAGACATTTATATCCTTTACAAAATGATCACGATTAGTACAGCAGAAGGAATATAGCTCATGTCGATAGCTTTATTCTTTGTTCACCTACCTAAAGTGCCAAGCGGTAGACTATTCGAGCATTTATCTGCCCCCTCCTTCAGGCTCACCAGACCATTGGGCCTCCTCTTCTGTCTTCTGTCCCCAGTCACTTCACCACCCCGGCCACTTCTTGCCTAAAAATACTTTGGATGAGCTCATTAGAAAAACCAGACCAGAAAAAAAAACCAACTTGGATTTAACTGTATTGTAGATTCCTGTGGGAAATAAACTCTTGGTTTTGTTTTTTGTTTTTTTCAGACTCCACTAAACATATGAGCATGTATGTCTAAAATTAGTCAAATACGGCATTTTTACTCCATAAGCAACATGTTATGCAATTAGGGAGTTCAAACCCCACTCGTTTCTTTGTTCTCTGATCTTGGCAGCCCGTCCTGACATTTTAGAGAAAGAAAAAACAAAAACTTAACCTAGTAAAGGAACAGTGACCTTGACGTGTCTGAAGAAATGTAGCTGATAAATATGAAACATGTGCCTATTAGGACATAGTTTTGTGCTAACATGTTAAGTAATTTTACTGAAAACATATGAGGATGGAGCAGAGGAGGCGGGGAAAGAAAGCATGGAAGTAGGGATGCAGACGGCACTGTACATGGCCAGGGCACGTCATCTCCAAGCTTTACTCAGCCACGTGAGCCACGCCAAGCGCGGTGACCACGTGTGGACAGCACGAAGAAGCATGCAGAGCTGTCTACCAGGATCCATGAAGACACTAGGTCGGGGCCTTCCCATAAACCTTAGACTCAGGCTGACGTTTTTGATGGGCAGGTTAACGGCCAGTTTGCAATTAACCCGATTGTATTTGCAGAAGGAAAATAACAGAGAAGTGGGCACTTGTCCACTGTGACTGAGCCCATGCATCTGCCAGGTGCCCCATCCACATCTGTCCCGTGGTGCCCTGGACCTGCGCAGAGGCGGCCACAGGACAGCATACCCTGCCCGGAGGGAGTTTCACAACCGCATCCTGAGTGAAGCAGTCCCTTTCACATTGTTTGCGCCTAAACGGAAATTTGGTCTGGGGAAACTTATCAAAAGTCCTTTGCTGCATTTTGTAACAAATGATAACAACTTTGAATGTTTAAAATAAATATTTTTGAGTAAAATTGGCCATAAAATTTTACCAAGATAAAAAAAAAAAGTGCGGGTATTTAATAAACCCACTTCAAACAATAGTTCCATGCCTAGTAAGAGCTTAATTTTATCTGAGCATGTTAAATGGAGATTTGAGGGGAAGTATTTTTCTGAGCATTCTATAGTAAATCTTACCAGATTTAAGAAATAGTTGTTGGTTTTTCACCAGTTGTTTATACTGACTAAAGGTCAAGATGTTGCAATGATGAAAAGTCTTAAATAACAGAGCTGACTCTCTCAGGGAGAGAGATTATGCCAAAACTACTTTATTTATAAACAAGTGATTCTACTAAACGATGATATTGATATAAGAGTTCAAAATCGGTTTGATTGATTGTTTTACCCCAAAACGTTTCAGTATTGTGTAAGTGAAAACCCCTAGGGATTTGCAGTAAGGGCATCTGTTGGTTTTATAAAAGCAGTTGCAAACAGGCTAGCTGAAGGACTTCTCCTGACTGGCCTTAACCCAGCTTGAGGCTAAATTGGTTCTGTAGGAGGAACTGTGTGGTTTCCATTGCATTTCCACTTGATCCAATACATAGACATCTTGCCTGTCCCCTGCATTTCAAGACCTTGGAATGGGAGCTCTGTGTCCTTGAAGGTCATTACCAAGTGCACAGGCAAAAAGGGCTCCCATGAGATTGTTCAGGCTGTGTGGCCATTTGACAGGCATCAATTGAACTGTAGTGCATTCAATATTATAAGCCAAAGCAGCAAATATCTTCACACCGGAATCAACTGAGCACTTTCTCTTTGTAGGTGGGATACTGGGGACTGGGAAGTCATCTCCATGGATGTTCTCCCTGTGACTGTGATATTGGAGGCGCTTATTCTAATGTGTAAGTCGGGAAAATGAATGACAACACTTCGTGACAATATTCCTCACTCAAAAAAAAATCACATAAAAGCACATTTTTTCTGATATGCTCATCGTCAAAGGTGAAGGAGTTTATTTCATGACAAGCAAAGGGCATTGAAAAGCGATGATCTCGAGACATGAACCAGAGCCCAGTTGACTTATTTTACTTGAAATATTTTTAAGGCTGAGATGACAGTTCTACTGCCCGGGTCTCCCGTGAGAAGATGGGCTAGATGCCTGCAAACATGTGATCTGACCGGCCTAAAACACTAACTTTTTACCGCCCTGTAAAGAGACCCTAAGGTCTCCTTTTCCTGGTTTTAGAGCAGAATCGGCCACTGAGGAAAGAAGTGGCTACTTGGTTTCATGGATCTGGATTGACTGTTCAAGACCAGACTTGTAGAGCCCATGGCCTCTCCTCCCCCTCCCTAGGAAAGTGGATTGATCAATTCAAAAATGGATCCAAACGTGGGGTACAGTTTGCTCGGCACCCCCATGCCTTCATTTTCTGTGTCCCTTCCACGTTTTTTCAGATGGATTTGTTTTTCCCCAGGTGCTCTCCCAAGGATGGGCAGTGTGAATGTCGCCCGCATGTCACTGGCCGCAGCTGCACTGAACCGGCCCCCGGCTACTTCTTTGCTTCTTTGAATTACTATCTGTATGAGGCCGAGGAAGCCATGCCGCTCCAAGGACTGGCCCCTTTGGTGCGTATTACATTTCCTTTCAGTACAGACTTCATTTGGTGGAATGTCAGTAAATACATACAGCAGGCCCTTGAGATCATGGGTAAGGTTCCTGGGAAAGCGCGGTTTTGCCCACAAATGCAGATCAGAGTAGAATTTATTCTATTGTGGAACTGCAGATTAGAGAGACTCTTGAAGGCAGAGTCTGTATTTCATTGATCCGTCTACCCCAGTTCTAGCCTAGAGCCTGGGACATAAGGGCAAAGTGGATTAAGTTGTGATAAAACAGACTTGACTTTTGTTCTTTCATCAGATAGAATGTGTTTATTGAGCATGTACTTGTCTATCTCCCCCACGACACTATGTGGATCCCATTCACCATTGTGGCACCAGAGCCTGTCACATGGGAGGAACTTGATAGATCTTTGCTGATGAATGAATGAATGAATGAATGAATGAATGAATGAATGAATGAATGAATAAGGTACATGAAAGCAGTGTAAACGTGCTCTCACCTCCTGAAGTTGCTCCGGGATTAGCCGTTGTCATTGAAGTCAGCAATGGTCACAGGAGTGTGTGATCGCAAGTGTCACTTTATCTCCTACAAGTCACATTCCTGTGGGATATGTCAACATAAGAAACATCCAAACCTGTAAGAATTTTTATCAGTTTATTTGAGCCAAACTGATGACAGTTGCCGGGAAGCAGAATCTCAATGGATTGAGGAAATGCTCCAGGAAATGGCAGTTTTACCACTTATTTTATACATTACAATCAAAGGAGAAGACACAAGGGGGTGACATGAAATTCATTGGTGATAGATGAGGGAGGTGGGAGCAAGCAAAGTGGGAGAAATCTCTGGGACTGGATAAAATGTAAAACAAATAGACACATACTTCTTTTCCATGGGTGGGTATAGCATAGTTAACAGTTAACGATTAACACGGTAACATTAACTAGGAGGGCTTCCCGTGGTTGTGCTCTCTGGTGAGAGACTGTACCCTGAGGGGTTTGGAAAAAGAGGGTTTCTCAGACATTCCAAAGGTGTGTTGTCGTAGATGCAAAAAGACTACAGACAGGCTCAGGGAAGGTACAGATTGACCTTTGTCAGGGAAGATGCCAGCCTAGGACATGACTACCTGCCGTGACCTGCTTCTAGTTAGAAACTTTAAATTCAGACCATCCTATGTGTTATGTGAGTTTGTAAGGCCGCCATGCAGGCCTCCCCTGAACTTGTCAGGTTTACTATGTGGCCCCTTTTTCATCCACAGATATTTTCCCTAAAAATACTTTTCTTCAAGTCTTGTTAGAAGCACAGGTTCACACATGTAAAACGATGAGAGAAAATACAAATTAGACGCCCATGCCATTCTTCAGCATGTGACTCCAGCCATGTAAGGGCTTATGACAAAGGGAAATGTAATGTGAGGTGAAAGGTAAGGTCTTGAAGGAGAGAAATCATGCGAAAGTTCATTCTGAAGACAGGATTTGGACAGGAAGCTGGAAACTCATTCCAGCTTCCAGGGACTAGGTCATTTCCTGATGTCCCTTCCTTATCTGGACACTGATAGAAATTCAAAGACATAAAATTCATAAGAGATAAGAAAGGCTACTAAGAGTCTTGGAATTTTCTCTTTTAGCGACTGGAATTAGGGCAGCTACAGGAGGCTTTTATTGTCCCCACATAGACTTACACCTGAGGTGGGTGAAATGGAAATGAAATAATTCAATGTCTGCATTCTTCCTGATGGTTTTTAACATTACATCTTTATAATGGTGATGAAAAAAGACTTTTGGAAAGGAATGTTGGTATTTATTTTTAGGCTATACCAAATAATAGAGAAATCTCTATAATAATAAAAGCGTAATATGCTAATTAGACAGGACAGCAGAATGACCTTCCGGACGTCATTCCGGACGTCCTTCCAGACGAAGCTGCAGCAGTGGGGGTCAAGGCAGAGGCAGTTAGGGTCAATCAGGCAGGCAGGCAAGCGGATAGAGGCAATGAGGCAGACAGGCGAGTGGTTTAGGGACAATCAAGCAGGCAGGCAGAGGCAGTTAGGGGCTATCAGGCAGGCAGGTGAGCAGTTAGGGGTGATCAGGCAGGCAGGCAGAGGTGTTAGGGTGATCAGGCAGGCAGGCAGAGGTGTTAGGGTGATCAGGCAGGCAATCAGGCAGGCAGGCAGGCTAGTGGTTAGGAGCCAGCAGTCCCAGATTGCGAGAGGGTTGTCCAGCAGTCAGACATCTCCTGAGGGGTCCCGGATTGCGAGAGGGTGCAGGCCAGGCTGAGGGGACCGTCCCCCCCCCCCCCCCCCGCACAAATTTCATGCACTGGGCCTCTATAGTTGCCTTGGCCTGGCTCCTGACACAGAGTGCCTACATCCTTTGGAATTCCTGAGTAGTAAGAGCACTTAGGAACATCTTTTGTTCTAATATTTGGTCTTTGGCCTGACTCCTGCTGCAGAGCACCTAAATCCTTTGGAACTTCCTGAGTGATAAGAGGAGGTAGGAGTGTCCTTTGTTCTAGTGAGGCAACTCTTGATGGGGTCCTGGATTGCTTCGGAAGGGGGCTGTCACCAGAAAGACCAAGCCATTTCATTAAAAGCTTGAAACTTCCAGCCCCACCCCCATCCTCCAGGAAGGGGAGAGGGCTGGATATTGAGTTAATACCTGGATAATTATGCCTCCATAAAAATCCCAGAAGTACTGGATTCAGAGAGCTTCCACACTGGGGAGCACATTCATGTGCCGGGAGCATAGAGCACCCCAACTCCAAGGGGACAGATGCTCTTCTGTCTGGGACCCTTCCAATCCTCACCCTATATATCTCTTCATCTGACTGTTTATCTGTATATTTTATCATATCCTTTATTATATAATAAAGCAGCAATTGTAGTATTTCCCTGAGTTATGTGAGCTATGCTAGCAAGTTGTTAAACCCCAGGAGGGGGTCACAGGTAACAGCCTCTACTGCTGATTGGCATCTAAGGGGGGAGGCAGTCACATGGGACTGATCTCATGCTAATGTTATCAGTGGAAATGGAGTTCCTGGGGTGCCTCAGGGAAAAGAATTTCCTGAGACCCCCACAGGAGAAGAGGGTCTCATGGAAAGCTTTATTGATGATGTGAAATTAAGGGGGTTCCCCTCCAAGATCCCATCTCTGTCTGTCCCGCCATGGAATCTTGTCTTCAGCAGGGCTAGAATTAAGGCCACTGTCCAGAGTTTCTGTTCCATATGAAAGTACAGTACAGTACAGCATCTGGCTGGCTTACCTGTGTTCCCAGCTGCAGTCCATTGCGTGTGGGGCCCACACAGCCATGGGCCATGTGGCTGCTTAAGACCCTAGGACAAGTGAGCATACAGAGCGAGTACAGGTCATGGAGCAAGTGAGAGCAAGAAGAGGGATGGGATTTTAACTTTCCAAGATGTTGAGCATTTGCAGTGGCTTCACGCCACCCCCTAGCCAATGATCTTTTTCCCAGGCCTTACTGACAGGCAAGCGCCTTCTCTATGTCACCCCCACTTCACTGCACATGCACCCAAATCTTTTGTTTGATCCCTTCCCCAGTGATCTGCAGGGAATGGACTGGTGGTTCCCTGGAGAGCATGAAGCTGTAGCTTCCTGGTGAAGCTGCCCAGGTGATCATGCTTATAACGTCTGACCTCCCCTTTGCTCTCTTCCTACTATTAATATTAACAAACTAGCAAACTAGTTAATTATGACGATAACACTAACTCCAGGTAGATAGTGTCAGAACTGAATTAAATTGTAGGACAACCAGCTGGTGTCAGAGACTTGGGTATGGGAATAGCCCCACACCTCTGGTGTTGTGAGTGTGGTAATAGCGTGAGAGTAGAGGGAAAACACAAGAGTATATATATATGGCTAAGCGATCATCCAACCAGCCTGTAGGTATGATGTGCACTGACCACCAGGGGGCAGATGCTCAGCGCAGGAGCTGCTGAGCTGTGGTGACTTGGCAGCGGTGGTTCTCCGGTGATGCATACCAGAACTAGAGAAGAGGGAGCCCTATTCCTCACAGGGCTGCGTGATTCCACCTTTGGCCATGGGTTATGTTGTTGCTGGGGCATGTCGCCCCGAATCTGGTTTACTGCTGAGCTGCAGTGACCACAGATGCTCTTAGAGCCTCGGCACTGCCCCAGATGCGATTGGCAGGGAGGGACCACAGGAGGTTGGCTCCAGGGCATATCCAGCCCATCTCGCCCAGCCCCACCCCACTAATTAATTTCCTTCTAATTAATCTCCTTTCAATGTGAACGAATCTGTGCACCAGGCCACTAGTACAACTATAAATACGATACTTCCCATTTTTTAGGTAAGAAGACACAAAACAAACATGATTATCTGAAATAGATGGACTGTCACTTAACATTTATTCAGTATGCACCATATGGTGGGTGCTGACAAGCAATTAAATAAGATGATATCACATATACTAATATAGCTCCAAACTGTGAATATAATGATTAAGATGAATCCTTACTCTTCTCTTCACGGCTTAAAGAAAAAGATGGGGAATACAGAATGGGTTTAAAGGGCGAGGAAAATTGCTTAAAGAATTGGAAAGTAATAAATATGACAGAGGAAAGGAAATTAAATGTTAAGTGTTTAAAGGTTAATGACATGAGTAATTTTCCTCACCACTAAGAAAATGATTTTTAATTATAGTATAAAGGATTTAAGTTAGCTACCATTTAATTATTTGTGCATTCATTTAACAAAGTTTATGTGTGCTGTTATATAAATAATACTTCCACTGATTTAATGCTCTGTGCTTTACACTTTATATACATTATCTTATTCTACTTTCCAAATATCCGACATATTATCATCTGTAATTTCCAGATGAGGGGAAACATTAGAGTGGTTAAGTAACTTGCCCAAAGTCACACGGCTGGTGGACAGTGGGTCCTGGATTAAAAGCCAAGTGTATCTGCTTTCAAAATGTGCTCTGAATCCACCAATATATTGCCCATCCACATACATTATGCTGAGCTTCAAGCTTAGGGTGGCATTGAAAGGGATTAGTTGGAGACCCTGCCCTCCTGGAGTTTTTAACTATAGCAACTATATTTACATAGCTAGCTCAGGATTGGGGCAGTGCCATAGGAAAGGGAGAATCAAAAAGTGCACTAGGATTTTGGAGCCTGAGTGACCCTTTATGAACAAGCTTAACACACAGGTAGAATAATCTGGCCTGAGACTTGCAAACAATAAGGGTTTCAATTAGTAGACTAGATGAGAAGACAGTGCAGCCAGGTAATGGCTCAGAGTAAAAACAATGCAGTTGTATTCAGTACAGGTAGAACAGGAAGTTTATATAGGGAAGAAGTATTGAAAAGGAACGTTAGGCTAAATTTATTCTCTGGATAATGAGAACTCCTTGAAGCTTTCTGAGCAAGGGAATGGTGTGATGAAGACTATCCTCAGTGTTCTTATAAATGCAGTCTCACCCAAGAGAAGTCTGGGATGGAGGGAGAGCCGTCTGCACCAGTCCAGACGGGAATAAAGGTCTAAGTTGAGAGGTAACAGAACAAAGACAAAGGATGGAGATGGAGATATGAAAGGGCATGAATTCCAGATCACATCTATGAGCAATTGTCAGGATACTCAAATTGGAGAACTCAGGATGACAATTAACTCTCTTCAAAAGGTTATATACGGCATGCCTCAGAATGTTGCGGGTTTGGTTCCAGACAATAGCAATAAAGCAAGTCATAATATTTTTGTTGGCAGAGGGTCTTGCCTTCGACTGTAAAAACAAACAAACAAACAAACAAACAAACAAACAAAAGCAACATCTGAAAAGCACAAAGTGAAGCACAATAGCACAATAAAACAAGGTATGCCTATATATATAGGGTGTCTCCAAAAAAGTAGACACACACTTTGAATAATCATAAAGGCAGTGTTTATTAAAATACATTTTATTGAGCTATCAGCTGTTAAAGTGTGTATACATTTTTGGGACACTCCCCAAAAAAATATTTGTCTTAGCCCACTTGGGCTGCTTTAACAAAAACCATAGGCCAGTGGCTTGTAAGCAACAGACATTTATTTCTCACAGCTCTGGAGGCTAGAAGTCCCAGATCAAGGCACCAGCAGGTTCAGTGTCCTGTGAGAGCCCTCTGCCTGGTTCACAGACACCTGTCTTCTGCTGACGCCTCACAGGGCAGAAGGGGCAGAAGGGCTCCCAGAGGCCGCTTTTATAAGAGCACTAATCCCACTCGTGAAGGCTCCACCTTCATGACCTAATCACCTCCCGAAGGCCCACTTTCAGATACATCACATTGAGAGTTAGGTTCCAGCATATGCATTCTCAGGGGAGGACACAAACATTCTGTCTGTGCCAACATCCTTGCTGCTCAAACTGTGGTCTGTAGAGCGTCGATACTGTCATCACCTGGGAGTCCATTGGACTGGGAGAATCTCAAGCCCCACCCCAGACCCACTGGATGAGGTCTGCGGCTTAACAAGATCCCAGGCAGGTTCCTGTGCAGCTTGGGAAGCACTGGTTTGTTTTCTTATAGAAACTGCCTGTGGTCACCGCAGTTAATACTGATTGCATTTGCCATAGTATAGAATGTGCTATAGTATGTAGATAGTTAATTCCATGATGTGTTTTCTGTATAGAATTGGTCCAACAGTGTATAATTTTGTGTTATGAGAGGAACACAATTGTTAAGGAAAAGAAAAAATAGATGAGGACCAATTAACATAATCTCAGTGTGTCTCGTCCAAAGGGTTCTCCTCACAGAAAAGTGCAGGAGCAGCCAGTCAGGCACAGTGAGGCTCTGAACAGCAAACACTAGAATAAGAGCATCTTAAAGTGGCCACCGCTGACCTCAGAGCTGCCTGCCCATCATGAGCCGCCTGTGAAATTAAAAACCTGGTTTATGCCGAACCGGTTTGGCTCAGTGGATAGAGCGTCAGCCTGCGGACTCAAGGGTCCCGGGTTCGATTCCGGTCAAGGGCATGTACTGTGGTTGCAGGCACGTCCCCACTGGGGGGCGTGCAGGAGGCAGCTGATGGATCTCTCTCATCGATGTTTCTGACTTTCTGTCCCTCTCCCTTCTTCTCTGTAAAAAATCAATAAAAAATATATTAAAAAAAAAAAAAAAAAAAAAAAAAAACCTGGTTTATGCCCAGCCAGTGTGGCTCAGTGGTTGAGCATCCACCCATGAACCAGGACGTCAGGGTTCGATTCCCAGTCAGGGCACATGCCCGGTTGCAGGCTCGATCCCCGGTAAGGGGCATGCAGGAGGCAGTTGATCCATGATTCTCATCGTTGATAATTCTCTCTCCCTCTCTCCAAAACCAATAAAAATATATTTTTTAAAAATCTTGTTTATGAAACCAACAATGAAACATCAAGCAAATACCAATGTCCAGGGTACAGTGAAATTTTGGAAATGAGCAATTGGAGATTGTAACTGCGCTGGCAGCTGAATGACTAAGGAGAAGATATAGAAAAGGAGCCCACAAAACCAGGATTTTAAGGAAACTGGAGTTGCATGAATGCAATCCCTCTGCTTCAGGCTGGCTGGTGCAATTTGGCTATCCTGGTATAACCCCGCCGTGGGAACTTACAAGGCCAAATCCCACAAACTGTAAGAACTAAGAGGAATTGGTCTGGAGTGTGTCAAAAGTTACAATAGCTAATTAATCTTTGATCTTTGTACCATGCCTATTGTTGATTTTCTACAGCTTTCTTCTTGAGATTTTATGTTAAAACATAGCATTTTTGTACTTTTTCTTAAACACCATGAGACCAGTAGATAAGAATAAATATTTTCCCAGTTCAGAATTTCACTAGTATAGGAGCCCTTAAAAAGAAAACCCAATAATCTTTGGACCACCCAAAACTCTCTGTTTTCACAGAAAAACAAAAAATTATAAACTGCCTCCAATGACTGCTTCCTGAGGCTATTAAATGAGGATCATAATTACCTTTTAAATTATGGTATAATTTGAAATTCTTCAACTATGGTATAATTGGGTCTTTTGTTGCTTACTTAAGCTGTCATTTCTTTTCTTTTTAAGATATTAGCAACAGCTTTGCCTACATGTGATGTGTATTTGCAGCAACAAGGAAGCTATTTCATAATTGACAAAGGAAATATAATACTGAAGAGAAATCAGGAACAGAGCGTCCATGCTGACCAGCAGAGCGAGGTAAGCCATTTCTTCATGGCCATTTCTGTGGTGCCTTCAACCACTAACCCAGATGCACCCAGAGCTGTGCCTGGTCCGTGTGAGTCCCCAGTCAGTGTGAGCTCTATTATCCTCAAGAATAGAGTGGGGGGAAGGAAGAAGCAAGCCCCAAGTAGTTAGAGCCCCTGTGCAAAAACTTCGATCGCTTTATTTCTTTTCACAACAAAAATTCCTGGAAAGCTGGATTCTGAAGAGTTAGAGACTCGGGTACTGTGAATTCACAATTTCTTGTCATTTTAGTATGAAAAAGGTACAGTTCTGAGAAATGGCTCTCCTCCTAATTTGAGAAATGAAACATGCTGATGTCCCTGGGGTGATGGTGCATGGCTTGGCCCTCGATTCCAAGGCGGTTGTAATCGGCCAGTGCTGGCGTGAGGGCCAGGACGATGCCACCTCCCCGGGGCCCTGCTCCAATGGCTTCAGAAGGCTGGAGGGGGCCTGACGACCTCGCAGCCAGCCAACCACTATCAACTCAAAGGTGGGACTGCTTCAGGCCCATGTCCTTCGTTCAGTCGTTACACCGGGATCTTTACTGAGAGTCCCCTGTGCATGTGCGTGAATGGGCATGTTGCAAAAGCAAAGGAAAACAGACGTTGGCTGTCTTGTTTACAAACCTAGCGCCTGAAACGGTTCATTTCATATAAGAGACCTTCTTATGTGAATGAAGTGGTTGAATGAATGGCGACAGAAATATGTAGCCATGGAACCTGTCTAAGATTATTGTTGGGAAATGAGCCATGTGCACAAATGACTGACGTGTGCCAGGCGGGCCAAGTACACAAAGGAGGTGCGCATACGTGACGTGGACTTCAGTTTAGGGAGATCTGGCTCCTGCTGACGGGGTCCATGAAGGCTGGGTAGTGGTGTTCCTCCCTGTGCGTGCCTACGTGCCAGTGGTGGCGGCCTGGCTCTCTCCTGCTTCCGTGGCCCTGCCGCATGCCCAGGAAGCCTTCTCTGGCTTCTCAATCGGAAGTCCTCCTGAATGAGAAGGGCGGGGAAGCCGTCACTGCCCCCTCCCAGGGCTCCCTGTGACAAAGACCAGTCAGCCTCAAGTTTTACTGTGTGCAACTATGACCCTGGGAGTTCGTTTCGAATGCATGTTGTAGGGCAGTGATGGCGAACCTATGACACGCGTGTCAGAGGTGACACGCGAACTCATTTTTTTGGTTGATTTTTCTTTGTTAAATGGCATTTAAATGTATAAAATAAATATTAAAAATATAAGTCTTTGTTTTACTATGGTTGCAAATATCAAAAAATTTCTGTATGTGACAAGGCACCAGAGTTAAGTTAGGGTTTTTCAAAATGCTGACACGCCGAGCTCAAAAGGTTCGCCATCACTGTTCTAGGGCCTTCCCCTTGAGATGCTGAGTCTGAGGATGATCAATAAATCTGCCTCTTTGCCAAGCACCCCAAGGTGATTCTGATTTTGAAGACCTCAATTTAATAGACTCCTGATTTAATAGACAAAACTTCTCATCCAGTACTTGTCATATGTGAAAAGTAACACCCTAATTTTAAAATTCTTTTAACCAAGATTTGTTTTCAGTTAAATTAATAGGTTATTTTTTTGTTATTAGTTCATTGTTATTTTTAACAAATTTTAGCAAATAGGCCATATGTTGGAAGAAACACTATAGTAATTTCATCGATATAAATAAATATTACATATCTACAACTATAGTCTACGTACATATTTAAACCTGAGTTACTACTCGCAAACAATGTTCCCCGAATAATTAGCATGTGGTCACACTGCATCACACATGCTAGCGGATTCTCTTGTCACATGGCGTGACTTTCTGCAGAAGTTTGAACACATGCTGGCCTATGTTCCGACCTGCGCTAAGCCCCGCCCCTCCGTGTGCATTTGTTTGTTCCCAGTGACTGGTGAATGCATGCATTTACTAGACCTATTCAGTATACATTTAAAATTACAGTAATGCATATAGAAAATTTTACTGCAAACTTAAACTTTTCATACATACTTAATTTTAATTACACAAAACGTGTCTACATAAGTAAAAACAGATAAACTAATTTGTTAATTTTTTAACATACACATTCGGAAAACCCACTTTATTATATAACTAGAGGTCCGGTGCACAACATTCGTGCACTGAGGGGGGGGGGTGGTCCCTCAGCCTTGCCTGCGCCCTCTCACAGTCCAGGACCCCTCGGGGGATGTCCGACTGCTGGTTTAGGCCCAGGCCTGAACCGGCAGTCGGACATCCCTCTTGCAATCCGGGACTGCTAGCTCCTAACCACTGCCTGCCTGCCTGATTGCCCCTAACTCCTATGTCTGCCTGCTTGATCACCCCTAACCACTTGCCTGCCTGCCTGATCACCCCTAACTGCTCACCTGCCTGCCTCATCACCCCTAACCAATCTGCCTGCTTTCCTGATTGCCCCTAACTGCTCACCTACCTGCCTGTCTGATCATCCCTAACCACTCGCCTACCTGACTGATCACCCCTAACTGCAGCTTCATCCAGAAGGATGTCCGGAATGACATCTGGAAGGTCGTTCACCTGTCTGGTCTAATTAGCATATTACACACTTTTATTATTATAAATTCCTCCATATCTCTCAATGCCAGAAATATTACTCATGCCAGTGCCTTCCCTTCCCCTTTGGGCTGCCCCAGCTCTCCGGAGATGGCAGTGTTAGCAGTTGCTCTGCTACTGCACCCCAGGGATCATCAGTTGAACTCACGGGGGTTCTCACTGCCGGATGAACAGTACATGAGCCACCTCCAGAACGGCATCTGAGTCAGTCCACTTTTAGGGAAACTGGTACCAACCGTCTCAGGTCAGAAGCCGTGGAAACAGAGCCTAATACTGAATTCTGGTACAAATGATTTATTTAAAAAGTGTTTTTAAGAGAAACTCTTTTTAAAAAAAAAAAAATTGATTTCAGAGAGAGAAAGATCCATTGCTCCACTTCATTTATGTATTCATTGGTAGATTCCTGTGCCCTGACCGGGGATCAACCCCGTAACCTTGGTCTATTGGGACAACACTCTAACCAACTGAGCTACCTGGCCAGGGCTCCAGGAAAACTCTTTGAGAGAGCGAGGAAAACAAGATAGAGAAGGGGAAAGGGTAAGATGTGGTCTCAGGTGAAACAAGCCTTGATCCACAGGGCGCTCAGAAGTGAACACTGCAGACAAAGCTGTCCCGCTCCTTGAGACAACCAGGCCAACAGCCTTGGCTGCGAGCTGTCTTGGGGGGGGTAGGAGGGCAGTTCTCCAGAGAAGAGGAGGCAACACACACACAGCAAGTGGGTGATGGTGCACCAGCCGGGTAAGGGGATCCCAGAGAGGTACCTACAGCGTCTACTGCAATTGTGAGAGTGTTTCTGCAATGTTTGAAAATGTTACATGTGGATGAGTTTACATACACCCCTGTCTATTGAAACCTAGGGGTATAGTTTCTCATTCCCATGTCTGTCTCCAGTGCAAGATTCTAAACTGCTCTGTGGCAGGAACTCTGTCCTACTCATCTTAGCATTCCTAATTCAGAGGCTGACACTGAATTGTTACTAAGCAAATGTGTGTCAAGTGAAGAGAAGTTTGAGGTAGATCACAGAGCAACTTGAACTCCAGGCTAAGTAATTTGGGCGTGATTCTGTTGGCAGTTAGAGTTTGAAATGCTTGTTGGCAGTGATGTGTAATACGTATTGGACTTGGGAGAAAATGGAGAGAACAGCCAAGAGATGGTTGCAGCAATACAGGCAAAAGCAACAAGAGGGAGGATTCCCGTGGAGGCTGTGAGTATGGAGAGGCAGATGCAAAAGCCATTAAAGAAAAATTATCTACAGGATCCAGATGGCCCCAGGCTGACATCTAGGACAGAGCCTTTTGGGGATGTTAATCAATCAAGTGAGTTAGTTTTGTGCTTATCTGCCTCCAAGCAGACAGAAGACCATTTCTCATGTTTGCATGGAAGAAATAGCTAAATAATAAGCACATGTGAGTTTTCTCATTGTCATCAGACATTTAGGCAAAATCCATGAACTAGGCATGGGAATCTTTTCTTTCTTTCCGTTTTTTGGCCGGGATCCTACAGCTGTATCTGAGAAAGCCCAAGGTCATCCATGTGGAATGTGCTGAATTCATTAGCACATGGAGTACTTAAAATTAAGGTGGTTTCCAGTGACGCTGCTTTCAAATCAATCATTCTGTACGTAACATATGTCCCAAAGCTGCAGATTGAGCACGCTATTCTCAGCTGTACTCTGGCCTGGATCCTGGGTGGAATAATTTATCCGTGACTCAGATGGATCATATATGGAAATATGTGGGTTTCTTTCCTTTTTTCTCTCCGAACTCTTCCAGGCCTTGACTAACAAAGGCAAAGCTTATGTACACTTCTCTCTGATTTTAGGGCTCAGTGACTTTTGGCCGGGTGCCTGCCGTTCACGTTGTTTTCCGAGAGCCCGTTCCCGGGATGCCCGTTACGTGGACGGGGCCTGGATTTGCCAGGGTTCTCCCTGGGGCTGGCTTAAGATTTGCTGTCAACAACATTCCCTCTCCCATGGACTTCACCGTGGCCATTCGCTATGAAACTCAGGTATCCTTTAAGTCCAACGGCTTCGAATGGTGAAAAATTGGAATACATTCTTGCACTAAATGTTTCCATCCCAGTCTTGCTAGATATGTTTATCATCAAAGTATTTGCAGAAGAAGGAGAACATCTGGAGAGCATTATACACCAAAGGGTTTCCTAAAGATGCTAAAGCAACATAGCGAGCCACATGCACACATGCTTTATTCCAGGGAGAGAAGCTAAAGTTGGAGTTATATATTTAAGGCCCTCGATCTAAGGAAGTGGTGATGGAATGTTTGTATAAGAATAATAAATAACTAAAATAACATAAACCCTGCCTCTCCTGGGACTTTTTTTCTAAAAAACTTAATAAACTAACATACATGCAGAGATTCAGACTCCAGGGTTGCAGCAGAAGCATTTATTTGCATTTGGATTTCCCCTGAAAGAAGAGAAAAGCTAAAAGCAGGCTGCTCTCTTGTCTCCCATTGCCTTACTACACTTCCTGGCCTTTTAAGAAGTATCTAAACAGAATAGGGAACAAATTAGGAAAATACTTGATTTAAAGCAATAGTTTCTAACCATTTCTTTATATAAACTTTTCTTTGATAATCTGAAACCCCACAGACCATCTCCCCTGAAAAATATTTTCTATGGCGGTGGCAGCGGGGGGGAGGGGGGAACAACGATGGTTCCAAAGTCGCTCTACGGACCACACTCTGGAAGCGCTCACTGTGTGCTTATGGCCAGAGCTGCTGATCCGTTTTGAAAATCTTGATATGACATAATTCTCTGTTTCCCATTTACACTCAAAAGCCAAGGGACTTCAATGAACTTTGACCTAGTGAGTATGACAAGAAAGTTTTAAACATATCTATATATAAATTTTTCCATTGAGAAGACACATCTCTAACAGCTTTAAAATGCTTTTCCAAATTGTAAGGCTTTCAGAGGATAGCTAATTGGCATATAAACAAATATAAATACATCTAGTAATAAAATAACTAAATCATATAATTTATATACTAATATTTACATAATAACGTGAAAAAAATGCATCTCCTTTTGTGGTGCATTCCACACTGTTATTTTTGTTCTGTGATTTATGAACATGATGAGTTAACTGCTGCTTGGAAGGCAGGGGTTAAAGGGAAGACGTGTTGGGAATACAGGGTTCTCTCAGGCTCATGAACTATGTCGCTATGGCCAGAAACAATATTCCTCTACCTGGGTCACAATTCAGACACCAGCGAGGTGGGCCTGAGAGTGAACCTCTAAGACTTTTTTCAACTAGAAAATTCTATTTGCCAAAAGGGCCCTGGGTTACAATTCAATTCCATGCAGTCTTCATCAGGTATATGTTTGTGCATGCAAAACAGGCTCCCACATCCTCACCGTGACATGCTTTTATGTCCTGCCCATCTAGTCCGCAGCTGACTGGGCTGTCCAGGTTGTGGTTAACCCCCCTGGAGGGAGCGAGCACTGTACACGCAAGATCCCACCGCAGAAGCCTCCGTCTTTCGCCTTACCCGCAACCTCAAGGTATGCTCCGGACCTGTCCTCAAACACTGCAGGTTTCCTAGCATTTTGTTCATCTGTCAGTAACATGTATTCAGGAACTATGGGAGAAGAGGTGTAATAACCCTTTCCCATTCTCTCAATGGCTTTGAGATGTGAGAAAGTGAAATGCTACAAGAATAAGAGTATAATATTCAGTTGAGTTCTCTCAGCTGAGAGTCTGTGAGGTAAAAAGCTACTAACTTTGCCTCATCAGAGATTTGTGGCAAAATAAACCAGAGGCCCTGTTGGTATTAGCATGGCAGGTAGGATGGAGGTTGTTTGTATTATCTTTTCCCCACCGCAGTCATGACAACCCATGGCCAATAGTTTCTAAGGCTTTGCTCTCTGGCACAACCTGTGGAAGAGCCACAGAGATTCTGCATTTACTGTCCATCTGGACCTCGCCGCCACCCCACAGTGAAACCCACATCACGGCATAGGTGGAGCACTACCAAATACCGGGGTCACTTCCGTTACATAACTGTACTTTTGTCGTTGAATTGTTGCTTTATTTCTCCTAATACAGAGTCGTGCTGCTTCCCACACCCATCTGTTTAGAACCAGATGTACAATATTCTATAGACGTCTATTTTTCCCAGCCCTTGGAAGGAGGGTCCCACGCTCATTCACACATCCTTGTTGACTCTGTAAGTATCACAGAGCTTGGTGGGTGCTGCCTTCCAAACTGAGCTCCATTAAAATCCCACGTTTAGACTCTCTGGTGAAATGTTTCTTGAGACGTGTGGATGTATTTGTTTCCTTCCAAAAATCACCTATTCTCTCTAAAAGTCACCTAATAACAATTGCAAATCTTACAGAACAGGAAGTGCCTGTAATGGTTTGAAGTGCATCTTGCTCATATTCTATCATTTACTCATATAGAGTCAACACCCTATAAGGTCAGTACTAAGATTTTTCTCATCTGTAGACGACAGGACTAGTTCAGAGTCACACAGGTAGTAGTGAGGAGTCTGGAGTCAGAGTCAGACTATCTGATTCCAGAGCCTCTGCCCTGAGCCAGGACAGCATTACTGAGTTTCGGGGGAAATCCTACCACTTTAAAATTAGCATCTTGCAAGCTCCCATGTATACATAGTCTGCTTTTATGTTGTAATCAGAGTGCTCATACAAGTATGGGTGTGGACATTGTTCACTTCGAATTATACCATAAGCATTTTTTACTATGTTTATGTAGTTTTATTTCTAGAAACAATGCATAGTATTTCTTTGAGTGACTGTTTTTAAATTGTATTTTTCAATTACAGTTTAATATTTTTTATATTAGTTTCAGGTGTACAGCATAGAGGTTAGATAGTCATACACTTTACAAAGTGCTCTCTGCACGTACTTACTATAATAGTATGGACTCTATTCCCTATGCCGTGCTTTACAGCCCTGTGACTATTCAGTAACTACCAAGGTGTACTTCTTAATCCCTTCACCTTTTTCACCCAGACCACCAACACCCCTCCCACCCAGCAGCTATCAGTCTGTTCTCGGTGTCTATGAGTCTGTTTCTACTTTGTTTGTTGTTGTTTTTTGTTTTGTTTATTTTGAGTGACTCCTTTCAGCATCTTTCCCCCACAGAGTAGGACCACAGATGGTCCTTCTAAACCTCCACTCTGTGCACTGCAGACCCAGGCTTGTCGCTGGGCACAGTTTGGCATTGAGTGAATTTATGTAATTTACTTATCTAGTCCCCTACTTGTGGAATAGTTTCTTCTATTTTTCAGTATGTATAGTTGGTACGTATTTTTCAGTGTTTTAAAATATAATCCTATTTATCTAAGGTTTTATGGCTCTTGAAATAACTTATCAAATTAATTTCTGGAGCTATACTTCAACTAATTTTCAGGATTCCCAGTGAAAGTACCAGTTTCATCCATCTTCAGCAAAATTGTATAGAATTGTTGGGGGATTTTTAAAAGTAATTTTGTGTATAAAAATCCAATTGCTTTGCTTAAATTGTATTTTTAAATATTTGTAAGAATCTTCTAATATCTTGATTTAATTGGCAAAATGCAACCTGCAAATTATATTAGAACACAGCCATGCCCTTGTTTTTAAGTATTATCTATGGCTGCTTTCAAGCTACAAAGTCAGAGCTGAGTACTCATTACAGAGACCTTAGGGCAGTGGTTCTCAACCTTCCTAATGCCGCAACCCTTTAATATAGTTCCTCATGTTGTGGTGACCCCCGATTTCATTGTTACAAATTGAACATAATTAAAGCATAGTGAGTAATCACAAAAACAATATGTAATTATATATGTGTTTTCCGATGGTCTTAGGCGACCCCTGTGAAAGGGTCGCTCGACCCCCAAAGGGGTCGCGACCCACACGTTGAGAACTGCTGTCTTAGGGCCTCAAAGCCAAAAATATTTACTACCTGGCCTTTTATAGGAAGAAGTTTGTTGATCCCTGATTTAATTAGATGTATCCATAGTTTGTGAAATGTGTCTTCAGTTTTTTGCCATTGAACATTTTAAATTTATATCCTCAAACTTTGTTATTTCATCATCTACTATAAAATTCAATATGAATCAGGTATATCTTGGATTTTATTCAACAAGCTCATCTATTATGGCATCAAAAAAACAATTGTTTTAAGATTATTTTACCAATGGTAGATTGTAAGATTTAGCAAAAAAGGAAAGGAAAGAAGGAAGGAGTGAACATGTCTTCTTTTCCTGTTATTTTAAAAGCTTGGTCTTCTTCCCCAAATCGACGCATTGGAGGATTTCTACAGCAAGCAGGATGTAGATGGACATCAGCTGCACTCCTGTGTTGAAATTGCCTCAGAACCAGGAGCTCAGGAGCTCCCTGGTGCATATGAAAGGTTTACAGTGAGCATGTCCGCCAGGCTACACAATGGAGCAGTGGGTGAGTATCCCTGAGTAGGCTCTCCTGAAGCACTGCTACTTGTAAAAATGCTTTTTGGAACATGAGTGAATCAACTTAATTTATTTTAGCATCTATTCCAAACAACCAATCTTGCCTGATGATTAGATGCACAGATCAATCTACTGATGTGTTGGAATCAGAATGTGCAGTACAGGAGCTGTATAGAAAGAGGAGCCTTGCAGTAGTAGCATTAAGATGCTAGATTGCAGGAACAATCGTCCTAAAAGTATATTTCTTTAGAAGCCTGGGATTTTAGGACTGAAATGAACTCTAAACAACTTCTTTCATCCGCAAACCGTCACTGAATAAATGAGACCATTAGGGTCTAAAAACATTACTTGCCCATTGCACTAAGTTTAGAGCAGGTTTCTCACCCTCACTAGTTTCCAAATTTTGGCCTTGTTGTGGGGAGGGGGTGAGGTCTGTCCTGTGCATTATAAGATGTTTAGCAACATCCCTGTCGTCGACGTACCTGATACCAGTAGCACCCTTACCCTGGTTGTGACATCCAAAAATGTCTGCAAACTGTGGCATATGTCCCTTGGGGGCAAAATTCCCCCCCCCCCCCCAGTTGAGAACTACTGCTATAGAGTGACAGCTGTAGTGATACCCTGGTCTTCCTAAGTTCCAGGCATTTGCTTTTTTTAAAATATGTTTTTCTTGATTTCAGAGAGAGGAAGGCAAAGGGAGAGAGGGATAGAAACATCAATGATGAGTGAGAATCATTGATTGGCTATCTCCTGCACACCCCCTACTGGGGATCAAGCCCGTAACCTAGGCATGTGCCTTGACTGGGAGTTGAACCGTGACCTCCTGGTTCATAGGTTGATGCTCAACCACTGACCCACACTGGCCAGGCCCAGGCAAATGCTTTTTCTTTCATACTGAAGGGCTACCCATAATCTCACAAGAAGTATGGAATAAGAAAATTCAAAGGTATAGTCCAGCACTAACATAAATCATCGGGAACTGAAGTAATAATAATATCAATAATAATAACTAAATTGGAGCAATTAATGACTAAAACATTTTAAGCCTTTCATTAACTTGAGTAATGTTTATTGTTGTTATATTTAAGTAATGTTTATTGAGCATTTATTAGATGCCAAACACTGTTCTAAGTACTCCATAAACATTGTTACCTTTAATCCGTATAATCCTACATTATCCCCCTTTCACAGAGAAGGGATTAAGGCCTAGAGAGGTACATGAAAGAGAGGAAAACCAAAGCCACTAGGAGCATGAGGTGCTTCTCGGTCACTTCCTTCACCTCTAACAGCCTTCTTTCGTTGCCTGCAGCCTGCCAGTGTCACCCCCAGGGCTCAGTCGGGACCGGCTGCAGCCCACTTGGAGGCCAGTGCCCGTGTAAGCCTCACGTGGCCGGGCGCCGCTGTGACAGGTGCTCACCAGGAAGCTACGGTCTGGGGCATCACGGCTGTCACTGTAGGTAACAGAAAACAGAGACGCTCTTGTTCACAACCTTGGAGTTTCGAAGGGAGGAAAATTGATGTGTGGAGTCTAAAAGGGGAGCAGAGTGGGAATTGACTACATTATTCAGGCTGTCTATGTAGATAAAATGTACTGTAATTTTTTTCTACTGTCCTTTCTATCTATCCATTCACTGGGCACTGAGTGTGCAGAGCTCTGTAAGGAAGTGTGAGTGATGAGAAAACCACGGTTCATGCTTCTGGGAGTTTGCAGTCTATGTCAAATAGAGGGTAGTCCGGGTAGGCTGTGGGACACCATGAAGGGAGTTGGCTGTGCAAACCCAGCTGTGTGATTTGGTCCGTAAGCCAGTGGCTGGAAAGGCTAAAACAATGATGAGATTGGGAAGTGGAGAAAGGGGCCAACACTGCGACCAGGATATGATGCTTCCTGATTCTGGGGTTGCAAAGATCTGAACTCATTTTATAATCTGCCCGTTAGTAAGGACTTGGATGGGGCTTCACCCACAGTAGTAAATTCAGTTATCCTACACATCAACGTATGTAGTTCTCTATTCTACAATGTAAACTATTAGTGAAATACTGTTCCCCACAGAAACCTGCCTTAGGAACCATGAAAACCACCAGGTACATCAATTCTCCTTTCAGGTAGGGAAACATCTTGTCAGTCACGATTCAGAGAGATGGCACACCTTCCTGGTCATTGCCTGTCCAGCAAACTGCCCATAAAACAGCTTGGGTCCATCACCACCTTTTTTTAAATTTTTTAAATTGATTTTAGAGAGGAAGGGAGAGGGATAGAGAGATAGAAACATCAATGATGAAAGAGAATCATTGATCGGCTGCCTCCTGCATGCCCGCTACTGGGGA
Source organism: Myotis myotis (assembly GCF_014108235.1). NCBI lineage: Eukaryota > Metazoa > Chordata > Mammalia > Chiroptera > Vespertilionidae > Myotis > Myotis myotis. The sequence continues at coordinate 11,761,866 of NW_023416315.1, forward strand.
TGGAGCTCAAAACCCAGGCATGTGCCCTGATGGGAAATGAAAACTTGACCTCCTGGTTCATAGGTCGACACTCAACCATTGAGCCATGCCAGCTGGATCATCACTGCTCTTTTTTCCCTTTTCTTTAAAAGAATGAATTGCTTGAGATACACAAAGGAATATATATTTTTTCCATGTAGCACCCTGTAAACCAAACAGGCATCACAATTTTTTATAGGAAAGATGAGCTCAAGTAATTCAACAATTTAGCAGAAAAGGGTTGAGCCTTTACTATCTTGTCCAGGACAAAGAAAAACCTGACGGTTTTGAGAGGTGTGTTCTTATATTTTTTATAGTCTTAAAGTTTGACTCCCAAGATATATGGAAGTTCAAGTCATTAAAAGCACATTACTTGGCTGGGGCTTTTTTCTGGTTCAGGGAGCACTGCCTCCCCACCCCCACCCCCACCCCCACCCCTACCCTTTTAGAAAAAATTTTTAAAAAAGCACATTACTTGTTCAGTTCCTCTGCATAAACATTTATCAGACCCAGTTGTTCACAGCTTACCGTTTGTTGGTGAATTGGTGAATTGTTATTTAACCAGCAGTCACCTGGTGCTCGCTCTATGCCAGGCTCTGCTCTGGGCACTTTAGAGACTCCCTCTCTTCACCTTGATTGGGGTGAGCTGGTAAGTTAGGGACTGCAAAACCAGGCCTGGACCTCTTTCACCAGCACACCATTGCCCCCCACCCCACCGTGTTCTCTTTGCTTTATCTAGTGTGTCACTGCCACCCTCAAGGCTCAACGAGCGCTGTGTGTGACCAAATAACCGGACAGTGCCCCTGCCAGGAAGCGGTGGCCGGCCGCAGCTGTGACGGGTGCCTGCAGGGCCATTTTGGATTTCCCAACTGCCACGCCTGCCTCTGTAATTCGTTCGCTGAGCTTTGTGATCCAGAAACAGGATCATGCTTCAATTGTGGGGGGTTTACAACTGGAAGAAACTGTGAAAGGTATGGAATTCATATGTACTTTTATTTTATTTTTTTTAAATATATTTTTATTGATTTCAGAGAGGAAGGGACAGGGAGAGAGAGATAGAAACATCAGTGATGACAGAATCATTGATCGGCTGCCTCCTACACACCCCACACTGGGGATCGAGCCTGCAACCTGGGCATGTGCCCTGATCAGGTATCGAACCATGACCTCCTGGTTCTTAGGTCAACGCTCAACCTCTGAGCCATGCTGGCTGGGCTGGACTTTTATTTTTAAAATTTTTTTTGTTCTGATCTCACAACACTCCCCAAAGGGCCACTGAGTAGAAACTAACAGTATTGAAGTGTAGAATGGTTGTTCTGGGTGGGAAGATAATGTCATTCCGTCGTCATTCAAAATCTTGTTATAAACCAGACAGTGTCTGATTAAATTAATAACAGGCATTTGCCTGGCACCTTGCTTTTTATATTCCTGAAGTAAGACATGTAAATTGAGTGCTATTATATGGAGCTTAATGACTATACCATGGGACTTTCAACAGCAAAAAGTCCTCATACAGAGCATGAAAAATGAGTTTTCGGAGCTGCACGGTCCTAATGTGTAGCAAATGCACACTGGCTAACATGTAAGCTTTTCCTGGGAACATTCTGGTGAAAATAAATTGCCTTGACAGATGCATCGATGGTTACTATGGAAATCCTTCTTCAGGACAGCCCTGCCGTCCTTGCCCATGTCCAGATGTTCCCTCGAGCAATCAGTTCTTTGCCCATTCCTGTTATCGGAATCCTTGGAACTCAGATGTAATCTGCAATTGTGCTCAAGGTTATGCAGGTAGGCAGGAGGCTTTATGATGGTTGTTTTGCTTCTATTTCACATGGCTATCTGAAAAGTAATCACATATTAATAATTTATCTATCTTGACCAAATGAATGTTGCAGGATATAAGTTAATGGTAAGAAGACACAATGTGGTAAATTGCTGCTTTATAAACAAAGAATTTGAATGATTCAAAAACCAGTGACTATTTAAAATTCATCCCACTGAGCTATAAATGTTAATGCTGTTCTGGAAAACTAACTGACCAAAAGGAGTTCAAATCAAATTAATTTATTTAAAATAAAATCATCACATGTTAAGATATATATGTGATAAAAATAAACATATGTGATATATATTACATATAACATAAGCAATTAAAAAGTAAAAAAAAAATAATAATAATAACCAATCCAATGCTTTCTTTGTATAATTCTGACCAATCAATTTGACTGGCATTTCACAGATACAAATAATTTTTCCAGAAGTCTGGAAGCACTGATTTGGGCATGGAATGGAGACTGCATAAGTTAATTCAATATTTGTATCTGTTGCTCAAAAATTTTATTTTGCATAGATTAAGCATGAGTGTAAACATGTTATGTAAACAAGGAAGAAAACTTACAAAGTCCACTTGATTTAATCACACTTAGAAATATGGTGCTCGTATTTTCTTCAGTGATAATTACCATAACGATAATAAATTACATGGATAATATTTTTATTATCCCTATGGTTACACATCTCTTGTTAATTGCCTTTTCTCTTACAGTCTCTTCTCCCTGTACATTTTGGCTTGGTTGACCATTTTTTAAAATATGTATATTTTTTATTGATTTCAGAGAGGAAGGGAGAGAGAGAGAGAGAGAGAGAGAGAAAGAGAGAGAGAGAGAAACATTAATGATGAGAATCATTGATTGGCTGCCTCCTGCACGCCCCCTACTGGGGATCGAGCCCACAACCCAGGCATGTGCCCTTGACTGGAATCAAACCCGGGACCCTTCAGTCCGCAGGCCAACGTTCTATCCACTGAGCCAAACAGCCAGGGCTTGGTTGGCCATTTTTTAAGAACTGAGCCCATGGTTGGGCTCCCAGAGCATTTCTAAATGGGATGAACCAAAATGTGGCAAGTAGACCCACAGTTTGGACACCTAAGCAAGTGCAGTTGCCTCATGGTTGGAAGGACAAAGAGTGTCAGAGAGAAGGGATGGTTTCTCCATGCAGTGCTCAGTAAGAACAGCCTCTTGGACTCATACATTGAGGAAACTGCTCTCAGCCATCTTCACTGCTAGACACATATCTCAGGCTGCTGCTGCTTCACCTCCAGGCCCGGATGGGGTGGGCCCCGGGGAGAAGAAGGGCTGACATGAACTTTGGGCCTGGGGTACACTGTTTTGACCCTGGTTCTATAAGGATCCAGGGGTCCTGTGCCCACAACTCTTAGGTTTTAAGAAAGACTAGAATCCATTCTTCATCAAAGACGTTTTAGCCCTGGATAATCATTTTGCCCTCCGAATGAATAATAAGCTAAAATGAATGTTTTGTTTTAAATTAGAACACTTTTCCTTATTCATCCTCAATGTGTTACCTCTCATTATCTCTAGAGGTGCCCAATTATTCTCTATTTATACCAATCTCCATCCCCCCTCTCCCAACACACACACACACACACACACACACACACACACACACACACACCTCTGTCACCTCATTCCCTTTTTCTCTCTCCATCTTTCAGGTAAGCAGTGTGAAGAATGCTCTGCTGGTTTCTATGGAAATCCCAGAATTTCTGGAGCACCTTGCCGGCCCTGTGCCTGCAACAACAACATTGATGTCACTGATCCAGAGGCCTGCAGCCGAGTAACAGGGGAGTGCCTTAAATGCCTGCACAACACTCAGGGGCCCAACTGCCAGCTTTGCAAACCCGGTCACTTCGGATCAGCCCTCAATCAAACCTGCAAAAGTAAGCCTGCAAGGCTCCTGGGGGGAGGGGCGGGGGGGGTGGCAGCAGAGTGGCAGCTCACGAGTGTTGTAGCAGCTCTCCCATGCCCGCTTCAGCTAGGCCAGGGGCGTCAGCACCCCCTGGGTGGTGGGCTGGGGCACTGAACTCATCAGCAGAAACGGGTGCAGCTATCATATACTCGCTGGTGTCATTAGTTTGCCTTTTCTGACTATTGCTCTAAGTGCAGTGGTTCTCAACCTTGGCTGCACATTAGAATCACCTGGGAATCTTTTTAAAATCCTGATTTCTGGGCCTCATCCTCTGAAAATTCTGTTTGTTTGTTACTAATGTTGTGACCTCACCCCATAACAAAGAAACAGAATTTCTGGAGGATGAGGCCCAGAAATCAGGATTTTAAAAAGATTCCCAGGTGACTCTAATGTGCAGCCAAGGTTGAGAACCACTGCTCTAGTGGATTTTTAGCATTATTCCTCGGAGTATGGTCCAATGTGCACTGAGCCAGAGTCTTCTAGGGGTGGGGATGAGGCATTAAAATGCAAATTCCTGAGCTGTACCTCAGACCACAGAATTGACACTCTGGGAGTGAGACCCACAAATATGCATTGTGACAAGCTCATCAAGTGACTTTAATGTATAAGTATGAGAACCATTGATGTAGACGAGGACATAGGTTTAATTCTAGGATAAAGAAAGAGGAGAAATAAACTTCTCTTTTTTAGGAGATATCAGTTGGGTGATATTTCAGTTCACCCAATTTAGTAAACCATTTGGTTTCAGATCTCTCACATAAATGGAACTTTGGTGCATGTCATAAGGGAAAAAGTGAGACTTGCAGTCTTTCTCACAGTCTACTATGTGAGCCCTTCGAACATCGTAGGCACAACCAGATGAAACTGCTGTTCTGGGGGACCAACAACAGTTGAATGGGTTCAACCTACTTAATTCTTTGATAAATTCTGTACTATTGTAAGATATTGAGCTGTTTGGAGAAATGATCCATTTCTCCATGTTTGCATGGGTTGTTGACAGCCATTGTTTTCACTGACTTTACCTCCTGTTATCTCAGGATGCTCCTGTCATCCTTCTGGCGTGAATACCTCTGAGTGTCCCCCTAATCGGGGAGCTTGCATTTGTGACCCAGACTCTGGCACATGCCCCTGTCTGCCCCACGTCACAGGGCGGACCTGTGACCATTGCGCTGATGGATACTGGAACCTCATCCCTGGCCGGGGATGCCAGCCATGTGACTGTGACCCCCAGACCTCTCATGGGAGCCACTGTGACCAGGCAAGATACTTTAAAGTTACTAAGCTCATCTTGTCTATTTCCTGCCCCTTTTCTAGAATGGGCCATTTCTTCAGGGGTGCTGTTTCCTTTTGTTGGAGAATGGTACTAGAAACCAAGGTCTGGGCACCAGATGACCATGTCTGTTTTATGGGCTCCCCTCCACTCCTCACACCCGCAACCGCCAAACGTGGAACAAACTGGTAGATCGCCACATGACGGCTTGGCTTCCTAATTCGTGAGGAACTCCTAATGTTCGTGACATCACTCTCTGACATGCTTCTTAGGCCTTTGGGGAAGCATATTTGTAGCAGCTCAACCAGGAGTGCAGTTCAGTCATGGAGATTGGGGGGAGCCTGAGCAGCTGGAAATCAGATGGCGCTGGTTTAACCCGAGAGCCCCTGACAGCAAGAAGATTTGGGGTTGTCTGACCCAAAGGGAATGCCTAGGCCCTAGGGGAAGGCTGCTCTTCACAGGGAGAAAACTTTCACTCGAGCACAGAGGACACATATGAATGTTTAGATCCTCAGCTGTTTAAACACTGTGATAAATGTCTCTCTCTCAGCCAGTAGGCGGTCCCCAGGGCATTCTTGCAGAGAGATCCGAACGTGCCGGCCAGTATTTTCATCAACAGTTTAAGACGGAGCCGGAGAAACAGGCTTATGAGATTTGTGGATATTGCAAAGTTGTAAGCTAATGTGATAAAGACAGAACAAGAGACAAGATATCCTAACAGGCTGCCTTATTGTCTGGAAACCAGATGAGATATTAAGAGGATACAAGTCAAGTTTTGCAATTGTGTTTTTAAAATTTGCATATCTGTTGGGTGGGAGTGATACCTTGGCACCAGCTCATGCGAAAAAAAACATTTGAGGATTTTCACTGTGTGCTTCAAGGGAGCCAGCTGTGTGGATGGGCTATTAAGGAGGCGATGCCCATTCAGCCTGGAGTCGGAGGGGGGGCGGGGGAGGGAACCATACCCAGGTTCAGAGCAGTCCTTGTCCCACTGTCCTCTCTACGAGCCAAACGGCTCCATGAGCACAGTTGTCATTTCTGAGTGCCACATTGTAAACCTTATATTAGCAAACTAATATGTGTCCAAAAGAAGACCACCAGGATAGTGGAGTAGAACCATGCTACCCTCTGGCAAAGGCTTGAAGGAATTAGGGGTGCTCAGCCTGAAGAAGAGCAGCAAACACAAGTTGCGAATGACTGTAGTTGGGAAGAGGGCTATAAGAGGAAAGAGGGAGGCTGCCAGTTTTGTGCAACCCATTAGGCCTCAGAACAATGGGGGCACGCTACAAGGAGCAGATTATACACCAGTGTAATAAAGCACTGCCCAACAATCAAGGGCAACCAGCAATATGACAGCCTTCATGAGCAACAGGAGCCCCTTACCTCTCTACATTTGAACAGAAGCTAGTGGTTACTCCAAAGATGGGTAGCAACGTAGTCGATGCCGTCACTTTTGTAATCATGCTGCGTATTCACGGGAAGATACTGGGAGAGGTGTTGTTTAAGCAGATTTGGTCAAGTATAACCAAGGGCCACTCTACTAGTGATTTGCTTCTATGTTTTTCTCTTGTTAATTTTGCAACCTCCTCAGTTTTCAAAAAAGCTGCTCAAGAATCCAGTGGGGATGGTACAAAAAAATTCAACCCTCTTCCCCAAACGCAATTAAATAACTATTATTAAATGATCAAATTTCAAGTGCAGAGAAAAAAAAATGTTTGTTGAGCAAAACACTGGCCCAATTGGGGGAAACTCCATCGGACATTCCATTATGGAAACATTATTTGCCAAATTAATTGATGAATGTTAGTCCAGGCCTTTAGCCTCTCTGTGTTTTGGGGAAACTCCCATAACTGTAGGGGAAAAGAATGTGGCCCGTTTCCCATTATGTGTTTTGTTTTCATTTACATCTGTGTATGTTTCCCAGTTTGGGGCCACCTGTCCTTGAACAGCTGGAAGCAGGCGGTATATTCAAGCGCCCTGAGCCAAAACACATTGACTCCTGATCCTTGGGATTGTCGGGGGTGGTGGCTGGCCGTGGGAATCATCCCTCCTCTGACTTTGCACAGCTGTATGTTCTAAATCACTGGAGGGAAAACTGTTTTGTATTAAATGCATTTTTTTTTAGATCAGAAAGCTTGTCAATTCCTCACCCATGAATGTTCTCACAGGTCACAGGCCAGTGTCCGTGTAAATTAGGCTACAGTGGGACACGCTGCAGTGAGTGCCAGGAAAATTATTATAGTGATCCACTCGGGCGATGCATTCGTAAGTATTGCTATTTCTAAAAACATGAGTATAGTCAACCGGGTCCTACCACAAGCATGCTATGAACCAACTGACATCCCAACTCCTTTATTTTCTAGAAAACTCCAAAAGTTTAATTCCAGTTTTGAAAATAATATTTTTTGTAGCCCTATAAAAAAAGATTTTCTTCTTCTGTACTAAAACTTTAGGCGTATGAAATATTAGCCTTAGATTCAAACTTGTAGCCTATCTTAACATTCCTCAAAGTCATTAAAATGGAACAGGCCTGTGAGATCATAAGTTGTAGCCAGTTTTCTGCTAGTTGGAAGCATGTTGACAAAAGCAGCTACTCTGGAGTGAATTACAGGCTGGGAGACGGCTCAGAGGAGGCCAGCAGAGGCTTCCTCAACGTGGTTCTCATGCCTCTGGGTTTATCACATAGTCACTTACTCATTGACTCTACAACACACCTAGAGTGCCTACTGAGAGCTCTAGGAAGTGAACATGGAAGACAAGGCCCTGACCTCATGGAGCTTGTGTTCTAGTGCCTCTCCTGCCCTGCCTCAGCACCCGAAGGACTTAGAGATGTGCAGCCAATAGAACTTCCTGCAGAGGTGGAAGTGGTCTACGTCTGCACTGCTCGGTGCAGGAGCCACTAGCCACGCATAGCTTTTGCGCATTTGCAACGCGGCTAGTGAGAAAAATAATGGTTTATTTTATTGACTTTGTTGAAATCTCTCAATAGCCCCATGTGGTTAGTAGCTACCATATTGGACAGGACAGATTTAATGTCTGGATTAGGTCCTAGACCAGTGATGGTGAACCTTTTGAGCTCGGCGTGTCAGCATTTTGAAAAACCCTAACTTAACTCTGGTGCTGTGTCACATATAGAAATTTTTTGATATTTGCAACCATAGTAAAACAAAGATTTATATTTTTGATATTTATTTTATATATTTAAATGTCATTTAACAAAGAAAAATCAACCAAAAAAATGAGTTCACATGTCATCTCTGACACGCGTGTCATAGGTTCGCCATCACTGTCCTAGGAGAAAGGATTTTTTGTATCTCTATTTAAAGTCAGCTTCCAAAAAAAGTCAATTCAAAGAAATAACAGATGTGATGGGCTTATCATCATGTCACCTCTACTTATATTGTAACTCTTTCCTCCTTTCCATTCTTTCATAAATGTGCTTTTGCGACAAAAAAAAAAAAAAAAGACCTGCATTTTCTTGTCCCACTCAAATATATATTCTGACTGGTTTTCTCCAGTACCACGCAATTTAAGTGGAATTACTACTTTAAAAACCAGGGAGAAATTTTGGTTCTTGGAAAATCTGTCTTCCAGAGTGCCTTTCCTTGTGTCCCTTTAATATTTCAATAATCTCATTTTATAAAAATGCTTTCATCTCTTATAGAGGAAACGTTGCAAGTGGTCAACTAAAGCCACTGACCCCACTAAAGCTCCTGGAGAATAACGGTTAGCGAGGGAGAACCTTGGCTTCCAGCTGGGGAGGTGACTTAGTGCCACCCCCAGGCCTCTGGACCAAAGCAAACCTGCCAGACAGATGTCTAATTGAGGGGCCTAATACGTTCATCAGTTTTTATCCATAATTGGCATTCCTTTATTCAACCTGGCAAACGCATTTTTAAATCGCTTGTTCCTTGCAGTTAGTCCAATTACATAGGCTAGTGATTCCCTGGCCTTTTGGAAATTGAAGTAACTTCAGTAGCTCTCTCATCCTCCATCCTTAGGCTTAATAAAAAGAAATCTAGTTAACCAAAGTGCATGTAGCATAGGGTGTGTGTTTTTTTAATTAAGACAAATTAAATTTATTTTTCTTCCTTTTTAAAAAATACATTTTTTATTGATTTCAGAGAGGGATATATATATAAATGAGGAGAGAGAATCATTAATAGGCTGCCTCCTGCATGCCCCACACTGGGGATCGAACCCACAATCCAGGCATGTGCCTAGACATGTGCCCTGATGGGGAATCGAACCGTGACCTCCTGGTTCATAGGTCAGCATTCAACCACTGAGCCATGTTGGCTGGTCTAATTTTCTCCCTTTTTTAAAAAAACCATTTTTAGAGAAATTTTAGGTTCACAGCAAAATTGAAAGGAAGGTACAGAGATTTCCCATATACTTTCTGCCCCCACAGATGCACAGCCTACCCCACAGTCAACATCCCCAAGAGAGTGGGTATTATAATTCATGAACCTACATTGAACATTATAATCACCACAGTCCATAATTTGCATATGCCCACTCTTGGCATTGTCCATTCTGTGCATTTAGACAAATGTATAATGGCATGTATCCATCACTACAGTGTCATGCAGAGTATTTTCACTATCCTAAAATTCCCCCGTGCTCTGCCTATTCTGCCTACCCCCATCCCTAGCAACCATAAATCTTTTTATTGTCTCAATAGTTTTGCCTTTTCTAGAATGTCCTACAGTTGGAATCTTACAGTAATTAGTCTTTTCAAATTGGCTTATTTCACTTAGCATTTAAGTTTCCTCCACATCTTTTCATGACTTGAAGCTCTTTAGTGTTTAACACTGAATAGTATTTTTATTGTGTAATTGTACCACAGTTTATTTATCCGTTCACCTACTGAAGGACATCTTGGTTACCTTCAAGTTTTGGCAATTGTGAATAAAGTTGCTATAAGCATTTGTGTACAGATTTCTGTGTGGACATAAGTTTTCAGCCCCTTTGAGTAAATACTAAGGAGTGATCCTCCACCCTTTTTTTGAGAATGGGAAGTTCTCCTTATGAAATGGAAGACAGCATAAGTCAGCACACCCAGACTGGATTACACTGAGAAAAGGTGTGGTTATGGGAATTCTTAGAGTCTTTGACATGCCTGAGTCACCCTTGTGGACACGAGCAGTAGTCACTAGTACGCTGTCAACCATTAGACCCATGTCCCTCATTGAAATAGGTAAAGAACTCACACACACTCACACTCACAGTAAAAAAAAAAAAAAAAACAACACCTAATTTTCCTATATAATAAAAGCCCAGCAACCGAAACGGCAGAATGATCGGAGATCAGAACTACCAGCCCCTTGCCCAGGCTGGCCCCACCCCCCAGTGGGGACACCCTCCCTGATTGGGGGTATGGCCAGCCTGCAACCTGTCCATGGCCCCTCACCCAGGCTGGCCCCGCCCCCCAGCGGGGACCCCCCAGCCCGATCCGGGGGCCCCATCAGGGCAGGCCAGCCAGCCAGCCTCCACTTGTGCACCAGGCCTCTACCCTATGTAATAAAAGGGTAATATATAAATTGACCCTAACAGTGGAAGGACCAGAATGACCGCTGGACCAGTCACTATGAGGTGCACTGACCACCTCTCAGTCCCTTTCCCTGGCCGTCAGGCTCCGATCGCCTGATGGCGAATGGGGAACCGGGGTTGGGTGGCAGGGAATGTGGGTGGTGTCAGGCCAAGGCCCCCACCCCGCCGGTCACCCCACACACAGAGGGCGACCTGTGGTGGGGGCAGGGTCGGAGAGCGGGTGGTAACAGCTGACCTTTTGGTCCCTTCCCTGGCCGTCAGGCACCAATCATCCAATGGTGAATGGGGAACCAGGGGTGTGTGGCGGTGGGGGAGGGGGAGGGGGGAGGGGGGGGGCCGGCTGCAGGCAGCCAGGGAAGATGGCCCTGATTGCAGGCCAGGCCTAGGGACCATACCCATGCATGGATTTCATGCACCAGGCCTCTAGTTTCTATATAAAAACCATAAACTGATTCATTGGTGGAATGAAAAGAAGAATGCTGTATTTTAATGACCATTGCACGGATCTCTGAAATTTTAAATGTTCACCCTAGAAACGGGAGTTGGGGAGATTCTCAAGGTCTTTATTCTTGAGCTAGTTATAAGCAAAAGACCAGGTGATGACATCTCTGCTCCTTCTCTCTCTCTTTAGCATGTGACTGCAACAGGGAAGGTACCCAGAAGCCCATCTGTGACCGGGACACTGGCATGTGTCACTGCCGGGAAGGTGTCAGCGGCCAACGGTGTGATCACTGCGCACGGGGTCATGGCCAGGAATTCCCTGCTTGTCTTCGGTGTCACTCATGCTTTGATCAATGGGACCACGCCATTTCTTTCCTCTCCAGCGCAGTGCAAGGGTTAATTAGGCTGGCTGCTAACATGCAAGATAAAAGAGAGACCCTGCCTGTCTGTGGGGCTGACTTCAAAGGCCTTGGAGAGAACATGTCTGAAATAGAAAGGATTTTAAAACATCCTGTTTTCTCATCTGGGGAATTCTTAAAAGTCAAGGATTATCATGACTCTGTTCGGTAAGATTTGTGCTCAAGCAATAGATAGTGAAGTTCCTGATTTATCTTAACTTCTACTTTAACAGCCTTCGGTTTAAAAATGTACTTAAATGTGTGTTGACACTAGAGAAATAGGATAGTAAATCCACTTAATAGACTGGTGATTATGTTTATCTGTCTCTTTTTTAAAAATAATTTTTATTTTTAAATTACAGTTGGCATATAATATTAATTTAGTTTCAGGTGTATAACACAGTGATTAGACACTCATATAACTTATTAAGTGATCTAGTACCCATTTGACACCATACATAGTAATTACAATATTATTGACTATCTTATCTATACTGTACTTTACATCCTCATGATTCTATAACTACCAATTTGTACTTCTTAATCTCTTCACCTTTTTCACACATACCCCAACTCTATTCTACGTGGCAACCATCAAAATGTCCTCTGTATACTAGTAAGTCTGTTTCTGATCTGCATGTTTATTTATTTTGTTTTTCAGATTCCACATATAAGTGAAATCAAATGATATTTTTCTTTCTCCATATCATGTATTTCACTCAGCACAACACCCTTTAGGTTCATCCATGTTGTTGCAGGTGGCAAAATTTCATTTTTTTATGGCTGAGACATATTTCATTGTATATATGTACCACTTCTTCTTTATCCATTCATCTAATGGATACTTAGGTTGCTTCCATGTATTGGCTATTGTAAATAATGCTGCAATGAACATATGAATGCATATGTCTTTTCAATTTAGTGTTTTTGATTTCTTCAGATAAATAACCAGAAGTGGAATTGCTGGGTCATTGGCTGTCTCTTGTTATAGCCTTGTTTTAAAGTCTATTTTGTCTGGTATAAATATTGCTACCCCAACTTTTTTTCATTTTCATTTTCATTCAATATCCTTTTCCATCCCTTTTTTTTCAGTCTGTGTTTGTATTTCAATCTAAAGTGAGTCTCTTGTAGACAACATATGTAAGGGTCTTATTTTGTTATCCATTCAGCCATGGTATATCTTTTGATTGGAACATTTAATCCATTTACACTTAAAGTAGTTATTGTCATTTTATTATTCATATTTTTTATCTTTTCTTTTTCTTCTTCTTAAAGAAGACCCTTTATTATTTTTCACCAGAGACCTGGTGCATGAATTTGTGCATGGGTGGGGTCCAGCCAGCCCGCCCTGATCGGGGCCAATCGGGCCAGGCTGGCTAGGGGGAGGGGCCCTGGGTAGTTGAACTCCTGGTCGAGGGGACAATTTGCATATTACCCTTTTATTCTGTAGGACTAGAGGCCCAATGCACGAAATTCATGCAAGAGTAGGCCTTCGCAGCCATGGCTGCAGCCCTGGCTTCATCCCAGAAGGACATCAGGAAGGACGTCCGGTCTGATTAGCATATTACGCTTTTATTATTATAGATAATACTGTTTGGTGGTGATTAATTCCTTTAGCTTTCTTTTTGTCTTGGAAGCTCTTTTTATGTCCTTCAATTCTAAATTATAGCTTTGCTGGGTAAAGTAATCTTGGTTGGAGGTCCTTACTTTTCATTACTTCAAGTATTTCATGCCAGTCCCTTTTCGCCTCCAAAATTTCTGTTGAAATATCAGCTCACGGTCATATGGGAGCTCTCTTGCAGGTAACGGACCGCTTTTCTCTTGTTGATTTGTCTTTAACCTTTTGCATTTTAATTATGATGTGTCTTGGTGTGGGCCTCTTTGGGTTCATCTTAGTTTGCAGCATCAGAGAAGAAGGTGATGGCAAATGCAAACACACAAGGTACACTCACCAACAAGGAACCTCCTTGTCACCTGTGATCATTAAAAGTTAAGACCATGTACAGAAGTAGCACTAAAAGGAACCCTGCTAGAAGCAGATTTATTCTAAATGAAGAACTGATCTTTCCCCTAGGCTGGGCAGAGGTTGTATGTTGAGAGCTGAATGTAGATTGGCTCTCTTAGACTGATTTAAATGAGCCATGTCTGAATACATGTTTTTGAAAACCCAAAGCAAAGGGAGACAGAGAGATGATAAACAGTTGATACTGAAAGATTCAAAAACCTTTTTATTCTAGACCTTGGGTGCTGATCATTTTTTAAGTGAATGATGAAGTATTCCAGTTAACAAGAAAGAGATAAGTCATAAACTGAATTAGAAATTGCCAAATGAAAAATAGGGGGTGAGGAAATACATTCTAATTTTGAGGTAATTGCCCTAATAATGAGGGCAATCTATCAAATGTCATACAAGCTTCACTATGTTTACTCTCATTTTCCCCTGTAGGAAACAAATCATGCAGCTAGGTGAGCAACTGAAAACAGTATATGAATTTCAAGATGTGGAGGAAACAATATTGAAAATGAGGAATGAATCAGACCTCTTACTTGAAAATCTCCAGGAAGAAATTGATTTGTACTCCAGTGCCCGTAATGCAAGCATCATGGGTAAGAGAGAAAATGCACTTCAACTGTCTGTTTCTAGACAAATGTTTATAAAATCCATAGTACATCCCATTAGTGAGTCACCCTGTGCTTACTGCCATAGCACCCCAGCACTTCAGAACATGAAAACACACCCATTAAAGACATTATTTGTATATGAATATTTCAACTTTTTAAACATTGCAGAGCCTAGATAGTATTTGCTCAACATAACGAATGTTTGATACTAAACAAATACCAAAGAAACCTTCTAGAGCCAAACCATGCAAGTGGTCTTGTGAAATCAGCAACTTAGAAATGCTAACATGCATAAGGAAATAAGAAAGATATGTTTCTACAGTATGTCATCCTGAGTATAAGCCACTCCACGTCCAGCAACCAAAAATGCAAAGGAATATGAAGCAAAAAGGACTTTCTCGTAAGGACTTTGCAGGGGTGTGGAGTCATGTAACATACTAGAAGCCCACAATTCACATGGCATAGTTCTCAAAAATGAATGGGCGCTGTGTCGAAGCCAAGATCAACTTGGAGGAGAAATGGAACTCTGAAGCAAACCTTGGATTAGCTCTTCTCCTGATCTCTGATGAGATCTCTGTTATACTTGGAAATGGACAACTTGATACTACCAGGGAGGCAGCACTGAACTTGTTCACACCTAACCCATCTAATTGGGAGGTGAAGCGAAAATATGCATGAAACTCACCTCAAAGGCCATAACACTGTCTGCTTTTCTCTGCCCTAAGTGTATGCTCCTGTTTTTCATCGGATCTTGACTTTAAAGAGAAAAAATACATGACAATTATGACCCTAAAGGAAGACTTAATTTAGTGAAATAACCATCGATGATACTCAATAAATCCTATGTCAAGAATAAGGAATTTGCTCTGATTCCTAACCTGGAAGAAGGTGCCCACTGAAACAAGCCAGGTCGAAGAATGGAAAACTGCCCTCAGGCGAAGCCTCTCAAACTTGCAGTCCAATAGCAGTTCCTGAGGTTTTTCTCAATGTCTGACACTGTGCTGGGGAGATGAATACTCAAAGTCCTTGTCCTTAAGTTATTCCAATCTAGTGGGAAGACAGGCATATAAACAATTGCAAATAAAAGGACTAAATTAGGGCATCTTCAATTGCTTCCAGGACAGAACAGTGAAAATGAAATTCCTTCTGAGTTTATTGGAAAAGGCTTCAGGGAGTAGGTGACAATTGAATTGGGCTTCACAGACTGAAGATAAATTTGCCAGAAAAAGGAAGAAAATCATTCCAAATAATAGGAACATGGTTTTGTTTTATGTTAAAAGAAAATCACGTATGTTAAGAATATGTTAGTGTAACAACCAGGAAGGTTTAAAAGATAAGGTATGGTTGGTGCCTGGATTCTGGTTATGTAGGGTGCAAAGAGTAGGACCGTGGGCCTCTGTTTCCTAAAATATGGAGTTATAGATATAGCCCTAATTTACCATCATTTACATTTAAAAATACCATATTATTTTTATGGATTTGCATTTTAATAACAATATGGAAAATATAGAGAAGTGCTTAAGGACATTGGCTCCATAGTCGAACCACCTGGCTTCAAATCCTGGCTTTGCCTCTTACTAGCAGTGAGACCTCAGGCAAATAGATTACTTCATCAGAGCCTCATTCCTCACTTAGAAGGCGAGGGTGGTCACAGTAATAAATGCCTCACCGTGCTTTGAGAAGGTTAAGGAAGAGCATGGATAGGAAGTGCAGGCCTATAGAAAGCACTCTACAAATGCGAGCTATTGTTGTCAGACTCAACATCAGAGGTGAGCAAAAGACAGCCTGCCAGCAAACCCTACCCACAGCCTGTCTTTGTGAATAAATTTTCATTAGAAGACAACCTCCCCTATTTATTTACTATTGTCTGCTGCTGCTTTCACACAACAATGGCAGGGTTGAGTCATTGTGACAGAAGCACTATGGCCGGGAAACCTACTAATACACTTATCCCCTGACTCTTTGCAGAACAAGTTTGTCCACTCCCACTCTATTTAATTAGGTGAATTTAGTTGGATTATCTCATTAGGGTTCATAGTTAATGCATAATTAATACATCTGTGGAACACTTCACAAAGTATTTTCATAACTCACTCAATCCTCACAAATTACTATCACCAATGTACAGATAAGGAAACTCAATCTAAGAGATTAAACAATTTGATCAAGGACCTAGCCAGACAGTAAAAGGTGAACCAACACTCAAACCCATGTCTGCAGATTTGAATCTTAATGTTCTACATCTATCATATCTATCTATATGTATATATATAAAATACTACATCTAATCCTTCCTCATAGAAGTGTACATTCAAGGAAGAGAATGTTGACTTTTTGTACTGTCATTAAGACAAAGATAGTGGCCAAATTGTGAAATAAGTATCTTAATAGTCAATGTATAATTTCATTTGTTTTCAAAAAATTTATCTTACTTCGATTTATGTTGATGTAGATTTCTCAGAGAACATCAAGAAGTATTATCACAGATCATCATCTGCTGAAAAAAGAATTAGTGAAACTACTTCCATCACAAATAACTCTGAGAAAACCAGGATTGACTTACTTACCATCTTAGATACATTAACCTCAAAAGAAAACTTGTCATTGGAAAAATTAAAACAGATTAAGATACCAGATATCCAAATACTGAAGGAGAAGGTAAATATTCATACAGTGAGTAAAAATGTTTGTGGTTTCTACTTGGTCTCTTCAATTATATTTTCCTGTCTTGCATCTTATTTATTTTTTATTTATTTTATAAAGTATAAATATGTATTACATATATAAATGCTCTGTTAACAATGTATAAATAATATAAATATATTTATTCTTTAAGTCAAAGTTTAAGAACAATCAAAGAGTAAAAATTGTGCCTTCAGTTTATTATTTTACATTATTTACTATTTCCCAAAAGGTACAGATTTCTCCTCCTGCCTCATTATAAGTAAAAGGTAATTTTTATTTATTTAAAGGAAATTAACAGGGAAATGCTAGACATTTGACAATTTTCCCCAAAAACTGTAAGTATAAAAGTGGCACGGATTGGCACAATGCTGATAACAAATAATTTAGATACTGAATCAGTTCCCTAGGAAACATGTAATGGGTCACTTCTGTACACTAAGCATGAACAGCTATTGAAGAAACACGTACGAGCAGAGCAGTGCCTTGCCTCCATGAACCTGGATGGCATTCAAAATAAATCTGTCCGCGGCTGGCTTTCTCACAGAAGTCATTTCTCCGTCAGGTGTGTGGAGAACGAGGGGACACGCCCTGTGTGCTCTCGTCATGTGGTGGCCCAAGCTGTCATGACCCCCTGACCCTCTCGAGGAACGCCCTTCAGAAAGCTCAGGAAGCAGAGTCCATGATTAAGAATCTGAGCAGCCAGGCTCCAGGTCTGAAAAATCAGGTAAATGATGTCTTCAGTTGCTTTATTTGTAAAGCTGTAGCAATAAAGAAAGGGCACTATTTGGAATTTTAAAAACTGCCATTTAGCTTTTAAGCAGATGGATGATTCTAGATATTAGGTATTTTTATGCCTGGAAATACAGGGTAAAACTATAGATGTCTATATAAATGTAGATTTAGAAGTAGATGTGAATATTGACATATTTTCTATTTCTATAATATTTCTATTACTATGTGTTTGTAGGACATAGACTTGTGTAGATATATTTCTTTTATAGCAAACACGACATAGAAATATGAAGACTCCTAGCTTTGAAGCTCTGAAAACTATAGATCTCCCAAAGTATAGAATAATTTTTTATCAATTCAAGGGTATATATGAAATTCTACCAAATATATACAGTTTAATGTTAGAATTTAAGTTAATGTTAGGAAATATTTTAACAGGAATATACCCTTATGCCTTGAATTCCTTCTCTAATAATTTTAAAATATTTCATTTTCTGGTCACATTGATGAGTATACTTTTTAATTACCTCGTTTTCTTTAGCGTTTTGTGAATACATTATATTCTTTTTAAAAGGTGAACACAATTTCAGGTATTCTGTGAATAATGCATTGTATTCATCTTGGGAACAAGATGATGAAGTGCCCCCTAGCTTTGCTCCTTTTTTGACAATCTACGTAGAGCCTTTGATGAAAAAAAAAGTTCTTAAAGCACTGAGGTGTTTTAACCAATGTAAGTTAAATATGATATCAGTCAGCATTCTTGTTTGCAAGTAACAGAAACCAATTCCTAAACAAAAAGGAAATGTACGCAGAGACATCTCAAATGGAGAGGAGGATAGAGGGTCAAGCTTGGGAAAGGGTTGAGAACCACCGATGATACATGTGTGAGCACCTACACACCAGTACGTGTGCATACACACACACACACACACACACACACACACACACACACACACACACGAGCAACAGTTTCCTCCAGGAGCTCACCTCCATGATTCTGAGGCCCACCTGGTCCTGTGTCCTTGCTCCACACGCCCCAGAACCCAAGGATGGAGCGAGCCTCTGAGAAGCCAAGCTGGAGAAAATCCCTTGCACATAGGAAATGTTGAGACATTTTATTTGCATAGTCATAATTCTGTATTGCTACATAGTTTTTCACTTACGTTAGTCTTCATTACTCTAATAAATATTCATGAGGACTACTCTGTGCCAGACATTTATCTAGATGTTGGAAATACAGCAGTGAACATCACAAATGCAAATCCTGATCTTGCATCCTGGTGTTTAAAACAATCCTTAATTGTTTAATAGAATTTTAAATTATTATATTGACCCTTCTTTAAAAAAAAAACAAACAGAAACTGCACACAATTTAAACAAGCCCCATTAAACTATACTTTTAAAAGACAGCCCCTGAGGTAGGTGTTAGCAGAATCTGGCTTAATCAGCACATTAGAGAACTGGAACAGGGTGGGGGTTGTCACGCTGATAAAATGGTGAGCTATTTTCCCCTTGCTTAGAAGGGGAAGCGTGCCAGAGAGATTGTGAGAGAATTCTCAGGAGTCAATTGTGACAGAGGATGGATTGCAGAGAGATGTTTTAAGAGTGAAGTAATTTAGCAATCTCTTTCTTTCTGAATATGGCATCGACTAATCTCCGCTGAGATTTCGTCTGTATAATTTGGCACTTTTCTATCCGGAGTATTTATTTCTGTAATTCTTACTTTACTGTTATACATTCTTACTTGCCACTACCCACTTTTTTATATTGAGATATAATTGGCGTAATATTGTACTCGCTTTAGATGTACAACGTAATGACTTGATATTACTAAATGATTCGCACAATAAATTTAGTTAGCATCACCACGCAGTTACATTTTTTCCTTGTGAGAACTTTTTGAGATCTACTCTCTTAGCAATTGCTATCTACTTTAAAGTTTAAAAAATTCTAGAGAATCAAGGAACAACTCAAAAAATTCAGATACGTATTTTTAATCAGGTAAATATTTTTTGTTCCATCATTTGCCAAGGATATAATTGAATCCTTTTTCACAAAATATGTATGGCTCAATTAAGCTGGCTTCATTGTGGGGCAATAATGGGAGGACCCCCCCGCCCCAATCTGTTTGGTCCTAATTAGCCCAACTTCTGTCACAACCTATTCAACACAGCTCAGCTGGTGGGTGATATTGTCCTTTGGCTTCATGTTTTTACTTTTCCTCAAATTTGCTGGAGTCCCAAGAAAAAGCCCATGACCTTTCTCAAATCACACATTTAAGGATTTACATTTCTAGGCTGCAAGCCTTTTAGTCCTATCGTTCCTCTGTCAAATGTGCAAAGTGTTTGGGATTTATCTTTGCGGCCTGCATTGAGTTCAAACTCATTTCTTAATACAGGGGATGCATTCTTTTAAGCTTTCAAAGAAAAGTGCATTATTTGAATTTGAGGAAGGCTTAGAAAAATAACTATTTTAACTTACATAAAAGAAAACACTCTCTCAACTTATGAGACATAATGGCCCCTTGAAGTAAGTAGTCCTAAGTAATTTCTATGAAATTTGTTGATATTATGGAATGCTAAAGTCTCATTAAAGTAAAACTTGTGTCAGGAAAAGTCATTAGTATTAGGTCAATATTGTTTTCAAATGATGATTTTGAATACTAATAACGTTGTAGGAGATAAATTTACATTATTAAGAAAACACGTAATGAAAACAATATCTTTTTAAGAGTCTTTTCAAATGTTTTAAAGTTGTTTAATTATCTACACTTCTTTTTCATTTTTGGTGACAGTTTTATTTGGTCCAGCTAAGCAATTAAACAGCACAGAATGTACCTAATCATTGTGTGTTTTTCTTATTCCAGATAAAAAATATAAGTAAACTGGCAGAAGTCTCCAAAAACAATTCCTTACAGTTACATGAGAAACTGTGGAATATGAAAAACCAAAGTGAATCTGAAGAAGAAAACATGAATCTTTTAATCAAAAAACTGAAAAAGTTTCTGTTAGGTAATTTTTTTTAAATATTAGGACTAGTTTTTGTTTTTTTAATGTATACTCAAACATCACAACCAATTTTAAATGACATTAATTGGGAATGACATGCCTAAATCAGGAACATAATACACCCTTTGATTTAAAATTTCTTAATGAAAATAATCCCAAAATATTAACTCAGTACCAAAAAAATTGACTCTCTTTTTGAGATTAATTAGTACTAAATACTAGAATTTATTAAAAAAAAAAAATTTCCAAAAATAAACTTAATGTTTAAAGTTATTTTACTTTCTTTTAAAAAGGAAAGTCCAACATAAAGTTTATATCAGATTCCCTGATGTTAGGATTTTATCATCTTCTCTGCTACCAGTGTACATAAGATCAAGGTATGATAAATTTTGGTTAGTATCAAATATCATAGTTAGGTAGCATCTAAAAATATTGGTTATTAACTATTATTGTCTATTTCCCAAGTCTCTTATTGGCTCTCTATGATTGGCCCAAAGGAACTATTTAATTCATTATTGTTATGAATTATTATTATTATAGTTATTATTGGTTAAAGATAAAAATTTTAAAATACAGCTGGATGCCTGGTTTGTAGACTCCATCCCCAGTGAGGGGTGTACAAGAGGCAGTTTATCAATGATTCTCTCTCATCATTGATGTTTCTACCTCTTTCTCCCGCTCCCTTCCTCTCTGAAATTAATTTTAAAAAAGAAGTTATGCCAAAACCGGTTTGGCTCAGTGGATAGAGCGTCGGCCTGCGGACTGAGGGGTCCCGGGTTCGATTCCGGTCAAGGGCGTGTACCTGGGTTGCGGGCACGTCTCCCGTGGGAGATGTGCAGGAGGCAGCTGATTGATGTTTCTCTCTCATCGATGTTTCTGACTCTCTGTCTCTTTCCCTTCCTCTCTGTAAAAAATCAATGAAATATATATTTAAAAAAAAAAAAGAAGTTATATACTTATATGCATAGCCATGGGCAATAGGACAGTGAAGACCTGGGGAGGGGGGCACTTGGGGAGAGGCTGGGAGGAAGGAGGGAAATGGGGGAAATGGGAGACATCTGTAATACTATCAACAATACAAAATATATCTACACTAATAAAAGAGAAAAATGGTAATTGGCGTACGACGCTACCCTTTTCATTGGCTAATCAGGGCTATATGCAAATTAACTGCCAACTAAGATTGGCAGTTAACTGCCAACAAGATGGCGGTTAATTTGCATATGTAGGCACAATGCAGGGAGGCGAAAGGGAAAGCAGGAAGAAGCCCCCTGCCACTGACAGTGATCGGAAACCCAGGGGGGAGCTAAGAGCTGGGGCCGCCTTTGCCCTGCCCCCCAGCCATGATCGGAGAATCAGGTGCCTTTTCCGCCCTGGCCAGTGATAGCAGGAAGTAGGGGTGGAGCCAGCGATGGGAGCTGGGCACGGTCGAAGCTGGCAGTCCCAGGAGCTAGGGGTCCCTTGCCTGGGCCTAAAGCAGAGCCCACGATCACGGGGCCGCTGCAGTTGCGGGTCCCCGCTGCCTGGGCCGGACACCTCGGCCAGAGGCGTTAGTCCTGGGCAGGGGCGGAGCCTGCAACCGCGGGGAGCTGGGGGTCCCCTGCCCAGGCCTGACACCTCTGCCGGAGGCCTCAGGCCTGGTCAAGGGGCCGATCCGGTGATTGGTGATCGGAGGGTGATGAGGCATCAGGCCTCGGCCAGAGGCATCAGGCCTGGGTGGGGGGGCGGAGCCGGGGATTGGGGGGATATGATGGTCCCCTTGCCCAGGCCTGAAGCCTGGGTCAGAGACGTCAGGCTTGGGCGGGGGGTGGAGTAAGCGATCAGAGGGAGATGGGGGTCCCCTGCCCAGGCATGATTCCTGGGCCAGAGGCCTCAGGCCTGGGCAGGGGCCAGAGCCAGTGACCGGGGGGAGATGGGGGTCCCCTGTCCAAGCCTGACACCTCTGGCGGAGGCGTCAGGCCTGGGCAAGGGGCCGATCAGGCGATCGGAGGGTGATGGGGGTCTACGCCTCTGGCCGAGGCATCAGGCCTGGGCAAGGGGCAGAGCCAGCAATCGGAGGGGTCTGGGGGTCCCCTGCCCAGGCCTGATGCCTGGGCCAGAGGCATCAGGCCTGGGCTGGGGACAGAACCAGTGATGGGGGGAAATGAGGGTCCCCTGCCCAGGCCTGACGCCTCTGTCAGAGGCGTCAGGCCTGGGCAAGGGGCCGATCCTGTGATTGGAGGGTGATGGGGGTCAACGCCTGAGGGCTCCCAGTATGTGAGAGGGGGCAGGCTGGGCTGAGGGACGCTCCCCCCCCCACACACACACCCAGTGCATGAATTTCGTGCACCAGGCCCCTAGTTAAAAAATAATAAAGAAAAGGAAAGAAAAAATTTTAAATGGGTTAGTAAAGCAGTCCAAGAAAATTATTTTAAAAAAATACAGCTGGAAATTGATATGGAACCTCATTCTCAAATGATGCAGTTTGGGCACAACACTGTGGAATTAATTTCAAGAGGCTTTGTGTTTCATAGTTCCCTTCCAAATTCAATAATTTAACACTCTACACATGAATTAATTGACAGTTGGGATATCTGTTACAATCTGGGCAATCACTTTATGAATCTGTTTAATATTTATAAAAAAACCCTATGGCCAACCAAGTATATTTTCCAACCTCATGTTTCTAGAAATTATATTAGCAGCTTCTAATCCTGATTTTCAAGATAAGGAAAAATTAGGCAGTAAAAAGAATTAATAAAAATGATCAAAATAATCAGTAAAAATGAATGGGGGTGGAATTAGTCTACTGGACATTTTGTTTGTTCAAAAGCAAATTTTCAATGAGTTAAGAACTCAACTGAGATGGAGGAACACGTTAGCTCTCTCTACAGACACCCGTTTATTTAGCACAAATCGAAACCACCAGACCAATTGTGTGAAAATGGTGGCATACGGTCCCAAGCCCCAGCAATGGTTCAGAAAGTAGGTTCTTGCTTTTCACTTAGTTCACTGGGTCATAGAGCTTATTCCTATATTAGTCCTATTTCTTATTGCTGCTGAAAAAAATACATTAACCTGAAAAATTGAAAAAACTGTTTCCAGATTGTTACAACAAATATTAGACTAGACAAAGAGAAAAATCCTATTCTATAAAAGAAAATTCTCTTTTCTGAGTCACAGGAAGCGGTGCCTTTCGCCCACCTGTTACTTCTCTTTTCCTTGCTAGAAAGCCCAAATAAAATTATTAGACTGTGTGGTGGCCCACTATTCAGTTCTTCTTTGACCATTTTATTTTCCTTGTGATCTGAATTCCTTCTGAACTAAGCTATGTGTCGTTTCTCCTAAAAGTCCCATCTAAAAATTTGAGCTTATGATCTCATAATAAATATCAATAAATGTTTGATGACTGAAATTGTGGTTAAATTAAAACACTCTTTATTATAACATTTTCACGATGAGAATTACCATTTTTAAAGAGCCAACTCCCTGATTCCATTTAAAATATGGTTTTAGTTTATTCATAAACATGCTTATCACATTTTTTTTCCAGAAACATTACAGGGAGTAAAATATTTCTTTTATATTAAACAAAATAGCTAAAGCAAAAGTGATTGCAAAAAGGATATATACTCCTGTCACGTCATTCAAATACGAAAATCCCCTATGGCTCCCACTGCTTCCCGAACGAAGTCCAAGTTACTTCAGGGACTTCTGCGGTCTGCTCCCCATCTCTGACTTCCATTCCTCCAATTTTATTTATTTATTTTTTAAATATATTTTATTGATTTTTTTACAGAGAGGAAGGGAGAGAGAGAGAGAGTTAGAAACATTGATGAGAGAGAAACATCGATCAGCTGCCTCCTGCACACCCCCTACTGGGGATGTGCCCGCAACCAAGGTACATGCCCTTGACCGGAATCGAACCTGGGGCCTTTCAGTCTGCAGGCCGACGCTCTATCCACTGAGCTAAACTGGTTAGGGCCCATTCCTCCAATTTTAGACACCCCACTCTCCCCCGCTACGCCACCCCCACCCCCCAGCTCCAAGAAGGAGCTGTGAACCTGTTTCTTTTATTCTGTGGTTCCCTCAGCTTGGAATGCCCTTTACCCCTCCCCTCACCCTGCGTCTTCACAACCCTCATCTCTGCTGTCCTCCAAAGCCAGGTTTAAAGGTCTTTTTGAAATTCTTCCTGAAGTATTTGCTCCTCCTTCTGGATCCCACATCATTTTGTCTTATATTCTTCTCTTCTGTTCTGTATGATGAGTATTTATATAGGATGACTTCTGTTTCCCCACCTGATGCGAAACCCCTTGAGCAGCGGTTCTCAACCTGTGGGTCTTCGAACCCTTTGGGGACGAATGACCCTTTCACAGGGGTCGCCTAAATACATCCTGCATATCAGATATTTACATTATGATTCAGAACAGTAGCAAAACTACAGTTATGAAGTAGCAACTAAAATAATTTTATGGTTGGGGTCACCACAACACGAGGAACTGTATTAAAGGGTCGCGGCATTCGGAAGGTTGAGAACCACTGGCCTTAAGGATCAGATCTGTTTCTAATTCATCTCTAACTACCCCTGTTGTGCCTCACTGAGGAGCCGGACAGTGACAAAGAGTTATCACTCCACACACTAACAGTCCACCTTCCACTTCAGTTCCCAAAGAGGGCAATTTTATTTTCCTGAAGAGCAAAGCATAGGTGTTCTTAAATGTTTCCTTATTATATGTTATTCACATGGTACTTTCTATATTGTCACAGTCCCTTCTCAAGACAGGCCTTTAAGGAGTAGCATCAGTTATAATTACCCAGTTATACAAATGAGCAAAAATTCTGAGCCTTCTTAATGTCATGAAGGATTAGAATCAAGTTTTATGGGGTCCAAACGCAAGGCTTCTCCATTCTCATTCATTGTGTTTGAATCGTGATGACAGGTATCTAAGCACTTTAACTGCTTTTGTTTTCGTGCTCATAGTAACCTATTTTTTGGGAGGACATTTTGTAGAACATAGGCAATGTCCCAAATTGGTAGTTTTTTACTTTTCCAACAGCATTAGTGTAGCATGTATACAGCCCTACAGTAGCAGCGTTTCTTTCAGGGCAAAGGGAAAATGAAGCATGAGGAAGAACCTATGGGACATAGACAGTCTAATCCCTGAGTTTTGGGGACACCCAATCAAATGCAAGGAGTTCATTGTAGCTACCCTTAAAAGATAGTGTTTGATAAAGAGACATAATGACCTAAAACCCACCTATTTATTTCAGAGGAAAATGTGCCTCCAGAGGACATAGAAAAGGTTGCGAATCATGTACTTGACATCCACCTGCCAATAACATCACAAAATATAACCCATGCACTTGACAACATACAGAAACTTATGCGACTCTGTGAGGACTACAGGACAGATGAGGACAAGCTAAATAAAGCAGCAGATAGAGCCCAAAAGATTTTGGTGAAGGCAAAAGCAGCTGAGTAAGTACAGTTTTAATATTCTCATCTTGCCCTGGCCGGGTGGCTCAGTTGGTTGAAGCACTGTCCTGTACAACAAAAAGGTTGCGGGTTCATTTCCTAGTCAGGGGTTCGATCCCTGGTTGGAATGCATACGGTCAGGGTGCATACAGGAGGCAACCAATCAATGTTTCTCTCTCTCTCTCTCTCTCTCTCTCTCTCTCTCTCTCTCTCTCTCTCTCTCTTCCTTCCTTCCCCTCTCTCTCAAATCAATTACATTTCCTCAGGTGAGGATTAAAAAAAGCCTGTTAGAGCAAAAATGCTAGAATATGCCAGTATTTTAAAAGGTGGTAGGATCACTGGTAAATTTTTCCCTTCCTGATTTTTTTCTTCTTCCTTCTTCTCCTGCTCTCTCTTCCTCCTCCTACTCCTTCTTTATCACGTTGTACTTTCTAACTTTACTATAATGAGCAGTATATTGAAATCTAAAGAAAAAAGAACTACAAAAAAAATGTATGGTGTGTGTGTGTGTGTGTGTGTGTGTGTGTGTGTGTGTGTGTAGGGTGTTATGAGAAAGGAAGGCTCCTGAACTCCCACTGTAACAATAGGGGGAAAAGTATAGACAGGAAGGCCTCATCCTGTATGATTCCAATTACAGGACATTCTGGAAAAGGCAAAGCTATAGGGAGAGTAAAAAAGATCAGTCGTTGCCAGGGGTTGAGGGGAGGGATGAATAGGCAGAGCACGGGGGAATGTTAGGACAGTGAAAACACTCCGTATGGCTCTATAGTGATGGATACATGTCCTTATCCATTTGTCCAAATACATAGAATGTACCCCAGGAGTGAACCCTAATGTGAACTGTGAGCTCTGGGTGATTATGATGTGTCAGCGTGGGTTCATCAGTTGTAACAAATGTGCCCTCTGGTGAGGCAGGTTGATAGCGGGAGGAGGGATATGCCTGTGTGTATCGGAGGGGGGGGGGGGGGGGTAACAGGAAATCTCTGTACCTTCCTCTCAATTTTGCTGCAAACCTACAACTGCTCTTAAAAGAAAAGTCTTTCTTTTTTTTTTTCAAAGGAGAGGATGGGTTGGATGGGGAATGGGGTGTTTTGCAATTGAGCTGTTTTTGCCCCGGGCACAATCATTTCTAATTACGCCTCTGCAACATTTGTCTGATACTTCACTCACTTGGTACATTCTTCCTAAGGTGTTTGTGAGCCCATAGATCTAAGTAGCTGGTGAATGTTCACTTGAGGTGAGCTCATTTCCGTAACATCGCCTATCACTTGGAATGCTTGTGATTTTAACCCCTGGCTGGGGCCCTGGGCGGCTGGAATGTCAGTGAAGCTTAAATAAACCAGAATAAACAGCCCGAAAATGCAGGCCTGTAGTTCTCTCTTTGCTCTCTGCGGAGCCTCTTGACTCTCTCACCCCCACTCCAACAAAGATTTAGAACCTGTTGCTTAAGTTTGAGAAATGACAGAACTGGAATTGGCAGAGAATAGTTTTTTGTTTAAA
The DNA here is from genome assembly GCF_014108235.1 of Myotis myotis. Taxonomy (NCBI): domain Eukaryota; kingdom Metazoa; phylum Chordata; class Mammalia; order Chiroptera; family Vespertilionidae; genus Myotis; species Myotis myotis. The sequence continues at coordinate 11,789,313 of NW_023416315.1, forward strand.
ACTTGGCAGTTATAGCCCCAACCCTCTCTGTTTGTGACAAATTAAGAAGAAATCCGAGCTTATATTTGATGTTCGTATCTGGTGGAATCTGTTTCTGCACATGCATATATGTGTGTTTTTATTGGCATTCCATATGCCTGTTTCTCAAAATGAAGACTCTAGCACTTTGCCTTACTTAAGAGTTTACTTTATAAATTTACTTTATAAATAATTCAGTAAATTTTTTGGTTGAGTTGAATGAATTCTCCAAGTGAAATATATGAATAATTGTATAATATTTTACATTAGAAAAGCAGCAAGGGTTCTACAGACTTCTGACCAAATGTTGAATAAGTGGCAACAAGTTGAAATCACTCAAGGACCGGCAAATTCTAACATCGCACAGCTGACTGCCGAGATAACAAAAATAAAAAAGAGTGCACTGCAGGTATTTCTCTATTTTCCTTGAAACTAACCTGAAATAGATTTTGAGTGTGGAAACAGCCCAGGTTTTACAAATGCCAATGTCACGCCTGACTTGCCTGTCTGATGGGATTTGTAAGGATAAAATAAGACTATGGTAACATTATGCATTTACTGTTCTACAGACTTCTCCCAGCATCACTTCATTTCGTTGTGGACCAATCCTGGGGGATAAAACAGGTGCTGCCACCAGCTTATAAATGAGAAAATTAAAACTCAGGGAGGTTAAGTGACTTGCCTAAGGCCACACAGATAATTAAAATAGATTTGAGGTCAGAGTTTATCCCTTCTGGTACCAGGGAGAGTAAGAGACTCTTTATTTTTTTTGTTGTTATTTTTAATCTTCACCCAAGGATATGTTTGTTTTTTAATTATTTTCGAGAGAGAAAAAACAAGGGGGCGAGGGGTAGTGAACCATTGATGTGAAGGAAAACATTGCTGGTTGCCTCCCGTACGTGCACCAACCAGGCATTGAGCCCACAATCTTTTGGTGTAGGGGACAATGCTCCCACCAACTGAGTCAGCAGCCAGGGCATAGACTCTTTAAAGCTCACAACCCAAAGAAATAAAGTGTATTTGTTGCCAGCTGTTTGTAACTAAATGTGCATAAAATCTCATCGGAGTATCCTAAGGCTGACAGAATATCTTACTCAAAAGTAAGGGTTCCATCCAGAGTTCAGAGAGAGCAAGACCATGGTTTAGCACATGTGATGGATCCAGGAAAGGAAGCCTGGCAACTAGAGGACAGGGCAGGACCTAGACCCAGGCTGTGTGAAGTCTCTTTCTCCCAGCTCCATTCTAGCACACCCCCTGCCCAGAGGTCCCTGTTCTTCAGCTGTGTTTGCTTGCTCTAAATACATGCATCCTGAAAAGAGAAGCAGAAAGCAACAGAACAAGGAGTCGCGCACCAGGAAGTCAAAGGGTTGCAGATGGAGAGGTCGCGTACACAGGGAAACAAAAGAACTAAGCATGCCTCCGGGTTTCCTCCTTCTAGGAATATTCTCTACAACAGGAGTTGACAAAATATAGCTCCTGGGCCAAACAGGCCCACCAACTGCCTCTGTCTCCAAAGTCACAGTGTTTTATTGGCCTCCAGCCACATGTTGTCTGTGGCTATTTTTGTGCTACAGTGGCTCAGAGTTGAATAGTTGCAAAAGAGACTGTGTGGATTAGGAAGTGTAAAATACTCACTATCTGGCCCTTTATTAAAAACGAGTTGCAGATACCTGCTCCAGGAAAACTCTGACACATGCTCAAAGGCACAGGAAGGGACTTCTAGCTCTAAAAATCTGGTGGACCAGTACTCCAATGAGAAAGAGAACACAATACAGACACTTGCCTCTTGCTCTGGGTAGAGGAGGAAAGTCCTCACTAAGAATTGCTAACCACAAGCTGGATCTTCTAGGAGTTTGGGGCAAGGATTCACACTACCTGGGTGGCCCCAACAACCAAAGCTAAAAGTGTCATTAAAAGTGGTCCTGGATTGGTAGTTCCCTCAGATGCCTGACAGAGACAAACAGAAAATCCCCCCCCGCCCCCCCTCCCTTGCAAAGAAATGCACCTTAAAACCAAACCTCAAAGAATTCCGTGGATATGTTTCCCCAAAATATATTGCCTCAAACAAGATAGCAAACAACAGGATCAAAATGCAACAGACTGTGGCTCTTACCATTATTGGATAGGAATGTTTACTATGTTTAACAAAATAAAAAAAAAGGTATAACCAAAGAATAAGAGACAAGAGATAACACATGACCAGTTAGATTTGAGAAATATTTAAATAGGACTTCTTTAAAATAAATAAATAAATAAATAAATAGGACTTCTTGATATGACAAGTATAGTCATTGAAATAAGAAACAAATATAACATGTTCAGTATTTTTTGTAAGGGGGTAGGGAATTAGAAGCCACATGTATCAAGTGAAAAGTAAAAATAGAATAAAATAATGATATATTTGCATAAAGTTAAAAATATGGAACACTGCATATTGTTAGAAATACTGCATAGGCATACAGTTAAAGGCATCAAGAAGAACAAGGAGCCAAAACCGGTTTGGCTCAGTGGATAGAGCGTCGGCTTGCGGACTGAAAGGTCCTAGGTTCGATTCTGGTCAAGGGCATGTACCTGGGTTGCGGGCACATCCCCAATGGGAGATGTGCAGGAGGCAGCTGATCGATGTTTCTAACTCTCTATCTCTCTCCCTTCCTCTCTGTAAAAAATCAATAAAATATATTTTTTAAAAAAAGAAGAACAAGGAATGATAAATATTAGATTCTGGTTAGTGGTTGCCTTTAGGTGGGGAGGTGATATGAGGGGGAGCGGTGCACTGGGACCTTGGCTCACTGGCCATGCTTTTTTTAAAATATATTTTTACTGATTTCAGAGAGGAAGGGAGAGGGAGAGAGAGAGAGAGAAACATCAATGATGAGAGAGAATCATTGATCGGCTGCCTCCTGCACGCCCCCCTACTGGGGATCGAGCCTACAACCCAGGCATGTGCCCTTGACTGGAATCAAACCTGGGACCCTTCAGTCCGCAGGCCAGCGCTCTATCCACTGAGCCAAGCCAGCGAGGGCATCACTGGCCGTGCTTTATTCTCACACTGGCTGGTGGGTGCATGGATATGTTTCATATTTTCTTTTAGACTCTCATAGGTCTGAAATATTTTATCATAACGTTTTTCTTTTGTAAATTGAACTGAAAATTCAAAGGACTGCTTTTCTTTCCCTTCACAGCTGGCTTATTTTCTGAAGGGTAATTACATCATTTCTTTTGTTGTTGTTGTTTGTTTGCTTCTTGTTACATAAAGAATCTCCCTTTTCTCTGTTCTTTAAACCAACAGCAGACGGAAAATAAAGCCCAGGAGACTGAGAATGAACTGGACTTGGCAAAGCAGCAGTCAGCCCTGGAGGATGGACTGTCCCGGCTGCGGGTCAAGTGGCAAAGGAATCAGGAGCAAGCCATCCACGTGGGAGCTCAGGCTGAGTCGGCCCAGCGCCAGGCTGGGGGCCTCCAGGAGGTCATTAGTCCCACCCCTGCCACCAAGAGCATACGGTGCTTCTCTGAAGGCTGATCCTTCACCCCCAGGTTTTGGGGCCATTCATCAGCATTTCCTGTAGTGCTGGTCCGTGCTCAGTGGTGTAGGTTTGTAGGGATCCCAGTGGGCGTGACGGTGGTGGAGGGCTGTCTTTGGAGAAGCAGAAGTCCTCTGGCCAAATCCCCTTGGAGGGTTTACTCCCCACCCGCTCGTCCCAGGATTCTTAATGATCTAGTCACATTTGTCCTGAACTTCCAAACTCTCGCAGTTTATGCCACTATATTGTACGTGTTTGCCCTTTACTCTAATTAAGTCACATAACATATAAGGGAAACAAGAAGTGAAAGTCACCTGCCGGAGAATAGATGAAGTTACAAAAATCAGAGTGAGTTAATGGAACAGTTGTGGAAAGTGGCCCGCTAATTTAGGGTGCTGAAAGGACCTATCAACTCGTTTTCTTAGCAGGATATCTTCGCTTGGTAGCATTAATATAGTAGCTTGAACAAAAGAAAAATGTTAAGGTGTTTTTACAATTGGTCTTTTATCTTGCTTTCAAGCCCTAATGCTCTGGGTAAAGTTTCCACTGACGGGAGCTGAGAACATTTTCTATGGAACAGAGGTTGAGAAAGGCTTCTTGCCCCCTCCCTATCCCCCTTCCATATTCCGTTCCTGAGTCCGGCCTTTATTCATCTATTTAACATCCTAAATTGTCAACCACATAGGCTGACCCCAAAGATTTCCATTCTAGTTCTGAGGGAGATCTTCATACTAACACTTCTGCTTCCCTGCCTGCCTCCCTTTCCACCTCATTTCTGTCCCATCTTTTTGCCAACCAAACGATGTGTCCTTGCTGTGTCGATCTTCCCTGCTGGCTCTGCCCTGCATGGGGCACTGCAGCTGTTTGACATAACTGAGGAGTGTGCAAGGGCAGGACTGGGTCATTCTGTCCTGTGTGTCTCTCACCTTCACGTAGGTCAGGACAAACAATTGGTCCTTCATAAACATTTGCCTTCACATGGAGCAATGATTCATATGTCGTAACAAAGTTTTATTCTTAACTAGCTAAAGCTGATATTTTTTTCAACCTGAAAAAAATGCAATGAAAAGCCATGTTGGAAATATCAGAGTAATTCAAGTATATTGACTGGGTTATGGTTTCCTCTTATTCCTTTTATGAGCAGTATCGGGCAAATGCCATGTATGTGTACATGCTTTATCAATATTTTCTGATGATGGGAGTGTTGCTCTGTTACAGGACTTTGTTGAGCTGAAAAATCAATACGCTCTTCTTCAACATAAGACCAGCGCAACAGGACTGACAAAGGAAACATTAGGAAAAGTGAAACAGCTAAAAGATGCAGCAGCAAAATTGGCTGGAGATACAGAGGACAAGATAAGAAGAATAGCAGGTATCTTTTCTTTTCTCCCACTTTACTGAGCTATAATTGACAAATAGACTTGTATATATTTAAACTGTACAATGTGCCAATTTGTTCGATGTTACATGGTGAAATTATTACCACAATTAAGTTAATTAACAGATCTATCTCCTCACATGGTTACCTTTTTCTTTTTGGTGCCTTTGAGAATGCTTAAGGTCTACTAACGTGCACAATACACTGTTATTAACTACTAGTGGCCTGGTGCATGAAATTCGTGCACATTAAAAAAGGATTAATTAGAGGAAATATTTTTAAAGTGCTATTTGCCCTTTCTCTATAATAGAAGTGTCAGAGATGAAAGAAAATTAGTAAAATGTATATGAAAATCTTTCTCCTGTCAGAGTCTGGGGCACGCCCCGGGACCCAGAGTCAAGTCCCCGCCCACGCGTGTAAGACCCAGACCTAGACCCAGCCAGCCTCACCCTTATTGGGTGAGATCCAGATCCGGCCGGCCCCACCCTTGTCAAGCCCTGCCGGGTGGGGGAGCACAGCCTCAGGTCCCCTGGCCTGGCGCCAGGCAGGGAGTGCAGCCTCAGGTCCCCCATCAAGCCCCGCCAGGCAGGGGGCACAGCCACAGGTCCCTGTTGATTGCTTGTTAAGGCTCATTACAGGAACTCAGCCTCTGCTGTGGGTGCAGCCACCTTGTGTTACAGAATCCCTGCTTCTGCTGTGGGCGCAGCCATCTTGACCATTACAGTGGTGGTCAATTTGCATATTCCCTCTTTATTAGATAAGATAATCAGCGACATAAGTACAGTAGATCCTCAGAACTTACTCATCTTCTAACTGAAAATTTGTACCCTTTGACAAATATCTCCCCATTCCACCCTTTCCCAACCCCTGGCAGCCATCATTCCATTCCACTCTGTTTCTATGAGTGCAACTCTTTTTTTTTTTAATTCTACACATGGATGGAATGAGTAAGATCATACAGTATTTGTCTTTTTCTGTCTGGCTCAGCTGTCGCCAACCTTTTGGACCTCAGGGACCACCAGTGGTCCACGGACCATCGGTTGGCGACCACTGGTCTGGCTTATTTCACTTACCATAATGTCTCCAGGTTCATTATGTTGTAGCGAATTACTAGTGTATATATATACTAGAGGCCCAATGCACAAGATTCATGCAAGAGTAGGCCTTCCTTCCCCCGGCTGCCAGCACCGGCTTCCCTCTGGCACCCAGGACCCAGGTTTCCCTCCAGCCACCAGCAGTCACCTGGGACCCGGGCTTCCCTTGCAGACCCGGCTTCGTCCGGAAGGACGTCTGGTCTAATTAGCATATTGTGCTTTTTATATTTATAATTTTCTTAGTCCATCCATCCACAGACAGAGACTCAGGTTGTTTCCATACCTTGTCTATTGTGAATAATGCTGCAGTGAGCCTGAGAATGCATATACCTCTTTAAGATACAGATTCCGTTTCTTTTGAATCTACACCCAGAAGTGAGATTGCTGGATCATATGGTAGTTCTATCCTTTTCCCCACGCCATCAATTTGACGTACTCCATCATGAGGTAGCATTTTTACCAATTTCAATGTATCATGGACACAATTTAACCACATATGAGTCCTCTGAGGAGAAAGAAGTAGGAGCTGGGTTTGTGCTTTGGGAACTTGCAAAGCCAGTCCTGGTTTGGGGGAAAAGGATAAATAGACAGGAATTAAGGGAAACAAACAAGGGCCTGGAGGTTCTGGGTGACGGCAGCAGGGCGAAGCCAGCAGCGACCTGTGCCTGAAGGAGCAGGGGAGCAGATGGATGAATGCTGTGAAGTAGGCCTGTGGATGCTGGGACAGAAGGGAAGAGGCCATGGTTTTACTTAAAAGCGTACTTCCGGGGCCGCTGTGGCCCAGTGGTTACAGCGTTGGCCCATGCACCAAAGGGTCACAGGTTTCCCAGTCAAAGGCTCATACCTGGGTTGCTAGTTTGATCCCTGGACCCAGTCCGGTCGGGGCAAGTGTGCAAGACAGCCAATCAATCTCTCTCTCTCTCTCTCTCTCTCTCTCTCTCTCTCTCACTCACTCTCTCTCTCTCTTTCTCTCTCTACCTCTCCCTCTCTACCTCTCTCTCTCTCTCTCAATCCTCTCCCTCCTTCCCTCTCCCTCCCTTCCTCTCTCCCATTGTCTCTAAAAATCAATGGGGGATATATATTCTAGGGTGAGGATGAACAACAGCCACAAAAGGGTATTAATTAGCATTCACTCTGTGTTAATCAGAACAAACTGAGATTTACCTTTGGTCACCTTGAAATATCCTTTTCTTAACCCAGTGGTTCTCAACTGGGGTGATTATATCCCCTCCTCTGGAGACAAAAATGTCTAAAGACATTTCTGCTTGTCACAATTAAGGGGGTACAACTAGCATCTAAGGGATGGAGGCCAGGGATGTTGCTAAAGATCCTATAATGCACGGGATACCACCCCCAAACCCCAACAAACAATTCTTCTGCCCAAAGTATCAATGGTACTGAGATTGAAAAACCCTGTCTGAACCTATGCTGCTCATTTTCTCCCCTTGTGCAAATCACTCTTTTAGAATAAGGTGTGATCTAGACTCTAGGGAACCAGGTCACCTAGCAAGGCCAGTAGGTAGCAACCCAGAAGGAATCATATTCTGGACAAGGATTTTGGCCAAAATGGAGATCTTGATGCACACAAAGTGTACACACCTAGAAGGCAAACAATCAGAAAGTTCATTAGGATTTTTGCTTTCCACAAATAATACTCATGATGTTTCTGGGCAATCATCATGTCCTTGACTACCTCTACGAAATATCAAATGATGAGTGGTTTACTTTTTTTTGTTTGTATGTATTATCTCCGAAAGTTTTAAAACAACAATATTCATTTGTAATATAAGTAACTCTCAAAGTTCTAAAATAACCCCAAATCCTCACTTAAAAAATGCATATTATCACTATGACATGAAAAAAAAAGAAAATGCAACATTAGTGTGGGCCAAAGCAAAGAAAAACACATACCAAACGGTTAACATTAGTTATCTCTGGGACGCGGCCCAGGGCGGGGGCGGGGCAGTGAAGAGGAAACCGCACTCTTTACATTGATATAATTGTTTTCTTCTGGACACTTTTTTCCATGTTCAGTATTTTCCTAATAATTTTTAAAAAGAGATACTCGGAAAGATTTAAAAGGACAGACATAATGTTTTTTACTTTATACTCTGTCACACAGGCAATACCATGAATATCAGTTTCTCTTATTCTTAATCCTTCCAAAAGAGCAAAATCATGGAGAGCATATTTTCTGTCTTATATTTGATGTCAGGATCCAAATGGTTTCCACTTATCCCTGGAGACTAAAGCCTTCACATGGTTCTTTTTTTTTTTTTTTTTTTTCTTCACACGGTTCTTGCATTTGGTTGGGAGAGAAGTTTAAGCTGGGGGACTTCTCCTCAGAGAGGTCTAACACAACACATTCCACTTTGCCAATTTTCATGGTAAGACTGCTTTCACAGCTCAACAAGATAGGAAAGACAGACATGGGTTAGGCCACCTTCCTGACTCCGCCGCTGGAGAAGGCGCTGAGCCACAAGGGAAGAGATGCCTGTGGGATCCCAAAAAGCAGCCCTGACTTACCTTGGCAGGTAACTCTCTTACGTTGAGAGAGTCGAAAATGGGCCCCAGTCTGCAGCCAGGGTCCCTCCATAGGACTTTGTCAGCCAGGGTCCCAGAAAGAAATAGGAAGCATGGATGTGGTTCTGGATCACGTATTTATAAACAGAGTTGTCCCCGTTATCTACCCAAGCAGCTGCATGTGGCTGATGGGTCAGCGGGCAGGCCTGCCGGGGGCCAGCCTCGGCTAAGGGGCTGGGCTTCTCTCTGTGGGGTCTTTCATCCCAGGCTGCTTTGCAGCATGGTTGTTTGAAGATTCCATGAGAATAAGTACAGAAGCTGTGAGTCTCTTGAGGTCCTGCAACATCATCTCTTCCGCTTTCTATTGGTCAAAATACCTTGCAAAGCCGACCTGGTTTGGGGGGAAAGGGTACATAGACTCTTCCTTCCTGATGGGAGAAACTACAAAGAATGTGCAAGAATTTGGGGGGGGAGCAAGGGCCTGGGGGTTCTGGGTGACGGCAGCAGTGAGAAGCCATCAGCGTCCCGAGCCTGAAGGAGCAGGGGAGCAGGACGTGAATGCTGTGAAGTAGGCCTGTGGGCGCTGGAACGGACGGGAAGAGGCCAGCCTTGGGAGCTGGAGCTGAGCTGTGAGAACTGACAGAACCTGCTGCTCATCAGGGAGGAGTGTGCTCGCTCTCCCCAGCACCTCTCAGATCCCACAGTGGCCAAGTGTGCCTGACAGCCAGAGGTCAGCGAGCCAGGTGATGTCATCCATGGGGCCAGCTTTCCAGGACACAGAGCGGGGTGGAGACTGGGTCTGGTGGGGCAAACAGAAAGGAGCCAGCACAGTCTTGTTAACGTATGGAGTAGAAACATGGGGGGCTTGTCTTGTTTTTAATAATACACTTTCAAAGCCGAATCCCCTTTTCAATCCCAAATGACCTGTATTTGAAAGTTTCCAGTGACAGAATGTTGACCGCCTTTCATAGTAGCTCTTTAGTCTTTGAGCAGCTGTGACTACTAGAAAGTTCTTTATATCCAGACAAAATCTTTAGGGAGCTTTCACCTGCTGGTTGCATTCTATTTCCTCAGGCTGACCAAAGAAAAAGAAAACAAACAAACAAACAAAAGCCCACATACTTACTCTGCTTTTCTGGCCCTCAAATACTTAAAAACAGCTATGGCACATGTCTTCTTTCCTTTATATGAAAATTGCCAGTGAACTCCATTTTTGTTCACAGGACAGTTTCAGATTTTTTTCATAATCCAGTTCCCTAGGATGTAGGCTACAGGCTAGTTTGAAAGTTCCCCCAAACCAACTGAATGGCCAGGTGTGATCTGACCAAGTGAAGTAGAACATTTACCTTCCTTCTTTGAGAAGTTCCACTTCAACCCAAAGCCAGTGTCTTTTCTAAAGGCCACCTCATTGTCAACCATAGCTCCTCATACCTCTTCCATCCACTATTCTATGGACTCCTTCTTACGGTTTAATATAATTCCCAGATATTTGTTGGTTGAAGAGTGGATGGATGGATGGATGGATGGATGGACAGATGGGAGTGAAGCCAAGAAAGGCATCATGTTGCTTTTACTCTTCAAGGACTTCAATGTTAGAAGGAGAATATGAGGTGAAAATGTCAGTTCTTTTTACTGAAAGACTGGGAAACCCTAAAGTGAAAGATACATGTTAAAAAGAATAGTTAATATAGAAAGAACAGCCCAGTCGGTGTGGCTCAGTGGTTGAGCATCAACCTATGAACCAGGAGGTCACAGTTCAATTCCCAGTCGGGGCACATGCCCGGGATTCAGCTCGATCCCCAGTGGGGGGCATGCAGGAGGCAGCCGATCAATGATTCTCTCTCATCATTGATGTTTCTCTCTCCCTTCCTCTCTGAAATCAATAAAAATATATTTGGAAGGAAGGAAGGAAGGAAGGAAGGAAGGAAGGAAGGAAGGAAGGAAGGAAGGAAGGAAGGAAGGAAGGAAGGAAGGAAGGAAGGAAGAAGAAAAGAAGAAAAGAAAAGGAAAGGAAAAAGGAAAGGAAAGAAAAGAAAAGAAAGAAGGAAAGAAAGAATCTCTGGAAATATAGCACTTCACCAGATCCAATCAATGCTTATCTTCTGTCTCTTCATTTCTAGTCAACTTGAACTAGGTTCAGATTCACATTGATAAATGCCTTTAGGTAGAAAATACTTTTAGACAAATGTATCAGTTTGTCTACTCTGACTTACATGAAAACCTTGAGAAGTCTGGTGAAAATAGTGTTTTATCTAATGAATCAAAACACCAAACTAAATGTATCTTTATGCGATACATAAATCCCACAGGTTTGGTGTCACTTGGGCACCCAGGAGGAATTTATCAAATGGAAATATATAATTCATTTCATTTTCTTTTTTAGATTTAGAAAAGAAGATTCAAGATTTGAATCTTAGTAGACAAAAAAAAGCTGATCAACTGAAACAGTTGGAGGATCAAGTCATTGCCATTAAAAATGAGATTGTTGAGCAAGAAAATAAATATTTAAGCTGCTAGCGTTAGGCAGAGCTGAAGTGCAAAAGCCAGCGCCTTTGTTTCTGGTTCCTGAGGAGCAGCCCGAGGAGCTGTGCTGAACCTGGGAAGCACAAATGAGCAGCCTCTTCGCCTTCCTCCCGCTGGAGCCCTCCCCCTCGGCAGCTCTGCTCAGTGCTGGGGAGTGACACCGGCCCAGGAAACGCCTCTTCCTCTTCCCGTAGCACAGGAGGGAGAAGTAAAGAGGTTGTCTCTGGTTTCAGAAACCTTTCCTCTTGCCTTTCCTAACTTAAAAATAATTAGTTACATATGACAAGTACAAATCAAAATAAGATTCTGTTTACTAATACTAATGCTAACTATTCAAGTGTCCAGGCAAGGGGTGGTAGAGAATGGGGAATTACTAACCAACGGGCATAAAGTTTCAGTTAAGCAAGATGAATACGTTTCCAGAGATCTGCTGTATGTTATATGTGTAGTTAACAATAATGTTTGTCCATTTAGGAATGTATTGAAAGCGTGGATCTCATATTAAATGCTCTTACCATGCTACAATAAAATAAAAATAAATTTAAACAAATTAAATTAAAATCAATTATATCTCGAATACTAGAATGGAATGAATATGGGTGGTATATACTAGTGTTTCTGTATTTTATTTGGATTTGCTTTATCTGTAAAACCATTACTCTATTCTGAATAAAGTGCATGTAACTCAAAATGTAACTTGTTTTTGCACCCCCTTTCCTACATATTTATTCTCTCAGCCAAAGGATTTTCTTTTCCCCAAATGGCACTTGAACAGTATTCAAAGACTACTTTTCATAATTTGTCTGCAAGCATTTCTGCTGACAATCTGCCGGCTTTGAAGATGGAAGGATGTAAGGGGCCCCAAGAAGACGGAAAAAAGAAGAAAACGGATTCTCTTCCACTGCTTCCGGAAAGGAACATAGCCACGCAACGCCTTGATACCTTGATTTTAGCCAGGGAGACCTGTACTAGACTCCTAACCTACAGAACAGTAAGATGAAGCTGTGTTGTTTTAAGCCACTGTATTTGTCATAATTGGTTACAGCTGTAAAAGGAACCTAAGCTACCCTCCATTTGTTTTTTTCCCCTTCAATTGGGCGAGAATATGGTGAGCCAGCTGTAACCACGTAGATGATGAGAATACTGGTGAAACAAGATAGAAGAAATCTAGGTCCCTGGTTGACTGTACAATGAGGTGAGGACGTGAGCTGGGACAGTTTATTAAGGGGACTGTTTTCAAAGATGTGGACAGGGTGGAGGAAAGTCATAGAGGACAGTGCAGCATCCCAGAGCCAGCACTCGGCAGGGGGCCATCACCACCCTTAGACAGGGACAACTGCATTCTGTGTGGTTGAGTGTCCCGACTAACGAGTTTTTTGAGACACCAGCTGTCTCTCCGCGGATTTTTTGCATTGAGTTGATAGAGTAATTTGAGTTAACGAGCTCCTTAATAAGCTCGGTCTCGGAATGAATTAAACTCGTAAGTCCAGGCCCCACTGTAAACCTGGTTCCTTGGTTCAGCAAATAGGAAGCACTCCCGAGAAATTGGACAGGGAAGGAGAGTGACATCAGGGTGTTTATATCCCCAGATCCTCTGCAGGGCTGTCCCCGCGGGCTGCATCCCTTGACCAGAGATCATGGTTCCTCGTAGGTGGCCCTCCTACACAAAATGCAGTAAGTCAAGGCCCCACTGTATATTCCTACTAGAGGCTCAGTGCAGGAATTCAAAATGGGCTCTCTGACATCCCACAAGGGGTCCTGGATTGTGAGAGGGCGCAGGCCAGGCCAAGGGACTCCACCAGTGCAGGATCGGGCCAGGGAGAGACAGGGGAGGTTGGTCAGCTGGGGAGGGACCACAGAAGAGCCCCAGGGCATGTCCAGCCCATGTTGCTCAGTCCCAATCGGCTGGACCCCAGCAGCAAGCTAACCTACTGGTCAGAGCGTCTGCCCCCTGGTGGTCCATGTACATCATAGCGAGTGGTTGAGTGGTCTTTAGCATATCATTAGCATATTTTTTGATTAGTTGAATGGCCTACCGGACACTTAGCTTATTAGGCTTTTATTATATAGGATGTAGGTCAGCCTCCTGGGGCACAGAAGAAGGGCAAGTTGATCGGGAGAGGCACAATGACCTTTGGGTTAAAGCTGTCTGTGCCTGACTCCCCTGGACTAACTGGTCCAGGCAGTCCTTGGAACATCACCAAATTACAATTTTTTCAAACATGACATGAAACCAGATCACCATATGGTTTCATCCCCTCTAAAAATGTATTTGAGCCCTAGCTGGTTTGGCTCATTGGATAGAGCGTCGGCCTGGGGACTAAAGGGTCCCAGGTTCGATTCCGGTCAAGGGCATATACCTTGGTTGCAGGCACATCCCCAGTAGGGGGTGTGCAGGAGGCAGCTGATCAATGCTTCTCTCTCATCGATGTTTCTAACTCTCTATCCCTTTCCCTTCCTCTCTGTAAAAAATCAATAAACTATATTTAAAAAAAAATGTATTTGAGAACAAGTCAAATATTTGCCTTAATATTTAGAGGGAAAATGTCAGAAAGGACTAGAATACGTGCACGGACAAAAATCTTTCCCCCCATCTCTCCCACTCTCAGTAACTACCATGCTCTATAGCAGCTGCTGAAAATCCTCTCCTCTTGCTGCAAACTCCTCCCCACTAACAACTCCCCCAAAGCAGGGAGTTGTTCTCACACAACTCTTCATTCTCTTGGGCTCCCTCTTTCCTTTTCCCTCAGATCTAGCCTCTCCCCTTTGTCCTTGGTCACTCTCGCTTTTCCCTGCCATGTGTGTTTGTTTACAAGACTTGATACTTTCCAAGTCAGGCAGCCCTGCATTGGGGTGAGCCACTCCCACATGGAGGCTGAGGCCTCACAGATGGGCAGCAGCTATACTTCCAGGCAGAGCTCACCCAGCCACCCTGAAGGGAAGCCTTTCCTTCTCATCCAAGTAGGCGTTGTCTAGGAACAAGCAATTGCATTAAGTGGCTAAGCCTACAACATTAAAGGACACATTTGAAAACATTTTATGTGTATAAAGGCATGTGTTTATATGCACTTAAGATGTATGCAAAATTTATATAAATGCAACTATAATGTGTAGGCTTCGCAGTAATCCTTAGCCATTAAACAAATTAGCTTAATTAAACCCTCCTGCATACAAACCTGGGCACATGCACACCCACTCTTCCTCCCTCACACCCTATGCTCCTGCCTCGCCAAAACCAAGCTTGAATAGAACTTTTTTTTTTTCATTTACTTTATGCTTCTAAACAAAAATTCTTTCCCGGCCCTGATTCTGGTGCTTCAGACAAGTGAAGAATCTAAAAACTTTGGTCAAAGAGTCCTCACAGGCTTTTTCCACTATAAGCTTTAAGGTCGTTAGCACCAAGCTGCCTGCCGTCAGGCCTGTTTCTTCCAGCTCCTGCGATAGGATGGAAGGAGGAGCTTCCCCCCTCTCCCTCCAACATAAAGCAGCCGAAGCAGAACCTTTCTAACCACCTGCTCAGCACTTAGCTTCTCTGCGGGGGCATCACTTGAACCTACACCTGACCTTCAGCTGCACTCATTACAGCTAAAGACTGGCCACTCCTTCTAGAAGGCTTCTACTGCTCTCCCACCCTGCCTCGGACTCAGCCTGCCAACTGAGTGAGGTGTTAGACAAAGCAAGTTTCCCACAATTTATATCAAACATTTTAATCAGAACATACAGGGTTTTTTAATAGAAATGTAGTGTTTTCTTCATGTTCATATAAATTGTGTACTTTTTAACAGTCAAGTCATAGATTCATAGGTTGTGGGCTCAGTCCCCAGTAGGGGGCATGCAGGAGGCAGCTGATTGATGTTTCTCTCCCTCTTCCTTATCTCTCTAAAATCAATAAAGACATATTTTTAAAATATACTGTATATATAACATATATATTTTTTATAATTGGAGCCCACTTTCCCCCATTATACCATAGAAATAGGCCTTATCTTTTTAGACAACTGTTTAGTATTCCATTACAGGGGTCTAGCTTATTTACTTACCTAATCCCCTATTGATGATTACTGAAGTTATTTCCAGTTTTCCTCTTGTTATGAACAGTAGTGTAAACATCTTTATAGGCATTATTTGGCATGTTTTTCCAGGGTTAAAGTTATATCTATTGTAAACTAATACATTTCAGATTGCTCTTTAGAAAGGCACAATTGTACCTTCCCAGTGATCACTTAGGCTCCTGCCTTCATGAACCTCATTCCGTTTGACGTCACAAGGCTTGGGGGCCATTTACTGACCATTATATCATTACCACCTTGCAGCTTCTCACATGATTGTGAAAGTGCAGTTTACTTCTTGGTAATCCTCATGCATATTACAGTACCAAGCAGTCCCTGGCAAGTTGGTTAACACTGTATATATCAGTATCTCGTGTATCTAAATCACAGAAAACCCTTTTTATATTTCCCATGAGATAAATTAAACATGCTATCTGCTTTTTTAGAGTACTGGTGTGTATTGGGGATGGCTCATTCCGGCTAAAGAAGTACCTGTGAGTGTTTTCTCTCCAGAGAGCACAATGAGCATAGTTCCCGGCATTTGCTAAAAGAATGCATTCAGCAAATATCTGATGGGCTCTGTGTTCGGTGCTAGGGAAATTAGGATGCTCTCAAGGTACTTACAACTTAGCACATTTGAAAAATATATTAATATTCATTGCACAACTACAATTTTTTTAAATATATTTTACAGAGAGGAAGGGAGAGGGATAGAGAGTTAGAAACATCGATGAGAGAGAAACATCGATCAGCTGCCTCCTGCACACCTCCTACTGGGGATGTGCCTGCAACCAAGGTACATGCCCTTGACCGGAATCGAACCTGGGACCTTTCAGTCTGCAGGCCGACACTCTATCCACTGAGCCAAACCGGTTAGGGCATACACCTACAATTTTTAAATGATTTTATTAATTTGTGTGTGTGAGAGAGAGAGAGAATAACAAATATTTATACTTCAAAATGACTTTTGGTTGGAATTTTTATTTTTAGTTACACCAGTTGTAGACAAATACATTCTCCTTATTTAAACAAAGTTTAAACATTACAGATAAGGCAAGAGTCCCCTTTAACCCCCATCCCAAACAAAATTCCTGTACTTTCCCTTAAAGTACCCACTCTATTATCCACTTCCATGCCTCCTCCTAAAACTTTATCATTGTTATTCATGTATTTATACATTTATGTTTATATAGAAACAGAAAATTATAATGTTCTTCCTTTATCCTAAACCAGTGGTTCTCAACCTGTGGGTCGCGACCCCTTTGGGGGTCGAACAACCCTTTCACAGGGGTTGCCTAAGACCATCGGAAAACACATATATAATTACATATTGTTTTTGTGAGTAATCACTATGCTTTAATTATGTTTAATTTGTAACAATGACATTGGGGGTCACCACAACATGAGGAACTGTATTAAAGGGCCGCGGCATTAGGAAGGTTGAGAACCGCTGTCCTAGACTTTAACTCTGTTGAACTTTAACAGTAGTATATACATTTAAGATAACCCTGGCCTTCTCTAAATGTCGGGTATAAACCATTTGACCACAGTAGTGCTCAGCACATAGTAAATGCCCAAGAAACGTTAAAGAAGGAGAGAGAGATGCTGCTGCTAAAGCTTAAGGTACTCATTGGGTAGATAGGTGGAGTTCCCAAGGTCAAAGGTCAACCAGAGAATGGTGATTACCACCACTTGGGATATCCGAATAGATGGCTGAATTGTCAGCTCCATATTCCATGATTTCTAAACAGGGTCACCAAGAAATCATTTAATCGCAGAGGTTAATAGCAGCATTTCATTAGCCATCTTGAAAAGAGCAAACACATCCTACAGAATCTCTGTCTGGCAAACATATTGTCTGGCAATATGTAAAACAGCACGTAATCCTGGAGTGAACCCAGTGCTGACTTGTTTCTGGCGTGATAACACTGCACCGGCTCTGGGTGGGCTGGCGTTCATAAACCTGATTAGCAACCTTGGCAGCAGCAAGTGCAGCTGCTGTGGTCAAAGAAATTATCTCCTTCAGTAGAGCAGTCTTATGCTTTTAGAGCAGTGGTTCTCAACTTTGGCTGCACATTAGAATCACCTGGAATCTTTTTAAAATCCTGATTTCTGGGCCTCATCCTCCGGAAATTCTGTTTCTTTGTTATGGGGTGGGGCCAAAACATTAGTAACAAAGAAACAATTTCGGAGGATGAGGCCCAGAAATCAGGATTTTTAAAAAAATATATATATTTTATTGATTTTTTACAGAGAGGAAGGGAGAGGAATAGAGAGTTAGAAACATCGATGAGAAAGAAACATCCATTAGTTGCCTCTTGCACACCTCCCACTGGGGATGTGCCCACAACCAAGGTACATACCCTTGACCAGAATCGAACCTGGGACCTTTCAGTCCACAGGCCGATGCTCTATCCACTGAGCCAAACCGGTCCTGGCCCAGAAATCAGGATTTTAAAAAGATTCCAGGTGATTCTAATGTGCAGCCAAGGTTGAGAACCACTGTTCTAGATTTAGAAGGCCAAGGGCATCATGGTTGGGGTAGATGAGGCAGAACTACTGATATTTGAGAGGAGATGGCTTTTACCAGCATTTCCATCACTTCTGATCAAAGAACCCATTCTCCCATGGTAAAAATACTGGATTGAGAATTAGGATCCACTCTCAGTACAAGCCATAAATAGTAGTGGGTGCTTAGCTTGCTAATTAAAGCCAGTTTTCTGGATCACCCTAGGTAATAATTAACAAGCCAGAACTATGGTTTGCAGCAAGAGAGTAGATAAGACTATCACTTCAAGCCTCTGGTACAAAGATATTGCCTAGGTTCAAAATATAGGTTGAGTAAGGAATACTTTTTTATTCAATAAATATATCCATATACCCAAAGGACCTACTATGTGCTAGAAACTCATGTGGAGCTGTGTCAAGGACTGAACTTGAACTTTCAAATGGAGAAAGACAGAATCTGGATAAAAAAGCAGAGTAAAGAACGATTTTTAAAATTTAAAATATTGGAATACAGGAAGTTCTTTTTCCTCCTCTGGCTATTACTGGATTTCAGCATCCGTACAAAGCTGAGGAAAGTAACACCATCAGCCAAAATAAAACTTTCAAAATAATAAGAGATGAACTGAGCTTAATTAAGAAAAGTTTTCCTAAAACTTAACTATCAACCACTGAGTGTAGCTGCCTACTCAATTTGACATTGGTAATTTTCAATAAACATTTTAAAAGAAAAAGCAGTCTTAACACACCTCAAATTTTCGATGCTGATGTATTTTGTCCAAACATTTAGCTTAGATTAAAAAAAAAAAAGAACTTTTTAAATATTTCTATAGTAAACTGTAATAATTTCTTAAACTTCTAATTATACAAATTTTTAAAGTTTGTGAATATAACTATTATAGGTGACAACAACTGACCAGAGAAACAAACAAAAACTCTTATTTTTAAAGGCCTTAAATTTTATTATCTGTGAACTGAAAAGTATTTGTACTTTTTAAAATTCTTATGCTCTTCCTTCTTTAGGTAAGGCACTCATAAAGGAAGGTAAAGATATACCAGAAAAATGAAACTTTGGTTCATGACTAGTATTCAAATCCTAAGGTGTTTAATTGACTACATTTAAGTTAATCCTGCTATGAGTATGATAAAATGTTTAAAGAGCTTTCTTAAAACTTTCTTGTCTTACTTCAAACATTAATCTCTTTCCTATTCATTTTTGAAGTGCCAGGTTAGCAACCAAATACAAAAATTCATCAAGTATAAATAGTGAATTGAAAAAACTCGTCCCACTTTGAGTATTAAACATAGATCAGAAAAATTTTTAAAAATGGTTTGGAATTCTTGGGCATAGATGGGTAGAAAGAGTCATTCTATTTATAGTACCATCCATAGTACTATCTTGAATCAACAGTACCATCTTGCCACCTTTGAATCTAAGTACCATCTTGCCATCTTTTGGGAAGGTGAAATGCAATAGGTATGCAATCTTGCAAAAGGCCTGGAAAGATCATGGTTGAGACCTTCTAACACCTATTTTGGTGACTATCTTAAAACACTACAATACAGTGATATGTCTTTGAGATGTTTAAGAATAGACAGATGACCATTTTTTAAGACAGTGCTGATAAAGACCTGCCTGAATCAGTCCGAATAAACTAGATTATATTGCAGTTTCAAACAAACAAAAATCCCTCCCAAATCACAGGCAAGAACAACAAAGATTTATAACTTCCTCATGCTACACATCCAGACAAATTAAGGGAATGTATGCTTGTTTCAGGCATAGCTGGATCAAGATACTCCAAGGTGGTCCTTCAGGATCTGCCCTCTGGCTCTCCTCAGTTCTGTTTTCCTCTGTGCTGACCCCCCGTCTCAAGCAGTCACCCCCAGCTTCAGGCTGACATCCATATAACTCCAAGTCTAGGAGGAAAGAAAGGTTTTATTCCCGCTCATGAAAATCCCAGTAATTCCCATAAAAGTCCCAGAAGTCACCTAACTGAAACAACTGAGTTGCATACCCATCCCTGAACCAATTGCTGGGAAAAAGGAGATGGAAATGCATTGATTAGCCTGGAGCCCATGGAGGGATTAGCCCCATCTGAATTATGTGGGTTGACAATGTGAAAGGATGAGTCCCCTCAAAAAAATCTAGGTACTGCCCTAGCCGTCTTGGCTCAATGGATAGAGCGTCAGCCTGTGAACTGAAGGGTCCCGAGTTCAATTCTGATCAAGGGCATATGCCTGGGTTGTGGGCTCGATCGCCAGTAGGGGGTGTGCAGGAGGCGGCCAATCAATGATTCTCTCTCATCTTTGATGTTTCTCTCTCCCTCTCCCTCTCCCTTCCTCCCTGAAATCAATAAAAATATATTTAAAAAAAAAATCTAGGTGCTGTTACTAGATGAAGGGATGTTAATTGCAAGTGGTATCTATTGCATGGTCCAAGGCTGAAAATGCCATGACTCCCTGCCTAATTCAGTCCCTGATGGAGTCCATACTATAGAGAGTGACAGTAAAGACCCTTATGTTCCCCCTAATGGTTATAAGGAAGGGTTATTCAGTTTTATTGGTTCAACAAGTAGATATTGAGTGTATATAGTACACCAGAAACTTTGCCACCTGATGGAAATACAAATTCCAATAAAATACAATCCTTGCCCTCAAAGAGCTCCTGGGGGCAAGAACATTAACACAAAACTACAAGTTATTGTCCTACATATTCTAAAAGAGGTATGTAGAAAGTGCTGTGTAACATTTGTCTTGAATTATACTGGTCATTGAATGTACTTTTCTAGATCAATTCTACACTTTTCTAGATAAATTCTGAACTCACAAAGTACACTTAAATCTATTTCAAAATAGAAAAAACCTAGTCTTTTTTCATGAGAATTATATTAAATAAACAGCCAGGTTTTAGGACCTAAAGTTCAAAGTCTATACTGTCACATCCTTGTTTCACTGTCAATCATCATTTAAGATGAGATGCATGAATGGCATTCTAAGACTGTGTGAAAGGTGACCTTGAAAGTAGTTCTTTTTTTTTCTTCTCCAAACAAAATAATAAATGCCTCAGGGAGATAACTGTCACAGTCTTTGCCACAAACAGCCAACAATTTGCAATCCCATCTGCCATTCAAAATTCTACAGAACTCCCCAGGAAAGACTCCAGGTAGTGCCAGGTAAGTACAAGTGGGGAGCAGAGGGTCGTGTCAGCAGAAGTAAAAGCCTGGATGGACTTTACTAACAAAAGTGATTCATTCCCCCTAAATGTGTAACACCTTCAGAAAGCATAGGAAGTCGAATGAAATATAATAAAAAAAAAAGAGGACTTTGTTCATGAGTGAAATTTGAGAGTATTCCTAACATGAACTCAAATCTGTTTTCTTTTTCCCCTGGACTAGAAATTCATGCAAGGTAGAAAGTGAACATTTAAGAAAGTTTTTTAAAACATGGAAACTACTCTTTACTTTCATTCAAGAAACACTTATTGAGTACCTACAGTGTGCCCCATGTCACATCAGGCAATGTTTATGCACAAATGAATGTTTCACAGTACTTGTCCTTGCCTCACTGTCTATGGGGGGAGATAAGGACATAAAAAAAATAGTTACCGCATTATGTCATTCATGCTACAACAGGCTTTTGCAATGTGCTGGTAGAAAGAGGGAGGAGGGTTGTGTTTAAGTGGAGGCTTCAAAGGTGCCTTGTAGTTTACTATGTTGATGAGGTCAAGGAGGGTTCGTTCCGCAGAGGGAAAGAAATGAAGGTATGAAGAGTATGTCATGAATAGGGAACTTCAGGAAGCTCACAGGGGCAGAGGGAAGTCATTGACAGCTTTTGAACAAGGGAGTGACCTGATCAAAAGTTGTGCCTCTGAAAAAATCCTTCTGGCGATGTTATGGAGGGTTAGACTGGAGAAGGGAAGAGTTTGGAAGTAGGAACACCAGCGAGGGAACTCCTGTGGCCTTTGGGACATGAGGAGAGACTAAACGAAGGCAATGAGGCTGGAGCAATGAGGGCATGGCGATTAGTTGCTAATACAGCAGAAATGACTGGGCCTGGGGATGGGTGGAACGAGGTGAAGGAGAGGGAAATGTCGGGCATGATTCCCAAGCTGGGCTGGCTTCAAAAGGCATGTGATCTGTGCAGTCTCCCAGGGTTCTACTGACGCCATAGCGAAATCATTAATTTTTGAACAATGGGTCCCCTATACTCAATTTCATTTTGCACTGTGCCCTACAAATCCTATAGCCAGTCCTGTTTCCAGGTTCCTGTCTTGAGCTAAGCAGTGGATCGCAGTGCCAATAATTGAAATTGGAAACAGATGAACACATTCTGTTTCATGAGGGGTGAATGAAGAGATGAGTTCCATTTTATAACACATGTCCTATGGGTCCTCAAAGTAGGGGTATTCAGTAGGCTGTTAGAAATTGAATGTAAATTCCAAGCAAGGTACAAGCTAGAGCTACAGATGGGGGGAGGACCAAGGCCAAGGGGGTGCAGACCCTGGAAGTGGATGCAAGTGTGCAGAGGGAAAAGAAGCTGGAGAGAGAACCCCGGGGAGCAGCAAAGTTTGAGGGATCAGAGAGAAGGGAAAGAGAAATGGAAGAGGAGGAGTCAGAGTCCTGTGGGAATTGTGTCCTGGAAGCCAAGGAAAAAGGACTCTCGGGAAGGAGGGAGTGACCCCGTAAAACATTCGCCCTAAAGGGATCCAAGAGGATAATGCCTATTGCATTTGACAACTACTGAAACCACTGGTGAGCTGGAAGGCATTCGAATAGGAAGAAGGAAAAAGCAGAGACAACAGTAAGTGCAGATGATTCTTCCAAGAACCTGGCTCTGAAGGCATAGGGAGGAAAGGAGGAGAGTAGAAGGTATGTAGGATAAAGACAGGTTTGTGTGTGAGGACACTATTCTTCGGTGAGATGAGGGCACACACGTCCAGGACAGAAGCCCAAAAGATAAAGGTGGGGGTAAAGATGGACAAATTCATAGATGGAGTGGGCAGAAGGTGAATGTCATACATACTCCCCTCTGCACATATACATGCAAAAACAACAACGAAAACCAACACATCTCATTTTCTTAGCAGTGTTGTTTACTACTGAGTGAGGTCAGAGGGGCTTTAGCCGAGTGTTGAAGGTGAGGAACTCTTGACCCTTTGGAGAGGACACTGACCAGGGCCAGGAATAACTGCCATGTAGCCAGGAGGGCTCAGCTGCTGTGAGAGCTGAGCGAGGCCAGTCTGGGGAAGGAGGCAGAGCCATGCTTGCAATCTGTATGGATGAAAACCTGGACAGGGGGGAAAGTTTTGCCCTTTAATATTTTTCTTTTCATGAAGCTCTGAAGACCCGGCATTGCAACCTTAGAACCCCCACAACAGCACCTGCTTTCTAGGCGCTCTTGGGGCTGCCCAGCCAGCACCTAGGATCCTGAGCAAGTCAGAGGCTGCAGCAGGGCAAGTGCTGATTTGGTGAATAATTAATGCATCGCCGAGACCTGAGGCTCCTGCCTCCCTTGGTGGAAAGCATGTTTATAAACTCATAAAGTAGCTTACTGTATGGTCTAATGATTAAACTTTCCTGGGCCCTATTTCATTACAGCTAAGTTAAAAACTGACCAGCTGGCCACATAAACCTTCCTGGGGTGATTAATTAGAAAACAAGCAAAATCTCCTAACAGTTAGGAACTAACTGGACTAACAACTCATTCCAAGCACTTTTGCCCAGGGCAGGGGGCGCGGGGGGGGGGGGGGGGGGGGGGGGGGGGGGTCAAGAAACCTTAAGCCTTGACTCCATCCATGAAGGCAGCAGAATTGGGCTAATTCAGGGAAAAGGTACCTCTCTTCCCTCTCCAACCCCCAGGCGATGAGTGAGCTTCCATTTACCCCTGTTTAAACAGACCGGTCACACGTGGTGTCATTTGAGAGCCTTCATTAAAGGCCCTCTCCCACCTCATCATGGCCCACGTGATGCTTTAGTTAAAACTGTGGGGAAGTGCGTCTCCTGAGAGACCTCCAGCTCCGTGGCTGAATCATCCGTGTCAAGGTGAGATGGATAAAGGCGTCGCTTAACAAAAGTGTCCTTGGAGAAATCTGAGAGCCATCGTCTAGATATAGGTAAGGAGTACATTTTAAAAAAAACCGAACCAGATGGGTGGCCACCTGGGCAGGTCCTGGGTAAATGTGTGCGCAAAGGCAGCGTCGTGAAGGGCAGTTTCCTTCCCTCGTACGAAGACAGATATCCCGCCTGGCCCCAGCTCAGTGACACCAACACCAGACGGTTCTCTTCTTTCTCAGGAATTAGCCTGACAAGTTGACCCTTTCCAAAGGTTTAACCCGCCTTTCCCCAAAGCTCAGTGCCAGAGTTAGTAGCCTTGGGCACCTTTAGTGACTCACTCCTTACAAATGTAAATTGCACAAGTGCGCGGGAGGTCCCGACCACCTCCCCTCCCCCCCAGCCTGGCGACCTGAACACCCACCGCCGGGACCAGCCCGCGCGCGGCGCACCCCCTGCGCACCCCCGGGGCGCACCCCCGGCGGCAGTCCCGTCGCCCCTCACAGGGCACTGGACGGGCCCAAATCCTGCAGCGACCGCAGGCGCGTCCTTTAAAACAAAAGCGCCCCGAAGGGTGGGACCGCACCCCCTCCTGGCCCAGCAGTGGCCTCCCGCTGCCCGCCCCCTCCGCGGGTCGCAAATTGCGCATGAGCACAGGCGCCTCCCTCGGTTCCTCCCGACGCTAAACTTTCTAATTCCCTTCTTTGGCTGAGGCTGCCGGCCGCCGGGAGAGCGCTCGCACCGCCGGGTGAGCTGAACAAAGTGGCTGCGCGATTTCCCCCTCCCCACCCGCTACCCCCCGCCCCCCGCTTCCGTGGGAGAGGCAGGAAATGGAAGGGCCCCTCTCCTCTGTCTGAACGTTTGCCTTTCCCCCCACTCCACCTCTCCATAAAGGACCACGGAAGACAGGGCAGGCGGCTCGGTGATCGCTCCTCCGCCGGGTCCCCTCGGCTCAAGGGACTGGACATGGGGCTGCTCCAGGTGCTCGCTTTCGGTGTCTTAGGTAATTCCGAGGAAACGGTGGGGGAAGGGGTGGGCTTGGAGGTGGGCGACGAACACCCCATGGCCGTTTGACCCAGCTCCCAGGGCGCCTGGGGGATCGGGAGGGGCTGGAGTGGAAATCAACCCCTAGCCCAGGGTTAAATGCCAGCGCCCTCGGCGGCGGCTGAAGACGGCGCACGAGGATCATCGCCGACCCGCATCCCCTGGGCTCGGGGTCCCGGGCTGCAGGTCCCGTGGCCGCTGCGCGGGACTTTACACCTTCTGCGCGTCCCTGCTGGGGCTCTCCACCGCGGTGCAGGCTCCCCGGGGTGGCAGGGCCAGCAGCGGAGGGCTCCCCGGGAACCCATTTCCCAGGAAAGTGCCCCAGCTGAGCGCAGGCTTCATCCTGGGAACAGATTGGGGCCATGTGGCTTTCATTACCGGCGCTGTCTGCCCCCGGATGGCGCCAGGAACAGCTGGAAGCGGAGCTTCCCTGGAATGGCGAAGCGTTGAAGCCGCTCCAAAGCCTCAGGGATTGTCCGCTCGCCCCTTGCTGGGGGACAGCGGGGTCCCCCGCGAGCCTGTCACCTCGCCCCTCAAACCAGGGGTCTTTGCGCATGCACGCACACACAGGCACACACTCTTCTGTGACCCCACGATCACAGATTTCCGCGCGCGCACACTCGCACTCACTGCGAGGATGCACGGACTGCCACGTGCACGCGGGTTCACACACACTCCAGCGCAGATGCCCCCTTCTCTGTGCCTAAGTCCAGTCACATCGAAGTGGTGGGTTTGCACATCTATCTTTTGTGCCCGGGGCAGGTCAGGGTGGGCGCGATGCCCTTGGCCGCTGGACAAACCTGGGACCGTGTGTGTTTTATGCGACTCCGCCTTCCCCACGCTCACCTCTCCATTGTGTCTTTTCTGTGCATTCTGCTTTCATCTAAACCTACTCTATCTCTGCCCCTGCTTGTTCCTTTTGCTCGGGCTCGCTGCCTACTCCGAAATCCCCCACCCTATCTCTCCGCCCCCTCATCTGCCCCTTCCGCAGCCGTGTTCGGAATCCGAGTGCGCGCTCAAGAACCGGAGTTTAGCTACGGCTGCGCGGAGGGCAGTTGCTACCCAGCCACCGGCGACCTTCTCATCGGCAGGGCACAGCGGCTTTCGGTGACCTCGACGTGCGGGCTGCACACGCCCGAGCCTTACTGCATCGTTAGCCACCTCCAGGTGAGGGCGGAGAGCCGCCTCCAGTCCAGACCAAAGGGGCTGGCCTGGGGACTCCACATCCTGCCAGCGGTCCAGATAGGAAGCCCGGCCAGCCCGGGAGGCCCGGATTCGGCTGGTAGCTCAGCCTTCAGCCCCATCTCAGTTTGCACAGTTGCATCCGCCAAACATTTCCTGCCGCCACCGCTGCGGGCACAGGCATGATAGAAAGGCAGAGCTGCAGACAGACCTGGCCCCTGCCCCGCGCCCTAAACCCAGGGGTTCCAGGAGTGAGTGAGTGGTTTAATCTTTCCCCTTTGGAAAATGTGCATAAAAAGTGGTTTACCCTCTTCTTTTCTTTCTGCTTTTTTTAAATAATGAGTAGTGATTTGGGATTTTCTATTTTTCAAACCTTGCACTTGTGTGAAGGATAGTCCAGCACTTGACAGACACCTTGTAAGGTCTCTTCAGTCATCGGCCCTGTTTTCCTCGCCTCATTTGGCGCTGTTCTCCCACCTACCTTTATTAGCTATCAGGTTCAGATGCTTTCTTTTTCAAAATGCGCTGGTTGCCATGGTACCGTGAGGACCTACATGAAATTTCGGGGTGTTTTCTGTTTCTAAAAGTAGAACCAGATTTTAGATGTCAGAAGTCACATTTTTACAAAATCAAAACCAATTTTTAAAAGGAGACAAAGTGTAAACTGTCCAGAATGAGAATCCCTTTCCTCGATTTTTAAAAAGGAGACTGATAGCTTTGGTCTCTGGAGCAAGCAGAAAGTGAGTCTCACAGGTGGGGCCAGTTCCAAGTCAATTGCTCTAATTTTGGTCGCTCCACCCACCTGTACACCGGCCCTCCAGGAGCAGGACAGAGGGTGGCATGCCTTACACCTTAGATTCCTTAGGCTGGAGCCGCCTTTCCACAGCAGAGGAGAGCCCATTCTGGAGACCTGATAAATTAAACCAAAGGAATGTGGTAAAGTGGATTCCACTCTGCTTCCAGGTTTGTGCAGAGATGTCTAGACTGCTTCCTCCTGATTAAAAGGGAGGCTATAATTAACCTTTTTGTAAGTTCTGGTAATTGTTCTTCAGTATTCGTGTCCTTGACTACAAGTTAATGAAGGCAAATGTTACTTTTTCTATTATTGGCATATCAATTTTACCTAGAATCTTATGCCAACATTTATCTCAGAGGCCTGGACATCCTGTACGTGAATCCCCCGATTCTGAGACCAGCTTTGACCAGAAGGAGAATTGGACCATTTGTGTGGAAAGCAAGTAGCGCTGGACTCTGGTTCACATGACTACCCAAGAAATGGTGGCGCGCTCTCCACATATCAGAGCCCAAAGAAAGAGCCTGGGTGTGCACTTTTCTCAGGCATCTAGTGGGCGTCAACTTACATGAGTCAGGAAGCTTATGTGTTTTGTTCAGGGTCTTATTGCATTCCTCACTTCTGCTCTCCGTAAGTTAGTTCATTAGTGCATCTTGCCAGGCTCTAAATCCTTTTGGGAGGAAGGAGATAAATTGTAAAAGTACAGTCCGTTGATATTGTCCTCATAGGAACATCACCCTTGCTTAAATGTTATTTGTAAGATGTGTGTGTGGGTCTCTATAGATTTCAGTCTCGGCATCATTTCCAGACTTAAGGTTAATTTGCATTTCAGAAAACTTAGGTAGAGAGCAGAGCCCCATGTGGAGAAGGGAACGATTAAGTTTGGCTCTTGATGATTTGCGGTGCTGGAGGACAAAGAGGGGATTTTTGAACTTTCCTGACCCAATGCCAGAGTGGCTGTGGCCCCCATTTTAGGGAGAAGGAAAGTGAGAAGAGAGCAGTTGAAAGCTACTCTAAAACCTAAAGTATGCCTCAATTCCAGTCCAGGTCCACTTTGGTGTTCTTTGAGTTGGTCACAATTTATAGTCCTCCCAACACAGTAGGGCAGCCTGGTCCCCCCTCCCCAGATATCCTGAGAAGTTGGTAGTCTGCAGGCCACCGCTACTGGTTCACAGCTTGGGCAGAGTAGAAGCTAAGAAATCTTATTCTGTAGTTCCTAAAGCTTCTTCAATACCTCTGCCTAATACTTGGTTTCTGCCTGATGTAGGTTTTAGGAAATAAGGGCCAAATTGTGTGTTTTTCCCCCCTTTCATTTTCTGTTTGCTTTATGTTAGCAAAAATTCTCTGAGACCTCTTCTGCATTTTCCTTGAAGACTAAGCCCCTCTAGCTATTTACTGAGATTAAGCCTTAAGCCTAGAAATTTCATTTTAATTACATTAATAGCTGGTGGGAACAATGCTTTCTTTTACTTTTGACCTTGAATTTGCAAGAGAGGAGGACATTTTCAGGAGAATTTCATACTCAGTAAATTAAAGTGAAAGGCATGTGATATGTCATTTAAGTAATTGTGGCACATTCATTTTTCTGGAAGCGAGCAGGTTTGATTTTTGTATTGTGGGCTTGATTTTTATTGTGTCAGAGAGAGAGAGAGAGAGAGAGAGAGAGAGAGAGAGATTGTTTCCTAGACTCATGAAACTCACTTTGCTTTCAGGAGGACAAAAAATGCTTCATTTGCAATTCTCAAGATCCTTATCATGAGACCCTCAATCCTGACAGTCATCTCATTGAAAATGTGGTCACTACATTTGCTCCAAACCGCCTTAAGATTTGGTGGCAATCTGAAAATGGTATGTGGCTGGTGTGGGAACAAGTCCGTGGAATGTGGTTGAAAGGGGTTTACAGACTCCTGGGTGTTTATAATGACGATGGTTCCTCTGTCCTGTGAGCACGGCCTTTGACAGATGTACTGCCCGAAGCAACTTCTCATGCACTTCCTACCAGAAAGTAGTCTTTCATGCTAGACCAAAGAAATTCACAGTCCTCATTCTGAGGGGGCCTTTGGGGCGTGTGTGCAGGTGCTGAGGAGGGCGTGGGAAGGCCCTGTACTATCGCAGGCCCTTCTTCTTCCACAAAAATGTAGCATCTTTCATTTTGATCAATCCCAAGCCCCCACCACTATCACCACCTTCCTTCTATCGAAAGAAAACTTAATAGTGCTATGAATAAGCATTGGGTGTGGTTTTTCAAAGACTTGGTCGACATGAATATACCCAAGTCAGTTTCCCCAGTGAGTGTGTCCCTTTCAATCCTTTGTCCCTTCTTTGCCTTTTGGATTTTGGTTTAATAAATTCATCAAATATACTGTTATTATTGCTGTGGAATTAAGCCAAAATTAGTTTTGCATTTGTTTCAAGCTTGAATGTGAACTTTGGGGAATAGAGGTAGAGTTATGATGTTCGTAATTCATTAGATTTAAAAAAAAAAATTATGAGAGCCCTAACCGGTTTGGCTCAGCCGATAGAGCGTCGGCCTGCGGACTGAAGGGTCCCAGGTTCGATTCAGGTCAAGGGCCATGTACCTTGGTTGCGGGCACATCCCCAGTAGGGAGTGTTCAGGAGGCAGCTGATCGATGTTTCTAACTCTCTATCCCTTTCCCTTCCTCTCTGTAAAAAATCAATAAAATATATATTTTTTAAAAATATGAGAAAGGGCTTTCAGAAATGAACCTGAGCCTGGCCATAGAAAGCATGGACACTACTAGATCTCATTATCACATGCCCTACACCTGAGAAGTTTGTGGATGCTGGCAGTCATTCATCATTCTGTAAAGAAGAACTCTTAGTAGACTTCTTCATTATCCACTATAAAATCCCACATGCATTCTAGAAGATTGTTGGTTTCGGAGGAGGGTTGGCTATTCACTGGTTGGCCTTAGGACGCCATTGGTTACCAGCTTGATTGAGATAGACTGGTCCGCAGAGAGCATGCATCAGTCAGAGCCTCGTTAATTCTGATGGGAGGATGTCTTGGTTGATAGATCAGGGTGAAAGAAGTTTCTGGAAATCTGTTCCTGAATCACAAAGGACTTCTGGAATAGCACAAGCTCATGAGTAGACTCTGAGCATTTCCTGACTGCTCTCGTTCTTCCAGTGAAATGGAGAGACAGAGGAAGGATGCCTGAGCTTTAGAATGGGGACCGTTCCCATTTTAGGTAATAGACAGTAAAATAGTTCATCAAGGTCAGCAAAGGTCTCCTTTGCTAACATTCCATCTGACAGGAAATGCCCAGAACAGGTGCTGTAGTTCTAGAGGAGGGGTTTTTCTTGGTAACATCAGGAGTTTAAAAATTTCTAGTTTTTAATTTGTGTGGCAAGAGAGGCCAAATGCCACAGAGGAGATGTTTCTCAATTAGATTCCTCTGTCGCTCTGACACAAGGTTAGATGACACGAGACTGATGGAACGTGGTCTTTAGAAAGCCAGACTGTTGTTCCTGTGCCCTGTCATCTCTCTGTTGTCTGATAGTTGACAATTAAGGACTTTCTTTGTAAATGTGATTTTTATCTGTTTTCTGTCCAAAATGAGCTTTACATGAAGGCATTAAATGATCAGTTCTCAGGCATAGAATCAGGCTCGGCCTATACAGCTACTTTTAACTTGCCCTCCAAGGTGATCCATTCCCAGGTCTGACAGAAAGCAGATACGCTGTGGAAGATGACCTTGTTTCTTTTCTCCATGGATTTTTCTTCCCATATTAAAAAAACAAAACAAAACAGCTGTAGTGCTTTATTCGGTTATAAATCTAAAATGGAATGTGCTTTTAGGCCACACATTGCAGCACATGGTCTTATGTTGCAGAAATGGCACCAGCCCTGTTGGTATTTATGTTATTTCGTTATCTCTTCACTTTGAACAAATATTGCGAGTTTTTAAAAGCCTGGGAGAGGGGAGACATGTAGTTACTTGGCTAACATTTCATCTGAAAGGAAATGTCCAGAACAGGTTTATAATGTTCTTTTTAAGAATTTAGATAAAGTTAGTATAACTATCATGTTTTTCTTTAACCTCCCAACTAACGCATATCCATCCCAGTGAGCACTTTCCCCTCCCCCCAGTTGACATGGTAGAGTTTCAGCATGAGAGTTTATTTCAAACGTCCTGCTGGTTTCCTGAAAATACACCAGTGCCATGATTCATTCTGACACATTCCTGTCTTCTTGCACTTAAGGCTTCTTTTGCTCTGGAAGGTGGACCCCCCAAAGCTCTCTGAAGTGTAGGAAAGCTGGAAAGGTCTCCTTTCCCAAACAGGCAGGGTCCTAGGGCTGGGGTGGCAGGCCTTTTCCATCTCTGGAATTCCAGTGGTTTTTCAGTGTGTGAAAGCCGCTCTGATGGACCCTCGGGGCCTGGTGCAAAGGCTCATGTGTTTGTGCAGGCTCTCCCCTGGAAAGGGGCGATGTTAGTATTTGTCTGGGCTCGTTTGTTTACTGGACGGACCCTTTGTGTCTTTGGCATTGTTTTCCAGCCGTGGAAACGCATCCAAAGCCTTCTCCATCAGGGCCGGGCTTTTCTAAGTGGGAGTATGACTAACATATGTGGTAGACTCATTTCTTTTCCTTGCTGCTACGTAGAGAAAAGGGAGCATTTGTGTTTCTTCTGAAGGCGGGTTGTGCCCTTGCACTTTAGACTGCAAGCCCAGTCCCTGCTGTGCACAGGAAGCGCCCCTCTCCTTCCCCTTGGAGAGCCTCTTGGCTTAGAGGGCTGGGGAGATGTTTCCTAAGAAAAGATGTCCTTGATGCAGCAGGAGGCACTCTGCCAGATGCCTTATTCCCCGGAACAGATTCCACATGCTGAGCTCCAGAAGGGTGTGTGGGAGACGAGGATCCTTGGACTTGGGCTTTACCACCTGAATTTTTTTTAAAAGAAAAAATTTTTTATTCATTTCAGAGAGGAAGGGAGAGGGAGAGAGAGGTAGAAATATCAATGATGAGAGAGAATCACTGATCGGCTGCCTCCTGCATGCCACCTACTGGGGATCGAGCCCACAACTCGGGCATGTGCCCTGACCGGGAATCGAACCGTGACCTCCTCCTGGTTCATAGGTTGATGCTCAACCACTGAGCCACGCCAGCCGGGCGGGGCAGAGGCGTATTTTCGTCTTGTCTGCACCTTCAGGTTAAGGTAGAAGGCAAAGAGGCTTTCTGTGAGAAGCATAAAGATAACTTAATGGACCCTGGCTGGTTTGGCTCAGTGGATAGAGCGTCAGCCTGTGGACTGAAGGGTCCCAGGTTCGATTCCAGTCAAGGGCATGTACCTTGGTTGTGGGCACATCCCCAGTAGGAGGGTGTGCAGGAGGCAGCTGATCGATGTTTCTCTTTCATCGATGTTTCTGACTCTCTATCCCTCTCCCTTCCTCTCTGTAAAAAATCAATAAATTGTATTTAAAAAAAATAACTTAATGGTCTCAATTGTTCACAGATGTGCCTGTTTACCTTGCTCTTTCCTTTTTATTTAAAAATATCTATAGGTGTGGAAAATGTAACCATCCAACTGGATTTGGAAGCAGAATTCCATTTTACTCATCTCATAATGACCTTCAAGGTAAGGAATCCATAACTTTCTCACAAATGACACGTGAAAGCACCGTATACTCCCACTTTCAAAACAGATGCCTGTTGCGAATTGACCTAAATGGGCACTTAAATATGATTGTTGCTATAAATTGGGATAGTTGAGCAGGTTTTTAAACACGGGCATGAATAATTATGCTTAAATACTCTACACAGCAATAAGTAGAGAAAGCCACTATTCTAAGGTGCTCCCGCCGTAAACTTTTAAGTTGGTATCTTTTTCTTTCCCCGGGGAGAGAGAGGCAGCTCTGACTCTCCCAACCGCAATAAAACATCTGGAGAGTAACTCCCTGATCGCTTGTGTTGATGATTTAGTGCTGACTTTGGTAACTGGAAAGGAAGTGTATTATCTTTCCTTTCCAAGGTTTTGCAGAATTTGTGGGAACAGTGCACAGTTCCTCACGAAATGTGCAGGCCTTCTTAAGCGCGGATTTTCTCATTCTTTTTCTTTTCGAGATGTAAAATGACTCCGGGACCAGGGAATGCCTCTGTACAAAGTCCCTTTGTTTCCTCCTCAGCAGCTGCCTGGAAATGACAGACTTCACATGGCTTAGAGTACATGTTGGTTCACACAAAACCCATAATTTACTTATTACTTCTCCGATTAAAATCACCTGTGAACAGTTTTCAGTGGGAGTCGGGGGCCTTATCTACCCCCTCTCGGGTTCGGAGAAGGTGCCAGGGTAGATTGACCATGTGGGCAGGTGGCCATGAAAGTCTCGCTTGTGTCCTCTACTGAAGCCGGGGAGGCGGGGGCAGGGGTGGGCGAGGAGGTCAGAATGTGACCGGGAGGTACTGGGCTGCTCATTCGCTGCTGTTACTGCTGACCGTTCACACTGTGACACCTGATACCGCGAGGGTGGGGAGGGCTTCCACTAAACACCTTCTTCACTTACTCCTCGTCCCTTCATTGATCGCACATTCAACCTGGCAGTTGAAATGAACACTCAGCTACGCATGAGGGTATTGCCTTCATGTTATGTGACACCTGAATATACTCAGTTATCTTTATTAATGTTTATGGTCCTATCTTTTACTTTGGAAGAGGCTTCTGTTTACATACATGGGTAGCTCTGAGATTTTTTTTGTTATCTAAAAGTCCTTGGGGCACGTATTCTGTAGTTGAAACTCATTCAAGTGAACCCAGTGGGCCAAGGATGAAATTCTGCACCACAGTGCAGAACGTCAAATGGAGAAGGTGGTGATTTAATAACTGAGATGTGAAGAATGGGTACAAGTTGTCAGACATTATGAGAGAGAACTCATCCTTTTGGTTCTAGCTCATGTGTAAACAGCAACATCTATGTGGCATTGGACAAACTTGGGTGTGAATCCCCATTCTGCCCCTTCCTGGCATGTGTGGCCAGAGCTTTGGCTTCCCCCTTGGTAAAGTGGAACAGTAACAACACCTGTGTTAGGAGGTTGTGTGACATACCCCTCTGTTCTGGTTATGGGGTAATCTTGCTACCCGGGCCCATAGTGGAAATGTGATCATTTGCATATATGCTAATGCTTGGCACATAATTGCTCTAATTTACTGATAAGTGAATAAGTAAATGAAACCAGCCATCTTGTGTTTGTGAGAAACTGGTCCAGGCTTCATGGGATTTTGAAAAAAAAAAAAAAAAATTTTTTTAATTGATTTTTAGAGAGAGAGAGGAAGAGAGAGGGAGAAAGAGAGAGAAACACTGACATGAGAGTGAAACATCGAGCAACTGCCTCCTACACAACATCTACTGTAGATGGAGATCTGAAACCCGGGCATGTGCCCTGACCAGGAATCGAACTGGCACCCTTTCAGTGCACGGGCTGATGCCCAGCCAACTGAGCCATCCTGGCCAGGGCTTTATAAAGATAGAGGAGTTACTGCCTACCCAGAGCTTCCAGGCTTCTAGGGAAGAAACATACTTACAAATAACTTCTAATACAAGACAGAATATGCCAGCTGCCATAGCAGAAGTTCAGATCATGTACATTAGCATGGAGGCGTGGGAGAGTAACTTGAGCCTGGGATAGGAGAGAAAGCCTCATGGGGAGAGGACTAGGGCTGCCCTGGACCTGGGCCAGGGGGAATGAGCAGGATTTCAGTGGGAGGAGGTGGAAGCAAAGCCCTTCTGGGCAGAGGAAACAGCCTGAGAACAAGGCCCTGCTGGTGGGACTCTCCTGGCAAAGCTTGTTCAGCACGTACAGTGTCGATTTGCTGTGGGCCGTGAGGGGAGGAAGGGAAATAAGATGACAGAAGGACCTTGACTCCTTGCTGAGGAATGTGAACTTCATAGGAAATAGGGAACAATTGACAAGGAATTGAGACCTGTGTTTCAGGGAGGGAGTCAAGCGGAAATGGCGAAGGAGAGCCTGGGACAATCTTGGGGGCTTCTTGTTGAGGTCAGTGTCGAGGAAGGGCTGACTGACGAGATGGCTGGTGTCCACACACAGGCTGTCTGTGACCCTCAGGTAGGAGGGAGCCGCCTCCTGCAGCCCAGAGGTCCTGCAGCCCAGAGGTCTTGGGAAGCATTATGGGAAGCTTTCCTGATCACACATATCCCGTTGCCCCTGCTACTCCTGCCTCTGAGAATCATCGCCCAGAGGTGGAGCCCGTTTTCTAAGAAAGTCGGTTGGACCCCCTAGAATCAAAGTTCACTCAAACCATGACTTGGAGAAAGATGAGCTGAGCAGTGGAAGGAAAGGTAAGGAAAGGGCTGAATCAAAGCTTACTTAGATGTCGAAGCTGAGTAACTAGAGGGTAGTGACACTGTTAACAATGGTGAGGACAGGAAGCGGGTGAGGATGGAGAATACACGTCACTCTTAATCGTGTTTGCCATGGAGATGGCCGGTTGCTAAGCGGATTGCTAGCAAAATTTATTTAGCATATACTCGGTGTGTTTTTGCCTATAGCCAGATGTTTTCAAACGCACAGCTCTTTTATTTAGTATAAATTCAGAGGCAGCTGTGCAGCAGTGTGAGGCCTGAAGAGGTTGGTGACTAAGCAGAGAGCGTGGAAAGGCTTCCGTTCTGTAGGTAAAATGTGTTGTTCTCGTTTCCAGCAGCTTCTTAACTCCACAGGAAATTGGATAATCCGTCGGTGGCCCTTTGGGACTCAGAAATTTCCAGAAGGGAGGGAGAAGGAAGCCTCGCCAGGACTGGCTGTGAGGCTTTTCCTTTCTGCTCCCTTATGACACAGACATCAGGCTGGTCTGTCCCCACACATCACCACCCAGAAGCTGTTCTCATGGGGAGTGTGCCCTGGTTCAGTTAGCCATTGGGGTTTCCCCCCTTACTTTAAAATTCTAATAAAGTATCATTTTTTTAATATTCCTGAATAGGTTAAAATAAAAAAAAAAAAAGGACTTGAACAACTAGTAGTTGAATAAATCAAAAACTGTCAAAATGTGACCTTCGTTATCGGACACTTGTCTCCTCTTATCCATGGAAAAGACCATCAGGATTAAGAGAGGCAAGAGGAGGTCTGGGAATGTGCCTTTAGTTGTCGCCCAGATTTCTGTTGGGCATTGGTTTTAATTCAGAAGTGTCTGTCTGCAAGGTCCGCTTCACTTTCTTGATCTTCCTCCATTGGAATCTGACTTCACGTCCCAGAATGCGCTTACATCAGTGTTGAAGCCTTTGCCTGCTTTCAATGCTCATTCTAATTCACCTCTTGTTTCCGGTTGACCTTGTTCACCACACCCCCCTAAACCTCTGTCCTGCCTCAGTTTCCAGGATTTCTATCTTCTCGTTCCTTCTTCTCTGACACCCATTTTCAGTCTTCTATTATGCCGTTAGCTACGGAGGCAGAAAGATAGGTTTGGTCTTCATTCAGCTTGGATTTGAATCTAAGCTCTGCCGATAGCTAGCAAGTCAGTTGATATCTCTGAGCCTCAGTTTCCTCATCCGTAAGACAAATGTGTCGTGAGGCCAAAGGAGTTCCCTAGGGCTGCCATCCAAAGCACCACACACTGGGTGGCTTAGACCAGAGGTCGCCAACCGCTGGTCTGTGGACCACTGTGGTCCGTGAGGTCCGAAAGATTGGCAACCGCTATCTTAGACAATAGTCCCAGGTCAAGGTGTCGGCAGAGTTGCTTTCTTCTGTGGCCTTTTCTTTCCTTGACTTACAGACGGCTGTCTTCTCCTTGTGTCTGCACATGGTCTTCCCTCTATACATGTCTGTAGCCTAGTTTCTTCTTAGAAAGAACACCAGTCGTGGTGGATGAGGGCCCACTGTAATGGCCTCATTTCACGTTACTTATGCCTTTAAAGACCGTACCTCCAAGTACAGTCACAGCCTGAGATCCTGGGGGTTAGGTCTTCAACATAAGAATTTTGGGACCACACAATTCAGTCCATAACAGAAGGTTAAATGAAATAATATAATTAAAGTTCAGGGCACCACTCTCCTTCCTTGTCTAGCCCTTTGCTGATGGATTTTCCTGGAGCACTGACTGGCTCTCTTTTATCTTGCCCATTTTTGTTGTTGTTGTTGTTTTGTTTTTAGAGGGAGAGAGAGAAACATCGATATGAGAAACATGAACTGGCTGCCCCCTTCATTTATCTTGGCCCCCCCACCCCCCGCCCCAGGCATCGAGCCTACAACCAGGCATGTGCCCTGACCAGGAATTCAACCAGTGACCTTTTGGTGCACGGGATGGCACTCAACCAACTGAGCCACACCGGCCAGGGCTTGCCCATTGCTTTGTGGGGAGAAGTTATTTATGTGGAGGTTTCAAATATTGTATGTATACAGTGTTCCCAAATCCATGTTTCACGCTCCATCCTTGCAGACCACTGTTTTCAATTGTCCAGTGGGCGTCGTCATGTGGATGCCTCACACGTCATTCGTCCAAAACGAAATGCCTTCACAGCTCTTCTGTGTCTTTGTTATTAGCAGCACAGTCCCCACAGCTACCCAAGCTCAGGTGCCTGCGTTTCTTTCCTCTCCCTCCCTTTGCACTGAAACCTAATTGAGCCCCAAGTGCAATTCAGTATATTTTACTTTCACTACTTTTTCAGTAGTCAATCCCATCCCTTTATCTGTATTCAGACTGTAAGGCTTGAGTTAAGACCTTCATCTTTTTTCTGTCTCTTGGTTTCCTTGTCTCATTTTTTTTCCGTGTCCAGTATCACTGCCACAGAGTTATTTTTCTGAAGTGCAATCTGACCAGTTCATTTTGTCCAGTTAAATCTGTTGCCCTTTCATTGCATAAAGATAAAGGAAACCCCTTAGCATGGCAAACAAATTCCTTCCTACTCTGCCCTCTTCACCCCTTTGAAGTGTACAGTTCAGTAGCATTAGGTATAGTCACAACCTTGTGTAACTATCACCACTATCTATTTCCAGAATTTTTCATCACCCCAAATAGAAACTCTACCCATTAAGCAGTAACTCCTTATTGACCCCTCCCTACAACCCCTGGAAACCTCTAACCTATTTCTGTGTACTTGCCTATTTAAGACATTTCATGTAAGTAAAATATTTGTTCTTTTGTGCCTGGCTAACTTCACTTACTATAATGTTTTCAAGGCTCATTTGTGCTGTAGGAAATATCAGAATTTCAGTCCTTTTAATGGCCGAACAATATTCCATTGTATGTATATTGTTTTTATTTATTCATTTGTTGGTGGACATTTGAGTTGTTTCTACTTTTTGGCTGTTGTGAATAATGCTGCTATGAACGTTCATGTACACACACCGGTCCAAGTCCCTGTTTTCAGTTCTTTTGGGTGTACAGCTAAGGAGTGGATTCCCCAG
This sequence comes from Myotis myotis, assembly GCF_014108235.1. Lineage (NCBI taxonomy): Eukaryota > Metazoa > Chordata > Mammalia > Chiroptera > Vespertilionidae > Myotis > Myotis myotis. The sequence continues at coordinate 11,827,367 of NW_023416315.1, forward strand.
ATTCCTGAGTTAGTAATTCCTTCCTCATGTTTTCCCGAAGCACACCACATGTGACTCTACTGTGGTGTTTGATGTATTGTGTTGTAAATGATTTATATCTATATTGGTACCTCATTGGACTGTCTACAGCATATAGACCGGTGTGTGGTACTGAGCAGTAGTCATTACACAGCTGTTGAATAATTAAATGAAAGGTGGAAAGAATGAGCACTCATACTAACCAGTCATCTTATGGGCCTGGTGACTAAATGTATCAAAACTTGTTGGCTATTAAGGCCTGTTTATAATCAGCTTCTAAAGAGAAACAGCTTACTAGTCTTTGATAGGGTGGGAGAAAGTGCAAAATTTAGAGGATAGACACTTTCCTTGCAAGAAGAGGTTCCGTGGAACAGCTTGAAGTACTTGAAGTCCAGCTATTGTCTGCAATACCAGCCACAAGCATTCATGGTGTGGCACACAGTTAAGTGTTATTTTCATTTGAGATTAAAAAAAAACAACAGAAAAACATCAAATGAGTCTTTCCCACCCTGCCTTTAGACATTCCGCCCAGCCGCGATGCTGATAGAACGATCGTCGGACTTTGGGAAAACCTGGGGCGTGTACAGATACTTCGCTTATGACTGTGAGAGCTCATTTCCAGGCATTTCCACTGGCCCCATGAAGAATGTCGATGATATAATTTGTGATTCCCGATATTCTGACATTGAACCCTCAACAGAAGGAGAGGTTTGTTTGCCTTTTTTTGTATTACATTCTACTTGCAAATCTAGTTTTTGATCATTGCAGAAATACCAATTACTCTTCTCTCTATTTTTAGGTGATATTTCGGGCTTTAGATCCTGCGTTCAAAATAGATGATCCTTATAGTCCAAGGATACAGAGTAAGCTTGTTTTCAGATAAAAGTTTGATGGAAAATAGCAATCATGGAAGAACTCTTAGCCAGAGCACTGCTACCCAGAATCTAAATATACAGTGCTAAATCCACCCTCTTCATTTCTTTTCTTCTCTGCACAACCCTACCAGAAACTCGAAATTGGCAGTAATCAAAGTCCTCGTTGATGGGTAATACATTTTGATAAGAGTGAAAGACTGATGTCATAATACTCAAGCAGTTATGCTTGTCCTAATACCTTATTTATTTTGCTCAGTATAATATATGTTTACTAGTATGTGTGTATAAGCACACACACACACTCACATTAAGTTGCTGTAACGAAGTGTCCCAAAAAATACAGTGGCTCAAGTAAATGGAAGGTTATTTCTCTCTGACAAAACCACCCAGAGGGATTTTCAGAGAAGAGGTGCTCAATTGCCACATGTAGGCTCACTACATAAAAGACAGACTGACATCCGGTTAAATCTGACTTGCAGATAAACAGTGAATTATTTTTTTCGTATAACTATGTCCTATGTAATATTTGTGACTAGCACAAGTATACCCCATAGTATAACTATGTCCCATGTGATATTTGGGACATATTTATTCTAAAAAATGATGGTTTGTCTGAAATTCAATTTAACTGAGCATCTTGTGTCTTTATTGCTAAATCTGGGAACCCTAGCCAGTAGGTCACCCAGGTTCCCAGGCGCCTTCTGTCTTATTCTATTTGTCCGCATGGTTAGAACTGAACCAATGGCTTTGTCCCAACCTGTGGGAGGGGAGGAAGTGATGGGCAAGTGACACAGAAGCTATTATCACTTCTGTTCACATCTCATTGGCCACAATTGGTCACATGACTATACTGCAGGCTATGCTGCAGAACAACTCTAGCTAGATGGCCATGCGCTCTCACACTCTTGACTAGGGCCCTTATGTCAAAGGAAGAAAAGAAAATAGTGAGCAAAATCAGAAGTCTCAGCCACGTTCAATATGTTCAGTGAGGTGAGGGTTGTATTTCCATTTTACAGCTGAGTAAACTGAAGCTCAGAGAGAGAGGTGACATTAATGTCAGATCCTAAACCCCTAAGTTAGGACTCTCAGTTCAGAGCTCTATGCGGCATTCAGTAACCATGCTTACAATTTTTTCAGAATTACCTTAAGATCTTTTGGGAGGCAGAATAGGCACTAATTACAAGGATGGGCTTTGGAATGAGGCAGATTTGGGTTTCAGTCCCAGTGCCTGTGTATTATAGCTTTGTGACCTAGGGCAAGTCATTTGCTTAAAACTTTTTAAAGCTTCTGTTTTTTTCATCTGTAAATGGAGAGAGTAATATTGACTTTAGGGTTATTAGGGAGGGAAAATGAGTTCATGTACATAAATCACCTACCAACATGCCTGACGCATAGAAAGTGTTCGGTAGGTTGAAGCTGCGCTGCTACTGTTGTTGCTGTCAGCGGTGGCTTAGGTCTTGTGTAGACCTGGTCCCTGGTCAGCATGAAAGGGGCGGGGGGCTCCCCCCTTCCCCCTCCCCCCACTGCTGAGCTGCATACAGGCAGGTAGTGGGGCAGGGCAATCCTTATCTCCCAGCTGGGCATGGCCTGTTTAACCACGGCCGCGCCCCACGGAGCCCCCAGCCTGAAGCACGAAGGAGAATGGAAGAAGTCCAGGGGACATTGCCAGGAGACTGTTGTTTCCCCACTTAACTTAATTTCACTGTGGCCCAGACTGTCTCTGATCTGCAATTTGGTCTTTCATTCTGTTGTAAAACAAATATTTAGTGGCACGTCCAGCCCTGTGCGATTTCTGAGTGAGCTCTGTGGGGCCTGCCCTCCCTGCTCTCAAAGTCCAGCTGTGAGAAATGTCCGCCTGGGCTCCTATGACCCCTCACCCCCACCCCCAGGCCCCAATGCCATGTCCCTAGAAGGACTCACGGTCTACTCCTTTTTAGGTGAAACTTGTGGGACTTGGGGATCGTGTTGCCATTATAATTCTGTTGTCTCCTGTTGTGAAATGGCATCAGAAAACCTGTTTCTAGATCGAAGAAGCATCCATTTTAGCTGTTCATGCTTTTGATTTACTTTGTAATCAAGGGAACAATCGCTCTTTGGTTGTTTCTATTGTTGAGACCTTTGAGACTCACTTCACAAGTGATTTTTGCCTCTTGGAACAGCAGTCAGTGCGAGACTCAGTTGTTGTAAAATATGGCAGGAGAGTGGAGGGGAGTGTATTTGCTCTTCTGAGGGCTTCCACAAAGATCAGTTCAAGGGTTTCTAAATACTCCAGCTGCTCTTCAAGTTTGTTGTTTGGCCTCGTCAATGGGCGCTTGTGCTCTTTCTACGTAGGAGGAAATGTTGGCATTCATAAATTCCATTCGGTTCCTCTGTTTAGTTTTTGATTTTACAAAGAGCCCAACTTTAATGCATGGAGTCATGGACTTTCTCTTTCCACCCACGGCTCCTCTATGTCTCTATTGAAAGCTATGCATATATTATAAGTATTTAAAATTGTACTTAAGCTTTGAAAGTATCTGACGAGCTGGGCCAATTCCCTGTCGCCTTGTGTTGTAAATTAGAAGCCTGGGGACGGGGAAATAAGGCTGCATCAGCAGAAATGAAAGTAAAGCTTAGGAGCAGTTTCAGGCTACAGAGCTAAGAGGGGGGCAGATGGAACAATCAATCTGGTGGTGTCCACTGTAGCAAGAGCAACTTAGTAATTAATGAAAACACTGATCAGAAGGTGGAATGGCTCTTGGTTTATAAAGTTACTGTAGAATGCAACTGGCTGCCCAGCTTCTGTAATCAGCATAGATCTATAGACCCAGGAAAAAGAAGATGAAATAAGAGAGATTGAGAAAAAAACCATTTGCCCCATCATGCTAATACTAAGCTCCTTTATCCTTCTGCCACTGTATTTTGTTGGTAAGTTTGTATTGTAAAACTAGGACAAAGAAACTTATAGATCGTCATGTTGCTTCAAAACTTGGTTGAGATATTCTGTACCTGGAGTGTGGTTATCCTATAGTGTTAAATCTATTTTAGTAACTTGGAATACATCTAAATGGTGGGGAATTTCAGATAGTATTTACCTCTCCAGAAATAAATACAGAAATACAGGGTACGGGAAAAGTAGGTTTACAGTTGTGAGTACGCAAAACACAGAGTTTATACTTGTATTGTTATTTATTAACTAGAGGCCCAGTGCACAAATTCATGCCCGGGTGGGGTCCCTCGGCCTGGCTGGCGATCCAGGCTGGCCAGGGGGAGGGACCGTGGGAGGTTGACTGGCATGGGAAGTTGGCTGTGGGAGAGCACTGATCACCAGGGGGCAGCTCCTGTGTTGAGCGTCTGCCCTGTGGTGGTCAGTGTGCATCATAGCAACTGGTCGTTTGGTCAACCGGTTGTAAAGGTCACTTTAGGCTTTTATATATATATAGATTATTGTATTATTTCCTATATCAACAACTGCAAACCTACTTTTGCCCCACCCTGTATGTTTCTTCCTAACTATCTTACACTGATGTCAATGAGAATTTGGGTGCTTTGATAAATCCTTTCCCACCTGGATGGAATTTTCTGATTTCGAGACTGGCACTGGTTGCTACAGGAACCAGATGGCATTGCAGTAGTTAGATTACTGTGTGCCCGTGGGTTCTGACAGTCATGCCACCTCAGTCATAAATGTCTCCGCTTTTCCATTCTTCCCGAAACATCAATCTGCACACAAATCCATCACAGAGTAAACGTTCTCATTAAACTAATGGGAAGGCTGTAGCCTGTCTGTCTTCCAGAGACTGTCCCATCGTGTTACACTTTACTATCATGATCATCGAGATCAGACAAGGAGGGTAAACTTGACACAAGCCATTTTAGTTTGTCATGCCTTGTGGTGAAGAGAAACGATGTATAGCTGCAAAAGAAATCTTGCCTGTTTGATCAGACGTTTCATCTGCTTGGTGTCCTTCATAGATCTCTTAAAAATCACCAACTTGAGAATCAAGTTTGTGAAACTGCATACTTTGGGAGATAACCTTTTGGATTCCAGAATGGAAATCCGGGAGAAGTACTACTATGCAGTTTATGATATGGTGGTTCGAGGAAATTGCTTCTGCTACGGCCATGCCAGCGAATGTGCCCCTGTGGATGGAGTCGACGAAGAGGTGGAAGGAATGGTAAGCAAATGCTCCGCGCAGCTTTCTGCTTACACAGGTGAATCTGAAGAAAATGGAAGCTGGACTTCCCATGAGCCTTTCACGTTTTCTAGGGGTTTTATTTTTCCAGACTTACAGTGAGGCCTTTGCAGCGTAGTTGATTTTCCCTTTGCTGACTTTCTTGGACTTTGAGGATGTGAGGACTGCTCATAGACACTGCATTCATTTTTGGAGATTGTTGCTACGGGCTGATACTGCAGTAGATACTTTAATCAACAAATATTAAAATGTTCTCTAAATAACAATACATCTTCCTTTACTTTAGGGGAGGTTAAAAATCACAAGCATTCCAGTCTTTATGCTAGAAGGCAGAAATTGATCCCAGTCTAAAGAAACTGGAAATTTGAACCTAGAACCACAGAATATCATTTAGGAATTAAATGGACTTTGTTTCTTTATATCTTCTAGTTTCATCCTTTTCCCCTGTGTTCTTAAATCATGTTCTTTTAAAAACTGGGGATTTGGGTGATTTGCAAAATGGATTAAGATAGAGTGTTTCACCAGTTTTCTAAGTACAATGATAATTCTTGTAGACCCAGATGATGTTAAAGCCAGACAGGATTTATTAAACCAACCGTCCTTATTAGAAGAGACCGGGCATTGAGTTTGCCAGAGGGCCCGACATAAGTATGTGACAGATGGAGATTCAAACCGAGTCTGCCCCAGGGTTCCTTCCTCTGGACCGCGGGCCTTCCTTCCCGATGAAGGCTGGGTCTTGACGGCTTGCTGTTTGCCTTCTAAAAGCTTATTAGTCCCATCGAAGAAGGTGCAGGGTTGAGTGCACTTGACCGTCTAAAACTTGTCTTCCCTTCACTCTCGTGAGAAGTTGTTGCATAAAGTTGACTTTTTAACGGAGCTTAGAGGGAGGACTTATCCTAATCTTGTTGCGACATCAGAGAACCCTGTCAAGATTATATTTACTTTCGCTGTACCTTTTGGGTGTGTAGCTAATGTCTTGCAGTCATGTCACTATCATGCATCTCACAATGCATTGGACTGTTTGTTCAGAAACTGTAGAGTCCTGTGGTATGTACTTTGGAGCTATTTTTCAGTCTATGTGAAACCACCTTGTAATGACATGATATTAGTCTTCTGCTAACTGCATTCCTGTCAGAGTGGGTGCAGGGTGGACCTGTCTGTCCTGTTCCCGAATTCCATTCTGCAGAGACTAGTGTTAAGGTGAGATGCCTGCATACATGCCATTTGGTAGGCTGGGAGAACTTACGGTTTATGTGCCTTGCAGTGACACAATGCAAAATAGTGCATCATGGGCCCTCATAAAGCAAAATAATGTGTATGTTTTTTCTGAGTTTTTATATTTCCTTTCTTAAAGGAAAAAAAAAATTGTAAAAGGTAGAATGTAAATGTAAAATAATTGGTTGAAAAAAAATTTAAGTGCTGTGCCAGAAGTGGAAAAAACAAAACAAGCAAACAAATACCTTTCATATGGCATAAGTGGCAAAACTTGCAGTAATGTAAGTTGTTCCCAAGTGGTGTGTATAATTTAATTCTCCATTACAACTTTTGTTGATTTCTATCATAATACATTTTTTTTAACTCATAAGTAACTAGTTTTATGGTTTTTAAAATATTCCTAAGTTACTATTTTCTTTCATCTGGGTTCTCTCCATTGATACTTTAATAAAATATGTATTGAGTTTCCATTATATAGTAGGAACAGTTCCTAGAGATGAGTGCTATAGCCATCAACAAAATAGATGGAACTCACCGTGGGGAGGAACCAAATAAAAACAAACCCGCACTGTGGTGCACTAGAGCTTAGAACTGGTATGAAAAGGGGTTTATATTTTCCATTGATCGTGGAAAAATCTAGCCATTGGCATACCTCTTACTCTGCTCTTTCCTGTTTTTACAACTTTCAAGGTTCATGGCCACTGCATGTGCAGGCATAATACCAAGGGCTTGAACTGTGAACTGTGCATGGACTTCTACCATGATTTACCGTGGAGACCAGCCGAAGGTCGAAACAGCCATGCCTGCAAAAGTAAGTCTCAGCCGGAGGGACATTTTGAGTCAATTCGGACACCAGTATCTATCTATTGGTAAGAGAGAAGGTGATAGTACACTATTTTGAAAAAAGAAAAGTTACTACCCTTTTCCCAGCTTTACCCTGATACTCTTAGGAGACCAATATTCACCCAGTTAAATTAATAAATTACTATTTACTGAGCAGCACGTAGGTGTTTAGCAAATTCAGTAGAAGACGAAGATGTTGTCCCTGACATTGTACCTGTTTTGAAGGCAAGACGCCCAGGAGAGAAAAATGAAAGAAAAGCATGGCCTGGTAGATGATTAAGGTTGGGCTATGGAGTAGAATGTTTGGCCTTGTTTCTTTGCCAGCCCAGCTGCAGCCTCTGGTTTCCTTCCATCCATCCATCCCAGTGGGATTCTTGGGCAGAGGTGTTTGCACACCACCACCCTTCTAACCCCACACGCAGTGATTCCCATATACTGTCCTCCCCTCCGGAGCGTGTCTGCCTCTGCCCCCACTGAGAAGGGCTATTCTAGAAGTTCGGAAAGCAGTGCGGGCTGGAGTGGTCCAGGTTTTGTTAGTAATACACCCCAGCTGTCCCTGGGTGAATAGTTAGATTGTTTAGATCAGTGGTTCTCAACCTTGGCTGCACATTAGAATTACCTGGGAATCTTTTTAAAATCCTGATTTCTGGGCCTCATCCTCCAGAAATTCTGTTTCTTTGTTAAGCGGGTGGGGCCACAACATTAGTAACAAAGAAACAGTTTCCGGAGGATGAGGCCCAGGAATCAGGATTTTTTAAAAAAAATTCCCAGGTGATTCTAATGTGCAGCCAAGGTTGAGAACCACTGGTTTCGATAACTCCCTCCCACCTTCTCCTCTCCCCTTCTTCTTGTTAAGATAAGGAGAACAACATTTAGCTCAAGGCCCCAGGGACATCTGGTGACCACCACAGCATCTAGGCTGGGAAATGATTCGAAGGTTTTATTCAACCAATGTATCAAGGGCAACATTCTGCTGGGCACGGAGCAGACATCAGCGGATAAGACACATTCTCTGTCTCCAGGACATGTTGTGTGACGAGGAGAGATGAGGCTGTAAAGCCCCGTGAGGGCCACGCTGAGTTAAGCTTCACTGTGAGATGATAAGAGGGATCCAGGGGGATTGTTGATCGTGAGAGTGAGAAGATTATGATGAAAGCTGGCTTGGACCAGGATGACTGCCGAGTAGGCTAGAGGAGGAACAGACTGCCCTGAAGCCGGCTAGCTGGCTGCTCAGCAGACCTCAGTTCTCACTAAGGAGCCTGGCCTGGTGTGGGGGTGGGAGTGGGGAGGAAGTGAATCAGGCCTTCAGACCATGTTCCTCAAAGCTGGCAGCCCGCACAGGCTGTGCCAGGAACACGTTGCCTAGAAAATCCTCTGGGCGATTGATGTCTTCCCATCCCCCCCGAGCGGGACCCAAAGGGGCCCTCCAGGCAGTGACAGCCTTCCTGCCAAGAAGCCCCCACGGGGACTTTCCCCCAAAGGTTTTCAACGTTTTGTAGCCCATTGTCTTCCAAGGAGGGCAGGTTGTTGAGTTTCTTTCCTAAAGTCAACACTTTGAAGGTTCCAGCTTGACACGGGATTTCAGGTGACGCAGTGGTGGGTATGTCCTTTCCACCACAGTGCCTTCTGGCTCGTTGCTGTTTTGCCTGAACTTCATCCCTAGTTTCCACAATGAGGTTCCTTCCTGCCACCCCCACCCTCCATTGGTCAACAGACTTCAAAAGGCTTCACTTGACATTGGTCTTGTCACACAGAGTGTAACTGCAACGAACATTCCAGCTCATGCCACTTTGACATGGCAGTCTTCTTGGCCACCGGGAACGTCAGTGGAGGAGTGTGTGACGACTGTCAGCACAACACAATGGGGCGAAGCTGTGAGCAGTGCAAACCCTTTTACTATCAGCACCCGGAGAGAGACGTCCGAGATCCTAACTTCTGTGAACGTAAGTGGGGACAGGCCACGGGGTGGGGCCTGTCGGGCTCGGTTTGAACAGTGTGGTAGTCACCATCCTTCTGTAGGAACTCATCGTATGGGCATGAGACTCAGCCTTACTTTATCTGCTGCATAGGATGCCAGGAGCGGAATTTACTTGGTAGTAAAGTAAAGCCTTCTTTAGTCTATTTTTGTGACATTTGAAGGACAAGGGGAATATATGTACTTATACAAACACACGTTGTGTAACCTGGTGCTTTTCATTCTTGCTAGAATGTACCTGTGACCCAGCTGGCTCTCAGAATGAGGGAATCTGTGACAGTTACACGGATTTTTCTGCGGGGCTCATTGCTGGTCAGTGTCGGTGTAAATTATACGTGGAAGGAGAACATTGTGATATTTGCAAAGAAGGCTTCTATGGCTTAAGTGCCGAAGATCCATTTGGTTGCCAATGTAAGTACATTCGTTTAAAAGTTTGGGAGTTCTCATGTGTGCATAAGTCCCAGACTCCTTTGCAATTCTAAATCCAGACTCCTGCTTCAGACTCGCTTGGTTTATGTTTCTTTACTTCGTTTTATCTTCAATAAAGCTTGCGCTTGCAATCCTCTGGGAACAATCCCTGGCGCGAATCCTTGTGACTCTGAGAGTGGTTACTGCTACTGTAAGCGTCTGGTGACGGGACAGCATTGTGACCAGTGTGTGGTAGGTAAAGCCTCATCGCATTGGGTGGGTAGTTTGTGAATATGACATGTTTTAATAGAGAATGCTTTTCCCTATTGTAGATTCTGTCATCACCCTTATATGTAAAGGTTACATGAGTAGATACTTCACAAAAGAGGAACTACTAAGGAATAAATTTTTTTTAATCCTCACCTGAGGAACATCAATGTGAGAGAGACACATTGACTACGAAGGAATAATTTTGACAAGCTGTTCACCGTCACTCTCGGAATTGTAAAAGAAAACCTCAGTGAAATGCCATTTTTACAGACAAAATTAATACAAGTTTTAAAAAATGGGAATGCTGACTAACACAGACAAAATGAAGGGCTGGTACTCATATGCTGCTGATAGAAATGCAAATTGGCTATAATTTTTGAAAATTTGGAGCTAAGTATCAATAGCCTGTAGAAATGCACATATTCTTTGACCCAGTAATCACACTTCTGGGTATTGATCCTAAAGAAAGAATTAGAAAATTGGACAAAGAGGGATTCACCAGAGGACTCATAGTATCTTTAAGATTATTTTTCTATTACAGTTGACATACAATATTATATTCATTTCAGGTGTATAACATAGTGATTAGATATTATGTATCTAATGAAGTGATCATCCAATAAATCATTGCATCTTTCATTAATCACAGCAAAAAACTTAGAAGCAACAGTGGGGAGAAATAGTTAAGTAAATTTGGGGGCTTCCATACAGTGTGATATTTGGTAGCCACTGAAAGTAACAGCAACATGAGGAAATGCTTATGGTGGTATAAAAATAAAACAAAACAAAACCTCATGATATGAGTGGTATCTTGATTATGTAGAAAACAATTCATCAAGGAAAACAAAATCTGGCAGGAAATATACCCAAAAGTTCATCATCCTGAATTCCAGGTGGAATAATTATGAGAGTAATTTTTAAAAATTATCCTATATCTCTTACAACATTTTTGTGATTGCTTTTATAATTTGGGAGAAGAAATACTACTGAACCCAAACTATATGATCACTAAATATGCATATTGCATATATCCTAGCATATTCTTAAAGTGAATTTCTGGAAGTCTGAATTAAATGGTGAGCCCGGTTTTTATCTGCTCATTAGGAAACATGCATATGTTGAGGCATAAAAGTTCTTTACCCCTCTATGGAGTCTGTCCCATTTCTTTCCATCTCCGGTGGTTCCCGGACTCTGGGATCGCCTCACCTTTCAGTTGTGAAAATAGTCCTTGCTTTTTAGGCTATGTTTCCACATAAACAAATCCTTGAAAAACTTTCTTTATGGAGTTTATGACAGACCGAACTTAAGAAAAATTTAAAGGCCTGCCAAACATTTGCCAAAACTCTCTTACTGCCAGAGTAATTCTATTGAAGAAAATTGGCATCTTTGCTACCTTCTCATGGTGATTGGCTATTTGCAGGGCAAAGAAACTACTCTCATCTGGGGTTATCGTGTGATTATGGGTAACCCTCTCTGACCCCTGAACCTGCAGCCTGGGTGTCCTTATTTCAGAATACTTGTACTCCTTTCTTTCGTAGACTTTCTTCTTTCCCGGTGCAAATGAACGCTTGGCGGAACAGCCCAAACACGCCATAACTTGTTTCTTGCTGAGTCTATTGTGTAATTACAGGAACCCACCTTTAGATGTCTAATCTTTTGTTCTGCAGCCAGAGCATTGGGGCTTGAGCAACGATTTGGATGGATGTCGACCTTGTGACTGTGACTTTGGGGGAGCCCTGAACAGTAGGTGAGTGGTGCTTCACTTACATGTTCGTACTCAGTCACCCAGGGAAGCCCTCCTGATCCCTAGGAGGAGTGACATCATTCTCTGAAGGAGATACTCAAGAATGTGTTCACCTTTGGTTTGAATGCCTGATCATTACTTTCCCTGTGGTCTCAATGCTTTCAAAGACGTATTCGTTCCAAGAGTTAGCTTTGAAACCTTATAATATGTTTATGTTTCTTGGTTTGAACAGTGTTGATGTTCCTTGTTTTTGTGCTTTCCCTTTACAGTATTTTTTAAATTATGGAAACAGTGTATGCCCACTATACTAATAAAAGGGCAATGTGCTAATTAGACCAGATAGACCAGATGTCTTCTGGACGTCCTTCCAGACAAAGCCGCAGTGGTGGAGGCCGAGGCAGAGGCAGTTAGGGGCAATCAGGCAGGCAGGTAGACAGGCAGGCGAGTAGTTAGGAGCCAGTGGTCCTGGATTGCGAGAGGGATGTCCTACTGCCAGTTTAGGCCCAATCCCTGCACAAGGATTGGAGAGGGTGCAGGCCGAGCTGGGGGACCCCCCCCCACCCCAATGCACAAATTTCATGCACTGGGCCTCTAGTAGTTCTAAAAAATTCAAACAATTCTGACAGCTATCCTGTCCTTTCTCTCCTCAAGTTCCATTACCTAGTAGTGCCACTGTTAACAGTTTCTTGTATTTCTGTAGACATCAATAATAGTGCTCAGAATATGTGTTAAAAATTACAATTTCTTTCTTATTTCTTTTAAAATAACGTTAGGTTTTGTTTTTTTTAAAAGAGACAAGTACAAAGAAAAAAAGCCCATGATTTCCCACTTCACGTTACTGACATTTTTTGAAAATCAAAGCAATAGATGTTATGTACACAATTGCACAACTTGCTTTTTTATCTAGAGATCTTTTTTCATATCAGCATGTGTTTATCTACCCCCATCATGTGAAAGTGCGATGATTTATTTACTTCCAGTCTTTTTGCTTTTTAAGTATGTTTCAGTGAATATTCTTGTAGATATATTTTGATGAATGTAGATATAGCTATAGATTAGGTTCCTAATGATGGAACTTCGAAGTCAATGTGGATGTACATTTTTTATTTTAATAGAATGTCAGGTTGTTCTGCAGACAGATTGTGCTGATTTATTTTTCTACAAACCAGTTACAAAAGTACCCTTTTCTCTATTCCCACCAGCAGTTGGCATCATCATTTTATTTTTCACCAATCCATAAGATGAAAAATGAACTCCCATTTTGATTTGTGTAAAGAATTATTTCATTTTATTTTATTCAGCTTCCAAGCCTATTAATGAAAATGACATGTAATACCTTTTAGTTACTTGAATACATTGGTATTCCTTGAATAGAGGAGACATGAAGCTCTATCAGAAATTAATCATAATACACATTTGGCAAGATGTTGAATTTCTGGGCGTTTAATGAACCACCTTGGAGTCGAAGAGAGTTTTGGTCTCCGTTGGTTACAGGATCAGATTCAGAACATCTGGTAAAGATAGGGTGAGTGGCTGCTGAGAGGACAGGCAGATGTTTCCTTGGCCCTGAACTTTCCCAGAGAGAACATGCTGAATTCATTGAGCAAGCTTTATGTACTCATAAATTGACTCTTTTACAAGATTATTTCTCAACACCATGGAAGTCTGCTGGGAGGGAATGGGATTCCAGGCAGCAAGAGCGTGTTCTGTTTGGCCTGTGTTTGGGTCTGTCCTATTCCAGAACACGTAGCAAACTGAGCACAGCGTGTATATAGCCCTCTGGAACTCCAGTACTGAATGTCTATTCTTCGAAAACCTCCAGAGGGGAGGAAGCGAGGAGAATTCCATAAAAGCTGGAAGGAAAGACCAACTACTTGCCTGCTTATGGAACCACTTCTCTGGCTTTCCTTTGTGACTCCCAGAACATGCACTGATTCCTTTCGTGACTTATTCCTCAGTTCCAAACTGTCCTCACACCTCGAACTCTCCTCGAGTAGGTGCAAATGGCACCCATAATTTTCCAAATTGTGTCATAAACTCAGGAATGTCCTATGTTCCTTTACCCTAAATGGTTTCTATTACTTCCACTCCCTTCCTCTTTTTCTCTATTGTACACACGTTTCCTGTCTCTGAATCCACCCCTACACAACCCCTGCGCTGCCCCTCCTGTCTCCTGCAAAAAGAATGTATACCAGTGAAAACCAGAGAGTGCTAATCGAGAGAGTCTGTGACGCAGGTGTGTTAGTGAAAGTTCTACGGCAGGACATTCGATCGCTAACGTGATTGATGAGACACTCTCTTTTGGCATGAGTGATGGGAAAAGGAACCTGTCGCGTTGCCTCTGGTCCTGTGCCTCTGCAGTGTTTTGTCCAGATCCTTTTCCAAGTTGGCCCCCAGGGGACTTTCTCTAAGGACCCCCGTGGGAGTGGTTGAGGCCCAGTCTCTGAAGCACCGGTTCCACTGGGAGAATGCTCGGGGCATAGCAGATTCTCAGGAAATACTTGCGAAATGAATGGTTTGTTGCAACCACTCATCAGCATCTGCTCTCTGATAATATTCCTTTACCTCGCCTTGGACACATAGTAGGTATTGATTAAATGTCGATTGACTTAAAGAATTTGAGAAACAAAATATTTTTAAAATATAAAAACTATGTGCCCCTGAGAAGAAGGCAGTATCTGAATGTGATCCCAAACATGCCTTAGTTACTTTGGCCAGGGACTGAACTAAGTGTAAAAATCATGTGAAGTGGAAAAACTTTTAAAATGTTTTGTATAATGAGCCAAATGGATTTTTGGAGAACAATAAAAGCTTAGTAATTCGGGTCTATTATATTGACAGCTAATCTGGACTTTTGAATATTTTTAAGCAGTAAGACCTAATTAATGTGAATAATATAACCTAAGCCAGATTAACGAAGTTTTGTCTACCAGATAACCTGCTTTAATGGATAAATAAGAATGGTTGCTAGGTAAATACTACTTATAAATGCTTTAAAAAAACTTTTAAAAATGTAAACACCTTTGTATCCTTCCTCAAAATCATTTCATCAATTAATTTATGACTGATATCTGGCTTGAAGACTTCTAACTCCTAGACCAAAGTCCCCTGCCCTCACTTGATCATTCAACAACACATTACTTCTGCATCTCTTTTCGCACTTATTTTAGTTGGCTATGTATTATAGCTGTTTGTATTCGAAAGGTCTCTTTAGACAGGAATTGTGTCTTACTTGTTCTTGAATCTCCCTTTGTACCCAGCACAGAGGGCCTTGCAGGTGCTCAATAAATGAGGAAATGAACTTGCTTATACTTTGAAACAAGAGCAGAAATTAATATATGTTTTCATCAATATATTGAGTGGGCATCTAACCCTTTGTTAATTGTAGGTAGTTGGACATAAAAGTATCGCAGAGGACAGCTCCTTCCCCTTAAAGTATCCTGCTTTGGATAAAATGAGTAGTGCTGACTGCTAATCAATGTAGAACCAACTCTTATTTGTAATCAGAATGATGGAGGAGAAATCAGTGTTGAACCGTGGTGGTTCTTATGAATGATCTTGTTATCCTTTCACTTTTCTCCCAGTTTCTCAGTAATAGAAAAAAGTTAAAACTGTACAGTCTTTGCTCTGCTCCACACTATTTAAATGAAATAGAATGTTCCTTCCAATTAAACAAGTTGCTAATTTCTGTATTTATGAGAAACTTTTGTTGACTAAAATGAAGATTTCGGTAGGGCTGTGTTCCTATCTTAAGGCTCTAAAGGAAAATGTGTTTCCTGCTGACCGGAGTTGTTGGCAGAATTCAGTTGCTTTGGGTTGAGGGATGAGGTTTCGTTTTCCTGCTGGCTCCCAGCTCCCAGGGGCTGCCCACATCCCTTGACTCATGGCCTTCTCCTTTCGTCCTCAAAGCCAACAACTGTGAGTCAAATGATTCTCATGTCACAACGTTTACCCGCTTTTCTGCTTTCTTCTTCCACTTGGAAGAACTCATATGATTAGATTGGGCCCATCCCAACATCCTTAACCTTTATCACATCAGCAAAGTCCCTTGAGCTCTGTGAGGTAACATACCCACAGATTCTGGGGATCAGGCCATGGACATCTTTTGGGGTCATTAATCTCCTACCATAAGTCCTGACTTATTTTGTCTTATCTTACATCCTTATTCTATCTTACTGATCCAAATGAATTAAATCTGTATCTAGTTACAGGGAAATTTGTGGGATTAACATACTTTTATTTATTTATTTTTTAAAATATATTTTATTGATTTTTTACAGGGAGGAAGGGAGAGGGATAGAGAGTTAGAAACATCGATGAGAGAGAAACATCAATCAGCTGCCTCCTGCACACTCCCTACTGGGGATGTGCATGCAACCCAGGTACATGCCCTTGACTGGAATCGAATCTGGACCCTTCAGTCCGCAGGCCGACGCTCTATCCACTGAGCCAAACCGGCCAGGGCAACATACTTTTAAATGTACCATTTCTATCCAATATGATTTTTCCTTGAACACAGGAAAGGATAATTACACGTAATAAATCTTTTGTCTCACTATGGAGGAGATAGCATTTGAGCTTGGCTTTTTTTTTTTAATTTTTTATTAAGTTATTACATATGTGCCCTTATCCCCCCATCCCCCCCATCTCCCCCCGCCCATTCTGAGCTTGGCTTTTTAAAAAATGAGTGAGATTTGAGGGGTGTAACAAGTGGGCAGGAAAGCCTTCTAGCTGCGAGGAAGAAGACTGCTGAAGGCATGGAGAGGGAGTGAGTGTGGCAAGGTCCAGATCTGGTCTGATCTTGACTATCTCTGCTCACATTCCTCCGTTAGCCTCTTTGCTCCTGTCGTTCTTGTCCTCTCTGTCTGTCAAGATCCTCTGCGACCTTCAGAGCCGCCTCTTTCATGATGCTGCCCTTAATCAGATGAGCAGTGCCTGCCTCTAAGCCCACAGTACTTAGCTTGTAGCTCTATATAGGTACTTAGAGCGTTTTTATTTGCTGTATTGGTCAATTGCTTTATTTTTTTAGTCTCCCACATTAAATGGTAATTTCTTTAAGGACAAGGACCATCCCCCCTCCCTCCCCATTTTCCTTTCTCATTATTTAGCCAGAAATAATGGACTTTACCAAGGAAGTAAGGATTGATTCAGAAGAACGTTGACAATGGACCAAAATGTGAGCGTATTAACACCAGCAAGCATAGCCTCCAGGACCAATATTTGCTCAGTAAATATTTGTGGAAGAGTATGAGGAGTGTGGCTGATCTGAAATTAAAGGGCGGGCACCAGAGAAAGAAGCGTGGGTTGTAGAGGCTGCTGGAAACCAGGCAGGGGCCTCGTGATTTGATATAAGATGAGTAGAAACAATCGTGGATTTTTGTGAAAGGCTGAAAGCAATGCTGTGGGAAGGTTGGTTTGGCAGTGTAGACAGGATGGGCTGGGCAGGGGCAGAGAAGAGCTTAAGAGGTCAGTGTGGAAGGTTGCTAGAGTAGCAGGTATAGAAAGATGACATACTGGGCTAGGAGAGTGGCAGTGACAATGAGCAGAAACTGAGCAGAGAAACATCTTGAAATAAGACTTGGATATTGGGGATAAAGAAAAGGGAAGGTTATGTCTCACCTAAAACATCAGAAGAATTTTAAATCTGCTGACAGAAATAGCAGAGCTGAATGTAAGAAATCAGTGGGAGAGGCGACGAGCAGGTGGGGACAAGATGAATTAGAGATGACCGCTGGGCAAACCATGGAAATGTCCCATTCGTGGCTGGACGTGTACACCCAGAGCACGGCTGAATGAGTGCCGAGAGCTGTAGGTGTGAGGGCCATCTGCTCAGAAGCAGGTAAAGCCACAAGAGTGAGGTCGCTAAGGAGTGAGTGTGGGATGGGAGTCGTGCCGCGCAGTGGCAGCAGTTCAGGTCTGTGGACACAAAGAGGAGTGAGTGCCAGGGCTGCTGTTGAGGGAATTCCTTTCACCTGGTCGGGTTCTCCTGCGCTGTTTCTTCTTTAGAACTGGGCTGCAGGTACGAGGCCACGCCAGGGGGCTGCCCACTGGCCTGTCCTCAGCTTTAGTTGCTTATTTTCTAGTGATGGCATTGAAGACTCAAGTTCTTTTCTTCGGGGGTTCGTGTTTTGGACATATGTTCCCTTGGTAATCATCTGGGCAGGAGCTAAAGATTTTCTTTTGTCCATAGGATGTAGCGTTCGGTGCCTGGGTTTTTGGCAATGGCTTTTGTTGGTGGACTGGGCCAAAAGAGGGCTAGGTCCTAATTGGAACAAGCTTTCTCCTCCGGGAATCGGCTACGGGACGTTAAGTGTTCATATTCCCGCAGGGTAAAAACGACTCACGTGATATACAGAAGAAGACTTCGTTTGGACTTAGAGACTTGGTTTAAAATGAACTTTGGGATGAGAAAAAAAAAATAATGACGTCTGGGAATGGGTTTAAAGTAATCGTTTCAAACCACATGACTTTAATGAAGTAAAAATGAATGTGTAGAATTTGGTTTTACCATGTACACAAAGTCATGATACTAAGGAAAAAGACAGACGTAGGCTGAGAACAAAATAAATTATAGTTCATCCCGAGGCCTTTATTACCTAAAAGAGTAATGGACTAATTTTTTTAAAATTGTATTATTACAGTAAATCTATTCTTTTTCCGTTTGTTTGTTTTTAAAACTCAGAACTCCTGTCCTTCATGCATTTGTCTGTTGAGCAGGTGTTTGAGTGTACTCAGCCCTGGGCCAGGCCCTGCGGGGTGACTGGGGTGAATAAGGCACAGCCCGGGCCCTCAAGGAGTTTGCAGTCCAGGAGGGGATTAAATAGGTCTGCCAATAATTATACTACAGAGAGAAGGCCATAAATGCCTTAACGGTACAGCTAAGGAATAATGGAAGCCTCAGGAAGCACCAGTGGAGAATGTAGGAGGAGGGAACCAAACGAAACTTCATGAAAGTTGAGCTGGGCTTTGAAAAATAAGTAGGATTTGAAGACACAGGGCCTCAACTTTAATGAACACCTGCCGTGTCACAGCTTTGTTGTAGAGGTTGTAGATACATCCTTCCTTCTGCAAGGAGGTGGTGGCATGAAAGAGAAGGTGTTGCATTTGATGGAGTGGGATGAGGGTCAGGGAGTGCCACGGCAGGGAGCCCTTGGTGAATCTGGAAAGAGTAGGTGGACCTTTGCCGATGAGTCAGGGAGGAGAAGGGCGTCCCAGGCTGTAAGAACAGCATAAGCAAAGGCAGGAGGTCCCGAGTCCCCCGGCACATTTGAGAGGTTGTAAGCAGCTCAGGATGGGGGAGCGGAGGGGAGAGATGAGGCTGGAAAGGTAGAGATGGCAGATTGTGGAAGTCCTGTCGCACCTCCCAAGGCCACTGTAGCCAGGAAGTGGCAGCAGTTCATGCATGTTGGAGAGGTGCACTTGGGCAGCTCTGGGGCAGTGGCTTAGGTTGGGAAGTGGGAAGATTGGCAGCAAGGATACCAGTTAGAAGACCGTATTTGCTTTTCCTGTGAGTGAGAGAAGGAAGAAAGGCATGGCGCAGCCCGTGGAAAGGGGAAGAGACGCACCAGATGCGGGAGGCGAATTCGCAGAGGCTGGTTCCTGACTGATATGAAGAAGGAATCCAGAGAGTAGTTTCCAGGTCTCTGACTTGGTTGACTCAGTGGTGGTGTTTCCCCGAGTAGAGAGCGTGGGAGGCATTGAGTGCTGTCCTTGTGAGTGCTGCTAGTCTCTGGGACAGCTAAGTCAGAACTGTCCTCCTAGGAGTTGGGTCTAAGGCCCAGGAGAGGGGTTGCAGCTGAAAATTAGGCAAGCAATCTAAGCAGCAAGAGAAGAAAAAAAAAAATCTAAACAGGAACATTTGTTATATCTTATAGAAAACCCCAAGATGGTGTGGACAGGGCATAGTGAAGACAGGGCAGGGGAGGTAAACGTGGAAGACCAGGTCATGCGGAGCTTGGGATTAACCCTGGAAGATGGTTTTTCCAAGTACTTATTTTCCAAAGGAAATAAGAAAATCCCACCTGAATCCCGCACCCCATTTAGTGTTTAATGGCAGATGTGCAACCACATCCAGTGGTTCCTCTATAAGAGGCGAGCGCGCTGACCCGCTCTGCTCCTTCCCAGCTGCTCCACGGAGTCGGGCCAGTGCATGTGTCGGCCCCACATGATCGGACGTCAGTGCAACGAAGTGGAGTCAGGCTACTACTTTACCACCCTGGATCACTACATCTACGAAGCAGAAGAAGCCAACTTTGGGCCCGTAAGTAGCGGGGTGCTTGGCAGGTCGGTAAAGCGGCGTTTGGAAGCAGTGACGGCATGTACACATTTTGTAAACAAACCAGAATTTTTTCGGTGAGCCCAAAGTAAGGATCAGGCCCTTACGAACTTGGGAACAGTCATGTTTAAAGCCAAGTAAATAGGTGGCTCGCAGACACCCCGAGACATTCACTAGTAAGGCCTTTGGTGTCTGCGGGTGATTTTGTGTGCTTTTTCTTCTTCCCATCTTCTTTCCACTTACGCTGCACAGTTGTTGTTGATCTGCTGTATGAGTACTCAGAGAGGACGTTGTTTCCTTTTTCTGTTGCTGTGGAATAAGCCGTTAGCATGTTGTGGCTTAGCCGTGTGTCTGGCACTTCGGCCTGAGTGGCTGAAGCCGCTGGTGGCTGGCTGGGCGATTTTCTCTGCATGACCTCTCCATGCAGCTGTCTCGCGCCTCCTCACAGCACGATGGAGGCAGGATAGTGAGACTTCTTACATGGCGCCTGGCTTCCAAGGAGGAGGAAACAGAACTATCAGGTCTCTTAAAGCCTGGGCCCCGAAGACTCAGAGTGTCATTTTCTTGCCTTTTTTTGATCACCTGATAAGTCTAGACCAGATCTGAGGGTGCGATAACGTAGCTCCTACCTCTTCCTGAGTAAAGCCACACACACACACACACACACACACACACACACACACACACACGGAATGCAGGACTTCTTTGGAGGTGACTAATCACAGGCACCATGTCACCCTGTGAACAAATCCAAATGTGTGTTGAGTTAAGCAGCTCAACTTGGTCAGTTCTCAGCCTCAGTGAACGCATCTGTAGTGAGCATTCCTGATTCTCTTGTTTCCTCACTTGTCCTTGGTGCTTGAAACAAATGTCAATGAGAAAGACAAATAGAAATAAAAAATATTGGACTGACGCAGAAAATTTGGGAAATGCCTTGTGACGCCTAGACTGGCTCACAGCAACATGTAGGATGTTCTCTTTCCTTCCTTTATGCTCATCCCACTGGTTATATCACAGAAGGTCTGTCTTAGGCCTTTGAGTCCCGCCTCCAATATCCCAAGACTACCCCAACCACAAAACTAAAAAGCCAATTTGCTGTTTATATATTAAAAACATTTTACAGGCTACTGGGAAAATGTGACTACAAAAAATAGGCATAATAATACAGTTTTGCACCTTTGGGTGACTTCAGATTACTTTGTTATATTCCATTGAACTGCACTGCAAGTAAAGCATAAAGACTGTCTGCTTGTCCCCAGGGGGTCACCATCGTGGAGCGGCAGTACGTGCAGGACCGGATTCCCTCCTGGACCGGAGCAGGCTTCGTCCAAGTGCCTGAAGGGGCTTATTTGGAGTTTGTCATTGACAACATACCGTACTCCATGGAGTATGAAATCCTAATTCGCTACGAGCCACAGGTAAACCCCCCATGAATTATTGGGGATGGGGAGGATATTGGTAGAGAAGTCTTTCCTCTAATGGACACTGTTTTTGTGAAATTCGGAGGTTACACTGGAATAGAGGAGAACTTCTCTCTGACGTTCTAGCCTCCAGGGAAGTGAAAATGTCCAGTTTTCTTGAATTCAATTTCTGGAGCATTTAGCAATCTCTTGTCAGGCACCTAACCTTGCTGAGAGCTGAGGTGGCGGCAAGAATGTACCAGGTCCTGTCCTTGGCCTCGGGGCCTGCACTTCCCAGGCACAGACACAGGCCCCTAACTGCAAGATCAGAATGAAAGCCTGTCAGCTGGAGGCTGGGCCAGGGCTGCCTAGAAACAGATGCAGGCCTTGCCTTCAACATAGATGACATTTTGACACGAGGAAGTCAGGAATAGCGTGAGCAGCGGAGAGGAGAGTGTTTTGAGAGCCATCCCACATAGCTGGGTGTGCGGGAAACGGTCAGGCATGCTGCTAGGAAAGATGCTAGGACCAGTGAGTGAACTTGGGCTCTCTATGAAGGGGAAGCTATTGAAGGTTTTGAGCAGGGGATTGCCATGATCTGACCCATGTTTTAACGTGGGGGGGAAGGGACGCTGGGAGATGCAGGGAGAGCAGTTGGGGAGCTGTTTCAGGTCCAGGTGAGAAGGGATTAGGGCTGGAACTGGGGTGATAGCAGAGGAAGTGGTAAAGAGGGAAGAGGAACGCAAGCAAGAGTTCTCCAGTGAAACTTGGCAGAGGTCTGTATAAACAGGAGCAGTGGGCCAGTGACGATGGTCCTTTTGATTGGTTGTTTCTCCTTCTAGCTCCCCGACCAATGGGAAAAGGCTGTCATCACGGTGCAGCGACCCGGGAAGATTCCAACCAGCAGCCGATGTGGTAACACAGTTCCTGATGACGACAACCAGGTGGTGTCCTTGTCGCCTGGGTCGAGGTCAGTGTGACAGCGGTTTGCAGCTCAATAGAACCAATATGCAAATTAAATATTTTCTCTATTTTTCGGTGTCTTGCCTTGTGCGTTGTACAGTTACCATGCCAGGGCCAAAGGCAAACACTGACTGTTGACTTGCTTGCTTCGGAAAGAGCTGCGTAGCGCTCTGATTGACCGACTGGATACTTAAAGGTTGACTTTTGCTGTTGTCTTTTGATCTGGGGCAGGTACGTCGTCCTCCCGCGCCCCGTGTGCTTTGAGAAGGGCGTGAACTACACAGTCAGGCTGGAGCTGCCCCAGTACACCACCTCCGACAGCGGTGTGGAGAGTCCCTACACGTTTATCGATTCAGTAAGTGCAGGGCTGTTTCCGACGCGCGCAGGGAAGGCTGGGCGGGAAGTGCTCATCTTCCCCGAGGGTTTGTGGAGGGGTCGTGCTGAGAGCCTAGGCAGTCATCTTTCTACCCCCAAGGGTGCTTTGCCTATTTATTTTAGTAACACCCCTCCTCTGGCCCTAGCTGAGTGGCTCAGTTGTCTCGGCATCGTCCTGTGCACCCAAAGGTTGCTGGTTCGATTCCCCGTCAGGGCATGTACCTGACTTGCAGGTTTGATCCCAATCGGAGCACATGTGGAAGGCAACAGATCGGTGTTTCTCTCTCCCTTTCTCCCTTCCTCTCTCTAAGCATGTCCTCAAGTGAGGATTTAAAACAAAACAAAAACTCCACCCTCTGATTCTTTCTGAAAATATGAAATGTCTTAAAAATGACACTTCAGCCCTAACCGGTCTGGCTCAGTGGATAGAGCGTTAGCCTGCGGACTGAAGGGTCCCGGGTTCGATTCCGGTGGGGGGCATGTACCTTGGTTGCGGGGACACCCTCAGTGGGGGGTGAGCAGGAGGCAGCTGATCGATGTTTCTAGCTCTCTATCCCTCTCCCTTCCTCTCTGTAAAAAATCAATAAAATATATTTTTTAAAAAAAATGACACTTCAAAAACCATCAATCTAAACTCTTTCTGGCAGGAAGATTTTAAGAATGGGAAGGCTTATGAAAAGAATGGAACTTTTTCTTTTCAAGAGTCAAAGAAGCATCTGGGTTTTTACGTTTACGTGCTTCCATTGTGGACACGGGGCACCAGTGTAAGAACACTTTGCTGATCTCGTTTCTTCACAGCTTGTCCTCATGCCGTTCTGTCAGTCACTGGACATCTTCACCGTGGGCGGTTCAGGGGATGGGCCTGTCACCAACGGCGCCTGGGAAATCTTTCAGAGATACCGATGTCTGGAGAACAGCAGAAGCGTTGTGAAAACGCCGATGACTGACGTTTGCAGGAACATAATCTTTAGCATTTCTGCGCTGATACACCAGACAGGCTTGGGTAGGTGTTAGCACAGCTGCTTCTGCCCTTTTTTCTTGAGAGCCAAGAGTACACCTGGCATCGTGAGGTACGTGGGAAAGCAGGCCGTATAGATAGCTGTTAGGCAGTCAGCACAGGAAAAATCGTGTCTCAACATTTGTTTGCCTTTAGCCCTAGCCGGTTTGGCTCCCTGGCCTGGTTGGGGCACGTGCGGGAGGCAACCAATCGATGTGTCTCTCACATCGTTGTTTCTCTCTCTGTGTCTGTCCCCCTCCCTTCCTTGGTTGAGGATGAACAATAAAAAATAGTTGTCTTTTTTTTTTTTAAAGAATATTTCAGTGATAAAGCCCCATTGCAAATGCAATCAATATTCAAGACACACATGTGGGCGGCAGGAGGCGGCAGCGTGTCCAGGGCAGGATGGGCCGCTGGGACGGGGGTCAGAGGAGCAGTGCAGAACTGAAATTTGGTTTTCTCTTTGAAAGGTCGGACCATCTCCCAGAGGTCCCTGGGCCTTTGTCTTAAGGTCCTGTGATGTTTAAGCTTTGAAGGAGAGAAAACCTTAATGGCCTCTTCCTAGAAAAACTACTTGTATCTGCCAACTCTGTGTGTCCTGTGGCTTCCCTCCTGCTCATCACAGGGATGAGATTGGTTTCCGTGGGAATTCTGAATCAGCCCAGGGAGTCAGGGAGGAAGGACTAGAGAGAGCCCCAGGGAAGGGACAGGCCGGGTCGGAGCCGGGGGTGACAAGCTGCCCTCCTTTGTGGGAGGAGCCGCCGCTGTATCCCAGGTGGTGACCTCGTTTTCCCCTGCAGCTTGTGAGTGCGACCCGCAGGGCTCCTTAAGCTCCGTCTGCGACCCCAACGGGGGCCAGTGCCAGTGCCGGCCGAACGTGGTTGGAAGAACCTGCGACCGATGTGCTCCTGGAACCTTCGGCTTTGGCCCCAGTGGCTGCAAACGTAGGTTAACCTGACCGTAAGGTGCTCGTCCAGATGACCTGGCAAACCCTGGCGTGGTTGCCCCCGCCTGGGGGGCACTGCTTACCTCTGGGAGTCGGTCCCGGGCGCCCGTGGGCATCCTCGGGAGCCGACACGAGGGGTGTGTTGGCACGGGATGAGTTTCTCAGGGTGGCTCCCCGCTTGCGTGTCTCTCCAGCGTGCGACTGCCACCTGCAGGGGTCTGTCAGTGCTTTCTGCGACCCCGTCACTGGCCAGTGCCACTGCTTCCAGGGGGTGTACGCGCGGCAGTGTGACCGGTGCCTGCCCGGGTACTGGGGCTTCCCGAGCTGCCAGCCCTGCCAGTGCAACGGCCACGCCGACGACTGCGACGCGGTGACGGGGGAGTGCCTGAGCTGCCAGGACTACACCACGGGTCATCACTGCGAGAGGTACGTGGGCGCGCCGCTGGGAAGTAAAGGGAACAGAGATCATGTTTGGCCGAGTCAGCATCTTCGGGAAACCACAGAAGGAACCTCACCGGGCTCCAGATGGCTCGGTCGTTTCTGACCACGTCAGGATTTTCTAGGAACTCAGTCATTCGCCGAGTGCCTCTCTGGCTTACACCTTCTGTGTGCCAGGCAGGCATTGTTCCGGGCTGGGACGTGGCCGGCGGGCATCTGCCCTCTTGGAGGGGCGCCCTGGAGGCCGCCGTAGATCTGTGCGGAAATCACCTCTGTCCCAGCAGATTCTGGCGGAGGATGAGAATTGTGAAATGTTGATGCCTAACTTCAGGCAGACTGGAAACCCAATCCAAATGGGATGAGTCATTTTAAATAGCTTGTGTTGTGTGTGTGTTTTTAAAACATTTTATGTAGCTATAGTTTCCAGGAGACCGGCCCACATAAAATGTGCGAAAGTAGATCTGCTCTGCAGTCAGCAGATGTGAATGGGAGAGTTGTTACGGATGCAAAGCACCGCACTGGGTGTAATAAGCATGGGACGTAGAACGTGCTTCTAATAACATTACAGCCCTGCTCGCTCGATAAGAAATAGTCCCTATGAGAGAATGACATGCTGACTTCACTATTCATCACTAATTAAGAGAGGCAGACGTGCTATTAGAACCTGCCTTTTTTTTAGTACTGGTCTTCACCCTCCATGTCAATAAATTTTCTCTTTTAATATCCGTCCACTCTATATGGGATTTTTGTTTTTAAAATTTCAGCAAGTTGCCTCAGTCGGTGCAAAAGTCGCTCATCACATGAAAGAGAAATTGTTAGTAAAAATGAATATGTGATTAACTTATGGCATGAAGGTGTGCATGGAAGCCAGTGTGTGGCTCTTGGCTCTGTACTAGAGGATATTCAAGAATTGGTTCTAGCGATTACTTCTTTGAGTAAAAATTACTCCTTCCAACCACAAAACTGTGTTGTAAAAGGCTGTAAGGAAAGAATTATACAAGATTGGAAGACAGAAATTAGTATATTGGTGTCCTCTCTTGTTTTCTGCATTAAATTTCCTATTATTTTTTCAATGGGAGATAGAAAATGAATTAGAGAAAATGAGACAGATGAGAAAATCTGATTACGAGGGGAGCACAGTCAACAAAGGTGGTGTCCACATGCCGATTCGCAATCAGCACACTGTGTAATGTCTTTGCAAGAGCATCCCGTGAGAATGGCTTGGTTTATATTTCCGACTGTTCTTGGATTTACTTGTAAAGCGTTTTGATTTCTTGCTGGACAACGAGAGAGTGTAGGAGGAGGAAAGATATTTAGCCCTAGTTTGGATGACAAAACTTTATTAAGTAATTTACTTCTTGCTTAAGCCGATTTCTCATCATTCTTTTCCTCTTCCAAGATAATTAGTATCAAGCCCATGAATTTAAAAAGAAGCTCCAGGCTCAGATTGTCCCCGACGTGGGAAGTGGAGGGGGAGCCAGGAAATGGACACTCAGTTTCTGTCATTATGCATTTGGGTTTATTTCACCTAGAAAGCTTTCTCAGAACCCAGTGTATGAAATTGCTAACCACCACCAGTTCCACCAGGACATGGTTGTTTTCCTTTGAACAACTTTTCCCTTCTATTTCTTCATCTTCCTCCACTCCCATTTAAAAAATAGTACCTCTGCCTCAAAAAAAGAAAAAAATATATATATATGAAAAACAGACTGAATCGGAAATCATTAGACCTGAGTTCCAGGCCCTGTCCTGCCTCTGACCTGCTTTATTATCTTGGAGGAGTGATCTCACTTTTCCAAGTATCCAGCTTTCTGTTCGTGAATAACTAGGTTGGATTGGATGATCTTCAAATTCCTTTACGCTCTTAGGTTATAGGAACTAAGCAAGTAACCTAAACACCATTCATATTGAGAAGCAGCATGACATAGTCCAAGAATTCTTGCTGAAAGTCAGAAGGCTGGATTCAAATCCTGGCTCGTTACTAACGAGTTGTGTAAGCCTTGCAAATCAGTTAACCGCCAAGGGCTCCTTATCTGCGAGGAGAGGAGATGGGACGTAGCAGTTGATAAATAACATTCCTCACCCCTGACCAACTTTGAAACCACCTGAGAGGTAGATGCAAAAGAGTCGTGCAGCTAGAGCGCTTCCTTATCAGCTCTGTTTCTGGTAAAGGCTGGGTTGCAGAACCTCCACGGTGGGCTAGCTAGCATGTCACCCTCTCAAGCAGAGGCAGAGGCAGACAACCACAGGTCCCCCCACCCCTTCCCCAGACTCGGTGCAAGGAGGGAGCCGACCAGAATGCTCAGGGCAGGCGGGCAGCTGACAGGACAGCGGGGTGCACATGGGGAAATATACCTCTTTCCCGGGGAAGGAGGTAGGGAGGGTCCCGGTGAGGCCAGGGGTGGCACCCTAATGCAATGGCCCTGCAAGTGTGAAACCAGACCAGCAGTGTTGGGCATTACCTGGGACCACCTGAGTCAGAAACGGGAGAAGCCCAGCAGTCTGAGTTATAACAAGCCCTTCCGGGGGATTCTGATTAGAACTAACATTTGAGAACCACTGTTCCATTGGGAAGTGTGTTTCCAAACAGAGAATGCAGCTTCTAAGACGTTTTCTTGTAGCAGGTTTCTTACAAGTCTGGTTCAGGGCCCTCTCTCTTTTGTGACTGATGCAGGTGCTTGGCGGGTTACTATGGCGACCCCATCATTGGGTCAGGAGATCACTGCCGCCCTTGTCCCTGCCCAGACGGTCCTGACAGCGGACGCCAGTTTGCCAGTAGCTGCTATCAAGATCCTGCCACTTTACAGCTCGAGTGTGTCTGTAACCCTGGGTACATTGGTAAGTAATGTAGAAACTCCTGAAGGAAGAGAGGTGTCTTCTATGAGTTAGTTGTTAATGAAGGAAATAGATGAAGAATGAGCCCATCCTTCATTACCAGGGAAGGGAATCTGAAAAGATACTCTTTTCTTGTTTGGCACGTGCGATAGAGTTGTTCTTGAGTCTCGATGATGATAATGTTACAGTATCGAGCGGGAGAGCAAGCTCATTTGAATCCATAAACAAATCCCTGTGAACACTTTTAATTTACATTTGACCTCTCCCTTCCCTTGGCCAGCTCCAAGCAGAAGACTCTCAAAGGAGTGATGTGGCCAATGGACGGACAGAAGGAAGAAAAGAATATCATGTAGGGGGTCCCCAGGGCACCGAGTCAGCCAGCGCTAGATACCTTCTTCTTGTTGGTTATACTTACATTATCTGTCAACACTCAAGGAGTGTAGCGAGTTGTGAAAATAAACTCCCTTTTATTTCACACTTGATCCCATGCTTTCAAATACTAGTTACCCTTATCCACAGCTCAGTAAACATTTACCTGTGGTTTCGGGATTTCTTAGGGAATTTGGTCGTCATGAAGGACCCCATTTTTCAGGTTGCTCAGGCAGGAGCAGTGATTTTTCAGGCAATACAACCCTTGGATTAGGATTTAACACCAAGCTTAGTGTTACCCATTAGATCATTAATTTAGCTCCTAAGCTGCTCGATTCCTGGGCCGTGAGAAGCTAACGGCCCCTGTGCTGGAACTCCTCCAGGTGTCCATGCCCCCTGTGGCCTCTGAGCCAGGCTGCAGCAGTGTTACTTACAGAAGCTGGATTTCCCCCCCTAGGATGTGGGAGGGACCCCCGAGCTGGGTGATTAATGCGGCAAGGAGCACAGCCTGGCTGACTCCCGGTAGGAATGTGGATGGATTGGGCCTTTGTGTCCACAGGCTAAAGTATTGCGCTTGGTTTCATTGAACAATAGGCTCCAGATGCGAGGACTGTGCCCCGGGCTTCTTTGGCAATCCCTCTGATGTTGGAGGGGCGTGTCGGCCTTGCCACTGTCACCACAACATTGACACGACCGACCCAGACGCCTGTGACAAGGAGACTGGGAGGTGCCTCAGGTGCCTGTACCACACGGAAGGAGAGCACTGCCAGCGCTGCCGCTTCGGCTACTATGGGGACGCCCTCCAGCAGGACTGTCGGAGTAAGATGTGTATTCGTTGTGTCGCTTATTGGGAGGGTTTCCGCTTTCTTCTTCCTGGGGGATCCCCTTCTTCTGGTATTTCTTTGCTTTGGGAATACACTTGTCCCTTGTTCAGAGAGGTAAAAGTCCTCTTTTGGCAAAAGAAAGATGAGCCTGATCTTTTTTTTCTTTCTATCTTTTCTTTATACCCTCATTTTCTAGCAGAACTGAAGTCTCAAGGTATGTCTCAGTGCCTGAGAGAGACAACCAAAAGGAAAAACTGTGTAGCTGATCCATGCCATCCAATAAAGTGTATTGATTTTATCCAGGTGCTGCCCAGGAAGCTGCTGGTTGGCTAGGACTTGGAGATCCTTGATGCCCACTCTGGTCCATGCCTTGTCTGCCATGGATGGACAGAGCCTCCGGGGTTGAGGAAAAGAAAGAACCACCTCTAACGCCTCTCTTTCAGAACTTTCTTATTTCTCTCTTACCGAGATCAGGGAGCATTGCCTGCTGTTCCTGTGCACAGCCCCAGGCCCCGTCTTTGTTTATGCAAACACGTGTGGAATGTTGAGGACCTGCAGGGCTGGATTCCTTCAAGTCTTACTAGCTTAAGGGCTCCTATCTGCTGTCTCACACATCCATTACTGCCAGCTCCCTGCCAAGAGTTTGAAATCATTAAATGTCTCAGTTCCCACGGCATATTTTTTTATTATTTCTAGTTAAATCCTCAATTTAACAATGGTTCACCAGCAGCTTATTAAATGTGCATAGTATTTTGAAAATTCTGCTAGACAGAGCGTGCCGTGGTGCACGTCTGCCTGGGGAACGTCAGGACTGTGCAGAATAGAACATCCTCAGAACCTCTGAAGAGCAATAGCTGGAATTCCTTGTGTGTTTGTGGTGTTTCTGGTTTTTTTACCACCTCCATTCTTTTCACTGCTTCTTTGCATTTCCAGGTTGCAGCCTGGAGAGGGAACGTCTTAGCCCTTGGGAGGTGGCTAGCTCACTTGCGTTGCCTGTGGAGTTTATGAACGTGACTGTGTGAGTCAGTCTGGTCGTGCTCTTTTCCAGAGTGTGTCTGCAACTCCCTGGGCACCGTGCAGGACTACTGTAACAGCTCTGACTGCCAGTGCGACAAAACCACCGGCCAGTGCCCGTGTCTTCCCAATGTGGTCGGGCAGAACTGTGACCGCTGTGCCCCCAATACCTGGCAGCTGGCCACCGGGACTGGGTGCGACCCATGCAACTGTGATGCGGCTCATTCCTTCGGGCCGTCCTGTAATGAGGTGAGGTGCTGTGGGGGGCGGGAGGGGGGGGGGGTTGCGGCGGGGAGGCCTCAGGGCTGAGGAAAGATGCCTTTATGAATCCAGGGGACCGCTGTTTGGTGCCTTTGTCCCAGTTAGAGAGAGGAAGGCTCCTTCCCAGTGGCCCTGGCCTTTCTTGTCGCAGGACCCACAGCTTGGCAAACACAGCACCGACTGCATGTCAGCCGTCACTTGTTCCCCTCGGCTGGGGCATCACCATACCTGGAGGCCCCATCCGATGCAGCCGTAGCCTTTTAATAGAGGGGGTCCCCCCACCCCCGACCCACATTAGAAGGTCCCTGGCTGCTGGATCAGACTGCTTCCTTAGCCATGTAGCCCTGGCAGCGCTGTCAGAGCTGCTCAGGGACACACCCTCGGGAAGGAAAGGAGGGCTGCCCCGGCAGGTGAGCCCAGGGGCCTGTCCGTGAGGTGAAGAAGCATGTAAATGAGATGTGATGTGCTCGGCACAGGAGCAGCTAGCTGCTAGCCCCTGGCACCCAGGACAGAAGTAGGACTCCCTCTCCAGTCAGGGTGTGGAGGCCTCGGGCCAGCTGCTCAGTCCCATTCCCCTAACTGGCAGCCGGGAAAGAGAGTGTGAGCGTGTGCCCTACAGCCGGCTGACGGTGACCTGTTTCTGGCTGCAGTTCACAGGGCAGTGCCAGTGCATGCCTGGCTTTGGGGGACGCACCTGCAGCGAGTGCCAGGAGCTCTTCTGGGGAGACCCCAACGTGGAGTGCCGAGGTAAGGCCGTGGCGTCCCGGGCTGGCGTTTGCTCAGAGTGGAGGGAACAGCTTTGTGTAAACTCTAAAGTGCAGTGCAAATTAAGTTGTCTATACAAACTCTATGTTTAATGACAAAATGAATCCATGCTCATTGGTTTAAAAATCTAACAACCTGGCCCTGTGGAAGTGTGGGTAGTGAAAAATGGACCTGCTGTGTTCCTCCTTAAAATGCTTGTTTGTCTCTGCACAGACTCACACACATACACACACACACACACACACACACACACACAGGTATCACAGATACACAAAATTGCTTCTTAAAATGCTTTTCTGCGAAATGCTTATAGCAGCCGTGTATTTCGATAAACTGGTAAACCCTTGGCATTTGTACCATGTGCAGCGTCCCCGCGACGGGAACTGCAGGGCACAGTCACGGGCGCCTTCTTGCACAGCAAGGCAAACAGGACAGGAGCTCCAGGTCTGTCGATGTGAATAAAGCCCAGACTCCTACCGAAGCTTCTGGGAGAATAGGACTGGGAGAGAGAACCTGACATTTTGTTAAGAACAGAAACCTGTTAAAGTCCTATGAATCATTAGGCTTGCTCAAGTCTTATGCTGTAGCAATATATATTTTTTTGACCTGCCAGATTACTTTTCAGATACGGGAGTAAAAACATTTACAGAGAAGATTTTAAAAGATTGTGTCTGTTCTGTTTTCCTATTTGCTTTTCTTCCCTGTGTTTTAAGTTTACAACTACAGATAACAATCTTCTGTAGTTTCATACTTGTTCTTTGATATCTTTTCTTTGTTACATATCTGAAACTCTAGGTCCCTGTTGGACTCTAAATTTAAAAATTATCTTTTTCTTTCTTTTTTTGTAATTTACAGAATACTTTATTGGTTTCTGTAATCAAACCCAGGTAGATTAAGACCTTACATATTTAATACAGTGTATTATCCCTGTACAAGTGGAAAAAAAATTGTGTTTAACGTATCAACTTTTTCTTTTTTGGGTGCAACCGTAGTGAGAAAGTTAGCAGTCCGTTCAGTTTCCTCCTACCAAAGGTCACAAGCCCAGATACTGTGTCTTCTTTAAGTCACCCATGGTTCCTGAACAGCAGGGACATTTCAAACAGTGGACAAGACCAGAACAAAGGGCATATGACTTGTTTCTCCAATTGAGGCTTAGCCAGAAGGACTTGGACCAACATCTTAGGTTAGGTGAGGGTTTGTTCCACAGAGGACATGATGTTTGCCGTGTCAACAAACAAGTGCTTTTCCGTTCCTCGGTCCTCGGCCCAGATGTTGGTTTTAATGGGAGCTGGTTCTCTCACTACCATTCAATGCCCAGGACGTGCCGTGCACCACGTGCGCCAAGATATCTCCTGCAAGGAAAACCCTGCCTGGAATCTGGTTTCCCCAGAGTTCTAACTGCTATTCTGCTACACCCCTCAATCTTGTAATGGCCCTAAGGTCCCAGCGGCTTGATTTCCCCCAGATAATGGCTCTGTCATTGCTCATAGCCCGATTCTATTAGCATGTGTCACTGGGAAAATTGCGTTGGCTGCCAAAGCGTTCTGACCTTTCGCTCCATCTCAGCTCAGTTCACATAAAAAGCCTGTGACCGGAGCCGGAGTCCACCAGAGAATGGTCCATTTAGTACTTGGATCTTTACCCTTTATCTTTAAAGTCTTGGCTCTCAATCTGCCAGAAAAATGGTGGCGTAGGAACAGTATCAGTTTTATTTGGGTCAAAAGTTGATCATGCTTTGGAAACTTTGCAAAGAGCGAAAGCAACGAACTGTTTGCCAAACTCGTTGT
The DNA here is from genome assembly GCF_014108235.1 of Myotis myotis. Lineage (NCBI taxonomy): Eukaryota > Metazoa > Chordata > Mammalia > Chiroptera > Vespertilionidae > Myotis > Myotis myotis. The sequence continues at coordinate 11,860,139 of NW_023416315.1, forward strand.
CTTACCCAGAAAAAAGGTCAGTCCGTTACATAAGAAACTTGGGGCCCAGATGCCTCTGACACCCTGTGGAGGAAGCTCTTGGTTCACAAAGCGTCCAGCGGGAGTGAGAAGTGACCTAACCCCGGGCAGGCCCCGCCGCTGCAGAGCCGTGTGCCGGGAGGCAGTAGGAGCAGGACCAGGGCAGGGGCCAAAAATGCAGAAGCGGATGGAGTCGGGGCTCTCCGTGCGCTGGGATGTCGTCACAAATGGTAATGGGAGGACAAGAACTTGAAGGGACTGGCCCCCCAGTGATCGGCAGGGACCAGAACGGTTATCGTTGGAAATCAGAGGGAACTATGAGAGAAGAATGCGACCCCTTTTCTCACATTACGTAGTGAATCGCCGAGTTGTCTTCAACTGCAGATCTTCCAGTCGAACAGGGCACGGATTTAGACTCTGGGGTGCCACCTCAGTCACAATAACCTTCTAGAAAGCGGAGGCCCTCGCTAAGCATTCTCCTCGCGGGGAAGAAATGCCGTGACGTAAAAGACAAATCAGTAGAGGCTCCAACATATAAATTGTTGAATGTTCCTATTGTCTGGGCGGGTTGAGGCGCTTGGCCGATCGCGCTGTCTGAACAAGCCCGCCACTGTGCTGGGGTGGAGGGAACGCGCCCGCCCCCGCTGACCATGTCTGAGACGGCCTCAGCCTGCAGCTCTGCGCGGCCCCTCGGAGTCCACGGGTCACACGAGGCATCTCTCTGTGGACTCGGAGAGAGCAAAGAGTCGCGCGTCTTGGGGAAGGCCAGTGTTCCTTTACCCGGGCACGCGGGAAATGTGGGCCAGAAGCGGGACGCTCTGGGCAGTGGCCGTCATGTTTGTTGCTCATTTCACATGGTTTTAGTAGAAAAATTAAGTCCGTTTCTGTGGCCGGGCATAAATTTTTAGAATGCTTGTATTCCTTTCTCAGCCTGGGATTCATTTACAACCCCTTTATTCTTTATTTATTGTCAGTGTGACTCGGGAAATCAGATTTAATTCGGCTCTTTAGAGAATCACCATACTCTTGTTAGTGGAGGGAAGGGTTGCCTTACATAATTCTGGTCACAGGGCATGGTCCCTGAAGAGCTGGGCTGTGCCAGAGGCAGGCAAACCATGGCCATGTGCCAAGTACAGCTAACTGTCTGTCAGTCAGGTTTCATTGGGCAGAGCTGTGCCCGGGTGTGACGAGTTGTCCAGCGCTGCCTTCACGCCGCAATGCCAGAGCTGAATAGTGTGACGGAGACCAACTGGCCTGCAAAGCCTAAATATTTACTATCTGGGCCTTGATAGAAAAAGTTTGCTTACCCCTGGACCAGACGGCCAGCTTCTTTCTGCAGGTGAAGTCGTAGTCAGACTCCAATTTTCATTCCAAAACCGAAGTTATATTACTGAGGCTAAAAAGGAGGCGGGGCTGAGGGAGGGAGAGGATGTAAAGCAAAAAACAAGACATTTAAGAGATTAAAAGTTTTAGATTTCCTGCCCTTACAGTAGAATGGAAATGCCAAGGTAAAGTGTCAGTAAACCTTTGGGCATGATACCGGGAGTCCCATGTCACTTTGGGACAAGGTTGCTGGCAGAAAAGAATGGACCTGTTTCCTGGTGTTTGTATGTAGCACCTTCCCTGGCCCTGGTGGGTTTGTTTCAGAAGGAAAGGTCGAGAACCAACACAGCCCTGAGCGCGGCCCACTGGGCCTGCAGGGCGTGGACACACGAGATAGGCTGCCACCTGAACGGGAGGCGCTTGCAGGCTCTCTGGGGAAACGGGGTAAAATAGTGTAATGGCAGGAGCAAGAAACCTGTGGCGGAGACCTTTTTACCTGTCAGAGAGGCAAGACCAGCAGGAGCTAAAGTCGTTGGGCAAGGTTTCATAGAAAAGGTCAGCTCTAGTCATTTACGGAGCATTTGCCGTGTGCTGAGCACTTTTAGGGATATGGGATGCAAATTCTTGATTTTATCCTTAAAACAATTTGTGAGTGAAGTGTAATCTCCGTTTCACAGTCTAGAGCTCTCTCAGGCTCAGAGAGGTTAAGTGATTTGCCCAAAGACAAATGCAAGTGAGGACCTGCTGTGATATTTAGAGAGAGAATTGTTGTTCTGGCTAAAGGACCGTAGGACAGCATGTAGCAGCAAGCCTGGGGTGGGAGGGGTGCCCTCAGGAAACGGTTTCACTGGACAGAGTCATGGAGAGATTCGGTTTCACCGGACTGTGAAAAGCCTTGTATACCAAGCCACTGAGGCGACTTCCTTCAGTGGGCAGAGGAGGGCTGGAGAAGTGAGGAAGGATATAAAAAGCAGAAAGATTATACCTACTGACAAAGAGGTCCATTGGTTGTTTCCCATTCTCGCATTGACTTACTAGGGGCTTTTTCCCCCCAGGCCTCAGTATCTATTAAATGGTGCAATACTCTTCATTTACCTACCTTTCAGAGAGCCTGTTTGAAATGATAAGAAAACTTAGTAAAAGTGGAGGAAATCTACTGACCCCACCACCAAGAATATATTTACAGAGGAAGGTGGAATTCTTATGGCCCATTAAAAAGGACTGTCTCATTTTCGAAGTGCTGTTCTTCATCATCCTGCTTTGTTCACTTTTGCTATACACTCTCTCCTTCTTTCCAAGAGGAAGTTTTTGATCCTCTGCCCCCAAACCCCATTTCTTAAAGCAAGGCTGAGCTCCAGGTCCACCTGGTCGCCTCTCCCTTTCCCTCGAGAGGAGAAAATCCGCTGGAGCTCATCCGAGATGGTCTGCACTGCTGCAATGTTATAGGTGCCCGTGAGTGTAAGGGATGATTGGAGGGTCTCCTTCATAGTTTGTGTCCGTGAAGTTTTAAATTGTCAGGTGAGAACCAACCTTTCCACTTCAGTCAAAAAATACTCTTGGGGCGACTTTTTACCCGGTTGGAGAAGCAATTCTGGAACAACAGGCAGGGAAGGAAGCACATGTCCTCAGGGGCGTTAGCCGTTTCCCAGCAGCAATTTGAAATTAAAACCTTATGCATGTTAGACATTTGGTATCTTTTCAGAGAGAGATCAGAATCAGTTCTTCATTGATGAAACTGCAGTCCAGCCGTCTGTGAAATTTGACTCTCTACTTTTCAATTGAAGGAAAGGAATGTTGGTCAGTTCAGCCGAACTGGTCCTTGCCTACTGGAAATAGCTGAATTCCTGCCGGCCCTTCAGAATACTGCTCTTAAAGGGACAGGATCCAGAGATCGGCAGGAACAAGAATAGGTGTCACCCCAAATTAGGTGGGGTATGGGAAAAGAACGTGGCTGCTTTTTTCAAGTTATGTAGTTAATTGCCAAAAATGTCCAGTGAAATCATTTGTTGAACAGAATTTTAGACCTCCTGTTGCCACCTTGTTAGCAATAGACTTAAACCATAGCCAGGTATCCTCCTTATGGGGGGAAAAAAACATGGTTATGTAAAAGACAAATGAGGAAAACCTTAATGGGAGTGCACTTGCCTTTTCTTTATTTTTTTAAATCTTCACCCAAGGATATGTATGTCTTTTTTTTTTTTAATTGATTTTTAAAGAGACAGGAAAAGAGAAACATCAAAGTGAGAAACATTAATCAGTTGCCTCCCTTACACGCCCCAACCGGGGATCTAGTCCGCAACCTAGGTATGTTCCCTGACCAGGAGCAGAACTCGCAGCCTTTTGGTGCCCGGGGCCAACACTCTAACCACTGAGCAACAGCGGCCAGGGCTATGACCACTCTTTTTTCTCCTCATCCAATGGAAATGTGATCAAGCAACACCTTGAGCAGGAGACCACCTGGTGCTTACATGGACACTGAAAGTAATAGTAATAAAAGGCATTTACTGAGTGCCTACTGTGAGTCAGCCCTCCCCTGAGGCACTTTAGAATTAAGTTATTTCATCCTGAAAGCAATCCTATGAGTTAGGTATACTCATGGCTCCTTTTTTACAGATAAAGAAACTGTGACTCAGTTTCCTTGCCACCCAGGGTCACATTGCTGGGGTGTGGGGATGGCAGGGTTCACAACCAGGCAGTGGAGCCCACAGGCTGTGCTCTGGCCACGACACTGTACTGCGCAAACTTGCCACTCCAGCACTTGGGTGTGGTTGGCTAAAAAGGCAATGAAAACAACCAATAATATAAGGCAGGATGTAGGGAGAGTCAGATGCAAGGTCCCAGGCCGCAAACACATCTCTCTGGGTTTGGAGGATAGAGGTGCTGTGAGCAGCTCTCAGGACGTCAGTGAGACTGGGTCTAGACCAGTGATGGTGAACCTATGACACGCGTGTCACCTCTGACACGCGAACTCATTTTTTTGGTTGATTTTTCTTTGTTAAATGGCATTTAAATATATAAAATAAATATTAAAAATATAAGTTTTTGTTTTACTATGGTTGCAAATATCAAAAAATTTCTATATATGACACGGCACCAAAGTTAAGTTAGGGTTTTTCAAAATGCTGATACACCGAGCTCAAAAGGTTCGCCATCACTGGTCTAGACACTAGGCAGTGGTTCTCAACCTGTGGGTCGCGACCATCGGAAAACACACATATAGCATATCAGATATTTGCATTACGATTCATAACAGTAGCAAAATTATAGTTATGAAGTAGCAGCGAAAATAATTTTATGGTTGGGGGTCACCACAACATGAGGAACTGTATTAAGGGTCGCGGCATTAGGAAGGTTGAGAACCACTGCTAGAGGATGTTTCAATTAGGGAGTCTTTCAGAGGCAAGTCATAGCATTGGCCCAAGAAGATTTTATAAAGGCATCTGAGAGAGTATGGGTCTGTTGTGCTGTGGTCACCTGCCGGGAGCCGGTCCATGCTTGCTGTTTCAAGGGACCTGGCATATATGGCATACTGTTCTTAATATGTTTGCTCACCCTCTTGGCACTATGTGTTTTAACCAAGGTCTCTGAGAAAGGTTGTTTCCCCTGGTAGGGATTTTCCCCTGAAGTTAGGGAGGGAATAAAACCTCTTAGCTAGTGCCAGGTGGGTAATTAATCACTTTAACTACGAACAATCATACTTAAGCTACATAATCTTTACTCCCTGGAGTGGAGATAAGAAACGCCCTAACCTTTGTAATAGAGATTGATAGGATTGAATCAACTGGTATAAATACAGATGTAATAAGACAGTAAGACACAGAACTTAGAATACGGAACCAAGAGAGACGGAACCTAGGCACAGAACCTACACAGAACGTTCTCTAGAGACAGAAGAACTTCGCTGGAGAGAACATGGCAAAAGATACTGGACAGAAACTGGCCTCAGAACCTAGAGACAGAACCTAGCGAGAGAACATGGCAAAAGATCCTGGACTGAACCTGACTACAGAAATTGGCAAGGGAACCTGACTAGAACCTCGTGACTGAACCTGGCTGGAGAACCTAGCGAGGGAACATGGCTACAGAACCTGGCTGGAGAACCTGGAGAACCTAGCAAGAGAACATGGACACAGAACCTGGCTGGAGATCCTAAGCAGAACCTCTCTGGAGATCCAGACCAGAACTTGGCTGGAGATCCTGGCTGGAGATCCTGGCTAGGCTGCTGATCAACTGAACACTGTCTCCGTGTCCTTCCTTCTTCACCGACTCCGTCTACACCTTTGGGGAACCCCTGGACCTGCTGGGGTTGGACCCCGGCAGTCACCGTTGACATTTTAGGAGGATTATTTTCTTTTATAGAAGCGTGTAAATGTCCCTCGAATGCCTGTACCAGAAATGAGGTCAGGGCCTCATTTGGCAAAGACAACAACTCCAGTTTGCAAGTTAACCCTGTGCTCGGTGCTGAGAATGGAAATAGGGCCCTGGAATCCTGTCTAGTTATGGAAATAACACATTCGGGTTGCTTTTCATTAATCCACACCTTTTCCCAGAAAGGATTTAAGGCAGAAATCAGATGTGTGCACAGGTTTTTTGTTATTTAAATTCTATACAAATACTCAGAAATGTCAAGTGTTGACACAAAAATGTTTCACCTGAGATTTGAGACTGTAAGCCAGGGGTCAGTGGCACAGGCATTGTGATGAGTAATCTCAGCCACCTTCCACTGGCCAGGCCCGCCAGTCTTCCTCGGCACCATCAGGCTCTGCCTAAGGTGCAGCCCTCCCAGCCAGGGAGAGGGTGGGACTGGAGTGGCTTCCATCACTGACCTCTCGAGAGCCTGTGCTGTGAGCAGTCATCACAGTGGCAGCTCCACAAGTTAGATTGTACTTAGTAGAAAGCCTGTGAACTAGATTCTTAGGACTCCAGTGACTTGTTTCGGATTTAGTTTCCTTTTTATCGAGTTCATTGCATTTCGCCAAGTATTCACCATTCTGTTTCGTGACCAGGTAGGGCGAGGTGTTAGCTGCTCTTCCGTGTTGTATCTTAGGCCAGATGCCTCCTGGCATCAGGAAGTCACCTGACTTGTCTGTCCTGATAGGGTCTAAGGAAAGTCCCAGTAAGAGGGAGGCAGAGGCAGGACAGAGCTTAAGAGCACAGACTCTTGAGTTGCAAAGGGCTAAATCTGAACCCCAGTTCAGCCATTTCCTTGCTGTAAGACCTGAGGCAGGTCACCCATCCCACAGGGTTATTGTGAGGGTTCAGTGAGACGATGCATATAAACCATTTCTACAGAGCCCGCACAGTAAGCATAACCTTAAAAAATGTGCACTATATGGCAGCAAACCCGCTGCAAAAAAGCCATAATCTACTTTAAAAACTTCTCCACAGAGGGACCCATTTCAAATTATCATGGGAGAGGGCAAAGAAGTGATTCAACATAGTGCACCAAGGCCTACCAGGGGTGGAAAGCATGGTCACTACCCCCCACTGCATACACAGCTACAATTCATTGGGCATAACTGTCCTTTTTAAATACAGCTTCCGCCCGGCCGGTGTAGCTCCGTGGTTGAGCGTTGATCTAATCACATGCCTGGATTACGGACTTGATCCCCAGTAGGGGTCTTGCAGGAGGCAACCAATCAATGATTCTCTCTCATTGATGTCTCTATCTCCCTCCCTCTCTGAAACCAATAAAAGTATATTTAATACTAAAGGCAAAAAAAGGTGCACTATTTAGTTATGTTACAAAGTGGTCAGCAAGGACTGAGGTAATGCAGGTTTTGGGGGATGCCGCTGCGGTCTCTCCAGGAAAGCTGTGGTCATGGATGATTGTCACCTTGCCACTGTGACGGGGACTGAGGGGACTGAGGGTTCTGAATGCCAAACCTCGTCCCTGGGGTTTGTGACCTAGTAGATCAGCTAGCACTGTTCTTTCCCTTCTAGCCTGTGACTGTGACCCCCGGGGTATTGAGACGCCACAGTGTGACCAGTCCACCGGCCAGTGTGTCTGCGTCGAGGGTGTCGAGGGTCTGCGCTGTGACAAGTGCACTCGAGGGTACTCGGGGGTCTTCCCTGACTGCACACCCTGCCACCAGTGCTTTGCTGTTTGGGACGTGATCATCGCTGAGTTGACCAATAGGACCCAGAAGTTCCTGGAGAAAGCCAAGGCCTTGAAGATCAGTGGTGTGATCGGGCCTTACCAGGAGACTGTGGACTCGGTGGAGAAGAAAGTCAATGAGATCAGAGACATCCTGGCCCAGAACCCAGCTGCGGAGCCGCTGAAAAACATTGGCAGTCTCTTTGAGGAAGCAGAGTAAGTAGTGAATGAGCGTGCGTGAGAGGTCAGTGTTGTTTCAGAGCTGGCTTGGCGTGGGGCTTCCATCAAAGGCATGGCTAGTCCTGTGAGTGAAAGCAGATGCTGGGCCATTCATTTCCCGGCAGTCTCTACTCTGGGCCTTGGGTGTGTGCACGTTGGCACATCACTGGGGACCCAAACTGTGGAAGCTGCAGTATAGAACGTGCATGTGATACTCAGCGTTCCTCCTTGCAAATGGTGCTCTAAGGCAGCTGCACGGCAAGAACACTGGTTTCGGAGACAAAGGACCCCTGAGGAGTCAGCCCGGTTACTTGCTAGGCTGTGAATTTGAATGACTCACCTATTCCTGAGCTGCTTTTCTCCCCTGTGGAGGAGGGAAGAATAATGTTTGCCTTTACCTTACAGAGTAGCAAAAAGAGTGATCTCTGAAATGGTTAATGTAATTGCAGAAATCATTATAAATATACATCATTTTATATGTTTTGCAACTACCAGGGAAATTCCATTACCACAGATAAGACTGTTATTTCCGCTGCTCAGCCTTTGGTCCCCTGGAACAGTGCTTCATTCATCCAATTATAACAATTCCCTGCAGTGAAAGATCCTCCTCATAGCTCTCTCTGGGTAATCACCTCTCTGACGGGGAGTTTATTTTGCCGGTGGAAGCAGAGAGCTGAGTGGTGCCAACTCCACAGGGTCCATGCTTCTCCTCGCCATCTCTCTCCCGCTCTGAAACGTTCCAACTACCTCTGCCAAAAAGGACCCCCAAAACCAGCACAATAAGATCTAGGCTGAGGAACAAAACAGGAAAGGGCAGGAAGCATTTGTTTCCCCAAATGCTGTGTTGTTTTTTACTGCAGATTTCACCATTTGGTGTGAGCAAAGGGAATGTTTCATAGCTAAATCCTATACATTGAAGTGATTTTACATTAGGACAAAACGACAGTAACATTTTTTTATGGGACTTTAATCAGCATCTCTAAGAAGCCAGATGGACTTTTCATCTCGCCGCTACCTGTGAGTAGCAGGCAGGGAACAGCTGACGTTAGCTCATGTACCTGGTAGAAGGTCCTTCCTAGGCCTTCTACATTCAAAGTCCCTTGATGTCAAACCTCAGGTTTTGTGTCCAAGACCATGTGGTTGACGGGCTGTCAGGAAATGTCCGTGTGGGCGATAATGCCTTTACTGAGGAGTTTTGCCTCGTGAAGAGGCTGGAGCAGCCCAGCCTCCTGACGTAGCGATGGGTTTTAGAAGGCTGTGTGCTGAGTGCACGCCCATTTAGGAAATGATTCTTGGCCTTGGTCTCATGCAGCTAAGGAAGAACGAAAAACTGTGGTGCCCTTCAGCCTGTCGGAGGAGCGTTTACATTCCCGAAGCAGCTGTGTTACCCTCACTAGTCAATTCACAGATAGATTGTAAGCACCTCAGAGAAACTGGTTTCATGAATCTTTTCTCAACACAATATACAAGATGCAAGTTTCAGGTTCCAAAGTGGCATTATTTAAAAATGTGCAATGTTAGATTTTTGTCACATAGTATGAGACTTACGAAATGAAAGCCTTCTGCCAGTCAGCAGATTGGTAGTAAGAGCAAAGACTGAAAAACTATAATAGCCTGGGGAAAACAATCATTGGGCTTATAAAATGTAATTGAACCTAACAAATCCTTTTAAGTGCTTTTTCTCTGAATTGGGCTATGGCATCTCAGGCTTAAATTCCATTATTTTCTAATGGCCCCCGACCTTTCAGCATCTCTACATTTTCCCAGTTTTTTATACTATTATATCCCTGAAAAGACAATTATATTCAGTTGGTGACTCAGTAATACCCAGCGCTAAGCTCGTCTCCTCAAAGATTACCTTTTTTGTGATGTATGTGCACGTACACTGTATAGATAAGTAAGTGCGTCACGCACAGCTTTGAAGATATGAAGATACAGAACGAAGTGCAGTTGGGTTTAGATCCCAGTGAAATGCTGTGAAAGCTAAATGTTGATCATATTTCATTCTCCGTAGATACTGCCTTCTTTCTCCTGTCAAATGAAAGGGTTGCTTGTTGGTGGAAGGAGGAGGCTCCTTCGCTGGGCCCTTGCCTAAGGGGGGACCGTGTGGAAGGCAGGGTGGCTCCTGCTGTCTCCTTTCGGGCTCTGGGGCTTTTGTCCTGCATGTCCCATCCTGAAGGAGGTCCCTGAGGTTGGATCAGAGCATTTCCGGTGGTTGGCTGGAGGCATACTTCTACGCTTGGAGTCGCTTAGTCTCTCGAGTTTGAGAGACTGTATGGACTTGAAGCTGCTCACCCACTGAACTGGGACTCCTCACTCTGGGCATGTGCTCATGTTACAACAGAGGTTCGGCACCCTTCACATGGCCCACCCGCCACCGCACAGCTCAGCGGTGCTTCTGTTTTCCTTCAAAGTCCTTGAAGAAAGAAAACTGTTGGATGTCATACAGTCTCATAATGATAAGGGGAATAAAACCAGAATTTAGAAATAAATTGTTACCAACTCCTGACCTGGTTTGAAGTCACCGTATTAGAAAATGTAAAAAGGTTTATTTTACTTGGATAAACTTACCCTTCTCTTTGCAGGAAACTAACCAAAGATGTTACGGAAAAGATGGCTCAAGTAGAAGTGAAATTATCTGACACAGATTCACAAAGAAACAGCACAGCCCAAGAACTGGACACTCTCCAGGCAGAAGCAGAGAGCCTGGACACCACAGTGAAAGAACTTGCTGAGCAACTGGAATTCATCAAAAACTCAGATATTCGAGGTGAGAGTTTTCCGTGCAAGCACTCAATCCTGGACATGGATTAAACCCTCTGTGCAACCTCTTTCATACAGTACTTTCAGAAAAAAAAGAAAAATTAAGCGCCTCCTAACAATGTTAAAGCTTTTCCTCATTGTCTCTGAACCAAGTGAGGACTGAAGTCTCCATTTTACAAATGTGGGACCAGGGCCACAGAGAGACTGAGGCCCAGCAGAGGTCCCAGGAGTGCACAGCGGTCGCTTCATTAGAATGGCATTCGTTTCCTGATTTTTCCGCTAGTGGTTTAACCTCCTGGGCTTCTCTCGGAAGGAGGCTCTGGAGTAGTTAAGAAATTAAGTTGCTACTTAAGAATGTTGGTTAGTCAGGAGATAATTTTGGCCAGTCCTTCATTTACTGTTGTCATAGTATGGTCTAAATAGGACCACCCCCAAAAAGCAAAAGGAAGTAGAAATATGTCAAGTCACACTATCCATGCTGTTTAATACGTGATCACTTATTGTTGGGCTGGGTCCTTAAAGCCACGACAGCCCGCTGCTTTATGTATACAGGACTAGCCCTGCGAGTGCATCTGACTGAGGAAGGGGGAAATTAGTGGGAAACGTAGTCTGCAGGCTGCCTGGCGCCAGCTGTTTAGAAAGACCTGGATGCTGCCTGTATAGAAGCAATTCAGCAGGGTGACTTAATTTTTCATTCAGATGTTCAGCGTCCTCCAGAGCCAGAGTAGGAGGCTTAATGAAACAGTCCATTCATTGACCATGACAGAAAAGTTATCTTTCTCAATGAAGATTTTATTTCTTGCATTTTATAACAAACCATACAGTACCTTTAGGCTGGAAGACACCACAGATAGACATTGCTTAATGAGACTGAGTACAAGGGGATTCACTGTGGGCAATTGGATTTCGTGCCCTAGGCGCCCTGGATAGCATCACCAAGTATTTCCAGATGTCCCTAGAGGCAGAGAAGAGGGTGAATGCCTCCACCACAGACCCCAGCAGCACGGTGGAGCAGTCGGAGCTCACCAGAGAAAGCGTGGAACACTTGATGATGGAGCAGGAGTCCCAGTTCCGGGACAAACAAGAGGAGCAGGCCCGTCTTCTGGACGAACTGGCAGGCAAACTGCAAAGTCTAGACCTTTCAGCCGCTGCCGAAATGGTAAGGGTTAGGGGGCGTGGCCTCGAAGCTGTGGTGCTATAGGAGGAGGAAAACTCCCTGCTTAGTCTTTAATATTGTTCTCTTTGCAAAGGAACCAGGAGTGGTCCCATCTCTGAACACCGATGTGGGTGCCATGACTGAACCAGATTAAAAACAAGGCTCTGTGCTTCGAATCTTCCTTCTCTCCAAGGGGTCTCTCTGGAACACCCAGAGAACCATGCCTGCTCTCACGTACTGTGACTTATTTAAACTTGATCCTTTTCATGCTGTGGGCATTTCTTTTTTACTTGGTTCTGATTTGAAGTGCAAACTCCATTTCGGTAGAGCAATTCAGAATCATTCTGGGATTTCCTAAAAAAAAAAAATTAGAGAGAGCTAAAGAATTTTTTCCATGGGTGTTCATTAAAATGTTCCTTTGTTCCAGTAACTTTACCTGGTGAAGATTAACCCTGAGACCCGCCTAGAAAGATTGCATTTTCCAGAAGCTTTTAAACAGTAACTCTGGAGCCAAATGAAATTGAGTAGTGACTTTGATGAAAATCAGGCTGAAGGCCAAAAAAAGCCAAAGGGAGCCTGTTTCTTCCTCCTGATTCCTTATTGTTTTTCATGGATGAGTAGCTAAGAGAATTTGGAGGGTACTTTTTGTACAGACTTTTATTTCCTAAGGCTTATGCTCTCTTAGCTTAGAAATAGGGTCAGTGGAGAGAGGAAGGTAAGTGCCTCGAAAGCTGTGAGAGCTCAGACCATTTGTTTTGTCTTAGTGATGGTCCCCTTTCCTCCCTGCCTGTCCCCACCGTCCTCCCTTTCTCTGAAATGGACAAAAACACTGTCTGTGCTGTAGTGTGCCTAATTTAATTGATGTCTACAATATATACTCATTATTTCATCTAGTGCAAACAGGGACTAAGTAATCCTGTCACTATTTAATAGAAAACGGAGGCCTAGAGCAATGTGTAAATTGCACCTAGTGGGAGACAAAGTTGTTATACGTAAGCATGAAATGCCAGTTCTTTCGATCTTCTTTGCTTTCAGTATTCCTTAAAAAGTCTAATAAAAACCCATGAATCACAAAAAATCCGCAAACTAAAATGAAAAGCAGCTAAGCATGCTAAAGGATGTTTGCTTTGCATCAGAGAAAGTTTCTTGGGAGTGGGTGGCGGTGGCAGGCTCCTCTGGCCATCTGAATGGGCACCCTTCCCTGTGCTGGCTTTTCCATGTGGTGAGCTAGCTACCTAGGGATTAGCCAGCCTCTTCTGGTCTCTCATGGTATGTGTTGGTCTTAGTTAATTATTCTATGAGAACTCCATACCGCCACTTCCTGTCCAGGGAGGTTTTTGTCCCTTTGTGTTTTTTCAAGTGCCTTCAGTTCTTTGTCTTTGTGTCTATTTAGCTAGACCCGTGCTGGTTTTTCCATGCCTGCCCTGTCTGTTGAAATAAAACAGATCTAATGTGCTGTCAGATTGTTTTTAGAAAGCATCTCTGAGATCTTATGCTGCTCCGATTAAAGCTGTGCTCTGTAGCACACAGAATAAATTTTATTTCTGCAGTTTTTTATGTACTGTAAACCAGATACATGAAAGATTCATTTTGAGAGACAATGGGGTTGTAATTATCACAAAATTATTAGTCTAAAGAGTTGATTTTATTTATCAAAAAAATACTTTTTTACCTCTTAAAAAGAATACTTTCTGCCCTGGGCAGTGTGGCTCAGTTGGTTGGAGCGTCCTCCCATACACTGAAAGGTCACGGGTTTGATTCCCAGTCAGGGCACATACCTAGGTTGCGGGTTCAATCCCCTGTGAAGGTGTGCATGAGAGACAACTGAAACATTCGTTTCCCACATCAATGTTTCTCTCCGACTCCTCCCTCTCACCTCCCCTCTATCTTTAAAATTAATTTCCTTGTTTGGGAATATTCTGTTAACTGCTTTTCCCTGCAGTAATTCTTTTGCTTCTTTTTAGTACAAGCATTTTCTACAAAAGCTCTAAATACAATGTTATTCCTGCTCAGCCCTTTACATCATATAGCAAACTTGTAATTTACCAAGTTGCCATGTCTATGCCATGACCAAGCTCTGATCTTTGGAGATTTTTGGTAGATAAGGAAGGAGGAAAGTCTATGGAGTGTTGCTTATTTGGAAAAGTTACATCCATCTTGGTTTCTAGTTTTCTCTCCCTCTCACATCTGGAATGTTCCCCCATGTCCCCTGCTCAAATCCCACCAGCCAATATCCTTCCCCAACCACAACTACTATAGTCCTCGGTAGTCTCTCCTCTGTCTGCTGTCCTTCGTACTTAACTGCATCTGACCTATTCTTGGCTGCTTTATGATCCTGTCTTCCTAACTAGATGAGAAGCTACTAAAAGGCTAGATAACCGGCCTTTCGTGTCAACCTATTCACCAAGACATTTAACATGGCACGAGTTTACAGAAGGTTCTCAATACCTGGGTTTTTGTGTGCTCTTTTTTTAATCAAAACTAGTTAGAGTACAGGGGTAGCATTCTGTGGCTCTTGGATTGGCAGGCTTCAATCTGAGAGAGCAGATAATGTTTGCACCCTGCACAGAGCCCAGCTGGTATTCCAGTTCATTAGGGCAGAAGGTACTGATGAGGGTCGTACATTTTTGTTGTTTCCTTGCAAAAAAAGCAGGTTAGTTTGTTCCCTAAACTCTCTGTTCCTCTCTCCATCCTGCACCCTCGCTGAGGACCACCTACACACTCTCTGGGGCCACCCAGGCCCTGCCCAGCTGTTACGCTGCAGCACACTCACTGTCTGAACCTCACTCTCTTGGCTTGCTGCAGACCTGTGGCACGCCTCCAGGGGCCTCCTGCTCCGAGACGGAATGTGGTGGCCCCAACTGCAGAACTGACGAAGGACAGAAGAAGTGCGGGGGGCCTGGCTGTGGTGGTCTGGTCACTGCTGCGCACAGCGCCTGGCAGAAGGCCATGGACTTTGACCGAGACATCCTGAGTGCCCTGGCTGAGGTGGAACAGCTCTCCAAGATGGTAATTCAGCGGACAGCCTCATCTTTACTGTTTGTTTGCTTTCAGTGTGGAGTGGAAGGTCTGAAAAGGAGAAACCAATTCAAAGTGCTGACTATTAAAAAAAAAAAAAAAAAAGGGCATTTCACACCATGTATGAAAGTGCAAGTTTTTGCGAGATCAGGGAAATAGATATTTAAGAATTTGCTTTCTTCTCATGACAATAATTTGAGATAACCATATTACTTACCATGGGTGCAGGGTTATGAATACATCCAGCTGCACTACAAAAATTCTCTACTAAGCAACCAAGCATTTATTCTTCTGAAGTGATGCATGAAGTCTTAAGTTCATATCAACTGAAGTATGTATGTGGGTACCTGAGAAAAAGACTAAGGAACATTTATAGGCCACCAAATATTTTGAAGGAGTTAAAAACAACTAGGAAAAAATTAAGATGCTGGCCCTACCTACATGAGAATACTATATAGGAATCTTATACTGAATACTTTCAGTCTATAAAGGAATGTAATATGGTTAAATGGGAGATACTTGTTTCAAAAAGTCATGATTCCAAATGCTAGTTTTTCAACATCATTTTTTGGACCGTTTATAAAATTCTAGTTTGCTTAGAAAGAATGAAGTTGTTCCCTGGGTAATTTATTCCTCATGTTTAGGTCTCTGAAGCGAAACTAAGGGCAGATGAGGCAAAACAGAATGCTCAAGATGTTCTGTTGAAAACCAATGCTACCAAAGAAAAAGTGGACCAGAGCAATGAGGACCTGCGAAATCTGATCAAGCAGATCAGAGACTTTTTGATGCGTAAGGAATTTTTTCATTTTACTTATAGATATTTCTTCCTATCTTGGAATATAAAAGTATTCTATAAGAGTATGTGTTTGGGAGGCCATAATTCAAATCTGCAGAGAAAATCAGTTTCTGGTGGGAAATAAGATTTCCAAATTTAAAAATGTTTCCATTTCTTAAGTTTATCTATGTGTATGTCAGTAATCTTGTCTGATTTTAGGCAGATACAGACACACCTGATACCCAAGTAGCAAATCAAAAAGTGAGAGCAAATCATACACTGTAAGAACTGAGTTTGAAAATTGTTAGAGATTACATATAATGTCATTAGAACCTTAACTTGAAATAGTTTATTTTGGCATTGCCCCCAAAGCCTTGTAATGCTTTTATTTACAGGATATTAGACCTATGGTTAGACAGTTCTGTACCTTAAGTGTTTTGTAAAGAAAATCTTGAGAATTTGTGGTCTAGCACGTAAGTATTGCTGTCAATTTGAGGGTTATCAGTAAGTATAGTTTTGGCTACAAGTTACAGAAAACTCTCAACGGAAATGGAATAAAAAAAGATGTATAACATAACTTCAATAGTAGGATAGCTCTATGGTTCAAAGACCCATGTACTTTTCATCTTTTCTGCTCTACCATTTTAAGCACATCAGCTTTGTTCTCAGCCTCGCTGCTCATGGTTACAAGGTGGCTGCCAAAGTTCCAGCCTTCATATAAAGACACTGTGATATCTAATGGAAGACAAGACCACCTGTCCCTTTTGTAGCATCTTTTTTAAAGGAATGGAGTATTCACCAGAACCCTCTGAGCAGTCATCTCCATAAATCTCACTGGCCAGAAATGAGTCCCATGCATAATGGTCACTGGCAAATGGAATGGAACTACCATATTTGTTTGGCAGACTCATTAGAATTTATGTGAACATGGCTCACTCATAGGGTTGCCAGGCATTGGAACCAACGGAAGGGCACGAAACACACACAATCAGGATTTAATAACTCTGACTTGATAAGCTTACCTTACCTTAGAGGTAGGTGCCCGAACCAAATCAGTATTTTGTTAGCAAGGAAGAAGGGGAAATGGCTAATAAAGAAAGCTAACAGTACTTACTAAAGATACCGCATGGAATATTCTGTGGAAGTTTTCATTCAATGACATATTTTCCTATACTTAAAATCTTAGGGGTCCATTTTTATGTTGAGTTTTTTAAAAGGGTTAAAGCTTAACCTGTTGTTGTTTTTACCTCTTTTCACATTTGACATTCCTTGGCTTCTGATAGATATGCCAGCCTGATTCTCTTGCTTCTTTGTCTGGATTTTTTTCTTTCTGTAGTTTCCTGAATCCACATCATTTACAAGGAATAGCAACTATTTATATTTGCATGTATAGTAGTTTCCTACCTAATCTTTCACCCTCAATTGAAATTTTTCATTGCCTGTTAGGATCAAGTCCCAGCTTTCTACCCTGGCCTCTGTCTCTTCTACAATCTTCATCATTCACACCACTCAACTTTCACATCACTCTGCCCACACTGTCTCTCCACTCAGAGATGTCCTTTCTTCTTTCAAATACTGTTATCCTCCAAAACCTGATGGGCTCCTCAATCTCCACAGAGACCTCCCTGACTCCCAGACCGCAGCACATTCGTTATCCTTTGTTGTCTGCATTACTTTCTCACGTGTACAGATCTGATCTCCCTACACAAAGAGATGATAAAATCTTAAACAGGAAGTTTTGTCTTGGTGTAACCACACTGTGCTAGTACCATAGTAGATGACCATTAAGTGGTTGAATAAGTGAACCATATATGATTTTCATCTCTTTACGGGAACATCTTTGCTTTTAACAGAGGATGGTGCTGATTTGGACAGCATTGAAGCAGTTGCTAATGAAGTATTGAAAATGGAGATGCCTAGCACCCCAGAGCAGTTACAGAACTTGACTGAAGATATTCGTGAACGAGTTGAAAGCCTTTCTCAAGTGGAGGTTATTCTACAGCAAAGTGCTGCTGACGTTGCCAGGGCTGAGATGCTGCTAGAAGAAGCTAAAAGAGCCAGGTATCTGAAGACACTAACAGCATTTGGGGCGGCTTACTCTGTGTATCTAGGCTGGAGTAAAAGAAGTAATTAACCAACAGAAATTTCTGAGTCTCTCTGGGTCATTTCAGGAAGGCTGCTCTTTAAATGTTTTTTTCTGAAAGAAGTACTCTTTTCATGTTCACATATAATACACTGTCTCATTCTTTTACTCAGCAAAAGTGCAACAAGTGTTAAAGTCACTGCAGACATGGTAAAGGAAGCTCTGGAAGAAGCAGAAAAGGCCCAGATCGCAGCAGAGAAGGCAATTAAACAAGCAGATGAAGACATCCAAGGAACCCAGAACCTGCTAACTTCGGTAAGATATTAGTCATTATTATATGTAGGTGAAAGCACTCGCATATACTCTTTTATCCAAAAGGGCCTTTGATACTTAGGAAATCCTTATAATTGAACATTAAGGATTCCTTTCACTTGAATAAAAATCTGAACTATTTCCTTAGCACAGATGCTAACAGTGACGTGTTTTCAAAGACGAAAAAGGACTCTGACAACACTGGAACATTAAGCCTCCCTTCATATTCACTTCCCCAAAAAGCTTAAAATAAGTTTCCTGTTCCTTCAAGAGATCCCATAGAGTCCATTCCGCAGTATGAAGTATGGTATTAATTTCAAGGTCCATTGTTAGAAAACCCCTGCTATTATGAAGCAGCCCCAAAGCAACTACATGGTTAACACCCCTGTCTTAAGATTTATGAGGTGATCATTAGTAAAATTCTACTAGTTTTGAAAAGGACTGGAAAGCAACAAAGTGTCAAAATGACAGTTTCCAATGTCCATTCTAGAGGAACCTAAGAGATCTTAACATAAACAATCTTGTGTTCAAAATGCATGGGAAACATGTTTTATAAGTAAAACTAGAGGCCTGGTGCACGAAATTCATGTGTGTGTGGGGGGGGTCCCCTCAGCATGGCCTGTGCCTTCTCCCTCTTGCAGTCTGGGACCCCTGGGGGGGGGGAGGGGATCGGGCCAGCAGACGTCCCCCATGTAGTCTCGAGGCTCTTGCAGTCCGGGACCCTTCGCTCCCTACCACCCGCCGCTGCACTCACCAGCCGTGAGCCCGGCTTCTGGCTGAGCAGCACTGCCCCTGTGGGAGTGCATTGACCACCAGGGGGCAGCTCCTACTTTGAGCATCTGCCCCCTGGTGGTCATTGCACATCATAGTAACTGGTCGTTACGCTGTTTGATCAATTTTCATGTTAGGGTTTTATTATATACAATACGCTTAGAGACAACCAGATAACAAAGAATTTTCACGTGCATTTAATGCTTTATTGTAAAAATCCTCTCAAAGTAATACAAACATAGTTCTTTTTTAATCAGTTCTCTAAGCAAATTTTTCCTTCCAATTTTAGGAATGTTCATTTTTTATAAAACTAGGTGAAGGAAGTTGGTGACTCGCCTAATCCTTCCCCATTTTTAAGATTAGATGCTCCTAGTACTACCAGCCATCTCAGGCTAACCGCCCTTAATGACTAGTAATACCTGGGAGATGGTTTATTCAAACTGCCTTCCTGCCATTAGTTGATACAAACCTCTATTGCTCTCAGTTTAGACAGGCCCGGCAGTTTAGCCGCCACTTCCTCTTAAACTGTGAGCACCAATAAAGCCTTTTCTTGAGGCTACATGTTCAAATTTAGAAAATTATGTTCTAACACTATAATTATTTTTCAGTATGCTAACATGAACAGTATTTCAATATTTTTTTAAATTACTGTTTTGAAAAGCAAGTTAAAGTATTAATCAAATTTTAGGTGAGGTGTATTTGCCTTAATGATGCATGTTAATAATGGTCTGTTTCTCAGGGAATGGGGGGGACAATAAGTGTTTTAGGTTAGTGACAAGAAATTAAGACAACTAAGTATGCTAATGAAAAGCTTGTCAGAACCAATTCACTCATCCATCTATGTGAGGCTAATGTGCTGAGTGTCCAAACGTCCGACCGGTCACTATGAGGTGCAATGACCACCAGAGGGCAGATGCTCAGCACAGGAGCTGCTGAGCTGCAGTGGTTCTTGGGTGACGCACCCCAGAACCAGAGAGGAGGGATCCCAATTCCTCACCGGGTTGCGCGATTCCACCTTCGGCTGTGGGTTATGTTGTTGCTGAGGCACTGTCGGCCCCGAATCTGGTTTACTGCACACTTGCATTTGCGTTCCACACCCTGTACGACAGCAACTTTGCAGAGTGCCCTCTCGCACTCCAGGACCCCTCGGGGGGTGTCAGAGTTGGTTTCAGCCCATAACCCCAGGTCAGGCGGAGGGACCCTACCGGCCGGAGTGACCCTGCTCACTCCGCAGACACTGGGGAGGGACCACGAGAGGTTGGCTCCAAGGCGTGTCCAACCTGTCTTGCCCAGTCGCACCAGCCACCTTGTAATTAATTTTCTTTCAATGTGCAGGAATCTGTGCACCGGGTCGCTAATAAAACTATTAAGCTTATCTCCTATGAATTATAACTACTCTAAGAATTTTTCTTTTTTATTTTTTTAGCTTTTTAAAAAAAATAATCCTTTATTGTTCAGATTATTACAGTTGTTCCTCTTTTTTACCCCCCCATAGCTCCCCTTCACCCGGTTCCCACCCATTGTCCTCATCCATAGGTGTAAGACTTTTGTCCAATCTCTTTCTCTACCCCCCACACCCTTTCCCCCCGCCCCCCCGAGAATTGTCAGTCCACTCCCTTTCTATGCCCCTGATTCTATTTACCAGTTTATTCCGTTCTTCAGATTTTTTATTCGATTTTTAGATTCACTTGTTGATATGTATTTGTTGTCACTTTGTTGTTCATAATTTTTATCTTTACCTTTTTCTTCCTCTTCTTAGAGAATACCCTTCAGCATTTCATATAATACTGGTTTGGTGGTGATAAACTCCGTTAGCTTTTTCTTGTCTGTGAAGCTCTTTATCATTCAGAATTGAAGGTCAGATAGCTTTGCTGGGTAGAGTAATCTTGGTTGTAGGTTCTTGCTATTCATCACTTTGACTATTTCTTGCCACTCCCTTCTGGCCTGCATAGTTTCTGTTGAGGAATCAGCTGATAGTCGTATGGGTACTCCCTTGTAGGTAATTAACTGTTTTTCTCTTGCTGCTTTTAATATTGTCTTTTGCCCTTGGCATTTTAATTATGATGTGTCTTGGTGTGGTCCTCTTTAGATTCCTCTTGTTTGGGGTTCTCTGCGCTTTCTGGACTTGTAGGTCTATTTCTTTCACCAGGTAGGGGCAGTTTTCTGTCATTATTTCTTCAAATAGGTTTTCAATATCTTGCTCTCTCTCTTCTTCTGGCACCCCCATAATTCAGATGTTGGTACGCTTGAAGTGGTCCCAGAGGCTCCTTACACTATCTTCACATTTTTGGATTTTTTTTTCTTTTTGTTTTTCCGGTTGGTTGTTTTTTGCTTCCTTATATTTCAAATCTTTCGACTTGATCCTCTCTTCTGCTGTTGGATCTCTGTATATTATTCTTTATTTCAGTCACTGTATGCTTAATTTCTGATTGGCCCTTTTTCATATCCCTGAGGGTCTCACTAAATTTCTCAGAGGTTTCTAGAAGATTCTTGAGTAACCTTAAACCGTGGTTTTGAACTCTATATCCAGTATTTTGCTTTCATCCATTTCTTTCATTTGTGACTTCTTTGTTGCTGCATTTTGGCTGCTTCCCTGTGTTTGTTTCTATGTACTGGTTAGCTGCTAAGTCTCCTTGAGTTGATAGAGTAGCCTTGTGTGGTTGGTGTTCTATAGGGCCCAGTGGCTCAGCCTCCCCAGTCACCTGAGGTGGATGCTCTTGGTGCACCCCTTTGTGGGATGTTTGCGCAGTCCTGTTGTAGTTAACCCTTGATTGCTGTTGGTATCACTGGGAGGAATTTACCTCCAGGCCAACTGGATGTGGTGACCAGCTGTGTCTACACTGGAAGATCTGTTGTGCAGGAAACACCCTCATGGGGCAGGACTTGCTTCAGTAGGGCTTTGGTGCTGAGTCTGCCCCTTGAGTGTGTCTCTTATGGATGTGAAGAGTTGTAATCCATTATCATCTCCAAGGAGGTGCAAGGTCAGCCACTGTCTGGGGCCACCCAGCAGGAGCTACAGAGACATCTGCAGATTCCTCCTTTTTGTATGGGGTTTGGAAGTGCCCAGACGAGGCCCAGCTGTGAAGAAAGGCCGTTGCTGCTGCCAGGTAGTGGGCCTTCTTTTGGAATCTCTAGAGTTCTCTGACCCAGCTGCAGTTTGTTTTAGGCGAAAGGACAGGCTATTCATATGCAAAAGCCAATGCGCACAGCTTGGGTGGGTTGTAAATTGGGTGGGGTCTCTGGGAATCACCAGGGCAGAGCGCAAACAGCAATGGCTGCCCTGAACCGGAGAAGTCCCTGGTTCTCCGCGCCCCACGCAGGAACAATGATTACTGCAAGCACCTCTAAGAGTAAGCCGCCCTCACGTTTCTGTCCTAATGCCAGACAGTCTAGTTTCTCCCCGTGTGTCTGGGTCCCCCCAAGTCTCGCCTGTAACTGGAGTTCAAAGCAAGCGGGAGCTTGTATCTCCCTCCCAGTTTAAAGAACAGCACATCCGCCCTAACAGGTTTGGCTCAGTGGATAGAGCGTCGGCCTGCGGACTGAAGAGTCCCAGGTTCGATTCCGGTAAAGGGCATGTACCTTGGTTGCGGGCACATCCCCAGTAGGGGGTGTGCAGCAGGCAGCTGATAGATGTTTCTCTCTCATCGATGTTTCTAACTTCTCTATCCCTCTCCCTTCCTCTCTGTAAAAAAATAAATTTTAAAAAATAAAAAAAAATAAAAATAATACAATAAAGAACACCACATCCAGTGCCGGGGTCCTGCCCCAGCAGGTCCAGGGGTCCCCAAAGGCGTGGACGGAGTCGGTGAAGAAGGAAGGACACGGAGACAGTGTTCAGTTGATCAGCAGTCTAGCCAGGATCTCTAGCCAGGATCTCCAGCCAAGTTCTGGTCTGGATCTCCAGCGAAGTTCTGCTTCAGATCTCCAGCCAGGTTCTGTGTCCATGTTCTCTTGCTAGGTTCTCCAGGTTCTCCAGCCAGGTTCTGTAGCCATGTTCCCTCGCTAGGTTCTCCAGCCAGGTTCTGTAGCCATGTTCCCTCGCTAGGTTCTCCAGCCAAGTTCTGTCCAGGTTCTCCAGCCAGGTTCAGTCACCAGGTTCTAGTCAGGTTCTCTTGCCAATTTCTGTAGTCAGGTTCAGTCCAGGATCTTTTGCCATGTTCTCTCGCTAGGTTCTGTCTCTAGGTTCTGAGGCCAGTTTCTGTCCAGGATCTTTTGCCATGTTCTCTCCAGCGAAGTTCTTCTGTCTCTAGAGAACGTTCTGTGTAGGCTCTGTGCCTAGGTTCCGTCTCTCCTAGTTCTGTGTTCTAAGCTCTGTATTCTAAGTTCTGTGTCTTGCTGTCTTATTACATCTGTATTTATACCAGTTGATTCAATCCTATCAATCTCTATTCCAAAGGTTAGGGCGTTTCTTATCTCCATTCCAGGGAGTAAAGATTATGTAGCTTAAGCATGATTGTTCGTAGTTAAAGTGATTAATTACCCGCCTGGCACTTAGTTAAGAGGTTTTATTCCCTCCCTAACTTCAGGGGAAAATCCCTACCTGGGGAAACAACCTTTCTCAGAGAGGAGACCTTGGTTAAAACACATAGTGCCAAGAGGGTGAGCAAACATATTAAGAACAGTATGCCATATATGCCAGGTCCCTTGAAACAGCAAGCATGGACCGGCTCCCGGCAATCCAGGTGCCAGCACTTTCTTCGTCTCTGCACCTCTTACCGGTCTCAATGCACTTTCTTCACTTCTCTAGTTGTAGAATTTCCACTCAGCCAGCTTTCCCGCGGTTCTGGGTGGTAGTTGTTCTGCCGTTTAGTTGTAATTTTGATGTGGTTGTGAGAGGCAGCATATATAGGTGATTACCTATGCCGCCATCTTGGTTTATCCGCCTCTAAGAATTTTTCTAAGTTAATTAGTAGATGAACTTTTAGGTTAAGAATCATTTGGTTTGAAATACAAATTTTAGTTTCACTATGGCATTATTATTACTCAGAGATAATCCTATGGAAATAGACCCATCCTTAAGAATCATTTCTAAGAAAAAGGGAGTGCTGAGTGAAACTGGTTTTTCTATCTATCATGAGCCAGATTGCTTACTTTGGCTAGTCTTAAAAAAAAATTTAGCCGAAGCCGGTTTGGCTCAGTGGATAGAGCGTTGGCCTGCGGACTGAGGGGTCCCGGGTTCGATTCCAGCCAGGGGCGTGTACCTGGGTTGCGGGCACATCCCCAGTGGGAGATGTGCAGGAGGCAGCTGATCGATGTTACTCTCTCATCGATGTTTCTAACTATCTCTCTCCCTTCCTCTCTGTAAAAAAAATCAATGTTTATTCATTATACTTTGAAAAGAAATCAAATGTGGATTTTTCGCTAGTTGCCCAGATGATGTGTTTCCCCTAACTTTATTTACAGCTCCCATTTCCCAATCCTATCAGTAATTGTGCAGTCTTAACATTCCTGGTCTCTATGTCCTCAGTAATTAACTTTACAGGTAGTTTCTGAAGTGCCATAAACTCCATTACTAGAGTTTCCTTTCAAGTTGATAGAAAAAAATAAAGGTGACTGGAAGTTATAATTTTCCCACAAACATCTGGCAGTTTATGTGGAAATCCCCCTTCTCACATCTGTTTATTTGTGCTCATTGGCCAACATTTGCAGATGTCCTTAAAGTGCTTCTCAACACATCAAGCTGCCTGGGGTGGTTCTTACCCTAAGGAGAAACTTCATGTGCATTTCAGCCTAGATCACCAGAAGTACCAAAAGAATATAGCTAACACACTGTATGCGGGAAACGTATTTATACGTTTTACGTTGACTGGTAGTAGAGCGCGGGACACGTATTAATACGTTTTTTATAGACTAGCGGTAGAATGCGGGTAACGTATAAATACGTTTATTTTTATACTTTTTTATTGCTCTAAAGGGATGGTAACATGCAGATATACGAATTCCAAAGGACAAAATTTGGGTCTCTAACACATACAATGGTAAATTATGTATGTACTTCCAGGTATAACGGTAATCAATCTATTCAACTGCAAAAATGGCCCGCGCCACCTGTTAGCACGCGATAAAAACTACCCGCAAACAATGTGTTAACATGAGATATGTCAAACACCATTTAAAGTTGGGCACTTTACTATGCTTCCTTGAATTTATATTTTCTTTTTAATAATTACTTCTTTTCGTCTAGAAAAAAATGGCATAGCAGTCTTTTAAATCTTCCTAGTAACTTATGTTCATAGCACTTCCTACCACCTCTTAGGTTAATGGCTTGCTGAATGACTGACACTATATTTTTAGATTGAGTCTGAAACAGCAGCTTCTGAGGAAACCTTATTCAACGCCTCCCAGCGCATCAGCGAGCTGGAAAGGAATATGGAGGAACTTAAGCGGAAGGCAGCGCAGAACTCTGGGGAGGCAGGATATATTGAAAAAGTAGTCTATGCTGTGAAACAAAGTGCCGAAGACGTTAAAAAGGCAAGTACATCTCTGTCACTTCATGGCTGTGTTGGTCAAGGAGCAACTAGTCTCACTGCCTTCCTTGGGATTAAGGAACACGGCCCTAATATGGTTAGTTATCAGAAACTTCCAAATGACATGTCCCGACAAAGCAGTCTTTAAAGACACAGATGGAAAAGAATGGAAGTGGATATGAAAAGTATCCAATAAGCATGACCTAGATCCTCAAATCCAAACGTAGACAGGGTTTGGAAAAATGAAATTAAGTTAGGGGTGGAAGTCTTAAAACAAGCATATTGAGCATCTATTTCTGTATTTCAATCAGGAAGATCTTTAGGCATACAGTATTACCTGGCCACTTGAGGAATCATTAAAGAGTTCACAACAGAGACCAGCTAGTAGGAGGGGAACCAACATCTCACCCCTTCCACACTCATTTTGAATTAAACCCCCCTTCTCGTGCTTCTCACTGGAAGGTACTCTAATTTTGC
The DNA here is from genome assembly GCF_014108235.1 of Myotis myotis. Classification (NCBI taxonomy): domain Eukaryota; kingdom Metazoa; phylum Chordata; class Mammalia; order Chiroptera; family Vespertilionidae; genus Myotis; species Myotis myotis. The sequence goes on from NW_023416315.1 coordinate 11,885,618, forward strand.
AGAGAAAATCTCACATGATGCAATTTTTTCACCAAGAAGCCAAGTAATTTATTTCTAAATTGTCTGGGTTTTATTTCCAAGGAACCCTTTTAAACTTTTGGGGAGAATGTTCACACTGTAGGGAGTTATAACTAAAATTAATTTCAAGACTTTTCTTGAAATTACTTTGGCTTTGGGGTGGGAACTTGTATCTCCCTCCCAGTTTAAAGAAGAGCACATCCAGGTGCCAGCTCTTACCGGTCTCAATGCTCTTCCTTCACTTCTCTAGTTGTAGAATTTACACTCTACCCTATACCTCTTGGGTCAGGGAAAAGAACAAAACAATAAGAAAATTTCACTTCCACGTCTTTTCCACTCATTTCCTGCAGTTCTGAGAGCATAAATTTCCCAAATAATCTTCTTACAGATCATTTTGCATACATGACATTGATTACAATAAATAGGAACAAAACCCCTTGACATGAAATTCCTATTAACAATGGCTATTGTTCAAAGTGTTTCTCAAAAGAATCACTTGTAACCATCTTTCCAAACCTACACCAATTTCTCCTCTTAACCACCCACATATGCTATCATCTCACCCTTCCTTTAATTAAACCTGTCTTTTCCCCAATTTCTTAGTAACAAGTCTCTACAAACCCTAAATTAGTCAAGAATCCAGATGGCCCTCCTTCCATTTCTTCAAAATGAGCCCTTTTTGAAATTTAAATGTTTAGATCTCAGCACATCTACTTTTGAGAAACTCCTACTCTCTCTACAATGTCTCCATGGAAAAGTGCTAATCAGCAGGAGAGGGCTTAGCCCTAGAGACCTGTTAAAACTCCAAAATGTTTTTAAAAGTTATATCAATATTGTATGTAATTCCACTGTTTCAAGATTGTTTTCAATTGTTTACCACTGAATAGCTTGAAGCCTGAGCCCCCTTGATAGGGGCCCTTAATCCAGAATGCTTGCTGTCCAAGTTAATACCTATGTGACCCAAGCTTGCCACAATTATACTACTGTTCTTATATGTAATTACTGACACTAACATTATCACTTCGTTGTGTCTAAATGTGGGACTGTAGACTCTGGATGGTGAACTTGATGAAAAATATAAGAAAGTAGAAAATTTAATTGCCAAAAAAACCGAAGAGTCAGCTGATGCCAGAAGGAAAGCTGAAATGCTACAAAATGAAGCAAAAACACTTTTGGCTCAAGCAAACAGCAAGCTTCAGCTCCTGAAAGGTAGGTCTGTTCACCTAGGTTCATGCTTTCACAAAGCATTTTTAAATAAATACATTAATAGTTTTTTATTTAAAAGGTGAAAATCCATTCACTTTGTCTCAGGCACTTAATAAAACCTTATAAGCAAAGATAATTATTAGGTTTTGAGATCATCACAGTATAAATTGCTCAGACTTTTTCTTTTTCTCTCTCACAGATTTAGAAAGAAAATATGAGGACAATCAAAAATATTTAGAAGATAAAGCTCAAGAATTAGAAAGACTGGAAGGAGAAGTCCGTTCACTCCTGAAGGATATAAGCCAGAAAGTTACTATTTACAGCACCTGCTTGTAATGAAGGAGGAAGGGCTATAAGACAGCTGAGGTGACCAAAGTAAAATAACTACATTTAAAAACTGACTTACTGATCTTCAAAGTAAAACTCATGGCCTATTTAATGTTCTTAATCACCATACATTTTGTATGGAGTTTAATAAAGTATAGTGCTTTTGTATAAATATGTTTAGTATATTTCTTAAATTGTTACTTTTACTGATTTTAGTGTTCATGAATCCCTTGAACAAAGAATGTTATTTTCACTGTAAAGATGGATTTATAAACCAGTTGATTGCCTCCATGGAGCCCAATGTCTGTTGTCTATAAACAAGCTATTATTCATCTCTTTGCTAAGTCAATATCCTCCATAAATCCACCCCAAACCACGTCCCAGGCTAGACCTGGAGCTACTTGCACAATTTCAGTAGCTGCTTAGCTGCTCCAATCTCCAAAACTCCCACAGTATTCCTTGCTCTAGGAAAAAGAACAAAAAGCAATTTTTAGAAAACTGTGGCTTTTAGGTATTACCACCTAGAACACGTTCGGGGTTGCTCTGGGGAAGGTTTAAATTAAAGTGGGCCAGAGTTTAGAAAGTACAGAATGAGACCGTAATTTCTCAGCTTTTATATTATATTTTAACTCACAAACTACAGATTCTTTGCTAAGATCTGTAGGTGAGGCCAAAACAATCATATGACAAAGAAAATAACGGGAATACAATTGCCAAGCCTGTGCCAACTTTATAGCTGAGCTGGCTGGGTAGCAGGCCAAGCCCTGGTTTTCTCACACATTCTTCAGCAACCATTCTGTGTACTACTTACCCACCCACACATCTAACACAGCTGCATTTGAAGCTGGGCCTGAACAAAAGTTATGTAAACAGCTGTAATTTAAACAATAAGGCAACTTCCCTCTGGTTCGAGGCAGTTATTTGTCACTTTAAGAAAGTGGTCCTACCGCATCACCTACTAGAGAAACTATTTTTTCCCCTATGTATTACACTGTCACTACTTCCCCACTCCCATACAGCTAACCAACCAAAGATCTCACATTGAAACTACGAATTTTAATCAGCTTAATGAACTGGACAATGAGCTCAGCCCCACCTTTCACAAGCCAAGAAAGTATTTCAAACTTATAAAACAAATTTTAAATCTTCACTTACTGTTTACTCAGGCCCACCCCAATAAATTTGCATTCCTATATTGAATGGGAATCTTTAAAGTTGAATTTAACTATTACTTTGTGTCTCTCTATAGCTAGGACTTCGTATTAAATTGTATTTCAGTATTCTCTAATTAGAAACTTTTTCCCTAGAGTTTGAGGTTTAAATAAACTAGCACTTCACATAATATTGGGATTTCAAAAAAATGGCAAATAGCATATATCTGACCAACACTCTTGCTGATAACTGCAAACTGTACACAAAATGTGTTTTCCCCCCCTAAAGATATTAGAGATTAACCAAGCAGGCAGAGGGGAGTTGACACTGAAGAAAGATCAACACTGTATGAAATTCCCATTTTTAACAATTTTTCACTTGAGGGGAGATCCCAATAAGTGGCAACTTTTAGGCAGAAGCCAAGTTTTACTGGTTCAAGACTAGGAGGACAGAATTTAGGGCAACCAAAGTAGTTGAAATATGAAGGAGGGAAACACCAGAAAAGCAAGAGGCACAGGAGAGGACCCCCAAATTGTGCCCAATCTCTGGTTGACCAGATAACTATACATGCAATGAACAGACAATCAGGTGAAGGTAAAATACCCGAATAGAGATCTCGGCAGCTGTCCCCCACAAAGAAGTTAACTGCCCACTGAAACAAAAAATCACTATTTTTAAGTATGTAACGAAATCCAGAATCTTTACATAGTATCATTCATAAGAATCATGTACAATCCAGGATTACTGGACATAAGAAAAAGGAAAATATGACCCATATATAATATGATTAAAACCTGAAAAATACTGCCGAAGCCGGTTTGGCTCAGTGGATGGAGCGTCCGTCGGCCCGCGGACTGAAAGGTCCCGGGTTCGATTCCAGTCAAGGGCATGTACCTGGGTTGCGGGCACATCCCCAGTGGGGGATGTGCGGGAGGCAGCAGATCGATGTTTCTCTCTCATCGATGTTTCTGACTCTCTATCTCTCTCCCTTCCTCTCTGTAAAAAATCAATAAAATATGAAAACAAAACAAAACAAAAACCTGAAAAATACTAAAGATTCTCTTTTTAGCTGATCAACTGATGGTATTACATTCTATACAGCTTTCTGCTGATAAATTATATTCTCCCAACGTTTCCTTAAGACTAATATAACCTTTAAATTTTAATCAAATGAATATCTAGTTTGCCTATTCCTAGTATTTGAAGACAGCTTATTTTCCTCTTTAAATTCATGCTATCCCAAATTGGAGAACTATTTAATCTAAAATGATTCTTAAATTTAGTTAATACATGCAAAAGCCTATTTGTCATTTAACACCATTAAATATTTCAAGAAAGGCCATCTTAAATATTTACCAATAAATAAAATTTTTTGTATAACTTTAAAGAAATATAACTTTAAAGAAACAGTTTACACTTTAAAGAAACAGTCATTTACCCAGCCAAGAACACAATGAAAATCTACATAGGAAAAGACACATTAAAGATTCGCTTACATTGTTTCTCCAAAAGTACAAGCTAAACAGTTTGTAGGTATCACCAAAACAGGTGGAAGGGTAATGACCTTTTAAATGTCTTAATACTACAATGTGGAAGAAAGGTACATCAAGTTTGTAAGAGCTACTAGTGGCCCGGTGCATGAAATTTGTGCGGCGGGGGGGGGGGGGGGGGGGGGGGGGGAGGTGTCCCTCAGCCCGGCCTGCACCCTCTCCAATCTGGGACCCCTCAGGGGATGTCTGACTGCCGGTTTAGGGATCAGGCCTAAACCGACAGTTGGACATCCCTCTTGCAATCCGGGACTGCTGTCTCCTAACCACTCTGCCTGCTGGCCTGATCACCCCCAACTGCCCCCCGCACCAGCCTGCTTGCCCTCAACTGCAACCCCCTGCTGGCCTGCTCGCCCCTAACTGCACCTCCTACTGGCCTGTTCGCCCCCAACTGCCCCTCCTCCGTCGGCCTGCTTACCCCCAACTCCCCCCACCCTGCTGACCTGCTCACCCCTAACAGCCCCCCCTTGCCGGCCTGATTGCCCCCAATTGCCACCCCCTCCACCAGCCTGATCGCCCCCAACTGCCACCCCTTCTAGCCAGCCTGCTCGGCCCTAACCACCACCATGGCTTTGTCCAGAAGGTCTCCCAGTCTAATTAGCATATTACCCCTTTATTAGTATAGATAATAAAGAAAATAAGCCCTGGTCAGGTGACGCAGTCAGTTGGAGTGTTGTCATATATACCAAAATATTGCCAGTTTGATTCCCTGACAGGGCACATACCTAGATCGCGGGTTCAATCCCAGGTCAGGGTGCATATTGGAGGCAACTGATCAATGTTTCCTTCTCTCTCTCTTTTCCTCTCTCTAAAAATAAAAAATTACAAACATATCCTTGGGTGAGAATTTAAAACAAAAAATTGAGCTTACAATGTAATACAGTATGGATGGACCTGGAGATTATTATGCTAAGCAAAATAAGCCAGTCGGAGAAAGACAAGTATCACATGATCTCACTTATATGTGGAATCTAATGAACAAAATAAACTGATGAACTAAATAGGTCCAGAGACATGAAAGTATGGAACAGACTGACAGAACTCAGAGTCAAGGGGTGATGGGGATGGAAAGAGGTAAGCAAAGAAATTACATGCATAGTCCATGGACATAAACAATAGTGCAGTGAAGGCCCAGGGTGGGGCAGGAGCCAGGTGGAGGGGGGTAAAGGTTAGGGAGAGAGGGAATGGAAGACATCTATAATACTCTCAACAATAAAAATAAATTTTTTAAAAAAGTAATAAGAATGCACAAGTAGTCATAAAAGAACTCAGATTATCTTGATATCCACTCAATAAATGAATATTTAAGAAATGTTTATTTTCATATCTTCATTCCCCATTATAATACATGAGTGGCTATTTAACATTTGAATACCTCCTAAATGTGGTTAACTATATACTTCAGACTACAGACTTTGATGGTAGTTTAAAAATCTAAACACGTAAATTCTACCTCTAAACTGCAAGAATTTCGGTATTAAATAAACCAAGTGAGAGACAATCATTTTTTATTTACATGAGTTCAGTTTATACATATTTAAATCTTATTTTAATGACTGACTCTTATGTCCAATACTGAAAACCAAGTTTAAAATAACTTGATCACCTTGCTTCAAACATACTTTCACATACCATACTCCAGCTCCATCCATGTAATAAGTAAATCCAACTTTACTATACCAGGGATAAAAGCTAGTTAACAAATTCACTGAGGTTGAACCTTATACAAACAGCATGGAAATATGCGTTAAAAAATTTTCCAGAGTGCTACTATAAGTAGCATTTCTTTTGCAATATTAATGTACTAAAACAAAATATTAAATTTATTTAAAATGTAGCTATGACATTATTCCATTCTGTTCCAACCTGTTAAATACCTTCCAAAAGTTTCATAATTCAGTCCTAGAATTTCTTGGAGCTGTGAGCATATCCTGTTCAGAAATGTGATCTCTTAAACACTCTCAGGAAATTTCAGAAAAATATAATCTTCAAATTTAAAAGTTGATTGGTTTGCCAAATGATGCAGCCAGGTTTGCTTCTCTAAAAGCTTCTGATAAGGTCTGCAAGAGGAGAAATTTAATATTAAAAATCAAGGACTTGTGTCAGAAGAAAAGAGAGTAGCTATTAATTCTGTTATGTTGTTAATAATTACCGGATGTGCATGACAGACTCTAGCTATATCTTCACAGGATGCTCCATATTCCAATGCAAGAGCAGCTTCATTTACCATTTCACCAGCACCCTTTAAAATAGTAAGCCAAAAAGTAATTTTATTTCCATGGCAAAAACAACTACACACTAAAGGAAGATTAGTTGTAAGAGCAGTTAACTAACTTCTTCCACTCACTCAGGAAAAGCTTAATAGAAAAAGGTGGCACAGAAGTCAAGAACTTGGACTGTGGATTCAAATTATATCACTTACTACCTCAACTACTCACAGACTACTTCATTATATTTATTTGCCTCAAAAATGGGAATAGCAAATTCCTACCTCATAGAGTTACGAAAATTAAAGTTAATGCATTTATTTAGGAAAGATTACAGAGTAGGAATTCAAATGTTCTACTTTCATTACTGTTACATCAGATACCTAGGGCGAGGGCATGCTTCAGATTTAGTGGTAGGGAAAGGCTTCTCTTAAAAGGTAACACGAGCTGAGACGCAAACAATAAAGGAGCCAATCACACAAAGTAGAGGCAGAGCATTCTAAGCAAAGGGTATTACTATAAACACAAAGGTTCTAACCAGGAAAAAAATTTGACCTCTTATGAAATCGAGAGAAAGTCCAAAAAGGAAAAGTAGAAAGAGATGAAGCAGAAAGGTAGGCAGGACCAGATTCGGGGAGGATTTGTAAGTCTTCAGTTGAAAAGAAACTTGGTGAGTGTGAAGCAGGCATATGGTGCATGTTTTAAAAGAATAATTAGCCCAGCCAGCATGGCTCAGTGGTTGAGTGTTGACCTATGAACCAGGAAGTCACAGTTCGATTCCCGGTCAGGGCACATGCTCAAGTTGCTGGCTCGATCCCCAGTGTGGGATGTGCAGGAGGCAGTAGATCAATGATTCTCTCTCATCCTTGATGTCTCTATCTCTCTCTCCCTCTCCCTTCCTCTCTGACATCAATAAAAATATATTTTTAAAAGAAAGACTGTTCTAAAAGAATAATCATGGCTGCAGTGTGGAAAGTATATGATACAGTGGGCAAAACTGAGGGTGATGCTGGTACCTTGCTAGAAATGGTGCACAAAGCAGCCATATTCAAACTTTACTGGTAAATATAACCTCAGAATGTAAATACTTGGTGGTTTTAAATCAATCTACTAAATAGCAATGCTTTCCAAAAACCCTCATGAAATTTCTGGTTTTACAATACTCACTGGTCCTAGAATATGTGCTCCCAATACTCTGTCTGTTGATTTGTGCCCAAGAATCTTCACCATGCCATCTGTGTCAGCATTTGTCTTAGCTCTGCTGTTAGCAGCAAATGGGAATTTCCCAATTTTGTACTCAATACCCTGTGAAAGACAGAAAAATGACAACCTACATAAACTCTGAAAAAGTTTATTCCCATTGGTGAAACCATCCGCCATTTGTTCAGAAAATAAATGCCAAGAAAGTAATTCTTCACAGAACATACAGAAGGAAATACCAAAAGACTTGTTAATGAGATATATTTTGGTATAAACACAAACAAATGCCAATTTCAATCCATCTGTGTATATGTCAAAGCCAAAATGAAAAGCTCTAGAATTAGTTTTGGAATGCAGGCAAGTGAATGATCTCCTTCATGACACTAAGGGAAAAATATATAAACTAAAAGTATAATGTTCTACATAGTAATTAAAACACATTAATATATTAATAACTCTCAGCCGCCAGTATCATAACTCAATTCACACACATTGGAGTATAGCTACCCTAGTGCACCATTACCTCTTCCTTCAACTGCTCTTCTGATTTGCCAACCCAAGCCACTTCAGGGTGTGTGTAAATCACTGATGGTACACAATTGTAGTCAATGTGCACAGCACCACCAGCCATTCCTTCAACACAGATAATGCCTTCATCCTCTGCTTTGTGAGCCAGCATTGGACCAGCCACCACATCACCAATAGCATAGATACTACAACACAGATCAAAAGAAAGAGTAAACTTCTGAAAGCACAGATACTCATCTTCAGTTATGCCATGTTCCCAAAATCTTAGGTTCTAGTTATTAAGTCACCCAAAAATATATTAAATTCAGCTCTTTAAATATCAAAGTTTGGGTTCTAATTTTCAGTAATGAAATTAACTATTTTGCTTTCACATATAATTTACTATTTTTCCCCAAAGCCAATGCAATTTTAAAAAATGTATTTTATTGATTTTTTTACAGAGAGGAAGGGAGAGGGACAGAGAGTTAGAAACATCGATGAGAGAGAAACATCGATCAGCTGCCTCCTGCACACCCCCCACTGGGGATGTGCCCACAACCAAGGTACATGCTCCTGACCTGAATCGAACCTGGGACCCCTCGGTCCACAGGCCGACGCTCTATCCACTGAGCCAAATCAGCATTTTTAAGCATGACAGAAGTCTTATTTTCAAAGTAGTGTTTGACATAAACTTCAAAATTATTGAAAATGCAGTTAATTATGCAACTTACTTTGGAATTTTAGTCTGGAATCTGGAATTGATTGGAATTCTACCTCTAGGGTCTAGTTCGATGCCAAGCTCTTCTAGACCCAAATTCTGCGTAAAAGGTCGTCGGCCAATGCAAACCAAGAGGACATCACAAGTGATAACTTCAGCTTTACCACCAGCAGCAGCTTCAATACTAGATAATGAACAGTGTTACAACTGTTAAACACACTTCTACATAAATAGCTGATAGACTTGGAAATTTTAAGACCAGACAGTTCTCAAGTATTGATGACACTTCTAATAGTGTAAGTTTATTTTATTAGAATTATAACATAGGGTCAGACGATGAAAAAATATACATATTCCCTTGAGGTCTATCATTAAAATCTTAAAAAAAAAAACAGACAGTATAACACAGGTTAAGAAAATAGGTCTTATAGTAAAAAAGATCCAAGTATAAGTAGTGACTCTGACACTAATTGTGTGACCATAGGCAAGTTAATAAGTTATAAAAGTGTTTAATAAATAGAGTGCCAGGCACATAGTAAATCTAGTTAATAATACTGATTTCCCTACATACCAGTCTAAAAATATTGAATTCATTTTACTGAGTCTTGTGAGCTTAAATTTTCTGAATGTATACTATGAAAAAGAAACTACACTAATCATTGTAACAATGATTACAATGAGAACACTGAATTACTTTTTCTACCATCTTCTTAATTATGAATTTCAATAGACTGATTTAACAATACTGAGTTATACTAAGCAATAAAATGGTTTTATATTATAAAATAACCTAAAATTATAAAATACTGAAAGGCTGATAATTTTTCTTAAAGAAAAAGATGAGGATATCATCAAAATCAAATGTAGCATACTTACGAAACATCAATGTTTCCATCTGACTTCTTGGTAGCCCCAGTAACTTTTGTATTCAATTTAAATTTAAATCCTTGCTTTTGAAGGATGCGTTGAAAGTTTTTAGATATCTCCATATCAATTCCAATTCCACCAACATGACCCAAAAACTCAACTGCTGTCACATCTGCACCAAGTCTTTGCCAAACCGAACCCTGCAAATAACAATAAAAAAATCATGAATCAAGATTTCTAGAGCAACTGTTTACTGAATTATCTTAAATAATTTATTACAACATTATTTTCTTTGTTATTATGTTCCTATTAGAGGCTCTGAGCTTTAACACTGTGGTATTTATAACTTTATATATTTATTCACTCTATTCACTCAACGTTTATTGAGCACCTACCATATGCTAGGCTTATATCCCAGTAGAGAAAAATAAATAAAATTCATAAAGAAGATGGTAAAGTGCTATGAGAAAAATAAAGCAGGAAGTAGAGCTAGGACTATTGAAAGGAAAGGAATTGCAATTTTAAATAGTATGACTGGAGAAGGCTTCACTAGCAGTGACATTTGCCCAAAGACTGGAAGAGAAGGAATGAACTATACAGGCAACTGGTCCAGAGAAGAACAAGTGGGAAGAAAGGCCCCATGAGGGGGAAGAAGTACCTCTTAATGCTACTAATTTCTAACGCTTGAGAAATATTAATACTACCTCTTAATGCTATTAATTTCTAACACTTAAAAAATATTTTATTTTCTCAACAGAGAAATGTTTACTTTTTCATTGAAGTTATAATTTAAACTGAATGCTGGTTTTTTAAAGAAAATTTTAAGCCCTAACCTGTTTCACCCAGTGAATAGAGCGTTGGCCTGTGGACTGAAAGGTCCCAGGTTCAATTCCAGTCAAGGGCACATGCCCGGGTTGCAGGCTTGATCCCCAGTAGGGGGCATGCAGGAGGCAGCCAATCAATGATTCTCCATCATCATTAATGTTTTTCTCTCTCTCTCTCCTCCCCTCCCTTCCTCTCTGAAATCAATAAAAATATCTACACTAATAAAAGAGAAACATGCAAATTGGTGTCACTCTGCTTCGCCCACCAGCCAATCAGGATGAGTATGCAAATTAACCCAACAAAGATGGCAGTTAATTTGTATACGAAGGCTCAGAGCGAAGACTGAAGACAACTGAAGACTAAAGAGGCTTGGCTTCTCTGCTGCGGCCGGAGCAAAGGCCTGGGTCCCAGAGGAAAACCAGTGCCAGCAGCCAGGGGAAGGAAGGCCTATTGCACGAATCTCTTTGTGCAACGGGCCTCTAGTTATTTTATAAAAAGAACATTTTAACAATTGTAACTTCTGAATAATTATATGTAAAACAAGCAAGAGGATGTAAATAACAAGCATATATAACAATTAACTCAAAATGGATCAGGAACCTAAGTGTAAAACATAGAACTATAAAACTTCTAGTTTGTGATCTTGAGTAACACTAATACTTCTTAGCTACTACAACAAAAGCACAATCCATAAAAGGGAAAAAATGTATAGAAAGTAACATCTTACAAAATTAAAAACTCTTCAAAAGACAATATTAAGAACACAAAAGAGGACAATGACATCAGCATCACAGAGTGAGAAGACCCTTGGTTTTTGCCCTTAAAGTTACAAGTTGGACAACTATAATTCAACAAATGATTGATTCCCTGCTCAACACACAAACATGTCTGAGAGATCCATGCATCAAGCCAATGAAGGTGGATGTAGTAGAACGAGCATGGAAGGTAGAAGGGAGAAAAACAGACTGGGCTGCAGATGCAGTTGAGTGTCTGCCACAGCCCCAGCTTATGCAGCAGAAGTCAGGCTGCAGCCCTAGCACGGTAGTCCATAGGGCCGGGGGGGCAGAAGCACCATCCTGGCCTGAGTGGCCAGCACCCATTGCAGTTTAACCTGGCGACAAGGGTGGACATGCAGTGCAGCGGTGTGACAGCAGTAGACTAGTGCCCACCATTACTATCAAGCCGCGCCCCCCCAACCCATCATGGCAGAACCCAATAGAGGCAGCAGAGATGCCTCAGCACAGCTTGGTTGACAGCCTCTAGTTACAAGGAGCCAGCACTGGGAACTCGAGGCCCAGAGCCCCATCACCAGCCATACCCCATTACAGTGATAATACCCTAAGGCCAAGGCAACCTGGACAGAGAGAGGATACCTACCTCCAGAGGTAATACTAGTACAAGGCATTTTTCTAGACCAAGACCACACCAACCCACCAAGATCTCTGAGGTGCCAGGTAAGGTAAGAAAAAATAAAAACCACTATAGCACCATCTACTGGACAATAAAAGACAGACCTCAACCTGTTAAATTGTTAAGAACAGAACAGTATCTAAAAAAGAAAATTCACTACCGCAAATGACCAGGCAGAGAAGCAATCCATCAAGTACCATAAATATCAAGGTAACAGGGTAGGTCAGAATGAAAATGAGAAGTCCCCAGAAACCAAACTCAGAGACATGGAAGACTGTGATTTAAATGACAGAATTCAAGACTGCAGTTATGAAAAAAACTAAGTAAGAAACAAGAAAACATAGAAAAGCACTTCAATGAGCTCAGGAATAAAATCAACAACAAAAAAGGGGTACTGAAATAAGAGAGTGAAACTATCTATACCAATGGTTCTCAACCTTCCTGATGCCGTGAACCTTTAATACAGTTCCTCATGTTGTGGTGACCCCCAACCATAAATTATTTTTGTTGCTACTTCATAACTGTAATTTTGCTAGTTATGAATCGTAATGTAAATATCTGATATGCAGGATGTATTTAGGCGACTCTTGTGAAAGGGTCATTTGATCCCCAAAGGGGCCGCGACCCACAGGTTGAGAACCCCTGATCTATACTAATAAAAGGGTAATATGCTAATTAGACCGGGAGACCTTCTGGACAAAGCCATGGTGGCAGGGCTGAGGCAGAGGCAGTTGGAGCGATCAGGCCAGAAGAGCATGGCAGTTGGGGGTGATCAGGCCAGTTGGGGGGGGAGGGGGCGGTTGTGGGGGGCCTGATCACCCCCCAACTAATAGGGGGCAAGCAGGCCAGCAGAGGGGCAGGGAGTTGGGGACGAGCAGCCTGGCAGGCAGAGGGTTAGGGGCAATCAGGCAGGCAAGCAGGTGAGCAGTTATGAGCCCGTGGTCCCAGACTGTGAGAGGGATGTCTGACTGCCGGTTTAGGCCTGATCCCACAGGGCCTAAACCGGCAATCAGACATCCCCCAAGGGGTCCCAGATTTGAGGGGGTGCAGGCTGGGCTGAGGGATACCCCCCCCCATGCACGAATTTCATGCACCAGGCCACTAGTCCTATATAATAAAAGGGTAATATGCAAATAGACCAAATGGCAGGACAACCAACCAACCAAAGGGTAATATGCTAATGATATGGTAAGGCTGCTTAACCGCTCACTATGACGTGCACTGACCACCAGGGGATAGATGCTCCAAACGGTAGGTTAGCTTGCTGCTGGGGTCTGGCCAATCAGGATTGAGCAAGATGGGCCGGACATGCCCTGGAGCTCTCCTGCAGTCCCTCCCCGGCCTAAACATGCACTAGTGGGGTCCTTCAGCCTGGACTGCACCCTCTCACGATCCAGGACCCCTTGGGGAATGTCGGAGAGCCAGTTTCAGCCTGATCCCACAGGCCACTCCCCTTGGGAGGGTGTCAGATGCAGGGCTCATGGCTGGCGAGCGCTGCTGTGGCAGCACGAGCCTCTTGTGATCGGGACTGATTGGCACAAGCCCACAGCAGGCACAGTGGGGCTGGGGTAAGCAGGAGTAGCAGGTAGGTGCTCCAGGTGGTGTTGGACTGCGGGTTTTGGCCCGATCCCTACAGGCCACCAAGAGGGACCCCACCTGTGCATGAATTTGTGCAACGGGCCTCTGGTAAAAAATAACCAAACAGAAATTCTGGAGCTGAAGAACTCAATAACTGAGACAAAAAATGTTTTAGCCTGGAAGATGGTGGCATAGGTAAACACCTGAAATTGCTGCCTTGCACAACCACTTCAAAAATACAACTAAAAGACAAAATGGACATCATCCAGAACCACAGGAAGGCTGGCTGAGTGGAAATTCTAAGAGAAAAGCACACTGAGATTCAGAGAAGGTGCAGAAGTGCAGAGGTACGGAGTCACGTGCGGAAAGGGCTGGCAACTGAGGATGCGGTTGTCTTTTTCAATCGGGAGGGAGACACACGCTCCCAACTGCTCTGAACTCCAGTTCCGGCTGAGTCTCTGGGGACCCAGACTCATACGGGGAGAAACTGGACTGTCTGGCATTGGGCAGAACTCGAGGGCGGCTTTCTCTCGGAGGTGCTTGCAGCAATTACCGGGACACTGAGACTTGGGGCCCCTTAGGGTAGGACTGAGGATCAGCCATAGCTGTTTGCTCTGCCCTGTTGATTCCCTGAGACCCCACTCCACCCAAGCTGTGCGCAGAGGCTTCTGCATATGAATGACCTGGCCCTTTGCAATCTGAAAATTACCTAACAAACTGCAGCTGGGTCAGGGAAAACCAGACCATACAAAAGAAGGCCCAAGGCCCCACAGCAGCTTGCACTGCTTCACAACTGAGCCTCATCTGGCACCTCCATACCCCAAACAAAGTGGAATCTGCAGATCTCTGTGTAGCTCCTGCTTGGTAGCCTCATGCAGAGGCTAAATTAGCACCCCCTTAGAGATCCAAAAGCCAGTGTACCCAGTGGTCAGAGTGGGACCATCCAGATTACAACTCCTCAGATCCATTAGGGACACACTCGGGGCAGACTCAGTGAGCACCAAAGCCCCACTGAAGCAAGTCTTAACCCAGAAGGGTGTCTCCAGCACAGAAGTTATCCCACCATAGACACAGCTGATTCTCACAGCCAATTGGCCTGGAAGTCAATTCCTCCCAGTGATACCAACAACAATCAAGGCTTAACTACAACAAGACTGTGCACAAACCCCACAAAGGGGTGCATCAAGAGTGTCCACCTCAGGAAATTGGGGAGGCTGAGCCACTGGGCCCTATAGGACACCTAGCACACAAAGCCACTCTATCAACACAGGCATGCAGCCAAAATGCGGAGACAAAGAAGTCACAAATGACAGAAATGGAGGAAAGGAAACTACTGGATATAGAGTTCAAAACCATGGTTATAAGGTTACTCAAGAATTTTCTAGAAACCACCGATAAATTTAGTAAAACCCTCAAGGATATGAAAAAGGACCAGTGAAAAATTATTAAGCATACACTGACTGAAATAAAGAATAATATACAAAGATCAAACAGCAGACAAGAGGATCCCAAGAGTCAAGTCAAAGATTTGAAATACAAAGAAGCAAAAAACACCTAACTGGAAAAACAAAAAGAAAAAAAAATCCAAAAATATGAAGATAGTGTAAGGAGCCTCTGGGACAGCTTCAAGCGTACCAACATCCAAACTATAAGGGTGCCAGAAGAAGAGAGAGAGCAAGATAATGAAAACATATTTGAAGAAGTAATGACAGAAAACTGCCCCCACCTGGTGAAAGAAATAGACTTACAAGTCCAAGAAGCGCAGAGAACCCCAAACAAAAGGAATCCAAAGAGGACCACAGCAAGACACATCATAATTAAAATGCCAAGAGCAAAAGATAAAGAGAGAATCTTAAAAGCAGCAAGAGAAAAACAGTTACCTACAAGGGAGTACTCATACAATTGTCAGCTGATTTCTCAAAAGAAACTTTGCAGGCCAGAAGGAAATGGCAAGAAATATTCAAAGTGATGAATACCAAGAACCTACAACCAAGATTACTTTATCCAGCAAAGCTATCATTCAGAATTGAAGGTCAGATAAAGAGCTTCACAGATAAGAAAAAGGTAAAAGAGTTCAACACCAACAAACCAGTATTATATGAAATGCTGAAAGGTATCCTTTAAGAAGAGGAAGAAGAAGAAAAAGGTAAAGATAAAAATTATGAACAACAAATACATATCTATCAAGAAGTGAATCTAAAAATCAAGTGAATAAAAAAATCTGACGAACAGAATAAACTGGTGAATAAAATAGAAACAGGGGCATAGAAAGGGAGTGGACTGACAATTCTTGGGGGGAAAGGGGTGTGGGGGCGTGCGGGAAGAGATTGGACAAAAATCACACATATGGATGAGGACGGGAGGTGGGGGTAAGGGTAGGGGGGGTGGGAACTGGGTGGAGGGGAGCTATGGTGGGAAAAAGCGGAACGACTGTAATAATCTGAACAATGAAGATTTATTTTTAAAAAAATAAAATAAAAAAATGTTTTAGCCTGGAAAACAACAGACCAGATGGAAGAGAGAATTAGCAAGCTTGAAGACAGAAACCTAGAAATGACTCAGGTGGAAGAAGAGAGAGAAGTGAAAGTTTAAAAAAAAAATCAAAGAGCAATATGAGAACTACCTGACTCCATTAAAAAGATCAACATAAGAATAATAGGTATACCAGAAGGAGAATCGAGGGAGAAGGAAACAGCGAGCCTATCCAAACAAACAATAAGAACTCCCCAAACCTATCTATGGAAAGAGCTGGACCCTCCAATTCAACAAGCTAAAAGAACACCTAATTATCTCAATGCAAAAAGGCCTTCTCCAGGACACATTATATAAAAACTGTCAAAAGTTAACGACAAAATTTTTAAGGCAGCCAGGGGAAAAAAGACTGCAACCTACAAAGGAAACCACATTAAATTATTATGAACTAGAGGCTCAGTGCACCAAATTTGTGCACAGGTAGAGTCCCTAGGCCTGGCCTGCAATCAGGGCCAATCTTCCCCAGCTGCCGGCAGCCGGCCCCATCCCCTGCCGCTGCCGCCGCCACCACCACCACCAGTCACTCTCTGTGTGTGGTATGACCTGTGGAGCGATGCGGCCCCGGCGCTGCACATGTCAGCCACCACACCCCTCCTCCGGGTTCCTGGTTCCCCACTGGGCGATCAGAGTCTGCTGGCCGGGGGGAGGAACCGAGAGGTTGACTGGCAGGCCCGAATTGAGGCCTACGGGTTGGGGGTAGCTCTTGGATTGAGTGCCCCCAGTAGTCAGTGCACATCATAGCCAACCAGTCGCTCCACTGTCTGGTCGGTTTGCATATTATCTAGATTTTTCAACAGAAACCTACAAACCAGGAGAGAATGGAATGAATTATTCAAATATAGAAAGAAAGAAACCTCAAGCCAAGAATAAGATGCCCAGCAAAGTTATCCTTTAGATCTGGAGGACAAATAAAGGCTATCCCAAGCAAACCAAACCAGAGGGAATTTACCAAAAACCTACAGTATAAAGTGACATAAGCCAGTCAATGAAGGAAAAACACCACATGATCTCACTCACTCATGGATAATAAAGACCATTATAAACTTATGAATAAAAATAGATACAGAGGCAGAGCTGCCTCGAACAGACTGTCAAACTACAGCGGGAAAGCCGGGGAGGGTTGAGGGGCAGGGGGTGGGGGGTGGGGGGTAAGATATCAACCGAAGGACTTGTATGCATGCATATAAGCATAACCAATGGACATAAGACACTGGGGGGTAGGGGAGGCCGGGGGATTGTTAAGGGCAGGAAAAAAAGGAGACATATGTAATACTCTTTGTAATACTTTAAGCAATAAAACAATTTAAAAAAAGACCTACAGTATAAGGAGCTAGCTCTTTGTTGAAAGCTCTTTTACCTGAAACAAACAAAAAAAAGTATAGAAAACTTTAAGATGCCAGATAGAAGCAGGAAATTACAACTCTATTTCAGAATACAATATTAAACACCTAATTTTAACATAAAGATTAAAGGGGTGGATTTTTAAAGGACTATAAAACTTCTGCAATTTGGAAACAAACGCACAGCACAAAAAGGGAAAATTTATGACAACAAAAACATAAAAGGAAAGGGGGAAAGGACTGAACTTGTACAGGTGAATAAAGATTAAGATGCAATTAGAAGGAAAAGGACTACTGTATGTATGAAACATTTTTACATAAACTTAATGGTAACCACAAAACAAAAATCTAGAGCTGAGACACCTAACAGGGGAATACAGATTAGAAAAAGATGAAAGAAACCAGAAAGACCAGGACAAGACATGATGCTGCCCTGAACAGGGACTCTAAGTAAGTACGTGAATAGAGGATAGTCCTGGCTGGGTGGCTCAGTTGGTTGGAGCATTGTCCCATACACCAAAAAGGTTGCAGGTTCAACCCCTGGTCAG
The DNA here is from genome assembly GCF_014108235.1 of Myotis myotis. Taxonomy (NCBI): domain Eukaryota; kingdom Metazoa; phylum Chordata; class Mammalia; order Chiroptera; family Vespertilionidae; genus Myotis; species Myotis myotis. The sequence continues at coordinate 11,903,600 of NW_023416315.1, forward strand.
GGTATGTGCATGAGGCAACAGACCATGTTTCTCTCTCTCCCTCTCTCTCTGTCTCTCATCCTCTCCCTCTAAAATTCAATAGAAATATATCCTCGGGTGAGGATAAAAAAGAAAAAGAAGAGCATATATTCATGAGATCTCTACTAGGTAGTATCGCATTAGGAGCCAGTAACTCAATATGGAGCACGAAGGCATGGGAGAAGTCATGTATAATTCCCAAACTTCTTGCTTAGGTCTCTAGAGGGATGGCAGTACCACTTGTTGAGATGGGAAATTTTAAAAAAGGTTTTGTTTTGCTTGTTTAGGGTGGAAGAAGAAGGAGGGTAAGGTTAAGGGTAAGTTACACATTTCTGAAATGAGGACCTGCTGACAGGCATTCAGATATAAAGTTTAGAGGCAAGGAGAAAAAATTAGGTTGCAAATATTTATAAGTCCTTAGGTAACTGATACAGGAGTGAAGGGAATGTTCTATGGAAAGACAAAAAAGGGTTTGGAATAGAACCCTGAGACAGAATCCAGAGTAATATTAACAATTCAAGGGAAGACTGAGAAAGGGAAAGCTGCATAGAAAATAAAGAAGTCAGTTCAAAGGATGGACAGAAAGCCAACAGATGTAGAATCAGAGAAGCTAGGGGAAGAGTTTCAAACACAAGAAAATCGGCACTGCTGCTACCAAATACAACAGTGAAGAAAACAGTTCACTAGACTAAGTAACAAATCCATTCATGTCCTGTCAAGAGCAATTCGATGGCACCAGAAGCCATGGACTTAAGGAGTGAGTGGAGTTGGTGAAATAGAGTATGGACAACTCTTTCAAAGAAGTTTGGCTGTGAAAAGGTGAGAGGGAGATTAATAACTGCAGGAGGATGTGGGATCAAGAGAGGTTTATTTATATGTACACAGCCTGTGTCTGAGTGCAAATGCATCTGAGCATGTGTAAATGGCACATAGGTGCCCACAGAGAGGGATGTTTAGACGTAAATAGGAAGGAAGCAAGAGGGGATAGTTTGAAGATTTAAAAAACGCACAAATAAAAATCACAAAGCCAAGATCCTGAGAAGGCAGGAGATGATGCAATACTAAGCAGAGGTGAAGGGCTCCATGTTAGGAAAAATTGCATTTCCAGTTATAGAAGATCAAGAGAATTGGTGTAACAATAGATAAAAACATTTTTCAAATCTGGGTTATCAAATTAAGGGAGTTTTCATCTGATGGTTTCTTTCTCTTTTATGTGATACTAGAGGCCCGGTGCACAAATTCATGCACAGGTGGGATCCCTCGGCCTGGCCAATTGGGGCTGTCTCACCCAGTCCCGATCGGGGCCGACTGGGGGCACTGGCTGGGGGGAGAGACGGTGGGAGGTTGGCTGGCTGCAGGAGGTTGGCTATGGGAGCGCATTGATCACCAGAGGGCAGCTCCTGCATTGAGCATCTGCCCCCTGGTCGTCAGTGCACATCATAGCAACTGGTCGACCAGTCGTAATGGTTGCTTAGGCTTTTATATATATACTAGAGGCCTGTTGCATGAAGAGATTCGTGCAATAGGCCTTCCCTTCCCTTGGCTGCTGGCACTGGTTTGCCTCTGGCACTCGGGACCCAGGCCTTCGCTCTGGCCAGGCTCTGGCTGGAGCCGGCCCTGGGGCCGTCAGGCTTTGTTGCTCCAGCCCCAGGGCCATCAGGCTTTGCTCTGCCGCTTGGAGTCTATGTATGCAAATTAACCACCATCTTTGTTGGGGTAATTTGCATACTCCTGATTGGCTGGTTAGCGTAGTGAAGGTATGGTCAATTTACATGTTTGTCTATTATTAGGTAGATAGATTTAGAGGACAAGGTCATCTGCAGGCAGGGAAAGACAGTATACTGGCAACAGTTTGAGACAAGTGAGAAATGAAACAGGAAAGTGTACCAACTAGGACAATAATGGGGATTGTCAGCAGGTTTAATCCTATTGAGATTTGAGATTTATGACCAAGAATTTATACAAGCATTAATCTGCAGGGTTTGTGTTTTTCTCCTGGTGTAGTCAATAGCCTGGATATAGCATAAAGAAGGCAGGACCAGAGTTTTGTCAAGCAGGTATGACAGAAAGGCAAAGGACTCAAGAACAGCTGTAAGAAATAGTTAAAGTGATATACTATGGAATCTTAAGCTGAGCTTGAAAGCAGTCAAAACAGGAAAGGGAAGATAGCAAAAATGAAGAGGGATCTATGGACTAGAAAACCTGATAGAGTCAAAATGCCTGTTTACTAGGAATAGCAGAGTAAGAGAGGAAAGGAGGTTATGGTTAGAGAATAAAATGTCTAATTTGTGATTTTTAGAAGTAAAGCAATTCTTGATGATTACAAAGTAAAACGGCCATGGAAAAGAAAACTGAAACTGAGGGAAGAGATCACTAGAAATATAAGAAAGTTGCCAGATGGACAAAAGGGAGAACAATGCAGAAGGTATGAAACTTCATGGTATTCAGAGAACTGCAAGTAGTTTGACATTTCTAACACGGAAGTGTAGAGGGACTGAGATGAGGATGGAGAGGAAGGAAAGAGCCAGATCATGTAAGTCACAGTCTTTGTCTGAAATACAATTTTCTCAGAATAAGAGCTGCCTTCTCAAAGGCTGAATGGCCTGAAGGGCTGTCAGATTTAAATGGCTGAAGGATTGTCAAGATTTTTTAACAATTAGTCAAATTTTAGGAAATAGGAAGGGTGGAAGATACAGGGAAACAAATCTCAAAATAAAAGAGAATGTTCTAATGACTAACGATTACATTACAATAAGTTGTCTTGAAAACTCTTTACAACTAGAAGTATTTAAGTAAATTTCAATGCCGATCTGTCTGCGACATTATACAAAGAATCAAATAGGAGACCTTTAAGTCGCTTCCAACACCATGAGATAATATGAGACAGAAAAGACATCACTTACCAATTCTACACCAATTACTCCTGCACCAATGACTACCATCTTCTCTGGAACTTTTTTTAAAGATAAAGCACCTGTAGATGACACTATTGTATCTTCATCAATCTATATTTAAAAAAAAGATACAATCAAAATTATTTGGAAAACTTAAGAGATTTATAAACTGTGATCTCACACAATATAATCACTAAAAATACTAAGTCATTTATTTGTTTCAAGGTATCTTGACTTCTAACCATATACTCAATTAAAAATTAAAATACTTAAATCTTATCATTCAGCATGTCAAAACAAAATGATCTACTTTAACTTAAGACTGAATTCAAATATATCTTAATGTAAAGTGTTCTATTTCTGGTCAAAATCACTGCAGAATAAAGACAGGCAACTTCCCAAAATTGAATGACTATCAACAAACAGTATTTCAGTAAGAAATCTCTCAAAGTTCATAAATAGCATGAATAAGGTAGTTTATAAAATATACTTCCAAAGGAAGGTTTTGACAATTGTAAGAAACAAATACCGTGATTCCAGGGAAAGGAGTAACTTCTGAACCTGTGGCTATAAGAATGTTCTTTGTGTCAATAACTTGAGTGCTGCCATCAGCTTTCGTAGCAGTGACCTGGTTCTTGCCAGTTATTTTTCCATATCCATTTACATGAACAACCTTTATAAAATATATATAAATTCACAAAGTTTAAAATAAATTTTTTGACAAAAAAACATGATTAACAGCAAAAAATTATTCTATTAAATAATTTATACAATACAAAATGCTTCCTTACTTAGGAATGCTACACATGGAGCAGAAAAAAATTTGTTATGCATTTCAGGTTAGCATATTGTTTTAAATTAAGTAACTATCTTCCAGCAGCCAAGTTCTAATAGTATCACTCTGTCAGCATAAAGCAATGTTTAATGTGTATATAAAATAAAGCAAAAATGCGATATTCAACACACTGACCTTGTTCTGTTTAAATAAGTGGGCAATTCCACCTGTTAAAGCTTTTACTGCAGTACTCTTCTGCTCCATCATCTTCTCTAAATTCAAGCGTACTTCAGACACTGTAATTTGTTAAATAAATCTTTAGTACTTAGCTAAATTTTGAAGCAACATATGATATTTTTCACTAATCATGGTATGGAAAACTTCAACCTAATGCTTATAAAACTGTATGTAAGGCAGTATTAACATTTTAAAATTTAATAACTGATATAATAGTCCTAGCTGGCAAAAGGCTAACAGCATCATATCATAGTAACATAACTTATCAAATACTATAAAAAAATCTGCCTTTGGGGAAAATGCAGTCCAAAATAAAATATTTCCCACTGTGACAACATATTCTCCAAACACCTTATGATCATCATAAGTCTGGAAGAGATTTAAGTCGAAATGGCATAGGAAAACATTACCTGAAATCCTATAAGCTTAATATGCAAATCGACTGAACGGCAGAACGACCAGTCATTATGACGCGCACTGGCCACTAAGGGGCAGATGCTCAATGCAGAAGCTGTCCCCTGCTGGTCAGTGCACTCCCACAGGGGGAACACTGGTCAGCCAGAAGCTGGGCTCACAGCTGGTGAGTAGGCAGGCGGTAAGGAGCAAGGGGTTCTGGACCGTGAGAGCCACAGACTGCAAGAGGTATTGGGCCTAAGCCAGGAGGTGGACATCCCCTGAGGGCTCCTGGACTGCGAGAGGGCACAGGCCGGGCACAGGGACCCCCCCACCCCCCACCTCCAGGGAACAAATCTCAAGCACTGGGCCTCTAGTTCTAAATAAAAGGAAATGCTAAATTTCATGAAACAAAAACTAATAAAAACATACACGAGAAAACTTCAAATATAGATAGCTTAATATAAAAGTTCAATCACTCATTTAATTCGGAAGAGAACTCTGAAAAGCAACAATGTAAGAGGATAAAGAGAAGCTCAACTCATAGAACTTTAGAAGGCTATCTTTAAAATGAGCTCATGCAACCAACATATACTAGAGATGAGAAAGCAAAGACCCTGAGAGATTTGATTTACCTAAGGTCACAGAGCTAGAACATGAATCTTTGTCTACAATGCACGTCTCTTGACTAACCCTGTCTCTTCTTTTCTTAGTGGGTAAGGAAAATGGGTTTTGATTCCACTTTTCATCTAGTTTAATACAGTATTTGCTCTAATGTATATTCACCACCTCTAAACCCAAGGGATTGCCTATGTTATATCCCATTCTTTCAAAAGCCTACTGCTACAAAGAAACGAAGGAAAAAACAGTCCTCCAATGTGTGTTTAAGCCCTTTCTAAAACAGACTACCCTTTTGATGTATCTGTCAACAACAATAATTGGAGAGAAAGAATGAAATAACAGACCCAAAACAATGGCAGAAGAAAAACCACATTAAAATTTTATGAAATGTCCTTTTCCACTATGCCACCATCCCTCCCTCTCCTCTGCTCTTCCAATACTAACAATTAAGGTAGACCTTTCTTCTTTCACCTGCCCATAGCACTCAGGAATCCAGCGGCCACCACCGTGACTTCCAGGTTTCAGAAAAATGAAAACTGACTCTTCACACACACACTTATTCACACACATACTGAATGGGCTGCTTGCAAAAGTTAACAGAGGAACAGAAGATGTCATTGCAGATATCTGGATTAAGCCGTCTTTCATAAGTAAATCTTTCTATATTTTTTTAGATCTTTTTCTCACTCTTCCCTCCCTAAACATTTATTACACATGTATCGAACACACATAAGTCTTTAGTCAGAAAAGTCATGTATGGTTGCTAATATCACTAAATATGGAAAGTATACTTACCTTCAATTCCCCTAGATGCAAAATCTTTTCCATGGGCCATGTGGTAATAATGAGAGTTATTTAATAAAGCCTAAAGGATATAAGACAAAATTATCAAAATTTCAAAAGCAGAATAAAAAAGCACTTATGAAATGACAGTCTGTACAAGAAGTAGTACACCAAGTCAATTTCTATAATTAATCTAAGACAAACAATAATGACATGAAAAATGTTTAACAAATAAGAATAAAAAACAAATTACTTTCTTTAGAAGCAAAGGCATTAAATACACATTTCAGGGTGTTTGCTCCGTTTCATGACATGAAAAGTACAGGCTTGTTTACTAAATACATAAAGTAACTAAAAGAATTTACTACCTACTATCTGTTTCATTGGTAAAGGAAAGCTAAAGAGGAAAAAAAAGTAACTTAAGCCTGATTGATTGGAAAGGCTAGGTATTCTGAGACAAGGAAGCTATTTCAAGAATGTATGGCAGACTGGTAACAGCACTCTAAATTTACAACTAAAAAAAGTGGTTTTTATCACCCATGGACTGTTTATTTTTTAATGACTAATATTCTAGTCTAAACATATCTAATTGGTGGCCAATGAAGAAAATTTCTGCTCTGTACAAAAATGTATGCTCACCTTAGAAGGAATACAACCAACATTCAAGCATGTTCCACCAAGTGTTTCATTTTTCTCAATGCAGACTGTCTACAACCAAAAAAAACACATTACGTATTTAACAGCATATAAGCTGCAATGTTCCATTTTCCTAAAATTCCAAGTATATCTCTCTTCCTCCTTCTACAAAACAAGCTACTCAAGCTGTGTTTGTGAGAATAAAATATATTCTTTTATAACTTATCATTTGAATACCAAACTCAAGCTAACCCACCAGAAGTGAATTATTCTTAGAGACATTTTTGTTTAATATTACTAAATACATGCTTCTAGCTCTATTACTGTATCTTTCAAAGCGTGATTAAAAGCCAAAATGAAAAGTATTGGGGGAAGGGAAAAAATAATGGACTTCACTTTCCAGCCCTCATGAGAATACTCCAACTAATGAACCCTCTCTCCATTAGTCTCAGGTTAAAAATAATGTACAGAATTAAGAAATTATTTACCATTATTAGCTACCTGGAAAGTTTTTAAAAAAATATTTTTATTGATTTCAGAGAGGAAGGGAGAGAGAGAGATAGATAGAAACATTAATAATGAGAGAGAATCATTGATCGGCTGCCTCCTATACGCCCCATACAGGGGATTGAGCTCACAACCCAGGCATGGACCCTGACGGGGAAGTGAACCATGACCTCCTGATTCACAAGTCGACGCTCAACCACTGAGCCATGCCATTTGGGCTGCAAAGTATTTTGTGAATATGATCGACTATTCCCAAATAAAAATGAATCAAAACCCAGTTTTAGTATAACCCTTACCTTGAAGCCTAACTGGGCAGCTTTAATAGCAGCAACGTATCCTCCAGGACCAGAACCTACCACTGTTACATCAGCTTCAACTACAATAAAAGCAAATTGATATAAAACAGTAAATTGCTTAATGTTGACCAAAATCAGTGCATAAAAAAACAACAACCTGATATTTTAAACCTCCAAGAAAGTATAAATAATCAGCATTTTCTACACAGTACTATTTTATTCCCAGGTACTTGGTGTTCCTTGATGTAACTGAAAATAGCATAGATTTTTATATTTCATTTTCCATTTGTTCATTATGAATTTTGTATCTACTGACTTTGCTAAATTCCACACTTTTATTTCATGATAATGAGCCGGCATTAAGTGACACTGGAATACACACATCTATGTAAAGAGCCTGAACTTTGGAATCTGACATAACTGTCTTCGAATCTCAGCTCTGACACTTATTAATTGTGTGACCAAGTGACTTAATTTTTCTGTAATAAACAACAGTGCCTTAAATTATTGATGTTAGGATTGAATAAGGTAATACCTTAGTACTGTCAATAAATATAAGACTGATTATCCCTTTCAGGTTCTTAACTTCTGAGATATCAGGGAAGAGAGAATCAGCTTTCCTATAACACATAGCAAATGTTTTAAACTGAATTTGAATACTGAAAATTTTTACATAGTTTAAGATAATAAGCTAACCAGAGCATTCAATTAACTTTTCTGGATATTTACCAAATAAAGATAAAAAATTAAGAATTAACTCTGAGCAGCAGCCGTAGGAATTTAATAATTGTAATACAAATGTACAAAGTAAGTCCAATTATCCCCATTCTCCTCAATCCAACTTTTAAAAGTTAGGAGAGTCTCCCTCCCTTCTCCCCTTCCACTAATCTTACAACCCCAATTACTGTAGCACTTAGCAGTTTTTATTTTTTTTAATAACATGCTTTCACATATATTAACTCTCAGAACTTCCTATGAGGAAGGTAAGGATGACATATATCTAACACTTCACAGACAAAGAAGCACAAGGTTCAGAAGTCAATTGCCCAAAATCATCTAGCAAGCAAGGGACAGAGACAAAATTAAGCTTTTTGTCTCTACTTCCAATGGTCTTTCCACTACTCAATACTATGCCTTTCCTCAGTTTCAAGGATCATAAACTAAAATCCCCATGAGCAATATCAAGCTTTAGAATTACTAGCTATTTTCCTCATCTGCAAAATAAAGACCACAAAATATCTACCTCATAGGGTCAGAACACAGAATAATGTATGTCACAGGTTAGAATAGACCTGGAAGATAAATAAAAAGCATTCCCTACATTGTAGCTATATTTTGACCTACAAAGAAGGCAATTTTAATGTCTTACCATCCCCTTCTCCTACAAAACATACAACCCTGAGGGGGTAGGAGTGCTATGATCATTCAAAAAACCTTAGCTGGCCCTGAACAGAATCATAGAACCTGTGTTGGAAGATTAACTGATTAGCTATCAATTCTAGCAAAGGACAACTGCAGGGTGGGACACGGTCCTCAGGGTGACCTTTCCTACCCGAGCATATCAGTGGTCCTGCAATTTGGACACTCTGACCTTCCTTCCCTAGGGATAACATGTAGGTCTCAGTTGTATTTCAGCCCCAGGCCCAGAAAAGCAGCAAAACCAGACCAGCAAAGCCAAGGCTGACCAGGTCCTGAGGTCAGTCTTGGCTTTGCTGGTCTGGTTTTGCATTCAATAATGACCCACTGCCCTTGTGCTGACCAACCAATCAGTGAAGACCCTGACCCAGTAAAGACACACCTGGAAAGCTGCCGAATAGTCTAAAGCAGCGGTCGCCAACCAGTGGTCCACGGACTGGTGTGCGTGAGGTCTGAAGGTTGGCGATGGCTGGTCTCAAGATCTCCACCCTTAAAACCCGTAGGATACAGGAGCCAGCAGCTCCCTCCCTCCCCTCTCCTCCAGACTCATGCCTTCCCCATACTCCCTCCACTTCCCCTCCCCTTGACCTTTCTCACTTCTAAGCTATAAGAGCCCTTCCTTCCTTTGCCTTTATAACTTATTTCCTAAGTCCATTTCTTCTACGAAATTACTTCTTCTACCTCTTTGATTTTATAAATAAACTAGAAGCCCAGTGCATGAAATTCATGTACAGGTGTGGTCCCTAGGCCTGGCTGGTGATAGAAGTGCAAGCGTCCAGCATGGAAGGGCAGGTCCCAGAGGACCTCTGGGCAGCACCTGGGCCCCCGTGCACCCCCCTCTGCCTGAGTCACGGTGCCCGAGTCCCCATGCAGAGATGCAGTGAGTGCGGCCAGACTCCGTGGGCCAGGGCACAGCGTAAGCCTCTGGGCCGCCCAGCAGCGTCGCACAGGAAGCCGACTGGGGCAGCACGCTCTCTCCCAGCCGACCACCCAGACCGGCTCCTGCGCGAACTGACGGGGAGCCTGACCAGCCCCTGCAGACCCGGCAGCTGCGGTCCAGCTCACCCAGAAGAGGCCGCGCGGGTGCGGGGCGGGCTCCTCGCTGGTGCCCAGCACCTTAGTGCGGGGACTTCCCTAGCACGCTAGCCCTGGCGTCCCGGGGGAGGGTAGCAGGAGCAATGAGAGCAAGCTTGGCAGACACCCCACATTCTCACCTCCATCCCCATCACCCCCACCCCCGGGGAGCCGGTGACAGGTGATCAGGGCCTGCCAGCCACTGGTCACCCTCTGCAGAGTGATCGGTAGGGGCCGGGTCCCCCGCTATCTGTGGGACGATCGATCGATTGAGGCTGGGCTGCTGGGCTCCCTCAGTGCCTGGGAGCCAGGCAGCGCCCCGCTTCCCCACTGGTCACCCTCTGCAGGGCGATCAGTGGGGCAATTGCTCCGCCTTGGCCTGGCGCCACCTGCTCACCTGCTCCACCATCACCCCCCCCAACTCTATCCACTGAGCCAAACCGGCTAAAGCAAGGAAGCTTCTTCACTTTCAGAAAGAAATCAATAAATAGTTATAAATGTCTACCCTATGTGAAAACATCACTACCTTCAATAACCTTACATTATAATTAGGAGAAACAGGCACATATCAAAGTGTAGATAAATCAAAATTATTTTTAAAAAGAAAATAGAAATAGAAAGAGATATCATAAGGCAGTAAACATTAATTACCAAATTCACTAAATGAGTATAAAGCAACTTGGTAAGGTTAATTTGTTGTTGTATTGCAGAGGGAGGGTTTCTGTTTTTAAATTGCCAATGCCCTTAATCTTTAGTCTATTTCAGTCTATACTTGTCACCACCCAAAATTGCTCTAAAATCCTGAATTCTATACTTCATTTTCCGATCAAAACCCTACAACCGCCTCGACAATAAAGGAGAAATACAGTAAATGAAAAAAAGGATTTGAAGTAAACTGAAGTTCAAATATGAGCTCTACCACCTCTTAATTTCTTAGGCAGATTATTTAATCTCTCTGGGTTTTGATGTAACATAGGGCTAATAATGACAGTTAATACCAGCATCCCAGGCTTGTAAGATCAGAGATAATGCATGTCAAGACCCTTGGAGGATGCCAGGCTTATTACAATAAATGTTTCTTCCCTTCTTAGGTCCACCTCCCAACTTTAGTCTCGGAGCCTCCACTGTCATTCCCACCATCCATAACACCCCACACACCACTATTCCAGTGTTACTCCCTGCTAAAACCCAATTTGGACCTTATTCTCCTACTTTTTCATTAGTTTCCCTGTCTCTTGTTGGATAAGGTCCAAGTTCCTAAATACAGCATACAAATTTCTTCAGGAACTATTTCTCCAGCCTCATCTTCCATCACATTCTGCTTACCCACTAATACCAAGCAGTTGAAGCTTGAGCAACAGTGAATTACTGATAGTGTACGCCCACGGAATTAAGCTGGTTCACCTACCTATATTCTATCCCAGCTACCTTGAAATAAGTCCTGACAGCATGCATTTCACATTACAAACAGTACTCTAAGCTCTTGGCCTGCCTATAAACTACATAGCCACGGTTCTTACAGTCTAACTAGTGGCCCAGTGCACAATATTAGTGCACGCGGGAGGGTGGGGGTGGGGGGGGTCCCTCAGCCTGGCCTGCATCCTGGTGGTCAGACCATGTCATAGTGAGTGGTCAAACTCCCAGTGGAATGACCACCTGAGGGAACCGGCAGTCAGACATCTCTCTCACAATCCGGGACAGCCGGCTCCTAACTGCTCACCTGCCTGCCTACCTGATTGCCCCTAACCACTCTGCCTGCCAGCCTGCTCGCGCCCCCCCCCCCCCCACCGGCCTTCTCACCCCCAACCAGAACCCCCGCCCGCTGGCCTGCTTTACCCCAACTGCCCACCCCCGCCAACCTGATAGCCCCCAACTGCCCCCCCTGCCGGCCTGCTCGCCCCCAACTTCCCCTCCCCACTGACCTGATTGCCCCCCCGCCCCCCCCCCCCGCCAGCCTGCTTGCTCCCAACTGCCCCCCCTTTGGCCTGCAAGCCCCCAACTGCCCCCCCTGCCAGCCTGATCACCCCCAACTGTCCCCCCCCCCTCCTGGCTTGATCACCCCTAACTGCCTCTGCCTCGGCCCCACCACCATGGCTTTGTCCAGAAGGACATCTGCAAGGTCTCCAGGTCTAATTATCATATTACACTTTTATTAGTATAGATCAGCGGTTCTCAACCTGTGGGTCGCGACCCCTTTTGCGGTCGAACGACCCTTTCACAGGGATCACCTAATACCATCCTGCGTATCAGATATTTACATTATGATTGATAACAGTAACATTACAGTTATGAAGTAGCAACGAAAATAATTTTATTGTTGGTTCACAACACGAGGAACTGTATTTAAAGGGCCAGAAGGCTGAGAACCACTGGTACAGATGAAAGAAAAAGAATTATTATAAACACTCCAATCTGCAACCAGAATGATCTTTAAAAACAAATCTAATCATATTATTCCCCTGCTTAAAACATGTCAGTGACTTCCAAATACTTAAAGAGTTAGGATCTTTCATAATCTGGAAAAATCAACTCACCAACATTTTCAACATATTTCAGCCACACGGGCCCTTTTCAAGTTCCTCAAATGCTCTATGTTCCTCACATCAAAATATTCCAACATGCTGCTCCTTCTTCCTGGAACACCCCCTCCCACACCCACGACCACCTTTTCAGATACCAAAATTATTTCCTTAGGAAAGAATTCTGTGAACATTCCCAATCCATATGTAGATTTCATAGCTTCCTATGCTTAGCCTGTAGAGTCCTTATCACAAGTATAATTAATTAATTATCTGTTGGATGTTTGTCTTCCGCAAATAGATTGGAAACTACAAAAGCTGCATCTTGCCTGTCTTGTTCAATGCTATATTCCAGCAACTGGCCCAAACAACTAGCACAGAGTACATTTCAATTTGTTGAAATAACAAATAAATAAGTACTGAGTTATATACTATACCATTTTAAGTCCTAAACAAAGGGTCACAGTCCTTGCCATTAAATAAATACTCCAGATGAATAGAAATATGTAAGTAAAAATGCTTGTTACTTCATCCAATCAAAGATTTATACATGTATCCATGCAGGTACTAAGGGATTTATCATTTACTCAATGTCGAGAGATCACTAAACTGATTCATGAGGGCTCAGTTACCCCATTCCATTAAAATCTAAGTTCCTGCTCCCAACTGCCTGGTAAATAGAAGACACTGAATAATCTTCTTGTTGAATGATTCCAAGAGTGCAGAATTAGCCATGAAGTCTTTAATTGCATGCTTTGGAAATAAAAAACCTAGCATTTCTACTGATGTATGCGTATAAAATAAGTAATACTCCCACTTAACAAAAGAGACAAAGGGTGTATGCCAATTATAACTCAAAAAAACTGAAAGAAAAAAAAAAAAGGACAAAGGGAATAATGGTCAAACCTATTTTCCCACCATCAAATTAGTATTTTTTAAAGGATTTCTTGACCTGTTCAAAACTAGGATAAATTACACACTGTTGGTTACTGATGACAGAATCCTCCCCCTGCTCATTCTTCTAGGAATAAAATCTCCAAAATGATAACAATTTGATAACAGTTAAGGATACAGAATAAAGTTATTTTACAGAATACAGCGAGACTGATGGTCACAGTTTCCCTCAGCTAATGATTGTACAATGAAGCTCTAAGACATGATGTACAAGCTTACTTATAATCATATGGGTGAGTCCAGTAAATGTCAAAACAGATTAATTTCAAATAATCAATATCCTTGGTACTCAGAGACCCATTAGCTTCCTGTTTTAAATGCTTTAAAAAAATAAAATACATATCCTTTATAGAAACTTCAAAAATATAAAAAAGTATAAAGAAAATACTCATAACCCACAGCTTCCTTTCAGGCACATCCTCCTAGTCTTTAAAATGTGCTTTTAATAAGACCATCAAGATTTTCATTCAGGATTTGAAAAAAGTCATCTCACCATTCTAAACAGTGTTAAATAATCAACACAATCTGACCACTGGACAGAATGAACTTTTAAATGTAAATATATAAAACTAGAGGCCCAGTGCACAAATTCGTGCACCAGTGGAGTCCCTCGGCCTGGCCTGTGGGATCAGGCCCAAACCGGCTCTCCAACATCCCCCTAGGGGTCCCAGATTGTGAGAGGGTGCAGGCCAGGCCGAAGGACCCCACAGGTGCACGATTGGGGCCAGGGAGGGATGCAGGAGGTTGGCCAACCAGGGAGGAGCCGTAGGAGGGCTCCACGGCGTGTCCAGCCCACCTTGCTCAGTCCCGGTCAGCCGGACCCCAGCAGGAAGCTAACCTACCAGTCCAAGCGTCTGCCCCCTGGTGGTCAATGCACGTAATAGCAACTTGTCGACTGGACACAGCATATTAAGCTTTTATTATATAGGATCACACCCTCCCCCCAGTTCAAAACCTTTCAGTGGTTTCCCATCACACTTGGAGTAAAATCCAAACTCCTTGGCCTGGCTTACAAAACCCTCCATGATTTAATCTCTACCTACCTCTCTGATTTTACAATCTATGGGTCTGTGCTCCTGCCTTCTTGCAAATCCTTAAACCTCACAATCGAATTCTCACCTGAGACCCTTTGCCTGAAATAATGTTCTCACTCCCTCACTTCACTAGGGCACTTGCTCAGACATATCTCCTCAGAAAAGCCTGACACCTCATCTAAAATAGTCTCTTTTCCTCCCAATTACCTGCTTTAATCTTCCATCACTTCCCAAAATATTTATGTCACTTGTGTATTATTTATATCTCATGGAACTGGACTGTAAGTTTCATAAGAACAGACCTTTGTCTTGTTCACCACCTAGAACACTCTAGGCGCTCAGAAAACATTTAAGTGAATAAATCTATGAACAATTTTGAGGGGAAACTGTTTGACTAAGTACTTACGTGGCTGATCTGCATAAGTTCTCAGAGGCACTACAGAAACTCCCTGTAGGCCGTGAGGTATTCGACTGAAATGGCCTCTCTGGAAGAAAAAAAGAAAATGTCCCTATTATGCAAGCAAAGAACTACTGAAGGTCGATGAAAAATGATTTCAAGCAAATGTATTTATTAATGTATCTTCCATTGCCACCCAGAGATTACTTACCAATTTCTCTTCTTTGATAAAAGCAATTATTTAAAGTCCTCAGCCTCAGCTTACCACATTATCTTTGTATTGTCAATATTCGAACAGCTCATGTTTAGCCTAATAAAAAACGTTACTCAAGTGTTACTTTTTACTAAAGTTTCAGAAAGCATGGCTCACTTATGTCAGGGACCATTTTCAGGTGAATATTAAAGTTCTTAAAGCTCTAACCTCAGTATTTGCATAATCTACGTGATGGCAATCCTTTTGCTTGTAACTACTGCTTCCTAACTCAAATCTACCATGTACCATCTATGGAGATGTTCCCGAACCGTCAGCTAAAAACAGAAAATTAGATGCGGTGATTTCGGAAAACGTACCAAGTAGCGCATTCGCCTTCAAGAGCTCCTGCAGTCTTACAAACGTCACCATAATCTCCACAACCATCTCTAAATGGGGATGCCTACTGTTTCCTAGAAAGAGTGAAGCGCCAAGAAACAAACCCAATACCTCCCAGCACAGCAGGCAAACCGCGGCCGTGCCAAAACCTACACGGAACCTCGTGATGCTCCCTATTCCGAGGCCATTCTCGCACCTGTGGTCAGGAAGGCGGCCCAGAGGGCAGCCTAGGCGTCAGCCGGGCCCTGGCCCCCACGGAGTGTCTGACTCCCAGCGTGTTAACTTTCGGGGAACACAGGCTACTCGGGGTCTCCATCACAGCACTCAGCCACGACCCCACACGTACACAATCTGGCTGTGCGGGTACGAGGATGAAAAGGGAAAGCTGTCGCGGCGACAACCTGCTGCAATTAAGAATACGCCCCTAGACGGCAAAGAACATGAATCCGCTGAAAGCTGCAAGCACGGAAGAGACTTCGGAGGCATTCCTGGGGTACCCCAAGTCTGACTGGCGCCCAGGTAACCTGACCACTGCGGAGAGCTGCGCCACCGGGAGCCGAGGTTAGGGAAGGGTAGGAGATGGGACGGGCCAGACCGACCGACCGTAAGGCACAAGGGCACGTTCCTCCTCCAAGGTGCAGAGGCCTTTGTGCAACCGTATGCCCCACGGCCCTGGCCTGGGAGCGGAGAGCATGTGACTGCGGACTGTCCGACAGCCGGCGGGGCCTCAGCCTCCGGGGTGGGGTGGGGCCGCCGGGACAGAACCAGTTCGGGGCCGGGTGGCAGGGGGGGTCCCACTCAGGCCGCCCGCCTCCCCCGCTCCCAACGGTTAGGCGGCGTCTCGGCCCCGTCAGCGCGCCCCTCGGTGCCTCTGGCTCAGCACGACGCCACCCAGCGGGCCCTCACCTTGGCCAAGGAACAGTATACCCGGCTCCAGCTCTGCATTTTGCCGCCGTACTTTTCCTTCCGCCACCGCTTTCACCTCCGCCAAGCCCCTCCGCCGCCTCGCCAAGGTCTCCCCGCCCTGCGCATGCACGAGCGCGGTGACGTCATTGGCTGGGAGCCGCGCGATTGGCCAGCGCGGCCGGACCCACGGGAACAGCCGTTTCCTTCAGGCTCGGCGTGCGACACTGTCGTAAGGAGCGTAGTGCTTTGTGGCTACGGGAATCAGTGGGGGGCGGGGATAAAAAGTGTGGGCAATTGCAATGCGATCTGCTGGGAAGGCGAGATAAATACACGGGCGAGACCGACCTTTGTCTGACAAGCTCCTGATTGTGTCCGGCGAGGGAATCTGAGCACTCTCCAGGCATTCCCGCTCTTCATCTTCACACCACAATGCATCGGTTTTCGACCTTTTCCATCTCATGGCACACGCAAACTCATAAAATTCTGCAACTCGCCAGAAATTAACTATAGTGTTTATTCATTCACGCTGGACCACTGTTGTTGTGTTCGCTGTTGTCATTTAAAAAAAAAAAATTTGACAATCTAAGGGAAAAGAGGTCAGTGCCCCTAAGTAGTCAGGTGCTACGTGTTTTAAAAGTGAGGGCACACCGGTTGAAAATCACTGACATAACTGCGAGTGTTTCGACTTCTTGGGTGAGGCCCGGAGAGTTTTTAAACAATACCCCTGAGATCTCTCAAGGGAGAGAAGACTGTAGTTTTGAGGTCAAAGCCTTCGGTCTGAACCACAGCTTTATAACGCCCCCTCCCCGCCCCCAGCCCCACATCCAATGCCACGTGAGGGATGTGGCCACAGCCTGGCTTCCCCAGCCTCTGGCTCTGAGCACGCTAACCGGCGATCTGTAGAAAACCTGCCCCCTCAGCTGGCAAACACAACGCCCTGGTGGAGTAAGGAAGAATGGGTGGGGTGGTTGATGGGATTTTAGGTTTTCATAAGAAAGAAAAACGTTGTGTTCAAGAGGTCTAAGGTCCGATTCTTGCTTTGCGTGAACTGTACAGTGTGGGTAAAAGTTACTTCTACATTTCTGGAAGGTTAGTGCCCCGGCACTGTGGATTTAAACACTAATTCAAACTTACTCCTTACCTAACTACGCCCAGTTTTAGGGGAAAAGACGTGAATGACATCCAGTGTCCATGCTCCCTGCTCTTTCCTCAGTACACAGCATGTTGGTCATCACAACCATTTTCATGACTTTAGCACCTGTCTGTATGTACGGATAGCTCCTAGTTTCTCATCTCCGGTCTCTACTTCTCTCCTGATCTCCAATTCCATATTTCCAACTGTCTGCTGTACTCGTCCAATGGGTGGTTCTGTCGGCACTTCCGTTTCAAATATCTGATTGGTCCCTGTTTTTGTTGACTGTTCCTAAAAGCAGACACACAGACAGCATTTGAGTGTCAATGAGTTTTTCCAGGAGACAAACTAGTTCAAATGGTCTCAGAGTTATTGCTATACAGACCTCTCCCTTGGATGTTTTGTGGTTTTAATGAAGAAAGTACTTCATTTCCTAATCATCTCCTTTGTTCGTGTTAAATTGCATATTCTTAAGTGACGCTTAAACAACACCAAAATTGCATCAAAATGCTAATCAAACATTTGTGGTTGATTGAGTAGGTAATAGTGAGTAACAGTATAAGTAAACTGAGAGTCAAAAGCCACCAGTACTACCTGCCCTGAAGGAGGACAGTGTTCTCTCATGTCGTTCATTCTGGTAACTTCTGAAAATGCAGGAAACTTCAAGAAGGAAATGCATATGTTGGGGCAGAGATGAAGGAATTTACCATTAATGCTTCAAAAAATGATTCCAGATACAAGCCACAACCCAAGCATGTGTCCTGACCAGGAATGGAACCAGTGATCTCTTGGCTCCTGGGTCAATGCTCAACCACTGAACCACATCAGTTGGGCTGGACCTTGTTTTTTTTTTATTTTATTTTTTTTTACAGAGAGGAAGGGAAAGGGACAGAGAGCCAGAAACATCAATAAGAGAGAAACATCGATCAGCCGCCTCCTGCATACCCCCCAGTGGGGATGTGCCCGCAACCAAGGCACATGCCCCTAACCGGAATCAAACCCGGGACCCTCCAGTCCGCAGGCCAAAGCTCAATCCACTGGGCCAAACCGGTCAGGGGTGGACCTTGTTCTGACCATGACAGGGTGTGAAAAGGGACAGCGAGGCAGGGTTACAAATTCACTTATGTAATGGGATTAGGTGAAGCGTGGATGAGAGAGATGTTACTTCTGTTGAAATATAGATATCCCTATGATTAAGCGGGTTCTCTGTTATACAAAAGAACATAATCCTCGTCTGCACAAATCAGGCATTTCTTTGATTCCTGTCCACAGGCCAATCAGTATTTTCTTCATTTATTTATTAGAGTCAAAAAGAAAGACGCTCAGAGGTAATTTCTGCAATTCATCCTTTCTGCATTTCCTAAAGAACTGCAAAATTTCCCTGTGTCGAAGGTATTACACTTTGTTATTTTTCTAACAAAAATGAGCCTTAGTTGTTAGCTAAAACATGCTTCCATCAAACATTTTTCTGGAAGGATGTGCAGCCAGTTCTTTTAAATTCATATTTTTTCAAAGACAATAACAAAACTCCTAAAAATGCCAAAATTCCATCCCAATGTAGCAATTAATCAACAAATCAAGCAGTACCCACAGTTGTATACAATGCTGTAAGAAATAGAAAAACTCATTATTATTTTTAATTTTCATGGAAAATTTTAAACACACAAAATAAAAATGTATATAGTATAATGAATTCCATATGTCCATCACCCAGCTTCAACAATTATCAACTCATGACTAATATTGTTTCACCCATATCACTACCCACTTCCCTCCTCCTGTTTTATTTTTAAGCAAAACGCCAGTAGTCATATTTTTTCATCCATGACTATTTTAGTATGTATCTCTAAAATATAAAGATTTTTAAAAATAAGAATTTAAAAAAATGGAACATAAAATGAACTCCTCAAATATCCAGTCACTGTTTAAATTTCCATTTAGGATTTGTCATTATGAACAGTGTTATTTGCAGAGGTCTCCATACATGTCAGTTACTGTGCCAAACATTTTATAAACAGGTGCAACTTAATCTTCATGATGCCACCATGAAGCAGCTAACATTATGCTACATTTCACAGCTGAAAAACTAAGGCGTTAACAATTTGGCTCTTGTCTACTGCCTTCAGAAGGTGTATAAGAATAGTGATAGAAACAACCTGCAAAAACAGAAAGCAGGAACAATTACAATAATTACTGACAGATTACTGACATGTGACCTAAGGTTTTAAAAAAGAGGAAATCTGTGTGTCCTGAAGAGGGCTGAAAAACAAACAAACACACAAACATCCTGGTAAACATAGGTCTGAGAATCCATAATACAAACTATTAAGACTTTCTGGCCACTTTGTAAAGTATCTGATTATCGAGCCACTATGCTGTACAGCTGAAACGAATAAAAAATAATATTGAGACTGCAGACACAGCTGATTCTCACAGCCACTTGGCCTGGAGGTCAAACCCTCCCTGGTATTAGCTACAACAATCAAGGCTTAACTACAAGACTGCGCACAAAGACCACTAGGGGGTGCACCAAGAAAGCATAACAAAATGCGGAGACAAAGAAATAGGACAAAATTGTCAATGGAAGATATAGAGTTCAGAACCACACTTTTAAGGTCTCTCAAGAACTGTTTAGAAGCCGCCGATAAACTTAATGAGATCTACAAGAAAACTAATGAGACTCTCGATGTTATGTTGGGGAACCAACTAGAAATTAAGCATACACGGACTGAAATAACGAATATTATACAGACTCCCGACAGCAGACCAGAGGAGCGCAAGAATCAAGTCAATGATTTGAAATGCGAGGAAGCAAAAAACACCCAACCGGAGGGGCGGAATGAAAAAAGAATCCAAAAATGCGAGGATAGTGTAAGGAGCCTCTGGGATAGCTTCAAGCGTACCAACATCAGAATTATAGGGGTGCCAGAAGATGAGAGAGAGCAAGATATTGAAAACCTATTTGAAGAAATAATGACAGAAAACTTCCCCCACCTGGTGAAAGAAATGGACTTACAGGTCCAAGAAGCGCGGAGAACCCCAAACAAAAGGAATCCAAAGAGGACCACACCAAGACACATCATAATTAAAATGCCAAGAGCAAAAGATAAAGAGAGAATCTTAAAAACAGCAAGAGAAAGAAACTCAGTTACCTACAAGGGAATACCCATACGACTGTCAGCTGATTTCTCAACAGAAACTTTGCAGGCCAGAAGGGAGTGGCAAGAAATATTCAAAGTGATGAATACCAAGAACCTACAACCAAGATTACTTTATCCAGCAAAGCTATCATTCAGAACTGAAGGTCAGATAAAGAGCTTCACAGATAAGGAAAAGCTAAAGGAGTTCATCACCACCAAACCAGGATTATATGAAATGCTGAAAGGTATCCTTTAAGAAGAGGAAGAAGAAGAAAAAGGTAAAGATACAAATTATGAACAACAAACATGCATCTATCAACAAGTGAATCTAAGAATCAAGTGAATAAATAATCTGATGAACAGGATGAACTGGTGATTATAATAGAATCAAGGACATAGAAAGGGAATGGACTGACTATTCTTGGGGGGGAAAGGGGTGTGGGAGATGCGGGAAGAGACTGGACAAAAATCGTGCACCTATGGATGAGGACAGTGGGTGGGGAGTGAGGGCGGAGGGTGGGGCGGGAACTGGGAGGAGGGGAGTTATGGGGGGAAAAAAGAGGAACAAATGTAATAATCTGAACAATAAAGATTTAATTAAAAAAAATAATATTGAACATAAACTGTAATTTAAAAAAGTAAAAAGGAACAGCTGAAATTAATTTTAGTATTAAATTTTATTTAGCATTCCCCCGACATCCACCCACCAAAAGGGTTACTGAGCTCTGGTAGAAAGGTGAATTCCAAAGGAAAATTATCTCAAGATACAGTTGAGGTGTGTCACCAAGAAATTTCAAGGGCTTGCAAATGACCAAAACCCGTTGGGTTTATGTGGCTGCAAAATGTGCTACAACCAACAGGTGGCAGCAACATGCAAACAATATTAAACGTCACTAATTCTCTGCTTGATCTCAACAGTGACAACCCTGTCTTCAATTCTCAATTGCTCAAATAGGTTTCAGCAGATCTCTCCTTCCTCCTGCCATTATAACTGTGATTTGGGGAACACAGAAGAAATAAAAGAGCCTGTAGAACAGTGTTTCTCAAAATATGTTTTGGAGATGCCCCTCCGCGCCTTTTACGTTGGCATCACCAGAAGCCTTGCTAAAATGCTGATTTTAAAGACAGTACCAGAAAAGTGTGTAAAAGATTTTATTAATAATATCTTGTATTGATTAATGTTGAAATAATAATAACCTGGATATACTGGATTAACTTTTTAAAATGTGGCGACTAGAACATTTAAAGTTACATGTGTAGCTTACATCTCTCTCATATTTGTGACTCCCATAATGGTTTATATTTTTATAGAACTTCTCTGCTTCAAAGGCTAAAAATACAGCATGTGACTCAAGTCTGACCAATCAGAGCAATACATTTCCGGGCAATAGTGATTGGTTCAGGGACTTAGGACAAATTAGAAAGCAAAACAAACTCTTGATTGCTCCTTTTTTTTTTTTTTTTTTTTTTTTATTATTATTATTCAACCAGTTTGTCTGCTCTATCCCCAGAGCCTAGAACAGTGCCTGGTGTGAGAAAATGTTCACCTGTCCGAATTCAAAGGATGGACTCGGAGACAGAAATATGGTGAAAACAAGACTTTTAATAATAGTCTCAAGAGTGGTGTCCTTTGTTGCAAGCACACTGGAATTAGCTAGCAAGGCACTATTTATCCCAAGCATGTCAAACCTGCGGCCTGGGGAGCTGCATGCCTTGTTTATTTGGCCCGCGTTAGCCTTTGAGTTTGCACAGGAATCCCTCCTCCAGTTCCTCATTGGCTGAGTACTATGGAGTTTACAACCTGTCCCGAATGCCACCTAGGTTTTATTGTCTCCTACTGGGTTATTTTAAAAACCTGGGCTGAGGCTTTTTTTAGTTGCCTCCACCTCTCTTTGTCTAGGGCAGCGGTTCTCAACCTGTGGGTCGAGACCCCTTTGGGGTCGAATGACCCTTTCACAGGGGTCGCCTAAGACCATCGGAAAACACATATAATTACATATTGTTTTTGTGATTAATCACTATGCTTTAATTATGTTCAATTTGTAACAATGAAAATATATCCTGCATATCAGATATTTACATTACGATTCATAACAGTAGCAAAATTACAGTTAAGAAGTAGCAACGAAAATAATTTTATGGTTGGGGTCACCACAACATGAGGAACTGTATTAAAGGGTCGCGGCATTAGGAAGGTTGAGAACCACTGGTCTAGGGCAGTGGTCAGCAAACTCATTAGTCAACAGAGCCAAATATCAACAGTATAACGATTGAAATTTCTTTTGAGAGCAAAATTTTTTAAACGTAAACTATATAGGTAGGTACCTTGTTATTAACTTACTTAGTGTACTCCTAAGGCTTATTAGGAAGAGCCACACTCAAGGGGCCAAAGAGCTGCATGTGGCTCGCGAGCTGAAGTTTGCCGACCACGGGTGGAATCTTCCTGGAACATGTGCTATCAAGCCACCTGCACAGGCTCTCATACCCTCTCCGCACCTCCCACATCCTGTTTGCTCTGAGGAAATTCAGTAATGACTGGCCACATGCTGTTTCTTTTCTATGAAGATGAATCATAGAGCATGTCTTCTACACTGGCATATAATAGACACTCAATACATGTTACTTGACCAAGTGAATAATGAAAGCTAAGAGCTAAACATTTTGTGTGTATAGTATTTCAGAAATACTCTTTAAGCTTTTTTTAGGTAGTGTTCCCTCCCCTCCCTCTTCCTCATCGCTTCCACTCACGTTCCTCCTTTCTGTCATTTCTTCCTTTTCTGCTTTCAAGGAAAAAAATTAAATCAGATTAATTTAGAGTGGTTCCCAACTAGGAAACAGGAAGAAATGGAAGTGACATCCAGAATCACTTATACCCCTTTATATCTGTCCACTGTAATTAGAAAAAAAATTTCCAGATCTGTGGAAAGAGAATAAAAGTCAAGAGTCAAGAAAAGACCAGAGATTAAAAGTTACATAAGGTATAGCACCTTATGTAAAACTACTATGAAAATGTAGTTTTATGCTTACTACGAAGTTTATATTTTGTTAAAAAAGGATCAATAAGTATTCATCCAAAAGTATAATTATTGTCCTATCATACATTTAAATACACAAAGTCTTAATAGGAAAAAAAAAACACAAACCCACAAAGATGTTTTTAAAAGAAGCAAGAGTCCTGAATTTTTTCCTTCTGAGTCAATCTTGGCTAAAGGATATTCAAAACAAATGAGAAATTTCTGTACTTTTCCCAGTGAAAACTCAAGAATGGGCTTAGAAAACAGATGAGCAAACGGGCAATCCTTGGACCACACCCAGCCCATAGAGTTGTTTTCCAAAAATCCAAATTTTGAGATTCTTTTCAGTCTACATTTCCCAAGGCAGCAGTCAGCTGGAGCTAAGTTGTTCCTCTCTTCTGGGAGTGATTGTTGAACTTTAAAATCTGACTAGGTCTCACTGGTTTATATTTGTCTTACCCTCAGCCCCCTTCCTTTATTTGTATCATTTGCTTGGTTCTTGTTAAGTTTTCAAGTTTGAAATCCCAGTCTTAAGCCAGAAATCAAAATTTCCTAGTTTAATACCACACCGAAGTCAGGCCTGTATTCAGCCAGGACATAGTAGGGTAGATATATCTATTGTTTATGCCATACCGAATTTTTGGACTGGAACCAGGATTCTTTGTCCTCAGGAATCAAAGAACGAGTCCACGGACAGAAAGTGGTATAGCAAAGATGGAGATTTACTGAAGAACAAGTACAGACTCCCACGTAGGGAAGGGGGAAGAGTCCCACAGAAGGGACTCCCAAGTAGGGAGCGGGAAAAGGGTCCCACTGAGTTCTTTTTCACCATAGTTTATAAAGGCTGCAGTTCCTGTGTCCTGATATCCCCTCTGATTGGTCAATATTCCCCTTTGAATTGGTTACTATAGCGATTCCTAAGCTCAAAGGTCAAACCTCACATGGAACATGTGAGGCTCTCCTCCCTCATTGTTCTCCTAATTCCTTCTGGGCTTTCTTCCTCCTTCTTTTTTTTTTTTTTAAGGTTTATCTTCTTTTTTTAAAAAAATATATTTTATTGATTTTTTACAGAGAGGAAGGGAGAAGGAGAGGAATACAGAGTTAGAAACATCGATGAGAAACATCGATTCAGCTGCCTCTTGCACACCCGCTACTGGGGATGTGCCCTGCAACCCAGGTACATGCCCTTGACCGGAATCGAACCTGGGACCCTTCAGTCCGCAGGCCTACACTCTATCCGCTGAGCCAAACCGGTTAGGGCTCTTCCTCCTTCTTTATTTTGTAAATATAGACCTTCCTTGGCTACTTCCAGTTCCCTTGTCTTATGGAAGTATACCTGTTGCTGCTTCCTTGTCTTATGGAGATGTAACTGCACCTGGCTTCCTTGTGTTATGGAAATGTACCTTCTCCCAGAATGCAGCCCCACACTTTCCCATGGACCCCAATTCTAAGAAATCCCTAAGCCTGCCTATGTTACCCCAAAATTCCTGCTTCACAATCATCATTCAGATTTGATAGTGCCCATATTGTACCTGTTGTTAAATATTTTAAATAGAATTCTTGCATAAAATTCTACTGATCAAATTCTTAAGTCAGAAATACATATATATTTTTTAACTTGACAGTTATTTCAGTTGGTATTATGGATATTCAAGTAAATTAAAAACGTTTTTATATAATGGAGACAAAGAATTCAGACTTATAGGCAAAGAGTTTGAATCCTGTTAGATTTGGCTAAAAAAAACCAAACAAACTGTGAATGAGTAAAATATATTTATTAAATGGAAAAATGTGAATAGCAATACCAGCCCTCCAATTGCTTGAGCCCAACCTAGAGATAGTCTTGATCCCTTATTACCTCTCTACTTTTAATCCTTCAGAATGCCTTGATAAATCCAGCTCCAACCATAACTCAATTCACTCACCAACCAGGCCCACCTTAAGCCATTCTCCCTCACTTCTTACCTGGAGTGCTATAAAGACTACCATATATTCTCTATGCTTCCATTCTTCTCCCCTCTCCAATTCATTCATAAATCAGCACCAAGAATGACTTTCTTCAAACACAAATTAGATCAGATTAGTCCTTTGCATAAAAATCCTTCCCTGGTTTCCCATTGTCCTTAGAATAAAGTCAATGTCAGATTATTTACTGTGGCCCTGAATGATCTCACCCAAACATTTCAGACCTCTGCCATTCACTCAACACTCTTCAACTCTTTGTCTCCTTTCATTTCCTCAACAAGCCCATTCCTGCTCAAGGGTCTTTGCACAGGCTGTGGCCTCTAGCTGGAACTCTCTTTCCCCCACTGTTACCATGGCTGACTTAAATACTTCCAGGCTTGGCTTAAATACTTTCTCAGAGGAGCTTTCCCTGATCACCACCCTTTGAAAAGTATGATTCCCTATTGCACTGTATTGCAGGCATCCTGTTTTCTCTGTAGAATGTGTGCCAATTTGCAGTTATTATATTTGTAGGTTTCCTTGTTTCTCTCTGTCTTATTCACTTAACTGTAAGCTCCAAGAGTCTTGGACCTTAACTATCTTGTTCATCTCTTCAACTTCTAGTTCAAGACCTGGCTCATAGAAAGCACTCATTAAGTGGACAAATAAATGAAAGCCTGTTAACTCCTCTGCATCCCCTTTCTGCCCAGGAGATTGTAAACTCTTTTAGGGTGGCAACTCTAACTTGTTATCAATACTTCTATCCCAGAGCTTAGGCTATAATACCCAATAGATAGTTGCTGAATTAAAATAAAACATAGGAAAATATGAGAAGAATCTATATGGGAGGCAATGGAGAATGAACTACAAAGGTGGAAGGGAGAGTAAAAAGTGGAGGGCACAGGCCATTACTTAATTACTAGGGAACTCCCCTTGTATTGCTTTTGCCTTTCCTGGGCACTATTAGGTATTAGCTTATAAGTGCTCCCAGATCCACACAAAACTAGCAGAGTGACAGACTCGGGGAGGCTACGTGGACATTTATTGCAGTTAACATTTTTTAGAATAATTTTTACAACAGATCTCAATGAAAAGATGATCCCATAGAGCTAAAAACCTGGGCTAATTCTAGAACATGAAAACCTACAGCACCTTATCAAAGAGAAGACTTGTGGAAGCACAGATTTCTCTTGGTAACTGTGACAATTGTTTCTTTCAACTTTAAGGCCCTGTGACGTTTGCCCTACACTTTGTAAACTCAGATCTTCACCGAGGCAGGAACAACTTAAACTTCCCGAACTCTCCCAACCTCCTACTTCCATGCGATTATTCTTTTTAGTTTAGAAAAGGTCTCCAGCCTACGGGGAGATCTCTAGGTGTTTTACCTATTTAAATATCTAGTTCAATTTCATTTG
Source organism: Myotis myotis (assembly GCF_014108235.1). Taxonomy (NCBI): domain Eukaryota; kingdom Metazoa; phylum Chordata; class Mammalia; order Chiroptera; family Vespertilionidae; genus Myotis; species Myotis myotis. The sequence goes on from NW_023416315.1 coordinate 11,930,294, forward strand.
CATAAATGTACAAAGATGTATGTTCAAGAATACTCTCTGAAGTGTTGCATTTAATAGCAATCCTCTCAATGTACACAGAGAGGGCTGGTGCATCCATATTATGTTAAACCAGGGCACATCATGTGGTAGCAGGCTCACTACCCAATGGGGGCTGTACTGGAGGCAGCCAATCAATGATTCTCTCTCATCATTGATATGTCTATCTCTCTCTTCCTCTCCCTTCCTGTCTGAAATCAATAGAAACATATATATCAAAAAGATTCTCTGTTTTTCTTTAACCTTTGCCATTTTAATTATGATGTGTCCTGGTGTAGGTCTCTTTGGATTCATCTTGCTTAGGACTCTATGCACTTCCTGGACATGTGAGTCTTTTTCCTTCACCAGGTTAGGGAAGTTTTTCAGTCATTATTTCTTCAGATAGGTTCTTGATTCCTTGCTCTTTCTCTTCTCCTTCTGGTACCTATATGATGTAGACATTGTTTTACTTCATGTTGTCCCAAAGGTCCCTTAACACATTAAGTGCCCTGTCAGTCACCGGTGACGGGCACTATACTTCCATCCAGAAGACAAAACAGGCTGGGCGCTTAATGTGTTAAATTATCCTCATTATTTAATTTTTTTTTTCTTCTTGCTGTGCTGAATGGGTGTTTTTTTCTGCCTTGTCTTCCAAATCACTGATGCAGTTCTTTGCTTCATCCAACCTATTGTTTATTCTTTCCGGTGTATTCTTCATTTCAGATATCGTATTTTTTTTTTTATCTAACTAGTTCTTTTTACGGTTTCTATGTCCTTTTTCAAGCTGTTTTAGTTCTCACTAAGTTCCTTGTAGCTCTCACTAATTTCCTTGAACATCCTTATTACCATTTTTGATAAGTTCCTTGCTCTTATAAGTTCATTTAGCTCTTTTTCTGGAGATTTCTCTTGCTCTTTTATTTTGGGCATATTCTTTGTCTCCCTATTTTTGCTTCCTCTTTGTATTTATTTCTATGTATTAAGTAGATTTCTGTGACTCCCGGTTTGAATAGGGTGGCCTTATGTGAGGCAGTCTCCTTTTTCACCTGTGCAGGTTGCTCCAGGAGTGTTCCTTGTGTAGGTCATGTGGGCCATCCTGTTGTAATTGAATCTTTTTTTTTAACATATATTTTTATTGACATTTTATAGAGAGGAAAGGAGAGAGAGAGTTAAAAACATGGTTGAGAGAGAAACATCGATCAGCTGCCTCCTGCATACCCCATACTGGGGATGTGCCCCCAACCAAGGTACATGCCCTTGACCGGAATCGAACCTGGGACCGTTCAGTCTGCAGGCCAATGCTCCATCCACTGAGCCAAACCGGTTAGGACTGTAATTGAATCTTTATTACTATTGGCCCATTTGTGTGTTGGATCTTCCCTTGGGCTGGGTGACCTTGAGGCTTAACCCCAACCACAGCATGCTAGCTGCTGTGCTAGCTGCCTCAGCAGGGTCTGGTGCCTGCCAAGATCTTCCCTTCAATATGCTGCTTTTGAAGGTTATTGGATCCTGCTCTGATGTTGCCCAAAGCTGGCCACTAGGTGTGTTGATTCTGGGCCTCTGGGAGGGACTCTGGTGCAGGCCAATGTCAGATGCTGCCTGTGACTTGCCCTGGACAATTTGTTTGGAGCTATAAAGTGATCTTCAGTTTTTGACAGCCTCTGCTGGGACTGTGTATGTGAAGGAAGGACCAAGGTGTGCACCAAAGCTGGCTATTACCAGCACCAGGCCAAAGGGTAAGTCAGCAAAAGTTCCAAATTACCCTGAGATTCACCTCCAGCTGCCGGCTGCCTTTTAGGCTAAATCGCTGAATGAGCTTCTGCCAGTATTCAAGTTGCATGAGGTAAGTTCTCAGTGAGTAACCAGGTGGGGTGAGTGGTGCTCATCAGATTAATACAGGTTCAAATTCAGTGCCAGTGCTGGGTCTGAGTCCACTCAACAAAAGTCCCAGGTTATACCAAGACTAGCTGCCACACAACTTTGGAAGCTCGCACAACTTTGTGGTGAGGCAAGGTCTCAGGGTGAGGTCAGTTGAGTTTATTAGGTCCAATCAGACCAAGATTTGGCCGTGTGAAGGGAGGGCTCTGCGTGCGGAAATGGCCCCTATCCTAGAGCCACACAACTCAGTCTTTCCCAGATTCTGCTGGGAGGAGCTCTAGCTCAGCAGGGTGGGGCCTCAGGGAGTAGAGAGGATAGGGCTAATGGATATTCCATGAGGGGGAGCTGCTGGTCAGGCTTTGGGGTAGGTTGGGTGTGTAGCCCCTGCCCCAGGGCCACACAACTCAGTCTATTCCACTTCAGAGCTTTTTTAAAAAAGCTGGTGCTTGGGCCCAACCCCCAGTGAGTCAATCAGTCATCTGGTGCCTGGGCATTGATATTTTTAAATCTCTGTAGGTCAGGGGTTCTCAACCTTGGCTGCACCTTAGAATCACCTGGGAATCTTTTTAAAATCCTGATTTCTGGGCCTCGTCCTCCGGAAATTCTGTTACTGATGTTGTGGTCCCACCCCAAACAAAGAAACAGAATTTCCGGAGGACGAGGCCCAGAAATCAGGATTTTAAAAAGATTCCCAGGTGATTCTAAGGTGCAGCCAAGGTTGAGAACCACTGCTGTGGGTGATGCAATACTAGTAAGTTCAAATTGTCTGGGGATACATTTTGCAGCTGATGGCTCCAGGGTCTATCAAAATGCCACCCTTCTCTGAAGCAAACATTCCCCCTAGCCTTCTCAAGATCCTCTAATGTCCCTCGTTGGTCTGGCCAGAACTGTCTCTCCTATGCTTAATGACACCAAAGTCTGGGCCTCTAGCTGAGAGCTTGCTTGGGCATTTGAACAGATTCCAGTCGGCTTCTTTTTTTTTTTTTTCCCAGTCGGCTTCTTTTTTTTTCTTCTTTTTTTTAAAATATATTTTATTGATTTTTACAGAGAGGAAGGGAGAGAGATAGAGAGTCAGAAACATCGATGAGAGAGAAACATCGAACAGCTGCCTCCTGCACACTCCCCACTGGGGATGTGCCCGCAACCAAGGTACATGCCCTTGACCGGAATCGAACCTGGGACCTTTCAGTCCGCCGGCCGACGCTCTATCCACTGAGCCAAACCGGTTTCGGCTCCAGTCGGCTTCTTAATAAATCACTAGCCCTGCCTGTGTCCTCCTATTATGCCTTTGTATGATGTGGCAAGACTCCAGATCCGGGCAAGAATTCTTTCTATTTAAACTTACCCTCTTGGCAGGCCTGGAATTTTCATTCAATAATGAATCCAGGTGGGTCTACATTCAATCAGTAACAACATTTCTAACGTCAGGATCTGCTAAGGAATATAGCCTCGAACAGTGCACTCTCCAGTGTCCAGCAAAAGTCTGACTGATATTTTAATCAAAGTTCGAGGCCTTTATGCAAACCCACCCTCTCATCTAGATTCCATAGCTCTAGATGCTATCCCTGCTTGAAGCGATCAGAGAGTGCCACACCTGCTCTCCGTTACTTTAGGTTTCTATACAAACGTCACTATGATGGTAACATTTAATAAGATGGCCTTGGAGTTTTCTGGCGAGTTAGTGAAAGGCATGGCTACAGGAATTCCTGCTCTCAATTTTCAGTGAAACTGCATTTGAAGACAATAACATTATCTTTTTCTCGGTGGACAACGTACCAACTATTTTGCTCATTTTACTCGATCAGAAAACGTTCATTAAGCACCTCCTTTGGACACATAGGTACTGGCCATACATAGATAAATCAGGTAAGTGTCTACATTTCCAAGAATTCACAGACTATGTATAGAAAACAAACATAAGGCCCAAACCGGTGTGGCTCAGTGGATAGAGCGTCGGCCTGCGGACTGAAAGGTCCCGGGTTCGATTCCGGTCCAGGGCATGTACCTTGGTTGCGGGCACATCCCCAGTGGGGAGTGTGCAGGAGGCAGCTGATCGATGTTTCTCTCTCATCGATGTTTCTAGCTCTCTATCTCTCTCCCTTCCTCTCTGTAAAAACTCAATAAAATATATTTTAAAAAAAAAAGAAAAGAAAACAAACATAAGCAAAAGAAAAAAAAAGCAGGGGGTGGGGGTGGGGTTGGCGGGGGAGAAAACAAACATAAACAAATCATTGCAATAGAAGAGTTTAGTGCAAGGTGCAAAAAGAGGTCCAATTTCAGCTTGGGCTGGCAATTGGAGAAGGAGGCCTGAAGGCATGAGACAGGTTAAGCATGGTCTCTCCCAGCAGAAGGTTCCCATTTAAATTTTAGAAAACTCATTCTGAAAGCAGCAAGGAGGTAAATTTGTTTAACAAGACATCGAATAGCACTCAAGATGACCCAAGCACTGTTCTTGGTGTTTACATGGAGTAACTCGTTTAATTCCCATAACAATTCTTAGAGATAGAAACTATTGCAGTCCTTGATTTACACACACGGAAATAAATACACAGAGATTCTGCAGCTTGACTGAAGTTGTATGGCTGTTAAGGAACAAAGCCAAGATTTAGACCCAGACCATTTGGCTCCAGAGTCCATGCACTTTGCCATTCTGCTACACTGCCTCAGGGACAGAGAGGGGAGGCAGGCGGACCAGTTGTAAAGCTGATGTAATAGTCTGGGTCAGTGGTTCTCAACCTTCCTAATGCTGCCAACCTTTAATACAGCTCCTCATGTTGTGGTGACCCCCAATTTCATTGTTACAAATTGAACATAATTAAAGCATAGTGATTCATCACAAAAACAATATGTAATTATATATGTGCTGGGTTCTGGGGACAGACATGAGTGAAGTCTAGTCTGTCCTCAGACAATTTACAGTCTAGAAGAGGGGACAGGGGAATGAGTGGCAGGTCATGACGTGGTGTCACTAGTGTGGAGGCGGGGTGGACCAGACGTCTATGCGAGCCCAGAAGAGAAGCCATAACTAGGGATGAGAAAGGGATGGGTACTGCTTCTGGGGAAAGCCAGAACTGAGAGGGTCTTCAAGGACGAATAGAAACTAGTCACATATAACAGTCAGAATCTTAACTGCAAGCAACAGAAACAGATTCTGGCCAGAACCTGTGGAGGGGACATCAGTGGCCACACAGTTTTGGGAAGGGTAAAGAACAATTTGGAGAAGTTCTGCCCATGTGTTGTGGCTGCTGTTTGTGGTGTGGCGTTGCAGATGCCCCCAGGGAACGGTATGCTGGTGCCCTCACCAGTGTCAACACCAGAAGGGAGTCCTCCCTTCCCTGCTTCTTGGTAGCATTGCTTCCAGATTCCACCTTCCAAACAGGGGCAGCTGATGGGCCAAGATGAGGTTACTGCCCACGTCTTAGGTGCCAGGAAAGCTGGCAAATTGAGTGTTGGGTCCTTTCACCTTTTGTAACAGAAGACAAGTGCTGTTTCCCAACAAGATGCGTAAGGTGAGCAATGTCCTCACACATGCGAAAAGGGTTCAGAGACAGTGAGTCAAAATAGGCCAAGTGTTTTTCTGTGTTTTATTATTTTTTATGTTTTTTTAGTCCTCACCTGAGGATATTTTTCCATTGATTTTCAGAGAGAGTGGAAGGGAGAGAGAGAAACACTCACAGAGAGAGACATCGACTGGCTGCCGTCCCACACACCCCGATCAGGGCAAGGGCTAGAGCCTGCAACCGAGGTACATGCCCTTGACCAGAATCAAACCTGGGACCCTTCAGTCTGCAGGCCGATGCTCTTTCCACTGAGCCAAACTGGCGAGGGCCAAATGTTTTCTACAGCAGGTGAAGCAGAGAAGAAAGGCCATTGGGGCAGAGGAGTCAATATGGGTGAAGGCCTGACCTGGGTTGAGAGACAGCATTTGGAGGATTCAGGTACTTCCGCTCTACTGGAGCATGGAGTGGAGAGGAAGAGTCTAAGTCAAAGGAAAGCCCGTTATGTTCCATGTCTGCTAGGGAGCTTGCTCTTTATCTTGTGAATGAATGTACGATAAGGTTTTAAGTTTGGGGTGGGGAACAGGGGAACCGAGGTGGGACAAGGACTAATTAGGGAAGATCTGATTTTTGAAGTTTGAAAATGTATACTCAAGAGTCTTATCAAAGAATATATTTTTTCTGTGTTTAAATCTTTTTTTAAAAATATATTTTATTGATTTTTTTTTTTTTTTTTTTTTTTTTTTTTTTTTTTTTTTTTTTTTTACAGAGAGGAAGGGAGAGGGATAGAGAGTTAGAAACATCGATGAGAGAGAAACATCGATCAGCTGCCTCCTGCACACTACCCACTGGGTATGTGCCCGAAACCAAGGCACATGCCCTTGGCCAGAACTGAACCTGGGATCCTTGAGTCCGCAGGCTGGCGCTCTATCCACTGAGCCAAACCGGTTAGGGCTAAATCTTTTTTTATTGTGGTAAAAGATTGTTCTACAGGATTATATGTATTTCAGGTGTAGAACACTATAATTCAATACTTGTATCCACTACACAGTGTTCACTACTATAAGTCTAGTTACCATCCATCACCATACAACTGATCCCCTTCATCCATTTTGCCCTCCCCCAAACCACCAATCTGGAGAATGTCTTCTTTACCGTGTTAGGTCAGGGACGTGTATTCAGCTTTTCTGGGCATCTTTCCAACCACAGCTTTCCATTCAGCTTTTCTGTGTCATAAGTTAGATACACTTTTCCCAGATTGCAAAGAGGTAATTTCTGGGCTGTAAATTCTAATTACATTTGAGGGAAGTGTGGACACCAGCAGGTAGAAACTGGCCAGGATTGCAAGCATGGTATTTGGTTAGGTCCAGTACAGCCAAGGTCTCCACTAAAGCTGACTTCCCAAGGGTACAAACACTGTGCTAGACCACGGAGACAACGCACTGAAAATGGACATCCTGTTGGTCTCCTAACCCAGAGGAGACGTTGTCTGCAAGTTTCACATGAGAAATTGGGGGTGTGGTGATACTCTGGTTGATTTGGGGCTGAAAATCTGATGGAATTGTAGACTAGTGTGGAAATTTGGAAGAAGGAAAGGAATTTCTTGGCATCTACGTAAAGTGTCACAGCTGTCTGGCTTTTGGGCCAGGAAAAACCACAAGGATGAATAAAGTCCAGGGGGTGTTCATCGCAGCATTATTCACTATAGCCAAAAGGTGGGGACAGCCCAAATGGCCGTCAAGGGATGAGCGGACAAACAGAATGTGGTAGATACATACAATGAATATTATTTGGCTGAAAAAAGGAAATTGACACATGCTACAATAAGGGTGAACCTTGAAGACATTATGCTAAGTGAAATAAGCCAGATACAAAAGGAAAATTTATATAATTCCACTTATATGAGGTACCTAGAGAAATCAAATCCACAGAAACAGAAAGTAGAATGGTGGCTGCTGGAGGTAGAGGGACAGGGGAATGGAGAGCTGTTATTCAATGAGTGTTTGGGATGATGAAAGAGTTCTGGGGATGGACAACAATGGCCAGACAATGATGTGAATGTACTTAATGCCATTGAATCATACACTTGAAAATGGTTAAACGGCAAATCTTGTTAGTTATATCTTACCAAGTTTAAACAGAATAAAACTGAGTCTCAAGAGAAAAGATCCCCAGCCTACTGGCCCTTTTTCTGTTGTTCAAGACCACCTGGCGTTTTCTTAGTCCAGGGTCTTTGTAATAGCTCCTCTTTCCTCCCAGAAAGCTCTTTACCTGCGCTTCCACTTCCAGATGTCACTCAAATTTCTCCGTCGCCAGGCTGTATCGCTTTTTCCTGTTATTATTTATTTATTTATTATCTGTGTGTCTCTCCTAGAATATAAGCTTCCAAGAAAATTCCTTCCGTTTTGTTATCCATTACTTGAAACAGTCTTTGGCCCAGCCAGCATGGCTCAGTGGTTGAGTGTCAACCTATGAACCAGGCGGTAATGGTTCGATTCCCGGTCAGGGCACATGCCCAGGTTGTGGGCTCAGTCCCCAATGTGGGGCATGCAGGAGGCAGCTGGTCAATGATTCTCTCTCATCATTACTGTTTCTATCTCTTTCTCCCTCTCCCTTCCGCTCTGAAATAAAAAATATATATATATTAAAAAGCAAATCAGAGTCTTACCCTAAATTGGTGCTCCAAAAATATTTGTTAGTGACTGAAGGACTGCACCAGTGGGCTCTGGCACTTACAGGGTCAGTGTATGTTCTCTATAAATAGACCTTATTTGAAGTCAAGGCCACAAACTAGGGCTGTGCTGTTTTCTGGAGGACACATCGTTATACTCTCTTTTCTTATCCATTTTCCACTCCCAATTTTCCAAACCCTAATTCCAGTTTAATGTCTTTAAGTGAGTAATACTGAGCCCCTGGACATTTACCTCACCCGTGTGAAAGTCCATTTTGTCCACACCCTTCCTGCTGCCCTGCCCATAAACGGAGAGGCTGGGGCTCTGAAGTGGGGAAGTGATTTGAAAGGTGGCAAAGTCAAACGTCACAGTACCTGGGGCCTGTGGGACAATTCTGGAGTGAAAAGAAGCAAATCTTCCTCCCATAGTCACATTTTATTACAGTCCTGAACTGGTGCAAGGCTGGCTCCTAGCTGTGATAGGCTGAGGAAGTCACTGGGTAGGAAATCCCGGGAGCCATCGGAACGAGTCTCCACTCTAGATTCTGCTGCCACACAACGAGGCCTTCAACACTGACATGCTTGTGCCACCGAGCCGTGCATGACCCCCCCAGGGCTCCACTGCCCCAGAGGCACCTGGGAGCTGGACGCTGGCTCTGGGAGACCTGGGGGATCAAAGAGCTCTCTGTTATTGGGAAATATTTTTGTCCATTGGTCTTAGCCCTTTAAGTTTTACTGGCAGAAAGTTGCTGTTATTAATCCAAATGGTCACAATCCTCAGGTAGCCTTTGTAAGGTCAAAGACATAGATCCAGTCTGGCATCTGTGATAAGGGGCAGGCGAGATGAGTGAGAAATAACATTTATTTTGTACAGTATACCTTTTTCTTAGCAAGGGGCTTTACTTGACCTCATTTAATTTACGTATGATCTTTACTTACTTCTTTAACCACAGACTACAAATCATCTCTAGGGAGTCATTGGGGGAAATAGAATTCAAGTGCATCACTCTTGGAAAAACTACTCAAGGTACAGTTTGAAAGAACAAGTTGACAACAAAATCTATATATCTTTATTAGAGTAATAAAAGAATGGCACATGAAGAAAATACGATGTATTTTTGGATGATTTTGCCCTCGGGTGTGGGCAAAATGAATGAATTTACGCACCTATGCCTCTTCCCATAACTGCCTCCTCTCATCCCTGCCTCTTCTTGGTTTTCTCCATTAATCAGGTTGCTGTGACTCTTAAAAGAAGTAGGAACTCCTTGGAAGTTTTGCTAAAGTAGTTGAAGAGAGCAAAAACAATCTAATATGCTGAACATAAAGGCAAGCATTGCTATACCTCCTCACTACTCCAACTGAGAGGGAAAGAGAGACAGAAACATCAATGACGAGAGAAATATCATTGAACGGCTGCCTGCTGCACACCCCCTATTGGGGATCGAGCCCGCAACCTGGGCATGTGCCCCAACTGGGAATTGACCTGTGACTTCCTAGTTCATAGGTTGACGCTCAACCACTGAGCCACACCTGCTGGGCACACGCTGCTAATTTTAAATATTTTGTCTCCTTGTCCTCAAAAGTCACCCAAATGTCCCAGAAATTCTAATGTTTCTTTAAATCGTGGATAAAATAAAATACACAGGAGTCTCCTCAAATCTTCTATCATATCATATTTCCTTATTTGGGATTCAGAAAATATGACCCATGTACCACTGTGCCACTTAGCCCCTCAGACAAGTCATGGAGATTTGATGTCTATTGTATCTGTTCAATTTCACCCTTCCCAGATAAGCGGGCTTATGTAGCATTAAGTGAAGGGTAGGTTGGGTCATAGTTCTGGCCATTTGATCAGAAGGACGCCTCAAACTGCATGACAACTCCAGATGCACAATTTAGAAGACAGGGAAGGACATTCCATTTGTGTCCAGAGCTACATGATTGTCATTTTAGAGACCCCCAAACAGCACAGCTGAGTTCTGAAGCTCCCAGGATCTTCTCCCCAGTCGTGGGTATTTATGTGTCATGATGATCCATGATGTCAAATTCCAGTCTCTGGGGCAGTGTGATTTACCCAAGTTGGTCTGACCCTGAGCCCTGCAGCTGGAGCAGCCTAGGGTATCACCTGCCAGGCTGGCATCCATACCTACTACAAACCAGGCCAGCGTTGAGGATGACTGGAGACAGAAGCAGGGACTGCTGGCTCCTTCCATAAAGTTTAAGTGGAACCAAATTATGTCTATTGTGCATTAGAACATAGTGGTGATCTGTGTGTGCTCACAATATCCTCGCCCCGCGCAGTGCCACGAAGTGAACAAAAACGCCTCTTAAAGAGGAAAGAATCAGGTTTGATCAATACATTATGCAAGACCTTCTCACAGTCAGTAAATTATTAATTAATAAGTTAAAGCTTTTCCTAATGTGGATGCAATTTAAAAAGATAATTTTTTACTTAAACCATAGTCCAAGATTCAAATATTGATTTCTTCCCTGGTAGTTACAGGCCAAAAGTTTAAACTGCAGGCTTAAATTAATTAATCCTCCTTAATCAAAACCACTGTCTGCACCGAACAACATTTCTTACTCAGGGTTTTCTTAACCATATGTCATTATTTTTTTTTTTTGTAGGAGACACTGCTATTCCCTCTGTCTGGATCACTCCTCCCCTAAATACTCATGGCTTACTCCTTCACCTCCCTAGGGAGGTAGGTGGCTCAAAGTTCACCATATCGATAGGTTTACCCCTGACCACCCAATTTAACATTATATCCATCATTCTCCCCACCCCATACTCTGCATTCAACTTTTCTCCAGAGCACTTATCTCTACCTGCAACTCTCTAAATATTACTTGTCTTATTTATTGCATGTCTCCTTACAAGAATATAAGCTCAAAGAGAACAGAAATTGTTACTTTTTATTTACTACTAGTGGCCCAGCACACAAAATTCGTGCACTGGTAGGGGCCCTAGCGGCTGCCGGCGGGGGGCCTCCCTCCCTTCCCCTGGCTGGCCCCGCCCCCTGGTTGAACCCACAGACAAACTCCAGGTCGAGGGGACAATTTGCATACTATGCTTTTATTATATAGAATTATATCCTCAGGGTCTGGAATAGTGCCTGACACATAGTAGGTGATCAATAAATATATGTTAGATGAATATTAGATAGATTCATGTAATTTATAATATTAACATCCCATTTCCCTGTGGACAGTATATGTTTGTTTTCTCAGTTGGAGGTTCTTGGCACATGGGGGTTCTTGACTCAGGAGCTGTAAGCCAGAGGGCATAAGGGATCTTACATTTCTGTGTACTTGAACTATGGGCACTCACCAGACATTTCTCTGGATTTCTCAGCATAAACAAAGTAAGTCTCAGTTGGAGGCTACATAAGGGAAAGACCATTGTCCTGGAGCTGTGGTGTCAGGCAAGCCACTTAACCGCTGAGTCTCAATTGGTTCAAGTATTTGCTCTGCCTACCTCATCAGACTGAAGAGGGTGAAATGAGAACCTTCGCCTCCCCGCCCCCACTTCCCATGACTCACTGCTTACCTTACCCTCTTGGCCCTCTTCTATTGGAGAAATCTGATAAAATAACCAGAGATAATGTATTAATGGGATAATGTGCCTAGATTTTAAAAAATTATTTTGAATGGAGGCTTTAAGAAGTCCATGGCTTTGCCTAGCCGGTGTTGCTCAGTGGTTGAATGTAGACCTATGAACCAAGAGGTCATGGTTCGATTCTGATCAGGGCACACATCCAGGTTGCAGGCTTGATCCCTAGGGTGGGGTGTGCAGGAGGCAGCAGGTCAATGATTCTCTCATCATTGATACTTCTATCTCTCTCTTCCTTTCCCTTCCTTTTGGAAATCAATAAAAATATATTCTTTTTTTAAAAAGTCCATGGCTTTAATCTGGAAGAACAATTTCAGATTGAACCAAAAAGGGACATTTTTCAAATAGGGTGCAGGGTGGTGTTTCAGGACCATTTGGGCACACCCTAAATTAGACTTCAAAATGATTCAGAGTGAGCACCAAAGCCCCATTGAAGCAAGTCTAGCCCCAGAGGGGTGTCTCCAGCACAGAAGTTCTCCCACTGCAGACACAGCTGATTCTCACAGCCAATTGGCCTGGAGGTCAATTCCTCACAGTGATAACTACAACAATCAAGGCTTAACTACAACAAGACTGTGCACAGAGACCAGAAGGGGGTGCACCAAGAGTGTCTACCTCAGGTAATTGGGACACTTAGCACAGAAAGGAACTCTATCGACACAGCGAAGCATAAAAAATGCCGAGACAAAGAAACAGGACACAAATGACAGAATGGGAGGAAAGCAAACTGCTGGATATAGAGTTCAAAACCACACTTTTAAGGTCTTTAAAGAACTGTCTAGAAGCCGCCGATAAACTTAATAAGGCCCTCGAAAAGACTGGTGAGACCGCCGATAAATGTAGTGAGAACTTCAAGAAGACTGGTGAGACCGCCGATAAATGTAGTGAGATCCTCAAGAAATCTAATGAGACCCTCGATGTTGTGGTAAAGGACCAACTAGAAATTAAGCATACTCTGACTGAAATAAAGAACATTATACAGACTCCCAACAACAGACCAGAGGATTGCAAGAATCAAGTCAAAGATTTGAAATACGAAGAAACAAAAAACACCCAACCGGAAAAGCAAAATGAAAAAAGAATCCAAAAATACGAAGATAGTGTAAGGAGCCTCTGGGACAGCTTCAAGCGTACCAACATCAGAATTATAGGGGTGCCAGAAGATGAGAGAGAGCAAGATATTGAAAACCTATTTGAAGAAATAATGACAGAAAACTTCCCCTACCTGGTGAAAGAAATAGACTTACAAGTCCAGGAAGCGCAGAGAACCCCAAACAAAAGGAATCTAAAGAGGACCACACCAAGACACATCATAATTAAAATGCCAAGAGCAAAAGACAAAGAGAGAATCCTAAAAGCAGCAAGAGAAAGAAAATCAGTTACCTACAAGGGAGTACCCATACGACTGTCAGCTGATTTCTCAACAGAAACTTTGCAGGCCAGAAGGGAGTGGCAAGAAATATTCAAAGTGATGAATACCAAGAACCTACAACCAAGACTACTTTATCCAGCAAAACTATCATTCAGAAGTGAAGGCCAGATAAAGAGCTTCACTGATAAGAAAAAGCTAAAGGAGTTCATCACCACCAAACCAGTATTATATGAAATGCTGAAAGGTATCCTTTAAGAAGAGGAAGAAGAAGAAAAAAGATACAAATTATGAAAACAAATACACATCTATTAACAAGTGAATCTAAAAATCAAGGGAATAAATAATCTGTTGAACAGTATGAACTGGCGATTGTAATAGAATCAGGGACATAGAAAGGGAATGGACTATTCTTGGGGGGCGGCGGGGGAAGGGGTGTGGGGTGAGGGAAGAGATTGGACAATAATCGTGCACCTATGGATGAGGACAGTGGGTGGGGAGTGAGGGCGGAGGGTGGGGTGGGAACTGGGTGGAGGGGAGTTATGGTGGGAAAAAAGAGTAACTAATGTAATAATCTGAACAATAAAGACTTAATTTAAAAAAAATGATTCAGAAAACAGTAGCTGCAGGCTCTGGAGAATTATTTATTGGATTCTGCAATTCACAACATATCCTGAGCACCTTTATGTACCTGGAATTCTGTGAACAAAAGGCTTTGCCGAGTTATCCTACCTTAGCTGTACGTGTGAATTTGGGCCATGTCCTAGGGTTTACAATCTAGTGTTTTCTGCTGAAAAGTAGCAAATCACAGGACTCCTAGGGAGAAGACCCCTTCCCTGCCCTCAGCAAACCCTTAGCATGATCTTTAAATTGATAGACAGTCTTCCAATCCTGGGGAATGTCACTATTGTCCTCATACATCTGAAGATACAGTGGCTAAAATTTGCTTAAGCTTCAACATTCTTTTTATATACATATATTTTTATAGATTTCAGAGAGGGAGAGAGAGAGAGAAATATCAATGGTGAGAATCATTGATCAGCTGCCTCCTGCACGTCCCCCTACTGGGGATTGAGCTCGCAACCCGGGCATGTGCCCTTGACTGGAATCCAACTGGGGACCCTTAAGTCCACAGGCCAGCGCTCTATCCACTGACCCAAACCAGCCAGGGCAAGCTTCAACATTCTAATATTTTATGTCATTCCTCTTTCCTACTGTGTGTTTTTCTCCTCATGTGTTTGAATCTAGGTTGGTGGTTGATTTATGCTGGGAAGAGTGAGTTGGGCTTTATTAATCCTTCACTAGTTGGGACCAAATTTGCCAAGACTTCTCCTGAGAGAAAGGTTTAGGGGGAAAAAAAATTATCTCCTCTCTGGACTTCTAAGACTTTGCTTTGGGAGAAAAAAATTTCTTTTAGCTGTAAACCTCCTTCTATGCAGACTTTCTGGCTGGTGCACACACTCACAAATGTAATCTTAATATACAGAGCCTCAAAAGCCAAGTTCTTTCATCCATTCAACAAAAGTTAATTGAGGTCTTTCTATACACCTGCAGATAAGAGTGAATAAGACAGAACAAAGGCCAGGATGGGGAGAGTTGTGGCTGGAGTGGGCAGAACAGGGTCAGGTGGGGCTGTGTAGGCAGACTCTCCAAATCTCGCCCCCCCCCCCCCATTGACTTCCTCCCAGTGCTTTTAGGCAAAGGCAGGTGTAATAGGACACGGAGGAAGCCCCACCCCCATTTTTTTTTAGGACAACATTGATCTCTCCCTCCAAATAAAGTTCCCCAAGCTAACTCATTGATTTGGTGAAGATAAAGGAGTACAGGGCACAGGAATATGAGAGATGTACAAGAGGCATTTTGATGTATAAAGCCGCTTCCTTGGTTCAATTCCAATTTAATCCCATTTAAACCAAAAATGCAAAAGTAGTGATCCACACTTGAGGCCACTATGTATCACCTGGATTGTCCCCTTTCTGCTCTCCTCTGCTCATTCCACACCTCCAACAAATACATTTCTCTCTGACTAGATCTTATCTCTAATTGTGGTGTCAGGAGTACATGTAGAAATTGGTGTTCCTTGCTGAGATCAAAGCCCTAAAGACATGACAATCCTTCCCTCTCTTCTTCCACGTGACAGTGGGATATCACCAGGAGAGAAGCAGAAACCAACTTTAAGAGAGAGGAGATGTCCCCCATCTGGGTGGCAGAAATATAAGAGTGACTGCGTAACACCCTGCCATCTCCCACACCAAGTCTGCACTTGGCCGGTGTTAGCAAGCCTCCTCCCTGGAGTTTATCTCCAGAGTACGGTCACAGGATTCCTCACACACCCTTGGGCAGCTTAGGGTTCCACGTATACGGTGGAAGAGGCAAATATTTAGCAATAATGTTTCATTAGTAATTTCAAGTCAGCTGTCAAGTGACCTAGACAGCAATTCTTGAAGGATAATGCAGAACACAGTAAACACTTTATAAAGGTAGCCTCATCCTGATAAAGTCAATGTGATTAACACATTGCTGCATTTATGGCAGATTTGATTTCTCCTGTTCATCCATTCCAAGGTGGGCAAAAGATTTTCTCCACGGTTGGCTTGGTATTTGACCTTAACCTCTAGCTATCGAAAACAGTAGCAACTATGTATTGACTGCTAAGCATGAGTCACAGCCTGGGCCAACCACTTTATCTCCTCTAATCATCTGATCCGATCCTCACAGCACCCCTAGGTGGTCAGTTCTATCTCCATCTCTATTTTAGGGATGAGAAAAATGAGGCAAGGAGAAGATATGAAACTTGTATAATTTATAACTCTAATAAGTGATGAGTGTGGGAATCAAACTCAGATATTTTGATGCCAGACCCATCTGCTCATCTCCCTTAAACTATTTCGCATCACCTACCTTTGCTGGCACCAGAGGGGATCTGTCATGGTTTCTTCCAGTCCCCTGAGCAGGGCAGTAGACAGCAAATGGAAAATCACAGTAGAGTAGAGGTAATCTGGAGGCTGTGAGAAGAAGGTGGAGGGGGTAGGGTGGGAGAGGGACGACTTTTGTGCTCCTCCTATTGCAGGAATAAAGTTGCCATGCAGAGCTCTCTACATTCATTCAGGGATGCTTCTCCATTCAGGATGTATTCCTGCCCAATTTTTTACTTTTGGTTTGTGAGAATTGTGCTAAATATGAAAAGTATGGCTTTAAAAAAATAATAAGGTTTGGTTTAATGCAGCTTAATGAATTTTGTGAAAAATTAGTGTGTTCTGGCCAGGTAGCTCATTTGGTTAGACTCTAACCATTAGAGCATCCTCCTGGAATGCCAAGTTTGTGGGTGCCATCCCCAGACAGGGCACATACAAGAATCAACCAATGAATGTATAAATAAGTGGAACAATGAATTGATGTTTCTCTCTCTCCCTTCCCCTCTTTCTCTAAAATCAATCAATAAAAATTTTTATTTATGTTTTTAAAATACATTTTTACTAATTTTTAGAGAGAGAGGAAGGAGAAGAATAGAGATATAGAAACGTTGATGAGAGAGGAATGTCATCAATTGGCTGACTCCGGCATAGTCCCTACGGGGGATCAAGCCTGCAACCCAGGCTTGTGCCCTGACTGGGGAGTGAACCTGAGACCCTCTTGGTTCCTGGGTCAAGGCTCAGCGGTTAAGCCACACTGGCCAGGCAATAAAAAATTGTTTTAAAAAAGAGAACCTCTTGCCACAACCAGTTTGGCTCAGTGGATAGAGCATCGGCCTATGGACCAAAGGGTCCCGGGTACAATTCAGTCAAGGGCACTTACCTTGGTTGCAGGCTCCTCCCTAGCCTGGGCCCTGGTCTGGGCTCTAGAAGGAGGCAACCAATCGATGTGTTCTCTCACATTGATGTTTCTCTCTGTCTTTCCCTCTCTCTTCCACTCTCCCTAAAAGTCAATGGGAAAATATCCTTGGGTGAGGATTAACCAAAAATAAATAAATCCTCTTGTTTAGAAAAAGAAAAGGAAGTGTGTGTGTGGTGTGTGTGGTGTGTGTGTGTGTGTGTGTGTGTGTGTGTGTGTGTGTGTGTGTGTGTGTGTGTGTATGTGTGGTATATGCCACCATTATTTAGGAAAGATAAAAATATTTGCCTCACTCTTTTACTTCATGTTCTGCACTCCAAAGGATGAACACTGAGTGACTTCCCAGTTGTTGAGCTTTACCAGTATTCTGTCCTCTTAGATCTCTCTTGGTTGTTGCTTTAATCAGCATACCAGGCATATGCCACACCCATGCTCCACAGGTCTTGAGCTTTGGAAGCTGTTGCAAAATTAACCCTGAAACTGCTAGACCATTTGTAACTACTCTTAAGATAACATTGGAAAAGAGCAACCTATTAAAATCTTCCTCCCAGGAGGTGCTCCATCTGTATGTCCCAGAACCCAAAGAGACCAACCTATGTATGGGGAGTTGGGAGGTCCTGGTCCAAGTGGACTTGGATGTGGCCTCATGGAGAAGGTTCTTCTACCTTTGGCTCCATCTGGGGCATCTGAGGATTTGAGACAAGGGAAGGTGGTTCACAGTTTATGAGGGTCTCCACAGGCCAGGCGCTGGGCTAGGAGCTTTTTTAAAAAAACTATATTTTTATTGATTTCATAGAGAAAGGGAGAGATAGAAACATCAATGATGAGAGAGAATCATTGATTGGCTGACTGCTGCACGCCCCCCTACTGGGGATTGAGCCCACAACCCAGGCATGTGCCCTTGACCAGAATCAAACCTGGGACCCTTCAGTCCGCAGGCCAACGCTCTATCCACTGAGCCAAACTGGCTAGGGCTGGGCTAGGAGCTTTTACAAATAGTTTACAATCTAATTATTACAATTTATAGCTAATAGTTAACATTATCAAGCACACTTTTTTAAGTGCTTCACAGGTATTAGGTCATTCAAGAGTCACAACATCTAGATAAAGCAGATTTTTTTATTATACCACCTTAAAACACCAGGAAACGGAGTCATTAGGGGTTAACAAACTTTCGCAAGGCCATGCAGCTGGCATATGTCAAAATCAGGTTTTAAACCTAGCCCCAGAAACGTGGTTCTTCACCTCTCTACCAAGCTCTCTCTCAGGAGGAGGGAAATGAAGCTCAGAGGGGTGACCTGACTCAAGGTCACATGAATAGAATGGCAGAGCCAGGGCTCAGAGCCCAGGTTTGTCTGGCATCAAAATACATGCTTCCTACTTCACCTCACTTAATCTTGTGATCGCTGAAATATTTTATCCTACCCTTCAGGAACAAACTCAGATAAACTTGCTTTTCTGTTTCTGCCTTCTCTCTCTTTCCATTTCTCGCTCGACTCTTCCCTCTCCCCTTTTCTCTCCCTCTCCTGTCTTCTTTTCTTTCCTTCTTTCCTCCTCCTTCGCTCATGCCTCAAGTCTGTCAGAAACCCTCAGAAAGGGCAATGAGAGTGCAAGAGGTTCCTGAGCGCTGGCCTCATTCATTTAAGCATGAGGTACATAGCTTAAGAGTCATTGCCAATCTAACAAGAAGCCTGTTAATAATTGAAAAATTAAATGCTTATCTCAAGGAATGTCTACATGATAAATTGGTGCAACTTTTTCAAAGGGGCATTTTGATTTTCATTATGGTCAGCCTATTGACCAATTAGATTGGATCATTAAGTGCTCACGAGATTAATTGTTTAATAATTTGATCAAGGGTTTGGCTGTTGACGTGGGTGTTCGGGTTAACCAAATTACAAGGCCTTATCCTTACACTGGATCCTAGCAAGCCGACATGCACAGAAGTGTAGGCCGTCAACCAAGTTCCCAGTTGTTAGCTTGGGACAACTTGAGTTTCTAAGAGATCCAAAATTCTTTCAGATAAAGGCGTTGACAGAAGTCATAGACCAGAATACTTACTCATGTCTACAACGCTTTTGGTACACTGCACAGTTCGTATATCTCCTATTCAAGCACGAGTACTGTCAGTACTGTCCACGGCTCTGATCTTGAGTCTCTTCTCTTATCTTTCTGTCTACTCATCGTCTTTCATAGCTTCAAGTCCCATCTCTTGCCGATGATGTCCAGATTTGTGTGTCTAGACTCTCAACCAATATTTCTAACATCTCCCCAAAGTTTCTACTTGGCTATCCCTCAGGCATCTTAAATTCAATTAGCACTATATCCCTAGATCTTTCTCTATACAATTCTGTGAGTGGTATTTCTCAGCCACACAAGCTAATAAAATTCTTGCTTCATCCTTGCGACTTCCCTCTCCTACACTCCATAATTGTAGATCTCCAAGTTCTGTTAGTGTATATACCCAGGAGATGTCTTCCAAATATCTTTATTTCTCTATCGCTCCCGCAACTGCCTTGGTCTACCATCTCTTACAGGATTATGGCCACAGCCTTATAACAAACCTCTGGGACAAATTACACATGTGCCTCCATGTTTATTTCTCCCTCTTAGTCACTCAGCTACTGAAGGTCAAGAACTGTCTTATTCATCTTTAAATACAGTTACTAGCAGAACTGAGCTGGTCTCACGGCTCTTTTGTCCACTATTCATGTTGCTGCAGAACTTCATTCTCTACCAATCAGCCATCCCTATATTTCCAATAGTTCCCTATCACTTACAGAACAAAGCTGTGTCACACATTAATGCTTCACAGTTTGGCCACAATTTAATTCTCTACCTCCTTATTTCCACCATTCTTCTTCATGCTCCAGCTGAAACCAGATGTTTTGGCTTCCTGAACACACCATGCTCTGGATGTCCCCATGCCTTTCCATGTGCTGCTGTTTCAGCCAAGAATGATGTCCCCACACACTGTCCTTAGCCTCGCCTGGAAAATGGTTGCTTATCTTTCAAACCCAGTCCAATGTCTCCTCCTCTGGCACACCGTCCCAAACACCGCCCAGGCAGCTCTTTCAAATACACCACCTTGATTTTTATCTTCATGTACGATACTGTTTTGCAAGGACTTATTTACTGCATCATTGTCTGTATTTGTTTCCTGTGGCTGCTGTAACAAATGACCACAGACTGGATGGTTTAAAACAATAGAAGCTGACTCTCTCACAGCTCTGGGGGCCAGAAGTCCAAAGTCAGCATCACTGGGCTCATATCAAAATGTCAGCAGGGCCACACCCCCTCCGGAAGTTCTAGGGAGAATCTGCTCCTCGCCTCGTCCAGCTTCTGGTGGCTGCCGGCATTTCTCGGCAACCAATATCTTCCTCCGTCGTCACATCACCTTATCTTCTCTGTGTTGTAAAGGCTACCTTTTATAAGAATACATATAATGGCTTCTGAGTTTTCAAAAGTCAAAACAAAGCTCCTAAGCACTCTCCCATGCCTTACCTGAAATTGTTTGTAAACAATTTGTGAATTGAAGAGCAAGAAACTACTACAGAAAAGATCCAGTCTTCAGCAGACACCCTGCCAAGACTCCACTCCCCGGAGGGGACCCAGCTCCATCCCAAGGAGAAAGCCTTCTCAAGTGAGATAGGGGAGTTGCTGACCCTTCCACCACAGAAATGTATTTGTGTCATTGGCACCAGCTTCCCCCATCGCTGTTACCATTATGGGAATCCTCTCCAAAGGAGACTGTAGCAAGTAAGGCATAGAGGACACTTACTCCTTTCTTAAAAAATTGAATTCATTGGGGTGCCGAAACCGGTTTGGCTCAGTGGATAGAGCGTCGGCCTGCGGACTGAAAGGTCCCAGGTTCGATTCTGGTCAAGGGCATGTACCTGGGTTGCGGGCACATCCCCAGTAGGAGATGTGCAGGAGGCAGCTGATCGATGTTTCTCTCTCATCGATGTTCCTAACTCTCTATCTCTCTCCCTTCCTCTCTGTAAAAAATCAATAAAATATATTTTAAAAAAAATTGAATTCATTGGGGTACAGGTTTCAAGTGCACAGTTCATTAAAACACCATCTGTGCTCTAGCCTGTTTGCTCAGTGGATAGAGCCTCGACCTTCGAACCGAAGGGTCTTGGGTTCGATACCTCGGTTGGGGTGCATGCAGGAGGCAACCAATGGATGTGTGTCTCTCACATCAATATTGCTCTCTGTCTTTCCCTCTCTCTTCCATTCCCTCTCTAAAAATCAATGGAAAAATATCCTCGGGTGAGAATTAAAAAAAAAAAAAGCAAAGCATCATCTGCACACGCATTGTGCCCCATTGCCCCAAGCAAAGTCTCTCTTCAGACCCATTCCCCTGCCCCTTTGCCTACCTCCACCTACCCTTTAACTTGCTAGTATACCTTAGTGGTGGCGGTCAAGCTAAGTGTGAAAATGCCTTTGGCATTTTTTAAAAAGTGCAATCTATAAAGCAGAGTTCTGTCAAGAATGAGTAAGTTAACAACCAGCGACAGACACTGTGCAGACATTGCAAAATAGATGGAATTACTACAGCAAAATGAGCTCAATGTATTTACCTGCTCACAACTCTAGGAGACATGTTTGCTAGTAAGCTGCTCATCACAAAACCACCAGACGCTGGCAACTTGCATTCCCTCTGAAAGACTTGTGTGTGTGTGCTCTGTGACATGCATAAAACTTATACTTTGCCGTGCGTGTTTCTGCAATTGATATCGTGTGAAACTGTTATGCCCAGATTTCAAGATCCCCAAAAGACCACCCCAGGGAGCCAGCCAGTCCGATGCAAAAGCAGAGGGTCCTTCATTTGAGCTAGCTCGACTCCCCCTCCTGGCCGACGCAGCGACAGGAAGCAGAGTGAGTCTGCCGTGGGAAAAACAGGGTTTTAATAGGGGGTGGAGTGAGGGGAGGGGCGCTGACTGTGGGCCCTGCCGATTGGCCAGGCGCAAGTCGGGTCTTGTTACACAGGATGTGGTCATCTTTATGGCGCGCACGTCCCTTGATTGTCATTGGTTAGTTTAAAGAAATCCCGGGCATGGCCAGCAGAGGTCTGGGCTTCCAGGAAGAAGGTACTTTCTTAAGCACATGGCGGCTGCCCCAACATGGAGGGTACGGGGCAAGATGGAGGGCATAGCCCTCGCCCTTTCAAAACCTGAAAGGGTGGTCTTTGAGTGTTCTCAGGGGCGAATGGTAATTTTTGGGTTGGGGAGCCAGCTTGGGATGTGAAGTTTCACGTGGGCCTTTGCTATTTAACTGTATAAACACCTGTATCTCTATGTCCCGGTCTGGAGCACAGGAGGAATCTGCCAAATACCATCAGTCTTACTTCATCTTCCCATACTGCACAAAGGTTCAAAATGTAAAGAGCTTTCTTGGATTGCAGTAGCTCGTTGGTTGTTCATACATTTACATAAAATGGTCTCCAAACTTTTTTAAAAAATGAAAACATATAATGACATTTATGACTCACCTGGATAATCCAAGTAATGTTCCCTTCTCAAGATCCTATTTGCAAAGACAGATATGGGATGTGTTTTATTCATATTTTTATTCCCAGTACTTAACACCAATAGGCATTCAACAAATGTTTAAAGGGTGGTTGGGTAACAAATTGAATTAAACACTCTCATCTTGCGATATTGTTTGTTTATTCATTCCACAAACATTTATTGATCATTATTATGTATCAGAAACTGCACTGTCATCATAGGATGTACAAGAACAAAACAAACACAGCTTTGCCCTCATGGAACTTGAATTCTAGTGAAATAATCAGGCATAACAAAGGGCACATATAAATAAACGTATAACTACAGTGTGATAAGGGTCAGCAAAGGAAAGAGCCAGGATCGATGAGAAAGAATAAACAGGTAGAGATCAGCAAAGGCCTCTGTGTGGGAGTGACATTGTACGCTGAGAGCTGAAGGATGAATTACAGGTAAGTGAAGGGTGGGTGGATTATTCCAGGGGGCAATAAATGCACAGTCCATAAGGCAATAAAGAGATTAGTGAGTTCATGAAATGAAAGGAGTCCAGAGAAGATGGAGTGTAATGGTCTAGTGGGATCTGGGAGGGGTACTGGCAGGACAAATAATGAGGCTTTGGCATCACATTGTTGATTTGAATTTTATCCTTGACACTATAGAAATTTAAGGATATCTTTGGTGGGCTGTTATCCAACCTACAACAGTACTATTACAAAAATAGAATGGCCGAACCGGTTTGGCTCAGTGGATAGAGCGTCGGCCTGCAGACTCAAGGGTCCCGGGTTCGATTCCGGTCAAGGGCATGTACCTTGGTTGCAGGCACGTCCCACTGGGGGACTTGCAGGAGGCAGCTGATCAATCTCTCTCATCGATGTTTCTGACTTTCCATCCCTCTCCCTTCTTCTCTGTAAAAAATCAATAAAAATATATTAAAAAAAAAAAAATAGAATGACCGCCCTTGCCCTGTGGCTCAGTTGGTTGGAGCATCGTTCCATACACCAAACGGTTTTGGGTTCAATTCATGGTCTGGGCACATATCAAGGCTGCAGGTTCAATCCCCAGTCAAGGCAGGCATGGGAGGCAACCGATCAGTGTTTCTCTCACATCGATGTTCCTCTCTCTCTCTCTCTCTCTCTCTCTCTCTCTCTCTCCTTCCCTCTCTCTCTCTAAAATTAATAAACATATCCTCAGTTGAGGATAAAAAATAGACTTACCCTCAGAAATCCATTAAAAGGGTCTCAGGGACCCCAGAGATTCTAGTGGGCTGCTCTATAAAGATCCAGAATAATAGTAACTTAAACAAAACAGGAATCTTTTTTTTCCCTATATAGAGTTAAACATCAGCAGTTCAAGGCTACCATGGCAGTTTCACAGTGTCAGACACCCAGAATCCTTTCTCTGTGTTCTGCCTTAATTTGTAGGATTCAAGTTGGGTTTGTCTTCAAAAGAGTTACCTTTACCTGTATAATTACATGTCCCAAGTCTATTCAAGGGGAAGAAGGAAAAGGTGGGAGGAGTGCATGCCTCGTCATTCTAAGAATAAGACTCGGAAATTGCATTCATGTCTTCTGCTCCTATCCTATTGACCAGCTCTGGTCATGTGGTCACACCCAGCTGCAAGGGTGCTTAAAAAGGTAGACTTTCGCTGGGCCATCATGGATTCAGCTAAAAATTCTTCTGGAATCAAGTAGTCTCACCTCAGTTCTCATTTAAAAAAAAAAAAATCTAATCTGATTATAGAGATCACTAAGGCCAGCAGAGCCAAGAAATTCTCAAAGGAATGAAGCCAGACCAAATCTTACCCAAAGCCTTTTTTTAAATATTAAAATCTATTTGATTTGGGATTTCAGTTACTTGCAGCCAAAAGCTACCTGGTTCAGTAATGATACAGTATTTCCCCAACCCCAAAGTGAGAATACTGGATTTTACAAGTTCATATGCATAAAGGGAAGGATTTAAAACTGGAGCCCTGACAAATAAATTAGGGGGAAATGGTCACTAGTTTTAATACAAGCTTCTTATTACTGAAAATTCAATCATCAAAAAAAATTTTAGAAGCCTTGAGCACTATGTATTAATGAGTCTGACTTTACCTGGACAAGCCATTAGGTATAATTCAACACAAAACTAAAAATGTCTTACCGGCACAGAGTCTTCATAGTATCAGGAACCTTAGCTCCTTCCATCTTGTTCTACTTTTCCTAGAGTGGTTGCCTGTATCCACATGATCCCAAATAACTTGCCGCCACATCTGAAGTCTCCTCAGCAGGAAAAAAATGAAAGAAAGATCATTTCATGGTCCTCTAAGGGAAATAACCAAGAAAAATAATCTATTACTAATCCCTTGGGTTTTACTAAAAAGAAGAAAAAAGAAAAGAAACAAGGGTAATTGTTTACATAATTTATATTGAATTTCAAAACAATCTTTTATTCCCAAAGCTATGAAATAAAACATTGAATTATCGTAGGGTTTGGGAAAAAGTTGAGGTGGACACACATTTTAGCAACCAATGTTGAATGTATAGACAAGAGAAAAATCCCAGCAAATTTCTTAGGAAATCACATAAAAATGTGAGATGCTAATTTCTGTTATAAGAACCAGGGATCTTACAATCAGTATCTTAAAGCTTCAAATAGATAGGGAAATGTCCAATTCACACTCTTGGATGTCAAATTTTCACAGAAAAAAACATCTAAGAACTTGAATGTGAGGAAATGATTTTTTCAAATTAACAGGAAAGAAGGGATAAGGACAAAAATGAACACTGGCAAGCAGGTGTTCAAGGGGGTCTCAGGCTACATTGCTGAGCCTGGTCTACTAATATCTTAATAGCATGCTTTGGAAGAGGAACTGTATAGTCAAATCTCTATTTACCACAACATTGCTTTGGTTGGTGAATGAAAAGACTAGCCAATGTGTGACACTGGGGATGTGAGAGCCGCCCACCTCGCCTGCAGAATCAGGCCTACTCTCCTCTTGCCCTCGCTGCCTCTTGCAAGAAACAGATATTTGCTGTTAGAAACAGGCAGTTTCCCTTTTACCCCTACACACACACACACACACACACACACACACACACACACACACCAGGGTTGAGAACCTTATGGATGGCAAGAAGATAAGAGGCTGCTGAAACTGAGAGCAAATATTAAAAATGACCCACAGGACTCCCCCCCCCCCCCCCTCCCGCCCTCCACTTCCACCCCCCACATCT
The DNA here is from genome assembly GCF_014108235.1 of Myotis myotis. Lineage (NCBI taxonomy): Eukaryota > Metazoa > Chordata > Mammalia > Chiroptera > Vespertilionidae > Myotis > Myotis myotis. The sequence continues at coordinate 11,955,893 of NW_023416315.1, forward strand.
ACAATGAGGATGAAGACCATCTTCAGCAATCAGACTGTTGACATTCCAGAAAATGTCAATCTCACTCTGGAGGGAAGCACAGTTACTGTGAAGTGCCCCAGAGGCACCCAGAGGAGGGACTTCAATCACATCAACATAGAACTCAGTTTCCTTGGAAAGAAAAAGAAGATGCTACGGATTGACAAATCGTGGGAAAATAGCAAGGAACTGGCTGCCATTCGCATCCTCTGTAGTCATGTACAGAACATGATCAAGGGTGTTACACTGGACTTCCGTACAGAATGAGGCCTGTGTATGCTCATTCCCTATCAGGAGAATTGTTCTCTTGTTGAAATCAGAAATAACTTGGGTGAAAAATACACCTGCAAGGGTTTGGATGAGGTGAGGCATTGCCTGTTCAGTATATCAAGCCCACAAAGATGAGTTAATGCTTGAAGGAAATGACATTGAACTTGGATTCAGCTGTTTTGATTCAGCAAGCCATGGCAGTTAAAAACGAGGATACCAGAAAATTTGGGGAGGGTATCTATGTTTCTAAAAAAGGAACAGTCAGCAGGCTGATAAATAAGCTCTAAGTTGTCCAGCTACAGAAACAGCAAGAGGCCAGATGATTCCTCAGATTATTTGTGATATTTTAAAGATGTAATATAAGCTGTGTGTTGGAAAAAAAAAAAAAGTTCCACAGGGGAGAAAGAAAAAATAAGCCCATGGATGGAACACTCTTTGGAGATTTATAGAGCTTTTTCAGAGCTCTATAAATGTGCAAGAAGTAGAAGATAACATGTAGGGTTGGTAAGCAATTTAATTAAATTTAAAATAATGAGTTTTTGAGCTAGCAATTAGGTTTTTAAAGTATGTAGAATTCACAATAGCCTGTCACTTAATCTTGGCTGCCTTTTCTTGCTGAGTTAGCTTGAATCAGATAGGTGTTGTAGTAAAATATCTTTTAATGTTTCTGGAAGCTTAGAGAATAGTCAATGACAATCCTGTTTCCTTTTGTTTGTTTTTTCTAATAGAGCAATGAGCACTAACTGCAAATACCTAAAAGTCAATTATTAATTCATTTTAGTGAATTTTGTCAAGAAAACTCCTCCTTTTTCAAGAAAGGGAGTCATTTTTCTTTCCCTTTCATACCCAACTGCCCATGACTTACGTGTTCTCCCCACTCTGTTCCTCACATTTTGATTATATGGTATTAAAGTTGGCAGTACTAACCTAGTCTCTTCATAATGAATTCAACAAAGATCCGATGATTACAAATAATAATACTAGTACAAGGAGTTCTTAAACTTACAATACATTGACTTACTCAAAAAGGTATAATAAATCAAAAGATTGTGAATCAAATCTGATTTTCTCATAGGAACAATGCTGCAATAACAGGGTTATACTTTTTCTTTCTAGAACTGACCACAGCATCGCATAAACAATTCTAAATTATACGCCTACATACTATACAATAATGCACTTTCTAATGTGTACATAAATCAATTGCCAATGCAGTCTAATGGTCAAAATATAAGAATTGCATTTATTTAAGAGGGCCTATGGAGAATTTTGGCGAGATGAGCAGTGAGGCACTGAGGGAACAGTTGAGCACTCCAAGAAATGATTGTGCCCGGGGCTCAGGAGACAGAGTGGTTCTTGGGAAATGATCTCTGTCAAGTGAGATAAGATAAGTTCACCATTCAGCTTCACACACCAGAATGGGGAGGGCCTGAGGGCTGGTCATGAGGAAAGAAATGAGAATCTGAGGTCTTAAGTGCCTAGTTGAACCAGATGGTACCTCCTTTTATCCAAGCTTTCGTTGGTTCTGGGAACCTTTTATGCAAGGCGTATCTGCTGTGCTCATTTAAACTACTATTTGCTTCTAGTTTCTCTGTTTTTGGCAATTGGAATAGCAGCGTCTGCCCATCCTAAGAGCACATACAGAAGAAAAGTGGAATTGTTGCCTTGTTCCCACCAAAACCTTTAAAAATCTTCAAAGGTCAGTGTTTTTAAACAGATACAAAATGGTAAAAAAGTTATTATCGTTTTTCTTCTTAACCAAATCTATTGACAAAACCAAAAATTTTATCTTAATTACTTATTGATTAGCCTTGTTTGTTGACAAGTAACATTGGAGTAATAAAAGGGGACTTCATTATTCTGTATATTTCCATAAAATATAATACTTTTTTTTTTTTACAATAAACATATGTAACTTTTGTGCCAAAAGAAGTAAAAATGGAATGTGAACAAGGTAGCCTGGATGTTGTTGCTGCTATTGTTTGCAGGGGTTCGGTCAAGATGGCTAAATAGGTAAACATGGTACTCAGAACCTCCCTCTATCACATCAAAATTACAATAAAATTACAGAATAACCACCATTCAGAACTGCCTGACAACTAGCTGAAGAGAAGTCCTATAATGAAGGATAAATAGAAGAAACCATATTGAGACTGATAGGAGTGGTCGAGACTCAGAACAAGCTGGTTCCACACTCACGTGTGGCAATTAAAAACCGGGAGATATATCTCTAACACAAAGGTGCCCCTGAGGAACAGTGGGTCCTGGCTGCACATCAAAACCCCTAGTCCAGGGTTCCAGTGCCAAGCAGAGAAGTCTCCAAAACTTCTGCCTTTAAAGACCAGCCAAGATAGTGGCTGAGTGAGACAGAGTGCTGCTAGAGTTTCAGGTGTTCCTCTCCAAAGGCCCACACGTAGACTTAGTCAGACTCTCTCCCTCTGAGCTACAGCGCTGGGGCAGCAGCTTGAAAGGCACCAGGGACAAAGGGGGCGGAACTTAATTGTCTGACATCAGGACAGGGCTGGAGGGGCAGCTTTCTCTCAGAGAGAAGTGCTGGCTGAGGCCACTCACTGTTCCTTTTCTGAGTCCTCACCCCGCAGAGCTAGCAGGTGGGCACCATATCTGAGTCTCCATCAACCTGTCTAACACTGTTTGCCTTGCCCTGCTAATTCCCTGAAACCCTGCCCCACCCAACTTACAGCTGTTTTCATAGCTTTTCCTTACAAATGACCTCTCTTGGCTCATGCTGTGGATTTTCATAAAAATCTCTCAAACAAGCAGCATTTGGCCTCTGTGTACCCCATACCTCTTGCTAAGTGGCCTAGGCCTTGCACTAATGGCAACCAGCCTTAGTTCACAGCTCGGCCTCGCCTGGGCACCTCCAAGCCCAGCACTAGTAGCAGCCACCTGCAGATCATGCTGTAGCTCATGCCAAGTGGCCCCAGGCAGGGCACAGGTGGTGGCTGACTTTGCACTTCCTGGGAGGCCCGAAAGCTAGTGTACTGGGTGGACAGCTTCAGACATCACCAATAAGCATGTGTAACTTTTGTGCCAAAAGTTACAGCCCAATTACCTCCATGAGTGACGTATTCAAGGGACCAACTCAGTGGGCACCAAAGTTTCACTGAAGCAAAGCCTGCTCTGTGGGGTCAGCCTCTGCATAGCAGCTCTTGTGCTATAGTTGCAGACAATTTTTGCAGCTGATGGGCCTGGAGACCAGTCCCTCTCAGTGACATGCCAACAACAATCAAGGATCAACTACAACAGGAGGGTGCACACGACCCACACAGGGGTTGCACCTGGAGTGCCCAATTTGGGTGACTCAGGAGGCTGTGCCACTGGGCCCTACAGGACACTTACTACTTAAGGGCACTCTACCAAATCTGGGAGACATCACAGCTCTAACTAATACATAGAAACAAACACAGGGAAGCAGCTGAAATAAGGAGACAAAAAAAGAATAGTTCCCAAGTAAAAGAATAGGAGAAATTGCCAGAAAAAAACGAAATGAAATGAAGGCAAGCAAACTACCAGATACAGAGCCCAAAACAATGTTTATAAGGATGCTCAAGGCACTTAGTGAGAACTTCAACAGCGTAAGGACGCAGAAACCATAAAAAGAATCAGTCAGTAATGAAAGATACACTAACCAAAATGAAGAATAAGTTACAGGGAATCACAGTAGAGTAGATGAAGCAGAGAATCAAATCCATAATTATAAATATAAGGAAGCAAAAAATACCCAATCAGAACAGAAAAAAAAAAATATCCAAAAATTTTAGGATAGTGTAAGGAGCCTCTGGGACAACTTCAAGTGTACCAATATTTGCCTCATGGGGGTGCTGGAAAGAGAAGAGAGTGAACAAGGAATTGAAAACCTACTTGAAAAATAATGCTGGAAATTTTACCTAACCTGGGGAAGGAAATAGACATACAAATCCAGGAAGCACAGGGTCCCAAGCAAGATGAACCGAAAGAGGCCCACACCAAGACACATCATAATTAAAATGCAAAAGATTAAAGATAAAAAGAGAATCACGAAAGTAGCAAGAGAAAAGCAGTTAGTTCCCCATAAGACTGTCAGCAGATTTCTCAGCAGACACTTTGCAGGCCAGAGGGAATTGACACGGAATATTAAAAGTGAAGAAAAGCAAGGACCTACAACCAAGATTACTACCCGGTAAGGCAATCATTTAGAATCAAAGCACGGATAAAGAGCTTCCCTGACAACAGCAACAACAACAAAAGCTAAAAGAGTTCATCATCACCAAGCAAGCATTACAAAAAATGTTAAAGGGTCTTCTTTAAGGAGAAAAAACATATCAAAAGAATGAAAAACAAAATGTTAAGAAATACATGTCTATCAATGATTACGTTAAATACAAATGGACTTAATGTGCCAATCAAAAGACATACAATAACTGAATGGATAATAAAACAAGACCTTTCTATATGCCATCTATAAGAGATTCACTTTAGATCAAAAGACACACACACAGGTGGAATGTAAAGGAATGAAAAATATATTTCATGAAAATGGAAACAAAGTGAAAAGCTCAGGTGGCAAACAAAATAGACTTTGAAACTAACTCTGCTTCTGGGTATTTATCTGAAGAAACCCAAGCCACCAAATCAAAAAGAAGTATACATCCCTATGTTTACTGCAGCATTATTTACAATAGCCGAGATGTGGGAGCAACCTAAGTGCTCATACATACGTGAATGGGTAAAGAGGACGTGATGCATTTATACAATGGAATATGATTCCACCATAAAAAATAATGAAATCTTGCCATCCGCAACAACATGGATGGACCTAGGGCATATTATGCTAAGTGAAATAAGTCAGACAGAGAAAGACAAATGCCAGACGATTTCACTTATACGGTATGTGGAATCTAAAAAACAAAATAAGCAAACAAGCAGAAAAGAAATAGACTATAGATACAGAGAATATTTTTATGGTTGCCAGATGGGAGAGGGATTAAGGAATGGGTGAAAAAGGTGAAGGGACTACAAGGAAGGAAGGACATATTGGTAGTTACAGAATAGTCATGGGAATGTAAAGTACAGCATAAGGAATATAGTCAATAATCTTATATAATAAAGAGCTAATATGCTAATTAGACCAAACAGCAGAACAACTGTCCAGACAACCTTCTGGACGAAGCCCCTTGCATGAATTTTGTGCATCGGGCCTCTAGTCTATAATAGTAAAAGCATAATATGCTAATTAGACCGGACATCCTTCTGGACGACCTTCCAGACAAAGCTGAGGCTGTGAGGGAAGCCTGGGTCCGGGTGCCAGAGGGAAGCTGGTGCCAGCACCTGGGGGAAGGAAGGCCCACTCTTGCAGAAATTTTGTGCATTAGGCCTCTAGTATTCTAGTGACTATGCATGGTGTCAGAGAGGTACTAGATTTATCAAGGCGATAACTTCGTAAGTTATATAAATGTCTAATCACAGGGTTGTACACCTAAAACTAATATAATATTGTATGTCAACTGTAATTTTAAAAGGGAAAATGTTTTTTAGAAACATTGCTGCAATGCAAATTCTTGTATGCATCTTTTAACATATTTGTGAACATGTATCTCTAAGATAAATTCTTAGAGAAGTAGAAGATTAGGCCAAATAGTAAAGATTGTTAAATTTTAATAAATGTCTTTTAAGTGTTGATAAACATTGCCAAATAAATGATGTATACTAGTAAACACCTGTATTCACAGAACACAAGGGACCCTCTCATTAGAACAAATATTTTCAAACTGTTTCATCTTGCAAGACTGACAGATGGATAATGTTACTGTCTTACAATTTTAAGTTGATGCATGAAATTTTAGACATTCTGAGTTTGAGGAGCCCCAGGGTAGCTTAAAGGGAGCATTCTTGTGGGTGGTTAAAAGTATACGGTCTGCATTTGAATGAAGGGGAGGAGTAGAGATGCTGATTTTGGAATTATGACCATAAAGAGAAGCAAGGTCTCTCAAAGAGTGAATGTAGAAGTAGAAAAGCAGAACAAAACTGAGTCCTTGGGACAGAAGTGATGGCAAGAAGAAGAACCTGCTATATGGAGACTGATAAAAGACCAAGAATCAAAAATAGTCAATTAAAATTATAGGCAGAAAAGAATGAGAGTTCCAGGAAGGAAGCAAAAAGTGTAACATGTTGCATTAAGAACTATAAAAATAGCCAACAGAGACCCTTTAGTTTGGCAGAGACATAAAAATGGATTAATTCAGTCTTATTATTATCCAGATGTTAGAACTCTTGTGGACAATATCTATGTTGGAAACCTTTACTGTTTACTAGAAAATTCTACCATGATAAGGCTGGTGCAAAACCCAGCCAGCTCTTTAAACTCCCTCAAAATGGATTTGACTCAGTTCCAAAATGTTAAGTAATGTTGGCAATAAAGTGAAAGGTAGTTTCAAATGACCGGTCTGGCCATCCCATCCCAATGTACAGCCACACCCATGATTTTCCTGGGAGTCCTAACTCTAAAATGAAGGCTAGCAATAGGAGGGAGGCCAGGAATGATGAGGACCAAAGATTATAATGTTAAATTTAAATATAAAATGCAATTCTTCATTATTGCTATAGGAAGGTTTTTTGTTTTTTATATCCTCACCAGATGATTATTTTTCCATTGAGCTTTTTATTTTAGAGAGAGCAGAGGGAAAGGAAGAGGGGGAGAGAGAGCGAGAGAAGCATCAATGTGAGAGAGACATATCAATTGGTTGCCTCATGCACTTGCCTCAGCTGGGTCTGGGGATCCAGCCTGCAACCAAGGTATGTGCCCTTGACTGGGAATCCAACTCACAACCCTTCTGTCCTTGGGTGACCCTCTAACCACTAAGAAAACTGGCCAGGGCTATAAGAAGTTTTATCATACAACTACATACAATAAAACAAAAAAAAACACACAACAACAATAAGCAATAAAAGAAATGTAATTTATGCTTGGAACAAGAGTCATGGGCCCCAGGTGACTGTTTTCAAGTTTGTACAAAGTGTACTTCCTGTAAATGTTTCAGCATTACCATCCACTCCCTTCCTCAACTACCCCTCACCCCCAGATACATCTGAGGATGACTTTGACTCCACTAGATCCCTCTAGTCCAAGAGTTTCTCTTAGATTATATTCTCTAGGATTGTTTCTTCTTTTTCCTTCTCTACTCTTTTCTAAGTCATCTCAAGTTTGATCAAAATAAAAGACATCAGAAAGTTTAATTTGCTTTTGATTGGTGATTACTGGTTGGTTTTACTCTTTTCTCTCCATTCTGAAATTTGAGTTTCCATCTGGTGTCTGGTCTCATCTTGACACTAAGAGGGGTTAATTGAAACTCATATTAAACTGGGAATTATCTTAGATGGACTGGAATCCTTTTGGGGTCAGCCTTTATGAAGTACAAAAGGGTAACTGCCTCATTTCCTAACTCCTTAAGGAAACAGAAAAAGATACTCTGTGTGGACAAGTTGAGCCTTTGAAAAGGGAGCCTGGGCTCCAATAGAAAACTCAGTGTGATTTTAAGTGTAGACATAACAGTAAATCTAGGGGAGGTGAAGTTTTGTTTTTCTCTCTATGGCAAGAAATTTGCCTCCTGGTGTAATTTCTGCCCATTTTGTCAATGAAGTCTGGGGATGCACCTGCACTATGCCAGGAAATTGGTTTTGATCTTTTCAACCACTTTAAAGGCCAACTCAGAAGAAGAAAAATCAAGTTAATTCTTTAAATGAGTCCTGTAATGGTTATACACAAATTGACATCACTGACAAATCAGGGTAGCCAAAATATTAACTGTTTACTCTGTATTTTTTCCTATTTCTTGATTTTTGAAAATCTGATGGAAACTATGGACCATATTTCCTGAAAATTTCACACTTTCACATCACACACACACACACACACACACACACATTTTTGCAGAGCTTTAACAGAGTCCCTGATTTCTAACCACAGATTCTTTGCACCCAGATAGGCACTTCTGTTACATTTAAATTAAATTTGACTCATGGAAATTTTATCCAGAGGCTCTTACTTGGAGCAAATATCTTGCCCAGTCTGGACAAGATCATTTAAACTTCCCTTTATGATATGCACATTTTTGTGATTTGTATAAGAAATACTGCTATTCCAAGGCTATAATGGAATTCTTTTTTCTTCTAAAAGTTGTAAATCTTTGCTTTTTACATTTAGGTCTCTAGGCAACTTGAAAAAAAAATTGTGTGTATGGTGTGAAGTTGGGATCTAAATTTTACTTGTTCCATGTGGCTAGCCAGTTGTCTCAGCACCATTTACTGAATTGTTAGTTCATCCTTTCTCTCCTGTAATGTAGCAGAAATGGAGCACTGTCATAATTACTAAAGCTTTGTAATAAGTCTGTATACCTGACAGAGTAAGTCTCCCCATTATTAGGTTTTTATTGCAATAGCATTTAATATATTAGATTAATCTGAGGGAATGTCTTTATGATATTGAGCCCTCACATCTATGAAGATGTACTAGTACGGCTGTATGTTTTCCTTTTCATCCTTTCAACATTTCATATAATACTGGTTTGGTGGTGATGAACTCCTTTAGCTTTTCCTTATCTGTGAAGCTCTTTATCTGACCTTCAATTCTGAATGATAGCTTTGCTGGATAAAGTAATCTTGGTTGTAGGTTCTTGGTATTCATCACTTTGAATATTTCTTGCCACTCCCTTCTGGCCTACAAAGTTTCTGTTGAGAAATCAGCTGACAGTCGTATGGGTATTCCCTTGTAGGTAACTGAGTTTCTTTCTCTTGCTGCTTTTAAGATTCTCTCTTTGTCTTTTGCTCTTGGCATTTTAATTATGATGTGTCTTGGTGTGGTCCTCTTTGGATTCCTTTTGTTTGGGGTTCTCTGCGCTTCCTGGATCTGTAAGTCTATTTCTTTCACCAGGTGGGGGAAGTTTTCTGTCATTATTTCTTCAAATAGGTTTTCAATATCTTGCTCACTCTCTTCTTCTGGCACCCCTATAATTCTGATGTTGGTACGCTTGAAGCTGTCCCAGAGGCTCCTTACACTGTCTTCGTATTTTTGGATTCTTTTTTCATTTTGCTTTTCTGGTTGGGTGTTATTTGCTTCTTCACATTTCAAATCTTTGCCTTGATTCTTGCGCTCCTCTGGTCTGCTGTTGGGAGTCTGTATAGTATTTCAGTCCGTGTATGCTTAATTTCTAGTTGGTTCTTTATCATAACATTGAGGGTCTCATTAGATTTCTTGACAATCTCACTACATTTATCGGCGGCTTCTAGACAGTTCTTAAGAGACCTTAAAAGTGTGGTTCTGAATAATAGATACAGAGGCAGAGCTGCCTCAAACAGATTGTCAAACTGCAGCAGGAAGGCCGGGGAGGGTTGCGGGGCAGGAGGTAGGGGGGTAAGAGATCAACTAAAGGACTTGTATGCATGCATAGAAGCATAACCAGTGGACATAAGACATTGGGGGATAGGGGAGGCTAGGGGACTGTCTAGGGCGGGGGGATAAAATGGACACATATGTAATACCCTTTGTAATACTTTAAGCAATAAAAAAAAAATAAATAAATAAAAAAAAAAAGAAAGAAAAAAAAAAAAAAAAAAAAAAAGAAAAAAAAAAAAAAAAAAAAAAAAAGTGTGGTTCTGAACTCAATATCCTCCATTGACAGTTTTGTCCTGTTTCTTTGTCTCCCCATTTTTTATGCTTTCTTGGTGCACCCCCTAGTGGTCTTTGTGCGCAGTCTTGTTGTAGTTCAGCCTTGATTGTTGTCGGCAATACCGGGGGTGATTTGACCTCCAGGCTAACTGGCTATGACCTTTTCATCCTTAATGATGTTTTGCAGTTTTCTCCATAAAGTTCTAGTATGTCTTTGGAAAAGATTTATTCCGACTTATCTTTGGAGGTTTTGTTGCTATTCCCAATGCTATCTTTCTTTCTATTACATTTTCCATTTGGTTATTGTTAGTATATAGGAACGCTTTTGATTTGTCTTTGTTCCTCTTGTAGTCTACTAACTTTGCAAAACTTTTTTATGTGTCCTAAAATAAATCACTTGTAATCTGATGAGTGATTCTGATATTCTATCTTATATACATTATTTTCCAGTTCTTTCAGCAACCAAGCCTAAAAAATACAATTTGATCAATGCACAGTAGTTCTGAATAAATGTTGTACATTTGTTAAAATAATTAAAAGCAATATTCTATGCTTTAAATGATGCCACAGCTAGCTAATTCAATTACACACTTGGTTTAAGCTGGAGCTAGATTTAATCATACAAGTTAGATTATTTTAGAACAAACTAGTTTCTTGTCTAAATTCTTTTGGAATTGTGTTCTATCGAATGTAATTCATTCATGTAACTGTCATTCGACCAGTTCTGTAATAGAGTCATTCTTGGTACTGGGTATACAGGATTGGATAAGACAAGCAAGGTCCCTGCTTATCCGGAGCTTTCATTCTAGCAAGGGAGCCAACCACTAAACAGGTAGTTAAAAAAATAATAGCTTATTTTGAAATTATGATGCTATGTTAGAAAAGTAGAGGGTGTTATGAGGGAATACCACAAGAGGAGCTCATTTAGATTTGGGGATCGGAGGAAGTGAGACTAAAACTAAGTAAGAGCCAGAAAGAGAGGGAAGGAGAAGAGCCTTTCAGCAGAGGACACACTGCCTGAACGGAGCTGGCAAAGTCAGAGGGCTCCAAAGCAGCACAGGGGCTGGAGCGGAGAAAACAATGGGGAGGAAGGGGCCAGCTGAGGTAGGAGAGGTGGGCAGGGGGATCTCATGCAAGACTTTGGAGGCCTTGTATTGTAAGGGTGAACACTGGCTCCATGAAGAGGACTAGCATGAAAAGATCATTCAGACTATGAGATGGTGAAGAGACTGGAAGGGTTAGAAGAGGAAGCAGGAAATTCGGCAAGAGGCTATTGTGAGAGATGGTAGTGGCTTAGGCTAGGGAGGCAAGATTGGAGATGAAAAACAGTGGCTTTGTAGTATGTTTTGGAGGTAGATTCAACAGGACTTGGTGATGATGGATTGGCTGGGGTGGGCAGAGTGTTCGTAAGTGGAAGTGCAAGGATGATTCCCAGGTCTCTGACATGCCAAGAGGCCGGCATTTTGTACCAGGATGACAACAACTAGAACTGACACATATTTGGGGCAAAAGATCAAAAGTTCAGATTTGGATGTGTCAAGATTGAGATGCCTCTGGAGCATCTACGCCATTCACTATGTGAGTCTAGTCTGGAGGGCTGGAGTTAGAGACTTGAAGGTCACTGGGAGCCAATGGACTCCTACCTACAGCATGAGGGTAGAAAGAGAGGAGAGAAGCAAGTCCAGGTTTGGATAGAGGAAGAATTGGTGGAGAAGCACAGGGTGAAAAATAAAGAGAAGTGTGGTAAAAAATTTTTAAAAAATATTTCCAAGAAGTGTTCTCAGCAGGTTAAATGCTAAGAGGGTAATAAGAGATGAGGATGCAGTATTCATTGGCTCAAGTAGCAAAAGGTTCACTGCTCTTAGAGGGGATAGTGGGAGGCTGAGGGGCAGAAATTAGAGTCCAAACAGAGGCTTGTTGCCTGGAGTTGGGAGAGCTTCCTAGCAAGGGCCTTTATCATACCAGGAGTTAGCCTGCACAGCATTCTCGTGCAGCTCGAGAGAGATCGTGGAGTCATCCGCCAAGAAGCAACATCTCTGAAATCCCTCCTACACTGGTAGGGAAAATGTCAGAAAGATAAGCTTTGCTGAGATTTTCTTTTTACTTCCACATGCACATCTGCTGTACAAATCTCTGCAAACCAATGAAACACACACGTGCGATGAGTGGTATAAAGCTCACAAGGAACTTGAGGAAGCTGTTATCATCCCTGCTGCCGATCATAGTCTCAAAGGTCAAGACCACACTCTTTCCATTGTTGTAAAAGTTAATGAAAGTTAGTTATTAAAGCTGACAGAAAGGTAATTCCCCACTGACTGACATATTCTATATATAGACATCCTTGTACATATGGATGCACTCAGAGGCTATAGATCTAAGTGAATGGACACTCGCCCTTAGAGTGGGGTTACTTTATCTCAGAAGTCGTCCACTGTTGTGGGAGTGCTTCACTGACTGTGTGTCAGGTAGGAACCAAATTTATGATCATTTTACTCAAACTGGTTGTCTGTTTCTTGAAAATGGTATATTTTCTGATCAAAACCTATTTAGAACAATAGGCTAAAAATGTACGTATGTAATTACTTCACTTAGCAAAGTGAAGTAAATATTTGAGTAGAATTTGATTTGACCAAGGAAATGAGTGAATGTGTTAAGGCTTTAATAGCTTTTTTTAAAAGATAGCAGAGGTTTTTGCCTTAAGTGTTCACATAATTTCTTTAATTCTGCACCCAAGTCTGACTTTATAGTAGATCATTTGTTCCGAGGCTTGGCAAATAGACCAAACTTTTAGGAAAGGTTCTTCCAGTAAATAGAATAATCTGTTAGAAGGTTTTGAGAAGAGCCTTTTGGTCCAGAAGTGAGGGATTTATCTGCCAGACACCCCAGAAAGTCCAAGAAGGAAAAGGGTAGGAGGAGAAAAGGGAATAGAAGCAAGTAGGATAGACAGTGAAAAAGAAAAGAAAGCGAAAAAATGTCATTGGAAAGTAGCAGAGTGCCATATGCCACGAGTAATATTACAGTTGACCCTTGAACAATACAGGTTTGAATTGTGAAGGTCCACTTTCTATGTGAATTTTTTCAATAAATACTGTAAATACATTTTCTTTTTCTTATTATTCTCATAATAACATTGTCCTTTCTCTAGCTTACTTTATTATAAGAATATAGTTTATAATACATACCCAAAATATGTGTTAATTGACTTTATGTTAATGGTAAGGCTCCTGGTGAACAGTAGTGTATTAGTAGTTAAGTTTGGGGGAACCAAAGTTATACACAGATTTCAGGCCGTTAACCCTCATGTTGTTCAAGGGTCAACTGTATATCGTGCAGAGGTATTTATCTCACAGATTACCAGTCCTAATAAGATGAAATTTATTTCATTCTTTCAAATGTCAGGAAAAGATCACACAACATACTTTAAATGTGAAAGTGAGAGAAAAAAACTTATTAAATCATTGGAATGTATCATTATTTTTCCCCCAAAGTAAATTTGTCATTCAGAGAAACAGTGTAGTGAATGTGGGCCACATAAAGATCATTTCTACTAAGAAATTAAGAAACAACTATTTGATTTCAGAAACAAGTAGTTTACAGTGGATTAATAAACGCCTTGCCTGCTCCATCTGGATAAATAAGTATATAAATAAATGAATAGATGTATCAATACCTACTAACTCCTAGTCGAGTAGGAAACAAAGCAATTAAAAAATGAGAATGTGTATTTTTAAATTACTACAATAACTAAGTAATAACTTAGTCCAGCTTCTCTCCGTAGTGGAAGTCTTTGGTTCTCTAAAGAAAAAAGAAGAGCCTCCTCCAGCCTCTGTTTCACTTTGTTAGGGACCGAAGGGGAGAATGAGCTCATGTACTTCAAGAAGACTGAGCTCCCAGCTACCCAGGCTCACATTTTGTTCATGGGATGTGACTAGTACGGGCGTGGGGGGCGGGCTCTTATGCTCAAGGGCAAGGGCACTGAGGTGCCTCACTGGAGTTCTGTTCTCTTGCCTTGTCACTCTTGGGATCAGATTAGGGCTAACACACACACACACACACACACATTGACATGGCAGAAAAGAATGTATATTTGAGAGAATCAGTCACAAGAACTAGCTCATTGTCCCAGTTCTGTCCCTTACTAACTGTGCAACTTGGGAAAGGTATTTGTCAATTCTGATCTCAATTTCTTCATCTGTAAATTGAGATAACAATGCCTACCTTCTCTGTCTATTGCACATGCCCTGACTGAGGCCAGGAATAGAACATGCAACCCAAGTAGTTGCCCTTGACAGAGAATCAAACCCTGGACCCTTAATTAGTGGGCCAATGCTTTAACCACTGAGAACACTGGCCAGGGAAGCAAACTTTCTAAAATAATAATAGAAAGTATAGTTTAATGCCCTAGCAGGTGGCTCAGTTGGTGGGAGTGTCACCCCATAAACCAAAATGTTGCGGGTTTGATTCTCAGTCAGGGCACATACCTAGTTTGATCAATTCCCAGTCGGGGGTGTGTACAGGAGGCAACCGGTTGATGTTTCTCTCTCACATCAATGTCTCTCTCTCTCTCTCTCTCTCTCTCTCTCTCTCTCTCTCTCTCTCTCTCTTCCCCCTTTCTCTTTCTCTAAAAAATCAATAAAAACATATCCTCAAGTGAAGATTTAAAAGGAAGTATAGTATAGTGAATATATAAACCAGTATCATCAGCATTATCAAGTTTTATGTGCTGCACATAATTGCATGTGCTATACTTCTATACAATGAGCATTAGGTTTGTTTATACCAGCATCACCACAAACATGTGAGTAAATGCATTGTGCTACAACATTAAGGCCATGACATCACTAGACAATAGGAATTTTTCAGGTCTATTATAACTTTACTAGAGGCCTGGTGCACAGATTCATGCACCAGTGGGGTCCCTTGGCCTGGCCGGCGGGGATCGGGCCGAAACCGGCTCTCTGACATCCCCCGAGGGGTCCTGGATTGAGAGAGGGCAGTTCTCAGTTCTCAGGTGATGCACCCTGGAATCAGGCTTCCTCCTCTCTAGTTCTGGGTGCATCACCTGAGAACTGCAGCTGCCAAGTCACCGCAACTTGGCAGCTTCTGCATTGAGTGTCTGCCCCCTGGTGGTCATTGCACATCATAGCTACTGGTCGAATGGTTGGATGGTCACTTAGGCTTTTATATATGTAGATGGGACCATTATTGTACATGCATTCCATCATTGACCTAAACATTGTTATGTGGTGTATGACAGTCCAAGATACACATAGAAAAAATAGTTAACTCTTCTTGAAGGATCCCACAAAGACTTCATAGCATCTTCTTATCTTATACAACTACTAGAGGCCTGGTGCACAAAATTCATGTACTCGGGGGAAGGGGCATCCCTCAGTCCGGCCTGTGCCCTCTTGCATTCCAGGAGCCCTTGGGAGATGTCTGACTGATGGCTTAGCGCTGCCATGGAGGCGGGAGAGACTCCCGCCACCACCGCTGCGCTTCCCAGCTGTGAGCCCGACTTCTGGGAGTGCACTGACCACCAGGGGGCAGCTCCTGCATTGAGCGTCTACCCCCTGGTGGTCAGTGCATGTCATAGCGATCAGTCATTCTACCATTCGGTCTATTTGCATATTAGCCTTTTATTATATAGGATATTAGGAAAGAGTTCCTGACAAACAATAGGCCAATAAATGCTTGTTGAAGGAACAAATCATCGTCAGGGACAGCTGAGTGTTTTTCAGGATGAACTGGAATTTCCCAGGTATTGGAGGAGAAGAACATAGATGAAGGAAGCAGTGTGTGCAAAGGCATGGAGATGTTAAAGGCATGGTGTGCTAGGAAACTGCTCTAATTGCAAAGGAGGAGGAGGAGTGGAAGCTCGTAAGATAGGCCAGAGCCAAAATATCAAAGGCTTTGTATGCCATAGATAGGTAAATACTTTATAATTAAAGTAAAATAAATGGGTGAGAATGGAAAAGTGCTAATTCTGGAAGAGCTCAGAATAAACAGGAAGTCACAGAAAAGGTTGCAACACTACCATAGTCCGACAGGTTCCAATTGACTTTTGTCATATAAGTACAGTTGTAAATTGGGTTTGCACTAAGTCAATATTCAACTCAAATCTGAGGCCTTTACCCATGAAATGAAAGCTAAGTAGTCTCTCCTTACATACTTCCTTTCAGTCTTGACAACAGCCCTACAGCGAAGGGAATGGCATCTCCTTTTACCATTAGATAAACTCAAGTTTGAAGTGCTTGCCCACAGCAACACAGTTAAGCAATGGCAAAGCCAGGTTGTGAAGCCAGGTCTCCTTGGCTGCCATAGTCTCACTCTTTTCTGCTGTACCTCCTAAGTAAATTAGGTATGGCTTAGTTTTTCAGCAGCATGGCCAATAATAATAATTGCCAATAAAAACAATTGTTGCCTGGCCAGTGTTGTTCAGTGGTTGAGCATTGACCTATGAACTAGGAGGTCACAGCTCGATTCCCGGCCAGGGCACATGACCAGGTTGTGGGATCAATCCCCTGTAGGGAGCGTGCAGGGGGCAGCTGATCAATGATTGTCTCTCATCATTGATGTTTCTATCTCTCTCTCCCTCTCCCTTCCTCTCTGAAATCAATTTTTAGAAATTGACAATAATAATAATGTTTAGTGTCTGAACTAAGATAAAGCTAAAACTAAGTTTCTAGAAGATGTTATAAGACCATTGCAAATTAAGTCACATAGACAGACTTCTTGAATAAGCGATGCAAGACACATGTCACATTCTTGCCCACTATGGACACTGAACTAGAGTTGTGTGAATTATCCATATGATTTTGGTTTTAAAAAAATCCAAACCTTTTCCTTTAGTTATCCTGCCTTGGGACTCTCTGGGGGAACTGCCTCTACTACACCCTCAGGATCCTCACCTCAGTCTCATCACCTTTAATCACCTTCCATGTCAGCTTCTCCCCTTTCTCCAGGGAAAGACTATGGTTTCAGAAACCACTTGGAAGGATTTGTGAGATGATGACTGTTCTCAAAGGATCACCACTAAAGGACAGGGGGAAATAGCATGTTTTTTATGTTCTAAATGACAATTTATTCTTCCCAAGAAAATAGCTACTCAGTTCAGGTTTACATCTATAACATAGCTTAATTAATTACTTCCCCTGCTGTGTTTCAAAAGTGACTGAGGCACACTGGAATCACAGGATTTAATTAAGAAAGTATTGCCTGCCCCAGCCCTGACCCCTTCTGACCGCTCTTCATCCACATCTACACTGATATCCTTTTCACCCACTTCACCCCTAGCCCAGTTACTCCTCATCACCCCCTGGCCCTCTACAGTTTTGCTTCCTCTGCTTCCATCCTGCTGGACATCAACCAGAATGTGGTGTTTATGCGCTCTTGATTTCTGGTTTCCCATCAGCTGCCGATTGGGGTTCCTCTCAAGGTGCTCACTGGAGCAATTATTCTGCTTATTTTCCTACCTTTCTTCCAAGTATAGCTAGCAAGACTGCATGGATGGACCTGGAGAGTATTAAGCTAAGCAAAATAAGCCAGTCAGAGAAAGATAAGTATCCCACGATCTCACTCATATGTGGAATCTAATTAACAAAATAAGCAGATGAACAAAACTAGAACCAGAGACAGAAGCATGAACAGTCTGTTCAAACTCAGAGGGAAGGCCGGGGAGGGTGAGGGGAAAGAGATCAACCAATGAATTTGTATGCATATATGCATAACCTATGGACACAGACAATAGGGTGATGAGGGAGGGCCTGGGGGGATGGGGGTGGGATGGACGCGGACTGGAAGAGATCAATGGGGTAAAAGGGGGGACTTGTATAATATTTTCAACAATAAAGATTAAAAAATAAAATAAAATGTGATGTCTGAAAAAAACAACAACATTGATGTATTTTCCATTCCCCACGGACCAACTTATGACATACGGCTGGCTTACTTCTGGTTTTCCACTGACTGGCACAGGGGAATTTTTCAGTCCTACTGAGGGGTAGGGTAACTGAGTGAGAGTGGTAACTGAGTGAGAGGGGTACCTGAGTGAGAGTGGTAACTGAGTGAGAGGGGTACCTGAGTGAGAGTGGCGGAGGTTACTTGTGTGACTGGGGATGGGTTGGGAAATACCTGCTTGCCTCCTGGTTTCAAATGACCACTAGTGAAAGGAAAATGCCAGCACTGCTCCTGAGCTTCTTGGCTCAAAGTTGTTGTCCAGCAGAAAGGGGGGAGGGGGGGCTCTGAAAGACTAGAACACTGAGCAGATCAATGCTGAGCAGTGGACAGGTAAGGGCCAAACGATGCTTCTCAGTGGAGGGGGGCAGCAGAGCGGAGATAGCTAGGAGCCAGGCAGTGTTCGCCTACTGGTTGGCCTGCAGGTTGGAGACGGGTGGAACTGGAGGTGGGTGGAACTGCACATGACCATCTTAATTGCTGGGAATATCAACTTATTCATAAACCAGAATAGTTAAATTGGGAAAATATGAACTTCATAAACTAATCCCAGGATTCGATTTCTGTGCAGAAAAAAAAAGACAAATGTGTAAGACTAAGCCCCAGGACCAAGATTTTATAAAATGAAGGCAAAAAAATTAAAAAGAACACAGATAGGAACAACATAGACTGATGAACAGGGACAGATCCAAAGACAGAGAAACAGCGGATCAGACTATCAATCCCCAGAGGGAAAGTAGGGGAGGGTTGGGGGTTAATGGGGGGATGAGGACAAATTTGTAATACCTTAACCAATAAAGAAAAAAGAAAAAAAGAACACAGCTAGGAAAGGAAATAATAGTGGAAATCTATACAGTGGGGCCTTGACTTAGGAGGGTCTCAACTAATGAGTTTTTTGAGATTCCAGCTGTCTCTCGGCCGATTTTTTTGCATTGAGTTGACAGAGTAATTTGAGTTAACAAGCTCCTTAATGAGCTCGGTCTCGGAACTCGTAAGTCAAGGCCCCACTGTACAAACAAAGCTTAGAATTCTACAATTATTAGAAGGAAAAGTCCCTGAGAACGAGTTTCAATCCTCCAAAAGCCACTAACACCGTAAGGAACCCAGAGAGAAATTTGAGGCACAAAGATAAAACAGAACATGAAAAGGTATACATTAATATGAAACTGGAATTGTGATTCTAGGAACCAAGAAACATTTTTTCAAGAATTTCTGGAGAAAAGGTAACTTGTTCAGGTTTGTTTGGTTTTTTTAAGTTAAGAAATTCATTTTTTTGACTGGCTTGTGTGGCTCAGTGGTCGAGTGTTGACTTAGAACCAGGAGGTCACCATTCGATTCCTGGTCAGGGCACATGCCTGGGTTGCAGGTTTGATCCCCAGGAGGGGGCATGCAGGAGGCAGCAGATCAATGATTCTCACTCATCATTAAGTTTCTATCTCTCTTTCTCTCTCCTTTCCTCTCTCTGAAATCAATACAAACATATTATTTAAAAAGGAAATTCACTTTTGAATTCCTAAGTAATGTAGGTCATTCTCAAGAATCCGTGAAAGGATGAAATGGAGAATGACACTAATTTGTGGCTCCCTGTAGGTCCTCTCAGCAGGGCCACCATTGGGTGGTTGATTCAGTAGCTCAGATTGTCGATTACATGTGGAATATGAGGCAGCAGCTTTGGGGAACAAGATTGGCAACAGGGGGAAAATCCACAAGACTGGAATGTGGCCATTAAGCTCTCTCTCTCTCTCTCTCTCTCTCTCTCTCTCTCTCTCTCTCTCTCTCTCTCTCTCTTCTGAAAAGATTTTGTAAGCTGCCCTGATTCCTGTCCTGAGCACTCACCTTTATTGAGCTGTTGGTGTGAGGAGGAGGCATTTTGCAGTCTGGCAGGATGCCAGCTGGAGGTATGATGGGGCCCACTGCAGAGCCCGCCTCAGTCATCCTCAGGGAAGGAAGCCTAATAGGAATGCAGTTGCTTCTGCCATCACTGTCATTGGCTAAAGCATTAGACCATGACTTAGAAGAGAGAAAACATGCAGCAGCAAAAGGAAGAAAAGAAGTACCTTCAGGGTCTTTCTTCAGGAAGAGAACTCATTTTCATAAACAACTTAGTGAAAATGAGTAAAGCAACAGAATAGTGGAAGCTTTTTTTTTTTTCTCCTGTTTATGGCAGCATCTAACAGAAATAAAATGCACAGTACCTGAGTTTTCGTCATCTTAAGGTTGTCTAGGTTGGATACCTCAGAAGATTAAAGCTGTTCTTGAAAGACACTCCGGACAACCTTGCAAGAGAGCTTAGGTGTCAAGAGTCATTAACATGGATTAGATCTTAATGCCCCGACCATATTGTTGGTAATTGGCAAATCGGGGCAAAAATCTGCGCTATGCACAGCAGTAGTAAGCCAACTCTATCTCATGGACAAGGTTTTCTGACAAACTGGGGGTGAAGAGATGGGAGAGGAGATAGAGATAAGAAGCAGGGAGAACAAGCAGCTTAGGGTGGGAGGAGGGTCAGAAAGAAGAGGTAAGGGAGTTTAACAGTCATAACAAAGCTCAAAGGGACTCAAGTTCTGGAAGTCAAGCCAGAGGGTGAGCAAGACATTCTATATTGTGGTCAGAGAAGGTCAGTAGAGAGGACTTTAAAAGAGGCTAGGGAATGGGGTGGGGGAGAGAAATGGGTGGTCAAAGAGAGGTCAGATGGGGCCAGAAGTTGAGGCTCGCATCTGATTCCTGGTTATAACTTGAGCTCTGCAAACATGCTGAAATCCCTGAGCTATGAGAAAGCACCGTGTAACAAGGTACAATCTAATTTGAGATAATTATCCTGGCCAGTGTGGCTCAGCGGTTCTATGAACCAGGAGGAGTTCATGGTTCCATTCCCAGTCAGGGTACATGCTCAGGTTGGGGGCTCCATTCCCAGCAGAGGGCGTGCAGGAAGCAGCCGATCAGTGATTCTCTCTCACCATTGATGTTTCTATCCCTTTCTCCCTCTCCCTTTCTCTCTGAAATCAATAAAAATATTTTTTAAAAATAATAATAATTTGAGATAATTAAATAAATCATTGTGATCATGTCAGGGAAGAAAACTCTGGGTAGTAATAGATAACCAAGATAAGAGGGGGGAAAATGTGAAGAGTTCATCAGAATGTTCTTTAATTATGTCCACATTAGACAGTAGAGAAGCAGAATGTAGAAGAAGAAAAAGCAAAGAAGTCTGAAAACAGAAGCCACATTTTGACACTACTAGCTGTATGGCCTGAGAAAAAGCACTTAGATTTTTGTGGGGAGGAGTATGCTATTATTCTTTCATTTGCAAGAAGAGAACAATAATAATAATAATTGTAAGTGCCTCAAAGAATTGTGAGGGCTAATTAGGTAATATGCATTAAAAGGTTTTGCAAAATTGATCTTTTAAATTAAATATCATCGATTGAGATAAGAACAAAAAAAATTAAACATCTTGTGCAGAAAATGCAAATAGTTAGAATAATTACTTTCATTTATTAAATGCCTATTGTGTGCTAGGAACCAGATGCTTTGAAAACATTCTCATTCAATATTCAAAAATCTCCCTGAAACTTGAGTTTTATTATCCCAATTACATAGCTAAGACCTGGAGAGGTTTGGTAAATTGCCCAAGATCTTTCCTAAAAAGATCTCATCACTGGTGAACTAAGTAACCAAGTAATACTTTGTGCCAGTTTACAACTATAAATTGTAAAACTATTTAACCCTCAGAAACAATAGAAAAATAACTTGAATGGGCAATATTCTTGAATTTCACACATTAAAAGCATTTTCTAAGGAATTATAAAAATTCTGAATGGTAAAATGGAGCAGCCTTGACTGGAGTTAGGGGCTATGAGTAGACTTTAAATCTAATCTGTCCCAGCAATCCAAAGCCGTAGCTTTGGCAACTCTTCTATGAAAAAAAAAAAAAATTCTTCTTCTTGAGGAGATCTTACTTTACAAGTATAAAATGTACTCACTGATTAGTAAACTGAGTCAATTCTATTGATTTTTGGTGGTCTTTTAAAAATAAGTAAACAAGAGATCTTGTTTACTTACCCAAAGAAGCCGTGTCCAACTCATTGGAATATCACTGTCGCAAAACACAATCCAGGTCCCTTAATCCTGCTTCTTTTGATCTCAAAAGGTGGTAACATTCAGTCCAGAGCTCACTCATCTGTAAATTGCATCACATTATCTCCAAGTTATTTAAGAAGCAAGCTCCGTTTGGTTTCTGGCATTTTAACCTGTTAAAGGCAAGGAGAGCGTTTGCCACACCGTTCCAAAGGTCTCCCACTAACCACAGCCTTCAGAGGAAGCAAAATGATCGAACACATTGGGAATCGGTACATTGAGAACAGGCCGGTGTATTCTGCAAATGCCTTTCAGGAAGAACATAAGAAGAAACACAGATATCATAAGACATTTCTGGATCATCTCAAAGTGTGCTGTAGGTAAGGTATTTTTAAAGACACTGGCACTAGAAATAAAGGAAACGCTTTCTCCTACATTTTCAAACTTTCATGCTCTCCTTCCTGGCTCTGGCCCAGAGCTTTCAGAGCCTTCTTATCTTTGGTTTCCAAACTCCGCTGCCAGAGCTGAAAAGGTCGACTCTGAAATGAACACCTCTCAGCTCTCAACACAGTCTCTCCATATCAGAGGACTAATAGACGGGGACAGAGGAACATTCTCAGTTGAAATGCAGGACAGTTCAAGCTGAGGATGACAAATAAGCTCTATTATGGCTAAAGAAAAGCAGCATTTTTCTTTTTCAAAATCCTTTGGTGGTGGCCCAGGGGCAGTTGATATGGGCAAGGAGGTGGCTGTTGGTGGGAAAGTTAGTGAAAGTGCTAGTTTCTTCTTGAATACACTATCGCCTTTACCACTTTTCCACCTACAAGGAGGTACTGAACTTAAAATTTGATTTTAACTGACCTGTGGCTTTCAATTTTTTCAGCTGTTCCACACAAAAGGCCAAGAGAATTGCCCTCTCTTTACTCCCCATAGCATCTTGGTTACCAGCCTACCGGGTAAAGGAATGGCTACTCAGTGACATTGTTTCTGGAATCAGCACAGGGCTGGTGTGTGTACTGCAAGGTAAAACTTTTTTTGATATGTAATTCATCTATCACAAAATTCATTCTTTTAATGTGTACAATTCAGTGTCTCTTGGTATATTCACAAGGTCATGCAACCACCATATCTAACTCCAGAATATTTTCACCCCCCAAATCTCTTGCTCATTAGCAGTCACTTCCCATTCCCCCCTCCCTTCATCCCTTTGCAACAACTTTCTGTCTCGATGGATTTGCCTATTCTGGGCGTTTCCTATAAATAGATTTTTCTGTACCTGGCTTCTTTCACTTCACATAATGTTCTCAAGATTCATCCATGTTTCAGCATGTACGGGCATTTCATTCCTTTTAATGGATGAATAATATTCTATTGTATGGAAAAACCACATTTTGTTTATGCATTCATGGGCTGATGGACATTTGGGTTGTTTTTGTTTCTACTTTGTGGCTATTAGGAATGATCTCTGTGTACAAGTTTTTGTAAAAACAATTCTCTTAGGCATATAACTGCTGTGTCATATGGTAGAACACTAGCAATATCTGAGGGTTCAAATTTCTTCATATCCTTGTGAACACTGGTTATTGTCTGCCTTTTTAATTTTAACTGTCCTAATGAGTATAAAATGGTATCTTAGCCCAGCCAGTGTAGCTCAGTGGTTGAGCATTGACCTATGAACCACGAGGTTACAGTTAAATTCCCAGTTAGGCACATGTCCAGGTTGTGGGCTCGGTCCCCAGTAGGGGGCGTGCAGGAGCCAGCCAATCAATGATTCTCTCTCATCATTGATGTTTCTCTCTTTCCCTTTCCCTTCCTCTTTGAAATCAATAAAAGTATATTTTTAAATTAAATGGTATCTCATTGTGGTTCTGATTTGTATTTCCTAAGTGGCTAATGGTGGAACATCTTTTCATGTGCTTATTGGAGACTTGTATATCTTTTGTGAGATATATATTTAAATCTTTTGCACATTTTAGAATTAGGTTGTCTTTTTATTGTTGAGTTACAAGGGTCATTTATATACTCTAGATACTAAGCCCTTATTCATGATATGATTTGCAGATAATTTCTCCCATTTTATTGGTTGTCATTTCATTTTCTTTGAAGCGCACATTTAAAATTTTTGATGAAGCCCATTTTATCTGTTTTTAATTTGATTGCTTATGCCGTCGATGTCGTTTCTAAGAAACCATTGCCTAATCCAAGATCACAAAGGTTTACAATTAGGTTTTTTTCCTGAGTTTTATAGTTTTAGCTCTTACATTTACATCTTTGCTACATTTGAGTTAGTAAAGTAACTTATATTTAGGGTCTAAATTTAAATATTTAAAGAATCTAATGAGAACTTCTGCGATTCCCCTTGCATGAAATATAAACCCTGATGTTTGTGTATTTACAGGTTTAGCATATGCTCTACTGGTCAACATCCCTCCAAGCTATGGGTTATATGCAGCCTTTTTCCCAATCATAACCTACTTTTTCTTGGGCACTTCTAGACACATAGCTGTGGGTAAGTGAATTTCTGGGCTAATTCATGCTCACGCTGCCTTTCCTTTATGAATTTCATTAGCCACACATTGTATCAATTTCAAATTGTGCCTAATTCAGAAGAAGAATCAGTTTCTTGTAAGAATTGGGACTAAAAGACAATTGTGCTTTAGGGAAACATTTATTCACCACAATTCACCCTCTGTTAATTAGGTCCATTTCCAGTTCTGAGTATCATGGTGGGAGCGACAGTTATGAGACTAAGCTCAATGGACAATTCAGATGCTATGGATTCTTATAATAGTTCAATGAGTAATAACTCGTCACAAGATAACTACAGGGTGATGGTGGCCGCCACAGTCACAGTTCTTTCTGGAATCATCCAGGTGAGTGCTTTCTCATATAATCTACCCTCCCAATCTGCTTGTCCTGATCTGTACACGTTTTTCTGATTTTCCTCCTTCTTGCCAGCCCTCCCACTTCCCATTTGATTTGTAGCCCTGTTTCCATAGCCTATAGGAAATAATTGTAAAAGGGCCACTCACCACAGAGGTGAGAGGCAGACCCACACTGCAAAGATGGGTGACCGTGGGTCTAGAGAGAAAGAACAGTGGGAACAGGAAGGGGTGAGTGAAATGCTGAACTCAATAAAATATAGTCACTAAACATAGCTATGTGCAAGCAATAGTGAAACTGGGAGCTTTGGAACTTTTTTCTTTCTGACTGTTCAGGGACTGTAATCTAGTTGGAAGGGGTTGTGGTTTCAGACTTTGAATTGTCCATTTCAAAGATTTGGGAAAAGCTGAAGAGGTTAATGGAGGGGCCTAAAGCCTCTCTCCCAAGTAAAAATGTCATGGACTCCTCACAATGTTGCCTAAGTTTGTGAATAGTGATACCATTGGTTAAAACCTTTTCTAAAAGAAAGAGTCAATGTATACAAACACATAAGTGGTGTGTCCTATTGACAAACAGCTTGGTCAGGTCTTTCTAAGACATTTCTGAACCCAGTGTCCACAGCTCTGGCTCCATTCCAAGGACATGAATGGAAAGGCAGGCCAGGTATCCAAGGGAAGGAAAAATCCATCCAGTCACCTGATTGCAAAATACTGGTTCTGTGGGGGCAATTTACCATTTTTGCCCTCAGTTAAAACCGAGCAATTCATATGTCCAATACACAGTTATGTAATTCCTACAAAAGTCAAGCAACTTGTTTGAGGGAATATGAATGGATGCTCATCTATGCATGCTACAGAAGCTAGAATGTGTAACTTAAAATTACATAAGAAAACTTGAGGCCCAGGGCACAAATTCGTGCACAGGTGGGGTCCGGCCAGCCTGGCCCCAAATGGGGGCGGATCAGGGCTGGGCCAATTGGAAACAGGAGATGGTGGGAGGTTGGCCAGCCAGCCTGCCCTGATCGGGCTGATCAGGGCCAAGCTGGCTGGGGAAGGGGCCATGGGCGATTGGCCAGCAGGCCCCACCCCTGATTGGGGTTGGGGGGCCAATTTGGGGAGGGGCTGGCCATGGGGAGGGGCTGTGGGCAATGGGACAACTGGCCCCACCCTTGAATGGGGTGCGGGGGCAATCAGGGGTGGGGCCGGCTGGGGGGGAAGGGCTGCGGGAGGTTGGCCAACCAGCCCCGCCCCTATTGGGGTGCGGGGTGCAATCAGGGGCGGGGCTGGCAGGGGGCTGCGGGCCTATGGTGGTGGGGCAGGCTGATTGGGGGCAGGGCTGGTTGGGGGGGTGGGAGGGGGTGTTTGGCTGGAGGCCAACTCTTGATTGGGTGGGAGAGTCTGATCAAGGAAGGGCTGGCAGAGGGGAGGGGCTTCGAGGTTGGTTGGCCAGCCCCACCCCCTGATCGGTGGTTCGCTGGCCACAGTGGGTGTCATAGCGACTGGTTGTTATGGCCGTTATGGCTGCTGGCTTTTTATATATATAGATTGATGAAGGCTGATGCTAGATAAGATTCTGCTATGTAAGGATTTATAGGTGAGTCTTCTAAAGATACTGCACCTTGCCATAGCTGGTTTGGCTCAGTGGATAGAACGTCAGCCTGCAGACGAAAGGGTCCTGGGTTCGATTCCAGTCAAGGACACGTGCCTGGGTTGTGGGCTCTATCCCCAGTGTGGGGCATGAAGGAGGCAGCTGATCAATGATTCTCTCTCGTCATTGATGTTTCTCTCTCTCTCCCTCTCCCTTCTTCTCTGGAATTTATATATATACACATAGTGGGGCCTTGACTTACGAGTGTCCCGACTAACGAGTTTTTTGAGATATCAGCTGTCTCTCAGCCGATTTTTTTCATTGAGTTGATAGAGTAATTTGAGTTAACGAGCTCCTTAACGAGCTCGGTCTTGGAACGAATTAAATTCGTAAGTCAAGGCGCCACTGTATATATATATATATATATATATATATATATATATATATATATATATATATATAAAGATACTGCACCTTTAAAAAGGGGGGCAGATAAGCCTGTTACTTTGGAGTGAGCTAGACCTGCATGTTACTGAACAGCATGTAACATTCCACCTTGGGGTGTGGGGTGGGGAAAGGGGAGGTGTTCCAGGAGGCAGGGACTCGTGCTACTTTAAGGCTTATAAGTACAGGCTGAACCTTTACATTTTGATCATCTCAGTCGCTGTTACTTCAGGTTGCTGAGGTGTGTACTCCTAATCTGCACTAACAGAGGCCTTTGCCCTTCTCCTTCCAGTTGCTCATGGGGGCTCTGCAGGTTGGATTCATGGTGATCTATCTGTCTGAATCCCTCATCAGTGGCTTCACCACAGCTGCTGCTGTTCATGTTCTGGTTTCCCAACTCAAATTTATGCTACAATTGAGTGTCCCGTCACACACTGATCCTTTCTCACTTTTCAAAGTAAGTATGACTTTTGCTTTAAAAATGTTTAAATACATGTAATTCACTATCGTGTTTCTGGGAGAGCTTCGCTTTAATGCCGTGGGTCTTGCCTACAACATCCAAGAAACAAATGGGTTGTGAAATGTATTCACATTAAGAAAAACTTAATCGGTTTGGCTCAGTGGATAGAGCGTCAGCCTGCGGACTGAAGGGTCCCAGGTTTGATTCCGGTCAAGAGCATGTACTGTGGTTGCGGGCACATCCCCAGTAGGGGTTGTGCAGGAGGCAGCTGATCAATGTTTCTCTCTCATTGATGTTTCTAACTCTCTATCCCTCTCCCTTCCTCTCTGTAAAAAATCAATAAAATATATTATATATATATATATATATATATATATATATATATAAAGTTAGTGACAAGGAGAACAACATTGAAAATCAACCACACCTACTGTGCAGCTAATGGGAACAACAGAAAAAAAGTGCCACTTCTCTTATATTTGGCTGCTAAGTATTATTACAAAGAAAATAATCTACATACATTATTAAAAGCTTTAATATTTTGACCCAAATTTTTAAAATTTTTCAAAATCTTATTTTGAAAGAAATGTGCTAATTGAGTGAGAATGCTTCCCCATTTCTAAAAAGCAGGTCTCATTCTTTTAGAGTTGAAGTTCTTCTTACTCTTTTATGCATCTCTGTTTATAAAGCAAAAGGAAATTGGCCAATATGTAAATAGGACAGTGGTTCTTCCTCCTACAGAGGATGTACTATAGAACAGTATTCTTTTTTGTTTTTTAATCTTTTCCCATCACCATGTATTCCCCTATACCAGCCGTGGGCAAACTAAGGCCCACGGGCCGCCCGGTGAAACGAATAAAACTATTAAAAAAAAAAGACCGTACCCTTTTATGTAATGATGTTTACTTTGAATTTATATTAGTTCACACAAACACTCCATCCATGCTTTTGTTCCGGCCCTCCGGTCCAGTTTAAGAACCCATTGTAGCCTCGAGTCAAAAAGTTTGCCCACCCCTGCCCTATACCCTCTTCAATCTCCACCCATGTCCCTTCCTCCCATAATCACTGCACTGTTGTTAGTGTCCATGAATGAGTTCTTCCTCTTTTTTTTTCTTTTTTTTCTCAATCCCTCCACCCACCTCCATCCTCCCCCACCTCCATTCACAGTTGTCTACCTGCTCTCTGTCTATGAGTCTGTTTCTATTTTGCTTGGTAGCTCAATTTGTTCGTTAGATTCCACATATAAGTGAAATCATGTGGTACTTGTTTTTGTCTGACTGGCTTTTTTCCCTTAGTATAATGTTATCCAGGTCCATTCAAAGGGTTGAAAAGGGTAAAATTTTCTTTCTTTTTACAGCCAAGTAGTATATCATTGTGTAAATGTACCATATCTGTTTTATCCATTCATCTACTGATGGACAATTGGGCTGCTTCCAAATCTTGGCTATCCTATATAATAAAGAGCTAATATGCTAATTAGACCAGAGGGCAGAACGACCTTCTGGAACGACCAGTGGGCGGGGGGTTGGGCCAGCAAGCCTGCGCCGCCAGGCCAGCCACAGTGGTCCCAGCACCCCCTCTTCCACAGAGGCGGCAGGAGAGGTGGTGGCATGGGCCTGGTCCTAGTGCCACACCTTCCGCAGAGGCAGCCTCAGGGGAGTGGGCCTAAGCCACAGTTGGACATCCCCCGAGGACTCCCGGGCTGCCAGAAGGATGTCTGACTGCCAGCTTAGGCCTGATCCCCTAGGGAGCGGGCCTAAGCTGGCAGGTGGACATCCTCCAAGTGGTCCCAGACTGCAAGAGGATGCAGGCCGGGCTGAGGGCCCCCTCGAGTGCACGAATTTGTGTGCACCAGGCCTCTAATTGTAAATAATGCTGCAATGAACATAGGGGTACATTTACCCTTTCAAATTAGTGTTTTGAGTTTCTTTGGATAAATTCCAGAAGAAGAATTACTGGTCATAAGGCAATTCCATTTTTTTGAAGTAGCTTCATACTATTTTCCACAGTGACTACACCAATCTGCATTCCCACCAACAGTGCACAAGGGTTCCCTTTTCTCCACAACCTCACCAATATTTGTTATTTGTCGATTTATTGATGCTAGCCATTCTATCTGACAGGTGTGAGGTGATAGCTAATTGGTTTTAATTTGCGTTTCTCTGATGATTAGTGATGCTGAGCATCATTTCATATGTCTATTGGCCATCTCTATGCCCTCTTTTGAGAAGTTTCTATTAAGGTCTTTGGCCCATTTTTTAATTGGATTGTTTGGTGGTGGTGTTGTTTGGGTGTTGAGTTGTATAAATTCTTAATACATTTTAGATATTAATTATCCTCTTATCTGATGTATTGGTGAATATTTCTCCTATTCAATATGTTTGTCTTTTCATTTTGTTGATGGTTTCCTTTGCTGTGCAAAAACTTTTTAGTTTGATGTAATCCCATTTATTTGTTCTTTTGTTTCCCTTGCCTGAGGAGATATATCACAAAAATACTGCTACAAGAAATGCTGAGATTTTACTTCTAGGGTTTTTATGGTTTCAAGTCTAACATTTAAGTCTTTAATCCATTTTGAGTTTATTCTTCTGTGCAATTTAAGAAAGTGGTCCAGTTTCATTTTTTTGCACATATCTGTCCAATTTTCCCCAAACCGTTTACTGAATAGACTATATTTAGCCCATTGTATGTTTTTGCCTCCTTTGTCAAATATAAAGACGTGGGTTTATTTCTGGGCTCTCTATTCTGTTCAATATAGAGAACAATAAAGATTCCATAAAAAGACTACTAGAACTGATCAATGAAAGCAGGATACAAAATAAATATCCAGAAATCAATTGCATTTTTATACACAAATAATGAACTGCCAGAAAGGAAAACTTAAAAAAAAAAATCCCATTCACAATTGCTTCAAAAAAAATGAAATACCTAGGAATAAACTTAACCAAGGATGTAAAAGACCTGTGCTGGGAAAATTCCAAGACACTGAAGAAAGAAATTGAAGAAGATACAAATAAGTGGAAGTATATACCATGTTCATGAATAGGAAGAATTTACCATCATTAAAATGTCCATACTACCCAAAACAATCTGCAAATTCAATGCAATTCCTATCAAGATACCAATTTTGTATTTCACAGAAGTAGAACAAATATTCCAAAAATTTATATGGAACCACAAAAGACCTCGAATAGCAACAGCAGTGTTGAGAAAGAAAAACAAGGTTGAAACAATCATGCTACCGGATATCAAACTATATACTACAGGGGCATACTAATCAAAACAGCATAGTACTGCCCTGGCTGGTGTGCTCAGTGGTTAGAGTGTCGGTCTGCACACTGAAGGGTCGCAGGTTAGATTCCCCGTCAAGGGCATGTACCTGATCTGGGTTACAGGTTTGATCCCTGGCCCCAGTCAGGGTGCATGTGGGAGGCAACCAAGCAATGTCTCTTTCACTCGCTATCAATCTATGTCAGTTCTTTTGCTTCAAATCTTATTTTTATGTATTTGGAAATAATTGAGTGTCATAATCAAATTATACATTAATATAGCACTTGGGTGTTTTTGTTTTTATAATTTTAGATACTAATTTCCATATTCACACAAATAGAGAAGACTAATATTGCAGACCTTGTGACCTCCTTGATTATCCTCTTCATTTTATTTGTGGTTAAAGAAATAAACCAGCGCTACAAAGCCAAACTTCCAGTGCCCATCCCAATTGAACTCATCATGGTAATTAATCATCTTAAGACTTTCTCTCATAACTCATGAGTCTCACAGTTGTATGTTGAAAGCCTTCACCATCTGTAGATCAGGAGGTTTTAGTGGGGCAGATGCCATCTCTGCAGTTTCTGGGCCTAATGTTTAGTACAGTTTTATCTTTATTCAGAATTAAGAATTCTCTCTTTTGATTTTGGGTTTATTCTGTCCATTTAAGTCAAGACAAGGCTGGTGCAGAAGGCAAGATCTCTAAGGAGTTGATAGATGCATTTGAATTAATGTCTCAACTCTGGTGGGACATTAGAATGGCCTCAGGACTTCTTCTTAAAAAGTAGCAAAGCCTGGGCTTGAGATTCGTATCTAAGAGGTCAAGGGATGGTTTTTGGCATTTTTTGTAAAGCAAGACTCTTAGGTATGTCTCACGTTTCTAACTTGGGCAATTTGCAACTTTGCAGACTGTGATCGCAACAGGGGTATCCTATGGCTTTGACTTCGAAAGAAGGTTTAATGTGACAGTGATTGGGAACATGCCAAGTGGGTAAGTGTGTCTTTTGGGATGACATCTCCAAGCACTCATTAGAGAGTAAGCAGAAGTTACTAAAGACAGCCAGCTGAAGGGCATTAATCCAGGCTAGAATCCTCTCTGGCATTTATGAGGGAGACTCACTTGCTCTCCTTCTAGGGAGGAGCCACAAAGGACATTTGGGTCTGCAGTTCCTAATATCAGGAAATGTCTCCTTGTGGAAGAACTCCCAAACCAGACAAACAGGGACTCAAACACAAGTAAAAATGAAGTAGTAAAAGCAGAAAAATAGGCACTTCAACCTGCTTCCCCTCATAAAAAAGAGAAAGGAAGAAAGAAAACCAAGTGAAACCAGATTTCCTTGTCCATAAATTACTACAAACAATATGTAGTGTTTTGCTTGTGTTACTGGAGCCAAGAGCCGACAGTTCAAAAGAGACACTGAAGGAATACCTGGCACAGTGCATGAGCAATCCAGTTAGGCACACCCTGTCCTTTCTCGTGATCAAATTCAAAACAAGGCCAGAGCAACTCTTGCCGCTGCTGAAGGATGGGGGTCCAATTCGTACGAGGAATTTGAAAATGTATCTGCTTGCATTTATTGGATTGAGAAGAAAGATCCAGATTTGTGCTCTCTTTCCTTTTGCTGCCCTCTGACCATAACAGCAATTTCTTCCAACAGGCTTACAATGATAGGCTGTATTCCTGTTTAAAAACAAAATAAAACAAAACAAAACAAAAACATGCTTAAGGTGTACTTGAGAATTCCAGGAATCAGCATTTATATGCATTGCTGATTTAAAAACAGCCAACTTCTTTTAAAAGTGTATATATATATATAATGATTTCTCTCCACTCTGCAGTTTTCAAGTAATTACATTTTAATAAATGAACGATCTTGTCAGAGGGTTTTAGAAATAAAAGATAAACTTAACATCACTGAGTTGCAATCTTAGAGACTTTACTTTGTGACTATATTTCAGATGCCAATGGACCTCTCTCCTCAGGGTGTGTGGGGTGGGGAAGGGAGGAATTCACATGCATTAATTGTTACATTCTACAGTGAGGCAGTGTAGCTTAGTAGGCAAGCTCAGGTGTTCTAGAGGCACGGTGCCTGGGGTTTAGTTCTGACTCACTTTGCGTGGCCTTGGGCTCAGGGAGCTAAATAAATAATAGAGCCAAGAAATGAACTTACGTCTTCGGACCACTCTGTCTACGGTGTTTATTAGAGGCTAGAACAAAAGATTAATAGCTGGCTTCTGGTTATTTTGATATACAATGCAAATTTTACTTGTATCACTGATTTTAGATTTATTTAATGAATAAATAATATTCCAAGGTAACTTTCTGATTCGTGATAGCTGCAGAATGTGAGATAATGGTACTTCTTCAAATTAGAGCTGAAAAATTTTTAACATATTCACAAATAATTAAGAAAGAGTTGAATGGAGCCTAACCCACCGCCAGTAAGTTTTAGATGTTTATAGGAGCTGGGCATTTGAGTATATTGCTGTTGAGTTTGAGATATTTGTACTGTTTAGAATACAGTTAGTAAATAGCATTTAACTGCTCTAAGTTCATGAGGCATAAGCACAAAAGTATCCTCTGTGAGATGAGCGTTTTCCTGACATGACATCAGTCTAGATGGAAACCCTCTGTCTGCTTCGGGGCCATAATTGGCTCTAGCAGTTCTGTGGAGCCCTGGACAGAGTCCAAGGCCCATCTGTTTGCTAAGGGTTTTCCATGAAAGGCTATGTTATCAATGGAAAGAAGACTTTCTTGCTGGCCTTGCCTCAGAATTGTGTTTCCTCAAAAGCCTCTATCCATGGGTAACTAGTGGAAGCATTGTAGGGGATGCTTTGCACCCTTTGCAACAATACAAGTGGGACCTAAGATGTTTTGCATGAAGCTTATGGGGATATAAATATACGTTATAATATGCTTATACCAGCAAGATCATCTCTGATGTACCACTGCTATTGGGCTGTGTGTACAATCTTGTATCAAATTCAAGCAGCACTGCTTTTCAACAATAATATAACAGATTCCAAAGTTTGCAAGGATACTAAATTCTTGCTAGTCATGCTCCAAAGTGAGGCAGCATTCATCCTAGATTGCATTTATTCATTGATTTGCCCCAAATTATGGACCACCTGATATATGCCATGAAGACTGGTCAGTTCTGGTCACAGAATAGTGAACCAGTCACAGTTTCTGCTCAGTATCTGGGGTGGGGAGGTATCAAGATTTATGGAAACACAGAGAATCTCTCCTAACCCTTGATGGTGAGGGAAGACGTGCTAGAACAAACATGTCAAACTCAAAGGCTAACATGAGCCAAATAAACAAGGTTTAAGTTGTTGTGGGCCACAGAAAAACAAAAGCTTCAATTTCCATAGAAATGTAAGATTTATTTCAATAGAGGCATGCTGAATAAAAAGGGCTGACATAAATGAGTAATCATTAATATAAAATAATAGAACATTTTAATAAAAATTAATTTTTTTCTTCAACATTAACTTACTAGACACTGAATAACTGCACAAATTAATAAGCATGCCGCAAATAAACCTATTTTTTGTTCTCCGAAGGCAAAATATTTCCTGTTGCGCACATCGAACAAGTCAATCCAAGACTAATGACATGGCAATCAGCTGCTAAAATATTCACTGCTAGTATCAGTGGAGAGAAATGGTGCACCTGCGTGTAAGGGAAATGAATGCAACACGATTATAGTAATCAGTCATTAGCAAATGTTGTAGTTCGTTATTAACACTTTAAGTGCCCAGTCAGTCACTGGTGACTGACACTATACTTTCCATCTGGAAGACAAAACAGGCTGGGCGCTTAGAGTAACTAGAGGCCTGGTGCACAAAATTCATGCACGGGTAGGGTCCCTAGGCCTGGCAATCAGGGCCGATCTGTGGGGCGACCAGCGGGGCAATCATGGGGCCCCTGCTGGCACCCACCTTGGCTGGCCTGGGGCCTGTGGGCTGGGGGCAGCTGCTGTGTTGAGCATCTCCCTCCTGGTGGTCAGTGCGCATCATAGGGACCGGTCGTTTCACCGGTCATTCTGCTGTTCGGTCGATTTGCATATTAGGCTTTTATTATATAGGATAATGTATAACAGTATATTGTAAAAATTAAGTTATGAAATTTTTATTAAAATGTTTCTTACATAACATTATATTGGCTGGGCCGCAAAAATATTCGTTGTGGGCCGCATGGGGCGATGGGCCAAGAGTTTAACATGCTTGTGCTAGAAGGATAGGGATGAGGGGAATGGTTCAGGCACAGGGAACAACAAATTAGAAGCTTCCAAGATGAGAGAATGGGTGGCGCCTTTAAGAAGCAAACAAACAAAAAACGCTGGGTATGGTTGGAGCATAAATTCTGGGAAAGTGTAGCAATTAAGCAGGAATGGAGGGAGGAGGAAGATGGGGGGCCTTGCTAAGGAATTTGGACTTTTTCGGAGCGCAAATGGATGCCACTGAAGGTGTCTAAGCAGGCTGGTGACCTTCAGACTTGTTTACTTTAAATTCAGATTTGAGCCACCTATCACGTATGACTTGGAGGTTATCAAAGGAACCATCGGAGACAGCTTCAGCATTGCAATCGTTGGCTTCGCAGTGGCCTTTTCGGTTGCCAGCGTTTATTCCCTCAAACACGATTATGCGATTGATGGCAATCAGGTAAGTGTACACCGATGCTGGGTCTAATTCAGCGTCTTTAAATAATGTTTCACGTACACAATACCCATGGCGCTGCTCCTAATGAAGATCCCTTCTTGTCCTCTTGTCAGGAGTTAATAGCCTTGGGAGTGAGTAACATATTCACTGGATCATTCAAAGGATTTGCCGCAAGTACCGCCCTCTCCAGATCTGCAATTCAAGAAAGTACTGGAGGCAAAACGCAGGTATTTCTGGACCTTTGCGTGGAAGGCCATCCTAGCTTAGTCCCCGGGGAATGCCAGACGGCGGGAAAAGTTGATTTTGTGGTGGGAATGTTTTCATCTACACAGGTTGCTGGGATTCTCTCTGCTCTCATCGTGCTGATTTTCATTGAAAACCTGGGATTTCTTCTGGCGCCACTACAAAAGGTACCAACCCTCCCTCTTTGGATGCTCTCTCTCTCCTGGGGGACCCTGGTTCCTAAACTCTCGAAACATAAACCAAACGGGAATATGAGGTAACTGCAAACTCTCGAGCACTCTTCTCAGCCAGTACTCTGCGGGCCGTAAGTATTTCTTTTTCCCCTGGTAGCATTTTGTGAATGCTAGGAATGCACATGCCCAAAACACCGTATCTACTCTACTCTTCCCATGTTCGTAGCCCGGAATATACTTGATGTTTAGACAGAAAGACACCCTGGCACAGCGGCTTCAATATGAATTGACTGAGGTGAAGATTTTCTTAAAGGTTAAGGTAATCGGGGCGTCGATCTAAGTCAGAGAATGGTGCTGCCAGACACACAACCTGTTCTCGGGCGTCCGCCCTGCAGCTCCCAGGGTTTGGCTGGACTCCAAGACCAAAGCTGCCAGATTGCAGGACGGGCGCAAACAGCCCAATACGCTGGGGAGGGCGCCTCGCGCTCCTCTGTCCAGCTCTCCTGAACTGGACATTTTGAGGCTTTCGCTGGAGCCTTTGTAAACGACTGCAGCGCCCAGATGGAAAACAGAACAGCGGACTCCGGAAAGCACGGGCTCTCTAGGAAGCCAGACAATGGTAAACAGGCAGTTCTTTATGGTGTGTATAGGATTGTGAGGGAGTGTATGGCACACTGGCTCTAGAGTCCTGTAGACCTGCTTCTAATCCTGGCTCTGCCACTTGTTGTCTGTGTGCTTCGGGGAAAATTACTTCTCTCAACCTCAAGTTCCCCCCAAAATATCCTCGGGTGAGGATTAACAAAAATACTAAATAAATAAATGCACACACAGCCCCTGCATAGAGAATTCTGCCCTATTGTGCTTCTTCCGGGTGCATTCTTGAGCTTTCCCTCACCCACATCAACTTGGAAAATTAAAGAAACAATTGCCACATAAAACCATAGATAGCTCTCCAGTGAATAAGCAATGTCCAAAGACATTGTCCAGGATTAATCAGAACTCCTGCTATCAAGGATTCACGTGGCGAGTTCTTAGACCATTGTGTCTATAATGTCCTTGTTTCACACGAGTAGCTGCTTTGCTTCTTTTTCTCACGGGAGGACAAAATAACCCACAATGATAGCTAATAATGAATGTTTCTTGGGTGCTTACTAAGTATCGACAGAATTTTATGCATTTTACGTGTATTTCGTCCTTTTTATCAATGACACTGTGGATACCAAATAAAACTCCTCCCTACAGCTCCTCAGTACTCTGCAGGCTTTGTTATTTAAGGGCACTATTGTGTATGTAATTCATTTCAAATGGTTTTCCCTTGGAATTCTGACCAGGTGGGAAATAATGCCTAATGAAAAGACAACTATGTCTCTTCTGCAGATGGCACTGTACATGCTTAATGCTAAAGTCCCCCAAACAATAAGCAGGAGGCTTATTACAGAGAGTCTTATGGAACCCTCCCCCAGCTACCATGGTGATGACAACTTTTGTCCCCTAAATATATCTTTATTGATTTCAGAGAGGAAGGGAGAAGGAGAGATAGAAACATCAATGATGAGAGAGAACCATTGATCGGCTGCCTCCTGCACGCCCCACACAGGGGATCAACCCACAACCCAGGCATGTGCCCTAACCGGGAATCAAACCATGACCTCCTGGTTGGTAGGTCGACGTCAGCATGCAAATTCCATAGCCCATTCGGAATGGAACAGCTTGAATTGGGGGTGAAGGCTAGGGGCACACACCTACCATTGTGTTAAAATGTAAATAAGAGTCCGACCAGCATGGCTCAGTGGTTGAGCGACGTCGACCTATGAACCAGGAAGTCATGGTTCAATTCCCGGTCAGGGCACATGCCCAGGTTGCAGGCTCCATCCCCAGTTGGGGGTGTGCAGGAGACAGCCGGTCAATGATTCTCTCTCATTGTAGATGTTTCTATATCTCTCTCCCTTCCTCTCTGAAATCAATAAAATACATGTAAAGAAAAAACCTAAGAAAGGGAGCAAGCTTGGCTAGTCGGCATTTTTCACCTTAACTGGCATCATTCCCTGTAAGACGAGTGATCTCACTTGAGCATTCGAAGGAAGGATCAGGAGCCTGAAGTGCTACTGTAGCAGAGCTGAGTTTTCTACCCAGATCCCTTAGCAAATGTACTCTTCAGTGGTACCTGCATCAGGACTGTTTAAAAGAGGCCGTGTTACTGGGTGGCTGGTCCTGGCTTTGGAAATAGTAATTCATTAGCTCATCCGCTCACTCACTGAATAATTATTAAGCCCCTCCTGGATATATTCACCATGGTTGGTTCTGGGGATACAGCTGGGAACACGAGAGATGTGGCACACGCTGTTCCAGGGAGTCTGCCTCAAAGACTTGTTCACCTCTGCAGCCTTCAGCTTCCTGTTTCAAAATGGCACGATTGCTGAGCATCGTCGACGTTTTGAATTCTTATTCCAGGACCTCAAGCTCCCCAAACTTGTTTTTAAACGAAGAGCAACTCCCTCTCCCACGTTCAATAAGTAGACACACAGTAGCCTCTCGCTGATGGAGAAGAATTTATATCCGTCATAGGTCTTAGGACCTGCCTTTCTCTGTCCCAAGGTATAGGCTGGTATGTGCTGTCAGGTCATCGAAGCCACTGTCACTGTGGTGCGGAAGGGCTGGTGTGTCTTGCATGGCACTGCACAAGGGTGTACGCTTTGCTTTGAGGCCCTTTAAAGGACTCACTTATCTACAGCCTTCACCTTTGCTTCAGTGTGGCTTATTTAGTTATCTGAAAGTACATCTGTCGTTTATGTCTCTCACAGTCTGTCCTGGCAGCTCTAGCACTTGGGAACTTAAAGGGAATGCTGATGCAGTTTACAGAAATACGAAGGCTGTGGCGAAAGGATAAGTATGATTGTGTAAGTAGAGGCAATGGCATTTGAGAGAAAAATCGGGTGGCACTTAATGCTGATGCAAAATGCCTACTTATATTGTAAACTCTGAGACATTTTGTTCCTATATATACCTGTTAAAATGACTTTAGTTTGTGTTATTTACTATCTTTAAACAGCCTACTCTAATGATCATTCTCTGGGATTTTCATTTAAAAGGATGAGCTTCTTGCAAGTAGGAAATGCTCCAGGAAACACTAGTAGATAACTTCCTTAGATCTGCCCTTAAAATCCCCGCAGTCCTCCCAAATGCCACAGAAACTCTCTGAAGTTCAGGGTATGCATTGCTTTTGTTCTTCATTACATCATATGTTAGTTCCCAGAGGATCTGTGAAAAACTTAAATTCTGAACAATCTTTTGGAAGTGCTCTATAAAAGCTCCCCTTGCTCTCAGCATGCCTTGTGAGAAGCAGAGCCCATAATTATATCAGGGTCAAAGTCTGTGGCATAAAAACGCTTAACATATCCTCTAGTACTTTACAAGCAGAAGGTAATAAACTACACCTGGTTTACTTTTTTTTTTTTTTTTTTGCTAATCTTCTCTGTATCATTCCAATTTTAGTATATGTGCTGACGAAGCAAGCACTACACTTGGTTTACTTTTGTTCCAGCTAGATAATTGTTGGGGATTTTCATAGCCCTTTGGCATACTGATTCTCTTTTTCTTTATTGATTTAAGAGAGGAAGGGAGAGATAGATAGATAGATAGATAGATAGATGATAGATAGATAGATAGAAACATCAATGATGAGAGAGAATAATTGATCCGCTGCCTCCTGCACACCCCACACTGGGGATCAAGCCCACCTGGGCATGTGCCCTGACCGGGAATCGAACCATGACCTCCTGGTTCATAGGTCGACGCTCAACCACTGAGCCACGCTGGCGGGGCCATGCTGAGATTCTTGTAGAGATCATCACTATGAATAAAACCAGCAGACCAAAAGTATAATATGCCCACTAATCTGCTCATTTTAAGGAACAGCAGCTGGTTCTGGAATTTTAGCTGTGACTGATAGACTCAATCATTTCCTTGACCAGGCCAGGGATGGGATTAGCAGTGGATACACTCTCTTGGGATTTTTAAAAATATCTGCTTGTGTTTTCTGTGGTTCAGAAGCTGAGCCAGTAGAAATGACCTCTGGAGGCAGGTCCCTTCTCCTGTATACTTCCAACTTCTGCTGTGTTCCCTGGAAGTTCATGCTTTCTCGTAGCAATGAACCTACCAGGTAACACACTGTACTTGAATCAGAGTCAATTGTAGTGTCTGGTGTACATGCCGCCTTCCTTTTGCAGCTCATTTGGATCATGACCTTCATCTTTGTCACTGTCCTGGGACTTGCGTTAGGCCTGGCAGCTAGCGTGGCATTTCAGCTCCTCACCATCGTGTTCAGGACCCAATTGTGAGTGATTGTCGCACTCTGTGTCCTCGCAGACTTTGGCCTGCCAGTGTCGGGAGAAAAAAACTTGTCGCTGATTAAGGGGAGACTGGTTTAATGAATAGGCATGCAAATCTATCAGGACTGGCCAGTCTGTTCTTCCTCAGGTGGCTCACCCCAAAGGGCAGTAGAATGGCCCAAATTAAAGCATTGGCCGAGGTCTCTCCAGCTGTTGGTCTGCTCCCTGCCTGCACTCAAATGCAAAGAAATCATAGAAATCTATATGCCTTAGACCAGTGGTTCTCACCCTTGGCTGCACATGAGAATCACCTGGGAATCTTTTTAAAATCCTGATTTCTGGGCCCCATCCTCCGGAAATTCTGTTTCTTTGTTATGGGGTGAGATCACAACATTAATAACAAAGAAACAGAATTTCTGGAGCATGAGGCCCAGAAATCAGGATTTTAAAAAGATTCCCAGGTGATTCTCATGTGCAGCCAAGGGTGACAACCACTGCCTTAGACTATTTAAATTGGGGAAATGTGTTCCTGAGAAGATGGTGAGATTCTCCATGTCTAGTGGAGAATTCTTCCTCTTATAGGCTGTTAGATTGCACTCCCACCTGAAAAGCATGGAGCTGACCTAAGAGAATTTCTGAAAGGCCCCGCTCATCCTAGAATGCCACAAACACAACAACACTTAGAATGATTGATGCTTAATGGTCATCCAGTCCAAACACCTTTTTTATTCCACTCAGCCTAAGTTGGATTACATTGTGACAGAGATATAACACTTCTTAGCAGCTAAGCAGTTCCATATCACAGTGTTATCACAGTTTAAGTTAATCCTTGACTGATGGAATGCATTTATATTGCAATGTTCCTGCACTCATTGATTCATTTATATTTTCATTCATTTCTTGGGGACTCAGCAAACATAGAAACAAACTGAGTGGTCATAGGCAAATCATCATACTTCCCCATGTCCACATCTGTACAACTGGGTAAACAGGTCTGTCTTTTTCACCAAATAACTGTGATATTCAGAATCAAAACAGCAAACACAAACAGAAGCTTTTTGTGAGCTGGAGTATGGTAGGTGGGAGGTACTGTCTTAGGAGCTATGGCAGAATAAGGAAAACCAGGTGTTGGCCCTCCATGGTCTCTAAGGGCATAGTGAGTCTTTTACATTTTTAAAATGAGCCTGCTTTGGGATGCTAGCAAAACATCACTGTTAGCCTTCTAGGCCTCCCAAATATGTATGCATGATTTATGTGGCGTTCATCTTCCCGACAGTCCGAAATGCAGCACACTGGCTAGTGTTGGACGGAGCAACATCTACAAGAATAAGAAAGATTACTCTGACGTAAGGAAGACTCATTTTTTACTTTGATTTGCTAAATTATATTAATATGAATCCACTGGGCACCATCTAATATTACTTCTCTGCCTTACAGATTTATGAACCAGAAGGAGTGAAAATTTTCAGATGTCCATCTCCTATTTACTTTGCAAACATTAGTTTCTTTAAGCAGAAACTTATTGATGCTGTAAGTTTAGGGGTTATTAATTTTTTTTGTAATTCCACCAAATATCTAGAAATGAAATGTTTGTTTTGTAACAAGAGGAGGTCATTGACTTCACCTACGTTGAGGCTGGGTTTTGTTAATGTTTTTGTATCCCATATTTTCCAATATGTTGGAAAATAAGATTTTTTGAACGACTTCCAATATACAGTCACCTTTTATTAAATTCTGATGCAGAGTAAAAAGATCACAATGAGATTTGGGGCTACTGATTTTTCATAGATATTGTCCTACAGATTTTCCTGAGGAATCAACTTCAGAAAGAGAAAAAGAGTGATATTTAATATTTGGCTGTATCATTGAAGAGATTCAGAATAGCAAACAAATATTTATAATATAAATGAAATTAATAAATATAACACAAATGAATATTTAATACGAAATAACAACTGAGTGCCCTGGGGGCCTGTAGAGAAGATGGCAAAGAAGCAGTCTTTAAGGTTAAGAAACAAACGCTCAGCATTTACTCTTGAACCTGCCTTTTGATCTACTCTGTACTTTGCATAGAGTTTCTGCCTTAGCCCTAATGATTATTATTAGACTAGAGGCCCTCGCAGCAGCAGCCCCAGAAGGACGTCCAGAAGGACATCTGGACTAATTAGCATATTATGCTTTTATTATTATAGATTGGTGTGCATCAAATATTTTTCTACCAAATTTTTTTACAATAATGGATCATATTGTGGATATGGCTTTATATACTGTCCTTTTCACTTAATCTAGTAGCTTTCCATCCAACTACATTTTTTGGCCAACTTTTTAAAAAAAATTACATAATTTGACTCTCCTTACCTATTACTCTGGAGCTATATGTTGCCACAATAAAAACACATTTGTTTTGAAAAGGGGAAAATGAAGGTTATCCTCTGGTTATTATAAAATAATAAAATTATAAGATAAATAAATGATAAAATCACATAATAATAGATATTATAAAATGTAATCATATGCATTTTAATAGAATAAAATTAAATAGAAGCAGAATACTAATTAGATGCCACCCATATTCATTAAATAGAAAATCCTATATAATAAAAGGGTAATATGCAAACTGACCCTAACAGCAGAACAATTGGGAATGACTGGTCACTATGACACACTGACCACCAGGGGGCAGATGCTCAATGCAGGAGCTGCTCCCTGGTGGTCAGTGAACTCCCACAGGGGGAGCTCTGCTCTGCCACAAACCAGGCTGATGGCTGCCAGTACAGCGATGGTGGTGGGAGCCTCTCCTGCCTCCTCAGCAGTGCTAAGGATGTCCAACTGCAGCTTAGTCCTGCTCACCTCTGGCAAGTGGACATCCCCCAAGGGCTGCCGGGCTGCCAGAGGGATGTCTGACTGCCAGCTTGGGCCTGATCCCCCAGGGAGCGGGCCTAAGCCAGCAGGTGGACATCTTCCGAGGGGTCCCAGACTGCAAGAGGGCATAGGCCGGGCTGAGGGACCCCCCTGAGTGCACAGATTTTTGTGCACCAGGCCTCTAGTAAATAAAATAAAATCCCTTAAGAGTTGTGTGGACCAAAAATACAAACAGATTCAAATTAGAGTTTAGACCCATTCATGGATCATTTATGGACGTATCCTGGATGGTACACAGGTTTTTAAACATTAACCATTGCATACAGGCTGAGCAGACCATCAGTCTGACACAATACTCTCACTGATGTTGTTTGAACCACTTACATTTTATTACCAATATATGTCTCAATTTCTTAACCTACCCTACTTAAAATCATTAGAAACATGCTATATAAGTAGCAGAATATTCAATACTGTTGTAACACAACAATGGGTTTTTCAGGTTGGCTTTAGTCCACTTCGAATTCTACGCAAGCGCAATAAAGCTTTGAAGAAAATCAGAAAACTGCAGAAGCAAGGCCTGCTACAAGTGACACCAGTAAGTTCCTTGACCGCATTTCTGTGTATTATAGCTAAAAGCTTAGTAAAATGTAGGTCAAGATGTTGGTTCCATTCTTTTTATATAAAATGCCAGATAAACAAGGTATTTCATGTGTCAATTAATGTGGTATTTTTAAATAGCATCTTTGAGGCTCTCCTTCCAATTTTATCCTCCTAGGACAATTTGTATTATCCAAAGAAAAGAGTTTACAATCTCATTGGCTTGACCCAACTTTAAATCTGTGCTTCAGCCAGTCACTGGCCATCTTTGACACACAGAAGGCATTTCTCCATCGGAATTTCCATGCATATTACTATCCTCTCTTGCAGAAAGGATTGATATGCACCGTGGATGGCTTGAAAGATTCCGATGAAGAGCTGGACAACAATCAAGTAGAAGAACTGAACCAGCCAGTCAATACCACAGACCTGCCCTTCCAGATAGACTGGAATGCTAGCCTTCCTCTCAACATTGCGGTCCCTAAAATTGAACTGCACAGCCTCATCCTGGATTTCTCAGCGGTGTCATTTCTTGATGTGTCTTCAATGAGGGGCCTCAAATCGGTAATTCCTTTTTCCTTAATGGAAATAACCAATCAGGGACTGAAGGGGAAAAACTGTATTTGTTTAAGGAAGCTCCTTTAGACAATACACATTTAAATAGAAGCAAATTATAATCTTAGAATATTCCATGGAGGGAGTGGGAGGGCAGGTGGGGCACGTTCAGTGAACTCTTTCAGAGTGCATTTCCCATGAGACTGGCATAAAATTTTGAAGGCAACCAAACCTACATTTCTAATCTATGTTGATCCTGCTGGGAGACAACTCTGCTCTCACTCCTATGAAATTTCAGGCCTGTGGCACCTTCCTATCTTTATGGACATTGTATCTAAATTGTCCTAAAATACAGATGATTTGAAAAGTTCTTGGGAAATAGGGCTCCTCTTGTCTTGATCTGATATAAGCTGATGGAATTTCACTTGGCTAAATAACAATCTTTTTTAAGAAGGAGATGTGTGAAAGAATAAATATGGCAAGCGATTTGGGATTTAAAAGCAGGACTGAAACAATCCAGTTGCTCTCTGTTTTCTTGCCATGGTTTGGTGGGCATTTCTAAAATAAATTTGTTTCTAACAGAAATGCAGAAATAGGTAAAGGAAATTTAAGAAATTCCACATTTCCCTCTTCTTTTGCTTGGTTTTTCACAAAAATCTGCCTACATAAGAACAGAGCTAAGATAAGATCTATTAAGTAGGGTGAACGTAGACAAAATTAAAAATAGGATAATTTCATTGTGTTCAAACTTCTCTTAAAAAAATCTTAAGTCTGCAGACTGCTTGCTCTTTCTTTGCTTTTTATTTTTTGTGTGTGTATTTGTTTGTGTCAGTTTTGAAGCAAAAAATAAACACATATCACATTGATTTTTTTTATCCTAGCATACTGATTTTTTTTTTT
This sequence comes from Myotis myotis, assembly GCF_014108235.1. Lineage (NCBI taxonomy): Eukaryota > Metazoa > Chordata > Mammalia > Chiroptera > Vespertilionidae > Myotis > Myotis myotis. The sequence continues at coordinate 12,000,845 of NW_023416315.1, forward strand.
TTTTTAGGATAGCACAAAGGACAGGGACTCTGCCTTACGTTCATTAAAGCCCAACTTCTTAGCTCAGTGTCTCATTGATCAACCGTATACACTACTTCTCTCACCTTATATCAGCGGTTCTCAACCTGTGGGTCGCAACCCTTTGGGGGTCGAACGACCCTTTCACAGGGGTCGCCTAAGACCATCGGAAAACACATATATAATTACATATTGTTTTTGTGATTAATCACTATGCTTTAATTATGTTCAATTTGTAACAATGAAATTGGGGGTCACCACAACATGAGGAACTGTATTAAAGGGTCGCGGCATTAGGAAGGTTGAGAACCACTGCCTTATATGATCTTAATGATATCTCTACTGGTATTTGCTCGTAGCCTAGAGACAAGAAATTGCATAAAGATTTGTTGGTTCTGGACACATCTAGTTACTGGGGACAGGAACAATGAACAACTTAGGTGTGTGTAAATAGAAGGCTCTAGCTGATAGCATCTCATAGAAAAAAAACCTTTTAAATTAGGGAATGACATCAGCATCATGGCATATTGAAAAGACTCCTGCCAAAGCCGGTTTGGCTCAGTGGATAGAGCGTCGGCCTGCGGACTGAAGGGTCCCGGGTTCGGTTCCGGTCAAGGGCATGTACCTGGGTTGCGGGCATATCCCCAGCGGGGGATGTGCAGGAGGCGGCTGATCGATGTTTCTCTCTCATCGATGTTTCTAACTCTCTATCTCTCTCCCTTCCTCTCTGTAAAAAATCAATAAAATATATTAAAAAAAAAAAAAAAAAAAAAAAAAAAAAAGAAAAGACTCCTTTGTTTCTCCCTGAATTTAACATTAAATCAGAGGTTACCTGGTGAGTTAAAGCACAACGTTTACCCATCACACTTCCCAGAAGAATGATCACTTTTAACTCCCTCCTTCCGGGGAGAATTCTTTCCTTGGGATTTATCTCCTTCTGCCACCGAGCCCTGTTTTGAACTTTAGTGTCTCTTGATACTATTCTCTCTTTTCAAAATGTAACAGGTTCTGAAAGCATGTCGTCACCCATACACTATAATTATGACAGTTTTCTTTACGTTTCTAACAAGTGAAACTGTTCCCCAAGGAAGCTCTACTTTCTTTTTAACAGATTTTGCAAGATTTCATCAGGATCAAAGTAGATGTGTATATTGTTGGAACGGATGGTAAGTTGTTTTATTTTTAAATTCTGACAATCAAGGCCATCAGGGTGGAGAGCCCTGGGTGCCTAGTAATGGGCAAAACTGCCCCCAGGGAGGCCTTCCCTTCCCTGTAATATTGCTGATAATGAGGTTTAGACTGCCTTCCCTGGCACTGACCTGTTATTAGAGAACATGACCCTTAAAAGGGACATCTGGGAAAGCTGATGAAAATTCTATTGAGATCTTCCCCTGAGACCTCTGTTAAATCTGCACCTTTCGAAAGTAAATAAAATCACTCAAGATAAAGAAAAAAAAAAAAAAAAAAAAAATTCTGACAATCACTTCAGGTTCATTGCCAACTCTTGATCTCTCCAATAACAGCTATTTTTTTTATGATCACCAAGAAGGAAGTCTAATTTTTTAAAAAATATATTTTATTTATTTTTTACAGAGAGGAAGGGAGAGGGATAGAGAGTTAGAAACATCGATGAGAGAGAAACATCGATCAGCTGCCTCCTGCACACTCCCAACTGGGGATGTGCCTGCAACCAAGGTATATGCCCCCAACCAGAATCGAACCTGGGACCCTCCAGTCCCCAGGCCGACGCTCTATCCACCGAGCCAAGCCGGCCAGGGCAGGAAGTCTAATTTTCAGCTGAGCCTATAGAAACCCCTCTGGAAATCGCATCTTTATGTTTCAGTTCTGTCATATGCAATTAAATTAACTTTGTAATTTGAATCCTAGTTTAATAGGCAGCAAAAAAGAAGTGGCTATGTAACCATTTTTTACTCTACTCTTCTTGGAAAAGTAGGTTTGTTTTCTCTTTTCTTGCCTCCCTTGATTCCGCAGCCCATAATAACCTGGTTTCTGCTTCACCTCACTGATGAGGTCGTCAGTAATCCAGGTTGTCAAGATCAACTGCCTCCTTCCTAGCCTCATTTTCATGTAGCTTACTTTAGCATTTGGCCCTTTCTTTAGCATTTGTCTTTTCTTTTCTTTTTTTTTTTAAATTGATTTCAGAGAGGAAAGGAGAGGGAGAGAGAGATAGAAACATCAGTGATGAGAGAGAATCATTACCAGCTGCCTCCTACATGCCCCACACTGGGGATCAAGCCCGCAACCTGATCATGTACCCTGACGGAATCAAACCGTGACCTCCTGGTTCATAGATTGATGCTCAACCACTGAGCCATGCCGGCCAGGCAGTATTTGTCTTTGAAACTCTCTCCGTGACTTCTGCAAGACCCTTCTTCTGATTCACTTCTCACCCCTCTCAGAGTGCCTCAGTGTCTGACACTGGCTCCTCTCCCACTTTTGACAGCCAGTCTTTCCCAGTCTTCACCCTTAACCCTATAGGTCTAATTCCAAGACTGCAAGTGTATCTTGTTAATGAATTCCCAAACTACACCTCCAGCCCAGACCTTTCTTCTGAGCTGCAGATCCATGTATGCAATTGTTCAAAACTAAATATATTATCCTCCTTCCCAAAACCACTCCTTCTCTTCCCGTCTCAGTCACTCCATCACCACTCACTCAGTTGCCCAAAGTAGAAACCCTGGAGCCACCCTTAATTTCTCCTCCTCCCCTTCCCTCTGCATTCAGCGAATCACCTGTAGGTAACTCCTCCTGAATCAGTCTCTTGCTCTTCACTTCCACAGCCTCAGTCCACACCTCTATCATTTCTCATCTAGGCTCTAGGAAAGAAGTTTCTAGCTAGTGTCCTGTCTCTAGAATGTTCTCCTACCCCATTTTCTGACTAGGAAACTCTTTCATGGCCCTAGCCCAGCTGTGGGCAAACTACGGCCCGCGGGCCGGATCAGACCCGTTTGAAAAGAATACAACTAAAAAAAAAAAAAGACCGTACCCTTTTATATAATGATGTGTACTTTGAATTTATATTAGTTCACACAAACACTCGATCCATGCTTTTGTTCCAGCCCTCCGGTCCAGTTTAAGAACCCATTGTGGCCCTCGAGTCAAAAAGTTTGCCCACCCCTGCTAGCCTGTTTTGCTCAGTGGATAGAGCGCTGGCCTTCAGACTGAAGGGTTTTGGGTTCAATTCCGGGCAAGGACACGTACCTTGGTTGTAGGCTCAGTTCCTGGCCCTGGTGAGGGCACATGCAGAAGGCAACCAATCAGTATGTCTCTCTCACATTGATGTTTATCTCTGCTCTCTCCCTCTCCCTTCCACTTTCTCTAAAAATCAATGGAAAAATATTCTCCAGTGAGGATTAACCACAACAAAGAATTTATCCCTCAGGCCCTGGCCAACATTCTCAGTGGTTAGAGCATTGACCTGAGCACTGAAGGGTCATGGGTTTGATTCCCAGTGAAGGGCACGTACCTGGGTGCAGGTTGATCCCCAGTGTAGAGGTGATGTGGGGTGGTCAGAAAAGATGTTTTCTGATGGAACCCAGCAGCTTTGGGGAAATGGGCTACAGTAAATAACTGGTAAATAATAGGTCTGGCCATCCAGAACTACAGCATGTCATTGGTCCATGAGCAGATGCTCTATTTTGGCAGAATCACAGTTTGTAAAAAGAAGCCACACTTGATGCATCAACCATTTACTGGGGAGATTAACTCACTAGGCTCCTGCCTAAAAGAAAGTGGATTGATTTTCTTCTAAGAACTACTAAAAGTTTTTCTAATTTTGTTGTTGTTGTTGTTAATCCTCACCCTAAGATTTCCACCCCCCCATTGATTTTTAGAGAGAGTGGAAGGGAGGGGGAGAGACAGAGAGAGAGGAACGTCGATGTGAGAGAGACACATCAATTGACTCTGCAACTGGGGATTGAGCCTGCAACCGGGACCAGAATCGAATCCGCAACCCTTCAGTCCATGGTCCGACGCTCTAACCACTGAGAAAAACCAGCTAGGGCAGTTTTACTCATTTAAACCTTTTCCTTCAGTCTTTTTACCTTAGGGCATTAAATATGTACTTTTATTAGAAAGGTATCCTCTAGTTCCAGAAGACACTGTGTTTACTGATGGTACGCTGGTGTCATACCGTTGCAAACCCTAAACACTTAACCAAACACCTATGAAATGTAAGTAAAATTTAAAATTAATTTACACTAAAATTTAAAGTTATTCTTTCTTCTCTCTCCTCAGATGATTTCATTGAGAAGCTTGCCCGGTGTGAGTTTTTTGACGATGAAGTCAAGGACTCAATATTCTTCTTAACAATCCATGATGCTGTTTTGCATATTTTGATGAAAAAGGATTACAGTGCTTCAAAGTTTCATTTCAATCAGGTACCAGCTCTTCGGGGACTCTTGCATTTGTAGAACCAATCAGAGAGCCTCGCCAGCAACCCTCTGCCCGGGAGCTGGATTGAGAATTGTCACCAAGTTTTCCAGGGTAAAGTATAGGGACAGAATTTAAACCTGGTGCCTGATCAAAGCCTTAGAGCCAACAGAATGCAGTCAGCACCATCTTATACCCGTTTATCTGTATTTACAAAAAGAAACATTCAACGTCAGCTCCTTGCATTAGAGCAGTGGTTCTCAACCTTCCTAATGCTGCAACCCCTTAATACAGCTCCTCATGTTGTGGTGACCCCCAATGTCATTGTTACAAATTGAACATAATGAAAGCATAGCGATTAACCACAAAAACAATATGTAATTACATATGTGTTTTCCGATGGTCTTAGGCGACCCCTGTGAAAGGGTCGTTTGACCCCCAAAGGGGTCGCGACCCCAAATTGAGAACCGCTGCATTAGAGTCAGGGGTAGGCCTCCTGGGGTGACTTATGTAAAAGCTGAGTGTACTTGTTCAACAAACACACATAGCCCCTTGAAGTTTGTGTGCCCCCTGAAACAAATGTGAAGAAATACATTTACAAGTTGTATTGTTACTTTAAGTTAAATCAGGCTTTTGAAAGATAGTTATGTTACTACCTGGTGTCACATGGTTTTACGTTAACCAAGTAGCAATGAAAGGTTTTTATTAACATTCAAGACAAAAAATGTGATGATTCTGTCAAATTCTAGGTCCAATCCTAACCCTAAGTTTATAAGATTGACTACATTTTAAATACAAGACATGATTATTGAAAGGGATAGAACTTAAGTTGGTTTTAAAAAAGAACTTTTTGTCTTCCAGGTACCAGTTGAAACGAAATTCTAACCAAAATATGATCCAGAGGGATACACATCTGACCGTCACACACAGAACAACTTTATACCCAGAAAGTTATTGATGTATTCATACATTGTATGAAGAATATTGTTATTTGACACAATTATGTTTCAAACTTTGGAACAAGATTGTTCTAGCTTGGTATATTTTTTCACATATGTTGTATAAAATGATGTAAATACTCTTAATTTTATAAGCTTGTAGATTTATCAAAGGAAGAAATTGTGTTTATATGTATTTTTATAGCACTGACAGATTTCTATCCAAACTACTTTCATGCATGTTTTATTACACCAATGCTTTGAATCTTGTAATTTATACTATTCATACAGTATGTAATTAATACAGCTCCACTTAACAAAATCAATTTGTACAGTAGGTGTGTCATTTTATTAAATTTGTTTGCTTTCTGAAATACGCTTGTTGCGAGTCCCCTTTATGGTGGTCTGGCTGGAAGCTTGCTACACGAGAATCTTCTAAACCCCCCGTAATGAGACTTCTTTGTCCAGATTTTATGATTATCACTGTAGCTTTTTAAAGCATCCAGCCTCCTATCCGGATTTAGACACAATCTTTTCATAACTAGCTTTTGAAGCAAATCCTTATTTTTTGCCCACCTCTTAAAATGAAAATTGTGTCAGCTAATGGAAGATAAACACTGAAAAGGCAAGAAGGTAAAAAGGAAAGAGAAAACTTGATGGGTAGCCCCTCCTTCCTGATCTTCCTGGGAGGAAAGAAAAGATAGCAGAGGAAAGTCTGACTCTCTCTTCACTGCTGGTCATTTTTTTGGAACTCACAGGGCAGAATAACAGCTCTGCAGCTCCGTTTAGCTGGTGAATGAGAGTCAGCACACACATACTTCTCTTTTTCACTGGCACTGTTCTTGGTGCAAACAATAGTATTTATGTAACAGTGAGAAATTAAACATCAGCACCAACAGAAAAAAGATGCAGTGCCCTCTGTTCAACATCAAACCACTTTGTCAATGGGAGATGTGGTCTCAGTTGTTTTAGGTCTCGCCTTTAAATATTTGCTTTCAAAGTAACTTCCATCCTTTATTAGTGTCTTTACTGCATGAGCTTGTCTATTGGAGTTTAAAACCAATTACAGAAAGGTAAAAATAAAGGTTTATTTATATAGCTACTCTTTAAAAACTAGAATATCAACACTTTTTATAACAACGTTTCTTAAATTCTGAGTCATGGACACCAGAGCCTCATGCACCCTTCGGGCTTTAGGAAAAAAGATAAACATACACATATACATTTATATATGATGCCCAATGAATCTCAGGCTAAGAGCTCTTTATAAAGGCAGGAATAAAATAAAAACATGGGCCTATTTACTTGATCATCTGGCTTGGGAATGGGGCAAGAGCCTTATTTATATAGGACTGTCACTGATGCCTGCATCTTCTCAAGCAAAGGTGCCCTCTGTACTCTTATTGCCAAACAAAATATCATACGGTGGAGCTGGAACAAGCACGCCCACTGGCATGCTCCCATCACAGGCCATTCAACCTTAACAACATTCGCTTATCCTCACCCTTACATGTCTTTTTGTGTGAGGCCTCTAAGATGGATATGCATTGAGTAATGGAAATACATGGGACTGAGCCTCTATTTGCCTGGCTCAGAACAAATACTGGGAAAAAATTTTTTTGACTAGTCCAAAAATCTGATCCCTGATTTAGGAAGAGGCCAAGAGACCATGTTGAAAGATGAAAAATGAAACATACATAACCCAGAGCAAGATGGAAGGGGAGAGGAGATCCAGTAATTCAACTTGGAGACAGAAAAGCTTGTGAAGAGACAGACACAGTACTGAAATTAAGGAAGCTTGAAGCTAATACATGTTAAGCAGTTTATCTTTAAAATCATTTTCTCTAAATATTTTAACTGTGAATTTATGTACATTTTAAGTTTATTTGCTGAACATATGAAAATAAAAAATAACATGAATTAAAGTGGAAAATAACACTTTAAAAATATCATTTTCTAATAATTTAAGCATTTGATACCTTAAGCACAGTAACTTACCACAGACATGTAAATGAATGTTTTAAATGCAAGCCTGACTTTACGCTGCATAAACTAGAACAGAAAAGTGGAATATTTCATTCACTTTTCTGCCATCTTCATCTGGACGTCTACATGTCAAAAGTGGCCTATGCTCTTCTCCCCTAATCTGCCCTGCCAGTGCCTTTTCCACCTGTTAGTGCCAAATCCATCTTTCCAGATGCTCAGGCTAAGAATTCTGTGAGGAAATTCTACTGCCCCCACCTTTAAAGTATATCTAGGATCAATTCATTTGATTCTCAAAATAGGCCCCATAAGATGGGTACTATGTTTATCCTCGCTTTTTAGAAAAGCAAAATGAATCAAGACTCAAAGAGGATAAGTAATTGATCTAAGTTATATAGTTACAGGTATTAGAGCCAGAATTCAGTCTAAACAGACCGACTCCAGAGCCCAGGCTCTGAACCATTAGAAACATTACCTCCCAAAAGAAATTAAAACCTGCCTAAAAAAGAAAAAGAAATTAAAATCTGACTAAAGCTGACCTAGTACAAGGCAGGACTAAACTCAGGAACAATATAGGTGCATTCTACAGATTTGTTCCAAAGTCACTAATTTAGCATTGTACAAGTGTACCCAGAAAAGCTATTAGGAAACATATTAATGCCCAGAATTAATAATTTCCTCTCATTATAGTGTGTGTTGGTAATACATTTTAAAAATATTTTTTTTCTGGCTACTATACTTTGAAAGAGAATATAAACATTTTTAGTGGAAATTTAGGGATGACTACCACAAATAATTCCTAGATAAGTTAGAATGTAAGCTCCTAACGAGCAAGGACTACACCTATTTTTGTTCATTATATATCCATGTCTAGCATCTTCTATATATATAAAAGCCTAAGCAACTGTTATGACCAGACAACTGGCTGGTCGCTATGACACACACTGACCACCAGGGGGCAGACACTCAATGCAGGAGCTGCCCCCTGGTGGTTAGTGCGCTCCCACAGTCAACCTCTCACAGCCAGCCAACCTCCCACGGTCGTTCCTTCCCCCAGCCCCTAGCCAGCAGCCCAATCAGGACTGAGCTAGACGGCCCCGATCAGCCCCGTTCGCTGGCCAGGCCAAGGGACCCCACCCGTGCACAAATTCGTGCATTGGGCCCCTAGTATATACATAATTTACATTTCACATATTTTCTTATATATTTATACAATTCACATATATATACTGCGCCCTCTCGCAATCCAGGACCCCTCGGGGGATGTCGGACTGCTGGTTTTGGTCCGATCCCCGAGAGATGTAGCAGTGCCAAAGTGGCAGGCAGCTGGGGAGGAGCCCGAGCCGGGGCTGGGCACCCCGCCACTCCTGCTCCCCGCTGCACCTGCCGCTGCCACCGCCTGCTGCTGCCGCCGCTGAGTAGCACTGCTGCGGAGATGGAAGAGGCTCTTGCTGCCCAGCTTCTGACTGAGCAACGCTCCCGCTGTGGAAGCACACTGACCACCAGGGGTCAGCTCCTGTGCTGAGCTTCTGACCCCTGGTGGTCAGTGTGTCATAGTGACCAGTAGTTCCGGTCAACTGGTCATAAGTCGCTTGGGCTTTTATTTATATATATATGTATATGTATATATATGTATATATATCTGTACGTATACATATACATCCTTCCACCGGTCACCCACTTCTTGATACCTACAATGCTAGTCTTGTGTAAATTCTTAAAGCAAACTTTTGACTGACCTCTTTGTCTCCCTCATCTTTTCTCAACAAAAGACAAAATACTTTTATTTTTTATTTTTTAAAATATATTTTTATTGATTTCAGAGAGGAAGCGAGAGGGAGAAATAGAAACATCAATGATGAGAATCATTGATCAGTTGCCTCCTGTGCGGCCCCTACTGGGGATCAAACCTGCAACCCAGGCATGTGCCCTAGACTGGAATCAAACCCAGGACCCTTCATAGATGACTTTGCATCTGATTATCCAGTCCACAGGCTAATGCTCTATCCAGAGCTAAAACAGCTAGGGTGAAATGAGTACAAATTTTAAAACAAACAATTAGAGGTTTTGAAAGTAACACCAAAAGAGAGCAGGATTTTTCATCTGAAGGCAAAGGAAAAACAATTTTTAAATAGATTAATAAGAAATGGACTTAAATGCAGTATGAGACTTGGTGCCTACTACTACTTAGAATAGAAATGGGATATTCTGGGGTAATAGATTAACATTTCAAAACACTAGATTTTTAAAGACATGGTCCTGTCCAATTGTGAGAGCTAAACCCATGACCTATCACTGTTTACTTCAATCCTGATCCTATAATGCCTAAAAATTCTTAAAGCGAGGACAATAAAACTTTAACACTAAATTGTTCCTTTAAGAATTCTACTTTAACACTCTCCCTCAATGATGGAAGAAACAATAAAATGTTCCTTTAAGAATTCTACTTTAACAACTTTTCCCTCAATGCTGGGAAATTAAAAGGAGCATAAATCAAAACAAAATCCACATGTTCTTATTAGTATCACTACCAAGTATTTTAACTGGCTTACCCCCCTCTCCCCTTAAGTCTAAATATCCAATAATACTTTATTAGATTGTGCATAAATTGCAATAAGTAAATTCTGCTTGGTTTCAAGGCCACAAGAGATTATTCTTACAAACCAGTGAAAAATTCATCCACTTCAGAAAATGTTTGAATGTGATTATGTCATACTTCAACATCAATATATCAATTTGATGGCTTAACTAATAATTAGAATGCATACCTTTGTTTTAGATATTTGTGAGTTTTTTCCATGTATTTATAGGACTTTCACAAAATTTTTCATGATAGGACTACAGAGCTTTTCCAAAAAGGTGTATGAAAGACACTCGTCTAGTACAAAGCCTAAAGCAGCTCTGTATACTATACTTCACATGGTAAGTTCCCTACGTGAGCTTAAAATTATGTGCAAGTATCTTTTCCATTTATATTTCAGTGTTACCTAGTTAGTATTTACACAATAATTTTGAGTCAGTGGTTTTTACAGGGAAAAATAGAGTCTCTTTTTTTATGGCCTTTGAAACTACTTCCCCAAATACTATATAATATCCTGAACAAACATGCCACTGAAGAAATTTAACATTCAACTTCTGGTTTGGATCTCTAAAAGTGAATCTAATTTTACTAAAAAAGTTTATCAATGAAAACATGAAAAATTCTGCATTTTCCCAAATGTGTCATCATTAGGTAAAAACTCATTTAGGCAAAATAGTATTTATGCTTCCATTTTATTGTTTTTAAGAATTAAACTGCCACCTCAGTAGTCTTAAGAGCAATATAATGAAACATACATACATTTAATTTAGAACTATGTCCATTATAGTTTCAAAGGCTTCCCTGAAATAAAGCTGGAATTCACATCTTTTTTAAGGAAAGAAATACTAACAGTAATTTTGTTATCCTTCTACTACAGCGCCCCCCCACCCCACCCCCCGTTCAAACAATAACTGGATGAATTCAAGTCTAACACATTTAAAATTTGTCTGCTACGACACATTCATCTGATCTGCCTCCCTGCATAACTTATATTTCTTAAATCTAACTGAAAATAATCACTTTTAAACGCCTATGAGAATTCTTAACATGTGTACTTTTATCATGATACTAATTTTTTTGTCCAATACATAGGCTAAGTGGTTTCATAACCACATTCAGCTCTAGTGAATTTCAATAAAACAGAAGAGTTCTTCATAAATAATCGAGATTATTCTCAAAAAATTTGGATATTCTCTTATTACATGAAACAAATATAGGATTTTTAACGGCTACTAAATAGAGGCTTGAAAGGGTATCAAGTTTGCACCAGTCCAAGTACCTACAGTAATATGACAGAAGTACTTCCCACCACCTTTTCACACTATTTCACTCCCATGCTTCTAGTAACAAAATTTTCTCACTAGAAATATCACATTAACTTGGACTCTCTAATTGATAGGTGTGGAAAGTCAGTTAAAAGAAAGTGTATTCGTTATTTTCAACTGGTCATGGTTGAAATGGCCATTTGTATTATTTCTAACTTCAACTCTTAAGTTCATAGATGACTTTGCATCTGATTATCCAAAATGAGAAACTGTTTTGCCTGTACCTGACTGAATTAAGTGGTAAATAGCAATTAGTTCACCCTTTGTCAAAAAGAAATGTTCTAAATGTATACACTACAAACTATTCAATAAATGGTATCTGCACACTACATAGTTCATGTTTATATTATGCACCATTTTAGGGGGAAGGAAATACTTCACAGGGGTTTACTCATAGGATATATAATAATATATCCTAAGAATAATGAAGTGTACATGAGTTCTGTAGAAACTGAGTGGTTATCTTAGCTGGACTATAACAAGCCCCTACAATGCAAAGGCTGACTCTAAAGGCACCTTATAAAGCACTGAAATTCACAATTTAGTTATTATTTTTCTCCAATACAAAGTCATCTGGTAGTCTTCATGTTGACTCCATGCTAAAATATCCCAAGTTTTAGACCACTTAACCAATAAAAGAAAAAGAAAATCATTAATAGTTTTTAAATTTCAAGTTAGAGAAAGAAACCTTATCACACAGTACTGAAACCTGAGCAATGTAAGTTTGTGACTACAAGAATGTCCTTCAGTAATACAGTATTCAAATTCCTCCATGGCATTCAAATTGTGATTTAAACCCCAATAAACAAGACCACACTTAAGCACAGGATCAAACTCTAACATGAACTGAGGAATTACATAAAGCCTATTCAACCCTAAATATTTAAAGACAATGAGCAGAGTAAAACACCCTTCATCTAAAGAACACCATTTAGACAGTTATATAGTTACTTAAGATTAAAAAGTGTGATGAATTATGTGATTCCAACCACTCAGTAAAAAGCATTAATGAATAACAGCATCCCCTAACAGTTTGGAGACTGTAGTCAGTTACTTTGGCCATATCTTTCCAAATAAGTAGTAATGCCTTTAATATTTCAAACATAAATATATCTCTGGAATTTCAACATATTTTGGTACCCCTGAATTGCCTAAAATGAAAAGGCATCCAAGTGAAGTGCATTATATACTTAATATACCTCAAAATTTCAGTGCCTACATTGTGAAGTAATTCTCTATCATTTAACAGTCTGCCTTACAGTAAATTCTAGTAGATTTTTACTTTTAGGATTTTATTGTAACTTGGGAAATTAGTGGTAAAACATATGGTTTTAAAAAACAGTATGTGGTTGCACTTAAATTCACATAAAAATAGCATTTTTACAACCATATTGAAATTTAATCCTTTTACACAGGTTAACAAAATGTATCACAAGAAAAACAAAACTGGGTTTAACAAAAGCAACACCTTTCAAAGTGGAATAAAAATTTTCAATTTTTTTACAAATGGTCACCTGTGGGTCAATTTACCACACTAGGGGAACAAAGTTGTTAAAATATAGCTGTGCTCCACTGAGCCACTTATCTGCACTACAGTATAGTATTTGAAATCAATCCTAAGATGAAGATTAAAACCATTTTATAAGACCCTAAGTGTTTCATAGCCACCTCAATAAGAGGTGTTTTCCTTCCCAGAACAGTCAAAGCTTAATTAAAAGATTGACTACACATAAGTTTTTTTCATATCTTCAGTTCAAAATACTCTTATCATTGATAATATGGTCTATATCTTGTCTGATCTGGATGATGTGGTCCAGGAAGTGGGGTTTGAGAAGGTGGACCCTGCATTCGTGGAGGTGGTGGTGGCCCTCTTGGTGCAGGCCATATACCAGGACTCATTCCCCCTGGTTGTGTAAATGGAGGGCTCAGAGTTCCTTGATCTTCAGTGAACTGGGGTAAAGAGTTAGGATTATAATGATGAGGAGGGGGTGCAGTAACAGGTGGACCACCATGTTGAGGTGGGGGAGGTCCTGGAGGAGGATGATTCATATAAGGTGGCATCTGGGCAATGATGTGTCCAGGGGGAGGGGTTATTGGTGGTGGAGCAGAGGTCATTGGAGGAGGAGGAGCTTGGCTATAAACCAAGTGAGGAGTGCCTGCAGCCTGGGGAGGATGTGGCATTGGATGGCTTATTGGTGGTGGAGGAGGTGGGGGTGGTGCATAATGTTGCTGTGGAGGCATAATATGATGAGGGTGCGATACCACTGGTTGACCCTGATATTCAGGATGATGGTGAGCAGGTGCTGGGGCAGGAGGTGGTGGTTCTCTAGCACCTGAACTTGAGTCATCCTGAATAGGGACAGTTATTAAATTGCTGTGTTTTCTTGTTGAAATACGAAAGGTTTCCTGACTGACCGAACGAGGTGGAGGTGGAGCCATGGGCAATTCTGCTGGAGGTGCACGAATATCCTCATGTGGCTGATTATAGTGCTCATGTGAAACATGCTGCAAAGGAGGTGGTGGCATCATGATGTGCTGCTTTGGCGGAATATGGCTCATACTGTGGTGCTTGTCTGGCGGCATTATAAAACGATCAGGGATTTCAGCTGGTGGTGGGGCAATAGGAGGGTGAACATTTTCAAGTGAAGCTCGGGTAACAGGTTTTCCAGCTCTCATATGGCGGTGGTTGATATGAGCCTGTAAGTCTCTCTGAGACAAATACGTTCTCTTGCACCCTTGAACAATGCTACACATGAAGAGAGAACCACGTGTACACTGCTCAATTCGCTGCACAGGATCACTACATCTAAATGAGAAGAAAAAAACTGATTTACTAAAGGACTTTAAAAATAATGCACTTAATTTCAAAGATATGCTTATTTTTTAATTTATGGGAAATTTTCAGAAGTTCACAATTAAAAATTATACTGTAAGTGAACTTTTAACCTTTCCCACTTTGTTTTTTGTTCACTATTAAGCATCAGCATTTCTATCAACTTCAGAACTCTCAATACAAGAAAAAATTGAACGTGTATCAAATAGAATATGTTTTAAGAAAAGACCTGCCCTAACCGGTTTGGCTCAGTGGATAGAGCATCGGCCTGCGGACTCAAGGGTCCCAGGTTCGATTCCGGTCAAGAGCATGTACCTGGGTTGCGGGCACATCCCCAGTAGGGAGTGTGCAGGAGGCAGCTGACCGATGTTTCTCTCTCATCGATGTTTCAAACTCTCTATCCCTATCCCTTCCTCTCTGTAAAAAATCAATAAAATATATGTAAAAAAAAAGAAGAAAAAAAAGAAAAGACCTTATTCTGCCCAAGACCTAGAATTTATCTGATTTTCTCTAACAAGTCTATGCTTTCTATCCACTTATTAAAAAAGGGAGTGGGGAGGGACACAAACCAAATGCCATAATCATATATTCAAACTTATACCATATTTACTGAGCAACAAGAATTTGCTGAGGAAATAACACTAAGTGGAAGATGCTACAAGGACTACAAAAACAAGTAAGATCATCTTAATTATCAGGGTTCTTAACATTAATCAACACAAAATTTAAATTCAAACCCTGGCTATCAAGTCTCTTAAGGAAGGGATCTTTCTGGATGGTCAGTCAAATTTACTACTAAAGAGTTATTGCATACTCCTGCCTTTCTAAATTGTAAGCCCTTTCTAAATTGTAATTTAAACTCAGTATTTTAACAACTCGGGGTCAAAATTATAACTATTCTTCATTCTCTATATTTAACCCACTCTTGCCTTTAGAGTCTTCTGAAATAGTGGAGAGAGGACTAAACTAGGAATTAGAAGAACTGGGATCTAGCACTGGCTCTGTAGTTTTGGAGAAGTCATTTAATGTCTGTTTCTTCATCTATAAAATGGGTTAAAGCATCTATTCTACCTAACTCAATGTTTTTATATCTACTTCATCTGAGATATCCTTAAGATCAATGGAACAATGAAAATGACAGTATTTAATCACTGAACACTATGTAATTATAAGCTATTATTGAATATGTATGCCAGGTAATTTGACATTCTATTACATGGTTTTATATTCTTGATTTTTGAGTTGAGTCTATTATTTCCATACTTGCTGTAAGGCTAGCACTCCTTGATACTATTAGGCTTCCATTTAATGGTCTTTTGACACACTTCTCAGATCTGGGTCTGTTCATCTAGATAGGCTTATGTTCTAAGTAGCTAAGGGCTAACCGGTAAGGTGCTTACTGGAGTTACATTATGCACTTTTAATTGTATAATTCTTCTGAATTATAATTCTAGGGAAGAAATATTCTTTACACTCATACTACAGATTTTGCAATCTGTGAGTTTAAAGAGCTAATAGAAATATGCCAAGAAAATCAGTTTTAATGACTTGTCAATGAATCATCCTTTCTCTCTCAGTGATGCCAAACTGCCTACACCATAAAAGGAAATCATCCCTTACAACTGTCTAGGGCTTTGCTATCAACCAAAAAGAAGTATAACTCTTGGGACAGCTTCTAACACATTTAGAAGGAATCTAGGACAAGGAAGTTCCTCTCAAAGCTTTCCTCAATTCCTCAAGCCTTCTATCAGGGATTCCATATTAATATCAAATTCCTAATTTAATCTGGACCCTTCAACGCCATTCCAGTATAAACCATTCATAGATCAGTATGAACCAATACCTGTAGCTGTTTATAACTTAGATCTGAGTCTATGTCATGTTGGTGTTCTAAGATACACTCAAGACATAATAATCAGATTTGAAGGTAATAAATATGAGCTTATACTTACATATGTACTTACTATGTGCTAGGTACCATATATATATACTCACTTAATTCTAATAATAATCCAAGGACACAGGTGCTATTATTAGCTCCATTTTATAGATAAAGAAACAGTCTATATCACATAACTAACAAATGGCAGAAAATGAATTTGAACCCAAGAATTCTAATTCCAAAGTCTTTGCTACTCTCAATTGCTACTATGCAATACTACCTCTAGTGTCCCATCAAAACAATAAAATAACTATTTTTGGCTTATAACAAATTTTGTGATGACAAATATATTTTGTCATTTTGGCCAATCTGAATTAATTGATAACAGCTACCTAGCCCTATCCTAAGGAGAAGGCTAAGGCCAACTCTGGGCTCACAGAGAAAGAGTAGCCATCTGATATCCTGCCATTGACCTTTAATCAAGATTATAAATTTACAGCACAAGCTTTATTATTTAAAAATTTAATGATGATCTTACCCTGGACACATCTTATCTCCCTTTTTTTCATGTAAAATAGCACAGTCATAGCAAAAAACATGCTTGCATGGAATCTGTAAACAGAAATATAGTGACACATTTTAGAACAAATTAAAATATTTTAAAAAATAACAGTAAGAATAGTAACCTAGACATAGACACTTGAGAACTGTTTGTTAAAGTGAGCATTTATTAAGTACTAATTATATAAAAACAACAGCCTTTTTCAGTCACAAGTCCTTTGAGAATGAGATGAAAACTCTGGCCCAATAAATGTATACATGCACATTCACTTATACTTCCTGAAGGTATAAACCCTATGAATTTCATCATGGTCCCTATGGGTTAAAAGCTCCTGAAAAGTAATGTTGTAACCATGTTTTACCTTATCCTGTTCCTCTTGAAATTATTCCAAAGCACTAAGATAACGAATATCTCCTACATTTAACATAAGTAGCAGTTTTCCCAGTTAGCCTTACTGTAATAAATTTATAAAAATCTAGTAGATGTAGAAAAACGATGTTAGACTATTTTAAAACGCACAGCCCATTACGGTTATTTAGCTATGTCATACAGCAAAGCAACAGTGCACAATCAATGCTCTCTACCATCACAAATATATTATTGAATTCAATTTTTTTTCCCAAACACAAATGTAAAACTACCTTTTTAAAAAGGAGAATATGTCAAAAATACTATAAAATTACAGTCAGGGTTATAACTTATTTTAATTATTAAATTCTCAAAAATAAAAATATAATTGATTCAGTTTTACATTAAAAATTACAGCCTTCCGAAATGAGTAACTGATTTCATTGTATCAAAGAAGAAAAAAAAAGCATTTTTCCTTAATAAACAGAATAAATATAAACTAATAGGTATCAAACAGTCTAAAGAAATTATTTCATTTTCAGAAGTTAGTTCCCTTAATTAGTACTTTACAAGCAATTCTAGAGTTTGTCAAGATAATTATATTAAAATGCATTATTATCCCAAAATTTCCCTTAGCTATTTCACTTTTTTAAAAATTATTTTATTTTATTGATTTTAGAGAGTGAGGAAAAGAAAGGGAGGTAGTGGGAGGGGGAGTTGGGGGGGGGGGAAGGAAAGACAGGAGGGGGAGGAAGAGAGAGAAAAATATCGATTTGTTGTTCCACTTATTCATGCATTCATTGGTTGTTTCTTGTATGTGCCCTGACCTGACTGGGTATCAAACCCACAACCTTGACATATCAGGACAACACTCTAACCAACTGAGCTACCCAGCCAGAACCTCACATTTATTTTAAATGTCACAAACTAAGTCATTAAATAGTGAAAAACCTATCTACTTAAATTTCAGAATCTTACCTCTACAAAAATGTTCACATTTATAAAATAGAATTCAATTTAATTATACTTACCATTCGCCCATAGATCTTAATAGGCAATCCACATTTGTCACAGAAATGAACTGGTGTATCATCCTTTTCACCTAGGATGTTTATCTGTTGAAATGATATAATTACAATTTCCTTTTTAAGCATTTCCTTTTTAATTTATTTACACAATGAATTTAAATTGTATAAGTGCTGTTAAAACAATTAGAAATAAAAGTTTCTTGATATCCTCACATATTCCGCACTATTGGCTGTGCTACCAGTTTTTTGTTGTTTCTTTTTTCTTAAATAGTGTTAACATGTTTTTTGTTTTTTTTATTTTACTTGGCTTAAGTAAAAATTGTTTCAAATTATTTTTTGAAATGGTGGTAATAGGACATTAATAAATGAGTTGTGTGTGCTCAAAGATACAGCTATAATAAAAGTTCATGCCATTCTTTACGTATCCTCCATTGCTCTAATAAAATAGTTAAAATATCTTATTGTTCTAATAAATGCTTTTATTTTAGTCATACCTGAAAGTCCCAAAAAAGGTGTCCAGGAAATCTTCGTTGATTTCCAAACAGGTCGCCCCCTTTACAGTCATACCGTTCTTTTTCATTATAATCAAATCCTTCTGAGAAAAGAAAGGGTTATTTATTAACTTTTCATATCTCAAAATTTCATTACAAGGTAAAATAGACCTGTTCCCTGATTCTTTTCAAAGCTCTTCTATGAACAAGATAATCAAGACTAGTTTTAACATCCGCTAGGAATTATCTTAGTGATCATATAGTCCAACTTTCTCACTTCATAATAGGAAATATTGTAGTAAGGGGACTGTAACAACACAGAGAAGATAAGTGGCAGAGCTAGGAACAGACCTCAGATCTCTTCATTCCCATTCAAGTGCTCTTATTACTGACCCAACTATCCCATATAATAAAGAGCTAATATGCAAATGGTTGTCATACCCTCACACCAGGCCGGGGGACCTGAGGCTGCGTCCCCTGCCCCAGTGCCAGGGGACCTAAGGCCATGCCCTCCACCCTGGGGGACCTGAAACCGTGCCGCCCCATCCCAGCGTCAGGGCTGGGGGACCTGAGGCAGGGCCACCTGAGGCTGTGCCCCCAACCTGGCAGGGCTTGATGGGGGTGGGGCTGGCCAGGTCTGGGTCTGGTGTGATTTCGAGGCACACATGGGTGGGTGGGGACTTGACTCTGGGTCCCACAGCACGCCCCAGACTCTGACAGGAGAGAGATTTTCATATACATTTTACTAATTTTCTTTCATCTCTGACACTTCTATTATAGAGAAAGGGCAAATAGCAATATTAAAATATTTCCTCTAATTAATTCCCTTTTAATGTGCACGAATTTCATGCACATGCACATTTCTAGTTTTATACTAGAAATAAACTTTAGTTTCTAGTATAAAACTTTACTAATTACTGTCATCGTTTCTTACACAAATTTTCAAGATATACTAGTATATCATTTACTTTAACCTACTACAAAAGTATCATGCTGCAAGAAGCTAAGATATAATGAAACACAAAAATTCTGCACATTTTCATCTTATTATTTAGTAAATTAGATATCTTCTTCTTCAGCATTAAACTGAGCCTGATTTTAGAAACATCAACATATTGATACCTCATCCTTTAAATTAAAATGACTCCTTGGCCCTGGCCTGTTTGGCTCAGTGGATAGAGCGTCAGCCTGCGGACTGAAAGGTCCCAGGTTCAATTCCAGTGAAAGGCATGTACCTTGGTTGCGGGCACATCCCCAGTTGGGGGTGTGCAGGAGGCAGCTGATGGATGTTTCTCTCTCATCAATGTTTCTAACTCTCTATCCCTCTCCCTTCCTCTCTGTAAAAAAATCAATAAAATATATATATAAAAAAAAAATGACTCCTTGGTTCATCACCCAAACAGAAAAGGTCGTATCGTATCTATTCACAAGTATACTCTCCTATACTGCATAGCAATATGAAGATTGCATGAACTTAATTTTTCTGACCTATTGAAAAGGTTGATGGTAATCCTCTCATCTCATACAAAAGAACCAAGTGAACAGTCTGATAGGGAGTCTAGGTAGAATCCAATTAACTAAAGTAAAACTGAGAAGACAAATCTATCCCTCCAAAATGCTAGGCTTCTCACAACTCTTTTGGCCCTAGAACTGGTAAACAGAATAGGGAGACACACACGTTTTTAACTTTACCCAAATGGCTAAATTACAGCACCTGTATACAAACACACAAGCACAAACCAGGACAGGACAGACAGATGGACACAGACACACACACACACATAGCAATGCAAAGATTTTTTAAAGCTAATATAGACACTCCAGTGTACTGCTATCTAATTATCTCCAACCAAATGTAAAGTTCAAAGAGTGTCCCTGAAAGTTACAACTGAGTGAACTTAGGCTCTTATATGGCCCATTTGTATCTTATAAAAACCAGTGTCATCTAAAACTCAAAATAAAAAAAATCAATTTTTCTTATTTATCTGAAACTCAAAAAATTATTGAGAACAACAGCCAATGAAATTATAGGAGTACATTATCATTTTTCAGAGTAGTTCAACCAACACTGCCATCTATCATTAAACCATATATATATTTGTATATTTGTACCATACTGGCACCCAGACCTCCATATTTTGAACAATGCCTGGGAGGGCGTGGGGAGGGGACAATGAACAATTTTTACCCTAAATAGGTGAATTGAATGTATCCAAAAATTATCTTCAGCCTCAGTCTGCTCTATTAAGAGAGAGACTGGTAATGGTAGTACCCCCTAAAAAGGGGTGTGGGCTCGGGTGGAGAGGAAAAGATGAAGGGATACCTGACAGGAAAAGGGTAGAAGGGAGATTTTAGCTTTTCTGTATTGTCTGGATTATTACAAGATATGTACATTACTGTGTAGTTTTTAAGAAACAAAAAGGCCAAAGGGGGAGAATCTAGTTACTGATAATGCAGCAGCAGCCCTAAGTTCTACTACCCGGATTTATAACATCTGACTTCAAATACTTGCTCAGATAGGGAGAGAAATTCTATAATAAAAGGAACCATAATATAAGGTACAATTAAAACAATTTGATTCTAAAAAAGGAATAGACAGATGTCTAGAATAGAAAATCTAGAAATAGATACAAATACTAATAGAACTTTAACATATGATAATAGTGGGATTCCAATTCAACAAGATAGATTTTTTTAATAGTTGGGACACATAGCTGGCTGTTTTATAGAAAAACTAAATAAACCCAGGTTCCACTTTTTTAAATAACAAAATACATATCATCCATAATATTCCAAAGCAGGGGTCAGCAAACTTTCTGTAAAATTCCATATAATTAAATACTTATATATGCAATTACTCAGCTATGTCAATATACTGTGAAAGCAGCCATAAACGATACTTAAATGAATGGGCATGGCTATGTTCCAATAAAACTTTATTTGGCCCACAGGCCATAGTTTGCTGACCCTGTATAAGGGTAAGTTGGGAAAACTGTTTTATATTCATGGAATATGGGAAAAGCCTTTCTAAGAATGTCATAAAACCTAAAAGTCATAACAGAAAAGACTAGATATCTGCTACCTAGAATCTTCTTTAACAAAAATCTATATATATAAAAGCCTAAGCAACTGTCCAACCGGTAGCTATGATGCACAACCCAGGAGCTGCCGAACGATAGCAACTTTGCAGAGTGCCCTCTCGCACTCCAGAACCCCTCAGGGGATATCAGACTGCCGGTTTCGGCCCGATCCCTGCAGGCCTGGCCGAGAGACCCCACCTGCTGGAGGGACCCCACCTGCTGGAGGGACCCCACCTGCTGGAGGGACCCCACCTGCTGGAGGGACCCCGCTCACTCCGCAAACACCCTTCGAGTCCCAGTGCTGCCCCAGGTGCCGCTGGCCCAGGAGGGACCACAGGAGGTTGGCTCCAAGGCGTGTCCAGCCTGTCTCGCCCAGTCCCACCCCACTGGCCACCTTCTAATTAATTTACTTTCAATGTGCACGAATCCATGCACTGGGCCTCTAGTTTTATATATGAAATTCAAGACAAATGGGGAATATACGTAATATATGACAAAGGGCCAATTTTATTAATTTACAATGAACTCATAAAAATCAAGAGAAAGGCAATCAAACAGAAAATAAAATTGGAAAAGGATATAAACAGGTAAATTTCCTAGGTAAAAGAAATGACCAATACTATGAAAAATATACAATCCCACTGATAATTTTAAAAATGCATAAAAAAACAATTTTTGAAAGGTTAATAGTATGTACTAATATTGGTGTATGAAAGCATAAAATGATGTACTGGTTTTGAAAAGCCACTTGATAATATATATGTGAAGTTCTAAAATGCACAGTATCCACCAAGTTCTAAAATGCCCAAATCATGCAAAGTTTAAATTCTACAAAGTATACATACTAAGGTATATGTACAAGGATAATCACAGAAACACTGTTTTTAACAGCAAAAATTTGGAAAAATTATTACATAAGTTATTGATAAATGAAATATCTAAACCTATTTTGTATATCTGTATGTACTAAGAAGGCAAAATAATATAAAAAAAGAGCAGTTCTACATGAAAAAATATAAAAATGGCATAGCCAATCATTTTGGAGGAGACAAGTTATGGGAGAGACTAGTTGTGGGGGAGAGAGGGGACAATTTTACTTTTAATATTACTTTACTTTTATTTTATTATTTATTAATTATTGCATTATTTTCAATACAAACAATCATAAATCATAGACTTACTTTTGCCCCACCTGTATTTATAAAGGGACAGAAAAATACAAAATGCCACAATGAGACATCAGTAAAACTGAGGAATGAAGAGAGTATGTAAGATTTTTAAAAGGTATGTATAAACAAGCAAAATCACATGAATTATTTGGTGGAAATGGATACAACAAAAAGACTTCTGGACCTGTTAGTTTGACCAAATTACCTTCATCACCAGGTGGAGCCTTTGCAGGCATTCTGTTTATAGTCCTTGGTGTGCGAGGTGCAGCTTTGGCTTTGTTCCCTTGTTTGGAGATGAGCTTTATAGGAATTCTTCTTCGAACATCAAGACCACCCAATGATCCAGAACTATTAGTGCCTTGTAACTCATTGTCTATGTTAGGGGGGAAAAAGTTGTAATTTCTGTTAGTTTTTCTTTTTGAAGATTCTTCTATTGCAGGTATTAAAGCAGCATACCCATCATTATCAAGGTTTGAATATCTGGGTTCAGATTTTAAATACTTTGTTATGTAAGTTTAAGTGCTAATTTTCTCTATTTTGGATAAACCCTTTAAAGAAGTGCTTTTTGAGACATGGAACCTTTCAAAACGTTGACAAAAGTTATAAAACTCTTCCTAAAAATGTAGACAAAATTTTTCATGTAATTCCAGAGGGGTTTATAGAAACATAAAACCCTTCATAAGCCCAAGATAAGCATTTCTGTCTTAAAGTAACTTGAGAGATATTTTAAAGGAAAAAGTAAGAGAAAGGAGGAGAAATAGAAAGAAAAGCATCCCCATCTCCATCAAACATGCAAAGTAGGCACTCAATAAAGTTAGTAAACTGAATCTACATCAGGGCAATCAATAAAGCTGAAAACACAAAACAGCTTTGTGTTTTCATTGACAATGGTAAAAGTAAATAATGCATCGACCTGAAGTTTGGTTTAAGGAAGATGATTATTACCTTAAGTGTAAAATAGTTTTTCTAAAACGCATATGGAAACATAGTAAAAATTGTCATACCATTTACTAGTAGAAAGATGCAATAAGGTATCCATGCCATAACATTTCTGTATGTTCACATATGACTCTTATTCTTAATCAGCATTGTAATGGAAAATTAGTTTAGGAAGATGCAAGGTTTCTGCACTTCCACTACATCTAAACAACTGACACGTTCTAAGTCCCTACTTGTTATTGACTAAGAAATAAATTAACTCATCCCATGAGTAACAGTAGCATTATTTCATAGAACTGACTCCATTTGAAGCGTAAAAGTCACCTTTTCAAGTCTATGACAAGCTATTACAACAAAATACCTTTGCCTAACTAAAGACATGAAGGGAAGTACCACAAAGTAGGAAATGAAACTAAAAATAGTTTTTTAAAATAGCAATGTTTATAACATGACAAATTATTGAACAGGCTGTTTAACTGCCACTGTAGGAGATAGTACAATCAAAATTGACAGCCAAGCTGAGGACATTACATTCAGTAAAGCCAAATTTAGAAATAACTAATGACCTACAAGGCTAGTAGGATTACAAATTAAATTCACAATAATGATTTATACTCTTTCTGAAAATATGTAGAACAAAATTCAAAAGAGGTCCTTAATAATTTAAATATCTTTCATTCTCATTTCTACTATTACTTACAAAATTCATGGAAAAGGAATTACATGGACAGCTAAAATCTTGAGTTCAGATAAACCCAACTTGATCAACTTTCAACACTTCACTAAATGTGTTGAGTTGAATAATGTTATTTCATCTGCTTTCACATTAGCTGCTTATTTAAGTATAACTACCTACAAGCAATGTAATTGCCAAAAGACAGATATGACAGACGAATTTTTTTTCTTTTGCTCAAAGGTATTCCTAATTTTCCAATAATTAAAAAGCAAGTTGTAGACAGAGAGTTAACAGTTCAAATTTTCCCTTCAGATATTTAAAGGATTCTTAATGGTTTTACCTTGGTGAATGATCAAAATGCCAACATTCCAAGTCCTTTTGACATCATCACCCTGAACACTTGAAGTCACTACTGATACTTGCTTAGTCTACCAATACTTTCAAGAGCCTGCTGCCTCTTAATATATCACTGCCTGCTCATTCTGGGTCTGTCGTGGGTTTTTTGGTTTAAGAATCAGAACATACAGAACAATTTCCTTTTGAATATGACAACTAAAAACACAAAGCCCATAATAACAAAGTCTTTGGATATTACAAAGAAAGTGAGAACTAAGGATATAACTGGCCATTTTAGGTAAACCCACTTTAACAAGTAATAACACTTTTATATTATATAGGTGGGTTTTTTTTTTAAGTATATTTAGAATTTTAAAGGAACCAAGAAATACTTTACAAAATTTAGGCTAGTTACAACTAAGTGCTAATTCTTAGAATGAGCAAAGAATGAATCGAGTGTTAACTAGAAGTTTCTGAGAGTAATTTTACCAGCAAAATTCTATTAGGGCACCACAGGGTAGCCTTCATTATATGTTTGACTTTTTCAGCGTGATCATAAAATCTCATTTCTGTATAAATTCTAGGGTTTCATCAATTTCAAGGGCATCTCTTAATCCTTTATTATTAAAATCATTCTTCTGAGATGCCTACCATGTCATAATGTCTTCAATTAATTGGCTAACAGGTATTTCCTCACTTGCCAATGACTTTATTTGTGACTCAAATAGTTTATGAATTTCATGAAAACCTGATTCTTTCGTAAGCTTTGTAATCACAATCTATATAAGCATTTGATACTGCTGCCTGGTATGAAACATAAAGGATATAACAATATTAACTACAAGAATAGAAAAGAAGCTAGTGTTAAGCAGCAGGGATTATCTAGTAGGAACTAATTTTTTAAGTAGTCAGCTCATCGGTGAATATTTTCATGTTAGGATGACATTCACTTTCTTAAGCAACTTTTTATTTTGCTAACCTTCGATGTTTACTACTCTATAACATCAAGATTCCAGACTTTCAAGTCTGTATTTTCAAACTAGTATGAGAGTTCCTTAGAGCCCCGAAATACTGACTGAATCTACCCATTTCCATTTTCACTAAACAGAGCCACCTTTACTAAGCCAAGCCTCCCTTCTAGTTTGCTGCAATCACCTCCTAAATTGTCTATTTTCTATTATTCTTACCTCCCTCTCTTATACCATTCTCCATAAAACCTATTATACTTTTAAAAGATTATGTTTCTCCTCACTTCTGTTCAATGGCTTCATATTGCACTTAAAATTCAAATCTTTGCAATGGCCTTCAAAGTCTTGCACAGGCTGACTCCAACCCTCCTTTCCAATCTCAGCCTAGAGCTCTTTCCCTCTTGCTAATAACTAAGCTGCAGCAAACTGGTCTTCTCTATTTTTTTCCTATTTGTCTTTGTACTTGCTGTCCTCCAGATTTATTCCACAGCTGGCTTCGTCATCAAATTATAAACGTAACCCTTACAGAAAGACCTTCTGAAGGGCCCTCCCAGTTAGTCTTCACTACAGCATCCGCTTATTGTCTTCAAAGAACTTACGATCTGTAAAATTGGGGGGTCTTTAAAGTTTGTAATAGAATGTAATCCCTATGACAGCAATAACTTACTCCGTCTTGTTTACCATTCTACCATTCCATCTCCAGGCCTACAGGTAGCTGGCATATAAATATATTTGTTTGATCACTGAAGACATCCCACCCAACACTTCGTACAGGGAAAAGCCCATTTTCCCTCCTTGCCACATGATTGACACAACTATATGGAGCGCTTTTTAACTCCAAGCCAAATGCCACAAGGAAGCAAAAGCAAAAACAAAACAAAACAAAAAAAACATAACGAAGAGTGGAGCCATTACGTGGAGAAAGGGATGTGAACGTCTTGACTTTAAGCTCTCCTTTGTAAATGTACCCAAATGATGAGTAAGGACCACAGCCGATGCACGGAGCACGCTTGGGGTCTGGGTGGAAAAGCTGGCCCGAGTATCACTCCGAAAGCCACCTCCGATTCCCTTCTCCCACCTCCAGTCCACGAAGGACCGGGGATGCACTTCACCACCGGTGGAGACCGCGGGAGCAGCCGCGCAAAGCGGGCGGAGACAGCAGGAAGTCTCCGGCGCCCGCTCGCGCATCGACTCCCCAGCACCCCGAGGCTTCCCCGACTCCGAGATGGCAATCTACCCGCCAGTCCCCAGAAGGCAAGGCAGGGCAGGGCCCGCGCCGCCCGCAGCTCGGGCTCGGAGCTCAGCGGAACCTTAGAGCAGCAGCGGCTACTGCCGGCACCGAGGCTGTGGGTACCACACCGGAGGGTAGGCCGGGAAGCAGCAGGCGCTGGCCGGGCACGGGGCGGGTTCCGTGAGATTCCTCTCTCGCCGCCACACCCCAGCGCTGCAGGCCGAGCACAACCCCCCTGTGCCCGCTAGGCGACCAGTCCCAGGCCGGTCAAGGGGGCTTGGTACCGGGACCCCCCACTGCCTCCGCCTCCTTACCAGTGTGATCCATGATTCGGCTCGCGGAGCACAGTGGGAGCGGAAGTCAACTGCGCCGGAGTCGCCGGGAGCGCGTGCGCTCTACCTTCCGGAGCCCGGGAGGCGGAAGTGGGACCCGGGGGCCCCGGCCTCGGCTTCCGAGGGCTGCGCGCTCTCGCGTACCCTACCCGACTCCGGTAAGGGAGTCAGGCATAGTTCGGGCGAGGAAGAGCGAGCGAGGACGCGAAGAGCTTCGAGGCTGAGGTCGCTACGGCTCCTGCTCACGTGCTTCGAGAGGAAGTAGCCTTTCACTGCGGAAAGGAGGCCGGCGGGAGCGGGGGAGGGGGAGAGCGGTCGTAGCCGGTGGGCTGAGCTCGCGGCAGGTAAGGCGGAAGCCCGCCCCCGCGGTGCGTTGCATTCTGGGACTCCGAGTACGCCGGCGCCCTTGCGCCACCAGGCCCACTGCGCAGGCTCGGCCGTTGGGCTGGCCCCGCCCCGCCCCGTGGGTGGAGCAACGGTTAGGAATCCCCCCGGGGTCCTGGAGCGCCTGTCTCCTCCCCCAGGTCGGGGAAGAGTGTAAACACGCGCGCCTTGGACGGCGCCCTCCGCGGGGAGGTCGCTGCCCCGAGGATGGCTGCGCTGCGTGCGGCGCGCAGCTGGAGAGAAAGGCTCCAAGCTTACTGTCTAAAGGCCGCTTTGTCGTGAGAAGCTGCACAGACCCGGTTCCCACCTCTTACGTTCCTAACCATTGCAACACATTCGTAATGCGCGACTAGCATTCATTTTCCAGCGAAAAACGCTCGCGCCGCTAGGAAGCCCCCGAGCGCGCATCCTAAGGACCGGACGCGGGCTCGGGCTCGGGCTCAGGCTAAAGGCGCGCGCAGCGCAGCCGCCCGGGGGACACCCCGCAGTGAGTGCGGGGGGCGGTGGGGGCAGCGTGTCGGGCTGGCGGGAAGGGGGAGGCTGAAAAGGAAAGGCCTGAACAGAGGAAGAGAGAGTTGCCACAACTGGCAGTACCTAGTTCCAGCTCTTGGTCCCGGGGGCTGACGGTGGCCGCCGCTTTCATGGTTCTCGGCCAGAACAAAGGGCAGCGCCGACGCGCGGCTCCCGGGGAACTTGAGCGCAGCCTCCACCTCGCGGGCCCGGCTTATGGGCGCCCGCTCCCTGCTCCAGCCCTGGACACCTGCTGCCCTTGAGCGAGCAGAAAGGAAGGAGCACAATTAGTGGGAAACACAAGCTGGGGAGTCGAGGGATTTGGGTTCTATTCGTGTCCTCCCTGGGTGACGACATCGTTCCTGGGCTATGCACGCTTTCGGTGCCGGGGTTCCTAGGTAAAGAGGAGGTGATGTCGGCCTCTTTACAGAAATGCTTTCCGCGGCCGGGAACTCCGGAGAGCGTGTGTGCAGCAGTGAGCTCGATCGGTGCGGTTAGCAACAGCCTCCGATGACAGCATCAGCGCTCTGCCACTCCGTCCTGCCTGCAGCCTGATGAACAAGTTCAGTACACTCACAAGAAAGGGCGATGAGGGATCAAAGTTACCTCTGCCTACAGGTAACTTTTAAAATGTAAGTTTCTGAATTACTGAGTGGTTTTCAAGATGCTTTCAATGGCTGGGCTAATTTTTTGTTTTGGAGATGATGCAGTACTGATGTGATCAGACATTTCACCAATTTGGGGTATAAAAGAAGGGAGTTTTCACCGAGAAAGAGCCCTTTTAATTTTTTTTCTATTCTCATAGTTAGCCTACGGGCCATGCTTCAGATGGATGCAAATCCAGGTTCTGAATGATATATCACTGTCCGCTGATGCTAATATTTATTTTTATTTTTTAATATATTTTATTGATTTTTTTTTTACAGAGAGGAACGGAGAGGGAGAGAGAGTTAGAAACATCGATCAGCTGCTTCCTGCACAGCCCAAACTGGGTACATGCCCTTGACCGGAATCGAACCTGGGTCCTTTCAGTCTGCAGGCCGACGCTCTATCCACTGAGCCAAACCGGTTAGGGCTGATGCTAATATTTAAAGAATTACAATGAAAAAGAACCTTCATACTGTATTTTACATAATCAGTAAATCAGAAGTTTTGTCAGCGTTGTATGGTCCATCAAGTTATGAAAGTTTACTGAGGGAAGACTCACTTATTTTAGATTTCCTGTAGATAAAATGTTAGATAAACATTTGTTGACTTAACTTGATTTGGCATCTGTTGTTTTCATGCATTGCTTTAGCATCTGTGCTTTATATTCATTTCTCCCTTAATTCTAGTTGCCTCACTTACCAGTGCAGTAATAGTGAGACAAAGTATTCTCTTTACCTAAATTGATAAGTGAAACTATATACAGACTTATATTTTACTGCTACACCCTGGTATCTGTTGTTGGTGACCTGCATGCTGTAATCCGTCGCAGTTGCTTTATTGAAAGTTGACATTCACATTTATTTTATAGCAGGGTACTATCCTAAGCTTTCAAAAACAAAACAACATCATGATAGACAATCTGAAGCACTGAGGTGCATATTTTCATCTCAGTGACAGACCTGATATCTTATGAATTACAAGCCAGTGTTCTTCAGGATGTTTTGCTAGCTTTCCTTTCACGTAGCACTATTTATGCCAGGATTAATAGAGGATGGCATCAGAGAGCTTGTTTTCCCAAGAACTCGTTCAAAACTCCTCAATACACCGTCAGGACATTCACCTTCATCTCCTTAATGCTGTTTCAGTTGTGTCACTCTGTAGTGCCTAAGACTGCAGAAAGTAAGAACTGTATAAATAATAGTCCCTAACTCAAGTACCACACAGGCTAGCATTTGTAGAAATAATTAAAAACATAATTAAATTCTGTGTGTTTTGAGGGAATGCAGTGCTACCTACCTACATTCAGAGAAAATGAGGAGCAGTAGGACTGAGGATAGTTAAGTAAGCTTTATGGGGGGATTTAAGCCGAGCCTTGGTTAACAGGTAGGATTTAAAGAGGAGAGCACTGAAGGAGGCATCTCAAACAGGAGAGAGTAACAGCACAGACAGGAAAGCTGTTACAGCTTCTATAGAGGACATCGATCAGCTTGAGTTGTACTGCTGATCCATGCTTTGAAGTACTGAAAAATAGAAGAAGGTTTAATTGTAAAGAACCTTGAAAAGTAAGATTTCAAAGTAACAGTTAAGGAACATATGAACAAATTCTAGCATGATATATAAATGACATAATTTTGAGTGATATATTAAAAAGCAATGAGCAAATCTTAAATGGGGGGGGGGTGAATTAATACTGTTAGATGTAAGAGAAAAACAATTGACTGAAAAGCCAGAGTTCCCTTCATTTTGTTTATGTAATGTATCACGTTTATTGATTTGCAGATACTATACAAGCCTTGCATCCTGGAATAAATCCTACTTGGCCATGGTATATTATCTCTTTAATGTATTGCTGGATCTGATTTGCTAATATTCTACTGAGGGATACAGGCCTGTAACTTTCTTTGTAGTTTCTTTGTCTGGTCTTGGAATTAGAATAATGCTGGCTTGTAAAAAGACCTTGGAAGTCTTCCCTCCTCTTGAATTTTTGTAGTAGGTTGAGAAGGATAGGTATTAGTTCTTCTTGGAATGTTTGATAAAACTCACCTGTGAAGCCATTTGTTGCAGGACTTTTGTTTGTTTGCTGGGAGTCTTTTGATTTCTGCTTCCATTTCATTAGTTGTTATCAGCCTGTTCAGGTTTTCTGATTCTTCTTGATTGAGTTTTGGAAGATTGATTGTTTCAAGGAATTTGTCCATTTCACCCAGGTTGTCCAGTTTGTTGTCATATAGTTGTTCCTACTATTTTCTTACAATCCTTTGTATTTCTGTGACATCAGTTGTTACTTCTCTTTCATTTCTGATTTTATTTGTATGGGTCTTCTCTCTTTGTTTCTTAGTGAGTGTGGTTGAAGGTTCATCATTGATCTTTTATATTGTTCTTTTAGTCTCTATGTCACTTATTTCCACTCTGATCTTTATTAATTCCTTCCGTCTACTTAACTCTGGACTTTTCTTGTTGTTCCCTTTCTAATTCTTTTAGTTGTAGGGTTAGCTTGTTTATTTGAGATTTTTCTTGTTTCTTAAGGTAGGTCTTTAATGCTATGAACTTCATTCTCAGGACTCCTTTACTGTGTCCAATAGATTTTGTGCTCATTTTCATTTATTTCCAGGAAGTTTTTATTTCTTCACTGATCTCATTGTTAACCCATTCATTGTTTAATAACATGCTAGTTAGCCTCTGGGTGTTTGAATGTTTTTCAATTTTCTAATTGTAGTTGATTTCTAGTTTCAGACCAATGTGATCAGAGAAGATGCTTGATATGATTTCAGTCTTCAGGAATTTATTAAGACTTACGTTGTGTCCTAACACATATGGTTTATCTTCAAGAATGTTCCATGTGTGCTTGAGAAGAATGTATATTCTGCTCCTTTGAGATGAAATGTTCTGTAAATATCAATTATATTCATCTGATCCAGTGTAGTGTTTAAGGTTGCTGTTCCCTCTAGATTTTTTTGTGTCTGGAAGATCTCTCCATTGGCATCAGTGAAGTGTTAAAATCCCCTACTGTGATTATATTGTTGTGATCTCTCAGTGTCCATATGTCCATGAATATTTTCTTCATATATTTAGCGCTTCTATGTTGAGTGCATATGTGTACAAGAGTCATATCCTCTTGTTGGATCAATCCCTTTAGTGTTATGTAGTGACCTTTTCTGTGTCTTGTTATGGCCTTAAGAGTCTCTCTTTGTCTTTAACCTTTGGTATTTTAATTATGATGTGTCTTGGTGTGGGTGTCTTCTTGATTGGGACTCTGTGCTTCCTGAATTTGTGTGCCTTTTTCCTTCACCAGGTTAGGGAAGTTTTCGGCCATTATTTCTTCAAACAGGTACTCTGTGCCTTGCTTACTCTGGTCTTCTTCTGGTACCCCTGTGATGTGGATGTTGCCACTTTTTAAAAAATATATTTTTTTATTGATTTCAGAGAGAAAGGGTATTGTAGCTGAGATATCCCTCAAGCTTCTCACCTCTCACATGTGGGTTCTGGGGCCAGTCCTTTCTGCATCTCCACCCTTCTTACCAGTGTCTATGTGGCTTCTTCTGTAAATCCTTATATTTCATTTCAGCTAGCTTTCAGTTGGTTATTCAAGTTGATTGCTCTATAATTTAGCTGTAAATCCAGTTTGGAACTGGAGCAGGTGAGTGTAGCTTCCACCTATTCTGCAGCCATCTTGGATTCTCCCCAAAACAATTTCTTGATAGTAGATTTAATACCCATCAGTCCCTCAGTTGAGGAAAATACCAGGCATGGATTTGTGATTCCCATCTTAAACCTACCTATCGAACAAGACACTTGTTCATATGCCACTTTCTCCATCAAGCCTTCTCTAACTCATTCTTCCAACAAGTAATATATATAGTAGAGAAAGAGCTTTGGAATTAGGCAGAACTGGGTTCAAATGTCAGCTTTTTCTGTGTGATAATTTGTCAATTACTTAAGCTTAATTTTTGTATCAATAAAATGGGGATAATGATAACTTTCCTTACAGAGTTGTCCTGATGATCAAAGGCAATAATGTCTGTGAAAGCTCTTTATTGCTTGCCAAATAACAGGTTTTTAATAAATATTTGCTTCATTCTTCTTAGTAATTATTCCTCCTTTAGAACATCCACGCACTGTGTTTCTTTGAAGACATCACACTCTATATTGTGGCAATATACTTATTCTATCTACTGTACAAGACAGGCTCCATAAGGATAGTGTTCATTGGCCATCTATATATATATATATATATATACACACACATACATACACACACATATATATAAAAGCCTAAGCGATCATTACGACTGGTCAACCAGTCTCTATGATGCGCACCGATCACCAGGGGGCAGACACTCAACGCAGGAGCTGCCTCCTGGTGGTCAGTGCACTCCCACAGGGGGAGCGCCGCTCAGCCAGAGGCTGGGCTCACAGTTGGCGAGCGCAGCTGTGGCTGCAGGAGCTCTCCCGACTCAGCAGCAGTGCTTCTGTGCACCGGGCCTCTACTATTTCTATGATCCATACTTTTTAGCAGACGGTTCTCACAAAATACTTGGTGACTTACTGAAGAATATCATCAGAGATACTAGTAATATGGCCCTATCAAAATAAAAATTTAACTTTTGCTCACAAATAAATGTGGCAAATGAATAAAAGCTCACAATAAAAAATAGCTAATTGGCCTACCAACATGGCTTAGTGGTTGAGTGTTGACCTATGAACCAGGAGGTCATGGTTCAATTCCTGCCTGATCAGGGCATATACCTGGATTGTGGGCTCTATCCACAGTGTGGGGTATACAGGAGGTGGTGGATCAATGATGTTTCTATTTCTCTCTCCCTCTCCCTTCCTCTCTGAAGTCAATAAAAATATGTTTTTTAAAAAACTAGCTAATTAGCCCTGGCTGGTGTGGATCAGTTGGTTGGAGCATTGTCCCATAAACTGAAAGGTGGCAGGTTCAATTCCTGATCAGGGCACACAGTTGGGTGCAAGTGGGAGGCAGACAATCATTGCTTCTCACATCAATGTTTCTCTCTCTCTTTCCCAATTCCGCTCTCTAAAATCATTTTGTTAAAGCTACTTATGATAGGAAGGCACTGACCACTAGGATTATAAAGAATTAGTGACCATTTATTACACCAATATTCAGAGTTCACTAGATAAAATGAGAAAAGATTATCTAATGCCAGAAGATAACAGTCAACGTCTTCAAACAGAAGGAACTCAAGCAGCATGGCATGTCCGAGCTTTTCTTGAGGGAGAAAAAACCCTACAGTGTGTGTGTGTTTATTCATATACACATATACAACAGAGAAATCCAGCCAATTAGAAGAGAAATTAAAATTTTAAAGTAAGAGTGAATAACCGTGGTAAATAATTTATTCAACAAGTACTTAGCAGTGCCACATACTCTTCTGATCATTTTAATATACCAGTGAACAGAGCAAATAACCCATCTTGCCTGGTAAACTTACATTCTAGTGAAATATAACTGGTTTAGATATATAACTTTATCAATACTAAACAATTATGGTTACAGAACAAAATGTGAATGATATAAACCTGAACAAAATAAATATGCAATGAAAAACTATGGAGAGGTGACAGAAAGCACGTGAGTATTAATTTTTCATGGGTTGTCTACCTTTAATGCCTAAAATTAAAAAGTAATTTAAAATATTAATAACTCCTGAAAGTTTTCATAATTTCTTAACCTAGAAAGAGTTCTTACAAAGTAATATTCCTCATATTAAAGAAAAATATTTTCTTTTGTTATATCAAATTCAAGTAAAATGAATTAAAATTAGACTATTTCTATTAAAATAGCATCTATCATAGAGCATTGTACTAAACCAGCCGTGGGCAAACTACGGCCCGCAGGCTGGATCCAGCCGTTTAAAGTGAATAAAACTAAAAAAAAAAAGACCGTGCCTTTTTATGTAATGATGTTTACTTTGAATTTATATTAGTTCACACAAACACTCCATCCATGCTTTTGTTCCGGCCCTCCGGTCCAGTTTAAGAACCCATTGTGGCCCTCGAGTCAAAAAGTTTGCCGACCCCTGCACTAAACCATGGATAGAATTGACTCAGTGTTTTATGTTAATGAAGGGCTCTGGAACTTTAACTCTGAGTGACCTTAGGCAACTCAAGGTTTCCTTGTCTCACTTAACATATTCTGCAAAGTAGTTATAGTTGTTCCCACCTCCTAGTGTTGTTTTGGAGGTTAAGTTAGACAATGAATTTAAATAGATTAACCTGACATCTAACACAATGCCTAATAAATAGTAAGCACTTAATGAATGTTAGTCACCTTCTTCATCTTGATCACCAGGCAGAGAAAAAAATCCTGGACTCCTGTTTAGGAGATGATGTCCACTAGGTGGCACCAGCTCCCACTTAATATGGTATGCTGTATTCCACCAGAAATTTGGAAGTCATATGAAGAGGCAGAAATAGAACTGCAGTGGTAACAAGACAGTGTGCATATATAGACATAAATATATGTGACCCACAAACTAAGCATTTGATCCATAATAATTACCAAAAGCATATCTAAAACAACTACAAGTCAAACGTGTTCTGGTTTGATTCCCAGACTGGAGTAGATTTCTCTGCAGAGAGACTTTGAGAAGCCCTCCTGTTTAGTATTGGGGTGTGGTGGCGTGATGCTTGGTCAGGTTTGACTAACAACTGGGGCTTTTGTTTCCCAGAAATGTGTTCCTCCAACTTTGTTTTGCCGAGCAGGGTGTGACTTGGAGAAGGTCCTGTGGAAGGCTAGAGATTTTTGTGTGCTATTGGAGGAAACTTGCAAGGATGGACAGAGAAACAGACAGCTGACAGAGAGACAGAAACTTGGTTCGAAGTGCAGAAAAGTTCAGATAGGGAGGGGTTTAGCAAGTTTTTTATGTGGTAAGGAAAAGCAATAATGTTTTTGCTATTAGATAGGCTTTTCTGACATCTGAGAAAATAATCTTAAGATAGAGCAGGAACAGAACGGGCTGGACATTTCAATACTTTTTTTTTTACTTTTCTTTCTTGTCATCCATTTCTATTATCCCTAAATCTTCAAATAAAATCTTGTTTAGCCCAGCCAGCATGGTTCAGTGGTTGAGCATCGACCTATGAACCAGGAGGTCACGGTTTGATTCCCAGTCAGGGCACATGCCAAGGTTGTGGGCTAGATCCCCACTGTGGGGCATACAGAAGGCAGCCAATCAATGATTCTCTCTCATCATTGATGTTTTTCTCTCTCTTTCCCTCTCCCTTTTTCTCTAAAATCAATAAAAAAAAATTTTTTTAAATCTTGTTTAAAATATATTCTATTTTAGGGAGTTACAGGAGAAGTTTGTGTCCATCTTTGGGCTGGATTATTACACCAATTGGAACCATATTACAGAAGTAAGGTGATGAAGTGTGTGAAATGTGAGAATATTCTATGGGAATCCTCGTTAATACTTAGAAAAATCAGATAAAAGCCTGGAAATCCTACAATTTCACAGGATGGAAGACTTTGTCATTTGGTATTAAAGGACAGGGTAGTTCCAGAAGACTGGCCATGTTAATACACTAGTCCAGAGAAGGTAGGGGCTGCAGGTGGATCCAGAACAGGGAGTAGTTGACAGACAAAGCATACCGTCAAAAGTGAAGCTGGGAAGGAACAAACATGAAGCAGAATTAAGTTGGTTAAGAGGAGAAATTGAAAAGAACAATTACTTCTGAGCTTTCTGTTTAGAAAGAAAATAACGGCCAGTGGCAAGCCCATTCCTTCAGCTTCCTACCCCCCACCCCAACCTATCCTTACTTCCTTGCTATCCCAGAGGAAAGGGAATTCTTTGTCTTATATGTGCTAACTTTGCTCTTGTCTGCACACCATCCGTTATCTATTCCCTCCCATACATGTTCCATTCTTTCATTACTGGTTCTATTCTCATGAAATATATATATAAAAGTTGAAGTTGCTACCTTTTAAAACAAAACAAAACTCTCGTCATTTTGCATCTTGTAATTACTGTCCTTTTCTTTTTTCCCTTCGCAACCAAGCTTCTAGAAAGAGCAGTCTCCCTGGCTACACTTCCTCTCTTCTCTTCCTATTCCCTCCCTGCACTCTGGCCATTTTGCCAATACCCAACTGCAAACGGCCCCCCTGAGGTTACCAGTGAACTTCTCCATGTTAAACTCGTGTGATTTTCAGCCTGAACCTAAGCTCTCTGCAGCATGTGCAAGTGTTAATGTTTATTCAGTAATTATTGAGCACCCACTTTGTGTTTGACACCGTTCTAGGCACTTCTATGTGTTTGACACTGTCCTAAGGCACTGTGACGTATAGATAGAGGAGGTCCTGCCTCAAAGGTGTAGCCAGGTTATGACATCAGAGTAAACTGGCCTGGGGCCAGAGCAAGGGGGATGCTGAGCCCCACAGCTTTGGTGGGGCAGCAAGCACTTACAAAAATGCCAAC
This sequence comes from Myotis myotis, assembly GCF_014108235.1. NCBI lineage: Eukaryota > Metazoa > Chordata > Mammalia > Chiroptera > Vespertilionidae > Myotis > Myotis myotis. The sequence goes on from NW_023416315.1 coordinate 12,037,937, forward strand.
CTTTGATTAGCTTCCCTGCTTGCACTGCAATTGAATTTCAGACCGCTTGCTCAAATGTTACTTACATCATATTATTAACAACTCTGCTACCAACATACTATCTCACAATTGCTGAAAATGTAATACTTTAGGAGGAAATGACCACTCCTTACGCTCCTAAATGCCACCTCTCCCCCAATTAAGCTTTCCTTATATCCTCTTGTAGCTTTTTTGTAGTGGGGTGGAGACTCACAGTGTACTTTCAAGGAACCTCTCACAGATCCCTTGCCCCCTTCCACCATGTAAAGACATAGTGAAAATGCATCTTCTGTGAGCCAGACAGTAGATCCTCACTAGATACCCAATCTGTCAGAGCCATAGTCTGACTTTCCAGCCTCCATAACTGTGAAAAATAAATGTTTGTTGTGTATAAGCCACTGAGCTTATGGCATTTTTTAAATAGCAGCCTGAATGGACTAAGACAAGCACCCATGGCACCAGGTGGGGATGGAGAACTGCTTTACATAGTGTGATCAAAGAAGGCCTCTTTGGTAAGATGACATTTAAGCTGAGACTTACAAAGAGTTAATTGTTAGAAAACTTGGGGGAAAGCCTGCCAGGCAGAAGGAAGAGTAAGTGCAAAGGCACTGAAGGACTTGGGATGTTGGAGTCATGAAAGGACATCCGTGTGCCTAAAACTTTGTAATGTGACAGTGTTTAGAAAGGCCACCCAGGAGAAAGGAACTGACAACAAAAGGGGCAGGATCCAGAGCACAAGGACAGGGGTTTGCTTTGATCAGAGCAGAAACACATAGCGTTTAAAGCTCTTTTCCCTTAGTTTTAACAATTTCACTCTCTCTCTTAATTCTCCCCCTTCCTCTCTCTTCCTCTTCAGTCTGCTTTTTAGAACCCCTCCCCTTAATTTTGGTTGTCAGCAGGGTTCTGTCCACAACTGCCTTCTAATTATCCTTTCCACATTTTCTTATCCCTAACCACCAGGCTGGACCACTCTTGGGCTTCACATTCTCATATCCAACTGTAGATATGCATTTAGTCTCCCAGATTAAATCTCCAGCCCAGGCCTGGCCTCTGACTTTCTGATTTAACTACTTATTTGACACTCCACTTAGATTGAAGTATCTTGACTTTGACATATCTGAACTTGGGATTTTTTAACTCCACCTCCCCCAACATACAAAACACAACATGAATGGAAGCAGGGCAGGCAGAGGGGTTTGCTTATTGGTGGCCCAAGTTCCACCTCTGTTCATAATTTCAGCCCCATTCTTTGATACAGACTTGAAGGTTTTTTTACATTTTATTTTTTAAAATTGATTTTAGGGAGGGAGGGAGCAAGAGAGAGAGAGAGAGAGAGAGAGAGAGAGAGAGAGAGAGAGGGAATGAATCATCAACATAAGAGAGAAACACCAATGGGTTGACTCCCACATGTGCAGCCTTTTGGTGTATGGAAGAGCGCTTCAACCAACTGAGCCACACCAGCCAGTACTGAAGTTTTTAATTTTTAAAAAAATTTAAATTTTTTATTGTTGAAAGTATTACATATGTCTCCTTTTCCCCCAATTGACCTCTCCCCAGCCACTCCCACCACCCCCGCACATCTGTCAGAATGGCTATCATCAACAAATCAACAAACGTGTACTGGTGAGGATGTAGAATAAAAGGAACCCTCATGCACTGCTGGTGGGAATGCAGACTGGTTCAGCCACTGTGGAAAGCAGTATGGCGTTTCCTCAAAAAATTAAAAATGGAACTCCCATTTGACCCAGTAATCCCACTTCTAGGAATATATCCCAAGATACCAGAAACACCAATCAGAAAGGATTTATACACCCCTATGTTCATAGCAGCACAATTTACAATAGCTAAGATTTGGAAACAGCTCAAGTGCCTGTCAGCAGATGAGTGGATTAAAATACCGTGGTACATCTACACAATGGAATACTACATGGTTGTAAAAAGAAAGAACTCTTACTATTCGAAACAGCATGGATGGACCTAGAGAGCATTGTGCTAAGTGAAATAAGCTAGTCAGAGAAGGATAAGTATATGTGATTTCATTTATTTGTGGAATATAATGAACAGCCTAAACTGATGAACGAAAATAGATCCAGAGACATAGAAACATTGAACAGACCATCAAATCTCAGAGGGAAGGCAGCTGAGGGCGAGGGGGGATAAGAGAGCAACCAAAGGACTTGTATGCATGCATATAAGCATAACAATGGACACAGACAGTAGGGAGGTAAGGGCATGACTTTTTTTTATGTAAAATAGCATTGTAAACATTGGAGCTTACCAATACTTTCAGCACTTCTTTTGACCTAGACATTTGAGAGGACTTTGTCCACATCCTTGAAGTTAGGCATGGCTATGGCACTTACTTTAGCCTCTGAAATATGAGTGAAAGTTACACATTGCTTCTGGATGGAAATATCTAAGAGAAGGCACACAATTCTCCTTCTTACATTTTTTTTTTTTTCCTTTTACTTTCTGTATTCCAGGTTATCATTTGTTGAGGTGTAGATGTCTAAGATAAAAGAGCCTGGAATGCTGAGCCATCATGTGGAAGAAAACTGCCCAGAGAGTCATTAGACCTACAGCAAACCCTGAGCAAGGAAGAAAATAGAAGAAAAAGTGCTGGAAGCCGGTCCATCCTTGCTGCTTGACACAGTCGCTGCAGGGAAGAAACATCTGCACAACATATGTTTCAAGGGACCTGGCGTATATAGCATACTGTTCTTAATATGTTTGTTCCCCTTCTTGGCGCTATGTGTTTTAACCAAGGTCACCTCTCCGAGAAAGGTTGTTTCCCCAGGTAGGGTTTTTCCCTGAAGTTAGGGAGGGAATAAAACCCCTTAACTAAGTGCCAGGCGGGTAGTTAATCACTTTAACTATGAACAATCACGCTTAAGCTACATAATCTTTACTCCCTGGAATGGAGATAAGAAACGCCCTAACCTTTGGAATAGAAATTGATAGGATTAAAATCAACTGGTATAAATACAGATGTAACAAGACAATAAAACACAGAACTTGGAACCTTCTCCAGAACAGGGTGTCTTGGGAACTCACCTGGCTGGAGAGACTTCTGGAAGAGACTGCAACCACACATCAAGGCTTGATCCTTGAGCTGACCTCTTCCTATTTTTCCTACTACGGAAAGCCCTGGATCTGCTCATTAGGTGAGTGCACGATTGCCCATTTGCACTATTTTAAAGAGAAACAGCAGCCGCAGCGGCCCCAGAGAAGAACGAGAGGGCGAGCGAGCGTGGTGCTCCCGGGCGGCCTGGCCCCCTCTCCTCATCATCGCCAGCCCTCTGCCGCCTTTCTCCGCTTCCACCTTTTCTCCTCTCCCTCCAAGTGGAGGCCCCCTCTGGGGCGGGCAGGACCGGGAGTGAATTCCCCTAACTCCTTCACCCTCTCCCTGTACCTGGCCCCATTGTGAGGAGAAGGCCCGGCCCTGTCCGGCCCGAGTCCTGTGTGAGGAGCACCCGGGCCAGCCCACAGTTGTCTTGGGCCTGGTCCAGCTCGGCTGGTGTGTGAGGACTGGAGCCCCGGCCAGGCGCCGCCACCGCCACCGCCACAATGGCCAGCTCCCAGAAGGCCCTGATGCTGGAGCTCAAGTCCCTGCAGGAGGAGCCGGTGGAGGGTTCCCGGATCACCCTGGTGGATGAGTCTGACCTCTACAACTGGGAGGTTGCCATCTTCGGACCCCCCAACACCCTCTACGAAGGCGGCTACTTCAAGGCGCATATTAAATTTCCTATTGACTACCCATATTCACCACCTACCTTCAGATTCTTGACCAAAATGTGGCACCCCAACATTTATGAGAGTGGGCATGTATGCATTTCAATTCTTCATCCACCCGTAGATGCCCCACAGAGTGGTCAACTGAACTCCGAAAGGTGGAATCCTACTCAGAATGTCAGGACTATCCTGTTAAGTGTCATCTCATTGCTTAATGAGCCCAACATCTTCTCCGCAGCCAATGCGGATGCTTCAGTTATGTTCAGGAAATGGAGGGACAGTAAAGGAAAAGACAAAGAATATGCTGAAATCATTAGAAAACAGGTTTCAGCCACTAAAGCCGAAGCAGAAAAGGATGGAGTGAAAGTACCCACGACCCTGGCAGAATATTGCATCAAAACGAAAGTGCCTTCCAATGACAACAGCTCAGATTGGCTTTATGACGACTTGTACGACCTTGACATTGAGGATGAAGAGGAGGAGGAGGAGGAAGATGCTGACTGTGATGACCATGATGATTCTGGGAATGAGGAGTCGTGACCTGCTCCTTCGAAGCCCCTGTACTGCCCTGCCATCTCAGGCCAAGGGAGAGGAGCAAGTGGGGACCTAGCAGTGGCCCCTCAGCAAAACCCCATCACGGGGGGTGGGGAAAACAAACATGGCTCCTGCTGACTCCCCTTGTGGATCTCAGTTGGCTCCTTTTTATGGACCTCTTAATGGAGGGAAGGTAATTGTGAACGAAAGGGGCCACATGCTGACCTGACAAGCTGAGGGGAGGCCTGCATGGCAGTCTGAGAGACCTAAAGTAACCACAAAGGATGGTCTGAAATTAAACTTTAACTCAGAGCAGTTATGGTGGGCAGTTACGTCCTAGACCGGTATCTTCACTGACAAGGTCATCCTTTACCTTAACTGAGCCTATCTGTCTTTTTGCATCTATGATAACACACCCTTGAAATGTCTGGGTAACTTGTAACTTCCCTTTTTCTGGAGCCCCTGGGGCACAACCAAATGTGCTGGGTGCCAGGACAGATACCACAAACCCCTTCATTATCATGTTAATTGATCCTGCACCCACCTAAGTGTGTGTCCATGATTTTACTTTTATCCAATCCCAGGGGTTTCCCTGCTTTGCTTTATCCCTCCTCAATCTATCACCAATGAATTTCATGTAACCCACTTATGTCCCTCCTTTGATTGAAAATGTATAAATACAAATGTAACCCCGCCATTCTCCGGAGCATTATCTCAATTCCTTGAGGTTCTGTTTCCTGGCATATGTTGACAGTTTGGCTCAAATAAACTCACAAAAATTCTAAAAAAAATAAAATAAAATAAAAAATAAAAAAACAGAACTTGGCTGGAGATTGTGTCTAGAACCTGGCTAGAGAACCTGGCTAGGCTGCTGATCAACTGAACGCCGTCTTCGTGTCATTCCTTCTTCGCCGACTCCGTCCACACTTTTGGGAACCCCTGGACCTGCTGGGGTTGGACCCCAACAATTGGCGCCCAAACAGGGTCCCCCTAGGTAAGCCCTCCCGCACTCGGGATGGATAGGACTGCACCGTAGGGCGCTGCAGACCCCCTTATAGAGGATAAGTAGGGTAAGAGGGTGGATAGTACAGAACTTGGATTGAGGAGATGGGTCATACTGAGTCTAAAGAGAAAATACTGTATTAATCTTTTAACACATATGCTTACTAGCAGAGGAGTTAAGGTTACTCCCAGACAGAAAGTTTTTTTTTTTTAAATATATTTTATTTATTTTTTACAGAGAGAAAGGGAGAGAGAGAGTTAGAAACATCGATGAGAGAGAAACATCGATCAGCTGCCTCCTGCACATCTCCCACTGGGGATATGCCCGCAACCCAGGTACATGCCCTTGACCGGAATCGAACCTGGGACCCTTCAGTCCGCAGGCCGACGCTCTATCCACTGAGCCAAACCGGTTTCGGCGACAGAAAGTTTTATACAAGAAGTATGTCCATGGCTTTCTGAAGAGGAACTGTTAATTTAGAAACTTCGCCTAAAGTAGGAGAGCAATTAAAGAATTATTACAGATACCATAGATCTGAGAAGGTCCCGGCAGATACCCTTTCCCTCTAGAATTTAATTCGTGACACCTTGGCACCAGAGGCAGAAATGGTTGAACTTTCTCAAACTTTAGTCCCTCGGCTCCACCTAGAGGGGACACATCATTATTGTCTCCAGCTCAATCTAAGAGCAATTTAGCTATGCCTACTGATCGGAAGGAGAATAAATATCATAAACATGACCCTTGGTCCTTTCCAGTCAGTAGAGAGGAAAAAAGCCCTCCCATTCAAAACAGGCTCCCTAAATTAGAAAGGAAGCCTAAACCAGGTCCTCTGGCTCCTATGAGCTCCATGTCTAAATTTCAAAGGGCGGTAAGAGAAGCTGAAGCTAATGGAGATCTTGAATTCTCACTCTGCTTCCCAGTCATGTATGAGAGTGAGGGGGACGAAAACCCCACCTGGGAGCCTATACCTTACAAAATACAGAATTAAAATTGGCCTGCTCTGAATATGGACCTCTAGCTCCTTACACACAAACCTTGGTAGAAGCCCTGGCCAGTAAATGGATGACTCCTTATGATTGGTCACAGGTTTGTAAATCCTGTCTCTCAGGAGGCGATTACTTATTATGGAAAACTGAATATGATGATCTTGCTAAGAGAGCTGTAGCCACTAGCAAAAATTCCATAGGAGGAATAACCCTAGACATGATATTAGGAGGTGATTTTATCACAGCTCAGGAGCAAATGTATATGCCCAAAGAGGCACTTATTAAAATAACCAGTTCTGCAGTAAATGCCTGGAAATCTCCACCTTGTGCAGTAGGAAAAACAACCACCCTTCAGAGGTTAAACAGAAGGTCGAGGAACCGTATCAGGATTTCCTTTCTGGCCTTGTACAGGCAGTCAAGAGAGTAATCAATAACAAAGAGGCAGCCGATATTCTAATCAAACAACTGGCTTTTGAAAATGCTAATAATACCTATCAGGCTTTATTAAGGCCGATTTGCAGAACAGGAACTATAAATGAATTTATAAAACAGTGTGCCAATGTAAGTCCAGCATTTATACAGGGTGTAGCTATAGCTGTAGCCCTCAAGGGGTAGACATACCCTCAATATGTACAGGGCATAGGACAAGCCAGCAATAATACAGGTAATAAAAGAAATATGAACTGCTACTCTTGTGGCTTATCTGGGCACTTTAGCAGAGAATGCCCAAATAAAAATAATAGGCCAGATGGCAAGCTCCTCGGCAGCCTGGAAATACATCAGGGAATAATATTAATCCTCCAAAAACTGTCCCCGATGTCAGAAAGGATTCCATTGGGCAAAGGAATGTAGATCAAAATACCATAAAAATGGTCAGCCTTTAAATTCTACAAACCGCTCCCAGGGGTTCTATCCCATCACCTCAATTGGGAAACATGAGGGGGCCAGCCCCAGGCCCCTGCAATAATAGGGGCATCAACCCTCAACCCCTCTGCAAATTTCAATCAGTCAATGACCTCTTCAGGGCAACCCCAGGCAGTGCAGGATTGGACCTCCACTCAACCACCCATGCAATACTAACCCCAGACTCGCCAGTAGCAGCCATTCCTACAGGAGTGTCTGGGCCGCTGCCTGAGGGAACTGTAGGTTTAATATTAGGACGGAGCTCCACCTCATTACAGGGGATCTTAGTCATCCCAGGAGTTGTTGATGCAGACTACACAGGAGAAATACAGATTTTACTTTCCCCACCCACCACAACTATACAGATTCAGCCCAACCAGAGAATTGCCCAATTAATCCTGTTACCAATACATAAAATAGGGACAGCTGTTACCCAGGAAGCTAGAGGGGCCGGAGGCTTTGGATCTAGTGATGCAGCATTTTGGATACAAGAAATCCATGCTACTAGACCTACAAAAATTTTACAAATTCAGGGAAAACCAATTGAAGGTCTATTGGATACAGGAGCAGATGTTTCCTGCATAGCAGGGAAGGATTGGCCCTCTTCATGGCCCAGGCACACCACCTCCACTTCCCTAGTAGGACTAGGCAAGGCATCTAATGTAAAAAAGAGTTCTCAGATTTTAACTTGGGCTGATGAAGATCAATATTCAGTGTGGGGAGCCAGCACGGCCATGGCATACTCAGCCCCAGGGCGCCTTATATGCCATGCCAGCTCAGCCCGGTTCAGTGACCCTGAATGGGGAGGGTGAAAGGATTGAGAAAGGACAGACAAGAGAATGAAAGCTGGGTCTTGGTGGGACGCTGCTCCCTGATGAGGAGACAGCGCCAGCGCCCACAAGCCGTGTCTTTATTTTATAGCAGATGCCATGAGGCAAAGTAGGGGCGTGATCAAGTTGTTTACAGCATTCTCGTGAGTTTCAACCTCACTCGACTATATGCACCCGAACTCTATCACACGTGGGGCCACGTGTTCGGACCATAGGTTCAAGCTTACAACCACAGCCGTTGGCTATAATAGTGCTGGGAAGGCCCTGCCCTCCAGCTGGGACTTGCACATGGCAATGAGAGGACCCTGTCCTTTCATTGGTCCAAGGCTTGAACCTGGCCAAAACACTGTAGTCGTGCCCCACAATTCAGGAACATTCTGTCCCTATGTAATTACAACTATTCCCTTTACATTATGGGGAAGAGGTATCTTGTCTCAAATGGGACTTCTATTATATAGCCCTAGTGGTGTTTGATTTACTCCTGTTACAAAAAATTACAAGAAAGTGAGTTTAAATATTCCTCTCCTCATTATGTTCTACAACATACTCTATTTGTAATATACTAAATGTAGATTCTGAAGAAATTCCCCAATGTACAGACATTGGAACCCTGATCTAACTAAACCTAAAGCCCTCATCAAATGGAGAGACTTGCTTACAGGAACCTGGAAGGGACCTGATGTACTTTTAACCTAGGGGAGAGGATATGCTTGTATATTTCCACAGGACGCAGACTCACCTGTGTGGATTCCAGACCATCTAGTCCGGCCTTAAGTCTCACCGCCCTCCATCTCCGCCTCACCCTAGCACACCTGACCAGTGCCCGTCTGCAGCAGATGTGCAGCCCTGAGCTGGAACAACCTGTCCATTGGGAGGATCACATGTGCCTCCTTTTTGTCCGTCCATATGTCCCAGATCTGCCCCACATAATCTGACTACTTGTTTGCTGGTTCTTTGGCCTTTCTCCTTCTCTCCTGAACACAGCCTTTTCTAGAATCTCCCTACCCTACTGTTCCAGGAAGGGCACCTCCCTTTTCTGCCGTGACTAGCGGGTGTCTGGTATATGCCCCATATGTGGAGTTGTCTTGTGCCAAGAGCCTGACATCCTGGGCTGAGAAAGCCCTGTCCCAGAACTACATGCTGACAGGTCGTTCCTCCCTTGTCCTGTATTGGCCCCTCTTGCCCTTGTGTCAAGAGGGACCCTCTTCTCACAGTCCATTTGCAGGCGAGGGGAGCCCAAGGCAGGTGCTGGGCGTGGAGGCCATGGGGGCATAGGCTATCAAGGAGACAGAACTGAACCTCTTGCAGGGGGGCGCTGCCCCTCCCTCATTTGCACATCTCACATCACCCTTCTTGGCCCCGGAGGATGTCTGGTTAGCCAGAGATGGGTAAGATTCCTCAGGGAAGGAACAACCTAAGACAGGCACAGTCACAGAGGGGCCATCAGGAGACAATTTGGGGGTCAACAGAGGTGGGGCACAGACCCTCACCCCCCCAACTTTGCAGAGACCCAAACCCTCACTCCTTCTGAGGGAGGTCTCCTGCCCCCATGGCTGCTTTGCTTCCCATGCCCAGCTCAGATCGGGACCCAGGTAAAGACAGAGACTGACTGACAGCAGCTGCCCTGCCCTCTCACTGCAACAGGACTTGTTTCCTATTTCTACCTTGGACCACAGGGAAAGGGGCAGCTGAAGGAAAGGGCTGTGTCAGGATGCTGCTTTCTTCCCTTTCTTCTCCCTCTTTTTTCTAAACACTTCCATGCCTTGTAGTTCTTTTGCTTTCTCTTCTTTTTCTTTCTACTACCCTCCATCCCCGCCTCCTCCACCTCCTCCCCGGTATCATCCATATCGGCCAACCCAAAGGGCACAGCTGACTCCTCCCCGGACATCGACACCACCGTCAAGCACGGCCCTGATGGACCCATGATCAGGCCTTCAACGTGCTGACGCTTCGGGAAGCCCGTCGCCAATGACGCTGACCGCTAGCCAAATCAACAAGGACAACCAAACCACCGACTTGAGGACAGCTGAAATCCCTTGACTGAAGAGGCCAGCAACCTTCTATAGGAACAAGGCTCCTTGTGCACTCCATCCATTATGTTTATAGCTATACTCACTATCACTGCTTGTCAGTCTTCTTCCAAGTCATAAACAACCCAATCTGAGAGGTGGCTGCACAGAATATGTTTCAAGGGACCTGGCGTATGTGGCATACTGTTCTTAATATGTTTGTTCCCCTTCTTGGTGCTATGTGTTTTAACCAAGGTCACCTCTCCGAGAAAGGTTGTTTCCCCAGGTAGGGTTTTTCCCTGAAGTTAGGGAGGGAATAAAACCCCTTAACTAAGGGCCAGGCGGGTAGTTAATCACTTTAACTACGAACAATCATGCTTAAGCTACATAATCTTTACTCCCTGGAATGGAGATAAGAAACGCCCTAACCTTTGGAATAGAAATTGATAGGATTAAAATCAACTGGTATAAATACAGATGTAACAAGACAATAAAACACAGAACTTGGCTGGAGATCCTGTCTAGAGAACCTGGCTAGGCTGCTGATCAACTGAACGCTGTCTCCGTGTCATTCCTTCTTCGCCAACTCCGTCCACACCTTTGGGAACCCCTGGACCTGCTGGGGTTGGACCCCAACAAAAAAGAGCTTTGTTTTATAAGTCACTGAGGCTTTGCTTTTTCAGTTTTCCGGTGTGTGTATTTTTGGTTAGTGTAGTGTAATCAAACGCTATGCAATTAGATATTTAAGACAAATCTCTTCTGGCTCTTACTTACAAGTAGCTGGTTACCTCTAAGCCTCAACTAAATAGAAATTCTGGAGCTGCCAGGGCCCCCAAACAGTCCCTTTTCAAGTGCCGGGGTCCAACCCCAGCAGGTCCAGGGGTCCCCAAAGGTGTGGATGGAGTCGGCGAAGAAGGAATGACACAGAGACAGCGTTCAGTTGATCAGCAGCCTAGCCAGGATCTCTAGCCAGGATCTCCAGCCAAGTTCTGGTCTGGATCTCCAGCGAAGTTCTGCTGTTTATTGTCTTGTTACATCCGTATTTATCCCAGTTGATTTTAATCCTGTCAATTTCTATTACAAAGGTTAGGGCGTTTCTTATCTCCATTCCAGGGAGTAAAGATTATGTAGCTTAAGCATGATTGTTTGTAGTGATTAACTACCCGCCTGGCATTTAGTTAAGGAGTTTCATCCCCTCCCTGACTTCAGGGAAAAATTCCTACCTGGGGAAACAACCTTTCTAGGAGAGGCATCCCCTCCCTGACTTCAGGGAAAAATTCCTACCTGGGGAAACAACCTTTCTCGGAGAGGTGACCTTGGTTAAAACAGCGCTAAGGGGAGCAAACATATTAAGAACAGTATGCTATATACACCAGGTCCCTTGAAACATATGCTGTGCAGATGTTTCTTTCCTGCAGCGACTGTGTCAAGCAGCAAGGATGGACCGGCTTCCGGCATCCCATATGTTTCATGAGAACAGAGATTGTCTGTTTTGTTTACCACTCATTGGATAGCCAGCTCTTAGTTCTGTGCCTATCAGAAAATAGGTGCACTGTTACCAATGAATGAATAAGGAACTGATGGGAAAACTTATGTCCTAAAAAGGGGTAGGGGTAGGGCGAGGGTGTGTGCAAATGATACTAAAAAGAGAAGCTAGCCTGACTGGCATGGCTCAGTGATTGAGTGTTGACCTGTGACCCAGGAGGTCATGGTTCAATTCCCAGTCAGAGCACATGCCTGGGTTGCAGGCTCGATCCCCAGTGTAGGATGTGCAGGAGGTGGCCAAACAAAGATTCTCTCTCATCATTTTTATCTCTCCCTCTCCCTTCTTGTCTGAAATCAATTTTTAAAAATGTTTTTAAAGAGAGAAACTAGCCTTAGCTATTTAAGCAGGCAATTTGGTCTTCATGTGGTTTCTCCCCTGAGTACAGATTTTTACCCTGAGCTTCCTCACACTGTGTGGCTGACTGTGTCTCTGTTTAGGCCAACCACTGACTGTAGAGAGGAAGGAGCTGCAGTAAATAAGAGCGCAGCGTCACTCCCTAGGGCAGGAGTGGGCAACCCCTGGCACGCGTGCCAAACATGGCACGCCAGTAACTTTCGCTGGCACACGAAACCCTCTCTTATAATCTTCCATTTACAATTTTTTTTCTTAATATCGACTTTTTTATTTTTCAGATAAATTCAGTGTAGGTGCATCTTAGATAAATAAATAATTTTACATAACAAGTTATCTTAAAGACCATAGACATGGATTGACGAGAGAGGGGAAGAGCAATTTCTATGCCTCTGCCTTAACTCTCCCTGCCTTCCTAGATCCGACCAGTGTTTTGGTTTCATCCACATACGCTTGTGAATCTTTGTTCTCAGTGATGAATTTTGTTAAGTCTCGTAATAGGAGTAGCCTGACGGATGAAAGTAGTAGCTTGTGCAGATCTTTGAAGGTCACGAAATATAAACCTGATGTAAAACCTCTGTCATCAGTGATGCAGCAGCAAAAGTTCTGATAATATCAAACGGAGTCATAAAGTTTTCTGTCGGACTATCAGTGTACATGTATACATTAAAAAATAAATGTATTTTTCATCATCATATACTGTGTTTTTGTGACTCGAATGAATTTTATTATTTCTTCAAGGTTCTTCACATACGTACACCTTAAGAGATATCAAGTAGGCATAACATGTTCTCAAAAAATTAGGGTTGGCATGCAGAAGAATTTTGAGTCAGAGATTTTGCTGGTTTTGGCACGCACTCACAAAAGGTTGCCCACCCCTGCCCTAGGGTTCAAGACCTTGAATTCGTTGGGAGAAAGTGACAGCAAAGGGCTTTCCTTTGCCAGACCTTGTATTTTGTCACAGACATTTAATAACTGGTTTAAACAGAAATATTAAGAAATCACTTCTTCCATTGTTTTCAGAACCAAAAATTCTTTTTGTTTACAAGCAAATAAAACCAGAGAAGACAATGACTCTTACATAGAAACAGCAGCATGTTTATAAGGAAATGTTAACTCTACAATGTCAAATCAGTATCTGTTTCTGCCCTAAGTGCTTTAATATAACACATATTTTTCTAATTATGAAAGTAATGCCTCATATCATTATAGATAATAGAATATTAAAATTGTATTTAAAAGGATAAAACTAGGGAAATAAAATCACATCCAGGGAATAGGCTTGTTTTTTCTAAATCACAAAAGCTAATATGTCCATGTCCATCTGTTACTCTCTCCTTGGAAACTAAACAACAAAAGCTTCATTCATTTCTACTTTAATTACACCTTCTGAATTTATTTCTAGGTATCCAGGTCAGTTGACTGGATTAGCTAAGTAATGTAACCCAGCCATTTTGCCCTTATCTCTTACCAGAGTTGAGGATAAAATTCAAGATCCTTAATGTGGTATACAAGGCCCCTCATAATCTGGCTCCAGTCCACCTCCCAGCCTCATTTCTCACCACTTCCTTCCCTTCCCCACTTAATTAGGAGCTTACTAGAGAAAGGTCATGAGCTCCCCAGTGTGTTCGAATGGTCCAGACCTCTCTATTCACCTCGGTAGTTCTCTGCAGGGGATAGAAGGATGACCAGGCCTCCTTCGTGTATGGTATAAGCGTGGGGGAATGGGTTACAGGATCCTGATGTGCCTGATTTACCACAAATTGATGAGCTGGGAAGTGAATTCACCTGGATGGGATAAGGTTGACTACTTTGATCAGCTCGCAGAGATCAGAGTCTGTCCTCATGTGCGGCAGTGCCACCTAGATCACAGGTGTCTTGAAGAGAGCAGCAATGACTCAAATGTGTCCCCTTCCAAAATGTCTACGTCAAAATCATAATCCCAAAGTGATGGTGTTTGGAGGTGGGGTGAATAGAAGAGTGGAGCCCTCATGATGGGATTAGTGCTCTTATAAGAAGAGGCCAGAGAGCCAGCTATGTGAGAACACGGCAAGAACACAGCCCTCTCAAACCAGGAGGAGGGCACTCACCAACAGCTGACTTGTAGTCTCCAGAACTGAGAGGAATAAATGTGTGTTGTTTCAGCCCGCAGTCTTTGGTGATGTGTTACAGCAGCGGGAACGAAGACAAATGCCATGCCTGGTCTCCCTTCCAAAGAGTCTCCACCAACTTGCAGGGCTGGTTGTCAAGAACTTGTGTCTTTCTTTTTCTCTGAAGGGTGACCTTCAGATGCTCCTCCTGAATGGCCGAGAGCCCCTCCGTGACTGGGCTGGTAATGAATACAAGTGCAAATCACAAACAAATTCTAAAATAGAAGAGTAGGTGTTCAACTTATCCTGGCCATAGGAAGTATTATCTGAGAGGCGCTCCTCCAGCTCCAGCCATAAGTCTGGGATGCTGGGATGTGAACAGGTGTATCTGTCCTCGCAGTGCTTTTTAAAAAGGGCCCTCAGAAGGAGTCTTGTGCTGATGGTACAGTTAAGCATCTTGATTGTGGTGGTGTTTACATGAAACTATAGTTGGTGTAAAATTACATAGACACACACACACACAAATGAGTATATGTGTAACTGGTGAAATATGAATAAGATCTATGGTGTGTACCAGTGCCAATTCCCTGGGTTTTATGTTGCACTGCAGTTATGCCAGATGTTAATATCGGGGGAGGCTGGGTGAAGGGTGAATGGGAATCTTGCTGTACAGTTCTTTGCAAATTCCTGTGAATCTGTGTTTCAAAATATAAAGTTTTTTAAGGGGGGAGGGACTCAGAATACTGGAGTACTTGATCTAAGATATAAAATAGTGCATTAGAGATGGCCTTGAAGCTAGAAGATCCTGTTCCTCTGTGTCCGGGTCCAAAGATGTTCCTGAAGAAAAGCATGTAGTGGGCAACTTAGCAGATTCACAATGAACAGTCTGGGAGTGCTAGGGTAGGCCTGAGAAGCCCAGGAAACTCTGAATGTCTTCTTCGCTCAGGTGACTGCCATCCACTAACTATGTTGGCCTTATTTAGCATCACTGCAGCTTATTTCGGTCTTCCAACAGTATTTATTAAGCACCTACTGTGTGCCTGGCACTCTTCACTCTTCTAGTGCTTCGTGTATGTCCAAGAATAAAACAAAGAACCCTGCCCTGGTGAAGCCTAAGTTCTAGCATAGGGGAGGAGGCCTGGAAAGAAAATAAACAGTAATAAGTGAATTCTAGAGCATTCTAGCAGGTGATAACTACTATGTGGGAAGAAAATAGAGCCAGGTAAGGGGGACCAAGAATCACAAGATAGTATGGGAGGAGTGTTGCTAAATTATCTGAGTTCTTAAATGATTGTATTGAAATTTAATCCTCTATTTGAATTTCTTTGCCCACAACCAAATTCTATTTTTCCTATTTCTTCCTGACTTCTTCTCTCCATCTTTTATTTAAACCCTCCTTTTTTCTGTTTCTTCAATTAATTCCTTTTTTATTTCTCTCCCTTCCTTAACGCCATCAGTGGGTTTTTTTTGCCTGAGTGATAAGTGTAATTGCAAACTTAAAATTTAACATTTTTCATTATATTTAATAGTTTTGTTCAGAAGGGACACAGTAGAGTATTTAAAAGATAACTTTACATTTAATTTAAGAAATATGTGCAGTAATTTCCAAATGTACAATTTGATATCTTTATTTATTGAAATTCATATACAACACTGGACTCTTATATAGGTTAAAAACATAACAAAAAACAATTTTAATTTCAAGTAAATTTTCCATTGGCAATACAGAATTAAAATATGTATATTATTTAAAAATGCATGGAAGAGACAGTATTCCTATTGCTTGGGAAACTAGTCAAATACCCTGGTCTTATATAGTCACAAATGGAACCAGGATTTCACAAAACTCTAGCCTTATTGTAAAGGATTACTTTGGTTATTTCCTTCGACTAATAAAAAAAATAAGCAGTGCATATTTCCTCTATTGAACAGAGGTATTCATCCATTTTCTGCAAGACTTTTATATTCACTCTTTAGAGATATGATTTGTTGCCATTATAAGCAGGTATTACTGTGAAAATGAGATAGCATAATCCTGGTTATACTGTACTCAGCATGGGGAGAAATCTGTTCTAAGTCAATTAAAGACAGAATAACCCATGAGCATGAAAGAATATTGTAACATCACAATCCATTACAACTAATTCAAATTCCAATGTGCAGAATAGGGGTGGGGGTGGCGATGATGATTCTTTTAACCAATTTGGTATGATCACTGATGATATTCCTTCAGAAGTAGAGACCTGTTTCTCATTTATATAAGAAAAAACAGAGGTAAGACATGCTGCCCTTGGATTTGGGAATTTCCCACATCTGTGCCAAAGGAAGGATATAATTCTCAACCATGTAAGACATTGTGTCCGTTGGGGACCTGAGTGTTTATTTTTCCCTAGAAATGAAGTACAACTTCATTTACTTGAGCATGAAATGTAGGGTGTCCCCCCAAAATGTATACACACACTTTGAATAATTATAAAGGCAGTGTTTATTAAAATACATTTCATTTTCAAAATTGAACTATCAGCTGTTAAAGTGTGTATACATTTTGGGGGGACACCCTGAATATAGGAATAGTCCCCGGAACCACAGCTTATGTATTATATATAATGCCTAGGAAATTGTTGGCAGTCAGAAAAGATTAAGTAAAATTAACATGTTTTCTGGCTCAAAATATGGATTTTTAAAAACCTAAACATTTTCAATGTAAATATTCCAAACCACTTTTTTCTTTTGCTATTGAGTTCAGGTAGACTGTTCTGTCTTAAAAAACTCATTTTAAACATAGAGTTATATCCAAATTATTTACTTTTTAGATTTTTTTGAAAGGTGGTCAGAATTCAGTTAAAGATGACTTACTTTACATATTGCTAAATTTTAGAGAAAAACATAAACTTATTTTAATCACCACAGTCTTACAAACATATCAAAATTGTTTTTTGTTCAAAATAACACAATTTTTGTAGTAGGTTTTAAATAGACCATACCGCTATGTAACTCTACACAATGATTATTTCTATAAACTAAGTTAAAATTGCATTTTTAAGGCAGAGATAGTCTTTCATATGTTTTATTTGATCCTAATTGTGATCCATGATTATCATATCAAAAGGTGATTTTGATAAACCACAATAATCTTCTTACTGCTTCACCTCTCTAAATCAATGCTTTTAAAATATATCAGTTTAGTTCTGCAGCTTTGAAGTGGACCTTGATTCTGAATTCTGGTTACATATATGGTCACTGTAACATTCATAATTAAGTAATAACCCAATTTGCATTTTAAAAACTCTTCGACGTGTTTACCAAAAGTGATTTTTGAAGGCCTTTATTGATAAATGCATTAACAATTCTATATCAGCATTTACTCGGTGGGCCCTCACCCTGTGATTCAGTGCAGCTCATGGGGATGCAGGCCGGTCAGAAATGGAATGTTTTCATGATGATCATTCCTGGCTCAACTGCCCACAGGAGCTGTGGGGTCACACTTATCCCGACTGAACAGAGGTAACCAGTTCTCACACGAACAGTGTTAGCCAACGTGTCAGAGGAACAGCAGCATGGCATAAGCAGGTGCTAGCTAGACATTGTTACATTGCCAGGGTAATTCTCCTCACCATTTTACACATTTTGGAGGTAAGCTATTTATTTTATAAATAAAGCCTAGAAACAATTTTAAATCTCTTTCTTTCGATGGTTAAGATGTTTAAAAAACACACACAAAGGTTTTTAAAAAATCTAATGGGCCCAACTGGTGTGGCTCAGTGGTTGAGCATCCACCTATGAAGTGGAGGTCTTGGTTCAATTCCCGGTTGGGGCACATGCCCGGGTTTCGGGCTCAATCCCCAGTGTGGGGCAGCTAATCGATGGTTCTCTCTCATCATTGGTGTTTCTATCTCTCTCTCCCTCTCTCTTCTTCTTCTCTGAAATCAATAAAAATATGTACATTTTAAAAATCGAATGGAAAATGAGTGTTTCAAGTCCAAAGAAGTAGTCGATGCAGAAAACGCTTGCATAGAATGACATTGGTGGTTGAACTCTGCCTTGCAGTCCTTGCTTATTGTGGCCCCTGAGCCCGCTTTCAGGAAGCAAGGCTACGCATAGCCTGTGGAAACAAAGGGGAAACCAAGTGTTAATACAACTGAATTCTCCTTCAGTCTTTTTACAAATATGTAAATGTTAGTGTTGGTTGCTTGCATTTGCTCATCTTAGTTATATATTGTCATGATAAAAATAGGGTAAAAACTTAATTTGTAACTCATCATCATTTAATTAGATTTATTTAAAAGCAATAATTACTAATTATTGAGCACTTAATACACATCCTTTAATTTCCACAATTCCTTGAGGAATTAATATTCCTATTTTACATGAAGACAGGTAAGTAATTTGTCCTGGGCTACATAGCCAGTAAGTAGTAGAATCAAGGTTTGCACTCAAATCCATCTGGCTCTATAGTCCATGTCCTTAAAACCACTCTGCATACTGCCTCACTCTCTACAGGAATTCTACCTGAATGATCTTGTTATATGGCAATCAAAAATACTTCTAAGCATGGAACATACTGACGAATCTCAGAGGGAAGTGAGGAGGGGGGGCCAGAAGAGATTAACCAAAGCATTATATGCATATATGCATAACCCATGGACACATACAATAGTGTGGGGAAAGGGGGAGGGGAGGGAAGGGGCAGGGTGGTAGAAGAGGTCAATGGGGGAAAGGGAGACATCTGTAATACTTTTAATAATAAGGATAAATTTTTAAAAATACTTCTATATAATGTGGAATTTTTTTAAGTACCAATTTTGATATATGAGTTTGTACTCAACTAAGTTGGCCCTCTATCCATAGTCATAAACTACTACCCAGAGATTTTATTCCTGGGCTCACTAAGCTGATGGGCTAAGATGCAGGACCTCCAGTTTTCACCCTAGCAGTGTATTTCCTCCGCAAAAGTCTTCTCAGCCTGTCACCCTCCCTGCCTGATTTTACCATAGGGGTTTGAATATTATGCTTCTCAACATTTTTATCAGGACCTGGAATAAGGCAGAGAAGGCATGCTTATCAGATTTGCATATGACACCAGTGGGGGTGCGTAATTAATATGCTGGATGATAGATTCAGCATTCAAAAGTATGTTTTTAAATGGAACAGGCAAGATATAATCTATCAGAAATGTGTAGTCCTGCACCAGGAGGTCAAGAACCAATTACATAAATATAAACGGGAAACCCAGCTGGATGACAATTTATGTGAAAATGCCCAAGTCTTTAGTTGAGCCCTGCTCAACAAAAGCAAAGATTTTGATGTAGTTATTATGAAAATAAACACATTTTTTAAGTCATAGTAATAGAAATATCTTGAGGAGACCAAGGTAAGTCATGGTTGCATAATCTCCATGCTGGCCTAACCCTATCTATGGTGTTGTGTCCCCTTCTTTGCCAGAGAAGCCATGCCAAATTGTGTGTCTATCAGGAATGGTAAAGGGAACTGGAGGAGTCCCACCTGGAGCAGAGTCTGGTGGAGACCTCAAAGATACTCTCAAATATTTAAGGGCTGTTCGTGGGAGGGTTTGTATCGCTGGAAAAGGCAGATCTCAGCCACCCGTTATCAGAGAAAGGCCAAATTTAGTTTTGCAAGCACAATGAACACTTGTAACAAATTCCCTGGAAAGCTATTAGTTGCTGCCCAGTCAGTGTTGAGTGTTGACCTGTGAACCAGGAGGTCATGGTTCAATTCCTGGTCAGGGCACATGCCTGGGTTGCGGACTCAATCGATCTCCAGGGTGGGTCGTGCAGGAGGCAGACGAGTAATGATTCTCTCTCATCACTGATGTTTCTATCTCCCTTCCTCTCTGAAATCAATAAAATATATATATATATATATTTTTTTAAAAAGCTACTAGTTCCCAATGTCTGGAAACGTTCACACAAAAGCTGAGTGAACATCCGTAGGCGTGGTGTAGAGGGATTTCTGTGTGAGCACTACTTGAGTTCTAAGACATGGTTCAACTTTCAATTTCTCTGATCTTCTTTGTTAGGCCAGTGGTGGAGCCACAGTGTTCACTCAGATAACAGGTTGCAGTCAGATGTCCTAGGGATCGACTGATGTCCCCAAGGGCAGAAATACGCAGACTCAGTCTTTTCTAAGTCATTGTCATGAGGTTCCTGTTCCTCACATACTATCTCTGAAGCTTATGAAACTCCTGGGTTAGAAATGCGCTCTAATCACCTTTCCTCTACTGAAATCTCTGGAAGAAAAAGTATCGGAGGCTTAGGCATAAAATCAGGACCAGTGTGTCGGCAGCTTCCAGTTGCAGATCCTATATGTCTGGGGGCAGAAGGTCCCCAAGTTCTTAATGTCTTCAAGGGAAAATTCTTGTTTTCCATTTTCCCCTTTCTCATAAGCCATCCTTTGGGTCTTTCCACCCCGCCTTTGGGTCTTGGTTTAAAAAATGTTTTCTCTAGTTTGTATCAGACATAGTCACTATATGTATTACTCTATTCAAGATTTAATCCAAATTATTTTCTTTGAAAGGAAATAATGCTCATACCTCATCCTCGACATTAAGTTCTTCTTCAATCAGCTCTGCTTCCATTAATTCAAGAGGATCTTTATGGTCCTGGATGAGGGAGATCTTGACAAAGAGAACAGAAAATATTTATGAGAAAAATAATAGCATCATCCCACCTGATACTCCACTGAAAATGACCTGAAGCGCTGCTGGTGCTTCTCATTTATAATAATCTACATACTTCAAAATCTTTTTCAGCTCTCTTGCCCTTTTGTATTTCTTGCTTCTAATTTTCCCTGTACCATGTTTTCACATTCAAGTGTGAACTGGCATAGTTCTCCATGGCTAGCCTCCGTTTCCACTCTCTTCCCCAGCCTCTGAAGTGCCTGCCTCTTAGGAGTCACAGTGCCTGCCTGAGTGATCCAGCAGTCAATCGTGTCTTTATTTCAAGGGCTAAACTAAGAGCATTTAGTACAGCATTGAGCACGCACTGAATGGGCTCATGACTGACGACAATAAACAGTCCCAAGTTAAATTGGATGGGTATTAATTTCATTAGAGATGGAAGCCAATGTCTATGGATGAAGTTGGTTGTTCAGGAAAGTTCTGCGTCTTAGCAGTAATCAATAACAGAGGAAACCAATAAAAGTTTGGACTTTGTCTTGTGCATAAAGGATATTCCCAAAGCAATTCCAGATGTTTATCAAGATAAGAGTGACATTTCACTTTTAGCTACTTTTCACCCACAAATCAATAATCCAATCTCTTTGCTAGTGTGGAAATGAATTAGAGACTTCAGTCCCTGTGCAGATAGTTGGACATAATGGATAGGTGTAACTACAAGTTGGGACTCTCTTTGGATAGTCCTTGTGTTTGTCATATGAAGGGATAGGGAGAGGGTCATATCACTGCATCCACAATATGCCTGAAATACAAATTATTCTTCCTGAAGAAAAGGAAAGTGCCACAGGCAGGCTTATCATCATTTACTATCCATCTGCCATATCCAGGGCTTTGTGCTAGATACTGAGGGGACACAGAAGTGTAAGTTCCTGACCTGAGAAGCTACCACTAGTGCTCAGCCCATCATCCAGTGAACCAGTAAGTACATAAGCACCCAATTATAACCCTGACATTTGTTCAGGGTCAAAAAATCCATCCCAGCCACTCACAATGCCTCCCTGATTACAAGCAATCTTGAGTCTAACACTGGTGGGGCACTGTTGGTTAGTGGCTTTTGTGGCATTTGTGGGATCTGAGATCTTGGGTAAGAACAAATAACAAAATAACTTTTCATGTTGAGAAAGAACTTGAAATTTTAAAAATTAATCCTCACCCAAGGATATGCTTTCATTGATGAGAGAGAGAGAGAGAGAGAGAGAGAGAGAGAGAGAGAGAAACATTAATCAGTTGCCTCCGGTACAGCCCCAACCCAGGATCAAACCGCAGCCTTTTGGTGTACAGGACAACGCGCCAACAAACTGAGCCACCTGGCCAGGGCAATTCTATTTTACTTTTAATGAGGGACCTTTTTTAGATACTTTACATGATCCTGCTTTGTTGTTTTTACCCATGGGTTAGAAAATTCTAAGTTAGATAGAAAAAGGCTTATGAGTTTTCAAAGACAAGCATTTTGCATGTAGCTTTTTTTTTTAGATTTGTGGTTTTGCTACTTGTTTTACTTTTTCGTATTCACTGTCCAGATCTTGGTACTTAGGACTAGTATTTTCTCCAGCAGCATTAAGCAGAGCAATCTCTCCACTAACTATATCTTAAAAGAATAATATGCTATTATTTTCTAACTTAGTTTTTTTACTTCAGACATTAACTTCCAGTTTACAATAAGAATCTACCCTAATTTTAGGGGGTAGGGGAGAAGCAATTTAAAATATAGTAGACTATCACTGGAATAATTATGAATGTTATTTTTATAGATATTGTTTTCATTTCCCAAATTCGTCTGTGAGAGGAGAGGTTCTTGTACCAGAATGCCCACCAGGTATTGGATAAGAGGACGACAAAATAAGGAGTCCTCAGGAAATGGGGGTTTATTCTATTTCATGGGGCTAATTCATGGCTTTTAATTTTTTTCATTTTCAAAGATCACTTATGACCTAATGGATCCTATGTAAAGACATTTATCATCAAGAGTTTCTAGAGTGCTGAGAATTTAAACTGCATTTGTATGTACAAGTTCCAGAAGCTCCGAGATTCAGTGCCTATATTCTAAAAAGGCACTCCAGCTAGAGTCTACCTTCATTAGTAAACCTGCACATTATAGAACTAATATGTATGAGGTGCTCCCAGGTACTTTCCTATAAACTATCATATTCAGTCTTCATATCTGCCCAGCAAAGTAAATGTTTTTACTCCCATTTTACTGGTGAGAAAATTGAGGCTCTGAGAAGTTTACCAGATGGCTTAACACTAGACTGAGACTCAAAGCTAAATTTGTGGAATTTTTGCCATTTATAGAAATCATGATAGTTCAGGAAAGATACATATGTCAAAAGGTGACATGTTTACCGTTTCTAAAATGGAATCTTGAATTTCTTGAGATTTAACCCGGTTCTGTACGTGGAGAACGGCGTCATGGACAGTCAAAAAGAATATATCCTTCCTGTTATCGTTAAAGAAACCACATTTCTCCAGCTTTTCTATTACGTGATCTTCAAAAGAAAGAAAGAATGTTTAGTTAATCGCTAGGAAAAGATATTTTATAACATCAACCAATACTAAGTTTTGGCAGCTCCTCCTTTTAATTCTTTCTTCTCAGTTCCAAAATCTGACCCTGCTCTACACCAAGTTTCTTTTCCAGTAGCACATGGCATGGCTATACCACAACTGGTTGTATGTAGTAGATGGCCTTGGTTCCTGATCAGGTCCCCTTTGCCAGTGTCCCCATCCTCCAGCTGCTGTGATTCTGGCTGCTAATGGTTCATAGCTATGGCCTTCTCTGCAGACCTTTCCTGGGCCAATGGGAACCCTCTCACCTGAAAAGGCCTGGGAGGTTACACCTCCATCCTTGCATGGCCTGCAGCCACTGACAGACTAACATGGGGGTGGGGGTTAATAGGCCAGCTCCCTGGCCTCGAGGAAGAATAGTCCTTGGGTGCTTTTCCTGCTGTGTGCTTCTTGTGAAATTAAGCTAAGGAAGACTTAAAAAAAATTTTTTAAATCTTTATTGTTGAAAGTATTAGATATGTGCCCCTTCCCCCGCCCCCGCCCCCAATAGTCCCTTCTAGCCCATCCCCCTCCCTCCACTCCTGCCCTAGGCCTTCACCACCCTATTGCCTGTGTCCATGGGTTATAAGTTCTTTGGTTGATCTCTTCCCACCCACCCACCCTCCCCCACCTTCCCTCTGAGATTCTGCAGTCTAATCTATGTTTCTATGTCTCTGGATCTATTTGTTCACCAGTTTATTTTGTTCATTAGATTACACATTTGAGCAAGATCATGTGACACTTGTCTTTTTTTGACTGGCTTATTTCATGTAGCATAATACTCTCCAGGTCCTTCCATGTAAGGTAGACTTTTGCAACGATATCTTTGTCCAGCTTCTTTTCCTGCCCTATCCCGCTCCTCTCATTCTTTCATGAATTTTTCCAGGTGTACTATCTCAGTAAATCACTTGTGCAAGAATCCTTACCTCAGTCTCTGTTTCTAGAGAACTCAGCCTAAGCATCAGTATCTTCCTACACACATACTTCCTTACATTCACAGACAGACTCATACCCTGGAGAGTCTTCTAGTTTTAAGGGGCCTAAGTCATCTCCAGCTCTGCTCTTCCTAGGACAAAGTTTCCATGGTGATCTGGCACTGCTGTGAGGACATTATAGTCTCCTTGCATTACAGCTTTAAGGCACAAATTGGAAGTAATATCTCCCTCGGTTGAAAAAGGCCCTCAGTGTGAGTGCTTAATGGGTAGAGTTTTGGTTCATGGCGATGAGAAGTTTTGGAAATAGATAGTTGCGATGGTTGCACAACATTGTAAATGTATTTAATACCACTGAATTAAATGCCACTTGAATGTGACTAAAATAACAAATGTTGTTATACATTTTTTATCACAATAAAAAATCATTTTTTAAGGCGTTTGGTCATGATGTAGCCACATTCCAAGATAGGAGAACGTCTTATAGATAGATATGTACTGTATATGCATTTACCTTGAAGCGATGCAAAGTACACATTTACATCAATTCTTTGGAATTCCTTGACAACCTAAAAATTTAAAAAGGAGAATTTGAGTAACTTTACCTGCCCATAATTCAGTAGCACTCAATCACTTGCTCAGGAGAAACTTCAATACTTTCATGATTAAACAAGACTTTGAGGAAAGCTCATTATTGGGAAACCACAGAGGTTTTCAACCTACAGTGATGATATGATTGGGGATGACAAGACCTGTCTCAAGAGGTAGCCACATCCAGTGCTCAACAGCACAGCACTCGACAGCGGATGTGCTTAATAAATATTTGTGGAAGGAAGAAAAGAAGGGAGTTCAGGCGCTTCCTAATACAGCCCCTGCAGGTGGGAGACATGAGCATGAGTTTATATCCCTGAGTGGAAGATATACGGGGTTAGAAATGCGGCCACCAGAGTCTGAATGTAAAAACTGACCTAAAAACCAAGGGCTCTGTATTTTGACAGTGTCAGTCTTAGTATCCTGATTGTGATTTTAGACAATAGTTTTGCAAGATGTTAGCACTGGGAGAAACTGGGTAAGGGGTACAAAGGATCTCTCTGTATAATTTCTTACAACTTTATGGGAATCTGCAATGATCTCAAAATGCAAAGCTTAATTTAAAAAATTAAGATGCAAGACCTATGGGCAATAGTAAAATAGAACATGAAATTTCTGGGGAGAAGAACAAGACCTCTATGCAAGTATACAGTTTGGATTTTTTCACAATTGTCTTTATAGCATTTGAAAGCAATTATTTGTTAGGTGTGTAAAATATTCTGGCATTAAATAAAGACTCTTCCCCAAAGTAACTCCTTAAACCCTTTGCCCAACACAATTTCTACAATGCACTTGAGCCAGTGCCTAGAGTAAAATGCACAATGAAGAACAAAAGTATGCTCTCAAATGAGCTAATGATCAGGTCTGCTAAGAGAACTGGAAGAGAAGCTCTTAGCATTTTCTCACTTTTTTTTTTTTTTTTTTTTTTTTTGTGTGAAGTATAATCAGTTTTCTACCTTCCTGCCTAGTACCTGCAACCCTTGAATAATTTCCTGGCCTTGCAGAAGTAGCCAAGAAGCCCCAGCAAAGATAAACCTCAGTTGAGAGTCAGTTTCATATTATTACATCTGATTATTGGTGTCTTTAACCTGCTTACTTTTCTGCCTGACTTGTCGGATACCTACCTGAAACTTTCCTTGAACTTGACACTCCTGATCAAGTTGAGACCCAGTTTGTCTGCCTTGGAACACTTAGTACAGTTGTTATTTAAAAGGTTACTTATTGTTTGCCTTCCCATCTAGACTGCTTAGTCCTGTGAGGATAGGGACTATGACTACTTCATCATTTGTCTCTCGTGCCTGGCTGAGTGCTTGGCACATATTAGGCACTTCACATCTCTTTGTTGAAAGAATGAACTCGACCTTGCATAAGTGGTGTCTGATATCATGAATGTTCCTGTCCTACATGTTCCTCAGCCCTTTGACTTCCTAGATGCCTGACCTGCTTCCTGCTCTAACCTTTTAATAATGCCTCGCTTCTCCAGTCCTACCATGTACCCCGCATTCCCCATTCTACTGCTGTTCACATAACAAATAAAAACACAATACTTAACATTGAACTTCCTTCTTTTCATATCCCTTTTCCTATTCATTCTCAGAAAACACAATAAATGTTAATATTTGCTGAGGGGTGGCTATATGCCAGATACTGTTCTAAACCATAAATAACCATATATATGCTTATTTAATTTTCATAAAAGCCATGTGTAATGGGCGCTGTCATTATCCTCATAACTGAGATACAGACAGATTAAGCAACTTGCCTCTAGTCCCACTGCAGCAAGTGGTAGAGCCAGGATTCAACCCCAGGTAGTCTGGCCCCATAGCCTGTGCTTTAAAATATTACACTATTACAAAAGCATTCCTCTAGAAAAAGTACAGAGCCTATACAATCAATCGTCCTTTTGTAAGAATGGGCAACCCATATGGTTTTACTACTGCCAAAGCTCCTAATCTATAATTCAAAACACTTCGCCTTACCACTCGCAGTGACCTCACTCCAACAACATCCAAGAAAGATACAGCTCCACAATCAAGCACGAGGCTGTGGATTGGCACTTTGGGAACATTCACTTTCACTGGAATCTCAGAATTCCAATCCACTTGAATCTCTATTTCCTTGGTTGGGATATCAAGTTCTTCTGGGTCTTCAATATCTTCATCGGGCTCAAAAGCATTATTTGATGAACCAGCACCACTTATAATGCCATTCTAAACAAAGAAAATACAACTTCATTGCCAATGATTTGGGATATTTTTCAACCAATTATTCCAAATTAATTAAAAATCCTACACATTGTTCCTTGGCAAGCAAAACATGGAGGGAATGAACTCTTAAGAAATGAGGTTCACCTCAGTCTCAATGTTGATGTTCTCTAGGAAGAAAAGTGGAAAAGCAGAAGAGCCCGGAAACTTGATTCTGGAAGACTGTGGAAGTGGCCAGGAGATACACTGGCAGGACAATAGAAAGGAAGAGCTCTAAAAGTTAATGAGCGTATTGCCTTCTATTATAACTTTATGGCATTGAATGGCATTATTTTGTTCCTCTC
Source organism: Myotis myotis (assembly GCF_014108235.1). Lineage (NCBI taxonomy): Eukaryota > Metazoa > Chordata > Mammalia > Chiroptera > Vespertilionidae > Myotis > Myotis myotis. The sequence goes on from NW_023416315.1 coordinate 12,065,245, forward strand.
AGTAAAAATAAGGGTTAACTTTACAATGGAAAAAGAAGTCATACCCTATGTTTTTTCTTGCTTATTTAATTTTATTTCCCCCCATGCCCTCTTGCCTACAAGAACAACTCAGCTGGTGTCTGACATATGTATGTACACATCTGGGTACCAAAGGGGGTAGATTTAACTTTAGACAATCTAGTTGCTTTCATTTTCACTGAGAAATATAAGAATTTAAGAGGGGGAAAGAACGATGTTGTCTCACCTTAGTTGCTCTTAATTGCCCTTTTTTGATGAGTTTCTGTATTTTCCTCAGTGCTTTCAGCCTCTTGTTATACACTCTCATGGCATCAAATCCAACCTTTGAAAATAAAAGTCAAGTTACTTAAAGCATCTGGTTCCTCATGCTCATTAATGGCAATTGTTATCTGGAAAGGTTATTTCTCCAGTGGCATTATGACTTGAGACATCCTGCCAAATAGAAATTCTTGCGGTTTCCATGGTTTCCACTACTAGGCCATCTATGCCACCCACCGAGAGACTCCGTAGCATATTAAAGACTCCAAGACAATAGGAAACAAAACAGCAAAAAATAACTACTTTAGCTTTAAATCTGTGTTTTACAAATTTCCTTAACATTAAAGAGCCCTTTTATTATTGCAAAATCTATGTATGTTCCTCTGAACCAGCAGTTCACCCCAGAACTCACGTAGTAAAACACTGATCTAGAGATAAAACCTAACTTTGAAGCATAGCATGGAATTCAAGACCAGAATTTCCTGCTTCCATATTCTATACTTTCTAACCCTTTACTCCAACTGGGCAGCCCTCCTCGCAATGTTCCCCCACCTTTTCCTCTCAGTTCTCAGAGTTCCCAAACACCTGATAAAATCTCCCTCCTGCCCACACAAAGCCTGATAAGTTCCAACTAACAGGGACCACGCCCTTCCACGAACTCTTAGCATGTACCGTCTCTATTACTCATTTGGAAGTTACTCCAGTTCTGCCTGGAGACAACTCTGTGTTTTTGTCCAGCAGAGTTACTGCTACCTGGATTTTAAGATATATGTTATCGTTGTTTGTTTTTCCTATCCCCAATAGAGCTTTAGTTATTTGAAGGCAAGGATGTTATAATTCTTAATGTCATACCCAAAGGGGATAGGGTATAATAGGGCCTTCTGCCTAGTTTGAGCCCAATAAATACCTGTAGAATGAATGAAGTCTTAAAGCAGGAGTTCTCAACCTGTGGGTCTCGACCCCTTTGGGGATTCGAACAACCCTTTCACAGGGGTCGCCTAAGACCATCGGAAAACACATATATAATTACATATGGTTTTTGTGATTAATCACTATGCTTTAATTATGTTCAATTTGTAACAATGAAAATACATCCTGCATATCAGATATTTATATTACGATTCATAACTGTAGCAAAATTACAGTTATGAAGTAGCAACGAAAATAATTTTATGGTTGGGGGTCACCACAACATGAGGAACTATATTAAAGGGTCGCGGCATTAGGAAGGTTGAGAACCACTGTCTTAAAGGAACTTAGCAACCAAATTTCTAGGGATAAAATACTTACTGTAGACTTGATACATTTTTTAAAACCATCGACATTGCCATAAAAAATAGGACTAGAAAACCTAAGAATCTTCATTCCTTCCGGTTCTTCAACCTAGCATTAAAAAAAATAAATAAATCTGAGATTAAACAATATCAGGCCTCAAATATTCAATTAAATTCTGGCTATTTAGTTAGAAGCTGAGTTACAATTGTTGAAAGGGGCTGGGTAGCATCACTCAACTATCCTTAAGTAGGGGCCTCATCACAGTTGGGAGGCAACAGGTTACCCAAACTCCTGAACCTCCATAGTCCCACAGAAGGTCTACTAGAAAGGGCCTTAGAAAGCAATTATTCAACCCTCTGATTTCTGGATGAAAAAAACAAGCTCAGAACAATGACATGAGTTGCCTCAAGTTCATGCCACTGCTCCCTTTTTTTACCCCCAAATTCTTTTAAAATAAAAAATAAAAGTAGCAAAATCAAAGGGGATCTGCACAAGGTGAGGCTTATGATGTCTTTTTTTTTTAAAAAAAAATAATCCTCACCTAAGGATATGTTCACTGATTTTTTTTTTTTTTTTTTTTTTTTAGAGAGAAGGGAAGGTGAGGAGAAAGAGAGAAACATCGATGTGAAAGAGTAACATCAACTGTTGCCTTCCATAAGCACCCCAACCAGGGATCAAGCCTGAAACCTACCTATGTGCCTTGACTGGGAATTGAACCCGCAACCTTTTGGTGTACAGGATGACACTCCAACCAACTGAACCATCCAGCCGGGGTAATGCTGTTATCTGCTTGTTCTTACCCTGACACAGAGTGGCCAGATGAAAAGTAAAACCCACAGAATTACAGGCTTGAATAGTCTTTAGGAATCACAACAATTATAGTCCAACTGCATCAAAGAAGAAAACAGAAGCCTTCAGAGGTTGAGTGACTCGGGCAAGGTCTCTAGAAGCTGGAGCCTAGAATTCAGAACTCAGAACCCAAAGCCAAGAGATTCTCTAGAATCATTTTTAGCTCTCAATGGCACCTGGCTCAATATAACTGAGGAAAATTGTGAAAATAAATTGAGTAGCAGCTACTGGAGTTCCAGATTCAGTGTCCAACCTTTTTTTTAAAAAAAATGTTAAGGTAAAACTAGACTACAGCCAGGTGTGGCTCAGTTGGTTGGGCATCCTCCCGTGCACTGAAAGGTCACAGGCTCAATTCCTGGTCAGGGCACGTGCCCAGGTTATGGGTGTGATCCCCAGTCGGGTGTGTGCAGGAGGCGGCCTGTGGATGTTTCTCACATCGATGTTTCTCCCTCCCTTTCTCTCTCTCTGAAATTAATAAAAACATATTTTTTTAAATTAGACTACAACTTCCTAGGGTTCATATTTTTTAATTTAAAAAAACCATTTTTTGCTAAATTAGTGTTTTCTTCATTTTCTTTCTGTGCTTTTTCATCTTTGTTTTCCCTTCTGGTCACTAAGCAATCTTATATGCAGGAATCAAAAGCCCAGCAGTAAGATGTTTATTTTCTTTGTTTTTTATTTCCTGTATTTTAAATTATTTCTTCCAATTCCAAGGATAGAGCACAATGTCAAATAGGTTCTTGGTGACAGAGAACATGAAAATCTCTTATTAGAAACGAATGAAATAAATTTTTCAAGAATTTTAGACAATTTTATAGAAGATACGGATTACATAGCAGAGAAATAGAATTTTTCTTCCTCTTACTGCTTTACATTTTTGTTAATGCCTTGCCTTTCAGCGGTATTCGTGTATGTGTCTAGGTCTGGGCCTTTGTGTGTACAGCAATTGCATTCCGTGGACATTTTGGATTTGAATGTGATGTTTTTCATCAATTTGGGGGAAATTTTGATATTTATTCAAATGTTATATCTGCCTTTTTTCTCGTTCCTCCTCTTTTGGGACTGTCATTATACATATGTCAATATGTTTTATTTTGTTCTAGAGTCTCCAAGGCTCTGTCCATATTTATTTTTTATTGCGGTATAATTCACATATAACATGATATTAGTTTTAGGTTTACAACATAATTTGATATTTGTATATATTGCTAATGATCATTACTACAAGTCTAGTTAGCATCTGTCACCATACATAATTATAACATTTTCCTTGTGATGAGAATTGTTAAGACCTATCCTCTTAGCAACTTTCAAATATGTAATACAGTATTATTAACTATGGTCAGCATGCTGCACAGTATAGCCCCGTGACTTATTTGTTGTAGATCTAGAAATGTGGACCTTTTGACCCCATTTATCCAGAGAAATAGAATTTGATTCAACGTCTGGAAACAACTGAATTACCTATATTTAAAAATTCTTCTTATAATGGTTTGACATTAAAATGACCTTCAACTAGCATGGATGAAATTCATGTAAACCATGGATGTCAGAGGGCACAATGAGTAAGAAGTTTTCATGACACCCAGTGGGCTTCTGGAATTTCCTGACAGAAGCCCCCGACCTGTGTCTACCTTGTCCCTAACATACGAGGAGAGAAATAGCAATCCCTGAAAATCCAGGCTCGCAAACCAAGTCCAGCAAATGTCTCACAAAGGCACTCACGTTTTTGTAGTCCTTGGTACTCTTGTAGATGTCTGTGCTAGGGATGCTTCCAAGACCGTTCCAGGAGGGACTAAAAGAAAAATTAAGGTCAGGATTTTTGGGGTGTGTGTGTGTGTGTGTGTGTGTGTGTGTGTGTGTGTGTGTGTTGGGGGGGGGGGAGGGAATAGGCATATTTTGTTATAAAAAATTAGGAGAAATAACAGCTACTAAAGAGCCCATCATTCAGCCCTAACTGGTTTGGCTCAGTTGGATAGAGCGTTGGCCTGTGGAGTGAAGGGTCCCAGGTTCGATTCCAGTGAAGGGCATGTACCTTGGTTATGGGCACACCCCCAGTGGGGGGTGTGCAGGAAACAACTGATCGATGTTTCTCTCTCATGGATGTTTCTAGCTCTCTATCCCTCTCCCTTCTTCTCTGTGAAAAATCAATAAAATATATATATTTTTAAAACGATCCCATCATTCTGATGCTTTGGGACAGATGACATGTTTCCATAGATAACGCTGAAGTGAACAGCTGGTGTTTGTGTGCCTTTGGAGGAGGAGGGGGGACCCTGATGCTTTTCTGAGGCTGAGAGGAATAATGAGCATCACACTAATATTTTAAAGGCTAAGCAAAGAGCTTTCACGCCTGTTTTATCTTATTTAAGTCCCACCAGAACGCTGAAAGGTCAGCAGTATTATCCTCATTTTTATTGGTGAGTAAACTGAGACTCAGAGAAGTTCGAAAAGGCCGGAAGGCAGGAGCAGCCCAGCCCTGATCTTTAACCCATTGGTCTTCAGAGCCTGGAACAGTGCCTGGGCCTGGAACTTACTTGCCACTCATCACAATTTTCTGATGAAGTATGGAGAGTCTGCAGTGATCAAATTAGCCTCCTTTTATACAAACAGGAACCCGGGAGGACCAGAAACCAGCCCTTTCCATTTCCTGTTCCTGCTGCAATCAAATCGATTCCATGAATCTTCAAGTGCGACTGGGGACATATGCTAAATAGATAATTCCTGAAGAAAGAGTGTCCGCCTGGGGTACTTTCAGCAATGTGCTCTCTGGACCAGCCTTATAATTACTGGAAATTGAATACTGTGGAGGATACTGCATTCTGTTGGCTAAAAGCCTAGACAAACCTACTCAGCAGCTAAACTGTGCCACCCATTTCTCCTCGGCTAACTGCGCTGTGCTGAGTTTTAACTTCAAGCTCATAAATGATACAGCCTCTCTCCACAAAACCCTCTCTCCCACCCACAGCCACCCAGAAGTAAACGCTGAGGCGTACAGAGGAGAGGCAGCCCGTGGTAAGGACAGCTCCTGAGTTACCACGCAGAAGCAAGCAGGGCACTTTGGGAGCTTTGAACTCTTGGGGGCCCTTAGGCACCATGTAAGGGCACCAAGGCAGTAAACAGCCTTTGGCAGGTTCCAACATGCCAGTGGAGGAAGAAGGGAGAGAACTGGTTGGTGGAACAGGAAAGTGGACTTAGGCTAAACTGAAAACGTCTGTGATGATGGTTTTCCAGGATTTTTATTCCTTCGCCACCCAAGCACAGGCAGAGAAGGGGCCAGAAGTCTAGAAAGATAACGTGGGAGGAGGGAGAGAAGCTGTTTCCCCGCTCTCTTCAGACAATTTCATAGACCCAGGAGCGCTCACACCAAATAACTCTCAAGAGTCAAAACAAAACCAACAATAATCATGCCCCTTGAGGTGGCCTCCCATGTGATTTCCCATTAAACTGTGTCTCTGCCGCTTTCACTCTGAAGATGATCTAATTATGTTTTCTTCATATAATTGTGTGGCTTACTGGGTACAGATCTGAATACATTTTGGCTGCAATGAACTGTTTTAAAGTCTCCTGGGTTACATAACGCTGGGTTGCAAGCTTCAAAAGAAACGAATTAAAGTACATGGAGCAGCTATCCTGTCCTGTCCCCTGAGCCTGAGCCCAGTGCCTCACAGACTTCATCTCACTTTAAAAAGAAACTGCAAAGCAACCTCAGTCTTTTGCTGAATCGATTGCCTTTTGGCCTTACCATGACTAAGAGGAGAGCACCAGCGTTAGAGCTGGTGACTGAGTGTATGGGTTACGGGGTGAGATCCACCTGGGTTCAAGTCCTGGTTCTGCCTCTTACTACCTATGAGATCTTAAGGAACGTTCTTAACCTTGCTGAGCTTCAACTTTCTCACCTGTGGGATGAAAATAATATCACCTAGGCACAGGACTTTTTTGAAGATTAAATATAATAATATGTGTAGAGCACTCACTATGTGCTTGCACACACTCTATAGTAACTATTATAAAAGGGAGTCGTTTTACTATCTTTATCAAAATGGTATAAGAAATCTCAGGGTGGGTTGTTCTTTATATAGGTAGCCTGGGTCGTATATTACTCACAACTGAATTCTCAGGACCACCGTCAGTAATCCAAATACAAGGCCAGCTAGTAAACCGAGGTCCAGCCCCAGGATGATGGACACTATGCATGTAAACACCCAGATCACCTAGAAAAAATAGAAATAAAAAGGACTATATTAATTTATCATGTACCATCAGGTGAGGGATTACATGTAGAAATAATGAGATCAGTAATACGTTAACCAATAAAGAAATTAAAAAAAAATAATGAGATCAATTGTCCATGAATAAATTATAGTTGACCCTTAAACAACACAGGTTTGAACTGCGTGGGTCCACTGTACATGTGTTGTTGCTTTTTTGTGTGTGTTTTTTTCAGTAAGACCTATAAATGTATTTTTCTTATGCTTTTATTCATAATATTTTCTTTTCTCTAGCTTACTTTATTGTCAGAGTACATATATAATACATATAGTATACAAACTTTGTGTTAATCAACTATTTATGTTATTGGTAATGCTGGTCAGCAGTAAGCTATTAGTAGTTAAGTTTTGCGGGGGGGTGGAGAAGGGAGGGGGTGAAAAGTTATATGTGGAGCCTGGCTGGCATGGCTCAGTGGTTGAGCATCAACCTATGAACAGGAGGTCATGGTTCACTTCCTGGTCAGGGCACATGCCTGGGTTGTGGGCTCGATCCCCAGTGGGGGCGTGTGGGGGACAGCCAATCAATGGTTCTCTCTCATTATTGATGTTTCTATCTCTCTCTCCCTTCCCCTCTCCCTCCCTGTCTGAAATCAATAAAATATGCATGTATATATATATATTAAAGTTACATGTGGAATTTTGACTGAGTAGGGGGCCAGTGCCCCAACCCTCACATTGTTCAAGGGTCAACTGTACAGCTTTTTTTGATATTCTGATTTCATTTCATATTTTTTTTTTTTTTATTTTTTTTTTAAAAATATATTTTATTGATTTTTTACAGAGAGGAAGGGAGAGGGATAGAGTTAGAAACATCGATCAGCTTTCTCCTGCACACCCCCTACTGGGGAGGTGCCTGCAACTAAGGTACATGCCCTTAACCGGAATCGAACCTGGGACCCTTCAGTCCCTAGGCTGACGCTCTATCCACTGAGCCAAACCAGTTAGGGCTCATATTTAATTGGAAGTAGAAATGAAAACTGGCATATAGACCAACTCTCCTATTTAAATTTTTAAATTTCATTTTAGAATAGGTAATATATTAACATGTTCAAAATGACATTAATATAAGGAGCGTGTAGTAAAAAATCTTATTTGCACACATCTCCCCTCTCCACCCATGTCCATCCTCCCTCCCTGTTTGTATTCTCGTTTATTTCTCTCTCTGAGTGTCTGGGTGTGTACAACACACATGCACACTTTTCACCAGCATGTCTTTTTGAAAGTACAAGTAAATATGACTATAAAGCATGCTTTGTTTTTCCCATCTTTTAATGTGTTATATATACTTTTCTATTCTGCACTGGTCATTTTTTTCACTTAACAATTTGCTTTGGAGGTCTTTCCATATTGATATATAGAGGGTTTTCTCATTCCTTTCATCTGTTCTGGTTTAAATTAGAGCATAACTCTAAAGAATTTTATTTCTGATTTTTTCTCATCCCTCAGAACAGTTGTGAAGGTTACTTTGGTCAGAATTATTATCAACATGGGTTTTTGTATTTTTTTCTTTGTTTTTACTTTGCTTCATGCTTTGTTTTGTTTGTCCTTCTAAATTAGAGGGTTTGTTGTTTGTTTGGTTGGTTGGTTTTGGGTTTTAGAAGGCAAACTGTATATGAATGGGATTCTTGCTGGAAATGGATCTTCCCAGAGATACAGGACCTTAAAAAACACAGTTCAGGTGGAAGATGTCAAAGCTTTGGTTATCTGCCCAATTTTAACTACTGCCCTCGGGCTCCCAAAATGCAAGTAAGACTTAGGAGATAAGGGGACATAATGATATGGCAGGAAGCAAATAAGAACCAAATCTTTTTTTTTTTTTAAAGAACCAAATCTTATTTCAGAGAAAAGTGGGCGACTTACAGCATCAATCTTGTTCTGCCTCCATAGACGAGGAACATCACACACTTGCATAAACATCCCTTTCAGGTTGGCAATTACAACAGCTGCCAAGACCGACTGCCAAGAGAGACAGAGAGGGCTGTGTTACTCAGGGGAATGGTTTTCCATGTGATGATTTATAAATCTCCTGTGATTTATCTGGTGGCAGAGCAGAGAAGTTATGCAATCAGTGTACTGAGAAGCAGGGTTATACCTTCTGCAAGGGTTCCAGCAGCTTCCCCAAGGCAAGGATGGCGATCATCACAACCCCAGCCGAGATGATGCCAGCAATCTGAAAGACACACATCTCCCATCAGCAGCGTTCTCCCTCCTCCCTCATGTCTCCCAGCATGCTGGCTGTGTGCATCATAGAGCCCATTCCCACGTGCACTTGATGCTCCTGACCTCCCCCTTCTGCTCATACTATTGAGAGAAATAAGAATTACTTGCTAAAACTCTACAAGACTGAAGAGAAATGGAAATCATATATATCTATAGCAGCTATGGCAGGGAAATGAAAGAAACAGTGGAGACGGAGTCTGCTAAATAAAGCCTGTTTGACCTGGATTTCATCTGGATATATTAGACCTCTAGTTTTAGGATCAATTCAGGAGGCCAAACTTCTAATTATTTGCCCTCTCAGGAAACAGAGACCATTCTCCTTCTCAACAATAGATTATGGTGATGTTTTGGGGAAGTAAATTCTCAGGGAATTTACTGATTCTTCTGCATTATTGAATCAGCAGCCATAATAAAAAGCCTGTTAACATCGTACCTGTAGCACGTCTTTGCCACCAAAGTTTCAGACAAGATAAATTTGCCTGTCTTATTGCAAACTCAAAATGCAACACGGCCCAGCCGGTGTGGCTCCGTGGTTGAGCATCAACCTATGAACCAGGAGGTCATGGTTCGATTGCCGGTCAAAGCATATGATTTCCTCTCATCATTGATGTTTCTCTCTCTCTCCCTCTCCCTTCCTCTTTGAAATAAATTATATATATGTTTTAATTTATTTATTTTTTAATGCCACAGGAGCCTACTGAGAGGTGGGACCATGTCTCCTGCTTTCTCTAACGGTTTTGCAGATGGAGGCTCAGAACTTTGCATCCCAGAGTGATGACGGGCGATAGCAGGGGTAAAGAAAGCTTCAGAAACTTTACCTTTGCTGGCAAAAATCGCTCTCCTAAGATCCATAAATAGTTAGGAGAGAGGATGAGGGGGTGGGACCTATTCTCTGGTTTGATCAGATGACCACTGAATTCTCTGTTCAGCTGGGGCATGGCCAAGGTGAAGACTAGAAGCTCTGAAAGGAGAAAAGGAGACAGGAAACCAGAAAGCAAAGCAATCAGAGAGGACGCAACAGGAAAGGTTGTGTTGGGCACAAGTACTGCCTAGTGTAAGATGTTTGAGTTAAAGGAGACAGATACAAAACTTAAGGAAATTTCACAGTCATATTTATTCATATCACCTAGCAAATTGATCATTCATATTCAGAATATAGCTAGGTCAGCCTGAGGCAATATTATGTATATGATGGTACTAATCACACCTCCAGATTCCTAGTACCTTGGGGAGCTTTCCTATCTCCTATCTAAGCAGAGAAGCTAATATCCTCCATTCCTCCCATTCTCCCTTCCCTTTTTCCATGCAATTACTTAACCAATATTTATTGTCTTATCATGAGCAACTTGCATCTCATTGTGGATGTAGGGCTCTGTGAATTGGTGAGAGATATGGAGGTTGGGGGACAGGGACTACAGCCAGCTGCCCAACTAATGCCAGGTGGGTGGCCACTTACTCACCAACTATATGTAATAATAAGGCCCTAATTATGGGGATCAAGACTAATTTGATTACTACATTAAAATTTGTGAGGGGGCCCATTACTTGTACTTAATTTAATTGAGGTTGTTTTGTGGGAAATGCTGTAGATTTTGGATCTATGAGCAGATTCAATTATTAGAAAATGAATTATTCTGTTAAGTGAGAAGGTAGTCAGAGCTAGAAACAGTTTGTAATTAGATTCCTTTTTTGTGTGAATCAGTAGGAATCACAAGGGGGTGACAGAAAGAACAGGTTGCAATGTTGAGCTCTTCTGCAATCTGTAGATGTACGGAAACAGTTAATGTCCCCTAACACTCATTCTTCTGTTCATTCATTCAGCAAATATATGCTGGGTGCTTCTTCTGTGACAGGATAATAATATGTATCATAAGTACTAAGACACTGTTCTTATCTTGAGGAGTTAATGACTGGAACCATGAGCATTTACAAGTACATATGTGCCAGGACTCTTCAAACATTTCCCCATTTAATCCTCACAGCATCCCTACGTGGTAGATATAATAATTGTGCCCATTGTATAGATGCTGAAACTGAGGCTCAAATGTAAAAGACAACATGAGAAGCCACACAAAGGAAGACTTGCTGGTGTATTTGGTCATGAGTCCCTGGATTTCAGTCCAGGCACTTAGACTTTTAACCCCAGAACTTAGCTTACATTTCAGTAATTAAATATCAAGACATTTCTATGCTTGTTTCATTCTTCAATACTGAAATGCTGGCATCCTTTTCTTCTAAATGTAATACACACCCATGTGTGGCAGGGGGGCATTAGCTTACCAAAACACCATTATCCCCAAACCCTCTGCCAAGGAGTCATTTTACATGGGCATTCTTCCTGGGCAGCCGGCCTGTATCTCCTCTGAACCAGGAGGTAACAGCAGGACAGAGGACATCAGCAGTTGGGCATCTGCCTATACCTGCTTACAGCCATGTGACTGGAGAGCTTGTCAACGCCCCATCTCGAATGAAAGCAGCAGAGGCTCTTGCTGCTGACAGCTCCCCACTGAACATGGGTGTGGCTTTGGAAATCACCTCTGACCTCTTCCCCTTTGGCCCCCTGGCTACACCCCAGGTAGGAGCTGTCTTGTTTTACTTGCTTCCTCAGAGCTAGAAATGTTTGCAAAAAAAAAAAAAAAGTTAACTAAATTTTACCAAGAAAATTATAAAAATTAAAATTGCTCAACAAGAGCCAAGAAATTGGAAGAGGCCCATTCTTCCAACCCTGTCACAACGACCCATTATAAATGGGTAAGGGGCATCACAGGCACCTTGGGGACAATTGACACTCTCCCTGGGCAAGCCACTGGTGGAGTCATTCGTTTTATCAGTTATTCTCTCTTATGCTTATTTGCGGTGTCTCCGCCTTAATAAAACCCTCTGTGGAGACTCTGTGGGTGTGTGCGTGTGCATGTGTATGTGTGTGTACCATTCACTTTGGATTTGTTGTTCTCCTTTACAGTCTCAATGTACTCTTTACTCTTAAATAAGAGCTCTTTCTGTGCTGGGAGGAGAAAACCCTCCAGGCATAACAGAAGCACAATTCCTGAGCCTGCCCCTGGCCCCCAACCACTGGATTTGGCATCTCTGACTCCATGTTTGGCGGGAAGGGATGGCCTTTGAGAATGGCTCCTCAGTTTTCGGGACAATTAAAGGAGGGGCGGGCCAGAGATGAACTGGGATGCAGGTTTTGGGGTCACCTTGTGAAGGCAACAACTTAAGAACACATATAAAAGGCAAGATTAAATCCACATTCAGAACTTCAGGGAAGAACATCTTACTCAGGGAGAAATGTCAGAATGTTTCAGCAAAAATATTCTTGGCTGTCAACCTGTCATTCCCTGGGACCAAAGGCCGCTGGAGGAAGTCCTGATCCTTGTGGAGGAAAGGTCAACAAACACTTCTAATTTTTCTGAAAATATAATAACTCCCTAAGCCATGAATGTGCTTTGACTAGACCTTCTCTTTCTCCAGATAGCACATTGATAAGAATCAGCATTCCTCCTTACTGGTCCTTTGTCAATTGTTGTTGAAAAGCCGGTAAGTGTAACTGTCTGCCAGTTGAGCACTGACGCGAAGAGATTGGGGAATGGCTGCTCAGAAAACCACAAATGTTGTTGTTTGAAAGGTTTTTGGTGAGGGGGTGAACAAGGCAGCCCGGCATAATCAGATCAGGAAGCACTGCCTCTCTCCTCTCAAAGGCTAATTGTCCTGCTCAGTTCTTGTGCAAGCTGTTCTGAGCCGCGGTTCCAGAGCATTCTTTGCGGTGGATGGATATTTCCACGCTGTCCTTCCCTACCTGTGTCTTTCCTCCTGTGCTCTCCTGGACAGCTGTGCGGGACAGGGCGGTGGTAGCCACGAAACACGAGAAGAACCCGGAGAAGATGTTGCTAATCCCAAAGGCAATGAATTCCTAAGGGAAAGAACAGATGACAGTGATGCCGCAGATATAATCTTTTCGAGCCCCAAAGCCATTTAAGGAAGAAGATTAAGAAAGCAAATTTGCAAACCCATCCTGCCTGATAGTCCCAATTTAATTGTTGCCATGGAAGGTGCTTAGGGGCCGGAACAACATCAGGAGTTTGGGGTCCTTAGAGCCTAAAAGAGGCCTCACTGCTCTCATCATTTTTAAGGCTGATGAGAAGCAGTAACTGATGTTTTGCTAAAATGCTTATTTCACTGCCTGGTGAGTGGCATATCTGCTATAACTCTCACAGAAAACATTTTTCTGCTCTCACATAAAGTGTTATTTCTGTGGATGAATACTTGCTATGAAGCATATTATGGCTAGGAGAGCTATTATTCTGCTTGATTACTAATCTTTTAACTGCTGTAATTGCTATGCTGTGTTTTCAGGAACATACCATAACTGAGGATTTGTGAGCTCACCTGGCAATGTATCAGATGCCTACAAAAATTGTCCTGTGTACATTAATTAACAGTGAACCATCTCAATTTAAAGTGGCCACAGCTATTATTAAAAGTGTTTGTTGCACTGTTTTGCCACCAATAAAAAAATATTACCAGGAGATGTGGGACTACATGACAAATTCTTATTCTGACCTAATATGTTAACTTTGAATGATATTTAGGACCTGACAGAATGAACTCTTTTAGAATTCTGATTACTTCAACTGATTTCTTAAAACTAAAGTGATGCAGTATGCATATTTTTAAAGTCATTTCAAATTAGCACGCACAAGAGGGAATCCAACTCAATATAAGACTGGTAGAAGAAACCAATCTCTTCTTTAGCAGACAACAAAATCTTTCCCATTTATTTATTTTTCTTATTTTCAGCCCTAGAAAACCAATTCAGGCCTGGCCAGTGTGGTTCAGTAGTTGAGCATCAACCTATGAACCAGTAGGTCAAAGTTCTCATTCAGGTCACATGCCTGGGGTTGCAGGCTCCATCTCCAGTAGGGGGCATGCAGGAGGCAGCTGATCAATGATTCTCTCTCATCAATGACATTTCTATCTCTCTCTCCCTCTCCCTTCCTTTCTGAAATCAATTATACATATAACCAGTTCAGCAAAAGAGTGACCATACCTGGTTCCCATCGATGGCGTAATCATACTTGATGGCATATACTTTTCCTACAGACACTGCAATAGCGTAAGCCACCACAGCAATGGAAAACGATGCAGCCAGCATCTCAGAAAACAAGTTCACAGGTGGCAGTGCAGGAGGCAAGAACCTAGTGAGAAAGTGCGGTGAATATTTGACCGTAATTCTCTCTTCCCACCTTGACAAATGCTGATCAACCCAGCCACAAACTAGACAAGAAAGTACTTGATCCAAGAGGGCAAAAGCACATGAGTATAAGTGGTAGCATCCGCTTTTATAATTTTTAGTCAGAAGTTGGTGTCATCTCATTGGCTGATTTCTTTGTCCCCAATTGAGAGTCTACAAATGCCACCTTACCTATACCTCTGATATGAAAAAATCTGTCATTGTTGGTTCTTTAATATCATACAATCCTATGCCATGCTTTCACACATTAGTGTTTCTCCTTACACAATTTCACCTTAAAGATCTTTGCATTTCAACAATATATACTAGCCATGAAATGAGATTTACCCTGTGGGGAGGGATGTTTATTAAAGAAATAAAGAATATAAGAATAAAGTGGAAAATCCATATCTTAAGAGCCATGATATTTAAAATCTTTTTGAGTTCAAAAAAGAGTAAATGTATGTAATTATCAGAATGCTTCGTAGTCACAATGACTAACATATCCCAATGATCGTGGTGAGGTCAAATGACTACTGTTTTACACAACCAGAGCTTTTCTACAAATCATATAAAGAGAAAAACCCACAAGTTTATAATCATGTGGGTATTTCCAAATATGAAAATTTGGGTGATGACCTTCATGGACCTATCTCTTGATGACTGTTCACATGGTATAATTCCAGAGATCCTAGAAAGAAAAACCTCCCCTACCTATTTCGCTATGCCTGAGGTTCCTTTAATAGGAAATTACATTTTCCCTCTATAATTAGGGGGATGTGGCAAAGTGAAAATAAGATTCTCATAGACATAAGGCTCTTATGTGGATTTACTGGGGACCAAGTGGTCCTAACGTACGGTTGATCCTCAACAGGATAAAAGAAAACTGCCGACAGAGGCCTCACTTTTACTCCCTTGTTGGAGGATTGACGGGGGCCTGAAGAACAAGGGGGTTGGCCTGACCTTTCTTTTTGCTGTCATCATACTCATCTTTAACGCTCTACTTCTTCTGCTCTTTTCCAACCTCTTCACTCCACCCTTTCTTTTTCAGTTTTGTTAATGTCTTTAGACTTGCTTCTGTGCAATCCTGTTAGATCAGGCAACAATGTCCTTTCTGGTGGCTTGTTTAAAACAGCATACGCTTGGGTATTTTATTCCTTTAGCAAATATTTTCTGGAATCCTCCTAGGAGGTAGGTGCTGTGCTAGGAAGACAGAGTAAGACAAATGGGCTCACTGCCTTGAGGAGGAGCCTGCAGTCCGTGGGGCCAGGCAGGCTGGGTTACCTAACCACTCACTCCGGGTGGTCTGTTAGAGGACTCTCGTGACGAAACCCAAGAGCAAGAGACTAGAGATCCATTTTCAGGGGGAGAGCAGCCAGGAAGGCTCTGGATAGGGTAGGAAAGGATGACTTAGGGCCGTGGTCGGCAAACTGCGGCTCGCGAGCTACATGCGGCTCTTTGGCCCCTTGAGTGTGGCTCTTCCTAAGCCTTAGGAGTACCTTAATTAAGTTAATAACAATGTACCCACCTATATAGTTTAAGTTTAAAAAATTTGGTTCTCAAATGAAATTTCAATTGTTGTACTGTTGATATTTGGCTCTGTTGACGAATGAGTTTGCCGACCACTGGTAGGGCAACAGAAATGAGTTCCCCATATTAATTCATGAAACGGGGGTTTATGGGTTGAGGGATTTTCTGTGGACCCCCTCTAAGTGTTTCATCTTGGGAAGTCCGACAAAAGGGATCTATAATATATTTTTATGTGGTTGTTTTTAACTACTTAAACAATCTAATTGTTCTGGTAAAAATGCTCTAACTCAAGTAGCCACACTGTATCTTCTATTTCATTCCGTTCAGCGCTAGGATTTACTATCAACATGTTGATACTCTAAGGTAGAGCTTCCCAAATATAGCTGGTCATAAGAATCACTGGACGTGCCTTTGAAAAACATCGATTCCGAGGCCCCTTCTCTGGAAAGCCTGATTTAATACGTTTGGGGTGGGAACCAGGAATCTTTGTTAACAAGGATCTCACGTGATTCTCGCAAAAAGGTAAGTCTGAGAAACATTAGAATGGAAAATATGTTAATTAAGCCCATTGTAGCCAGTTGTAATTTTTCAAATATTTTTTAAACAGATATTAGAAGGAAAACGAGATGATCAAATGAAAAGGCAGCAGTCCCCTGTGGAACAAGCGCTGGGACTCCGCTAGCCCGAGAACTTTCTATTAAGAGCATGGAGACACACAGACTGGGACAAGGGCCCTCAGCTAGCACTAAGGGGACTTAGTGGTTATATAAGAGGAAGTCTAGTCACAAATGCTATAAGTTAATGTTCCAAATCTAATAAACATTTGGGCTTCTTTTTTAAAATGCCATATGATAAAATTATAGGCCCTTGGTCCACTCTTCGAATTTTATGAGAGATCTCATTAGCATTTCACAACAAGCTCGAGGTGAAGTTTCAGTAGTTGTCATTACCCTTGTTTTATAGAAGAACACCCCCCCCCCCCACCCCCGCTCCCCTGCCCCCAGGGCTATGAACTAGTTGGTGTTAGAGATGGACAAAAGATCTTAGTTTTTTCCTTTTCTAATTCACCAAACATAGATAAAACTTCCTTTGCAGATTATGCATTTTATTGAAAGAACCAAATGACATAATTATTACCTAAAATTGATTAAATGAAATGGTAGAGAATTTAGATCAGATGTCCCTGATTCCTTAAGCAGACTGTCCTCAGTTCAAAAAAAAAAATAGAACGTTACTATTCATGATTCTATTTATATTATACATATGAGTTTAAATCAGGAGTCTGGTGGTAACTGTACACGTCTTACCACTTTTTAAGAATACGAAGGACAAAGAGAGACCATAATTCAGGCTGCTTTTAAACAAATGGACTGAACTTTATCTATATATATATTGTTTATCTGATAGTTTGCACAAATGGGTATTTCTTTAAGATCATACACAAATAGGACTATTGAAGGAGCACCAATGAAATGAAGCTTGTAATAAAAGGTTTCATTTAAATAGAAAATACTGCCTTAATAAGTTAGTATTGCCTAAGAGGAATGCCATACTCACCCCCTTGGGATGGATTTAACAATGCCAGCATTGTATTTTTTTTCCAGGTTGGCTCCATATGAAATGGCAGTAGCAATTATTGTCTGAAATAAAACAAGAGGTTTTAAAAAAAATCCATTTGTTTTAGCAATTCCTTTCTTGTCAAACCAACTAATGCTGAATTTTCTAATTACATATTCTACTTACCACAATTACTTCAATAGGAATAGGGATCGGGATTTTGTGTCTAAATCGATCATTTAATTCCTTAACTGCCATACAGATGATAATGGTGAGTAATCCAGCAATGAAATCAGCAAGATTGGTGTTACCAATATTTTGAAAAGTGTCAACCAGAGTCTGTAAAAAAAAAAATGATTTTATAGAGTACTCTTATGAAAAAATTATGATATCAAATAGCACTTAAATTATGTAAAATTATAAAAATATGTTGACTAATACAAAGACCATTAAATATATCTCAAGTTATTAATGATGGTTTACTTGGAGTAATAAAGCTATGGATGATTTCTACTTTCTTATTTTTTGCTATCTGTGTTTTTTACAATAAAATGAGATCTCTTAAAAGAAAAAAAATGTCTTTTACTTGCAGGAAAACTTTTAAAGTTTGCATCTTAAAGTGGTTTTACAGTTGCTATTAACTGGCCTAAGTTTTGCCATGTTGATATGGTACTGTTGAAACTAATGACTGATAAATCCAACAGTCCCAATTAGCTAGTATTTTAGGTAAAGCTCTTTCCTAAACCTGAATGATACAGGTGATAATAAAATGCCTAAAATACTTTATATGTAATTACATATGGACTGGCCTATTCATTATGGCCAAGAAAATCATCGAACTGATATATAGGTTAAGTACAAATTTTTGGAAATTAATTTGGTATTTAGTTCAAACTTTAAGTGACTTAAATAAAAGTAACTCTTTCCAAGTGGAGAGATAAGCTAGCTCAAGAAAAACTAGTTTTACTTTGTAAATAGAAGGTTTCTGGGACTATAGGGATGTTAGCAAGGGAGAATCCCAGGAAAGAACACTAATATCTTTGTTAGAGCAATTTCAGTCCTGAAGAAGGCTTGACTTAACAAGGCATTCATCAATTCTTTGAGACAAATAATCTTCCAGTGAAGATAAAGGGATGGAACATCTCATAGTTTATAACATGAACCTTATTTATTTTTATAGGTGAACTATACTTAAACGAATTATAATGACAATCTGACAGCAATTCCCTATTATGAACATTAAGTAATCTAGGAGTCATTTTTCCAGCAACTTCAACTCTCTGGAATACATTCAAGAGTAAAGGAGCACTGGCTGGTGTGTTCAGTGGTTAGAACACTGCCTCAGACACCAACCGGTTCCAGGTTCGATTCCCTGTCAAGGGCACATACCTGGGTTCTGGGTTCAATCCCATCCCAGTCAGAGTGCACGTGGGTGGCAACCAATCGATGTGAGAGAGATGTGTTTCTCTCTCTCTTCCTCCCCCTTCCTTCCTCTCTTTCACTCTCTCTAAAAAATAAAAAATAAAAATCAATGGAAAATGTCCTCCAGTGAGGATTAACAACAGCCAAAAAAAGGGAAGGAATTGGTTGTCAGAGAATAGTCATGGGGATGTAAAGTACAGCATAGAGACTATAGTCAGTAATATTCTAGAGACTAGGGGAGGTGCAGTATGAATGCAGGATTTCTGGCGTGGTCACTTAAGTTTATATAATGTCTGGCCACTGGGTTGTACACCTGAAACTAATATAATGATGTATGTCAACTGTAATTGAAAATAAAAAATGATTTTTAAAAAGTAAAAAAAAAGGAGAAAGTAAAGCAACGCGGGGAGAAGCTGTAGTACAAGCAAAATACCTTCCACCAAGTGCTTGAATTAGAGTGCAAGCATTTGACCTGGAGCAAGCCTCTTGGACTTTCTCTCAGAGTATTTTACTCTTGCTTTAAACTCAATACTAACAAGTTTACTTTGTTTTCCAGAGTCAGTAAAAGAGACAGAAACACTGATAATAACAAAGTGAGGCAAATGATAGCAGATTGAAAAAGGAAAAATGGAGAAACTTCCAACAAGCAGACACAATAACTCAAGAACTTAGAGCATCTACCATAGGCGTAAACAGCCCTAAGTCCTGAAGGTATTGCCTTCTGGCTCTTTACATAAGAATTTTCTGATGACGAATGACCTGCATGAATTCATGAGCTCGATAGAATATGCTGATTAATTGTCTATATAATAAAGGTCTACTTTTGACTCAAGATGGAAAAATTCAAACTCAAAAACAATCAGGGTAATTATTCCAATCATACAAACATTTTCACCTTACAAAAATGATCACAAGACACATTTAATCTAGGAGAGTCACTTAGGCCTTTGAATAAAAAGCATCTCTGGTGTATTAACAATGCAATACAAGTTCCAAAAACCCAAATCAGTTTATATTACACAATTGCGTCAAATAAGGCATGTGGATATATGTGTCACCTATACAGTCAGAATCTCTTATGAAAAGTTCTATAATAGAAAGTTTAACCTACGTGGAAATAAAATTCACCCATGTAAACCAAAGTAGTCAGATTGTGCCCAAAGATATAGAAGTGATGCTCTAAGAAAGCACCCGTGGTTAGAACGTCACCCTAGGCACCAAAGGGTCCCAGGTTCAATTCCCTGCCAGCGGCACCCTGGCGGGTGTGCTCAGCAGTTAGAGTGTTGGCCCATGAAAGGAAGGGTCATGGTTTCATTTCCCAGTCAAGGGCATGTACCTTGGAACTGACTGGGGTGCGTGCGGGAGGTAACCAATTGATGTGTCTCTTTCACACCAAAGCTTCTCTTTCTCACTCTCTCCCTCTTTCTCCCTCCCTTCCACTCTCTAAAAATCAATAGAAAAAATATTCTCCAGTGAGGATTAAAAAAAAAGAAAAATAAAGAAAGCATTGAAAATTAAATCTAATTTAGTTGGCTATTAAAATACTATCTAAAATATGTTTAAATATGGGTACACATATAATTCCATATCCCACCTAGTATTCCAAATAATTCAAATCATGAAAATGAGCTTTTCAGTAATGGATAATATTTTACCACATTTTCTACCATATTTGGAGAATTTTAGGACCATTTCATTTAGATAAGTTCTTCATTCTTACCTAGCATTACCTGTGTGTATGAAGTAATAAAAAAATTATACCTAATATTACATATGAGGAAATTGTTTCAGTTAACTTTTGGAGCCAAATTTATTTCCAGAAATATCACAGACCTTTCATAATTACCCCTTGCCTTGCCATCAGGCATTTCTTGCTATCAGAACTTGATATATATATATCTATATATATATCTATATATATATCTATATATATATCTATATATCTATATATAGATATATATATAGATATATATATATATCTCAACCCTTAAAGTGTTACTTTCTTTTTATCATAATGTCTTAAATTTTACATACTTAAGTAGATTCAAAGTAATGAATCTGACTAAACTTAGGGGTGGCTTTCAAAACTCCCGCCATCTAGGCAAAGTTTATCAATGTGGTCTTTCTCTTTGTTAGGAGAAAAATGGGGCAGGTAGCAGCCATTTAGTAAGTGTAAAGAAAGTCTCCCTTTGTCAATTAAGACAAACCATTCAGAGTGAATGGTAGGAAAACATAGCCTCTCTTAAATGGACTCTGATTTACTTAGCTAACTGAGTAGCTGCATGGTAGCATGAAGAGTATTACTAATTCTGAATAAGTTTTCTGCATCCTATACCCTATTCTGAATACTCTTTTCAGCATCTCTGGCATTTGTAAATTAATGTTAATATATATTTTTTCTTTCCCAATATTTCATCCTCCATTTTTTTTTGTATGCATTATTTCTTGGTGTGTGGGTTTGTGTTTTTGGTTTTTTTTGTTTGTTTGTTTTGTTTTTGTGTGTGTGGGGGGAGTCAATCCAAAATACAACCTTATAACAAAAGGACTGTTAACTACATCCTAAAGAAAGCATCTTCAACAATCTTAGTCTTTCTTGGAGGATTCCACTACCACTCTGCATTTGTGGAAGGATTCTTTCATGAATGATTACAATTGGTAATGTCATAAGCAAAATTCTCTGTTCACGTACTGAGTGGCTCTTTCAACCCTTATGCAATCATTTCCCGACGTACTCATTCTTTTTTATCCAAAGAGGAGGCTTATAGTCACCATCACACAGGGATGGTTGAAATATCTTCATCCAACTTGGCTGACCTGGGAGGGATTCTTCAAAATTCTATGACAGGTTGTAACCTGAGACTTCAAAAATGGTGTTCAAAAGAACATGTCAACTAATGATTGTGGTTGGACTGAAAACTTTTTTGACCTTGTTCTAGTGCTTCCTGATTACTTTTGTCCCTGTTGATAGCGGGATCCTTGGCATCAAGCTTCATCTTAAACAGAGTCCTAGGAGACCAGTTCCCTGTCTACAGAGGTCCAGCATGGCCAGGGTTAACCATTGGCCTAGGCCTCCTGTGATCTGTGTGGATGCAGACCTAGCAATGTTCATACAAGGCAGTGAGTACACTCAATAAGGAGTACCTGGGTGGATTCAGTGGGTTTGCATAGGGAATGAACGATGCCTGGCATATGGTAGGTAGTCAATAAATACTTATTGATTGAATTAATGACAAAGAAGGAATAAGTGAACGGTTGATGGGGAAAATGTGAGAGCAAGACAAAGCAGGCTGTCTCAGGGACTGCAAAAGTGAGCCTGTCAGAGGTTTCAAATCAAACCAAGGACTTGGTAGGAAAAAAAGCAACAATGACAAAAATAATCCTGAATCAAAAAACAGCCTGCTAAAGCGTTCTAATAGACTGAAAGCCTGGGGAGTGGACAGTAAGCTCCCTGAGGCCTATTATTTTCATGATAATGAAAATAATATTACTATGAGTTTTTACTATGTGCCAGATATTTTGCTAAGTGCTATACACAATTTTTCTTTTTTAATCCTCACAACTTTAATAGGTACTATTCTTCCCATTTTACAATAGAGGACACTGAGGCTTAGAGAAATATAACATGCCCAAACTTACATGAGTAATAGGTGGTAGAACCAAGACTACAACCCAGGCTTATTGAAGTTCAACATCCATGATCTTAACTACTGTTATATTTCCTCCTCTATCACTGCTTAGCATAGTAACTGACCATAATAGGCACTGGATAATATTTGTTGAATGGATGGAGTAATGTGGGATGCTGGCACTATTGTGAAATTGAGCAAATTCCTGACCACCTCACTAGTTTTTAGATATATACGCATGGCCTTACATTGTTTTAGAAGCTAATACATGGATCATTAAAGGACTCCATTCTTAATGTTGACATGTTATTTTTGCATATCATTTCCCCCCAAGCCAGGGTGACATCATGTTACTATTATCATCACTTTCAAGCATCAAAAACATGTCTCACATAGAACATATATTTAGATACAAGAACTTTTCAATCTAATTAGTGTGCTCTACATCCTTCTTTTGCATCTCTTTTGCATGTTGAATCATCTCTGAATCTAATGTTCCTTTTTATCTATAATTGCTCAGACATTTACATTATACATTTTATGGACTCTCGGAGTTAAAAAGGGCTTTAGAGATGCATGTCCAATTGTTTCATTTTACAAATAAAAAAATAAAAGAGCCTTGAGATGTGAAATAATAATTTCAAAGTAACGACTTTTATCGAGTACTTGTTCTGTGCCGGCCTCTGGGCCAAAATGCTCCTCATTTATCTTTATTTAACTTAGTTGGTAGATACTATCAGCCATTATCCTACATTATGTACCAGAGGGCACTTAGCTTGTCGGAGGCAAAGATGAAACTGGAACTCGTCTGTTGCCCCCCTGAGCAGTCCTAGCTTCACTATACCACTTTGTTTTCATCAGTATTTTTAAGCGCACTGACACTTCTGAAACCATTTTGACCAACTGAGAATAACGATTTGAAAAATCTGCCTTTTTCGATGTTACTCGTGACTTTATTGCTTTTTTCAGAGAAGGATGCTTTCGGTGACTCCCAAAGTATGGCATGGAGGAACATACGCTCTACAGACTCAGGTTAAAGAGGAAAAGAGCACATTCTCAGTGAGCCATCCCTAGAGTAAGAAGAAACACTTACATAGATAATGGAGAGAACTCCATTATAGTTCTTGGTTGAAACATTAAGAATGATCTTTAGCTGGGAGACCAACACTTGGAAGGCAGCAGCTGTTGTGAATCCGCCAATCAAAGGGTCAGCCAAGTACCTCACTATGAATCCAATTTGCAAACCCCCAAACACCAACTAGAACAAGAAAAGGAAGAATGTTTAATTAAATGTTTGCCTAGGAGAAGAATCTACTCGCTTGAACTATTAACAAATTAAACTTAACACCAATTTAAACTCTGGTAACCTGCCTATAACAAAAATACTTGTAGGAAACAAATCTGAATTTCTTAATGCCCCACCTCTCCTCTCCCCCCCCCCCCCATCACTCTAAAATGTGAAAAAAGTGAGTAATATTAACCTTGAAGTATTTCTAGATATGTACTAAGAAGACCAAAAAATATGCACCTATTCCTGTGATCTTTTGCAAAATAACAAGAAATGAGTTATTCTGACTACTGGACTGAAAACTAAAAGAATTGTTTAGAATGAACGACACTATGTTATGTTATCTGCACCAATAGAAATGCCTTCCTTCTATTGATATAATTGTTCCCCTCCCCTTTTTCATAAATACCCATTGCCTTCATCTCCTAATTGGAACATTAACTGGGCTTTTGCCTGAGTCAATGCTTTTGGAATAGCTATTCTTATTGATCTCAGTAAATGATTGTTGCTTCTCACTTTGAAGGGCCTTTTATTTTTAGGTCATCAACAGTTAATTACTTCAAATAAAAATCATGCCAATCTATATTTTACTTGTAAATCCATTACCTGAATGATTCCAACCAAAAGAGTAAGGGTGCTTGCAATCAATATTCTTGCTGCATCTCTAGCCCCATTGTCTATCATGGTAGCATTTGATATAGTTCCATTACTGCTGGGTATGAGAAATTTTTCATCCGGGGCCAGGCTCAGAACAACAGATCCCACCATCAAACTGACCACTGGGAAAGGTCCTGGGAGAGAAAGTCTCTATCAATTAATAATTATTAATTACAAGTATTTAGGTTCAACATGTCATGTCTACATAGGATTAGAAAGATGTGTGAGATAATTAGCTGTGATTGGGAAAAATCTATATTGTTTGTTCATAAAAGAAGCTATAAAGCAAATGTTTTAAGGCATTCAGGATCCAGAAATGAGCAAGAGAGAGACATGTAGGTAGATAATTACAATACAGCTTTCTACATGTACAGAAAGGGTGTCTAACCTATCCTTGTGTGATCTCCATTGGTGGTGGTGCGGGGATGGGAAGGGGGAGAGTTGTCAGGTAAAGTTTCCTGGCAGAGATGGCATAGAAGCTGAGTCTTTACTTGTTCCATCTTACTTTTGTTCCTAGAGCATCCAGGGTTCTATTCTGTGGAGCTGAGTACCTTGATCAATACCACAGGGCTCAAGTTAGAATAGACACAGTACAGGGAAGGTATAGTTTCCCTTTTTCTCTTTTCAAGACAAATTATTTTTTTTCATATATCAAATGCCAGTCTGTAAGAGTCTATGTTTAAAAAGTACTCCTTTTCTTCCAGCAACTTCTCCACTTACTGCTGATATGTTTGTCCATGATGATGTTGACCCTACCCTTTAATCGTGGAAGGCTTTAACAACTGGGAGGGCCCAGTACCAAAATCCAGTAACCTGAAATGTCTACATGGGTAGAATACAAAAGAGAAAAAAATCAGCTTCTATGTTTCTTATCTCATCAAGCATTTGGTATTGATCAGTTCTCCCAGGTGAGGAAATTCTTTCAATCACTAAAACCTCTTCCTAACCTCCTTACAGAGACAAAGCAATATGCCAGATACTGGGGGACATCAAATTAAGGACAAGGATATGGTTTGGGGATATAGTGGACAGTTGTCTTTGTTTCATGACATGTAGACATGTCTGGTATGCTGATGGATGTATGTGCAAAATTACCTCAAGGGTAAACATCAAAGTAGTAGAGTAGCATTAAAACATTTACTTAGTAGAACATTCTAGCAAAAGAAAATTCAAATTTTAGGTACTGCAGGAAATAAACCTATTTTGAACCATAGTAAGAAGGAAAGCCAAGCTTAGTTTCAAAATTGTTTTGGCACGATTCTGCCAGTCTTCCAATCTTACTGACTTAAAAATAAGTATGCTCTTTAATGAAATAATGAATATGTATTTGATGAACATAATTTAGTAAATGCTAAGCCAGTCTGGTAAAACAGTAAGTTCAAAGACCTCTTGAAGATTTTTATGGTCATTTTTTGTTATGGAAGAGAACGCTTTCAAAATATGGAGTCAAATCCTATCCTATATAATAAAAGGCTAATATGCAAATTGTCTCCTCAGGAGTTTGACAGGGAGTTCAACCACTCGCTATGACATACGCTGACCACCAGGGGGCAGCACAGAACGAAGGAAGGCCCCAACCAGCAGCATGAAGGCTCCGATCAGCCCTGATCACCAGCCAGACCTAGGGACCCTACCCATGCATGAATTTCATGCACCGGGCCTCTAGTTTATTATAATAAAAAAAACTAAACCATGCCAAAATATGAAGGTAGGCTGTCATTTTAACCATTTTTCAATTTCTCTGCTTCATGAAAAAAGAGTTAACTATAAAGTAAACTGAAGGCAAAGTATTCTGAAAGCTAAGAAGAACCATTTGCATCTCTGAATAGAAAAAGCAGGCAGAGCACTAAAGGCCTATTTCCCTGGAAAACATTAACAAAGATATGGAAGCAAAATACACACAATATGGCCAAACATATTAAACAGGAATAATACAAATTGTAGTATATGCTTATAATTACCAACTGAGATGTGTCTTGATGTTCCGAAGATAAAGTATGTCAGGATAGGGAAAAAAGCAGAGTAGAGACCATATCCAACAGGAACTGCAGCTAATAAAGCGTACGCCATACCTGAAAGAATATCCAAAGGGATTGAATTCGCAAACAAAAGGGACAGTATATTTCTACTGTACAAAGAAAGGCCTTTCATAGAGTTCCCCAATTTGCAGCTTGTCCTGAGCTTTCCTTTACTGTGCATGCAGTCTGTGGCTAGGCTAGTTTGCAGACCATGATTGAAATCTGCTGGGATAATGATTGCATCTACACCAATCAACGGCTCTAAAGAACTGACTCAACTGATCAGTAATTGAATCACTCACTGATTACAGAAGTGGAAAAAGGAATCAAGTCAGAGCTAATGATTAAAAACTTCGTCATTCTGTTCAATGGTTTATACTACCAGTTGTGCATTTAGGTAGTTTCACCTGAATTCCGTGTTTCCCTGTGTTCTGAGGAACACAGTCATTGTTGCTCTGCCCTATCTTGTTGGGGAACAGAAATTAGATTCAAACAAAGAAAAAAAATGACTATTGTACAAAGTGGTAGGCAAGACAATGCCCCTGGGCTCTCCACTCAGACACCAACTTCTCTAGTACACTAACCCAAGCAGTTCTGGGGGCATGAATGTCTTCTGGTCCGAAGAAATCTCAACCTATCCATGTACATGAGGGGTAGAAGATGATAATGATGTGCTCTTTTCCTTGGTTTAAATACTTCGTACATAGTCAGCACATTTTAGTCCATATTACCTTCCCATATTTCATTCACTTAAAGTGAGAAAAAAATAAAGCCCTTTATAAGAGTAAGGAAAAAAAGTGTGGGTACAACCTAAATATTCTGGCCCATAGGTGCCCCAAAATTATGTTTTGGATGAATACCTCAAAATAAGGAAGTAGTTAACTAAATTATACTTTATAAACTATTATTCACTGAAATAAAATTTATGTGATGTATAGAAATACATTTACATGGACATATGTAAAGTACAAAAAAAGAGAAAAAGTAGAATTCAAGATAGTGCATATATATGCTCCCACTTTTGTAAAAATAAGCATGCACATCATATGCATAAAAATAATATGTCCCCAGCTGGGTGGCTAAGTCCTTCTTAAACTTTCACTTCCCGAAACTTGGCTCAGCTGTTCTTACAGGCCTGAAAACGGGAACTCTTTCAGTTTTCATATAGTGTCCTACTTAGGCACAACTGCTACTTAGATATACCCTAATCATCTTTATTATAAAAGGATTTGGTAAGCCCAGCTGCTGTGGTTCAGTGGTTGAGCATCCACCCATGCACCAAGAGGTTGCCAGTTCAATTTCTGATCAGGTCACATCCTTCCTATCCCCCGGGAGTCAAAGGATGTGTCCATCTCACACCTATGAGTCCACTGTGCACACAAGAACTTGTCCTCATTTAACTTAGGAAATGCACAGCCCCATCCCAGATTCCCAACCACCTCTGAGATTTAAAACATGGTTTACCAGGCCTGACCGGGCAGCTCAGCTGGTTAGAACATTATCCTGATAAGCCAAGATTTCAGGTTTGATCCCCAGTCAGGGCACAAACAAGATTCAGCCAATGCCCTAGCTGGTTTGGCTCAGTGGATAGAGCATCAGCCTGCGGACTGAAGGGTCCCAGGTCAAGGGCACATGCCTGGGTTGTGGGCTCAGTCCCCAGTAGGGGGCATGCAGGAAGTAGCTGACCATTGATTCTCTCTCATCAGTGATATTTCTATCTCTCTCTCCCTCTCTCTTCTTCTCTGAAATCAATAAAAAATATATTTTTTTAAAAAAAGAATCAACCAATGCCCTCGCCAGTGTGGCTCAATGGTTGTGCATCACCCCCAACACTGGTCAGGACACATGCCTTGGTTATGGGCTCGCTCCCTGGTAAGGGGTGTGCAGGAGGAAGCCCATTGATGTTCTGCTTTCACATGGATGTTTCTCTTTCTCTCTCCCTCTCCCTCTCTAAAAATTAAATTTAAAAAATCAACCAATGAATGCATAAATAAGTGGAACAACAAATTGATCTCTCTCTCTCTCTCTCTCTCCCTCTCCCTCAAATTAATAAAAAACCAAAACCAAAAAACCATGATTGACCAGACTGATACTCCACACTGGGACCACAGAACAACCTCCTTCTCTATGGGAATCTACCTGGCCTGCCCTGAGTAATCTTAAGAGCTTCACAAGCAAATTTTGGCTCATGAATTGCTCAACAACTATTTCTAATTTCTGAAAAAGACAATTACTAAGCCATCTTTCTACATTCTTCCCCACCCCACCCCACCCCACTTCCCTCATGAGGCAAACTCAGACTTAACCTTTAGGGAAACACACCTCTGACAACCTACAGAAAGCCATTCCCAATCCCCTGAAGGCTGGGTTGAGTGCACCTGTGTGCACTCCCTTAGCAGGCAATGGTACTTATCCCTACCACAGCCTTTACACCCAGTTGTTATCTATTTTTCCACTGAACTATGAGCTCCTTGTAAGCAAGTGGTGTATTTTATTCATGCCAGCATACCTAGTGCCTGGCATATAGTAGATGCTCCAGAAAGTTATAATAAATAGATGAGATTTCTGTGTTCATGATCCCAGGGCTTTGTAGAATTGGGGGGAGGGCAGAAGCAAGGTTGGGGCTGGGAGACAGGAGAATGTTATTCACCAACTAGGCAATGGATTTGCAAGATGCTCATGGAAATGTTATATAAAGCCAGTTTTTTTGTTGTTGTTTTTTTTTTTAAAAAAAGGAATAACCACCTATGCTGGGACATTTTGCCAGAGATTAAAATAAGGGGATGGATTAAAAGGAGGGGGAGGGGAACAGAAAAAAACACTTATGTGTAGTTCAGGCTAAAATACGTCCTCCACTTTCCTTTAAGCCAGTTTCAAAGGGCAGGGTCAAGACCATGTGTGAGATGTAAAGTAACTTTACGGGCTGTAATTATCATTTAAAAATATATGGAAGCATAATAAAACAAGACAATAGAAAATCTCAGAGTGCATCACTTGTAGTGAGATATTATTTAACAAAAGGAGCTATATGTGCACAGATTGTGATGTAATACATATTTGTTACTGTGAATTATGGTCAATAAAAGTTGGGAAGCCACTGCTTAGGAAATAGGGCTGTAGTTGGGGCCATGCAGGGTGGGGAACATCCTGAGAAACCATTTGGTCTGGCCCTGCCAAGGTATTAGGGGTGAGTTAATTAACTGTTTGACCAAATATAGCAGGCTAATTTTTAAGAGGATAATTTTGTATGGCCCGTGAATGATGTTATAAATATCCAAATGGCCCTTGGCAGAAAAGAGGTTTCCCCACCCCTGAGAGAAACAGCATAGTTTCCCAGAAAGAGAACTCTAAGGAAGAGGAGGAAGAAAGATGCAACTTCCTCCACTAAGAAGCTCTGGGGGAAAGATGACGCCTTCGAAGGTGAGCAAGCTCTTGGTACAGACCCATGGGAGCTGGGGGAAGGGGGGGGGGGAATCGGGGGCGGGGGGATGTGGGGAGGGTCATGAACTGCTTCTGGAGACTGATTCACAACCACTGGGGCCAGTCCACCAACACCTTACCTTGCAGGGTACCCACTAGCCCAGTGCTAACTCCCGAGATGATGTCACTGAGCAGCCACTCCTTGACTCGGTATTTGGGGAGCCAGTCCAAGATGGGCAAGAGAGTCTTCAGCACACCAACGGCTCTTTTTCTTGAACAGCTGTCAAAAAGCAAGAAAACTGGGTTTCCAATCTCATCTCAGCCGCAAGCAATCACAAAGTTTTGAACTGAGCCCTTCATGGTTTCTAAATGTTTACAACTATTTAGAAAGAGAATGAGAACCGCAAATATCAACACTGAAGTACTGACCATGCTTTTGCCAAGAACTCTACCCTTTTAAACGCACCCTGGTAAGAAACACAGGATTAAGTGTCCCCCACCCCCACCTTCTTAATCCTCTGAGAAAATATCCCTACACAAGAACCCATTTTCTGGTCCAGCCATACATTGATCAATGGGGAGTCTCTAAATGGAGATTAATTTTCAGACTTCTATCCCCAGGCGCCTTCTTCTACTTCTCTTTTTCTTTTAAGAAAAATAAACATGCTCTGTATATTTTGGCAATTCAAGCTTGGAACCAGTTTTACAAAACTCTTAGCATGATAAATGCACACCTTGCTGTATCTTGCTAGTTAGTATTTTTTAAATTCAACAACCAAGAGATAAAAGAAAACAATATTAACAGTAAGTGAACATTCTTTGACTCCTGATAATGGAATTGTGAATATATATATATATATATATATATATATATATATATATATATATATATATATAAACTTACATGTACTGGATATATATTTTTAAATATATATATATATAATATATACATGTATGCATGGTGGGGCAAAAGTAGGTGGAGCAAAAGCATACACACACACAGGGGTTTGGGGCAAAAGGAGGTTCACAGTTGTGAGTATGAGAAGCACAAAGTTCATTCTTGCATTATTATCCATTAATTATTATATTATTTTCCATACAAACAACTGTAAGCCTACTTTTGCCCCAACATATATATGGAGAGAGAAAAAGAGAAACAGGGTTGGGGGGAGT
Organism: Myotis myotis; assembly: GCF_014108235.1. Taxonomy (NCBI): domain Eukaryota; kingdom Metazoa; phylum Chordata; class Mammalia; order Chiroptera; family Vespertilionidae; genus Myotis; species Myotis myotis. Next base: position 12,096,060 of record NW_023416315.1, read on the forward strand.
GGCAAGTGGGTGTCAATAGATGAAAGAAGATTAACTTGGAGTAGATCATCATTGAAGCTGGATGATGGATAAAAACATGGAGACGAGGTTCATTATACTACTCTTTACTTTTATATGTATTTTAAATGTTCTATTTTTTTTTAAGGTTTTTAAAGAGAGAATCCGGCAGCAATCTCTAATTCTGTGTCTGGGATATCTAATAACAGGCGGCCGGTTTGGGTGCAGAGACGGACGGAGGCTTCCCGGGGTCCCCCGCCTGATGGGAAGGCCGCGGGGCACTGCGCTCTCCCGCGTCTGGCCGTCACTCCCGTCTCTGGGTGGCATCCTGCCTGAAGGAGCTTGGGCTTTGGACTCCTCCTGGTCAGGTGATGCCTTCACCCATCATCTCTTTTTAATCGAGCCCCTTTCTTCCCCACTCTCCTCAGCCGGGCCATCACCACAAAGCAGTGGGGACCCGCTGGATCCCCAAGGAGCGCTCCAGATGTCCCCCAAAGAGGAAGAGAGACGGGACTCCCGGGACACCCTCTCCCCAGAGAGAAGTTCTGAGACTAGAGTCAACTTCCAAAGGAGAACGAGGAGCCTCCCTCCCACCGGGACGGACGCGTGGCGGGCGGCTGACCTGCAGCTCCGGGCCAGGCGCTCCCGCAGCGTCCTGCGCTCCTGCAGGCGCCGCTCGTACCGCCGCTGGAAGGCGAGCTCGCTGTACACCGGCCTCGACACCACGTAGCTGCCGCTGTACTCGGGGAGCTGCGGCGGCTCCAACCTGCGGCCGGGCGCTTCCATGACCTTCGAGGAGGAGGAGGACGAGGAAGGAGGCGAGGGAACCGGGAAGGAGAAGAAACGGTGAAGAGGACGGGACAGGGCGAGGCGACCGGCGGCCAGCGGGCCCTGGAGAGCCTGGACCGCCCGGGCGCGCCGCCACCTGCGGGGGCCACCTGAAGACCCCCGGTTGCGCAGCCCGCACCTGCTCCCCGGGGCTCCCCAACTCTGAGAGGAGTGAGCCCCGCGTTCGGGGCGTCGGGAGCTGGACCCAGTCGGTCCCCGCAGGCGGGCAGCCAGGGCACTGGCCGCGTTCTGAAATCTCCCCAAACTCGGGCTGGAACCCGGGCAAGGGCCAGGCTGGAACGGGACCTCGGGAGCGTCGCCCTCGCCCCCCGCCCCCCGCCCCTGAGCCGGGGCACAGCCTCAGGCGCGCACTAGAGAGACGCGCAGCCCCGCGCCAGGCGAGGGACCCTCCGGCCGCGCGCCCGGGTCCGAGGCCGTGCGCTCTGCAGGCAGGCTCCCCGTGCAGGTCGCCGCTCCCCGGGGGACATAACTTGGGGCGGGTGGGGCAGATCTCTCCTCCGGCCTGTCTCCCAGCTTTCTCCTCACTCTCAGCTTCTCAGAAAGAAAGCTGTCCCGCGCCCGCCCGCCCGCTCCAGGCCCCCACACGGGTCCCATCTCCAACCAGCGACTCTTCCTAGGAGTCCAGCCGGGCTGGGTGGCGAGGGCGACACCTGCAGCGGCGATCTCACCTGTTGCGGCTCCGCTCGTGCCCCGCCCGGAATGCCCCGGGCCCGGCCGTTCCGCTGCCTTTATAGAGCTCGCAGAAGGCAGGGACGCGTTTTATTTATGGAGCAATAGAGACACCTAAGTTGAAAAGAGGGACACACAGGCATCTGTCTTTCCCCATCTGTCCTGCCGGGAAGTAAATCCTACCCCTCCCGCATTCTTTCTCTGTCCAGAATCTTACTGGCCGTCACTCACTAATGGAGACAGGGAAGCCAGGGGCCAGGCAGCCCGGGAGGACTTGTTGTGGCAGTTCAGGGCCCCACATAGGTGTCAGCGATCGCTGGCCTTGCCCGGGTTGTGCGAACCAGGAACTCCACAGTCTGACGCACCGCTCTCACACCAGGTGAGAAGGGGCAGTGGCCGGGTTGGTACTTAGAAATACAGGCTTTGGACTTCTAGGAAGTCTTTCTTTAGAAGCACCCAGTGAGTGGTGGCTACAGAGAATTCATGATTTGTTCATAAATTTAAGATACATAGTTTCTCTCTCTCTCTCTCTCTCTCTCTCTCTCTCTCTCTCATTCACAATCAGATCAAGTGTCCAGGTGGCCCCTTTCTTACCTGGCTGACTCTTTGGTTCTATCTTCTCATTTATCCGCACCATCCAGGAGGGAATATGCTGGACTAGACAGGAATCTAGACCAAAAGAGAGTGAGAGGAGGTCGGATCTATCCTACCTCAACAGTGTTGTGTTTTCTTCTGGGAGGACTCTTGTTTAAACGGACGTGCAGGTTGACAGAAGGGAGAGTGAGTTCGGTGAACAGGATGATTCTCTCCTGATTACCAGTGTTCTGCAGTAAACACAGAGTGGCTCTGGACACCAGCCTTGGGGTACCCACCCAGCTGGGAAGCACAGACCAGACAGTTCCCTACGCGCCCAGAGACAGAACGCAAATGCCAAGTCCTGACATTGCACTGGACATGATGCGCACAGGAGCTTTTTCTGAGGAATGAATGAGCCACCAGCTTTCAACAGATCTTCAAAAGCTTTCTTGATCCAACAAGGTTATAAACCTTGAAGAAGGGACCTAAAAAGAAAATCCAAATCATGAACTTTGGAATTCTTACTGGATAAGAATTAAGAACTAATTCTTAATTCTTAGGCCTGGTTCATAACTGAGGACTATTTTGTCCTCCAGGAAACATTTGGCAATGTCCAGAGACATTTTTGGTTGTCATCCCTGGGGGGAATGTTACTGAGATCTAGTGAAGAGAGGCCAGGAATGCTACTAACATCCTATGATGGAGTTTGCAGTCTCCTTTAAGATTCTGTAAGTTATTAAAATGTACGTTTAGCCCTAGCCGGTTGGCTCAGTGGATAGAGTGTCTGCCCCCGGACTGAAGGGTCCCGGGTTTGATTCCAGTCAAGGGCACATTCCTTAGTTGCAGGCTAGATCCCTGGCCTTGGTCGGAGTGCAAGAGTGGGAGGCAACCAATTGATGTGTCTCTCTCTCACATCCATGATTCTCTCTTTGTCTCTCCCTCTCCCTTCCACTCTCTCTAAAAATCAATGGAAAAATATCCTCGGTGAGGATTTTTTAAAATACATTTATTAATAAATTGATATGTGACACTAAACATATATATATATATGTTATATATATTATACATTACACACACACACACACACACACACACACACACACAGTAGAGGCCTGGTGCACAGGATTCATGCACTCGATGGTGGAGGACTCAGCCGGCCTGCGCCCTCTTGCAGTCCGGGAGCCCTCAGGAGCGCTGCCATGGAGGCAGGAGAGGCTGCCTCCACTGCTATTGTGCTCACCAGCTGTGAGCCCAGCTTCTGGGCTTCCGGCTGAGCAGTGTTCCCCCTGTGGGAGCGCACTGACCACCAGGGGGCAGCTCCCGCATTGAGCATCTGCCCCCTGGTGGTAAGTGCGCATCATAGTACCCTTTTCTTATATAGGATACGGAGACATATATAGTACGCAGCTATCCATAGTGTACATGCATTTCTATAAGCACATTGTTGTTGTATGTGGAACTCAACTACACTGAAAGGGTTTGTTTAAAATATCTTTTTATTAACATCAGAGAGGGAGAGAGAAACATCAATGATGACAAAGAATCACTGATGGGTTGCCTCCTGCACGCCCCCTACTGGGGATCAAGTCCACAACGTGGGCATGTGCCCTTGACCAGAATCAAACCCGGGACCCTTCAGTGAGCAAGGCAACACTCTACCCACTGAGCGAAACCAGCGAGGGTGAGGAGAGGATGTTTTTTTTAAGTGGATTCTGACTGTACCCACTCTGTAAACCCTCACACACATCTTTACAGCCCAGTTAAGAACATTCCTTGATGCTTTCATTCAGATTAAATTTATTTCTTTTCTGGATTCTCTTGGTACCTTATCAGATTCTCTCTTTTTTGTTGTTGTTTACCCTCACCTGAGGACATTTTTTTGCCATTGCTTTTCAGAGAGAGTAGAAGAGAGGGGAGAGGGAAGAAGGGGGGAAAGGGAGAGAGGAGAGAGGAGAGAGAGAGAGAGAGAGAGAGGAGAGCTGATCCTCTTTTAAACTGTCTTTTACTATCCATCTTAGTATCATAATTTTATTTACATACAAGTCTTATCTCCCTCACTAGACAAAATCTTCTTGAGGACACTTTGACTCCCTTCAACCATTAATGCTTTCTAACAGATATATTTATAGCCCAAAGATTTTTAAAATAGTTTATTGATTTTTACAGAGAGAGGAAATAGAGTGAGTGAGAGAGAAACATCCGTGCAGAGTGAATCTGATCCAACCAAACTTGGGGCATGCACCCTGACCTGGCATCCAACCAGCAGCCTTTCAGTACACAGGAGGAGGCCCAAGCACCGGAGCCTCACCGGCCAGGACGAGCCCACAGATTCTCTTTAAAAAACTAAAAATACAATACATATTGGTGTGCAACTTTTTAAAAAAATTAAGGCTATGTCACAAATATCTGTCTAGGTGAGTTCATATGAATTTTTGTTAACTTTGTCAACAGCTGCCTGGACCCAATACTATTAACTCATTCATACTGAGGTCCACAGTAACTCAGCTGGAGGATTCACAATGCTTCCTTGAGTTCTTAAGAGGCATCCTGTGCAAATATAAATATGACTCTTATCCCCTTCTGATAGCCATTTTTGCTCCCTGTTACTCCTATTTTGACACTTTTGGTCTGGTCCAGTCGGTTCCGTGGACCACTTTGGACCAGAACTGGGTGATGATTTGATGGTGGTGGTGGTGGTGATTCCAAGGAATGAGGAGGGTGGTAGAAGTGTCAGAAGGCAGAGGAAAGAATAGGCTTTCAAATAACACCAGGAGTCAAGTGTGTCACTTCCCTTGGAGAACAGACAGAATTCTTCTTTGAACAGCATCGTTCTATGTGGGAATTCTATTTCATAATTACCGCACTGTAATAATAAGTCCTGCATGGACTTAGGTGAAGAGTCTGCTTTCTTCTGTTAAATGCATGGACAGAATGACATCTCCCTCACAGGTTTCTATAAAAGTATAGAACTGCTTTTCTCCTAGATCTGAATTTGGCTGTCTTTTAAAAACAGAGAAGAGTAGGAGGTGAAAACAGCTTGCTTTCCCCACCCAATTTACTTGTTATATCAAACACCTCAAATTACTCACTTAAGCTTTACAAATCAAGTTCTGCCTGTTTCCCATGGAGGTGGGCAGTTCTTTCTTTCTTTCTCTCTTTCTTTCTTTCTTTCTTTCTTTCTTTCTTTTTTAATGATAATTTAATCATTTCCAGGACTTCTTTTCAAGGAGATATATATCACTTCAAAATAAATTGTTACTTTCCAGCACATACTTAGCAGTTAGTGCTGATTTTAAATGTGTTTTTTAATTTATCACTTAGGCACTTTGTGTGTAAGGCAAACTTCACTATTAGATCTACACGTGCATTCAAAGATTTATTAAGAGTTTATTAGTGCTGGCCATGGTACAATAATGAACAAAGGAAGCATAGACCATGGTCTCATATATGTGGGTGCAACAAATATTCATCAAATGGTCACAAAATCTATGCCCTATTTCACTGATTCTAAAATACACATTTTTCACATTTTATCAGGACTCATAATTGATGGTACGCTGTGGTTCAATTGGCAGCGTTTTTTCTTTCTTAGTGGTTCAGAAAATAATTGTGAGTTTTACAATTAATGGCATACTAGAACTGATAAACTGTGGATATCTACACTAATAAAAGAGAAACATGCAAATTGGTGTCACTCCACTATGCCCACCAGCCAATCAGATGAGTATGCAAAGATGGTGGTTAATTTGCATACACAGGCACTCGGAGCGAAGACTGAAGACAATGTAGAAGGAAGCCAAGCACTGCAGAAGGGAGCGAAGCTGCAGAGAAGAAAGCTTCAGGACACAGGAAGCCCTATTCTTGCAGAAATCTTCCTGCAAGGGTCCTCTAGTATATGTATAAGATATAAGTTTTTGAGTGACTCTGTGTGTCACAGGAATGGTTTAATTGAGTCCTGTGTTAATTTAAATTTAGAGCAAGTAGTCAGTCTTGCTTCTTTTTTCTGGTCCAAGGGGCAGATTTTTACTTTCTTTTTTTTCTTCCTTTTAAAAAATATAATTTAAAAAGTTATCTAATCAGAAGAATTTCAAGTAAGTAAAATTACAAGTCTTCTTTTGTTTCCAGGATACCTTGCCAGTATACCTTGGCAAATTATGACAATGTAATAGGTACTAGAAAAAAACTTGTTAAATTATTGATTATTTAATGATGAGATCTTAAGAAATCATCAAGTAGAAAGGAAACTAGTTTATTTGTTTATTTATTTTAGGAAACTAGTCTTAAAAGATGAGAATCCATTCTTTAAAAAAAACACTAAACAAGAGAATTCTTTCTAAACCTATGTGGCAATCTATTCCAAGTTTAAAGCAAATTTCAGTGTCAATAAATATTTATTTTTATATACTATAATTCAATAAATGTCTCAGATAGTAGAGGGAATACCACAATCTTTAATATTAATTCAAATTTGATATTTGGTTGAATAAATTTGTTACTCACTAGCATGAAATAATGGCACCGTTTTCTGAACAAAGAATAATTTGAGGGTCTGAAACTTAAATAATAAGTTTTTGAAGTTATCCTTGCATACTTTATCCCAGGAACTCTATGGTTTGTTCATCGAGAGCGAAGAGGGACACTTGAGGAATGTTCCAAGTAAATAGTGATGGGCTGTGTTATCCTGAGTTGCATGTTTAAGTATTTCATTCATTCATTCATTCACTCATCCATACATTTATTTACTCAGTATTAACGTAAAAAAAACCATTGAAACCTGTAAAGAATTTTTGTGAATTTATTTGAGCCAAACTGTCGACATATGCCCGGAAGCAGGACCTCAACGAATTGAGATAATGCTCCGGAGAATGGTGGGTTACATTTGTATTTATACATTTGCAATCAAAGGAGGGACATAAGTGGGTTACATGAAATTCATTGGTGATAGATGAAGGAGGAGGGATAAAGCAAAGCAGGGAAACCCCTGGGATTGGATAAAAGTAAAATCATGGACACACACTTAGGTGGGTGCAGGATCAATTAACATGATAATGAAGGGGTTTGTGGTATCTGTCCTGGCACCCAGCACATTTGGTTGTGCCCCAGGGGCTCCAGAAAAAGGGAAGTTACAAGTTACCCAGACATTTCAAGGATGTGTTATCATAGATGCAAAAAGACAGATAGGCTCAGTTAAGGTAAAGGATGACCTTGTCAGTGAAGATACCGGTCTAGGACGTAACTGCCCACCATAACTGCTCTGAGTTAAAGTTTAATTTCAGACTATCCTTTGTGGTTACTTTAGGTCTCTCAGACTGCCATGCAGGCCTCCCCTGAGCTTGTCAGGTCAGCATGTGGCCCCTTTCGTTCACAATTACCTTCCCTCCATTAAGAGGTCAATAAAAAGGAGCCAACTGAGATCCACAAGGGGAGTCAACAGGAGCCATGTTTGTTTTCCCCACCCCCCGTGATAGGGTTTTGCTGAGGGGCCACTGCTAGGTCCCCACTTGCTCCTCTCCCTTTGGCCTGAGATGGCAGGGCAGTACAGGGGCTTCGAAGGAGCAGGTCACGACTCCTCATTCCCAGAATCATCATGGTCATCACAGTCAGCATCTTCCTCCTCGTCCTCCTCTTCATCCTCAATGTCAAGGTCGTACAAGTCGTCATAAAGCCAATCTGAGCTGTTGTCATTGGAAGGCACTTTCGTTTTGATGCAATATTCTGCCAGGGTCGTGGGTACTTTCACTCCATCCTTTTCTGCTTCGGCTTTAGTGGCTGAAACCTGTTTTCTAATGATTTCAGCATATTCTTTGTCTTTTCCTTTACTGTCCCTCCATTTCCTGAACATAACTGAAGCATCCGCATTGGCTGCGGAGAAGATGTTGGGCTCATTAAGCAATGAGATGACACTTAACAGGATAGTCCTGACATTCTGAGTAGGATTCCACCTTTCGGAGTTCAGTTGACCACTCTGTGGGGCATCTACGGGTGGATGAAGAATTGAAATGCATACATGTCCACTCTCATAAATGTTGGGGTGCCACATTTTGGTCAAGAATCTGAAGGTAGGTGGTGAATATGGGTAGTCAATAGGAAATTTAATATGCGCCTTGAAGTAGCCGCCTTCGTAGAGGGTGTTGGGGGGTCCGAAGATGGCAACCTCCCAGTTGTAGAGGTCGGACTCATCCACCAGGGTGATCCGGGAACCCTCCACCGGCTCCTCCTGCAGGGACTTGAGCTCCAGCATCAGGGCCTTCTGGGAGCTGGCCATTGTGGCGGTGGCGGTGGCGGCGCCTGGCCGGGGCTCCAGTCCTCACACACCAGCCGAGCTGGACCAGGCCCAAGACAACTGTGGGCTGGCCCGGGTGGTCCTCACACACGACGCGGGCTGGACAGGGCCGGGCCTTCTCCTCACAAGGGGGCCAGGTACAGGGAGAGGGTGAAGGAGTTAGGGGAATTCACTCCTGGTCCTGCCCGCCCCGGAGGGGGCCTCCACTTGGGGGGGAGAGGAGAACAGGCAGAAGCGGAGAAAGGCGGCAGAGGGCTGGCGATGATGAGGAGAGGGGGCCAGGCCGGCCCGGGAGCACAGCACTCGCTCACCCTCTCGTTCTTCTCTGGGGCCACCGCAGCCGCTGTTTCTCTTTAGAATAGTGCAAATGGGCAATCGTGCACTCACCTAATGAGCACATCCAGGGCTTTCCGTAGCAGGAAAAATAGGAAGACGTCAGCTCAAGGATCAAGCCTTGATGTGTGGTTGCAGTCTTCCAGAAGTCTCCCCAGCCAGGTGAGTTCCCAAGACACCCTGTTCTGGAGAAGGTTCCAAGTTCTGTGTTTTATTGTCTTGTTACATCTGTATTTATACCAGTTGATTTTAATCCTGTCAATTTCTATTCCAAAGGTTAGGGCGTTTCTTATCTCCATTCCAGGGAGTAAAGATTATGTAGCTTAAGCGTGATTGTTCATAGTTAAAGTGATTAACTACCCGCCTGGCACTTAGTTAAGGGGTTTTATTCCCTCCCTAACTTCAGGGAAAAATCCCTACTTGGGGAAACAACCTTTCTGGGAGAGGTGACCTTGGTTAAAACACATAGCGCCAAGAAGGGGAGCAAACATATTAAGAACAGTATGCCATATATGCCAGGTCCCTTGAAACGTATGCTGTGCAGATGTTTCTTCCCTGCAGCGACTATGACAAGCAGCAAGGATGGACCAGCTTCCAGCACTTTTTCTTCTATTTTCTTCCTTGCTCAGAGTTTGCTGTAGATCTAATGACTCTCTGGGCAGTTTTCTTCCACATGATGGCTCAGCATTCCAGGCTCTTTTATCTTAGACATCTACACCTCAACAAATGATAACCTGGAATACAGAAAGTAAAAAAAAAAAAAAAAAAAAAAAAAAGGTAACAAGGAGAATTGTGTGCCTTCTCTTAGATATTTCCATCCAGAAGCAATGTGTAACTTTCACTCATATTTCAGAGGCTAAAGTAAGTGCCATAGTCATGCCTAACTTCAAGGATGTGGACAAAGTCCTCTCAAATGTCTAGGTCAGAAAGAAGTGCTGAAAGTATTGGTAAGCTCCAATGTTTACAATGCTATTTTACATAAAAAAAGTCATGCCCTCATCTCCCTACTGTCTGTGTCCATTGTTATACTTATATGCATGCATACAAGTCCTTTGGTTGCTCTCTTATCCCCCCTCGCCCTAAGCTGCCTTCCCTCTGAGATTTGATGGTCTGTTCAATGTTTCTATGTCTCTGGATCTATTTTTGTTCATCAGTTTAGGTTGTTCATTATACTCCACAAATAAGTGAAATCACATATGCTTATCCTTCTCTGACTAGCTTATTTCACTTAGCACAATGCTCTCTAGGTCCATCCATGCTGTTTCGAATAGTAAGAGTTCTTTCTTTTTACAGCCATGTAGTATTCCATTGTGTAGATGTACCACAGTATTTTAATCCACTCATTTGCTTGGAAAACAAAACAGCAAAGGCAAAAGCTCTGAGTCAGGACAGAGCTTGATGGGCTTGAAAAACAAAAAGGAAAGCAGGGTGGTTGAAATCCAGGTAAGTCAGATCCAGAGATAACGAACATGGAGTCCTCAGGAGCTTGTGGCCATTAAAACCAGGCATTTAGCTTTTAGGGCAAGACCTTTGCTTAGAGTACCTGGTGTTTGCTTTCAGTCAAGATTCCAAATAACTTCATTTGGGGAAAGGAGAGGAGCCGCCTCATCTTTTTGTCAAAGTAATTACAGGAAGCCCTGAGCATGGGCAGGTCTATTAAGACAGTGTGGTGCTTGGACCTAGAAGGCCCAGAGAATGTTTCAGAATGTATGAGACAAAAAAAAGGAACTAAAATTATACTTAGGCTTTCTCATCCTCAGAGTTGGCTTTCTAATTGTGTAGCTGAACAGAAAACACAGTCCACAAGAACCTAGATGTTGTTTTTAAGATCCATTTCTAATATATTTATGAATTATAATAAAGGTGATTATATACCTAAAAAATAGTAAAACTAAGCATTTAGGGAGTGGAAGCAGGAGAACTTAAAAAGGGAAGCAACTAGCCCTTGAGACATCACAGGAGGATGATAAGGGGCTCCTTTTCTTCTGTAAAATGCTTGAACTCACGTGAAGAGAAAAAATAAAAAATACTTTAAACTCTTTGAAGAACAATTTATCCTCTGAATAAAATTGGACAGTATGCTTTTTAATGACACCTGTAAAAGAAAATTCTTAGTATTTAGAATTTATTCAATAGTTTCTAACTATTGCATGGGGAATTAGTTACCTTATTTTTCTGATACTCGGGGTGTCAGACACTCAGAAAGTTCTCCTCAGTCAAGGTGACTCATGGGGACCTGAGCAGAAGTTGATTCAGGCAAGAAAACTAACCACTTTTGGTAGAAGGCAGCAGCAGGTCACTCGAGGCAGCTTGTCTTCTCTTTTTGCTGGCTAACAATTCCTTGGCTTTAAAGAAAATGCTTTTAAAATTCATCCGTACCTCTTCTATTGAACTATACATTAGTAAACACACAATTACCCCTAGAATCTACTGTCTAATTCTTCATTTAAAAATGAATCTTAAATCTCAATAGAGAAAAAAACCTATCATGCACAATGGAACAGATGGGTGAGATAAGCAGAGAAGAAAGAGTAAAAGAAGAAGCTGAGGGGAACTCAGGAGAAAGAACTGAAGGATCGGGAATGGGGAGAGAGACCCAGATGGAGGCTCATAGCATATTCACTGGGATGTACCATGTTGCCCAGTGGGGCCTGACTTGAAAGTTGACTTGAAAACTAAACTACCTTTGAGCACAAGTATTACCTTGAGATGAATATTGTTATTCCCATTCTACAGATGAGGACATGCACACAGAAAGGTTAAGTAATTTGCCCAAGGTCACACAGTAGGGCTGAGCTGGAATATGAACCCAAGCAGTTTGATTCCAAAGCCCATTCTCTTAACTTCTGTAAAAGTATCTGGGGTTTTAGCAACCTCAGTTCACCTCACCACTATTTCAGAACTTCTAGTCAATTTTATTACTCATGGGTAATCTTACTACTTATTACCCAGGCCTCAGGGTCCCTCTGCTAAGTTCAGCTTTTAACTCTCTTTCTATATGATACATGAAAACATGATATCCATAGAAAATGGGATACTAACTAAGTGAATTGTCATATATGGACATGGGAAGAAACCTCAAGTCTGTTATAGATGAAAAAATGGTAAGGTGCAAAACAATATGCATAATAGTATAATATGCTCATATTTGTATATAGAAGGGAATATGAATTTGTGTATTATATTAATCAGAGTCCTAGTAAACAATAGATAACACACCAAGATAAAGTTAATGAAGAGACTCTTTATAAAAGTGTGGAAAGGGCCAACGAAAACCAACAAGGCACGGTGGAGCACCTCAGGGCGAGCTGCAGGGAGCTTTCAGCTGTCTAGTCACCTCACATCAGAGAAGAGGGCTGTCAGCAATCCTAGCAGGAGGGGCAGAGGGAGGGAGCTGTTACCAGAACCCAGCGTGCTGATGAAGAGGGCTGCCCAACAGGAACTGTGCCCTTCAGTAGAAGAATGGAACTGCTGGTAATTCCAGGAAGGAGCTGGGAAAATAAATACCCCTGCTTTCTTCCTCCAACCTCTGATCTGCTGGTAGGTACTTCCCCGTTCTCCATTGCCCAAACTCCACAGGAAGAAGCCTGCAAGCAAAGGCGCTTGATTGCCCTTAAAGCCAGTCTTCAGGCACAGAGCAGAGAGGAAAGGGAGGGGTGAGTGGAGACTATCTCCACAGATAAAGTATTTCTGGAAAGATTCACAAGACACTAGGTTCTGCTGGAAACAAGTAAAAAAATTTATTTTTAGGGCAGTTTCATAGAAAAATTGAGAAGATAGTACAAACCATTCACATATACCTCATACCCAGTTTCCTCTACTAAGGAGCATCTTAAACTTGTATGGTATATTTGCCACAATTTAATAAACAACAACAGTGATACATGATTATTCACTAAAGTCAACAGTTTGTTCCAATTTCCTTAGTTTTTACCTGATATCACTTCTCAATACATTTATTGGCAGAGGTTGTTCCTCACATGCCCTCATTATCCTTTTTAAGGGAGAAGTCACAAATTGTCAATATCAGGACTGAAAGAGAGGACTACGGATCCTAAAAAGTTGTACAATCAATGTATCCTGCGTTCCAGGATACCACATCACATTTACTTGTCATATTTTCTTAGGTTCCTCTCGGCTGTGACAATTTCTCAGACTTCCTTTGTTTTGATGATCATGACAGTTTTGAGAAGTACCGGCCAAATATTTTTTAGGATGTTTCTTTATGAGAATGTGTCTGGTTTTACTCATAGTTAAACTAGCGTTATGGGTTTCTGGGAGGGACAGCACAGAGGCATTTCCATTACCTCATACGAGGGATGCAGAGGATCAGCATGACTTATCATTGCCGACGTTGACCTGGATCCTCTGGCTGAGGTAGTGTTTGTGAGGTTTCTCCTCTAGAAAGTGACTCTCCCCAACTCCCACCCCCTTTTCTATACTGTACTCTTCGGAAGGAAGTCACTCTATGTAGCCCATACTTGAAAAGTGGGGCGTTAAACTCCACCTCCTTGAGGGCAGAGTATCTACATAAGTTACTTGAAATTCTCCAAGAGAGATTTGTCTCCCCTGCTCCCCACTTATTTGTTTGTTCAATCATTTAGGTCATATGAAATTACGAGTATTTATTTTATATTTTGCATCATGACCCAATACTATTTCATTTTGTTGATCAAATCGTTCTAGCTTTGGCCATTAGGGAGCTTCTTTGTTTGGCTCCTGAGCCCTTGTGACCAGCCCTCATCAATGTATGGCAGTTTTGCTGTTTGTTCTGGGTGCACTTCCTTCCTTTCTGGCACTACAAGATGCTCCAGGCTTATTTTATATATTGTCTGTGCCAGTCCTTGAATCAACCATTTCTCCAAGGAACCCTGTTTCTTTTATTGGAGAATTTTGCTAGGAATCAAGATGCGGGTATGCTCTTTGCTATTGGAATGCCATTGCTTCTAGGCCCTATCCGCTGATAGGGCAAAGAAATACATGTGTGTATGTTATGAAATAATTTTATGTAATTGCTTATATAATATAAAATGAAATAAGTACATAAACATAATATTACTATATGGAACCATCATATCTTTTTTTAAAAATTCTCACCTGAGGACACGCTTAGAGAGAGGAAGGGAGAGACAGAGAAACATTGATGTGAGAGAGAAACATCCATTGGTTGCCTTCCATACAGCTGGGTACGAAACCCGAAACTCAGGCCTGTGCCCTGACCCAGAATCAAACTGGTAGCCCTTCAGTGCACAGGCGGATGCTCAACCAACTGATCCACTCCAGCTGGGCTCCATCTTATAGCTATTAAGTTAAACGTAAGTTCATATTAATGAGGAGACCTACTTTATTGTACAGTATTTCGTACTGTTCGAGTTTATTATTTTACTAGGTCCATATGTTAGTTTTTCTATTATTTAAAAATGTCCTAGTGATAAAAATAAAATGTGTACATGGATGTCTTGATAGTTGTGGATAACTAGAAGCAAAAAAAAAAAAAAAGTTCTATTGGAAACATTTTATGAGTCAAACTTTTAAAAATACATTAGGAGAACTAGGTGATTAAAATAACTCACATGAGTTATTCTTTTATAAAATAATGACCCCCCTATGTATTTGTGTGTTGCATAAGTACCTCAATACAGTCAAAATGGAATTATGTTCTTTCAATTACATTATTTTTTTTTTGTTTTTTGTTAATCCTCACCCAAGCATATTTTCAGTCTGAGGGCCAATGCTCTAACCATTGAGCAACTGGCTAGGGCTCAATTACATTCTTGAACCTGTTTCCTGGATTTCCCCTCTTGGTGAATGGCATCTCATCCATCCAGCTGGCCAAGGCAGAAATGTAGAATCCAGCCTTGATTCTGACTTCTTCGTTGCCTTTGATCCTTCTGTCATGTCTGCTCTGTGAATAGCTCTCCAGTGCCTCTGCTTCTGTCCATTCCCACTGCTGCTGCCTTGGTTTACACCTTACGCCCAAGGCCATAGCCTCTTAACAAATGTCCCTGCTTCTTTTTTTACTTTATTCACAAGCCATTCTCCAAACCAGCCACGACCAGTTTAGGAAATGCAAACCACGTCTCCTTAGCTTCAAGTCTTCCAAAGTGGCTCTCCATTGCATTAGTCCTCTCCTTCCAAGCACCCGTGGGACCGAGCTCCCTGTTATCGCTGGAACTCTTGCCCCCTTTCCCCATCCTGAGCTTCTGCTTTGGTTTAGCTGCCCCTTTCATTGACCTTGACAGCCAAAGGCAAGGTTAGATGGTCTTCCTAGTAGATCCTTAGCACTTTCATTATGTATACTTACCAACCTGAAGGGTACTTGTCTGAATCCACTACTGTATTAGGGTATAAACTCCTTCAAGGTAAGGACTTTATCAAGAGCGTAGTAGTCATCTTGTCTGAGTTTCAGGCCTGGCTCTGTCATTTTCTATCTTTTTGACCTTGGGAAGCTATTTAGCATCCCTTTGATTCAATTTCATCATGTACAAATATTAAGAGTATGTGATAATAAGTACCTAACTCATATTACTGGTGTTAGATTTAAGTGTAATGCCTGGCACGTAGTAAGCATTTGAAAAATCTTAGCTATAAAAATAATAATAATAAGTTAACTATTATGGTTGAATTTTGGAGCATTGGGGAGCAGTTTGAGTGAGATCTTGATATATTTTGAACTTCACTTCAAAAAAAGGTACATGAGTGTATGTATATATGTTATTCGATTCTGACAGAAATAGCTAATTTTATCTGTCAAAATTTCTTTCTAGCACGCTCTTTTGAGTCACGGATTTTGGCTTTTAAGTAAGCTAAAGGTTGTTAGTTGGGAGAACGGCCAGGAAAACTTATCCACGGCTTTTGAATCACATGTTGAACAAATCTGGCAACACAAGCGTCAAGCTGCCTTCTGTTTCTAATCATTTTTCTTTCTAATTTAGTTTCTCCCACCAAAAGGGATTATAATTGATTTTCACTGCAGAGTCCATGGAAGATGTCACAAGATGTAAAGGCAATTATTTCCAAGTAGATGGAACCCGTATTGCTGTCACCATTGAGCTAATCCCAGGTGCTAAGCAGTAGCAATACTTCCTTAGACAGAGACGATGTGCCACTGAGCTGAAGGAACTGCAGAAGTCTCGGCTGAGCCCTGGGCCGATGTAGCTCGATTGAGTGTCTTGAGTGTCGTCCTTCACATCAAAAGGTCACTGGTTTGATTCTGTTCAGGGCACATGCCTCGCCTGGGTGCAGACTCCATCTCCAGGAGGGGGCATGCAGGAGGCAGCCAGTTGAACTGATTGGTGGTTTCGATGTTTCTCTCCCTTCCTCTCTCTCTAAAATCAATAAAAACACAAATATTTGTAATTACCATCTTAAAAAGTCTTGGCTGAGAGAAACCTTTCTTCTCACCGACACCTCTGAAATTATTATTTTAAAGAAGAGTGGCAGCAGCATCTTATTCATGAAAATCTCGCCAAGACCATACAGGTCAGTGGGCTGGGCCTCAAAGCCTTGGAATCCAAGTCCTCTCTGAAAAGACTCTCATCAAAGAATTTCACTTTCTTTTCTGAACTCTAAGTTTTCTTTCCTGCCAGGCTGGTCTGGCTCAGTCTTTAAATTTTTTAAAATACATTTTTTAAGTTGATTTTAGAGAGGAAGGGGGAGGGAGAGATAGAAACATGAATAATAAAAGAGAATCTCATTGATTGGCTGCCTCCTGCACACCCCACACTGGGGGTTAAGTCTGAAACCTGCATGTGCCTTGACTGTGAATCAAACTGTGACCTCCTGGTTCATAGGTGAACTCTCAACCACTGAACCACACCAGCTGGGCAATATAAATATATTTAAAATTTTCTTTCCTTTCATCCCTTCATTTCCCAATATTTACCCCCTCATTCCTTTTGTCTAACCTCAAAAAAGCAACCTCCCTCCTATTGAGTGCCCATATTCTGCTTTTCCATACACATGCCTTATCCTTTTCTAAGCTTAGGCATTTGTCCCTGCTTTGAAATTTCTATAAAAAGAGGGGAATATAGAAATGATTTTTTGTGTGTGTCTGAACAGGAAAGCCAATATTTTGTAAAATAATAAACATTTACAAAAAGAGAAAAAGTTGCAAGTACAGCCAAGAACAATAACCAGGAACAATGCTGCTCACCCCTCCTCTTTGTCTATCCAAATGGACACATCAAGCCTGGGAAGTCTCACCAGCACATCTCTTAGCATGAATGTTCTTCCCTTGGAGATCTTACTAAACTGTTACTTCTGCTACTCATTTGATTATCATCTGTAGTTATGTCAGTCCCTGTTGCTCTGTTAACTCCCTGGAGAAATAAGTTTCTTGATTCTTATCTCTGTAATTCTGTTGCAAGTCTCCTAACTTCTCTCATACGTATAAGGAAACAATAATCACTCATAACATTGTTGTGATAACTAAATACAGTGGCAGAACTTTCTAGACTATAGTAAAGTCCTCACTAATTCATTCATTTCTTTCTCTTCTTTGCTTTTGTGGTCTCCTCTATAGGTTTCATCTTCTGTTCCGCCATTTCCTAAGAAATTCAGGAAACATAATTGTTTTCTCCACACCTCATTTTCCTTGTCTGCACATTGGGTATTTACCTCATAGCATTCTGCAATAATTAAATGAGGAGTGGGTGGAATAATTAGAACCTTGCACACAGTGAGTACTGGACTGTTGGCTGTTATTATCATACTGCTTAGTGTAGAGTGGGTGCCTAAAAATACTTAAAATAAATTGGAAGAAAATTCATAGCGTAGTCCTTCTAATAAACAGATCTGCTGTGGTAACCTTGATCACTGCTTTCTACCCAATGGTTGTCTTCTTTTCTATTTAGTTTGCCAATTTATCTTACACCTGGACCTTGTAAACCATTTGCTGGACCAGTTCAAACTTCATTCATGTAATAGAAATCAAGAATTGTTTGGAAGACAAAAGCCAGAAGGAATTAATAAGTGGAATTATAATCAAATAGGAAAGGTGTTTATCAAGGGTGAATGAGATAGTCCCACCAGCATACTTACTGAAAATCTTAATTAGAGTCTGGAAAAGGCAAAGTCATATGTTAACATAATGTTAACATGATTACATTAGGAACAAATGGGAATGCTAATATGAGCTGAGGGCCAATATAAAGAAAACTTAACATGGCTTTTTATTCCCTTTCCAAAAGCTCATAATGTATTATAAACAGCTCTTTAATGTGACCAGTATTACCAGAAAAATAAAATAAAATACCTAACTCAGCAATACTGCTTTCTTTTTTAAAATTTTCATTGTATCACTGTTATAATTTAAGGAATCAAATAGTTCCCTGTGGGCGAATAAAATATGTAGCCATTGTAAGCCCCTTCCTGCTTTTTCCTGTCCTAAGGGCAACCACTTTCAAATGATTCTCTGATATGTATGCCCATATCTCTAAATAATGTCCATGCAGTTCTGTGTCATGTTTCAGTTTTCTTACTATGTGAGATGAGGATGTAGTTCTCTTTTCTGTGTTCCCACCCCTGCAACACCTCTGCACGCTCCCCATTTCTCCATCTCCTGATACAAGGTAATCATTTTGGTTAGATAAATAATGAGTATTCACATTATTATAATTCTGTTTTCTGTTCATAATGGAGCTATGTGGCAAGTTACTATTAATTTTTATTTCCTGGACTTGTGTGTGTGTGTGTGTGGTGTGGTGTGTATGTGTGTGTGTGGGGGGGGATGTTCTTTTGAGTCTTGTCTCTTGTTTGTTTGTTTACCTTGTGATATTTGCTTAGTTTTCTATGACCACTGATATTTATCACTAAGTACAAACTCTCCTCCGGCATCATCAAAGTTCCCTTCCAATACTTTCATTTTGTATAATATGTTCATTTGCATATTAGCTTCATCCTCTTGAAAACGCCTCTCCCAGAGTTGTCTGAGTTGCTTCACAGTGAGAAGTTTCCCTTTACCTCATCCTGTGGATTCCTCTATCCTGGGCCCCCGTCTTTTTCTTTCTGGCTTACTCATCCTTTAGGTGGAGCACATCCTCTATCTACCAGCTCCGTAAGGACAGTGTAGGGCGGTAACATTTTTTGAAAACTTGCAAGCCTGAAAATGTCTATTCTTCAGGCATACTTGGTCTATAACTTGAGTGAGCATAGATTACCTGGTTGCAAACATTTTTCCCTCATAAATTTGAAAGTATTCTTCATTGTCTTCTATCTCCTTTTGAGAAATCTGAATTCATTTGGATCCCTTAACCTTTTTGTGTTGTGTGTTCTCTCTGGGAACATATAGAACCTTCTTTCTGAACCTAGCTCATTGTTGAGGGTCTATTTTAAGGCACTGTACTGGGTATTGGTGCCCCGCCTTCAATGTTTCCTAAGGACTTTTTATTTTCTGGAAAAAAAATGTTACTTTGATTTCTGATTTCACAGGTATAGTAAAATAGGAATCCATGACTTCTCTGCAGACATTAAGAGTTTAGTTGCTGTTATTTTTTAATGTACTTTTCTACTTCCTGCATACTTTCTATTTGTATCACAGGTTTTCCCGGTTGTTTTTTAGTCTCTATTTTTTCATATCCTCATGTTTGCTTGCCTGCTCATATTTAAAAGTGGAGGCCTTGAGAGCTGTTTGGAAGCTCTGAGTGAGTGAGTGAGATATCCTACCTGTAGGGTGAGTTGTCAGGAAATCTGTTGGGGGAACCTCCGATCAACACCATGTCAGTGTCTTGAGTCTCCCTAGAAAAAACACTTGTCTAGTCTTCTGCCTGGAAGTAAGGGACTGGTTGTTGTCATTGTGGGTTGAGGAAGAAGTTCTGCAATTAGTATGCACAAACCATTCACTTAACTCCTCTGTTCATTAAACAGACCCTCTGCTTTATTCTCTTCAAAGAGGACACTGTTTCCTGCTGGGGTGAGGAAGGGCATTGCCCAGCAGTCTGGAGAAAGAGAGGAACATCTAGGAATCTAACTGCTGCTCAAACAGTTTTCAACCAGCTCTTCTTATGTGAACACGTAACCCCCCACCCCCACCCCCTTGCCACCAGAAGGAGCTGGTGCCACCCAATCCTGAGCCACGATTACTTGGCAGTTTAAATGGACTTTGCTCTTGACTTTCCCCCCTGAGGAAAGATAAATCATTCTTCATCAGGTCTACTATGTCAGGACCTCTTGTTCTTCCATTTCACAGCTCCCAAAAAGTTGATGCTGTCTCTTCTCGTGTACACTGGATCCTTGTAGGTTTATGCCTTTGAACTCCTTTCACTATGGTTTTAGTGCAGGTTAGGAGAGAATAGAAAGTGTGCGTCCGACCAGCCGTCTTTTACAATTCTGTTTTCTTAAAGCGAAAATCCTACATCTGATATTTCCCAGTGTTGGGCGAGTTGTGCAGCTGCCTTTAATTAGAAAAAAAACAAACAGTCATTATGACTACCAGACTGATGACTACTGGACTGAAAATTTAAAATATTATTTAGAATTAACATCACTGTGCTATCTGCACCAACTAAATACCTCACTTCTACTGATGTAATTGTTCCCCTTCCCCTTCTCATAAATACCCACTGCCTTTGCCTGCTAATTGGAACATTATTTGGGCTTCTGCCTGAATCAGTGCTTCCAAAATAGCAATTCTTACTGACCTCAGTAAATGCTTATTGCCTCTCTCTCACTTCAAAAGGCCTATGGAGTGATTTTAAAAAATATTTTTGATGATTTCAGAGAGGAAGGGAGAGGGACAGAGGGGAAAAAAAACATTGATGATGAGAAAGAATCATGAATCAGCTGCCTCCTCACACCCCACACTGGGAATCAAGCCCACAACCCAGGCATGTTCCCTGACTGGGAATCGAACCGTGACCTCCTGGTTCATAGGTCAATTCTCAACCACTGAGCCATGCCAGCCGGGCTATAATATTTATTGATGTGAGGAGAATAAAAACAGAAATATATATACATTATATATATATATATATATTTTTTTTTTGGTAAATATTTCTATATGTATAAGAACATTAACCACACTGCAAACTTCAAACTTCAAATTTTTTCTGTAACTTCTAAATCATCTATATATCAATTTTGTCTCAAGACACACACACAAAAAACACCCCATGCTTTTCAGGAAGTAAACCCCCATGGAGGGTTATTTCAGGAAGCCCTTGGCTGATAAGTGGACGTCTAGAAGTCATTTGTGCTTCGGGAAATTGTCAGCCCTTGGAAGAATGAGAAAAGTTCTTTGCCATTGCTCATGCTTCCGAGAGAACCAAGATTTCTGAAGGAGCAATAAAATCTCTGGAGAAACCTGGCTGACCAGAAAGGCATCTGGTTTGTGGGAGCAAACCAAAACTTCAATTATATTCATTGCCCACATTTAAGAAAAGTAGTGATCATTGAGAACAAAACCCTTAAAGACGTACTTTTTCTAATTTTGTCACAAGTACACCTCAAGCTCTCATGCACTATGTGTGTATACATGATATAAACAAAGGCTCTTGTGTTTGTTCTTGAGGCAAAAGTCACAGTAAAGCAAAGGAAGGAGAAGACATCAGGGGTCTTCTCTGATAAGCACTAATGGTGAGAAATGCATGTAGATGGGCACACTGCATGTTGCAGATATAAAAACTGAAAGTGCAGAGTAAGTAGAGGATATACTATACAATCATGATCCTAACATAAAAGCAGGGAAGGCCCTGGCTGGTGTGCTCAGTGGTTAGAGTGTCAGCCTGGACACCAAAGGGTTGAGGCTTCGATTCCCCGTCAAGGGTACGTACCTGGGTTGCAGGTTCAATCCACTGCCCAGATTGAACCGTGTTTGGGAGGCAACTAATTGATGTGTCTCTCTCACATTGATGTTTCTCTCTCTCTCTCTTTCTCCCTCCTTTCCACTCTCTCTAAAAATCAATGGGAAAATATCCTCAGGTGAGGATTAGCAAAACAAAACAAAAGGCAGGGAAGATGAGATCCTACAAGTAGGAAGGGAGGTAGGCCGATGGTTTTGTGCTATATAGGACAAACAAATTTTTGGCTTTTTTAAAAAATTTTTTTAAAAATATATTTTATTGATTTTCACAGAGTGGAAGGGAGAGGGATAGAGAGTCAGAAACATCGATGAGAGAGAAACATCGATCAGCTGCCTCCTGCACACCCCACACTAGGGATGTGCCCACAACCAAAGTACATGCCCTTGACTGGAATCGAACCTGGGACCTTTCAGCCCACAGGCTGATGCTCTATCCACTGAGCCAAACCAGTCAGGGCAATTTTTGGCTTTTTATTCCTGTGTAGGCCAGTAAGAGAAATAATGCATTAAGGATATCTGGTGTCATTCATTTATTCAACTGTTTACTGAGAAGCAATTCAGGAGAGGTATTGTATTCTGCAGTGTCAGATATGCATCATTCTATCTTGTTGATTTAGCTTTCATGGTCTCAATCTCATGATCTAAAATAGCAGTGTCTGTGTTTCAGGCAGCAGAATAAAGAAAACAAAAGCAAGGACCAGCATGTGACATTCCTTCCTATTTCTGCCTGTAATGAAATGGGGAATATTGTCTTTATGCTTGCCAGCTGGGTATAAAAATATCAGGGTGTCTATTACCACAGATGAAAGAATGGATATTGGGGGACAACTAGTACCCTGTATCACAAGCATTTCTTCCAGGGTATCTCAACCTT
Source organism: Myotis myotis (assembly GCF_014108235.1). Classification (NCBI taxonomy): domain Eukaryota; kingdom Metazoa; phylum Chordata; class Mammalia; order Chiroptera; family Vespertilionidae; genus Myotis; species Myotis myotis. Next base: position 12,118,440 of record NW_023416315.1, read on the forward strand.
GGCAATATTGACATTTAGGGTCAGATAATTTTGGGGGAACATTCTGTGCATTGTAGAGTAAGTTTAGCACCACCTCTGGCCTTTACCCACCAAAAGCATCCCCTTAGTAGTGGCAACCAAAAAAACATCTCTAGACATTGCTAAATGTCTCTCAGGAACATGTTCCCCACTCCCTGTTGAGAAACCTCTACTGTGTACAGAAATTGCATAGTCACTGGGCAGGAAACAAAACCAAACCATAAATGAGATAATTTTGGACTGTGACAAGTGTTTCAGAAAGATAGGGTGCAGGATGTACTATGTATGCAAAAGCCCTAAGAGGGGAAAGGACTTGGCTTGTTCTAGGAAAAATCTGACTACAGGTGTGGTTGGCAGGCAAAGTGGACTGAGATGAGGCTGTAGGGTAGGTGGGAGCCTGTGACGTTTGGGGAGTTTGGTACTGAGTGCAATGGGAAATAGTTGGAAGGCTTTAAGCAGTGGATGACATGACTTATGACAGCATGTACATAGGAGAGGAATGAGAGAGTAAGCAGGAGACCAGTAGGAAGTTGTCCTGGTAGTCCAGTGAGAAATGACAATGGCTTGAGAACCAAGATGGAGGTGTAGGAAAACGCCAGTACTTGCCTCCTCCTTACAACCACATCAAAATGACAACTAAAGTTCAGAACCACCAGAAAGATGGCAGAATGGAAGTTCTACAAATAGAGAAAGAAGAAAGTACATTGAGATGGTAGGAGGGGTGGTGTGGGAAGCTGCCTATTGTCTCCACTAGCAGAGAGATGTGGACAAGGAACCCGGAGGGCTGGTGATCCTTGAAGCCCTGGCAAAGGTCAGAGCTGTGCACCCACTGTTAGTCCAGACAATGGTAGCTGAAGCAACGTTCCCATTTATTATTATGTAAATCCTTGCTGTTGGCTAGTCTGCCTGTTACTGGAAATTGCCTGCCTAAGAGATATGGGTGTATCCCAAACCAAGAAAAGGTTGGCGAGGCCTGAGCACTAGTGGAAGTCCTTCCCCTTGAGTTGGACTTGCCCGCTTGGCCCCCAGTATTTCCAAATTATCTCGTCTCTTCTCTTTCATTTGTGTGCGGCTCCTCTTCCAGATCCTGAACCCTGAACCACGCGGGACATGGGGGAACAAACATTACACAGGGTGGAGGTGCAGAAAGAGCTGGTCTGATACCCATGTGTGGTGTGTTTTTAATTGGGAGGGATAACTCCACTGCGGAGGCCTCCCATGAGGAGCAAGGGGGTCCCAGCTCCACACCAAACCTCCAACCCAGGGTTCCAGAGCTGGGAAGAGAAGTCCCCGTAATTTCGGGCTGTAAAAGCCAGGAGGGACTGTGGCTGAGTGACACAGAGGCTGCTGGAGACCCAGGTGTTACTCTTAAAGAGCTGGCCCATGGGCCTACTTGCACTTGTTCCTCTGGGCTCCAGCGCTGGGGCAATGGCTCTTGGGGGATTCAGGGAAATACGAGGAGGAACTGGATTGTCTAGCATCAGAACAAATACTGGGGGTGGCTTTATCCCAGACCGGGGTGCTCACAGGAGTCATTGTTCCTATGCTGAGACCTCCCCAGTCACAGAGCTGACTGGCAGCCATATATGAATTTCCATCACCAGACTCACACTGTTGGCTCCACCCTGGAGTTTCCCTGGGACCACGCCCTACCCAATTTGAAGCCCCACCCAAACTGTTTACAGTAGCTCTTCCATAAGAATGGGCTGTCCTGGCTCAGGCTTCAGACATTCCTAAAAACCTCTCAAACAAGCAGCAGCTGGCATCAGTGTGTCCCATAACTATCAATAAGAGGCCCAAGACCCAGCACTAGCACCAGTCTGCCTTGCTTCACAGCTTGGCCTCACCTGGGCACTTCCAAGCCCAATACAATAGCAGCCATCTGCAGGTAGCTCTGTAGCTCCTGCCAGGTAGCCCCAGGCAGTGGCTGACTTTGCACCACCTGGGTGGCCCCAGAGCCAGTGCATCCAGTGTACAGCTTCAGACCATACCAGATTACAACTGACACACTCAAGGGGTAGATTCAGTGAGCACCAAAGTGATGAATAGCAAGAACCTACAACCAAGATTTCTTTACCCAGCAAAGGTATCATTTAGAATTGAAGGTCAGATAAAGAGCTTCACAGACAGAAAAAGCTAGAGTTCATTACCACCAAACCAGTATTATATGAAATGCTGAAGGGTATTCTTTAAGAAGAGCAAGAGGAAAAAGAAGAGGAGGAGGAAGAGGAGGAAAAGGAGGAGGAGGGAGAAGAAAAAATATGAATACAATGTAATAAATACATACCTATCAATAATTGAATCTAAAAATCAAAATAAACAAACAAGTAATCTAATTAACAAAATAAACTGATGAGTAAAATAGAACCAGAGGCATGGAAACATGGAACAGATGGATGAATCCCAGAGGGAAGGGGGGTGAGAGGGGCAGGAAAAAATTAACCAAAAATCTTATATAGCACATATGCATTAGCTATGGACACAGACAATGGGGTGGTGAAGGCCTGTGGCAGGGCAGGAACCGGGTGGAGGGAGGCAAAGGGGGGAAAAAGGGAGACATCAGTAATACTCTCCAAATAAAGATAAAAAAAAATGGTTTGGTTTGATAGTAGCAGTGGGAATGGAAATAACACTGAAGGAGAAAAAGAACTAAAAATAGGAGTGGAGAAAAAGAATTAAGATAGGGTATCTGTTTCCACACATTGTGAAATTCAGTCCACACCATTACCTGTATGTTCCTGCATTACTTTCCTAGTGCTGCTAACAAATTATCACAAACTTGGTGATTTAAAACAACAAATGTATTGTCTCATGGCTCTTAAGTCCAGAAGTCCAAAGTCAAGTTTCACTGGTGTCCACAGGGTCATTCTCTCTCAGCAGGCGCTAGGAAGAATCTGTTCTTGCCTCTTCAGCTCTGGAAGCTCTGGCACTCCAATCTCTGCCTTCAGGCCACAGTGCCATCTCCTCTTCTATGTGGTAATTACCTTCCTTTGCATTTAGGGCCCACCCAGATTATTCAGAATAATCTCTCCATCTCAAGATCCTTAACTTAGTCATGTTGTTTACCATATAAAGTTAATATTCACTCTTTTGCCATAGAAGAAAATATTCCCAGGATTAGGACATGGGTATCTTTTGAGGGGTTGTTATTCAATTCTACAATGTTGAAATCACTTTTGGCTATAGAAGGAAAGAGTAATGTTTGTTTAGAGATCAAGGTGGAAAGCAACATTATGAAGTTAATAATGCCATTTAGTAAATTGATTAGAGAAAGAAATGTTAAAAAAAGAAAACGGAACCTTTGTGAAGCGGGTTTTCAGGAATACTGGGGAAAGTAGGCTGAAAGACAAAAACATTCAGAAGGGCTTCATGGGCTTTAGACATATCATTCTTGATGTTAAAGTCCATGTTAAAAGGCCTACTATCCTTACACCTTGAGTAGTGGGCACTCAAAAACAAGGTGTAACAGGTGTCAGTAGTGCTGGGCATGGGCTGTTCAGCTGTGGTGGGACATGGATGGGAGGGGTAGTGAGAAGGCAGTGAACAATGGAATGGGAGTGCAGGGCCAGGCTAACCTACAGAAGTGGAGTAAAACAGGAGAGATACATCCAAGTGGCTCTGGTTGGGAGGCCCAAGGAGGAAGCAGGGATGTCACTGCAGGCGAGCAGAGACCCAGCACCAGAACAAGCATGGGATTTAATTAGAGATCATGGCAGGCTGGTGACATTGGGATAGTATCATAGGAAATAGTTAAGCTCCAGGCTCTAGATTGGGGGTTCAGGGTACTCTATTTACCAGTACTGGGGTCCAAGATATAGCCTGATAAGCAATGAGTACTTGGCTAGAACTTCTTAAATGCTCCTTCCTAGAGTGCAGGACCTCAAGGTAGATTTGTAAGTGGGGAAGAGAGTGTGACAAAACTCTATGTAACTCTGATAGAAAAAGATAAGAATGACACTCCCGTGTTTAAATCCGTAATACAGCCTAGCCCTTTTAAAACATAAAGTCATTACGGACAATAGAAAGAAACAATACGCAGTGTGACCAAATCCGGAATACATGTTTATTTTTTGTTCAACTCCATCATTGGCAAGGAGAGCATAACTAACAAGTATTGTTTGAGGGGCAATTTGGTGTCGTGGTAAAGTACACAGAGTCTGAAGCAAAAGTTCCTCGTTCAAACCTTGGATAAATCATGGCAATACTTTGTTCAGCAAATTATAGCTAGTTTGTGTTTATAAAGACTAGAGTAATATCTGAACACCTGAACTCTATTTTAGATCCTGGCCCCAATCCATCCAATATCATGTTACCGTGAGAAAACGGCTCAGAGGTCTGAGGCCTCAGGTTGCCCATCTGTAAAACTGAAGGCTGAAACTGAGGAGGACTTAAATGTACACTTTAAAGTGATCTTGGGAAATCTTTAAATCCTCGCGCTCTTCAAAGAGCACCCAGACTTTATCTTTGCCATACAGTCTGAACAACTTTGAGAATCACAGTATTACCTTAGTATACAGAGTAATCCTGATCTAAACGTTATTGCTCTCATTTTGAAGATGAGGAAATGGAAGTCTAGAGGGTTAAAAAATTTGTTCAAATCACATGGCTAAATTATTGTGAGGCTGGGATTAGATTTAAATTCTGCCAATTCTACAGGTGTGTACTTCCTAATTTTCTCTGTTATTCTGTATTAGACTTGATTTCTGTATAGCAGGCCAAAATCACTCACTCACTCGGTATTACCCCTGTAGCTCTAACTTGGATATTTTTCAGTTGATACTTGGAGTTCTGTCTTGTTTCAGCGCTCCCTCCCTCTTGTTATTTATGGTGCTGTCAGTCCAGATGGTCTAACTCCCATTTCTTACTCCTGTTAAATGTCTCCTACGTGTCTGTTTTCTAGCAGTAACTCTTGACTTTCATCTGAAAAAAAAAGTCTTACATACTTGCTTATTTCATCCATTTTGCAATGAAAAAAATTAAATATGTGTGAGGTTGATGCTAAAAGGATAATAAACAACAAAGGATAAAACAAATATGAAGAAAATAAAAACTCTAGTAATTATTTTCCATTTTCTTTTATATTTAGGTTTTTATGAGAAAAGGAAGATAATTTCCATGTCTAAACACTGGGAACAACCTAAATCATATTAATGCTATAATCATTATCATTTTCTAAAGAAAACACTAAATGAATATTTGAATGGAAAAATAGTATTTAATATTTAGTTTTCAGAATACATAAACATCTCAGAGGAACTGTGATACCAGTGTATGTATACTGGAGGTAATATTTGTATTATAACTATATAATCTCACAGCAATGGGAAATACTTGCTCTCTGAGTCAAGAATTCCAAATTGTTGCAAAATAATTTTAGTTCAGTGCTGTGACAGTTGTACAAATAGATGTAAGCTCCACTGCTAGATGGACTTTAAAAAGATTGACCACTTACTAATTACGTGTCATTGACACGAATGTCAACAAAAACAGTCCAATAGATGTAGAAGCACAGTAACAAAAATATAATTATTAAAACAGTTGTCTGATGAGAGTAAACCATAGTATGTGTCATCAGGCTTTAAGGTCACTATTTTTATTGTTTGCTCTGACTCTTCCCTATTAATATAGTGGCAAATTCTGATCATTTATCCTTATTTAATCTTCCCATGAACAAATTTGCTGATAATGGATACTATATTCAAATACATAATCATTGTCATCATCTGATTAAATAGATTATTATTAGTAGAAACTCATCAAAGCTTTTAAAGGCTATTAACGGTTTCATGCAACTTAAAAATCTAATTTTGGGAGTAACTGGCTAATGAATTTTTCTTTCTATTGGTAAACAGCCACCATACACCACTGTTACTATGAGTATCTAAATGGTTTTAACATGCTTATATTTTACTTAAGAGCCAGAATATAGACTTTACAATATTAAGTGAAACATTATCAAATATTGTGATAATGCCATTATAATAACAGCTTATATATGGCATTTTAAAAAATGTTGGCCAGTCATAGTACATTTTTCTGAACTGAATTTTAAATTTCTGAGAGACTAACATGATAGCAAATTTATCATCCTGACATGGTGTGCCACGCTCTTCTTCCTGACAGTTCACAGGCTTTTCTTGTTGTCTTTTGGTAAAAGATCCTGCAAGAAAAAATGGACTTAAGTAGTACAGCAAAGAGTGAGAAACAGATTCATAGATAAGACATGGACTTAAAAAAATTCTCTTTTCTGTGTATAGTTATTAATTGTAAGAGTAATCAACTGTGAAATATGGATTAAGACGGTCTCAAATTTTAAAAACTACAAAATTGGTGGGTTTTACTAGAAAAGATGTCTAGAGGGGAAAATAAAACTCTTGTTAAGTTCTTTTTCTCCTCCGTCTTAATCTATTTTGCCTTCGTTTCACAGTTATATCCGGAAAACAAAATTTCTATTCCCCTCTTGCAAACCCAATTAAGACTTTTTGGCAGAGAAAGAATGAAGGGAACCACAAAAACCAGATGGGGTGTCCTTTTTTGTTGTTGTTCTTCAGATATTTGCCAATATAACCAGCTTCTCAAATTATACCCTTTACTGATCATGTTAAAAGATGACTATAATGTATTATTTAAAATTGGAAGAAAATGGGGTAGAAATAATCTTAAGAAATCTTGCTCCAAGAAGGTAAAGGTCTACCCTGAGGGAAAAAATTTCATAAAATGGAGTTGTAGTGTTATTGCTTATCCATGGGAAGTTCATCAAAAGCTTATTCAGGCCATGACCGGTTTGGCTCGGCCTGCGGACTGAAAGGTCCCAGGTTCGATTCCGATCAAGGGCATGTACCTGGGTTGCGGGCACAACCCCAGTAGGAGATGTGCAGGAGGCAGCTGATCCATGTTTCTCTCTCATCGATGTTTCTGGCTCTCCATCCCTCTCACTTCCTCTCTGTAAAAAAATCAATAAAATATATTAAAAAAAAAAAAAAGCTTATTCAGGCTGAGTGTTGATGCTTTCAGAATAACTTTAATAACATTAACTTTAAGCAACCAATCAGAAGACAGGATTAGAGAAAACAGGTTATATATATCTTACCACTTCAGATAAAAATCACAGCTTGAATGGAGCAGTTATTCTGGATAAGTCCCTTAAGTAAAGTGTGATTTTCCAAAGCGAAACTTACAAATTGGCAGGTGCTCATGCTTTTATACTGCCAATGACCCTTGGTTAGTTCTGTTTTTTCTTTTCTAGAAGAGCACAAGTGCAAACAAGGAAAGGCAAAGACTACATATTTTGAAGGGACTGTTTTCTAATGTTTATTTAGTAACTTTAACAGGAAGGGGACCAGAAGGGGAAATCCAAATCGGTTTAAAAGCTGCAAGTGGGATTTGCTTATGGTAAGGAAATCAGCTTTCCCCTCTCCCACCTTTGTCTCCTTAACGTTTTATAGTCCCTTATTTTCTGATTATTTTATTTAAAGTAAATGAACTATGTAAAATTGAGAAAGTTAAGTTTCCCAAAGAACTTGATGATACAATGCAATTTTTAAGGTTGGTTTGACAACAGAAGTGAAATTCATAAAGGACAATTAGATATAGCTTTTTACTGTAAATGGTCCACAGCAATCTTTTGATTCTCAAGTAGGATTTGGAAGGTGAATATGATTATCTTGTATTTTCATGCAATGTCCTAATCTTCACCCTCTAGGTCAGTGGTCGGCAAACTGCGGCTCGCGAGCCACATGAGGCTCTTTGGGCCCTTGAGTATGGCTCTTCCACAAAATACCACGTGCAGGCGCGCATGTACAGTGTGACTGAAACTTCATGGCCCATGCGCAGAAGTTGGTATTTTTTGGAAGAGCCACACTCAAGGGGTCAAAGAGCCGCATGTGGCTCGCGAGCCGCAGTTTGCCGACCACTGCTCTAGGTAAATTCTGGGTTCCTTAATTACTCAATAAAACCGGGATTAAGTACAACCTTTTGATTTGGGAAGGGCAAATAACACAAATAGTTGACTTAATTAATTACACTTTCAAAAAATTTAAGCCTATAACATGGATGTCACCCACCTGAAGTTCTGAGTGTTCTTTTAGGAGTCGGTCATACTCTTTTGAAAGACTCTCTGCTTGCATCTTCATTGCCATTATGTCATTTTGTGCCTTTGAAAGGGCTAGAAAACATTGAACAGAATTTAAAATATTTATTTTAAAGTAATTTCAAATTTACAAAAAATTTGCAAGACTTGAATAGAGAACTTCTTTGTAGCCTTTATGCAAATTCACCAACTCTTAATGATGTAGTACATTTGTTATTGTATTCTTCCTCTCCACACACACACAATTATTTTCTTGAACCATTTGAGAATAAGTTACAGGCATCATGCTCCTTTACTCCTTAATACTTCACTGTGTATTTCCTAAGAACAAAGGTATTCTCTAACATAATCATAGTATAATTACCAAATTTAGGAAATTTAACATCAATACAATACTTTTTCTAATCTACTATTCATATCCCAATCATGGCAAATGTTCCAATTATGTCCTTTTTATTATTTTTTTTTCACCTCTAGTTCAGGATCCAGTCATAGACCAACTTTTGCTTTAAGTTGTCATATCTGTAGTTTCCTTTAATCTGAAATAGTTCATCAGTTTTTTTTTTAAAAAGATATGTTTATTAATTTCAGGGAGGGAGGGAGAGGGAGAAAGAGATAGAAACATCAATAATGAGAATCATTGATCAGCTGCCTCCTGCATGCCCTCTACCAGGGATTGAGCAACCCGGGCATGTGCCCTACTGGGAATTGAATGGTGACCACCTGGTTCATTGGTGGACCCTCAGCAACTGAGCAACACTGGCCCGGCTAGTTCTTCAGTCTTGCCTGCCCTTCTCTCCCCCATCTTTTGTGACACTGAAATTTTTAAAAATGCAGGCCACTTTAAAAATGTTTTTCATTTTGGTTTTGTCTGATGTTTCCTCATGATTAAATTCAGCTTATGCCTCCCACTTACATACAAACATTTATTTCATATTTGTGTTATTGAATATCTTTCAAGGTATCACATCCAGAGACCCATCAGCCTCTCAATAGCTTTCCATTTTATAATTATTTTCTTCCTTGTAACTTAGAAGCAGTATGTGAGAAGACGCTTAAACTATGTAAGCATCCTGTTCCTTGATAAACTTTGCCCTTATTTTTAGCATCCACTGATAATTCTTGCCTAAACCAATCTTTATTATTATGGTTGTGATATGGTGATTTTCCAGCTTCACCAATCCATCCACATTTATCAGTAAGCACTCTACTACAAAGAAGAGCCTTCCTTTCTCTTTGGGGGACTATTTTTAAAAAATGCATTTTTATTGATTTCAGAGAGGAAGGGAGAGGAAGAGAGAACTAGAAACATCGATGATGAAAGAGAATCATTTATCAGCTGCCTTCTGCATGCCCCCACTGGGGATTAAGCCCATGCCCTGACTGGGAATTGAACCATGACCTCCTGTTTCATAGATCAATGCTCAACTACTGAGCCATGCTGGCTGGGCTAGGGTAAGAGTTTGAGGAAAGAAAGTGGAATTTATAAATTTAAAGGGCACTTTTTTTTGGACAATAAATGAAATTATAGATCCTATTTATAAACAATCTGGTTGCTTTTCCTCTTGAGAAGTCATCACATGGGCATTTTTGTATATAAATATATGTCACTATCAACTAAAGTGCCTTTTGTATCAGTACTTTCTAAACAATGTTATTGAATTAAACTTTCTGCACTGTTCTATATCTGCATTGTCCAATAAATGTTCTACATCTGTGTTGTCCAATATGGCAGCCACTAGTTACAGGTAGCTATTAAGTACTTTAAATGTGGCTGTTGCAACTGAAGAACTGAATCTTAAATTTTATTTACTTTTAATTAATTTAAAGTTTGATTAAAATAGCACGGCTTTATAATTTCTTCTACATTACTTCTATAGATTCATAAATCTAAATTAGGTATTGAAGATTGAATTTGACAAGTTTAATGTGTCACTTGGTAAAGGTATGCGTTAGGCATGGAAGAAGACTTTTGGTAGTGGTTTAATTTCGCTGGAACCACAGCCACAGCATAAAGATTTATACATTCATTTTTAATTTGGGTTCTACAGGGCATTTCCTAGAGGATATATGAAAATGTGAAACATGTTGTTCTCTTCAGGACCTTACTAAAAATGTTTAAGAGGCTAAATTTCCAGCATATAAAAAGCTAAGAAGATTCTACACCCAATAGTGTCTGACTAGCCTATAATGGTGGTTTTAAAAATACTGGTCAGGACCTTATATTAAACAGAGGCTGGTCTTAATGTTAAAAATAATTTACATTTAAATTACTGGCAATAATAAATTACTTAGGAAATATCATAAATCTTAGCTATCAACTCATTAGTACCTTATTAAAAGATACCATTTTCCCATGAATTGTTAGAAGAATGAGTCTTATGAATCTATAAAAGCAGCAAGAGTTTTAATTATAAATGGGTGTTTTATATTGTCAAATACTTTTTCTGTATCTACTGATAGGATTTTTATCCTTTGTTTTGTTAATGTGGTATATCACATTGATCGTGATATATCACATTGATCGTGGTATATCACCTTGATCAATTTGCATATGCGGAACCATTCCTGTGCCCCTAGAATGAACACCACTTGATCCTGATATATTATCTCTTTAATGTATTGTTGTATTCAACTTGCTAGTATTCATTTATGAATAAAACACTCAATAGGATGGGTATAGAAGAAAAGTACCTCAACATAATAAAGGGCATATATGACAAACCCTCAGGTAGTATCATACTCAATGGTGAAAAACTGAAAGCTTTTCCTTTCAGATCAGAAACAAGACCAGGATACCCACTCTTGCCACTGTTATTCAACATAGTATTGGAAGTCCTAGCCAGAGAAATCAGGCAAAAGAAATAAATAAAAGGCATTCAAATTGGCAATGAATAAATAAAATTGTCACTTTTTGCAGACAACATAATTCTTTATATAGAAACCCCTAAAAACTCCACCAAAAACCTATTAGAAACAGTAAATAAATATACTAAAGTTGCAAATTACAAAATCAATGTACAAAAATTAACTGCATTCCTATATTCTAACAATGAAATTTCAGAAAAAAATGAAAACAAAAAACAACAACAAAGAAACACAATTCCTTTTGCAAAAGAATAAAATCCTTAGGAATAAATTTAACAAAGGATGAGATGAACCTATACACTGAAAACTGTAAGACATAAAGATATAGAAAGATATTCCATATTTATGGATTAGAAGAATCAACATAGTTAAAATGGCCATATTACCAAAGCAATATACAGATTTAATGCAACCCCCAAAAAATCCCAATGGCATTTTTTAAAGAAATAGAAGAAATCATCAGATTTGTATAGGACCACAAAAGACCCCAAATAGCAAATGAATCCTGAGAAAAAAGACGCTGGAAGTAGTGAACTCTCTGATTTCAAATTATACTACAGAGCAACCACAATCAAAACAGCATGGCACTGGCATGAAACACACACAGATTAATGGAACAGAATTGAGTGCCCAGAAATAAACACACATGTTTATGGGCAAAATAATATTTTGACAAAGGAGCCAAAAACATACAAAAGAGAAAAGAAAGCCTCTTCAATAAACGATGCTGGGTAAATTGGAAAAACCACATGTAAAAGAATAAAACTAGACTGCTGTTTATCACCATACACAAAAAGTAACTCAAAATGGATCAAAGACCTAAATATAAGACCTAAAACAATGCCGAAACCGGTTTGGCTCAGTGGATAGAGCGTTGGCCTGCGGACTGAAAGGTCCCAGGTTCGATTCCGGTCAGGGGCATGTGCTTGGGTTGCGGGCATATCCCCAGTGGGAGATGTGCAGGAGGCAGCTGATTGATGTTTCTCTCTCATCGATGTTTCTGACTCTCTATCTCTCTCCCTTCCTCTCTGTAAAAAATCAATAAAATATATATATATATGAAAAAAGACCTAAAACAATTAATTGCATAGAAGAAAACATAGGAAGTAAATTTATGGATCTTGGTCTTGAGGAGGACTTTATGAATTTAACCCCAAAGGCAAAGCAAAAATAAATGAATGGCATTATATCAAACTAAAAGACTTCTGCACAGCAAAAGAAACTCAATAGCCCGCCCAATTGAAAAATGGGTAGAGGATCTGAACAGACACTTTTTCCAAGAAGACATACAAATATCCATGAGATGTATGAAAAGATGCTCAACTTCCCTAGCTATTAGGGAAATGCAAAGCAAAATTACAATGAGGTACCACCTCATACCAATTAGAATGGCTATTATCGACAAGACAAGTAATAACAAGTGTTGAAGAGGTTGTGGAGAAAAAGGAACCCTCATTCACTTCTGGTGGGAATATAAAATGGTACAACCACTATAGAAAACAGTATGGAGGTTCCTCCAAAAAGTAAGAATAGAGTTATCATATAACCTAGTAACCGCTTCCCTGGTTATCAACCTCCCAAATTAAAATTTTTTCTATTTATAGATTTGAGAGAGAGAGAGAGAGAGAGAGAGAGAGAGAGAGAGAGAAACATTGATTTGTTGTTCACTCATTGGTTTCTTTCTGTATGAGCCCTGACCAGGGATCAAACCTGAAACCTTGGCATATCAGGACGATGCTCTAACCAAATGAGCTACTCAGCCTGAGCTACCAACCCCCAAAATTTGAAAATTTTTATTTGCAAAGATATATGCACCCCCTATGTTCACTGCAGCATTATTCATAATGGCCAAGACATGGAAGCAATGGAAGTGTTCTTCGATGGTTGATTGGAAAAAGATACAGTATGTATATACAATGGAATACTACTCAGCCATAAGAAAAGATGAAATACTGCCATTTGTGACAAAGGTGGATGTTGAGAATATCTTGCTAAGTATATTAAGTGAGACAGAAAAAGTCAAGAACTATATGATTTCACTCATATGTGGGATATAAAACTGAAAATAAATGAACAAAAGAAAACATAAACACGCACAGACACAAACAACAGTATGGTGATTACCACAAGGAAGGGGGTGGGGAAGTGGCAGAGAGGGTCAAAGGTATGGTGACGGAAGGAGATTGAGATTGGGTGGTAAACACATGCAATGTACAGATGATGTACACTTGAACCCTATATAATTTTATTAATCAATATCACCCCAATAAATTTAATTTTTGAAAAAGCTAGAGAACCACTTGTACTGTTTATTCAGAAGTATTTTTCGGATCACTTCTAGAATGAATCTATAATGAAACAACTATAGAATAATCCTGTTTTTGGGGGGCACTTATCAAGCCAAGGTATAAACTGTGTTTACTAGTATTTTGTTTTGTATTTTAGTGAATATTAAGAAACCTAACGATTACTATCTTATTGAACATACTCCAATAAGTAAAGGCTGTTATTTCCTAGGAGCATTTTGGATTGTTTTCCAGTCCTTATGTCTTTTTTTTTACAAGAATTATAATATCCTGTTTTGTATGCCTTCTACCTCCTTTTGGAACTGCCTTTGTGACTAAGGGATTATATAAACTTGTTATCTGACATTTTAATATGCTTGTTTTATTTTGAACCATATTATTTTGGAAACAGCATATATAGGGAAGATATTATTAGACAAGGAGGTTTGAGGTGATACATCAAACTCACTTTCAATTTTCTCATCTGCAAATATGAGTTGCTATCACTTGACAGTGGCTTTAAGGAAATGCTGAGATATTTCATGACAACACTGGCCAGATTCAAATAAAGACTAGGTTATGTTCTAGTCACTTTTGGGGGCACATGCATCATTTATTGATATAGAGAGTAACCCCAACTAATGTTTCAGTGATACATAGTATGCCAAAATGTTTGTGTACAATGACATGCAAGCAGGCCAAAAATACTTGTGGTTTTTAAACTGCCAAACTTACATTAATGGAGCTGTTTGCACAGTGGGAGGAGTGGGTGAAACTAACACACTGTGTAAATGTATTGTGTCACCATGATTTCTACCTGAGATAACAGACACTAATGGCTAAGCTTTGCCAGGAAATGGGAAAGATTTTGAAGGCATTGGCATGACAGCTAAAGTTGGCTGTGGTACAAGAGCTGTAAGGATTGCGCCAGAGGAAACATTTCTAGATAAATTTCTATACATCTAGTGTTGGTTTCTTTTCAGTTTATTTGCTTCTATTTTTGAGAGCTTCAGAGTGTGATATACTGGAGCTATTCAGTACTTAATCCTCACATGTACTATTCCTTTATCAGTGATCAAGTACTAGACCATTAACCTACAGTACTGTTTTCAAGATACTTGGAAAGTAGACTCACAGACCTTTGTTAAGTAAGAAACATAAATTGTAGTTTTCATTGTAGTTGTTCTTGTCCATGCCTATATTACCAGGTACATGTAGATGACGTCTGTTTTAGACATCACTTCGGTCACCTTTTAACCTCACATCCATACTTCCATTATATCTCACCAATCAATCTACTCCATCTGTTACCACTGTCCTCATCTCCAGTTTAGATTATTGAAATGGATTCCTCACCTAGTTTCCTGGCTACTCTAATTCATTGTCCACATTATCATCAAAGTGATTGCTCCTCTGCCTAAAAACTCTCTAACAGTGCCCTGCCCCCAAGAACGTTAGCATATAAATAAGGCACATGAGGCCCTTCATGATGGATTTTAGGCTTACTGCTCAACTCCCACTACTGCCTCCACTTTATGTTCCAGTCACACTGAGCTCCTTGTGGTCCTTTGAAAATGCCATGCTCTTTCAGTTACATGCTGTTCATTTTGTGAAAACATTCTTGCCCATCTCCCTTAACCTCCCTGCTTCTCTCATTCTCCCCCATTTAATCTGGCTAATTAAGATTCAACCTTCAAAATGTCAACAGATTGCCCTGGATCTCTGCTGTTGGCTCTGCTTCATCTTGAGCTAACCTTTATTACAGCACCTACCATGCTGAAGTATAAGCATGTCCCACTAAACTATGGTCTACTCAAGAAACAGTTGTATCTGCCTTGGGCACCCAGCACTACGCCTAGCACATGGTAGGTGCTTAAATATGTTCCTTAAGGAAGAATGGATACATGAAAAGTTTACGTTTTAGGCACCTAAAAACTTCACTTGTGTAAAACTAGTTCATCTCCTAAAAATAAAATAAATGCCAGGTAAATAATGAGGTGTCACTTTAGTCACCTGATAGGAATCTTGGTTCCAACTAAAAACAGTTATATCATTAATCAAAAAACAAAATATTCAGGATAACTGGACAGTCACAAAGCAAACAGACCATTCTTGAGATATTTTGATAAAAATATAATCATGTTACAAATATCTCATGCTAATTCAGAATTACAAACAAAAACCAAACAAATAGTATCACAGAATACAGTTCAATACAATAAAAATAAAAAAACACATAAAACACTCATTCTAGGACTGGGGCGAGATATATGCAAGACAAGTAAGAAAATAGGAAAGTACTAAAAAAATAAAAATAAAGTCCACCCCCCCCCCCAAAAAAAATCCACAATGATGAGGATACGTCAAAGGGACACAGGAGCCAACTAAAAGATTCCCAATAGCCAAAGCCTGGACAACTTGAGCAACAAAATAAATTAATATTAAATTATAACTCAAAGTACAAAATGAACACCCATGAGTCCATATTGATACACATAAATAAATAAGTAGAGGAGAATAGACAAATCTGTGAAGAAAAGTTCCAAATAATTTATATAGATACTCGACCTTCAGGAGGTGGCCCTAATTCCTCACTTCTTAAGTATGCACTTCGAATAGTGACTTCCTTTCAAAGAGGAGTAAAAAAAGTAACATGATATCATAGAGAAACCTGACAAATACTACCTCAGCCAGGTCAACATCAACAATAATAAATCATGTTGCTATGTACTCTTGATGTTATGTGATGAATTCCAATAGAGAAACATTTCAGAAAATATCTAACCAATACTTCTCAAAATTGTCAAGGTCATAAAAAATAAGGAAAGTCTGAGAAATTATTATAGCCCAGAGGAGCCTAAGGAGACAATACTAAAGGTAACGTGGTGTGCTGTATGAGATCCTGTAACAGAAAAAAGACATCAGATGAAAACTAAGGAAATCTGAATAAATTATAAACCTTAGTCAATAATAATGTCTCCTTATTGGTTCATCAATTGTATAAATGTACCACCATAATGTAAGGCATTCTTTAAAAAAAAGGAACAGTACAGGACATATGGGAATTTGCTGTATTATCTTGCTTATTTTTCAATAAATTGAAACTGTCCTAACATAAAAAGTTTATTATAAAAAAGCAGTAAGTCCAGCCCTGACCGGGTAGCTCAGTTGGTTAGAGCATTGTCCTGATATGCCAAGGTTGCGGGTTCAATCTGCAGTCAGGCCACTCAACCAAGCATGAAGGGAGACAGTTTCAGGGAGGCTTCCTAGGCGTGGCAACACTGAAGCTGAAAGGTGAGCATAGTCTATAGAGAAGAGTGGAGGAAAAAGGACATTACAGTCCTGGGCAAAGGCAAAAAGTAATGAAATACTACTGTTAGAACTACAAACTACAATATTTAATAAAGTAGGAGTACAAAACTTATATTGGACAAGGATGGGAGATAAAGCTAGAGATGACGGTGGAGACCAGGTGCCATCTTGAAAAGTTGCAAAGGTGATAGAAACCAATAAAGACTTTGAAATAGTACAGAGGCATCGTCGGAGACATGGTGTTGAAAACTGCTCTGGTGGCAATGTGAAGAAGCAGAGAGATTAAAGTGGGACATGCTTTAGGAGACCGCTTGCTTTGCAAGAGGAGCATCAAGAATTTTTGGAATGGAAATAAAGCTGCATAAGTGATTTAATACAGAGTAAACATTGAGTAAAACCAAAAATAGCTTTTTCACATGCAAAGAACAAAGAAAAAATGAATGTTTTTTTGGGGGAGGGTGTCTCAGTTTCTCTACCCATCACTAGGTATAATAGTGCCTACCCATAACTTCTAGGGTACTGGGAATATGAATGAGGTTTATGGGTAAAGTGCTTTCGGGTTTAGAAAAGACATGGATTTAAAGAATGCTTATACTTATAATGATTACTGGTACTCAGGGCCAGGGAACTGATAAATACGCTTTCTAATTTAATAAATAAAATAAGCCACACTGTGTATGCTATTGGCATAGGAAATATCAATACTTGCATAAAGACTTCCTTTATTAATCTTAGTTAGGTTGCTAAGTAATATATTTAAAAAAACAATTTTGGTTCTGTACTTATTGAAGAATAATTATAAATTATATTAATATGGTAGCTTTGCACTTAAAAATCAGATGTATGTTTAAGGCAAAGCACTGCATACGTATAGATTATAACAGATTGCTTTGAAAGGAGTATGTTTTATAAAGCAAGTTCATGTGTAAGCAAAAGCAACAAACGGAATCTATAAGAATTATCAACCCATCATGTGAGAATTGAAGGAGTCACTTAACAAAGAACTAATTTTACTATAAAATTTCTTAAATTATCTGATCAAGAAGCACAGGTGCACAGCAAATTTTTAACAATAGCAGAAAAATATTTTCACCATCCTCATTTATACTGAAAAAGGTACTCTTCTTTATTTGAAGACCCTAAATAGAGGTCAGTAAACTAATTCTGTAAAGGACCAGATAGTAAATGTTTTTAGCTTTCTATGCCATGCAGATTCTGTACAGTCTATTCAACTCTGCAGTCACAGAAAACATGTAAACGAATGATTGTGGCTTTGCTCCAACAAAATTTAATTTTTAAAAACAAGGCAGCAAGCTGGGTTTGGCCCATGGTCATACTTTGCTGACCCCTGTTCTAAAATAGCACTTGTAAGTTTTATCAGTTTCTCTTAAGTTATAAATTTACTGAAAATAACTAAAAAATAAAGTATCAGAATATGAGAAGAGGATCCAAATTGTACTGAAAATTTCAAGGAACCTCCTAAAAAGTTTCCTATTTTAGCTCTATCAATTTTCCTTATAGAAAGAACAAAATGTACACAGATAGGGGATGTTGCAATGAGATTTAGTTTTAGGAAAAAAAGAGGTTTTTCCCCCTAACCCGTTTGGCTCAGTGGATAGAGTGTCGGCCTGCGGACTAAAGGATTCCAGGTTCGATTCCAGTCAAGGGCATGTACCTTGATTGCGGGCACATCCCCAGTGCGGGGTGTGCAGGAGGCAGCTGATTGATGTTTCTCTCTCATCGATGTTTCTAACTCTCTGTTCCTCTTTGTAAAAAATCAATTAAATATATTTTTTTAAAAAGAGGTTTTTCTTTCTTTAATTTTTCAGCTCATTTTCCTAGATGATTGCTTTTTATCCATTTCAAAAGTGACTGAGTCAGGTACCAAGCGGGGACAATTTAAACATGAAGATGGTAAGTTCAATTCTGGGTAAGTTGATCTGAGACTGGTTAAATTTTCACATGGAAATGCCCCATCAGGCAATCTCTAAAGCAAAAATTCATGCTTCAGCTTTTAAACCAAAACTAATTCATCTTATTGGTGTTTAGCACTTTTAAACACTTCCAAGACACCCACAGAAAAGAACAGTGCTATTATTATGCAATGGTTTTATAAATCAACCTCAGATTTAATTAGCAAATGAACATATCAAACATCTAACACTACATAGTTTACCCTTGAGAGGTATTTTTATCTTTTTCAATTTAGAAGCTTATTTATAAAAGACGTCACCTTAAATTTGACAACTTTTTATTATGATATATAAAAAAGACAAATGGATTTGGGAAGTAAAATAGTGTCAGAAAAAAATCATTCCTAAACTTGAAAAAAATGTTTTAAATTACTTTTAACAATGTTTTTTTAGGTTGATAGTTAAAATCTAAATGAAAAAAAATTTCTTCTTTCAGTCATTCCCTATTTAACTTGTAAAGTTTTTTTGATAGAAGTAACAATAATATCTAGTAACTTATTAATTTTTAACATAGACAATGCACTGGGCCATTTGTGTATACAACTATTCTGTGAAAAGCTATTGTTTAACTTCCCCAGAGTAAAAGCCAGTCTTAAACCAAATCTGAGTGACTAAATTTCACACTCCCAAATGCTATTTAGATGCTTTCATAGTACCTTTGAACAAATAAAGAGAATTCTTCAATAGATGGAAACATTTCAGTTGTTTTATTCTTTCTTCTTGAATCTAAATCCCTGTCCACAAATTATGTGACAAAAGATTATTTTTTTGGCTCTATATTTTTTTCTTGCTAAAAATCTACTGCTGCCTCTGTATTTATTTTAGAATAAATTTTGGACCTCTAAACATGGAACTCATGAGCCTCCAGCTCTTGGCTTTCCCACTCACCCTGCCATACATCAACCATAATCTAGTCATCATGGCCTTCATCATTGGTCTGTGTGCCTTCCTGAGGCTAGGGAAGGACTCTCCCATTTCAGCTTCAGAAATCCCTCTCATCCCTAAGCCTCAGCTCAAATGGTACCATCCCCATGAATTTTTTCCTAGACTCTGCCAGTAGTAACAATCACTCTCTCCTCTGTGCTACTAGACCTTTATTTTGGCTTATCAACTTGTGCCTTATTTTTTAAAAAATATTTTTTACTTGATTTCAGAGAGGAAGGGAGAAAGTGAGATAGAAAGAAACATCAATGATGAGAGAAAATCACGGATCAGCTGCCTCCTATTCACCCTCTACTGGGATTCGAGCCTTCAACCCAGGCATGTGCCCTTGACCGGAATCAAACCCAGGAAACTTCAGTCTGCAGGCCAATGCTCTATCCACTGAGCCAAACCAGGGAGGGTGAAAAACATGTATTTTTTTATTTAAATAATAAAAACTCATTAGAAGGAAATAAAAGTAAAAATATATTATGATCAAAACTACCATATTTTTAAAAGCATTAACAATTTTAAAGTAAGATGATGGCTTTGAAATAACAGCAAGTAAAAGACAGTTCAGTTCATGCCCACGAGAATTTACAACTGTAAAACATGTTTAGGTTGGACTTTGAGAATTTATTTTTAGATAGATAGATGGCTCACACCGTTCCTCTGTAAGGAATTGGAAAATCTCCAAGTTTTAAATTATATCTTTTTCTTGAGACTTAAGACTCAAGAGGCAGGAATTCAGTTAGGGTTACTGATAAATAGAATAGCAATTTCCTTGTAATTTTCTCTCTTGTCTTGACCTTCAATTTCTCCTAAAAAGCACTTCAACATTTTCACTCCCTTATCCTATGTTAGTATGACTTTTTACTGGCATTAAAAGATAATGACTATATATTTTTTTTTACTCTAACATCTTCTAGGGTAGTGAAGTTGGTCTATAAAGTTGGTCTATAAAAGGAAATGTTAGTTCTTTTCAAGGTAAGCCATGGTGATATGGAAGTATTTGCCTAGGAAGAGAGTTGAATTAACAAAATCAAGATTAAAAAGGACAAGAAGGTTTTGTTTTTTGGTCCAAATCTAAGGTCCTTGTTAAATTCTGTCAATACTCAGGTACCTAGAATGGGCTTTTACATTCAGTTTCTACATTAAAAATTTGCTTTATCCTCTACAGGCATGCTTCTCAAGAACAGTTTTAATTATGTTCCATGTTAACTAATCTTGCAATAGCCCTGGCCGGTGTGGCTCAGCTGGTTGGGCCTTGTCCAGTGCACTGAAAGGTTGCTGGTTTGATTTCCAGTCAAGGCACATGCCCAGGTTGACTGGGTTGGGAGCTCAAACCCTGTGGGGGGCGTGCAGGAGGAGGCAGATAGATGCTCCAGCGCCATTGTTTCTCTCTTTTCCTTTCCCTTTCTCTCTCTCTAAATGTCAATAAAAAACCTTTTAAAGAAATCTTGCAATAAATTAATTATTTGAAAAGTTCTTTAAAAAACTATTGATAGCCCTAGCCAGTTTGGCTTCATGGACAGAGCGTCGGCCTATGGACTGAAGGGTCCCAGGTTCAATTCCAGTCAAGGGCACATGCCCAGCTTGCGGGGCTCAATCCCCAGTGGGGGGCGTGCAGGAAGCAGCCAATCAATGATTCTCTCTCATCACTGATGTTTCTATCTCTCTCTCCCTCTTCCTTCCTCTCTGAAATTACACACACACACACACACACACACACACACACACACACAAAAAAAAAAAATAATCATAGAAACAGACAAAAAGGAAGGGAAGGTGGGTAAGAGGGAAGAAAGGGAAGTAAGGAAAGGAAGTAAAGGAAGGGGAAGGTGAGGGTAGGAAGACGGAAAGGAGAAAGAGAGAAAGAATAAAGGCAGGGTCAACGAATTTGCCCTAATCACTTTTTTGTATTTTCTTCTTTTTCTTTTCCTTTTTTTGTAGGAGAAATATACTACTGCTCAACCTCTACTAAAATAGCAGTCCTAGAACTCTGTTAATGTAGCATGTTACAGACACATTCCTGCTCCTAAAGGAATGGGGAGGAGACCATTCCACATGTAGTACAATCATTTTTAAAATCATATTTACTTTTACCACTGCCTGGATACATGCAATGATTAAGTGGTACATATATCTTCCCATAATAAGAATAATACTGAGGAGGTATTTATTTATAAGAATAAGTACTGTAGCGATCCTAAAAGACTCCTTTGAAGTCAATGTCCTTGAACATCAGAAGGTTTTCCACTCATACATGATCTATTTTATTATGAAAGCTTGTGAGCTTTGTAAATTCTTCAAAGCTTCAGTTCTCATTTTGCATGCTAGTGCCCTTCCCCAATTACTCCACACACCGGGACATCAGTTTTATTGTTAAGCAGATCATTAAAATTGACCGATCAGGCAGGTCCTTATACCTGACTAACTTAGTAAATTAGGTGTTTTGGGACATGCACACACTAGGGTCCTATTACTTCACTGAAGCACAAGTAATTTACTAACTCTGAGCAAAATCTGAATTGGTACTATGGAGAGAGTGTTCCTAATACCTGTTTTTGGAATGCTAGTTTTCCAATTTGGGGCAGACCAGCTTAAATAAATATTTATATCTATGCTTTATTTTTACTAATACACTTTGGTGAAAATGTTTTACTTAAAGAAATACCAAGGGTAAGACAAATCATTTTACTCCTATTAAAAAATAGACAAGCCTAGCTGGTGTGGCTTAGTGGCTGAGTGTCAACCTATGAACCAGGAGGTCACAGTTTGATTCCTGGTCAGAGCGTATGCCAGGGTTGTGGGCTTGATCCCCAGTAGGGGGCATGCCGGAGGCAGCTGATTGATGATTCTCTCTCATCATTGATGTTTCTATCTCTCTTCCTCTCCCTTCCTCTCTGAAATCAATAAACATGTATTTAAAAAAGATAATAAGCCACATTACTTTCCTACTCAATTGTCAAGTATAAAATAACTTTCTGAAACATTTGTTAAGCACTGCCAGCCTTTATATCCTCAATCTTTAGAAATCAGTGAATATTTTTGAATGCTACTACGTCCAAAGAATGGTGCTTCTAAATTCATCCAAATCTGGTACTACTTGTTTATGTAATTTCTTAATTCTAGCCTTAATAAATTTGGCTGGTTTAGTCAAGAGAACATAGCCAAGGATATACCTCCTTTAGAAAGGAAACTTTGATCTTCTCAAGGTCATTAGCAGCTTTGATCTTCTCAAGGTTACTATCTAAAATAATAACTTTGGGTAAATAAAATGTATTCATAAAATACTACACACCTTGCAGAAACCAAATAGGACATACTCAAACAGGTAAAATCTGCTTTTACCTCAACACTGATTCACGTTGAAAGTAGCTGTGCAGTCTACACTTCAAACACAGGAGCTGGCATCTCTTGTTATCAGATTATAAACACAATGCCTATATTATCGAAGAGTTAATTTTCTCCAAACATCTGAAATGTCTCTTAAAGAAATATTGTGTTTCTTTATGTTAACCTAAAATAATATTGAGTTTAGAGAGTTACATCTCAGACTTGTGAAGTTAAGCTCAGGGTTGAGAGGTGTAGCAGGGCACACAACCTATTCCCGTCTGTCTTTCATTTTTATACTATCCTACTAACAACATAAGAAAAAGGATTGTTGGCAGATGTGAAAAAAAAAGCAAGATTTTAAAATAATTTTTTAAACTAATAAAAGATATTTTGAAAATAGTCCTTTGCATTCTTCAGAAGGATTAGCAGCAATATTTTGTGTTGGGTTAAAGAAGAACACAGTTTCTGTTCTGAAATGTCTAATGTAGAGGGTAGGTGATTATTAAATTTATTTTTATACAAATATTAAAACTTCTTGATCATGTTCCAAATCTTTTGGAATTGCAGAAGAGCCAACAGTACCAGCTATGACAAGATTTTGAAATTAGGGCTATATTTCCCCTACCATATATTATACCACCTTGACCAGAGGAGTAACTTATTTTTTAACTTACTGCCTCTAAAGAATTTTCTGATTTACTTTCTTAACTTTAAATAAGAAGTAGAAAAGTTATTAAATTTTCAATATTGTATTAAACATCCTATTGATTTTTTTTAATGGAATTAGCTTTTACCTTCAGATTTTTCCATCTCAAATTCAAAGGCCTGGCTGGTATGGCTCAGTGATTGACCCAGAGGTCACAGTTCAATTCCTGGTCAGGGCACATGCCCAGTTGTGAGCTTGATTCCCAGTAGGGGGCATGCAGGAGGCAGCTAATTGATGATTCTCTCTCATCATTGATGTTTTTATCTCTCTTCCTCTCCCTTCCTCTCTGAAAAAAAAAACAAACCTATATATATATTTAAATAACTACAAAATATCTTGATGAAGAAAACTCTACACAAAGAATATAAACGCATAACCAATTTGCAAGTTATATTACAGAGAATTTCTATTATACTTAGGCCTATTTTAAAAATCTAAATTTACAAATGGCATACAGTAGGTCCTTCATTCAGTCACTGAACATTTTCCAATTTATCTCCAACATAAAGTAATGGAAGAAACTTAAAATTGGATAAGGCCTATACATTGATCATTACTTTAGCTCTGACTGACTGAGAGGTTCCCCAATGTCTGGATAACATCAAGGAATAACTTTTATGCAGAAATGTTCACTGGGATCAAGCCACAAACTTTTAAACAGAATTTCCTGGTATGACATTGGAGTTGGGGTATCCAGTTTTCTGTGCTATGTGACTGTAGGCAATAATAATTTGACTAAAAAGAAGAAAATACTATTGGAACTATTAAAAAAAACAAAAAATAAATAAAAAATGGCCCTAGCCATGTGGCTCAGTGGTTGAGCATTAACCCATGCACCAAAAGGTCACAGGTTCGATTTCCAGTCAGGGCACATGCTTGGGGTGCAGGCTCAATCCCCAGCAGGGGACATGCAGGAGGCAGTTGATCCATGTCGAGGCAGGCATTGATGTTTCTCTCTCTCTCTCCCTCTCCCTTCCTCAGGATAGCTGCCTTCAGAAAAACGAAGTTAGGATGCTTTACCCAAGTCCTCATTGCCATGTATTTTGAAATGAAAAATTCAAATTCTCAGCTGACATCCAGATTTTTCTTACTCTATGCCAACCCATCTTTTTCAAGGAATGCTTTCCTTATATCTGGCAGACAGGAAATATTAGGGCTTGAGATTAGCAATATACTTTCTTTAAAAAAATTTTTTTAATCCTCACCAAAGGATATGTTATTAATTTATGGAGAGAGAGAAACATCAATGTGAGAAACACTGATCAGCTGCTTCTTGTACATGCCCAGACTGGGATCAAACTGCAACCTGGGTATGTGCCCTGACCAAGAATCAAACCCGCAACTTTTTGGTGTACAGGATGACACTCCAACCAAGCACCCAGAACCAGGGCAGCAATATACTTTCTTATAACCAAACTGTCCACCTGTGATCACTTCTTTTAAAGGAGCAATATTCATAATGGAAGAATGTGATTTATTTTCCAATAATGTGTTCACAAGCAACTTTTTAGGAACATAGCTCTTTTGCTAAGGTAAGAACATCTGTATTTACAACACAGATCTGAAACACCTACATGTTTTTCTGTATAACACAGCATGTTTCTCTTGGCTGAAACAATGTTTTATCTTCATATTTGAGCAGGAATTTATAAATAGGTCGCTCGTGGTATTTCAGTCAAAAGAACTATTTAGCCATTAGATTTGTTTTAGGGAAAACAGTGAAGTGTAACAGCATAAAATATCATGCTCTTTTTGCTTTGGCACATGCACACAAAGTTACCATCTGAAGTCTTCTTTAGTTCAGTTTTCAGTTTTTCCTTGTCTTCTACCAGTTTTTTATTTTCTGCTTCCAAAATGTGTTCCTCTTCCTTGTTATAGCTTTTCAAGAGCTATCAGAAAAGAGAGTTATAGAAGTGAGCTTAGATTACAATAGCCAGACATTCTTCCAGGAAATGGTCTGAGTAATGTATTTAAAATTATTGGTCTTTATTTTATTCTTTGTTTTTTTCGTATTTTATAATTTTCTACAATGGAATTCTGCGAACATAAACGTGATATTTGGCAAACACACATAAATTTCTCCTTACAATGGTTAAAATCTCAAATGAAAATAAGAGGTTCTGGTTGGGCTCTGATTAAAGTCGTATTTTCAAAAGTATTTAGGTAAATAATGTGCATATATTTTTATCAATTAAATGTAATGAAAATCCAAGTTAAAAAAACACAGTTCTAAGGCTATTAATTAGGAGATCATTATATTCCAGTTACAGAGCTGCAACCTGGGTTACTCAGACTATTTTCAAAAAATCTTTATTGTTGAAAGTATTACCTATGTCTCCCTTTTTACCCCCCATTGACCCCTTTGAGCCTGCCCTGCCCCACACCCCAGGCTCAGACTATGTTTATAAAGGTGGATTTGTAAGAGAAGAATATAATGTTGTCAGGGGGAAGTGAGTAAGTAGAAAATGAAAAGGACATCTCTATGCTTGGAAAATTCTATCTAATTTTCATTGACCAGTCTCCAAATTAATTTTATTCAGTTAATCCTTTATGATGCGATTCATATTTTAAAATCTATTCTGGCTTTTAAAATGTTTATGTTTCTAGCTTATCCTTTCTAGGCAAGAAAAATTAAAATCTGAATAGTACGGTAAAATATCTAACTAAAATAAAACATAATTGTGGTGAAAGCCTGGGGTGGGGTGAGAACCAGGTAGAGGGAGAAAATGGAGGGGGGAGGGATGGGGAACATCTGTAATACTCTCAACAATAAAGATAAATATAAAAAATTTAAAAACCTTAAAAAAATAAATAAAATAAGAACATAAGGGAGTAAAATTTCATGATCTGTATGTCTGGATGGAAACTACCATTGTTAATAGACTAAGAAGTTGACATTGTAAAGAAATTTTAAGAAATTTAAGTTACTGAGAGGGGGAAATTAGTATTTGAAAAATAAAATATGTACACATTGTCATGGGTTATTTGACTAAAGTGCAGCAACCTGATACTGACAGTGTCCATAAGTGAAAAAGCAACATAGGACAATTTTAAACAGACTGACATAGAAAAGAATTTCTATTGGAGATGGTTCCTTTTCTAATGTAAGCTGGTATATTCAACAAACAAAATGTTCTACTGAGCACCGACTACAGGCAAATTTTTACAATAGTAGGGTTATAAAGGATACAAATGTAAAAGAAATATGATCCCTGCTCTCAGGTAACTTCAATTTAGTGAAAAGGATGAGACAAGAGCATATTGTAGCACAAGATCAAATACAGTACTTTTGTGTTATAAGAGAGATTAGGCAGCTCAGGAGGAATTAAAGCTCTACTAAGTATATTATATAAGCCCAGTAAATTGTTTTTAGGAGATAAGAAGACTGAAATACACACAACTGAAGAGGACTTTTACTTTCAAAATTAAAAAAAAAATTTAAATTAAAGAGCAAAAATAAGACCAAAAATTTTTTCTTCAAATCTCTATGAATTTGTTGCCCATATTCAAATTCTAAACAATCCTCATTGTTGCTTCACTGCTTTTAGGTCACAGAGTCTCCAGTAATTGGAAGGGAACCATGGAGTTGTAGGAATGTTTATTACACTGACTGCTTAAATTATTATGCCATTTACTTGGAAAAGTTGGATTTGTGCTGG
Organism: Myotis myotis; assembly: GCF_014108235.1. Lineage (NCBI taxonomy): Eukaryota > Metazoa > Chordata > Mammalia > Chiroptera > Vespertilionidae > Myotis > Myotis myotis. The sequence continues at coordinate 12,145,610 of NW_023416315.1, forward strand.
TCTTGTAAATAAGCTTTCATTACTGCACCTGTAAACTTGTCCGAATCTATTATGTGTGACTTGATGCTGGAGAAACTGAAATATGAAATTCAACAGCTACCAGCTACAATAACGCATGTGTTCACTGTCCTACATACCTTATCCCATCTTGGTAAGGGACTTGAAAAAAAAAAAAACTGGTCAGAAGTAAAGCTCCATCACTGTTGTTATTTTAAAGCAATTAAAAATTAATTGGTCTTTCATAATTATTTCATTGAATTAACTGAATATTAGAACACAGAAGGGTCTCAGGCACCATCAAAAGGGACATAATAGGCTAGCATACAAGCGAAGGGACAAAACAGCTTGGTTAAGAGTGGATTCTCAGTTTTATCACTTAGTGGAATGATTTTGTGCAAGCCACTTAACATTTTTGTGCTTCCACTTCCTCATGTATAAAATGCACATAATAACAGTATCAACCTCATGGGGTTACTGCACAAATTAAGAGTTAATACCTCACTGTAAAGCATCTGAAGTGATACCTGGCACCCGTTAGCTATTACTTACGGCCTTGAGGCCCCGAACACATGAGGTGACTTGCCCTAAGTAACAATGCTCATTATTTGGTAGAGTTGGGACTAGTACCTAAGTCTCTTAGATCCCAGGGTAATATATTTTCCATTAGGTAATGTGTCTTTGATAGAGACTGAAGAGGTGTTTTAGCAATATTATCCTTCTTTAACTAGTATTTAAAAACCTACATGAATGAAATATCTTGAAATAAAAGTCATCTTTGACATTCTGACCTAGGGCCTTTCTTGGCCACTTAGATGCACTTTGGGCAGAGTTTATGTCCAGCTCACAGACTTTCTCTCCACTGTGTACTGATTTCAGCCCAGCATCCCTGTGTACCCCTAATGATCTAAGACCACTGAGTGGGTCAGAGATATGCAGGAAGCAGGGAACCAGGACGGCATGGCACCAAAAGTAAGAAAAACAACAAAAGAAAAAAAACTGTGGAGGATCAAAGAATCAGTAGTCATAAAATAAACTTCCTTGCAATAGTAACTGGGTCTGAAAACAATTCCAAAAATGTTTTGAGGAAGATGCTTTCTTTGAAAGACAAGACTAATTTAAGTACATTAATTATGATGTATATAAGAAAAGTAATAGTACCAAAACTTTACAAAAACACTTTACATTTCCTTAGAGCTGAAGAGTAGGAAGAAAATAACTAAAGGATAGGAGTAGTAGCTACAACTCATCAATCTGACACGATGGGCATAATGTTAAATCAAGATAGGCACACGGTTAGACTACAGAGACAAGGCTGCGTGCTGTGAGGTTAGCCTTCACATTAATTAAAACTTTGAGGATTTTGTTTTCTTTTTACCATTGGGAAATAAGATCAAATGATAGAAAATGAAGCAAGTAATATTAAGGTACAAAATGAGGCTCATTCTGTTGCTGAAACCAGTCTCTCCCAAAAAGGCAAAAATAACCGAGAGCTTGCTTTTATATTCAGAAGTATCAACAGCTTGACTTCCCAGACCTATATTTACTACAAAGGGAAATTTACATGGCATCTGTGAATCAATGCCTTTTAAAATAGAACAAAACAGAGTAAAAAATAAACTAAAGCTTATTTTCTAAAAGTTTCCTTTAAAGATGCTGGATACAATCTAAGGAACATTTTTAAATTCTATTTCTATAAAAATACCTTTTTGACCCTGGTTGGTGTGGCTCAATTGGTTGGCGTGTCTTCCCATACACCAAAAAGTTGTGAGTTCAAGTCCCAGTCGGGGCACAAACCTAGGTTTTGGATTCAGTCCCCAGTTCGGGTGCGTGCAGGAGGCAACCAATTGATATTTTACTCTCACACGGACCTCTCGCTCTCAAAAATCAATTAAAAAGAAACAAAAAAATATATACCTTTCTGTTGTAGTGAAAATAAGGTAGACATCAACAAATGTAAAAGAGGGTTTTGAGTAGGTGACCAAGACACTGCAGCACCAAGCAGAATTTTTTGAAATGAGTTCTGACTTATTTAATAGGTTTTAGAAAGTTTTATATTGTACTCTGCAATACCTAACTCATTTAGATTTGATGAAAGGTGGTGCTTATAGTTCTTTCTATAAGAGGCTAGGCTTTAGGACTTGGATAAGGATTTGAATTCTCTGTCAGACTTTTTACAAAAATACAACTTGGTCTAACATATAATTGATTGTTTGCATTTCATTAATCTACAATAGGGAAATAATCTTATTGCATTATTTTAGGAATGCTTTCTTTGAGAAAATCTGTTTTGCATTTGATTGGTTCCACTGATTCTTTTTACTGAAAAGCAGAATTAGCAAAACATGGGGCTTAATCTGAACTGAAAACCACTTACATGTGAGATCTGAGTTCTAAATTTTAAAATTAAGAAAAAAAAATGCCCAAAGTAATTTTGTATCTTTCCTTTTTTCCATTTGTTTTTCTTTTTCTCCCTCTACATCCCCCACCCCACAAGCTCCTTGGCCTCAGAGGGAGTGTTCAGGGGCCCTGGACATGGAGATATTCTCCTTTCCCATCTAACTGGTTCTTTTTAAAAAATATACATTTTTATTGATTTCGGAGAGGAAGGGAGAGGGAGAGAGACATAGCCCCTACTGGGGATCGAGCCCACAATCCAGGCAAGTGCCCTTGACCGGAATCGAACCTGGGACCCTTCAGTCCGCAGGCAATGCTCTAACTACTGGGAAATACATGGCCAGAGCAAGCAAATGCTCTTTTTGAAAAACAATATACCACCCCTTGGGAATATTAACATTTACACAAATTTTTAAAAAGAAAATTTAAATACCTGTTTTAGTTTTTCGTTCTCTTTCATGAATTTTCTGGCAGCCTCGTTAGTACTTTCTGCTTGATTTTTAAGTTCTCCTTTGTTTGACATTTCATTTGCCAGCTGAGTAATAAGGGTAACCAGACGTCTCAATACTCTAAGAAAATAAAAATGTTAAAATAAATAGCCTTGGTCAAACAACTCTTATTTAGGTATGGTGGTAGAGAGAGATGATGGTTAAAGAGGAAATATTAAAAAAAAATCCAAGTCTTCCAGTCAAAACACGCCTGTGTCTCATTCATTTAGAATCTTTGTTAGAAGACTAGCATTTGGAATATAGATTCAATAGTACTTAGTAATTTAATAATTTTCTTTGTAGAGGCCTCTAGCCAGGAGGAGGAGCAGAAACAGAATTTCAGACAGTGTGGCAGGGCCAGTAAGAAGTCCTTGCCAGCCCCTCCCCGCCGTTCAAAATTTGCTATTTGAAGAGCATTGTATGAGGCTGGTCATGCCCCCAAACTGCTCATTCACATTTATGGGTAACTCCCATTGTTAGAAATAGTAACTAATATCTTCAATTATTCACTCAACAGACATTTCCTCAGGAACTGCTAAGTGTTAAGCACTGCTTTAGGCCCTGGGAACATAGCAAGAACCGAGACAAAGTCCCTGTTCTCAAAAGGTTCTATTTGGAGAAGCAAGAGTTAAAATGAATGAATGATATTCCAAAGAAAAGTATATATACATTCTATGGGAGTGTGCAAGAGGAGACCTACTTACTTTGGGGGAAGTGGTGGTCACAGAGGCTTCCTTTAGAAAGAGACTGAAGGATGAAAAGTTAGCCAGGGAAAGAGGGAAGAGAAAAAGGAAAAACAGGTGTGAAGACCCTGAAGTAGGAAGGAACTGGGGACATTATTAGTAAATAAATATTCATTGCAAGAATGAATGAATGAACGCTGGAGGTCAGTGTGGGAGGAATGTGGTGTACATGTCAAAGAACAGTATGAGACAAGGCTCCAGAGAGAAGAGGGGCCAGATCATGTGGGGCTTACTAACCTTTCAAACTTACAAGCTATAACTATTGCTTGTTATTTACTTGGGTATATAGTCTGAATTCTTTTATGAAGATGTTAGTATACTAAATATTATAAGAAAAAAACCTATTGTGTTGGTTAAAAAATGAGAAACATAAATTATGTTTTTAAATTGTTTCTGGTTTTTTGTTGTTGTTTTTTTTTTTTTACTTACAGCCAAAAAAATAATGAAAATCCAGAAATGTAAAGATTTCTTTGAGACCTAAAAAGTTTCATCTGTGTATGTTCATGGGCACCAGGTCTGCTAGGTGAGCTCTTTTCAATGACAGCAGTAGAGGAATATTTCCTTACTTCTCTCACAGCATCTATTAGAGAAGAAGAGAAAACATTATTTTTAACAATATAAAATTAACCTTTGCCGGTGTGACTCAGTTGGTTGAGTATCATCCCATGCACCGACAGATCACTAGTGCGATTCCCAGTCAGGACACATGCCTGGGTTGCAGGCTCCATCCCCAGTAGGAGGTATGCAGGAGGCTGCCATCAATCTATGTTTCTCTCCCTCTCCCTTCCTCCCTCTCTCTCTCTCTCAAAAAAAAAAAAAAAATCAATGAAACATATTTAAAAAAATAAAGGAATATAAAATTATAATAAAAATAGGAAGCAGTTTTAGAATAACTAACCTAACTTCTAAATGATGGACTTCAGGTAGGGCTGTTTTTTCTTTTTCTCTACATACTTGGGAGGGTACCATGCTCAAAACAGATGATCTGTACGTGGATACTAGCGGTAATTCTTGAATGTAACAGCATTTTTGTTTTTTACTATTCATCTAGGACTCATCATCATTGTACCATCTCTCATCTCTAGCTACACTGAAAACTATTATCCTTTATTCTTTCTATACCTAATGGTTCACTAAATTTTAATCTATTGACAATAACATATAGGTCATATCCCACTACAATCAATTCTGCAACTATCCTACTTCTCTTACTGTACTAGCATTTTATGATGTCATTTTGTTGATGGTTTCCTTTGCTGTGCAGAAGCTTTTTAGTTTCATGTAGTCCCACTTGTTGATTTTCGCTTTTGTTGCCTTTGCTCTTGGTGTCAAATCCAAACAACCACTGCCAAGACACTTACTACCTATGCTTTCTTCTAGGACTTTTATGGTCTCAGGTCTTAAGTTCAAGTCTTTACTACATTTTGAGTTAATTTTTAAAATTTTATTTTTCAATTACAGGTTACATTTAATATGATTTTGTATTAGTTTCAGGTGTACATTAAAATAATTTTCATATGGTGTAAGAGAATGTTCCAGTTTTCCCAACATCATTTCTTAAGAGACTGGCCTCTCCCCATTGCATATTCTTGGCTCTTTTGTCATAATTAATTGAACATATATGTGTGGGTTTATTTTGGAGCTCTCTGTTCTGTTCCATTGATCTATGTGTCTGTTTTTATGCCAATACCATAATGTCTTGATTATTACTATAGCTTTGTAATATAGTTCGAAATCAGGGAGCATAGTACTTTTTTATTTTTTATTTATTTGAGAGAGAAAGAGAGAGAGAAACATTGACTTGTTATTCCACTTATTTATGCATTCTTGTATATGTCCTGACCAGGGATTGAACTTGCAACCTTGGCATACCGGGATGATGGTTTAACCAACTGAGCTATCCAGCCTGGGCCATGATGGCTCCAGCTTTGTTCTTTCTCAAGACTGGTTTGGCTATTTGGGTTCTTTTGTGGTTCCATACAGATTTTAGCATTGTTTGTCCCATTTCTGTAAAAAATGCCATTGGGATTTTGATATTGTACTGAGTCTGAAAATTACCTTGGGTAGTACGAACATTTAATAATATTAATTTTACAACCTGTGAACATGGAATCTTTTCATTTATTTATTCAATTTTTTTCATCAATGTTTTATAGCTTCCAGTGTACAGGTCTTCCACCTTTTTGGTTAAATTTATTCCCAGGTATTTTCTCTTTGATGCAATTATAAGTGAGTTGTTTTTTTCTTTATCCTCACCCAAAGATATTTTTTCCCCCATTGATTTCAGAGAGAATGGAAGGGAGGAAGGCAGAGGGGGAAGGGAAGAAGGAAATAAAAAAAAGAGAGAGATAGAAACATCAATTGGCTGCCTTATGCAACCAGGTACATTCCCTGACCAGGAATCAAACCCGAGACCTTCTAGTGCATGGATGAGGCTCTAACCCACTGAGTCACACCAGCTTGGCATAAATGAGGTTTCCTTAATTTCTCTGATAGTTTGTTATTAGTGCATAGAAATGTAAATTTCTGCATATTGATGTTGTTTCTGGCAATTTTACTGAATTCATTTTTAGTTCCAACAGTTTTTGTGTGTGAAGTCATCAGGGTGTTTTCTTTTTATGTTTAACATTTCTTTTTTTAATATGTTTTTATTGATTTTTAGAGGGAGAGGGAGAGATATAAATATCATTGAGAGAGAAACATCAATGTGCTGCTTCCTGCATGTCCTTACTGGGGATAGAGCCTGAAACCCTGGCATGTGCTCTGACTGGGAATCAAACAATGACATCCTTGTTCATGGGTCAACCACTGAGCCATATCAGCCAGGAGGGGGTAGCTTTGTTATAACTTCCTGTAATTCTATGAAAACTGGTCTTAAATTTTATAAATCTATTAGGATTCATTTGGTAAATTGTATTTTTTCTGCAAAATTACACATTTTATTTACATTTTCCATTTGTTTGCCTATAACTATATAAATAGTTAATAAATAACTATATAAATAAGTAACTGTATAAAATGGTTTTAAATTATCTTTTAAAAATTTCCTTGGTTTTAATAGTTATTTCCCTTTGTCATTTCTCAGATTGCCTCAATAATATAGTAAGAGCATTCTAACCACTACAGTATAACTAAAAACACAAAATAGTATTTATGAATTACTCTGAGCTGGCCAGAGGAACCAAGGTACTTCAAGGGCCATTATGCTTGTGAGTCAGCTTCCTCCAAAATTAAATGGAAGTATAATCCTGGATTCATTACACAGAAATGCTGAAAATTAACAAATAAAGTCAAAGAAATTTATAAATGTGAATGGTCACACAAACCCACCCACAGAATAAATCACCTGTATAATAACAAGGAGACTATGTCTAGAAAGTAGAATGGGGGCCACAATAAGGTGAGGTTGTGGCGTATAGTCAATTTTCTATAAGCCATGTGGAGACAGTCTTTTTTGGGTCATTTGTGGAAACTTTCAAATTCCTGGGATGAATTTCTACTGACACTAAACATATTCCTGGGTTTTTTGCTTCCCTTCTGCCTATTCTCCAACTGTGAAAACACACATAGACGCACATACACTTTTGACTTGGTATTGGCTCTAGGAATATAAATAAATATCTTGTAATGATTACCTTACTGAAGACAAGCAACAAGAAAAATGAAATAAATTCCAAAGTAAAATATAAATTAAGCTTGAGTAACTAGTTTTGCATTATTTACCCCACCCCACTGTCATTCTAGTGATAAGAACACTGGATGATGTACTTTACTTACGTTACTGCCTTTAAACCTTCCAACCCTTCAGGGAAGTAAATGTTTGTACCCTATTCTCTGATGTAAACACTGAGGCTGAAAAGGCAAGTCCTGATCTGCCTGCCTTTGCCGTCCATGGTTTCCCTATTCTCTGCCCACCGATGTGAGCTACAGCCAACAGTCATGATTTGGGATTCAGAAATGCCTTGGCAGTTATGCGGTGGCCATTTCCTGCTTTGGGAATAGTCCGTGGAGATGAGGAAAAATGAAGCAGACCAGGGAGAAGCGCAGGGACGGACACAAGGACACTTCAGTTCCTACTAGTTCCTACCTGGAATCTGGCTTCCTCCCTTCCCTGGCTTGCTCTGAAACAACCCCGTATTTTATTATCAATTCCCCCTTCTTGCTCACATGAGTTCAAACTGGTTTCTGATAAAAGCAACCAAAAGAACCATGACTAAAGCTCCCCTTCCTTATATGGGTATGTGGCAGTTTTCAGTAGAAATTCTTGTGATAATTTTAGAGTTAGATCTCAAAACACTTTAGAGCTAGTAAAAGCTGCAGAGACCATCTTCTTCTCTCCCTTTACTTTGCAAATAGATAAACCAAACCCAGAGGAAATGCCATTCCAAAGGACATTTAGTTAGCTGGTGGCAAAGTGGGACCTGTTTTCCTTATTGCTTACTCAGTTGGTGTCACTCTGGAGATTAAATTGATAACATTAACAATAATGTACCATGAGACAAATACTGACATTTTTGAATGAGGCAGAAATCCATTCACACCCTGATACAATTACCTAGTCATACCCTCTCAGTTGGTCCCAGGCTTATTAAAAGGATTCCATTTCAGAGGCTGGTGTTATGGCATGTAGGAAACATTTCCTCACAAAATAGTGGCATACATGGTGGTTATGGTTCCAGGTTGGCCCTGGTAAAACTTAACCTAAAACACAACCCTCTGGGAATTCTGAGGGAAAGCATGCTCTGCAGTGCATATTAAAAGCTGAAGTGCCAGCCCTGGCCGGGTAGCTCAGTTGGTTAGAGCATCATCCCACTAAGCCAAGATTGTGGGTTTGATCCCTGGTCAGGGCACATGTAAGAAGCAACCAATGAATGCATAAATAAGTGGAAAAACAAATTGATTTCTCTCTCTCTCTCTCTCTCTCTCTCTCTCTCTCTCTCTCTCTCTCTCTCATTAATCAATACTTTTTTTTAAAAAAAGCTGAAGTGCCAAGAAGTAGCTGGGTAGTCAGACAAGTTGCTCAATCCTCTAAGCTCAGCTACTTCTTCTACAAAATATAATTATTTAGACTCATGGAATTTCTGGTTTGACAAGAATCTTAAGGGTTTACATCTAATATCTAAGATACCTGTTATCATGAAAATTTCAAACATGCTGAAAAGCTGGTATAATAAACACCCATATTTCCACCACCTAGACTCAATAATTGCTTTTGCCCACATTTGCTTTATGTCTTAATGTTTTAACCATTTGAAATTAAGTTGAAAATGTCATGATACTTGTAATATTTTAGCATACAGCTTCTATAAATAAGGACATATTCCTATAACAGGTATTGGTAAACTTCTGTAAAGGGGCAGATAGTCAATGCTTTTGGCCATATGCTGTGTCTGCTGCAATTCTCCACTCTGTAGTTGTCCAGGGAAACATGCATAGACAATATATAAACAAACGGGCACGGTTATATTCCACTAAAACTTTAATTTCCAAAATTGGCATTTGTTCTGCAGACTGTAGGTTACTGACTTATGCTATATAACAACACTGGTATCACAATAAGGTTAACAAAAATTCCCCAATATTCTCTAACAATCAGTCCATATTCAAATTTTTGCAGTAGTCCCCAAATATCTATGTTGTAGCTGTTTTTTAACCAGAATCTAATCAAGATACACAATCTGCATCTAAGACTTCTTTTGAGGGCCTGATGATTCTATTCCTCTATGCCTCCCTGACAGCTAAGCCCCTGGTGCCTAGGACACCACAGTTAGACAGGGTTGTATAGCTGGCATCTCTGAAAAGTGGGCTATACATTGGTATACTTAAATCTTCAAACAACTTAAAAGAGGCCAAGGACCACTGTACTCTGTTGAAATTTATGCTTCTGCATGTATAATAGTAATATCTATTAACTGTCTATATACAAATATCAATATCTGCTCTCTATATTGTCAATATACTATAATAGTCAACTGTGTATCAATAGCAACACCAACTTAATTAAAAAACAATGAATTCATTAATAAAAATTAGAGTAAGCTTATTCAAAGGAAGAATCTAGTACTTACCCAGAAACAGAACAATCAGTAGGACAATAATAGAAAGAAAAGCCTTGTTCCAAAAACTTGCAATTTTACCCCAGACATTAAATGAAAAAATCTTCTGCCATCTGTAAAGCAATACAATTACATTAGGTATAAAAATATCAAAAGAATGTTTTGAAATATTTTCTGAATACTGAATTGACATTTTGGTAATTATTTAGTAAGTAAAAAGAATAACAGAAATTTATTTTTATGTCATATCAGAGCATTATTAATTCATAAGAACATCTCATAAAATAAAGAACTTCTTCCAAATTTAATAATAACCTGACATTTGATTATCTTCTGTCTGGTAGCTTAAATACTGTACAAGGAAAATAACTTAAAGGCAAGACACATGATTAAAATCTCAAAAAGAAATTATTATAGTAAAATGTTATATTGTTGATAGAAGTTACCACTTTGTATCTTTTCCCTAATCAGGGTAATAACTCGGAAATAACAAATATTGGTCCAACAATTAGCAACATTTGAGGAGTGAGGGGTCCAACTCTCTAAACTATTTTTTTAAACTATTTTTACAGAGTACAATTTAACACTTACGCCAAGTAAAAGACTTTCCCTACTTTTACCAGGAATTTCAATAATCATTGAGGTATTACATACACATAGCAAAGTGCAAAACTTTTAAATATATGGCTTGATGAATCTATACACACATATATATGTATACATCCATGTAGTTACCACAATCAAGATTTAAACATAGAGGAAATAAAATGTGGTAATAAATAGTCTAGAATGGATGAATTAAAAGGTATAAACAAAGGCATAGAGGTAAGAATGTATGGATTATAAATGACAAAGAGTGACAAAGTAACATCACACAATTGAAAAGGTAACAAACTTTGCACAAGGGCATTTGAAATGAATAACACATTTAATGATTCCAGCTGGCCCTGATTGGCCCTGATTGCTGGCCAGGCTGAGGAACCCCACCTGTGCCCGAATTCGTGCACCGGGCCTCTAGTGTATATATAAATACATACATATAATATATGTGTGTGTGTATAAAATAAACACCTAAGTAAACTTAAAACACAACTTTTAAAAAGTTTTACTTTAAGATTATGACAAATTGTTAATGAGTTTTGAAAACAACTCTAAGTAATAACTTGAAGCTGGTGGGGAGAGGAAGACTGATATAAGTTAAAGTGGTTTGCCGAAACCGGTTTGGCTCAGTGGATAGAGCATCGGCCTGCGGACTGAAAGGTCCCACGTTCGATTTCGGTCAAGGGCATGTACCTGGGTTGCGGGCACATCCCCAGTGGGGGATGTGCAGGAGGCAGCTGATTGATGTTTCTCTCTCATCGATGTTTCTAACTATCTCTCTCCCTTCCTCTCTGTAAAAAATCAATAAAATTAAAAAAAAAATAAAGTGTTTTTTGGGTTTTTTTTGTCTCTGTGCTTTCAATTCCAAGGACTATTTAAATTTTACATGATAAAAACTTTATTTTTAGAAAATATAAAGTGGCAATACCTTGATCAAGGTCCAAAATATAAATTCACATTTCAAGGGCCAGTGTTAAAAGGAAACACACAAAACACCCCTACAGGGAACAACTAGCAGTTTATATTAACACCGAATTCAAGGAACAGTTAATAATAGCTACCATATATTGAGTCCTTGCTATACTATGGTTCTAAGCATTTTTACATGTCTTAGCTAATTTTATCACCACAACCACTATATAAGGTGGATACCAGTATTACCTCCATTTTACAAATGGGGAAACTGACTAGGGATGGTAAATCACTTGCCCAAGATCATGGAATAACTTGCAGAGCTGGGATATAAACCCAAGCAGTCTGACCTTTGAGTATATGTCTAACTAGTGGGCTATGTGAGAAAAGAGTAGAGAGCCAAATGAAATACAGACTGAAGCCTTTGAAGATTATGGTGAGCCCTGGCCAGTGTGGCTCAGTTGGTTGGGCATCGTCTCACGCACCAAGCGGTTGCTGGTTTGATCCCTGGTAAAGGCACATACAGGAGGCAGCCAATGATATGTCATTCTCACATTGCTGTTTCTCTCTCTCTCTCTCTCTCTCTCTCTCTCTAAACCTCAATAAAAATCTTTAAAAAGAGATTATGGTGATACACATATAAAAGATAAAAAGATGGAGATACACACAATAAGGACATATTATAAACGACATGTGCACTTAATATACCATATTTTCTCATGTATAAGAGTATATTTATGTAATGTGTATATATATATATGTGTGTACATATATATGTGTGTATATATATATATATATATATATATATATATATACATACACACACATCTATCAAATAGCTACTTGATCAGGATGGGAAAAAAATTATACTTGGAAGAAAAAGATCCATAATTAATGGTCATTTTGATGGAGAAAAGATAAACTGACAAAAAAATTTTTTTGCAAGTCCTTGCTAGTATTAGCAAAAAAGCTCAACAGGGTGTTATTAAGGATTAGAAACCAAATCAAGCCCGGCCTGCATGGCTTAGTGGTTGAGCATCGACCTATGACCCAGAAGGTCACAGTTCCATTCCCATCAGGGCACATGGCTGGGTTGCAGGCTGGATCCTCTAGGCAGGGCATGCAGGAGGCAGCCGATCAATGATTCTCTTTCATCATTGATGTTTCTCTCTCTCTCTCTCTCTCTCTCTCTCCTTTCCTCTCTGAAATCAATAAAACTTTATCAAAAACAGAAAGAAAGAAACCTAATCAAGGTGATGACAGGTAGGTAGGATGGAGTAGAAAGAGCACTAGACTGAAAGCTAGATTTTTGTCTGGAATCTTCCATGGATCAGCTAGACCACCTTCCTTACAGATAACTGGGTTGGATACAATTATCCCTAAGGCCTTTTCCTACAGTATGATTCAATCTCTTTTCTTTAGTAAGAAAGAAAAAAGTGATGGTATCACTGGCTAAAACTGAAGTGAGTAGAAAGCCAGGTATGTAAGAAACAAGTTAAGAGTTGTGAAAGGCTACCTGAACCCTGAGCCAAGGTAAAAACTTGCTTATGTCTCTCCCGGTCATGAGATCTTACTAAAAACTCCAGCGGGTCATCTCTAGGATTTCATTTATGCAAGATTTTCTTTTATGCCACGAGTACGAACAAAGGTGTTGTAACATTTTTATTACAAGTATATTTCACCATTCATGCTAGCAAGTTTCTGGATCTAAAACTGAACTCCCAACAGATGGATTATCACAGGGTAAGGGGAGGCAATGCTTCATTTACAATAGTCAGTGCATAAAGGCCTCCAAAGGACCTTTCCTAAAGAACTAATGCTAATGTATGGCTTGGACACTTTTCATAACCAGCACTTTTTTTAAAAAATATATATTTTATTGATTTTTTACAGAGAAGAAGGGAGAGAGATAGAGAGTTAGAAACATCAATGAGAGAGAAACATCGATCAGCTGCCTCCTGCACACTCCCTACTGGGTATGTGCCCGCAACCGAGGTACATGCCCTTGACCAGAATCGAACCTGGGACCCTTGGGTCTGCATGCCGATGCTCTATCCACTGAGCCAAACCGGTTAGGGCATAACTAGCACTTTCAACATACATTCATCAATTCTGTGGGTGGGGAAAAGTAGTGAAATTACAATTAAACATTAAGGAAACTATTTATTGGTTACATGGGCCAAAACTAAGCATCTTGTATTGGCTGTCGTTTCTGCATTGTCATTTGACTGCCCCAGTGAGACACTTTGCACCCATGTGAGACAGCTTTTCCGCATCTGCCTTCAGTCCACTCTTCCAACTCAGGGAGATAAAACAAAGTGGAACCTGCTGACAGGACAGGTGGTAAACGTATGACCTTTATTATATCTGTAATCAACAGAAACCAAAGGACTTGCCCCTCTCCTTTTAGAAGGGAGGTGGGAAAGTTAATTCATTCATACGTTTAACAAAAAGTTTCATCTAGTGATGTTTTAATATTGCCATTCTATATTTATAATTTGTTCCTTTACTCTCAACCTGTGGGTCGAGACCCCTTCACAGGGCTCGCCTAAGACCATCGGAAAACACATATATAATTACATATTGTTGTTGTGATTAATCACTCTGCTTTAATTATGTTCAATTTGTAACAATGAAATTGGGGGGTCACCACAACATGAGGAACTGCATTAAAGGGTCGCGCCATTAGGACGGTTGAGAACCACTGCTTTAGAGTTTATTTTGAAGTACACCTTTTATACAATCAGCACTCAAAACTTTTAAATCTTAAGAAAAACTATGTTCCCGTATCACACTGAACAGCCTAGGGGGCTACACAGGTATTTATTATTGTAACAAGGGAGAGGCTCCCTACCTCTGGGGAGGAATGAAAGGTAGACAGAAGAGCAAAATGAGTCCTATTTCAGCATAAAGGAAGGTTGCCACTGCCGTCCACTGGAGGGTCATTCTTCCTCTTCACACCTAAACAGAGGATCACTCATTTTACTGGCTGCCTTTCCACGAGAACGGGGTGCCCGGCCCCCAGGGCGCACGCTTCCGCCCAGGGGGTGGACGGTGCCGACCCTCCCCTAACCGGAGGCGGCCGGCGTTAGCCCGGGCGGGCGGGAGGCGACGGTTAGGGGGCCGGGAGTCGCGTGCCAGGCGGCCGCCGGGCGCCCGGGACGTGTTTTCCCTCCACCTTCCCAACGCCAGCCTCCACCACGGCCCGCGCTGGGCACCCTGCGCTCGGCGGACGCGCCCCGGGCCCTGGGTCGACGGGCCGGAGGCAGGGCCCGCTCCCCAGGCCCAACCGCCGCGCCCCCGCGCCCCGCCGGCCTCGCCGCCTGGAGGACCGCGGCCCCGGTTCCCGCCCGGCCTTACCCCGCCTGCGGCCGCCGGCTCCGCGCGCTGCCCGTGGGCGCCGACGCGGCCGACGTCAGACGCCGCGCGGGAGGGAGGGGCGCGCCAGGGCCCGCTCCGTCTGCGCGTCCAGCTCCGGCCCGGGGTGCGGGTCCCCGCGGGGGTCCCGGGCGGCGCGAACGCGAGGGTTAGCAATCATTGCTTTCTAATTGGCGATGGAATTAGAGGAATCAGCCCCTTTGACCGGTGCTTTCGGCTCCCAAGTGCCGACTTCCAGTTTCTAAAGCTGTGGTTTGGGTGGCAGGCGTCCTTAATGGCGTTTTCTGATGGCGCTTCCTGGGGTCCGGGGGGAGGAAAGGGCGCGGAGGGGAGGATTCGATAGGGGGGTGCAAGTTCTGCGGACGCGTTTGAAACGGACTCCTTTTCTGTTCCGGCCCTTTTAGGATGGAACCGGTTTCACTGTCCGGAAATAACCTGTAGTTAAATAGAAGGGTCGGGATTGGGTAGCTGAGCAACATTTTGTTCTGAGACTGCGGAATAGTACAGTGAAGACCTACTCTGTTTTACTGCGCTTGTCCACGGGCTGGGAAGAGGCAATCAACTTTAGGGTGCTTGCAGACTGACAGGAAAGGGAAACAATGTAGGCATGGGTATTTTCTTCCTATGACCATTTCCCAGGGTTACATTATACTTGTATTTTAAAATGTTATGTATTTATTATCATTTTTAAAATTTTCAGTTACAGTTGATACACAATATTGCATTAGTTTCCAGTGTACACCCATAATTAGACATTAAATAAGTGACCATACATATAAATCTCAGTAAGTACACTTTGATTTTTCAATTTGAACTTTTAATCTAAGCCCTGAATGCATTCTATACGAATGTCTTGTTCCTTTTCATTTTACAGAGGTTGGCATTTGTTTTGTCATTTCTCTGCACTTTTCCTTATTAAAAACATACTTCATGTTGACTTACAGATACTGAGTCATACTTTTAGTATTAAAATAAAAAAATTTATTTAAAAATGTTAAAAACACAATTCCTTTAAAGTACATATTAAAACAATTTAGGAAGTTCAATCACATCCCATAATGGTCCATAAGGTAATCTAAGACTGCTGATGTGCTTGACAAAGCATTAAATACTCTTTTTTCTTGCCTTGAAGTTATCTTTTCCATCATGTACATTAAATGTTGATGGAAACACATATACGGAGTTCCAAGTTCAAGAGCAAGGTCAACCCAATCCCAGATACATTTCAGGGGGGTTTCCTCATATCCAGCAAACATGGCTGGGTTTGCTAAGAGTCCTCTTGCAACCATCACACCTGCAAATTAAAGCATAGAACATTTATCCACATATTAAGAACTCATAGTTACAAGGTCACACTCAAACAGAGAATATTAAAAAATAAAGTATATTACAAGGTTTCACAATACCCTGATATTAGTCTGTATAATTTAATTATAATACAATTTTTTAAAGTTTCTATAAGTTTAAAGGTAGTTACAGATATTTTTTATTTTATTAAGACTTCTACATTAAGCAATTAATCTTTAGGCTTTCTGTTAAGGGTAAATCCAAATTGTCATAAATTGGGCTTGCTTGAAGTTAAGTTTTATCTGCATTCTCCCACCTAGCAGTAGGTATCACAGGGTTTGGTCTGCCAGTAATTTAAGGGGATAATGAAACTGCATAGAAGGCTGGGGTTCTTTTGGTTCCTTTGACTACTCTTGTGTTCGTTCACTCTCAGTTCTAGTCTAGGTGTTCTATTTTACTAATAGGCTATTTGTAAGATTCTTAACTAGTCTTTCACTGGATATGATGGTGGCAGTAACAAGAATGACTTTACCTCAACTAATCTACTGTTTCTAAGCATCATTTTAATAAATTGCTTAGCTTTAACCAACACAAGAGAAAAATATAGTTCCAATTTAAAGAAAAATAATGAAAACATTAACATTATTCTCTCACCCCCATTTTTTTTGCTAGTTAAAAGACAAAAATTCAAGTACTTCTTTCTTACCATCTGTCCCAGTAATATGGCACACTTTTTCTGCTTCTTTTAAGCTTCTGATGTCTCCATTAGCAATAACAGGTATAGACATATTTTCCTTAATTATTTTAATGGCTTCATAGTGAACTGGCTGATGTCTTTCTTCAACAGTTCTTCCATGGACTGTAATCCAGGAAACTCCCGTTGCTTCAGCCTTTCGACAAAGATCCACAGTTCTTGCAAGGTCATCATGGATCCTATAATTTCAAAATTATAGCCATCTTTTTATAGCACAAATCAAAGCTAAAATTAATAACTAAATAATATTTCATATAAAACATTATGTAATTTTTCTACATCATATTATCACTATACGCCACTATCAGTAAGGGTATTTTTTTGCTCAGGGATCAGTTCCAATTTAAGATTTCAAATGTAGCTATTTCACTATTGGCAACAATAAGATGACAAGTTTTATCTTACCTAGCGCTCCTCCCCTTTGGCTTTCGACACTGAAAATGTCAGCCAAATACTACACACATGAATTGAAAGATGCTATCCTAATATTTGCTTGTGTATGCCTATTCCTCAAGTGGGAGAATATAATACTCATTTATCTTAAAATATGTTTTTAACCTATCACCAAAAAACTGATTCCTGGTTTATTTTATTTTCATTGTGAAATTTTAGTGCAAATACCATTCCTATTTTCTACTCTTGGTACCAGGATTGTATCTTAGCATTAGTTAAGTAGTCCATAGAAAAAGTTAAAGGTTTCTTTTTGAGGAAAGTTTTAAATTTTTTTTACAAAATTGATTTCAAAAAAAGGGAGAGAGAGATAGAAACATTGATGAGAGAGAAACATCAATCAGCTGCCTCCTGCATGCCCCACACCGGGAATCAAGCCTGAAACCTGAGCAAGTCCCTGACCAGGAACTTAACTGGTGACCTCCTGGTGCATGCGATGGCGCTCAACCAACTGAGCCACACTGGCCAGGCTTGGATAAAAGTTTTTAATAATAAAGGGATGTTTTCATTTCTGTTAAACAATACAAAGAGGAAGTTGCTCTGGATTATATATATATTTATATAAAAAAATACTGTATATATCCATTTACTAAATATCTTGTTTCAACATTTCTATACACCACCTACAAGTTAAGGATAGAAAGACAACCCTGCAGCCCCAAACAGAAGGAATATTCTTTTATTTCCTAAGTAAAGAACTATCTGTCAACAGATTAAAATATTTTTACCTTATTTTAATAGATACTGAAAATCTGGGATTTTCCACTTGATTTCTTACTTGTTTCACCATATCTTGAACAAGCTCTGGCTTATTTATTAAGCAAGCTCCATAACCGTCAGCCATTGCCCATCTTTATGAAGCAAACACAACAACAAATAAACTGTAGTTGAAAAAGAAGATACATTTCTAAAGGCACTGTAAGTGCATCTACTATTTCTCTATCTAGCAATCTTGAATGGAATCAGATTTTTACAATTCATAGACCCAACATTTCTAAGTGGACCAATTTAAGATGAGGAAAACAGGTTCCCAGATCAAAAAGTACTTAGGAAATGGTTTTCATTGGCAAGTCAGAAAATTAAATTACTATCCATTCAACCAAAACAGATTTAAGTACTTGTAATTAATTTCAATTATTTCAGATTTTTTAAATTCCAAATTTGATGTTTATTATACATAAGAGGTTTTATTAGTCTTAATAGTAGAGAGATGTTTGGCTTATAGCATTCCAACACCACTAAATAGCTTATTTAACTCTCCTAATGAGCATACAAATATGTCTAATCTGATTTGGATTATGCTGTATTTAAAACCTTGATTTTATTATTTGGACACATTTTGAATTATTGTCAGATAATCTAGTAGTGTCAGAAACATAGGGATAGTGTCAAATTAAGTACATCCTACAAATACACAGTTATTTAGAACCAACCAAATAATTGTGGTATAGGGGAAAGAAAGGTAATTATAAGAAGGTATTCTTTTTTTTTTTTTTTTTTTAGTATATTTTATTGATTTTTTACAGAGAGGAAGAGAGAGAGATAGAGAGTCAGAAACATCGATGAGAGAGAAACATCGACCAGCCGCCTCCTGCACATCCCCCACTGGGGATGTGCCCGCAACCCAGGTACATGCCCTTGACCGGAATCGAACCTGGGACCTTTCAGTCCACAGGCCGACGCTCTATCCACTGAGCCAAACCAGTTTCGGCAAGAAGGTATTCTTATAAAGAAAATTAATTAGGAGAAAATAAGTGGTAAGCTCCCAAATTATAGAACCATAGTTTCTAGAGCACATATGTCTGACATGACAGTAAAAATACATTTTAGAATTTGCTATAAACATCAGTATCTCATATAGCTACTTATGGATGAGGTTCAAGGCAGATCCATACTTTAAAAAATTCTAGTGGTGAGGTAAGATAAAACAGCTGTCAAGGGTCTATACATTGTTTTAGCCATCAGAAAATATCTCTGTGTGTATGTTCCTAAATAATCTTTCCTTATTTTTTTTCTTAGTTAGAGCCCAAGTGCTTTAACTCTATTTTCTTTACTTTTTAATTATTGGAAAACTAGAAAGATAGTTTACCATGTTCACATAGTTTTTTCTAATCTTTTTGAAAATTCTTCCAACTTCTTTTGAGCTTTACCTCTGAGGGCAACCACAGTTAATGTCTATTCCATTCGCATAAGGACAGACTATACGAGCAGCATCAGATAAAAGTCTTGCATCATTAGCAGCAAACTGAACAATCAATGGGCAATCACCTGATAAAACAAATAGGTCAACATTAAAATTCACAAAAACACACATACACACATGAGATACCAATATAAAATAACTATTTTTAGCCTAAGAAGTATCTGTCCAAACAAGGGAGCATTAAAATAATTTTAAACATTTTAAATAAAAAGCAATTCACATTTAGCTCAAATTCAAGTGTAAGGTTTGATAAAATGAAAAGTACAATACTGTTGACAGACAGACCCCTTTCCAAAGGTGAGAATTAGTTACTGTATTCCAGAACATTTTTTTTTTTTATACTATACAGCCCCCTTCAGTGCTCACAGCCCAAGGGTAAGGAGGCTGGGCAATGGTTTGAGGCTGCAACTTCCTCTGGCATGGGTCCACTATGAGAGGCCCACAGACAAGGGCCCCCCATAAATCATGACCATGCATTATTCCAGAACAATTTTATGTGTACCTGTAAATTTTTAACCAATGTGAACATTCTATGTACATTGCTACAATGCTTTTTTTTTTAACCTGATGTGTCTGGGAGCTGTACTTAGACTTATTTTCTTTTCAGTGGCATATTCCACTGTATATAGACGAACCACATAGTGTACTTCTAGATTGTTTTTCGTTTGTGGCTATTGCAAACAATGTGATGAGGATACTCTCACATGCTTTTGTGAGTGCATTCAGAGGGTAAATTCCTAGGTGTGTAACTTTTGGACAAGCATCTAACATTTGATAGACATTACAAAAATTTCTTTCAAAACAATTTACCAACTGTGGGGACCCTATTCAGACGCTCAAGGTCAATTAGAGTGTGGAGGGCCTATTCAGAGTACACCGGACGTTCAAGGCCATTCTGAGTTTGGGAATCTTCATCAAGTGTTCAAGGCTACGATGCTATACACAGGTGCAAGAGCAAGGCCACAGTAATCTGTATGTACACTGCACAAGTGTGCCCTTCTATGACCCAAAAGACTGAGGTCACTATTTGGCAAGAAGCTTCTTTTGTGTAAATAGTATAAAATGTTAATGACCAGCAGGCAGCATGTGGCTGCTCAGATAATGGCTGTAGGTACAGAGGCTGCTGCTGCTGTGTGGGAAAGATGTACTGTTACCTAGCTGGGGCATGGCTACTGTATGGGACTTTGCTTTGAAGAACTGTGTTGTTTAGTGGTTCCTTGTTAGCAATGGCTACTTAACCACTGGCTCCCACAATAAAGACTCTCTTATATACCCACAACTTCTCATGGCTTCTCTGTCATTGAATACCTGGCATTCAAGGAGGTCCAGCCTGGCAGAGGGGCTTGCACCCAACAGTTAGCCTAGTGGAGCAGAATGAAGGAATTGAGCTCCAAAACCAACATAGGTACATACCAATATGGATTAAATTCTTGTTTTCTTATAACTTATCCTATGTTATATATCCAATAGTGTATATTTTTCTTTCTGGGCTTTCCATATTCTTTGTACATTTTTATATGCACAATTTTTCTTTTAGTTATTCCTTTTCATTATTAAATTTTTTATAAAACAATGAAATTAGCTCTAGCATAAATATAAAATATCATAAACATTTTCCCAATTTTAGTTTGTTTTTTGAGTATATTTGTGCTATTTTCTTACATATGAAAGTTTAAATTTTAATACAGCCAAATACATCAGAACTTTCCTAGGTTTTAAAGGACAATTTTTTTTTTCATCTTTGGGTTAGTGTTAAAACTCTGGATAGATGTATTTTAATTTTTCTAAAGACTTTTTGAGGACTACCTGTTTGAGATTTACTGGATGTTTGCCAAAAATGCAGATTTGTGGGTATCATCCTAGTTCAGGGGTGGGCAAACTTTTTGACTCAAGGGCCACAATGGGTTCTTAAACTGGACCGGAGGGCCGGAACAAAAGCATGGATGGAGTGTTTGTGTGAACTAATATAAATTCAAAGTAAACATCGTTACATAAAAGGGTAGGGTCTTTTTTTTTTTTTTAGTTTTAGTCATTTCAAACAGGCCGGATCCGGCCCGCGGGCCGTAGTTTGCCCACGGCTGCCCTAGTTTCACTAATTTACAGTATTATCCTGGGATCAGAAAATTTGCCTTTTCCTGAGGATGTAGGGTGCTTTCCCCTTTGTAACTCAAGAGAGTTATAGAATTTCAGTTTAACATTTTCTTATGGTTCTAATATATTTTCAACACTGCACTAGAAACTGAGGATATGAATCAGTAAGAAACAGTTCCAGGTCTCAGGGAGCCCACAGTCCAGGAGGAGACACAGGTATTCAAAGAGGAAAGTATAACACAGTAGGATTCAGTGCAACATTTAAAGACTGTGCTTCAAAGAAATAATACGAGTGGAGGGTGATTAGGAAAGTACCTTAGCCACGAAATTCCAGAGCTAGATTAAGAAGCATAAACTGTTGTTTGCCAGAGAAACAGGGATATAAGGGATAGGCATGGCTGAGAAGGAGATTCTAGGTAGAGAAGTGTGAGAGAATAGAGCATGGGCCTTAAAATAACTTAAGTAATAAAGTCAGTGGGCTCTGGAGAAAAACTAATGGAAGATAAAGAAAGCTGAGGATGTATTCAGAGGCTAGATCATGAAGAATGTTACATATTATTCACAGGTGCTAGAATTTTACTCTTTGGGCCAGTGGTTCTCAATGTTTAGCAAGCTTAGAATCATCCGGAAGGCTTAGTGTTTCTGATTCAGTAGGCCTGGAGTGGGGGCAGTGAATTTTCATTTCTAACAAGTTTCCAGATGCAGCTTGTCTTGCTGGTCTGGGGAATCACACTCTGAGAATCACTGCTTTAGGCAAAAAGAGGTCTAAGAGAAGTGATCAAGTTTACATTTTAGAAAGGTCACTTTGGGTTGTTTGGGGGATAGTTTAGATTGGGACAAGAGTGGGGGCGGTGAGAGAGGAATCTAATCTAATAGTCTAGGTGAGAGAATGTGGGCCCTAAGGAAGGCTTAGTATTTTGTATACCATCCAGTTTGAAGACACTCAGTAAAAATGTGTTTTACAAAGACTTATTAAAAAACATTAAATACTAAAAGATTCAAAAATAAAATCTCTGAATTGGGATTTTTAAGTTTTACCAAGTCAACAAACTCTGAATTTCACATACCTTGGTTTGTGGTAAATTCACTGTCTCTGGCTTTTTCAGATCTGACAAAATCAGCAGCCACTATCATTGGTGTGTAGCACAGATCACAATTGTACTTTCTTACGAGTGTTCTAAAAGCTAACCTGTAAAGGGATAAAACTGTAATTAGACGTTTAGAAATCACCCCAATCATATGTACTCCCAAGTTCCATTTAGTTAACTATTAAATATTTATTAGAGGAAAGGTCTATGTATTGGAAGATGGAGATGTACTTTCCCCTGTACTTCCTGCTTAGTATAACTAAAAACCCTGGATTTT
Source organism: Myotis myotis (assembly GCF_014108235.1). NCBI lineage: Eukaryota > Metazoa > Chordata > Mammalia > Chiroptera > Vespertilionidae > Myotis > Myotis myotis. Next base: position 12,168,331 of record NW_023416315.1, read on the forward strand.
ATATATATAAAAAAAAAAGAAAAAAAGAAAATTTCTCAAAGGTGAAGAGAAGAAAACAGACAGGCTAGTGACCTCAGGACCTGAGGAATAACAATGGTGAGTTTCTTGGGTTTTCTTTTTACCTCAAATATCCCAGACTTGGAGCTGAAGAAGCTGGCAACTTGGAAATACCAACATAGGCAAACAAAAGAGCCTCAACAAGTCTGCTCTCCCTAGCCAAACAGCCAGGAAAGGGTCAGCTTCGCCAGACAGAAAACTGTACACAATAGCAGCTAAACTCCAGCCAAACACCAAGAACAAACAACTGTGGTTTCCCCTCCACAAAGGTTGAGTGGGGAGCCTAGGTTTCTACCTTTCCAAGGCTATGACAAGGTTCTCCAACACCCCGCCAAGGTAGTATCAGAAAAGGCCAGGTAGGTAGCTGGGACTTGAATCCTTGCTGGCAAGTAACAAGGTGCCTTCAGTGGTATCAGTGGGGACCTCATGGGGAGTCTGGACTTCCTCCTCCCGCCCCACAGGGAGTAGTATCAGAGCATGCTTAGAGCAGAACCAGGACTTTCCTCACTGCCCAGGAGCTACCAGGTCACCCACTCCATGCACACCTGGAACTCTCCCCGCTGCTCAGCAGTAATGAGGAGCCCTTTGCCCTCAGCGTGTCTAAGGAGACCAAATGGGGAACCTGGACTTCTACCTCCACCTGATTGTAATGAGGTGGTGCCTCATCTTTCCCCTGCTATAGTGGTGTCAGAAAAACAACAGTTAAAACAGAAGGTTCAATACTCAGAATCAATGTAAACTACCACTTAATAGGCTAAAGAAAAAAAATCATGATATTAATCAGTGCAGAGAAAGCATTTGACAAAATAATACTCATTCATAAAAAGAACTCTCAGTAAAATAGGAGATCTTTCTCAACTTGATAAAGAGCACCCACAAAAAGTCCTACAGCTAACATTATACTAACAGGCAAAAGATAGATTACTTTCCCCCTAGATTAAGAACAAGACAAAGATGTCTGCTTTCATCATTCTTATTCAACACAGTGCTGGAACTTCGAGTCACTGTAAGAAGACATGATCAAAGGCATATGATAGAAAGGAAGAAAGAAAACTGTCCCTATTTGCAGATGGCATAATTGTTTACATAGATAATCCCAGAGAACTTATCAAAAAACGCTCCTAGAACAAAAAGTGAGTTCAAGTTACAGGATATAAGATTAACATACGAAATCAATTTTATATCTATATACAAGCAATTAACACATGAACACCAAAATTAAAAGTATAATACTATTTACAATCACTCAAAAAGAGAGAAATAAATGGGTGTAAATCTAACAAGACACATACAGAACTCATATGCTGAAAACTACACAAAAGTGATGAAAGAAATCAAATAAGATCTAAGTAAATCTTGACATATTGTGTTCATGAGTTGGGTGACTTAGCATAGTAAGGAATTCGATTCTCTCAAAGTTGATATGAATATTTAATGTCATTCTTGTGAAAATTCAACTAGATATTTTGTATATATAGACAACATCATCATAAAATTTACTTAGGACAGCAAATGACCTAGAATAGCTAAACAATTTTGAAAAAGAAAAATAAAGTGGAAGACTCAGTCTACCTGATTTTAAGATTAATTATATAGCTAGCTATAGTATGGTATTGTTGGAGGAATAGACACATAGATTAATGGAACAGAACAAAGAATCCAGATAAAGAGCCATACAAACACTCCCAATGAATTTTTGACAAAATGCAAAAGTAATTCAATAGTGGAAAATAGCCTTTTCAATAAATGGTGCTGAAGTAATTAGACATCTACAGTAAAAAAACAAAAACAAAACAAAACAAAAAAAACCTTAACCTAAGCCTCACACTTACAAAAAAATAACTCAAAATTGATCATGGACTTAAGTGTAAAACATAAAGCTATAAGACTTTTAGAGAAAAAAATAGGAGAAAATCTGTAAAATCCAGAGCTACACGAAGATTTCTTACACTTCACACCAAAAGCACAATTTACAGAAGAAAGAAACTGATAAATTAGACTTAATTATTAAAAAAATCTTTTGCTCTGCAAAAGAGAGTTCATTAAGAGGATGAAAAGATAAGCTGTACACTGGGAGAAGATATTTGCAAACCATAAATCTGATGAGTAGTATCTAGAATACATAGAGAACTCTCAAAACTCAGTAGTAAACAAAAACTCAACAACAAAAGAACAAACAACCTGATTCAAAAATGGGCAAAGGACTTGAAAAAACATTTCTCCAGAGAAGATACACAAATAGCTAAAAGCACATGAAAAGAAGCTCAACATCGCCACAGAAATACAAATCAAAACCACAGTGGATAGTGCTTTACATCCATTAGGATGGCTATAACAACAAACAAATAAATGCCTTGGTTAGTGTGGCTCACTTGGTTGGGTGTCGTCCCATGCACCAGGAGGTTGACAGTTCAATTTCGAGTCAAGGGCACATGCCTTGGTTGGGGGTTTGATCTATGGCAGGGCGCGTGAAGGAGGCAGTGATCCATGGTGCACTCTCACATCGATGTTTCTCTCTCTTCATCCCCCTCTCCCTTCCTTTCACTCTAAAAATCAATAAACTATTCTAAAAAATAAAACAAAACAAAAGGCAAACAGAAACAAGTGTTGGTGAGGATGTTGAGAAATCAGAACTCTTGTGCATGGCAGACAGGAATGTATAATGGTATAGATGCTATGAAAAACAATAAGGAGTTTTCTCAAAAAACCAAAAATGGAATTATCATATGATGCCACAATTCCACTTCTGGGCATATGCCCAAAATAAATGAAAGCAGGTTCTCAAAGAGATATTTACATATCCATGTTGATAGCAGCATTATTCCCAATAGCCAAAAGATGGAAGCAATCAAGTGGTCACCAATTAATAAATGAATAAACAAAATGTGATATATATGTACAATGAAATGTCAGTCAGCCTTAAAAAGGAAATTCTGATATACTAGAGGTCTGGTGCATTCATGCACCAGTGGGGTCCCTCGGGCTGGCCTGCGGGATCAGGCCAAAACCGGTTCTCTGACATTCCTCCAGGGGTCCTGGATTGCGAGAGAGTGCAGGCCAGGCTGAGGGACCCCACCGGTGCATGATCGGGACCAGGGAGGGACACGGGAGGTTGGCCAGCTGGGGAGGGACCACAGGAGGGGTCCAGGGCATGTCTGGCCTGTCTTGCTCAGTCCCCATTGGCCGGACTCCAGCAGCAAGCTAACCTACCAGTCGGAGCGTCTGCCCCCTTAGTGGTCAGTGCATGACATAGCGATCAGTTGAGTGGCCTTAGCATATCATTAGCATATTACACTTTGATTGGTTGAATGGCCGATTAGCATATTAGGCTTTTATTATATAGGATGCTACAACATGCATGAACCTTGATATTATGCTAAGTGAAATAAGCTAGTCTCAAAAAGACAAATATGGTATGATTCCACTTATATGATATATATAGACTAGTCAAATTCATAAAGGGAGAAAGAATGGTGGTTGCCAGAAGCTGGGGAAACTGAATGTGGAATTTATTGTTTAATGGGTATAGAATTTCAGTTTTGTAAGATGAAAAGAGATTGATGTACAACAATGTGAGTTTACTTATTCTGAATTGAACCATACACTTAAAAATGTTTAAAATGACAAATTTTAAGTTTGTATTTTATCACAATTGGAAAATTAAAAATAACAACTCAATAATAAAAAAGTAAACAATCCAATTAGAATATTAGCAAAAGACATAAAGAAACATTTCTTCAATAATGTACAAATGGCAAGTAAGCACATGAAAAGACGTTCAATGTCATCAGCCACACAGGAAGTGGAAATCAAAACCACAATGAGATATCACTGCAAACCTCTGAGAATCTACACTAATAAAAGAGAAACATGCAAATTGGTGTCACTACATTACGCCCACCAGCCAATCAGAGAGACTATGCAAATTAACCCAACAAAGATGGCGGTTAATTTGCATACACAGGTGCAGAGTGAAGACTGAAGACTGAAGCCAAGCCTCGCTGTGGCCGCAGCGGAGAAGCCTAGCCTTGAGGCTTGGATTCTCCACTGCAGCTGGACCAAAGGCCCGGGTACTGGATGCCGGAGGAAAACCGGTGCCAGCAGCCAGGGGAAGGAAGGCCTATTGCGCGAATCTTCGTGCAATGGGCTTCTAGTGGCTAAAATAATAAAACAGTGACATTATGAAAAGTTGGTGAGGAGGAGGAGAAACCAGATCCCTCATACATTGTTGGTGGGAGCATAAAACAATATAGCCACTCTAGGAAAGTTTGGCAGTTTCTTAAAGTAACTAAACATATAAATACCATATGACCCAGCAATTGTAGTCCTGGGGATTTGTCCTAGATAAATAAAAACTTCTGTTCATACAAAAACCTGTGCAGAAACGCTTATATTTATTTACTATCCATTATATCATTATAGGTAGGAGTTATAAGCACTATTGTTTTTAAAAAATGTTTTTTATTGACAGAGAAAGGGAGAGAGAAACATGGATAAGAGGGAGCAACATTGGCTGCCTCCTGCATGCCTCCTACTGGGGGTCAAGCCCGAAGCCTGAGCATGTGTCCTGACTGGAATCGAACCAGCAACCTCTGGGTGCATGGGAGGACGCTCAACCAACTGAGCAATACCAGCCAGTAGGAGCTTGGAGAGGTTAACTGTTTACTCAGTGCTACACACATATTAGGCAAGTGGTAACACCAGGACTCAAGCCTTGATCATGATCCAAAAGCTAAGTGTTGGAAGATGACATGTGGTGAGGTGGCCTTACCTTTAAAAAGTAAGAGCATAAAAAGGAAATCACCATTTAACAATACTTACTTTGAATATCGAACCATTGGGGCGGAGACTTTTACCAGCTGCCCAGAATGAAACAGTTCTATTGGATCTTTTTTCTTTCTTGACATATTGTGGTTTGTATGCAGTCATTCTTCATGAACACAAATTTGTTTCAAATCTGGAAAAAAAAAACCCACAGTCAGTTTCCATAGAGAAAAGGTACTTTTATTAGATGAATTCCTATCATTCTCACAATTTCAGTTGCCAAGAACACACATTTTTCATCAGGCCAGTGGGCTTCGAAGTCTTTTTAGCTTCTTTTCACAGTATCAAATAGGATATTACAAAATTCTGCCTCTATTTACAAGTCACTGATAGTTTTAGCACTTTGGGAAATTATGATATTTATGTTCTGTACAGCTTATGCTTGTTCATGTCAAACACTAACAGTTTCAAATTCTATACTTAACTCGTTATAGTACCATTTTCTGTCCAAATTAATAAATAATCAAGATGTTGAAAACTACAAAATCTTTTTTTATGGTATATAGGTTATACTTTTTCATGTTATTTTTTAGTTTTTGGCAATGATAAACCAGGAAATTTGATTGAAATAATTCCATTTATCATCGGTGTATGACTGGCACTTTTAAAGTTTTATCCAGGAAAGTTAAATGGCATTAATTGAACAACTTTAAGTAGTAGTTAGCATTTCCAAAGATAGACTGGTATGTTTACTATTTATTCTTATTCTCAAATCCTATTCTTTGTACCTGAATCAGAAGGCAAAAGACCCCACCAACTTTTATTATTTTAAAAACTTAAATGTGCTAGTATCTAGTGAAAATTTCAATTATATAAATATATAACTACATAGTAAATCACTTTTATACTGAAAGAGGAACAAATGATTAAATTCAGTAATTCATAGTATTTTATAGTTGCTATACCTAAAATTCTATAATTTCATACTGTTAGCTGCTTTTCATATTTCAATATTTGCCCTTAGGAAGTTTGAAACAGATATGGACCAACTTCAGGAAGGTTAACTTGCTCAACATGAAATTTTTTATTTGGCTAATCCTGAAAGTATTGATGTAACCTAAATATAAACCAATTATTTCAATTTCCTTAGGTAGTATGTACAGTTGGAATATGAAAAACTAGTTTTACTAATCACTGTTCAATTAGCCTTACTTAAAAATTCAGAGTTATTGGCATCTTATCTTTTTTATAATAAAAATTCATTAGAATGACGTAAGCCACGTATATGAAGTATAAGCAACAAAACAGTAGTTCTTTTCACGAGTTAAACCTGTTTCTTCTCTCTTGCATTTCATATCTTGGTTATGCCATCATCATCCACCCCTACTCACTCAAGTCAGAAACCTAGGGTTCCCTCTACTTCTCCATCTCCCCTAAGTGTGTCAACCAAGTGGTACCTTTAATTAAATCTTGAGCACATCTTCATTATCCCAGTTTCTGTACATACTCACAATCCCCCATCCTGACAGCCTTTTCTGAATCCCAAATAGAGTTGATCTTATTTACATACTACACCCATTCCTCTGCTATGTTATTATGTGCAATTTACAATTACTTTTCTAGAGTATAACACATATCAGTCTCTTCATGAGTTTTTGAAGGCATGAACATGTATTTACTCATTCAACAAATATTAACTTCCTCCTATATGTTGGAAAGAGATGAAAATACATTTCCTATATCCTTAAAAACATTTTAGACATACACAATAACTCCAACACACACACACACACACACACACACACACACAATTTAACCACTGTGGAAATAACTGTCTAGAGAAGTGAGGGGAGTCAACAATGGAGGAAGGAAAGCTTCAGCTGACACTACATGGGGGATGGGGGAGTGTCTAGCTACAGACAACAGTATAAAACCAGATGCTGGAAAATGCTTGATGTTTTCAGTGAACCATTAGTAATTTAGTGTTGTCTGAGTTCTAACTGAACTGAAGAGTGAGAGGGCCTAAACTGGTATGGGCCTTATATACCCGTTAAGATTCTTTTTGAGTTTATAATGCAGGGCAGTGATTTCAACCTTTTTCATCTCATGGCACACATGCTCTAATTACTAAAATTCTGCAGCACACCAAAAATACTTATTTTGCTAATCTGACAAAAAAAATAGGTATAATTTTTAAAGTTGGCTTTTGTGGCTTAAAGTATATATTTTTAAAAATATATTTTATTGCTTTTTTACAGAGAGGAAGGGAGAGGGATAGAGAGTTAGAAACATCAATGAGAGAGAAACATCGATCAGCTGCCTCCTGCACACCCCCTACCGGGATGCGCCTGCAACCAAGGTACATGCCCTTGACCGGAATCGAACCCCGGACCCTTGAGTCCGAAGGCCAATGCTCTATCCACTGAGCCAAACCGGTCAGGGCTAAAATATATATTTTTAATTTATTGATTTTAGAGAGGAAAGGTGAGAAACATCTATTTGTTCCGCTTATTTATGAATTTATTGGTTGATCCTTGTACGTGCCCTGACCAGGGATCAAACTCACAACCTTGGCATATTGGGATGATGCTGTAACCAGGCCAGAGCAGGTATAATTTTGCTTCACTCACACCAGATGGCTATTGTTGTGCTGGCTGCTGTTATCTTTTTATTTGACAATCTTGGAGAAGAGGTCAGTGCCTCTGACTAAATTGCATGTTTTTTAAATTCTTGCGGTGCAACTCTGGCCAGTGTAGCTATACTGAAAGGCTGTTAGTTCAATCCCCAGTCAAGGCATATACCTGGATTGTGGGTACCATCCAGTGGAAAGGCCAAGCAAAGAAAAACAAATTTTATATTTCAAAGATAACCCTATTAACATTAAAGATTTTAAATTTTGTGTATTTCAGATAAAGAAACCTGAGTCTGAGCACACTGCCCTTGACAATTTGTTTGACCTCTATTCAAAACCATCAAGCCTATCATGATTGAGATCAAACAAATGATATTAGGAAACACCAGCGACAGAGAAAGCAAGTCCTCGTTGGGCGTGGCTCAGTTGGTTGAGCTAGTCCCATGCTCCTAGAGTTAGTTCACTGGTTCTATGCAGGTCAGGGCACAGGCCTGGGTTGCGGGCTCCATCCCCAGGAGGTAGCCGATCAATGTTTCTCTCCCTTCCTCTCTCTAATATCAATAAAAACATAGTTTTAAAAAAGAGAGGAAACACAATGCGGTGTACCAAGAGACTTGCTCACCTGAGCTGTTTAAGTATTAAATGCATTTAGATTTATAAAGTACTTAGAAAAGTGTTTGGCACAATGTAATTCCTACTATTGCAACTTCTTGAAATACTCTTAGCAGAACTAAGAGACCCACCTAACTCTGATTTGGGGGGAAAAAATAGTTCCCCGTGTGTATATAAAGTTGTATTACATTTTCTTTTTATAAAGAAACTAGAGGCCCGGTGTAGGAATTTGTGCACAGGTGGGGTCTGACTGGCCAGGGGTAGGGGGCCACAGGCAGTTGGCCTGTGGGGCCTGCCCCTAGTCGAACTCCCTGTCAAATTCCCAGTTGACGGGACAATTTGCATATTTGCCTTTTATTATATAGGAGGATGTTTAAATTAACCTTTTTACATACGTGATTGCTCTGTTAATTTATCAGCATTTATCTTGGGAGAAACCTAGGTGAATAACTAGATGTAGCAGCGGAGAAGATGAGAACTTGATTTTTAAAAAAATATTTTTATTGATTTTAGAGAGGAAGGGAGGAGAGCGATAGAAGCATCAATGATGAGAGAGAACCACCAACTGGGTGCCTCCCGCATGCCCCCCAACTGTGATCTAGCCCGCAACCCGGGCATGTGCCCGTGACCAGAATCGAACCCGGGACCCTTCAGTCCGCAGGCCGAGGCTCCATCAAGGGAGCCAAACCGGCCAGAGCAAGAGAACTAACTGGATTTTACAGCTTCGGCACTGTTGGTTGAGATACGGAAAGCCCATCCGTTTGTAATATGAGCAAGTTTGGCATCGCTCAAAGCACGTGGCTGAAACTGAGCGGAAGCAGAAAAGCAGGTCTGATCTCCTGGGCGAGAGGACAGAGACCGAGTGCACTTGTTCTTTCCTGGTTCGGTCCTCCTTCTGTACCGACTCCCGGTTCTCCCTAATTCTCACTACCCACCCCGGCAGCTGGCCTTCCCGGCCTTTCCCGTCTGCCTTAGCTCAGGGCTAAGAATCCGGGCGTGGGACAGAGAAAGCTGGGTAACTAACCTCTAGCTGTGCCCGGGGAAAGCCGGCAGGGCTCCGCCAGCTGTGCCCGGAGAAAGCCGGCAGGGCTCCCGCCAACTGTGCCCGGGAAAAGCCGGCAGGGCTCCCGCCAGCTGTGCCCGGGGAAAGCCGGCAGAGCTCCCGCCAACTGTGCCCGGGGAAAGCCGGCAGAGCTCCCGCCAGCTGTGCCCGGGGAAAGCCGGCAGGGCTCCCGCCAGCTGTGCCCGGAGAAAGCCGGCAGGGCTCCGCCAGCTGTGCCCGGGGAAAGCCGGCAGGGCTCCCGCCAGCTGTGCCCGGAGAAAGCCGGCAGGGCTCCGCCAGCTGTGCCCGGGGGAAGCCGGCAGGGCTCCCGCCAACTGTGCCCGGAGAAAGCCGGCAGGGCTCCCGCCAGCTGTGCCCGGAGAAAGCCGGCAGGGCTCCCGCCAGCTGTGCCCGGGGAAAGCCGGCAGGGCTCCCGCCAGCTGTGCCCGGAGAAAGCCGGCAGGGCTCCCGCCAGCTGTGCCCGGGGAAAGCCGGCAGGGCTCCCGCCAGCTGTGCCCGGGGAAAGCCGGCAGGGCTCCCGCCAGCTGTGCCCGGGGAAAGCCGGCAGGGCTCCCGCCAGCTGTGCCCGGGGAAAGCCGGCAGGGCTCCGCCAGCTGTGCCCGGGGAAAGCCGGCAGGGCTCCCACAAACCCCCGCTCTCCTCGGCGGCCTCCCAGGGGCCCTCGTTCTGAGGTTAAATACTTGCTTTAGCGATAAGCGCTGCGGCCACGTCCCGGCGCCCACCTTCTCTGCGGCCCGGGAACCACACCAGCCCTCGCGGGCGGCGCTGTCCGCGGGCTCCGGGCTCCGGCTTCCTGGCTGCGCTGGGACCCGCAGGCTCCGGGACAGGACCCGTCCAGCTGCGGCCGATGGAACCGACTCACCCCGCAGGTCCGGAGCCGTGGGCGGGGCGGAGAGGGTGGCGCCGGGAGTGGGCGTCACCACTGGGGCTGGCAGGCCCCGTGACGTCATCACCGCGGGACCTGACAACATGGACGCTGAGGACGGCGGCGGCGCTGGGGCCGGACACGGAGCGCTGGGCTCTCGGGCGGCGGCAGCGACTGTCCGGGAGCTTCTGCAGGACGGTAAGGAGGCCGGGGGGCGGGTCGCGGGGCGGAGGGGCTGCCCTGCTCCGCAGCGGGCCCCGGGGGGTGCCTAACCCGTGGCTCTGCGGAAAGTTTTCCGGCCTCGACGGGACCACTCCCCTCCGCCCGGCCCCCGGCGCCCGGGTGCTGGCCTTGCCAGCTGGTGCCCCGGGACATCTGGCTTCTAGCGGCTCCACCCTCGCCGCGCCCGGGGCTTCCCTGAAGTCCTGGGACCCGGGACGGGGACTCGCGTTGGCCGCCGCTGGCCGGGCCGCGGGTCTTGGCCGAAGGGTGAAGCGTCTCATCCCGTGAAAAGTGTCGGACGAGAGCAGACTGCAGGCGCCTGAGAAAGAGGGACTTACTTGTAAGGACGTCCCCTCTGTTACATTCTGGGGCCGCACAGGTGGCATCTTCTGCAGGCTCGCTTGTTTCCTTAAAGGCGTTTATCCACAGCCGTGGGAGAGGGTCTGGAGCATTCGTCCAGGCTGGGATGAACGATAGGAATTGAATGCAATAGTCAGGCTTATTGGCAGTTTTGGATAGAAATTGCTAGATATTAGAAGGTAAGCTCAACAAAATACATTTGAGTAGCACGTTAAGTTGTATTACTTCAGTCAACATGCCCCACATCTCTTATTCTTCAGAATAAAGTTCAGCTTCCTAAGACCCTTCTAATCTGTTCTTCATTTTCTTCCTGAATTGTCGTCACACTCGACCATGTATTAAGATAATTTGATAATTTAATCTTTTCTATCTCATGGTAAAACCACTATTTGTATTCCACAGTGTTTGTTAATAGCATCACCTTGCATATAGTAGGTGCAGAATTGAACATCACAGCAAGAATCATATGCAAACATCTGGAGACCATAGTAGATTATAAATGAATGTTCTGTGGATGAAAAAGGGGCCACATACTAAACCTGACAAGCTCAGGGAAGGCCTGCCTGATAAGCCATACAAACTCAGAGACCTAAAGTAACACATAGGATGGTCTGCAATGAAAACTTACTAACTGAAAACGAATTGGGATGGTTAGTCATGTCCTAGGCTGGTGTCTTTCTTGACAAAGCTCAGTCTTTAACTGAGCCTGTCTACTGTCTTGTTGCATCTCCAATAACATATCATTGGAATGTCAGAGTAACTCCCTTTTGCCATACCCTTCAGGGCACAATCTCCCACCAGAACACCGGACCACAGAACCCCCATTGTTATTTTGTTCTCCCACATGCCATCTCTATTTGCTGTGTTACTTGTTAACTATCCAGTATCCACCAGTGTAAAAGTGTGCCGAGCCAGAGGGCAGCGGATGGATGAAGAAAAGACAAAGAGAATAAGCTGGGTCTAGCTAGATGGATCTTCCTGTGCCTGGCTGAGGCCACAGAGTGAGATCCAGACAGCAAGCTGAGCCTTTATTTTATAGCCAGAGGTAAACAAGGTAGTGGTCACCATAGTTACAACGTTCTCCTGAGTTTCACTCCTTTTGGCAGCACTTGCTGCATCTCCCTCAGCCCATTAGCTACCCAGGTAAGATCTAGGGCAGCCGTGGGCAAACTATGGCCCGCGGGCTGGATCCGGCCCGTTTGAAATGAATAAAACTAAAAAAAAAAAAAAAAAAAAAAAAGACCGTACCCTTTTATGTAATGATGTTTACTTTGAATTTATATTAGTTCACACAAACACTCCATCCATGCTTTTGTTCCGGCCCTCCGGTCCAGTTTAAGAACCCATTGTGGCCCTTGAGTCAAAAAGTTTGCCCACCCCTGATCTAGGGAGCAGTTATAAGGTCAAGCCTAATTATGCTAAGAGGACTGGGCCCTCGAAGCTGGGACTTGTTTGTGGCTTTGCCAACAGGTCAGTCCGAGGCTTAACCATATAGCCGCTCCCTGCATAAAAGAAGTATTTGTCTTTTCATTTTATTCTTAATCCAATCTTAGAGATTTCCTAGCTTTGCTTTCTTCCGCCTCCCTAATCTACCACCAATGGATTTCACGTAACCCCTTACGTCTTCTCTGGAACATTTTCTCAACTCCATTGAGATTTTGCTTCCTGGCAGTTGTCATCAGTTTGGCTCAAACACATGAAAATTCTTACAGGATTTGGGTGTTTCTTACATCTGACAGTTCTGAATTGTTTTCTCTGACTGTTGTATATGTTATTATTGCCCTCAATTACTTGGCTTATTTTTATTGATTTTAGAGAGGAAAGGAGAGTGAGAGAGAGATAAAAACATCAGTGATGAGAGAGAATCATTGATGGGCTGCCTCCTGCATGCCCCCTACTGGGGCTGGAGCCCCAAAATCAGACAAGTGCCCTTGACCGGAATCAAACCCAGATCCTTCAGCCCACAGGCCTATGCTCTGTCCACTGAGTCAAACCAGCTAGGCCAATTACTTGGCTTCTCGTAACATATATACTTTTGTCAAAACTTAACTAATGATTTTGTTTTCCTTTTAAAAAAAATACGTTTTTATTGATTTTTAGAAAGAGGAAGGGAGAGTGAAAGAGAGAAACATCCATGTAAGAGAAAAAACATGGATTGGTTGCCTGCCACACACACCCCGATAGAAGATGGAACCCACAGCTTGGGCATATGCCCTGGACCAGGAATCCAACTGGTGACCCTTTGGTGCACAGAATGATGCCCAACCAACTGAGCCACACCAGCCAACGCTAATGGTGGTGTTTTCTGAACTAGATTTTGTTAGATTCTGTAGGTTAGATTCTGTCTAATGTATCTTTGTATCTTAATTTAAATTCAGTTGAGTGAAATTTTGAGTTCCTGATATATGGGCAGTTCCCACCCTGAAGTAGCTCACCATTTTAGTAGGGGAAATAGTCTTATAGAGCTATAAAGACAGCCACTGTAATAGGGTTGTAAGGGTAGTAGTAAATTGTGTACAAAGTAAAACATTAATATGTACAGAGGAGGATGATAATGGGGAGTGGTTAGGGGAGTGTCAGGAAAGTCTAGATAGAGTTGTTCTTTTAAGTGTAAATAGAACTCCCCAGAAGAAGTGGAAGAAACAACACATGTCAGACATAGGTATATATTTCAGTAGGATGCATTCCAGAAACTATAATCAGTTTTGGGAGGTTAAATATTACTCAATTATGCCTTTTATATTTTCCTGTTTAGTTCTCTTACCCATCTTCCATAGTGGTTATTTAAATCTTCTTTACTCTATTCAAACCTATCCCTTGAAACTTAGCAAATGACTTTCAACTTCCCTTTAAAAAAAAAAAAAAAAAAAAGCCCTGTTTGGGTCAGTCATTTGGTTGGAGGAGCATCCGATACACCAAAAGGTGCAGGTTCGTTTCCTGGTTAGAGCACATACCTAGGTTGGGGCTTGTACAGGAGATAACCGATCCATGCTTCTCTCTCACATTTCTCTCTCACACTTCTCTCTCACATTTCTCTCTCTCTCTCTCTCTCAACATGTCCTCGGGTGAGTTTAAAAACAAAAAAAGGGAGAGTGAGAAGGAATCTACCAGATGTGAGCTTTCTCCACTTCTTGCCATCAGACCTATAAGCTAAACCTGAACCTGCAGCCATCTTTTCTTCCCTTTCCTCTCATACTTTCAATTACAACAGAAGTGAAGTCTCTCCTAACTAAGGACTGCCCTCCTCTTGCGCTCTAGATTTTCTTTTTGTCTGCTCAAGGACCCAGTCACCCTCCTGCTATGCCTTTGAAATCGCTTTGCCCAGGTCTCTGATGACTCCCTTGTAGATAAATCAAATGGACACAGTGTTATTTATAGTAGCTAAGATCTGGAAGTAGCCCAAATACCCATTAGTAGATGAGTGGATAAAAAAGCTGTGGTCGCCCTGGCTGGTATGGTTCAGTTGGTTGGGCATGGTCCCGTGCACCGAAAAGTTGCTGGTTCGATTCCCTGTCAGGGCACATGCCCAGGTTGTGGGTTCAATCCCTGGTTGGGGCATGTGTGGGAAGCAGCAGATGGATGGTTCTCTCTCACATTGATGCTTCTCTCGTTTTTTTCTCTCTCTAAAAATCAATAAACATAATTTTTTTAAAAAGCTATGGTACATTTACACAATGGAATACTACTCGGCTATGAAAAAACAGGGAGATCGTATCTTTTGTGACAGCATGGATAGACCTGGAGGATATTATGCTAAGTGAAATAAGCCAGTCAGAAAACACCTTATGGTTTCACTTACGTGGAATCTAATTAACAAAATAAACTAACAAACTAGAAACAGAATCATAGATAACATAGAACAGCCTGACAGCTGTCAGAGGGGAGGGGGATTGGAGGCTGGGTGAAAAAGATGATGAGATTAAGACGGGGAAAAAAACATAGATATGGACAACAGTATGGTGATTGCCAGAGGGAAAAGGAGGTGGGGAGGTGGAAGAGAGCAAAGAGGGATAAATGGTGGCAGTAAGAGACTTTACTTTGGGAAGTAAGTGCATGATACAGTATGCAGATGATATGTTATAGAGTTAAACATTTGAAATCTGTATGGTTTTATTGAGCAGTGTCACCCCAATAGATTAAAAAATTTTTTTTTTAAATGGACACTTTTTTTTCTAATCTGCATCTGAGGTCATACTTGAGAGAGAGAGAGAGAGAGAAACATTATCTGTCATACATAAACTTTAAAATAATTCTTGAATGTTAATAAGCATTATCCTTGAAGTATGTTCATGTTCATCTTTACATAAAAACTAGAGGCCTGGTGCATGAAATTTGTGCACTTGGGGGGCGCGGTCCCTCAGCTGGGCCTGTGCCCTCTTATAGTCCCGGAGTCCTTGGGGGATGCCTAAGCCATCAGTCAGACATTCTTTTTTTTTTTTTAAAATATATTTTATTGATTTTTTCACAGAGAGGAAGGGAGAGGAATAGAGAGTTAGAAACATCGATGAGAGAGAAACATCGATCAGCTGCCTCCTGCACAGCCCCCACTGGGGATGTGCCCGCAACCCAGGTACATGCCCTTGACCGGAATCGAACCTGGGACCTTTCAGTCCACAGGCCGACGCTCTATCCACTGAGCCAAACTGGTTAGGCAAGTCAGACATTCTTAACGCTGCTGCAGAGGCAAGAGAAGCTCCTGCCACCGCTGCTGCGCTCGCTAGCCCTAAGCCCGGCTTCTGGCTGAGCGGTGCTCCCCCTGTGGGATTGGGCAGAAACTGGCTCTCTGACATCCCCCAAGAAGTCCTGGATTGTGAGAGGGCGCAGGCCAGGCCACGGTCCCCCACCGGTGCACAGTCGGAGCTGGGGAGAGACACAGGAGGTTGGCCAGCCAGGGAGGGACCGCGGGAGGGCTCCAGGGGGTGTCTGGCCCATCTCACTCAGTCCTAATTGGCTGGACCCCAGCAGCAAGCTAACTTACCAGTCGGAGCATCTGCCTCCTGGTGGTCAGTGCACATCATAGCAACTGGTTGACTGGTTGACTGTCTACCCCATGGTTGTCAGTGCATGTCATACCGAGTGGTTGGGTGGCCTTAGTATATTATTAGCATATTACGCTTTGATTGGTTGAACGGCTGACCGGTTGACTGGACACTTAGCATATTAGGCTTTTATTATATAGGATGCCTAGTGGTCTGGCTTAATGCAAAGCTGAATTCCCTATGTCAGTTATTTAATCAAAGAACTTGGGAATCATCCTCGTTCTACCTAGTCATCTATTTTCAGTTTTACTCTTAAGTCCTACACATTACAATGTCTGAATATTTGTCAAATTTGTAATTTCTTTGATATTTTTAGCGCCACTTGGGCTGTTAATTAGCACCTTACTGGACTCTATGGCTCTGTTCCATGAGTGTGCTGATAAATCAGCTTTCTGGGAAATAGGAAAAGCCCTGATATTGTAGGGTATGCTGGTTTTGATGATGTAAATCCTCTCACTGTGGTCAATTTTAAGGTGCATGTGATGTCAGCTGGCTCACACAATTCCTGAAAATTCAACAGTTAACTCTCAGGAGCCACTATGAACCAGCTGCAAAACATACTGTGTGACTAATCCCTTTTCACTCATCCTCTATACTGTTGCTAGAACTATTCTTATTTATTTATTTATTTATCTATTACTAGAGGCCGAGTGCACAAAACTTTGTGCACTCGCGGGGTGGTGGTGGCGGGAGGTCCCTCAGCCCGGCCTGTGCCCTCTCGCAGTCTGGGACCCCTCGGGGGATGATCACATGCTAGTTTAGGCCTGCTCCCCGGGGGGATTGGGCCTAAGATGGCAATCAGACATCCATCTGGCAGCCCAGCAGCCCTCGGGGGATGTCCACTTGCCAGTGGGGAGCAGACCTAAGCTGCAGTCGGACATCCTTAGCGCTGCTGAGGAGGCAGGAGAGGCTCCCACCACCACCGCTGTACTGGCAGCCATCAGCCTGGCTTGTGGCTAAGCAGAGCTCCCCCATGTGGGAGCTCACTGACCACCAGAGGGCAGCTCCTGCATTGAGCGTCTGCCCCCTGGTGGTCAGTGTGTGTCATAGTGGCCAGTCATTCCCAGTCTTTCTGCTGTTAGGGTCAGTTTGCATATTACCCTTTTACTATATAGGATAGAGGCCTGGTGCACGGGTGGGGGCCGGCTGGTTTTCCTGAAGGGTGTCCCAGATCAGGGTGGGGCTCCCGCTTCAGTGCCTGGCCAGCCTGGGTGAGGGGCTGATGGCTGTTTGCAGCTGGTCACACTCCCTTCAGGGTGGGGGTCCCCACTGGGGTGCCTGGCCAGCCTGGATGAGGGGCTGATAGCTGTTTTCAGGCTGCCTGCACCCCCTTTAGGGTGGTGGTCCCCACTGGGGTGCCTGGTCAGCCTGGATGAGGGGCTGATGGCTGTTTTCAGGCTGCCCGCACCCTCTTTAGGGTGGGGGACCCACTGGGGTGTCTGGCCAGTCTGGATGAGGGGCTGAGGGTTTTCAGGCTGGCCAAGTCTGCTGGTGACTGAAGCTCCCAGCCTCTCCTTTTTTTCTTAATTCTGGGATTTATTTACCTTCTATAATTGAAAC
The DNA here is from genome assembly GCF_014108235.1 of Myotis myotis. Classification (NCBI taxonomy): domain Eukaryota; kingdom Metazoa; phylum Chordata; class Mammalia; order Chiroptera; family Vespertilionidae; genus Myotis; species Myotis myotis. The sequence goes on from NW_023416315.1 coordinate 12,185,505, forward strand.
TTTGTTGCCACTCCAGCTCCGAGGCCACTGCCTGCTGAAAGCTGGAGCAAGCAAGCCTCCTGCTCGCTTCAGCTGCGTGGCTGCTGGCCGCCATCTTGGTTGGCGGTTAATTTGCATATCTCGCTGATTAGCCAATGGGAAGCGTAGTGGAGGTACGGGTAATTTCAATCTTTGTCTATTATTAGATAGGATTCTTAAAAAATATTTTTATGGATATAAGAGAGGAAGGGAGAAGGAGAGAGAACTAGAAACATCAATGATGAGATAGAATAATTGATCCATTGCCTCCTGCACGCCCCCTTCTGGGCACATGCTCTGACTGGGAATCGAACTGGGATCTCTTGGTTCATAGGTCGATGCTCAACCACTTTGCCACACTGGCCGGGCTAGAAACTGTTATTAAAACAAACCTGATAGTGCTCTTTATTGGCTTTAAAACCTATAATATAGTTTGAAAATTTGGATGTCTTACTATCCTCTTTTTAAACTGCCCTCCCTCCCCCAACCTTCCTATGGAACCACAACTCCTATTATTATTAACATTTTCTGGCCAACACACACACTGTGGTCTAGACATACTGAAGTCAGTATTCCCCTTGTTTCTGAACATGTGCCATGGTATGTGCTGCCCTCTATACCATCCCTCTTCTTGGAATGGCCCTCCACTTGTCTGCATGGCACACTCTTAATTCGGAGAACTACTTAACAAACTGGAAGGAAATGTGTCTCAGAATTAAGGCCAAAGTAGAAGTCTCCTTATTTTACTCAACTCTACTTTGAAAGTAGTCAAGAATGCAGAATGATACTTCCAGCTGATTAATAAATTAATTAATTCTTTCAACCAATATTGAATACCTGACATGTGTCAGGCATTGTTCAGGCTCTAGGGGTGTGGTAGTAAATAAAGATCTTGCCCTCATGTAGCACCATATATGGTGTGTGTGTGTGTGGATATAGTGGATATAGACAGTTGAAGTGTTTTCATAAGTACTATATTTTGCTTATCTCATAGTCTGTCAGGGCAGACTTAACTATATCTATAATATGATTAGGATATAGTGGTTTATACCTACATTGAACTCACTTCTACATATTTATTTTTAACTCATAATTCTCTCCATTTTTTTCTTTCATTCACAGGTTTGGGGATTTCTATACAGAAAGATATGTTAACAGCTAGCATCACTTTTTTCTTGTCTGTTAAGGGTCTACATTGAACAGTTCCTTTTTCCATTTAATCCTTTAGCCATAAATCCTAAATTTTAGTAATAACTATAAGTTTGTGTTTGCCTGTTTCTATTAAAATTTCAGATTCACTGTATGATAACAGTATTTGTACATTGACCTAGAGCAGTGGTTCTCAGCAATTTGGTTTTTAAGGGGGTCAGTTCAAGAATGAGTTATTAATAGTGATTTTTTTGCATTTCTTATGGTTCTAGGGCCTCATATGTAACAGTGGTTGCCAACCTTTCGGACCTCAGGGACCACCAGTGGTCCACGGACCACTGGTTGGCAGCTGCTGATATACAGTATATAAATATATATTGTGACATATTTATGCATTTTAGTTCTCTATTATATGTTTTGAAACTTTATTTGCTATTTCATATTATTATTTTTTTAACAATTCCTTGGTGATTTCTTCCTCAGTACTTCAACTGTCCTTTTGTTCTTTTATTTTTCTCTTTCATAGGTGCCATGTTTTTTGGAAGCTTGTTTAGTCCAAGTTAATGGCCTTTTAGGCTTCCTCCACATGACTAGGAGTTCCCTTTTTGAATAATAAGAATTATATGTCACAGGGGGGGGATCGGGATTTTAGAGATGCTTAGGTGGGACATGGCCAAAAAAAGGTTGGGACCACTGAACTAGAGATGTCAGAGACCATAAATATAAAATATAGTCAATTTTTCTGTTGTCATTGTCAGTGACCTTGTTTTAATGTATTGAAGGCGATGTTGAGTAGTTAATATTTTACTCAATATTCTTATTGGCTCACTGATAAAAGTAAGCTTTTAGCATAGTGATTCAGAGTGTGGGCTAGACTGCCTGGGTTTAAATCTCAGACAGGTTAGACAAGTTGCTTGCCGTGTGTGTGGCTGTCTCTTTATCTGTGAAATGGGGAAAATGATAGTTCAAACAGGATTGTGTGAAGATTGAATGAGTTAATAATTGTAAAGTGCTTAGATCAGTGCCTGGCACATAGTAAGCTGTCAGTGAAAATTACCACTCTCTTTTGCTGTTGCCTCCTCCTTATTTACCACATAAAATATTTATAGTTTGGCGGGCATGGCTCAGTGGTTGAGCATCAACCTATGAACCAGAGTTCAATCCCCAGTGTGGGGCGTACAGGAGGCAGCCGAGCATTGATGTTTCTATCTCTCTCTCTCTCTCCCTTCCTCTCTGAAATCCTATCTAATAATAGAGAAACATGGTAATTAACCGTAACTTTGCTACCCTTCCCATTGGCTAATCAGCGAGATATGCAAATTAATCACCAGCCAAGATGGCGGTTAACCGCCAACAAAGATGGCGGCTAATTTGCATACTTCAGGCAGGGTGGGACAGCGCCATCCCACCTGCCCTGCTGCCATCGGGGCCTGCTATTTGCGACCCGGGTGGCAGGCAGCCCGTATGGGAACAGACCCAGGGCTGGCGCGGAACCCCAGCGATTGGCCTCTGGCCACGCCCACAAACGGCCCTCCAGCGGGGATCCCTGGACAGGTGCTAATGCACTGATCTGCCACTGGCCACGCCCATAAACAGCCCTCCAACGGGGATTCCCGGCCTACAGGTGCTAATGCACTGATCTGCCACTGGCCATGCCCACAAATGGCCCTGGGGGGGGGGGGGATCCCCAGCTGACAGGTGCTAATGCACCGATCTGTCACTGGCCATGCCCACAAACTGTCCTGGGGGGGATCCCTGGCTGACAGGTGCTAATGCACCGATCTTCCACTGGCCACGTCCACAAACGGCCCTCTAGCGGGGATCCCCGGCCGACAGGTGCTAATGCACCAATATGCCACTGGCCATGCCCACAAATGGCCCTTCACTGGGATCCCAGGCTGGCAGGTGCTAATGCACTGATTTGCCAAAATGCACACCCGGGCAGCCTTTGCCCTTCATGAACTCTGCAGCCGGGAGAGGGGAGTGGGGCTGCTGGGAGCAGGGCGGGAACTTCCCGGGGTTGGTGTCAGGCAGCTCAGAGTGCGAACTATCCCCGCTGGTAGCTGCTTGCTCATTCACTTACTCCTCATTCATTCACTCATTCACTCACTCATTATTCACTCAACTCAGCAAACCCACTCAGGTCCATGGCACCAGGCCAGGCACTGAAGTTGAAGCAGGATAAGACGGAGCTATGTCCTCAAGATGTTAGTAATTCAGTAGGGCGAAGCAGGCACCTGAAAGAGGCAGTTGTATGCACAGATGCAGTGTACTGGGTTCTGTGAGGGCTGTAACTAACGCCGACTTTGTTCTCTTGATAAAATGGGGCCTCGGAGCCAGGCTGCCCAAGCCTGTAGGCCTGTGCCTAGGCCAGGAATGGCCGGGGTCCTGGAACATGACAGAGGGTGCAGGTCGGGCTGAGGGGTCTGGCCCCACTCCTCACCCTCACCCCCGAGTGCACAAATTTTTGTGCACCGGGCTACTAGTCAATAAATATGTATTTTAAAGAAGGAAAATATTTACAGCAGTTTTAGGAAGACCTCAAAATATGTTAATTATGATTGTAATTGTTCTGTTGTTTATTATTTGAGGTTTAGTACAGTGTACTTAAAGACTTTTTCTTATTTTTTTTTCAGAGTGTTATAGTGATTTTTTAAATGAAGACTTTGATGTAAAGACTTATACTTCCCAATCTATTCATCAAGCTGTAATTGCTGAACAACTAGCAAAACTTGCCCAAGGAATCAGTCAGTTGGATAAAGAACTACACCTACAGGTAATTCCAGTCTTCTGGATCATGCAGATTTTTCAGCCTAAAGTGATAATTTATAATTTTTATAATCCTTTTATTATTTAGTCTAAAGGAATATTTATAAAACAAATGTGTAATTATTAGTGTGGATTACTTTTCAAAGTATACTTTGGCAAAGTTTTTTGTAAACTACTTTTTGTTAGTTGAAAAACTAATATACTGATCTGTTCAAAATATATTATTCATACTTTGTTTTCACCACCTTAACTGATGTGCAGTGAATATAGGAGGGCAAAGAATAAGATGACTTTGATAAAGAAAATGGAATTTGAAAGTAGAACATTCAAATGTGAATAAGAAAAATTGGAATGTTTACATTGGCAGTTCACATATTATGAGCACAAAGTATAACAATTGGTGAAATGACAGAAAGCTGATCAATTTGTGGTGGGCAGAACACAATATAGGGACTTAGGAGATGGTTCCTAATCTCAGCTGTGCTGTTGCCATTGATATCATTTAATGCCTTTGATTCTTGCTTTTTAAAAAAATCTATCAAGTGGGGAGTGAATAAGGAAGAGGAGATTGTAGTAGAAAATCTTGAAGGTTCCTGTCTCAACTACAATTCTATAATTTTTTTATTTTTTAAAAATTTATTTAAACATTTTTTTAAATTTTATTTTTGTTATTTTTTAGAATGTTTTTGTTGATTTTAGAGAGGAAGGAAGAGAGAGATAGAAACATCAGTGATGAGAGATAATCATTGATTGGCTGCCTCCTGCACGCCCCCTACTGGGAATTGAGCCAGCAACCCAGGCATATGCCCTGACTGGGAATTGAACCATGACCTCCTGGTTCATAGGTTGACACTCAACCACTGAGCTACAGTGGTTGGGTGAATTATGTGGTCTTGATTATGCTGAATTAAGTTCAAGAACTAAGAGAATCTGATGTTTGAAAACATTCTTTAAAATGAAAGCATATATTAGCATGGCAAGAATTAGCTGTTTTTTATTTTTCAGTTTTGGTACAACTCCACTTGCACATCGCATTGGGAAAGGCTGGCTAGTGAAAAGGCTGTATTCCCCCCCCCCCCATGTTGAATTATAAGTGTGTTTGTGCTCCTGCTAATAATGCATCTTAAGCACTTGCATTTTTTTTTCATGTTAATGTTTGCGTCCTTCCTGTATGGTTACATGACGATCACAATGAAAAATACCTTATACTTAGAGCATTTGCTGATTATTCATTTTTGATTTTCAGGTTGTTGCAAGACATGAAGATTTATTGGCACAAGCAACTGGGATTGAGTCTTTGGAAGGTATATTCCATTAACTATTACAGATTATACAGAGCTAGAACAGGGATTGGCAACCTTTTTCTGTTAAGGGTCAGATAGTCTATATTTTAGACTTTGCAAGCCATACTGTCTCTGTTGCCATTGCAGAGTGAAAGAAACCAGAAAACATACAAATGAATGTGTCTGGCTATGCTCTAATAAAGCTTTAATAAAGCTTTGCTGAACCCTGAGCTAACTATCTGGGTTCCAATTCTTGCTTTGCCAGTTACTAGATGTGTGACTTTAGACAAGTTACTTAATATTTCTGTGCCTCAGTTTTATCTATATAGGAGAAAAGTATTAATATGTATGAACATGGTGTTATTCTGAGGATTAAATGAGTTAGCAAAATGCTTAAAACAATTTCTGGCACACATTTAGTATTTCTATTAACTGTTAGTTAATTAAAACAACTAAAACATCAGCAACACCAGAGTGGTTTGTAGTGGAAGTAAGCTTGATTTTTTTTTTTGGGGGGGGGCTTTCTTTGAAACACTTTTCAATGAAAGTATAGTAGAATAACAATACATTGTGTTTTTATTTTTATGTATCTTATTTTTGTTTGACTAATATTTATGAATTTTTGTTCCCTCTTGATTAAACTGTATCATAAATATGAAATGTTAATATAGTGTTTTATGTTATTGCTTGTGTTGTGATTACTATTATTAATCACTGCACATCAAAAGAATGCTAAGTGATCTTTTTCTGTGTTGATGAAATTCTTGAGGAATGATATTGCTATTGTGATGCAATATTCTTTAATGCTTTCCCCAGTGTTTCTTATAAACTCAGAGGTATTGTTCTCAGCTTGTACACTGTTTCTAAGACATCTTGATGAAGAACTTAGTATTTTCAGAAATAATAGTTTGTCTGCTATTTTAATATTAAGGATGTGTATCAGACCATGTTCTTAAATACTAGGCTCTAAGTACTAACTTACTACTGGAGATTAATTTTTTTTTTTTTAATCTCTCAGTATTTTGTATGTGTTTCTGGAAGCAAGTAAGTAATATCCTGTTTTAGGGGTAATTTTTTTTAAAACAAACGTTAAATGATTTTCTCATCTGTAAGATCCATAAGGATGGTAGTACAATCATGGTAGTACAATGATTCTGAGTGCATATATGAATGTATATATGTGTATATATGAATTATCACAACAAAAATTGTGGTTTTCTTATATGTGTTTAGTACTGTAATGTGCTTGTTTTTCCCAGAATGCTTTTCACTGATTACAATATTTAAAATATACTGTTGGATTGAGTTAGAATAGCTATTTGTTCCATGATTGTATAGCAGGGGTGGGGAACTTTTTTCTGCAAAGGGCCATTTGAATATTTTTAACATTATTCATGGGCCATACAAAATTATCAACTTAAAAATTAGTCTGCTATATTTGGTCAAGCATTTAAGTAGCTCACCCCTAATGCCTTGGCAGGATCAAATGTAATACGGGCCTTATTCAGTCCTCAGCCAGCCAGAGGCTGGCTTCTCTGAATTCTGATGATTACCTAAGAATATGCTCCAGATTATTTGAACATAAAATGTCAAAGTATGAATTAGTTATATTCATTTAGCATGATGTGTATTCTGAACCCTTTTAGGATATTATTTTGAGATGCTGAAAGTGTGATATGTATTTGAAAAGGAATATTACCCCAACTTGTACTTCATCTGCTTTTTCTCCCATGTCTTTTCTAAGATAGTTTAATATTTGCCATATAAGTAGTTTGGAGATGCATTTATCAAACCTATTTTATTAAAAGTTACCCCCTGTTTATTTTTGTTCATTTATTCATTTTAATATTGAGAATTTGTTAGATTCCAGGTTCAGCAACCTTGGTACTTGGGTCCTGGCTGGGAAAGAATTCAGAGCCAAGACCCAGACTGTATAAGAACATTTAGTTGGTAAATCACAGAGGTAGAAGAAGTAATTCCTAGAAGAAATAGGCTTAGGAAACGAGTTATGTAGGTAAAGGAAGGGAGGGCCCTTGGAGCTTGGGAGTGAGGAAGCTAATGGTAAAGTGCCTGGGCAGGGAGGGGAAGGGAAAGGCACTGGTGTGCTTCCAGAAGGAGAGTGCACTGGGTCCTCTGTCCTAAGGGTTTTGAGGGTGAAGATTTTAGGGGTGCTCCCAGGAGAAGATCTCAGTAGAATATTCAGCAGTTTTCCAGGTGTGCCTTTTCAGGGTTGTTGTCTCCACTGATTGATTGGCCAGCACCAATCAGGGCAGGGGGTCATTATTCCATGCATCTGGTACAAGGCTGGTTTTGTTGCTTATCTGGTCCTGGAGCTGAAATACAGTTGAGGCCTAGATGTTATCTCTGGGGATGAAAGGTCAACGGGTCCAAACCTGACCGGTGATATGCTAGGGGAGGAAAAGTCACCCTGGGCGAGTTCTTACCCTACAATTGATTGTACCTTGCTAGGCACCTGGAGCCTTCCCTTCTGTATCTGGCCTATTGTCCTTGCTGTGCCCATGTCTGTCTAATTGCCTACAACAGAACAAGGATTGGAGGGGGAGACAGAGGCTTTTACAATAGTGCAGGTAAAAGGTATTGGTCGCTTAGATTACAATGGTGGCAGAAAAACTTGAAATTTTCTCTATATATGTGTATATGTATATATATTTCTTTTAATTTAATATTTTACCCAATTTGAGCCCTTGTAAATTTGTAAAGTAATGTAAGCTGTTATGTTTTCCTAGGTGTTCTTCAGATGATGCAGACAAGAATTGGGGCATTACAGGGAGCTGTTGATAGGTACTGTTATTCATTTTGTAAATAATTGGAATGGAAGGATTATCACCTGTTGATATTTTGAAGATGATTTTATTATCACTCCTCTCTTTATTTTTCCTTTAGGATGAAAGCAAAAATTTTTGAGCCATATAATAAAATAGTATCCCGTACTGCACAACTAGCAAGACTTCAGGTAGGTTTTCAGTTTTCATGTCTTTTCTAATATATTTTTATTGTTTTCAGAGAGGAAGGGAGAGAGAGAGAGAGAGAGAGAGAGAGAGAGAGAGAGAGAAACACCAGTGATGAGAGAGAATAATTGATTGGCTGCCTCCTGCAATCCTGCTACTGGGTTGACACTCAACCGCTGAACCACACTGGCTGGGCCAGATTTGTTTTGTCTATTTTTTACCTACAAAAAGCTTCCGAAAAACAGAAACTATATTTCCTACTTTTGTACATATTCTACAGAATCAGAAGCAAAGAATACTAAATTTAGAGAAAGAAATCTGTTTCACAGTCTTAATGCTGCTGCATACTGGCTGTAGGAACTTCAGAACCTTGGTTTATTCACCAATAAAATGATGAGCTTTGTAGTCTCTAAACATTTATATATATAAAACCCTAATATGCAAATAGACTGAACTGCAGAACAACCAAACAACCGGCTGCTATCATCAGCGCTGACCACCAGGGGGTGCACGCAGAACATGGCGGGTGTCAGCAGCAGGTGGCAGAGTGCGGAACATGGCGGGTATTGGCCATGGTGGGTTGGTGGTGTAGGTGAGCAGGGGTGCCAGACCAAGGCCAGCCTCTGGTGGTTACTGAAAATTCTTTAGTCCCACGCGCTGTGGTCCTTCTGGGCATGTGCACCTGCTGCTGGCGCTGGAGCCACCGCTTACACCCGCTGCCATCACCTACACTGGCTGCAATTGCTCGGTGATGTCAGTGGGTGCGAGTGGTGGCTGTCGACCCCGATCACCCCTCAGGGCTTCTCTACTTCCCCCTGCTCCTGAGGGGCAATCTGGGCTGGCAGCCACCTCTCGCACCTGCTGCTGGCGACGGCCCTGCTTGCAACTGCTGCCGGTGCCCGGTGCTGGTCCCGATTGCTCGGCACCGTCAGCGGGTGTGAGCAGTGGCTGCCAGCCCCGATCACCCCTGAGGGCTTCTCTAGCTACCCCTGCTCCTGAGGGGCAATTGGGGCAGCAGCTGCCACATGCACCTGCTGACGGCACCAGCCCCAGTCGCTCCACGCCGTCAGCATCTGGGAGCAGCAGTGGCAGTAGCAGGGCTGCCAACAGATGGGACCTGGGGGCTGTGGCAGCAGGGCTGGACGGGAGCACGGAGGATGAGCCAAGACCTGCCCCTGTGCCCATTGCAGCCTTGTGGCCTACAGTTCCTTTCAAGGTGCACAAATTTGTGCACTGGGCCCCTAGTAATTATAAAAATGGAATAATTTAGAATACTTGAAATTTTTCTTACATTATAAAATCCTGCATAAACATAAATTTTTTTTATCACTAATACCTAGGTAGGTGACAAAAATAAGATTCTTCAAACTTACTTTCAAAAAACTCTAGTGAACAAGGGAGAAAAAAAAGAAACATGATTCCAGCATGTTTAAGATCTGGAGTTGAAAGCAGAGAAGTGAACAGAAATTAAAATTTTAATTTAACTAACTAAATTTTAATTCATTGCCTAAAATTAAACAATCTATAATCAAAACAACATTCTATGATGCACATAAGGACTAACAGTGCTGAATAGTTCTGCTAATAAATAAACACTCCTATGCCTGGCCAGTGTTACTAAGTGGTTGGGCATCAACCTATGAACCAGGAGGTCAAGGTCTGATTCACATCAGAGCACATGCCAGGTTGTGGGCTCAATCCCCCATAGGGAACATGCAGGAAGCAGCTGATTGATGTTTCTCTCTCATCGATGTTTCTTTCTATCCTTCCCCCTTCCTCTCCCTCTAAAAATCTATAAAGGCATTAAAAAACAATATACACACACCAAGAAAACCCCCAACAAATCTGGGTTCATAAAGTACAGATGAAGAGCACAGGTTAGGAGTTAATGAGCTCTGACTGCTACTCTTTATCACTAGTTGCACGATGATGAACAAACTTTAGTCTTTCTATCCCCATCTTTATTGGGATATAATTGACATGTAACATTTGTATAAGTTTAAGGTATATAACTTGATGATTTGACATGTGGATATATTGTGAAATGATTTAATAACATGGTTAGTTAAAACATTCTTTACCTCACATAATTATCATTTTTGTTTTAGTGGTGGTGGTATAGTACATTTTTACAATGAAAGTGTGGGCTGGATTTGTGAATTTTCTTCTAGCTCTAAAATGCTATGATTCTGTGAAGCTGTGAGAGTTACATTTATGGATGTTTTTATTTTTTATGGTGATGTAAGCATGAGAGGTAAAGATTGTGATTAAGATAAGCACTTTTTATTTTTATTATTATTAACTATTAGCCCTAATTCTGTGCTCTTACTCTAAAAAATATTACACTACAGGGACAATCAAGTTGAATTTGGTCAAATTATTATAAGGGAAGGAAGAGAGAAGAGAGTAAAAGGAAAACGAAATATGCCTAGGTACTTTTTGGTACCTTTATATCCAGTATTTAATTCTTCCTGTATTGAGTGATAAACATCTTACCTTAGGGAGGATGTTTATCTTAGAAATTTGTTGCCCTTCAAACAGTTTTGAAGTCTGAGGCCTCTTTGAAAGCTTATGTTTTAACCATTTTTATTCTGTTCATTTTGTCTGGGAAACTTTAATGTTCCTGTTTAATCTCTTCATTCTTTGAGCTTCTATTTCATTTAAATACATGTGGTATTTGAAAGCAAGAAAGAAATAGCTACGAAGTTATTTTTGCCTTGAACTTAAAATCTCTATGATTATGCCCTCAATTGGAAGAAAGTACATTTAAACTTAATGCTTTTTGCTTTTTATTACCATTTCACTCTTTCTTCAAGCAGAAGCTTCTGAGTTCATCTATGTACATGAATGCATGAATTGAATTTAATTATCACCCTAAGAATCATCTCTGTCTTAGCTCTATCTTAGCTCATTTTAGTAACATTCTTTCAGAAATAAATTTTGAGGAGTCTATTATTCCTTACATAGGATTTTTAAATTTTTTATCTTAAAATTATATAAGAAAATGAGTTTTTAACTTCAAACCTTGTACTTTTTTTTTAAATCCTCACCCGAGGATAAATATCTTGTAAGTTTTTAAATACTTTTAATCATGTTTTTAAAAATATAGCGGCTATATTGAGATAATTCACACACCTATTATATAAGGTGTTTTTTTTAATCATTTTAACTTATTTTTTTAACTACATTTCATCTCTAAATATTTTAGGTTATAAATATACATTAGCTTTTCATTTAAAAGTTTTTTTACTTTTTTAACTTTGAAATTATATAAGTAAGAATGTTTAAGAAAATGTTGGAATGAAGGAGGAAATCATAAAACCTTTTATCTTTTTAATATTTTTTATATGTACATGGTTTTCATTTTATATTTTTGTAGGAGTCTTTTTAGTTTTCAATTGATATGATATCAAATAATTTTGTCTGTATTACTAATATGGAATGATGACTCATTATACTGGCTTTATAACTGTCCACCAAACAAGTGAACGTACTAGGAAGGAATAAAGAGGGAGGATGACAACAGCAGCATAAAATGCCACTGTCCCTAAACATTGTAAAACATATAGAGCTACTAGAATAGCAAAACCAAGGAACTCATGCCGGTGAAAGTGATGCTGTGCTAGTTTTCAGCCTACCCTTCAAGGAGCACTGCAACTTTTGTTTCCATTTTGGAAAGGCCACTGTTCATGTAAGAAATCTAAATACCTTGACACCATCATGCTGTGAGGAAGCCTAAGCTAGCCACATGGAGATGACAGGTAGAGAAGCACTGAGGCACCAGACCTATGAGTGAAGCCTTCTTATATCATCCAGATGAGCCTTGTTAACTGAGTGCAGCATAGTGAGTAATCCCAGGTCATACCACATGGAGCAGTTAAACCCTGCCTAAATACCTGACTTACAGAATTGTGAGGAATAACAGGTCATTTTAAGCCACTGAGTTTTGGGTTGGTTTCTTGTGCAGCAATAGAAATTGATATACCAGCCAAACTGATTTTCAAGTATAGAGATTGCTATCCACATATAAGGATGCAGGTTCCTATGTGTTGGTGGTTCCTATGAGCCTTTCCTAGGAATCTGATAATGGCTTGAGACAACCAAAATGACTAGAGTAACATCAAAGTAAGACTAGTGATGCACATTAGTATTAGGATTAAGTGACTGATATATAGGAGAGTATAGTATGTAATAGCTGTATTTTTTTAAATTTTATTTTTTAATTATAGTTTACATTCAATTTAATTTGTATCAGTTTCAGGTGTACAGCATAGTAGTTAGACAGTCATCTACTTTACAAAGTGTTCCCCTCTACCCACCTGGCACCATACATAGTTATTACAATATTATTGACTATATTCTCTGTGCTGTACTTTATTTTGTATCTAGCAATTTGTACTTCTTAATCCATTCACCTTTTTCACCCTGTCCTTCAACCCACTTTCCTCCTGGCAACTATCAGTCTATTCTTTTTGAGTCTGTTTCTGTTTTGTTTGTTCATTTATATTGCTCTTCAGATTCCACATATAAGTGAAATCTTATAGTATTTGTCTTTCTCTGACTTACTTAATTAGCTGTATATTTTGGCAACGTAATAAAATCTAATTATAGAAAAATGTGGGGAGAGCAAGTGCAAAACAATTTTTATAGAGAGGGCGAGGAAGAGAGAGAAAAAGAAACATCAATTTGTTGTTTCACTTATTTATCCATTTTTTGGTTGATTCTTGTATGTGCCCTGACCTGGAATCAAACTTGGAACCTTAGCATATCGGGGGCAATGCTCTAACCCAGTAGTCGCCAACTTTTTGGACCTCACGGACCACCAGTGGTCCGCGGACCACTGGTTGGCAACTGCTGCTCTAACCAACTGAGCTACCCGGCCAGGGCACAAAACAGTTTTTAAAAACTATCTTCAGCAATTATATATTTGTAGTGTTGGTTTTGTATTAAGATAATGTTTTCTGTGCATTGTGAAACAAAGCTAAGGAATAATTTTAAATTATTCTAATTCTGTTATTTCCTATCTTGAGAGTCAAGAGTCCCTGTGTAGAAGAAATACGTTGGAAGATTAAATACACACCCTGTGTTCTTGAATTTTAATCAAAAGTATCAGTATGAACTCATTTTATCTTAAAATGGTATGTACATTATAGATGTATATACTATTTTTGTACAAATGTATATGTATAATGTTAATCTGAGAATTTTTATGTGTATTGTGGAATAAAGAAAATGAATATTGATGTAATATTTTAATTCTAACATTTCCTATGTATATCTATTGAAAAGTCCCAGGAATGAAAATCTATATTCCCAGAATGTGGTCTTGACATGCTGTTGATTTTTAAAAGGAACCAGGGCTCCTTTGATAAATCATTCATTCCAGATCTGGGACATGGACTATATAAAATGATCCTGGAATATTTTTATACCACCAACTACTAACTAGAGATCATGACAAAAGGATTCGGCAGCCATCCTGGTCAGTGTGGCTCAGTTGGTTGGGCGTCCTCCCATGGACCGAAAGGTTGCTGGTTGGATTCCTGGTCAGGGCATGTGTCCAGGTTTCAGGCTCAGTCACTGGTCGGGGGCATACAGGAGGCAGCCCACCAATTTTGTGCTCTCACATCGATGTTTCTCCCTCTCCCTCCCTCCTCTCTCCTCTCTCTTAAAAAAAAAAAAAAAAAAAAGAATCCCAATTCAGAAGAAAAAAAAGAGGATTCAGCAGCCAACTTGACTAGGCTCTAGGGTAGGGGCGGGGAATCTTTTTTTCTGCCAAGGGCCATTTGGATACTTATAACATCATTCGAGGCCATACAAAATTATCAGCTTAAAAATTAGCCCGCTATATTTGGTCAGCCATTTAATTAACTCACCCCTAATGCCTTGACAGGGCCAGACCAAATGATTTCCGGCTGGATGTTCCTCACCTCTGCTCTAGGATGACCAACTCTCCAAGTTTTAGAATTGAAAGTTCTGTGTCCCAGGAAACCTCTCAGCCTCCCATGAGATGTACGTTTGATCACCTTCAGAGGCTCTAACGGGCCAAAAGTGGGACAGTGTGAGCATCTATAAGGATAAGAGCTACAATGGATTGGCATCCTTTATTTTGCTTAAATCTTTGAGTTCATAATGATAGCTGAAACAAAACCAACTAATTGTTCATCTTTGGTGGATATTAGGAAAGCAGTCTTTAATTTTAAAAACTGATAAACCATGCAAAAGAATCAAGTATTTATCCTTACTTTTCTGTATGATTATTACCACTGGCTAAACAAATAGTAGATGGGGTAAAGTTGTGTGGTTTTTTTTAGTAGAGAAGTTTTGTATGCTACACAAATAAAGACAAAATGATAGAATTGCAGTATCAGCATTTTGCAGTCATCATTTTATTGGATTTTGACATTGTTTCAGTGGTTGCTAACAGCACTAAGAGGAAATCATACATGTGTTATAAGTATTCTACCACCTAATGAATGATCTTACCAAAAATATTAAACCTGAACCTAATGAAACTGCCTACATACAACTACTAATGTATAGGAAGTATAGAAGATAGTGGAACATGGTACACTACACTGTGGAAATGCTATCAAGAAAATTCAGTCTGTGGGAAACTATAGGACAGATGATCCAATATATTCAACAGATTGCAAAGGAAAAAAAAAGATGTCTAGGGAATTTATATACATTTAAAAAGGAAAATTAACCTATGGCATTTATGTATATTCATTTTGGTAATAAAATCATAAATAAAAGTAAGGAAGTGATTACCACAAAAGGCAGTATAGTGGTTTCTTTTGGTTGGGATGAGGAGTAGAGGGGGATGGATGGAGGGTTTTGTGATTGGCAGAGGGTTACTTGGAGGGCTTCTGTAGTGGCTGACATGGTTCTTTCTACTGATCTGTGTGGTGGTTCCAAGTTTATTTAGCTGTGATTTCTGTTTGTTATTTTCTATGTAGTATTTATATCTATATATTTTTAAAGACTATTTTTTAAAAAATATATTTTATTGATTTCTTACAGAGAGGAAGGGAGAGGGATAGAGAGTTAGAAACATCGATGAGAGAGAATCATCGATCAGCTGCCTCCTGCACACTCCCTATTGGGTATGTGCCCGCAACCAAGGTACATGCCCCTGATCAGAATCGAACCTGGGACCCTTGAGTCCCCAGGCCGATGCTCTATCCATTGAGCCAAACCAGTTAGGGCTTAAAGACTATTTTTAAGACTAATTTTAGGTTCACAGTATACTTGAGAGGAAAATACAGAGAATTTCCATATATCCCTTGCATCCATCATGCATAGCCTCCTTAATCAACATCCCCCCCCACTAGAGTGGTACCTTTGTTACAATTGATGAATCACTTAAAAACCATAGTTTACATTAGGGTTCACTTTTGGTGTACATTCTATGGGGTTGAACAACTGTATAATGATATGTATCCATCATTATAGTGTCATACAGAGTATTTTCAGTGCCCTAAAAAGCTGTTCTCTGCTTATTCATTTTCCAACACCTGGCAACCACTGATCTTTTTACTGTTTCCATTGTTTTGGCTTTTCTAGAATGTCATATAATTGGAATCATAGAGTATGTAGCCTTTTCAGATTGGCTTCTTTCACTGAGTAATATGCATTTAAGGTTCCTGTATGTCTTTTCATAACTTGATAGCTCCTTTATTTTTAGTGCTGAATAATATGTTTGTATTATATTTGATAATAAATTCTAAAATAAAAAATAAGGAAGGAAAAATTGATAGGAGTGGAGGCAACTATATTAGGAAATGGTGAAAGGTAATGCATTACAGATAATCTAATACTTGTTGACTGAGGATTTTATTAAATGCTATTCTGAGAATATTCAACATAATAAGCCAGTGAAGTTTATTAAAAATGGGGCTGGAGTGCTGAAAACTGTTTCTAAGACAATAAATCTGGCAGGATGGATTTCAGAAAGCTGGCCAGGGGACCACAGTATTAAGGTGAAGATGATAAAGATTTGGATTAGGGTGATGCTAGTAGGAATAGAAGTAAAGCAACAATTATGTTATGCAGCAGAAAAATCGTCAATAAGACTTGGTGACAGATTAATATGGTTAAAAGTAAAAGCATTAGAAATAAGCTCAAAAATTTAATGTTTGAGGCTACATCCTTTATTGGGGAGGTTCTGGGGAATTCTGGCAGGATAATTCTGATTAGACTAAAGTAAGATCTGTATTTCTCCTCATGATGTATTTAGAATCCCAGAGGAGTGATTGCTAGGGATTCTACTTGAGAGATGGTCTATCTAAAAATTCAATCTGACAAGCAAGGAACTGATAGTAGTGGTTATTTTGGGTAAGTTCATATTTGAGACATAGCGATATGAGGGTGACATTATCTTTTGAATTTTGAATCATATGCTTATATTATCTATTCAAAAAGTAAATAAAATGTAGTAATTAAAAGATAAAGATGCCCAAATCTTCCACTTTCCAGGGGGGAAATTCTTATTTGTCATTGACTTTATTATTTTTAAGCACTTCAGACTATAGTTACTCATAAATGCAGTCAGGCAAATATGTTTCATACCTTGCTGCCTTTGACTTATATATGTTTATAAACGCATATTTGATTTTAGGTTTGTATATGTTGTGTGTGTGTATGTTAGGGTGCATGAATGTGGCTGTGTGGCTCTGGTATGTGTGTATTTCACTCAGAAAAACAAAATGTTTATAGCTGGAGCCTCAGGGATCCTGTGCTCTCAGTGCTTTTAATTTTCATTGCCACCATTTAGGATTTTCCTCTTTAGATGGGAGATGTCCTTGCTTGTCAGCCAGCTTCAGGGCCATTCAAAGATGGTGGTAATGCAGCAACAGCACAGACTGTCTCTCTTCTCTTCACTATCACTGCTGACGCTAAAGGTCATTACATACTAGTATATATCATTTCAGCAGTCTCCCTTCTCTCCACTCTCCCCAAGGCAATTGTCCTGGGTCCTGCTTCTGTAGTAAAGTGCCCTGAAATACATCAGTCTTTATTTCATGTCATAGTCTTTTGGATAGGTAAAGAACCAGTGTTGGATCTGATAATGAAAAGGTAATAGGAGGACATATATGGTAGTTTTTAAAAAAGAACTTTCTTGGATAATTATTAGTGATAAAACATAGGAAAATTCAAGTAGGGCATATTCTTCTTTAAGGTCTAGTAACATTGGGAGATGTTTTAAGTCTGTTCCCCTAGGGACGTAGCAAAAAGAAACCAGGATTGGAAATAATTAGAGGCCATAGTAGGAAGCTGGGCAGTCCTAGACAGTGATTGTCAGCTTTGGCTGCGCATTGGCACCATTTAGGGTATTAAAAAAAATATATATGATGCTTAGTTCACACTGCTAGAGGGTCTGATTTAATTGGTCAGGGCTAAGGCCTGGCATTGGAGCTTTTTGAACTTGAATTTAATATGAAGTCAAGAGTGAGGACCACTGGCCTAGAGAAGAGTCCCTGGGTTTTGTTGCACCTCAATCCCAAGTTCTCTCCATTGGGGATAAATTGGAGTTTTTGAATGATGATTTTTAAAAGTTGTGATTATTTAGGTTACTGAGTGGTAGAAAAACAAAAAAGACAACGAATCTGTAGCATCTGGAAATAATGGACAGGTTTACCTACTTTTTTGTTGTTGTTGTTAATCCTCACCTGAGGATATTTTTTAGAGAGAGTATAGGGAGGAGGAGAGACAGAGAGAAATATCTATGTGAGAGAGACACATTGATTGGTTGCCTCCCGCATGCGTCCCAAATGGGGCTAGGGATCGAGCATGCAGCTAAGGTACATACATGCCCTTGACCAGAAACAAACCAGGGACCCTTCAGTTCAAGGGCGAATGCTCTATCCACTGACCCATACCAGCTAGGGCCAGATTTACCTACTTATTGAACATTATGATATTTGTACAGGTTGCCTGTGATTTGCTTCGGAGAATAATTCGCATCTTGCATCTCAGTAAGAGACTCCAAGGACAACTGCAAGGGGGTAGTAGAGAGATAACAAAAGCTGCTCAGAGTCTCAATGAACTTGGTAAGTCCTTTTGATTACAAAGTTAGTAGAGTTTTAAAGGATTTTTCAGTCACTTGATTTGTTTTCTTTTGTTACGTTATCACCATTAACAAATATTATTGAGCACACTTATTTAATAATTGACTGTTTACAACATTGTCACACTTTTCAAAGTGGGTGAGTAAAATTAGTTGATTTCTTAGAAATGCTGTTTATATTTAAAACTATCATATAGTATAATTGGCCTTTTAAAAATATAGGCCTGTGAATTTTAACCTGTGTATAGATTCATGTAACCTCCGCACAGTCATGGTACAGAATAGCTCAATCTCTCTCATGATCTCCTTCTATAATAATGCCTACCCACTTCCCCTCCCCTACTCCTAACCCTGGCAACTACCCAATTGGTTTTGCATTACTGTTGTTTTTGTCTTTTGTCTTTTGTTACCTTTTGAGACTGATTTCTTGTACTCAGCATAATACCTTTGAAAATTATCAAGGTTTTTGTATATACCGTAGTTTGTTACTTTGTGTTTGTTGGAATACCATTGTGTGATTGTACCACTATTTGTTTTTTGATTCACTGATTGAAGGAAATATGCATTTTCAGTTTTTGGTGATTATGAATAGAACTACTATAAACATTTGTGTACAAGTTTTTATGTGAACTTAAGCTTTCATTTCCCTAGGAGAAATATCTAGGAGAAATGCTGTTTTTTAGGTGACAAATCCCATGTTGACATTATGCCTAGAAGATTATTGAATTTATTTCTTCATTTGTTCCTGAAACATTTAGACTCTTGACATTCAAGGGTTTAACATTCATGGTTTTGACTATTAAAAAGCTGCAAGGTCTGTGATGAAGCAGTTGATAATTTTTCAGGCAAAATGTTGAATAGCTATTGAGTGGGCAGAGAATTACCTAGCACCTGGATTTTAATGAGGATTTGTGTGTTTTTTTCCCGATAGGCACACAGTAATTTTTCTGAAGTGGATGTGTTTAGTAGTATTTGTAACTTTGTAGGTTCAAAAGGTCTTTATATTCATCGCAAATATCAAGATTCTATTTAGTCTTGGTGGTATGCTGTGAAAGTAGTTATGGGAAAATAATATCTGAAGGATGTGTATTACATGTTTTTTTGAAATTTTCTGTTTGATATTTCAATTACATAGTCATGCTGTAAAGATTATTCTGTATTTTTTACCAAGACAATGTAATATCTTTCACAAATCATGCTTGAACACATTTCAACTTATAATGCTTAAATACATTGCTTAGATACATCATTGGGAATAGATTCAACTTGTGATTTGTAATGCTGGGAAGATATTGTATAAAAAGTTAAGTTTTTAGCAGTGAGTAATGATTGCTTTTTTCAGACTGTGCTAAATTTAGGTGTATAAAAATCCTAGTATTAGAAATTACTTTTTGCTTTAACTTTTAAAAAATCAGGCACAAATATCAATTATAATGCTTTGAGTTTGTGCAGTGCAGAGTATAAACCCACTATCCTTCCAATGAGGTGTTGGCTTTATCCATAGTTTTATAAATATACCTAGAGGCCCGATGCATGAAATTCTTACAAGGGGCTGGGCCCTCGCAGCCTTTGCGGCTTGCCTCGGCCCTCACAGCCCCAGCTTCGTCTGGAAGGACTTCTGGAAGGTAGTTTGGCTGTCTGGTCTAATTAGCATATTACGCTTTTATTACTATAGATGATGATGAGAGGTTGTTGAGAAAGTATAGTTTGTGGTGGGTTTATCTCAAAATGGATTGTATTAATTTAAATTTTAAAGCTGCAAGGACTGGCTACCACCATGGAGGATCATCTGTGGGCCCACCCACAGAGCAGAACTTATTTCAAAAGGGCTCTGGTTGCCTGCTGTGTCCGCCCCTTGAGTGTGTAGATGTGGAGATGGTTGGGTGAGGCTTTGACATGATCTGAAACTGTATACTGGGTGTGCTGACTGGGTCCTTATAGGAAGTATAAGCCAAGGCCAGCCACCACCTGTGTTCTGCCTGGGGCCACCTGGCATGAAGTACAAAGTGAGCTGCACATGGCTGCTACTTGAGCTGTACTTGGAGGTGCCCAGGCAAGGCCAAACTGTGAACCAAGGCCTGCTGCTGCTAGTGTTGGGCCTGGGGCTGCTTAGTGAGAGGTATAGGTCACTGTGAGGCCAGATGCTGCTTGTTGAGAATTATTAGGAACATTTGAAGTGTGATCAAGGACAGGCGATTTGTATGGGAAAGCTTCTGCAGCTCAGATATCCCTCTCACATGTGGGTGTGGGACCAGCCCATTCCCCCCCACCCCCACCCTCTTTCTCCTCCCTTCCTACCAGTCTCCATGTGGCTTCTTTTAATTGCTAGTTGTAGAGTGTCCATTCAACTAGACATCAGGCAGCTCTGAATGATGGTTGTTCTGTAGTTTAGTTATAATTTTGATATGGTTGTGGGAGGATGGGAATACCACATTTACCTCTTCTGCCATCTTGACCCAAACTTGTTAGTTTTGGATACTTCATATTTATAGGTTAATATGATAAACTTTGTATCTTTTTATAATAATGATGCTTTCTAAACAGAAGCAAATCTCTTCATTTCTGCCAGTCTACGTTTATATTTTTAAAGTTTTATGGTTTTTTAAAATAACATATGTAGACTAAGCTTATCTACACTAATAAAAGACAGACATGCAAATTGACCATACCTTTGCTACGCCTTAAGCCATGCCCATCAGCCAATCAGAGCAACTATATGCAAATTAACCCAACCAAGATGGCAGCTGGCAGCCACAGAGCTGGAGCAAGCAGGAGGCTTGGTTGCCCCAATGATGGAGGAAACCAAGCTTCCTGCCGGCTCTCAGCTCCACTCAAAGCAACAAAGTTTCAATTATAGAAGGTAAATAAACCCCAGATACCTGCTTTCAACCGGCCGGGGCCACGGAGCTGGAGCAAGCAGGAGGCTTGCATTGCACCTGGCGAAGGAGGAAGCCAAGCTTCCCTCCCTCCCGCCCTGGCTGGCTCTGAACTCCTCTCAAGGCTACAAAGTTTCAATTATAGAAGGTAAATAAATCCCAGAATAAAAAAGAAAAAGAAAAAAAGGAGAGGCTGGGAGCTTCGGTCGCCGGGGGGCTTGGCCAGCATGAAAACGACCCTCAGCCCCTCACCCAGACTGGCCAGGCATGCCAGTGGGGACCCCCCACCCTAAAGGGGGTGTGGCCAGCCTGCAAACAGCCATCAGCTCCTCACCCAGGCTGGCCAGGCACCCCAGTGGGACCCCTACCCGGATCCGGGACACCCTTCAGGTCAAACCACCCAGTCCCCACCCATGCACTAGGCCTGTATCCTATATAATAAAAGGGTAATAGGCAAACTGACCCTAACAGCAGAACAACTGGGAATGACTGGTCACTATGACACACACTGACCACCAGGGGGCAGACGCTCAATGCAGGAGCTGCCCCCTGGTGGTCAGTGCGCTCCCACAGGGGGAGCTCTGCTCAGCCACAAGCCAGGCTGATGGCTGCCAGCACAGCAGTGGTGGCGGGAGCCTCTCTCACCTCCTCAGCAGCACTAAGGATGTCCGACTGCAGCTTAGGGTTGCCGGGCTGCCAGAGGGATGTCTGACTGCCAGCTTGGGCCCTATCTCCCAGGGAGTGGGCCTAAGCCAGCAGGTGGACATCCTCTGAGGGGTCCCAGACTGCGAGAGGGCACAGGCCGGGCTGAGGGACCCCCCCCCCCCCCGCCAGTATTTAATAAAATCTATTACTTATAATTAAATTTAGGAAACAATTAGGTTTCAATATACATTAAGACTTGCAGTTTGTTAGAAACCTCATATAAAAATGAGTGACTAAGATGTAGTTTTGTGTTTGATAAGCTTAAGGTATGTTCTTTTCTGAAACTAAGCATTGCTTGGCTGGTTTGGCTCAGTGGTTGAGTGTTGACCTATGAACCAGGGGGGGCACAATTCGATTTCCAGTCAGGGCACATGCCAAGTTGCAGGCTTGATTCCTGATAGAGAGCATGTAGGAGGCAGCCAATCAGTGATTCTCTCTTATTATTATTGGTGTTTCTGTCTCTCTCTCCCTCTACCTTTCTCTCTGAAATCAGTCAAAATTTTTTTTAAAAAAATTGTTAGAACTAAGCTCAAAACTGATGATGACGATGATCATGTAAGAGAAACTAGTCTCTGCCCTAACCGGTTTGGCTCAGTGGATAGAGCCTCGGCCTGTGGACTGAAGGGTCCCAGGTTCGATTCCGGTCAAGGGCATGTACTTTGGTTGCGGGCACATCCCCAGTAGGGGGTGTGCAAGAGGCAGCTGATCAATGTTTCTCTCTCATCGATGTTTCTAACTCTCTATCCCCCTCCCTTCCTCTCTGTAAAAAATCAATAAAATACATTTAAAAAAAAAAAATAGAGAAACTAGTCTCCTCATGATCATGATCATCCCTAAGAGAAACTAGTCTCTCAGCTTTCTTGTTTTGGCTCATCTGCATTTTCCATAAAATAGTCAGAAAAATCCTCATTATTCTCTTACCATAAGACTTAAAATTTCTGGTCCATATGTCATATGTGAAAACCAATACCCTGTTAATTTTGAAATGCTTTTAACCAAGATTTGCGTACATTTAAATTACCAGGTTATTTTTTTTGTTATGAATTCAGTGTTATTTTTAACCAATTTTAGTGAATAAGCCATATGTTGGAAAAAACACTAGTAATTTCACTGACATAAATAAATATTACATAGCTACAGCTATATAGTCTACATATTTAAACTTAAGGGTGTTCAGGCAACGATCAGCATGTGATCACACTGCATCACACAAGGTAATTGGTTCTATTGTCTCATGGCATGACTTTCCGCAGTTTTTTAAACTATGTTGAGAGAGAGAGAAAGAGGAGAGAAACATCAATGAGAGAGAATGCTCCTTGCATGCCCCCTGCTGGGGATCGAGTCTGCAATCCATGCATGTGCCCTGAGGAACTTGAACCAGTGACCTCTTGGTTCATGGATAAAAGCTCAACCCCTGAGCCACACTGGCTGGGCTCTGCAACACTTTAATGCTTGCTGGCCAATGTCCTCAGATGTGCAGTAAGCCACGCCCCAGCAATGTGTTTTTGTTTAGTCACAGTGACTGGTGAATGCATGCATTACTAGAACTATTCAGTATAAATTCAAAATCACAGTAATACATATAAAAACTTTTCTGTGAAATCAAAGTTTTATAAAAACTTTAAATACACAAATTTGTCTGCATAAGTAACAACAGGTAAACTAACTCATTTGTCAACTTTTTAACATACACATTTAGAAAATCTTTTTTTAAAAAATATATTTGATTAATTTTTTAAAATATATTTTATTGTTTTTTTACAGAAAGGAAGGGAGAGGGATAGAGAGTTAGAAACATCGATCAGCTGCCTCCTGCACATCTCCTACTGGGGATGTGCCCGCAACCAAGGTACATGCCCTTGACCAGAATCGAACCTGGGACCTTTCAGTCCGCAGGCCGACACTCTATCCACTTAGCCAAACCGCTTAGGGCTGGAAAATCCACTTTATTATATAATGAACTTTTGGCTTTAATGAACACCCACTTGCCCTCATTAGTCTGTTTTATTGAGGTTTTACCATATTCATTCAACCAGTATTTATTGAATGCCTACTGCATGTGCTTGTGTTATTTCAGATATTGAAAATATATCACTGGGTAAAATGGAAACCTCTCTGCCTTTTATGGAGTTTATATTCTAGTAGAGTGGTGGTCCTAAAGTGACATACCTGGTATATCTATCAAAATCTGTTTCCAAAGTTTGAGCTCTTAACTACCAATGCTGTACTCCTTTCCTTAAACTCCATGGTACCATTTAATTGCTTCATCAAAGGCATTGTTGCCATTGGTAGATCTCCCAGTGTCCCTTTTTATGTAAAGGATAAAAATATTACACTTAAGATATACCATGTTTGTACAGTGAATGTGTTTTATGTTGTGATTGTGGGCTGACTGTTGTCAGTGACTTAACATTCTTTATCAAAGCTTTATTGAATTATTTTTTAAAGATCGTTTAAAAAATATTTTTATTGATTTCAGAGGGGAAGGAAGGGAGAGAGAGAGAGAGAGAGAGAGAAACATCAATAATGAGAATCATTGATCAGCTGCCTCCTGCACGCCTCCTACTGGGGATCAAGCCCTCAATCCAGGCATATGGCTTTGACCAGAATCAACCTGGGACCCTTCAGTCCACAGGCCAATGTTCTAGCCCAGTGGTTCTCAACCTTCCTAATGCCTGACCCTTTAATACAGTTCCTCATGTTGTGGTGACCCCCAATTTCATTGTTACAAATTGAACATAATTAAAACATAGTGATTAATCACAAAAACAATATGTAATTATATATGTGTTTTCGGATGGTCTTAGGTGACCCCTGTGAAAGGGTCGTTTGACCCCCAAAGGGGTCGCGACCCACAGGTTGAGGACCGCTGCTCTAGCCTCTGAGCCAAATAGCTAGGGCTAAAGATCATTTTTTTTAAAAGTATAATCAAGAAGTAAATTAAAGTAGTTGGATATGATAAAAAGTATTTCCACCAGTAATTTTTCATGATCTGTTTTCTGAGTTTTATAATTGTGTTGCTAAGCTGCAATATATTAATACCATGTATCATGAGAAAATATTCTTAAAACAAAATTTGCCATGGAAGCATTTTATGAAATATTTATTATAGAAGGAAGAGATAGTCTAACTTTGTTTCATCCACTAATATTCTTACTGTAACTGTGGTATTTTCTTAATCTGATAAAATGCTACTTTAGGCAAATATTTCTGACTTGTGTACAAGTGAAAGTATGATTTATATAATTTTCCCTCATAATATGTTACCAATAATTAATGAATTAATGAGTGTTTTTCTTGAGATGTCTGCAAGATGAGGTAGTTAGTGAAAATTGTAGAAAGGTTTATTATTTTAAGCTTTTGAAAATTGTTTATTGATAGGAAAAAAGTTTTAAATGCCACATTACAGTATTAAATTAGGTCCAAGGTGACTTCTTACATGTATTTAATAATACCGTATGCTTAGTTTTTTTGTGACAACTTTAATATAGAGAATTCAATATGCATGTTTGAACTTACACTGGAATCACATATGATGATATACATTTTCAGTAAGTATATTTGATTTAGGTGGTCTCCAAATTACTTACATATGTGACTAGATTCAGCTACCACCAGGTGGGGGTAATGCTGTGCTCAAATCTAAATGTTCCTGTTAATGGGCTTATGCTTAGCTGTGGGTTTGCCTGTTGTAAAGATAAACAAATTAAAGTTACACACACACACGAAAGCCTTTTTCTTTTAACTAATTGAATTTAATGTTACTAAAATTTATATTAAACAGGTGATATCCACACACCATTTATGATACTATTTTATTGGTTTTATCTTTAATCACACAGTGTCAAGAAACAAAACCAGGATAACATCCACACAGAAACAAAAACAGCTTGCTTTTTGGAAACTTTAGTATTTTCTTTTTCATACATTTCGAAATTTTGGTAGTATTTCTAGGTATATGTGTTATTACATATGGTGATTTAATGCTTATGGAAGCTGTTTATGTTACCTTACTGGAACATTTATTAGCGTTCTCAAACACTGATAAGATTCTGTAAATTAGTAATGAAAATGAAAATTTTCATTTCTTGGTTCTAAAGGGTTTTCTTTTCTAGTTGGATGCTTAAGTCTGTAGTTCTCAACCTCTTTTCTATTCTAATATAAATATGTTCAGTTGTAAAAATGAAAATGTATCTTAAATTAACATAAGTAGTACCTTTGAAATACTAGGCTTATTATTATATTTACTGTTCCTTTTTGTTGATTATTTTATTGACTGTTTTTTTACTATTGGTATCAGCCTACTTCTTAGTGAATTGAAGCTTTGGGTCTCCAAGTCTAATATTATATAGGAAGATTAGGTGGGCCATTCTACATTTCATCGTTATACTTGATTGCTTTATGTAAAAAAAAGCCTAGAACTATTAAAAGCAGTTTTTATCAATCATTGGTTTGGTAAATTGAAATTAGCTATAGTCTAAGTTAAAAGGATTCAATGCAAATATATGATTATGATTATAAGTATACATATAGAATTTTAATACCATGTAAACAACAGGCATGGTCTTCTGAGAGAGGTGTTTATTAGTAAAATAGGATACAGTTATATTTTAATTTCTATTCATTTATTTCACTTCAGTGAATCAGAAATGTTTTCCTACCACATACAAATGGAAGACAATGCTGATAATATAATTTTATCACACTAGGAATATATTCATTGGTTAGTGTTGATGATCTATATTATTTACATATTAATTTTATTAAAACTAAAATAATTTCACTTTTATCATTGACTATGATATTAGCTGTGTGTTTTTTAGGTATGGTCTTTATTATTCTGAGGAAGTTCACTTCTATTTCTAATTTATTGTTTTTATCATGAAGGAGTGTTGAGTTTTGTCAAGTGGTTTTTCATCAGTTGAGACGATCTTGTGTCCCCCCAACCCCTCTTCATTCTGTTAATGTGGTATATAGTATTGGTTGATTTCTGTGCGTTGAATCATCCTTGCATTCTGGGATAAATCCCCCTTAGTCCTAGTGCTTAATGCGCTGCTGGATTCAGTTTGCTAGTATATTGCTGAAGATTTTTGCATCTATAGTTATAATGGACATTGGCCTGTTGTTTCCTTTTCCTGTGGTGTTTTTTTGTTTGGCTTTGGTATCAGGGTGATGTTGACCTAATAGAATGAGTTAGGAAGTGTTGTTCTTTTTCATTTTTTTGGAAGTGTAAGTAATTTTGATATTAATTCTTTAAATGTTTGGTAGAAAAAATTCACCAGTGAAGCTATCTGGTTTTGGGCTTTTCTTAGTTGGAATTTTGTACTTTCTTTTGTGTTAATCAAATACTTTTGTATATTTCATTTTGTTTTGTCTATTTGTGCTTGCATTGCATTTTAGTCATTTTAGATTCTGTTATGTTCTACTAGAGCAGTGGTTCTCAACCTTCTGGCCCTTTAAATATAGTTCCTCATGTTGTGACCCAACCATAAAATTATTTTCGTTGCTACTTCTTAACTGTAATGTTGCTACTGTTATGAATCATAATATAAATATCTGATATGCAGGATGGTCTTAGGTGACCCCTGTGAAAGGGTCGTTCGACCGCCAAAGGGATTGTGACCCACAGGTTGAGAACCGCTGTACTAGAGGCTTGGTGCACCAGTGGGGTCCCTAGGCCTGGCCTGTGGGATTGGGCCAAAACTGGTTCTCTGACATCCCCCAACAGGTCCTGGATTGCAAGAGGGCACAGGCCAGGCCAAGGGACCCCACCAGTGCACGATCCAGGCCGGGGAGGATGCGCCCCCTGTCACACTCAAGGCAGGGTCGATGGGGAGTTTGCGGCGCCACCCCCTGTCATACACAGAGCAGGGCCCATCAGGGGGGTTGGGGCTCCGTACCCTGTCACGCACAGAGCAGGGTCAATCAGGGGGTTGGGGAGCTCCCCCCTGTCACTCACAGAGTAGGGCCGATAGGGGAGTTGGGGCACCGCCCCCGTCACACTCAGGGTAGGGCGGATCAGGGGGTTGGGGTGCCGCCCTCTATCACCCACAGAGCAGGGCCAATCAGGGGGTTGGGGCACTGCCACTGTCACACTCAGGGCAGGGCCGATGGGGAGGTTATGTGATTATGGTAATGAAACTTGAGATGCCGAGATTTTCTCCATTATCTGGGTAGATTATTCTAAATACATGAGTTCTTCAAAATGGAAACGGAGGCATGGGGAGATAAACAGCCTTATGACTATGGGGGGTGGGTATGCATGAAAGACAGTGAAAGGACTAGCCAAAGAACACATATGCGTAACCCATAGACACAGACAACAGTGTGGTGATGGCCAGAGCGAAAGGGGGATGGGAGATGGGTGGAGGTGGGCAAAGGGGGGTAGGTCATCTGTAATAGTGTCAACAATAAAAATAAAAAAAAAAACTGCAAAAAACGTGAGTCATTAAAAGAGGAAGAGGAAGGCAGAGGAGTGGGTCAGAGAGATGCAATGATAGAAGAGGCAGAAAAGATTTGAAATATGAAGTACTTAACTTGCCATTGATTGATGGCTTTGAAGATGAAAGAAAGGGACAGCGAGCCAAGACATTCAGATGTCCTAGAAGCTGGGAACTGTCCTCAACTGACTGCCAACAAGGAAATGGGGACCTCAGTCTTACAACCACAAAGACAATTCTGCCAGCACCTTGAATGAGTTAGAAACAGATTCTCTCCTAGGACCTCAATTAGGAAACAGATTGTCCCCTAGACCCTCCAGAAAGGAATCCAGCCATGCCATCACCTTGATTTTTAGCCCTTTGGGACCCATTTTGGACTTCTAACCTCCAGAATTGTAAGATAATGAATTTGTAGTTTTCAAGTCTTTAAGTTTGTGGTAATTTCTTATGGCAGCAAATAAGAAACTGCTAATACATATGGCGTTGTCTTTACCATATCAGCTATCTGAAAGGAGGATTATTTGTTTAGGAAGGAAGAAAATGACTAATTTTTTAAAGGTTTGCCCTAGGAAGACATTAGAGTCAAAACAAAACAACACACACACACACACACACACACACACACACACACACACAAGTGCGAGCGCACACACACGCACACTCCATATGTTTTAATGTCCTGCCTCTTCTCACGGGGTAAGAAAGTGCCAAAGTTAAATGAGGTTGGCAGGGAACTAGATACATTTTTTATACACAGATACAAAATGTTAACTGATGGTTTCAAAGTAAAAGTAAACAGTTATAATGAAATACTGCTTATAAAACATCCTGATATTACTGCTTTTCTGTTGCTTTCAAGAAATAAATAATGACCTTAAGTCACATTAATAGCACTTACAGGTAAATAATTTGGGAGTTAAAAAAAAGTGCCTTTTATTCTGACCTGATTTACATACTCTCTGTGCTTTAGGGAGAGATAGAAACATCAATAATGAGAGAGAAACATTGATCAGTTGCCTCCTGCACACCCCCTCGTGGGGATTGAGCCCCAACCTGGGCATATGTTCTGACCCGGAATCAAACCATGACCTCTTGGTTCATAAGTTGACACTCAGCCACTGAGCCACACCAGCTGGGCTGAAACGTGTATAATTTGGTTAACCAGTGTTACACCAATAAATTCAATATAAAGGAAGAAAAACAAACAAAAACCACAAAGTAAATTAATAAGTTTTTTAAAAAAAGTGTTTTAGTGCTGTGTGATAACCTAGATCCTCCAGTTTGGTCCAGTTACTCTTCCGGAATGGAAGACTACCCAAGATGATGATCTCTTCTTAGGAACATACAGGAGAGAAGTAATCTCTGCTTGGTTTTCTCCATAAATATTGAGTTGTGTTAGTTGCATGATAGAGGGTGGAGGAAAGAGAGAAGGTAGTTTATTTTTTATAAGGTGTGGGGATACTTAATAGCCACCTAAAAGAGACTTTCCACCTAAAACTGAGTAATAATATTGATATTTTATATATATTTTTGATTTCAGAGAGGAAGGAAGAGGAAGAGAGAGAAACATCAGTGATGAGAGAGAATCATTGATCGGCTGCCTCCTGCATGCCCCCTACTGGGGATCGAGCCCACGACCCGCATGTACCCTAGACCGGAATCGAACCCGGGACCCTTCAGTCTGCAGGCCAATGCTCTAGCCTCTGAGCCAAACCAGCTAGAGCTACAATTGACATTTTAGAGTGAGTTAAACTATGGCAATGAAAATAAAAACTGAAAAAAGAAGTAGTTGGAAAAACTTATATGAAGCGTAGATGACTTATGAATAAATCTTGTTGAATGGGCACAGGTAGGCTAGTTATTTTAATGTAACAACCAGAACAACACAGCTTTCATAAACGTCTCTCATCAAAGTAATGCTCACTTTACTAACACTTTAGAGACTGTAAAACATCATAAGATTATAATATAAAATATCATAAATGTTTCTTCTGCTTTGTGCTTTGTAATTAAGAGAAAGGAGAGCATAGGCATTGAAACTATCTAGACCAGGGTGGGCAAACTTTTTGACTCAAGGGCCACAATGGGTTCTTAAACTGGACCGGAGGGCCGGAACAAAAGCATGAATGGAGTGTTTGTGTGAACTAATATAAATTCAAAGTAAACATCGTTACATAAAAGGGTAGGGTCTTTTTTTTTTTTTTTAGTTTTATTCATTTCAAATGGGTCAGATCCCGGCCGGCAGGCCGTAGTTTGCCCACGGCTGATCTAGACCCTGATTTTAACACATTTTAATTATTCCATTATTTCACAGTACATTACTTTATTTGCTTGATTTTTGTAATGGGTTTTCTATTATATCTCAGTTGACTATTCTTATTTTCCTTTTTAAAACTTGAAGTTACATTTTTGTTGTTGTTGTTGCATTTAATTATTTTTTACTTACTATTTACTGGTAGATTTTTCCTGCATTTCCTTTCTTACAGTTTTTTAAAAAAATATTTTTATTGATTTCAGAGAAGAAAGGCGAGGGGGAGAGAGAGATAAAAACATCAATGATGAGAATCACTGGCTGTGTCCTGCATGCCTCCTACTGGAGATCTAGCCTGAAACCTGGGCATGTGCCCTTGACCAGAATCGAACCCGGGACCCCTCAGTCCACAGGCCGATGCTCTATCCACTGAGCCAAACTGGCTAGGGCCCCTTTCTTATAGTTTTTAATAGGAAAATAGATTTAGACATTTTTTTTTTTTTACTGACATTTTTTCAAGGCTGTGTCTTTGTGTAACTTTTGGGTTATCTAATTCTACATTTGGAAAACATAGAGATGTTACTACTACTAATATCGGGATTTTAATTTCTAATAAATATTATGTTGTATTTTAAGTCTTGATGAAAAGTATCTGATGGGACATTGCTGTGATCAGGAGATGAAAATGAGCAGAACTGTACCTTAGAGGTGGAAAATGGAGATTGAGAGGTTGAGATGGAGAGACCAGATCAGAGGCTAATATAGTGGTCGAGGTATTGGGGGTGTAAACTACGATGATAGAAATAAAGCGTAAGTATATATATTTTAGATGCCCTCAAATCTAGGAAGACTTTCACTGGGCTTGGGTTTAAATTAAAATTTTTTTAGCCTTGCAGGATTATAACCTATTTTCCAGCATGATGTCTCCCTGCTTCCATATTCATAGTCTGTGCACCAGCCAAATTGAATTGTTCCCTGATCTGGAGACTTTGTTTTCTTGCTTCTGTGTAATTGCTCTGCTTGTGTCTGCCTGATATGCTGTTGTTGCCTAGGTGGCATCAGCCATCTCATCCCTCAGTTAAAGTTCATTTCAGTTGCCGTTTCCTTTCTGCAGCTTTTCCAGGTACATGTGATCCTTTTCCTTTGAGCCTGTTGCTCTTCATTTGTACTCTTAATGGTAGTTATACTTGCCTTGTGGTATCGATGTTGACATATTTGTCTTATTGCCACCGCTTCTGTAAGTGCATGCAACCCTACCCTTTTATGTAAAGTTCAAATTTGGGCAAGTAAGGGCTAAGTGCTATTATAAGGGGCCATTTAAAAGTGCTTTTATGATTTTTTTTTAAGTGCTCACAAGATAACAGACTTGTTTATGATAGTAACTAGGATTTTATGGTTATTGCTCCTTGACAATTTTGTCTGGATGTTTTTTGTATCTGCCTACTATATCCTGTGACATATGTTATTCATTAAGTTTTTAGAAACATTTATGTGTTATAGAACTAGTAGGCATATTTGTTAATATAAATGGTATGATAGAGTACTATATTTAAAAGTAAAAGCTTCTTGTATCTTATTTTTGGTATTTACAACAGTGATAAAATATTTATATGGTGTCTTTTACCATGTAGTTGAAAGCACAGTTCTTTTAGCTCTTATTGTATCTATTCTAACTATATCTTTGAATCATCAGTAGGAAGATGTTTTAATGAGGATCAGATATATCAAGCAAAGTAGATTATTGAAAATTGGTTGATGGAAATTCAGGCTTTTAACTTGTCATTTTAGCACTTACAGCTACCTTTGTATAAGAGTGGAGTGTCAATCTGCAAATGTTAGTCTTTCCCTCAGTTCAGGTGGCTATTCAAGTTTATGGTTTGCACTTAACCATTTCCCTGGCAATTATTGTTTTCCAGAATTTTACTGAAAGAGAATATTTATGGAAGATATTTTTGAAGGCTAATTAGCCATCCAGTTTTCTTGACTAGTGCATCTCTGCAGGTTGGGAAGTTGGGGGGGAAGGTGAATTAGTGCATCAGAATTACCAGGGGGCCTTGTTTGTTTGATTTTTAAGAACACTTGTCTTCAGTTGGAAGTGCCACATCTCTCTTCCAAGGAGTCTGATCAACCCCTTAGATGTGTACAAACTGATTGAGATCTGCTGTTCTAGAATTCTAGAATCTGTCCTTGGAGTAAATCAGAATAGGGTTTTGTACCTGGACATTATGTTATTCATTTCCATATAATTATTTTTATTAAATTTCCCTTCAATTTACCATAATTATACAGTGAGGAAAATTATAATCATATGAAGATTTCTTGTTGCCTTTTCTTTAAAGTTGTTGTGGCCATTTTTATATGTTGAAGGACATAAGAAACAAGTTGTAGGAACATTGTTTACACATTATATACTTTTTGAGAAGATCCATGAAAGACAATGGTCTCTGGTTTCAGTATTAAGAGTAGTTTTTACTTCCACCTAACAGCTAGAGAATTTTTATTTTATTGATGCTAGGAGTCCTGGAATCAACCCCTTTTCTTTTCTTATATTACCTAATAGAAAACCATAGGTACAGTTTTGACTTACTTCTTACAAGAATGTAGGACTTAATGATAAGTAAGCATTTTGCATTTTCATTTCATACCAGAGTTAATTAATTTTTTTAATTTTTTTCAGCTGTCTTGTTTTAACTTTATTACTTATTTTCTCATTTAATTGTATCTAAAATTATGGGCATTTAAAAGTTGTCTTATCTTTTGAATAAGGCATAATATGAGTAAATGAAGTTATAAGTAACATTTACCAATTTTACTTTAAGACTAAGAATAGTTTTAATTTTAGTTTGGGTTACACACTCTTTTGAGGATCTTATTGATCTGTAGATGTTTGCTCCTGAGGAAAAAAACAGATACCCATGAAATTTTGCACACAATTTCAGGGGACTTATGAGACTCCAAGAAATCCAATGCCAAAGTCATTGGAATATATTATTTGGTAAATGTTTTTCTGTAAGGTGGCTGTAGCCAATTACCTGAACTGTTTTCTTTATATGTTTAAATTGTATTCCCTAGAAGCCCATTTTCAATAATACTAGCTTGTTATAATTTGGTTCTATTACTCAGTGAATGAAAATGCTAAAAGCAAGAGTAACAGCCAAAGATGATAATATCAGTATTGTTGGAAAAATTTTTTAGTGAAAGGGTTAATAAGAAATGTTCCCAGGGTAGGTATTGTTTACTCAGCACATTTGAATTATTTATTGAATATTAGTGTTACTTAAATGGTTATACAACCGAATAGGAAATTAAAGTTGTCATAAATTATATAGAGTAGCTGAATATTCACTAAATTATGATGATGTACAAAGGAAATTAAAATAACAAAGGGAAAATGTTTGACTCATACCATCTACCTAACTTTAGTGACATCTATTCAAAACATATGCAAAATATAGGCTAGTGTTTTCACTGAAAATTTATTTTAGAAGTATTCCTATCTCTATGTATAGCATTATGCTTTAATAAAAGTTTTATATTGAAATGAGCAAAATGTGCCAGTATGCACTTACCTTTTGATCAGAGTAAGTTATGAAATTTTATAATTAACTGAGTTACTTGGCTGAATGAAGTAAAAGTAAATAATACCTTCTGGTGTCATGTGTCATGCTCAGTAGCTTTTTGCCTTCTGAGTGTATGATTTTTAAAGGAACCTTTTAAGCTAGATAACCTCTTTTAAAAAACTAAACTTTTAGTCCTTAGCAAGCCAGTGTCCTGCTGGATTATATAGATAATCCAAATAAGATTTTATTAGTTAAAATGAAATAAGCTTAAAAATTTTGTATTCGAGAAGGCACTTTGGCCTGAATTGAACTCAGAGCTGTATACCTTTTCATTTATTAGTTACTTGAATATCTGTCACTATGGTACATAGTCTATCTTCTAGTATATAAAGAGTGATTCTTAAGCTTTGCACTCAAATTACCTGAGAGTACTTATTAAAACTAGTATTCCGGGCTGCAACTACAAAGATTCTGATTCATTAAGTCTAAGGTAGGGTCCAGAAATTGGAATTTCAAACAAGCACCATAGAGGGTTCTAATATAGGTGGGGTACATTTTGAGAAACATTCCCCTAAACAAGATACAGTAGGGTCAGAAGTTTAACAATTGTTCATTTCAATTTCACTAATTACTGATTGTTAGTATATATCAGACACTTTTGAGGAAGCATTATTAAAGCTTATATTAGTATTACAGACTATTATTGTGTGGGTTAAAGATGGTTTTATAAAATTAGATAGCTGCCCGGCCGGCGTGGCTCAGTGGTTGAATGTCAATCTATGAACTAGTAGGTCACGGTATGATTCCATTCTCAGTCAGGGCATATGCCCGGGTTGCAGGCTTGATCCCTGGTGTGGGGAGTGCAGGAGGCAGCCAATCAGTGATTCTCTCTCATCATGGATGTTTCTATCTCTCCCTCTCCCTTCCTCTCTGAAGTCAATAAAAATATATTTAAAAAATAAAATAAAATTAGGTAGCTAATTTTTTTTGCTTTTAAGAAGCAGTAGTTGGAAAAAAATTCAACATTAAAAGAAAGACTACAGTTTTTTAGAATTGGAGGAAAATAAAGTGTAGACTCTAGATTTGAATAGGTTTGAATTTTTCATTTCAAGCTGTCCTAAGGCATTAACAATATTAGAGTGAAATGTATATCTTTGGTTCTTTTCTACTCAATCAATATAAAACATAACACCCAATATTGAGTATATGACATATGGAATAGTGTATAATATTAATGACATATACATGTGTATGTGTATATATGTGTGTGTGTGTGTGCATGTATATCTAGGTATCTATCATCTATTTATCTCAATTTTTCTCTCTCTATATATATACATATATATACTAGAGGCCCCATGTATGAAATTCACGCAAGGCTAGGCCTTCCTTCCCCAGGCTGCCGGCACTCTCTGGCCGCCAGCAGGCACCCGGGAACCATGCTTCCTTTCGGCTACCGTTAGGCACCTGAGATCTGTGCTTCCCTCCGGCTGCTGGCAGGCACCTGGGACTCGGGCTTCCCTCACAGCCCCTGCTTCATCAGGAAGGATGTCCAGTCTAATTAGCATATTATGCTTTTATTATTATAGATATTAATAAAACCATACAGGTTTCAAGTATATAACTCATTTGTTAACATTTAAAGAATTTTATATTGAATTAAAAATTTTTTTTAAAATATATTTTATTGATTTTCCACAGAGAGGAAGGGAGAGAGATAGAGAGTCAGAAACATCGATGAGAGAGAAACATCGATCAGCTGCCTCCTGCACATCTCCTACTGGGGATATGCCCGCAACCCAGGTACATGCCCTTGACTGGAATCGAACCTGGGACCCTTCAGTCCACAGGCCGATGCTCTATCCACTGAGCCAAACCGGTTTCGGCATGAATTAAAATTTTTTTATTTGGCATCTGTACTACCAGTATACTAATAGTATTGTATGTCTATAACTGTCTGAATAGAAAGCATTTCCCCATAACCTTATTATATTCTCTTGCTCCTTTTTGTTTTCATCCTAAAAAATTGGTGATGTGTTTTGGTAGTCTGCCTTACTTAATGCTTCTCAGAAATATGTGTCTCTTTCATGGAAGCAGGATGAGGAAAATGACTTCAATGCCAGACAGCCTAAGCTCTTTTCCTTTATCTTACTTGATGCTTCAGGATTTGGTAGTGGTATGCAGCTAATATTGATGGCAGTGACAGGAATGACAGCACTTTTTACCACTTGTTGATGGAAGTACAAAGCTGTCATGCTTGGAAGCCATGGATACATCTTCTAGAGGTCTGTAAAAACAATTGTGTGAAAAGAAGGGTAGATACATAGGATTATTTTACATTTTATTTTGTCGTGAGGAGAAATATTATCAAGGGGGGATATATTATCATAGTTTGTATAGCTCTTTTTCTCCTGCAAATACGGATATTCTTTCAAAGGTGATAGTTTTCATAGTAGTGATGAGCCTAGTTTTCCATTTGTTTTTACACCTCAGTGCCACTGTCTTCCAAATGTTTATGAGTTGTAATATTCTAATAGTCTACTTCTTATAGTACAATAGATGTTATTATATGTAGGGTGTCCCAAAACTGTATACATACACTTTGAATAATTATAAAGGCAATGCTTATTAAAATACATTTCATTTTCAAAATTAAGCTATCAGCTGTTAAATTTTCCAGTCTGTCAATTGTGATTTATTTAAAAAAAAATTATTTTCATGTTTTCCCCCCATTAAAAAATATTTATTGATTTTTAATTGAATTTATTGGGGTGACATTGGTTAATAAACCATACAGGTTTTAAGTGTACAACTCTATAACACGTCATCTACTTACTGCATCATATGCTTACCACCTAAAGTCAAGTCTCTGGTCTTTGTATTTATGATTCAGCTTTTATTTTGTTTGTTAGTTTATTCATTAGATTCCACATATAAGGGAAATCATATGGTACTTGTCTTTCCCTGACTGGCTTATTTCACTTAGAAAAATATTCTTTAGGTCCTTCTATGCTGTTGGAAAAGGTAAAATTTCCTTCTTTTTTTTATACCATGTAGTGTTCCATTGTGTCAATATACCATAGTTTTTTTATCCACTCATCTGCTGATGGTCACATTGGTTGATTCCAAGTCTTGGCTATCTATATATATAAAAGCCAAGCGACCAGAACGACCGGTCGCTATGACGTGCACTGTGGTCGGCCAACTGGCCCAGTGGTGGGGGGGTGGCCAGCCAACCTCCTGCGGCCCATCCCCCCAGCCTGTCCCACCACTAATCAGCCCCCCCAATCCGACCCGGGGCAGGACCAGCCGGCCGGCCAACCTTCTGTGGCCCCTCCCTCCATGCAGCTGGCCTGGCCCTGATCAGGCCCGTTCAGGGTGGGGCCGGTGTCCAACCTCCTGTGTTCTCTGCCCCAGGCTGGCCCCCATTGGCCCCAATTGGGGCTGGCGTGCTGGACCCCATCTGTGCATGTTTTTGTGCACCAGACCTCTAGTTGTAAATAACATTGCAGTGGACATAGGGGTGTATGTATTCTTTCAAATTAGTGTTTCGGGTTTCTTTGCATATATTTCCACAAGGAGAATTGCAGGGTCATAAGGCAGTTACAGTTTTAATTTTTTGAGGAAACTCCATACTGTTTTCTATAGTGGCTGTACCAATCTGCAGTCCCACCAACAGGTTTCTTTTTCTCTATATCTTTGCCAACACTTTTTTGTTGTTGATTTATTGATGATAGCACTTTGACAGGTGTGAGGTGATAGCTCATTGTGGTTTGAATTTGCATTTCTTTGATAATTAGTGACGTTGAGCATCCTATATAATAATCCTATATAATAAAAGGATAATATGCAAATCGACTGAATGGCAGAACGACCATTTGTTATGACATGCACTGACCACCAGGGGGCAGATGCTTAATTAATGCAGGAGCTGCCCCCTGGTGGTCAGTGTGAGCCCACAGGGGGAGTGCCGCTCAGCCACAAGCCAGGCTGACAGCTGGCAAGCACAGCGGCGGTGGCAGTACTAAGGATGTCCGATTGCTGGCTTAGGCCCACTCCCCACAAGGGCTCCCAGACTGCTAAAGGGCACATGCCAGGCTAAGGGCCTTCCCCCCTTGAGTGCATGAATGTTGTGCACCAGGCTTCTAGTTTTTTCATAAAAAGTCAGTCTTCAAATTAGTTTTCTTCTGTAAACTCCAACCTACAATTTTGTGTTCTCTTTGCATTTCTCTAAGAGCTGATCATCTCTGAGTATTTTAGATCTTTTTTCCTGCCTTATCTAGGTTTAGTTTTCTCTTTTATAATAGTATCTGAGCTCCTTTTCCCCCTAACATTTATTATTAATTTATTATTATCTCATGGATAGCTTTCTCTGAGTTTCCTGCAGTTCCATAGGGGGCTTAGATTCAGAAGGAGTGCTATAAGTGGCTATCTCTGAGATGTAAAGAAAATAGGCTCTAAAAATTTCCTTTAGTTTTTTATTTCTCATCTTATTTAGTGGAAAGGGAGAAAATAAATAGATTATTTTACAGTTTTCCCTTTGCTTCTTCCCACTATTTAGAAAAGTAATGTGCTTCACAGTTTGTCAGGTTACCTTTCTTACCTTTAATAAGATGATCTGGACTGTAGCTTTAAGCTATTTATTTTAACAGAAAAAGGTTTAAGTATTTGATATCAATATTATTTTTTAGAACTATTGCTGTATGTTTTTTAATATTCTAAAATTATTTTTATAAAGCTATTAAGGAATGAAGGGGATAGGTGTATGAGTTAGATGAATATAATAAACTTGGGGCCCAGTGCATAAAAATTTGTGCACCCAGGGGGGTCCCTCATCCCGGCCTATGCCCTCTTGCAGTCTGGGACCCCTCGGAGGATGTCCACCTGCTGGCTTAGGCCCGCTCCCTGGGGGATCAGGCCCAAGCTGGCAGTCAGACATCCCTCTGGCAGCCCGGCAGCCCTCAGAGGATGTCCACTTACCAGCAGGGAGCAGACCGAAGCTGGAGTTGGACATCCTTAGCACTGCTGAGGAGGCAGGAGAGGCTCCCGCCACCACTGTTGTGCTGGCAGCCATCAGCCTGGCTTGTGGCTGAGCAGAGCTCCCCCTGTGGGAGCGCACTGACCACCAGGGGACAGCTCCTGCATTGAGCGTCTGCCCCCTGGTGGTCAGTGTGTGTCATAGTGACCAGTCATTCCCAGTTGTTTTGCTGTTAGGGTCAATTTGCATATTGCCCTTTTATTATATAGGATAGAGGCCTGGTGTACGGGTGGGGCCGGCTGGTTTGCCCTGAAGGGTATCCCGGATCAGGGTGGGGGTCCCGCTGGGGTGCCTGGCCAGCCTGGGTGAGGGGCTGATGGGTGTTTGCAGGTTGGTCACACCCCCTTCAGGGTGGGGGTCCCCACTGGGGTGCCTGGCCAGCCTGGGTCAGGGGCTGATGGCTGCTTGCAGCTGGTCACCCCCCTTCAGGGTGGGGGTCCCCACTAGGGTGCCTGGCCAGCCTGTGAGGGGCTGATGGCTGTTTGCAGGCTGGCCACACCCCCTTTAGGGTGGGGGATCCCCACTGGGATGCCTGGCCAGTCTGGGTGAGGGGCTGAGGGCCGTTTTCAGGCTGGCCAAGCCCCTCGGCGACGGAAGCTCCCAGCCTCTCCTTTTTTTCTTTTTTATTCTGGGATTTATTTACCTTCTATAATTGAAACTTTGTGGCCTTGAGTGGAGCTCAGAGCCGGCCAGGGCAGGCAGGAAGCTTGGCTTCCTCCATCACTGGGGCAACCAAGCCTCCTGCTTGCTCCAGCTCTGTGGCTGCTGGCTGCCATCTTGGTTGGTTTAATTTGCATATAGTCGCTCTGATTGGCTGGTGGGCGTGGCTTAAGGCGTAGCTAAGGTACGGTCAATTAGCGTCTTTGTCTTTTATTAGTGTAGGTTATTAGAAAAAAGCAAAGCATATTTACATTTTTTACTTTAAATACCTGGACATTTTTTCATTATTATATTTCTAATTTTTTATAATTAAAAGATTACTGAAGATGAAAATATGTTTAATGGAAAAATGGAATAAACCAATATATAAAATTATAGTATTTTAAAACATCAATTTAAAATTTTTATTTTGAATAGTTTCTAATAACTAGAACATTCTTAAATAATATTATTGATTTTATTTTAGTTGAATTTGCTGCTTTGCCAGAAATGCATTTTTGTTTTAGCTCTTTTTATTTATGTACTTTATACAAAATATAATTTAAACTTTCTTAGTTCATTGAGGCTAATCTTGTTTCTTATGGTTCTTTTTATGGCCATCTAAAATGATTTAATCTCTTATCCCAGTTGTCTTTCTAGTCAGTAGGCATTCCCTATTGATTCTGCCTTCACATTGCCTGTCACATCTATGTGCTCCTTTGCAAAGCTACTACCAGGCCTTCATAACCTATCCAGGTGATGGCAATAGTTTCCCATCTTCTGTTGTTTTACCCAGCAACAGTTTCGTTTCTCAGCTTCCCATTACAGTTTTACCCAATAAACTTTTCTGCATATTGCTGTTTATTAGTATTATTTGTGTAGCACATTTCTCATTGTATTATTCCCCTCATCTGATTTCTCTGCTGGCATTAAAGACCTTCTGCCTTTTGCCCCAATGAAACTTACCAGCTGAACTTCTCACTACTGTATAACTTCTAAAGAAAACAATTGACCATTTCCAAAATATGTTTCGGTAGTTTCCCTCAACAGTGCTTTTGTTTATATTGTGTGTGTGTGTTTTAAATAAAAGAATAGCTTATTGCCCTAGCTGGCTTGGCTAAGTGGACAGAACGTCGGCCTGAGGACTGAAGGGTCCTGGGTTCGATTTCGGTCAAGGGCACATGCCCAGGTGTGGGCTTGATCTCCAGTAGGGGGTGTGCAGGAGGCAGCCGATCAGTGATTCTCTCTCATCAATGATGTTTCTATCTCTCTCTCCCTCTCCCTTCTCCCCCCCTCCCCAAAATCAATAAAAAATATATTTAACAAAAAAGAATAGCTTATTGATTTTTAGAGAGTGAGGAAGGGAGAGGGAGAGAAAAACATTGATATGTGTGTGACATCATTTGGCTGCTTACTGCACATCCCCCGTAAGGATTGAGCCTGAAGATAGGCATGTGCCCTGACTGGGAATCGAACCAGCAACTTTTCAGTGCACAGGATGGTGCCCAACCAACTGAGCCACACCAGCCAGGACTGTTTATATATTATTTTTAAATCAAACATAATTTCTTTTTATTACGTCTATTAACTTTATTCTTTTTGTAGCATTTATCACATTCTACCCTTTAAATAGATATTGCTATACTGTTTATTACCTTGATTCTAGACTTTAAGCTCTGAAGGTAATGACTCTATTCCATATGAATATGAGTATTTGCTGTAATGCCTTCTACATTGTAAGAATTAAAGTGTTAATTGCATTACAAAGCTTACTTAAATGTGCAGTCATAAAATGTAAGAAAACAAAAAGTTTTATTGACTTTTACAAAGTAGTCTTGAAATTACAATGCTGACTAAAGCGCTACTAACAACCTATTTTCTTTCACTTTTTAGGTTTTCACTTTTAAGTCTAATCTCAGTTAAATGTCCAAAAAACTGAGATTTTGCTGTAATTTTATTTGGGGTATTAAAAAATAGACCACATACCTAAAAATTGACTTACGATGAGTGAGAAGTACAGAACTATTATGAATGCCATTTTTTAAAAAAGCATAATTGTAAATAATTCAGTTTTCATAATAGGTTGACCATCTGTTGGGGCTAGCTGGTAGAATAATAACCTCCTTAAAGTAACAAATCAAACAAAAGAGAAAAATCACAGTTTCATATCTTGTTGAGCTCATCTTCAGTTAGTTTTTACAATAATACTTCTTATTTTTATAGTTTTGAAGAACCAAACCAGTTAACTAATAGAAATTGATAACTTTGCTTGTGGTTTGTGACATATGGATAGAAAAAACATAATTTTAAGAAGGATTCACACATTGAATTTACTGTTACTT
This sequence comes from Myotis myotis, assembly GCF_014108235.1. Classification (NCBI taxonomy): domain Eukaryota; kingdom Metazoa; phylum Chordata; class Mammalia; order Chiroptera; family Vespertilionidae; genus Myotis; species Myotis myotis. Next base: position 12,227,616 of record NW_023416315.1, read on the forward strand.
CCATTTCTTTGGCATTAAAAAATTCATTCTAACATGAAAAGTTACTATTAATGCTTTTTTTGTTAAAGTTACTTGAAATAGAAAAATTTATACATGGTGGTGAAAGTCGTCATAAGGGAAAAAAATTTTCACCTTTTCATAGAACAAACATTTAACAAAAACATTTTTCTATTTCTCCTCTCATTTAAGCTGAGGTAATTGCAAACGTGTGTCTTTTTTTTTTTTAAAGCTAAACTTATAAATATAATTTTGATTGATATATTATTTAACATTAAAAAGCTATTAGAAATTGTCTGGTATGTATGATTTTTCTTTATTGTAAGTCAGTGGGTATGCTTTTGTTTACCTGATCCTTATTGGTTGGCAAAGATGCTTGTTAATTGTCTGTTTCAATGTCAGGTGTAGAAATAATAACAGTTAGAGGGCAACATTATAATATTTGCCATTTATTTATTATTTTGATAGATTACTTATTACAGAGAACAAGAGGACTTGAAAGTAGTTTAGGCAAATATATTAGAAAAGTGTTTTTTAACTGAGTCCTTTGGCATATGTATAGACTTGAGGGTTAAAAATATTTAAAACACAAAGTGTTTTCTCTTAATATGAAAACTCTAAAAATAGTTGAATTTTTATTAAGATAATAAAACTAAATACTAAAATTTTAACTTATGCTTGGAAGTTCAACTATGAAATAAGTTTAAAAATTTTAAGTTAATATATTAGCAGATATTTTGTGCCAAATATATTTATCAAATGAAAATTTTCTTAATATCTTTGTTTATGAATTCTTAATTTGTCTTCCAGGTTTCAAGAAATAAGTCCTATGGTATATTTTGTCAAATAGCATTTCTTTAATTTTATAAAAGAGTAGAAAATAAGTAGGAAGAAAATAATTTCAGCTTTGCCAAAATTTGACATTGTTAGCATTATTATCAGAGGTAAATGAATTTGTTGTGTAACCTCAGGGAATTCAAGTTATTGCATGGTGCTCATTTCCCCAAGAATTAGGGTATTCAGTAAACTTGACTGAAATGAATTTCATTTATTTACATAAAAGTAATATATTGTTGAATTGTTTAATATAAAATTTAATTAAAAACGAGTTGCTACTTTAGTGAATATAGTGTTAAAAATAGAATAAAAATTATCTAGTTAATAAAATGATAAGGGAGCAAGTATTTGCCCACTTTAAGAAATTTATTGCTGTTTTTCTGATACAGTTATACTTAGCACTCATGAATAGATTATTAGATTATTACAGTTGAAAAATATTTGATAAGAATTCCCAAACCTGATATCTATAGTTAGGATTAGTAATTTCATAATTTTCCAACATGAGTTGAGGATTGGAGACAAAAATGCTTACATTGAATGGTGTAGAGTAAAACAAATTGACTAGGTTTATTGCCATTTTAATGATTTTCAGAGTGGAAATAGAACTACTGTATTTTGAAATATTTGGGAGTTATGGGTAGGGTAGTAAGTAACATTGTGTAAATTGTATTACTGTAAAGTTGCTGTATATGTAAAATTAAAAATAGTGGGCTTTGTTAAGCTTTTCTACAATAATATAGTCCTTTTTTTCTCCCTGGTATTCAGATTTTAATAATTAAACTTTTATTACACAAAAAGACCAACTTGAATAAAGTTATTTTAATACACCGTTTTTGCCAGCAGACTATATTAATTCCAAGCATTTGGCTTAGACTGAAGCAAAGTGAGAAAAGGAAGAATGAGGCTGGTGCTTTAGTTTTCTTCCTTCTCTTTATTATCAGTTCATTTGTATAGTATAGGCATAATGCCCTTGTTTTTAGAATGTCAAATTCTTTTCCATAATAAACTTGAATTTAAAAAGTTTCTCTATCTTGATGTGAAATATAGGTTATTTGTTTTTCTTTCTTGAATATTAAAATTCTGATAAACCTTACAATTTCTACATTTAAAAAAAGGATAAAGTTTTATACATGGTTCATTATTTTTGGTGCATCAAATATTACAGCAAGTTGACTATATCAGAAAACAATATAGTGATACAGAAAATTCTGGATTGTTTTGATTATTTGGAGCTGTAATTTTGGTTCTTATGTTAAAATGCTCTTTCAGTTGACATATAAATATATCTATAGTTTGTGGCTTAGAAACAATATACTTTACAAAAGAAAAATACAAGGATACCTGTGTCAGTTATATTTTTAAGTTATAGACTGTTTTAAGGCTATGTATTTATTATTTAGAAAATATGACTTACATGAATATCTCCTGATGGACATAATATTGACAAAATATACATATGATATTACTTTAACAAACTGCCATGCAACAAATACATTAATTTATGAAGAAATTGAATATATATGACCTAATCTAATCTTGACATTTACATTGAAAATTTACAACATAACCAATACTTAAAATGTTTTTTCTTATATTTGGCAGTAATTTTACTTTTTTACAATTTAAATTTAAAACTTCTGAATGTGGATTTGGTAAAACTTAGACTTTTCCTTAGTCGGTGACAACCTGAGGTACTAAACATTTTTCTCTTATTTCACTGTCTTCAAAGGTAATTTTGTTTCTTTTAGGATCTATCCAAGAGTTGTGAATTACAGCATTATTAGGCATGGGATCAGCTTCTACTATGGAAACAACTCGCTTTTTCATTTTACTTTTCAAGACCTTTTGAAATTTTTGTCTTGTGAATGCATATAACAGAGGGTGAAATATAGTTGTTCCATAAGCCATGACTAGAAAACACAGCCTTAATTTTACTAAAAGGTCACTTGGGCCTAAACATAAAATGGTGGTATTTAAAACAGAAATTGGTGTCCAGCAGAGAAGAAATGTAGAAATAATCAATAAAGACATTCTGAAGACTCTTTTTTGCCTTTCTCTTCGTTCACGGTGTCGTTTCACAGCTCGCCGGAGGGCAATTATTACAGAGACTGAAGTTCTTACACCAAAGACTACATTTCTCCCACCACTGCTTTGTGACATGTCTGTAGTCTCATGTTGTGTGGTTAGAGAAATAGTCTTTTTTTTTCTTGCTTTCTTCTTCTGTCCTGTTGAAAATCTGGTACCTATTCGAATATTAAGAGCCTGAAGTATTTTGGTGTATGTGATTAACATTACTATGACAGTGAAAAAGAATATTGGAATCTGTACAAGCAGGTGGTAATACATCCCCAGTTCAGTGTAGTATTCATTTGTACTGACACACAAAAGTGTCTTATTTTCCCATGTATTTCCAGTTTGAAGACTGAAAAAATTTACCTCAATAAAGGGAATCAGGAAAGAGAAAAATGAAAAAATCCAAATGGATATCATTAGCATTATCGCTCTGCCCATTGTCAGAATTCGGTTTGCAGGTTTTACAGAGATGTCATATCTGTCCAAAGTGATAGCAAAAACGTTGATCGCTGTTGAGACACTTGCAAAAGATACACAGGCTTCATGGAAACAGCAGATAAGAGCAGTGTTACTTTCCAGTGAAAGCAGAAGGATAACTATAGTTAGAGGAATACATCCCACACAAATTATTACATCAAGTACATGAAGATTCATTGTAATAATGTTACTGACAGAGTTGATTAAGTTGGATTTCATGCAGTAAAGTACCAGTACGGTAAGGTTGCTGCCAAGTCCCAACACGATTTCTAACATGAGAAATCCAGTTAGAGACGCTTGAAAGCTTAATGGGTATGATAGTGTTTGGTACATTTTGGTGTTGATGTCATCAATGTCATCTCGAACTGTAATGTTAGATTCAGACTGCATGTTGATTTCCAGAATGGGAGAAAAACACATTCTTTTGGAGCAGTTGTTTTTTTTCCCTAGAAAGTGAAATAGAAAAACTATTTGATTATTTGGCAATTTAAATGACATATAAAATATGTTCTTTGTGGGAAAAAACACACCTTTTTTATTGTGTACTTAGTTTAATTTTTAAGTTTGTAAACTATTAATGGAAAGCAGAATTAGGAAATAGCAAGGTTGCATTATTTTGACGTAAAAGGAAATTGGGTTCTCCCTTTGAAGAAATAACTATATGAGGTTTACTTTTATAGAGTTCAAAATTATTTCATACACTGAAAACATTCTACTCATGTGGGTTTTTTAAACTTATTATTTGAGGACACAGTATATTTTTTTGTATAATAAAACTACCCATTATGCAAAACTGCTTTTAGCCCAGTGTTTTAAGATTTCATTTTAAAGTGTTGTGAGAAGGTGGAAAATAAACATTGTTTTAATTTGTTCTAGTATAATTAGTGTAGGTATAATTATTCCCCTGAGATTTCAAATGAACAGGAAAAGTGTTCATTTAGATTAGAAGGTAAATGGTATAGAGTACCAGTTTGCTTTAAATTATTTTGTTCATGTTCTTAATTGTAACTCATATTCACAAGTCAACAGTGTGATTTAGGGATATTTGGAGTTTTTCACATGGAATTAGACAAAGGATAGATATTTCACATTTAATCATGAAAATGCTCACTGAACTTGATAGTGAGCAAACTTATATTACAAAAATTGGAAGAAAAGGGACATATGTTAAAGTAAAATGTCACAGAGCTTGGAACAATAATCACTCCTATGAATGATTTATTTTGTGACCACACCCTCTTGTATCTTGTGGAAGGAGAAAATTGAAATTTAATATCATATTAAGAAATAGCCATTTTTGAAGTGGTTTAAAATACTATATCAGTTGGTTTTATATAAGCAGGAATTTTAAAGTAAAAAAAAAAAATTTTTAGGGGAAAGGAGTATCTGAAGCCCATTTTCTGAGGAATCTTTTAAAGTTTCACATTCTCTCTGGAACCTTTTATATAAATCACCCTGTGTATAATTTTGAGGAAACTTAAAAAAAAAAACACCTCTTGCTAATTTATGCAAATCTATATTTTAATAAATAGAGATTTAGGGTAATTCATAAAACTAATGTCTGATTTTCTAGACAAAACTATCAGTAACCAGTAGTATATTCAGTTAAAATATAAAATCTTCCAACCAACTATATTTCACATTTTGAGTACAGAATTTTGATTGCAAAAGTCATAAGCATAAATTATAAAGGCTAGTAATTTTCAGAACTTAGGTTAACCTCTTACTTGATGTAACCTTTTATACGTTCTAGAATACAATCTTACCTATGCATATTATTTTAGGAGTAATATTTCAGAAGCACAAATAAATGATGGCATATTTCTTTTGAGCTTGGTATAAAATATTACCAGAGGCACATATTCAAGAAAGTGAAGGTCTTAGCTAACATTGAAGTCCTATAAAAATGGAAAATTTTAAGTGTGTCAAATTTTCAAATTTTCTGAATTGACAGATTAAACATCAGGTCTTTGTCACATCAGTTAGATTTATAAGTAAATACAGTAGAAATGTCAAGTTAGGTGATAATGAAGAAAAATGCATCTCCTTTAGAGCAAGATTCTTTTCTTTTGTAAATGTTAAACGGTGTGATGGGGAGCATGCATCTTCTGACCTACCTGTTTGCTGTTGCCTTATAGGCCTTTTGGTTCACTATAGCAGTTTTTCACAAATTGATGCATGATGTCATTGACAAATTTTGACATGAATTTTTACCTGACAGCAGTGAAGTAGCTGTGTTTTATTTCATGTCTTGTAGGCATTCTTTCATTTTCTCTCCAATACTTCAAATGCATGAATTGTGAGATTTAGTTGGCTGATGGATTTCTAAAGACCAGTAAACAATATTTTTGTTTGTTTTGTCTTAAAAAGTCACAGCCAAGCGAAACTTCTTCAAATGATAGGAATTATGATTCCCTTTATGGAAATATGTGATAGCGTCTCTTTATTTTCCAGAACATGTGAAAACAAAAGAGGTTTCTAGCTCCTAAAATGTATTTAGACATCCTTTTGTTACACACTGTTTCTATAGCAGTCTTAATTATTTTGAAATGATTTCTAGATCACATAAACTTGTTTTATATTATAAATCCAGTCCATGTTCTTTTGATAAAAACCATCTGCTATTTAATCTGGTTTGTTTTCATTAGAAGAGGATATATAATTGGTCATAAAACTCCAATGGAAAAATCCTTTAGTAATATCAATTAATACAAATATCTCAATATTTAGTACAGAAAATACTTGCTAAAGCTTCATTTAGCTTGCTGGTAATATTTGGCATTCTTATTTCGGTAATCCATGTTTCATTGTTTCTTTATGAATCAGTAGCTCCACAATTCTGATATATTAAAGTATAAACACCCTCTTTAAAGTGCTCACCATTTTGTCTTCAGGATTTTACACTTATATTGTTTTTCTTTTTGTGGTTATTTTATATAGCATCTTCTGTCGATGATTACTGTTGATGTGTTACATCCCAGCAGTAATGTAGACCTATTCTCTCTGGTTTTAACTCCTTAGTAACTTAAAATCATATGTTACAAGAATATTCTGCAATTTATAGTTCAGACAGCTAGGTAGATAGATGCTCGGTCAGATGCATTCTTCATATTTTCAGTTGTAAGTACTGAATTAGCTGCTGTGGGCCCTTGTGCAAAAGAAAAAAAAAAAGATTAAGAAATAGGGCTTCCTAATAATTTCTGATGAATTGGAAGTTAGTTTTGTTTATTTTAACACTATATACAGCATTTGTTATCACAGTAAGCAGACTGTATTTTTATAGCCACAGCTTATACATAAATTTAATGGTTTCTTTAATTACAATATTCTCTTTTCCTAACAAGGGTTGTAAATTATTTAATAACAGAATTAACATCACAAATATAACCATGAAAGAAAAACTGTAGTTTTTTAAAGCTGACTGATTCCTGCTCTCATTTTTTAAGCTAACCTGTATTTTCAGAGATTATGAGCAATTGGCTTATATTAAACATGCTGTCATTCCCTCATCTTTTTAATAAATTGAACAATATTTCCAGCTGTAAAATATTGTAACTTGCTACATTATTAGCACATGGCTTGAATTTAATTGATTAAAACAGATTTTATGGTAAGTTATTATAAATTTCCATTGAAGAATTATTTATGTAATTGAAATATAAAAGGTAAACTGAAAAATGTAACTGCAAATTAAATAATTTTTAATGACCATGCCCAATGATAAACTGAACCAAAAATTGAGTAATAAATAATAGCTAAGTAGTAACCCTGGTTCTTTTAAGAAAAATAAGCATTTCTTAAGGAAAACTGTGTTGATGACTTTAAGATTACTTAGTATATTTGAAGTGACTTAAAAGCTGATGTCTTCATAGTGAATTAACAATTAATATTTTTTGAATTTAACATTGCATCCTAAAATTACATATAAAATATTCATGTCTTAAATCTAAAAGATACATGTTTAACAATAAGTAAAATTAAGCAAATAAACTCTTAAAATTCAGGCTATTTTTCAAAGTAATTTTACCCACTATGCCAGTTCAAAAGCAGCTGCATACTATAATAAGGAATCTTACCTCCGCTAAAGATTTGATAAATTCCTGATGTAGTTGAAGCGTTTCCAGTTTTGATTGATTCATTTTGTTCACTTGTTAGGAGAGGACTTGGGAAGAGAGTCATAAACATCTCTTCGGAAAGACCTTAATGAAAATATTTGTCTGTACTGTGCCATTGTTTCAGCAGAACTGCTAATGTATGGAATATGTAGTGCTGCTTAGAGCTGCTGCAGTCTCTCACTCTTCCTCCTGTGGAATCAATAAGCGTCTGAAAATACATAATGAAAGTAATTTAACATGCTGAAGTCTTCCTGTCTCCAGAGACAACATTTTCTAAAAAGGAACGGCACTGCTTTTCAGAGGAAAGCCTATTCTGGGCAGCTTTTGCAGAATGACAGCCTACCTTGTCGCTGCTCTCCACTGCAGAGAGATGCAGTGCATTCACTAATTTTGATTGGTCAGTTGTATCGCGTTTGAACTGTGTTCATATGTATAGCAGGGCTTCCCCCCCACATACACACACACACTGTTTTTATATAAGGATGCTTTTTTAAAAGGCTATAAGTGGTTGTATATTGCTCTTAAATAGAACATGAGTAAGTTAGTCCTTTAAAAATATATATTCTGGTTTGTTGTTTATTTATGCCAAACATTAAAATGCAAGGGGAGGGGGGGGGGTGGTCACAAAAGAATTCAGTTTGTAAGAGTATGTATTCTTTTAAAAGCCCAGAAAATTGCACTTGAGAATATTTTAGTCATATATGTTTTTGGTTGAGATTCTTTGTTGTACAAATAGAAAGCCACTGCATCTTCACTGTGAACCACATTGAATTTCAACTAGTTTGTTTGTATTCAAGTCATCTTCTCTGTGTATTCCAAATTGTGAACATCTCAAGTTGCTAAATGTTTTTTTTAAAAGATCCATTTCTATTAGTATATTCTGTGTATAAAGATTTAATCATGTGCATTACTTTAGAGGTTACTATTCAATCTTTACCTTTACTAAATCTTTTATTTAGTAGATATATACTGATCATTCACCATAATATTTTATTTCAATTGGCTACTTCTATTTTAGTGTATAGCAGTCTCCTATTATATATAGCTATATGCTAATGTTTTTGGGTGAATATTTTGGTAAGGGAAAAAGGAAGTTACAAGTCTTCATAAATTATAAAGCTAAATTATTTTGAGATAGATATGCTATCAAAAGAACAAATGGTATAATATGTAATTAATGTAAAATATTACTTTGAAGTCAGATTTCTATTAATTTTGTTCACCTATAAATAATTTTCTGTTCTCAACATTGAAGAGTATTTTTTTAGACTTGAGCATATAAAGCAGCTGTCTTCTATCTGTTGACAAAATAGAAGACATAATGCAAATTGATTGGATTTTAGGATATTGATATCATCTGTTTCCATTATTTTAGGAATATTAGTGATCATCTTCATTTATTAAAGTGTATGCTAAATTTTAAATTTATAATTAGAATTATTTATAATTTTGAAAAGTAGTGTACATTTTTATAATTTGTTGGTAGTGTTAAAGCTATACAAGGGGTTGGCTGAGTAGTATATGAGTTTTGAATTGCATTTCAGTAGAACTTGAGAGTAATGTGGAAAATTTTGTTGTGAATTTCTAAAATTTTCTGCACAAGTTTGTGTGGCAAAACTTTGGTAATGCTAAAAATTAAAATGTGTGCCACTTTTCATGCATTTTGAAAGTTAGAGCAAAAGATCTTGTTAAGATGTTATCCATGTTGAAAGAGTGTGTGCATGTGCACAAACTTGTTATTTGAAGCTTACCAGCTGTACCGGTTAATAATGCGGATTTTGTAATCAAAGAAAACACGATAATTTCAAGAGAAACATCAAAAGTGCTTTATTCAAAGTAATGTCCATCGCTAGCTACACATTTCTCCCATCTTTCAGGTAATTTGTGGATACCTTCCCAATAGAACTTTTCTTGTTTTGAGGCAAACCATTCAGAGACCCAATTTTCCACTTCTTACTACGTTTTTAAGTGCTGCTCAGAAAGTGCATGTGCCATTGGTCGGAACAAGTGGTAATCTGAAGGAGCAAGGTCTGGTGAATACGGCGGATGGGTTAATGCTTCCCAGGCAAGATCTTTTCATGTGTCTTTAACTGGTTTTGAAGTGTGTGATGGTGCGTCATCATGAAGCAAAATTACTTTGCCATGTCTTCTGGCACATTCTGGTCGTTTTACGATCAAAGTGTGGTTCAAATTGATTATTTGTTGTCGGTAGCAATTAGTGTTAACAGTTTCACCTGGTTTTAGGCGCGCATAATACACCACACCTTCCTGATCCCACCAAGCGCAGAGCATTGTCTTCTTTCCTGAGCAGTTTGGCCTTGCAGTCGATGTTGATGGTTGACCTGGATCAATCCATGATTTTGTGAGTTTGGGATTCTCAAAATAAATCCACTTTTCATCACCAGTCACAATTCAATGCAAAAAAGACTTTCTTTCATGCTGTTAAAGCAACATTTTACTGATGACTTTTCGGTTTTCCATTTGTCTTTCCTTCAGTTCATGTGGCACCCATTTTCCTTCCTTTAAAGTCTTTTCCATTGCATGTAAACGTTCGGGAATTGTTTGCTGAGCAATGTTTAATCTTTCTGCAAGTTGTTTTTGAGTTTGACATGCATCTTCATCCAATAATGCTTTTAATTGTTGGTCTTCAAACCTTTTTTGGTTGACCTGGACATTCTTTGTCTTTTACATCGAAATCATCACTTTTAAAGCGTTTAAACCAGCGTTCACAAGTATCTTGAGATGGAGCATGTTCACCATAAGCTTCCCGAAGTATATGATAACTGCTTCCCAAAGTATATGATAACTTTCAGCAGTACTTTTCTTCAAAATAAAGTAATGAATTAAAACTTCCCACAAGTGCTTTTTTTTGGCACAAAATTCGACATTTTTAAGCATAAAAATATCTATGATGTTGACACCTTCAGCAAATTTGACATATGAAGTTTTGAAGCTTGCTGTCAATACAACAAAATAGCATACATGTCAAACTGCATATATATCAAAATATGTGTAACTCCATCTATTAAAAAAATCTGCATTATTAACCAGTACACCGGGTAAAACTAAAACCAGAGAAAAGATAATAGCATCAGTTGTCACTAGTGCTGGGGATGAGAACTTATTAGCATGTTAGGGTTCAAGTATTTGCCTGTATATTTCATTTAAATTATCCTATGAAATTGGGGCAACCAAGACATAGAGAAGTTTAATGACTTGATAGTAGCAGAACTGGTGTTAGAACTCAGCAAACTCCCCTCTACCTGTAGTTGGTCTTCTCTCTTTAGAAAATTCTGAAGGTACTTGGGACTTAGTTTTGGGTGATCTGGGTTTACACACTACTTATTAGTTAGCTTCATGATTTTTGGCAAGTTAAACATTTTCTGGGCCACAATATAACTTTGATCCTTTTTGTTGAATATATTTCTGTGCTTTAACTCTCTGTGAGGCAGTATTTCCAAGTTAAATTGAAACTATTTTGAAAAAACAATGGGATCTCTGTAAAAAGTAATGGCAGCAGAAAAGCTCAGGTCTGGACATTGTTCTATTCCCTGTGCAAGTGATATGTTGTTAAAGATACACAATATATTACAAACAACAATTTTTTATTATGTACTAGGTTTAGTATAGTTTTCTTTTTAAACACCACAAATTGGTTTTGTGATTACATGGTTTTCTGATTTCTTAGCAGGATAATCCTAACTTCCTTTGTCTTTAACAAAGATGAAAATATCTATACCTCTGTATTGAAAATCAGATGATATTATTTCATGAAAACATTAATATAAAATTACATATATCAGAATTTATAAACATTCTTATTTCCATAGTAACAAATTTCCATACTTGTGCATTTAACATATTTTTTATTCATGTAGGATACTAATTTTGCAAAATGCTACAATTGGTGATTTAAAGCCAAATTTTGTTATAAAATATCTAGAGATTATTAATTAGTTATTTTAACAACCTTGGAAAGCAATTTAACTTTTCTAATGATAACTGAACAACATATATGAACCTAACCCTAAATATCTCTATTAAAATCCCATTTCACAAGTTATGTTTATCTTTTTAGTTATAGTTTGATTGCATAGGAATTTTAATTCCTAAGCTTCCCGATATGGGAGCCTTTAAAATTTAATTTTATACGTTTTCTCCCTTAAGTTTGGATAATGGTGAGTGTGAGAGTTTATTGTTTACATTTACATTGCACTATTTATATCAGACCCCTGTAGTTCTGATGCTACATTTTTTTATGATTCAGAGTTTGTATGTAAAAAAACTCAACTTTACAAAATATTGGAATGAACCATAATTGAAAGTACTTTGAAAGTATTTACGAAGAATATATGCAAAAAGCTGTTCCTAATTGCTGAAAAGTCACTTTTTAAATTGTATTTAAGTGTATATGTTCTTCTGAATTAGTTTTTTGGGTTTCTTTGGGTAAATTTCCAGAAGTGGAATTGCTGGGTCATAAGGCAGCTCCATTTTTAATTTTTTGAGGTAACTCTATATTGCTTTCCACAGCAGCTGCACCAAACTGCATTCTCACCAAGAGTGCACAAGGGTTCCCTTTTGTCCACATCCTCACCAACACTGTTTTTGTTGATTTATTGATGAAAGCCATTCTGACAGGTGTGAGATGATATCTCATTGTAGTTTTAATTTGCATCTCTATAATGATTAGTGACATTGAGCATCTTTTCATATGTCTGTTGGCCATTTGTATGTCCTCTGTGGAGAAGTGTCTATTCAGGTTCTTTGCCCATTTTTTAATTGATTGTTTCTTTGGTGTTGAGTTTTATAAGTTCTTTATGAAGTTTGGATATTAACCCCTTACCAGATGTATCATTGGCTAATATATTCTCCCATTCAGTGGGCCGTCTTTGCATTTTGTTGATAGTTTCCTTTGTTGTGCAAAAAACTTTTTTGTTTAATGTAGTCCCATTTGTTTATTTATTTATTTTTGTTTTCTTTTTCTTGTCTAAGGAGATATATGGACAAAAATATTGCTATAAGAAATGTCTGAGATTTTACTGCCTATGTTTCCTTTAGGATTTTTACGGTTTTTGAGTCTAACATTTAAGTCTTCAGTCCATTTTGAGTTTATTCTTGTGTGCAGTGTAAGAAGGTAGTCTAGTTTCATTTTTTATGTGTATATGTCCATTTTTCTCAACACCATTTATTGAATAGACGATATCTTTACTCCATTGTATGTTCTTGCCTGCTTTGTCATATGTTAATTCATTATAAAGACATGGGTTTATTTCTGGGTTCTCTATTCTATTCCATTGATCTATGTGTCTGTTTTTATGGCAGTACCATGCTGTTTTGATAACTATGGCCTTGTAGTATAATTTGATATCAGGTAGCGTTATTTGTTCTTCTTTCTCAATATTCCTGTGGCCTTTCTGGGTAAAATTCTATACTCTTTAAAAAAAACAACACATATTTTTATTGATTTCAGAGAGGAATGGAGAGGGAGAGAGAGAGAAATATTAATGACAAAAGAGAATCATCAATTGGCTGCCTCCTGCATACCCCACACTGAGGATTGAGCCTGCAACCAGGACATGTGCCCTGACTGGGAATGGAACCATACCTCCTGGTTCATAATTTGACACTCAACCACTGAGCAATGCTGGCTGGGCAAATTCTATACTCTCAACAAAATAACTTCACAAAGCATTTTTCCCATCCTTTCATACCTCACCTAAGTTTATGGCATTTTTATTTATTTTTTTATTTTTAATACTATGTATTTGTAAGTAATTGGCTAACTAGCATCACGTACATTATAAAAATAAAACATGGCATTTCTTTCCGTTTTCTCATCCAACCTAGATTTTGGACTGTGTATTTTTTTTTTTAGCCCCACCTGGGATATGCTTACTGATTTTAGAAAGAGAGGAAGGCAAAGAGGAAGAAGGAGAGGAGTTGGAAGAGAAAGAGAGAGAGAGAGAGCGATCCGTGTGAGAGAGATACATTGATCAGTTGCCCCCTATACCTAAACTATACTAGGTACGTGCCCTGACTGGAAAACGAATCTGCAATCTTTTGGTGTATGGGACAATGCTCTGACCAACTGAGCCAGAGCTGCTATTATTTTCAAATCTCCGTCTGTTGTCTTACTGTTGTCTTATTGTCTTTGGCTCCTTTTCCAAATTATTACCACCTCTGCCCCCAATTTTCTGGCTTACTATTTTGACTGCTTAATATTTCCTCTTTGCATCCTTAAATATTACGGATTTTGTTAAATATTTTTCTCTCATATTTCCAATAAGAATTACATAGTCGTATGTATTTGTGCTTCTTTTTCACATTGGTTTCTCTTTCTTTTCTGTTATTTCATTTTCTTTGCATAATTCTTCTATTAGAGGTTATTTTACAGAATTCACGTCTTTGTCCTGAAATCAAGTTAGTTGATAAAGTGGAATATATATTTAACAAAGCTAAGTCAAATCTTTTATTCTGTGCACTGGTAGGAGACGTAGCTGAATGGCTGTCTATGAACTAGTGGTCTATTACTGAAATTAGTTAGACACATAATGCTTTTATAAAAAGGCTGCTATCCTTGATGCATAGATCCAGAGAATGGTAGAGTGCTATAGATTTAGTAATTTCCACAGTACTACGTGGGGCATTCATTTGGGAAGTAAATTTACTAATAACATTACTAATTTACTAATCATAGTAAAGCATTTACTATAATAGTTAAAGGCTATGCTCACTGGTGACTTTCTGCAAGCAAAATACTGCAATATATCTTCAGTTACTACTACCTCTAGTCCCCATTTAGAGTTATACTGTCTACAAAAAGTTTTGCTATAGTATCTTCAAAAAGTACTGTGATTTTCATCTGATTTTGTGTGACAAAGAAATACTGGATTGCCTGTGGAGTAGAGTTCTCCACTCTGTTCTCTGTGAAATCTGAGCATGATTTTTAACTTCATGGGCCTCAGTGTCCTGATAAAAAGAAATAAAAGAAAAATCTCAAAAGAATCATGACCATATTTGTAAAATAGCACATAGTGAAGATTCAATAAATACTAATTTTATACTTTTTTAAAAAGTACTGTGATTTTTATTGGAATTGCAGAGGATTTATGGATCAATTTGAGAAGTGACATCTTAACAATATTGATTCTTCCAATTTATAGATACAGTATCTTAATTATTTTTAGGTCTTTTTAAAATTTATTTTATAGCATTTAGCTTTTAGATCCTGCACATAGTTTGTTAGCATTTCTTAGTGCTATTTAAAATAGCACCTATTTTTTTTAAAAAAAACACACAACATTCCCATTGCTCATTTTTACCATATAGAGATAGGTACAATTTTTACTTTTTATATTTTGACCTGGTTTCCTGCAACTTAATTAAACTCATATATTAGTCTTGGGGACTTTTTGTGAATTTTACAGTATTTTCTATCTAGATAATGCCATCTGCAAATAGAGACCATTTACTTCTTCTTTAACCATCTGTGACTTTTATTTACTTGCCTTCTTGTTCTAAGACCTTTGGTATTAGAATTGATAGAAGCGAGTGGGGAGAAGCAATCTGCCATGGGCCCTGAGCATCCCTGAGTGACCTAGGACATGCTGGGTATTGTTGGGTATGCTAAGAATGCAAAAACCTTCTGTTCTTTACATGATCCATTTCTCAGGGTTTTGTTTGAAGCTAGCAACCTTGAGAGATGCAGTACTGCCTTCCCAGGCAAAAAGCAGACTTGCTTCTGCTTGTTATAAAAAAATAGTAAATGTGCTAAACTCAGTATTGTTTAGCTGTGATGCAAACCTACTGTACACAGTATCCACCTAGGCCCCTCTACCAGGGGACTTGTAGGGAAGGTGAACTGTCACTGATCTGATCCTCTGCTGCTTCCCGTGTCATGGGTAATAAAGTTCTTTGCCTCTGACTCAAGCATTTTATGCCTTGCCAGCATCTATGATAGAAATATCATAGCAATGTAGCTTGCAAGTAGGGTAAGTTCCTAGACCCTTCACAATTTTTGACAGTTTTGGCAACAAGGATGTAATGTTGACAGAAACATGGCTTTTCTGTAAGAGCAAAGACAAGGGTTATTGTGGGCCAGTTTAGGGAATTTGAGATTCAGTAGCAAATGGTCTTGTTTAAGTGGTAGGTAGTAGATTCCATACTGACTTTTTAGAAGCTAAGCAGTGAGAGGTAAATTAAACGAAGCTGCTTCAATGGTGCTTTAGATCATTGCTCACTCTCTAGACTAGAGGAGGAAAGAATGTTATTCCATCAGTGAGGCAGCAAGCCTCTGGGTCCTAGGTAGACAGCAGTAAGTGTGGCTATGGCTCCTGAATCAAGGGCTCGCCAGAGCTCAAATAAAGGTGTCAGCAAAGAGAATATACAGAGGTTTGGTGAGACTGAATACCCTGTAAGTTCATTTATTGAATCCAAGTAGACAGCCACTTGAAATTGAAAGTAAATGCAAAGCGAAGTCTGGCTTATTGGTGCAGAGCTCCTCTTAAGAGCTCCTCTTTTCTGCTGTGCACTCTAACTCCTCTCTTCCTCTGCTCTAACCTCAGCTGCTTAAGATAAAAGCCAAGCAGGGTAGGGAGCTTCAGGGGTGGGGAGAGGGATTCAAACTGTTATAGCTCTGTTGGATAGAGGTGCTCAAGCACCATCTTACCGGGTCCTGTGGGGAGAAAACACAGTAAGGAGCAAGCTCAGACTGCAGGATGGAGTTGTAGCAGCCTGTACAAGGGCATATTAAGGGGCCCTGGACCTAGGTGCTTGCAGGAGCTCAGAGCTAAGGAGGAGGAAGCGGCACAGTGAGGGCCTATTACAAGAAAAGCCCCCTACCTCCTCATTCCTCCTGCACTCCCCTGCACTCCCAATGTTCCTAGCAGAAAATAATGTCATCTCCTGGGAGCTATGGCTATAGTCCTTTTGGATGTGTGTTTCTGCAGAGGGAAAAACACTTAAATTCAAGAAAAGCTAAAGTTGTGGGTGGAGTCTCTCGGAGCCTATTCAGTGTACTGTTGTTTTGGCTTCCTCTGCCAAATGTGTATATTTGGTGTTGACATTTTTAACATACTTATCCTGTGAATGCTTATAAGTTTGCAGGAGCTTCTCCCGTTCATGGGCTGTTCCATGTCCTCTCTTCACGTCATCCAACACAAACAGTGTATTATCCCATGAGGAAAGAAAAGAAAATCATAGTATTAGTTGTGATTCTGTGGCTGCAAAAGTAATCAGGTTATTTCTTAGTACAGCAGTGCCACCTGCCTGACCCAGCTACCAAGTGCACCTCTTTTTTTAAAACATTTCTTTATTGATTAAGGTATTACATATGTGTCCTTATCCCCCCATTAATGCCCTCACCCCCCATTAATGCCCTCACCCCCCTATTGTCTTTGTCCATTGGATAGGCTTATATGCATGCATACAAGTCCTTTGGTTGATCTCTCCTCCTTACCCCCACCCTCCCCTACCTTCCCTCTGAGGTTTGACGGTCTGATCGATTCTTCTCTGTCTCTGAATCTGTTTTTGTTCATCAGTTTATATTGTTTATTATATTCCATAAGTGAGTGAGATCATGTGATATTTATCTTTCTCTGACTGGCCTGTTTCACTTAGCATAATGCTCTCCAGCTCCATTCATGCTGTTGCAAATGGTAAGAATTCCTTCTTTTTTACAGCAGCATAGTATTTCATTGTGTAGATGTACCACAGTTTTCTAATCCATTCATCTACAGATGGGCACTTAGGCTGTTTCCAAATCTTAGCTATGGTGAATTGTGCCACTATGCACATAGGGGTGCATATATCCTTTGATTGGTGTTTCTAGTTTTTGGGATATACTCCTAGAAGTGGGATCACTGGGTCAAATGGGAGTTCCATTTTTAGTTCCATTTTTTGAGGAAACTCCATACTGTTCTCCACAGTGGCTGCACCAGTCTGCATTCCCACTAGCAGTGCACGAGGGTTCCTTTTTCTTCACATCCTCACCAGCACTTGTCGTTTGTTGATTTGTTGATGATAGCCATTCTGACAGGTGTGAGATGGTACCTCATTGTCGTTTTGATTTGCATCTCTCAGATAATTAGTGATTTAGAGCATGTTTTCATATATCTCTTGGCCTTCCTTCTGTCTTCTTTTGAAAAGTATCTATTTAGGTCCGTTGCCCATTTTTTTGATTGGGTTGTTTATCTCCCTTTTGTTAAGTTGTATGAGTTCCCTGTAAATGTTGGAGATTAAACCCTTATTGGTGATAACATTGGCAAATATGTTCTCCCATGCAGTGGGCTTTCTTGTTGTTTTGTTGATGGTTTCTTTTGCTGTGCAGAAGCCTTTTATTTTGATGTAGTCCCATTTGTTTATTTTCTCCTAAGTTTCCATTGCCCTAGGAGCAGTATTGATGAAGAAATTGCTTCGGCATATGTCTGAGATTTTGCATGCCTCTGTTTCACTTAGCTGCTTTTCTGGCTATTCCTCCTTTTCTTTCCTTTGGGGATTTCTTTGTCTACCTATTTTTAATCTCACTGACAGATAGAGAAGTCGAGTCATGCAGGGGCTGCTTCTTGGGTGGCAGTGGCTCCTCGGGCTGCAGTTGCTTCTCGGGCAGTCGCAGCAGTGGCTGCTCTTCAGTTGGCAGCGGCTCCTCTGGTGAGTGTTGTTCGCAGCAGTGGTGGCTCCTCTGGCTAATGGGGGGAGGCTGCCCGCACAGCTGCTGCTCCTCGGACAGGGGTGGGCTGGTCATGAGGCTGCTGCTCCTCGAATGGGGGCGGAGGGTCAGAGGGAAACCATACGGCCTCTGGCAAATCTCTCCTGCTAAGATCCTTGATTTTTACCTTTCTCCAGGGGTCCTCTGCCCTTCCCGGCTGCAAATTATCTCACCATTTTTATTCAACACTAGAGGCTCGCTGCATGAAATTCGTGCACTTGGCGGGTCCCTCAGCCCGGCCTGTGCCCTCTTGTAGTCTGGGGGCCTAAGCTGGCAGTCAGACATCCTTAGCGCTGCCATGGAGGCAGGAATGGCTCCCACCACCACCATTGCACTCACCAGCCATGAGCCCGGCTTCTGGCTGAGCGGCACTCCCCGTGTGGGATCACGCTGACCACTAGGAGTCAGCTCCTGCATTGAGCATCTGGCCCCTGGTGGTCTGTGTGTGTCATATAGACTGGTTGTTCCGCCATTGGGCCGAAACCAGCTCTCCAACATCCCCCGAGGGGTCCTGGTTTGTGAGAGGGCGCAGGCCTGGCCGAGGGACCCCACCGGTGCATGATTGGGGCCGGGGAGGGACACAGGAGGTTGGCCAACTGGGGACAGACAGCAGGAGGGCTCCAGAGTATGTCCGGCCCATCTTGCTCAGTCCTGATCAGCCGGACCCCAGCAGAAAGGTAACCTACCAGTCGGAGCATCTGCCCCCTGGTGGTCAGTGCATGTCTTAGCAAGTGATTGAGCGGCCTTAGCATTCATTAGCATATTGTGCTTTGAGTGGTTGAATGGACGACCAGACACTTAGCATATTAGGCTTTTATTATAGAGCAGTGGTTCTCAACCTTCCTAATGCCATGACCCTTTAATACAGTTCCTCATGTTGTGGTGACCCCCAACCATAAAATTATTTTCGTTGCTACTTCATAACTGTAATTTTGCTACTGTTATGAATTGTAATGTAATTATATATGTGTTTTCCGATGGCCTTAGGCGACCCCTGTGAAAGGGTCGTTCGACCCTCAGAGGGGTCGCGACCCACAGGTTGAGAACCGCTGTTATAGAGGATGGTAGTATTAGCCACAGCAATTAGAGAAGAAGAAAAATAAAAGGCATCCAAATTGGAAAGGAGGAAGTAAAACTGTTTTTTTTTTTGCAGATGATATATTATATATGGAAAACCCTAAAGACTCCACCATAAAACTATTATATCTAATAAATTAATTCAGTAAAGTAGTAGGTAACAAAATTAATAGTCTGAACTTGGTGGCATTTTTATACACCAATAGTAAACTATCAGAAAGAGAAATAAGGAAACAATCCCTTTTACTATTTCAACAAAAATAATTAAGATATATAGGCATTAATTTCACCAAGGAGATTAAAGACCAGTACTCAGAAAACTATAAGATACTGAAGAAAGAAATTAAGGGAGATATAAATAAGTCGAAGCATGTACCATGTTCATGGATAGGGAAAATTATCATCATTAAAATGTCCATACTACCCAAAGCAGTCTAAAGATGTAGTGCAATTCCTCTTAAAATACCAGCTGCTTATTTCACAGGTCTAGAACAAATATTTCAAAAATTTATACGTAAATACAAAGGACCCCAAATAGCCTCAGCAATCTTGAGAAAGAAGAACAAAGTTGGAGGTGACACACTACCTGATAATAAATTATACTACTAGTTATCAAAACAGCATGGTTTTGACATAAGAACAGGCATTATAGATCAGTGTAACAGAATAGAGTGCACAGAAATAAGCCCATGCCTTTATGGTCAATTAATATTTGACAGGAGGCAAGGACATAACAATGGACAAAGACAGTCTTTTCAACAAATGGTGTAATTCTTTTTTAAAGTTTCTTATATTTGTTATAAAGGTAATAATAGATCATTACTATTTCTGTTTTAAATAGCCAGTCATCTTTTAATTATATTTTGAAGATAAACATTTTATATTTATGCACATACTTACTCTTTCTGACATTTCATTTCTTTTTGTACATCAGAGATTCTTTTCCAGCCTGAAGAGATTTGACTTTTTCTTGTATTTCAGGCTTACTGGCAACAAATTCTATTTGCTTTTGTAAAAAAAGATGTGTTTTGTGTGTCTTTATCTTTGACTTATTTTCACTTGATATATAAAAATATGTTGACATTAAACTTTTTAAAAATTGATTTTAGGGAGAGACAGAGAGACATTTGTTCATTCACTTATTTGTGCATTCATTGGTTGATTTTTGTATGTACCCTGACCAGGGATCAAACCCACAACCTTGGCATATCAGGGCAGCACTCTAACCAACTGAGCTACCTGGCCAGGGCAAATATGTAGAAATTACAAGTGTAAGTTGGACATTCCCCGAGGGGTCCCGGAATGCAAGAGGGCGCAGGCTGGACTGAAAGATCCCCGAGTGCACAAATTTCATGCACTGGGCCTCTAGTAAAGTAAATAGCATAGTAACTTTTATGGTGATAGATGGTTACTAGACTTATTGTAGTATTCACTTTGTAAGGTCTATTAATGTTGAATCACTGTGTTGTTCACATGAAAATAAACTATGTTAATTATAATTAAAAAGGAGTTAATTATAAATGTTAAAAAATAGGAAAAAATAGAGGCTTGAACTTTGTCAAGTTTTTGCTTCCTATGTATCCTTTCCAAAAACCTATTTAGATCTTCAGTATTTGTCCACCTTTCATTCTGTGTCAAGTGTAAATGTATACATATTGTTTCATTTACGTCTAAGCCTGCTGTGTGAATTTCTGCTTTTGTACTCCTCAAAGTTCATTTACACCTGTTAAGTACTTTTAGTTGAGTGTAAATTCTAAATGAAAAGAGAATGCTTTAAACTGAAGTAAAGTACATAGGTATGAGGTGTTTTTATGATACCTACTCATTTCTGAGTTAATCTTGACCATATTTTTCTTCATTTCATAAATTAACAGCCCTCCACCCAGTGGCAACATACTAAGACTGATGAATTGGGACATCTCAATAAAAAATATTCTGTTGCAGGGAGAGATACAGTTCTCTAAAAGGCAAAACATCAAGTACAGACTCTTTAAAATTTAGGAGTCAGAGTATCTCTAGGCACATTGTGTTGCAGGCATCGCCTCACAAATCTGCCAACGCATGTCCTTTCTGAGCTTCAACACAGCTGCTGTTCCAACAGTCCCTCTCCTCTCCTCTCCTTGATGTAGTGGTTTATGCTTTGCATTGGTGTTTTGGTTTATGATGGGGAAGGCAAAAATACAAAAGAATCCCTTCCTCATTTTTCTTATGATAGTATGGGTTTCAACAATGCAATAATGTGAATTAAGTAGCAGTGACTTCTCTGGATCATTCTTATACTAAGAAACATGAAGGGCATTCGGTGTTTTACATATAGATGAGTGCATTTATATAAATAAGAAACTTTAAAGAATAAGGTTACTTGTAAAGATTAAGACACATTAAAAAACTACATGTTCTTACAGCAATTTGTTCTATCCTTTTTTTTCCCCTCTGTAACACAGTTATTCCTCCCCCGCTCCCCACACAACAGATTTATAATGTAAGAATAGAATCATGGTGCAGCCTGCAACTCCCAGAGGTAAAACACACAGTACTAAACTTCCATCTGTAGATTTTTATTTTCCAGATTTCATGTAATTTTCTATGTTAAATTCAAATTTGAAATCATTTTAAGCTTTTAAAGACTGTATTTATGTTAGGTTGTTCTCTTAAGTGGCTATATCATAGTTATTTATACTCTGTGTTAAGACTACATATTTTGTTAGGTGCAGTTATTCTTTTGCAATCACATCTACTACAAATTGGCAGTGGTTTGTGTCTTGTATTTTAATTGCTTGCTTTTGTCTCATTTGATTAGTTTTATAATGGTCTTTTACTCTTGAATTTTCCTTTTCCTCCTTTTGATGGACACTCAATGGCATCATTAATGAGTATTTATTTGAGTAAATTTCTAAAATTAGTTCTGAATGGGATGTTTTAGGTATGTACAGTATAACTCAAAAATTTTCAAAATTGGAGAAAGGTGCTCTGAATGACCTGGAAGTATTCGGAATACAATAATTTAATGTTCTTAAATGCATGTTTAAAATCATTACACTTGAATTTGAGAGTATTTCAGCCTAGAATAAAGAAACTGTGTCAGTATCATAATAGCTCTGTTGAATATTTAGATTTGTTGAATCATATGAAATCTTACAATTGGTAGAATCAAAATTTGTACTGTGCAATTATGATCTTTTTTTTTTTTGAGCATGTGATATAATGAAGGTGCTTCAGGTAAGTTAAAAATACAATTGTTTTCACTAGCTTTATAAAGGAGAACAGAAGTGTTATCATGACTTGTTACCTGAGAAATTGCTCTGGGAAAATATTAAATTTAACATGTTAGGTTTTGACTCAGTTTCATTTATCTTGGAAGATTCTTTGATTTACCAGATAGTGATGTATTTGCTGAGACAGAGTATGAAACACATCGTGTTGCTGATGTTCAGGAAGTCATTTTGCTAATATGTAACCTAGCCTACCCACTTTCCCGGTCTCATCTTGGTTAATTCTCTATTATTTCTCAGATCTTCATTAATGATAGTACACACAGGAACTCTCATAAGAGTACTATTTAAAAATTATGGAATTTTTGAAGTTACTGTCATTTATATCTTTTGAATATACTGTATTGTATGGTAGATTTGACTCTTGTGTTTTTAGCTGTAATTCTTATTCACTTTTATGTTATGAAGACATGACTCTTATTCTGGAGGTTATTTTAAAAAATATCAAATTCACCATAGGAAAGTCTGATGACTCAGTCATTTAACAAATATTTATTCAGTAATTCTGTGTGCCAGATAGTAGCTAAGGTGCTAGTGAAACTGATAAATAAGTTTTTGGTTTAGTGAGAGACAAATACATCATTGATGGTAGAGTAAGTGTAATACTAAGGGTCAAATATGAGGAGCTATGAAATCATAAGGGCAGTAATCTGGACAGAAATAATTAGGGAAAGCTTTCAGAGGAAGTAGACAAACTGAGATATGAATGATACTCAGATATTAGCCAGATCAAGGGAATGGGTGCTGGTCCAGATTGATGAAAGTACTAGTATACCAGACAAAAGAAACAGCCTTTCCTAGAAGGAGTTTGAGGGAAGAGGAAAGGGAGTTATTAAGAGTTAGGGCCAATGGTCATGCAAACCATGTCAGAGAATTTGAATTTTTACAGGAGGGCAATGATGACTCCAGTACAGCCCTTCAGTAAGAGAGCAATGTGAGCACTTGCATTTTAGAAAGATCACTCTGACAGCAATGTCAAATGGATTAGAAAGTTGGGAGCATAGTTAGAGACACAGAAACGTAGTATATTAGGCAAGAGTTGATCATGGTAAGAATTATTGGAATATTGAGGATGAAACAAAGTAGTAAGACCCATTTTAAAGAGATATAGAAGCAGTGAGATTTGGTGAGAGGAATAGGGCTATCTTGACCAGTTCAGCAGATGGTAGGGCTGCTCACTGATTTATGGCTCTTAGGAGGAATGGTATTGTGTGGGATGATTCTAAATGTACATTGGAATGTGTTGAATTTGAGGTGCTTGTTGGACACCCAAGTGTAGGTATGTAAAGGGGAACTGTATATGTGGATTTGAGGAGAGATTCTAAGAGAACAAAAAAGGGGGCAGAAAATACAAATTTGAGAGTTGCCACACATAGATGGCAATTGAATATGAAGAGATATGAAGTTGGATCCCCCAAAGGGGGTGGAAATAGGAATGACACCTGAGAAACTGTAATATGTAAGGGATGGGCATAGGAAGACAAGACCACGGAGATGACTGAAAGGCAATAACTAGTATAATGTCTGACAGGTTGTATGCGTCTGCGTTAGCGACCTTCAACCAGAGTACCACAAGAATTTTTAAAACATGCAATACTTGACTATTTAGTTGGGGGCACTGACCTAATTTTCCTTAGATTGACAACAACTAACATGACAATGGCTGTCTAGTGTGAATGCACTGTCTTGAACCATAAATACTAGAATATAAGTCATATAATAGAGTTGCATCTTATTGGTCACGTCACATAATAAGGTTGCATCTAATTGATTAATTCTTGGTACCAGAAATCCTTATATACAAGTATAGGCACCTAATTTTCTAAAAAGTTACTTTGACTCTAGCTAGTGTGGTTCAGTTGGTTGAAGCATTATCCTGGGTACCAAAAGGTTATGGGTTTGATTCCCAGTCAGGGTGCATATGGGAGGCAACCAATAGATGTATCTCTCTCACATTGATGTTTCTCTCTCTCTCCCTTTTTCTCCCCCCTCACTCTTCCACCCTCTCTAAAATCAAATTTTTTAAAAAAAGTAACTTTGGAGCAAAAAGGGTAGGTAA
This sequence comes from Myotis myotis, assembly GCF_014108235.1. Lineage (NCBI taxonomy): Eukaryota > Metazoa > Chordata > Mammalia > Chiroptera > Vespertilionidae > Myotis > Myotis myotis. The sequence goes on from NW_023416315.1 coordinate 12,252,231, forward strand.
TTACTACTTTTTTTCATATAAATCAGTCTAAAGTATGCCTATTTTTTGTCAGATCAGCAAAATATATTATTTTGATGTGCCTCAATTTTAGTAATTAGTTTATATGTGCCATGTGATGAAAAAGGTTGGAAATTGCTGGTCTATATAAATATGTGATATATTGAGCACCTTATATAAAATAATATATTTCTGATTACTAATTTAACATCGGTATACAGCACAAAGTGCACCCCCAAAGTAGACCCCCTTCATCCATTTTACTTACCTCCCAACCTCCTTCCTCTCTAACCGCCAATCTGTTCCCTGTATTTAGGAGTTTGTTTTAGTTTTCTGCAACGTAATTTTATTGTGCAAGATATTTAGCCTCTCAAACACTGGTTATTCATTTGAAATTAGTTTTATATGTCAATACTAGACATCAACTTAAGCTAGTTTAAGCAAACTAGGTATTCTGAAAGGTACTATTTTTTTTATTGTTTTATTGCTTAAAGTATTACAAAGGGTATTCCATATGTGTCCTTTTTTTTTTCCCCGCCCTTGATAATCCCCTGGCCTCCCCTACCCCCCAGTGTCTTATGTCCATTGGTTATGCTTATATGCATGCATACAAGTCCTTCTGTTGATCTCTTACCCCCCTCCCTCCTGCCCCCCAACCCTCCCCGGCCTTCCCGCTGCAGTTTGACAATCTGTTTGAGGCAGCTCTGCCTCTGTATTATTGTTCATAAGTTTCTAATGGTCTTTATTATCCATGAATGAGTGAGATCATGTGGTATTTTTCCTTCATTGACTGGCTTATTTCACTTAGCATAATGCTCTCCAGTTCCATCCATGCGTTGCAAATGGTAAGAGTTCCTTCTTTTTTACAGCAGCATAGTATTCCATCGTGTAGATGTACCACAGTTTTCTAATCCATTCATCTACTGATGGGCACTTAGGCTGTTTCCAGATCTTAGCTATGGTGAATTGTGCTGCTATGAACATATGGGTGCACATATCCTTTCTGATTGGTGTTTCTAGTTTCTTGGGATATACTCCTAGAAGTGGGATCACAGGTCAAATGGGAGTTCCATTTTTAGTTTTCTGAGGAAACTCCATACTGTTTTCCATAGTGGCTGCACCAGTCTGCATTCTGAAAGGTACTATTTTTGAGTGTGCTGTTTTAAGATTAAGGATCCCAAGGTTTGTTTGTTTTTTGTTTTGTTTTTAGAAATTCAAGGAATGGTTGAAGATAGAAGACTATTGTTAGCTAGGGCAAGAATCTCAAGGTCTGGGCTGTTTTTACTAAGTGCTATTCTTGCCATACGTTAAAATGGAGCAGTTAGTTTGCAGATGCAGCTGTCACCTGATGAGCTTGATGGGAAAGTAAGTTTAGTCAGTTACAAAGAAGAAATCAGCATGTAATTAACCAAACAGTGTATATAAGCAATGGCTAAGCTTCCCTTTCAGGAGACAGAGCTTTGGATGCGAGTCCCCTGTCTCCTTTACTACTTGCTGCAAGTAAATAAAACTACCTAACAATAACTATGTCTTTTTCTTGAATAGAACACTCCAAGCAGTGAACCCTTTGAGTTCAGTAACACAATGACTGGTTTATCTTGGTTTACATGAAAATTCTTAAACCAACCAGGTTTGGTCACGTCATAGGAATATGATTTCTCCCTCTGCAATTACATGTGTGAGAAGGGTTGCTGAGTGGCACCACAACTGCAAGGGGTACTATTGTCATGTAGTTCATATAAACTGTACAGTGGACAATTTGCACAGCTGTACACAGTGGCTCTGTGTTTATGTATTCTTGACAATTTTAGGACTTGTTCCCATAGGTATATCTCTCTTATTTATTGGTATGCCTTGTAGCATAATGCCTAGCACATAATTACTAAGTAAATATTTGTTGGATGGATGAATGAGTCCATGGTAATGTGGCAATATGACCACTATTCAAATACTAAAATGCTTTTCAAGTATATACCATTCTTTTTAGGCTTCATAAGTAATATTGTTAATTTTACCTCTCATATTGTGACACAAAGAAGCTTCTGTTTGTAATAAAGAATGAACTAGAGCAACTTGTAAAATAATGGGATAAGTGAAAGTATAATTACTTGTTGGGCAATTTGATTTATTTTAAGATAATTTTTCAGTACATCTTTGAACAGCTAGATCCAACATGGAATTAATAGTAAACCCATTTACAAATAGCAGTTGTGCATTGGAGAGTTGTGTTCAGCTTGTGTAAGCTCACTGTAAATGTAAAAAATTTAAAATCTCAAGTATTTTGTGGTTAGTATGTAAAAAATATCTTGAGGAATACAAAGTTTAACAATTATAGACCTACACGGCATTTTTTAACCTAAAATATTTATTAGCTATATTTATGCTTATTAGTGTAAAACATATAAGTAACTTTTATTTATTTTTTTATACAATTTTTGATTTTAGAGAAGAATGAAGAGAGAGATAGAAACATCAATGATGAGAGAGAATCATTGATTGGCTGCCTCCTGCATCCCCCTACTGGGGATCAAGCCCACAACCTAGGCATGTGCCCTTGGCCAGAATCGAACCTGGGACCCTTCAGTCTGCAGGCTGAAGCTCTTATTCATTGAGCCAAACCGGCTAGGCCAGTAACTTTTAGTATATGAATATCAAAAGACAAAAAGAAATACTCTTTGTGATTGTTACTTTTCTAAGTTTTCTGTTGTCCAGAAAGAGTCATTTTATTTAATTCAGTTCAGTTTTGCTAAGTATTTTCTATGTGGAAATCGCTAATTCTAATATTACAGGTGGGGCATAGTCTTTGTTGTCTGAGAGTTTACAATATGACATTTGAATATTTGGGATGAGTGAATCTAAGAGAAGTATAAAAATAATATTAATATGGTGAGTATTTTAAAAGAGGAATTAATAATGTACTATTAAGATTGAAAAGAGACCATCTGTTGTGAAGAACCTGAAAAAGTTTCATGGAATTGGGTGGGAGTGTAAGAATAGGTATAATTTTGAAAAGTAGGATTGGAGTGAGTGGAGAAAACAGTGTGGTAAAGATGCAGAAATCTAAGTGATTTAATCTTTGAGCTTGTAGGTTTATGTGAGACTTCAGTTGGTATTAATAGGAGTTACCCACTTAATTCCCCCAGTCATCACTGAAGCTGCAGGAACTCTATTCCAATGCATTTTATATATTTTTAGAAACCAAATAAATGCAGATAACTATTTAGTATACTAATTATATTAAACCAGCAGAAACATAAAGGCAATAAAGTATATACATATATATATGGGGGGAAGGAAAGATTAAAAAATAGGTTTACAGCCAGACACGGTGATAGCCCTAAATGTACTAGTATATCTCAGCCTGTCTTTCTTTATTTACCCCAGGAGGATTTGAGTTGTTGCATCTTTAAACAGAAAATCAACACGTTTACTAATTGTGGACGCATAAATATGCTTTTAGTACTGCTTTGCTTATGTACAAATAAAATATCTGTAGTCTGTAAAAAAAATCCTTAACTATTTGGTCTTGGCTACTTTACATGGCTAACTTTTTACTTATTGCTGAAAGTGGTGATGAGATGGACTTGAATAATATAAACTCTATTGGAAATAAACCTAAATAATTTAGACTCTTATTGTAAATATAAACTTTATGATTAATTTATTGCTCTAGCATGCAACCAACCAGTATACTAAAAATAGGATTGTGGTAGCATTGACTAGACTATAGGATCATATAGAATTTACAGACTACTAGAACTGGAAGGGACACTGGAGGTCAGTAATTTATCATGCTCATTTTGAAGATTAAGAACCAGGACCAGAGAGATAAATGAGTTGCCTGTTTTTCTACAGATATTTGCAGAGGTGAATGTCTTATAAAATTTATCTGTTAGAATTGTTTGAAACATACCTCTTAACTCATTTTTGTTAAGGCAACTAAATTTAAAATATTTAATTTTTACAAAATTTGCAGTCCAATGTTTTCACTGCTTCCTACCCCTTTATTAGAAATCCCATTTATATTTCTCAACTAGAAGATGGTAAAAAAATATATATCAAATATATAATGTATTTTGGGTGTAGTAGAGTTGGTGAATGAGATGGATAGGAACATAATTATGCCAGTTGGTTTAAGTTTTTCAGCCCCCATAAACATTAGAAGAAATTTTAAACTATCCTGAAAATGGGGAGATTTAATCTACCACAAAATAAGACTAGGATTTTTAACAAAAAAAATATTTTTGAACTATAAGCAAAATCAATTTACATTTTTACTCTTTATTAGCAAGATACATTTTAGGTCTGTTCTCAATGCTAGCACTTCATTGTAGTATTAGAGATACCATTTTGTCCAGAGGTAATTTTTTTTAACAGCCTTATTAACATATAATTAACATACTATATAATTTGCCCACTTAAAATGTTCAATTCAATTTTTTTCAGTTATGCAATTGCAACCACAATCTGATTTTAGTACATTCTCATTACCCCTCGCCCCGCCACAAAGAAACTCTGTATTCATTAGCTTCCCATTATCCCCACAAATCATGCAGCCCTAGGCACCACTATTCTGCTTTCTGTTTTCATAGATTCACCTATTCTGGATATTTCATATAAATAGAATGACATAGTATATCCTTTGTGATTAGCTCTTTCACTTAGTATATGTTTTTAAGACTCATCCATGTAGCATGTGTCAGTATTTTATTTTTTATTGCCAAAATATAGTCCATGTATGAATGTACCAAATTTTATTATCATCTGCTAGACATTTGAGTTATTTCTGCAAATATTTTCTCGATTGTATAGATTGTCTTTTCTGAGATTTGTTTTTTTGTGTGTGTGTTTTTAATAAAGTTAACACAATTTGAGAAATATAACTTACCACCTTTTAATGGACCTGCAGGAAAGGAAAACCCTGATACTACATCTTTTAAGGATATTATCCTTAGAAACTTGGAAAGATTAGGAAGAATGAATTAAGGAACTGAGAAGTATAGTGCAAGGTCAACTATTTTATTATAGTATTCTCCAGACTCTGTGTTTCGATCCTGTTCTCTTTTTCTGGTGTTCCTTTTTCCAGCTTTTGAAATCTCACTACACCTGAGGTACTTCAAATATAACACCTGTATTCTTTGAGGTACCTCTGTTATAGTATACTAGAGGCCCGGTGCACAAAAATTTGTTCACGGGGGTGGGGGGGGGGTTGTGTCTCTCAGCCCGGCCTGTGCCTTCTCGCAGTCTGGGACCCCTCGGGGGATGACCACCTGTTGGCTTAGGCCCACTTCCTGGGGGGATTGGGCCTAAGCTGGCAATCAGACATCCCTCTGGCCATCCCGGAGCCCTCAGGGGATGTCAACTAGCTAGCGGAGAGCAGGCCTAAGCTGCAGTCTGACATCCTTAGTGCTGCTGAGGAGGCGGGAGAGGCTCCCACCACCAGCACTGTACTGGCAGCCATCAGCCTGGCTTATGGTTGAGCAGAGCTCCCCCATGTGGGAGCGCACTGACCACCAGAGGGCAGCTCCTGCATTGAGCGTCTGCCCCCTGATGGTCAGTGTGTGTCATAGTGACCAGTCATTCCCAGTCCTTCGGCTGTTAGGGTCAGTTTGCATATTACCCTTTTACTATATAGGATAGAGGCCTGGTGCACGGGTGGGGCCGGCTGGTTTGTCCTGAAGGGTGTCCCGGATCAGGGTGGGGGTCCCGCTGGGGTGCCTGCCCAGCCTGGGTGAGGGCCTGATGGCTGTTTTCAGGCTGGTCACACCCCCTTCAGGGTGGGGGTCCCCACTGGGGTGCCTGACCAGTCTGAATGACGGGCTGATGGCTGTTTTCAGGCTGGTCACACCCCCTTTATGGTGGGGGTCTCTACTGGGGTGCCTGGCCAGTCTGGATGAGGGGCTGAGGGCCGTTTTCAGGCTGGCTGGTGACTGAAGCTCCCAGCCTCTCTTTTTTTTTTTTTTTTTTTTTTTTATTCTGGGATTTATTTACCTTCAATAATTGAAACTTCATTGCCATCACTGGAGCTAAGAGCCAGCTCCTGCTCGCTCCAGCTCTGTGGGCGTGGCCTGCTGAAAGCAGGTATCTGGGGTTTGTTTAGCTTCTATAATTGAAACTTTGTTGCTTTCAGAGCTCAGAGCTGGGCTGCGGCAGGCGGGGAACCTTGGCTTCTTACATCACTGGAGCAAGCAAGCTTCCTGCTCGCTTCAGCTGCGTGGCTGCCGGCCGCCATCTTGGTTGGGTTAATTTGCATATCGTGCTGATTAGCCAATGGGAGGCGTAGCGAAGGTATGGTCAATTACCATGCTTGTCTATTATTAGATAGGATAGACTAGAGGCCCAGTGCCCCAAAATTCATGCACTGGTGGTGGGGGTCCCTCAGCCCAGCCTGCCCCTCTCACAGTCCAGAAGCCCTCAGGGGATGTCCTACTGACACTTCTGCGGGAGGTGACCGGGCCAATCACGGGAAGGCGCCACACCCATCACCATGCCGCTGCTGCCACTGCCAGCCGCTGTGGCTGCCTGCCCTCGGCCCTCACAGCTGCCACGGCCGCCTGCCCTAAGCCCTCACAGCCTCCGTGGCTTTGTCTGGAAGGACATCTGGCTGTCCGGTCTAATTAGCATATTATGCTTTTATTATTATAGATTATTGGATCTACTATCTACCCAAATGGTGTGTAACTCTAAATTATCTCTCTCTTGGTGACAGAATTCATGCTATAACTTTCCACATTTCTCTTTTTCATTTTAGATGAAATTGGTTTAAATAGCAGGCAAGACCATATTTCTAGATGGTAAAATGTAGCCTGAGGCATATATGTGAAATAGAGAACATTGTTGATATGCTTTTGGCCTGATGTTTTCCTTGAGGAGAAATATATATATATATATATTCTCCTATATAATAAAGAGGTAATATGCAAATTGACCATCACTCCAACACACAAGATGGCCGCCCCCATGTGGGCACAAGATGGCCAGCAGGGGAGGGCAGTTGTAGGCCATCAGGCCTGCAGGGGAGGGCAGTTGGGAGGGACCAGGCCTGCAAGGGAGGGCTGTTGGTGGTGACCAGGCCGGCAGAGGAGGGCAGTTGGGGGAAACCAGGCCTGCAGGGGAGGGCAGTTGGGAGCGACCAGGCCTGCAGGGGAGGGCAGTTGGGGGTGACCGGGCTGGTAGAGGAGGGCAGTTGGGGGGGACCAGGCCTGCAGGGGAGGGCAGTTAGGCATCGATCAGGCTGACAGGGGAGTGGTTAGGGGGTGATCAGCCTGGCAGGCAGAAGCGGTTAGGGGCAATTAGGCAGGCAGGCGAGCAGTTGGGAGCCAACAGTCCTGGATTGTGAGAGGGATCCCAGATTGGAGAGGGTGCAGGCTGGGCTGTGGGACACGGCTCCCTCCCTCCCCTCTCTCCCCCCGGCCCCCCGCACAAATTTCTTGCACCGGGCCTCTAGTATGTGTGTGTGTGTGTATTAGAAGTTTTATTCTTTTAAACACCTGCAGATTATTCATTGCACCTCCATCCATATCCTGATTATTTCTTCTTCAGAGCCAGATTCCTAGTCCTTTAAATTGTGCAAGATTTCCTTTCTTTATCAAATATCACATTTACTCAGTTCATGGTTCATAATTTGGTATATAGAGAAAAATTCTTATTAAACTAACATGGTAGACTTATCATTTTGAGGAGTATTTTTATATTTCAAAAGTTCACAAATTTTACTAAATAAATCCCTGATTGATAGAATTTAAAGTGTTTTAGTGAAGTGAATAACTTTGGGCAGTGCGGGAGATTTTTGAGCATTAGTCATTAAAACTTAGCACATATGGTCTAAGTAAATGCCAGAAGAAATACAAGCAACATGCTATGAAAATTCAGGAGGTAGATAAATTATTTACAGTTTGGGAGAGTAGGAAGGATGTTATGGGTGTAGTTAGCACTAAAGATAGGATTTTAGTGGGATGTTTGGAAATTGGAAAGGTGCAAGCATTTAGGGTTGGGGGTCATAGTATTTGAGTTTGACCAAAATTTAAGCTCTGGATTATTGGTTAAATATAGTGGATTGAATACACACCTTTATTTCTGCATCTGCTTGAAATCCAGTACAATGACAGTAAAAACATAAAAAGGTATAAATCCACAATGACAAAGATTGCAAAAGAAAGAGATACAGCAGAAGAGAAATTAGCAGAATTTTGGAATGTGGAAAGCAGATCAGTGAGGGTTAATTGGTTTATTAAGGAGTAGTCAGTGGAAACAGAAATACCTGCAAAGGGAGAAGCCAAGAAGAAGCATGTCACCCATGGAATTCTGGAAGGGCTCAGAGCATCACAGGCTCTTGAGGATGGGATAGAGAATGGTACTAAAATGGGGATGCCTCTAGTTATAGATATAAAAGGCTAATATGCTAAGTGTTTGTCCGACCAGCAGCTATGACATGCACTGACCACAAGGGGGCAGATGCTGAACGTAGGAGGCTGCCAAGTGCAGTGACTTGGCAGCAGCGGTTCTCGGGTGACGCACCCCAGAACCAAAGAGGAGGAAGCCCGATTCCTCACGGGGCCACATGATTCCATCTTCGGCTGTGGGTTATGTTGTTGCTGGGGCACTGTTGGCCCAAATCTGGTTTACTGCACACTTGCATTTGCGTTGCACACCCTTTGTGACAGTAACTTTGTAGAGTGCCCTCTCTCACTCCAGGACCCCTTGGGGGATGTTGGAGAGCCGGTTTCAGCCTGATTCCCGCAGACCAAGCCGAGGGATCCCACCTGCCGTAGGGACCCCACTCACTCTGCAGATGCCCTTTGAGCCACAGTGCCACTCCAGGTGTGGCCGGCCAGGGAGGGACCATGGGAGGTTGGCTCCAGGGTGTGTCCGGCCCGTCTTGACAAGTCCCACCCCACCAGCCACCTTCTAACTAAGTTCCTTTCAGTGTGCACAAATCTGTGCACCAGGTCAGTAGTCTATCATGATAATGGCCACAAATAAATTTGCTCATTGTGTGTGTGTGTGTGTGTGTGTGTATGTGTAATTAATAAAGAAAACTACTGTTTTCTTCCCTGTCTTTCTAACCTTTTTTTCTTTCTGCTCCTTACTGAGTACACTAATATACATACTCTTCTTTGCTTTTTTTTTTTTTCTTCACCTGGAGGAAGGACTAAAACTAGACTGTCTTATAGCTATTAGAAGTTTTAATTCTCTTATTGATTTCTGCAGAAAAGGTTAGAATTAAGACAGATTTGCCCTAACCGGGTTGGCTTAGTGGATAGAGCATCGGCCTGCGGACTGAAGGGTCCCAGGTTCGATTCCGGTCGGGGGCATGTACCTTGGTTGCGGGCACATTTTCAGTAGGGGTTGTGCAGGAGGCAACTGATCGATGTTTCTCTCTCATCTATGTTTCTAACTCTCTATCTCTCTCCCTTCCTCTCTGTAAAAAATCAATAAAATATATATTAAAAAAAGTTTTAAAAAAGAATTAAGACATTTAATTTTCTGATAATTATTTCAAACAAGTATTTATAGATGTTCTCCTATGTCCTAGATATCGCAGTAAGCATTAGGGATAAAATAGCCAAATTTCTGTTCTCAATGAGATTACAAAAACATTTTATGGTGTAATTTGTCAAATAAATACATATATGGTACTGTTTACTAATACGGACAGTACTGAGGGAGGAGAAGGTTTATGCAGGAAATAATTAGTTTTGGCTATATTAAATTCGAGATACTTTTTAAAAAATTGATTTCAGAGAAGAAGGGAGAGGGAGAGAGAGGTAGAAACATCAATGATGAGAGAGAATCATTGACTGGCTGCCTCCTGCATGCCCCCTACTGGGGATCGAGCCTGTAACCCAGGCATGTGCCCATGACCAGAATCGAACCCGGGACCCTTCAGTCCACAGGCTGATGCTCTATCCACTGAGTCAAACCAGCTAGGTCTGAGTTGCCTGTTAAGCTGTCCAAGAGGAGATGATATGTAAGATATGGAATTCATGGGGGAGGTTGAGGCTGCAAATACAAATTTGAGCTCAGAGAGCTAGAGACCGAGCTCGTTCCCAGCAGACACATCGGCCTCTTTCCTTGTCCCTTGTCCATAACCTCTCCCTTTGCAGTTCACTTTATGAAACTTGGATACTGACTCTCCTTCTCCTCCTCTTCCTTCTGCTCTTCCTCCTCCTCTTGTCCTCTCCTCCTTTTCCCCAGCCTATCTCATTTTAAAAATATCATTTTGGCCCAGCACTTTCTCTTTCGCCCAGTTTTTCAGATTCTGGTAAAGTACAACCCATTTTCATTATACCCTCATTCAACCTCCCTTGCAAACAAAAATAAACAATATCTAAAAGCTTAAGCAATATAAGTTTAATACTAACATTAACTTTAAAATAGAAAAATTTGGGTCCCTCTCTTCCTCTCAGATGTCCCCACAGGCTTTATGTGCCACACTCACTGACTTTCCTTCTGGAGCACTGCAGGCTGGTTTCTGCATGGAGCAGACATTGCCAGTCCCCAGCACACATCCCCAGCAAGGCCTTCCATTAACTGCCGTTAGCCATGGAAGACCACCGTGCCTTCGAGCAGTGGGACACAAGTGCCAGGGAGCAGTCCTCACCACTGCTGACAGGTACTGGGGGACACATACCCCAGCTCCCTTGCTCCCTGGTGGGTAACTCAGGTATAGGCTCTGCACTGTTTCCCAAAGTGTCTCTGAGACATTCAGCTCTAGTCACCTACAATGGAGCTGGCTTGATAAAATATCCTTCCTTATGTCCTTTTTTATTGATTTTGCTCCCCTGCTCCCTTACTCATTGTTCTTGCATTTCTCAAATAAACCACTGTCACACACACAGAAAAAGGAAAGAAAGGTATTTTTTCTTTGTGTGTGTGTGTGTGTGTGTAGATATACATACAACATTTGCCAGTTTAACCATTTTTAAGTGTATAGCACTTATGGCATTAAGTACTTTTACATAGTTGTTCAACCATTACCACCATCACTCTTGAGAAACCTTTCATCTCCCCAACCTGAAACTCTACCCATTCAACACTGTCAATTCTCCCTGCTCCCTCCTCCCCCACTTTACTTTCTGTCTCTATGAATTTGACTACCCCAGATACCAAATATGTGTGGAATTATACAATACTTGTCCTTTTGTGACTGGCTTATTTATTTCACTTAGTATAATGTCTTCATGGTTCATCCACCTTGAAGCATATGTCAGAATTTCCTTTTTAAGGCTGAATAATAGCCCATTATACATTTAAACCACATTTTTTTATCCATTAATCTTTTGATGAACACTTGGGTTGCTTCCATCCTTTATTGTGAATAATGCCGCTCTGAACATCAGTGTACAAATATCTGTTCAGGTTCCTGCTTTCAAATCTTTTGGGTATATACTAATTTAAAATTTGGTGAATCACATGGTAATTCTATGTTTAATCTTTTGGCGAACTGCCCAACTGTTCTCCACAGATGCTGCCCCATTTTATAGTTCCACCAGCAATGCACAAGGTTTCCAGTTTTTCCATATTCTCTTCAGCACTTTTTTTTTTTAAGTTGTGGTAAAAACATACATAACAGCTACAATCTTATCCATTTTTAAGTTTATAGTTTCATAGTGTTCACTGTGTTTACAGGATTGTACAAACTAAAACTGTACTCAAATGGACAGCAACTTCTCATTTTCATCTCCCCCAGTGCCTGGCAACCACTGTGTTTTTATGAGTTTGACTACTTTAGATACCTTATATAAGTGAAATTATACAGTATTTGTCATTTTGTGGCTGGCTTATTTCACTTAGCATAATGTCTTCAAGTTACCTCCATGTTGTAGCATGTAATAGGATTTCCTTTTTTATGACTGAATAGTATTCTGTTCTATGTACACACCACATTTTCCTTATCTAGTCATCTGTCAGTGGATATTTGGGTTGATTCCATCTCTTGGCTATTGTGAATAATGCTATGGTGGACATGGGTTTGCAAATATCTCTTCAAGATTGTATTTTCTTCCTCCTCTTCTTTTCTTTTCTTTCTTTTCTTTTTTTTTTTTTTTTTTGGCTAATCCTTACCAGAGGATATTGTTTCCATTGATTTTTTTAGAGAGAGTGGAAGGGAGGAAGGGGGAGAAAAGAGAAAAAGAAACAAACATCCATGTGAGAGAAACACATGCTCCCTGACCTGGGACAGGGATTGAACCTGCAACCCCAGTACATGCCCTTGACCAGGAATTGAACCCACAATGCTTCAGTATGTGGGCTGATGTTGTAACCATTGACCCACACTGGCCAGGGCTTCAAGATTGTGTTTTCAGTTCTTTTGAGTGTAGGACCAGAAATGGGATTGCCAGATCATATGGCAATTCTATTTTAATTTTTGTGTGGAATTCCCATGGTGTTTTCTATAGCAGCAGCACCATTTTACATTCCTACCCCAGTGCCTAAGGGTTCCAATTTCTCCACATCCTCTCCAACACTAACTATTTTATTTTATAGTGACCATCTTAATTGGTGTGAGGTGCTAGCTCATGGTTTGATTTTGCATTTCTCTAGTGATTAATGATGTTGAACATCTTTTCATATGCTTGTTGGCCATTTGTGTTTCATCTTTGAAGAACTGTCTACTCAAGTGCTTTGCCCATTTTAAAATTGAGTTATTTGTGTTGTTTTGTGTGGTTTTTGTTGTTGTTGTTGTTGTTGTTGTTGAGTTTTAGGAGTTCTTTACATATTCTGAATAATAACCCCTTTTTGCATATATGATTTGCAAATGTTTTCTCCCATTCTGTAGGTTGCCTTTTCACTTTATTCCACTGTATACTTTGATGCATAGAAGTTTTCAATTTCATGTAGTCCAGTTTTGTCAATTTTACTTCCATTGCCTATGTATTTGAAGTCATATCCAAGAAATCATTGTCCAATCCGGTCATGAAGTTTTATTTTATGGTGTGTGTGTTTTTTTTCCCCTGAAAATTTTTATACTTTTAGCTCTTTCTTTTATTTAGGCCTTTAATCCATTTTAAGATCATTGTTTTTTAAAATCTATTTCCAGTTTCTTTTTTAAAAATATGTTTTTATTGATTTTAGAGACAGAGGAAGGAAAAGAGAGAAACATCGATCAATTGGTTACCTCCCATATGCACCCCAACTAGGGATCGAACAGACAACCTGGGTATGTGCCCTGGACAAGAATCAAACTGGCATGGAGCAATGCTCAAACAACTGAGCCACATAGGCCAGGGCTTGAGATAATTGTGTTTAATAAAAGGCTCATAGGCAAATTGTCCCCTCGGGAGTTTCGGAGATTGGGAGTTCGATCACTGGCTATGATGTGTGCTGACCACCAGGAGGCAGCATGGAACATAGCTGGCTACCAGCAGCAGTGGCAGGGTGCTGAGGGAGTGAGGGAAGGAGGAGCGGGGAACCTGATTGGCCCTGATCGCCAGCCAGGCCTAGGGACCCTACCAGTGCATGAATTTCATGCACTGGGCCTCTAGTTTTTGTATGTGGTATAAGGTGAGGGCCCAACTTCATTCTTCTGCATGTAGATATTCTGTGCTCCTAATTCTATTTGTTGAAAACACTATCCTTTCTTATTTGATGGTCTTGGTACCCTAATCTTGATAAAAATCATTTGACCATATATGCAAAGGTTTATTTTGTGCTCTCTGTTTTATTCCACTGGTTTATATATCTGTCTTTATGCCAGCATCATAGTTTTTATTACTGTAGCTTTGTAATAAGTTTTTCTTGAAATCAGGAAGTATGAGACCTTCAATTTTGTTCTTTTTTTTCAATATTGTTTTGGCTATTCAGGAGATTCCATATGAATTTTAAGATGACCTTTTCTGTTTCTGCAAAAAATGCCATTGGGATTTTCACTAGGGATTGCATTAAATCTGTAGATCACTTTGAGTAATATTTTATCTTAACTATTTCATTCTTCTAATCCATGAACATCAGATATCTTTCCATTTCTTTATGTCATCTTTAATTTCTTTCTGCAGTGTTCTTTAGTTTTCAGAGTACAAGTCTTTTGTCTTCTTGGTTAAGTTAATTCCTAAGTATTTTATTCTTTTTGATGCTATTTATTGTAAATGGGATTGTTTTCTTAATTTCCTTTTCAGATTGTTCATTGTGATTGTATAGAAAGGCAGTGATTTTTATTTGTTAATTCTGTATCCTGCAGCTTTCCTGAATTCATTTATTATTTTTAACATTTTTTTGTGTGTGGAATCTTTAGTGGTTTTTTTATATACGATCATTTGTCTGTGAGCAGAACTAATTTTATTTATTTATTTCCAATTTAGATGTCTTTTATTCCTTTCCTACGTAATTCTTCTGGCTAGGACTTCCAGTACTATGTTGAATACCTTTTGTGTGTGTGTGGCCGTGGGGGTGGGGGGGGGAGGGAGTCCTTGGTTAACTAAAATGTTACACCAACACTATTGCCTTTTAGTATATGTCCTTGCCTTCAGTACTATACTCATGTTATCATTATTAGTTTCAATATCCTTAGATTATATCCCCAGTGGATTGGATGGTTCCATTTTAAGTGTGTGCGTGTGTGATCAGTTATTTTTGGATTGCCAACATGGTTTGGAGCCTGGCATATTTTGCTGTCTTAAATTTTATTTTATCCTAGGAATGTTTTCTCTCATTTCCTTATGCTTAATTTTTCAACTTAACCATAAAACAGCTATTTTTGTAGCACACTTGGGTTTTTTCACTTGACATATTCTCCTTGATGATTCTTTTTTCACCTGATATTTTAATGCTTATGCTAAAGTGTATATGGCGGTAATAAATCTGATTTCTGAGACTTACTTTAAAAAGCTTCAGCAAAACAAACAAACAGTGGAGTTTGGGGTATAAACAAAATAGGATTGGTAAATGATGAGAGTTGTTGAAACTCAGTAATAGGGTACTGTGGTCTCATTTGACCATTTTATATTCTTTTTTGAAATTTTTATAATAAAATGTTAAAGCAAACCCACATTTACTGGTTGAAATAACATTTCTTTAAGTTCTATGTATAGAGGTTGACCTTTATTTAAGTCAGTATTTGGAAATAATAGGACTTTTTAAGGTACTAACAATACCTGATGTTACCAGAATAAAAAGACTGTATTTATGCCCTGGCAGGGAAGCTCAGTTGTTTGGAGCGTCCTCTCACTACACCAAGGTTATGAGTTTGATCTCTGGTCGAACCAATGAGTGAGTGGAACAACTGACCGATATTTCCCTCCCTCTGACCCTCCGCCCCTCCATCCCTCCCTCCCTCTTTCTGTAAAAATCAATCAATCAATGATAAAAATGTATAAAAACTATATTTCATGTATTATATTCTCTGTACTTCAGTGGATTTTCCCTCTTATTATTTTGAAAAATATTATACTAGAGAAAAATTGAAAACAAATAATAAAGTGAATAAATACTCTTTACCCATACCTACATCTACCAATTATAAAAATTTGGTCATGTCTATAGATATTCTTTATAGATATCCTCACTGATTTTCTGTGTGCCTTATCTATCAATTATTGAAAAAAGGACATAAATATCTAGCTATAACTAGAGCTTTTTCTGTTTCATTTTTGTTTGTTTTTGCAACATGTATATTGAACTATGTTATTATGTGCAGAAACACTTAGGATAAACAGTGTGGTGATTTTGGGGGAGGGGATAGATGGAGGTGGAAGAGGGAAAATTAAAATTTTTTAAAATTAAATTCATGCCCTACATTACTTTTAAGACCAGCCATCAGAATCAATTTGTTCATAATTTGTTAATATTTCTAGCAAGGTTGTTTAAAATACTATAAATAATAGATGCATACATTAAAATAAAAAATACACATTTTGTGCCTAATTTAATGCCTTCCACATGCCAGGTCTTCAAAAAGTACAGTTTTTATTATTGGAATCACCATTATCATCTGAAGTTTTTGGCTCCAATCCCTAGATGTGTTTCACAGAGAGCAAGAGCAGATGTAAAAAAAAACTTGAACACTGATAATGATTGTATGACAGATAAACAGGAGGGGAAAATTGAGTGTTATCCCTCCATTCCCCTTGTGGAGAGGGGGTGAGGTGGTGTTGCTACATTTGTTTTCTGTTACTTCCCCCCTACCCATTGAAAAGCAGGTTTGCAGAATAATCAGAAAATAATATGACTCTCACTCCAACCCCCCCTCCCCACGGCCCCCAGAACCCTTTGTACTCTAAATCTAGCTTGTCTTTAGGTTATTTCTTAGAGTAAATGATTAAAAATATAGTGTTGATAAGCAAGGGGAAGGAAGTGGGAGAGGGAAGTGATTAGATCATGTGATATGTGCCATTTTTATTTTTAAAAAGTATTGGGATTAATTATTTATATTTGTTTCTCCCTTGTTAGATTGTAGACCCTGTGAGGACATTAATAGCATTTACTTTTTCTTTTGTTCCCATAGCACCTGGAATAATGTACATTTTATTGTATTGTTCAATGTATCTTTCAAAGTTAACTTTGTGCTTTTTCTTTCTATTTTATTTTATTTTTTAAAAAATATATTTTATTGATTTTTTACAGAGAGGAAGGGAAGGAGATAGAGAGTTAGAAACATCCATGAGAGAGAAACAGCGACTAGCTGCCTCCTGCACACCCCCTACTGGGGATGTGCCCGCAACCAAGGTACATGCCCTTGACCAGAATTGAACCTGGGACCCTTCAGTCTGCAGTCCGATGCTGTATCCACTGAGCCAAACCGGTCAGGGTTTTCTTTCTATTTTAGATTTTCTACTTGTGGTCAGAATTTATATCCTATTCATTTCTGTGTGTTTGTGACTTATAAATGATTGATACTCAATAAATGGGTTGAATGAACGATTTAAAGTGTCTTCAGAGTTATAGGTCAGCATTCATAAGAATAAAGCAACTTTTGGCTTTACTTATCTCTATGAATTTATAACTGGAAAATACCTTAGGGTTTAAATATTCTGGATCTTTAATTTTCAAATGAAGTAACTGGTACCAAAGATTGTAAGACTTATACAATTCAGAAACATATGGTAGAGGTAAAGTTAGAAACCATCCCTATCTCTTACTCATGGTGCTTTTCTTTCTTTGTTTTTACTTAATTGTGATATTTTTCTTCTATAGGAAACAAATAGAAAAGAAACAAGTTTATAACCAGCTTCAAAGAAAAATAATATTTTCTATAGACTGTATGTCCAGTTTGGTTCTATGTGTTCTAGTATGTGTTTTCAGAGTATACATAGCATTTCCTCACTGATCATTACCACACTGCGGTCAAATAGAATTTTCTCAAAATTCTCTGAAAAATAAAATTTTAAATATCAGATTTAAAAATTTTTCCATGGATTATAATCCATCCCACATTTACTTAGTGGAAGTAGATAAGTATATAAAATATTTTGGCATTCATTAATTTATTTTTATTCTAATGATAGTCTTAAGAATTATGTAGGGCATAAATTTATTTTAAAATTTTTTAAATTTTATTTTTCAATTATACTTGACATTTAATATTTAGTGCCTGTGTAGGGCATGATTTTTAAATTATTGGTACTATAGATTTTAAAAAATGAGGCCAAATGAAACTATATCACTTAACTATGATCATCTAGAGAGTAAATTATGAACCCAAATGATTTATAGGTATTTTCTTTCCACTGTGGTAAGGCAGATATCCCTTTAGATATATACATTTTTTAAAAAAATTGTCATGGTTAAAGTACAGTTAACAATAACTACTATGCCATTTCCTTTTGTCCTCTTGGGTAGAACTAACGATAAGGTGTTCAATCAGCAGACATTCAAGTGCTGCTAAGCAGTTTGTATTATACTGGATGCTTTAATGTACTTTCACCTAGTCAGTGATGGCGAACCTTTTGAGCTCGGTCTGTCAGCATTTTGAAAAATCCTAACTTAACTCTGGTGCCATGTCACATATAAAAATTTTTTGATATTTGCAACCATCGTAAAACAAAGACTTATATTTTTGATATTTATTTTATATATTTAAATGCCATTTATCAAAGAAAAATCAACCAAAAAAATGAGTTTGTGTGTCACCTCTGACACACGTGTCGTAGGTTCGCCATCACTGACTTAGGTAGTAATTGTGACCCAATTTAAATAAGATCGGATGATATGTAGGAGTTAGGGATTATTTTAATGACTTAAAATTTAAAAATTCTAATTAAGGGAATGCAGTGAAAAACACATTTGATATTTTATTGAGTACCTAGAAAACGAAGTCCTCTATATAAATCAATTTTGTTATAAATAATTTATCTTAATAAAGTAGAAAATAAGAATTTTAGAATGGTGTCTAAGATACTTAATGAAACCTTAACCTTTATTTGTAGCATTTTAGTTACCTTACATATGCCTAAGATTAAGCCAAAAAATTTAATAATAAAAATTTCAAACTCTAAATATGCAGAGACAATTTTTATGAACATTTTGGTATATATATTTTTACACTTCTTGCTTTGTATAAATACTATAAATAAAGTTTATAGTATATAGCATTAAGTTCTCTTTGTAATTTTTTTCACTCAGTAATATGAATTTTTTTTTAGTGTAAGTAACTATTAGAACTACACGAATCCTGTAAACAGGAAGCATGCTAAGTTTTTTTCATAATTTGTTAATCATTCTCCAAATGTTGGACATTTATTTCAAATGCTATCTTACTATAGAGTACTTTTTTAAAGCAGTCTTGCAAATTGAAAATTTTTAAAGATCATCAGGTTATTTACTTGCATTAAGATAAATTTGACACTACTTTTTATATAATCTGTTCACATTACTTTGAATTTATGATAATCATAATTTCTACTCTTGCTTTACTAACTCCCTTATTTGGAACCTTTGGCTCTGGAATAAAATATTTATTGAGCAGAAAAGGTTTGGATATTTTTAAAAATACTTATATTTTAGAATACAGATTTTGAAATGGAGTAGTGTGCCGCAGCAAATTCATAGTACTTAGAACAAGTTAGACATGACGCTTTGATATTTTGATATGTACCTGACATTGAAATATTTAAATGTGTGTGTTTTTTTAAATAGATTATCTTTCTCAAGGAATAGATCTTTCTGGAATTGAAGTAATAGAAAATGATCTACTTTTTATTGCAAGAGCTCGACTTGAAGTGGAAAATCAAGCTAAGCGCCTCCTGGAGCAGGGTGTGGAGACTCAGGTATTAAAAATATCTATCGCCTTCTTAATGTGGAAAATATGTCAAAATACAGATTAACATTTAACTTTGCAATTACAAAAGTAATATGTTTTCATTTTATCACTGAAGAACTATAATTTGATTTGGAGAATAGAGCATAAAGTAAGTACAGGGAAAAGTTATTTGGTATAATTATTTAATTCTAAAAATAGATTCTCAGAGATTTATAACATAAAATGTATATAATCCTATACAATAAAAGCATAGTATGCAAATTGTTCACTCGACCAGGAGTTCCTTTCGGAGTTCAACCAGGGGGCAGGGCCAGGGGAAGGAAGGGAGACCCCTGGTGGTGGCAGGCAGCCGGGGGAAGGGAGGAAGTACCCAGCTGGCAGCTGGCAGCCGCTAGGGACCCTGGGCCTCTAGTACAAAGAATATTTTTATGTAATGTGTATATGTAAATGATAGTTAATATCTGGATTGAGAGGTGTTAGGAGGTTAATGGAAACCCAGATATGGCAACTATCTACCCCTGGAGGCTGTATTGGGGAGGGTTCAACAAAGGAATATGCTTGCTTTGCTCAAAGCACTGCTATTCATTTCAGCCTTTCAGCAGCCCAATAAGGTTGTTGTTATTATTTCTATATCAAAAATGAGGATGTTGAGAGTTTAAATAATTTTTCCCATTTTAATTATTTATGTTTTAAATTAGAGTTGATGTACAATATTATATTAGTTTCAGGTGTACAACCCAATGATTAGACATTTATATAACTTACAAAGTGATCTCCCCAATAAATCTAGTACCCATCTGACATCATGCATACTTATTAGAATACTAGAGGCCCGGTGCACAAAAATTTGTGCACTCGGCGGGGAGGGGGGTCCCTCAGCCCGGCCTCTGCCCTCTCGCAGTCTGGGACCCCTCAGGAGATAACGACCTTCTGGCTTAGGCCTGCTCCCAGGTGGCAGAGGGCAGGCCCAATCCCTAGGTGCAGCCCCTGTTTGGGCTCAGAGCAGGGCCGATTGGGGAGTTGGGGCACCGCCCCCTGTCATGCACAGAGCAGGGCAGATTGGGAGGTTTTGATGCCACCCTCAGTCACGCTCAGGGTAGGGCCGATTGGGGGGTTGGGGCACCGCCCCCTGTCACACTCAAGGCAGGGTCGATGGGCTGGTTGCGAGCGCCACCACCTGTCACGCACAGAGCAGGGCCCATCAGGGGGGTTGGGGCTCTGTACCCTGTCATGCACAGAGCAGGGCCAGTCAGGGGGTTGGGGCGCTGCCCCATGTCACGCACAGAGCAGGGCCCATCATGGGGGTTGGGGAGCTCCCCCCCATCAGGCACAGAGCAGGGCTGATCAGGGGGTTGGGGTGCCTTCCCCTGTCACGAACAGAGCAGGTGGATAGGGAGGTTGTGGCCCCGCCCCCTGTCATACACAGAGCCGCAGGGCGGTCAGGGGGTTTGGGCGCTGCCCCCTGTCACTCTGATCCCGGTGCTGGGAGGCCTCGCGGCTCCGCTGATCCCGGTGCTGGGAGGCATATTACCCTTTTACTATATAGGATAGAGGCCTGGTGCATGGGTGGGGCTGGCTGGTTTGCCCTGAAGGGTGTCCTGGATCAGGGTGGGGGTCCCCACTGGGGTGCCTGGCCAGCCTGGGTGAGGGGATGATGGCTGTTTGCAGCTGGTCACACACCCTTCAGAGTGGGGGTCCCCACTGGGGTGCCTGGCTAGTCTGGGTGAAGGGCTGAGGGCTGTTTTCAGGCTGACTGAAGCTCCCAACTGCTCCTTTTTTTCTTTTTTCTTTTTTTTATTCTGGGCCAGCTTTAGCACTGGCTCCAGCTCTGAGGCCTCTCCTGCTGAAAGAAGGTATCTGGTTTGTTTGCGTTCTATAATCGAAACTCTGTATCAACTCCAGCTCTGAGATCCAGGGCTTGCTGAAAGCAGGTTTCTGGGGTTTTGTTTAGCTTCTATATTTGTTATAATGTTTCTTAAACTGCAAGCTCAGAGGCCGGCAAGGCAGGCGGGGAACGTTGGAGTCCTCCGTCACTGAAGCCTCATGTTAGTTTCAAGCTGTCCTGCTGCTGGCCGCCATCTTGGCTGGCAGTTAATTTGCATGTCTCTCTGATTAACCAATGGGAAGGGTAGCGGTCATACGCTAATTACCATGTTTCTCTTTTATTAGATAGGATTATTGACTATATTCTCTAGGCTGTACTTTACATCTCCATGATGTTGTTTATCTATCAATTTGTACTTCTTAACCCTTTCTCCTTTTTCATCCATCTATTTTATTTTACTTTATTTTTTATCAGAGATCATAAAAAGAGTGATTTTCAATTTTTATTATTCCTCTAATCATTAGCTGTGATTCTTTTGTAAAAAGTAATTTTCACTCATCAACTAAGGATACTTGGTTACCCTGAATGCAGTTTTAAAAAAATTATGGATAAATATTAAAATTTGCACTTTCATTAAAATGTTTATACTACCCAAAGCAATCTACAGATTAAATGCAATTCCTATCAAGATACCAGTGTTGTATTACACAGAACTAGAACAATTATTTCAAAATTTTGGGACCACAAAAGACCCCGAATAGCAACAGGGATCTTGAGAAAGAAGAACAAAATTGGAGGAATCATATCAAACTATACTACAAGGCCACAGTAATCAAAACAGCATGGTACTGGCATAAAAACAGACATATAGATCAATGGAATAGAATAGAGAGCCCAGAAATAAACCCTAGTAAACACTAATTCAGAAGAATATATGTACCTCTGTGTTCATTGCAGGTATTATTATTTCTATATCAAAAATGAGGATGCTGCCAAAACCGGTTTGGCTCAGTGGATAGAGCGTCGGCCTGCGGACTGAAAGGTCCCAGGTTCGATTCCGGTCAAGGGCATGTACCTGGGTTGCGGGCACATCCCCAGTGGGGGATGTGCAGGAGGCGGCTGGTCGATGTTTCTCTCTCATCGATGTTTCTGACTCTCTATCTCTCTCCCTTCCTCTCTGTAAAAAATCAATAAAATTTAAAAAAAAAAAAAAATGAGGATGCTGAGAGTTTAAATAATTTATAATAGTCAAGTGCCGGGGTCCAACCCCAGCAGGTCCAGGGGTTCCCAAAGGCGTAGACGGAGTCGGCGAAGAAGGAAGGACACGGAGACAGTGTTCAGTTGATCAGCAGCCTAGCCAGGATCTCCAGCCAGGATCTCCAGCCAAGTTCTGGTCTGGATCTCCAGAGAGGTTCTGCTTTTTATTGTCTTGTTACATCCGTATTTATACCAGTTGATTTTAATCCTGTCAATTTCTATTCCAAAGGTTAGGGCGTTTCTTATCTCCATTCCAGGGAGTAAAGATTATGTAGCTTAAGCATGATTGTTTGTAGTTAAAGTGATTAACTACCCGCCTGGCACTTAGTTAAGGAGTTTCATCCCCTCCCTAACTTCAGGGAAAAATCCCTACCTGGGGAAACAACCTTTCTCGGAGAGGTGACCTTGGTTAAAACACACAGCACTAAGGGGAGCAAACATATTAAGAACAGTATGCCATATACGCCAGGTCCCTTGAAACATATGCTGTGCAGATGTTTCTTTCCTGCAGCGACTGTGTCAAGCAGCAAGGATGGACCCGCTTCCGACAGTCAAGATTTGAAAGCAGCCCAAGTATCCATCATAGATGAATGGATAAAAAAGCTGTGGTACATTTATACAATGAAATACTACACTGCCATGAAAAGGAGGAAATTTTTACCCTTTGTGATGGCATGCATGCACTTGGAGAACATATGCTAAGTGAAATAAGCCAGTCAGAGAAAGACAAGTACCATATGATTTCACTCATATGTGGAATTTAATGAACAAACTGAACTACCAAGCAAAATAGAGAGAGACCCATAGTTAGAGAACAGGCAGACAGTTCCGGTTGTGTGTGTGGGGGGGGGTGGGTGGGTGTTGGGGTGATGGTGGAGGGATTGAGAGAGAAAGAAGAACTTATGGACATGGACAACAATGTGGTGATTGAGTCGGGAGAGGGATGGGTGGAGGTAGAAGAGAGCATAGAGAGGATAAATGGTGATGGAAAAAAATATGATAAATATAAATGAATAAATGAATGAATGAATGAATGAATGAATTTCGCACTTTCATTACCAATTTACAGAGTAATGAGTTGATATAATAGTCACATCCAGTAGTAGCAAATGAGGCATTATTTTTTCTCTTTTGTTTTTCTTTCATTTTTTAAAAGTATTATTATGGACTCATGAATTTTTACATATTGTATTTCAATCAGTTTGGTGCTGGATGAGACTGCTAGAGTTGTAGCAAGAAGCTAGACTAACAGTGGCTTATCCAAGTAGATATTTAGATGTGGGTGGCGGCAACATTGTTCCAGCTATTCAACAAGGATTCAGTCTTTCTTTCCACTCTGTCATCTTTAGTGTCCTCTTAACTTGTCATGTCATAGTCACAAGATAACTGTCGCACCCCTAGATATTATGTTCATATTCAAGGTGTGGAGATGGGGCTGTGCCAGGGGACAGCCAGAAGGCAGTGTTACAAAAACCTTTTCTAAAATTGTCAACAGAGCTGTCCTTATGTCTCATGGGCCACATGTGGGTCATAGTGTCACCCCAGTTGTCAGGAGGACTGTGAAAGCAAGTATGTAGCAAAAATGAGCAGAATTGTCAACATTGGCTTAGGCCAGTGGTCGGCAAACTGCGGCTCGCGAGCCACATGCGGCTCTTTGGCCCCTTGAGTCTGGCTCTTCCACAAAATATCGACTTCTGCGCATGGGCCACAAAGTTTCAATCGCACTGTACGTTTGCGCCCGCACGTGGTATTTTGTGGAAGAGCCACACTCAAAGAGCCGCATGTGGCTCGCCAGCTGCAGTTTGCCGACCACTGGCTTAGGCTATTCATGAGCCATTGCCTGGGGCAGTGCACATTTTCACCCCTGAAGAAAATTAGGTTTTTACTAATAAGAAACAATAGGGGATTAACTAGTTATTCTTGCTGTAATATTTTTGGTAAAGCATGGAATGACTCGAATTTTAAAAATAAGCCATGTGTATGTATTTAACTCAAAATTTTATATTAAAAGATTAAGATTTGGGGCTTGACTTAATGTTTCATGATTAGTTTCATTGTCCTATAAAATTCATTTTATTATTGAACAGATTTTGGTGTCCTTGAAATATTACCTAATATTACCCAATATGATGAGATCCCATACAACAAAAGGTTGAGGGTTCGATTTCAGGTAAGGGCACATACCTAGGTTTCAAGTTCAATCCCCGCTTTGGACGAGTATGGGAGGCAACCAATTGATGTTTCTCTCTCACATCGATGTTTCTCTCTCTCTTCCTCTCTCTCTTTTTCTTTCTCTCTCACCATCCCCACACCCTTCCTCTCTCTAAAAATCAATTGAGAAAAAAAGACCCCCACCATATCCTTAGGTGAGGATTTAAAAAAAAAGAAATTTGGAAGTTAATATAATCCTTTTCCCCCTCCATATTGATTTTTCCTTTGCTGTCTTCTCCGTTTTCTTAGGGTCTCTCTGTGTTATCACTTCTTTTCTATAGACCCTTCTTCTTCCAAACCATGTTCACTTTCTTAATTATCCTCCTCTTCCTTTTTTCTCTCTCCTTTTCTCCTAGCCTTACTACAGCTCTTCATTTTTTTCTGCTTCTCTTTAAAATGAACTAGAGTAAAGCTGATTTTTGGTTGATAAGATCATATTATGCTATTAAATATCCTGCTTAGTCTCTTAATTTCATTTGGGTTATGTACTGTTGACTGCTGATTGTTAACAGGTTCTGAAATAATCACATTAGGTTAGCTGAGAAGTACATATCAAGCATTAATAGCTTCATGTTCCTGAATCAGAAAAGCCACTGGTGAGCTCTGAATCGAAACCAAGGTAGCTAATATAATTCTTGCTTTTAAATTACATTATTTAATGTGATTCTTTCTTCTTTTACTACATGTAATCTCCCATGCAGCTTCATTAAGTTTTCAGTGTTTTAGGCCTGCCATGCATGTATCATATTGTGATGTATGCACACAGATATTATAGTCTTAAATATTTTGTCCTGAAATTTGCCCGTTATGTATAAGGTGTTGTGAGTTTATTAATACCACTCTTGATAAACAAAATATTTGGATTTTAAACTCCCTCAATTATTGTGCATCATTAGGGGCTGTGCTTTTTAATCTTAAAATTCACCTGAAAGTCAGCCTAATTTTATTTAATATATATTCTACTGAGAGTGGTTTAAAGAATTAACCTGCTTTTTGTTAAAAATCTGTATCCTTCTTATGCTTTCTTTTTCTTTTCTTTTTTTTTCTTTCTTTTTTTTTTAGCAGTAAGGATTATCTAAACTGTGAGAGATAACTGTTCTTTGAATTTTTGTTCAGTGACTTTGCATCTTTGTCACTATAACACCTCTGTCTTGGGGGAAGCCAAGTGGGGGACTGTTGATAATTTCTGCCTCTCCTTCCCCACGTCCCCCATCTTCTTTATTTGACTCTAGAGTTCCTTGTTGTTTGTTTTAATTGAATATGAAGTGGCAGCAAACTTTCAGAAAATATTGTACTATTTTGTTTTAGAAGTAATAAGTACATTATTTTGGAAGTAAAATTTCTTAATCTTTGCTTGTCTTTCCAGTTAAAATCAGTTGAAATCAACTCAGACTTTATATTAGTGCATAAAGCTTTGTAAACCAAGTCATTTTTGTGGAATGTTGCATGGACTATAACAACAGAATAGCATCAGCAAAATTTATATATTTGTCATTTTCCTTTCTTCAGCATGTATTTCTTTTCTTATATATGAAACCTAAAGAAAAATAATTTAACTGCTAAAGAAATATTTTGTTAGGAGAAAAAGTAAAATGTGATTGTTAGCGTTTGTGATACAAGGATTATACAATCCTTTCAGAATTCTTTTTTAATCCTCACCCAAGGATATATTTTTGTTTTCTTTTTAATTGATTTTAGAGAGAGAGGAAAGGAGAGGGAGAGAGAGAGAGCAACATCAATGTGAAAGAGAAACATCTATCGATTGCCTCCTGCACACACCTGACCTGGGACTGAACCCACAACCCAGGAATGTGCCCTGACCGGGAATCAACCCGTGATCCTTCAGAGCACGGACGATGCTCCAACCAACTGAGCCGTCCCAGCCAGGTCTCAGACTTTTAATATATCATCTACAGTGGAATCCTGGTCTTGTACATTTATGTAATTTTTGCATTTTATTTCCAGTTAAGTCAAATTCTACCTCTGCATTTCTAATTTCAGTGATGTTAAGCTCTTTAAAATCCTGTCAAACTTTTGACTTAATGCTGTATTTATGCTCATAAAGCTAATTTCATTTTAGCCTATAGCCTAGTAAATGCTAGAATATTGCTTGCTGTTTCTTGGATCAATCTTTACAGTAGTCTACAGATATATCTGTTCCATTAGCTCAGTGCCAGCTGTTGCTTTGGTTACAGTGTTCCTGTTTTGGCAAGCTTTTTTAGGGATCTTAAACAACTATGATTCTTTTCTGAGTATGTTCTTGTGGGATTTTATTTTCCTCTCTGTAATGTTACTAAGACCTTGAAAAAGAAAGAAAAATTACATCATATTTATTTCCAAACCAGGTGAAATAATTTTAGTTTAATAAATTAAGTGGTTGTGCCATCTTCTGAAATGCTTTTGAAGCAGAAGTCTATCTTGATCTACTGATGAAATTATCCTTTCTACTCTTATTACATGGTCTTCATTGCATTTTATATTACAATTTATGAAGCTGGATAATTTCCTGTAAGGTTAAATGATTTGTTGAAGGTCACAGTGACACTTTGTAGAAAAATTATTCTTAGAATATTGACTGCCTCACTTAAAGAGAAGACATTGTCTGGAAACATTGCTGCCTTTGCAGTAGAAGTAGATCTCTTTCTAGCATGGTATTTTTCAAATGTGTTTAGTCTGTCTGCTTTGAGATCTATTACAATTGTCAGAGAATATTTCCCATGTACAAAACTTGGTGTATCTGGAGATGTTTTAATGTCAGGTGTATCCTGATGAATTGTTGTTACTTCCAGACGGCTCTCTGCATAGGGATTGATGGTAAATTTTAAATACAATCTAACCAGTATAACAAACTTCTGATCTTATCCTTTAAAGGAGGAGGAAAAGCGAAAGTGTTGACCTAATATAAAGAATATTTAACTTCGTCATTTATGAAATAAATAATAACTAAACATAATATTTGTTCCAAATGCATTGTCTTTGTGCTTGTCTTTGATAATTGGAAAATATTGTGGTAACTGCTCAAGTACCTCTAAAAGTGGTATATTTATATATATATTTTTTTCTATTTATATATCCATTTCCACTCTACCCACCCCCCACCTTTTAAAAGAATCCAACCCAAGTCGGAACAGCTCTTCAGGTTTTCCATAATCTTGGAACTTTGAAGAATACCATTACCAGTGTCGTGGATGGATATTGTGCCTCTATAGAAGAAAGTATCAATACTGCGTTAGACATCAAAGTTTTGACTCAGCCTTCCCAGTCAGCAGTGAGAGGTAAGGATTTGATTTATATTTAACTTCTTTATTTATTTATAACCAAGAAGTCCTTTGAATAGTATATGAAATACTCAAGTTTCAAAGTAATTTAGTGACTCATTTTTTAGTAGACAGAAAATGAGAGAAATTATGTTTTAGAATTTATTTATAACATTTTTGTGTAATCAGTTTTGAGTTAAACTGGCCAATTGGTATATTCAGAACTTCTAGATAAAAATCTATAAACTGTGACTTCATTTAGTTCAGAGGAAGCAGATGCAAGAACAAAAAAGGAACATATTTTTTTCTCTAAAATCCCTATTCTCACATGTACTTCTTATTGAGACAGAAAATAGTTTTTTAAGGAAATGCCATCTCTACCTTTGCTTTTTGGGCTTTCCTTATGATAATTCTGGTATTCAGGAGCAATAATGGTGAAGATAGAAACTGAAAAAAAAAAACACAACTTTTGGGAACATTACAACTAGAACAAAATCTAAAGAAAACTAGAGATAGGGAGACTCAAGGTAGAGAGTAGTAGCACTACATTGCCCCTGATAATGACATTCATCTATATAACACACTTCATAGATAGGAAAGACTACATGTTACGTGTACCTCTCACTGATCTAAGTAACCCCAGCTCTGCATTTTTCTCCTTCTGTTCCTTCTTCTCTCCTATTAATATGGATGAACTGTCTGCTCCTAGCAAAGACCAAGTACTCCACTTTGTGTTAGATCCCATCATTCAAGGGCATTGCTTTAGATTTCTTCTCTCTGCCACTTCATCAGTTTTCCCTTATGTACATGTCTTTTCCATCATAAATAATCATGCTAGTGTATCTTCAGCTTAATGACCATCAAACAAATCTATCTTGATTCTGTTTCTTCAGCTTTACTACTCCATTTTATTTCCTCAGACTACAGAAAAGTTCCCCAAAGTGGTGTCTATATGTACTCTCTCCAGTTTTTCTTTTTCTATTGAAGAAGCTACTTAGAGTTGTCCTAAAGAATAACATGTAAAATTAATAACAGAGTTCTTGATACATGGCTAACAGTAAAAAATTGTTATTGGCAGCCATTATTATATTTGCTATAAACATAACCTCATAAATAATTACACTAGATACAAAGAGCTAAAAAAAATTTTATATCTTAAATGGGTTTTTGAAGGTTAGCACTAGCCTCTGAATAGACCTGTATTAAGACTATTTTAGGAGTGCTTTGAACAGAAATTGCCAAAGGAGATTTCACTCAGTTTTTCCCAGCAATTATTCTCAGAAAGGTTGATCTAATGTTTAAATTTTCAGGAGCAGTTTAATCTCAGTCCTTTTGTGTTATAAAAAAATAAGGGGGAAAAATAAAAGCAGTTATTCACATGCTGTCAATCCTAATGTACACCCTTTTGTTAAAAGAATAAAGAGTTTTAAACCCTTATTATCTTCTGTTAAAGAGTGAATACTGTGATTTAATGTAGAAACCTTAAGCATCAATTCTTTATATTTTTAAAAAGAATAATCACTTTTATTTTTAAAAATGTTACATTGGCAATATTAATGTTAATTCCCTGATCTTGTTTCTGATATTAATATTATGTAGTAGAATGTTCTTGGGCTTTGGAAATGCATTGCATTAAAGCATTGCATTCAAAGGTGTTGGGCATCATGTCAATATGTTATTCACAAATGATTCAGGGAAAACAACTTTCTTTTTACTATGTTTTCTAAATTTTCTGTATGTTTTAAGATGGTTTTCAAAATTAAATATAACATTAATACAACTTAAGGGGAAAATGTTACCTGTGAGATATTGAGAAGTTTATAATTTAATACGAGTAAGATAAACAACTCAAATGGAAAAACAGATAAAGATTATGAATAGGCAATTTAAAGAAGAACATATCTAATAGATGTGATAGATGTAAAAAATGTTCAGTCTCTTTCTGGAGGATGAAATAATTATTGGGGAAATGCAAATTAAATAAGATACTATTTCTCAGTCGTGAGATTGGCGAAATCTAAGAACTAACTGTTGGATGAGATCACAAACTCTTGTACTCTAATTGTAGGAGAATGAAATGGTTCAACCACTTTACTCAGTTGTATCAAATTGATCTGTAAGGTTTAAAATTTCTATACCATATGATTTTATTGTTTCTCTTAAAGATCATACCCTAGAGAAACTAGGGTATATATGTTTAAGGATTTATTTTTATTTTTTATTTTTATTTATTGATTTTAGAGAGAGAGGAAGGTGGGAGGGAGAGAGAGTGAGAGAGAAAAATATTGATTTGTTGTTCCACTTGTTTATGCATTCATTGGTTGATTCTTGTATGTGCCCTGACTGGGGATTGAACCTGCAACCTTGGTATATCAGGATCATGCTCTAACCAACTGAGCCACCCAGTCTGGGCCAAGAATTTTTATTACGCTATTGTGAATAACAATAGTGAAACAGTGAAAACAACTTTCCTTCAATAGAAAAATGAATAAACTGGTTTATTTATTAAGTAGACTACTATGTGATATGTAAGCCAATAAATTTCCAAATATAGATAATACTCAAAACCATTACGTAAAGAGCAAGTTACAGGAAGAGATATATAGTATGAAGATATTTCAAGCTTAAGAACATAATAGACTATGCTATCTATACATTGTTTTATATATGTAAATCTTATATAATAAAAGGCTAATATGCAAATCGATCAAATGGTGAAACCACCGGTCGTTATGATGCGCACTGACCACCAGGGGGCAGATGCTCAATGCAGGAGCTGCCTCCTGGTGGTCAGTGCACTCCCACAGGGGGAGTGCTGCTTAGCCAGAAGCCCTGAGCTAGGCTCATGGCTCGCACAGCAGTGGCGGCGGGAGCCTCTCCCACCTCTGTGGCAGCGCTAAGCTGGCAGTTGGACACCCCTGAATATCATGCACCGGGCCTCTAGTATGTAGTAAAAGTATAAATATATGCTTTGTAATAATTCAAATTCAAATTCAAAATAGCATTAGCTCTGGGGAGAGAGCAGGGAAAATGGGATCAGCAAGGGAGGGGTATACAGGGAACTTTATTCATTCCTTTTTAATCTTTAACATTTTATTTTTTAAGACTTAATTTTTTTAGAGTAGTTTTAAGTCAGAGCAAAATTAAGAAGAAGGTAGCAGAGATTTCCCATATACCACTGTCTTTATACTAGTACATGCATAGCCTTCCCTGTTATCAA
This sequence comes from Myotis myotis, assembly GCF_014108235.1. Lineage (NCBI taxonomy): Eukaryota > Metazoa > Chordata > Mammalia > Chiroptera > Vespertilionidae > Myotis > Myotis myotis. The sequence goes on from NW_023416315.1 coordinate 12,283,193, forward strand.
CATCCCTCACTAGGATGGTCCATTTGTTACCAAGGATGAAATAATATTGACACATCAAAATTACCCAAACTTTATAGTTTACATTAGGGTATACTCATGATAGTGTACATTCTATGAGTTTGGACAAATGTATAATGTCATATCTCCATTATACTGGTAATGTCATAGAATATTTCACTGCCCTAAGAAACCCTTTGTTCATCTCAACCACTCTCATCCCTGGTAACCACTGATCTTTTTATTGTTTCCATAGTTTTGCCTTTCCCAGAATGTCATATAGTTGGAATTATATAATATATAGTATACAGCCATTTCAGATTGGCTTCTTCCACTTAGTAATATACATTTAAGATTCTTTCATGTCTAGTCATGGCTTGATAGCTCTTTTTTTGGTTTGTTTGTTTTTAGTGCTGATGAATATTTCATTGTAAGAAGGTACCAACATGTCCATCCACCTACTGAAGGACATCTTGTTTGCTTCCAAGTTTTGGCTGCCTCCTGCACGCCCCCTACTGGGCATGGAGCCAGCAACTTGGTCATGTGCCCTGACCTGGAATCGAAATGCGACTTCTTGGTTCATTGCTTACTGCTCAACCATTGAGCCATGTGGGCTGAGCAGGGAAATGCTTAGTCATTGTTATATCAAATATTTCTTCTTTTCTTTCTTTCTTCTGGTATTTTACACCATTTGTAGTTGTCCCACTGTCCTTGGTTGTTTTGGTCTGTGTGTTTTTTTCAGTGTTTATTCTCTTTCCTTTAGTTTTTGAGGATTTTATTGCTATATCCTCACCTCAAAGATTCTTTCCTCAGCTGTCTCTATTCTACCAATAAGCCCATCAAAGACATGCTTCATTTCTGTTACAATGTATTTTATCTCTAGCATTTCTTAGCATTTTCATCTGCTTGCTTAAATTGCTCATCTGTTCTTGCATGCTGTCTACTTTGCCCGTTAGAGCCCTTAGCTTATTCATGCTTGGTCTGATAATTCCAGCATCCCTGCCATGACTGGTTCTGATGCTTGCTCTGTTTCTTCAGATTGTGTTTTTTGCCTTTTAAAATGCCTTGTAATTTTTTCTTGCTAAAAGGAATTGCTGTAAATAGGCCTTTAACGTGGTGGTAAGATATGTGGGGAGGGAAAGCATTCTATAGAGCTATTATTAGGCCCCATTCTTTTAGTGAGCCTATCCCTTTCTTCTGCGAACTTCACAAGAGCTTACATACATTATTTTCTCCTTTGGGTGGGCTGGAGTTGGGTATTACGGTGGGTATTACGGTTCCCCAGGTCAGTTAGTCTCTGGTAATATTCCGGCAGATAAGGCTTTGGTTAATTCGTTTCTCTTGAGAGCAGGCCTTGTTAAGGACAGAGTGCTCTGGCACATTTCAAAATGATTCTTTTTCCTTTCCTCCTCTGGAAGCATAAGGGGATTTTTCTCCACTATTTACTGTGGTAACCTACTCAGGCTCCTGAAGGTAAACCTCAATACTGTAGGGTCCCTCTGGAGTTTATAACTCAGAATTGTCCACACTGAGCCTCTAGCAATTCACCAACTACCATTCTGGTTTTCCTGCCATGGTCCTGGTTCCCTCAGCAGTTTCTGCTAGGGAGGCTCAGCTTTGGTAAGCAGCAACTCCCTGCATTTGCTTATAGGCCTTCCTAATTTGGGGGACAGTGGTTTGCCATATGTCTTCCCCTCTCTTATGGGTCCAAGGAGAGTTGTTGCTTTTTCAGTGAGTTCAGCTTTTTCTTTGTTGTTAGGACAGAGTGGTACTTCCAGGCTCCTTACATGTGGAACCAGAAATGGAATTGCCAATCAGATTTTTACGGCTCACATAGCTCACTTATTTTTTCTTTGATGTCTGAACGGTTCTTTCTTTACCTTTAATGTTCAGTCATTTTTTTAGGATATATTTTGAGATTGAATGTTATATCTATTTTTTCTGAGTTTGAATATTTTCTCTTATAGAAAAGCCTACCTCAGTTGTACATTTCATATTGTTTTTCTTTTTAGGAACTTTATGTACATAGCATATCTTATTTTCCATTTTTAGTATTTTCTTAATTATATTTTATATCTTTGTATTTTATTTAATTTTATATGGTTTCCTCCTGCCTATTTCCCATGTCTGATTGTGTTTTCACCCTTGATCTTTATTAATTTTTTTTCTAATGTGGTCTTAACCTTTGTTCTATAGTCATACTGAGAATGTTTTCTCTAATTACTTTGAGACAGTGGAAAATTAAGTAACCCTTCCTGTTGTTTCCTTTGGAGGTTTGTTTTGGTGGGTTTTTTTTGTAACCTATGTTTATCATCACTTTTTCCTTTATTTATTTCCTCTACCCTTTTCCACCCCAATATATGTGTTAGGTTTCATTTCACTTTGTTTCTAATTACTGTTCATCCTTGGAAGGCACTGCTTGTTCCTTGAAGAATAGTATGGGAATGGTTGTAGGAAGAGACCTGGGACAGTTCATAACTTTGAATTAGGTTTGTTGTCCAGTATTAACCAGTAAAAATTTGAGGCTGTAAAACAAATGAAAAGTGTATTTGGGGTGGTAAAGGATTTGAACCCCAGAGATGCAGGCTTAGGTGGCAATCCAAACTGTGCTCTGGAGAGAACAAAGAAAGGCGTTTATCCCTCTTATAAAGACAACCGCCACAAAACATAATTCATGCAGATGAAGGGTTGATGGCTAGGTTAAAGGGAATTGGTTAGTTTCAATATGCAAAAAGGGAGGCAAAAACTGCAAGGAAGGAAGTAAAATTCATATACAGCAGTGATTTTCAACTTTTTCATCTCATAACACACATAAACTAGTTACCAAAAATTCTGTGGCACACACAAATTATATTTTTTGCTGTTCTCACAAAAAACGGTATAATTTTGATTCGTTCACACCAGATGGCTTTTGTGTTGGCTGTCGTCATATTTTTATTGGACAGTCTAAGGGAAATGAGGTCCATGGCCCTGACTAAATAGTGTGGTCATTGCACATCTTAAAAAGTCTCTCGGCACACCAGCATGCCTCTTGCTGCACACAGTTGAGAATCCCTGATATAAGGTCCTAGGGCAGTTATTTCAGGATGTTTATGACTCCATCTTGAGCTGAGTTTAGCAAAATGTTTAGCAACTTACCAGCACAAGTACTAGTACTTTTTAAGTACTGAAGCACAAGATGTGCATAGGCCCCACTTCCTTAATAGCCTCCTGACTATTTTTTAAAATATATTTTTATTGATTTCAGAGAGGAAGGGAGAGGGAGAGATAGAAATATCAATGATGAGAATCACTGATCGACTGTTTCCTGCACATCTTACAATGGGGATCTAGCCCTCAACCCAGGCATATGCCCTGACCAGGAATCAAACTGTGACCTCCTGGTTCATAGGTTGACACTCAACCACTGAACCATGCCAGCCATTCTCCTGACTCTATTTTTAAAATTACTCTCTTAGCAATAATACATCAATTTTTATTTATTTCTACCTTGGTAATACTTCTTTTCTCAAATTTTTGTCTATTCTGGAACTTAGTATGAATCCCAGGAAAAGCCTTTAAGCAATTTTTGTATGGAAATCTCATATTCTCTGCTTTTCTTTCCTTTTTTATTTTTTATTTTTTAATTCTCACTCAAGGATATTTTTCCCTTAATTTTTAGAGAGAGTGGAAGGAAGGGGTAGAGACAGTGAGAGAGAAACATCAATGTGAGAGAAACATATCGGTTGGTTGCCTCCCCCCACATCAAGCCAGGGATCAAGCCTACAACTGAGGTAGGTGCCCTTGATAGGAATTGAACCCAGGTCCCTTCAGTCTGCCGGCCGATGCTCTATCCACTGAGCCAAACTGGCTAGGGCTTCTTTCTTTTTTCGCCTCATTTTACCTCTAATAGTCTCCCCAAGCTAGAGAGCTAATTCTTATACAATGTCATTTTCATTTTATTATACTAATTTCTCTTTCAGCTTTTCCTTCTTTGCCACTCTGCATGAACACATTACTAACTTCTTCCCTAGACCATCCATGTCTATCCATCTCAACTCTAAGCAAAGAATCATTGGATTCAAAATTCTTACAGTTGATTTTGAGAACAATTTGTTCTTTGTTAATGGCCTCAGATGTCAGCCATCTGGTCCCTTGCTCATTGTGATTTACCTACAGCATTTGGGATACATGCTTCATAATCTCACTGTTGAAGTTTTAATTTGTTGTTGGTTTTTTGTTTTGTTTTTTAAGTTGACGTTTTGCTATACTTTGTGTTCTTATTTTCGTTTTCTTTCAAGGGATGAGAGTAGGAAAATGATTTTATTCCACTATAACTGGAAATTACTCTTACGTGTTGTTTCTTTGAGAAATTCTCAGTTTCTCCTACCACTTTAATAAAACTTAGTTTATGACATTATTTATTTTGTTTCATGAGTCCCCCCAAGCTAACTAATAATGACTTCTGTTTTGGTCTATTTATTCTTTCTTCTTTTACATGGCTGTCTATGTTCATTGATTATTTCTATCATATTTATATCTTCAACGAGAAGTATTTAGTTTATGAGAATAAAAATCTTTAGGTACGAAGTTATTATAAGTAAGAAAAATAAAGTCTCCAAAAGTAATCAGGCCTGTGACTGTGATCTTGTTTTTCTGTATCTGTTTCTCCAAAGTAAATATGAGCAGAAAATAGTATCATCTTGTATTTCTGCTGGTATTTATTTTGAGAGTAATGAGTTGATGCATCCCATATTTCTTTATAATAAAACCAAGTTGTACATAGTCCAGGAATTTGATTAGTAGTTTTCATTTTCACAAAGATACTATCTAGCCTTTCCTCACTATTACAAGTTTATATTCTATATAACATGAGACAGATTGTTTCAGTATTATCTCTCTATTCCTTTTATGTTTTTCCTTAATATTCTTTGCAAAACAGTGCAAATGATTTTAAAGATTAATTAGACCTAGATTTCAAACTGGAATTATGTTTTTAAGCAATATCTCTTTTCTACATGTTTCTCTTTTTTATTACTTTTCAATGATCAGAGTAGAAATTATCAAAGCATATCCTTACTAAAGGTACATGTAATTCTTTTCTAAACAGAATTGTTTAAAAGCTAAAGTAAACAATTTTGTTTTGTTTTTCCCTCCATAAATGTAGGATAGACTAATCGTTGATGAGCTCTTGTTTTTTAAGCTTAGTTTGGATTGAAGTTTATACTTTTTCAATTGGAGACTAAAATTACTTCTTTTTATGTTGAAACATTTTAAGCCTGTACAATTAGTTGTGTGTGTGTGTAGTACATACAGTAACATTCTTAGATATCAATCTCAAGAAATTTAACAGATACATTAATATTATTTAATATGTAATTTATATTCAACATTTTTCAGTTGTTCTCAAAAATATTTTTATAATTATCTTCCCACCAACTTGAACCATTGAGGCATTATGCTTTTCTATTGGTTATCTTGTCTGTTTAACTCTCTTTTAATCAGAAACAACTTCACTGCCTTTTTTGTCCTTTATGGTATTAACATGTTTGGAGAGCCCCACAATCTGGATTTGTCTGGATTTAACTGACTGTTTCTTCATGATTACATTTAGGGTAAACAAACTGGTAAGGTGGTGATGTGTATTCCCCATTACATCATATCAGGAAGCACCAAAATTATGTTAGTCTCTCTCATAATTGCTGATGCTAAATGAAATCACTTTGTTACTGTGGTATATGCCAGATTGTTCCTTGCAGAAATACTCTTTTCTTTGTAATTAGTAAGTAATTGTGGCACATACTTTGAGACCATGTGAATATCCTGTTTCCTGTAACATTTCTCCTGATGTTTTTGTATCCGATAATCTTTATCTCAATTAATTACTTTCCTAGTAGTTTCAAAATGGCAATTTTTTTCTAATTCTGTCATTTCATCTGCATTTATTACCTGACACTCTTCTGTAAACAGCACTTCCTATCCTTTTAAGCTTGATTTTTCACTATGAACTCATGAATTATAAATCAGTTTTCTTATAATCCATTATGATGAGTATTACTTTGTTTCTCTTATTTATGCATTCATTGGTTGATTCTTGTATATGTCCTGACCACGGATTGAACCTGCAACCTTGACGTATCGGAATGATGCTCCAACCAGTTGAGCTACGTGGCTGTGTATGCTTTTTATAATAATATATAGTTGTTATAATAAGAAAATTTTATTTTTTTATATTTCTTTGTCATTCATATAAACAGGGGGACCCGGACGATCTACCATGCCAACTCCAGGAAACACTGCAGCTTTTCGTGCTTCCCTCTGGACCAACATGGAGAAACTAGTGGATCATATTTGTACTGTTTGTGGACAGGTAAGTATTTTTGAGAGTGAAAAGAACATTAATGATGTATTAACTCCTGCTTGTTTCAAGTTCTGTGACCTTGGGAAGGTTTCTGTGAATCTCTGGGTATTCAAAATAACTACATTAGCTAATTATCATGTACGGATAGGCTCTGCCAAAATGCCATTTCCCTTCCCTTGCTTTTTCTGGTTTCTACTCTGCATACTTGTTTCATTTGAAAATACATAATTATATACATTTTCCTCTCTTCCCCTTTTTAGGTACAACATCTACAAAAAATATTAGCCAAGAAGAGAGATCCTGTTTCTCACATTTGTTTCATTGACGAAATAGTTAAGGTATGTTTAAATGAAAACATGTTTGTCTCTTTATTGAAAACTGCAAAGAGATAACGAGTTAGTGTTATCTGTGTTTATACCTTACAGAGAGGATACATGACAAATAGCTATAGGAAAATAAGTATATTTCTTGACAACCACAAATTTTTACTTTGCAGTATATGTTTAAACAGGTTTGTTTATTGAGTAGTTTCTAGAAGCAATTCTCTTTAATTTTTGAAATGCATATAGTAATTTCCCTTGTTTTATGTAAATAATTCATTGTAAATGTCCTTTAAAGTTCCACTAAAGAATAAGATGAAACTTTTTGGTAAATAAGAGATTTAATTAGTGGTTATTAATAGTGTCTTATAAAATCTCCACTAAATATAGTTGGATCCGCCCTAACCGGTTTGGCTCAGTGGATAGAGCGTCGGCCTGCGGACTCAAGGGTCCCAGGTTCGATTCTGGTCAAGGGCATGTACCTTGGTTGTGGGCATATCCCCAGTAGGGAATGTGCAGGAGGCAGCTGATCGATGTTTCTCTCTCTCTCATCAATGTTTCTAACTCTCTATCCCTCTCCCTTCCTCTCTGTAAAAAATCAATAAAATATATATATAAAAAAATAAAGATAGTAGGATCCATTCAGTTGCTAATTTTTCATAAATAACACATTACTATATTCATTTTCCACATTCTGAAATCACTCTCCTATCATCCACTGATCTGCTGGCTGGATGAGCAGTAAGAATTCTTTCTGGGTATGGGAAACCCTGACTACATTTTATTCATTCTTTTTGATACGTTTTTGATAATGATTAATAGAATAACTGATTATTCACCATTAAATATTAATACCTGGGGCTCTAAAGAAAAAAATTCTCTAAGGTTCCAGTGTCATGGTTTCCTTGTAGTTTCCATGTAGTTTCCTTCGTAGTTTAAAATTTTAAATATTTTATATATCATGTTGGGGATTTCCAAAACTACCTTCAAGTTTGGTGATGCATTAGGAGCATTCGCAGCACTCAGCATATAGTCATGCTTGTGGCTGTGATTTATTATAGCGCAAGTATATGGAGCAAAATTAGCAAAGGGAAATGTGCATATGGTGAAGTCTGGAGGAAACCAGGTGCAAGCTTCCTAGAGTCCTCTCCCCTTAGAGTTACACAGGACACCTTCATTTCTCTGCCAATGAGTTGGGACATCAAACATGAAATGTCTTCCAGGGAAGCTCATTTTGAGCCTAGAAGACCAGGGTTTTCATCAGAGGTCAGGGCCTAGCACGTACCAAAACTCTAGATTTCCCAAAGGAAAGCAGGTGTTCAGCACACATTATTTGTACAAGCAGTTTATATGCAGTCAGCACTCCTGTCAGTTAGAGAATCATGAGGATCCTCTCAAAATCCAAGATACCAGGTAAGGACCTGTCTTGTAAGCAGGCATTTTTAACTACAGCAGTCTCAGACCTACTCTGTTAACTTTTTTCTGCACATATATATTATATACCTACTTAAATTATCCTGCTTCATATTTGGCTTTTAATCATGTGAAAGAAACAATAAGATGCTTTTGCCAATTGGTATAGTTATTAGTTTTTTACATTTCCTAGTAGATGGGATAACTAATATCGGGTCTTCATTATTATAAGCAAACAACTGCACATGTAGTGTTATCATTCATTTCTTCTTATTTTGGGCATCTTTCTACCCAAATTAATTTAGTCTTTAAATGGAGTGGCTTGGTTTCAAGCTTTTACTATCTAATCTTTTGTATATGTTTTGTTTCTTTTTAATAGTTTACTTAATATTCTGCTAACAACATTAGAACAATTATAATGAACCCATTATACCCAAGAGAGTCTAAAAAATAAAAAAGGAATAGTGCCATTTAAAGAGGCTTATGTTTGTGATGTTATTGCATTGAGCAAAGTTTCAACATTAAAAGCGTATCAGCCTGGCCAGAGTGGCTCAGTGGTTGAGTGTTGACCTGTGAACTAGGAATCTCAGCCCAGGTTGCGGGCTCAATCCCATGTAGGATGTGTAAGAGGCAGCCAATCAATGATTCTCTTTCATCATTGATGTTTCTCTCTCCCCCTCTCCCTTCCTCTCTGAAATTAATAAAAATATATATTTAAAAAAACTCGTATCACTTCCCATCAATATTCAGTTATTATAGTGAATGGGCATTGGCAGCTTATGTGGATCAGGTTTTAAATGCCTGTGTATTATTATCGATTAAAAAGGATTATTAGGGCCCTAACTGTTTGGCTCAGTGGATAGAATGTCGGCCTGCGGACTCAAGGATCCCAGGTTCGATTCCGGTCAAGGGCATATACCTTGGTTGTGGGCACCTACCCAGTAGGGAGTGTGCAGGAGCCAGCTGATCGATGTTTCTCTCTCATTGATGTTTCTAACTCTCTATCCCTTCCCTTCCTCTCTGTAAAAAATCAATAAAATATATTTTTAAAATATTATTAGGAATAGGGATATATGATTTCATCTTGATATATAGATATTAATTGTGCTATTAGGAACACATCAAGGTGTGAAGAGGGCATAAGTGGGTTGAGTATAAAATAGAACAACTAATTATATTGGATATACTAAATCTTAGGAACATAGTTTAAATGTGGAACCTTTTCAAAGCTTTTCCTTAGTTAAGATAACTAATTTTGCTTCTGCTTAATTTAATAAATTCCCTGTAAATTTATAAAATTAGCTTATTATTTTCAGTTCATACTATAGTTTGAAAAGACATATTCATACCTATTAATCAGATTATTTATGGCATTTAAGTGTGTAATATACTTTTTTCCTCTTCTATATTTTATGTTCTTTCTTTTCTTTTATGTAGTCATTTTTATTTACAAAGGAAACTCTGGGAATTTAAAATTAACACACTTGCCCATGAGCTTCTTATAGACACCAGAAAAGGTTTCAACCTTGTATTCCACATTGTTCTCCTGAGCTTTATCCAAATGAACCTTTATGAGCCAGCTGCCGTCCAGTTTCATGTGGATTTTCTCACCCACAATTTCCCTTGGCTAAACCAAGACCCCAGGATGGTATTGTGCACGGTTGTTAGGGTCCGGTTCCTGGGACTCTCTTGCTTATTCTTTGTCCGGCTTTGTTGAGTTGACTTAGGCAGAATGATAAAGACAATGTGCTTCCCACTTAACTTCTCCAACTTGCATACCAGCTGAACTTGTATTTTCTGGAAAGACTTCAGTTGAGGGACTAGAACAAAGATTATTATAGCTTTCCAACAGCCACCAATTTCAGTTTCCTTGGTCGTTGTTATTGGTTCGGTTCAGCTCCAGTAGCTGGGCCTTGAAGTCTGAGTTCATCTCCAGCCCCAGCAGAGCCTGGGAGATGCTGGACTCGAACTCGTCTGGCTTCTCACCATTGGGCTTCACGATCTTGGCACTCAAGCTGAACATGACCTTCTCCTTGGTGAACGCCCACCTGAGACAAGCTCTGTACTGTATTTTCTATAGTTTACTTGAATGAGTAATTTCATTTTAAATTGGAATTTTAGACTTTATTTTTTACATATCAAAAGTCTAATTTTAGTATCTTTTAAAACAAGTTGAGTTATAGTATTACTATATAATCATCAATATTATTTAACATTTTGTGAAAGTGAATGAAGCAAATTATTGACAAATTATTCAGGATCCACATAGTCAAAAACAGGTTTTAGAGTCTCATCTATGGAATTAAGCCAGTTTAGCTGTATGTGGGAGTGTAGATATGATACTTTCATTTTCTAAGCCAGCAATTTTTATCATTGAACAGAATCTTGTAATCATGTGTGTAGGATGTATTAGGCTAAATTTGGGATGTGTTCAGCATTTTGAGTAGCTATAGTACTAATAAGAATTTTAACTATGAAAACTAATGTGTGTTTTTTCTTTTTTAGACATAGCAAATGATTTCATTATAGCATTCGAAACTGAGCAAAATTTTAGGACACCCAAATGTGAAATCTTTTTAATTTTATGAGAAAAAAACAATTTACCTGTGCCATCTCAATTTGATTTAAAAAATCAAGTAGCGCCTTAGCCTGATGGGTCTCGGGTTCAATTCTGGTCAAGGGCGCGTGCCAGGGTGGCAGGCTCAGTCCCCAGTAGGGGGCATGCAGGAGGCAGCCGATCGATGATTCTCTCTCATCATTGATGTTTCTATCTCTCCCTCTCCCTTCCTCTCTGAAATAAAATATATACATATATATATATATGTATATATATAAATCAAGTAGCAATAGTCAATTAAGTATTTAAGTCAGATATTATCCACAAAGATTTTTAATCTGCAAAGGTTAGATTTATGTTTTTACTTGTATAGGAACCAGATATTCTTAAGGGCCCTCTCACTGTGGTATGCACAAATTCTAGATAAATTAGAAAAGCATCATTTTGAATGTACTGTTGGGCCTGCAAAAAGTAAGAGGATCTCTGAGGGACATATATACATATACACATACACATACACATATACATATACATATGTATATACATATACACATACACATACACATATACATATACATATATATACACATAAACAGATAAAGTGGTTGAAATTTTAGTGGAGATTTGTGAGGTATGTCATTACAAAACCTGGATTGTCCCAGGATCAAATGTTCATTTCAATGATAGGATCAGTCCAGTAGGTCTCTGGGGCTCTGGAAGCATAGAAGAATGCCCTGGCTGGTGTGGCTCAGTCGATTGGAGTGTCATCTAGCACACCAGAAGGTTGCAGGTTTGATTCTTGGTAAGGGCATATACCGAGATTGTGGGTTTGATCCTGGTGGGGGCACATATGAGAGGCAGCAGATCAATGTTTCTCACCTTGATGTATCTCTCTCTCTTTCTCTCTCTCTCCCCCCCCACCCTTCCTTCCTACGTCTCCCCCCCTCTCTCTTTCAAGTCAGTAAACACATCCTCAGGTGAGGATAAACAAACAAAAAAATAAATATAAAAAGAAAGAAAAATAAACCAGATAGTCTTGCACAAAGCTGATACCTATGACATGGCTAACATGGTCCTCAGTAACAGTATTTCCCTCGTCTGTGGAGGGAAGCATTTCTAGTTTAGCCATCAGGATTCTCCATGTATTAAGGTCAGCCAGATATGAGCTCATAGTAAAAAATCACCTAGCCTATAAATAAAGTAGAAATATGACTGAGAGTCAGAAGGAAAAACAAAGACAATGCAAGACAGATTTTAGATTCCTAAAGAACTTTTATAGTATAGACTTCAGAGTTTAGAATGATCTGCTGAAAACTTAAAATGTTTCTACCTGATATATTTTAGAAATAAAAAAATGGAATAAAAATGAGAAACAAAGTATTATTTCGAAAGACCATTTAGATAAAAAAGGTCCGAAACCGGTTTGGCTCAGTGGATAGAGCGTCGGCCTACGGACTGAAAGGTCCCAGGTTCGATTCCGGTCAAGGGCATGTACCTGGGTTGTGGGCACATCCCCAGTAGGAGATGTGCAGGAGGCAGCTGATCGATGTTTCTCTCTCATCGATGTTTCTAACTCTCTATCTCTCTCCCTTCCTCTCTGTAAAAAATCAATAAAATATATTTAAAAAAAAGGAACCAAATAGAACATTTAGAAATTAAAAATGAAATTATCAAAATAAAAAATTTAGCAGATGCATTAAACAGATATTACATAAAGCCAAAGAATGAATTAGCGGCCAAGCAGATAGAATTTATTAAACTATCCAGAAAATAGCATGAAGACATGGGCATGGAAAATAAGAGAGAGTAAAATATGTGGAGGATTAATTGCTGTTTTAGTATAAAACTAATTGGAAAAGGAAAGCCAACAAACAAAGAAAGAAAACCATATCATCTCAATATATGCAGGAAAAGCACTTGATAAAAATCTAACATTCATTCCTGATAAGAACTTTCAGCAAAGTAGAAATAGAAAGGAGCTTTCTCAACCTGCCAAAAGGCATTTATGAACTATGAAATGGTAAAATCATGCATCATGGAGAAGACTGAGTGCTTCACTCTAAAATAATATTGGAAGCCCCATATTTAATTATATCACCCAGAGGTAACATTTTTAAATTCACATTTGGAGATAGGTCTTCAAAAAAGTAAATTAAAATGGGGTCATTAGGGTGGACCTTAATCCAATATGACTGGGACCTTAATCCGTATAACTTCTTAATACGTACAAGAAGAGGAAATCTGAAACATATAGAAGGAAGACAATGTGAATACACAGGGAGTAGACAGTTATGGACACTTGTATACAAGGCTTTGGATGGAAATAAATATATCCATTTATTTCTTCTCTGGATTAGTGCCTAGGAGTCTATTGCTTAGTCATATGGTACGTGAATGTTTAACTTTTTAAGAAACTGTCAAACGGTCTTCCAAAATGTTTGAACAATTTTACATTTCCCATCAGCAGTATATAAGAGTTACAGTTGCTCTATATCCTCACCAACACCAGCACTTGGTATGGTGAGTTCTTTTAAATTGGGTTTATTTCATATCTGTCTATGAAGTGTCTATTCAAATTTTTAGCCTATTTTTAAAACTTGGTTATCTGTTTTCTTAATGAGTTTTGAGAGTTTTTTAGACGTAAGTCCTTTATTAGATATGTGATTTGCAAATATTTTCGCCAGTCTAGGCCTTGTCTTATATTCTCTTATTGGAGTATTTTAGAAAGCAGAAATTTTTAATTTTTAGTTAGTCCTATATATCAAAATTTTTTTCTTTTATGAAAAGAGCTTTTGGTGTTGCATCTATGAAATCTTTGCTTATTCCATGGTCACAAAGTTTTATTGTTTTCTTCTATAAGTCTTAGAATTTCAGGCTTAACATTTGGGTATTCAAATGGTTCAGCACTACTTGTTAAAAAGACTATTATGTCACCACTGAATATATGCCTGAGTATATTTTTGGACTCCATTCTGCACCAACGATCTAAGTCTTTAACTTTTCGCTAACCCCACACTTCCTTAAATACTATAGTTTTATAAAAAGTCTTGTAATCGGATATTGTTAGCTCTCTAGTTTTGCTTTTCTTTTTCAAAGTTGTGTTGGGCTTCCCAGGCTCTTTGTATTTCTATTTGACTTTTGGAATCAGCCTGTCAATTTCTCCAAAACACCTATTGAGATTATAGATCAATTTGGGAAGAATGGACATCTTAACAATAATGAATCTATCTACCCACAAGTAAGATACCTCTACTTATTTAGATCTTCTTTACTTTCTCTCAATAATATAGTTTTCAGATGTTGTTCATCTTTTAACAGATTTATTCGTATTTCTTATTCTTTGATGTTACTGTATATGGACTTATTAAATTTCAATTCTCAATTACACATTACTAATTATATGTAAAAGTACAACAGGTTTTTGTATATTGATCTTGTATTCTGTAATCTTGCAAAATATCACTTATTAGTTCAGGTCACTTTCTTGTAGATTCCATCAAATTATTTACATAGATGATCAATTCATCTATAAATAAAGACCATTTTCCCTTTTCCCTTTCCAAACTGAAGTCTTTTTCTTATTTGTTGTACTAGGTGGAAGCCATTTTCTTGTTCATTGAATATTAATAGAATTAATGAGAGCCGAAAGAAATCATTGCTTTCTCCCTAATTTTAGGGGTGAAGCCCTCAGTCTTCTCCATGATGCATGATTTTTTCATTTCATTGTTCATAAATGCCTTTTAGCAGGTTGAGAAAGCTCCTTTCTATTCCTAGTTTGCTGAAAGTTTTTATCAGGAATGGATGTTGGATTTTTTAAAAAGTACTTGGTAAAATTTCTGGAAGTGTGATTCTGTTTTAACAATCTCAAAGTACTTTGTCTTGATTTAACAAATGATATTTGAACTAATATTATCTCTTTTTAGTAGTTACTTTCTAAAACATGTACCCCAAGTTGAATGAAAAAATATTGTGCTCAGCTAAGTAGTAGTCATTCCAGTCTTAAAGCAAACAAAACAAAACTGTATCTATGTTTCAGGCCGTTCTCTTTTGTAATTGGCGAATTATATCCGATGGTTCTTCTTAGTCTGAGCCTGCTTTGTCCATCATTTTGTTATGGTCACAGAAGTTCCTTTTTTATTTCAAAAGGTGATGATAATAACTGTAATAATTAACATTCATTGAGGGTTTATTACATGTCAGGAACTGTCCCAAGACGTAACTTTTACAGCCTTCTTAAATCTTCATAATTCTGCAGTGAAAATAAATAAAGAGGAAAAAAAGGACAAACAATAACAACAACAAAAAATCCTGCAATGCAGGTACTGTTATCATTTCCATTTTACAGATGGAAAGGGGGCACAGAATGAGTAAGCAACTTGCCCAAACTCACACATCTAGTAAGTAGAGCAGGAGGATGATTGTTTACCTGAACTTGAGATATGAACTATATTCTACTTTGTTACTTAATTCCATTGTTTGGTAGTTGTCTTAGAAATTTTTATTTAAATACATTGAAATACATTTTCACATTACATCTTATCCATTATAGTTTTTTAAAATAATGAATAAATCTCTTTTTTGGGGTCACAGGATGGACAGTCTGAAATTTTATACACATTTTGGAATTCAATTACTCAAGCACTTTACTCTCAATTTCAAGTGGCAACAAATTGTAAGTATACTATTTATTTTGCAAATTCACTTCTTTTTTTCCTTTTTATTGAATTTATTGGGGTGATATTGGTTAACAAAATTATACAGGTTTCAGGTACAAATTCCACAATGTAAATTCATTTTAAAATTGTTTAGTTACTTTAAAATTTAATGTCAAGAAGTTTTCCTTTGTTGGTTTATAAAACATATTGTCATTTCTTAAGTTAGCCATATATTCAGTTTTATAAGCAGCAGATAACTTTTTTTACATTTTTAATATTTATTACCTTGAATAAAAGTCTTCAAAGAATAAGTTAATTCTCCATAATTCAAGCATAGAGGAATTCTGTCTTAATTTTTCCTATGTGTAAAGGGTATAAAGAAATTGATGTTGAAGAATTTAGTTAATGCCTGTAGAATTATTTTCCTAACTAAAAAATATTAAAATATTTTCCTTAGTGTTGAAAAAAAACCATCATTTAGCCCTGGCTGCTATGCTCAGTGGTTGGAGCATTGGCTTGTGCAGTGAAGGATCTTGGGTTCAATTCCAAATCAAGGAATCTCTCTCTCCCTCTTCCTTCCTCTCTGAAATCAATAAAAAAATATTTTTAAAAATGGGGGGTGGAGGGCAGCACCTGGGTTGCAGGTTCTATCCCAGCCTTCTTTGGGGTGCCTGCAGGGAAGCAACCAATTGATGTGTTTCTCTCCTATCAGTGTTTCTCTTTCTCTCCTCTCTCCCTCCCGCCCTTTCACTCTCTCTAAGAACCAATAGAAAAAGTATCCTTGGGTGAGGATTAACCAAAAAAAAAAAAAGCAAAAAAAAAGCAAAAGATTGAATGAATGAACTGATGAAATACCTGCATCATGAATTAAAAGTTGCTTATCCAAATGTGATCCACAAAACTCTCTTAATTTGTTTTTGCCATGAAATAATTGTGCAGGGTAGTTCTAAACAATGAAATATACAAACTAGCTAATACCTTATGAATGTTATTGTCTAATTACTGAATGTAAGAATATTGAATGAACCTAGGCTTTTTTAAGCGTTTTGAGAGTTTGTGTGTAGTTAAATTTTTATTCACAAACTTTGACTGAAAGTACCTAATACATTAAAATATAGGGTGTCCCCTAAAAACTTATACACACTTTTCACCCATTATGAATTACAATGGGTTAAATCTGAAAAGAAAAAGAAAAAAAAGAACATTAATTGAGCTATCAGCTGTTAATGTATATACATTTTGGGGGGACACCCTGTATTACCTAGTCACTGGCAACACAAGGTTGAATAAATCTCACTACCCACCTCCCTACTTCCATTTCTAAGGAAATATGCAACAAGGCTGTATCCATACAAGAGGTCTCCATTAACGTGTGGCCAAACAAAACTTAAGCAGAGAATTTATTTAGTGCAGATTTATTTCATTTACTTCTATAATCACACTACTCAGAGATACTTTACTACTAGTAAGTCTCCCTGCATTAGGTATCTGTTTTGGTCAGCTTCTTCTGAGATAATAATTCAGTACAGTAAAAGTCACCAATTTTAAGCAGAAAATTCTATGAGTTTTGACACCTGTTTATATCCTTATTACCTCCATCACAATTGAGATTTAGAACATTTTCATCACTTCTGAAATTTTTCTCATGTTCCTTTGTAGTTAATCTCCTCCCACCTTTTAGCTTCTGGCAACTATTGTCATATAAGTTAGCTTTTCCTAGATTTTCATTAAGCTGGAATCATGCAGTGTGCATGCAGTACTAGAGGCCCGGTGCACGGCATTCATGCACTGCAGGGGGGCGGGGGGTCCCTCAGCCCGGCTGGCACCCTCTCACAGTCCAGGAGCCCTTGAGGGATATCCACCTGCCGGCTTAGGCCTGCTCCCTGCCAGGGGTCCTTAGCACTGCCATCGAGGTGGGAGAGGCTCCAGCCACTGCAGCTGCACTCGCTGGCCATGAGCCTGGCTTCTGGCTGAGCGGTGCTCCCCCTGTGGGAGCACACTGACCACCAGGAAGCAGCTCCTGCATTGAGCGTCTGCCTCATGGTGGTCAGTGCGCATCATAGCAACTGGTCCTTCCGCCGTTCAGCCAATTTGCATATTAGGGTTTTATTATATTGAATAATTATTTTAAGATGCATCCATGTTGTAGCATATATCAGTAGTGCATTTCCTTTTTATTGCTGATTTGTATTTCATTGTATAGATGAAATACATTCTTCAGTTGAAGAACAATTGGGTTGCTACAGTTTTGGGTTATTATGAGTAAAGCTAACTACAGTCATTTACTGACACATCTTTTTGTATACATATGTCTTCATTCTCTTGGGTAAATACATAAGATTGGGATTTCCTGATAATTTGATAAGTATGTGTTTAATTTTGTAAATAATTGCTAAACTATTTTCCAAGATATATGTACCATTTTACATTCCCATCAATAATTATAATTCCAATTGCTCTACATTTTTATCAATCAATGATATTGTTAGTCATTTTAATTTTAGCTATTCTTATGAGTGTTCTAGTAGATTTTAATTGTGGTTTTAATTTCCATTAGCCTAAAGACTAATGATTTTTGACCATATTTTCACATACTTACCTACCATCTGTATGTCTACTTTGGTTATGTGTTTGTCAAGATCATTGTCTTAGTTTAGTTGGTTTTTTAAAAGTTTATTGCTTATTCTATTATTAAGTCTTAAAAGATTTTTATATATTGTAGACTCAAAGTTCTTTTTCAGATGGGTGTTTTACAAATATATCCCCCCCATCTGTGGTTTGCCATTTTATTGTCTTAGCAATGTCTTCCAAATGACAACAGTTTTTAATTTTGGTAAAGTTACATTTATCAATTTTTCTTTTATAATTTGTGGGAGTTTTTTTAATCAAAGAAATATTTGTCTAATTCAAGGCCAGAAGTATTTCCTCCTATATTTTATCCTAGAAGTATTACTAGGTTCTTTATAGTTAATTTGTGAATATGATATAAAGGTTAAGGTTAATTTCTATACTGTGCCTATAAAAATGTCTCCTAAGATTTTGATTAGGATTGCATTGATTCTACAAAGCAATTTGTGATAAATTGGCATCTTAACAATATTGAGTCTTCTGATCCACATTTGTGCTCTATCTTACCATTGATCGGTTCTTATACATTGCCTCTTATCAATGTTGTGTACAGTTTTCAGTCTAGCAAATCTGTTCTTAAATTTATTATGATTTCATATATTTTGAATTTATTATTAATGATACTTTTTTAAATTTTTTCTTTAGAATTGTCCATTGTTAGTATGTAAAAATACATTTGATTTTTATGTACCGACCTTGCATTCTTGACTTTGCTAACCTTATTAGTTCTAGTAGTTCTTGAAGATTTTTAAAATGATTTTGTGTATTGATGATGATATGGTCTGCAAATAAAGACAATTTCTTTTTTAATCTAGCATCCTATTTTTTTTTCCTTAATACACTGGCTGATACCTCTAATACAGTGTAGAATTAAAATAGCTTCTGCATTGCTTACTATCTTACTGAGATAGAATTCAGTTAACCTTTATATGATATTAATTGCAGGTGTTTCCGTGCTGTCCTTAATCAGGATGAAGAGTTTCCTTTCTTTTTCTTGTTGTTTGAGGGAAAGTAGTTGACTTTTTTCATGCTTTTTTTTTTGCATCCATTTAGATAATCAAATAGTTTTAGTTATTTTAATCTGTTAATATCATGAATTATGTTGACTTTTCAAGTTTTGAACCTGACTTACATTCTTGGATAAAACTCACATGGTCATGATTCATTATCCGCTTTACATGTTGTTGGGTTTAAATTGCTAAAAAAAAAAAAAAGCCTTTGATCTTCAGTTTTTGCCGGAGTCCAACCCCAGCAGGTCAAGGGGTCCCCAAAGGTGTGGATGGAGTCGGCGAAGAAGGAATGACACAGAGACAGCGTTCAGTTGATCAGCAGCCTAGCCAGGATCTCTAGCCAGGATCTCCAGCCAGGTTCTGTGTCCATGTTCTCTTGCTAGGTTCTCCAGATTCTCCAGCCAGGTTCTGTAGCCATGTTCCCTCGCTAGGTTCTCCAGCCAGGTTCTGTCCAGGTTCTCCAGCCAGGTTCAGTCACCAAGTTCTAGTCAGGTTCTCTTGCCAATTTCTGTAGTCAGGTTCAGTCCAGGATCTTTTGCCATGTTCTCTCGCTAGGTTCTGTCTCTAGGTTCTGATGCCAGTTTCTGTCCAGGATCTTTTGCCATGTTCTCTCCAGCGAAGTTCTTCTGTCTCTAGTGAACGTTCTGTGTAGGTTCTGTGCCTCCTGGTTCTGTCTTCTAAGTTCTGTGTTCTAAGTTCTGAGTCTTGCTGTCTTATTACATCTGTATTTATACCAGTTGATTCAATCCTATCAATCTCTATTATAAAGGTTAGGGCGTTTCTTATCTCCATTCCAGGGAGTAAAGATTATGTAGTTTAAGCATGATTGTTCATAGTTAAAGTGATTAATTACCCGCCTGGCACTTAGTTAAGAGGTTTTATTCCCTCCCTAACTTCAGGGGAAAATCCCTACCTGGGGAAACACCCTTTCTCAGAGACCTTGGTTAAAACACATAGTGCCAAGAAGGTGAGCAAACATATTAAGAACAGTATGCCATATATGCCAGTCCCCTTGAAACAGCAAGCATGGACCGGCTCCAGGCAAGTTTTCTTGTAATTTCTTTTTCCAGTTTTAGTGTCAGGGTAATGAATACCTCAGAAAATACGTTGGGAAGTATTTCCTCCTCTTCAGTTTTTCAAGCAGTTTGTGTAGAATTAGTATTATTTTTTCCTTAAATCAATCTTTGGTCGAATTCACCAAAGAAGTTATATGGGCCTGGAATTTTCTCTGTGGGAAGGTTTTAACTACAAATTCAACTTCTTTCATAAGTATAGGATTATTTCAATTATTTCTTCTTGAATGAGCTTTGGTAGTTTATGTCTTTCAAAGCCTTTTTACAGTTTGTTGAGGTTTTCTGATTTATGGGAATAAAGTTGCTGTATGCTTCCTTATTACCCTTTGCATGTCTGTGGAATCTGATGTGATGTTCCATCTCACATTAGTTTCATCTATTTTTTCCTAATAATTATGAGTAGAGGTTTATTAATTTTATTCATCTTCTCAGAAACCAATATTTGGTTTCATTGATTTTTCTCTATTTTCTATTTTATTGATTTCTGCTCTTATGTATATTATGTATTTTCATTTATTTGCTTTGGGTTTGATTTGCTCATTTTCTTGTTTATTAAACCTAAGTTTAGATTATTAATTTAAACTTTGCTTTTCTAATTTAAAGTTTAGATTATTAATTTAAACTTTGCTTTTCTAATTTAAGTGTTTATGCTAATTTTTTTTCTACAGGCAGTATTTAGCTGCATGCTATTGTCACCTTATTTTTCCCCCCAAACATATGAAATGTTAAAAGAATAGTGAAATAACATCTATATATCTATGTCTTTGATTCAGTAATTACTCAGAGTTGTTCAGTGAAATGAGCATTTTTAGAGTCTGACATGTGTGCTTGAAAGTTAAAATTCATAAATTATTTTAGGAGGTAGTTTTTAAAATATTCAGGTGTAGTATTATATAAATACATTTTTACTAGTTCCTAACTTCATGATGAAAGTAATGAGACCAGTTATCATCCTGAAGTTTTCTTCACATTGTAAGCTGATTACTCATAAACCAGTAAGAAAATACAAGAGTAAATATGCCTACAAAATATGTAAGCATAATTACAAAATTTAATAAAACCTCAGTTTTTAGAATAAAAGAAAGCAAATGTAAAAGTCCATTTATGTTCTCAGGCATTCATTAAAACTGTATTTTATCACTTTAAAAACCTTTTTAAAATCTTCAAGCTGTTATAGTCAATGAAGACAAGTTTTAAGTTAATTTTAAGTTAATGAAGACAAGTTTTCCAGAGAGTCAGAAGTGGGAGGAGAGGCTCTGCTTCCAGCAATCTGGAGCTGGCTGGTTCTGCGTTGTTACCCCATTGTCTCAGCAATATCCTTCATACTTCTCTCTCTCTCTTTTTTTAAATTTTTATTCATTGATTTTAGAACAAGGAATGTAGGTAGAAGAAAGAATGAGAAAGAAAGAAACATTGATTTGTTGTTCCACTTATTTATACATTCATTGGTTGCTTCTTGTATGTGCCCTGACACAAGATCAAACCCACCGTGGTGTATCGGGATGATGCTCTAACCAACTGAACTTTTTTTTTTTTCTATCTTGCATTTGCCCCTTAAAAAAAAAAAAAAAAAAAAAATATATATATATATATATATATATATATATATATATATATATAATTTATTTCAGAGGGGAAGAGAGAGGGAGAGAGAGAAACATCAGTGATGAGAGAGAATCATTTATTGGCTGCCTCCTGCATGCCCCACACTGGGGATCGAGCCCACAAGCCGGGCATGTGTCCTGACTGGGAATCAAATTGTGACCTCCTGTTTCATAGGTCGACACTCAACCACTGAGCCATGCTGGCCAGGCTTGCATTTCTCCTTTTAAAAAATATTTTCCCCCTGAATTAGAAACCTATTCAAATTACCTTAATAAAACTAAAAACAAAACTAGAGGTTTTCTCTTTAGTTACTATTTAATCTCTCCTCTTTTTATCCAAACTTCATCTTCATTTTCATACTGTTAATCTCTCAAGTAGGTGCACTATAGTTATATCCCACCATTCTATTGAAATTGTCCTCATTAAAGTAAGCAGTGACCTACCTCTTAATTGCCAAAGCCAGTCATGCTTTTCAGTTCTTATCTTAGGGGACCTATCTGACTTGTGTAGTCAAAGAAACTACTGAGAAGAAGTATAATATTTTTAAGCAAAAATCTCATTGATATTTCACATTCTGAGTGGTCTGTTACTACTAATAGCATTATTATTTTAGTAACTACCTTTGTGAGAACTTCAAAGTTAAGTTGTTTGTAAAGCAGCTGCCATTTATAGAGCACATACAGTTCCTGATGTGTACTATAGTACTTAAAATTATAGACACAAAATATTAAGGAAATTCAACCATCTGTAGAGTGAAGAGTCTATACAATGTAACAGATTGTCTAAGTAAGTAGAATTTTGGAAGAAAATATCTAAAGGGAAATTTTTCTAGCTAGGAACATGTTCTTTCTGATTATAAATGTTCATGTTTAGAAAAAGAAGATCTGGATATAATAAAATATAATCCAGGGATTTGACAAAAAATGAATGTACTTTATTTAAAAGATGAGGCGCCTGAACCTATCACAATGAAGATTCAAAATATTCCGTATATGAAATCTGCTGCTTTAATTATCTTTGGGTGATAGTTATTTCCAGGATGATTTCTAAGCTTTGTGTCTGTTAGTTTTCTGTCATAATTTCCAGGTAATAATATTTGTTCACCAACCTGATGCTTTTTCTGCATTTATTTATTATGATCACATGCTTTTCATCTTAGTTTGTTAATATGATGAATTGTAACCAGAACCAAGGTTTGACTGCCTACCACTACGAAAACCAAACTCGTGAGACAGATGCTAGTGAAAAAGGAAAGGGATTTATTGGAGTGCTGGCATCTTGAGAAGATGGGAGACTCTTGTCCAAAGCCCATCTTAGCATCTCAGTGCAAGCAGGGGTTTTTATAGCGAGGGAGAGGAAATGCAGAACAAAGAGATCAGGAGGAGGGGCTGTGGACAGGCAGGCAGTATCCTTGCTGGTCCAGATATGGATCTTTAGTGTCAGTGTGCTTGAACTGGTGAGTTCTAGCCAAATTCCTGCAGTTGGGTAACCTCTGTCAACTGAAGTCATGGTCAAGGCCATTTCTTATACAAGAGGAACTGGAACTGCCGATGCCTGCAATCTTCCTATATAATAAAAGCCTAGGTGGCATTGCGCGATGTCACAAGATGGCCACCCCACGTCGTCACAAGATGGCCACCTCCATGTTATCACAAGATGGCCACCACAATATGGCCGGCAGGGGAGGGCAGTTGGGGGTGATCGGGCTGGCAGGGGAGGGCCATTGGGGTCGATTGGGCTGGCCTAAACCGGCAGTCGCACATCCTCCTAGGGGTCCCAGATTGGAGAGGGTGCAGGCCAACATCCCCTTCCCTCTGTGCACAAATTTCATGCACCAGGCCCTAGCATATAATAAAAGGCTAATATGCAAATTGACTGAACAGCGTAACAGCCGGTAGGCTGCAGAGAGCAGGCCTAAGCTGTCAGTCGGACATCCCCCGAGGGCTCCTGGACTGTGAGAGGGCACAGGCTGGGCTGAAGGACTCCTCCCCCCACCCCCACCCCCCAACTGCACAAATTTTCATGCACCAGGCATCTAGTATGCTTATAAGGAAACTGTCAGTATGGGTCAGTTCCTTTTATCTGTTTGTTAGTACGTTTTATTCTAATTCAATTTCATGGTTTGTCAGAGTTGTATAAACTTTTTATTCCCTGTTACAGAGTCACACTGATTGATATCAGAGTTCTTAGGATAAATCCCTCTTGGTCATAATGTATTATTCTTTTTATATATTCATGGACTAGATTTGCTGAATTTAAAAAAAAAATCCTCACCCAATAATATTTTTCTATTGATTTTTAGAGAGTGGAAGGGGTTGGGGGGCGGTGTGGAGAGAAAAACATTGATATGAGAGAGACACACCAATTGTTTGTCTCCCGCACGGGCCCTGACCTGTGCCCGGGATCAAGCCTGCAAACAAAGTATGTGCCCTTGACTGAGAATCGAACCCACAACCCTTTGGTCCACAGGCTGATGCTCTAAACCCTGAGCCAAGTTGGCCAGGATAGCATTATTTTATTTATTTTAAATTGCATTTATTGGGTTTACATTGGTTAATAAAACTATACCAGAATTATTTAAATGGCCTCTTTGGAATACACCTTTGGTTTGACCTGTAATGTAAGCTGTTTGTCCCATCATCTTCATATACAAAAGAAACTTCTAGCTACATTTTGTTTTATCATTTATCTAATGCATTTATTGTTTTGCTTGGCAGCTTCTATGTTTTTGAAACAGGCATTTGAAGGAGAATACCCTAAATTATTGCGTCTTTATAATGACTTATGGAAGCGTCTTCAACAGTACAGCCAAAATATTCAAGGAAAATTTAATGCAAGTGGAACCACAGACCTCTATGTTGACTTACAACACATGGAAGATGATACACAAGACATATTCATACCAAAAAAGCCAGATTATGAGTATGTTTGTTTAAGCAAACCTGTTTGTTGGCATGTTAAGATTTTGTCTTAATCTTATGCTGGAATAGGTTCTCTGGTAGGGAAAAATTGAACACATGCAAAATTAAACCTGAAAATCTCTTAGATCACTCATGTTTAGGAGCCACATTGGAAAACAACATACATCTCAAGTTTAAAGCAGCCACCTTTTCCTCCTGTGTTGAAAAAGAGTATTATTTTAAAATTTTTATTTGCGTACCAAATCAATTGATTTGCACACCTTTAAACACTAGAATCATATTTATAGTGAGGAGACTGACTCAGATAACAGATTGTTATCACCTACCTTGTAAGAAAAACATTGGATTTTTCATGGGTGATTTTAAATGTTTGTTTCTTTCACTTAAAAAAAATATTGTGGTTGAATTATATCTCGGTCAGAGATACATAACTGGGTTACAGATTTGATTTCCAGTTCCAGTTGGGGCGTGTGCAGGCAACCAATTGATGTGACCCTCTCACATCGATGTTTCTCTCTCCCTCCTTCCACTTTCCCTCCCTCCCACTCTAAAAATCAGTTGAAAGAAAATCTTCAGATGAGGATTAACAATAACAAAAAATATATAGTTTAGAGGTCAAGCCAATAAATTTGATTTGAGAGGAAAAGAACCAGGGATATACTTGAATAAGTTTGGGAGAAGACTGTTAAGAAGGGAAGACGTTTCTTTTATGAAATAGTGCTGAATTTACTTTTGAAACTGTTGAATTGAAAATGCAAATAGAGTTGTTGAAAAGGTAGTTGAATGTGAATCAAGGCTAGAAATACATATTTGGGAGTCATCATTATAACCATTTTTAAAAATCATGGAATTGGAGGAGATGGCATAGGGAAGATATATATAAAGGTAAACGAGAACTCTGGCCCAAAACAGGTTCTCCAAAATTCATAGATTGGCCAGAGGGATGGCAGCCTGCAATGGAGGCTAAGCAAGAAAATGATTATAGAGGAGAAAAACTCACAGTAGTGTGGGACCCCAAAGAATGAATTTAATTTAAGTTTAAGGAAGATCAGTTAACTGTGTCATATACTACAGAAAAGTTGAAGGTGAGGACTGATAATTGCTTTCTTAACATAGCAAAATAAAGGTTTTGGAGGCCTAGGTGTGGAATGGTAGACACAAACGCATCATTAGAATTGATTAATGACACAATAGCAGAAGATCGGCTTCTGACTGGTTACTACTCCACTGACCTCACTCTCCAGTGAAACTGGTTAGGACTAAAAATAACAATGTAAAGCCTCTGGAAATGGCCCTAAAAGCAAACAGCAAATGACAAATCATTTACTCGAAATCTATGAAAATTCAGTAAGAAAGAATTTATTGAAGAGCCTGTGATATTTGAGCCAAAACTGTTTCTTCCCTCCATTCTCCCATCTCAGCAATGCATACACTCTACTTGAGACTGCAGCAACAAAGAACAAAAGGCTCTCTTTGCCCTGTCAACTTGATAAACTTCCAGATCTTTGGAGAATTTTTATAAGAGTTTATTTGAGCCAAATTGATAATTGATAACATATGCCAGGAAACAAGATCTCAAATGCTCTAGAGAATAACAGATTGACAGTTTTTTTTATGCATTTGAAATTAAGGAGGATTGGAGAAAGTAGGGTGGGCATTAGATTACAGGATAGTTAATGAGATTATGTGCTCTCTTGAGGGTTGATACCTCCTTTTGAGGGGTACTACTTCTGGTATTTCAGAAATGTGTTAATCTAGAAAAATGGACAGGGCTGGTTTAATATGTTTCCCCAAAGAAGTTATAGGCCTAAGGCATGAATACTCACCATGACCAGCCCAATTAGGAATTAATGATCAGAGTACTCGGTGAAATTACTTTCCATAGAAGTTCTTTTTTTCATCTACAGCCCCCACCTCCCAATTGCAGGGCTCATCCTGCTAACAGCTTCCCATAGCTGAGGCCAGTTTCAGGCAAATGAGATCAAGAAGTGTGCCCAGCCCTAACCAGTTTGGCTCAGTGGACAGAGGGTCAGCCTGCGAACTCAAGGGTCCCAGGTTCGATTCCGGTCAAAGGCATGTACCTTGATTGCGGGCACATACCCAGTAGGGAATGTGCAGGAGGCAGCTGATCGATGTTTCTCTCTCATCGATGTTTCTAACTCTCTATCCCTCTCCCTTCCTGTCTGTAAAAAATAATAAAATATATTTTTTAAAAAAAGAAGAAGTGTGCCCAAGCACCACTCAAGGAGTGGCAACTCTACCTTATTGTGGTACCATGAAAATACTGAAGTCTTAATAAATCTTCCCCTCGCTTTTGAAATAGTGGTTCATGCCAGGAAATGTAGGCTAAGAGGACCTCAGGATGCTTCCCTGCTTCACTAGAGTAAGGTGTTACTTGAGGCTTTTTCTTAAGACAGTTTAATGCTCTCCAGAATCTGATGTCTTAAGGGCTTAATGATTAAGGGAGTGGATGGATAGAAAGGAGAAAGTGTCATGTTAAAGAAATGGAGTTTCTGCGCAGTTACAGATTTTATTGAAAAGCTAGAGGCCCAGTGCACGAAATTCATGCACTGGGGGAGGGGGTGTCCCTCAGCCCAGCCTGCACCCTCTCTAATCTGAAACTCCTCGGAGGATGTCTGACTGCCGGTTTGGGCTCAATCCAACAGGGATTGGGCCTAATCTGGCAGTCGAACATCCCTCTCACATTCGGGACTACTGGCTCCCAACTGCTCACCTGCCTACCTCCTGATTGCCCCTAACCACTCCCCTGCCAGTCTGACCGACACCTAACTGCTCCCCTGCTGGCCTGATTGCCCCTAACTGCCCTCCCCTGCTGGCCTGGTTGCCTCTAATTGCCCTCCCCTCCAGGCCTGGTTGCCTCTAACTGCCCTCCCCTGCCGGCCTGATCACCCCTAACTGTCCTCCCCTGCAGGTCTGGTCGCCCCCAACTGCCCTCCCCTGCAGGCCTGGTCCCTCCCAACTGCCCTCCCTCCCCTGTGGGCCCAATTGCCCCAACTGCCCTCCCCTGCAGGCCTGATAGCCCCCAACTGCCCTCCCCTGTTGGCCTGATCACCCACAACTGCCCTCCCCTGCCGGCCATCTTGTAACCACATGTTGGTGACCATCTTAGGGTGTGATGGTCAATTTGCATATTACCTCTTTATTATATATAAAATAATAATATAACGTTTATATTATCTAGGAAGCTCTGTAAACTCCAAGTAGGATTAACTCAGAAAGACCACAATAGACAGGTTTATTCCATACTTAACTCATTTAAATTTTATTTATTTATTTAGTATCACTTTCAATAGCATGTAAACTTTGAGGACAGAATTTTTGAGCTGACTTCATAGCTACATTTCCTACATTTTGGAGGTCCTTGACAAATTGTAAAGGCTTAATAGTATTTGTAGGAGGGAGGGAAATAGAGGAGAGTCGGAGTGTGGAAAAGTTCCCAATCTTAGAGATCTTAGAGTTGCAGCAGTTCAGAATGTTGGCTCAGGTATAAGGAAGCTCCATAGTAGAGATAAAATAAAGGTAGATGGATTCCTGGCACAGAACAGAAATAAGTGAAAAAAGTTACCTGTTTGACATAGTAGCCCCCAAGGACCCTTAGAGCACTGGAGAGCAGGAAGAGTGCTAGGGCTAACGTTTCTTTGGAAGAGGGAAGATGCTTTTTTTTTTTAATTGGGTTGACATTGGTTTATAGAATTAAAGGCTTCAGGTGTACAATTCTACAGTAAAGTACTTCATCTTGTATGTTGTATATTGCATTGTGTTGGGGAAGACATTTCTTACGGTTAATAAATGACAGAAGGAAAAACAGAAGATGTTTAAAGAGATGCCATAGACTTCAGTATAGGATTACTTCTAACAGATTTAGGCACTAGTTCTTCACTTTTCCCATTGTGGTCTTTCTGTCTTCATCTGTTATACTTTACCTGCATATTTCCTTTTTTTTCATCCTTACCTGAGGATATTTTCTCCATTACTTTTCAGAGAGAGTGGAAGGGAGAGGACAGAGAGAGAAACATCAGTGTGAAAGAGACACATCGACTGGTTGCCTCCTGCACGCATCCCGACCAGGTGTTAGGGAGTGAACTGCAACACAGGCGTGTGCCCTTGACCAGTAATCGAACCTGCGACCCTTTGGTGTAGGGGCAACTCCAACCAGTAAGTAACACTGGTCAGGGCAGCCTACATATTTCTTTACTAGAGTTTTAAGCATTTTAAATCTGTATCTTCCCAGCACTTAAAAAGGGCCTGGTACACGGTATTCCCAGTAAATATGTGTCGAGTGAAATACTTATTGAATGAGAAAGTATCAATTGATAACCATGGAATTATGACACAGAGCCAAGAGCATTCTGACATCTAGGTCTTGTCAGTTGATCAGAAAGAGTGGGAAAGGAGAAAGCCAGGCTTTGTATACATGAAGTAGCAGGTCATTTGTTTTCAAGGTTAATATTTAGGATGAAGGGGTATTTATTTAAGAAAAAGAAAAAGACAGTGGCAGGGCAAAAGAGAATGGTAGGGCTGGTAAAAGGATCATAAACAGGGATGATGTATTTGATAATTGTTAGAGGAAAACTCTAAGACTCAATAATTGGACTGCTAAATGAAAATCAACACAAATAATTGAAGGCATAGGAAGAGTACGGAGGAAAAGAAGTGTTTAATAGGCTACATTTTCTTTTGTGAAGAATATTGTAAAACAAATTAGCTTAGAACTCCAGTGGGGAGTATTTATGTGATTGTAGGACGTTAACAAATACTTTTTATTTTCTCCTCTTTTTTTTTTTTTAATATATTTTATTGATTTTTTTACAGAGAGGAAGGGAGAGAAATAGAGAGTTAGAAACATCAATTAGGGAGAAACATCGATAAGCTGCCTCCTGCACACCCCCCACTGGGATGTGCCCACAACCCAGGTACATGCCCTTGACCGGAATTGAACCTGGGACCTTTCAGTCCGCAGGCCGACGCTCTATCCACTGAGCCAAACCGGTTTTGGCTTCTCCTCATTCTTATTAGTAACAGTTTGGGCATGGGAAGGTAGATAAAAACCTAGACCTGTATGTATACTTCTCTGCCAGTCAGTGAGCTTTATGGGACGTGCCAGCTATGGGTGAAAAGGATTGAGCGAGTGCAGCAATTTTCAACCAGTGTACCGCAAGATTTTTTAATTTTCCATTTTGTAAGGAAACCTCTACAGTCTTCTTTTTTTAAATTTTACTTATTTATTGATTTTAGAGAGAGAAGAAGGGAGAGAGAGAGAGATTGTTCCACTTATTTATGCATTCATTGGTTGATTCCTGTATGTTCCCTGACCTGGGATCAAACCTGCAACTTTGATGTATCAAACCACACTAACCACTGAGTACCCAGCCAGAGCAACTGCAAGAATTTTTAAAACATGCAATACCTGACTATTTAGTCAGGGACACTTACCTCTTTTCCCTTAGATTGTCAAATAAAAAAGTGACGACAGCTCACACAAAATAGCTGTCCAGTGTGAATGCCCTGTCTTGAACCATAAATATATAGGTCCTATAATAGAGTTGCATCTTATTGGTCATGTTTCATAATAAGGTTGCATCTGATTGGTTAGTTCTTGGTACCAGAAATCCTTATATATAAGTGCTAGAGGCCCAGTGCATGAAATTCATGCACAGGAAGGGGGGGGGCGGTCCCTCAGCCCAGCCTGCACCCTCTCGCAATCTGGGATCGCTGACTCTTAACTGCTGGCATGCCTGCCTGCCTGATCATCCCTAACCACTCTGCCTGCCTGCCTCATTGCCCCTAACTACTCGCCTGCCTGCCTCATCGCCCCTAACTGCTCACCTGCCTGCCTGATCGCCTCTAACTGCCTCTGCTTTGGCTCCCGCCGCCATGGCTTTGTCCAGAAGGACGTCCGGAATGATGACTGGAAAGTCGTTCAGCTGTCCAGTAAATCAATAAAAGTTATACCTCTGTTTTTGTCAGAATAGCAAAAAATATATATTTTGGTGTGCTGCAGAATTTTAGTAATTAGTCCATGTGTGCCATGAGAAGAAAAAGGTTGAAAATCACAGCTAGTGGAACAGGTCTCGGCAGATATGACACTGTAAAGGTAGGATTTGCTAAGTAAAGGTATAGCCCTATTAGAAATTAAGAAGATTTTACAGTGTTAGTCTTTGAGTTTCAAATGACAGACTTACTTCAGTAGGTATTGATGTATGTTATATTTATACCTAGGATTTATGTATACATTAAAATATTTAGTCCTTAATAAATGTTTAATTATGAAATGTATTTCTATTTATATTTAAACAAAATTTCTGTTTTTTCTGCATGTAGAGTTACATTTTATTTAGATTTGCTTTTTAAGAAAGGCATTTGCAGCCTAAATTCATTTTTAATACATTTTGTTTCCACAGTCCAGAAAAGGCTTTAAAAGACTCAATACAACCCTATGAGGCTGCTTATCTATCAAAGTCCTTATCTCGACTCTTTGACCCTATCAACTTGGTTTTTCCCCCTGGTGGTCGTAATCCTCCTTCTTCAGATGAACTGGAAGGTATTATTAAAACTATAGCAAGGTATGTATTTTTAATTAATGGCATGTTGTTAAAATGCCTGCCATGTTTGTTAGTCATGTATGAAAGCAATATATTTTAATTTATCTTAAATTATTTAAGTAACTAGTGGCCCAGTGCACGGATTTGTGCACATTGAAAGGAAATTAATTAGAAGAAATATTTTAATCTGTATTCGCCCTTTCTCTATAATAGAAGTGTCAACCAAATTCACGATCAACAATGACAGATCGAAACACACAGGTGCGATTGGCACCAGCAAGAGCTTTATATGTATCGCAAGTCAGTGTTTGTTTATTTTTTTTTAATGTTTATTTTTAAATTGCCAGTGCGTGTCGTATGTACTGGCCAGTCGGATGGATGGACAGACGGACAGTCACTTAGCCTTTTATATACATAGATTAGTCCTGCAGTTATATCAACAGTTTTGTAGTGAATGAGTGCACATAAAGTACTTAAGATTCCAATTAATGAAACCATTTTTTAAATACTGTAAAAAAAATAGTCTATTCTAATTATTCTGTATCTTGTCAATGATGCAAATTCTTTATGCTATAGTAAATTACACAGGAAAGTATAGGAATAATTTTATAAATTGAGAAGCTAAACCATAGAGATTAATGTTTCTTTTCTTAAATTCACAAAGTACTTCATGGCATATGCAGGATTATAATCCTCACTGACTTGCTTGTGTTTGCTATTTTAAGTTTTCTAAGTGAATGTGGCAGCTTTTAAAATTCCCAAAAGGGAAGGTAGCCTAGCAGAGGTGCCACCTGATGCTAGCAGACAATGTAATTATAATGTTGCCTTCAGAAATTTACAGTTGACCCAGATTAATTTGCAACTGCAACTATCTCAGTTCCCATAATAGCTAACAAATTGTCTTAACAGTAGGTTTTTACATTTGTAGATGAATACTTTGAGGAGTAAAAATAGTAGTTAACCAATACAGGACGACAGTATAGAAATGTCTAGATTCTTTTAGACTACAAATTTGATCACAGTGATTCTGAGGCATGTGAGAATAAGACTAAAAAGCCACAGGTATAATTTACATAAGCATCTCTCCAGGTACAAATATTCCTATAAAGCATCTACATTGCCCAGCATTTTTATCCCAAATCTCTCCACACTTACCATGACATTCCAAAGTCCTGACTCTAGGTTTTTTTTACCCTAATGTATTTGTTAGCTGTGTAGCATGGTAGTGACAAAAACAGTCCTGGCTTCAGCTTGGTCTCTTTGACCTGCTTATGGAAATATTAAAGGAGCATCTCTCCCCTTCCTCTATGCAGCTTGACAATGCTGTAATCAAGTATAATGTGGAGCTTACAGAAGCATACTTATGCCATTGTTTAAAAGTGAACATTAAAGACATTATGTCTCTATTGTATGCAAAGGCATTTCTGTCACACATAGTATGTACTAGTGTTATTTCAGAGTCCTTCATTTTCTTTATATAGAGAATCTGGTGCCGAATTTATTCTGCTCTTTCAGATCAATAATTACTTCTCCTGGTTTCTGCCTCTGTATGGGTTTTCATGCAATTTTTAGCTCCTGGTATTTTCACTTTTTTTTTTTTTTTGGTTGATAGCGCAGCTGTCCCAATTAATTCAATGTTAAAGTTGAAAATAAACATACTTTAATAATTCAAAATTAAATTCTTGCTATGCTTTTGATAGAATTACAGAGCCACACAAAATAGCATGAATTGGCATAATTTCTAGAAACTGAATATCTTAATGTAGCTCCTTTAATTTATACTTTTAGCCCATGTCCTTCCAAGGTCATCATTTCCATTCAAGAGCTGTCATTTCCTTGCAGTGTCTCTAATTGCACTTATCAGTATTCAGAGTGCTCCTTTTAAAATCTGTACACAATTTACTCTCATAATCACTGCCTAAACCCACAGTGGTATGCTTTCATTAATGAGAAACTGGTCATTAACCAAGCCATCTCAAAGCACTTGTTTTCTAATGCTGAGTTTAGGAGGGAAATTGAAACAATGCAATTCTTGATATCAATGAAATCTATAAAGAGAATTACTATATCGCTTGTGGGTTTTAGGGTTATATGTTGTTCTTTACTTTGCTCATGAACAGTGCTGCTAATAAAGTCTGCTCTTGTTTTCTCCAGTGAGCTAAATGTAGCTGCTGTTGACGCAAACCTCACATTAGCTGTGTCAAAAAACGTGGCCAAGACCATCCAGTTATATGGTGTAAAATCAGAACAGCTAGTAAGTGATATCCCGTCTATAAACTTTCGTGATTTTGTTTAAAATTACTAATTATACAATCCTGGACTAATAATTCATAGTGAATTCACTGAAAATTTATTTACTTTAGTGAACTTTTGAAACTTTCTGGTGAATTTAAACCAGAAAAAAGGTTGCACTTATTAAAAAAATGGCTATTCTACCATAGTTATACTTTCAGCTGTTTGCATGTATTTAAAGCAATAGCTATGTAATGGAATCATAAGCTTAATTCTGTACATTAATATTTTAAAGTTAGGCACACATTTAACTAATACATATGGGTCCTCAATGAAATCTAAACACCAAGGCTTTAGTATATATTTAACTGCCGTTTATGAACTAATTTTAGAGAATGTGCCAAAATCTGACATCTCTCCTGTCTTTATAGGGTAGTCAGCCATATCTTTTAGCCTCTCTGACTGCTCCTAATTGAAATGTCAGAAAATAAAGTAATCTGGTTTTACGTATGTCCTAGTAGTTCCAGTTGGTGCTGGAATAATTTTTAGGTAGGTTGGTAACAAATTGAACTGAAGGAATTTGTATGAAATGATCCTTGTTGATAACAGTCATATCATGAGGCTTCCTATTAGGATGGTCACATTTTGTTTGCATATTAATATGCTACTATTTTCCATTCAATTGTTCTTATAGCCTTGGCAAATAAATTAGAAGCCTCTTTTCCTAAACTTTGTTTCTTGAAAACTGGCCCTATAGAGATAATCAAAGCTCTTTGTAGGTAATTCGATGACTAATTTTTCTCTCAAGGGTGTTTTTATAGAAGCTTTATTATGATGTTTATTGCTTGTTTTATTTCTATAAATGAAATTCAGTACTATATCTAATAGAGTTTAGGGTAATTATTGAAATGTGAGAAAGATAATCCTTATGAGATGATCCCACCTAAGAACAACATTAGAAGGAAGAGCCAGCATTAATAGGAAATATTTTACATTTTATCCAGCAGGAGGAAGCAGTGGTAATGGTAACTTGTGACTTCAGTTAAGGCAATAATGGCAAAAGGAATTGACAAAATAAAAATGTATCGACAAACATATGATTAAATTTATACTGTTGGTCAAATAATCTGTGACCCTAAATTACTCATGGCTACCAAACCTACTGTGCTAAAGGTTAACAGAAACTTGTTGACTTAAAAAAATTTTAAGTGGCCCTGGCCAGGTAGCTTAGTTGGCTAGAGTGTCATCCTGATACACCAACGTTGTGGATTTGATCCCCAGTCAGGGTACATACAAGAATCAATAAACAAATGAACAACAAATTGATGTTCCTCTCTCTCTCTCTCTCTCTCTCTCTCTCTCTCTCCTCTTCCTTACTCTCTAAAATCAATCAATTTTTTTAATGCTCCTTAAACTTTTTAAAATGAAATTTTTTTTTTAAACATATTTTATTGATTTTCCACAGAGAGGAAGGGAGAGGAATAGAGAGTTAGAAACATCGATGAGAGAGAAACATCGATCAGCCTCCTGCACACCCCCCACTGGGTATGTGCCCGCAACCAAGGTACATGCCCTTGGCCGGAATCGAACCTGGACCCTTGAGTCCGCAGGCCGACGCTCTATCCACTGAGCCAAACCGGTCAGGGCTAAAATGAAATTTTTTTAAAAAATATATTTTTATTGATTTCAGAGAGGAAGGGAGAGGGAGAGAGATAGAAACATCATTGATGAGAGAGAATCATGGATTGGCTGCCTCCTGCACTCCACCTAGTGAGGATTGAGCTTGTGACTCAGGCATGTGCCCTTGACCAGAATCGAACCTTGGACCCTTCCATCCGCAGGCCGACGCTCTATCCACTGACCCAAATGGGCTAGGGCCAGGATTATTTTTTTAATAGTACACGTGTGAAGGCATCACAGGGGGAAAAAGTGAATATCAATAAAGGAATGAGATTTAAGAGTTTATATCCCACTTTTTTAAAAAATAAAAAACCTCACCTGAGTATATATTTATTGATTTTAAAGAGAGAGGAAGGGAGAGAAAGAGAAACATTGATGTGAGAGAGAAACATTGATCAGTTGCCTCCCGTACACTCCAACTGAAACCCCAAAACCGTTTTGGTGTACGGGACAACACTCCAACCAACTGAGCCACCTGGCCTGGGCTATAATAGAGGGAGTAGAAGAGGGGATGGAACATAGGCTACTTAAAAGGAAGGGTTGAATAACAAGAAGTAATAGTAAACACAAATAATTGGTAGACATGTAGATAAATCTAAGCCTTAATTGCATAAAATAAGAAATAATAGTGACTGATTTGGGACATATAAACAAGATAGAATTAAAATACAACTCCCCATTAAAGTTTAGAGTGGAGAACAGATAATGAATTTTGAAGCATTCTAAAATGTTTGTATGTAAAGAGTTTTTCTTTGATTAATAAATTAGTTATAGCATTCATTATTGAAAAATGGGAAAGCTCATTATACCTGACAGTGAATAATAGTTCTTTCTTCCTCAAAGAATTAAAAATATGCAGACTGGTGGCTCTAAATTTAATTAACAGGCCAGTGTTTAGGAGCTGGTGATTGGTTGTGGGTAGGTGGAAATTCCATCTGTTCAAAAGCATAAGGCCCTTGAAGAAAAATAAAGTAAAAGCTCTGTGATTCTTTCTTGCCAATTGTGTTTGCCTTCCCCACACTTTGTGGTTACCAAACCCCATGAGCCAGGTGGAGATTTTGACTTAAGGGACAGGAGCATAGAGATGTGAAGGAGGTTAATGAGTAAGGTAAGTTGATAAAAGCTCTTTGTAACAGAAATACAAGGTTATGAGCAATACAGCTTTGAACTACAAAGCTATATTTTATTCCTGTGTGCTGGTCTTGGTCATCTCTCATGTATAAACAAGATCTGATTTTGTTTCCAGCTTTTTGGTAACATGTTAACTATTCAAAAGGGAACCCATCTCAAATTGTCTTCTCTTTGATAACAGGTTTTAAATTGTGAAGGTTTAGTCTGATGTCAAGATGTAATGTCGCCACTGAATCTGTTCAGTGATTGAATGAACCTGTTCTTGTTTTTATATACATAAATACGTAGGGAAACCTTTCCTTTTTTTAATCAAAAGTCAAATATTTGACAAATTCAACAGTCTGAAGTATAAATAAGAACCAAGAAGGAAATAAAAGCATCCTTGGGACCCTAGCTGGTTTGGCTCAGTGGATAGAGCATCAGCCTATAGGCTAAAGGGTCCCGGGTTCGATTCTGGTCAAGGGCACATGCCAGGGTTGCAGGCTCGATCCCCAGTAGGGGGCGTGCAGGAGGCAGCGGATCAATGATTCTCTCTCATTATTGATGTTTCCATCTTTTTCTCCCTCTCCCTTCCTCTCTGAAATCAATAAAAATATATCAAAAAACAAAACAAGCATCCTCGCAACTGCCAGAATTGATGTCACAATGTCCATGCCCTAAAGTATACCCTTATTTCATAGGAAGGTCTCCCAGCTTTTGTGTGATTAGTTCTCTAGTTCCCATTTTAAAGCACATTAGACCAAGATAAGGGGAGATGAGAAGATCAGAAAGAGAAAACTGATACCTTAGCGATATAAGAAGGCTCATAGCATCACCAAAATTTAAAGAAAAAGGAAACTCAGGAGTTTCCAAAGAGATGAGAGAAGGGGCAAGCAGCCATATATACCCTTCTCAGCTCTGATAACACTTTTTTTGTTACTAAGAGAAAGTTTATTTAAAAAGTCACGGAGGTAAAAGAAGTGTGACAGAAGACATGGGCTCAGGAAACAAGTTACAGAGGCAAAAGAAGGGGCCCTTGGAGCTTAGGAGAGAAAAGAGTCAAGGAGAGGGACTGGAAAGGTGTGGGAGGGCTGCTGGGTCCTCAGTCCTCGGGCTTTGAAGGTGGGGATTTTAGGGGAGGTCCCAAGGGAGGGTCTCCATAGAATATTCAGCAGCTTTCCAGGTGGGCCCTTTCAGGGCTGTGGTCTCCGCTGGTCAGCCATGGCATCGCTCCTCTGGTTGGCTGCTTTTTCTGGGCCTGGAGCTGAAACACCACTGAGGCCTAGATGTTATCTCTGGGGTTAATGCTTAAGGGAGTGGTCCTGCCAGGGGTTTGTATGGGGGTCTTATGAGGCTATTCTGCCCCTTGTTCCTCCTCTAAAGGTATCTACCACATGACTAGCCACAGGCCAGGGGAGGAAAGGTCAGGGGAGGGTCAGAACCACACGACCAGCAACATGGAAAGTGAGAGGGGCCAAATCGCATGACCAACATATGCTAGAGGAGGACAGTTACCCTCGGGGGAGGTCCTTGTTTCTGTTTTACCCTTTGCTAAGCACCTGGGGCTTTCTGCCCTGGTGGCCTTCTGTACCTGGCCCATGGTCCTTGCTCTGCTCATGTCTGTGTCTAACTGCTTACCACATTACCCCCTCAAGGATCTTAGCTCTGAGTCACTTTTAAAACAAAGCAGGTAATAGCACAAAAACACTGGTCATTGTAACACTAGTGAACATATGCCGTAACCTCTGACACCACTAGCCATTGCCACTTCAATCTCTCAAGTGGCTTATTCAGGAGCCGTCCCACCTTCATCATAGTACAGAGCCCACATCTCCTGCTGTTTCATGGGAGCTCAGAGCTTTTATTAGTATTAGTTTACCATTTAGAGGTTAAACTGGATTTTGTAGGCTCTTCTGAGATTCTAACCATTAATTTTTCACCTAATTTCTGTAAGAAAACTATGGCTTTTTTTGGCTCACCCACTACAAGTGGTTGTTTTAGAACATAACCTGATTGCAAGTTGGTGACTGTCCACAAGAAAAGGCTAAATAAGTTACAGTTATTTAACCTGATGTCAAAACCTTTTGTTGACTTAATAGCCATTATCATGGGTGGTAACTTCAACAAAGGATTATTCTCTTTATTTTAATTGCCGTTTTTAAAAATTGTATTTTATTACCACAAGTAGAAATTTATCAAGTAAGAATTGAGTTTCATTTTGGAAATATATGTGTGTATGTTTGTAAAAGGAAAGACAAAAGAAAAAAAAACATATTTCTCTCAAATTTTATTGGCTCACTATTAGGAACACTCCTAAAAGGCCAATTTTTCATATGTTTGAGTTATGCATCCACATTCATAGAGTTAACTTGCACCATGTTTTATTTGTCCTGATCAGGTTTAATTTGCCTTTAAATAATAATTGTTATAGAGGAATGGATTAAAATATAATCAATATGAGAATGATTTATATGTGGATTTTTTAAAAATTGAATTATAATAGTTTTAGATTGATTCATAAAGCATTCCAGGTCCTGTTCCCTAAAAGTCATTCATTTAGAAGTAAGTTAAAGGTCAGGAGGAGAAAGTTCTGATACCACTTCTACTGATCTTTCATACCATTATTATAATCTTAGGCAACTTCCTTTAAAATTATTTTTTAATCTATAAAAAATGAGAGTAATACCTCTTTTCACCACTCATTTCATTGGAATATTATGATGACCGTCAAATGTACATAGAACATAGGTTTATTTTTATTCCTTCCTCTCTTCCTTTATTTCTTCCTTCCTTCCTCCCTCCCTCCTTTCCTTAACAGTTGCCAGAAAGTATTCCCCAGGAATATATGCTGATGTATCAAAATAACAGCACATACTAGACTTTCGGGTCACACCCCCTCAGGAGTCCATCAGCTGTGATGTATTGATGTAGGCTGTTCCTCTTGGGTAAGGTTACCTCCATATCCATGGTGTTATCTCTGCAGAGGTTCCTGCCGTGCTGAAAGTCCAAAGCTTGACCTGAATATTTCCAGTTACCATTTTGTCAGAGGGGCATTAATCCCACCTCCATCCCCACCTCCGCCATTATGGTCATTTCTTTCTGTGTTGAATTCTTACAGCTTTCCACACAAGGAGATGCAAGTCAGGTGATTGGGCCTCTTACGGAAGGGCAGAGGAGAAATGTGGCAGTAGTGAATTCACTGTTCAGATTGCACCAGTCAGTAACAAAGGTAACCTTTATCTTTATGTTTTTGACTGAATTTCAAGTTTTTCTTTCTTCTTGCCTCAAAGTTGGACAGTTTATGAATTATTTAATTTTTTTTTTGCAAAATAATGCAATGAAAACATGATGACTGTAAAATAAACCGAGGAATTAAGTCTCTTTATACAGTCTTTTACCCTTGCCTTTATTTGTGTGACTTTTTATCTGTACATTCAGTTTAAAACACATGAACTATAGATTCTCAAGTTTGGTTGTTATAATCCAGTTTATTGAACAAATAATGTAAGGATAAATTATCCATTCCATACCTATTAAAAAGCATAATATGATATCTTGTGAGTGGCAGTAACTTACAGCAAAGCTAATGACAGAGTAAGAACTCTAAGCCCTCCTTGTCAAAAGGTTCTATTTTTCACAAAAAGAGTGAAGGAGCTGCATGAAAACTGTGAATTTTTATGATATAATCACTGATGGCTATATATATTCTTTTTGCCATTTTTTAAAGACATTACTGAACTTGTGTGCCTTCATATATATGTCTAAAATGAACTGTATTCATAATTACTTAGGAAAGCACTTTCATCCCATCTTTGACTTTGAGTCACTTGTTTTTGCTATATAAAAATCATCTCATCTTCAAAGGTTTCAGTAGGTAGGGAGATAAGTGTTTAGAAGCCTGAAGGATGCTAAAGATTAGGTGATGTTCTTTAAAACTTGACCTTTCATATACTAGCTTATATTTTAGAATAATTATGTGGCTGTTATTCACTTACTAAACTTTTTAACAAGTCCTTTTATC
The DNA here is from genome assembly GCF_014108235.1 of Myotis myotis. Classification (NCBI taxonomy): domain Eukaryota; kingdom Metazoa; phylum Chordata; class Mammalia; order Chiroptera; family Vespertilionidae; genus Myotis; species Myotis myotis. Next base: position 12,323,318 of record NW_023416315.1, read on the forward strand.
AAGTAGGGGTTTCTAAAAATGTACATTTCACACACTAAGCAAAATATATTTTAAAGGGTTATTAGTGAATCTCAGAAAAGTAAATAATAAAACTAAATAAAAAGAATACATGGCAGGGGTGGGCGGGAAGAGATTAACCAAAGAACTTGTATGCATATATGCATAACCCCTGGGCACAGACAACAGTATGGTAAAGTGGGGAGGGTGTGGGCTATAAGGGGCCAATGGGGAAAAAAGGGGGACATCTGAAGTATTTTCAACAATAAAGAATAAAAAATAAATGATGTATTTTCCATTTTCTTTAATTATTACTCTAAAGCGCCACAAGCAATGAAGTGTTGTATTTATTTAGCCTGATTTAAATGCTTTTATTGAGACTTTTAGAATTTTTATAATGTTTGCATTGATTTATAAAAAAATCTGACATTTGTATTTTATTTTCATTATTATTTTTAAAAATTTTTATGAGTTTATTTGAGTCAAACTGACAGCATTGATAGGAAGCAAAATCTCAAATGCTCTGACATTTGTATTTTAAAGACTGTTTAAAATTACAGTCAACCTAGAAGAGTGAAAATTTTTAAAGAAATACATAAATATGGCTTTAGACCGACCTTTTCAAGTTATAACTTTATCATTAAAATCTATGTAGAGTGAATAATAGAAACTAGCTCCTCTTAAGGTTTGATTATTTGAAGTATATATGTGCTTTATACAGGAAAGTATTTTTCATCCTAGTTTAACTGAGCTCCAACCAATTTCATCCTAGTTTAACTGAGCTCCAAACGCTAATGCGTTTTTAAAACATTTGTGAGACATTCCTCTAAAGTAATCATCCTGTTTTGCCCTGGTTGGTGTGGCTCTGTTGGGCATTATCCCAAAAGGTTGCTGGTTCAATTTCCAAGTCAGGGCATATGACGGGGAGGCGGGGGCATGCAGGAAGCAACCAATTGATGTTTCTCTCTCATTGATGATTCTCTCTCTTTCTCCCTTTCACTTCCTCTCTCTGAAATCAATAAAAACATATTTTTAAAAAATAGCTTAAACAAAAGTTTAACTGGATCAAAACTTTGTTTTAGGTGGTTTCCAGTCAGTGCTCATTTCCACCAGCAGCTGAGCAAACTATAATTTCAGCCCTAAAGGTAAAATAATTTCATTGAATCTTTGACTATAGATCAAAGTGGGTTTTAGAATTATTTGTTTGAATGAGTGGGAGATGTCACATTTTAAAACTAATTCTGAATTCTCTACATATACCAAAAGTACCATGTTCATACTTATCCTAAAGAGGGAGGATACATGTGTGTTTATATTTTCTAGAATTTAAAAATATATTGACTCTGTTGGTGTCTACAGATTGTGTTCCACGTAGGATAATTGTATCACAAGCAAGAGAAGCAAGTATTCACTGTGTCTTAAAGTAGTACAGGCAAGCATTATCCTGTTAACGTAGTGGTTCTTCACCAGGTTGATTTTGTCCCCTATGGACATTTAACAATATCTGAAAACGTTTTGATTGTCACAACTGGGAAAGGGGTGCATCTAGTACCAGGGATGCTGTTAAACCTGCAATACATAGGACAGCTCTCCACAAAAAGAACTATAGAACCCTAGCTGGTTTGGCTCAGTGGATAGAACGTTGGCCTGGGAATCAGAGGGACCCAGGTTTTACTCCAGTCAAGGGCCCGTACCTTGGTTGTAGGCTCCTCCCCTGCCCGGGCCCTGGTGGGGGAGTATGCAGGAAGCAACCAGTCGATGTGTCTCTTTCACATTGATGTCTCTGTCTTTCCCTCGCTCTTCCACTCTCTCTAAAAATCAATGGAAAAATATCCTCAAGTGAGGATTAACAAAAAAATTATGGAGCTCAAAATGTCAATAATGCCAAGGTTAAGAAACTGTAAAGTGTGTCTCTAAGGTTTGAAACTAGAGTAAATTACCTTTTTAATATACTCCAACATAAATATACCTCCTTTCTAGCTACTAAGGAAGTTTAATGGAAAACAATGTTGATGGGAGATTCAGAGTGCTCATCTCATTATCATGAAATATTATTAAAGCTGCCATAATAAAGTAATTGTTTTTAGTAAGAGTTGCCCAATTTATTACTGATCATAAAAACAGTATAAAATCAGGTCAGTATGACAAACCGAACGGTTTTAATATTCTTGCTCCTAAGCAGGAAATACATGTAGTTTTCTTTTCTGTAGTTCCACATCTTTTCCTTATATTCTAGCAGTACTGTCAAACATTTTTTGATCACTACCCAAGATAAGAAATAAATTTTACTTTGGCACCCCATACATAATACATAAGCATTTATTAATATATCTGCATATACAATTGCATATATATATACATATAAATATATATACACACATATACACATATATAGAATATACATCTATATACATTTCCATACTTAAAACAGGTTTCACAAAACAATACTTTCCCTTATTTTTGTGATGTACTCTTATTTTTCTGTACTCATATATTATTTTTTAAAACATCCTGATAATGATCCACTAAATTGATGTTTGAGAAAGTTCATTCTAAAGATTAAGATAGAGTGCCTACACTTTTCCTGATAATAAAAACCTTCTGGATAAGTTAAAAATAGAATTCCTTGGAGACGATAATTCATATAGGGTGGATTCTCTGAATTTTAACATACAATTAAGGTTATTCCCAACAGTCACTTTGGGCTGGGAGTTGAGGTCAGTGCAAGGAAAATTGACTTCATCTTGGGCTGTAGCCCTCACGCTGAGGTTTGCCCACCAGAACCAGTATCTTATGTAGCTGGGCACTGCACTTTACTGAAACTTTAATCTTTGCCCTTGAGAAGATTAGCAATCAGTTCAAAGGCATCTTGCAGTGGCCATGCCAGTTAGAGACTTAATTGCTTATGTTAACAGAACTCAGTTTAACAGTTTGACCTTGATTTTTAGTTCAAGCTTATCAAAATCATTATGACACATTAAGGAAAACACTAATAAAACCCTCCTACTTAAAGAAAAGACTATTTCATAAAACTGTATTTCATAACATTATATGAAGCTTGTTACCTCACTTTGAGTTAGGGATAGAATGTTAATGATGAATACATGACTGCAGCCCAAGGACCAAAAATCTATGGTTTTAATAGTTTGTAGAGAACCAAGATGGCGGCATAGGTTAACGCCGGAGTTTGCTGCTTTGAACAACTACTTCAAAAGTGAAACCAAAAAACGGAAGGGACATCACCCAGAACCACAGGAACGCTGGCTGAGTGGAAGTCCTACAACTAGGAGGAAAGAGAAACGCATACGGACACTCAGAGGAGGCGCAGTGCTGAAGTCAAATTCTGAGGTGCGGAGTGCGCGAGCAGGCTGGCGGCGGAGGGCACGGTTGGCGTTTTCAATCGGGAGGGAGTCGCAGACTCTGAGCTCCAGATCCGGGCGAGTCTTTAGGGACCCAGACTCAAACAGGAGAAGCGGGACTGTCTGGCTTCGGTCAGAGCGAGTGCAGCTTTCTCTCTGAGCTTTGCAGCGGGTGCTGGGACTCAGAGAGGCAGGGCTCCTGGGGACAGGACTGAGAGCCGCCATAACTGCTCTCTCCGGCCCACCCTGTTGACCCTGTGCGACCCGCCCCGCCCAAGCCCTGCACACAGGCATTTGCCGGATAGCCTCAGGCAAACGCCAGATTAGCACCTCCCTAGAGGACAGAAGTTCTCTCACTGCTGACACAGCTGATTCTCATAGCCACTTGGCCTGGAGGTCAAACCCTCCCTGGAATTAGCTACAACAATCAAGATTTAACTATAAGACTTCGAACAAAGACCACTAGGGGGTGCACCAAGAAAGCATAACAAAATGCGGAGACAAAGAAACAGGACAAAATTGTCAATGGAAGATATAGAGTTCAGAACCACACTTTTAAGGTCTCTCAAGAACTGTTTAGAAGCCGCCGATAAACTTAATGAGATCTACAAGAAAACTAATAAGACCCTCGATCTTATATTGGGGAACCAACTAGAAATTAAGCATACACGGACTGAAATAACGAATATTATACAGACTCCCGACAGCAGACCAGAGGAGCGCAAGAATCAAGTCAATGATTTGAAATGCGAGGAAGCAAAAAACACCCAACCGGAAAAGCAAAATGAAAAAAGAATCCAAAAATGCGAGGATAGTGTAAGGAGCCTCTGGGACAGCTTCAAGCGTACCAACATCAGAATTATAGGGGTGCCAGAAGATGAGAGAGAGCAAGATATTGAAAACCTATTTGAAGAAATAATGACAGAAAACTTCCCCCACCTGGTGAAAGAAATGGACTTACAGGTCCAAGAAGCGCGGAGAACCCCAAACAAAAGGAATCCAAAGAGGACCACACCAAGACACATCATCATTAAAATGCCAAGAGCAAAAGATAAAGAGAGAATCTTAAAAACAGCAAGAGAAAGAAACTCAGTTACCTACAAGGGAATACCCATACGACTGTCAGCTGATTTCTCAACAGAAACTTTGCAGGCCAGAAGGGAGTGGCAAGAAATATTCAAAGTGATGAATACCAAGAACCTACAACCAAGATTACTTTATCCAGCAAAGCTATCATTCAGAATTGAAGGTCAGATAAAGAGCTTCACAGATAAGGAAAAGCTAAAGGAGTTCATCACCACCAAACCAGGATTATATGAAATGCTGAAAGGTATCCTTTAAGAAGAGGAAGAGGAAGTAAAAGATAAAGATACAAATTATGAACAACAAATATGCATCTATCAACAAGTGAATCTAAGAATCAAGTGAATAAATAATCTGATGAACAGAATGAACTGGTGATTATAATAGAATCAGGGACATAGAAAGGGAATGGACTGACTATTCCTGGGGGGGAAAGGGGTGTGGGAGATGCGGGAAGAGACTGGACAAAAATCGTGTACCTATGGATGAGGACAGTGGGTGGGGAGTGAGGGCGGAGGGTGGGGCGGGAACTGGGAGGAGGGGAGTTATGGGGGGAAAAAAAAGAGGAACAAATGTAATAATCTGAACAATAAAGATTTAATTAAAAAAAAAAAAAAAAAAAAAAAAAATAGTTTGTAGAAAATATATTAAACATACTTTTCTATCTACTGAAAATATAGGTAAAGACATATAATAGCCTTTTCTTTGAAATTGTATCTAAAATCAAATGTTATTTAGGCTTGAAGTTCACCATCATGTTATAAGCATTATTTAGTTTGTCATGAGTGGCATAATTACTCTTAATTTCAAGTCATTTCATTGTAACCACCTCAGCTCTAAGTACCATTTAAACACCTTGGCCCAATAATTCTGTTTCATTTATTACTGTGATTGAATGGTACAGATAGTGATTGTATTGCTAAGTTTATATATGACAGTTTTTCATTTCCTCCTTATTGTGAAGTTTTGATGTTCTAGATCAGCCGTGGGCAAACTACAGCCCGCGGGCCGGATCCGGCCTGTTTGAAATGAATAAAACTAAAAAAAAAAAAGACCGTACCCTTTTAGGTAATGATGTTTACTTTGAATTTATATTAGTTCACACAAACACTCCATCCATGCTTTTGTTCCGGCCCTCCGGTCCAGTTTAAGAACCCATTGTGGCCCTCGAGTCAAAAAGTTTGCCCACCCCTGTTCTAGATGAATGAATATCCCCGATTGCTAAGGCTTCAATATTTTTGTAATCTTAGTTATTTTAAATAAATCCTTTTAAAATGTATGACAGAATTCCCTGCTTTTTTTGCAAAGAGCTTATGAAATATAATTTTATCTCCTTTCTCAATTTCCTCTCATAGTTGTTAGTACTCTGCCCATCCTTGAAGGCATTCCCCAAGATGCTCTCTTCTCTTCCTGTTTTATATTTTCCCTAAGTAGGAAACTTCATCAGCTATTAAGTTTTCTGTGTATGCCATCATCATGTGCAAATGGAGACAATTTTATTTCTTGCTTTCTGACCTTTATGCCTGCCTTTTCATGCCTTGTTTTATAGTCCTAAATAGAACTGGTGAGAGTAGACCTTGTTGACTGGGTGCAGGCACTCAGTATTTTACTATTTTAAGTATGATGTTAGCTAGAAGGTGTGTGTGTGTGTGTGTGTGTGTGTGTGTGTGTGTGTGTGTGTTTTAAGATGGCCTTTATGAGATTAAGAAAGTTCCCTTCTAGTTTTAGTTTATGGAAACTTTTTATTATAATAAATGGTATTGTTTCATCAAATGGCTTTTTCTGAATCTATTGATATGATCATGGTTTTACTCCTTTGTTCTGTTAATAAAATCCTTTATAGGAATTTATTTTCAAATATCAGACTGACCTTGGTTATGATTTATTACCCTTTTTATGTATTCCTGGATTTGATTTACCTAATGTTTGTTAAAGATGTTTGTATCTATAATCATCAGGGATATTGGTATATAGTTTCTTGTAATTCTTTGCTTGGTTTTTATATAAAGTTAATACTCACCTCACCAATTAGGTTTGGAAATGTTTCATCCTCTTCTATTTTCTGGAAGAATTTGTATAGAATTTGTACTGTTTTCTTCTTTAAATACTTAGTAGAATTCACCAATGAAGCCATGTGGGCCTGTAGTTTTCTTTGTAGAAAGTTTATAACTGCATAGGATTGGTTTCCAACTCTGATATAAAAGGGTATCTAACTACACATCCTGCTACAAATAATTATGGGGAAAATAAAAAAAACAAACGAAACAAAAAAGCCTACTGGAGGGCTTTCGAGATGAGAAAAAGCAGGATGTGGAAATCTAGAGCACGCAACAAGAAGAGTTTCTCATTGTGCGTGACTTTGCTCTAAAAGTGGTGACTGCAGTCCTGGCTCAGGCAAGTCTGGGTGGCTAAAAACGAGAGAAAAACAAAACAGAACGAAACCTGCAGACCTTCAGGCCAAAGGAACCTGGGGAAAGAGCCCAGGTCAACCAGGGCTGCTGGAAAGTGAGAGGCAAACCTCAGAATGGAGAGAGTCAGGGGAGAAGGATGCCCAATCTCTGTTCCAACTCTGCACTAGTCTTCATTTGACTTATCAGCCATGCAGGTACAGAGCAAACTAAGAGTGGTTTTTGCGAGTAAGGCTTTCGGAACTGAACTGAGATCTAAGGCATGGCCAACCTGGTGCCCTATCCCCGCATCCACTTCCCTTTAAATTCAAACCTTTAACCACATTTTTGCATGGCTGAAAACCCATCATTGATTTCCCAGTCCCTTCAGGATAAACTCCCAACTCCTTAGCCCTCTACGCGGAGTACACCTGCTGCCTGGCTCTTTCCTACATAGGCAGGCACCTCACGCTATCGGTATTGAAGGCTTGCAGTTCCCCAAATGCATCAGCTTTCCCAGGCTCCTCTGCCTTAACATAAGCCCCCCTACCCCTACCCTGTGTCAAGTGGTTCTTCCCTATTTGTCCTTTGAAATTCAGTTCAAGCAACACTTTTTTGGATTTCAGATCCTCTCAGTATGAGTTGTCTCTCTCATGATCTCCTAGCACTCCTAGAGCGCTGATATCACTGTAACCTACCTGTGTCAGAGGGCTGGAGACGACATTTAGAAGTTTATTGAATAAGGGTCCTATTTAAACTTTTCTTGTTGGATGAAATCATTTGTCTGAGTCAAAGCCATCCATCTTCATTCTGTGTATAATCATAACATATATAATGTTCTTAAATTTTTTATTTTGAATGTTTAGATTTTAGTGTAAAACTATTGAAGCCCGGTCAGTACTTTTACACTAAAAACCCATAACTAAGGTCTAGCATTTGGCATAACCTAACCAATGGTTATATCTCACTATAGAACAGTTTCTCAGTCTTAGCACTATTGACATATTAGTTCTTTGTTGTTGGAGACTGTCCTGTAGGATGTTTAGCAACATCTCCATCTTCTGCCCACAAGATGCCAGCAACAAAACCCTGGCTCACCCCAGTTGTAACAATGAAACAATGTCTCCAAACTTCATAGTGGCACTATTCCTCTCTTTTTCTAAAATGAGCAGTGTGGAGGAGTTGAGATTTTTCAGTGCCATGTTCTACAACTATTATGCTTTAAAAATCATTTCTGACAGCAGTTAGGGAGAGGAGCAGACTTCTGTTGAGTTATTATAACTACTTTGATAAAATAGGAAAACTTTAAGTCAGAATGCTTCTCATATCAGATTTCTTTGTTAGTCTTCAATTTTGTTTTTCCTCCCTTTTTTCTTCTTTTCAGACAATCCATGTTCTTATGGGAAATGCTGTTCAACCCTTACTGACTTCAGTGGGAGATGCTATAGAGGCCATAATCATCACCATGCACCAAGAAGACTTTTCTGGGTAATAACTTTAAACCAAAATTTTCACTAGCCTTTGTATTTGTTTTTCATTCCCCTCTCCACGCTGATCCCCTGAAGTCTCCTAATATCTAGAGTTTGTTCCTCTTGTGTCAGAGTTAGCCTCCAACCTTATCCTACTTTATTCATTACTAGAGGCCTGGTGCATGAATTTGTGCACCAGTGGGGTCCCTTGGTTTGGCCGGCGGGATTGGGCAAAAACTGGCTCTTCGACATCCCCCAAGGGGTCCCAGATTGCAAGAGGGTGCAGGCCAGGCTGAGGGACCCCACCAGTGCACAATCGGGGCCTCGGAGCAACTGCGGGAGGCCAGCTGGGGAGGGACCATCGGATTGGCCAGCCCGGGAAGGACCGGGGAAGGGCTCCAGGGATTATCTGGCCTGTCTCGCTCAGTCCCAATCGGCCAGACCCCAGCAGCAAGCTAACCTACCAGTCAGAGCGTATGCCCGCTATTGGTCAGTGCAGGTCATAGCAACTGGTCGACTGGTCGACTCTCTGCCCCCTGGTGGTCAGTGCATGTCAGCGAGCGGTTGAGTGGCCTTAGCATATCATTAGCATATTACACTTTGATTGGTTGAACGGCCGACCAGACGCCCAGACACTTACCATATTAGGCTTTTATTAAATAGGATGAGCACCATTAGCAGATGAAATTTTTTCAGTTCTTGTTTTCATTATTTCTCTCCTGTCATTGAAACATAGAATCATTAACATCTACAGGACTCAGCTTGGCACTTAAGGACTTTTGGTAGTCTGTACCATCATCTCTTTCTAATTTTATCTTTTTTTTTACTTTTCACAAACACCATGTACTTGAGTTCTCGTATAGGCATGGTATTCCTTGTGTCAAATCCAAATCCTGCTCCAGCTTTGAGGGCAGGCTCCGCCAACCTCTCCCAGAGGGATTTTCCTTTCTCAGAGTTTTGTAGCAATCTAATCTAGTCATATCACACTTCGTCATAAACATTTTGGTATTGTTTCATAGCTGTTTCATATGCTTATCCATATCATATTATCCTGAGAATAAGAATCATAGTTCCTAACCAGTGTTTACTGCAGTCTTTTTAAGTAGAGTTAAATGGTTTTGACTCAGTATATTAGAAAACCTTTTATGGAGAATTTGGAATAGTTATTGTCGATGTGAGAAATGTCCAAACCAAAAATTTATTTGTGCCAAACAGAGGATACATCTGGAATCAGGATCTCAACAAACTGAGAAAAATGTTCCCAAGAATAACATTTCATGTTTAGTTACTATTTTGAACTGTCCTGTTTTTCTTTATATTCATGTTGTTTAAAAGAATATCTACTTTATTAAATTTCCAGCCACTAGTCTGTTTGTGGAAAAATTGTGTGATTATTACACTATCCTTTAATTTTTCAAATCATTTATCATTTCATTTATAAAGTATTTTTTGAAGGGTAAAACGTCAGTCTCTATTTTTTATAATGGTAGGAAGCACCAAAGGGTAAAGTGATTCTACACAAAAATGCTGTAATATTTGGATATAAGAATATAATAAAAGCATAATATGCTAAGTGTCCAACTAGTTGATCAACCATTTGGTCGACTGCTCAACCAGTCGCTATGACACGCACTGATCACCAGAGGGCAGACACTCCGACCAGTAGATTAACTTGCTTCCGGCCTATCGGGACTGGATGAGAGGACTGTACACTCCCTGGAGCCCTCCTGCGGTCCCTCTGCAGCCGGCTGGCCAACCTCCCGCGGTTCCTCCCTGGCTGGCTGGCCGCTCCCATCGGCCCCAATTAATCCCGTTCGCCGGCCAGGCCGAGGGACCCCAACCGTGCACGAATTCGTGCACCAGGTCTCTAGTAAGAATATAAAATTGCTGATACCCCTATTTGGGAAGAAATGAACTTTGTTCAAATGTGAACTGAAAGGTTACAGTTAGGCAAATCATCTGTGCCTCTGAAAAGTAAGCAAAAATGAAGAGATTTTTAAAGTTTTATTTTATGAGTGGTGAGATACTTCAGTAATTATATTGATGAGCCAAACTAGTGCCTACAGGTAACACATTAGACATTAAAAGTTGGTTTCCCAAATAGGTATGCTCTTACTAGTTTGCCTAAATACTAGTGAGCCAGATTGTTTCTTTAACTGTAGGGTTATTATGAAATTGAAGCTTTATTTTAAGGTGTATAACATCCATGTTTTTTCCCCAAATGGCCTTTGATGGTTCCATTTCACCTTGTTCATATGCAGCAGATACTTGAGATTCTACTGCAAGTCATTTTCCATATATGGAAGTATACGACTGTGGATCACTGTTGGTTTATAGTGTATTTAAAGTATTGTTCCTATAGCAAAGCAATAATTTCCCCCCTTTCTATAATATTGTTGTTAGTAATTCTGGTATGTCATGTCCTATATGTATGGCTTACATGAAACATAACGTAAAGTTGGATTAAACTATTCAAGATTAGGCACCACTTTTACAGTAGGGATAGCCTCTAAGGGACACACTTGGAAAATCAAAAGTGAACACCTGCCCTCCCAAGTCCTCTGCACTTCTTCTAGGTAAAAGGAATAAATCAGGTTTATCTTCTAGGCCAGTGGTTCTCAACCTCCCTAATGCCGCAACCCTTTAATACAGTTCCTCATGTTGTGGTGACCCCCAACCATAAAATTATTTTCGTTGCTACTTCATAACTGTAATTTTGCTACTGTTATGAATCGTAATGTAAATATCTGATATGCAGGATGTATTTTCATTGTTACAGATTGAACATAATTAAAGTATAGTGATTAATCACAAAACAATATGTAATTATATATGTGTTTTCCGATGGTCTTAGGCGACCCCTGTGAAAGGGTCATTCGACCCCCACAGGGGTCGCGACTCACAGGTTGAGAACCGCTGTTCTAGGCCAACCCCAACCTCATCTATAATGTGGTTACAGAATTCCTTCCTATCTAACAAGTAATTCTCAACATGGTTTCCTGGTATTTGAAATTTGTTTAATAGGACCAGGGGGTGCACCAGGAATGTCTCTTGTGTGCATTATGTGAGTCCTCATAGTGTAGTTGAGCTTCGCTAGCTATTGTTGTGTCCCTGGGTGTGGTTGACTCTCAGGTTGTCAGTGATGATTGGCCATGACCACAGTTTATGAGCTGCTGTGTAGGGGCAGACCCCAGGAACAGAATTCATCCCAGCAAGGTGGAGAACTCCCTTTGGGTGTGCCTCTTGTGGAGCTAATGAGGTCATGCTCTGTTTGGTCTGAAGGGAGCCACTGGTATGCTGGCTCCTATGTAGGTCAATGTCAGAAGCTGCCTGTGACCTGCCCTTGGCTCCCTGTTAGGAGTTACAAAGTGATCTACAGTTAGTAGTTGTCTGTGCTTTGCCTGAATGCACATGGGATGGGCCAAACTGTGTACCAATGCCTGCTGCCACCAGTACCAGGCCTGGGGCACGTCAGCAAAAGGCCCAACGCACTTGGCAGCCTGCTGCTGCTTGATAGGCTCAGCCACTGAAAGAGCCATAGGTAATATATGAGTTGTGTGATTTAGGTTCTCAGGGAGATACCAGAAGGCTACCAGGTTAATACAGATTGAAACTCAGCACCAGTGCCAGGTCCGAGGCCACTGAGCAGAAGTCTCTGGGTACACTAAGGCCGGCCGTCATCTGCTTGGGGATTGGTGGCGGTGGTGGCATAGAGTCTCAAGAGCCATTAGGGATGAGCCAGTCGAGTTCATCAGGCAAAAGCAGATTAAGATTGGGTAAGGTGGAGGAAAGGTGACACCCATCAGGCATGCAGGCAGAAGGCCTTCACTGTAAGCCACAGAACTAAGCCTCTCCCTGTGTCTGTTACCCCCATAGCCCACCCGGACTCCCCAGGAGTTTCTCAGGAAATACTGCAGCACAGGACCAGGCTGGTCGCCACCAGCAGAGTCCACCGCCATGTGCCAACTGGGCAGGGCGGGGCCTCAGAGTCACCAGGGTGCAGCTAGTGCAGTACTTCAGACTAATGCCATGTATGTTAGGGCATGGGGGACCAACACAGGCATGGTGGCATAGGTCATGTGCAGGGGGAAAATAGCCCTCTCCCTAAATCCACACAACTCACTCTTTCCCTGTGTGTCTCTTGCAGTCCCTGAGCTTGAATGGAATTTCTAACTACTTACTCTATTCCTATCTGCTTCTGGAAGCATCCTACTTATAATAACCATTGCTGTATATGAAAATAAGCTCACCTCATTCTCTTGCATTTGAGTCAGTTTTTCTCTAGACCATTGCCACTTTCTTTATGTCACTCTCAGAATGTGGAAACACTTAACTTATATTTTAAAAACGATTCAGTATTATGTAGCCAGTGATCTCACTGGCTAGTTAATTAATATCAGGTGAGTTCTAATTTTGATTTAACTCTTCTTTCCTATAAATATTTCACATTCTTTGAATATATTCTTTAAAGAGCAATTATAAACACTTATAAATAGTATTTCATGGAGCATCAGCTGGCATCATCTATTGACCCAATTAAAGCCTTTTCAAATCTCATCAACTGGGAGGAAAAATTGCATATGATATGTATTGTTACATAACCAATTCCAAAGTCAGAATTCTACTGTTGGACAGATCAGATTAAATAGGACCATAGCAGAATCATCTTTGCCAAGAATTTGTTTGGGAAAGGCAGCATTTATAAAGTGTAAAATGCTATTTCAGGACCCACTATTCAATTCACTAACCAGGTAAAACATATGAGTTGATGAAGAGTTGTAAATCTGGAAGAGTCCTTAGAGGTCAAAGAGTATGTAAGGCACTGACATGCATTATCTAAGACATGTGCTTGTCTATTTCATTTTTAATACTCTTGAGCTGCCCTGGCCAGGTAGCTCAGTTGGTTAGATCATCGTCCCTATACACCAAGGTTTTGAGTTTGATCACCAGTCAAGGCACATACATGGAAGAACAATGCGTTCATTAATAAGTGGAACAACAAATCGATGTTTCTCTCTTGCTCTCTTGCTCTAGAATCAGTCAATAAATAAGATTCCCCCCCCAAAAAAAATCTTTAGGTAAATGGATTCTACGATTCTCTCAGTAATCCTCCTAACATCTTAAAACAACCTTTAGAATATAACGTAAGCATTATTATATGCCCTGTAACTCTTAGCAAAAATAAAAATAAGCACCAGAAGGGGGAAATGCTCAGGATTGATGGGCAGAGGGGAGAACAAAAGCCAAATAGTCCCTTTAGTGCATTGGCTGTTTTTGTCTTTTGCAGGTCATTACCCAGCTCAGGGAGGCCTGATGTCCCTTGTTCTCTGTACATGAAGGAGCTCCAAGGTTTCATTGCCAGGGTTATGAGTGACTACTTCAAACACTTCGAGTGCTTGGATTTTGTCTTTGACAACACTGAAGCTATTGCCCAAAGAGCAATTGAACTTTTTATCCGCAATGCCAGTCTCATAAGACCTCTCGGTGAAGGCGGGAAAATGCGACTTGCTGCTGATTTTGCACAGGTAAATTGATGCACAGCTACAAAGGGGGAAACATTCAGCCTCAATATTCTCTGTTAAGTAAAAGATTAAATATGTCTTCTTCAGTAGTTTAAAGAGATGAAAACAATAAATTTATTTAAACCTAATTGCTAATAATAATTTTAAAAGTTTAGTGGTACTTTCATAGCAGATATTTTTTTCTTTAATTTAACAAAAGAATCATCACTCATCTTGGATACTTCATGGTTAAGGTGCAGTCACTCATTCCACAGTGAGGCAACATTTCCTACTTTTATATAATGTGGAGCTTTCTCACTGTTTTACTGTCCTACCAGGGCAGGGGAGTATTGATAAGAGTAATTGCTAGGAAGTAATGCAGACAATGAAAGTTACCTTTCAAACTCTGTAAAGAGAAGGAGCTCTCCAGCACATCTGACCCTCTGGTGCCAGCTCACCACCCAAGACAGTGCTTTAATGCCTGTAGCTGCACAGTGGGCGGGGAGACAGCGTCTGAGCACTTGGGCCCCTGTATTAACCAGAGTGCCCTTTTTGTATATGACCAGCTTGAAATCATTCCAAGCTATGTGATGTGAATGAGGTAAAATGCCATTAAAATAACAGAACCACAGTCAGCTTTTATAAAAAGGACTTTTTTCTTTGTCCTTTAAGACATATTTTTAAGCCTTTTAATAGTATCAGAGGCAAAAAGAAACATACATTTTTATTAAAAGATTCAGAATCAGATAATTCGCATATATGTAACATGTCAAAGGTGAAATCATTTTTAAGCCTTTCAAAGTTGCTAGCTTTACTAGACTAAATAGTTATTCAAATGGCTTATTCATAGTGGTTTCCCAGACCTGCCCCTGCGCCTCCCCTCCCCCGCCGCTCATAAAGACAGACAAAATTTAATGTCCCTAAGTATTCCTGTGTGTGTCTATGGGCAGGTCTTGGTTTATTCTTTCTGCCCGGAGGAAAGAATGTGGCAGGCTGCTTATACAGGGTGGTGGTTGGCCGTGCTCCCTCCTACCTGAGAGAGCCACCAAAAGGAACCAGGTACATAATATAATGTCTCAAGAACTAGGCTCTTTGCATATCAGTCCCTCTAGAAATAAGTCAACATTATCCCCAAATGATACGCCTGAGATCAATAGACCACAGTAAAGAGCCTTCCTTTGAGAAATGCGCCTTTGGTAGCCTTAGCGAGAAAATAGAAATGAATGTTATCATTAATGTGGCTCCTTTAACCTTTCCCATTTTTATAAGCTTCCTTCTCAGGCACCTGCACATTTTGCTTTGTTATTATAGGCAAACTTCAGCTTAAAGAGAATTACATATAATAGTGTCTTACTTGTCCCTCACTGGGTTTACAGACTGTTATTGAACTGAAGACACAGTGACATACCAAGACCTGCTCTTATTTATTAAAGATGTTATGAGCTATACGCAAATGAGTGCCTGTTCTTCTTTTGCCCTTTCCTTCTTAATTTTGTTCCTTCTTTTCCTCTCCTCTCCTCTCCTCTCCTCTCCTCTCCTCTCCTCTCCTCTCCTCTCCTCTCCACTCCTCTCCTCTCCTCTCCTCTCCTCTCCTCTCCTTTCCTCTCCTCTCCTCTCCTCTCCTCTCCTCTCCTCTCCTCTCCTCTCCTCTCCCCTCCTCTCCCCTCCCCCCCCCCCCCCCCCCCCCCCCCCCCCTCCCCCCCCCCCTCCCCTCCCCCTCCCCCTCCCCCCTCCCCCTCCCCCTCCCCTTCCCCCTCCTCTCCATGAGCTCCCTCCCCCACCAGTTTATTTGCATTCTGCTCCAGCTGGTTCTTGAGTCACTCTGCTGGAGGCAGCACTTCAAGTCCAATTAGAGTGGCAGCAGAGATGGCCAGAGGAGAGTGCTGTAGGAAGAAGGCGCTTTTTGTTTTTGCTTCTCATTTTAATATGTTCCCTATGAGTCTTGAAGGATGGAAAGTGTTGTCTTTTGACCCTTCCTACTGCAGCAAGCACCTGCTCAAAATGCATAGCATCCAACGGCAGGGCTAAAACTTCATCATTACGAATTTTATTTGGCATTCCTTCTTTTTTTAAAACATGTTGCCCAGTAAACCAGACGTTTTCTGAGGTTCCTTCCCTTTATGTAAATGAAACACCTATATGCTCTAAAGCAGCGGTTCTCAACCTGTGGGTCGCAACCCCTTTGGGAGTCGAATGTCCCTTTCACAGGGGTCGCCTAAGACCATTGGAAAACACATATGTAATTACATATTGTTTTTGTGATTAATCACTATGCTTTAATTATGGTCAGTTTGTAACAATGAAAATACATCCTGCATATCAGATATTTACATTACGATTCATAACAGTAGCAAAATTACAGTTATGAAGTAGCAACGAAAATAATTTTATGGTTGGGGGTCACCACAACATGAGGAACTGTATTAAAGGGTCGCGGCATTAGGAAGGTTGAGAACCACTGCTCTAAGGCATCCTTTGTTTTTCATTTCTTAAGTATATAGAGAAAAGGCATTCACAACACAGCATTTCCTCAGTGTTAATAGTATATGTTCCAGTCCTGTAATGACATTGGTTGCCGCAGTCTGTATGGTACTGATTTCTTTGTTCACTCCTGTACAGTGTGCCCCGGTTTTAGAACTTCCCTCCATTGACCTGGGGAATGGCTTCCTGGGCCTGTGGGTAGTGGGCACAGGAAAGACAGGTAGAAGTACTACCATCATCATATTTGTGACGAGTAATTTTGGCAAATATTATGCAGCTGTTACCCCCACCCCCACCCATATTTTAAAAGTTAAAGTGAATTTGGAGTATTTATTTGATTTGATTTGCTGTCTTACCACAACTGCAATTATGTGTTGTTGTACCTCAGCTTTCAGAATCGTACTTGGGTGGAAGTATTTTTCTGGGGTCAGTGAAAACACTTGAATAGCGTCACCCTGGCATTGATATTAATGACGGGCGTCAACTAGGAACTAGAAAGCCGTAGACTGCCTCATTATTGAAACTGTATTCAAAAATTAAACAAAGCCATTGAGGCCACTGGAATCAGGAATACACAAATTCTTTGTGAGTTTGAAAATAGTTCTTGTGAGAAAAATGCCTGCTATTCAGGCATAAATGACAGAAAAAGAAATTGCTCAAGAAGAGACCACTGGAGTATGTTTGGGAATACTGATTATTTAGCATAAGGTCCAGTTGCAAAGGTAGATAATGATATATTTTAAAGATTTCTTTAGGAATCCTAACTTCTCCCCACTGACACCATTGCACAGGTGAAAGAGAAAGTGGTTGCAAGATGCCATGGGGAGGGTTCATAGTGAGGAAGTACCCAACACACAGACCCATAGGAATCAGGTCACAGCACAAGGTGGTTTCCTACAGGTAATTAATTCCCTACTGTGACCACATGGTCTCTGTGTCTACACTCATCACACAGCAGTCGAAAGCACTAACTTGTCCAAGGCCATGGGGCTCTGCTCATTCCGGATCCCTTCAGGGACTTGTCCACAATGTCCTCTGAAGCACCACTCCCTCTGCTTCTCTGTTTTGTTTCTGCCTGAGGGAATGGATGACTGCTGGTGTTACCATTAAAATAGGTACTCAGGGGTACTTCTAGCAGTTTCTATTTATAGGTCTTCTAGTGTCCTTGAAGTAACATTTATATCTACGTTTCACTTTTTGCCTAGAAATACAAACTGAGAAAACAAAACAAGATAATCAAGATTCTAATTTCTCTTCTAATTCCTATTGCCATTTCTCATGAACAGTGTCAGGGCAGGTGAGTCCTGGGAGCATCCAGAGATGCCCTGTGGTTAACCAAATGTCTGTGGTGGGGAAGGAGCAGCTATGTAATTAGTTCTCCGGGCCTGCAGCTGACCGCCCATTCCCTCCAAACGGGAGCTGACAAGAGGCAGTTGCACATGCCATTTTTGTATTCACAGCTAATTGCAGGGTCACCTCCTCTCAGAGTAACACTCTGCCCTTTAGAAACATGGCCTTTATTATTTAATGGAATTCTGGCAGAAGAAAATGGGTATGGATGAGAAATTAATTTTAAGCACTTAACATTTTGAAATTGTCCTATGGCATAGAAATCTCCTGCATCATCATAGATTACACAGCCATACGAGGTCATATTCTTTTATATTGTAACTAGAGGCCCGGTGCACAAAAATTTGTGCACTCGGGGGGGGGGGAGGAGAGGTCCCTCAGCCCGGCCTGTGCCCTCTCGCAGTCTGGGACCCCTCGGGAGATAACGACCTGCTGGCTTAGGCCTGCTCCTGGGTGGCAGAGGGCAGGCCCAATCCCTAGGTGCAGCCCCTGGTCGGGCTCAGAGCAGGGCCGATTGGGGAGTTGGGGCGCCGCCCCCTGTCATGCACAGAGCAGGGCGATCGGGAGGTTGTGATGCCACCCTCAGTCACGCTCAGGGTAGGGCCGATTGGGGGATTGGGGCACCGCCCCCTGTCACACTCAAGGGAGGGTCGATAGGGAGGTTGCGGCACCACCCCCTGTCATGCACAGAGCAGGGCCAATCGGGGTTGGGGCACTGCCCCCTGTCACTCACAGAGCAGGGCTGATCAGGGGGTTCGGGCGCTGCACCCTGTCACACACACAGCCGCAGGGCGATCAGGGGGTTGGGGAGCTCCCTTCTATCAGGCACAGAGCAGGGCCGATCAGGGGGTTGGGGCGCCTTCCCCTGTCATGAACAGAGCAGGGTGGATAGGGAGGTTGTGGCCCCGCCCTCTGTCACACACAGAGCCGCAGGGCGATCAGGGGGTTTGGGCGCTGCCCCCTGTCACGCTGATCCCAGTGCCGGGAGGCCTCGCTGCTCCGCTGATCCCGGTGCTGGGAGGCATATTACCCTTTTACTATATAGGGTAGAGGCCTGGTGCACGGGTGGGGGCCGGCTGGTTTGCCCTGAAAGGTGTGCTGGATCTGGGTGGGGGTCCCCACTGGGGTGCCTGGCCAGCCTGGGTGAGGGGATGATGGCTGTTTGCAGCTGGTCACACACCCTTCAGGGTGGGGGTCCCCACTGGGGTGCCTGGCCAGTCTGGGTGAGGGGCTGAGGGCTGTTTTCAGGCTGGCGGGTGACTGAAGCTCCCAACCACTCCTTTTTTTCTTTTTCTTTTTTTTATTCTGGGCCAGCTTTAGCTTTGAGGCTTGGCTCCAGCTCTTAGGCCTCCGCTGCTGAAAGTAGGTTTCTGGCCTTTGCTTACAATGTTGCGATCCTGCTGGCTGAAGCCCAGCGGACTAAAGCAGGTTTCTGGGGTTTTGCTTAGCTTCTATATTTGTTACATAGTTGCTTAGAGTTGCAGCTCAGAGGCTGGCAGCGGCAGGCGGGGAACGTTGGAGTCCTCCATCACTGAAACAAGCAAGCCTCATGTTAGTTTCAAGCTGCCTGGCTGCCGGCCGCCATCTTGGCTGGCAGTTAATTTGCATATCGCCCTGATTAGCCAATGGGAAGGGTAGCGGTTGTACGCCAATTACCATGTTTCTCTTTTATTAGATAGGATTTTTCCCTGCAGCCACTTATTTGCTTTTATGAAAAATACTTCACATAATTTCAGTCTGTAAAAAACATATATACCCGCGCACGTGCGTGCACACATACACACACGCGCGCGTGCACACAGGTACATGACTGGAATTACCAACTCAGATAGATGATAATCATACTTTTCCTTTGTGCTCAGTGTAAAGTAAATGACACATTCTGAAGAAAACTAGGAACTCCCACAGAGAACAGACACACAGCCCACCACCCACTGTCCTTTGAGTTGAGCACCAGCTCAAAGCTGCTCTGTTTTGCATTGTTGGCAAGAATCTTTTCATTTATTCTTCTCTATTTTAGCAAGTTTTTCAAAATGGAGCTTTCCTCTAGTGCAGTGATGGTGAACCTATGTCACCTCTGACACGCAAACTCATTTTTTTGGTTGATTTTTCTTTGTTAAATGGCACTTAAATATATAAAATAAATACCAAAAATATAAGTCTTTGTTTTACTATGGTTGCACATATCAAAAACTTTCTATATGTGACACGGCACCAGAGTTAAGTTAGGGCTTTTCAAAATGCTGACATGCCGAGCTCAAAAGGTCCGCCATCACTGCTCTAGTGTATACTCTGTGTCTGTGTTAAGAGAGAAATTCAGCCCTAGCTAGTTTGGCTCAGTGGAAAGAGCATGGGCCTGGGGACTAACGGGTCCCGGGTTTGATTCTAGTCAAGGGTATATACCCTGGTTGCAGGCTTGGTCTGTGGCCCTGGTTGGGGCGAGTACAAAGGCAATCAATTTCTCTCTCTGTCTCTCTCCCTTCTATTCTCTCTAAAAATCAATGGGAAAAAATCCTCCAGTGAGGATTAACCAAAAAAAGAGAGAGAAATTCACCTGCTCAGAAGTCACCCTCACGACCTTATGAAGAGCCCTGCCCTCCAGTTCTCCCCTGACACTCAGTTCATACATTTGATACCACGTGTCATTTTGCTGAATAATCATCATTGTATGCTTGTGTATGTATGTATGTATATATGTGCATATATGTGTACACACACATCTTCCTTGGGATTTTTGAGTAATGATTATATCATTTAGATAAATATATCCCCTTCTTTGCTAAATTTGAGAAAGCAAGACAGTCTCATTCATCTTCTCATCCCCATGTCTAGCTTGTTGTCTGCAATGGATTGGGAATCAAAAATCTTTCTCAAAATAGGGATTGGTTAGGTCTCCATGGTCTTCCAATGACAAGGAGATTTGAACAGTTTTTCAGAAGAATGGCCAGCAGGATGGAAGCCCCCACTTTCCTTTTGCATGTTTTTCTTGAAGAAAGATGCTGCATTACCAGGGAGCAGCCTTGTACTCAACTATTTTCTAACCCATCCTTTACTGGAGGGTCCTCTTTATACCAGGAGTGGAGAGACAGCATCCTCTGAGTGCCACATATGCAAACACTTTGCATATGCAATTGGTAGGTAAAGAGCAGGTAGCCTAAATCTCCAATTACTGACAAGTAAAATTTCCAATCAAAGGAGGAAAATAAAGAGAAGTGAAACCAATAGTTGCTAAACTATTGTCTGAATGCAAATTTACTAAGCATATAAATGAAGAAAAGTTTTAAAAATACTGACAATAATTGCCAACATTTAAAGAGACTTACTATATATGTAAGGCACTGTGCATGTGTGGAATTATCTATTTATCTGAATAATTATATGAAGTAGATCTTATCTCTGCTTGAAAGATGAGAAACCTGGAACTTAGAGTTTAAGTTTAGGGCCACACAGTAGTCATTGAAGACTGGAATTCTTACACAGATGTGCTCCCTCCAGAGTCCGTGCGTTAATCACTTGAGCCAGCCTGGTAAAAATTGTCATTATTTATATTTAATATAAAAGAGCTTGTTATGCCTACTTACAATATAGGCACAAAGTCAGTCTTCACACCTTCCTTTTTCTGATCTTTTTAATGGAGAAAAGGTCTAAACTTTCTCCTCTTACATAACCAAAAATATTTTTGTATTTTCTTGAAGGAATCGTCTCATTTTATGCCCTTTACTAAATAAGCACAAAAGTTATCTAAGTTCTTATCTTTTAATAAATTTGATTGACTTTTAAAACTTGCCTCACGGTCAAGATAAAATTAAATTTAGTGCAAGCTACAACTTTCTATGATCCAGGTGTATCTCCAGTTCACCTTAGGATTCTGGCATTAAAAGCTATGAGTGCTTTCTTCTTATATTTCAGATGGAGATGGCTGTGGGTCCGTTCTGCAGAAGAGTATCTGATTTAGGAAAGTCCTATCGAATGCTGAGGTCATTTAGGTGAGACATAATCCTGTTATTGCTGTTAATATATCCATATCTATTTGCAGATATATCCTGTTTAGCTGTATGAAATTGCCAACATTTAACTCCTTTGTGAACTACAACAATGGCAGTTTCCTATGGTTCATCTCAAAAGTTATGCAAACCAGAAACTTGTATAGAATTATATGCAGTGACTAATGAGTGTGTGTGTGTGTGTGTGTGTGTGTGTGTGTGTGTGTTATTTTGAGTTACAATTCACAAGATTGAGATGGTAAATTTGATTATGTTCTTTCTAGGGGAATTTTTTAATTCCATTTTTACAGAAGTATATTGAACAATACCAGACAGTTCATAATTATATAGACATCTTTTTCTGAAATTTTCATTCATTCATCACTCTCAATCCAATCTACTTCTATAAGTAGGTCATAGGTTACATTCTATAACAAAACTATTGAATATTAAAAGAAGTGTTTAGTGATGAAATGTAGTTAAACTGAAGATAACTAGTATAGTTGAGCACAAAATTTAGAATTGAGCTTTCTAAAAATCAGTTAAAAAAGAAAAACAGTGAGTTAATTCATACTCATAATGTAAGAATATACCAATTTAAGGAAAAATACTTTTCAGTGCTGAATGCTTAGATAGGTTTTTTACCAACTCAGATTTTAAGGAATTTTGAGTTCCAGTGCATGATAACTGGTATCTTCAATCACAGATTATAGAGGATAAGATGTTCCTGTGGCTATTTTTTCAATAAGCCATCACTTCCCAAACTTTTTCACATCGTGGCACACAGAGAAAATGTATACATTCAGATGGTATCTTACCATCCCTGAGTGCTGAGGGGATCACCATAATATTTATCACTATTTTGTGGCCATGGCATACCAGATGAGAAGCCTTCATATAAACTATCCATAATGTCCAACAGCATACAGGGTGGGGCAAAAATAGGTTTATAGCTATGAGTATGCAAAACACAGAATTTATTCTTGCATTATTTATTATTATTTTCCATATGAAAAACTGTAAACTTATTTTTGCCCCACCCTATATAATGGTCTTTGAATGTATTTCTATGAAGATAAAGTAAGAGAGTCCAGTCACAAAGGAAAATATTTTTTTTAGAAAATACATTAAAAACAAAAAAGGAGAGTCTAGTCATGTGGCTTTCTAAAAATGGACTCAGTACTGGAAACTAGAGTAATCAATAAGCAATACGTCCTTTAAATAATCATTTTTCTCTCTTATTTCATCCAAGTTTTTGATAATAAGGAAATTCAGGTGTAATGTCACTTGAGATATGAGAACTTAAGGTTGTTGATTGAAGAGGGAGTCCTGTTCGATTCCCGGCCAGGGCATATGCCTGGGCTGTGGGGCTCAATCCCCAGTAGGAAGTGTGCAGGAGGGAGCCAATCGATGTTTTGCTCTCATATCAATGTTTCTTTGTCTCTCTCCCTCTCCTCTCCTATCTTTAAAAATCAGTTTAAGAAAAAAAAATTGTGTCACAGTATGGTGATATAAGGGTTTTACATAAGACCAATTCTGTTAAAACAGTCACTTAAGATTCTCATATGAGAAGAGGACTTTGAAGGATCATTTTAGTTTGAATAGTGACACCTTCTAGTACAGTGGTTCTCAACCTTCCTAATGCCGCAGCCCTTTAATACAGTTCCTCATGCTGTGGTGACCCCCAATTTCATTGTTACAAATTGAACATAAAGCATAGTGATTAATCACAAAAACAATATGTAATTATATATGTGTTTTCCGACGGTCTTAGGCGACCCCTGTAAAAGGGTCGTTCGACCCCCAAAGGGGTCGCAACCCACAGGTTGAGAACCACTGTTCTAGTACCTATTTATAAAAAAAAAATAATGATTGATCAATGTATAATAAAAAAAAAAGCCTGTTTTTTATTTCTAGTTTCTCTCATGGAACAATAGTCAATCTAATTGGGTTTCAAACTTTTGACCATGACTTACAGTAAGAGTTATTCTGTATCACAGTCTGGCATCGATTTGCGTGCAAACATGCAGGCATACTCAGACCCACACATGACACACATGCCCACTCATGTGTCATGAAGCAGTCATTATTCTTACGTGTGATATGCTCTGACATTTCCTTTTTATTTGATTATTTTAACCCACTAAATGCTTTCATGACTCACTAATGGTTTGCATCCAGCAGTTTCTCACCTTTCTCACAGGAAGCTTAGCACTTCCAATTTAGCTGCTCTAGTAACAGCAGTAGGGTTTGCTCCTTTCTACAACTATGAAGATTTATGCCCTCTTCTCCTGGGATTCTGGTGTACCTGAGCTTCCTCAGCACTTATATAATAACTAATGACCCAGTGCACGGATTTGTGCACATTGAAAGGAAATTGATTAGAAGGTGGCTGGGGGGTGGGACTGGGCAAGACGGGCATGACGTGCCCTGGAGCCAACCTCTGTGGTCCCTCTTGGTGTCTGCAGAGTGAGCAGGGTACCACTGGCAGGTGGGGCCCCTTGGCCTGGCCTGCGGGGATTAGGCTGAAACCAGCTCTCCAACATCCCCCGAGGGGTCCTGGAGTGCGAGAGGGCACTCTGCAAAGTTGCTGTCGTACAGGCCGTACAGGGTGTGGAACGCAAACGCAAGTGTGCAGTAAACCAGGTTTGTGGCTGACAGTGCCCAGCAACAACTTAACCCACAGTCGAAGGTGGAATCACATGGCCCATGAGGAATCAGGCTCCCTCCTCTCTGGTTCCGGGGTGCATCACCCAAGAACCACTGCTGCCAAGTCACTGCAGCTTGGCAGGCTCCTGCATTGAGCATCTGCCCCCTTGTGGTCAGTGTGCGTCATAGCGACCAGTCGGATGGTGGGAGGGACACTTAGCATATTAGCCTTTTATATAGATAGACTAGTAGCCCGTTGCACGAAATTCGTGCACTGTGGGTGGGGGGGGGGTGGGGGAGGGCCCCTCAGTCTGGCCTTCACCCTCTCCAATCTGAGACCCCTCCAGGAATGTCCAGCTACCTGTTTGTGCCCACACTTTTAACAGATAACAGCTCTATTGTTGTTTCTTTCTTATGCTTAAAACCATTGGAATTAGTAGGTATTCAAAGTGTGTATACATTTTTGGGGGACACCCTGTATATCTCTAGTCAGCGGTGAAAGAAACCAACAGCAGATTTGGAACCCCCAGACAGGGAACCTCGCTCACTCCCCACATGTCTCCCCACTTCACTTTCCACCTTCGTGGGCGGCAGGAGAATCAACGTTTTCTCTCATTAATTTGGAAAAGCACGCCTTGTCACCCGCTGCCTGGCAGGAGTGCGCTAGGCCCCAAGCAAGCGAGGCTCAGTCAGGGCAGCCTTTGCTCATGGGTGCTGGCACCCAAAGTGCACATTCCTCCTCTACAGTCACCCCAACTATCTCACTGTTTCACTGAGAGGACGGAATTCCTCTCCGCCTATGGGTTCTTGATCTTGAACACTGACCGAAGGCACCTCAGCGAGGGCCGCCCGCGCCCACGAGGTATGTCTGTCTGCATCTGCTCTGCCTCAGCACCTGCATTAACCCCTTAGAGGTGATCTCTTAGCTGCACTGGCCTCCATGGGAACAGGGCATCACCACTCCGCCCTCTCACTGTCATCTCACAGGCGCCCACCCTCAGCACCCAGAACACCCAGACACTCTCCAAAGGACATGAGCGCATCAGAGGGGATGTGTGCACATCCTGTGGGGGTGTTAGGCATGCTGGGTTGATGGAAGTGTGGTGGAGAGGCGGGGGGAACTTGTGTACGCCTTGGTTTGCAACTGTTGCAGGCGCGGGAGGATGACAGTGTGCTGGGGGATGTTCGCACGCCAAGAGGGGATGTGCACACCGGAGGCCTCTGGCTTTGCAGATCCGCAAACCCCCGTGGTGCGGCCAGGAGGACGTCAGTCTGTTCCACCACGGTGGCTGTCCCTGCGATCTTGCACCTTCTGGGCCAGGAGGCGGATCTTGCGCAGCCACTCCTGGGCGCTGATGGCCTGCAGGTGCTACTTCAGCTCAGCCTGCAGGCTCCGCTTGGCGCGCTCACAGCTGTCACCACCGCCATGTGGGGAGTACAGTCCGCCCTCCACCGGCCTGCCTCCCCAGTCCAGAGGCTCTCTGCGCTGCTCACCTGCCCAGAGTGACTGGGGCTGGGTGGAAGCTAGGTGTCGTGCCCTGCCCAACCCCGGCCGATCTGCCCCTGTACGAGCGCCACCCTGCCGGGAAGGGTCATGCATCCGGGTCCAGGGACCGCGGACAGCCTCAAGCACTGCCCCCCGCCCAGCAGGGTCATGGATCCGGGTCCCGGGACCACGGACAGCCTCAAGCACTGCCCCCCGCCTGGCAGGGTCACAGATCCGTGTCTTGGTTCCGTGGACAGCCTCAAGCACTGCCCCCTGCCCGCCAGATCACGGATCCGGGTCCCAGACTGCGGACACCCTCAAGCGCTGCCCCCTGCCCGCCAGGTCACGGATCCGGGTCCCAGACTGTGGACAACCTCAAGCGCTGCCCCCCGCCCGCCAGGACATGGATCCGGGTCCCGGACCGTGGACAGCCTTGCCCGCTGCCGCCCGCCTTCAGTATGCAAATTAGCCGCCATCTTGTTGCTTCATGATGGGGGTCCCCACTGGGTGCCTGGCCAGTCTGGGTGAGGGGCTGAGGGCCATTTTCAGGCTGCCCGCACCCCCTTCAGGGTGGGGGTTCCCACTGGGGTGCCTGGCCAGCCTGGATGAGGGGATGATGGCTGTTTGCAGCTGGTCACACACCCTTCAGGGTGGGGGTCCCCACTGGGGTACCTGGCCAGTCTGGGTGAGGGACTGAGGGCCATTGTCAGGCTGGCAGGCGACTGAAGCTCCCAACTTCTCCTTTTTTTCTTTTTTCTTTTTTATTCTGGGATTTATTTACCTTCTATGGCTGTCACTGGAGCTGAGAGCCGGCTTTAGCTCTGAGGCCCGGCTGCAGCTCTGAGACCTCGGCTGCAGAAAGCAGGGATCTGGGTTTGTTTGGGTTCTATAATTGAAACACTGTTGTGGTCCTGCTGGCTGAAGCCTGGCTGGCCCAAAGCAGGTTTCTGGGTTTTGTTTAACTTTTATAATTGCAACATTGTTCTTAGAGTGCAAGCTCAGAGGCCGGCAGCGGCAGGCGGGGAACCTTGGCTTCCTCCATCACTGGAGCAAGCAAGCCTCCTGTTTGTTTCAGCTGCCTGGCTGCCGGCCGCCATCTTGGTTGGCAGTTAATTAGCATATCGCCCTGATTAGCCAATGGGAAGCATGTCGGAGCTACGGTTAATTACCATGTTTCTCTATTATTATATAGGATTGTATCTTATCTACGGAGCATTCTCCCAAACTTGAATTCAGTGAAAAATTCTAACAGAGTTTTCTATCTGCCAATATATTTCAACAGTCATATTGAATCCACAAAAATCTATTGAATAGGTCTTAGCATTTTTTCAACTGATAGGACTTGGACAACCATTTGATAAAGATTTTAGGATTAACAGGATCAGGAAATAAAATGAAAGCATACTGTATTCTGAGGTCAAATCTAGTTCTAGTCTGCAAAGAATGTTTTAGGTCCCATCTTTTGAGAGATGTCAGTATGCACCACTGCCTCTGCCTATAAATCAGTGGTTCTCAACCTTCTGGCCCTTTAAATACAGTTCCTCATGTTGTGACCCAACCATAAAATTATTTTCTTTGCTACTTCATAATTGTAATGTTGCTACTGTTATGAATCGTAATATAAATATCTGATATACAGGATGGTCTTAGGCGACCCCTGTGAAAGGGTCGTTCGACCGCCAAAGGAGTTGAGACCACAGGTTGAGAACCACTGCTATAAATGTTGGAAAAGCCCTTGTCCCTGCCGCAGGCTTCTCCACAGTTGTCACATGGAGAGAATTGGCTTATGGAAGCTGACCTGTTTGGAGGGGTCTACCAAATCCCTTCTAGAGTGTAATACATCAGTACAGAGTAACCTTCATTCCAGTATCTCAATTGTAGGCCCTCTATTTGCCTCCCTGCAAAAACTTGTCAGAGATCTATCTCTAATTCAAAATTAGTTCTGAGCAGTTGCAATGAAAGGGCCCACTCTTGTTAATCTTCCCATCTGTGCTGTGGGTTGTGACAAGGAATAGGCATTATCCAGTGCCATGTATAGAACTGGCTTGGCTCTCGTTCAGGATCTCTTTTCCCAAAACGTTCTGAATCAGTGGAATGGCGGTCGGTAGGAGATTGGCCAAATAATATAGGTCATGTTCAGTGGATCAAATACATGCAACAATAAGCAATTTGTATTGTTAGTTAATAACTAATAATATGAAAAATACTTCCCAGTGCATCATGAAATGAAGTGACAGATTACTAAACAGTATGTGTGATATGATCCCTACTATCTATATATAAAAGCTTAAGCGACCAGATGACTGGCCAGTAGCTATGAATTGCACTGACCACTAGGGGCCAGATGCTCAACTCAGGAGCTGCCATGATGCGCACTGGCCATTTAAAAATAAACGGCACCATGGACCTGGCGCTGACAAACCAACATTGGCTTCCCCCAAGAGGGACACAGGCCCTGCCACCACCCCGGGGCGACACACCACCAAATCGCAGCCATGCTGCCAAGACCCCATGGCACAAAATGTGTCCCACAGCCCAGACCGGAAACGGTAGCTGTGGGCCCCAGGTAATGATGTCATGTAGCAATGCCCAGCTTCCTCTCCGTAGTGACTAGCCTCCTTGGAGTTTCTTCAGCCCAGGAACACAACTTGCTATATAGCCAGGTGCAAACATTTTCCAGTTTAACCAAATGTCTGTGAAGCATTTTCCCGTGCCTCATCTCATTTGATCCTCACAGAAGTCCTCGAGTAGGTAGATAGGAGACACGGTGGAATTCTATTTTCTTTTCATTAGCGGAAAACGGAGATTTACGAAGCTTAGAAACTTGACCTGACTGAAAAGAAGAAATGGTGGACCTTGAAAATGACTTCAGGTTTTCTCACTGTGCAGAATATAGTCAAACACTGCTGCACTTAAATATGTTACCCTTTGTTCTCCCTGCGTGATCGACAATAATAATCTGCTTTGTGTTGTTATTTACTGCTATGTTGCTGACAATTACCTGAAAGAGAGGTAGGGGTGCTTTACTGTGCTGGAAAAAGTTTAGCTAAATCAGAAGGCAGGTCTAATTAAGCAAGTTTATTCTGTACTAGAGGCCCGATGCACAAAATTCGTGCAAGAGTAGGCCTTTCTTCCCTTGGCTGCCAGCACCAGCTTCCCTCTGGCCCCTGGGACCTGGGCTTCATCTGGAAGGACACCCAGTCTAATTAGCATATTATGCTTTTATTATTATCCTATCTAATAAAAGAGAAACATGGTAATTGGCGTACGACCGCTACCCTTCCCATTGGCTAATCAGGGCGATATGCAAATTAACTGCCAGCCAAGATGGCGGCCGGCAGCCAGGCAGCTTGAAACTAACATGAGGCTTGCTTGCTTCAGTGACGGAGGACTCCAACGTTCTCCGCCTGCCGCTTCAGGCCTCTGAGCTTGCAGTTTAAAAAACATTGTAACGAATATAGAAGGTAAACAAAACCCCAGAAACCTGCTTTCAGCGAGCCCGGGATCTCAGAGCTGGAGTTGATACAGAGTTTCGATTATAGAACCTAAACAAACCAGATACCTGCTTTCAGGAGCGGAGGCCTAAGAGCTGGAGCCTCAGAGCTAAAGCTGGCCCAGAATAAAAAAGAAAAAGAAAAAAAGGAGCGGTCGGGAGCTTCCGTCACCCGCCAGCCTGAAAACAGCCCTCAGCCTCTCACCCAGACTGGCCAGGCACCCCAGTGGGGACCCCCACCCTGAAGGGTGTGTGACCAGCTGCAAACAGCCATCATCCCCTCACCCAGGCTGGCCAGGCATCCCAGTGGGGACCCCCACCCTGATCCAGGACACCCTTCAGGGCAAACCAGCCGGCCCCCACACGTGCACCAGGCCTCTATTCTATATAGTAAAAGGGTAATATGCCTCCTAGCACCGGGATCAGCGGAGCCGCGAGGCCTCCCAGCACCAGGATCAGCGTGACAGGGGGCAGCGCCCAAACCCCCTGATCGGCCCTGCTCTGTGGGTAATAGAGGGCAGCGCCCCAACCCCCTGATCCGCCCTGCTCTGTGTGTGACAGGGGGCGGTGCCCCAACTCCCCTATCGCCCCTACTCTGTGAGTGACAGGGGGGAGCTCCTCAACCCCCTGATGGGCCCTGCTCTGTGCGTGACAGGGGGGAGCTCCCCAGCCCCCTGATCGACCCTGCTATGTGCGTGACAGGGTACGGAGCCCCAACCCCCCTGATGGGCCCTGCTCTGTGAGTGACAGGAGGCAGCACCCCAACCCCCTGATGGGCCCTGCTCTGTGCGTGACAGGCGGTGGCGCCACAACCTCCCTATCGACCCTGCCTTGAGTGTGACAGGGGGCGGTGCCCCAACCCCCCAATCGGCCCTACCCTGAGCATGACTGAGGGTGGCATCGCAACCTCCCAATCCACCCTGCTCTGTGCATGACAGGGGGCGGCGCCCCAACTCCCCAATCGGCCCTGCTCTGAGCCCGACCAGGGGCTGCACCTAGGGATTGGGCCTGCCCTCTGCCACCCGGGAGCGGGCCTAAGCCAGCAGGTCATTATCTCCCAAGGGGTCCCAGACTGCGAGAGGGCACAGTCTGGGCTGAGGGACCCCCCCCTTCCCCCCCGAGTGCACAAATTTTTGTGCACTGGGCCTCTAGTAGGTACATAAAAGGCTAGGTTGACTCGCTGGCGCCAATAGCACACATGTGTTTCTATCTGTCATTGTTGATCATGAATTTGGTTGGCACTTGTATTATAGAGAAAGGGCAAATAGCGATATTAAAATATTTCAGTTAATTTCCTTTCACTGTGTACAAATCTGTGCACTGGGCCACTCGTTTTTAAATAATAATGTGTGTGTGTCTGTGTGCATGTGTGTGTATGTATAGAGGAAAAGCCAAGAATGATAAACATCAAAATGATATCTTCAGATAGTAGGATCATCACTAGTGATTTTTCCTTTAAAGGTTTTTTTATACTTTTCAAATTTTCTGTCTTGGTTTCATAGTTGTAGTCAGAAAAGTCAATATATGTTAAAATCCTTCTTGCATTTGTCCCTATTTTAAAATAACAAGGGAGCTAAAAAATAATATAAATACACTGAAACATTATGCAATGTGTGTGAGGCTGGGAGACAGGAGTAATGGGCAGCCATACGATCCACACTCAGCAGATTGGGCCTTGGTCTGAGTTAGTGGCAGTGGCTGCAGGAGAGGGTAGTGGGCCCTTTGCAAGTGCCGGCCAGAGAGCCTGCAGAGCAGACCCCAGGGCCTCTCTATCTCTCTATCTCTATCTCTATCTCTGTCTCTGTCTCTGTCTGTCTCTGTCTCTATCTCTATCTCTATCTCTATGTCTCTAACACACACACACACACACACACACACACACACACACACACACACGCACGCTTCAGCAGGCGCCCTCCCCCATCACACAGCCATCTGTCGTAGGGCACTTTCTTGACAGTAATATTAGTGGACTGTTTAATTCAGCCAGCAAGCTTCTTGCATACATTTACATTTTACTGTCTCCGTTAGGGTCCCAGGGAGCACATGAACGTGGCATATATGATTTTCTGCTGCCTTAGAAAGCCGCCCACAGGGATTTGCCTGGGTGATTTCTGTCTCTACAGCAGAGAGGCAGAGCTCCACCTGGCCAGGGGCTAGAGAACTCTGACCCTAGACCTTCTCAGTGCAGATCTTTGTGAGGCAAAGGGCAGAACAGGGACTGCGTGCCTTTCACCTGCTAGAGACCAGGCCTGCCTTCAGGCAGCCACCACCATCTTTCCTCTGCAGGGATCAGCTTTGCCCCTAAAGTTTGTCCCCAGCCGCTCTGCTAGAAGCTGTGTTAGGTTTGCTGGAAGAGCAGGAAAAGCTGCAGGCGATGTGGGCTGTTGTGATGGGTGTTGTGATGAGGTCCTGGGAAGAAGGAAACCATCAGTAACTCTAGAATGTTCATATCAACTGTTTCTGGTTGTGGGCATGGTGCAGGTTTCTCGTGTCTACAGTTGGTATTGCTGAGCACCTGCTGCTTAATCCCAGCCCTCCGTGCTGCGTGTTTGAGAGCTGAATGGCAGCCCTCCCGGCAGCTGCCATTTTTAGCACTTTTAGCATGAGGACCCCCAAATGTGTTCTGTTCTTTCTTTCCACTTTTGAATCTGGGACTGGTCAACTCATCCCCTGAAATAGCTATTTCCCAAGGTTTTTAGGTTCTTACCTCCAAGTTTAGATGTCAGCATCGTAACCAGAAGGCAGCGCATCTGGGGCTTGGTTTGTTGTTTGCCAATACTCTTGGCAGTGCGAGGAGCACCCAGTCAACATGCAGGAGTAGATTTTTAGTTTATTATCGTTTTAATTCTAGAAATCACTTTTAATCATTTACTTTATGCTAATCCTGTGCTCAGTGTTGTATTGCTATTTTCTCATTTCACCCTCACAACACTTGCGAGTCAGGTATGACCCCCTTGAGGCAGCTGAGGCTGAGAGGAGGTACGTTGCCAGGGCAGCACATCTGAATTGCAGAGCTGTGTTTCAGCAGCAGGGCTGCCTGGTTCCAAAGCTGTGCTTGTAACCACCACTTCTTATTCCAGAAGTTCCCTTGTGTTTGTATTCTGGTCTTAGAGCTGCATTTGAGTGCTTCCACAACCATCCAGGAAAATGTCAGAAAATTTAAGAGAATCACACACACACACACACACACACACACACACACACACACACACCCCACACACACCCCGCCCCCCGTGGGAACTTTCCCTATGAAATGCCCCATTTCACTGTCTTAGGCCACATACAGGCTTCTAGGAGATGCATCAGGAACCTCGAGCCCAGTGTACCCTTTTCTATAGAAAGTTGGCCTGAAACCCTCACCTCCTCTTCAACCTGGTCTGCTGGATTGACAGTCTGGACCTAAGAAAGGAACCTCTAATCTCTCTACATCCAGCCCTCCTCACTCCTCGTCATCAGCCCCCCTGTTTCTCTCTCTTCTGGGATACACATGGCCCCTGTTGGGTCTCCATCCCTCCCTTCTCTCAGAAGGCCCTCAGTTGTCCTGGGCAGGGGAATTGTGTCTCCTCCTACCACCTCTCATTTCTGTGCCGGTTCCAGATCTCGGTGCACAGTCTTGGTGGTCCTGCTACCTTCCCAGGCCCTTCACAAAAGTGTTGGACTGAGGTGGTGGCAGGGGGATGGGCCACCCCTAATGTTGAGTGTGCACATAGGAGCAGCAGGACTATTGTCTTTCTTCACTTTGTAATTGTCCTTAACAGAAGACTTCCAGCTATGAGTCACTTCACTGTGGAGCTCCCTTACGAAAAATGCAGCTTTTTCTAATGAGACCCAATACTTGATTAGTTAAGACTACCTGCTGGCTGTAAAGTTTAACCTTGAAAGTTCTATTATTTCTTTTTCTCTAAGAATGACATTGTGGCATTTGGGGTACCAGTGTTTTGTAACACCTTAATTAACCTCCTTTTGTTCCTTATATTATCTCAGATGGTGATTTATTTTTTAAATTGCTGGTATTTCAAATTCCACTTGGATTCAGGGAGAAGGGAGGTTTTCATGCTGTGTCTGTCAGACTCTTTAAAAAGCACCAGAAATGTCTGCATTTGATGTGTACAGTTAATCATGCCAGTGATGCATAATCTCGAATCAGATTTAGTTGTGCTTTCTATGGCTGTTTAGCAGTCCTGTGAGTGGCAGGGGCGAAGATTTGGTCTTGGCAGAAAAATAACTGCAGTGACTCAGAGCTCCAAAGGGACAGGTGATTGACTAAAAGATCCCATTTTAAAGTGAGCTGGGTTTTACCAGACCTGGCCTCTGCAGGCATCTCAGCCAGCAATCTCATATCTGTCAGCCTGCGAGGTCGCATATTGCAGACCGTTCCTTTCTCCCTGTCTCCCTCCCTCCTTCCCTTCTTTTTGGCCATTGTATCATTTGCAGTTTGCATCAAGAATATATGGAAGGAGAACACAGATATTCAAACCATAAAGCTAATTTAATTACTATAGGTAAGTTTCCTATTTGACTTTAAAGTTCCTGAAGCCAAGGATAAAAGAGAAACAGAATCAGCTATGAAATTCTCATTTTCAGAAGGAAGGAAATATACCTATTCCTATAAGAAAGTTCAGTGTTTCTTAGTATTTAATTTGGAAGTCCTTTTACATGGGACTTCATATAGGGAGCACCAAGAGAGATGGGGACCGAAATTCTTGATTATTTTCCTGTTGTTGAGGCAGAAAGGATTCCATAGGGCTGTCCTTCAGTAAGTCAGAGACCGTCATGCAGGACCGACCGCCTAGGTCTCCCTGTCTCATGAGCTAGGATCAAGATGAATCCTACCCTGTCATGTGGCACAGGCAAGAGTGGGCTCTTCTGGGGACAGGGGCAGAGCACAGAACCAGGGTCAGCAGGGAGAGAAGTGAAGGCATGAGTTCCCCTTCTCCCCACACCCTCAGAGTGGCCTCCCAGGCCTCCCAGCGTGCAGTGAGCCTGTGACCCAGTGGAGGGACCCCGTCCCCACTGCTTCTTCCCCTGTTACAGCTCAGATGTGGGAGCATCTTGTCAATGGTGCAGTAAGCAGGCTGGTGGGCCACATGCTCCACCTGCAGTTCCAGGGAGCTACCTGGGAACGCCTGCTGCTGAGCACGCAGGGACCTTGGGCTGCATGAACTTTCAGCTTCCCCTGCTGGGACAAGAGGTCTCCAGTCTGTGGGAAGTGGAGCTGGATGCAGCCTCATCCTCATTCCAACCAGGGTCAGCTTCCAGAGACCTTTAAGACAGCACCTCTTGGGGACCCCAGGAACTTAGGGTCATGCCAAATAAAAATAACTCAAGAGAGGCTGTGAGGATATGGTTCAAGTATGTAGGTAACTGGAGCCTACTTTGACCCAAAGAGAGAGTTTGGAGTACCTGAAGAGATAAAAATTTCATGGGCTTCAAATGGTATCCTGTGAACATTTTTTTCAGGTTCTTTTTAAAAAATAATTTTTTATTTTTTCAATAACAGTTGGCATACAGTATTATATTAATTTCAGGTATACAACTCAGTGATTGGACATTTATATAACTTATGAAGTGATCACCCCCATAAATCTGGTACCCATAGAATATTATTGACTATATTTCCTATGCTGCACTTTACATCCATGACTTTCTGTAACAACCTATTTGTACTTCTCTCTCTCTCTCTTTTTTTGAGTTCTTTTTCTGAAGTTTTGTTCAATTCTTTCATTTGGGACAAGTTTCTTTATCTCCTCATTTTGGCAGCCTCCTAATATTAATTTTTACATATTAGGTAGAGCTACTATGTCTCCCAGTCTTAGTAGAGTGGTCCTGTAAGGCTCAGTGGCACAGCCTCCTCAGTCAGCTGTGCTGGGCATTTCAGGTGCACACCCCACCCCTGTTTGTGCTGTGTGCACCCTCCTGTTGTAGTTGGGCCTTGATTGCTGTTGACCCGTCAGTGGGAGTGATTCATTCCCAGGCCAGTGGGCTATGAGGACTGGCCATGACTAGAGTGGAGGATGAGTGCCTGATGAGTCTGTCCCTTGAGGATGTGACTTGTGGAGGAGGTGCTTCAATATGGTCTAAAGTTGACCTAATATGTTGGCTCTGGGGCCTTCTGGCATTGCAGGCCAAGGTCATCTACCACCTGTGTCCTGCCCAGGACACCCCACATGAACTACAGAGTGAGCTGCAGATGACTGCTACCTGTGCTAGGCTTGCAACTGCCTGGGAGAGGGGGCAAGTTGGAGGCAGGTTAGCCTGCCAGAGTGTGTGCTGCACGTGTATGTCCAGGCGGAATGTGGGGTTAAGAAATGGTTAAGAATTGACCAGTTTAGAAAGAATGCTGTTATTCCTTCTTCTATTGTATTGTTATACTCCTATGCTGTTCTATCCTATGTTAATATGCTATTATTACTTTTCCATCAAATCACCTCTTTCAGTGTTGAATGCATGAAGTAACATCCACTTTTTCCTCTTGCAGACCCCTGCTCTTCCAGACAAGTGAACACGTGGCCAGTAGTCCTGCTCTGGGGGACACTATTCCATTCAGCATCATTATTCAGTTTTTGTTCACGAGAGCACCCGCTGAGCTGAAATCCCCCTTCCAGGTAACACAGGAAAGCCACAATCCTGTGCAGAGTCTTCCCTCTTCATGAGTACAGTGCCCTCCTCACTGAATGCATTCCTGGCCTTCTCTGTCCTTTTTAGTCATGGATTTCTGTCTCAGCAGCAAATCACTAAGGAAGGGAAATTCCCATTGCTCTGCAGTGTAAGAAGTACCTGATGAATCCAGAATTAGCCCTTTAAATACTAATGACAAGTAATTTATGTTCATAAAGCTTTTTTGATAGAAACCCTATTTCTTTTGCTGGTCCACCTTCAATTGGCAAATCCAAAGGGCTCCTTGGGAGTTAGGAAGGTGCCCCAAGGGCTGAGCCACCTTCCCTAAGGCAGGCGTAGGAGCTGATTTCACCTTGGGAAGCCTTGAGAGCACTTTTTGAACCAGTACTTGTGCCATTTACTGAAGAATGTGTATGCACTTCTCTAACTGTGTTTCAACCTTCAGAGGGCAGAGTGGTCCCATGCACGCTTCTCCCAGTGGCTGGATGACCACCCATCTGAAAAGGACAGACTCCTCCTCATCAGGTAAAGCCATGTGTTCCACGGGTACCCGTCTCCTCTAGAAGCCCAGGGAGAGTAGGAGACGCAGGGGAAGAGGAAGGAACAGTGCCTGGGTGGATGTGTACATGTGGTAGCACCTCCTCACATCAGGCACCTCACTGCACAGGCACACGTGCTAGAGCATCTGACAGTCAGAACCACTGGGCACAACAATTTTTGCTT
Organism: Myotis myotis; assembly: GCF_014108235.1. Lineage (NCBI taxonomy): Eukaryota > Metazoa > Chordata > Mammalia > Chiroptera > Vespertilionidae > Myotis > Myotis myotis. The sequence continues at coordinate 12,359,900 of NW_023416315.1, forward strand.
CCCGGTTCCTTCACTTCCAAACCTTCATATCCCTTTTGTGCTGTCCCATGCCTGATGCAGCCCTGAGAACTATGCACTTCTGGTTTTGAAAACCAGCTTTAGCTATGAAGGCTCCTCATTGTCTTGGCTTCTCATTTTCTGCTTCATTTTCATGGGTTGCAGTTACTGATTTAGTGGAGCACAGATACGAATAAACTTTTAAAAATACGCAAACATGATGAAATTATTAGTAGAAAACGAGGACAACCCAGCAGCTATTTAGATACCATGTGCCCTCCAGTAGTGCCCACAAATGTATGTATGTGTGTACGCATGCACAAGACACACCCCTTCCACCCAGCCACACCCAGGGCGGGAGGCTGTAATTGTCACATATAACCTAGTAAGCATCTCTCTTCCATCAGCATCTCCTCTGCAGTTGTTCTCACCACAATCTCCAGAGACCTCTTAGCCACCAACCCAAGGCATTTCTTTTTTTTTTTTTAATTAAATCTTTATTGTTCAAATTATTACAGTTGTTTCTCTCCCCCCCCACCCCCCCATAGCTCCCCTCCATCCGGTTCCCACTCCACCCTCTGCCCTCATCCATAGGTGTACGATTTTTTCCCCCAGTCTCTTCCTGCACCCCTCACACTCCCTTCCCCCTCGAGAATAGTCAGTCCACTCCCTTTCTATGCCCCTGATTCTATTCACCAGTTTATTCTGTTCATCAGATTATTTATTCAACTTGACTTTTAGATTCACTTGTTGATAGATATGTATTTGTTGTTCATAATTTGTATCTTTACCTTTTTCTTCTTCTTCCTCTTCTTAAAGGATACCTTTCAGCATTTCATATAATGCTGGTTTGGTGGTGATGAACTCCTTTAGCTTTTTCTTATCTGTGAAGCTCTTTATCTGACCTTCAATTCTGAATGATAGCTTTGCTGGGTAAAGTAATCTTGGTTGTAGGTTCTTGGTATTCATCACTTTGAATATTTCTTGCCACTCTCTTCTGGCCTGCATAGTTTCTATTGAGAAATCAGCTGACAGTCATATGGGTACTCCGTTGTAAGTAACTGACTGTTTTTCTCTTGCTCCTTTTAAGATTCTCTCTTTATCTTTTGCTCTTGGCATTTTAATTATGATGTGTCTTGGTGTGGTCCTCTTTGGATTCCTTTTGTTTGGGGTTCTCTGCGCTTCCTGGATTTGTAAGTCTATTTCTTTCACCAGGTAGGGGAAGTTTTCTGTCATTATTTCTTCAAATAGGTTTTCAATATCTTGCTCTCTCTCTTCTTCTGGCACCCCCATAATTCGGATGTTGGTACGCTTGAAGTTGTCCCAGAGGCTCCTTACACTATCTTCATATTTTTGGATTCTTTTTGTTTTTCCGGTTGGGTGTTTTTTTGCTTCTTCGTATTTCAAATCTTTGACTTGATTCTTGGGATCCTCTAGTCTGCTGTTGGATCTCTGTATAATATTCTTTATTTCAGTCAGTGTATGCTTAATTTCTAGTTGGTCCTTTTTCATATCCTCGTGGGTCTCACTAGATTTATGGAGGGTCTCACCAGTTGTAATCTGGTTGGTCCCACTCTGACCACTGGGTACACTGGCTCTTGGATCTAAGGAGGTGCTAATTTAGCCTCTGTCGGAGGCTACCCCGCAGGAGCTACAGAGAGATCTGCAGATTCCTTTTCTTTGTTTGGGGTTTGAGGTGCCCAGATGAGGCCCAGCTGTGAGGCAATACAAGCTGCTGCGGGGCCTTGGGCTTTCTTTTGGATGTTCTGGGTCTCTCTGACCCAGCTGCAGTTTGTTAGGTAATTTTAGATTGCAAAGCACCAGCCTTTTCATATGCAAAAGCCTCTGCCCACAGCTTGGGTGGGGCGGGGTCTTGGAGAATCAACTGGGCGGAGAAAACAGCTATGGCTGATCCTCAGTCCTGCCCTAAGAGGCCCTGGGCCTCAGTGATCCTCGGTATTCGCTGCAAGTACCTCTGAGAGAAAGCCGCCCTTGAGTTCCACCCGATGCCAGACAGTCCAGTTTCTCCCTGTATGAGTCTGGGTCCCCAGAGACTCGCCCAGAACTGGAGCTCAGGACCATCGGGAGCTTGTGTCTCCCTCCCGATTGAAAAAGACAACTGTGTCCTCAGTTGCCAGCCCTTTCCGCGTGCGCCTTTGTACCTCTGCACTTTACTTCCGCACCTCCTCTGAGTCTCAGTGTGCTTTTCTCTTTCCTTCTAGTTGTAGAATTTCCACTCAGCCAGCCTTCCTGTGGTTCGGGATGGTGTCCGTTTTGTCTTTTAGTTGTATTTTTGAAGTGGTTGTGCGAGGCAGCAATTTCCAGTGTTTACCTATGCCGACATCTTGGCCTTCTCTTCATTTTCAGTTTGTATCCTTTCCCCAAGGCGTTTCTGTTCTTACACTATGCAGCTTTAGCTGGAGTTGACCACTGCCTCCTTCTTGAAACTCCTCATCAACTCACTGATAGAACACATTTTCCTTGATGCTCACTATGTGCCAGGCCCTGAGGACACAGAGCAAACTGAGACACAGCCCTGCCTTCTTGGAGCTTCCACGGCACCACGGTTAGGTGTTTCATTGCGCACCTTGATGGCCATTATTTCCCTCAGTCTCAATGGCTGAGTTGACTCTGTCCACTCCTTAAGTGCCATCGTTTCCCACATTTTGTTCTTGGCTCATTTTCCTTCACATTCTATCTGTACTTTTGTTCCCACATGAGCTCATCCAGACGCATGACTCTGGTGGTCTCTTCTGTCCAGTGGCTCCCAGGTCTGTGATTTGCCACGACTGCCTGGAGCCTTAGGCCAGCAAACTTGCTGCCATATGTCACCACTCAAAGTGACACAGAAATCTCACCCAGAAATGTTAAAAATAAATAATCTTTCCTCTCAACTCTGCTCAGTGTTCTAGATGCCACGTCTTGGATAAAATGGCACCAACACTTTCCTAGCAAGCTAGAACCTTGAAGTCATCATTCAGCTCCTCGTCACCCTCACCCTCCAAATCCATCAGCTGTACCTCTTCAGTACCTCTTGAAACCATTTTCAGTTCTCCCAGAGGGTCCTGATGATGTTGATGGGACCACGGCCCCAAGCAAGGCTTTTTTGAGCCTAAGTGCAGGCAATAGTTGCAGAGCTTTGAAAAATGTGGCATTCAGGCCACAGCCTTGACTATCTGAGAATCTCTGAAGCTGGGAGTTGGCATAGGATTTCTTATAGCTGCCCAGGCAGCTCCGCAGCACAGGTGAACAGACTGGTGTTAGGGGAAAGACAGCACCCAGGAGGGAGGCTGTGAGAGGCCGTTGAGGAGCACCAGCCCAGGCTCAGGGAGAGGCACTGAGCTCTCGGGCTGGTGCCAGAGCCTACCTGAGCCGCTCACTCTCCACGCCTCTGTGAATAAAGAGTAGATTAGCCCAGCCCCTGCTCTTCGTCCTTGCTTATCTGTTACTCTTCTCAGCTGTAAGCATCTGTCTGACCAGGAAGTGAGGGTGCCAGGTGAGCCTCCAAGCTCAAGAGATGGTGAAAACTGCCCTCAGAAAAGGTTTTTGGGCCTGGGTTAAACCAGGGATTTGCAGTGTATTTGTGGATTTTTTGTTCTGAGTCCAAAACACTCACTCTGCTACCACCCCCTTGGTACTAGAAGAGTATTTAGAATTTAGTTCATTGAACACGGTTCATTTTTGTTTTCCTAACAAGTTGGAATTAGTTCATCCACAATAGTTGTTCTGCTGTGGACACATCACAAATCCTTTTTCTCCTTTTTAAAAATGTCTCCTGGGTGATTTCATCAGCAGTGCTGTTGCTAAGCCTATATTTAGCAACTGAAAATCATGCTAAGAAATAATGTCATGCTTTTTAAATAAGGTCTATCCATCCTCCACATGTCTGACAGCGGAATCTTCACGCTCCGAGCAGCACGTCCAGCCTCCCTGAGGATCCCAGCAGCGGCTCCTGCTGCCGCCGGCGGGGGGCCAGGCAGGGAGCTCTGTCCTTGGGCTGTTCCCTCCTGTCTGCTACTGCGAACTGACTTTGTCTAAAGCACCACTGCTGTGTTTTTTCCCCTGTAGATACACCAGGGCTAGCATTGCTCTTTAAATGTCAGTAAATTCATTTTAGCTTCTGGGGCAAACCTTGTTATATACTCTCTGTTCCTCCTGGCACAGTATGCTAGGTTGTCATAAACTAGGACAAATTGCGGATCGTGGGACTGCTGCTGCTGAACAAATAGCAAATGATGAACCCTCTTCTGCCTTCCTTTCTGTTTCCTTCGGACACAGATGTTCCTTTAGAGCTTGAGGGATACTGGTCAAGTTAATTTTAAAATTAGAGTGACTACTGACTCCTAGGGCCAAGTGGTACCTCCTCAGCTCCCGCCAGTCAGGTCCTCCAGATGTGCGTGCCCTCGGGTACCGGTACGAGGCTGCCCCCCAGGGAAGACTGGATCTGTAACTGCTGAATGTGTTCTCAGTAAAGATGAAGGCTGAGTTTTGATGGAAAGATTTCTAAATCTTCGCAGAAGTGTTAGTATTGGCCTCAAGCCCGTTATTCTTGAGGTCTGCAATGGAGCAGCAACTCTTCTTACTGTGATCTTCTTGTCCTTTGCATGTCCTTAGCCTAAGAAGAAGAACACATTTCTGGTGTAAAAAATGTTTACAGACTTTATTTGCCTATTCGTACTTCTTATATATACAATTATCATCCCATTCTCAGTGCAGGTGCATCCCTGGACTCCTGCCCTCCTGCCTGGTCCAGGGCCCACAGATAGGAACCATTTCCTCAAATCCCTGTAGATGGAGGCCTCTCCTCCTGATGTCCCTGTGTCACTAGATACCTACCAGTTCTGGAAACTGGGTGCCTGAGATGAGACCAAAAGGGAGGATAGAGCCAGGGAAAGCGAGGGGCTTACCTGCCTAGGAAAGCACGTGGTGGATCTTGGAGTCATTTATTTGGTATTTGAGTACTAAGTACACTGATACTTCGTGCCTGACCAACTCAATCTTGTGTCCCATAAAAGGCTTCACAGAGCAGTGTTACCATGTGACAGACAGTTCTTCTAATTGTTTGTACAGCTCCAGTACTAACTTTTTTCAGTAAGGGTGCTAATCGTCCTTTTTGGTTACAAACCAGAGTTAGGACTAATTCTTACTTTCAAGAAAGCTGATGTTTTACTCAAGCAAATGAAGTAATTTAAAAATTGCTTGAAAATCTCACTCTGATTTTATATGGGAGGGCGGCTTTAATCTGTTTTTCTTTTTGTAGTTCTGATGGTTTTTGATGAATACCAAAAAAAACTAACCAAGCTCATTTCTGAACTTTCTTCTACATATTGTGTTCATATGCCTTATCTTTTTGAATGCAAATGAAACTGCTAAATTGATTTTGTATTGTATTAAAACAGATATAATCCATTCACTTCAGAACATCTATATTTCTGAGAATTTCAGTGCACTAATTTCTTAGATTGATGTATACAGGGTGTCCCCCAAAATGTGTACACACTTTGAATAATTGTAAAGGCAGAATACATTTCATTTTCAAAATGTAATAGAATCTACAGCTATCAACGTGTGTATACACTTTTTTGGACCCTGTATACAAACACACCCACACCCACATTATTGTCTCAGACAGTTGGGGCCCTTGGGGATTTTTCCACTGCATAAATCTTCAGGGACTACATTTCGGGAGTGCCATAGCAACCTGAAGAGTTACTAGAAGAAGCAACTTTCCCCCCCCCCCCCCCCCCATAAAGAAATAGCTTCTATGACGTGAGCTAGGCATCGCACAAAAGATTATTCTCTTGGAGCATTTCATTCCATTTTGCATACCTTTGCTTCTTTTGGGGACTCTCCAGCAGTCATGTTTCTCCTTTACCTTCTTCTGCACTTTTGCTTTTCTTTTCATTAAAGTTCTATCTGCCTGTATTTCTTTTTTTTAAATCTTTATTGTTGAAAGTTTTACATATATCCCTCCCTCTCCCCCATTGACCCCTTCTAGCCTGCTCCCTGCCCCAAGCCTTCACCACACTATTGTCAGTGTGCATACTGTATATGCATACAAGTTCTTTGGTTGATCTCTTCCCACGCACCCTCCCCTGTCTTCCCTCTGAGATTCCACAGCCTGTTCCTTGCTTCTATGTCTCTGGATCTATTTTGTTCATCAATTTATGTTGTTCATTATAATCCACATATGAGTGATATCATGTGATGCTTATCTTTCTCTGACTGGCTTATTTCACTTAGCATAATGCTCTCCAGGTCCGTCCATGCTATTGCAAATGGTAAGAGTTCCTCCTTTTTTACTGCAGCATAGTATTCCATTGCATAAATGTACCACAGCTTTTTTATCCACTCATCTGCTGATGGGCACTAGGGCTGTTTCCAAATCTTAGCTATGGTAAGTTGTGCTACTATGAACGTAGGGGTGCATATATCCTTTCTGATTGGTGTTTCTGTTTTCTTAGGATATATTTCTATATGTGAAATCACTGGGTCAAATGGCAGTTCCATATTTAATTTTTTGAGAAAACTCCATACTGTTTTCCATAATGGCTGCACCAGTCTGCATTCCCACCAGCAGTTACTAGGGTCCTTTTTTCTCCACCTCCTAGCCAATACTTGTCATTTGTTGATGTGTTGATGGTAGCCATTTCTGACAGGTGTGAGATGATACCTCAATGTTATTCTGGTTTGCATCTCTCAGATAATTAGTGACTTAATCATTTTTTCATACGTCTTTTGGCATTCTGTATGTTCCCTTCGGAGAAGTTTCTGTATGGGTCCTTTGCCCATTTTTTAATTGGATTGTCTGTCTTCTTTTTTGGTGAAGTTGTATGAATTCCCTGTATATTTTGGAAATTAACCCCTTATCGGATATATCATTAGCAAATATGTCCTCCCATGCAGTGGGATTTCTTGTCATTTTTTTTTTTATGGTTTCTTTTGCTATGCAGAAGCTTTTTATTTTGATGTAGCCCCATTTGTTTATTTTCTCCTTAGTTTCCTTTGCCCTCAGGATGTATCAGTAAACATATTACCATGAGAGATGTCTACAATTTTGCTGCCTATGATTTCTTCTACAATTTTTATGGTTTCATGACTTACATTTAAGTCTTTTATCCATTTTCAGTTTATTCTTCTATATGGTGTAAGTTGGTCGTCTAGTTTCATTGTTTTGCATGTTTCTGTCCAGTTTCCCCAGCACCATTTATTGAGACCATCCTTACTCCATTGTATGCTCTTGCCTCCTTTGTCAAATATTAATTGATCATAATGGCTTGAGTTGATTTCTGGGGTCTCTGTTCTGTTCCATTGATCTATCTGCCTGTTTCTAATTTGTTTTTTATTTATTCATTATGCATTTGTTAAGCACTGGGTCCTGGGTTACATAAATGAATAATACAGCCCCAACCCTCAAAGTTAAGTTATATCGTAAGATGGAAACTGACCAATGGACAGGTACACTCTAATGTGGTACAAATGTAGACGTCTTGCTCAATTACATGGAGAATCTGAGGTCTTCTAGAAGTGTGATGGGGAAAACAGTATTTAAGTGCTTTATAGATACATATAAGACCTGGAAGAGAGCTAAGTGCTTCAGAGTAAAATCTTCATTTTTCATAACTGTATAATGTAGATGAGCAAATCAGCTCAAATGCAGCCCAGATCATACAGCTGGGTAGTGGGCCAGAGCCTGGTACAGCACCCAGGCTGCTTAAATAAGGGGGCTGCCCTCCACGTCATGTGATCATACCCTGAGAAGAGCACGGAGCCAGCTGTGAAGGATCCCAAATGCTGGGTCCCTGCTAAGCCAGGGCTGTTGGTGCAGAAGGTGCATCGACAGGGTGGCTGCAGTTCTTTTGTGCTGCCTGGATGGCGTTAGGAAAGGCTTCCTCAAAAAGAGGGCATTTGAGCTGGGTGCTAAGTAAAGAGCTCTATCAGGAAGAAGGCAAGGAAGGGGAAGAGCATTCTAAGGAAAAGGAAGATCATGAGAAAGGCCTACGGGAATAGGTCGAAGAGGAACAGGCTCTTTTGTAGCCCTTTTGGTAGGCACAGACATCTCTGTGAAGTCCTATTTGCACACAGCCCCTATCTCTCCCGGGTTGGCATTGGGGGAGGACTTGGAGTCACAAGGTGGGTGAAGCTGCTCTGCAATGTGTGCTGGTAACAAACAATGGAAACTAATGATTTGAGGGTCCTTTTAGGCCACAGCAAACTGTCTAGAACCCAGTCGTAGCACTGACAGGGTTTGGGAGGTGAGTTTACAGCCTCCTAATGGGTAGAGGGCATGGCCAGTGATGGACTGCAGGCAGAGGCTTACTGTAGTGTGGGAGTCTAGCCCAGGGCTGAGACAGCACTGGGTTGACCACCATCTACAATGCTACAGCAGTTGGATTAGGGCACAAAATGGCGGGACTCAAACTGCAGCAAAGGGAAGAGGAGGGACTAGATGCAGAAATACCTGACAGATTAATCGCACTTGGTAACTGATTCTTTGCAGCATTGAAGGAGAACTTTAAATAGAGGCCCTTGGGAGGTGATGGTGCCTTTTGTTGAAATAGGGAAAGGTGGGCAGAATACTTCCCTTAAGGGTGTCGTCCCCCTCCCCAGGTTTCTTTTCTGTTTTTTTGATGACTTCATTTTTTAGAGCAAATTTAGGTCACAGCAGATTAGAGAAGGTACAGAGATTTCCTATACCTCCTCTGCTCCCATATATACATAGCCTCCCCCATTACCAACATGCCCCATCAGAGTGGTCCGTTCATAACAGTGACCCCACACTGACACATCACCCAAACAGAGCCCCCAGTTTACATTAGGGTTTACCATGGTGCTGACATTCGTTCTGTAGGTTTGGACTGCCCTAGGCTTCTGACAGGTGAGTTTGAGGGATACTTAGGGGGAAAAGGCCAAAATATCCAGAATGCAGGTAGAAATCAGGAAGGCGGTCAGGGCCAGAAGTGAGATTGGAGATTCAATTATGTAGTGGCTGAGACTGTGAAAGTGGATAGAGTGGGAGGGGCACTGCAGAGCAAGTGGGGAGCTGGCAGACTCCGGGCAAGTACATTCCCCACAGTTAAATGAAAATAATGAACAAACCTGACCAGGGATTAATATTTTCAGTGTTTGGGAGCAAAACAACCAGTTGAGAAATATTAGATGGGAGTTGAGACTGAGTATGTGAGCTAATGGTATCTTTGTAGAAATTTTGTAAACTCAAGAGCTGTGAAACTTTTTAACAATGATAAAAATTTGTTTTACTTGGGACTTAAGTAGACCAATAATAAAATCCATTAACCATTGTTTTAGCTCCACTTAAACATGATCTAACACTTAGATCATCTGGTTCAGTAGTTGAAAACTTTTTCCATAAGGCCACATACTAAATATTTTAGGCTTTGCAGGCCATATGGCCTCTGTCTGACTAATGAGTGTAGTGTCAAAGCCACCACAGACAATACGTAAGCGAACAGGCATAGAGCAGGATTTGGCCTGTGGGTGGTTGGCTAACCCCCTGATCTAATTCATGAGAACATTATAATCATCAACAACTGGCTGGTACACATACCCTTGACTGAATTCAAAAGTTTGAGCCCAAGAGCAATTTTCCTTTCAGCTTCATCAAATAATACAGGGCCCCGCAACTGAACATGCCTCCCTGCGGTGTGAGCTCCGAACAGGCACCAGCTGCATATGGCTTCTCAGAAGTCTAATAGAGAAAGAGAGCACAGGGAAACTGAAAACCACCTCAGAGGTCAGAGCCGGATTGTGTAAGACCACTATGTACAATGCAGACTGAGAAAGGTTTAGTTCTGCCCCTTAACCATAGTAACACTACCAATGAATGTTTGAAGGCTGTTCGTCACTCAGCTTATGGAACTGGGCAGAGATTCCAGAAATGGGCTTCTTTCTTTTATATATTGACACCCTCTAACCTGTTTTATTATTTATATAATTTTTGACATTGTTTTCATTTTGGTTTTCAGGGGAGCCCTGGAGGCTTATGTTCAGTCTGTAAGAAGTAGAGAAGGCAAAGAATTTGCACCAGTGTATCCCATAATGGTTCAACTGCTTCAGAAAGCTATGTCTGCTCTTCAGTAATAATGTGAAGTATTTCTTAATCTCCATTCTTTGCTAACCCAAAGACAGTTAGTATTTACTGTTTTAAGAATGTAACCAACTTTTCTGTATTTTCTATTGATCTTTTTCTGTTGATCTCTTCAGCCCTTCTAATTATGTAGCATAAAATGTCAAAAATCACCATCACCTTCAAACGCTAGAGGCCTGATTTTCCAGAAAGACATCCAACTCTTCTCTCCTTTCAGACTTTTCTACAAGGCTAGCTAAAATTCCTTTCCCATCACATAACTGAGCACCCACTGCTTTTTAAGGTATATGGCCAGGTAACATACAGTAAGTACCCTGCTTCCCCCAATCTTTCTTCCTCACTAGATATGTAGCCAGTGGTTTCCACATCTGCATATTAGAACCAGTGAGGGAAGCTTTTAAAAAGCCGAATATTAATTGATTTGTACTCCATATTAACACATTTGGGGTAGGAGCCACGCATTAGTATTTTTAAAAAACATTTCCAAGTGTTTCCAATATGCAATAAAGTTTGGGAACCAATGGCATATCCTAAAAGCAAAGATGTAGAGCTAAATGTTTAAATATGTCATAATGTATCTGTAATAAAGCTAGAGCAAGCTATCTTAACACTTTGTGTCATTTTATTAAAAGCAGACTTTTGTGGCTGTTAAACTTTGTAACAGAGATGCCAAATTATAAATAAAAACAATTTTTATTTTACAGAGGTTCTGATAGATAATCTAGGTCTTTATTTTCCTATTGCCCTCATCCTGTTAACATGTTACTTTTAACTTAATGCTTAAAACCCCATCAGCAACTTATTTTCCATCCCCAGAGCCTGATACTCTGGCATCTCATATATAATGTTCAGTCAAAATCAATCAGCAGAAGTCAGAGATAAACCTTTTTTTTTTTTTCATTTTATTTGAAATAATATACAAGAATATAGTGTGCAAAATTTAGGGGCAACATCATGAAGTGTAATGAACTGAAATCAATTTTACAGCTGTGATTCCTAACCAGAAATACCACTTGGTAAGTAACATGAAAAGCCATGATTGTAGCTCAGAGCAAAAGCAGCTGTATTGCCAGTGTATTTGCTCTAATTTCAGACAGTTGGAGGAAAGTAAAGTGCAAGTGTTGCACTGCAGTAAGTGCAAAGTCTGCCCCCACCATAAAGATATGATGACAAAATAACATATTGAAGATATGTAGCTGAGGAGATACAGAACACAAAGTTTAAAAATACAATGGTATCAACTGTTAATAGCACCATTACAGTGACTATATCTCAATGCTATTAACTTCACCTTGGCCTGGGCTACGTCTCCACTGGAAATAATGGATGGGTGCTGCCACCTGGTGCCCACACTCAGCATGCGCGGGTAACTGCAGCAGGTGGCCCCTTAGCTGGGAGGCTGACACCAGCCGCCTGCCACATGTTCTGCTAGCCTCTTGGCACTGGCCAGACTAGGAGCTCCTGTGTTTGGCACAGATGCTGAGCCATGTGGTGGTTGCTCAGAAAGGCCAACTCCCAGCTTCTGTTTCATTCCATTATGTGTACAATACAGATTAATAAGCAGGAAGGAGCCAATGTATAAACAGCAGTTATATATTTTTAAGTTCCCCTTTTGTACAATTTAAAATAAAACATGTACACACTTCTCCTCTCTCTACTGTACTTTAGCACCACAGGATTTAAATTTTCAAGCCTATGTTACCTGATAGACATGTGAAATTTGGAAGAAAAATAAGGCAATTTGGTTTACAATGTTGATAGTTTTAGCTTAATGCTCTAATGGAGAAAGCAAATCCTCACGCTTATTATTAAATCATTTGAAGACTCAATGCTATCAGTATCTTATGGTCACACGAATTCCGGACAAATGGTGAAAACACATCCTCTTAAGTCTTCCCATCAACAGTCTATGCTTATGCAAATGCAGACTTAATATAAGCATCCTGGTTTAATGTTGTTGTGAGCCCTGTGGAGATAAAATGAAAACTCAGTGAATGTTTACAAATCAATAGACAGTAATTCTACAAATGAAGCTAAGGTGGATAATGTTTATAAGCTTATTATTTTTTAAAAAATCACTTTCTCAGAAGTGGGCATTGTAAGTAAGTTCACTAATATCTGATTGCTCAAGCATTGGAAAATCTATGAAAATGGAGAAATGAACTAGGAGGTGCAGAAAAAGGGATGTAGGTAGAGCCCTACCCTACATGGAGTTCTAAGGAAATCAAGAACTTCAAAAATCCAGTTCAGCTACCTTTTAATATTGGAATCTGACCACTACTTCCTTAAGATAAATTCATGAAAATTTTAAACAGATGTGAACTGCAAGCTACTGTAAAGAAACAGACATAAACATAGCCCTCCTGTTGCAAACTGATGTCTTCCCTTCGTTTTTAGGTATTTCAAACTGAACTTGTTCTGTTCTATCATGTTACGTTTTCTTGTAATTAATCTAAAAACACTTAAAAGATGCTAGTCTAGTAATGGAAAAGTTTTAAGAATCAGGTCTATCAAGGTAGCATTATTATAGTGCAAACTTTTTACCACTCTTTCCAGGCTTTTCTATTTCTTCTTTCCTGGGGTTTTTAATCTAGAAATTATATACAAATGTCAGAAGTCCCCAAGAACGTTAAAAACAAAAGGCTGCTGAGACATACCATCTCCAACTTAGAAAAAAATCCTACTATGACATTGAGTTAATTAACACCCATTTTTCAACCCAACTGGAAGTAAATACATTCCAAAATTATTTTTATACCTCAACATTTCCAGACAAGCATTCTTCTTAAGCATGTCTTACATTTCTACCTTACATGCTCAAAGAGTAAATGGCACTGAATGAAGAAAAGGCCGCCTGCCTTATGTGATGGTATAAAAATATTACTAGGTTTTGCAGTACAAAAAGGCCGATCAACACCTTTTAAAGGTTATAACAACCGCTCCAACATGCCAGAACAATTCTGGGGGAAGAGTGAAGATAATGTTAAGCAACTACTTGTTGAAACATACTGAATTGGTTCTTTTCCTTTTCCAACAGTCAGGATTTAAACGTTTTTGTTCTTCAGCCAAAGCCTTTGCTTCTAATGTATACATCCTTCTCTCTTCATTCTTCATTTTCTTCCACCTGTCACCAAGGATCACACTTATGGCTCTGTAAAAATAAATATTTACACCATGCTCAAGGCAAGAATATTTCACAAAAGTGCTGCTACTTCAGGAAGAAATATAAAGAAAAAAAAAAAAAGACAAAAATTGTCCAACATAGAGGAGGGAAAAGGTCAAAACTATAGTAGTCATTTCCAGTAAAATCTCAAGTCATGGTCTGTTTATCATAATCTTGGCAGTTAAAGCCTCCTGTAATAGTGCCAACATTTCCAATTGTCAAAGGACATATAAAATGGTTTAAAAAAATGGATGTTCTACCAAGCTCAGATTTAAAGAAAAAAGTTAAAGTATTTCAAAGAAATGGTTTAAGTTACTATTGGATCTATCCTGGTTCACTGGTTTTTAAAAGATGTTTAAGATATTAAGGCAGACAGTATTCAGTATCAGCAGCATAAATTATTCATCTTGTATTAAAAGCTATTCTTACTTTGTGCCCATAACCTGTCAAATGATGATGATTAAAACAAAGTCTTTTTCATTCATGCAACCACAGTGAAAATGTGGCACTGACTGTACACATTACTGTTTACCTTCTTAGACAAGACCAAATAAGCCTTAGGCAATATTTGTATTTATTCACTTGAGAAAGCTGGATAAATTCAAAGGGGAAAGAAGTCAAACTGATAAGACATTATGATAGAAATTTAAAGCTAAAATCTGTATTTGTTAATCTGCTCTCAAACCTACTAAAATAGTCTCATTCTGGAGTAGACATAAACCATTTTCCTTCTATGAAGAGCTTTAAACTATTAATTTCATGACACTCATAGAAAACAAAAGGTCCTGGAATGACTGCATGAAGTATATACAAATGATTTACATTAATTGACAGGGAAGCTAGAGATCCACATGTGAGCTTTAGAGAAACAGCAACCACAGAAATGCTACTAAAAAAAGTAAATGTGCAGCAAAAATTTTAATCCAATCAAACACTATGCTACATCCTCCTTTATTAAAATAAAAGCCAGTTTTTGTAGTCTGTAGGTTAAAGCTACCACATAATGGTTGATACATTTAACAGTTAAACCAATAAGAAATATTCAAATATGTATCAATTCTTAAATCAGAGATGCATCTGATACAGGAAACTTCTCTTTTAAAATTAAGTTCATGAAAACAGACTGGTGGTTACTAGATTTGGGGGACAAAACAGGTAAAGATGGTCCAAGGGTACAAACTTCCACAGTTATAAGTCCTGGGGATGCAATGTACAACAGAGTGACTTACAGTACTGTATTGCTTATTTGAAAGTTGCTAAGAGAGTGGTTCTTGCCGAAACCGGTTTGGCTCAGTGGATAGAGCGTCGGCCTGTGGACTGAAAGGTCCCAGGTTCGATTCCGGTCAAGGGCATGTACCTGGGTTGCGGGCACATCCCCAGTAGAGGGTGTGCAGGAGGCAGCTGATCGATGTTTCTCTCTCATTGATGTTTCTAGCTCTCTATCTCTCTCCCTTCCTCTCTGTAAAAAATCAATAAAATATATTTAAAAAAAAAAAAAAAAGAGAGTGGTTCTTAAAAATTTTCATTACAAGAAAAAAAAAATTAGTGTGGTGATGGATGTTAGTTAACTAGGCTTATTGTGGTGATCATTTTGCAATATATACAATTATTAGAGGCCTGGTGCATGAATTCATGCATGGGTTGGGTCCCTCGGCCTGGCCAGCCATTGGGTCCCATTGGAGCTGGCAGGCCAAGGGGAGGGACTGTGGGAGGTTGGCTGGCCACAGGTGGTTGGCTGTGGGAGCGCACTGACCGTCTGCCCCCTGGTGGTCAGTGTGCATCATAGTGACCGGTCAACCATTGTAATGGTCGCTTAGGATACACACACACACACACACACACACACACACGTATATACACACTCTGTGTATATATATATATATATATATAGAGAGAGAGAGAGAGAGAGAGAGATTGAATCATTTATACACCTCAAACTAATATAATGGTACTAAAGGCCCAGTGCACAAATCCGCGCAGGGGTGGGGTCTGGCTGGCCCACCAGATGGGGACCCATTGGGCCAGGTCGGCAGGGGGGGGGGGGGGGCCACCCATGAGTGGTTGGCCGGCAGGCCCTGCCTCCAATCGGGGTGTTGGGGGCCCATCTGAGCGACCAGGCTGGTTGGCTGCTGCGGTGCACGTCATAGCCACCAATTGTTCTGCTGTTTCAGTCTATGGGCTTTTATATATATAGATATCAATTACATCTCAAATCCCATATAATAAAAGGCTAATATGCAAATAGACTGAACGGCGGAACGACTGGTCACTATGACGCACACTGACCACCAGGGGGGCAGATGCTCAACACAGGAGCTGCCCCCTGGTGGTCAGTGTGCTCCCACAGCGGGAGCACCGCTCAGCCAGAAGCCGGGTTCACAGCTGGGGAGCACAGCGGCAGTGGCGGGAGCCTCTCCTCCCTCCGCGGCAGCACTAAGGACCCCTTGGGGGATGTCCACTGAGGGGTCCCGGGCTGCGAGAGGGCGCAGGCCGGTTGAGAGACCCCCCCCCCCCCTTCCCCAAGTGCATGAATGTTGGGCACTGGGTCTCTAGTATATACATAAATATAAAAATTAAAGCTCATGAAACATTCAACCCTGATTATTTGATGTGGATAATCATTTGACTTCTCATGATATCATGGGTAAAGTAAATGGTAGTTTTGATTGTCAGGAAACTAGGAAGATGAAAGAAGATATTTTCATCTGTGGAGAACTTGGCTGGTTTGAGAGGGAGTGAGCTGGAGAGGATTCTAAGAGATGAGGTACGTGTACAGCAAACAGAATAGGAAGGACAAGTTAATTTTTATCCCAGGGCTCTACTGAGGACACTTCAAGGTTTACTTTTGACAAATCTGGCAGTTATTACAAATTGCCAATTCCTGCACATTCCATACTATGACACAATTGCTTTTCAATAAAGACGGAATTGTCAGTTGTTAGACCTGAGTCCTTTAACAGATGAATTATATTTACTACTATTTTAGATGGCAGGTCCTCACCACTTAGTGTCTAATACCTAGGCATTATGTATAAAATTTATAATGCCTAGGTATTATAAAATAACTAGAGGCCCGGTGCACGAATTTGTGCATGGGTGGGGTCCAGCCGGCCTGCCCCAATTGGGGGGAAGGGCCGCAGGCAGTTGGCAGGCCAGCCCCACCCCCAATCAAACTCTTGATCGAACTCCCTGTCAAACACCCAGTCAAGGGGACAATTTGCATATTGGCCTTTTATTATATCCTACATAAAAGGCCAATATGCAATTTGGCCAAACAGTGGAACGACCAGTCGCTGTGACGTGCACTGACCACCAGGAGGCAGATGTTCAATGCAGGAGCCTGTCTCGTGGTGGCAGGAGCCTCTCCCACCTCCACGGCAGCACTAAGGATGTCCGACTGACAGCTTAGGCCTGCAGCCATCAGTTGCACATCCCCTGAGGTCTCCTGGACTGCAAGAAGGCACAGGCCAGGTTGAGGGACCCTCCCCACCCCCACCCCTGAGTGCACAAATTTTGTGCACCGGGACTCTAGTAGGATTATAACCCTAAAAATTCCACTAAAACTTTTTACTTTGAAGTCAACCTAAGAAAACAAAGAATCCAGTAATAAAAGCTATTTAGGAATAAGTTTAACTGCACTAGTGCTTGTGAACTACATTTAAGTGTTAATTATTAGAATCATCACTATTTTTACCTGTTATCTTTCCCTGGATACATCTGAGTATATTCAACTCTGTATTTTTTGGCAAAAAGCATGAAGGCATTCATTGGTCTTTTGCACTTGTTAGGAGAGGTGGCACTCACAGTCCCTGAGCTGTGATTTTTGACAGCTTTAGCATACAAAGAATTGGAAGAGAGCTGTGATGATCCAGGTGAGCCACAGTTTTTACTGAATCCAGATCTTGCAAAGTCTTGACCTCCAGATCCTCCACATGACAGAGACGCACGACGTTGGCGAGCCATACTACTTAGCACATAGACTGCAGAAGAATCCATAGGTGTGAAGTCATAGCTAAAAAAATAAAACAATGGTTTTAATTCGAATTAACAATCTTTAACATCTAATTGGAAATTTCAATGTATTCCCCCCCTATGTCACCAGCACTAACAACTTCACCATTGGTGGTTACTTATAAAATGAAAACTGACTCCACATACTTTATTCATAGGTAGTCTCTCCCAGATCCCAGACACCCATTTATTCTCACTTTAGATTCACTTTTTTTAAAAAAATATTTTTTATTGACTTTTTTTTTTTTTTGAGGAAGGGAGAGAGAGAGAACATCAATAAGCTGCCTCCTACAGGCCCCCTACTAGGGATAGAGCACAAAAAACAGGTATGTGTCCTGACCGGGAATCAAACTGGTGATCTTTTGATTCATGGGTAGATGCTCAACCACTGAGCAACACCAGCCGGGCTAGAATTCACTTTTTGACAAATTTTATAATTGAATTTCTTGGCCTCTAGAAGCCTAAAATTAGAAAATTAAAGAGTGGAAAGCAAATACAAGGTCTAAAGACTACTACAAAAATGTTTGGTAACGGTAGTTAAATGCAGCTAAAAGAACTTTAAAATGCATAGTAGTCTGTGTCATTTGTTTACTCACACATCAATCTTCCCCCAAAGCCACCCTATATTATAACATCTCCTAACAACTTAATAGCTACTCACTGGGGCATCCATTATTGCACACTAAGCCTGGAATCTTTTTAAGTTACTGACTTGAATCCTAGTTCTGATATTAACTGGCTATTTTGGGGGGAATATTCTTTTTCCCTCTCTCAGCTTTAGTTCTCTCTCTGTAAAATGAGAATATAATCTAACAGGGTAGTGAAAATTAAATAAGCTAACATATGCATAGTGCTTGTTAAATCATATTACTTGAGCAGAAATGTCAACTTCACAGGGATTGTTTTAAACCTGCCTGATGCCTAGAAGATTGGCCTCAATTCTCAATGTCTCGAATGGACTTCTTCAAATCATGCTCTCACTTACAAACTTCCTTTCACACAATTGTGTTTAAGAACTTATCAACTTATTGCTGACTTCTGTTCCTTATCTACTCAAATGCCTTCCCTGAACAGCATGACTCAGGGCTTCCTTGCAGACTGTTTCTCCTTTCTGCCTTTCCCTTCTTGCCTTCCTTGTACCAGGCAACATCTCCTTTAACACCCATCCCCAAACCCGCCCACCAAAAGTCAATCCAATCCACAATGAAAATTTAGTCAAGTTCATACTTCTCAACTTTTTCATGTTTTCTCCAAATCAGTGGTTCTCAACCTTGGCTGCACATTAGAATCAGCTGGGAATCTTTTTAAAATCCTGATTTCTGGGCCTCATCCTCCGGAAATTCTGTTTCTTTGTTACTAATGTTGTGGCCCCACCCCATAACAAAGAAACAGAATTTCCGGAGGATGCGGCCCAGAAATCAGGATTTTAAAAAGATTCCCAGCTGATTCTAATGTGCAGCCAAGGTTGAGAACCACTGTCCTAGATCAAACTGCTTTCTAGGGTGGGAAAACAGGGGTGTTGCTGTCATTCCAGAGAAAAATAAGACTAATGTCTGACTGCTACTCTGCGGGACCAAGCGGTAAGAACTTACCATCCTGGAAAAACAAATTAGGTAGCCAAATGTCCCTTTTTGCTTTAAAAAATGAAGTCTTGCACTATGCAATATTTGACACATAAGTTATGAAGCATACAAATAAGAATGCAAAACCAATTAAGAAATAAAGTATTTCTAATATCATCCAAGTTCCACATTTGCCACCTTCCAGGGATAAAACTATGGGTTATCATTCTCTTTTTGATAACTTTATTGTAAAAACAGTGCATTATTCATTTATATGAACAAAAAATACTATAACAGCAGTAATTATGTTAATGTTAACATATATAATTACTATATATATACTAGAGGCCTGGTGCATGAAATTCCTGCAGTGGGGGAGGGGTCCCTCAGCCTGGCCTGCACCCTCTTGCAATCCAGAAATCCAGGATCCCTCAGGGATATCCGACTGCTGGTTTAGGCCCTGTGGGATCAGGCCTAAACTGGCAGTCAGACATCCCTCTTGCAATCCGAGACCGCTGGCTCCTAACCGCTCGCCTGCCTGCCTGATCGCCCCTAACGGCTCGCCTGCCTGCCTGATCGCCCCTAACCGCTCGTCTGCCTGCCTGATCACCCTAACCACTCGTCTACCTACGTCATCGCCCCTAACTGCCTCTGCCTCCGCCCCCGCCACCAAGGCTTCATCCAAAAGGACGTCCAGAATGATGTCCAGAAGGTCGTTCGGCTGTCTGGTCTAATTAGCATATTACGCTTTTATTATTATAGATAATATTATATAATAATACATAATATTTTGTTTTGCAGAAAGACTTAAAATAGCAGGCCTAATTGATATCCTTTCAAAGATTTACTTAGAAGGTTGGCCCTTGATTAACTTGGATTTCGGGAAGGATCCCATCATTCCCACAACTGAGAGGAGTGGCTCACTGTGTCTAAACTGTGTGCACAAACAATATGGTTCACCCCAAACACCTGCTTCCCTTTTGGAAGTTTGAAAATTCAGTATGTGCCAGCCTAAGGCAGCTTACACTATCAGCTCCCAAATAGCCCCAGCTGGTGTGGCTCAGTGGACAGAGTGTCAGCCTGTGGACTGAGGGTTCTGGGCTCAATTCAAGGGCACATGCCCGATGCTCAGTGTGGAGCATGCAGAAAGCAGCCAATCAACGAGTCTCTCTCATCACTGATGTTTCTCTTTTTCTCTCCCTCTCCCTTCCTCTCTGAAAAAACAACAAAAAATACCTGATGCCGAGGACAGTGTTGCTAAGTGGTTAGAGTGTCGGCCCATGCACTGAAGGGTTGAGGGTTTGATTTCCAGTCAGGGGCACATTCCTGGGTTAAAAGTTTGCTCTCTGGCCTGGTCGGGGCACAGGCGGGAGGCAACCAATCAATGTCTGTCACATCTCACATCAATGTTTCTGTTTCTCTCTCTCTCCCCTCTCGCTCTTCCACTCTCTCTAAAATCAATGGAAAAAACATCCAAACAAAAACAAGCAAACAAAAAACCATGCTAAGTGTCTAACAAGATTCCTTGGCAGATAACATTTCATGCATGTCACAACTCACTGCTGACAGAAATAAGCATGTCTTGTGCGAGTCCACTGGGGGACGACTCCTGGGAGCCTAGCTTCTCCCAGATTTCACCCCACGCCTTCCATTTTTCCCAATTTTGCTTTGTATCCTTTCACTGTAAGAAATCAGAGCTGTATGACTATATGCTGAATCCCGTGAGTCCTATTGACTCATCAAGTCCAGGGGTGGTCTTGAAGACCTCCAGCATAATTGTATACGTATTACATATACTATATAAATATTATCCTCCTGCGTAGTAAAAGAATAGTATGCAAATCGACTGAACAGCAGAATGACCGGTCGCTATGACATGCACTGACCACCAGGAGGCAGGCGCTCAATGCAGGACTGCCCCATGGTGGTCAGTGCGCTCCCACAGGGGGAGTGCTGCTCAGCCAGAAGCCGGGCTCACTGGCGAGCACAGCAGCAGTGGTGGGGAGCCTCTCCCGCCCCTGCGGCAGTGCTAAGGATGTCCAACTGCTGGCTTAGGCCCGCTCCCCAAGGGTGAGAGGGCACAGGCCGGACTGAGGGACTGCCCCCAAGTGCACGAATTTCATGCAACGGGCCTCTAGTTTATATAATAAAAGCATAAGTGACCGTTATGGCAGAACGACCAGAACAACCAGTCACTACGATGCACACTGACCACCAAGGGGCAGACGCTCAATGCAGGAGCTGCCCCCTGGTGGTCAGTGCACTCCCACAGGAGGAGTGCTGCTCAGCCAGAAGCCAGGTTCACAGCTGGCGAGCGCAGCGAACAGGTGAGCAGTAAGGAGCGAGGGGTCCCAGGCTGCGCGGAGAGCAGGCCTAAGCCAGCTGGCGGACATCCCCTGATGGGTCCTGAACTACAAGAGGGCGCACGCTGGACTGAGGGGACTCCACCCCCCTCCCCCAGTGCACGAAATTCGTGCACTGGGCCTCTAGTATAATTTAAACGTAATTACATTTATAATTTTAATACATGTATTTTCTTCTTTCTTTCCCCACTGATTATTAGACACAGTGGAAGGGAGGGAGAGAGACAGAGAGAGAGAGAGAAACATCCATGTGAGAGAGACACATCAATTGGTTGCCTCCCACATGCACCCAGACCCGGGCCAGGGATCAAGCCTGCTGGGGTAACATGCCCTTGACTGGAATCAAGCCTGTGACCCCTCAGTCCAAGGGCAGATCCTCTAATCACTGAGAAAAGGTTAGGGCTACATATATTTTCGAAGAACATCTGATACCATAAAAAAATAGAACCATACTGTATATTTCTGAGACTAATTTTTACTTAACATTATTTCTAAAACTGATCCATGTTTTAAAATATATAGTTAAGGTTCATTAATATTCCACTGACAAAGAATTCCATTGTACGATTATATCACAATTTATATATTTACTCCCCAGCCAATGAATATTGTTATTGTTTCCAAGTTTTGCTATCATGAGTAATGCATCTATGAACTTTATACAACTCCTAGCACATGTATACAAGAGTTTATTTCTCTAGGGTATACAGAGAAATAGGATTACTGATACTCAGTGTTGTAAAACAAAGCCAACTTATCTTCCAAAATTTTATTTACACTCTCACCAAAACATAAGAGTTATCATTAATTTACATGTTAAAAATAATTAGAGTATCAGACCTTAAAGTATTGTCTCATTTTTTAGTTTTTCAAAGAGTGTATATGAAGGATGTAATCAAATGGCATTTAGATTCCAATCTTACAGATGTTATTGAGCATATGGTCTGCGCTTTTTAAAATAGTCTTACTAATTCTTTTTTTTTCTTTTAAATATATTTTATTGATTTCAGAGAGGAAGGGAGAGGGAGAGAGAGAAACATCAATGATGAAAGAGAATCAGTGATCAGCTCAGCTGCCTCCTGCACTGGGTGCCCTTGACCAGAATCAAACCCAGGACATTTCAGTCCGTAGGCCAATGCTCTATTCACTGAAGCCAAATAAGCTAGGGCTTCCTTATTCTTTTGATAAACAAATATATTTACCTTATATTTAATTATATTAAATTGAGTGAAATAAAATCTGTAAGATAGTAGACAGAAACTCTTGAGAATTCTCTACCTAATGCCTCTAGATTTGATAATTAGGTTAAAGGAAGAATGAGTCTTAAAATCCCAGATATCTATCTACATACAAACTTTCTCTGGATACCTCCTGTGAGATTGGACACTTGTCCTTTTAAAAGTTCTTTTAAAATTCTGAAAGCTTTAAAGGTTTAACCTCTTAAATATTTGAATTAGCAATCATTAGGGAGGTTTAGGGAAAACTTTTAACAGAAAAAAGATAATTAGTGCAGTATTACCTTTTAAATGTATCAAAAACACCTGAATCATCAAAATTAATGGCATCGGGGTGTCCAGGAGGTAGACATACATCACCAATATGAATTTCACAACATGGAATGCCATGCTGTACCACAGTCAAACTTGGATAAAACGATGACCAACCTAAAGTTAAATCAAACAATAGCTGCATCAAGGATGGGGATTGACAAAAAGCACCCAAATTATTTATTATAAGATAGACATATCATTTCTGAGTCTTAAAAATTTAAGTCAAGATTTTTCAAATACAAGTCATGTATTATTTGCCATAAAGCCAACTACAAGTATTTAAGCAATGAACAAACACTCCAAAATGTAGTTTAATTTAGCATTTTATTAATAGGTTCTGTCAATCAGCATAAATGCAGATAAGTGAGACCATGAAATACTCTTGAGGTATTATTATGTGTAACATGGTGGTATTGCAATAAGGCTCTGAAGTGCTTTGGGTATACAGTGTATTTGGTAAGCCTAAACCAAAATGCAATTATTAAAATACTCCATACCCCAAACTATATACCAAGATATTCACGTTACATGAATCGAAGTTTTTGATAGCCACAGAAAGTAGAGCTCAGTCTGACTATCACTAAGACATTTAAGCATCATAAGGCATTTCCTAAGATAGTTTTATGTAGTTTTAAATTTTCCCTTCAAATTCTTTTTCTTAACCACCAAAGAATTATGCCACAAGACATATTATAGATTTAAGATTCCTTTTAAAAGTTACTACAAATTCAAATTGAAGCCCTACCTTTATTTTTAACATAGAAAGGGTGGTCCAGCTTACACTCTACAGTTAGTAAACCATCTTCTACTGTACCAGGATCAAAAGTCAACTTCAGTACAGACTCGCCAAATGATACACTTTCTTCATGTGATAACAGCTTCAGGCCATCGGAACCATAGCCCTGAAAATACACGCATATATTAAGTGAATTGGCAACATTCAATTTAACACATAGTGAAGTTCCTACTACAGTTAAGACTTTGTAGAAAAGGTAAAAACAAACAAAAAGGATCCCTGTCTTTATTGAGCTTTCGACCCAGTAGTGAATAAAAGGCACATATATAAATCACTACAACATAAGGCAGACTGGAATAAGCATTTTAGTTCAAGTATAAATAATGCTAATACAGTTTAATTAAAAGAGAGAGCAAGATCAGGGAGGCTTTCAATTTCCCTTTGAACTGCGATTTACAAGAAAGAAATTTAGAAAAGTAGAAGAACATGCCTTACACCAGGAATAGTTACAATAAACAAGTGCTTTGGGTAGTGCTGAGTATTTGCTAAAAATACAAGATGAATTCAAAGTTGGGACAAGTACTGAAAAGGAGAGGCTGAACCACTTAGTAAGTAAAGGGCCTTAGAGACAGGCAAAGTGCTCCAACTTTCCTTTGAGAGGGTATTGGGAAGTCAATAAAAGTATTTTTATTAATATGATTGTTCATTTTAAGATGATAAATGACTTCAGAAAGTTACCTCTAATATTCAATTTATTTCAAAATATAATGAGAGAAGCCCATCAGTCTTGAATTGACAAGTATAGTGGTGGTAGAACCAGGCTAAATTTAAATTCAACAAATATTTATTGAGCATTTAGTACATGCCTCGTACTAGGCTCTGAAAAAAATATAATCAACAATACATAATCCTTACCCTTAAATTCACAGAAAAACAAAAGAGAAAGACATGCCAACACCTAGCTAGAATATCCAATTGTTATTACATCTAGTGCATGAACAAAGTAAAGAATGGGCTCAGCTGGTCTGGCTCAGCGGATCGAGTGTGGACCTATGGACTGAAGGGTCCCAGATTCGATTCCGGTCAAGGGCACATGCCTGGGTTGCGGGCTCAATCCCCAGTCGGGGAGGCGTGCAAGAAGCAGCTGATCAGTGATTCTCTCATCATTGATGTTTCTACCTCTCTCTCCTTTCCTCTCTGAACTCAATAAAAATATATTTAAAAACAAAAAACAAAACAAAGAATGGGAGAGAAGGATGACTGTAAAAATCTTTAAGGAAATAAAACTGATAACTAAATATGAAGGGAGGAAAGGGAATAGCCAACATCCTGGTTTTGAATCTGGTAATCAGGGATAACAATACCTTTAAAAGAACAGAGTTGAAAGTAAGCCAGGAAGGAGAATTAAAAAAGGTGAATCCAGATTTGATTATACTAATAAGCCGAGTTTGAATAACTGATTGATATTCATGTACAAATAGGTCTAACATGCAGTTGGAAACATACAAGTAAAGGCTACAGACATATATTTGCAAATAACTGAATTACAGAATCTTCTAATTCTTGGGGCTACGAGACTTTAAAACAAATCCAACCCCATTTAACAGATCAGGAAGCGAAAGCTACTAGGGTTAATTATTTGCCCCAGGTCAGTCACAAAAGTAGTTACTGGAAGAACTGGAAAGGGAGCCCAGGTTTCCTGACTCCAAGTCCACAGTGCTTTCCACAGGCCACAAGGAGGTGATGCTGACATTATCAGCAAAGAAGAATTGGTTAAGAGAGTGAAAAGGAGCAGAAACTTGCTTACATTCAACATTATGGGCACACAAACCACCACGCAAAAATCAGGGCACTGCCGTGCTACACAAATCAAAACAATGTTAGGAACTCATCCCCTCTGTCAGATGTTGCAGAGATGTTAAACAGAGCAAGTAAAAGCCTTTCTAGTAATCAGAATCAAGCTAATAACCTTTGAAACTGTAGGAGAGTGGTATAGGCCAAAGTCAAACTATGGCAAACCACTACAATGAAGAGGGGAGAACTGAAGGCAGCCGTGTAGGGACTAATTTTCTAAGAAACTCAACATCAGGGGATAACAGGAATTGTAAAGAAGCACTTCATTCACATGCCCAATTTTTCTACCTACATTAGAGATGGAGAAATTAAAGGTTTCAAAGACAAAGGTGTCAACCAATATTTATCCTATTGTTTTACTTATCAACTTAGAAAATGCCAATGTTTTTTATTTTCAACTAGGTGACAAAAAATTTTGATAAAAAATGTCTTTTCAACATATTATGCTGGGACATCCCATCCATATATCTACATGCAAAAAAAAAAAAAAAAAAAAGAAAGGAATGATTTTTGACCATACCAAACACCATCTTCTATATAATAAAAGGGTAATATGCTAATTAGACCAGACATCTTCTGGACAAAGCCACAGTGGCAGGGGCCAAGGCAGAGATGGTTAGGGGCATCAGGCCAGCAAGGGAGAGCAGTTAGGGGGTGATCAGGCCGGCAGGGGAGGGCAGTTAGGGGCAATCAGGCTGGCAGGGGAGCAGTTAGGGAGCGATCAGGCCGGCAGACAGAGGCAGTTAGGGGCGATCAGGTCAGCAGGCAGAGGGGGTTGGGGCGATCAGGCAGGCAGGCAGGCAAGTGGTTAGGAACCAGTGGTCCTGGATTGTGAGATGAATGTATGACTGCCAGTTTAGGCCCGATCCCGCATCCCCTGAGGGGTCCTGAATTGAAGAGGGTGCAGGCCAGGCTGAGGGATCCCCCCATCCCATGCACGAATTTCATGCACTGGGCCTCTAGTATACATATATTATCAAAATGGATCAAAAACCTAAATGTCAGATCTACAGCTATAAAAACTCTTAGGAGAAAACACAGGTGTGTATCTTCATGACCTTGAATTAGGCAACGGTGTCCTATGTATGACACCTAAAGCACAAGTAACCAAAGAAACAACTAAATTACACTTCATCAAAATAAAAGTGAAAATAACAACCCAAAAATGGGAGAAATATTTGCAAGTCTCCAATCTGATAAGGTATACTTCCCAGGACATCTGAAGGACACTTACAAATCAGTAAAGACAACCCAACTGAAAATGGAGAAATTATTTGAATAGAGTTCCTCTAAGATGATACACAAATGACCAATAAGAACATGGGAATATGCCCTGACTGGTTTGGCTCAGTGGATAGAGGGTCGGCCTGTGGACTGAAAGGTCCCAGGTTCGATTCCAGTCAAGGGTAGGTACCTTGGTTGCGGGCACATCCCCAGTCGGGGGTGTGCAGGAGGCAGCTGATTGATGTTTCTCTCTCATCGATGTTTCTAACTCTCTATCCCTCTGCCTTCCTCTCTGTAAAAAATCAATAAAATATATTAAAAAAAAAAAAGATTGCTTAAAAAAAAAGAACATGGGAATATGCTCACCATCATTAGTCATTAGGGAAATGCAAATCAAACAAGGAGAAATACCACTTTATGCACACTAAGACGGCTTTTGAGTGAAACAGGAGGTAACTGTAGTAGATGAGGATGCAGAGATAGAACTTTCATATATTAGTGATATAAATGTAAGTTCCTCAAAATGTTAAAACATGGAGTTACCATATGACCTAGTAATCGCACTCCTTATATATATAAGTATATAACCATAGAAATGAAAACATGTTCATTCACAAGTTTGTACAGGAAGGTTCACAGCAGCATTTCTCCTTAATAGCCAAAGAGTGACAAACCCAAATGTTTTTTAACTGATGAATGAATAAGTAAGTCCAATACATCCATATAGATTATTCAGTCATAAAAAGAACACAGTTCTTATATACCTCATAGACAAACCTTGAAAACATTATACTAAGTGAAAGAAGCCAGTCACAGGAGGTAATATATTGTGTGATTTCATTTACAGGGAATATCCAATAAAGACAAATCCATAGGTACTGAAAACAGATTTGTGATTGCCAGAGTCTAGGGAAAGGGGAGGAATAGGGAATGATCTTTTACACTTTTCTTTTTGAGGTGATGAAAATATTTTGGAATTAGATACCTGTGATGGTTGCACATTCTTGTAGTATACTAAAAAGCATTGAACTGTACACTATACACTTTAAAATGGTGAATGCTATGGTATATACACTATAATTCAATAAAATATAATTGAAAACTAGAAAAAAAATAAAGAAAATGGCAGTGTTTTTATGAAGTCATTTAAAAAGTAACAATATAATCAACTTTTAATTACACAAGGGGCCGAAACCGGTTTGGCTCAGTGGATAGAGCGTTGGCCTGCGGACTGAAAGGTCCCAGGTTCGATTCCAGTCAAGGGCATGTACCTGGGTTGCGGGCATATCCCCAGTAGATGTGCAGGAGGCAGCTGATCGATGTTTCTCTCTCATCGATGTTTCTAACTCTCTATCTCTCTCCCTTCCTCTCTGTAAAAAAAATCAATAAAATATATATTAAAAAAAAAAAAAAAAAAAATTTACAATAAAAAGTAACAATATAATCAACTTTTAATTACACAAGGGGCCGAAACCGGTTTGGCTCAGTGGATAGAGCGTTGGCCTGCGGACTGAAAGGTCCCAGGTTCGATTCCAGTCAAGGGCATGTACCTGGGTTGCGGGCATATCCCCAGTAGATGTGCAGGAGGCAGCTGATCGATGTTTCTCTCTCATCGATGTTTCTAACTCTCTATCTCTCTCCCTTCCTCTCTGTAAAAAATCAATAAAATAGATTTTAAAAAAAACAATTACACAAGGGGAATTAACCACCTCATAGATTACCAAAGATAAAGCTTTGGTTTGTTTGTTCATTTATTTATTTTTAATCCTCACCCAAGGATATATTTATTGATTTTAGGGGGAGGAGGGGCAGAAAACATACATATGAAAGAGAACATTGATTGATAGGATTGCCTTCCATAATGCCCTGACTGGGAATTGAACCTGCAACCTTTCAGTACACTAGACCACGCTCCAACCAACTGAGTCACACTGGCTAGGAATCATTTATTTGTTTTTGTAAAATATATATTTTTAATTTCAGAGATGAAGGGAAAGGAGGGGGGGAGAGACAGAAACATCAATGATGAGAATCATTGATCAGCTGCCTCCTGCACACCCCACATGGGGATTGAGTCCACAACCCACGCATGTGCCCTGACCGGGAATGGAACGATGACCTCCTGGTTCATAGGTCGAAGTTCAACCACTGAGCCATGCTGGGTGGGCAGGGCTCATTATTTATTTTTAATGCCAGTTTGGTTTTCCCATCTACGAAAACATAATTATAAAGGTAAACCTAAAGCCTCTCCATCAGGCTAAGCAACAATAAGTAGTCACAAAACCACTACCTACAATTTAAGATTATTTAAATATGAAAGTAAATGGAGGATATACCTGCAGAACAACAATAAACATTATGTTTCATTTTAAAAGATTTTTTTTTTTTTTTAGGAATTTTAAATTAACCTTGTGAGTGCCCATTTGGAGATCTTCCTCATTATCACAGCCTTCAGCTCTAGCAAAATCTTCAACATCCTGCCATTCCTTATTGCTTCCCTTATGAAAGCACAGTCGTGTGCCTAAAGTTTAAGTAAAAATAAGTATTAGTTATGTGACAGTGTGCTACACAAGTAAGCTGTAAACAAATTCAAGTATTTTTTTTTTACCTTTCAAAAAACAGTGCCAAGCAGTTGAAGGCCAGGAATTGCACCATCCCAAATCATCATCATCTGAGAGGGAGGACATGCAGAAAATGCCAGATTCTGACTCACTATTTGCCTGTGAAGAAAAACATTACAAACTGTTTATTTTTAAATGTACCTTATTACCATCTGTCTCCAGCTGATTTCAGGTTCTCTTCTGACCAGGGGGTAACTTAATCATTCTAAGCTTGGGGCAAATATACCTTTGAAAACTGAAGTTTTTGAAAGTTTTAGTTAAATATATATTCCCACTTGTAATAAACTTTCCTAACAGTTAATAGAGCTGTATATAAAATCAAACCCAGACCACTAGAACAATGAGACATACTATATTCCATCTGTATGTGCTTCAAAAGACTTTTTAGAGAGGGAAAGTTAATATATTATGACTGTTGTGCAAACTTTGTAAAAGTTTAATCTCATGAATAAACTCACCCTTTCATGTCTGACTGGTGTTTCCTCCTTCCAGTGGTGAGGGAAGGCTGGCTCGCTCTTAGAAGAAGAGGACACGGGGGGAGGGCGTGCATAGGAATGTAAACTTTTGCTAGTAGCTATGATGTGTACAGGAGATGATCTAAAATGAAGAAGCAGTTTTAACCATAAAGCATAGGTCCTTAAAGTAGATCTTTCCTTTTGATGAGAAAATTTAATATTCGAAATGCCAACATTAGTATATATACAAAACACTAGTAAAAGACATCAAGATTACATTTATAGTATGTTGTCCTTTAACTTCTTACCCAAGCCCTCCTCACACATTGTAAACAGGTGTTTTTTTCTCATATTTGACAATGTATTTTAAGTTCCAAATTGCTGTTTTATTTATTTTTATATCAACAAGTACATATAAATATGAACATTTTCATTCATGAATAATAACCCCTGTGCAGGGCGCCTTATCCATTTCTTTCTTCAACTTTGATGTAGTCAGTAAGTCTTAAAGTGAGTGAATCTATGCTTAACACTGAACTCTTTACCAATCACCTATCACTGGGCAGATACAATGAACCACCTTAACCTAAATCAGTGATGGCGAACCTTTTGAGCTCGGCGTGTCAGCATTTTGAAAAACCCTAACTTAACTCTGGTGCCGTGTCACATATAGAAATTTTTTGATATTTGCAACCATAGTAACACAAAGATTTATATTTTTTATATTTATTTTATATATTTAAATGCCACTTAACAAAGAAAAATCAACCAAAAAAATGAGTTCGCGTGTCACCTCTGACACGTGTGTCATAGGTTCGCCATCACTGACCTAATTGCTTAAACTTCTTGTAGCAGAAAGAAGCTTATTTGTAACTTCTTGTAACGACACTATTTTTTGTTTTCTAATACAAACTTGTTAAAGAGCATCTACATATAAGGGCTAATTATTTTCCCCCAGGATCACCTTTTAAAAAATAACCCCTTCCCCAGTTTTCCCCTCAAAAGTCTCTTTAACAGGCAATGCTCCTTTTAGAGTACTTACGCTCCCAAGAATATACTAAAATCCTTTCACCACAAACAGATCAGCTATTCACAGGAAGGGTAACAGTAAGAAGCAAGCCCATAAAGGATGACCAGTAATGTGTACATACTAACAGAGGAGTTTGGAAAGCAGTAGAGAGGAAGACAAAGGGGTAGATCGGTCTGAAACTCCCAAATCAGAACAATTCTCTAAGATGCCAAATAGGGATTTGATCCTTAACAGAAAAAAGTTAATGCATGTCTGTACTAACCTCTTTTTCAAAAAAGGGAGAAGGGACAGCTTAGTTTCCAATTCATCCCTTTCCCTGAGAAATTGTATTAGCCTTCAATTTTAATTTTATCCTCATTAACTTTTATTCATTTTACCTTTGCCAAAATTATCCTATATAATAAAATGCTAATATGCAAATCAACTGAACAGCAGAACACCCGGTTGCTATGACATGCACTGACCACCAGGGGCAAATGCCCAATGCACGAGCTGTCCTCTGGTGGTCAGTGCACTCCGACAGGGGGAGCACCGCTCAGCCAGAAGCCGGGCTCAAGGTTGGCGAGTGCAGCAGTGGTGGCGGGAGCCTCTCCCACCTCCGCAGCAGCACTAAGGATGTCCAACTGCTGGCTTAGGCTCACTCCCTGCAGGCGGACATCCCCTGAGGGCTCCCGGACTGGGAGAGGGCGCAGACCAGGCTGAGGGACCCCCCCCTCCCCCTGCCCTGAGTGCACGAATCTATGAAACTATACTTTGCTTTCATGTTTATATCACTTATTAAATAAAAACCCCACCAATTTCCATGCATTTTATCATACTCTCCAATCAACTTTCTATTTAAAAATACAAACACTGAATATTACATCTTTGAAATTTCATCCTTTTATTATACATTTCTTCCTTTTATTATACATTTAGAACTTTACGAAGTATTAGAGAATGGCCAAACTGCTAAAAATTCCTTCAGCCCATTCCTGCCTTCATCACTAATCCTATCCTATACTAGAGGCCTGATGCACGAAATTCATGCAAGAGTAGGTCTTCCTTCCCCCCGCTGCCAGCACCGGCTTCCCTCTGACAGCCGGCAGCACTCGGGACCCGGGCTTTCCTCGCAGCCCCAGCTTTCATCCAGAAGGTTGTCCAGAAGGACGTCTGGTCTAACTAGCATATTACACTTTTATTATTATCTTCTATATATATAAAGAGCCAGGAGCCGTCACATCTGAAACAACCAAACGGACGACCGAACAGGTGAGTGGGGCAACAAGGCCAGCAGGGGGGTTAGTGAGGGACAACCAAATGACTGAGCAGCAGGCTGCGTGGAGCGACCAGGCTGGCAGGGAGGTTAGTGAGGGACAACCAAACGACCAAGCAGCAGGCTGCGTGGGGCAACCTGGCCATCAGGGGGGTTAGTGAGGGATGACTAAACGACTGAGCAGCAGGCTGCGTGGGGCGACCAGGCTGGCAGGGGGGACAGTCGGGGGCAACCAGGCCAGCGGTGGGGGGCAATTGGGAGGGGGCAGTTGGTGGCGACCAGGCTGGCATGGGGGGCAGTCGGGGGCAACCAGGCCGGCGGAGGGGGCAGTTCGGGGCGACCAGGCTGGCGGAGGGTGGGGGGCAGTTAGGGGTGATCAGGCCGGCAGGCAGGTGAGCAGTTAAGAGCCAGTGGTCCCGGATTGTGAGAGGGATGTCCGACTGCCTGTTTAGGCCCAATCCCTGGGCCCGATCCCTGGGATCGGGCCTAAACCGGCAGTTGGACATCCCCAAGGGGTCCCGGATTGGAGAGGGTGCAGGCTGGGCTGAGGGGGACTCCCCTCCATGCACCAATTTCATGCACCAGGCCTCTAGTAGATAATAAAAGTCTAATATGCTAAGTATCTGGTCGTCCATTCAACCAAGCAAAGCATAATATGCTAATGATATGCTAAGGCTGCTCAACAGCTCGCTATGATGTGCACTGACCACCAGGGGGCAGACAGTCAACCGGTTGACCAGTTGCTATGATGTGCACTGGCCACCAGGGGCCAGATGCTCCGACTGGTAGATTAGCTTGCTGCTGGGGTCTGGCCAATCGGGACTGAGTGAGACAGGCTGGACACACTCTGGAGCCTTCCTGTGGTCCCTCCCCAGTTGGCCAACCTCCAGCATCCCTCCCTGGCCCCGATCGTGCACTGGTGGGGTCCCTCGGCCTGGCCTGCGCCCTCTCTCAATCCGGACCCCTTGGAGGATGTCAGAGAGCTAGTTTCGGCCCAATCCTGCAGGCCAGGCCAAGGGACCCCACTGGTGCACAAATTCGTGCACTGGGCCTCTAGTAAAAGAATATAAGTTTCATTAATTCTTTTGTTTAACCACTTAAGTAACAATGCAGTGTTCTAAAATGTAGAATGGACTGGATGTTCTGTAAAAAATTAACAGGCTAAACATGTCTAAAATCCTAATACCACTGGTCTCTTCATCCGTCTTTCTATCAGGAACAATATAAACTTTACCTGTCCTCAACCCCTTGATACTGTACAGTTATGACTTCAGACATCAAAAGCTCAATAACTAACATAGTTTAACACTCTGTAAGAAGTTGCCACTGTCTGTTAGAAGGCAGGCAAGACAGCAGAGCATAACTCTTGGTCTTGTTCCCTAGGAAGAAAGGAGGCATAGAAATGCTGCAGAGAATAAATTCACATCTTCAGGGAGATACTCCTTTACTTATACTTTTATTTATACTGATTTTCTTCTGAAGGGTTTACTCAGCTTCCCATGAACTATATTATTAATCTTCATGAATTTGTGGTAAAAAATGAAAAGTATTAACTTTAAACTAGAAATAGGGGAAAAATAATGTCCAATAGTAAAATCAGGGTTTGTTTTTTATATGTAAAAGAATTTTTAGCTTTTTGACTAATAAGACTATAATAAAAACTGAGACTATAAGAGAAGTAATACTTTAAAAGGCAAGTTTTCTTTCTTCTGGAAATTTTAATGGAATTAAACCAAAGTTAAAATGAATTTGCTCTAATCAAGACTAGCATCCTGATGAATAGAAGGAAAGCAGTGTAATTTAATGAGTTGTAAAAAAAAAACAGGTTTCACACCTACAAAGTTTATTCTTTAGCAATAATTATACTAACTTAAGAGCACTTACCAAAATTGAGTTATTTCTAAATCACCTAATATGAACTGTGGTCTATCCACCCACATGAGTGCAAATTTGGGCATTTCTCCCCTCTATAACCTAATTTATTGTTTATGTCTTTTTACATAAATAATTTTATGATTTTTGAGATAATTAATAAAATATTATCCACTTAGGGTCTCTTTAGGAATATTGCTTGAAAGCTTCCATAGTACAAGAACACATTTTCTTAAATCCTAATCTGAGTATATGAAACAGTGGTTTTCACCAATTGGGAGCCCACTTTTATAAGTTGAAGATTTTAAGATTAGCTTATTTTATTATTAGAAAACAGATAAATCACATAAGGCCACATACCCTAGAAGAAAATAAGCCTCAACAAAAAAGAAACTGAACTCAAGATTGATAAAAGCTTTAAAATATAATGCTATATAATAAAAGCCAATATGCAAATTGTCCCCTCGACTGGAAGTTTGACCAGAGGGTGGGGCCGGCTGGCCAACTGCCTTGGCCCCTCCCCCCAGCCGGCCCGATAAGGGCAGGCTGGCCATACCCCTCCCGTGCAGGAATTCGTGCACCGGGCCTCTAGTCTTTATTATAATTACAGTTCTTTGGACAACTACAATTTTCATTCCAATAAGTAGAAATATAGCATAATAAAAGTATTTCCTGGTCTGATTTATTTTCTGGTGCCTGTGAAACACTTGCAAATATTCTTCACTCTGCTGTTTTTGTATCACTTTTATCTAATTCTCAGAGTGTAAAATATTACTGAGTAAAATAGCTCTTTGATCTTTATAAGACAAGAAGCTTAATTCTAATGACTTTACTTAAATCCTAACTTAAGCAAACCATTCATTAAATGATTAATAGCATTACTTTTAATACTAGAAAAAAATAATGGCCACATTTGTAATGATAGAGGTTTTCAATACAAATACAGCATTCTTACCTGTTGTAAAATGAGCACTGCATAAGTGGACTTTGTGGACTGGTGGCGATATTTGCTAATTCTGTTAGCCAATCCACCTCATTTTCACGGTAAGTACTTTCTGATATGTCTGAGGTATTTTGGTTCCAAGATGGTCTCGGATATTCTTGATGTGAAACATCTGAATTTAGCTGGTATATGGCAGATTGGGTAGGATCACTTTGAACAGCCTGAAGTTCAGGAAGGTCATCTGCAAACACACACTCAAAATTATAAAAAGGAAAGTACTAATACCGGGCAATACTATAGTTACAATTGGAAGAGAAGTCCTCAAATTTCACTAATTAATTTTGTGAAGGAAAGTATAAGTTCAAAATGTGGGGGTTTTTTGTATGAAACAAGTTTCAATTTTTAAAAATGCCACCAAGTACATTAAGGGTCAACAGAGCTTAACAGAAAAGTGAATCCATGAATGTAAATGTACTAATAACTTCACTACCTAAACATGTAATTACAACTGTTCATAGATTGGAAAAACAAGGTTTGTGCTTCCTGATTTTTCCCTTCAATTTTTTATACTTCACTGAGGACTAATCTATATACTATTGAGACATTTTTATATGAACACATTGAGGAAAAAGGCATTTTATGTGTGTATATATATGTACTTATTGTTCACATACTTTTATTAATCTGTTACACAAGATCACTGCAATAGTGAAAATAATTTTTAAAGACAAAAACCATATAAATTTTTAGGTACTACTTACTTAATTTTATATAGGCCAATTTATTTTTTTTTACTGAGAAATTCTGAACTCAGTAATATTTATTGGTTATTTTTCCTGTAAATGTGTAAATGTGTTCCCCAAAGGTACTTCATGGTACTTTTACTCCCTAAGAAAGACAACTAGAAATACTACCCAAGTAATACTCATGTACACACCAAGGCTATGAACATTATTCAAAATTCTAAAAAATATATAATTCTAAAATATTCAGTAAAAAATGTACTATATGGAGAAAAAGCATCGTGCAGGCCTTAGAAGTGTCTATGAAATACACACCTACACACTCCATAGATCTATTGGTTCCCTTTAATATATGTCATGAAACTCTTCTAGTCTTGGAAGTTTTCCTAAACTGTCACTATAAAATGTTTCTACACATAAGCTCCTATCCAGGCAAATACCCCAGATAGTCTACTAAAACTGAAATAACCGATTTTTCTGTCTCTCTCCCTCTCCCTCTCCCTCTCCTTTCCTCTCTAAAAATAAATTAAAAATCTTTAAAAAATAAATAAAATGTGATGGTAGAGAATCAATTACCTGATTATAATGGTCTTTGCTCAACAGTAACCACTACTCAATTAAACTCTTGGTATTCAAACTGGTTATATCCCAAGACCTTCAGAATCTCCAAAATCCCACAGCATTCCAGCCTATAATCTCCTCTATTTCATCTTTTGTAAAATGAGAATAATCACATCTTCTTGGGGTTTTTGTGAATATTAAGGAAAACTACATATTAAATGGGGACAAAGCCAAGCTGAAAAGCTGGCAGCAAGCCAAGGTTACTCATTAGCTGTTTACTCTTCAACACTTCAAAACAATACAATTCAAAATCATACCTCAACAAACCCACACATTTCTAGAGGTCACATACCTTTCAATAGCTCGGCAGTACTAATAACCACAAATATCAGACCCTCAAGCGTCAAGGATCCTCTGTACTGTCCCTGTCATACTAACAAACCGGCCATGAAGAGCGGCCAAGCATAATTTACTGAGCTCGTGGCGATGTCTTAAAATACTTTTTGAAAAGCCACAGAGCAGGGACTTCCTAAGGTGTTCAACAGCCCAATTTTTACCCACAGAGCAAAGCAGGTTAGTGTAGTAATTTGTAAATTAGTCTCTATGATAACCATAAATAGCTCACATTTATGTTGGTTTTAAGTAATATTTAACATTGAAAACTAATGTACAAAATTTCACATACTTTTTAGCAGTTCCAGGTAGGTTAAAACATGAAAATTAATCTAAATTTCCATGACATCCCTAAAAACTTTTTAATTTTGTTTACCAAGCTCCATGTGTTCATCACAGGAGTTATAGCCGGGTGAGGATGGCAAATTTTCATTACACTGCAGCAACTCCAATGAGTCATTCATTCCTGAAGCTCTCTTATCCATTACCAACAGGAGTTTCTGTACTGCATTAGGCATCTGATTTGTCTTCACTTCCCACACCATGTTATGGTGCTCCGACTTCAAAATAAAAATAATGCAAGGAAAAAATGTCAAATCATGTGATATGGAAATTATATAAATAGAAAATCAATCAGAGACATCACATGTATCTTTAACTTAATCTATACATTGCTATTTGTATCACTATCAAATCCTTTAGGTCAACATGACTCCATGATATCTTGCCATACATCCATGTAGTTAGCACGAAATTATACCCAAATCCCAAAGGATTAATAATATATTGAATGTATAAAAGTCCTTTCTTCCAACGAATAAAAGCAGTTTTTTCATCAAGTATCTCTTTCAGATACCAATATTGAGACCAGCAAAACCTTTTTTAAACTTGTATCTTCAAATGTAAAATAAAATTAACAAACTCCTCACTTAAATTCAAAGACTAGAAGAACTTTTTTATTTTAAAGATTCTATTTTAATTTCTCTATTTACTGTATTCATTATTTTTTCCTCATCTTCTAAAAGTAAACAAGTTTAACATACTTAAAATTATATTGCCTAAAGAACATTTCAGATGAGTTTCTTAAAATGGCCATATATCGTAAGTCTCATAAAAAATGTCTTGCCCTACCAGTGGTCAGCAAACTCATTAGTCAACAAAGCCAAATATCAACAGTACAACGATTGGAATTTCTTTTGAGAGCCAAATTTTTTAAACTTAAACTATATAGGTAGGTACATGGTTATTAACTTAATTAGGGTACCCCTAAGGCTTAGGAAGAGCCACACTCAAGGGGCCAAAGAGCCGCATGTGGCTCGCAAGCCGCAGTTTGCCGACCACGGCCCTAGCCGGTTTGGCTCTGGGGACAGAGTGTCCACCCTCAGACTGAAGGGTCCCGGGTTCTATTCCGGTCAAGGGCACCTACGGGAGAGGCAACCAATCGATGTGTCTCTCTCACATTAATATTTCTCTATCTGTCTCTCCCCCTCTCTTCCACTCTCTTTAAAAAAATCAATGGAAAAAATATCCTTGGTGAGGATTAAACAAACAAATAAGTTCTTATGTCTTCTTAATGTGAATTTGGGACCTAGCCATAATAAAAGATACCTGCCCTTCTGAATAGGCTTTTCTAAAAAAATGAATGCTAATCTTGTGAGATTTAGCTAAATTCATAGTAAATCTACCTTCATCTCAAGGCCACAAAATCATTACAAGGAAGAAAATAATACAGGATAACACACCTAAATAATTTCTCAAGGAAGTCCACCAACTAAATTTTGTTATGAGAGTAACCTTTGGACATGATCAAATTAGTTTAAGATGAGTGACAGTAGCAGGAAGATTTCCTGATTTCTCAGGTTCTACTCCAAATCTTTTCTTTAAAAAAAGTTCTGAGCTAATACAAAATACACAAAAAAATTTTTCCCCTCAAAATAAATAAAATACATTGCTGTTAAAAGTCAATAAAACTACCCCAACCCAGCTAATGAAAAAGTGATGTGAAAAGATGTTTAAATGTTTAATATTTAGATCAGAGTTTTCTAAGTCATGACATACTCACCAAAAATCACTGGCAATACTGACAAATATTTTCTACAAAGGCTTTTTCATAATCTTTTAAATTATGAAATATTTTTTTCTGACTACACACAATCATCTTGGCAAAAATTTAAAAGCATTTTTTTAAAAAGTAAAATAAAATAATTACTTCCAATTCCACAAACCAGATTTAGATACTGTTAAAACATTGGTGTATTATCTGACTTATCTTTGACAAGCAGAGACCTAAGATCAAATTTTTCTTCATATACTTTTCCTTAACACAAGTTCATAAGCATTTTCTTGTATCATCTACTTTTTTCAAACATCTATTTTTAATAAATAACATACATCACTCACCATGTACTTATTCCTCCTATTACTGAACATGTTGTTCCCAGTTTCTTCACTCTTTTAAATAACATTTCATTTACTTTTTTTTTGTTAAGTTTCTGCTTACATCTGCTTATTTCTTTAGATTCCTACAGACAGATTAATTGGTGGCTGGCAACTAACAATCTTCCTAAGGTTCTTGACATATATAACCAAACTTCATATTACCTTTATTTTCTAATATGCTATTTTGGATGCTTTCAGCCTGCATGCCTCACAAATGACCCATATCCTGGGCATTGCTTTAGAGCCTTACTCAATATCAACTGTCTGATGTACTATGGAGTAGTGAAAAGGGCACTGGGTTAGGTGTAAGAAAACATGGGTTTTGATTCCAGCTTGAGCACTTACTAAATACAACCTAAGTGAATGAGCTTCTCAGTAACTCAGTATCTTCATATGTAAAATAGGGTTAATGGGACCTGCCCAACTTTCCCCTTAGAGTAGTTGTAAGGATGAACTGAAACAAAGCGAGTGAAAATAATGTGAAATGACTTCCTTCTTTAAAAGTATTGTTTTAGCCCTAGCTGGTCTGGCTCAGTGGATAGTGTCAGCCTGCAGACTGAAGGTTCCCGGGTTCAATTCCAGTCAAGGGCACACGCTGGGGTTGTGGGCTCAATCCCCAGTGAGGGGCATGCAGGAGGCAGCTGATCAATGATTCTCTCTCCTCATCATTGATGTTTCTCTCTCTCCCTTCCTCTCTGAAATCAATAAAAGTTTTTTTTAAAAAAAGGTAATTGGTAGTTTCAGATTCCTTACTTACTAATGCCTAAGGCATGAGAACTAGTCATTCTATGAGTTCTTTACATACAGATGTGATCTAAGTCAGCCCCCCCTTTAATCTTAAACTTGAAAATTTCCTCCTTTTACC
Source organism: Myotis myotis (assembly GCF_014108235.1). Taxonomy (NCBI): domain Eukaryota; kingdom Metazoa; phylum Chordata; class Mammalia; order Chiroptera; family Vespertilionidae; genus Myotis; species Myotis myotis. The sequence continues at coordinate 12,399,645 of NW_023416315.1, forward strand.
GTTATAATGAAATTCAGATGTTGTCCTCCACGTACCTATTTCCTGAGAGCTATCCTTAACGGTATGAAAAGCGCTGTTCTTGGAGTCCACAGAAGCAGTGTTGCAGTTTGTCTGCCTTCCCCCTCGCTTTGCAGAGCTCTCTGATGTTCTCATTCTCCCCAGGTAGATATTCTCCTATCTGCAGGTCCTGCAGTGTCCACCATGCACCATGTATATATAATGCATTAATACTACCTCCTTGCAACTATCGTTTCTTTAGCACCCAGCCTTAGTTATCTACCAATATCCCATCACACTATTCCTTAAAGTTGAAAAAAAATTAATTTCAAAGCGGAGCTACCTACAAATAATAAAAGGACCCAAATAAATACTTGCGGAACTTGAGTTCTATGTGTTTGTACCTCATGGTTACGGGCTATCAAAAGTTGATCTTGAATAATGGAGGTTTTCCTACTGTAAACCTCCTATATAGTAACTGGGAGCCTAGACTTAATCAACAGACTTGAGTTTCACTCTTTTAGGTTTTGTCACCTTAGGTAGGTCACTTAACCTTAGGTTTGCAGTACCTCTACTTATCTCACAGACCTCGTGTGATAATTAAATACACGAACGCAAATGTAAGTTTTGGGCTCTCATTATTTTTGTCAAATTATTTGGGGGAAGCAAGCCCTTGAAACAGTAAAGGAATATCTAAAAAGTCCATATTCAAAAATACTCCCTCACATACATACCAATTAGACATTCATTCTGATAAACAAGCTCCACTTTCAAATACTTCCTGGTAGAGCTAGTCCTATTGTTCATTCATACTTTTGCATACTGCTTTGGTATTATAGGATTCACATGTCATCTATTCATTAGATCACTGATTCTCAAAAGGGAAGAGTAAAGCTCTCCAGCAGCTGTACTTTGAAATGTCATTTTCAGTATTACAAATTTTTACTGGGTGGGATTGGGAAAACCCTACTGTTTTTGTTTAGCAAACTTTCAGAAGTACATATCCACAAATAAGGTAAGAGGAAAGGAAACGAGGACTAGATAACTAAGTCTAGCCCACCTGGCATGGCTCAGTGGTTAAGTGTTGATCTATGAACCAGGTTATGGTTCGATTCCCGGTTCGATCCCCAGTAGAGAGCATGCAGGAGGTAGCTGATCAAGGATTCTCTCATCATTGATGTTTTTATCTCTCTCCCTCTCCCTTCCTCTCTGAAATCAATTTTTAAAAAATGAAATAACTCTCAGTAAATGAAAAAAAAGGGAATAAGTTTTACTAAATGCCTACCTACTCCCTGCAGAGCATTTCCACAAAATTTATCTGATCTTATATAGACTCTAAATGAGACCTTATTCTTTTTTAAAAGAAATGAGAAACATGACAAAAGATACAGACCAACACAAGTTAGACTACTACTTTCAAGCGCCTATTCTTCCCTGAATCCTTTCCTTTCCATCCTTACTATGGATTTCACAGAAAGGAGCTCCTATATGCCTTCCCTTAATCCTGAAGAACTCTATACCAAACTCAAACTGTTTGGAGCAAAGGGTGAAGAGAAGGTAATCTGCAATGAATTTATATCACTAGCATGAGAACTGAGGTATTTTAAGTGAATTGCATAATTCCAGCTAAAATGATCCTCCAACCCTGCAGGTGTGGCTCAGCACTCCAGGTCAGGGTTTGACTCCTGGTCAGGGCACATGCATAGCTTGTGGCCTCGATCCCCAGTAGGGGGCGTGAAGGAGGCAGCCCTTCAATGACCCTCTCATCATTGATGTTTCTTTCCCTTCCTCTCTCTGAAATCAATAAAAATATATTAAAAAAAAAATAAAATGAGCCTCTATAACAAACTATATTAAGGACAACTTCCCACACCAAAAGTAGTTGGAGGCCTTAATGCAATTCTTCTGTAATAACTTTAAACAAAAGATTTCAAAGAAATGTTTCTACAACTTGTTTGCCATTGTGCTAAGGAAAAAAAGGGGGGACCACAACCCAGCAGTGGGTAAAATACACTATAGAATATCACTTACTACCTATATGACTCAAGAATTGAACCTCTACGCCTCAGTTTTCTTATTTGTAAACTAGAGGCCCGGTGCATGGATTCGTGCACTGATGGGGGGTGGGGGGTGTGGCCTGCAGAGACTGGCCCGCTGTGGGAGCACTACTCAGTCCAGCAACTGTGGACCTGCCCGCTAAGTGGCTGCTGAATAAGGAAATTAGTCTGAGGTGATATTTTGGGGTCATGTCTTGGGTAAAGGTGTGTTCTGTGTCCTGGAGGAACCTGGCGGAGAGCTTTGCACCCCAAAGCCACTTGGTGAATGTCCTTGATATGTGATGCCAGGTTGGTGACACCATCGAGGATGTTCAGGGCAGCTGTGCTCCAGGATCCTCAGCCATCAGGACAGCCTCCCTGGGGGGTCCAGTCACGTCCTCTCTTGCCATCCACCTATGCCAGCTCCCTGCACTCTTTCTAGAACAGCAGTCGCCAACCGGTGGTCCACAGACCACTGATAGTCTGTGAGGCCCGAAAGGTTGGCAACCACTGTTCTGGAACATACCTGAGAGGGCCTGCACCAGCTGGTGGGGTCAGGCCAGGGTCTGGACGGTCTCAGGTATTTGATAGGTGCAGACACTCGGCCTCACCCTGGGCCTGCTAGTGGCTGCTCCCGCTGCAGGAGCAGTAAGTAACTCATCCCAGTCAGCTGAGCAGTGCTCCCCTTGTGGGAGTGCACTGACCACCAGGGGGCAGCTCCTGTTTTGAGCGTCTGCCCCCTGGTGGTCAGTGTGTGTCAGAGCGACTGGTCGACCGGTTGTTCTGGTCATTCCACGGTTCAGTCACTGGGCTTTTATATATATAGTAGATAGATAGATGGGACCAGTACCTATCTGCCTATCATAATTACTGTAGGTATAAAAGATACTGCATCCCACATGCACTCTTGTATCTCATCAGTCACTGATACCCAGACTGACTCCTTCCCTTTGCTGGACAGTGCCAAATGACATCTATACAAATTCTTACGAATTCTGATCGGACACAAAATGCTGATATTGGTGAGGATAACAGAAAACCATAATACACCACTATAAGAAGAAGAGGACTGTCAACTGAAATAATATAAATTTCATATTTGAAACTTGTTTTCCTAAACTTGATTGTAACCTTAAAACATTTTACATTACCTGTAACAACTTGTGAAAGAGTATTTTCTAAGCAACTATCAATAACTAAAAAATTCACAACTACATTAGAAAATTATTTTTCTAGTTTCTATGGAAAATGATAGTATAAATTATTTGAAGCACCAAAGTACATGCAAAATATGAAGAGAATATTACTGATGCGTCAAGCAATTAACAAAGAATATCATTTTTCCTGAACTTTGTGATATATAAGGTGTCTGTGTCAGCTTTAAAGTTTTTAAATTTATTGTAATTTATATTTTCATTCTAAGTAAATATTTACTTTCATGCTCAAAATATATGCAAAATACATCTCATTAACATGGCAGCATCTTGTAATTTATGATAGGAAAAAAACATACTGATATCTTCATTTCAAACAGAAACAAATATAAGACACCAGCTTGCAATTCTCCCCTCCAGGAAATCTTCAGTGCCTAGCAATTTATTCATTCATTAAGCCCAAGCTATATATGCCTCCTCTACTGAGCACTTGGACAGTGACAAGAGCCCAAGGAAATGAAAATACAGTGGAGGAGACCATTCTTTAAAGTGAAAGTACGATGTTTGAAGTCTGAGAGGCAGGCAACTGTGAAGCATGGAAGATTATGGAGACGTGTGCAGGGAAATCCCAGTAGAAGGTAACCTTTTGACCTTTTAATATACGTATATAGAAATGAACAAAGTTTGAGAAGTGAGCAAAGGGGAAGAAGGATTTTCCAGGCAGGAAGAAAAGGTAATGGGCATGGACTAGAAAGTGAAATCAAATTTTCATTCTATAAATAATGTATTAGTCAAGTTAGAATAAATAGCAATATTTTGCTGTAAAGTGGCTTCCTCAAAAGTATGAAGTACCTCAAAACTTGAGTGGATTTAATTCTTTTGAATATTATTCAAATTTCCTTAAAACTTGCCAAATATTGCAAATCCAGCAATAACTTGGTAGCTTAGTCAAGGAAACTGAACAGAAGATCCTAACAGTCTTTTTTTTTTTTTTTTGAGCATCAACATTTTATTTTTTTTTAACCTTATTTTTATTGTTGGCACTATTACTATGTCCCCATCCTCCCCGCACTTTGCCCTCCTCCACCCAGCCTGGCACCCCCCCCCCCTTCACTCCGGCCATATGTTCTTTGGCTAATCCCTTCACCACTCTTGGTTAGAGAAGTAAAGCAAAAGAAAATAGCAACAAAAAAGGGCAAAGATCAAAAGTTCTAGGAGTACATTATAAATGTAGATTAGTAATAGTTAAAGAATGGAAACGTTGTATTCACAATGTTAAAATGATCTCCATTCTCAAAAGTTAACTATAATTTCAAAACCAGTTTGGAACAACTGTTACAGCTTCCTTAGATGGCCACGTAAATCTACAGCACCTCGCTGGGATTATTGGTGGGGCTCTAACAATTACTCCTATAAACACAAACACACACACCCCGTTTTTTGTTTTTTTTTACCCATCAGTGGCCCCCTCAGCTAAAAACTCTTGAGTACTGCCCAGCTGTCAGTGCTCCTTTTAAAAACGATTCTTCCTGAAAACTTCCTAAGAATGAACTCTACATATTATGTAATGCACAGAAGCGAGTGAAATCCCCTAGACAGCGTGCGGCGTTCAAACCAGCTGCAAACAACCGGGCCCCCGCGGCCGACTTCGCCAGGATTCCTTTTCTGTTGTTTTAATCGGCCCGGGGCAGCGGCCTGGGTTGGAAGGCGGAGACTGGGATCGCCTGCCAAGTCCCGGTACTCGGTCGCGCAGAGGCAGCGCCCGCAGGTTCACGCCAAGTCCATCCCCCACCCGCTTTCGCCATTCATCGCGCTCCGCTCCCCTCCCCCATCATGTGACCGCAGCCAGGACGAGAGGCTTGTTTTTCCCCTGCGCTCAGCCCCACCGCGCACGCGCCGCGGAGCCCATTCATTCGAACTGCGTAACAATGAGCCCGGGGGCCCTGCGGCTCCGCGAGCTCCCCAGCTCGGATCGCGCTCCCGTCGCATCGGAAGGAGGCTGCGCCTCACTGGGGTCCCCCGTCCCCGGCCGGTCCCCACCACGGGCCAACCTCCGGCCCTCCGCCCACACGCGGGGAGTTGAAGTCAAACTTTCCTGAGCAGCCCCGGCGCCGCGTCGGCCGGTTCCCCGGCCCAGGGCCGCCCCGTATCCGCACCCGGTCCGGCCGCCCACCGCGCTACCTGGCTCGGAGCAAAGTCCTCACCAACTCTTCCCCGCCCCCGCCCCCGAGCCCACCCCGCTCCCCGAGCCGCGCGGCCGCGAAGCCCAGGTGAGCTCGCGGGGGACGCAGGTCCCGTGGGTCTTTCACGGGCAGTGACTGGATGGTTCATGGTCTCCACCGTGAGGGCAGCCTCTGGAAGTCGAGGATCACGGACCCGAGCTCGCCCGGCCGTCTGCTCCCCTCGGGATCCCGCCCCTCCCTTCCCCACCCCCACCCTTTCCCGAAGTGGAAGACAACAAACCCGCCGCGGAGTGCGGGCAGCCCCGGCGAGGGCGGTCCTGGCCGCGACAACACCGCCAGCAGCTCGCGTAACCTCTCTCCGACTGACGCCCGCCTCCCGGCGTACCTTACTGCTCCCGCCACCGCTCTTACTCCTCAACCGAAACTTTCCTACTTACCAAACCCGTCGCCATTACCAAGTCTTTCAAGCTTCGTCTTCCCCCTCCCCTCAACCCCCTGGGGGTTGAGCCTCCGCCCAGCTCTTTCGCCCTCTTACTGGTCTGCAGAACTGCCGTTCAATCTTTCCGTTTTCCCATTGGGTGATACCTTGGCCTGTCTCGGGGGCGGGCTTGTATTGACTTTTGTGTTGTGTTTACTGGAGGAAATGGCATGTCAGTCACTAGAACGAGCGCCTCGGATTGGGTTGCTGCGGAGACTCCGGGGACCAACGCCAAACTTTGCACCCGAAATGGATTTTGGGTTTGTAGTCTTAGCCTTGGCTTCGTACCTCTGGGAAACAGCGCTCCGGAGGAACCGGTCGGACTACATATCCCAGAGGTGCTCGTACAGCGCAGTCTTGATAGTAAACAAGAGTCATAGGGACACGTGTATCAGCTGGTTTGTTTTGGTGTCTGGGACAAAAGGGAGGAGGCGGAGGAAGGGAGTGTTTTAAAGCTTTGGCCCCTTCTCTTACTCTGGTCCCGTCCTAGCACTCAGAACGGCTCTAGCCTCTCGCAGCACCCGTTCCCGGCCGCAAACAGCCAAAGGGGCTCGTTGCTCAAAGTTTGGCAGCTGGCCAAGGCATTGTTTCAGCGCTAGGGGAAGGAGATGACTCCACACGAGCGGAAGCAGTGTGGCCTCAGGAGGGACCTACTCACCCACAAATCTCGGTCCCAGTCATAATGGGGACTAAAGGTGGTGCTAGGCTCCCGCGGAAAAAACTAGATTTTCTTTATTCTGAGCCTTCCTTCGTCACTCCCAAGACAGTAACTTTAAGATTTCTTTGCCAACTCAGTGCTAGTACACTACCAAGGTTTGTTGCGGCTCTATGCCAGGCACTGCAAGATTTGGGAATGGGCGGTTGAGAGAGAAGCTTAGGGTCTGGAGAATTTACAAAGGTGTAAAAGGGGTGGCGGGCGAGGGCGATTACTATTTGCTTTGAAATTGAGGGAAGTCAAAACGGTGTTTTCCATATCGACCAGCTTGCTCATTGGTTACGGTAATACAGAGGGGTATCATGTGACTTAAACTGATATAATTTGTAAATCATTATCTAAGTTTCTCTGGTGAGTTTTTGGTAACCATTTCCCCCTCTTCCTATGGCTTCCCATTGTTGAAAGAATGTCTTTCCACTAGGAATTCCTCCTTAAATTACTAATGCTCTGTCCGACTCCCAGAGGATGGCTTCTCTGCTTTACAGTAACCTGCACTTCAAACATGGCTATCCATCACAGCTACTATATAATTGATGTGTTTACCATTCACATTATGAAGCCACTATAAAGCCTTTTCCCTCTGAACCTTTAGTGTTTAATCGTTTAAGCTGTGCTTTAGGTTTCATATCTTTAGATCATTGTATGTATGCTTAAAGTTTAAGAGGAGGAAAACAACATTAGCAAGAAATCAGTAAAGTCAAACGTTTGAAAAGAACCTGAAATCATAGCTAATTATTTCTTTATTAATTAATTACATTTCTTGACATTTTAGATCTGCCTGAAAGCCACATAACAAATCAAGAAACCCAAAATTACACTCATATGTTGAAAAGGGTTTTCAAATTCTTTTAGGGATTCCTTGTGTGGACCAAAAAAAGGGCCACATACAAATCTGACAAGCTCAGGGGAGGCCAGCATGGCAGGCCTTACAAACTCTGAGATCTAAAGTAACCACATAGCATGGGCTGAAATTAAAACTTTCTAGCAAAAAGCAGGTCTTGGAAGGTAGGCATGTCCTAGACCCACATCTTAACTGATAAAGGTCAATCTTTACCTTAACTAAGCCTCTCTATTGTCTTTTCACAACGAAGAAAATATACCTTTGGAATGACTAATTTCCCCCCGCTCCCCAACTCCCACCCATCAGAGCACAACCACCAGAGCAGAGACCACAAATCCCTTCATGGTGATTGTTTACTGTTAGCTGTTTTATACCCACCCATCTAAAAGAAGATGTCTATTCATTTTACCTTTTAAAAAATATACATATTTTTATTGATTTCAGAGAGGAAGGGAGAGGGAGAGATAGAAACATCAATGATGACAGAGAATCATTGAGGGGCTGCCTCCTGCATGCCCCTCACTGGGGATCAAGCCAGCAACCCAGGCATGTGCCCTGACCGGGAATCGAACCGTGACCTCCTGGTTCATAGGTCGATGCTCAACCATAGGGCCATGCCAGCCGTTTTGGTTTTTTTTTCTTACCTTTTATCCAATTTCAGAGATTCCCCCGCACACTCATCTCCTTTGCTTTCTCCCACCACCCTAATCTGTCACCAATTACGAGTAATTTCATGTGACCCCCCCCCTCGCCTCCTCCTGTGACTGTAATATGTAAAATAAGGTGCGTTCTCTGGAGCATTTTCTCAGTCCCTTGAGATTTTGCTTCCCAGCAGTTATCATCAGTTTGGCTCAAATAAACACATGAGAATTCTTACAGGTTTGGATTTATCTTACATTGACACCTGTTTGAATTCATAAAGTGAATTATTTATAAAATAGTCCTTCCTACTATGTGATCAGAGGTTTGTTTTCTGTATTCACAAATAGTAATCAAACATACATTTTTTTGAAAATAATTCAGAGGGCCAACAAAATGCCAGACTTTTCCCCTGAGGAAAAAGGACAGGATTTGAATGTATCATCATTCAGAGGTTAAGAGCGTGAACCAAAAAAGAACTCTGTGTCCTTGCAATTCTGTATATCCTTATTTTCTTCCTCTTCTAGTTTTTTCAGTAGAAGTTCATTGTGCTTTAGAATTGAAAATATAAACTCCAGCCCTAGCTGGTTTGGCTCAGTGGATAGAGCAGGGGTGGGCAAACTTTTTGACTCGAGGGCCACAATGGGTTCTTAAACTGGACCGGAGGGCCGGAACAAAAGCATGGATGGAGTGTTTGTGTGAACTAATATAAATTCAAAGTGAACATCATTACATAAAAGGGTACGGTCTTTTTTTTTTTTTTTTTAGTTTTATTAATTTCAAACGGGCCGGATCTGGCCCGCGGGTTTGCCCACGGCTGGGATAGAGTGTTGGCCTGCAGACTGAAGGGTCCCAGGTTCGATTCTGGTCAAGGGCAGCTGCCTAGGTTACCGGCTCAATCCCCAGTAGGGGGCGTGCAGGAGGCAACCAATCAATGCTTCTCTGTCATCATTGATGTTTCTATCTCTCTCCCTCTCCGTTCCTCTCTGAAATCAATACAAACATATTTTTAAAAAGAAGAAAATATAAACTGCAGTGTTAAATTTCTTGATAAAAAGAAAAACCCATAGAATTCACCTCACCATTTAAAATTAAAACCTGAGATGTTTATGTCTAACTCCCTCCATGAAATTAAAAACCTTCCCCTCTCCCCAAAAATGAGTTCTTCAAATAGCTGGAGTCACTCCTTTCCCCTCTTCTGGGCATCCACTTTTGACTAAACCTTACTTTAAAAGTTTTTTCTGCTAAGTTTTACTGAAAGCGTTGTAAGGGGGTGAAATACTTCCTCTCTCTGTGGCCTTCAGGCTAAAAGCTCCAGCTCTAGATATCCACTCTTCCCTTGATATATAAGAAGCCTGAATTTTGAGCTCTCTTAAGATGGATTTGAGTATTGGTTCTCCCATCCTCTTGAGCTTCTTTACTCCAAATTCTGATGTACTGAATACTGGCCTATCTTAGACGCATGGGGCACACAAACCGAGTACCTGTAAGAGCCTCACTGGAGATGTTCTTATTGATAGGTACTGTGATGGGGAATGTCATTGGAAAGGGGATCTTTGGCTGGTCTGCCAGGGCCAGCCTGTAGCGTGTGAGTTCCTGAATCCGTGCAGGAAAAATTTCACAACATGAGTCCAGATGACTATGAGGGAACATTTATTAAAGCTGGGGATGTAAAACAAGAAAGGGCTTAGCATCGAAGAAACAACAGGACAGCCTAGGCTGGGCTGCCCTCGCTCTCCAGGAAGTCAGAGAAAAGGGGACCTTGGGGACAGGGTCAGGGGACTGGCCTGTGACCAGCTGCTGCTGCCCATTGCTCCCCAGGTTGCATGTCTCGTGGGGTCCCTTAGAGTTTAAGAGGTGCATGCCTGTGGGGAAAGGAGGGGAACGGAATGGCAGGGACTGCTTCCCAGAGGGAGAGCACCCACTGGGTCCTTTGTCTTGAGGCTTTGGTTTCTCTCTTGTAGCGGGAATCTTAGGGGAGGTCTCAGGGAAGGGTTTTGCCGGATAGTCATCAGTTTTCTAGGTGTGATCTTCACTGATTGCTCAGTGTCAGGGCAGAGGTCATAGTCATTGCAGCTGGTCCTGGTGTCACCCACCTGGTTTTGTTGCTTTTCTGGGTCTGGAGCTGGAATATAGCTGAGGCCTCGATGTTATCGCTAAGGAGGTGACCTTCGGTATCTGCTGTAAATTGCCGGCCAGTTTGTTCAGCTATTTGTCTCCGTTTCCCTATTTCGCTCCGCCTGGCTTACTGGCCTGTCCCAGGAAGCATAACTTTAACCTCAGATCAAGATATTATATGTTATTATAAGTAATACTTTATCTTTTAATAGCACTTATAAAGTTGTTTCTATTTATTCATTCAAAAATATTTTATTTAGTTCCCATTATTTGTTGATCACTTTGCTAATAGATAAGGATACAAAGATGTTTTCACATATTCATTTTTTCCCAAGTCATTGAATATAAGAGCAAAATTCTGATAGTTCAGACACAACTGATTAAATATCAGCATTAGAATTCTCACGGAGCCAGGCCAGGCCGGCATGGCTCAGTAATTTGAGCGTTGGCAGAGGGTCCCGGGTTCAATTCCTGGTCAAGGGCACATACCTAGGTTGCAGACTCAAGGGCATGTACCTGGGTTGCAGATTTGAGATTTGATCCCTGGTTGGGGCGTGTGTCGGAGGCAACCAATCAATGTGTGTCTCTCACATCAATGTTTCTCTTCTCTCTCTCTCTCTCTCTCTCTCTCTCTCTCTCTCTCTCTCTCTCTCCCACCCCCTTCTATTTTTCTCTGAAAATCAATGGGAAAAAATATTCTAGGGTAAAGGACCTCAAGATGAAGAACCCAGCACACCTCACCTCCTCCACCCCCGGCTTCCCCCATAGGCATGCATCTCCTAAGCTCTAAAGAACCCCATGAGGCTTGCAACCAGGGCAGCCATGGGAGCAGTTCGTCCCAGACAATCCCTCTGAACCTGTTTCCAAGGCCCCCTTATCTCTGACTTCTTAGTGAGCCAAAGCAGACCAGCCTAGGCCCATTTCCCCAGCCCTTTCTTGTTTCTCTGTCCCCAGCTTTAATAAACTTCCTCGGAAATTCTCCTGGCCCGGTCGGCATGGCTCAGTGGTTGAGCATCGACGTATGAACCAGGAGGTCACGGTTCGATTCCGTGGTCAGGGCACATGCCCAGGTTGCGGGCTCGATCCCCAGTGGGGAGCATGCAGGAGGCAGCTGATCGATGATTCTCTTTCATTATTGATGTTTTTATCTCTCCCTCCCTATCCCTTTCTCTCTGAAATCAATAAAAATATTTAAAAAATAAAATAAAATTCACCTGGATTCCTGTTGTGAAATTTTTCCTGCACGAAGTCAAGAACACACACACTACCAGCTGGCCCTAGGCTGACCCACCAAGGGCCAGGTCCCCTTTCTGGCAACAACTGGACTATGTGGACTATGTTTCTCTCTCTTCTCTCTCTCTCTCTCTCTCTCTCTCTCTCTCTCTCTCTCTCTCTCTCTCTCCTCTCTCTCTCTTTCTCTCTCTCTCCCCTCACCCCCCATCCCCTTCCATTTTTCTCTAAAAATCAATGGGAAAAATATTCCAGGGTTAGCGACGGCTGTCCTATAGGACTGTTATTGAGAGGGGCTTGTGTCTCCCCTGGTTGCTAGTGGAAGTGGGGTTCTTGGGGTACCGCTGAAATAAGCATTTCCAGAGGCCCCCACAGGGGGATGAGATAGAGTAGAAAGCTTTATTTCTGTAGAATCACACCCTTTAGTCTACTCATAAAAGAAGTGTAGCTGGGGCCTCAGGTAGAGATAAAATCAGTGTCTAGAATTTCCATGTTGGAACCAGGTCCAGTCCAGCTTAGCTAGTCTAGCTTGTGTTTCCTCGCTGCAGTCCATTAGTCCATGGCATGTGGGATCTCCAGGGCTGTGGGCCATACAAGTGAATGCAAGAGTGCCAATAGTCAAGAGCCACACAACAAGAGCACAAGAGAGCGAATTCCTGTGTTTAGGGGATTATGTATTCCCAATTTTCACGTGCTTGCAGTGGCCATGCCCGTTCTTCTGGCCAACCATCACTGTCCCCAGATGTGACTGACAGGAAAGTGTCTTCCCTATCTCACTCCAATTTTACTGGGCATGTATCTATTTTCCCTTTGTTGAATTCCTTACCCAAATATTTTGCAAGGAATAGGCCAGTGTTCCCTGGGAAGTGTGAAATTACAGCTTCCTGGTGAAGCTGCCTAAATGACGTACCTCTAATGTCTGACATTCCCTTTGAGTCTTTCTTATTAATAATTAGCTCATTACAACAGTATCACTATCTTCTGACTTTTTTGAAAAGCTAGTGACCACATTAGTGCATTATGTATATTTAACATCATCGTCATCAATTCCTGAGTGAGCATTACAAAACCAGCCAACTCCTAAACCAGAACAAAGATCAAAGAACAAACCTAGTAAGATCTCCTTGGAAATCTTCACATATGTAAATTCTACTTTTTCTCTATAACAGGTATATGTAATTAATTTTTTATGGAAATTAACTTTTGTTATTTTTTTTTAATGTTATTTTTTATTTACAGATTACATTCAATACTTTGTATTAGTTTCAAGTGTACAGCACAATGGTCAGTCAATCATACACATCACAAAGTGCTCCCTTGATATTTCTAATACCCAGCCGGCACCACACAGTTGTTACAATATTATTGATTATATTCCCTATGCAGTGCTTTCCATTCCTCATCCTCCTCACCCCGCCACCCATGACTGTTTTGTAACTAACTACCAATTTGTACTTCTTAATCTCTTCACCTTTTCACCCAGTCCTTCACCAAACCCCTTCCCCTCTGGCAACCATCCATCCATCTGTTCTCTGTATCCATGAGTTGGTTTCAATTTTGTTTGTTCATTTATTTTGTTATTTAGATTCTACATATAAGTGAGGTAATGTGGTATTTGTCTTTCTCTGACTGACTTATTTCACTTAGCATAATGCTCTCTAGGTCCATCCATGCTGTTGCAGGTGGTAATATTTCATTATTTTTTATGGCCAAGTAAAAGTCTGTGTATGTACCACAGTTTTTTCAGACATAATTAATTTTTATCTGTTCTTTGGATGTTTCCATAATAAAACTGACATTTAAAACAGTTTAGCCCAGTCGGCATGCTCAGTGGTTGAGTGTCGACCTATGAACCAGAAGGTCACGGTTCGATTCCCAGTCAGGGCATATGCCCAGGTTGCAGGTTCAATCCCCACTGTGGGGTGTGCAAGAGGAAGCCAATCAATGGTTCTCATCATTGGTGTTTCTATCCCTCTCCCTCTCCCTTCCTCTCTGAAATCAATAAAAATATATAAAAATAAATAAATAAAACAATTAGTTTTGCCCTGGCTCGTGTGGCTCAGTTGGTTAGAGCATCACCCAGCCTCCTCATCTTATCTTCTCTGACAGCTATGAGTCTATTTCTATTTTGTTTGTTAGCTTATTATGTTCATTGGATAAGTGAAATCCTATGGTATTTGTCTTTCTCTGACTGGCTTGTTTCACTTAAATAATTTTCCAGGCCTATCCATGCTGTCCCACAGGGGAAGATTTCCTTTTTTATGGCTGAGTCGTATTCAGTTGTGTAAATGGTTGAGTGTCAACCTATGAGATATAGTGGAAAGCTTAGCTTTCTACATCCTCGCCAACACTTGGTTGTTGATTTATTGATGGTAGCCAGTCTGACAGGTGTGAGGTGATATATCATTGTGGTTTTAATTTGCATTTAATCCTTGATTAGTGACATTGAGCATCTTTTCATATATTGGCCATCTGTCCTTTTTGTAGAAGTGTCTATTCAGGTCCTTTGTCCATTTAAAAAATATATATATTTGTATTGCTTTCTGAGAGAGGGAAAGAGAGATAGAAACATCACTGATGAGAATCATTGATTGGCTACCTTCTACCGGTGATTGAGTCCACCACCCCGGCATGTACCCTGACTGGGAATCGTACTCTGACCTCCTGGTTCATAGGTCGATACACAACTACTGAGCCACATCGGCTGGGCTGCCCATTTAATAGGATTGTTTTATTTTTATTTTTTGGTGCTTTTATAAGTTCTTTATAAATTTTGGATACTAACCCCTTATCAGATGTATTGGCCCACCACATAGAGCAAGACTTACTTCAGCAGGGCTCTGGTGCCCACTGAGCTTGCTCCTTGAGTGTGCCTTTTGTGGAGGTAGTTGGATAGTGGTGCTTCGACCTGGTATGAAGCTATCTCCTGGATGCACTGGTTCTCAGGCCGCCTGGGAGGTGCAGGCCAAGGTCAGCCACTGCCTGTGTTCCACCTGGGGCCACCCTGCATAAGCTACAAAGCCATTCGCATATAGCTGCTGCTTGTGCTTGGCTTGGAGGTGCCCAGGCAAGGCCAAGCTATAAACTAAGGCCAGTTGCTACTACTGCCAGGTCTGGGGCCACTTAGCAAGTGTTATGGGGCCTGCTGAAGCTAGATGCTGCTTGTTTGAGAGATTTTAAGAAAATCTAAAACATGAGCCAAGACAAGCCATTCATATGGGAAAGCCACTGGAATCAGCTTGGGTGGGCTTGAAAGTTGGGTGGAGTGGAGCCTCAGGGAATCACCAGTGAGGGGCAGTGTGAGCCAAGTTGATGGAAACTCAGATATGGTGCCCCTAGGCTGATTCTGTGGGGAAAGGCTCATCAAAGGAACAGTGGCTTCCACTGGCACTTTTGTCTGGGAAAAAGCTGATCCCCAGCTCTCGCCCCAATGCCAAACAATTCAGTTCCTCCCTGTATATCTCTCATGCGTTTCAAGCTACTGCCTCCATAATGGAGTTCAGGGGGTGTGACTCCTTTAAGAGGAACCGCCTGGGACTGTAGCAGCGTCAGTCTTCCTTAGCCTCAATCCCCACTGGTTTTCACAGCCAGAAGTTATGGGGACTTCTCTTCCTGGCACTGGAACCCTGGGCTGGTGGGCTTGGTGTGGGACTGGGATCCCTCGCTCCTCGGGGGGACTGCCACAGCTGAGATATCCCTCCTGACATTTATCTGCCACCTGTGGTGTGTGATGAGCCCATTCTGCATCTCTGCCTTTCCTACCAGTTTCGATGTGGCTTCTTCTTTAATTCTATAGTTGTAGGACTTCCATTCAGCTGGATTTCTGGCAGTTCTGAATGATGGTTGTTCTCTAGTTTAGTTGTAATTTTTATTGTGATTTGATTGCATAGTTTTAGTTGTGGTTTTGGATGAGGTGAATACCTTGTTTACTTATGCCACCATCCTGGCTATAAATAACTTCACTTTTTAAAATTCTTTCTTCTTTTTGCTGCTTTGATTGGGTATTTTCTTCGACCTTATCTTCCAAATTGCTGATTTAATTCCTTGCTTTATCCAACCTGTTCATTCCTTCTAGTGTATTCTTTATTTCTGATTGGTTCTTTTTATGGTTTCTATGTCCATTTTTATGTTTACTCTCTCTTTGGTTAAGTTCTCATCTATTCTTTCTCTACGTTCCTTGAGTATTCATATAACCATTGTTTTGATCTAGCTTTTTTTTTTTGGAGATTTCTCCTGTTCTTCCCTTTGGTGCATGTTTGTCTCCCCATTTTGGCTGCCTCTTCGTGTTTGTTTCTATGTGTCAGGTAGATCCCCTATGCCTCATAGTCTTGGGAGGGTGGCCTTATGTAGTATGTGTCCTGTGGGACCTCATGGCACAATCCGTTTGATCACCTGCACTGAGTGCTCCAGGAATGTCCTTTGTGTGGGTTATGTGAGCCCCCTGTTGTAATTGAGTCTTGATTGCTATTAGCCCATTTGTGTGTGATCCTCAAGTTTGGCTGACTGTGAGGATCAATCCTGACCACAGTTTATGAGCTCTTGTATAGGTGCTGGCCACTCAGAGCAATATTTGCCTCAGCAGGGTCTGGCGCTTGCCAAGATCTTTAATTGGATCCTGCTCTGATATTGTCTGAAGTTGTCCACTGGGTGTGCTGGTTTGGGGGCTGATTGGGAGGGTCATCTCTGGGGCAGGTGAGTGTCAGACACTGCCTGTGACTGACCCTGGGGATGGTTTGGAGCTACAAAGCGATCCAGTTTGTGGCGGCCTCTGATGGGCCTAGGTGTGCATAAGAAGGATCAAGCTGTGCATCAAGTTTGCTTTTAGAAGCACTGTACCTGGGGCAGGTCAGCAAAGGTCCCTAGGAACCCTGAGGTCTGCCTCCACCTATCTCTGCCTGCCAGCTGCCTGATAGGCCAGTCACTGAAAGAGCCTCTGGCAGTACTCACGTTGCATGCAATAGGTTCTCAGTGAGTCACTAAGTAGGGTGAAAGGTATTCTCCAGAAGTATATGGGTTCAATCTTGTGCCAGGGCTGGGTCTAAGCCCAAATGTCCCAGGGTGTATACCAAGTCTAGCTGCTACCTGCTAGGTGCTCACACCCCTTTGTGGTATTGCAGCATCTCAGAGAGTCATCAAGGTGAGGCTAGCAGAGTTTATCAGGCCTAAGGAGACCAAGATTTGACCTTGTGAAGGGAAGGCTTTGTACTGGTCAGGCATGTGACAGGAAAATTTCCCATCCCAGAGCCATGCAACTCAATCCCTGTCCCAGATTCTATCAGTAGCCTGATCTCAGCAGGGAGGGGCCACTTGGAGTCAAGAGAGTGGGAGGTGCCTGTGAGGTTCGGGGGAAGTTGGTGTGTGTGACCCCTACCCGAGAGCCACACAACTCAGTCTGTCCTGGATTCTGCCCAGACTTCAGTAGGGTGGAGCCACCAAGAGTCAAGAGAGTGGGGCCACTGATAGCTGGGCTTGGATGCAGGCAGGAAGGACCAACCTGTGCACTAAGGTCAGCTTTTACCAGCACCACACCTGGGGGGGAGTTCAGCAAAAGCCCCCAGGCACCCCTACAAGATCTGTCTTTGCTTGCCTCCACCTGCTGGCTGTTTGTTAGGCTCAGTCACTGAAAGAGCCTCTGGCAGAGTTGGGATGTGGGCACACATGGATCTCCCATGAGGGAGATGTGCCAGTCAGGTTCAAGGGAAAGTGGGTGGAATGGCCCCCACCTCAAAGCCACACAGCTGTCACCGACACCTGCTAAGTCTGCCCAGAACTCTACCCACCGGCCAACGCTACTGACTTCTCAGCGGGGCCTAAACTCCCCAGGGTGGGGCAAGTGGGCTTCCAGAGTGTGGAGCTATTGCTTTCCCCCGGCTGATGCCACAGGGACTACAGTGCTCCACCCAAAAAAGTTGGAATCTGTGATATGGGTGAATGACTTAGCACAGGGATCCTGGCCAATGTCACCTTAGCTCCTGCCCCAGAGCCACAAACCCCTCTCCTCAGATGACTCTAGTACACTCTGCCCTCGCTCTGCTGGAGCCCCGGGTGACTGCGGACGAGATTTTATGTTGGCACTTTACGAGGTGCCTGTGTCTCCAGGAGACTCTGTCTCTCCCTGATGGACAGAAACCCTGCTGCTTTTCACATCGGATATTATGTGGGCATCTCTTCCTGGCTATGGTGCTCTGGACTGCGGAGCCCAGGATGGGGTTGAGACCCCACACTTCTCGGGGAACCACACACACACAGCTGAGATATCCCTCCAGAACCTCAAATCCTGCCCTTGGGAGCACGGCCAGCCCTTTTCACATCTCCACCCTTTCTACCAGTTTCGATGTGGCTTCTGTAAATCCTTGGTTATAGCACTTCTCTTCAGCTAGTCTTCAGTTGGTTATTCAGGATGGCTGTTCTTTAATTTAGTTGTAATTCCAGTTTGGTCTTGGGAGGTGAGTATAGCTTCCATTGACTTCACCATCTTGAAATCCATAATTCTATTTCTCCATCATGTATTAATCATTCTAGGTATTAACATAGATAAATATCAGAATCCCTTCTTCAGTTATTTAACAAAGCCTTGGCTTATCCAGATTTATTATTTACTCCTCTGGGCTTACACATTATTTTCTTTAAGAATGCCAAAGGTCATCTAATCCTTGCCAGAGACGTAACATTTCTTGAGAAAAGTAGGGAAAATTACATCATTATTTTAAAGATGTTTTAGAAAGGAAAAGGACTCAGCACTTAATCTTACATATTTCAGTAAAATGCATAGTCCCTTGTTTCATGCACCATGTTTCACTGGCAGCATTTTTGAGCATAGTAAATGGTCTGCTACCTACAAGTGTAGAACAGTAAATCAAATACAACTTGTGTCACAGGTTGTATTTATTTATGTTAAAATATATGCACCAAGTCCTAGTTCATATGGATATGCAGGAAGCATATACACACACTTTGTAGTTATTTAAAATAATTAAAGGGAGACCTGGCTAGTGTGCTCAGTGGTTAGTGCGTTGGCCTACCCACCAAAAGGTCGCAGGATTAGTGTATCTCTCTCACATTGATGTTTCTCTCTCTCTCTTTCTTTACCCCTCCCCCCTTCCACACTCTCTAAAAAAAAAAAATCAATGGGAAAAATATCCTTGGGTGAGGATTAACAACAAAATAATGATGATAATAGTAATAATAAAGGGGAAAACCTTTATGTTAAAAGAGTGTTCTCTGAGACATTCTTTTTTTCAAAAACTGATTTTAGAGGCAGGAAGGAAGAGAGAAAAGAGAAACATTGATTTGTATCATGCTTTCTTTGGTTGATTATTGTATGTCCCCTGACTGGAGATCAAACCCGCAACCTTGGTGTATTGGGACGACGTGCTAACCAAATGAGCTACCTGGCCAGAGCCTCTGAGAATTCTTAGCCACACATAATACATCCTTCAATGAAACTTCAACAGAGAATTTCCAGACAGTAGTAAGGTTTCTTAATTAGTGATTAATAACATCCACAAGTCAAATGAGAGGCATTTTAGATACTTTGACATAAATTCCTTAGCCAGATTTATTTGGTAATCTAATATACCATAATTATATGAACATACCACAATTATATGAATAGATTTTTTAAAACTCTGTTGCCATTCAGAACCACACTTCCTTGCCACATTATGCTCAGTAGTTAGTTTTCACATATGCTCTCGGCTTTCCACGTGGTACAGTATGCACTGTGGAAGTCATATTAAAAAACAAGCCTGCCTTGACCGGGTGGCTCGGTTGGAGTGTCGTCCCAGGCACCAAAAGGTTGTGGGTTTGATTTCTGGTCACGGCACATACCTAGGTTGTGGGTTCGATTCCTGGTTGCAGTGTATATGGGAGGCAACCAATTGATGAGGCTCTCTCAAATTGATGTCTATTTCTCCTCTTCCTCTCTAAAAAAAAAGTCAATGAAAACATATCCTCAGGCCCTGGTCGGTGTGACTTAGAGCACTGTCCTGTGCACTGGTAGGTTGCAGGTTCGATTCCAGGTCAGGGAACATACCTAAGTTGCGGGTTCAATCCCTGGTCTGGACATGGATGGGAAGCAACCTGTTTCACATTAATGCTTCTCTCTCTCTCTCTCTTTCCCTTTCTCCCTCTCTAAAATCAATTTTAAAAAAATACTGTCAGGTAAGAATTTTTTTTAATGGGCCAAAAAAAAAATTCATTAAACACAATTAACATAGTATATTATAAAAGTGTGCTTTATTAATAAGGAAAATTTAAATATAACCAATACTGAAAATAATGTAACTGGCACAGCCTCAGAGTTCTTTATTAAACAGGCATTTTTTGCTATTCCATGAATAGTTAGCAATGAGCTTATGCAACAAAATAGTGAATATAGAATACAGAATGATAAACCAGAAATGTGGGGTCCTGTGTTTTTTTTATTAACATGGCATTTAAAATAAAATCGAACAGAAAACAAGTCATGTTATCCAAAGTATTGAGCTAATTTCATAGTAGCTTCCCTGTTCTGTTCATTAAACTTTGGGACACTGAAACACAGGCTAGGGGAGATGAATGCATAGAAAACATTGCTCTATTCATTTACCTCCCAGTCTACAAAAAAAAAAAAAAAAGAAAAGAAAACAAGTAATCTTCATGTAGTAAGTTCTCTTCCTACAAGAAAGTTTGCAAAATTGTTAAAGTATTCTAAAACGTGGCTGAAGTTATGCTTTACAACTTCTTGTGTATATATATATAAAATCTGGTTCACATTTTAAACCACATTTTCATTATACAAGTAAGACCATAAACATTCTCTAATAAGACCACACTAGCCACAGAATAATTTTACTTGTGTATATATTTCTTTAAAACATGTTTCCAAAATGGAATTGATTGGTTAAAAGTCAACTGGTTAAAATTAAACTCTCTAGACATTGGGTTCATGAGGCTAGAAATGTAAGGCTATACTGCTTTGGTTGAATATAATTCATCTTATGCAGCCAAAAATAAGTCTATAAATTATCGATGAAAATCTGTTCTGGTTGAGTTCATTTTGCACTAAAGCAAATGGCAAAGCCTAATGTACATTTGGCATGGGCAGAAATTCCTTTTATCTTTGCATATGATTTTGTTTCTAAAAATTTATTTCTACCATCTTGAAGGAACCCTATGGGAGCAGATGTCTGAAAGAAAGCTACTATGGATACCAAATGAAGAACAAAAATAATCTGTGGGGATGTTAAGGACCCCAAATTATTTTTGGTAACAATTTTTTTGTAGTATATGTAAGATCTTAGACTTTTAGAAGACAACAAGTAAATTAAAATAGCTTTTCAAAAAAAATTTGTGACATTAAATGTCAAAGCCAAATTTTTAAAGATAAAGAATACAGAGAATTGCAAATGAAAAAGGAAGCAGAGGGGGAAAAGTGTTAACGATCTCTTACTTGAAAAAAGATTCCTCCTATTACAGTGACTCAGTTGCCTGTCCTTAAAACCATTGGTTACTGACATTATGCCAAAGAAGTCAAAATGTACTTTATTGCAAAAATATAAAAGGTTTTTAAATTGCATATGATGTTTTATACCATTTCACCAGTAGGCCAAGGCCAGCATATAACTTTTCAAGCCAGGAAAACTTTAAAAGAAAAATGATTAAAATTGTACTTACTATATATATATATAATGAGTTGTAAAAAGAATGTGATGCCATGCTGTATAGCATGATTCATTGCCGAGTTCCCTCTTACATGGGCACAGTCACTGACATATCATTCTGAGTAAGTCAAAACAAACACAGATCACCTATGATAACATCCTTTAATTATCTTCTTAAACAGATACTTGCAGTATATTACAATCATTTGAATAAGCCTTTCAGTCAGTTTTGTGGAGTAGAAAATCATTTCATCAGTATGTCGATATTTTTTATGATCTATTCTTTAGAAAGTGATGTTAAAGCCTTTTGCCTATTAAATCACTACTCTGTTTACTGATACATTGTAAATGTAAAAAAAGGAAAAAACTGGAAATCACAGAAAATGCTTGGCATCTACACAAACACATTCTCAGTGGACTAACCACTACTGTGTAATTTTGTCACTATAGGTCTTCTTGCTCCATACGTTTGCTTCATGCAGTGGGCTCAACAATATCCATGTTTGTTCCAAACAGGGCAACTAATTGTTCTTCGTAGGTGGTGATGTTCCTTTTCATAATTTCCATGCAAGGTCCCAAAAGCCTTTCGAATGCTTGCACATCCATGGCTAAGAAAAGGGGAGATTAAAAGAAAAACGAATAACATTCTTTGAATATCTACGGAATTTCTGAGTCATTTAATGATATTCTGCCTATGTCAATAATGCAATTATTATTAGATAAATATACAAGAAAAGGCGTAAAGATAAAAATGTTTCAATTGCAAAGGAAGTAGAGTCCCTGGGCAATATGATGTGTAAATGCAAGGTTGGTGGGGGGTCCCTGATCCAGGTTGAGAGAAGAATGAGGGACTGTTAAGGGCAAGGCCTTGAAAAAAAAAAAAAAATTGGTGATGGCAACACCTGAGTAAATATAAAATCCTCAGAGATGGCAAGGAGTGTTTTCTGTTTCCCTCAGGGTGTACAATGCCATGTCTGGAAGACCAAATGTTACCTTTTACTATTTTTACACTCATACCATTGTCTAGTCACTTAAAAATGGCAACTGAAATAATGCTTTTGTCCACTTCTATAACAATATAAGTCACTTACCTGCCTATCTCATGCATTTCTAAAAACTAAATTTATAATACACACATGGAAAATATGATCAGTCTTCACCACAGAACTAACTACAAACTAGAATTCACTTTTTTCTTTTGCCTTTCAAAAAGGTAAAAAGGCAAGGTTTACAAAAATGGAGTGAATGGCCGTTCTTGCACTGCTGGCAGCATGTAAAGTGGTATAAATAAAAGTGACTTGGCAATATATATCAAAAGCTACAGAAAGAAAACCCACTTCTAAAACCATTTCTAAGGGAAAATCCTATGTATGGAAAAGCAGTCTATACACATCAAAAAGGCCCTCCCTCCAAATGGAGCCAAACCCTCAAAATATTTACCAGCGTGTGTGTAGGGCTCGGGGCGAGGAGGGGACACAGGACGGGACATTAAATAGTTTATAATGTGCATATTACCCTAACAGATTGTTACAGTTTGATGCAATAAAATGAGAATATGCCTAAGTTATAATGAATGAAAGGAGAAGTTTACAAAATTGTTTAAAAACAGAAAACCATGCCTGGGGCAGGACTATAAGGTGAGGCCATAGCCTGGGTGCAAATGTCCAGCCTCAGTGACAACTCCCCCCCCCCCCCACCTCTCCTTCAGCACAACCCACCGTCTCCACAGCAACTCTCTTTGAGTAATGAAGAAAACTGGAAACTGGGAAATGCAACAAATCAAATGGTCCTCGGCACATTACAAAGATTGATCCTGTTACAGGAATGGTAATGAATCGGACTGACCTCAAAGGGTATATGGAGGAGGCAATTCTGAGGCCCCTTGATCATAAGAATCTAGATCTAGGCCCTGGCCGGGTGGCTCAGTTGGTTGGAGCATCCTCCCCATACACCAAGGGTGCAGGTTCCATCTCCGGTCAGGGCACATACAAAAATCAACCAATGAACGCATAAACAAGTGGAACAACAAACCGATGTTTCTCTCTCTCTCTCTCTCTAAAAAAAAAAAAAAATCAATAAAAAGAGAATTTGGATCTAGGTGTGCCATGCTTTGCAGATGTTGTAAGTACAACAGAAAATGAGCTGTGTCTATCTGGGAAAACCTCCAGAAATCTACTCCTGTGGGAATTCTTTATAAAGCATATGAAACTGACAACAGTATTGTAGTCTATAAAGGGTTAATACTATAGGTTTTATTTCCATATTTGAAAAACATCTTTTTTTTTTTTTTTTTTTTAAATATATTTTATTGACTTTTTACAGAGAGAAAGGGAGAGGGATAGAGAGTTAGAAACATCGATGAGAGAGAAACATCAATCAGCTGCCTCCTGCACACCCCCTACTGGGGATGTGCCCGCAACCCAGGTACATGCCCTTGACCGGAATCGAACCTGGGACCCTTCAGTCCGCAGGCCGACGCTCTATCCACTGAGCCAAACCGGTTAGGGCTGAAAAACATCTTTATCCCCTTGGATTATTAGGAGGTAATCACATAATTATTGCACCTCCACATTGTGTACTGGAGTACCTGATGCACTGAAATCATTGTGAGTAAAACTTAAATTCAAATCTATTTTAAAACAAATTTGTAATATATCCTGAGGATCATTTAGAGCAGCGGTTCTCAACCTGTGGGTCGAGACCCCTTTGGCGGTCGAACGACCCTTTCACAGGGGTCGCCTAAGACCATCCTGCATATCAGATATTTACATTACTATTCATAACAGTAGCAGCATTACAGTTGTGAAGTAGCAACGAAAATAATGTTATGGTTGGGTCACAGCATGAGGAGCTGTATTTAAAGGGCCAGAAGGTTGAGAACCACTGGTTTAGAGAGTCTGTTTTGTACAGATTAAAAAATCATTTCAGCAAAATGTTTTGGTATAGAACTGTTTGAAAGCAAAAGCAATCTATTTTTTGTTTTTCCATTTTCTCATTTTTAGCATTCATTTCTTTTCCGGCATAATATAAATGGCAGAAATGTTTATAAGACAAAAAAGTTGAATCTCTTAAAAATTAAAATATGGGTGACCACAAAGTCTGGAATTTTTCCTAATCTTGTTTTGTTCTGATCATTAAACTTACCTGCTTTAGTTAAAAAACAAACAAAAAACAGAAAACCCATGCACATAAAAGATGAGAAGGACCTATAAAAACTTCTTAGTTTTTCCTACCTTTTCTTATATCTCAAAATTTTTTTAATGTGAATATAATTTGTTATAGAAAATAATGGGCTTTCACCCACATCACTTTTACTAATATCTCTACTCAGGGAAATTACCTGACATTGTCTACCTTCTCTTTTATCCAAGCATAATACTTTAAAGCAGCGGTTGCCACCGGTGGTCCATGAAGTCCGAAAGGTTGGCGACCGCTGGTTTAAGGAAACCTCTGGAGCAGCAGTCACCAACCGGTGGTCTGTGACCACTGGTGGTCTGTGAAGTCCAAAAGGTTGGCGACCGCTGCTTTAAAGTATGATTAATATTATACTTTAAAACCTTTAAAAAGTGACTTCTCTAAGAGGTTAATTCTGAGGATACTAGCACATCTTAAAAACATTAAAGCTAATTTTTTTCTACTAAACTGTGTATGAATAGTGGCTAATTACTGTTGGATCATTTTTTTAAAAGAAAATGTCATCTATATTGATACTACCTGAATTATATTTTTTATTATTAAAGTAAGTTATTTCTCATATTTAAAATCTCATCTTCCAGCTAAAGATGGCATTTCTGCCAAACTACTATATAACATAAGAAGGCAATTAAAAAGCAAAACAATAAGGAAAATTGTACTGTGCTTTGACAATCTAAACATTTGTTTCCTGGGACTATGGTAAGTATTCCCACAGACATTCCAACTTTCCTCACAGAGCTTAATTCACTTTATAAAAATATTGTTTTAGCCTTCTTTTTGAGGAACACAGTGCATGCTGTTTATTTGAGAAGTCAGATATAAATTTGGTACTCAGAATTCTTATCCTATCCTATATAATAAAAGGCTAATATGCAAATTGACCAAATGGTGGAATGACTGGTCGCTATAACACGCACTGACCACCAGGGGGCAGACGCTCAACACAGGAGCTGCCCCCTGGTGGTCAGTGTGCTCCAATAGGGGGAGTGCTGCTCAGCCAAAAGCTGGGCTCACGGCTGGCGAGTGCAGTGGTAGTGGCAGGAGCGCTAAGGATGGCAGCGCTAAAGATGTCTGACTGCTGCCTCAGGTAGCGGGCCTAAGCCGTCAGCTGGACATCCCCCGAGGGCTCCTGGACTGCAAGAGGGCACAGTCTGGGCTGAGGGACTCCCCCCAACCCCCCCACCCCGAGTGCATGCATTTTCGTGCACCAGGCTTCTCCATCTCCTGCAAACCTCCCACCAAGGACTGAGCCCACAACCCCGACTGGGAATCGAACCGTGACCTCGTTCATAGGTTGATGCTCAACCAGGGTCACTCTAGCTGGGCTATGTAAAATTATTTTTTTAAAAAATGGCTTCCACAAACTGATTTTATAATGCAATGAATGCTTCCTTTGTTATGTTGGGGACCATAAAACCTGTGGACCCTATAAAATAATCTGTACAACATGGATACATAAAATGCAGACACAACATTTCAACCAGGAGAAGCATGCTCACTGTGGTGAGTCCTACCTAAACATTTGACAGTCCCAATGGCGTGTGCAGAGGCTGCTCGAGGTTTGTTGGTTACCAGAGCAAGTTCTCCGAAGTACTGTCCCCGAGAACACCGAGCGATTTCCACCGCACCGTTCTCTTCCACTTCTGCTTTACCCTGACAAGGTAATTAAAAGCATCAGCTTTTACTCTGTGTGCTGAAAAAACAGAAGTTAACCTTAGTCTAAACATCAAAAAGAAGATTTATTATGTTCCTAGCTAATATGTGGATTTGTTAAAACTCACCTTCCTTTTCATAGTAATTTTCACTTCTCCAGATTCTACAATGAAAAAAGAATCAGCCAAATCTCCCTAATAAAACAAAAACAGAGAATGAAAATGCAAATTTCGTTGAGAAAAATCCTCTCGCCTATCATAACCCTGAAGTCAGTCCAACCCCAATGTACAGATGATTTGCCTGGAAAGTGAGTCCCATCGAGAACAAGCTTTATTTACCTTCCTAAATAGAGGTAAATATTGTAAATTTTGTAAATTTATTTTAAATAATGTACTCTCTACCATCGCATTTCTGAGTCATGAAAATATGGCAAGTAATGCTGGGGTAAGAATTCCACCCAAGCGTCAGCCCGGATAACGCACAGATGTTGGAAAAGGCAGCACCATTCCCAGCAGCACCTGCTCAGTCAGCAGGATGGGCAGCAGGTGCTATGCACGCCGTGTTACAAGTAGTAGCATGGTACCCCAAGATAAGCCATGGACTTTCAAAGAGAATACACCCAGACTTATTTGGAAACTGGAGATATGGGTCCTGATGTTTTGACTGCCAGTTAGGGACCAAAGATGCCAGTTTACTGACAATCCACCTCAAGGCCTCAAAAACACTGGGGGCTTTGGGGGCTGGGTGAAAAATGTGAAGGGATTAAGCAAAAACAACAAACAAAAAAATAAAACCCTTAAAAAAAAGAAAGTGTCATTTCTAACTGCATATCCATTTTTTCTTGGTGGTGGCTTATTTTTGTTAAGTATATTTTTAATGATTTCAGGGGGGGGGGGGGGGGAGAGACAGACATCAATGATGAGAATCATTGATCGGCTGCCTCCTGCATGCCCCACACTGGGGATTGAGCCCTCAAACCTAGGCATGTACCCTGACCAGAATCAAGCCTTGACCTTCTGGTTGGTAGGTCGATGCTCAACCACCGAGCCATGCCAGCTGGGCTTGGTGGTGTTTTTGAATAAACTCTGCTTTGATTTCCAATGCTGCCTTCTGAATTAAATAGTATAATACAGAAGACAGTAGATACTGACTTTTCCTGAGCCTCTCAAAGTGATTCTGAAGAAATTTAGGTACTTCAGAACTCTTTAGTATTACAATTCTAGAAATAGAGTATCAGATTACATCACATAATACTGAGTCAAGATTTACTAGTATATTATATAGTATAGACATGTATGCTTATAAATGCTTAATAGACAACTAATACTTCAAAATATCTTTAATAAACTCCAAGTAAAGTGTACATATCTCCTTTCCCTTATCTTTACATCAGGTTTTCATAAGAGCTTCCTGTTAACTTTTCAAGTGTTTTGAATCATAGTAGGTCTATCAACTGCTGTGTAATTTAGTTTTCAAAACATGCTCTAAGTCCATGTAAAACTGGTGAAATCGGAGTAAGGTCTATGACCAATGTCAGTTTCCTGGATTTGATACTGTGCTACAAGTAATACAAGATGCACTGGAAGAAACTGGGTGAACAGTGCATGGGACTTCTCTGTATTATATCTGCAACTTCCTGTGAAGCTATAATTATGTCAACATAAAAGGCTAAAATAAAATCATTTCAAAAGTGCTCTGTATTTTTTATCAATTTATATAGCAGAACCTTAGCCCTGTTTTCTAATTTCATTTCACTTTTCCCCAACCCTTCACTGTTCTAATCTGTAAGTGTGTGGGGTGGGGGTGGGACCGGACAGAAACTGATTTACTTATTTGGCTTCTAAAACAATTATTCTTTCCTCTGTCTCACAGACTTCGAATCTTGTTTCACATATACCCAAAGAAAACACTATTTTATTTTTTTAATCCTCACCTGAGGATATTTTTTCCATTGATTTTTAGACAGAGTAAAGGGAGGGACAAGGGTGAGAGAGCGGGTAGAGGGGGAGAGGGAGACAGGGAGAGAGATGAGAGAGACACAATGATTTGCTTGCCTCCCAAACAAGCCCAGATGGGCCGGGGATGGACCCTGCAACCAAGGTATGTGCCCTTTTGACTGGGACTTCAGCCCATGACCCTTCAGTCCGTGGGCGATGCTCTAACGCCACTGAGAAAAAACAGCCAGGGCAAGAGAGAATGTTTTAGAAAAACAGTACAACATAATATCTGATAAAAATTACAGAATCTGGCCCTAGCCGGTTTGGCTCAGTGGACAGAACGTCAGCCTGCGGACTGAAGGGTCCCGGGTTCGATTCCAGTCGAGGGCACATGCCTGGATTGTGGGCTCGTCCCCAGTGGGGGGCCTGCAGGAGGCAGCCGATCAATGATTCTCTCTCATCATTGATGTTTCCAGCTCTCTCTCCCTCTCCCTTCCTCTCTGAAATCAATAAAAAAAAATTACAGAATTTATTAAAAATCTGTTTAAGTCATTTGCTCAATACTCCAAAAATGTAACTAGGAATAAGGTGCTATCCATGTGCTTTATTTGTGAACTTCAACTGTCTTCATAAATCCTACTTCTGAGCAGCCCTATTCTCACCAAGGCATGTATTACTGCTGTCTCCAATTGGGATCTTAGAAAAGATTTGTGGTTAAATAGCACGTTGGCCCTGATTTAGTATCTGGAAGCCAACACAGTACATGGTACAGTGTGTTCCCTTCTTGGTTAATTTTTTCAGGGAGCAGCCTCAGGTGTCATTGTGAACTGATCATAGAAAATTCTAGTATCTTCCAATGTCCCTTCTGAGTCCTTATTAATCTCACAGAACACTCACCTGTTTTTTCCTCTTATAAATGGCATCTTATTATTCTTTATATACATGTCGTGTACAAATATAAAATTATGCAGAAATCCATTTGATGATTTAAGATATATTCATTAGGAGTTAATTATATAAGTAAAAGTATTCAAATAGCTTAATGGCTATAAATGAAACCATTTTTTTAACTGGTCATTGGTAAAAGTAATATTCATTTAATCCATCACTACGTGCTAAATTCATTAAGATATGCAATGTATAAGAACCTTTTGGGATAGAACCCTAAACTATATTACTATATTATAAAGGATTATACCTGAGCAATGATCTGTTCTCCATCGTTGTATACTTTGGTGCCTATCACATCTACCACTTTCAGGCGTTCAGAAACCTACAAAGGAAAAAAGACTATTAAACAGATCAACTGGGAAATCTTATCTATTTCAGAGGTTTAAAAATTGGTAGCCTAAAAGCCAAATAAACCGAGCAGCATGTGGGTTTGTGTGTGTTATATCAAACATTCGGCCTGCATTTTCACCTGGCAACAATAAACTTTGGCGAAACAGCAGCTGTTTCTTTAGATGGAGCACGTGTTCTCCAGTTTACCAAAATCCCATCCTCGGGGCTTGGTTTTTCCTTTTTATGTTGCTTGCCTAGCTCTGAGTGCATTTGGACTTCCAATCCCTGATCTATTTTTACTTAAAGAGATGCTGCTAGAGAAGATCAGCTGCCGATTATGCATTCTGCAATGTAGCCAAAATTTCTGCCAGGCATATACTGACAATACAACAAAGATACTTCAGTAGATGAGTCAGTACTAACCACAAAGTATTTGGCCCAGATGCTGGATGGATGATGCTGCCAGCCGCCAAGACGGGGTGGAGGGGCAGAGTAGATTTAGGATGTGAGATTTGAGATGTCTATTAGGTGTCCAAGAGGAAACGCTAAATATGCAATGAGATGAATAAGTCTGGCATTCTAGGGAGGGACCTTGTCCGATGATGTCAATTTTAAAAGACATCAACACACAGTGTTTAAAGCCAGGGGATCTGACAAGTTCACCAAGTGAATAAGAGTAGCCTGAATAAAGTGGCAAAGATGACTGAGAAGAGGAGGCCAGTGAGGACATGAGGGTTGTTTTTTTATAATTTGAAGGATTTATTTCTTGGTGAGGGGGAGAATTTTGTTCTATTTTTTGTTTCTTTTCCCTGGTATGTTTATAATAGACACTCATTACATGGAGTTAATATTGACAGTGTGGATTTAGATCATCTCTCCCTATAAAGGTATAATTAGTGGCTACTGCTGACATTTACATGGTTATTTTAAGTCTGCTTTTAGAAAGGGACCACATATACCTCTGCTGTAGATGCTCGCAGGAATCTATTACTTATAAACAATAAAACAAATGCAGTTATAGCTGGTAAAAGAAATATTGAGCTATACAAAAACCATAATTTAATCTTTTAATGAAAATATGGATTTTTTATTCAAAGAAAATTTTGTATAGAAATAAACATTCCTAAGGAAACAGAAGCTTTTAAAACAAAATAAAAACAAATACTTACCTCCAAAGATTTAAGGAATGGCAGTGACTCGATAAAATTTTCATACATTTTTCTCTTTTTGGCATTATTTTTTACAATTATTCTCCTGAAGGTTACCCTGTCCTAAAAGCAGAATTTAAAATGTTGTTATACTTTTAATGTTACTTAAGATTTTTATTTCTTTAAGCATAAAATATACAGCCATATAAAATGTTATTTTCAGTTTTTTAACGAAGAATCAGTTTATTCAGAGGTTTACCACCATGTAATTAGGCTAACTCCACCAGGTGGCACTGTTGCACCATTTACAAAACTAGATACTAGCACTGTGTTCTTTTCCCCACCTCAACTTTGAGATATAATTAACTTAAAAGTATACAAAGTATTGATTTGATACACTTATACACTGACATGACCAGCACAGCAGAGTTAGTTAAAAGCCTTTATCGCCTCACATAATTAACATTTCTCCTTTGTAGTAAGAACATTTAAGATTCACTTTTAGCAACTTTCAAATATATAATACAATACTGTTAACTATAATCATCACACTGTATATTAGATCCCAGAATTTATTCATCTGATAATTGGAATTTTGTAGCTTTTGACAAGTATCTTCCCATTTCCTCCACCCTCCGCCCCTGGCAACCACCACTGTACTCGGTTTCTATGAGTTTGCACTAGCACTCAGTTCTTTTACCATAAATAATACCTTACAGCATTACAAAATCAATTCAAGAAGGCATGACCAGCATTTTTTTTCTTTTGTTAATCCGCACCTGAGGATATTTTTTCCACTGATTTTTAGAGAGAGTAGAAGGGAGGGAAGGAAAGGGAGAAGGATAGAAACATGGATGTGAGAGAGAGACATCCCCTGGTTGCCTCCCACAGTGTCCAGACCAGGGCTGGGGATCAAACCTGCAACCCAGGTATGTGCCCTTGACCAGGAATCAAATCCACAACACTTCAGGGCAGTGGCCAACACTCTAACCATTGAGAAACACTGGCCAGCATGATCAGCATTTATGAGGTATAATTGACATATAACATGAGTTTCAGGTGTAAAACATGATTCAATATTTGTATATATTGCAAAATGATCATCACAATAAGCTTAGTTAATATCCGTCACTTTATATAGTTAAAAAACCTTTTTCTTTGTAATGAGAACTTTAACAAACTACTCCTGCAGCAACTTTCTTCTTTCATTATTTGATATACATTTTAAATCATTTTTTATTTTTCAATTACACCGGACAATACAATATCATATTACTTTCAGATGTACACTCCAGTGATTAGTCATTGTAATCAGTGGTCACCAACCAGTGGACCTCAGACCACTGGTGTCTGTGAGGTCCGAAAGGTTGGCGACCGCTGCATTATATGACTTACTAAGTGATCATCCCGATAACTCTGGTGCCCATCTAACACCATACATAGTTATTAGAATATTGTTGACTAGAATATTATATTCTCTTTGCTATAGTTTACATCCCCATAACTACTCTGTAACCAATTTTCTTAATCCCTTTGTCCTTTTCACCTGTCTTTCCAGTACCCCTCCCATCTGGCAATTGTCAAAACGTTCTCTATTTATGAGTCTGTTTCTGTTCTGCTTGTTTGCTTACTTTGTTTTTTTAGATTCAATTGCTGATAAATATATATGTATTGCCTTAATTGCCATTTTATTATTCACATTTTTTAAATATTAAAAAAGATGTTGACTTTTTTGAGAGAGAGGAAGGAAGAGGGAGAGAAACATCGATATGAGAGCATAAAATTGATTTGCTGCCTCCTACAGGCCCCTTATAGGGGATAGAGCATGCAACCTGGGCATGTGCCCTGACTGGCAATCGAATTGGCAACCTTTTGATCCACAGGATGATGCCCAACCAACTGAGACACACCAGCCAAGGCTGTTCATATATTCCACCACCACCACCCCCTCTTGAAGAAGACCCTTTAACATTGCCTGTAATACTGCTTTGGTAGTGATGAATTCCTTTAGCTTTTTCTTGTCTGGAAAGCTCTTTGTATAACCTTTGATTCTAAATGATAACTTTGGTAGGTAGAGTAGTCTTGGTTGTAG
This sequence comes from Myotis myotis, assembly GCF_014108235.1. NCBI lineage: Eukaryota > Metazoa > Chordata > Mammalia > Chiroptera > Vespertilionidae > Myotis > Myotis myotis. The sequence goes on from NW_023416315.1 coordinate 12,431,986, forward strand.
GTCCTTGTTTTTCATCACTTTGAATATTTCTTGCCAATCCCTTCTGGTCTGTAAAGTTTCATTTGAGAAATCACCTGACAGTCTTATGGGAACTCTCTTGTAGGTAATAACTGCTTTTCTCTTCTTTTAAGATTCTCTGTCTTTAACATTTTGCATTTTAATTATGTTGTGCCTCTTTGGGTTCATCTTATTTGGGACTTTCTGCACTTCCTGGACTTGTATGTCTACTTCCTTCACGAGGTTAGGGAAGTTTTCTGTCACTATTTTTTCAAACAGATTTTCAGTTTCTTTCTCTCTCTGTTCTCCTTCCGGTACTCCCCATGATGCGAATATTGGTACGCTTGAAGTTGTCACAGAGAGGTTCCTTACCCTATGTACATTTCCACCCCCTCCCCCCCCTCCCCCCAAAAAAAGACTTTTGCTGTTCTGATTGTTTTTTGCCTCCTTATATTCCAAATTACTGATTTGATCCTTGGCTTCAACTACTCTACTGTTGATTACCGGTAAATTATTCATTTCAGTTAGGGTATCCTTCATTTCTGACTGGTTCTTTTTTATGGTTTGCATGTCCTCTTTTATGCTGATGAGGCACTAACTAAGTTCACTGAGCATTCTTATAACCAGTGTTTTTAACTCTGCATCTAGCAGATTGCTTGTCTCTATTTTAATTAGTTCTTTTTTAAAGGAGCTTTGTTTTCTTCTTTCATCTGTTTCTTTGTATTCTCATTTTGGCAGCTTCCTTGTGTTTGTTTCTATCAATTCGGTAGAGCTGCTACGCCTCTCAGGCTTGGTGGCCTCATGTAGTAGAAGTTCCATAGGGTCCAGTGGCACAGCTTTCCTCAATCACTCAAGCTGGGCATGCGGATGCACCCTCCTGTCCCCCGTGTGGTCTGTGTATACCTTCCTGTTGTAGTTGAGCCTTGATTGCTATTGGCATGTCAATGGGAGGGATTTACCCCCAGGCTCATTGGCTGCAAGGACTGACTACGACCACTGCCCACCAACCACCATGGAGGATCAGCTGTGCGGGTGCCTACCTCACAGAGCAGGGCTTAATCCAGTGGGGTTCTGGTGCCTGCTGAGTCTGCCCCTTGAGTGTGCCACTTGTAGAGGTGGTTGGGTGGTGCTCTGATGTCCTGTGGGTGCACTGGCTCTGGGGCCTCCAGGGAAGTGCAGGCCAAGGTCAGCCACTGTCTATGTTCTGCCCACAGATTACAATACGGTCAAACCTCGTTTCTTGAACATCTCCCACCTAGGACAATTTGGTTCTCGACTAAGAGGTTTACACAAATGTCTTGGTTGTCGACCAAAACTTAACAGTTTTCGACCTGACAACCCTTTCATGCTGATACCTCAGCATCACAAAAAGCATCTCTTGGGCGGTAAAGGAGAGATGCTTTTGTTGCTGGCGAAATCAATGGTTAGCACAATTTTAAAACATAATGCTGCTAAGGGCGTGAAAGTGCTCACAAAACAACAATCACAGGCAATTGAATAGGTAGAAATTCTGTTGTTTGGATAAATGAAAAGCAGTTAACCAGTAACAGCATTTCGGAGGCAGTGATATGTTAAAATTTTGTTTAAGGCTAGCAGGGATGGTTCTGTATACTTGAGAAGTTTTAATTGTAGATTAAACAGTACATTAGACATGTATTGCATATGAGAAAGGTTAAAACAGAAAATCATTTGGGGGTCTGGGATGGATTATTTCAATTTACATTATTTCTCTACTGGGAAAGAATGATTCGGTTTTCAAACAATTCGCCTCTCGAACAGCCATCTGAGCAAATTAAGTTTGAGAAGTGAGGTTCCATTGTCCTTACACAGAAAGCTATGTCAAGAAATAGCACTGAAGGCTTTGGTTGTTTGTTTATTGTGTGGCTGGCTGGTTAAAAGGGAATAAAAGAGGACCATTTTGGATCTGAGTGTCTTTTCCCAGGACGAGTACATTCAGCACCTGACTTGACTGGGGAAAACGACATGAAGATTTCACCCAGCCGGGTCTTAGTGCCCAACCTATGAGCATTCAGTAGTTGCTTGTAAAATCCCCTGGTGCCTGGTGATCCCAAATAAACCCACCTATTCGAAATAAAATACTGTCTCTACCTGGTTGTTGTCATAATGCTTTTTACAAATAACACCGAGCTCAAAGAAATATGTCACTCACCAAACCCCACAGAGCACCAGGAGAGGTAGCAGTGATTGTAGCTGCTCTGGGTGTGTTGTACATTAAGGCCAGTTCTCCAAAGCTCCCACGATTATCGTAGTTACCAACACATCTTCCAACACCATCACATTTCACATAAATATCGAATGTTCCTCTGTTGGACACAGGGAAAATAAGAGGCAAAAGTAATTCAGGTAAAACCTCATTCCAATAAAACCCGATGTGAGAGAAAAGCCCTGTGTGTGCAATAAAATTTCATTCCCAGCCTCCCTTCCCCCTCCAATGACAATAAGCAGTAAAAGGGCATTAACATATGCCAGGGACACCAACTGGTCCAGAAAAGCATGAAGGAACCATCAACTAGACAAGGGTGAGGACCATACTTGTACCTGCTGGGGATAATGAGGCAAAACAATACAAATTTGAGGTAATAAAATAAATGCTAAAAATATAACTAAGAGCAACCAAGCAGTATATGCATAGACTGCTATCTGAGAGAATGTATATGAAAATGCTGACTAGTTATCTGTGAGCATGGGAACACTGAAAGATTCCAGGGACATTAATTCTCTCATTAAAAAGTTTCTGTTTCTAAAATGAACTTGTATTACTTTTGAGATCAGAAGAAAAAAGTAACTATATATGTGTATGTATATATATAAAATAGTTCTAACAACTAGGTCAATCACTATGGTACAGCACTTGTGAAGGTCTTTTATCATCTAGGAAGGGCTGGCGAACTGTGGCCCACACACTGGCTGCCTGCTTTCGCAGATAGTTTTACTGGACACAAACACGTGGGTTTATGTGTAACCGATAGCTGATTTGGGCTGTGGCAGCAGAGTTGAGTAGCTGCAACAGAGACCACATGGCCCACAAAGCCTAACAAATTTACATCATCTTGCCCTTTACTTTACATCAAACCCTAAACTAAGAAAAAGCATAAAACGTGGCAGAAATTCAGACTAAATACCTGATCAGACTAAATACTGATAAGTTTCTCTGTGCTTATCTTTTAGTTGGAGTTCTTTTGCTAGGCGAATAAGCCTCATTTTGCATGCTACTGAACTACATACCTCCAGATCTTATATTTACGTGAACTACACTCTTCTGTGGAGGGCTAGAGAACAAGGCTTCAAGGCTTGCTGAAGCGCCTGTGATGGCAAACGGTTCTTTGGCTTTATCTTATTGGTTAAAGCGGTGATGGCGAACCTTCTGAGCTCGGCGTGTCAGCATTTTGAAAAACCCTAACTTAACTCTGGTGGTGCCGTGTCACATATAGAAATTTTTTGATATTTGCAACCATAGTAAAACAAAGACATATTTTTGATATTTATTTTATATACTTAAAGGCCATTTAACAAAGAAAAATCAACCAAAAAAAAAATGAGTTCACGTGTCACCTCTGACACGTGTGTCATAGGTTCGCTATCACTGGGTTAAAGCCTAACACAGACGCAAAAGGGAGTGCTTTTATTTTTTTTTTTATTTTTTTATTTTATTTTTTATTTTTTTTTGGGAGTGCTTTTATTAAAAGATGGATTAGGGCCGAAACCGGTCTGGCTCAGTGGCTAGAGCGTCGGCCTGCGGGCTGAAAGGTCCCAGGTTCGATTCCGGTCAAGGGCATGTACCTGGGTTGCGGGCATATCCCCAATAGGAGATGTGCAGGAGGCAGCTGATCGATGTTTCTCTCTCATCGATGTTTCTAACTCTCTATCTCTCCCTTCCTCTCTGTAAAAAATCAATAAAATATATTAAAAAAAAAAAAGATGGATTAGGAATGGTAAAAATACAATACAAACAAAAACGTAAAAAAATAGAGAAAGATATTAATGAATAAGGAAGGGAATACTGACTTTTAATACAATTCACAGACAGAATGGCTGTTTCAAGGATACCATCTAGAATTTTTTCATGAATAATTATTTTTCACGTATAGATTGATCCTTCTATTTCAGACTATTTACACTTTTGCACTAAAACTGTTCTCTACATTTTCTACTTTGAATAAGATAAAATATACAATAAACGTGCTGATCAGAAAGAAAGTAAGCAATAGTCCGGTTGAAATCACGAATCTAACATCTGTTAAAATACTGTGTGCTGCTTTCTTATATAGATCCCTTCCCCGATAATGTGAGGCCTCAGGCATGGAAAGAACACAAGAGACCTGGCGGCGGGGTTGGCTCTACACCCATCATCTGGGCGATCTTAACCTACTCACGTCACTTCTGTGTGCCTGGGAGTTTTCACCTGCCAAATGGGTGACTAGGATCTACCTGAAAAGGATGTGCTACAGACAAACGTAAGGGAATTATTATAGTCACACTACCTTCTAAGAGAAGATTAATCCTGTACTGTATGTGGGGTTCTAATATGCCCCTACAATTAAATACAAGTAAACAGTTGAATACATTTCTGAGGTGTTTCACTGATGAAAGCCATTAATGATACCAAAACCACGACTTTAACTTACATAGGAGACAAGTGGTTCTGTTCTGTTCTAAAATCAGACTCCACCACAGCTCTAGCTACGACTGCCTTGACAACAGCTCCCCAAGGTCACGGGAGCATGTGGGATGCGGGAATGGAGGCATCAGTGAAAACCCTTGATTCAGAGAGCAGGCACTGCTGAGTTACGAAAGGCAGCACCCAGAGTCAGGATCAAGGCATGAGGACTAAGCAGGCAGATGGCGAATCATTTTCCGCAAGCCTTCCGAGTTGAACACAGTTGTACCCAGAGAAGCAAATGTGATCCAATAAATCAGGCTGGAGACGATCTGTGTCCCACACAAAGCGAGAAGGGCTGGGGATACCAACTGTCTCATGAACACGTCATCATCGCTTTACAAAAGTGAAGAAATACAGACTCCGTTCAGACTGCTCTCTATTACATTTTAGAACTCTTACCTAATTACCCCTAAAAGATCCAGAGCCGGGTTACAGTGCCTAGTAGGTAGTAATCAGAGTAAAGAGGCAAAAGCAACTATGTATTAATTTGCTATCATTATAACAATTGAAATTTTACACAAAAGGTTCATTACATTTCAGTAGGGAAGTTATGCAAAACTTACCTATCGATTACGTAAAAGTTGTCACCATCATCACCTTGATCAATTACGTGTTCCCCTTCTTTGACCAATTTTTCAAACATGGCATCTAATACCTGAGACATCTGCTCCTATTTTTTTTAAAAGAAAAGATATAATCTTTATGTTTATCTAGAACATGTTTTCCTAAGTAATCATAATTAGTTTTATATTTCTGTGAACAAGTGCAAAGAATTGGAAATATCACCACTGCTATTAAGTCATGTCAAAAAAGAAACAACAGTCTTTCTGATCACATACAAAGATGATTAAATATTTACTCTCATATTCAATATCTAAATGAAAGTAATTATAATTAGTCTATTTCAGAATATTTGCAATTATCACCACTTTAACATGAAAAATCAACCACCAAACCACATAAACTTTGTGAAATACAATCTTAGCAACTAAAATGACCAGGTGAAGCAAAGAACTATTGCAAATATCTTAGGGGGGCGGGGGAGGGATACAAGTGGAAAACACAGACTGAAGAAACAAGATGCTCTGGATGAAAAACACGAACAGACCACATGTGACTCTTCCTTTTGAACATTTCACAGGCAATATGAAGGTATGAATACACACAGTATAGAGTATGGGAAGGGGAAACTGATGGAGGCGAGATTTCTATAGCACAGGTGAGCTAAATGGCAGGTGGCAGAGAGAGGGCACAGCCCAAAGTAGGGTAGATGGGCCTGCAGCGTGAAGGGGTCAACCAGCTGTCAGGGCACCATCAGGCTGGAAAACACCTGGCTGGGTCAGGATGGGACTGATTCACCAACACTTAATTTCCCTTTTCTGTTTGTTTGTTTTGTTAATCCTCACCCGAGAATATCTTTCCATTGATTTTTTCCTCCCATTGATTTTTAGAGAGAGTGGAAGGGAGGGGGAGAGACACAGAGAGAGAAACATCAACGTGAGAGAGACACACTGAATGGTTGCCTCCTGCACGCATCCCAACCAGGGGGCATCAGGTCAACGCTCTACCGCTGAGCCAAACCAGCTAGTTTCCTTTCTGTTGTTGTTGTTTGTTATAGCCATTTATATGGGTAAACTGGTTTTGATTTGCATTTCCCTAACGACTAACCATGTTGAAATTTTTTCATGTGCTTATTGGTCATTTGTATATATATTCTTTGGAGAAATATCTATGCCTATATTTTGCCCATTTTTGAGTTGAGTTGCTTCTCTTTTTGTTGCTGAATTGTAAGAGTTCTTTATATATTCTGGATACCAAGTCCTTATCATACATATGATTTGCAAATATTTTCTCCCATTATGTAAGTTGTCTTTTCACTTTTTAAAAAATAATGTCCTTGGATGCACAATTTTTTTTTTATTATGAAATCCAGTTTATCTTTTTTTTCTTTTCTTACTCCTGTTTTTTTTGGCATCTAAGAATCCACTGCTAGACCCAAGGTCATGAAGAAAACCTCTGTGTTCTTGTCTAAGAGTTTCATAGTTTTAGAGTTTACATTTAGGTCTTTGATCCACTTTGAGTTAATTTTTATATATGGAATGAAGTAGGAGTTAAGCTTTGTTCTTTTATGTGTGGATATTCATTTGTTGAAGAGACTACTCTTTCATTATTAAATGGTCTTCAAATTCTTGTTGAAATCAAATAGTCATAGATGTATAAGTTTATTTCTAGACTCTCCATTATCCCATTGTTCTATATGTCTATCCCTATGCCAGTAACACATTGTTTTTTTCTGTTTTCTTTTTAAAATATATTTTTATTGATTTCAGAGAGGAAGGAGAGGGAGGGAGAGAGAAACATCAATGATGAGAGAGAACCATTGACAGGCTATCTCTTGCATGCCCCCTACTGAGGATCAAGCCCACGACCTGGGCATGTGCCCTTGATTGGAATCGAACCTGAGACCCTTCAGTCCGCAAGCTGATGCTCTATCCATTGAACCAAACCAACTAGGGCAGTAGTGACACATTGTTTTGATTACTGTAGCTTTGTAATAAAAGTTTGGAAACTGGCAAGTGTATCTTTTAAATTGTTCTTTTTCAATATTATTTTGCTATTGAGGCCCCCTTATTATTTATACAATTTTAATACATTAAGACAACAAAATGTTAATGTTTTCATGATTTAGCTTCCTAATACATCTTACCAATTTTAGCTTTTACAAATAAATTAATGCTAATAAAAATATTTTTAAAAGAAGATTATGGGATCTCTATAAATACAGACATATTACTAAGTAAAAAAAAAAAAAGATCTGGGCAGAACACTGTGTAGAGTTTGCTGCCACCAATATTTTAAAAAGGTTATACTTACAGATACAGAGCACAGCCCTGGAAAAATGCATGATAAAGCTAACAGAACTTGGCTCCTGAGGAAGTGGGCTGCTGGGCGGCAGGGATGACGGAGATTTCCTTTCACTGACTGCTCTTTTGTTGTTTTAGGATTTTTACTCCTTTGTTCTTTTTGAATTTCTGTAAATTGTATATGTATACTGATGTAACATGTTTATTAATTCCTTAAAAAACTCAATTCTCCATTTAAACAGAGAACATAACATGCATCTTCATGTGAGCTCAGAACAACTGCTGGGAGGGCAATGGTGATGGGTACAGGAAGTGGTGTTCTCGCCTGGCCCGGGTCTCTGTGTGAGCTCTGGCACCTCTCATGAAACGGCAGCCAGGGCTGAAGAGATGCCGGGCGGCAGTGAAACGTGCTTTCTCCATGTGGTGCTAATTGACCCCACAGGGGCCATTTTACCCAAATGCGTTCACCAGCCAGGCAACATATGGTCACCTATCAAAATTATAACATTTGATTAAGTGGTTTACTAGTATTTTGTTTCCCTTACTGTTTATATTTCAACTCTTTTAGGGCAGATGGAGGGGTAATATTACTTCTATTGATCAGCTCTGGCTGTAAATGTCAAATGGAGACACAGCTGAAAAACACGGCTATAGAAAGTATTTTTGCTATCTTTGAACTAGCTGCATTTTAAAACATAAAGCTTAAGAATGCATATAAGGATATAGAAAAAAGTCATTCCTGAAAAAATACAGCACAATTAATTCTTCCAGAACTTCTCTATGTGACAGGTGTCTGTTCTAGTCAATCAAAATGTAATTTCCCCATAATTATGCACAGACTAGGAAGAACTTAGGAAATAGTTAATATGCAGAGGCTTACCACAATGACTGACAACTACTGTAGGCAATCCGCATATTATTCTCCTACAGAGTGCAGTTTCAAGGCTGAGCTCAGTAAAAGGGCTCCAACTCAAATAAAAGTAACAATTTAGCGGGGCTGGCATGGCTCAGTGGTTGAGCATCGACCTATGAACCAGGAGGTCACAGTTCAATTCCCGGTCAGGGCACATGCCTGGGTTGCGGGCTCGATCCCAGTGTGGGGCGTGCAGGAGGCAGCCGATCAATGGTTCTCTCTCATCATTGATGTTTCTATCTCTCTCTCCCTCTGCCTTCCTCTCTGATATTAATAAAAATATATTTTTAACAAATAACAATTTACTCTCCATTAATGAAAGAGATTATCCTATAGCTTAGGAAAATTATTTCAGTTTGCCTCATATTAGAAATATTTCAGAAGAAAAATGGCCTACTGAGTTGAGCATTAAAATATTCATGAAAAGAATATCTTCAAAGAGACTAATAATTATAAATGCTGTGCTTGCACATGAATATAAAGCACTCCAAGGAAGAATGTTCTGAGGCCTAGGAGGTGCAAGATTTTCAGGATAAACAATGACTTCAGGAAATGCAAATGAGATAGTAGACTCGAAGCCAAGATTGTTCTTCTTGCTCGTCAGTAATGACTGTTTCCTGTTCCTCTGGGGAGTTTTCTTCCCATCATTCCAGCTAGACACTGGGAGTCATCCCAGACTCTTCCGTCAGGTCCCAATTTATTCGATCAGCGAGTACCAGCTCCTGCTAATTCTGACTATTTTGTGAAACCATCCCTTTTCCCCTTCCCTAGTTGGGTCCATTTCTTCTCCCTGGATCATAGCACTGTTTCCCCCACCGAGCTCCATTCCGTTGTCCTTGCCCTGTCACTCTCCCGTCTTTAACTCAACCTTCTACGAGGCCACCACCATGACCTTAGACACATCTGATTGTCACATCCTCTGCTTAAAATGTTCAGTTGTGCCTGCCCACTGTGTCCAGTACGCGTCCCACGCTACAGCGAGGCATTCAGGAACGGTCACACCACACACGCCTGAGCTCCCACCTCTGGATGCCTCCCACTTGAGGCTCCAGTGCTAACACTCTGTACTTTTCTTCAACTGGCAGTCTCCCACTCATTTCCTGAGGTGGCTTCTCCAGCCTCCTGAATCCTCGGGTGAGGCTAAGAGACCCTCATCCTCTCTTAGTGCCCTGACCGTAGCACAGCATTTATCATGTTTTACCCCAATTGCTCTGTATGCGTATTTGAATCCCTCCTTGATTTTCGTTCCAAGAGGACAATACCACGTCTAAGTCTTTCTGTGGCCTTCAACACTTTAGACAGGCCTTGGGGCATAGTGGGTAGTCAAGGAATTGAATTGAAAGAAGTTGCTGCATTATAAGCAGATTATAGGCACTGAACATGTAATTCAAATAAATGCATTTGGGTTATTGTAAAAAAAATGTATACCATAAAAACTAGAAAGCTACTTGAAATAAGAGCTTAACCTAAGGTCTTCAATCTGCCAAGTTTGAGGATAAGTTTCTTATTACATACAGGTGGTAATTTGCTGAGAAGAATTAACTTTTACTTATTTATAGTCTGTATCTTTCCTAGAAGGGAAAGTGAGATAGTGGGGGAAATAAGTCAAAATGGTTTGAGCTCGCACTCAATAAAAGATCTCTTGGAAACAATATGTAAATAATATTTGCTTTTTACCTATAAAACATTCAACAATGATAATTCATTAATTAGTAGTTTCATGAACTAGCTTTTTCTTTGTTAAAAAAAGTAAATACAATGAAGACCTTTAATATATTATATATTGAAGACTTTCAACAAAGTAGCAAAAAATGTCTAAAAAAATTCCCATGTTTATAAAAATAATCACTTTACAAAAATACTCAGTCACCCCGCCAGGGCTACACACTAAATTCTTAAATTTTCTATCTTAATTCCATTTTTTAGTCTTCTATTATTAGATAGAATAAGCAGCAACCCCATTCTTTATAGCTCCTAGTTTTGCAAGCTAAGGGATAATTTAATCAAACTGGTCAAAACTTAAAATGTGTGGTCCCAAAACAAGATCTCCAAAGTCATAAAATGTAATCCAAGTTCCTGAAGAGCATGATATAAACATTAAATGGTATTAGAAACAAGAGCTTTTAAAAATATGTTTGTAATAAGACCCAGTGTAGACTTGGCATAATGCAGAACCTTCCTCTTTATAAAAACGGCCGTTTAAAGTAAACCTCACCATAAAAAGAGTGGGTCTAGATAGAATGCCTTCTTCTCTAGGCCATCAATCTGAAAACTAAGACACTGACAACGTTTGACTGAAAAAAAGTTGAGGTAAGTCACCGAAGCTGACTCAGTGTTCACAGCTGGAACATGGCAGCAGGGGTTCCCAAATGACCGGATGGCAGTGAATAAGCGTCATCTGTGATGATGGACGTAAAACAGGGCAAAATCTGAGCAGCATGCTCACTCATACTGAGAGGGGGTATTCTAGAAATATACCCAAAACCGAAGTCTAGAAATTCCAAACTCCTTACAAAGAACAAAAAAATACCCCTACCTTTAAAACCAGTAAAATGTTATTTTGCAAACATGTATACGTTATAGATTAGAATATAGTTACTATTACCAGCTGGGCCCTGCACATCCCTGCATGTTCCAGTTGGGTGTACCAAGAATGCAAGGTCCTAACTTTTCTTCAGCTGGGCCATTTCTCAGGGCTTTGTTTATAGCTCGTAACTTTGAGGGAGGAGTTAATATCTTCCCCAGACAAACAGCAGGTCTGCTTACTCCCTGCTCCAACAGCATGAACCTCCCAAGCTCAACACCAGTGTTCCTCATACAACCCACTGCGTGTGCAGGCACCCACGGTGGGGCCTTTACATCGCCTGGGTGATGTCAGCTTGCACAGACAGTGAAATCCAAGACGCCGCACAGTTCTTCACACAGATATGGGAAAAACCATTTCTGTTATTGAGATCTATCTTACCGGATCCAGGTTCTTAAATAGCAGGATGTCTTTACAAGCCTCTTGCAATCGATTTCTTTGATCATCAGTTTTTGGATGTATAATCTAAAAAAAAAAAATTAAATAAACAAACAATTAGTCTACTCTTCTTACTCGTGAGAATAAAATTTCCTAGTAGGATGTTAAAAGGAAGATTTGTGAGTGCTGAGGTTTATTTCGGTGACTAGACACCTATCAGCCCATTAAGTAGGGAAAAAATAATACAATTTATCTCAGGGAGGGCTGCACATTGATTAATACACTTGAATGTTTTTCTTTTTTTAATTTTTCAATAACAGTTGACATTCAATATTGTATTAGTTTCAGGTGTACAATACAGTGGTTAGACATTTATATAATTTATAAAGTGATTCCCCCTCTAAGTCTAGTACCCATCTGACACCATAGTTATTACAATATTATTGACTATATTCTCTATGCTGTACTTTACATCTCCATGACTATTCTAAATCTACTTTGTACTTTTTAATCCCTTCACTTTTTCACCAAGTCCCCCAGCCCCTCTCCCATCTGGCAACCATCAGTTTATTTTCTGTATCTGAGTTTTTTTTCCTGTTTTGTTCATTTACTTTCTTTTTTAGAGTCCACATATAAGTAATATCAATGGAATTTGTCTTTCTCTGACTTATTTCATTTAGTGTAATATCCTGTAGTTCCATCCATGTTATCACAAGTGGTGAGATTTCATTCTTTTTATGGCCAAGTAATATTCTGTTGTATAAACAGGGTGGGGAAAAAGTAGGTTAATAGTTGTTTAATTGGAAAATAATATAATAAATCATAATACAGGAATAAACTCTGTTTCCCACATTCACAAATGTTAACCTACTTTTGCCCCGCCCTGCATGTACCGAGTCATCTTTAGCCAATCGTCTATTCACGGGCACTTAGGTTGCTTCCATATCTTAGCTATTGTAAATAATGACACAACGAACACAGCGGTGCATATATCTTTTCAAATTAGTGTTTTGGATAGCACTTGAATGTTTTTCAAAGGAGTGGTTCCCCCCAGGTTAGCAAGTTCAGACTCAGGCAGTGGTGTGTTTTGTGCCCATGCATATTTTAGAACTTACCATGAGAAATGAAAATCAGCACTTCAAGCCCATCTCAGATGGGTAACCACTAATGAAAATCAAAGGCCCAATAAGAATTGAGGAAACTTACAGTGTATATGTATATGTGTACATATATATATACATCCTATTTGTGAGTGCAAACGACTATAGCCACTGAGAGAGGAAGTCACTGCATCTTTTCTTATAGGGATATAATATATGCAAACTTTTGTTCACTAATAAATATTCATCTCAAACTACATTGTAAGGTGACACATAAACACAGGGAAAAAAAAACAGATTTGATGACGACTAACTCACTGTATACAAGAAACTTTAAAAATGTGGGCATTAACTAAATCATGCCAACCAAAGTTCACTCCTCCCTACTTTAAGGAAGGTTAGCTAATAACACAAAACAAAAAGTTATTTCGTGCTTCATGAAATTCATTGAGACTTTGAGCCAAAGCAATCTTACATGTTTGCCGCTGAGACACTCTATCCTCAGAGAGAAAAAGTTGGGGATACCATATCACCACTGTTGAACTAACTTTCTAGGTCCAACATGCTGGGCGCCATGTTGGCAAACAAAAACTTTGATAACTTTTGTGTACTTGTAAATGCTCTACTTTACCAGAAATGTGACATACCCAGTCACCAATCCCTGAAAGTTAAGCCAACTCTGGTCTCTACATCAATTTCCTTGTTCCTTATTCATTTTCTATCTTTCCCGCCAACCTTCCTGGTGCTGGAATCGCCACAGTGAAGGAGTAAAATGGGAATTCCTTGAAGATCTGCTGGTCACATAAGTCTCCTTATCTTGCTACCACTGGATTTTACATATATTTCAGGAAGCTTACTGATGCTATGACTTCGGGATGCAGTATCTGCTTTTCTGTATTAAAACTCAATCTTACTAAAATATTTCTGAGAGCTACAGAAATAGATTTTTGTTTATATTTTTAAAGACCAAATTAAAAAGGAGGACTTTTGTAAAGCATGTACCAAAAAAAAGAGTAAATTATTACTTCCATTTTTCCAGGCAGTTGTAATCTCTAATTTAGCTTACTTTTTACTAAATAAATAGAAAAACAAAGCTAAAGAACACAGCTTAAAAATTTGCTTCAAACCAAAATGAACAAATTTTTATAAAAACATTAGGACCTCCAAGAAACCAGTTTCTGAGCAAACTATAAAGACTCATAGACTTAAAAAGAATAACAACTTACTGACACTTTAGATGTTATTTACTCTGATTTCTTGTTCTTGTATTATTATTTAGTAATTATTGTATTATTTTCCTGTATTTCCTTTTTGTTAAATTTACTGGGGTAACACTAGTTAAGAAAATTATATAGGTTTCAGGTGCACAATTCCACAAGACATCATCTGTGCACTGTATTATGTGTTCACCACCCCAAGTCAAGACTCCTTCCACAGTGAGAATTTATTTTTCTTAGTATTTCTAATAAAGAAAAATATTGAGAAGAGACTTCTATTCCTGCTAATTTATAATAACAGAAGCTTACTCTGAAACAAACAAACAAAAAAATAGTAAACCCAAAGCAGTATATAGATGCAACACAATTCCTATCCAGATACCAATGGTGTATTTCACAGAACTAGAACAAATATTCCAAAAAATTACATAGAAACACAGGAGACCCCAAATAGCCACAGCAGTCTTGAGGAAGAAGAACAAAGTTGGAGGAATCACTATGAGAAAGTTGTATTTTTACAAAAGAAATAAAACCACAAACTGCAATGATTTTTTGTATTCGCCTTTCCTTTAGCCAAAGAGAGTCTTTGGATAAAGTAATTCTATAGAACTTGAAGGAGAAGCTATAGAGATAAGACTAGGGCAAGAAACAGTCAAAATAATTCCATTATGTCTCCTGTTTGTTAACATCTTTCCTATTATTATTTTCCTTACCCAAATACAGAAGTAATTTAAAATTAATTCATTCAATAAGTTACATACCCTGGACTCCGTATCATCCTCTTCTTCATCAGGATTATAAGCTTCTGCACATACTATAAAAAATAAAAATGGGCATTTTAAAGATTCTTTCATCAAGAAACATACTATAATAAATATCTATCTTAAAAAATTAATCAACAGGAAGAGTACCATGGTGGTCTAAAAACCATTAATTCGCCTCATCCAGGGCAAGCAGTACATGCCAAACCAGTTTCCTCTTGTAATATATATGAAATGTATTATAATAACAGAGCTACGCTTTAAGACACTGACAACTGCTTTGTTGTTGTTGTTAATCCTCACTTGAGGTTATTTTTTCCATTGATTTTTTTGAGAGTGAAAGGGAGGGAGGGAGGGAGGGAGGGAGGGAGGGGGGGGGAGGGAGGGATGAGAGAGACACATGGATTGATTGCTTCCCATATGCAGGATGGAAACTGCAACCCAGGTATGGTCCCTTGACTGGAAATTGAAGCCACGACCCTTTGGTGCATGGGGTGATGTTCTAACCACATAGCCAGACTGGCCAGGATCTGACAACTGCTTTTTGTTTTTTCTTTTCAGAGGAACATAGCTTACCCTGTTTCACTTTCGTTTCCAAGCTATGGAAATGCATAAAATCTAAAAATTACCTAAATAAACAGCAAAATAAGTCTAAGTCTGCTACGAAATGATTAATTTAATTATAAAGTTAGGAGTAAATTTCACAGATTACCCATAACCCAATCTTCCAGGAGCAAATACTATAACATTTTGCATAGTCCTATCCAATCTTTATTCTGGATTGAGTTCATACTGCATATGCAATTTTAAAACCTTCTTTAATAATTTTACATGCCATTAGATACATTTTGTAAATATTGTTTGAAGGACTGCTGATTATTCATCATGAGCTATAATTAACCACTCCCCTAATGCTAGACACTTAGCTGACTTCTATTCAAACAACCTTGCAATAAATCTCTTCATGCAGAAATATTTGTCTGCATTTCAGAGTATGCTGTAGGAATTATTCCCCAAATGTAATTTTTTTGGGGGGGAGGGGGTGTTGTTAAAAGATATGACAATTTTTAAGACATACTCATCCACAAATTTCTTTCCAGGGAGATGGCACCCACTCACTGTCCTACAAAGATTATATGTAAGAAGACTGCTCTAAACTGTACCACAGAGTTGGATATTGAAGCTTAAAATCTTTGCAATTTAGATGAAAAAAGGATTCAAATTTTTGAAAATTATGATGGAATTTGAATCATTTTCAAATGTTTATAAGTTGGCTATATTTTCCCCTTCCTCCTTATGTATGAGAAATTTATGTACGTATTTGGTATTCTTTTTGACTTTTACAACTTTAATACCACTTTGTCATATTTTTCACAAGCACTTCATCCAGTTTGCCTTTTAACTATAATTAAAGTTTTTACAGATTACACATTTATTTATTTTTAATGTACTGATATCAAGGGAGAAATTTCCCCAATATGATTTAAATTAAAATGTTAAACATCACAAAATACCACTGGTTCTGAGCTTGGAAATTCCTTTTTTATTTGCAAGTCTAAAGATTTGTTACTTCTCTTTTCTTTCAGTTTTTTTTTTTTAAGTAGATCTCTTCACATTTACCCTTTAACCCACATGAACTTAATTCTGCCATAGATATAGAAATTTAAAGAACAGAGAATAGGCAAAAGGCTGAGAAATGTCTTTCCAAGGGTCTCAAATGGCGTCAAGAATATTATCATCATTAGTACTGCTATTACCATTCTAACTCTAAAACCTGACATTAGCTTTTGTTCCTCTAGGCATTGCTCTATATATGCAGACCAAAATTATTCTTTTTTAAAAATTAAATTGAAAAACTTTTCATCACCATTTATCCCCCATACCCTCTTTCACCTCCCCCCAGCACCCTGCCCCCCCCGCCCCCGCCCCCGGCACAATCACCACACTGTTGTCCTAGTCCATGAGTCCATGAGTTCTTTCTCTCTTTTTTCCCTCCATGGCCCCTGCCTTCCCGCTCTTGGCCCCACCACTCACCGGAGAGCTGTCAGCCCACTCTCTATCTATGAGTCTGTCTTGGGTTTGCTTGTTAGTTTAGTTTGTTCATGAGATTCCACATATGAGTGAAATCATATGGTATCTGTCTTTCTCTGACTGGCTTATTTTACTTAGCATAATGTTCGCCAGGTCCATCCATGTTATTGCAAAAGGTAAAATATTATTATTTCTTATGGACAACTAATATTCCATTGTGTAAATGTTCCATAGCTGTTTTATCCACTCATCGATTGATGAACACTTGGGCTGCTTGCAAATCTTGACTATTTTAACTGACGCTGCAATGAACGTAGGAGTGCATATGTTTTTCTGAATTTGTGTCTTGGGTTTCTTCATATAAATTCCCCAAAGTGGAATTGGGTCATAAGGCAGCTCCATTTTTAATTTTGTTTTGTTTTGTTTTGAATCCTCACCCAAGGAGTGAGGATATTTTTTCCACTGGTTTTTTAGAGAGTGAAAAGGAGGAGGGAGGGGGACAGAGAAAGAGAGGAGAGAGAAATATCAATGTGAGAGAGACACACTGATTGGTTGCCTTCCACACAGGCCCCAACTGGGGGTGGGGATGGGACCTGCAACCCAGATAAGTACCCTTGACCAGGAATCGAACCCACAGCCATTTTTAATTTTTTGAGAAAAATCCATTCTGCTTTCCACAGTGTCTGCACCAATTTGTATTTCCACCAACATGCACCAGGGTCTTCCTTTCTCCACATCATCGCCAACACTGTTGTTTGTTGATTAATGCTCAACCATTGTGACAGGTGTGAGGTGATATTTCATTATGGTTTTAATTTTCATTTCTCTGATAAGTGACATTGAACATCTTTTCATGTTTACTGGCCATCTGTATATCCTCTTTGGAGAAGTGTTTATTTAGGTCCATTGCCCATTTTTTAAGTTGGATTGTTTGTATTTTTGGTGTTGAGTTTAACAAGTTCTTTATAAATTTTTGATATTAAAATTAGATGTATAAGCGAATGTTTTCCTATTGAGTGGGTTGTCTTTTCCTTTTGTTGATGATTTCCTTTGCTGCGCAAAACTTTTTAGTTTGATGCAGTTCCATTTGTTTATTTTTTCCTTTTGTTTCTCTTGCCTAAGGAGATGTGTCAGAAAAAATATCGCCACAAGAAATTTCTTTCGGTCCTTTCTTGTGAAGGCTCCCATATAAATGTAAAAAAAAAAAAAAAAATCAATAAAATCTGTATGCTTTTCTCCTGTTAATCTTATGTCGCTTTAGTACTTAGGCCCAGCTAGAGACCCAAAGAAGGTAGAGGAGAATTTTTCCTCCCCTACATTCCTAAAGCTTCTGCCTGGAAGTGATACATGTCACTTCTGCTAAGAAGAAATATATATCACACTAGTGGCCCGGTGCACGGATTCGTGCACACTGAAAGGAAATCAATTAGAAGAAATATTTTCATATCACTATTCACCCTTTCTCTATAATAGAAGTATCAACCAAATACACAATCGACAATGACAGATCAAAACACATGCGTGCAATTGGCGCCAGCGAGAGCTTTATATGTATCGCGCATGCATGAGTCAACATTTACCTTTAAATTGCCAGTGCATGTCATATGTACCGGGTGGTTGGTCGGTCAGATGGTCAGTCAGTCACTTAGCCTTTTATATATAGAGATTTCATAGGACAAGTGACATGGCCATTCCTAACTTCAAGGAGACAGGGAAGTATAATTTTACTGTGTGCTAAGAGAAGAGAAAACCAGGATATTGTGAAGAGCCCTAATGACCAAAGAGACAATCTGATGGCCCTAAGCCCAAGATTTCCTCTCTCTCTCTCAGAGGCTTAGAAGGGGAATAGAGGGAGTACTAAAATAACCTCACAGCTTACTTAAAATACAAAGAAAAAAGTTCATTAAATTAAAAATTTAACAAAGTAAGGCTTATAAAATCAGAACAGAATCATTACAATTTCCTTAATACTTCTTTTCAAATAACAACTGAATATTTAATGATTAACTATATAACTTAATATATTCCTGCATCAAACTATTAAATTATTATAATCCACCATGTTGCTGCATATATTTCAGCTATAAAAAAAGCAATATATAAACATCCTGTACTTATCTTGCAGAAGTGTTGGCAGGCTTCAATAAACAGTACTTACGTGAATACTTAATGACCAGACCAGTATGTTTATGGCAGCAGAATTTTATTAAAAGGATTTTAGTTAAGACTGTATAACCCTATCTTGGTCAAATGATAGGCATTCCTTTTCCACTTAATCTAGTTTGTTCTACTCTCCCGAGGGTTATCAATGGGGCTTTAATAATCAGCTCTTCACAAACCACCTCTGGTTCTATAACATTATGTTTTAAACTTCATTCAAGTAGGTTCCTAAATCATCCCAGACATATAATTACCAATCCTAAAAAATATCTATACATTTTTTTCCTGCTGCTTTCCTTATAAAACATTCTATTGTCTCATAAGTATTTCAGATGTACTGTATTAAACAGTTCACTAAACTGCCCTGATTCATTACAAAAATCATTATTCTTGTTGTACTTGAACAAAAGAGGTATTTTCAATAAGACTGCATAATTTGTGAATTCCTTTTTGTTTTTATATTTCTAAAAACAAGTTTCTTCCACCTGTCTACCACTCCTCTTTAAGTGACTGTATAATCAAGAACCATTCATACCTCACAAATAAACCATCATGCTCAAGATACTACTGGATCAGTATCCACAAGATACATAAATAAGCAGCAATAGAGGGCTTCAGACAAATGAGAATTTCTTCATTTGTTATTTTCCTATTATTAAAGCTACAGAAAATAAAACAATTTAATCTGTTTCAAAAAATGTGTGAATTTTTCTTCAAAACCACTCCAAAGCGGGGGGAAAAAAGCCCTAACTATGCTAGTTTTCTGTACTTAGAATCCAAATATTTAAAAACTTTAGCTATGGAGCATGTGGACTCAATCATTGCATCTATTCCCAGTTCACTTTCTTTCCACTACATCACCACGTATGCATTTAGTCTTTAAACATCCACCACCTCTTTTAATAATTAATTCATTTATAAGAAATATTGCACAATTTAGAGGACAAACCATTCAACAGATTTATAAAAAGAATCACGTCAATACAGAATGTACCAGTGAGGATGAATCCAGAACCCGATAGGCTCAAACACTATATAATTCTACTGTTCATACACTATGAGTAGCCTGTGGGATTCAGAGGCCGGAAGAAGTACCATGAGCCCTCACTCCCTCTCACATGAAACAGCGGTCCCCATAGCTACTAATGTTCCTTTCATCAGTAAGGATATAAGAAAATTAACAATGTGCAAGATCCAAGACAAGGCAAGAGCATGTAGGATATTTTTAAAATAAACTATTCCAAGTAAATTTTCTTTAAGAGAAAGTATAAAAACTTACAAATGACCCAGAGTAAGATAAGTAGGTACAACTCAAAGAGCCTGAAGAATAATTCTGAGAATATATTTGAATGACCATTAATATTTTAAACCCCAAGTGTGTTTGCTACTAATCACTACAATTCCTCAATGATATTCTCTAGAACTATTAAGTAGCAGTCAGTAAGCGGACTGCCTGTACTAGAGGACATGTAATAGAAATTATATTGTGCTTTGCAGAAAAGGGTCTAATAAAGATTTTTGAGCATTATATTTGATGGTTATGGGTTTTTAAAAATTAATAATAGCCCAAGAGAAATAAAAAAGGAATTCTGATCCTTTGATCAAAAAACCAACAGCTTCCCAAGAGGGTAAAGCTGCCCAGATGACCACGCTCATAATGTCTGGCCTCCCTTTGCTTTCTTTCCTTTATTAATATTAACCAGCTAATTATGATGATAACACTAGAACTCTTTTCACTTAGAAAATTACAAGGTTTTAGGAGCTCTGTACCAAGAACTGGGGAAATGGGAAGAAATAAAGGTTAAAATATTACAAATTTTTATGAAAAACATCAATTTACAGATCCAAGAAGTTCAATGAAGCTTAGCCTAGAATAAACACAAAGAAATGCTTAGGCACATTTTAGTCAAACTATTACAAGTCAAAAACAAAGAAAATCATCAAAACAACAACAAAAAAAGATTATACAAGGGAACAAAAAAACCCCCAAACAATTAATGGTTAATGTCTCAGCAGAAACAATACTAGTAATTGCCCTAGCTGGTTTGGCTCAGTGCATTAGGCATAGGCCTGCAGACCAAAGGGTCCCAGGTTCTATTCTGATCAAGGACACCTCCCCCACCTGCATCCTGGTCAGGGTGCATGCAGGAGGCAACCAATGTGTTTCTCCCATAGATATTTCTGTCTTTCCCTCTCTCTTCTGCCCTCTCTAAAAATCAATGGAAAAATATTCCCGGGTGAAGATTAAAACAAAAACAATAGAGATCAGGAATGGCATATTCAAATTCCTGAAAGAAAAAGAAAAACGTTTCATAAGAATTCTACATCCAACAAAAAACGACCCTTTGAAAATGAAAGTGAAATGAATTTATTTTCAGATAAACAAAGACTGAGAGAATTTGTTGCAAGCAGATGTGCCCTATAAGCAATATTAAAGGAAGGCCTTCAGGCTAACAGGAAATGCCACTAGATGCTAACTCAATCTGGCAGAAAGAAATGAAGATAGTACGAACAAGCCGTTTACTGGGAAAGGTAAATATTTGAGTAAACATAAGACTATATGAACACTTACTTTTTCTTTAAGACAAGACTGCATAAAGCAATAATTATAACACTAAACTGTTGGGCGTATAACACATATAATACGTATGTTAGTAACAGCACAGTGGGTCCAAGTCTAACTCTACCTCCCTCAATTCCTCCTATTCACACACCTTAGTAAGGCGGTCTGGTGGTTACATGTAGCTATGCGCAGAAAGAGTTCACCTCTTCTCAGTTTGTTCCTGGGTAACGATCAAGGTGAAAGAGATGTGGAGAATAACAGGGATTCCATCCAGACCATTCCTAGTCATGGTACATGTCTGGCAAAAATTATTAATGCTTCCCACAACATACAGAATAAAATCCACAATCGTGTCGGGACTTTCGGGGGTCTCTCATGACCTGATTCAAACCTATTTTTTGGTATGTTCCTCCTACTATAATAAAGTCCATACAATTCTAACCTTATTAGACTAGTCACTATTCCCTCAGCACAATAGCTCATGTGGTTTGCTCAATGGGGAACTCATCCCTCCTGGTCCCCCTTCCCACCTATCAAAATCGGACTCTTCTCCCAAAGCTCTGTGCAAATGCCACACCCTCCCTGACACTTTCCCCAAGCACAGGAGTTAGTTTAAAGCTTCCTTCTACGTAGGAACACAAAATGTACCTCATCTGTCCCTTTACTTCAGTGTAATCACATATTATGCGGGGGTAAATTCTAAATGCAACACAGGAGGCAAAAATCTCCAACAGTCAATGCTATTCTTGAAAACCTCGTAGGAAGCCGTTGCTCAACATGGTCCTAAGGCCCCACAGTAAGTCCACAACAACGGTTTTTCCCTCCAGCATTCAGAATGACTGATTTTTCTTCTGTGAGCACTAGATGCTGGCTTACATTTAGAAGCCACATGTGTGGAAAATGGATACCTTTAAACCCGAGAAGTGCTCATACTGAGAGGCATGCGGCACTGACAGCGAGCCAGCAGGAATGGTAGCGGCACATCTCCGCCTCACCCGCTGAGGGCACAAACTCGCCGAGTGGGATGTCTCTCTCTGCTCCTTTGCACTGAGGCTCTCTGTAGAACGTGTGCAGTGGCATCAGAGGGGGTGGCACTGACCATGACCCAACTCTGCGGTGCTGTCCTACAACTAACTGTTAGGACAGTCCCGGGCACTGCCAGCTGTTCCAGGGACTTGGGCACAAGCTACACCTTCCTCATCTTCAGCAATCTCACAGTATGCACAGAACAGTCTTGCAAATAGTGAGTTAATGATAGATCTTTTTAATTTAACGGAAGTGATAGTACAACCAGATATATAGCGATCTCTTTTACAGTTATCAGAGAATAAGCATGCCTAAAACAAACATTTTTGCACAAAAAAAGTTCTCACAAATTAAAAACAATTGTAAGTCTAGAAAAAACACCCAATCTGATTTTAAAATGCAGTAATTTTGCATAGTATGAGAGGACCAGGTGGTTGGCTGCTCTTTTTTTTTTTTTTAAATATATATGTATTTATTATTGATTTCAGAGAGGAAGGAAGAGGGAGACAGAGAAAGAAACACCAATGATAAATCATTGATCAGCTGCCTCCTGCACACCCCCTACTGGGGATCGAGCCTGAAACCAAGGGACATGCCCTGACCGGGAATTCGAACCATGACCTCCTGGTTCATAGGTCGATGTTCAACCACTGAGCAACACTGGCTGGGCAGTTGGCTGCTCTTAATGTTCTGAAGAAATAACATAAAAAAGAGTTTGTAGGAAGAAAATTACAGTGACCTTTCATCTTCCACTTTATCTCTTTGAAAAATGCGTGGGATGAATGTCAAGTATCATTTTTCCTTTGGGGCTTTTTCCTTTAGTAGCTAGATGAATTGATATGCAAGATAACAGTTTCATTCTGTTGAAGAGAAGCAACATTTGTCTGGTATTTATTGTCATCCTATGTGTGAGGCATTATTCTACCATAAAATAGTAATTTTTCCTCAAAAGGAAAAGACACATCCAAATGAGCCACCTGCGGCGGTACAGGCAGGTGGTAAAACAAGTCACCCGAGTTTCCCTCAAGCACGCGCGCAGGGCTTGTCAGCTATCTCCGGTTTGCCAACGTGCTGAGGACACTGCAGCGGCCCCCGTAGGCTGGAAAGGAAACTCAGTGGCCAACGGAGAAGCTACCTTCCACAAAGAAAGACAGGGCTTCTTCAGGGCAGCTGATCTAAACTAAGAATCAGCTCGCAGACATGACTCCAATCATCCAAACGGGTCAATTAAAATTAGTGCCAGGGGAGGTGGGGTTTCTGAGCCCTGTGTCACAGCAGACTCCAGATGGGCAAAGGAGACAACTTCCAGGTCCATCCAGGATGACTGGATTTCCTGAGATTATGGGGGGTTTGCCTCGGAGGGAATGGCAGGTCCGCCTTGTTCTGGTGGCTACTGTAAAGTGTGGAGTTGTGGTGGCCATATCCCCCACCATCTGGAGAAAGCAGCCCACAACAAGAGAGAGAAGAGGCAAGAGATCCCTAACAGTGTTTCAAAGCCCAAGCCCAGCTGCATCCCTGCCCTCCACCCCCAACATTTCAATACGTTTTTCATTTTCACTACATTAAATTCAATGTGTGTTTCAGTAGCTCACAAGGAAGGAGACATCAGAAATTAAGGGCAACACTTGTTCAAAAAGATCAGGACCAAAAGGAAAACAATATAATAAAGATTCCACCCAGTTACCAAAAACAACTAAGAATAAAACCACAGAGCAGTCATTGACAAGGAAGCGGTATTTGCAAAATAATAAGGCACAGAGCAGGGCTGATCAGGGGGTTGGGGCGCCTTCCCCTGTCACGACTATTCAATGAAATTCTAACAACGAAAGTGGATGATACATAATTCAGGGACCCTGTATGGTTCTGACAAGAGTACCCACAATTGTTCATCTATGATACCAGGGGATGTAAATGATAAAGGTAGGCAACAAAATTGAAAGTATTCTTTGCCACCAAATTTTGCTATCTTGCAGAACAAATAATCATGAGCTTAGGTCTTCAATTTAGTTTATATGCTCCATGGGTTTCAGAACTACTGACTGGTATTTAAAAAAAATAGCTTTTTCTGTTTTTATGAAAATGACACAGGCACCCTGCAAACAACTCGCTTGTAAACTAATAAAATTTTATTTTATCACTAGAGGCCTGGTGCACAAAAATTTGTGCACTCGGGGGGAGGGGGGTCTCTCAGCCCGGCCTGTGCCCTCTCACACTCTGGGACCCCTTGGGAGATAACGACCTGCTGGCTTAGGCCTGCTCCCGGGTGACAGAGGGCAGGCCCAATCCCTAGGTGCAGCCCCTGGTCGGGCTCAGAGCAGGGCTAATTGGGGAGTTGGGGCGCCGCCCCCTGTCATGCACAGAGCAGAGCAGATTGGGAGGTTGCTATGCCACCCTCAGTCACGCTCAGGGTAGGGCCGATTGGGGGTTGGGGCACCGCCCCCTGTCACACTCAAGGCAGGGTCGATGGGGAGGTTGTGGCGCCACCCCATGACGCACAGAGCGGGGCCCATCAGGGGGGGTGGGGCTCCATACCGTCACGCACAGAGCAGGGCCGTCAGGGGGTTGAGGAGCTCCCCCCTGTCACTCACAGAGTAGGGCCGATAGGGGAGTTGGGGCACCGCCCCCTGTCACACTCAGGGCAGGACTGATGGGGAGGTTATGGCTCTACCCCGTCATACACAGAGCAGGGCCTGTGGGGGGCGATTGGGGCGTTGCCCTCTATCACCCACAGAGCAGGGCCGATCAGGGGGTTGGGGAGCTTCCCCCTATCAGGCACAGAGCAGGGCTGATCAGGGGGTTGGGGCGCCTTCCCCTGTCACGAACAGAGCAGGGCGGATAGGGAGGTTGTGGCCTGTGCCCTGTCACACACAGAGCCGCAGGGCGATCAGGGGGTTTGGGCGCTGCCCTGTCACGCTGATCCCGGTGCTGGGAGGCCTCGCGGCTCCGCTGATCCCGGTGCTGGGAGGCATATTACCCTTTTACTATATAGGATAGAGGCCTGGTGCACGCGTGGGGGCCGGCTGGTTTGCCCTGAAGGGTGTCCTGGATCAGGGTGGGGGTCCCCACTGGGGTGCCTGGCCAGTCTGGGTGAGGGGCTGAGGGCTGTTTTCAGGCTGGCGGGTGACTGAAGCTCCCAACTGCTCCTTTTTTTCTTTTTTTCTTTTCATTCTGGGCCAGCTTTAGCTCTGAGGCTTGGCTCCAGCTCTTAGGCCTCCGCTACTGAAAGCAGGTATCTGGTTTGTTTGTGTTCTATAATCGAAACACTGTTTCAACTCCAGCTCTGAGATCCCGGCTGGCTGAAAGCAGGTTTCTGGGGTTTTTGTTTAGCTTCTATATTTGTAACAATGTTTCAAACTGCAAGCTCAGAGGCCGGCAAGGCAGGCGGGGAACGTTGGAGTCCTCCATCACTGAAGCAAACAAGCCTCATGTTCGCTTCAAGCTGCTTGGCTGCCGGCTGCCATCTTGGCTTGCAGTTAATTTGCATATCGCCCTGATTAGTCAATGGGAAGGGTAGCGGATGTACGGCTAATTACCATGTTTCTCTTTTATTAGATAGGATACGCAAAATGCCTCCAGTTTTAGTGAAACCAACACATGGAAACAACTCTTACTATTTGTAAAGCTGTGCTTGGTGTTATGACAGATGCAAGTACTAAGTACTAAATAGGGTCTCTGCACTCTGCTAACTTACAAGCTGCTTAAGGAGATTAATTTCTGTTCAGGCAGTAGTATAAATTATTATCTGTGGTTAAATAGAGAGTGACTGATATACAGTGTGGGGAAAGAGCACAGGATTCAGATATAGTGAGGCATATCTCAGCTCTGACATTTTTTTCCTGCCACTTATTAACTGCATGACCTTTGTACATTACTAAGCATTATGAATCCCAATTTTTTTTCATATGTAAAGTGTGGCTATTATGAACTACCTCATTGAGGTGTTGTATTTAAATAAATACAGTTGTATAGGAATCACATGAGGAATAAACCTTAAAAAATAGATTGATATTTGTGGCATAAGCTCAAACACAATGATGAAGGAGAATACACACACATTCATACTTGCCCATGAATGAGAGTAAGCACCAGGCCTTTGCACATAGAATCCCCTGGAGTGCTTCCCGCCCCCCGCCCCCCAAAACCTGCCACCCACTTATTCCCAGATCTTGTTGAAACATGAGTTCCTGGGAGAGGCATTCTCCTCCATGTACTAGTAAATAGTAGGTATCATGTGTCACTCACTGAAGAACTGAATCACTCCACAGATATTCATTCAAGATGACATCTGAGTAAGACTTCAGCCCCAAAGAAAGGCTGTGCAAAAAGCCCACATCTGGAGGAAACAAACTTTGACAAGCTGAGGGACCTTGGACTAGTTATTTAACTTCTCTGTCCCTCAGTTTTGTCTATAAAATGGGGATAATAATAGTACTTTGCTCTATTACATGATATACTTGAAATTAAAGAATGTTTACCCTAAGCGGTTTTGCTCAGTGGATAGAGCACTGGCCTGTGGACCAAAGGGTCCCGGGTTTAATTCCGGTAAAGGGCACGTACCTTGGTTGAAGGCTCCTCCCCAGCCCAGGCCCTGGTTGGGGCTCATGCAGGAGGCAACCAATCGAGGTGTTTCTCTCACATCAATGTTTCTCTCTGTCTTTCCCTCTCTTTTCCACTCTCCCTAAAAATCAATGGAAAAATATCCTCAGGTGAGGATTAACAACAACAACAACAACAAAAATTAAAGAATGTTCAGAATACAGTAAGTAGCCACAGCTTGGTTGGATGGCAAGGATTCTGTTAGGGGTAATAGAAAACAGGGTAAAAGGTTTACAGTTGTTCTTATGGAATAATACAATAATTAATAAATAACAATACAAGAATAAATTCCGTGTTTCCCATACTCACAACTGTAGACCTACTTTTGCCAGTAACTGAGTCTAGGTTCTTAAGGGTCTCAAGTTGAATATTGATTTAAAATATATAGACATGACTGAAGGATCTCGGGTTTGATTCTGATCAAGGACATGTACCTCAGTTACAGCCCCAGGGCTCGTGCAGGAGGCAACCAATCGATGTCTCTCTTTCACATCAATGTTTCTCTCTCTCTGTGTCTCTCCCCCTCCCCCTAAAAACCAATGAAAAAATATCCCCGGGTAAAGAATAACAACAACTATATATATACACACATAATACACACACACACACACACACACACACACACACACATATATTACATGTTGTATGTAGAAGATTATGACAGATTTACTAGATGAGTCAGAAAAAAGGAAGTCTAAAGCAAGAGAAGCCACTTAGCATCACTACAGCAATCTATGTGTATGGTAATGGGTATAGTGACAATAGAAATAGAAAGTAGTAGAAGTCAACATTAACCCACTGACAGACTAGATACAGGGCCAAGGTTATTAAGTGTACATGTTAATAATTTAATTAATAGATATGGTTTCTATCAAGAATTCACTATGGTACAATAAAGTCTAATTACCATATTACACTAAGTTACTAAATATTAAAAATGTTTCTAATGGAACAAATGTAAACATTAATAAGTATAATCAAATGAGAATATCATTTTTTCTTCTTTTAAAAAATATATTTTTATTGATTTCAGAGAGGTAAAGAGAGGGAGAGATAGAAACATCAGTGATGATGGAATCACTGATCAGCTGCCTCCTGCATGCCCCCCCTAACCAGGGATCGAGCCCACAACCCGGGCATGTGCCCTGACCGGGAATCGAACCATGCCCTTCTGGTTGAATTGCTGACCTATGGATTCCTCATGTACATTACTACTCTCCTTCTCAACACTTTCCCCACACCCTCAAGTGCTTTTATGAAACATTTCCGATATTTCTCTGCCTTAGCTGGAACCTGGTTCTTTTCCAAGAACACCACTTCTCTAAGAAAGACCCACTCCCTGCGCACAGTGGGGTCCAAAAGTTAGTGAGGGACTCTCATGGCTCCTCACACTGGCATCCAGACCACTACTTGGTCCTCCTGTGCAAACACCTGTGCTCCTCTGAGATTCAGAGCGTCCAGGAACCCCTCCTGATTGGTACCTGACTCAATTATTTCCCTCCTCAATTTTGCCACCATCACAGAAGACTTCAGTGTCCAATCCCAACCTCAAACTGTGTTTGCTTCCTTGACGCCAATAAAAAACTTCATCTGCTCTAGCAGTCTCACTCTGTAACTACATACATGGCTGGTCCTTACTTCAAGAACCTTAAACCTCATCACACACGTCTGGCCAAATCTTCCCATCCTCCCAGTACTCTCACTTCTGTGTTTTTCTTTGACAAATGTAGATATTTGTCATGATGCTCACAGTTCAGTAGAGGAAAAGGGACGCATGAACAAACTGCACTATTAAATGATGCACAATAGTAACAGCAGCAGGAGGATGTACTCTCTACACAGATGGCATCCAGAAAGAAAGAAAGAATGCTGAGGGGGAAGGAGCCTGCTTGGGGCTGTGTGGGAAGGGCAGCAAGGCTACACAAGCGAAGTTCGTGGAATGTTCCCAACAGGAACAGGCACATGCCAGGCAGCAGCAGTAACAATCTGGGAACCATGGGCCTGGAGCAGGGTTGCTGCTTTCCACCCTTGCACCACACTGTGGGGCATGTACACACTGTAACCTGTCCTCACAAAATGCCGAAGGGGTAAGGTTTTTTTTCTAAGCAGTTCTGTCAGATAAATGAGTGATTTTCCCTTATAAAAGCTTTTTATGAGAACTTTCATATCTCAGAGCACACCAAAGTTATGTTGCCCAAACCACAATGGCCCATGATGAGGTAAGTACTAGTACAGAGCATGCAAATGTGTAGGAACTATTCTAGCTATTTGATTCTGCCATGGCCATTTTATTACATTTTACAAAAGTACTGGTCAGCAATAGGGGGGAAAACTGGCCCTTCACACAGAAAATTTATGGAGCAGCGATCTAAACTCTGATCATAATTAGAGAACCCTGTATTATAAACGCCTAGTATGCTAAGTGTTCAGCCATCCGGTCTTCCGTTCAACCAATCAAAGCGTAATATGCTAATAATATGCTAAGGCCACCACTCAACTGCTCACTATGACATGCACTGACCACCAGGGGGCAGATGCTCCAACTGGTAGGTTAGCTTGCTGCTGGGGTCTGGCTGATAGGGACTGAGCGAGATGGGCCAGACACACCTTGGAACTCTCCTGCAGTCCCTCCCTGGCTGGCCAACCTCCCGTGTCCCTCCCCGGCCCTGATCATGCACTGGTAGGGTCCCTGGGTTTGGCCTGCACCTTCTCGCAATCCAGGACCCCTCGGGGGATGGTGGAGAGCCAGTTTTGGCCCGATCCTGCAGGCCAGGCTGAGAGGCTCCACTGGTGCACGAATTTGTGCACCAGGCCTCTAGTGGTTATGATAAGTCACAATGTCCATCCTTTCTACTCGTGTCTGTTTTATAGGCAGTGCCAGTAACCAGGGCACACAAGGGGCTAAGGGAGCTACACAGGCATCCCATGTCACTTTCTAAATCCCCCTGAGTCTGCTGGTGTGAAGAATCTGAGGACACAGGAGCAGGAGACACCCTACCCTGCCTTGCCCTGAACTGTTATCATGTTTTTACTATTGCATTCCTCCCTCTCTTCCCTAGAGGACTTGAAGAGAACTCTGGAGAAAATACAGTTAAATTCAAGAGATAATTGAATTTCTCACTGGCCTTAAGATAGTTTATCAGCATTCCTGGGCCTAACAAAAAAGAACCAGGCTCAACACTTCCCATAGATTCCACTGGAATCTAATTCCCACAGCAGGCTAAGACCTGCTAGAACATAGTGTGCTTAAAAAGTAGCAGTAAATGACCACTGCTAGAAGAGGAAGAAAGAGAGGGAAGAGGCTAGGGATGAGTGTCCATTTGGTTTTATTTGTACCTATTCACAGGGGAGAATCCAATTTAATATCAGCCTGGGCACAGACAGATAGCAGGTGCATGGAGTGGTAAGAGCCACTTGCACTCCATCTGAAGGAGAAGCCTGGACAAAGATCCCCAGAGACTGTGGTTGGGCATCTCAGAGAACCTCTCTAGGTCCCCCTCTCCTCTCTCCTCTTACCTCCCTCTGCTGGCACCTCTGGTTTCATCCTGTTGCCTCGGTTGAACTGTCTGAGTCTTGATTTCAGCCTCACCCTGGGTATCATCTTTTTAACAAATCCTTCAGGTCAATCTTTGCCATCCGCAAGCTATTTCTGACCCACTTCAACATCCAGTCTAAGACCCTGGAAGCCCCTGTCCATCCAAGAGACACATTTGGAGAACATGCTGATACTGTGAAACCAAACTGGAGATAATACTGTGTTAAGCATTTTTTATGGATTATCTACTGTTCAAACATTACAATAATCTTGTGAGATAAGTACTATCCCCTTTTTCTACATGAAGAAATGGAGTGTCAGAAAGGTGACTAAGGCTGCATACACCCTAGAGTGTGCACGTGCGATTCACACACACACACACACACACACACACACACACACACACACTTTTAATAAGTGGACATGGGATATGTGAGTAGCAGAGGCAGTACTCCAACCCAGGTCAATCTAAACCCAGAGCCCAGACTGCCAACTCTGGTAAGAGATACTTACATTTTATTTTTAAAATATATTTTTATTGATTTCAAAGAGGAAGGGGAGAGAGAGAGAGGGAGAGAGAGAGAGAGAGAGAGAGAGAGAGAGAGAGAGAGAGAGAAACATCAATGCTGAGAGAGAATCACTGATTGGCTGCCTCCTGCATGCCCCCTACTCGGGATTGAGCCTGCAACCTGGGCATATGCCCTTGACCAGAATTGAACCTGGGACCCCTGAGTCTGCAGTCCAACGTTCCACCCACTGAGCCAAACCGGCTAGGGCAAGACACTCAGATTTTAAAACAACGGTAAGTTAAAGGCAGAAGTAGCTCTTGGCCTTAAGCCCCTGCTGGCCATGGCCATGGGCATCTGCTTACTCCATGCCACAGGTGCTTGATGACAGAGGCGAGTGCAGAGCAATTCTATGAAAACAGACTGTTTACAATAAAATAGCTAGTTATTAGTAATAAAACACAAATGTTCCCCTTCCTATTCAAACCCATGTTATGAGCCTTAATTTTAAGATCACCTCAAATGGCACCTGTGAGCCACACCCTGAAAGAACTATATGTTTTCTCCTTTTCTCTTTGTGTATACTGTGGTATTTACCACACTGAGTCACAGTCCACTTCCCTGCTAGACTATGAACTTCCCAAGGGCTATATCTGACTCTTCTTGCATCCCTACCACTGTATCTGGCACATAGTAGGGACTCAGTAAATGTTTGCTGAATGAATCAATTAATTAAAGAAGTATTCTCCCAATGTGCATTATCCACCTAGTGTTCGTGATTACCAAGTTTGAAATAAACTTCAAAAATTTTCATTCAAAAATGCCCATTTAATATAAATGTCAATACAGTCATATCAGGAAAATAGTTTGACAACTGGAGAATGATCCCTGGAAAAATCATTGGGGGGCTAAATATTTCATCAAATAACTTCAGAGTAAAAACAATGAACACCATGGCTACAAAATATTTTCAAAACGAAAGGAAGCTTATGTTCCCTGAATCAGATTCAAGACAAGATCTGAACTTCTGCTATCTCACCACTTTCTTTGAAACTAATAATTTTCTGTTTGGGGTGATTTCATGGAATTTTTAATATGTCATTTTACACAGTGGGTTGTGAGACTTAAAAACTTAATTTCACCTCTGAATCATTCTAAATTCTCGTTTAGAAAAAAACATAAAATTTTAGCTCTGCTAAAAATATACTGTTATAATTCAATGCTCATGTTATGGTTAAAAATCTAGATGTGGTTAATTATCCACATGAGAAGAGAAAATCAGCAAATTCATAATTTGGAATTAGATTTTCACTCCTATTATAAGAAGTAATTATGTATTAGAGCAAGTAATGCTCAACACTAGTTCATGAAAGCAACACTAAATGTCAATACAAAGATTTCATGAACAGCAATGGGGCGTAATGACCAGACAGTGGCTGTGCCCACGCAATCTAAGAATTCCGAACAGGCGACACCGTGAACTGTTTCACTGTTAGGGATGACCTTCAGAACTCTAAAAGAGCAGATTGCAAATATTTCAGGGAGTCAATTTATGAAAAATAAGAAATGCAGAGTTGCAACATAAAAGCCTTGAATGAGCTTGAATATAAAAAAAGAGAGAGGCATGCTGTAGTGGCTGTTACACGTGGAGGCATGGAGGAGTGCGCTTGCCTCTGCGGTGTGGGCTCTTCACCGGGATGTTGGTGTGTCGTCAGAAGTGTCAGCGTCCAGCTGAGACGGCAGCAGCCGATGGCAAGCCGGCCCCGCAGAAAAGCAAGTTGTGGCAGACGCCGCGGCTGGCTGCTGTGCAGGGAGTGGAGAATCGCGAGCCCCATGCCACCCCGGCCGCCCCCGCACTGCTCGCTGCAGGACCTGCCGGTGGAAATCTTCGCCTGGCTCCCCGGCACCGATCCGCTCAGCCTGGCCCAGGCCTGCACCAAATTCCACCACATCCTGCACATGGACAGCATCTGGAGACGGCGCTGCCGGGAGGAGTTTGGCGTTCGTGAAAACTTGCAGAACCTGGAGACGATCGGATTGTCATATCGAGAAATCTTTGCGAAGCTGTTCCACCCGTACAGACACACTTTGGGATTGTGGCAGCTAGGTAATGACTATAGAAGGCTGCTGAAAGTAGTGGTGGCCGGCTTAGGCATTACTGGTTGGACGTGCAGGCCTCCCCTTAACACCCAACGCAATTCGAGCCCGCGTTCAGAATTCGCCTGACGGAGAGGAAATCAGCCGCGGTGGAGTGCATGGAAGGCCGCCATGGCAGGCCCCACCACCGCCACATGCAGATTGAGAAGAACAGGTTCACCACCCAGTGCAAGAATACAGACCACCGAACGGATTCACCAACGCTGCTTAGGGAAGCACGGGGGCGGGTGCTGGTGACCTCCCGCCGCCTCTACCTCCCGCCACACCACCCGGACGACCTCACCAGGCCAGGCCAAGTCGAATACGAGGGCTTAATAGTAAAGACTGCCATGCTCAGCTTCCAAGGGAAGTATGCCAAGGTCACGAAGATCATGGGAGCCTCCAAGGAGACGTTAGAGATCTACCTCATGCGCTGCATCCAGCTGCGAGATGGTGAGATCTTCCGCAACTTCAATGAGCTCTCCTGCGTAGTCCAGGAGATTGAAGAGCAGGTGATCTGGGAAGAAAAGAAAAGAAAAAAAGCGAGGGCCATGGCTGGCAGAGCCCTGCCCAGCACAGCGGCGGGGAGTCCGGGGCTGCAGCTTCGGAGGAGCAGCCTGTCCTGTTTGTTCTGCCTGTGGGTGTATTCTCAATAGACCGGAACCGTCCCCGAACCTGCAGGATGTGTGTCTATGGCGTGGACACTGTTACTGTTACCAGACATGGCTTCCCCTTCACCAGGCGCTGCCCTGGAGTCTTCATCCTGTCCCATGAGGACCACTTCGGGTTCATCTGTCTGGAGCTGAATTACTTCATCCTGTACGGCAGAGTCCAGAACACCTTCCAGAAAGTGGAGGCACCATCCCCGCAGGCCTTCCTGGAGATGCTCTCGAACATTCAGTCCGGACTCCCTGGTAGGAGCAGCTTGCATGCACTTTGAAGATTTGACCTTCTGACCAGGTTACCCACCTTTGTTTGTTTTTTAATTCTCACCCGAGGATATTTCCCCATTGATGTTTAGAGAGAGTGGGGGAGAGAGGGAAAGACAGAAATAATCCATGTGAGAGAAACACATCAGTTGGTTGCCTCCTCCCCAAGCCCGGACCAGGGCTAGGCTGGGTAGAAGCCAGCAATTGAGGTAGAAATAAACCTTAGACCAGTGGTCTCAACCTTCCTAATGCTGTGACCCTTTAATACAGTTCCTCATGTTGCGGTGACCCTCAATTTCATTGTTACCAATTGAACATAATTAAAGCATAGTGATTAATCACAAAAGCAATATGTCATTATGTATGTGTTTTCCGATGGGCTTAGGCGACCCCTGTGAAAGGGTCGTTCGACCCACAGGTTGAGAACTGCTACCTTAGACCTTTCCATCCGCAGGTCCAGGCTCTATCCACTGAGCCAAACCAGCTAGGGGTGATCATGTCTTTTTAAAAAGAAAGAAAGAAAAGGGAAAGATCCTAAAATTAGATAGTGGTAATTGTTAGATTGTACAACTCTGAGTATAATAAAAATCACTGAATTGTACATTTTATTTTATTTTTTTAATTAAATCTTCATTCAGATTAAAAAAAAAGAGAGAGAGGGAGAGACGACATATCAAAACAACTGAGAAAATGGAACTCTAGACTATATATTAGTTAATAGCATTTATCAAGATTAAAGTCCTTGTGTTATATTATGTAGAAGAATATAACTTGTTCTTAGGAGATACCCATGAAGGATTTAGAATTCCTAAAAGGTTCAGTTTAAAAAAAACAAAAGTGTGGGTACGTGCATGTGTAAGGAAGGAAGGAAAAGAGTGTGCAAATGTGGCAAAATATTAACAACTGGGAAATCTAGATAAAGGTGATCACTGAATTAGTCTTTATACTTCCCTATAAACTTGACTTTTTTCAAAATAAAACCCTGGGGTTAAAAAAAATTCAGAAAGAGGTGTGACCTCATGCTGCAAGACATTGTTTCAAGATTAGTGGGACACTTCTAGACATTTTTTTTTTAATTCGGGGGAGGGGGAGAGGGAAAACCATAGAGGAAAATCATTAAAATATTCTTAAAAATGATAAAGTACAAACAATAAAAAGAGATGCCTATATTAAAGGATGACTATCAAATAGTGTTATAACTCCTTAAAGCTTTTTAAATAACAGGCTAAGGCACAGCGCTGAGGGTTTTACTATTTTCTTTTGCTTTAAACAATGTTCTAGAGAAGAACCACTAACAAATTTGAGAGCCTAGACATACTGCTTTATAAAAACCATCTAACTTAACCATCATAACATGTATGATTGTAGCTGGTATGACCCCAAACTGAAAGAATGAAAATAAGAAAGTAAAACTCAATGAGGTAAAGAATGTACATGCAAATTCACAGAGTAAATGGATGGTTTGAACTCAAGTATGTGTAACTTCACAGGCTAGGTAGGGTCTTTCCCATATGGCATACTAGATGAACAATGAAACAAGATTGCTGTTTGCTTAGTTTTAATCTCAGAGTTTTATTGGGAGACTACATCTACCACCACAGCTAATTTTTCATAATTGCAACAATAAGTGGTATATTTCTATTTTTTCCACCAAAAAGAATGACCTTCCAAAACAGAAAGCCTACAATAAGCTTAAAGAAAAATTAAACCCCAAACTTTCAATGTTAATTACATACAAATTCTAAAATACATTGTGTATAACTTCTGTGTATTTAAAAAGATATACATACAGATAAGAAGTAATTCCTAAGAGTAGAAATGGGTTTCAAAAGAGCAAAAGTAGAATATTTCCTTTTCATTTTGGATAGAAATGCTCTCTCAACTGTATCCTGTACTCCCTTATCCTGTACTGTAGGTAGTGAACCTACTTTAAGCACTCATTCATGCGAAGGTCTATCACTGTGAATATGCATTAGGTTACTGTGGTATCTTTACGTCAGCAATAACCACAGGGGCATTAACAAACGTAAAGCCATTTGCTCTGATTCTAACTGGCCCACGATGACACGTTCTTACGGTAACTGCATTTTAAGTTTTTCTGCCCTTTATTAAAAACTATCATCAAACACTATATGTAGCGTCCTTTACCCAATCTTCGAAATCACTGCTTCTAAACTGTGTCTCCTCAATCAGATAACCATGCAGATAATAACTGATCAAAAGCAGGAATAAACAGATTAGGGTGAGCGTCTCCATTTAAAAAGGTACATTAATCTCAGTGCACAGTATGATTTTAAGTTTAGCCCATCAGAGAATATTTCCAATTATTTCCTAGTTATTGCATATGCCACAGGTTATGTTTTTCTAGGCAAATGACAAATAAAATACTACTTTATAGCAGTAATTTTCTTTTTTAAATATATTTTTATTGATTTCAGAGAGGAAGGGAAAGGGAGAGAGAGAGAGAGAGAGATGGAAACATCAATGATGAGAGAGAATCACTGATCAGCTGCCTCCTGCACGTGCCACTATAGGAATCGAGCCTGCAGCCCAGGCACATGCCCTGGCTGGAATCGAACTGTGACCTCCTGAGCTACACCAGCTGGGCTATAGCAGCAAATTTCAACCTTTTTCAACTCATGGCACAGAGAAACTAAACATTTTTTTCCAATCTGACCAAAAAATAGGTATAATTTTGATTCATTCACACTGGATGGCTTTGTTGTGTTGGCTGCTGTCATTTTTTAAATTTGACAATCTAAGGGAAAAGTGCTCAGTGCCCCTGACTAAATAGTCAGGTTTGCATGTTTTAAAATTCTTGCGGCACAGTAGTTGAAAATCACTGCTCTATAGCAACTATTCTTTTCATACCTTCTTCAAGACTGCAATCATTTGAAAAATGTCACCATTAGTAAGCACAATCCATAATTCAGTCAGACTTACCTGAGGCACGCCTCGTGAACCGGTTTATTACTGCAGCTGAAAGAAAAAAAGGCAGAATAATATTAGATAAAAATCTATTAAGCCAGAGCCATGAAAAGAAACTGAATTAAGTGATCCCATTAAGTTAAATATGAAAAAAATAAGTGAATAAATAATCAAGAGGAAATACCACAAATGTATGAAAATTAAATGTTTACATTTACTCATAGCTAAAGAAATACAAATTAAAATATTTCACCTGTTCAATCAATTTAAACACTTTAAATAAAAAACTCGTTATAGATAGCTTAATCTACTTAACTGAAGACAGTGTAAATCTATAGAATATTTTTATAAGTTGGCAATTACATCAAGTGCCATTAAAGGTTTGTGCCCTTTAATAGAATAATTCTATTTTAAAAGATTTATCCTAAAGAAATACCACTAGAGAAAGAAAAAACAATGTATGAATATAACTTCAGCAGCATAATTTTACAATGAAAAAACAACTAGGAAACAAAATTTAAAATGCCCATGTATACTGAAGTTGTTACTAGGTAAAGGACAATATGTCCTTGATATTCTCAAATTTAAGATACGTGGTTTTGACAATTTTTGTGTAACCCCAAGGTCCATGACATACAAATCTCTATATTATGAGCTGCACTTTCAGGCTGGTGTATGAGAGTGTACCACTCAACCAGTAATCCTATTATGGGCCCACTCCCCAACTCAACTCAGCTCTGTGGTTTCTTCTTGGATTTGGTTTTAGTCATCTCAAGAAGGAAGGTTTTTAAAAACTTTATTTCTTGAGAAAAGCAGAAATAAGTTTATTGTCCATATTATTTACATACAGGACATCATGCAGTACACAGTATATTTAGTGGTAGAATGTCATGGGCCTATTACTTTTTATTACTTCAATATTTTCAAAACAATAACTATAAAAAACTAGAGGCACGGGTACATGAAATTCATGCACTGTGGGGGGGGGGGGTGTCCCTCAGCCCAGCCTGTACCCTCTCCAATCTGGGACCCCTCAGGGGATGTATGACTGCCGGCTAAGGCCCGATCCCACAAGGATCAGGCCTAAACTGGCAGTCGGACACCCCCTCACAACCCGGGACTGCTGGCTCCCAACCGCTTGCCTGCCTGCCTGCCTGATTGCCCTTAATCACTTCTGCCTGCCAGCCTGTTTACCGCCTAACTACTCCCCCGCCAGCCTGATCAACACCTAACTGCTCCCCTGCTGGCCCGATTGCCCCCAACTGCCCTCCCCTGCCAGCCTGGTGCCCCCCCAACTGCCCTCCCCTGCAGGCCTGCCCCCCCCCCAATTGCCCTCCCCTGCCAACCTGGTTGCCCCCAACTGCCCACCCCTGCCGGCCTGGTCACCCCCAACTGTCCTCCCCTACAGGCCTAGTCCTCCCCAACTGCCCTCCCCTGCAGGCCTGGTCCCCCCAACTGCCCTCCCCTGCAGGCCGGTCCCTCCCAACTGCCCTCCCCTGCCGGCCATCTTGTGGCATCCATTTTTGACCACAGGGGGGCGGCCATCTTGTGCAAAGGCGTGACAGTCAATTTGCATATTACCTCTTTATTATATAGAATTTTTACATTATGGAAATAGATCAAGTAAAAGTAAGACTTGAAAATTTTATCAGCAGTATGGTTATACTGCATGAAAAATCTTATGCATAGGAACAAGTACGAGGAGAAAACTATGTCAGATGTTTTACCTTAGTCCTTGCAACCATGCCATTTTACTGATGAGGCTCAGAGATATTGATTAATTTGCTTTAGATTTCACAGCCCCCTGTGGCAAAGCTGGAGAATTTGAACCTAGGTCACTTCGCACTAACATACTGCCTCATAATGAACTCTCAGAAAAAGAAAATTAAAAAAAGAAAAAAAATCCCATTTACCATTGCAACAATAACAGCAACAACAAAAAGATACCTAGGAATAAACTTAACCAAGGAAGTAAAAGACCTGTACTCGGAAAACTAGGACACTGAAAAAAGAGATAGAGGAAGATACAAACAAGTGGAAACACATACCGTGTTCATGGATTGGAAGCATTAACATCATTAAAATGTCCATACTGCCCAAAGCAATCTACAGATTCAACACAATCCCTATTAAATATCAAAGGCATATTTCACAGACCTAAAACAAAAATTCCAAAACTTTATATGGAACTAAAAAAGACCCCAAATAGCCACAGCAATCCTGAGAAAGAAGAACAAAATTGGAGGCATCACAATACCGGATATCAAACTACACTACAAAGCTAGTGTAACCAAAACAGCCTGGTACTGGTGCAAGAGCAGGCATATAGATCAATGGAACAGAACAGACAGCCCAGAAATTGACCCATGCCATTACGGTCAATTAGTATTTGACAAAGGAGGCGAAAATATAAAATGGAATAAATAAGTGGTGTTGGGAAATTGGACAGGTACATGCCAAAAAATGAAAGTAGACCTCCAACTTACGCTATACACAAGAATAAATTCAAAATGGATAAAAGACTTCAATGTAAATCACAAAACCATCAAATCCTAGAAGAAAACATAGACAGCAAAATATCAGACATCTCTAGCAGAATTTTCACCAATACATCTCCCAGGGTAAGAGGAACAAAGGAAAAAATCAACAAATGGGACTACATTAAACGAAAAAGCTTCTGTACAGCAAAAGAAACCAGCATCAATATTGAAAAGGGAAACCCACTGTATGGGAGAACGTATTTGCCAATGATATATCTGATAAGAGGTTAATTTCAAAAATATATGAAGAACTCATACAACTCAACAAAAGCAAGACAAAAAAATCCAATTAAAAAAAGGGCAAAGGACCTGAATAGACACTTCTCTTAGAGGACGTATGAATGGCCAATAGACATATGAAAACATGCTCAATGCCACAAATCATCAGAGAGATGCAAATAAAAACTACAATGAAGTATCCCTCACACTTGCCAGAATGGCTGCCATTCAACAAGTGTTGGCGAGGATGTGGAGAAAAGGGAATGCTAGCACACACACTGCTGGTGGGAATGCAGACTGGTGCAGCCACTATGGAAAACAGTATGAAATTTCCTCAAAAATTAAAAATGAAACTGCCATTTGACCCAGTGATTCCACTTCTGGGAATATGTCCTAAGAATCCAAAAACACCAATCAGAAAGAATATATGCACTCCTATGTTCAGTACAGCATTATGTACAACAGATAAAATCTGGAAACAGCCCAAGTGCCCATCAGTAGATGAATGGATAAAAAACACTGTGACATTTATACAGTGGAATACTAGGCAGCTGTAAAAAAGAAGGATCTCTTATGCTTTGTGGCAGCATGGATGGACCTGGAGGTTATTATGCTAAGCAAAATAAGCCAGTCAGAGAAAGACAAATATCACATGATCTCACTTATATGTGGAATCTAAAGAACAAAATAAACTGACAAACAAAATAGGTCCAGAGGCATGAGTGCATGGCATAGACTGACAGATTTCATGGGGGAGGAGTTGAGGGGGGAGGACAGGAAGAGATTAACCAAAGACATATCCTCCTATATAATAAAAGGCTAATATGCAAATTGTCCCCTCAGGAGTTCGACCAACCAGGAGTTCGATTGCTCACTATGACATGTGCTGACCACCAAGGGGCAGTGTGGAATGAAGGAAGGCCCTGGTTGGCCCTGATCGCTGGCCAGGCCTAGCGACCCTATCCGTGCACAAATTTCATGCACTGGGCCTCGAGAGAGAGAGAGAGAGAGAGAGAGAGAGAGAGAGAGAGAGAGAGAGAGTGTGTGTGTGTGTGTGTGTGTGTGTGTATGCAAAGCCCATGAACACAGACAACAGTGTGGTGAAAGCCTGGGTAAGGCATGAACTAGGTAGAGGGGGGCAAGGGAGGGGGAGAGGGGGACCTGTAATAATGTCAACAAATGTAAAAAAATTCTGAAAATGTAAAAATACTAAAAATGCTGCCTCATTAAAAAACAAGGCAAAAATACTGACTTCTGAAGTCACAATAATAGTTAAGTAGTTCCTTCCATATTGATTTGTACTGTTATTAAAGATTACCTTTGTGAAATAATTCACAAACCCAATTTTCAAAATATTATAGTTTATAGCAAAATTTTATTCTCCAAATTAATCGAGATAATATTCTCATAATTTACATACCAAAATAATTTAGCCGTATATTTGCAAAGTCACACTTTACTTACATAAAAGCCTTTCATTGGGTAAACTGCATGTTACATATATTTACACTTCCATCAGTTTTCTTGGATACTTTCAAACCCATTTTTCCTTCAGAACCTAGTCTAAAGAAAGCCTCCCCAGAAAGCTACAAGGACAGGGGGAAGAGGGGAAGCACATAGCTTCAACCACAGGAATGCAGGACAGGAACAGTGTAGGGCGGCTGATAAAGGCAAAGGGAAGGCAAAGAGACATACCTTAGCCTTCGGGAAAAATAGAGTAGACCTTTTCCTCCTACCTCTCTAGTTTCTCTGGACAATAACATCACAGCACTGCAAGCTTCTGGTCTGAAATGTTGGGTCCCTTAGGTTTTTATGTCTTTCTGAAGTGCTTAAGGCAGAGATTTTCAACACAAGTGGCACTGCCATCTGGAAGCTGTATTCTGAATTTGTGGGGGTAATTTTTCATTGTCTCAGTAATTCAGAAGACATCCTTGGCACTTGGAAGACAACATACAGGACAGACCTGTACAACAAAGAACTGTTCTGAATCCCACAACTGTTGTCCTGTTCTACTTTCAAATATCTCACTGGACATTCATGTGGGCCAAAAAGTCCGTTTATAACCATCTGAGCCTACATCTGAACACTGTGTTATATAAACATAATTATTTTATACAGTTTTAATATACATCAAATTTTCCATAACACAACTACAACATAAATTAAAGGAATTTGGGGTGGGGGTGTTGTGTTTTGTTTTGTTTGGAATTTTACTAAAAGATGTTCATTTCAAAAAATCATGTCACTGCTGCAATGCTATTCTTACTCTTAGTGACTTTTTCCACATAAGTGGGAAAATCTAACTACATTATGTCTTATGTACATATTGATGCACATACCTACCAAAATACATTTTACTTACTGCAAATTGCTTTCCTTTATTTCTCCTTTATATTTTTGCTAGAAATTATATCAATTTTCAAATTGTGGGTAGACAGGTTATAAGAATGATTTCCATTTCCCGATAGTAAATGGGACCCAGGATCAGGCAGTTAAGAAGATGGTTGCACCAGGCAAGTGATATGCAGTAGACAACGTAAACACTGGATTTTGACAGTCACCAAAAACCAATCCCTCACATCCACATTCCTCAGTATCCACTTGCAAGGACGAGACGCACATTTCCTGCAAAACCTGTTGGCAAACTAATAGCAACCTTCACAATTTTTCTAGATTTTTTAGTCTAGCTACCAGAGGTGGCTTAGGTTCCATCCACTACTGGCCCTGTTACCTTCTGTGAAACCTTGGGTGAATCATGTCACTTTGACTTAAATTCTCAACTTATAAAGTATGAGAAGTTAAAATCTGCCCCCCTTCTTTCAAGGGGGATTTTATGAAGAAAAAACATAAACACGTTTGAAAGTGTCTGTAAACTATTCAAATGTGAAAGACTGATGTTTATTTACTGTGAGCTAACGTTACCAATTTTAATATTTCCACTTTAACATATACAAAGTAAACAGCAGTACAAATTCACAAAGGTTAACAGATGACGATGTTTATTTAAATCCTCACCCAAGTACATGTTTTTATTGACGTCAGAGAGAGTGAAAGGGAGAGAGAGAGAGAAACACTGATGTGAGAAACAATGGTGGGTTGCCTCCTGTACACGTCCCAACCGGGGATCGAACCTGCAACCTGGGTATGCGCCCTGACTGGGAATTGAACCCACCACCTTTTGGTGTATATGACAATGCTCCAACCAACTGAGCCACCTGGGCAGAGCAACAGATGGTTTTAAAATGGGGCAAGTCAAATTAAGTTTCCTCAGACTCTTGATTTCCACCTTTAGTATTTCCTATCTATAAATATTCTGTGCATGTATTTATAAACCCCCAGCACACACAACAACAACAACAACAAAACAGGAAAACACACACAATACTAGTAGAAAATGTATTATCTGCCTGGAGAAACATGAAATGTGACTTAAGAATATACTAAACTGCTAACAGTTTAAAGGGATACAGCTAAAATCTTAGTGAATCCTCGAGGAAAAATACAGAAATATTCATATAGTTTTGACTTCCTCCCAAATGCCATTCCAGTGGAATACTGAGAGTTCTGTGTTTCTATGAGTATCTTCCCGCTTGTCTAACCAGAAATCCCCTCAGCTCCCAAACCATATTCCACCCAGACTAGCCTCAATTCCTTTGCTCCCAGGAGACCCAGAAGTGTAACTGATTCAAGTCTTCTTTAATCCTGAAGTATCCTTACAAGAAAAGCCCTCCATGACATGGGGTAAACTGAAGGAGCCCCTCTACTCCTAGGGCCTCCCACACCTGTGATCCTCTGGTGCCAGCGCAGCAGGACCTGCTGGTCTTCCTGCCTCTCTGTGCCCAAAGCCCGAGCAGTGCCTGGCGGAGCAGAGGCCCGAGGAAATATCCGTGTCGTGAATCAACACACTCTGGGGAGCGAACAGAGCGAGCTCCTTGCCCCACTTATTTTATTGCTTTATTCTTTTAATTTTTAAACTTCATTTTAAAATTTTGGTTACAGTTTAATTTTTGTGTTCTTAACAAGGCTATGTTTAATCTCTCAGGATTAAAAAAAAATTAAGATTCTATAAAATTCAACAACAAAGGAATAGCTAGGGAAGGGCATAACAGCCCCATTCTCTGGGGTATAATAGCTATTCCAGTTTAACACCTACCTTCAAAACAAAACTAATTTATACAGTTTCTAAATGAAATAATGCATAACCACCCTCTGTTCGGTTTATGCTAATTTTCATACACGAAGCCGGAGGATGCCTCGGGGTGTCCCAACCCGCCTCCATGCCCGCGTCCAGGCAGCCACCTGTCTCATTTTCTTCACAGTGACCAGTGCTATCTAAAGGTATCTATTATCCTTATTTTCCTCCCACACTAGACTGCAAGCTCTGCGGGGCAAGGTCCTCCCTTGTCT
This sequence comes from Myotis myotis, assembly GCF_014108235.1. Classification (NCBI taxonomy): domain Eukaryota; kingdom Metazoa; phylum Chordata; class Mammalia; order Chiroptera; family Vespertilionidae; genus Myotis; species Myotis myotis. The sequence continues at coordinate 12,476,057 of NW_023416315.1, forward strand.
GTCTGTTTCACTATTGTATCTCCAGGGCCTAGAGCGCCACTTGATATAAAATATTAGGTTCAACAAATGCTGAATGAATAGTGCTAATGGAAAACTAATAAAACCAGTATTGTTCACTCTGACACCTAAACATTATGTAGACAAATGCAAGTGATATCTACACAAGTACCAAATCTGTGAGAACTCATACATTAAAACACAGTACTGACTGGAAACATAAAATGAAATTAAAAGCAGGAGAGCTTGACTAGCCTTTGACTTTTTGTACAAGTAGCAAAAAGCAATCCCATTTATGCCCCATAATTACGAAAATGTAACCCAGATGTTAGTGTCCAACAAAAATAATTAGTGCAGAAAGCAATGAAACGTTTCTATTAAAATATGGAAAAGGGGATTTCAAGGACAGCCATGCTTCCATTTTTAAAAGTCAAGGTGAAAAACTGACATACAATGAAATGCACAACTCAGTAAGTTTTGACAAACATATACACCTATGTACAACACTCCAATTAAAATTAAAACATTTTGGACACTCTGGAAAGGTTCCATGAGCCCCCATATAGCCAATTCCCACTGTGCCATAGGAAACCACTGTTAGGGTTTCTACCACCACAGTTTAATTTTACCTGTCTTTGATTTTCATATAAATGTCAGATTCATTCTTGCTACTGAGAGGATCAATAATCTGTTCTTTTTAAAATTATTGTTAAATAATTGTTTAATTATTGTTAAAATATTGTTTATTCCATTGTATGAGTAAACCACAATCTGCTTATCTAGTCTTATGTTAATGGACATTTGGGTTATTTATAGCTTGGGTTATTTTGAATAAAGCCTCTGTAAATACACACACACACACACACACACATTCACACATGACTTTTTGTGATCATATGCATTTCTCTTGAGTAAATGTGACTAGAGTGGAATTGCTGGGTCCCAGGTAGGTGAATGTTTAACTTTATAAAAACCCATAGTTTTTCCAAGTGTTTGTACCATTTTATATTCTCATAGGCAACATAAGGTATAACTTATTCCAACCATTCTAGTGTGTCTTTAATGCCATCTCTTCGTGGTTTTAATTTTCATCTCCTTTGTAACTAAAAATACTGAGCACCATCCCACGTGCTTATTGGCCATTCTTATGTCTTCTTTATTTGACTGTTAAATCTTTTGCTCAGTTTGACTAGAAGCTTTTTATTATTGAGTTTTACCAATTTCTTTTATATATTCTGGGTCAAAAGTAGGTTCACAGTTGTTCATATGGAAAATAATACAATAATTAATAAGTAATAATACAAGAATAAACTGCGTTTCACATAACTCACAACGATAAACCTACTTTTGCCCCATCCTGTCTGTAATAGAAAAAAAATCCTAGTTATTAAAAACACACACATGCCATACACAAAAATAAACTATAGATGGACTAAAACCTTGAGTCTGAAACTGAAGACTTTAATATTTATAAAAAAAATAAAGACATTTAAAAAATTGGGGATAGATGGATTCCTTAAGGCAGAAGAAGCATACGTGTAAAGGACAAATGTTAGACTACTTCAAAATTAAGAAATTCTGCTCAAAGTCACCAAAACAAAATAAAAAGAAATGTTTAAGACTGTGAAAAAATTTTTTCAGTGCATATTACCAACAAAAGATTAGGAATCAGAACATGTAAAAAGAAAGAAATCTTGGCTGTTACAAATAACACAGCAATGAACATAGGGGTGCTAATTCTTTCAAATTAGTGTTTTAGGTTTCTTCAGATATATTCCCAAAAGTGGAATCACTGGGTCAAAAAGCATTTCCATTTTTAATTTTTTGAGGAAACTCCGTATTGTTTTCCATAGTGGCTGCACCAATCTGCATTATCACTAGCAATGAACTAGTGTTTCCTTTTCTCCACATCCTCGTCAGCATTTGTTGTTTGTTGATTTATTGATGACAGCCATTCTGACAGGTTGAGATAATGCCTCATTGTGGTTTTAATTTGCATTTCTCTGATGACTAGTGACATTGAGCATCATTTCATATGTCTATTGGCCATCTGTATGTCCTCTTTGGAGAAGTGTCCATTCGGATCCTTTGCCAATTTCTTAATTAGGTTGTTTGGGTTTTCTGGTGTTGAGTTTTATAAGTTCCTTATAAATTTTGGATATTAAGCCCTTATCAGATGTATTGGCAAATATGTTCTCCCATTCAGTGGGTTGTCTTTTCATTTTGTTGATGGTTTCCTTTGTTAAATAACTTATATATCACCTCTACTTAGCTACTATTGTGTGTGTGTGTGTGTGTGTGTGTGTAAGAGAGAGAGAGAGAGAGAGAGAGAGAGAGAGAGAGAGAGAGAGAGAGAGAGAGAGAGAGAGAGAAGATTTAATTTAAGATCCATCCTCTTAGGAAATTTCAAGTATATAATACAGCATTGGTAACTTTCATCTCTGTGTTTGTTGATTTATTGATGACAGCCATTCTGACAGGTTGAGATAATGCCTCATTGTGGTTTTAATCTGCATTTCTCTGATGACTAGTGACATTGAGCATCATTTCATATGTCTATTGGCCATCTGTATTAGCTGAAACTTTGTACCCTTTTTTTTTTTTAAGTTTTTTTTCTTGATTTTTCTGAGAGAGGAAGGGAGAGGGAGAGTGAGAAACACCTTTGTGATAGTGAAACATCTATCAGTTGCCTCCTGCATGCCCCTTAACAGGGATAGAGCCTGTAACCCAGGCATGTGCCCTGACTGGGATTCAAACCAGGAACCTTTTGGTGCACTGGACAACACCATAACAACTGGGCCTACTGGCCAGGGTAAACTTTGTACCTTTTAATGATAAATGTGTTGCTAAAATATTTTTTACAAAATATCCTTTTTACAAATGAATGTTAACATTCAAATACTGAAGTACTTTGGATTATTTTTAAAGAAATTATGAGGAAATTATTTTAAGGCATTATTATGAATCAAAAGTCCTATTATTATTTAGTTGTTAAACTGCTATTAATGACAGTCACATGAGAAATCGAAGCCGTGGCCGGGTAGCTCTCAGTTGGCGAGAGCATCATTCCAATATGCCAAGATTACAGGTTTGATCCCCCCACCACCTCTCTCTTTAAAATCAATAAATAAAAATAAATTAAAGACTTGTGAATAACTCCATAAAAACAGTTATTCAAAAGGACTGTCTTTTTTCCTTCTAAAACTCTAGTAAGCTAGCAATTTGTAGTGGAGCAAGTACAGAATTATGGGTTTTTGGAATAAAACCACATTCTAATGTAAAACCTAAGTATAAATTTGTCCTACCCTGAGCTTACTTTCATAAATATTATGACATGAGAAAATGGCAACAAGCTGTCAATTAAATCCAACTATTTTTTTCCAATTAATTTCTATTTCAGACACATATCAATGTTTTTACTATAAACATCTGCCTCATTTAAATAAAGTGACGGTTTTCAATATTCCTACCTACTATTTCCCAAGGTGCTTTAAAATGATTTGTTAAAACTTAAATAAAATCATAAACTTGGAGGTTTTGCACACACGAGTTTATTTATTCTATCAGTTAAACACTGATTCTCAAGATAGGGGATGTTGTGCAAATGAAGCAAAACTTTACCCCATTGCTTTAAAGAAAAAAGTCAGACTATTTGCCTTGCATTTCAAGTGCAATTGGAAGACTTGAGATTTGAAGGAGCATGGTTGTTTTTTGAGTTACTATTACCACAACTGCCTTGAAAGCAACCTCTTATTTCTTTTTTATTTTATTTTATTTTTTATTCTTTTATTGCTTAAAGTATTACAAAGGGTATTACATATATGTCCTTTGCAACCTCTTATTTCTTATATTTCCAATCAAATTTCATTTTAAAAAACTCATGTTCTCACTGACATTTAAAACTTCCTCTTTCTTTTCTTTTCCCTTTCCCTTCCTTCCTTCCTCTCTTCTTTCCTCATGAAACTCGTAACAATGAACGTATGCCAGACAGTGTTAACTCACTCAATTCTTATGGCAACCCTCTAAGGTAAGTACTATCATTATTCCCATTTCAGAGATGAGGAAATTGAGGCACAAACGGTAAAGTAACTTGCTCAAAATTCCACATGTTATAAACAGCAGAGCCAGGATTCAAACCCACAGTCCATGCCAAAGTGAAGTCATTTTTTTTTTAAGTTTCCAGTGTTTCTCATTTTTTCTGTCATCACTTTTTTTTTTTTTTAGATAGAGAGGAAGTGTGTGTATAGGAGGGAGGAGAAGAGAGAGAGAGAGAGAGAGAGAGAGAGAGAGAGAGAGAGAGAGAGAGAGAGAGAGAGAGAGAGAGAGAGAAAAGAGAAGAGAGAAGAGAGAAGAGAGAAACAGTGATCAGCTGCTTCCCATACATACCCAGGCAACCTAGGTATGTGCCTGACGTGAAATTGAACCCTCGACCTTCTGTTGGGCTGTCATTACTCTAAAATTTCAGCAACTAAAAGCAATATGTTTGTTTTCCTTAAACAATACATAGGTTTAAGAAGTATGAGGCAGAGGAAAGAGGCTTTAACTGATTATGTTTATCAAATTAGTAGACTGTGGGAGGGGTCCGGGGGGCAGGAAGACAAGAAAGAATTACAACTGAGGCAGAAGATAACACATTCAGTTTAGGACAAAATTATCTTTAGGCACCTGAAGAACATACAAGGAGAGGTGGTTGGTAAGCGGGCAGATGTGTTAATCTGAATTTTAAAGAAAGGGGAGGTCTGTGCTGGAGTGAGAGGAAAAACTGGAGGGCTCCAAAGAGCGAGTGAGCCTTGAGGGGTGGGCAGGATTCACACAATAAGGGAGGAAGGCAGCCTGCACTCAAGGCGGTAGAAGCAGGCTCATGGCAACATACAAGTTTTGGATTTGGCATGAGGCTCATATAAGCAGAAGCAGTAACATGGGAAATGTAGGTAGGTCACAAGAAGGTGAACTCCTTACCAGCAAGACAAGCCTGTGTACATATCTATGTTCTCTGCATTTTGCTAATGAGGGTACATAATCAAAAAAGTTTTGATTGAGTTTTTAAAGTATATGAAGTGCTAATGTGAATGGAATAGACAAAAAAATTGTCAATGGGACAGATCAATGCTGGACTAGACTGCACATTTCTAGAAGGAAAAGTAGGTAGCTTAAGTTTTGATATGTGGTTCTTTTCAACCATGTTACTGCTGGAAGAATTACTGAAAATGAAGTATATGCACCATGGTTAAGATCAAGACTCTGAACTCAGACTGTCGGGTTCAAATCCTGACTCCACCACTTACTTTGGGGAGGGCTAAAGATGTATAAGAAGCTTTTTTCAATGTCTGGTAGTTAAGCAGCCACAATGTTAACAATTATTAAATTTAAAAATATCATTTAACAAATTTTAGCTTTCTATAGTAACTGAGATGAAACAGCTGAGTCGTGTTTTAATTTAGATAATCTTCTGGAATGATGCTTTTTGGGTCTGAAATATATTTAAACAAATGGAAGTTTTTTCCTTCTTTTTTTTTGATCCAAAAAAAATCCCCTCAATATCACTGCTATGAACTATTTTGTCTTGGAACAGCTAATGTAAACTAAACAATGTCAGTCCCTAGCCAAACGGATACAGGAATAACTGTATACAGTATATCTTCTTGGCTCCACTTTTATGTGGAACATGTGTTTATATTTTGACCTTTTGTCTTTTTTTAAAATCACAGAAACATTTTTAAACAGCAGCAACTGGAATGAATTTTATTTTAGTTTCCAAACATATTAAGCTACACATGGCAGAGGCTATTACTGAAACATTTATAAATGTTACACCAACTGTGTTTATATATCTGATTTTTTAAGGTTGTTTTGTTTTCGTGTAAACCATGACCTGCAAATTTTAGATCAAATTCTTTCCACAAAATAATTACATAATGGAACAGTCTGAGTCATTTTGAATTTCTGAAACACAAAACTAGCCCCCTATAAAATAAAGATAATGATTAGCATCATACTGAGATTTTTCTATAGGGTTGTGGGACTATCCCAAACCATACCTTAATGGTATGGATGAGTGGAAGGGCAATAAGAACAGGGCCAAGAACACAATGACAATAATTCATCCAACTCAGAAAAATCACTGTACTCTTTTTCTTTTCAATGGTCTGTTCTTAAGCAATACAAAAATAAAGCCTAATATGAGATTTCACTGCAATGAAAAAAATCAATGAGAAAAAGAAGTTAATTCTGAAGGCAAAAGTACAAAAGTACTTCTTTTTAGCCTAGCCCAGTAATTTTCAACCTTTTTCATCTCACGATACACATAAAACTAATTACTAAAATTCTATGGCACACCAAAAAATATATTTTTGGCCGATCTGAAAAAAAAAAAAAAAGAGATATAATTTTGATTTTTTCGTACTGGATGGCTACTGTGTTGGGTGTTGTTATTTTTTGACAATATAAGGAAAAAGAGGTCAGTGCCCCTGACTAAATAGTCAGGTATTGCATGTTTTAAAAATTCTTATGGCACACCGGTGGAAAATCGCTGGCCTAGCCTTTTAAACCTTATTTATCACCTTGATGGAAGGCAGAAATAATTCGAAACATGTAAGTTAATATAAACAGCACTCAAAGTGTAAGTGATAGTTCTATGTACAAGAAACCCAAAACCAACTAAATTTGAATGCGAAACTTCTCTGGCTCCCAGCTGCTCTACCTGTTAAATAAAATAGATTGCATATACTATCTATGAAATAGTCTCTAACAAAAGGACTGATTCTTAAGAAGTCTAGAGATAGAAAACTTAAGAGAATTGTAATTTTTTTCTTTTTTTTAAAAAAGAGGAGTTGACTCTCAAAAATTTCTGCAGTGAGTTGATGAGTGAATCAGCATAGCATCCTACCTTCCAACTTTCACATATTCCTTCTTCAGGTCTCAGCCCCTTTCTGGTATCATGTGACTCTAGACCAGTGGTTCTCAACCTTCCTAATGCCGTGACCCTTTAATACAGTTCCTCATGTTGTGGTGACCTCCAATTTCATTGTTACAAATTGAACATAATTAAAGCATAGTGATTAATCACAAAAACAATATGTAATTATATATGTGTTTTCTGATGGTCTTAGGCGACCCCTGTGAAAGAGTCGTTCTACCGCCAAAGGGGTCGCAACCCACAGGTTGAGAACCGCTGCTCTAGACACTAAAAAAGCAGACCCTGCAGTCAGTTACTCAATCCCCTTAACTGAACTCTTCACTCTCAAATAGTGTATCAATCCCACCTTCCATCACAGGCCTTCTCTACTGCTACTACTCTCATTAAATTATTTAATGGGCTACAAATAAACTCCTCATTGATCAATTCCAAGGTCTCTTGCTAGTATTTACAGTTTAAAAAGAAACACATTTGTTTTTTTGACACAATTATGAACAAAGCCTTGAAAGCTGGAAATTTACTGAGATCTATGAAATGAGATTTGCAATAATAAATAATCATTAAATATTTACTCCAGTCCCACCCAGACATAGTCCATTACTTTATGTGCAACCTCAAATGGAAAACTTGTAACTATCACATTAAGTAATGGCTACACAGTTTGATTCTTAAGTAGACACATGCCAGCATCCAATGCTTCAATTTTTGTTTAGGTGTTTTCACTCCATGACCTGTCTTCAGACAAAGTATAATTCACTCAAAGAATCCTTCACAAGTCCCAACTGATTCTACTCCTCTCTCTTCCTCCCTCTCTTCTGGTTCCTCCACCCTTCCCTCTCCTTGCCTTTCTCCCTTTACCTTGCTCCTAAAGCCTAAAATAAAAGATGGATAAGAGTTTGAGAAAGGGCAGTTTCAAGTCCTTTGATTTTCTAATATCAATACTAAAGCAATCCACTTAATACTAATAGCAAAATTAATAATGTTCTTGCCCTGGCCAGTGTGGCTCAGTTGGTTGGAGTGTCATTCCATACACCAAAAGGTGGTGGGTTCGATTCCTGGTCAGGGCACATACTCAGGTTGTGAGTTTGATCCCGGACAGGGTGCGTGTAGGAGGCAGCTGATCAATGCTTTTCTCTCACACTGATATTTCTTTTTTTCTTTTCTCTCTCTCTCTCTCTCTCTCTCTCTCTCTCTCTGACAAATCAATTGAAAATGGTATTAACCATCTACTCTGAAAATCACAATTACCATCTATAGCTAAAAATATTTTTTAAATCTCTAATATTATTGTTTTATGCTCATAAGTAAAATAATGGCTTCAATATTTTAGCCATTTGTCATGAATGATGTAATCTATTTCAGAAGCATTTAAAACTGCCACATAAATATCTAACAGTCAAAGACAATTAAGTCTCATTCATACAAAATCCTGGGCTCTTAGCTACAAATTATGAGTTGCAAGGATGTGGGTTTTTTAACTGTGCAACATAACTGCACATTAAATCCTAAGTAGGATTGCACATAAACTCATTTCCTACTTCATCTTTCTAAAAAGTGCTAATGCCAGGTTAATTTCCACCAAATTGCTATTCTGCAAGAAAAGCTTACACTTCTGTAAGATTTCATGTTAATGAGATAATTTGTTTAACATGCAACCCATGTTTGCTGTGTGCACTGAAATATTTGCTATGAGCCCTACAAATATTAATCTATTTATCCTTGTAACAACTCTATGAGGTGACTGCAGACACAGCTGATTCTCACAGCCAGTTGGCCTGGAGGTCAAATCCCCCCCAGTGTTACCTACAACAATCAAGGCTTAACTACAACAAGACTGCGCACAAAGACCACAAGGGGGTGCACCAAGAAAGCATAAAAAATGCGGAGACAAAGAAACAGGACACAAATGACAGAAATGGAGGATATAGAGTTCAAAACCACACTTTTAAGGTCTCTCAAGAACTGTCTAGAAGCCACCAATAAACTAAGTAAGGCCCTCGAAAAGACTGGTGAGACCACCGATATATATAGTGAGATCCTCAAGAAATCTAATGAGACCCTCGATGTTGTCATAAAGAACCAACTAGAAATTAAGCATACACTGACTGAAATAAAGAATATTATACAGACTCCCAACAGCAGACCAGAGGATCGCAAGAATCAAATCAAAGATTTGAAATGCGAAGAAGCTAAAAACACCCAACCGGAAAAGCAAAATGAAAAAAGAATCCGAAAATACAAAGATAGTGTAAAGAGCCTCTGGGACAGCTTCAAGCGTACCAACATCCGAATTATAGGGGTGCCAGAAGATGAGAGAGAGCAAGATATTGAAAACCTATTTGAAGAACTAATGACAGAAAACTTCCCCTACCTGGTGAAAGAAATAGACTTACAAGTCCAGGAAATGCAGAGAACCCCAAACAAAAGGAATCCAAAGAGGACCACACCAAGACACATCATAATTAAAATGCCAAGAACAAAAGACAAAGAGAGAACCTTAAAAGCAGCAAGAGAAAGAAACTCAGTTACCTACGAGGGAATACCCATACGACTGTCAGCTGATTTCTCAACAGAAACTTTGCAGGCCAGAAGGGAATGGCAAGAAATATTCAAAGTGATGAATGCCAAGAACCTACAACCAAGATTACTTTATCCAGCAAAGCTATCATTCAGAATTGAAGGTCAGATAAAGAGCTTCACAGATAAGGAAAAGCTAAAGGAGTTCATCACCACCAAACCAGTATTATATGAAATGCTGAAAGGTATCCTTTAAGAAGAGGAAGAAGAAAAAGGTAAAGATACAAATTATGAACAACAAATACGCATCTATCAACAAGTGAATCTAAGAATCAAGTGAATAAATACTCTGATGAACAGAATGAACTGGTGATTATAATAGAATCAGGGACATAGAAAGGGAATGGACTGACTATTCTTGGGGGGGGGGGAAAGGGGTGTGGGTGATGCGGGAAGAGCCTGGACAAAAATCGTGCACCTATGGATGAAGACAGTGGGTGGGGAGTGAGGGCGGAGGGTGGGGTGGGAACTGGGTGGAGGGGAGTTATGGGGGGGAAAAAGAGGAACAAATGTAATAACCTGAACAATAAAGATTTAATTTAGCTGAAACCGGTTTGGCTCAGTGGATAGAGCGTCGGCCTGCGGACTGAAAGGTCCCAGGTTCGATTCCGGTCAAGGGCATGTACCTGGGTTGCGGGCATATCCCCAGTGGGAGATGTGCAGGAGGCAGCTGATCGATGTTTCTCTCTCATCGATGTTTCTAACTCTCTATCTCTCTCCCTTCCTCTCTGTAAAAAATCAATAAAATATATTAAAAAAAAAATTAAAAAAGATTTAATTTAAAAAAAAAACCAACAACTCTATGAGGTCAATACTACTAGTACGATAACATGTCAACATGCCTAGCACAGCACTTCATACATAAAAGAAAAGAAATGTTGCCTGAATTTAAAGTTAATCCCCAAAAGCTGACTTTCATGAACATTTTTTCAAACCAGTTAAATGTATTTAAGAGGTTGATGATATAAGATATTTTAACTTTCAATTAGTTGCTTAAGGTAACTACAACTACTAAAATTTCTTTAGTCATATGTTGCCAGCTACATGTAGTAGGAGGCAAGAGCTGAAGATTGGTTGCTTTGTCTTTTAATAGTTTCTAGTCACCATAGAGAGAGCAAGTTCTTATATAAGGGCACACAGAAGTGGACCTAATAAATCAGCCAAAGCAACAATTCTTCAGAGCTACGATTGCTTTCTACAATTTCCTGCTACCAGTTAAGCTATGAACTCAATAAATGAACATGTTTCTTACTCCTAGTATGAGCACAGTTAAGAATATTTCCACAGCAGAGTCTTGGGAAGTCAATCTGCCTACTCTCCTTACTGCTTTGCCATCAGCTCATTTTAAGACGACCACATAAACGATTGCAACAGATGAATTTGACTTTTATTCTTCAAGTTACAATGCAGCTTTAGCTCTTCTAAGTCTGTACCTAACAGGTATTTGCTCAGAGTCATCTAAGAAAACGTTTTCAGACACATGACCATTCTTCTCAACTCTCCTTCAACCATGTCTTCTCATAATACATGTTTTCTTAGTCTCCCTCCTCCACAACCACCACCACCACAAGCTCCAACTTTCCAATATTTTGCACGATTCTGAGGATCCCTTAAATTATAAAAAATAGGTAAGATTCTCCAACAAAGATTTGACATAGGTCTGAGTCAAAGGCTTTACATGGTAAAATTCTATTTATATACTTTGCTTATTAGGCATGGTTCTATATTTTTTCGCTTGTGTATCCACTTTGAATTCTAGCTCTTTTTCTTCCATGATATAGAAAATTACTTCCATATTTGTTTAGTTTCCTTCCAGGTTGACTGCTTTTCATATACCCATATATAATTCATTATGTTCTGGCCACTTGTCAATTTATCAGAGTATTTCCGAATTTTATTTAATTTTTATAAGTTCAGCAATTTCACTGAAGAAATTATTGAGCAACACAAGATCTTACAATGATGCCTATATAAAACCACTACAGGTATTCCCTTCTTTTCAAAAGTTCATGTTAATGCCACTTTGCTATTACAAAACACCTGCAATCACTAGTAGTTTATACCTGTTTTTACTAACTGAAAAAAATACAAATAACATTTTTCTTTTTATGAAAAAAAGGTGAAAAGCAAAAACAGTTCAGCAAGCCACTTTAGAGGTAGGGCACACCCTGAGTAGCAAGAGTGGCACTGCTTTCATTACATGTTAGTGTTATGTTAGGTTTTATGTGCTATTTGGCATGATTTGGTAGGTTATCTTTTGGGTCAAAACATTTTCCATATAAATTAATGGTACAGTTGACCCTTGAACACCACCGGTTTGAACTGCATGAGTCTACTTCTATGCAGATTTTTCCCCATAAATACTGTAAAAGTATTTTCTCTTCCTTATGATTTCCTTAATAAATTTCTTTTCTGTAGCTTATGTTATTGTGAGGATACAGTATATAACACACATAAAATACAAAATATGTGTGTTATAAACTGTTTATGTTATCAGTAAGGCTTCCATTCAACAGAAGGCTATCAGTAGTGAGGTTTTGGGGGGGAGGTACTCAAAAATTATACATGGATTTCCGACTGCATGGGAGGTTGGCACCCCTAGCCCCCCCCCCCCCGCCCCCCCTTCCTGTTGTTCAAGGGTCAAATGTAATTGCTTCTTCGCTTTTCAAAAGATTTCATAGGAACACTCTACTCTAGGATGGGGGGAACCTGTAATGACCATAGATTCCTCTACAAATTGATGCTAATCCAACTCTCTGTCCTGTAAGCTCTAAGCCCTTCTAATAAATTCTAAGTCTGGGGGCACTACCCTTTCAGAAGTGACAGGTCAAGCTCTATGCACTTTCTACACTGGGAAAGAGGGAGGCAGAGTCTCCATTGCAGCTTTTTATTTTCTTTCTTTCTTTCTTTTTTTTTAGGACTTCAACAGTTCCCTAAAAGGGGGATCTTCATATGCCATTATTCTAACACCTAAAATTGTCCTTTTAAACAGAATTGATAGCAAACTGAAAATAGAAATTAGAAGTGATAAAATCAGAACAAAATTGGAGAGGTATGGGAAAGCTATCCACAGAAAAGTAAAGACACCTTCACCCATCTATTTGACCTGGTGCCATCACTGTCCATGCTACCAGTCTCCACTGGCTTGTTTGATTCAACCTCCACACCGAGAGGTCAATGTCATATGCTGATCCCCTATGGGAGTCAATGGGCACCAGTTTCATGGTCACGAACTTGCCTATTTGCCCGTTCTCTTATAAATACCAGTGCTTGTCCTAAAGCGATTCATGAGAATGGATATGGACCAATCAATGCAATTCTATCACCATTAGTGGAAAAATAACCAGGAAAAATGGCTTGTGAGTTAACCTGTAGACAAATTTAATTTAGGAAGAACTCCCTGATAGGCTTGGATCAGAGAGATGTAAGAAACCAGGCTTTGCTACTTATTAGCCCTCTGTGTGTGACCACGGATGAGTTAATTTTTCAGAGCTTTAAAGATAAACCACATTAAGGTAGAGCTTGACATTAAAAAAAAAAAAAAAGGCTCAGATGATGCGAGCCCCACCCACTTCCAGAGATAAAAGCTGGGAGTTAGGAGTACAGGGATGGAGCCACGTCGACCTGTGTCCCAGTCCTGGCTTTGCAGCATACTAGCTGTGAAATACTGGGCAAGTGACAGTCTTACTTTTCTCATGAGGCTGGGATAATGAGTTGGAGCATTTAGCTAGTGCCTAGTACACACTGAATGTCAATAAATGGCAGCTATTTTTTAACTGTTAATACGAGAAAGATATTATCCTCATCACCGTTTGCTGATCAATGTTTCTCAAAGTGTGGTCAGGGAACTATGAGTATCAGAAAGGCCAGGCATGTCTGTGGGGGGCAGGGAGATCCCATGTCCCAGCCCAAGAAAGCTCTCTGAGAATGGTACCTGGTAATATTCACTTCTGAATCAAACTTCCTTGAGGTGCATACTAAAATTGAGGAATTACCGGTCTAGCTGGTCTTGTGTGCTGTGTCACAGTAATTAAGACTTATCTTCTAGCACCAATTCTTTACCATGCTAGTAGAATTACCCAGTATTTTTAAAAAATATATTTTGGCACTGTTTGGTACCTAGACATGAAATTGACAGGCTCACTCCACTTTGTTTTCCAATGGCACTACTTTGACTCCCCCCCCCCCCCCCCCCCGACCAGAAGTTGGCACACTATGGCCTTGGTCTATGACCAATTTTGTATAATCCCAACCTCCAGAGGAAATATGTATTCAAAGGGTTGTTGAGAGAGAGAGAGAGAGAGAGAGATTATGCCTGGCCTGTGTTGCTAAGTGGTTAGAATGTCAAGGGTTCAATTCCTGGTCTAGGGCATGTACTTGGGTTGTGGGTTCACTCCCCATCCCCGGAGGCACATGTGGGCCAACTGAAGTATGTCTCTTTCTCCCCTCCCCTCCCCCTTTCACTCTCTGAAAAGCAGTGGAAAAAATATCCTCAGGTGAGGATTAACAGAAATAAAATAACATTAAAAAAAGAAGCCTGTGATAGAGACCAAATGTTGCTCACAAAGTCTGAAGTATTTACTGCTTGAATCTTTACAAAAAGTTTGCCAGTCCCTTAGTAACCAATAATTATTGTTTTTTTTTTAATCCTTACCTAAGGATATGTGTGTGTGCTTTTTAAAAAATTGATTTTAGAGAGAGAGGAAGGGGAGGGGGAGAGAGAGAAAGAGAAACATCAGTTGGTTGCCTCCTGTACGCACCCTGGCTGGGAATCAAACCCACAACCTAGATATGTACCTTAACCAGGAATCAAGCCCACAACCCTTTTGGTGCATGGGACGACACTCTAATCAACTAAGCCACCTGGCCAGGGCACCTGTAATTGTTTATAAACTCAGGTCTCAAAACAATTTACTCTTAAAAAAGAGAGAACTGAGTATAACAGAAAATATTACGTATTTTCTACTGTACCTAGTAGAGGGGAGTACCATTGCCGAAGTTTCTGATGATGATGATGATGATGATGATGATGTGTGTGTGTGTGTGTGTGTGTTGGATAATGATCAAATTGTATTTGGTTGCAGTAAAGGTTTTAAGTCCTCAGGGTTAGGTCTGGGGTTAAAAAGGGTAGTTGGTTAACAAGTATTTATTAAAACTCACACTGAGTAATATTTACAATAAAGGTTCCTTGGAGAATGCAAAACCATATAAAATGATCCCTGCTGTTTAGAAGTTAATAGCTAATTTTTTTTCATTCCAAAATAGAAATGAAATCTGCTCTGTGTATAATATACATTACTGTAAGGAAAGAACAAAATCATCAATGCCAAGTACTTCAAAAGCATTATACAAACAAAATATTTTAGTTATACTAACAACATATTGTATTGACCATATATAGGTTCTTTAACAAATGCCTTCGTTCCTCATTTCCTCCAACCTTGGAAACTAGTCCCTTTTTCCTTTGTGTGTGTGCATGTGCATATGTATGTACACATGTGTGCATGTGTATGTTGGAAGCACAGAAAAAAGTATGAGATGCCTCTGGCCTTTGTGTCACCCACTAATGGCTTCTCCTTCTCCTCTGTTTATAATGTGTATTCTTTTATCCTTTTCTTCCTCCTGGTAAATAAAGCATTTGATTACATTCTTGTGCAAAAAGAACAATTAAGACTGATTAAACATTTTTTAAGTAACAATCTTTCCCTTTACTTTCACAAAGCACTAATTTCCAAGGATTCTGTGACTGTTTTGAACAAGCTAAAGATATATTAATTTTGTAATATAGTTCAACAATTTTGCAAAGAAAAGAAACACCTTCCTAGGTACATACACAAGAAAATTACACTTGAACATGTTTTCATTCCATGAGATGTGCTGCAGGCACAAACCACAAGCAGTGTAAATAAATACAAGCTGCGGCAATGCTGAGTGCACGTTTGCCTTACACCACAAAGAGAAACCCTTGCACAGCGCACACCATGTTGTTTCAGCTTGGGATGCCATGAAGACGGGATTGAGGCGGTTTGTGTAAATACAGGCAGGAGATTGTCAATGTGCGTGTGTGTCTGTGTGTTAGGAAAAGAGGGTTGTAAGCAGAAGGGGTGGGACTTGTCAGGAGCAGCTATTTGAGAAAATTCTCTTCTTTCCCATTCATTCTTTCTAGATTCAATGTCTGGCACAGTCCTTACACTTACTCACTGGCTTTTCATTCTGAAGACAACTAACAAGCTCTCAAAAACTTCCTACCGTGTTTTTCACACACTTCCCCCCCCCCCCCCCCAAGGCACCCAATCATTCAATATTTGTTTTATACAAAAAACCAAACTATTAGCCGGTTTCCTCATCCCAAAGACCCTGTGTGTCACAGGCTCAAAAGGGATCCTTTGTAGTGTGTCCAATATGAACACAACGCTTCGGTATTGGCAAATCGGAAGATAATAGATTACTTTGTCTCCAGCAATGTCAAAGCTATTACCATACATCTTGTTCTCCAATTTCATGCTCCGTTAGGAGAATTTGCTCCCCTAACAATCAAGCCAATTCAATTGAACACCCCCTCGCCTTTCGCTTTGGACACTCCTTTAATGAACAGAAGGGCTGAGAGAGGACGCCGAGGGGACCCGTTTCCTTTCTGCACAATGGTACCCGTCCTCCAACCACAGTGAAAGTTGTCTTGCAGATGCCCACCCCAGGCCGGCCGTCCTCGGTCTCTCAGCCCAGGGCCCGAGGGGACAGGCGGGCAGAGAATTCGTACCTTGCAGCTCCCACCTCCAGGGGAGGGGACGGCGGGGAAAGGCATGACAAGAGAGCGGAGTAGGAAGGTGGGCGAATGGGAAAGACAGAAATGGATGCCGAGGGGGTGGGCGGGATGGGAAGAAGGTAGAGAACGCGGGCAGAGGTGGGGGACGCACGCGGCGGAATTAGAGCGCAGGGGAGAAAGGCGGTCGGGAGCGGGGGCGCGCGAGGGGCGGCGGTCCTCACCGTTGAACGCCACGGTGTCCGCGGCGGCCTCCTCCTCCTCCTCCTGCTCCCCGTTCTCGGAGTCGGTGTGCATGGGCTCCTCGGCGAAGTTGACGCCCTTGCTGGGGGTGCCGCCCCCGGCGGCGGCGCCCGCGTCCACCCAGGCTTTGCCCTCATGGCCGGGGCGCGCGGAGCCTTTGCGCTCGTTCTCCTGCTGCAGGCGCGTGAAGTGCTGCAGCGCGAACTCCAGCAGGTCCGGGGGCTGGTGCCTCAGCACCTCCACCGTGAAACCCTGCAGCAGCTCCGTCAGCCCCGCCGGGATCTCGATGCTCATCCTGCCTGACGGGCGGCGGGCGCCTGCGCGCCGCCCTCGCCCCGTCCCCGGACAGGCCTCCGGCCCGGCGGCCGCCGAGCGAGCGCGGGCGGTGCGGGAGGCGCTACCGGCGGCAGGCGCGGCGCGGTGGGCCCGGCGGCCCGGCTGGCCCGGCGCGCGTCTCCTCGGTGCAGCGGCGGCAGCTGAGCGAGCGCGGCCCGAGGAGGGCTGGCAGCATCTCCGGCTCCTCCCGCTCCCGCCGCGGCCGCGCCTCTCCCCCGCCCCGGCCGCCCCGCCCCCGCCCCTCCGCGGCGCGCAGCGGGGAGCTCCCGAGCGCGCCCACGTGACCCCCGGAAACCATGGCAACCCCGCCGGCTGGCGCCGCGCGCCCGCCAGTCGGGTGGCTCCGGGGCTGCGGCCGCCGGCGGGCGCGGGCGGGTTCGCTGGAAGCCCCGCTCTGGCGCGCGGCCGAGGCGTGGGTCCCCCGCTCTGCGCTGCCCGGGGTGGTGCCCGTCCCTCCCGCTCCAGCCAGCGGCGCCTCGCCGTCCACCTGTCTGCGCGCCCCGGAGCGGGCGGGCCGCTGGGCCGAATTCCCACGCGTAACTCACCACGGTACCCACGCAAAGCTGGGGCTCCGCGGTTTGCCCGGAAACTTCAGTCTCCACGTCGGTGGCGGCGTTTTATTTTCTCCCGAGAATCTAGCTGCATTGATAAGTGTTGGTAATGTCTTTGGTTTAAAGTCATTGAGTGGTTACTGGTTCTCTGGTGGACAAAGAAATAATATCCCCCCGCCCCCATCTTTGTTACATGGTCTTTTTCCCCCACCACATTTTATCCAGTCTTTCTCCATCCATCTTGTCCATTATGTTTTGCTTCCATGATACTATTCCATTTTCCACCCTATTCATTTACTACTATTTATTGAAACAAATGGACCATTTATTGTGAGGCACTTATCAAAGTTAGTCCGTACCCTTCAAATAGGATAGTGCAGAAACTAGAATAAAATGTCATAGGACAGATGGTCCTAAAGCAAGGAAAACTTTGCTTGATTAGACTCTTATTGTTCATTTTAAGACTTTCCCTTAGGCCTTGACTGATTTTGAATGATATCTCCAAAATAAGAATGCTTCTATATCAGGAGAATAGAATTAGATGTGTTTTTAAAGTAGAAATCTTGACTTTGAAATGAGGCTAGTTCTGCAAACATTTACAATTTTGAATTATACAATTGTTCTTTACCATTTAAATGCTATTTAAAAACACATAGTTCATTTCCCACAATGACCGTCATATTATTGTAAATAAAGTATTTCAAGGGCAAGCTCACTTACTTATTCTGAGTTATCTTTCTACCCACAAAAAAAGAGTAAATACACGACTCAGGAAATTCAGAGACTAAAAATTGAGATGTAACAAAATAGTCACTTTTATAAAAATACATCTTGATACTAACCTTTTTTAGTAATCCAAGGTGAATTCAATCCATAAGTGAATGTTTTCTCTATTTTCATTTCTTTTCAACCTCATGTGTTTTTAAATACAGTAATGTACTTCTACTTGTGAGTGTTAAGCATCTTAAGAGGCAAGCTTTTATTAAATACCATGATCTCACTTGCATGGCCTACACTATTAATCAAATTCTAACCATGTAAGCATTATTATCTTTATAAATGTAGTCATTTAAGACAAATTTGCATATCTGTGTTTATTCATGATGTTTTTATTAAGATTAGCATTGTTTGCACATGGCAGAAAACGCAAAATACAGTGGCTTAAACAAGATGGAAGCTTAATTCTCTCTAATGTAAAATGTAAGCAGTTCAGGAATGTTACGGTTCCATGATCATTAGGCACCCAGGCTCTTTCCAGCCCCCTACTCTGTAATGCTCAGTTTGTGGTCCAAAATTACAGCTCCATTTTCAGTCATCTCATCCATATTTCAGCCAAGAAGAAACTGGAAAAGAGAAGGGAACTTGCCCTCAATCTTCCCGGCTCCCCGCCCCCCCCCCCCCCCCATAGAACTTAGTCAAGATGGGCACATCTATGGTGTGACAAATTGCATTTTCCAAAAATGGCTGCAAAAATATCTATCTCCTGTGCCATGTGCTCTTCTACAGTGTGACTGTGCCACTCCCCTATCAAGAGCTAAAGTCTTGCCCTAACTGGTTTGGCTCAGCGGATAGAGCATCGGCCTGCGGACTGAAGGGTCCCAGGTTCCATTCTGGTCAAGGGCATGTGCCTTGGTTGCGGGCACATCCCCAGTGGGGGGTGTGCAGGAGGCAGCTGATCAATGTTTCTCTCTCATCAATGTTTCTAGCTCTCTATCCCTCTCCCTTCCTCTCTGTAAAAAAATCAATAAAATGTATATATTTTTTAAAAAGTTGAAGTCTTATTTCCCCTCCTCTGAATCTGGGTGGGCGTGTGACTACTTTGACAGAAGTCATCCCAGTCTGACAGAAAAAGCCAGTCCTGGCATTCCCTGGCTGAAATCCTGACCCACAGAATCTGTGAGCATAATAAAAAGGTTGTTTTAAGCCTCCAAGTTTCGGGGTAATTTGTTACACAGCAATATTAACTGAAACATGTGGTTGTAAGGAAAGCTTGAGAATGTAATCTTCATTATGGGTAGTCATGTGCCAAGTAAACATTTGGAGAGGAAGGGGCATGGATTCTGGGAACAATAATCAACGTCTGTCACAATGCTTAACACCCTTTACTCCAGAAATGGTAGGAAAAAAAGCACTTCTTTGCCAAACACTTACAACAGCTGTATTTCAAAGGAGCATCCTACCTGGTGTTTCAAAATGCATCTAGTCCTTTTTGTGGATTTACAAGCCAAGGTCATGTGGCTGTCATTTCTTTAGGGATATAGAAGTGAGTCAGGCATGACATGCATAATTGGTTAGGTGACCTATATAGTCTCTCCAATACTGTTATATTGTACAGTTGTATGATATTAAAAGAAGACATGTTGGATTTAAAATATCTTTGCAAACAGCTCTCTTATAACAATATTTATTTGCATCAATTCTTTTTTTTTTTTAAATATATTTTATTGATTTTTTACAGAGCGGAAGGGAGAGAGATAGAGAGTTAGAAACATCGATGGGAGAGAAACATCGATCAGCCGCCTCCTGCACATCTCCTACTGGGGATGTGCCCGCAACCCAGGTACATGCCCTTGACCAGAATCAAACCTGGGACCTTTCAGTCCGCAGGCCGACGCTCTATCCACTGAGCCAAACCGGTTTCGGCTGCATCAATTCTCAAATCAGTAACCATGACTTGGAAAAGTAAAGCTTGATCATGATATATTCCTATTATGTTAATATCGTTCTCAGAACAAATGTTCACGTTTCAAATCATATTCTGGCTTTTCTTCACTATCACATAAACATTTTGGTAATGTCTGATTTCCCTTGCTTTCCTTTTCAGAATATTTCCTTTTGGACCTTAGAATTCGGTGACAGTGGCTTATGGGGACTATTTATCTTTGAATTCTTTAAAAGAACATCACTGATATTGATTCTTTGGTTGTTGATTTACAAAGCAGTTTGCACTATTTTCTCAGGGAATCAGAAGCAATTGCAAAAGAACTCCAAGAGCTCAGCATTGGAATAAAATAAGAGTGCTACCAAATTTGTTTTTACACCTAGGAAATTAAAAAAAAATATTGAACACAGACATTAATTTGTTTATATGCAGCTGCCAAAGCAGGATAATAGTATGGACAAGTCAACAGTTTGGGCAGGTTTGACAATGGATGATAATAACTATGAACCAATCAATCACACAGCATTTCTTATCTATATTTAAGATGTATCATGATCAAGTGTCTTTGTTGCAAGAAATATATACCCACTCAAGGGACAAAGATAGGCAAATTGAAAGGACACAGGAGCTGCACTTGCAGAGTCCACTGTGGCCATCACTGTCGGTTTTATATACTTTAGCAGTTTAGCATTGACTACAGTTCTGGGTCTCTAGCTCCTATTCTCGTTCCTGTTCTCAAGAGAGAGAATCCAATTGGATTGGCTGGTCTTGAGTGAGAGGTTCTCTCCTGGTTAGGTCAGTGTGGGCAGTGGGGTGCAGGATAAGGAAGTGGCCAGGTAGTATAAGTATATGACAAGCTAGGCTCTTCAGCAGAGAGATAAGTGCAAAACATGGGCATTGCAAGTGGTACAGACACCTCACAACTTACCTGCTAAAAGCTGGTCACCTCCTAACTAGAAAAATCTAGTAAACATTTGGACTAAGACTAAATAGAAAGTTTAATCTCTAGATGTGGCTTTGCAAAAGGTTGCCTCTGGCAGACCCACTTCTCAAACTTTAGCAAGCCTAAGGAGCACTCGTCTGGCTTATTTAAACGCAGTTGCTGGTTCCACCTCCTGATTTCCAGATTCAGTAGCTCTGAGGTGGGGCCTGGGAATTGCGTTTTTGTAAAACTCTCAGGTGACGCTTATGCTGCAGGTCTGGGGACCACACTTGAGATCCACTAGACTAGATTTCCCGAGGAAGAGTTTATAATCCGCTAAAAGATAGCTGCTTGAAGTAACATTTTTGCATAACACCAAAGCATAATTTTTATTTGGCTAAATTAAAACTAGTGCAGCGTCATTATTCTGTTCTTCCTTAATGGGTATTGCAAAGTTAAAGAGGTCCTCAAAAGCAACAGAGAATATAACCTTAAATGGTACATCTCATAAATAGAATATGGGTTTCCTATTAAGGACTAGATTGGACTCACAAGTTTATCTCTGCTTCCTGAAATTCCACTTAAATAGTAGCTAAAGGAATGGGGAAAATAAAACTGTAAACTCATAAGGACAAAAGGACAAGAGAACCATAATGAAATTTTTAAAAAATAATAAAAACTTTAAATTATTCAGCCTTAAAAAGGAAGGACATTCTGATGCATACTATAACATGTATAAAACATAAGGACATTATGATAAGTAAAATGAGCCAGTTAAAAAAAAAAAAGACAAATAATGTGTGATTCCACTTATATGAGGTTCTAGAGTAGTCAACATTTTTAGAAGCAGAAAGTTGAATGGTGGTTGCCAGGAGATGAGGGGAGGGAGGAATGAAGAATTGTTTAATGGGTAAAGAGTTTCGGTTTCACAAGATGAAAGAATCCTGGGGTTTATTGCAAAACAGTGTGAATATACTTAACACTATCGAACTATAGACTGAAAACTAATTATGATGGGAAACTTTGTTGTATGTATTTTTCCATAATTTAAATTTAAAAGTTTTTTTTTAATTACAAAAGAAAAAGAATAGGAGAAGAGACAAGAGCAAATAAGTATTATCCACTACAATTTTGGAACTAAGCAAACTAGAGAATGCTGGAACCTAAGCTTGGTGAGGGGTCAGTGAGGGGAAGCCAGCAAGATGCAAGATCACATCTGCATCACAGAGTGAGAAGCACAAAATCTGGAGATACTGGAGATACTGGGTGCCTCTGAGAGGGGATAAGGAGTGAGGATTGATGCAATGTTTATATAGGGGGCTGATAAGACTGTCCACCCTCTGCCTTCCTCTGTCCTACATGGACCAGCACCTGCTTCCTTCATTCCCAGCAGGAGATGGAGGAGCTGACTTTATGTAGAGGTTTGTGCAGCTGGTTGTGGGGAGAAGGTACTGTACTGAAAAGAAGGGCATTGATTCTGATTCGGTGAACTCCGTATCAGTGGCCTTCCTCCTCCACTGAACTCCCAAATTTCTGAGAACC
This sequence comes from Myotis myotis, assembly GCF_014108235.1. Lineage (NCBI taxonomy): Eukaryota > Metazoa > Chordata > Mammalia > Chiroptera > Vespertilionidae > Myotis > Myotis myotis. The sequence continues at coordinate 12,498,563 of NW_023416315.1, forward strand.
AGATTTACACCCTCCCAGGCAGAAACTCAAGGGATTCCTCTTTAGGGAACTAACCAGACCAAGAAGTACAGATGCTGATATTTGGGGTTGAAAAACCCAGCTTTCTTTCTTTTCGCCCCATGTTGAAGTTCACCAGTCAATAACCACTACCACCTCCTCCACATACTTCATAAACATGAATTCAGGTGAGAATCACCAGATGTCCAGTAAAAACTTTTAGTATGAAGGACGGGACCAAAATAAATGAACCAGAACAAAAATACCTCAGCGAACAGGAAAAACATATATAAAAACGCACTTTAATATCCTCAGATATACAAGAATAAAATAAAATAATAATGATTAACATTTATTTATCAGATACTGTCCAGAGCACTTTATATCTATTGCCTTATTTAATGTTCACAAGAACCCTATGTGATGTGTATATTATTACACTAAAGATTAATAAACCAAGGCACAGAGAGGTTAAATAACTTATCTGAGATCACACAGCTCACAAATAGTACTGGGATGGGATCTCAAGCAGTTTGGCTCTATGGCCACTATTCTATATTTGGAAGTAATAAGAAATAACACACAAATTAAAACTATGATTACATAAATACCTACAAAAGGATCAAGATAAAGTTGAGGAAATTTATCAGAAAATAGAATTAAAAAATCTAAATCCAGAAAGTGGCAGAGAAAAAAAATAACCAAAAAATAACAAAAAAAAAAACAAACAAACAAAAAAAAGCTCAATATGAGTTCAAGGAAAAAAACACAAAAACAATAAGAAACGGAGAAAAAATTTTAAAAATTCATACAGAAATTTTCCCCCCCAGAATTTAAGGATATGGATTTCTAGATTGGAGGGGCCCATGGACAGGCCCTTGGAACAATAAATAAAAACACCTTCACCAAGACTGTAATACTGAAATGTCAGAACACTAACATAAGCAGAAGAGCACAAAGGCTCAGAATATCATCAGACTTCTTAGCAATAGCACTGGAAGCTAGAAGACCAGAACAATATCTTCAAAATGTGGGAGGAAAATTACTTCCAGCCCAGAATTCTCCAGCAATCTAGTCTGCTAAGTTAGTATCCAGCAAAATAAAGGTGTAATAAAGATAGTTTCAGATATGTCATTTTAGATAATGCAAACTCCAATGCCCTTTTCTCAGGAATCTGAGTGTTATCAAAACAAGGACATAAACTGAGAAGTATATAGGAATATATAGGATCCAGTAAGCAGAAAACTGACATATGCTCCCACCATATCAGCTATCTTACTTGTGCCTGTGAATTCAGATGTCCATGTTCTGTCGACCTGTGCTCCACCCTGTTCCCTCTGACCTACTCAGGGAAACTGCTCCGCACTTGCCATCTCTTTCTTTTGTCACTGTTTTCCTTTCAACTAGCCGCTCGGTAGCACACAGATTCTAGGGGACCAAGGACTCATGCCCCCTCGTATTCAGGGTTTGTAGAATCTCCTCCCTGAGTGTAAGTAGTCCTTGTTCCTTCCTTCCAGCCAATAAAACGTGGCAAAAGTGCAGATATTTTGCAGATGGTTGAGGCCCTAAAGCAATTGATTTTGAGTTAATACACAGTGAGTTTACCCAGGGCTTGACTTAATCAGCTGAAAACTCTTTAAGCCTCCCTGAGGGGAAAAAGGTCTCCTTGCTGGCTTGATGAAGAGAGCAGTCCTGTTGAGAAAGCCCATGTGAAACGCCTTTTTCACGTAGTTTTCAGGACATCACTTTTTAAAAAATTTTATCTTTATTGTTGAAAGTATTACAGATGTCCCCTTCCCCGCACCCCCCCCCCCACCCCCCCGCCCCATTAACCTCCTCCACCCTGCTCTCTTCCCCTCCTCAGGCATTCCCTGCGTTGTCTATCCATGGGCTTTGCATATATGCACAGAAATTCATTGGATAAACTCTTCCTTCCCTCTGAAATATGCCAGTCTGTTCCATGCTTCAATGTCTCTGGGTCTTTTTTTGTGCATTAGCTTATTTTGTTATTAGATTCCACATATAAGTGAGATCATGTGATACTTGTCTTTCTCTGACTGGCTTATTGCCCTTAGCATAATACTCTCCAGATCCCTCCAAGCTGTCCAAAGGGTAAGATCCTTCTTTTTTTTACAGCTGCATAGTATTCCATGGTGAAATGTACCACAGTTTTTTAATCCATTCATCTACTGATTGGCACTTGAGCTGTTTCCAGGACACCACTTTTTCTTTGTTCTCCTCCTCTTCTGTCTACATCTTCTCAATTTTTTTTTTTTTTTTTTTTTTTTTTTACTGGATAGTAAAAAAGTCTTATCCTCTTGACCTCTAAATATTGAAGCACATCAAGTCCAGTGCTTTTAAAACACATTTATATGTAAATGATTCTCAAATTTATACCTCCAGATCCACCTCTGAACTCAATACCTAAATTTTATTTTTTATTTTTATTGATGTCAGAGAGGAAAAGAAAGGGAGAGAGAATCATTGATTTGCTGCCTCCTGCATGGCCCACACTGGAGATTAAGTCCACAAGTCGGGCATATGCCCTGACCAGGAATTGAACCGTGACCTCCTGGTTCATAGGTCGATGCTCAACCGGCCGGGTTGAACTCAATATTTTTGTATTCAACTGCCTTGAGATGTCTAAGAGGCTCACCCTGTTTACCCTGTTCAACTCTCTATTACTAGTTCTGCTCTATCCACAGTTCCTAGAACAATGCCTAGAACACAGTGGCACTCAATATGTATTGAGTAAAAAAAAAAAAAAATGGAAGGAGGGGAAGAAGAAAAAAGGAGGGAGGATGCATGCTGAAGAAAAGCTAAGGGAATTCTTAGGATAATGGTGGAAGGCCTGGCATAGCTGTTCAGCAGGTTCAGCGATCATCCAGGTCCAACTGAAGCAGGAAATCAAAGGCACACAGAAGGACACCCCCCAGGAAAAAGAAAGGCACTGATACATTGTGTAATTCGTTTGATTGTATTGTGGAAAACTACACCTCTGGCAGAGGGTTGGGAAACGAATAAAAGATAGTTTCAGAGAAAACTAGACAATTGAATAAAATAGCACGGTCCACACCAGGGAAAACAGAAGGTTGAACAAGAAAAGAAATAAAATCAAAGAACACGATGTGGCTTAGCCATAAGCAATATTTATGAGTCATAACAATCAAAACACCAGTGCTGGTACAGTCCAAAAGTGTGATATGATTATAGAGGGCAGAAAAAGAGAAAGAGAAGAGTGTGAATCTGTTTGTATTTCTGTGTCTATGTTTTGGGAGCATGGAATAAGAGCACCATATCTTGAATATTCTGTAACAGGAAATCAATAGAAATGTCTGAAATGGAGGATCAAGTAATAGTAGCACATATATTATTTAGAAGCATGTCATTCAATAACAAAAGAAATAGCTTAAATAATTGCAAGTAGTTCCACCTGGGAAATGGGAATGAAATACTCATATTACTTTGTTAAACTGAGGAGTATGAATTTCTATAGCAGGTACTCAGTTACAGGGATCTCCACATTTCATACAACTGTTTCCTTTATTTCTGGGTTCAGGGGACCATATAGCTGAGATTTTTTTCCAGCCCCTATTTAGTGGGAAATCCCAACCCTGTATCTTCAGGTTCTATAAATTTTAGAAATCAGCTGTTCTTAAGACAGGTAGCCACATTTTACAGAGTATTATTCATTCTCTAAATATTCCATTTATTGCACCACTTAGATTAATGTTCATGAAATTTTTCTTCGTTTTATAATATCTTGTTCTATCAGTAATTTCGTGGGGTTTTTTTGCTCCTCGTTTTCTTTCTCCAATTTAGTTACTTCATTGTCACTTGTGAAATTCAAGAACCAAGATTCCCAGGTGTAGAATTCTCTTGCCAGTCATGATCCCGGTGGGATAGAATGTTCCATTTTTGCACTCAGTCCTCTTAGAGCTAATGTGTGCTTTATCTGAAGAACAGTTTACCCTTTACCCTGCCTCAGAGTCATTGTGTCTTTTGTTGAACTGTGTGGTCTAGTAAATTCTGTTTGCTCTTTTCCTTGCCAACAGAAACAAATTACACAGGTATCAAAGCAGAAGGGGATACTTGGGGTATTTAAACTACATTTTATTTACCATTTTAAAGGCAAATTTTCTGCATTTTTTCAACTCTTTTACTGCACAAGTCCTAGAATTTGTAAAAGCACATGTAAGCAGTACATACTTAGCAAATAGCCATAGGTATCATTTTAGGAAGACTCAGGGGCATTGAGATCTTTTTGTGCATGAATGTTTTTGTTCATCTATGAGCAGTCCTTGGTGTTACTCCTCTTAGATGACTCTAAAATGATTTAGACTTTTTAAATTTTTTTATTTTTTAAAATATTTTTTATTGATTTCAGACAGGGAGAGAGAGATAGAAACATCATGTGCCCTGACCAGGAATGGAACCATGACCTCCTGATTCATAGGTTAACGCTCGACCTCTAAGCCATGCCAGCCAGGCTGCTAAAATGACTTAGACTTTTAATTCAGCCATCTCTCTTAACCACTAAACCCACAATTCCATTTATCTGCTGGAAGCCTCTTCATGGCCATGTTGCCAATACCCCGAATTCAATTACCAAACTTATTGCCAATACCCCGAATTCAATTACCAAACTTATCAGAAACAAAAAATTAAGCTCTGTCCCTTTAGAATTGTTCTTCCTCCTCTGTTCGCTATATCTGTAAATAGCATCGTAACACCTTCTAGTCGCTGGCTTAGACTCAGAGCCTCGGATGATCTTTGCCTCTCACATCCCAAAGTGGATTAGTTGTCAGATCCTGCTAATTCCATTTTCATGGTGTCTTGCTGACTGCCGGGAGCCGGTCCATCCTTGCTGTTTCAAGGGACCTGGCATATATGGCATATTGTTCTTAATATGTTTGCTCACCTTCTTGGCACTATGTGTTTTAACCAAGGTCTTCTCTCTGAGAAAGGTTGTTTCCCCAGTTAGGGATTTTCCCCTGAAGTTAGGGAGGGAATAAAACCTCTTAACTAAGTGCCAGGTGGGTAATTAATCACTTTAACTACGAACAATCGTGCTTAAGCTACATAATCCTTACTCCCTGGAATGAAGATAAGAAACGCCCTAACCTTTGTAATAGAGATTGATAGGATTGAATCAACTGGTATAAATACAGATGCAACAAGACAGCAAGACCAGAGAACTTAGAATACAGAGCTTAGAACACAGAACTAAGAAGACCGACCCTACACAGAACTAGAGACAGAAGAACTTCGCTGGAGAGAACATGGCAAAAGATCCTGGACTGAACCTGACTATAGAACATGGCAAGAGAACCTGACTAGAACTTGGTGACTGAACCTGGCTGGAGAACCTGGACAGAACCTGGCTGGAGAACCTAGCAAGAGAACATGGACACAGAACCTGGCTGGAGATCTGAAGCAGAACCTCTCTGGAGATCGAGACCAGAACTTGGCTGGTAATCCTGGCTAGAGATCCTGGCTAGGCTGCTGATCAACTGAACGCTGTCTCCGCGTCATTCCTTCTTCGCCGACTCCGTCCACACCTTTGGGGACCCCTGGACCCGCTGGGGTTGGACCCCAGCAGCTGACATTCGTCCTCCCCACGCCATTCCTGTCTGTCTGTCTGTCAGTATGCTCAGGCTGCCATAAGACGCCGTGGAGTGGGTGGCTTAAACAGCAGAAGTGTGTTTTCTCACACTTGTGGAAGTTGGAAGTCTGAGATGAGGGAGCCAGCATGGTTAGGTTCTGGTGAGAGCCCTTTTCCTGGCTTCCCACTCTGTCCTCACATGGCCTCTTTGTAAGACCACTGATCCTATTGGATTAGGACCCCACCCTTATGACCTCAGCTAACCTTAATAACCTCATAAAAGTCCTGTCTCCAAATACTGTCACATTGGGGGTTAGGTCTTCAACATAGACATTTTTTTAGGGACACATTTCAGCCCACAGCACTGTGGCAGGCTGGGTCTTCCTCACTTCTGGCCAGAATATGTCTTCTAATTAACGCCCTCATCTCTGGTCTTTCTCATATCTAATGACACATTATTTTGAGAAATCTTTTCTAGGTACATTTCTGTTTATGGCACAGTTTGCTTGAAAAAAAAAAAAAAAAGGGTGGCTTTCTGATTCCTGGAGAGTAAAGGCAAACCCCATTATCATGAAATTCAAGGACTTTGATAATGTGATTCCAACCTAATTTCCCAGCTTTGGCTCAAAATCCCCGTCATGCCATTTCTACCACAACCAAATTGGAATACTTGTCTTTTTCTTACCATGTCTTTTAATTGCCTGCCTCCATACCTCATGTGTTTGGCCCACTCGGAAGCCCTCATGCATCTTCCCGAGTCAGAAATCTCACCTTTTGGTGAAATGCCCCCCCTCCCCCGCCCCCCAGGACTTCTTTGATCCCTTGGCCAGAAGTATTCACTCCCTATTCGGTGCATCCTTTTGTACTTGTATTATAGCCTTTTGTTTTATTTGTGGAATTGTGTGGCCTCCTTCTGGAAAATGATATGATAGAAGCATTGGGCCATGGCTTGACTTGCACAGGGTGCAGCAGAATCCTTGCAGGGCCCAATACCAGCAGGCACTCAGTGAATATTTGTTTATACGAACCATGAATCTGTTCATGGAATGATAATATTTCATAGTCAAATGGACATAAGATAGTATTTAGATTAGTGATTTTTAAAGCTATGTTAATTGGAGTTATAGCCAATTCCATACCTTAGTCTTTGACAAAGTATTTCATTTGAAGAAAGGGTTTTGTTCCAAATATTTTAAACCACTGATCTTATTCAACTCCTTCATTTTGTAAATGAGAAAAACCAGGCCAGATGGAAATTAAAAATGACATTCCCAAGGTTTCCCAATTATTTATCAGCAAGATCCTGATATAAACTGTATTATTTGAAAACATATACTGGTACAGCTGCTCTGCCTTTTGGCTAAGATCAAGTGAAAATATATACTTGTAGAGCAGCTTAGCAACCTCATCCTTTCCAGGGTAATACCCTGCTACTGGAAAAAACTCAGATAAGATCTGAAGCTAATCAGAATAACTCAGTAAGGGCACCCGAGGTTAAATCTCCTTAAATCATTTTTTCCTAGGCACTGTTTGGTACTTTAAGAACATGAAAGATTGTGTTTTCTCAGGAAATGTGTTATTCACCATGAATCCCAATAAAATAAGGCCATTGTCTTAAAAGGCTGGACACAAGCTAAAAATCACCTAAACTCTATAGAGTATGGAGCAAAGCTTTGAGCATATAGTATTCCCCATGATTTTTCAGGGACTACATCAAAATAAGACCATGTAGTAATTAGGATATCAAATATACTTGCTGTTTGTGTATGCTTGCATGTAAGATAATGTTAATGTTATAATAGCATTTTTAGCTTTTGCTTAGTTCTTGATTTTTTTTTGGGGGGGGGGGGGGCATTTCCTTTAACCAAGCCCTAAATTCACAAGGTCTCAAAAAATGAGGAAGAATTGAAGGAGCATAAAAAGCTACCGAAAGTATTGTTTTTACTGCAATGTCACTTTACGATAGTTCACTGTTACTAGTAGCAGCATAGCCTGACAAGGCTTATCTATCTATTTAAATAGAACCTGCTACTTAAGGAACTCAGAGCTCTGTGAAGCATGCCTTTTTTGGCATGAAATAATCCAGGGAGGATGGGAAGCTATTGGGAAGAGAGTTTATCACCAATAATAATATGTCCAAGATGCTACTTCCTGGGCCAATTTATGTATTTAGATTTGATTTCCTATTGGAGCACATCTCGGTGAATGGAAAATATTAATGCTGAGACTCGCACTAAGCAAAATGAATAAGAATAAGCCTCAGAAGATATTCGAAATGCAACCGTTTTCCATGTTTAAAAAATATGGAAAGTTACCTGTTTGATATAGATTAAGGAGCATTTCCTTTTAGTAGCTGTATTTGGCTCTCAGAGAGAATTCATCCAGGAGTCAGCATTATTTATAGCACCCACTCTGTGCAAGGCACTGTGCTAGAGAGGGAAAATGAGGATGAAGGCAAATGTTCCTGATCTTATATTCTGGCTGGGGAGACTGACATTAAGCAAATAAATGGAAAAACAAATTACATAGTTATGGAGAAATACAGGATGGACTGAGAAACGATAAACTAGGAGAACTAATTAGTTTGGCAGTGAGTAGCAATGTGTCCTCTTTGTGGACTGCTGGTATTGGGTATAGACACACCATTTTTGGCCATTAACTAGAGCCAGAGAATGTTAGTGGCAGGGCTGTCAGAGCAGGAGCAGCTGATGCCATTATTATGATCCTTGGCACAGAGCCCATGTCCCAGAGTTAGCAGTTGGCAAAAGGTAGCCATTTTCCATAGGACTTCCTCGCTTAACACACATCTCCCCTAAGTGTGCAAGACCTCTGCCTGGCCTCCACAGCTGGCTTTGCTGTGTATTGCAGAAGCCTCTGATATTAGTGGGAACTGGGTCAGCATTAGTCATGAAGAAAATACTTGACAATCTTTTTATTTAACTTCAAAATGCCAATGCTTTCTGTATAAATATTCTTAACTTAAAACAATTTTTCTGGATGGCTGATATAACAAAACCAGGAAATCAAAACATATACAATTGTAATATTTATCAAAAGCCAGTCTTTCTCCTTGCATTATTTCTATTCTAGAGGCCTGGTGCATGAAATTCGTGCTCTGCGGGATGGGGGGGTCCCTCAGCCCAGCCTGCACCCTCTCGCAGTCTGGGAGCCCCGGGGAAGGGGGGGGTGCCGCCACTGCATTCACCGGGCTTCTGGCTGAGCAGCGCTCCCCATGTGGGAGCGCACTGACTCCCCCTGTGAGAGCGCACTGACCACCAGGGACAGCTCCTGCATTAAGCGTCTGCCTCCTAGTGGTCAGTGCATGTCATAGTGATCCATCGTTCCACCGTTTGGTCAATTTGCATATTAGCCTTTTTTATATAGGATTGATGAGTTTCTTTAAGGAAATCCTGTTCCATTTTGGAGGTCAGATTTATTAATTGTTAATGCAACAGAAACCTAAATTTAAATACCTCAACCCAAGCTTTATACATTTTTGTTGTGCATTTTTACTTCTACTTATTAGAGAAGACTTTCCTCCTAAGGCTTGGATGCACTATTTTATATCAAATAATTCCTTAAAAATCCAACTTATTGACCTAGCTGGTTTGGCTCAGTGGATAGAGTGTTGGCATATGGACTGGAGGGTCTCAGCTTTGATTCTGGTCAAGGGCACATGCCAGGGTTGCAGCTCAATCTCCAGTGGGGAGCACGCAGGAGGCAGCCAATCAATGATTCTCTCATCAGAGATAGTTCTATCTCTCTTGCCCTTCCTCTCTAAAATCAATAAAAATATATTTTTTTAAAAATCCAACCTATTTCTGTGTTCCTGTAGTCAGTGTTTTCTGTGATCTACCCTTTTTCTACTTCCTACTTGGTATTTAAGTAATAGTTCCCTGAACAGAAGAACTCTATTAACCCTCTGTTCTCCTTTCAAGACTTCCAGAAACCTTTCCTATTTGGATTTCCATTAAAAAAATGATTTCTGAGTTTATTCATCTTTCTGTAAACTTAGATCCTAAAATTTCATTGTTTTCATCAATCACCAGTTTTCTATAGAGAGCCATCCAGTCCTATCCATCCCCTCCCATAATTCAAGGTCAGTCTCAATTGGTTAGTCTCTTTTACTCACACTTCCTAAGTTGCAGTTTTCTTTAACATCCCTTGTACCCATCCCACCCCCATTTTCTCCATTCAATCTAGAAGTAACTTGCCTCTTTCTTTGAGTTCCCTGCTAGTTATCCAATCCTTTTCAGTTTTAGAAAAGTCGAACACATCCCTTTAAAATATGCATTTATCACATCATGGCTCCCCTCTAATCCATGTTCCTTCTCTTTTTTGGAAGTTGTAAGAGGATGATTGCAATGCCCACATAACAGTGTAAACTACAATGGAATCAAACAAAAGGAGCACTGAATGCTAAGACCTGTGTTCAAATTCCAAAGCCTCCCCCATTAGGTTTGGGTCACATTGTTGCTGTTCTGGGCCTCCGTTTTTTCTATAAAATGAAGGATTTGGATACTAAATAACCTCTAAGATTCTTTTTTGAAAAAATATATTTATTGATATCAGAGATGAAGGGAAAGGGAGAGATAGAAACAGCAATGATGAGAGAGAATCATTGATTGGCTGCCTCCTGCACACTCCCTCCTGGGGATCGAGCCCACAACTGGGGCATGTGCCCTTGGCCAGAACTGAACCAGGGACCCTTCATCCAGCGGGCAGACGCTCTATCCACTGAGCCAAACTGGCTAGGGCTAAGATTCTTTTTAGGTCTAGGATTCCATAATTCTATCAATTTCTCAATAGAAATACTCCATATCCTATACAATGTACATGCATGTTATAATTTTATACTCAATAGGAAATCAACTCTGTTTAATAGTCTTTATATTTACTATTCCGCCAGTATCCTTTCATCTTTTAAAGAAATAATACCCTTAAGACTAATAAAACTTTATTTTTCTGTTCTCATTCTTTTTATATTTTTTCCTCTTCTCTTCGTCAGCCACTCTGTAGTTGTTTACACTGCATCTAGACCTGGGCATTTGTCACCAAAATGAAACCATGATCCATCTGTTCTTGTCATCTTTATAATAACATTATTTTTGTAGGCTGCAACTGACATGTGCTCTTTTCCTTATTTATTCAGTGTACTGGCCTTTACTTGCAGCACAATTTTTTAAAAAAATATTTTAAATAATAATACATGAAATTTTTGAAAAATAAGAAAATATAAAGAAAAAGTTAGGATTTCCCAAATATGGAGACAATAGCTATTATTTCTAAGACAAAATTGGAATTATATTTTACATATTATTTTCTCCTGATTTTTTTTGATACACAGTACAGAATGCTACCATTTCTAATTCTATCCTCTTTATTTATATAGCTTCACTGTTTCCTAACCAATAGATTTCCAACCTTTAATAGCTCCCTACTTTCACTGATTATGCACAAAAATTTTTGCTTATTAATGTTTCATTAACATTTCACTGTGCATTGTATTTTCAGAGTTTCTATTATTATGCATATTCAGAGGGTTGCATGAATATTTTTGCCTTATTTTGAGCTCTATCCATAATGTTTCAGAATTCCAATCACATTTTCCAAGCATTGTTATATATTCAACACCGTTAGAAGGCAACCCATATGCTGGCTCTATTTTGTATTGAGACAAAGGCATAACCAAGTTCTTTTTGCTCATTCTATTATTGGTTTTAAGGTATTGAAAAGTCTTGTCTGTCATCTTTTTATAGCATAATTTTAGGCCTGAGGTATTATTCTGTCACTTGCTATTACTAGTCTTTGCAATGAAATTATGAAAAAGTTTTTATCTGAATCCAAGTTGAGCATCTCCAATTATTGCTGTTCTTTTGTTAGCTTCTTTAAATGAAATAGTCAGAAGCACTGGTGTCATGGATTTTCTTATTTCCCTTTTCTCCAGAATCCAACTGACTTTATAGGCCAAAGTCTTATTTTAACAGGAGGGGAATTATTTGCAAATGCAGTGGGAAGCCAGTCTGTTCCAGGAACTCTCTTTGTCCTCCTCTAACTCTCAGATGTTTGCCGCTGCCACTTAAAATCCAGTCTCCCATTAGGAAAATAAAACAGTACCGGGCGAGAGCATTAGAAGGAGTCCTGTTTCATCCCCTAATACTTGCATCCTTGTCAGAGGCTGTCTTTTCAGAGTTGGCCTGTGTAGACATTAGTCACTCTCCAGGAGTCTTGGAGTCTCTCATAAGTTCTTGCAGGTTTCTCGTTTTTCTGGAGGAAAAAATGACGAGGTAAACTCTCATACTTTTTTCATCTTTTCTTTCTACTGATATTTATTTACTTACTTATCTAGACGGCTAGCTATCCAACCAATGACCATTTTCTTCTTTATCTAACTTACATATGTTAGTATATCTCAGTACAGCTTACTTGAGTCAGTACCCTCTTTCACCTTTCATAAACTTATTTGCTCAATTTGTCTTTAATTTCAGCGACTTCTCCTTGATTGATTCCCACTCTTTTTTTAAAAATATATACTTTATTGATTTTAGAGAGGAAGGGAGAGAGAGATAGAAACATTAATGATGAGAGAGAATCATTGATTGGCTGCCTCCTGCATGCCCGCTACTGGGGATCGAGCATGCAACCCAGGCATGTGCCCTTGGCCAGAATCGAACCTGGGACCCTTCATTCCACAGGCTGACACTCTATCCATTGAGCCAAACCAGTTAGGGCGATTCCCACTCTTTTGGCTGCCTCCTCAGTGTCACACAGATTCCCTTCCCCAGACCACCTTCCTTTTCCCTGACATCTCTGTCTCACGATCTGACATGGCTCACCAATCTCACATATGCGGGGTTAGGCATTTTATTCAACAACTCTTCTGATTCCAAGCACAAAGTGCATCTACTCTCTGTTACACATCTTTGCTTGTTTGGGAGCAAATGATTACCTTTATACTACCCTGTTCAAAAGAATTTTATTTATTTATTTATTTTACTTTTTATGGATAGTCCTATTTCTTCAGCTTGGTTTTCCTCCTTTAATGTTTGTTCATCATTGAGTCTGAGAAGATGAAAGCTGAATGGAAAGGAATCAAGTTATAAAAGAAATAATCCACAATTAGGATGTCTGGCAGCCAGCAGATATTAGAATCTCCAATTAGGGGACTTTCGGCAGAGACTTCAGAGGGCCCCCTCATCCTGTATTAAATATAATGTAAAGCCACAGAAATATAGTTTCATAGGGAGACAGCTATACTTAGTAAGAAGGACTGTGTCTTTCTCAAAGGCCCAAAACATAGAATTGTTTGACGAGATGAACAACTGATCTTCATTGAGATTAAATTTTTTGTTGAGGTAGTTAGTGACTATAACTTTGGTTATTTTATGGAATCTTACTAGTCTATGATAGCCATTCTTTCCCCAAGTATTAACGTGGAACCAACAGAGCTTCCTTTAGCCTCTAAGTTTCCAGATTTCTGCCAAGACTCCCACAAGAATTTTAGCTGGAAGGATCAACTCTTGGAGCTTAGAAACAGTTTTAGGGAAACAATGATAGATAACTCAATATTTTTAAAAAAATAATCTCTCGCCCTAACCGGTTTGGCTCAGTGGATAGAGCATAGGCCTGCGGACTCAAGGGTCCCAGGTTCGATTCCGGTCAAGAGCATGTACCTCGGTTGCAGGCACATACCCAGTAGGGAGTGTGCAGGAGGCAGCTGATCGATGTTTCTCTCTCATCGATGTTTCTAACTCTATCCTTCTCCCTTCCTCTCTGTAAAAAAAATCAATAAAATATATTTAAAAAAATAATCTCTCTCTCTCTCTCTCTCTCTCTCTCTCTCTCTCTCTCTCTACACACACACACACACACACACACACACACACACACACACACACTGAGTGGCCAGATTATTATGACCACCTGATGTTTGTAGGCAAATTTGCTATAATTTCGTGCTGAAGTTGCTAGAGGGCTAGACCATTATAAATAGGGAAGCAGGTTGTTTACCATGACAGTAGAAGCTGGTGGGGGCAGTGTTATGGTTTGGGGTGTTTTCCTGGCATGATTTGGGCCCTTTAATTCGTGTGGAACAACGTCTGAATAGCACAACATACCTAAGTATTGTTGTTGATCAAGTTCATTCATCCTATCGTGTTGATGGCATATCCCAATGGAGATGGCTTCTTCCAAGACAATGCGCCATGCCACGGTGCTCGTATTGTGCAGGAATGGTTTCAAGAACATGAGGGACTTTTGTTTTAAAATATATTTTTATTGATTTCAGAGAGGAAGGGAGAGGGAGAGAGAAATAGAAACATCAGTGATGAGACAGAATCATCTATCAGCTGCTTCCGGCACACCCCACACTGGGGAGGGAGCCGGAAACCCGGGCATGTGCCCTGACTAGGAATTGAACAGTGACCTCCTGATTCATAGGTCAACACTCAACCACTGAGTCACGCCAAGGGTGAGAGTAGCTTTTTTTTTTTTACCCTGACTACTTTTGTTTCTTCCTTCTTTCTTTTTTTCTGCCTTCCTTCTTCTCCCCTGCTGTATGAATGAACTATGTAAATATTCAACAAATTACCCTCAAACTCAGCGACTTAAAACAACAAGCGTTTATCATCACATAGTTTCTGTGGATCAGGAATGCAGAAGAAGCTTAGAGGAGTGGCTCTGGCTCTGGATTGAAGCCAGCTGTTATCCAGGGCAGCGATCATCTGAAGGCTGGTCTGGGATTGGAGAATTTGCTTCCAAGAAGGGGCCCCTAAGGGACTATTGGCCCTTGTTCCTCTCCATAGGGTTGTTTGAGTGTCTACACAACGCAGCATCTGGCTTCCTCAAGAGCAAGTGTCCAAGAGAGAGCAAGGAGGAAGTCACATCGCCTTTTATGACCTAGTCTTGGAAATGACACATCGTCTCTTCTACCATGTCCTGTTTGTTAGCAGCAAGTCAGTAAACCCAGCCCACCCTCAAGAGGAGAGGAATCTAGCTCCACTTTTTGAAGAGAGAATTATTTTTAAAAAAAATTGTGGGCCTATTATAAAATCACCACACCTGCCTCCTCCCTCCCTTTTTGGAAATTCTTGTTTGATGAACAAAAACTACAAAAAAAAAAAAAATCTACGTTGCTTTCTTCTAGAAACCAAAATAATGTTCCCAGGGGAAATAGAGTAGCAGAGGTCTAGGAACCAGAAAGCCAAATATGCTTTCAATTCTGTAGTTAAGGAAGTTTGTGATCTTGGCTGAGTCACTTTACCTAACTTGCTTCAATTTTACACATTGTTAAGAAACTTGACACTCTTAAAGGTTCTTTTTCAACTCAAAATTCTATTTTACTTTATTTATTTATTGTACCTAACTGCCCCCCAAATTAAATTCCTAGCTCTTTGGGTGTCAATCATTATATAATCTCTATATATTTGTGCTCCAGTCTTATTTGCTTTTACCTCCCTTTGGTAATATATGGGTTTAAAGTCAACCTCAACCTATATCAAGGCCCCAAAGGAAAGAGACGCCCTATCTAAAGTAGATAATTGAGGAGAGGTTAATGAAAAGGTTTTACATCGGTGGGCACAGGATTTAGGGAGACCAACGAGGGACAGTGCACTATCTTGGGACTAGCAATACTGGGGAACTGTTACCACCCTGAGGTCAAAAGGGGGAAACAGTACAGAAACAGAGTGGGCCGTCCCAACAAGAGCTCTGATCTTTGCTCTTAGAGATGGAGCCTATTTGGAGGGAGTGAGGTGTTGACAGCCCAACCTCATTTTCTTCCTTCCCTGTGATCTCTGACATCCCACTCATTGGCCAAATCTAACCTTAGCTGGCAAGAGAGTACACTCATAAGTGGAAAGTAGGCAGAACACTCTCAAAATGAGGTTAAAATTACACTTTGAACATAAAAATAGGAATAATTCAAACATTAGAGATAAAATCAGACCTAGGGAGAGAGAGGTCCCAACAAATTGTGAGTGCCCGAATATAATCTGTGTATCTATCACCTTAGGAGGGCAAGACTGAATTATAATTACATCTAAGCAAAAATATATTTAGCCCTAACTGGTTTGGCTCAGTGGATAGAGCGTCGGCCTGCGGACTGAAGGGTCTCAGGTTCGATTCCGGTCAAGGGCATGTACCTGGGTTGCGGGCACATCCCCAGTAGGGGGTGTGCAGGAGGCAGCTGATGGATGTTTCTCTCTCATCGATGTTTCTAACTCTCTATCCCTCTCCCTTCCTCTCTGTAAAAAATCAATAAAATATATATTAAACATATATATTTAGTTAATTAAATTGTACCGTGTCTGGACAATGAATGTGTAAATAGGAGTAGGAGAATCTATCTATATATACTATATATAAAAAGATATTGAGAAAGATAGAATGTGACAGCTCCCCTAGCAGTGGCCAGAGGGATGGCACCCTAAACCCATGATCACCACTATCTTCTGAGGCAGATGATGACTAGAGTGCAGGTGAATGCACTGGGCTATCTGCTTCTTACCAGTAGGCACTGAGGTCACCCAGCTCCCCTCCTCCTGCTGTGACCCATTCTCTTGGAGCAATCCAGCTCCACTTAGATTTGTTTATCATGAAAGAATGTGCTCATCAGAGAATACAACTATCCAGATCATTCATATTTATCTTTCTCACTAAATACATCAATTAATTGGCCTTCTGGTGGTTATGTCTTTGTGAGCTTGGCTAAGATGTATCCATCCCCAAGAGACGGATGCAGTCATGGGAGCAGATCAAGTTTCTGCACCTACAAAGCCCAAGAGCCAGCCCCTGGATTGGGGGAACATCCTACATGGAAATGAAGGCAGCCTGTGAGGACCTGTCATGTAAACTTAACCACTTAGCACGCATCACAGTTTATTATCATTGCTTGTTTAGTTGCTTGTCTCCATTGCCAGGCTCTAAAATCTGTATTCAACATGTACATCTTGTTATTGCCAGAGAACAAGATTAATAACTATTTGTTGAAATGAATGAATGAACGAATGAACTTATCAAGGTGTCTAAAAAATAACCAACCTCACTCTAAAAATTCTCTTTAAACTGCAGCACCTTAAATCAGCATGCTGCTGTATAGCTTATTTGGAACTCTTACTCCCCTGCCCCTGTACTGGGTTTCCTTGTGGAGCATCCTTCTGTTTATCTTCCACTATTCCTCATTTGGAGTTGAATCTTAATCCTTTTCATTTCTGATAATAATTTTTTGCTTGTGCCTTAACCTTTGTCATTCAGCTTCACCTTAATGCTTTCATCTTGGCCTGGTTTGATCATATTTTCTCCTTCTCCTTCTCCTTCTCCTTCTCCTTTCTCCTTCTCCTTCTCCTTCTCCTTCTCCTTCTCCTTCTCCTTCTCCTTCTCCTTCTCCTTCTCCTTCTCCTTCTCCTTCTCCATGAGGACTCCATGGTCCAAAAAGAATAAGATCACACCACCAGTGAGAGAAGTCTGTATTAAACCTAGATCTATTTGATTCCAGAACTTGAGCATCTAACCACTATGCAATACTACCATGGGAGTGGTCTTTATCTTTGGTTAACTTAGTGCTATTTGTGTCCAGCCAATAGCTCTAGATTTTTTTCCCTCTAGATACTGTGTCCAAAATAAATAAGCCATTGCTCTATTCCTAAAGCTTAAGTCTTGTTCTTTCTGCTCTTTCACCCTTGGCAACTTAATCACTGCAAAAATGTCTCTTAAAGTCTTCCCCAGTGACTTTATAATCTGAGTTCCCACACAAAATCCTCATGCAGACACTTGTTGACTGCTTTTCATCTTATCCCAACGACAAATAGTCCTGTGGATGGCTTCACAATCCATTCCCCTTTCCTTCAGAGACCAAGTAAGTCTTTTCTTTTCCTTGTGAAAGTACAAGTGCACACTTCTAATAAGACATTTCTTTTTTAAAAAATATATTTTATTGATTTTTTTACAGAGAGGAGGGAGGGGGATAGAGAATTAGAAACATCCATCAGCTGCCTCCTGCACACTCCCTACTGGGGATGTGCCTGCAACCAAGGTACATGCCCTTGACCGGAATCAAACCTGGGACCCTTGAGTCCGCAGGCTGACGCTGTATCCCCTGAGCCAAACCAGTTAGGGCAGGACATTTCTTTCATCTTTTCTCTTTCCTTCTTTTTCTCCTGAATTCTACTTGTATGTTTAACACACACACACACACACACACACACACACACACACACACACACACACACACACACACGCACACACACACACTGATTTCAGAGATGAAGGGAGAGGGAGAGAGAGATAGAAACATCAATGATGAGAGAGAATATTGCCTCCTGCATGCCCACACTGGGGGGTCGAGCCCACAACCCAGGCATGTGCCCTGACTGGGAATTGAACCATGACCTCCTTCATAGATCAGTGCCCAACCACTGAGCTACGCCGGCCAGGCTGCACCGCTTCAGTCAGCCTGGTCTTCAAATCTCCTGTCTTGGGCTTGCTCACCATCATGATCAATTCTCTGATCACTGGAGTGAACATGTGCTTTTCTTGCTCAGTTTGACTTTGGGGCATCACCCTTCGCGCTCATCCTTTCCAATCCATGTGTTGGGGCACTGCTCCAACCATAGTAATCGGATCAGAATGAGCACATGATTGATGATGAGCCAATCAAATCCTTTAAGGAGACTTGTGCTATTCAGCAAGCTTCACTCTCTCCTGAGAGTGTAGGTTCTAAGGATGTCATAAGCCTGAAACTGCTGGTGGCCATCTTGGCCTCAAGTAGAAAGAACCTTGAGAATGGAGTCTGCACAGAAAATGCCGTGTAGCAAATGGAGACACAGATTCCTGACCCCATAGTTTAAAGCTTTAATCAAACCATTCCTAGACCTGGCCAGTGTGGCTCAGTTGGTTGAACATGCACAAAAGGTCACCGGTTCAATTCCCAGTCAGGGCACATGCCCAGGTTGCAGGTTCGCTGCCTAGTCGGGGTGCGTGTGGGAGGCAGCCGACTGATGTTTCTCTCTCTCCCTTCCCTTCTCTCTAAATCAACAAATACATAACAAAACCAACATGCCCACCGTCACTCCAACTTCTGAGCATGATAACCATCAACAGGAAAATACAGAGTAGACAGAGGAGATCTCTGTAATGTTATTAGAAAGAGAACACCCACCCTTCATTAAGTATAAATAGTATATGGACTGGGTGTTAAGGAAGGAGGCAGATATAAAAACAGGAAGTTTCAGACCATGCCCTGGGCTGGCCTGAGGGGTGCCATGAAAGTTCTCCAGGGGGCACCATGGAAACCCAAAGCAAGGCAAAGCATAGCTCTGTATCTGAAATAAGATTTCTGAAGAAAGGCTCTGTTGCCAGCAAAAGCAAACAAAAATCCTTTGAAAATCATTGACACAACATTCAAGTTAAGTTTTCTAGAATCCCAATATCTTCTACCGACTTCTAGATCCTGCTTTTCACCTACTTTGTCTATATTTATGCCCCCAAGTACATTTCATATTTTTTTCCATTTTCTATCTCACGGCTTCATATACTTTTCTCTCCTTTCTCATGGGAGTCAGCCAATTCAGATGTTCAACAAAATTCAAATTCTGCAAATATTTGTTGAGTGCAAGGTAGTGCTATGGGCTGTATTTTGTAACATTCATGAATGCTTTGAACTCCCTGAGAGATGGGTAGCTATTTGTATTTGTGTTTAATGAATAAGGCAAAGTGATCATCTCAAAGGTCACACGGCAAATTGTTGATAGAGCTAAAAATTCAATTTCTACCTTAGTCAGGTATAATACAAAGAGCCTGAAGTTTGGCAACAGACAGGCTTGGATTTGTATCCTGATTGGTCACTTACTTTATTTTTGGAACTTGAGCAAGTTATTCAACTTTTCTGAGCCTCAGTTTTCTACCCATACAATGTAATACTCTCTACTTTGCAATGACATGTGTGGATTATATTAAATAATGTGTTAAACACATTAGCATAGACTTGGCTCAGGAACTGTTAGTTTCCTGCCACTCTACCAGGAAATACCATGTTCCCCTATCCAGGAGGATTTGCACATGAAGGAAGTCTCGGTTACATGTTAACTCCCTTTAAATACTGTTTTCTATTTAGATGCTCATACATGTAGAATGTATTATGCTATAAGTTGTAGTATTTAGTCATTCTATTATTTATAAGACTCTTGTTGGCCAGCAGAGAGCAAAGGTCCATTACTGTGGATTCTCAACACAAAGATTATAATAGAAAAGAACATCAAATTACTTTTTAAATTCTGTTCAAGAAAGGTGAAGAGAGAAGGACTTACAGACTATCAACAAATTGTGACTTCTCTCTAGTATTTGAATCTGGAGAGAATTCTATTTATTGAGTCAACAATTATATATTTAGGCCTCATGTACACTAGGCTCTGCTCTAGAGGCTGGAGGTACAGCGTGAACATAATGGACCATGTCTGTGGGGAGAAGGAGGCCGCTGACCCATTCATCCTGGGCCTCTGCCCTTGATGGCTCTTTGCTTGCTGCAATCGGTTAAGGCAGGGGCAGCAAATCATGTTTTGGTACAGTGGGGCGAAGAATGATTTTTATATTCTTAAAGAAATCTTTTGTATGCTACAAAGACTAAAATATTTACCACAGGGCCCTTTACAGAAAACATGTGCTGACCCCTGGTTTAGAGGGATCTATAATTCTTACATCAAGACCAGAGTAAACAGCTTCATGGTATAAATACTAGAGTCTTTTAAACAAATTGTGATTTATGTAAAGCATTATTAAGTACTAGAGGCCCAGGGCATGAAATCTGTGCACTGGTAGAGTCCCTAGTGGCTGCTACCACCGGCCGGGGACTCCCTTCCTCCCCCGCATTCCACCCCCATCAGCCCCGCCCCCCGGTTAAACTCCCAGGTGACCTCCTGGTGGAGGGGACAATTTGCATACCGCGATTTTATTATATAGAATTATTTACTATGATTGTTAAATAGTATTAAAAGATTAAAAAGTGGTGGCTAGTGGGAGGGTAGACTTTTTATATCAATTTGCAAGAAAATAATTCTCTTTGTAAGTCATTTGACTCTAACCTTGTTTCCCATAAATGTGGACCTTCTCTATCTAGGTTTTCTGGGATTCTTCCCCCCCCCCCCGCCCCCCCCCACTGCCCTCATATCAAAACAGAGGATTAGATGACCTAAAGGAAGGATCATCATTTCCCTACGACAATGGGGAAGCAGAAGGAACTTTTGACAATTGCTACTTAAAAGTATCATAGTTTTTCCATCTGCATTTCTTTCCTGTGCCACATTTATTTAAAATAAAACAGTCCTCTTTCCACTTGTTTAAATGTTTCTTAGCACTCTTTCTCCCTTCCCTTCCCACCAGCCGGAGCTTCTCCTATGTGGGCGAAGCTGGGGTCACGGGCTAGTGCGCACTTACTCAGGGCCTGAGCTTGTTGACTTTTACTCCAAAGGTAATTCAGAGCCTCGTACTTGCACCTTCTTCTTCCTCCTGTTAACTCCTTCTAGATAACAACACTGACACTTCCCACCTTGAGCTTGTAGTGGGCTGTCATAGTGTCACCCTCGTGTAGAAGAGTCAGTGCCAAACAAGCTTGCAGTGCGCAGGATTTGAAGAGGCCACAAGTGCCCTGGCTTGGGTGTCAGCAGACTAGTTCCAGCGCTTCTTCCTCTGATTTGTTGTTGGATCTGAGCCAGTTTCTTAGCCTTTGAATGCCTCAATTCTCATATCAGTAACATTAAGGTAATGCTGACTTTCATTTCACCTCTGGAAATAGAATTAATTTGTATATGGATATTGATGTTTCTATAGTAACAGTCGGGGAAGGTATCTGGCATGACACCAGAGGCAATAAATGATTTATGGTAAGTACTTGTTAAAACTCCTAACTGTCACTGTAATAAAAGATTCTTACAGGAAATCCTGGGGTTATACTTTCCCATTAATTTGCATTCATTATTTCAGGGAGAGTTCATCATTCTGCTTCAAACTACCTAATTATAAATCTGTAGACGAAAATCAATTAGCACAATCTGGAGCTGCTAAATTAAAAAACAAGACAGAGTTCTCCCGTGACCCTTGAAAAAGGAAGGAAGAGACTGACGTCCTGGGCCTATTTATTAAAACAGAGGAGTCAGTGGGTGTGGCTTGTCTGGGTGGAGATGGCTCCAACTTGGGACCCTCTGAAGAAAACGAGACTGTTAGGCAGCTCTGCCAAAACAAATTTGTTGGAATATTGTTATTATTTTGGGAAAACTAAATATACAATAAAATACAAAAAAATGTAATAATAATCAGTCAAGGAGGTGAAGAGAGTAGCCAAAGAACATAAATGCATAGCCCGTGGACACCGACAACAGAGTGGTGAAGGCCAGGGGAGGGGTGGCGGGAGCAAAGGTGGGGAAAATGAAGGGCATCTGTAATTGTGTCAACAATTAAAAAACTTCTAAGGTAAATAAATTTTATAGAAATCTAAATGTATTTTAAATATACACTAAGGGGTTCATAATGAAGTACTTTCATAAATCAAAAATAATCACTCATATTATCATTCGGAGATAACCCAAATTAACATCTTTGTTTATAGCCTTCATGTTTTTTTTCTATACTTATATTTTTCCAAATGTTGTTTTGCAATCTGCTTTTTGATTTGTGGATATTTTTCTAAGCCCTTAATATTCTTTTAGAATATAATTGGCTGAATATGCCATTATGTAACCAATTCACAATTATTAAACATTTAGGTTGTATCCTGACTTGTCTTTTAACTAAAATCAATTCACTTATCAATATTTTGATCCATCGGTAATACTTCCATTGCTAACATAACTTCCTTTCTTCCTTCCCAGTGATTTTGCTACCATCCCTCAAGAGCAAATTCACACAAATTCCCTTTCAAAAACAATTTCCCATGAAAGTCTCAAAAAGAGAGGGCTCTTACCTGAACTTAATTTTCCATATTTTTTAATCCTTACAAATAGTTTGCCTACAACTTTATTTTTGTTGTTAATCTTACTGAAAATATCTTTTCTTTCTGAATTCTTTTTTCCTTTAACTACAACATTGATCTCATCATTTGGATTTCAAATTCACCCTTACTCTATTCTCTTTTGATAATGTGATTTGACTTGCTCTTTTTATGGGGGTTTTATTCCCTCACCCAGCAGATCTCAGCTTCCTTTAAAATGTATTGAGGACCTCAAAGAGCTCTTGTTTATGTGAGTTACTTATTATTTCTATCTATCATACTAAAAATTAAACCTAAGGAATTTTTAAAAATATTTAGCATTTTATTTTAAAGTAACAATAAGAAACCCATTACATATAAACATAACATATTTTATGACAAAAACTGTATTTTGCAAAGCAAAAACAAATTCAGTGAGAAGAATGGCATTGTTTTACATTTTGCAAATCTCTTTAATGTGTGGCCCAACAAGAGGCAGTTTGATTCTCCAGTTTGACTCCTCATTGAAACTGTTGCCATATGTTGTTTTGATTGAAGTATACGGACAAAATCCTGCCTCACACAGATATGTGGCTGGAAAAGGAAGGACTGGAAAAGTCCCCAAGACTCCCAGGGATCCTCTGCCCACACGTCGAGAATCACTGCCCTAAACTGACTTTCATTGCTGGACAGTTATTTTTTACATCAATTTCCTTTTTGTAAAAATGTGGTGGTAATAATAGTATTTCAAAGTGTTCTGAAATCTTAACATGAAAAAGGCTGCAGTGCCCAGCCGAAATCTACACTTGTACAGCAAATAGGAAAACACTGTCTATGGGACCTTTGGGAGCCAAAGTAACTTGGTTTCTAAAACAAGTTGTTCTTTCCAATAGTTATTTAGGTTTTACCCTTTACCACTGCAAACAAAAACTAGGGATTTTCTAAGGAAATTTAAAATATTTCTTACGGTTTTGTTAGAGAACATTTTTTTCGGGAGGGGAAGATGTGAATTCTGGCTCTATTCGAAATGGAGCCATATTTCTCTGAAACCTATTGCCTAGCTACCTTGGTATTCTTTGATCGATAAGATGGATTCATGCTTTGTCTTTTGGAAAATGTTGCATGTGTCTCATTTTAATTTAGGTCAGAGATGGAACTAATTCCTATTGGACATTTTAGAGGCAGAATGTAAAGTTTTTCGTGGGAGACTTCATGATGGGTTATATGTACTGCAGCTGACCCAACATGAGTTACAATCATTGTTGCATACATGTTCCGCAGCCGGCTTGATTGCATGGACTCTGTGAAGCTGGAATGTTGGGGTACCTCACAGGGCCTGTTTCACAACAGGGCACGTTGTGCTTAATCTGACAGTGCCTCCGCCTGGAAAGGAGGGATTTGGGTGCAGGATGGCACAGAAGACTCTGGCCTTAACCCCCACCGAGGTCCAGTAGATTGTCCTCTCCTGCAAGAACTTGACTGACTCTGCAACGCGTCTAGCAGACCCACAGGAAACTTATGTCTGGCGGTAGCTCTGCTCTCAGCCTCTGAGGGCCGGGGGTGGGGGGCAGGGCCCAGATATTGCTCTCTGATCCACTTCAAGGTCTGGATTGCATCTCATGGTGTGGAGTGGCTGCAACCTGGATTTCAGAGAAACTGAGTGTGTCTGCATTTGGTAATGGAGATAATGGGCTGGGTGAGGACAAAATGAGAAAGGATATGAAAGTGTTTTGAAAACACTTCAAGGCCCATATGAGCATAAGCATTGCTATTATTGTTTTTAAGTGCCCAAACCATCCTTGGCGTGAGGAATGGCAGTGAATAGGGATGCATCAGGCTGAGATTCTTTGTTTTTATCATGTCAGGGAAAAGAACATGTGATCCTTCCCAGATCTTCTCATTGAGCTAATCTGCTCTGTGGAGCTCCTGAAGTTGACTCGATATTGACTTAAAAGCACTTGTTGGGCTCCCCCAGGCCCTCCCCCACCCCCTCTGCTCCCTTATGTCACAAATGAAAGGTACAGTCTGATACTGAACACTTTTATCTCCCTACAGTATCTGGTGACTGTTGTGCCCTGCAAAGTTGATGGCAGCATTCATTATCAGTGACTTTCTTTTTCAAGTATTTTATACTTCTTTGACATGTGAAAGTAGCGAATAAAATTACCGAATATTCTCTTTATGAGACTGTCTCAAACACGGCAGTGTGCACATGCAGCATTTCAAAAATCCTCTATTAATTATTTTTCTGTCACAAGTAAGCAGAGCCTTGGCACTGACATTGTGAATTCAGAAACTGGTCCTTGACTGAAACCTTAACTTCTTTGTGTTTAATTAGATTTCAATTGCTCCACTTAAAAAAGGTCACCTAAATTTGGAAAAGACAACTGATTCTAATTGTGACAATCTCATGCTTGCTGAATTTTATCAGAAAGGTTAAAGTACTTTTTTCCCATTTACTAAGTAGCATTTATCCATATTTTCATGACAGTGTCACACCATAATAAAATCTTGGCTTCTAAAGAAATGAGGCAATCACATTTTAACCGCTAGGCTTTTGATTCCTTGCCATGTGCAGATATTTTAGACTATTTGCACCTAATTTTCTTTGCTGTCATAATGGAACGATGCGTCCCGCGGGCCTGTTAGAGGTGTTGCAAGTTGAATAAGAAAATGGCCGTAACGCATTAAGAGTTTCTACAGATAGCCGAGTCATAATTAAAGTGACTTTATTTCTAGGAGGTCAAGGTCGGATAAACTGGATGACTGAGGGGGAAGGCGCAACAGGAGGCGAGGCGGGGGAACTTGAAGAAGGCTTCTTCAGCCGCATGCCTCTGTGCTGATGTGAAGCTCGTAGGTACGTGGTATTCGCATTATTCTTTGGTTCCATGGAAAATGGGAGGTCAGTTCTAGGCTCATAGCTGAGCACTAGACAAAAGGCTCCAGCTAGCGTGGGAACCATGTCAGCTTAGTTTATATACAAGTATTGGGCAAAATATTTTAGCCGAACAGTATATCCCAGAGCATTCCACATAGACTACTATTCAATATTCAAGCATAAACTGTATTTTTTTTTTTTTTTACTCCTGGCTATATATTTTGTATTGTAAAAGCAGGTATTACCTTCATTTTTTGACCTTTCTCACATATCAGAGTGGTAATGTCAAATACTACGGCATTATTACAATACTTAAAATGTCATTTTGCCTTACAGCAAAATAACAGTGTGAGCTGTCACGTTCCAAGAGGCGTCTCTGAAAGGAAAAGGGTGACCAATCCGAGTCTAGAATTAGGGAAAGAGGGACAGAGATAAGGAGGGCTATCAAAGGCTCCACCATTGTAGCTGCTTCTGCAGTTCCCCGATACAGTCAGGAGGAAGCAAGCCAGCGAGAGTCCTGAGCCTCAAACTCCTTGATCTACCAGCAAGACAGGAAAACAGCGCTGAAGAATTTGTCAGCTATCAGGTTCTTAAGAACAGTTGAACAGTGCTATGGAATATACATTGGGTTCTGTTCTCCAGCAAAAAAAAAAAAAAAAAGGTTTGTACTCCTGTTTCAGACAGAATGGCCACACACTAAGAATTTATAATACCTCATAGGGCAGTGATGGCGAACCTATGACACGCGTGTCAGAGGTGACACGTAAACTCATTTTTTGGTTGACTTTTCTTTGTTAAATGGCATTTAACTATATAAAATAAATATCAAAAATATAAGTCTTTGTTTTACTATGGTTGCAAATATAAAAAAATTTCTATATTTGACACGGCACCAGAGTTAAGTTAGGGTTTTTCAAAATGCTGACACGCCGAGCTCAAAAGGTTCGCCATCACTGTCATAGGGTATACTTTTTAAAGCCTCTAGGACAGTGGTTGGCAAACTGCGGCTCACTAGCCACATGCGGCTCTTTGGTCCCTTGAGTGTGGCTCTTCCACAAAATACCACGTGCGGGCGCGCGCATGTACAGTGCTATTGAAACTTCGTGGCCCATGCGCAGAAGTCGGTATTTTGTGGAAGAGCCACACTCAAGGGGCCAAAGGGCTGCATGTGGCTCGCGAGCCGCAGTTTGCCGACCACTGCTCTAGGATATCAATCATTATATCAGAATCTTGAGCAAAATACAACTTAGTTATGGAAGACTTTCAGAAAATGGCATTTCATCTCAAGTATAGCTAACACACCAGTTACTTTAAATGACTAGTTCTAGATTCTTCACTGGCCTGTTAGTGGTGTATGTGTTCCCAGGACAGAGGGACCTCGCTGTTACACATGGCCCAGGAGAAGCTGGCCAGTGATGCTTCCCTCTTCTGTTTCCTCCTTACCCAATAGCCCCTACTCTCTATTACATTGCTCTCAAGAAAGGATTTGATCAATTTCCTTCTCCAAAGAGGCAGAAAGAGAAAATGACAAACGAAGGTTTAATGTGTTCTTTTTTTTTCTTCAGGAGTATTCTCATTAGGGAGCTAAGGACTTCTACTTACAGAATTTCTAGCAGCAGTTATCCCAATGGGAAGGAATTTGGGGTGACAAGGAGAACATTGTCTATTCTACCTAGTTGCCTCTCTCCTTTTAGCAAGGCAAACCCCAATGGGTTCCCACTCACACTCTATGGCCCTTCAGAAATCATACTTGTCTGTGTTGTGTGTCAGGGAAAACGGCTGAGTGGAGGAGGCATGTCCTCAGGTCCTGTCTGGCTCTGCCTCAGGGGTTGGGTCTACGTGACTTTACAGCATTTACACGAGTTTCCAAGCTGAAGCCCCTCTTGGTGAGGGTGCAGACAGCATACCTAAAAAGGGGGCCAGTTGCTAAGAAAGGTAGCTGTCTTTTCTCAGGATGATCTTTATAAAGAAAGCAAAGGGAAAATGTTATTACACAGTTGCAACAGATTATAATAAGAAATACCAAAACAACTGTAAGTATGAAACTATCCCCCTTCCCTTTATCCAGGAAATGCAATCCTCTCTTAATAGTAATGTTTCCTCCTAGTACGCCAGGAGGAAATTGTGGACTAACAATTTAACAAGGATCTGAACCGTGGAGCTTTCTCTTTTTTCGTTGTTAATCCTCACCTGAGGATATTTTTTCCATTGATTTTTAGAGAGAGCAGAAAAAAGAGGGAGGAAGGAGGAGAGAGAGAAACATCGATTGGTTGCCTCCCACATGCACCCAAACCAGGTCAGGGATCAAACCTGCAACCCTTTCTTATTTCCTTGAAAACTCTACTAATCTAGGACAGCAATCTTTCTAATAATATCAGCCTACTCTGTGGAGAACACTTGGATAGTTCAGATTGAAAAATGAAAAGCAATATTGTTTTTGAGGGTCTGCAATAAGCGCCCTTAGAGACATATTAACAAATGTTTTTAGAATGGAAGGAAGATATAATTCCAACTGGGGAAGCAAATGATATTGACAGTAACTATAATAGCAGCAGATATTAAACTCTAAACGTACACCCGGGCTTAATCTTGAGACATTAATGTCCGTTTCAAAGGGGTAGAATGACAGGAGGTGATGGTTCTGGGCCAATGTCGCCATCGATTACACAATAGCCTTTCAGTAATCTGTTTACAAATCTTATTTGTCTCACACTCTTCACCCGTATGATGAGGCTGTGATACTTGTGCATCACGTATTTCGTAGGAAAACTTCAAATGAGAGCCAAAGCAGGGGTGCGCTAAGCATTATTTTCTAATAAGCACCAGTAAGGTGCTGCTGTGCGTTTTGACATTGCCATTATGCCTTGGCCTTGGCTGTGTGTTGAAATGTATTTCATAAGCATTTCTGGAGGTGAGTTTAGGCTTTTTGAAATACTGGCATATTTTTAGTAATTTCAAATTGGAAAGGTTCCTAAAAGCTTTATTAGCCTCTGATATATTCAGACATGTTCCGCATATTAAAAAAAACACGACTTGTATTATGAAAGCCCGGCTAAAAGGAGGGATACAAAATGAAGTTGGCCAGGCTTCTGCCCTCATGGCGCTTCCAACCTAGTAGAGGAGACTGTTGTTTAACCAACATTTTAGCACCATGAGAGACTTGAAAAGAAAAATATTGGCATGGCAAGGAGGGAATAGAACTTCTAAGTGTGACCATTAGAGAAGGAAATTATACCAACAGTAACGACAACACTGATAATAGCTATGATTTTTAGTGTCTTTTTATATTCAAGGCACACTAAAAATGTTATCACATTTACTCTCCTCCAAAACTCTATGAAATAATTGTTACTGGCTAGAAAAGGTAGAAGCAAGATATTGAGTTTGGGTTCATCTAACATAAAAACCCATCTTCTTTCTATTCTGCCACCATGAATCTCAGTAACAGTGCCATTCTAGAAACATGTTATAGTGACGTTTAACCGTTTTTTCATCATTTAGGGAGATAATGTCCCTGACACCAGCCTGACTCGGTGGTACCTCCAGGGCCATTCAAAGACCATTGAGGTGGGAAGATAGGAGCCCTGTGCACCAGCAAGCGTGAGGTCCATGTGGAGAACTACTCTCTAGTCTGCGGGGGCTTCTATGGAGTGGCCACCTGAACGAATAACAGCATCGGAAAAGGGTTTTTTCATTTTCTTTAGAAAGGATTCGGGGATGGGAAATACCCCCAGGCAGCCACTTCCAAGGACAAACCAGCTAACGAACACTTGTACACACACGGGTGGCTTGCAGTTCATCCTTTTCTTACTGGAATATTTTCCTTCTACTGTCTCTTAGGAGACTTTTCTTCGAGAAGAATAGGCAAATCTTTACTATGTTTTGCAGGGCTGTATTCTCTCTCTCTCTCAGAGACATACTTTATTCTATTTGTCAAAACTCCAGAGAGCAGGTATCAGACAGACATTCCACCAGGCATCAAAGGCCCTCCTGGGCTTCGAGGATTTATAAACGCCAGCTCCACATCACCCGCTGGCTTGTTTCTTCCTCTTCTTCCTCTTCCTCCCCATCCTCACCCTCATCCTCATTGTCCCACAGCCCGGAATGACCCACTTGTTGGGGTCCTGGAGGACGAGGTACTGGCCCTCCTCCAGCTTCATGCAGAAGTGGAGGAGCAGTGAGCATGCCCCAGGCGTCCTCTCTGCTCAGGTGGCTCTGGCTGGCACACTCGTGGGGCGGGCACTGCTGGGTGCCCAGGATGACGTGGTGCGAGAAGTCTTTCTCATGGTTCCAGGACAGGTAACCAAGCTTGCGGTCCTCAGATCTGGCCAGCAAAGCCCAGCAGGTCCATCGGGACAACTTGTAGCTGTTGTTCTTCAGCTCGGCGGGTGGCAATGCGGCCCCTGGCTGGGACTGCAGCTTCTGATGCCAGGCAGCGCCATTAGAGCGCCTGGAGTCCCACTCGCTGAGGGTCTTGATGGTGATGGAGGGCCCTCCCCCATGGGCTCCGGTCACGACCCAGCCATGCGCACCGCGGGCAATCAGGTCAACGTCGTCTCCAGGCGATTTAATTCTTATCCGTGTCGGCCTCCACAGCGGGTTTGGGCTGGGGAAGTTGTATCTTTCTTTCCCCATCCCCAGGCGCTGCTGGGAGACGCTGTGGTTGGTGCAGGTTGCAGGCGCGTTGAAGGACTTACCCTCACCTCGAGGGGGCTTGGCCATGCCACTCACCGTCAGGGAGTCAAAGTCAGAGCTTTGACCAGTACTTCTGGTCAAAGAGGAGCTTGGACCCGACTCTCCGGACCACGTTGTCCCAGGAATACACGGAGCAGGTGCAGCTCATCATTGTGGACAGAACAGCGTCGGTCCCCCGGGTTTCGGCCAGGTTTCGGATGGCAGGTCCCCTGCGGTGGCGACGGGGTGGACCCCGCGCTGGAGACTCCGCAGGGGCATCTCGCTCCGTGGTGATGCGCTCAGAGGCCGGTGGGGCACATCCTGAAACCGCCCAGGGACCGCACAGGAACCCCAGCCGGAGCGGTTGTCTTGGATCAGGGGTGTCACTAACTTCGTCATCTTCTGAAACCTGCAAGGGCCTCAGCCAGCCCCGGGCCAGAGAATTCGCCATCAGCGGCGCTCAGAGGAACCGGGAAAGAAGCCTCAGTGACTGTATTTTCTAAGATGAATATTCTGAATAAAGGATGTTTTTCTGATTACTGAGTTTATTATGTGAAAAATGTTACAATGATAGAAAAATTGCATAATCATTTAGTGATGGTTGTAAATCAATTTTTTTTTTTTTGGAAAATAGTAAACATTACATGACGGTGGAAGGGGGTTGGGACTGGGCTGTATTTATTATATGCAAAGTGAACTGAAATCTGACGTGATAATTTTCATCCTTATGTGAAGAACAATATATTGTAAAGAACAATATATTATGATCATATTATTCTTTTTTTAAAAATATATATTTTATTGATTTTTTTTACAGAGAGGAAGGGAGAGGGATAGAGAGTTAGGAACATTGATGAGAGAGAAACACCGATCAGCTGCCTCCTGCACACCCTCCACGGGGGATGTGCCCACAACTAAGGTACATGCCCTTGACCGGAATCGAACCCGGGACCTTTCAGTGCACAGGCCGACACTCTATCTACTGAGCCAAACCGGTTAGGGCTGATCATATTATTCTTATTTTAGAATCTGATAGCGAGAAAACCCCTGCCCAGTGGAATGACATTTTAGAAACATTAGCACAAATGCAACAAGAAGTTGTGTTTAGAGTCTGATTCTTCTGTGATCAGCACGATGGCTAACATCTGTGGTGTCTGGATGGCGCATTGTCGGTTTGCTGAAACCCCAGAATACAGAAGCAATTTTTATTTTGTTTTTCCAGCGTGGTCAGGAGCCCGAATTCTTATCTGAACATAGTCACCAGGAGGGCTGCTGTAGTTACAAAGAATGACAAATGACTCTACTGTGTTACCACTTCGTTAAGGTCTACTTTAGCTCTTGCAATAGAATTCAAATTGTGCCAGCCATCTTTTATTAGTCAGTCCCATGGGATTTTTATTATTATTTTGAACAAGATCTATTTTTGTTTAATTCTATGGGAACCACACATACTTTGTACACTTGCCAGAAATTTATTTTCCAATGAATATTGCTCAATTCTAAATAAGTACATTCTGCAGTTTTATGCTGGACACAGTAGGGTGAGTTCAATTAGGAACACCATTTAAAGTTACGTAATATAGCCTGGACTTTTTTGTAACTCTAATGTTCTGGTAGCTAAAAGTGTGTTTGGGTTTTGCTTATTTTCTTTCAAAGTGATCAGTTTTAAACAAAAACATATTTTTTTCTTAAGAAGTCATTAAGAACTGATTTGTTACAAGTGTGGACTTAAAATTGTTGAAATGAGCGTCAAGAAACACTTAATTGGAATTGAAGAATTACAGTTTGGGGAGCATAGATTCAGGCAGAAACCCAGGTAGTGTGAAGGCAAGGGGTTTTCTGAGAAAAGGAAAGGAATAATTAACACACACACACACACACACACACACACACACACAAATAATTCCTACAGGTGCTGATCAGCTGAGCTGCTCTTGGCTGTACGTGATTGGTAACTGATTCTGTCTTCAGATAGAGAGTTCCTAATATCAGTCCTTGTGGTCAGGATGTCCACTGTCCTGCTGGCTTCACAAATACTTGTAAGACAAGGTTGGTTTGACCCCGTCCAAACATTCCAAAGTTTCAAGGAGGAAGACGTGCAAGGCAGTTTCTCTGGAATGGCAGCTCCCACTCTATTTTGCAATGCCTTCATTTATGTCATTTTTCACACACCTGCTCAATGCACTTATTCATGCATAGAGATGAACATTGTTAGCTATACTAGTAGTAACCAGAAAATTAACATCACATATCCTTTCACAACAGAAAAAAAGGAAATATTTTTTACTAAATTTTGGGGCATGGCATTCGTGGAAATCTTGAGCTTGTTTCCAGAGGCAAAAGATCTCTTGTTCTACTGCACTGCCTATGGGAGCATGGATATTAACACTATGTTTCTCTGACCCCAGAAAAGCAGAACATTTTCACTTGCCACAAAGCTTAACTCCCAGGACTGGAAGAAGACAAAGTGGCAATCTTATTACAAGACAGAACCTTTCAGTGTCTCAGACCCCAAAGGATAGTTAGATGTTACATTCTATTCAATGAAACAATAGAATCTTTGAGTAAAACTGTCTAAGCAAAATCTATAGAAAAATGATGAATCCTGTACTAAAGCTTACTACTAAAAAATAATAACATTACAAAGCTTTTGCAAAGACTGTTTTCAGAGCACCAAGAAGAAAACTGAGGGGATTTTTAGTAAGTGTCATTTACTCTCTTGCCAAAAAGAGAGAGAGAGAGAGAGAGAGAGAGAAGAGAAAAAAAAACAGGAATTTTTTGTTTGTTTCTTTGTTTGTTTGGTTGGTTGATTTAGTTTGGTCTGGCTTTTTATTGTAAAGACATAAACAATGGAAGACTATATGATTTAAACTAGTCGTGAAAGTATTTGCCCAAATATATAAGGCATGAAATAAAATTCTGGGTTTTGTTTTGTCTTGCCAGATATTTTTTAAGTGTGCTTCTTTATATGGCGAAAATAATGAAGAGTAAAATGTAAATGACCCTAAATCCCATTGTCTAGATAACTATTGATATATTTTTTTAAATTTAGAAGTAATATAAGCACATGTTTTTCAAAAATTCAATTACTGAGAGGTGTAAATGATAAATAGTAGTGTTCCCACAATCTCCCACCCCTTCCTAACAGAAAAGGGACTATGTCCCCAGACACACATACATGTGTGTGTGTATGTGTATACATATATATGTGTGTATATAATTAAGATTTTTTTCAAAAAAGCATTATACCTTGAATTTTTTATTTAATAATATATTTGCAGATTTTCCCATATCAGCACACACAGAGCTATCACATTATTTTTAATAGTTATATAATACAGTGTACTGTAAGTAGTTAACCAGTCTCCTGTTGATTAACATTTAGGTTGTTTTTATTTTTTATTTTTGGGACTATATCTGTAAAGGTGGCAGTTGAATAGCGATGAAATGCTGTCTACATATTTTATTTTATTTTTATTTATTTATTTTTTAAAAATATATTTTATTGATTTTTTACAGAGAGGAAAGGAGAGGGACAGAGAGTCAGAAACATCGATGAGAGAGAAACATCGATCAGCTGCCTCCTGCACACTCCCCACTGGGGATGTGCCCGCAATCAAGATACATGCCCTTGACCGGAATCGAACCTGGGACCCTTGAGTCTACAGGCCGATGCTCCATCCACTGAGCCAAACCAGTTAAGGCTACATATTTTATTTTGATTCAAGAGAAATTTAGTTTATAGAATTCTACTTTTATTCTTTCTTAAATGGAGAAATGTTTTACCTAAAGAAAAACTAGAATGCATTTTTATTTGGAGTGTATAGACCAATGGCATGTTGATCCATGAAGGAGAAAGTATTTTGATTTAATAAGACTGGATTGGCAAATGTGGCTAAGACCAAGTAAAATGTTGTAGGCCAATGAATGTTAGGAAACCTTTAAAAGAGTTGATTAAGTTGATAACTCTCTGCCGGGGTTGCTCCCGGCAACTCTCATGTTCAAAAGATACTATGCAGCTGGTGGAGGTGAGAGTGGGAAAGTTGTTTCATAGGTAGAGTTTCAGTTTTGTAAGATGGAAAGAATTTTGTAGATTAGTTGCACAATGTGAATATACTTAACGCTCTTGAAGTGTAAACTTATGGTCAAGATGGTACATTTTATGTTATATGTACTTTGTCATGATTTAAAAATATAATGTACAAAATTATGCATCCATAGCAAAAGAAGACAATTACCTAAAATAAAATTTTAAGAGGGTAAGGGAAGAGCTTCTATCAGAAATTGTCAAATATCTTCAGGAGACAATTGATGTTATTTCACAGTCAGATAAGGTGCAAAATGCAAAGACCCCTGGTAATGGATTCAAATGTAATCTAGGGCACAAATGGCCAATAGCAGCAGTAATCACCCCTGTTCTGCTATGGAGCAAGTTGCCACTGTACCTATGGCCACTAGGACATTTCCAATGACCAGACTTAGTGCCTGGAGTTGCCCACTGTGAAGAGAAAGACCACCCTGAGGATTAGGTCTCAGATCATTCTCTGACAGTCACCATTGTTTAGAAGCATTCTAGCCCAGCCGGCATGGCTTAGTGGTTGAGCGTCGACCAATGAACCAGGAAGTCACAGTTCAAATCCCTGGTCCAGGGCTCCACCCCAGTGTGGGGCATGCGGGAGGCAGCCGATCAGTGATTCTCTCTGGGGTGGTTTTCCTGGTGATTCCAACATGCAGCTAAGGCTGAGAAGCACTGGCACAAAGATTTTTCAACTTTAGTGTTCCTATTTCTTGAACACCCACAGAAGTTTGGTTTAGTAGGTGTGGGATCTTCCCAAGGTCTGCATTTCTTACGTGCATTGCAGGTGAAGCTGATGCACATGGTCTCTGGCGAACACTTTGAAAAATACTTCAACAGTGACTGAAATTCCTGATTTTTCATCCTAATCACTGGTCTCTCCTGCTTCTCCATAAACGTGGTCAACTGCGCTTTGTTAATAAGGCTCTTTACCCCAAGCTGGTAATTCTTATTGCTTTGTCCCTGGAATATGCCGAAGACCTTCGCATATTGCTTGCAATTAGTGGCTCCAAAATGGCCACATAACCCAACAAGCTCCTGGCCAAAGTTGTGCAGAGTGGAAAGATTACATCATGGTTTCTCCATGCCATGCTTTTGCCAATAACTCCTGGAGTCCTGCTTTAAAAAATAACAACACAATATTCAACATTATCACCTACATCCAAACATATCTTTAGGGTTGTTCTGCTAAGTCATTATGAACCTGAGAATATTTTTAAGTAAGCACATACGGAATTAATCCTCTAAGTTGTGCATTTGTATTTCCTTTTGAAGTTTTGTCCTTGTTACATTTTACCATGTTTATTTTTGACTGCTGCTCATGACCTTAGCGTCATTGCCAAATGATGGCCACATTTCTGTTCTATGGTTCAAGTTGTCAAGAGAAATATGAAATATTTCACACTTTCTATCCCCCCCGCCCCCAGGCTTACCTAGTACTCCATATGCCGATTTGAATAATCATAGCCCCAAATGGGGTGGTCAACCTTGTGGAGTGAAAAGGGAATGGGCTTTGGGATGAGATAAACCTAGTTCAGACTCCCAGCTCTACTTCTTAATAGTTGTGTGGCCTCAGGCAGTGACCTAATCTGATAGAGCTCCTTTCATTTTTTCTTCTGAAAATATGCTGCTACAGTTCCTCCCTCAAAGGGGGACTTTGGCAATGATTAAATGAAATGCAAAAGTATTTAACATATTGGCTGACACATAGTAAAGTGCTCAATAAATAGTTTTTTTGTGTATTTGTTTGATTTTTTTTTTTTTTTTTTTTACTGTCATGCACTATATGATGCATAGCAGGAACAGCTGAGAGTACAAATATGTATATTCTAACTCAATCTGCTCAAAGTAACTGTGGGAAAGGAAAAGTAATTCCAAGTAGTGTTGACTAACCCTTCAGAAGGTCACTCAACCCAGGGTTAATGGCTCACTATCAGGCAATGTTAGACGGGGGCACTCTGGGTGCTGGGTGGGAGCCAGGCCAGGAGACCTAAGGCCACGACCAAGAGTGAGGCACAGGGGGAAGCTAAGGAGATCAACCTGATCCAAGGAAAGGCAGAGGCCAGTGCTCGAAGGCAGCGGGGTCAACACTGAGCAATGGCTGCTCCTTCCTCTACCTGGAACAAGCTTAGAGGAGGCCAAGGGTCAGCCTCAAGGAAGAGATCAGGCACATGAGAGTCCGCACTGGGGGAGATGGGAGAGCCTGGGCAAGGGGGGCTCCACTCCAGCAAGGTCCCAGGCTGAGGTGGTTCATGAGACTGGTTATAATCTTCAGAATTGCTCTTGTCTTTTTAGATTATCCTGGCTAAACTCTTCTGTCCTTTATCAGAGTCTCTCCTTTTGGGAGCCTTTTTTGATGGATCTGAATGAAATCTTCTATAATGAGACACTGTATTAGGAAGAATGGGCTAAATAACGAAACTCCCAAATCTCACAATAGAAGTTTATTTTAAGCTCCTATCACAGTCCACCATAAGTTTGTGGAGATGGTTACGGAGGGGACTCTGCTTCGTGCAGCTATCCAGGGACCCAGGTTCCTTTCATCTGCTGGCTCTGCCACCCCCCGCAACAAGGATTCTTAGTTCATTCTCTTTTTCCTTATTACATTTTTTGGGGTCATGGATTCTTTTGAAAGTTTAATGAAGTTTTATGGATTTTATCTCAGTATAAGGCTTTCAATTGTGTAAAACAAAATACACAGGTTACAAAGGAAACCAACTAAGTAAAAATACTGTTATAAAAATAATAAAACCATAAAACTGTGATAAGAATAATGCATGTGCTTCTTTATGAATGTTAGACGTTATTCACATGGGATATCATCCTGCTGGAGGACTTCCAAAGAGTCACTGAGCACTCCTGCTGAGCCTGAGCCAGGGTCAGCACCACAAGGACGCACTCACCATGTGCCAATGTACATTGTTCTGCTTATCTATTGCTGCTTAACAAACTACCCCCAAAACTCGGTAGCTTCACACAACCTTTTATTTTGTTCCTGATTTCATGGGTCAGGAACTTGGGGAGGCCTTTGCTGGGCAATTTGTCTAGGATCCACATGGCAGGCCCTAGGGCATCTGGGGCTAGGAGGCCCACAGTCACATGTTTGCTCGGTGCTCCTTGGCCCCAATTTCCACACGGCTTGGTTTCTCACAGTGCGGTGGTCTCAGGGTAGTCATACTTCTCAGATGGCAGCTGGCTTCCAAGAATAAGGGTTCCAAGAAGTGGAGGCTGAGAGTATAAATATGGGCATTTTCCTAATTTGATGTAGTCTATGAAGTCATGAGAAAGGAAAAATAATTCAAGCTAACGTTGTACTAAACCTCAGAAGGTCACCTAACCAAGGGTAAGTAGGTTAACTCAAGCACCAGGTGATGTTTAATGGGGGCCACAACATCACTTCTGCCATAGTCTGCTGGTCAAAGTAGTCATAGCGTTCACCTAGACTCAAGAGGGAAAGGGCACAGAACCTGCCTTTCAATGGGGGAGAAACCAAAAGAATTGTGGCCATCCTTAATCGGCCATGTAGTATATACAAAATTTCATTTAATGTTTAATAACACTGTGAAGTAGGTGCCACTGTTTACTGATGAGGAGATAGAATCTCAGAGAAGTTAAGTACTTTGAATAAAGAGTGTCTGGAGGAAGTTTACAGGAAAGCTACAAGGACAGGGAAAAATAGACAATTATCTTAAGAGAGTCAAAAGAATGAGTACGATTTGGACTTAAGAGAAGATGCAGGGACAGAGAGCAAGTATATTTATTATTATATAAGCTCCTAAAGTAACTGTGACTTAAACCAGGTAGAAACGTATTTCTCTCTCATGTTATAATTAAGGAGTAGATGGTTCCAGGGAGGAAATGGAGGTTTTGCTCCATGAGGTCATTTAGGGATCCAAGTCTCTTCCATTTTATTGTTCTATGACACTTAGGACATTGCCCTTACCTAAATGGTCCCCTATCTATAGCGTGCCATCACATCCATGTTACAAGCATGGGATAGGGAATGGGGGAGTGATGGCCATGCCTCTTCCATTAAGACACATCTCAGAGTTGAACATATACTTTCCCATCACTTACAATTAGCCAGCTCTTACAATTGGCCACACTTAACTGTAGAGGTGGCTAAACTATGCAAACTTTATACTGAACATTCATATGAATATCTACCAATTATGGGTTCTATCACCATAGAAGAAGGGGAGAAAAGATATTTGAGGACAACCAATATTGAACCCATCTCTGCTTCAACAAATAGCAGGTTGAAACGTTAGCACATGGGATAGATGAGAATATAGTAGAATTTTCTGTGAGGGTTGCTGAACACAGTTACTTTAGAAGGAGAGAAATGCCTCCATATTAATGTCTTAAAATGGTACAGTTCTTCATTTGTAATGAAATAGGTTGAGAAAAGGCATAGCTTATGCTCAATTCCAGCCTGAATGTCTATATTCAGAGATGACAGAGGGTAAAAGACAGGATCGAATGGAAGTTTAAAGGTCTTTCTCAGGGCAGATTGCTACAACTAGAGTTGTAAGCTTGGCAGAATGCAGTGTGCCTACCCAATGCTCCTCTGGGTCTTTGTAGAAAATGTAATGGCCCCTAAGGAGGTCAGAGAGGCCTTGGGGCTAGAGGAGATAGAGAAAATATCCTAAGAAATTGACAGTTGACAAATACAAGGGCAAATTGGGTGGAAGTTCAAAGCTGTAGAAATAGCATGGAGAGCTAGAGGGCACGTGTATGTCTGAGTGATCTTGCAACACACTACTCAGGGCCAAGAGTAATGGGGCTGGAAGCCACTGGTGGCAAGGGCAGGAGGCAGTGTCTAGAGAATGACAGCTGGGTCAGGCTTTCCAGGGCCACTGCTGCCCAGCTGACAGGCTCCTGGACTGACCCTTTTGAACTGCACTTTCTGATGCAGACTTCAAGCAACTGATTTCCTAGGAGAGCAGCAATGCTTGGCCCATCCCCACTACTGTACATGTCTCCAAAGTTTTTTATGGGCATTCTCTTTTCTCATGTTTTTGATTTAGTATAAAGATACACATGTCATCTAAGCAATCTATGCATGTTATAGGGAACTCTGATTTAGTATTTGGGTTTTTGTATTCTTTTACTCTTTTTTAAAAAATTATATTAATTTATTGAAAAACATTCTTGGACTGGAATGTAATAAAAATATATTCCTGGGCTGCTATTAATAATGGAGGAAAGTTACTAGCAAAAATTATAGTATTAATAGTAATATTGGTTATTGATCTAGTGCTTTCCATGTATGTGTACCTTCCTAATTGACATATAATTGACATAGAACACTGTATTAGTTTCAGGTGTACAACAAAATGACTTGATATTTGTATCTGTTACAAAATGATCACCACAATGAGCGTAGTTCACATCCATCACCATATATAGTTACAGATTTTTTTTTCTTGTGATAGGAAGTTTTAAGATTTACTCTCTCAACAACTTTC
This sequence comes from Myotis myotis, assembly GCF_014108235.1. Taxonomy (NCBI): domain Eukaryota; kingdom Metazoa; phylum Chordata; class Mammalia; order Chiroptera; family Vespertilionidae; genus Myotis; species Myotis myotis. The sequence continues at coordinate 12,538,217 of NW_023416315.1, forward strand.
AAATATCCATCCTATACAGTATTATTAACTATAGTTGCTATGCTATACATTACCTTCCCATGATTTGATTATTTTATAACTTGAAATTTGTATCGTTTGGCCTATTCATTTCTGGCAACCACCAATGTGTTCTCTGTATCTATGAGTTTCTATTTTATGTTTTGTATTTTGTTTTTTAGATTCCACCTATAAGTGAGATCATATGGTATTTGTCTTTCTCTGTCTGACCTATTTCACTTAGCATAATAGCCTCAAGGTCCATCCACGTTGTTGTAAAAGGCAATAATCCCTTTTTTATGGATGAATAATGGTCCGTTGTGTGCGTTTCTTTACCCATTCATTTTTCTCTCTCAAAATATCTTACTGTACTGTACTCACCCTTCTTCTCATGATTAGTTAAGATGATAAAATGCCTACATGACAAGACAAAATGAAGTGAATGAGACATAATTAAGTAAAATAAGGATTAGTTGAACACAAGCACTGCAATACTGGGTCAGTTGATCTGATAACCAGGACAGTGTGGGGAGTATATACAGTGTGGACATACTGGACAAAGGGATGATTCATGTCGTTGGCTGGGGGACTGGGATGGTGCTACTCAGAATGATATGCAATTTAAAACTTATGAATTGTTTAATTCTGGTATTTTTCATTTAGTATTTTTGGGCTGTAGTTGACTGCAGGTAACTGAAACCACGGGAAGTAAAATTGGGGTAAGGTGGGACCATTGAGGCAGTGAATAAAACAGACAGAGAGTTCCTGCCCACATCTGGCTTACAGTCCATGGATGACAACATAGTGACAAAACTGGGACTTCATCTACACCTCTTTCCTTCTAAAAGAATTCTTTTCACTGTTTCCTTAAGGGCAGGCAGAGCACTTATTCTACACATTACTGCTCAACGTTCTCATTAGTCTTCTGACTTGATTAACATTTATCTTCGACCCACTATCCACAGCCACCTCATTTCTTCTCCTTTTCTGCCGAGGGTACGTTTGGATACCTAACTGGTCTGCAGTTTTAAACCAGTAAGTGATGTTCACCCTACCTTTCCATGTCTCAGCTGGGATCGCACAACGTGAAGGGCAGTGAGTGGTACTTAAAGCAGAACGGAGGCTCCGTTCTCAACTATGTTGTCACTCTGAACTGCAGCTCTTTCCCACGGATGTCAATTCTCTCTGCAGTTTTGCAGACTGCCGCACTCTCAGATCTGTAACTTAATACCTATTGTAACAAAACCCCTTCTTTATGTAACAGCCTGCTTTAAACCCATCGTTATTATTAGAAGTACAATTAGTTAATGAGACCACTGATACCTGCGTGGGAGCAGTTCAGCTCTCTAGAAAAGCAAGCTTATTCAGAAAGAGGCCGTGTGAGATGTAGTCTTTCTTATTTCCCCTCATTGCAGAGTGCTTTTCAGTTCGGGGTCCACTTGCTTTGGGAATTTGCTGTTGTTGTTTTTGAAGGTGAAGGAATTTGCACTGTAGGCTCCAGGTAGAAGGCTATGGAGTAACTCTTCTGTTTTCAAACACAAGTTTGGGAACAGGTGTCTCAATTTTTTTTTTATTTTTTTATTTTTTTTTTATAGTTTGAAAGATGGAGAACTATTGACTTGCCATCTGACATGCCTTTACAAGGTCTTCCTACAAGCGTCTCTTTTCCTCTCTCCATAGCTCACATTCTGACCACTCAATATGATTTGAGGGGTATAAGATCTCATCTTTTTGGGAGATTTGGTCCTTAAAATGTACATTTAGAGATCAATTATCCGGGATTAAGGATTACCTTTCTTAACATTTAAAATGTAAATACTTTCTAGAAGGAGGTATAGGGTAGGAAAAATAAGTTTCTCTCGAATCTTCCAGGATCTTGAGTGAGACACCTTCACCTCTAATAAAAGACAGATTAACAAGAGAAAACATTAATTAAGTACATATGTGCGGGAGCCCTACAAGGATAAGACACAAAAAAGTGACCAAGCCAGGAAGCTTTTATACATTTAAAATTTTTTTATTATTTTTTAAAGCCTCACCTGAAGACATGTTTATTGATTTTAGAAAGAGGGAGGGAGAGAGAGAGAGAGAGAGAGAGAGAGAGAGAGAGAGAGAGAGAGAGAGAGAGAAACATTGATGAGAAAAAGAAACATAGGCTGGTTGCCTCCTGTACGTGCCCTGACCAGGGATGGAACCTGCAACCTAGGTAGGTGCCCTGACTGGGAATCGAACCTGTAACCTTTTTGGGGTATGGGACGACACTCCAACCAACTGAGCCACCTAGCTAGGGCTTTTATACCTTTTGGGCAAAGAAACATTTCAGGAATCACCTCGGTGAAGCCTTCTCTGACCTCTCCCGACCTGGAGAGCTGCCCACTTTCACTTATGCCCTAGTTGTAGTTATACCAGGTGTTATGGCCTAGAGCAGTGATGGCGAACCTTTTGAGCTCAGCGTGTCAGCATTTTGAAAAACCCTAACTTAACTCTGGTGCCGTGTCACATGTAGAAAATCTTTTGGTATTTGCAACCATAGTAAAACAAAGGCTTACATTTTTGATATTTATTTTATATATTTAAATGCCATTTAACAAAGAAAAATCAACCAAAAAAATGAGTTCGCGTGTCACCTCTGACACACGTGTCATAGGTTCGCCATCACTGGCTTAGATGTATCCCCCAAATGCATATGAAGGGCCCTAGCCCCCCATGTGACTGTATTTGGAGACAGGGTCTTTAAAGAGGTGATTAAGATGAAATGAAGTCTTTTTAAAAAATATTTATTGATTTGAGAGATAGAGAGGAAGGGAGAGAGAAACATAGACTTGTTGTTCCCCTTATTTATGCATTCATTGGTTGGTTCTTGTCTGTGCCCTTACCTGGGATCAAACCCACAACCTTAGCATATTGGGACGATGCTCTAACCAACTGAGCTACCCAGCCAGTGCCAAGATTAAATGAAGTCTTAAGGGTGGAGCCCTGACCCAACAGAAATGGTGTCCTTATAAGAAGAGGAAGAGACATCAGAATATTTCTGCCATGTTGAAGACACAGCAAAAAGGGGCAGCTTTCTGAAAGCCAGGAAGAATACTCTCATCAGATCCTGACCAACATGGTGCTCTGATGTCGACTCACAGTCTCCAGGACCATGAGAAAACAAATTTCTGTTGCTTAAGCTACCCAGTCTGTGGTATTTTGTTATGGCAGCTTGAGCTGACTAATACGCCAGGTTCTACTGCCGTGATTTGATACATCTATCTCGCCTTCTAGATTCTAGACCCCTTGAGAGCAAAGACCCATTCTATCTAATAAAAGAGAAACATGGTAATTGGCGTACGACCACTACCCTTCCCATTGGCTAATCAGGGAGATATGCAAATTAACTGTCAGCCAAGATGGTGGCCGGCAGCCAGGCAGCTTGAAACTAACATGAGGCTTGCTTGCTTCAGTGACGGAGGAAACCAACGCTCCCCGCCTGCTTTGCCGGCCTCTGAGCCTGCAGTTTAAGAAACATTGTAACGAATATAGAAGCGAAACAAAACCCCAGAAACCTGCTTTCAGCAAGGCCGGGATCTTAGAGCTGGAGTTGATACAGAGTTTCGATTATAGAACCGAAACAAACCAGATACCTTCTTTCAGCAGCAGAGGCCTCAGAGCTGGAGCCAGAGCTAAAGCTGGCCCAGAATAAAAAGAAAAAAGAAAAAAAGGAGCAGTTGGGAGCTTCAGTCAGCCTGAAAACAGCCCTCAGCCCCTCACCCAGACTGGCCAGGCACCCCAGTGGGGACCCCCACCCTGAAGGGTGTGTGATCAGCTGCAAACAGCCATCATCCCCTCACCCAGGCTGGCCAGGCACCCCAGTGGGGACCCCCACCCTGATCCAGGACACCCTTTAGGACAAACCAGCCAGCCCCACCCATGCACCAGGCCTCTATCCTATATAGTAAAAGAGTAATATTTCTCCTAGCACCGGGATCAGCAGAGCCGCGAGGCCTCCCAGCACTGGGATCAGAGTGACAGGGGGCAGCGCCCAAACCCCCTGATCGCCCTGCGGCTCTGTGTGTGACAGGGGGCGGGGCCACAACCTCCCTATCGGCCCTGCTCTGTTCCTGACAGGGGAAAGTGCCCCAACCCCCTGATCGGACCTGCTCTGTGCCTGATAGGGGGGAGCTCCCCAACCCCGTGATCGTCCTGCGGCTCTGTGTGTGACAGGGTGTGGCGCCCCAAACCCCCCACCCCATGGGCCCTACTCTGTGTGTGACGGGGTAGAGCCATAACCTCCCCATCGGCCCTGCCCTGAGTGTGACAATGGCGGCGCCCCAACCCCCTGATCGGCCCTGCTCTGTGGGTGATAGAGGGTGGCGCCCCAACCCCCTGATCCGCCCTGCTCTGTGCGTGACAGGGGGTGGCGCTGCAACCTCCCCATCAACCCTGCCTTGAGTGTGACAGGGGGCAGTGCCCCAACCCCCCAATTGGCCCTACCCTGAGCGTGACTGAGGGTGGCATCGCAACCTCCCAATCCGCCCTGCTCTGAGCCTGACCTGGGGCTGCACCTAGGGATTGGGCCTGCCCTCTGCCACCTGGGCATTTTTATGTCTCCAAATATAACTCTGGTACATTCATATGATAAAACATTTCCCAGTCTCTCCACTTTTCCTTACTTTCTCCTTCCCTCCATTTAATAATGGTTCAAAAAATATCTATTCAATTCAATTCTTTTTAACATACCTTATAGGAATCCCAATGCCTATCCTGTCAGGTGGTTTCCAGATTTCAAAGTTTAAGACTCCATAATCTTTGTGTTTCATGACCTAAAATTGGTAAATTGGCCTTTTGCTTATCTGAGTTGCCTCTACTTACTTCCTAGGCTTTACCTGTGGGTAACCCTGAGGCATACGTCCCTTCTCTGCCTTACTCTGGAACTTGATGAGCAGTTGACTAGCTCCCTACAGGTCCTGGGAGTTGTCTCTTTCCTGACCAGCCTGGATCAGCACAGCTCTCATGGTCAACAGCCCCAGACTTTTTCAACAGAATCTTAAGACTCCTTTGTTCTCCTCATTCAGGTTGGATCCCCAATTTTCTGGAGATGGGAGAAGCCCAGACTAGAAGTCTACATGCCTTTGCATTGCTGCAGGGTCCCACAACTACTCCACCGAGAGGGCCAAGGCCACTCCACGAGTCTGCCTTCACTTTAGGGTGAAACTGCTGTGCTCACTTTCCATGCAGAAACCCTAAAATGATGCTCCCGCAGCCGAGAACTAGCTGGTTCTGTGTCACAGTGTGAGACCCACATGCTAAAGTACAGGAAAGGGTCAAAGGGGAGGGGAGGGTAAAGCCTGGGCCCCTCCAATAGGTTCACATCCTTTCATGCCCCACCCACACGTCTCCTTTGGACCCTATGGATTGAGTTGCCCTGTTTGTTTGCTTTCTTACATTCTATTTTGTTGCTTAGACCTAATCCCTTCTTCCGAGTGGTGGCTCCATTCCAGGCTAGACCTTCCAGAAGAAAGTCCCTAGCTCCTTTCTCTCAGTAACCTAAAGAGAGCATATCAAGTGTTTGTTCCCCCTTCCCTTCTGCTTACTAGAATTTACCTGACAAGGTAATTATGTGCAAAAACAGGAATATTCATGCAATAGAAGTTCAGTGCAATAATAAAAAAATTTAATAGAACAAATCAAAAATTTAAAAGTCTTTAGTGGACTTTTTGTTGTTCCTCTGCAAACTGGCCCTGGGAGACCCAGGGCCCCATCTACACTCCTTTGCTCAGCCTCTGGTTTACACCCCCACCCACCACTCCCATCTGCCCCCAGCCCTCTCAGTTCAAGACACAAGCATTCACCTAACGGGTAACTGGTGATGGGCAAATGGCAACCAGGGGAGAAGGCAAACAAGCACAATAAGGAGAGTGGTACCTCTAAAGCAGCTAACAGTGCCCCTGCAATGGCGTTTGCAGTGGCTTAGCCAGTTCACAGTCCGAAGCAAACCCACGCTACGGAAGAGATGAATTGCGAATTTGTTACTGGACCTCAAATACAAGCCAGAGTCACTTGCAAGTCAGAGAAGCAATGTAGCATTCTGCTCAGATATGTTGCCTGCCTATGAGGATCTTCAGAGAGGATGCTGCTCTCAGAAATTGAAATGAGGCAGCTGACACAGAGTTAATCTATGAAATCAACACAGCACCGTACAGAATATAGGGCATGGAATATGCAAGTCCACTGGAAAGACAGTGCCCCACCCCACCCCCAGCCTGCAAGACAGGAACCTGACTGATGCTAAAAGCAGAGCTAACGAAATAATGAGAAAGTCAGGAGCATGGTGATCAGCTTGGAAGCACAAAAAACGGAGTCACCAGGAGCAGTTGGCAGGATTCTTCAAAGCACAGCCCAGGGGAGAGGTAATAACACCCTCTCACTGGCTGGACCAATCCTCTTACTAGTATAAAGCTGGGAGCATCAGGCTTTCCAAGCCTGATGCCATTAAACACTGGATGCATCTGAAGAGGTCTCTATTCTAATTTCCTGCTCTCCAGACAACCTCTGCTTATTATCTGACTTCCTCTATAGTTCAGCCTTCAGATCTGTTATAAAAGCTCTTAGTTTTCCATTCCTTATAATGTGTTTTTTTTTTCTTTTCTGATTGTAAGTGAGCCAAATGGCATTTTGACCATTATGTTATTTGGCTTCCTCTGTAGGTTGAACAACTGGGAAAGGGCTGGTTATATAACATATATGTTCCTGTCCCTGTGAGAGGTAGTTCTCACTGTAAATGAAGCCATCTGGCACTTAGTTTTGGGAGCTCAGTGGGTTGGAGACTGCCCTGAGGAGATTAACACACTCAGGGAGCCCTTGGGTTTCCGAGCCTGGAAGGGCGAGGCCTGACACTGCAATGTGGAAAGTTCCCTCGGTAAAGACACAGCCCACTGAGGCTAGTTTCCTCTGTGATAAACACATATGCTGTAGCTGCTGTTATTTTACCATTTTTAGGCAGAGATAAAGTGCTCAGTTCAGGATGTCTGATTCGGTGCACAGTGTGCGTGGCATGCTCAGCAGTCATGTCTAGGTCTCTAGAACAAAAGTGTGGCATCGTTTCCCAAGTAGTCATCCTTTTATTTAAAAGTTCCCCTGAGAGCAGCCTAAAATAAACAATGTTTTAAAATTTCAACTTAATTAAAATCCTGGCGAAGATGCATTTATTATTAGGCTGACTAATTAAGAAGGGAAAGGAAGTAGGCAAATGTATGATTTCAACCCCAAACTCACCCCCTCCTATTCCCTGACAAGCAAGAGGCAAGATGAGATTTGTGCTAAGTGATGAGAAGAATTTCCATCCTGTTTGGATTATGCTGAGATGCTTTTGGAAGACACTTCAGAGACGAAAACAGAGTGTTAGGAATGCACAGTTCTCTATGTGTGTCTTTTGCGGACACACATGTATGAACCCTCAGAACCACGCTCCGAGAAGGCAGGATTTCCCGTCTGAGGCAAGCAGAAGTGGGGGCTTTAAAAATGGGCCTGCAGGACTGCCTTCGAGGGAACCCTATCTAGTGCTAAAGGCTGCCGTTTCCACGGCAATGGCAAGCACAAGTCAGGTTCACCTGCAACCCCTTCTCTCTGCTCCTTCTGTTCAGAGCAAACTGCCAAGAAGCAGCCAACAGCACTGTTATCGAGGCAGAGGCACTGAAGTGAATTGGATGCCACAGGTCTGTGGGCAGATCTGATCTGCAATGAATCGGCAGCTCCCTGAGTGCCTTGCTGTTAAGGGAATAACAGGAAGGAGCTTGAAAGATATACCCGTCTAAACATCTGATCGCACCTGGGCCATCTTTTTCTGAGAGTTGTGTTTTCAGTTTTCGAATCCAGTGATTCCTAAACCCTAATATACCTCAGCATCTCCTAATCTGCAAAATACAAATTCCGAGGTCTCACTCCCAGAGAATCTGATTTAGTAGGTCTGAGCTGGGACCCAGGACTCTGAGTTTTTTGTTGTTGTTGTTTTTTGGTTTTTGTTTTTTGTTTTTTTTAAATATGTTTTCATTGATTTTTTAGAGAGGAAGGGAGAGGAAGAGATAGAAACATCGATGAGAGAGAAACATTGATCAATCGGCTGCCTCTGGGATCAAGCCACAACCTGGGCATGTGCCCTGACTAGGAATTGAACTGGTGCCCTCTCGGTGCTTGGAGTGATGCTCAATCCACTGAGCTACACGGGCTGAGCAGGACTCTTGAGTTTTTAATAGGTACCCTAGATGATTCAGATGGTCCTGAGATCCACTTCTGAGAAGTCCTCTTTTGGATATTTGAGGATGCTGTCCCCTTCATGAAAGATCATGATTTTAAAGAGACCAGTTGAATCTCAAGGTCTTTCTCCCACATGAAATGTACTTGGAATATAGTCAAGCCCTATCGCTTTAGTCAGGTGGCAAAGTGGTTTTAGGATAGGCCTGTACTTCAGTTTGCTCTCGGGGCTTGGATCATTATAATCCAGTTGCAGGGTTCCTTCAGAGTGGTACCCAGCACCTGCTGTTCTCATCGCAAGAGAAGACAAGGAGCCACTTTTCCACAGAACCTGCTGGCTTCCGTGAACAGGCAGGGGGAGCTGTCACTGACAAGTTCAAGGCAAAGAGATAAAGTTCTGATTGCACTCTGCCTTTCTCATAAGGGTCAGTGTGGCCTTCAGCTCTAAGAAGATTAGAGCTTCAAAGCTGTAGGAGAGAAGAAGTTGTTCCTAAGATTTCCTGTCCTTGCTGATGCAAAACAAAACAAAACAAACAAACAAAAAAAAAGTAAAATAAAAAACAAGAAAGAAAGAAAAAAAAAAGCTGAGGCCCCTGCAACTTCAAGAAATCTTGTAGCACTCTCTTCCTTCATCCTTCTATTTTTCCAGCCTCTAAGCTTGTTCTAAGACAGTCTTTCTCTACCCCTTTCTTTCCATTTCTCGGTTGCCCTAGAACAGCGGTTCTCAACCTGTGGGTCGCGACCCCTTTCGGGGTCGAACAACCCTTTCACAGGGGTCACCTAAGACCATCGGAAAACGCATATATAATTACATATTGTTTTTGTGATTAATCACTATGCTTTAATTATGTTCAATTTGTAACAATGAAATTGGGGGTCGCCGCAACATGAGGAACTGTATTAAAGGGTCGCGGCATTAGGAAGGTTGAGAACCACTGCAGAAGCTTCTTCTAAGCCTGTTGTTTGTTAAAAAGACACAGAATCCCAGAAACACCTTGGATGGCCACGGAAAAGAGTCTGCAATATCTGGGCAATCTTCCCACAGAGTCAGCATTTAAGCCTCGGGAGCCACACTCAGTGGCTCAGGTGGAAATTCAGCACATCCTAAGTAAACCTTTCCATGAGGATGCTCCCCAACGCCGCCGTCCTGTTTCAGAAATAACTTCCGTGTGCACGCACCAGAGCACTGCAGGTGGTGCTTGTGCTTTTATTAAAATGCAGTTTCTCTTTGAGGGAGAACAAAGTGGATCTGAATAAAGTCCTATTTTTGGAAAGGAGAAGTAAGTGATGCACGGAGAGATATTTGCAATGTAAAAACTCCTTCCCAGGCGTTATTCTCCATTACTTAACTTTCTTCACAGCAGGTGGCCCAGGGGGAGCCCACGGCACTGAGAGGTCTTGATGACCACTGTGGTGCGGACACTTTGTGGCTTTTCCCATCTTCACAAAATGGGAGCAACACGCCTGGTTTTCAGGCAATGATGTAATGAAAATTAAAAATAAAGCAGCACAGGCAGTTGTTGACAACAGCTTTTAAAAATATTTCTACTAACTCTTGTGAAGCAGAGCCTTCCTTGCGCCAACAACTGTAGGGCCAGCTTTGTAAACCAGTCACAGTTCAGGTCTGAGCACAGAGGGGCTGGGTTATTATCCTCGCCGAGTGAACTACATAGAATTGTTTTATTAAGAAGGTAGCTCTGAAAAGAAGCAGGAAGATGTGGTGGTTAAGCCTGTGAGCTTCAAAGCCATGCTGCCTGAGTACTACTTCATGCTCCCGGCATACACCTGCAAAATAGGGATGATGAGAGCTACCTCATATGGTTACAGTGAGAATTAGACCAGCTCATGCATATTGCGCTTTTAGTGACGGGCCAGCACTTAGCAAGGGCCCAGGGAGTTTGCTATTCTAATTGTGGAGAAAAGACTATTGGGTGTGGTGTCACTCCGTGGACATGCTTGGATTTAGTTGGAAGATCAGGAAGATAATCCTACCAGTGATTGGATTGGAAGACTTAGCTGTCTGGTTGCCATCTGTGTCCATGGCTTGGATTTGGGAATTATCCACTGTGACTCCTCTAATCAAGCAAGTGGTAGAGAACAGGCCAATAGGCTTAGATTTGGCTCTAGACACTCCTGCTTCTTGCTGACCGGGGACCGCCCCCCCCCCCCTTTCCTCCCACCCAGGTTCCATTATCAGATCCTTTTTTAAAAAGTATTTTTTTTTTTTATTGATTTCAGAGAGAAAGGGAGAGAGAGATAGAAACATCAATGATGAGGGAGAGTCATTGATCGGCTGAACAGCTAGTATGAAGGCCCGAAGGTGGGCACATGACCTTGGGTAATGATGCGTGTCGGGGCCTTTGGACCTTGGGTGACGGAGCTTAACAGGGAGAGGAGGCCTAATGGTGTCCGAGATGAGGGAGGGGCTGAGCCTCTCGGGCACATGGTCCTGGTGCTCAGGGAACGGCAGCTGCCACTTCGGAGGCCTGACCAGGTGTCACAGCGTGTATGGGTTGAGGCTCAGAAGGTGTGGGTGGGGCACTGTGCCAGGCACCAGGGAACCACCTGAGCTAACAAGCATTGCTGATGAGTTAGGAGACTGACTGAGCTTGCCACTGGATGGGACAAAAGCAGAATATTCAGAGTCAGACAAATTTTAGCTTATTGCCACTTATTAGTGAGGAGATCTTACAAAAATTATTCTCAGGCCCCCTCCAGGTCCTCAAGGAACTCTGGGAAGCGTTCAGGTTTTGAAACCTTTTACCCTTGGATTTTTTTTTTCGTTTTGAGACATAATGGACATACCATATAGAGTGTGCAATTCAGTGGTTTTTCGTATATTTGCAAGGTTGTGCAATCATCGCCACTATCTAATTCCAAAACATTTTTCTCACCCCTAAAGTCACTTAGAATTTTCCCCTGGCCCCAGCAACCAGGAATCTACTCTGTGGATTTGTCTATTCCAGACTTTTCATATAAATGAGGGAATACAGTATGTAGCTTTTTGTGACTGGCTTCTTTCACTTAGCAAGTGCTTTCAAGGGTCATCCCTGTTGTAGCATGTCTCAGTTCGCCATTCTTTTTATGGCTGCATAATATTCCCCCTGGGATTTAGTTAGCATGAGAGGCCAGTGGGTTTCTGTAGCACCTGCTTCTCTGCACGGAATTATTATTGAGGAGCAGTTAAAACCCCGCCCCCATGCCCTAAGCTTGAGGCCCATAGGCAATGCTTTTGCTTTTATTGCCTCTTAGGTTCCGGGTATGTGTCCTCCTTGGGTCTCTGTGGAGCTGAGATCATAGTTACCAAAGCAGAGACAATGATTATTGGCTCACAGGTTGTGTGAGGTAACTGAAACAGTTTATGAGAGCGCCTGCCCTCTCCCTTTGAACTGCGGGTGCTGCGGGGAGAACTCCCCATCCCTGCAGTGAGCACCTCGCTCCCCTCCACTCAGGAGACCGTTTCCAGTCTCCTTGCTCCTGTGACTGGTCTGGGTACAGGGACCCTCTGGGGTGGAGGGAGTTACGATTAAGCTGTGTCCTAGGTTCTGGGGGTGCTTCTTAAGGGGCTACTTGCTTTAGCCCCGGGAAGCAGGGAGCAGTGGGAGCCTGGGAGAAGCTTGGCTCAGAGAGTTTGTTAGATCAATGTCTGGAAGGAAAGCTAATGATGATAATTGAATCTCTGAGCCCCCTCGGTCTCCAGCTGAAAGTGCTGAGTCGTAGCTGCTGTCGCAGCACAAGGTAGTTCCTCATCTTATCGCCTCACTGCTCCTCCCCTCCTCCCCATCAATGAGTGAGCCTGCTACCTGATCGAAAGTTAGGGACTTAACTTGTGGGGAGAGTGGAGAAAAGGCGTGACAGCACACTGGATTGATTTCAGGGTGCTCCTATTCTGTGGTTCCCCTTTTGTCATCCCCTGTCTGCACCTCACTCATTCTGAGCCCCTGGGAGCAATAATTCTCAACCAAGCCCGAGCAGCAGAATCACCTGGGGAATGTAAAAATATACAGATGCCAAGGCCCCTCTCTCAGCGACTCTGATTCCATTGCTCTGCGGGTGGGTCCCAGTGGTTCTCAACCTTCTGGCCCTTTAAATACAGTTCCTCATGTTGTGACCCAACCATAAAATTATTTTCGTTGCTACTTCATAACTGTAATGTTGCTACTGTTATGAATCATAATGTAAATATCTGATATGCAGGATGGTCTTAGGCGACCCCTGTGAAAGGGACGTTCAACCGCCAAAGGGGTCATGACCCACAGGTTGAGAACCACTGGTCTAGGCAATCAGCATCTTTAATAAGGTCTCCAGGTGGTTCTCAAGGGCACGACATTGAGGAGCACTGATTTGGAGTCACCTTGTTACAGAAAACTGGAGAAGAACCAAGCAAACGCTTAGAGAGATGGAGTTACATTTATTATTACACGCGGGCCCAGAAAAAAAAGGCTCTAGAATTCTGGGCGAAATCACACGGGAAGTTTCCTGTATTTATACCATTTTACCCTCTTTGTCTCCCAAATATGGGGTTTTCCCGTCCCCTTTGCAAGTTCTTAAAGGCCCCTATGTGCTGGGCCTTTGAGACCTCAACCAAAGGCTTGGTTGGCCTGGTGCCAGCACTGATAACTTCGTCTGGGGATGGTTTAATGGCCGCTCTGAAATGGGAGTAAGTCTTATTTTCCTTATTATTTAAGCCAGCAAGCATTACAGAAGCCAGAAATGCAGGGTTAAAATTTCAAACAGCAGTTTTTATATAAGATGGATGCTTCAACCTCTCATTGGCCTCCAGGAAACTTCCCAGAAGCGGCCATAGGACAGCGACAGTGTCAGCGTGCACCTGACATGCAGACTGGTGTCCACGGGGGCGGAGGGCGAGGAAAGCCAGCTCGGGAGTGGAGGGGCTCTCCTGCTGGGGTCCAGCCCCAGCAGGTCCAGGGGTCCCCAAAGGTGTGGACGGAGTCGGCGAAGAAGGAACGACACGGAGGCAGCGTTCAGTTGACCAGCAGCCTAGCCAGGATCTCTAGCCAGGTTCTGGTCAGGATCTCCAGCAAAGTTCAGGTTAGGATCTCCAGCCAGGTTCTGTGTCCATGTTCTCTTGCTAGGTTCTCCAGGTTCTCCAGCCAGGTTCTGTAGCCATGTTCCCTCGCTAGGTTCTCCAGCCAGGTTCTGTCCAGGTTCTCCAGCCAGGTTCAGTCACCAGGTTCTAGTCAGGTTCTCTTGCCATGTTCTATAGTCAGGTTCAGTCCAGGATCTTTTGCCATGTTCTCTCGCTAGGTTCTGTCTCTAGGTTCTGTTGCCAGTTTCTGTCCAGGATCTTTTGCCATGTTCTCTCCAGTGAAGTTCTTCTGTCTCTAGGTTCTGTGTAGGTTCTGTCTTCTAAGTTCTGTCTCTCGCTGTCTTGTTACATCTGTATTTATACCAGTTGATTCAATCCTATCAATCTCTATTACAAAGTTTAGGGTGTTTCTTATCTCCATTCCAGGGAATAAAGATTATGTAGCTTAAGCATGATTGTTCGTAATTAAAGTGATTAATTACCCGCCTGGCACTTAGTTAAGAGGTTTTATTTCCTCCCTAACTTCAGGGGAAAATCCCTACCTGGGGAAACAACCTTTCTCAGAGAGGAGACCTTGGTTAAAACACATAGTGCCAAGAAGGTGAGCAAACATATTAAGAACAGTATGCCATATATGCCGGGTCCCTTGAAACAGCAAGGATGGACCGGCTTCTGGCACTCTCCAACCCAGGGGCCTTCTTCAGGGGTGCTCTGGAGGCCGCATCCTCTCTGATGGCCCCTGTGCTTAACCCGCATTTGGCTTTGCTGCTCCTGGGGAGCCAGGCTGCAGGGTCTCCCTCCGCAGAGGCACCCGCTGGTCCAGGGGGCCCCTGGGGTGGGGTTAGAAGGCAGCAGAGACTGCAGAGGCCCCGCGGGGAGGGCGAGGAAGCGGAAGGAAGCGATCCAGGCCCTTCTCTAGCCAGCGCGGCTGTCTGTGGGGCCAGTTATTTCAACCTTTGTCTGTTTTCTATTTCTAATTTGAACAACCTCCATAATATGGGTGTTGTGAGGCTCCACTAAATACTGTCGTCATGTAGGGCCATTGTAAACTGTGAAGCTAACAGAAACCTACCGGTATGTCCTGTCACCATTACAAGTGGCTTCCAAGCCCCCTTTTCCTCCCCAGGGCGTAAAGGTCTCACCTGAGCACTGGGGCTCACCTCTGCCCTGGGGTTGGGGCTCCAGACCTCGGAGGCAGGAGCAAACCAGGAGGATGAATAAGCCCCAGTAAAAACGGTGCACCAAACTGGATGGTGAGTACAGAGGGAAAAGTAAAAATTTTTTTTTCCTAACAGAAAAGAAAAGAAACGCGAGCCCTGCATGACTGAATTCATCAGAGTCCTGGGCCCCTATTTGGGTCCTCAAGGTGGAAGAGCAGGAGACCAGGAAAAGGTGAAGCTAGTGTGGGGACCACTGAGTGCATTGGGCCCATGGGAGGCCAGGGACTGGGGAGAACCACCCCACGGTGGGGCCAGGTAGGTGGAGAGGAAATACCAGCCAGGACTACAGCCTCCTCTGCCTTTGTGCCTCTAAGGGAGCTCTGAGAAGGCCCCCAAAATTTCCCTAAGGGCTGGAGGTGCTTAGCTCAACCATCACAGGAAAATCCCCACTGCTCTCCCATCCCAACCTGGCTAAGCAGATACATTCCCCTCCCACTGGCAGGAGAAAGGGCCATCGTTTTTGTTGCACTCAAAGGTAGAGGCGGGTGGAGCGAGCAGCACACCCTGCAGCAGCCTGTTTTTTCCGTGAGTAATGCCATTTATGGGGAAGCAGGGAGCTGAGGGATTTGAGCAGGAGGAAGTGGGTGGGGAGTGCAGGAGTCTGGAGGTTTTGCATCTTGTTGTTGCTGGGCAGGGCTCTGAGGAAGGAGAGGAAGGAGAGAAAGTGCAGCCCAGGGCGGCAGTCCTGACACCACCAGGGCCACAGCTGGGACACAGCTCAAGCTCCCAGGAAGAAAGCAGTGAGCTCCTTTTTTTTTTTAAATGTATTTTTAATGATTTCAGAGAGAAAAGAAGAGAGAGAGAGAGATAGAAATATCAGTGATGAGAGAGAATCATTGATTGGCTGCCTCCTGCATGTCTCACACTGGGGATCGAACCCGCAGCCAGGGCATATGCCCTTACTGTGATCTCCTGGTTCATAGGTCGAAACTGAGCCATGTGGCTGGGCAGTGAGCTCCTTGTAGTGAACTGCACTGAGGTCCCAGAGCAGCTCCCATCTAACTCTGCATGCACCTCAGTACTCTGCATGCACCTCAGTTGCAGGGGAGGTGGGCTTTGCGGAAACACGTGTATTGAATACCAGTGATGTTTATGACACTTTCACTTACGAAATACTTTCTCCTGTAACTCTTTTGATTTTCCTAACAACCCTGGAAGGCAAATGGAGCGGGTCTTGTCAACCCCATTTTGTAGAGGAGAAGACTGGGGTCCACAAAGGTGAAGCGAATTATTGGAGAGCCTGGAATTGTAAGGGGTAGAGCGGGGAGTGGAACATGCCTGTAGGAACTTTTAGTGGTGTCATATTTGTTCACTTTTTGTTTTGGCTTCTTTTTAGTTATTGTTAACATACACCTGTCATTTTTTTTTTCTTAATACAGAGTTTCATAGGATTCACTAATGCTTCTTCAGTGCTTTGGATGTGGCATTGCTACCGTTGTAATTAACCTAGTTATTACTAACAGCAAAGGAGCAAAGGGAAGGCCAGATATTATGGGTGTGTCATTTGGGCAGCTTTGCCAGGGAGCTACAGCCTTACGTTCCCCAGGGGACCGGGCAAAGGGAAGGTGGATGTATGCCCAGTAAAGTTGGGGAGACGAGCAAAGGTGCTTACTGTCACTCACATCTAGGAACAGGCCATTGCCCAGAATAGGCATGGCCACGGCAAGGGCACGACTTTCGGGATATTTAATCCCCTGAAAAGAGAAGTTCACTCCCTCGGCTTCTCTCTTGTGCTCTTGCGACTCTTGTTGCAGAGGAAGCACTCCCTTGGCTCTCTGCTTTGCTGGGGGCCAGGCGGACCCCCCCAGCCCCCCCGCCCCCCCCACACACAAGGGGTGATGGACTGTAGCTGGCCTGATGCTGAACTGGACCTGGCTGCCACATGGAGTGGAAACTCTGGACACTGGCTTTGCTTTTAGCTCTACTGGAATCCTAATTACACTCCTTCCAGGACTGCGTTAAGGGAAATGGGACTGCGGAAACCCCGGGATGCAATCCATACAAATAAAAATTACTCATCCTCCCTTGCGAGTCTCAGAAAATTATTGTCCTCGAGGTAGCACAAGGGCTTCACCCCAGCACTCAGCGCACCTAACCCTGCACGCACCTCGGTTGCATGCCCCCATTTCCCCGACAGCAGCATGACCACAGCCGCGATGTTGCCAGGCCCCCTGGCCATCATTGCTTCACCCAGAGCCCCTGGGTAGGCCACACGTGAGCACGTTTGTGTCTAGGGCAGCGGTTCTCAACCTGTGGGTCGCGACCCCTTTGGAGGTTGAACGACCCTTTCACAGGGGTCACCTAAGACCATCCTGCATATCAGATATTTACATTACGATTCATCACAGTAGCAATATTATAGTTATGAAGTAGCAACGAAAATAATTTTATGGTTGGGTCACAAAATGAGGAACTATATTTAAAGGGCCAGGAGGTTGAGAACCACTGGTCTAGGGCTGTGATTGGCAAACTCATTAGTCAACAGAGCCAAATATCAACAGTACAACAATTGAAATTTCTTTTGAGAGCCAAATTTTTTAAACTTAAACTATATAGGTAGATACATTATTATTAACTTAATTAAGGTACTCCTAAGGCTTAGGAAGAACCACACCCAAGGGGCCAAAGAGCCACATGTGGCTCGCGAGCCGCAGTTTGCCGACCACGGGCTAGGATCTTCAGGTGAGAGACTGGGGTTTTGGCTGATGCATGAACTTGAGCTCCTGCTTTTGCTCTCTGCACTGTGTATGTTTAATTGTGCTTGACGGAATTTACTTTAGCCCAAGTTCAGGCTGTTAGCCTTCTTCCTCTCATTGTTCCTTTCGTTTTTACCCGTACTCAGTGCGAGTGATCTGTCTTCTCTGGCTCTCAAATACACAGTCCCTCACCTCTCGCCAACCCCCACAGTCAGAGAGCTATCCTGTGGAAACTTCTCCCTTTCCTTGGCTGTTGCCTTGGGAAAAGAAGTCAGAGTTCTCTCAGTTTTTTTGGCCCCCCCCCCCGCCCCCCCCTGCCCCCGCCCTTAAATTGCACATTTGTTTTACTCTTTCTTTTCCTGTCTCAGTTTTTCCAAGTTTCCCTCCTGAGCTGACTGGAGACTTCCCCAGCATAGGCTGCCGGACATTTTCCTGCTGCTTCTGAACACTTCCTCATTTACTTATTCCAGCTAGGAATTATAATAAGCATTTGTTCTGGATAAAAAAGAAAGCGAAGAGCCAAAATTCATAACGTGTGGCTCCCTTCGGGGCTAAAGAGGTAGGGAGGGCCTGGCCCAGTGGCGCTTGCTTTTCCTGGCACTTTGCAGTGTGTCCTCAGGCATTTGATCTTCACAGCAAAGATGTGAGGCAGATAGGGCAGGAGTTGTCCTTCTCATTTTACAGAGGTCAAAACAGAGCAGCCCAGAGGGTGACTCAACAAGATCACCTGATTTCATGTTTTGGCTTTAAACTGTGAATCTGAATTTTGTATAAGAAAACCCATTGTTTCAGAGGAGAGTATAAACGTTCAAGTTGAGAGCCCAACTTGGTGTTGGGTGTTGCCTCAGTCGGCTTGGGCCACCATAACAAAATACCGCAGAATGGGAGGCTTAAACAACAGAAATCTGTTTCTCACAGTTTGGAGGCTGATTTAGACCCTGCTGAGAGCTCTCTTCCTGGTTTGCAGACAACCACCTTCTCTCTGGGTCCTCTTGCTGTGTCTCACCTGAGAAACCTCTCTCTTTCCTCTTCCTATAAGATGACAGTTCTATTGGATTAGCACCCCCCCTTATGATACCATTTCATCTTAATTATCTCCTAAAGACCCTACTTTCAGATATAGTCACACTGGGGTTAGGATTTCAACATTTGAATGAGTGGGTGGGGAGACACAATTCAGTCCATAGTAGGTGTGTCTAGGAAGTACCAGCCTGGCTTCTAAAGTAAATTCACTTTGTAATCTTAGTAAATTCACTTTGGTCCAGGTTGTCAGGTCCTCAGAACGAGGGCTCACAGCTCAGCCTTGTCTTTGACATACCTTACCCAAGTCCAAAGTTACACATTCTGAAGGTAAACTAATTACACTGTAGTCAAATCTTACAGCCCTAGGAGGTAGCAACTCTATCTCCAATCTCATCTATTAAGTGCTGATTTATATTTACTCTCAGAGAGTCAACTTACTTCTGTTTCTTATGGGACAGCTCACTGTCACTTCCATGTGTCTCCTATATATGGACCAAGAGAGGTCTTTTCATTCTCAGGGAAGCTTGATTTTCCGCCCCCTCCCTTTGCTCCAGTTTTCTTACTGTTTTTGAGAATCTCATTGATATCCATGAACTCTTCGTGTGTGTTTTTTTGTCAGAGAAGACAGATGCTACACTTTTTGGGTTATGTTAATGTAGGGTTCTTGCTCATTGTCTTCAGGAAAAGTCAGACTCAGAAACTTGTTATTTCCATTTTAATTTAATAACAGTTTTTTGGGGGGAGACCTAGTTGTGGAGACAGAAGGAACCTAACAGAGGTAGCTTTCATATCTTAATAAACATTTCCCAAAATTCTGCCTGAAATTCTCACTTTGGTTTTCTTATATTACCTGTAAGCACCCTGATTTCAGATTCTACTTTGATAAATGTGAAATTCGTTGGACCAGTTATTTGTTCATCAATTCAGCAAACATTTGTTAAGCATGCTCTCTGTTCCCAACACTGTGCTATGAAGTAAGGAAACCCTTTGTCCTCTGAAAATATAAGCTATTGTGAAAGCTAGACAAGTGAACAAGCTGCTACAAATGTGAAAAAAAATGCTATGATAAGCATTACACAAAGTAGCCCAGGAACACTTGGGGATATAGGTGGATGCACCATTCATTAAGAAAAGGGATATAAGAGGAGGATCACATATTTTACTCCAACTGTGGGGAAGGGATGATTAGCTCAGTTTTGACAAATTGAGTTAATTGCAAGTGCTTATGGAAATGTCCAATAGACAATTGGTTATGTGGCTCCTCTTGAATTTAGGAGAAATATCTGGCCGGAGGAAGCATTAGCTTATACGTAGCAGTGAAAGCTCTGAGAGTAGGTGAGGTCACTCAGGCAGAGTATGTAATATGAAAATGTAGATGAAAGAGATGGGAGAAGAAGGTACATAGTCCACACAGGTGGGGCACTGGAGGCAGTAGAAGCAGGTCAAGAGGCAAGGGAGTAAAGTGAGTGAGCATGGAGCCTGATGTGGAAACAAGAGTGAAGGGAACACAAATGGGGTTGACCGGCTGGAGAGAGGGGTGGGATTTAGAACGGGGGGTGCCAGTCTGGTTGAATGGAGGCTATATTGGGGTGATCTGGAAAAACGGAATGTGGTCAACGGGGTGGGCATTTGAGTCTAAGATTTCAGAGATGGAGCGATTCTAGGGAGTAATTAAACTGAAGTTGTGGTCTTGAGAGGTCAAGTATTATGAGACGAAGGTGGTCCATGGATGGCCTTAGGCATGGAGATATAGGTCCTCCAGAGGAGCTGGTGCTCCAAGTGCCTGAGTTTGAGATGAATGTGCAGTGAGGTCAGAGATGAGAATGACAACGAGGGACTTGAGGCAGAATTAATGACTTGGAAATAGAAATGGGAGAGTTCTGTACACAAGCAGAGCTTGGAAATATAGACCAGCTTCTATCCCAGATGACTGAGAAAGTGGTAGTCTCAGGGAGAGCCGAGTGTCCTTCACTGCAAGGAAAGCAGGGGACATAGGGGGCAGGGAACCTCTTTGAATAGGTTGGGGATAATAAAGGGGTTTGTTTATCATCAAGTGGGGAGTGGCAGCTGACAGTAAGTCTCAAGAAAAAAGAGAATGGTGGGAAACTGGATTTGAGGAGCAGAGTAGGGGAAGGGACAGGTGATAGAGAGGGTTGAAATGTTGAGAATCCTCAATCATGGTAGCAGGATTGCTTGGAATTAGGAGAAAACTCGGGTTATAATTGGTGCCTCAGGTCTGGTCATTGCCCACCACAGTGGCCTTTGCTATTCTTGCTCCCTCCATGGGGCAAAAGTGAAGACAACTGGAATGCAGGGAATTCTGGGTCTTTTGTTTCCTCCCAAGGGAGTAGTGTTCCATGCTAACCTAATAGGAATATCTAAAAGTACTAAGTGTTAATCTGAAGTTTTAAGACCATAAACATTTTAAACATGAAGCACTTCTCAACTCTTAGCCTTTGCCACACTCTATAACTGAAATCAGATACAAATGTGCTTCTGTGAAAATGGTTTTCCAAAGAGTTATATAATAATAAATCAATTATAATTTAAAAATATATAGATAATGTAATTTTTTCCCCTAAAAAGATACATATAGTGGTTTCATAACAAGGGAAAAGAATTCTGTCAGTATGAACATAAGGCCTATTTGGTCTAAATTGGCAAATCAGCACAGAACATTTCTTCCTTGCTAGAGGATTAGAAAGACTTAAAATAGTTACTCCGATTGTCAAGTCAGGAACATTTTTGTGCCGTATACAAAAGGTTCACTAGCCTACTCACAGTGACTTTTACATCATCCTCCCTTTGTCATCCAGATCCACTCTGATATCATTGCGTGAAGCTAAGAATTCTTTGGGGGAAAACCCCAATTCCCTCACAACAGATAAGAGGTTACTCCCCAGAGGAATGGAGTTGAGGGTTCTTGAGTGACGAGCTAATGACTAATCCACTGAGGACACTTCTAGTTTGTTAATTCTGACCCCTGGGGGTTGCTTTCTGCAAATGCATCTACAGGTGAGGGCAGGACACGCCTAACTATACACTTTGGCCGGCACTCCTTTGAAAAGAACCTTCATTGAACTGGAGCAAGAATGTGAAGCCATTTATCACCAAGCCGAAGAGAAAGGGGGTATTCAAAGGTACCCGAATGCAAATGTGAACCCATTAGAAAATAAAACAAAACAAAGGGCTTTGAAATTTACTGGAAATTATAACCCAGAAAATGATGCATTATTCACTAACTCATGAAAATGTCATTGTCAGTTTTATTCATAAAAGCCAGATGACTGGTAAATAAAGTACTTTTTTCATTAAAGTGTTCGTTTGAGGCTTATATTCTCGTAGGAATGATGGGGTTTAGATAATAGGTCGATCTCATTATCAATTGAAGAGTGAGGGCAGGAATAAACAGAAAATCCTAAAACAACACATAAGTGACCCGTGAGTTACATCTAGGCCAAAGACACATTTTGTTTGGTCCTTCTAGTAGTAATTTAACAGTGCTTGTGGAGAATTCTAGTGTACAGAATGTATTTAACCTGTGCTGTATCAATGGACACTTAGACTGTTTCCAGTATTTTGTTCTTATGAACAATGTAGCGGCGAACATCATACATAACCTTGAATTTGTGCCTAAGTGTCTAGAAATAGAATTGCCGGTTTAAAGCAAATGTACATGACTAATGGAAAATATATGATCAAATTGCCTTTCAAAACCACTGCACCAATCTATGCTCTTTCTAGCAGTGAGTCAAATTGTTTCTCCCGCAGCTTCAACAACATGACTGTTATAACTGAAGTCAGCTAATCTAATAGTTGCAAAATGATAATTTCTTACAATTTAAATTTATTTTATAAAGCAATTAAATACTTCGCCTAGTCATTTGTATGTCCTTTGTCCATTTTTCTATTGAAAGGTCAGCTCTTTTTTAATTGATTTTTAAGAGCTCTTTATGGAAATTAGTCCTTTCATTTGTGTTGCATGTGTTTCTCTGTATTTGTTATTTGTTTTTTGACTTCATAAAAATTTGCCCAAACATTTTCTTTTTCCCCCTCAAATATTTGCTTTTAACTTCCCCTCAAATATTTGCTTTTAATTACAGTTAGCTATTTGTAATGCTTTCAAAATATTTTTTTATCCTAGAAAAACATTCCACACTATTACATATATATGGGGACTTAGTTAATGATAAAGGTAGCATTTCAAATTAATGAAGAAAATATATATTATTAACTTATTAATAACTATTTTTGGAACAACTTGACAGCTACTTGGTAAAATAAAATCTCTAACTCACCTCATATCAAATTTAAATTCTAGGTAGGTTAAAGATTTCAATCTAAAGAATGAAAATAAGAGAAGAAAAATATGAATGAATATTTTTTATAATATTGGGGGAATTCAGAACAATTTATATTCATCCCTTTCTGCATGAACCTCATTTCATTTTACTTAAAGTGGCTTTCTTTTTAAATTTTCATATATGGTAGGGCTAATCATCCCTGATTACTTTTATTTTTCAGTTTATTACACATACATTATTACACATGCATTGTTTTTTAATCCTCGCCTGAGGATATTTTGTCCATTGATTTTTAGAGAGAGTGGAAGGAAAGGAAGGAGAGAGAGAGAGAGAAACATCAATGAGAGAGAGACACATTGACTGGGTGCCTCCCACATTCACCCGGCCTGGGCCATGGATAAACCTGCAACCCAGGTACGTGTCCTTGACCAGGAATTGAACCTGCGGCCTTTCCGTGTACAGAACGATGTTCTAACCATTTAGCAACACTGGCCAGGGCTACACATGCATTCTTATGAAATGTTTTTGAATAGAAGACAATTACTCGATACAATAATAATGATGCTGATGATAGTGCATTTATTCCATGCTTATTAAATGCCAGGCCCTGTGCTAAGTGCTTTAATTTTATTGGTCAACTTAATTTCTGCTGTGTTATAAATGCTTTTATTATCATTACCATTATGAACTTGAGAAAATAAGAGAATGAGGTGCTTATCTCTTTGTCTTCTGTATTTCTCAGTTTAAATTTCCAAGACAAGGTCTCATCAACTTTCCACATCAGGAACTAGAATTGGCTCCTACTCAGCTATAGTCGGGTGAGGTCACAGTATCTTGGAACAAAGCTGGGCTCCTTAGCTTGGGCTGTGTGCGACAGGCACATGGGCCTCCCGTGAATTAAACATGTGGGCAGTGCTTTCTCTGTCTCCTTTAATGTCTGCTCTTGGGAAAGAAACACATGTCTACTTTGGGGTTCTGAATATGAGCAAATGAACTTCATCAAAACTTCTTGAGGGCAGAATCACCCTGTCATTAGGGACACAGATGAATTCATATGGGATCAAGGATTTTTGCCATATCAGTGCAACTAAAAAAATAGTATTTAACAAGTTCACTAGATTTGCTGGGCAGTCAAACTTCCCAGTGAGCTTTATCTGGTTGGTCTATCAAAGATGTAATTTCCAGATTTAGTAGTGGGTGTGATATTAGGGTAAGTAGTTGAAGCATTAGAGGAAGATGAGAAAAATATAATAGATACGACAGATGCTGAAAATAGATGACATTCACACTCTGAGAATGAAGAGTCTTCATAATCATCTTCCAAGAGAAAACGTTTTTCTGAACCTCTGCCAAAGAGAAACCTCATTGTTTGCTTTAAAAGAACACTCCATTAATTCTGCAGTGTAGAAAAGCAGTTGGGGTTTTGCATTTGTCTGTGAATGTCTCAAATATTTATGCATAATATTGGTGGATTTTAAGGTGTTAGTATTACATGTGTTTTTGTAAGCGCTAACTAAAGAAAATCCAACTGCTGAGGGGATTTAAAAACACCTGGATCTTTTAATATCATAAAGGATTAAGTCATTTCCCCCCAGAGCCTCTGGCTTATGTTTGAAAGCTTCTTCTGCTGTCTTGGCTTAGCGTTGTTCTTACTTTTAGAGGACACAAATTTCTCACTGAAAAGAGGCCTAAAAGCTAGTGCATTACAGGGCTTGACTGTTGTCTATACCAGGACAGCAAACTGGAAGAAATGACAACAGGGAGTAGAAGACCTCACATTTGGGTGATTGTTTCATATTTGCATTTTATTCAAATTCGTAGGAGCTACTGGGAATTAAACATGAAAGGAAAGTTTTGGGAAATTAACTGAAAACTGATGCTGACAGACACCTGTCATAATCTGTCTTCTAGCAAAGTCATTTGTGCTCCGTCCCCTCATTAGACTCGAAGGTCCTTGAGACTTGTATCTGAGTTATCTTCTTCACCCCCACAGTGTTTCATATAGTATTCAATAATCACTGTGCCCAGTGGAATTTTATTCAAAGACAAAAATTTCTATGTCTAAGAAACTAGGATCCCATCGGCATAGAAATCTGAAACACACACACACACACACACACACACAAAGTAAACACAACATAAGCTGGGGAAAAGGCTATCTTAGTGTGGCAAGCTCTTACTGCATTCAAATAATATATAATTGTTCCAATATCCATTATTGAACGTTTCCAGATTAGGACTATCTCAGTCAGAGCTCTCTAGGGGAGCTTTGGAGACAACCCAATGTGAATTATTACCCGAGGGCAGGCTACTATCTTAGTAGAAAAATGGTTAGAATCCAAACGAAAAGCCTCATGGGTTTTTGTTTGTTTTTAAGATAGTAATGGAGACTGTTTATTCATAAAAATTTTAAAAAAACCCAGAACAAATCAAAACAATTTGACATGTAAGCAGTTGTAATACTCAACTTTTCTTTAAATTTTTCATATAAATTTTAAAGAAAATTCCATGTAGTAGCCAACTTTAAGATTTTATCAAATCAGGAGCAAGTCAGGGATGCTTGCTGTGTTAGCTTCCTACTTACAGATGACAGAAAAGTTACTCTGGCCTTGAAAAATGCTTACAAAGCTATATACTATGAAGACAAAAATATCCAAATCAGAAATGAAAGTGAGGACATTACTATCAACCATAGAAAAATAGAAAGGATTGCCCTGACCAGTGTGGCTCAGTGGACAGAGTGTCGGCCTGCAGACTGAAGGGTTCTGGGTTCAATTCTGGTCAAGGGCATGTACCTTGGTTGCGGGCATATCCCCGGTAGGAGGTGTGCAGGAGGCAGCTGATCAATGTTTCTCTCTCATCGATGTTTCTAGCTCTCTAGCCCTCTCCCTTCCTCTCTGTAAAAAAGTCAATAAAATATATTTTAAAAAAAAGAAAAATAGAAAGGATTAAAAGAGAATACTATTAACAATTGTATGCCCCCAAAATTAGATAGATAGTATAGACAAATTTCTAGAAACACAAATTACCAAATTGCATCAAGGAGAAATAGAAAATCTGAACAGAGGTGTAACAAGTAAAGAGATTGAATCAGTAATAAAAACCCTCCAAACCACAAAAAAGTTCACAGCCAGAAAGCTTTTCTGGTGAATTCTACCAAACATTTAAATAAGAGTCAACACCAATCTTTCTCAAACTCTTCCAAAGAGTAGAAGAGGAGGGGACACTTACTAACCCATTCTGTGCAGCCTTATGGTTTTTACCCACCACTTTTCTCTCCCTCCTTTCTATTTTTTTGGAGAGCTCTTCTCCCCCCACAAAAGTTATCTTTTTAAAAAAATATATTCTTATTGATTGCAGAGAGGAAGGAAGAGTGGAGAGAGATAGAAACATCAATGATGAGAGAATCATTGATCGGCTGCCTCCTACACGCCCCCTACTGGGGATGGAGCCAGCAACCCAGGCATGTGCTCTGACGGAATGGAACAGTGACCTCCTGGTTCATAGGTCAATGCTCAACCACTGAGCCACGCGGGCCAGGCACAAAAGTTATCTTTGCAGTTCTTTCCCTCACACTTTCCAGTCACTGGTTTCAGATTTTCAGAAGGCCGTGGTATTTAAAAATCTGCTGATATTCAAGTGCCTAAGGCATCAGGCAAAGAGAAGTTAATAACCTTAAATTGAGGCACTTAAAAGCCTGCATGGAAAGAAGAAAAGGACCTTTTGGACTTGGCAAAACTGTAAAATAGTAATCAGTACCATATAGTTTTTAAAAATGATGCTATTACTACTTGGTTATACTTTTCCTTTGTATATGACTCATTTATCACTTACTATCTGTGAAATTGATAGGATCAGATAACCTCATTTTAGAAATAACAACAGGGAGAAATGAAAGCAGGGAGAAAGAACTCATTTGTACGGCATTACTCTTGCCTTAAATTAGATGTGATTTTTTTTAACTCAGCATTTGCAATGAAGAGCCAAGCCTGAGATGATACCAGTAGATAAGAGATATACTATATTAGTGCCAGAGTCTTAGTTCAAGAATAGAAAAAGAAACACCCAGAAAAAAACACACACAGGAAACACAGTAGTTACTATATTAATTTTGTCTCTTCAAGGGAGTTAATCTTAGCTAAAAATCTAACTCAAGGTTGGTCTTAGGGAAGATTGTTGATTCATGGAGTTGTTGTCAGAACTGGAATGGTTTATTGAAGTACCTGATGGATGTTCCTTTTTTTAGTGGCCAAAAACTAGAACAGCTTTTCACCTGGAGTTATTACACAGAAGTCATAACTAAAAGCAAGAGAGAAAAGTTGACTTAATTGTTGAGTGTTTCCTTCCCACGTCCCGCATGGGTCAGGGTTCAGGACCTGGAAGCAGAGCCGCACACAAATGAAAATGAAAAGACAAGAGATAATTTGGGAATACTGGGGGACCAGGCGGACAAGTCCAACTCAAGGGGAAGGACTTCCTCCCGTGCTCAGGCCTCACCAAGCTTTTATTGATCTGGGATGCACCCATAGCATAGCCCTTAGGCAGGTGACCGCCTAGTAACAAGCAGACTAGCCCATCAGCAAGGATTTACATAATAATAAATGGGGGAGTAGTTTCAGCTACCACTGTCTGGACAAACAGAGGTGGCGCCTAGCTCCGACCTTTGGGAGGGCTTCAAAGGCACCCAGCCTAGCTCCGACCTTTGGGAGGGCTTCAAAGGCACCCAGCCTTGGGGGGGGGGGGGGGTTCTCTATCTACGCTTATCAGATAGTGAAGGCAATAAACAGTTTCCCACACTTAATAAATTCTTGTTGACTCTTCTGATATTAAAGTTTAATGATAGGTGCATTGATGTTTCCTGGTATTATCTTTGATTTACTTTTTTAATATAAAGCTTTTATTGAAATATAATTCACATACCATACAATTCAGACTTTTAAAGTGTACATTGTTAGTACATTCACAGAGTTTTGTAACCATTATCACAATCAATTTCAATACATTTTAATCACCTCAAAAAAGAAGCACCATAACCACTAACAGTCATTCCCCATTTCCTTCCTACAGTTCCCCACCTCAGGTTTAGGTAATCACTAATCTACTTTCTGTGTCTATAGATTTGCCAAATCTAGATATTTAATATAAAGGAGATCATGAAATATGCATTTTTGTGTGACTTGCCTCTCACATAAACTTAGTATAATGTTTTCAAGGTTCATTCATGTTGTAGAATATATCAGTACTGCATTCTTTGTTGTTGTTGTTGTTAATACTCACCTGAGGATATTTTTCCCATTGATTTCTTTTTTTTTTTTAGAGTGGAAGGGAGGGAGGAAGTGAGAGAGAGAGAGAGAGAGAGAGAGAGAGAGAGAGAGAGAGAGAGAGAAATATCAATGTGAGAGAGACACATTGATTGGTTGCCTCCCACTCTCGCCCCAACCAGGGGCAGGAGAAAGAACCTGCAACCCAGGTACATGCCCTTGACCCAGAATTGAACCCACGGCACTTCGGTGTGTGGGTCGATGTTCTAGCCACTGAGCACAGCAGCCAGGCGCATACCACATTTTAATCCATTCATTGATTGGTGGATCTTGTTACTGATGTTGGGGTTCTTGGGTTCTCCAAGATAGAAATTGAGAGGAAACCGTGGGGGAAATTTCCAAACAGATTTTATTGAGCTAATGCTCCAGCACAAGGGAGGCAGAACAGAGGAAAGCATGGTCCTCTGAACTGGTTTTGGGGGCTGGCCCTCTTTGGATGCTTTTGTAAGATGGGGACAAAGTGGGCTTGTACGAAAAGATGGGCTTTTTGAAAATGGCAGGCTTGTGGAATTTTCCATGCCAGGGTAGGAAAAGCAAGCCATTAGAAGGGAGATAAAATTCTGCATTTTTAAATTTATTTTTTAGCAGGGCGTGGAGGGGTGGTGACATTCTTGCTGTCAGCTTATCCTTCTGGCCACCTGGTCTTAACTTGTCTTTCTGGCCACCCGATGTTTTTCTATTCCAGGGCCAAGTCCCTATACTGTCTCATGTGTTGTGCCTAATTTTTGTTTACTATGAATGATGCTGCTATAAACATTTTGTACTAGTTTCTGTGTGGACATAGGTTTCCAATTCTCATATACTAAGAGTGGAATTACTGGATCATATGGTAACATGGTGTTTAATCTTTGGAGCAACTGCCAGACTTTTCCAAAGCAGCCGTCCCCTTTTACATCCCCACCAGTAGTGTATGATAAATCTAATTTCTCCACATCCTCAGGAACACACATTATTCTCTTACTGATTATAGCTATCCTAGTGGGTAGCAAGTGGCACCTCACTCTGATTTAAATTTACATTATGCTTTTGATTTACCTGTCCCTGATGGCTAATAGTATTGAACGTATTTTCCTGTGCTTATTGACTTGAATATTTCCTTTGGAGAAATGTCTATTCAGATCATTTGCTCATTTTTTAAAACTTTATTGTTATCGTTGACACTATTACAGATGCCCCCACCGGCTTCGCACACCTTGTTCCAGGCCTACTCCTTTGGGTCCTTTGCTCATTTTTAAATTGAATTCTCAATTCTACTTCATTATTCTATATGTCTATTCTTACGTATCACATGGTCGTGATTACTGTAACTTTGTGTGTAGTAACATTTAAAATCTGTGAGACCTTCAACTTTGTTCTTTTTTGAAATTGTTTTAATTATTCAGGGTCCTTTGCATTTCCATATTAGGATCAGTCAATTTCTACAACGAAGAAGCCAGCTGAAATTTAGATGAAGATTGTGTTGATTCAGGAGATCAATTTGGGGAGTATTGCCTTCTTAGCAACATTGCCTTTGATCCATGAACACAGATGCTTCTTCAGATATTTTAAAATGTCTTTCAACAATATTTTGTGGTTTTCAGAATACAAGTTTTATACTTCTTTTGTTAACTTTATTCTTTTAGGTGTTATTATAAATGGAATTTTTCAATGGGGGAAATAAAGAGACATATGTAATACTTTCAAAAATAAAGACTTTTTTAAAAAAGAAAAGAGAAGAAAGAAATGGAACTTTTCTTTATTTCATTTTCAGATTGTTTATTGAAAATGTATAGAAATATAATTGAATTTTGTATAGTTGATTTACTTTTCCTCTTCGGTAACATGCTGGTAACAGAAAATAACTACAAGAAATACTGTTTGTTCTAAATAGATTATGCTCATGAAATAGCACATTGTAGCCCAAGCAGTGACTTTCTTTTTGTCTTGAAGACTAAAATATCTGACAAAAAGCGGATGCATAATGTAAAGGCTTTAAAAAAATATCATATCAATCTCATAGATGGCTTTTGGTGTTCAAGTACTCCTGGAATAGGTGAATAGCATTGTCTATTATATTTGTACTTCATTTTCTCCAGCAATAGCTAACAATTAAGTAACAACTGCACCCTAATTCTCTTCCTCCAGGTCTTGACACAGATGTCAATTCTTTGACCCATCTATGCATGGCTGTCCTACTGCATTTACTTAGTAACACATCACCTCGTTAATTGCCTTGATCACACATTACAATCTGTAATCATCTCATTTGTTTGCTGTCTATCTCTGCCATATCGTGTAAATATATGAGAACAGGGATTTCCCCCTGTATTTTTTTTACTACAGAATCTACAAGGACTAATACACACTAGTTTTTGGTGCACAAGTGAATCAATGAATTTCCCAACTACAGAGTATAACATAGACAACTACTAAACATGCGAAGCAATAAGCAAATGACACTGACATCACACTAGTGTGTGAATTGTAAAAATCAGTGTCACCCCAATGATTTCAGTGTCACGCCAATGAATTCAAAAAAGAAGAGAAAAAGGAATTGTACAGATATGATTATGATGGGTCAGAAAGACTCATTAGCTAAATGCTCCAACTCCTTACATGATCCTCAAAGTTAGTTTCCTATAAAAATGATTAGTTAGGCCCTAACCGGTTTGGCTCAGTGGATAGAGTGTCGGCCTGCAGACTGAAAGGTCCCAGGTTCGATTCTGGCCAAGGGCATGTATCTTGGTTGTGGGCACATCCCCAGTAGGAGGTGTGCAGGAGGCAGCTGATCGATGTTTCTCTCTCATCGATGTTTCTAACTCTCTATCCCTCTCCCTTCCTCTCTGTGAAAAATCAATAAAATATATTTTTTAAAAAATGATTAGTGAGTCCATACCATGAACCTTCAGAGTTGCCCTTCAATAGTTGAACTTTGTGGCCACCGTAGAAAAGTTCATAAGAGGATTTTAAAAAACCTGAGTGCATTTAGGTCTTAGTAATTCTAGTTGTCACAATATCAGTCTTTTGATGATTTAGTCCAGTTAATTAGACACTTTGAAATCTTTCATTCTATTGTGCAGTTTCTATATCCAGGTCTGTGTAACTTCAAAATATTCTCAAGTAATTTAGCATAGTTGGTAAAGACCAAATATTTCAAGAATTCAAAAATATGCCCTACATATTTCACTGAGATAAATGTGAAGTTTCTAGAGAGGTCCAGGAAATTTGAAGAAAAGGGGATGCAGTGTTTAATCATGCATCATCAGTATATTTTACTTGTGATTTGCAGAAACACAGAATTGACGTTAGAGGGCAGGGCCATGAAGAAACCGATGAACCTTTATTGAACTTTGTAGGCGAGCGGGTGGTTGCTCTTGCTTACACAAATCCTGCGTTCATTTGGATTTCTGGGTCCATTTTCCTTCCAAGATGAGCAAAGGCCTGGAAGCATAACCATCAC
This sequence comes from Myotis myotis, assembly GCF_014108235.1. NCBI lineage: Eukaryota > Metazoa > Chordata > Mammalia > Chiroptera > Vespertilionidae > Myotis > Myotis myotis. The sequence goes on from NW_023416315.1 coordinate 12,569,499, forward strand.
TCACCAGTAATAAACATTTTAACAACTTGAACTCTTGTGTTTTAGAAAATTTAGAAAGCCAAGTTGATTCAAGAAAGTTTTTCCTAAATACTATTTTAGCCCGATTGATGAGGGAACATGAATTTTCTCTAAAAGTGAACCAGGAAAAGATACAGGAGCTAAATTACTTTGTCTCTGAAGGAATTCTGAGGTCTAAAGATTTCACATGGTTCCTGGCACATGACTGCTTGATCATCATTGGGAGAGAGAGGACATGGTCTTGAAAGTAAATTGGGTACTTTCAGCTTTGACCTCATGGCATCCTAAGTGTTGAGGAAGACTCCAAATGGAAATGGACACTGTTTCGGAGGCTTTGCTTAGTAAGGGAGTCTTGAGTAAGTGCTGTTCTGGCTCATAGTTCTTCCTATTATCTATCCAAGACTAGCCAATGTTATAGTTGCACTGCCTGTCCTGACCTATTAAATAGAGTTATGCAGTTTCTTCTATATCTTACAATGATACCTTTCTTTCCTACGTGATTTGCTTGATTTTCATCTGCTCTATTGATGTTGGACATGAAGGAGGACCTTGAATCCAAGATATTGACCTGATGTCTTAAAATGTCAAGAGTTTCTAAGGAAGAAATACCGTGGACCTCGTAAGGTAAGCATCTTAAAGTTAGGGGCAAATGTTGAAGAGGCAGGCTGATTTCTTCTTGTTAACAACCCTGGAGGTTTTGGAGATGGAAGGTGGTGGGGACAAGAAGAGGATGGTGAAATGTTGCGGTGGAAGAAGGGGTTATTTAGGTAAACCTAGTGGTTCCTAATATAAACCTTTAAGCCAACTAGGAATCATCTTCAACCTAGCTTCCATGGCACCTAGGAAATCAAAGTATAGATAATTTCCTAAAATTCTGCAAACCTGATAGTTTTGTTTGGCTTGGTAAGCTCACCCAAAACTGTAAGATCCTACTTATTGAAATAGATCCTGGAACTGACACCAACATGTATGGCCCCTTTTCAGATCATTTTTATTTTAATCTGAACACAAGTGAATTGAGAATTGAGATACAAATGACTCATAATCAGTAGGCTATCTCCTCTTGTTTCCCAAGGAATCCCCATCACCCATTCTGATATACACCATAGGACTTCCTCCACTTTCTTTGATAGCCAGAGCTCACAAATGCTTCAAAAGATCCCCGAAACCACCTAGGTATATTTTTCTCATAGAACCAGCCAGTAAGGAGAGACTTGACACTAAATTAAACTTAAACAAAACGAGCCCAACACTGCCCTGGGAGTTACAGGAGCGGAGCCTTGGCCTTGACCTTTCAATGGATGGTCTGGGGCAAGGAAAAATCCCCAGGCTCCAGCTCCTGCTTCTTGAGAAGGTGCCTATGCAAGTTTCTTTAGAGAGGTTTCCAAGGAAACCATATAACTTCAATTCCTTTTTCTTAACCGTGTTAAGTACGCCGGCTATTGCTTGAAGTTCTCATTTGAAGGCAGGCACTGCTGAAGGAAAGTGCTTGCCTGAAACACACCCAAAGAGCCAGAAATCATTTTTATGCTTCCTGCACTGAATGTCGGCTGCATAATCAGCTGGGGAAGAACTCAATGACCTGGGTTTATTTGTGGGGTGGAAGATAGGGACGATTAACTTCACTTGGTTGATTTGCTTTTCTTCCCGGTCATTGTGATGGTTCTTAATGAATGATAGTGATGTTCAGATTGAGGAGTTGTGTCTTGCCACTTTGATCCTATATACATTAGATTACGTAGAAAATGTGAATACCAGAGAATGTCTTTATGTATATATTTTTTAACATGCAGAGAAATATTTGAGCAAGGCAATCACAGAACTTGGCCAAATGTTTCCATACCTGCAGGGAGCATCTATAGGGTCAAGCCTCAGATTGACCTATAGACAGGGCCACAAACAAGTCCTAGCTTGGAGGGCAGAGCCCTCTTAGCATACTTAAGCTTCACCTTATAGCCCTCCCTAGATCCTTCCTAGGTAGCTAATGGGCTGTGGGAGGTGCAGCAAATGCTGCCAAAACAAGGTGAAACTCACAAAAACATTGTAAACATATTGACCACTACTATTTGATCTGACTATAAAATAAAGCTTCAGCTTGCAGGCTGGGTCTTTCTGTGTCCTTATCCAGGCACAGGAGGTCCACCGAACCCCAGCTGTATTCTCTTGTCAATCTTCTTTAACCCTTCACCTTCACCACCCCTCCTCACGTTCACCCTTGGCTGTGCTGGCACGGCACACATACCCACATATTTTCATTCATGCTAAAAGACTCAGAAATGTGGACTTTTATTCTGCCCATGTTTTCCATTGCAGTGGGGGTAATTTTGGGGGGTCATGTTTTTGTCATGTGACCCTGATTCCCCGATCATAACTGATTGGCCTTGAGATGGATGTCTGACCAGAGCTGAGCCAATCATAACCTTCAATGCAGTTACATTGACCTGCAAAGATGCTGAGGGTTTAAACTAGACTACCAATCCAGGGGAAAGCTGAGCAGCAGCCCTGCTTAGTTCCTGCTCAACCAGGAGGAAGAAAGCTGGTGTGCAGGGAGGGAGAGATTTAAGCACACACAAGAGAAAGGTAAGAGAGAGGAGCGAGAGTTGGAAAGAATTTTGGTTGCTTTTTAGTTCCCGGTTTTCGTCTGGAAGGCTTGGCTATAGTTCTCGATTCAAACTTTTATGAGATTTATATCTTCCAAATAAACCCCACTATGTTCTTAAATTAGAGTGGTTCTCTGTTTATTCCAACTGACAGGCCTCCTCAAAACACCAGCTTTGCTAGAATCAGCTTTTGCCACATTATTTCCAAGTGTCCAGGCCTGTGGGCCGTTGGTCTTGTCATTTCTGACCTGCTGGGTGCTGTAGTGGATGTCTGTTTTATGATACCACGAGATTGCTGACCTCCCACACTGGCCATTTGAGGGGTCTCTGTGTGACTGTAATCACATTCTTCACACGATACGGTTCAGTGATTTGCACAGAATTGCTGCTCCACCTGCTGTGGGAGGTTCTGCTGGAATTGTCAGGCTGCTGACAGAACCGACACTGAGCAGGCTGACTGGAGCAGATTCAGAATTTTCCCTGGGTCTAGGGACACTCAGGCTTGGGGGACTTGTGGGTTCAGAATCCTAGAATTATAGATAAGGAACGACCCTTATGCTGAGTTCAGCACCACCTCTTTGTCCAGACGAGGATCATGAAGCCCAGCAGGCTGACCGGTTTGCGCTGGAATGGAGCCAGGCAGGACTCCCACCTCTGGAACCATGTTCTTCCTCCAACCCCATTTTGCCCCTAGCACTTTCTTCATGAAAGAAGGGTTTAGATTTCATTGTAGAGGAGGAAAAGATTCTCTATCCTTTTAAGATTTCTGGTTGGGCCTAAGAATTGAAATGACAGAGAACAGATTAACCGGGGAAGAGTATAGACATTTTTACCTGTACATGGGAGACCTTTGCAAAAGAATGAAGAACCAAAGAAGTGACCAAAACAGAAATCCTTTATTCCTTCTAATGATAAATGTGTGCAGAAATAACCAAGCTCAGGGGTTAGGGTTAGGGTTAGGGGCAGTAACTGTGAGGCCGTGACTAAGAGATACGTGGGGGAGGGAAGCTGGTGGGAGACAAGGGGTGTTTCAGTATGGCTGTATGCTTGTACAGATGCATTTCAGAGGCAATTCTCAGCCTCTGGTGATAAGGATGTTCCCTTCCTGGTACAGGCAGGGCACCTCTCTCTCGAGGGAAAGTGTATGGCCTGTTTTTGGTAGAAAACGGGAAGTCAGAGGACTCTTTCTGCATCTGCTATTTCTCAAGTGCTTTCAGCTCAAAACAAGGAAGCCAAAGTGGCACAGCTCAGAGTGGCATGTCCTAGACTCCTTACCCGGCTTTTCCCTTCTATACTACCTTGGGAGAAGGTACTGATACCACATAGATGGCTAAGAATTTTTTATCCTTGTGATGAAATTAAGGACAGATTTTATTTTTAAAGAAAATTGAGGAAAAATATGACTCCACAAGTAATGTGAATGAGTAATTGTTTTTTCCCCCCAGTAGACCCGTATGTACGGTGTTCCTCTAAGTTTAAGCTAAGTTATCTTGGGCTGCACTTGTTCAGATACCAAATTACGCATGAAAACATGCCAAGGTCACCTGAAGTTTATTTAATAATAAAAGATAAATCTAAGTTTTGGCTCTGTACCACATGCCCCCTCTAAATCATCTTCATTACACAGACGATTCTCAAACTTACTTCTTAAAATATCTCTTCTCTCTTGACCCCAAGATACTCTGTGTGGGGTCACAAACAACTGCTGTGTTCATGTCACGCTCATGGCCCATGATATCAGTCCTGCCTCCATTTTATCTCTTTCTAGTCTCCTGTAGAGGTTTCCTTGACTCTGCGGAAATCTCCCTCCCCTCATTGTCTCCAACAGACTGCCTCTAGAATTCCTTTTCTGTTTTGTAATGGACAGTTTTAAATGTGTATTTTTGCCACTTTTATTCTTATTCTCTTTCTTTTAAAAATAGATCCTGGATTTTCCTTGAAGGAACTTGCCACTTCAGTGAATGGAGTTTGGGGAGGGTTGGCCCCATTAGCTGAGGATAAACCGTACGTTACCCTGGCAAAATATCTGCATCTGCAATGGGTGACCGAAGTTACCCAAGACGATTCAGCCACCGAACTCTTGATGGAACTATTGGGAAAGAAGCAGTCTCTTCTCACAGAGGAGCTTAAGTCAGTGGGATGTACATCTCCAGCTGGCGATGGCCATCTTGACCACAGATGAAGAGAGCCCCTTGAGAAAGGAGTCAAGAAGGGGAAGTGGAACTGAGATGACATTATTTGTTCCTTGGCATCAGCTGAGTCTGAAGCTACATGCGCCTCTTTACTTCCCAGTTAAGTGAATCAATATGGTTCTTTTTGCTTAAGCCAGTTCAAATTGGGTTTCTGTCACTAGCCACCTAAAGCATACTGACTCATGCACAAGCATATCGCTATTGTTCTTAAAAAGTATTCATGCTTTTCTATTATATGCAGAATAAATCCAACCTCCTCTGCTCAGCTTTAAGACCTTTTATGATCTTGCTCATTTTAGCCTTTGCTTCCACTCTTTTGCTGTATAGCTGACACTTCTGTTGTGCTGCTCCACTGTATGCTTTGCCTCATTTGCAGTTTTACAGCTCATTGCCTTTGTCTATGCCACTCCTGCCCTCACTCCACCTGGAATGCTCTTACACGTTGAGATCCTATTTATTCCTCAAGACCACACTCAAATGTTACCTTCATTAGGAAATCTTTCCTGGTTTCTAAGTCAGAATGAACTTTTGCCACCTTTGCATGTCCTTGATTATTTATATCTCTATTTCAGCACATGGCAACCTGTCTAGTCAAGAGGTCATCTTTACATCCCTGCTCCTACTCCCAAGCCCAGAACAGGCAACAGTAGATCATGGTCCATCACGGTTTACCTCTAGGATAGTCAAGTGTGAATGTGCTGGTTCCTTCCACTAGATGGCGCTTATTTCTGTTTCCCAAGGTCACCGAGCAGGGCTGAGGGCACACAGCAGACACTGAGTAAAGTTCTGTTGAACAGTGTGGGTCTGGTCTCACTTTGAAATACTTTCATACTTTTTGCAGTGATTTCCATATAGATCTTGATGGTATTGAACCCTTTTCAACTACCAGTGTCAGTGAAGGGCTCTCATAGCTGCGATACGAGAGTGGCAGCTCTGGACCTGGGACTGGATTCTCTTAAATGTTTCTTGTAGTTTCCATTTGGCTTGAACTTGCATATTTGAATAAATTAGAAGGTAGAAGAGAGAGAATGAGAAGAAAAAGTGGGATTTCCACTTTATGAAACAGAATTCCATGAGAGCTCCCTTTCTCTTCTTGACATCATCATCATCGTCATCATTGTCGTCGTCATCATCATCACCATCAGGGCCCTAAGGCCTGCTGGGGTACCTGTCACAGCTCTAAGACCCATGAAAAAAAAAACAAGTTTACATTTAAAAGTGAGATTTTCTACATTAGTATGTAAAACACACATGAGCATTAGTTATATCTTTGTATTTGTATATACACGTCAAGCGTTTTGGTCTGAGTTTCCCTGATGAGGCTGAAACGAGCAGACTTTGTACACATAGATTATTCACAAATCTTGGTGGTATTTGTGACTCGGCTGTTTTTAGATTCAACTAACAATGCTAAGCAGCTACTCTGTGCTGGGCACTATACTAAGTTCTTTCACACATATGAATTTCTTTGCCTTTTTAAATCTTCGAAACAACTCTAAAATGTATTACTTATCTATGGCTGCATAACTAATCACTCTAAAGCGTTGTGGCTTAAAATCATAACACTGATTACCTCACAGTGTCCACGGATCGGGAGTCTGGGCCTGGCTTACCCGGCTTCTCTGGCTCTGGGTCTCTCAGAAGCACAACTTGAAAAGATGCATTTCCTAACTCACTTATGTGGTTGCCGGCAGAATTCAGTTCCTTAGGTGCTGCGGATCAGAACCTTCCGCCGGTTCCTTGCCTCATAGACCTCTCCAGAGAGCTGCTCATGATGGGGCAAGCAGCTTGATGACGGCTGAGCAGGTGAGAAAGAGCTGAAGAAGGCTATTTTCTTCCAAAATGAGGGATTGTCTTCTCTATCTTCCGGAACCATGGGTTGGAGAAAGCAGAGCCTAGGGCAGTGATGGCGAACCTATGACACACGTGTCAGAGGTGACACGAGAACTCATTTTTTTGGTTGATTTTTCTTTGTTAAATGGCATTTAAATATATAAATATCAAAAATATAAATCTTTGTTTTACTATGGTTGCAAATATCAAAAAAATGTCTATATGTGACACGGCACCAGAGTTAAGACAGGGTTTTTCAAAATGCTGACATGCCGAGCTCAAAAGGTTCGCCATCACTGGCCTAGGGCATGTGAGGGATTTGCAGTGGTTTGTGGCCGGAGGATTTCCCATGAAAGCCCTCGGTAGTTACTGGGCTGGTTGTTTTGTAGCACAGGTGCGTGGTGAAGGGAAAGGTGCCGGGTGGGAGGTGCTAGGGACAAGGATGGCTTTGGCTACAAAACATCTGGAGATCGGAGGTGCTATTCAGCCACAGCCTTGCACGTGGCTGGAAATAGTGGGGATCATGGTGGGTGCATCTCTGAAGCGTAGGGACCCATTTTAACTCTGAAGCATAATCACAAGAATTCTGAGTTTGATTGTCTGAACGTAAAACTTCTCCGATGGCTGTTCATCTGCTGTGAGGTAAGAGAGGGGCTGCTGAGATGCTGCCGTGATTCTCCCCTCCTTGGTGTATCCCTGTCCCTGTTAGTTTCTCTAAGTCAGATCTACAAGTGCATATGGACTCAGATTCAGAGCCCAGCAGGCAGCGAGACTTAATCTGTAGGAAGGAGTGAATGCTTAGGGAAAAAATCCAACACTCAGTAGAAGTGAAAATGAAGCAGTTGGCACCTCCAAAGGGGATTTTAACTGTGAGTGAGAGAGCTCAGCATGGTCACAGGGGCGGGAGGAGGTTTGCAGAGCTGAGAAGAACTGGGCCAGGTGAGGCATCTGTCGCTGGCTGAAGAAACAGCAGCCCTGCAGGCTCTCCTGCTCCAAAAGCCTGGCCGCCTCGGGGATAGATCAGGCCAGCCTCAGCGCACAACGGGTCAGGGTTGGGTGGGGTCAGCCGAAACAGGAAGCTTCCACAGAGTCGTTTTTATGCCAAGAAGTTCCAGCAACGGCTTTGATGCCAGTGCTTGATAATTATTGACTTCTCATGGTTAACCTCTCTTTGAGAAACATAATTTTCTGAGCTTTTAATGAGACTCGATGAAAACTACAGGATCCAGTGAACATGCAGACTGCATTCCCCTCCCCCCAAAATAAAATTTGGTAAGAAATTCAAATAGAAAGCCAAGTTTCCCCAAAACCCAAAGAGAAAAAAATAAATGCAATGTAAAAAAAAATTCACTATCAACAGTTTGGTGTGAGTGTATCCTCCCAGCCTTTTAATGCGTATACAAACCTACATTTTCACTTGAGTGTGACTGTGATGTAACACTGTCCTATAACCACCTCGTTTCACTCCTGCACAGGTCATAGATCTCCATGGTTGTCAATACATTGATGTGTCTGACCTTGTCAAGGGCTTCATTGCAGTTCATGGTATACATGTGATTTAATTAACCAGTTCCCTATGAGGGACTTTTAGGCTGTTTCCAAGTTTTGGTTATTACAAAGAATGCTGGTAACTTTTTGCCCATAAGTCTTTGCACACTTGTCTAATAATCTTTGAAGGATTAATTCTTAGATGTGGACTGGCTAGATTAGAAGATAGATACCTTCTTAATTTTGATAAAATTTGACAAAATGCCATGAATGAATTTTACTAACTTGCTCTGCTTTCATTAGTATGACAGATTGCTCTTTCTTTCAAATTATTACCAACTCTGGCATTACCAATCTTTGCTAATCTGATGGTGAAAGGAATGTAAGTTATTTTATTTCGCATTTCTTAGATCAGTAGTGATTTGGGGTCTACTGTCATATACTTACTAGCCACATGCATTTTTTTTGTGGGAATTCGATATTTTCTGATGAGGTATCCATCTTTTTCTTATTGAATTATTAGAGCTCTTTGTATATCAAGAATACTAACACTTTGTCATGTGCAATTAAATCTTTTTGGTAACAGCAGAAAATGTCAAATAGGTTTCCTTACAAACACTGTGGGATCCCCCGATGCACCTCTCCCAAAAAACCCACAAAAGTTTTGGTTATTGACACTTTATTAGGTTTCCTAGGGGTGTCATAACGAAGTATCACAACCCAGGTGGCATAGAGCAATAAACATGTGTTCTCTCACGTCTGGGGTTAGAAGTCTGAAAACAAGGCATTGGCAGGGCTTTGTTCCCATGGAAGCTTCTGGTGAAAATCCTTCCTTTCCTGCTCCCGCTTCTGGGAGCCCCAGGTGTTCCCTGTAGATGAGTAGACACAGCTCCATCACCTGGCTTTCTCCCTCATCTTTTGTTAAGTATACCAATCATATTGGATTAGGGCAGTGATGGCGAACCTTTTGAGCTCGGCGTGTCAGCATTTTGAAAAACCCTAACTTAACTCTGGTGCCGTGTCACATATAGAAAATTTTTGATATTTGCAACCATAGTAAAACAAAGACTTATATTTTTGATATTTATTTTATATATTTAAATGCCATTTAACAAAGAAAAATCAACCAAAAAAATGAGTTCGCGTGTCACCTCTGACACACGTGTCATAGGTTCGCCGTCACTGGATTAGGGTCCACCATGCTGATTTCATCTTAACTTAATTACAGGCGCACCTCAGATGTTGTGGGTTCAGTTCCAGACCACCGCTATAAAATGAGTTTCCCAATAAAGCAGGCTCAGTTGGTTGGAACATCCTCTTATAAACCAGGTTTCAGTTTCGATCTCTGGTTGGTGTGTGTGTGGGAGGCGGCAACAAATTGATCTCTCTCTCATACCGATATTTCTCCGTCTCTGTCTCTCTTTCCCTCCCTCCCTCCTTTCCTTTCTTTCTTTTTTTTTTTTTTAAAATATATTTTATTGATTTTTTACAGAGAGGAAGGGAGAGAGATAGAGAGTTAGAAACATCGATGAGAGAGAAACATCGATCAGCTGCCTCCTGCACACCCCGCACTGGGGACATCCCTGCAACCAAGGTACATGCCTTTGACTGGAATCGAACCTGGGACCCTTCAGTCCGCAGGCCGACGCTCTATCCACTGAGCCAAACCGGTTAGGGCCTTCCTTTCCTTTCTAAAAAAAAAAAATCAATAAAAACATCCTTGGGTGAGGTTTAAAAAATTGCAACATCTGTGAGGCACAATAAAATGAGGCATATTTGTACTGCTGCAAAACCTGTTTCCAAATAAGATCACATTCAGGTTAGCATTTCAGCATCTATTGGGGGACACAATTCAACCCACAGCAGTCCCCATTATTGAGTGTCTGCTATCACCAGCAAACTGTGTTCTTTAACGGCTGGGACTAGAGGAGCCTTGTTCCATATTCTGACCTGAAGCACTTTAACCAGTGTCTGGTACGTAGTGGCCCCCTCCAAAAAGATTTCCTGAAAGAATTTGAGTTTTAGGATGATGTGCCCATTCAGACATTAAAAGATGTACACAAGAGAACACAAGAGATCAGATTTTCTTTCATTTAAATCTACATTTAACAATTTGTAATTAATATGCAAATGTAAGTGGGGATAACTGGACCGTCCAGAAGAGGAAACGGCTCAGCTGTCTGAATGGGGCTTGGGCCAGGCGCGTGCTTTGGGTGCCCCAGCACTTGTCCTGCAAACAGGCCTAAGAATATGCAGACACACTCCCGGACGAGAACCGAACTTATGACCCAGAATGGTTAGGTTGGATTAAGTAGAAAATAAGACAGCAGAGCCTGTAACAATCTAAATGTATTTTATTTCTTATTCATATTGTAAAATACAATTGACACTTATTTCATAGTCTCATAGAGCCAAGCTTACCACATAAAGTTCAGAATTTGCTTCAGACACTTACTTTCTTTTTTTTTTTTTAATATATTTTATTGGTTTTTTACAGAGAGGAAGGGAGAGGGATAGAGAGTTAGAAACATCGATGAGAGAGAAACATCGATCAGCCGCCTCCTGCACATCTCTCACTGGGGATGTGCCCGCAATCCAGATACATGCCCCTGACCGGAATCGAACCTGGGACCTTTCAGTCCGCAGGCCGACGCTCTATCCACTGAGCCAAACCGGTTTTGGCAGAAATTTACTTTCTAAGTTATTTTTTGTACTTGCTTCAAAAAATAATTTCCAATTACATAGGACTAACAGCCTCCAAGTTATGCTGAATTCCTGTATTTAAGCTTTTAAAAAATAGCTTCCCTCCTGTGAAAGACATATCTGACATAACATCTATCCTTCATTTCCACAGAGGAATATTTCATTACCGGGCACGGTACTTGTAATGAAATGTATATTCCTCTGTGAGGGATAGAGCATGACTGTAAAAGATGAGTTGTCAAGAAAGAGTGTTTTATCGATACCTTATGAGTCAGGGGAAAGGCTCAATGGGCAAAGAAGCAGTTCCGTCTACACCTTCAAAGGCGTGCAGGGCTTTCTCGAACCCTGTATGTTAGAACCACCCAGAGTACTTAGGAAAATACTGACGTCTGGGCCTCATCCCAAACGAATTAACTTATAGCCTGAGATTGGTGCTCAGGCAGTGTATTTCACTTTATTTATTTACTTATAAAATATATCTTTATTGATTTCAGAGAGGAAGGGAGAGGAAGAGAAAGATGATGAGAGAGAACCACTGACTGGCAGCCTTCTACATGCCCTAAAACCTAGGACCGAGCCCACAACCAGGGCATGTTTCCTAACCAGGAATCGAACCATGACATCCTGGTTCATAGGTCAACGCTCAACCACTGAGCTACACCGGCTGTATTTTAAAAAGTGTCCCTGGTGACTCCTATTTGTACCCAGAGTTAAAAACTACAGAGCATTTGAATACACAGAAGGAAGGTTTGGGCTACACCAAACCAGGTATCTACTTAGAAATATTTAAATTTAATATACATTTATATCTAATATAAACAGACACTGTTAACAGAGTTATTCCTTTGTCAAGTATTACCTATAAGTAATTTTAAAATATTTTATAAATAACGATGTTTCTCTGAGGTTAACCAACACTTCCAATAAATAGCAAAGTAATTAAGAGATGAAAATAGTTTTTGAAAAAGACATTTCAATTGTTTTTTGAAAACCAGAAGAATGTGTTCAAAGTGTAAAAGTTCTTTAAACTGAGAGGTGGATAGGACAAGTAGTGTTCTTCCTAACTCGGGTACTTTTTAGATAGCAAATATCTTCTTCCATTAATAAAAAGGAAAGAAAGAAAAAAGCTTCTCAGATCAAAATTTAAAGCCAACGTATTTGGAAACGAATCCATAATTTCTAGAATGTCTCCTTTAATAATATACTTAAAAAAAAACACAAAAAAAACTTCTTCAAGTATCTTTACAAATAAATGCCTAAAATCCAAGTAATCCCAGAGGAGAAATTCTTTCTCAACTGGTTTTTGAATCTAGGGTAAAGGGGTTCTTGAAAATTTCACAACTCTGGGTAAAAAGCTGTGGGAGGGTGGCAAGAAGAAGAGGAGAGTCAGGGAGAAAGGGAGGGAGAAAAATACGGAGGCAAAAAAAGAAACATGAGTCCCTTTAGTTGCTTCTTGGTTCTATGCTGGACAAGGCTATGACAGTTGTACTTAATAATTCACTCTGTGGACAGGGTGGGGACAAATGGTCTCATCTCTCTTTCCCCCTATTGTTAATCTTGGAACCAGCCAAGCAGAGCAGGGCCAAGGCACTAAGGTTCAGATTTTCCATTTTTGTGTTTGTGCGTCTCAGTTGTACACTGTAAAGGACCTCATTGCAAAAGACACTGAAGAGACTAACTCGCTTTCCTTCCTTTTAGTGCATCTCTGGCATCTGCAGACAACGGGGGGATGTTTGAAAATACCGTGAGGGATGAGACAAAGACTACAATGAGCACAGTATTTTCTGTAAAGAGCTCGAGGAACACAAGGATAACCGAAATTGAGAGTAAACCCAGATGAAAATAGATGTCACAAATTATTCCAAAGAATTTCCAGAGGCACTCAGTAATAAGATAGTCAAAACATCAGGCGCAACAAAAAACTGATTAGTCTGTTTAAACATAGAATATTCTCCAAAATCATTGAGACAAATGAGATAGAAACAAGTCTGCAAATAGGCCTAGAACCGAACTATCCTTAAACAATCAGACATGCCAATATTTGTCTCCAGTGAAGAGTTCAGCTAGGAAAAGAGCTGTATTTCTGAGGTGCCAGCTTTCATAATGTCCTATTAGAATTTAAATACAAGGTTGATGATTGACGTGCTAACTTAAAGCTTTGGAACACTAACTTGTTTTTCTAGCCCAAAGCATTAGGCTGAATGTTTCTCTCCTTGCTTGATGCCAAGAACAAGATGCAGGAACCAGTTAAACTGCACGGTCCATCCTTTGTCTCTGCAAACTTCAATCTGATCAAGGAAATACTTTTTAGCATCCTCCTCATTTTTCCCCACGGTCAGGGCATCCCGAATATATTCAATATCTTCTTTGCTTGTCAACTGGGGCATTCCCGTCATCAGCATCATGGAGAACAAGATGATCAGAAGGTTCGTGTGATGACGCAGGGCCAGATAAGCCTTAGTGCAGACTTCCTGAATAAAGAAAAACATGCTGTTACCGTGGTTACGGTAACTAAATAAGCTAGAGATACTGGGTACTGGAATTTACATGGCATCACTCTATTCTGTGGGAAGAAACCATCATAAACAGGTAGGGCCCCTGCCTCAGATGCAAAGTTAGATAACAGAAACTGTTTTTGTGGTCTCTTAAGCACCTTAGTGTAGCTACATATATCCAGGTGTGCTCACGGAAAGCTAAGTGATACCGTGAAGGTTCATCTTATTTCTTACTCTATATTTTCACTTCAGCTCTTTCCTGGGCAAGTGAGGGTGGACATTTATGCAGTCTCTGAAGAGCAGTGAGTCAGTTTTGAACACTACTTGAATCAATAAACGATATATAAGCATAAATAATCTTTGCCAAGAGCTAACGAAATCCAAAGAAATGATGGAAACATTGTGTTTGAGATTTCGTGTTCGTCTTCACAATTTGTCCTATTCTAAGAAAATCAATGTGTTAGCTTCTCATCGTCTGACTCTCAAAATTGTTGGATGAACTTTGGAGTTTTAATACATATTCTGAATACCGAGTGAAAGAGAGGACTTTAAAAAATGCTATGGCTGCAGATAACACAGGTGCTGCAGGTGAGTTAGATCATGCAAGTGAGTTAAATCCACTTATTAAGCAACAGGCATGCTTATGCAAATTAAGTTATTCCAAAACAGTGGTTCTCAACCTTGGCTGCACATTAGAATCACCTGGGAATCTTTTTAAAATCCTGATTTCTGGGCCTCATCCTCAGGAAATTCTGTTTCTTTGTTACTAATGTTGTGGCCTCACCCCATAACATAGAAACAGAATTTGCAGAGGATGAGGTCCAGAAATCAGGATTTTAAAAAGATTCCCAGGTGATTCTAATGTGCAGCCAACGTTGAGAACCACTGGCTTAGAAAAAGAGGCAAGTTCCCAAGTTCATAACATGAGACTAACCCAACCTTAATATCATAACTTGGCAAAGATAGAGTGTTAAGGAAAACTGAATTTAACAATAATAAACATAAATATTTCAAATAAAATACTGAATAACATGTTAAAAGACTAATACACTATAGCCAAATAGGGATTATTCCAAAATTGCAAGAGTAGTTCATCATAAATTACTGTTGATTTTATAAAAGTAACATGTAAGAATATATAACTAAAATGTAATGATGTGAAGAATTATCTGATATTATCAGTCATAATCATTCTGAATAAGGAGTATAGGAAAAATAAATGAAGTATAAAATCAGAAAAGTGAAGATAAAATTGCTAGTATTTACAAATAACTTAATGTCTTCTTGGAACACCAAAAGCGGGGAAAAACTAAAATACTATTATAACTTGTTTTTATAAGTTAGCACTTAATAAAATTAATAAGTGGAATGCTATCAGTAGGAGCAACCAGTTAGAAAGTATAGTGAATAATGGACAGAAAATCATGATTTCTGTGATAGACACATGCACAAAACATGAAGAATCCATATTTAAAAACTGTAAAAATTTACTGAGGCACATAAAAGAAAACTTGAACATATATATATATATTCCTAATATGCAAATAGACTGAACTATGGAACAACCGAATAACCAAACAACCGGTTGCTATGACATGTGCTGACCACCAGGGGGTGCGCATGGAACATGGTGGGTGTTGGCCATGGCAGGATGGTGGAGCAGGTGAGCGGTGGTGCCAGACCAAGGCGGGGCACCGGTTGCTGTCATTGGGGTGAGCCTCTGGTGGTTACTGAAAATTCTTTGCTCCCGAGCAGCGTGGTCCCGCCCAGCACTCGCACCTGCTGCTGGAGCCCAGTGCCAGCCCTGATCACCCCTCAGGGCTTCTCCACCTCCCCCTGCTCCTGAGGGTCGATTGGGGCAGCAGCCACTGCTCACACCCACTGACAGCACTGGCCCCACTTGTACCTGCTGCTGGCGCCAGCCCTAATCACTCCACACTGTCAGCAGGGGAGCAGCAGCGACAGTAGCGGGGCTGCTGGCCACAGCAGGCGGGGCCGGGCAGGGGCACGGAGGATGGGCTGAGACCCACCCCTGTGCCCACTATAGCCTTGCTGCCCACAGTTCCTTTCAAGGTGCACAAACTCATGCACTGGGCCCCTAGTGTTATTATAATAGCAATAACAATACCCCTAGCACATTCCTCAGGGATGACTGACTACTTATTATAAAGATCTAAGTTCTTCTCAGATTAATCTATAAATATAAAGAAATTTCAATAAAAGTTTCTATTGAATATTTAAACTCAGTCTTGAGTTTTTAGCTCATCTGAAGTAATTGGGGCCTGAGAGAACATTTTTGAAAAAGTACAGTAATAAAAAACAGTGCTTGCCATACTAGATATTAAAACATATCTTAAAACTATAATATTTTAAATGGTGTGACACAGTGCCTATTCTTTTCCAAAAAGATAAGAAATTTTGTGGAACAAAATGGAAAGTTCAGAGACAGAGCAAAGTATATATATTTATATGACATAGTAAAGGTGACTTCTCAGATTAGTAGAGAAAACATCTATTATTTGGTAAATGATGCTGGTACAACTAGCTCGGCATTTGGAGGAAAAAGAAAAGTTCATCCCATGTGATATATCTATCAAAATAAATTCCAGATGAATTAAAGATTTAAATGTAAAAAGGTCAAATATTTAAATAATCATGAAGTGGGAAAGGACTTTATGAAGATGACTTCCAAAGTGGAATCTATAAGAAATAGCTAGGGAGATTACAGAATCTTCAAACTTTTGAGAAAAAAAGCCATAAAAAATTAAAAGAGGCAAAAAATAAGAGAAAACATATTTGCAACATGACGTATCACTCCTTCACTCCAGCCTACCAATAGCTCTTACAAATCAGTAAGGAAGAGATAGTTGGCTTGAAATACAGGCCAAAGATATAAATGAGAATTGACACAAAAGAAATAAACATATGAAAAATACGCTATCTCATTCGTAATCAAATAAATGTAACTTAAAAAGAAATGGAGCCCGCTGGTGTTGTTCAGTGACTGAGCATCGTCCCATGAGCCAGGAGGTCACATTTGATTCCAGGCAGGGCACATGCTCAGTTAAGTTCTCAGTCCCCAATAGGGGGTGTGTGATAGATGATTCTCTCTCACCATTGTTGTTTCTCTCTCTCTCCCTCTCTCTTCCACTCTCTGAAATGAATAAAAAGATATTTTTTAAAAAGGAGAGATGGAAACATTCATCTACCAAAACTGGAAAATCTTTTTTATTTAAAAAGAATTTTAAGGACCCAATGTTCACCTTTCATAGGCTGATGGTAGATGGGAATAGTTATAGTTTTACTAGAAGATAATTTGATAATTAAATCAAAATCTTTGAAATATGTATGTGTTTTGCAACTTAATTATGGTGGTGTTTACATGACTGATGCATTTGTCAAAATTCAAAGAACTGTACACCTAAAATAGTTCTCGGTATGTAATTACACATCAATAAATTTAATTTTAAAATGTCTATATCCTTATGCCCAGAAATTTCCATGCTAGTAATTTACCTTTTAAAGAAAATGGCTAATTTTGCAGTGATTTATCTACAAGAATGTTAATTAGAACACTGCTCAAAATTGTGGAAACTTGAAAGCAATCTAAATATCCTATAATAGGGGATCAATAAAAAGGGTTTATGAAAGTACCTACAACTGCATGCTTTGTAACTAGTAGGATGATACTGTAGAAGACTATTTAATAAGCATGTAAAAATGTTTGAGTTAAAAAGTAGGTATGAAACAACATGTAGTAGAATACCATTTTGGTAACTGTACACAAAGTACTTTTTAAAAAGAATGTAAGTTTACAGGCCAAAATGTTAATAGTGATTTGTCTTTTTGCACTTAGATGATCTTTTCTGTCATTTGCATGTGGAAGGGTAATTGCAGCGACAATGGTGGTCATGCCTGTGTCACTCTGTGTGTGCATCACCCTATCCAAAGACAAAAACTCATGGAGCATTCTGGCACTGTTTAGGTAGGCAATATCTATAATAATAAAAGTGTAATATGCTAATTAGACCGAACAGCCGAATGACCTTCTGGATGTCCTTCTGGAAGACCTTCCAGATGAAGCCGTGGCAGTGGGGGCCGAGGCAGAGGCGGTTAGGGGCGATCAGACAGGCAGGTGAGCAGTTAGGGGTGATCAGGCAGGCAGGTGAGCAGTTAGGAACCAGTGGTCTCGGATTGCGAGAGGGATGTCCGACTGTTGGTTTAGGCCCGATCCCACAGGAATCCCTGCGGGATCGGGCCTAAACCGGCAGTCAGACACCCCCTGAGGGGTCCCAGATTGCCAGAGGGTGTAGGCCAGGCTGAGGGACTCCGCCCCATGCACAAATTTCATGCACTAGGCCTCAAGTGTGTATGTATGTATATATATATATATATATATATATATATATATATATATATATAAAATGCACAGAGATGACACATACCAAGGGTTCAATCAATGTTAGTCCTCTCTCTTCCCTAAATGGAGGGTAGATGGGCTCCGTGGGAGACTCCACAGACAGAAGACAGCGGTTCCTGTCTCAGCTCAGACATCACTTGTCCCCTGGAAGTGGCCCCAGTGCATTAGGCTCTTGCATGCTTAACGATTCCACTGACAGGCAGGAAATCATCTTGTCTTGCTCATTAATAGGACCCACTGAGGTCTCTCTCCTTTTTTGCTAATTACACAGGTTAAGGCCAGACTTCACCCCAGGCAACATACTCATTAATTTGCCAATTCGCACAATTTTCACGAAAACGTAGATGAGAATGCCTTTTGATTTTGAATTAAATTACATTCTGATTTTTAATTATTTTCTATCCTTCTATACACAGGGAGCTCCGAGCAATCCCTCCCTTCCCCCACCACACACACACACACACACACACACACACACACCATCTGAGACCACTGTGTGATCAAACAGAAATTTTTTGAGGAGGAAAATTAATCTGGGGCCAAGTTATTATAATGCCAATCTATAGGTGCTTAGTAAGTATGTGTTAAGTGGCAACACAGTGATTCACCAATGGCCGTAGTGCAGGAAGAAACAAAGGAACTGCCCTGCCTCTCCTGAAGGCCATCTCACCCGGATGAGGAATTCCTTCTGGCTCTAATTTATTCAGTTAGCTCTGATTTTATATACAAGAGTCACTTCAAGGAGAAAGAAATGTCATCCCAAAATTTAAACACATGCCCATACTTATCAGACGCAATGTTTAAATTCTGACTGGCTGTGCAGACTTAGATACTTGGTGCAGATTTACCTACGTTTTACGTAAAGGTAGTGTGGAGCAGTGGTTAAAAGTACAGATTCACACCTCCCTGCCTGGTTTCAAAGCTTGGCTTTATTTCTGACAAGCTTCTTGTCACAGAAGTTACTTAACCTTTCGGACATCAGTTTGCTCATCCATGGAATAATAATAATAACAATACCCCTTACATATGGTTGTGGTGAGATTTAATTGCTATGTAGGTGGCTGGCTATCCTATCCTATATAGTAAAAGCCTAATATGCTAAGTGTCCGACCGTTCATTTGACTGTTCAACCAGTCGCTATGACATGCACTGACCACCAGGGGGCAGACGCTCTCACCAGTAGGTTAGCTTGCTGCTGGGGTCCAGCTGATCGGGACTGGGCCAGATGGGCTGGATACACCCTAGAGCCCTCCCGTGGTCCCCCCTGCCCCGGCCCCAATCGTGCACCAGTGGGGTCCCTTGGCCTGGCCTGTGGGGATCAGGCCGAAACTGGCTCTCCAACACCTCCCACGGGGTCCCAGATTGTGAGAGGGTGCAGGCCAAGCCAAGGGACTCCCGGTGCACGAATCTGTGCACCAGGCCTCTAGTTATTCATAATGTGAGAAGTTGCATTATTGATCACATACTTCTCAGGGCTAAGAGGTCACCTTCCCATCTGGACCACCTGTTCGAAATGTCTCCTCAGACAGTAAAGACCTAGAAGGTGAGGTGGGTTGGGGTAGGAGATAAGCCTCACTCCAACCAGGGTTTGCACTGGCCCACTGAGGTGGGAAGGAAGATGGGAGCACAGAACACAAAGGCTACATATGCAGGTGGTTCTCTTGCTCTGAGGGGCACAGTGAGTGCTTGCTCAAACCCACTCTAACCCCAGAGGTATCATTTCTGCCCCTTGTACTCAGCCTTCCTTCTGCGAGAATGTCCTGGCCATGCTGCTCCAGCCTGAGGCTTGTGGTTTGAGGGGCCATGAGGATGTGGCTTGGGGAGCTCAGGGGGAAGCCCAGAACAGAAGTTACTGGCTGTAGCAACAGACTTTTCCCTTCTGCCTAAGCTGCCCGGCACTGACCTCAAACATCCTCCTTCTGTCCTTCTCAGATGCCTGTTGAAGGCTTTCTGTTATTAAGTAGAGAAGAAGGGGTAAAGGAACAATCTGACGGCAGGGACGCGGGTAATGTACTTGTTGGCGAGTGTGAATGTGGGGAGCACTGTAGGTTTGTTAGTGTCATTACCTGGAACACTACCCTTTAGTGGCTAATAGACTGAGCCTACATTGTACGTCTGCTCTTAATTTCATAGTTGATTCAAATGCAACTAGTACCAAAGGAACGACTGCTTTTACAAAACTCCCACTCCCACCATTCTTGGGAACAAAGGCACTCCTTACCACTTCAGTGTCAACACTTTGACTTGATTTGTTAACTGGCACAACTTATCGGTCCATTAAATGGAAAAGAAACGATTTTCTATATACAATCTACTCATTTCTTGACCACCAATGAGCTGTGGCTGCCTTGGACTGTCCACGGTCATGTGGAATAGGCCTACTTTTTGTTTAAACTCCTCCATTCTCATCTCAAAAAATAATTACTGTACATAATGCACAAAAACGAGGAAGCAATTTCAGAATCATAAAACAGAAACCCTTGGAGCAGATTCTAGGGCTGAGGTGAGAGAGAGAAGAAAAACAAATATTCATCAATGAAAAGAAATGTTCTCACCCACTGACCTTCCCTTAAATAATCATGTTGCCTCTGTCTGTAGAGCATGGAGAAAGTGGAGAAAAATAATATTTCAAAGAGAGGGGATTTTATTTCGCTTTTATAAAAACCAATGACTTGGCTAGGCAATGTCTTTAGAAGTTATTTTGGCAAATCAGAATAGATCACTGATTAGCAGACCTAATAACACTTTGGTAAATCTGAAGTACTTCTAAGAGTGCGTCTGACACTTGGCCATGCATTTATTCAGTGTGAGTTAGGATTCTTATCTTTAAGGACTTCTTAAAAATGATTCTCAGACTAGTTCTATCTACCAGAGGAAGGGCTATACTGCCATCTTCTCAAATATTTAGCTAGAAGCTCATTGTAAAGGTAAAGGTTACAATTAAACTGTTCTATTTTAGTAAAATATTCTAAATAGACTAGACCAGTGGTCGGCAAACTGCGGCTTGCGAGCCACATGCGGCTCTTTGGCCCCTGGAGTGTGGTTCTTCCACAAAATACCACGTGCGGGTGCGCACGTACAGTAAGATTGAAACTTCGTGGCCCATGTGCAGAAGTCGCATGGTATTTTGTGGATGAGCCACACTCAAGGGGCCAAAGAGCCACATGTGGCTCGCGAGCCGCAGTTTGCCGATCACTGGACTAGACCATCTGTGGAGGTGTGTGCTATTTATCTTCTAGCCTAGTTCCAAAAAGGATTGCAGGTGGATTATTGGGACACATAAAAGCCAAAACAACATTAGTTAAAAGTGGGTAGAAAAAGGAAAGGGACTAACAAAGGAAATGACCTGCAATGAGTTTGGGAAAGAGACTAAACCTATGTATCATAAATCCTATCCACTTGCTATGAGCAGTCAGTCTTCAAATGTATCTGCAGCCCAAAGGAAAATTGAATGTGTTACTGCATCCAGTGTTCAGAAGATTAACAAAAAAACCTGTTTGTTTAGGAGACACACAGCTTTTTTAGAAACTAAGACCTGATAGAAATTTCGCAAGAGGAACTTAAATAAAGTACACTCTGTAATGTGGTGAACAGTGTCCTCAATAATATCCTGGTGGTAGACAAAACAATTCTCTAAAAGAAACTAAACATTGAGAGAACGGTGCCGGTTGGAAGGTTATTCTCGGCAAATGTTGCAAGTAGCAGGGGTCTAACGTCTTATTTACTGACTGACATGGCATGCTGGTCAACACGTAGCCAGTCCAAGGCCATCTCTCAGTGATACGTTTATATCTTTCCAGAAAGGTGATAAAATTCGGCGAGCTTATCCAAGTCCTAACAACTCTACAGCCCCAGGCAAGTCTGCATCAGGCGAGATGTCCCACCAACATAGTTGAACTCCTACAAAAGGCTGATGCCGGGCCCGTCTCTGAGCACATCTTCCAATGGTGGCACAGAGAGTGAAGTACTGAGATTCTCAGACCTGGATGGCAGAGGCTGAGCTGATAGTGGGCTAGGGTACAAATCCTGAGAGAGAATCCTTTGTCAAGTCAGTATGTCATGAGCATTTTGACAGATAAACTTGTAATTTTCTGTTGACCTGTACTAAGCCTTTATTACAGTAACTTGTGATTAATCAACTGAGCTCCAAAGAACGTTTTTGCTTTGTTCTCTACCCACCCCAATTCAGCCCATGCACTGCTTCAGACTGGACCCACATTTCCTTTCTTGACTCAAATTCCAATACATACTCCCATGTATCCTGTGTTCCATCCATACTGAGCACCTGTGCTTTTGTCCTTGATACTAATACTAAATACTAACTTCACCTCCTTGCTCATGTTATGGTCATGATCCAGAGTGGGGGAAGGAACATCAGGTAGAAAGAATAACATGAGCAAGGGCATGAAGTTGGGACATGTGGTCTATTCCTAGAGTTCAACATAGGACAAAAGGAAACTGAACTCAGCCCTCAAGGCCCAATAGAAAACTTCCTTCGCTCCATAGCCCTTTTCTATCCCCCATGATTTAATTGCTCCTTCTGCAAACCATTGTTGAAATCCTTAGTACAAAGTTGTATATGTACGGGGGTGGGGGTGAGGGGTGAGGGCCCTGGGTGTGCTTTTGCTCTGTGTCACCTGTGCCCAGCACAGTGTCAGGCACACTGTAGATAGTATGCAGAATGCTTCATGCACAGAGCCAAGTTCAGTGTTGGGAAAGACTCATTGCTTTAAAATCAAGATGAATTAGGGAAGGATCATATTTGAAGGGGATTAAACTGTAAGCAAATTTTGGCTTGTGAAGAGCAGTACTTGAGCCTTCTTTGGCCTGCTCAGTATCTGAAATGTAGTAGGTATGTAATAAGTGTGTGTTGAATAAGTGTGCATATGGAAGAACAGAGCCTGGTGATGCTAGCAGGATGGGGTAGGAAGCTGATATAGCCCCGCCTGGCAGATTACAGTATAGTTATAGGCAGGGGTCCTCAAACTATGGCCTGTGGGCCACATGCAAATACAAATATTGTATTTGTTCCTGTTTTGTTTTTTTACTTCAAAATAAGGTATGTGCAGTGTGCATAGGAATTTGTTCATAGTTTTTTTTAAACTATAGTCCAGCCCTCCAACGGTCTGAGGGACAGTGAACTGGCCCCCTGTTTAAAAAGTTTGAGGACCGCTGGCAGGTGACAGTATAGTTATAGGTGTAGACAAGTGAGGGGATATCACACAAGGAAGGGGAGTCGGAGAACAGGAATGGGAATTATGGTGAGTGTGACTGCTGGTCCCTGTGGCTCGGCTTAGGGAGAGGACTTGAGTCCCTAGCAAGACAGATGGCAGGAGAAAACAGGGCCCTACTGCTGGAAGCAGGTTAACAAGCAGGGCCCTCGTGAAGAAACGGAGGCAGAAGGAGTTAAAACAACCCGGGGTCTGAGAGGAGAGCTAGATGACAGCAGAGATGGACTTTGAACAAAGGTTCTTAAAAACCTAAGTCGGGGCTGGGCCTGTAGGTTTAGGGGCCTGGGTATGCCCTGGCATGGGGGCAACACTGCCAGGAGTGGAAACCCAGCAAGGCCTGATAAAACTGGCATCCTAGATCAACGTAACACACCCAGTAAATGGGCTCCAGACTTCCATCCTACACACGCTCCTTAAGAGTGACATCTAGGGGCAAGCCCCTTTGCGGTGCCCTCCTCATACTGCCTGCTGAGCACAGACGTGCACAAGAGGATGCTCCCCTGACCTCTCCAGCTTTAGCTGACATGCACTTGCTTAGCGTTTGTTTCTACAAGACCAAGTTGTTTATGCTCCGTGCAAACCATCCTACATTGAAGTATACACCATAGGTCTTATTCTCTTGGCATGGACTATTGCTCTGATTGGGGGAAAATATGTAATGTTTATGTAAGAAAATCTTCACAAAAATGTGAATGGGCATCATATGACCCATATTTGCATTATTATTTTTTAAATATTTTAAAATATTTTTTATTGATTTTAGAGGGAAAGGGAGATGGAGAGAGAGAAACATCAATAATGAGAAAGCATCATTGATTGGCTGCCTCCTGCATGCCTCCTATTGGTGGATCGAGCCTGCAACCCAGGCATGTGCCCTGACTGGAATTGCACCATGACCTCCTGGCTCATAGGTCTATGCTCAACCACTGAGCCATACCGGCTGGGCCATATTTGTATTATTTGATAAAATACTGGATTTCATAATTAGGTTTACTTCTGAAGCACAGATATTTAGCCTGCACCTTGAAGGCTTAGTGATGTCCCTGTGACGGTAGTTTGTCCATCTGTGCCTGAGTTACCACTTCATCAATTGATGGAATACAGTGCATTATGGGGAAGGAAGAAAACCTAGAGGCTCGCTAGTCTCATCCGTCTCCGACCGATGCAGGAATTGCCCGCCACCGTTCATTTCTTCACTCTCCAAGTCCCCTCCCGAGTGCTTATATGTCTCAGGCCCCACGGGCGGGGTGCAGGCAAGATTGGTCCCTGTTGCACAGAACCTACTCTGGGAAGGGCAAGGGAAAGGGCAGGCTAGTACAATTCATTATATGCTGTGATGGATGCTATGAAAGCAACATGCAAGGGGCTGTGGCAAAGAGCAACACGAGGGACCTAATTTAGAAGACTGCTCTGACAAACAGCATTTAAGCTGGGCCCCAAAGGGCAGTGAGGGCCCTCCAGAGAGGAGGCCCGCCCCCCGCGGTGGAACAGCTGGATGGGGAAGATGAGCAGGAAGGCCACTGTGACCCAAGTGAATGTAGGGAGGGTGCCATGGCACAGGGCCCTGTAGGGCAAGCTTAGATAGGTAGATGTTATTCCAAGTGAGATGAGAAGTCACGGAGCAGTTTAAAGTAAAGGGAGTAACATGGTATCTATTTCTTAACTTCAGTTTTTAGCCAATTTTTGGTTAATTTGCAACCTTCTAAAACACCAGATATTTAAGACAATGAAAGAAAAACACTAAAATGTTGCCAATGTTTTTTTAGAAAGTGGAATCCTGTTTTTTTATTTTTATATCCTCCTGATATTTTCAATATTTTGCTAGGTTTTGATTTTTTTAAAAAGAAGCAGTTACTACGTTTAAAATAAGACAAAGCCCACATTCATATATAAGAATAAGTGGGAAGCTAAATTTTATTTGCCAATGATTTAAATGTATTTGTATGGAATGTGTGTTCTATGACTGTTCAATGAAATTGAAAGCAAAATGGTTCTAAAATAAATTACCAGTGGGCAAAACACTGTTTTCTTTTCTTTATTTCTTTTTTTTTAAAAAATCTCTTCAGTAAGGGAGATATTTTTCTAAGGAGAATTTATTTTTCAAATTGTCATCGTTGAAATATATCTGTTTAGCACCCTGTGTGTAGGCTGCTGCTCCCAAGGCTAACAGACATGCTTGGTTTTGTGTCTTCTTGTCCGTCTACGATAGTTTGTTCCCGAACGCTCCACTATTCCAGAAATAAATTATGAATATGGTGCTTGGCCAAGCAGGCTCCCTCGGAAGGGAGAGGTGCAATAAAGGAGCACCGTCCCCTTTCAGCCATTCTGACCTCCCCCCGCTGGCCACTTGCTGAGTATATTTTTAAGACTTTGTGGAGAAGGTTCCCCTTTGTCCTGAACAAAGAGTGGGTCAACTTTCCCCCCACCCTTTCTAACAGGTTATTCAGATGTGCTGCGTGCATTAATCCACCTTGTCAGCTCAAAATTAGTGATTCACTGGAAATGAGGACACCTTTAAATCCAATGTAAATATATACAACATTTCCCAGCTTCCCTAAGAATGGCAGCTTTATGACACAAGATCCTGAGGTGCTATTTAAAGAGTTTAGAGATGTGCTTCCTGAGCTTGAAGGACTTCATCTCAGGAAGGGAACACAAAACGAAGACACAGAAAACCCTCTGAGAGGCTTAGTGTACGTGAAGAAAAGTTGCCAAAGGGTCTGAGTCAGTCAAAGATGAAAAAGCTTGCTGTTCATCTTTGTCAGGCTGGAAGCTTTAGAAATTGTGCATATGGATAACTGCACATGTACATGCATACGTGTGTGGCTTTTTTCCTATTGTGAGTGAGGACGGGGGGGGGGGGGGGACCAGTGCAAAGAGGAGGTGCAGGCAAGGGGGCAGGCAGAGCTGGGACCCTCGTTTGCTCTTTAACCAGAACAAGGCTACTTTCCCATGTTTTACATACGACATGTCAGAAAGGGCTTCCTCACTTGAAAGTGTTCAAAGCGTGCAGACCCGCTGTGATGCGTCTGACTTTCTTCTATAGTGGTGGCCCTGGGCTAAGCACCCTGCACATTTCATTTAAATAATCCCTAAAAAAATGACATGATGTAGGTCCTAGTATTCCCACTTCACAGACGAGAAAACAGAGGCTCTGAAAGGGCAAATAATCTGTATCACACACACGCAGCTACTAGGCAGCGGGGCCAGGATTCACATTCAAGTCTGTCTGCTCCAAAGCCCATCCTTCCAACCACAAGGCCACGCTGGATCTGTGCTGAAGGCTCAACGAGCATGCAGTCACCGGCCCTTAAACAGCATGCCAATACCCAAAGCACAGATCTCGCGCTGAAGTACAACGAAATGTATGAAAGTGTGCTCTCAGTGGGGCACTCTGCCAAGACGTCACTTTACCTAAAGAGGCTTCAATGGCTTAGGAAACAAGGTTTGGCCACAAAGGATGGAGAAATGCTTCCAGACTGAGAGGACAGCTAGTGCAGACGGGCTCCGCAAAGACTTCCTGGTTTGGGTGGAAGCTGCCTGGAGGGGGCGGCAACCTTCCCCTGGCCTCGCCACGCCCCGAATCTTTTCGCTAAGTAATGTTTTAAATTACAGAGGTTCTCAACCTTCCTAATGCCGCGACCCTTTAATACAGTTCCTCATGTTGTGGTGACCCCCAACCATAAAATTATTTTCGTTGCTACTTCATAACTGTAATTTTGCTACTGTTAGGAATCGTAATGTAAATATCTGATATGCAGGGTATATTTTCGAACGACGCGACCCACAGGTTGAGAACCGCTGTTTTAAAACGTAAGACAACAATAAAGAGGACTAATGGGGAAGTTTTCCTTGGATTTGAGGGTTGACATGGGCACTTTGGGGTCTACAGAGTGTTGTCAGCAACAGGGCAGATGGACAATCCCTGGGGGAAACCACCAGCAAAAAGGAAGAGAACAGATACACAGAAGCAAGGAGAGCCAGCTAGTGAGGCCAAATCCCTCCTGTCTGCTTCTCTAAATGGCACTACTGCTGCCTCCTTTGTTCAAAGCGCCTCATAGGAGCCACCTCCAGCAGAGGAGAGTTGAGTGTTTCCCTCCTTTAAATGGTAACATTCTTTCAGGTGTTCTATTCTTTTCTTCCTTTCTTTTTTTTTTTCTTCTTATTCTTTTCCTTTTGTGGAACCATTTTTCTCTTCTAGGAAGTTGTCAAAACATATGATTTTTTAACTTTAAAGAAAAACAGGACTGCAACGTGTCAAATCCCTGGAAATGGTCTGAACCCAGTGGAGTTTACACAGAAACACACAGTAAAAACCCTAAGGCCATCTGGCCACAGAGATCTCAGTTTCTCTGACAACACCCCGGCAATGGTGGGAGGGCAAGTCCTGTGATCACTGAAGTGAAAATCAGGCAGGAGAACAAACAAGAACAGGCAGGTTTCAAAACAACATATTCTGGTTCCTGTTCTACTGAGTTTCAGACCCATGTCATCTCCCAGGGATAACATGGGACTGAGAAGGGACTCAGGAAAAAGACTTGTTCCTAAATGCTGACTACAAATCAAGACACATTTAAGGGGCACTAAGGGAGGGGGCTACTTAAGGGGAACCCAAGGCAAACGTACATATGAAGCGATCACTCATTGCCTCTCTTGTTCTGTTTTGTGTTTGCATGGCTATAACATCGGCGTATTACAGCAGTGACTACAATTTCTCGGAGTTATTCGCATTCACAGTTATTCAATTTGCAAGCATGAAAATTATACTCCTCAGGTACTGAAAATATCTGATAGTCAGAAGTGGATGTAGCCCAGAAAGGAATGGAAAAGAGGCTGGAATGTGAACGCTCCCAGGGAGCTGGGAGCTTGTTTGCAGGTCAGCAGGACAAGCCAGTGCTCTTTGCAGGACCTGTAGTCAAGCTGACAGGATTTCAAAAGAGGAAAGGGACCGCCTTCTACAAAAATGAGAAAAGCACACGGTGGTGCAACAAGAATTGCTGTGTTAATTTGCTAAATATTCACCTGTAGCAAAAATCAGGAGAAGTCTCCAATTGCCCTGGCCGGGTAGCTCGGTTGGTTAGAGCGTCATCCCAATACTCCAAGGTTGTGGGTTCAATCCTCGGTCAGGGCACATACAAGAATCAACCAATGGCCCTGGCTGGCATGGCTCAATTGGTTGAGTATTGCCCCATGCACTGGAAGGTCGCCAGTTTGATTCCTGGTTGGGGCACATGCTTAAGTTTTGGGTTCTGTCTCCAGTCAGGGTGTGTATGAGAGGCAATGGACTGATGTCTCTCTCTCTCTCTCTCTCTCTCTCTCTCTCTCCCTCTCCCTTCCTCTCTCTAAAGTCAATAAAAACATATTTTTTCCTTTTTTATTTAATAAAAACATATTTTTAAAAGAATCAACCAATGAATGCAAGAATGATGCATAAATAAGTGGAACAACAAATCGGTGTTTCTCTTTTCCTCTTTCCTCCTAAAAATCAATAAATTTTAAAAAAGAGAAGTCTGCAATCATTTGAGAATCCTGAAAAATCTATGTAAAATTTGGACCTTCTAGGCAAGATCTTGGAGAGATAAACACTCCAAAGCCAAACCGGCTTGCTCTGCCTTACGCCCCCTCTGCAGTGCAGTGTCCTGCGGATGCTCTAGAGCTGCCAGCCCGGGGCGGGGGTGGGGTGGGGTGGGGTGGGGGCGGCGTGGAACACGTTTACTTGCTGTTTGGTTGTAGGTAGCAGGGTTACTGAGAAGCGTCATTTTGCACTTGGGGAAGGAATGGAGAAGGCGGTGGTCATGCCAGAGGGGGTGGGCAGAGGTGAGAGGAGCCCCAAAGTGGAGGGAAAGGCGCGGGCAGCTGTGCGCTGCGGGCACCGCCCCGCTTGGTGTTCACAGTAGGTGGTCATCATGAGGCCACTTACCTGAAATTTCTGGAAGTGTAGGCTTGTCTTCTTTCCAGAAGTTCCCATCACAAACAGGAAGTCTGGGGTTAGCACAAATGGCACTCTCTCCTTATTAATGCCCAGGAAGCTTTTGTAATTCCCAAGAATATGCCCAAAGTCAATATGAAATAGATTTCCTTAAAAGAAGAAAATGTCTGACATCATGACGCTGGCATAAGTGCTTGTAGCAATACTCTGGCTTGTTTACTTCTCAAAACATGTTTCTAGGTTGCCTGACAATGAACGATCTTGGGTGACAGAGCTATTTTTACACTGTTTTATCAGCCGGTGGCATTTTTCGTTTCAGCAGGTGTGTGTAGTAATAGCCACAAAGCGCTCTTTGAAGCAAGTATGTTTTCTTTACCCTTCCTGTGTTCTTTAAATGAGTCAAATGTTATTTAAAAATTCTCGTCTCAGAATTATTCTTAGAAATAGAAATCAAAACTCTGGCTAATATGTCTTCATTATGCCCAAGACTCTCTTATACCCTTTGTGTAACTCCAGATAGACTGATGTTTCAGTCCGCTTGGGGGAGGGGCATTTACCTTTTACTTTTGAGTAGCATGATAGAAATAAATCATTTGAATTTCCTTTGGGTCAAATTCTACCATTTTTACCATCACCACCACAACTACCATCATCTCTTCTCATTTGTATAGCTCTTTTTCACATGTATGGACAATACATTATTGATTCTCATAGCGAGAAAAGTGGTTTACCCAAACATGGTGCTTTTCCCAGACTCTTAAGTTGGTCCAAATTTCTTTTTTAAAAAAAAATCTTTATTGTTGAAAGTATTACATGTCCCCCCTTTCCTTCCATTAACCCCTTCTAATCCACCCAAGCCCTCTGCCCCAGGCCTTCACCACCCTATATTTTGTGTCCATGGGTTATGCATATACGCATACAAGTTCTTTGATTAATCTCTTCCCACCTACCCACCCATTCACCTCTGCCTTCCCTCTGAGATTTGACATTCTGTTCCATGCTTCTATGTCTCTGATCTATTTTGTTTATCAGTTTATTTTATTCATTGGATTCCACATATTAGTTAGATCATGTGATACTTGTCTTTCTCTGACTGGCTTATTTGGCTTAGCATAATACTCTCCAGGTTCCTCCATGCTGTTTCAAAGGGTAAGGGAGCCTTCTTTTTTACTGCTGCCTAGTATTCCATGGTGTAAATGTACCACAGCTTTTTTATCGGTCCAAATTTCTTAGGCAAAAATTCTTGGCACGGTAGCCAATACTGACCACTGTCAGGGCGGACAGTGAACTAGTGAGCAGGGGTAGGTTAGGAAGACACAGCATATTAGATGTAAAGGTCTATATCTGTGAATTATTTTTGTTTGCCTTTCTATAACATTTGACACTGTTGATCGTGCCCACCTTCACTAGCTTCTGGGATATGATCTTATCCTAGCTACTCTCTGACTTATGTTTCTTGGGTCTCATTTCCTACATCCTCCTCCATTCCTCACTCCTGGGTGATCTAGGGCGATCACAGAATCCGTGTCCCTGTATAATAATGACTTCTAGATATGTGCTCCAACCTTGAATCCTATTTAAAAAATTACTCTGTGCTGGGGAGGAGGAGTTAGTGCTCAATGGTTACAGAGTCTCCGTTGGGGAACATGAATAAGTTCTGGAAATGAATGGTGGTGATGGCTGCACAACAATGTGAATGTACGCAATGCCACTAAGCTGTGCATTTACAACTGGTTAAAGTGGTACATTTTATGTTATGTGTATTTTACCACATTTTTTTAAAAAAAAGTTGCAATAAATAAACTCACCTGTCTCTGTAATCATAATGTTGTCATTGTGCCGGTCGCCTATTCCAAGAACAAAGGTTGCCACACAGTAGCCAGCACAGGAATAAACAAATCTCTCCACTGCTGCCTGAAACTAATGCACATGCATCTGAATATTAGTTGTGTTCTAACTACAGAGACGGCATGAATCTATCACAAGTGACTTTCAAAAAGACCTCATTCTGGGAACCATTTCAGAGAGCAAATTAGTTGTGTGGGGTTCCATTAACATTATATCTGCTAATTGCCAACTTTCTCATGTGCTCTACTTACATTTTAGGCAAAGATTCAATGATCCACAATAGCAGGAGGAGAAAAAAAGAGGCGAAGGGCAACATCAATTTAATCAAAGGGCTCACTGTCCCTCCGGGTGTCACTTGCCAACAACTATACAGAACTCAGGATCATTTCTTCGTCATTGGTGAACATGTGTTTTGCTTGTGACCACTTTAAAGGTGATGGGGTCGCAATCCACATGTATAACAGCCTAATAAGTGCTACTAATTACATTGCCTTCCCAAAAGCCTGCGAACCATGTAAATGAGAAGTACTAATAAATCCTGTGCAGAACTTTAAACGACAGCCCACGGCTTGGGAAGGATTCAGCACATGTACTTCATGGGAATGTGAAACTGACATTTTCAGCATCCATAATTTATCGTTTAGATCAGACTGACGTGGTAAATTAGAAAGCACTTTACAGGGTAGGCACTGTTTCCCAGGTAGGAAGAAGTTTATGCGTGCTAACTAAATTTTTCTGCTGAACAACAAAAACAGACTGTCATAGAAAGTGCTACTGAATTATTTCACAGAACCAAATTTGATGCAAAGCATGCCTGATAATCAAAGGAGAAGCAAATGCTCACGGAGTTCTGAACAGAGCTCCTGTTTTACACAGCGATGCTAGGTCACCACAAGAAGGTGCCTACAACCCTCATGACCTCATGAATAAAGGGTTTCACGACATACATCAGGAGGCACGACATTGGCAGATCCTTTGGAAATGTGAAATCGATACTGCCATGTAAATGACAACTTCAAGGGCCTTCGGAGTGGGGAGAAGCAGGGGCTCACCTTTTCTTCAATAGGGCATTTTTCTTTAAGCCAGTGATTCAGGACTTCATCTTTAAATGCTCCTGTGTTGCCCACGGTGCTTTGCTGAATTTTGGCAATGGTTGTGGCATCTTTCACAATCTGGATCATTCCTGCAAGAGGAGGCACACAGTTTGATAGAGGCTGGGGCCTAGGGCCTGACCCAGAGGAAAAATGGCTATGTCTTTGTTGAATGGAGGGCAGAGAGCTACTTTCCAGATTCAAGCGGTTGGTTTTCTTCAGAGTAAGAGAAACAAAAGGAGGAAAATATGGAAGCTGTGTGGGACATGCTTAATATTACTGAGTGGGAAGAGGAAAGGGTTGGTTTTGGAAGGTCCTAAGTAAAAGCATTTATGGGCTGAGTATATCCCTCCTTCCTTGGCAACCTGTGCCTTTTCCTTTATTTTAAGTTATAGGCCAAATGAAACGGTTTTGTACAGTTCTCAAGTCAGAACCTTGAATAAAAATGTTTGATTGGCCCGGCTGGCGTGGCTCAGTGGTTGAGCGTTGACCTATGAACTGGGAGGTTATGGTTCGATTCTAGGTCAGGGCACATGCCCGGGTTTCAGGACCGATCCCCAGTGTGGGGCATGCAGGAGGCAGCCGATCAATGATTCTCTCATCATTGATGCTTCTATCCCTCTCTCCCTCTCCCTTCCTCTAGGAAATCAATAAAAATATGTATTAAAAATGTTTGATTGAAATAAAATGTTAAATATTCATAAAAGTGCCTAAAAGTAGAGTATGTAATAGCTTTAATTATGTGAATTCCGGGATATTAAAATCAGTGACAGAATTTCTATTTTTAAATGTTACTTGTGAGGGAGAAGTTTAATGTGCAATGAAACAGTTAAAGTTTAGAGGTGGAAAAGTAAAGAGGGAAGAGCAGGTTCTAACTAAAATAATTTCCATGTATAGTAACAAGGATTTGAATCATGCATTCATTTATCTTCAACATATCTATACTAAATTGGGAGTCACATTCACCAGCCTTGGAACACTTTCTTCCTTTTTATATGGATGTAGATTGTAATTTGTCAGTCAGCAAATGCCTACACTGAAGGAATTTCGATCCTTTAAAAGTAGCTGAGTGATACATCCACCTCCTGAGGTAAGCACATACCTATTTTGTCACCAGTTGAAATGCAACCATATGGCAGGAGGCACAGATCCAAAGATTCAATCTCCCAGATGGATTCCATGATTCGTAGAATCTGGGTATCAAAACACAAAAAGGTTTCCATTATAAATGTATATATTTCTTCTTCTGAAAAAAAATATTATCTGGTAACACAAAATATGAAATAAAACATTTTTTATTTATTTATCAACCTGGTACTCTGAAGTTTCCATTCCTTGGGAGCCTATAAATTTTGGTCCCTGAGATTTACCTTGGGGAAGAAGATAAATGGATTTCTTTTGAGATAGATTTTGGCCCCAATTCATCTATTCCACTCCAGGTATGTATATTTTACCACAATAAAAAAATTCCACTCTACACATAAGGCACTCTTGGGCTATAACCAAGACAATAATAGCAACAATCACAATGATAGCTAGCATTTACTGAGTGCTGTTGTATGTGATCTCTTGCATTTATCCTATAGTAGTGTGGATGTAATTATTATTCACATTCTGCAGGTGAAGAGACTAAGGCTTAGAGAACTGAAATAACTTGTCCTTATCTGCCAAGCAAAGTGCCTTAACAACAAGACAAAGTACGTAAGGTTCAAGTGTAAACTTTGCCTCAAAATGAGAGGAAAATGAGTGATGTTTTGTGGTTTTCAGTTACAGCTTCAAATAATTCAAAAGAGGTTACAGATTTGTTGGAAATTAAATGAACTTTCAAAAGGTTTTGAACTTTCAAAAGAACTTTCTTTTTAATAAAAAATTATTTCCAGGAAAAATACATTCTTGAAAAGAGAGCAAAGGGTATTATTGTTTCCATATTAGAAATCAGCAAAAACAGAAACATAGAGGGAATTGAAAACATGCCCTTGTTTTTAGATAGTCTACATTTACAGCACTGTGGTTTGCCTATTTTAAGTAAATCATATTACATATTAGAAATTACGTTACCTCTAAAATGTTGAACAACTAGAATATAGAGTATCACTGAAGTTTATCCAGAAATGTTAGAACATAGAAAAATGATTAATATTGGATACCTGCATCATTCATCTGCTGTAGCAATCTGTTCACTCTTGTTATTTAACTGCATGATTTCTTCAATCACCTACCTGTTCATCTTCTTTCCCATTCCTATTAAATCAGTCACTTGAGTTTGTATTATGTGGATGTGTATCAAAGTTTATGTATCTAAGAAAAGCACCTGTGTGTACCGTATGTAGCTATGTCTATGAATATGAATAGAAGTGAATGCTTGGAGGTAAATACATCCATGTTCTATGTTACCATTCTAGAAATGGGGTATATAGGTGAGGGAAGTATATCTGACTATTTGAACATGTTGGATATGCATCCTCTCAGGAATGACAGAACTATGATGCTCACTAGATTGCATATCGAATGGTGCACAGCTGTACTCCCCCCAGGAAACTATTATGTAATCACTGTTCATCATACAAGATAGGAGAATGGGAATAGACTCGGTAGAAGGCATTTTTTTTAGATCTAATATACTAGAAATGCTTTTTCAGATAATTGAAAAAAAATCCTTCACAGTAGCATACCTGTAAAATAAGCATGTCTTGGCGCAAATCATCGCCATGTTTAAAGATAATCCCAATTGTCTCATTTGATAGAGCTGTAGGGTCGGCACATTTAAACTCAAGCCACAGGGGTTTCTTCTTAGAGGCCATAACTTTACACTTTTCAACCTGGAAAGAAACAGATGTTTTTATACATAATGCATACACATTGTAGAGACACACATCCACTTGTGAAGTATCAATAGAAATAACCAGGACAAACTCCTAGTTGGAAAATGATTTTCAAAGATTTAGGTAAAAAATACAGAAAGTGTCCTCAGAAAGTCTGAAAATGCTAGTGAGAGTAATTTACAACACTTAAATCAGTGGTTCCCAAAGTGTGTTCCAAGGAACCCTAAGGGTCTGTGAAGATGCCTAAGAGCTGTGGCAGATCCCATCCTCTGCACACCCCATGCCCATAGGATTCTGGTACAGAGCAACTTTGTTTATATATTTGGGCTCCCTCTAAGATTTAAGTTGAAAAAAAAAAAGAATTCTACTGCTACCACAATGTCTAAAAACTATTATTGCAGCCCTAACCAATTTGGCTCAGTGGATAGAGCGTCGGCCTGTGGACTCAAGGGTCCCAGGTTTGATTCCGGTCAAGGGCATGTACCTTGGTTGTGGGTGCATCCCCAGTAGGGAGTGTGCAGGAGGCAGCTGATCGATGTTTCTCTCTCATCAATGTTTCTAACTCTCTATCCCTCTCCCTTCCTCTCTGTAAAAAATCAATAAAATATATAAAAAAATAAAAACTATTATTGCAGAACCAGATGCAATAGGCCAAATATAATAAGATAAAATTTAACTTCAGTAAACAGAAATCTAGCACTCAGGTACAACACCTCCTCCCTCCGAAAACAACTCTACGCATCTAAATAATCTCAAGGAACTTTGCGGGAAATGTGGCTTAGCAGATACTCACTTCAAAATAAAAAATACCTTGGGAGTTCCGGCCAAAAGTGGTTTCACCATGCATCAAAAATGGGATGTGGTCTTTTTTATTTTAAAAAAAAGCAAACACAATCCAAAACTCTATTAATATGTTATTATTCCTAACAATCTCTACTGAATAAGGACAGAGGAAAGTGTGTCTTTTTACTACAGGGCCAGTTTACTCCTAATTGGATATAAAGTAAACATGAAGGGAGGCGCATCCCCTTCTTTCCAGGGGAAATATCTTTCAAAAATAAAGGTGGAATAAAGAGTTTTACAGACAAACAAAATGTGAATTTCTTGCCAAAAGACTTGCACTATAAAAAAATATTAAAGGCTGAAGGAAAATGATGCCAGATGGAAACACGGACCTATACAAAGTAATGAAGAGCACCAATAATGGAAAATGTGTGGGTAAATGTTATAAAATGTTCAATCTGTTAAATCTATTTTTAACTGTTTAAAGCAAAATAATAGCAATGTATTGGGTTTATAATATATGCAGAAATTAAAAGCATAACAACGGGAGGAGGTTAATGGAAATATATTATTGTAAGATTCTTCTTAAGCATATATGACGTGGTTTATTATTTGAATTAATCACGAGCATGTGATTTTGATGTAAGGACAGATATTTAGATCAATGGAACAGAATAGAGAATGTAGATATAGATCCACATGGTCAGATGATATTTGACAAAAATACTACCAACATTTTTTTTTTTTTTAAGGTTTAAAGAGTGTTTTTGAGCCAAGGGCTGAGGACCCGGCCCAAAAGCAAAATCTCAGAGGACCGAGAAAACGCTCTCAGAATAGCAGTGTTGCAGTCCTGTTTATACATTTAGAATTAAAGGAGAAAACGTGATTTTCCATTGGTGGTAGGTTAAGGAGGCAGGAGAAAGCAAGGCAGGGACATCTCTAGGATGGGATAAAAAGGAAAATGCAGAGAGGCATACTTTTACATTAGTGAGTACAGGATAGTCAACACTGAACAATCACAGTGAACAGAGATGGTATGTGGGGAACAAGATAACAACAAACTTCCTGGTAGTTGTGCTGTGTCCAGTGAGTATGTTTCTGAGGGGTCTGGCGAAGAAAATGACTCTGACATTTTAAAGGTATGTCGGCCTAGAAGCACAAGAACAATGGACAGGTCTTGCTGAAGGTAAAGATTAGCTTTTCACTAAGGAAGTTATAACTCCCTGCCATGACCTGCCCGGGTAGGAATTAATGATCCGTGGTTACTTTCAGTCATTGAGCTTGCCACGTTTGCCGCACAGCCCCGTTTTGTTCACATACC
Organism: Myotis myotis; assembly: GCF_014108235.1. Lineage (NCBI taxonomy): Eukaryota > Metazoa > Chordata > Mammalia > Chiroptera > Vespertilionidae > Myotis > Myotis myotis. The sequence continues at coordinate 12,606,273 of NW_023416315.1, forward strand.
ATTGAAGAGAGATTTACTCACCCCTGGTCAGGCCATAAGTGCCAGAGACCTGATTGTAAACTCAGATTTGTCTGGTTTAGTGCTGCTTTCTACCGGTTACTTTACTGAATCTTGTGGGCCCTGGCATCAGACCTATGCAACCTGCACAATTTCTGTTTGCAGAGGTTTGCGACCACTCCCCACCCTCAGACCACCTTGGGGACAGCCCCTGACAAAACCACCGTGGTCATTGGTCAGTGCCCGCAGACCTGACCTTGGCCCCTCGGAACAGCAGATGCCTGCGAGACCACAGTAGGCTTCGTTTGCCAACATATCTACATAGGAAAAGGACAATCTTTTCAACAGATGGTGCTGGAAAAGTTGGAGCTTCGGATTTAAAAAATGAAACCTGATCTTTATCTCACCCCATATACAAAAATCAATTCAAAATACATCAAAGACTTAAAAGTAAGCATTAAAACTATATAATTTTTAGAAAAAAATATTTATTACATTGACTTAGGCAATACTTCTCAACTTTGGCACTGTTGACATTTTGGGTTGGATAATTTTTTGTTGGGGTGTGTGTGTGGGGGGGTGCTGTCTCATGCCTTGTAGGATATTTAGCAGCATTCCTGGCCCCACTAGATGGTAGCAGCATTTTCTCAGTTGTACCAATCAACGGACATTATGAAATGTCCCTTGGTATGTGTGTGTATGTGTGTGTATGTGGGGGTGGGGTCACCCCAGGTTGAACATTACTGGATTAAGCAAATATTTCTTAGGATGCAAAATGTATGAGCCATAAAAGAAAAAGTGATAAATTAGACAATAAAAATCTTCTGCTCCTTGAAATACACTGCTAGGAAAATGAAAAGGCAAGCCACAGGTTGGGAGAAAATATTTGTAAAATGTATACTTGATAAATAATTTGTGTCTAGACTATATAAATAACTCATAAATAAAAATGAGAAGGCAACCCACATTAAAAATGAACAAAAGATGTGAATGGAAGATGAAAAACTGGCACATGGGAAGATGTTCAACATCATTAGGGAAATGCAAATAAAAACAACAATGAGATACCACTTCTCCTTTAAGACGGATAACAACAAGTGTTGGCTAGAAGGTGGAACAGTTCGAACTCACATATACTGCTGGTGGGAATATAAAATGAATGGTATCGTCACTTTGAAAAAACAGTTTGGCAGTATAAAATCACACTCACGTACCAACTATTTGACCCAACTATCCCACTGTTAAATATTTACTAAAAAAAATGAATACTACTCAGTAGTAAAAAGAACATACTATGGATACACACAGAGACATGGGTAGACCTTAAAAAGCATTATGCTAAGTAGAAGAATCCAGATACAAAATACTACATACAGTATGATTCCACTTCATGTAATTCTAGAAAAGGCAAGAGTATACAATAGAAAGCAGATATTTTTTTTTTTTTTTTTTTTTGTCTGGGATCGGGTATGGGAGGAGGAAAGGCCTGACTAAAAAAGGGACATGAAGGAACTTTTTCTATGGAAATGTTCTGTAACTTATTGTGGTGATGAACTGTACACTTAAATGGACACATTTTATTGCATGTAGGTGATTCCTCATGAAAGTTGATTCAAAAGAAAATGGGTGGGAGATTGCCTGGTGTTGAGGCTTTCAGTATCCAGTGTTTAGGGAAGGGCTCGACACACATTTTCAAGACATGAAGACCATGTGGCGACATTGAGGCGATACCTACCACCAGGGCTCCTGCTTTCAGCCCAGGATCATACGGAACGCGAAAGCTCTCGGGGAGACTCGAATTCTGTAGGTTTTCAAGCTTTTGCTTAAGTTGCGAAATAACTGTAATTGTCAAAAGCACACAAGAGTTATATGAGCTCAAGAAATTACCAATATTACCTGTAACATTTCCTGAAACCATCTGGTCCGGTGTGGAGGAGGAGAAAAGGGTGTCTGTCTTTGAGGAACTAACCATTTCAGGTGGCAAGGTAAGTCAGGTTTACTGGGAGCAATACACTCATTTACACCTACCACCACAGGGGGTAGAAACAGGGGAGCAGGAATGGGATATCAAGACAATCAGGTAGAGAGGATGTTTTAAAGATAATGCTAAGGAATTGATACTGTGGTTTTCTTTCTAACGTGTGAAACCGTAAACTGCCATCTGATTTGGGGAACAGACGTTTGAAGAGCATATTAAATAGAATTTGTTTAGGGTTCTGCAAAATCTTTTCAAAAGAGAAAGGCTGTGTGGAGATTATTTAGCAGCCTCAAAATATTAAAAGCAAAATACATAAATTAAAAATTACTCCTTGTATAACAGGCAGGCTGGAGGCCAGTATGTATGTTCCCCTTTACTTACAATAAAAATACAAGTGAGTGAGGTCATTTTTATCACTATTATTTTTAGGACAGAGCATTATTGGTGTATTGGAAAAGAATCAAAGAGAAAAAGTGGAAATTCTAAGTAATCAGTTTAAAGTACTGGCTGAATATATTAGTGAGTGTCCGTTATGAGCCCATACTGCTGTGTCTGAGTATACAAACAAGAATAAGATATATTTTCTAGCTTCAAAGCTTATATAGTTTAGGAGACCAGAAAGATGTGTTGATGACTATAATTTAACGCAATATCAACAATGGGAATACAGAGAAAGAGTGATTAATTTTCTTGGGGCAGGGACAGGATTTATTTTTTAAAATATATTTTTTATTGACTTCTGAGAGGAAAGGAGAGGGAGAGAGAGAGAGATATCAATGATGAGAGAGAATTACTAGTATTGATTGGTTGCCTCCTGAATGTCCCCTACTGGGAATCGAACCATGACCTCCTGGTTCATAGGTCAACAATCAACCACTGGGCCACTCCACTTGGGCAAGGGACAGGATTTCTTAGTGATAAGAAAACAATATTGGAAATGTCTTTAGAGAAGAGGTGATATACAATGTTTTATATGAAGTATTCTGACATATATATAATATATATATGATATATACATGTATGAATATATATTTATGTCCAAAATTTTAAATAGCTTCTCAATAATTCATTACTTTAAAAGATTGAAAATTATATGCATATATGGAAAGATAGGGAGAAAAAAGGTGAATATTTGGGAATAACTAATCTTCGTGTGTGTGCACAATTGTTCTTGAAACACAAATGTTACATCTGCATGATGCTTTAAAATTTTTCAGAGTTCAATATCTATAATAAACTCATCATTAAAAATATATATAGTTTTAAAACTATGTTAACTTGTAAAGGGAGACCTTTAAATTTGCTTGCCCCATGAAGACAAGAAGATTAAAAACATTTGTTCTTCGCTGCCTTTAGGAAGGTACAAATTGCCTTCCAGAAGGAAGAAGAACACAGGGATGATGGCATTTGGAGATGAAGGCATTTGGAAAGAGAACCAAGAAAATATAGCTACTATACCTTGGGAGCTGACGTCATACTTTTCAGCAGAGAGTGATTTAATATCAATGGTCACTTTTTGTAATATCTCAATGACTTGGACCTGTTGTGTAAAGTCATGCAGCATGGCGGTGCCGCAGCCCCTCAGGTAGGCTTCCAGGATCACAGCGAACCTCTGCTGGTAATGCCGCGACTGGGCTATCTCACTTCTCAAGAACCAAAACAAAAAGTGGCCGATTCTTTTGTTCTGGGAGTGAGAACAAGATGGTTGAAATTATTGTGACGAATGCTCTAGGTCTACCAGCCAATTCCCAATAACTTTTAAAATGTCATGCTACTATCAAAGAAGTACTTACTCTTAAGCCACGCTTCAGCAGAAATCTGGCAAGGGCACTGTCATGGTAAGGTTCAAATTTCACAGCCTGAAGGAGGAACACATAGGCATTTGTAGGGCTGCATTCTATGTTGATTAATCAGGGAGAAGGAGATGGAGAAACACTGGTGCTCTGCCTTGGTGGGTTTTATGGGTAGGGTGATGTGACTCTTACCAGTCACTTAAGTTCAGTCCTTTCTTTTCAAGGACACTTTCGGCCAAAGTGAACCACTTGCTTAAGGACCAGGAGTAGAAGCCAGAATTCTTGACTCACAGTCATGTGCTTTTGATAATGTCAAGGGAAAGAGGGGAGGGCTTTTGCTCCCATTCAGGGCTTACTTGATTGATTGGCAGGATAGAAGGGAAAGGTGGAAATGGCTATAACAAGTCTGTAAAAGTGGAAGGTAAGTGAGGTTGTCAGAAAGAAAGTAGACAGTGGAGATCTAGTACATTTGAGGAGAAAAATATTTGTTACATGTGAAAATCCTAAAGATCTTTATCGCTGCTCTTCGGCTCAAGATGTGTGTCTGGCATCTCACTGGCAAGTCTGAGCTGGCTCACAGGTTCTTACTGCAAATAAACGCAGGCCCGGGCCAATCCATACCATATGATCACCACTCCCTGACACACTGTGGTATATACGAAGCTTTCTGTCTGAAAATCTCTTACTTTATAAGCTTCCCCAGGTTTTGTAGTGTTTAGAAGTTTTCACATCCCTTGAATATAGAGATACTGACTTTGATGTTAGCTCTGTGACTTAATAAAAAGAATCCAATAAAATGTGATAAATCCTAGTGGGTCATGATATCTGTTATATCATTCTCTGTACTTTTCTATAAATCTGCAAGAGTCCATGATTTTAAAAGTAGCCAGACTAACAAATATTGTTTGATTATTGTATATGCATATATAAAGTTACAGAGTAGATATCATGCATAAACATGAAAAGAGGAGGCTTAAAATTAAATATCTCAAAATATTTTCTTTATAAATAGACAAGGTCTATCATTTTTTCAGCTGAAACAGGAGAAATTCCTATTCCAATTTACGTTTTTACATCATAAAGGGCCTGGGACTTCTTTCTCTGATTTTCCAGTTTGGAAGTGATCAATACTGACTTGCTAATATTTCCATTATCCCCATACTTTCAAAGATGCTTTCCATGGGTATGGTCAAATAGAACCCATTGTAGCTCCAGTTGAGAGTGTGGTAATTCCACCACCAGTACTCACTTCAGAAATGTCTTAATTTTCTAACGCTAATGTGAGTTTTTCCAACCTGAATGCCTCAAATAATTTTACAAATGACTACTCTTCACATTTACAACCACAAACTCAAAGCTAATATTACTTATTGACCTATCTCATGTAAACACTTCCAGGAAAACCATTCATTTTCCAATTCTTCAAAATTTACTTGTAGAAATGATAGTGTAAACTTAGAACACATTCATGCAAATTTGTTTTATGTTCTATTTGTTGTGGAGAGCTAGAAAGCCGAAGGTACTTGGATTATTCTAAAATTTTCGTTAGTGACATGCTAGTATCTGCCCTCGTGGCCAGAGAAAAATATTGGAAAAATTTGATAGATGAAGGCTAAGGCCAAATATATTGTTTCAAGTATCTGCTTAATGGAAGGTGAATATTCAGAGTTAAAGTGCAGAGTATCCAAAATGCTCATCAGAAAACTCCAGGGCCTTCTTATCCATACAGATAATAGACAGTTTAGAGCCTAACACTTAACCTGGGAAATCTTAATGATCTCAGGTCACACATCACCTATTCAAAACTGTTTTTGGCTTCTTCCATCTAAATTAAGTGTCCCCAGGACCCCTAACTGTTTTCTCATAGTATTCTGTAGTCCCCCCCCCCCCGCCCCCGAAAGCAGTCACCACAATTTGTTATTAAATATCTGCTTGTATCTATACCATTAAAGTCAGTTTTCTCCATGCACCACAAGCTACACGAGGACAGAGATGGGCTCTGTTTTTGTCACTGCTCTACATCCAGCATCCCGAACAGTGGAAGCGCTATGTACATGTTGTTGAATTAATGAATGGGCACTTCTGCACTCTAAAATAGAATTTCTATTACAATTTCTTTACTTCCTTGCCCTTGTCAAGGAGCACGATCTAATCTGAGATTGGCTACAGTGAGCAGGAGAACTGCTCTCCTCTGTTTAACTTCCTAAGAAAACCTTAGGCAAATGGTGTAGTCTCTCTTGACCCCAGGGAAAGGAATGAGAACAGGAGGGAAAACGCAGTGCCAGACTTGTCTAAAGAGAGGGGCTTTCAAAGTCCCATCCAGGTATGAGGTATGATTCATGAATTGTGATCATATTCATGATCAAAGAGTATGACCTTTTCTCTCTAGGACATACAATTCTGACACTGGACTGATGCAGCATATTGGGAGGCAATGAAAAGAGCAGGGCCTGGAGTCCTGGGTTTTAATTTCGGTCTTTGAAAGTATGCGACCTTGGGCACATTAGTTTAGCCTCTCTCTGCCTCGATTTCCTTACAATCAAAATATTAACTTGACCTCCACCATAGTTATTGGGAGAGTTAAATGTGATAATACACATCAAGCATATATATCACTTGGAGCCTGACACAGGGGAGCAATCCCTACATTGAATTTATCATTAATACAATAAATGAGAACAAAGTATTCCCATAGGGCCAGTTTTCCTAAGAAGTGGAAATATTACCATCTTCAAAATGCTCGTCCGAAAACCCATAAAGACAATAAAAAAATAAATGGAACAGTTTACTCCTTTCTGAGGTGGCTTCTTCAGATCTGCTTTGACAGATCATGATGCTCTGGACAGAGGGAACTGGATGACAGCCGAATGGGGCGCCTGTGCAAATGCAAACCAACCCCTGAGAAGAGGCTCCGTAAGTAACAGGGGCATCCCCTACCTGGACCAGCTGTAGCAGGTAATTCAGAACGTCATCGTCCTCCAGGCTCTCCAGTTTCTGGACTGCAATGGCCCTCACATTTTCATCCGAAAAGTTACAGTCCAGGAGTTGCATTGTCAGCCCAACATCCAAAGCACTTTGATCCCAGACCTCCCTCCTGGCTAACAATTGGTATGTTTTGGCCACCATCTCTTGCTGTCCCCATTTCACCGAGCTAAACAGCTTAGGATACGCTTTTGGATGCTTCAGGCTTTCATATCTGAAATGCCAGAGCAACTCTTTGTCTTCTGCTGTGAGAGGGTTGAGTGGATCGGTGGCTATGATCGCCTCCAGTTGCTTCCGAAGCTGGTTGGGCATTTCCGCTCGAACCCGGTCCCCTTCAGGGTCAGGGGTGGGCCGATGCTTAGGCAAGGCTATCGGGTGGCAGTAATTGTCCAGAAGAATGCAGATGGACATTGAGCTGTCCTTGTCCGGGTTGGTGGCCGACGTGAGCTTGTCAGCATTGAAGCTCCCTTGGTCTTCTCCCTTGCCAGATATCTGCCACATGTGGAGCACGTACTCCCCGTGGCGCAGGAGGAACCGGTGGTCGATGAGCAGCAGGTTCACATAATAGAGAAGCTGAGCTTTGCCTCTGGCCTCGGGACTGGGCGTCTCGGCAGAGGCCTTCCCGGACAGCGCCGGCGCTTTGCCACAGTAGATCTGCAGGTTCAGCAGGGCCCCTTTGGGCAAGTCTTTGATTCTGATACTGAACTCAAGCCACACGTTCCAGAGCACCTCCTCCGTGAAGGGCTTGGGGCTGGTCCTCCTCTGGCAGAGCACCTGCTGCCCGTGCTGGATGTTGGCCTCCACGAACACCGTGAGGTCCGCGTTGCGGGGCAGCACTGGGATGTCAATGCCTCTGATTTTGACCCTGAACTTCCGGTCACAGTCCCACAAGGACACGGTGAACACGCTGTCGTGGTCCTTCCCGTGGATGGTGAGCTGCTCGTGGTAGCCGGTGACGCCGGTGCAGTCATCCACCAGCGGCCACTCCTCTTTGCGCACCTCGTCCTGGGCGGGGTCCGGAGGGGTGTCCAGCACCAGGTGAATCTCCTCCCCGTTCTTGAGGCAATGCCGCACCCACTGGAAGTTCTTGAGGGGCGTCTCCCCCACCAGGTACTCGTCGCGGCCACAGACGCGCAGCACGAAGTCCTGCTCGCTCTGGCTCTCGGGGATGTCCATCAGGGACTTCTTCTTGGCCATCTTGGTGAAGAAGCTGTGCAGGATGGCGCCCGGGGTGTCGTCGGCCGAGACCTTGATGGTCTGGCTGGTGGTGCTGCGGTGGATGACGATGAAGATGCAGTTGTGGGCGATCTTCTTCAGCAGGTACTCGGGGAGGGGCTTGGAGGTCACCCAGGGGTGCATGGCGTAGAGCTGGGGGTCGCGGCTCACCACCTCCGCCATGCGTGGCGTCACCAGGCGGCGGCGCGTGAACTCGAGCTCGTCATCGTGCACGTTGCTGACGTCGGTGACGTCATAGCCCATGAGGGCGGTGAGCTGCCGCTGGAAGGCCAGCGTCTCCTCCGAGGGGCCGCGGCGCTGCACCACGTGGATCTGCCCGGGGCTCCGGTGCAGCACCTTCCAGTAGCGCAGGCAGTCGAGGGTCTGCACCACCTGGTACTTGTCGTAGATCTCGTACCACTGGCCCTTCTTCTGGTAGAGCAGCAGGAAGTGGTCGGGGCTGAGCCGCTGGTAGAAGTCGGCCGCCGCGCTCGTCTCCAGCGCGCGGAGCCACACCTGCGCCTTCATCTGCTCCACGTTCCCGTGGCCGGCCACGTGCAGCAGCGCCGTCTCCGGGGTCTTGCTGGTGCGCTGGCTGGTGGGCAGCACGAACTCGATGGGGATGAGCTCCATGGAGGACAGGCTGGCCGCCGAGCCGCGCGGCTTCATCCTCCGGCGCCGGCGGCGGTTGTCCTCTCTCAGAACCACGGGCTGCTCATGGCTCTCCAGCTCCATGCCCTGCGCGACCTGGGGGCGGAGAAACACAGGGCTTTGTCACGGGGGCAGGCACTGGCCGGTTGCGTTTTGCTGCGAGAGGGCAGAAGAAGGGGTAGAAGGATGACAGTGGCGTGCTCACGAGGATACGGGAGCTTTGGAGTCAGGACTCGTGCATCCTGATCCCGCCACTTAGGATCTGGTGACTTGAGCTGGTTAACCTAGGAGCCTATTTCCCATCTGTCAGATGGAGTAGTTAAGACAGCCGAGGGTGGAGGTGAGAATTAAATAAGGTAAGAAATACATATACTTGCTCAGTGTGGATGATGGGTTTATGGGGGTTCAGTAATCATTCTCTCTACTATCATTATGTTTGAAAATTTAGTTTGATAAAGGAGATATGTAAGGCGCTCCCCCAGCATGGTGTCTGACATACTGTCATGACTCAAAGTGGTACTTGTTTTTAAGCATACTGACAGGCATGGACGAGTAAAACAGTCCCGTTAAAGGATCAGCTCCTAGTCTGCAAGATGCACTGTGAAATGCTAACACACCCCTCTTTGAAAACAGTCCTCTGACTTATTTCCTCTTTGTTCGGTCTCACACTTCTTGGGACCCAGATACCTTACCCAGCCTCACTGCATATTCTCTGTGTTCAAACTGTCTGGTTCAGGAATCTACTCTCTGGTCAACTTCCTGTCTTTCTTTTTTTATTTTTATTTTTTCTTACTAGTTAGGAAAGGTAATATCAGAATCAGTAGTTTCAACCAAGAACGTTTGCAGTCATTCAACATTTTGAGTCATGAAATTCTGGTTGTCATTGCTGTATTAGGGCAGTGTCTTGGGGGAGTCGCCCAAGGCAGCACTCTCTTAATAGGAACATTCAGGTAGTTTTAATTTTGTTCCAGTTCATTCCATCTTCCTCTGTGTTAGACAGTGGAGAAGCCATAGGATGGAAGGAAGGATTTCTGGGCTCCAGTAACCTGCTATTTGGATCCCAATTTATTATTTAACTTCCTTTTTGCTCTAATATTTTCATCTCTATAACAAGAATTCAGAAGTTTCTTCTCATCAGTTTATCCACTTTTGCTGTAAAGACAGGATGTCTCAAAAAGTGTATACACACTTTAACAGCTGATAGCTCAATTTTGAAAGTGAAATGTATTTTAATAAGCACTGCCTTCATAATTATTCAAAGTGTGTGTATACGTTTTTGAGGGACACTCTATATTTAATGAGTACCTCTCCTGCACGAAGCATTTAAGTATAAATTTGACATACTGCAGTAAGACACACTTCAAATAATGATTGAAATGCTAAAATATTAAGTTGAACTATAAATCAGGTATTTTTATTTTAATATTTAGTATCACTGTTATTAGATATTATATTTTAAATAAGAAACAACTAGTGACACAAAAATTAATGTTTCAGAAAATATCATTTACTCTCTTAAATTACTAATGTTAAGGAGACTCATAACTACTTATTTATTCAAGAAATAGTGGAGCATTTGACAAACCCCAAAAAGAAGAGTTTGATTAAAAGATAAGGAAGACAAATTTCATTAGAGCCAAACTTCTGTTCAAATCTTAGCTTAAAGTTACTTTTAAAGCCAATATTCCCTCTCAAAATATTATGAAGTTCTACTTAGTAAATACATGAAACCAACTGTCCCAATTCACTGTCTCATGCAGCTTAAAACAATCATTATTTGGTATATATATGTTGCTACATTATAGAATAACTAACAAAGAAGAGAACTGTAAGATATATTAATACTGACACTTGAAATAAAATAGGTCTGAATTTAGGCAATGTACAAATACACAGCAATAACTTTGGTCTCAGTGATCCCGAACAGTCTTACAAGATACAAAATTCAGAAGAAAACAGGCAGACTAAATACTCACTGCTCTCCTTCATGCTCGAGGTTATGAAGCGTTCGCCTTTTAGAGAAGACGTTAGAAACACTGATGAGTACAATAATGGCCAGGCACGCACTGGTAAGACTGTGAAGCCTGTCAGGGACAGACTCCCGTGTCCTTCTTCCTCCCAAATGAAAACAAACAAACTAACAAAAAACTGATGCACCTGCAAAACTATTGCTGGAACCTCGTGGATATCCACTCTTATAGGTTGCACTAGACAATGAAACAGAGACATTCAGGGGTAGTATCGACTCAAGAACCAACAGCAGTTCCAGATAAAAATATTCTAGCTGAGAAGGAAGTGTCACTATTCAGAGTCAGACGCAACAAAAGGCAAAAAATAGGAAGGGCAAAAAATACCTGATAAAGCCGTGGAGGTGATGATGCTGAAGGATCATTTGTTTAGTTTTTGAAAACAATAAATTCGAACCTACCCAGGGTGCCTCTAAACTCTTCCGCTTTTCTGGGTCTCCCTCCGTATCCAGATGCAGAGGAAGTGTTGCAGTTACCAGGAAGGAAGTTTTAACCAAGTTGATTATACGTGTGATTGCTCATTTTAAAAGTGTCAGAAATGCATTTCCTGTTAATAGCACAGAGGGTGAAGCACGAGAGTGAGCAGTGTTTACCATATTTTATACTCTTTGAACTAATTTTTTAATAATTGTGAGAGGCTGAAACAAATTAAAATTACATAGATCCAAACGAAAAATACACACTCATGAGACATAAACACATGAAATATTTTCTAGCTAGTTTTAAGTTGAACAGACTTAACAGCCACAACATTAGAGAGAAACAGCCTGGTAGGAATATTTTAAGAGCCAAATTAAATCCTTTAGTCCTGCAAAGCCCATTCAATTAATTTTCCCTCATGAGAATTCAAATGATCCCTTGTTCGTACACAGGGTTGGGAGAAGAGAAACTAGTGATCTCAGGGACTGAGTTATCAAGCTGACCATTTTCAAAAATGAGGTCTGGAGCTCACTTCCTTAGCTTGGTGAGATAGTTCTCTATTTTTTTTCAGAGCATGTAGGGCCCAAAATATCACTGGCTGAAATGGAAAGTACAGTGTGTGTGTGGGGAGGGGGGGGGCGGGAGGGTGGTGGACACTTACTGTGGGCAATTATTGCAGACGAAACAGGAGGGTTTTGGTTTCATGGGAAAATTAGGGAGCTGAGCACTGCCACACAATCAGATAGATAGTCACTGGAACATGGCTCCTGATTGTCATGAGAGTAAAGACCCCATGGAAAAGCCATCCTAAATAAATTTTCCCAAGCACACTCAGATCCTGAACCAGTGTTCTCTTTTCTCCATCCAGGGTTCCAATACCAGAGTTCATCCTCAGACCTGGGTTATCATGGACTCCAGTTGAGCCCAAAGGACAGCAGGTAGGATGGCATTGGCCTCACAGGTATATAATGAAAAGTTCTCTGAATCACTCTGACATCAAGATAAATGATTGATATGAGCTATCTCCTTTCACCTAGGCCCCTCCGGTTTCAGCTTTCCACAAATTATACTATAATAGTTGACATCAGCAGTCCCACTATTACATTCAAAGGCTGTGTCCCCAATATTTAGAGGGAGCTTATTAGCACCCCAAAATATATTCCTATATAGAAATACTCCCTTAGGAGGCTGGCAGCTTGAGAAGCCTCAAAGCAGGCCCTTTTGTTTAGTTCTGAAGGAGAGACCAAAGAGTCACACTGCAGGAGCTTGCCAGGATGTGCTTCAGACAGAGTATGTGGGAGGGTTCACTGGGGTAGGTGGGCTGGATGGGAGTTTGTGACGAGTAGGGCTGACCACAGAGGGACCATGAGCTTGGCCAGCTCTGTTCTCCAGACAAGTCAGTAGATTCTGTTCCTCAACAGATTCTTTCCCCAGCTCAGTAACACCCAGGAGCCAAGTCCCAACCTGACACCACACACACACACACACACACACACACACACACACACACGTGTTATTTCCGAAATGCTAGACTCAGGCTCTTGGGTCTCCTTGCCTCTGTAGGAACTAGTCAGCTGAGTTGAATTATGCAAAGTTGTCTGTTCTATGACTTAACTTGCAAATACTTCAGGCTTTATTGGTGATTAGATAATAAAAGTACCCTGCTCTTCCCCAAATCCTAATATAGTCACTAAAATTTGACTACATGTAGTAAATGTTCCAAGGGAGAAACAATGGCCAGTGTCTCCTTCCTCTATGTGGATACCTCCTCCATGGAGAGGAATACTTTACTATTAGTGCCCCTTTTGTCTCCAAGTTTTTAGGCTAGAAGACCCCTAGAACTCATCATTATCCTGTTTTATCATTGTGTTTCTCTCTTTTCTTCTTTTTTTCTCTGCTGTGAATCTCCATGCATCTAGCACCATGTTTTTACATCAAGTAGTCATACACTACACTGTATTTGGAAAAAACACAATCAAATAGTCTGACCTTCTATATCACATGCAACTATCACTGGAACGAGAAGATAGAACAGATCTACACTAATAAAAGAGAAACATGCAAATTGGTGTCACTCTGCTATGCCCACCAGCCAATCAGATGAGTATGCAAATTAACCCAACAAAGATGGAGGTTAATTTGCATACACAGGTGCAGAGTGAAGAAGACAACTAGGACAGGAGGGAAGCAAGCAGGATGGCAGAGACGGGAGGAAAGCAAGCGGGGCGGTGGAGGCGGGAGCTTCACTCCGGCCACAGGAAGCCCTATTCTTGCAGGAATCTTCCTGCAACGGGCCTCTAGTTAGAAAATAAGAACACAGTAAGATGTGTCAATGGTCAATAAACATTAAGAATGAATTGTTTGCTATGAGAAAGGATCTTTCCTATGGCCTTCAGAGAGATTGTTTGTGGTCTAGCTGGAGAGAGAAGACACACAGATGAAAAAAATAAGATGTCAATGTGATAGGCCAAGTGGTTTGAGTATATAATATTTGTTACATACTGCAGTGGTTTACTGAAGTAGGTCACTTTGGGTGTAATAAAATTTTTGAAATTATGCTGGAGGAGACCCAGGATTTAAGGTAATAGGGAAAGTCTTTAAGCCAAAAATGTGAACAAACAAAACAGTTCAAGAAATAGTGAATGGATCCATTTGCAGAAATGGAGGGTTTGTAAGAGACAGCAGTGCAAGATACGGGAAAGACATGGAAAGATAGGCATGTGCTTCCCAAACTTATTTCATGTCTCAGCACATATAAATAGTACCAACATTGGTATGGCACACTGGGTGCAATGAACTGCCCCCCCCATTCATATATTAAAATTCTAACCCCCAGTGTAGTGGTATAGTAAGTAGGGCCTTTGGGAAATAATTAGGTCATGAGGGTGGAGCCCTCATGAATGAGATTCATGTCTTCATAAAAGGGACCTCAGAGAACTCCCTGGCCCTCTTCCTGCCATGTGAGGGTTATAGATATAGCCGTCTGCAATCCGGAAGAGGGCCCTCACTAGAACCTGACCTTGCCTATACCCTGATCTCAGACTTCCAGTCTTCAGAACTATGAGAAATAAATTCCTGTTGTTTATATGACATTCAGTCTGTGGCACTTTGTTATAGCAGCCGAACTCACTATGACACTGAAGTAAAGTGAAGAGTCCCCTCAAAGCTCGAGATAATGTCTGCATCCCCAAAGGCCCTGAACCCCTTTGGGGCACGCTTGTTGGGAAGCTGTGCTATTGGTTATTGCTCCTAGGTAGGGTAGCAGTCTGACTCAGACATGTGTGTATCTCAGCTTGAAAAGCATTAGCCGAAACCGGTTTGGCTCAGTGGATAGAGTGTCGGCCTGCGGACTGAAGGGTCCCTGGTTCGATTCTGGCCAAGGGCGTGTACCTGGGTTGTGGGCACATCCCCAGTGGGAGATGTGCAGGAGGCAGCTGATCGATGTTTCTCTCTCATCGATGTTTCTAACTCTCTATCTCTCTCCCTCCCTCTCTGTGAAAAATCAATAAAAAAATATATTTAAAAAAAAAAAAAGAAAAGCACTAGAATCCATCTTTTCATGTATTTTTAATTCAGTCTCAGACAACTTATACAATGTGAGCAAAAATACTAAAAGGCATTTTAATCTGCTCCCACAATTTAGTTGACCTTCATGCCTTGCTTTGTTGTCTGGACATGAATGCCAATCTTTAGGAAGCTTTATGGTCTGTATCTGGTCTGATGAAAGAGAAGCATCCTGGTACTGTAGGATATCTAGCAATCATCAGACCTGGGTTTACTTCTCATTCTCTGGGCCTAATATATATGCTAATTCATCTCTTTCAGCTTCCTAATCTACCAAAGGGATAACAACTACCCTACTTATCTCACAGGAAGTTGTCATAAATCTTCAATTTTTAATGAAAAGTAAACTAATCTAACTATACTCTATGCAAGTTGTGTTGGATATGCTAGAGGATGTGCAATCCCGGGTGTCACATACCAACACAACATTCAGAGGAGAAGAGGCATGTCAGCCTGTATGTTTCTTTTTCAGAGAAAGGAAAACGTTTGCAGAAGTCTTCTGGGTCCTCTCATATCTTTGCCCAGAAGTGGGACAATGCCCATCTATCTCTCAGCCAATTACTGAGAAGGGGAAAGAATTACATGAGTGGTTTGAGCTCATCGGGATCTTCCCTGTTGAGTTCCTGGATGGCAGAAAAGGATGGACACGTTGATACAGCAGAGTAAACACTTCACAACTTTCTGGAAAACTTTTTCCCTATAAATTGATTCATAAATATCCAAATTCCTTAGCATGACACAACAGACCGTTTATGATCTATTCCAGATGGTCTATCCTTAACTCTCAGCCTCACCTTCCAAATTGCGTCCATGTTTGAGTTAAACTGATTTCTGCTCTCCCACTTGCTGTGCCCTCCACACCTCTGTGTCGCCACGAGCGGCTTCCTCTGCTCCATCTCTTCCCCTTACTCTCTTCTCTCCTCTTGCTCCCCCATTCCCTCCTCTCTCAGCCATTTGAGCAGCTCCTCTTCTCCTCACTTTGCATAACCTCCTCTGGGAGGGCTTTCTGGTTTAGGGAAGCACAGGGTTAGGGAAGCTTTCCTGCATTAGTCACCACCACCACCACCACCAAGAGCAAGCTCTTCCATAGCACTAGCTGGGTGCCTTACATTGTTCTGAGCACTTTCATACACTACTTTACTTAATCCTTGCAACATCCCAAGGAGAGGGCACTGTTATGATGCCCATTTACAGATGATGAAAGTAAGGCACAAAGAAGTCCAGTGCTTGTCCCAGGTCCCACTGCTGGTAAGTGGCCATTGTCATAGCACTTCTCCCAGGGGAGCGAGCTGTTTACGAGGAGGCCTCCTCCTCCTCCAGCCTGTGAGCCCTGGGGGACAGTGACTGCTCTCTTCATCACCCAATTCCCCAAGGCCTAGCGCGGTGTTTGCCACATACACAGCGAGGGCCTCAATAAACATTTGTGAAAAGGATAGTTTGTATAGAATCTCTCTCTTTAAAAAAAAAAAAAAATCAGTGGATCCCCTTGCATTTACAGGAAGCAGCAGGAATATTGGTGGACACTCCTGAAGGCCCAGATCAACCCAAACCCAGGCATCCCTCCCTTCCCATCTAACCACCAAACCCAAAGCCCTGCCACCCGCCTCCTCCTGAAACCTTAGAATGGGAAACTTGGAAGGGAAATGGTGTGGAACGTGGGAAGGAACCCAGTTTGATTGGCATTGTAAGAAACTATGTAAGGAACAAAGACTCTACCAAGAACTCTCCCATATAATCGATACCCAGACTCATCCCTGGGACCCTGTTTTTAGAATGATTGGCAGACTATCAAGTATTTTTATCTAGCTACCTACTTACATAGCTACCTAATCACTTACCTGTCTCTACCTCTTACACACATACCACGACCCTGACAAAACGGTTGCAATAGGGAGTTTCCAAGTCAAAGATGGAATTCGCTCATGGGATTTTTCCTGTTCAAGGGCATTGCAGAGGGTCCTAGGAGAGAGGGGGCCTTAGACCTCTTGAATGGAGCCTGCTCTCACAGCCTTGGTCCTGAGGCCCTGGGGCGACATCAGAATAGAAGCTGCCTCTTAGATCTTTATATGGAACATTGTTCTTCCCAAAGCCCTGGGTTCTTGGCTTAGAGTCTGACAGGAATCACATCCCACTGGAAGGGGGCCAAGAGGATTCCCTGCCTCTGCAAGTTCAGAACAAGGGCGCAGGAGTGTTGACTGGAGGTAGGTAGGGGCACGGGGTGCTGGCCCTGAGCCAAGCTCTTCCCTTGCGCCAGATGCAGCGAGGCCACAGCCTGCAGGGCTTTCTTTTGTGGCTTGGGGGACCTTGCCAGAGGCACCCAAGCCTCCTGGAAGGCTGTCCCACGGGGCCAGGGGAAGTGTGTGTGGAGGGCGGGGTGTCGCAGTGGGCTCTGAGGGAGGGCTAGACCGGTGCCTTGGGTCTAGGGCTGTGCCCACCTTGCTCTATACCTAGGAGGAATTTTCTTCTCCTCTGAAGCTGCAATACCCATTTCATGGGTCTTCTTTTAAAAAAATATTATAGTTGACATACAATATTATATTAGTTTCCAGCTTCCAACATAGTGATTCGACATTTATACTCCTTACCATGTGATCACCACAGTAAGTCTAGTAATCATCTGTCACCATACAAAGTTATCACAATAATATTGACTTTTCCCTATGTTGTACATTACATCTCCATGACTTTTCTTTCTTTTTATATATAACTGGAGGTTTGTACCTCTTAAGCTCCTTCACCTGAGAATTTTCTGCAGATAGGATGTGTCTCAGTGAGGGCAAGTGCCTCTGGAGTCTGCCTCACCCTTGCCAGGGCAAGAAGCATTCTGTGGCAGTTTCTAAACAATTAGGAACAGGGTGGGGTGAGAGTAGAGATGGGCTAGAGTACATCTATAGAGCTGGACTTCCTTTTTTAGATTAACAGCTCTATTTAGTATATATTACATACCATCCCCTTCAGTTTTTTGTTTCTTCATCCAAGGATATTTTTTCCATTTATTTTTTTAGAGAGAGTGGAAGGGAAAGGGAGAGACAGAGAGAAACACCGATGTGAGAGAGACACATCGATTGGTTACCTCCTGCCCTGCATACCCCTGACCAGAGCTGAGAGCCTGCAACCGAGGTACGTGTTCTTGACCGGAATTGAACCCGGGACCCTTCAATCTGAAGGCTGATGCTATGTCCATTGAGCCAAACTGGCTAGGGCCCCTTCAGTTTTAACCTTTCACAGAGTTCTTTGATGCACATACAGCAATCCTAATGTATTCCTCAGGGTATGCTGTGTTAATCACTAGAACAAAATTTCAGTGGTTTATATCTTTCTCATATCACAGTCCCAAGTTGGTTGGGTGGCGTGGCAAATGTTTTAAGCATTTATTCAGGATCCAGCTCCTTCCAACTAGTGGTTCAGCTCTCCCCGTGGGCCTTGAGTCCTCCAAGGTTGGCTGGGAAATGCAGCCTATCAGTGTGTCCAGAGGGAAACGAAAATAGTTCCGCAAAGCCATAGTATTGTTTGCCACAACGTATTAGAGATGATAGGGCTTTGATGAGCATGATAAAATTTAAGTGCCATTATATATCTAATTTCATGCATTATGAATTATTTCTACCATGAGACACTTAAAATATGGCCTGTCAACCTTAGGCAGTCATTGACATTGTGCTTATATCTTGTTTCTGTGGTGGTTAGTAGGTTCTACAAAACCAGAAACTGGCAGTCCTCCCTGTTGACTACTCTAAACTCCTCTGCAATAATGCAGTTATTTCTTCACTTGCTGAGAAATTCTCTTCTAATCGGGCAAAGCAATAATCCAGAGAATACACATAAGAGAGCGGCGAGAAATAGTAGAAAGCTAAAGATAACACACTGTGAAGGCCAACCAAAACATATTTTTTGGGCTGGGTTCAGTGACATTTATTGATTATGCATGTTAAGGTAGGGCTCCCTAAACCTCTCCCCTTCTTCAGGGGATCTGGGATGGAAACTGTGGAGATAGTTTCCAACTAGTGGATTCTCCCTCAGTGTGTTGGGGGATCAGTTTGGAGCAAGGATCTCCCCCTCCACCAGCTGAGGGCTTCTCTTCTTGCTAAGGATGGGGGTCCAGTGGGCTCTTACTCCTTGGAGGCCATGTGGACCCTGAAGTCCACAACCCTGTTGCTGTAGTCAAATTCATTGTCATACCAGGAAATGAACTTGACAAAGGGGTCATTGAAGGCAATGCCAGCCCCAGCATTGAAGGTGGAGTGGGTGTCCCTGGAAGGTCACAGGAGACAACTGGTCCTCAGTATAGCTCAGGATGCCCTTGAGGGGGCCCTTTGATGCCTGCTTCACTACCTTCTTGATGTCATCATATTTGGCAGCTTTGTTTAGGCGGCAGGTCAGATCCATAACCCACACATTGGCGGTGGGGACATGGAAGGCAATGCCAGTGAGCTTCCCATTCAGCTCAGGGATGACCTTGCTCACAGCCTTGGCAGCACCAATAGAAGCAGAAATGATATTCTGGGCAGCCCCTTGGTCATCATGCCACAGCTTTCCAGAGGGGCTAACCATGGTCTTCTGGGTGGCAGTGATGGCATGGACTGTGGTCATGAGTCCCTCCATGATGCCAAAGTTAAAATGGATGACTTTGGCCAGGTTGCCAAGCAGTTGGTGGTGCAGGAGACATTGCTGACAATCTTGAGGGAGTTGTCATACTTGTCATGGTTCACACCCATCACAAACATGGGGGCACCCACAGAAGGGACAGAGATGATGACCCTCTTGGCTCCACCCTTCAAGTGACCCCAGCCTTGTCCATGGTAGTGAAGACACCGGTGGACTCCACAATATACTCAGCACCAGCATCACCCCATTTGATGTTGGCGGGAGCTCGCTCCTGGAAGATGGAGATGGCCTTTCCATTGATGACAAGCTTCCCGTTCTCAGCCTTGACTGCCTTTGAACTTGCCTTGAGTAAGAATCCTACTGGAACATATAGACTATGTAGTTGAGATCAATGAAGAGGTCATTGATGGCGACAATATCCACCTTGCCAGAGTTAAAAGCTGCCCTGGTGACCTGGCACCTAATACAACCAATCTGTTCACTCCAGCCTTCACCATCATGTCTCAGGGTTGCAGCTGGCACTGCGCAGGAAGACACGACTGTCTGAAGAACAAGATGCCCAGCCAAAATATTTTTTAAAATTCATACTTTTGCAGTGTGTTGTCGGTTTATTCTAACTACCTCCATCACTATTAAAGTTTATCATAACAAAAGTTTGTTTTTTAAAACTTTAAAAATAAAACTATTTTTAATAAAAAGGCTTAAATATATCCTTAGCAGGGTAGAGGATTGATGGAAGGCCTGGGTACTATAGTCGTCTGGAGACCAGGCTGTGAGGGGCTCTGTCATCTTCAAAACGTGGCTTTCTAGGTTGCATCAGGCATCAACATCCAGCCAGAAGATGAGAGTGGGAGGAGATTTTTATGGACTGGGCCTGGAAGTGGTGAATGGCACTTCCATCACCAGAACTTCCATTGTCCGGAACTCAGTCATGTAACCAGACCTACTGCAAGGCCCTGAGAATATCTCCTGCTGCAACTCAACAACTCTAACCTATGACAGAAGTGGGGAGAGTCATCAGCATTTGGTGAACAACATGTCATCTCCGTCATAGTGGGACTACCAACTTCTCTATTCTTGGAACTTATATACAGTTTCTGGCTCTGCCAAAATGAGATATACTAAGGGTGTTGCTTTTAATAAAAAAAGAGAGATCTTGCTTTAATATGAAAATGGGTAGGGAACTTTTTTTCTGCCAAGGGTTATTTGAATATTTATAATATCATTCTTAGGACATACAAAATTATCAACTTAAAAGTTAGCCTGCTATATTTGGTCAAACATTTAATTAACTCACCCCTAATGCCTTGGCGGGGCCAGACCAAATGATCTCACGGGCCTTATACAGCCCAAAAGCCAGACGTCCCCTACCTCTGGTTTAAACGAAATAAAATATTTTGTTGCTATTTGGTTGATAATATATTTGTTGGGTTGATGATACGAGTTCCAAATGAGGGGATGGATAGTGTGGAGTGTTATATGGTGCCAAAGTCCAAAGAAGATAAAGAGCAAAAACAGATGTGATGGTCAATAGGGCTGGTGACACATACTCCACTTCTCCTACAAGGTGGTAGTAAGATAACAATCCTCCAGCCCCTTTGAAGTTAGGAGTGATCATTGATTTGTTTTGACCCATGAAATGTGAGCAGAAGTGAGTCACGGTTGCCATGTTTCCTTCCTTCTGCTGTGGGTAACTGGGAAGCACATATTTACATAAATCTTTGTCAGCCTGCCCCTAGAACAGTGATGGCAAACCTTTTGAGCTCAGCGTGTCAGGATTTTACAAAACCCTAACTTAACTCTAGTGCCGTGTCACATATAGAAGTTTTTTGATCTTTGCAACCATAGTAAAGCAAAGACTTATATTTTTGATATTTATTTTATATATTTAAATGCCATTTAACAAAGAAAAATCAACCAAAAAAATGAGTTCGTGTGTCACCTCAGACACGTGTGCCATAGGTTCGCCATCACTGCCCTCGAAGATTGGGATCAGCAGGACTGCCCAGTTGGCTCATGTTGAGTATGTTTATGGGCAGGACATGCACCTTGGGTGGGTCAAGGTGTTGAAATCTCAGCGCTGTTGTAATCCAGTCATGGCTGCTACATCAGGTGAAGGTTCTCCTTGAAAAAATGTGCTGACATAATATTTTGGATCAGATGTTAAAAGGTTAAATTCCACTCTATGGGATTTGAAATGTAAAGCTGCTTTGGGAGGGAGATTTTGTTGACATCAACTTTGTATAAATCGATCCGATTTATTCATTAAAATGCGATATTCAATTTAAAAATGCTACAAAGTATGCTATAATCTTCTTTATTATATAAAATACCAGAGAAAGAGCAAACATTTTCTCTGTTTGAGGTATACAATTACAGAAAAATAATAGATAATTTCTTTTTCAAGAAATTTTTTAATGAGGTATAATTTTCAGAGTTGTAGATTTAGATTTTAGTAAAAATAATTTTTTTTCTTTTCTCATAAAAATTGTTCCTCTCTCCCTGCAGGGATTTTGTGTGGCTTTTCTTAGAACTGCCTCCCTCTTAATAATATTAAAATAACTGTAATTAATGCCAGAGGATCTTTTTCTCCTTTTGTTTCCTCAGTTGTTCTTTAAAAATTCTATGATTATCACATTTGAATTGCAGCATTAGTATATTTGCCACCAAGGCCAAGATTCACTGTGATATATCCTCTGCCCCCACATGAATAAATGAATAAAGATGACAGCAACATTAATGGGAGACAGTAGGTGATGTGTCTTTCCTCTTTTGCTGTACATGTTGCTCCAGATGATGATGTTAATGATGATGATGATGCTTTTTCTCCTCCTTTTCTTCCTCTCCCACCTCTTCTTTTCTTCTCCCCTCTCTCTTTTTCCATGTGTATTTATGAGTCTTACAGTGCACAATTGGTGGCTTCCCCAAATGGCAGACTCAAAGCATTGACTGTTTGATGGCTGCCGTGGGGAGTGCGATGCCATGTGGACGTGAAGGTTGCAGCTTTAGAAACTGAATGTAGAAGTGAACGGACTTGGACTGGAAGGTTCCACGTCTCAGTTTATGTTCCTCTAACATAGCAGTCTCTGAAAATGAGACAGTAAATTCTAGAACATTGCAGTTCCAAGAAAGAAACTCAGAAGTCTTTGTGGTCAGTCATTTATCTGTGGAGGCTGCTGGCAAGCGGGGGAGGGGCAGTGGTGGAGTGGTAGCATCTGGCTCCTTCTCATGCTTCAATCTGAGTGGCTCCACTTTAATCTGGTGTATGTTTTGGGCTGCTGACACTTGAAAACCACTCCACAAGACCAGTGTAGTCATTTTACAATTGAAGAAACTGAAGTCCCAATTCTCAGTTTGGTTTTCATATGACACGCAATAGAAAGCCTTTGAGCACTCTTGAACTTGGGCAACATAGAATCATACAAAAGGTTCACCTGGCGAGAAATAACTGAAGCAGAGAGAGATTGGGAATAGGAGGACCATAAAGGAGCCATTTCACTCCCCGTGGTGAGGTGCAGGCCAGTGTCAGATGCTGCCTGTGACCAGCCAGGGACTACCTGTTGGGAGCTACAAAGAGATCTGTGGTTGGTAGTTGCCTGTGCTGGACCTAGGTGTACGTGAGGGAGGCCACACTGCAAAGTGAAGCTTGCTGCCACCAGGATTGAACCTGGGAAAAGTCAGTAAAAGGCACAAGGCACCCCAAGATCTGCTGTTGCCTGTAAGGCTCAGCTACTGAAAGTCTTGGGTGGTACGTGAGTTGGGTGATGGAGCATCTCAAGGAGTCACGGAATGAGTGGGGTGAGTTCTGTTTACCAGGTTAATGCATTTTCAGATTTGGTGTCAGTGCGGAGCCTGAGACCACTCTGCCAAAGTCACAGTGTTCACTGAGGCCAGCTGCCAACTGCCTGGGGCCTGAGTACCTCTTGGTGGGGTGGGATCTTAGCTTGGAGCCAGTGGAGTTCACCAGACTAATGCAGATTCATATTTGGCTGTGTGTGTGTGTGTGTGTGTGTGTGTGTGTGTGTGTGTGTGTGTGGTCAACACAGTAAAGATGGTGACTGCCTGCATTGGCAGAGGGCTCAATACTGAGACCCTGGTGGCCAACCCTCCAGCCTTCGTCCTGAAGCCACACAACTCAGTTTCTCCCCGTATGTCTGGCAGCTTCTGAGCCTCTATCTCTCAGCAGGAGCTCATGGTGAGTTCCTGCTAGCAAGAGTCAGTGCATGGGCCCTTTAAGAGGTTGCCTGGGTTTTTAGCAGCCTTCTGTCTCACCCAAACGAATGGAATACTGGCTGATTGTCACAGCCAGATGTTTTGTGGGCTCCTCCTCCTAACCCTGGTCTCCAGTCTGGGGAACCTGGCATGGGGCTTGGACCTCATCACTCCTCAGGGGCGACCTCTGCAGTTTAGGTATCCCTCCTGCTTCTCAACCACCACACTCCTATTAACCTCGATGTGGCTTCTTCATAGCCTTAGTTTTAGGACTTCTATTCAGCTAGTCTTCAGACGTTTCTCCAGGTTTATTGTTCTGTAATTTAGATGTGATTTTGAGGGGATCATGGGAGGAGGCTTTCACAGTGTCCATCTACTCTGCTGTCTTATCCGGAAGAGCCTGTGTTAGTGTTTTCTTGAATCTGAATTATACTCTGCCCAACCTCATCCTTAGAAAAGTCTAAGGTATTCTCTCTCAAAATGCTTTTTTAAAATAATATATCCTAAGTCAGAATATGTTCTTTGACTCCAATATAAAAGGATTATCTAAACTGATTACTGACTTAAGTTGGTAGCATTCTTACTAATACATTGTATGTAATGTTTGGTATATAACTGCATATGTTAATGTTCTGTATAACCACCCTACTCAACGAAAACATAAACTGTAAGACCAGTTAGAAATTGTAGGAGAACAGAGACCTAAAGGAGACAAGGATGGGTGTAGTAAAGGGTTGAAGAATAAAAACTGAATTTTAGGAAACAACTATAGTTAGGGGCATAAATGAAGAAAAACTTAGCCATTCAAAGAAATAAAGAAAAAAATACGCGCGCGTGCACACACACACACACACACACACGCACGCGCGCACACACATGCACATATTTGTTGGAGTGACGTCAGAGGAATGGTGGCATGAGAAGTTCCCTGGGTCTCTCCACTTGAAGTTTCAACAATTGAACAGCTATAATTCAACATAGGATTCCCTACTCAATGCACTAACATGTCTGAGAGATCCATGCATTGATCACGTGAAGGTGGGCAAGTGGGAGTGAACCCGGGAGGTGGGAAGGGGAAAGAGCTGAGACAGTGCCAGGGACGCAGCCTGGAGCGGGAAGCCCACAGCTCACTGTGAGTCTCAGCCCAGAGAGGGGAGGAATCAGGTTGCTGCTGGCACGCCCTCATCCTGGAAGAGCAGAGAGATACAGTGAGCTTTCCTGCAGGAGTGGGCAGTACACGCTCTAGCGGAACCCGGGGACCTTGGTTGCCTGACAGTAGCCATTCCAGACAGGGAAACAAAGCCATCGAGCCTGGCCTCCTGCCCTCACCCTCCCAGCTCACCCTCCCAGCCCTCACAATCTGCATCGTCCCTTTGGGCTCATCCCTCAGCTATTTTCTAGAAAAGAGGGACTCTGGCAAAGAGGCATCGTCCCTGGGACATACACTGCAGGGGTAGTGCCAAGAGGCAGAGTGACATCCTTGCTGCTTCTGGGAGAACAGATCTTTGCGGTCTGGGGAAATACAGCTCTCTTCAAACCACATTCTTCTCACACTAAATCTGGAAGTCTAGCCACATGCCTGTTCTGAGGAAAAGACACATAGAACCAGTGAGACTGGGAGAGGGAAAGGGGAAAACACAGAGAGGGAACACAAACAAGTGAAAAAGGACTTGGATTAGTATCTCCTTTACCAGGGATTTATTTGCTCATAGAGACAACAGAGGCTGTCAACTATAGAAAAAGAATTTTGGTTTTTAGATCTAGGAATATTATTTCCCTAAAGCTAGCAGAAATTTTTTTTAAAAAAGAAAATAGGTCATAGAAGTTACAGCAAATTTTATAAATTATAAACAATGTTAAACAGTAAGAGTTGCTGTTGGACCATTTTAGGAACTTCGTGTGGTTTTTCACTAGTCCTAGCACAAGTCTTCTGCTGGATCTGAATCTATTGGTAATTTTATTTCTAGAAAATACAGTATCCCCCCTCCCTTATTTTTGGGTTAACTTTTCATGGTTTCAGTTATCTGAGGTCAATCATGGTCAGAAAATATTAAATGGAAAATCCAGAAATAAACAATTCATAAATTTTAAATTGTGAGCCATACTGAGTTGTGTGATGAAATCTCACCATATCCTGCTCCATCCTGCCCAGGACATGAATCCTTTGTCCAGTATCTCCAGGCTGTTGACGTTCCCCACCTGTTAGGCACTTTGTAGTCACCATCTTGGTTATCAGATTCACTGTTGTGGTATCACAGTGCTTGTGTTCAAGTAACCCTTATTTTACTTAATAATGGTCCCAAGGTGCATGAGTAGTGATGCTAGCAATTTGAATCTGCCAAAGAGAAGTCATAAAGTGCTTTTTCATAAGTGAAAAGGTGAGTACAGTACAATAACATATTTTGAGAGAGTGAGACCACATTTTATTAGAGTATATTGTCATAATTGTTCTATTAGTTATTGTTGTTAATCTCTTATTGTGCCTAATTTATAAATTAAATTTTATAATAGGTATATATGTAAAGGGAAAAATATGGCATATATAGGGGTTGTTACTATCCGTGGTTTCAGGTACCCACTGCTAATCTTGGAATATGTCCCCCATGGATAAGGGAGGACTACTGTATACTATCTTGGTTCTCTTGGCACCAGCTCTTCTTTGTTTCTCTTCTTCTCTGACTCTCCCCCAAGTCTCCTTGATTCTTTTTTCTCTACCAGTCTCTTAAAGAGTGCTTTCTCTTCCTAGATACAGTCACCAGCTCTCTTCTTACTTTAGGCTTCTACTTTTTTTTTTTTTAATCGCACATCCTTTCAGGGTATTTATTATCACTGATACTCACATGATCTCAAACCTACACACCCAGTGCTTTTCTCCTAAAGTTTGTATCCCAGCTGTCTACTGAAGAGGCAACTTGAACTCAATATATTGTCTAAAACCAAATTTGCAGTCTTCCCACCCAATGCCTCATTCTCCACCAAACTTGTTCTCCTTCTCTTAGTTGATGGCTCAACCTCTACTCAGCCAACTGAGTGATTCCCAGTGCTTTCCCCTTCCCACCTCCCATATCCAGTTTGTCTCTGAATTGTGGACACTGCTTTTTGACATTTTTCCTTTTTAAAAATTTATTTATTTTCCTTTTAATCTTTATTGTTGAAAGTATTACATAGGTCCTCCTTTTCCACCCCATTAACCTCTTCCAGCCTTCTCCTGTCCTCCTCCCCACCTCCCAGGCCCTCACCACCCCAGAGCCTGTGTCCATGGGTTATGCATACATGCATACAAGTTCATTGGTTGATCTCTTCCACCCACCCTCCCCTGCCTTCCCTCTAAGATTCAACAGTCTGTTCATGCTTCTGACATTTTTTCTATTCATTTTTTCATTCATTCATTCATTCATTCATTCATTCATTCAGAAAATGAGTTTATTCTGTTCCCGGCACTGGGGTAATGGCAATGAACAAAACAAAGTCCATCCCCTTAGAACTTATGTCTAATAGGGGGAAGTAGGCAATGGACAAATAAATATATAATAGAAGCTGGTAGTAGTGCTAAGAGGAAACATGAAGCAGGGTAAGGGAACAAAGAGTAAAAGAAGGGAGTTTCCATTTTAGATGCGTTGATTAAAGAAGACATTTCTGATGAGATCACAAATGAAAAGACATCTGAGTGAGGGAATGGAGTGTCTGGTCGTAACCCTGCTTCTGCATTCTCAATGTCCCTGCCGCGGTCCCGTCTCCATCACTGCTGTCCCAAGAGTTTTCTGGCTGAATGCTTCAAACTTCACATTTCTTGGTCTCATATGACCTCTCATGCCTTTCACACCCTGCAGTGTCCGTCACATGGTCCAGTACACTGAACTCTTCAAAGTTCTCTGAATGTACCGCACTTTTCATTTCCTTAGACGTGCTTTCTTGTTGTCCCTTTAGCCTGGAATAACTCTTTCGGAACGCCACTGCTGGGCGATCATTAGATAGTCTTTCCGTATCCTTGTAAACTGCCTTAAATTTTTTCTCAAGGCAAATAGGATTAAGTCATTGAATAAAATTCAGTCTAAATTTTACTCTTTTGTGACATCTCCTTTGAAATACCACAAAAATTTACTTTTTTTCCCATCCTCAATACTGCCAAACATTTTTTCCCCTAGAATCTATTGCAGGGGTTAGTAAACATTTTCTCTAATGGAGCAGAAAGTAAATATTTTAGGCTTTGTGGGCCATATGGTATCTGCCGCAACTACTCAGCTCTGCCATTGTAGCGTGAAAGCAGTCACAGACAACACGTAATGAATGAGCATGACTGAGTTCCAGGAAATCTGTTTACAAAAACAGGAGGTGAGGCGTAGTTTGCCGATCCCTAATCTGTTGCCATTTTGTATTGTATTGTGATTATTCATTTATTTTTCTGCTTCCACAACTAAATTATGAGTTCTTTGAGGACAAGAACCCAGCAATCATGTATTGTCTTTTCAAAGATGGCCATCATGGCATCTCCCATCACCCCGGCTCTTCTGCAGTGTGATCTGCCGCTGCCCTACTAGAGGTGGGGGTCTAAGTCAAACTTCCCTCCCTTGAACCCAGGGTGGCTTGCAACGCGCTTCTCACCATAGAACATTGGGGAAGTGAGGCCATGCTCTTTGGTTCTTTTGTAACACTCCCTCTGGGCATGGCTCCTCTGGAAACCTAGCCACCATTCTGTCAGAAGGCCAAAACACACGGAGGGGCCATGTTCAGGTGGACAGTTCCAGCTGAACTCTGAGTCATTCCAGTCCAGATACCAGACAGGGTTGTCAGGAGCCTTCCCATGGTTCCAGCCTCCCCTCCCTTTCCTGGTGTCTAAGCTCCTCTGCTGAGGCCCCAGTGGGGAGTTGAACCAGAGAGGAGTTGCCGCCCCCAACTAGCCATGACCAAATTGTGAACTTGTGAACAAAGGAAATAATGATTATTGCTCCATTGTATTGGTCCATTATGTGTTTTTTACAGAGATATAATTAACATATAACATTGTTTATACTGTTTAAGTGTACAGCGTGTTGCTTTGATACACTTATATATTGCAAATGATTGCCACCCTAGCGGATAGCTTGCACAACTACTATATTACATAATTACCATTTCTTTTTGTGGTGAGAATGTTTAAGATACACTCCTTTAGAAACCTTCAGCTATATATACAGTATTATGAACTATAATGGCCATGCTTCATATTTGATGCCATTAAGTTTTGAGATGGTTTTTACATAGTAAAAGATCATTGAAACAGCCCTTGTTATGAGATTTTGCTTTTATTTTTTTAAATATATTTTTATTGATTTCAGAGAGGAAGGGAGAGAGAGAGAGAGATAGAAACATCGATGATGAGAGAGAATCATGGATCAGCTGTCTCCTACACGCCCCCTACTGAGGATCAAGCCCGCAACCCTGGCATGTGCCCTTGACTGGAATGGAACCTGGGACCCCTCAGTCCGCAGGCCAATGCTCTATCCACTGCGCCAAACCAGTTAGAGCTTATCTTTAACATCAAAGCAACAACAAAAATAAGAACCTGAATGTCATATTGTCTATGTGTGACTTCTACATTAAACTACTTTAGTATGTGAAATACATGGGCATAATTGAACAGTAATCTAAGTCTTGGGGCCTTAAACTAACATTTTGAGATGCTTTAACTAGGAGTACATCTTCTAGGCAGAATTGGTTGGTTAATGAGCACTTAAGCTCTCTTACTAAAAATCAACATTCCAAAGAGGTGAGCACTAGTGTTGTAAATATAGGCATCTAAGTCTGCTTGTTCATTATTAGTATAAGGGGTGTTATAATAATAATATGCAATAATCTCTCTATATAAAAGCCTAAGCGACTGGCCAACCATTTGACCGTTCAACCAGTAGCTATGATGTGCACTGACCACCAGGTGGCCGACGCTCAACACACAGGTATGGAAACATGGAACAGACTGATAAATCTCAGTGGGAAGGGGTCCCTGGCCTGCGGGGATCAGGCCAAAACTGGCAGTCTGACATCCCCTGAGGTGTCCCGGGTTGTGAGAGGGAACAGGCCAGGCCGAGGGACTCTACCGTTGCATGAATCTGTGCACCAGGCCTCTAGTATACAATAATATTTCATTGATGAAATTCAGTTTTTAAATATGTGATAAACTAGAAAGAGTTGGTGGACCCTACCTCCCTTGAGTAAATAAACCATAAGAATCAGCAGGCACAGCAACAACACATATTTGGAACTAGGAAGGAGGTCTAGAACTCCATTTGGTTCTGTGTTCCTTTCTTAATGAAGGACCAGACCACCTGGTGCCACTTAGTAAAGCTAGAAGTTCTGCTGATTTTGCTCTCAGAATATCATTTATCTGTCTCATAGGGAACTCTTTTTGCAAGGTGATTGCTGGAGGATAGTGTCTAGGACAGAGAGCAGGGAATTCTCTTAGAGTAACCAGGCTTTGTTCCTGTTTACTCCTAAATTCCTATACATGGCAAGATTTGTTCTAAGATTTCTACTGTAACATCCACCCGGTAGTGAGTTTGTGGAGGTGACAGCCTTACTTACTTTTAACCTGACAATGTGTTGATTGTTCAAATTAACTTAGGTTGCTTTGCAACACTGAAATATTGGTATCCCTGCCCTATAACGGTGATTAAAGTATTTTCAGCTTACATTGGGTTTTAATTTCAGGAAAAAAGGAGATCTTTTTGTCAGGCAATGTGTCAGGTGGGGGTAATTGCTGTTGATGATATGATAGACAATACACTTCACAGAGTTCATTAATTGGCATCATGCTAAATTATTTCTGTGATTTCTCCTGGAAGGTGACACAAGCTCCGCTGAGCGTAGGGTTTGAGCAAGGCAGGTTGGTTAATGAGCAATGACAAGGAGACACCCTGTGAGATTCATGAATAGCATCTCTTAGCCTGGAATAATCACTTGTGCACCTCTGCATGCCATGTTGTTTTGCTCTACATGTTATTGAAAGACAAGTTTTGATTGTAGATGCTAATGGATGTGGAATTGGCATTTAACTTTCTGAATGTGCTATTTGTTTGAGAGCAACGTAAGTGAAAAGTGCTACAGATTGTGTTAATGGCCTACAGCCACTCTAACGGAGAGCTATGCCCCCACTCTAATGTACTTGATTACCAATCAGGCAGCCCATCTTTAAGAGCCACCCTCCACCCTCACCCCCAGCTGCAGAGAACAAAGAGCTGCACAGTTTGTCACTCTGGCACAGCTGGCTGCTTTCTCTTCTATTCTGCAGCTGTGTCCTCCACATCTGCGGAGAGGTCCCACAGGCATCTAAAAACCAATGGTCCAAAGCTGAACACATCACCCCCCCTGCTCAAATCCCCCTTCTTCCTGTGCTCCCTATTTCAGTAAATGCCATCACCATCTGCCCAGATGCACAAGTCGGAAACCTGGGGGTTCTCTTTGAACTTTCTCACAAGCTGCATCCAACCAGCCTCATGTTCTGTTGATTCTAACTTTAAAACAATGCTCAGAATACATCAACTTACTCTGCCCCACAGCCATTCACAGTCCAGGTTGCCAGGATGTCATACCTGGATGACCTAATGCTACCTAATACTATCACGTTGCAATAGGATATTTGTTGAGATAAAAACATAATTATTTTATTCCTGTGTTTTTAAAATTTCCTTTTCCACATTAAGCATGTACAGTAATATCAACAGTAACTATCTACCATAAAGAATGGGAAGAGCAGGATCTAAAATATTCAATAATAAACTGCGGGATTGAGTTATTTTATGAGCAGTGAAATGCCTGGCATGAGTCTGCATAGCTAACTGGCCAGGAATTCCACAGGTCTGCCTGGATTATCCTGAAGGTAGGGCTCACTACAGCTTACATATATGGGACCAGTCTGAGTCCTGTACCCGAATAGGACTCCTAGTACTATAATGGGGATTGCAGAAATTTCCAGGTTTGTTGGCAGAAATCGACCCTCCTCCCTGCTCTCTGATCAGGGGTTGCCTGCCATCTTCCCATTCAGTCTTTTTTTTTTTTTTAAATATATATTTTTATTGATTTCAGAGAGGAAAGGAGAGGGATATAGAGAGAGAAACATCAATGATGAGAAAGAATCATTGATCAGCTGCCTCCTACCTCCTGCACGCCCCACACTAGGGATCGACCCTGCAACCCAGGCATGTGCCTTGTCTGGGAATTGAACCGTGACCTCCTAGTTCATGGATTGATGCTCAACCACTGAACCATGCTGGCCGGGCTTCCCATTCAAGTCTTTCTCTTCCTTTCATTTCATTGCCCCACTCTTCCTGGGAAAGTTATCATGATTAACCTACACTTGTTTGAGAATGGGAGCTGGTTGGAGGACTTGGGTTCATAGTAGTCATGTTATAGAAGAATTATGATGTCAGAGGGCATGTTATGAATTTTTGTTTTGTGCTCATTGGGATATAGAAGATAAGAGAACAAAAAATTCTTGATTTTGTTCCTATACTTCATCAATGGATTGTGGAGTGGATTATGAAAAATACAACTTATTTAGGTCAGAAGTAATAGCAGAAAAGACTTTACCCAAGACTAAAAATACAACTTCCCATTCCTCCTCAACCCCAGTGTTTGGTGAGAAGAGTGAC
Source organism: Myotis myotis (assembly GCF_014108235.1). Taxonomy (NCBI): domain Eukaryota; kingdom Metazoa; phylum Chordata; class Mammalia; order Chiroptera; family Vespertilionidae; genus Myotis; species Myotis myotis. Next base: position 12,638,341 of record NW_023416315.1, read on the forward strand.
AGAGGCGAGTATACTACAACGGCCCAGGCTCAGCTTTCTGGAAGTACCCAGGGAGGCAACGGGACCCCAGAATGAAACTGCTCAGGCTGTATCCAGTCAGAGGGAGCACAGCACCCTCTGAGATTTCCAGGCCCCTCGTGACCTGTGGGAAGAGGCTAACAAACTTAATTCTATTAGTTAATACCTGACAAAAGGCTTCAAATACTTTATCTCCCTCGGGGAATTTTTCTTTTACTGTTAAGCAAATCAGAGTCTAGTCTTGGGGTTTTAGTCCTGAAGGTGAGGCCAGGGCAGAGGAGGGTTAAGAAGGCCTTTCCTGGCTCGCCAGTGGATAAGCTCAGTTGCCTATGCTGTCAGCACGGCAGGCAAGGTTTGGTATCGTTTCATTGCACAGGCATTCTTCTTTTCTGTCTGTGTTAGAAAAAAGTTAGAAACTGTTATTATTAAATCTGTCAAGAGTAGAGGACAGTCTGATTTTTTAAAAAATTTAATGGCACCAGGACTTATTATTTTTACTACCATTTCAGGATAGACATGGTTCTTTATACTCTTTAATAGAGCTGAGGTAAATTTGGTTGTGATATAAAGTGAGTATTTTCAGTTAGTATGTGTCAAATCATGGGAATAGTGAATAAAAACAAATCTCCTAGTCATTCTTTGATTTGTGATCTGAGTAGCCAACTTCCTGACCCCCCCTCCTCAACTCTTAAATTTTTTATATCTCTTGTTTATATACTTACTAATTTGTGAAAATCTTAAGAGTAACTTATTAGGTAAAATTGTCCACAGATGTGAAAAAAATTAACTGTGAAGTTGATTCTTGCTTACTAATAATTTGTGTGTATGCAATATATACACACAATACACAGTATATATGCCAATCATTTTTAGATATATTTCATGTCTGCATTAATGAGAAAGCCAAGTATATAGATACAATTGTAAACTTAATAAGTATTGTAAACATCTCCTTACAAAACCACTTTCTTTTGTGGTTGAGTCCCAAGTACCATGAAACTGCTGATCTATTTTATTTAAATTCTTGTTTTAATAGAACTCCTATGATTGCATCCCGGATTTGTGGCGGAGTGTTCCTCCAAGCTTGGCCTGATGACAGGGATGGCCCTGAGCCTCGGTGAAGGTGACTCTGGGTTAAATGTCTCAGTGCGACCACCAGGTAGGGTGTAGCTCTTTCCAGAAGAAGTGAAGTCCCATTAGGATGAAAAAAAAAAAAAGCCAAGTAAAGATCTCTGGATAAATTTGAACTTAACAATGTGAATCGGATATGGGTGTGTGAGTAAGTGTAAATAGAATATTTGTAGCGAGGATTACATGTTAAATGCACTTTTAGAAAAGCTAGTGATTAAGGAGTCATGAGGTAAAGTCTTTTCTAAAATGAATATGTAATTGCATATGTAGGATTGTGAGATATCTTTGGTGTAATTATTTATAGATTTTCAGGGCATATGTTTCATTTCTCAATGAATCTAAAAACCCACTAGATTGTAAGATGCGCCATTATTTTATGCTCCACAAGAAAGAAAATAGTATGACAAATGAACTCTGAAGTAATGCTTTATAACTTATTCTTTTTATTTTATATGTATTGAAAGAGTTCCTAGACTAATTTAGGCATAGATTTTTACTTTCTATCAATTTAGTGCAGCAATTTCCATTTTAAAAAGTCTCAAAATTGCTTTATATTCTTTTTTTAAAAAAATTGATTGCAGAAAGGAAGGGAGAGGGAGAGACTGAAAATTAGTGATGAGAGAGAATCATTGATCAGCTGCCTCGTGCATGCCCCCTACTGAGAGTTGAGCCTGAAACCCAGGCATGTGTCCTGACTGGGAATTAAACCATGACCTCCTTGTTCATAGGTTGACATTCAACCATTGAGCCACACCAGCTGGGCTGACTTATACTCTTTTGTTAAATTAAATTCTTTATTGTTTAAAGTATTACATAAGGCCTCTTTTTCCCCCATTGACCTCTACCTGGCTGCTCCCACCCCCCAGCACATACCCTCACGCCCCTGTTGTCTTTGTCCATTGGTTAGGCTTATATGCATGCATACAAGTCCTTTGGTTGATCTCTTCCCCTTACCCCCACCCTCCCCTACCTTCTCTCTGAGGTTTGACGTTCTGATCAATGATTCTCTGTCTCTGTTTTTGTTCATCAGTTTATGTTGTTCATTATATTCCACTAGAGGCCCAGTGCACAAAAATTTGTGCACTTGGGGGGGAAGAGGGGTCCCTCAGCCTGGCCTCTCGCAGTCTGGGACCCCTCAGGGGATGACCACCTGCTGGCTTAGGCCCGTTCCCTGGGAGATTGGGCCTAAGATGGCAATCAGACATCCCTCTGGCAACCTGGCAGCCCTCGGGGGATGTCCACTTGCCAGCGGGGAGCAGGCCTAAACTGCAGTCGGACACCCTTAGCGCTGCTGAGGAGGCAGGAGAGGCTCCCACCACCACCGCTGTACTGGCAGCCATCTGCCTGGCTTGTGGCTGAGCAGAGCTCCTCCCATGTGAGAGTGCACTGACCACCAGAGGGCAGCTCCTGCATTGACCATCTGCCCCCTGGTGGTCAGTGTGTGTCGTAGTGACCAGTCATTCCTAGTCCTTCTGCTGTTAGGGTCAGTTTGCATATTACCTGTTTACTATATAGGATAGAGGCCTGGTGCATGGGTGGGGGCCGGCTGGTTTGCCCTAAAGGGTGTCCCGATCAGGGTGGGGGTCCCGCTTGGGTGCCTGGCCAGCCTGGATGAGGGGATGATGGCTGTTTGCAGCTGGTCACACCACCTTCAGGGTGGGGGTCCCCACTGGGGTGCCTGGCCAGTCTGGGTGAGGGGCTGAGGGCTGTTTTCAGGCTGGCGGGTGACTGAAGCTCCCAACCTCTCCTTTTTTTCTTTTTTTTTTTATTCTGGGATTTATTTACCTTCTATAGCTGTCACTGGAGCTGAGAGCCGGCTTTAGCTCTGAGGTTCAGCTCCAGCTCTGAGACCTCAGCTGCTGAAAGCAGGTATCTGGGCTTTGTTTAGCTTCTATAATTGAAACACTGTTGCAACTCCAGCTCTGAGGCCCGGCTGGCTGAAAGCAGGTTTCTAGGGATTGTTTAGCTTCTATAATTGCAACATAGTTACTTAGAGTGCAGCTCAGAGCTGGGTGGCGGCAGGCGGGGAACCTTGGCTTCCTCCATCCCTGGAGCAAGCAAGCCTCCTGTTCGCTTCAGCTGCCTGGCTGCCGGCCGCCATCTTGGTTGGCAGTTAATTTGCATATCGCCTTGATTAGCCAATGGGAAGCGTGTCGGAGGTACAGTTGATTACCATGTTTGTCTATTATTAGATAGGATAATGAGTGAGATCGTGTGATATTTATCTTTCTCTGACTGGCTTATTTTGCTTAGCATAAAGCTCTGCAGTCCGTTTATGCTGTTACAAATGATAAGAGTTCCTTCTTTTTTATAGCAGCATAGTATTCCACTGTGTAGATGTACCACAGTTTTTTAATCCACTCATCTGTTGATGGGAACTTAGGCTGTTTCCAAATCTTAGCTATTTTAAATTGTGCTGCTATGAACATAGGGGTGCATTTCTGATCGCTGTTTCTTATTTATTGGGATATATTTCTAGAAGTGGGATTACTGAGTCAAATGGGAGTTCCATTTTTAATTTTTTGAGGAAACTCCATACTGTTTTCCACAGTGGCTGGACCAGTCTGCATTCCCACCAGCAATGCACGAGGGTTCCTTTTTCCCCACATCCTCTCCAGCACTTGTCGTTTGTTGATTTGTTGATAGCCATTCTGACAGGTGTGAGATGATACCTCATTTTTGTTTTGATTTGCATCTCTCAGATGATTAGTAACTTTGAGCATGTTTTCATATGTCTCTTGGCTTTCTGAATGTCCTCTTTTGAAAAATGTCTACTTAGGTCCTTTGCCCATTTTTTGATTGGATTGTTTATCTTCCTTTTGTTAAGTTGTATGAGTTCCCTATTAATGTTGGACATTAAATCCTTATTGAAGATAACATTGGCAAATATGTTCTCCCAAGCAGTGGGCTTTCTTGTTTTGTTGATGGTTTCTTTTGCTGTGCAGAAGCTTTTTATTTTGATGTAGTCCCATTTGTTTATTTTATACTCTTAAAAATTATTGACGAGCCCCAAAAGCTTTAGTTTATGTGAACTTTATTTATTGATATTTACAGTATTAGAAATTAAAGCTGAGAAGTTAAGCAATATTTGATAACTATTTTAAAAGAATAATAACAAACCCATCACATTATATGTTAAATTAAATAACATTTTATAAATATATTTTTTAAAAATTAGTGTGAAGAGTAGCATTGTTTTACATTTTTCCAAATCTTTTTAATATTTATAACTAGCTTAATAGAATTTAGCTGGATTCTTATATCTATTTCTGCATTCAGTCTGTTGTATTATGTTGTTTTGATGGAAGTATATGAAAAAAAGAAAATCTGGCCTTTATCTGGGAAGATCTATCTCTCTAGCTATGTTACATAGCTACAAGGTCCATAGGATGGGAAAATGGAAGCATAAGTGGTGGTACTTTTTATTAGCATTGATTTCATAAAATTATATTAACCTGTACTTAGAAATGCTGCCATTATCAACTTCTATAACTGGCAGTTAGAGTGACTCAACCTTTGACACAGTGTTCTTTTTCCCACTCCTGAAGAGGAAAATGATTGTGGGCGACAGTGCAAGCTAAGAGAGGACATTTGAAGAAGCAAACTTGGCACTTTGATATTTAGATAAAGCACAATTTAATCAAGATTAATCAAGCAGATATGCTATCACTTTGCTAATAATATTTTGAAGAATGCAAAGGAAACTTATTTTACCCACATTTTGACTGAGAAATGAAGATATTTTCAGGGAGTTATGAGAAGCAGGCAACATTAAAAGTAAATGCATTTTTGATTTTTGTTATAGTTTTCTCGTTTTCAAAAGAATGATGCTTTCAAATCATAGCATTCATTCAAAGAAGTGTAGTTCTGCATGGTTAATGGGGATTGACGCAGTCATTTCTTTTTTCCAGTGGTTTATAGTTATTGTTTGTGAAATTACTTTTGAAGCTGAGTCCTTTCTAAAATGCCCTGGGTAATTAATTTTACCATAGATGCAGGTGGTAAATAGCAAATCCATTAGTGTTTGGGACAGAACCAAGAGAAATGTGGTGGACATTTTTGTTATTGCAAAATTTTCAAGAAGTGATTTGAATTTGCATAAAATCTCATAGCTCAATCACTCAGCATAGGTCAGGCTCCTTAGAAACAGATCTTGAGCAGAGGACTTGTGGGCAAGTGAGCTGGGCTCTCGTTCTCCCAGAGCAGTCCGTCATTGGCTGTGGCTGCTCAGGGAAGATGGAAATGCCCAGGCACTTAGATCCTCTGCACGAGGTGGCAAAACAGTCTGGTAGCTTTGGAGTAGTGCCCTGAAGACAAAAGGAGGGGTGGGGCCATTGGGATCAAAAGCCCATAAAGTGATGCATAGAAACAAGACAAGACTAAAAAGAATGTAATCAGGAAGGAGAATCGACAGTGATCACTACACTCAACAAATATTTATTGATCACCTACTACATGCTAGTTACTGTTCAAGCTCTGAGGATTCAGTGGAGTATAAGACTGTGGGGCTTCTGTGCTAGTAGGGGAGATAATGAGGAAGGTAATAATACATGGTTCACTTGTAGTAACATGGTGATACATCATATGAAGATTATGAAGCAGGGTAAGGGAACAGACAATGATTTGGGCCACTAAATTAGGTAGGGTAGTCAGGGTCAGTTAAATAAACAAATTAAATTAAAAAATGCATTTGCGTTTCCTTGGGGCCAGCCTGTGGGAAGTACTGGCATTGTGTATTGTTTCTCCCTAACCCTGGGAACTTCTTTCCCTTGGAGCTCATAGAAGGGAAGTGAGCCTCTTATTTGAATAAAAACATCACAATAGGTATTCTTGACATAGGAACAACAAACATAAAATAAATAGTCTTAAATTTTTTCCCCCTCTGCATTTTTTTCTACATGTTTTGAAGTCAGATATTTGGGGAAGCAAAGGAAAAAGAAAATTAGGTTTGTATGTTAAGAATTCTGATAATGTAGATTGGTAAGTTTCTCAATTCTGATTGAGGAATTTAAAAACAATCTAAGTTTCTTGGGGGAGAATGAGTAGACAAGGAGGAAAACACAGTCATCTGGCTTGTAAAACTACCTTTGTTGTTTTAAACTGAAGAACTGGAGAATCTAAATGACACAATGGACGGTAGAAAGAAATGTGTATGATGAGGTCTCAGTGGTGCAGAGGTGACAGTCCAGGTCAGATAATAGACCTTCTGTCTCAGAGGTGGCTGGACTCTTGTCACTGATTCAAGCTCAAACCCACAGTGACTGCCCATCCATGAATGTCTGGGGTTATGCTTGTGGGGGACCTTACTGGAAGATGCCATTTTAGAAATACTCTCTCCCGGGTATTTCATCTGAAGCAACTGCTGGTAACCTCAGTTAACTACTGTCTCACCACCCCCTAATTTCTCTTTGGCTTTCTGGGCCAAAGGAATGGCCAGAGTAGATGGTGGAAGGATATAAATAGGAATTTGCTAGCAGGAATAGAACAGTTTCCTTCCTTTCTTATTCTCCATGATAAATGTTTCAGGGTTTTTCTAGTAGTGAAGAGCGAAGATAAGACATAGATTAAAATGGTCCGACTGTGTAATTTTTACTAGATAATTCTTCCCAGATTTGTTTTATTAGAAGTATGTATATATCACATTAAGAAATTAAATGGATTGCGGATTTTGAAATGTCATCGATGAGCATTCATACCATTATCAAAATTTATCATAATTTAAAATTAAATAGTAATCAATTAATTTAAATAATTTAATGTAATAATGTTGAAATGAATTGGGTGGCAGTGCTCTTCAGGTACCTATTTTAAAAGCAAAACGTGCTGTAGATGGACAATGAAATATATAACAGCAAAGGGTGTTATATATTTTCCTCCTCTGGTCAGCCTAACTATGAAGAGAAAATCGCTTAGAGACTGTGAAATTAGAATATATCAAGAGCCCTTTATCACTCCACAAATATTTATGGATCACTTACTGATGTAGGTGGGGAAGATAAAATGGTGAAGACCAGACACACACTGCCCATATGGACCTTACATTCTAGAGGCAGAATAGAGACCCCTACACACAAGTTATGACAAATATTGACAAGAAAACAAATGGAACAATAGGATATAGAGCAACGGATGACAAACCTTTTTCTGTAAAGGGCCAGATAGTACATTTTTTAGGCTTCTGGGTTATACAATCTCTGTTTCAACTCCAACTACTTACCTTTGCGGTTGTAGTGGGAAAACAACCATAGACAATATGTAAATGAATGGACATGGCTGTGTTCCAATAAACTTTACTTATAAAACAAGAATAATCCTATATAATAAAAGCCTAATATGCTAAGTGTCCGATTGTCCAGTGACAAGTTGACTGTTCAACCAATCAAAGCGTAATATGCTAAGGCCGCTCAACTGCTTGCTATGACGTGCACTGACCACCAGGGGCCAGACACACCGACAGGTAGATTAGCTTGCTGCTGGGGTCCAGCCAATTGGGACTGAGCAAGATGGGCCGGACATGCCCTAGAGCCCTCCCACGGTCCCTCCCCTTCTGGCCAACCTCCTGTGTCCCTCCCTGGCTGGCTGGCCCCAATTGGCCCTGATCAGCCCCAATTGGGACTGGATGAGATGGGGCCAGACACACCCTGGAGCCCTCTCACGATCCCTCCCCAGCCCTGATCATGCACCAGTGGGGTCCCTTGGCCTGGCCTATGCCCTTTCGCAATCCGGGACCCCTCAAGGGATGTTGAAGAGCCAGTTTCAGCCTGATCCTGCAGGCCACTCCCCTTGGGAGGGTGCCAGAGGCAGGGCTCACGGTCGGGACTGATTGGGCACGAGCCCACGGCAGGCACAGTGGGGCCAGGATGAGTGGGAGCGGCAGGTAGGAGCTGCAGGCAGTGTTGGATTATGGGTTTGGCCTGATCCCCTCAGGCCACCCCGAGGGACCCCCACCTGTGAATGAATTCATGCGCCGGGCCTCTAGTAACAACAACAACAGGTGGTGAGCCAGTTTTGGCCATGGGATGTAGTTTAATGACTCCTGAAATAGAGTGGCACTTGGAGTGGGAGATGGTGACCGCACACTGAGGTGGTTAGGAAGGACTTCTCTGAAGTGGCAACATTTGGAAAGAAAGTAGAATGATGAGGTGCCAGCCAGTGAAGCTTGGGCGAAGAGCAGTCTAAGCAGAGGGAGTAGCTATGTCAAGGGTCCTGTGGTAGGAATAGGCTTGGTCTCCTTAATGTTGGTGGCTGCCTCATCTTACTGTGTAACTTTGGGTATGCTACTGAATTCTTTGAGCCCTTCCTCTCTCTCTCTCTTTCTTTCTTACAGTGTACACATACTTTATTTACTTAATCGAAAGCCTGATATTTTACATAGTTGACCTCAACTTTGTTCATACTGACTTCAGGGAGTTGTATTTGGGCTTCTGTGCTTGAGACTCTGCTCAATTGCTGCTGTTGCCATTGGTTTGTTTTCTTTCAGGATCAAGGTGGGTACTTTATGTAAAATCCTATTTTTAATTCCTTCTCCTGTGATTCTTTCCTGTATCTTAGTTTTGCATAATTATACTTACAATGGAACAAGCATCCTAAAGTGACTAAGATGAATCCTCCTACTCCAATATCACATGATCTAATTCTAGTTCACAAAAAATGTCCAAGGCCAGCCACAATAGATCCTATTGAACCATATAATACCAAGCCCCATGAACAGGGAGTGTTCTTGACATCTAAAATTTCTACTAGCTTAAAGGGCTTCCCCTGCCCGGCTTGCCAGGCTCCAGTGTGCCACCATGGGGACTACTTCAGTTTTTTATACTTCGGATACCCCGTGCTAGTTACTTAAGGTGCTCACCGATCTGGGCCAAGAACCTAGAATAATGCCTGGCATAGGGAGTTGCCCATTAAATTTGCTGAATAAAGAATTCCTCAAGTCCAGGAATAAAAGAAGCATTTTCTTAAAATAAAGCCTGCCTACTCAATCAAACTGTATACAAGAGTTGTCAGAAAAGACTCGATCACAGTAACTACGGAACAATTGTCTGACTGAGGCTTGACTGTGGTCTTATTTCCCAAGAAAACACCCTAGAATATTTGGGACATTGGATAAAAGTTCAAGTACAATTTTACTTAAGGTCTTTAAATGACTAAAATGTTATAATTGTTGGCACAACCCTGATTAACTTGCAATTAGTGATTAAAAACATGGATTCTGGAGCCTGATTAGGTTCCAGTTCCAACTCTGCCACTGAACAGCTGTGTGGCCTCTCACAAGTTACTTAACTTCTCTGCGACTCATTTTCCTCATTTGTAAAATGATGGCAATAATAATTCCTACCTCATAGGGCCACTGTGAAGCTAAATAATTTAATGCAAATGATTAAGCCAGAGAATTTACTCTAAGTGTTTATATCAGTGCCCTGAATATAGAAAGTAATAGATGTTTGCTATTGTCATTATGATGTACATTAGCCCTACCTTCTCTTCATTACCTTCCTGTTGTGCCAAGTGGATTCTGAAAGCCAGCAAAAAGACACCGAGTTCCTTAAAATGCTGTTGCCCAAATGTGTCTCCTACTCAGTGTGCTTGGTCAAAGTTGCCCTATTAGTTTTATATTTGTTTGATTTTTGATAAATGGGAGTAAGTAGAATAAGTTTTGTTCTTTTAAAATAGTATTTAGATTCTCTCTTCCCCTCAAACCCCCTTTCTAAACCTATAATCCCCAGCCTTTTCAGAAAAGAGGGAGAGAACTAAAGGGGAAAGAAGGCTGTTGACGTAGCGCCGCCAGAGAGAGGGAACTTTTCAGGATGTGGGAAATGTGCAATAAAGAAAAAATGGGGATTTTCTTCTTAATATTTTTGTTTTCTAAAATATGACTAATGTATATTTTTAAAATTACCGAATAAAAACATCATGCCATATCTCTTGTTAAACAACTAAGAAGATCTACTAAAGGAAGGCCAGGTCAAGAGGGGTGAAGGGAGGGATCAGTGGCTCATATAGAATTTGGAACAGGAAGGAGCTTGGACTCGAAGTATGTGCAAAACAGGAGTGAGAGCTGGGCTTTTCTACAAACCTCAAATCATTTGGAAAAGTAAAAAGAAAATCAGGAGGACAGAAGGACTCTTGGCTGGCGGGTAAACAGTGTCTGACCACCTAATGTATGCAAATTACTACGCTAGATACTGTGGGAGAAAGAGCGATGAATAAGGCAGCGTCTCTGTCTTCCTGTTGCATCTAAACATGCATTTAGGGGGAGGAAATAGACTCTGTAGCAAGTGTGTTATCCTCCTCTTTTGGAGAGAAAAAAACCTTTTAAAATCACACCCTTTGCAGGCCAAGCGCCTCAGGAACTTCAGGGCTTATTATGAAAATGCAGATTCTTAGAGGGATTTGGCTTTTAATCAAGCACTTATGCACAATTTAAATATTAGAACTCCTGCCGCGTCTGGCCCCCACCATCATGGGGTAGTAGAAAAACATGAGCTGAGAGTAAGATACAGGCACATGTGATGAATTAAAAGAGAAATTGCTTTTACCTGGAGGAAGGGGACGGGCAGTTTCCTGGAACAGAATGTGAACTGAGGCTTTGCCTGGGTTTTGCTAACTGTGGCAAAGGGGAGGTGGCGTTCCTGGAGCGAGGAATGGCTGGCCTGATGAAGTGCATAGTGGGCACTAGCACAGGGAGGAGGTGACTGCTCTGAGGTTTCTGACCCACCCGTGGTGCAGATCAACCAGGCGACGTGTTTTCCCTTCTAAATGGCAGTCCCTCAGCCCTAGCTTCTAATGCGGCGGTTCTCAACCTGTGGGTCGCGACCCCTTTGGCTGTCGAACGACCCTTTCACAGGGGTCACCTAAGACCATCCTGCATATCAGATATTTACATGACGATTCATAACAGTAGCAACAGTACAGTTATGAAGTAGCAACGAAAATAATTTCATGGTTGGGTCGCAACATGAGGAACTGTATTTAAAGGGCCAGAAGGGTGAGAACCTCTGTCTAATGCATAACCAGGACAGCACTGGAGAAGAATTTCACCACAGAGAGAGGATTTTGCTTTTGTCCTCATTTGCCACTGAGCGCGCTAAACCCACCAGTTTTCTGCCTTCTGTCAGGTCAGCTGTTCTCTGAATTCAAGTAGACGTGTGAGAACTTGGTGGAATTTCAGGCTGGAATTTTACTCTTCTCACCTCTTGAGATACCTGTATTTACAAATGGAAAACAGCCCACTCTACACTACCCTCATCTAGGGCAGGGCAGCGTGGCCAGGCCAGCACTTAACATACCAGGTGGGTTTGCCCGCTCCGGCAGCCTCTGGGGTGAGTGGCATGAAGCAGGAAATCAGATGTTATTAAATAGCAGAAGTGTGTGGACCAACTGCTGGGTCAGTGAGTGGGTTGGTACCTCCCCTAGTAGGCCACCTGGATGTTGTCAATCAACGGAACCATAAGCATTTAATGACTAACCCTACTGTTGATGCAGGCTGTCTGTCTCCTTCCTGGATTTCTAGGTGATGCTATTTGAGGCATACCAGGTATAAGGGCTGAGAGCCTGGCACTCATTTTCCTGTGTACCTGGGGCCTGGGCTCTGTCAAGGACTGATGCCACCCTTCTGGCCCCCACCATCATGGAGTAGGAGAAAAACATGGTGAACTGAGAGTAAGATACAGACACGTGCAATGGACGTGAAGGTGTGCTGCCCAATGTCCCTCCCAGGAAGGACTTACGGTCCCAGCTCCTGGAGTGCAGATGGTTGTCAGCTGTCAGCCTTGCAGGGTCTCTCGCAGCTGCAGTGAATCATGTCCACATCCAATGACTGGCTGAAGCAGGTGTATAATAGCCTGGCTGTTTGGCCCAGTTCCAACAACTACCAGTCCTGCTTCTGTCACAGGTGCTAGTGCGAAGGGCATTCCCTAATAAACAAGGCGACCTTAGTTTCAGAGGCTGCTTGCCAGAGAACCCAACTTGCAACATGAATTTGAATTTCACATCAACTACAGGCATACCTCGTTTTATCGCGCTTCACTTCATTTTGCTTCACAGGTGTTGTGGTTTTTACAAATTGAAGGCAAGACCCTCCACCAGCATGAAGATTATGACTCACTTTATTGCTGTGGTCTGGAACCAAACCCACAGTACCTCCAAAGTATGCCTGTCCTTGGGAGCCCAGTGAACTTGGGGAAGCAATAACTTATTTTCTGTAAGACTTAACTTTCTTGTCTGCATTATGGGAAAAATAGTAATTTCATTGGGTTGTTGTGAGTGCACTTAGTTTAATATCTGGTGCAGAGTAATCACTCATAACTGTTAGATTTTAAAATGTTGGGCAAGTTATTTAACTTTGGTGAGCCTTGGATCCCTTAAAAATGAGAACAATAGCACTTGTATCTCGGAATTTTGATAAGAATTGTATAACATAATGTACGTGTGTTAGGTACGCAACAGATATGTGTCCCCCTTATTTTCCCTTTAAAGTATCAATATAACTTTACATAGTGAATTTGAAAAATAATCCGTTTATTTTTTCCTCTTTTTTGCTTGCCCTTTATCCGAGTAGAGGGCGCTTGTATCTGGAGAAGGAAAACTGAGTGTGGAGCAGCAGACGGGGCTCTTCATTCATAGCTCAAAAGCCAGCTTTTCCAGGCAGCTCACCCTGACTGACCAACCTATTCCCCAGACCACTCATACGACCTTTGATTCCCCTCTTTTTTTCCTTGATTCACTTCTGTAATCCTTATTAGAGGTTTTCTACTTGTATTCTGTAAGTCACTGAGAAGCAGGGATGGTATCTGTTTTTTCAAAGAGCATACATCTGGCTGAACATGAATATTCCCTGGAAGTGTTCGCTGGTTACTGTACTAGTTGACAGTGACTAACTCTTTTAACCAATGCCGAGTCCTGCTGGATACCCGTGAGAGAGATACCCCAGGAATTCCTGCTGAATTGACAAGGAATATGAGAGCCAGATGGGGACTACGGAGGTCCCCTCATCTAACTCTGTCATCTCACCATGAAGAAACTTTGCTGAGGTCAGCTCTCTTTTCAAATAATGGCATTTAAAGCTCCATGTGGAAATTTGGTTCCCTCATCTTTATTATGTCTTCTCCATTTTATAACTTGATACTCTTTGTTTCTGATTTAAAGCTTGGTCAACTCTAGGAACATTGTCTTACACTGACACCTACTGGGCAGGTGGAAAAATAACTGATACCTATAATACTAGTGTTCGTCTTCCTCATTGCATTCATCTTAAGATTTTTTTTCTTATAGCTATCCTAGTTTTAAGCTTTCATTTCCCTCTTATACTAAACTTAAAGGTCCGTATTATATCTTTGATGTCTTGGGTGTGGTGATTTTATCCAGTTAAAATGCTTAAAGGCGAAAGTACTTTTAAGCAGTGCCATTCCATAGATCACTTAATGCTTAATGATGACCAATAATCACATACATTATATGTGACCTTAATTCTTCAAGCACTACAGTTCTAAACAGCTGACATGTCAAGTGGACCCTAGAAAAGTATGGGGTCATTCTTAACCCTAGATTCACCCATTGGTGGGAATTGCAAGAGACCATCTGATTAGTATCAAAACCTCTCATGAATGGCAGTGAGAACCATCCAGGATAAATGACATAAATTCTTTTCTTGAAGATTTCTCTAGGGATTACAACCCCAGCAGAAATTCACTCAAGTGTTCATTATCTTAGTGTGACTTTATTTCAAAACCACCTCTCTCCTGCTTTTATCTAAAAATCTCTTTTGTTCTTCTAAGTTTTAGAAATGATTAATATAATCCTACTCATAAGAACTTTCCAAAATATACAAGTAGGTTACATTCTAATCACCCCCTTATAAATCCCCTTGCACTGGATTTTTTTCTTTAGTTAAAGATGTAATCATGAAAACTACTTTCTAGTGGGTTCTATACTTTTTTTAAAATGTGGTGTGTATATACAATTGAATACTATCTATTTATATAAAAGCCTAAGTGACTGGAAAGACTGGAACAACCGGTTGCTGTGATGCACACTGACCATCAGGGGGAAGACGCTCAATGCAGGAACTTTCCCCAGCCCGCAAGCCCTGATCGCCTATGGGGACTGCCAGACAACCTCCCAGTCTCTCCCCCTGGCCTGAAGGCCCCAATCAGGGCCAGGCCCCCGGGCTGGGACAGGGAACTGGGGGTGGGTGGTGACGGACGTGGCATCTTTCCTCCTTGGGGCCAGCAGCCAACCTCCCGAGTCCCTTCCCTGCTGCAGTGGTGGTTGGCTCCTCCCCCCAGCCAGCAAGTCCTGATTGCCCAATCGGGGCCGGCCCCGGGCTGGGATGGGGAACCGGGGGTGGGTGGGTGGTGGATGCAAGCAGCGAGGAAAGGAGGAGGCAGGGAGGTGGGGAACCTGATTGGCCCTTATCACTGGCCAGGCCTAGGGACCCACCCGTGCACCAATTTTGTGCACTGGGCCTCTAGTCATAAAGAAAAAGGGAATCCTGCCATTTGTGACAACAACATGAATAAAGTTGGAGGGCATACTACTAAGTGAAATTAGCCACGCAGAGAAAGACAAACACTGCATAGTTTCACTTATATATGAGATCTTTAAAAATCCAGCCTGGCTGATGTGGCTCAGTGGTTGAGTATTGACCTTTGAACCAGGAGATCATGGTTTGATTCCCGGTCAGGGTGCATGCCTGGGTTGCAGGCTCGATCCCCAGTGTGTGTGTGTGTGTGTGTGTGTGTGTGTATATATATATATATAGACATATGTCTATATATATATATATACACACACACACATATATATATACATATATATATATATATATATATATATATACATATATATGTGTGTATATACTAGTAGCCTGGTGCACGAAATTCATGCACTGGGGTTGGGGGGAAGGGCCCCTCAGTCTGGCCTTCACCCTCTTCAATCTGAGACCCCTCAGGGAATGTCCAACTACCTGTTTGTGCCCACACTTTTAACAGATAACTGCTCCATTATTGTTTCTTTCTTATGCTTAAAACCATTGGAATTAGTAGGTATTCAAAATGTGTATACATTTTTGGGGGACACCCTGTATATCTCTAGTCAGCGGTAAAAGAAACCAACAGCAGATTTGGAACCCCCAGACAGGGAACCTCGCTCACTCCCCACATGTCTCCCCACTTCACTTTCCACCTTCGTGGGCAGCAGGAGAATCAACGTTTTCTCTCATTAATTTGGAAAAGCACGTCCTATCACCCATTGCCTGGCAGGAGTGCGCTAGGCCCCAAGCAAGCGAGGCTCAGTCAGGGCAGCCTTTGCTCATGGGTGCTGGGCACCCAAAGTTCACATTCCTCCTCTACAGTCGCCCCAATATCCCACTGTTTCACTGAGAGGACGGAATTCCTCTCCACCTCTGGGTTCTTGATCTTGAATGCTGACCGAAGGCACCTCAGTGAGGGCCACCCGCGCCCACCAGATGTGTCTGTTTGCATCTGCTCCCACCTCAGCACCTGCATTAACCCCCTCTATGGGAACAGGGCATCACCATTCTGCCCTCTCACTGTCATCTCACAGCCACCCACCCTCAGCACCCAGAACACCCAGACACTCTCCAAAAGACGTGAGCGCATCAGAGAGGATGTGTGCACATCCTGTGGGGGTGTTAGGCATGCTGGGTTGATGGAAGTGCGGTGGAGAGGAGGGGGGAACTTGTGTGCGCCTTAGTTTGCAACGGTTGCAGGTGCGGGAGGGTGACAGTGTGCTGGGGGATGTTCGCACGCCAGGGGGGGATGTGCACACCGGAGGCCTCTGGCTTTGCAGATCTGCAAACCCCCGTGGTGCGGCCAGGAGGACGTCAGTCTGGCCCGCCACGGTGGCTGTCCCTGCAATCCTGCACCTTCTGGGCCAGGAAGCGGATCTTGCACAGCCACTCCTGGGTGCTGATGGCCTGCAGGCGCTACTTCAGCTCAGCCTGCAGGCTCCGCTTGGCGCGCTCACAGCTGTCACCACCGCCATGTGGGGAGTACAGGTCACCCTCTGCCGGCCTGCCTCCCCTGTCCAGAGGCTCTCTGCGCTGCTCACCTGCCCAGAGTGACTGGCGCTGGGTGGAAGCCAGGAGTCCTGCCCTGCCCAATCCCAGCCGATCTGCCCCTGTGCGAGCTGCCGCCCCGCCGGGAAGGATCATGGATCCAGGTCCCGGGACCGCGGACAGCCTCAAGCACTGCCCCCCGCCCAGCAGGGTCACAGATCTGGGTCCTGGGACCGTGGACAGCCTCAAGCACTGCCCCCCGCCCAGCAGGGTCATGGATCCGGGTCCTGGGACTGCGGACAGCCTCAAGCACTGCCCCCCGCCCTGCAGGGTCATGGATCCATGTCTTGGTCCTGTGGACAGCCTCAAGCGCTGCCCCCCGCCCGCCAGGCCACGGATCCAGGTCCCGGACCACGGACAGCCTCAAGCGCTGCCCCCCGCCCGGCAGGGTCACAGGTCCAGTCCCGGACCAGGGACAGCCTTCAGTATGCAAATTGGCCACCATCTTGTTGCTTCAGGGTGGGGGTCCCCACTGCGGTGCCTGGCCAGCCTGGATGAGGGGATGATGGCTGTTTGCAGCTGGTTACACACCCTTCAGGGTGGGGGTCCCCACTGGGGTGCCTGGCCAGTCTGGGTGAGAGGCTGAGGGCCGTTGTCAGGCTGGTGGGTGACTGAAGCTCCCAACTTCTCCTTTTTTTTTTTTTTTTTTTTTTTATTCTGGGATTTATTTACCTTCTATGGCTGTCACTGGAGCTGAGAGCCGACTTTAGCTCTGAGGCCCAGCTGCAGCTCTGAGACCTCGGCTGCTGAAAGCAGGTACTGGGTTTGTTTGGGTTCTATAATTGAAACACTGTTGCGATCCTGCTGGCTGAAGCCCAGCTGGCCGAAAGCAGGTTTCTGGGGATTGTTTAACTTCTATAATTGCAACATTGTTTCTTAGACTGCAAGCTCAGAGGCTGGCAGCGGCAGGCGGGGAACCTTGGCTTCCTCCTTCACTGGAGCAAGCAAGCCTCCTATTTGCTTCAGCTGCCAGGCTGCCGGCCGCCATATTGGTTGGCAGTTAATTTGCATATCGCCCTGATTAGCCAATGGGAAACGTGTCGGAGCTACGGTTAATTACCATGTTTGTCTATTATTATATAGGAAGATATATATATATCTATCTATCTCCATAGGCAGTAAAATCTCAGACATCTCTCATAGCAATTTGTTTACAGATACATCTCCTAGGACAAAGGAAACTAAGAAAATTTAAAAATGACTTGTATTTTTTCTTATTTATTTAATTTTTATATACTTTTAATCTACCTTTACATTTTTTTCTCATCAATGGTTTATAAGATTTCTGAATTCTAGGGGTTTGGATCTTGATATTCAAAGTAAAGCATCTGGTATTTAATAGGAAAAAAATTGAGAAACCCTCTTTTATTCTCTCAAACACCTGCCATTTACAATAGAAATGCCCTACAGACCATGGTCTCTGTATAGATCTACCAATGTTCTTGGTGGTTCCTAACCCATAACTTTTGTTCTGCCAGGACAATCCTGCCCTGAACGTGATGTAAAAAGATAGTGTCCACTGACTGCTGAATGGTGGGTGAGAGGAAAGGCTAACAGGAATTTAAAAGCCCATAGTTACAATAATAATAATAAATAAATAATAATAAATAATTGGCCTACTACAATGGGGAAAGCATGCCTGTTTCTAGCATCTTCATCAAGAGATCATGGTGTTCCCAGGAAGTTGGCTAACAGCAGCTGCGTAAAGAAACTGCAGCCTACTCAATTACACTGCAACTTGCCAGGAATTAAGTAATGGTGTTCTTGGAATTGGAGAATATGATGTGAGCAGTGTTTATCTAACACTGCTTAAGAGTCTAGCCTTAGCTTCTGGGAATCTAACAGGTTTATCTAGACGATAATATCTTTAAAATGGAGAACAGTATATCAGTTTGTTCAGGGGCCCAGCTTTTGGAGATAGAGTTGATGGATTCCGTGTGAAAGGCATGTGAGATCTGCTAGCTGTTTGATAGCAGATCTCAATGTGAATAAGAGTCATTTAGGGAGATTGTTTAAGAACGTAGATTCCTCTGAGGGAAGTCGGGGGAGGGTGGAAAGAGATCAACAAAGAACTTTTATGCATAACCCATGGACACAGACAATAGGGTGTTGAAGGCCTGGGGTGGGGATGGAAGTGGGCTAGAAGAGGTCAACAGGGGCGGGGTGGGGGGGGGGAGCAGGGGAGGGGGGGGGGAGAGAACATATGTAATACTTTCAACAATAAAGATTAAAAAAAAACCCACAAAAACAAAACACACACATGTAGATTCCTGGAAATCCCCCCCATATAATCTGATTCATGGGTCTGGGTTAGGGCTCAGGAATTTAGATTTAGTAAGCTTTTTCTGGACTATGTTTTAAAATGATTAGACTCATAATTGAAGTGGCTGGGATACAAATTAAATAATTTTCACAGTGGCAGTATCACCCTTAGTCCAGGCCAGTGGGGCTCCTGCTTTGGGGCTTGTGGTTGAGAGGACCTTGCTCAAGCTGTGACACTCCCCATCAGAGGGGGAATCTGTGAGCTCAAAGATTTATGCCAGCCTGGAGCTTAGAACCAACCTTCTGGACCACGATCTGGGTCCCTGGAATGTTCTGCCCAAAGGGCACTGAGCTGATTCTTGGGTTTTGTATGGGCTTCTTCCCTTGTCTGACCTCCAGAGGGCGTACCCTGCTGTCAACAGCCTTCAGTCTCAGCAGTGGCCAAGGGGTGTGGGGAAATGTGGACTGAGTTTGGCTTTGTGAGCTATGGTATGTACTAGCGGCTGGAGGAAACCCAGATGGAGGGCTGGCTCTGGGAAAAGCAGAAGTGTGGGCCAGAAGCTGGCTCTCCCTGTACCACTACATTCCTACACCTGGTGTTTCAGGCCCTTTTGAAGGTATATTTATCGATAGAAGAATCGAACATGTATTTAATCAGTAGCTTGTCAGCTTTGATTTATAACTTCTAAATATGTAGACATAGGGGTTGTGGGCCTTCATTGTATTCTTGCCTCAGGTCACACAAATGATAGGGGCAGACCTGATCAATGTTTTCAAATTAGTAATGTTTTAGGATTCATTTATTCTGATCAAGAAACTGTCCAGGCTTCGGGGAAGGAAAAGTAGACAAGAGTGGAAAGTAAACGTGACCTCCAGGTTTGGCCACACTGCGGCCCCAGTGAGGGAGCAAATCAGACGCCTGTCGCAGGGCCAACTGGGTGCAGCCTTTCCAAGTCTGTCTGCTGTCCTCTCACCTGAGGGGTGGGAGATGGATGAGGCATAATTCCGTTTTGCTGAACAGACAGATTTCAGCTATTTTGGGAGGAGTCAAAACCCAGGATTTTCATCTCATTCTCAGCAGGATTCCAGCCTCTTCCTCATTACTCTAGTTTCCCTAACATTTTCTTTGTGAGATAGAGTCTAGAAATGTGAACAGTTTTCAGAAGGACTTTAAAATATTTTCAACTACAGTTTCGTGTAAGAAAAAAGAGACTTGTTCAGAGTTGGATCAGTTATTTTATAAGTGGATCCACAAAGGATCCTTTGATTTTATTTTTTACACATTTCGCACACACTGCGAGGGGTAAAAGCCATCGTTACATGATACCACTTCACTTGACACCACATGCCACACACCGTAAAGGCAACATTCCTTAAAACACCCAGTAACTTTTGTTTTAATTCTTTGCTTCCATCAGGTCTGTTTTATTCAGTTACCCAGGTTTTCACTACACAAGAGCACCTACCTCCAGAGCTGCCATCTTGTCTTCCTTCTCCTTGTCAAGCTGCGTGTTCTAACCTCGGCCTGCATTGGCTAGGAGGAAGGATGCCTTTTTCTAATCACAGAGTCATAGTCTGCTCCTCAAGTAACATACCTCCAGGCTTAGGCTCATGCAAGCGGGTCTCTTTGGGTGCTATGGTAGCCAGACATTTAAATATGGCTAAATGTGTATTCCTAAGGGGATTTCCCTTCCAGAAAGACATGCCTTAGCAAAGATCAGAGCCTGGCTGAATGGCCAGATATGGCTCCTATTATAGATCAAGATATTAACATTGTGGTTCATAAAAGAATCTCCTTAGTATGGTTAGCTACTAAGGGTTGGTTCTCCAGAGACTGATTATCCCTGGGTGAAGAGATGGAATTGGATTTGTAGATCAACAAAGCTGTAGATGGCCTCTTATGTCCCAGGTAGAACAACAAACCAGCTGTAGGAAGTCCTTTGAAACTGCTTGAAATTCAATGTAATAGGGGGTTTACCTCAGTACATATGAAGGAAGGAAAACTGACTTTTTAAAAATATATATATTTTATTGATTTTTTACAGAGAGGAAGGGAGAGGGATAGAGAGTTAGAAACATCAATGAGAGAGAAACATCGATCAGCTGCCTCCCCCACACCCCCTACTGGGGATGTGCCCTCAACCAAGGTATATGCTCTTGACTGGAATCGAACTTGGGACCCTTTAGTCCACAGGCTGACGCTCTATCCACTGAGCCAAACCAGTTAGGGCCTGACTTTTATTAACATTACTCCCTGCTTGCATTTTCTAGCCTCTTACTCTGGTTTTTTTTTTGTGTTTGTTTGTTTTTTCATATTATTTATCATTACTGGGTCTAATGTTTCATATCAATTTGTTTATCTACTATACAGGGTTGGCTGAAACTAGGCTTACAGTTTTTCATATGGAAAATAACACATTAATAAATAATAATGCAAGAATGAACTCTGCTTCACATACTCACAACTGTAAACCTACTTTTGCCCCACCCTGTATGCTTATTGAGCTCCTGCCACTGTCGAAGCACTCTGTATTTGTTGAATGAATAAATGAGTGTTCCACAAGGATGCAACCTCAGCTTTTGTAAGGTTGTTGTAAGGTATTGCAAATGTACTGTTAGGAATAAAGACTATACTTTCATTGTCCACCTTAAGAGGGCATGACATTATCAACTGCGCTGTGGTGAGAAACGGCATGTCTCCTGGGGAGACACTCAAAGTAACTGCAGGATAGAGGATGCTAGGATGATGCTGTATGTTGAAGAATGATGGGAGCCTCTTGGGAGATGCTCAGTGTTAGCTAAGTCCCCCCCGCCCTCGCTCCTATCCCCATCACTATCGCAGCAAAAAGGAAGAATGCCTTTCAGGGATCTAGAAAGAGGCAGCTGCAGTAGCCATGATTTCTGGACCCCAGAAAAAAAAAAAGCCAAGCTTCACTATTGCTTTATGCTGTGTACTAATCAGCTACTGGGACAGGTTTACCAGAGCCAGAAAATGGAGTCAAGGAGGGTTCTCTAAGATAAAGTTTTGAGTAATTACAGCTGGAGAAGGAGTATTTAATGCTACTAATACATGAGCTTTGAACAAAGGAAGCCATTAGTTGAATATGGATCAGCACTGGTCATGAACATGGAAGAGACATCTCCTACTCTCCTCCAATCCCACCCTCTTCTGGGCCTGCTAGAGCCCACAGCCAATTATTAGCAAAACCTGATATCCTCAGCCTCACCCCCAACTGTTCCTGCCAGCAAACTGCTCTGATGAAAACCTGGCTCTCTGTTGAGAACATTGCTTTTCTATTCTGCACCCCAGCCATGTGGTGGCCGTGGTTTTCTCCGTCACATGGAACCTGGGGGTGGGATGCATTTCCTTTTTGTTTCTCATGCCCTCTGAATTATTCTCTTTCCTCCCTGAAACTGTCTTAGATGAATCTCAGGTCATCGAGCTCTGTCACCTGTTCTCCTATTTTGCTGACATCCATTGTCTCAAGGTCGTTCCTCAGTACTCATCTCATGTTACAGTCCTATTCCTGCCTTGATTCTTGGCAGTGTCAATATGCCAGTCATGTAGATTGTCCCTCCATTCCTCTGGCTTCTCACTTTCTATTTACTTCTCCTCTCACAATCTGGCCTGTCACCTTTCATTGCTGCCAGACCCCATTATGACCCATCGCTGCACGCCCTCCATGATTACAACGTGTGCATTCCCCTCTCTGATCCCTACTTCCTCTAGCACACTCACTCTTTCTAGCTCCCCTTTGTCTAAGGCTGCATAATAAAGTACCACAGGCCAGGTGGCGTAACCAATGGGCATTTATTCTCACACAGTTCTGGAGGCTGGGAGTCCAAGATCAAGGTGTCAGAGGTTTGTTTCTTCGGAGGCTGTCAGGGAGAAACTGTTTCATGCCTCTCCCCTGGTTTGGGGTGGTTTTCTGGCAGTTTTGACATCCATTGGCTTATAGATACATTACACCAACCCTGTGTTCATCTTCACATGGCATTCTCTCTCTTTGTGTGTCTATGTCCAACTATTCCATTTCTATACAGACACCAGTCATACTGAATTCAGGGCCCCTCCATACTCCGGGATGACCTTGTCTTAACAGAAATAATTACATCTGCAGTGACTCTGGATTTTGGATGTCATATCTTCTCCATCTACACTCACTCCTTGGGTGATCTCCGCCAGTCCCTTAAATGTAAAAGGTTCCAAACCTTGAGTGTGTAGCTCCAGCCTTGATCTTCTCCTTGAACTATAAGCTGATAGCCACTTGCTTCATCATTTCCTTTAGGATGTCTATATGTCTGAACTCAACATATCCAAACCTGAACTCTTGATCTTATCCCCACACTCATTCCTCCATCCTTCCGCTTGCTCAGGCTAACCCTGGTTGCTAGCCTCTTTCTCTCCCAGTCCTGACGGACTTGTGTTGACTCTTCAGAGTGTATCTGGAGTTTGATCCCTTCTTACCACCCCCACTGCGGCCATCTGGACCACACCACCATCCCCTGATGATGGCTTCAGTCTCTGTCTAGTCCCTCTGTTTCATTAGGAGTAAAAGCCAAAGGCATCCGGGGCCCTATTGAATCTGGGAACCTTGGCTTTCCTGATGGTCCCAATTATTCCCTGTCCTCCCAGGCTGGTCTCCCTCCTCTTCCTTGAACACATCAATAAGACAGCCTGTCTCATAGCCTCAGCCTTGGGTCCTCCCTCTGCCGGCACTGCCCTTTCCTCAGATAACTTTATGTCTTCTTTCTACATCACCTTCCAATCTTTGTTCAGATGTCAGCTTTTCAATTAGACCTCCTTGACCATTCTTTTTAAAGTTCCAGACCCTACCTAGCATCCTGTATTCCCTCACCCTATTATTCATTATGTTTATTGGTTATTTTGTGTCTCACCCCAGTAGAATGTGAGTTCATGACTTTTATTGGTGCTCCTTTTCTTCCCTGAGCCTAGAACAGTGTTGACACCTAGGATGTGCTCAGTGAATATTTGGTGAATGAATGAATGGGGGCTTACCCAGAACTCGGCAACAAGAGAAAATGGACTTGCAAAAGGATGAGACATGCTTAGTTAGGAGTTTTGTGAAGAAAGATAGCCAATTAACCTCAAAATCAGTCTGCAGTTTTATTTGGATACCACTTAAAAACTTGCAGTATTAGGGTTTATGTATAATTTAATTGTTAGGTGAGCTAAGGATTATTCCTGAGCATAGTTCAGTGTATAATACTTTGTTGCTTTTATAAAGTATTGAATGTTAGAAGCTCCCTCCTCCCCCATGAAACCCTGTTAAAGAGAAGAACTGGGAGACATTAAAGTGAAGAGGCTGTAGGCGGGCCGATGAGGTTATTGTCCCCTCATCTGTTGGTGTGTGATCTGGGTCTGTCCGTGTTGAAATGTGCTTTTAAAAAATGCCTTTAAAAACCGGTGTGCCCTTGCCCCTTGATGGAAACAGTGTGCTACTGTAAACTACAGTCACTGTGGTGACAGGTTTTACTTATGATATTCTAGAGTCCGTACTGGCTTGGTACTTGAACACTGTCCTTCAGAATAATAAGCCATAATTTAGGGTGAGAGAGGAGAAAAAACTACTTATTTCATTTACTTGTTCTAGAAACACTTCTTGGGTGTTTAAAAAAAAATGTTGCTGATTTTTATATTTATAAATCACGATTTAGGTATATGCCATATTAGTTAAAGTTTCATAAAAGTCCACACTCGTACCAAAACTAACTTCTAAAACATGGGCATATACATTAGCAGGAAAGATTGAGCAGCTGATTCACACCATCTGACTTTCTAATTGCTGAGCCTAACTTCTGGAAGGTTCCTTTGGTTTTCAGTCTGATGAGTAGTGTGCTCTTTAAAGTTAGTTTCCTAGTGTTAGTCAGTTCTTCTTTTGCTTATCCTCAGCGAATACAAAGATGAACAATTAAACATGTTCTGATTTATCCTAAGTAGTAGTGAGTGATGAGTTTTGTCCGAAGCTCAGGGAAACAACAACGGAAAGACATGGTCATGAACAATGGAAAGATTGGCAGGATCAATGTGGAATGAACAAATTGTTGAAAAGAAGGTAACTTTTTTACACAGTTGGCTGCTTTGCAGAGATTTAAATTTTAGCATTTTTACATGTTATTAGCCAATTACCGTATCCACTTGGAACACATGGATGGATTTGCACGAATCAGTCTGTTTTCTAGGTTCCGCATGTAAGGCTTTCCTGACCCACCTAAACTTGAAATCCTAGGAAGTTTCAGGATTATTACCCAGTCCTTGGGAAAACCTCTCTAGGGATCTCCTAGGGAAGGGAGAAATGGGAAGAAGTGGTGGTGCTGGGGTGGGGGCAGTAAAAAAGTGGTGTTGGGTTGCCCAGCCAGTGTGGCTCAGTGGTTGAGTGTTGGCCTATGAACTAGGAGGTCACGGTTTGATTTCCCATCAGGGCACATGCCCAGTTTGTGGGCTTGATCTCCGTAGGAGGCATGCAGGAGGCGGCCAATCAATGATTCTCTCTCATCACTGATGTTTTTATCTCTTTTTCCCTCTCTGAAATAAGTAAAAATAAATTAAAAACAAAAAGGTGAAACAACCCAATCAAAAAATGGGCAACGGACCTAAATAGATACTTTTCGAAAGAGGACATAAGGCCAAGAGACATATGAAAACATGCTCAAAGTCACTAATCATCTGAGAGATGCAAGTCAAAACGACAATGAGGTGCCATCTCACACCTGTCAGAATGGCTATCAAAAACAAATCAACAAATGACAAGTGCTGGCAAGATGTGGAGAAAAAGGAACCCTCAGGCACTGCTGGTGGGAATGCACAGTCTTGGTGCAGCCACTGTGGAGAACAGTATGGAGTTTCCTCAAAAAACTAAAAATGGAACTCCCATTTGACCCAGTGATCCCACTTCTAGAAATACTTCTAGGAGCATCCCAAGAAACTAGAAACACCAATCAGAAAGGATATATGCACCCTTATGTTCATTGCAACACAATTTACAGTAGCTAAGATTTGGAAGCAGCCTCAGTGCCCATCAGCAGATGAGTGGATTAAAAAATGGTGGTACATCTACACAATGGAATACTACGCTGCTGTAAAAAGGAAGGATCTCCTACCATTTGCAACAACATGCATGGACCTGGAGAGCATTATGCTAAGCGAAATAAGTGAGTCAGAGAAAGATACATATCACATGATCTCACTTATTTGTGGATTATAATGAACAACATGAACCGATGAACAAAAACAGATCCAGAGACAGAGAAGCATCGATCAGATGCTTAAACCTCAGAGGAAAGGTTAGGGGGATAGATCAACCAAAGGGCTTGTATGCATGCATATAAGCGTAACCAATGGACGCAGACACCAGGGAGATGAGGGCATGAGCGGGGTGGGGGGTTGGGAGGGCCAATGGGGGGATAAGGACACATATGTAATACCTTAATAAATAAAGAAAAGAAGAACACACACAAAAAACCAAAAACACAAAAAGGTGTTGGGTTGATTTAGTGGAACAAAGAGATGAAATGAGAGAAAATAAGGATAAAAGCATCAGACCCAGGAAACATGTGCTGTGACTACAGAAAAGTTAATAAACTGTTTTCTGTATCTATTTGCTGGGAAATTTAAAAACATGTTTACTTTTTTTAGTGAGCAAATTACTTTGAAGGTTGTTGATTGTACAGTTTCTGATGTGTTGTAGGGGGGAAAATGTCTATCATAATACTTTCTAGGCACGTTTTACATTCTGATCTCTACAATTCTTCAGAAACAGCTAAAAGAATTAGAAAGAACTGTTCAGTGGCTGTGATTCACTTCCTTGCCCTGTGATTCACTATTTTAAGTCACAAATGCCAGACATATGGCTAACATAGAATAACTTTGATTTTGAGGATTCATGAGTTGCTTCAATACTCATGTGTCTTTATGTTTTGACATCATTCAGGTCAAAGCTTTGCGGTGTTTTGACATCTCAGGCAGAGAGGTGAGGGATCAAAGGATGAGAAAAACAAGCATGTATGAGTTTGGCATCTAAAAGCATACATTTCTTGCAGAGCATCAGAAAGTGAAGTTCGGTGGTTACTGATAGGATGGGTGATGAAGAAAGCAAAACTACTTCCTGCTTTTAAATCCAGAAAGATCTAACCACTTGCTCTTACATGACTTCCTTTCAACTGAAATATTTACAGTCAATAAAGAGTGGCAGCAAAATAAACACTCTTGGGCTCCCAGGCAGTTCAAATTCCCTCCAAAAAATTTTTGTTTCAATTCACCCAAAGAAGCACTGATATTAACCAGAAAAAAAACACACACACAATGATATTTACTATATATTTAGAAGACTTTATACAGGTGGGGCAAAAGTCAGTTTACAGTTATGAGCATGTGAAACAGAGTTTATTCTTGTATTTATTAATTATTGTATTATTTTCCATATGAACAACTGTAAACCGACTTTTCCCCACCCTATATAAAATATACAAATAAGTACGTTATACAGTCATTTGGTTACTTAAATTACTTTAAGGAGATAAAAATTTCTGACTACTTAATATCTAGTTATGTTTATGGTAACAAATCAAAATGTTTAAAACATTTAATTCTATTACAGCGATTCTCAACCTGTGGGTCGTGACCCCTTTGGCAATTGAACAATCCTTTCACAGGGGTCGCCTAAGACAATCCTGCATATCTGATATTTACATTACAATTCACAACAGTAGCAACATTACAGTTATGAAGTAGCAACGAAAATAATTTTTTGGTTGGGTCACAACATGAGGAACTGTACTTAAAGGGCCAGAAGGTTGAGAACCACTGTTCTATTAGGTCATGACATTCTGGACATTTTCCTTAGAAAGATGTTCTAATTTAAGCTCCCAATTCTTGAAATGCTTGTTACTGGAGAATTAGATTTAATGAGTGAGATGAGGGCGCTTGGTTTGTTTTAAGACACTAAAAGTTCATGGTTATTAGTATATACCTAATTATAGAGGGTTTTTGTTTGGTATACCAACACTTTTATTGTCAATAGAACCTGCCTGGTGGAGTAGGAGGTCCACTTTACCCCTAGAAGGTCTATAGACAATGGGCGTCTGGGTCCATGAAGGATATAGGTCAGTGCAGTGAGAACAACTCCAGCTATTACTAGGGTCTAGGTGATCAGGGACAGGGTCAAGTGGCTAGCAGGGGGACATGGAAGCCCGTGGGAGACCTAGGATCTGGGTCTCAGCTCCCCCTGGCTCATCTGTAGGAGGCCAATGAGGGCCATCAACACAAGCCCACTGAGCCAGGTGGTGGAGCTGCCAGGGGATGAAGTGAGGAGGGCCCAGGGGAACATGGTATGGGGGTTTATTTTCATCTAGGTTACTTTGCTTCCGCTGTGCACATTATTTCATATCACTGTTCAGCAGCTAACCTCACTAGAAACCTACCCATTTGCTAGATAATGAGTGTGAAGGGACTGAAGGAAATGGAGATATTTGAGAAGCTACCAGCTGGTAGCCAATATATAGACTCGAGGTACATCTATCTGTATATTTCTCAGATTGGAACAGGGAGTGACTATTTATGGATGCCAAAATACGGAATTTGCTGTTAAATCCCCCGAGTTTCTTGGGTGAAAGCATCCTATATAATAAAAGCCTAGTATGCAAATCGACCAAATGGTGGAATGACCGGTTGCTATAACACGCACTGACCACCAGGGGGCAGACACTCAACACAGGAGCTGCCCCCAGCCCTCAGGTCCCAGGCCAGCCAAGGTGGGTGCCAGTGGTGGTGGGGCGATCAGGGGGGCAGGGCCAGCGAATGGGCAGCATCAGGCTGGCCAAGGCAGGTACCAGCGGGGGCCCCCCAGTTGCCCCGCTGGTCACCCCACAGATCAGCCCTGATTCCAGCCAGGCTTAGGGACCCTACCTGTGCACAAATTTTCTGCACCAGGCCTCTAGTATTTTAATATTGCTGAATGTGTTAGGAGGTGGGGCATTGTGGGGGAAGCATACAACTAAATCAAAATACATGAGTACATTTGAAATATTATAAAGTTATATTCCTGTGTTTTTTTAAAATTTTATTCCAAATGGTGCCAGTCAAAATAATTGCTTGGTTAAGTTTATTAGATTAAAAATGTTGCTGAAATCAGGCTAAATATACATGTGAGGTTCCTGCTGATGTGACCTGTCTATAAAATATGGACAGTCAATAGGATCATAAACTAACCCATGATGTGAAAGAGGAAATGGCCATCACAAGTAAGTTAAGGGTCCTGATAGGCAATGACTTAGAGATGTTACAAGTTGGAAGAAACATTAGAGATCAGCCCTTTGCAAATTCTAGAAACCAAGAAGTTGAGGTGCAAAATGGTTTTTCACTTGCCCAAAGTCACATGGCTGAGTGATGGAATATGAGTCTGGATTTCCAGTGCGGAGCCTCTTTGTTACACCGCGCCAAGCCAGCACCGAATTCTGGGACCACCTTTGCAAAATGTCATTTAAACATGGCTCTTATGTACCAGCTGCTAATGAATTTCCATAGAACCATGTGGATGGAGAACCAAATCACATGATACACGTTGGACAAAGTGGTATTAAATGACTGAAAACCTTAAATAAATATTGGCTTACAGGCTTTTTGGAGTTGTAACTCCCTATCTGTTTTTTTCATGGATGAGTTTCTTGTAAAGTTTGTGCCTGTACGGTGAAGGCAGGCACCTCAGTGCAGAGCCAGGTCGTGCAGTGCAGGCTTCTCCCTAAAGAGCAGTTTGCGTGAGAGACTCCTGTGTCGAAGTGGTTGCTAGGCTGTTTTTTAAAATTTGAGCCCTATTAGCCGCCAGGAGCCCTTCTTAGTAGATGTCTTCTTTCTTAGGGTTCATACTTCTCAAATCCAAATATGAATAATATAAGTACAGAAAAATATTTAATTTGTGAGGAGAGTATTTTTAAGCTTAATGGAAAAAAATGTTAAAAACATAAAGAAAAATATTGAGAGATTTGATAATTTAAAATGAACATATTTCTATTCAGCAGAAAGTCTCCACAAACACAATTAAAAGACAAATGACAAAGTGGGAAAATATATTTGAAACTAATACCATAGAGAAAGGATAGATATGTTCAATATATTTAAAAGTCCTTACAAATCAACAATTAAAAAGAAACTGGAAGGAAAGCTGAGGGAATTCACACAGAGTATTAAAATGCACATAAACACAAATATCCTGTAAATAAGCACAAATAAGTGGAAACTTCTAGATATCAAAGAAGTACAACTCAAAACAATTAAAATGTACCAGTTTTTACTATGACAAAGGTTTTCTTCTTTAATGTCAACATCCAGTTTTGATAAGGATTCTGGGAAATGGGACTTTCCTACTGCACTAATAGGAGTGAATATCAGTATAGCTTTTCTGGAGGGCAGTGTGTCAATATGTATCAAATGCCTCTAACACATTCATGGCATTTGAACAAACAGGAATTTACTCAGTAAATGATTATGAATTATTTACCTACAAAGATATTATTAACAAATATTTGGAAGCAACCAAATGGCTAAAAATACGGGACTAATTAAATAAAGATGGATAATATGTAGCTATGTAAATGATGATGTTGAAGAAGAATACCACAGAAAATATGACCTATTGTTTAAAAGGATGCTTTCGAAGTTTAAAAGTAATATTACTTAAAAGTAGGCTATAAAGTAGGCTATCGGACAATAGTTAAGTATGTTTTTATTTAAAAAAAATACACTTCATATAAGAAAATGATTAGAAATAGAAACATGAAAACATTGGTTAAATTCAGTTATGGGATTATGGTGATTTTTATGCATTTACTATGCTTTTCTATACTTTACATTTTGTAATAAACATGACACTTAAAAATGTTATTTTGAAATGCTATTTAAAAACAAAACCTTATTCACTGAGGCTTATGCCATTTGACTACCTACTACTTTTGGATTTTTTTTTTTGGAACTTTCCTTCCTACCCCTTCTCCCCAGCATTCATTCAAAATGTTGCTACTACCTATCTTCTTCCCCACTTAAAGTCCTGCCATAATTAATGTATTCCATCAGATTCAACTAACACCACATTATTATTCCTAAATCTTATCTTCTTCCACACAGTTCTTTTTCTGAAGTTTTAGGTCAGCATGTGTATAATAGACTACTGAACAGGCTTTTGTGTGTCCCCGAGGCACAGTCTATCCTGCTACCCTCCCTAGTACTGGAAGCTTTGGCCATTCTGAGCAAATTCAGGGATCCAGAACTTGCTATATCTTAATCAAACTTTTCTATCTTTCCCCACACTCTTGATCCTTTGGCCTGGAAATGTATTCTTCTTTCCCTGGATAGCTCCTATTCATCCTACAAGACTGGAATAGGGAGACGCGGGCTCTGGGCTTTCTTCATCCTCTCATGTCCATCCTATTCGCACAGCCCTTTCTTTTATGAAGGCACCACTGGGAACCCTGCATAGGCCTTGACCACAATCTTATTAAACTGTCTGTAGTTCAGTTTACTTAGAATGTAAAATATTTGTGGGCAGGAACTGAGATTTTCACTTGAGTATTTGCAGTGCCTAGCACAGTGATGGCGAACCTATGACACGCGCGTGTCAGAGGTGACACGCAAACTCATTTTTTTGGTTGATTTTTCTTTGTTAAATGGCATTTAAATATATAAAACAAATATCAAAAATATAAGTCTTTGTTTTACTGTGGTTGCAAAGATCAAAACATTTCTATATGTGACACGGCACCAGAGTTACGTTAGGGTTTTTCAAAATGCTGACACGCCGAGATCAAAAGGTTCGCCATCACTGGCCTAGCATGTACCAGATACTAGGGTTAAAAGAATATTTGCTGAACAAAGGAATCATTAGCCATGTTAAATCCCACACTCCTATGTTAAGAATTCTAAATCTGCTTGGTCAGTGTGGCTTAGCAGTTGAGCATGGACCCAGGAACCAAGAGGTTACTGGTTCGATTCCCAGTCAGGACACATGCCAGAGTTGTGGGCTTGATCCCAAGTAGGTGGCATGCAGGAGGCAGCCAATCAATGTTTTTTTCTCATCAATGTTTCTATCTCTCTGCCGGGAGCCGGTCCATCCTTGCTGTTTCAAGGGACCTGGCATATATGGCATACTGTTCTTAAAATGTTTGCTCACCTTCTTGGCACTATGTGTTTTAACCAAGGTCTCTGAGAAAGGTTGTTTCCCCAGGTAGGGATTTTCCCCTGAAGTTAGGGAGGGAATAAAACCTCTTAACTAAGTGCCAGGTGGGTAATTAATCACTTTAACTATGAACAATCATGCTTAAGCTACATAATCTTTACTCCCTGGAATGGAGATAAGAAATGCCCTAACCTTTGTAATAGAGATTGATAGGATTGAATCAACTGGTATAAATACAGATGTAACAAGACAGTAAGACTCAGAACTTAGAACACAGAACTGAGAAGACAGAACCAGGAGGCACAGAACCTACACAGAACGTTCTCTAGAGACGGAAGAACTTCTCTGGAGAGAACATGGCAAAAGATCCTGGACAGAAACTGGCCTCAGAACCTAGAGACAGAACCTAGCGAGAGAACACGCCAAAAGATCTTGGACTGAACCTGACTACAGAAATTGGCAAGAGAACCTGACTAGAACCTGGTGACTGAACCTGGCTGGAGAACCTGGACAGAACCTGGCTGGAGAACCTAGTGAGGGAACATGGCTACAGAACCTGGCTGGAGAACCTGGAGAACCTAGCAAGAGAACATGGACACAGAACCTGGCTGGAGATCCTAAGCAGAACCTCTCTGGAGATCCAGACCAGAACTTGGCTGGAGATCCTGGCTGGAGATCCTGGCTAGGCTGCTGATCAACTGAACGCTGTCTCCGTGTCATTCCTTCTTTGCCGACTCCGTCCACACCTTTGGGGACCCCTGGACCCGCTGGGGTTGGACCCCGGTATATGGCGCCCGAACAGGGACCCCTAGGTAAGCACCCCGCACTCGGGACGGATAGGACTCCACCATAGGAAGAGGGTGGATAGTCTTCGCCGACTCCGTCCACACCTTTGGGAACCCCTGGAACAGGATTCCCCTAGGTAAAGTCCCTCCCCCCCCCCATTGAGAACCCCCACACTTGGGACGGATAGGACTCCACCAGGGTGCTACAGACCCCCCTATAGAAGATAAGTAGGGTAAGAAGGTGGATAGTACAGAACTTAGATTGAGAAGATGTGCCATACTGAGTCCAAAGAAAGAAGACTCTGTATTGATCTTTTAACATATATGCTTGCTAGCAGAGGAATTAAGGTTACTCCCAGTCAGACAGAACGTTTTGTACAAGAAGTATATCCATGCTTTTCTGAGGAAGGAAAGGTAAATGTAATGGCATGGGAGAAGGTAGGCCCAAGGAGCCTTATCCTTAACCCCACTGCAGCCTTTCCACCCTGAGAAAGTTCAGGATTGGCAATCTCTCCCTGGGATGATAGATCAGGACTCAGGTAATAGCGGAAAGCGCCAATCCTACTCTTAAAATGGATACAAGAGAGCATTTCAGGTTTTTCTTTTTAATGCCAGCTTTTAAAAAATAAAAAAGGGGGAATTTGCCGGGAGCCGGTCCATCCTTGCTGTTTCAAGGGACCTGGCATATATGGCATACTGTTCTTAAAATGTTTGCTCACCTTCTTGGCACTATGTGTTTTAACCAAGGTCTCTGAGAAAGGTTGTTTCCCCAGGTAGGGATTTTCCCCTGAAGTTAGGGAGGGAATAAAACCTCTTAACTAAGTGCCAGGTGGGTAATTAATCACTTTAACTATGAACAATCATGCTTAAGCTACATAATCTTTACTCCCTGGAATGGAGATAAGAAATGCCCTAACCTTTGTAATAGAGATTGATAGGATTGAATCAACTGGTATAAATACAGATGTAACAAGACTCAGAACTTAGAACACAGAACTGAGAAGACAGAACCAGGAGGCACAGAACCTACACAGAACGTTCTCTAGAGACGGAAGAACTTCTCTGGAGAGAACATGGCAAAAGATCCTGGACAGAAACTGGCCTCAGAACCTAGAGACAGAACCTAGCGAGAGAACACGCCAAAAGATCTTGGACTGAACCTGACTACAGAAATTGGCAAGAGAACCTGACTAGAACCTGGTGACTGAACCTGGCTGGAGAACCTGGACAGAACCTGGCTGGAGAACCTAGTGAGGGAACATGGCTACAGAACCTGGCTGGAGAACCTGGAGAACCTAGCAAGAGAACATGGACACAGAACCTGGCTGGAGATCCTAAGCAGAACCTCTCTGGAGATCCAGACCAGAACTTGGCTGGAGATCCTGGCTAGGCTGCTGATCAACTGAACGCTGTCTCTGTGTCATTCCTTCTTTGCCGACTCCGTCCACACCTTTGGGGACCCCTGGACCCGCTGGGGTTGGACCCCGGCATATGGCGCCCGAACAGGGACCCCTAGGTAAGCGCCCCGCACTCGGGACGGATAGGACTCCACCACAGGAAGAGGGTGGATAGTCTTCGCCGACTCCGTCCACACCTTTGGGAACCCCTGGAACAGGATTCCCCTAGGTAAACCCCCCCCCCCCCTTGAAAACCCCCACACTTGGGACGGATAGGACTCCACCAGGGTGCTACAGACCCCCCTATAGAGGATAAATAGGGTAAGAAGGTGGATAGTACAGAACTTAGATTGAGAAGATGTGCCATATTGAGTCCAAAGAAAGACTCTGTATTGATCTTTAGATTAAGAAGATGTGCCATACTGAGTCTAAAGAAATAAGACTCTGTATTGATCTTTTAACACATATGCTTGCTAGCAGAGGAATTAAGGTTACTCCCAGTCAGACAGAACGTTTTATACAAGAAGTATGTCCATGCTTTTCTGAGGAAGGAAAGGTAAATGTAAAGGCATGGGAGGAGGTAGGCCCAAGGAGCCTTATCCTTAACCCCACTGCAGCCTTTCCACCCCGGGAAAGTGCAGGATTGGCAAACTCTCTCTGGGGTGATAGATCAGGACTCAGGTAATAGCGGAAAGCACCAATCCTACTCTTAAAATGGATACAAGAGAGCATTTCAGGTTTTTCTTTTTAATGCCTGCTTTTTAAAAAATAAAAAAGGGGGAATTTGCCAGGAGCCAGTCCATCCTTGCTGTTTCAAAGGACCTGGCATATATGGCATACTGTTCTTAAAATGTTTGCTCACCTTCTTGGCACTATGTGTTTTAACCAAGGTCTCCTCTCTGAGAAAGGTTGTTTCCCTAGGTAGGGATTTTTTCCCTGAAGTCAGGGAGGGGATAAAACTCCTTAACTAAGTGCCAGGTGGGTAGTTAATCACTTTAACTACAAACAATCCATGCTTAAGCTACATAATCTTTACTCCCTGGAATGGAGATAAGAAACGCCCTAACCTTTGTAATAGAGATTGATAGGATTGAATCAACTGGTATAAATACAGATGTAACAAGACAGCAAGAGACAGAACTTAGAATACAGAGCTTAGAACACAGAACTAAGAACACAGAACCTACACAGAACTAGAGACAGAAGAACTTCGCTGGAGAGAACATGGCAAAAGATCCTGGACTGAACCTGACTACAGAAATTGGCAAGAGAACCTGACTAGAACCTGGTGACTGAACCTGGCTGGAGAACCTGGAGAACCTAGCAAGAGAACATGGACACAGAACCTGGCTGGAGATCCTAACCAGAACTTCGCTGGAGATCCAGACCAGAACTTGGCTGGAGATCCTGGCTAGAGATCCTGGCTAGGCTGCTGATCAACTGAACGCTGTCTCCGTGTCATTCCTTCTTTGCCGACTCCATCCACACCTTTGGGGACCCCTGGACCTGCTGGGGTCGGACCCCAGCATCTCTCTATCCCTCTCCCTTCCTCTCTCTAAAAATCAATAAAAACATATTTTTTAAAAAAGAAAGCAGGAGTGTTTTCTAGAATAAGGAGTGTTGGGCCTTATTGGAAAGTCCTCCTAAAGGTATTCAGATTTAAAAGGTTCTGTGTTGTTATTGTTTTCAATCTTTAATTGTGGTTAAAAAAAAAAAAAAAAAAGCCCCACATAACAGAAATTGTACTATATTGCCCAGCTAGTGTGGCTCAGTGGTTGAGTGTCGACCCATAAACCAAGAGTTTGCCAGGTTTGGGGCTAGATCCCCAGTAAGGGGCATGTGGGAGGCAGCTGATTGATGTTTCTCTCATCGATGTTTCTATCTTTCCCTCTCTCTCTAAATTCAATAAAAACATCTTTTTAAAAAATTGACTATCTTAACCATGTTTAAGTGTACAGTTCAACTACATTCACATTGTTGTACAACAGATCTCTAGAACTTTTTCTTTTTTTTTTTAAATATATTTTATTAATTTTCCACAGAGAGGAAGGAAGAGAGATAGAGAGTTAGAAACATCGATGAGAGAGAAACATCGATCAGCTGCCTCCTGCACTCCCCTACTGGGGATGTGCCCGCAACCCAGGTACATGCCCTTGACCGGAATTGAACCTGGCACCTTTCAGTCCGCAGGCTGACGCTCTATCCACTGAGCCAAACCGGTTTCGGTGAACTTTTTCATTTTACAAAACTAAAATGGAGCACCAATTCCCGTTTCCCCACTCCCACAGTCCCTGGCAAACCCTATTCTAATTTCTGTTTCTGTAAGTTTGACCACTATAGATACCTCATGTAGGTGGAATCATATAGTATTTATCTTTTTGTGACTAGCTCATTTCCCTTAGCATAATGTCCTCAAGGTTCGTCCATGTTATAGCATGAAACAGGTCTTCCTTCTTTTTAAAGGATGAATACTATTCTGTACCAGGTATACCACATTCCATTGTGTGCCGCATTTTCTTTATTCATTCAGATGTTGATGGAAAGTTGGGTTGCTTCCACCTGCCTATTGTGAATAATGCTGCAATGAACAGGAGTGTGCAGATATCTCTTAGAAATTCTTCTTTGAATTCTTTTGGAAAAAAGCATGTGTTTTTTTAAAAAAAATAAAAAATAAAAACCCTCTGCAGGCCAAATAAAATATAGCTTCTAGCCAAAATCAGACTGTAGGCTGCCAATTTCCAATGCCTGTTATCTTTTATGTATTTGCCTTTATAGTGGGGACAATGGAAGGGCATTCTTAGCCCTGGCAAAGAAGATAAAATTCTGAACCGAGTGTAATAGGATGAGAAAAAGTTATCCCGATGAATATGTTAAAAGCAGTTCATTACAGGCAAGGTGAGCAATACTAAGAAGAAAGTATGGGAGAAGACAGGAGACTGGAGAGATCTGACTTTGGGCCAGCCGTGTAGGATAATCATGATGAAGGCAGGAGAGCAGTAATAGTTGTTTGTTTGCAATTAACTGTTGGAATTAAATGTTTCTGAACTTTGAGGGTAGCATCACTCATGCTGCCAGGTCTGAGGACTCATGAGGTAGGTGAAGATGTAAGCCAGGCATCAAGCTCCCACAGAGCATCGCAGAGTGAACTGTAGCTACAGATGACAGTAACAAGTGATGGTGAGGATGGAGTTACACATGGGTGTGAGGCATTAATCTGGATTTGGCAATGGGGAGAAAGGTGGATGTGGTGGTCCCTGGGAGGAAATGCTCCGAGAACATTCCAGAGTGAAGCAGAGCCCTAGTGAATTGGACTTCACCCCATCATATCTTGCAGAGAAGTGAACTCCCCCACTTAGGACAAAGCGACAGCATTCTGCCTTGATGGTGCCTGTAGTTAGGGAACAGAGACCATCAGGAGCCCAAAATGGGGTCAGAAATGTATGGTTTGGCAGGGTTGTGGTGTGAGGCACGGAGGTGGAGTAACCTATAGGCATCCCTCAGGGACAAGGTGGACTTCACACACAAACTTTTGTTTGGATGTCAAGTCTGGTGATGCGACACATGCACCAAAAGGGTATGAACAGTTTATTACTCACACATGAGGCTTTTTTGGGGGGAGAGCAGAGCAGAATCCCAAGTAGGTCTGAGAATGACTTGAGAGGTCAGGGAGGGGAGATTGGCTTGGGATTTTATCATGATTAGGAGGGTAATGGTGGAGTGAGGGCTACCTCCCAGTGGCGAGATTTGCGTGGTTTGAGCTTCCACTGCCAAAGAAGGGAGCACCTCGGCCAGTGGTCGGCAAACTCATTAGTCAACAGAGCCAAATATCAGCAGTACACCGATTGAAATTTCTTCTGAGAGCCAAATTTTTTAAACTTAAACTATATAGGTAGGTACATTGTTATTAACTAAATTAGGGTACTCCTAAAGCTTAGGAAGAGCCACACTCAAAGGGCCAAAGAGCCGCATGTGGCTTGCGAGCCGCAGTTTGCCAACCACTGACTAGGCTTTCTTATCAGCTTGTTCCTGATAAAAGGAAGGGGGAGCGTTAGGGCTTGAAAGATATCAGCCATCAAATATAAAAAATGGAGTCAGAATCTTTAATACAGGCTACCAAGAGCATTGGCCTGGACCTCAAGAGAATGAAAAGTACAGCACTGCTCACCCGGCATCTACTTAGTCCTTAGAGGAACCAGCAACCAGGGGCTCCAGAGGCCAGCATTCTACAGCCCCTGTGAAATTCTGGAGCTTTAATAATTTCCCATGCTCCTCATTCGTATTTTTGCAGTCTGTTTCCTGTGAGCGTTATCAGAAAATCCCACATAACGAAAAGGGCTAGCAGTCTCTCATCATGGGTAGTGTTCATGTGTGCCAGTGAGTGTGTGAGCGCGTGGGTGGGTGCCAGACATTGTTGATTGGTACCTGGCATTCATTGCCATGTGGCTTTGGTGTCTTCCTGTACATAGAGGCTGGAAAGCAGGAGATCGCATTTCCATGATTCTTCTGGATGAACTTTATAGACATTTTGGTTTACATAGCGCAAAAGTGAAACAGGAGCCATCTCAACCCCCCCCCCCACCCCTTTTTTTAAAAGTGTTTTACTAATGCTAAGCAAGATGTTGGAGGTTTTTCTTTGTATATATATATATTTTTTGTTATTGACTGGAGGCCCAGTGCATGAAATTTGTGTACCGGTAGGGTCCCTAGTGGCTGTTGGCTGCCAGCTGCCAGCTGCCAGGGCCTTCCGTCTTTCCGCGCCACCCCCTGGTGGTCAGCACACGTCATAGCGAGTGATCGAACTCGTGGTTGGACAAACTCCTGAAGGGATATTTTGCATATTAGGCTTTTATATATATAGATAGTAGTATAGATATCTCCCACTTCCCGCCTTTTACCCCTCTCCTCCCAACCCCGTCCCACTCCCCCAGGTCTTCACTATCCTATTGCCCGTGTCGATAAGCTATAAAAGTATATAAGTTCTTTGGTTTACCTCTTCTTGTCCCCCCAACCCCACATCAAGGTATGTCAGTCTGTTCCATGCTTCGGGTCTTATTTTGTTGGTCAGTTCATTTTGTTCATTATATTCCACAAATAAGTGAGATCATGTGATCTTTGTATTTCTCAGATTGGCTTATTTCACTTAGCATAATATTTTCCAGGTCCATCCATTGGAGGTTTTTCTGAAGTGATGTTCCAGTGTCAGCCACTAGCTTCTGGGATGTTGAGAGGCAGACATGGCAAGGCAGTGGTAGTTTCCCGATGTTTCTTTCTGATCCTTGCATCACAGCTATGGATGTAAACCACGTGGTTCATGAACTGAATAGTTCCAGTGTCACCTACTGATTGCTCACCTTTTTGATAGTTGCAAAGCTAGTTGCTTGCCTGGATGGTCATTTCTGCATTGCTCTGGGAGTTATTTCTGGAATAAGTTATTTCTAGAGCCTCCTTCTCCAGCCATTCCAGTTAACTTTAAAACACCCAATTCCTTTTATTAAATTCCTCTGTGCTTAATATAACTAGACTGGTTCTATTTCTTGATTTGGATCTTTATTGTTATTGTATGTTTGTGTTAGTAGAAGGAGACTGGTTTGGGGGCAAGGGGAATGTGGATATTGTGTCAACTCCAAACCTTATTTTGAGAGAAGGGAGCGTAGCGACTCCACTGGTGAGAGAGAATGGTTCTGTCATGGAAAGAAGCCAGGCTGGTTGCAGGGATCTGAAGATCAGCCAGACCTGAGTAGGAGCTCTGGATCAGGAGTTACGTAAGGGGAAAGCCTTTGGGGTTCTCAGACATCTTCACCCTGACTCTCCTTACCTTAGAAAGAGGTT
Organism: Myotis myotis; assembly: GCF_014108235.1. Classification (NCBI taxonomy): domain Eukaryota; kingdom Metazoa; phylum Chordata; class Mammalia; order Chiroptera; family Vespertilionidae; genus Myotis; species Myotis myotis. Next base: position 12,678,023 of record NW_023416315.1, read on the forward strand.
CTGAGGTGAGTTTCTTCAATCAGTGGATATAGGTGTTTAGCATTTTATTTATTGTTCTGTATATTCATTGTTTTGCTTCTGAATTTCTAGAAGCTTATTCTCCTAAGTAGTTTTTATATTCTTAGTGCAATCATAGTGCACTCAAAGAACTCCCCTTTCTTTCTTTTCCCCCCCTCCTCCATAGGTGAGAGCTAACTTGTGTATGGTCTCCATTCAAACTCATACAACCATCCCTGAATTTAGTAGAATAAAAATGAGATTTGCCTAGGTACTAGTCGGGGAAGTAATTCCATTCAACAAGTATTTTTTGTTTTGTTTTTAATCCTAAGCTGAGCATATGCTTATTGATTTTAGAGAGAGGAAGAGAAAGAGAGAGAGATACATTGATGTGAGAGAGAAATATCAATCTATTGCTTCCCATACGCACCTCAACTGGGGATCAAACCTGCAACCTTATGGTGGATGGGACAATGCTCCAACCAGCTGAGCCAGCTGGCCACGGCTCAACAAATACTTCTGAACTGTAGTAAGCCTCGAGACTTCCTGGGCCTGTGCCACCTCTTTCCACTTCATCTCAGCCACCCACTCTCGTGACAAGCTCTGAAACTTGATTTCAAGGAACTGCACCACCTCCACAGTCTACATTGGGCGTATTATTATCTGCTTATAAACTCCTTCTTAACAATGGCTTTGCTTTCTATCTCAAATCTAAGGTTTTCCGTTGGAAATTTCCTCAACTTTTTTACCCAACTAATGAACTTGGTTATACTCAGAACCTCTTTCACTTCTTTTAGTCAGTTTAAGAAGTTCACCGTTTAAAAGAAATCTTTATAGAGATAATTCACATATATGATCCACGCATTTAAAGTGTACAATTCATTGATTTTTAGTATATTCATAGAGTTGTACAACCATCAGCACAATCAATTTTTAGACATTTTTATTACCACAAAAAGAAACCTCTTAGTCATCACTGCCCACCTTCTGGTTTCCCCATTGTCCTTTCATCAGAAATCACTATTCTCTTTCTCAATAGATTTGCCTATTTGGGGCATTTCATATAAATTGGATCTTATAATATGTGGCCCTTTGTGACTGGCTTCTTTCAGTTAGCATAATTTTTTCAAAGTTCATTCACATTTTAGGATGTATCAATACTTCATGGTTTTTATGGTTAAATAATCTAATGTATGAATATACCTAATTTTAAAAAATATATTAATCACTAGATATCCATTGGTTGTATTCACCTTTGGGCTATTATGAATAATGTTACTGTGCTGAGTCCTTTGTAAACATTAACTCTGATCAGAGAGTGATAGGAAATTTGGAAGCTTTCCCAGCCCCCTCCACTTTCCCCCAATAGATAAGAGTTCAATTGGAAGGTACATTGACCTGACTCCATTATATCTGAATGGCAATAAGAGAAACCACTGAGAACTGACACAATTTCTTTTGTGGTGTAGTTTGGTTCAAGCAGGACAGGAAATGTAGTCTATTGTTCCAGAAGGTACAAGAGCAACACCATGATAGGAAAAGGATTGTTTTCTCAGTTTGAGATTAGACCACATTTAGACAATGGATAAGACCAATGAATAAATCACAGTTCTCCTTAATGGAAATCCTGAACTGAGTTTAAAATACTTATAGCCCTTGTTGCTCACAGCTTGACAAGCCCTTTCTGTGTCTTCAAAGGCCAGTGGTGACTGTCAGATGGGAGCCTTGACAAACATCTGGCTGAAGTCCCGGGGCTTTACATATGATAGCACATGTGGGAGGGGACTTGGGTGGCACAGCCCCCTAGGGAAGGGGATTGATTTTTCTGAAATAGGCTGGAGGTAAAAAGAGAGTGAATGACTGAATTCCTATAAACGCCAACAGCCAGGAGGAAATTAGGGAGACCTTCATTGCAAAAGTGAGCTTAATTTTTTTTATCCGTGTTGTAGTGGTAAAGGCCTAGCCACACTAAGTTATACTTATAACAAACCTACAAGGTAGGTATAAATCCATTTCATCAGATGAGGAAACTCAGGCTCTTAGAGGTGACTTCATATTTAAGACTAGAAGCCCAGTGCACGAATTCATGCACCAGTGGGGTCCCTTGGCCTGGCCTGCAGAATCAGGCTGAACCGGCTCTCTGACATCCCTCGAGGGGTCCCAGATTGCAAGAGGGTGCAGGCCAGGCCGAGGGACCCCACCAGTGCATGATTGGGGCCAGGGAGGGACGGGGGAGGTTGGCCAGCTGGGGAGGGACCACGGCAGGGCTCCATGGCATGTCCAGCCCATCTCACTCAGTCCTGATCAGCCGGACTCCAGCAGCAAGGTAACCTATTGGTCAGTGCATCTGCCCCCTGGTGGTCAATGCACATCATAGTGAGCATTTGAGCGGCCTTAGCATATCATTAGCATATTATGCTTTGATTGGTTGGACGAACGACCAGATGACCAGACACTTAGCATGTTAGGCTTTTATTATATAGGATGAGGCTAAACTCCTTGACATCACAGCCTATACTTCCCATTCACTTTTTTTTCTGATACGAAAGATATTTTTATTTATTTTTTATTGATTAAGATATTACATATGTGTCCTTATCCCTCTATTGCCCCCCACCCCCCCAATCCTACCCTCACCCTCACCCCCTGTTGTCTGCATCCATTGGTTATGCTTATTTGCATGCATACAAGTCCTTTGGTTGATCTCTCCCCCTTACCCCCACCCTCCCCTACCTTCCCTCTGAGGTTTGAGCATCTGATCGATGCTTCTCTGTCTCTGGATCTGTTTTTGTTCATCGGTTTATCCATTCACTTTTCAACCCATTTGAAACACTCGCCTTAACCACTTCACTGAAATTGCTCTTGCCAAGGTCACCAAAGAATATTATTTTGGGGAACTCTATCAGATAGTCTTTAGTTCCTATCTGTTTAATCTTTTTACTTAGCAGCTTCTGACCCTGTTTACCACTCACTTCTTCTAAAAATTCCTTTTTCTGTTGGCTTTCATTGCAGTGGGCTCACTGTGGTGCTCACCATTCTGACCGAGCCTTCTTTGTGTCCTTACTGACTTCTCACATTTTCTATTTTTATTTTCCCCAATATTCTCTTTTTGATCTTCATGGTAAGTAATGTGCTTCACTTGCAATGAATTTCAGCCCAGCCTCCTTCTAACATGTGGGAGCCAGAAAGCTAAACAACACCTCCCACCACCTTTTCTCCACCCTGGCCGCCTCTGCTGCAACAAACAAAACAAAACAGCAAAGCAGAACATTTTTCAGATGCCTTAGAGTTCTGGTTGTAATTTAAATTCTGCTAAACAAATAGATACATTTGTGTGAGATTTAGATTTAGAGCTATTTTGAGAGCAGAGAGTAAAGGCATGGGGACATTTGGGGGAGGAGGGACTGGTATAGATCTTAATGAGTGTGATGTGGTTTTGGAACAAGTAACTATAATAATAGTTTCTGATGTGGCCAACAGTTTCCTGATTTTAAAGATCTCTGATCATTTTAAAGGCAGCATCTTCCTCAGCTGCCCAGTTCTGCAGTGTGGCTTTGGGAATTGTCTGTAATAGCTTAGGATAGTCTTTTTCATTAGTGTTCGTAAGAAAGCCATTAATATTCTGTCATAATCGCGTTTCTCTTAAACTCGTCCCAATGGATTCTCTTCTTTGTATATACCTTGTAAATATTGACCAATACGCTACTGGTTTTGATTTGGTTTTTTGTTTGTTTGTTTTAAATTCAATAGGCTGTCCATGGACAGTATCACCCCGTATCATTGACTCATTTCTGCTAACTTTATATCTGCAGTGTTGGCAACTCTGTTAAGCTCTCTAGATTTGTATATTCAGCTGCCTACCGACATCTCTATCTAGATATCAAATGAAATCTGAAATTCAGTGTATCCAAAGTTTAACGAATTTTTCTCCTAATACTTTCTCTATCCAGATATATAATGGAGAAACCCAAGAGTCATCCTATATTCCTTTGTTCCCTTCATTCTCAACTTTCCATCATTCCCAACCCTGTTCATTCTAATTTCTAAACATGCCCTGTATCCATCCTTTTCTCTCCATCCCCACTGCTCATGCCTCAGGTTTTCTTTTTTGTTTTGTTTTTTACATAATTAGAGTAGACTTCTTCTTCTCTTTTTCTTCATCCTTCTCCTTTATATTTTTTAGGTTTTAAAATCTGCAATTAGTAGCTCTGACAAAGGTTTAATTTCCAAAATATATAAAGAACGCATAAAACTCAACAGCAAACAAACGATCCATTCAAAAAGTGGGCAGAGGACCTGAAAATACACCTCTCCCAAGAAGACATACCAACAGCCAATAAATATATGAAAAGATATTCAACCCCACTAGCAATGAGGGAAATGCAAATCAAAACTACAACGAGATACCACCTCACACCTGTTAGAGTGGCCATTGTCAACAAGACAAGCAATAAGAAGTGCTGGAGAGGTGGTGGGAAAAAGGGAACCCTCATTCACTGCTGGTGGGAATGTAGACTGGTGCAGCCTGGTAATTCCTCAAAAAATGAAGACCAGAGCTACCATATAACCCAGCTATCCCTCTCCTGGGTATATACCTAGAAAACTCGAAATGTATTCGCAAAGCTATATGTACTCCTATGTTCATTGCAGGATTATTCACGGTGGCCAAGACATGGAAACAAGCAAAGTGTCCTGTGATAGAGGACTGGATAAAGAAGATGTGGTACATATAATCAATGGAATACTCCTCAGCCAGGAGAAAGGATGCAATAGTGCCATTTGCAAAAACATGGATGGATGTTGAAAACATGCTAAGTGAAATAAGTCAGTCAGAAAAAGCTAAGGACCATATGATGTCACTCAAATGTGGGATATAAAACAGAAACTTGTGAACACAAACAGCAGTTTGGTAGCTGCCAGAGAGAAGGGGGTGGGAGGAGAAGGGGGTTCTAATATAAGGTAACAGGAGAAGATTTGGGTGGTGGGCACATGGTGCAATATACAAATCTTGTAACATAGAAACCCACATCTGAAACCTATATGATCATGTCAACCACTGTCACCCCAATGAATGTAATTAAAAAATAAAATCTCTATTGCAGATAATTGTGGTTTTTTTAAAATATTTTAACATGTCTGAAATTGGGATGCATCTTATAATTGACGGTGTCTTCCATTTGCTGTCAGCCAGGAAGTGGTTCTAATATAGTGATCATTATCTACTTGCACAAACTTTATTATCATTTAGAGTGATACGACTGAAAAACTACAACTCCCTGTTTCCTTCAATAATTATTGAAGAACCATTTGAGGAAGGAAGGAATATGAGTCCTGATCGTTATATAATAAACTTTTATTGATGCCTTCTGGTAAAATTAAGTAATAACAGTATCAAAAGCTGCAGAATGGGTGTCAGCAGCTTGGAAGAAAACCACCAGACAATATTAAAATGTTAAGTGGCTTAATTAGGAATGCTAAGTAAGCATTCTTTTAATAGCTGCTGTATATTGCTAATACTCTAGGTAGCACAGAGAAGGATACTGTCTGGAAAAATATGGAGATCAACTCCTTTGATTCCAAGACAACTCAAAAGAGTCAGATCTGTAAGGAAGTTTTAGAAATACTATGTATATTTCATTTACATTGTAATATATGTATAAAATGAGATATGATCAAAATATCTACATAAGCCTAAAATAGCTCTTTTAATCAATATAAAAATTATTAGCTCTAGGAGAGCATTCTGTCCTAATTTTCAGCATATTTTCTTAGAGGTACATAAAAAATAATGCGCCTTAGTACACTAAGATTCAGTGAAGTATGATACTTCTCTAAGTGTTTGGCTTTTAAAAAAGTAATAATCTGATTTCTTCTAGGCACACACCCTCTTTCTGCTTTTTGGAGGCAATTACTTTCAAGTCTTTTAAATGTTTCTTCTGGTGTTTGCTTCTTTTTCTCTAAGCAGTATCCTTGTCCTGCTTCCTTCAGACCCCCTCCCCCAGTTAGATCTATCTATTGAATTCTCATTGTAGGAAATAAATCTATTTCATGCTCTCTTACTGCCTCTCATCCCTCAAGACATTATACACATCCTCCTCACTTTCCTTCTCCTCCCAAAGTTTATATAATAATTTTTAATTAGATCAGTATTCACCATTTACAATATTATGACTGTTACCAGTATTCCCACCTGAACCATGTAGTAGTGCACTATTAATTCATTTTCTTTTTTGTATAATATTTTGTTTTTCTTGTAATTAATAATCTCCCTCATCTGTTGGTTTAGTTTTTTGTTTCTCTCACTGTTTCATTTTCAGACTATCTGGAAAATCTGTATCTTTTCTCAATATATAGTCACATGCTCAGATATTCTATTAATTTCATTTTGAGTGGACTGTTTCTCTGAGTGGGATTTGTTTAGTTCCCATCTTCTCATCTGGACTGGGTGGCTCTCTGGGCCTGTATCAACTGCTATCCTGAGATTTCCATTTGCTGTCACCCTGTGATTTCCCCTTCATCTCTTTTCAGTGAGATCTCGTAATTCCTGTTTCACATGCCTTTCCTTTTCTTGGCTTACTCTTGTTTTGGTGGAGCACATGTTCCAGTCACAAGCTCAGAAAATATGCTGGAGAAGTAAATGAGAGAGAGAGAGGGAGAGAGAGAGAGAGAGAGAGAGAGAGAGAGAGAGAGAGAGAGAGAGAGAGAGAGAGAGAGAGAGAGGAGGAGGAGGAGGAGGAGGAGGAGGAGGAGGAGGAGGAGGAGGAGGAGGAGGAGGGGGAGGAGAAAGAGAGAGAGATTAGAAATATGGATCGGCTGCCTCGTGCACGCCCCCTACTGGGGATTAAGCCCCACAACCTGGGTATGTGCCCTGACAGGATTCAAACCTGTGACCTCTTGAGTCAACGCTCAAACACTGAGCCACACCAGCTGGGGAAAGACCTTGTATATCTTAAAATGTCTCTAGTCTCCTCCATTCCTTGATTAATATTTTGTCTGAGTATAGAATTCTAGGTTGAAGTAAATTTGTCTCCAAATTTTGTGAGCATTGTTCACTCATTGTCTTTTTGCTACCAATTTTACAATAGAAGCCTGATGGCATCTTGAATCTAGATCACTTGAATGTAATCATCCCTCCATTCCTATTCCAGGGACTTTAGAGCATCTCTTTGTTCCTGAATTTTGAAGTTTTGTGATGTGCTGGGCCCTCAGTGGACTCTCCTAATCTGGAAGTTTTTTTCTTTAAACCCTAGGAATTATTTAATTCATAGTTTCTTTCCTTTGTTTTTTCTGGAACTCTTGTGATTTAAATGTTGGATCATCTAGAACCATCCTCTTCTGGTTTTGCTTTCTAGGATATTTCCTCAAATTTGTCATTCAAGCCTTCTTGAGTTTTATATTTCTAATATCACTTTTAAAAATTTCTTTTATTATCTGAATGCCCTTCTTTTCAGCCTTCTATTCCTGTTTGTGAATGTATTATTCTTCCTAATTTTTCTTAAAGATATCAGTAATAATATGAATTATTTCTTCTTAAATTGTGTTTCTTCAGAATCTACTTTTGGGTAGTTTTTGTTGTTGTTGTGTGTGTGTATTGTTTATGTTTTGTGTTGGATTCTGTCTTTCACATTGGAGGCCCTCCTCAAATATTTGGTGATTCTTGATTGTCTGTCCGTATTTATGAGCAGATACTAAAAGCTGATTTGACGTCCTGCGTGTGTGTGCTGGGCTTTTTGATGGAGGGCTAGGCTATGTGGTCATTAGGCAGAGACCAGACAATTTTACTGTGGGACTCCCAGCTATCCCAGTAGCTAGATGTTTCTTCTCTTGGTCTGATCACTTTCCCCAGAGATAAATCTTTCAACCAAATACAGCTTATAACATCTCGTTTATAAAGTATTTCCTGATCCCATCGGACTTTTTCTGCACTGGTGGTACTCTGTATATCCTTTACCAATTTATTTTTACTTTTTAGCCTCATCTAAGGCTATGTTTTTATTGATTTTCAGAGAGAGGGGAAGAGGGAGAGAGAGAGAGAGAGAGAGGGAGAGAGAAACATTGATTGGTTTCCTCTTGTACATGCCCTGCCCGGGATCGAACCCACAACCTTTCTGGTGTACAAGAGGATGCTTCAACCAACTGAGCAACTGGCTAGGCCGCTAGGGCTTGACCAATTTCTGATGCAACACCTATAAAACCTAAATGTTAATGCATAGAACATATCATTAAAATGTTAATATTTTTTGTATTCGTTTTCATACTCTTCTAAAAGAAAGTAGGTACTCTTCTAATTGATTCCTGTGTCCCTATCTCCTAGCAAATGCCTGGCATACAAAAGGCAATATTTCTGCAAATATTTCTGCAATAAATTTGTATCAGGTATTGTATTTAGGTTATAGAGTGGGTGAGATGGGGTGGATGTGGGATTTTAAAAGTAGGCTAAAGAGATATTTTTCTCTCAGAGTGATTATATCTATTCATACCCAAAGGTATCCTGAAACCTAAATTTTTATCTCAAGTTAGTGTTGACTTTTCTTGTATGTGATAAAACTTTTAAAAACTGTTCTCAAAAAAAACAACAACAACAAAACAAAAACTGTTCTCAAGTATTTAAAAAGGTAGGGTACTAAAGAAATTTCTGTAAAAAGAAGAAATAGGAAGGGAAGAAGTAACACAGACATGAAGAATAAAAATGTTGACAAACAAGTACCTATCAATAATAACCTTAAACGTAAATGGATTAAATGCTCCAATCAAAAGACATAGGGTAGCTGAGTGGATAAGATAACATGACCCATATATCTGCTGTCTCCAAGAGACCCACCTCAGAATAAAGGATTCACAAAGACTGATAGTGAAGGAATGGAAAAAATTTTTTCAGGTGAATGGAAATGAAAAAAAAAAGTTGGGGTAGCAATATTTATATCTGACAAAATAGACCTCAAAGTGAAGGCCATAACAAGAGATAAAGAAGGCCACTTCATAATACTAAACGGAGCAATTCAATAAGATGATATAACTCTGGTAAACATATATGCACCCAATACAGGAGCACCCAAATACATAAAAAAAAACTTCTGGAAGATATCAAGGGAGACATCGACAGCAATACGGTCTTAATAGGAGATTTTAATACCCCATTGACACCACTGGATAAATCCTCTAAACAAAAAATCAGCTAAGAAACATCAATCCTAAATGACTCACTAGCTCAGATGGAATTAATTGACATCTCCAGAACATTTCACCCCAAAGCTACAGAATATACATTCCTCTCAAGTGCACATGGGACATTTTCAAAGATAGACCATATATTGGGACACAGGCAAAGTCTCTTCAAATTCAAGAAGATAGAACTCATATCAAGCATCTTCTCAGATCACAGTGGCATAAAATTAGAAATCAATACAATAAAAACAATGAAAAAAATCAAACACTTGGAGACTAAATAGTATTCTATTAAACAATGATTAAATTACTAAAGAGATCAAAGAAGAAATAAAAAGCATCCTGGTAACAAATGACAATGAAAACACAACAATCCAAAATCTATGGGATACAGTGAAAGCAGTCCTGAGAGGGAAGTTCATAGCTCTACAGGCCTACCTCAAAAAAACAAGAAAAAGTGGTAATAAATTATCTAAACCTACAACTTAAAGAATTAGAAAGAGAGCAACAAGAAAAGCCCAGTGTAAGCAAAAGGAAGGAAATAATAAAGATCAGAGCAGAAATAAATAACAGAGACAAAAAAAAAATACAAAAGATCAAGAAAACCAAGAGCTGGTTCTTTGAAAGGATAAACAAAATTGATGAGCCTCTAGTCAGGCTCACCAAGAAACAAAATGAGAGGACCCAAATAAACAAAATCAGAAATGAAAGAGGTGAAGTAACAACAGACCCCACAGAAATACAAAGGATTGTCAGAAATTACTACGAACAACTCTACTCCAATAAACTGGACAACCTAGATGAAAGGGACATATTCTTAGAAAAATACAAGTTTCCAAAACTCAATTGGGAAGAATCAAAAAACCTGAATAGACCAATAACTACTGATAAACTTGAAGCAGTAATAAAAAATCTTCCAGCAAACAAAAGCCCTGGTCTGGATGGCTTTACAGGGAAGTTCTACCAAATATTCAATGAAGAACTAAAACCTATCTTCCCCAGACTATTCCAAAAAATTCAAGAAGAAGGCACACTTCCACACACCACAAAGAGAACTATACGCCAATACCCCTGATGAACATAGATGCTAAAATCCTCAACAAAATTCTAGCAAATCGGATCTGGCATTACATTAGAAAGATCATACAACATGACCAAGTGGGATTTATTCCGGGGTTGCAAGGATGGTACAATATCCGCAAATCAATAAATGTGATGCATCACATAAACAAATTGAGAGACAAAAATCACATAATCATATCAGTCAATGCAGAAAAAGCATTTGAAAAAATCCAACATCCTTTCTTAATAAAAACTCTTGGCAAACTGGGAATAGAGGGATCATACCTCAAAATAATAAAAGCCTTACAGCCAACATTGTACTCAATGGGACAAAACTAAAACCATTTCTCCTAAGAATAGGAACAAGACAGGGATGCCCACTTTCACCACTCCTGTTCAACATAGTACTGGAAGTGCTAGCCACAGTGATCAGACAAGAAGAAGAAATGAGGCACCCAAATTGGAAAAGAAGAAGTAAAACCGTCATTATTCGCAGATGACATGATATTGTACATAGAAAACCCGAAAGACTCCATCAAAAAACTATTAGACTTAATAAACTAATTAGGCAATGTAGCAGGATACAAAATTAACACCGAGAAGTCTATGGCTTTTCTATACACCAATAATGAACTCACAGAAAGAGAAACTAAAAAACAAAACAAAAAAAACAAAACAAAAAATCCCATTTATCATTGCACCAAAAAAATTAAGATACCTAGGAATAAACTTAACTAAGGAGGTAAAAAAAAGACCTGTACTCAGAAAACTGCAGGGCATTGAAAAAAGAGATAGAAGAAGACATAAACAAATGGAAGAACATACCATGTTCATGGATTGGTAGAATCAACATCATTAAAATTTCCATATTACCGGAAGCAATTTATAGATTCAATGCAATCCGCGTTAAAATACCAATGACATATTTCACAGACCTAGAACAAACTCTCCAAAAATTCATGTGGAATAAAAGAAGACCCTGAATAGCTACAGCAATCCTGAGAGAGAAGAACAAAGTTGGAGGGATCACAGTACCAGATATCAAGCTATATTACAAAGCCACTGTTCTCAAAACTGCCTGGTACTGGCACAAGAACAGACATAAAGACCAATGAAACAGAACAGAGAACCCAGAAATTGACCCAAGCCATTATGCTCAATTAATATTTGACAAAGGAGACAAGAGCATACAATGGAGTCAAGACTGTCTCTTCAATAAACGGTGCTGGGAAAATTGGTCAGATACATGCAAAAAAATGAAACTAGATCACCAACTTACACCATACACAAAAACAAACTCAAAATGGCTAAGGACTTAAATGTAAGATGGGAAACCGTAAAAATCTTAGAAGACTCCATAGGCAGCAAAATATCAGACATGTCGTAGCAATATCTTAACCAATACAGCTCCTAGGGCAATGGAAAGTAAGGAGAAAATAAACAAACAGGACTACATCAAAATAAAAAAGCTTCTGCACAGCAAAAGAAACCATCCACAAAACAACAAGAAAGCCCACTGCACGGGAGAACATATTTGCCAATGTTATCTCCAGTAAGAGTTTAATCTCCAAAATTTACAAGGAACTCATACAACTTAACAAAAGGAAGATAAACAATCCAATCAAAAAATGGGCAAAGGACCTAAATAGACACTTTTTGAAAGAGGACATACAGAGGCGAGAGACATATGAAAACATGCTCAAAGTCACTAATCATCCGAGAGATGCAAATCAAAACAGCAATGAGGTACCATCTCACACCTGTCAGAATGGCTATCATCAACAAATCAACAAATGACAAGTGCTAGAGAGGATGGAGAGAAAAGGGAACCCTCCTGCACTGCTGATGGGAATGCAGACTGGTGCAGCCACTGTAGAAAACAGTATGGAGTTTCCTCAAAAAATTAAAATGGAACTCCCATTCAACTCAGTAATCCCACTTCTGGGAATATATCCCAGGAAACCAGAAACACCAATCAGAAAGGACATATGCACCCATATGTTCATAGCAGCACAATTTACAATAGCTAAAATTTGGAAACAGCGTAAGTGCTCATCAGCAGATGAGTGGATTAGAAAACTGTGGTACATCTGCACAATGGAATACTATGCTGCTGTAAAAAAGAAGGAACTTTTACCATTTGCAACAGCATGGATGGACCTGTAGAGCACTATGCTAAGCAAAATAAGCCAGTTGGAGAAAGATAAATATCACATGATCTCATTCATATGTGGGATATAATGAAAAACATAAACTGATGAACAAAAATAGATCCAGAGACAAACACTGAACAGACTATCCAACCTCAGAGAAAAGGCAGGGAAGGGGGTGAATAAGAGATCAACCAAAAGACTTGTATGCATGCATATTAGCATAACCAATGGACATGGACACTGAGGCGGTGGGGGCTTGTCCTGGGGGACGGGAGTGGCAGGGGTGGGGGGGGTGTCAGTCGGGGGAAAAGGAGACCTGTAATACTTTAACCAATAATAAAAATCAAAGTCAAATGAAAGGCAACATAAAATAAAATAAAATAAAAATGGTAGGGTATCTCCAGATTGATGCAAATTACATTGTTCGAGATTTTTCAATAATGATGGTTTTGTTTTCTTTATTTCCAATAAACTAGACATGGCAGCTTGACTACTTGAGCTGTAGCATTTTAAAAGGATAATAAAATGGTAGTATGCCTTTGCACAACAAAGCAGAGGGTGTAACATATTTTTAAATGATGTAAAAGTATTTATCACTAATCTCCTACACTCATGCCTGGTAATTTCCTCCCTGCTCTTGCTCTGCTCAGTTTAAAAGAATGGAATAAACTTCATAACCTGTTATGAAACTGAACACATTACAGCATAAGAAAAATAAATGCTACTTTCTTAATCACAGTTAAAGGTGTGTTTTTTAAGTGTAATTTTAGAAAACATTTGCTTATCTCTTTTAATTTTCTATCGAGTCCCACACCCTTCCCCCACACATGACTACTAGCTAAGTCAGAGTGAATACTCCTATTGCTTCCTGCTCAGCTGAATCAACACTTCCGGAGGCTGTGACTAATAAAAGCCACAGCTCGTGGTTATACTTGACTTTTGAAAATCCTGGTTAGCTTTAAGGACATAATTATAAGTACCCATGCTTATAGAACTAGTAATTGGTACAAAAACAAGTCAGACTTCAGCAATGATTGTCAACTCATTCTCACTTGGCTTCTCCTCCCCCCCGCCCTTTGGTATTGACTGATTACTTATCCTGAGATCATGATGGTATAGACAGAAAGTATTTGGGCTCTAGGTTCCTTAATGGCCCTTTGCTTTCCTATTTATGGCTCAATATAATGGGAACTATGAAAAAGGAAAGATGTGATTTCTGAAAGGCAATCTAACAGATGCTATGTCTATGAACATTATTTTGACAGCTAATTACCATGGAGATCAATTCATCTTCAAGAAAAGAGTGTTACCTAACTCCAAAAACGTAAGAATTTCTTCCAATAGTATCACTGTGCATCTGTCATTGTACCATGAGTAGACTTTTAATTTCTCCCGGAAAGAGTTTTCATGAAGAGAAAGCCAATTTGTTTTACTCTAAGTGCCTCACCTTGATTGATATCTGTGCCCATAAAATTCACTTCCTTTGACTAGTGCTCACTCCAGTCTAATAACAAAGGCAAGGTCATTGACGCACTGACCACTCTTGGAGACCCTGAGCCTACCAGAGATGATAGACAGGTTTAGTGGATGTATCTATTTTCTTTTAATCACACCCAAAATGTCCTGAAAATGTAATCTTTAACTTTCTATTTTCAGTTCCCCAAATACTGTTCAGATTTCAGTTTCTTGCTCTCTGACTTCGGCCTCCAACACTTAGTTGCACCTCTCTCAAAAAAAGCCATTACTGATGTCCTGCTTGGCAAACACTGCAGACTCTTTTCTGCCCTTACGTTTCATGAATTTTAAAAAAGCAATTGGTATAGTTGACAGCCTACCCTTCCAGTACACTCTCTGTTGTTTTTTCTTCTGGTGCTTCAGTTACTCCCTACCCTCTTCTCTCTTCAATTTTTTCAATTTATCTATCACTGTTTTTTGTTTTCATAGCCTTTTACCAACTGCTTCCTCATTCTCCTTGCATAGCACTGTGCACCCAGAAGCTAGAGGGTTTGTTTGTTTTTTTGTTGCCCCTTAAATATAAGTACAGTGAGGAAAGGAAGCCAGTAAAGCAACCACAAGTTCTCTCCTGATACAAGAAGTACTAGTACATGCAGATTGACTGCAAGGCAGGCACTATGAGGTAAATACACAAGACACCTTGTTTTCTGCTTTGCTGGCATCTGCATTCTCCTTCAGGTTTTGAATTCCAAGTTACGCTTGGACAACAACATGTGTGTGTAAAATATTTGTGACTCAATGCCATAGAGATGGAGTGGGGAGGAGAGAATTGTACTTTTCTATATAATCCTGCTTTCCCACTATTGAGAATCCAATAGAATATCTACTTTAACTGAATTAAACTAATTATTTAATGAATTATATAGAAGTGCTATATTGATCATCTAATACCAAATGAATTTAAAAATTTGATTTTGGGTGGTGGGCACACACAATGCAATATACAGATGATATATTATAGAATTGTACACTTGAAAGGTATAGTATAATCTTGTTAGCCATTGTAACTCCAATAAATTTAATTTTAAAATAAAATAAAAAATACATATGAAAAAAGAAAAATTGACCATGCCTACATGAGGAAGCCTCCATAAAATTCCAATAGTGTGAGGTTCAGGGAGTTTCCATATTGGTGAACACATCCAAGTCCCAGGAGGGTGACACACTCCAACTCCATGGGACAGAAGCGCCTGCATTCAGGACACTCCTAGAACTTGCCCTATGCATCTCTTCATCTGACTGTTCATCATGCCAATTTATGCTTCTACCCTTCCTAAATGTATTGCATAGCATTAGAATTTATGTTTGAGAATGTATTTGTGAAAATCATATATAAAATGTGGCATTACATGTAATCTTTTTTAAAAAACTAAGAAAACATGGCATCTATTCATCTCTACTAACTCCACCAAAATACCAGGAGAAGGGAATTTTTAAAGATATAACCCTCAAAAAGACAAAGAGAATGGAAGAGAAGAAAATCTTGGGAGCTCGAAAGCATAGATGAAACTGGAGAAAGCTAAATACAAATTTAACAGTGAAGAATGGCCAGAGGCAGGTAAAATTTTGCTGCAGAACCTCAGAAAGATCCAGAAATTGGAATTGAAAGTAAATTGGATTGAAACTTCAAATGGGAATCAGGCCCCAGGCGACTACTTCTCTCCCAGCCTGGTAGAGACAGAGGTGATTCTTTAAAGCAGGCACACTTGCAGGCAGAGCACTGCTCTGAAAACAGGGTAATTCTATAGTTAAATGTGTGGACTCTTTTCTCCCTATAGCCTGTATTCCCCTATACAGCTCCAAGAAAACATTGACAGAGAGACTTATTCACCCCAGAGAGGAATTTAAAGGATTCCTCTTCATGATCAACCCACGAGAAAAATTAACAAATACCAATAGTGAGGGATTCCCAATAAATGGCTGTGTCTTTGTTCAGTCAGTGAAATGCAAAAGCCCCATTCAGTGCTTTATATTTAAATATGATTTTTTAAAAATCCAGGAGTCACCAGACAATTGAGGAAACCCTTTAACATGGAATAGAGTGTACAGAACTGAAGAAAAAAATTTAAAAAGGAACTTGGAGGATACATGGACAAGACGGGGCAGAAAACACTAGAAAATTATCATTAACATTTGAGAGCAAGAGAAGATAATATACACATGAAAAGAAATATTCAGAAAACAACAAAACTCTTAGAAATTAAGTATATGAGACCAGAACTGAAAATGTAATATAAAAGGAGGTAAAGATGAGGAAATCTTTCAGTACATGGAAAAAATAATAGAGATAGAAAGGATAAAATAGATAAATCAATTAATCAAAGGAAAAGAGCTCCAGAAATAAAGAGAGAGAAAAACAGACGGGATAAAATTAACTTAGAAACAGTACAAAAAATTCTCAGAATGGAAAGGTTTGAGTTCCCATACTAAGTACCCAGGGCAGTGCATTAAAAACAAAACAAAACAACCAACTAAACAGACAGACAAAAAGACCCACCCACAGCATGACCTTTTAGACCTCTGAGAACAAAATACAGATGCTAATACTTCCAGAAGAAAAAAAGAGGTCACTTGCAAAGATTCAGAGATCATAATGGTATTAGGTATCTCAGCAGTAAAATTGAAAACTAAGAGAAAATGGAACAATCTCCTTAAAATGCCAAGGGAAAGTGATTACTAATCCAGAATTATATTCCCAGTCAAACTTTCAATCAAATGTGAGATTTAGTTGCAAAGCTCTCAAAAACATGTAACACACATGTACCGTTTTATTTTTTTCCAAAGAGACTACTGGAGGAGGTGTTCACTAAATAAACCACGAAAAAGGATGACATAGATCCAGATATCCAAAGAGAACCAATGCAGGAGAGAGATGAAGGGAATTCCCAGGCTGGTGGCAAAGAGAGAATAGAGAAGCAGGCCAAGAGAAATTGTTTGGCACAAAGGTTTGAGGAAGCCAAATGGGAAGTCCCTAAGAAGTCATGAAATGGATATTTTGCCAAATCCTATATCATAAAAGCATAATAATGCTAAGTGCCCGACCAATTGGTCGACCATTTGGTTGATCACTCGACCAGTCACTGTGACCACCAGGGGCAGATGCTCAGACTGGTAGGTTAGCTTGCTGCTGGGGTCCGGCCCATTGGGACTGGGCGAGAGGGTCGGACACGCCCTGGAGCCCTCCCGTGGTCCTTCCCTGGCTAATCAGCCCCCATTGGCTCCAAAATGGGACTGGGTGAAATGGACCCAATTAGCCCTGATCACCGGCCAGGCCGAGGGACCCCACCCATGCATGAATTCATACACTGGGCCTCTAGTGTGTTTATAACAGTTTTGTGGTAGTATTTATAGATCTGTTGAATGTCTGTATATGAATAAGAGATAGATGTACATAGAAACTAAAGAAATGAAAAAGAAGTGATTTATAACACCAGGGACAACAGCAAAAAATCAGTAAGCAATGATATCGTATGCTCATGCTCAGCTGGAAATAATAGTTACATAATGAAAATAGTGACAATTGACTTAAACATAATTATGATACTAATGGGACTGGATATTGGAGTAGAAAGTGTGTGTGTGTGGTATAAGAGAACTAAATACTCACCTTTCATTGGAAAAATTCAATAGGTTACTTTTAATAAAAAAAAATGCCAAGAAATAGTATAAGCATACAATTTAGAAACATGGAACCAACTACTAGATAACAACTATAAATGAAAACGCAATCTATCACTTCAAAATTAATGTAAGCATTTACTACTTTCCTTAGGGAATGGAAATAGAGAAGGGAAGAGGTAATATTTGCAATTTTTAATATATATATATTTTAATATATATGTCATTGATTTTTTACAGAGAGGAAGGGAGAGGGATAGAGAATTAGAAACATCGAAGAGAGAGAAATATCGATCAGCTGCCTCCTGCACACTCCCCACTGGGTATGTGCCCGCAACCAAGGTACATGCCCTTGACCGGAATCGAACCTGGGACCCTCGAGTCTGCAGGCCGACACTCCATCCACTGAGCCAAACCAGCCAGGGCAATATTTGGAATTTTTAATGTTTTGTAAACACTTGTAGAATTATTTGAATTTTAAAACTATATACAAGTATAATGTGCAAAGTAATTTTAAAATCAGTCATGCAGAAACTACAAAATTTGAGTACTGTAGAATCTAAGTGTTGGAAAAGATGCTAGTAGATCATTTGCCCAGTGGCTTTCCAACTGTTTGTACCACCACTCACCATTAGAATATATTTCACATAACAATCTAGGACTCACACATGTACACATACACACACTCATTTCCTCCCTCCTCCCACACACCTAATATAGATTTCATGAAACAATGCTGAGGATTAGTATTGGTAATGTCCTGATAATTTCCTCTTCTCTTATCAATTCTATTTTATATTTTTAAAAAGTGTTTTGGGTTGTGAACCAATAATTGATATTTTTTAACCTGCAACTTGAAAAACACTGATCTAGTTCAACTATTTGATGTTTTGGACCTCGCCTCTGAACAGAAAACTTCCTGATTTCTACTCAGCACTGATCCTTTGGCAAATTGATCCAACTGGACTCTTGAAATGGTTTGGTATTGGGCAAAGTCCAATGGGACCATCTCACATTGGACCAAACAATCTCCTTCAAGTCCTCTAGGGCCAAGCATGAAGGTTGGGGTATGTCTCAGTGAATGGAATAGCTTTCTGGATCCTACAGTAATGTAAACATTTTCAACAACACTCTTGCACATAGAAGGTGCTTAATAAACATTTACTAATTTAGCTTGACTAGTTCTTAAAGGCTCTCTAAAACCTCATGATGGGTATTCATTTATTCGTCCCCTTTCTTCTTCAGCTGTTTAAATAGAGCTGGCTGTTTCACATTTGTGTCCCCAATTGACTTGGCAGAGTTTGCTCCATTGCATCTGGAAGGGTTCAATGCTTAGAATAGCGCTGAAGCTCCGTCACTAGTGCTGTTCTTTTTAAGGGTATTCATACATCATTGCTCATTCAAGTGCATTCAGCTTCATTCACAAAAGATGGACTCTGGCAGACCAGCCATCCATGCATTTTGTTAAGCATACCCAAAGGATGCACATTTCAGACATCTTAATGGATCAGATTCTCACAAAAGAATGAAATACATTTGAAAACAGGAAACACAGAAATCTGAAGGAATTTGGTTGAGTAAAAATATTGGCTCCTGGAAATTCTACTCTGCTTTTAATTCTTACATTTCATATATTACAAATGAAGACTGAACTCCTAATGCTATAAAGATTAGACTATCTCTGATTAGAGAATGGGTGTAGCTGCAAAGCAAAGATTTATGGGAAGCCTGCCTGGTATACATTGAACCTAAGATATAATTTTAGCTGACTTACTCTTTTGTCACCTGTAAATTTTCTTGAAGCTTATGCAGAGGAAAAACACTGATCACAAATTTTTAAGCATTTTTCTTAAAGTAAGCACACATTCACAGACATGTATTATAAGGTTGTCAAGCATTCTAATGGCTTTCTGTTTTTCCTTTTCAAGGTTGTGGAAATAGTACATATTTTGTATGTTTCCAAATAAAGCATACATCAAAGGGAAATTTTTCTTTTCCCATGAACAATTTAAAATCCCTTTAAAAAAACATCAGATAATCCTAAATTTTCATGGAACATATCACAAAAACTGCTGGTTTAAAGGAAAGCATATGGGAGACTTATTTAAAAACAAAAGGGTTATAGCTACATGTCTGTGCCTGTATTGCATAGAAACCGGGTTACGACCAAAGAAAGAATCTTAAAAAACATATGGAGATCTGCAAAGTGAGAGGAAAAGATCACCAGTGGATTGCTGCCATTGAAAGGGTGCATAATACAGCATAATTTAGTCTCTAGTGAAATGTTTCTCCAAGTATTATCTGTGGGCTAGTTTCATCAGAATCACTTGAAGTGCTTGTTACAATTGGAGGTTAACCCTGGCCTTACTGAATTAGAACGTCTAGGAGTATGGTACACGAATGTATAGTAAACAAGTTCCTCAGCTGATCCTGATGAACACTGAGAGGAAGAACCACTGCTCTGATGATGGGAGCATGGCCACAGACTGGTCCTTGTTACAAATGCAGCCAGCATAGTTCCCTCCTGATCACTGCTATATAATAGGTAGACAAAGTAGCAGGAAAATGCTGGTGGCACAGCAAGAAATAGTGTCGGCCTGCTAAATAGGAGATCCAGGTGACCTGGCTTGTGAAAAGCAGCTTTCTATTTCTGCAAGCCATTTAAACGGAATTGTGGACAAAGACAATAGGGGGTTGAAGGCTGGGGCTGGGGGCAAGGGTGGGCTAGAAGGGGTCAATGGGGAAAAAAGTGGACATATGTAATACTTTCAACAATAAGTATTTATAAAAAAATAAAAATAAATAAAGGTAATTGTGCTGGAGTTTCAGAGTGACATGATTTCACTTACATGTAGGATATAAAACTGAAAGCAACAAATGAACAAGAAAAACAAACCAAGACTCTTAGTACGGTGGTTACCAGAGGAAAGGTGGGTTGGGAGGAGTAGTTAATGGGGCCAAATATATGGCAATGGAAGATGATTTGGGTGGTGGGCACACAATGCAATGTACAAATGATGTATCATAGAATTGTACACTCAAAACCTATATAATCTTATTAACCAACTAGAGGCCTGGTGCATGAATTCGTGCATGGGTGGGGTCCCTTGGCCTGGCCAGCAGTTGGGGCCAATCTGGCTGTCCTGATTGGGGCCAGCCAGGGGAGGGACCACGGGAGGTTGGCCAGCCACAGGAGGTTGACTGTGAGAATGCACTGACCACCAAAGGGCAGCTCCTGCATTGAGCGTCTGCCCCCTGGTGGTTAGTGCACATCATAGTGACCGGTCGATCGGTTGTTCAGTCGACCAGTCATAACGGTCGCTTAGGCTTTTATATATATAGATGTCACCCAATAAATTTAATACAAAATAAAGCAAGGTAAGAAAATTCATCTTTTACTATAATTCTACTTATTTCAGGCGGATACTAATGCTTAATTTTCTCTTTATCATTTAAAACACATTAAAGAACAACCTCTACCCATTAGTCTTCAGACTGTTCCCTGCAGACATCCAGACTTCAGGGGTGGACAAGAGGCATCAACACACTGTGGAGTTTCAAAGTCAGGCCTGGGTGTCTTTAACATTTTTAAATTTTATTTTAAATATCTTTATTTGGGTATAGTTGACATACAATCAACTGCAAATATATGAAGTGTACAATTTCATAAGTTTTAGTATATGTATACATATATGCAACCATCACCACAGTTAAGAGAATGTGTAAAAATATATTTATTACCCTCAAAAAGATTCTGAGTGTTCCTTTGTAATCATTCCCACTTCTTTCTCCTTCCCACCCGACCCCATGGCCCCCAAGCATACTGATCTGCTTCCTATCACTAGAGATCAATTTGCTTTGTCTACAGCTTTATAAAAATGAAATCATACAGTATGAACATTTTTACAACATGCTGAATAGTACAATATAGTTATGAAGTGATCACCCTGATCAATCTAGTACCCATCTGACACTACCCATAGTTATTACAATTTTATCAACTCTATTCCCCATGCTGTACTTTACATGCCTGTGACTATTTTTAACTACAATTTGTACTTCTTAATCCCTTCACTATTTTTATGTATTCTCCCCAATACCCCTCCCATCTGGCAGTTGTAAAAAATGTTCTCTGTATCTATGAGTTTGTTTCCATTGTGTGTGTGTGTGTGTTTGTGTGTGTGTGTGTGTTTAGAGTCCACATTTAAGTGAAATCATATGGCATTTGTCTTTCTCTGTCTAACTTATTTCACTTTGGGTGGTGGGCACACAATGTACAGATGATGTTTTTTCACCGAGCCCAATACCCTCCAGGTCCATCCATGTTGTTGCAGATGGCACGATTTCATTCCTTTTTATGGCTGCATCCTATTTCATTGTATGTATGCACCTCTTCTTTATCCAATCATCTTCTGTTGACAGGCACTTACGTCACTTCTATATCTTGGCTATTGCAAATAATGTTGCAATAAACATATGGATGCATATGTCCCTTTGAATTCATGTTTTGGGTTTCTTTGGATAAATATGCAAAAGTGGGGTTGCTGGGTCCTTCTCATTATAGCTTTTATTTTAAAGTCTGTTTTTTCTGATGTAATATTGCTACCTCATCTATTCTTTGTTTGTCTTCATTTTCATGAAATATCTTTTTTTTCATCTCTTTATTTACAGTCTCTTTGTGTCTTTCTATCTGAAATGAGTCTCCTGTAGGCAGCATATGTAAGGGTATTGTTTTGTTATCCATTTAGCCACTATATGTTTTTTGATTGGAGCATTTAATTAATTGCATTTAAAGTGATTGTTGATACATATGTAGTTATTGTCATTTAATTATTCATATTCTTGAACTTTTTCTCCTCCTCCTCCTTCTTTTCCTTCTCCTCCTTCTCCTCCTCCTTCCTCTTCATTTTCAAGAAGTCCCTGTAACATTTCTTATAATACTGGTTTGGTCGTGATGAACTGCTTTAGCTTTTCCTTGTCTGGGAAACTCTATATCTCTCCTTTGATTGAAAATGATAGCTTTGCTAGGTAGAGGTCTTTGCCTTTCATCACATTGAATATTTGGTGCCAATCCCTTTTGGCCTGCAAAGTTTCTATTGACAAATTAGCTGACAGTCCCTTGTAAGTAATTGCTTTTCTCTTGCTGCTTTTAAAATTCTCTCTATGAACTAGAGCAGGGGTGGGCAACCCCTGGCACATGTGCCAAACATGGCACGCCAGTAACTTTTGCTGGCACGCAAAACCCTCTCTTATAATCTTCCATTTAAAATTTTTGTGAACATTTGAATGACTTAAATGTTAAATTATAAGGAACTGGCAAGACACTTGATGTTATGTTTGGTTACATAAAGGCTTTTGAAAAGAAACTGGAAGTCCTGCCCTGGCCCGTTTGACTCAGTGGATAGAGTGTTGGCCTGCGGACTCAAGGGTCCCGGGTTCGATTCCTGTCAAGGGCATGTACCTTGATTGCGGGCACATACCCAGTAGGGAGTGTGCAGGAGGCAGCTGATCAATATTTCTCTCTCTTCGATGTTTCTAACTCTCTATCCCTCTCCCTTCCCTCTGCAAAAATCAATAAAATATATTTTTTAAAAAAGAAAGAAACTGGAAGTCTTTAAGAGAGATGTGGATGGTGAGAGATTTAGATATTTCCCAAATCTCAAGAGGCGCATCAAAGACCTCCCAAAAGATGACAGAACAGACTGTCAAAGCCTTCAAAAGCTGTTTTTAAACATCATCGAGTCAACTATTGAGCAGTTCTTCTCAAGATTTGCAAAATTCAGAGAACTGGAAGAGATAGCAAAATTCATGAGGTTTCCAGACAGCATGAAACTGGAGGAACTAAACTTACAAATGTTTTCATGGATAGACATGGCTGACTTTGAAATGCAGTTGATTGAATTTCAGAGTAGCTTAATTTGGAAGCAGAAATTTATTGACCTTAGAGTTGACTTGGAAAACATTGAAAAAAAGCGATTAGAGACAGGAGTACCAGAGAGAAGTGTCGAAAACGAACTATTGAGGACTTGGAATGCCATTCCAGAAAATTTTTTCTGTTTAAAAAACTTTGCAACAGCATTACTCTCCAAGTTTTCATCCACATACGCTTGTGAATCTTTGTTCTCTGTGATGAATTTTGTTAAGTCTCGTAATAGGAGTAGCCTGACGGATGAAAGTAGTAGCTCGTGCATATCTCTGAAGGTCACGAAATATAAACCTGATGTAAAATCTCTGTCATCAGTGATGCAGCAGCAAAAGTCCCACTGATATTATCAAACAGAGTCATAAAGTTTTCTGTCAGACTATCAGTGTACATGTATACATTAAAACATAAATGTATTTTTTTATCATCATATACTGTGTTTTTGTCGCTCGAATGAATTTTATTTCTTTAAGGTTCTTCACATATGTACACCTTAAGAGATATCAAGTAGGCGTAACGTGTTCTCAAAAAATTAGGGTTGGCACGCAGAAGGATTTTGAGTCAGAGATTTTGCTGGTTTTGGCACGCACTCACAAAAAAAGGTTGCCCACCCTTGACCTAGAGATTAGGTATTTTTGTAGTCCCTTTTTTCTTTGGAATATAAGGACACCAGGGATGAGCAACCGAGGTACTATGTCTAGTACAGAACAGAATAACTCAAGTAACTTTGAACATAATCCTTAGTGAGATATATTCTAAGGTCAAAAGGAACTGCAAAGAAATCTTGATATTAACTTGATACAGAGATTCATTTTCTTCTTTTTACATTCAATTTAAGGGTCTGCTTTTTTTAAAAAAAAAATCCTCACCTGAGGATATTTTTGCATTGATTTTTAGAGAGAGTGAAAGGGAGGGGGAGAGACAGAGAGAGAGAAACATCGATGTGGGAGAGACACATTGATTGATTGCCTCTCACATGTGCCCCAACCAGGACCAGAGCCCACAACCGAGGTATGTGCCCTTGACCGGTATCAAACCCGCGACTTAGTCCAAGGGCCAATGCTCTGTCTACTGAGCCAAACCTGCTACAGCATAAGGGTCTGCTTTTAAAAATCTTTTTATTTTATTTTGAATGAATTACTTTTACTTGGTTCAAAACTCAGAACAATATAAAAAGATATATTGAAGGAAGTACCACTCCCATTCCTTCTACTCTTTCCCACCACCTCCATAAGCAGGTATTTTTGTTAGTGTCTGTTTTATCATTCCTGTTACTTTGTTGTTGTTTTTTAAAAATAAGCAAACATATTCTTATTTTACCTTTTTTACGTGGTATTGTGCTAAATGCATGTTACTTTTTCACTTAATAATGCATCCTGGAAGTCACTCCATGTCAGTCTATAAAATTTTTCGTATATTTTTAAAATTATGACTCCATCACGTAGCTGTACTACAGTTTGATTTATTAGTGGCTATTTGGATTATTCCATTATGTTATTATTATAAATCATATGGTAATGAACCACTGGCTGGTGTAGCTCAGTTGGTTGGGACATGTCCAGTGCATCAAAAGGTTGCTGGTTAGAATCCCAGTCAAGGCACATGCCCTAGTTGTGGCTGGACCCCCAGTAGGGGCATGCAGGAGGCAGCCCATTGATGTTTCTCTCCCTCTCCCTTCCTCTCTGTAAAGTCAATAAAAAACATATTAAAATCTATTGTAATAAAGATCATCGTACATGAATTCTTTTATATTTGTGGCAGTTTACTTTCAAGGTAATTTCCTAGAAGTGGTTTTCCTGGGAAAGTACGTAATTGTTATTGTTAGATATTACCTAGTTTCCTTCACCAGGGGCTGCAGCATCCTGCACTCCCATGGACATCGCGTGATAGTGCTTATTTCTTCACAATCTTGCAATAAAGTGTGCAAGCCAAGCTTTTAAATGATTGTAGATCTGCTAGGTGAGAAATGATATCTCTGTATCATTTTAATGTGCATTTATCTTATTTTGAGTAAATTTTAGCATCTTTTTACATTAAAAAGATATAGTTTTTTAAATATACTTCTACAGTTTAATTGTTGGGCCCCAGGTTTAGGCTTTATACTTATTTCTATGAAATTATATTTTTAAAGAATTGGTTCATTGTTTTAGGAAGTTCAAAAGGTGGTATTAGGTGTCTCTTATTACTCCATAGGATTCATGAGTTTGATAAGCCTAACACTGGTTATCTTAACTAAATCATAGATCAAAATGTTGAAAATGATAAAAGCCAGAGCATAGGAAATTGCTTGTTCACAACCTAAACAGAAACCTATAATTTAAAGAAGGTATGTGCCTATATAAGTGCAATAATAAGAAACTAACCTTTAAAGAAAATATCACCTCTGTAGATCTAAATTCTGAATTTCAGTAGAAATTTTATTAACTTTTATAATATATATATACACAGTGATATGTAATAAAAAGTTAATATTTCAATAGCATACTAAACCAATATATTTTCTTTTAAATGTTTATCACAAAAATAATCAATTGTGAGAGATCATGAAGGGACAACTCAAATAACAAAAATAGAAGTTAAGAAATATAAAATAAAATGTTTTTTCTCACTAGTAATAGAAGAAAATAACAATATTTGAATATCCTGATGAAAGAAATACTATAATGAAGAACTGGAAGTATTAAGATTATATAAAAATATGGAGAAATGTTTATATGTTAAGTGGCAAAAAACTACATGACAATATAAATTTGGACAGAACTAAGGAAACATAATAAATATTTGAATATTGATACATAAAGTGAATATTTTATTCAAAAAATTTAAATCAATGTTACTGTAATATTGTTTTCACAACAAATATATTTTATATTAAAATTTCCTAACATATAAAATACATCCTACTGTCTCATTAGTTAGAAGAATCATTGGTGGGAGCAATGCAATAAAAGCTGGTAAATGGCTTGGGAGAGGGGATCCTTGATCTTTTTCAGTACAGAAAGGAAGAGTCAAGTGGAAAAGGGTTGAGGTAGTGGAAATGTTTTCCTGGCCACAATTTGGGGAAAACATTTCTAGTTAGTCTAGCCACAAATCTTCAAAAATAAGAGTTAAGAATTTTATTTTTTATTTTTTTTAATTATATTTTATTGATTTCTTACAGAGAGGAAGGGAGAGAGATAGAGAATTAGAAACATCAATGAGAGAGAAACATCGATCAGCTGCCTCCTGCACACCCCCTAGGGATGTGCCCGCAACCCAGGTACATGCCCTTGACCAGAATCGAACCTGGGACCTTTCAGTCTGCAGGCCGACGCTCTATCCACTGAGCCAAACTGGTTTCGGCAAGAATTTTAAATTGACATATTTTTAAAATGATATACCTTGTGGTCTTTTTTGGCCTTTTCTTCTCCAACATATTTTCTAAATTAATCATGTATTTATTGAGACAGCGACTATTTTGAGTTTCTACCTGAATGTGGAGGGATTTCTAAAGAGGGTAATTGTCTTAATGGGTTATCTAGCTCACATTACTCAAGGCTAAAATTAGAACAAAATGAGAATGGAAAGGGTGAAGTTATATAGATTCTATAATATTTAACATTAAAAGATGCTTCAAAGTAATTGTTGAGTGTTCTTCCTATGAGCAAGGAGAAACACTACCAAAAGGAATACTGGTATTCACATCAGAAAACTGGTTCAGGGTTGAGCTTTATCATTTTAACCTTGAACACATCACTTAACCTTATTGGGCTTCAGTTTCCTTATCCATAAACTGAGTATAATATTTTTTCTTGTTTTCCTTACCTGTTTTTTTGAGGATCCAATCTCTTATTTTTAAACTATAAAGTACTATATTCAGAGAAACATATTAAAACACTATTTCTATATACCTGACAAGTAAATGATGAATTGGAAGCTGCGTAAGACATCTTTTCCTGTTTCTCTCTTTTAATGTGTCTCACTGTGAAGTTTATAATTTAGATAGTTCATATTCGTTCTTCTGTCCCAACACAACTGAGATATAATGACACATCCTGTCAGTAACTGTGCATAAGGATAAGATGACGTATGGATAGAGGTGGGGAAGCATGTTACTAGGGAGATAAAAGAAAAATGATACACTTTTTACAGGAGGAAGAAAGCACATAGGGGATCAAAAGGCTTTGGTGAGGAGCCTACAAGGATGGATAAGATTCGGAAAGAGGAAGATGGAGGAAATGAGCAAGGAAACATAACTAGTACAGTCTGTTGATCTGTATAATGGGGTGTGTAGAATAATATTTGCCTCATGGGACTGTTGTAAAGATTAAATGAAGTGATCCATGTGAACTGGTTAGCATGGAGTCTGGCACAGAATGTGAATATTCAGTATGTTAAATCTGCATTATTAATGGTTAAACCTATAACTCTGTAGACAGAATAATGGTCCCCCAAAGATGTTCACGTCCTAACATCTGGAACATGCAAGAATGTTAGGTAAAATGGAAAAGAGAAATTATGTTTGCAGATGGAATTAAGGTTGCTAATCAGTTGACTTTAAAAGAGGATAAACGGGCATAAATGGTGATGGAAGGAGGCTTGAGTTAGGATGGCAAACACAATACAAAAGAGAGATGATGTATTGTAGAATTGTATACCAGAAATTTACATAATTTTATTAACCAATGGCACCCCCAATAAATTCAATTAAAATTAATAGGGAGATTATTCTTGTGGGCCCAATGTAATCACAAGTTTCCTTTAAGATTCAAGAAAGAAGCAGAAGAGTCAGAGGGAGATGGGATATTGAAGAATGGTCAGAGGGATTTAACATTCTGCCTTTGAAGATGGAGGATGAGTTCGTAAGATAAGGAGAGTCAGTGGCTTCTAGAAGATAAAAGGCAAGGAAATGGATTCACCCCCAGAGCCTTCAGGAAAGAACATAGTCCTGCTGACAACTCGATTTTAGCCTAGTAAGTCCAGTGTCAAACTGCAGACCTCCAGAACTATAGGGTACTACATTTATGTTGCTTTAAGCGACCAAGTTTGTGATGATTTGTGACAGCAGAAGTAAGAAACTAATAATACAAGCCTATGAGGATCATGTAGCAGATTCCTGTTACAGTTCTGCACACTGTTTATTCCCCCTCACTCAGTTTGGTATATAGTAGACTCTCAATAAATTATTTGAATGACTGAGTGAATAGA
Source organism: Myotis myotis (assembly GCF_014108235.1). Taxonomy (NCBI): domain Eukaryota; kingdom Metazoa; phylum Chordata; class Mammalia; order Chiroptera; family Vespertilionidae; genus Myotis; species Myotis myotis. Next base: position 12,706,643 of record NW_023416315.1, read on the forward strand.
CATTTTAGGAATACATTGTGGTGAAGTTTGGCAGGAAATTTTGCTTCAGACTAGGCATATATATTAATATTCTTATTTGATACAATTGGTCTCAAACTGCTTATTTTTATATGTAACTGCACTTGAGCTCCAAATTATTAAGGAGGATAGGATGAGTGGGGTCTACAATTGAGATCAAACAGTGTAAACTTATTTAAAAAATTATGTGATGGCTTCATTTCTTTTTTGATAAGGATACCAGGTTCAGTAGGTTAGGGAAAGGCCTACAGACAGTATATATATTTTTAATCTTCACCTGAGGTTATGTTTAGAGGGAGAGAGAGAAACATTGATCATTTGCTTCCCATACGTGCCCCAACGTGGAATCAAATCAGCAACCTAGGTATGTGCTCTGATAGGGAATTGAACCTGCAACATTTTGGTGTATGGGATGACACTCCAACCAAGCCACCCAGCCAGGTCAACAGTATATTTTGATAGCAACAAAAATGTGACAAAGTTTTTTATAATATCTTCCTGAATAAGAAAGTGTGAGTTTGATGATAATATAAGCCAGGCTTGAGGCTAATGGATGAACCATACCCCAAAAGTGGATGTGTATCAGCATGTACAAGTATTCAGTAGAATGACATAGGTCTTTGTCATTAAGTCTGTGCTAACTGGTTGTGGCGCTGATGACTTGGTTTAAGGTGGAAGGATGCTTGCTTAATTTACTGAAAGGATTAAAATCAGACATGACAGAATCCAGATTCAAAAGTATCACAATAGATAGGAATGTTGGACTGAAACTAAAATGATGAAGTTTAATAAAGATAAATGTAAAATCTCCCATGTACAGTAAGTGCAAGGCATACATAATTTGGGAAAAGTTCCTGTGGGAAAAAATTTAGGGTTTTTATTAGGCTTTAAATTTGAGTTAACAGGATGAAGTTGCTTACTTTGAAGATCTGACTATCTAAAACAGTTTTTACAATGGTTTTATGAAGTTCTAGAAGACGGACAATGGATAAAAGACAAAATGGAAATAGATTTTGATTAAACGTAAGGGAAATCTTTTAAGTAGACCAGAAGAACAAAGAATTTTGGTTAATTCAGATCTTGCTAATTTCAAGTCTGGTCAATTGCTTCGTTCACTTACCATCTGGGAAATTTCTGATCTGATCAATAAGCATTAGTATGCAGTGTTATGTTGATAGATTTATTCTCTCATTTTGTTTTCTGTCTGTTCTGTATTTTTCGTTTATTTTTTTCCTGCCTTCTGTTCTGTTACTTAAACATTTTCATTTTCTCCTTATCAATTTATTACTATTTTTTAAATCTTGCACTGTACTATAGAAATATGTTGGCTAAACTAAATAAAATCCTCATAATTAGATAAGACAAATAAGAATAGTCATTATTTATTGGATGCTTACTGTGATCAAAATACTGTAGCAAATATTTTACTGATGCTATCTCATACAATCCTCAAAACAATCTTTTGAAGTAGAAGTTATATGCCCATTTCATAGTTGAGAAAACTGAGGCTCAGAAAGATTTTAAAAAGTGCTCAAGGATATTTGCTGTAAAGATCTATTTGATTCCAGAGTTGATACTCACAATCACTCACATATACTTTTTATTTTTATTTTTGGCCACTTTCCAAGAAGTAAATTATTTTCATAGAAGTGGGATCTTAAAGGTTCTGGATAGCTAAGAGATATATTTTATTTTTAATTTCTCCAATCACTTATTCTGCTTGGATTCATTTTTACACAAATTCAGAAATATACATAGCTAGATTTTTTAATTTTTATTACCCATCATTTATCAGAAAAAGGAAGCATCATTTCCCTTGAGAAGTAAAGGAATAAACTGAGGATTTAAACTATTATTCTTCAAGAACAAAAATTTAATTTGTCAACTTCCATAAACTTTATAGTGTCTCAGGAAAGTCCCAGAAACAAGAAGAAACATGTCATTATTCTGTGTAAATTTTACTTACTTCGGAGAATAGGTGAGGAGCCATTTTTTAAGACTGAGGCAAGCAAAGTAGAAGTTAAAGAAAAAATGTAGAAATTAAGAAATTAAAAAAAAATAGAGAAATAGAGAGGTCAAATACCAAATTTAAAAGTATATAATAATTTAAGCACTTTAACATGATACTAAAAATATTTCATAAAAATATTGTTTGGTTTTAAGTAAATTAAATGAGTATGTATTATAAAAATGAACTATTAAATACTCAGCCATTTGTTGAGATCTTGTTTTATGAAAATAAAAATTATGTTGAAAAAGATTCATCCTCTTAATTGAAATCAATTCTGTAAGTTTGTGAGGATTCCTGGTATATATTTATGAGGCAAAAGACCCTAAGTACTTATAATATTATTAACATGAGAGGAGGAAAACAATATGAGAAACCAGGAGTACATAAATCCTTCTTTTACCCCTTTCTTCCATTATGAAGTCCCCTAAAAGTTCCACTGGCTTAATATGTGAGATTTTTCTATGTCAATATGTAGGGGCATTCCAATGGGAGTTATTCAAATTTTATATTACTCTGTGTTCCCAGACTCACCAAGAACTATGATGACAACAGTTACGATCTCATTTTTACATGAGGATTTAGGAAGCTGGTAATTGCTCTCTAACCTTGTTCTGAGAACAGGGTGTGCTTTTCTAGGAAAATGATTTTCTCTTCATAAGGTTACCATGATTTTGGTAGGTAGAGAACTGTTTTCTTGTAGGAAGTTTTGCTATTATTATTGAAACTAACCAACAAAGTGTTATCTGGTTCAAATAACATGTTATCAGTAAGTCCAATATAAGACACATAAAAACAGTTTAATTCTGGGTAATGTGGAAGTAGAAATAAGGGTACAGCTCTGTCCCTTGGTTATTCCATGTATGCATAATTTTCTGTTGAACCTTTTAGAGTCCGGACAGCACAACTAGAAAAAATCCTCTAAAATCTATATAGGTCATTAGATTAGGAATCTAAAGACCTACAGTCCCAGGCCTATCAGCAAGGTGTATTAACGAACCTCTAAGGGTCCCAATTTCCTCATCTGTGACATAAAGAGATTGAACTAGGCATCTTTCAGCTAAAATATTTGAAGGAACCATTAGCAACGAGATGCAAATCACAAAATCTGTGCTTTCTCAGCTCTCTACTGCAAATTAAGATGCTCACGAAAGGTGAAATTTTCATGCCTACCTCAAAATTCTGGGTATTGGATTTTTTTTTAACCTTAAAAATTTAAGGGCATTCAAGAGAAAATCACAATATAAATGTAAATTATAACATTATCCTGTTCCAAACAATTTCATTGTCATTGATCTTGGATCAACTTGAGCAACTATTTAGTATGACAGGAGTATCTTCACTATGAAGATGGTCCACCGTCTAGAAGGGGGTCGGTCATCTCACGGACGCCCCCGCTCTTCCCTGAGTGGCTCTGGATGCCCAGGGGTCGCTTGGAAGGGATTGGGGCGCAAAGAGGGAAGAGTTGGATGAAGTTGCCCGAAGAGGCCGTTGAGGGTTCAGGGGGTATTGGGAAAGGCCTATTCCTTCTTGATTTCGACCTAAAGCTCCCTGTGATGCGAGCCACAGCCGACCAGTAGAGCCCCCAGCTCCAACTCCACATGGAGGGAGACCCACGCACCCTGAGATGCCCCCCCACCCCAAGGGGGAGCTGACGGCCACCCTCCCCCCGCCCATGGCTCCCCGCCCAGTCCCCACCCAACAGTGGCCTCGGGCTCCAGGGCCACCACCGCCAGCCACCCCGGCACCATCTTCCCGGAACTGGCCTCTACCCCACTGGCCCCGCCCCTCTTCGGAGAGCACCCAATGGGCGGAGCCGAGGCCGCGGTGGGCGGGGCCGGCGGCGGGCGCCTTTAAAGAAAGGCAGAGGGTGAAAGGAAGCGGGAGAGGAGAAGAAAGAGAAGCCGGGCGGCGAGGCGCCGTCCAATGACAAAGCCCAGGGGTGGGCGCCGGCCGCCATCTTGCACCGGCGGCGGGATCGCCCGCGTCCTCCGCCCTCGGAGGGGGAGGGGCGGCGGCCGAGGCGAGAAAAGTAGCGACAGGCGCGCCGGGCGGTAGGCGCCTTCAGCGGCCGCCGCCGCGGAGCCGGCCGGGCGCGGGGGGAGGCGGCGGCGGGGCCCGGCGGGCGCAGGCGGCCCCGAGCGGCCTCCGATGCGGCGCTCCGGGAAGAGGCGGCGGCCCCCGGCGGCCCCGGCCTCGGCCTTCCGGGGCGGCGGCGGGAGGGCCGGGGCCGGGCTGGCGGCGCAGGAGGAGAAGGTGGTGCACTCGCGCTCGCAGCTGTCGCTGGCCGACACCACCAAGGCGCTGGGCGAAGCCTTCAAGCTGTTCATGCCCCGCAGCACGGAGTTCATGAGCTCGGACGCGGAGCTCTGGGGCTTCCTGTGCAGCCTCAAGCACCAGTTCTCCCCGCACATCCTGCGCAGCAAGGACGTCTACGGCTACGCCTCCTGCCGGGCCCTGGTGCCCGACCCCCCAGCGCCCCGGGCGCGCAGGCCGGCGCGGGGCCGCGCGGCCCGGAGGGCGGCCCGGAGGAGGCGCCGCGGAGTCCGGGCGGCCGCCGCCCGCAGGAGGAAGAAGCCGCCGCCGCCCCCGCCGCCCCCGCCGGCGCCCGGGGAGACCCGCGCCGCGGAGCCCGGGCCCCTCGGCGCCTGCTTCGGCGGCCGCACCCTGGAGGAGATCTGGAGGGCGGCCACCCCGACGCTGACCAGCTTCCCCACCATCCGCGTCGGCGGCGACGTGTGGGGCGAGCGCAGCCTGGCGGCCGTGCGGCGCCGGGCGCGCCAGGTCCTGCGCGTGAACCTGGAGCCCGTGGTGAGGCTCCGCCGCTTCCCGGTGCCTCGGGCGTGAGCGGCAGCCGCCCGCCCCCGGACGGAGCCCCGCCGGGAGGGACGAACAGGTGTCAGTCGAGTGTTTACAGATGCGGCCGGACTCGGGCCCCTTGTGCACTTTACGGGCGAAGCAGCCGCCGGAGGTGCGCCCTGGACGCGGCGCCGCCGTCTGGGACCCCGGGCTGTGCGCCCTCCGCTGCCCCTCGGCGCCCGGTCTGCGGGGGGAGGAGGCCGCTGGACCCTCCGAAGGGCCCCCCTTCCTTCTCCCCCCGACGGGGACGTCCCCGGGACCGCGGGGCAGGCCCCTCCTCTCCCCTTCGGACTCTACCTCACCGGTCTGGAAGCCCTCCGAAGAGTCATTCTTTTTCCAAAGGAATTTGGTTCCGCGCTCGTGTCATAAGTCAGAACCCACTTGCTTTGGACACCCCTCCTCCTCCTCCTCGATACCTCCCCCCCTTTCCGTTTTGCCTGCCACCCCTCTCTCCGGACGACCGGTCGGCCGTGTTTCGTGGTGGTGCACTCGCTCGTGCTCAGGGTATTCCGACTCCCGCTCGGTTCCCGGTGTGGACTGGATTCCAGCGCTCTGACCAAGGATGTTTTCCAAGCGACACCAGCTTGTGACGGACTCTTCCTCGTGCAAGGATTTGTACGGCTTTGATGGCACGCAAAGAGATGCAAAATGCAACTGTGTTGGTTATTTTAAGGTGTTTCTAAAGATTTTTCTATTGACAAAGTTTATATTTACTGAGCTTCTAAAGAAAATGGTAGAAACTCAAAAGTTTTGTTTAGGGAAAGTTGACTTGTTAAAAATTGAATAAAAATTAAAGTGCACTGAAACCATATGGCTTGTGATTTAAAAAAAAAAAGAATGCATTATAAAAAAAACAACAACACACGTGTTGGTTAAAGAAATGGATGGAATCCAATTAGAAATGATTTGGCCTTGTACTGGTCCAACATACAAGTCCAGGAATATTTCGAGGGCAATATATTTTGAAATGGGAGTCCAATCGGAGAAATGAATGATACCTTTTGTGGCTAAAATGATAAACAGAATACTCATTAGAATCCTCAGAATTATACATGGTCTAGAAGAGGGGGGCATCTCTTGGTCTAAGTAACTGGTTGAAGTTACTTGGGGCAAAATAGCTCATGGTCTTTCTTTTTGTTGTTGTTGGATAATAAGACGTGTCCAGACTAATGTCACCACTTTCATAAACGTGTTAGTTGACGTTTTTGCTCCACCAGTTTCCTTTTTTATCTTGTTTCCCTTTAAGTTCATGTTTGCAGTTACGGGTCTTTGATAGCTGAAGACCACAAGCAAGCCGCAGAGTGCTGACCCTGCTTTTACACTTTAATAATACGTAGTGTTTATACCACATGGCCCAGTGTTACTTTAGATTATTCAAGTGCCTTTGGTCATTGGTGGCAGCAAGACTTAATGGTTTTTAGCCAGTGGTGCCACAGCCAGATTTTACTGTAATGTCTAAAGGGTCAAGTAGAGTTTTTGTACCACTATCATTTCAAATTTGGGTGTTCTGCGGTGGAGCGATCTGTCCTGGGCTGGAACTTGACATATGTAATACTCAATATTAAGGTCTATCTCTGCTTGGTAGCTTCTTAGGAGAATAATGAGCTGCAGTTTTGACTCTTGTGTTCTTAGAATTTAAATGGCATAGCTTTCTGAAATGATTTTTTTTTCCCCAAGCTTAATAGTCCATTGTAGGAGCTTTGTGACTTTAATTTCAGTGTTTTTGTTAAAAAGAATATTTTATATATACACATATATATATGACTTTATACCACTTTCCCAGTAAAGCATCATATTCTTTTAGTCACTAGTCAACGGTAATGCATTGTTACAAACACTCACATGAATAAATAAAAGTGAATAATTGGAAGATGGAGAGTGTTCACTTATATTTGTGTGATAGGAAGCTTATCTATATTCTTCTGGTTATTAGCTTCCACTGCCAATTATATTTCACTTATATAGGGTTTCTCCTCATCCGTTTCCCCTCTCCCCCCTCTATTAACTTAGGCTAACTAGCACCTGAGGGGAAAAATTTTGTATTTGTACCACTTCACTTTGTATATAGTTTTATAATAATTAAGAAATCTAATGGCCATATTAGAATGTAATTTCAGCATACAGCTTATCTAGATAGTTTCCCAGAGGATTTTGAAATCAGACTTAGCTGGGAGGATAACTTTCCTCGGCACAAAACTGAAAACATATTCACGGACACCATGCATTTATTGTAACTGAGATGCTTAATATTTTTTCTCTCATGCCTTGTTGCTTTAGTACACTTGAACTCACATAAATGCTTCTTTGGATTACCTGGGCAGTCTGACTTCAGTTTGGATCTAATTGCCCTTCCTGAATACAATGTTTTTTATCGGATTGACTGAAAAATTCATGCCATTTCTAGTTTGTAAAAATGATGTAAATCATTATTTTTGCCAAGTTTAGCATATGTTACAACTTCTAAAATGTGAAGAAACAACTAATATAGTTGATTAGCATATTAATAGGAAAGTGGAAGTATTTTATGGGTACTTTGGGGCAGAATGTGAAAATGAACTTGGCATGGTGGCCTTTATGGTGAGGCAACCGTTTACTGTCCTCTAAAGTGAGTCTGTAGCTTAGCTTGTAGATAGTTTTTGTAAGAAATCCTGTGATCGTTATTCATTCTTTTACCTTCTCATATCTCAAATGGCACAAGTAGAGAGGGGAAGCCAGAAGGAAGTGTATCACCTTGCTATGCTTCCAATGAATTTTTAACTCTTGAGTGCCTAAACGTGGTGACTGGCACCTCAAATAACCTTTTGAAATTCCCGATGTCATTTTTTATCCTTCCTGTCAACCAGCAACTTATTTTTATGTTATGATTGTTGAGGGCAAGCTTCATTGTTGATAGTGCAAAGTGTCGTTGGGGTGTGTATTTATTTTGTCCAAGTTTGAGTACCCTATTGGGCAAGTGTAACTTAAGCCAGTGGCTGACACCTATTGATTTGCTATGTGCAAATCTGAAAACTCTTTAATAAAAAAATAAAAAAAAAATTAAAAATATTTGAATACAAAAAACTGAGCAATTTTGAACTCAAAGTTTTTTGTTGTTTTAAGGGTTGCCACAGCACCCTTTAAATTGTGTTTTTTAATGGACATATATTCATAATATTTTATCTGTGTGTAAAATATTTCTTGATGGACTGTTATGTCTTAAGTGCATTATAAGGCAATTATTTGTAATGGAAGTGAATTCTTTTGGACAGTTTGATGTGCATATGAGTAAGATTTACAATCTGGTTGTACTTTGCTTTTTAATTTATTAACTGTAAATAAATTTTAGAGAATACAGTGTCTGTGTTTTCTAACGATGTTAAAAGTTTTTGAAATGGGATTTTACGTTTACATGTGAATTGGAAAGCATTTTAATATGCTATGGGATAAACTTTGACTTTTTTGTGAACTTCAAACTCCTGGAGGTTTTGAGATACGTGTTTTGTGCTATCTTGGGAATCTATGTTACATCAGTTCTCTACTGATCTAGTGAGTCTCCAGGACAGTGCCTCATGCTGAAGCCCAAGCCATTACCCAGTTTGTCAGCAATAAAGACTTAAAAAATGCATCACAATTTAGTTTTGAGTCCTGACTCCAAGTCCCCCTTGGTAGTGGTGGAAATTCTAAAGCTCACATTCTTCCAAATTCTGAAAGAAAAGAATGTTCCATATAAGGAGCATCAGTAAGGGTTTTTCACAGAATAAGAACAGAGCTAGACTTTTCATTGCAGTCTAGAAGGTAGAAGTGGAATATTAGCAGGGGCAGGATTCACAGCTCTGTGTGGCCTGATTTTGTCTTTGTACCTGAGTTGCATCAAAAATGGAGTCGGCATAATGTAACAGCTGTGAATCACAGTGCCTGGGATAGAATAAAGTCTTTTTCGTTTGCATTAGAACTCTTAGATAAGTTACATAGACTTTCTGTGCCGTTGCTTCCTGGAGACCAATGTGGTGAGTAAAAGAATGGATTACTGAAAGGATAAAAGTGCATATTAATGGTGGCCACATAGGAACTAATAAATGCTATTAATTGGAGTCATGGGTGCTGAGAATAAGTTTAGATGCTGAGAGTGGTCCTTTGGGAGTTTAGCATCCTGAGAACAGAGTGTGGTCTGTCTGGGATAGCTAAAAGACAAGAGAAGCTAATTTGTGGTTGAATTAAAGATAAATCTTTTTTTTTTTTTTTTTTAGCCTGCTGACAAACTATACAGCAGGAGGTTGGATTAAGTTGACTTATTAGACAGTTTTCATTATTGGGAGGTTTTTAGGCAGTCTTAAAAATTTGGGGTCTTCTTTTATCACCCTGATACCTTTAAAAGATGTTTAAAATGAGCTGCTTATGTGTTTTAAACTATCTGAGAATTTATAAAAGTAATTGATTAAAGTTACTGACCTAAGAACTTGCTAAATTTCCACACTAAGTTTTCACTTGGAGTAAATTCATACGGATTGCTTAAGTACCATGTTACTCTACATGTACAGAACTAAATCGGAATTAAATGTGTGTGAGGTTTGTACGTCCTATGTTAAAGGAAACAAATGAGTACAATAATTATGTTTGAAGCAACAAAAATTATTACTAAAAGCAAAAAAGATCATAGTTGAAGCACTGATACTGATTTTTAGATTTAGGCTCTAAAGCTTTTAATTCAGCTCTAGTTCCTCATGACACAAAGAATAACAGAGCATAGTCTGCCTAGATGAGCAAGCCAAAGTTCTGTGGTGTCTGAAGGTGACACAAAGGAATTTTCTTAGATGGAAGTTACCCAGTAGTAGGAAGCTGAAAACTGCCTGATTTCAGATTTCACAAGAACAATGACTTCTCATTGTCCGCATTCATTTGTTTTGGTACATGTCACCCCAAACCTTCACCTATAACATTATAAACATATCCAGAGCCCACATGGAAGGTAACAATCACAACTTCAAACACAATTGTTTGAATAAATATTCTACTGAACACAAAACTAGACTTCTTTTGCTTCTGAAACTATTCATAGAAATGTTGCATTGAGATTCTTCCAAGTATTGAAATTAACTGTAAAGTGTATGTATGTGTGTGTGTGTGTGTGTGTAAATATATACACACACACACACACACATATATATATATATATATATACATATATACACACACCCACACACACACACACACACATATATATATATACACACACTTTAGGATTTTTTAAGTACATGTTCTTTAAATGTTTATTAGAACATAGAAAAAAGGGTGTGACTTAGGGTTCTAAAGTCTAGGTTAAAATATTATTGAAGCATATTAAAAATTAATATATTAAAAGAATTATTAACACAGCTGCATAAAATTTCCTAAGTTCAATATTCTCATGGAACCAACACGCAGGTTAAAAAACAACGTCAGAGCATTACCAGTGCCCTAAGGACGCCTTGTACCCCTTCCAGTCACCATCTCCCCTCCAAGATAACAGTTATCCTGACTTCTTACAGCGTGGGTAACTTTTGCCTGTTTTGGGATTTTATATACATAGAATTATGTATCGTGTGCCTAATTTATTCACTCAAAATTATGTTTGTGAGATTTATGTAAGTGCATGTAGTTGTAAATTGTTTATTCTCACTGGTGTATAGAATTCCATTGTGTAAATATTCTACAGTGTTTCTGCCACTCATGATGGGTATTTAGGTATATTCCAATGTAGAGCAACTGTGATTAAAATGTTAATAAACATTAGAATACATGCCCTTTGGTGAAATTTTGGTGGGAGGGATGGGGTAGCATTTACCTAGGAGTGAATTTGCTTGGTCACATGTTATTCAAATGATCAGCTTTGGTAGATACTGACAGTTTTCCCCAGTGGTTATACCAATTTACATGAGCTTTTAGGGCAGTGTATGAGAGTTCTGGATATTTTACATCCTTGCCAAAAGGTGGTATCTTTGGTCTTTTTTATTTTAGCCATCCTGATATGTAAACAGACTTTTATAAAAATTAAAGACATTTAAACCAAGTAATGTATACACATGGTGTAACCTCCCCCCACCCACACACATCTTAAATAGCATATAAGAACTTACTGTAATAATAATAAAAATATCCCTACCTCAACAACAAACACCCCTTTCCTAGTGGCAACACTTTTTATAAGTAAGATTTTTTGTTTTTATATTTTTAATGAACAATTTTAAGGGCAGTTTTAGGTTTAGAGACAAATTGCACAGAAAGTACAGAATACCCCATGATCCCCCAGCCTCCAATTATTAATATCTTGCATTAATATGGATACATTTATTATAACTGATAGGTTATATGTTATTCAAATGATCAGCTTTGGTAGATACTGTCAGTTTTCCTAAGTGGTTATACCAGTTTACATGAACTTTTAGGAGTGTATGAGAGTTCTGGACATTATTGACATATTATTAACTAATATTAGAGTTTGTTCTTTATATTGTACAGTGTCATAAGTTTTGTTTGTGTTTTTTTTGTTAATCCTCATCGAGTATATTTTTTCCCATTGATTTTTACAGAAAGTGGAAGGGAGGGAGGGAGGGAGGGAAGCAGAGAGAGATGGGGTGGAGAGAGAGAGAGAGAGAGAGAGAGAGAGAGAAGAGAGAGAGAGGTGAGAGAGACACATCTATTCATTGCCTGCCACACGAGTCCTGACCGGGGCCAAAGGTTGAGCCTGCAACCTAGGTATGTGCCCTTGACCAGAAATCGAACCCATGACCCTTCAGTGCATGGGCCGACACTCTAACTGCTCAGCAACACTGGTCAGTTTCACAGATTTTGACAAATGCATTATGTCAAGTATCCACCATTACAGTATCACACTGAGTAGTTTCACTACCCTAACAATGCCCTGTGCTCCACTTAGTCATCACTTCCTCTCTTCCTCTGAACCCCCGGCAACCAGTGGTCTTTTTACTGACTATAGTTTTGTCTTCTTCAGAATGTCATATAGTTGGAATCATAAAGTACACAGCTTTTTCAGAGTGGCTTCTTCTACTTAGCAATACGTATTTAAGTTTCCTCCATGTCTTTTACCTCCCTCACTCCCTCCCTTCCTTCATTTCTTTCTCTTGTTAATGAAGTTTATTTTTTAAAACAGTTTTAGGTTTACAGAAAAATTGACCAGAAAGTGTAAAGAATTCTTTACTAATATGCTTCTTGTTTTGCTGGAGTACATCCTCAGATAACTCCCTAATAAAGAGTGAATATAGTCAAATGTTCTGAGGCTTTGCATGTCTCAGAATATTTTTATTCTGTTCTCACATTTAATTGACAGTTTTGATAAGTTTGGAATTCTAGGTTGTGATGACTCATTGCCCCTTCCCTAAGTGGACCCAGACTATACCACTGTTGGAATTATCATGTCTACTTTTTATAGTGTTTCTGACTCATACTGTCATTTTTATCTTATTCTATTCTTTTGAAATGATTCACAAAGTCCAGCCCACACTCAAGGCAAAGGGAATGAGGCGCTACCTTTTGAATGGCCTTAAAAAGAATCTTTGAACATATTTTCAACTACCACTCTGCCCTCTGGGCTTAATTATTTACATTCATCTCACATGCAAAACAACCTTACCCTGTCCGCTCAAAGTCCAGTACCCTAAAGGACTCCTTATACCCCTTCCAGTCACTATCTATCTTCTCTCCAAGATAATAATTATGCTGACTTTTTTTTACAGCATAGGTAACTTTTGCCTGTTTTGGATTTTATATACATAGAATTATGTATCATGTGTCTAACTTATTTCACGCAAATGTTTGTGAGATTCATTCATATAATTGCATATAGTTGTAATACAGGTCCTTAAGTACACTTTCTCTCAATCTGAAGACCTGTGAATTAAAGATATAACTAACAGTCCATGGTTGCACAGGCATAGGATAACCAGAATAGACACTACTGTTCAAAAAGAGGGGAAAAAGGAGATTCACAAAAATCACTGGTCCATAGTAATTCTAAAATTCAGCTGGGCACAGGTGACAATTCCTTTTAGGACTCAAAGCCTGGAAATAAGTTTCTATGGCTCCAGCTTTACCCTCTGGGTTTCTTATTTTTTTTCTTTCTTTTTTTTTTTTATTAAATCTTTATTGTTCAGATTATTACATTTTTTCCTCTTTTTTCCCCCCATAACTCCCCTCCTCCCAGTTCCCGCCCCACCCTCTGCCCTCACTCCCCACCCACTGTCCTCATCCATAGGTGCACGATTTTTGTCCAGTCTCTTCCCGCATCTCCCACACCCCTTTTCTCCCCAAGAATAGTCAGTCCATTCCCTTTCTATGTCCCTGATCCTATTACAATCACCAGTTCATTCTGTTCATCAGATTATTTATTCACTTGATTCTTAGATTCACTTGTTGATAGATGCATATTTGTTGTTCATAAATTGTATCTTTACCTTTTTCTTCTTCCTCTTCTTAAAGGATACCTTTCAGCATTTCATATAATCCTGGTTTGGTGGTGATGAACTCCTTTAGCTTTTCCTTATCTGTGAAGCTCTTTATCTGACCTTCAATTCTGAATGATAGCTTTGCTGGATAAAGTAATCTTGGTTGTAGGTTCTTGGTATGCATCACTTTGAATATTTCTTGCCACTCCCTTCTGGCCTGCAAAGTTTCTGTTGAGAAATCAGCTGACAGTCGTATGGGTATTCCCTTGTAGGTAACTGAGTTTCTTTCTCTTGCTGCTTTTAAAATTCTCTCTTTGTCTTTTGCTCTTGGCATTTTAATTATGATGTGTCTTGGTGTGGTCCTCTTTGGATTCCTTTTGTTTGGGGTTCTCTGGGCTTCTTGGACCTGTAAGTCTATTTCTTTCACCAGGTGGGGGAAGTTTTCTGTCATTATTTCTTCAAATAGGTTTTCAATATCTTGCTCTCTCTCATCTTCTGGCACCCCTATAATTCTGATGTTGGTACGCTTGAAGCTGTCCCAGAGGCTCCTTACACTATCTTCGTATTTTCGGATTCTTTTTTCATTTTGCTTTTCCGGTTGGGTGTTTTTTGCTTCTTTGCATTTCAAATCTTTGACTTGATTCTTGCACTCCTCTGGTCTGCTGTTGGGAGTCTGTATAATATTCTTTATTTCAGTCAGTGTATGCTTAATTTCTAGTTGGTTCTTTATCACAACATCGAGGGTCTCATTAGATTTCTTGAGGATCTCATTAATTTTATCAGCGGCTTCTAGACAGTTCTTGAGAGACCTTAAAAGTGTGGTTTTCAGCTCTATATCCTCCATTTCTGTCATTTCTGTCCTGTTTCTTTGTCTCGGCATTTTTTATGCTTTCTTGGTGCACCCCCTTGTGGTCTTTGTGCGCAGTCTTGTTGTAGTTAAGCCTTGATTGTTGTAGGTATTACTGGGGGGGATTTGACCTCCAGGCCAACTGGCTGTGAGATTCAGCTGTGTCTGCAGTGAGAGAACTTCTATCCTCTGGGGAGGTGATAATCTAGCCTTTGCCTGAGGCTATCCAGCAAATGCCTCTGTGCAGGGCTGGGGCGGGGCGGGTCGCACGGGATCAACAGGGCGGGCGGAGCGAGCAGTTATGGCTGCTCTCAGTCCCATCGCCAGAGGCTCTGCCTCTCAGAGTCCCAGCAACCACAGCAAACCTCGAAGAGAAAGCTGCCCTCGAGTTCCGACCGATGCCAGACAGTCCCACTTCTCCCGTTTGAGTCTGGGTTCCTAGAGACTCGCCCAGAACTGGAGCTCAGAGCCTGAGGCTCCCTCCTGATTGAAAACTACAACTGCACCCTCAGCCACCAGCCTGCTCCGCGCGCACCTCCGCACCTTTGTATTTTCCGCACTGCGCCTTCTCTGAGTCTCGGTATGCTGTTCTCTTTCCTTCTAGTTGAAGAATTTCCCCTCAGCCAGCCTTCCTGTGGTTCTGGGTGATGTCCGTTCCGTCTTTTAGTTGTATTTTTGAAGTGGTTGTGCGCGGCAGCAAACTCGGGTGTTTACCTATGCTGCCATCTTGGTTCCCCTCCTGGGTTTCTTATTTCATCCTTTGAGTCATTCCTCCTTTTTCATAAAAGGTAGCCTGTGTTTGCAGCTGCATATTTTTCATAACCTACATATTGATTCTAGAAGTTTGTGGGTTCAAAGCTGTCTTTCATTGCACTGCCTCCATTCTTTTAAGCAAACCTCAAAAGAACAGAGATAGTTAATAGGCAATTTTTAAGGGCAGTTTTAGGTTTAGAGACAAACTGCTACTTTGGGCTTGTGCTGAGGAACAACATTTTCTTTCAAGATCTAATTGGCAGCATCCCTTCTAGAAGCTTCCAGTTATGGAAACAGCCCAAGACCCATCAGTAGATGAGTGGATAAAAAAAATGTGGCACATTTACCCAATGGAATAATTTTACACAATGGAAAAATTTTCTGGCATCGTTTCTCAAATATCATCTGTTCAGCTTCATTTTTAAGGTAATAATTTAACCTTTGATAAGGGCTGCATCATTAATGTTATTTGTGTCAATAAAATGTGAAACTATATTTAAACATATGACTAAATGTAAGTAGTATCTATCAGGAATGCATTCAGCTGCAAGTAACAGAAAACCTGCCACCAGTAGCTTAAACAGAGACTTACAAAACAGGGTTCAAGCTATACTACCTTAAGGCAGTCATGTCAGCCAAAACACCTACTTCAAAATATTGGAAGACATGTTAGCAATAATTAATACTAATAATGCCAATATTCATTCATTACTTACCGCTTGCCCTTTTCAAAGTGCATTACATGTAACAGCATTTCAGGCGCACAACAAACCTGTGAGGTGGAATGGTGATGTCTTTTGAAAGTCATTCCTTTTCTTCTCCAGGTCACAGACTAGCTGCAGTATTTCTAGGGCACGTGGCATCATCCAATGGCTCCAAGGTTTGTTTTGCTAATCA
Source organism: Myotis myotis (assembly GCF_014108235.1). NCBI lineage: Eukaryota > Metazoa > Chordata > Mammalia > Chiroptera > Vespertilionidae > Myotis > Myotis myotis. The sequence goes on from NW_023416315.1 coordinate 12,722,442, forward strand.
ATGCATAAGCAAGCATAAGAATTCTAGACTCTAATGCTTTTGACTTATGCAGAAACCAGCCCGACCTTTTCAAATCACGTTAAAGTCCCATGATGTTTAATAGCCTTTTGGGATGAACCTTTCAGAAGGTGCTCCTGTGGGTGAATTGGCTTTGTGCTTCTGTTTACAAGAACCTTGTCTCCCAGAAGGCACTGCAACTTTTATATCCATTATAAATTATCAATTAAAATGAAAACCAATACTTTCACTTCGTCTTTTTGCTGACATTTTCTAGCATATGCTAAGTTAACAAGTTTCATTTTATTTAATTCTTGTCATCATATAACTACATTCATATCATCACAGAGCAGTGGTGTCCGCAGGTGTAGTATCAGCTCTGGAAACTTCAGATGTGGCAGTGATGGGAGCTAGGGTGGGAATAATGGATGATTCCAGTGAATGAACCTTTGAATGTATCTGTTATCTTGGTGAATCCTACATATCTTTTCAAAAACTAGTTTACTCTTGAGCTATATATTTTAAACAAAGCAAAAACAAAAAAACAAAACAAAACAAAACAAAAAACAGAAGGGGCTCATTAAAATTGTATGTCCTAAAAGTGTGACAAACATCCAGTGGCTTTTTGCAGAAGCATTTGGCCAAGGGGCAAAGTTCTTGGGTAAGTCTCCAAACCTGGAACCATTGCAGACTTGGTTGTATGAGTATGGAGCTGAGTATGGAGCGTGATCCATGAAAGAGTGTCCTTCCAGGAGTGGGGAACCGTTTTTCTGCCAAGGGCCATTTGGATATTTATAACATCATTTGTGGGCTACACAAAATTATCCACTTAAAAATTAGCTGCTGTGTTTGGTCAAACGTTTAATGAATTCACCCCTAATGCTTTGGCAGGGCTAGACCCAGTGATTTGGCTGGCCTGATATGGCCCACTTGGCCGGAAGCAGGAGGTGCCACGGGTGTACCTGTTGACGTGCAGCAACCACTGCACCTGAAGTGACTTCGTCGCTCCTGGACTCTGATGCTTGAGGACTCTTTATGCTGATGAAAATGCAACCATCCTGGACCTTGAAAGGTATGGCGCCACTTCTAGAAACAGCCCATCCCAGTCCCCTCAATTTATTGTTTCAGCCCAGAGAGCCATAGGGCCCTGCCTGGCTTGTCAGCTAGTGAGTGGTAGGGCTGGAATGAGAATCCTTATCATCCAATTCTGTTCAGAGTTTTTTCTGCCCATCCATTTCCCCAGGATGGCTTAGCCCTTCTTGGACTTTTATTGTAGGAATCAAACAAAAGGTAGGTTTCTCAGGTAGCTGAGTTGGGGAAAGGGACTGTGACAGCAGGGTGGGTCAGAGGCAGGGAGACCTGGAAGGAGAGAGGACACTGAAATGCTAGGAGAGGGGGCTTGGGGGACTCTCTGCCTTCTTTCATTTTCAAAAAATATTTTTTTATTGATACCTGAGAGGAAGGAAGAGGGAGAGAAATAGAAACATCAATGAAGGGAGAGAATCATTGATTGGCTGCCTCCTGCACGCCCCCCACCACGGATTGAGCATGCAACCTGGGCATGTCCCCTGACAGAATCAAACCATGACCTCCTCCTGTTCATAGCAGCCGGGTGCCTTCTTACATTTTGATCAGCTCTGGCCTTAATAAAGAAGACTGGGCAGTCTAGTTCTGAACACTGGTGGAGTTTCAAGCATTGACGAGGCCTGGGGTAAGGGGCACATTGGGTAGGTTTTGGGAAGTCTGTGGGAAATAGGTATATGGATAGGGGTGTGTGTGTGTGTGTGTGTGTGTGTGTGTGTGTGTGTGTGTGTGTGAGAGAGAGAGAGAGAGAGAGAGAGAGAGAGAATGAGAGTGGAGGAATGTGATATTTATTTTGATTGCCTATTCACATTATTTGCAAATGATTCAAATCATGGGGTATTTTTCTTAAAAAAGCAAGTTCTAAAGAATAATAACAATAATAATAAATAAGGTTAGTTCTAGAAATTGATGTGCATTATTAAAAATGTTTTCTCCTGGACCTAGATGGTTTGGCTCAGTGGATAGAGCTTCAGCCTGCGGACCAAAGGGTCCCAGATTCGATTCCAGTCAAGAGCACATGCCCAGGTTGCAGGTTCGATCCCCAGTAGGGGGTGTGTGGGAGGCAACCGATCAACGATTCTCTCTCATCATTGATGTTTCTCTCTCTCTCTCTCTCTCTCTCTCTCTCTCTCTCTCTCTCTCTCTCTCTCTCTCTCTCTCCCTCTCTCCCTCTCTCCCTCTCTCCCTCTCCCTTCCTCTCTGAAATCAATAAAAATATATTTTAAAAAATGTTTTTTCTTGAAATCTTTTTTATTTTAGAAGTTGGCTTTGGTTTCCTCTGAATCCTAAAAGATACAATGGGATATTAAAAATGATTGGAACAGAACCTTCATTGGAGTGATTTTTAATTCATATCACAGATCAAGCATTCTGGCAGGAGCAACCGAAAATGTACAGAGAAATGAGTTTCCCAGCCAGTGTGGAGCAGAGGGCAAGGTGAAATGGGTGAGTACAAAGATCACAAGGTTTGAAAGCTGAGCTCACAATCAGCACAGCTACCAACCTGCTGTGAGGATTTGGGCAAATCAGGGTTCTTTCTATTTCAAAGTTTCATGATGCAGGTTAAAGTTCTACATGAATTCTGAACAATCAAAATTCATGCCTGCATTAATGATTCAGAAAAGAGGGCATTAGATGGAGATATTTTGACAGACATTGTAAATCTTTCAAGTTAGTGATAGAAAATGATGATCAGAACTCCAGGATCATATGGCTGAGGTTCAGGAATTTTATTCAATCACCAACGAAGACATTTTAAAACTGAATTTAACCTTGTCCAGGTTTTGTTCTTCTATTATGGTCACTTTTTAGTTAAAATGTTAGAGCAGCGATATGTTTATCTTAGTTACAACAGAGCTAATGTCTGAATAGGGACATTATTAGAAAATTAACGAATAAGGCGTTCCTGTTTCTATTGTAAAGGAAAGTAATCGATTAGCATAAAGTATGTCTCAAATATAGTGACCAGCATATGAAAAACTATTACAGGATTTGTTATGTTGAAAGACTATTATGAAATTTCCAACATACTTACTCATTGACACTGATGCTTAAAAAGAGAGGAATATCGGCCTGGCTAGGTAGCTTAGTTGATTAGAACATCATCCTGATACCGAAAGGTTGTGGGTTTGCTCCTGGTCAGGGCCATACAAAAATCAACCAATGTGATGGAAGGAGACTCAGGCTGAAGTGGTAAACAGACAATACAATATACAGGTGATGTATTATAGAATGGTATACCTGAATCCTATATAATTTTATTAACAAATGTCGTTCAATTCAATCAAATGTCAATAAATTGAATGAATTAAAACAAGAATCAATCAATGAATACATAAATAAGTGGAGCAACAAATCAATTTCTCTCTCTTTCCCTTCTCTCTCTAAAATTAATCAATAAAAAAATTAGTTGAAATGATTGCTCTTGAAAATAGAAGTATAAATAGAATTCTGATGAATTATTTTCCTAGTTCTTCATTATTCAAAATAATGCATTATGAATTGCAAAACTAATCTCTCCTCTTAAGGAAGATATTATTTGAGAAAACTTTGATCATAAAGGGCCCCTGTAAATGTCACAGAAAATCATCTTTCCTGTAAATTTTTTGTTCATTTTCTCTATCCTTTTTATATTCTCACCATTTCGTAGATCCTTTTCTGATGTTGAGTTTGGTGTGCTTGTAAGCTTTTCTTGTGTGATTACTTCATGTTATTAAATATAAGATTTCTATTATACACCCACTCATATAATGAGAGGTATGTAAGCTGTTTCCACCTTTTCTGGAGAGTTGATTTGCAATAAATATCCAGAACCTTGAACTGCTGTCCATACCCTTTGGCTCTGTAATTTCACATCTAGAATTTTATTCTAATGATGATCAGAGATGAAAAACTAAATTGGTAGACATAGCTGTTCATATGTATGTAAGAATATATGTAAAAAAACAGAAATAAACAATGTCCAGTAAGGAACAATAATTATGTGACAATATATTAACACACTGAAATTTTATGTAGTTATTAAAGTATGTTTTTATAGTACAATTAGTGCTCTGAAGAGAAATGAAAAAGAGAAGCAGTATATAATGTAGAAGATAGATTTCCAATTAAATTTTTTAAATCAAATAGCTCAAAATATTTTTAGGTATAATTTATATGGAGTAGAATTTTTCCTTTTAATATGTATACTTCAATTAGTTTTTTAAAATGTGTACTGTCATGTGATCACCACCACAGTCAAGGTTTTACCACCCCCAAAAGTTTCCTTTTACCCCTTTGTAGTCAATATTCACCCTCTACTCCATTCCTTGGCAAACTATAGTTTTTCATATTCCAGAATGTCAGGTAAATGGAATCATACAGTATTTTACCTTTTGCATCTGGCTTCTTTCACTGCTGAGATTCATTTTATGTTGTGTGTATCAGCACTTCACTCCTCTTCTTGCCAAGCACCATTACTCTGTATGAACATATCACACTTTCTTCATTCACCAGTCCATAGAAATTTTGGGTTGTTTCCAGTTTCTGCTAATTATGAACCATTTGTATATAGGACATAATATTTTTATTTATCTTGGTAAACACCTTAGAAGAAGGATTACTGGGCCATGTGGTAAGTGCATGTTCAAGAAATTGCCAAGCTCGTTTTTGAAGCATCCCTACCAACAATGTCATTTTGCATCCCTTCCAACAATGAGAGTTCTAATTACTTTGCACCCTCCAAGCTCATGGTGTGGTCTATTAAAACATTTCAGCCATTCTAATAGGAGTGTAGTGATAGCTCGTTTTTCTAGCGACTAATGACAAGCATCTTTTCATGTGCTTATAAGCCATCCAGATATCTTCTCTAGTAAAATGTCTACATCTTTTAAAATTGGAGTTGTTTTCTTATTATTGTTTTGAGAATTCTTTACATATGCTGTATATAATTCCTTTGTCAGATACATGATTTGCAAATATTTTTCCCAGTTTATGCCTTGTCTTTTCATTTTATAATGATGTCTTTTAAAGGGAAAAAAGTTTAGTTTTATCAACTTAACCATGTTTAATTTTATTCATGCTTTTTTTAATAATAAAATATTTAGTTTAGAATAATTTTAGATGTATAAAATATTGCAAAAATAGCACAGAGAATTCCCATACCCCCACACTCAACTCTTTCTCTCATGAATGTTAGTTGATTCATTTGTCACAACCATTGAATATGGTTTGTTTTTTGTACCCTAAGAAACATTTGCCTGCCCCAAAGTCACAATGTTTTTTCTGTGTGTTTTTTTTGTTTGTTCTTTAGAAATTTTATATTTTTAGCTTTATTAGGTCTATGATACATTTTTAGTTAATTTATGTGTATAACCTGAGGTAATGTGAAGGTGTTTTTTTTTTTCCTTTATGGACATTCAGTTGTTCCAGTGCTATTTGCTGAATAGATATTTTAATTTATATATAATTATTATATTTATATATAATATATAATAATTATGTCTCTACAGTTAGCACAAGTAAGCAAAAATTTTGAGTGAGCAGACACAACATAGTGAATATATATATATTTTAATAGTGAAGGAGGGATGAGCAGATTATGTCACTGAGGGTGATGGATACCTTAGCCACCCATGTGTCAATTTCTGACCTACATTGCAGAGCCTGGGAGGCCTGGCTCTGTGGTGGGTCCTCTTTTTCTATGTGGTCTTATCCAGCAGTTAAGGATCCTTTAATTTTTTTTTAAAATATATTTTATTGATTTTTTACAGAGAGGAAGGGAGAGAGATAGAGAGTTAGAAACATCGATGAGAGAGAAACATTGATCAGCTGCCTCCTGCACATCTCCTACTGGAGATGTGCCCGCAACCCAGGTACATGCCCTTGACCGGAATCGAACCTGGCACCTTTCAGTCCGCAAGCCGACGCTCTATCCACTGGGCCAAACCGGTTTCGGCGGATCCTTTAATTTTTACTTCCACATCAACCTTTACAATAAACCCCCGTTATTTAAGTTGAGTGGCTGATTATTGCCACTCCTGCAACCCCAGCAAAAACTACGTGTGCACAAAGCAGGCTCCTCTTTATGGGTGAGGATGAATGACTAAAGAAAAACACCTGCTGGTCCCAATACCTCTCCAGAGTTTGTCCTTCATGTGCAAAATTAGAGCTACACATTTTATTATGAAATTATGTTTCTGATAGCTATAAATATATTGCTAAGATCAAGGGGTAATATATTTACCATTTACTTACTTTAAAATTTATTTTTCATATTATTCCAACTCAGAGACCAAAGTTCTGAAATCAAGTAAGTTCTGATTTAGGGTGGAGAGAGAATGTTAAAAGTAGACAATTTCTACTTGGACATTATCCAAGACTTGTGCTGATGACATTGGTATCAAAGATGGCCAAAGTGTCACAAAGCTCTATTTTGCATACTTGAGACATAGTTAAGATCCTGGGCTGGGTTTACAGGCCATTTCCATGACTTTCTTAGCTGCATGACTTTGAGCAGATTACAAAGTCTCCGCCAGCCTCAGTTCCTTCTTCTGCAAACAGGGGTGATTGGGAGGCTTTGATGAAGTCATGTGACTGGCACAGAGGAAGTGCTCACTAACTGTCAGCTCTTCACACTGCGCCCTAATATTCCCCCCGCACTCACGCCAGGGGGTCTGGAGGCCTTGTGTGCATGCCCGAATTTTCAGGCTAATTGTTCACTTTGAGATGAAGGCCTCCCGTTGCACTGAGCCCTTGATCCACCCCATCTGTTCAGCTGTCTCTGTCTCCCGATGTGGGTTCCCTCCTCATATTTAAGACTCTTAATTAGTTTGGGGTAATAACATGATCAGCACCACCTGAGCATCAGTTATTAGCAATAAATGTGGCTCCTCTGAGCAGCTATGGCATACTAATTATTTCCACATAAATGTAGCTTTTTGTAGCTCTGATTACCTGCTAAGTGATACCAGTGCATATTTTACACAATTTTTACTGTTTATTTTGGAATCACTTGCCTCAGGTTCATCTCATCAATCCAGAAACATCTGCAATAACATTGGGATAAAATTCGTTTTATTTTTTTTTTCAATTTTTAACTCCAGGGCAATTTTTTTTTTTTTTTTTTTTTTTTTTTTTTTTAGCATCCCAGTGGGAAGTTCTCCTTCTTTTATTTTCTGCCTCATGTTTCCTAAATAGCCAATTAATTGTTTAATAGATGCTATCTCTGGGAGGGTGTTGCTCTTTGCCAGGCATTAATACTAGTATTGTCATGCCAGTCCTAGCATGGTAATTCTCTCACTGATTTTCAGGGCCACATGATAAAGGCAACAGGCCAAAGAAGCTACTGAATTGAAACAGCTAGAAATTCATTTCAACTAGGATCAGGTTAGCACCTGCTAGCGGCAGTGAGCATGGTGGTTAGGGTAGGAGATATGGAAATAAGCCACAAATGAGCAGAATGGGCTGGGTATAAGAAAAAAGTTTTCCAACACTGTAATTAAGCTTTGTTTTTGTTAAACTATGGTATACGTGTGTAAAATAATACAAACACATATTCTTTTAAATGCTTATTGTAATGTTCACACTGGTCTTTCTTGCCTTTTTTCTTTTCTTAATCCCTTTACCCTTCTCATGCAGTGCTGGGAGCCGGTCCATCCTTGCTGTTTCAAGGGACCTGGCATATATGGCATACTGTTCTTAATATGTTTGCTCACCTTCTTGGCACTATGTGTTTTAACCAAGGTCATCTCTCTGAGAAAGGTTGTTTCCCCAGGTAGGGATTTTCCCCTGAAGTTAGGGAGGGAATGGAACCCCTTAACTAAGTGCCAGGTGGGTAATTAATCACTTTAACTATGAACAATCATGCTTAAGCTACATAATCTTTACTCCCTGGAATGGAGATAAGAAACGCCCTAACCTTTGGAATAGATATTAATAGGATTGGAATCAACTGGTATAAATACAGATGTAACAAGACAACAGGACACAGAACCTAGACACAGAACCTAGACACAGAACCTAGAGACAGAACATGGCAAAAGATCCTGGACAGAAACTGGCCACAGAACCTAGAGACAGAACCTAGCAAGAGAACCTGGCTGAAGATCCTAGAGACAGAACCTGGCTACAGAACCTGGATAGAACATGGCAAGAGAACCTGACTAGAACCTGGTGACTGAACCTGGCTGGAGAACCTGGACAGAACCTGGCTGGAGAACCTAGCGAGGGAAAATGGCTACAGAACCTGGCTGGAGAACCTGGAGAACCTGGCTGGAGAACCTAGCAAGAGAACATGGACATAGAACCTAGCTGGAGATCCTGACCAGAACTTGGCTAGAGATCCTGGCTAGGCTGCTGATCAACTGAACGCTGTCTCCGTGTCATTCCTTCTTCGCCAACTCCGTCCACACCTTTGGGGACCCCTGGACCTGCTGGGGTTGGACCCCAGCAATGCAGTCACCAGTATGGTGACTGCCAGAGGGAAGGAAGGGTGGGGGGTGAAGGTGTAGTAGCAGATATAGGAGGGATAAATGGTGATGGAAGGAGATTTGACTTGGGATGATAAATACACAATACTATATACTACAGATGATGTATTGTAGAATTGTATACCCTAAACCTGTGTAATTTTATTAACCAATGTCACCCCAACAAATTCAATTTGAAAAAGCATAGAAGGAAATAAATTCACTCTGGGTCTCAGTGTTGGGATCCTGTTGGGATTGATCTGCGTGCTCAATTTAACAGGGGTAGAGCTCTTTAGATCTGATTTTTTTCTTTACAACATTCTGTACAGCAGAAATAGTTCATAATTAATTCATAGCAAATAGACTTAAGGATTTTAATTGGGAGGAAATCTGGTCAGGAGTCATTGCAGTAGTCCAGAAGAAGTGGAAGTACAGGGAGGGATTAGAGTAGGGGCAGCAAAAGGAGAGATGAGGACAGATTTGGGATTTTTTTAAATGCTTTTTTTTGCTTAATTAGCATACTGTAAAAATAATTTTTTGGTGTATATGCTGAATTTTAACAAATGAATAGAGTCATGAAAACACCCCCCATCCTAATATAGAACAGGTCCACCTCCTCAGAATTCTGTCATGTAGTCAACACCTCCCAAGCCCCAAGCCCTGACAACCACCCATAATGCCTTTGAGAAACACCCATATTGCTCAAATATCAATATTCATTTTTTTCTGAGTATCATTCCATTCACCTCCTGAAGGATATTTCTGTTACTCCCAGTTTTTGTCAATTATGAGTAAAACTGCTGTAAATATTTGTATACAGGTTTTGTGTGAACGTAAATTTTCACTTCTCTAGAATAAATTCCTAGGAATGGGATTAATGGGTCATATGATAAGTGGATGTTTAACTTTATAAGAAACTGGCAAGCTATTTTTCCAAAGTGGATGTGCCATTTTGCATTCCTACCAGTGATGCATTCCTACCAGTTGCAGTTGCTCTGCCTCCTTGCAAGTATTTGGTATTGTCTTTAAAAAAATCATTTTAATACGTGTGTAACAGTATCGAATTGTGGTTTGAATTTGCATTTCCCTAAAGCCTATTGTTACTGAACATCCTTTCCTGTATTTAAATATATAACATTCTGGATAGGAGACCATTGCTGGATACATGATTTGCAAATATTTTCTCCTACTATGTAGTTTCTAACAGTGTCGTTGACACAACAAAAGTATTAATTTTATAGACTTTTTTCTTTTTAAATACAATAATTTATGAAGCTAAAACTTCAGAGGTAGGATTTGTGCTCTTAGTGGGCATGCGTTTGTTACTATATGCCGGCATCAGCATGTTTTCAGGTTGTGCACTGCAGAATTCTGGGTGGCATGATTGTATGGACTACCATGTGAATGGCAACCCCAAGAGCTGTGACGTGTACAACTTGTACAACTATACATTACCTCCTCTCTCTGGGGTCTTTTTTACTGCCCGGATTTCTGTTGTTGCTGGGGCTCTGTTTTACTTCCTCTGCCACCTGTTTGTTATTATGTGAAGTCGATATTGAAGCTACAATTAAGAAGCTTGTGTAGATGAACCATCTAAAGCTAACTTGACTCTTCAGCAAGCTGACTGCCTATCCTTGGGATTCCAGCAGCATCATGTTTTACTCTTTCCTTTAACTGGTATTTATGGGAGTTGGAAACTCCGCCAATTTTAGCTGTCTAGACAGGCATGGTTTTGAAACTTGCATTCTAAACAAATGACCAAAAACAAGATTTGTAGCATCATGCATTATGAAACTCTGGACTCGCATAGAAAAACCAACACAGAATATAAAGACAGAAATGCCACTTGCAGACAATATTTTGACTATGAGTAATACGTTATTAACTCTGAGGTGGCTCACAACTTTCCTCTGACAATATGAAAAACTATTCAGTGCTTGAGATTTTTATATTCTGTATACTTGGCTGGTTGTACTTTCTTGCTGGGATCGCAAGCTGTTCATCGGTCAACAGTTGTGTCAGAGCAGAACCAGAAAAGCTTCAACAGAACAGAATTGTTCTTGGTGTGCTGCTATGTCATCGTCTTTATCCATTAGCACGGGCTCTGGAATGGGGCACTGTGAGACAGGGAAGGAGGAACAAGTGTCCTATTTACGAGTTGTTTTTATTAAAGTAAAGACTGACTAATTTTTATGTAGGAAGGCACAGAATCTGATTGTATCTTGGGAATGCCTATAACTTAAATGGGGAAACTGTTAAGGTGGGCATCTTGGGAGGTATGGGCTTTGAAGGCTAAAGGTTTGGGAGGAGTGGGTGTGTAATATCACAGGAACAAAGATCCTTTAAGAAGGAATCACTGCTTGGAAAGTTCAAAGAAATGGTTCGAGGGATGCGGGAAGGAAATGATTCATTTGAGGGGCTACTGATCCCACCCTAAGAAATGATGACAACAGGCCCTGACTAAGTAGCTCAGTTGGTTAGAGCATCATCCTGATACCCCAAAGTTATAGGTTTAATCTCCAGTCAGGATGCATAAAAGAAGCAACCAAAGAATGCATAAATAGGAGAACAAACAAAAATAAATAAATGTTTCTCCCTCTCTAAAATCAATCAGTAAATAAAAAGTTTTTAAAAAGTGATGGCAGCAAAGGGGTAGAACCAAGAGGTGATTTTTGTTTTGTAAGTAAGCCTGTGAAGGTATTATAGGGAAGGTGATCTTCTCTAGTGTCTTCCACCTGCCTAGCTTCTTTCAGAAAGCATGCAGTTTTTCACCATTAAATATGATGTTAGCTGTGGAGGTTTTTAAAAAAATTTTTATAGCTATTCTTTATCAAGTTAAGTCTCCTTTTATTCCCAATTTGCTAAGAGGTTTTTTATATGAATGGAGGTTGGATTTTGCCAAATGCTTTTTTGCATCTATTGTTAAGATCATACGATTTTTTTCCTTTAGCCTATTGATGTGATGGATTATATTAATTGATCTTCAAATGTCGAAACAGTCTTGCATACCTGCAATAAATCCCACGTAGCCATGGTGTATAATTCTTTTTATACATTGTTGGATTTGATTTACTAACATTTTATTGAGAATTTTTTCAACTATATAAATAAAAGATATTAGTCTGTAGTTTCCTTTTCATATAATGTCTTTATTTCACTTTTTATTAGCTGGTTTTGTTAATTCTGACCTCATAGAATGAGTTAGGAAGTGTTCCTTCTGTTTAATTTTCAGGAACAGTGTATAGAGAACTAGCATCTTTTTTTCCTTTAAATGTTCAGTAGAATTCACCAGTGAAACCATTTGGGCCTGTTGCTTTCCTTTTTTGGAAGACTAATAATTCTTTTCTTTTTTTTTTAAATTTGAACTTTTTTTAAAAAAAAAAAAGCACAAAATCCTACATACTAAAATTGTACACATCAAGTATTGATCCAATCTTATATCAATCTATTTACAATTAAACAGCACCATAGTTTTCTCACCTAAGTTAAACATGCCCAGTATTTGTTATTCAAAGTATATGTTTCTTTAAAATAAACTCTTGAGAGCTTAAATCTTCAACAAACAAAAAAGACAATCTACAAACCATAGATTATTAATGATATTACCAAATTTACTTAAGAAAAATAGGTTTGAACACTTTTTTTCCAATTGACAAACTTTGAGAGATGTTGCTAATTCAATGTGGCACACAAATGAATGAAAACTATTTGATGATGGGGCATTCACATACCTCCAACTCCATATATAAAGACTCCTTTGGAATTAATGCTGCTGTATCCTGTTGGATTTAGATTCAATTATCAGCAAACTCAAATTAAATGTAGCCACAATCATTGAAATAATTTCATTAAAAAGGGAAGTAGTTAAAGCTCTCAGAAACACATGTTACAATGATAAATATTATATTAGAGGACCAGTGCACGAATTTGGGCACCAGTGGGGTCCCTCGGGCAGGCCTGCAGGATCGCGCAGAAACCAGCTCTCCGACATCCCGAGGGGTCCCAGATTGTGAGAGGGCACAGGCCAGGTCAAGGGACACCACCGGTGCATGATTGGGGCCGGGGAGGGACGCAGGAGGGCTTCAGGACATGTCCAGCCTGTCTTGCTCAGTCCTGATTGGCTAGACCCCAGCAGCAAGCTAACCTACCAGTTGGAGCGTCTGCCCCCTGGTGGTCAGTGCATGTCATAGCGAGTGGTTGAGTGGCCTTAGCATATCATTAGCATATTATGCTTTGATCGGTTGAACAGCCAACAGGTCAACTGGACACTTAGCATATTAGGCTTTTATTATATAGGATCTAGCAGGCTATAGGAAGTTTAATACCACTTTGAACATTACCTTTAGACTAATTTCAGTTTCATTTTGCCACTGAAATTAATTATGGTGCTTCACATCCAAATAGGTGTGGAGGTTTGATTTTTTCCCTGCTACAAACAGCATAAGTGCCTTCGGAAGGCTATTAATTCTTGATTATATTTGCTTAATAAATATGGGCCTATCCAGAAAATCTGTTTTTCCTTGTATGAGTGTTAGTAGTTTGTATCTTTTAAAGAAATGGTTTATTTTATCTAAGTTACCAAATTTAGGGGCATAGAGTTGTTTATGACATTCTTTTATTATCCTTTTGATGTCCATGGACTCAGTAGTGGTTTCCCCTCTTCCATTTCTGATATTAACAGTGTGTGCCTTCTTTTTTTTTTTCTTGGATAGCCTCGCTAGAGGTTTACCAGTTTTACGGCTCTTTTAAAGAACCAGCTTATGGTCTTTCTATTGGTTTTCTCTATGGATTTTCTATTTTTTATTTCCTTTCTTCTGCTTTAGTTTTCATTTGTACTTCTTCCTCTACTTTCCTGAGGTGAAAGTTTACACTACTAATTTCAGATCTTTTTTCTGTGCGTTCAGTGCTATAGTTTCAGTGCTTTCATTGCAACCCCCCTTCCCCCAAAACAAACACATTTTGATAGGTTGTGTTTTCATTTCGTTCAGTTCAAAATACTTTTAAATTTCTCTTGAGACTTCTTCACTGACCCATGTGTTATTTAAAAGTATGTTGTTTAATCTCCAAATATTTGGGGAATTTCCCCAGCTATCTTTCTGTTATTCATTTCTAGTTTAAATTCTAGTGTGGCCTAAGAGAATACTTTGTATGATTTCTATCCTTTTAAACTTCTATTCTTTTAAATTTTTTACATTGGGAGGGGGAAACATTAAATAGATAAACAAAAAGATAAGTCACTTTTAAATATACATATATATGTTTTATTGATTTCAGAGAGAAGAAGGAAGAGGGAGAGAAAGAGAGGAATATCAATGATGAGAGAGAATTATGGATTGATCAGCTACCTCCTAAGGCCCCCCACTGGGGATGGAGCCTGCAACCCGGGCATGTGCCCTGATGGGAAACTGTGACCTCCTGGGTCATAGGTTGATGCTCAACCACTGAGCAACACCGGCCGGGCTTCTTAGCATTTTTTTCTCCCCTTATATGAGACAGGAGGCTAGAGAGGGCTGAAGTTGTCTAATGGTTCTCCCACTAGCTTGGCTGAGCCTCTGATAAAGTAGTAGTCTCCAGGCCTTTGTACAGGAAAACTCTTAAGTGTAGTTCAAAATAATTACTTTTCCCTTTTCTCTGCCAGGAGCACAAGGGGATTTTATTTTCTAATCTTCACTTAGAGAACCTGTTTCTGGAGGTAAAACCCATGAAGGTGTGGCGACTCCCCTAAAACTGGGGCCTCCAGGGCTTGAATAAAACTAAAAAAAAAAGACCGTACCCTTTTATGTAATGATGTTTACTTTGAATTTATATTAGTTCACACAAACACTCCATCCATGCTTTTGTTCTGGCCCTCAGGTCCAGTTTAAGAACCCACTGTGGCCCTCGAGTCAAAAACTTTGCCCACCCCTGCCCTATGCTGATCTCAGCCTTCACTCCCTGTTTTCTCCAGTCTCTATGAATTTTGGGGTGGCAGTTTGCCATGTGACCTCCATTTTCTGATGGATCTAAAAAAAGTCATTGATTGTCAGTTTGTTCAGTTTTTATCTTGTGAGGATGAGAGTGATGACTTCCAAATTCTTTGCATGTTGGAGCTGAAACCAAAAGTTCTCATTGTATTTTATTTTTGTGACTCACTTTTGAAATGTACATGCAGTATAACTCTCTCTTCTGGTATAAAGCTCTGTTTTGACAAATGTGAAGAAGCACGTAGCCGTCACTACAGTCAACATAGAGAGGGTCCCTTACCAACAAGATTCCCTTATGTTATTGCATGTGATCGGCCTCTCTCCCACTCCCACACCTGACAACTACTGATCTATTTTATAATTTTGTTTTTAAGTCTTCTGTGGGATTGAGAACCCTCTGGGACTATCAGAGGATGTATATTTTGGGCCATTAATAGGTCAAAAAAGAAACCTTGTTTGTGTAGATCCCAGGTAACATAATGCACTATGGTTCCCAATTTTGTGCTTTGTGCCACTTAAAAAAAAAAAGTCAACAACTAGCAAATGGAAATAAGGAATAAATTCAGCAAAAGTTAAAAAATAGACAAAATGGTTTTAAAAAGTTGCTTTAAAATTTTTTCCCAGGCCTTTCTTTGAAATACTCAAGTGAACAGTAGCATACAGGTGCTCTGTGCAAAGGAAGTTGAGATGATGACTCAGTACTTTCAGGGTATTTTATGACATTGAGCTGGGTGAACTACGTATGGAGATGACTTAATCACCTACAGAGGAGTCAAGCTACGACTCAACAGCCATATCTGGCATAGTATTTGTCTTTTACAGCCCACAGGCTGAGAATGATTTTTATATTTATAAATAATTGCCTAAAAAATGTTTCATGACCCGTGGAAGTTGTATGAAATTCACATTTCACTGTCCATAATAATGTTTTATGGGAACCCAGCCATACCCATTTGTTTACGTATTGTCTATGTGCTTTCAAGCTGCAATGGGCAAAATTGAGTAGTTGTGACAGACTCTTTATGACACTCGCATCACTTTGCACTGACGTTTGGCACACTGCAAGTTGTAGCGATGCAGTTGTAATTCAACATCATTTCAGATGTCATATGATGACATCCCTCCCTCTCTCATTTCTTCCTCCCTCCCCTATTTACTGACTTTAATTTACAGTAAGTGCCCATCAAGTCCAAAGAAGAAAGGAAAAGTGGACTTTTAATATCATGCTTTAAAGAGTGTGGATGATTTTGTTATAGAATTTGATGGCAAAGCAATGTTACTGCCTTTTGTGCCGTGCCAGCACAGCCAAGCATTCGGTGAGCCTGAGCGGGATATGGGGTGGGGGTGGGGACGAAGGATGAAAGAAAAGACAAAGAGAATATAGCTGGGGCTCAGTGGATCTCCTGTGCCTGGATGAGGCCACAGAGAAGGATCCAGCCAGCAAGCTGAGGCTTTATTTTATAGCCAGAGAAAAACAAGGCAGTGGTCAACAGAGTTACAATGTTCTTGTTTCACTTGTTTTGGCAGCACTTGCTGCACCTCCCACAGCCCATTAGCTAGCCAGGAAGGATCTAGGGCAGTGATGGTGAACCTTTTGAGCTCGGCGTGTCAGCATCTTGAAAAACCCTAACTTAACTCTGGTGCCGTGTCCCATATAGAAATTTTTTAATATTTGCAACCATAGTAAAACAAAGACTTATATTTTTATATTTATTTTATATATTTAAATGCCATTTAACAAAGAAAAATCAACCAAAAAAAGGAGTTTACGTGTCAGAGGTTCGCCATCACTGACCTAGGCTAGGGAGGGCTATACGGTTAAGCTTAATTATGCTAAGAGGACTCTGCCCTCCAAGCTGGGACTTGTTTGTGGCTCTGCCACAGGTCAATGCAAGGCTTAACTCTAGAGCCACTCCCTACCCCTAGACCATGGCATTACAGCTGTACTAAAAAAATACAATATATGTCAACATCACCAGACTTAAACAATCGTCATAATATTCCCAGCTCACAGGAAAGCAATGGTTAGAAATTAGAAAAACTTAAAACAATTTATTCACAAAAAGAAGGTTCTAGGTGGCTCATTTGTTAGCCAAGCAAGGGAAGTTGTTTACCAATGGTGAAAGAACTAAATTGTGACTGATTGCAGCAGCCAAAAAATATGACCAGAAAAGAAGCTTGTTTGAGACGTTTAATCTTCCAATGAGAAAATTTTCTCAGTGAATTGAAGATAGTGGGAGCGACATCACTAGTCAATTAACAAGTAAGACAACTAATTTGGAGTGGTTTTTTCTTGTTTCTTGATGAGTCCATAGATATTACTGATACTACACAGATGATGTTATTTATTCATAGAGTCACTGCTGAGCTTGAAGTGACTGAAGAATTAAACTTGATAAATTATCTGCAGGTGAGAATATTTTCAATAAATCTAAGAAAACTATTTCAGTACAATTTGAGATAGAATCTGCTAAAATGTGTTGCAGTCGATAGCGGTAAAAGTATACTGGTATGTGGAGCAGTGAAATCTTAGTTGGACAAATTTACAAAGCCTGAGAAAATGTAAACTGTTTATAGGCTGTGGTTATAAGTCGTGTCATTCATTGGCAGGTACTTTGCATAGAATATGTGCATCTATCGTGTGTCACTGATCCAGTAGTTCCATTGGTGAACTCCTTTGTTATTGTGGACATAACCATAGTTAGTTGCATGAATTTTTGTCACAAAAAGAAGCTGAATATCCTGATTTGTGGCACACAGCAGTTCAAGGAAGTGGTAAAGTTTTATTGCAATTTTTTGAGATTGGGTCTACGATTGAAATTTTTTTTAGTGAGAACTGTCTTCAGCCACTACTGTTGAACATTGAATGGCTTTGGAAATAAGTTTTTGCTAATGTTTCTTAATGAATTCAACCTAAAATTAAAGGCCAAATGGTGCTCATATGAGAAGCTTACAGTGCTGTAGAGTCATTTTGACAACTAACATCATTTAAATGTCAAGCTGCCTTATACACTTCCGGTGGTATTAAAAGGTAAAATAAGATGGGAAATCTCTATTTCCCTGGAGGTTTGCAATGGACATATTTTCTGAGTTCAAACTTCAGTTTCAGCAGCATTTTTTAGACCTCAATGCAAATGCAAAGAAGTTTTCCATATTTCAAAATCCACTTAACTGAGCAATTGGGGAGTTTCCACCTCACCTTCAATGGGAAGTGATTAATCTGCAGTGTAATAATATGCTAAAAGACAAATATCAATAGAAAAATGTAACAGAACTATAAATGCCTTGCAAGCAATCAATATGCTCAATTAAAATCATATGCTCATGAGTTGGTATCAATCTTTGGCAGTACTTTTTCAAAGATGTAATATTTGTCTTTGAATTGAAATACTCAGTGAGGTAATATCTTATTACGGACCAGGATTTACAGATGAGCTTTAGCAATCAGTGTTGATGACAAGTTGATTACATTTGAACCCCAGTTAAGTGAAATGTTATCACCCCCAAAAGAATTTTATTATTCTTATTATAGACCTATATTATAAAAAATTATACGAAATTATTATTATAGTTTGAATTTTATCAGTAAAAACTGTGGAAATTTGTTTTCTTTCTCATTATACAAGTGCCTATATAAAACCGCTGACCTAGCCTGCTCTTGTCTTCCTGTGTGCCAGAAGACAGTCTGAGGTCCTCAAATGGGAAGTCCCAGACACAGCCAGCACTCTCAAAGATCCTTGTGCATTACAAATGGAACAAAGAAAGCGTTTAGGGTTTGGTCAGCTGACCTGTCAGCCAAACGGTCTCTGAGTAAAACCTGGCACTCGAACAAGATAGGGTGCCTCTCCTCCATCATGTCAGTGTTAGGTTTTTAGGGCTGCCACAGGGGATCACAAACCGGGGAGGTTAAAAACAACAGGAATTTATTCTCCCACAGTTTTGGAAAGAGAAATCTGAAATCACAGTATCTGCAGGTCCATGCTTCCTCTGAAGCCTCTCGAAAAGAATCCTGTTTTACTTCTTTCTAATTTCTGGTGGTTGCCAGAAATTCTCAGCGTTCCTTGGCCTCTAGCTTCCTCACTCCAGGTTCCACCTCCATCCTTGTACAGCCTTCTTTCCTGTGTGTCTGTGTGTCCACATCTTTCTTTCTTAAAGGGATACCAGGCATGTTGGATTAGGGCCCACTCTAACCCGGTATGACCTCATCTACATGTAATTAATTTCACCTTCAAAGACCCTATTTCCAAAAAAGATCACATTCTGAGGTTCGAGGTAGACATGGATTTGGCAGGAGTGAGGTGGGGGGCACAATTCAACTCAGTGTATTTTAGCAGTGAAAGGAGAAAGTGATCAAAATGGTGGCTGGCTAGAAAGCTTCAGATGGACAGGCTCCCCTCCCCCAAACCCTTCCCATCCGAATCCCTGCAGTATATGAATGTTTTGCGTTATACGTCAAAAAAAAAGCACTTTGTTGATGTAATTAAACTAGGGCTTTTGAGATGGGGAGACTATCCTGGATTATCTAGAGGTGCCCAATGTAATCACAAGGGTCCTTATATCAGGGAGGCAGGAGAGTCAGTGGCAAAGAAGGAGATGTGATTATAGAAGCAGGAGTTGGAATGCTGGGCTTTGGAGATGGAAGACGGGGCAAGGAGCCAAGGAATGCCAGCAGCTCCAAAAGCTGGACGAGAAAAGGAAACAGATTCCTCCGGGGCCTCCAGAAGGAGCACGGTCCTACTGACACTTGGATTTTAGTCTCATAGGAGTCATTTCAGACCTCTGACCCCCAGAAACGTAAGATGATAAACTTGTGTTGTTTTAAGCCCACTAGTTTGTGGTAATTTGTTACAGTAGTCAAAGAAAGCTGATTCAAGGAAGAGAGCTGGTTAAGCTGGTTGCTATAGCTTGGCAGAGTGAGTCCTGACTCTGTGCGCAGGAAAGGAAACAGTAGAGGGATGGAGGGGAACGTCTGAGGGGAATGGGAAACTGGAGACATGGAGGAAAGGGTTGATGCGAGAAAGATCGTGCAGGAACGGCTACGTGTGCATCTGGGGCAAATGGGAAATCAGAGGCGGGCATTCTTTTGGATGTGATTTAAAAAGACAGGCAAATTCCGGTTTTGGCCTGAAGTTTTAAATACAAGTGATTTCAGTTTGTAGAAAAGAGATGTGGGTTGTTGTTGTTTTTCTTCTTCTTTTTAATTAATGACAGAACTTAGAAAGTAAAGGCAGTTTTTCAGATTCAAAACACACTCAAGTGATCTTCATAACCGTTGTTCCTTCCAGCAGGCCTCCCCCTGATGCCCTGGTTCACTTGACAAAACACAAAAATGTTGACAGGACCTCTCAAAGGTTTGTCCTGGGGCTGTGAAAGGCTCCACTTTAGCTTGAGAAGCTAAGAAATATTTGGTGTAGCCAAGCACACATTTCGTACCTGGGATACCCCCTGAAAAGGATAATTTGCCCCCAAGCATAGAAGAGGGTCAGCACAGGACAAAGAAGCCGAGTGTGAGCCACTGGCTGTGGAGCTTGGATCAGAATCTCTCAGCTAAAAATAAACCCTCTGCTAGCTGGCTCCCTCTGTCATGACCCCAAACTTCTTAGGAAACAGTAATGCTGGAATTATTTTTCAAAGACATAGTAAATGAAGAGAACAGCATGCCAAGCAGAGGATAAAAGATCAGATACCCTGAAAAGGAGGTCAAGACTGTTTTTAAAAAATATAAAAACCATCTTTTATTTGAAAAATAAATGATGGCAGATACAGGTTTCTTTTAACACTTGATTTTAT
Organism: Myotis myotis; assembly: GCF_014108235.1. NCBI lineage: Eukaryota > Metazoa > Chordata > Mammalia > Chiroptera > Vespertilionidae > Myotis > Myotis myotis. The sequence goes on from NW_023416315.1 coordinate 12,742,723, forward strand.
CTGCTTATGTTAAAGAGGAACACTATAAGGCAAAAGAGACCCTAGAATCGTGTCCCCAGAGATTCTAAAGAAAGAATAATAAAAACTTAAAAAACCAAGAAGATGTGTATCTTCCTGGGATAGATGTAGGAAGTTGCTGCCTACTCGTAGACAAATAAATGAGATCAGAGCGCGATAAACTTGGCTGACAAAGGCTTTAAAGTCCTTTCCTCCGATTAGAGAGCTTCAAAATATCACTGATGCCCACGCCTCCAATCCTGATGTGCTGATACAGTTGTCTGGAAAAATGGGACTAGATGGGGTCTGCAGTTCCTTGGAAATGTAAAAATTCCTTGATCGACAGAAATTTTATAATTATGGTTCTGTTGATATATAATCCTGGGGTAAACAGATTACATTTCTGATGACTTTAATAAAAATATGATCTAATTTTATAACTATGGTTGAAATCTTATCATCGTGACCCCTTTAGTGGGCTGAATTCTTGAACGGATTTTATTTAGCAAACATTTATCACAGGCTAACCATGCAGCCTTACTCTGAAGAAACTCCAGCTCAGCAGGGAAGTGACACGTACAAAAATTAAGAACTCTCGTGCCCTGTGACATGTGCCAGCGTAGAACGATGTTTAAGTTAAAGAGATAGTAGAAAGGGAGGAGAGGCTAGAGTTATTCAGGATGGGGTGGGGGTGATGTGTAGAGATAAGAGAAGGCTCTGGTCTTAGCTGAGTGGAAAAGCTAACTAGAGTTCGTCAGGTTGTCCGGCAGAGAGGGCCTTTAGAGACCCAAGAAAAGCATGGGAAAAATCCCAGACATGAGACAGCATGCTCAGAGGATGATCATGAATACTGCTCGAGGGTAACATCTGGGAGATGCAGCAGGAGTTAGGAATTGGCAGAAGGCAGGAGGTGAGGCTATCTCCAGGCTACCCACAAGAATAACCTTTCAAGTCTCAGAAGGCACATCCCAGAGTGGTGGACAACCGTCAGAGGATGGTCAGAGCTGGGGCAGGATCAGGCTTGCTTTACTTCAGGATCCTTGGCAGCCCTGGGGAAAGATGAGTCTAGGACAGTGGTTCGAAACCTTCTGGCCCTTTAAATACAGTTCCTCATGTTGTGACCCAACCATAAAATTATGTTCGTTGCTACTTCATAACTGTAATGTTGCTACTGTTGTGAATCGTCATGTAAATATCTGATATGCAGGATGGTCTTAGGGTGAAAGGGTCATTCGACTGCCAAAGGGGTCGTGACCCACAGGTTGAGAACTGCTGGCCTTGGAGGAGTGGGACTGGAGGCAGGGAGATGAGGAAGGAGGCTGCTTGTCAAACCCAAGTGGGAGACTGGAAGCAATAAGAGTCAGAAATAAATGTAAACTAGATCAGGGAAGCAGAATAAACAAGACCTGGCCAGTGGGTGAGAGATACAAACGGAGACCAGGCATCAAATTGACTTCCAGGTTTTTAATTTTACCATCACAGATGGCTTATGACACCCCTCAGGCACTAGACATTGAAGCACAATTTATTCGATAGAATCAGTCATAGAGGAACAGATATCTTCAGGCTTAGCTTGGCAGCACAAAAAGAAAACTGTGAGCCCAGCCAGTGTGGCTCAGTGGTTGATCATCAACCTATGAACCAGTTAGATTCCTGGTCAGGGCACATGCCCGGGTTGCGGGGTTGATCACCAGTGTGGGGCATGGGGGAGGCAGCTGATCAATGATTCTCTTTCATCATTGATGTTTCTATCTTTCTCTCCCTCTCCCTTCCTCTGAAATATATATATATATATATATATATATTTTAGAGGCCTGGTGCATGAAAATTCGTGCACTTGGAGGGTCCCTCAGCCCAGCCTGCACCCTCTCACAATTCAGGACCCCTCGGGTAGGGCACCTAGGCCTGGCCTGATATTAGGGGCTACCGGGGCTTTCCTTGCCCCAGCTGCAGGCAGCTGGCTGCAACCCCGCCACTGCCACTACTTGCCATCCGTGCAGCGCTGCCCCCCACCCCTGCCACCGGTGGCCTCCCTCTGCAGGCAACAGGCTGGGGTGCGATGGCTTGGCTGGCCTGGGCCTCCCTCTTTCTTTGCTGGGGGATGGGGCCAGCCCTGATTGCCCCTAACTGCTCGTCTACCTACCTGATTGCCCCTAACCACTCGGCCTGCCTGCCTGATTGCCCCTATCTGCTTGCTTGGGGTGAAGCCAGCCTAGTGAGGGGCTGTCTACCTACCTGATTGCTCCTAACCACTGGTCTGCCTGCCTGATCACCCCTAACCATTCTGCCTGCCTACCTGATCTCCCCTAACCACTGGCCTGCCTACCTGATTGCCCCTAGCCACTTGCCTGCCTACCTGATCTCCCTTAACCACTGGCCTGCCTACCTGATCTCCCCTAACCACTGGCCTGCCTACCTGATTGCCCCTAGCCACTTGCCTGCCTACCTGATCTCCCCTAACCACTGGCCTGCCTACCTGATCTCCCCTAACCACTGGCCTGCCTACCTGATCGCCCCTAACTACTTGCCTGCCTACCTGATCACCCCTAACCACTGGTCTGCCTACCTGATCATCCATAACCACTCTGCCTACCTGCCTGATTGACCCTAACTGCTTGCTTAGGGGTGGGGCCAGCCCTGTGAGGGGCCCTGGTAGTCTGGTCTCTGGTCGTTTCAGTCGTGACGCCTCTGGCCTTTTATTATATAGGATTTTTAAAAGTGAATTGTTGCCCTGTGGCTAGGGCATTGGCCTCACACGAAGGGTCTCAGGTTTGATTCCCAATCAAGGGCAGGTACCTGGTTGCAGGTTCCATCCCAGGCCCTGGGACCCGGGCTTGTGTGGGAAGCAACCAATATATGTGTCTCTCACATTGATGTCTCTCTGTCTTCTCTCCCTCCCTCGCTCCCTTCCACTATCTCTAAAAAACATTGGAAAAAATACCCTCAGGTGAGGATTAACAACAACAACAACAAAAGTGAACTGTGTTTAACCCCAGCCTCAAAGGTATGAATGTGGGGATAGGGGTATGTAGTGTGTGTGTAGGTCTACAGGGCAGAATATGGGAATGAAGTAACAGCTTTTGCTTTGTTTTGTTTTAATCATGGTAAAATACAACATAAAATTCACATCCTAACCATTTTTAAATATGCAATTCAGTGGTATTAACTTTTCTTACATTGTTGTGCAACTATCACAACATCCATCTCCAGAACCCTTTTCATCTTGCACATCTGTGCTCCTTGAATAAAAATGCCTCATTCCCCTTGTCCCCAAATCCTGGCAAACACCATAATTCTAATTTCTGCCTCTGTAAAGTTGATCATCCATAACCACTCTGCCTACCTGCCTGATTGACCCTAACTGCTTGCTTAGGGGTGGGGCCAGCTTTAGGTACCTCGTATACTAGTAAGTGGAATCATACAGTATTTGTCTTTTTGTAACAAGCTTATTTCACTTAGCACAATGTTCTCATGAGTCATCACGTTCTAGCATATGCCAGAATTTCCTTCCTTTTTATGACTAGGTTATGTTCTGTTGTACTATATTCTACAAAATATATTCTATATTTTGTTTATTTATCCATTCATTCATTGATGGACCTTTGGGTTGCTTCCGCCTTTTGACTATTGTGACTAATGCTGCTATGAACATGGGTGTACCAATATCTCTTTAATGCCTTGCTTTTAATTCTTTTGGATAAATACCTAGAACCATATTGCTGGATCATATGGTAGTTCTACTTTTAATTTTTTTGAAGAACTGCTATAGTGTTTTCTACAGTGCCTGCACCATTTTATATCTCAGCAAGGGGTTCCAATTTCTCCACATCCTCACCAATACTTGTTATTTTCTGTGTGTGTGTGTGTGTGTGTGTGTGTGTGTTTTGTTTTTGTTGTTGTTTTATAGTAGGCATACTAGTGGGTGTGAGTGGGATCTCATTGTTGTTTAGCAATGGCCTTTTGCTCCAGCTTCCATTAGCTGTTAAACCAGCTACAGCCTCAACCCTCAAATCCTCACTTATAATTTTGGGGTCTGTGGCGTTTTCTGATGTGGCTTATACCATTGCTCTTGCCCTTGCTTTTTCCTGGCACTGTTGTGATTCCCTCCTAGACATGGATGTCATGCTGTTGCTGAGGCAATATCCAAAATGGCCTCTCCTGCCAGCCCTCATGAGGTCCCCACATTGGCAGGTGCCTTCTTCTTTTTCTGTTCCAACAGCCATCAAGTGGGCTGGACAACCACCCTCTTCCCACTGCCCATCAGTTCCCAACAGAGCCTGGATTCACAGCCCATTTTCCATGGGTGCTCTGAACTAATCATTTGACTTGCATATTGGTCCATTGCTGCCCCATCTCTAACTATCTGACACAGAAGAAGAGCCAGAAAATAAGGTAGAAGATACAAAACTGGGCTTCACTCCAAATTGCCCCACTTTGCAGGCTAAGCCTGTTCCCTGCCACCCCCTTCTCCTCCCCTGGTGCAAGCCCCTCCCCCAGCTTGGATACTGTCCTAGAGATGAAGAGCATCCCAGTTTCTATCTACTTGGAGCCTTAGCCCGTCAGGATGGCTGCCAGCCCCACAGAACCCATCCACTGTCTACATGAGATTTGTGGGGCTTTCCTGCAAATAAAACCCTTGATGGGCCTACTTGGGAATGCTGACTTCAACAGGGTATGAGCATAGGTCTTCCTGCAGCCCTCTTGCTTTGATATCATGAGACTGTAGGTAAGAGCTCTAGAATTTAAACATACTCTTATGTCTAATACAGAAGTTATTCATGTTTAAGTATTGCAAAGGCTGTTGAATTAGGTCAAAGTAATATTTTCTGGCCCTTCCTCTTGTGTCAGGGTGATCTCATCTCAAGCTCCTTAATTAATTATGTCTTCAAAGGTCACATTCATAGGTATAGGGGATTAGGGCTTGGATAGAGCGTGTTGGGGTCACTAATTAACCTATTTACAGGCCCCAATGTTGTTTCTGCACCGGTTGTTTTACCAAGATGGTAACCTAGAAAAAACTGTATCTGATAATTTGCTGTCCCATCTGCCTTCATGGTTAAGAGGATCTTTTTGGTGCTCTGAAGAGTATTTATTATTAATGGGGGTTTAGAGTCACACACACACACACCTCTCTCTCTCTCTCCCCACCCGCTCCCCTCTCTGAAACCCATTTTATTGTAATTTTCTACTTTAAATAATCCTCCCTTTTTCTGAGATGAATTGTCTGCTCAGTTTCCCACAGGACATTCTGTCCTGTGCCTCCACCCAGAATTGGACACTCATTTTCAAAGAGTGTTTCCTACCTCTGTTCCTTAAGGTGCAGGCAAATCAGACGTAGGGAATGCCTCTTCTCAACATCTTCCTTGAGTTTGGTGGTGGAAGGAGCCCTGACTATTCCTGCTGAGCCCGGCTGTGGCCACTGCTCCCCCTGCTCGGAGCCACAGGAAGCAGCAGGGGGAGGCTGCAGCTGGTGGTGTGTGTAGTTAGTTCTCATGCCGCTTGCCCCACAGGCTTTGTCATTTGATAAATTTATAGCAGTGGTTCAAATATCAGTTTCCACTAAGTAATAACTAAGAAGAAATATTACTTACATACACCATCCCAGATTGATGACTTGGAAGCTTTCTTTAAAAAAAAAATTTTTTTTTATTGATTTCAGAGAGGAAGGGAAGAGAGAGAGAGAGAGAGAGAGAGAGAGAGAGAGAAGAGAAGAGAAGAGAGAGAGAAGAGAAGAGAGAGAGAAACATCAATGATGAGAGAGAACCATTGATTGGCTGCCTCCTGCACATCCCCCACTGGGTATTGAGCCCACAACCCAGGCATGTGCCCTTGACCAGAATCAAACCTGGGACCCTTCAGTCCACAACTGATGCTCTATCCACTGAGCCAAACCAGCTAGGGCGGCTTGGAAGCTTTAAACAAGAAAAAACTCAGAGATGAGATTTATTGCCATCCTCAAGCTCTTCCCAAGCAGAATCAAATACTCACTCCTGGAAAAGACTGAAGTAGGGTGTCCTGGCCAAGAGAGAATAACCTAAAGTCTACAGAGACAGACACAATACCCAGCAAGTGTGCCAGGCCAGCACAGTAAAGGGTTCGGTGAGCCTGAGGGAGGGTGGCAAAGAATGTAGAAAAGACAAAGAGAATAAGCTGGGTCTAGGTAGATCTTCCTGTGCCTGGCTGAGGCCACAGAGAGAGAGAGATCCAGACAGCAAGCTGAGCCTTTATTTTATAGCCAGAGGTAAACAAGGTAGTGGTCACCATAGTTACAATGTTCTTGTGAGTTTCACTCCTTTTGTCAGCACTTGCTGCTGCATCTCCCTCAGCCCATTAGCTGCCCAGATAAGATCTAGGGAGCAGTCATGAGGTCAAGCCTAATTATGCTAAGAGGACTGTGCCCTCTAAGCTGGGACTTGTTTGTGGCTTTGCCAACAGGTCAGTTGGAGGCTTAACCTTACAGCCGCTCCCTACAAGCAAGAAAACAAAGTCTCCTCAGCGAGCCCTGGCTAGTCATTCTCAATGGTTAGAGCATCGGCCCACAGACCCAAAGGTCTCCAGTTTGATTCCTGGTCAAAGGCTCATACCTCAGTTGCAGGTTTGATCCCCGGCCCTGGTTGGAGTGCAAACAAGAGGGCAACCAATTGATGTCGCTATCTATCTATTCTCTCTCTCTCTCTCTCTCTCTCTCTCTCTCTCTCTCTCTCTCTCTCCTCCCTCCCTCCCTCCCTCCCTTACACTCTGCCTAAAAATAAATGGAAAAAATGTCTTTGGTTGACAATTAAAACAAAACAAAACACAACAACAACAAAAAACCCCACAAAGTCTCCTGGGTGAACAAAGGATGACAAGGAGATGTGGAAGCTGATGCCAGTCTGTTCCTAATAACACCGGCCCTGCTTACCACAGGGAGCTGAGGCTAATACAAAGATGGGACTTTTCTAATGATTGCCTTAGTTTCTGTTCCTCTTACCCAGCACTTGTACCCACTCTGTGTTAGACAATGCCAAAGGCACAGACTAGGGAAAAAATAGCATCTGAGTCTCATTGAAGGGTCCCGTGGCCTCAGTTGTGCATATGTGAAGCACTGAGTTTATTCTTGCATTCTTTATTTATTAATTATTGTGTTATTTTCCAGACGAACAGCTGTAAACCTACCTTTGCCACACCCTGTAAATAAAACTCCTTCATACGGTAGTTCTCTTTTTCTTAGTTCTTACAGGGAGCTCTTCCTAACAGAAATGTGGTATTTCTCCCTAAAATAGTCTGTGTTGTTTAAAACTTTGCTTTCAGGGCCACAAAGACAGGAATTTAACTGTATACCCAAGTCAGGATTACCTGGCAGGCCTCCTAGTTTTTTCCACAACATCTCCCTGCCAGGATTTTTACCCTGTCCAAGTCTGAAGAAGTTTGAAAGCTTTCAAGCCCTCTCCTGCTTCATGCCAAGTCAGCTTGGATTTCTCTCCCTAACCATGCTGCATCTTGAACAGTTATGGTTTCAGTGCTTGCTAGTGCTTTGAGAATTTCCAAAGGAAACATCATTGCCCTTACGCGTGCTTAAATATTTGCTCGCCCAGCCTACGGACTCCCTGACGCAGGGAGTCCCATCTTTCCCAAGTATGTGGGTCAAAGGCTATATTTTATCATTTGGGTCACACACATAGTATTTATAAACACCTTCATTTGATTTTAGTTTTCTTTTCAATCCTAAAGTCTCTCCAACCAAACTTTGGGATCAGAAAACATTTATTTCTGAATGATATTGTTTATTATTCAAAGGAAAGAGGCCCTTAAGAACTTTTGGCTCTTAAGAAAAATAAAATGAGCATTGGTAAGTATCCACAATTAGAAAATCCACAATGGTTTACTAATTTCACAGAGATTATATTGTGCAGTTGTGGATTTTTTTTTATCCTCACTCGAGGATATGTTTATTGATTTTAGAGAGGCGGGGAGGGAGAGAGAAACATTGATGTGCGGGAGAGATGTACATGCCCTGACTGGGAATCCAACCTGCAACCTTTTGATGTACAGGGTGACACTCCAACCAACTGAGCCACCTGGCCCAGGCTGACCGTGGATTTTTAAAATAATTTATTCCGTCAGTCCCGCCTGCCAACTAGCTCTGTGACTGTGGGCACATCATCTCTCATTTGGAAATGGGGCTATCATACCCAGGCTCGGGCTAGTTGTAAGATTATAGACAGTGCCTGTGAAAGGTGTGGCAGAAAGCCTGGCACATCACACCCAATAAACACTGCCTTGTTATTATGGTTTCCTCATCCTCCCACCACGTCCATACACACTGTATCTCAAGGGTGGGGCCTTTTGTAGGTCAAAAGGTCATATGAGGCTATCCAAAATGCAACATTTTTCTTCTATGCTTGAGGGATGTGACTTTCCCATTGTATGTATATGAAGAGGGACTAATTACAGTAATCAATCAAATGAGTTGCCAAAGGTGGTGGTAGAGAATATTGAGGATTTGAATCAATATTGGGCGGCACACAGAGGGGTAGTCGAAATTCCCTCCATTTTCTGCTTTGTAGATATATTTATGATTTATTTTTTTAATGTATCCCTATTAAAAGTATTACAGATGTCTCCCTCTTTCCCTATTGACCCCTTCTAGCCCGCACCCACCCCCCACCCCAAGCCTTCACCACACTATTGTCGGTGTCCATGGGTTATGCAGATAAGTATATAAATTCTTTGGTTAATCTCTTCCCACCTCCCCAGCCCCCTCTTCCCTCTGAGATTTGACAGTCTGTCCGTGTTTCTAAGTCTCTGGATCTATTTTGTTCATCAGTTTATTTTGTTCTTTAGATTCCACATAGAGTGAGATTATGCAATACTTGTCTTTTGCTTTGTAGATATATTTATTGCAAACCTTAGATGTCAGGGCGTGAGGCTCAGAGACACAGTGATGAATCAAACACATATGGTCCATATTTTCATGATGCTTCAAGCCTTAAACAAATATAAATTTACATGTACAGGGGTGGGCAACAATAGGTTAATAATAATAATAAATACAATAATAAATAAATAAATAAATAAATAAATAAATAATACAAGAATAATTTCTATTTTGCATACTAATAGCTATAAACCTACTTTTGCCTACCACAGTACAAATACAAATTTTAATAAGTGCCATGAAATAAAAGACTGAAGGTTATGAGAGAGAATGATACAAGGGACAAAATTTAGATTGGAGGACTGGTCAAAGTAGGCCTCTGTGAGGAAATGACCTTTAAGCTTTGACCCATGATAGAAGCTATTCAGGAAAAGAAGAAACACAAAGTGCTTCTAAGTGGAGGCTGGAAAAAGCAGATGTAGTTTGAGGAACCAGGAGAAGAAAGTGTGTTCCAATGAGTTAGCAAAGGGGAGCACGAGGAAAGATGGCATTGGAGTATGGACAGGGTGGGACCCTTCAGGGTTTGGTGGTCATGTTATCCTCGGTATAGTAGGGACCAGAGAAGTGATTTAAGCAAGGGAATGGCCTTTTACTTGTTTTGTTTTGTTTTGTTAATCCTCACCCAAGGATATTTTTCTATTGATTTTAGGGAGCGTGGAAGAGAGAGGTTCAGGGAGGGTCTGAACCATATGACCATAGATATGCCAGGGGAGGAAAGGTTACCCTGGAAGTGAGGTCCTTGTTTTCCCAGTTTTGCCCATTGCTAGCCCCCTGGGGCTTTCTGCCCTGGTGACCTTCTGTACCCGGCCTATAGTCCTTGCTCTACTCATGTCTGTCTAACTGCCTACCACATTACCATCTTGCTTATCTAGTTGATTGTTCCCAACTCTTTGCTTTCAGCAAAGCAATACACAGCAATAGGGAACCGATGGGTTATGTATGTACACCATCTTCTGTTCTGCCTCAGTCACAGTCACCATCTTTAATAACCACTGCTTTCGATCTTCAACTCCAACAGGGCTGTTCTCATTGTTCTCCAAAGATCTGCCCCTTTCTTTCCCTGCACCTTTGCTCTTGTCTGAAATGCCCTCCTCTTTCCTACCTGCCAACTAGCAGTCTGATTCAGTTCATGCCTATTGCCTCACCCCAAAGAGTGTAAGTTCTTTGAAGGCAGGGGTCTTTCTTTGGGGTCTTTCCAGGAATCCTGGCATGCGATCAAAGTTCAAATCATGTTTCTTGGTTGAGTTCATGTCAAGTTATGCCGGTGAGGGTGTTATCCACGGTGGGGTGGGACCTTAAAACAACTCTCACTACAAAGTGAAGGCATTCAACTACCTGACTAAACATAAGCAATATTCCGTTTTAACATATTCCGTGCATATTACAAAATAATTGCATCTATGGCCTCGTTCTGCCAGTGCATATTAGAGATTGAGTCTTGTGATTTTCAACGCTGTCTGTGGCTGTATTTTCTAGAGCCACATGTTCATTTTTGTTGTTCAGTCTCTAAAGTACATTCAAGATAGCTCCCGGGCATGGGTCCAAAAAACAGTTTAAAAAAACAAAACACAACAATCAGGGAGTTAAAAACACCAATCAAATTTTTAGTTGCAACAATAATTATTAAGCAGATTTCATCTAATTCCAGGCTCTGATCTGGACCACTGAAAATTAACTCTTGCCTTTTTGAATATTTATGGAGCCAGAAACTAGTGTCTATCTAAAATTTTGATAATCCAATGCCCCACCCAAAGTGTGCCAAATCATGACACATATATCTTCTCTTTTTTTTTCTTCAGATTTTAAAAAATCCTTGCCTCAGGGTATACATATTGATTTTAGAGAGAGAGGAAGGCAAAGAGAAAGAGAAAAATTGTTGTTAGAAAGAACATGGATCAGTTGCCTCCCATATGCACCCCAACTGGGAATCGAACCTGCAACCTAGGTATGTGCCCTGACCAGGTATCAAACCTTTTTGGTGTACGGGACGATGCTCCAACCAACTGAGCCATCTTTAAAATATGTCCACAGTAACTTTGCTTTGAGAATTTGGGGAATTTTCAAAATAATATGAAGGCCACTACAGTGTTATAAAGCTGGACATGTAGACTTTTGGTTTAGGAGCCTGAAGTAAAACATGGAAAATCATAGTCAGTGTGGACACAACCTAAGCTTTATGTTGCATTTTATTGTTCTCTTTCTGGAAAGAATTCACTCAGAATTATCTGAACTAGTGGAGTCCTCTCTTCCTTTTGTCTGGGGGTTTCAACATCAAGCTCAGTGGTTCTTAACCCCAGCTCAGATTAGAATTACTTGTGAAACTGGCATTCAGGCACCAGGGTGATGCTAATGTGAGGCCAAGGTTGAAGATGCAGGCCTCTAAACATTAACACGCTTAACAGATATGCTTCCATCTAAGCACAAGAGAACTGGAATGTTTATAGCAGCCTTCATTATAACAGCTTCAGTCTGGAAACAACCCAAATGTCTATCAGAAGTAGAATGGAGCCCTGGTAGGTGTGGCTAAGTTGGTTGAGCATCCCGTGCACTGGAAGGTTGCGGGTTTGATTCTAGTAAGGCACATGCCTGGTGGGGGGGCATGCAGGAAGCAGCCCATCTATGTTTCACTCTCACGCCAATGTTTCTCTCTCTTTCTCCCTCTCCCTTCCTCTCTCTCTAAAAACCAATACAAAATATTTCTTAAAAAAGTAGAATGGATAACTAAATCATGGGATACTCATACAAGAGAGTATAATACAGCGAGGAAAATAACAGAGTTACAGCTACACAAAATAGCATCGATGAGCCTCATAATGTTGAATGAAAGAAGCCAGACATAAAAAAAAAATACATAGTGTTTCATTCCATTTTTATAAACTTCAAACAAATCTAACCTATGGTGTTCGGACTCAGGATGTTGGTTAAGTTTGGGGAGGGAGACAGGCAGTGACTGGGAGTGATCACAGGGAAAGAATCCATGGTGCTGGTAACGTCCTATGTTTTGAACTTTGTGGAAGTTAGAGGCCTAAGGTTCCACAACATAAAATATGTTTTTGCTTTATCATTTCAATATGTTCTAAAATCTATACACTGAAATAATCAAAGAGGTTCACCTCTAATATCAAATAGTATAACCTTTGGAAGAAGCTGTTTGGTTAAAAAAAAAATAATAATGAGATTTTACAGTGATATTAGTGGGTCTTGATATTCTACTATTCTTGGTTTTTTAAATATAATCTTTGTGACAGACCTACTTCAGACAATGTTTTGGAAGTTAATATATTAATTGCAATAAAGAGGGGTCCAAAAGAATCTAGTCACTTAATTCTATTCTAAAGCAAATAGCATATGGTATAAAGGCAATGATATGATTTGCAAATAAATGTGAATCTTATATACTCACATGGTATTATAAATCCTATCAGTGTTAACACTGGGAAATGTTATTTATGTATTTATTTATTTATTTATTTATTTATTTATTTATTTAGGTTAATCCTCATCCGAGGATATTTTTTCATTGATATTTAGCGAGAGTGGAAGAGAGAGGGAAAGTCAGAGAGAAACATCGATGTGAGAGAAATATACTGACTGGTTGCCTCCTGTACAAGCCCTGACCAGGGCCTGGGCCTGGGAGGAGCCTGCAACCAAGGTACGTGCCCTTGACCAGAATTGAACCCTTCAGTCCACAGGCTGACACTCTATCCACTGAGCCAATAAAAATAATAAGAAATAAAAGCACTCATAATTCTACCACCTAGAGCAGTGATGGCGAACCTTTTCAGCTCAGCGTGTCAGCATTTTGAAAAACCCTAACTTAACTCTGGTGCTGTGTCACATATAGAAATTTTTTGATATTTGCAACCATAGTAAAACAAAGACTTATATTTTTGATATTTATTTTATATATTCAAATGCCATTTAACAAAGAAAAATCAACCAAAAAAATGAGTTCGCGTGTCACCTCTGACACACATGTCATAGGTTCACCATCACTGGCCTAGAGGTAAGCACTTTTAACATTGTGGTATAATTATCTGGGAAGGGTGTACATATGCAGGCACTTAAGCAAAACAGCTCTGTAGCTTTGAGTCCCATGCTTTTCCTCTAGTGATATAAGCATTTTTGTAACTCATAAATGTTCTGCAGAGCTCTGAATTTTAAAGGTCACATAGCATGCCGTATCTTGTTTAAACTCTGTTGTTGAACATTTAGCGTTTTCCGTATTCTTGCTTCCATTAGATGCTAAAAATGGAATGAACCTTGTATGGTGGAGAAAACAGGTTAAAATACATCAGTTATACCTCAGTTGAAAATAAGGAAAAGAATTACAGCAGGTAATATGAGGGGTAGGAGCTGACAGTCAAATTTGCTATGCCTTATCTGTCGCTGACAGTATTTGCATCATTCTCTTCCTCTTCTTTTTTCTCTCCTCCCCTGGTCCCCACTCCCACCCACCCCTCATCTCCCCACCCCCTCCTTTCTCCAGCAGCCCACATGGGCCTCCCTGCTGTCCATCAATGCACCAGTCACTCTCCTGCCTTCAGGTGTTTGTGGCTCCTTCTGCCTGGATCACTTTTCTCTTCAGTCACCACGTGTTTCCCTGACTTCCTTTAAGTCTTTACTCAAATGTCATTTTTCAGTGAGACCTTCTCTGGTCATCCTATCTAGCATTTCACACATATCACCCATTTCTATGATCTCTCAAGATTTATTTACTTTTGCCTTCTAGCATTTGTTATCTACTATAGTTTCTATTTCAGTTTTCTGTCCTGTTGGTCTCCCCCAATGGACTGCAAGCACCCCTGCTTCTTTTGTTCACTGCTGAATCCACAGTGTCTGCACTGTGCCGGTCTCTCATTCTAAACGCTCAAAAAATACTTGTTGGATGAATCAGTGTCACTGTCATCATCATCGTCGTCAACAGCCTTTCTCCATAACAGCTAGACAACAAAAAGCTGGAAAAACTACTCTAAGTATATCATTAACCAGATTTAAATGATCCAAAGAAGATTGGTGAAGCAAAAAGAAATTCAGGATTAAGAAACCTCTTAATCTTCCCAATTCTTGCAAAATATAAAGAATAATTTATGAAGATGACTGGCTTATCCTCCTTATCTAGAAGAACAAGACAGCCTGACCTAGTCCGCTACAGCATCTCAGCCAAACCCCAGTAGTGGATCAACAACACATTTTCTTTGTTTCTCCTGTTGCTCCAGGACCAATAGTCACTGTTGAAGAAAACTAAGTAACCAGCTCCATTGCAAATATCCATCCCCAACCTCAGGCAGGCCCACAGCTCTGCTTAGTAATACTGGAATGGAGTGGTTCTCAAATTTTTTGGTCTCAGCACCCCTTTTCTACTAAATTACTGAGGACCACAAAGAGCTTTTGTTCATGTACATCATACCTATTAATGTTTATTGTATTAGAAATTAAAACCAGGGCATTTCAAAAATATTTTAATATTTAACTCATTTAAAAATAGCAGTAATAAACAATACATGTTAACACAAATAATGCATTTTAATGAAAAATACAATATTTTCCCCAAAAATCAGTGAAAAGAGCAGCATTGTTTTACATTTTTGCCAATCTTTTTTTTTTTAAGCCTCTCCTGAGGACATGAGAAACATCAATGTGAGAGAGAAACATTGATCAGTTGCCTCTAGTCTGAGCCTTGACTGGGATCAAATCCACAACCTAGGTATGTGCCCTAACTGGGAATTGAACCTGAAACCTTTTGGTATATGAGACAATGCTCCAACCAACTGAGCAACCTGGCTAGGGCACATTTTTGCCAATCTATTTAATAATTGGTTTAATAAAAGGCAGGCAGATTCTCATATCTGCTTCTGCATTCAGGTTGTTGAAATACAGCATTCCATGTAGCCACTGGAAAACTCTACTATTCACTCATGAGAGACTGAGTAAAAAAGTAAATAATGTGTTATTATTAGTATTAATTTACCCTTCACTCTGCTTCAACTTGTCATGTACACTGAATCTGTCTTCCCAAAGGTCCCTGAAGGTTTTTGTTTATGCTCCCTATAACCTCCTAATTATTGACAAATCCAATGATAAGTTTCACTGGTTGGAGGAATTGGGGAAGGCTTCATGGGCACTGAGGTAGCCATTGAAGACTGACTGAATTTGCCAAGTTCAAGTCAAAGAAATGGCAGAGACAGGTGAGATGGCAGGACAAACAGTCCCTGTAACAGGGGTGGGGGGAACTGAGGCTGGAAATGTCCTGATAAGGAGCCTGTACTCTTCCCTGGCCATTAAGAAACCATGGAAGGTGAGAGGGAGTCTAGCTTGGGAAGGAGGAATAATGAGCAACTCGTCATTAGGAAAGGAGGAAGGGTAGTTAGGGATGTAGATACTGATATTGGAGTAGTGAAGTGCAGGAGAATGGAGAATGGTCATTCACCTCTTCAATACATATTTATTGAGCTCCTACTAAGTACCAGATAATTGATAGTTTCTACTTACTTTGTATTATAAGATGAATGTCATTTGTTAAGCATGAAGGGAAGAGGGGTGTGGTTATAGCTTAGATAAGCAGCAAAGGTTTGGAACAACTTCTGGAACTAGGAATTGTTGAGGGCTGTCATGGAACCACCAGGGGTTAGTCCAGCCGTGGGCAAACTACGGCCCGCGGGCCGGATCCGGCCCGTTTGAAATGAATAAAACTATTGAAATAAAAGACCGTACCCTTTTATGTAATGATGTTTACTTTGAATTTATATTAGTTCACACAAACACTCCATCCATGCTTTTGTTCCGGCCCTCCGGTCCAGTTTAAGAACCCATTGTGGCCCTCGAGTCAAAAAGTTTGCCCACCCCTGGTAGTCAGTGGTTAGATAATCTGTAGTTGGGAATTGTCAGAAAGAGTGGAGCAGAAAGCCAAAAGGGTAAGTGAACTCTGGGTGCTCATGAGCATGCTTAAAATGATTGGTCCTGGATTCCAGGCTTTAAAAAATTATTGAGGTAATTATTCACATGACATAAAATTAATCATTAATTATTTTTAAGTTTCTGAATCAGTGGCATTTAATACATTCACAGTGTTGTGCAGCCATCACTTCTGTGTAGATCCAAGAACTAGTTTGATCGGCTAAAAGGAAACCCTGTACCCATTAGGCACTCATTCCCATTTGCCTTTCCTCCCAGCTCTAGGCAACCACTCATCTGCTCTTGTATCTGTGGATTTCTCTATTCTGGATATTTCATATAAACAGAATCATGTAATATGTGACTGACTTCTTTCCTTTACCATCATTATTTCAGGGTTCTTCCCTGTTGTAGCATGTGTCAGTACTTTATTTCTTTTTGCTGTCAAATAATATTTTATTTTATGATATAATGTATTTATCCATTCTTCAGTCATGGATATTTGGATTGTTTCTACTTTTTGACTATTTTGAATAATGCTGCTATGAACATCTGTGTAAAAGTTTTTATGTGGACATATATTTTCATTTCTCTGGGATATATATATATATGGAATTCCTGGGTCATATGGCAACTCTATGTTTAACATTTTGAGGAATTGTTCAACTGTTTTTTAAAGTGACTGCACCATTTTACATTTCCACTGGCGGTGTATGAGGGTTCTAAACTCTCCACAATTTTGCTAACACTGGTTATTATTTGTCTTTTTAAAAAACTGTATTTGTCCTCGTGGGTGTGAACTTGTGGTTTTGATTTGTATTTCCCTGATGATTAATGTTGTGAAGCAACTTTTCATGTGCTTATTTACCATCTGTACATTTTCTTTAGTGAAGTATCTCTTCCAACTCTTGCTCATTTTCTATTCAAATTATTTGTATTTTACTGTTGAGTTTAGAAAGTTCTTAATATATTCTGATTAGAACCTTTGTCAGATAGGTGATTTGTTACTTAACATCTTTGAGTCTTATTTCGCTCATCTATAAAATGAAGATAATAGCAAAGGACTGTGAGGATTAAATGATAATATGTTGAAATCCTTAATGCAGTTCCTGACAACACAGGACAAGTGCTCAATAAACCATAGCTATTATCCTCATTTAATAGCTAAGGAGGATAAAATTACCAAGGGGGTAAATCTCAGGTCTTCTGACTTTGATTCTTCCATTTGCAGGAAGCTCAGGACCAGGATGGCCTGATGAGTAGAAGTGGACCAGGAAGCCAGTCCTCTGTCCAGCCCTATTTGACAGTTTATAGTTGCAGTTTTATCTCTTTGTATTTAAGACATCCTTTCAGTAAAAAGAAAAAATAGCAGATCTCTCTAGAAGAGATAATATACAGATTCTTACCTGTAGTACTAAGTGTCCGGCACTGCGTAAAACTTGACATGCATCAGCTCATTTAACCCTCACAGGGGAGTTCTTATTCCAGTTTCCAGTTGAAGCAACTGAGACCTGGAAAAAGGAAGAGACTTCCTCAAGGTCACCTAGGTCATTCATGATAGTGTTGGACTTCAACCCTAGACTCCTACTTCAAGTCCAGTGTGTTTTCCTCTGTGCTACATCTAGTCTCCCCAAAGTGGATGCTGCTAGATAATCTCACCCAAATATTAGGTGATGTTGAGTTTGTCATTTACTCAATAGTTTTGGTGCTTTCCTCTCTGAGAAACAGAGACGACAAATTCCTAAGCTTTGCCTTTGTTGGTCTGCTGTGAGGACCAGTGAAAATTAGTAAAAGTCACTGACAGATTAAAGTTTCCAAGTTGAAGAGAATACCTTGAGTCCTTCTTCAACCACATAGTATAAGTCTCTTAAAGTGAGGGTTGGGATTTCAAATGGCTTTGGTAATCTCTATTAGTTTATTTCTCCAGAATTTGACTGCTTGTTCTCATTTCATTCCTAATTTTTCTTTTTTTTTCTTATAAACTAAATCCCCATCTGTCAGCTCATTTCCTTTAATTTCTCCCCACGTCTAGCAATTGCCATTTCCCATATGTCCACATTAAATCTACCATCTAAGAAGAAGAAAAAATCAGAAAACAAAACTGGAGAAGTAAGACTCAACATCAAAATGCAATTTGGAGTTAACACTTCCACTTCCAGCCAAACTGCAATAATAAAGACTGAATTTCTATTCCTTCTGGAAACAACTAAAAAAAGAGGACAGAATATATGAAACAACTGTTTTCAAGACAACAGATATCAGTCAGTGAAGGACAATGATCCCTGAGAATGAGAAATAGGTGAGGTGATCCCTACAGTGCCCTAGCTTACTGACGAGACAGAGTTTCAAGGCTGTGGTACAGAGAGAAGGAAACCAGACAGAGCCCAGCGGTGTTCCTGAATTGTGGAGATCGAGTTACTAGTTCAGGGAGGCTTCTAGACCTCACAGGACAGAGGGTCAGGAAGGAGAAAGTTGCACAGAACTCCAGAGATCAACAGTATCTGCCTTCAGTATTCACTTGAATATGAAGAAACTATCTGAGATCAGGGGAAGAAACACTGAAAAGGATTAGATTAGAGGAAACAATATATAGGTTCACACTGAGCCAAGAATAATGCCTGTTCTTAATAGCCAGTGTGGAATGTACATGCCAAAATGTACATGCCATTTAGAAGAATACTTAGAGAATCTTGCATCAGTACTGGGAAAAATTATCCCTCAACTAAATGCTGCTCTTTTTCTGCCTAAAAAATATCTTAAAAGAAAGACCTGAAAGGATAGAATAGTTCCAAGTAGCTTTCTTCCCACAATCAAGACCAAGCATATTTATAGGAATATATATAAAGTTATATATATATATATATATATATATAACTTTATATATATATTCCTATAAATATGCCAGCAAGGTAAAATTCACAATGTTTGGCATCCAGTAAAAATTATTGGACATGCAAAAAGGCAGGAAAATAAAAACCACAATGAGAAGGAAAGTCAATCAATTGAAACTGACACAGAA
The DNA here is from genome assembly GCF_014108235.1 of Myotis myotis. Classification (NCBI taxonomy): domain Eukaryota; kingdom Metazoa; phylum Chordata; class Mammalia; order Chiroptera; family Vespertilionidae; genus Myotis; species Myotis myotis. The sequence goes on from NW_023416315.1 coordinate 12,761,550, forward strand.
ATTATGTAGATGATACAATTAATAAATAAAGACATTAAAATAATTATAACTATTATGTTCAAGAAATTATAGGACAGATTGAGTATGTTAAATAGAGACATGCAAGTAATAAATAAAACCCAAATCAAACTTCTAGAATTAAAACTATAATGACTAAAATGAAAAATCCAGTTTGTGATTACTGAATGAGAGTAATATCATATAGACATTACAAAAGAAAAAATTAGTGCACTTGAAGATAGCATTGGGAACCGTCTAAAATAAAACACACAGAGAAAGACTTTAAAGAGCCTAATATTCATGCAATTTAATTCTTAATGGGAAGAACAGGAAAGAAAACTAATTGAAAAAAGGACAAAAACTTTACAAGTTGATGAAAACTATAAATGCATAAATAGATCTAAGAAGCTCAATGAACCCCAAGTATAGGAAACAAGAGGAACCGCACCAACACTTTCCATAATGAAATTGCTTCAATCCAGAGATAAAGAGAAAATCTTGAGGACCCAGAGGAAAAAGATATAAATGAAAACAGATTTATCATCAGCACCAATGCAATCTATAGTACACTAGAACAGGAGTTTTAAAGTACCTAAAGGAAAAGTTGTTATGATCTTGGATTAGGAAAAGGTTTCTTAGCTACAACCCCAGAAGCATGATTTATTAAAAGAAAAATATTGTACTTTGTCAATGAGAATTTTTGCTTTTAAAATAACTGTTTTGCTTTTCATAAAACTGTTAAGAGAGACTGGGAGAAAATATTTGCAAATCATGTATGTGGCATAGGACTTGTATCTAGACCATATAAAAACTCTTAAGACTCAGTATTATAAAGGTAAACAATCCAATAAAAAAATGGGCAAAAGATTTAAAAAGACACCTTACCAAAGAAGATATATGATTAGCAAATAAGTACACAAAAAGCTGTTCAACACCATATGGGGAAATGCAAATAAAAACTACAATGAGATAACACTATACACCTGCTAAAATGTCTAAAATTAAAAGACTGGCCTACCAAGTGTTAGCTAGGATATGGAACAACTGGAATTCTCACACATTGCTGATGGAAATGAAAAAAAAAAAGTGGTGCAACCACTTTGGGAAAAATTTGACAGTGTCTTAAAAAGTTAAATATTGACCTAGCATATGACTCAGTCAACCTACTCTCAGATATTTTCCCCGAAGAGATCAAAGTACATGTCCATACAAAGAATTTTACCTGAATATTCATAGACACTTTGTTTATAATAGGCTAAGTGGAACACCCCAGATGTCCACTGACATATTAATGGATAAACAAAAAAGTAATGAACTATTGATACACAATGACATGGATAAAATTTAAAATAATTATGCTGAGTGAAAAAGCTAGACCTCCCTTAAGCTCCCCCAAAGAGAGAATTACCTATATGATTTAATTTGTATAATATTCTAGAAAATGCAAGATTGTCTATGTGTCAGAAAACAGACCAGTGATTGCCTAAGAACAGAGGTTGGGGAGGTGTGGGATAGAGGGATAACTAAGGGACACAAGGAAATTTTTAGAGGTGACAGAGAGGTTCTTTGCATTAATATGGTGATGTATACATGGGTATATACATACATCAGAATGAATCAAATTATATAACACACACTAATAAAGACAAAGATGCTAATTGACCGTACCTTCGCTACACCCAGCAGCCAATTAGAAGAGTGTGCGAATTAACCCAACAAAGATGGCGGTTAATTTGCATACACAGGCGCCCAGCAAAGACTGAAGACAGTCTAGAAGGAAGTCAAGCACTGCAGAAGGGAGCCAAGCGGCGGGGAAGGGAACGGATTGGAGGTAGCAGAGACGGGAGTGGAGCTGAGGCAGCGGACATGAGAGGGAGGGAGCCGAGGGCAAAGCGACGAAGGGAGGGAGCAAGGCAGCGGAGAAGGAAGCTTCACTCCCTCTCTGAAGGGGAAACACCCTGGCAACTAGAATGTGTAGCAATTAGAGATGTGTCACAGATCTTGGAACTATGGTTCACAGATGAGATGGTCAATGTCGTGTGTGTTTGCTTTAGGTACCTTGGGGCTGGCGGTGTGTCCCTGATGCTGAGTCCCAGTATACCATCTTCCTTGATCATTCCTTAATTACTTGTTTACCAGTGAGTTGTCCTCTGCCTCCTCCTACTATATAATAAGCAGGGAGGTGGTCTATTTTGATCACTTCTGTGTTTATAGCAGAGCTATAAATATCACATGGTAGGTGCTCATTAAATCTTTATTGAATGAATAATTGAGTTTTATTATTTCTGTATAGAACATATATCCAGATATTTGACAATCCTAATGGTAAAAGCCCCCAAACCGTTGCAATTTTACTGGTTTCAAGGTTTTCTAGTCTTTAAGCAATATTTAGGTTTTGTTACAAGCATTGCAGGACAGCCTTAAAACCCCACTTCCTGGATGATACAACGCCCATACTTCCATTCACACTCTTGAGCAACTGAACTCAAATATGATCCTTGTTTAAGGATTTAAAATTCCTAACTTTTTTCTCAATCAGACAATTAAATCTTACTGTGTGACATTCTGTCATTGATGTGGCAACAAAGAGAAAGGATCAGTTCAAGTTGAACTCTCTGGGCTGATCCTTATAAGCTTCCTAGGGAATGAATACAGTTAAATGGAAATGCTGCACTCTTTATCCAAGTAACAAAAATTAAGTGAGTCATTTAGCTGGAGAACAGTTTTGCAAGAGAGATTGAGCAGTTCAGAGTGGATGGATTCTTCTTCAGGGTTTTTCCTAGTGCAGAGGCACAGTTCACCATCGCAGGGAGGAAGCTGTGCAACAAAAATGTGAAACTCAAGTAGTTGTCGAAAGGGCATGGTTGTCTGAGTAATAACAGTCTCTAAATTGTGCCTCACACATTGGCACAATAATCCAAGGGAGTCATTAAGTGCTTATGGCATAGAAGTTGACATTTATGACACGAAGCTTATTGGCACAGAAGTTGACCATTTCTACATGCTTCAACACCAATTTATAATATCTAGTCTTGTCTGCACTTTCACATGAATAGCCCTTTGATAGTCATTTTTTTTCCTTGAATAATGGGCCCCATATATTACAAAGTTTTTATCTATATTGTTGTGTATTTCAATAGTTCATTACTTTTTTTGTTTATCTATTAACATGTCCGTGGACATCTGGGTTGTTCCATTTAGCTTATTATAAACGAAGTTTCTATGAACATTCAGGTAAAATTCCTTGTATGGACATGTACAGCCCTGGAAATCCAGAGGCAGGCTATCTAATCATGAGATCTGATTCAGAAGGTGGATTTGCAAATTAAGCCTTTCTCAATGGGAGTGGGGACAGAAAAAGAACATTCCTTGATGTCCATTGTTTGATTTTATTGAATAGTTATGGACCTAACCCTGTAAAAGGATTCAGATTTTTTTTTCAGTCTTTCTTCAGATTTAATTGAAAACCCATTGTCTATATTCAATTCAACTTAACAAACGTGGTATTGCATATCAGACATTGTGAGACATATAACTGAAGAATAATTGCTTCCCAAAGATCACTTGTGATGAATACACTAGATTGACCCTCAAAATCAGTTCACCTTCCTAATGATGCCTTTTTTTGAAGGTCATAAAACCATTTAGTGGATCAATATCAGCATGGTTTAAAATCAAATAGAACCATAAAGAAAATATCAGAGTACCTCACAGTAAAGTTAAGTAATATTTCATGAAATTTTGTTCTCTTTATGTGTGTATGCTTACACTAGATTGTGATGCAATATTTGTTTCTTATAGTAGATTGGGGTGAAAATGTTTAAAAGACGCTGTTCTAATGTACCTTCCTGAACTGCCTGACTCCTCTGCAACTGGGGTTCTAGACAGAACTTATGTTCAGCCAATATGCTGTTCTTGCATGAATTTAAGAAGGTGTCGTGGTTAATTTTATGTGTCAACTTGACTGGGCTATAGGATGCCCAGATATTTGGTTAAATGTTATATTGGATGTTCTGTGAAGGTGTTTTGGATGAGATTAACATTTGAATCAGTAGATTACTTTCCCTGAGGTAGGTGGGCCTCATCCAAGCAGGAGAGAATCCCTCCTCCCTGGCTGCCTTCGAGCTGGGACATAGGTTTCTTTCTGCCTTCAGACTCAGACTGAAGCATCAGCTCTATCTGGGATTCTTGCCTGCGGGCCTTCAGACTAGATCTGCACCATTAGCTCTTCTGGGTCTGCAGCTTGACAGCTCACCCTGCAGGTCTTGGAACTTGTCAGCCTCTCCAATCATGTGAGCCAATTCCTTATATCTTTTTCTGTATGGATATACACCTGTTTCTCTAACCAATTCAGAAGGTAAAAGGTGTATCTATTGGTTATACTGCTTTTTCTGGCAAGCACAATGCGATAGACAGAATTCTAAAAATAGCCCCCAAGGTTACATATTCTAATCCTGGGAACCTGGGAATAAGATGAGGTACCATTCCCCTGATTATGTTATGTTATATGGTTTAGTTGATCTTCAAATAGAGTTGATCTGGATGGGCCTAATCTCATCCAGAGTCCTTAAGTCCACCTACAAGCAGAGTTTTCTCTGGCTGGAGGCAGTAATGGAGGTCAAAGGGAATAGTGTGAAGGGGGTTCCACAGGAGGGATCTTGTACCGGCTATGATGCTGGGAGAGGACCTGCAAGAAGGCCAGTGAAAAGAACTGTAAATAGCCTCCTGAAATTGCGAGTGACTCCCAGCCAAAAGTCAGGTAACTAAGCACTTAGTCCTACAACGGCAAGAAGTTGAATTCTGCCAAACCTGAATGCACTGGAAGTAACTTCTTCCCCAGAGCCTCCAGATAAGAACCCAGCCTGCTGACATCTAGACTTCCACCTGGTGAGACCCTAAGCAGAGAACCCAGTAGAGCCTACCTGGACTTTGGACCTACAGAATTGGGATAAGAAGTGGGTGTTGTTTTAAGAGTTTGTGGTAATTTGTTACACACAAAGAAAACTCACGCACATGATTATGGAGCTATGTTTTCATGTGGCAGCATTAGCAGAGATTCAGGGAGTAGTAATTAGTGTTAAAAGGCAGGTTGTATGGAATGCGTTTGGGCTGGTGCAGACCGAGCAAGTAGAGTGGCTGTGGAGCCAACATTTCTAGTGGTGGCCTTCTTGTTTCCAGCTTTCCCACTGTGGCGAGGGCTGGGGTTACTCTGCAGGACAATCCGGAAGTGTTTTCTTAGGATTCCAGGAGTGCAGCCTATACCCCACTTCTTCAGCCCATTCTAATGATTCTTTGAGCACCAATTCCTCATATTAGATCACTATTTAAATAGAAGATAATTTCTATTTATGCTACCAAACCTTGACCATTTTATCTCCAAATCTCTCCTACTCATTAAATACAATGACATCTATCAACTTACTTAAATCCCTGAATTACCAACCACTTTTTACTTCATGAAAATTCCTCCTTTTTTTGGTTTTGATGACATCTCACTTGCTTGGTTTCTCTTATACATTTCCTCTACTAATTTTAATTCTATTTTGCTGTTTCCTTTTCAGTCAACAAACATGTGTTGAGTATCTGTGTTGAAGACATTGTATGTGCAAAGTACAGGGCCCTCATCAAGAAATGATTATGGGTCCTGTCCTCTTAGGACTTTCCAATCTGTCAATAAATATCTACAGTGATGTGATAATATCTATAATAGAGGTAGGTAAAATTTACTCTGGAAGCCCAAAGAAGAAAACACTTAACACTCTGAGGCAGTCAGGGAGTGCTTCACAAAGATAATGGCACTTGAGGTGAGTCCGGAAGGATGAGTAGACATGTTTCAGATAGACAAAGTAAGGATGGGCATTCCAGGCAGAACAGAGAGGACAAAGGCATGGAAGTTTAGAAATGTGAAATATTAAGGAAGCAGCAAGGAGTTTGCTGTGGCTGGATTTCTGGATCAAGATGGGGAATTGGTAGATAAATCAAGTTAGGATTTGTATAGAAGGTCACATATGGGTTGAATGCTAGAAATAGAAATTATTGAAAATAGCTATCTTATTAAGATTCTTAACCTTTGATGACCACCCATTATATTAAAATAAAGTCTGAACTCCTTAGCTTGGTTAAAAAGGTTGTTCAGCCCTAACTGGTTTGGCTCAGTGGATAAAGCATCAGCAGCAGACCAAAGGGTCCTGGGTCCAATTCCAGTCAAGGGCAAATGCCTGGATTGCGGGCTCAGCCCCCAGTAGGGAGCATGTAGGAGGCAGCCAATCAGTGATTCTGTCTCATCATTGATGTTTCTATCTCTCTCTCCCTCTCCCTGAAATCAATAAAAATATCTTTTTTAAAAAAGGTTGTTCATCACCTAACTCTTCACACATCCCAGTTTCATCTCCCCTTCAATTCACTCATTCATTATCTCATTAGTTTATGTAGTCAGAGAGGTGTGAAGGGATGTATCATGTAGCATAACTTTGACTTTTATTTTGTTGAGGTAGAAAGTTATTTGAGTGGCATTATGTAACTTACATTTTAAAGGCACCATCCCACCTACTGTCTGAAGGGTAGAATGGGAAAGGAAACAAGAGTAGAAGCAAAGAAACAAATAATGAAGTTATTTTTAATAGTCCAGAAATGACTGTGGCTTGGACAGGATGGAAGTGGTGAAGATGGTAAGCATTATGATTATGTATATATTTTTTTAAAAGTGGAGATGATAATAGGATTTGCTGGTCCATTGAATGTGAGGTATGAGAAAAAAGAAGAATCAATAATAACATCAAGGTTTTTTATGTGAGCTACAGGACAGAGGTAGTTTCAATTTGTGTGTTAGAGATCATGGAAAGGATGGGTTTCCGGGGGAAATCTCTGGAGTCCCTCCCCGCCACACACCAGTTTTTTTGTGTGTTTTTTAACACGGTGATTTTGAGGTGCCTATCAGACATTCACACTGCATTTTGAGTATGCAGTTAGATATAGACATTAGGAGTTAGAGGAGAGATTCAGGTGGGACTCAGGTATGGTTTACTTATATTCAAAGCTATAAGATCGGACGAGATCACCTAGAGAGTGAGATGAATGAAAAAGAGAAGTGTAAGCACTAAGCCCTAATGGCACCAGATCTTAAAGTTCTGGCAGATGTAGAGGAACCAGCAAAGGAAACTGGAGGGCGTGGCCACTGAAGGAAGAGGAGAGATATTAGGAGGCATCAAGTACTGGAAACCGAGTGGAAAACATGTTTTGCAAAGGGAGAGATCAAAGGCATCAAGTGTTGATGGCAGGTTAAGTAGAATGAGGTAAATGAATTGATCACTGGATTTTGAAATGTGGAGGTCATTGACACATGATGAGAGCAGTTTCAGTCGCATTGGGGAGAAGCCTGTTGGAGTGGGTTCAACAGGTAATCAGAGGAGAAGAACTGTAGACAGTGGGTAAGGTAATTTTTCAAGTTTTGTTACAAAATGAAGAAGAAAAATGAGGCAGTGGTGGGGAGGGAAGGAAGTGGGATCAAGAAAGGGCTTTCGTAAGATTTGAGAAATAATATCAGTTTTGTATTTTCCATTTGCCAACAGAAATGATGTTATGGGAGACTCAGAGAAAATTATTTGCAGCAATGTCCTTGAGAAGGCAAGATTGCCTCAAGTCTAGTGTCCAATGAAGAGTTGGTTCAGGGAGGGATTATCAGATCATCTAACATTGGTGAGAGCAGAGGACATGGGAGTAGATGTAGGTGTGATGGTAGATATGGCGGCAGGTGGTTTTGCAAGTTCTCTTCTCACTGATTAAGTTTGCTCAGTGGAATAATAAAGCAGATTATAAGATAAGAGTGAAGAAGGAGTTGGCAACATTTGGAGGTTTGCAGAGAAAGAAGTTGTGAAGTACTAATCTAGGGGTATGTGTGAATAGCCTTTGACCTCACTTGAGGGCGGTGGCTCTGAAGAATCTGTGTGTGTCTTGCTCCAATCAAATTGGATATTGATATGGATGAGAGATGAATTAAATTGACCTTGCAGTTCTCCATTCCTTTACCTTTGCATGGGCTGTGCCATCTGGGGTGCCCTCTCTATCCTGTCTACCCATCTTTTTAACTTTTGGCCTAACTGGCACTTAGTTAATTAAGGCTATCAGGCAGAGTTAATTACTCCCTTCTTGGAACTATCATGGTACCATGTGCATCTTTCTATTGTCATAGTTGCCATATTATAATTTGTTTCCCTGTTTTCATAGTTAGTTTAGCCACTCTGTGAAGGTGCCAATTTAGTCATTTCCGTTTCTAGTATGGTGTTTTTGGCCCATGGTTGGTATTCAGTAATTGCCTATTGAATTGTACAGAGAGAGTTGGTGGATGGGAGAGGTAGGATCTAGAGAAAGAAAGATGTTGGCATTTAGAACCAGGCGTGGCTGCTCTACATGGGGGGAGGGGGGATTTCCTGCCTATGAAGGTGGGCAAAATCACTGCTTACTCAGCTCTAGTGGTGGAGTGAGCTGGGGCCTGAAGCTGAAATGAAGCCCATGTACATTGGGTCAATAATACTCACTTCTATAGAATTTGCTTTGAGGACCAAAAAAGTTCATATATGTGAAAGAATTTTATAAATGAAAATGTCTTACAAGTGTAAGATATTATTATTTCTTACACCATTGTATGGCAAGACCATAGACAGGTGAATTTGTATATTTTACTAGAGTATAGGCTATATAACAAAGGAATAGAAGGATGGGTTAAAGATAAAAATTATTATAACTATAATCTTCTTATTGGTCTTTCTATTCTTAAAAGTCTCTGTGGACGGTATCATCATGATCTCTTTCAGTTACAATATGTTCCAGCGCCTCTCATTGTCTTTGAGCCAAGAGCTCTGACGTGACCTACTTTGCTGAGCCGGGTGGTGTTGTAGACAGACCGTAGAGCCAGCACATTCTGCAGGAAGCAGAGACTGAGGAGCCTGCTGATCTGACTGGCCAGTGTCACAATGCACAGAAAAGGCCAGCCTTTCACAGAACTCAAACATTCGAGGGAACTTTTTAACACATTGGCAATGTTAACAATCCCAAAGCAATAAAGTGTTTGATCCTTGATGCTGACAGGAAGTAGTATTACTTTAACACAGGTTCTGACTTTGCCCCTTAATTGTTCTTGTCTACTTGTCTTAGCTTTCCTTTAAGTTTTAAGTTTCTTAAGGGCAGGGATCTTGTTTTATACTAGTACTTCATATCCTCTGCCCACACATGCCTACCACAGTATGGTATAGGTACTTAATTACCATCTGTTACTGATTGGGTTGTTTAGTAGGTGTCAGGCAGCTTTCATAGTGAGTGACCAGGTACAGAGAGAGCAGAAAGGAGAAACTTAAGGATGGAGCTTTTTCTACTATAAATCACGCGTTGCTTTACCTAAAATCCTGGGAACACAGGATGTCCTGCATAAATGACCTAAACAGTGGGTTTAGGACACTGTTATTCTACCCTTCTTCCCAACAATTTAAAGTATCATTCTGGCAGTTTATCTTCCTTTCATGTTCTAACTTCAAATAATTTAAAGCATTGCCTTTGTGCTACTTGGCCATGTGAGATTAAAATTCATAAAAGAAGACACTCTAGAAAACACATAGCTCTTCTGTTTTGAGGTACACCAAGAAGGCTGCTTATCTGCTGATTTTGTAGGCTGGGTTGGGTTATGACATTATATTTCTGGGAGGGTCTTCCCCAGTGCAAATATATTTCTTGGATAGAGTAGTATGTTAGTCCATTATCATCTAAAGGGAAGCTCAGCTTACTTCTAGTGGATCATATTAGTCACACTAAGGAATTAAAAACAGGACAGATTAGTTTTGATGAGAAAAGCCATCAGAACATTCTGGGAACATGGAGTGATGCCCACGGAAAAACAAAATAAGATCACAAAACTGGAAACTGAAATGAAGAGTCATCTCAGAAAGCAGAATCAAACATAGAATAAAGATAAAGGCTGTCTTATCTGTAGAGGTTGGAGAGTTTGTTCCAGTAGGGAGAAAACTCTTAGAGTTAAGGAAGAGACTGGTCAGTATTCTACAGGCCCCTCATCACCACCACCAGACCATTACCTTTCAACTCTCATGCGGAAATTCTCTTCATCCTCCCTTGAAATTGCTGCTTCAACCCTCTTCACTCCATCTATTCGATTCCTGAGCACCACTCATTTTTCATTGAACTCTCTGGAACCCTATTCCTACTCTTCTTCTCACCTTACTCCTGCTGCTATTATGAACAATTTCGGAGTCTTGGTACAATTGGTCCAACAACATAGTGTTGAGGAAGAACAAATTTTTGTCTACCCTTCTAGGTTCTTTTGGCTGGTGTAAGAATTAAATTACCATATCACAGATAAACAGAAGAAAATCTAGTTTAATTTCATACAAATGCACGTTTCACAAGAATATGGGGGACCCAAGGACAAATTGGGCAGGTGAGGCTTATATGACATCTTGTGCTAAGGAGAAAGGGTAGTGGTTTGGGACTTTAAATGTGAGGAAGACAATTCACATGGAGATGGAAAAGCAAATGTTTGGTAAACAAATGTTTGCTTGGCCATTCGGAGACAAGAGGACACTGAGCCAACTGATCTCTAGGCCCCGTGGAGTCTCCCCCACTACATCTAGCCCATATTCTTTGTAGATCTCTCTGGCAATAGCTGTATTCTGGGATCAGACCCTTTCAAATTTTTTAGACAGATAAGGGTATGGTCAGAAGTTTTTCCTTAGTGTTTAGTCTCTTAAAAATAATCAACCTAATATAAATAACTCTATTTATATTTAAGCTGTTTTTCTTTATAAATGTCTCTCTTTAAAGTTTTCTGAAAGGCTTACTTACATAGTTCCTGCATATTTCTGGTTAAGTTTATTTCTATTTTCTTTCCTACCTTTCTTCTTCCCTTCTTTCTTCTTATGCCAAAGAGACACACTTTGGTGTAGCAAATTTTTGTTCCCCAATGGTAGCTTCCATGTTCTCGAACGTTATGGCTCCCAAACATTAACTATAGGCAGCTAACTTCCAGGTGGCTTGTTAGTTATTACCATAATTGTTGAGAACACAAGCTCTAGATTAAAACTATTTGACTGTGTATTTCCACTCTACCACCTTGAGCTGTGGGTCAAAGGCCAAATTTAGTTCACCTTTTTGTGTTTTCATTTTTCCTCTGTCAAATGGGAATTATAACATAGTATTCGGATTAAATAAATAAATATATTATGTAAAGAGCTTACAAAATTCTTGCAATGGGTACTCAGTAAACATTAAAAAGGCCTTAAAATATAAAAATAACTCCGTTTTCTCCTAGGACTTTAAAATTTCATTTATATAAAAAAAAATGTATAACATTTATAACAAATGTTATAACATATAAAAAGTATATAACATTATAACAATAATTAAAACATTTATGAGAAAAAGATGTTATAACTTCTTAAATAGTATCATTATTACTACTATTTGAACAATGCATTTGCTTGGAAGTGCCACCTTTGTCATATACTAACTTTGCATATGCATTTGAGTCTAGCTCTGGATTTTTTATCATGATTTACTCACTGAGCTTAATCACATTTGCTTTATAATATATTGTACTTTATTATCTGGTAGAACTTGCTTAATTCATATGCGTCCTTTTCAGACATTTTTTTTCTGGTTAAGTTTGACTTTGATATGTATACAAAAATCTTAGAACCAGCTGCTCTGATTTTTGAAAATCAGTTGTTATTTTACTGGGGTTGCAACAAATTTACATATTAACTTAGAGAGAATTAACATTTTTACAATATTAGCTTTTCTTATCCCAATATAAGAAATAACTGCTTATATTTAAGCTGTTTTTCTTTATAAATGTCTCTCATAAGAGTTTTCTGAAAGTCTTACTTATATAGTTCCTGCATATTTCTTGTTAAGTTTATTTCTATTTTCCTTCCTACCTTTCTTCTTCCCTTCTTCATTCTTTTCTTCTTCCTCCTTCTGCTAGGCCTCCTCCTTCTTTTCTTCCTTCTGTTATGATAAATGGCCAATTCCTTTATCATATTTTCTAATTACTTCTTGTTTTTATAGCAAAACTATCGATGGACCCTTTGTGAGCTTGAATCATGTAACTGGATCAGAAAAACAATGATAACATTTTAATCTCCCCTCATTGCAACTATGTATAGTCACCATATGCTGGGGAAAGATAAGCTGAGTCAGGAGAATGACTGTTTTAGAAGAGAGGCGCCAAAAGAGAGTAGCCTGAGAGAGCAAGTGGAGGGGGAATAAGTATGACTGAGAAAAGAGCTGACTGTGAGCAGAGATTAAAGTAATACCCCAAAGCAGGTTAATTTGAAACAGCACAAATAAAAAATAGTTGGATATATCAAAGCTGTGCACAGGCAAATTTATAATTTTTAAAAAAGTAATTACATTAAAACTAGATAAATGATGCCTTTTACTCAAGAGACAGACATAAAAATCAGAAGTTAATTATTTATAAAGCAGGAAATTAATAGCATTAAGAGATAAATAACAAGGACTGGCTTCTTAAAAAATAAGCAAAACAAAATTATTAAAATCAAAACTAACTTTTTAATTAAATAAGATTCAAGCAAAGAAAATTAGAAAAGTAAAAGGTGGTAACAGTATAAAGCTTTTTAGTATTAAAAAATTCTATATACCTATGCCAATAAAATAGGAAATGAATGATTTGGGGAAAAATATAAATGACTAAAATTGATTTTTAGAAAAAGTATTAAAAGAATGAAATCTACTGAAGTCATTTTTTAAAACTAGCATACCCTGATACCAAAGAGGTGATAGGTAAGCCCCAAGAACCAAATTGCCTGGCTGGGATCTATTTAACCAACTCTTCTTTAGTTCTTACTCAGTTCAAGTACGGTTCTGAGCATTTCACAGGTAGTAATTCATGTAACTTTATGAAGAAGAGTTAACTATTATCTCCATTTCACAGAGGAGCAAACTGGAGAAGTCAGAAGTTAAGGAACTGATCTGCTACCCAAAGTCACATAGATGGCACTTGATGGCAGTGAGAGGTGACATGAAAAAGTGTCCCAAGGCATGTCCTCTAGTGCCAACCTACTCAAGTTCAAATCCTGACTCTCCCATGTCCTAACTCTATTAGGAATAGCACAAGTAAAAAACAGTTGGGCATGATTTTTAATCCTTTTGTGCTTCAGTCTCTATATGAGTAAAAATGAGAAATAAATAAAATAATGCTATAAAGAATTTAGAATATAATAATAAAAGAATCAAATGAAATAATCATATAAGTAATTCAGAGCTCCTTTTCCAACACACTATGCCACTTCTTAGGATGTAGGAAATAGTAATGGCACTTGAAATAAGTTAATGATTGTGTAGATGGTCATGACTCATTAAAATACTGACGGGAATGTTGATGTTGGGGGTATGGAAAAGGAAATGAAAGGAACATGGCAAACATCCTTAAAAATAGGGTCATTATTATGATTACCATTATTATTATTACTAAAACAGGACAGAGTATACATCAGTCACAAAATCTAATTTCCTTATACCCCCAAATAAAAAAAAAAATCCATGAATTTAAGTATACTAAAAACTTTGGTTTCTCTTCTGATGTTCTAAACAGTGTTTGAAGTCTGAAATATAAATGTAAGCTGAACTCAAAGCAATAAAGAAATTATGCCACATGGCCAAGTTGAGTTTAACTTAGGAATACAAGGAAGCTTTGTTCCTCACTTTAATATATGCAATCATCTCAATCGATAGCTGCAATATTATTTCTAAACTTAAAAACAAACCAACCAACCTCGTTCACCTAAAAATAGCAAATCTGCCCTCGGCGGGTAGCGCAGTTGGTTGGAGCATCATTCTGTCCACCAAAAAGGTTGCGGGTTTCACTCCGGGTCAGGGCACAGACCCAGGTTGCAGGTTTGATTCCTGGTTCAGGGTGCACACCGGAGGCAGTCAGTTGAGTTTTCTCTATCATATTGATGTTTCTCTCTCTCTCCCTTTTTCTCTCTCTCTCAAATTAACTAAAACACATCCTCGGATGAGGATTAAAAAAAAAAAAGAATAGCAAATCTTTCCTAACCAAGATAAGGAATATCTATATTAAAATAAGCAGCTAATATCATACTCCATGGTAAATTACCTGGAGCTGAAGACCTCCATTCTCAGAGCATAAGAATCACTTATGGGGAGTTTGTAAGACCTACTGTTTGTTGCCTGACCAATTAAATCAGAATCTCAATGAGTTGGGACTGAATAGCCAGTCTAGAAAAAAGCTAATTAAAATCAAGGGCTACACTAGAATGCATGCCATTTTTATATGACACCACAGGCCCAGCACACAAAATTGTGCATGCATAGCTCGCTGCTTGCCACCCCGCCTGCTCACTGCTCCACCCGCACACCGAGCTGCGAGCTGCCCTGCCCGCCGCCATGAGCCGCTGCACGGGGGCTGGGGAGAGGGACCGAGAGGTGGTCAATGTACCTCATGGCGTCTGGTTGAGTGATCATTCTGGTCGTTATGCTTATGGTCCCTGGCCTTTTATTATATAGGATTATTTTAGAGGTTCTGGTGTATACACTAAAACATGAAACAAATAATAAATAAAAATATTGGCTAGGAGGAGATAAAATAATAATTTGCAACCAATGTGATTATGTAGTACTTGGAAAACCCCAGGAGAATAAAGTGAAATACTTAAAGACTTTTTAAGAGAATGTACTTATCTACAAAGGCAGCTTTCCTATGTATCAAGTTAGAGGACATGATAAACATTTCATTTAGATTATAAACACAGAGAAAATAGAATTAACAAAAAATATGTGGAACCTAGCCCTGGCCAGTGTGGCTCAGTTTGTTGGGCATCATCTTGTGCACCAAAAGGTTGCTGGTTCGATTCCCCATCAGGGTACATGCTGGGGTTGTGGGCTCGATCCCCAGTAGGGAGTGTGCAGGAGGCAGCTGATCAATGTTCCCCTCTCAGATTGATGTTTCTCACTCTTTCTCTTGCTCTAAAAAGCCAATAAAATTTTTAAAAATGTGTAACCTAGATAAAGGATATAATAAAATTTGATTTTGAGTATATAGCCTGGATCTGTGGTTTTCAAACTATGCTTTTTAGAGTCTCAGGTCAAAAGTGACAAAAAAAGGACAAATGGGTCTGAGTAAGAGGACCACAGGACCCTGCTCCTGCTCTAACTGAAGCAGCTCCGTTTTTCTTGTTTTCATTGTTGGCCTCTGCATCAGATTTTACCTGAAGAAACGTTTCTTGGAGTGTGTGTGTGTGTGTGTGTGTGTGTGTGTGTGTGTGTGTGTGTATGTATGTGTGTGTATGTGTGTGTGTGTGTGTGTGTGTGTGTGTGTGCGTGCCACTAGCAGCTACCTCTGGGGTAAATAAAATGTTCCTTAAGACATTCAGTTCCTTTTGCTCTCCAAGGGAAAATTGCTCATTTATTTACTCATTCAGTTGCTTGTTCTGTGTTTATTGAATACCCACAATACTAGTATACAAAAATTACCAACAATTGTGGAGCACCGACTAGGTTATAGACCTTATGTAATTCCATTTCATCTCTACAAACATCATGTGAGGAAGGTATTATCCCCATTACTTACAGATGAGGAAAAACATTCGAGTTAAGGAGCTTGCCCGGGCTCTCACAAGTGGTGAGAGCTACAGTTGTAACTTGCAGTGTTTCAGATCGACTTCAGGGCTCCTTTTCCCCCCTGAACGTACCATACTATGTTGTGGCATGTAGGAAAGAGCGATGACATTTGGAATAACGATAATGATTGTGAAGATGTTCCTGACCCATTGGAATACTGGTGGGGATATTGATGTTGCAGGGCACAGAAAAGGAAATGAAGGAGATGTTGGTATTGGAGAGGGTGATGTGTATGGGATGCATGTGATTTGGGTGGGAGCTGTTCTCTATGGTAACTCAGTCTTCTGTCAGTTACGATGGAATGATAGGCACCAGAATTTGCCTGAGTCAAATACCTTCTGTCAGGAAGAGAAAAAGACCTGGCTATTGGGTCTGGAGAGCAGAGAACATATTTGAAGTAACCTAGGGTGTGCTGTTAAATGACAGGAGATGTGGGGTGAATGATTCAGGTTGAAATGGAGTCACCAGCAAAGATGGCCTGGGCAGAGCAGGGAGCTTGCCTAGAAACACGCTCTCGCGTATGGCAGTGCTCACAATTACTTTGCTTTTATATCTACTGCATGTGTGCCAATAGACCCTGTCCCTGGGCATAAATGGAAGGAATGGGGATGGTATAAAAGGCCATTCTGACCACTGATTGTATTAGTCTGACATATTGAAATTAGGTAAAACATGCTTTGCATTGTAAACACAGAGGCTCTTGCCACTTGAATAATGTCTTTTATTGTAAATAGTTACTGGCATGCACTTTGTGCCAGGGTCTGATCATTTTAAAATAAGCTGCCCACTTAAATTCTATATTCATAGAACTCAGCAATTAAACTCCAGTTCGTAGTTGCTCTACCAACGCAGAGCACCCCCACGTATCCTAAGATCCTGCTTAAAGCAACAAGACCTCCCGGTCTTTACTACAATACAACACAGGGAAATTATGGAACGCATTTTCTGATGAAGCAACAATAAGAAACAGAAAACATGATGTCAAAAGTTCTTATTGCTAATGAGATCTATCACCATTTCAGACTTGTGCGAAGTTGAAATAAACACTATGAATAAGAAGTAAGTAAGTAAGAATTAACACTCAGGGTAGAAGCAATCAGAGGTGATTAGATGATTTAGTTGGGTCCTAAGCAAGATGTGCTAATTTCAAAATTACTCATGTATTCCAAGCAACAGAATACATGCTCATTCTATTTAAGAGGTAGTGGTTCTTTCTACCCAAGTAATAAAGCACATACTCCCAGATCTAGGCTGAAAATAGACGATTATTAGCATTATAATTTATGTAAATGGCTGCTCCAGTCATGTGAACATAATTGGTATCTCTGTCATATGCTAATTATAACATCAATGGATTATAAATAATCATTTGAGAGGACTTCATTTTTTTTGGCTGAAATCTTGTTTAAATGGTCTACTATTTTATAATATAAAATGTGAAAGGAATGACTCAAATATGTTTAAACACTTTTAAAATAAAAATTGTTTGGTGTTCTAAAAATTATATTTGTTAGGATTTGGTAGACATAAGTTATATTTAAGACCTAGAGCAATAACTCCCAATCTTATTGGCACTTATTGAGTATGCTTGTCTTGGGGCAGTCCTTGGGAGGGAGAATGGGAACAAAGCTCTCAAACTGAGTGCATCGAATCACCTGGACTACATGGTGCAGTACACGCATCTTGCAACATCGAAACCCACCCCTAAAACCTATATGTTCATGTTGACCACTGTCACCCCAATACATTTAACAAAATAAATTTAATAAAATAGAAAGCTTTAAAAAATCATCTGGGGGGCCTGGCTAGTGTGGTTCAGTGGTTGAGTATCGACCTATGAACTGGGAAGTCGATTCCCTGTCAGGGCACATGCCTGTGTTGCCTGCTTGGTCCCTAGTAGGGGGGCATGCAGGAGGCAGCCGATTCTAACTCTCTCTCCCTCTCCCTCTCCTTCTCCTTCTCCCTTCCTCTCTGAAATCAATAAAAAAAAAATAAAATAAATCATGCGGAGGGCGTGTTAAACACAGAGTAGAGTGCTGGACGCCAAGAAGTCCTGATCTGCTGGCCTGAGCTGGGTCCAATGATTTGCATTTCTGACAAGGGCCAGGTGATGCTGATGCAATTAGCTCCAGCGCCACACTTTTTAAAAAGGATGGATGCTGCCTCAGACGCTGGAGACTGGAGGAATGACTGGACTCGGCAGCTTTCAGGCCTCTTCGGATGGTGAGTGGATGCAGCCCGTGTGGCGGTTATGTCCTGTGTCCGGGCCCTTGCCAAGCAAGGACTCCTTTTGTGCTTGTTTCTTTGCTTGTTGTTTGCCTATTTCAGCCTGAGCCAGCACAGGCCCATGTTTGTACATTCTAAGAGCTTTTTGCTTTTCAATTCAGAAGCAGGCCAACATGGGCAAGTTTCTTTGCAGTTTCCCTTTACCAGTGGACAGAAGTTTTTCTAGCCCCCTCTTTCCACTGAAGTTGTACCCTCTGGGCCTCTATCTTTAGGTGTCGTACATGTGTTTTGTTTTGTGTGCATTCTGCTCTTTATTACTACTTTCATTGGATTTCATTTGCAGTTTTTTACCTAATTTTCAACATGGATGCTTCCATAATTGATTTTTAGCTTTGCTTTTTCCTAATACAAGCATTCAAGGCCCACCTTTCTACCCGGAGTGAGCTCAAGGCTTAGCCTTCCTTTCCAAAGTGGCTATTAAAGTCCAAATTCCTTGTTTAGGAAGGTCAAGCAACACCCCAGGGCAGTCAAGGCCATTAAGGCTTGCTGACACACGGGCTTTGGTTCTTCTCCATTGTTGTTTTCCCACTAGGGAATTCCTTCTTTCTCACCAGCTCAGATCTGCTTGTCATATTTTATGAACCATTTACAGGTGTTTTTGCAGTCAGTGGCTTTTCAGGATCTCGATTCTGTCATATCACTAAAATGACAATACCTATAAAGTCTTTAGCTCAGTGCCTGCCAGATAAGTTCTTTGTAAATATTTGCTGTTCTTATTGTTAGCATATCTAGATCCTAGAGTGGCAGCGGTGAGAAATGGAGTGCTATAGGAAGAAAATCCTGCCAGAAATCGTGATAGAAACAGAAGAGATATAGCAAATTCTAACTTTAACAAGATTGTGATAACCGATATACTGTATATTGCATGCTTTCTGAATAGACCAAGAATTGTCAAGGGCGGGGGGAAAAAAGGACACATATGAAATACCCTTTGTAATACTTTAAGCAATAAAACAATAAAAAAAAAAAAAAAGAAAACTAATCGCATCAAGAGAAAATTCTTGAACAGAAGTCCCAGAATGAAATTCAGAACAAACCCTATAGAGCTGCCAGGACCCAGTGGGCACAACGCTAGGGACACCATTGGTGGACCAAGATGTCACAGTGACTGTGACCAGACTGAAGATACACTCCTCCAAGGTTTGCATTTTGGCAAAGTGAAAAGCGAAGCAAGAATGTAAGAAGGAGCTAGACACTTTTTAAGGCAGTAATTAGGAGTGGCCTTGCTGCCTCACAGGTGCACACCCTGTGTGAAAAACAAATGAATAGCTGAGAAGGAATGCTTGAGTGTAGCTGTTTGTTTCTTACTGGCATTGTTCTCAGAGGCCTGGGGCCCAGGCAAAGGGCGAGGGAGGAGGGAAGAGGGGTCCCCGATGAATCAGGTGAGTAAAATCAAGTTATATTCAGTCTCAAACTGTTTGAGAAGAAAAGTACTAGATTCCCAACAGCTGTGCCATTTGGTGTCTTGCTGGCTCTTCCCTCTTTTCCCCCTGGATGTTCTTTTCCACTCTTTCTTTCCTCTTCTGTGTCTCTCCTCTCCTCTGTTGTCCCTTCTCTGTCCCCACGCTTTCTCCTGCCACCCACCAGCCATGAGCCAGCAGCTCCCCGTACTGTACCACATCATGTAGCAGAGAGTTCTCTTTAGTTCTGGCTGGGTCTTAAGATGGAAGCCATGGTGTTCAGAAGGGCTGGTGGGAGGTAGGCAGGCCCTCACCTCTAGAAATGCAGTGTCATGTCACGCGAATGCTAGTGGGGACTGTTCACCTCATGGGAAAGCTAGTTATCAGGATGAGAGCCCAAACCAGGTTCGAGCAGCAAGAATGAGGAAGCTAATTGCTCCAGCTGCTGCGCACAGGCTCCTGGGGTTTACCTTCCCAGGCACAGAATTGTCCAGAGTGGAGAGCAGTGATGGCCAGGAAGGAGGGCTGCAGAGCTGGGGGCTGGCAGGCCATTGCCAGAGCTCAGTGCCCGCCTGAGGCCCCTGTGATGTGACGCAAGGGCGCAGAGGCCTCGGTTGCTTCCCCCTGGAGCATCGCCTCTAACCCAGAGTCAGAGGAAGCTCTGGAGGGGAGGGTGAGTTCAGTGAGACCGGCACTGTGGTTCACCTCACTTTGACTTTGGATCACCTTGGGAAATACATGTCTTTCTTTCCAGGGAACATTAATGTAAAGGCTTTCAGAAAGACACAGCTTTTCCTCAAAATCAGAGAAGAGTTGGCAATCACAGGACTGTTTCTGAAGTAGGTAAGAGGAGAGAGGCACGTGCTCCAAAGCCAATGGGCATTTGCTGAAGGGCCAGCGAAGGGGGAACAGGAAAAAGCAGTACCTTGTTTATAGCACTTCACAGATGTTGCATTTTTTACAAATTGAAGGCAAGACTCTTCCACCAGCAGAAAGATTACAACTTGCGTGATTGTGAAACTCGCTTATTGTGGTGGTCGGGAACCAAACTGCAGTATCTCTGAGGTATGCCTGCAAAATGTGCATAAAATGTGGGCCTTACGATGCTGGGCCTGGCCTGAGCAGGCCAGATTGCTCTGTGGAGTACGGAGCAGGGCCAGTGGGTGAGGCAGTTAGGAAACCCAGGCTTGGGGCTCCTTGTGACCTTATAACAGAGGCCAACCCCGGAGACATCCCACAGAGGAGCATGGTCATCTTACATCTCACATCTTGGGATGAGGGGTGGTTTCACAGTTGCCTTGCAAGTAAAATAGCCTCTTCATATGCCTGTCCAAGCACTGCTTCTTTTTTTTTTTAATATGTTTTATTAATTTCAGAGAGGAAGGGAGAGAGAGAAACATCAATGATGACAGGGAATCATTGATTGGCTGTCTCCTGCATGCCCCTCCACCCCCGCATTGGTGATCGACCCCACAACCTGGGCATGTGCCCTGACCGGAAATCAAACCATGACCTTCTGGTTCATAGGTTGATGCTCAACCACTGAGCCACGTAGGTTGAGCCAAGCACTGCTTCTTCATACTTTCTTGTCTTTTTCAGGAGTTAATGGGAGTCTGAGAAAAGGGCTGGGGCAGGTGCTAGGGTTTCTAGTAATTCTGTTCCAACCTTTTGAAGTCATAATGGTGGTCCATGGACTCTACAGACGTGAAGGAGAAAGAGAAGGAAACATGTAGACATGCCCACCAAGGATTCTGATCAATATAAATGGAAATGGAGGCTTTTAAATGATGAGGAAGGTATTCGGGCTCTAAAGATTGTCTCATCAACAAAGCAATCAGATTACAAATTGGTGGTATTGTTAGGCTATACACAGAACAATTGAAATTAGAGCATTTTACAGTGAGCCATATATATCATTGTTTTTGCCAACAATAACTGCCATTTAGAGAGTTTACTGTGGACTCAGCCTCTTATGCAAACTATTTAATTCTCACTTTTCTATGAACAAGGCATTGCTATTATACCCAATTTTATAAATGAGGAAACTGAGGTCCAAAATGGTGAAATAACTTGTCCAAGGTCATGCACAGTTTGTATTCAGAACTCTAACCCAGTTCTAAATTTGCCACCCAAGTTTTAACCTCAGTGCTAAACCATCTCATAGCAGACTTGGCAGGTGGGGACTAATAGCTACATTTCACAGGGCAGGAGATTTTGGTTTATAGTAAGTTTATATGAAATTGCTGATTTTATTATTTCTTTCTTATAAAAATGACAATGTCATATTCTATAACCTAAAAGACTAAGTGAATTAACCAAGGTTATTTCATTTAACGTGTCCTCCTAAGACCCTAAAGCCACACTCTTTCAACTACTTCACTCAATCTGGGTGTAAATGTCTAATCTATATATATAAAAGCCTAAGTGGCCATTCGACTAGTAGCTATGATGCGCACTGACACCAGAGGACAGACACTCAACGCACAGGCATGGAAACATGGAACAGACTGATGAGTCTCAGAGGGAAGGGGGGAGGATTCGTGCACTGGTGGGGTCCCTCAGCCTGGCCTGCGCCCTCTCACAATCTGGGACCCCCTCGGGGATGTTGGACTGCTGGTTTTGGCCCAATCCCCACAGGCCAGGCCGTGAGACTCCACCAGTACACAAATCTGGGCCTCTAGTTAACTCATAAATGACTAAAGGTTACCACCCTTTGGGGTCTCACCACTTTGTGGAAATGTTGTGTTGGGACAAAAATACAGGGTGCAACTTATAAAAAGTACCTCAATAAAAGTGTTTAGGTGAGTTCAATGAGATTGTAGAGAACAAAGTCCCGGAGAGATCAGAAAAGGCTTCCAGCCCACATTCCTGATTGAGAGAGAGCAGCTCATGCAGTTTGTGAAGTGAGGAATAACTGTGCCTTCAGGGAACAAGTAGTTGGGCTTGGCTAGAGCTTTGGCCTTTGATTGGGGAGTGAGGGAATATCATAGGGACACATCACAAAGTGTAGGACCCCTGTAGGCCTTCTGGGGTCCCAGGACCTGAGGCTTTGGGGCCCACTGTGGGTTCTTGGCTGTGATCAGGAAAGAGTTTAAACTTGAGCCGTCATAGAGTTTAAAGTGAAAGTTAGTTTATCAGTGAAGGAGTGAGACAGAGAGTGGCTACTCTACCAGCAGAGCAGCACTTCCTTAGTGGGATTTAATTGTTTTATTAAGGCTCATTTAATTGAGGGGAAGGGCATTCAGTAAGGGAAAGGAATATTCAGGATATTTCCAAGAAAGGGATGGAGGTTTCTTGAAGAGCTCCAAGGCCATTTTGTGTCCCTACATGGGCTTTCCATTTCCATTGGTGGCTGGTGGCTTGGAGTGTTTGGTTTCATATGCTAATGTATTACAATGAATGTATATTGAGGCTAAGGGTTACCCGAAAGATGAAATTAGTTGCCATGTTGGATTGACTGGTCTCTGCTGGTTCTAAGACATAAATCCTTGGGGGTTGGTCTTACTATATCCTTGACAGTTCCTGTAGCCCTTATTAGTTACAGTCCTTTTGCCACATACCCTATCTCACTACAGAGCAGCATTTAATTATTTTGAGCACTGAAGTGACACAATCAGATTTGAGCTTCGAAGACCCTTCCTGTATGTGTGTGCAGGCTCCGTTGGAAGGGCATGCCTAAGGGACTAATTATGTCTGACAAGACATGATGCATGCCTGCCCTCAGTCTCAGAGGGGACAAAAGGCAGGAGTGATCTGGGGACTATGTAGGTGGTAGAATTGACAGGCCTTGGTGACTGATTTGGAAGGAAGGGGCATTCTGCAAATGATGAATGTGTTTGGAATCTACAAATAGATTCTAGGCCTTAACCAAGTTTTTAAAAGCTCACTAAACCTCTAGATCAGTGGTTCTCAACCTTCTGGCCCTTTAAATATAGTTCCTCATGTTGTGACCCAACCATAAAATTATTTTCGTTGCTACTTCCTAACTGTAATGTTGCTCTTGTTATGAATCATAATGTAAATATCTGATATGCAGGATGGCCTTAGGCGACCCCTGTGAAAGGGTCGTTTGACCGCCAAAGGGGTCACGACCCACAGGTTGAGAACCGCTGCTCTAGATGAAGGATGAATCTCCTACAAGAAAGAGCCCTAGGCAACAAAGAGCTATCTCCCCTTGTTTAAAAGAGATGGAAACAAGGGATGAATATTCTAAACTGGAGACTGGTCACCAGGGGAAGTCCCCCACTCATGACAGGGCTGACATTCTGGGGTCTGTATTGTTCTGGCATAGTGCCTAACACTCATTTGGATTGATGACTGCCATGCTTTGTGTTGTCAAATATTATGAGCATCACCCCTGCTTTTTCCAAGGAGACAACCCAACTCACCTATATTATTGGTGTGAGAAATGCTACTCAAAATGTTACTCAATGGAGAACATGTTTTTGAATAAATGTTCCTATATCCTTGGGATAAAAGGAAGATTAGGCACCAGAATCTAAGGGCAGGGCTTTGGGATAGTATTTAATGCCAAGGGGAAAAGAGGGAAGTTAAGAAATATCTTATTTGGTTGCTGAAGGAGAAGGCAGGCCTAGCTCTGCTGGAAGCAGCCTGGATCTTATACCGTGTGTCTCAGTTGCTGTGAGCCCTCTGTGTAGCTTAGTCATCCTGGATCTATGCAAATTGTTCCTATTCTTGAACCTTTTGGTAGCGTCTATAGTATTACAGCCTCCCACAGGAAGTGGCAGGAGAGGTAATGAACATATTTGTCCTGCTGACCATGAATTTAGTAATACTCAGTAGAAAAAGTAATTTTGTTCATAGCCAAAGGAAAGTTCTGGGACCTTCTTGTGATCAAAGTTGAGTTAAAATTCAACCTCTTAGAAGAAACGTAGTCTGCTTATGATATCAAAAAAATAAAAAGTAAAAAGGCTACCTAGTCTTTGCCTGTTGGAAAGTGAGCTAAAAGGAGGCTATGTTATCATTAGGCATGCCAGTTGACTAAAAAAGAAGTTAAGCCCATTTAAAACTAGTCCTTGAAAACCTTGATTTCTCTTCCCCGTGTGGTCTATATAGCCTAACATGGATTTTCAGAGGGCTTGGAAATATGAAGGAGGCTTGTTAATCAACTCTCCCAAGCAGCTGAGTGAAAAGGCTTCTAAGGCTGGGAAGATGGAAGCATTAATCAATAGCTTTCAAAGTAGCAAGGCTCCCAGCAATAATCAGCAAAGACATCTGCCAGCAGCGGTGAATTGTTTGATGGGAGCAGGAAACAACATAAACTGCCAAATTAAATCATGCTGGAGATCTGCGTGTTGGAAATCCTTCATGGTCTGTGTCCTCCACAATTTAGAATGTTTATGATATGACAGAACTCAACGGCTGTGAATTTTCATATTTTACTCTGTCACTCTCTCTCTCTCTTGCCCTGTTCTCTACTTCTTGGTCTCTGCGTCTGGAAGTGTGAAGGGGTTTATCACATACACACAGTTGGGGGTTTTTTAGATGAGGCCAGTTATGGACTTGGTGAAAGACTAGACTGCATGGGAAGCTGAATGTCTTTGCAGTTCCATTTGGTGAAAGCTGGAACTGGGGCAGAGTGAAGGCAAAGGACTGCCTCAGGCTCTGGGATAGCTCAACACTGCACCCATCTTCATGGATCTTGTAAGCATGTCTAGGGCCATGTGGACTCCAAGAACACAGTTTCTTCTCCAAAATAAAGGATGAATAGGTTAAAATGAGACAGAGTAGATCATTGCCCATTGGTCCCTGTGTTCCACATCAGTACCTTAGTGTATGCCTACTGCCCTAGACAGGAAGATTGATATTCTCCAAAGCAAATGTAGGGTACCCTCCTGACCCAAGAGGTCATTTACCTTTGACCCTTTCCCTTGACCCTTTAACCCTCTTTCCCTTGACCCTTTGCTGCTTCATGAGGTCTCTTTCTGTTTTTTAGATCTGCAGTCACTAGGAATGTGTTTTTCCCCTTGAAATTATAAAATAAGGGTTTATTGAGCATAGATTTAAAAACCACATTTCAAAGACATTGTAGGCTAAAAAAAAGTGTTGTTTATTGTTTAAGGAACATAACCATCATAAATAACATTCTTTCTGTGAGAAATTGCTTTCTGGTTTATAAACAACTGAGATATAAACATAATTGGAAACCCAAGTCGTCTGAGAGCCCTTAGAGATTTATAACGTGATGATATTAAGCATTCGGCAGCACAGACTATTAGTTGGCTTCCAATTCCATGGTAATCCAATTTTTAATTCAGTACATGGCCTTTCAAAGTAAAGATTCCCGTCTGAGCCTTCCTTGCAGCTAGATGTGCCTGGTGACTAATAGGCTAATAAGATGCTGGCCTTCGTGGTCCATGATTGTGTCTGTGTGCTTAACTATGGGGGACTTGGATGTGAGTCCCTTCCCTTCCTTAATCTTACTGCTTAGAGTGCATATGCTGCCACATTGGTTTATGGAATCAAGGCCGCCCATAGCAGTGCAACCAAATAGAAGTCTGAGCCCCTGGCACCTTGAAGCATCAAATCCTAATCTTCCATTCTGGATTTTTATTTAAGATAAATAAACTGCAGTCATGTTTAAACTATAGTCATTTGGGTCTTTCTGTCGCAGCTGAACCCAATTCTAACTAAAAAAACATTTATTACCATAACTCTTAATAGTGACACACTTGATTCTGCCATTTTGGTATTAGCTCAGCCCCTAGATTAAGTTGCTTTTGTAAATGAGCCTCGCAAGCATGCATATTCTCTCTTCAGTATAAAGCATGTCAGGCTAGTAGGGTCTCTGACTAGCATGCAATTATAACGTCAATATTTCTATTATCAATTGCTTCCAATTGCCAGTAAACCTGGAAAGAATCAGTTTTGCAAGTGGATCAGTTCTTTTGATCTTATCCCCGAGGTCTCCGTCAAGAAAAATATGAGGATATGATCATTTTCCCCTTGACTCTTCTAAAATATTAAAATAATTGAAGATCCGGTCTGAGTGAAGGTAGAAAGTAACTAGCAGAGTTATTGGCCCAGAGTGAAAAACAGCTTTTAAACATTCTACATGTATCAATTTGGCTATTTCTTGAGTTGCTGGTCTAGAATGGCCTCACACATCTGGTGGTTGGCTGGCTGTCAGCTGAGTCAACTGGTGACCAGGCCACATGTCTTTCATTATCTAGCAGGCTCGCCTGGATTTGTTTACATAGTAGTGGCATGATTGCAAGAGAGAGTGGAAATGTGCAAAGTCTCTAGAGACGTAAGCTCAGAACTGGCACACCATTACTTCCATCACGTTCTATGCCAAAGCAAGTCACAAGGCCAGATTCAAGGGGTAGGGAAAATAGACTCCACTTCTAGATGGGAGGAGCCACAGAGTCCACTGCAACAGATACAGGTACAGGGAAGGGTGAAGAATTGAAGCCATTTTTGTAAACAATCTAACACATGATTTTTTTGCATAAAAACTCTTCAGTTGTGCTGAACATGCAGGACACTCCCAAGAAAGCAGATCACTTCCTTCATGAACAGCTGAATAGAGTAGTTTGGATTTCTCTAATACCATACTCTCTGGGGTGGGGAAAACTAGGTTCACAGTGTGGGTGCATGAAACAGAGTTTATTCTTATCTTATTATTTATTAACTATTATATTTTCCATATGAACAACTATAAATCTATTTTTGCTCCACCCTGTAGTTTGAGTGGCTTATTAACAACAGAAATTTATTTCTCTCCATTTTGGAGGCTGAAAGTTCACAATCAAGTCACAAGCAGGTTTGGTGTCCGGTGAGAGCCCACTTTCTGGTTCATAGATGACATCTTTTCACTGTAACTTCATGTGATGGAAAAGGGCAAGAGAGCTCTTTGGGTCTTTTTTGTAAAGACACTAGTCTTATGAAAGATCTACCTCCTAATACCATCACCTTGGGGGTTAGAATTTCAACCTATGAACATTGAAGGAATACAAACATTTAGTCCATAGCAGTAATGTGGTTGTGATTTTTTAGTTGAGTATCAGGGAATTATAGCTTTAGCTCTCAGGTTCTCAACCAAATCACCATAACAATTTTGTAACTGAGTTTCTAATTTAGTCTTTTTACCCAGATCTTTCCTTCATTGGTGTTCTACTTCCATGATAGATACCTTACCTGAAAACCACATCAGCAAGGTGATGACAGTCAAGGGGTCTGTATACTAGTGGCAGTGGTAAAGTGGCCTTTGCCTCTGAACCCCACTGAAATTTCTAATATTCTAGTCTCTTTGATAGGGAGCAGGGATGCAAAATTAGTAAGACTCAATACTCAGTCCAACTCCTCATGAGTCTTAGTCTGGTCAAAGAAAGAAACATGGGAACAACCTAGAGTAATTCAGTGTGGCAGATATAGGTGGCAGAGGCCCACTCAAGGAGCAAAGATGACACGGGAGGTTTCTCTCTGGGGACAGATCATTGTTGACATTCCCAGGGACCTCCCACCCCTACGCTTGCTTTCCTACTAGTCCCCGGCGCCCCTCCCCCCAGTAATTTTCTTAGTCTAGACCACATTCTGCTCCTGAGTTGCTATTGAGACCAAACCAGCAGGCGCCTTTTTCTGGGCCACTCTTGGAGCTCCTGTTGCTGTTCCCTCTCAGAGGATGGCAGGTCCTCTCTGATTAAAGTTATTTGCAAGGCTTTTATCAGAATGGGCTTTTTTCGCGTTTTTTTAGACCCCCCAGTACTTTCATATCATCCTTCTCTCTAGAAATGTGAGAGGACATAAAGCTCCTCTAAGGAAAACATGAGAGACACTAAAAAATGCCACTCCCCAAAGTAATTCTTAACATGCACTGGTGGCTCTGGATGAAGACTGAGAGCCAAAGTCTGAGATCTCTCCAGAACGGTAGTGTCCTCTGTCATTCGCTTTTTCAAGAGCTCTTGTTGGCCTAACAGTCTTCTCCAAATCCCTTATTCCCATCTCTTTCAGAGAGTCCAGACTCTTGAGCAGTGCAACATGTGACTATACCTCCTGGGTGGGAATACTAATTAGGTGGTCCCTTGGGGACTTCACCACACTTCTCACTTATTAGATTCCTAGTTGTTTATGTAATTGCTATTTTTAAAAATGCAGTCTCTTTGAGCCAGAAGCACTCCCATTCCTAATGAATGGTAACAGCTGAATACACTTCGTTATCTGCTTGGAGTCCTGTATCTTCAGATTCTACAGACTGAGGTTAAAGCCAGTGTTGAGATCCCAAGAACTGGTCATTCAATTTTCTCTTATGTACAAAGCTTTTTAGGAGGATATTCAAGAACAGAATTAATTAGACATTTTTCTTGATAGGTTTGAAAGCATTTATTATGTGGACCACAGTTTCCCACCCATACTATGTTTGATGCTTGGCAGTGAGCCATAGTTTTGCTACAAAAATACAGAGACCTGAACCTGAAAAATAGGCAAGGAAGCCCTAAACCAAATGAAAATCAGATATGTGACACTTCATTCCCCTTCTGACAGACAGGTTACAAATGGCAGGAATCAGACATCAGCACTGATGCTTACCTTTTTTGAGTAAATGTTTCCTCCTCTTGTCTGCTGGAGAAAATGACTGGGAAGGAGCACAAAAGACCTGAGAAGCAGGCAGGGTAAGTGGGTGGGGGGAGTGGGAGGTTATCTAGGTGGAGTTACTTTGGAGCTTTACAGATGTTATCCAGGCTAGAAAGGTAAATGCTGTAAAGAACAATTTCCTGGAACAATGCTCAAATTCATATATGTAAACAAATCACAGGATTCTGATTGAGTAGGTTTGTGTTGAGTTTTGAAATTCTGCATTTCTAGAAAGCTCTCACGTGCTGTTTTGCTGGTCTTGGCACCACATTCTGCCTAGAAAGTTTCTAGACCATGGTCTTTCTGCCTTTCACCATCATCCCCCTGGAGAAGAGGCTAGCTGAATGGCAGACCAGTGAGTTGGTATCAGAAAAGTGAAATACTCTGTGTCAAGAACTGTGCCAAGGGCTTTCTGTGCACCATCTCTGATTCTGGTTACAACTCTGTAAGATAGGAAATATTATCCGTATTTGAGAGATGAAGAAATCGCAGGGCAGAGGGCTTATGTTGCCTATCTACTATGTTCCTGTGTAAATAAAGACATTTATAATGCTGGGCATGATGTCATGAATGTAATAATTACTTAATAAATATGTTTACTTGCTTCAAGGTTGGCCAGGCTCATATTTTTCCAAGGTGAAATCTTCTCAAACCTGTTCAAGCCCACTTCTGTTTAGATAAAGCTCATAACCTGAGTTTATGAATTGGTTCAGCCAATACACTATTCATATTAGAGCAAAGAAGATACTCTTTGGACTATCTACTAGTAAACTTTCCTTGAGATTACCACCCAAAAAGAGAGTCTTTGAACTCTAGAAGGATTGGTACTGTTGAATCATATATGTGTACCGTGTACAACCTATACAAATATACATGTTGGTCCTGTTAATAATGATAAAAACTTCAAGCCCACAAACTCCAAACCCAAATCACAGAGAAGGAACTCAACCAGTTTCTGGCGCTCTTCCTTCCTTTGTAAAGGTCCAATTATCAATTATTTCTTTCGTGGATCAAGCCTTTGGTGTTGTATCTAAAAAGTCATTGCCATACCTGAGATTACCCAGGTTTTTTTTCCTATGTTATCTTCCAGGTATTTTATAGGTTTGCATTTTGCACTTAGGTCTGTGATAATTTTGAGTTAATTTTTGTGAAGCATGTAAAGTCTGTGTCTAGATTCATTATTTTGTATGTGGGTGTTCTAGCACCATCCTATATAATAAAAGGGTAATATGCAAATTGCCCCCTCGACCAGGAGTTCCACCGGAGTTCGACCAGGGGGCGGGCCGGCCCGCCAACCGCTCGGGGATCCTCCCCCTGGCCGCCCGGCCACACACACCCCAATTGGGAGCGGGGCAGCCCACCAACCTCCCACGTCCTATCCTTCTGGCCGGCCCAGTCCCACCGGCCCTGATCAGGGTGGGCCGGCGGGACCCCACTCGTGCTCGAATTCATGCGTCACGCCTCTAGTATGTTAATAAGACTATCCTTGCTCATTTGTGTTGTAATCAGAGGAATTCGTGAATTGCCTTTCTCCATTGCTAGTGGGAGTGGAGTTCTTGGGGTGCTGCTGGAATAAGCATTTCTGGAGGCCCCTATGGGAGGATGAGATGTGGTAGAAAGCTTTATTTGTGTGGAATTACATCCCTCGGTTTGTAAAATCCTATTTTCTTAATCCAGTCCTGGAAGATATGCATCTGGGGATTCAGCAGAGCTAAAAGCAAAGCCAGTGTCTAGAGTTTCTGTTTCATGGTGGAGCTGGGTCTGGTGTCCATCAGTCTATTGTGTGTGGGGTCCACCTGGCTGTTGGCCATGTGGGTGAATGCAGGAGCATGAGAATCCCCCAGGCCAGGAGTCAAGGGTAACATGCCAAGAGGCAAGAGAGAAAACTCCTTTGTGTAGAAGCTTAAGTATCTTAAACCTTCCTGCACTTGCAGTGGCCATGCCTACTCTAATCAATGACCTGTTCCCAGGTGTGACTAACAGGAAAGTGCCTTTCATATGTCATCCAGTCTTTTCTGGGCATGCATCTATTCTTCCCCTGTCCAGTCCCTTACCCCAGTGAGGTGGGTGGCTTCCCTGAGTAGTGTTAATCTGTAACTTCCTGGCAAAACTGTACAAGTGAATGCCTACAAAATTGTCCTTCCCTTTGCTCCTTTCCAGTTATTGATAACAGGTATTTACAATGGTGTCAGTGTCACCTCTGCTCCTTTGACAAAGATCAGTTGACTATATTTATGTGAGTCTATTTCTGGGTTCTCTATTCTGTTCCATTGATCTATTTGTCAGTTCTTCCATCAACACCATAGAGACTTAATTACTGTAACTTTATAGTAAGTCTTAAAGTCAGATAATATCAGTATTCCAACTTAGTTCTTTTTTAATATTGTGTTGGCTATTCTGGGTTTGTTTGTTTGTTTGTTTGCCTCTGCATATAAACTTAAAAATCAGTTTTAAGTTTACTTGCTGGGATTTTGATCAAGATTGGATCAAACCTATAGATCAAATTGGGAAGAACTGACATCCTGACAATATTGAGTCTTTCATCTATGAGCAGGAAATATCTCTCCATTAATTTAATTCTCCTTTGATTTTGTTCTTTAGAGTTTTATAGTTTTCCTCATATAGATCTTATTAATATTTTGTTAGATTTATATTTATGTATTTCTTGTTGGGGGTGCTAATGTAATTGGTATTGTGTTTTTAATTTAAAATTCTACTTGTTTACTGCTGGTATATAGGAAAGTGATAAACATTTGTATATTAATCTGTATTCTACAACCTTGCTATAATCACTTATTAGTTCCAGAGTGTTTTGTTGCTGGTGTTTGTTTTTTGTCAATTCTTTCAAATTTTCTACATAGACAATTATGTCATCTACAAACAAAGACAGTTTTATTTCTGCCTTCTTAATCTGTATACCTTTTACTACCTTTTCTTGTCTTATTGCATTTGCTAGAATTTCCAGTATGGTGTTGAAAAGGAGTGGTAAGAAGGTATATTCCTCCCCTGTAACTAATCTTAATGGGAAAACTTCTAGTTTCTTACCATTAAGTGTGATGTTTGCTGTAGTTTTTTTTTGTAGATAGTCTTTATCAAGTTGAGAAAGGTTTCTTCTATTCCTAGTTTGCTAAGAATTTTTATTATAAATGGATGTTAGATTTTTAAAAATATTTTTTGTGCATCTTTTGATATGATAGTGTGATTTTTCTTCTTTAGCCTATACTGGAATAGATGACATTAATTGATTTCCAAATGTTTAACCAGGCTTGCATACCTGGAATAAATCCTACTGATACTATTTTTTCAGTTTTTTTTTCCTTCTGTGTTTCATTTTGGATAATTTCTATTGTTGCATCTTCAAACTCATTACTCTTTCTACTGCAATGCCTAAACTGTCATTAATCCGATCAAGTATTTTTTTTCTTACACATTGTAGTTTTCTTCTTCAGAAGTGCAGTTTGAATCTTTTTAAAAATATCATCTATGTATCCACTTAACATATTCAAATTTTCTTCTAGGTTTTTGTACATATGGTACACAGTGATAACTATCTTCATGTTTCTGTCTGCTAATTTTAACATCTGTGACAATTCTGGGTTGTTTTTTATTGATATTTCTTCTCATTATGGGTCACATTTTCCTGTGCATTTGCATGCCTGGTAATTTTTATTGGCTAGCACACATTTTGAATTTCACCTTGTTGGTTGCTGGATATTTTTTTGTTTCTATAAATACTTTTGATGTTTGTTCTGGGACGCAGTATTATTGGGAAACAGCTTTGTCCTTTCAGATCTTTCTCTTGAGCTCATTTTTTAGCTTTATTGAAGTATAAATGACAAATAAAATCATAAGATACGCGAAGTGTGCGTCCTGGTGATTTGATATACATAAACATCATTGTAAAAGAATTTCTACCAACTAGTTAATTAACATATCCATCACCTTGAAGCCTGACAACCACTGGGTCTGGGTTGCCTGCCACTACTTGAGCCTAAGCAGAGACAGGGTTGAATCATATACAGTGGGGCCTTCAACTTATGAGTGTCCCGACTAACAAGTTTTTTGAGATATGAGCCTTCGGCCGATTTTGTGCTTTGAGTTGCGAGCTAAAATTTGGGTTACGAGCCAGCTTCAGATACCTCACCACTAGTTGGCGCAGCGAACGTCACAGTGAACGCCACAACATCAGCCCAGCATCACGTGTCTCACTCGTTCACTTTTTGATTTGACATACGAGTAATTTGAGTTACGAGCTCCATCACTGAACGGATTAAACTCGTAAATCAAGGCCCCACTGTATGAGTGTTTGTTCAAATAGTGATGGCAGTATGGGAGAGAAAGTCTGCTCTGCACCCCTCCCTGTAAGCCAGCTGCTTATATGGGGTACAAGAACAAAGGTCACATGGGGAAGTAGGCAAAAGGAATAAGAATGGGTATAATGGTTACAAGATTACAGGCAATGTGGGCTGGGGGGTTGCAACGGGCCAGTGTCTGCGGGGAAGGAGAGAAGGGGACTCCATTGTTTCTGCAACCAGGTTGTTAATCTTTCCATGATAATAGGCAGTTCTTGGACTGTATTCCAAGGTTAACTTGGATCTCTGAGTATACAATTCCCAACCAGCTTAGAATGTGCTCTCCTTAATCAGAACAAAACAGTCATGGTTAACAGAACATGATTAATATTTCTTATAATCATAGCTAATCTCTACTATTCTATTTCTGCTCCTAACACTTTCTCTGCTTTTTTGTTCTATTTGGGCCCTCAACAGGTTGAATGATTCCTACTCACATTGGGGAGGGCAATCTACTTCATTCAGTTCACTCATCAAATCTCTCCAGAAATACCCTCCACAGAGAAACCAAAAAATAATGTTTAATCAGATATCTGGGCATCCTATGGCTTGATCAAGTTGACATGTAAAATTAACCATCACAGACCAGAAGCAAGACTCTTTGCATTCTAGTTCTAAACATTTTTGAGTTCATGAGATCATCATACTCTATAGTCCTTAAAACATAGCCTAACAATCACCCTAACCAGAGCTGCCCCATAGTCAGTATGAAGAATTTTATATGACTCTACATTCCTTCCCTATAATTACTTCTCTTTGTTTTGTTCATCCAGGTACTCTATAGTGAGCATGCGCCAGACACTGTGGCTCTGGGGATAGAGCAACAAACAGACTGACCATAGGGTTGTGTTCTAGTGGATGCTCAATGAGCACTTATTAGAGGTCTGCCAGACCCTATGCAAAGCACCTTACCTATGACATCTTACTTAATCTGAACAGTAATTCTATGAGGTAGGAACAAAGAAACTAAGGTCATAGGACCACCAAGTGATTAAGCAGGAATATGAACCCACGCAGTCTGCCTCCAGATCTCTTGCTTTTAATCTCTTTGCCAAAGAGGCTGAAAGGTGGCCAGCAGACAAATCTCAGCTTGCAGATGTATTTGCTTTGGCTCACACTGATGTGTTACAAAAAAAAAAAATTAAATTAGAATTTCCTGAAACTTTCCAGTTTGCAGCAGTCCCCACTATTTCCTGTTTCCTCATAACCAGCGTGCTTCTCTCATTTACCTTTCTTGCCCCTAAGGGCATTTGGAGTTTGGCTTTTGCACGTTTCTATCCTGCATCCTCCTTGGGTGACTGCACATCTTCCTCATTTCTCAGCTCCATTAACTACATCTCAAGTGCCCTCTTCATCACAAGTGCACCTTTCACTTTTAGTCCTTTTCTCTTTCCCATTTCTCTTTAATTTCCTGCCAAGTTACCTTAGTGTATCTCAAACTTTCCTCACTCTCCTTCTGATTTTTAGCCTTACCTCCACTGCATATGATTGTGGCTGATATCCCCTAAGATTATTGGCAAGAATGAAGGATTAAGAATAAAGAAGGAAGTAAAATTGGACATCATAAAAGAAGCTAATTTCCTAGACATCTGAAACCTTTGAAAAGTCCAACATATCATTTCAGCTCTCACAGGAAACTGAACAAACATGTCTGAAGCTACCACTTTCTTAGCTTCTTCTTTATTAAATAAAAGCATTAAGAGAAATAAAAATTTTGATGATTTTCTGTTTCGTTTTAGCCACAGTATCTCTGGACTTGCCTGGGAAGTTTATAATGTTTTTAATAAAATATATATATATATTTCAATTTCCAAACAATTGACTGACCAATGCAGTTTTGAAACAATCCACTTGAAAATCTTTCTGTGCAGAGTACTTCAAAATTCGAACCTTGTCTCTGGCTGAACTATGAATTCCTTCATACTTTCCACTTGATATTCTGAAATCTCTACGTAAAATACAAAGACATCCCTGTTTGAACTTATTTTTACTTATTGTACCCCTCTTTAATCCTAGTATTCCTATAACAGGAGCCTAGCTGAGGTGGCTGTACCA
The DNA here is from genome assembly GCF_014108235.1 of Myotis myotis. NCBI lineage: Eukaryota > Metazoa > Chordata > Mammalia > Chiroptera > Vespertilionidae > Myotis > Myotis myotis. The sequence goes on from NW_023416315.1 coordinate 12,796,903, forward strand.
AGTAACTAATTCTATTTCTGACCATTCTGGTTAAAGCACTATACTTTTTATATTAGAATAGAGGCTCTGTGTGTGAAATCTGTGCACAGGTAGGGTCCCCAGGCCTGGCTGGTGATCGGATTCCTCACCTCCTGGCTTCCTTGCCTCCTCCTTCCACCACCGCTGCTGGTTGCCCACCATGTTCCATGCTGCCCTTGATGGTCAGCACACGTCATAGCAAGCGATCGAACTCTCAGTCTAGGGTTGAATTCCTGAGGGGACAATTTGTGTATTAGTCTTTTATTATATAGGATTAAGCAAGGTAACACAAGATCAATTTCTCAAGTTGTCAGTGCTTAAAAAGCATTTGAAGTAGCCATTGACTATATGTGGCCACTCCAGACTGATATGTGCCATAGAAAACACACCAAATTGCAAAGACTTACACCAAAAAACAAAAGAAGCCTGTAAAATATTTGATTAATATATTTATATTGATTATATGTTGAAATAATAATATTTTTATACATTGGGTTAATTAAAACATTAAAATAGAAAAAATTGAACATGATGAACAGATATTTGTATTTCAAGAGCAATGAAAGCAAATTCTTGAAACTAGAATTTTGGAGTTTGACAATGGAGATAAGGAGGGTTTCTTTTGGTTTGTTATACAGTAAAACAGTAAGATACAGGAGAGGAAGAATTTAGCTCTTTGAGCAAAAAACCTTAACCTTGGGATTGAATTCCCAAAAGAAGATAAGACGGAACATTTATTGAGTCCTTCTTTTGTATTCTTGGTGCTGGGAAAGGGATGAGAAGCACTAAGAAGTTGTGTTCACAGGACACTCCCTTTTCTAGAGGCAAGAGTAGGCAATCTTCTCCAGGTTACCATTAATAAAGAGTACCTAATGTGGCTAGGTAATATTTTAAGGTATTAATTTTTCCCCTCTGTAGATTTTCTCCTACCTTCATTCAAGCTGACTGTCTATTCCATGCTCCTTGCCTCAAGAGGAATAAGGCAGACTAGAAAATAGAAATGATCTACAAAATTTCTAGGTTTTTTTTCCCCAGGTGGACTCCTAGGAGTCTGGGAAGTGTTAAGAAGGAGAACAAGATTTACTGATAAACACAGAATATCTTGAAGGAACCAAGGTTAGTTTGGAGCTTCACTGGAAAAGTTTCATCCCCTGTAGGGTCAGAAGGGAGAGGAGAGAGAACTGTGGGTCCAGACACAGCAGAGATGAAGCTCTGGGGAACATCTTGGGGGGAAGCAGAACCCCAAAAAAGTGGAGTGTGGTGCATCTAGGCAGAGGGACCATGGGCAGCCTGGTCAAAGCATTCTGTGGCCCAAGTATAGGACACAAGCAGCAGAGACCCACCAGAACATGGCCCCCTGTGGACCTGGACAGTAGATGTCTCAATGGCTACCTGGACACTCTCACTCTAGACAGGTGGACACTTTGTAGTGTCTCAGAATGGAGGTAAAGGAAGAAACCCTAGCTCATTTCCTCCACATTTTCTCCTTGGAGACCCCCTTTTCAGTATATAAATATGTAGGGTCACAAGATAAATTAGATTGTCCCTTCTTTGGAAGCTGTGAGTTACATCTCTAGGAACTTACAATTCACATCTCTTCACAATCTCCCCTCAGCAGGAGATCTGGTGAGTCTGGTATGGGCTGAAGAGCTACATCCTGAAGGGATGTTGTCCACTGAAGTAGAACCTAACTAACTTTACCACCTGGGAAATTTTTCATGAGAATAAAGGGATTTTTTAAAACTTTTTATAAGATATTTTTATGACTTTACAAATTGGAAAATCAAGGCCATTTTTAAAACTACTTTATTGGGCAAAGTTCTTATTTAGGAAGACAATCAAGCCTGACCCCAGCACAGCTGGTCAATCCACCGCTCTCTCCCTAAAATAAAATTCCCCTCAGAGTGGGAAAATGTCAAGTTGGTGCCTTGAACTGAGTTTGGGAACATTCTTGCCTACCTTTCCCACCACCTATTGCATTCTGTCCTCTGTTTTTCTCTTTCAACCTTCCTTCCCTCTTCTAAGTCCAGTGGAGAAAAAAAAGGTGAAAAAAAATGCTCATTTTTAATACATACTGCTATTTCTTTTCTACTATGATGGAGGAAAAGCATAAAAAACACTTACAGGATCAATATCCATACCTTGGAATGTGTCAGCAAATAGGGGAGATTGAAAAGCCGAGGGGCAGACAATAAAAGGGTTTTCATTCCTTGTGTATAGAATTTGTTAGAATGATATCCTGGTCAATTATCAGTTGCCTTTTTTGTTGCTGTTGTTAATCCTCACCCAAGGATATTTCCATTGATTTTTTAGACAGAGTGGAAGGGAGGGGGAGAGAAGAGAAAGAGAAACATCGATGTGAGAGAGACACATCAATTGGTTGCCCCACATATGCACCCTTGTCGGGGCCGGAGATTGAGCCTATGGCTAAGGTACGTGCCCTTGTGGACTGATGATCTGTGAGCAAAACTACTAGGGCTCAGCTGTCTTTAACAAATATTATGTCTTCGGTGCTGCCGAGAATCTAGATCTGGTCATTGGTCTTTTCTATTACTGCATCTGAATAGCAACTTCAGGGACCAAAGTCTGAGTCCTCATTCTTCCTAGGTGATGCATATCCAGCCTGAGGCAGGCATTTGGTGAATGTTTGCTGACTGCTGCCACCCACTGTGGCCAGAGAGGATGCTGGGAACTACTCGTATCCCAATCACTGGGCAGTAATAGCCACTGCAGCATAGAAACCCAAATTATATGATAGTGATAAGGTAGCCATCATTACTAATCAGCCACAGGACCATGATACTCTAGAGCAGTGGTTCTCAACCTTCTGGCCCTTTAAATACAGTTCCTCATGTTGTGACCCAACCATAAAATTATTTTCGTTGCTACTTCATAACTGTAATGTTGCTACTGTTATGAATCGTAATGTAAATATCTGATATGCAGGATGGTCTTAGGCGACCCCTGTGAAAGGGTCGTTCGACCGCCAAAGGGGTCACGACCCACAGGTTGAGAACCGCTGCTCTAGAGTAAGAGTCCTTAGAGATAGTCTAGTATAGCCCCTTGATTTTACAAACAAGGAAAGGGAGACCAAATGAGGTCAACCAACAGGTCCAGAGTTCTGTCACTGGTTAAAGGCCACCATCTTCCCCTAATTCTCAGCTCTATGTTCTTAAAATCCAATTAGCAACTTGAGTGATGACAGTGGCTTAACCAGAGGTCACAAATATAGCAAAATCAAGCCTAGTGGTGAGCAATCAGAAGTAGTAGGCCTGACATGGGAGGTGCCTGCACTGACGAAGGCATTCAGATTTACCTCCTATATTAGTTTCCTATTGCTGCTATAACAAGTTACTATGAATTTAGTGGCTTAAAACAACACACATTTATTATCTTACACTTCTGAAGGTCGGAAGTCTGACATGGGCCTCACAGGGCCAACATCCGGGTTTTGGCAGGGTTTGTTCCTTCTGGAGGCTCCAGGGCAGAATTTGCTTGCAGCTTCCAGAGGTCACTTGCAGTTCTTAGCTCATGGCCCCCTTTCTCCGTCTTCAAAGCCAGCAACGGCCAATCGAGTCTCTCTCATAATGCCATCCCTCTGGTTCAGACTCTCCTACCTTTCTCTTCTAGTTCCTAAGCATCCTTATTACATTTGGCCTGCCCAAGTAATTGTTGCTATTTAAAAAAAGTAAATAATCACATCTGCAAAATTCTCTTTGCCTTATAATGTATCATATTACAGATTCTGGGGATTAGGATGTGAACATCTTTGGGTGGCCATTAATCTCCCTGTTAGACCTTCCATAAAAATAGCCAACCTAAATGTCTTTGCAGCTGGATAGAGTCCATGGGTTACCAGTTTACGATCCCCAATTTATTGTTATGCTAGGCATCAGGGAGGCACATAAGAAATGTGATAGTCTTCAACTTTGAGGATGGCCAGGCTGGAGAATGACATGGGGCAGCATGTGCCAAAAAGTGTATAGGAAAGCGCCATCTGGCACGGGGGCTGTGGTGCTGCCAATGGCTCTCCATGTCCTACTAGATGCCTACAAGTCTTAGGTCACAGTTTTAAATGGGGAAGAAGCCATGTTATGACTTACTCATCTGGGAGGAACCTAAAACCTTTCAAGAAGCAGTGACTCAGAGCATTAGTGCTTGAACTGTGATCAGGGTTCTGGTCTCCTAATGCGTCAGCTCTGTTCTCCTGCCACTGTTGAGGCTGCTCTCTACCATGCTTTTGCCTGACATTTAGGGCCCTTCATGATCTGACTCCACCGCCACCTTCTCTGACTCAAGGTGACCTTGCTCGCATCAGATTACTCTCCTTATTGCCCGAGCATGCGTGACTTGTTTATCTGTTTGTTCATCGTTCATTCATTACTCATCTATTGAGGACCTACCATTGCCAGGCTCTGAAAACACAGGGGCAAACGAGCCCCTCGCCCCGCTGGACAGGCTTCTAGTCCAGCACAGTGGTCCCTGCACCCGTTAGGCCATAGCACGAATGATGGAGGACTGTTCACTCATTTGTTGTCCTGCTGGCTCTAGTCCTTTTTCCTTCTCTTGTGAGAAGAGCAGAAGGCCAGTGGGTGAGAGCAATATTACTCAAGAGAAACCTTTTATATTTTCTAAGTTACAGAAAAGTATTGTTACAGCACGCTATTTGCAAACTTATATATTAGTAGTAAATGACTTGGGGCCCTGCTGGCTCAGAATGCCCTTTAAAAACATTTTTAAGTGAACACGGAGGAGTTTCAACTAGTCTTCATTTTTCCGAAGATAAGGCAACTCAGAGACAAGGAACCCCACGCCCTTTTGAGGAGAGAGCTTGACATCTGACCTTTCACCTTGGTGTTATACGAGTAAATACCATAAAAATATAAAGGGACTGGAAGTGTTAGACTGAAGAAGAGAATGCTAGAAGGAGAAACTAACAGAAGTCACCTGTCTGAGGGGAGAGATTTATTTTGTTTGTGTCAAGGGAATAGTCAGTGAGAGGAAGCCGCACGAGGTGACTCGGTCCCCAGAGCATGTCATCAAAACAGCCCCGAATTAGCAAACTCGGAGTTACAAGGAACAGAACCCATTGCAAACCAGCTAATTAAGACAGTTAAGGAGGCACTTAATAATGACAGAAGAAGCCAGCCGTGATAGAGTGACTCCAGGCACCCCTGCATTTCCATCTGTTGTTAGAAATCTGTCTCTCTATCCCTGCCCCTCCCACCCTGACCCATGGCCTCACCAGGCTGAGGGATGGGGGTGGGGGGGTTGGGAGTGGGATGAGCCGGTAGAGTCCCAGTTCACAGCCCACAGTCTAGCCACCTGCTTAGACACAGTGTCATTTACAGCGGCTCTAGCACACCCCAGGAACTGACTTTCAGTGACCCAAACTCCATGCCTGGGAGAATGGTGCTGACTGGCTGAGCTGGAGTCACATGCCGCCCCTAAACCGGGGTGGGGGAGTAGGGATCAGAAGCTCCCCAACCAAGCCTCCTAGTCTGAGGGTGATGTGACCCCCACAAAGAAGATCGGGCTGCTTAATGGAAGAAGGGGGAATGTGGTGATAAACAGGTGAAAAGACAGATGCTGTCTGTAGACCAATGAAGTCCTTGTCTTTCTAGTTCCACATGAGGGCCATGCAGAAATCTCCAGCCGCGTTCTTAAAGTTCCCTGTTATTTATCCAGTTCCTTCTCGCACATGCCTCAGTCGCTCTGGACACCTCGCTGCCCAATTTACAGGCTCCCCTTCCTCCTCTTCTGTCTTTCCACCCTGTGTTCTTACACAAAACCAGAGAACCGGTCTGACCGGTAGGCGTGTGGCAGGAGCAGGGTAAGTCTGCTTGTGGGGTGGGGGCGGGGTGGGGAACTGAGAAAGCTGGCACCTATCCATTGCCTTGCCCCATTACGCCAGGAATATCCAGCTTTTCCTGAAGTTGGAAGGTCTACTTGCAAGACACTGAGTTCCCACTCCTGGAGGACAGGCTGTGACCACAGGACGTTAGGGACCCTGAGGCTTACAAACTTCCTCAGTTTGGGAAGTTTAACTGCGAGTGTCACATTTGAACTTTGTGTGTTTTGAAGAAGAACTTTATGTTCTCACCTGCTATCCAGATTGTTACTAATAATTCAAAGCTAGTTTTATCTGCATTGTGGTCTGGCATATCTGGGACTCAAGCTTCAAGTGCCAGACTTGATAAGGACTCTCTAGTACAGGGGTGGGCAACCTTTTTGTGAGTGCGTGCCAAAATCAGCAAAATCTCTGACTCAAAATTCTTCTGCGTGCCAACCCTAATTTTTTGAGAACATGTTACGCCTACTTGATATCTCTTAAGGTGTACATATGTGAAGAACCTTGAAGAAATAATAAAATTCATTCGGTGACAAAAACACAGTATATGATGATGAAAAATACATTTATGTTTTAATGTAAACATGTACACTGATAGTCTGACAGAAAACTTTATGACTCCGTTTGATATTATCGGAACTTTTGCTGCTGCATCACTGATGACAGAGATTTTACATCAGGTTTATATTTCGTGACCTTCAGAGATATGCACGAGCTACTACTTTCATCCATCAGGCTGCTCCTATTACGAGACTTAACAAAATTTATCACTGAGAACAAAGATTCACAAGCGTATGTGGAATGAACCCAAAACACTGGTCGGATCTAGGAAGGCAGGGAGAGTTAAGGCAGAGGCATAGAAATTGCGCTTCCCCTCTCTTGTCAATCCATGTCTATGGTCTTTAAGATCACTTGTTATGTAAAATTATTTATTTATCTAAGATGCACCTACACTGAATTTATCTGAAAAGTAAAAAGTCGATATTAAGAAAAAAATTGTAAATGGAAGATTATAAGAGAGGGTTTCGCGTGCCAGCAAAAGTTACTGGCGTGCCATGTTTGGTACGTGTGCCAGGGGTTGCCCACCCCTGCTCTAGTAACAAGTAAACAACCATGACAGAGGGTAAATATAGTAAAAAGCAAAAACCAAACAATAACAAGTGGAAAACTTGGCCGGCCTCTTTCAGTGATTGGAAGTAAAAATAATTCAGAAGCAGCCACCTAGAAATGAACTTAAAGCCCCTTTGGTCTTATCATCCATTTCCAAGATAAATATTGCATTTGATAAAAATGATTCCAAAACCAAAGTTCCAATTTTTGGAAGTCACCTTAATATTTAATGAGGCACTCATCTCCTGGCCAGTTTGTCTAAGTCAAAAGATCTAGGGGGGCTTCATTGAGATTTTTATTGTTTGGTTAATAGCCATGGTGGATAAATGTGAATACCACCTTTAAAATGTTCAAGACTGAAATTATTATGACTATGGTAAAGTAAAACTCTAGAGCCTCAAGATTTGTTTGGTCATAAAAAGACTAAAATTGCTGGGTCCTTAATGTTACCTTCTGCAATCGTGGCTGACTGCCAAACATATAGTGTTGCATTTCACCATTGTCATAGAATAGTCCTATTTCAAAGATATTTCAGGAGGGTCAATAATTATCAAGGACTCCGTTATGAGAAATGCTGTTTTAAGGAGGACTGCCTCAAGGAGATGCACTCTTGACCCTAAAATGTATCCTTGGGTTTGCAGACCCTTCGAGAACAGCCTACCTGGATCACTAAGTTCTGCCTTCCCGCCTAGCGCTACTAAGCCTGGCTTTGGCATTCTGCCACGTGCATACACTGCGGGGCGGTGGGAGAAGCCAAGCCGTGCCAGGAAACGTGGTGCTGCACTTATTACAAGCGAATTTGGAACAAGAATTCATGACTGTTTTAGGGTTGCTCCTGCTTGAACCCAAATTCCTGTGTGCAAGTTTATTTTCACACTGCCCCACCCCCAGTACCAAGCCTTGCAGGGACCTTTAGAAGGTTCTGGCCCGCCCCTCACACTTGGGTTTTCCCTAGGGTCATGTGCCAGGTGGAGTGGGAGCCTATCTAGGTTATCTTGGGCTATGCAGCTGGGGGGCATGTTCACCGGGAGGGGTCCTCAGTATTCCACAGACAGCTGAGACTCGGCACATTTACCGCAGGGGTTCCAGCACCACAGGCCTGTTTTAAGGAAACTTTAGGGCTTTCACCGACCCTTATCACTTAGAAACAGAAGCTGTGCCCCTGGGTTATGGGGATCTGGTCGCTTACACCTAATTTGAATGTGCTCTCTAAGCACCCATTCAAAGTACCGTTTTAAGCACATGAGTTCCTGCCAGTAATTCAGCTGCTGTGGAAGGCAGGCAATTATTGCATCATTTCACACATTCAGCCAGCTCTCGGCCCTAGCAGTTATTGCATCAGCTCAGAGCAAACTGCTCTTCCAATCAATTAAACTCACTGCACTTGAACACGTGATGCCTGCCAATTACACTTGAAATCTCCACCTCACAACCTATTGCATAATGAGGAGCTGAATGAACGGACGTCCCCAAACTGAATCAGTCCCCACCTCAGGCAAACTGACCTTAAAGGGGTTTTCCAGGGTCTCCTGGGAGCAGCCCTATTACGCGTGTTAATTCCACCCCCCCCCCCCCCCCCCCCCCCCCCCCCCGGGAGGAAAGGAGTGCCTCTCCTGGTTGCAGGTTGTGTTTGTCCCATGACACTATGAACGATGAAACTAGTGTTTACTGTTCCCCCCCTCCCCTTTGTTTATTTTGTGTATTTTTGTTACTCCAGTAAATAATATGCTCATTTTGGGGAAAGTCTGAATATACAGCTAAGCAAAATGAAGAATAATTATTACCTAAATTCTTACCACTGAAAAGTTACCATTGATGTTTCTATTTCTCCCTCTCCCTTCCTCTCTGAAATCAATAAAAATATATATTTTTTAAAAGATTATGTCTGCTTAGTGTCTCCATTGTCAAATTGCTGTTTTTCTCTGTGTAATTAATAAGTGTCTTGTGCAAAAATACATGGAATCTATGTAAAATTTTTCTTAGCATACTTTGCCACTAATTTTAGTATTCACAGATAGTTTTTGTCTGCAACAGTTATTATTGTGCTTTGTCTATTGGTGATTTCCTATTTCCATCATTCTGGAAGAAAGTCTTTATACTTTCTACAGCCTCTTTTAAGCACCTCAGGTGATGATTTGAAGTCTGTGTTACTTTATTGATCTGTGTCACTTCAGCAGCTGTACTTATCACACAAGTCCTGCCTAAAATGAGTGAGTCTGTGCTCATGCCTACCAGGAGGGCTCCAGGTAATAACTATTGGATTTAAGATAAGAAATTGTCACCTTTTCAGTGGCCTTCTCAGCAGCCCAGCATCTGGCTGTGTGTCAGTGTGAACTAGGGCGCTCTCAGGGGCCCTAAGTTCAGTTAGGAACTTGGAGGCAATAAAGGATGCGGCAGAACCTGCAGGGAGGTCAGCAAGTCAGGAGAGAAGCACAGAAAGCTGCAGCAACCTGGCTGGTGTGTCTCTGTGGTTGAGCATTGACCCATGAACCCAGAGGTCACAGTTCGATTCCCAGTCAGGGCACTGGGTTGAGGAGTCCATCCCCAGTAGAGGGCACGCAGGAGACAGCCGATCGATGATTCTCTGTCATCAATGATGTTTCTATCTCTCCCTCTCCCTTCCTCTCTCTGAAATCAGTAAAAGCATATTTTTTTAAAAAAACTGCAGACTGCAATAACTGGCTTAGGGTGGGCGGACGCTTGGATTTCCCTCCAGGTGCTCCAGGATCTGTTCCACAGCAGTCAAAGCAGGGAGGTGGTAAATGGTGGCCTACCCCCCCGCCAAATCCTGAGACCTGGTTAGAGGTGCGGCCTCAGACTTGGGAAGATTTGAGAGAACCAACCAGTCCCTGGCCTAGGGGTGATTTCCGAGTTTATTCTTACTGTTATACACTGTGAAAACTATAAATTTCTAGAAGAAACAGCTAAAATAGGATCATTACTCTGATAAGCAATAGGGAAAGGCCAGCCCTATGCGCAGTCACCTCAGGTGAGCACGCATGAGGTATGATTAAGGCACCGCGCCTCAATTTGAATATGCCTAGGAACTTCCTTATTGTCCATAAAGTATCTGAAATGCCATCATTTGATACTGTCTTTGCTCTCTAGAACCCCCTGGGCCCACAAGAACACAAAGAATCCTATAATGTCAGGGCAGAAAGTAACCTTGGGAATCAGACTCAATGCACCTTATGATTTCATCGCAGAACGTAGTAAAACGGGTAGAGACAGCCAGCTAGGGGTCATCTGAGGGTGGGGTCTTTTAGATTTGCCTCGTATTTATCAAGATTGCTCTGAGTGAGGCATTATGATAAGTGTTAGACTCACCAGAAGATTTTTGTATTTGTTTATTTTTTCCTGCAACAAGACAGAGGTGATGGTGTTTACATGGGTGACACACACCCATGTTCATATGCAAGGCTTATACACAATTCCTGCTAGAATGGCCATCAGTACACCCTTTTCTTCCTCACTCAAGACAGAATGACAGAATGCAAGTAAACGAGACAGGTAATCTTGGGATTCCCCTATAAATTGTTTGCAATTGTTGATACTTTGAACCCTTGGTAACAAGTATCTAACAGCCTTGAAAAAATGGCAATATGTAGCCTTTATTGCAACTTAGGGTGAGTTGTCTGAGTTCAGGAAACTGATATTGAAGGAGTCAGCCAAGAAGAATGGGAAGTGGCCTTTATGAGGGGCTGTGTCTGGGGCACTGTGCAAGTACGTAAAACACCCATCCCTGGGCAATTCCCACTAAGACCTTACACAGAAGAAATGATTCCAAGAAGAAATAAATTCTATCTTTCTTCAAAATGCCTTATCTAATTTCCATCTTCTCTTCCCTTTTCTCTCTCCTATTCTGGGCTCTAGAAACTTTCTTCCTTTGTACCTCTCTTTTCTGCCTATAAATGCACTTCCTGGGATATTTTCATCTCTCTTCCTCTAATTGCAGAAGCTGGTTCAATTGCTTTTTACAAGTCACCATGACCACATTACAATTTTTTTAGGTTTACTTGTTCTCCCACTTGATTCCAGGTCTAGATCTTGAACCACTTGACCATTCAGCTTTTGCTTATGTTCTTTTCTCTCTCTCTGACCAACTCTCTACCCCTTTACCTCTGGTTAATCGCATTAACTTGTTTTCCATATGAGTCCTCCTTTAGGTTATTTGGTTTGTTCCTGAATCGGCTTAAGAGCATTTATGATTTTATTGCCATCATTCTTAACTCTGCTTACCTCCACCAATGTCTGGCTCACGGGAAGAGGGCTCTGCACAAGTGGGTGGAGACCACACAAGGAGGTGGTCTTATGATGTCTGCGGTTCTTGGTGTTTTGGGTTAGCAATGAACTAGCCAGGAGGGACAAAATCTTCAATAGAGTCTTTCAGATAGAAGAAAACCCCATAGTGGCTCTAGAATGTACTTAAGTCAGGGTTTGAAACTGGGTATGTCTTGATCTAAAACTCATGCTCTACCCACTACACCTAATGATATTGAAACCCCAGGTGACTCTGCTTTAGCAGTCTTGGCATGAGAGGAACTGGCTGCTTTCTCCACTTGTGGTTCTAGTGTTGAGGAAGTTTAGCCAATAATGATAATCATCATCATCATCCATATGTTGTGCTCTACCATATTGAATGAACTCCATGACAGTTGATTATCAACAAGAGAATGCTATATTGGACAATCTCATGATGGGCTATCTAAAACATAGATATAGATCTCCTTTGATAAGGGAATGGTGGGAATTCTGGGCCACAGTACCTTGCAAAGCCCAGAATTTGTGGCTAAAAAATAAGTGTGATGCTCAGATATACTGTACATACATATATCAGCATCTAAAATGATTTCTTGTTTGTCTTGTAAGTCATCAGTTCATCTCATGGGATAGAAAAGGCAAAATCTCAGTAGTATGTCAACACTCAAATAATTCAGCAGGGTAACTGGCTGAGAGGTGAGAGGCCTACCCAAGTCTTGTTTGCCCCAACAGCCATCCCCGGGATATATGTAGTTTTTTTCATTGATCTTTAGCCCACAAGTGATGAGGGTTCGTCTCTAGATTCCTTCCTAGCCATAAGCGTCTTATACAGAACAAATAAATGTGCAGTCCCACTCTAAGAAACCATAGTATCTATCATGAGTGACAATTCTTTCATTTATTTGACAGCTATTTTATGAGTATGCCTGATACTATGCTAGGTATTAGGGATACAGTGGAGACTGAAGTAAAGATAGTTCTTATCTGGTGAACTATAGTCTATGGCCATACCACCCTGAACGTGCCCGATCTCTTCTGAAATATGCATCTTCATGGCAAATTAAGAAAAGTCAAAGGTCCAGGAGCGGTATAGAAATCCAGATGTCTTCACCTAAAACACTGGTCAGTTATCACACTGTCATTTATTAAATGAACCGCATTTCCTCCACAGACTTGAGGTGGCATCTTTATTATATACTAATTCATGTATAATCATGGGACTGTTTCATTTCTTCATTCTGGTCCACTGATCTGTCTCTGTATTTTTGGCTCAGTGCTGATTTTTAATTTCTGTAACTTTATAGTATATTTTACTAGTTGGCAGGCAAGTCTTCCTTTTTATCTATTTCCTTCCCCCTTTGCTCAACTCTCTATCCTTCTAGGTCATTCTATATATGTATTTCAAAATGGCACCTAAATTAATTTTTTTCAAGTTCTCCATCCTTCTCATATTTATTGAAAAAACAAAACAAACCTGGCGTTGGCTGCACAAGCTACTTTAATCATATTGACAAAGCACCTACTGCAGATTTTTTTTTTGCTAAAATAATTCTATAGATTCAACAATTCTATAAATTCAACATATATATGTTAAACTAAGAATCCTGGTTATTCCTCATGGAGAAAAAAATTCCTTTGGTGAATTATGTTAAGTAGTAAAGCCTATAAAAAACATTCCTTTGGAGTATTTTAAAGTATAAAAATCAATTCCAGGTGCAACTTCTAGTCAATGCCTTCATGCGAACAATTTCCCACTCTGCTTTATGTAATGTGGCTAAGGTAAATGATCAACTGCCTGCTGAAATTTAAAAAAAAAAATTCCCTTATAATATGTGTTCTTTATAGGAAGATCATTCATGTTGATAGCTGGAGAACAATCTTATTTGAGCATTTTTCTTGCTGATCATCCCTTTCATACACATTCAATAAATATAGATCTATTATGAAATCTTAGAATATTTTTGATCGACCCAGAGCAGTAAATCAATGAAATATATCAAAATTTCTGGCCCTAACTGGTTTGGCTCAGTGGATAGAGTGTCCGCCTGCGGACTCAAGGGTCCCAGGTTCGATTCTGGTCAAGGGCATGTACCTTGGTTGCGGGCACATCCCCAGTGGGGAGTGTGCAGGAGGCAGCTGATCGATGTTTCTCTCTCATTGATGTTTCTAACTCTCTATCCCTCTCCCTTCCTCTCTGTAAAAAATCAATAAAATATATTTTTTTAAAAAAATTTCTGATGAAAACAATACAGTTCAGGTATCTGTAGTAGCAGCTGGTTCAAGCATCACAGTAGGTCTTTCTCTTCCAAGTGTGTAGTCAAACATGTAATCACAATCATGAGGCAGAATACAGCAGGGCAACATTCCTGGTGATGTAATTAAGGTCATAGGCTTATCCTTACATAGAGTCCCAAAGGAGGTTTAAGATCATTAAAGGCACAGAGAAATCATAGAGCTTCTTCACTCACAGAGTAATGAAATAACAAGGATTTCTTTATTAGTATGAACTAGGAAGAATAGTGAGTATAGTAAATATTTATTTCTTTGATTTGAACCCAGCATACACCATTTAATATGACTATGACCTTAGGAAATGTACATAACCTCTCCGGACATCAGCGCAATAACTCCTTTGCCTAAATTCTGGGGTTCTTTATACTGTATCAATAGAAGCAAAAGTCAACATCCTCTTGATGCTCTAGAGAGCACTTTCGTACTGAAATTCTAATGCCAGTCAAAAAAAGATGAAAAAGAACTTATTGATTATGCCTTTTATGAAAGAAAAATATCAAAAATTGAATAGCCGCCAAGCAAATATTTGGTTGCTATTTAAAATCCATTTTAGTTCAATCAAATTAAAAGCTTAACACTCCTATTCAAAAGTACTTTCAGTTTAAATTGCATTATTCTGCCTTGATTGGAGTAAATACTAGTATTAGGCCATGTGGTAGACTGTGCTATTTTCCAGGTATTTTACCCCCCAGCCCCCCCCCCGCCCCCCCCCCTTTGACATTAAGATACTCCTGTCCCCACATCAGGCCATCTGATTTGCTTTGGCCAATGCAAGTGAAACTGACACATGGCATTTTTGAGCAAAATATTGAGCCTTCCTGAAGTTCTGCCACTTCTCATTCCTGTTTTCCTCTGCCACGGGAGTTTCACATTCCAAGATGTGCAGACTGCTGTCCCAGCTTGGTCCTGGCTTGAAGATGTAGAGCAGCATCACAGCTACATGGAAGCTAACATGTAATATGATAAAAATAATTTCTTGTTGTAAGCTTTTGAGATTTGGGGGCTGCTTGTTCTCCATCTAGGAGCCGACTTATGCAGAGCATTATTCTAAAATGGTAGGAATGAAAGTTCTAATTGTCCACTCTTACGTCTTCACTAGCAGTGTTATTATTTTCATGGATTCATTCTCTTTTACTATCTTCATGGATTTATTCTCTGCTATTTCTATTATTAGGATACTAGAGGCCCAGTGCACGAAATTCATACATGGGTAGGGTCCCTAGTGGCTGCCAGCTCCCAGCTGCCGGCCAGGGCCTCCCTTCATTCTGCGCCGCCCCCATGTGGTCAGTGCACATCATAGCAAGTGATTGAACTCCCAGTGGGTCAAAATCCCAAGGGGACACTTTGCATATTAGGCTTTTATATAGAGAGATAATTGAAATATGATGCCTTGGAACTCTAGACAGCTGTTTATTGAAAAATCCCCAAAGGTAACACAAATTCATTTGGGAAAGTATTTATCTTTGATAATTAATGATGTTTGAGCATTTACTGTGACTTTATAAACACTAACCAGTTGGTAAGACATTACAACAACAAATTTGACAAAGTCAGATTTGACAAACTGCTTCTATACAAAGCCAACCAGTTTCTCCCTTGGCCAAAGCATGCGTCTAGGACCCAAGGGTGGAAGTGGGAATGGCACCTTTCAGGATTGCTCCTAACGATAGGCTCACAAAATATCTGCTTCCCGGCCGATGATACTGGCCTCGGCTAGTTTAGAGGCCTGAGTGAGTACCCAAGGAAGGAATGCTTCCACTGGGGCATCCACCTGTTCCACTGCATTGGAGCTGACACAGCTGCCCAGACGTTTTGGATAAGCAGGCAAAGACCATTGGATGATCGGGCAAAAAATAAAAATGGATTGGCTGGGGAGATTGCTCTTGATTTCTATGGAAAAATAGTGTCCTTCATATGTACCAGGAGCAGGAGTTGGATCTCTTTAGTGCCGTATATCTTGTAATAAAAGTTATTGGAAGGCTGAAGCAACCTCACACAGGCAGGATTATCTGGGACTTAATCATTTAGGAAAGAGGATATAAGTCAACCTACGAGGAGAATTCCAAATACCGGAGGTGCTTACTGAGGACAAAGGGACACGGGTGAATAATGGAGGGCAGAAGTCATCAGTATCAACCAGAAATGAGGACTATGGAGCCTACCCATTTTTTCTTAAATATCATTTCAATATACACCTTTTAGGTAACTTTCACTCTCCTGTTCTACTTTTTTTCACATAAAGTGTATTGATTAAACTTATATTTTAGTTTATTAGATTCAGCATACACAGCTACACTCACGACGGGATTAGAGGAGGGTATATCACCTGGAGGCCCTGGCCCTTAGCTGGCTGCAGTAATTGTTAAGGCTTTCTCTCCTCTGCTTTTGAGGGGAGGATAAGTGTGCTTCCGTTCGTACAATGGAGGGTTGGGTTATGTTGACATGGTCACTTTGCTCTTAGTGGTGGCAGCATAGTTATAATATGGAAGAACGACAGGGCTGTGTGGACATGTGTTGCTTCATCTACCCAGCTTATTTGCCCATCATTCCTATTTGGGTAGTTTTCCACATTATGAGTCCAGCCTTGAGATCTACACATGACCTCAGTCCTAACACCCACATACTAGTAAGACTAAGACTTGGTTTTAGAGGAAAGTGGTCTAAAACAAAGCAGTCGCTGCCCAGAGTCATGCTTTGGAGGTGGTAGCCGTGCCTGTGTCCTGCTTTCGGGGTCCAGCCTCAGCTGAGTGTAGAGCATCCTGTGCACAGTGTCATTGGTGCAAGCTGCCTTCCTTGTGTGCAGCCACAGGGAGAGTGGATTGTAGGGAGCTGTCCTTTGCTATGTTCTGGGTGTAGTTTCTAGCTGGGCAGCTGTCAGCCTGAATCTCCAGCTCTACTGCAGATTCTGGGAGCTTACTAGTACCTATTAATAAATTCGTTTTTCACTAAACTAACTAGAATGGATCCTGCTATGTGCAACAAATAAAAAGACTTTCCAACATTTTACAGAAGCATACTGCCCCTACCGCTTAAAAAAGATTTTATTCAGCGTGTCAAATAGGAGTTGTTTATGTTTTTTGTTGTTGTTGGGTTTGTTTGTTTTTCACAAGGATCTGTTTACTAGACCTCAATAGGGCAAATGTTTACTGTATAAAATGAGGTATTGCTCACTTGATAAAGTAAGTGCCTTTATACCCTTTCTATGCTCATTACTTAATCCTTTTTTTTCAGTAAATATTTTGAGATCCTGCTACAACGATGTGTAATACAAAGTCTTTGTCCCTTCATATATTTTTACTGATTTCAGAGATGAAAGGAGAGAGAGAGAATCTTTGAAACATCAATGATGAGAGAGAATCCTTGATCGGCTGCCTCCTGAATGCCCCACACTGGGGGCAGAGCCCGCAACCAGGGCATGTACCCTGATGACCTCCTGGTTCATAGGTTGATGCTCAACTACTGAGCCATGACAGCTGGGCTTTGTCCATTATTTTTACAATCAAATAGAGGAGGCAGGCAATTAATTCTTTAAATAATGAAGCGAATTAAAAATGTGCTAAGTGTTTCAAAGAAAAACACTGAGTTGTGCAGTGAAGTAAAACTGCATATGGAGGAGACATCAACTTTGGAAGGATGGCTATAGAAGGCAACTAGTGGATATTTAAAGTTAAACTTGAATTTTACGTTAAGAAATAAATCTGTTCTCATTCCTACCAAATGAGGCATTTTATAGTGGGAATGCTAATTCACAAACAAATCTTGGCCTGATTTTCTTTAAAAATAAAGTGCCTCTGCTATGGTACATAATCTCTCAGAAGGCAGTCTTAAGTACCAATAAGGATAGCCCACCAGGTACGCAGTACTAGTTAGTTAGAGAGCCAGCCCTGTGTTACAAAGTGACAGTCTAAAAAAAAATTTTTTTTTAGCTACAGTTTTCAAGTAAATTGATGTAATAGCTAGATTCAGATGAAATGACGATGGCTTTTCTTATAGGTCCCCAAATACAGGCAGAGCCCCAACTACAAAGGATCATCTTATTCCAGGGATATGACTGCCTTGGACACTGATCACCTACGATGTAGCAGGCACTGTGCTAAGTCCTGGGAAAGTAAAGACAAGGCCTGACTTTATGTATTTACCACATTCAAAGTTTTCATCAACCGCTAGTGTGAATATTGCAGTCTTATAGAAAGGATAGCTATCTTAGAAGCTGTGACAAAAAGCCCTAGAAGAGGAAATTATACAAGAAAATTTTATTGCTACATTATCATAAGAGTTTTCTGTTCTCAAATTTTAAAATCTATATTGACACTCATGTTCAAAATCTTAGAGGTCATTATTGTTTATACCTGTCTTTACTTCACTTTTCATATTCAATACATCAGCAGGTTCTGGTAATTTCACCTTTTCACCTGTGTGGAGCACCCTACTGACACTACCCCACTTGCCTCCATCCTCATTCAGGTCGCCATCACCTCCCACATGTATTCTGGTCTTCCTGCTGCAGTGGTGCACTGGTAAATATTTAGCAGCTGCCTTTCTGGAGGGTAGAGGGGGAAGCCCTCCTCTGACTCTGTAGCCTTTTGCCAATTTCTGTGGTGTAAGTACTCCCAACATAGCCCATTTCAAGCTACCGACATGACCTCACTGAATGTGGAGTTGGAAAGAGAGGCACAGTAGCACCCCTTCTACAGTATTCCCACCATACAGATAAAAATATATAAATACCCTCAAAAGCATAGGTAATGATAAAATGTAGTAAAACAAGTAGGTAGCAATGAGTTTTCATTATTTATGAGCTTTGTTTTTACTACAATTTAATTATGAGTTTACATAATTTGATTTTTAAGTAATGGTTGTGTGTAACAACTGGTTCACAAAATTCCTGAAAACTTAGCAGTCGCTCTTATGGTTCCAGCACACTACCACTCCCTCTCTCGTGTCCCACAGTCAGCGATTCTCCACACTGCAGCCAGAGAGATCGTTAAAACACGGAATTCTGATAACTTACCCCTCCTCCCGCCCTAAGACTAAAATCCAAACTCCTCTGCCTCTCTCACATCTCACCTCCTAAACATTCCTCCGGTGGCCCAATCCTCTCTAGCACACTGGCCTTCCGGCTATGTCCTCAGACAGACCAAGAACAGTCCTTCCTGAGGAACTATGCACTTGTTATTCTTTCCTCCTCGAATGGAATGCTTTTCCTTCAGAGAATCACTCAGCTGGCTCACATCCTTCAAACAAGTCTCGTCCCTGACTTCTCCCTGAAGGAGAGTCCCCATTTCCTCCTCCCTCGGCACACTGGACTCCATACCCTGCTTTGTTTTCCTCACCGGACTCGCCCTGTCTTGAACTGATGATCTGTTTGCTTATAGTTGTCCCACTAGAAGATCCGTCCCCTGAGAGCAGGGCCTTTAGCTGTCTGTTCTATCCCTGGGGCCCAGAACAGCCGCTGGTCCCTGGCCAGCACCGTGCCTCTCCATTGCACAACTCCAGGTGGCCCTGTTCCCGGGTATTCTCTACGGATGGTGTCCCTGTGTGGAGCACCATTCGCCCAGGATAAATTAATGTTAAACTATTCTTAAATGAATGTGCGCTGTCTGCCAGGCAATGCGCTATAACCACTTGACTTGTATTTTGAGCTCTAATATTTCAAAAGGTCTGCCCAAGCCTTCCATGCCTCCCCAGGTCGAAAGGGGTAAGAAAACCTCAAGATCAGAAATCGTGTGATTGAGAATAATTGTTTCTTGTCTCAAAAAGAGTTCTTACTCCCAGGCATCTTTTTTTTTCTTTTCATGATAATTGCCTTATAAACTTGAGAGCCCCACCCACAAGCTCTGCCTCTTCCCGCCCAGCTCCTGACATGTTATCTGACACTCCCTGAAGCTCTCCCAGATCCTAACTTTGGGCTTGTTGGCTTCTGGATTAGTTCTTTCTTTCTCTATTCCTTCTTTTTTTTATTTGTTTCATTCTTACTGTGAACCATACACCCTCATCCTTCAACCCAGCATGTTTCTGTCGTCTGTGGGAAAACGTCCACAAACAGCATGATATACTAGTAATTAAAACAGTGAAGAATGCCAGTGAGGTTTCACAACAGTGAGATGGCAACCCTGGGACCCAGGGATGCTCAGCTTCCTTATAGCCCTTCCGCTCCTTTTTCACTTTGAAGTTCTCTAAGGAGCTAGAGCCTCAAAGAACAAATGTCAATCTCACATAAGATACAGCTCGGTTGTGGGGTTTTCAAGATGGCAGCGGAGTAGGTGGATCTTTCTCGCACCTCCTCCCAGAAGCAAACTGGAAATAAAACTAATTTGGGGAACATTCACCCTGAATTGCCAACTGAAGACTAGCTGAAGAGGAGACTTTTAAATAAGGAAGGGCAAAATTCACTGCAAGACTGGTAGGAAGGGTGGGGTTGCAAGACAGGCTGGCCCTGCTCCCAGAGGCAGCAGGCCGAGGGTGCAGAGGGATGTCTTGGCTGTGAGGGCCTTCCTTCACCTTGAGAGGAGTGAGGCCCTCAACCCCGCATGTGCCCTGACCGGGAATCCAACCATGACCACCTGGTTCACAGGTTGATGCTCAACCACTGAGCCATGCACAATGGACTTTATTGCCATTTTTTATGCTATGTTCCTCTCTATTTCTTCTTCTTAAAGCAGTCCCTTTAACATATCTTGGTGTGGGGTCTCTTTATGTTTATCTTGTTTGGGACTCTCTGTGTTTCATGAATCTGTGTGACTTTTTCCTTCACCAGGCTAAGGAAGTTTTCTGTCACTATTTCTTCAAGCAGGTTCTCTGTTCCTGGCTTGCATTCTTCTCTTTCTGGTACCCTACGATGCGGATGCTGTTACATTTCATATTGTCCCAAATTTCCCTTAAGAAAAAAATGTTAAATGTTTTAAATAAAATTAACTTAAAAAGTATAGATATCAGCACTAAATTAAATCCTTTTGCAGAAAACTTAGAAAAAATAGGGGGGGGGAGAAATAAACATAAAAAGTACCCAGAACTCAAAGATGAACAATAACATTTCCAGGGTTGTATGTACATATATGTACGTGAGTGTGTGTATATGCAATTAGGATCACCCTATGTGGACATTTAATGTTAGAGCTTTTCAAATTAATGTGATGTCAGGGCATGGTGCCTGTATTAAGTCTGGCAGGCCTGCCATAACTAAGTGCCATAGACAGGGTGGCTTAAGAAACAGAATTCCGCCAAGGCCGGTTTGGCTCAGTGGATAGAGCGTCGGCCTGCGGACTGAAGGGTCCCAGGTTCGATTCCGGTCAAGGGCATGTACCTGGGTTGCAGGCACATCCCCGGTGGGGGATGTGCAGGAGGCGGCTGGTCGATGTTTCTCTCTCTCATCGATGTTTCTGACTCTCTGTCTCTCTCTCTTCCTCTCTGTAAAAAATCAATAAAATATATTTAAAAAAAAAAAAAGAAAAAAGAAACAGAATTCCATTTTCTAGCAGCTCTGAAGGCTGGAAGTCCAAGATGAAGGCATCAGCAGGGTTGCCTCCTTCTGAGAATTGTGAGGGAGAGTCCATTCCATGCCTTTCTGCTACCTTCTGGTGGTTTGCCAGCAATATTTGGCATTCCTTACTCCAGTCTTCCCATAGTGTTATCCCTGTATGCAAATGCCCCTTCTTATAAGGACACTGTTCATATTGGATTAGGGGCTCACCCTGCTCCAGTATGACCACATCTTAACTAACTGCAAATGCAATGATCCTATTTCCAAATAAGATCACATTCTAAAGTACTGGGGGTTAGGACTTTAACATGTGGATTTGGGGGAATATAATTCATCCATAGCATTAAAGCATCTTTAAAACTTTTATCTTTATTGGAAATAAAAATTGTTTCATTGTATAAACTTAACACTTATTTAAACAGTCCTCTATTATTTTTTTAATATATTTTATTGATTTTTTACAGAGAGGAAGGAAGAGGGATAGAGAGTTAGAAACATCGATGAGAGAGAAACATCGATCAGCTGCCTCCTGCACCCGCCTCCTCACCCCCCCCCCCCCCCAACTGGGGATGTGCCTGCAACCAAGGTACATGCCCTTGACCGGAATCGAACTTGGGACCCTTCAGTCCGCAGGCCGACGCTCTATCCACTGAGCCAAACCAGCTAGGGCAGTCCTCTATTATTTAACATCTGAGTTGCTGCTCTTATTTTCCCATTATAATTCATGCTTTTGTGAACCTTTTGATGATTCATAAGGAGATCCTTCCCCCACCAACATGGATGGAAGTTTCTAAGGGCCAACACTTCTTAGAAATCAAAGTCATAATAGCCACCCTCAGCCTACTTCCTTAGCACATGTACAGAAGCAACTCTGTCTAAACCTGATTTGAGTACAATAAGGCAACATTTTCTAGTAGACTAATTCAGTGTCTTTTTGTGTATGATTATAATGTTTATAATGTAAAACTAGAGTAGCACATACGTATAATTTATAAATAAGTAAATATTTTTATATTGTGGGCAATTCCTCAAAATTTTTCCCTGACAAGGATTATAAATTGGAGATCACTACCCTTATATATTTATCCAAGGAAATTTTCCCTAAAATTCCTAATAGCTCAACTGAATCACTAGCCAGGACTTAGTAACACTCGTGAGGTCATTACCTCTGATTCTAGCTGTAAATCATCATTCTGACCACAATAAAAATCTCTTGATTCTTGGTCTCTAGCTTGGGTTCAGAGGTAAACAGCTAAATAAGTAAATAAATCAGGGGTGGGCAAACTTTTTGACTCGAGGGCCACAATGGGTTCTTAAACTGGACCGGAGGGCTGGAACAAAAGCATGGATGGAGTGTTTGTGTGAACTAATATAAATTCAAAGTAAACATCATTACATAAAAGGGTACGGTCTTTTTTTTCAATAGTTTTATTCATTTCAAACGGGCCGGTTCCGGCCCGCGGGCCGTAGTTTGACCACAGCTGAAATAAATAAATGACTGGTGATCCTGGAGAGCATGGACGGAGGTTCAGAGGTGTGGAATGCCAGGTGGTCACTGCTCTCTTAACCACTCGGGTCTCCCATAAGCATCTCCAACATGAAGGAAGAGAACGAGACCCACTTCAGATCATCGCCAGGCCTGCCCTAAATGCTTTGCTCCTCCCTTTTTTATACTCTCGGGTGTTTGCCACTTAGTTACATGGGCCCACTAGGCTGACAGGCACCCAACTGCTGACAGTAGGGGACAAATACTCTTCTTCGTTTCTATTTCTGCTTGTACATTTAGTGTCCGCTGCCTGCAGTCCATGACAAGGCAGGCAACAGTGTGTCAGGCTCTCCTTGAGACGGTGTTTAAATTGTGTCTTTTGTCATAAGGAGCCTGAAAATATACTAGAAACTACACTTACTTATCAGTCTTTTTAAGCTGGTGGAAAAGCAAATTTTGAACACCAAATTGCAAGAAAAAAAGAAAGTTGAATTAACCTGCCTTTTTAATGCAAATTCATATTCAGGAGTTACTTCTGGCCAAATCCTTTGCTCATTGTCTCATTTGTCATGTTGGAATTCCTTTGGCTTATTGTCCCATATGATTTGGGGATCAAGCCTATGGAAAGCCAAAAATATTTTGGGTTTTTGTTCCTGCTTATTTATAGAAGCAAAAAATGTGACCTTTTTGTGGAATATAGTCAATTCATTCTCCCAGTTAGAAGCAGGCTTTATTCTAGAAGTCTGTTAGAAGCTCATACATTTTCTCCTTGATTTCTAGGCTAAACTACTACAGCATTTGTTCTCAAACTTTACTAAATAGAAGAATCATAATGTGGTGCTTGTTAAAAAAATAAAAGAAGAAGGACGGAAGGAGAGAGAGAGAGAGAGAGAGGAAGGAAGGAAGGAAGGAAGGAAGGAAGGAAGGAAGGAAGGAAGGAAGGAAGGAAAGAAGAAAGAAGAAGAAAGAAAGAAAGAAAGAAAGAAAGAAAGAAAGAAAGAAAGAAAGAAAGAAAGGAAGAAAGGAGAAAGAAAAGAGAAGAGAGAAAGAAAAGAACCCTAGACCCCACCCAGAGATGTGTGGATTCAGTAGCTCTGCAAAGGGTCTGTGGATCTACATTTTCAAATAAAACCCCCAGGTGATACAGAAACATGATATAAAGGTAATTTAACCCACAATGGACTGAGATACTATTCATGTTGGATGAAAAATATTAAAATTAAAGTTTTGAGTTGAGAGGAAATAATATTTAGAATAGATTTACACAAAGTACCAACAATATTTGTGTACATTGAAAAGCAGACTTCATTAAAATAGAATAAAGAGGTACTGATTCATTTATCCTCTTAACAAATATCGTTTGAGCTCCTACCTAGAGTGAGGCACTAATTTAGATAGGGGGACACAATGGTAGGACACAATTCTGTCAAAGCTGAGTCAGAGAGGCAGATGTTAATCAAATAATCATACTAAATGAATAATCACAAACCGAGGTTACGTGCATGGAGAAAAATGTGTATATGCTCTGAAAGTGTATAATAAAGGAAGCTGAGGCAGACCAGCGTTGGGGGTGGGCCTTGGGGAAAAGCTTTCCTGAGGAGCTGCTACTTGGACTGAAATCTGAAATGAATTGGCTCGGTGATGTGTGACTGGTGGACTGAGGATGTGTCTGGGGCCAAGGGCATTCTAACAGGATTGCATGCACAAAGGTCTACAATGGAGGAGCAGGCCAGAGTGGGACACTGGGCGTAGATTGGGGTGGCATGGTGAAAAGGGAAGTATGAGGACCGTGCTTACAGCCAAACTGACAGCTGCTGTTTTATATTGAATCACTTAAAGCTCTTGGTAGCATAATTCCTATACGAATGTCAGGAAAGTATTCACACCTTTATCTCCAACATAAATCACCATGAAAAGACAGGAGACAGGGAACCTCAGGTGAACAGCCACCTAGGGACAGCAGAACTTTCTGGCAAATGAATCAACAATTCATACAAAATAAAACTAAATTTATTAACTCTGACATTTACTGTAGAAGGCTCTCTCTCTCTCTCTCTCTCTCTCTCTCTCTCTCTCTCTCTCTCTTAATGAAGAAACAAGGAATCCAAGTATATACTTGGCATTGGCCATTCCTCAGCTGAATGCATCTTTCCCCTTTCCCTCCTGGTTGCCTTTTCAAACTATTCAAGGGCTCGGTGGCAGTTTATAAATTCTGATGTTGCTGATTAAAAGTAGTTCTACAAAAGCCTTGTTGATAAAAGGGTGTTAGCTACTGAGTAAATCGTCGTTCTGAATTGTCAAAATATGTCAGCACAACTTGCTATAATAATATGTTTCAAATGGCAAAGCTGGTGGGTCAACTCTCACCACATTAAATGGATTCCTTTTTCTTCCCATGGATTTTCTTTGACATTAAATTGTCATGGTGACATAATAACAGCTTTGTAAAATGTATTATTGTGGCTGGAGAAACATATAAACCATATAAAATAAAGCAAATCATAGAAACGGTTTAACTCCACAAATCCAGAGCTGACAGTCAAATGGGATAAATCAATCTACTTGCAGGATATATATTCTTGTGGAGTTAGCTACAATAAATGTAAAACTATTAGTATCTCTTTTTTTTTTCAAGATCAAGAGCAAGGAGATAAAGAATTAAGTAAGAAAGTCTTTGTGTTTTATAATTCTAAAAAAGAAATAAGAATAGCCTTCCCACCAGCGTGAAGATGAAATTAAATATAAATGACGACAAAGGTCTCCTTTACCAGTCGTAGAATTTGCCCTGGACGCTAAGGGTAATTTCCATGAATCTGAGTCTGAGTGTTCAAATCTGACCCACACTCCAGAAGCAGGAGTCAGCTGCCAGGCATGCTTTGCCTGCTTCTCCTTCATCCCTCATTCCAGGTGCTGCTAGAGTTGTTCCTGGCCACCTACAGTTGCTTTATCAGAGAAAAATGATCGTAGGTGGTCAGAGCCTTCACATAGCTCAACTTCTTCATTTTACCCAAAAGGAAAAAATGACGCTGATAAAGTTTCTGTGGTTATTCTACCCACACAGGAAGCTGGTGCCATCAACATGGGTAACAGCTACCATGTTGCAACAGAGTCATATTTTAAGTACTTTAACTACACTTGTTAATCTTCTCAATAATCTTAAGAACTATATACTCATATCTTGGTCAATTCACAAGAAAGAAGAGTTTGAGTTACTTGCTGCAGGTAAAAGCCAGGAAGTAGCCAGGCAAAGACGCAAACACAGGCATCTACGATGAAGAAAGTCATGGGTTTTTTGGAGAAGATAAATCTATGTTACAATTCTTGCATCAGCTCTTAGCAGCTATGAGATCTTGGGCAGTTTACTAAATCTCTCTAAGCCTCAGTCCCTTCATCTGCAAAAGAAGGTAATTTGGATTGTTGTAAAGATTAGATGAGATTATGTATATCTTAGCATAGTCTCTGGCACTTAGTAAACAGTGGCTATTATCATCATTTCATTATTATTATCATTTTGTTCTTTTTATACCTCCTGAAATCTGTCTAGGGCTTTACACAAAACTGCTTATCTTCTTGCAAATATCTTTCTAACACTTCTATACATGTAATGCTTACAAAGCTTTGAGCCATATTTTTCAGTATAGAGCTACTTTAGGGTAAAAATGCATAACCTGTCAACAAAAACAATTTTAAAAATTATTTTCAGTCTCTTTTGTCATTGTCTTCGTTTTTGAACATCATAAGGGGATACGTAGTTTCCAGACTTCTTCATTCTTCCCTTATTCTCTACCCATACCTAAAAGCATAGGTGGCTCTTTCCTTATTGTCCCCTTCCTCCACATTCCCTACACATAAATATATAATTATGTTATGTTACCCAAGGTCACCGTAGGTAAAAATATAAATATGTGATCAGAGTCTAGTTTCCTTGGAAATCATTGGGGAAAGGTGTGAGTTGAGGGGTGTGGGTGAGGGCTTATGATTTTTAAGTTCTACTCCAATAACTAGCATGACATTATGACAGCATGATGTATCCTACATGCAAATTTTTACCTTTCCTGAATAGCCAGTAATTTTGTCCCTGCCAGTCCCACCAAGCCAACAACTGTCTGGATTTAGAAATGTTAGTTCAGTTCTTATTGATCTATGGGAAAAACAACAGTAAGAGTGTTGGTTCACCTAGACGTAGAGGTCCATATTATAAAAGATTTCCAGGTAAGGTAATGTGGGTTAAAAGCAGCAACTTTTTTTTTAGTATCAGTTGTACTAAAATTTAGGTGATGTACTATTCCTATAGATTCTGAATCTCTTTAAGGTTGTAACTGTGTCTGAAGTTATTCCAAAATATGTAAGTTCCATTATGGCAGCTTTTTGCTAAAGTTAGCATGGAAGCTGGTTTAAGAGCTTGGACATAGAGATAGAAGAGATATATGGGGGGGAGGGGGAATGGTGTTGAGCACTTCCTATATACGACTTAATTTTATAGATCCAGCAATTTATGTGTAGAGGAGTTATAATTAACTCAGCCAAGATTATACAATTTTCCTTACCTGTCTGTTCCACCACTTGGAGATGTTGGGTAGCCTTCTTCTCTAGAGCCTTTCTTTACCCACTGGCATCAATCCTGACATATCATTGAATTGCCAACTGTCAGCAACACCGAACATTACAGTGCTTTTATGCTCTCCATTTTCCCAAAATTAAAGACTTTATACTAAAGAGAGAGGTTACTTTAGTATAAATTTAAGTGATATTGCAGACTGAGCACCAGTCGGCCATGGTCTTTATGTTCTATTTCCCAGTGGCAATAGACTTACAACTAGCCGGCCATTCTTTCTGTCTTCCTCACCCCCTTCTCCTTTTCCCTACTCTATTTCTCTAGGCACATATATTGGTGACATGATTGGAAAAGATTAGACCTGGGAAAGGAAGATTTTCCTCTTTGTTGGGCCTCACAGGAACGGGGCACCATGACCTCATTAGCGAAGCTCCCCTTTTTATAAGAACTAGGTGACTGAACACGAACCTCTTCTGTGGACAGAAATGAAGAGAGTCCTGGGAAGTGGGCCGAGTGGCGAGGGGAGCATCACAGCCTAGGTCAACATGAGACTAGGTTTTCCTAATGAGAGGGAAGCACTGGTTCATGGAGAAAATGTATTGACCTGGGCAACTGAAAGCCCAGAACTCACTGGGGGACTAAGAGGGTGAGAAAAGTGTAGATGAATGCAATCCAGTTAAAATAATGCCTTTGAACATTCATACAAGAGAATCCCATACAGGCAGTCCTCAGGTTACGTTGGAGATCCGTTCCCACGGTGCAACATAACTCGATTTTCTCCATAAGTCGGAACCCACCTACACAAGCACCTACGTCATTCACATGGAGCACATACACAGCAGTAATGAAGTGAAACAGTAAAAAAAATTTAAAAGATAACAATTCCTGACCTTTACTTGTGGTAAATAAATAATAAAAAACATAAAGCACATATGCACATACATCAAAATGACGAAACTTTTTTTTTAAATAAATACTGTAAATGGCGACGTAACCATGAAACGATGTAAGTCGATTCCAACGTAACCTGAGGGCTGCCTGTATAATAAAAGTCTAATATACTAAGTGTCTGCCCATCCAGTTGTCTGTTCAACCAATCAAAGTGTAATATGCTAATGCTATGCTAAGGATGCTCAACCGCTCGCTATGACATGCAATGATCACCAAGGGGCAGACACTCCAACCAGTAGGTTAGCTTGCTGCTGTGGTCTGTCTGATCGGGACTGAGCTAATTGGGCCAGACATGCCTTGGAGCCCTCCCGCAGTCCCTCTCCTGCTGGCCAACCTCCTGCATCCCTCCCCAGCCCCGATTATGCACCAGTGGGGTCCCTTGACCTAGCCTGCGCCCTCTCGCAATCTGGGACCCCTCGGGAGATGTCGGAGAGCTGGTTTCAGCCTGATCCCCTAGGCCAGGCCGAGGGACTCCATTGGTGCACAAATTTGTTCACTGGGCCTCTAGTGTTATATAATTAACAAAAATAATGTAAAATTATATCCATTATCTTATTATCTTTGTGTAGACACAAAGTACTGGTAAGAAAAAGGTTGTAAAATAGTAGAGTACTATAAAACTGCAAACTATAAGAAAAATATATAAAAGGATGTCATAACATGTTACTAGTGGTTTTCATTGGGTAATGAGATTATAGGTGACTTTTAATTTCCTCTTTGTGCATATTTGTATTTCCTAGAATACATCTGTGGTGTTTATATTTTTAATGTTTTAAAACAGTGGAACCTGAAAAATGAGAATTTTGTTAGAGATTCTATACTGAAAGCAGGAGGCAGTTTATAGCTGTTAAAATTTGGCCACTAAAGACATGGGCTATTTTGGTCTCAGAACAGATGTTTATAGAACAGGGTGTCCCAGCCTCTTGGTAGTCAGTCCTGCTGACTCTGTGCTTTGTGCACTGCAGTCTTCTGTGGGCATGAAGAAAACCAAAGCTGAATAGGAATTCAATTCCTCTGGTTCTTGACATTTCCCCCGGTTCCCCACTCTTTAGAGTCTAGAATCTCTTGCATAATCCATTTTACAGCTGCAATGTACTTCTTCCCCAACATACTGTGCTGAGCACAATCAACTGTGAGAACTAATAGGAAGAAGAAGACAGAAAGTGTAATTTTTTTAAAAAGACTCAAGACCTCTAGCAGCACAGCAATATCAGGCCAGTTAGCCTAACCAGTGTTACTGAGCGTGCCGTGTACTAGGACTCACCATACCATAGCAGAAGGCATCATTATAGGACAGAAATAGTTGTCTTCGTAGTCATAAGCTGAGTGACTACTTACCAGAGCTTTCAAATATCATTGGAATTTTCATAGGGATTGCATTACATGTGTCGATTGCTTTGGGTAGTATGGACCTTTCACAATATTAGTCCTTCTAATCCATGAGTATGCAGTACCTTTCTATTTATTTGTGTGGTCTTCAGTTTCTTTCATCAATGTCTTACAGTGTACAGGTCTTTCATATCTTTGGTTAAATGTATTCCTAAGTATTTTATTCTTTTTTAAGTAATTGTAAATGGGATTGTTTCCTCAGTTGTTCTGATAGTTTGTTATTAGTGTATAAAAACACAACTGAGTTTTGTATGTTGATTTTGTATCCTGAAACTTTATAGAATTCAGTCATCATTAATTCTAACAGTCTTTTTGTTGGGGTCTTTGGAGATTTTTTAAATATAATACCTGAGCCCTGACCAGTTTGGCTCAGTGGATAGAGCGTCGGTCTGCGGACCGAAGGGTCCCGGGTTCGATTCCAGTCAAGGGCATGTACCTTGGTTGCGGGCATATCCCCAGTGCAGGGTATGCAGGAGGCAGCTGATCGATGTTCCTCTCTCATCGATGTTTCTAACTTCTATCCCTCTCCCTTCCTCGCTGTAAAATTGAATAAAATATATTTAAAAAATATATATATAATAACTGAAAATACTGACAATTTTATTTCTTTTTTGTTGTTTTCTATTGTTAGCCCTCACCTGAGGATATTTTTTCCACTGATTCCCAGAGGTTTTTTTATTATTACTTTCTATCCATACTGGGGATGAGCCTGGGCTGGCCTGTGCCCAGAGGGCCCCGTAGAGAGACAAAGCTAGGGCATTCATTTATTTGTTGGCCAGTCTACGTCAAAATTTTGGAACAAATAAATGTTTTAAGACAGAGATGCTAATTTAAGCTTCATGTATTTGCTCAGTGAATATATGTGGTTGTTTATTATTATTTTAGCATCCAATAGCATTAAAATAAATAACGACAGTGAGCCAGAAACCATTTATGTGCAACCTGAGCCATTAGTTTATTTGGAACCAGAGGCAGAGGATCAGATTGGTTTTAAAGTTTTCTCGGAGACTTGCGGAGACAATTTTGCCTGGTTTGCAATTACTATCGTGCCTAGTATCCCAAAACAGTAATGCTTGGGACATATTCACTCTCCAGGGTTTAAAAGTGATATAGGCCTCTATCACTGAAGAATCTAAATTGTTTCTGCCCTGAAAACCTGAATTTCTACCATCACTGCAGATAAATGGTCACCATTGTTGTTCGCGACTGTGGGTTCCAAAAGAATTTTCTATCAGAGAGCCTTTCTTGTCAGCTTCACTCCTTTTCATGTGTAGCTGTGTAAATTTAATGATAAATTGCAAAAGGAGTCATTTGGAAGCTGGCCAAACTACAGCTTACTTGTTGCTACCTTCAGTTCCACCTGGTTTCATCTCTTAACTGTTGCTATGGTAAGATCAGGAGTGACTTCAGGAAGACACAGGATAATGAAAAATGAAAAAAACAAAGGCTTTCGTTGCTTTCTAACTTCTGTAGGAAGTTTAGGAGGCAAAAGAATGCCTTTTTTGTTGTTGTTTACACCTACCTTTTCTTGAGTTCTGTTTAATTTAGTCAATATATTTTATTCCTCAGAAAAAAAGGAAGCAACTTACTTCCCAATACTTAGGTAAGTGGATGTTTAGTCTCTGAGTAATCTGCTAAGGATGAATGAGAAAACCAAGAATAAGATTGTTAAGGGAGCGACTCAATTACTGTGATCAACATTAATGCTGTCCTTAAGTATTGCTGATTCTCTCTCCTTCTGGACACTTGGGAGGACTGTCCCACTCTTGAGGTTAGTGAACATGTGATTTGCTTTAGCCAATGACATGAGAAGAAGTCATGTGTATTACTTCTGGGTGGAAGCAATCAATGGGCAATTAAAAAATTTCCATGCTTTCTTTTTCCCTACTGTGACAAACACTTGAAGTATTAGGACTAAATAGTGTTGTCATAAGATGATTTGGACTAATTTTCTACCTGGAGCCAAGCTCACCACCAAATATCATTGGACACATAGGAGGAATGGTAAACATTTATTGTGTTAAGCCATTGAAATTTTTTTAAAAGTTTAATTATTACTGCAGCTAACCTAGCATATCCTAGTTAAGCTAACTATTGTGACACTGATCAGTCTCAAAAACAAAGACCTATGTTGCTATTTGGGGATCACATGATAAAAAAAAAAAGTCTTCTTGCTATCCAGTCAGCAAGTCTTATCTTCTTTGAAATGTTTGTGCCTCACTGTTGTATGAAAAAAAGAGCTCAGTATCACCAAATAGTTGAGAAAGCCTTCACTTTGAGAGGCCAAGTACAAAGCCAACAACAACAAAAAAGAAAGAAAGAAAGAAAACTTGAGAATAAAACACAGATAAGTCATGGAGCAGGAGAAAATAAAAGTATTTACATCATCAGAAAGATAAGAGATTATTACATCCATGGAACAAAACAAAGTTATATAAAATAAAAATAATAAAATTTTAAAAGAGCTTTTATAGATGAAAAACATGATAGTAGAAATCGAAGAATAATTCAATAGAAAGATTAGAAGAGAACTCTTCCAGAATGAGAAATTTGTTTTTCATTAAGACAATAGGAGTAAAAAGATAATCTGACTAGGGGCTCAATCCCTGGCTTGAATGTATAATTAATACAAGTTGCAGGAAGCCTGAACAGAAAAAGAGAAATGAGGAGGCAATTATCAAAGACACACACACATACACACACACACACACACACACACACAGACACACACACACACACAAATCTTGGAGTAATGGGTCAATGGAGTAGCCAGCACAATTAATAAAAGAAGAAATATTCCAAGGCACATCATATAAAATTTTGAAACACCAAGAATAAGATATTCTAAAAACTTCCCTAAAACCCCCCAAATAACGCAAAAGGATGACAATCAGAATGTATCAGACTTAACAAGAGCAATGCTCAAAGCTGCAAAGCACAATGACTTTAACATTCTGAGAACACATGAGTTTCAACCTAGAATTCTATACCCAATCAGATAACCAAGTGTTAGTAGAA
The DNA here is from genome assembly GCF_014108235.1 of Myotis myotis. Taxonomy (NCBI): domain Eukaryota; kingdom Metazoa; phylum Chordata; class Mammalia; order Chiroptera; family Vespertilionidae; genus Myotis; species Myotis myotis. The sequence goes on from NW_023416315.1 coordinate 12,829,313, forward strand.
TTACCAGCTATGCAAAGTCTCAAAAATTATACTCCTACACATTTCTCCAAAAACTCCGCATGCTCCACCAAAACCTGCTCCAGGTTGATAGTAGTTAATATTTATATATTTGCTCATTTGATCTTCAGGACAACTGAATGTATTTTCACCACCATTTTACAGATGGGAATATTGAAGTAAATATAGGCATTGCCTTGAAAGTAGCAAAACTGATATGTAAAGCTGGAATCTGATATCAGGAAGTCTAACTGCAGAGCCATGTTTTAGGTCACTATTTCACATGGCCTCTAAGACAGGGACATTTTACCCAGAAAATAATGTGTCTAACCCAGTCAAAAGAGACAAAGAAAGTTCTCAGAAAAGACAAAGGAAATAATAGCTGTACAACAGACCCAAAGAAAAATAGTCAAGATTGGAATAGAAGAATGAAGGACTCTGAGAAGAATATCTTCAGTGGGAAAAAGGTGATAGTCTATCTGGTATGTTTGATTATAGTAAAACTCTGTTGAGATGATGGCCTAGGAAGATTTAATCTAAGCAAATGAAATAACTATTTTTAACTTCAGGAAAAAAACCAAAGTGAACAATGAAATAAGCATAGTTTACTATTTACTTCAGAGATAAAATCATGTATTTATAGTATGTATATGATGAATATTGAATTAACCAAAAATTGTAGTAAAAATATTTTTTTGAAGCAGGACTTTCAACCACGGTGGAGTGAAGAAATTAAAAACTTTTCTGTCCAAAAACAAGTATAAAACGGGACAACATTGTCAAAAAATAACAATCACTTAAGGGCTCTGGAAATTAACTAAAGGCAAACACCAAATTAAGAAGCTTGTATTCTTGAAACACTACTAGCACTCTGAGTAAGAACAGTGGGAGTTCGTAGCCTTCTTGCCTGGGGCTGCTCCCATGCCCTCCAGCTCAGTTGGTGAGAAATGTAGTTTTCCAGAAGAGAGCTGGCTGTAAAGACCAGCAGCGTCACAGTTGGAGGGGACTGACTTGATTGGGAGCAGAGAGCAAAAGTCCATGCCCAGAGTCATTGTCAATATAAGTAGCAAACTGGGTAGGAAACAAATAGGAAAAATCCATAGCTCTTCAAGACAAAGGTGTGATCTGGTCAGAGTGAATGGCAAATGAGCCAAAAATGTATAGAGAGATACTGGAAATGAGAGCACCAAAGAAGTATTACACAAACTCTCTATACATCCAGGCGGACTGAGATGAGGTGAGCCTGTGTGTGTGAAGCTCACAAGAGTCCGTTAGAAAGTAAAAGTTGAAGCAGACTTGGAAATGCCTGAATTTTGTATATATTGTCCAATCCACACCCAGCTCCACTGACAGAGAGTGGAAGCTTTATGGCCAGAAGTGATTGAACACAAAATAGGACCAATTGTTGGCTAACCGCTAAGGATGCACAAAGAGGTGTGATTCCAAGGGAGTCTGAATAAAATAAAAACAAAAGAGTCAAACAAACAAACAAAAAACACACCAAAGAAACAAAAACTGGCCAGGAACATTAGCAGCTACACATTACATGTTCTTAAAACTATACCAAACTGCTTATCAATATACTAGGGGCCCGGTGCACGAAATTCGTGCATGGGAGGAGGATCCCCTCAGCCCAGCCTGCACCCTCTCCAATCCGGGGCCCCTTGGGGGATGTCTGGCTGCAGGTTTAGGGATCGTGCCTAAACCAGCAGTTGGACATCCTTCTCACAATCTGGGACCACTGGCTCCTAACTGCTCACCTGCCTACCTGCCTGATCGCCCCTAACTGCCCCCACCCCCCGCCAGCCTGGTCACCCCCAACTGCCCTCTCGCCACCTGGTCACTGCTTACTGCCCACCCCCCACCCCCTGCTGGCCTGGTCACCTCCAACTGCCCCCCGCCCGCCAGCCTGGTTGTCCTCCCACCCTGCAGGCCTGGTCGCCCCATACAGCCTGCTGTTCGGTCGTTACTGTGATGGCGTCCCAGACAATTTGCATATTCCTCTATTATTAGTATAGATATAAAACCTAAAGCGACTGGTCGACTGTTTGATTGGTTGCTATGATATGCACTGACCACCAGGGGGCAGACGCTCAATGCAGGAGCTGCCCTCTGGTGGTCAGTGTGCTCCCACAATGGAAGTGCTGCTCAGCTGACCTATGAGTGACAGACGCCAGGTTCAGGGCTGGTGAGTGCAGCTGCAGCTCACTGAGCCTCTCCCACCTCCGTGGCAGCACTACCAAGCTGCAGCCGTGGTGGCAGGTGCAAGGGAGCTGGGATGAGTGGGAACAGCACAGTGCCTGGCCTGGGCTCAGGCTCCTCCCCAGCCACCTGCCACTTTACACACTACTACATCCCTTGGGGGATATCAGATTGCCAGTTTTGGCCCAGAGATCAGACCAAAACCAGCAGTCCAACATCCCTCTAGGGATCCTGGATTGTGAAGAGGGCATAGGCCAGGCTGTGGGACTCCACTGGTGCGCAAATCCGTGCACTGGGCCTCTAGTATCAATATATTAGAATCCAGGCTTGCTACAATATTTTATTTAAAATTCTAATTTCCAACACAAAATTCTGAGACATGGAATGAAACAAACAGGAAATGTGATCATAGCCAGGAAGAAAGCCATTAGTAGAAACTGACTCTGATGTTGAACTTAGCAAAGACTTCAATGCTGCTCTTATAAATATATTAAAAGAATTAAATGAACCCATGCTTAAATAATTTTAAAAGGAAAATATATGACTCACAAATAGGAAATCTCAATAAAGAAATTGAGTCTATAAGAAGAGAACCAAATGATAATTCCAGAATCCAAAATTATAATAACCAAAATAAAACAGTCACTAAATGGTCTCAACAGTAAATTTGAGATAGTGGAAATAAGAAACTAAACTTGAAGATGCATCAATAGAAATTATTTAACCTGAAAAATGGAGAGGAAAAAGATTGAAGAAAAAAAGAACAGTGCTTCAGACATCTATGGGACAACATATGTACTTGGAATCCCAGAAGGAGGGGAAAGAAAGAGGCAGAAAAAATACCTTTTCAGATATTTCATTGTTAGTATATAGAAGTGCAATTGATTTCTGTATGATGATTTTGTATCTTGCGACTTTGCTGAACTTGTTGATTAGTTCTAACTAGGATTTTCTATATAAAATAAGTATTATATCATCAGCAAACAAAGACAACTTTACATTTTTTCTTTTCAGTTTGGATACCTTTTATTTTGTTTTCTACCCATTGCTCTGACTAGGGCCTCCAGTATTAGCTAGAATTGAGAGTGGGGAGAGTGGGTACCTTTGTCTTGTTTCTGATGTGAGATAAAAAGCTTTTAACCTTTCATCATTGCATATGATGTTAACTGTAGGCTTTTCATATATGGCCTTTTTTATGATGAGGTATGTTCCTTTTATATCCATTTGTTGAATGTTTATATCATGGAAGGATGTTGTATTTTTGTGAAATGCTTTTTCTGCATGTATCTCAATAATAAGATTTTTATCTTTTATTCTATAAATGTGATGTATCATTTATTTGCATATGTTGAAAATCCTTGCATCTCTGGAATTAATCCTGCTCAGTCATGGTGTCTGATTTTTTCAGTGTATTGTTGAATTTGTTTTGCTAATATATTGTTAAAAATTTGTATATCTATATCATGGATAGTAGAATTTAGGGTTCTTGTACTGTTCTGACGTGACTTTGGTATTAGGGTAGTGCTGGTGTCATAAAGTAAATTTGGGAGTATTTTCTCTTCAATTTTTTGTAAGAGTTTGAGAAGAAATTTTCATCTCCACAATTTCTTGGTCCTCTTTTATGATTTCTATCTCTTTGTTAAACTTCTCCTATGTTCCTGTATTTTTTTCCTGACTTTCTGTTGAATTGTTTCCCTGTGTTTTCTTATAGCTCGTTGAGTTTTTTAAAAAAACAGCTATTTTGAAATTTTTATCAGGTAAATTATAGATCTCCTTGTCTTTGGGTTCGGTTATCAGGAGATTACTGTGATATTTTTATTGATGCCATGTTGCTTTAATTTTTCACGTTCCTGGAAGTGTTGCATCTATGTCTTCTTAGTCACCTCCTGCAATCTTTTCTAACTGCATTTGGGAGAGAGATACCTTCCATCAGCCTGCTAGCAATTCTGAGGCTTTCTCAGACCTTCTCTGGCTCTACTTGCTCCCTCTTGTGGCAGGATTTTTAAACTGGTCTGCCTTCTCCGGATCCTGCAATGTACCAGGCCCAGTGCTCACAGCCTTTCTTTTGTTTTCTCACACAAGGCCCTATCACTCAAGTGTGAGGTCTCTCCCTGGCCTGCAGATTCCGTCGCTTTATTCTAAGTGATATGGGGATCTAGTGGTGAGTTTGGGTAAATGGGAATAAAATAACTTAGATTTTAAAAGAACCATTTTGGCTGCTGATGTTGAAAATAGATGGAAGCGAGTCAGGGGTGAACTCAGTGAGATCAGTTAGAAGCTATTGTGATAATCTAGGTGAGAGATAATGTGACTTGGACCAAGTGATAACAATTGAAGATGGTAAGATATATTTTGGAAGCAGGACTGACAGAATTCGCTGCCAGATTGGCTATAATATGTAACAGAATGTAACATAAAGGAGAACATCAAGGTGTAGGGAAAAGCATTAGAAAGAACAGAAGTATCACTACTGACATGAAGAAGACTGGGAGGGAGTAGGTTTTTTTTCGTTTTTGACATGTTAAGTTTGAGATTCTCATTAAATATCTGGTTCGTGATGATAAATAAGTAATTAAATGTTTAAGTCCTTTTAATAAATGAGGAATTTAGGTTAGAGATATAAATTTACAAGTTATTACCAAACATACATGTGGCACTTAAAGCTGCAAGACTCAGTGAAATCACCAAGGAAACGAGTGTAGATGTAACAGAGAAGAGAACTAACGTCTGGTTCCTAGAGCACTGTGATAGTACGGAGTCAGGACTAAACCAGAAAGGAATGAGACTGGTCTCATAAGAGCATGTCAGTAGATAAAGGGATCACTCCAACTAGAGGACTTAAGTAAACATTTATGCACCCATGTGGGAACACCTAAATATATACAGCAAATATTGACCACCATAAAAAGAGAGATTGACAATAATATAGTTATGGTAGGGTTCTTTAGCACTCCATTGATAGCAATGGATAGATCTTCCAGACAAATGTCAATAAGGAAACAATGGCTTCAATGGCACATTAAATCAGATGGATTTCATTGATATTTTTAGAGCAGTTCACTCCAAAGCATCAGAATATACATTCTTTTCAAGGGCACATGTAACATTCTCCAGGATAGAATACATGGTAGGCCACAAAACAACTCTCAATAAATTTAAGAAAATTGAAATCATATTAAGCATTTTATCTAACCACAATAGTATGAAATAAGAAGTCAATTACAATAAAAAAAATACTGAGAGCCCTAACCGATTTGGCTCAGTGGATAGAGCGTCGGCCTGCGGACTGAAGGGTCCCAGGTTCAATTCTGGTCAAGGGCGTGTACCTTAGTTGAGGGCACATCCTCAGTAGGGAGTGTGCACGAGGCAGCTGATCAATGTTTCTCTCTCATCAATGTTTCTAACTCTCTATCCCTCTCCCTTCCTCTCTGTAAAAAATCAATAAAAATATATTTTAAAAAAATACTGAGAAACAAACAAGGAGGCTAAATAACAAGCTACTAAACAGTGAATGGGTTAATAGTGAGAACAAGGAAGAAATTAAAAGATACTTGAAACAAATGAAAATGAAAACACAATGACACAAAATCTATGAGACATAGCAAAAGCAGCACTAAGAAGGAAATGCATAGGAATATAGGCCTACCTCAAGAAGGAAGAAAAATCTCAAATAAACAATCTAACTTGAAGAAACTAGAAAAAGAACAAACAAAACAAAAAAAGCCCAAAATGAGTAAAGGAAAGAAAATAATAAATATCAGAGTGAAAATAAATGAAATAGATTCTTAAAAGATGCAAAAAGATTAATTAAACAAAGAACTGGTTCTTTGAAAAGATAAACAAAATTGATAAACTTTTAACTAGACTCATCAAAAAAAGAGAGGACCCAAATAAATAAAATCAGAAATGAACAAGGAAAAGTGACAACTGACACCACAGAAATACAATGGGTTATAAGAAAATTCTACAAACAACTATGTGCCAACTAACTGGACAGTCTGGAAGAAACCTATAAATTCTTAGACAATACAGTCTTCCAAGACTGAATCAAGAAGGAGAGAGAGAGGGAGAAGGAGAGGGAGATGGAGAGAGGAAGGGAAGGGAAGGAAAGGAAACAAGGGAAGGAAAGCGAAGGAAAGAAAGAAATTAGAGCACTTTCTTATACCATATATATGAATAAACTCAAAATGGATTCAAGACTTAAATGTAAGATCTGAAACCATGAAACTCCTAGAAGAAAATATAGGCAGCAAACTCTTTGGTATTTATCTTAGTTATATATTTTTGGATATATTTCCTCAAGGGAAACAAACAAAAAATAAACAAATGGGACTACATAAAGCTAAAAAGTGTCCGCACATAAAAGGAAATCATCAACAACACCAAAAGGCAACCTACTAAATGGAAGAAGATATTCACCAAGGATGCATGTGATAAGGGGTTAATATCCAAAATTTATAAAGAACTCATACAACTTAATACCGAAAACAAACAATACAATTAGAAAATGGGCTGAGGACTTGAATAGATATTTCCCCAAAGAAGATAAACAGATAGCCAGTAGACATATGAAAAGATGCTCAGTCACTAATCATCAGAGAAATGCGAATTAAAACACAATATGGTATCACCCCACACCTGTCAAATGGCTATCATCAACAAAACAACAAGTGTTGCCAAAACCGGGTTGGCTCAGTGGATAGAGCGTCGGCCTGTGGACTCAAAGGTCCCAGGTTCGATTCCGGTCAAGGGCATGTACCTGGGTTGCGGGCACATACCCAGTAGGAGATGTGCCGGAGGCAGCTGATCGATGTTTCTCTCTCATCGATGTTTCTAACTCTCTATCTCTCTCCCTTCCTCTCTGTAAAAATTCAATAAAATATATAATAAATAAATAAATAAATAAAACAAGTGTTGGTGAGGATGTGGAGAAAAGGAAACCCTCATACACTGTCAATGGGACTGAAAATTGTTGCAGTTAAAAACTGTATGGAGGTTTCTAAAAATAATTAGAAATAGAACTACCTTATGACCACCAATTCCATTTCTGGGTATTTATCTGAAGAAATTCAAAACACTGATTTGAAAAGATATATGCAGATATATGTTCATTGCAGCATTACTTTACAATAGCCAAGATAGGAAATAGACAATTGGATGAAGATGATGTGGTACATATATACCATGGAATATTACTGAGCCATTAAAAAATTAAATCTTACCATTTGTGACAACATGGCTGGACATAGAGAGTGTCGTGCTAAGTGAAATAAGTCAGAGAAAGACAAATGCCACATGATTTCACTTATATGTGAAATCTAAAAAACAAAATAAATGAACAAAACAAAGAGATTCATAGATACAGAGAGCAAACTAATGGTTGCAAGATGGGAGGTGGGTTAGGGGACTGGGTAAAAAGGTGAAGGGGTTAGGATGTACAAATTGGCAATTACAGAATAGTCATGAGGGTGTAAAGTTCAGTGTAGGGAATATAGTTAATAACTAGAGGCCTGATGCACAAAAATTCGTTCAAGAGTAGGTCTTCCTTCCCCTGGCTGCTGGCACCAGCTTCCCTCTGGCACCCGGGACCCGGGCTTCCTTCCTCTGGCCACCCACAGGCACCCAGGGCCCAGACTGGCTTCCCTCGGGTCCCAGTTTTGTCAGGAAGGACGTCTGGTCTAATTAGCATATTACCCTTTTATTATTATAGATACTGTAATAAGTATGTATGATGCCAGGTGAGCACTAGATTTATCGGGGGGATCACTTTGTGAGCTATATAAATGTCTGAACACTATGCTATGCTATACACTTGAAACTAATATAATATTAAATGTCAAATGTAATTGGAAAAAATAAATTTAAAAAGAAAATACAAAAAAATTAATTGTGCAATTTGATAAGCTTCGGCATATGTATCTACTATCACTACTATCAAAATAATAAACATACCCATCACCCCAAAAGTTTCCTCATTTCCTTTTTTAATTCCTTTCAACTTTTAGCCCCTGCTTCCCTAGGCAAGAACTGATGTACTTGCTGTGAGTACAGATTTGTTTGAGGTGTTTTTTTTTGTTGTTGTTTTTTTTTAAAATTTTTAATATATTTTATTGATTTTTTACAGAGAGGAAGGGAGAGAGATAGAGAGTCAGAAACATCGATGAGAGAGAAACATCGACCAGCCGCCTCCTGCACATCCCCCACCGGGGATGTGCCCGCAACCCAGGTACATGCCCTTGACCGGAATCGAACCTGGGACTTTTCAGTCCGCAGGCCGACGCTCTATCCACTGAGCCAAACCGGTTTTGGCTGTTTGAGGTTTTTTTTTAGAAGTTTATGTAAATGGAACCATGCAGTATAGATTCATTTGTATTTGGAGTCTTTCACTTAGCATAGTTATTTGAGTTTCACTCATGTTGTCACATATATTGGTAGTTCATATGCCACTATTTGTTTAGCCATTTCCTGCTAATGGACATACAAGTTGTTGTCAGGTTTCAGCTGTTCCAAATAAAACTGCTGTGAACCTTTGTGTGCATGTCATTGCTCTTGGGTTTTGCCTTAATTTGGCCAATGCAGAATTTTAGGTTGACAGCTTTTGTCCGTTAGTACCTTACAGATACCATCTGGCTTACAAATCTGAGGCAAGTCTGCTGTAGTTCTTATCTTTGTTCCCTTATGGGGAATGTGTCTTTTTTTTTTCCTTTGGTTGATTTAAAATTTTTTCTCTTTCTCATTGGGTTTCCGCAATTTAATTGTAATGTGCCTTGTGTGATTTTTCTTCATGTTTGGGATTTATTAAGCTTCTTGGAACTGTGGGTTTTTAGCTTGCATCAAGTTTGGAAAATTTGGGGCTATTAATTTTTCAAATATTTTTTTCTGTTTCTCTCTACCTCTGGGACGCCAATTACATGTGTATATTAGGCTGCTCAGCATTGCCCCACAGGCCACTGATGCTGTCTTTTTTTCTTTCTGTATTTAATTTGGGTAGTTTCTAATGTTATGTATTCAAATTTACTTATTATAGTGTGTAATATGCTATTACTGCTATCCAGTGTATTTTTCATTTCAAATATTTTTTTCTAGAATTTCAAAATGGATCTTTTGAAATATCTTTGTTTTGCTTTTGTTCTTGAGCATATGGAGTATATTTATAATAGCTGTTTTAATTTTGTTGTTAGCTAATTCTATTATATGTGTCATTTCTGAGTCTGTTTCTATTGAAAGCTTTTTTTCCTCCTGGCTATGTAGGTCACATTTTCCTCCTTCTTTGTATTTCTATTTTTTTTAAATTGGATGCCAGACATTGTGACTTTTATATTACTGGGTGCAAGATTTAATGTATCACTTTAATATCTTTGGGCTTTGTCTGGGGCATTGTGAATTACTTGGAGTTAGTTTGATCTTTTCAAGGCTTTATTTCAGGGCTAATTCAACCCCACTCCTGGGGACATTACCAGATGTCCTATATATTAGGAGATCTTTCTACTCTAGTTTGGTGCAAACAAATTATAATCAGTTCTGTGTGACCCCTATTGATTTTTCTACCTACTCTATTCCTGTGGGGTTTTTTTTCAGCTTTGGATGGTTTTCCCACACAAATATCTAGACCAAGACTTAGTCCAAGACTCAGGAGGACTTCTGTCTCCCATTATTTTTATAGATATGTTGATCTGCCCAAACTCCAGTATATGTCTCCTCAGCTCAGTAAGACTGCTAGCTTTAGTTGGCTTCCCCTCCTGGCACTATAGTCTGAAACTCCTCTGGACAGTAAGCGGGGGCATAGCAGGCCTCATCTCATTTGTGTCCCTTCTCTTGAAGTTCATTATCCTGTGCTGCCTGTTGTCAGATACCTGAATTCTGCTCTTTCATATATTTTGTCTCGTGTTCATGTTGTTTAAGGTAAAAGTTAGTTAAGTCTAGGCCTCTTACCCGATTAAGGCCAGACTCCTAAATTTGAGTCCTTGACCTTTTCTGGAGTAGGGACAGTGGAGCCAGTAATATAAGAGAATGTAAAATATATGGTTACAGATGCACACAAGAAGATACATGTGGTGAAGACAGTTTAGGATTTTTATTTTTTATTGCTTCTATTTTGTCAGTAAAATAGTTGCAAAATCATTGGCTTAGAGTAGCAATTGTCAACTTTTTCATCTCATGGCACACATAAACTAATTACTAAAATTCTGCCCCACACCAAAAATATGTTCTTTTGCTGGTCTGTCCAAAAAATGTATAATTTTGATCCATTCACACCAGGTAGCTATTGTTGTGTTGGCTGCGGACATTTTTTAATTTAACAACCTAAGGGAAAAGAGGTCAGTGCCCCTGACTAACAGCCAGGTGGGTATTGCATGTTTTAAGAAGTTTTGCAGCATACCAGTTGAAAATTGCCACATTAGAATGAGGATAGAAGCAGAGGTGTTTGAGGTTGGGGGGGGGGGGGGGTAGGGAGGAGGGTAGAAAATGTGACATAATTATCTAGGAGAGTGAAAGACCATGGGCCATGTAAATAGAGCATGATCGTCGTGTAATAGAACATGTTCTTCATGAGTTTCAAGCCAGATCATTGGTTTTATTTTTTCCAGACATCTTTAACTGTGTAGTATGAGTGCAGAATAGTTGAGTTTAACCGCATTTGGGATTTTACCACTTCTCAGAAAAATTTCCTGATACTTGAAAGTAAGGCAGAACTGTGAGTTCAATCCCTTCTTTGTCACATGGTAATGAGGCCACCCATGGATTATCTAGTGGAATGAACTTAGTTAAACTAACTGTTAACTATGAATTCAAGGTCCAAGGTAATATGTGAAGTTGCATATTAAGTCGTAGTAGAAATGCAAATAATCTCTGCCTAGTGGAACTCATAGTTAATGACCCTTATTGAATGTTACTCAGGTTTGTATCTCATTAGAAATCTTATACTTAACTTCTTAAATGCTTTTTGAACTAATCGTAACTTATTCCTAATTCCCTCATTAATTAATTAGTTGAATAAGATATTTGATCTCTATTCATTTAATATTTGCAACAGAGTCCAGTTTTTAAATTTTTAAATGTTATTTTTAAAACAAGGGAATACAACAAATTTAAAGAGAGGCAAGAGAACTCAGGGTGTATGCAAGGGAGTAAATATAATTATTGATCATAGAACTTACTCTGGGAAAATAGGTAAATGAGGATATGAGGGGAGCAAGGGTTAGTGAAAAGGTGGAGGAAACAATACGTTGTGTTTTGATGTGGTTGAAGATTCTTGGGAACCAGGCACTAGAGGAAGTAAGCTAAAGATAGTTAGTGATGATTGAAAATTTATAATATGGAAGATTATAGTTATTGGTAGATCTAAAATCTATAATATGACTTTTGGAGGAGATGAGATCAAGGAACTGAGGAGTCAGTTTATTGGGAGGATCAATTATATTGACATCATCAATAATCATAACAGGAGTATATTGGAGGGTGACAATAAGTCAGGAGTTGAAATCTTCATGGAATAATGGAATATAACCAGTGAATTGATAGGTAACTATCACAAAGAAGAGCAGTATGCAATATAATATAATGGCACAAAGTAAAAGCTGGATGATTTTAGAGAGGAAGGAGAATGATCTAGAAGTAACAAATAGCAACAAGGAAAACACCAACCTCCGCCCACCCTGTCCCTCCCCTAGACCCCCTGGCCTGAGAGATGTGGAACAGAAAGCAGCCCCTATTTGAGAAAGCTGTAGGAGCAGCTTTATCTAAGCTGTGTCTTTAGGAGAGAGTTGACTTTCAGTGAAAGAGGAAGGAGATTCATCTTCTCCATTCAGAGGAGAAGTTGAGCATATAGGAAGGTTTACTGCTGACAGACAGTAAGTTCCAAAAGGCATATTGAAATTCTTTCAGGAGGTAAGGAACAGTGGGAGGTGGGGTAAGAAAAGGGAGTCCCAGAGATGGAGATGAACAGGGAAACCTGAGATTTTTCAAAGAGACAAACACAATGCTAAAAGGCAGAATAAAATTAGCCTTGAAGGTAGTGGTGAGGTTGGGTGGGGAGGTCTTGCTAGGAACACAGTGATGCTAAAAGGCAAGTGGAAGGCTACTGGTACAAAAGCAAGGGGCTTACTGTGTCTGTGAAAACATGATTTTTGAAGCACACGTGCAGCCATTAGGAGATAATTAGAAATTATGTAGATAAGAAATATGGTGACCGATTACATAGTGCCCTCTTTATATGCCATTTCACTTTCCATGGTTTCAGTTGCCTATGATAAACCTTGGTCTGAAATGAAAAATTACAGAAAGATGTAACTCACAAGTTTTTAAATTGCACACCATTCTGAGTAGCGTGATGAAATCTTGCACTGTCCTGCTCCACAGGGATGTGAATCATCCCTTTGTCCACCGTATCCAACTGTATACACTCCCTGCCCATTAATCACGTAGTAGCCATCTCCATTATCTGACTGACTATGGAGATATCCCAGTGCTTGTGTCCAAGTAACCCTTATTTTACCTAACAATAGCCCCAGTGTCTTTTACATAACTTTTATTAAAGTATATTGTTATAATTGTTCTATTTTGTTATTACTTGTTATTGTTCATCTCTTCCTGTGCCTGAGTTATAAATTAGAGTTTATCGCAAGTATATAAGTAGATAAAAATCATAGTATATGCAGATTTTGGTATTAACCACAGTTTCAGGCACCCATTGGGGAGTCTTAGACTGTATCCCCAAAATATAAGGGGAGACTATTGCATTGAGGATTTTCAGCACAGCCAGAGAGTTTTAGGGTTTGAATGTCAGCATGGGACTCCGTTGGAGATTATTGAGGAGGGTGGTAGAAAGATGGAAGTTGAGTTTGGAAATATTGATCTGGTAGTAAAGGGGGTTGAAGCTGGAGGGCAGGTGAGACCAAGTGGCTGCAATAATTCAAGGAAGCCATGAGGACAAGGACAGGTGGCAGTCACAAGTAGAGAAAGGAGTGTATCTACATACATTCTCAGAGGAGAATCTGATGCCGTTAGATGCTAGAGATTAAGCAGAAAGGAAAATCAGTGATGACTCCGAGGTTTCAGTTGGGGGGGGGGGCTGGGATAATGATGGTAACGTTCATAGTTGACAGTGGGACATCCAAGTGGATACATTTTGCCAACAGTTGGAAATATGAAAACAGCTTTAATCAGGAATGGCTGCCAGACTGTGGTTGGTAGGTTCTAAAGGAATGGTAACAGCCTTAAATTTCATCTAGCCCTCCACCCTCACCCCCACCCCAAACCACATTGAAAGCAATCTTTCAGCTTCTGTGTTTGTTCTTTCCCTTCCATCGGACTGCATGTTCTTTTCCTGTGTTTTTGTTTGACTTTGAGAGAAAGGACATGCTCAGGGAACATTGGCAGGGCTTGGGAAAGGATCACAAGTTAGATTCCAACAGGAATGAATGGCCACTCAGCATGGAGAGGCACTTCTGGATCTCATGACTGCTCCTGAGTCCCTTTCTGTGCACAGCCTCACATTGGCAGCCTGCCTGAGGGTCAGGAGGGATTTCGAGGCAGCCATGTTCCCCAGTTCCATACCGATTTAGAGAGAAAAAAGAGGGGGATGGGATTATGGGAGAAACTGTGCTGAGGGGAAATGGCATTGGGTGTAAAAAGGAAATTAGAAAAAAAGGATTGTGTAAATTGGCCATGGTCACACAGAGAAAGTATTACATTCTAATACTATAAGACCTTTCAAAACTAGTTTGCTTCACCATTGCACTGGCTCCCACTCTGGTATCCTGACTGTTGTTGTTTTTTTAATTCTCACCCAAGGAGTGAGGATATTTTTTCCATTGATTTTTAGAGAGAGTGGAAAGGAGCGGGGGAGATGGGGAGAGAGAGGAAAACAGCAACATGAGAGAGCTGGGGCTGGGGATTGAACTTGCAACCAAGGTACATGCCCTTGACCTGGAATCAAACCTCTGACCCTTCCGTCTGCAGGCTAATGCTCTAACCAATGAGCAACCGGTCAGGGCTGGTTTCCTGTTTTGACTTCCCCTCATCCATGCAGATCTACCTTATGTTGGTGGCTTAGAAAGAAGAAAGGTTAGATGATGGTCTTCAACTTTAACAGCTCATTCACTGTGAATGCCCAGAACGCTATATCAAGATCAATTTTAAGTCCAAGTCTGGGTGCAGGAGGCAAGAATGTTGAAATCAGTGAGTGGGGTCTGCTTGGATACGGGAAGGTCCCTCGGTGCCTTGATTGCACACTTTTGCTTTAGACAACTTTCTAAGCAGGGCGCCCCTTACCTTTCCAATTCTGTTACCTTCATTACTCATATCTCATTTGCCCCACCCCTTTCTTTCCTTCAGAAGCCTTTATGGTGACTCTGGATGATGGAATACTATGTGTGTTCTTTAAGCACCTTCCCACAGACTTCACAGTCACCAAAACATTGGAACTGCCTGAGGAGTGCTCAGTCTTTATTTACCCTCCCACCATCTGGGTGGCATGATGTTGAGTTCTAACCATTTGGCACAATATTAAGGCAGCAGTGGGCCAGTGAAAAAGGGAGGTAACTGAGGACCGGGATATTCAGTCTCCAGAAAATTACCCAGACATGGCATGGCCTCCACAGAGGAGCTGGCAATACAGATCCCATGTCCCAGAGGATTCTAGAACCTCAGCTCTTTCCATGCTAGAACTGACACCAGAGATGTCCAACCTGGTGAGCCAATGGTAAGATCCATCAGCCTTCAGTTGGCAGCTGTTGACAAAGAGTCACAGTCTAGCTCTAGGGAGAAGGGAATCCCAGTAAAGTTGGTGGTGTGTGGAGCATGATTCTAGTTCTAATAGGCACAGGAATGAAACGCAGAAACACCAGTCAGGAGGACTTGGGGAGAAGGACACTCTCTGAGAATGGGGTGCCTGGGAATGAATTAGATCGGGGTTGCAGAATTAAATCCAAGCCCTGGTCAGAACAAAATCAAGTGCTCCTTACAGCTGAGATTACAGGTTAGAGTACCTCTTTTCAGGGGTCTGGGAAAGGCAGGCCAATAGCTATGTGGCCTCTAATTTTCTGAGATCTCATAGCCTTTTTTACCTGCTGGGAGGTAGAAATCTCCTAAGAATGTTTTATATACTGGTGCTTCTCAACCTTGGCCTCACACTGGAATCACCGGAAGAGCTTTAAGTAAGATATCTGGGTCTCACTCCCAAAGTGGGGTGGGGGCCCTGGGCAATGGGATTTTTCAAGCTCTCCAGGTAACTCTCATGTGCAACCAGGGTGAGAACTACTGATCTACCCCACTCTCCAGGTCACCACCCAGTTTTCTTCTTCACTGCACTCTGCTGAGAGTAGAATCTGTGCAACTTCCTCTCTTTCCTGGGCACTCCTTCCAACAGGCTACAAACTCGAAGAGAAGTGATTGATCCATGTACTTACTTCATGTCTTCCCCAAGTCTCAACTGTGTGACCCTTAGCACTCTCTCCCTGGTGTACACTGTTCTGACCCTGTTACTCCAACTACCTCTGTCCCAGACTCTGAGACCCAACTCCAGCCATGCCTGCTGCCTGCCTCGGCTTCTCTCTATGGGAGGGCCCAAGCATCATCACTTTTGTTTCCATATCATTTGCATAATATTCTTCATGATTCTATACACAGTAGCCTTTTCCTCTCCATCAATTTGCACGGCAGGGCAGATCAAAACCAAAGGAGTAACTCAAACAGTAGTTAAGTGGACTCAGTTACCTTTCAATTTTCTGCCAGTTGTCACATTCTTTGATACATCACAAATGAAATAAATCATCGTTGTCATCATCATCATCTGAACTGAGGGGGAAGTCAGTATTCTAAATTAGTAAAAAAAGAAAAAAGACAAAAGAAATCAGAAGCACACATTGTCCCAAAACTGCATTATTTCATGTATTAAAGAGTAATTAAGACTCACTGATAACAAACTATTATCAAATTCACAAAACAGTTTATGCAGTTTGTGCACCAAATCCTTAAGATATATAACAATTCGAAGTATAACTATTAGGAAGGAAGACACTAATTATCACCATTTGTGAACAATGTGCTTAGATCTAGAGAACAAGAGTATTGACTGAAATAGTTCTTAGAACTAATGGCAGTTGTGTTGTCAGATTAAAATAAAGATACAGATATGGAAATTTAGGGAAATCACTAGCACTAGATGGTTTAAACATCCTTTTAAACATTTATTTATGTAGCATAACCAATGGACACAGACACTGGGGCGGTGGGGGCTTGCCCAGCATGGGAATGGCTTGGCAGGGTGGGGGGAGGGGGGGTCAATTGGGGAAAAAGGAGACATATGTAAAACTTTAGCATGTAACTTTACATATGTAAAGTTTAGACATATGTAAATTTTTTAAATTTATTTATCTTTTTAATTGGCTTTGCATACCCCTGCTTCACAATAGGGCAAAAAGAAATTTTAGCCACATCTATGTTAACAATTTTATATTGTAAATATTGTATTAGAAGAACATAACTATTAAAAGATATCTTGCATCATTTTGCAATATATACAAATATCCAATCATTATGTTGTATACCTGAAAGTAATATAACATTACATATCAATTATATTTCAATTAAAAAAATAAAGGCAGCATTTCTGAAGTTGAGAATGGGTTGAAGTAAAGGCAAGGATGACATTCACAGAGTCTGGCTCTTCAGTTCTCTCCACTCCCACCCCACCCCCAAATCCCTTCTCTGAGACTCTTTTCTTGGCCTCGCTATTTTCCAGCAACTAAAAGGTTAAAAGTCTACACAGCAGGGGCCAGCAGACTCTGGGCCGGCCCCTTTTACCCCCCTACTGCACTGCACTGCACTCCTGACTAGTGGGCATATTTCCAGATGGGGTCATTTTTTATTTGTTTTGTGTAGAATCAAGGACCACCCATCTCTCACAGAAGCAGCCCTTTCAGTTCCTCAGGAAGATCAATTATTACATACTCTCATGATGCTACCAGAGAAGAGATGCCACTCATCAGTTTGTGTTCACGCTTTTTATTTCAATTTAATGGGTGTGAGCTCAGAATCCAGGTTTCATCTATGTTTGTAAATTCAATTTATGTGTTTTAAGAAAATTTTTTAAGTTGAAATTATTCTTATGAGGCTCTATAGCTTTTAGGGCAATTTCTCTTTCCATTAGAATACAAAGACCAAACTCTAGTTTTCATTTTATGGAGTCAAGAGCATACAGGTGTAAAAAGCACTTCCTTACTATCCCGTGTGTTCGTGGGAAATTACAGAATGCCCTGTGGATTGCAGGTAAGAGGAGCATTGTATAGTTAGAGGAAGGCATCTTGCATTGACGTATTCTTGCCAGTCAATAGTGTGTCAATGCTATATTAGCCAAGAGAATATTGATTCCTACTTCATCGATCCTCCCTCTCCAATCTATGAAAATTGAAATTTCTCCTTAGGCCACACGGTGGCAGGTTAATTGCAGGAGAAACAAATTAGTGCAGAAGCAATAGAGAAATTTCTTCAGCCAAAATGAAATAAAAACTATCCTGCCCCCCTATCAAATTCTGTGGGAGAGACCTCTCTGATAAGAAATTAAACTTGATTTTAAAAAAATAAACACAGTGGTTTTAAAAACCTTTCTAAGTGTTTTCATTATTCTTTTGAAGTAAAAAATCAATAAATTTATAAAATAACTTAAGCCCCTCTGCCCATTTCATTAGTCTTCCTGAATGCACAGCTTGCTTGAGTTCTATTTGGGAAAGGCCTCCCATGGAAGCCCCTGATTTGACTCCTGGCATTCAGGAATTTTCAGTTCTTTTACTAATCAATTGGACTATTTACAATGGTATCTTCCTTTTTAGTGCCCATAAGTACTGTCATTGTGGAGTCACTGCCCACTTTGTCTGGGCCTGCTGTCCTCTGTAATACCTAAGAGTCCTACAACTGGTCCTACCTGGCCTCCTTGCCTCCAGTCTCTTCCCCTTCTAACCCACAGAACCAGGGTCTCCTTTCTAAATCTCCCAACTGACCATGTCCCTCTCCTGCTTAACAACCCACCTCACTGGTGTAGAATCAAATGCAAACTCCAAGGCAAAGCACATGAGGTTTTTCCAACTTGACCTGGTCCTCAACCACACACACACACACACACACACACACACACACACACACACACACACATTCAACAACACAGACATTTTTGCTGTCTGCCAAACATGCCTTTTTCCCACATCTCTGAATTTGCATACACTGTTCCCTCTACCCATAATGCTCTTCCTTGCCTGTGTCTGGTGAATACCAGTCCTATGTGCCTTGCTTGATGTTCTCAGATGGACCTATGGTGTTCCGGCCTGTCTGACCTTAGTACTCTGTGCTGAGCCTCCTCCAATTGAACTTATCCCACTGATAAACAAATGATAGAATTTTACATCTGCTTTTCCCACTAAATGTAATCCCTTTATGCAGGAAATGGAATGAGTGGTGAGTAGGAGGTTTTTTTCCAAATAAGTTTCAAGGGAAGAGCTGCAGTGTCTTATCTGGTTCACAAGCCAGTCACCCACAGGCTTCAGGGGAATGGATGGGAAACAATGGTTTTGGGTGTGTAAAGTCATCAGTTGGACAAATATTACTGATTCCTTCTGCAGTCAGTGGAAATGGTGTTTTTTCACGGGATCACCAGGAAAGCAACCCATGGGTTGTGGCATGCTAAGATTTATTCAGGTGGAAATGGAAAGCTGACTCTGGGCTTCCAATGGCCCATCTCTGTCCATCCCACCATGGAAAGAGCTCAATCTTGTCTTCATCAAGGCCCAAACAAGGACCAGTGTCCAGAGTTTCTGTCATAGTAAAGCTTAGTCTTTCGGAGGCCACACCATCTGCGGCAGGCCCAGGTGGCTACTAGACCCACATGGCTGGTACTGAGAGAACACACAAACATGAATGAACTGGCAAGCACGCTTTACTGGGTGAGAAAGAGAGAGAGAGAGAGGGAGAGAGAGAGGGAGGGAGAGGGAGAGAGAGAGAGGCTTTGTTAGCTGGGATTATATTATCTCAGGCTTGGGAAGGACCAGGAGTTCTTTCCAAACTAACCAATCAACTTCCCAAGCTTTCACAGGCTTCCGATGGGCCAACCTCCTAAGCAATTACCAATGTGCTTACCTTCCCCTGCTCCCCAGGTACCCATGGGCAGCCTGCTCCCCACATGGGGGAAGAGAGGGGTGTTAATCCCCTTGGTGGGACAATGCTACTGTCCCTGGAGTTTGTGAAGCTGTAGCTTTCTGGTTAAACAGGCTTATGTTCCTATTTGATTATGCTTAAAAATATCTAATTCCCTTTGCTCCCTTCCTTTATTAGTATCTAGCTACCTACTCTAACACTTCCTCCCCAGGGAATCTGGGAGAGCAGAAAGGCTATTAGACAGCCAGAGAGAACACCAGGATCCAGGAGTCAGGAGAGCCATGGAAGCTAGTTTCTTGTTCTCTACCCAACAAGGAGATATGAAGACTGAATCTGTTCCTCAGCAATGGTGCCTCTCCCCGCATTTTCCAAACCCTCCTGCTTCCCCTCCCTCTGCGCTACCTCGTCTTCTCCAAGATTCAGTGGATACCCGCCTGCATCTTTCATCTTAATTAGATAAGCTTTTCCTGAGGGCTTTAATCACTGGGCGTTTTTAACAGTTATCATTCATTGTCACTTGAGCTAACTGCAGAATATTTTGGAATGCCTGAGGGCAAAATCTGGACAAATATACTGAGTTAAGCTGAGTAGTCATTAAAAAAATCAAAACATATCCTTCCCTGGGCCCTTTCAACACTGTCATGTAGTATTTTCAGGAGTTTCCGTAATGCCATCTAATCATTTTAGTACAGTGATCCTACACCAGTGGGAAATTTGGTGAGCTGTATGCCCCTCACAATTTTAAAAGAAGGGAACATCAGTAACTAAAAATTTAACAAACCATGAACTCATTTAGTGGACTGGTTATCCTACTGTGAATTATCCAGGTCTTTAGTTTTTCCTTTTTGTTGCTCATTTTAACAAAACAAATCTTAAACATGGAGTACAAAAAGAAAAAATATTTCAGACCTGGCTCTGCCACTTTCCACTTGTGCAACTTGGGCTAAGTCGGAGCCTCTGTTTCCGCATCTGAAAGATGAGGGTAAAACCTACCTGCCTTTCTCACCACAAAGAGAAGCTGTGAGGCTCATAGTGAGAAATGTGTGTGTGTGTGTGTGTTTCAATGCTTTACAAAGTACCCTTTTTTAAAAAAATAATAATCTCCTTGCTTGTTAGTATTACCACCAGGAGAAATTTTAAAAAGCGAAAGGAGATAGAATCAATATATGTACGTGGTTGTTCACCTTGATAAGAGAAGTTTAAAATTACTGTCTCCAATGAGATTTTGGGATTAGCAGTGGCTTGTTTCAAATGTGTTTAATGTAAAGCGAAACAACAGGCAAATTTCTAAAACTGAAGGAAGAACAAAGCCTTTGTGTTAAGACATACAAGATCACCACAGAGGAAGAAACTATCTGTAAAACTAGACCACTCCACTCTATCCTCTGGCT
Organism: Myotis myotis; assembly: GCF_014108235.1. Taxonomy (NCBI): domain Eukaryota; kingdom Metazoa; phylum Chordata; class Mammalia; order Chiroptera; family Vespertilionidae; genus Myotis; species Myotis myotis. The sequence continues at coordinate 12,850,048 of NW_023416315.1, forward strand.
GGCTTTCCCCTCTAAATAGGTCTCACCACCTCTGAAAATTCATTTCATTCTTCAGAAAATGTAAACTAGTATTATTTGTTTATTTGGTGCTGAGAGGTTGCACATTCTCCTGCCTGTAATTTTGTGAGTAGGTCTGCATGGTCACGTTGGGGATACAGAACACATTCTGGGGATTTAGAATTTGCCCCACCCTCATCTTGAGTGATGCCTGCTGCTGGGACCTTGAGAGCCAGCCAAGCGGAGGGATGAGTCTGCAGCTCCCCAGTCATGTTGCAGAGGTGACAGGGCCCAACCCTCCCACCCCCAGCTTTGGCAAAATTCTGCCAACTCATCCTCACACAGCAGAATTTCCTTATTGGGGGCCTGGGAACACCCTACGCTGTGTGACACTGAGTAGGAGTGTGGTAGAAGGCCAAGCAGAGCTCCAGACCTGTGGCCGGATGCAGGCTTTGTTCAGGCCCCCCTCATCCACCTTAGCAAAAGGAGAGGAGCTTGGAGCCGTTTGGAAACAGATTAAGAATTGAAGGTGACTCTACTGGTCTTGTTACATTTTGCTGTGTTCATTCCTGTTGAGAAATCTGTTTCTTCAAATAGGCTATTACTTAACCTCAGGGAGAAAAGGATTGCTATGGGTTGACTATCCATGTAGTTTGGGATTCTTAGCAGGTTCCAGGGGAAAATAACATCCAACTGTTCAATGGAAAATACGAATATCCTGCTCCCCAAACTAGTGTGTTCTCTGGAGATTTCCACCACCAGAAGCTGCTTCCTGGGAGACACTAGCCTGGAGAAGGGGGTGCCCTCACTGTGCAACATGGCATATATGCAATCTGTGTAATTTATTTCTTGGTTTTATTTTCTCCAGGAGAAAGCCTGGTTTAGAGATATGTGGAGGGAAGGGAGAGCTGAGGATTCCCAGCAGCTTCAAGCATAGCTCAGTACCGACCAATTGGTGATTATCAATCTCAGTTCTAACTACCCATTCTTTAGTACTCAACCTCCCTCTCACCTTCTCAATGTTGACCCACCTTTAGCTCTCCTATCATGGACTTCCTCTTTCCTCGACTATCCTATCTAATAAAGAGGTAATATGCTAATTGACCCTCACGCATCGCAAAAATGATGGCACCCACAGCCAATAAGGAGGGGATATGCTAATTGACTGTCCTGCCCTCAAAGATGGTGGTTCCCACAGCCAATAAGAAGGGAATATGCTAATTGACTGCCATGCCCTCAAAGATGGCAGTGCCCACAACCACAAGATGGTGGCGCCCAGTCCCCTTAGCCCCCCAGCTTCCCAGGGCTCACCTGAGACGCAGGCAATCCTCAGATGGTGGCTGCCCAGCCACCCAAGGCCACCCAAGGCTCAGGTACAAGGGCCAGCCAAGGCTTGCGCTGCTGGCAGTGGCAGCAGCAGAGGTGTGATGGGGCGTCAACTTCCCCTGATCGCCAGGTCGCCTCCTGCCCCTGAGGGCTTCCAGACCATGAGAGGGGGCAGGCCAGGCTGAGGGACCCCCCTCCAGTGCATGAATTTTCATGCACTGGGCTTCTAGTGAGTTTCTAAGGACAGGCTGCATTTTGAGCACTTATCTCCCTCAGTGCCTAAGTGAATGAATAAATGAATGGGTGAACTGCTAGCCCTTATCATGGTCTATTGTAATTGTCCACTTTCTAGTCTGTCTCCTCCACTAAACTGGTAAGAGATGTCTGCCTTGTTTACCAGGACTATGTGTATCTTGGTGCCATGGGTACAGCCAGACCATAAGTATTTAAAATAGGAAAGGATGGAAGAGAGGGATGGGGGATCCTGATCCTTTAAGGCAGCAGTTCTCAACCTGTGGGTCACGATCAATGAAAAAGCATCCTGCATATCAGATATTTATGATTCATAACAGTAGCAAAATTACAGTTATGAAGTAGCAACGAAAATAATTTTATGGTTGGGGGTCACCACAACATGAGGAACTGTATTAAAGGGTCACGGCATTAGGAAGGTTGAGAACCACTGCGGGCTTGTCTTCTGGTTAGGGAGATCAGATTAACACATATGGAATAATCTGAGAACAATAAGCAGCTAAACTGGTAGCTGTGACATTCAGAGGATGTGAGATGCCCAGAGAGGGAAAGATAGTACAAAGTGGAGATGGATTGCCTGGGGCCTGAAAAAAACAGAAAGCTCTGCCCCAGGAAAGACTGGCCAGAGGACCGACTATGTGAGCAAAGATTGGAGGGAACAGTATTGGGAATGCAGAGGTTTTGGAGACACTAGCCTGGAGAGGAAGGAATAGTGTTGCTCACTGATCTAAGGCAATTGGACTTAGGTTAAGACATTGAATAGAATGATTAGAGGTGAGTGAAAACTCTGTGTCTTTTCCTCAATGTCACTGCCTAGAGCTGGGCTACCATAAAAGCAGGTGGAATTTGGCCTCCCAGATAAGCCTGTCCCAGCAGGTAAAGCAACAGTAGTGACCTCTTTTCCAGTAAACTCAATTCCAGCTCTCTGATCTTTGGGCACTTGAAAAGTGCTTTGCAGAAAAGATTTATTCTGGCCAGGTGTCTCCATTGGTTAGAGCATCATCCTGTACACCAAAAGGTTGCGGGTTAAATTCCCGGTCAGGGCACATGCCTGGGTTGTGGGTTCTATCCCCGGCTGTTCAGGGCACATACAGAGGCAACCAATTGATATTTCTCTCACATTGATGTTTCTCTCTCTTTCCCTCTCTCTCTCTCTCTGTCTCTCTTTCTTCCTCACTCTCTAAAATCAATTTCTAAAAAATATCCTTTGGTAAAGGTTTTTAAAAAAACCCACACAGATTGTGAACAGCACTTTAGTGTCAGGCAAATGCACTAGACATCTAGTTGGATAAGAAGACAATTTTCTAACTGATGGCATACAAACCAAAAGGGAAACTGTAAGATAATAGAAAATATGCATTGATCTCTGTCCCCTATTTCTGGCACTGAAACCCTTATATTTTTCTAAGTCATAAGAGCACTAGGAACACCTTTTGTTCTACTGGGGTGACTCTGGGTGGGATCCTTGATGGGAGCTGGTCACCAGAAAGACAAAGTCATGATTAGCAGAAGCTTGGAATTTTCAGGTCCCCACCCCCATCTCCAGAGAGGGGAAGAGAGGTTGGAAACGGGGTTAATCATTGATCTTGCCTATGTGACGAAGCCTCCATAAAATCCAAATAGTGCAGGGTTCAGAGAGCTTCCAGGTTGGCAAACACATTCAATCCAGGAGGGTGACATACCCTAACTTCACAGGAACAGGAGCTCCTATACTCAGGACCCTCTCAGACTTCCCTGATCTCACGTTATGTATGTCTTCACCTGGCTGTTTGTCTGCATACTTTTTCATATCCTTTAATAAACTAGGGAACATAAGTAAATGTTTCCTTGAGTTCTGTGAGTCATCCTATCAAATTGATCAAACCCAAAGCGGAAGGATGTCATGGGAATCACTGATTTGTATCCAAGTCGGACAGAAGCTGTGGGTAATATCTGGACTTACTACTTGCGATTGGCACTTGAAATGTGATGGGGGCAGTCTTGTGGCATATGACACTGTCTCCAGGTAGGCAGTGTCACAAATGAGTTAAGTTGTAGGGCACTCCATGGTGGTGTGGAGAATTGCTCGATGTGGGGAAAACCTCCACCCACTTGGTGACTAGTGGTATCAGAAGTGAAAGGTGTGGTGTGAGTAATAAAGGAGACACACAGGAGGAGGAAAGAACTGGGCTTTCCCTGCATTGGAGGAGGGCTGTATGTTGGGGGGGGGTTTTTTGTTTGTTTGTTTTTTAGAAGCCTAAGCCTGGAATGCCCTCCAAAGAGAGCTGGGCTTCTGCCCTCATTTGCTTTTTCTCCTATTCATACAAGTGCAAGGATGTCTGGTCAATCCATAGGGACTGAAGTTTCACCAATGAAACAGGTTTTTTAATTCCCTTTTTTGTTAGTCACCCCTCCGCCTAGTGCCTAATCACATGGGTAGTATTAAAGGAACCATCTCCTTTGGAGAGCTGACCACAAGGCAGAGACTCAGACAGTAACTGAGCTGTGTAGCTTTGGAATGGAGGCCATTCTTCTCCATCTCTCATGCCACAACTGGCACCCTCCCCCCAAGTCCCTGTCCCACCATTGGACCGTTTGGCCTGTCCTTCCATTCCCAGTGGCCTTGCCCTGAGGAGCTCAATCCCACAGGGGGATCAGAATACTCTCCAGAGCTGGGACCTGGGAGGCTCTTGTCCAGGAATCAGATGGGCGCTGGGTTGTGCCGTTGAGGTGGAGCTGGAGGGGGGTGGAGGGGGGAGGACACATTCATGCCTCCCCCGCATGCTCAGTTGGTACCAACCCCAAATAGGAGACTCTTTCGATTTGTCCTCCTAAGTCCCTGTGGGCTCACCCTTCTGTGGTTGCTCCTGCAGAGGGGCCAGCTGGCTTCACTCAACCTGAACCTGCAGTGTGCTCCTTCTAAGGGAGCTAGGATCAAAAACGCTGGCAAAAACTGACAGGGATGGCTCTGGAGTAGGGGCCACTTTCCCCCTATTGAGTGCCTGACCATGCTGCCCCCAAGCAGGAGACTTACTAGCCCCTTCCCTGCTCTGTCGAGCTCACACCTTGTGGTTGAAGCCAGTCTAGCTCCACTCTATAGTATTTCAACAGAAATCTGTCACACAAGACCAGGCAACCTAAGGGGAGGCACTGTGGCCAACAGAAGGAGGCAGACCTCAGGGTGCCTTAGAACTTCTACTGATCTGCCCCTGGCTCACAGCAGGAGGAACCCGACCCTTGTATACAACTTGGCCCCTCCCACACACCCAGGCCCAAGAGGCAGCCACAAACAGCTAATTGTGTGGTAGCTCCAGACAGGTAGCTCAAGACTGGCTACAGGCAGCATTTGACATCAACCTGCACTGACACCCCACCCAAGTGGACCCAGAACAAACACAGTTAGAGGTGAGCTTCAGAACACACCAGAGCTCAGCACAGCTAACCACACAAGTGGCATACCAAAAGGACATCCTGGCAGGCACCAGACTCTGCTGGAAACAACTTCACCTTGGGGGTCAGCCCCCATACAGGGGCTCCTACACTGTGATCAAGGTCTATACTTACAGTCAGTCAGCCTGAGGGTTAGACCCACCCACAAATGGGCCAACAGCATTCAAAACTCAACTCCAACAGGAGGGTGTACATAACCCACACAAGAGACATTCCTGGAGCACCCAGATCAGGTGATCTAGAAGGTTGCACCACTGAGCCCCAGAGGAGACTTTTAACATGAAACCACCATTATAAGTTTGGGAGTCATAAAAGATGTACCTAATACCAATAATGAACACAAAAAGGTAGACAAAATGGGGAGGGAAAAAAAACATGCCCCAAATAAAAGAACAACAGAAATCCCCAGAAAAAAAATTTAAATGAAATGGAAGCAACCAAGATACCATATGCCAAGTTCAAAAGAGTGGTTATAAGGATGCTCAAGGACGTTAGGAGAAGACTGGATCTCAGTGAGAAATTAAAGAGATAGCAAGCATGAAAAAGGACATAGAAACCATAAAAAAGAACCAGCCAGAAATCAAGAATATAATATGTGAAATAAAGAATACACTAAAGGAAACAGCAGGTTAGGAGACGCAGAGGACTGAATCGGTGATATAGAGAACAAGGTAACAGAAAACACTCAAACAGAGCAGCACAAAGAAAACAGAATTTTTTAAAAATGAGGACAGTCTAAGGGACCTCTGGGACAACATCAAGCATAACAACATTCTCATCATAGAGGTACCAAAATGAGAAGAGGAAGAACAAGAGATCAAGAACCTACTTGAAGTGATAATGGCTGAAAACTTCCCAGACAAGATGAATCCAAAGAGGCCCACACCAAGACACATCATAATTAAAATGGCAAAGGGTAAAGACAAAGGATGAAACTTAAAAGCAGCAAGAGGAAGACAGTTAGAAACCTGCAAGGGAGCTTCCCTAAGGCCGTCAGCTGACTTCACAACAGAAACATTTCAGGCCAGAGGGGATTGGCATGAAATACTCAAAGTGATAAAAAGCAAGAACCTATAACCAATACTACTTTACCCAGCAAGGCTAGCATTTAAAATTGAAGGTGAAATAAAGAGCATCCCAGACAAAAAATATATATAAAAAATTTTATTACCACCAAACTAGTATTGCAAGAAATGTTAAAGGGTGTTCTTTAATAAGAAGAAAGAAAAACAGAAATAGAAAGAGGAACATAGGTATAAAGAATAGAATGGCAATAAATAAGTACCTATCAATAATAACTTTAAATGTAAATGCATTACATGCTCCAATCAAAAGACATAGGGTATCTGAGTGGATAAGAAAACATGACCCATATATATGCTGTCTATAAGAAACCCACTTCAGAAAAAAAGGTACACACAAACTGAAAGTGAAGGGATTGGAAAAGATATCCTATGCAAATGGAAATAAAAATTGTTTAAAAACCTGGGCAGTAATACTTACATTAGAAAAATTAGGCTTCAAAACAAAGACCATAACAAGAGACATTACATAATACTAAAGGGATCAATCCAACAAGAAGATATAACCCTTGCCAACATATATGCACCCAACATAGAAGCACCTAACTAAATAAAGAAAATCTTGGTGGACATAAAAGATGAAATTCACAGCAATACAGTCACAGTAGGGTATCTCAACACTCTATTGACATCAACGGATAGATCTTCCAGACACAATTGTCAAAATATCCGTGAAGCCAATTTGGCCATATCAATAAAAATTAAAATCTTAATACCTTTTGAACCAGAAATTCCACTTCTAGAAGTTTATACTGCAAGTACTATTATATAGGAAGTGAAACATTTATTGCAGTATTGTTTCTAATACTCAAATATTACAAATATCATAAATGACCATCAGTAATTAAAGTAATATATATATTACCTATGTAATATTATGCAGTCATTAAAAGAATAATATGTTGGGGAGGATCTCTAATATATAAATATGCATAAACACACATGATGAATAAACATGTACTTATTTGTATACAAAATTTCTGGAAGGATATACGAGCAGCTGTTAACAGTAGCTGTTGGGAAGAAATTGATTCATAGAGAATAGGTTAATGGAAACATTGCATACCCTTTTCTTCCTTTTAGATTTTTATTCATTTTTACTTTTTAATTTTTCATTTTGAAAAATGTTCGGACTTAGAAAAGCATTGCAAAAAATATCAAGGAATTTTTGTATTATACTTTTCGAGTGTTAACACCTTATAAAATCACCATATAGAAAATTAATCTTAATATAATACTATGAACTATTTACAGACCTTCAGATTTCATCAATTATGTCCTTTTTCTGTTCCAGATTCAAGTTTTCATGTTGTCCCCAATTTAAAAATAGTTCCTAACTTTATTTGACTTTCACGACCTTGCCCAATACTGTCAAGTTACTGTGTAAAAGGTACTAATTTCAATTTGTCTCATGTTTCCTCCTGTTGAAATTCAGGTAATGCATTTTTTGGCAAGAATAGCACAGAATCAGTGTTGTGTTATTCTCAGCTGATCATATCAGGAGGCATGTGATGTCAGTATGTCTTGTTACTGGTGACCTTAACTTTGACACATAGTTAAGTCAGGTTTCTCCTCTAAAAAGTTATAACCAAAGAACTTAAATGCATGTATGCATTACCCATGGACACAGACAATAGTGAGGTGAAGGCCTGGAGTGAGGTGGGAGCCATGTGGAGGGGGGCAAGAAGGGGCAAAAAGGGGGGGCATCTATAATACTCTCAACAATAAAGATAATTTTTTAAAAACTTATTGTTTCCCCCTACTTTGTGGGGATATACTTTGAGGATACACAAATATTTTTCTCAACATATTTACCCTAATAACTTCAGCATCTATTGGTGATTCTTGTCTACAATAATTAATGGTATTTACCAATTAGTAATTTTTATTTTCATCATTCCTTCTACACATTTTTCCTCCTACACTTATAAACTGGGTGTCTGTTGTGAGAGCCTTCCCTTTCCCACTTTAATTGCTTGTTTTTGTAAGTATTTATGTCCAGACTCATGGATATTTATTTTATTGTGTGTGTTATAATCTGACATTTAGGAAGAGCTCCTTGAATTTGGCCCATGTGTCCTGTCGACATGTCCCTATCATTATTCATGTCTTCTGCTCATTTTTCTATCAATTTTTTTGGACTGTTGTCCCTCAATGTCTAAGAGGTATTTTTAAAAATATATATATATTTTATTGATTTTTTTACAGAGAAGAAGGGAGAGGGATAGAGAGTTAGAAACATCGATGAGAGAGAAACATCGATCAGCTGCCTCCTGCACACCCCCCACTGGGGATGTGCCTGCAACCAAGGTACATACCCTTGACCGGAATCGAACCTGGGACCCTTCAGTCCGCAGGCCGATGCTCTATCCACTGAGCCAAACCGGGTAGGGCTAAGAGGTATTTTTAGATTTAAAGATAGTAACCCTTTTCTGATATATATGTTACAGCCTTCCTTTTGAATTGTACACTATGTGAGTATAATACTTTTTAGAACTTTAAAAAACACACTGGGATATGTTTTGTAGAAACTGAAAAGGAAAGAAGTAAAAATATGGCAAGTTGCAGGTTGGGAGTGATGTTACTTCAGTGTGTAGTGAGCACCTCTCCTGATCCTCAGATTTTGACTTGCCTTTTCTTTCAGGAACCCGCCCAGTAAAGCAGCAGACCTGTGCCAGCTGGGAGGCTTGGTGAATGGCCGGGTCTGAGCAACGGAAGGTGAGCCCTGACTCCCACTCTCTCCTCATCTGTTTTGGTACATGTGTCTGTGCAGTGTCACTGGTTCCAGAAAATAAATGGAAAGTTACACACATGACTCACTTTCCGTCCTTGTGGCCTCCTCATGCTCCGGCAAAATTGCAGGAATGGAGCTCCTGGAGGTCTTTCAGAGCTTCTCTTCTAAATATAAATGCAGGGAAACTAAAAATAAACAGTGATAAAGGTGAATTTTATTGGTTCCTAAAATATCAGTGCACCAAACGCGTAAATTTAGCTCTCAAGGAGTGAGGAAGACACAGGTGCCTATTCACTTCTAACTGGGATTTTACAAATGAGAAGAGAAGCTTTTGGAGGGTTGCTGAATAGCTAGAATATCTTGATTTTTTTTTTCTTCAGTCGTGCTAAAGGCAGGACCACAAGGAAATAGTTCTTCCATCATCTAATCTTTTTGTAGCAAGTTCCTTAGGGACACATAATGCACAGGAACAGAATTGAAGCTTGGTGAGTCCACCATGGCAAACCAGGGCCGAGAGAACGCCGTGATGAATCTCTGAATCGTCAGGCAATGAAGGGGCATCTGAACAGTGCGGTGTGCACAGAATCAGGGACCAGCCTGACAGTGTCTGTCCCACAGTGTACCATTAATACGCGTTTGAATAAATGAATAGAAAGGTATCCTGTACTGCCTTGTATTATTATTAGGGATCTGAAGGCTGGTGTTAAATGCTGTAAGAGCTCACATGAGAAAAGCAAGGCAGAGAATGAAGGGCAGCGAGACTCCTAAACAGACGCTCTGAGCTAGCCAGAACTGGAAGGACAGCCAGTGGGTGAGAATTAGGACAGGACCTGCCAGGACCCAATTGCACAAAGGGCCACAGGTGACAACAGCAGCAGATAGTCCAAGGCATTCCTGGGATGTGAGAGCCCACCCCTGCAAACAAGGTCAGGCCCTGCCAACACCTGTCCCAAATGCCTAACAGAGAAGAAAGCACACTTACCTACCGCAGGCAGTAGCAGACACTTAGAACCCAAGTTACATAGCCCATTGCCAGGCAGAGGCAATATTATCTTCCACTTCAAAGAAGATGGCTAGAATACTTACACAGCCTCAATATTATCATAAAAAATATTTTCCCCAGCTACTCCTGGCCTCCCCACTCTTCCAGACAAATACATCCTATATAACCAACCATAGACATTCTCTGAACAGGCTGTATCCTCATACTCTTCCACGCCTTTGTTTATCCTGTTCACATTGCCTGTGATACCATTCATGTATCCATCCATTTGTTCATTCAGGAACAAATTTATTGATTTGTTTCCCAATTGTGATTGATTTTTTGATTTGCCAATTTACTGATCACCAGTTATGTTCCAGGTATTGTGCTAAGCGCTGACAATATTGTGGTGAGCAATATTCTCATCTGTCTCTTAGGAGAGAGAGGAAGAGAAAATAAACAAATTGAAATAAGTATTTATTTACACATTGTGATCAGTTCTAAGAAGAACATGATTGTGCTAGGAGAGAAAATACCAAAATGGACTGACTGCGGAGAGTGCGGTTAGGAGAGGCCTCCTGGCTACCTACTCTGTGCAGCATTTCCTCACATTGATTCAGTCGCTTTTCTCTGCTTCATTTGCTTCTACCTTTGATTGACACCTCTCTTTTGTAGTTAATTGTTTCTATACCCAAGTCTCTCAGCACTCAGACTATTAGTTCTCTCTGTGGAAGGAGGACAGAGGGGAAAGCACATGACATTTAGAGTCAGAAGACCTGATGCTGAATTTGTCTTCCAGGTTACCTCTGGATACTTGACAAGTCATTGAATCTCATTATCTTAGTCTCAATTCCCTGGAAGCAGAGCTGAGGCTAAAAAGGCTGTGTCTAAGTATTTTGTTGGGGAAAAGACCCCAAAGAGTAGAAGTAGGAATGGAAAGTGGAATGAGAAAGGAGGAAGAGCCAACACAAGGATAGGTTATTGAGTTGGCCATTGCTACAGGTTGATGGGCCTCTGGGCCTTGGGAGGAGCCCTATGAAATGGGTCTCAGATGACTGAGGGGAGCATTTATCTGTTGGCCAATCTCCCACTGATTAAGGGAGCCCACATGAGCACAGACCCCTCTCCATTCTAAGTTTCACAATACACGAGTTTCCACCAGATGCAGCAGATCCTTCATCTGAGTGGTCAGAGACACCCAGGGCAGGAAGCAGGAGTGCAGAGAACTGGCTGATGAGGCAGTGACTGGAGTAAGAGGTGGGATGAAAGGGTTTAAAGTTGAGGCTTCTGATCCCCTCATCTATAAAACAGATGCAGTGATGATAGTGCCTGGCTTAGATGTGTGAGTTCTATGAGGTGCTCTAGAGTTCTGTTACTCTCCAGAACTTACCAACACTATGCAAACGTCACCACTGTGACCGTTATGGTTGTCTTCCGGTTTATACCCCAGGAAAGCATGTGGCAGACAATTAAACAAGACACAAATGTGAGTGGGCTGAGTAAGTAAGGGGAGTGGAGGAGCAAATACAGAAGTATCCCAAGCTCTTTATCCAAGCTTCCTATCAATGAGAGATAAATAAATATATCTTACTCAGTTACATTCACATTCCATTAGATTTGAATGAAGCAAATGATGGCAGGCGGGTATTTTTAAAACAGCTTATTTGAAAAATTCATTGAGGCCCTATTCTTGAGAGAAGAGAGCTGAGAGACGGTTTCCTGGCCTTGTAATGTAACCCCATTAATGTCCTTAATTTCCTTTGGCTTTTTCCAGTGTCTGACAAAATGCTCAAACAGAATCTGGGTGAGAAAATCATTCAGAAGTAGGAGATAGTGTTCTCTCTGTCTTAAAAGCTCATAAAACATGGGGAAAGCAGGGCCAGGCCAATTACCCTCAGTCAGAAACACGGTAGGCAGAGCATGTTGACATAGTCGTTAGTCACACATGGTAATGGGTTCAGTGAATTGAAGTCAAGCAGCAGCAACCTGGGGAGGTTTCGTTTCATTGCCACTTCATTTCCGGTAGCACTTGCAGGATCCGTGGCAGGCAGGGCCTGGCAGTGGGGCTGAAGGGGTGGTGAGAGTAACGAGAAAATTAACAGTGAGAGCACATGTCACAAATGTTATCCAGAGGGGTGCGCAGAGGTGTTAATGGAGCGTGGAGAATGGGTGCAGATGCAGTGCACCTTGCGGCCTGTAGGGGAAGAGAGGAAGGGCCAGTGCAGCATTCCGAAAAGGAGAGATGCTTCACCTAAGGCTCGATGGGGAAATGGACCTGAGTTGGATGTTGTCCTGGGGAGAGGGCATGGCAGGCAGAGAGAAGAGCCTGGGCAAAGGCCTAGAGGTGAGAGGGAGCATGGGGCACTGGAGGAATTGCAAGAGGGTCAGGGTTCAGAGTAGGAGGAGCATGCCTGGACACGGTGAGAGATGAGGCTGCAGCTGCGGGACTAGTGGGGGCAGGATCCTAAGGAGCCTTCTCTGTCAGAGGAGTGCATTTGAATTTGCCAAAGGAAAGAGGCAAAGCACAGAAGGATTTTAAGCAGTGGGATGGTGTGATCCCATCAATGCTCTATAGAAGGATAGCTCCAGCCATGTTGCAAGAGAGAGGAAGACAAAGTGGATACATGTGGGAGCAGGGGCTGGGTTTGGAAATGATTGTAGTGGCCAGTCTGAGGAGAGATGACAATGACCTTTGGCAGCGGAGTGGGGATAGAGAGGAGGTGACACGTTTCCAAAGGGGAGCCTACATGCTGGCGATCGTTTGTTTGGATGTGGAAGACAAGAGAGGAGGAGATGGTCAAAGTGAATCCCAGGATGTACCTCAGGTGCCCAGGTGGATGGTGGTGCCATTTGGTGAAGGAAGGAAGAGGTTCATAGCGAAAGTAGAGCAGAATTAGAAGAGTGGGAGGAGGAGACATCTCCTTGGAATGTCTTCTTTTTCTCTGTTTACTTTTGGGCACTGGATCCTTTTGTACTATTTTTGCACAGGAAAAGGGGTGTAGTCCTCAAAGTTCTTAGGACTCCCACATATGGCGATGCTGGCTGTGCCTGCAGAAGGGCATCTGGCCAAGGAGACTCCGTGGTGCTGAAATGCAGTGCACAGCTGGCTCCTTAGGGGTGGCTGGCCAGGGCCGCAGCTGTCTGGAGGAGGGGACACTTCCTGCTCAGAGTTTCCATTTGCCTCTCCAGATCCACTCCCCTCCATCCGCCCTCCTCTGTGGCCTGGAGGGCTGGCCTGGATGGACTGCATCCCTCACTCCCAACTTCTGGCTGGAGATCGAAGGGGAAAGAATTTGTTCTCTTGGCTCCCCTCCCCGTCCCCCGCCGCCCCCCAATTGGCCATTGTCTCTATTTCTTCCTTTGCTGAGTGTCACAGCTCCCATAGCTACTGTTGGGTTTTGAGTACAGGGTTCTCTCCCTTTGCCCCTCAGACCTGGGTGCTGACTGCCCACTGTTGCCAGCACCAGGGTACTGTGTGCCATGCCTTGTGGTTTCCCCTGAAACTTTCCCACGTATCTATAAATGGTGCCTTCCTTACGCTCCTCTCAATTATCCAGTTTTCAGTTGTCACCTCTGTCCTGCCAGGACCAGGACTGATTCAGAGTATTTTTCTAATTAACACAAAGCAACATCTCCACCCATCTCACCATGCACCTGTGGAGCTGTGCCAGTCATAGGGACCCCTATTTCTAATTCTTACCAGGGTGCTATATTAGCAAGGGGGCCCTATAGTTTCTGAAACCTGGGCCACCTTAATCCATCTGGAAAGTGGGTGCCAGACTTGCTTTTCAGTCTGACCCAAAGTTTGAGTAAGAGGGAAGAGAATCGTTATCTGAGTCTGTTCAGGCTGCTACAACAAAGTACCACAGACCCGGAGGCTTAAAACAACAGACATTTCTTTCTCGCAGTTTTACATCCAAGATCCAGGCTCCAACATACACCTTCCTGGTTCATAGCCAGCACCTTCTCGCTGTGGCCTCACTGCTGGAAGGGGCTTGGGATCTCTGGAGCCTCTTTTATAAAGGCACTCATCCCATTCATGAGGGCTCCCATGGGCTCCACCTCCTCATACTGTCACCTGGGGGTTAGAATTTCACATGTGAATGGGGGGTGGGGCACACGAACATATAGAGCACAGCAGCAGGAAAGAGGAAGATGCTCAGAGTCAGCAGACCGAGGGGAGAGGTGCTGTGGATTTGTCAGCGTCAGGTGTCAACATCCATCCATCAGGCTTTCCTTGGGAATTGAAAGTTGACCCTTGGGAATTGTTTGGGAGGAGTAGAATGGCAGCTGCTAACCCCCACTCTGCCAAGATGGACGTCTCCCCTTCTTTAAGCCTCTCCTTCTCCTACCCGACCCCCTCTTCCCTCACCATGGCCAAGTAAAAAGTAATCCTCATTTTCTATAATTTAACTCTGAAATCAGGTACCAAAGGATATGTTTCTTAAACTCTCTGGTTTAACAAGACATTATAAAAGCCCTTGATCTTCATTCCTTCATACTATAGAGATAGAGAAATTATTCTGAATGCATATTTTTAAAATGCACATAATATATGTGTATTTAGATCATTATTTGTTCACTTGTTCATCCATTCATCCATTCATTCATTCATTCATTTATTCTTTATTCATTCATCAAAGAGATATTGAATGCCACCTAAGACTGGATCACTGTATCTATTAGGTCCCTCACCTATTCCTAAAGGAAGAGGGGTGAAGCATGCAAGGACTACAGAAAGATGGGCTATACCAGTGGTCGGCAAACTCATTAGTCAACAGAGCCAAATACCAACAGTACAACGATTGAAATTTCTTTTGAGAGCCAAATTTTTTAAACTTAAACTATGTAGGTAGGTACATTGTTATTAACTTAATTAGGGTACTCCTAAGGCTTAGAAAGAGCCACACTCAAGGGGCCAAAGAGCCACGTGTGGCTCACGAGCTGCAGTTTGCCGACTAGGGGCTATACAAAGCCAGAATGTGTAAAAGACAGGTGGAGGAAAAGGGGAGGGGGGAGGCTGAAGCCGGCCCTTCCCCTGATGGCAATAAGGCTAAGTCCCCATATTTAAGATGACCCTGGGCAGGCTCACGTTCTCACTCCATGTTCACGTTCATTCCTTCCTCTCGCCAACAGCTCTGCCTGCATGGAGTAGGCTGTGCTAAAGGCCTGCATGTTGCCAGATACTTGACCACCTGCGTGTATGAAAGCTTTAGATGTTGCAAATGGGAAGCAATGGCCAAAGGAGCTAAGGAGCCTGTGAGCTTGTTCCCCAGTCCTCAGGAACGAGTAGACAACTCGTTCTCCAAGACTGAGGAAAAAGGAACGCATTACTTCATGGTTTTCCTGTGACCCTTTCCGGCATGGTGTGTGGTGCTGTGCTGAGCTACGGGGCAATGTTAAAGAGGCTCTGGCTTCTCAAATTCATTGCCTGAATATCTGGAATCTTTATTCCAGGAAGTCATACAGCTTCCAAGCAGCACAGATGAAATTAAGCTAAAATAAATCATTGCACTTTGATGTCCTAGGGAAATCCCAAGTATCAAGGCTCTCTCAGAGCAATAAATTGACAAGAGATCAAAGCTTGTTCGGGTTTGCTGGCCTTCCCCAGAGGTTCCCAATTTCCTGAGAACCAGGGGTGAGCAGAGGACCTCATTCAGCCTCAGCATTAGCCCTCTAGTTTACATGTGTTTCTCTACATCCAGCTATTGCTATGTGCACTGCAGTGTGGGATCTCCCACAAACTCTTCCTCTGCACCCCCCACCAAATGAAGGAGACAGAGAGAGAGAGAGAGAGAGAGAGAGAGAGAGAGAGAGAGAGAGAGAGAATGTGTGTGTGTGTGTGTGTGTGTGTTTAGAACTTGAATAAAGATCTGCTTTCCAAAATCTTCTATTTTTTTCTCTTTACTTGCCTCCTTTCCTTCCATTTTTCTTTTCCTTCTGTTCCTTTCTCCCCCTTTTATTTATTAAGTTACTCAATTATTCATTTATTACCTATATCTGGGATCTGAGCTTAAGCTAGCTAGCATCCCTCCCCCAGTAAGGATTTAGACTTAAGTCTGGGAATGCCTGGATGATTTGTGGGGTGGGCCTACCATGGGTCTGTATACCTGAGGGACAGAAGCCTCCGAGGAAGGACCCACTCCACCGGGAGAGGAAGTGGAGGACACCTACTAGGCTCAATTGCAATGGTCCAGGATTGGGGTGGCATTTGGGGTAGTCCTGATGTTATTTTGAAAACAGCACAGTGCTTATCACTCAGATGTCTTCTGGCCTAGCACCCAGGGACTTGTGCCTGAGTCTTAAGTTGAAGGTGTTGGAATAAAAGGGCAAGTGAAAACTAAAATAGATTTTTGCTCAAATGTCTCTAGGTGACAGAAAACAGCAGCAGCTGCTACAGCACCAGCCTCGAGCCAGGCAGACATCATTGTCCTGGACCCTGGGCAGGCACAGCTTTGGCATGAACAGTGCCAAAGGCAATGCCTCAAAAGGCCACTTTGGGGTCAGCAGCAATGGAGACCTCAGCCCGGTAAGCACAAGCAGGTGTGCGTGTGACAGCAGGGCCGTGGTGCTCAGTGCCTGTAGAGAATCACTGGAGATTCCCAGACTTTGAGGAATAAACTTGATGTGAGGATAGATAGTTAGTTGGAGCATCCACACAGTGATTTGGGTAAATCTAGAAAACACTGCTTTGTGTCTCATATTAATTAAGGCCTGTTTCACTCCAGATAGCTGAGTTTAGGGGACATGGACTGTTGCCTATTCCTTAATTCCAGTTTAGTTCCAAAAAGGATTTGCAGAAGCTTTGCATGAAAGCCTGTGATATCAAAGAGCTGCTATTTTTAAAAAGAAGGTAAAGGAGCCATAGTCAAGAAATAAAGACTGGAAGGAAGGAAAGAAAAAAGATGTTGCACTAGAAAGCCTAGTCAAGCCCATGTTTGTGGTGGATTTGAAACCCCTGTCTCTTTGGGGTTGAATTCCTGAGGATGCAACTCTATGCCTGATCAAGATCCGAAAAAAGATGAAGTGCAATTATTCAGATGGAGATGTCATTTCCCTCCAAATGTATTACTGTGCCCAAACAGAACGGTTCCATACCGTGCTACCTGGAGCATTGAATTTAACTTGAGCAGATTGTTAGAAAGTACTGATTATTGCTTCTCTGCCCCAGTGCTGCAAGTAGCAATAAAGTGCAGCAGACTATGGGTGCAGGGCCGGCATTTGAACATGGGTCTTTGGTTCTGTATCCTGGTTGCATAGGCTCCTGACTGGCCATAGGTCTGGAATGGTCATTCACCTGGATTTTTTTATAAGCACTCCAGAAGATTCTGATGCTCAGCCACTTTTCAGAAATTTACTCCCCGAAACCATCTGTCTCAGCTGGAAGGCTCAATGGGTGAATCATCTCAGGTTAAATGGGGACAATAATATAGGAATCTAATTGCTGAGTAAGATTGGAAAATAAGAAGACAAGTCCCTGAACAAGGAGCACACAGCATGCTGGCAAATTGAGGCAGGTATCAAAGAATTGGCAGTTCTTTTTATTTAATCCCTTTATATGTGTTTATATGCCCCAAGCAAACTCATTCCTACAGACACCATCAAGGGGGGAACCGGCACTAGATGGATCCCATGTGGGTCCCATGGACAACTGCAGTCGGAATGTCCAGAGTGAGCAGAGCAGACAGGCCACGTCTGTCTGTCTGGGAGGCTACACACGTGGCCTGTGCCCCGCTCAACCGGAAAGGCCGAGAAACATGCCAGCTGACCCATGGCCCTTTACAATTTCAAAATTACTGTAATTAAACATCTCCAAGATTGTCTAAGGTTCCCAGAGCATTATGTACAACTAGAAGGTTCCTGAGATGACAAAGGAGAGAGCAGTAAGGAAACAAGAGAGCATTATAGGAGAGACAGTAGCAAAGCTTGGGCAGAAATGATCTTACACCTTTGAGACTACAAGGAGAGCCCCGCTAGGGAAAGGAGAAGAAATCACATTTATTAAGCACCTAATACGTGCGTCATTCTGTTTTCATGTATACCTTGTCTCATTTCATTCTCAAGTAGCTCTATCCATAGATATTTTTATTCTGTTTTACAGGTAAGGAAACTGAGGCTTGGACAGGGCAGGTCATTTATCCAACGCGACTTAGACAGTAAGAAAGAACCGGGACTTGTAATCCAGGCCTATAAGCACACAGAGTCCATGCCTAGCTCATTGTATACACACATACACGTGTACCTATATGTAGTGTAGCAAATGCATGGTAAGTTCCAGGCTCTGTCCTAAGTGACTGACAACTATTAACTCATTTACTTCTCACTATGACCCTAGGAAATAACCGCCCTGTTATTTCCAGTCCACGGATGAGGTAATTGAAGGAAAGAGATAGCTTGCGAAGATCCCATTTCTGGTGGCAGAGCTGGCTGCCTGGCTAAGAGCCCGTTCTTTCACTATGACTCTGTCGCTACGTGAATGGAAGCACATTTTCTGAGCACTTACTCTGTTGGTACTGCTTTGAGTACTTTAAATTTATAGACTTGTTCAGTTCCTGTGGTTGGAGGGGTCTACACATTGAAGGTCTGTAAGGTCCATAATTATAAGTGTGGGCTCTGGAGTCAGTCCCAGTCATTTACTAGTTAAATAACCTTGGGTAAATCATTTAAACTCTCAGTGGCTATTTCCTAAAGTGGAAGTTCCAATTGTTTCTATTTTATAGATTTGTGGTAGAGATTAATTATTATGCATAAAGTACTTAGCATAGTAGAAAGTCTGGCAAGTAGAAAGTGCTGGAGGGTGTGTGTGTGTGTGTGTGTGTGTGTGTGTGTGTGTGTGTGTGTTTTAAGACAACCAAGGAGCTTGCACTTAGTACACAGGGTCGTGAGGGTCAGCATCTACACGGTACTGTGGCCTTGACTTACGTCTCCTGCAGGGTCACCACCAGCTCCAGGACGGGCTGCTTGTGAGTGCTGTCCTTTGGCAGGCCATGCCTCACCAGGGTGCTGGCTGCCCGTTGCTATTTTAAGCTGAAGAGATGAGTTGGCTGTAACCCAAGAAAAAAGCTGAAAGGGGGAAACTAGAAGTGACTAAGAGGCTGCAGGATGCCAAAAGGAAACTTGTCCACCCAAGACCAGAGAGTGTATCCTTGATAAGTACCTCAGTCTCTGCATCCTTGAAACTGAGACTTGGCTGCCTAGCAATTAATCAACATTTCAAGGCTATTTGACATGGCAAGAAATAATAAATGACTCCGTGGTATCGAGATGACTGCTTGGCCTCAAGGCCCAGCAAGGATGATGCATTGAGGGATCCCCCTGGCAACCAGGAGGCGGGAAGCCCAAGGGGAACAAGGCCAATAAGCAGCAGCCTGGTGTACCGTGGCTGTTACCAGGTGGGTGCTCACCCCTCCATCCTCTCTCCAGCTTGGCTCATCACTTTGGAAACCTTGGGGTCCTGGGGATTCACTTGGGGGAGTGGGGGGTCAGGAACTGTGAGCCAAAGTTCTTCTATGTAAGCTGGGCCTTCAGCCCCAGGAGGAATGGCTGCTTAGTTCTGAACAAATGCTGAAGAATGGGGCTGAAGCTGCTCAGTTTTCATGATCGCCTCCATCTTCAGTGTTCCTCTCTGTTTGCCTTGTGCCTCCCACAATACCTGCTGAGCTTTTGCACACATTATCTCCTTTGCTGATAGGTGTCATTCTTTGTATTTTATAGACAAAGGAACTGTGGCCCAAAGATGTTGTTTAAATTGCCCAGGAAGGCACAGAAAGGAAACAGGTCTGGAAAGGTGGCCAGAAATGTGGGAGGGGCCAGAGCATGTAGGAGCCTCTCTGTTTTATCTTTATCACAGAGCAAAGCAGCACCATTGAGAGGTTTTAAGCATGAGCAGGACAAAAACAGACTTGCATTTTGAACAGGACGCTCTGGCTGCTGAGTAGAGAATGAATGAAATGGAGATGAGTTATGAGTCTAATGCAGTGGTCCGGGTGAAAGGAGATGGTAAATGCAGGTGGTAGTGATGGAATGAAGTGAATGAATTCCAGAGATATTTGAAAGACAAGGGCCTGCTTGCTTTTCAGGGGACCTTGGAAAATAAGTGCATCTTCTTTTCATCAAGTCTTGCAGAGAAGAAATGGTCAAGACAAAGTAAGAAATCTCAGATTCTGTGCTAGCCAAAGAATATATCTTGAAATTCCCCAAGAATTATTATAAAAGGCTTGGTGCTTTATTTGCAAACGTTTCAGAACTGTAGTCTAGGCAGTGAGCAACTAAAGACTATTGCACAACTTGAAGTCCTTGGAGAGGAATTTGGCTGGAAGATCTGAGAGCCACAAGAGCTTCTAGATGCCTCCCCTGTCCAGCATTCTTAGTGCAGAGCACAAGGCCTTCACCCCAGAAGCCACATCTCACTAAGGGACAATGCTAACTCCTCCCTAATTCTGCAGGTCAGTGCTTTTAATCTGTTCTATTTCCAGCATTTTACCATAACCCATGTCAAGGTAAATGGAACTGGCAATGCTAGATTTAGGAGGAAGGAGTGAGAAAGCTAAATGGAGATCTTGGCTGAGGATCCAGGGAATGAACCCGACAACCAGCTGGCGCTAGACATTGAAGTGTGCAAGCAGGAAACTTTTTGGAAAGCAAGGAAAAAGATGCAGATTAACTGAGCCAAGTAAGCCCTAATTGTGTAAAGATCTCCATTGAGAAACTAGAAGAACCTCAGACGAGAGCATTTTATGACTGAAAGCTGAGAGTTGGTTAGAAGAGTGACCTCTACATTTTCAGAGATAAGTTAGACTCCAGTACAGGAGCTGGAACCTCTTTGTTGCTCTCTTTGGCTGAATGAGTGAATGAATGAATGAGACCACTAGACTAGAGCTTGGTTCAGCCCCTTGCATTGGTTTGGCCACTTTATTCAGCCACTGCCTCAGGAACATGGCTCCTGGTTTGGAATTCTGCTCCTACAGGTCTTCATGTGGCTGAATTCCTGATTACTAGGAACTCTCCAGTACATTCCTTACTTTCCCTGGAGCACTTACCACTCTGTGACAATCTGTTTTCTAATTTGCTTATTTATCTATCATTGATAGGTCTCAAGTCCCTGACAGCAAAGATTGTATGTTTATGCAAAACAAAGTCCCTGGGACTATAACAATACCTGGCCTAACAGGCACTCAGTATTGTTAAATGAAGGCCATTAGCTGATAAATCAGGAAGCTGAACTTTTATAAACATGCAAAAGTCACCAGTTGGAAGATGGAAAATTCAGTCAAATAGTTCATTTAATGTTTATGGTGTGAACCAACTAGTTAGAACAATTTTTTTTTTTTTTTTTTTTTTTTTTTTACATTTTGTTGGTTATTATCTTAGACTGTCTCAGGGAGTGGAGCATGTGCGTATTTATAGGGAAAAAAATGTAATGCACAATATATTAATGTCAAAAAAGTAATGTGCACTGACAAAATAAGCTGTATTAGAGCACTTTCTCAGTAATATCATACAAAAAAGTGCTTATCCAAAAGTGTGAAATAAAGCAACTACCAATTTGTTACTTCATATATAGAAAGCTATTTCTGCTTCTCCCAGGTTTTTCTAAGTTTACAAACAACCACTTGAAGTTACAATAGCCTGAATATTTTAAATAGAACATTTTTTGAGAGCACAACTATTGCCATATGTCAGTTATAGTTGAGGTTCAGACCCAGGCTCCTGAAACAACAACAACAAAACCCATGAAAAACACAGCAGGAGGGGAATTCCAATTAGTCACACCCAGGGAATAAACCAAACAACCATTGCATAAGGATAAGCCCTAGGATATCCAGGTCCTTTTTCCCTTCCCCCTTCATGGGCCAGAGATAAGACACTCCTGAGATTTCAAGCTGCAGGCTACCAGAGCCAGGGTGAGCGAGCCCTGCTCTACAGCATCCTCAGCAGAGGTCGGGATGCTGAGGGAACTGGCAGATGCTTTGTGTTGGTCAGGTTGTGTTTCAGTCAAGAACTACCCATCAGGAGAGCCTGGCAAATGTGAATTGCTCAGCAAACCCCCACCCCTCAATCCTTGCAACTGTGTACAAGCTTCTGAGCTATTATGCACAAAGCTCATCTGGTTAAAAGCGTCTGCATAGAATTTCAGGCTGCTAATCTGTTTTCTAAATTTCTCATTAGCAATTTCCTCTTACCTGGAGGCTAGTCAGGGTAAAACTGAAAATCAGAGAGATACAGGCTTGTGGCTTATGGCTCTCTCAGTGGATTGTTGCTTCTCCCTCTTCCTGCCACTCTTTGGGCTGGAAGAAAGAAAGGAGGAGTCAGGAGGGTAAGTTTCCATCTTGCTGTAAATCTCCGTTTGACGGGATGTAAACTGATGGACTCTTTCTGGAAAGAATGTCATAGTATTTGTGAAGAGCCTCAGGTAGGTTAACTCTGATAACAAAAATACACCCAAAAGCAGAATGAATCAAACAATAGAAGTTTGTTTCTTGCACACATAATAAATACTATCTAGGACAGTGATGGCGAACCTTTTGAGCTCCGCGTGTCAGCATTTTGGAAAACGCTAACTTAACTCTGGTGCCGCGTCACATATAGAAATTTTTTGATCTTTGCAACCATAGTAAAACAAAGACTTATATTTTTGATATTTATTTTATATATTTAAATGCCATTTAACAAAGAAAAATCAACCCAAAAAATGAGTTCGCGTGTCACCTCTGACACGCGTGTCATAGGTTCGCCATCACTGATCTAGGAGAATATATGCCACCAGCTTCTATCTTTAATATATGGCTTTCAAGTTTGTGTGGAGCACATCTCCATTCTGACCAGCTGGAAAGGTGAGAAACACGGGAGACTTTCTAGGACCAGGCCGGGGAGTGACATATATCACTCCTGCTCAAATTACATGAGGCCAAGTTCAGTCAACGACCGTATCTTACTGTAAGGGAGACTGGGAAATAGCGCCTGTGTGTCCAGAAAGAAGAGAAGAATGGCTAGCTGTTTCAGCTAGAAACTTTTAAAATATAGCATATACACTTTAACCCAATAATCTAGGAATCTGTTTTAAGGAAATGTTCAGAAATTCAGTCTGTGGCAGACCTAGTAGTCTTCCCCCCCCTCAAAAAAACTGTTTTCTCTTTTTCCTTTGTAATAGAAACTGTCCATTTTTTGCCAGTGCATGGCCATTTGGTAAAAAGAAAGCTCAGCCCCTCTTACAACTAGGCATGGTATATGACTAAGTTCTGGCTTGTGAAATTCCTATGGCAATTCCTAAACTCAGTTCCTAAAAGATTGTCTTTCCTTTCTGCTTGGACTCTCCTCCATCCTTCTGCCCAGAGCGTGGATGTGAAACCTAGACTCCTGACGCCATTTTGCACCATGAAAATGAAGCCTGCCGCCTAGAGATGTATGGAATCAAAGGTCTCTAGAAGTCCAAGAGCAGAGCCCCTAATGCCCACTTCCAGTTCGGAGGTAAGAGAAAAACAAGCTTCCTTCATGTCCAAGCCACTTGTTTGGGTCTCTGTTATCAGAGCCAAATCTAATCCTAACTGATGTAAGCCAGGGGATTTTTCTTCCAATATTTTTATCTTTTTCATGCTTTTCTATTTATAGAATGATGCCAATTTGCTAAAATATATTCATTATAATTCATTGGGTCATATTATCATATAATTAAATGGGGGATTCTAAATGGGAGCTGTCTTCTGAAAGTTGCAAGCAATGCCACCCTTTAAAGACTGAGATTTCAACTCACTTTTCTGGAAGACCGTGACTTCGTTTTACAAAAGACCACATAAAAGGGTCCTTAAGGTGCACAAAGTAGAACAGTAAGAACCCGCCCACTGTTAGTGTGGAAACTGTGTTATTCTAGTTTGAAAATGGAATTTGTCGTATACAATTGGGCCAATGTCTTCAGATTTCTGTGTTTGTTTTGGGTTCTCATTGTTGTGGCTTTAGGTCAGTGATGGTGAACCTATGACATGTGTGTCAGAGGTGACACCCGAACTCATTTTTTTGGTTGATTTTTCTTTGTTAAATGGCATTTAAATATATAAAATAAATATCAAAAATATAAGTCTTTGTTTTACTATGGTTGCAAAGATCAAAAAATTTCTATATGTGACACGGCACCAGAGTTAAGTTAGGGTTTTCCAAAATGCTGACACGCCAAGCTCAAAAGGTTCGCCATCACTGCTTTAGGTGATGGTGGGGCTATAAAGGGGAGAGAGAAATGCTTTCTGGGTGAAATGAATGGAGACAGGGCTGTGTTTCTGTTATGGCTCTTTCCTGTGCAAGGTAGTGTGTGTAGTTGGCTTGTTTTAGTGGGCCTGTTGAAAATGAGGAGAAAGGAGAAAATCTGAAAGGGGTGATTTTGTGAGGACTTGGAGAAGAACATGAGTCCTGGGTGCTTCAGAACTGTTGGAAAGGAAATTAATGGAGTGTGATGATGGAGCATTAGAAGGGGTAGCAGAACATGTCAGATAGGGTGGGTACCATGATGTGAGTTTGTGGGAAAGTGTTCAGACAAAGGACTTAAATGTGCAGATTTCCATAGGAAAACAAGCTCCAGATCCTTGTAGTCAGCTGCCTCCTAGTATCTCCATGTGGATGCCCTAGAGGTATACCATCTGCATGGATACCCAAACCCCTTACCTGTGTATAGTCGCTAACCCCTCGGCCCTTTCCCCTCCCACCCAAGCAACCACCAAGTCCTAATCATTATTCCACCTTCATATCGTCAGGTTACCCACTCCTTTCCATCCCACTGACACTTTTTAATATCTGCTTTTTAGACCACCACAATCTCTTGTGGGAATTTAAGCAACAACTTCCTACTTAATTTCCCCTACCTCGGTTTTTCCTGCTCCAACATAGTCTCTACATTTCAGACAGTATCATCTTATTTTCAAATATCTGATCAATAATAGGAGAAAATTCATGGGAAATGTGCATTTTATTTTTCATAAAAACCATAAATGAGAAAACATTGCCAAAACATGTTTAAATTCTTAAATTGGTGGATACCCCGTTATCCCTAATTACCCTCCTATTGAGTTACCGCTAATGCTCTACTCTCTTCAGTGTACCAAATCAATACTATAATGTGGTTTTTAAGTCTAATTTTTAATCTCCTTGGTTTTTTATTTTTTTGTGCCAGCCCTTCAAGGTTACTGCTTTCCTTTTTTTTTATCTTCATTTTTTCACTCACATTGAAATGCATTTGCATTACTCAGAGCAGCCCTTGGAAGTCTTTAAATACATGCATAGAGCACACATATTATTCTAAACATATTTTGTAGACCTGATTGCACTAGGCAGTCTTCAATAAAACTGTCATTGTAGTTACTGCTATCCAAATGGTGACTATTTGTGTGGAATTAAGCATCACTTTCATCTTTCTAGGCTTCATCAATAACATGAAACCAGCTGGCCTATTCCTGTACCGTACCATAAAACTTTCTTTTAAAAAAAAGTCTGTTCATCACCTGAGATTCAATTGTTTTGTTTCATTTCACCTTGCACTCTTTTCTCCTGATTTTCTGGGTTACTAATTACTTGACTCATCTCCTACTCTTATTTATAACTCCTCAAACTGGATGCATCCAGCTGTTTTGACTTGGCTTTTCTCCTCACCTACACTTCCCACTCACCCTCTGTGCATTTGTCTGCTTCTGGCCACCCAGGTAAATTAGCTACCTGCTCCAATCCAGTTCCCAGCACAGACCCTCTGAAGACCATCATTCTGTCAAGTCCTTGGCTTCCATAGCTGTGATCTAGGATTAGTTTAGATCTAAGATCTTTCTCTGCCCTAAAATTCTTTAATATCACTATCTATAAGAAGTTATGTGAACACAACTTCATTTTTCAGCCCCTGACTTCTAAGTTTTTGAAGAAGCTCCTAATTTCTTCAGTAAGTATTTACTGGTATCTGATGTGCCTTGCATCTTGGTCTGATGGCTCTCCCAGCCTTCCCTGGCTTCTTCTCTCTTTCCTTTCATGTAGGCATTTCCCCTAATAAAAACTTCCCATGTTTAATTCCAGTGTGGCATCTGTCTTGGAGAACCAGGACTAAAACTGGTGAGTTTTGAAGTGTAGTACCCTCATCACTATTCTTCCTTTCTTTTTAAAAAATTATCTACCTAAAGCCAGACGTGATTTTTTTTTCAGTTGTATTGGGCTGTAATATACATACAATAAAATTTACCCCTGTAACTATAATGTTTGGTGATTTTTGACAAATACATACAGCCATGTAACTACTACCACTCTAATCAACTCACAGAGTATTTCCATTGACCTAGAAAGTTCTCTCATTGATTCCCATACTCAATCCATAGCTTCAAGCAAACTCTGCTCTGCTTTCTGTCATTATAATTTTGTCTATTCTAAGATTTCATATAAATGGAGCCATACAATATGTAGCTTTGTGAATGACTTCTTTCACTTAGCATACTATATTTTAGATTTATCATGTTGTATGTATTAATATTTCATTCTTTGGTATTGCTAAGCAGTATTCCATTGTACCATAATTTTTTTTTAGCCATTCACCAGTTTTTTCCAGTTTAGGGCTATTATGAATAATACTACTGTAAACATCTATGTAAAGTTTTTGTGTCAATATATATTTCCACTCCACTTGGACAAACACCTACAAGTGAGAATGTGAGGTCATATAACTATATTTATTTTATAAGATACTGTCATACTTTCTTCCAAAGTGACTGTGCCCACCATTTTATATTCTCATAAACAGAAAATTGCAGTTACTCCACATCCTCATCAACTATCATTAAACTTGATAGTTTAATCTTTTAAAATTTAGCTATTCTAGAGATTTTTTATCTCATAATATCTCTTTCTGGTTTTAATTTACAATTCTCTGATCACTAATGATGATGAGATTCTTTTAATTTAATTTTGACCATTTGCATATCTTTTTGTGTCTATTGAAATGGTGTAGCCTTTTAAAAAATGGGCTATTTATCTTATTATTATTGAGTCATGAAACTTTTTTATGGATGCCAATTATTTAATTTATATTTCTGAATAAAAATGGCATTTTATTATATATGTACTAGAAGGATGTGAGGTTTCTGGGTTAATAAATTATATCTCTACTGATATAATATGAAATCACAGACTAACTGGAAACTTATTAAATGCCCACCTGTGCTTGGGGATACACCCTGTGAAAATGCAACTGAAATAAGGTCTATTCAGCAGGGTCTGTCCCTACTCTGTGATCATCTGACACCCACCCTTATCCTCCTCTACTCCTAACTTCGGAGAACAATTCTAAAATCAGTTACCAGTGGTTATGAATGGGCATATTGAGTGAATAAGGGAATGAATGATGGATAACTGTGAATAATCCACTCAAATTAAGCAGGGCCTGGGCCAATTCTGGTTAGCAGGAAACTTGCCATGATTATTTGACTAAGATTCAAACCAGCTGCTGGTGGGTAATACCTACTGGTTCTGAAGCCCCTACTCTGAGCCAGACTTGCTGCATGTTTTATTTTGAATCCTACAGCCATCCTTCAAGGAAGGGTTATTCCTTTTACCACCCTCATTTTAGAGACACAGAGGTTGATGATCAGTAAGTAAGCTGAAATAACCTTGTTCAAGAGCATGTCATCAGAAAGAGGCACACTCAAACCCAGACTTGTTGCAGATAGAAAGATTCATTGTTTTTTATGGCCGAGTCATATTCTATTGTACATATGCACCACTTCTTCTCTATCTTTTCCTCTGTTGATGGAAGGTTTAGGTTGCATCCATATCTTGGCTATTATAACTAACACTGTAATGAACACATGGATGTATATGTCTTTTTGATTTAGTGTTTTGGGTTTTTTCTGATAAATACACAGATGTGGAATTGCTGGATCCTTTTTGTCTCATTATATACAGCCTTTGTTTTTGAAATTTATTTTGTCTGGCAGAAATATTGTTACATCAGCTTATTTTGTTTGTTTGTTTTCATTTTCATGAAATATATTTTTCCATTCCTTTACTTTTAGTCTATGTGTGTCTTGATCTAAAGTGAGTCTCTCATAGACAGCATTTGTAAGGGTCCTGTTTTGTTATCCATTTCGCCACTGTATGTCTTTTGATTGGAGCATATAATCCATTTGCATTTAAAGTAATTGTTAATAGATTGTGTATTTATTGCCATCTTATTATTTATATTTTTTATCTTTTTTTCTTCTTCTTCTTAAAGAAGATCCTTTAACATTTTTTGTAATACTGGTTTGGTAGTAACAAACTCCTTTAGCTTTTTCTTACCTGGGAAGCTTTTTATATGTCCTTTAATTCTAAATTATAGCTTTGCTGGGTAGAGTAATCTTGGTTGTAAGTCCTTGCTTTCATCATTTTGAATATTTTGTGCCAATCCCTTCTGACCTGCAAAGTTTCTGTTGAGAAATCAGCTCACAGTCTTATGGGAGCTCTCTGCTGCTTTTAGGATTCTCTCTTTGTCTTTAACCTTTGACATTTTAATTACGTTGTGACTTGGCATGGGCCTCTAGATTCATCTTGTTTGGGACTTTCTACATTTTCTGGACTTGTATGTCTATTTCCTTCACCAAGTTACAGAAGTTTTCTGTCATTATTTTTTTCAGATATATATAATTTCAGAGATGAAGGGAGAAGGAGAAGAGATAGAAATATCAACAGTGAGAGAGAATCATTGATCGGCTGCCTCCTGCATGCCCCACACTGGGGATTGAGCCCGCAACCTGGTCATGTGCCCCCAACCAGAATCGAACCCGGGAACCTTCAATCAGCAGGGCAATGCTCTATCCACTGAGCCAAGCTGGCCAGAGCTTTCAGATAGGTTTTTAATCCTTTGCTCTCTCTCTTCTTGTTCTGGTACCTCTATGATGTGAATGTTGGTATGCTTACAGTTGTTTCAGAGGCTCCTTAAACTAAACTCATTTTCTTTTTGCTGTTCTGATTGGGTGTTTTCTGCTTTTTTATCCTCCAAGTTGCTGATTTTATTCTTTACTTCATCTACTCTACTATTGATTCCCTATTATGTATTCTTCATTTCTGACTGGTTCTTTTTATGTTTTCTTTCTCTGTTTTAATGTTTTCTATCTCTGTGTTGAAATTCTCACTAAATTCATATACTCTTCCCCTAAGTTCACTGAGTACCCAATATTTTAAATTGTACATCTGGCAGATTGCTTGTCTCCATTTTGCTTAGTTCTTTTTCTGGGATTTTCTCCTTTTCTTTCATTTGGGATGCGTTTCTTTGTCTCCTCATTTTGGCTGCCTCCCTGTGTTTGTTTCTATAAAATAGGTAGAGCTGCTATGTCTACTGGTCTTGGTAGAGTGGCCTTATATAATAGGTGTCCTGTACGACCCAGCACTTCAGCCTGCCTGGTCACCTCAGCTGGGAGCTTCAGGTGCATCCCCCTACCCTCCCCCACACCCTCCTGTGGGCTCTGTTCACCCTCCTGTTGTAATTGAGCCTCAATTGCGGTTGGCACATCAATGGGAGGGATTTTCTGCCAGGCCAATAAGCTGCAAGGACTGGCCACAGCCACCATGGAGGACCCACAGAGTAGGACTTGCTTTAGTGGGGCTTTGGTGCCTGCTGAGTCTGCTCCTTGGGTATGTCCCTCTTGGAGGTGCTTCCATGTTGTCTGAATCTGTCCACCAGGTTTGCTGGCTCTGGGGCCTCTCAGGAGGTACAGGACAAGGTCAGCCACTGCCTGTGCCCTGCCCAGGGCCATCTGGCATAAGCTACAGAATTCTTTAATTTCATTCTAAATAAAGGGTTATTTAGGGGGGGGAAATGCACCTATTAACCCAAATGTCTTCAACTTGACCTTGAATTAATTATCTTTGACCATGAGAGGAAAGAAAGAAAGAAAGAAAGAAAGAAAGAAAGAAAGAAAGAAAGAAAGAAAGAAAGAAAGAAAGAAAGAAAGGAAGGAAGAAAGGGAGAGAAAGAAAGGACATCCTTTTCTAGCCTCGGGATGGACGTTTCCTGAATGACTTTTTTTTTTTTTTTTTAAACTGACATGAGAGAGAAGTGTTTGCTTTGATGGCAGGCTTTTATTCCCAGGTGTATGGGAAAAACTGGTGTTGTGCCTGGATGGCCTGGGGCTGGAAGTAAGCCTATAATTATATCAAGAGTGAAATGTTGAGAGGCTAAGCAACCTTTCCAGAAGCACTCTCATCTCTACGCCCAAATGAAAAGAGTGAGAGAAACCCACAGGTCTAAGTAGTATGTGTAAACAAGAAGAAATTTACTTCTGAAAAATAAAATAAAACGAAGGAAACAAAACTGACCACAGTTCTGCCCTTTTAAAATTTTTTCCTACCCATATCCTGAAAACACACCCACAACATTTACGGTTCAATCACATTTGTCTTTGGTCTTCTCTAATAGGCTTTGGAAAGAAATGTGTCCTGTGCCAGTATGAAAAAGGTGCTTTGCGCTCCTAAGTGTCTGAAAGGGTATACTACAAAGTTCCGCCTGGGTAGAGTATAGCTTGAGAAGCTAACGGTTCAGACTACTGTAGGCTTTGGAACTATGTGAATGTGAGCTCAAATCTTTGCTGTGCCTCCTAACAGCTGTGTGACTTGGAGCATGTACCTTGCATCCTCTGCCTTAAATCTTTCTGAAAGAAGACAGAAAATCATCAACAAATCATTAACCTCTCATTTGTTAGTGTTTGTGGCAAAACCTCTAATGCTCACCCGTACTCAGCTTTCCTCAAGCTGTGGGCACAAACATAGTTAATGTGCATTTCCAACCCACCCTTGAATCTGGACAGATATATGAAGCAGTTTAGTCAACTGAGTGTGCATCCAAATGTTATACACCAATTACAGACTTAGCTGTAATGATGCCACATGATTCTCCTTGCTCCCTCTCCTCGCTGTCCCACCCCCATTGATGGTGCCTCATGATGGGAGCAGCCTGATCCCCGGGGTATAAGTTGGAGGAGCGCCCTGAGGAGAGCCACCCAGCCAGAAACATCCACAATGAATTTTTTCTGGACAAGTAATACATCTGTATTTGTATGTTTCTGAGATCTAGGGGTTGCTTTTAAGCATTTAGCCTTCCTGATTAATAACTTTTCTTAACTATTCAATGGAAAACATAATAATGCCTGGTTGGATTATGGTGAGGATTAATTGAAATGTGTAGCTAGAACACCTAACACAAGGCTTGGCACCCAACTGAATAAAATTTTGTTCTTTTCTGGCAGACTACATTCAACTATCGTCTCCTTCCCTTTGTGGCAAGGAAAAATACAAAACTGTAGGTTACTATGCAATTTAATCTTCAGCTTTCTATGGCCAGTCTGGTCTCTCTAGGTGACTACATTACCAAAAAATCTAAAGGCTTTTCTAATGACTCCAGAACTTTTCTCAATTCTTTTCCCAAATCCACATCTTCTCTGTACTGCCCTTCTGGTGTGTTTTTTTTCTTTTTAATTATTAAAAGAACTCCAGATTTAATAAATGAAGCAAAAATTTTAGATCCAAGGAACTTTGAGCCAAATCTATACCCCTAAGCACACCAGTTTCTGCAGACTAAAAGCTGACACAATCCATTCTCTATCTTCAGGGCACATGACAACATGCCATCTAGCTGCATGATTTGGGCATTTTTCTGAATTCCAGGCATAAACTGGGATCATCATTGTGTCTCTCATAAAAAGGGAGACCCTGAAGCTGCATGCATACCTGTTTCCCAAACCTGTGACCACTTCAGAGCTTCCCTCTGTCAAGTAAATTGTTCCTTTCCTGAACATATCCCATCCCTCCCCACAAACGATTGTGAAACGTAAGAAAAGCAGAACGAATTGCAGAATTGGAAAATGTCTCCAGTTTGTTGACACATAAGAAGCTATCATTTGGGATGGACAACCCCCGGTATTAACATAAGGTAGAGAGGTTTGGGAAAACATACCCTTTAAGTCCCCATTCTTGACAACCCACAACATTTTCTTGGTTTCCATGTGTTTTGACTATAAAATAAATAGGAGTGTAAATGCAAATTGTTCTACATCTAAGTAACATATAGTAAGTTCTCTGGAAATCATCTAACTTGATGGCAGATAAGGAGATAGCTTTAAATGTTAAATATAAGGTTGGGGCTAAAAAAGAAATGCAAGGAAAATTCTCTGTGACACTAAAAGACCATCTATCAAAACAGAAGAGTCCCAAGAAGATGGATAGGGTGTGCCCTTAGGCATTTAGAGTCAGTAGGAACCCTCTTCCCACTCACATCTTTCAGCCCAGTTGAGGATGTGAGACAGTGCAGGCTTATAGCTGTCACAGAGTTATCATGCCACAAGGAACCCAAGTGATCAGACCAAGGTGTCTAGTAAGATGCCAAGATAGCACAGCCTAGCAGTGGTCGGCAAACTGCGGCTCGCGAGCCACATGCGGCTCTTTGGCCCCTGAGTGTGGCTCTTCCACAAAATGCCACGTGCGGACGCACATGTACAGTGCGATTGAAACTTCGTGACCCATGCGCAGAAGTCAGTATTTTGTGGAAAAGCCACACTCAAGGGGCCAAAGAGCCGCGTGTGGCTCGCGAGCCGCAGTTTGCCAACCACTGGTTTCTATGTGAAGATCCCTGAGGAGTGCCTATGTTCCCAAGATCCTGGCCTCTATTGAAAAGTCCTTCCCTGAAACTAAGTGGGTAAAATCTATGGTCAATAGAGCATATCCTATCCCTTTACTTTTTTGTGTGTGTGTGTGTGTGAAGGTATTACATATGTGTCCTTATCCCCCCCATTGCCCCTCCCCCACCCCACCCCACCCCCTACCCCCACACCCTCTCATGCCCTCACCCCCTGGTGTCTATGTCCATTGGTTATGTTTTACTTTTGTTGTCAAGTTTAGAAAGATGGTGTAATAATGGAATGACACTTACGCCACTACTTTGGGAAAGCCAAATGCCTTTGCTGTCCTCCTTTGTTTGCTGCTATCCAGTCTTGGGGTAAAGTTGTCTGCTACCCAGGCAAGTTCATTAAGATTTGGGATTTCAAATCTGCTGCACAATTCCAGTTGTAGCCAACTTTTAACATCATCCCAGCTCCACTGTTGGAGTTGTTTGTTTGTTTGTTTTAATTGTTATTGATTTCTGTCAGCACCTTCTCCACCAAAAAACCCTTCCTTACTCCTAACTCTGATGTTTTGAGTTTTGACCTTTTGAAACATCAAGCACATGGACTCTGGACCAATAACAACAAGACAAACAAGTAAACTGAATTCTATGGGGTGAAGCTCTCCTGGGAGAGATAGGACGCCAAACTTTCACCGTTGGCAGAGCAAGGCCAGCTTAAAAATAGTACGAAGAAATCAATTTAAAAGTTACTAAATTCTTAAAGGCCCGGTGTGAGCTAGCATAACTGTTTAAAGTACTCCTGGTAGTCCCTGATCCCAGGGGTGTTGTCACTGACAAGCTCTTTTCCAGGGATCTCGATCAGAAAGGCACATTTACTTTACAGAAAATCAAACGGAGAGACCCTGGGTTTATAATGGATTTTTCTGCATTCACAGAGAGTAAAAAACCATGTGAAGAAGAGCAATTCACATCTTCTCACTCCTCAGGCAAGTGCTATAAAAAATCCTATCTATGGTCACAACCAACTGTTTTCTCACAACTAATTTTAATCTATTAATCCACTCATTCATCTTTTAAAATTGGATATTTGGCTTCAGTATGTATTTTATCTACAATAAATATCTACAAATACCTACTTATGCCTAACCATAAGCACCTCCACCTTAGTGTCGGCTCTGAGTTTATTTTTTAATGTATTTTAAATCTTCCAGGTTTAGAAAGGTTTTATTCAAGGTTTGGGACTTGAGCTAGTTAGTAACTTTATGGTCTATTATTAGGTGTAAAGAAAGCATTAAAGCTTCACAGATGAAATGGTAAGTGGAAAAATACTTTGTTCCTTAAGCCTCTACAAGGCCAATTTCAAGAACTACCGGAAACCAGAAGAGTAGCAAGACCTTAACAGCACTACCTAGGCACTCCAAAAGTTTTCCTTTCCATGTTTCTACTTTAAAAATACACTTTTATTTTAGAAGTTTTGGGAAAGACAGGAAATGAAATACTAAAGTCCATAATCCCATCAACCAGGTATAACCACTGTTACTTAACCACTCTTAAATTGTTAACAATTTAGTATCTTTTCAGACTTTTCTTTCCCATGCATTTATATATGTTTTCAAAATTGCTTTCAGATATAGAGTCTGTTGCACCTTCTCAAATTTCTGACAAAGTGAAAGTTAAACAGTAAGCATAAAGAGGGTTCTGCTTCTGAGAGCTCAGAACATTTTTATAAAAATCCATGATTGTGATTAAAAACATTATTTTTGCTTGAACACGCAATGCGCATATATTAGTTAATACTTAAACCCCCATCTATCATCACCTTTGGTAATGTTATTCAATTGAATTGTCTATTATGGGAATACCTTCAGCTTCCAGTGGGAATCTGGTTCAAAGAGGCACCAAATACTTTCAAACACAACCTAACCTAGGAAATCAAATGGATGCAATTATTAAATATTTATATTTATGTTTTAAATTTCTTCAAAATGCAAATAAGATATAGCGTTAGCCCTGACAGGATGGCTCAGTTGGTTGGAGCATCGTCCCGTACACCAAAAGGTTGAGGGTTCACTCCTAGCCAGTTTGGCTCAGTGGTTGGAGTGTCAGCCTGTGGATTGAAAGGTTGTGGGTTCGATTACAGTCAAGGGCACGTACCTCTGTTGCAGGCTCAATCCTCTGCCCAGTTTGGGACGCGAGTTGGAGGCAACCAATCAATGTTTCTCTCTCTCTGTCTCTCCCCCTCCTTTCCACTCTCTCTAAAAAGCAATGGTATTTTTAAAGTAGAAACATGGAAAGGAAAACTTTTGGAGTGCCTAGGTAGTGCTGTTAAGGTCTTGCTACTCTTCTGGTTTCCGGTAGTTCTTGAATTGAAATTGGCCTTGTAGAGGCTTAAGGAACAAAGTATTTTTCCACTTACCATTTCATCTGTGAAGCTTTAATCCTACCTATCCTCAGGTAGGATTAACAAAACAAACAAACAAACAAAAGTCACAGAGAGGTGGGGGGCGGGGGGCGAGTATTCAGTTCCCTGTCAGAGCACATACCTGGCTTGTGGGAATCCTCAGATCCCCAGTCAGGGCGTGTATAGGAGGCAACAAATTGATGTGTCTTCCTCATATCAATGTTTTTCTCTCTCTCTCCCTCTCCCTTACTCTCTCTAAAATCAATAAAAGACAAAACAGACATATCCTCCAGTGAGAATTTTTTTTAAAAGATAGAGTTTTATACTAGAGGGTTTTATTTTGATATCTCTAAACATTTGGTCATAGACTAGGGATTATAACTTCAAAATGTAAACTAAGAAAACATATTTAGAAAGCCATATTTTTAGAACGGTTTAAAATAGAGGTCACCACAAGTTTCAAACTATTCTGAGCAAGCTGCTGTGAGCAACTCCACTATAAGATATTTGAAAAAAGTAAAAACAGATCTATTGGCAAAGGAATCTATATTAATTCTCTGAAGTTAATTAAGCATTTTTTTAAGGTTTGATTTTGTTTGAACCCAAGACTCCAGGTAAAGGCAAGCCATGGGACTGGGACCTCCACTTTTTCCAGTGTAGACTATACAGTATCTTCTTGATTCTTAGTTTCTCCAACATAAAATGGTTAGTTCTACTTGAATCATAGTAACAATATTTCTAGTGCATGGTCAGGTCTGTAGCTGTCAGTGACTTCAGGGTGTTATTTGCTTGTTACCTTTTAAATGTCTCCAGGCAGCAGTCGCTGGCCTGAAAGCCAGTGAGCAAGTGACCTCGATACTGAAAGGAAATGCCGCTTCATTTATTTATGCAAACACACAGAAAATAGATTCAACATTTGCATCATAGGAGGGAATATCCTTTCTCAAAAGAACTCCACTGTATTCTTAATGAGAGAGATAAATGGTCCCCCAGTACATCACACAGGAAGTCCCTTCCATTTGTATATAATGAATTCCTGAAAATGTATTTGAAAATCAGAAAGTCAAACACAGTGGGTTCTACTTCTAGAGAGCCCAGACATTATAAAATCTATAACTGTCATTTAAAAATTATTTTTGCTTGACTGTGCAATGTGTGCATATTATGTAATACATGAAAAAATAGTAAAGTATAGATAAAATACATGTTTTGAACTAATTTCTTACCTACCTCAATGGCCAGATATCTCAGCCGAGAGAAGAAACGTATTTAAAGCTAGGGTAAGGACTAGCTGATGCTATTTAATGGTGTCAGATAAGTTTTCTTAAACTGGTTTTCAGGAGCACGTGGGATGCCAGCACCATCTTCTCTGAGAAGGTGGGGGTGGGAAGCTGTGTCTCTGAAGCCTTGTCTATTTTTCCCTGCGTTTGGATCGCTGCTCATTCTCAGCCAGCACTTACACAGCCCCCAGTTCCTCCACGGGCACACGGTGTCTTTGATTTGTTTCAGAATGTCATCTGTGCTCTCTCGATGGTTCTTTTCCTCCACGACTAAACGTACAGTCAACCATTTCACGCCCATGGAGCATTTGACTGAAGGTCGCAATGACCTGCCCTCCGCATCCCTAACTGCATCATCACTGGTTTTGGCCCCTTCATTTTGCCACCTTCCAGACATTGTTATAAGATAATAAAATAAAAAGCTATTGGTACTCAAATAATTGCATGAACATCCACAAATAATAACTGGCAAAAATAGAATGTTGGCTGGCAGGCAGAACCACCATAACATGGCCTTGCATGCATTTGTCAACTGAGCATAAATGTCTGATCCGCAGAGATCCAACATATGACAGTGGGGAGACGATGTAAAAGTTGTATGAACGTCAAGGACTACCTAAGACTCTGAGAAATAGCCACTGCCGATACCAAGTTTAACTAAAAGATAAAACATTACAGGATTTGTAGCATTAGTTTGTGGGAATGTACTTACATTTAGAAATTTATTTTCCACAAAACTTTGTGAATATGCTTTCTTTCCCTAAAAGTATACACTTGGACTCTGCCCAGGTACCAAGAACAATCAGAGGGAATGACGGTGGGAGAAGAGCAAAATAAAAACCGCACATAGGCCAAAAATTCTAAACTCGGCAGGGCTCCCAGCAAAGCTGCCCCCCAGGAGACAGGGAGGATGGCCAGGGAGAGCCCGCTGGTTTCAGGATGGGGTGTGGCAGGGTGAAGTGGGGCTTGAGTGCACTCCTTCCTTGTTGCCTGTGGCTTCCAGTACTTAGAAGAGCACACAGTTGTGGTTTATGTGTCCTGGGTGACCTTGGCCTGAGTACCAGGAGATCTGCATTCTAGCCGATGGGAAAGAACAGTGTAAATAAGCCCTTTCTTTGAGAAAGAAAAATATGATATCAGAAATACACGTCTCTCTTTAAAAGGGAAATCTTTCTTTAACTAAAAGAAAACTGAGAAGTAAGTCACTTGGGTTTAAAAAGCACTTTTTTTAGCCAGGCACTTTTCTCTGTATACCTTCTTTGTGCTGATAAGGGTATGGAAAGATATAGAATATTTATAACCCAGGGACTAAGCAAGGGTCTGACTTGCTGACTAATAAGTTTGAGGCAAAGTCTAAAGTAAAATTAAATTTAATTTTGCGAGGTTCTGAGCTGTGGGGCCAGAACGCATAATTCAGTAGCATCCTTAGACCTGGGCGAGCACAGAAAAGTATGAGTCTCCTTCCCTCAACCCCCACACCAAAGTTACTGTCCAAGTGGGGTCCCTGAGCCCTGGTCCAGGTGATATGGGGCTGGTTTTTGTTTCTCCTCTTCAGTAGCTATCTTATTCTCTAAAACCCCTCCTATTTGGAGTCAATCAGATGCCTGGAGTAACTCTAGGACTTGCGTCTGTAATGTGATCTGGGGTTCCATTACCTGGATCTCTCCCAGTGTGTACTAGTAGCCAGGTGTGCTGACCACTCCTATTGCCTAGAAACTATTTCTTTTGAGATGGGGCCAGCAGAGTGTTTTTATGTTTTCTAACAAGCTAATTTTGAGTGGTTTTCATTTGTGTTGGATAGAGGACAAGTTCAGGGCTCTGGGCTACCAGCTATTCACTGCTGACCCCTGGGTTTGAACCACCGGTGTGAGCCCACTGGTTAGGTCTTGCCTATTTATGCTCTGATCACCGTCTACAGTACCTGAAGGCAGCAGGGGTGACAGCAGGCTTCCTTTGCCCTGTGCCCCCACTGGCACCCAGGATTCCCCCACAGCCTCACAGGCTCTACCCCCCATGCCTGGCAGCACAGCTTCCTGAGTGGCCACCCCTATCTCCCCAAGGGCTTTTGAAACCATGGTTCAACATGCCAACTGGCCCCTTTTTTTAAAATATATTTTATTGATTTTGTACAGAGAGGAAGGGAGAGGGATAGAGTTAGAAACATCAATGAGACAGAAACATCGATTAGCTGCCTCTTGCACAGCCCTACTGGGGATGTGCCCGCAACCAAGGTACATGTCCTTGACCGGAATTGAACCTGGGACCCTTCAGTACGCAGGCTGACGCTCTATCCACTGAGCCAAACCGGTTAGGGCCCAACTGGCCCTTTTAGTTGAAGTCCTCTTTTGCCAATGATTGATATCATGATTTTGCTATCTCCCACATCTGTCCCAATCCCATGGGGACAGGATTGATGATTCTGTGCATTCGTTGGCTAATGGAACTCTAATTGCTCTGTCCATAGGTTACTGGCCTATTCTCTTCACTGGCTGCCATCATCCTGATTGTCATCATCATATGGCTCTGTAAATTCCCTAATCTGAACCAATGTCACATGCAACCTCAAACCCCCGACCTTTGTCTTCTGATCTAGGTCTATCGTTAACACAATTCTCTATATTCTCACCTTCTTGCCCCAACATATGTGTCTGCTGCAGCCGGCTTTCAAACCTCCACAAGTCTGTAGGCTCTGCATTCTACATATATCAAGACTCTACCCACTTCTCACCATGTTCACTATTACCACTCGAATCCAAGCCACGGATTTCAAGTAGCACCTGACTGCTCTTTGGAAAAACAGAATTCCTCAGTCACTGTGAGTTCACTCACTTCACCCTCGCTCAGGCTCTTGCAGGCCTGAACACCCTTCTCTTTACCGCGCCTCTGCCACTCTTGGTGGTTGGGTAGACGTGATCCAGTGGACCAGGGTTCCCTGTGCTGCTCCTTTGCAGACTTAAATACCCAGGTGGGCTACGCTCTCTGGTTTTTGTAGCTTTATTTTCCTTTTGTCACCATAAGAAATGTCCAAACCTGTAGAACATTTTTATAGGAGTTTATTTGAGCCAAGCTGATGACCTGTGCCAGGGAGCAAGATCTCAAATGTTCCTGAGAGTAAGTTTTGCTGCTGCTTTTATGCATTTGAAATTAAAAAGGGAAAGAAAGGAAGATCATGTGAACGTGGGAGAAAGCAAGGCGGGGATTGAATTACAGAGTAGTTAACAAGATTATGTGCTTTCTTGATGGTGGTTACGGTTTATTTCAAAGGTGTGTTAACCTAGACGCATAGGAACAATGGCAGGACTTGTTTAAGCCAAAGACAAACTTTTTACTAAAGAACTTATATGCCTACCCACTATGACTACCCAGGTAGGAATGGATGATCAGATCAACCTGTGAGGTTGCTTTCCAGAGGAGCTCCTTTTCTCATCTACACTTTTTAACCTGATCTCAAGCATTTTGACCTAGACAGCTGTGTTTAACAGAAGACATTCTCAACAAGTTTTATTAGACCATTCTTTGATAAGACATTGACTTTTACCTTCGGGATGAATCTAATATGAAATTTTGCCGTTTGCTTTTTGTATTTTCTACTGTAGCTTTCCCCTCACCAAAGTCAGGGACCAAGCCTCCTAAAACACGATATAAAGCTGAGCTAATAAGTGGATGACCTAATCATTATTTGGAGGAAATTGCTTTTTAATCTTTAAATATGTAAGACTAGAGAGGATTCCGGCTAACGGTTTTGATGGCTCATCTACATCTGCATGTCAGGGTCTTTGGGAGAGCACGTGACACTGAAATAATTGAGGGTTCTTAGTCTCTTAGCTCAGCTCAGCCCCGGGCAACTTGGAGAAGCTTCCATCACACTGTGTGCAGGGGTTCACCTGTTCAAGATCCGGGCATTTACAATGTATGGGTCTGTAGGCTTTTCACTTTCCTATTAGGGCAAGGAAGTGTAGCCCTTGAACCTGCAAGCCTTTGCCCTGTGTCATTCTAGGCAAAGGAGAAACTTTACTAAATATAACCCACTTGTTTGCTGACACGGTGTCCCCACCAGCATAAATCTCGTAGGTCCTGGCCTCCCTCTGAAGATCCCTTCTCCTCCCAGATATCTGGGGAGGGGCATTGCCTCCTCACAGCTGCCTCACCAATCTGCAGCCACAGTTGTGCCGCCAACCACCACTCCGACCATATCTTTATTCTCTGTTCCTCCACAGACCCTTCCTTCACTTTGCTGCCAGCCGCTCTTGAACCTGTAATGTGAACTAGTGCTAATGATTATCCGGGCCTTTAATTCCCAACAGTATGGCTAACCCTGAGTTTAATGAATAATAAAACTTTAATAAGCTTTTGGAGCGAACGGGCAGGAATTACAACTCTGAGAGAGTTAAAGCGGGTCCTAGAAATGAGGAATTGTAAAGCTCACAGGGCAGTTCACTGCCCAGCCCCGCTCTGGCCACTTCCCCAGTCCTACACTCTGCTTTTCCTTCTACCCGCTGCAGGGAGAGGGGGAGGGACAGGGGCAGGGGGAGGGGGGAGG
This sequence comes from Myotis myotis, assembly GCF_014108235.1. NCBI lineage: Eukaryota > Metazoa > Chordata > Mammalia > Chiroptera > Vespertilionidae > Myotis > Myotis myotis. Next base: position 12,890,674 of record NW_023416315.1, read on the forward strand.
GGGAGGGGGAGGGGGAGGGGAGGGGGAGGGGAGGGACAGGGGGAGGGGGGAGGGGGAGGGGGAGACCCTCTGGTTCTTCACATGGAGTCCTTGCCTTATCGTTCCTGTTTCAATGTTCCCCAAGTCTTCCCTTATTTTTGAGCCCCTTCTAATGTGGCCCAGCATGATTAACAGTTGAAATGTCCTCACCAGGGAGAGTCAGTCTTGCCTTAAGATCCCTAACAAGACACTGAACTAGAAGACAATAAAGTAAACATCAGTCCTTTTCCAAAGTCTGGGTTAATTAGTCTAGATTGAATATTGCAGAGTAGGGCCCAAGCTGCCCAGCCTGGCCCTGGGATCCCTCCTCAGCCTGGGTGAGGGTAGGTTCCCATGCCCCTCCCACAGCAGCTTCCAGCCTCCACTCCAGTAGGAGCATCCACAAATTTTCCAAGAACGGGAAACAATTTTTCTCAGAGACTCTGAAGACTAAATAAAGTTGAAACACTTTCCTGTGGAAAACAATTTGCAGAGCTGCATTCCACCCTCGATGACACAGCTTCTTATGTTATTGTGCGTGAGCCGGATCCCCTTGGAAAGGCAGCGTCTGAATTTCTGCATTCTAGAATATTTGCTTTTTCCTTTTAATAACCAGATATCCATTGTAGAGTCTTCCCAGAATAAAGGGTTAGTTACCCAGAGGGGAAAATTCTCCCCCCACCCCCGTAGTCTACAATACATCAAAGAAGGAAAGCTTTGAACGTACAGGTCTTTTTTTTTTTTTCCTCCCAAGATTTCAAAGATCCCAAGACAAATTCTTTGTTATGGATCAAGATCAAAAAGTTATGTCTTTCCTTTTCCCCCAGGAGTCTCTGTGAGGATGCTTTCCCCAAGCATATAGCCTAAGGTGGGCTGCCTGCCTCACATCTGGCAGCAGGGTTACAGAGATTAGTGGGGGGAGAGGCAGGGGGAGCTATGGCAAGGTAGCTAATGTGGGCTCCTGGCAGCAGGTGCCATGACCATCCGGCAGGGGCCCCAGTTCTAATCCCACTTCCCCAAAGGCTCTGAAAGGGCTTCACCCAGCCCTCACTCCTTTTTCAGTCATTCCCTGTAGGTGCCAGCTCCGGAGTGGGGTCATGGCAGCGCGTCCTGGCCCATGTTCTCACTCTTAAACTACAAACTCAGATGCAGCACAACGACCTGCCTATAACCTCCTCTCTCTCTCTGAAGCATTTCACGCTCAGAGTCCTAGGATGTTAAACTAGAAGGACCTTAGAGGTTCTCAAATCCAAACTTACCCATTCAGACAAATAAGTGGAGGTCCAGAAGTGAACTCACATTGCAAAGTTGCAGGACCGGTTTGCCCCAAAGCTGGGACATAAGCCTCCTGCCTTCATGTAAAAGGATCTCCCCATATAGCAAGGTTTTATGAATATGATGATGATATGATAAAAGATCAGGAGGAGACCCTACAGATTTTATCATTCAGAAAGAAGTCCCTAAGAGAATTCTATGTTACAGGCCGTAACTAGGCACTGGGAACACAAAGATCAATAGAATATGGTACTTCTCTTAGCTCACGGTCTGGTCTTTGAGAAAGGTGATGCCTCAATAATAAATATCTCTTCAGATCTAGTCAATTTAGGGCTACCACGAAGAGGCACTTTCCCAAGCTGAAAACTCTGTGACCATTCTGATTTTGACAACATGGGGATAATTTAAGGTGTGCTGGAATACTTCAGGAATACTGTAGCTTTAGGGAAGTTTAAACATTGCCTGTTTGTTCAGGTAACATGCAGAGTGTGCAGGGAGTTAGGGGATGAGTCCCATGACTTCGACTCCTGGGAGTGATGAGTTAGTGTTTGTCCCAGAAGCCCAAGGGGTGTGCCCACGCCTGGTGACCCAGGCACTATGCCACTCTTGCATGAGTTTGCAGATCCCTTCTCCTGCACAGAACCTGTTTGCATATCTCCTGGTGGGGCAGCCTCTCATAATAGCAAGAACCAGTTCCTGCTTAGTAAGGTGACATTGCATTTTCAAGGCCCAGCATTGGCAGGGACCCAGGCAGGTGAGGACAGCCTGAGTCTCCCCAGGGTACCCTCCACCAAGGCTTCCCAGGAAGTATGTTCTTGAGCTGAGGCCAGTGGAGAACCAAGAATCTTGGCAGGGGAGTCTCAGAGAGCAACTCCTTGCCAAACCACAAGCCAGGTATATTCTGCCAAGGGGACTCCGCCCCACACACCTGGTCAGTCAACTTCAAAGCCATTCTACCTCCCAAAGAGCTCTGGATCCCTGAAATTCACTCCTGGATTAATTCAAAATAATACAAAAAGCAAAGCAGAGGAGAGTTAAGATCACAGGGTTTTGGGGCCAGACTGCCTGGGTTCAAACCTGGCTCCCCTTCCTGCCCCGTTAACCTTGTGTAGTTGGGCTATAGTCTTCTCATCTGTAAAATGGGGATAATAGAGGTAGCTACAGATGGATAAGTACATGTAAAGTGACTAGTCCATAATAAGTATTGAGAGAAGAAAGGGTTTCTACTGTTCCAGTTTAATCTGTAACCAAAGGAACCAAAGTAAATTCTTAACCAAGGCCTTCCATGGGGGCTAGCCACATACACAGTACTTCCTAACAGTTCCATTATAAAGATAAATGATTATAGAAGGCAGTGCCTATTTTTTCTTCATCCTGATAAAAGGTTCAATGTAATTGCTTTCAGTGGTTGAGCGCTGACTTATGAACCAGGAGGTCACGGTTCGATTCCCAGTCAGGGCACATGCCCGGGTTTCAGGCTTGATCGCCAGTGTGGGGCATGCAGCAGCAGGCAGCCAATCAATGACTCTCTCTCATCATTGATGTTTCTATCTCTCTCCCTCTCCCTTCTTCTCTGAAATCAATTTTAATAAAAAGAATAGGAAAATAATTGCTTCCAGACCCCTTCCCATGACTGCAGGTGTTTGATGACCCTACCTTAACTGTACATTCTCTCCATCTGATGTATAACTGTTAATCCTTGAATATATGTCACTAACTAAAACTGCCGATGCAAAGCCATATTTTTCTTTATCCACCTGCCTATATGAACATTCTCTCACTTCTAAAGTTAGGAAACTGTTTCAAGGCTCTGTTGTTGGGCATGTCCTCAGTTTGGCCCAAATATAAATTTCTTCTCCTAAATTTACAGTGACTGCATTTCTTTTCATGACAGAATTAATAACGTTAGAGATTATTAAAGCCTAAAACACAGTCCTTGTTCCAAAATTCCTTATGATCTAATGGGTGAGCTGAGGAAATCACACATGAAACAACAGCAAAAACATGATAATATGTAATTTGGTTCCAAACTGTTGGTTCAGAGTCTAAGATCAGTGAGAATTAGCATAGAACCCATTGTACATTGTCTCTGGATAAAGCCCGCCTGTGGAAAGAGAGATAATGGGGGAGCATTATGGCTGAGCATGACCTGGGAGCCAGAGAGGCCAGGGTTTGAATTATGACTCCACAAATTTCCAGCTGTGAGATTGTGACAAAGATGCTATGATGGTTAATTTTATGTGTCAACTTGGTTGGTCAGCAATTCTGGGTGTTTCTCTGAGGGTATTTTTGGATAAGATCAACATTTAAATCAGCAGAGTGAGTAAAGCAGCTTGTCCTAATGTAGGTGGGCCTCACCCAATCAGTTGAAGGCCCGAATAAAACAAATAGGCCCACATTTGCTAAGTACAAGAGGCTTCCTCCCACCTGATTGCCTTAAAACTGGAGCATCAATGCTTTTTCCTGCTTTTGGACTTGAACTGAAACTTCAGCTCTGGTTCTCAAACCTGCCAGCCTTAGGACTGGAACCATGGGCTCTCCTGGTTATCAGGCCTTCACTCTCAGACTGGAACTAAGGCATTGGCTCTTCAGGGTCTCTACCTTGCCAACTGCAGATCTGAAGGCTCAGCCTCCATAATCACATATTATATAGATTATATGTTATATAATATGTATAGTCATCCTATTGCTTCTCTTTCTCTGAAGAACCCTGACGGACAGAGATGCTAATGTTCCTAAGCCTCAATTTTATCATCTATAAAATGAGGATTGATAGTACCTACTCATAGAGTTGCTACAAAGATTCAATGAATTTTGCATCTGAGCACTCAGGTGGCACCTAACATATTGGGTTGTGCAGTAAATGTTAAATATTAGGGAGTGTTAGTGCTCTCCCGCCAAAGGCCACCACAAATACCCCTCTAGTTGGGCAAGTGGAGTTCATTCGCATTGCAGTGAGGGAGAACATACAGCAGAGTGTCAGAAAAGACCTGTGATAAGATTTGGGCTTGTGTTTAAGTAATTTGGAGAGGGTTGAAGAAAGTGAGGCCTTGCTCTGGATTGAATGCTGTCCGAAAGCTGGAGTAATCCTATGGTTAGAGGTCAGGAGTGGGCTAAATTGTCATATCCCAAAAGATATGGCCAAGTCTAAACCCCAGTGCCTATGAATGTGACTTTAGTTGGAAAAGGAAACTTTTCAGACAGAATTAAACAAAAGCTGTAGAAATGAGGTCATCCTGGGTTAACCAGGTGGGCCCTAAACCTAATGACAAGAAGGCTTCTGAGAAGAGAAGACACGGAGACCAAGAGGAGAAACACAAGGGAGAGAAGGTGGTGTGAAGACAGAGGCAGATGGTGGAGGGAGGTGTCTACAAGCCAACAAACAACAAGAATTAGCAGCAGCCACCAGAAGCTACGAGGCAGGCATGGAGCAGATTCTTGCTCAGAGCCTCCCAAGGGAAGCAACCTTGCTGAAGCCTTGATTTCAGACTTCCAGACTCCAGAGCTTAAATGTTGTTTTAAGCCACCTAGAGGGAGGGCAGACTACAGGGAAGCCAAAGAAGCTTCAGCCGCTCCTACTAGCCAGGAGAGGGGTACACTGGGTGTACTGTGACTTGAACACTGCTCAAGTTGTGTCTGTGTTCAGACATGATTATGAAGTGGACTAGTTTCTGTCTTGTTCCATCAAAATCACAGAGTGATCTTGTCTTGTGTTCATATTTTCTAAAATTGTTTATGTTCAATAGGAACACACTAAGGCTCTTCCTTGGGAGCTTCTAAGAAAAATCATTTTTGTGTGTTTGTTTTTTAATCCTTACCCAAGCATATGTTTTTATTGATTTTTGTTTGTTTGTTTTTAGAGAGAGGAAGGAAGAGAGAGAGAGAAACATTGATGTGAGAGAGAAACATTGATCAATTGCCTCCTGTATGCACCCCAATCGGGGATGGAACCTGAAACCTGGGTATGTGCTCTGACCAGGAATTGAACCTGCTACCTTTCTGTGTACGGGACAACACTCCAACAACTGAGTCATACCAGCCAGGTCAAAAATCAATTTTTTAAAAATTCTCTACCCATTATACCCAAATTGCTTTTGTGGGAGGGAGGGGAGCTATGAGAAGTGGTTAATCTTCCATTTTAGCCTTTTTGCTGTTTGGTGAAGAGTTGCTATTATCTGTCAGATTAGAAATTGTATGTTTCCTTCATCCCAAGAAATATATCAGGATTTGGTTCAGAGCACACAGGCACCCACTGATACTGTGACAAATGAATTAAAATGCGAGCAGTTCCAAGTGTCAAGAGTGTTTTCATCATTCTGGTTGTTGTCAAAGGAGCTGTGTGTCCAAACACAAGCCAAGTTGTTGGTGCATGTCCAAGAGGCCCACAGCTTGGGACAACTCTCTCGGGGCAACCAGCTGGACAGCTCCCTTTGCCATCCAGAAATGTTTTGCGAATCTCCTTTACTATTTCATTGCTGAACTACAGTAAATGTGCACTCACTCTAAGACATTATGACTAGCTGATGCAATAATTAAAACCCCACTTCCCCATTCTGTCCCATCCTTGCCTAGGCACACATATGCATCTTCTTCACAGATGCTGTAACTATCTCATTCTAGACTAAAGACTACACTTTCCTGGGTCAGAGCAGAGCAGCAGAGGCAGAGCAGAGCTGTCTGTCTGGAGAGAAGCTTTGCCCCAGGGCCACCTCGCCCCAGGACCACCTCGCCCAGGGCCACCTCGCCCCAGGGCCACCTCGCCCAGGGCCACCTCGCCCAGGACCACCTCGCCCAGGGCCACCTCGCCCAGGGCCACCTCGCCCAGGGCCACCTCGCCCCAGGACCACCTCGCCCCAGGGCCACCTCGCCCAGGGCCACCTCGCCCAGGGCCACCTCACAGCCATGCTGCTCCACAGCTGCGCTGCTTTCTAATTGAGCTGTGAATCACAGTTGACCTGTTTACACTAAATAAAGTTTCTTTCTTCACCGAACCCCAAACTGGGGATTCCCGTTGACGTCAAATTGGTGCCAAGGACCATTACTTGGTAGTTGACACTACTACACCTAGAGCAGTGGTTCTCAACCTGTGGGTCGCGACCCCTTTGGGGGCCGAACGACCCTTTCACAGGGGTTGCCTAAGACCACCGGAAACACATATATAATTACCTATTGTTGTTGTGATTAATCACTATGCTTTAATTATGTTCAATTTGTAACAATGAAATTGGGGGTCCCCACAACATGAGGAACTGTATTAAAGGGTCGCGGCATTAGGAAGGCTGAGAACCACTGGCCTAGAGGTTTCCAGAAGAAAGCGCAGGTCCAATAGTACCCGCACACATGCCACAAAGCAATGTGGAGGTATCTGCTTCCAGGTTAACCTTGGGGAGGTATCTGTTTCCAGGTTAACCTTGGGGAGGTATCTGCTTCCAGGTTAACCTTGGGGAGGTATCTGCTTCCAGGTTAACCTTGGGGAGGTATCTGTTTCCAGGTTAACTGAGAAACACTCAGATTTCAACTGGAAGTTGCTACCAAACTCAATACAAATGATGCCATAGACGAGACAAAACAGAACAGCAATCTTTCTTTTTCTTTTAGTGCAAACCATAGAATGTGTTTCCAGGAGAAATATAAGCAAGGCCTAAGTATACAGGAGATTATTTGAATTGTGTTTCCTGGAGGATTTAACATAAATACCTGTAGCATTTTTGTATAAAATGCATCAGAGTATATGTACTTGTTATCATGACATTTCATTGCAGTCTGATTTTCCCTGAGGTTTTAGGTAAATACAATTTTGAGAATGTATTTACAATCTCTGTAATGCTAGGAGAATGAAAGGGGGAAAACCTCCTTGATTCTTCCACTGCCAGGAAATAGAAGGGTTCCAAGAATTGGTTCATTCGGTATAGGGAGCTGAGAGCTGATGGGCATTAATTGTACCCATCCAGATGATGAAGGGCTTTTTATTAGTTTTGATAATGATTCTGTGTCTCCTTTCTCCATGCCAGACCTCTCCTAGTGATTCTAGAAATCACTAACATCTGACTGCAAGATCTTGTTCAATTGAGAATAGGTTATTTGAAGGCTGGCTTTTCTAAGGGTGCTGAGTATGTCCAGGAAACAGAGTATCTGCTATGGAGTTCTCACTGAAGACTTTCTGCACTTACATAAAGTACTCTACATGCCACAAACAGGTGCTTAGAAGCATTATATGTAGATGGGTCCTTGCCCTTTGTTCCATGTATCTGTTGCTGTATAACAACCATCTCAAAATGCAGTGACTTAAAACGTGATTTATCTCACTCACGGTTGTGTGGGTCAGGACATCAGGAAGAGCTCAGCAGGTGCTTAGCAGGTGGTCCACACAGCATCACCTGGGTCAGATAGCGCTGAGGGATCTGCCTTCAAAGTGGCTTCCTCACTCATGAGCCTGGTGCCTTGGCCTCTCTCTTTACACACAGTACCTCATTTACGATGGCCTTGTCACGTGGCCTAGGCTTCTCACAACATCGTGATCTCAGTGTGTCCTATTTCTTAAGTGGTGGCTAGATTCCAAGAAGCGGAAGCTCTCAGGCCATTTAAACATTATGCCCGGAGCTGGCACGGCATGACTTATGCTGTATTTTATTGATCTAAGTCAGTGGTTCTCACCCTTCTGGCCCTTTAAATCCAGTTCCTCATGTTGTGACCCAGCCATAAAGTTATTTTCGTTGCTACTTCATAACTGTAATGTTGCTACTGTTATGAATCGTAATGTAAATATCTGATATGCAGGATGGTCTTAGGCGACCCCTGCGAAAGGGTCGTTCAACTGCCAAAGGGGTTGCGACCCACAGGTTGAGAACCGCTGGTCTAAGTAGTCACAGGGCTCATCCAGATTCAGGGTTGATGATAGGTAGAGTCCAAGTCTTGAGGGGATTTCGCAAAACAACACAATAGAAGAGCATATAGAAGTATGGTCATCTTTAGCAAGTACAATCTGCCACCTTCCTTTAAAAAAAATTATGTGACATTTTTTCTTCCTTTGCTTTATAGAGGTTCTTTGAGGTTAAACCACGTGTGCTGCACTTATAAAGAGCCCTAAATATACCACGAGGTGTTAAAAAAAAAGTGGCCCCTCAGTTAAGTCCCAACCAACTCAAAGACTTACGGTTCAAGGCATTAACTGATGAGTCAAAGAAATTCCAGGAATTGATCTGATCCACACAATATTCTTCAGCCTTTCACATCCTTGCTGGTAGCATATAGCAAAACTACATCACAGAGGCCTTCATTCCTTTTAGAACAAGGTAACTGCCAAAATTTGTGGAATTCCTAGAGGGGTATAAAATCTAAGGCAGGGAAGGGCATGAAAGATCAAGGAGAGTGATAAGACACAAGATGAGGAAGATAAGAGAAGGGAAAAGACCAGAGGGTTTTCAACACTGGACCCCACTCTGATTGAGCAGACAGGACTTTATAAAAAAGGATATCTGGAAGCTCACAGAGTCACTGGGAGACTGGAGAACTGGACTCCAGAGGCCAGGAGTGTGATACAGTCAGTAGAGCCAAATCATACCACAGAATCAGCCCACAGAAATCTTACAGCCAATGCCTCTGTTCACCGAATGCCAGGGTTTGCATGGCTGCTGCCCATGTCACAGCTATTGCTGCCCCCCAACCTGGAAGTGACCCTTGCAGCTGCTGCCACTCGCCACCACATGGATCATAGCTGTGTCTGCTTCTTAGTGCTATTTCCAGGGAGAGTGCATCTGATTGGCTGAGCCTGAGTCACATGTCCCTGCCTCACTGCAAAGGGAGTCTGGGAAAGTGAGTATAATTGTCAGCTGCTCTCTCCTATCAAGATCCATAAAGTGGGTGTTCCCTAAAATAGAAAGGAGGTTCAGATGATAGGTAGCCAAATCATGGGCAAAGTCCACTCTTTGGCCACTTAGTCATTCCATAACCTTTTATGGAGACTTTATGTGCAGCACTATTCTAGGCATTGAGAAGAAAAGGTGGGCAGGAAAGACTTGAAGTAAGACAAAAATAAAGAAACAAGTAAGATAGTGCAGATAATGATAAGTGCAATGGAGAAAAGAAAATTGTGTAACAGGCTAACGCGTCACTGGGGAATGCATGGGGGCATATGTGGGCGGGATTGCTTTATTTTTTTATTTTATTTTATTGCTTAAAGTATTACAAAGGGTATTACATATGTGCCCTTTTTTTCCCCCCGCCCTTGACAATCCAGGATTGCTTTAAATGAGATGATTAAGGAAGGCCTCTCCGTAGGTAGCAGAGTTGGGTGGAGCTGAGAGATGAGAAGGTATCAGCTGCTGTGAAGGTCTGGGGGAAGAGCCTTATGGGTAGAGGGAAGAACAAATGCAAAGGTCCTGAGGTGGGAACACATGAGAGGCATAAAGGAAGTAACAAGTCAGTGTGCCTGGAACAGATGAGCAGCAGGGAGGTCTGATGACGGCGGATAGCAACCCGTAAATTGTGTCTAGGTCTCCCTTAGCTAGACAAGCGCCAGGATATGGTAAGGACACTTTTACACTTGGGGATATGGTGCCCTTCCTTGTGGCGGGGACAGTATTGTCTTAGAGGCTGTGTCAAGAATAGTTTTGTGGGCTCACAGAGACTTTCCAACTTCTTGACTAATACCCACTTCAGGCATACATTGTGCTTGGCTTTATCGCTTTTGACAGATGCTGCATTTTTGTACAAACCAAAGGCAAGACCCTCCACCAACAAAAAAGATTATAATCCACTTTATTGCAATACTTGCTTTATTGTAGTGGTCTGGAACTGAACTGCAATATTGCTAAGTTATGCCTGTATAAGAGATATATGTTATTCCACTACATACATATATGTGATGGCTAATTTTACACGTCAGCTTATTTAGGCTATGTTACCCAGATATTTGGTCAAAGATCAGATTGGATGTTGCTGTGAAGGTGTTTTTTAGATTACCACATATTAGGAGGTTATCTTCTATAAGATGTGTGGGCCCATTTGATAAGTGGAAGGCCTTAAAAGAAAACAGACCGAAGCCTCCTGAAAAACAGAAAATTCTGCCTCGAGAGGATCTTTGGATTGAACTGCAACATCAACTCTTCCCTTTTCTCTTTACAGTACATCATTTCTTTTTAATAATTGACGTGTTGGTTACTCATTGCCAGTTTTTGTTTTCTTCTCGATGCTGTACCTGGTGCAAAAGCAGCTTTGTCTTCTGTTTTCTTATCTTGTCAGTTACTAGAAGGTAGAGTGACGCTTGGGAAGATGAGTCCTTCGGCCAGACGAGGTTGCATCCAAAAGTCAGGCAAGAGGCTGATGAGTGAATAGTACAGCAAACCCCAACACCTGCTGAGAACAAGCCCTTGGAGTGAGTCCACCCACCCCTTCGTTCCCTGCCCACAGATGCCGCCCACAGGGACCCCGGGAATCATAGTACAGAGATGTTACAATGGGCACAGACCAATGAGCAGGATCTCGGGTCATGAGCAGCTTTGTGAAGACCTGCCCAGAAACCTGACCCATAAGCCTTCTTCACTCTTGAAGCCAACTTGGCACCTCAATGAAATGTAGGGACAGCTTTCATTTTAAAAATATGTTTTCATTTTGGCTCTCTAGATTGAATTTGATTTCTCTTTTGTAAATAGGTAAAATGTTGGGAAGACGTCCTTTCTTTGAAGTCTCTAGAAGTAGTTGTTTCTGTGCATTTCTTTCTAACTTTCCATACCAAACTCTAAGTTCCAAAAGGCACCAGGTCTTAATCATTTACTATCCACCCACCAGAGCTATCATACTGCCTTGTGTATATTGGAGTCTTACTAAATATCTGTGGGATCAATGACATTTCTGTGCCTTGAAAGGTGGGCAGCATTTCCCAAGTTCTGAGGAATGCAGTCTTAAGAAACACGCTTCCCCAAAAGAATTTCATGATCGTACCAACTGAGGAAACAATATAACCTATAGTCCCATAAAGTAGAATAAAATGCATATTTAGTATAATCAAGGTACTGAAAAGGCCTGCTGTCAAGAAATCCAGTATTTCCCACAGCTTCTAGAACAGTGGTTCTCAACCTTCCTAATACAGTTCCTCATGTTGTGGTGACCCCAATTTCATTGTTACAAATTGAACATAATGAAAGCATAGTGATTAATCACAAAAACAATAAGTAATTATATATGTGTTTTCCGATGGTCTTAGGCGACCCCTGTGAAAGGGTCGTTCTAGAACATGGGACCCTTCTGTTGTTGAGCACTACTAGCATTCTGTAGAACACGGTCTCAGGCATGTTTTGCAAACACTCTTTGGGAAAATGCTGCTTTAGAAATGACGTTAGAAGCTTGGAAGGCATCAGTCGGTGCTCACTACAACCACAAAAAGCTGAAGAAACTAAAAATCAACAACTCCTCTTCAATCCTTCTTGGAATTGAGGTCACAGGGCAAATGGCTGGCCCCCAACTCGGAGAAAGAAGCACAGGCAGACACAGAGAAGCACATGTTACCAGAGCAGAGACCTCTGCAGGAGCCAGTGCCAGGCAGTGACCCCTAGATTGTACTGGATACATTGCTGGAGGCTCAGTGTGGACAGGTTGGAGAGAGAAAAACCGCAGGGGGAGCCGTCTTAAGGCGGTGCCCCACACGTTTGTGAGTGTTACCTCCATGAGCACTAACAGATTCTCACGGGAAGGCAGGAGAAAAAGCCCCTCTGGCTTCCAGTTTCCAGGCAAGTAGCCATTTAAAAATATGCCAGAGTTCTCAGTTCTTAACAGGGAACTATATTTCAGAAGCTAATCAACCGGGGTTTTACTAGAGCCTAAATGACGTAGGGGAAGGGGAATTCCCAGCTCCTGCCCACGCTAGCCCTCCTGTCTCACCTAAGGGGGGAGAGACTGAGAAGCACTTGTGAAGGTCACATCGCAGGGGCACAGGCTCAGGAAGTGACCGAGCCCTAATCCCAGGACTGTGGCCTGCTTCCCCTCCCCGCACACCTTGCCACCACATCACTGAGGCTTCTGTATGTTAAAGGGGGAATACAGTGAAACCTGTGGAGAGGTCCACCTTGAAGGGATGCAGTGAGCGCTGGGAGGAAGAAAGCAGCGGCGATAGGAGAGAAGTGCTGTTTCCTCCTCCTAACATGCTCTCCTCAACCCCATTCCCCGCTCCTGTGTCCACTTCCATCATCCACTGTGCCTCCCCACCTGCCCCAGTCCTGTCAACCCTTCCACTTTCTCGTCTTCCATGAAGCATCTCTGAGGACTCTAGCTCACAGTGCTCCCTGCTGCCCTGTGGTCTTTACCACACAAGGAACTTAGAGCCCCAGTTCAAACACTAGCTGGATTTTTTTTTTCTGGAGGTTCCATATCACCCCATTAGAACATCCACTTTTTGAGAGCAGGGGAGTGTGAATAATTTGGTGCCCTCGCCTCCTGTGGCATGTGGCATCTTGCTTCACATCCACGTGACAGGCCCAGGTGGGAAGGGGGTGGGGACTGGTTGGTGGATGAGTTGAATCTTTTTGCACAAGATGAAAGGAAAAGACTGTGTAGTTGCAGGAACTACCCCTGAAAGGGAACAGACTCTCATGGGGCTTCTCTCAGACAGCCTCAGGAGAAGATCTGGATGGACTGGGTGCTGTTCTCAACACCATTTGCCCGAGAGCTGCTCCCAAATTGCAGGTACTTCCAAGCTGACCTGCTCTGATTGATTGCACTAAAGTAAGAGGGAAGAAAATAAAAATAAAGAAAAACATAGACCCTTGACCTTTAAAGGAAGTGTGATTCTGCCTTCAAGTGTCCAGTGAAGGTTTAGGTCTGCTCTAAGCTACCTCAACTAGAAGACACCCTCACTCCCAGACAGTTTACTTTCTTTCGGGGGAGACATCGTGGTGCAATGAAGAGTTGGTGCTTTGCGGTAGCAAGCCTACCCCTTACTAGCCAAAGTAACCTCTCTGAACTCGAGTCTCCTCCTCTCTACAGTGGAGCAATCATATCTATCTTTCAGGTTTAATATGAGAATTAGAGATAATGTATACAAAGTGCAGAGGACAATACCTGATAATAAGTAGCAGCAATTCTGCCAGCTGGTGTGGCTCAGTGGTTGAATGTCAAACTATGAACCAGGAGGTCAGAGTTTGATTCCCATTAGGGCACATGCCTGGGTTGCAGGCTCGATCCCCAGTAGGGGGCATGCAGTAGGCAGCCGATCAACGATTCTCTCTCATCATTGATGTTTCTATCTCTCTCTCCCTTCCTCTCTGAAATCAATAAAAGTATAGTTTTAAAACATTAGTAGCCGCAATCCTCATTATGAAAGTAAAAATATCCAACCTGCTCAACAAGAATCCTTCCACTAGAACTGCAAGAACAAACTCATAAAATGGAATGTTTGTCCTCTTGATATGTGGCTTAAATTCTGTCTCCTTTCGCAATGCCATACCAAAAATAGCATTATCCTGATACATTGATTTTCCTACCATAAAAACAATCAAAATGTTAGCTCATACACCAGAAATGGGGCCCCGCCAGTATCCAAGCTAATTTGTCTGAGTAAGAGAATTCAGAAAAGTAGAGAGATCACATATTTTATAGAGCTGATTAGCATTTTCCACTCAGACCACATGTGCTCCGTGAGTGTCTTATGATTATCCCAGCAGTTGTGAATGAAAAATGAATTGAATGTTTGTGCTGGAAGTGTTGGTAAATGTTTAGTTTGTTTTTGTATTGGCCTGGCAGAAGAAGATTTTTATTTTCAAGCTTGCACGCTGATCTTTATCCTCCTTGGCTCTGTGCTCTTCTTTCTTGTCGCATATTTAGACCTGCTCTATTATGCAAGCTATTTAATGTGGGTGAAAGTGCTACATGCAGCTTCTCTCGCAGTTGTGCATCTGGAAAGGCTCTTGGGATTAGTTCCAACCTTTATTACCTGATATACAATTGAAGACCCTTCAGGAAACTCCTGGAAATTTGTGAGTTTTGAAGATTCCATTGGATCCAAATAGGTCTAGACCCAGAACTCCCCCAAGATTGCCCAGATGCAGGCGGAAACACCAGGGGTCTCTAAGTATTTGCCTCTTGCTTATATTTAACTTCATACATTCCAGAGTCTCTCTAAGCCAGAGTAGAAGCAGCTTCCCACTGCCTAGACCTGTACATTGCCCCGCGCCCTAAGCTTGGATCAGACCCAGCTGTCCAAGTAGTTCATCACTTTTTCTGTAGAATGGAGGGACTGACGAGGAGCCAAGCCCTGGGTAAGATGCCAAAGCTCTTGTTATGTAAAAAACCTGTTTGACTTCCTCATGCTAGAGTAGAGGTTTCATAATTCTGTCTCATTTCCCATAATTCTGTGTCATTTCCCATAATTTTGTGTCATTTCCCTGGTATAAGTGACTTGCGATTTAGTAGCTTCTGAAAGTGAAATCAGAACATGCAGAAGACATGGTCTCAGATCTGCAGAAATCATGTTCTTGGTTTCTGATCAACATGCTCTGGAATACTGTCTTCATCTAAGGGGCTGCTCTGTCTGACTCTGTGAGTGGCTGTGAGTGGCAGTCCTCAGGATGGTTTACATTTCTCTGTGATGGACAGTATGACCAATAGACTCCAAAGACCACTGTTTGTTTTTCAAATCAACCTTTTTATAAGGATATAGAGAAACTGTCCCCCCCAAAACAAACAAACAAACAAACAAACAAACACTGGATTAGTAGTTAGAGTGAGCATTGGGTTGATAATAGCTAACAATAGTAACTAACGTTTATTAAGCAATTAATAGTCAGGCACTGTTCTATGTGCTTTACATATAAGTGCTCATTCTATCTGATAAGCAGTCTTGAGAGAGACATTATTACTACCCCCCTTTTAAGATGAGGAGACTGAAGAAAGCATGGAGTGATTAAGTCATACATCCAAAATCATGCAGCTGGGAAGTGGTCAGCTAGGAGTTGAACCCAAGAGGACTATATTCGGAGTCTCTACACTGCTACACCATACTACTTGTCCTGGAGTCAGGGACCTGGGATCCAGGCTTGCTTCTTGGTATTTTTCTGAGATCAGTAGCATTGCCAGTCACCTCGTCATCCTAGCCAGAAAGCTGAGAGTGGTCCTAGAGTCCATTCTCTCCTTCTCTCTCTCTCACCCTTCATAGCCAATGAATCCTCAAGTTCCACCACGCTGGGTTCAAAAGCTACCTCCTCTCGGTCTCCATCTAGTCTCATATTGTTACCATCCATCATCCAAGCTGCTTTCTAAAATTCAGATGGGTCAAGTTATTTCCTGTCTTATTAACTATAGAGGAAATTTGCCCCTTTGAGGGCAAAATAAATAAATAAATAAATAAAATAAAAAATAAAATATCTTCTAGTAAAGCATTATTGGACATTAATTCTTTACGCTTTTGAATGTCTAAAGTAAAGGCTTTATTTTGCTTTTATTTAATTTTTGAAAGATACTTTTGCTGAGTATAAAAGTCTAGCTTGTCAGGTTTTCTTCTTCTAGTACTTTAAAGATATTGCTCCATTGTCTTCTTCCATGCATTATTTCCAAAATATCTGCTGTCATTTTTAGTTGTGTTCCTCTATACATGTCTTTTGCTCTGGATGGTTTTAAAATTTTCTCTTTATCACTGGATTTAAAAATCTGATTTTGATGTGTCATGGTGTAATTTTCTTCATGTTTCTTATGTTTAAGGGTCATGGAGCTTCTTGGATCCATGAGTTTACAGTATTTATCAAATTTTGAAATTGTTTAACCATATTTCCTCAAATATGGTCTCTGTTCTGCTCCCCCTCCTAAATTTGGAGACTCCAATTCCACAGATATTAATCTATTAAAGTTTTCCCATTTTTCTGTTTATTCTTTTTTTCTCTGTGTGTTTTAATTTGGATTATTTTTAAAGATTTGTCTTTAAAACTAGTAAAGTTTACTAGTCTTCTTCTGCATTGTATAGTCTGCTATTCATTCTATCCAGGACACTTTTTATTTCAGCTATTGTAATTTTCATCCCTCGAAGATACATTTGTATTTTTTATGACTTATTTGATATGTTCAATCTTTTCTCTACCTTCTTGAATTTACAGAATATAATTGTAACAACTGTTTGAATATCCCTGCCTACCCATTATATCATCTATATCACTTTTAAGTTGATTTCAATCTATTGAATTTTTTCATTATTAGTGGTCATATTATTCTGCTTCTTGTGCCTTTTATAACTAGCACAATTGGAAGATGACCCAATGATGAAGTCCCTTTTTTAATTTCCTAGCCTTGATGAAAAGATATCATTCTCATGATAACATTACATTATATATCTAAAGGAAGATGAAATTTTGCCGATGAAACTTAAGTTCCCAAATCAGTTTAATTAATCAAGAGGTAAATTGTCTTTGGGGGGCCTGAGCTATTTAGGGGAGCTCTTAACAAGAAATCTAGAAAGCAAAGACAAAGGACGTCAGAGAAATGCGTTTTTGATGGTCTTGAAGGAGACACAATCCCCCTAAGTTGTACAGCTGCAAGGATTCTGCCAACAGTCAAATGAACTTGAAAGAGGACCCTGAGCCTTAGATGAGACCACAGCCCTGGCCAACACCTTGATTACAAACTTTTAAGCCCTGAGCAAAGAACCCATTTGAGCCTTGCCCAGACTTCTGACCTACATAACTGTGAAATGATAAATGGGTGTTGCCAGAAAGTGTGTGGTTATTTGCTATGCAGCAATAGAAAATTAATACAACTGCTAATATTTTATTGCATTTCAGGTACTGTTAATTTTAACTTTTAAAAATTTGAATTCCTATACATTTTTTTTAAATTCATTGTTTAGTTTTTAATTTTTTTATTGATTTTATTGATTTTTTTATTGAATTTGTTGTTTCACTTGTTTATGCA
Source organism: Myotis myotis (assembly GCF_014108235.1). NCBI lineage: Eukaryota > Metazoa > Chordata > Mammalia > Chiroptera > Vespertilionidae > Myotis > Myotis myotis. Next base: position 12,907,852 of record NW_023416315.1, read on the forward strand.
TTCAGTGGTTGAGCCTTCTATGTGCCCTGATGGGGGATCGAACTCACAACCGTGGTTTATCAAGATGATGCTCTGCCCACCTGAGGAATCTGGCCGGGGCATCCTATAAATATTCTTGACCTTCGATGCAATGCAGTTACTTGGCAACAGTTTGATCCTTTCGGGGTTGTTTTTCAGCTTTCTTGGGTGGAACCAGAGCAGTGTTTAAACTAGGAGTAATTTTTTCCTGACTAGTGAGGCAAACATCTTACCTAATTTCCCATAAATAATGAGATTTTCCATTCTGGCTATTGGGAACAGGAACTTTTGCAAGCCCTGTGTTAGCTTCAGATATTTTCCCTGCTAATTATATGAGTAGTTTCTTCTCCAATGTTATGAGCCTCAGACATATGCACTCACTGATTAGTACATAGCTGCTAATCTCTAGACCTCTCTCTCTCTCTCTCTCTCTCTTTATCTCTCTCCCTCCCTCCCTCCCTCTCTCTACCTCTCTCCTTTCTGGTTACCTGCCCTTCCTTGGTTTCTCCACTCTCACAGCTTTGAGTCCCCAACTCAGGGAGCAACTGGGTTCTTCCTAGATTTCCCTCCCTTACACCATTGCCTGAAACTTTTTCCAGGCAGTTATCTGGGATAACTGTAGAGTTTATTTCATTTGTTTCCCATCCCTTAGAGATTACTTTCTATTACTTCTTGATACCCAGTGTCTTGATGTTCATATATTTTTCTAGTTTCTTAGTTTCAGGAAAGAGGGTATGTCCTGTCCCTGTTACTTTATCCTATATAATAAAAGCCTAATATGTAAATTGACCTAACAGCAGAAGGGGGGGGGTGCCTGCAAGCGGGTGGCGCCAGGCCAGCCAAGGCAGGTGCCAGCAGGCAGAGGGAGTGGATGGCGATTGGGGGGCGGCGGCAGAGCAATGGAGGGAGAGCCGGCCGCTTGCCTCCCACAGAGCAAGGCCACCAGTGGCAATGGCAGGTCAGCAATGGGGGGCAGGGCCAGCCAGTGCCATCCCCCAATCGGCCCGCCAGTCACCTCCTGCAGAGAGAGGCCACCACTGGCAGCAGCAATCAGCCAGATTGTGGCTTAGGCCCACTCCCCACAGGGGCTGGGCCTAAGCCATCAGTTGGACATTCCCTGAGGGCTCCTGGACTGCGAGAGGGTGCAGGCCGAGCTGAGGGACCCCCCCCCCCCCCCGCCCACTGAGTGCATGAATTTTCGTGCACTGGGCCTCTAGTCTTACCATAATTGGCTATACTTCTTTGTATTATTATTTTAGTAATTGCTCTGGAATTGCAATATACATCCTTAATTTCTCATAGTTCACTTACATTTTATATTGTACCACTAAAATAAAATATAGAAACCATGACACCATTTGTCCCATAGGCCCCATGATTTTTGTTATAATTATTATATGTAATACATCCACATTTGTTATAAATCAAATGGCACCATTATAATTTTTCTTTAAATAGTTTTGTGATTTATATAAAGAAATTAAGAGGAAAGGGGCAAAGAAAATATATTCTTTTACATTTACAATTTTAATGTTATTTGTTCTTTTAAAGAGACACAAATATCCACCCAGTATTATTTACCTTCAGCCTGAGGAACTTCCTTTAGCATTTCTTATAGTTAAGTCCACTGGCAATGATACTTTCAATTTTATTTCATCTGAAATATCTTTATTTTATCTTCATTCCTGAAGGATATTTTTTCTGGATATAGAAACTGCATTGGTTTCATTTTTCTTCCAGCACTTTAAAGATGTTGGTTCACTCTTTTCCACCCTCCATACTTTCTGATGAGAACTCAGCCATTAATTAAATTATGATTCCCTCATATATAATGTGTTGTTTTTGTTCTTGACGCCTTGAGGACTTGTTCACTATCTTTGGCTTTCAACCGTTTGACCAGGATGTGCCTGATTATGGTTTATGCTTTTTCTACTTGATGTTCTTTGGGCATGCTTTATTTATAAATTTCTGGGTTTTTAAATCAAAATTTGGAAAATATTTTTGCCATTTTTTATTAAACTTATTTTCTCTCATCTTCTGGGATCCCAATTACACATATTTTGGAGCATGATATTTATATAAAATGTTCTGTTATGTTTTTTATTTCCAATCTTTTTTTCTCTCTATGCTTCACATTGGACAATTACTATTGATCTTTGCTTTCACTGACTCTATTATTTCCATTCAACTGTTAAGTCCATTTAGTGAATTTTTTATTTCAGCTATTGTATTTTTAAGTCCTGGAATTTCATTTTGTTTGTTTTTATTTCCATTTTGAAATTGTCTATTTTCTTAATTCATTGAGCTCATATTTTGTTTTATTTCATTGAGAATAATTACAATAGCTATTTAAAAGTTCTTGTCTGCTACTTCTAATATCTAGGTTTCTCAAGTTCTTACCCAACTCATTTTCTTTTCCCTTGAGAATATATTCCACTTTCTTGGTGGTTGGTTTTTTTTTCTGTTAGGGAAATTTGGGTTTATAGTGCATTTTGTGAATGGTAAGTTATATGAAGTCTTGATTTTTCTTTAACAAACAGTATTCTTTTGCTTATGAAACTGTTTCTTGATTGGCAGTGCCAATCTCAGTTCAGGTCATCTGTCTTTAGCTAAGGTGCCTTGAATCTGTTTCATGCAGTGTGATTCAATAATTAGAGAAACTGGTAGACAGAATTTGGAAATGTCCTCTCCCTTTCTCTTCTGGGATTCTCCAACTTTCTCCACTGGCTGTGGATTCTCCTACTAGGGAGATTGTGGATTTTCTGACACCTTCCCCACCATGCACTGGCTATGCACCCAGGCTAATAGGCACGGATACCGGGGGCTTACTTACCACATTACCAGTAGTTTTATTGCTAGCTTTACCCAGTGGCCAGATAAGTTTCTTCTGAACAAGTACAAAAAACGTTTTTACAAAGTATCATACTTTAAAAAGATCTTAGCTTGTAAGAACATGTAATAAATTACTTCAAAATGCAATGGGTATTTAATTTTAAGGCGTGCCTTTAACATTGATGTAAAACACTGTGTAATATGAAAACACAAGAATGCCCGTGACCGCCCGCAATGTGTTAATACAGCTTCCCTCCTCAAAGAATTTATTCCTCACCAGCGTGTGCCTATTTCTATTCTGTCTCCAGTGTCTTTGAGTCTTTGCTTTTTGCTTTGTGTCCAGGTTTTATAGTTAGTTACTGCAGGGAAGACTCCAGGAGGGTCTTATTTATCATCACCTAAATCTGAAATCCCTCTCACTTATCTTTTAAATTCAAGAATCTTGTCAGTTGAAGTCAAACACTTTCCAGAGCCTCGTAGAAACTTGTTCAACTAGCTCATATGGTGAGAAGTATCTACTAGTAGGCCTACTTTCTACAGTCATTGTTCATCTTCAGAGCACTTAGTTGGCCATTATCATTTTGAAAGTACTCCTTAATTTCACTGTTCAACTCAAAAACCCTGTTTAAAACTCTTCCTGTGGTAAGCCACCAAATTTCTGTATATTTATATGGTCTTGGTCCAGGTTTTTACAGTTTAAAATATTCTCGCCGAACCGGTTTGGCTCAGTGGATAGAGCGTCGTCGACCTGTGGACTGAAGGGTCCCAGGTTCGATTCCAGTCAAGGGCATCCCTATTGGGGGGCGTGCAGGAGGCAGCTGATCGGTGTTTCTCTCATCGATGTTTCTAACTCTCTATCCCTCTCTCTTCTTCTCTGTAAAAAATCAATAAAATATATTTTTTAAAAAAAATATTCTCAAGTTAATTAGTCTTTGTATATCAAAGTTAGCCATATTGTAGCATCATCCAAAACTTTCTATCACTTCATCTTGAGGGGTGTTTAACAACACCGCTTCTCTAAGAAGAAAGCAGTGTGTTGTCACAATGTGAGTAGATTTTTCATTTTACATGATACAAAAACTCTCAGAGACCCAACCATTGACCAGGACCATCCGTATGCAAATCAACACACTTCTCCCAGGACAGATCATTTGTTTATAGATATGAAGGCTAAACATTAATTCTATTTTGGCCTTTGTTTGTTGTGGGCAACGTTTTGTGTTCTTGAATTTCACAATTACTTGCAAATCTTACCAACACTGCAGCATGGCATTTATTGGTGAAATCTACTAACTCCAGCTAGATTAAAAAGCTGTTGTGGTCTTTGAGTTTATTTCACAAAACCTCTTCAAAGTCGTGTATTGTGTCATCAATACTTCAACTCTTCACACTGTTTGAGCGTGTGGAACATTCCAATTTCTTACACCACGTCTTGTCCTAACATTTTATTTGCAATGATTGTACATGATCACATTATTAGGCTCTTACCGACTGTGTGACTTTTCCTGTTTGAAGTAATAAGATCTGCTACTAAAGAACACATCTCCTGGTCCTTTTCACTGTTTTTAACTGATTACTTTGAGATTCTAATTACTGTTTAAATCAGCACTTTTTCAAGTGGCTGTGACTTGTATGTAAGGGTTTGTTTGTTTGTTTGTTTGTTTGTTTGTTTTGTTTTTCAATTTTCTTGGAGCTATTGTTCCATTTGTAAGTTGTTTAACATAGCAGGGGTTGGCAAACCACTATCCATGAGCCAAATCCCACCAGAGGTCTGTGTTTGCACAGCCTTCAGAGCTAATATTGATTTGTACATATTCAAAGAGTTGTAAACAGGCAAAGAAGAATATGTAAAAGAGACCATAAGTGGCCTGCAGAACCTAAAATATTTTTTTTCTCTATCGAAATTTGTTTTAAATCACAGGAAGAATATATACCCTTCCTTCCATTTCCTCTAGTGACCAATGACACACTTTGTAAGAAAGCTGGCAGGGTTAGGAGTAGTGCCTATGTCAGTGTAACAGAAATTTTCTTTCTTAGAACCGATGAAAATCATCACAAAAGAAGGAAGTAGATGAGATGCGAGTGGTCAGGCTTAGCCAAATTCTCCTTAATGTCCCAAACCCCATATGGGTTAAGTGGAGCCTGTTATGTAACCTTTTTGTGGGGCTGCCGTACAGTCAGAATGAAAAGCCTCTATGACATCCAGGCACTGTGAAAGTAAAACTTACTCTCCCTTGATATCTGACATCACAGAAAATAGTTCTTGGTCAAAAACCTTGGTTTGTTTAGAGATCAGGCAAGCCCCTCTGGTGTCCCATTCTAGCTTTCCCTGGCCAAGCTGCCTAATTTTGCAATTTCAACTCAGGCTCAAATACAGCCGTGCCTCAGGATCGCCATCTTGGGGGAAGGAGATTTGCTTTTGGAACCTTGGTAGTGGAGTAGACAAAGCACTAGAGCAGATGGGTGAACCCTCAGGGAGAGGACAGAAAGGTAGCTGTTGGAAGACAGATAAGTTCTTTATAAGTAAGTTCTGTCCAGCAGAAGATGAAGACTGGACGTAGGCATAACTAAAGACTATATAATCATGAAGATTCGAGATAAATAGGGTCTAAGCTTGGCCACCAACTCTCACAGATACAGGAATACAAAAGCCTCCCTAGCCTCAATGTTTTTCAATTCTGTGGCGGTGTTCTTGCTGCAGAGCTCCCCATGGGATCAGACTGCAGCTAGGCTTCAGCTGAAACCACATCTTACTGAGCTTATCCTCTGTGCTGTCCTCCTCCCCTCACTCCCTTACAGCGTTCAGGAGAGATCACTCTCTCAGTTAATCACTTGTGCAAGAATCCCCGCTGCAGGCTATGCTATGAGGAAATGTTACCTAAGACCAGGTTTAAAGAAAGTGCATGTGCCAGTAGCATCTATTGTGCTGTATTTCTCAGAAACCCTGAGTGCCCCAGGTAGAGTGTAGGGATGAGCTTTATTCCAAAACTGTTTTATACCCTGGCATTAAATATGTAGATCCTCTGAACCTTAAGAGAAAAATTTAAGAAGAATTAAATGGATGGGGGTGCAAATTATGGGTCCATACCAATTATAAAGACAAAAAGGAGATGCATAAGTGATTATCTCCTAATTTTCAAAATTAGTTTCTGAAGATCTGTGGCAGGATAGTGAGAAGCTAGGAAAATTCCTAGGCAAGTAGAAAGGGAAACTGAGACAAGAAAATTAAACAAGGCTGAATAGTTTGGGCAGCTTGCAGCCAGCTTGTGAATCACAGGACCTTATCTTTCCCAACCAAGGACACTTGAAAGCAAAGGATTAATATCGTTCCTCTCTAATAAGAGAATGCATAACTTAAATCATCCTGGCCTAGGAAAATATAGAACAAAGAACCCAGCTAACGCAAGGACAAATATCATGTAGGGGATGCTATGATAGGAAAAGAGGAAGGAGAAAGAAAGGGGGAGTTTATGTCACCCACCAAACAAAGAAGTCAGCTGTCTTAGAACTTTCCAAACAAGATGCAACAATGGAAAAGGGGACTTTAAAACCTAATGTGCAACCCAAGATATCTAGCAGAGAAATCTTGAAACCTAAAGGAAGAAGGGTATAAAACCCCTTGAACCCACACGGAGCACACGCTCAGACTAGCTGAGTGGCCCACTTGTGCTTTATGCCAAGTGTATTTTTAAAATTTGCTTGCCTTGCTTCCTTAATAAATTCACTTGCTTTGCTATGACACTGCTGTCTGTCACTCATTTAAAATCTTTCTTTTGAGATTTACAAGGGCTGAGGAGGTGACAGTCCTCTTTCTCCAACCTGGGGCTGTCCAATAACAGAACCACCGCAAATCATTTTCAGATTGTCACTACAGTGGGGCCTTGACTTACGAGTGTCCCGACTAACGAGTTTTTTGAGATATGAGCCATCTCTCTCTGCCGATTTTTTGCTTTGAGTTGCGAGCTAAAATTCGGGTTATGAGCCAGCTTCAGATACCCCACCGCTAGTTGGCGCAGCGAATGTCACAGCGAACGCCACAACATCAGCCCAGCATCACGTGTCTCACTCGTTCACTTTTTGATTTGACATATGAGTAATTTGAGTTATGAGCTCTGTCACGGAACGAATTAAACTCGTAAGTCAAGGCCCCTCTGTAGTCTGGTTCAAAGGGTTAAGTGTATGGTTTTAGTATGTCTCAATCCTATCCACAGTTTTTTTGAGAGCATAGGGCACATGGCATAATAAATTAGATACTGGCACCTATATTTGATGCTTTTATCACAGAAGAAAATATGAACAGGGTTTTATGCTGTTATCTGACATGGGATCACCAAAAAGTTCTAGAAAGCTTTAATGAAAAGATTAAAATGAATCTAAGAAATTCATACATTGATGTCTATCTAGAAAAGAATATAATAAATTTGGAACTATAGCTTTTAAATCCCTGCCCAAGCGAATAGCCAAGGAAAAAGAGTCGATATAAGAAAGATTGAGCTTTTGGAGATATTCCTCTATTGATTTTAACTTTGACAGCTTCTTTAAGTGACAATCCATCATTGATTCATAACCCTTTATATCATTTTTCCAACTACGTAGGAATTCTTACCATCTTCATGCTTAAAGTATGACAAGTGGAGGCAAATGCCTCAACTCCACGATTAATCCATTCAACCCCTCTTCCCACTATCCCTGCTGGCAACTGGGCTGTCACTGGAGAAATGAGTCTCAGGGAGAAAAGGTAATCTATATACACAACCATCATCAAGACAAAGCCAGCTGCATTGCCACTTCTACCATTTAATTTATCTCTCTCATTATTCAGGTCTAACTTAAGCTACACAGAAAAGCTAGCAAGGTACATAATCAAACACAGTTGTCTACCCCAGATTAAATACCTCCCTAGGAATGGCCCCAATTTTCATCACTTGCTATTAGCTTTTTATATTTTGCATTTGACAATAACATGGGGTCAACAAACTTGGTTCTAGTAATTGTTACCAACTCTCTGAGACTTAAGGCCAATCAGTCACCTCTCTGGGCTTCAATTTCCTCAGCTGAGAGAGAGAGAGAGAGAGAGAGAGAGAGAGAGAGAGAGAGAGAGAGATTTGATCAGTGTATCTGCATCAGGAAACACTGGTTTAGAGAGATGACTTTTGCACACAAAAAATCATATGATAATCTAAACCAAATATCACTGTAAACTACAGACCCTCCTTGGGGCATTCCCACTATACTGAATATAAGAAAAAGTTTTTGTGATAAATGAGTTCACGTTGTTTGAGCAAAAAAGAAATGTTGGCCATGGAAACTTTAGATGGCATGCTTACTAAAAATTCCAACTCTGTCTTTGGTGGTACCCTGAACTGGAGGAACTTTTCCAGGTTCATAAGTCAATGATTGTAGTTGGCCTGGTCAAAAACTAGTATAGATGTTGCTGTGAAGGTATTTTTTAGATGTGCTTAACATTTAAACCAGTAGACTTTGAGTACAGTATATTATCCTCCCATAATGTGAATGGGCCTCATCCAAACAGTTGAAAGCTTTAAGGGGAAATTCTATGGTTACAAGAAGAAGAAGGGATTTGGTCTCAAAACTGTAGCATAAAACCCTACTTGGGTTTTTAGCCTGCATAACCTGCCCTGTGTATTTTGACCTCAACATTACTTCAACTCCTACCCGAATTTCTATACTGCCAACCAGCCCATTGGATTTCAGACTTGCCAACTCCCATAATCACATGAGCCATTTTAAAAATCAATTTTTAATATATGATTAGATATAGATATAGATATAGATATAGATATAGATATAGATATAGATATAGATATAGATATAGATATAGATACTCCTATTGGTTCTGTTTCTCTGGAGGACCCTGACTAGCATGCTGGTATTGTTTTGCGACTTAACCAAATATCTATATAGAAAGTACAAATTTCCATTGTCTGCTTTTTGTCTCCTAATATAATATGAACCCCCTTGAGAGTGTTTCATATAATAAATAAGTATCTTCTAGAGGAAATGAGGCACAGTATGGTCGTATGGAAAAAGTACTTAATAAAAGACAAGATAATTAGTTCCCATTGCTCTTCTTTATCACTCATGGACTTGATTGTGCCACCATTTGAAGTAGGATAGTGTTGCTATGCTTGTCTGAGGCAATGACTTGCTGAACTGATTTTTTTAATTTAAATTCTTTATTGTTTAAAGTATTCCATGAGTCTCCTTTTCCCCATTGACCTCTCCCCAGCCACTCTCACCCCCCAACATGTCCTCCCCTCCCTCTCCCATCTGTGTCCATTGGTTATGCTCCTATGCATGCATACAAGTCCTTTGGTTGATTTCTTACCCCTTCACTCCCCACCTTCCCTCATTGTTGGAGTTATTCAATGTTTCTATGACTCTGGTTCTGTTTTGTTAATCAGTTTATGTTGTTCATTATATTCCACAAATGACTGAGATCCCTCTGCCCACAGGCACACGCCTTGGCTGGTCTGGCACTGCCTGCTCACCGGTCCACCCCCTGCCAACCATTAGGTCAATTTGCATATTACACTTTCATTATATAGGATAATTTACATATAATACAGTTCACCTATTTGAAGTGTACAATTCTGTGGTTTTAGTATGTAAACAGGACTCTACAACCACCACCACAATGTATCTTTCTCTGACTGGCTTATTTCACTTAGCATAATGCTCTCCAGTTCCATCAATGCTGTTGCAAATGGTAAGAATTCCTTCTTTTTTTACAGCAGCATAGTATTCCATTGTGTAGATGTACCACAGTTTTCTAATCCACTCATCTGCTGATAGGCACTTAGGCTGTTTCCAAGAAAACAGAAACACCAATCAGAAAGAATATATGCTGAACTGATTTTTGGTGATCCTTTCAATTTCTTAAAAGTGTGGTTTTCTGACTTAATGGCTACTGTGCTTGAGGAAGTAAATCTAGATCGTCTTCTGACAAGACTTTGAACAACTTCACCATGGCCAGGTTTGATTGAGGGAGAGAATGATGTTGTTAATCCACATTCTTGGCACAGTTTCTGGTTCAAACTGGCCCTCAATGAATGACTTCCCATGCTAATGAACAATTTTTAAAAGCTTCTTAATGGTGATCTTGGCTTCATACACTGTATAGTTACTTTGGAATCCCTAGAGTTCTTTTATTTTGGCATAGATATCCATTCCATCTAAACAGTCCCTTGAAAGAAGCAATCACCACAAATGGAATGGGATCCTTTATAATGCCTAAATGGGCAGGTTTTTTTATACCCTCAATGACTCACTTTTCTTATCTATAAATACTGATAATAAGAATTTCCATCCTTTAAAGTTATAAATATTGATTATACTGTAATAATTAATTTAAAATCATTAGCACAATGCTTGGCACAAGAGAAATGTTCAAAAGTTATGAATAAATAATAATTTCTTAGGTTATCCTTACAGATTTTAACTGAATATAGTTGTGTTTGGGAATACACTGTGTGTCCTAAATATAAAGTATAATGTAATAGCATGTATACATATATGAATCTCAGTTCAGCAATTCAAGTGAGCATAAAATATAGCATTATTTTTCTATCATTCTGCTTAATTTCTCTTCCTGGCTTACATTATGCTAGGGTTGTGGAAACTTACTCTTAAAGTCTCCATTTCCCAAGGAGGCTCTAATGGAGCTAAGGCATTGAGTGGGGTGGTGGAGGGGGTGGCATCTTGTCTCCACTGAGACTTCTATAGTTATGGTCTTGGGTCAGAGCTAAAATACCCATTCCTGTCCTCACAGCCTCTTTCAGTTCAGCCCGTTTCCCCTCTGACTTCCCTTTTTAATTTACCCTTTTTTAAAACTTTCCCCAGCATTCTAGTATAATATCCACTGCTTGGCAGTGAAATGCCAGTATCTTAAGGTTCTATGCAGGAAAATGGTTTTAGAACTAGTTTTTAAGGGATTTATTCTATACCACTAGAGCAGTCATTTTTTATAACAGCTTTATTAAGATACTAGAGGCCTGGTGCATTAAAATATGTGCACTGGGGGGCAGGGGAAATCCCTCAGCCCGGCCTGCACCCTCTTGCAGTCTGGGAGCCCTTAGCGGATGTGCAACTGATGGCCTTCCTCTGCAGGAGGCAACTGGGAAGGCCGATAAGGGGACAGCACCGATTCCCCCCGCCATTGCCTCTCTGCTGCAGCTGGTCGCCACTGCCCCCGATTGCTGTCCCCTCCTTCTGCCCGCTGGCATGCTCCTTGGCTGGTCTGGCACTGCCTGCTCACCGGTCCGCCCCCTGCCAACCGTTCGGTCAGTTTGCATATTACACTTTTATTATATAGGATAATTCACATGTAATACAGTTCACCTATTTGAAGTGTACAATTCTGTGGTTTTAGTATATAAACAAAACTCTACAACCACCACCACAATCAATTTTAGAACATTTTCATTACCATAAAAAAAACACCTGTTACCAATTAGTAGCTACTTCCAATTTCCTCTCCCCAACCTCACCAGCCCTATGTCTCTACAGCTTTCCTTATTCTGCACATTTAACATAAATGATATCATACAATATGTGGCCCTTTGATTGGCTTTGTTCACTTAGCATGTTTTCATGTTGTAGCATGTATTAGTACTTTTTTATTGCCAAATAATATTGTGTTACTTGGATACATTACATTTTATTTAACCATTTATTAGTTGATGAACATTTAAGTTCTTTTCACTTTTGCAATGCTTCTATGAACATTCATGTATGAGTTTGTGTTTGGACGTATGTTTTCATTTCTCTTAGGTATATACCTAACAGTGGAAAGGCTGGGTCATGTGGCAATCTTTATTTAACCTTTCAAGGAACTGCTAGACAGTTTTCCAAAGTGTTTGCACAATTTTACATTCCCACTTGTTACTATCTGTCATTTTGATCATAGCCATCCTAGTGAGAAGAGGAGGTATTAGCACAATTGTGGTTTTTATGTGCATTTCCCTAGTAGGTAATGATGTCAATTATCTTTTTCTGTGTTATTGGCATTTGTATATCTTCTTTCATATTTTTTGTATATCTATTCATATTCTTTGCCTATTTTTAATTGGTTTATTTGTTCTTTTATTATTGAGTTGTAACAGTTCTTTATGTATTCTAGATACAATACCTAGATATATATATTTGCAAATATTTTCTCTAATTTTGTGGCTTGTCTTTGCATTTTCTTGATAATGTTTTCTGTAATGCAAAATTTTTAATTTTTGATGAACTCTAACGTACTATTTTCTCTTTTGTCACTTTTGCTTTTGGAGTCATAAAAGAAACAATTGCCTAATCCAAGTTCACAATGATTTATGTCTATGTTTTCTTTTTAAGAGTTTTATAGTTTTAGGCTACTATAATTGGGTTCAATCCATTTTGAGTTGATAGTTGTATATGGTGTGAGGTAAGGGTTCAATGTCAGTCTTTTGCATGTAACTTTCTAGCTGTTCCAGCGTTCTTTTGTTTAAAAGCTTATTCTTTTCCTATTGAGTGGTTTTGACACCTTCAAAAATTAACTGACCACATGGTTTATTTCTGAATTCTCAATTATATTCCATTGTTTTAAATATTTATCCCTATGCCAATACCACACTATCATGATTATTGTTGCTTTGTGTTAAGTTTTTAAATCAGGAAGTCTGAGTCTTTCAACTCTGTACTTCCTTTCCAAGATTATTTTGGCTGTGCTGAATCTCTTGAATTTCCAAATGAATTCCAAATCACCTTGTCAAATTTTTAATGGCTGTGTGTTTTTCTTTTGCATGCACAAATCTTGTTCATAGTAATATTGACCATCAGGGCTGAAATACCCATTCCTGTCCTCACAGCCTAATTCACGATGTTTTCTTGGTTTTTATTATAAGTGTGGATGAAAGGGGCCACATGTGAACACAAGCTCAGGGAAGGCCTGCATGGCAGTCTTGCAAACTCAAAGACCTAAAGTAACCACAAAGGATGGTCTGAAATTAAACTTTAACTAAAAGCAGTTATGGTGGGTAGTTACATCCTAGGCTGGTATCTTCACTGACAAGGTCAACCTTTACCTTAACTGAGCCTATCTATCTTTTTGCACCTATGATAACATACCCTTGAAATGTCTGGGTAACTTGTAACTTCCCTTTTTCCAGACCCCTTGGGGTACAACCTAATGTGTCTGGGCGCCAGGACAGATACCACAAATTCTTTCATTGTTATGTTAATTGTTCCTGCGCCCACCTAAGTATGTGTATATCATTTTACTTTTTATCCAATCCCAAGTTTTCCCTGCTTTGCTTTCTCCTGTCTAGTCTATCACCAATGGACTTCATGTAACCCACCTACGTCCCTTACTTTGATTGCAATGTATAAATATAGATATAACCCGCCATTCTCTGGAGCATTATCTCAATCCGTTGAGGTTCTGCTTCACAGCAATTGTTGACAGTTTGGCTCAAATAAACTCACAAAAATTCTTTACAGGGTTGAATGTTTTTAATGTTAACATAAGTATTTCAGTTATAATAAAACTCTTGTTTAAATCCTGGTCATCAATTTCAAAATCTGAATCATCGTCTGACCAATGAGTAAATGTGTTTATTCATTCTTCCCTTTGTTGCATCTCTTCGTCAAATACAAAAACAAGTTCTTCTTGTTCTTGTTCCTCTGGAGGATGCAGTTGATTTGATGTCTCATCTGATACAGACGATGATTCCTTGAATGTCACTGTAGATGGTCAATATCTATTTGTTTTTACTTCTATCCAAAGCTCTGAGTCCAGGTCAGACAACCTTTAGACATTGCTTGGAGATTACTTGTTTAGTATTTTATTTAGTTAGTTAGTTTTGGACTCAGTAGACTTGCAGTTCTTGGAGAGTTTGGCAGACTCTATATATGAGCTAGAGGCTTGATCTGATATAAACTCAGAATAGGAATTATTTTTTAAAAAGTTCTTGACTCAACACTTAAGTTCCAGTGCAGTGGGTAGAACTATTAATTACAATAAAACAAATCTTGGCTCAACCCTAACCCTTGCATCAAGCAAGTTACTCTGCAGCAGATGGGAAAGGAGCTTTTGATTCCTTCCTTGTGCCATTCACATCTTGGCCCCAGAAGCACTTCATTCACCACTTGCTAAACTGATGGCCCATTCATCAACCGCAGGATACTGCCTTACACAAACGTATCTATTTCTGACCCAGGAAGAAGCTTCCAGACTGGAGGAGCTCAATCAGAACCAGAACTGGAGAAGGTCACAGCAGGCAAATCCCCTGAAGCTTTGTCAAAAAGCTTATGTCTGCTCTCTGTCCCCTATATCACTCCACTCTGAGAATATTAAAAAAAAAAAAAAAAAAAAAAGGTAGAAGAAATGAGAAGATCAGATATATTCAATTGAGAAAATATCCCAGATCACTCTGATAACCACTGTCCTACAATCATACAGAAAACAAGGGCCCTGACCGGTTTGGCTCAGTGGATAGAGCGTCGGCCTGCAGACTGAAAGGTCCTAGGTTTGATTCTGGCCAAGGGCATGTACCTTGGTTGCGGGCACATCCCCAGTAGGAGGTGTGCAAGAGGCAGCTGATCGATGTTTCTCTCTCATTGATGTTTCTAACTCTCTATCCCTCTCTCTTCCTCTCTGTGAAAAATCAATAAAATATATTAAAAAAAAAAAAAAAAGAAGAAGAAGAAGAAAACAACAAGGGTTCCATAAGCCAACCAGAGCCAAACTTTTAACTTTGGGGGAAGAAGAAAGAGAGGAGAAGGAGCTTGGCCTTAAAATCAATATTTTCTTTAATTTGGATCATACAGATTATGAGAAGCAGAAATGGGTTAGGCAGTCTTGCCAACAAATGGTCCTTCGTAAAAGGACCAGAAAAAAATGGAGCAAAAAGATTGAAAAAGAAAAATTGACATATAACAGAAACGGTGATGTGAAAAATAAGAAGAAAGGTAAAGAGAGAGAAAAGAGAAAGTAAATAAAATGTTTTATGCCAACTATAATTTAGAATAAATTATTTTGATGTGAAAAAGAAGTTTAAAAGAGTAAAGAGCAAAAAATATTTTAAAATATGAGCAATAAAATGGCAATAAATACATATCTATCAACAACTGAATCTAAAAATCAAAATAATCGAACAAGAAATCTAATGAGCAAAATAAACTGGCGAATAAAATAGAATCAGAGGCATGGAAACATGAAACAGATTGAGGAATCTCAGAGGGAAGGGGGAGGGTGGGAGACCTTACCTATGGACACAAACAAAAGGGTGGTGAAGGCCTGGGGCAGGAAAGGGTGGGAACCAGGTGGAGGGGGAGCAATGGGGGGGAAGAAGGGGGAGATCTGTAATAATCTCAACAATAAAGATTTTTTTTAAGAAAAGAAGAAAAAAGTAAAGAGCTTGTTCCAGGAAGTTAGGGTCAGGATATGGGAATTTGCGCAAGAGAGACTGCTGACTTAAAATGGAGTTACAGACACAGGACCAGGAAAGAACCCTTGGGGAATGGCTCTAATTTTATTTTTGAGGAAGTGAACAAGGATTCAAGAAGAAGTAGAAAGAAGAATTGTGGAGCAAGTTTAAGGAACTTTCTAAGAAGAGAAAAGAAACTTTAGAGAAAGAAACTGAAAGAAAAGACTAGCATAAAATGTACAGAATGGAAGGCCCTTTCAGTTTAAGACATCCTATTTCATATGTAGAGGTTGCACAAAATTAGATTTATGAACATCAGAGTTTTGCCTGGCAGGGAGAATACTAGTAAGCATTAAATAAGGCAAGCAACCAATTAATTAGCCTCCAGTGCTCTCATGGAGAATTTTTAAAATCTACTGGGTGAACCATTTTTGAAGGAGATGGTGGAGGAGACTTTGTTTCCGTTCCCCTGGGAGGAAGTGACAAACAGGAAGGGAATACAGCACAGACCAAAGGCACTGCAGTGTGTTTGTGTACTTTCAACTCAGATAAAATCACGGGTGCCATGTTTTCCAGCTTTACCGTGTACTATTTGCAAAACTTGAAATTGTTATTTTCCAGATTCACGTGTGCTCTATTATGCAATTAGCCAACATGGGGCGATTTTCATAGCATGCTTTATAACTTACTTTATTACTTTGCTTCTTATTAAAGTTTCAGTGAAGTTGCTCATCATAGTTTTGAGTATCCACATCGAAACTACGGAGACTCTAGGGTTGAGGAGCTAGAGTCAGATGGTTTCAGCTTTAAACCTCTCTACCACTTGCTAGATGTGTAATTTAGGACAGAGTATCTAATCTCTGTTCTTTAAGGTAATCCCCACCCCAAAGGATTGACAGAAAGCATACATTGGATAACTATTGTAGAATGTTTGACACAATGCTTTGTATAGAGTAAGTGCTCAATAAATAACAGTTATTGTTCCTCTTATTATTATCTGGAATAACCCTTGTCCTAAAAGCAAACCCCCCAAAAAGCCCATGTTCAAAAGAGAAGGAAGGAAATAAACAGTAGCATTAAGAAGAAGGAATAGGCGTATTATCTTATTTGAAAGTGGGGATAATAAAACCACCAAAGTGGTTGTAAACAGCATCTAAAGTACACAACCAATCCGTATATTTAAGGGCAAGCACTAGGTTAGTGTTGGATTAGGAATGGGCCCTTTAATTGCTCTAAGTTGAGAAATATGATAGTGCTACATCCAACCAGCAGTGGAGTCTGGCCACACCCACACTGGGTTAAAAATGGTAATCATACAATAACATCATAACTGTATCAAAGTACCACAAAACCAATCCTATTTAATGCAAACACTTATTGTTATTAGATAGAGATTCAGATCAAATATAAATAATTGAAAAAATTCTTTTGGGAGAGCAGGTTTGCTTTCAAGCAAAAAGATCTTGAAACTTTAAAACAGGGGAAGGGAGCACCAAGGAAAGAGAAAAGGACCCAGAATGGGGTAATTCTAAGTTCATGTTGCCTATTTCACAGCTGAGTCACAATTCATGGAGGCATTTGGAAGCAGGGTGGGGAGAAACTTTAATGCATGCCGTGTGGTTGCCCATGGGTAACTGAGTGAAGCAGACAGAGAAGGGCCCTGGGAAGTGAGAGAAAGGATGCCAACATGTAAGTGGATCTGAAGCAGCGAGGACGGAGAGGCCGTGCTTTCTGCCATTTGAGCTGACCTAACACCAGGAGAGATGTTTTCATAAAAAATCAACAATTGGATCATCAATGTACCTTATACCTGGATTTGGGCTTCTGTTGAGATGTGTTGGTATGAGATCAAAACACCTGACAAGTCCCTTTTCATAAGCCAACCTCGGAAGACCCGATTGATTTTGACGTTCCTGCTGTGATTTGGGGGACTGTTTTTTTTTTCTTGTCAGCATTTTATTGCATCAGCCTAGAAAGGTCAAGACAGGTTTCTCAGTCAGTCCGACATAACCAGTTTTTCCTCTGGCATAGAGGCAGGCAAGGCCACTGCCTGTGGTGATGGAAGCTATGCCTTGGTCACACAAGGCCTGCAGAAGAGTGAGTGGGGACAGATCTAGCCTGGTCTGCTTGTCAAGATGCAGGAAAGGAGCTTTTTTAGTAACTTGCACAACAGTTCTACTGAGTTAGTAGTGGCTATGAAAATAGATTTCTGTTTATCCACTAAAGCCCAAGGTCGTATGTTTGCATCTAACAAACAGTAGAATCCTACTTGCCACAAGATGAGCACATGATGAGAGGCATGTGGACATGGGACTGAGACTGACAAAGGAAAGAAGAGTTTTGTGTCTCTCGACTCCTTTCACACTTACCGCATGGCCTTCAGTCATCACTGGGTGAAACTTAAGTGGAATTTATTTTATTTTTTCCATTACCATTTATCCCCTGTAAGCCCTCTTCCACCTCCACACCTTCCCCCACAATCACCACACTGTTGTCCATGTCCATGAGTTCTCTCTCTCTTTTCTTTTTCTTTTTTGCTCATTCCCTTAGCCCCCTTCCCGCAACCCAGACACACACACCAGAGCTGTCTGCCTGCTGTCTATTACTCTGCCTCTATTTTGCTTGGTAGGTCAGTTTGTTCATTAAATTCCACATATGAGTGAAATCATACGGTACTTGTCTTTCTCTGATTGGCTTATTTCACTGAGCATAATATTCTCCAGGTCCATCCATGCTGTCACAAAAGGTAAAATGCTCTTCCTTTGCAACAAGTAGTATTTAATTGTGTAAGTGTACCACAGCTTCTTTACCCATTCATATACTACTGGAAACTTGGGCTGCTTCCAAATTTTGACTGTTGTAAATAATGCTGCAATGAACATATATAGGGGCACATATGTTCTTTTGAATTAATGTTTCGCGTTTCTTTGGATAAATTCCCAGAAGTGGAGTTGCTGGGTCATAAGGCAGTTCCATTTTTAATTTTTTAAGGTAACTCCATACTGCTTTCCACAGCGGCTACACAATCTACATTCCCACCAACAGTGTGTTCCCACCAACAGTCCCTTTTCTCCACATCCTTGCCAGCACTTGTTGATTTACTAATGATAGTCATCCTGACAGGCATGAGGTGATATCTCATTGTGGTTTTTAACTTGCATTTATCGGATGACTAGTGACTTTGAACATCTTTTCATATGTCTGTTAGCCATCTGTGTTTCCTCTTTGGAGATGTGTCTATTCCGGTCTTTTGCCCATTTTTTAATTGGATTGTTTGTTTGGTGTTTTTTTTTGTTTGTTTGTTTTGAGTTGTATAAGTTCTTCATAATTTTGGACATTAGCCCCTTATCAGATGTGTCATTAGCAAATATGGTCTCCATTCAGTGGGTTGTCTTTTCATTTTGTTGATGATTTCCTTTGCTGTGCAAAAAATCGTTTAGTTTGATGTAGTCCCATTTGTTTATTTCTTCTTTTGTTTCCCTTGCCATAATGTGCTCATCTCATGGCAAGTATGATTCAGAAAAAATATTGCTATGAGAAATGTCCAAGATTTCACTGCCCATGTTTTCTTCTAGAATTTTTATGGTTTCAAGTCTAACATTTAAGTCTTTAATCCACTTTGAATGTATTCTTGTGTGCAGTGTAAAAAGTTGGTCTAGTTTCATTTTTTGTATGTATCTGTTCTATTTTCCCAACAAAATTTATTGAAGACTCTCTTTAGTCCATTGTATGCTTGTGCTTCCTTGGTCAAATATTAGCTGACTATAAAGGTGTGGGAAATATTCTGTTTCATTGATCTATATGTAGTTTTTATCCCAGTACCATGCTGTTTTGATTACCTATAGTCTGGTAGTATACTTTGATATCAAGTAGCATGATTTATCCAACTTTGTTCTTCTTTCTCAAGATTGTTGTTGCTATTCATGGTCTTTTGTGGTTTCATATAAATTTTAAAACAATTGTTCTAGTTCTGTGAAATACGCCATTGGTATCTTGATAGAAATTCTGTTGAATCTGCAAATTGCTTTGGGTAGTATGGACATTTTAATTATGTTAATTCTTCCTATCCATGAACATGATGTATGCTTCCACTTATTTGCATCTTCTTTTATTTCTTTCTTTAGTGTCATATTTTCTGAATACAAGTCTTTTATATCCTTGGTTAAATTTATTTCTAAGGCCCTAGCTCAGTGGTCGGCAAACTCATTAGTCAACAGAGCCAAATATCAATAGTACAACGATTGAAATTTCTTTGGAGAGCCAAATTTTTTAAACTTAAACTATATAGGTAGGTACATTGTTATTAACTTAATTAGGGTACTCCTAAGCTGGCCTTTGCTAAAATCGTCCTCAATCTGATTGAGGTATGTTCGCTGAGGTCGACCCCTTCCAACTCTCCCATCCACACTAGTCTTGTATACTTGTTTCCTCTATCTCCTTTCCAAAAACCAACTTCTGTGCATGAGCCACGAAGTTTCAATCGCACTGTATGTGCACACCCGCACGTGGTATTTTGTGGAAGAGCCACACTCAAGGGGCCAAAGAGCCGCATGTATAGTCCTTCCTCATCAGGGTGTAAACTCCATAGGGTGGGGTGAGAGGGATTCCAACAGGTGGGACTGTTGCTTCTCCCTATGCTAATTCTGTACTGATGAGAAAGGTGGCTTCTGAATTATGGGGAATGACAGCACAGGATCCTGGTGCTGTCCTCTCAGCTCTTCCTACAGAGCCACCAACCCCAGACTCTCCTCACACAGCTCTAGTCCATTGTGCCCCAGCCCAAGGTGAGTGACTGCAAATGAAATTTTGTGCATTGGCCCTTTAAGCGGGTGCCTGCATTTCTAGCCCTCTCTCCCTGGTGAACAGAAACCCCTTTGCTTTTCACAGTCAGATGCTATGTGAGCACCTTTCCCAGTCCTGGTGCTCTGGGCTGGGGAGCCCAACTTGGGGTTTAGACCCCAGAATTCTCAGGAGAACCCCCTGCACCTAAGATATTCTTCCAAAACTTCAGCTGCTGCCTGCGGAAGCCCAGCCAACCCTCTTTCACCTCCATACTTCCTACCAGTCTTGATGCAGCCTCCTCTTTATGTCCTTGGTTATAAGGGTTCTCTCTAGCTAGTCTTCAATTGGGTATTCAGAATGCTTTTTCTATATTTAGTTGTAATTCCAGTTTGGTCCTGGGAGAAGGTCAGTGTGGCTTCCATCTAATCCACCACCCTCTTGGAATCCTACGAGGTTTTAAGTCCTAGCTTCTCAGCTCTTTCTTTGACTGAATATGGGGAGGAGGGATGGAGGAATGTTATTGTTTGAAAGGAGAGTCCCCTTCCATAAAAATGTCAGGTAGCTGTTCTTCGGGGGTTCTTTCACTCTTTTGTTTCTTTGCTCCACTAGAGCTTGCTTCAGGCTCACTGGGTCTCTTACTAAAATCTTCTCCTTAAATAGAATTTAAAGTATTGTCTTGAAAATAAACAATCCAATCAAAAAGTGAGCAAAGGACCTTAATAGACACTTCTCAAAAGCAGACATACAGAAGGCCAAGAGGCATATGAGAACATGCTCTAAGTCACTGATCATCCAAGAGCTGCAAATCAAAACGACAATAAGGTCACACCTCACATCTGTCAGAATGGCTGTCATCAATAAATCAACAAACAAGTGCTAGAGAGCATGTGGGGAAAGGGAACCCTCATACACTGCTGGTGGGAATGCAGACTGGTGCAGCCTCTGTGGAAAACAGTACGAAGTTTCCTCAAAAAATTAAAAATGGAACTCCTGTTTGACCCAGTAATCCCACTTCTAGGAATATACCCAAGAAATAAGCCAGTCAGAGAAAAGATAAGTATCACATGATCTTACTCATTTGTGGACTATAATGAACAACATAAATTGACGAACAAAAATTGATCCCGAGACATAGAAGTATCGAACAGACCATCAAACCTCAGAGAGAAGGCTGGAGAGGGTGGGCAAGGGGAGATAGAGATAGGGTAAGAGATCAACCAAAGAACTTGTATGCATATAAGCATAACTAATGGACAGAGACAATAGGAAGGATGAAGACCTGGGCTGGGAGGCGGGGGCAGGCTGGGAGAGGACAATGGGGGGAAAAGGGGGACATATGTAATACTTTCAAAAAGAATTTTAAAATAAATAAATAAAGTATTGTCTTACTCTCTTTCTTTTGATGGCAGGGTACTAGTAGATGCTAAAAAAGAGTTGTCGAAGAAAGTTTAATGAAAGGATTTTTACAAATATGTATTAAGGGAACCAGCAAAGGATAATGATTCCCCTTGGCTGTCAATCTCAGGGAAGGAGAATTTCCGGGGAAAGCGGTGGCTGAAGGGAAGAGCTGCCCTTCTTTTGTAGAAAAGAAGCAGTGTCACCACGTGTGCCTTTCTTCTGTATAGTACCAACATAGTGGCCCCTGTGCCACTCAAAAAAGTATGTTCTGAAGTCAAGGTTTTAAAGAGTCTCTTTTCTTCCTTTCTACAAATCATTGAAAAGTCTTATACATTTTAGATTGTATATTTGAATTCTGGCTTTCTTGTATAGCTTTTTTGTTTTTCTAGCATTTTGGATTGCTTTGAATTTGTCTTATAGAGAATAAATAGCTTTTTTATGCATAATTATAAATGAATTCCAGCTTCTACTTATGCTAGATATTACATATAAGTTACTCTTGAAGAACATTGACTTTTCCTTTTAATTTGGATTATGCTTTCTAGGCCTGCTGAAAATTCTGAGATTTCCTTTTTAAAAAAATGATTTTAAGAAGTGTAAGTAATTGTATTACTAGGTTGGTTATATCTATCTTTTTTTTTATCCCACACTGTCTTTCTCTTAGCTTTTCACCTTTGTTTAGCTGAATAATATCACTAAGTAATACACACACACACACACACACACACACACGCACACACACACACGATAGAAGAAAGCATTTTTTTTCCTGCTTAATTCTAGAATGGCTTATCTGATTAATGTGGACTGGACCTTTATATTTCTTGCTGCTGAGGAAAGATGGGATACCAACCTTCAGATACAGATTAGCTCATCTTTAGATGCAATGTGTTCTGAAAATCATGTATTTAATCACCTTGAGATAGGGTAAACTCTTGACTGTCATGTGTAATACTGTTCATATGCTGTTGGTTTTTACCATTTGGACCTATGCAGAAAACACTTCATGCAGGATAACAGAGAGATATGAAGTACTGGTGGTGCAGATGAGTTAGCAGCAATGATGAGAAGTAAGAACTGCCTGTACCTTATCTTCCCCATTTATCTGCGATGTGAACCAGACTTTAGGCAAAACATTGAATCCCACATAGAGAGCTAGGGGAGATATAAAACAGCATTGGCAAAGAGTCCTTGATAGGAAGGACCTCATGCCCTACAAAGCACATGCCACAAATGTATAAAAAAAAAAAAAAAAAGACTGTGTGTAATGTTAGAATAATGATGTCAAGAGCAAATGACCTAAATGACTCTGCTTAATTTTATTATCATTCACTGAGCCAAAAACAATAGACAAAAACAGCCATTGACATACATCCACCTGAACAGTACTTTGAAGACATACCTGTCCTAAGACATAACTGAGAGGACATGAGACTGTGAGAGCAATGACTCTCCAAGTCTTCCAAGGTTTTGAATTCCACACTCTCCTGTTTTAGCAGCCTTAAGTTTTTTTTATTACTTCTTGTCTCTTCAGGATCTTTAACTTATTGGTCTCTTCTGAAACCTTCTATTCCATATAACCATACCTGCTTTTCTATTTTAAAAAATAAGGAATGAAAGCAAAAAAAGAAAAAAAATGGAGAAAAGAAAATTTAAGTTTTAAAAATTGATTTCAGAGAGAAAGGAAAGGGAAAGAGAGACAGAAACATCAATGATGAGAATGAATCATTGAGCTATCAGCCTCCTGTATACCCCTTGTTGGGGATTGAGCCTGCAACCCAGGCATGTGCCCTGACCGGGAATTGAACCGTGACCTGCTGGTCCATCGGTTGATGCTCAGCCTCTGAGCCACACTGGCTGGGCAAGAAAAATATTTTAAATCCACTTCCTTTTCTGGAGATTCCACTTCACCACAAAGAAATTAGTTACATTTCCAACAGTTTCCTCACCGGCCACCAATTTCTCAACATATTCCTATCTGACTTTTTCTCTTACCAAACTATGAAACTATTTTCATAAAGACTACTACTAATTTTTTGCCAAAAGATTCAATAAATATTTTGATCCTCTTCTTGAATCAGCAGCCAAAATGATGACTGATCCCTTTCTTAAACATGCTTATCCTTTGGCTTACATGATTCTGTGCACTCCTGATATTCCTCTTTTGTTTGTGGCTGCTACTTCATTGTCTTCTTTGTTGGCTCATCCTCTTCTACGCTGCCTTTAAGTTCATCAAGGCTCAGTTGTAGGCTCCCTGGAGACTAGACTACCTCCTTAGACAATCTCAAACACACCCAGAGCTTAAATCCCATATATCTTCAGTGTGCATCTATTCTGGGCCTCTCTCTTTTGAGCTCTGGATGAGGAGAGGTATGTGAAATCTTTGTTTGCATGTATCAGAGGCACTTTCCACTCAAACATCCTAAGATGAAAAATGATCTATTCCCCCAAGTTAGCTCATCTGTGGTGTTTTTTATTTCAGTAAATATATCAGCACCAAAATCTACTCAACTGAGCAAGCCTGAAGCTTGGGAGTTGTCCTTGCCACCCACCACTTGCTCATCCTCCATCTATAAATCATTACAAAGATTTGTTCATGTTATCTTCTGAATATCCCTTGAATCAATTTCTTTTATCTCCTCTCTTATTACCATAGTCCAATCTACCACCAACTCTCACCTGAATCACTATAATAACCTTTTAACTTCATATCCTCCATTCAATTTTCTACTCTGTTGGCAAATTGATTTAACCTAAATATGATCATGTAATTTCCTAGCTTAAAAGCCTGTCAATAGATTCCAATTGTGTTAAAGATTAAGACCAAAATATACATCTTGTATACAATGTAAACCCTGCCCCTCTTTCCCACCTCATTTCTCAATACTCTCCCTCATAGGGGAATGTGCCATGTTCAGTACTGCCTCAAGCATTTGCATAAAGTCTTCTTTCTCCTCCAAACAATCTTTTCTTCTCCCCAAGTTTACTTAGTTAATTCCTATTCCTACTGAAAATTTTAACTCAAACATTACTTTCTCAGGGAAGCATTCTTAGAACTACCATTCCAGGTTAAGCTCA
The DNA here is from genome assembly GCF_014108235.1 of Myotis myotis. Classification (NCBI taxonomy): domain Eukaryota; kingdom Metazoa; phylum Chordata; class Mammalia; order Chiroptera; family Vespertilionidae; genus Myotis; species Myotis myotis. The sequence goes on from NW_023416315.1 coordinate 12,932,373, forward strand.
CCTTTTAAGCATTATCAAAGCTTCATATCTTTCTTTCACATCACTTTCCATGGTTCATAATCCAATATTTGATCAATTTCTGTCTCCTACCTAGACTGTATACTCTATGAGAGCAGAAAGAGCATGAGTTTTCCCATCACCATTGTAGCCCCAGAACCTAGAATAGCAATTGGTGCAAAGTAGATACTGAATAAGTAAACATGTCAGTAATAGTGCTTTACTGTGCAAGGCAGGCAATAAGAGGTAAATAAAGGTATTATTTCTATGCCTCAAGTAATAAACATAAAAAGACTCAGAGAAGAAAAACATAATATGAATAAAATTTCCAGAGACATATTTATGAACCTTTTAGGAACTGAACCAAAAGGTGGTTGGGAGAGGATATATAACTCTACACCAGGGGTCCTCAAACTTTTTAAACAGGGGAGCCAGTTCATTGTCCCTCAGACCGTTGGAGGGCCGGACTATAGTTTAAAAAAAAACAATGAACAAATTCCTAGGCACACTGCACATATCTTATTTTGAAGTAAAAGAACAAAACAGGAACAAATACAATATTTGTATTTGCATATGGCCCGCGGGCCATCGTTTGAGGACCCCTGCTCTACACTATGTCTTTTGCAGTGCTGTCAGATTTAATCTGAAAAGAAAAACACCTCCCAATAATCAAGAAAACTTTAAAAAAAGGACCAAGAGAAGAATAGCGGTTTACATTAAAACTAGTTGTCCAGTGCATGAAATTCATGCACATTAAAAGGGAATTAATTGCCCTAACTGGTTTGACTCAGTGAATAGAGCATCGGACTGTGGACTCAAGGGTCCCAGGTTCGATTCTGGTTAAGGGCATGTACCTTGGTTGCGGGCACATCCCCAGTGTGCAGGAGGCAGCTGGTCGATGTTTCTCTCTCATCGATGTTTCTAACTCTCTATCCATCTCCCTTCCTCTCTGTAAAAAATCAATAAAACATATTTTTTTTAAAAAGGGAATTAACTAGTAGAGATATTTTAATATTGCTATTTGCCCTTTCTCTATAATAGAAGTGTGAGAGATGAAAGGAAATTAGTAATATATATATGAAAATAATATATAAATTTATTAATAAATAAACAGTAACAAAAGGATATAACAACAACAGAGACATGATATAAAAATGACAAAAACATGATATGAAAACAACAGTGATACAAACAATGACTGATAAAGTGATTAAACTTATTCTAATATCTCCCTGTACACCACATTAAGAGTGAAAACACTTTCAGAGTGCTTGACTAATTTCCCTTGTGAAGTATTTAGAACTTTAACTATAACATCACATGCTCGAGAGAAAGCAACATATAACTGACCATGTGCAAAAACAGGTTCAAGTAGGAATATGCCTACTCTGTCTAGAGTTTGTCCTTGTGATTTATTAACAGTCATCACGAGAAACCATCATCAAATCAATTTAAATGGGAGGCCAGTGTCAGATGGGGACAAATTAATTCTTGGAATCAGAACAACCTCTCCCTCTGCAGATCCTGTTAATACTTCAGCTTTGATAATGTTAGGTCATAATCTTTTGATAATAAATCTGGCACCATTACAAAGACCCCATTTACTATTGAGATTTCTCAATAGCACGATGATTGCACCCACTTTCAATTTTAATTTATGACACGGCATTACCGAAGGAGTAATACTATTAAGAAATTTGATGGGAAAATAATCCTTTTCAGCATCATCTGTGGAATCAATGGAATCATCACTCAAATATGTGTGAAAATCTCCACCGAGTATATCCAAATTTTCTTCATTTAATTTTTGAACATGCTCATTTTTTGGACAAAGAATTGCACATTTAGATATATTTTTAACACACTGTATGCGGGAAACGTATTTATACGTTTTACTTATACGTTTTACGTTGACTGGTAGTAGAGCACGGGACACGTATTAATACGTTTTTTATAGACTAGTGGTAGAATGCGGGTAACATATAAATACGTAAACTAAAGTTATCGTAATTTTACTGAACATTGACATTTGCGCAAAAAATTAGCAAAAATGGCCCGCGCCACCTGTTAGCGCGCAATAAAAACTACCCGCAAACAATGTGTTAATATTATCTATAGCAGTGGTTCTCAACCTTGGCTGCACATTAGAATCACCTGGGAATCTTTTAAAAATCCTGATTCCTGGGCCTTGTCCTCTGGAAATTGTTTCTTTGTTATGGGGTGGGACCACAACATTAGTAACAAAGAAACAGAATTAACACTTTATTGTGGGGAGCCACTACAGTGTTTTGGACAGGTTCAAGCCTTGGACTGATGAGAGGGCACAGTCCTCTCATTGCCACATGCAATTCCCAGATTGGAGGGCAGGGCCCTCCCAGCACAATTATAGCCAACAGCTGTAGTTGTAAGCTTGAACCTATGGTCCAAACATGTGGCCCCACGTGCCTGAGTGATGTAGGCTTGATAGAGTTCAGGTGCATGTAGTTGAGTAGGATTGAAACCCAGGAGAATGTTGTAAACATTTTGGTCACGCCCTTACTTTGCCTCGTAGCTTTTGCTATAAAATAAAGGCATGGCTGTGGGCATGGTTGCTGTCTCTCAGAGAAGCAGCGTCCCACTGAGACCTGGCTTTCATTCTCTTGTCTTTTCTAAGCCTTTCCGCCGCCCCCATTCAGGTTCACCCTTGGCTGTGCTGGCGCAGCACACTTTATAAAGAGATGCCTCCACGCTCCCAGGGCAGGTTCCTGCCTCAAACCCCGCCCTTACGGGAAACAGCTCAGGGGAAGATGCAGCCGTTGCCAAGACAACCCCTGCAGTACTGACTTCCTTCCACTTGGTCACAGTTCTGGTGGTCGTGATGAACATCACCGAGGGTTTTTATATAAGTAGATGCTATATTTCAGACTGAATTTTCATTATATTTCTCTATAAAATAGATCTACCTCTCCTCCTATCCAAAATACCTAGAAAAAAATAATTTAAAAAATAATGAATCACAAAATAGAAAGGTATGATCAGATTGACAGGGAGAGCCCAAAGTAGAGAACCATGATCCATATCATGTGCAGGAGAAGACTATTCCAGAAACACAAACAATTTCAGAGAAACTCTAAACCAGGAAATCAATTTCTGTTGTTAGCCACATAGTAAATGTTTCAGGCAGAGTGTAAAATAAAGTGAGGCTAGTGAGCTTTACAAAGGAGCACTTCCTTGGTATTACATCCTAGGCGCCTCTCTTTCCTCACCTTAGTCCTAGTCTTGAGTTTAGGTTTTGTGAGTTATGCACTCTGTAGCAATTAATCAACTCTGTCATTGCATACTAAAAGCAGTCATGGATATGTAAATAACAGGGCCTTGCTCCAATAAATCTTTGTTTATAAAAACAGGTAGCAGGGTGGGTTTGACCTGAGGGTAATAGTTTTGCTGACTCCTGCCCAAGTTCAGGATCCACAAACACAATGAAGCACAATTGGGCAAGAATACAAAAAACAACAGTAAAAAGAGTTACACCAGAGGAGATCCTCCCCTTACCACTGGGTTTTCTCCACTCCATACTGAGCAGTGGGCAGCAGTAGAACTTCCCCAAGTCCTATAGAATCATGGCATGCTCAAAATTATCTTTTTAAAATACTCTCATGTTTAAATGCAGTCACATTTGACTGACTAAAGAATTCTAATCTATATGTATAAAAGCCTAAGCGACCTTTAAAACTGAACAACTGGAACGACCAGTTTCTATGACACGCACTGATTACCGGGGGCAGATGCTCAATGCAGGAGCTTCCCCCTGGTGGTCAGTGCACTCCCACAGCCAACCTCCCATGGCCGGCCAACCTCCCCTGGTCCTTCCCCCTGGCTGGTCCCTCCCCCCAGATGGCAGCCAATCTCCCACCGTCCCTTCCCTCCCCACCCGCCATGCACAAATTTGTGCACCGGGTCTCTAGTGTAAAATAATTTCCTCTCAGAATCAGAGACTGTTCTGTTGTCTTCCAGTACCCTGTATTGATGATACAAAAATCCATTGACATTCTGCTTCTTATTTTTTTGTAAGTAATCTTTCTTTTTACTCTGGGAACTTTTAGAATTTTCTTTTGATCTTAGAGAGAAGAGAAAAAAATCAGCAAGAAAGTATAGTAGATAGGAAACATAAAGGAAAATGTCAGGATATGATCTGACCTGATTGTATGAATGGATTAAATTCCTCTAGCAATTTACAAAAAAAACCCTCTATTTTTTTAAAAAAAATCAAATCATATATATCAAATGAACTACAAAATGTCTGTAGGCTATGCTAAATATAATCAATAAATATTTACTCAAGGGTCTTAGAGTTTACCGACTGGGAACATAGCTAAGCAGAAACCAAGACGTGTCCCAAAGAAGAAAGCAGAGTAAAAAGTTCAGCAGGAATGTTATTACACAGCAATAAGTAAATAACACATGCCAGAAGGCTAATGATCCCTCCCAAAGGGAGGATGACGGAAGTGATGGTGTGTAACTTCTAAGGCTAGGTCATAAAAGACAATGTAGCTTTCCACCTTGCTCACGAAAATATTTGCCCTAGAAGCCTTCAGCCACTATATAGGTATCTGGCTACCTTAAGCTTGGCATGTTGTGAGTAGTCCAAACGAGCACATTTTGGGTGAAAAGGCCCTGGGACTATAAGAAAAAAGAGAAATGCCCAGTTGGTCCTCAATTGTACCAGGACCCTCCTGATTCAGCTCCAGCATCTATCTGACTACAACACAAACACTGAGCCAAAGTGTACATGGCTAAGTCTGTCCTGAATTCCTGACCCACAGAAACAGAGAGACAGCATGTTTTTTTTTTAAGTGCAGGGTGTCTTATAGTCGACAGGCAGAGTACGTAAATGCCCTGCTTGCCTCCTTCCACAACCACACCAAACTTACTACTAATCATAAAACAATCCCAGAGAACCACCTGAAGACCAGCTAAACAGAACTCCTATAACTAAGGAAGTAAAGAATAAGCCACATGGAGACTAATAGGAGGGTCGAAGACATGAAACAGTTTGGTCCCACACCCATGTTTGGCCATTAAGAATCAGGAGTGATGGACACAGACACCAGGGGGGTAAGGGCATGAGCGGGAGGTGGGGGGGAGCAAGGGGCGGGTAAGGACACATATGTAATACCTTAATCAATAAAGAAAAAATAGAATCAGGAGTGAGCCCAACTGGGTGGCTCAGTTGGTTGGAGAGTGGCCCCATGCACCAAAAAGATGTTGCAGATTTGATTCCCCAATCAGTGATTCCCTCTCATCATTGATGTTTCTCTCATCTTCCTCTCTGAAATCAATAAAAAAAATTGTTTAAACAGAAAAAAAAAAAAAACAAATAAAAGAAAGCAGCATGGAAAGTTCTTTCACAGAAGAATCCTAACAAGGAACTGTTATGGTGTATAAACCTTCCCAGAAGATAAGAAAAGATACAAAGCTTCTCAACTCATTCTTTGAGACTATTATAATATAAAACCAGACAAGGATATAGCTTAAGATAAAGAAAATAAAACTCTAAGCTAATGTCACTCCTGAACCTGTGAAAGTTCTAAGTATAATATTAACAAATTGAACATAACAATATATCCTATATAATAAACGGCTAATATGCAAATTGTCCCCTTGGGAGTTCGACCAACCTGGAGTTCAACCACTTGCTATGACGTGCACTGACCACCAGGGGACAGTGCGGAATGAAGGAAGGACCCGGCCAGCTCCCGGCAGCTGGGGAAGGAAGGCCCCGATCGGCCCTGATCACCAGCCAGGCCTAGGGATCATACCCGTGCATGAGGAAGCGGGGTTTATTTCAGATAAACATGGTGCATTCGATATTAGGAAATGATTCCATGTAGTATTTTTGCACTGAAAGATTAAAGGATATAAGCCATGCGATTATTTCAATAGATAGCCAAAATAGAATTTTAGAAAAGTCAACACCCATTCATGTTTAAAAAACTTAAATGCCAGGGCTGACCAGCAACCCCTGAATGACGGATGAACAGGTTTCTCAGACACAGTTTCACTGTCGGGGAGAGGGCTAAGGGGTTTGCCCAGCTGAAGAAGCCAGGCCACCTTGATTGCCTGCCTTGTTAGGCCTTTATTGGAATTTTTATCTTTAGATACAATCAGTAGGGTACATAATCCTGGGAGGACACATGTTTACATTATCCTCTAGACAGGGGCATCCAAGGATTAAGCATGAGGATTCCAGTAAACACCCCAGGGTCTGCATGTGCACAGGCTTGTTTGGAAAGGTCAAGGAATAATTAGGGGCTCCGCCTTCGACACTCCCTTAAGTCTCCCCGAAGTCAGAATTCTAATAAACAGGGCAGGTGGCCTTCCACACACTTCCCCTTTATCAGAATGTCCTCCTTACAACTTTCCAACCAAGTCTCTTGTGCCCCCCAACACTTAAATTCATAGCAAGCTAGAACATGCAAATCAACTTTTATATGCTCCTAAATTCTATAAGTATTTAAGGTAAACTTATGTGTTCATGCTTGTTTAATTTAAAAAATAACAAGCCCTGGCTGGTTTGGTTCAGTGGATGGAGCGTCGGCCTGCAGACTGAAGGCTCCCAGGTTCGATTCTGGTCAAGGGTGTGTACCTTAGTTGCGGGCACATCCCCAGTGGGAGGTGTGCAGGAGGCAGCTGATTGATTTTTCTCTCTCATTGATGTTTCTAACTCTCTATCCCTCTCCCTTCCTCTCAGTAAAAAATCAATAAAATATATTAAAAATAAAAAAATAAAAAATAACAAGTCATGCACAAATGATCAAGTTATATGATCAAATTTATTGCATAATTTCCCAGCTCTTCACTTTTACATCACTTTTTCACAGACTTTGTTACAAGATCAAAAATAATACACACTTCCAAATGTGTAAAAATAATTGGAACGAATAAGTATGATCTGTATAAATTTATTTCCTCTTTGATTTTTAAAACATATTTATATACTAATTAGAATTCAGGGCCAACATAACTCATTACATTTCAGTATACTCACACACATGAATAATTAGTTTGAATAATTTCATTGTAAAGAAACTTGTGAATTCTTAGTAAATATGATGGTTCTGGCAACAGCTTTAAAGTCATTCTTAAAACCTGAATATTCTTGGCACATGAAGAACTACACTAGAATATCCAGAATATGGGTATTCTGTAAGGAAAAGATCATCTTCTGAAAGTGAAAACAGAAAGCAATGAAATTATAACACCAAAAGCTGAAGAAACAGCTTACAAATGTACTGTTGGAAAACTTGGAAGATGACCAATCCCCACATCAAGAACATGGCTCAAATGTCACTAATGTAAAATGAAATGGCACTGTAACTTGCCTGGCACATTGAAATGGTGCTTATGGAATTCGTCACTGTTTTCTAATACTATCCAAGAAGAGGGTGCATTGATTCTAGAAGACAAACAACCCTAACCTTGACAGAAATGTCCCCAGAATTTTTAAAAAGTGAATTTTTAAGACTTAGATGGCTTAATGGAAGTATTTTTTAAGAGGCTCTAACAATCAATGTCTTATTCTGTATCCAGCAAACAAATTATTAACATGCAAACTGGTTTTCAGAGAGAACCTGCTGTACAGGTAACAGGATCCCATTGTCAAGTCAGGTTTATTTCACATTGCAATTACTTTAATTTTCCATCGAAGAGACCAATGTATTGCTTGTCAGTTTAGTTAGTGTTTCTCAGTCCTCTACAGTTCGATCACCTTCGAGCCACTTGATGAAATTCTTTCTGAACCAGTATCTATGGGGCATGCAGTGCACATGCACAACTCAAGAATTCTAATTTCAGAGTAGACCACAAGGATCCCTCTCTGCATGAGGAGCCCCTCAGCCTCATATGAAAAATGGGGGAAAGCTTTTTGGGATTGATGGTATAACTAACACCCTGGACAAAGATGGGATCCAAAATGTCCCCTTGCCTCTCATTACCAGGTATTTTAGGAGAACAGAAAACTCACCACTAGGAAAGAAAGAGATATGTAGTCCAGGCCAAGATAAACAGGTGGTTTCTTCTGGGACCTACAGCCAAGTTCCATGGCAGATGGACTGTGGTTAGACTTCTTCTGGAGGAAAATGTTCTCTCACCCTGTTGTCAGAGAGAAAAACAAGAGGAATAATGGTTAAATGGAGAAAAGAAACTTCTTTTTCTTTTATTGGTGTTATTAGCCAATATCTGAGAACTATACCCATTGGGTCTGCCAGCGTATATGGCCACAGACAAAAGCTGGTAAAATGAGGGAAAAAGTAGTAGAGACGGGAGTCAGAGACCTCTTTTTTGGAAAAGGAAAGAGATGCTGTGATAACTGGGAAACGGAGGTTTTTGTTTTGTTTTATTTTTTCTTTCAAATGAGAGAGGTTCAAATATGTTTATATGCCAAGGAGAAGTCAAGAGAAAGGGGGTGTCTGAAGGTTCAGAAGAGAGAAGGTGTGATGACTAATGAACAGGCCCTAAGGAGAGAGGTGGGGATATGGGATGGATCCAGAGTACAGGTGAGAGAGATTTACCAGGCTCTTTCCTTGAGCCTGAAGAAAAAAAGAAAACATGCGTGGGTATCTACATATGTCAGGGTAAACCTGGTCATGCTATGGTAACAGCCTCCAAAATCTTCATGGCTTACAAGAAAGGTTTATTTCATATACTACATGGCCAGGGCAAGTTGGCTCTGATTGGGTCCACATTTCAGGATTTAGGCATGTGGATCAGGCCCTCACTGGAATACTGCCATCTTTGTGACAGAAAGAAAAGAGAGAATGGCAAATCATGCATCAGTGCTTACAGCTTCTGCTGGGAAGTGATGCACAACACATCACATCAGTTCACATTTCATGGCTAAGGCAACTCCCGTGATCATGCCTGAGTTCAATAGCACGGGCACATAGGAGAGGAATGAGGAATATGGGTGAGCAATACAATAGAGAGGGGCTTTGAATATGGGCAAACAATGCAGTCTATCACAAGATCCATCCTGCTTTTGTTGGTGATAGAAGTTGCTCCTTCATTCATTCAATAAATATTTATTAAGCACTCCTGCTTGCCTTAATCCCAGCCTCTAACGATCATTGATCTTCTTTCATTGTAGAACTTCTACAATTTTAAAAATGAAATCATACAGTATGTAGCCTTTCATGTTTAACTTCTTCAAGAAAACTAATCTTCTGTGGAGGCTATGAAAACAACTTACAGGTTAAAAAAGGCAAGGAAAGTAGTAAGGCTCACCAGTCTGAGTGCCCACGTACTTTGGCTTCATCCTAAATACCAATTCCCAGGAAAAATTGAGTCTTATGTGCTGGTTATATTTTTCTAGAACTCATTAAAATAATTACTAATGTTAAAAATGTTAATTTGAGCACATCTCAGATAAGCAAGCCTCACTTAGGAAAACACTTCATTAAAAGATCTTGACCACCTTTTTTACTTCTAAACTCTCATTCTCTCAATCATTAATTTTGGCCATTGAGTCTTAAATAAAGTGGCCATTAGCAAAATGTATAAGTAATTATAACTCCCAAATCTCCACATATAGCATCATAACATGCAAGTCCACATTTACTTTACTTTTAAAGATAAATTCAAACCTTTTTCTTTTTGCTTTCTACCTTTATTTCCCATTTTATTTGGTTGGGATAAGAAAAATTTGTTTGGATATAATGGAAACCAAAAACACAATAAAGGTGGGAAGATTGAGACTTGCCATGCAGCATACATAGATTAGGAAGACGTCCTGCAGAATATGAGATTTCAAGAAGGTTCTAGAACTGGAACTTTGCTAGCCAGGGCTTATGCACTCTAATGTAATTGGGAGAACTCTACAGGAAGAGTTCTATGGTTGTAACTCCCCTTTCCTTAACTTCCTTTCCCCCCCTTATATAAATACTCCTCTATCTTCGCACATAGGCCAGAATGTGCATGTAGCTTGCTATGTCTGCTTGTACTGGGTTGCAATCCTTTTCTTTTTCCCAAATAAATCCTTTTTGGTGATGAAACACCTGGTTGATATTAATATTCAGTTGAACACAAAAATAAACTCAAAATGGATAAAGGACTTAAATATACGACGGGAAACCATACAAATACTAGAAGAATCCAAAGGCAACAAAATCTCAGACATATGCCGAAGCAATTTCTTCACCGATATAGCTCCTAGGGCATTGGAAACTAAAGAGAAAATAAACAAATGGGACTACATCAAAATAAAAAGCTTCTGCATAGCAAAAGAAACCATCAACAAAACAAAAAGAAAACCCACTGGGTGGGAAAACATATTTGCCAACGTCATATCTGATAAGGGCCTAATCTCCAAAATTTATAGGGAACTCATACAACTTAATAAAAGGAAGATAAACAATCCAATCAAAAAATGGGTAAAGGATCTAAATAGACACCTTTCAAAAGAGGACATTCAGAAAGCCAAGAGACATATGAAACATGCTCAAAGTCACTAATCATCCCAGAGATGCAAATCAAAACAACAATGAGGTACCATCTCACACCTGTCAGACTGGCTATCATCAACAAATCAACAAACGACAAGTGCTGGAGAGGATGTGGAGAAAAAGCAACCCTCCTGCACTGCTGGTGGGAATGCAGACGGGTGCAGCCACTATGGAAGACAGTATGGAGTTTCCTCAAAAAACTACAAATGGAACTCCCATTTGACCCTGTGATCCCACTTCTAGAAATATATCCCAAGAAACCAGAAACACCAATCAGAAAGGATATATGCACCCCTATGTTCATAGCAGCACAATTCACCATAGCTAAGATCTGGAAACAGCCTAAGTGCCCATCTGTAGATGAAAGGATTAGAAAACAGTGGTACATCTACACGATGGAATACTATGCTGCTGTAAAAAAGAAGGAACTCTTACCATTTACAACAGCATGGATGGAACTGGAGAGAATTATGCTAAGTGAAATAAGCCAGTGAATGAAGGAAAAATACCACATGATCTCACTCATTTCTGGATAATAAAGACCATTATAAACTTATGAACAAAAATAGATACAGAGGCAGAGCTGCCTCGAACAGACTGTCAAACTACAGCAGGAAGGCCGGGGAGGGTAGGAGGGCAGGAGGGGGGTGGGTAAGAGATCAACCAAAGGACTTGTATGCATGCATATAAGCATAACCAATGGACATAAGACACTGGGGGGTAGGGGAGGCCAGGGGATTGTCAAGGGCGGGGGGGAAAAGGAGACATATGTAATACTCTTTGTAATACTTTAAGCAATAAAAAAAAAAAAATTCAGTTGAAAACAGGAACATTTTGCAACATAATGCCTGTAGAAGACCCATGTAGGTGCAGTAATTCTTCCCCTATGTGGATTACTGTATCCGTTTCCATTAAACCACTTTCTTTCCCAGTTACTCTGACACTTCCATACTTTTAGGGTAAGAGTCATCAGTTTTCTGTGTGTCTCTGTGATTGTAGAGGACCCAGCAGCCTGAGTTATTAAAGAGTGCTTCAGAGATGGTTAGCAGATAATCGGATCTATGAAAACCCTTTCTGTAGATGAGGCCTTTTCTTTAGCAAATTAGAACTCTAACAGAGGTTTGAATAAGGAAAAGGTCTAACCAATTAAAAAGTTCCTTTGTTATTGTCTGTCTTTGTGGTCATTGTTGCTGCTTGGTAAGGCTAGAGGGAGTTTTGAAGGTTGATGGATAGGAACAGCAGGGTGATAGATAGGAACAGCGTCATGACTTGCAGCGTCATGTGGGTGAGCCCCACATCTATTTCTCCAGTGTTTTTTTACTGAGATGAAATCAGGTCAGGTTGGAATTCTGAGGCAACTTAGAAATACAAAAGTGTACCAAAGGCTGTCTGGAAGGGTATGTAGGAACAGGAATGGTGTAGCAACACCCACTTGGCTTGATCAAATGGACGGTGTCCAGGCCCTCTGTGGGATGTAAACGCGGAGCTGGATGCCCAATCCACCCAGCTTAGATTAATCCAGGGCTTTGAATAAAGGGGCGGGTCCATTTGAGTCTTTGTACTTGTCGGGTTTTGTCATGTTGTAAGGACCTATGAGAAACAGTTTCTCAGACTTTCCTACATGCTACTAGGTATGCTAGCTGTTATTCTTTTTAAAATGTTTTAATTGATTTCAGAGAGAGGAAGAGGGGGGGAGAGAGAAACATCCATGAGAGAAAACATCAATCAGCTGCCTCCTGCACCTCCCCCCACGCCCCCAGGATTGAGCCCCCAACCAGGAATCAAACTGTGACCTCCTAGTTCATAGATCAAAGCTTATCCAATGAGCCACACTGTCCGGGTTAAACTGTCTTTCAAGGAAGGCCATTTCAAAATGAAATCGTGACTTTGTATATGGTGATGATTTCATAGTTCTAGTTCTAAACCCTGATTAATTCAAAATTGGTCCTGCTTACACACGTAGTTTCATATAGAGCAGTGGTTCTCAACCTTCTGGCCCTTTAAATATAGTTCCTCATGTTGTGACCCAACCATAAAATTATTTTCGTTGCTACTTCATAACTGTAATGTTGCTACTGATAAGAATGGTAATGTAAATATTTGATATGCAGGATAGTCTTAGGCGACCCCTGTGAAAGGGTCGTTTGACCGCCAAAGGGGTCGCGACCCACAGGTTGAGAACCGCTGATATAGAGTGTGCCTAATTCTATCATAGACAAATGGTGATTTCTATTGGTAACATGACTGCATTTTCCTCTGGAGATTGCTGTAAGGGTTTAAGTCACTAATATGTGAACAGGTCTATGACTGTCCCTACATTTAACATGTCAGTGTAATAACATTTTTACCTGTACTGATATTAAACTTTCTCACCTTAAAACTTCCAATTCAATTCAAATACTGCAAGATCGAAGTTTATTTTGCTTTTTAAAAACAAAAACGGTACCATAAACAAAGCCCACTTTGTAATTAGAATCCTTTCCCCCTTGTATAAGGCAGCATAGAAAAATGGTGTTATACGAACATGGATTCCAAGAAGCTAAGCAAAAATAATTTGTCACTTAAGTAGGCTATGAAAATTTTAAATGAATAAAGAAAAAAAGCACCAAACTGAAAGGGACAAAAAGGGTCATTTTCCTTCTCTGAACTGCACTGCTTGAACTAAATTAACAAAATCTCCCAAAGTAAAAATATTTAAGTAATTTATTTGCATGCTCTTAAAAGTACTTTTCCCCAGTAAATACCGGGTCAACAAAAACAAAAAAACAACTGCTTCTTTGTTTTATTTTAAACCTTGTTGCTGAAAATAATTCTAAGTGTATCGGTATTATTTACTACTTTAGTGAGTGTCTAGCGACATCCCGCCCCTTCTGTGAATTTTGACTATGGAATCTACCTATAGATGGAGGCAAATGTCAAGAATCTGCAGGGACTCCAGAACACAGCTGGACCACCGTCACTTCTGACTGAAGAGGTCTACGTTTTCTTGTGATGAATCTCTCTCAAGTCACACTCCTCTCTTCACCCATAAAATAAGACTTCCACCAACTTGAAGGACAGTCTATAAAGTCCCTGTATCCGTTTCCATTAAACCACCTTCTTCCCAGCTACCTGTGTCTTGTAAAACCTAAACCTTAAAATTAAAAACAAAACAAAACAGGAATTGACTGCGTTGACAAAGGGAATCGTAGTTTTACGCAAAAATGCAACCCCATACGAGCAAATGGACGGTTGCATCTGAAGTCATCCGACTGGTCACTTGCGTCTTCATGTGGAGGTTTCCCAAGAGTTAACGATCGTAACCAGGATCAGTCAGTTTCGCACCGTCCAAGGCTCGGCCGTTGCCCTTTACCTCTAGGCAACGTTTGTTTCAATCAGGTCTTGTCTCCTCATTTTCTGTGAGGACGGAATTCATCCCCTGCCTTTCGGTGCAGGCGATTTTTTCCGGGAAAATTAAAACATCCCTCCAGGGATCAAAGAGCTCCACCGTAGAGCCGGAGGAAGGCGGGGCCCACGTGTCCGATCGGAGGGCCCTCAGCCCCGTTCCTCGCCGGAGGCCTGCAGCTGCCAGAACGAGGCTTCGGGGTCAGGAGACCAGGGGGATGGCGGCCACAGGCTCGGTCCTCCCGCCACGCCGGGGACAACACAACGGGAGTAACCGCGGGACGGAGCGACAGGCAGTGGCGCGACTGCAGGACTCAGAACACGGGCCAGGACTGGGCACGGCAGGAAGGGGTCCGCGAGGCTGGCGCACCGGGACTGCAGGAGCAGCGAGGCTACCCGGGAAACGAAACCCCGGGTCACGGGCCCGGGCGGCCCACGGCCTCCGGCCGCCCGGGGTGGGCGTTCCCCGAAAGGAGCGCGTGCCTCACGTCCTCCCCGCCGGCCTCGCCCCCGCGCACTGCGCACGCGCGCCCCGCCCCGCCCTGGCGCCCGCCTCCACCCCTGGGCGGTGGGCGGGGCGAGGGCCGAGGTGAGGCCGTCCGACTCCCGGCTGCGTGCGCGCGAGCCGCCGCCACCCCCGCCGCGTCAGGGCCGCCGGCCCGCCCTCCTGAGGCCCCGCCCCCGCGCTCCGTTTCCCCTCACCTCCCCCTCCGGCCGAGCGGTGACTTAAGCAACAGAGCGCGGTGAAGCCCATTTTTCCTCCCTCCTCGCTGCGGCGCTGGGCAGCCCCCCCGGTACGCGGTCGCCACTCCGGCCGAGATGAATGCTGCGGCAGAAGCCGAGTTCAACATCCTCCTGGCCACCGACTCCTACAAGGTAAGGCGGGGGCGGGGGCAGGTGAGGGAGAGGAGAGGCGCCGGGGGGCGAGCGCGGGGCGGTGGGGTCGGGGGCGGCCGGTCTGGGGGCGTGCGCCGGGCCGCCCCGAGGGAAGGTGCGGGCGGCGGCGCGGGCAGGTGAAGCTGGCGGCGCCTGGGGAAGGAGGTGGATGGAGGAGGGATGGAGGGATGGACGGCAGGAGGCGGGGCCTGGCGGTGCGTGGTGGGGGGGCGCGGCGAGGGGCTGAGGCGGGCCCGGCCGGCGCTGCCGGCTCGCGGGCTCTCCCTGCGCCCGGGGCTCGGGGCTCGGGGCTCGGGGCTCGGGGCTCGGGGCTCGGGGCTCGGGGCTCGGGTCGGCGCGGCGGGCGCGGGCCCGGCTGGCTGGGGCGTCTCCGGCCGAGCGGACGCCTGACCCAGGACCTCGGCCTTTTGGCGCCGGGCCGGGCTGGGCGAGGACTCGCCCGAGGAGCGGTCAGTTAAGTAACAGCCCCTGGGACTCGGCGGCGGAGAGGAGCGGGGTTGGAGAAGGGGGGCTCCCGGCTCAGCCATTCCAGGCGGATTCTGCCCCTTTGCGGAGAGGGTGTGGCGAGGTCCTGCAGGGGTCCCGGGCGCCGGCCCGTGGCTCGGTCCCGAGGACGCTGGGGTGCCCCCGGCCGCCCGGGTTTCTCCGCTCCGCTGCACGGGCTCCGCTGCCGATCACTCCTGAGCTTTAACCCCTGGGTGCTCGCCAAGGCCGACCTGCCCTTCCTCACCCCGCTCAGGCCACCACGGGATTTCTGTGAAACGGAAAGTGAAACACGACAAGTTCAATGAACTGCTGCAGTGTTAATTCTGGGGAGTGTATAAGCGTCTTGGACTGTTGCATGCATAGCTGCCCCATTACTTTTCTTTGAAACACACACGTTAGTGAAGGAAAGAATGATGGGAAGAATCTGCCAGATGTTGACTCCCCTGCTTTCTGGGTGCCGTTAGATATCACGGCGGTAACAGAACTCGCTCTGTGACCTTGGGTATGTCACCCCCTGTGCTCTTTTATGTGCATGGCATTGTTCAAGTGTTGGCTTGTGATTACTTGTTAGAAGTGAAAAAATTACAACTGGAAAAGTGGGTTAGTAGTAGTTGTCGTTGGTCATGTGATCCACTGTGGTAGGAAAGTTCTTGGAAAGATAAATCAACCTGGTGGGAAATCTAGAACCCAGGAGCAAGTTAGACTTTGCGCTCACAGAATTATTTTATGCAGCTTAACTATTTCTCATACTTCTCTTTAAATGTCATGCTTGGGGTTACAAATTTTAGAAGCTTATCTTTTCATGAAGTGCATCAATTACATAACTGAAATTAAGTTTTATTAAAAGAGCTACATTTTCCTGTGTGCCTGTTTTTTATGACACATATATTTATGTACTGTAGTGCTCTGTTAGCTACAGGAAGGCCATACCAGTTTAGGAAACATTTTTAGTGGAAAAGGTTTGCTGAAGATATTATGAGAGATTTCTTTTCTCTTCATCTGTAAATAATTTTAAAGTTATTGTGGAGCCATTTTCTCTAATAATCTAAGTCAAAATAGTGCTTTAAAAAATATGATTTGGCCCTAGCCAGTTTGGCTCAGTGGATAGAGCATGGGCCTGCAGGCTAAAGAGCCCCAGGTTCAATTCTGGTCAAGGGCACATGCCTGGGTTGTGGGCTTGATCCCCAGTGGGGGGCGTACAGGAGGCAAGCCGATCAGTGATTTTCTCTCATCATTGATGTTTCTATCTCTCTCTCCCTCTCCTTTCCTCTCTGAAATCAATAAAATATATAAAAGGATTTGAGCTCCCTTTTTGTAGTTCACTTTGATTTTGAATACTATGAAACTTTTTGTTAGTATTGCTTAACATTTCTTAAACTGAGCTCTCAATTTCTAGTCTACCCATTCATTCCAAGGCCTTCCACATCTCAGTAAATGGCAGCATTTACCCAGGTGCTCAACCCAAACATTTAGGAGACATCCTTAATTCCTCCCCCTCCTTATCCTCCAGATCTAATCTATCAACCTAATTTCCCTTTACCTCCTAAGATATTGAGCCATTTCACTCACCTAGCCTTGTCTTTAGCAGTAGCCTCTCACCTGATGCCCCTCTTCCACTCTGGTCACCCTGTAGTCCAGTGGTTCTCAACCTTGGCTGCACATTAGGATCACCTGGGAATCTTTTTAAAATCCTGATTTCTGGGCCTCATCCTCCGGAAATTCTTTTTGTTACTAATGATGAGGTCCAGAAATCAGGATTTTAAAAAGATTCCCAGGTGATCCTAATGTGCAGCCAAGGTTGAGAACCACTGCTGTAATCCGTTCTCCACCTCACTGCCAAGTTATTCTTGTAAAATGTAAATCACCCAGCTTAAAACATACTAATGGCTTCCCTTTGCACTTGATATAAATTCAAGCTCCTTGTTGTAGCCCATAAGCCTTACCTGTTCTTGTCTCAGCATCTCTCTCTGACTTCAGGACCATGTACCTCTTCCTCCTCCCCATTCTCTAAGCACCAACCACTCTAACCTTCATTCTTTTCTGTCCCTTGAGTCAAGTTATTTCATATCTCCTTGTCATTTAGGTTTTGCTCACATGTCACCATCTCAGAGAAGCCTTCTGGCCTCCCATTTAAAGTACTCTCCCAGGCTCCCTTTAGCCCACCATTTTCTTTTCATTTTTCATAGCATTCATCCAAACCTGACATTATTTTGCTTGTTATTTTCTGACTTTTCAGTCTTCTTTAGCCCTATGAGGATAGAAACTACTTTAGTCTATTTATTTCTCTGTCCTCAATATCTGAAACATTGCCTGATATATAGTAGATACAGCATATACAGGGTGGGGCAAAAGTAGGTTTATAGTTATGAGTCCAGGAAACAATTTATTCTTGTATTACATATTCATTATTGAATTATTTCCCATATGAACAACTGTAAACCTACTTTGCCCTGCCCTGTATATTTGTGGATGAATGAACTATTTATAAAATAATCTGTTGATTTCAGTTTCTGCTATATCATCTCAATTTCTGGTGAAGGTTTCAAGGGGTTCAGAGTGACCAGTTTAGCAGAAAGTAAAATGAAGAGGGCAGAAAACCTAGCAAAACTAGAATTACTATAAATCAGCCATTGGCTGTATTTTTAGAATAATATTTACTAAGAAGCTCTATATAAAATGTTTTCCCTTAAAACAATGTTATATGCCAAGATAAATAGATCTGAACATACGCTTTTGTTCTTCTGTAAAAGTATTGGGTGATAGCAGTAAATTATGGTTCGTGTTTAATTACCTGAGAGTTTACTTAGAGGACTTAAATTTTTTAGCTCAATTCTAAAACTATTCTCCTAAGTTTTTCCAAAGAAGATTTTAGAAGTCACTTCATTTCTAATTTAGCAGCCTAGATAATTTTGTGTTTTTAATGACATTTTTTTTCCAGAGGAGACATTCTGAATATTTATGCACAGTTTTGAAGTACCATAATTAAAGAACACAGCCAAAGTAAAAAACTAAAACTGTACCTATAAGATCAAAAATTTTTAATATACTTTTAGACCAAGATGGATTTACATAGTTTAGGGACATTTCCATTTAACTTTAGACTGCTTGGTCTACTTAGAAGATGAAAATAATTCATTTGTGTTTTGATACTTTTAAATCTATATAGAAAAAGTAAATTTATAAAGATGCACCATTAAGTATCTGAACTGTAAAGAAGGTCAAACTATTGAGAGTCACAACTATGAATCTGCCTTTCATAAACTTGCCTGATGCAATCTAGATCCTTATTCATATTTTACTTCATCATAATTGAGTTTTCTTCTGTCCCACTGCTTATTCCCATTAAAGTATTTGGAGTTATTTATATTGTAAACTGGACATTTTCATTTTTATATACACCTTAGATACGTTTTTAGTGGTATCTTTTTTCTAATCAGTTTTATAAGTAATTGAAATAGTGATAATTTATTACTAAGGTATTCATATATATGTATGTATAGTTATAGATATAAATGTTGTTTTTTAACGTTTTTACTGAATTTTAGAGAGAGGAAGGGAGAGGGAGAGAGATAGAAACATCAATGATAGACACATCGATCAGCTGCCTCTTGCATGCTCCCTACTGGAGATCGAGCCTGCAACCTGGGCATTTGCCCTGACTGGGAATTAAACCCTGACCTCCTGGTTCTTAGGTCAACACTCAACCATTGAACCATACCGGCTGGGCTAGTTGTTGTTTTGCATTTTAGTGAATTGCCTAATAGATTGATTTAAGTGCTCTGGACATAATAGTAGTATCAGTCCCTGGGTTTTAATCTGAAAGAAACTAGCAAATACTTCTAGATATTGATAAGGCCTCCCTATACCTTGTGGTATATAGGTAATCCATCATATGTGAGCGAAACAGTTCTAATTCTGTTGCCTGACTTAGGCAATCAGGCCACATATTAATATAAAGATTACCTATAAGGAACATGAGGGTGCTATTTTTATAGATTTGCAAGTTACTTTTATTAAAGAGGAAACTAAAATATTTTTTAAATTTGTGGGGGGTTTTTGCCCTCTCTACAGAGTATATTCATTTTAGATGAATGGTTAATGTTTACAGTGGTCATCCATGAACTTTGGTCTGCAAAGATTTATTCCACCATTAACCTGAATCACCACCCAATTAAGGCATTAATACTCTTTCAACTGGGCAAATAAATACACATTATTCTTCCAGTTATTTTTTATTGGTAAATGTTTTAACCACATTGAAATAGAATAAAATTCAAATTATAATGAGCACTCACTTTATTTTTTCTTGAAACAAAAACAGGTAATTTTTCACCAGTGACTTTTACTCAATTTGATGGAAATTTGTGATAATACCTCTTTATATTTTTAAGCTTATAAGGGTTTGATGTATTACATAGGCATTTCTTTCACAACTCAGAAGTAATTTGAGCAAAAGGAAAGACTACAAAACAAAATTTTTTTTGCTGCTGCTGCTTCTTTTGCTTTCATTCAGGTTTTCAGTGTCACTGTGAAGACCAGAAGAGGTCGTTCTCATTATCTCATTATACAGATGAAGAAGTAGAGTCCTGGGAAATCATGACTGTTGACTTATCAAACACACTACATTTAGATAGTAATAGGACCAAATTTTGCTTTCAGCTCATTCTTTTATATCGTGTATGTGCGCTCCCCCGGCCCCCGCTAAGGCAGCTACATCTCTCTTCCCTTGAATGAAAACTGTTCCCTGAGATCAAATAAGGTTACCTGTCTTTGTACTGTACCAGGTGTGCAGCGTAGAGACCTTTTACTTCCTTAAGTTCATCTGCTTGTTTATAAAAGTTAATACTCTCTTGTGGTTTTGAATTTAAGACACTGAACTATTAAAAGTATCTTAATAAGTATTTCTTATTTTTGGAGCCAGGAAAAGGAGCTGATCAATTGCAAATAAGCATAATTTCTCTGGTTTTAAATAATTTCAAGCCCTTTCCTTTGTGATTTATAGTCTATTCTTCTCATGTTTTCTGACTCAAGTATTTCTCTTTTATAGGTTACTCACTATAAACAATACCCACCCAACACAAGCAAAGTTTATTCCTACTTCGAATGCCGTGAAAAGAAGACAGAAAACTCCAAAATAAGGAAGGTGAAATACGAGGAAACAGTATTTTATGGGTTGCAGTACATTCTTAATAAGTACTTAAAAGGTATTATTTGTCCTATAAATTTAAAACAATGCTTTTACATAAAACTTCATAATTTTTCTCCTATTTTATATTCTAGAGGCCCGGTGCATGAAATTTGTGCACGGGGGTGGGGGGTGGTCCCTCAGCCTGGCCTGCACCCTCTCCAATCTGGGACCCCTTGGGGGATGTCCGACTGCCGGTTTAGGCCCGATCCCTATGGGTCAGACATCCCTCTCACAATCTGGGACTGCTGGCTCCTAACCGCTCGCCTGCCTGCCTGCCCCTAGCTGCTTCTGCCTGCCAGCCTGATTGCCCCCTCACCACTCCCCTGCCAGCCTGATTGACGCCGAACTGCTCCCCTGCGGGCCTGATCGTGCCCAACTGCCCTCCCCTGCAGGTCTGGTCACCCGCAACTGCCCTCCCCTGCCAGCCATCTTGTGCTGGCCATCTTGTGATAATGTCACGCGAAGGTGTGATGCCACCTAGGCTTTTATTTTATAGGATTATCTGAAGTAGCATTTTGAATAGTTTAATTTTGATATTTATTTAATTGCTTTAACTACTTTAGGAGTCTTGGAATTTAAAAAACCTTAGAATAATATTTACTAATATTATTAGTAATACATTAATTCTTATATTTTTGTGTGTGCTGGTGTTCTCAATATAAGGAAGATTTTCTGAAACTAATACGTTTAGAAACTAATTTTCTGAAACTAATACGTCTAGAAAAGTCATTAAATGGGGTCTGGTGGGGGCAGGCAAAGGAGGGGGTATGGGGACATCTGTAATGGTGTCAACAATAAAAATAAAGCTAAAAAAATTTTTTTAAGTCACTGATTTTCCAAGGCGAATCTGGTTTGTTAATAGACTTGTCATTAATTCAAAATGAAGGATTTATTATTGGCCTAGGAACTCATTTTGAATTGTGGTAGCAATTATAATTAGAATATTTTTATGCTAGTCAGTTTTACCTTAAAGTCTTATTTTTCAAAACTATCTCTATGAACTTAGTCTCAAATGCATATTAAAGCAGAAAAATCTCCCAAATAATTTCTTTGCCTTTTTACTTGAAAGTCCATTTCTAGTCAGTTTTGTAATTTTATTTCTAGGAGGCAAAACAGTTCCCAAGGGTTTTATATATTGGAAAATTTCATCTCTAGCCTTTTCAAATAAAAAATAATCTTAAAATTGAATACAGATTAAGTTGAATTTTTATTTAATATCCTTTTTCCATAATCTTGGCAATTTTAAGATTAGACTGTTCAGATATGTTATACTACTGAAAACCTACTTGGTATCCAAAGTACTTCTTTTGCAGCAAGACCTCCCAGGATATTTTAAATGAGTTTACTAGTGATCTTACATTGAGAAAGTTACCAAAAGACTGATGTCACACTTCAATTCTACAGGTTAAAAACTTCATATTAGTTATTAATTATAGCAAAAATATATTGATTTCCTATTATAAGCCAGCATTATTCTAAGTGTGTCATATGTTATAACTCATTCAGTCCTCACGACTTATAAGTAGGTACCCTACATTTTTTATCCTCATTTTACAGAAAAAGAAAATTTAAAATATATTTGGGGGGAAAAATGTAGTAATTGTGAAAATTATTGGATTATCTGAAGATATCTTTTAAGAATAAAGTGAGAAGGTTCACCTAGAAAATCATCTGTATCAAAGGCTTACTCTCAAATTTGGAGGGTGTAGAAATTAATAGAGATAGAAAAGATATCTTCTTAGAAGTTAATTCTAGTATTGTGATTTTAAAAAATACTATACATCTTATAATTTCTTCTGCACATTTACTTTTCAAATAAGAAATCAATACACTTAAATTGAGTGATTAAAAGTGCAAATTCAGCCTGGCTGATGTGCTCAGTGGGTGAGCATTGACCTATCAACCAGGAGGTCATAGTTCCATTCCCGGTGTGCGGGTTTGATCCCCAGTATGTGGTGTGCGGGAGGCAGCCAATTAATGATTCTCATCATTGATGTTTCTATCTTTCTCTCTCTCTCTTCCTCTCTGAAATCAATCAATCAACATATATACAAAAGTGCAAATTCATTTTCTGACTTTGCTGTTGAATCTGGATGAGTTATTTGACCTCTTAGTTCTTGTTTTTTTATCCATAGAATGGGTGAAAAGTACAGACATTAATCTTGTGACAGCTCAACAGTTCATAGAATGTCTTTTGAAATGTAAACAAGAAATGTTTATCTTTTTAGGTAAAGTAGTGACCAAAGAGAAGATCCAAGAAGCCAAAGAGGTGTACAAAGAGCATTTCCAAGATGATGTATTTAATGAAAAGGGATGGAACTACATTCTTGAGGTAAAAACTGGTTTCATGGTTTGGTCTACTAATTTGGTTTTACATTTACTTCAAAATTTCTTGTAAAGGAGTTTGAATAGAAGATTAGACTATAATTACAACTCTTTTCTGTCTGTGACCTAAGTATGGTGGCTACTTTAGACATTCTTGTGAAAAGTTAAGGGTAACAGTTAAACTTTTTTTCTGGTTGCCAATCATTAGTGTCTAGACTCTACAGCAAGTTTAATTTGTTATAATATAAATGAACTATAATTTAAATAACTTTTTTTTTTTTTAAGAAAGGTGATTTAACCCTTTCTTTGAAAATACACTAATTTAAAAAGGATGTGGTTAGTTGGCAATTTCAAAATTTAGGTCTATTTTCTTGATTATAGGTTATCTAAGAAAATAGATGCTGTGAATCTATCACTACACAATAATTCTAGGAAATTTCCCTTATTGAATAGTTAAAATGGTTTGGTGCAGATCCATGAAGTTGAATTTTATTCTTTGTTTGTACTGTAATATATCTAGCATGTTTGGAACCATTGCTTAAACTTTGGGTATCCAGAGACATGGGAATTAAGTTGACGTCCTTTGGTGGTTGCTTTTTTTTTATTACAAAGATAGATTGGGAATGGCATCTATTGGCATCTTGTTATGTTAAGTATTAGTTAATTTGCATCTTAAAAATGTATATATTTTTCATTATAGACTATTAAACACAAAATAATTAGAAATACTTTAACTTTCATGCCTATCTGGTAATAATCAAATTTTACTTTTTGTTACTTATGAATCTTTGAAGAAGTCAGGTAAGCACTCTCTACTGTAGTTTTTCCATATTTAAGTAAAATCTGTTGGGTAACTCCTAAACTTACCCCATTTGGTTTTTTTGTGAGTATAATATTAATAGATAAGTTAGGTACTATGCTTATTAATACAACTCCAGTGGCCAGGATGATAAATGTTCTGATTTTATGTTTAGAGAATTTTAGGGATTCATAGGTTCTCTAGAGGTAATCTTATCTAACCCTATTTTATAAGGAAAGTCTGAGACTTGCCCAAGATCTCCTACCTGCTTTTGAAGTCAAGCCAAGACTTCTAAGGCAGTATTCTTTCTGCTATATCTTGAGGCCCTCAGTGCTTCTCATTAAACAGATTTTTTAAAAAATATATTTTTATTTCAGAGAGGAAGGGAGAGGGGGAGAGAGATAGTAAATAGAAACATAAATGATGAGAATCATTGATCAGCTGCTACTGCACACACCCCCACTAGAGACCAAGTCTGCAATCCGGGCATGTGCCCTGACCAGGAATAGACCTGTGACCTCTGGTTTATAGGTTGATGTGCAGCCACTGAGCAACACCAGCCGGGCTAAACAGTTTAAAAAATATATATTTTAGATAAAATATAAATTAAGCTGGTATTGCTTCTTGACCTTTTGAATTTTTTAGAGAGCAGAAGGAAAAGAGAGAGATAGAGAGATAGAAACATCGATGAGAGAGGAACATCATTGATCAGCTGCCTCCTACATGCCCCCTGACAGGGGACTGAGCCTGCAACCTGGGAATGTGCCCTGACCAGGAATTGAACCGGTGGCCTCTTGGTTCCGGGCTCAATGCTCAACCACTAAGCTATATTGGCCGGGCTAAACAGATTTTTAAAATTCTACTTACCTTGTCCCAAATCACATAAATAAACTTAGATATCTGAAACAACTTTCCTTCCTAGCCAAAAGTTAGCCACAACTTTTAGCTTTAAAAGTAGGGAGGCATAATTAAATATCTAGTAACATCCTATGTAGCACATATATTCTCAGCCTAATTTTGGAGAGAATTGTTGCACTTTTGATACTGATAGCCAAAGCTCTAGAAAGTACACTATCTACTACCAAAACAGTTTCAGGTCTACACCAGAATAAAGAGAAAACCTATTTAAGGTTCTTCTACTGGCAGGAATCTCTCTCTGTTTTCTTTCTTTTTTCTGTGTGTGTGTATGTGTGTTATTTTGCTCTTTAATAACGTTACCTCATTTCATCTTTCCATCTTTAGCCTTTCTTTTTTTTTTTTTTTTAATTAAATCTTGTTCAGATTATTACAGTTGTTCCTCTTTTTTCCCCCATAACTCCCCTCCACCCGGTTCCCCTCCCACCCTCCGCTCTCACCCCCAACCCACTGTCCTCATCCATAGGTGCACGATTTTTGTCCAGTCTCTTCCCGCATCCCCCACACCCCTTTCCCCCCAAGAATAGTCAGTCCACTCCCTTTCTATGCCCCTGATTCTATTATAATCACCAGTTTATTCTGTTCATCAGATTATTTATTCACTTGATTTTTAGATTCACTTGTTGATAGATGTGTATTTGTTGTTCATATTTTGTATCTTTACCTTTTTCTTCTTCTTCCTCTTCTTAAAGGATACCTTTTAGCATTCCATATAATACTGGTTTAGTGGTGATGAACCCCGTTAGCTTTTCCTTATCTGTGAAGCTCTATATCTGACCTTCAATTCTGAATGATAGCTTTGCTGGATAAAGTAATCTTGGTTGTAGGTTCTTGGTATTCATCACTTTGAATATTTCTTGCCACTCCCTTCTGGCCTGCAAAGTTTCTGTTGAGAAATCAGCTGACAGCCGTATGGGCACTCCCTTGTAGGTAATTGACTTTTTTTCTCTTGCTGCTTTTAAGATTCTCTCTTTGTCTTTTGCTCTTGGCATTTTAATTATGATGTGTCTTGGTGTGGTCCTCTTTGGATTCCTTTTGTTTGGGGTTCTCTGCGCTTCCTGGACTTGTAAGTCTCTTTCACCAGGTAGGGGAAGTTTTTTGTCATTATTTCTTCAAGTAGGTTCTCTCTCTCTTCTTCTGGCACCCCTGTAATTCAGATGTTGGTACGCTTGAAGCTGTCCCAGAGGCTCCTTACACTATCTTCATATCTTTGGATTCTTTTTTCATTTTACTTTTCCAGTTGGGTGTTCTTTGCTTCTTCGTATTTCAAATCTTTGACTTGATTCTTGCGATCCTCTGGCCTGCTGTTGGGAGTCTGTATAGTATTCTTTATTTCAGTCAGTGTATGCTTAATTTCTAGTTGGTCCTTTATCACAACCTCGAGGGTCTCACTAGATTTCTTGAGGGTCTCATTAAGTTTATCGGCGGTTTCTAGAAAATTCTTGAAAAACCTTAAAAGTGTGGTTTTGAACTCTATATTCAGTAGTTTGCTTTCCTCCATTTCTGTTATTTGTGTCCTGTTTCTTTGTCTCGGCATTTTTTATGCTTCGCTGTGTCGATAGAGTGGCTTTCTGTGCTAAGTGTCCTATAGGGCCCAGTGGCTCAGCCTCCCCAGATACCTAAGGTAGACACTCTTGGTGCACCCTCTTGTGGCCTTTGTGCACAGTCTTGTTGTAGTTAAGCCTTGATTGTTGTAGGTAACACTGGGAGGGCTTGACCTCCAGGCCAATTGGCTGTGAGAATCAGCTGTTTCTGCAGTGGGAGAACTTCTGTGCTAGAGACACCCCTCTGGGACAAGACTTGCTTCAATAGGGCTTTGGTGCTCACTGAGTCTGCCCCCTGAGTGTGTCCTTTATGGATCCGAAGAGCTGCAATCTGGATGGTCCCACGCTGACCACCGGGCACACTGGCTCCTGGATCTCTAAGGTGGTGCTAATCTAGCCTCTGCCTTAGGCTACCCTGCAGAAGCCAGCTGTGAAGCAATGCAAGTTGCCCTGGGGCCTTGGGCCAGCTGCAGTTTAAGTAATTTTCAGATTGCCTTTCATATGCAGAAGCCTCCATGCACAGCTTGGGCAGGGCGGGGTCCCAGGGGATCAACAGGGTGGGGAGAACAGTTATGGCTGCTCTCAGTCCTGTCCTCAGAGGCCCCGCTTCTCAGTGTCCCGGCAATCTCTGCGAGCACCTCCAAGAGAAAGCTGCCCTCGAGTTCCAACCGATGCCAGACAGTCCCGTTTCTCCCATATGAGTCTGGGTCCCCAGAGACTCACCCAGAACTGGAGCTCAGAGCCTGAGACTCCCTCCCGATTGAAAAAAGACAACTGTGTCCTCAGCCGCCAGCCCTCTCCACATGCACCTCCGCACCTTTGTATTTTACTTTCACACCGCACCTCCTCTGAGTCTCGGTATGCTTTTCTCTTTCCTTCTAGTTGTATAATTTCCACTCAACCAGCCTTCCTGTGGTTCTGGATGATGTCCGTTCCATCTTTTAGTTGTATTTTTGAAGTGGTTGTGTGAGGAAGCAATCGCTGGTGTTTACCTATGCCGCCATCTTTGTTTTCTCCCTTTAGCCTTTCTTTTATTGAAAATGACCTACTTAGAAGAAAAATGGTGTTTTTGGAATATGTTGGAATTCTTTTTTTGTTTGTTTTGAAAGAATGAAGAGGAAACAACACTTCTTAAGAATTT
The DNA here is from genome assembly GCF_014108235.1 of Myotis myotis. Lineage (NCBI taxonomy): Eukaryota > Metazoa > Chordata > Mammalia > Chiroptera > Vespertilionidae > Myotis > Myotis myotis. Next base: position 12,959,527 of record NW_023416315.1, read on the forward strand.
GAAATTATCTGTATCTTTTAATAATAAATGTTTGTAGCAACATGAAATTTAAAAATTAATATCAGTGCCTAAGCTGTTAGCTAATTTCGTTTCAGGAGAATAGGGATATTCTGACTATCTTACTAACATTATAACACCTATAATTGTAGTTTCTATTACAATAAGTTTAGCTTCTGTAAACTGTAAAGAACCTTATTATAAAAACAGGTAACTGCATATCATCAGTTGAATGAAATGAATTCATTATTGTCTCTTACCAGAAATACGATGGGCATCTTCCAATAGAAGTGAAAGCTGTTCCTGAGGGCTCTGTCATTCCCAGAGGAAATGTCCTCTTCACAGTGGAAAACACAGATCCAGAGTGTTATTGGCTTACAAATTGGGTTGAGGTAAATTGCTTTGTTTTTAATTCTTATTTACATTAATTGAAGATGTAAAAACCATTCAATTGGGATTCTAGTTTAAAAATTGCTACTAATAAGGTGATGTCACCTCCTACAATTTAATAAACCTTTACAATTCTCAATTTCCTCACCTATAAAATGACATTTGGACTTAATAATCTTTAAGGTTCCTTGCAGTGAAATCTAATGTTCTGAGATTTTATCTAAATCAAATTGTTAAGAATTATTTCTGTTAAAGCTCAGCTAGCTTCCATCTTATTTGTTGCAATCCTAAGAAAAATTAGAACAGCACAGGTATATTTTTAAGGATTTAAGGCATTTTTTGGAAATTCTGTTTCAATTAAACTAAAGGCATTTTTGTTCAAATTTTCAATAACTGCTTTCTCTATTCTTATCTAATTAGTTAAGGGCCTAGGCTCTACCTCCTGACTCCTGATATTTCTCATCTAACTACATTCAAGATTCACTGATTATTTGATTTGATTTCTGAGCCTAGAAGGAGGCTACATTATGGGCTCTGAGTTTATATTACAAAGTTTTTTTGTTTGTTTTCCTTGTATCTATTCCTAAGTAATCATATTTTTTCACATGCTTATAGTTTTGATATTAATAATCTACTTAGCTCCTCACAGCTTAATTTACACTTGATCTTAACTAAAAGGCCAAGAAGCAATACCAGCTTAACTTACATTTTATCTATAAAAGGAAATATTCTGGAAGGTGACTATAGAAATACCATATTTATTTTTGAGAGGTTATTACTTAGTGCTTAGAACTGATTCTTTATTATTAGTTTATTGGTTAAACTAATTTGTTGTTACATAGTAAAATACATATGAGGTTCATTTATAAAAACTAGAGAAGTAACACATCTAAGAATGTTTGAAATTCATTTTTTGCTAACATTTTGGTAAACAAATTTTGCTAAATTTAAAACTTTCATATCAGATTCTTAATGAGCTATCAACTAATAATAGACTAATGGGCTCAAAAAATGTTCAGTTAACTAAAATGCAAGTTTTAAGTAGTTCACTGCTATGTCTTAAAACTTTGAATTAATGAACTCAAAGTAAAAGAACATTTATCTCCTTATTAGTTTTGTATAATTGTTATAGTATTTGTACTGGCAAATATTTTATTTTAAGGTGATAGTATTGTGAAAACACAACAGTGGAGGAGTTCTTAATCACATAATCTAGTCTGTCATTTTACCTTCAATGATGCCAAAAGATCCTAAATAGATAAATCTTACTGTGAAAATCATCATCTGTGGATAACCTTTTCTCAATTTTTTCTTTCTGGTTACCTGATTGAGGATTTAGTCAATAAGTACTATCCCCTTATGTTTAATTGAACTGCCATAAAGCAGATATTTATGAACTTCATGAATGTTTTTATTCTCTTCACAAAGTGAAAAAGCATAGCCTTAAAAAATAAACTTGTTTTAATAATCATTATTGTTTTGGTTTATTTCACTAAAAAAACATAAAGTAAAAAATTTATATATAGACATCTTAGAGCACTAGTTTGTTAGCAAATATATAGATATTTTAAATGTAACAATTATTAAATGTAAAATGCAATATGAGACTTAGATTTTGAAGAAAAAGTACATAGTTCCTTGTTTTTATTTGCTTATAACCTGAAATAACTTACATCAAGTTTATCTTCTATCCTAATATATATTACTAGAGGCCCAGTGCACGAATTTGTGCACCAGTGGGGTCCCTTGGCCTGACCTGCAGGATCAGGCTGAAACCGGCTCTCCAACATCCCCTGAGGGCTCCCAGATTGCGAGAGGGCACAGGCCAGGCCAAGGGACCCCACCAGTGCATGATCGGGGCCAGGGAGGGACTGGGGCCAGGGAGGGATCACGGGAGGGCTCCAGGACGTGTCCGGCCCATCTCAGTCCCAGTTGGCCAGACTCCAGCAGCAAACTAACCTACCGGTCGGAGCGTCTGCCTCCTGGTGGTCAGTGCATGTCATAGTGACTGGTTGACCAGTCGACGGTCTGCCCCCTGGTGGTCAGTGCACGTCATAGCAAGCGGTTGAGCGGCCTGAGCATATCATTAGCATATTACACTTTGATTGGTGGAATGGACGATTGAACACTTAGCATATTAGGTTTTGATTACATATAGGATTTTAAATAATTTTAGGTATTTTTATCTAGGCACAAAAAACATGGTCTGACAGTCCCTTATTGTAGTTTCTGATTGATCCATGCTTTATAAAACAATGTGTTTACTCTCAATAACAGGTCTCTAGAAGAGACTTTTTCATGGTAACTCTGCATTCTTTTTGGGCTTTTATGTAGGGTTAGAGGAGGTTTATCCTATTTTTACTCATCCCTAACCCAAGTTTACCACCTTGTATATAAAACATGTTACCAAATTCAATAAACTTTTTATTTATAAATTGAAGATTTTCAGGTAATTCTTGATTTAGAATATTTAAAATAATAGTACTAAATAGGGCTCCTTCCAATTTATGTTCAAAGCTATTAATAACATTCTTCCATTGTTATTAACCATACACTGTTATTCCCCATATACTGACCTTTAAAACCCACTAAAATTATTGAATTGCTTTATCAGTTTCAATATTAGTGCTAGAAGAAATTTTAGACCTCAGATCAAATTTTAAAACATTTAAGAGGGGACTCTCAGACTTCGGAGGGACTAAGAATTGAACATATTAGGCTAAACTTAACTGTCTCTTTCAACCAGAAAAACAAAACAAAACCTTTTGCTGTTAAAAGGATGACTTGAAAAATCATTACATTAATCAAATAGCCCTCATTTTACAGATGGGGAAATTGAGCCCTGAGAGTTGAATGGAATATTACACTAGAGTAGGTTTAGTCCCCTTTCTGTTATAACACACCATTTTTCATTCTTTAAAATTCTTTACCCTGCACAGTAACATTATAATAAACACATCCTAAGTGAAATTTGCAGGTTCATTTACTTTAGCCTTAGTTTTCAGCTGAAAATTTAACCTTGATTTGTGTGGGCAAATTGCTGTTTTGGAAAAGTTCCAACAAGGCCTACTTTATTAGACCTTGGATTAACCCAAACTAACTTGGCTTTTTTTTCCCTTGCTTACACCCACAGTGATCTTTTTTAAAGGGGACTGATTTTATTAAGAGTATAATTTAAGCTGATTTTGTTGGACTATGGAAAGGAAATGGTGATATGAAGGATCACTGTGTCTGATAGTTATTTCCTTCCTTCCCTGGCATTTTTCGAGGGGTAAGGTCAATCTTCTACCTTTATAACTCAACTAGAGTCATTCACATTGTTTTATCTTTCTCATACTCCTAGATAATACCAATCTAAGTTAAATTAAAATGTGAGAGTTAATTGAATTAAATCAACAGATGAGCATTGAGTAACGAGCTATGTACAAAAAAATGGTGGGCACAGAAATTAGAGTAAGTAAAGGGCCTTTGGGGGAGGAGCAATTCATCTTAACTAACCACTAACATAAGAAAGAATACTAAATTGGGTAGCAGAAAAATAGGTAATCCCACCTAAGGAATCTGAAATAGGAAAAATAAATAAGCTTTAATAAGGGAGAGGGAGAGCTGAGGAAATGACACAGTATTTTTAGAATGGCAAATAGCTCAAAGGGGAGCATTGCAGTGGGAAATATAGTAGGAGATCAACAAGACAAGATTATAGGAATCCCAATTTCTGTATGAATTGATGTGTTTCCCCTATGGACAGTAGTTAAAGGATTTTAAGGAATGACACAACCTAAATAAAACTTTTGCTTTAGAATGATAACCACTGGTATGAAAAGTAAGTCAGAGAAGCAAAAAGAGTGGTTAGAGATTAGAGGTGATTGGTTATAGAGTTTAAATTAGTTTTCTAATGTTACTTAACAAACTGCCATAAAATAAAATAACTATTCACATGATTCTGTGGTTGACTAGATGGTTCTCTGCTGCTCTCTCTTGGACTTTTGTGTCTGTATTGAGTTAAGGGTTCAGCTAGGACTGGGCAGTCTAAATGGCTCACTCCCATGTCTAGGGCCTCATTGAGATAGCAGGGACTGCTGAGCTTCAATAACTGCGGCTCCTTCACAACATTGTAGTCTCAAGGATTTAGGGCAGCTGTGGATCCGGCCAGTTTGAAATGAATAAAACTATTGAAAAAAAAGACCGTACCCTTTTATATAATGATGTTTACTTTGAATTTATATTAGTTCACACAAACACTCCATCCATGCTTTTGTTCCGGCCCTCCGGTCCAGTTTAAGAACCCACTGTGGCCCTCGAATCAAAAAGTTTGCCCACCCCTGATCTAGGGGAATGAGTGCTGTTAAACCTCTTGAAACAGTACCTTGAAAGTCATACAGTATGGCTTTTAACCATACTCTGTTGGTTAAAAGCAAATTAAAAGGACAGCCCAGAATCAAAGGATGAAGAAACAGATCCCATCTCTTGAGAGGAGCTGCAAAGATTTGGGGCCACATTAATCAGTCATAGAAGTCTAATGCTACAGTTTTTTGTTTTTTCTATTTAGATGACCGAGGGGAAGTCCAAGGTTAAATGATCTTTTGTTTTTACTTATTTTATTTATTGATCACTTAACTGGTATCAATAAGAGCTAGTTTTGTAAAATTTTATTCATTAAATAGCCTTTTTTTTTTTTTTCATTAACACGTTAAGTGCCATGTCAGTCACTGATGTCGCCAGCATATCAGTGAATCGGATATCACAGGCTAAACGGAAAGGAAGACAGAACAGGCTTGGCGCTTAACCTATTAAATAGCTTTTTGATTGAGCTCAGACACTGTTGTCATCTTAGGTCTTTCTAAAACAGATTTGAGGCTGCTTCTAATAATAGACTCTCTGGTTTATAAAATAAAAATGGAAAATTATGATACTATTATGGAGAAGGAATGAATTCCCAAGCCATAATAATTGATATGGTTGCCATGATTAAGCATCAGACTTAAGAGTTTCCTGGCAGCCAAGGAAAAAAAAGAAACCAAGGTACAGTTCTTATAAGAAATTAGGAACCTTGCAATTCTTCCCTGTCCTCATTTGGGAATTTATATAATAGGTATAAGTTAAAAATAGACAGTGGCCTCACAGTTTTATAACATATGCAGAAATGTTTCATGTGGCCTTCTATACTGACTTTTGATAAAAGCCAAGGGCATAAAGCATAACTTTAGTGAATAAAATTCTCTAGTGTTACACAAAAGTATTTCAAATATATAACCTACCAATAGTCATATTAGATCCAAGGAAAAATTAAATCCAAGTCGACCTAGAGAAGTAAATGAATAACCTTAGGCCCATACTATTCAAGGTATAGTCCATGGACCAGTGCTGGTCCATGAATTACTTGATGCAGGATCACATTAAATACAGAAATTAAGGATAAGCATTTAGAAACTTTTATGATAATTGCCCCACCATTCAAGCGTGTGTGTATTTCATAAATAATTGCTCCATGACAGATTGAAAATCTTTTTAAAAGTTGGTCCTTCATCACAGTCTATTACTTGCTTCTTTGGAGCTTTGGAGAGAAATGTGACATTCTCAACTGTTAAGGGCCTGGTGTGCTTTCTCTTCGTGTTGCTGATTTGAGAGCCAAGCTATGCACTGTATCTGGAATGCTCATATTAGCAATCTGTTACACAGTTGAAATGTCTAAACTGCATTTCCGGTAGTATGGAAGTCCAGAACATATCTCTGGAGAAAGCTAGGATTTTCCTCAGAAAGAACCCAATATTTTATGTATTAATATTTGTGGTTAATTTTATTACTGCAGACTATTCTTGTTCAGTCCTGGTATCCAATCACTGTGGCCACAAATTCTAGAGAGCAGAAGAAAATATTGGCCAAATATTTATTAGAAACATCTGGTAACTTAGTTGGTCTGGAATACAAGTTGCATGATTTTGGCTACAGAGGAGTCTCTTCCCAAGAGGTAAGAAACTGAAATGAACCTCATTGAATAAAATGTAGATTGTCAATAGATTACCATTATAAGCATTCTAGGAAGTTATGGGATCAGTGTTGGTTCTACATAGGCAATATTTTGAAGTTCCAGAGATTTAGTCAACAGATTAAGTACCTACTGTATGTTAGACTCTGTTCAAAGTACATGGAATATAGCCTTCAAATAATGTTTCCATCCTTTATATATTAGATGGATGGGTAGGTGGACTGATAGACAGACAGACATAATAAATATAGCAGATGCCAGGTAATGCTACAGAGAAGCATTAGGCAGAGTAAGGAAAAAGAGTGATGGGAAATGGGGGTAGGTCCTATTAAATACTCTTTGAGAAGGTAACAGTTGAATCCTTAAGTACTAAAAAAAAACTGGATGTTTGTCATATAACTATTATCTCTGATAATAAATACCTTTCTAAGAATAATGGAAGACAATAATTCTTTGGGAGCTATGTCAAGTATGGGTCTTCTTTTTTGGATTTTGGTTCATGGTTTATTTTCCAGACTGCTGGCATAGGAGCGTCTGCTCATTTAGTTAACTTCAAAGGAACAGATACAGTAGCAGGAATTGCTTTAATTAAAAAATACTATGGAACGAAAGATCCTGTTCCAGGCTATTCTATTCCAGCGGCAGAACACAGGTAAAATTGTTTTCATTCTTTTATTATCTAAACATTTATTTTCTATAATTACTAACTTTTCTCTCTTGTATTTGTAATTCAGTGATGTTCTGCTTAATTACAAAGCCATGTACTCCAGTAAATCTTCATGAACTAAAGCAATACAAATTCATTATTGATACTTTGTGTAAAGACTAGTATCAGGGACCTAGAGAACTTTTAACCATTCTAATAGAAACAATATAAGAGCTTTTTAAACTGCTATATTGCCATATAGGTGGGTTGTGTGTTTCTTTTAAGGACTTTTTCAACTGCTCTGTTGCATATGCAGATGGATTTTATGTATTGTATCACTTCTACTCACTGTAAAACCTGGTCACTTTTTTCCCTCTCCCTGCTCTACATGACCTCCAGCTATATTTGCCATGGAAATTGTCATTTGGAGCCGGTATCCTCAATTGTAGAAGAGCTAGTAAGCTCTTTTGATGAAAGGAAGAGAGTTCAGTTTCTTCTTATGCTTCCTTATGTGATCTTACTAAACCATCTGAAGTTGAACTAGAAGGCAATTATAATCTAGGCAGCAGCTGCTCTGATCCTAGAGTTAACTTGTTTTTAAAACAGGTCGAACCTTATTTCTGGTTCTTACAATGAAATGTATTTACTCTTTGAGGTGGTTTCTTAAGTCCTACTTAAACTTGAATAGTTCAGGGTGCCAAAACCAGTAGTAAGTTTAAGATAAACTGAGCTTTTAAAAAAATAGTTGATATTTATTAAGCACTTGTTTTATATGATGCAAAAGGTGAGATTGTTATAAAGGCAATCTACTAAGTGCTATAAGGAATAGAAAGTTAAAATACTGTCTTTAGGGTAAAATAGTACACTAGCAACATTTAGCTCTGTTGATTAAGTGTTTTTAAAGAGGCATAATTAAAGTGCTCTAGTGGTGCAAGGGAAGGAAAGGAAGGATTGCCTTCCACTGGCAGGGTCAAGAAAGGTTTTAAAGAGATGGGATGTGAAATCTTGACTTTTTGAAGGAATGGTAACATTTAATGGCAGTCATGGGGATCACTCATTCTCTAAGTGAATATTTACTGCTTACCCATCATGTGTCAGGCATTGTCCTAAAAGAGCAAGAATGAAAGAGGAGACAATGTGTTTAGGGAATCAGAGGTAAAATATAGAAACAGTAGGGAACATAGGGTAAACTGGGAAGACAGGTTAGTGAAGGCCCTCAGATTTTCGAGTGGAAGTGGACATTGAAGTTTTTTAGCAAAGAAGTGATGTCAGAGAATTATTATAGAAACATTATTTTGATAACAGGTTTTCTTCTTTTATGGAAAAGAGAAACGAAAAGGTAGGAGGCTATCGTAAAGCTATTGCAGCAGTTTTGAGAGATGACAAGGTTCAAAATCAAGTGTCTAAATAAATGGAAAGATGCAGCTAAACATGAGCAATGGCTTGGGAAATGAAATTGCCAGAACTTAATGATTGGAATTGGGACCACGTAGAGAGTAGATTCAATTAACATTTATGAGAATAGCTGTATTAGTAGGGCCTTATTGAATGTCACATTTAAGACTAGTGAAACTGGGAAAATTTATCAACAGATAATGGTTTTAGGGTTAAAGTATTTTTATTTCAGACTTAGATGTATGTACAGTTTTTAAAACTTAATTTAGTATCCATTTATTAGACTCTTAACTAGTGGTTTTGTGGTACTATAAATATGGGAATAAAGATAGTATCTTCTTTAGGGCTTTCATGATAAAAAGGTAAAAATCCATTTACTTTAAAGTCACATAATACTTACTACATTTGTAAGTGTTCGATTCTTTAATGTAGAAGAGTATTTCAGATGTCCTTAAATAAAAAAGTCTTAAACAGCAGCATAGTATAGTGAATAGAACTTTATAGCTGACACCTTGGGTGGCCTTGGGCAAGGCATTTACCTCTCTGTTTTTCAGTTCATCCAACCAAATAAAAGGAGGAGCTAAAATTTTGCATCTTTAATATCAGAAAGTCATTGAGAATAAATAAGCTAACATCTAAAATAATTTTAAAATAAGAGAACTCTAAATTTTATAGCACCGCCATTATTCTTATAAATATTTTCTTAAAGAATATATGAACCTGGATTTAGAAATATTCTGTTATGTAACTTTTCCCTCAAACTTTGGAAAGTTATCTAATTTGATACTGGAAATTGGAATATTGCCATGAGTAGAATTCACTGAATAAATATTTATGATCTCCATATACTAAATATTATACTAAGAAGAATGGTTGTAACAACTGGATTATATAGAGAATGCTCTAAGAAAAATCTGTGGTATGTTGAGATGAACATATCTTCTACCTAATCAAGTGCATCTGGAGTACAGGAGCAAAGCTTGAGGTGTTTTTTTTCACACATGGAGGTGTATGAAGGGAGACAGTGCCCAGATCAGAGCCTTTGGTCAGATTGAAGAAATGAGATAGCATAGCATCTGGGGGATGTGGAAAAGAAGCCATAGAAATAGGAAAATCAAAATGTGGGAGGTGTCATTGCAATCATGGGAACGAGAGCTTCAGGCAAGTTCAAATGCCACAGGGAAAGCAAATAAAGGCTTAAAATAAACAATTACGTTGACTAGATATGATAAACACAAATAGCAGAGTTAGATGACTGTATTGATACAATGCTGGTAAAATATTACTGCATAAGCAATGACTTCTAACTAGGATTTTTTTATTCAGTTACTAAGCTCTCCAGTACTGGTATTCTTTGCTTTTAATTGTCTCTCTTATATAGGGGACAGTAGTAATTCTTGATATGAAGAAGGGGCTTTTTTTCATCATGTCCTAATTTTCCCATAGCCTGCAGTTGCTTGAGTTAGAGAGTTAGCAGCATAGCTACTGGTAGCCTTTATAGTTTAGAAGAGTGTTCACTACATAAATAGACTATCTTTCCATTTCAGGCAAGAGTAGTCTCTCTAACCATGAATTGTATATACTCTGCTATCCCCAGCATACCATTGACAGCACGGGAAAAGTTGGCTACTCTAATCCTTTAGAAAAAAAGTAAAAATAAAATGACAATTTCCAACCTAAATTCATATGACCCTTCAAAAAGTTTTGAGATAAACGTTTACCTACATGGGATTTTATAGTGAATGAGTTGTCTTATTTTTCATTATTTTACTTACAAAAAATGGGGTAGAGGCAAAGACTAGAAAATTAGGGAAGAAAAATTGCTTGGCATGAGAAAATGGCAATTTTCAAATTCATTCTAAGAATTTAAAAAATTATATACAGGAGTGGACAAAAGTGGGTTTACAGTTGCGAGTACTCAAAACAGTTTATCCTTGTATTATTATTTATTAATTATTGTTACATTTATTACTTAACAATTTATTATTGTTATTATTAACCTACTTTTGCCCACCCCATATTAGGAAACCAACAGGTTCTTAAATTATATAATATTAATCTATTCAATAAGAAGAACCATTATTGAGGACATTGTAAAAGTCACTCATAGAAACTCTCACACTTTATTTTCCACCTAAATTATGTTTTGCTCAAACTAAATATTAATATTCTTATTCCCTGGATATATGTTAATTAGTGGATAACCTATACATGAAATAAATGACAATTAGGAGCCATTTGAAGACATAACAGGTAAAGAATTAGTTGACTATATGTATCTACAGTATAGTTTAAGTAATTGCCTTTAAGTATAAGAATTTGAAAGGTGAAAAAGATAAATTATATGCCTACTATTATTGGTACATGGTTTTGAAAATTCACAGGAGGGAGCCAAGTGTTTACATTGCCTAACAAATGGTGGGAGCATGTGTTCATTCTTTCTAACATCTTGACATAACATCTTGACATAACAAATAAAGTGCATTTAGTAAGTTTAAATGCCCCCAAAAAAGTTCAATAGGACTTGAAAGCTAAAATAATTACTGGAGAGGAGTGATATTACTTTAAGTCTTTAAAATAATTATAAGAGGGGTGGTTTGGCTGAGCTACTCAGTTAACCCTCAGGTGTGCATTCATTAAACTAAATCACTCACTTTTTTTTGCAGTGTTGATGATATAGTATAGTAACCATGAGATATGATTCAGGAATAGGTAATGTGTCTGCCTGAGTAAATCTGTATTTTCATTTTGTTTTCTAGTACCATAACAGCTTGGGGGAAAGACCATGAAAAAGATGCTTTTGAACATATAGTAACACAGTTTTCATCAGTGCCTGTATCTGTGGTCAGCGATAGTTATGACATTTATAATGCGTGTGAGAAAATATGGGGTGAAGATCTAAGACATTTAATAGTATCAAGAAGTTCAGAGGCACCACTAATAATCAGACCTGATTCTGGAAATCCTCTTGACACTGTATTAAAGGTAAATTTTAATACATAACTTGATTATTAAAATACTATCGACCAGCTGCATCACCACTACTTTTATTTTATTTTTTAAAAAATATATTTTATTGATTTTTTTATAGAGAGGAAGGGAGAGGGATAGAGAGTTAGAAACATCAATGAGAGAGAAACATCGATCAGCTGCCTCCTGCACACGCCCTACTGGGTACGTGCCTGCAACCAAGGTACATGCCCTTGACCGGAATCGAACCTGGGACCCTTGCATCCGCAGGCTGATGCTCTATCCACTGAGCCAAACCAGTTAGGGCAACACTACTTTTAATTACATTTATACACATACCATTTTCAGAGTTATCTTAGCTCTTACTTTAGAGTTGCAGCCCAGAGAGAGTAATAGATTTGCCCAAGGTCACACAATAATAGAAAGGATACCCTTAGTTATGGGTTATTTATATATATTGTCAAATAAACAATTAAGTACTGTTGATATTTTCTGCTTACTTTCAAAATTAATTGATAGCATTACCATTTTAATGAATCCTGTGATTTGGTTACCAAGTTTATAACTTTGAAATTCTTAGTGCAAAAGAAACATGTGCAAGGTGAGGTGGTAAAAAAAATATTAGAAATACTTTTCAAGTAGTGTTTTTTAAAAAATACTTCGATCATCAACATAGCAGTATTGTCTGTGTTTAGTGTTCAGGACTTGGTTTGCCTTCTTTGAAAAGTACTAACTAAGAGCAGGTTATTTGATCCCTCCTACTAGAAAAATACTTTGTTAGATGCTTTACTTAAGCTGTGTCACTTAATCTCTATGAAAACTCTGATAAATATTACATCCTCTTTTTTTATAGACAGATTTAGAGAGAGAGGTTAAAGTAACTTGCTCAGGGTCACACAACATGTAAAATAAGCCAAGTATCCATTGTCACCTTCTCACTTTACCACAGTTTCCCATCTAATAATTAGATGATAAAATACCCCTTAAGAAAGGGGGATATAGAATCAAGGAAATCTTTTCCTATCCTATTAATAATGGGCCAATCTTAAAGTCTTAGCCTGAAATATTTACAGATCTGGTTTTAGCAAACTTAACAGGTTTCATGTTTTAACTGTTACCTAATAAAAAAATGTGTAGACCTAGTTTTAAAAATAACCTAATTCATCAATATGGAATCTATGCATTGTTAGAATCTTAAATCAATTTATTTAGGAAAAGGGAATGATTGTTGTGGAGAAAAATTCTCTGATAGGTCTTTTGAATCTCTGGCCAAGCTTTCAAAGTTAAATCAATGTTTAGGTATTTCAGCTGCTATAAAACTTTTAGTAGTTAATGAGTGGTATGATTCACATATTATGCAATTTGGCCTAAAAAATGGGTGTCATCTTTAAGTGAGGGGAACTTCAGGGAAACTGGGTTATATGAGTTTCATTTCCAGCTTTGCCTGCATATCATATTTCTCTGAACTTTGTAATTCAAATAGATTTATATTTGCTTTGTCAAAATTAAATCAAATAAAACTATTGGGCACAAGCAGAATAAATGAAAATCAAAAGTATAATCATGATAAATGGTGTTTTATATACCTTTTAAAACTATTTTTGTATTTACTGTTTTAAGCTCCTAATGTTAAGATGTTTGGGGTAGGTTCTTTTCCTGAATCTATATAATTTGAGAGAAGGAAAATCTTATGGTTTGAGCCACTTTACTGTATAAAATGACTTGATAGAAAATATGTTTTATGTCTGTAACATAAAAGGAATTGAGACTAAATTTTAGAAGGTTTATGCATAGTGTTATAAAATTTTTTAAGTAAGTTGATTATATTCTCAAGATTGTCTAGCAAAGCAAAGTCATTAACTTTGCAAAGCTTTTACACTTGTTTTTCATTTTCACTTTTAGTTATTTTTTTGTTGGGTATTTTTCTATACAGGTTTTGGATATTTTAGGTAAGAAATTTCCTATTACTGAGAACTCAAAGGGCTACAAGTTGCTGCCATCTTATCTTCGAGTTATTCAAGGGGATGGAGTAGATATTAATACCTTACAAGAGGTACGTGTTTATACTAAGTGTTCCAATAAGGTAATAATAATTAAGTTCCTTTTTATTAGTTTGAGAAACACATAATTTCAGCACAATTGTGATTCTTTTCATAAGTGTTTTTAATAATATATACTGTATGCCTTTTCTGTTAATTGCTTAAATTTTATAAGTAATAGTAACCATTTGTACGACATCAGCGTCTATAGACACAAGTGGCAGACCTTTTTTAATTAAATTCAAAATGTCATGGCAGTTAACTAGTTAAGGTATAAAAGTACCAGTGAAACCTCATTTATATTCCTAGTCCTCAGTGGCCACCCTGGATGATGAACCTAAAGAAATATCACTGCTCTGGCTGGTATGCTCAGTGATTAGAGTGTCGGCCCTCAAGCACTAATGGGTCACAGGTTCTATTCCCAATCAAGGGCAGGTACCTGGGTTGTAGGTTCACACCATGCCTCCGCTTGGGGCACATGTGGGAGGCAACCAATTCATGTGTTTCTCTCACACCAATGTTTCTTTCTCTCTTCCCCCATCTCTCCCTTTCACTCTTTGAAAGCAATGGAAAAAATATCCTCAGGTGAGGATTAACAAAAAAGAAAAATATCATTAAGAAACAAGAAATTGCCAGTCAAGGAATGTTTCTTGTATTAAAACAAGTCTTAACACTGCTCATATAGGTCCCAGTTTTAATAGAATGGAGCTTCACATACTCTAACAATGTGAAACCCAAATGGTATTAATATGTGCTTTTTCAAAATTATAAAATGGTTTGTTAGCTCTTCTAAATTAAGCCTTAAATGTTATCACTATTTTTGTTAGATTTAGCAACATAACGCATACATCAAAACTTTTGCTTCTTTTATTCTCAAATAAGCTCCTAAAGAGCTATAATTTCATAAAATATACTCCATAGAAGTTAAGGATATCACCAATTTCATAATGTGGACTGTCTGCCATTGTAGCCACTGACATTTTAATGTATATCAATCTCCATTGGCATCCACTTGTCTAACACAGGTTATCAAAGATTTTTCTGCTTGAAAGAGTTTGGTGTGTGGTTAGAGTGAGATCAGTACCCAAATTATAGTTTTCCAAAGGTTCACTTAAAAGTAAGAACTACGGAATATAACAAAACAGTATTTCTGTGGTAATGTGCATTTAATGTTCCAAAAGGAGGTATCTGAAATAGATTTCTTGGAATAACAAATGAGGTTTCTTCCACCAACTCTCCCATACTGCTTTGCCTAAGAAAAGTGGAAACTCGTTTGATGTTGGGACATTAGGAGCTTTCATGTGAAAGAGAAGGAAGAAAAGTTTGCATTGAGGAGGAGGATTATAGAAATCCCAGCTGTCATATGTAGTTGCTGTTGTCTCCTTAGCTCAGCTGAATTAAAGGTTTCTTATCTGGGTATCAGTTAAGAACTATTACCCAATTCCTGCATTTTAGGCAGCTTAGCAGATATCTTCTTTATTCCCCTTTCAGGTGAAGAAACGTGGACAGGGTTCTGTACCAGGTTCAGAAACCCCACTGTATTGTGCTCTTCCCACTGCTTATATCTGCCCTTCCTTTTTCTGGTGGTGAACTCTTTAAGTTGGTTTGTTCAATCCAACTTGTTATTTTAACTTTCTTTAAAAAACTGAAGCTTTTGGCTTTTCTTTCTTTGCCCTTTTTAACTATGAACAAGGAGTCAGATATTGAGACAAATACTCTTTTGCATTGGTGAAACTTTGAACAGAATGATCAGAGAATGAAGTTTGTGTAATGCGAATGTACTCGTGTTGATTTACCTTAGGGGTGACAGCTGCTTTCTTCATATTGGAGGTGGGTCAAATAAGTTTTTAGAAAGAGAATGAATAATCCATCTAGTGGTTTTGCTTTGTATATATACTAAATTAGATGCCTAATTTTGACAAAATGAAAAATCTGTTTAATTTCAAACAACTGGCTTCTTTTATTGACTATCAGCCTCACTTCCTGTACTGTTACTCACCATCAGTCTTTCCCATGAAGTTTACAATGTTAAGCATGTCCTAGTTTGTGTGTACCAAAATCAGTCTGCTTATTTACAAAAAGAGGCAAAATTCTCCTGTGTTGGACAAAACAGATTGTCTTCTCTGTTTGTATCTCAGTTAGCTATTCAGTCATCTTGATTATCATGGAGACCTTTCTATTGGAGTAGTTCATTAATGATGTTAAGATGGCCGAAACCGGTTTGGCTCAGTGGATAGAGCGTCGGCCTGCGGACTGAAGGGTCCTAGGTTTGGTTCCGGTCAAGGGCATGTGCCTGGGTTGCGGGCACATCCCCAGTGGGAGATGTGCAGGAGGCGGCTGATCGATGTTTCTCTCTCATCGATGTTTCTAACTCTCTGTCTCTCTCCCTTCCTCTCTGTAAAAAATCAATAAAATATATTTTTTAAAAAAAAATGATGTTAAGATGATACCAAATTCTCAAAATTGGTAAGAAGATTTCTTTGCAAATGAAGTCCCACATAGTTGAAACACTTTTCTTTCACTGTAACTATCCTACTGTTCTTTCCCTAGAACCCTTTTCCTTTCTAGGAAATTTCCCTTGACCTTCATAACTTTGGTCCAGAGACTAAATAGAGGATTTATATAAATCTTAATGATAGGAGCACATTAACTTTTTATCTAAATACCATGGGCATAAAATAGGAAATGGAGAGTAGTGTCTTAACAGTTAAATTTTGTCAGTTTATGTCTAGTCAGATTTCCTTCTGCTTGACTGTATGTGTAAATATTTTTAAGTAGTATTTTTTCCCTAATTCTGTAATTTCCTGTACTCTTAACAGAATGATTCACTTAAATTTTAACTCCAAATTTTCTAAATTTTATAACTTCTGGTGCAGCTGTATGGGAAGAATATCTTAAAGTAACTGGGCCAGAAATACAGATACTGTGTGATTACTGTTCTTTGTCATTTCTTCATTCTTACGCTTCTGAGGCATATCTAAAATCATGTGACAGGTCTGAAACAATTTTCTCTATTTTTTCTTGTTAATCCTCACTCGATATTTTTCCCATTGATTTTCTAGAGAGAGGGTGGGAGGGAGGGAGGGAGGGGGAGAGAGAAACAGAAACATCAATGTGAGAGAGACACATTGATTGGTTGCCTCCCGTATGCCAGGGATTGAACCTGCAACCCAGGTACATGCCCTTGACCTGGAATGGAACTCAAGACTCTTGGGTGCTCTGGCCAGTGCTCTAACCACTGCTCACTGGCTAGGGTGATGCGTTTTTAACTAAACCACCTTATCCTCCATCTATCTGTTTCTTTTCTACTCTTTGCATTTCTCCCATATTGAAATCCACTCTTTTGGAATATGTCTTAATTTTGTATTATTTTATAAGGATTTTATTATTGTTTTAGTTATACTTTGTTCAGTTATTTCAATGAAAAATCTGAATCCAGAACCTTAGTATACTGTTGGGTTCTGATATAATAGACATGAGACTGAGTTTATGTATAGCCAAGGAATTGCTTTAAAATAAATTGTGTATGTTTTCATAGTGATTCCTGACATATAGCAATAGAATTTGATGGTTGGGATTTAAGGAAAAAGTCTGCCTTTTTAAATGTGAGATTGTTAAAAGTTGAAGGTCCTTGGAGTTTATATACTTTTATCATTCAGAGTTGAAAATAATAGATGTCAGGTCAAGACTCTTAGTATTTGAGGGGAATATGGCGAATTGATATTTATGATTTACATAAAACTATTAAATTTGCTTATGGTTTTCTAATCGTTTCTGAAAGTTCTATTTCAGTAAAATGGAACCAGATTTTCCAATACTTCCTTTTGACTCATCTCATGAAATTAAATTGCACTTGCACCCTTCTATTACAAATAGACATGCTAGGTAAATAAATCCTACTTGGGAAAAAGAAATATAAATGACAATAATAATGTAGCTTAATAAATTAATATAACTTTAAAATTATGTGTCACTTGAAAAAACTACTTTAGCTGCCAGAACTATATGTTCATTCAGGTCTCTCTGGCTTGTAGATCATCATTCTGCCAAAAGTGATCCAATGATAAATGAATGCCTAGTCTATTCATAATTTTGCTTAGGGCACTGGAGTTCTAGCCAGAGTAAAATAACTCTGCCAATGTCTGAATGATATGTAGCAGAGAGTATTTTATATTGTTTTACCACCAATACCTGTTGCTTTATTTAAATGCCCCATTAGATATGATATGCATTATGACATGTGATAACATGTATTGAGATTTATTAGGAGTGATTAGTCATTCCTAGAGTGTAGAAATTCAGGGCAAATGTCTAGGTCCCATTGCTTGTGCTACTGGTATCTGGGCAACAACTACAGGAGACAGGTAAGTTTACTCAAGTAACCTTTTCAATAGCATGTATAGCCAATTTTTTTCTCTCATTTCCCCAACCCTAACCACAGTTACAATGATGACAACAACACAAATTCAGGGACTATGAATGAAATCCATTCCTTCCACACTTATCCCTCAGTTTGTCCTTTTTGGGGTATTTGGGGCTTTTAAAAGAAAATGTGGGATATAGTTTTGTATAGGCCTACTCTTAATTTCATCATTCACTATGTTATAATACAACTTTAGGATGCTTTATTCATCAATATGACTCAAGGAAAATTACCTCATTTCTTTTCCAGTTTACTTAGTTTTTGTTTTTATTTTTTAATATTCTAGGTTGTAGAAGGCATGAAGCAAAAAAAATGGAGTATTGAAAATATTGCCTTTGGTTCTGGTGGAGCTTTGCTACAAAAATTAACAAGAGATCTTTTGAATTGTTCCTTTAAATGTAGCTATGTTGTAACCAATGGCCTTGGGGTATGTCTTTTAACTTTTACTCCTGTGTTAGTACCTTCTTTATGTATCTAGGTAGAATGCAGTTATTGAATGCAATAATAAAGGATAATAATGGTCCTGAAGCATTAATATATTATCAGTTATTACTGACTCTGGCTGAAAAAAAGGGAAAGAGACATTAGATAATAACAAGACCAGAAAAAATAAGATGAGAGATTAAAAGATAATGCAGGTCAGTCATTTTCCACTGCTTCTGTATATAACTTTGAATCAAAAAGTTGACCATATTTGATCTGGAACATCAGCTAACCTAGCCATCGTATATGAATGATAAGCATGTAAACACTATCAAAACAGTATTTTAGGAAAGTAGAGTATGATACTGGAGTTGTGACACCAGAATCATGTTCTAGTAGCCTTAGAATAGGGAAACCCAGGCTGCTCGGCAACTGAACAACAATCCCCCTAGGCCAGTGGTCGGCAAACTGTGGCCCCTTGAGTGTGGCTCTTCCACAAAATACCACATACAGTGTGATTGAAACTTCATGGCCACACTGTGGCTCGCGAGCCACAGTTTGCCGGCCACTGCCCTAGGCTTCATAGCTCTTGAGAGTCTGTGGGTCAAAGGGTGAGGGTGGAGAATACTCTCCTGAGAACACCTGGTTAGGTCCCCTGCTTTATTTACCTCCATCTTTCTTTGGAGAGTTATGGGATTGACCCATCTGCTTCTTAGGTTTTGCCTCCTACCTTTCTGATCCTGAAACAAACATTCTGCTCTTGAGGTTCTCTAGATCAATTTGCTTCTGACAGTAACAATATAATAGAGTAAAAAGTAACAAAATGCAAAGGTTATGAAATAGGAAAGCCATACTTAGTAAAATCCTAGTTCTGGAGCCACAGATTATATAATTGAGTTGACGTAGATTTGTTTTTCAATAGCATGTCTGTGCTATACTTAGATCAGTATAAAGATAAGGTGTGATATAAAAGGAGATACCTTAAGGATCACATGTTAACATCAAATATTTCCTACAAAAGGAGTATTAGGTATTCGGCATTGGTAAGAAAAAATAGTCAAGATTTGGATTTTGCTTTTTTCCTAACAAAGAACTCACTCTGTCCTCCAAAACAGGTTAGAATTATGTTTCTAAAAGCCTGGAGTGGATTGGTTTCATTACACCTAAAAATTGCCTTAAAATTTATTTGCAAATTATGTATATAGGGTTACTTTTTAATAGGAAATGAATGACCATTTCTGACGATTAATCTTTTTTCTTTCTGAATTTGGATTCAAGGTTAATGTCTTCAAAGACCCAGTTGCTGATCCCAACAAAAGGTCTAAGAAAGGTCGATTATCTTTACATAAAACACCAGCAGGAAATTTTGTTACACTTGAGGAAGGAAAAGGAGACCTTGAGGAATACGGTCATGTATGTATCTATGCTGATTGGATTTCTTTTGTGCCCCTCCCCCCCTTTTTTTGTTTTCCTTTTACCAGTAGTAGCTTGGCTCTCCTAATTAAGAAAGGAGGCTTTTATGTTGTATTTTAATTTTAAATTTTCAGAACAGTTTTTTCTTGGAGGATAAAGTAGTTTTATTGTAAAATAAACAATAGTTGACTGAGCCTGCCGAAATAAGACGAAAAACAAAAAGTGGCTAAATCATAAATATGAGACTTGTACATATTGGGTGAAATATTTTGTAACATTTAAAAAGTAAAAGTGTTTCCAAATAGTGACCAGCAGGGTAGTTACTGCTGAGCTTCAACAAGCTGTGTTTTTTATCTTACTCTTACTGTCAATTAGCAGTCAATTTTTTCTGAAGAGGCGTATTAAGAATACTTTAAGGATATTATTATTATGTGCTTGCTTCAGCAGCACATATACTAAAATTGGAACGATACAGAGAAGATAAGCATGGCCCCTGCGCAAGGATGACACGAAAATTCGTGAAGCGTTCCATATTTTTGGCCCAAATGGTAAAGTGCCTCCTGCGGGGTCAAATTTGTTTCCCAGCCCAGAGAGGGGTAGAAAGAAAACCCTTCTTTGTTGAAACAGATTCCTGAGACCAAGGGAAGACACATACTTCCTGTTAAGACTTTTTCCTTGCTGTTATTCATATATTTTCTACCAAAATAAAAAAAAGGATATTATTATTACACTTCTCATAGCTATTTATATTATATTAAACTTTGGTCATTTTAACAGAAAAAAGAAGGGCTTTTATTTTATCCAAATTCTAACATGCTAAAGATAATCCCATTTTAAAAAATAGAATCCAATTTAGATGGTTTTCTTTAGTCTCATTTGATTCTCAGGGCAACTCCATGGGCTAAAAAGGCAAATTATGTTATCTTAGTAGTGTCAAATGTGAAAACTACATGACTGATTCAGATTACATAACGAATAAATGGCGAAACCTAGCCTTAACCAAGTTTTCTGATTCAGGTCAACCAAATAGGAAAAATGTGTAGTATGCTTATGCTAAAGGAGTCCATATGATCTTTAATATACAAAAGTACATTTAAATTTGTGAACTCAAAAGTTATAAAATTTCTAATTCTTAACCCACTGGATTAAAAACATTCATTTTTTTTAGGGAAACTAATGAATACTTATATTTTCACAGAAAAGTTTATATTAAATGTAAGCACACTAATTTAGTACTTGAGATTCATTATACCATATCTGATATTCTGCTTGTTACTTTTATGATTTTGAGCCAGAATGAAAAATCATTTTGTTACCTTTAATTAAAAAAATATGTTTCTAAATGAACTTTTAGAATTAGATTCCTTTATATAGCCTGTTAATACTGTCCTTTGAGTAGCCTTCACTTAACTCTTATAGCTACCAGGACTTTGCTGAATTACTGTAGACAGTCATAACTTATTTTTTTAAAGGCATCATCATAACTTATTTTTTAAAAGGCATTGATTTTTAAGAGTATGTGAATTCTAGAATATTTAAGGTAGTAATTAACTTAAAATTAAGCATTTTGATTTAAGAATAAGAACCACCATTTTTTATAGATTGTTTAACTTTATGAAAGATACAACTAGAGCAGTGTGATTTGAAACATGACGAAAATATTAGATGTTACGTATCACGAAAATATTAGATAATGTTATGTATCACAATCTTAAGAATAAATGGAAAAGTTAAGCATGGTAGATTACTTACAGATTTTTAAAAGAGAAATTAGAGATAGATAATTCCTTCGTGAGACAGGAGTGGCTTTCCCAAACTCAAAAGGGAATTTAGTACTGATTTCTTAGTCTATCTTTGCTACCCTTGCCGGGATCAAATAGGTTACTTGTATCAGTGACTTTTGGATATACACAAAATAAAAATCAGTCACTGTGCATTAGCTTAGAAATAATAATTGTTTTTGTTTTTATTAAACTCCAGGCTTATGCATTTATTAACCTGGTGTTGAGCTTGTTGGGTAGGAACAAGGGAAGATTTCCTTTGTTGCACCGTCAATGGTAATTATCAACAGCCATCGTTCTAGGCAATGCATCTTCCACCTGAAAAAAAAAAATGGGGCATCTAAGTGTTTTGGTTTATCCTTCAAGGTCAACTTTTTTAAGAATGTAGTATTTAGATCATTCCTGTTCATAAAAGTTAAATATTTCTACATAGCCATTTTAGATAGTGCCTTGCTGTCTGACTGCTCCACCAGCATCCTTTGTGTATAAAATTATTTCATAATTGAACACCATCAACATCTCTGTATTTGACTAGTCAGTCTAATTCATGAGCATGGCTTAAGTATTTTGCTTGAGAGTATAATCATTAAACTTTAGTATTGTTAAATTTGTGCAGGATCTTCTCCATACTGTCTTCAAGAATGGGAAGGTGACAAAAAGCTATTCATTTGATGAAGTAAGAAAAAATGCAAAGCTGAATATTGAACTGGAAGTAGCACCTCATTAGGCTTTGTTTTATGACTGGGTGTGTGTCCTTGCCTCTGTGTGTGCATGTACATGCACGCACCTATACACCGGTGTGGGTGAGTGTGTGATACATAATGTTCATTGTACAGATGTGTGGGGTTTCTTTGTTTTATGATACATTACAGCCAAATTATTTGTTGGTTTATGGACATACTGCCCTTTCTTTTTTCTCCCCAGTGTTTAGGTGATTTTAATTAGGCAATGCACTTGACCACATCAAAGATTAATGCTAAAGTAAGCTTTTTAGGGCCCTTTGCCAATAGATAGTAATTTAATCTGGTATTGATCTTTTCTCAACAGAACTGAGAAACTTTTATATATAACTAAAGATCACATAAAACAGATTTGCATAAAGTTGTCATGATTGCTTTATGTTTATATTTAACTTGTATTTTTGTACAAACAAGATTGTGTACGATATATTTAATGTTTCAGTGATTTAACAGTCTTTCCAACTTTTCATGATTTTTATGAGCACAGACTTTCAAGAAAATACTTGAAGATAAATTACATTGCCTTTTGTCCATTAATCAGCAAATAAAACATGGCCTTAACAAAGTTGTTTGTGTTATTGTACAATTTTAAAATTATGTCCGGACACACCCTATAGAATTACTAACCTCACTGCCCCCTTGTAGAATATATATTAATCATTCTACATTAAAGAAAATAATGGTTCTTACTGGAATGTCTAGGCACTGTACAGTGATTATATATATTGGTCATTGTATTGTACCAGTGAAATGCCAAATTTGAAAGGCCTGTACTGCAGTTTTATATGTCAGATATTGCCTGTGGCTATAATATGCACCTCAAGATTTTAAGGAGATAATGTTTTTAGAAAGAATTTCTGCTTCCGCTATAGAATATATACGTAAATGTGAAATATTGACAGAAGTGGAAGTAGTGTATTTTAAAGTACACGTCTGAATTTATTTTTCCTATTCTATAGTTGATATGACTTAATACTGGAATGGGTAGTGAGTGTACTTATTTTAAACTTTTTGATTCTGTTATATTTTCATTAAGTTTTTTTAAAATTAAATTGAATATTAAATTGTATGGACATCATTTATTTTAAACTGAATTCCTAAATAAATAATATTCCAGCAAGTTCTTAAATGAAGATGAATTATCCCCAGTCAAAAGCATGATGACATGAGTTTAAATAGAAGAATCTTAACCAAAACAAGAAAATGGGCTAAATTCAAAGTATTCAGCATCAACATGTTCTAGAGCAGCGGTTCTCAACCTGTGGGTCGCCGACCCCTTTGGGGGTCAAATGACCCTTTCACAGGGGTCGCCTAAGACCACCAGAAAACACACATATAATTACATATTGTTTTTGTGATTAATCACTATGTTTTAATTATGTTCAATTTGTAACAATGAAATTGGGGGTCACCACAACATGAGGAACTGTATTAAAGGGTTGCAGCATTAGGAAGGTTGAGAACCACTGTTTTAGAGTGATTAACTGCCAGACTCTGAGTCAGTCATCACATCTGACTGGAGACCGACCATTTGTTTTGGTGGGTTTTTTTTGTTTTGTAGATGATTTGTTTATATTTAGGTCTGCTCTTTTTTTTTCTTTTTTTTTAAATATTTTTTATTGATTTCAGAGAGGGCGAGAAAGAGAGAGGGAGAGAGATAGAAACATCCATGATGAGAGAGAATCATGGATGGGCTGCCTCCTGCACGCCCCACATCGGGGATCGAGCCCGCAACCCAGGCATGTGCCCTGACCGGGAATCGAACCCTGACCTCCTGGTTCCTAGGTCGACGCTCAAGCGCTGAGCCACGCCGGCCGGGCTAGGTCTGCTCTTTTAAGGCAGTGAGAGGTTGACAACTAAAGCCCACAGGCCACATTTGGACTGCTTTTTTGTTGTTGTTAAATAACATCTTGTCTATGGCTGCCTTCCCAGACAGCAGCAGAAGAGTAGTTGCAATAGTGACCACATGGCCCAGAAACCTGAAATGTTTATCTGGCCCTTTAGGACTGTGCCTTCAATTTTAAGAGAAATGTTGACTTTCAGGGAAGGTAGGAGGTTAAGTTGATAATGGAGTTTGTTTCTCGTCCTTTCTTTTCTCATTTAAGAATCTGATTAAATGTGAAATTTTAAAAATTGAAAAGCCATAAATTTTCTTCCTGAACAATTACATGAGAAAGTATTTTATTAGTATTTTCTTAAAATAATCTAATGAGCGGTGAGTTACCTTTATTAAACATCTTTTATAACATTAAAATTATAGGTTTTTGCAGATGATTCTAAACACTTGTTTAATGAGAATAATAAGTTTTATTCACTTTCAGTAAAAGTTTTCATCCTGTAATTTCTGGTAGAAAATAATTTTAAGATGATTTTTAAATGTATCTAAGTAAAGATTAGTATTATTAAAAAGAACGCATCTTTTCACAAAATGTGCTCTAAGGGGCTTATAAAGAATTAAAAGAACTATATTACAAATAACTGATACCACCTGTAAGTTTGATTTAATTTTTTTAAACACTGGAATTGAACTAAAGGCAATATTCTTTTTGTACTGTGAATATCAGCAATTTCAGAGTACCTAGAGGAATTTTAAGACTTTCAGAGAATGCTAAAATCTGTACATTTGGATATGGCCATAGATTGCGGGGTGGGATGATTAATTCTGTTCACTCTTACTCATTTGGAACTGATTAACCCTGAATTTCCATCAATAAGCACCACTCTGAATAACAATGGTTAGCATAGGTACCAGATAGAACTCTGCTGTGCTGCCCTTTAAATCAGCCTAACTGTTCCAGACAAAAGCAAGTGGCATGTATGGCTTTCCTTAAGTCATTAGATGTGCAGCTGACATTGGTTAATCCCTCTCAATTCATAATATAAAGTATTTGTATTTTAAATAGGAGATAGGTGTTCTGTATTAAGTCTCTTTATTTGTACTATATAGTTAAAGTGGTTTTCGTGATTACCCCTTATTTCCTTTATTGCAATAAACTGTTATAAAAAATATTTTATCATTTGGAAAACTAGAAAAAGGAAAAATGGCAAGGTATTTATTGTTCTGTTTGCCATAATTTAGAATTAAACACTTAAACAAGTATTTTGTAGTTTTACATTCCTTTTTAACCCATTCAGTGGAGAATGTCAATTTTTCTCCAAAGCTGTATGTTAAGTCAATTCTAATATATGTATTCAGCGTCATAGATAAACATTTCATAAACATGGAAATAAAGTTTAGCTCTATTAGTGAAATGTTAAACTTGACTGTGTGCTTCCAATAATGGCATATTTCCAGACTTGCCTTTTTAAGGTATTCCTTCGGTTCAAATAATTAGAGAATGAGAGGGAGAAGTGTCAAAGATGACTCCTATATTTTACTTTGTGCAACTACTAGTATATGAATGGTAATGCCTCTTACTGAGAGAGAACACTAGAAGGAGACCAGCTTTGCGGGGAGAGAAAGAGCACAATTCCTATACTAAGATTTAAGATACCCTTGAAACATTTAAATGAGGATACTAGGTAGCTCTGTATACACATGGTCTGGGGCTCTCACCTATCGACTAAAGCCTCCACCCATTCAGATCTCTAGCCCAGACCTCTGAATTTCCCTGTCTGCGATACATTGCCATCCAGATACCTACTCAAATGCAACAGATCCAAACATCATATTCCTCCTGTGTGCCTGCCTCATTGCGGGGGTGGGGAGAGAAGGGGTTGACCACCCGCTGAGGTGAGACTTCCCTCTCCATTACCCCACACATGTAATCAACTTCACAGTTCTATTGATTTACCTATTAAATAATGTTATATCCTGTCTTCTCTCCAGCCCCCATTTCAGGCTAATCTCTTTGTGAAGCAATATTTAAAGTAAGTAGATTTCCTATCCTTAGCCCCCTCTCCCTCCCACTCTGCTACCAGAGTATTGTAGCAAAATCTAGTCATTTTTCAGTGCCCTGCTTAAAGCATTTAGTGCTCCTCCTTTTAGCCGACGGGCTGACGTTCAGAATCCAGCCTAACCTACACAAACCTCCCTGATCTGGCCCATGCAACACAGAGAGTCTCGTGTCTTGTCCTTCATTTTCTGTGCCAGCATCACTGACTTGCTCTGCCTCATCTACACACATGCACACAGACACACTGTACCATTTTCTCCATTTCTCTGCCTTTGCTTATGCTGACCCCTCAGCCAGAATGCCTGCCTTTGGTAGCTCATTGTGATGACACCTCCAAGAAGCATTCTGCCGGCTCACTCTGCTATCCCCACCCCACATGCCCTTCCTCTGGCCTCTATAGGTACTGAGTGTATTTATAAAACAGCACTCACCGCCCATGGGTTTGTGTCCTAAATAAGGCAGCAAAGAATGGTGTTTTATTCATCTGTGTCCCCTGAATTCAGCTCAGAATACACAGTCAAATGTTTGTTAATAAAATGTCCTTAAGATAAACACGTTTTGATACCCTCTATAATGTATCCTGAACATTTTAATAAGTATTTCAGAAGGGTAGAACATTTTACTAAGTGTGTTTAGAGATAGGTAACTTTCAAAGTATGTTCACATATTATCTTTCTGAAAAATCCTTACAATAAATTCATGAAGGTTGTTTCTTCAAAATATAGATTAGAAAACTAAGGTAGAAAGACAAATTATTTGCCTAAGATTGCCTTGTATGTAGTTCAGTGGTTCATAACTTTCCTTCAGTCTTAGACCTCTGAGAATTTGCTTAAAGCTATGTACCCTCTTCACAGATCAATTCTCATTTACAAATAAAACGATTTCCACAGACCACAAAGAACTCTAGGTAACTGCAGAGAAGATTCGAATTCATGCTTTCAAATGCTCTTCCCTCTCTATTTGAATGAGCTTCTAGTGGTACTCTTGGGAATTTTAAGATTTTTATCGCCTTAAACGGTTTTTGAAATAAGGCAACGTAAATAAATATAAATTTAATTCAACTCTCAAGAGGGTCTATGGAATTCATTGATAAGGATTCCAAAATTGATAGCTATTTTAAATGGCATTTTTTACAGATGGAGAAATGGAAACTTAGGAAGTAAAATTAAGAAATCTGACCATGTGCTGTGAGAAGGTTAAAGAAATTCCAGGAATCTTCTGTGCAGTCCAGCAGTATCAAACTTTTGACAAAAAAATGTCTATGTATTTTTATGAGAAGATTTCTATTTTCAGATACGTAAGCAGGCTAGGTAATTCTGACCATGTTCCTACATACTGAAAACAAAAATTAAATTTTAAAAGTATTGAACAGGACAGTAAGAAATTACCAGGTTAAAATCCAAGTGAAAATGGGATTCTGAAGTGAGAACCAATCACTGCAGCTGCTTTTGTCCTGGACATTTACCAAACTTGGGGACTCTGACCTTTAATTTTTTTAAGGCCTGACAAGACATGGTAAACAAATGAAAAAATCCTCCTGCTATAAAGCACCCCTCTTCCCAAAGTACTACCCTTAGAATGATGATGAACCAGTGATCAGTAATAAACCCATCCCCACATCACTAGGGCAATGCAAGGAAAGTTGCTTTAGCTCTGGGCAGACCAAATTAGGAACAATACCAATAGTCATTGCCACCCTGGCCTGGCTAGTGTGGCTCAGATGGTTGGAGTGTCATCCTATGCACCAGGGCTCTCATTTTTTACTGTTATTAGTTTCTACCATGAGCAATATTAAATTTAGCTAGTAAGCTCTTATCTCTCATCCTTCCTTCTCCTTCAGCATCTAATTTGAAATATTGTTTTATTCCCAGGTAATACCTATAAGGCAATCAGTAAGCTTAATCTGTTTTTCATATACTCATCCTATTTTCCCCCAGTTTTTGATAGTTGCACTCTATTACACTATTAAAACACACAGCCATCACACACCATACTTACACATATCCTATATAATAAAAGGCTAATATGCAAATTAATCAAATGGTGGAACGTTACTATGATGCATACTGACACCAGGAGGCACTCAATGCAGGAGCTGCCCCTTGGTGGTCAGCGTGCTCCCACAGGAGGAACGCTGCTCAGCCAGAAGTCCTGAGCTAGGTTCACAGCTGCTGAGTGCAGCAGTGGTGGCAGGAGCCTCTCCCGCCTCCGTGGCAGCGATAAGGATGTCCGACTGCCGGCTTAGGCCCACAGGGAGCAGGCCTAAGCCATCAGTCTGACATTCCCCGAGGGCTCCCAGACTGCAAGAGGGCGCAGGCTGGGCTGAGGGGACACCCCTCCAATGCTAGGGTCCAACCCCAGCAGGTCCAGGGGTTCCCAAAGGCGTAGACCAAGTGCACAAATTTTGTGCACCGGGCCTCTAGTACTTTTATAATCTTCGATCTAGATCTAGTTCCCCAGATGTTTAATACTTACTACTAGGCTTTATGTCAATCTCTCCAATCATTTTGCTGTCTGAAAATAGTTCTTTAGTAGGTTCCTCAGGAAAGATCTTCAAAATAATATTTCCTGAATTCATACATCTTCAAAATATTTTGCCTAAAGCCTTTATAACTGTGTGTCAGATTGATTAGAGTCTTTGATTCATGTTTTCTCTCCTAGCATAAACCATTGCTATAAAAAATATGTGGTAATTTATTTTCCTTTCTCTAAGAACTGTTTTTTG
The DNA here is from genome assembly GCF_014108235.1 of Myotis myotis. Taxonomy (NCBI): domain Eukaryota; kingdom Metazoa; phylum Chordata; class Mammalia; order Chiroptera; family Vespertilionidae; genus Myotis; species Myotis myotis. The sequence goes on from NW_023416315.1 coordinate 12,988,351, forward strand.
ATCCTTTTATGAAAATATTAAAAAACATTTTATTTTTAAATTCCAATAATTTTACAATAATGTTTTAGTGTAGTCTATTCTGAGTCATTTTCCCTTACACTATATCCTTTCAAGATGTAGTTTTTGAGGTCTATTTTTATGGTAGGTTTTTCTTGAATTACAGTTTTTAGGATTTGCTCTATTCAATGGATTGGTTCTCTTTTTCAGGAACTCCTATTATACATATGTTTGATCTTCCTTAAATATCCTTTAAATCTATTTTCTCTCAAATCCTGTCTCTTCATTTCTTTTTTTATTTTCAAAAGTTTCCTCCTTTTAATCATTTAAAAAATAAATTAAAAGTATTTGCTCTTATATTCAATATGGTGTAACCATTTCTGAAGTGATTTTTAAATTTTCTAATTCTTGTCTGAGGTAGTTTTGTCACCTTTATTTTCAAATATTTCTATTTTCCAGACACCTCATTTGTGAGTTTCTCTGTTCTTCTTTCATAGGTTTTATTATTTCATTTTAGCTTATTTTAAATAATAGGTTTTACAGTTTTCATTTCTTTGTGAGCATGTGTTTTCACTGTCTAAAAGAATGTTACTGTGCTCCTTATTCTATCTTATCAAAACTTTGTATGAACTTTGACCATGGTCTTTTCCTGTTGCTCATATTTAAGTGAAATGAATTTTACTTTTGCAAAGGATGGTTTTTCTAGCTTCACATCTCTAGAACTCCTTCTGTTTTGTTATTTTGTAATAAAAAATATGTCCTTAAATACTTTCTGAAATAATGTTCCAATTTACCCTCACCCATTTTTCTTCATTCCCTTTTTCTTTGCCCCTACCATCCTTTTCTGCTCAATTTTAATTCTACTTTTTCCTCAGTGTGGTACTAAGAAGACTTGGTAGGAGAAGACCAAGAATATGAAGCAGTGATTTTAAGTAGCCATAAAGCCTAATATATTTACTATCAGACCCTTTACAGGAAAGTTTGCCAACCCTTGTTCTAGCACAATGCTACATTTTCTCTGGAGGATTCTCCCCCATTCCATGGGGTCTAGATGGTGCTATTAATCATGGTGCACCATCGTGTCAGTGAGGTGGGACCCAAGTGGAAGATAATAAATGAAGTATTTCCTGGAATTGACATGCAGATACGAGGAAAGAGGTCTTTTTATTAAGGTGTTTAGCTATGGATTTGTGAATCTCAGGCTACTGGTGGCCACTCTCTGAGCCACATAGAGGAAGCCTATTTCCAATTAGAGAAAAGGAGGCTCAGGTTGTGAAGGAAAGTGATTAATGTAATCTCTGAATCAAGCTGAAGCAGCTGAATCTCTGGACTTTCCAGTTACATGAGTCCATAAATTCCCTTTTCTTCTTGAGCTTGTTTGAGGTGCATTTTGATCTGGCAACCCCAAAACCCAGCCTAACACACTTGTATACTTGAAAACACATGCATGTGGTCATTTAAAGAGTTTTTCTAAATTATTTTCTAAGTCTGGGGTGGTTTTTTTAAGTTAGAGGATTAAAGACTGATAAAAGAAATAATAATAAGAGATGTAAGAGAAATTGCTTTGTGAACAAAAGAATACCATAGCTAAGAGTTCATAAATAGTCTAAATTTGTTAAAGGTATGGGCTTAAATAAATTGAGCTTATGGTTTATAACTAAAATAAACAGGGTAGGCCTAGCCATTTTGGCTCAGTAGATAGAGCATCGGCCTTCGCGGACTGAAGGGTCCTAGGTTCATTTCCCATCAAGGGCACATGCCCTGGTTGTGGGCTCAATCTCCAGTAGGGGGCATGCAGGAGGCAGCCAACTAATGATTCTCATCATTGATGTTTCTCTCTCTCCCTTCCTCTCTGAAATAAATAATAATACATGCTTGTGATCAAGGTTAACGATATTGATAAGTAAAAAACTTAAACGGGGTAATTAGGTTAGTAAAAGCAACTAACATCATATGACCTTGGTGCCGGTAGAGTTTGAATTTTTTTAAAATGACTTTTGTGGAATGGAGCCTATCAGAATCACCAGTGGAGCTTTTTTAAAAACCAGATTGTGAAAGGCTGTACCAAGTACCTACTGTGGTAACCCTAATAAACAAAAGTTTGAGAGCCACTGCTTTGTATGGGCACCTTAATCTTTAAACATTATGTGTATATTTTGCTTTTGTATTTTTTTTAAATGATAATGGTTCAAAGTCCTTATTTCTGTCATCTCTAAATATACATTCATATCACTACTAGATGGTCTCACCAATGCTACATAGTTTTTCAGTTGAATACACTTAGTGATAGCAATGATCTGGGTAAATTTTGTGGCTCTCTTATAACAAGGTCAGATCCAAAACAAAAATTAACAATGACTAGGGAATCAAAAAGCCACAGAGCAGACATTTAAGATTCATTAAGATGTTGAATAAGAGTGAACAAAAATCTGACCCAGATAAATAATTTAGGATTGGCTTTAATTAGCTCCTGATGTGATTCTCTGGATACTAAAAATCATTCATGTGTAAGCCTGACAGATGCCAAGCCCTCAGGCTCTTGAAAGCAACCTCTTTTCTCTCACCATTAGAGTGGCTACAAAGACCACCAAGGGCTCTCTTAGACACTACACTGAGACAACAGGCCCAGAATAGCTGCAAACTCATCTCGAGAGCCCCAGTGATTTAACAGAATGCTCAGTGGTTCTATGGAAAGGACCCAACGTGCTGCGAAGTGGGAGCCTCTGGGCCACCTCGTGGGGGAGAGTTCATTCCAATTCCATTGATATCTGCATTGCAGTTTGTCCACACAGTGTCTGTTACTCTGCTAATGCCAGAGAGATATGCGTGAGAAAGAAAAGCAGGCCAGGAAGAAACAAACCCTTACCATTTTACTCGTGATTTTTGTTTTATTTTAAAAAAGAACTCTTTTCTGTACATTTTTTTCTTAAAGTCTCTGAAATGTATGGGGGTTAGTTCTTGTTTCGGATGAGAGAGGGGATCAACATGATGCCTATCACCCTGTGTTTTGCTTAATTTGTTCCAAAACAGTAAATGCATTTTTTCCTGATTTGATCTTGTTAGAACTGAACGTGGCCATTTCCCAGGCAGCTCTAGAAGCTGGCTAAAAATCAGAACTTGGGTCACAGATTAGAAAATAATTCCTTGAAAAACCCTCCTGGCTTTCCCATACATCATATCCCCAGCCACTTCCTTCTCCATTTTGCAAGCTTAAAATGACTTGTAGCAAGTTTTTTATACACTTCTATCTTATTATAGTCTGGAATGAGGCCCTCCTGCCAACGCCCTTAATTACAGCAGCAGCAATAGCAGTAACAAGCAACAAACCAATTTAACATTATCAGATCTGATTTCTGTGAGGGAAGTACTATCGTCTTAATTCTATGGATTCACAGACTGAAATTCAGAAAAGTTAAACAAGAAAGGGAGAGAGCAGTCCCTTGAAATTCACGTCTTGCAGCTATAACTCCGTTTAAGGATATGAACCCTTATGTTCAAAAAAAATTCTATCACCTGCCCAAGTTATCACAACTAATTAGTTGCAAACCCTTAAGTTGACTGGTTAAATAAGGAGTAGAACCAGAGAAATCTGCCTCTCAGATGTTAACAGGAGTCTGAATATGAGTAGCTGGTGTTGCTTCCAAGGGCTTCCTGTGGAAGATGGAACATGCTCTGTCATGTTCTAGATCAGTGGTCACCAACCTTTCGGACCTCACAGACCATCAGTGATCCGCAGACCACCAGTTGGCGACCGCTGCTCCAAAGGTTTTCCTTAAACCAGCGGTCGTCAACCTTTCGGACCTCATGGACACCAGTGGTCCGTGGACCACCGGTTTGCGACAGCTGTTCTAGATAGCTCATTAGTGACAGAAGGGGGGAATGGATTTTAATTTGACATAAGAAATTATATCTAATGCTTACAGTCATCAGTCATATACCTCAGAAGTGAAGAGATGGGGATTCAGAGATGGCCTAAAACTGCAGGCTATCCAATGAGACCCAAGCCACTTGTGAGCTCAGAAAACATCTCCGGTTCCTCACAGCCCCAAGATTTCTACAAGTCCCTGGAAAAGTGGGGAGGAAGAAAGGAGGCTTTGAAAGTGGAAGAGATGATTCAACAAGGATGATGCCTACTTTTTCACTCCCAGCAGAAACGCAGAGGATAAAGAACGGATTTTTTTCCAGTGTCCCAGTAGAGAGAAATGGAGTATGAATTTATACAGTTGGATCTAGAAACACAAAAGAATGGAGGGAAACAAACAGGGAGGAGAAGAAAACAAGGACTATGTTATGTTTCCTTAGAGACAACCATTTGAAGGGATGCTACATCTCAAATCTGATCGTACTTGATAAACTCAATTCCTTAAGTAATCTACAAAAATAAGAGAAAGGTTTCACCTAACCGAAAAATTCAGAAACCTATTTTTAGTCCATTTCTTCACTTCTTCAATGGAGAAATATTTAACCAAGCATTATGACTGGTTTTATGAGTTGGCTGTATAGTGTCCTTTAAAAAAGATACCTCAGACTGTGACCTTGCTAGAAAATAGGGTCTTTACAGAGGTAATCAAGTTAAAATGAGGTAATTAGGGTGGACCATAATCAAATATGACTTGGGTCTTTATGAAAAAAGGGGAGAGGACTTGGATACACTGATGGAGAGGCACACAGGGAGAATGCCATGTGAAGATGGAGGCAGACATTGGGGTGAAGCATCTACAAGCCAAGGAAGGTCAAGCTTGCTAGCAAACACCAGAAGCCAGGAGAAAAGCATAGAACAGACCCTCCTTCAAAGTCCCCCAGAGGAACCAACCCTGTAGACACCTTGATCTTGGACTTCTAGCTTCCAATACTATGATAAAAAAAATTTCTGTTGTTTAAGGCACCTAGTTCATGGTATTTTGCTACAGTAGCTCTAGCAATCTAATACAACTGGCAATTCTGAGTTTCACCTTTCTTAGACACTTTCTAGTAAAGATTTGGAATACTCTGAAATTGTGAAGCTCATAAGCAAGTTAAAGCAGAAAGTAAACTTAGAGGTCATTGAGTACAACGGGAAAAACTGAAATTCAGGAAGAGTGAGTGAATTGCCCTTGTTTTCACTGTGGCAGAACCATGACTAAAGTCCATGCATCCTGACTTCCAGGCCACAACTATTTCCACCAAGACTTAACTGTACCAAAACTGCAAAGACAACCTTTCAATAAACTGCCTGCTGGTTGATAAGTATGATTCTAGTTATGTCTTAATAGCATGTCAATTGGGAGGGAGGGGTCATTTTACTCACTAGGGAATATCACCAAGGACTCTCATCAGGGAGGCCACAGTTGGGAGGACTAGATGTACCTGGTGTCTATAGACAACATTGCATTGCTGATCCTCCCCACATCCCTCCTCTGTACCCTTGACCAGATGGTGGTCAAACTGCAGAACTGGGGGAGGTGCTCAAATGCCAAGAAAGAACCAGTTACTGCAACATGTATTTGCACAGGAACATATGTAATTCAGCTCAGAGTGAACTTTATGACCCCCAGACATATGTTCACCAGTGGAGGCACTTCTTTCTTCTCATCTATATCTATATGAAAAGATAGTACTGGCTGGTTAGCTTCAGTTATACTGATTCGAAAGCTGGGACCCGGAATTTTTAAGGGGCATGTCCTCCCAAATCAGAAAGTCTTTGGGGTTGGTCCCTTCTCCAAAAGTTCTCAAAAAGTGCAAGAGGAAAATAGTTCCTTCATGAAGAGGGCTCAATCAGACTCTTGATTTCTGTCCCACCTGGTAAAAATGCCACATGCCAGACAGTCACACAGGTAAAGGATAGCAATTAAGCGAAACCCTGGTGGGTATGGCATGGTTTTGTCTACAAATCCAAGGGAAGGGGAAGGAGGAGGAGTCTCCCTGGGACTGGGCTGCTCTTTATTTTCTCTCTCAGCAGTAGAGATGAGGAAGAGCCACAGTGAAAGTGACCCAGAGCCTTGAGGGGCTGATGGACAAGGAATGGCCTCAGATTGCCTATACAAAAGGGCACCAAAGAAGTCCTTCGTTTAGATGCTCAGACGCAGACCTGTGGAAAGAAACCAGATACAGCTTGGGCACTGAGAGACTGAGGAGGTGAAAGAGTCCATCTCTTTCTTTCTCTCAGGGCTGTTGGCCTATCTTCTTAGGTCTTCTCACACCCTACACCTACCCTGACAATAACCAGACATAACTTTCTCAAATTGGTCAGATTCCTAGCTGGCCTTTTTTAAACCACCATTTTCTGCTCAATGCAGACAGACACAGCAGTGAAAGCGAATTTGTGGCTTATTTTCCTTCAAGGTATAGAATCCGGGACGTCTCTGCTTGTAGTCTGACCTACCTGACCCAGCCACTTAGTACATCTCTGGGCTTCAAGGAGAACCACATGAATCCAAAAGTGAGTAACTGTCCCTGCCATGGCTTTTACATCTATAGGATATATAATACATACTATAGACCACTGATGGTGAACCTTTTGAGCTCAGCGTGTCAGCATTTTGAAAAACCCTAACTTAACTCTGGTGCCGTGTCACATATAGAAATTTTTTGATATTTGCAACCATAGTAAAACAAAGACTTATATTTTTGATATGTATTTTATATATTTAAATGCCATTTAACAAAGAAAAATAAACCAAAAAAATGAGTTTATGTGTCACCTCTGACACACACGTGTCATAGGTTCGCCATCACTGCTATAGACTGAATGTTTGTGTGCCCCCAAAATTCATATGTTGAAGCCCTAACCCCCTTTGTGATATGATGGAATTAGGAGATGGTACCTTTGGGAGGTAATTGGGTTAGATGAAGTCATGATGGTGGGGACTTTGTGCCCTTATAAGGAGAAGCGACAATGAGATATCTCTCTGCCATGTGAGAATGAGACTGTCGATAAGCCAAGAAGAGAGCTCTTACCAGAAACCAATGCTACCATCCTGATCTTGGACGTCCATCCTCCAGAACTGTGAGAAATAAATGATTGTTTAAGCCAGTGGTCGCCAAACTTTCAGACCTCACGGACCACCAGTGGTCCACAGACCACCGGTTGGCGACTGCTGCTCCAAAAGTTTCCTTAAGCCAGCAGTTGCCAACCTTTCGGACCTCACGGACCACCAGTGGTCCGAGGACCACCGGCTGGTGATCACTGGTTTAAGCCACCCACCCAGCCTATGGTATTGTTATAGCAGCCTGAACTAAGATAATATATATGCCTATTTTTGTGCAGGGAGTGGGGTCTGACCAACTCTTTTATTCTCCAATTTTCACACACTTTACTAGGAGTTGCACCTCTCCTCCTCATCCACAAAGCTATTAAGGAAGCAGCTATGTTTGGACAAGGAGCCCCTTTCCCTCTACCCCACCACACCTCCTTCGCCCACTGGACCAGCCAATGACTCCTTCTTGAGGAATTTGAACTCAAAATTCAGCCCCAATCAGGTGTGCTTATAAATGGAGCAGATAAGGCACAGGAGCTTTTGGCAAAGGACATTTTCTGCCAAGTGTACTAGAAACTAGAAAAGTGCTTCTTCGGCCAGATAAAGTAGACTTGGAGAGGCAGGAAAAAAAGAGAGTGAGGGAACCCTTAGGTTTCCATGGGGCTTTTATCCTGGTTCCAGAACATCCCTAAGGCCCAGTTGCCTCTTGATCTTGTTCCTTGAGAATCCTTTGGCTTGAGCTAGCTCACATAGGCTTCTGTGGCTTACAGCCAAGAGTCCTCATTTACCGGAAAACATCTATGAAACTACTGGCTGGGGAATGGCCAAAGCCAGTGCACTGTGGGACTCTCCTGAAAGCACCTTTCAGGTCTTGCAAAGCCACCTAACCGTATCTTTCGAGCCACATTGTACCACGACACCAATGAAGGTGAAATTAGAGTTTTGGGGATGACTTTATCATACCCAGACACTCTCCTCACCCCCTAATAAACTTTGAACTGATACAATGACCACAAACTAAGTCTTGCATTCATTCTAGCTACCATATTTTTAAAAGGAGAATAATGGCTCACAGTCCCTTATCTGAAATTCTTAGGGCCCAATGTTTTTGGAATTCAGAATTTTTCAGATTTTAAAAATATGGCCCGTAAATTATAAATTACATAACTCAAGATAATAGTTCATGTCACTTTCCTGCCAAATAGATTCCAATCAGCAGACCAGATTTTACTCTCAAGTGATGGACCAAAAAATAAAAAAGGGGGAATTTGCCGGGAGCCGGTCCATGCTTGCTGTTTCAAGGGACCTGGCATATGTGGCATACTGTTCTTAATATGTTTGCTCACCTTCTTGGCACTATGTGTTTTAACCAAGGTCTCTGAGAAAGGTTGTTTCCCCAGGTAGGGATTTTCCCCTGAAGTTAGGGAGGGAATAAATCCCCTCAACTAAGTGCCAGGTGGGTAATTAATCACTTTAACTATGAACAGTCATGCTTAAGCTACATAATCTTTACTCCCTGGAATGGAGATAAGAAACGCCCTAACCTTTGTAATAGAGATTGATAGGATTGAATCAACTGGTATAAATACAGTTGTAACAAGACAGCAAGACTCAGAACTTAGAATACGGAACCAAGAGAGACAGAACCTAGGCACAGACCCTACACAGAACGTTCTCTAGAGACAGAAGAACTTCGCTGGAGAGAACATGGCAAAAGATCCTGGACTGAACCTGACTACAGAAATTGGCAAGAGAACCTGACTAGAACCTGGTGACTGAACCTGGCTGGAGAACCTGGACAGAACCTGGCTGGAGAACCTAGCGAGGGAACATGGACACAGAACCTGGCTGGAGATCCAAAGCAGAACTTCGCTGGAGATCCAGACCAGAACTTGGCTGGAGATCCTGGCTGGAGATCCTGGCTAGGCTGCTGATCAACTGAACACTGTCTCCGTGTCCTTCCTTCTTCGCCGAATCCGTCTACACCTTTGGGGACCCCTGGACCTGCTGGGGTTGGACCCCAGCAAAGTGAGTTACTAAAAACCTTAGATTTGGAGCTTTCTGTACTGTGATCATGGGCCATTACTAACCCCCATTTAATAGATAATCTTTTTGGCCATCTATTTACTTAAATACTTTATTCAGGGCCAAACTGGGACTCAAATCCTAGAAGTCTAATGCCAAAGTGTACAGCTTTAAACTACCACCCCATCCTGGCACTCCACTGTTATAGTGCCTCTCCAAATACACTACTAGAGAGTATCAGGCTGGTTCCAGATCTGGAAAACTACATGGAGAAAAATTAAGAGAACTAGAGCTGTTTAGCGAAGAGTAGAGAAAGCCAACAAGGCGATGTAATTTTTTTTTTTCAAATAGGTCTCCTTCCCAAATTTCTTCCCTAATTCCATTTTTAATAAGAGGACGTCGAGGAGGTGACGCCAACAGCACAGCAGCGTGAGATCTCCAGGTCTCTCCCCTTCAAGTCACAACGTGTTGGACAGTTATAATTCAACAGAGGATTTCCTGATCAACACGCAAACATGTCTGAGACATAGTGCATTGAGACATCTGAATGTGGGCATATTTGAGTGAACAGCGGAGACAGGACAGGGAGGGCGAAAGGGCAGAAGCTGCATGCAGTCCCACACTCGCCTTAGTGCCAGCAGATGTGATAGCAGCGAAGGGTTGAGGTGCAGCCCCCAAACAGACAGGAGCAACAGAAACAGCAAGTGGGCCAAGGTGGCTATCACACACTGAGGCTGGGCCCAGGGTCAGAGACAAAGAAATGGCATAAAAAAAATCAGTGTTCCAAAGCCCATCAGCACCTGACAAAATATTTCAAAGATGCTAAACCTGGCCATTCTATTCCCATGTGGCCCACCCAGCAGTAAAATCCTCAACTGGCAGTTTGCAAAAGGGCTGAAAGTACTTCCTAGCCAAAGTGGCTAAACCTATAGGAAAAGCAGAACCACATTTCTGCAAACCTGCTTGCTCCCTCCCACTCATCCCAGTGCAGATGGTAGAGGCAGCTGAGTCAACTCAGACAGAGCAGCCCTGCCAGCAGCTTCCGGTTACAGGAAGGCAGCACAGGGAATACACAGGTGAAGCACAGCCCACCACTTCTAAAACCACGGGAGTGGTGCCCTGAGACTGGGGTAGCTGGGTCATAAAGGGAATGCCCACTTCCACAGGGAATACAGAGCATTTTCCCACAAGCAAGGCGACAGTCTCACAGAGATCCTGGAAGCCCCAGCAGTGCAAGTAAGAGAAAATAAAAAACTTGTGCTTCAGGTCCACCTACTGGAAAATAAAGGAAAGACCTCTACTCTCAACCTGCTAAATAGTGAAATAAATGTCAAGTACAATAAACCCTCGATTTTGCAGACCTCATTCTATGAGGTCAACATTATCTTGATACCAAAACCTGGCAAGGACAACACAAATAACAAAAATTACAGACCAATATCTGTTGAATATAGATGCAAAAATTTTAAATACTAGCAAATTGAATACTACATTTAGAAATTAATACATCACAAGGGGTTCATTTCAGATGCACAAAGGATAATTCAACATACAAAAATCAAAGTGATACACCTCATTAACAAAATAAAAGATAAAATCACATGATCACATCAATAGATGTAGAAAAAGCATTTGACAAAATATACCATCCATTCATGAATAAAACAATAAAATGGGTATAAAAGGAAACTGCCTCAACATAATAAAGGCCACATATGACAAACCCTCAACTAATACTATACTCAATAGTATAAAACAAAGCTTTTCCTCTAAGATCAGAAACAAGACAAAGATGCCCACTCTCACAACTTATTCAATAGTACTAGAAGTCCTAGCCAGAGTAATCAGACAAAATGAAGAAATAAAAGGCATATAAATTGGGAATGAAGTAAAACTGCCACTTTTTGCAGATGACATGATTCTTTATATAGAAAACCTAAAGACTCCACCAAAAAAACTATTAGAAACAATAAACAAATACAGGAAAGTTGCAGAATACAAAAATTAATGTACAAAAATCCATTGCATTTCTATAAACTAACAATGAAATTTCAGAAAAAGAAATGAAAAAAAAAACCAATTCCCATTTGCAATTGCAATAACAACAAAAAATACCTAGGAATTAACAAAGGATGTGAAGGCACTAGGACAGTGATGGTGAACCTATGACACGCGTGTCAGAGGTGACACGCGAACTCATTTTTTTGGTTTATTTTTCTTTGTTAAATAGCATTTAAATATATAAAATAAATATCAAAAATATAAGTCTTTGTTTTACTATGGTTGCAAATGTCAAAAAATTTCTATATGTGACACAGCACCAGAGTTAAGTTAGGGTTTTTCAAAATGCTGACACGCCGAGCTCAAAAGGTTCGCCATCACTGCCTAGGAACTATACATTGAAAACTAAAAGACACTGAACAAAATTAAAGATGATACAAAGAAATGGAACAATATCCCATGTTCATGGTTTGGAAGAATCAACATAGTTAAAATGCCATATTACCTAAAGCAATATACAGATTTAATGTAATTCCCATAAAAATCCCAATGGCATTTTTCAAAGAAATAGAAAAAAAAAATCATCAAATTTGTATGGAGTCACAAAAGGCCTCCAAATAGCCAAAGCAATCCTGAGAAAAAAAGAACAAAGCCAAAAGTATCACATTTCCTTGACTTCAAATTATACTACATAGCTATGACAATCAAAACAGTATGGTATTGGCAGAAAAACAGACATAGACCAACGGAAAAGAATTCAGAGCCCAGAAATAAACCCACATGTATATGGGTGAATAATTTTCAACAAAGAAGCCTAAAACATACAATGTGAAGTGGAAGCCTCTTCAATAAATGGTGATGGGAAAATTGGACAGATACATGCAAAAAAATGAAATTAGACCACCAACTTACACCAGACACAAAAATAAACTCAAAATGGATAAAGGACTTAAACGTAAGATGGGAAACCATAAAAATCTTAGAGGAATCCACAGGCAGCAAAATCTCAGACATATGCTGAAGCAATATCTTCATTGATACAGCTCCTGACCTAGGGCAATGGAAACTAAAGAGAAAATAAACAAATAGGACTAGAGGAAATGGACATATTCCTAGAAAAATATAACCTTCCAAAACTCAATCAGGAAAAAATCTTATAAATTATAAATTAGTTCTTATAAATTAGTAATATTTACTCAAATAAAAATATTTGTAAAATCCCATGACAATGGTATTAAATTATCTAACTCTACAACTAGATAATATGGTTCTATATTCAACCAAATATGTCCATTTCCTTTTTATATCAAAATAAAAAGCTTCTGTACAGCAAAGAAACCATCAACAAAACAACAAGAAAGCCCACTGCATGGGAGAACATATTTGCCAATGTTATCTCTGATAAGGGTTTAATCTCCAACATTTATAGGGAACTCATACAACTTAACAAAAGGAAGATAAACAACCCAATTTTTAAAAAAATGGGCAAATATTAATTGAGCATAGTGGTTTGGGTCGATTTCTGGGTTCTCTATTCTATTCCATTGGTCTATAATGTCTGTTCTTGTGCCAGTACCAGGCAGTTTTGAGAACAGTGGCTTTGTAATAAAGCTTGTTATCTGGTATTGAGATCCCTCCTACTTTGTTCTTCTTTCTCAGGATTGCTGCAGCTATTCGGGGGTCTCTTTTTATGCCAGATGAATTTTTGGAGAGTTCGTTCTAGGTCTGTGAAATATGCCATTGGTATTTTAATGAGGAGTGCATTGAATCTATAGATTGCTTTGGGTAGTATGGACATTTTAATGATGTTTAGTATGTCTTCCTCTATCTCTTTTTTCAGTATCCTGTAGTTTTCTGAGTACAGGTCTTTTACCTCCTTAGTTAAGTTTATTCCTAGGTATCCTAATTTTTTTGGTGCAATAGTAAATGGTATTTCTTAAAAAATCTTTCTGTAAGTTCACTATTGGTGTACTAGTATAGAAATGCCATAGATTTCTGGGTTAATTTTGTATCGTGCTACATTGCCAAATTCATTTATTAAGTCTAATAATTTTCTGATGGAGTCTTTAGGGTTTTCTATTGTACAGTATCATGTCATCTGTGAATAATGACAGTTTTACTTCTTCTTTTCCAATTTGGATGCCTTTTATATCTTCTTCTGGTCTAATTGCTATGGCTAGCACTTCCAGTACTACGTCGAACAGGAGTGGTGAAAGTGGGCATCCCTGTCTTGTTCCTGTTCTTAGGTGAAATGGTATTAGTTTTTGCCCATTGAGTATGATGTTGGCTGTAGGTTTGTCAATATAAGGCTTTTATTATGTTGAGGTATGATCCCTCTATTCCCACCTTGCTAAGGGTTTTTATCAAGAAAGGGTGTTGGATTTTGTCAAATGCTTTTTCTGCATCAATTGATATGACTGTGATTTTTATCTTTCAATTTGTTTATGTGATGTAACACGTTTATTGATTTGTGGATATTGTACCATCCTTGCATGCCCGGGATAAATCCTACTTGGTCATGGTGTATGATCTTTCTGATGTAATGCTGGATCCAATTTGCTAGTATTTTGTTGAGGATTTTAGCATCTATGTTCATGAGGGATATTGGCCTGTAATTCTCTTTCTTTGTGTTGTCTGTATCTGGTTTTGGTATTAGTAATGCTGGCTTCATAGAATGAGCTTGGAGTGTTGCTTCCTCTTGAATTTTTTGGAATAGTCTAAGGAGGATAGGTTTTAGTTCTTCTTTGAATGTTTGGTAAAACTCCCCTGTGAAGCCATCTGGCCCCAGGCTTTTGTTTGCTTGAAGCTTTTTGATGACTGCTTCCATTTTCTCCATAGTTATCAGCCTATTGAGATTTTTAGATTTTTCCTGATTGAGTTTTGGAAGATTGTATTTTTCTAGGAATATGTCCATTTCCTCTAGGTTGTATAGTTTGTTGGAACAGAGTTGTTCACAGTATTTTTTTTTTTTACAGTCCTTTGTATTTCTGTGGGGTCTGTTGTGATTTGCCTCTATCATTTCTGATTTTGTTTATTTGGGTCCTCTCTCTTTACTTCTTGGTGAGCCTGGCTAGAGGTTCATCAATCTTGTTTATCCTTTCAAAGAACCAGCTCTTGGTTTCATTGATCTTTTGTATTGTTTTTTGGTCTCTATGTCATTTATTTCTGCTCTGATCTCCGTCCTTCTGCTCACTCTGGGCTTTTCTTGTTGTTCTCTTTCTAATTCTTTAAGTTGTAGAGTTAGATAATTTATTACCATTTTTTCTTCTTTTTTGAAGTAGGTCTGGCGTCTTTTTTAATAAGAGCACCTATCCCATTCAAGAGGGATTCACCCTCACAACCTAATCACCTCCCAAAGGCCCAGTCTCTTAGAACCATCACATTGAGGGGTAAGATTTCAATGTGTTCAACACAAATGATTCTGATGCCCACAGAAAATTGAGAGTCGCTGCTATAATGAAATGAGAAGAACAGCATGATTCTAGCATATACATGGCACTAAAATGTCTTTGAAAAATAACAGGATACACAAAAGACATAAAGGAAAATGGTTACATTGGTCTACATGAAAAATGTAAATGGAAGTATAGCAAAGATCACAAAATAAATGGAAAACAAACATAATGAGAAAAAATATTTTCACCATAGGTAAATATCCTTAATTCATGGAGAGATCGTATAAATTAGTAATATTTACTCAAATAAAAATATTTGTAAAATCCCATGACAAAGGCTAGAAATAGGCATAGACTGTTCAGAGTTAGAAGACAGTCTGAAAATAGCCAATAAATCTATGTATAGGTACATCTTTCTTTAGAAGTCAGGAAGATGCAAATTAAAATAAGAAAATCATTTCTACCCATCATTACCCAAAATTTAAATGATTCCTAATCCTATGTTGGTTAAGTTTGGGGAAGAAGACCACTCCTGTTCACTAATAGTAGGATGATAAATTGCAGCAAACTTTTTTAAAAAATTGATTGAGAGAGAGAGAGAGAGAAAGGAAGGCAGGCACCGGAGAGGGAGGGGGGGTGGACAGGGGCAGACATTGATTTCTTATTCCACTTATTTGTGCATTTATTGGTTGCTTCTTTTATGTGCCATGACTGGAGATTGAACCCACAACCTTGGCATATGGGGACAGTGCTCTAACCAACTGACTATTGCAAACTTCTTTGTTGTTGTTGTTAATCCTCACCTGAGGATATTTTTCCCATTGATTTTTAGAGAGTGGAAGGAAGAAAGGCGGGGAAGAGAGATTGGGGAGAGAGAGAAACATTGATGTGAGACACATTGATTGGTCGCCTCCTGCACACGTCCCAACTGTGGTCTGGGATCACATCTGCAGCCCACATACTTGCCCTTGACTGGAAATCGAACCTGCAACTCTTTAGTGCATGGGCTGATGCTCTAACCACTTAGCAACATAGGCCAGAGCAACCACTGCAAACTTTTTAGATAGTAATCAGGCACCATGTATTAAAATGTATAATGCACACACACTTGGACTCAAAAAATCCTACTTCAGGGTATTCAGCCAGGAGAAATAAAAATATAAGTATACTAAGATATGTTTTATAATAAAATCAGTAACATTTATTTTTTTTTTTTATTTTTTTAATTTTTATTGTTGAACATATTACATATGTCCCCTTTTCCCCCATTGGCCCCTTCAAGCCCCCACTCCTGCCACCCCAGGCCTTCACCTTATTGTCTGTGTCCATGGGTTATGAATGGGTTCTTTGGTTGATCCCTCCCCTCCTACCCACCTCTGCCTTCCCTCTGAGATTCCACATTCTGTTCTATGCTTCTATGTCTTTGGATCTATTTTGTTCATCAGTTTATTTTGTTCATTAGATTCCACATGAGTAAGATCATGTGATACTTGTCTTTCTCTGTCAGTAACTAACATTTACTGAGTGCTTTCTACGTGCCAAGAGCTGTACTAAATGTATTACAAAGGAGGTCTGAATTAATCTTCATAACAATTTTATGTGGTTACCATTATCTCATAAATAAGGACTAACATTAAGCAAAGTGAAACGTGTTGCCGAAATTTGTCTTCAAATGTGCTAGTATATGAAGCTAGAACTTGAAACCAGTCACTACAACTGCAGAGCTCATATTCTTACCCACTGCAATGTGCTGCCAAACTAGGGACAGCCAAAAAAAAAAAAAAATGTAACCCAAATGCCTTTCGTAGAGGACTAGTCTTAACAATGACCTCAACCACTAGAAACACAAAACACCGTCCCACTTTGGTTTCACAATTAAAATCCACTTTGGTGGTAGGGAGGAAGGAACAAATATGTTTTCCATAGAAACAGAAAGAAATTGTGATAAGGAAAAAAGAGACAAGTATGAAAGTCTTCTAGGTGGGTGGTTTGGAAAGAGATTTTTCTCTAAAGCCACCTCAGCTTCTCCCTGTAACTGCCCAATTACAGGATTTCTAACCAGGCCAATGATGGGGGGAGAGAGTGCAGGCTCCCCAATTTTCCCATTGGAGCTGCTCTGCTGTCCTCACCCCAACTGGCCCTCCCAAGAAAAAGGGTTGAGAGTGTGAGCAACTTTTTTACCTGGCAGAGGAAAGGTGATTATGAGATTCACAGGACTCTGGAACATGGCCTTCCTTTTCCTAGAAAAGGATCACTTGTTTGTTTTCTCTCCTTGGAATTCGGGGAGGATGCCATGAATACCATGCTCTCACCAAGCCTGTGGCTGACGCTGCCCCTAACACTTAACCCCTGCTGGGAAGGAGAGGAGCTGCTTACCGATGGCACCGCATTCTGGGGCTCAGGGCTGACTCTCCAGAGCCATTTCCTCCTGGTTTCATGTCCAGAATGTGGGAAAGATTTCACAGATAAACCAAGTGCCAGAGCTGTAGCCCTGGGTCCAGAGTACCCAGGAGCACATATTAGAATATGTTCTCACTTAATTGTGGGTTAAAATAAGAATTTTTAAAAACAATAATCAGTATAAACCAGTCACAAGGTCCAGTGTAGACAATGTGCTATAAAGCAAGGATTACGATTAATCTAATTCTGCGTGCCTGAAACCAGTAACAGTAATACAAAATAAACAAGTAGTACATATTAGCCTGATGAGCAGACTGGCATCCACAGCCCATGGTTGTTTTTCCTTATAGTCAACTGTTATTAATAGCTACTTAACCCAACCTTGTTCTCTCTTCAGACCCATGGCAGTAAACACACTTCTAACTTGTCTAAACCCCTACCTTACCGTGAAAATCTCTGAAGCATATTTACTTTTCTCAAGCCAATAATGTGGTATTTTCCAGACAACTCTCCCGACGCCAAAGTCCTTGTAGAAAGTCCCTATTAAATCGTTACTTTTCTTGTAGTCGAAGTTTGCTTATTTCCAGCTTGCCCAAAGTGGCGTGATGTGCTCCCTGGACATGCCCAAGAGTCCCGAGCACCTTTAACAGTCTAACCTCCCTCACTCTTCCCCCGCCCTTGCCTTTGACCAAAACAGATGAGAAAAGACTGGTTAAAGCATTAGACAGATTGGAAGTATCCAGATTCTTTTTTTTTTTTTTTTTTTTGATGGTGTGCAACAGTTTAATTATTTTGAAGTTATCTGTTTTAGAACTTCTTTTTTTATTTAATTTTATTTATTTTTATTTTTTTTATTTATTTATTTTTATTGCTTAAAGTATTACAAAGAGTATTACATATGTCTCCTTTTTTCCCCCCCGCCCTTGACAATCCCCTGGCCTCCCCTACCCCCCAGTGTCTTATGTCCATTGGTTATGCTTATATGCATGCATACAAGTCCTTTGGTTGATCTCTTACCTACCCCCCTCCTGCCCTCCCACCCTCCCCGGTCCTCCTGCTGTAGTTTGACAGTCTGTTCAAGGCAGCTCTGCCTCTGTATCTATTTTTGTTCATAAGTTTATAATGGTCTTTATTATCCAGAAATGAGTGAGATCATGTGGTATTTTTCCTTCATTCACTGGCTTATTTCACTTAGCATAATGCTCTCCAGTTCCATCCATGCTGTTGCAAATGGTAAGAGTTCCTTCTTTTTTACAGCAGCATAGTATTCCATCGTGTAGATGTACCACTGTTTTCTAATCCATTCATCTACAGATGGGCACTTAGGCTGTTTCCAGATCTTAGCTATGGTGAATTGTGCTGCTATGAACATAGGGGTGCATATATCCTTTCTGATTGGTGTTTCTGGTTTCCTGGGATATATTCCTAGAAGTGGGATCACAGGGTCAAATGGGAGTTCCATTTGTAGTTTTTTGAGGAAACTCCATACTGTCTTCCATAGTGGCTGCACCAGTCTGCATTCCCACCAGCAGTGCACAAGTGTTCCTTTTTCTCCACATCCTCTCCAGCACTTGTCGTTTGTTGATTTGTTGATAGCCATTCTGACAGGTGTGAGATGGTACCTCATTGTTGTTTTGATTTGCATCTCTCGGATGATTAGTGACTTTGAGCATGTTTTCATATGTCTCTTGGCTTTCTGAATGTCCTCTTTTGAAAGGTGTCTATTTAGATCCTTTGCCCATTTTTTGATTGGATTGTTTATTTTCCTTTTGTTAAGTTGTAGTATCCAGATTCTGAGCAAAGTATTTCTTGGATTCTGATCCCAGCTCTGCCACTTACTATGTGAACCTGAGCAAGATACTGCACTTCTCGGTGCTTCAGTTGTACCATCTGTAAAACTGAAGCAGTGGCTCATCCTCTTCCACAGGTTTGTTGTAAGGAGCAAATGAGAAATTGCATGTAAACCATATAGCACTATGTTTACACAGAGGGAACACGCAATAAACATTATTTATCATGGTTCTTCTATGTTCTTCTGGCCTTTGATGGCTCCTGCTTGACAGTTGCACGAGCGGTTAAGCCCTTAAGTCTGGCATTCAGCAGACTTGAGTTCAAATATAGCTCTGCTATTCACCATGTGACTTTTGACTTTTTCTTTAACCTTTAGAAGCCCTTTCTTCATCTATAAACATGGGAAATGACTATAGTGACCCACTTCTTAGGATTATGGGAGGATTAAATGATATATGTATTCAAAGTCTAGCACGTAGTTAGTATTCAATGTTAGTGGCTTTTTAAATTTTAATTTTATATGTATTTCAATTTCTTCTTTGTTCAAGTACTTAGAAATTAGAACACAATTGATTTCCCTACTGAGATTTGTGGGTTTACTGCAGTTTCATAGTCAGTTCATTTGGGGGAGCAAATCCTGGTTCTAAGAGTCAGAATATCAAGACCCTGGACATGACTCCTGTCAAGTACCAGCCAAGCGATCTCAAGAAATAGCCCAAGCTCAGGTTTCTTAACTGTCAAATCAAATACAAATATCTTCCCTTACAGAGCAATAAGATCTTCATGGATGAAATATGCTTTGTAAACTATAAAACAATACAAAAATATATTTTCCCAGGATAAATGAGGACTTAATACAGTAAATAGAAATAGAGCATAAATATCTATTTATAGAGGTAAACCAAATATCTGGCCATTCGGATCTCTGTGTTAATCCACTTTTCAATGTCCCATTATTAGTCCCCTACACGTGTTCTCACCAGGAAGATGCTTGGAGCAGTCAAAATTTTGATAAAAACCAAGAAAGAGGAAAAGGAGGAAATGCTTTCATCTTACAACAAGCAAATCAATGTGCAAAGAAACGGAAGTTATGTCCCTTCTCCGCAGCTACGTGCCAGCCTGCAGTCACTGTGAGATCAGAGACTTCCTCCTGGTACCTGAATCTAGTCTTAATTGCCCCACTTTAAAGAAAACCTCCAAGGGGAAAAAAGAGAAATAATAAATCCGTGTGTATAAATGTGAACATATATTTATTCAAAGTGTATTTACTGAGTGCCTGCTCCGAGCAGAGCACTGCAGGCTACACAAAGGTGAGTGAGATGAGAAATGGTCTGCTCTGTGCAGAGGTTTCCTCTAGAAAAGCAACTTCTAAAGTATGAGCCGTGATTCCCACCCACCCCCAAACCCTGCTGCACTTGGTCAAGCCCACCTCAGACTTCACCTTCCAGGGAAATCTCTTCCCTCACATGGGACAAAACCATTCCACCTCCTGCTGCAGCCTCCAGCTCCGCTTGCCCCACAAGTTGTCTCTGTCCCTTTGGCTATGCCATGCTTTCCCACAATCTCCCTGGCTCCACCCAGAGCCCAAGAAGGCAAGAACTGCCTTTATCCTCTGTGCCCTCCGAGCTCAGCACAGAGATACTCGAGAAATCTGTTGACTTGAATTAAATCGAAAATTGTAAGGCCGGCTGCCGTATCTTCAGAGGACCCTAGTTTTAAAAGGTCAGTGAAAGGAGAAATGAGCCTTTGAGTTTATGGGAGTTGCAAAGCCAACAACATATCAACAGATTCTAAAATCTAGAAACACACAAGGATAAGAGCACATGCTCTCACAAGTGCCAACAGAAGCCCTTGGCTAAAGAAACAATGATGTAATATTAGTATAATAGAGATAAACCTATTGAAAAACACCTAGTATATGAGCCACAGCTTTAAGCTAATAAACTGATTTTTAAAGGGACACAGGACAGAATTTAAGAATCATTAGGATAGAGCATCGGCCTGCGGACTCAAGGGTCCCAGGTTCGATTCCATCAAGGGCATGTACCTTGGTTACAGGCACATACTCAGTAGGGAGTGTTCAGGAGGCAGCTGATCGATGTTTCTCTCAACTCTCTATCCCTCTCCCTTCCTCTCTGTAAAAAATCAATGAAATATATTAAAAAAAAAGAAGTGATCTTAAAAAAAAAGAAAGAATCAAAGGAAACAGTACCTAGTATACATGTGGACACCAGGTTAGTGTCTGTTACTTCCAAGCAGACTAGAAAATATTGCAATTCATGGATATGTGGTAGATCCTCAAAAGTGTCATGCATTGGTAGTAAGGAGTAATTAACCTTAAACTAAAAACAGTCCAGCTCTCCCTAAGAACTTTTAAAAGCAAGCTTTAAAAGGTCCAAACTATTCCAAGTAAATTAACTGTATCCCAGAACAAAGCTCTAGAACATTTATAAAAACATAAAAATATCCAGTACCCAAAAAGGTAAAATTTTTTAAATCTAGCATCCAATCAAAAAAACACTAGACATGCTCCCAGCCAAGTGGCTCAATTGGTTGGAGCATTGTCCTGTACACCAAAAAGGTTGTGGGTTCAATCCCCAGTTGGGGCACATATGAGAGGCAACTGATCAATGTTTCTCTTTCACATCAATGTTTCTCTCTCTCTCTCTCAAATCAATAAAAACATATCCTTGCCCTAGACAGTTTGGCTCAGTGGATAGAGCTTTGGCCTGGGGAGTGAAGGGTCCCGGGTTCAATTCCAGTCAAGGGCATATGCCCAGGTTGTGAGCTCAATTCCCAGTAGAGGGAGTACAGGAGGCAGCTGATCAACGATTCTCTCTCATCATTGATGTTTCTCTCTCTCTCCATCTTCTTTCCTCTCTGAAATCAATAAAATACATATATTTAAAGGTAGTGATTGTTCCTTAAAAACAAACAAACTTTTCCTTGGGTGAGGATTAAAAAAAAAAGTCACAAGACATGCAAAGAAACCAAACTACAGTCCATTATAAGAAGAAAAACCAATCAATTGGAAGGCAACCCAGAATTGATACAAATGCTAGAATTAGCAGACAGGACATTAAAACAGTTATTATAACTATAATAACTTCAGAAGGCTGGAAGAAATATTGGACATGCTAAGTAGAGACATGAGAAATATTTTAACAATTTATTTATCTATTGATTAATTGATTTTTAGAGGGAGAGAGGAAAAGAGAGGGCGAGAGAGAGAGAGAGACATCAATTTGTTGTCCCATTGATGTATGTATTCATTGGATGATTGTATGTGCCTTGACCCGGGATCAAACCCAAAACCTTGGCATATAGGGATGACACTCAAACCAACTGAGCTAACCCACCAGGCCAACATGATAAATACTTTTAAAAGACCCAACTTCCAGAGATGAAAATTACAATATTTGTGATAAAAATGCACTAGGTAGAATTAAAAGCAGATTAAACATTATAGGGAAAAAAAGATTATTGAATTTAAAGACAGCAGTAGCAGGGGTCTAAAATATAACACAGAGAGAAAACTCAAATATAAATAAACAGAGCATCACTGGACTTTTGGAAAACATTAGATGGCCTAATATAAACATAATTAGAATCTCCAAAGGAGAGAAAAGAGAGGGAGAAACAGAAAATATGTGAATAAATCACAGCTGCAATTTAGAAATGTTTGATAAAAGTTATAAACAGATTCAAGAGGTTCCACAAACTTGCACAAGCACAGAAAACATGAAATTATACCAAGGCACATGATATATCAAATTCTGAAAACCAGTGCTAAAGGGAAAATGTTATAACCAGACAGTGAAAAAAGACACATTCATAAGAGCAAAGATAAGCATGATGGCAAGTTATTCTTAGAAACAACTTGAGCCAACAATAAAGCAACAATTACACATTACTGAAAGAAAAAAATTGCCTATACACTGTGAAAATCTCTTTCAAAAATGTAAGTGAAATTAAGACCTTCCTTGAGATGCATAAAAGTAGGAAAAACTCATCAGCAGTTCTTTGGGAAGGAAAGAAAGAGAAAAGGAAGGAAAGGAACGAAAATGATACCAAATGGAAATGTGGATCCATATGAAAGATTGAACAGCTGTGGTAATGATAACTACACTGGTAAGATTTTTTTTCTTATTATTTAACTCTTTTTAAAAATTTTTATCTTTACTGTTGAAAGTATTACAGATGTCCCCTTTTCCCCCCATTGATCTCCTCCACCCACACCTGCTTCCCCACCCCAGGCCTTCATCACATTATGTCTGTGTCCACAGGTTATACATATATGCATATAAGTTATTTGGTTAAAAGACAACTGCCTATTTTAAATGGATAATACATCATGACCAAGGGGTGGTGGTGGGGGTTAATCCCAATAGAGCAAGGTTAATTTAACATTAAGAGTTAATCAAGCCAAAACCGGTTTGGCTCAGTGGATAGAGCGTCGGCCTGCGGACTGAAAGGTCCCAGGTTCGATTCCGGTCAAGGGCATGTACCTGGGTTGCAGGCACATCCCCAGTAGGAGATGTGCAGGAGGCAGCTGATCGATGTTTCTCTCTCATCGATGTTTCTAACTCTCTATCTCTCTCCCTTCCTCTCTGTAAAAAATCAATAAAATATATTTAAAAAAAAAAAAAGAGTTAATCAAGCCCTGGCTGGTTTGGCTCAATGGATAGAGCATCGGCCTGCGGACTGAAGGGTCCCAGGTACGATTCTGGTCAAGGGCACATGTCTGGGTTGCAGGTTCAATCCCTAGTAGGGGACATGCAGGAGGCAGCCAATCAATGATTCTCTTTCATCATTGATATTTCTATCTCTCTCTCCCTCTCCCTTCCTCTCTGAAATAAAATATATATATATACTTTTTTAAAAGAGTCAATCAATGTTTTATAAATATAATTCACCATATTAATAAGCTAAAATGAAAAATCCACATAATTATCCCAATAGATGCATAAAATGCATTTAATCCAATATTATTTCTGATTTTTAAAAAAAACCTCTGAGCAAACTAGTAATAGAAGGAAACTTTCTTAATTAGATAAAGAGCATCTATGAAAAACCTATCACTAGCATCATACATAACACGGAAAGACTGAATTCATACAGAAATGCAAATGATATAGAATAAACAACTTGGAAAAAGTAAAATTGAAGTATTACTACCACCTGATTTCAATGGTAATATAAAGCCACAGATATCAAGATAGTGTGGTATTGGTGTAAAGACAGACAAATAGATCAATGGAACAGCATAAGAGCCCAGAAATAGACCCGCACATGTATGGACAACTGGTTTTCGACAAAAGTGCAAAAGCAATTCAGAGGAGAAAGGATGATCTTCTCAATAAATGATGCTGAAATAACTGTATATCCACATGCATAAAAAGGGGGGGGGGACTTTGATCCATACATAATATCATATTCAAAAGTTAACTCAAAACTGACCATACACCTAAATGTAAACCTAAAATCTATAAAACTTCTAGAAGGAAACCTAGGAGAAAAATCTTTGTTCTTATGATGGGCAAAGATTTCTTAGCTATAAATCTAAGTGCATGATACATAAATGAAAAAATTAATAAACTAGACTTCATTAAAAATAAAAACTTCGAGACACAGCTGACTCTCATAGCCAGTTGGCCTGGAGGTCAAATCACCCCCAGTATTTCCGACAAAAATCAAGGCTTAACTACAACAAGACTGCGCACAAAGACCACAAGGGGGTGCACCAAGAAAGCATAAAAAATGCGGAGACAAAGAAACATGACAGAAATGGAGGATATAGAGCTAAAAACTGCAATTTTAAGGTCTTTGAATAATTTTCTAGAAACTGCCGATAAATGTAGTGAGATCCTCAAGAAATCTAATGAGACCCTTGATGTTGTGATAAAGAACCAACTAGAAATTAAGCATACACTGACTGAAATAAAGAATATTATACAGACACCCAACAGCAGACCAGAGGAGCGCAAGAATCAAGTCAAAGATTCGAAATGCGAAGAAGCAAAAAACACCCAACTGGAAAAGCAAAATGAAAAGAGAATACGAAAATAGTGTAAGGAGCCTCTGGGACAGCTTCAAGCGTACCAACATCAGAATTATAGGGGTGCCAGAAGATGAGAGAGAGCAAGATATTGAAAACCTATTTGAAGAAATAATGACAGAAAACTTCCCCCACCTGTTGAAAGAAATAGACTTAAAGGTCCAGGAAACGCAGAGAACCCCAAACAAAAGGAATCCAAAGAGGACCACACCAAGACACATCATAATTAAAATGTCAAGAGCAAAAGACAAAGAGAGAATCTTTTTTTTTTTTTTTAAATATATTTTATTGATTTTTTTACAGAGAGGAAGGGAGAGAGAGAGTTAGAAACATCGATGAGAGAGAAACATTGATCAGCTGCCTCCTGCACATCTCCTACTGGGGATGTGCCCGCAACCCAGGTACATGCCCTTGACCGGAATCGAACCTGGGACCTCTCAGTCCACAGGCCGACACTCTATCCACTGAGCCAAACCGGTTCCGGCATAAGAGAGAATCTTAAAAGCAGCAAGAGAAAGAAACTCAGTTACCTACAAGGGAGTACCCATACGACTGTCAGCTGATTTCTCAACAGAAACTTTGCAGGCCAGAAGGGAATGGCAAGAAATATTCAAAGTGATGAATACCAAGAACCTACAACCAAGATTACTTTATCCAGCAAAGCTATCATTCAGAACTGAAGGTCAGATAAAGAGCTTCACAGATAAGGAAAAGCTAAAGGAGTTCATCACCACCAAACCAGTATTATATGAAATGCTGAAAGGTATCCTTTAAGAAGAGAAAGAAGAGGAAAAGGGTAAAGATACAAATTATGAACAACAAACATGCATCTATCAACAAGTGAACCTAAGAATCAAGTAAACAAATAATCTGGTGATCATAATAGAATCAGGGACATAGAAAGGGAATGGACTGACTATTCTTGGGGGGGAAAGGGGTGTGGGAGATGCGGGAAGAGACTGGACAAAAATCGTGCACCTATGGATGAGGACAGTGGATGGGGAGTGAGGGCGGAGGGTGGGGCAGGAATTGGGAGGAGGGGAGTTATGGGGGTAAAAAAGAGGAACAAAAAAAAAAAAAGAAAAAAACTTCTGAAAAGACAAGCCATAGATTGGGAAAAGATAAGAACCATATTGATTTCACTCATATGTGGAATATAAAACTGAAAGCAGCAAATGAACAAACAAAAACTCAGACAAAGACAACAGTATGTTGATTAAAAGAGGAAGAGAGTGTAAAGGGCAAATAAAGGGGGTCAAATATACGGTTATGGAAGAAGACTGCACTTTGGGTAGTGGGCACACAAAGCAATATACAAATGATGTGTCATAGAAATGTGCGCTTGAAATTGATATACTCTTATTAACCATTGTCACTCCCAATAAATTTAATTTTAAAAATAAATAAAATTTGTTATTACCAGAATTTAAAAAAAAAAAATTCCTTTCTTCAAGTAGTTCACAATCTGATGTAAGAGATGGACAAGAAACGGACAGTCCCAGTGGCACCATGAGAGGCAGTATAAACCACATTTAAGAGCTCTGTTACTAGGACACCCAGCTCCAAATCCTGTGTGACCTTGGGCAAGTCACTTAACCTCTCTGAGTTCCCAGGTCCCTTTCTGTAAAACAAGGACAATAGCACTGTGTACCTCATAGATAGGTCTGGTGTAAGGTCTAAATGAGTTAACTGATGTAAAGTGTTTAAAATGTGCCTGGTATAGTGTCTTGATTGCTAGTTCTTGTCAATATTAGCATGAAAAATATGAAGGTCTGAGGACATGATTCAGGGGAGAAGCCAGACATAAAACTAACAACCTTTTTTACTACAGCGTAGTATTCCATCATGTAGATGTACCACAGTTTTCTAAT
Organism: Myotis myotis; assembly: GCF_014108235.1. Taxonomy (NCBI): domain Eukaryota; kingdom Metazoa; phylum Chordata; class Mammalia; order Chiroptera; family Vespertilionidae; genus Myotis; species Myotis myotis. The sequence continues at coordinate 13,014,845 of NW_023416315.1, forward strand.
CCACTCATCTGCTGATGGGCACTTAGGCTGTTTCCAAATCTTAGCTACGGTAAATTGTGCTGCTATGAACATAGGGGTGCATATATCCTTTCTGATTGGTGTTTCTGATTTCTTGGGATATATTCCTAGAAGTGGGATCACTGGGTCAAATGGGAGTTCCATTTTTAGTTTTTTGAGGAAACTCCATACTGTCTTCCATAGTGGCTGCACCAGTCTGCATTCCCACCAGCAGTGCACGAGGGTTCCTTTTTCTCTGCATTCTCGCCAGCACATGTCATTTGTTGATAGCCATTCTGACAGGTGTGAGATGGTACCTCATTGTCATTTTGATTTCCATCTCTCAGATGATTAGTGACTTTGAGCATGTTTTCATGTGTCTCTTGGCCTTCCTTACTAGTATGTCCTCTATTGAAAAAGAAGGAATTCTTATCATTTGCAACAGCATGGATGGAACTGGAGAGCATTATGCTAAGCGAAATAAGCCAGTGGAAGAAAGATAAATACCACATGATCTCACTCATTTGTGGAATATAATGAGCAACATAAACTGATGAACAAAAACAGATCCAGAAACAGAGAAGCATTGATCAGACTGTCAAACCTCAGAGGGAAGGTAGAGGAGGGCGGGGGTAAGGGGAAGAGATCAACCAAAGGACTTGTATGCATGCATATAAGCCTAACCAATGGACACAGACACCAGAGGATGAGGGCATGAGTGTGGGAGGGTGGGGAGGCAACGGGGGGATAAGGGCACATATGTAATACCTTAATCAATAAAGAAAATAAAATGGAAAGAAAAAAAAACCTTTGAGAGCTGCAGCTTGCCGTCTGTAACAAGAACAGTTCCAAACAGAGGATCCGAAGCCCCGTCTAGCGTGAGAGCTGTGGTCTGGAGGTCTCTCTTCTATTTGTAACCGTCACTGGAAACCTGTGATTCTGCACATAAACTGCTCTCTTGGCCAGAGGCACTACCAACCCACAGTCCCACCAGCTAGGGACTTTCCGAGGGCTGAGGGCCACGCTTTCGGACACAAAGTGCTGTTGACCAATGCTCAGGTTAGGAAAGGACACTGGATGACACATGAAGAATGCTGGCACTCCGAACAAGGCTGGTCACTCCCTGAACAATGAGTCCTAGCAAGACAGGAGAGAACAGGCCAGCAGGCAGCTCAGCATTGTGCAATGCAGACCATACCCTCCTCTCAGCTACCAATCAGAAGGTAGTCCTGGCCACGTGGGTCACCCTCATTGTACTTAGCTGGAGAGTAAGGTCTCCAGCTCAGGACCTTCCAGCACCCATGTGCTGTAAAGGTGACTGGCTAAGAGAAGGAAGAAATAACCAAGCAAATTCAAAGGGTCCCCAGGGTATGCCTTCTCTTGTCTTCCTCTCAGCCACTCCTTGCCTTCTTCAGTCTCCTGAACTCCAATTAAGAAGGAAGGGGGAGGGATCAAGCCCTTGAACAAACTGGAGGCTAATTTCAATCCAAAACACTGGGTGTGACTTGGCAGCAGCCCTCAGCAACTTCCAGCTAAGCCAGCCCATGCTACTGGTGCTGAAAATACCCAAGCATCTTATGAAGCAATGCAGTTAAATTTAGCTCTGGCATTCCCAAGGCTGGGCTGGGTGCTAGAAGCAGCAGAGTAGACCCACAGATATACCCATCGCAGGTGTTAAGAGCTGCCAGCAATAAAGAGCAACCAGTGTGATGAAGATGACAACACCTGGAGGGAAGGAGAGAGAGGGAAGGGATTTGGAGGGGGGTGAGGTTCATGGCCCAACGGCAGGTCTCATCTCCCAATAGCATTACCAGGACCCATCAGCCCGGTGCCTCCATCCCCAGGGAGACCAGGCAGATAACATGGATGAGTAAAGAATAAAGATGGAAAGAAAAGGGAATGGTGGGGACTGGGATGAACTGCAGGGCAAACGTCCCATCTAGAACTACTGAGATTTATATTTTTTTAATAACATCTTGTTAGCCAAATAAAATCCTGCATTATGTCTGCAGACTTTCAGTGTAACTGACACCAGGCATAGCTGTAAGGAGTAGGCAACCCCATGGCTACTATTTCACCATCAGACACTCATTCTTTGTTCCTTTAGTCACTTGCTAAAATGCAAGCAGGGTTGTTTTGTGCAGGGCAGCCCAGGCTGTAGGGTCTGGCAGTGAATTAAACAGCTACCATGTCAAACAAACAGGCAAAACCAAGACCACTCAGAAGCACCCCCAGCATGCAACATCCACTGTGCTCGCCATGTTAGACCAGTCTCAGGTTCAGGAGTTTAAAGAGGTCAGAACAGACATGGTTCACTGACAAGGAAGATTTGCACGATAGCTTGCTTCTCGAGGGAAGAATCCAGCTGGTGCTCAGCTCGATGCCATGATGAATGCAGCTCCAGGGGCCCATAAATCCCACCACGTTCCTCACGATGCTTGGTGAGAAGTTACATGGCACAGGCCAGGAAAAGGTCATCAGAAATGCTTTTGCTTGCTTTGATGAAGAAGCAACTGGCACCATTTGGGAAGATGACCTGAGAGAGCTGCTGACAATAATGGGAGATTGGCTTACAGACGAGGAAGCTGTACAGAGAAGCGCCTATTGACAAAGTTACATTGAGTTCGCGCGAATCCTTAAACAGGGAGCTAAAGAGAAAGATGACTGAAAGAACTTTAGCTAAAACCTTCCAATTCCTTAGTCTTACTCTGTTTTATTTCCCCAACATTTCCCCCATCCTCACACACCTGCTGCATACAACTTAATTTCACAGCTTTGCCTCTTTATTTAATGTATTTATGCTAGATCTTTCTGCCCTTAGCACTTGTATAATCAGACTGTAGATGAGGTTGTATATTGTGTTGAAAAAGAATTTACAAATAAAAACCTACCAATTGAACCCTCCCACCCCAAAAACACACACACCATGGGCTTTAAGACTTCTTAGCTAACTCAGTTATTCTTACTGATTCCTGTGTTTAAGAAGGAAGAAAAAAAGAAATAATTGCCTGCATGAATAAATTAATTGGTAAATTAGCGTTTATTAATATGTTCAGGATCAATTAAATGTTATTGAGTAAAGTAGCAGTTGTTGAATATAAAGAACGCTTGCGTTTGAGTCAGGCAGGCTTGAGTAGACTGGCTCTGCTATCCACTAGGAAATTACCTCCATTACTCTCTGGTAGAATGGAAATAATAGGTCTACCTCAGGTTGCTATAAAGATTAAATGAAATAACCCAGGACAATGTTTGATGATAATTCATGTTCAATAAATGACATATGAACTTTAATCATCTGAGAGCCAGGCTGTATAGGACAGGGGCTAAGAGTGAGAAGTAGAGTGGTGAGCCAACACTTCACCAAGGCAGAGCCTTCCTGGAATCTGGGTCAGGAGCGTAGAAGCCACGTGGGGCGACACCGCCCCTCTGTGTCCATTTGCTGCACTGCAGTCACACTTAGATTGAGTTGAACCTCACCTTTCTCTCCTTTGCCACTTGAGATGGAGTATAAGGTCCTGCAGACCTACTTTACTATTGCTTCTACTCCATGTGAGCCCCTCATGCAGTCTATGCTGAGACGGGTAGTTGTTGAAAGTAATTATCTGAGACTGTAACAGCCAGCTTGTCCAATCACCCAAGCACCCTGCCAGCACCGTGCTTGGATTTGTCTAGAGGGCCTCTCTGATCCAGCGCTAATGCAGGTGTACTGGAATCCCTTGGAGAGATTTAAAAATACTAGCTATCCATTATCCATTGGTATATTACACCCTTCTGCCGAACTGGAATCTCTGAGGGTGGGCTGGATAACACATATAAAAAAACTCCTCATCAAGGGATCTCAAATTCAGCCAACTTTGAAAACACATTACTTTAACCCCTTATTGTGCTGCCCTGCTCACCTCTTGGGTTTAGTTGTCTTTGCAAGTAACAAAGTAAAAAAAAATATAGTGCTCTCTGCACTAGAAATTAGTATTTGCATGGAGCTAGAAAGCAGGGAATAAGGAGTCAAGTGAGAGTGGTGAGAGGGGTAAGAGAGAAAAAGAAAAAGAAGACTCACACCAAGAAGAATATAGAGAGAAAGGCATACAGAGAGGAAGAAAAACAGGCACACATAGAGAGAAAGGTGTGGGGAAAGAGGGTAGGGAAAGAAGAGTGTGATAAAAAGAGTGAGGATGGAGAAAAGAAGGCATTCTCATAACCATGACATTTTGGTGTGGCAAGAGATAAATGGACAAGTCCTAGATTAAGAAAAAAATTTCCATCTAGGGTTTACCTGCCATATGTAAAATCTCTTACATATTGACAAGGATAGGAATACCACAATAGAGTAATGAGCAAAAATATGAAGAGAAAATCCAAATAGCCAACACAGGGAAGCTGGGCGAGTTTACTAGTGAGTGGAAAATGTAGATTATTATTTTATTCCTATGAGATTGGCAGAAATCTGAAAGTCACTTACTTATTGCTGGCTAGGTTGTAGGGAAAATTATTTATTTAAATCTTGATGGTAAAAAATGTAAATTGTCACAGAACTTTGAAAAGAAAAAACAGCCGAAACCGGTTTGGCTCAGTGGATAGAGCGTCGGCCTGCGGACTGAAAGGTCCCAGGTTCGATTCCGGTCAAGGGCATATACCTGGGTTGCGGGCATATCCCCAGTAGGAGATGTGCAGGAGGCAGCTGATCGATGTTTCTCTCTCATCGATGTTTCTAACTCTCTATCTCTCACCCTTCCTCTCTGTAAAAAATCAATAAAATATATTTTTTTTAAAATAAATAAATAAATAAATAACAAAGCTAACAAAATGTACCACTCTTTTTTTTTTCTTTTTTCTCTTAGAGAGAGAGAATGGAAGGGAGGGGAAGAGACAGAGAGAGAGAGAAACATCAGTGTGAGAGAGACGCATCAACTGGTTGCCTCTGGCATGGCTCTGACCAAGTCCGGGGTGGAACCTGCCACCGAGGTTCGTGCCCTTGACCAGAATCGAATCTGGGACCTTTCAGTCCAACACTCTATCCACTCAGCCAAACCAGCAAGGGCCAAATGTTACACTCTTTATTCAATCTACCTGATCCATTTCTGGGACTTGATGCCATATCCTAGAGATAAATATACCAGTACATAACAGTATATGTTCAAGAATGGTAACTGCAGCATTATTTATGGTGACAAAAAACTAGTAACAAAGGAAAAGTTATTAATAGGGTATCGTTGAATGAATGTTGATACATCTGGCTCACGAAATAGGATTTTATACAGCAATTAAGAAGCATGAATAAAAGCTATGTCACTATTGGAATTTAAGGGATTAGGTATGTTATATAAAAGCAATGATAACAATTATAATGCAAAAAATTCTCTACAGCAATACCTAGAGTACTGGGACTTCCATGACTAGGGGGAGAGAGAAGTTCAGGAAAGAGGCAGATAAGAATACTAAAGGGATGTGGTTCCTGATGACTGTATTCAGGACTTCATTAGGGAGAATCTCACTCAAGGACCTGCTCATTGGCCCACAGGCACCCCCAACACCACAAGTGCTAAACCCACCCACCTACCCTCACCTCTGCAGTTGGCTCCTTGTGCATGCTCCCAAATACGGCAGCAAGAATGAGTCCAATGAACACAGTGCTATCAGGAAAACAGACCAGAGTCTATTGGCAAGGGAAAAGCCACAAACTTGAGCTGTAGCACCACCTTATAGAAAACAAAAGATTTCCAGCAGCCAACCTGATTGAGTTGTAAGAACAAGAAAAGATATACAAGTTAAAGAATTCGGTTGCAAGAGGGAGCAAGAAGTGTGGAGCAGGTGTATCCATACAGGGTTGAAAACAACAAATAAAACAGGACTGAAGCACATATATCTCACCTGAAGCTAATTAGTAAAGATTTGAGGAGGTATTTGCTATTTCAAATGCAAAAGCAGCAACACAAAACTACATGGAGAATCAAGATGACAATAATCTTCCAATAAACTCAAAGGTACAGAATTTTGTGATCTGGCTGAAAAAGAATTGAAAATAGTTGTTTTGAGAAACAAGTTGCCTTATAAGAAAACAGAAAGACAATTCAACAAAATGAGAAAAACAATACATGAACAAAGTGAGAAATTTAACAAAGAGATGGGGATAATAAAAAGAACCAAAAGAACCAAATAGAAACTCTGGAGCTGAAGAATTCAATGAATAAAAAGAAAAAATAATAAAATAAAGTAGAAAAAACAAAATTTATAGCACAGCAGATCAAGTGGAAGACAGAATAAGTAAACTACTTGATAGGAACTTTGAAATAACCCAATCAAAAGAGAACAAAGAAAAAAAATTAAGAAGAACCCCAAAGCCTACATGACGTAAAGGACTCCACCAAACATACAAATATTAGAATAACTGGTGTTTCAGGAGAAGAGAGGGAGAAGGGGTGGGGTTATTTAAAGAAATAAGAGCTGAGAACGTCCCAAACCTGAGAAGACCCTTGGACATCCAAGGTCACTAAGCTAATAGACCACCCTATTATTTCAATGCAAAAAGACCTTCTATATGATACATTGTAATGAAAATGTTAAAAATCAAAGATAAAGAGAGAATCCTAGAAGCAGCTACAATGTTTAAAAAACAGATTGCAACCTACAAAGCAACCCCCATTGTGCTCTCAGAAGCTTCTCAGAAGAAACCATACATCTTAGCTCAGATCCTTAGCTGGGGCACATAATGGAGGCAACCGATCAATGTTTCTCTCTCACACTGATGTCGCTCTCTCTCTCTCTCACCAATAAAAACATATCCTTGGGTGAGGATATTTTTTAAAAGCTGTGGTACATTTACACAATGGAATACTATGTGGCCGTTAAAAAGAAAGAACTCTTACCCTTTGCAACAGCATGGATGGACCTGGAGAGTATTTTGCTAAGCCAAATAAGCCAGTCAGAGAAAGACAAATACCACATGATCTGACTTACCAGTATATGTGGGATCTAATGAGCAAAATAAACTAGCAAAAAATAGTACCAGAGGCATGGAACATGGAACAGTCTGATGGATGTCAGAGGGGAGGTGGGTGGGAGGGTCTGGATAAAAGGTGACAAGATTAGCCAAAGAACATATATGCCCATGAAACACCGACAACAATGTGGCAAAGGCCAGGGGATGGTGGCTGGGAGCTGGGTGGAGGTGGGCAAAGAGTGGGGGAAATGAGAGACATCTGTAATATGTCAACAATAAAAAAATAAATCTGGATATAACCAGCTGCTCATTTCACAGAATCAAACGAACAGAATGTAAGAAAAAGGAGGTTCCTGTCAAACTGCAATAAGCTTTTTTAAAGAATCTAAATTATTTAATGTATTGAAAGGTGTTTTAAAAAATTGTGTCTCATTCACTCACATTCCATTGTCCAAAGCAAGTCATATGTTCAACCCATATCAGTGGGATAAGAAAATACTGTATACTCTTCCCATGAAGATGTGGGGGAGGGAGGAGAGGGGAGGGAGAAGAGCCTGTATATTCTTCCCATGAAGGCGTGTATGGGGGAGAGGGGGTAGGAATGAAGGGAGATTAACAGTTGCTAAATAAAAATACCATCTCCTTGAGTCATGTAAAGAGCTAGAGATAAGAAGATAATCTCACCTTGGAGAGTACTCAGATGATGATAAAGGGAGGGATAGAGTGATGATAATGCTATAGACTTGTACAAAGAGCTGTTAGTTAAAGAGCACAGAGCATTTTCCTGGTCACAACGGAAGAGAGACTTGTTGCGGGAAGAGTCTAGTCAACATTGGAAGGCTGACAACTAGAACAATTAGGAGTATCCACAGCCGGCTGAATAAACAAAGAGTTCAAGTTGATTAATCAGCTAATATCAGCCAAAAGGCATCTAGACCGGACTCTTTTAATGTCTTGAGTGACACGATAAACAGATTGCTCATCCAATGGGCAGATTCTTCATCCCCTAGTGCACATTCAATTGATTTGCTGGACAAAGGAAGAGATTCAAAAAGACTGGGCAGATAAAATGGATGTGTCCATAAACAACAAAGCAGAATGCCATAGGCATCCATGTGAAGACAAGTGTTTAGCTACAAAATTTCCACAGGACAAGTGCAGAATAGGAGAGATGTGGTTTATCATCAGTTCCTGTAAAAAAGAAGTGGGAGGGGGTTTTGTCCATTTAAGATCAATCTGAGTCAACAGTATGTTGTGGCTATCTCTACCCCGACTCCCACCCCAACCCAAAAAGATATTTTTCAGAGTAAGCTGTAAGTTCTGTATCATTTAATAGTTATACTATGAGGCAGGTACTAAAAGCCCTATTTTACATCATAAAAAACTACAGCTCAGGGAGGCCAAGGCAGCACAGTTTGTAAATGGCCAAGCCAGAACTCAAACCCTAATCTCTCAATCTAAAGCCCTGGCCCTTGCCTATGACATTCTATCACTTCCAACTGGAGGGTGGCCAGAGAAAGGCAAATCTAGAGAGGAATGTTGCAGCAGGGAGGACACCTGGGATCAGAGCTCCTGCAGCAGACAAGCTCTCAACACTTGTTACACGCCTGTGGGGTATGAATGCAGAAGTCAAAACAATCACCAGACCCAGCAGGGTGATATAAACTAATCAACAGTTGGTCCTAAAGACAGAAAATAATAATGAAAACCATAAACACTTTAATAATCATATAAGGACTATCCTAATATATAAAGAGCCAGGTGCTGTCACGACCGAACAGATAACCGGTCACCATGAAGTGCCTGTGTCAGTGTGAAAGCATGCCAAACTGAGAATTTTACAGCCAAAAATGACAGAGAAAAGAATTAGACCATGAGGACGGCAATTAGTTTGACATGCTATTAACACCCCGCAGATGGAAAAGCTTGGCGGGGGGGAGAAAGGGGGATTTAAAATAAAAATAAATGTAGCTCAGTTAATGGCAAATAATAAAATTACTATCCACAATTTGAGTTTTTTTTTTAATATATTTTTTATTGATTAAGATATTACATATGTGTCCTTGTCCCCACGTTACCCTCTACCCCCCACCCCCCACCCCCGCTCATGCCCTCACCCCCCCGTTGTCCATGTCCATTGATTAGGCCTATATGCTTGCATATAAGTCCTTTGGTTGATCTTTCCCCCTTACCCCCACCCTCCCCTACCTTCCCTCCAAGTCCCGACAGTCCAATCAATGCCTCTCCGTCTCTGGATCAGTCCTTGTTCATCAGCTTATGTTGTTCATTATATTCCACAAATGAGTGAGATCATGTGGTATTTATCCGCTCTCCAGTTCCATCCATGCTGTGGCAAATGGTAAGAGTTCCTTTTTCTTCTTCCTCTTCTTAAAGAATACCTTTCAGCATTTCATATAATGCTGGTTTGGTGGTGATGAACTCCTTTAGCTTTTTCTTATCCGTGAAGCTCTTTATCTGACCTTCTATTCTGAATGATAGCTTTGCTGGATAAAGTAATCTTGGTTGCAGGTTCTTGCTATTCATCACTTTGAATATTTCTTGCCAGTCTCTTCTGGCCTGCATAGTTTCTGTTGAGAAATCAGCTGACAGTCGTATGGGTACTCCCTTGTAGGTAACTGACTGTCTTTCTCTTGCTGCTTTTAAGATTCTCTCTTTATCTTTTGCTCTTGGCATTTTAATTATGATGTGTCTTGGCGTGGTCCTCCTTGGATTCCTTTTGTTTGGGGTTCTCTGCGCTTCCTGGACTTGTAAGTCCATTTCTTTCACCAGGTAGGGGAAGTTTTCTGTCATTATTTCTTCAAAAAGGTTTTCAATATCTTGCCCTCTCTCTCCTTCTGGTACCCCTATAATTCTGATGTTGGTACGCTTGAAGTTGTCCCAGAGGTTCCTTACACTATCTTCATATTTTTGGAATCTCTTTTCTTTTTTCTTTTTCGGTTGGGTATTTTTTGTTTCTTTGTATTTCAAATCTTTGACTTGATTCTTGGGATCCTCTTGTCTGCTGCTGGATCTCTGTAAATTATTCTTTATTTCAGTCAGTGTATGCTTAATTTCTAGTTGGTCCTTTTTCATGTCCTCCATGGTCTCACTATACTTATTGAGGGATTCATTAAATTTATCGGCGGTTTCCATAAAATTCTTGAAAAACCTTATAAACGTGGCCTTGAACTCTATATCCAATCGTTTGCTTTCCTCCATTTCTGCCATTTGTGACCTGTTTCTTTGTCTCCGCATTTTGGCAGCTTCCCTGTGTTGATAGAGTGGCCCTGTGCGCCAGGTGTCCTGTAGGCCCAGTAGCTCAGCCTCCCCAGTTACCTGGGGTGGACACTCTTGGTGCACTCTTGGTGCCTTGGTTGTTGTAGAACCACTGGGAGGAATTGACCTCCAGGCCAATTGGCTGTGAGAATCAGCTGTGTCTAAAGTGGGAGAACTTCTGTGCTGAAGACACCCTTCTGGGGCAAGACTTGCTTCAGTGGGGCTTTGGTGCTCACTGAATCTGCTCCCTGAGTGTGTCCCTTATGGATCTGAGGAGTTGCAGTCTGGATGGTCCCCCTCTGACCACTGGGTACAGTGGCTCCTGGATCTAAGGAGGTGCTAATTCAGCCTCTGCCTGAGGCCACACAGCAGGAGCCACGAAGAGGCTCAGCTGTGAAGCAATGCAAGCCGCTGCGGGGCCTTGGGCCTTCTCTTGGAAGTTCCGGGTCTGCCTGGTTCAGCTGCAGTTAGGTACATTCACATGCAAAAGCCTCTGCCGCAGCCTGGGTGGGGCGGGGTCTCAGGGAGTCAAAGGGCGGAGAAAGCAGCTATGGCCGATTCTCCGCCCGGAGTCGCGCGTCTCAGTGTCCCGGTAACGGCTGCAAGCACCTCTGAGGGAAAGCCGCCCTCAAGTTCGCCCGCTGCCGGACAGACCAGCCTCTCCCCGTATGAGTCCTGGGTCCCCAGAGACTTCCCGGAACCGGAGTTCAGAGCAGTCCGGAGCTTGTGATTCAAAAAGACAGCCGCGTCCTCAGGCGCCACCCCCTTTCCTCGCGCGCGCGCGCCGCCGTACCTCTGCACTTCACCTCCGCAGCGCCTCTGGCTCTCAGCGTGCTTTTCTTTCCTTCTAAGTTGTAGAATTTACACTCAGCCAGCCTTCCTGTTGTTCTGGATGATGTTTGCTCAGTCCTTTGCGGTAACTTTCAATTGTTGTGTGAGGCGACAATTTCCCGGTGTTTACCTATGCTGCCATCTTAGTTTTTTCCCCACAATTTGAGTTTTTTGTTTGCAATGCCAATTAAATGAAAATAATATCAATATACAAATGATGTGAAAATTTGACAATCACTTGCATAATTTTAGCAGAAAGGTAACCTATCTTGTTTCTCTGGTTAAAAAACTATACTGTAGAGAATATTGAGACCTAAGAATTTTTCCCTCTACACCCATCCTTAAAATGTATTCTATTTAGCACCCAATCATGGTAGACAGTGTCACTTGTCTCCCAAACACTCAACCATGAGAAAAAAAAAGTCAGAAAAATTTATTTGCTTTGGAAAACATAGAATCTGTATAGTATTGCTTAAATTATACTATTTTTAAAGAAAAAATCAGTAATTGTGTTTTTAATATAATATTTTCACATGCACAGCGGTATTCCACTTCCCTGTAAATTAGGTGTTGTCAAACTCGAATGGGCCTCCAAATTATCTGGAGCAGGGCACTTGTTAAAACACAGATGCCCTAGCCAGTTTGGCTCAGTGGATAGAGCATCGGCCTGTGAAATGAAAGGTCCCAGGTTCGATTCTGGTCAAGGGCACATGCTCAGGTTGTGGGCTCGATCCCCAGTGGGTGGCTTGCAGGAGGCAGCCAATCAATGATTCTCTCTCATCATTGATGTTTCTCTCTCTCTCCCTCTTCCTTCCTCTCTGAAATCAATTAAAAAAAAAAAAATACATGGCTTTAAAAAAAAAAAAAAGAAAGAAAGAAAAAACACAGATGGCTGGGCCCCACCCCTGGGGTTTCTGATAGTATTGGTCCGGGGTAAGGACTCAGAATCTGCATTTCAACAAGTTCCCAGGTGATGCTGCTTGTGGCTGGGGTCCCAACCCTGAGAAGCAGTGCTCCAAAGTCTCAACAAACTCATTCCTCTCACAGCTACTTCAGGCCCTTGCTCATTCCTGTAGTTTCTGCAACTCCCACCCCTTGGGCGTTGCTGGTTCTCCACCCAACAACCTTTTTTGCTTCTAAAATTTCTCCTAGCCTTGACGAAAGGCAACCTGTGCATGCTACCTTCCTCAAAGAATTTCAGATTTCCCAGTTACTGAAGGATTTCTACAGTTTCACTTTAAAAAGTGGGAGGTGTAGGTGTCGCCTGGCATCTTGTTTAAAGAATAACTGGAACTAGAATACTTACAGAGCTTAAAATATTAGCAATAGAGTAGAATTTAATTGATTTATATAACCCAAGAGAATTTTATTACCTAAATGACATTGCACTAATTTTTTTTATTGTAGTAAACAACTGTTTTGGGGAGAGGGGAGAAAGGTGAAAGAATTCAAACAAATTACATTTCCGTGCCATTTGGGGACAATGATTTCTTAAGTTGAATCTTCTTCCTCTATGTGCAACCAATTTGTGTTTAGGCAGAACCTACACATCTAGTCAGACTTCAAGAGGAAAATATATTCAAAACAGATTGAATGGGTTATTTAATTAGTTGCATAACAAAGAAGTGCCCTCCAATTTTAGATATGTCAATCCAAGAAAATCTGAAGTTGTCATTAACTATAACTGAATGAACAGAAAAAAATATTCTATATTTATTTTCCTTTATTCACCAAACTGCTAATGTAAATTTTCCCGAATCACCCAAAATGGAAGATTGTAGAAGGTGGTTTCAATGGGTTTCTAGTGAAAATACTGCAGTATTTATTTTGATCTCCAGTTAAAATGAACTTGATCTGTTGGTTTTTTGTTTTGATTTCTTCTCATGTTTAGGACTTCCCTTCTTTGATGAATAAACAGATGACTGAAATTCACCCTGACAGGAACTGCTGTGTTTCCCACTCTGTGTATAGTACTTCATACATAGTTGAACATTCTAACAATAATATGCAACTTGAGTCTCACTAGCAAGCACTCAATAATTCATTCATTCATTCAGACATTACGCACCTGCTAGGTCCCACTGGGGATGCAAACATGAATATGGTCCCTGCCTCAAGAAGTCTTCAGTCTAAGTGCCCATCAGCAGGTAAGTGGATTAGAAAACTGTGGTACATCTACACAATGGAATACTACGCCACTATAAAAAATAAAAATAAAAAATAAAGGAACTTTTACCATTTGCAACAGCATGGATGGAACTGGAGAGCATTATGCTAAGCAAAATAAGCCAGTCTGAGAAAGATAAATGTCACATGATCTCACTCATATGTGGGATACAATGATCAACATAAACTGATGAACAAAAATAGATCCAGAGACAAATGGCCGGGGAGGTGGGGGAGTTAGAGATCAACCAAAGGACTTGTATGCATGCATATTAGCATAACCAATGGACACAAACATTGGGGAGGGGGGAAGGGGGCTTGCCCTCAAGGGTGGGAATGGCAGGGGGTGGGGGGTGGGTAAATCCAAGGGAAAAGAAGACATATGTAAAACTTTAGACAATAAAAAAAAAAAAGTCTACAATCTAGTGAAAGACAGCCAAAGAGGGATGGTTACAGGGGTCCAGGCTGAAGACCTGAGTTTGGTAGCCAGAGCACCTGGGTACAGGCCGCCACCATGGGAGTGGAGGCCGTCACTATGGGGCTGTGAATAGACTGAGAAGTTGGGAAAGAATGGAACCTGGAAGAATGCTGTCATTTAGGAAGAGAAAAACAAACCTCGCATGGTGAGGGGCAAGGGTTATATCATGGCAGCCAAAGGAATCTTTTCCAGGAGGGAAAATGCCCAACAGTATAAAATGCAGTGGTGAGCCCCAGTGAAATGGGCCTCAAAGAGTTGCTGGGGTTCCGAGTTTGCTGGTGTTAGTAGAGAGGCGGGGGAAAGCTCAGTGCCAGAGCTGAGGAGCAGATGTGAAATGATTTAAAGGAGACAATAAGAGAGGAGTTCTTCCCATACCAAAGAGAATGAAAAGCTTTCCAGGTTAGAGATAGGGAAGGAAAGCAGAATATCCACCATGAATCTTAAGCTTCATGCCCCTCACCTGCATGGACCCTGCCAGGCCCTGGGAAGGGCCTTAGTAATGGGTTTACGTCATGTTTTTGTAAAGTGTGTAAGATGTTTCAACTGTAATTGATAAGGCCACTATCTCTTTCCACTCGGACTTCCCCTATTTCCTATTTGTCCTCCTGCCAGTTACTTTGGAGTGGACACAGGATTTGGGGGGATCTGACTAAAGAGAAGTTGGTTTGAGTTCAGTGGGATGCATTTATGTGGTATACAGTTACTTCCACATAAGGCTAAACTATAGTTAGCTGTCCGGGTGCAAGAATGTCTTCCAGAAATATTCCTACCGTCCAATGTGAATACTTATCCAGGGTCATGACCCAGGGGCCCAATCAGAGATAGCTTTTTGGGGGGTTTGGAGGGTTGGTTTGTTTTTGTTTGTTTGGTTGGTTTTTTGTGTTTTTTGTTTTGTTTTGGTTTTACCAGATGAGCATGCCTTATCATACCCAGCTCTGGAAGTAAGTGGGTAGTTAAGAAGAAACTAAGCTTAAAATGTACAGAACCAGAAGCTAGACTATGACAAGTTCTTCCAACTTTCATAGCTCATCATGAAGAAATTTGTTAAAGGATTTAACAACTTTTACAAGTGTATTCTAAACTTCTAAGTGACACTACCAATATTGTATTAGGAAGTTGAAAGTAACTTTTCTAAAATCTTAGACTTTAAAGATAAAAGGAAAGATATATTTCTCTGCCTTAGCCCAAACTACTATGACATAGACTGAGTGGCTTAAACAAGAAACATTTATTTCTCACAGTTCTGTGGGCTGGGAAGACTAAGATCAAAGCACCTTGATTCAGTGTTTGGTGAGAGCCCTTCCTGGTTCATAGATGCCCATCTTCTCACTTTCTCATATGGCAGAAAGGCAAGACAACTCCCCGGGGCCTCTTTATAAGGGCACTAATCCCATATGACCTAACCACCAAGGCCCCATCTCCAAATACCAAGTACATCACATTGGAGATTAGGCTTCAAAATTTGAATTGGTGGGGAAGGAAGGACGCCAACACCTAATCCATACAACTACCCTTCTGTCATCTCTTACAAAATATTACAAAATCTTTTATAGGTGAAGATGTGCTCAACGAGTATGCAGCCACAAATAAAAGTAAAAAAAAAAGTATTATAGATGAATATTGGGTAATGTGTTTTGTTATTTTGCTGGATTTTTGTGACATTTCTGGTACTGGTTAGACTAAAATTTAATTTTAATGACTTCTTTCTAATTCTAGAAATATTCACTTTCACATCTAATTTTTATTCCAAATTTTGTGTTCTTTTCTTTAAAGCACACACACACACACACACACACACACACACCATATATATATATATCTGCTTCAGACCTCACAAAACCTGGATCTTCCCCATGGTGTCAGCCTTCTTGGGAGGGCCCTGAGAGAAGGAATAGCAGTGTGGGTGCCCAGCAGGTCCTGGGAGGGCTCCTCCTCCTCCCTCTCCCAAGTGGGCAGAGAGAAACTCACTGAAAGTTTGTGACCTGCTAGAGAGTGTTCTAAGTGCTGTGTTCCTAGGAGGAGGCGCATGTCCTCAGGCATGGCGTGAGGAAGTGATTACCCAGCAGCACTGGTCCCCATATTCCCAACCCTCCCAGGACCCAGGGTCAGGGGCAGCCAGCCAGGGTCAACAGGTACCTGTAAGAAATAACAGCTGTTGCCTGTACTGCATCAGGTGTTAAATCAAGTAGTATTTTCAATATTCTCCTTGGACATGGAAGGAACTAAGGGTAGAGACAGAGAAAATCTATGGGGTTTCACCAGCGCTGACTGACTTGGTGGAGGCCGATGACAGACTTTCACCCAGGCACAGCTCCCCTGGGCTTATGTGTTTATATATATGCTCATCTGATCTCTCTCCTACAAGAACATAACCTCCTAAAAGGATAAAATTTTGTCCATTATAAACTTCAGAAACTTGATTCAATCTTGGCTAAGACGAAATCAGAGGCTACACATTCCAAGCATTATTAAGGATCTTTAAGTAAATAAAAATACTATTATCACATATGCTTTCAAAACACCACGCCCTGAGCTAGTCTTGAAGATACCAAAAATATAAAAACCAGCCACGTTGGAGTGAAAGCCCTTTCAAGCCAAATCAGAAAATTGGGTTCTTAGTTTGCAATAAATGTTCATGTGAAATTCTACTTCAGCAATGTGTTCATGTGAAATTCTACTTCAGCAATAAGTGTTCATGTGAAATTCTCCTTCAGCTGCAATGATTTATTGCTACATAACCCTTAACCTAAAGACTACTCTGACACTTGTTTTACCTTTCGCTGTAGAAAATTGAACTTGTTCATTTTACGTTTGTTCTGGAAAATTTGGTTCACCATATATCATGTATTGTTTATTCCATTATATATGACTTCTCTGATCTTATTAACCATGCCAGCATTATAAAAAGTGGCATAGAGCCCTGGCCAGTGTGGCTCAGTTGGTTAGGCGTTGCCTCATGCAGCAAAAGTTTGTCGGTTCAATTCCTGGTCAGGCTCTTTCCCCGGTGGGGGGCATCCAAGAGGTAACCAATCAATGATTCTCTCTCACTGATGTTTCTATCCCTCTCTCCCTTTTCCCTTCCTCCCTAAAATAAACTAAAAAAAAAAAAATTTTAAAGAAAGAGCAATGTGAACTCCTCTTCATGTAAATCATACAAGTTATATTTCTATGTTTTGTTTTGTTTTCAATGTTGATAATAGCAGAACTGTTTTTTAAATACAGTGGAAGACATTTTCTCCCAGCTGGGTCCTAGTACCTAGAATAGTATGGAGAATTTGGTAAGTGTTCAGTAAATGTTTGTTGACTGACTTATTTTTCAACTCCTCATTACTTTAAATAACTGTACATTCTTTAAACACATAATTGAGTATTATAAAGGAGGCTGAATCCAGTCAGAGATGAAATGCAGTCATTAACCATACCCTTTAAAACTGATGATATCAACAACTACTCCAGCAAACAGATGGTTAATCCATCTCATACAATTGAAGCAGTAAATCAGAAGGCCACTAGAGGACACCAAAGGACCAGGAATTTATTGCAGAGCCAAGAAAGTCTAGAGCAGGGATAGGAATGACCTGATTCCTATTTGGGTCCAATTTGTATAAGCCAAAGGGCAGAGGTGGGAACATTATTCCAAAGAACTGATGAAGACAGAGCTGGAAAATTTAAATATTTTAATCCAAGCCAGCACAGAGAATAGATAAGGTAAGAAACACTTAACAAGCATGGGTGTAGGAATCAGAGAACAATAGTGTTATTAGAAATGTTAAATGTCGGGTTGAAAACATCAAGGACCATGGAGAATATGCACAACCATGGTAATGAATCACTAGAAATTCATTATTATAATTACAGAAAGTAGAGGTTCACTAGGTCCAGTGAACCTGGGCTGCCCCTCTCAACCTGAGCAAAGAACTGACTTGATTCACCGACAGCGACTATACATTCCTGAACTGAATCTTGTAGTGAAGGGAAAAAATGTTGCACCTCCGGTGCGGTCCACGGTCCAGTGGTTGAGTGTTGACCTATGAAACAGGAGGTCATGATTCAAGTCCCCGTCAGGACATATACCCTGGGTTGTGGGCTCGATCCCCAGTAGGGGGAGTGCAGGAGGCAGCCAATCAATGCTTCTCATCATTGATGTTTCTATCTCGCTCTCCCCCTCTCCTTTCCTCTCTCTGAAATCAGTTTTTGTTTTTAAAGCGCTGCAGAAAGTCACGCATGTGACAATAGAACCAATTACCGCAAGAGATGCAGTATGATCATGTGCAAATCATTTGCAAAACATTGTTTACGCATGGTGACTCTTGGATTTAAATATGTAGACTATAGTTGTAGATATGTAATATCTATGTTAGCAACATTACTAGTGTTTTTCCCAACACATGACCTATTTGCTAAAAGCTGTTTAAAATAACAGTGAATTAATAATAAAAAAAATATAGCCTGTTAATTTAATTATAAGCAAATCTTGGTTAAAAGCATTTTAAGATTAACAGGGTGTTAATTTTCACATATGACATACAGAACAGAAATTTTGTCCATTGAATCTGAAGTCCATTAAATCGAGGTCTGCAAAATCGAGGGTTTACGGTATTAGACTTAAATGACACATTAAACCAAATGGACTTAACAGATATTTACAGAACATTCCATCCAACGGTAGCAGAATACACATCCTTCTCAAGTGTACATGGAACATTCTCCAGAATAGATAATATATTAGGCCGCATCTAAGTCCTAATACATTTAAGATATTGAGACTATATTGAGCATCTTTTCTACTTCAAAGACATAAAACTAGAAATCAATTGTAAAAAGAAAACTGGAAAATTCACAAATATGTGATGATTAAACAACATGCTCCTAAAGAGCCAATGGGTCAAAGAAGAAATCAAAGATAAATCAAAAAACATGAGACAACTGAAAATGGGAATACAACATACCAAAACTTATGGGATGCAGCAAAAGTTGTCTAGAAAGGAAGTTTATAATGATAAATACCTA
This sequence comes from Myotis myotis, assembly GCF_014108235.1. Lineage (NCBI taxonomy): Eukaryota > Metazoa > Chordata > Mammalia > Chiroptera > Vespertilionidae > Myotis > Myotis myotis. The sequence continues at coordinate 13,033,540 of NW_023416315.1, forward strand.
CATTAAGTAACATCTCAAATAAGTAGCCTACCTTGATACCTCAAGAAACTAAAAAAAGAAAAACAAACTAAGCCCAAAGTTAGTAGAAGGAAGGAAATGAAGATCAGACCAGAAATAAATGAAACAGAAACTAAATGAAAAGAAAGACTCAATGAAACTAAAAGCTGGCTTTTTAAAAAAGATAAACTAAATAGACCGACCATCTTTTAGCTAAACTAAAGAAGAAAAATAGAAAGAGGACTCCAATAAAGACAATATACATTAATAAAAGACAAACATGCAAACTGACCATACCTTCGCTATGCCTTAAGCCATGCCCACCAGCCAATCAGAGCTGCTATATGCAAATTAACCCAACCAAGATGGCAGCCGGCAGCCACAGAGCTGGAGCAAGCAGGAGGCTTGATTGCCCCAATGATGAAGGAAGCCAACTTCCCGCCTGCCACGGCGGCTCTAAGCTCCACTCAAAGCAACAAAGTTTCAATTATAGAAGGTAAATAAACCCCAGATACCTGCTTTCAGCCAGCCATGGCCACGGAACTGGAGTGAGCATGAGGCTTTCCTTCCTCCCGCCCTGGTCGGCTCTAAGCTCCTCTCAAGGTTACAAAGTTTCAATTATAGAAGGTAAATAAACCCCAGAATAAAAAATAAAAAAAAAGGAGAGGCTGGGAGCTCCCGTCGCCTGAAAACGGCCCTCAGCCCCTCACCCAGACTCGCCAGGCACCCCAGTGGGGACCCCCACCCTGAAGGGGGTGTGACCAGCCTGCAAACAGCCATAAGCCCCTTACCCAGGCTTGCCAGGCACCCCAGCGGGACCCCACCTTAATCCGGGACGCCCTTCAGGGCAAACCAGCCGGCCCCCACACATGCACCAGGCCTCTATCCTATATAATAAAAGGGTAATATGCAAACTGACCCTAAGAGCAGAACGACTGGTCACTATGACACACACTGACCACCAGGGGGCAGACGCTCAATGCAGGAGCTGCCCCCTGGTGGTCAGTGTGCTCCCACAGGTGGAGCTCTGCTCAGCCACAAGCCAGGCTGACTGCTCCCAGTACAGCAGTGGTGGTGGGAGCCTCTCCCGCCTCCTCGGCAGCGCTAAGGATGTCCGACTGCAGCTTAGGCCTGCTCCCTGCTGGCAAGTGGACATCCCCCGAGGGCTGCTGGGCTGCCAGAGGGATGTCTGACTGCCAACTTGGGCCCTATCCGAGGGGTCCCAGACCGCAAGAGGGCATAGGCCAGGCTGAGAGAACCCCCCCCCAAAGTGCACAAATTTTTGTGCACCGGGCCTCTAGTCTACACTAATAAAAGAGAAAAATGGTAATTGGCGTACGGCGCTACCCTTTTCATTGGCTAATCAGGGCTATATGCAAATTAACTGCCAACAAGATGGCGGTTAATTTGCATATGTAGGCACAATGCAGGGAGGTGAAAGGGAAAGCAGGAAGAAGCCCCCTGCCACTGACAGTGATCGGAAACCCAGGGGGGAGCTAAGAGTTGGGGGGCAGGGCAAAGGCGGCCCTGGGGCCGCCTTTGCCCTGCCCCCCAGCCATGATCAGAGAATCAGGTGCCTTTTCCGCCCTGGCCAGTGACAGCAGGAAGTAGGAGTGGAGCCAGGGATGGGAGCTGGGCACAGTCGAAGCTGGCAGTCCCAGGAGCTAGGGGTCCCTTGCCTGGGCCTAAAGCGAAGCCCATGATCACGGGGCCGCTGCAGCTGCGGGTCCCCGCTGCCCGGGCCGGACGCCTCAGCCAGAGGCGTCCTGCAGGGGCAGGGGCGGAGCCCGCGCGATTGCGGCACCCCCCCGCTGCCACTGCAGGTCCCCGCTGCCCGGGCCAGACGCCTAGGCCAGAGGCGTTAGGCCTGGGCAGGGGCAGAGCCTGCAACCGCGGGGAGCTGGGGGTCCCCTGCCCAGGCCTGACACCTCTGCCAGAGGCCTCAGGCCTGGTCAAGGGGCCGATCCGGTGATTGGTGATCGGAGGGTGATGAGGGTCAACTCCTCTGGCCGAGGCATCAGGCCTGGGTGGGGGGCTGGGGGTCCCCTGCCCAGGCCTGATGCCTGGGCCAGAGGCATCAGGCCTGGGTGGGGGGCGGAGCCGGGGATTGGGGGGATATGATGGTCCCCTTGCCCAGGCCTGAAGCCTGGGTCAGAGGCGTCAGGCTTGGGCGGGGGGTGGAGCAAGTGATCAGAGGGAGATGGGGGTACCCTGCCCAGGCATGATTCCTGGGCCAGAGGCCTCAGGCCTGGGTGGGGGCCAAAGCCAGTGATCGGGGGGAGATGGGGGTACCCTGTCCAAGCCTGACACCTCTGGCGGAGGTGTCAGGCCTGGGCAAGGGGCCGATCAGGCGATCGGAGGGTGATGGGGGTCTATGCCTCTGGCCGAGGCATCAGGCCTGGGCAAGGGGCAGAGTCAGCAATTGGAGGGGTCTGGGGTCCCCTGCCCAGGCCTGATGCCTGGGCCAGAGGCATCAGGCCTGGGCTGGGGGCAGAACCAGTGATGGGGGGAAATGAGAGTCCCCTGCCCAGGCCTCTGTCAGAGGCGTCAGGCCTGGGCAAGGGGCCGATCCTGCGATTGGAGGGTGATGGGGGTCAACGCCTGAGGGCTCCCAGTATGTGAGAGGGGGCAGGCTGGGCTGAGGGACACTCCCCACACACACACACACACACCCAGTGCACGAATTTCGTGCACCAGGCCCCTAGTTATAAATAAAAGGGAAGACATTAAACTGATACCATATAAATACAAAGGATCATAAGATACTACTGTGAACAATTATACACCAAAAAAATTGGGCAGCGGAAAAAGAAATGGATAAGTTCCTAGAAACAACCTACCAAGATGGAATCAGGTAGAAAAATCTGAACAGACCAACTATTAGTAAGGAGATTGAATCAGTAATCAAAAACCTCCCAACAAAGAAAAGTCCAAGGTCAGATGGTTTGGTGAATTCTAGCAACACTTAAAGAAAATATCAAGAGCAATCTTTTTCAAATGCTTTTAAAAAAAGAAAAGAAAGAGGAGGGAACACTTCCAAACTCATATTATGAGGCCAAAACCAGAAAAGAACATTACAAAAAAAGAAAATTACAGGCATATATCCCTAATGAACATAAATACAAAAACACTAGCAAACCAGTCATAACAACATTTCAGTCAAGGACAGACTGCATATACAACAGTGATCCCGTAAGATACAGGAGTTGAAAAATTCCTGTCGCTCAGTGACAGCTGTCAGAGCAGAGGAGAGTTGCGGGGCTGGGTAAGAAAATTGAAGGGATAAAGCAGAAAAATCAAAACCAAGAAAACAACAACTCATAGACACAGACAACAGTATGGTGATTACCACACGAAAGGGGAGTGGGTGGAGGTAGAAGAGGGTATAGGGGGATAAATCATGATGGAAGGGGACTTGACTTGGGGTGATGAACACACAATACTATATGTAGATGATGTATATAGAATGTACACCTGAGAACTATATGATTTTATTAGCCAAAATCACTCCAATAAATTCAATAAAAAAATATATTCCATGCTCATAGGTTAGAAGAATTAATATTGTTAAAATGTCCATACTACCCATAGTTATCAATACATTAGTGCAATCCCTATCAAAATTCCAATGGTATTTTTACATAAAAATAGAAAAATAATCCTCAAATGTATATAAAACCACAAAAGACCCTGAATAGCCAAAGCAATTTTTGAGAAAGAAGACAAAGCTGGAGGCACCACATCTCCTGATTTCAAGGTATATTACAAAGTTACTAGTGGTCCTGCACACGAATCCATGTGCGAGTAGCTCACTGCCACTTGCCTCAGCTGGCTTCCCCACCCTCCTGTAGCTCTCTACCACTCCTACCTCACTGCCCCGCCCTCCTGTAGCTCTCCGCCTCTCACAGCTTGCTGCCCCGCCCTCCTGTAGCTCTCCGCCTCTCACAGCTTGCTGCCCCGCCCTCCTGTAGCTCTCCACCTCTCATAGCTTGCTGCCCCGCCCTCCTGTAGCTCTCCGCCTCTCACAGCTTGCTGTCCCGCCCTCCTGTAGCTCTCCGCCTCTCACAGCTAGCTGCCCCGCCCTCCTGTAGCTCTCCACCTCTCACAGCTTGCTGACCCGCCCTCCTGTAGCTCTCCGCCTCTCACAGCTTGCTGCCACGCCCTCCTGTAGCTCTCTACCACTCCTACCTCACTGCCCCGCCCTCCTGTAGCTCTCCGCCTCTCACAGCTTGCTGCCACGCCCTCCTGTAGCTCTCTACCACTCCTACCTCACTGCCCCGCCCTCCTGTAGCTCTCCGCCTCTCACAGCTTGCTGCCCCGCCCTCCTGTAGCTCTCCGCCTCTCACAGCTTGCTGCCCCGCCCTCCTGTAGCTCTCCGCCTCTCATAGCTCGCTGCCCTGCCCTCCTGCTGATCGGTCGTTATGCGTCACAACATGACGACCGTTTGCATATTACCTCTCTATTATATAAGGATATTCATCAAAACAGGATGGTCCTGGCATAAAAACAGACACACAGGTCAATGGAGCAAAAGAGAGACAGAAATAAACCCACATATATATGGTCAATTAAAACAGAACTACTGCATGATCCAGTAATTTTACTTCTGGATATATATCTAAAGGAAAACAGGATCTTGAAGAGAAATCTGCACTCCCATGTTCATTACAGCATTATTCACAATAGCAAAGATATAAAAATAACCTAAGTGTCCATTTTTGGATGAATGGGTCAAGAAGACGTGGTGTATGTGTACATTGGAATGTTACTGAACCATGAAAAAGAAGGAAATCTTGCCACTTGCAACAATACATGGACCTTGAGGGGATTATGCTAAATGAAATAAATCAAAGAAAGGCAAATACAGCCTAATCTCACTTGTATGTCGAAATCTAAAAAAAGCTAAACTAACAGAAATGGGGAGATGTTGGTCAAAGAGAACAAACTTCCAGTTGTAAGGTATTCTGAGTAGTAATGTACAGCATGGTGATTATAGTGAATAATACTATATTATATACTTTAAAGTTGCTAAGAGTAAATCTTTAAATGATCTCACCACACACACACACACACACACACACACACACACACACACAAAGGTAATTGTGTGAGGTGATGGAGGTGAGCTAATGCTATCATGGAAATCATTTTGCAATATATAAATGTATCAAATCAACACATACACCTGACACTTCCATAATGTTATATGTCAATTATATCTTAATAAAGCTGGGGGGGAGTGTTAAAAAAAAAAAGAAGTAAACATCATTATCCTGACAAACAAAGTCATGGAATGCATGGTTTTCTTTAGCAGCATTCTAGCATCTCATCACTGTCTTTTTCAGTGTTGAAAGTTAGTTTTGAGGACGGTAGCACTAAACCCAGGGATCTTATGTCTGGTCCCCAGCTTTGTGGGTGTGGAGACAGCAGCAGTGGCTGCCCCAAACCCCTGAATTGCAGCCTGGTGGTCTGCCTTCCATTCAGAAGTCCCAGTGCCACCATGGACTGCCAGGGCCCCAGCTGCCCAGCCTCTGGTTCCCATGCCTATGGCAGAGGGCAAGACGATTATATTCAGGGCATTTGTTCTGGAAATCTTCTCTGAAAGCTCTACCTAAACCACTTTTCTATCCCTTCCTTCCAACAATTTTGTATTCACCTAATTCCCAGTATCAATTTCTCTTTTGCCTAACATTGCTAAAAAATTTTTGAATCACTCATTGCTGAATGATACAGATTTTTTACTGTTCACTTTTGTATTGTTATCAGAGACCAGGTTCTGTATACTGAATCTTTGAAATCTGTAAAAGTTAGATTTGTGATCTAGCATATGGCAATTTTATTAAATTCTATGTGTTCTAAAAAAAAAAAGTGTAATCTTCAACTGTTCACCTCTGTTCTTTATGCAATGCTTGCTAATTGTACTTATCAAATCTTGTATCTCACTAGTTTTTGTCTGCTTGATGCGCATTATAAATAATTTCTTTGAATGGATTTCCTGATTCACAATTTCTTAAGGTTCAACTAAAATCTGATATTTAAACCATCCTTAGAGTTTCTAACAATAAAAAAATAATAATTGAAAATAAAAATTCCATTTGTTTATTTTTTAAATTTACTTGGGCATTCCCTACAATCTCTTTTTCAATTATATTTTCAAGCTTTATTTTTTAAATATGTCAGTTTTATCATTTTAAATGTCTGGTTTATAGTTTGCATCTGATAACTCCAATATCCAAAGTCTAGGATATGTTTCTGATATCTGTTTTTTTCAACTGGCCCTCAGTCATGTGCCTCACTCTCCCCCCACCTCCACCATTTTTAATATTTTGCGTGAATGACTCACTTAGAAGAAAGGGTCCGGAGAAAATCTCTGAAGCTGTTGCTGAGGTTGCACTCCTCCAGAAAAGGGTTATGTTTGCTTCTGCCATTTCCCTGGAGACACTATCAACTGAGAACCATTCTAAATTTAATTATATGTTTGAGGTTTTTTTAACCACACACGTTACATAAATCTGGACCACAACTCTAAGAGAGCCAGCTTGTCATTATGAGTTCTCATGGGAGATTTTTTTATTCCCTTCCATCTGGCGTCAAGGTTAAAACAGTCCAGTCTCCATGCTGTGCTCTGCAGCACCTATCAGGTTTATTTCTTGCTCATGCTTACCCCAGCAGAAGGGTCACCTAACATAAACTTCCCTTTGGGCATGCCCTAGGCCTTGTCTGTCTGCTAAGCCCCTGCAACTATCAAAGAGGAAGTTTAGAGTCTTCACACCTGAGCAGAAACCCCCTGTGCAGAAGCCAGCTTTGTCATTCAATTGCCTCACAAGATTTCTGCTCTTTTTTCTTTTGACCTCTAAAGATTTATTTTATGGAAGCTCAATGATCTAATTTTTAAATGTTGGTGTTTTTCAACTGGAAAATTATTCAGAATATCTAATCTGCTACATGAACAGAAACAGCTGCCTCACCCTATGGAGAGTGGGTCGCCAGGGGGTGAGTGTCCTTTGATTCTGGGTCCATAAGTGTCCAGTGCCAGAACAAGCAGGCCAGTATTTCTGGGGCCAGCTTGGGCTTTGCAAAGTCCTGTGAGAGCTAACTGCTAAGGGGTCAGGCTTAGGAGGGTTTCAGTCCCAGGGTTGCATAAGATGTTAGCATTACCTTTCTCTAAACAACCACTGCCATGGGAAAGTATCTCCTTATAGACGTGAACTAATTAATAAATGAAATGAAAAAGAAATGATAGTTTCAGAATATCACCATTTCTCAAAGCCTAATGAGTTGGTGGATCTAAACCTTGAGATCAATAGCTGCTAACATGGGGTCTGAGATTATGAGATAAAAGAAGCCTCATCACCTAGCATCTCACCAAAGGTTTCGAACCCAAGTGTGATCCAGCCTCTGGATCCAGCTTCCAATCTACAGGGAATACGGAGGAACACAGAGGTGACAGCACAGGCAATCACAAGATCCAGATTACAGGACAAGTGGTCCAGGTTCTGCAACCAATCAATGTTAAGGGAAAGAAAGGGATGGCAGGGAAACCAGGAGATTAAAAATGACTTGAGGGACATATCAAATCATTTTTAGAAGGGAGGACACTTAACCAGAAGATCTAGACTTGCACACTTGAATGATCAACTAGAAAGAAATGAAAGAAACACAAGGAAATAATTGTTATAAAAGAATAGTGGTTACTTTGGGGGCGGGAACCAGCTGTGTTTGGATATTCACACAAGGTGGATACTCATCTTGGAATAATTCACTAAGCTATACTTTTGTTTTGCATAATTTTCTTATCTGGTTGAATTTTATGATAAAAGTTAAAAAAAGGTGGGGACAGTTATTCATATCTCAAAATATCTCACTGCATCGTCTTTATTGGTCCAATCCCACATGAAACATTTGACAGATTTCAGAATTTAGTCTCTAAAAAACCCAAGCAAACCTTATAGCCCTCTTTTTCAAGGATAAAGGAAGAGATATACATAGGCATATCCATATATGTATGGGTGTCCACATATATATATATGTATATTCACATAAAGTTAGAGTGACAGTAAGTAAATTTGGTTTATTAACCATGAACCTCAAATAATACCAGAATACAGAACAAAGTGTGTGTGGTGGGGGGGAACTAAATTTTGTTGGTTACTGTGATTAAATAGTACAATATTTCTCTTAGAAGAGTCACATGGAAGTGTTTTAAGGGTGCACATCATCATGACTGCTGTTTCTGTACAATTCATACCCACAAAACATCTACACTAATAAAAGAGAAAGATGCAAATTGACAGTACCTTTGAGGCACCCACCAACCAATCTGGAGTGGGTATGCAAATTAGCCCAACAATGATGGCGGGATAATTTGCATACACAGGCACTGAGCAGCTGGGGGTGGGGTGGGATGCAGGCGTTCCGCACCGCCCCAGCTGCTCCAGGCCTCTGGGCAGCGTGGGAAGGCGGAAAGAGGGCTCTGGCCAGAGCGAAGGCCAGGGGAAGGAAGACCCATTCTTGCACGAATCTTCATGCATCGGGCCTCTAGTATATAGATAAAACAGCAAAGATGCCAAATGTTAGTAATTACTGACTTACTGGTAGATATGTGAGTATTCTCTGTATTATTCTTTTTATGTTTGAAATTTTTAATAAAAATTAAGTTTATCTAATAATACATATTAGGTTAAAACCTCTCTCTGTGTGTCTCTCACACACACACAATTATATTTCAATGCACACCAAGAGAAAAGCGAACCTTGCAAAGACTAGCACTATCAAGTATCAGTGAAGATGTGAAGCACTGAGATCTCTCATACATAGCTGGTGGGAGCACAAATCAACAGAATCACTTCAGCATCATCTAGTAAAGCTGAAGAACATATCCCATGACCCAGCAATTCTAATCCAAAGTATCTACCTTACTTAAATGTTTACACTTGAGTACAGGGAGACATGGATGAGCATGCCCAGAGCAGATGTATTCCACAAATTAAAATCCCCAAATTAATAATAATTAAATTCCACAATTAAGTGCATTTATAAAAACATGCTGATTACTCATAAATAATACAACAATACAATGAATTAACTACAGCTGTGTGCAACATGAATGCCTCTCAGAAACATTAGTTTGGTAAAAGTAGCCAGAACCATCCCCCTCCCCCGCCAAAAAAAAGAAATACACTGTATGGATCCATTTCCATAAATTTCAAAAACAGATAAAATCAAGTAACAGTGTCCATGGATGTATACTTATGTAGTAAAATTTTAAAGAAAAGTAAAAAGTGTGTGTGGTAGGTAAGAACATGGGTCCCTTCCCAAGCTCCAGCTCCCCCTCCCACCCTATGGGAATATAATGACGGCCATCTGAAGGGTACTGTGCGACCCTGGGTGCCTGGCCAGCTCCTTGGTCAACGAACAGTAAAAAAAAAACAAAAAAAAAACCTGTTCTTGGATGTGAGCCCAGATTGTAAACAGTGGACATTTTCAGCTCACACAGCTTTGTGTGTGAGTACATCCACCCTGCTTGCACGATCTATCACCATTTGCTTTGTTTTTATACTCTGTATAATCCTGTTTTGCCAGCGCCTGTGTTGTGGAGACTTCACCAGCATGCCTCCCCAAGGCTAAGACCTAATAAATTCATGCCTTTCACAGCCAGTCTTCCAGGTTACTTCTTTGGAATCAGCAAGCAATATGCTGAGGCCTGCTCAGACCTCAGCTCTTTCCATAACAAAGTGACTCGCTATAAAGTGCTCGAAGTAATTACCTTTGAAAAGGGGAACTACAGTTGAGAAGTGACACGCAGGAGGTCTTCAGAGGCTAGCAGTGTTTTATTCCTTAACCTGATAAGGGGTTTACTTTATATAAAAAAATTAAACTGTACCATTATGTTCAATATACTTTTCTAATTGTTGCCTTGCGGGTAGAGTAACTGGCTCAGGGGCACACATGAAATAACACATCTGGACCTCAGTCCAGGCCAGATGCATCATCCCATGCTCCTAGAACAGTGGTTCTCAACCTTCCTAATGCTGCGACCCTTTAATACAGTTCCTCATGTTGTGGTGACCTTCAACCATAAAATTATTTTCATTGCTACTTCATAATTGTAATTTTGCTACTGTTATGAATCATAATGTAAATATCTGATATGCAGGATGTATTTTCATTGTTACAAATTGAACATAATTAAAGCATAGTGATTAATCACAAAAACAATATGTAATTATATATGTGTTTTCCGATGGTCTTAGGTGACCCCTGTGAAAGGGTCGTTCGACCCCCAAAGAGGTCGCGACCCACAGGTTGAGAACCGCTGCCCTAGAAGGAAAGTTTCTCTCCTGTTTCTGCTCACTTGGAGCTTTTCCTTAATTTTTTTCACTCATTAATAAGAAATTTCATTCAGCTGTGAATAATAAAAACTAATGGAATAAGATGAGGTTTTCATTTGCTCTCATCCAACAATAAATCTCTCAGTTAAGTCATTGCTGGTGTTGGATTTGTGATTGAAGGGGGAGAGGGAGTGCAGAAAAGGGGCACCAGACCTCTGTGATTGTCTAGCCCTTTTCCTCATGGCCCCAAAGTGGGCCAGCATTAGGACATGTGGCACCTTTGTGAAAAATATTAAGAAGGTGCCATTCTTAGCAGTTGAAGTAAACAGGACTCATCCCACCTCTGGGTGAACAATTTACTGAAGGACACGCCCACCAACAAAATCAGGGTCTTACAGCTGTCTCCACCATACTCGCCTGTGAGCCTGGACATCTCAAGTGAACCTCATCACAGAGTACTAAAATATAAAGCCGAGGATCTGAGTTCTAACGTAAAAATGACCACCACCCAAACCTACACCGATTGCTAAATATTAGTTAGAGGTCCATCTAGTGGCAAAACCTAGGCAATGCATCCCATGGGCTCAGAGAGTTCCCTCCCATTGCAACTATCCTTGCAGAGGCTGGAACCGAGCTGTCCAGACACAGGTTCAGTCATGGCAGTGCCCCTAAGTTCTGTAGCCCCAGGCTACAAAAATGTACTGTGGTATCCGCTTTCATGCTTTGATCAGTTTGCTTTCAGAGCCAAGAAAATTCACTTGGACCCACATTCACTTCCCTCATCCACAGGAAAAAAATCAGGAGGAGAGTAGTTTTCATTGCATACAAGTAAAGATGGGGCTGAGTGGGGGAAAAGAGAGCATAAAGCAGGTTAGCATTTGAATCAGTGTTCATACTTACAACTCACAGCAACCAAAGCCACAACAGTAAGGGAGATGCGCAATAGGCACAGCAACTACATTTATAAAGTATGAATCAAACCACTACATTTGTAACTGCCAGATTATTGTCTGTCTACTACACAATTGGTAAACTTGGGGAAGTGCAGTTTTTTCTCTCCTAGATCCACATCAATCCTTAAAAAGGACTTCAGAGAAGCCCTATGTCCACCCTCTGTGATTAGATTTTATCCTACTTCAGCGGTTCTCAACCTGTGGGTCGAGATCCCTTTGGCGGTTGAACAACCCTTTCACAGGGGTCGCCTAAGACCATCCTGCATATCAGATATTTACATTATGATTCATAACAGTAGCAACATTACAGTTATGAAGTAGCAACGAAAATAATTTTATGGTTGGGTCACCACATGAGGAACTGTATTTAAAGGGCCAGAAGGTTGAGAACTACTGCCCTACTTTCAAGCTAGTAAGTTAGCCTATTGCTGTTTTTCATATGCTGCCAGAAGACAAGGGGTGGGTCAGAAACAAGAGACTTCATCAGCATCTCTGCACTGGTCCTTCTCACCCCAGAGTCTCATGGGAGCAGCCAGGTGGCATAACCCAGAGGGATGCCACACAGGCAATGTGTGTGCATGACAGCCAATGAACCCCAGCTTGGGGAATCCACTGCTTTTATAGCAAGCCTGCTCTTTGTCCAGGGAAGACAGTATCTGTTACCAGTTGCAAAAACAATCCTGAGAAATGGCTGAGATAATAGAACAGTGGGATCTTGCATTCTTGGCACACGCCACAGGACACATGAGAGCCCAAGAAGCTCAGGAGGACTCTCTCTTCCAAGTGACCACCTATGTTGTAACAGGATAGTAGAAGCTACGAAAATTCCTGGGCAAATGGAATAGGGAAACTGAGGCAAGAAAACTAAACAAGGCTAAACAGTTTAGGCAGCTTGCAACCAGCTTGTAGCAAGACCTTATTTTCCAACCAAAGACACTTGAGAGCAAATGATTAATACCTCTCCTCCAAAACCAGAGGATACACTGCTTAAATCAGCCTGGAACCGCCAAGGCAGGAGAGGGAAAAGAGGAACTTTTATCTCACTCACTGAACAAAGAAGTCAGCAATCTTGGGACTTGCCAAATGTTCTCATAAATTCTAGGAAAAGCCATGACAAAGTAAAAGGGAGGACCTTGAAATCTAGTCTGCGCCCAACATATCCAGCAGAGGAACCTTGAAACTTATAGGAAGGAGGGTAACAAACCTCTTGAACCCCACTGGGCAACGCTGAGGGCCCCCTGTGCTTTATGCCAGGTGGATTTTGATAGATTTACCTGCCTTACTTCTTTAATAAATTTGCTTGCTTTGCCTCCTTAGTAAATTAGCTTGCTTTACTACAATCCTGTTGTCACTCAATTGAATTATTTCTCAGGAACATGGTAAGAACTGGGGAGGAGACCACCCTCTCCCTTCGATTCAGGGGGCTGTCCATAATGTTTTCTGGTGTCCCATAACAACGTGACTGGAAAGCCAGAGCCACATGATTAACCGCCCTACTAGAACCTTGTGGAATTGAAAAATGCAATTCCCAAAAGAGGAAGTGTAGGGATAAACAAAACATACCAACAAAAGCACTCTTGACCAGCCCGAAATTAACTGGAGTTGGATATTACCCAACCAATGTACTCACATGTACACACAGGCAAATCCTACCAGGAAATGGAGCACCCACCACCTTCTCTTTTCCTGCTCTGGCTGTCTCCAGGAAGACCCTCTGCCCAGTTCTTGGCTTCTGCTGAGCTGTGGAAATGTGTCTCCTGAGGCCACAGAGCAGCAGCTGCTTCCGATGCCCAACGCACTCGAGTCTGAGAATTTTAAACTCGAGTTTTAAAGCCACAGGTGCCTACCCAGAAAAGAGGGAACACCTGCCTTTTTCTTTGTGTCAGTCCAGTGGTTCTCAACCTTGGCTGCACATGAGAATCACCTGGGAATCTTTTTAAAATCCTGATTTCTGGGCCTCATCCTCCGGAAATTCTGTTTCTTTGTTACTAATGTTGTGGCCCCACTCCATAACAAAGAAAGAATTTCTGGAGGATAAGGCCCAGAAATCAGGATTTTAAAAAGATTCCCAGGTGATTGTAATGTGCAGCCAAGGTTGAGAACCACGTGTTAGTCCATTATACTTGACCCAAACACTATTCTTCGTATCGAGGTTACCACGGCTTTTAAGGAGCAGATTTTGCCAGTTTTACTCCTCTTTCCAGGCACTCTCTCCTCCCTAAATTGAATGCAGATGTGTATGTGGAGGGGGTGGGGGGAGCAGGAAGGGAAGGCCTAGAGGCCCAATCCCGACAGACCTCCATGAGGGTCCCACTACCCTGAGGAGTTTCTCTTCTGGGAGATTTCCTAGCCCCTTTATAAGGATCTAGGCTGGTACTACATAGCTTGTAAGAACTGCCCACACCTGAAAGGGGTGGACTTTAATTAGGGTTGAATTCAATCACCTTACTCTATATACATTTTTAGTATATCATCCCTCTTATTCTGCCTTCCTTTGTCTTTCCTTCCTCTATCAGCTCTTATTCCTTTTCTCCTTTCCTGCATCTAGCAGACAAACCCAAAGAGGAAGGGATAAGGGAGTTGTCAGAGTTGGGAATTGTCAGGACTCGTGAAAACAAGCCATTTCAGTTCCCAATTGTCATCTCAAACTCTGAATTAAAAAAAAAAAAAAAATTTCCTCCTGAGAAATTAAAACTTTCTGGCACAGATTCCCATGACCATTTGCAGATGTACAGTGTCTTTGAGCCCTCTAGTGGTGGAGCCTAGGCCATTGGTGTTACCTGTGATGAGGAACAAACACTCCACCTGGAGGCAAATAGCAGCAGGCTGAGGGTGGAGTGGACACTGCTGACTATACTGTATAGGACACGGATTTTATTTTTTTAAAAAAACATATTTTATTGATTTTTTACAGAGAGGAAGGGAGAGGGACAGAGAGTTAGAAACATCGATGAGAGAGAAACATTGATCAGCTGCCTCCTGCACACTCCCCACTGGGGATGTGCCCGCAACCAAGGTATATGCCCTTGACCAGAATCGAACCTGGGACCCTTGAGTCCGCAGGCCGAAGCTCTATCCACTGAGCCAAACCGGTTAGGGCGGACACGGACTTTAGGTGACCAGTTTTATCTGTACTCACTTCCCTATGTCTTTGTGACCAATGGATTAGGTTTCTAAGAAAGCTAGCAAAGATTAAGTACCCACAGAAGAAAGCAAGACCAAGCTTGGCCTGATTAGCACAATGAGCTATTCTCCAAACTTCAGTCTAACTCTAAAGCAGGAATGGCAAACAAGTTTTCCATTTTATTAGCAACACACAGTGACCAATACTGACTGCCTAGAGCAGGGGTCAGCTTTCTTCCATTTCTGTGAAGGGTCAGATAATAAGTATTTTAGGCTTTTGGGCCATATGGTTTCTGCCACTGGAATACAAAAGCAGCCATGGACAATATATAAACAAGGTTGTGTCCCAATAAAACTTTATAAAAACAGGTGGTGGACTGGATAAGGCCCTCAGGGCGTAGATTCCACACTCCCCCTCCCCCACACCCTCACTTATTCCTAGAGCCCATGGTATTGTAATGGAGTATGAGGATGCCTCCAGGCTCAGGAGGAGTGCTGTAATCAATAAGCCTTGTCTGCACAGGTACTGTAAGTGGAACTATAAGTTTTAGATCAGTGGTTCTAGATCAGTGGTCCACAAAGTGTGCCTACTTCAGATTGTGTACATGATCCACTGAGACATGTGAAAAAAAATTTAGATTTTCTATGTATTTTTATCTTATCTGTTTTCATTTTAGACTATTGATATCTTCCCCATCATGGATCCATGAAATTTGCAGTGAGTTAATTCTTCTGTAATGTGCTAATGAGAAATCAGGCTTACAGACCTCTGAAGAGGATGTCACAACAGACGTGCCCCGGAGTGGCAGTATCTGTCCTGTTTGCATCTCCCTGCGGGTCTGGTGCCTTTTTAATTCCACAAAGGTACTGCGTAGGGTAGCAACAGCCACAGCTACATAACGCCTCTAGTAGGAAAGAATGGAAAAGAAAGAAAATACACGAAGTACAATAGATTCAAACTCTTCGGGGAGCAGAGATATCTTGTAAACACCCTATACAGTGTAGGGAGACTTTCCAGAGGGAACCAGAGTTTGAGTGCTGAATCCTTAGCACAAACCTCTAAGACAGTGGTTCTCAACCTTCCTAATGCCGCGACCCTTTAACGCAGTTCCTCATGTGTGGTGACCCCCAATTTCATTGTTACAAATTGAACATAATTAAAGCATAGTGATTAATCACGAAAACAATATGTAATTATATATGTGTTTTCCGATGGTCTTAGGCAAACCCTGTGAAAGGGTCGTTCCACCCCCAAAGGGGTCGCGACCCACAGGTTGAGAACCACTGCTCTAAGAGTAAGGGCTGAAGCTGATGGTCTACCTTCTACTCATGGAGGTAAAGGGGCACAGGAACAGAAATTCTTTCTTTCCCCATCCCGGCTGCTCTCCCTTTCACACAGAGAAGAGGAGCTGGAAGAGGCCATCAAAGCTGTCACATTAACCCACACAGAAGCAAGTGATGAAGTAAGACTCTCCTGAGACCAGAGCCAGTTGTTGTCTTGTGGCTTCCCAGTACCCATTCCCCTTTCTCCTGGTAACAGCTCCCCACTTTCCCTATGGGAAATAAGTTCTGCCCCATAGTGCAAAGTCTCTGGAATTGCCAAACAAAACACCGCTGTCTACTGGCTAAACAGATGGTCACACAACTCAAGCTCAGCTAGTTGTGCTCTCCCTCCAGAGCTCTCTGTGATGGTCAAATTTGTGTGTCAACTTGACTGGGACATGAGGTATCCAGATATTTGGTCAAACATTATTCTTTCTGTTGGATGAGATTAATATTTTAATTAATGGAGTAAAGCATGTTGTTCTACAAATGTGGGTGGATTTCCTCCTGAGTAGAACAGAATAGAACAAAAAGACCCTCCCTGAGTAGGAGAATTGTGCAGCTGCCTGCCTTTGGACTTCATCTGCAACATCAGCCCTTCCTGCCTGGCAGCCCTTGAACTGGAACATATGCTCTCCCTGGCTCTCCAACTCCAACCTGCAGCCCACCCTGCAGATTGGGCTTGTCAGCTCCATATTCATGTGAGCCAATTCCTTAAAACAAATCAATCTCTCTGTCTCTCTAGATGGGTAAGTAGGTAGATAGATAGACAGGTAGATATAAGATACATATCCTATTGGTTCTGTTTTTCTCTGGAAAGCTCTAATACACTCACCCCCTGGGTTTTGATGGGTTAGTACAGACACTTAAAAATATAAGAATAGTTGAGAGCATTCATTCCAGCAGTGATGTCCTGATGAGACTGTCAGGAGCCTAGCTCCTGCTACCTAAACCCCTCCAGAGATGTTCTCAGTCTTCCTAATAATATCTTCTTTTGTTTGCCACCAAAGTGGCCTGAGTGACACTAACATCCTCCCTTCAGAGACAGCTAGCTCTGCCCCTTCCCTGGGTCATCTTGGATAAGCCAGATGCCAGTCTTCCAGAAGGAGTGAGTGAAATGATCCTATGTAATTCTTGAGAGCTACTTCTTATGACTGCCCTAAGAAAAAACACCTGCGGTCCCACCAGTAGTCTTGTCTAATGTATTCACTTCAGGAGAATGAAGCAGGATCACCTGCATCAGAACAGCTTCTCACCTAGACAGCTTCCAAACCATCTTTTCTCCTCTCCTGCTTAAAACCTGAGAAGATACATTACAATGAGCACTACATTGCTTTCGCCTCATTATGACTTGTTTAAAGTTTAATATTCATCACCAGAAGCCTTTTTAATGCCCTTCCCCCAAGGCCACAGGATTTATTCTGGGATTAGATAGGACACAAGATGAAAGAAGCTGATGAGTAGTCAGACAGGGTTTCTCATCAGGTAGCACCGAACAGTTATTTAACACAACTGAAACTCTATCTTGCAGCAAGTAAGCATGCTATTTGCTCACCGTGGGGATTTCAATGACTACCCACAGTTTACTTTAGCACTCCTGGCAAACTCTGGAGCCGGCTTGCATAATGCAGTGTCTAAAGAACATAATTCCAGTTGAAGAGAGCATATTTGCAGTTAAAAATAGAACTCAGTCACATAACCAATTCATACATAAATCGTGAGGCTGGGGGAGGGTCAACATTAAATAATAGTCACTGGGGTTCCTGAACACCTGTCCCAGTCATTCAGAGCCTGTGTTCTCTGGAAATTGCCAGCACACTGATGCCAGCCCTGCCTTGAAATCAAATGGTAAAAATAAACAACCTAACTGACCCAGTTAATCCAAGAAACATGAGTGTACCTTTAAGCAGACAGCAATTCAGGTGGCTTCTCCAGGCCAGGCCTCCTTGGGGATTTAGCTCTGTGTTCTAAAAGAATTAACTGTTGTAGATCCAGTGGCAGACATTCTGGGTTTATATCTGGATTGAAAGCTGAGACTGAGTTAGGTCTCAATTCCATCCCCACTGATGCGTTTTCACTGTACATACATATGTTATGCTCTGTACAGAATGCACCAAGGTCCCTTGTTTCTTCTAAACAGATGTGGGAGTCTCATGACCCACTGCTTGGGCTTGCAAAGGGCTAAGAATTACAAAAGGAAGTCCCTTAGTATGTGGTTTCCATACCAGAAAACACATTAAAACAGTAGTATAGATCTAATTGGAAAGGTTGTCCCAGATAAGAAATAGAAATTTCACGCCTGGATACATATAGAGCTAAGCTGTCGGAACTATTGATTCTGTGACATGCTACCAGAAGAAGGGATGTGGAAGAAAATAAAGGAGCTGCCTCCTATCTTAACCCTGCCCCCACCAACCTTCCAGCCAGGCAAATTGCTTCTCCTCTCTGTGCTTCTCTTCCCCTCTTAAAAATAGGTCTGCAACGTATTTCCCTTCCAAGTTCACCACAATGGTAGAAGGTTTAATTTGGACACTTGTGTTAGTCTTTCGTTTCTGATTCTGAAATTCTAGAGCAATAATACCTTCTATGCTTCACAATCACCTGCAAAGCTTATAAAATTATAGTACCCAGGCCAAACCCCAAGATTCTTGAGTGGTGGGTCCCAGGCAGAGATAGATTAAAAAGTGCCCAGATGATTCTAATGTGCAACCAGGAATGAGAACCATAAGCCATGATAGGAAAGGCTTCCCCAGGAAAGTGTAGCAGATCAAGGTGTGGATTCTCCCACCACCTCATCCAAATCTTGAAAGGCTTTCCTTTCATGGGGTTGAATAAATTGTTTTGTTCCCAGACCTTCTCTCACCAACTTCCCCACCCCTTTGCCAGCATCAATCAGCATAGGAATGAGCTAATTTTGGAAAGGTGGCTGGGGACTTTTTACTGTTTTTAACTGAAGCAAAACTCTAAGTCGCTCTTAACTGTACTATGGCCTTTATCTCAAAGTTTATCTTTTAGAATCTACACAGTATTGGAGCATTTGTAACCAGCCAGAGGTTCTTACAATCCTCAGTCTGTGCTGCCTTCATACCAGCTGGTACATGTCACCCTCTGCTGTGCCATAGGTCATTATTAGGCAGGGATGCCTTCGTGTTAAGCACCCCATCCTATATAATAAAAGGCTAATATGCAAACTGACCGAACAGTGGAACGACTGGTTGCTATGATGTGCACTGACCACCAGGGGGCAGATGATCAATGCTCAATGCAGGAGCTTCCCCTTGGTGGTCAGTGAGCTCCCACAGGGGGAGCGCCACTCAGCCAGAAGCCCTGAGCTGGGCTCACAGGGAGCGGGCCTAAGCCAACAGTCAGATATCCCCCAAAGGCTCCTGGACTGCAAGAGGGCACAGGCCGGGCTGAGGGACTCCCCCGCCCCCACCCAAGTGCACGAATTTCGTGCACTGGGCCTCTAGTCCTCCTATAAAATGTGAATGATTCAGTGTAGAGGATCTGTAGTAAATCCCTTGGTGAGGGACTTAATGCCTCAGTGTGGGCTAATTAGTCCCATGTTTTACTCTACTCCTTGCTCCCCACTAAGCTCCATGCCCTTCCTAACAGATGTCTTGTTGCTTTGCTCCGTGGGTTAGTTGTGTTTCTCACTGGAATAAGTTCTGAAGGACCTATTGTTCATCCTGTAACCTCCCATAGCCTATACTTTGGTTTTTGCCCTTGAAAGCACCCTGTGTGCTTCTGCTGTTTTGAATCAGACATTTAGAAGGAGCTAGAAACCTTAAAGAGAAACCAAAGGACACAGCAAGATCATGGAGTGGACTGATTAAGAGTTAGGGAGCGAAACAGGCCTGGATTTGAATCCTGTCTCCATCACTTACTAGCTATGCACTCTGGTATTACATACCTAACCTTTCTGAGCCTCAGTTTAGTCATCTGAAAAATCAGTTTAGTTATAAAGTCTATATCATGGGATTGACATGATGATTAAATGAGATGTGCCTGGCATCATGGGACTAGCCCAAATGTCAGCCACTATTACATCCATTATCCTATCTAACAATAGACAAACATGGTAAGTAACCATACCTCCGACACGCTTCCCATTGGCTAATCAGGGCGATATGCAAATTAACTGCCAACCAAGATGGCGGCCGGCAGCCAGGCAGCTGAAGCAAACAGGAGGCTTGCTTGCTCCAGTGACAGAGAAAGCCAAGGTTCCCCACCTGCCTCCGCCCAGCTCTGAGCTACACTCTAAGCAACTATGTTGCAATTATAGAAGCTAAACAAACCCCAGAAACCTGCTTTCAGCCAGCCGGGCCTCAGAGCTGGAGTTGAAACAGTGTTTCAATTATAGAAGCTAAACAAAGCCCAGATACCTGCTTTCAGCAGCGGAGGCCTCAGAGCTAAAGCGGGCTCTCAGCTCCAGTGACAGCCATAGAAGGTATATAAATCCCAGAATTAAAAAAAAAGAAAAGAAAAAAAGGAGAGGTTGGGAACTTCAGTCATCCACCAGCCTGAAAACGGCCCTCAGCCCCTCACCCAGACTGGCCAGGCACCCCAGTGGGGACCCCCATCCTGAAGGGGGTGTGACCAGCTGCAAACAGCCATCATCCCCTCATCCAGGTTGGCCAGGCACCCAAGTGGGACCCCCACCCTGATCCAGATCACCCTTCAGGGCAAACCAGCCGGCCCCCACCCATGCACCAGGCCTCTATCCTATATAGTAACAGGGTAATATGCAAACTGACCCTAACAGCAGAACAACTGGGAATGACTGGTCACTATGACACACACTGACCACCAGGGGGCAGACGCTCAATGTAGGAGCTGCCCTCTGGTGGTCAGGGCGCTCTCACATGGGAGGAGCTCTGCTCAGCCACAAGCCAGGCTGATGGCTGCCAGTACAGCGGTGGTGGTGTGAGCCTCTCCTGCCTCCTCAGCAGCGCTAAGGATGTCCGACTGCAGTTTAGGCCTGCTCCCTGCTGGCAAGTGGACATCCCCCGAGGGCTGCCAGGCTGCCAGAGGGATGTCTGATTGCCATCTTAGGCCTAATCCCCGGGGAGCGGGCCTAAGCCAGCAGGTGGTCATCCCCTGAGGGGTCCCAGACTGTGAGAGGGCACAGGCCGGGCTGAGGGACCCCCCTCAGCCCCCCCGAGTGCACAAAAATTTGTGTACCGGGCCTCTAGTTATTAATAAAATCAGAGTGAGGGGAGCATAGTGTACAACTAGCATCTCCTCAGAATAAATGGGAATTGTGGAAGTTGGGACAAGAAAGCCTAAGTTTAGAGCCATTCTCATTCTCTATGATTTTAAAATTGTGATAATAATAATGCCTACTTCACAGGGTGATTAGAAGGAGCAAATGCAATAATACATATAAATGTGCTTTGCAAACTACAAAAAAACATATAATATTAGGAATTATTATTCATATGCAATTTTCAACATTTTCTGATACTGGTCCTGACAACTGATCAAAGGAATAAATAGATTCTCTAAGCTTAGAAATAGAAATTCAATTCTCATGCCTTTAATCCAGCAGCTTAATAAAGTTCAGGCCAAAGGGTAAGCCCACAGAGAGTGAGATTCTGATTAAAAGGGAGCACCCATGCTGGGCTAACTGTGTTACTAAATGACCCCTTCCTTTGATTCAGCAACTGCCTACTGTTTACTTACCATATTAGCTCACATGGTCTCAGGAGATATCTTAACATTAAAGTTATTTTCATCAAGATGACCTTCATAAAAGATGGCCTAATGTCACAGAGGGGGGGAAAAAAAGGTTGAAAATATAATAGTGTATGTCTCTTACTTTGAAGGGCCTTTACTTGGATCTCATTTTTTTTAATGTTTAACTTTTGTTTTAAACATTCTTTTGAGTGACGCTCTTCTTTTTTATTTTTTATGGGTTCTCCAAACTACACTATTTTCCATTACTACCATAAATAAACATTTTTAATTTGAAAGTTAAAGGCTGGGAGCAGCTATGACAGCAAGAGGAGGAATTCAAGGCCAAAATGTGACTTGCCACCAGGTGGCTCCTATCAAAGCGCAAGATCTACCTGGGTCCTGAGATACCTAATTACAGCTTCCCCTCCTCCATCTTCCAGTTATCCTCAGAGCCTCTGCTGAGCCAACCTGCTCACCATTCACATTAAAGACATAGGTGAGTTAGGACATCTTAAATGCCAAAAGCAAGTTCTAGTAGTAGAATTTCAGGCTTTGATCTTGGGGACCCAAGAGGTATTTACAGGGACAGACTGATCATTTCTCCAATAAGACTCAAAGTCAGTGGTGTGAAGTCTTTAAATGACTTCCTACTCCCTTCCCCACTCCCCACTAGAAAGAAATTGGGGCCAACTGGATCCGTGAACATAGGAAATGAACCAGAAGGGATAGGCCAAATGAAATTTGCCAAGAGTGTGCAGGAGTGCCACTCCTTCAGAATTTTTTACATGTTTGTGGGGGCCACAGGGTTAGCTCAAAGGAAGAGAGGCAACCTAGAGACTAGGAATGTACTCTATCCTCAAAAAGGCTCAGAGAAGGAGGTCTGGGAGCATGTATAAAATATGCATTAATGATAAGGAGAGAGTCTTTGAGTCTTCTAGCCCCACATAACTTCATTTTACCTCCTAATTAGAACCCAAATTAAGAACAAGGAAATTTTAAGTTATCTAAATCTACAAAATTAAAACCTGCACTTATACAATACTACATTTTACCAGCAAAATGGCAGTATCGCCCGGTAGTGTGGCTCAGGGGTCACTGGTTCGATTCCAGGTCAGGGCACATGCCTGGGTTTTGGGCTCGATCCCCAGCAGTGGGCATGCAGGAGGCAGCTGACTGATGTTGATGTTTCTCTCTCATCAATGTTTCTCTCCCTCCCTCCCTCTCTCTCTAAAATCAATTTAAAAAAAAAAAAAAAAAAGAAGGCGCTAGTTTAAAAAAACCGCAGTATGCATTTATTTTAGTCCCTGGCATGCACTGAAACACAAGAACCTATGGAGGTATTATGAAAGGCAGTGGCACTTAATTGTATGAGGCAGGCAAACCAGAAAATGGATATTCTTTTTTTAAATATATTTTTATTGATTTCAGAGAGAAAGGGAGAGGGAGAGAGAAGTAGAAGCATCAATGATGAGAGAGAACCATTGATCAGCCGCCCCCTGCATACCCCCCACTGGGGATAGAGCCCACAACCCAGGCATGTGACCTTGACCGGAATCGAACCAGGAACCCTTCAGTCCGCAGGTCGATGCTCTATCCACTGAGCCAATCTGACTAGGGCAGAAAGTGGATATTCTTGAATGACCAAAAAGAAAGGAGACCCTGAATTAAAGTGATGTTTATCAACTACCAAGAGGTCTGGCTGACCTAGTCACCCTTTGAGGGGCTCTAGAAACATTAAGGGATGATCAAGTAGACAGGTGGCCAGGATAGCAAGTCATAGAGGGGCTAACATATCCCTGAAATGAATTGGAAATCTGCCACTGATGGCCTCTGGTCCCCAGCCTCAGCTCCCAACACTGGTGAAATGTGCCTTTGTCCTGCTAGGGCCAGCTCTGCCTTCAACCAAAGTAAATATTAGACAAACATTGAGGAATATCATTTGGAGTGGGTGGCAAATTATTTGCCTGATTGAAACACCCATCTATGTTTGGGATGCCTCTTTAAACCTAATAGCTTTTCAAACAGAGAGCACAGGACTATTGACGTTGGGAAGGGGGTAAAAATTGTCTTTTGTCTTTTGTCCTATAACACACAGGTGCCAGTGCCCTTGGGCTGCCCAAGGTCAGGAAGAGGATGGGGTTAAATGAAGAGAAGGGGAATGAAGACAGGCCTGCTCCCCCATTCCAGTACTGTCTCATCTATGCTTTATGGCATGAGGTAGGACAAATGAAAATGCGATTTTTTGAGAACTTCTTAGGTGTCAAATATTCTTCAGTTTGCATTATATACATTATCTCTTTTAACAACTTTTGGAGGTTGTTACCACTATTCCCATATTCCATATGAGGCTCAAGGGAAGTAAAGGAATTTATCCAAATTCACACAGGTATTGAAACCTGGGTTGGACTCTGAGCCCCTGCTTATACAGGACACATCTTACAAACTTCTTAGATTGGTCGGTGCCAGTCTGGCCTGCACCCTCAGCCACCAGCTCTGGCTCAGTTCCCTCCACAGTCCAGGAACTTACTCCACCTGGGGCCAGAGTCCTGCATGGGAGGGCCTTCCCCTTGCTAGTGTTGGGCAGCTGGGCTAATAAGCCACATGCCCTGAGATTCTGGCTTCTCCCACCACTCCTGGACTTAGCTAAACACAGGCTATGTATGAGATCTGCTTCTGCCACCAAAAGGGGCCAGAAAAGCAACCCAGAAGCGGTGCCTAATGGAAGTTACTTCTCATTGAAGAGACTCAATCCAACAATTTTCCTCTCCCTCATCCTTCCCAAGGCACAGTCTCTCTGAACATCCTCCTTGAAGACTTCCCATGTAGCTGAACAGACACACATGATGACTCGTGTCTTAGGAGCTCTTCATGAAGCAATGTAATGTGTCCCCTGCCATTGCTTCCCACCCTTCCCTGCCTGCCGTCACTTTTTCCTCACCATGATTGCTCTGAGATTGCACTTTCCAAATGAAGCACCAGCCTCAGGCTGTTTCCTAGGGAACCTAGGCTTTGGGGTGTGTGTGTGTGTGTGTGTGTGTGTAACTTATTTCATTATTCTTAATAATGTGATAAGTACCTGTAACCTACCACCCAAAACAAAAGCTAGAACTTTGACATAACCTTCATCTAACCACATAATCTCCATCCCATTCTCCACCTCTCCCCACACAATATAACCATCATCCAGAATTCCTTTGCTTTTTAAAAAATATACAGTTTAATTGCATTTACATATACATTCTATAAAGTATATTCTTATATTAGTTGTTTTCAACTCTATAAAAATTGTCATAATGTATACATTATGTACATTTACTTTCTTCACTTATGTTTTGTTTCATTCCTAGGATTTACCTATATTGTTGTGAATTAGTATAGTTCATTTGGTTTTATTGCCACAATATCTAGTTGTGTGAACATATCACAATTCATCCATCCACTTTCCTGTTGATGCACATTTGAGTTGTTTCCAGGTTTGTGCTTTGTGATCACTAAAGCCATGAACATTCTTGCACATACATGTGTAAGAATTCCCCCTGGGTCCACCTCTTGGAGTAAATTGTTGGGTCATATGTAATATGAATGTTCAACTTTAGGAGATAATACTAAACTTTTCCAAATTAGTTACACAAATTTGTACCTTTTCTATCACACTAAGAGTGTTCTCTAAAATCCAATTTTTATAGTTACCCTTGTCCTCATAGCTTCCAAAAAAAGAATTGCTGGTTGACAAAAATAACTTATGTCTCCTCTAGGCATTTGCATTTTTAAAAGGATGCTTGAAGAGGCAGTGCTTTAATCCAAAGCAATGAATTTCTCAGGCTGAATATTCCAGAGCCTCTACCTCTATATGCCATATCAGATTCACTCACTCAATGCTTCATTTAAATGCTTACTGAGTTCTGGGGCTCTGCTAGGCCTGAAGATCCCCGTAGTGGGAGATACAGGACCTGCCTTCAAACATCTTAAAATCTGATACATGAGAAAAACAAGGCCAATTATATTGGACTTGGATGCTATCTTGGTCTTCCTATTTCTTCTTCACTCTTTTTCCAGGTGAACCTGGTAATTCAGCTTCATCAAGGCAGCAGAGAGCACAAGAAGGCTTCAGGGAGAGTGGGTATACACTAAGCTTGAAGTTACCCAAGGGCAAATAACTTCAAGAAGTCCCAGCCTGCTTATTTACTATCATCAGACCCCTTCTAAGACAAATTTCCTGGAAGAGCTTGGCCCCTCCTAACAAAGACAACTGGTTCTATGGTGAGTCACAGCCCTGATGGCACCATTCTCACAGACTGCTAAAAACCTATCCTTCTACTCAGCTTCATTCACACAAGGATCTCTTAGAATGGATATAATATAAGTTAGGACCGCCCTAACCCATTTGGCTCAATGGATAGAGTGTCGGCCTGCAGACTCAAGGGTCCCAGGTTTGATTCCGGTCAAGGACATGTACCTTGGTTGCGGGCACATACCCAGTGGGGAGTGTGCAGGAGGCAGCTGATCGATGTTTCTCTCTCTTTGATGTTTGTAACTCTCTATCCCTCTCCCTTCCTCTCTGTAAAAAAACCAATAAAATATATTTAAATATATATATATAAGTTAGGACCTCTCTTCTCCCACTCCCTATCCACTTTCCCCCTCTGCTTGGTTTTATCTTTAAGGTGACTCCATGTGGCAGCGAGACGAACTTTGGCTGCCCCAGAACTCTAGTTCTTAGAGCCTGTGATCCTAGAGAAAGGGTATTTTCTGAATAGCTGGTAAAATACTCAGAGAGACTTCTGACCAGTTCAACTTATATCACATATTCTTTCATGAGGCAATCACTGTGACCAGGAAGATAAAATATTCTAATTGACTGATCCTGGGTCACATACCCATCCTTGGGCCAAACCACCTGAACAGGAATACTTTGAAATGAGGGTGGCAGATATGTTCCCCCAAAAGAATGCTGGGAAGACACAAAAGGTTCAAGAAGATAGTTTTACTTGATTGCTGTAGTTCATTTTTCTCTTATTACTTCTTTTACTAGTAGATGTGTGAGAACCAGGCATAGATATAATTTACATTATCCCTCAGTATTCTATCAACTACATAAAAATAACATGTCACCTGACTTCCTACTTCTAATGGCTTTAGTAATCACATGCATAAAAAAATGCTTATGACTGTTCATGCAGGCTCTCATCCTATATAATAAAAGGCAAATATGCAAATCAACCGAACGGTGGAATAACTGGTCACTATGATGTGCGCTCACCACCAGGGGGCAGATGCTCAACGCAGGACCTGCCCCTTGGTGGTCAGTGCACTCCCACAGGGAGAGTGCTGCTCAGCCAGAAGCCCTGAGCCGGGCTCACGGCTGGTGAGCACAGCACTAAGGATGTCTGACTGACAGCTTGGGATGTCCTAAGCCATCAGTTTGACATCCCCTGGGGGCTCCTGGACTGTGAGAGGGCATAGGCCAGGCTGAGGGAGCCCCTCTCCCCTCCCCGAGTGCACAAATTTCGTGCACCAGGCCTCTAGAAGTATGTGTTTACAGTCCCCCTTTAACAACTGAGCAAATAGGGACCTCAAGTGGCTTCCCACATTCTAACCTTAAGTTTAGGAGAAATTCCGTTCCCTGCTCTGCCTTTTCTCTTACCTGAATCACTAATTTGGAATGTAGAATAGTTTCAGTCAGTTTTCTTGTTAGCTTTTTTTCTGGAGTTCTGAGTTTATTTCTTATTCTGCTCTCTCCCCCTGTCACCAGAAGTTCCATGCCTGATCACTTTCCTGTTCGCTTCTCCTTAGGCCAGTATATTAGAATTCTTAACCCTGGAATTTCTGGAAATGTAGCCAGAGGATGGGCATTGTATTGGGGTGGGGATAGCAAACAGTCAGTCTTAAAATCAAACCTCACAGTGGTCAACCTCACCTACTGAAAATTAGAATTAGCTCTGAGGAGCCCTTTAGTGTTTAGGAGTCTACAGAATTTCAAAGGATTCTGAGTGTTGGAAGATTATCCTTGGAAATCCTATATAGGATTCCTTACATAGAACCTAACTTTCATAGGACCTAATAGTAAGTCAACAGTAGTTGATTATGTAGACTGTAGTCAGTGCCAACTTATCTCTGTTTACCACAGATTTTGCGGGGTAAAGCAGAAAAGAAAAATATAAAAATGTGTTTTCTGTTCTTCATTGCACATATCACAACTTGAAAATATATTTTTGTTTATCTTATTTTTCTTTTGGTCTATCTTCCCTTTTAGAATATAAACTCTTTGAGGACATATCTTGTTCTACTTCATATGATTAGCACTTAGCAGGTACCAGGTACGGTCTCTATGGGTGATCAATAAAAACGGGAAGGAATGGGTCTCTATTCAGGTATCTCTTCTCAAATGATTGGCAACCATTGATTAAATATGCTAAGAAAATGTAGTCTTCCCTAAACTAAATTGTGCAGGAATCCAAGTTTGCTTCATTTCTGCTTCCCATTTTCCTTTCTTCAATGCTGGGCAGCTTCTCCACCTTACTTTCCAGATATTCGTTATCCCTATTGCAACTTCTCGGCAGCCGGGAATTTTTTCCTTTTGTTAAGCCTGTCTTTCTGGGTTGGTAGCCCAGATTCCAATATTACCCCTTCTTTCCTACACTCTCATTAAAACTCCCATTTTTCTTATTGCCCAGAGAAAAATAATCAAGTAATTCCCAGTTAAATGTTATGCTGTAATAGACCAATTAATGCAATAATTCTCCAGGGTTTGTATTTTTTTTTTTTTATTGATTTTTTACAGACAGGAAGGGAGAGAGATAGTCAGAAACATCGATGAGAGAGAAACATCGACCAGCCGCCTCCTGCACATCCCCTACCGGGGATGTGCCCGCAACCCAGGCACATGCCCTTGACCGGAATCAAACCTGGGACCCTCCAGTCCGCAGGCCGACGCTCTATCCACTGAGCCAAACCGGTTTCGGCAGGGTTTGTCTTTTAAAACACAAAGCTGTAAACCTAAGATAAAGAATGTATTATGGTGGTATTTCAGGATCTACATAACAGCACAGATGTACGTATTCTATTATTTCCATAGGTAGGTGGTGGAGTGTTGGGGCTTTCCTCATTTTCTCAGGATTATATCCTGATATCTAAGTCAAAGTCAATAAACTCCTAGCTTTCTCATCATTTGGTCATTCTAGGAAATGAAAAAAAAAAAAATAGAGAAAAACAAGAAAGCAGGGGAGTTTAAATACTAACAAAAAAAAAACAAACCAAACTTTGCATTTCCCTCAAGGAAAATAACAATAGTCAAATAAATTGTTTCAGAAAGCAAAGATCAATTTCAATTTATGTAGCTTGTAAAAAAATTACAAATGATGTTGCATTAAACAAATTGGGATGGGTGGGGAGTATAAAAAATACAAACCTATGAAACATAAAGAATGATCACAAAGAAGTTCTCCAAAAGAATTCTTTCAGTGGTTCTCAACCTTCCTAATGCTGCGACCCTTTAAAACAGTTCCTCATGTTGTGGTGACCCCCAACCATAAAATTATTTTTGTTGCTACTTCATAACTGTAATTTTGCTACTGTTATGAATTGTAATGTAAATATCTGATATGCAGGATGTATTTTCATTGTTCGCGACCCACAGGTTTAAATGAATGGCCAACTCCTAAAGTATATTAAAGTGAAATCCTATTTGCAAAAATTACATTTACAGTTAACTTTCTAGAAACCAAGCTACTGTATAAAATACTTTCTTCTGCTCCCTAGAAAAATTATAAATACATTTCATTTCATCAGCATCAGAATTTTCCTGGCCAGCTCCTATTCAAGCATTTCTTTATTTCCCTTCTTTGTATCATCTTAGAAGATTCTCTCTCTCTCTCTCTCTCTCTCTCTCTCTCTCTCTCTCTCTCTCTCTCTGAATATACTTCCTGGGCATGTGACTGGTCCACATTAAAAGTGGTTATCTTTGGTAATCTATTTTCTCTTAATAAATGCTACAATGTCACTCAGAAAATCGCTGTGCTCCTGATACAAAATTTACAGGGCCGGAATCAAGAGGGAAAGGCTATTGTGCATTTTTTTGGGTTTCCTATGTTAAATACAGGAAGTTCAGATCCTGGGGAGATCCTGTCCAGCATGTTAAAAACAAAGCACTTCATCTGCCATTTGCTGTCCAGATCTACCACACCATTTTCTCCCTGGCAGGAAGTCAATTCTTTGTGCTTGCAAGTAGAATAAACAAACTGCTACAGGAGAGGAGAGGGGCTTGTCTCCCCTCCCCTCCCCCTGTTGCTTGTAAAAGTGGGATTCTTGGGGTACTGCTGGAATAAGAATTTCATAGAAGTGTAACTGGGGTTTCAGCAGAGCTAAAATCAGAGCCAGTGCAGAGTTTCCTTTCCATTTGGAGCCAGGTCCTATACAGCATCAGGCTAGCTTAGCTTGTGTTCCCCACTGCAGCCCATCAGTCCATGGCATGTGGGGGTCCACATGGCCCTGGGCCACACGGGCAAATGCATGAGAACACGGACGCCCTGAGCAACAAGAGCAAGAGTCAAGGGAGAGACTTCCTCTGTTTAGGGATTCTGTATTCCCAAATGTTTACGCCCTTGCAGTGGCCACACCCAATCTGGCCAAACATCTCTGCCCCTAGGTATGATTGACAGGCAAGTATCCTAGAGTAGACCTTCCAACTTTACTGCGCATGTGTCTATCTTCTCTTTGTTGAATCCCTTCCCCCAATGTTTTGCAAGGAATAGGCTATTGTTCTCTGAGGAAGAGTGTGAATTGCAGTTTCTTGGTAAAGCTGCCCAAATGACATGCCTATAATATCTGGCTTTCCCTCTGCTCCTTTCCTATTATTAATAACTAATTACAACGGTATCAAAACCAACCTTATAGAACTAGTGAACATTTTATTTTATTCCCACCTGACTTCAAGAGAGAACCTGGGTATAATATAATATTAAATTTGAAATCTCTGTTTAAATCTTTGGCAGCACTCTGCTTTCTAGGGAGACAATAAAACATGGAAGTCCTTGGAATAATTACTTATGATAGAAGTGGCTCAAAATTGGATTCTACAATCCCCATATCCACCCTTCTACATAGCTTAGGCAATCTGCTAAACCCTCCACCCCTGGATATGATTCTGGGACTAGCTTGTAAATCTTCACAATTGTCTTCATTCCAAGTCCTGATTTGTTGTCTGAAGTACTCCAGTGATGTCAATTAACATATGTAAAGTTGGTGCCACACAAATACTCTCATTACACAGAGGTAAGCCAAGGGAAATGAAATGGTAATGCTCCAGGACAACTGTAGATCTGACAAAGCCAGGGCTGGAACCATGATTCCTGTATCTAAATCTCGTGCTTTTGTTGCAGGCAGTATTGTGCTGCTAGTACCAAACTGGCTGTCTCCTCTTGCTCAGTGGCACCACATCTGGGACCTGAGATTTCATAGTTAACAGGTTTTGAAAATATCAGCTGTCTTGAACCGACCTGCTAAAGATCATTCAAGTTCATTTTCTATACTACTGCCATAATGATTTTCCTGAAATAAAATCTGATCGTGTTACTCTTTTGCCTCAAAGAAACTCGCTGCCAGAGAATCAAGTCCAAAGTCCTAGCCTGGCATATAAAGCCTCGCCTGCCTCTACACTGCTCCCCTCACCCAAAGCATCAGACATATTGAGATATTTGTTCCCACAAAAGAACTCTCCTCTCCTCTATCACCCTACGTTCTGCTGCACCTCTGCTGGGAACCTTCCGTCCATCTGGGGAGCCCCCTTCAAATCACTTAAGGGTCAGTGCTGTGTTACTTCCTCTGTGAGGCCTTTCATGATGTGCTTCCTTCCCACTGAGCTTCCCACTCAGCAAAATGTGGTTCATATTTCATACACCCTCCCTTAACTCACGTGTCACGTAAGAAAAATGACTATGAAAGGTCTCTGAAAAATGCCAAACACTATACAAGTTACATTATTATTAGTTATTATATAATAAACCTAATTACAATACTTGTGATGATTATTATAAAATTAACCTCTAAAATTAGAACATTTTTTCCTGTTTACTCGCTGCTCAAATGTGAGCTAAGCTTAAAATAGTGATGAGAACTGTGCTCACTTCAGCCACAGATATATTAAAATTAAACCCATACAGAAAGGATTAGCATGAACTTTGCTCCATATGCCTTTCAGTAATTAAATATTGCATTTTATTTGCTTTCTGGAATTCTACTCCCAAGTTTCATATTTCTTTCCTTTTATCAATGAAATAGTCTTCACTGGCACACTAATTCTCTTTTAATAATAAATAAAAGTTTGATTTCTTTAAATGACTTTTTGCTGTAGCACTGAGTCTTTGTTGCTTGACTATCCAATCTGAAGACAGATCCACCCACTGTTTCTGGAACATTGATAATAACAGATAACTTTAACTAAGTGTTTAACTCTGTACCAGACACTTTTCTATATGATCTCTGAAGATAATAAAATTTAAACCTCACCACAACTCTCATTTCCTCTCTTAAAGATGGGGATGAAAAAATGGAAACTTAGGAAGGTTAAACCCCTTGGTGCAAGTCACCAAGTAGAGGCAGGATTTATCCAGAAGTCTGACAACACATATTTGCTGTTAACCACTGAATTGTATCACAGCTCTAAAGGACTGCAGAGCAACTGCAGCCATGGGAAAACTACGGCCCGCGGGCCAGATCCGGCCCGTTTGAAATGAATAAAACTAATGAAATAAAAGACCAGACCCTTTTATGTAATGATGTTTACTTTGAATTTATATTAGTTCATACAAACACTCCATCCATGCTTTTGTTCCGGCCCTCCGGTCCAGTTTAAGAAGCCATTGTGGCCCTCGAGTCAAAAAGTTTGCCCACCCCTGAACTAGAGGCTTGCTGGCTTCCACAAACTTATGCTTAGTGCAACAGGTAGTGGGGTCCCAAGGTTGTGGGAACAGACACCAGATCTTCAGAAAAGATCTCATTAGATTAAATGTGGTATCCTGGATTGAATCCTGAAGCAGTAAAAAGACATTAATGGACAACTGATGAAGTTTAAAAATTTTGTAGTCGCCCTAGCTGGTTTGGCTCAGTGGAAAGAGCGTCGGCCTGCGAACTGAAAGGTCCCTGGTTCAATTCCGGTCAAGGCACATGCCTGGGTTGTAGGCTCGATCCCCAGTGGGGGACTTGCAGGAGGCAGCCGATTCCATGATTCTCTCTCATCATGGATGTTTCTATCTCTCTCTCCCTCTTCCTTCCTCTCTGAAATCAATAAAAAAATATTTTTAAAAAAATTCTGTAGTCTAGTTAACAATAATAGACAATGTTAATTTCTTTGTTTTGACAAATGTATCTTGGTTATAGAAATGTTAGCATTAGGGGAAAACGGGTGAAGTGTACACAGGAATTCTTTGTATTTCACAATTTTTCTGGAAGTCTAAATTTAGAGTGATTTTTAGATTTTTCTAAAAAAATGATTGTTGAATTCATGGGTGAAAATAAAAGAACTGTATTTAAAGGCAAAACTCACGTTTCTTAACTCAATCTTTTTAGGAAAAAAAAAAGACAAATATGGGTTGAGAATGCATTTTACAAAGTCTCGTCTTCCCCCCAAAAATGAACAGAATCTTGTAACACTATTGAGAAATGAAAAAGAATATTATAGCTAGCCAATTATATGATTGGCCTACACACAGCTTCCTTCTTACCTCTTGTACATCCTTAAATGCCAAGTATCATAACCTGGCACATGTTTTATAAACAGAAAAGAGAAACTAAATCAATGACAAATTATGTAGGTAACTTCGTAATAATTATACATCTTAGATAGGGCTCAATAATACTACCTCAAACAGGACAATTTTGCATTATAAGTATTATTTTCTGTAACAGCCCTGGGAGAAAGTGGAACATGTTGTCCCAGAGCTTCTGGCTTTCTGCAGTATTTGAAGAACAAATAAGAAAATAACTAGTATTATAGTCAATGTGATATACTCATCTGAACATTCTTCCCAGATTTTGAACAGTTATGCCTTCAATGAGATGCTATTGTAAACATTCATATTTACAACCCAGGATCCAAGATGGCAGTGGAGTAGGTTGAAGGTATACTCACCTCCTTCTAGTACCAAACTGGAATTACAACTAAAATATAGATTAACCTGAATAATCAACTGAAGACCAGCTGAAAAGAAGTCTTATAATCAAAGATTTACAGAAAAAGCCACATCGAGACTGGTAAGAAGGGGAGAGATGTGAAAAAAGATGGCCGCATAACCATGGACAGTGGGTAAAATTCTGGACGGATATTTCAGCTGTGGAGTGTTCCCCCTGAGTCTCAAACCCATGCTGGGCCCAGCAGAAGCAGCCACAAACTGAGGATAAATTTGTTGCCCAGGGCAAGTCACAGGCAGTGTCTGACATTGACCTGCACCAGAGTCCCTGCCAAGAGGCCCCAGAATATACACACCTAGTGGCCAGCTTCAGACATCAGAGAGGATCCAATTTACTTTTCAAGTGACATATCCAAAGGGTGCCAGACCCTGCTGAGGCAATTTCTGTCTCAGTGGCCAGCACATGCACAGAAGCTCCTACACTATGGTAAAGGTCAATCCTCACAGTCAACCAGCTTGAGAGTATTTCCCACACAAAAATGGGCCAATAGCAACCAAGACTCAATTACAAACAGGAAGGCTCACATAACTTACAAAGGAACATTCCTGGAGCACCCAGCTCAGGTGATCAAGGAGACTGTGCCACTGAGTCCCACAGGACATCTACTACATAAGGCCACCCTACCAAGAATGGGGAACAGAGGAGATCTGCCTAATACATAAAAACAAATACAAAGAGGCAGCCAAAATGGGGAGACAAATAAACCTGGTCCAAATGAAAGAACGGAGAAATCTCCAGAAAAAGAGCTATATGAAATGGAGGCAAGCAATTTACCAGATACAGAGGTCAAAAAAATAGTTATAGCCCTAGCCGGTTTGGCTCAGTGGATAGAGCGCAGGTTCAATTCTGGTCAAGGGCACATGCCTGGTTGTGGTCTCGATCCCAGTAGGGGGCGTGCAGTTATAAGGAAGACAAGGTAGTAGAAAATACCCAATCAGAACAGCAAAAAGAATTTTTTTTAAATGAGGATAGATTAAGGGGCCTTTGGGACACCATGAAGCCAAGTAAAATCTACATTATAGGGGTACCAGAAGGAGAAGAGAGAGAGCAAGGGATCAAGAACCTATTTGAAGAAATCATGGCTGAAAACTTCCCTAATCTGTTAAAGGGAAAAGACACATAAATCCAAGAAGCACAGAGAGTCCCAAACAAGATAAACAACATAAAGGCCCACACCATGACACATCATAAATAAAATGGCAAAGTTTAAGACAATCAGGGAATCATAAAAGTATTAAGGGAAAGACAGTCAATTACGTACAAGGGAGTTCCCATAAGACTATTAGCTGATTTCTCAACAGAAACACTTCAGGCCAGAAGAGATTGACAAGAGATATTCAAAGTGATAAAAAACAAGGACCTACAGTCAAGACTACTTTACCCAACAAGATTAACAGCTAAAATTGAAGGAGAAATAAACAGCTTCCTAGACAAGAAAAACTAAAGGAGTTCTTTACCATCATACCAGTTTTATGAGAAATATTAAAGGGTCTTCATTAAGAAGGAAGGAAGGAAGGAAGGAAGGAAGGAAGGAAGGAAGGAAGGAAGGAAGGAAGAAAGAAAGAAAGAAAGAAAGAAAGAAAGAAAGAAAGAAAGAAAGAAAGAAAGAAAACACACAGAGGAACATAGTTAAAAGAATAAAATGGTGATACATACCTATCAATAACTATTTTTTTAATATATTTTTATTGATTTCAGAGAGGAAGGGAGAGGGAGAGAGAGAGACAGAAACATCAATGATGAAAGAGAATCATTGATTGGATGTCTCTTGCACACCTCCTACTAGGGACATGCCCGGGAATCAAACTGTGACCTCCTGGTTCATAGGTAAATGCTCAACTACTGAGCCACACCAGCCGTGCTCAATAACCACTTTAAATGTAAATAGCTTAAATGTTCCAATCAAAAGACATAGGATACCTGAATGGATAAGAAAACAAGAACCATATATATGCTACCTACAAGAGACCAACCTCAGAACAAAAGATACACACAGACTAAAAGAAAAGAGATGTAGAAAGATAATTCATTCTAGGAAAAGTGGAGAAAACCTGGGGTAGCAATACTTATATCTGACAAAACAGACTTTAAAACAAATGCTATAGTAAGAGACAAAGGAGACTACATAATGATAAAGGGAGCAATCCAACAAAAGGCTATAACCCTTATATACATTTGTAGAAATACCTAAAGATATAAAGCAATTATTTATGGAAATAAAAAGAGATTGACAATAATATAGTCAGAGTAGGAGATTTTATCACCCCATTGAGATCAATGGATAGAACTTCCAGACAGAAAATCAACAAGGAAACAACAGCCTTTTATGAAACACTACATGAAAGAGACTTAATTGATATTTTCAGAGCATTTTACCCCAAAGCAGCAGAATACATATTCTGTGCAAGTACAAATGAAACATTTTCTAGGACAGACCTCACATTAGGACACGAAACATGTCTCAATGAATTTAAGACTGAATCATATCAAGACAATGGTATAAAACTAGAAATCAATCACACAGAAAAAATTTGTAAAATACCCAAAGACATGGAGGCTAAATAACATGCTACTAAACAATGAATGGGTTACTAATGAGATCAAAGAAAAAGAAAAAAAATACCCTGAAACAAATTGAAACGAGAACACAACAACCCAAAATCTATGGGACACAGCAAAAGCAGTCCTAAGAGGGAAATTCATAGCATTACAAGAAACAAAAAATCTCAAGTAAACAATCTAACTTTACACTTAAAGGTACCAGAAAAAGAAAAACAGACAAAGCCAAAAGTGAGTAGAAGAAAGGAAATATTAAAGACCAGAGCAGAAATAAATGAAATAGTGTCTAAAAACAACAACATCACAAAAGATCAGTGAAACCAAGAGCTTGTTCTTTGAAAAGGTAAACAAGATTGACAAATATTTAACCAGACCCATCAAGAAAAAAAGAGAGAGGACCCAAATAAAATCAGATATGAAAGAGGAGAAGTAACAACTGACACCACAGAAATCCAAAGGATTATAAGAAAATATTATGAACAACTATATGCCAACAAATTGGTCAATTTGGATGAAATGCATAAATTCCTAAAAATGTGCAATCTTCCAAAACTGAATCAAGAGGAATCATAAAATCTGAATAGACTGATTATAACTAATGAAATTGAAGCAGTAATAAAAACAACAACTCCCAGCAAACGAAACTTCTGGACTGAATGGCTCACACATGAATTTTACCAAACATTCAAAGAATTGAAACCTATCCTTCTCAAATATTCCAAAAATTCAAGAGGAGGAAACACTCCCAAGCTCATTTTATGAGGCCAGCAGTATCCTAACTCCAAAACCAGAAAAAGACACTACAAATATGAAGAAAGAAAATTATAGACTAATATCCCTGGTGAACACAGATGCTAAAATCCTCAAAAAATATTAGCAAATCGAATCCAGGAATACATTAAAAAGATCATACATCATGATAAGTGGGATTTATTCTTGGGATGCAAGGTTGGTACAATGTGTGCAAATCAATAAATGTGATACACCACATAAACCAAATGAAAAATAAAAATCACATGCTGATATTAATAGATGCAAAAAAAGCATTTGATAAAGTGCCACATACTGACTTCCTAAAAGACACCTCTGGAACGAATGCTGAAAGTAATTTGTTTAAGGCCAGTAGGGGTTGGTTTGATTAATTTAAGAAGTGTTTGTTTATAAACAGTACATCAGACATGTATTGTATATAAGAAAGGTTAAAATGGAATCATTTCGGGGGTTTGAAACAAATTAATTCAATTTACATTATTTCTAATGGGTTTTCTATCAAATCGCTTCTCCATCAACCTTCTGGAATGAATTAAATTGGAAAACCCAGTTCCACTGTATTGTGCTAAGTGAAACAAGCCAGACTCATAGATACAGAGAACAGATTGACAGCTATCAGAGGGGAGGAGATTGGGGAGCTGAGTGAAAAAGGTGATGAGATTAAGAAAAAAACAAAAACAAAAACTCAAAGACACAGACCATAGTATGTTGATTGCCAGAGCAAAAGGGGGGTTGAGTGAGGTAGAAGACGGTTAAAGGGGGATAAATGGTGATGGAAGGAGACTTAACTTTAGGTACAGGTGTACAAGTGATGTATTATAGAATTGTATACTTGAAGACTATATCTTTTTATTAACAAATGTCACCCCCCAAAATTCAATACAATCCTATATAATAAAAGCCTAATATGCTAAGTGTCTGGTCATCTGGTCATCCATTCAACCAATCAAAGTGTAATATGCTAATGATATGCTAAGGCTGCTCAACCGCTTGCTATGACATGCACTGGCCACCAGGAGGCAGACAGTCGACTGGTCAACCAGTCTCTATGATGTGCACTGACCACCAGGGGACACTCTGACCAATAGGTTAGCTTGCTGTTGGGGTCTGGCCGACCAGGAATGAGCAAGACGGGCCGGACACACCCTGGAGCCCTCCTGCAGTCCTTACCTGGCTGGCCAACCTCCCGTGTCCCTCCCTGGCCCCGATCATGCACTGATGGGGTCCCTCAGCTTGGCCTGCGCCCTCTCACAATCCAGGAGCCCTCAGGGATGTCGGAGAGCCAGTTTCGGCCCGATCCCACAGGCCAGGCCAAGGGACCCCACTGGTACATGAATCGTGCACCAGGCCTTGAGTCTATATATATAAATGGCTAATATGCTAAGTGTCCCTCCTCCCTTCCGACCAGTTGCTATGACGTGTACTGTCCACCAGGGGGCAGACGCTCAATGCAGGAGCTGCTGAGTTGCAGTGACTTGGCATTGGTGGTTCTTGGGTGACACACTCCCAAACCAGAGAGGAGGGAGCCTGATTCCTCACAGGGCTGCACGATTCCACCTTCGGCTGTGGGTTATGTTGTTGCTGGGGCACTGTCGGCCCCGAATCTGGTATACTGCACACTTGCATTTGCGTTCCACACCTTGTACGACAGCAACTTTGCAGAGTGCATTCTTGCACTCCGGGACCCCTCAGGGGATCTTGGAGAGCCAGTTTCTGCGGGATCCCCACAGGCCAGCCCGAGGGATCCCACCTGCTGGGGAGACCCCGCTCACTCCGCAGATGCTGGGGAGGGGCTGCGGGAGGTTGGCTCTAGGGCGTGTCGGGCTCTTCTCTCGCAGTCCTGCCCCCTGGCCACCTTCTAATTAATTTCCTTTCAATGTGCATGAATCCATGCACTGGGTCACTAGTTTTAAATAAAAATCCATACCCCTCTGATTGCCTAATCAGATCTCACTTGCTCTGCCAGCCACTACCAGCTCCTTTTCAGGAGAGTAGGAGCTCCTCTGAGCTCAGCTGACTGACAGAAGCAGTGCTGGGCTACATGCAACTGCACGTAACGGCTGTAGCTCCCTCCTGCTTTGTTTTGCCCAGCCATATTCTATGACTGAGTTCTGACAAGTGACCTGATACTCTTCTGCTCACTGTAAGTGGTCTCTATCTTTTAAAAAATATTGACACATGGCCAAGGAAGAGAACTTATTAAAGTTCAAGGTGTTTACTCTAGCACTAAAGGATTTCAGAGAACAACCATGCCTTCCACTATTTGGCATGAACAAGAAGCAGGAGAAAAAGCAACTAGAGTCAGAAGAGGAAATAGAAAGTTAATTTCAGAAGTTGAGTAAGAGCCTGGCTAATTCCAATTTCTTAGACTTTCAAAAAATGAAGAAAAAAAAATGGAGAAATGCTCAAACTGGGTTACTAAATTACAGTATATTTTAGATTTTTAAAGTTATAGATTCACAGTTAGACTTTTAAAGTTCATAAGTAATGTTGCAAAAAGAACATCAACATCATTCTCATCTGCCATGTATATCTCTTTTGGAAATAACATTGGAGTCTACTTTGAATCTTTGTGAATATGATGCCCAAGCTAAATAGGACTACTATCCACAACCTACCCCCTGGTGCCCACTCAGAAAGCCTCAACAGAATGGGAGTAAAAGTTTAGAAAAGTGGACTAAAGAGAATACAAAGAATTGCAAGGAAGCCTGTAAGGAGATCACTATTTTGGGACTCCGATAACTGGGTGCCAGGAGGAAAGGTGCAGAAACAAAGTAGAAAAGAAAGGAAAGTTGTAAGACCTGGAGTAGTGCCGGGAGCCGGTCTATTCTTGCTGTTTCAAGGGACCTGGCATATATGGCATACTGTTCTTAATATGTTTGCTCACCTTCTTGGCACTATGTGTTTTAACCAAGGTCTCTGAGAAAGGTTGTTTCCCCAGGTAGGGATTTTCCCCTGAAGTTAGGGAGGGAATAAAACCTCTTAACTAAGTGCCAGGCAGGTAATTAATCACTTTAACTATGAACAATCATGCTTAAGCTACATAATCTTTACTCCCTGGAATGGAGATAAGAAACGCCCTAACCTTTGGAATAGAGATTGATAGGATTGGAATCAACTGGTATAAATACAGATGTAACAAGACAGAACTTAGAATACAGAACCAAGAGAGACAGAACCTAGGCACAGAACCTACACAGAGCGTTCTCTAGAGACAGAAGAACTTTGCTGGAGAGAACATGGCAAAAGATCCTGGACAGAAACTGGCCTCAGAACCTAGAGACAGAACCTAGCGAGAGAACATGGCAAAAGATCCTGGACTGAACCTGACTACAGAAATGGGCAAGAGAACCTGACTAGAACCTGGTGACTGAACCTGGCTGGAGAACCTGGACAGAACCTGGCTGGAGAACCTAGCAAGAGAACATGGACACAGAACCTGGCTGGAGATCCTAACCAGAACTTCGCTGGAGATCCAGACCAGAACTTGGATGGAGATCCTGGCTGGAGAGCCTGGCTAGGCTGCTGATCAACTGAACACTGTCTCTGTGTCCTTCCTTCTTCGCCGACTCCGTCCACACCTTTGGGGACCCCTGGACCTGCTGGGGTTGGACCCCGGCAGAGTAGGGCTTATAGTGGTCTCAGGTGCCCTGGGTGCCATGCATGGTCACTTTCTATTGATTTATCCGAGGGGAATCACTGATTTACTTAGTAAGAGGAATCTGCAACCATCCACTAGGTGCCCACTGAGCATAAGGCACTGTGTGGGGGACTGAGGAATGCAAGCCAGGACAAAAGAGTAAGACTGTCTCTGTTAACCGGGAAATCGAAATGTGTTCTTGCCCTAATCGGTTTGGCTCAGTGGATAGAGCGTCGGCCTGCGGACTCAAGGGTCCCGGGTTCGATTCCGGTCAGGGGCATGTACCTTGGTTGCCGGCACATACCCAGTGGGGAGTGTGCGGGAGGCAGCTGATTGATGTTTCTCTCTCATCCATGTTTCTAACTCTCTATCCCTATCCCTTCCTCTCTGTAGAAAATCAATAAAATATATTTTTTAAAAAAAAGAGAAAAAAAAGAAATGTGTTCTCTGCATTCTCTGGGAAGCAAATGAGGTGGTAAATAGGTCTGAAAAAAGAAAGGGTTAGTCTTAGAAAGACCTTCAGTAAGTTGTCAAACCCTTCTAGAATAACTTCAGTGGTGAGGAAACTGCCAATTCATAGGTGCTTGGAAAATCTGTGTACAGTATATAGGCAAGTACTTGGAAGTTGAAATTGGGATCCTATTGTGCTAAATTCCTTTCTTCCTTACTTAGCCGTTACATGGTGTTAACTACCTAACAATCCATACACGCCATTCGGCCACCATTCCAGCCCTCAAAGAAGTCCAAGGGATTGGGGAAGCCGACAAGGAGATCACTACCTCGGGCCTCCGATAACTGGGTACCAGGAGGCAAGTGTCACCTAAGCTGAATCTTGAAAGGGGAATAGGATTAGCCTTCTATGGGAGGACATCAAGAGCGCCCCAAGCAGAGGACATGACGACAGGACAGGAGAGGTGAGTGGGTGGCTCCGGAGGCGCCTGTCCGTCCAAGCCTTTTCCTATTAGCTATTACCTTTCTCCTACATTTTCAACCCAGACTCCAATACTAACTCGGACAATAAACTTAATTTCGGTAAGAATGTTTTGGTGAACATGCTTCTGAGATACCTACATCATGGTTCGCCCCAAATCCGTTGTTCTGCAATAACTCTCCACCATTTTCGTAAAAGGCCTCTGACACCAGCCTTGAATCGCGGCTTCGTCTCTATCAATATTTCATAAATCCATCAAAAAAGTTGGGCACTCTGAAGAGGAGCGGGTGGAAGACGGTCGTCGTGCTGCAAGGTGGGCGCCCAACGAACCCGAACCGCGCACTTCGCACAGGGCAGCGACCCTCGCTGCGCAGACGCGGTGGGGGGGGGGCGC
This sequence comes from Myotis myotis, assembly GCF_014108235.1. Classification (NCBI taxonomy): domain Eukaryota; kingdom Metazoa; phylum Chordata; class Mammalia; order Chiroptera; family Vespertilionidae; genus Myotis; species Myotis myotis. The sequence goes on from NW_023416315.1 coordinate 13,075,424, forward strand.
GCGCATGCGCGGAGGAGACGGAGCGCGGCGGGTGGGGGCCTGGGCTTCGGGGAAGGGGGCGCGGCGCACACAGCATGGCGTCCAACATCTATCTGGTGGGCCAGCGGATCAGCCGGCTCGGCCAGGTGCGGCCCAGGGAGGCTCCTCCCCTTCCCAGCCCCTGTCCACCCCTCACCGACCGCCAGCGCTCCTCGCAGTCTCCGCCCCAGCGCCCAGGGAAGCGGCTCAACCGCCGCCGCCCCGCCCCGCCCCACCCCGCCCCTCGGCCTCTCGGGCCCGCCTCCCGGAGCCCGCCCCTCCTGCCCTTCCTCGCCGCCGGGGAGGGACTGGGCACAGCAGGTGAAGGAGGAGGAAACAGCTTGCCGGGGACTGCTCGGTCTCGTCGGTCCTCCTCCTCCTCCGCCCAGCCGTCCTGATTGTCTCTCCCTCCTTCCCTCAGAGGATGTCCTCCTTCCAGCTCAACCTCAACCCGCTCAAGGAGCCGCTCGGCTTCATCAAGGTCCTCGAGTGGGTGAGTGCAGCCCGCGCCGGCCAGGCCGGGAATCGCGCCGCCGCGCCCGCACCCGCACCCGCACCCGCACCGGCACCGTCTCTGGCCGGGCCGGCGCCCTCGGCGAGGAGGCAGGGAGCCCCGTGAGTGGGGGCGCGGCCCGGCTCGCGCCGGACCCGGAGTCGCCGCCACCTCCCGGGACAGGGCGGGGTGGGCGGGGAGGGCACGAGAGGCCGCGGCCTGGGCCCGCGCCGGGCGGGGACGCGCGGTCGGCGTGGAATCGCTAGCCCCTCGGCGGCCGGGGTCCGGGGCAGGGCCGCCTCCGGCACCGACGCTCACCTCTGGGTGCCCCCGTGGGAGTGTTTCACGGTTTCCCGCGGGGGAGAGGAAACTTCCTGTTGAGGTCTAACCGAAACCCGGCGGGCGGGAGTCGCCCGGGCCGGCGCCGCCTCCTCCTCCCGCGGAAGGGCCGGCCCGTGCTTCCCGGCCCGGTGCTGACAGGAGGCCGCTCCCTTCGAAAGCGAGTCGCGCCTGGTCGAACCCATTTGACGAGCACGCACTTACTTGTTTCTAAGATTGGCTCCAAGTTAAAAATGGACAAAAATAACCCGGGTCCGGGAAGCTGGCGGGGATGGTAGCGGGAGGCGTGCGGGGGGTCGGGGGGGGGGGGCGGCGGTGGAAAGGCCTTTTAACCAACACGCGTCTCGTCGGCCCGCTCGCTGCGCGTAAACACCTGCTGGGAATCGCCGTCAGGTCTCAGTTTTCCCGAGCCACCGCCCGCGCCCGCTCTCCGGCCTCTCCCGGAGCTCTCGCTCGGTCATTAACGTCGGAGGAGGCGGCTTCCTCCGACCTTGACGGTGATCAGGCCGCCGGAGGAGGCGGCGGGTGCACCCGGCCCCGCGGGGTTTCCTGGGCCGCCGGGCCCAGTGCGCACTCCGTGCCCGCGTTCCGGCGGACATCAGTGGGGGCGGGCTGTGTGTGCGGCGAGCAGAGTGTACATCCCTCCCCCTGACCCTGTGTGAGTGCTGCCCTGGCGGAGAGAAGGCCTTTCCATTTGCTGCTTGAAGTCGCCTACCCAGGGTGGTGGGGTTTTTTGTGTGTGTGTTTTTGTTTTTTTAAGTAACACAGAGACTCGGATTCTCTGGTGCGAACTCAATTTGATTTCCTACTTACACCCTGTTCTCTCCCTTTCCCCCAGTTTCATGGGGTGTTTTCTGAAAACTGAAACCGTGCTGATTGCACACAAATACCTATTTCACAGACATTTAGGGTCCTGTAAACCTCGGTCAGGATTTAAATAGAAAGAAAATTATTAATTGAATATATAAAAATTTAACTTGCAGGCGACAAATCACATTTAACTAAAAGCTAATAAAATAGAAAGGTTTTGGAAAAAGTCTTATATGTAGTAGATTTAATCTCATTAAGGATTACAGTTAAATTAAAATTTTTACTTACACAAAGAGGTAGTTTTTGTATTTTGTGCTTATATTATTGGTCTGTCTTTTTTTAAAAAAAGATGTACTTAACTTTTTTTTTAGTATTTCAAAACAGCAGTAAATTGATAAATGTTTGTAGCCAGTATATTTTTACTATCCTTTTAAAGCTTTTTAAGGAAATACTATTGTTAGTTTGAACAACTTATTACTACATAGGAGAACTTTTTATAAAAAGATTATTTCTTGTTAATGGTGTAGTGCAGTGGTTCTCAACCTTCCTAATGCTGCGACCCTTTAATACAGTTCCTCATGTTGTGGTGACCCCCAACCATAAAATTATTTTCGTTGTTTCTCATAACTGTAATTTTGCTGTTATGAATCGTAATGTAAATATCTGATATGCAGGATGTATTTAAGCGACCCCTGTGAAAGGGTGGTTCAACCCCCCAAGGGGTTGCGACCCACAGGTTGAGAACCGCTGGTGTAGTGAATGTTTATTCAACAAGTATTTGAGTTTATATTATATACTAGAGGCCCGGTGCACTGGCCCAGGACAGCCCAGCCTGTGCCCTCTCGCAGCCCGGGAGCCCTCAGGGAGCAGGCCTAAGCCGGCAGTTGGACATCCTTAGGGCTGCTATGGAGGCAGGAGAGGCTCCCACCACCGCTGCTGCGCTTGCCAGCTGTGAACCCGGCTTCTGGCTGAAGGACGTTCCCCCTGTGGGAGCGCACTGAACACCAGGGGGAAGCTCCTGCATTGAGTGTCCCCTGGTGGTCAGTGCACGTCATAGTGACCGGTCGTTCCGCTGTTTGGTCAATTTGCATATTAGCCTTTTATTATATAGGATAGGTGCTGTGCTAAGCACTAGTACACAAACATGAATAAAATACCGTCTTTTCCTCATGAACTATTAAGAAAGACATGAAAATCAATAAAAACATACCCTCCAGTGAGAACTTAAAAACAAAACAAACATATACTATAATAAAGGTGTAAGTATAGGCAAGATGCAGTAAGTGAGAGGAAAGACAAATCAATTGCTTGGAGGAAACAGGTAGAATTTCATAGATGAAATAACACTTGAAGGATGAGTACTTGTTCAAAGGGGAGTGACTTTCCCGGCAAAGGGAACCTTATGTTCAGTGGTGTGAAAAGTTGAAGCAGCATAGTCTATTTGAGAACTTAAAGCAGAGTGTCCCCCCCAAATGTATATATACCTTAACAGCTGATAGCTCAGTTTTGAAGAGAAAATGTATTTTAGTAAACACTGCCTTTATAAAATATGTGTATACATTTTGGGGGAAACAACCTATATTTGGGGTTGGTTGGAACATAGACTGAGAGGGAGGATATGGTTTGAGATGATTCTGAAAGATTTCAAAGGGCTTGCCAGGATAGTTTGTGGAGTTTATTCTATCTGCCAATGGTTCTTAACCCTCTGAGCCCTTTCCTTAGGAAAATGCATATGGGTAGTGTACAGAATTTGGGGTATTTTATTGGATAGCTTCTTTAAACCCAGGATTCCTACCATAAGGTAGGGACTCACTCCTTCAAGGGTTTTAAACAAGTGAATGATATGATTAGATTTGCCTTTTAGAAACCTTAATTTTGTTAGTAGTGTAGGGGATTGAAAGGTCATAAATGAGAGGAAAGCTATTGCTTGAGAAATAATGAGGGCCTAACTTTAATAGCAGTGGGAATAGAGAGGAGAAATTTAGCAATTAGAATGCATCTGGACGTGAAGAAGAGGAAGGACTAGGACTCTAAGATGACTGCCATATTTCTGACTTGGGCTGATAGTGGCACCGTTAGCCAAGTTAAATCACTAAGAAAAAGAAGTAGATTTTTGATGTAAGATAAGGGTTTGGATGTATTCAGTTTGTGGTCTCTTTTTACATCAAATAAGGAGGTATCATATAGGCAGATAGATATATGGATCTAGGTTTTAAATTTAAATATGGGCTAGAGATTCAACAGCTTTTTGCCATCAAAGGAGAGAAGAAATGGTTTGGAAGATGAATAGAAAAAACATCTTGGCATCAGGGAATGAATGATAAAACAAGGTTCTATAGGAGAAAGGTCCATTGTAGGAATTTTCAAATGTGTTTTGAATGAATTGTTAGTTTCACAAGGCATTGATTGAGGTGTGTTAGGGGGTTACCTCTAAAAATAGTTAATAAATAAGTTTACAAATCTAAAATCTAGATAAAGACTGCTTACCATCCATATAACTAAAAGAATAACTCTCCAAATCACCTTATCACTGGCAAGGTTCTAGAAGATGATGTTAGACTAGATATAACCTGGTAATATGTACCTTTCAGAGGATTACAAATCTGAATGCATCATAGACATGAAGGCAAGATGCCCAGTAAATATTTATTGCCAGAATAAAAATACAATTGCTGAAGCAGAAGCCTTTTCATTTTGCTTCTAAACTGCAGCCACCATATTTTATATAAAGAATTTATATATTTTTTACTTTTGTATTTTTATGTACTCCTGGCCCCTAGTTATAGTGCCTGGCAGTGGCATTGCCTCTTAGTTCTCTCTGTGTAATTCATTAAAAGTTGATGAATTTTTGTCTCATTTGTATGGGAAAATCAATACTTTACAGGGTTGTTGGAATGACTGAGTTACTATATAAATATGTGAATGATGATAATGTACTTGAACAGTTTTTAGTTGTTTTTTCCAGGACTGAGATGCTGTATTTCTAAAAGACTAGACATGGTGAATACAATTGAGCACTAATTGTCTGACATACATATCTCCTGGTCCTTCAAGATCACTATTTTCTATTAGGTATTTTAGACTTTAGAAGTTATAGTTTTATATGCTTTTCATTTGTTTTCCAGCATGTTTTCCTGCTTTGAGCCAGTCTATCAAGGTGAAAATATAAAATTTAGATAAGAATAGATACCCCACGTGTAGGAGTTAAACACGAAGTAAAAGCCAAGGATTAATTTTATAAAAACAGCTTTTTAAAAGTATTTTATATTTCTCTCGTAAATTTAATTTGGTTCTTTATAGTCATATATCTGTACTATTTAGATAAAAGTTTTTCATTAAAATGATATTATCTCCTTTTAATATTTAACACTTGTGTTTTGGACTTTCTTGCTGCTATCTTGCGTAGGGTAGACACGGAACAAATGTTTAGCCCTTAAGGAATCCAGGTAATGTGCATTTCTAATTCCACACACACAGTTATAGAAGAGATACTGTTTGTGGAGTACCTAAGGAATTACAGACTAATTAACCATAATAATTCTAAAATTATTAATAACCATCTCTGAATATTTTTGTCAGTGCTGGTCAACTTTATTCTCATTATTAACAAGATATTTATTAAATAAAATATATGTGCTAGGACTCGACACATATTTTCTCATTTAATCCTCTGACAATCTATGAGGGTTGTTATTCCATCTTACTGAAGTTGAGAGAAATTAAGTAATTTACCCAATATCCCATGATTATTATTACATCCAGAACTCTTAACAGTCTGTTCTTAGTCATTTTGATACCAGTTTATAACTGGTCTTTTAATAAATTATTGAAAACATTACCAAAAATTTCAAGCGTAAAAAACAAAAGGTAAGTTATCTGAAGCAATTATTTTCTTGTTTGTTAGATGTATGTTCATAATAAGATCTTAAGAGTTAAAACAAGTAGGATCTTCTTGATTCATTTATCAAGTTTGAAGTTTTTTCTGATTTTATCTTATGCCTTTAAAAACATTACTTTGGGATAAGTTATTATCCAGGAAAATTGAAGTGAAAAACCATAAGAAAACCTATAATCCTTGGAGCATTACATATATCAATTTCTTTAAATCACAAACTTTCAGAAATACATAATAGTTTATGTAAAATATTTAAAGTCTAGACATCCCAAGTAGACTATAAGATTTTTGCTAATAGGGACCATGTTTCATCCTAATTTTGTGGTTTACAATATGCTCAGTGGAGCACCCCAGAAAATATAAACTGTATTGCATTATGGGGAGAGGGGTATATATAGACTGATATTTGCCTTATTCATTTGCTTAACTTTTACATTTTTAGGCCATCAGTCTGTAACACAGACTACTTTTTCGGCAACTTTCTCTTTCTCTTAACCCTGCCATTTGTGTTTATTCCCCCACCCCCATTACAGAGAAGGAAAGGGATTTCAAATATCATTTTGTGCCCACCAGGACACTCTACACTTAAAACTTGTTAATAGACTTATTGACTCACTTCCCTACCCCCCTTCCTTTGCTCTTTGTTTTCCCCCTGCTCTCTGTTTTTCCTACCTAGAATCCTCTTAGTATTTACCATGAGCACTCTCATGGGGTAGGTCGGATGTCATTTTCATAGACAAAATGTAAGTATTGTCAGTGCTTTCAGAACACACAAGCACATGCACCCTCACTCCCACACATACAAATAGCAATTTCTGATAAAATATAAAAGGGAAAATTACAATAACAGAGCAATGCTCCATACAGTGGTTCTCAAACACTGATCTCAACTCCTTTATGCTCTTAAATATTGTAGACTTGAAGGAGCTTTTTGTTTATGTGAGTTGTGTCTATCAATATTTACCATATTAGAAATTTAAGCTGATACATTAAAAACATTTATTTTAAAATAACAGTAATAAATCACTTGGAAGCTTGCATAACATCAATGGCAACAAATCCTGCCAGTTTTCCTTGAATTGAAAAGCTCATTTCATTCGTTTTTGAGGAAACTATATGCCAAATTTTCAAGTCTGAATAACTATATTTTGTCTATTACTTATCCTTTAAGTAAAAATGGTGTTTCAGGAAGAAAGCAACTAGTTCAGCATACAATTCAATTGTTTAAATATTTTCCCTGGAGATAACCGCTGTGTTTTGGTATGCAGTGAAAGTCTTTATTTGTGCATGCTATTTCATCACAGAATATTAAGAAGACTCAAATGTCGGGGTTTTATAAAATAATGATTGTTACTGGTTCATCAAAAGCATTTGTAAGTGAAACTGGCTTTTTCTTTTTAACTGCAAGTGCAAAACAGTTTGTTATTGCTAATTCTTCCAAAGCCCAGAGGTTTTTATCCACCAATGCCTTTGCTTAAATCAGTGCAAACATCAATACAGTGTAAAAGGCAAATAATTTCTTAGTAATAAATTTGAAGATATTTTTGACCTCATGGACTCCCTGAAAGAGTCTTGGGTACTTCCAGAGGTCCTCAGACCACCCACTGAGAGTTGCTGTTGTTATACAAGGTAAACATCATTAGGGACCAGGAATGGAACAGAAACAAGTGGGAGAAGAACTGTTCCCAGCGCTGGGAAATAAATCTGGAAAGAAGTTTCAACCTATTGTCTGGATTTATGACTTACATAAAGTTGAGTACTTAAAGAAGTAAAGAGAGAGAGAGAGAGAGAGAGAGCCTCCTAAAACCTGAATCAGCCTGCCTGCCAGCTTAAAGTTTGGATTTGTATTAACTTAAAATATTCTCATATGTTGGTAGTTTGGGGGCCCTGTCTTAACGTGCTGTTTGTGGGCTGGCGGACTCAGAAGGCCAGGTAGAAATGACCATAAAACTACCAGACAGGGAGATGACTATGAAAGCACTAGACAGGGGTAGAAAGGGGGGAAATAAACTCTCAAGCTGAGTCTTACATCAAATATCCTAAAGCACATGAAGAAAACTTATTTTCATCTCAAAGCTCAAATTATATCAGTGGCAACAAATGCTATCAGCTTTCTGTGAAGTGACAGACTCACTTCAAAGACAGCCAGCCATGCCCTGGCTGGTTTTTCTCAGTGGACTGCAGGTTCAATTCCAGTCAAAGGAATGTACCTAGGTTGCAGGTCCCCCCCCCCCCCCCCCCCACACACACATACCCCCAGCCAGGGGGCAAGCAATCCATCGATGTTTCTCTCTCTTTGTCTCTCCCCCTCCCTTCCACTCTCTAAAAATTAATGGAGAGCCTGGCCGGTGTGGCTTGGTGGTTGAGCATTGACCCATGAACCAAAGGTTGGGGTTCTATTCCTGGTTAGGACACATGCCTGGGTTGCAGCTCATCCCCAGTAGGGGGTGTGCAGAGGCAGTCAATTCAATGCTTCTCTTCATTGATGTCTCTATCCTTCCTTTCTCTAAAATAAATTAAATTAAAAATCAATGGGGGAAAAATGTCCTCGGGTGAGGATTAATAACAACAACAAAGACAGCTCAACAATCAGGATATTGATTCACTCCAAAAGATATAAAAATAATAGGGTAGTCTGAAATGATTTTTAAAAAAGTATATTTAGATTCCCCAGAAATTTCTAGTTCCATACTCAGCTTAATAATTGTTTGAGAATAGAGGTGACATAAAGATGTTTTCAACATATAATAATTAATAGTTAACAAAAAATGTCTAGTGTTTATTTCAGCAGAACTCAAGTTTTATTTCTCATAATCGAAATTCTTAAGGGTTATTTGTCCCTAGCCAGTTGCTCAGTGGATGGAGTGTCAGTCTGTGGACTGAAGGGTCCCAGATTCAATTCCAGTCAAGGGCATATGCTTGGGTTGTGGGCTTGACCCCTATTAGGGGGCATGCAGGAGGCAGCTGACCAATGATTCTCTCTCACCATTGATGTTTCTATCTCTCCCTCTCCCTCTCTGAAATCAATAAAAATATATTTTAAAATGAACTATCACAGCATGTTTGCCTTTATAATCAGTAAGATTAGAGTCTAAAGTTAAAGTATATTTTTTTATGAGTCAAAGTCTGAAGCATTTACTAAAGATATTTATTAGAAAAAAACATTTTGCTAATATTTCAGTTTATTCCCACTGATAATTTGATTTTGTAAAAGAGCAAAAAGAGATACATTTGGTTTTGCACATAAACACTTAAATACAATATATTTTTAGATCTCTTTCTGGAGATTTCAATTATACATTTCATTTTCCTAAACTGTCCCTTGGACAGAGATTTAAGTAGATGATATCAGATTAATGATGAAACCAAATAGCAGTGAGGACCCTGCACTAGAAACATAAAAGACACACATAAATTAGATGAGTACCAGTGTTTCCAGTAGAACCCTTAATGTGTAGAGCAAGGTTTAGGAATAGGTGTAAAGATTGGGACTCTGGCTGTAGGATAAATAACTCACTGAAAATATTAGGAATCATCAAACTTTCCTTTTTGTTTTTATCATGGATCCCTATCTGTAAAATTTTATGTACAGAGCCCCAATGTGCATCCAATATGCATCTATAATAAGATGCATATTTTACCATGTGAGCATCTTAAGGCATATGACATACTCGGTAAATTTCCATTCATATTTTTAAATCTTTACTTCAGGTACTCATCTGATATTTTCCTTTTTCTTTTGGGGCACCTTGTGATCTGTTTAAGTGGAGTCCATTTTAACCTTGTAATGCGGCTGGCGAGTATAGTTCACATAGGGTGTTAATTCTTCCATTTTCTCTTTGGACATGAGTTTTTGTATTATCAGTTTAGTTTCTGAAGCTATTTTAAGCCATTGTCCATTTTCTGAAGGTTTGGTAAAAACTAGATAAACTTATTCCATAAAGTCACTTGGCCAGGTACATTCACATCATAATATGTGAATACTAAAAGGGAAAGAATAGGTGAAGGTATCACTGTCTAACCTTCCATGTTGTGGGATTCTCCATACCTTCAGGACACCCAGCATACTGTACTAACATGACTCTCTGACCTGGAGGCCCAGCATGGGTTTCAGTGGTATATTAATTTTAATAAAGCTTTTATTTCTTGTGTAAGTCTAAAAGTAGGTATAAATAGAAGGTCAGGTGCTTCCTTTTTGAACATCATTTGAGTACTGTAGTGTATCTATCTGTGTTCTAGAGAACCAGGCTGTAATATTAACTCTGAAGTTGCAGATCTCTAAATTAGTGATCTTCCATGTTTCTAGTGTGGATATGGTGGGCAGAGAGACAAGTGGAACTGTTTCTCTGGTGACATGAGACTGTCATAATGAGTATGGAACCTTTTTGACCTTAAGAGAAACTGGTTGTCATTCTGTCCCTGAATTATTACTATTACTAGAGGCCCGTTGCATGAAAATTCATGCACTGGAGCGGGGGGTCCCTCAGCCCGGCCTGCCCCCTCTCACAGTCCGGGAGCCCTCAGGGGCGGGAGTCGACCCGGCGATCAAGGGAAGGCATCGCCCCATCACACCTCTGCTGCTGCCACTGACAGTAGCGCAAGCCTTGGCCGGCCCTGGTTACCTGAGCCTCAGGCTGGCCCTGGGCGGCTGGGGGGCTGAGGGGACTGGGGGTCTCCGGAGGCAGGCATGTGGAGCGGCTGGGCCTGTCTGGAGGTGGGCCCGGCCTTGCTGCGCACCTGCCACCCCAGTGGGGCTGAGGGGGCTGGGCACCGCCATCTTGTGCTGTGGGTGCTGCCATCTTTGAGGGCGGAGCAGTCAATTAGCATATTCCCTTCTTATTGGCTGTGGGCGCCGCCATCTTTTCGGCATGAGGGTCAATTAGCATATTTCCTCTTTATTAGATAGGATTGTACAGATAGAATTTCATATCAGCAGTTTCAGTTATTTATGGGATAGAAAGGGATGGGAAATGAATTTCACAAGTGGCAAAGAAATATACTAGATGTACCGGTTAATGCGGATTTTTTTCAATAGATGGAGTTACACATATGTTGATATATATACGATTTGATATGTGTGCTATTTTGTTGTATTGACAACAAGCTTCAAAACTTCCTTTGTCAAATTTTCTGAAGGTGTTAACATCATAGATATTTTTTACACTTAAAAATGTCGAATTTTGTGCCAAAAAAAAAAAAAAGGATTCGTGGGAAGTTTCAATTCATTATTTTATTTTGAAGAAAAGTGCTGCTGAATACTTCGGGAAGCTTATGGTGAACATGCTCCATCTCAAGATACTTGTGAACACTGGTTTAAATGCTTTAAAAGTGATGATTTTGATGTGAAAGACAAAGAATGTCCAGGTCTACCGAGAAAGTTTGAAGACCAACAGTTACAAGCATTATTGGATGAAGATGCGTGTCAAACGCAAAAACAACTTACAGAAAGATTAAATGTTGCTTAGCAAACAATTTATGATCATTTACAAGCAATGGGAAAGATTTTAAAGGAAGGAAAATGGGTGCCACATCAACTGAACGAAAGACAAATGGAAAACCGAAAAGTCATCAGTAAAATGTTGCTGCAGCAGCACGTAAGAAAGTCTTTTTTGCATCAAATTGTGACTGGTGATGAAAGTGGATTTATTTTGAGAATCCCAAATGCACAAAATCATGGGTTGATCCAGGTCAACCATCAACATCGACTGCAAGGCCACATTGCTTCAGAAAGAAGACAATTTTCTGCATTTGGTGGGATCAGGAAGGTGTGGTGTATTTTGAGCTTCTAAAACCAGCTGAAACCATTAATATCGCTACTGACAACAAATAATCAATTTGAACCATACTTTGTGAAATGACCAGAATGGTTCATAGGTCAACACTCAACCACTGAGCCACACTGGCCAGGCTTTACCAATTATTAACTCTTAACTGAAGACTCCAAACTATGTGCTGGACATTACCTCGGGCTCTTTATATCTGTAACTAGATTCCACTTCTTTATATTTCTTCTTGGGGGTGTGTGAGGGGGGGAATCCCTTGATAGTTATTATCCTGATTATGGCCCTGGATCCATGGAAGGAAAAGCATTATACTGCTGTTCAACAGTGTATCAGACCCATTTGTTTCTTTTCTCCTTTGTTTCTATTGCCCTAGGAGAGTATTAGTGTGAGATGTCTGAGGTTTTACTGCCTATGTTTTCTTCTAGAATTTTTATTATTTTGGGACTTACATTTAAGTTTTTTATCCATTTTGAGTTTATTCTTGTGTATGGAATAAGCTGGTGATCTAGTTACATTTTATTTTGCATATATCTGTCCAATTTTCCTAACACCATTTATTGAAGAGACTATCTTTACTCCATTGTATGCTCTTGCTTCATTTGTCAAATATTAATTGACCATAATGGTGTGGATCAATTTGTGGGGGTGGGGGGTGGGATCTCTGCTCTGTTCCATTGGTCTATATGCCTATTCTTGTGCCAGTACCACGCTGTTTTGTTACAGTAGCTTTGTAGTATAGTTTTATTACAGTATTATGATCCCTGCAAGTTTGTTATTCATTCTCAAGAGTGCTGAGGCTTTTGGGGTCTTTTCTGGTTCCATTTAAATTTTTTAAATATTTGTTCCAGATCTGTAAAATATGCCATTAGCATTTTAATAGAGATTGTGTTGAATCTGCAGATTGCTTTGTGTAGTATGGACATTTTAATGGTGTTAATTCTTCAATCCATGAACACTGCATATGCTTCCACTTGTTCATGTCTTCCTGTTTCATTTTTTCAGTGTCCTGTAGTTTTCCAAGTACAGGTCTTTTATCTCCTTGGTTAAGTATATTCCTAGGTATCTTATTTTTTGTTGTTGCCATGGTAAATGGGATTTTTTTTAAGTTTCTCTTTCTGACAGTTCATTATTGGTGTATAAAAATGACATCAGTTCATGGATGTTAATATGTATCCAGTAGCACTTTGCCAAACTCATTTATTAAATCTAGCAGTTTTTTGGTGTATTCTGTAGAGTTTTTTATGTACAGTATCATGCCATCTGCAAATAATGACAGTTTTATAGCCTCCTTTCCAATTTTGATGCCTTTTATTTTTTTCTTGTCTAATTGCTGTGGTTAGGATTTCCAGTGCTATACTGAATAAAAGAATGGTGAAAGCAGACACCTGTCTTGTTCCTGATCTTAAGGAAAGCACTTTTAGTTTTTGCCAGTTGAGTATGATATTGGCTGTAGGTTTGTCATATATGGTCATTATTATGTTGAGGTATGATCCCTATATTCCCACTTTGCTGAAAATATTTATCATAAATGGTGCCAGAATTTATCAAATTTGCACCTACTGATATGATCATGTAATTTTTATTCTTCGTTTTGTTTGTGACGAATCACATTCATCGATTTGTGAATATTGTGCCAGCCTTCCATTCCTGGAGTAACCCTTTGTATATGATGTATGATCTTTTTGATGTATTGATGGATCCAATTTGCTGATATTTTGTTGAAGATTTTAGCATCTATAATCATCAAGGATATTTGCTGTAATTTTCTTTCTTTGTAGTGTCTTTATCTGGTTTTGGAATTAGAATAATGCTGGCTTTTTAAAAAGAGCTTGGAAGTCTTTTCTCCTCTTCAGGTTTTTTTACAATAGTTTGAGGAGGTTAGGTATCTGTTCTTAGAATGTTTGGTAAAACTCACCTGTGAAGACATCAGTCTATGACTTTTGTTTATTGGGAGTGTTTTGATTACTTCTTCATTTCTTGTTATCGGCCTATTCAGGTTTTCTGGTTCTTCCTGATTGAGTTTTGTAAGATTATATGTTTCTAGGAGTTTGTCCATTTTGCCCATGTTGTCCAATTTGTTGGCATATAGTTATTTAAAGTATTTTCTTACAATGCTTTCTAGTTCTGTGATGTCAGTTGTTACTTCACCTCTTTCATTTCTGATTTTATTTATTTGGTTCCTCTTTGTTTCTTGATGAGTCAGGCTAAAAGTTCATCAGTCTTGTTTATCTTTTCTAGTCATGGTTTCATTGATCTTTGTATTGTTTGTGTTTAGTCTGTCAGTTATTTCCACTCTGATCTTTATTTTTCCTTCCTTCTACTTTGGGCTTTTCTTGTTCTCTTTTTAATTCTTTTTGTCATAGGGTTAGATTGTTTATTTGAGCTTTTTCTTGTTTCTTGAGGTAGGCCTGCAATGCTATGAACTTTCCTCTCGGGATTGATTTAGCTGTGTCCCAGAGATTTGGGGTGGTTGTGTGTTTGTTTTCACTTGTTTCCAGGAAGTTTTTGGTTTTTTTCCTTGATCTCATTGGTAACCAATTCATTGTTTAATAACATGCTATTAAGCCTCCATATATTTGAATGTTTTTTTGTGTTTTTATTATAGTTGATTTTTAGTTTCATGCCATTGTGATCCGAGAAGATGCTTGATAAGATTTCCATCTTCTTCAGTTTGTTAAGAATTATTTTGTGTCCTAACATGTCTATTTTTTAGAATGTTCCAGGTACACTTGAGAAGAATGTATATTCTGCAGCTTTAGGATGAAATGATCTGTAAATGTCAATTAATCCCCCTGATCTGGTGTGTTGTTTAAGGCCTCTGTTTTCTTCTTGATTTTTCTTCCAGACGATCTATCCAGTGATTTCAGTAGGGTGCTAAAGTCCCCCTACTATGACTATATTGCTGTCAATTTCTTCCTAAAGTCCACCAAGAATATTCTTTATATTTTTAGATGCTTCTATATTTACCAGTGTTATATTTTCTTGTTGTATCGATCCCTTTAATATTATGTAGTAACCTTCTTTGTCTCTTTTATGGGCCTTTGTTTTGAAGTCTATTATGTCAGATATGAGTATTGCTACTCCTGCTTTTTTCTTTCCATTTTCATCTGTATGGAATATATTTTTTCATCCTTTCACTTTTGGGTTGTGTGAATCTTTTGCTTTGAGATAAGTCTCTTGTAGATACTGTATACACACACACACACACACGACATATATACATATTTTCTTATTCAGGTACCCTATGTCTTTTGATTGGAGCATTTAACCCATTTACATTTAAGGTTATTATTGAAAGGTACTTATTTATTGCCATTTTCTTCTTTATACCCATCTTCCTCTCCAAAATCCTCTTTTTCTTAAAGCAGTCCCTTTAACATTTCTTGCAACATTGGTTTAGTGGTAATGTACTCTTTTAGTCTTTTTTGTCTAGGAAGCTCTTTATTTCGCCTTCAATTTTAAATGATAGCCTTCCTGGGTAGAGTATTCTTAGATTCAGCTCCTTGCTTTTCATTGCTTTGAATATTTCATGCCAATTCCTTCTGGCCTGAAATGTTTTGGTTGAGAAATCAGCTGACAGTCTAATGGGAACTCCTTTGTAGCTAACTTTCTGTCTCTCTCTTGTTACCTTTAAGGTTCTTTATTTGTCTTTAACGTTTGTCACTTCAATTATAATATGTCTTGGTGTGGGTCCCATGAGGTTCATCTTGTTTGGGACCCTCAGTGCTTCCTGCACTTATGTTACTTTTTCCTTCACCCACTGAGGGAAGTATTCTTGTCATTATCTCTTTAAACAAGTTTTCTATTTCTTGCTTCTCTTTCTGTTTCCCCTGTGATGCAAAATGTTGTTACGTTTCATATTGTCCCAAAGATCCCTTAAACTATCCTGGTTTTAAATTCTTTTAATTTTTGCTGCTCTAATAGAGTGGGTTTTTTCTGCTTTGTTCTCCATTCACTGATTTGAGCTTCCACTTCATTTAATCTACTTTTAATTCCTTCCCATGTATTTTTTTCCTTCCTGTGTATTCTTGATGTCAGACATGGTAGTGTTCATTTCTGACTTGTTCTTGTTCATGGTTTCTATTTCCTTGTTCATGCTATCGTAATTCCCACTAATTGCCTTGTAATTCTCACTAAATTCCTTGAACATCTTTATAACCTTTACTTTGAATTCTGTCATCAGATAAATTGCTTTCATCCATTTCATTTTTATGGAGATTCTTCCCTTTCTTTCATTTGGGGTTGTTTATCTCCCCATTTTAGCTGTCTCTTTGTGTTTGTTTCTATGTATTAGGTAGAATTGCTTTCCCTCCCAGTCTTTGTGGGGTGGCCTTCTGTAGTAAATGTCCTGTGGGACTCAATGGTGCAGTCTTCTTGATCTCCTGAGCTGAATACTCCAGGAATGTCCGTTTTATCTATTATATGAACTCTCCTGTTGTAATTTGGTCTTGATTGCTGTTGGCCTGTTCATGTGTGTGATCAACCCTCAGCTAGCCTACTGTGAGGCTCGACTCTGACCATGTCATGTAAGTTGTTGTACAGGAGTGCCAGCGGCTGCAATGGGCATGCAAGTGGCAAGTATCTGCGGAAGTGGCAGTGACAGGGTTCCGGGGAATCATAAGTTTTACACTTGGATTATGGTGATTTCAGATTAGAAGTGTCCTCAACACCTCCTTCTCTGCTCAAGGCCTTCATAGACTGAAATCCAGGTGTTGGCTGGGCTATATTCTCAACCAGAAGCCTGGCTAGAGTAGGACCGGCTTCTGTGGCTCTAGAATGCATAGCAGCTGTGAAGCCAGCATTGGAGATAGAGGTCCTAGGAATTATCTTTTATCTTTTGTTCAGAAGTGACTACTGTTAAAATTTTAATGTATAACCTGTTTAGTTTTTGTTGTGTGTGAATACATAGATGTAGACACATACACAATGTATTGTTTTTACAAACTTTATATGTAATGACCATTTTTCTATATAATTAGATATTTCCTAACATTTTAATGACTATATAAGGTTGCATTGTTTAAATGGATTCTAATTTATTTGGTACCCTGTCAATGTTTAGGATGCTTCCAATTTTTTTCCTTACGAGAGCATTATTACTTTTTTTTTTTTTTTTTTGGCTTGATCAGGAAAACAGATTTCCAAGTACTTTTTAAGACCTAGAATATCCACAATGAGGTCTTATAAGCTCATGAAATAACATCACTTCTTTGCATACAATCTCTTGGCTTTATAGTTACCCTTGGGTTCCAAATAAAAACACCTCCAATTCACCCCTTTTGATTTTCATACCAATAAATAAGACTTTGTCTGAATTTCATACTCATATTTAATGGGTACCCCTGGAATAAATGAATTTATATGTGGTTTGGTATACAATTTTCTTTGTTATATTCAGGAGAAAATAAAATCTCATTTGTTGAGAGTTGCAAGTAATTTTTTATTTTTATTTTTTAAATCCTCACCCAAGGATATTTTTAAATTGATTTTGAGAGAGAAACATCATTGTGAAAGAAAAGCACCGATCAGTTGCCTCCCATACATGCCCCAATCAGGAATGGAACCCACAACCTATGTATGTTCCCTAACCAGGAATCAAACCCGCAGTCTTTTGGTGTACAGGATGATGCTCTAATTAACTGAGCCACCCGGCCAAGGCACAGGAAATATTTTAATGTTTTTCACCATCTATGTTTAAATTTATAGTTAAGAACTTTTGTATTTTCTATAATTCTATATAATAAAGAGCTAATATGCAAATCGTTGTCACACCCTCGTGCCTGGGCCGGGGGACCTGAGGCCACGCCCCCCACCCGGTGGGGCTTGATGGGGGATCTGAGGCTGTGTCCCTCACCTGGCACTGGGCCGAGGGACCTGAGGCTGTACCCCCCAGCCCTGCGGGGCTTGATGGGGGTGGGGCCGGCCGGGTCTTGGGCGATTTCGAGGCACACGCGGGTGGGTGGGGACTTGACTCGGTCCCATGGCGCGCCCCAGACTCTGACAGGAGGGAGATTTTCATACACATTTTACTAATTTTCTTTCATCTCTGACACTTCTATTATAGAGAAAGGGCAAATAGCAATATTAAAATATTTCCTCTAATTCCTTTTTAAAAATTTTTTAAAATTTATTTGTTTTTAATTTTATTGTTTAAAGTATTACAAATAGTAGTACATATGTCTCCTTTCCCCCCCCCCCCCCCCATTGACCTTCCCCTGGCCTCCCCTACCCCCGGGCACATGCCCTCACCCCACTCCACCCAGTGTCTTGTGTCCATTGGTTATGCTTATATGCATGCATACAAGTCCTTCGGTGGATCTCTTACCTCCTCCCCCTCACCCCTCCCCAACCTTCCCGCTGTAATTTGACAATTTGTTTGATGCTTCTCTGCCTCTATATCTGTCTTCAATTCTTTTTTTTAATGTGCACGAATTTTGTGCACTGGGCCACTAGTGTTAATATATTTCTGTGATGTTTGTGAGCAGGTTTTTAATAATAATTTAAGGTTTTAATGAGCCATGTTTTGGGTGTAGTAATGCTTTTTTCCCCCCTCCCTCTTTTCTTTCTCTTTTCTTTTTTTTTTTTTTTTTGTCTTTATGTAGGTTGCTTCTATCTTTGCTTTTGCCACCTGTGGAGGTTTTAAGGACAAAACAGAAATTCTAGTGAGTTGTCCTCCCAAAGTTCCTGACAATAAAACCATTACAGTTACTTTTGGTTATCCATTCAGGTGAGTTATTTGTTTGTTTTTATGGTTTAACAACTCTTTTTGCTTTCATATTGACCCATTAAGATTTCCAGCAATTTATTAATCTTGGAGGATAAAAAAATTTTAATTGCATCCTCATTTGTAAATAGTGGTCATTGATACTCAAACTGTGGTACATAGACCAATGTCTGTCTTCCAACTGTTTCCCTAGTCTGTGGTGAAATAAAATTATAGAAAATGGGAGTAGCATTTAAAAATTATTAAATGACATTGCATTGACATTTGTATTCTATCATCCTACAGTGGATTAGAAATTTAATAACAAAACAGAGACTGCTCCATCACCATAGTGTGAGAAGTCATGATTTGGAAGCAAACACAACATGAAAAAAATTCAAATTTCTCATATGTTCGCCATTACTAAATAATAGTGTTCTTTATATAATTTTAGGACATGGATTTATGTGAAATGAGTTTCTATGGAGTTCCTGTCCTATGATAAAACTTTATTTTCTTACCCTCAAATTAAAATGAATTTTTGTTGTTGTTAATCCTCACCCGAGGATAGTTTTCCTTTGATTTTTAGAGAAAGTAGAAGGGAGGGGGAGAAAGAGAGAAACATGAATGTGAGAGAGACACATCAATTGGTTGCCTCCTGTACTGGCCTCAACCAGGGCCAGGGTTCAAGCCTGCAACCGAGGTACGTGCCCTTGACTGGAATTGAACCTGCAACCCTTCAGTCCACGGGCTGATGCTCTACTGAACCAAACAGACCAGGGCCAAAATGAATATGTTGTGAATTCTTCTATTTGACTTTAATATTCATTGAACAGTTATTTAATGTGTCCTATGTTTAAGCCATAGTGTGAAGCTCCTTTCACTTACTCTAACTACTTTCTTGACCTCTCTAGGATTCAGTTTTTCTGGTCAGTATATTGGAAATATTACCTATTAAGGTCATTTTGATGATTAAATTAAATCTTACATTAAAGATCTGTCAGTTAGCAAGTGCTTGGTATCATTGCCGCTCCATCTCCCAACCCTTCTCTTATAAATTTGCTGTACAAGGAACTCTTATTGCATCTTTAGCAATAGTATTCTTGTGAATTATGGATAGGGAAAATTAAAGACAAAGTGAAGTTGGCAGGTAATTAAATCCAGGATTAAAATGTGAATTATTATAATTGGCTTTCCTGGTGCTAGTCACACAGTCTCTTTCTTAGAATGGAATATTATGTCTCAAATTGTAAAATGTTTTATATCAGCCCTCTTACTCTGTTACAGTTTTTTTTTCTTTTTTTTTAAAGATATATTTTATTGATTTTTTACAGAGAGGAAGGGAGAGAGATAGAGAGTCAGAAACATCGATGAGAGAGAATCATCGATCAGCTGCCTCCTGCACATCCCCTACTGGGGATATGCCCGCAACCCAGGTACATGCCCTTGACCGGAATCGAACCTGGGACCTCTCAGTCCGCAGGCCGATGCTCTATCCACTGAGCCAAACCGGTTTCGGCATCTGTTACAGTTTTAATGCAGAAGATAGTATCTGGATTTGTAAATGTTTAAGTCTGTATTAAATCTATCACAAATCAATTCCTAGAAATAATGTATAATTTGTATATATATTATGAAAATCTTAAATTCATTTTAATATTTGAATTTTTCCTTTTATTTCAAAAGAAAAATGTTTTTAATTTATAAGATAAAGCAAAGTTGGTTTACAGTTATGAGTACATAAAGCACAGAGTTTTGTCTTGTATTATTATTTATTAATTGTTATTTTTCCATGCAAACAACTGTAAACCTACTTTTGCCTTGCCCTGTATTTGGGGAATATTTTTTTTTAATGTCATTTTAATATTCTGCCTGTGTATTTTTGTCTCTGTTGGAGGAGTCCAGATCATTTATTGGTGCATTTCTTTTAATAGGTTGAATCAAGCATCATTTCAGGCTTCTCCAGTAAATGTGTGTAATATAAGTTGGAACAATGTAGTCCTTGTTGGAGATTATGCTTCTTCTGCACAATTCTATGTTACGTTTGCAGTCTTTGTCTTCCTGTACTGCATTACTGCTCTTCTGCTCTATCTTGGTTACACAAACCTGTATCGGGATAGTCGAAAACTTCCCATGATTGTAAGTAATCACTTTCCTTTTATACAAAAATAATTTGTATATGATAAATATGTATTATGTTTGCAATAAAATATAGATTTCCTTACACTGTAAATAAAAATTCTTGTCATGAGCGAGTTCAACATATTTTGACCTATGTTTGCCATGAGGTTGAGTTTTCTCCTGTTGTCATGTTTAAGCCAATTCTTTCAGTGTGTTTGAAGCACTTTTTCTGTACTCTAGGGAGTGTTGAGGTTTGCTTCTTACTCTGTTTTAACTTGGGAAAACCTCAGATACGTAATAGAGCATCTTAGGTTGCAAGTAGCAGAGAAATTAAGCAGAACTGCTGACTATACTAGTAGTTTCATAACTGTGGTCCCACTTCTTCCCTTTTTTCTCTCTTCTCAAAGACCCCCTGTATGCCTCTACGATATGATCTTGAGATTAACAGTCAAGAAATTAGCAAACTATGGCCCACAAGCCAAATCTGATTCATTGTTTTTGGTTTTAATAAAGTTTTTTTGGAACATAGCTGCACTCAATCATTTACAATATTGTCTATGACTGCTTTCATGCTACAGTGGCAGAGTTAAGTACTTATAACAGAGATAAAAAATATTTACTGTCTTGCCTTTTTTTTAAGAAAAAAAAATTGCTGACTCCTGGTCTAAATTCCTTAATTTCTTAAGTTAAAACCTGAGGCAGATAATTCTATAAGAATTATAGAATTCAGCATTAGTGGCATTCATGAATTAATTTTGAAACTTTAGATGACAACAAAATATTTGGATTTGAAGTCCTAGCACCTTTCTTGACTTTAGTCTACTGAGCTAAAGAATAGAAATAATCTCTAATATTTATTAGTAGAATCTGCCCTGGATCATTGGTGACAGATTCAGAGATAAGCCATGGGTTTAAGCTTGATCTCCACTACAGAAAAATAAGTACAAAGGCAGTATTAGTGTTACTGACTTGAAGGGAGAACCAGAGGTGTTTTTTGTGATACTGATCATTTATATATTGAGAAAATACTGACATGCTAATTATTTATGAGTTTACTTTAAGAGAAGGTATTTAAATATGAAGAAATTATGAAATAAGATAACAGGTTTTATTTATTTACTTATTTTTAATTTTTGCTGCCTGGATCATAAGAATGCAAATGGTAAGTAAGGAATAAAACAATTTTTTATCATCCATGTTTATTTCATTTTTTATATATAGAAGAGATTCTTAAACCTGACATTTTCATAAAACATTTCTTTATTGTTAGGTGCCTTCCAGAAAGACATCAACTATTTGTAATGCTTAATCAACAGAAATTACATGTGAGGCAGCTATAAAACTATGATGATCAGATATTATATTTTGTTAAAATCCTTTATAACTTATATTTAAATGAAGACATTTCTTGCCATGTTGTCATTATCCCAACAAATTTTTAAGTTAAATTTAGCAGTGAGCCTTTCATTTCTCATATTTTGTTTAATAAGCTTTAAAGTGACCACACTTTTAAAAGTAACATTCAAATCGAGTTTTTTTCTTTTTTCAATAAATGTTTATTGATTTCAGAGAGGAAGGAAGAGGGTGAGAGAGATAGAAACATCAATGATGAGAGAGAATCATTGATCATCTGCCTCTTGGATTCCCCACACTGAGGATCAAGCCTGCAATCCAGGCATATGCCTTGACCAGGGAACCAACCATGACCTTGTTCATAAGTCAGCACTCAACCTCTGAACCATGCCGGCTGGGCCAAATCTAGTTTTTTTTGTGGAAGGTTTTTCTGTCTAATAAAACTGATCTAGTTGCATCAATCAGAAAGTTAAAAGTAATTTTTCACCTCAGTGATCAATTAGTGGTCATATAGAGAGATAATTCAGAATTAATTCCTTAAGTGTTGTTGTTGTTTTTGATATAGCATATAATAGATGCTTTTTGTAGTAAAAGTCCAGCTTCTAAATTAAATTTTGAATTCTATGTTTATTTTATTTTTTAAATATATATCTTTGTTGATTTCAGAGAGGAAGGGAAAGGGAAAGAGAGATAATAGAAACATCAGTGATGTGGGAGAATCATCGATTGGCTGCCTCCTGCACATCCCCTACTGGAGCTCAAGCCCGCAACCCAGGCATGTGCCCTTGATCGGAATCAAACCTGGGACCCTTCAGTCCGCAGGCAGACGCTCTTTCCACTGAGCTAAACCAGCTAGGGCTTGAATTCTACTTTTAATTTAAACATATGTAAAAAAGTTTTCTCGAGATACCCAAATTTTTAAATATAGCCAAATATGACATTGGTTTTTTATTTTAAAGTACTGTTTGTTAATGATGACATTCTTTTATTATAGCAATCCTCTGCTAAGGTATTTCTAGGAACATTTCAATTGTGACATTAAATTCACTAGAGGCCCAGTGCACGAAATTGTGCATGGGTAGGGTCCCTAGGCCTAGCCTGCAATCAGGGCCATTTTCCACCTGATTGCCAGTTTCCAGTCCTGCCCAGTCGTCATTCACTCTGGTTCCCTGTGGCTCCCCATTGGCCATCCAGCGATTGGAACCTGTGGGCTGCGGGGAGGGACCAAGAGGTGGTCAATACACCTTATAGCGACTAGCTGATCGGTCATTCTGGTCATTATGCCATTATGGTTGCTGGCCTTTTATTATATAGGATTATAGTTCCCTTTTTAAGTAAATGTACTACTTTTTTGTGTTAAGTAGCAGGAACTTAAGGGTTCTAGGCCATGTGGAGAGTCAGAAATACCATAAAATAAAACCAAACAAATATAGGGTATCCCAGATCCTAAAAATCTCTTATAAATCATATCCTGATGATTGGTAGGACTAGGACTGCCATAGGCAGCTGCAGTGTGAACTGCTGCAGAACTCCAGGTATGCATGGTGCATTGTCTTAACTAGAATCCTGAGCAGGACAAAATCTATCTTCAGAGACCCACATTTCCTCCTCATCCTAGGGTTACTCAGTGCATTATTTTCAGAAAAGTTTTTGAAGTATAAGAATGTCATGTGTTAAGCCATCAGCAAAGTAGATTTAAAGAACATAATCATGAAAGGGAAAAACCAGCTTGTTGTTTAATTTGGAGGGGAAAAAACCTAAAAATTAAGAGGATTTGATGTTTATATTGGTCAAAGCTGTGAACTTGAGCCCAGAGATTACTTTTTAAACATGTGATAACCTCATACATACTACTTCTCAGTTCTCTAAAAGTCATTGTATTTCTAGCAAGGGTTTAGGAAATGTCTACCTGCAGCAAAAAGGAACTCCCTCAGTGCAAAAATTTAAGCTATAAAGTTTCTGTCCTTTTCTCTTTGATCTACATTTGTTAAAAGGATCAGTAACAGTAGAAAGCTCAGATACAAAATGTAAATACCTCCATGTTTGTAAAGTTAATCGTATTGTTTTGGGTTCTCTAATCACAAGATATTTATTCAATGTCATTTTGACCAAGTGAACAAGCTACATGTAACATAATTTCTGTATTTCATAAGTGGTCACTGGTGTTTATCCTAAATAAATAACTAAGAGCTGGCTGGCAAAAGTAATTAAAAACTAATCAGATTCATTTTTTAAACAAAACACTTCTGGGATAAGCTCCAGAATCCATTCCTGAGCTTGGAGTTTCGCTGCAGCTGTGTATAAACTCATACTAGTAGCCTTGAGTATACCCTAATACATAACATTAAAAGATACAAATTTTACATTATTCCCACTTTGGTCTTTAATTTAAAGGAAGACTAAAAAAAATGGGACTTATATTTTATATTACACAAATGCATATTTTTAAAAAGTGTTGTTTAGATCTTTATAACAATACTAATTGACAAATTTTAGTTTCCCAGCAGAAAGGATTGAGTAAGAGTAGATGTTTCTTTTCCTTTCTTCATCTTATTAGTTCGAGAAGAAACTATCCAAAATATTAAAAACTTCAGTTCTGATTTTAGAAATATAATAACTAGCAAAGGCTTTAGAAAATTACTAGGATAAGATATTTTCAGAGAGATTTCTTTCTTGTTCTTTTATTATTATAATGAGCATTCTGAAAATTTCATGATCATGAATTTAAAAAGACTAGTCTTCCTGATAAGGCTTTTCACCATTCCATTTTGCAAATCATGGAGAATTAGATTTAAAGTTAGTTTTGTCAGAACAATCTGGTAAAGCAGACGAAGAGTAAGGGAGTTAAAGAGTATATGCGAGGGATTATATTGAAGGACCTTAGAATATAAATTAAGGAGGGAAATTAGAGCATAAATGAGGTTGAGAGACAATAAACAAGTACTAAGATCAGATTGTAGGTCTCCATGGGGGATGTTTTTAAGGTGCAGTGCCAGAGAGAGGTAGCTGGAAAGAGAAGTGCTAGTGGGGAGTGGGCTGTTTAAAATAGAGAATTTGAAGGGATACAATTATTGGTAATAACGGTCTAAGATATGATCCTGGGAGTGAATGGCTTAGGTATGCTTGTGGTAAGGGCTATGTAAAACCTTGATTTCTTTCTTTTTTTAATTTTTAATTTTTTTTTTAATTTATTGATTTTCCACAGAGAGGAAGGGAGAAGGATAGAGAGTGAGAAACATCGATGAGAGAGAAACACCGATCAGCTGCCTCCTACACACACACACACACACACACACACACACACACACACACACACACACACCCCCGCTGGGGATATGCCTGCAACCAAGGTACATGCCCCCGACCGGAATCGAACCTGGGACCCTTCAGTCCGCAGGCCGACGCTCCATCCACTGAGCCAAACTGGCTAGGGCAAACCTTGATTTCTAATGTAAATATCTTTCACTCCTAAAGAGATGATTGAGTCTTATTTAGTGTTGTTGCTCAGGCTTTGGGCTAGTAATAATAAACAGCAATGTTTATTATGTTGACTGTGCCCTTTTTTATAAAGTGTACATGAAGGCCATTTCTCAGTACCATGGGATTCGATGTAATCTCAATTCCTTCATTATGGATTTAACTTTAGCATTTTTAAATTTACTGTTCATTATTAATTCATACTTCTTTTTACTTTAGGACTTTGTTGTTACTCTTGTTGTCACATTCTTGTGGCTGGTGAGCACTTCAGCCTGGGCTAAAGCTCTTACAGATATTAAAATAGCTACCAGTCACAGTGTTGTCCAGGA
Source organism: Myotis myotis (assembly GCF_014108235.1). NCBI lineage: Eukaryota > Metazoa > Chordata > Mammalia > Chiroptera > Vespertilionidae > Myotis > Myotis myotis. The sequence continues at coordinate 13,100,745 of NW_023416315.1, forward strand.
ACTTGCACCCTGTCATTCTTCAGAATTGAAGTGTTATTTTGGCTCTGTGACTAGTATGGGATCCCTAAATGTATCTGTGGTATGTATGCAGTATTTATAAGATATTTCATTTCGCTTATTTGAAAAACCTTACCTAATAATTTAAGAAAACAATAGCTTTTAATAATTTCTAGATGTGTTGGGTTTTATTTTTAGTAAACTGTCAGAATCCTGGTTACCATATAATCTTTACCTTTATGACAACAAAGAAAAGTTTGTTAGAAAAGTTAGAAAATGGGTTTGAACAAGATCATAATTGAGTCTTTTTTGTCATTAAAATTGACTAGGCAAGACTTTTACCTGCTAAGTATTTATAATAGTCACTAACATTTATTAAGTCAATATGTCAGGTGTTACACTAAGGGCATTATACTCATATCTTACGTGATCCAACAATCTAAGGGAATGTGGGAGGTGGCACTATTATCTTCACTTTACAACTGGGAAAAAATGTAGCTCCTGTTAGTTCACCCAAGTTGGCAAACCAAGGTTTGAACTAGATCTGACTTTAGAACTCGTTCTCTAATCTTACTTGCTCTGAGTATGAAAGTAATACTTTTCTGGCTTAATAAATAACCTAAAAAATTAAGTCTACATAAATGTACATATTCTTCAGTCCTCTATTTTACCAAAATTCAGATCAATATATAATTAAATATAATGTTATATGGAGTATATTATGTTTAGGAACGTCTTCGTGTCTTTTAAGGAAGTGTTGGATGAATTTAGCACTGTCTTATAAAGCAATTTGGCCAAATTTTTGCTTTATAACTTTGTAATCGAAAAGTCACCTTTTTTGCACTTACATCAATTGATAATATCTGAAATGGACAGTTTCAGAAATGTTTTTGTATGCAAATATACAAAAAGGTATAAAGCTTTGCCTTCAGTAATATGATAGTACTCTGAAGCTTCTTATCCCACTCTTACTTCATATTCTTTTTATAAATATAAGAACATATTTATATTTCTTGAATTTAGGGGAAAAAATGTGAAAATAGGGCAGCTTCAGTTTATTCATCTTTGAGACTTCTTACCAAATTTATACCAGAGACTAATGTAAGATGTGAAATAAAGTTCTTCTGACTCCTTTTCTCTTCTACCTATTGTTGGAGTAGGAAAGATGGTAGGTAGTAGGGGGTATAAAGTAGGGAAGTAGGAAAAAATACACAAGGCAACTTAAAGGAGGGATTTAGTTACGCTCTCAAATTTAATCCTATTTTTTATAGTAGTGAGCATGCAAAAATAAGATTTATTTTTAGTCATGGTTTAATATGTTACAAACTTAGAGATTTAGCCTTTTTCATTGGGAATAAGTCATTATATATTCGAATTTGGCGTTTAAATATAAAGTATTTTTTATTCCACGTCATATGTAGTTTAAACTTCAAATGAAATGATGGTATACTGCCTGGAAATGTTAAGTATTTAAGGAAAACTAAGATGGGTATGAATATTTAAGTAGATATTAGATCTTCATGTTTATTTTTCTCTTTCTTAGATCTTTGGCTTTCTGAATATGATACTTTGGGGAGGAAATGCATGGTTTGTGTACAAGGAGACCAACTTACACAGTCCATCAAATACTTCTGCTTCTAATACCCAAGCGGTATTCCACCTACTGGAATATAATTTAAGGGAGAAGTACACTGTATAAAATATACGTCTATACTATGACCTGTTGTCAACATCTTGAGAAGCATTATGTGTTTCTAATAAAAGTAATGGCTTTTTCAATAAATTGGTGGGTTTAAAATTTTGCTGCTTTTTTACACAAAGCCTGTACCTTTCCCAGAAATTTAAGATGTAAATGTATTCGTGCATGTAAATTTGAAAATTCAGGGCCTATTATGAGATGATACACATTTTAAATGAACATTAATTTCTTCACTAACTTGTTTGCCTTCCAGAGTGTTTACACCTTAAGCTTAACATATATCTTCACTCAGAAAAGAGTTATATTGTCATATCATAATAGAAAGAAAAATCTATTTGGAATATACACTACTGTCAGTTTGTACAGATCATATACCTAAGACCTATCTTTAAGAAAGCCTTGATTACATAAATCATATTTAGAAAAAAACATATTTAGTTGAGAATTTATATCAGGACATTGTTTATATGTATGGAAAATTCTTAATTGCAAAGACTGGGTGTATGTTTTATTTGTTTTTCTAAATGACCTACAGTACTTAAAAGGTGTGCTAAAATGTTTTGGGAGTGTGGGTTGAAAATTTTTAATAGGTGTGTGTTAATAATTCTGTCTCATAAGATGTAAGCTTCCATTATGCTGATTGTTTAATAGACTTGCTATATAAGCAGAAAAAACATGGTTCATCTAGATATTTTTATATGTATGGGCATTACTCTTAGTGATATTTGTTGTCCTTTGTTGCTCATGCCACTTAACTGCAGGTTGAGACCTATTCTCCTTGAAAGTAGAATAAAATAATGCACTTTTTTTTGGCAGACCCTATTCATAAGGTTAAAAAAATTAAGATTGCCTTTTATTTTTGAAACCTTTAATATTTAGATTCAATGAAGTTGTTATTGAATTTAGCATTAATATTGTAAAATAAATGCAATTTGGATTTCATATTTCTTAACATTCATTCTTATTTCACAAATGGTTGATAAAGAAATTATGCATCATAAACAAGGAATCTTTGATGTTTTTAATTTGTATTTCTCTGATTGCTATTGAGGTTGGTGATCTTTCTTTGTATTTAATGGCCCCTTAGGTTTCCCCTATTCTGTATTGCCTATTTATCTTCATGGATTGTGCTTTTTGTGTCTTTAGGTATATTTTGAATCCAGGGCTTATTCACATTTTGCTTCCTAATCTTTTTGTTGTACAGGCCAGATTTTGGATTCTTACCACTTGATTGTTTATTTGTGAAGAATGTCTTGCTACTGCCTTATTTTTGTTGATTTTATTCATGACAAGAATTGTCAGTATGAGAATATATCTTTTATGCAACCAACCTAATAAAGAAGTCAAAAGAAAGAGTGCACTGATTGTTATATTACAAAGAAACCTTCATCTTAAAGGCATGAGCAATGCAAAATAAAATTAATTTTCAAAGCAAGCAATAGAATATCACAGTAGTTTGTTGGGGTTTTTTTTTATGTTTGGCAAGGAATAAAAGATAAAAAATGCTTTGGAGACCCTGCGTCTATCCTTTTTTTTCTTTCAATCTCATTTTTTAAATGTTTGTTTATAACCTTCAAGCGAAACCTTTTCTAATTGACTGTCCATCAATTAGGCACACAGATTCTTGATTAAGTGTGCATGCCCTGGAGCCTAACTGAATTTTAATCTTGGCTTCACCACATACTAGCTAATTAACTAAGCAAATTACTTAACCTCTGTATGCCTCAATTTGGTTATCTGAAAAATGGGAATAAGAATGCTATGGACCTAAAAGTACTTAAAAGGATAAAGTGAGTTAATAGACATAAACTCCTTTGACCTAAGAGAGTATTTATGATTACTAACTTGATAGCATCTAAAAGAGACTCTTAACCTGGAGTCCCTGGGAAGGGTGGTGGTCTGGAACAGAAAGGCAGGACAAGCTTCAGGATTACATGAGCTTCCCTTTATTTTCCCCAAAGAGTTTCGATGTCTTGGTGTTTATATGTCTGTTATGTTAGAAGTACTTAAAGTTAAGGACATTAAAAGTTAATAACTATTGAGATTACGGTAGATCTAGAAAGCAGTCCATTTTGTTGCCTTTTCACTCCCTGATTTTGAGTCAACATTACAGGGTTCAGTAATTTATAGGATAATTTCCAGTATGGAAGAAATAACAGCTTTGAATTTTACTCAGTGGTAGGTTACAAAGAATTATTTGTAAACAGCATCAGTACTAATGTTTGTGTGAATTGAGGTCAATTGGATAATGATACTTAAAATAATTACTAACCTGCTGTAAATGTTAAGGACAATATTGCTTTCTGTGTCACACTTAATTTTTAAATGTATGTAGTATTTAAGATAAATAAGTATAAGCAATAATATATAACTGAGTCCCCACCAGTAGGTTGAACAAATATTAACATTTTGTTTTCTTTATGTCAGATTTGCTTTGGTTTTGTCTTTTTAAGGAAATAAAAGATCACTACAGCTTTTTCCTTTCTGAAGTACAGTTAGATTTTTCTCACCTTTCACTAAAATAGCACTGGGAAAAATATTTTTGGGAATGTGTGAAGCCTTCTCTAGGACATCACTAGAAGTAGAACTGTTGGAAAGTGAGATACATTTCAGTTGTAACTTGGGTATTACAAAATTGCTCAGTAAAGTGCTTGTACCAATTGAGTTTCCCACCAACAATATATGAGTCTCTCTCTTGCCCCATATCCTTGCCAGTATTTGATGTTATTGGACCATATAGCCAATCTGATGGGTTTGAAATGGTATTTTGATATTTTTTTAATTTGTAGCTCTCTGATTGTTATTGAGGTTGGTGATCTTTCTCTGTATTTATTGGCCACTTGGGTTTTTCCTATTCTGTGTTGCCTATTCGTCTTCGTGGTTGGTTTAGTGCTTTTTGTGTCTTGAGAAATCCTCAATGTCATAAAGATAACCATCTCTGTTTTCTTCTGAATTTTAGTTTTGCTTTTTACTTTTAGGTCGTTAAGTCAATTAGTATAGGAACAGAGAAACCTGACAGAATGATCTGTGTTTGGACTTGTAGGCAAGGAAGTAAACAATATTGGCATGAGAGTAGAGTAGCTAGGTAGGGAAGAAGGTGAAAACAGAGAGATGGGAGGAAAGGAAGGAGACTGACCAGCAATCCTGGTAAATTCAAAGAACAGGTGTGGTGGGAATTATTAGAATGAGAGAACTGAAGAGGTGGCTGATTGTGGTCAGAAAGAATTTGGAGGGGCAATTAGGGTAATAAGGTATTGAATGTGGTTATGAAGGTGAATGAATAAAGTGTAATGGAGACAAGAAAAACCAGAGTACTCCCCAGGTTCTTGGGAATGAAATTGTGATTAAAGTACTATTTATCTTAGATCTCTACTTGGGTCATATAGCTTCCTTCTCAATTCTGATAATAGATCAATAGATTCTGTAAAAAGACAAACACATAAATCTATTCTTTCTTGAAACAATCTAGCAATGGTCAGAATAGCCGTAATGTTCTTCACATAGGAAAATGGCTTGAAACTCCTTTCTATAATTATGGACAAAGTTAGGGTTTCAGGTCTATCCAGAAGTAAAGGATCTACATGATACTTTTTGTCAATAGGAAACAATGCTACTCAAACTTTAATATGCATATAAACTAATTACCTGAGGAATGTTTTAAAATGCAGATTATGGTTTAGTAGGTCCAGAGTGAGGCCTAAAATTCTGCATTTCTCCTGGTTCTAAAATTATGCTGATAGCTGCCAATCAGTAGATGAATCAAATTAAATATTTTCCTCTCTAAAAACACAATTATTAAAAGCATGGCCCATTTGGAACTGATCTTGCCTTCAAGAAAGTATATGCTCAGGATAACTGATGATAAATTTGTCATTTTGATTTCCTAGGATTATGATGATGACTAATGGGGTATGGTAAATACCCAAAGACCATCAGGTTGTGACAGAATCAAACTGTACTTTGAAATGGAAAGATAGGAGGTAGTTTACATCTGCTACAATAAGTGAATTTAGCAAAGTTGCTGCATACAAGATAAATATATAAAATAAATTGTTTTTCTATAAAAATACTGTTAAAATGGCATAAAAATAACTACTTAGGGATAAATCTGACAAAATGTACAAACCTGTACAAAGTGTACAAACCTAAAAACTATAAAACACTGCTGAGAGAAGGTAAACCTATATAAATGGAGAGTTGTACAATGTTCATGAGTCAAGAAACTCAGTATTAAGATGTCAATTCTTCTCAAATTGATCAATAGACTCAACACAATTCCAATAAAAAGCCCCAAAATGCTTTTTGTAAATTGACAACCTGATTCTAATACTCATATGGAAATGCAAATGATCTCTAACAGCCAAAACAACTTGTAAAAGGAATAACACAGACTTTTAAGACATTATATAACAAAGGTTGGGAAAGACCTATGTACTGAAAACTACAAAACATTATTAAAATACATTGAAAAAGAATGAAATGAAAGATATTCTATGTTCATGGATGAGAAAAATTAACATAGTTAAAATGGCCATATTACTTATCCAAAGCAATATACAGATTTAATGTAATCCTCATCAAAATTTCAATGTCATTTTTTAAAAAATATATTTTATTGATTTTTTACAGAGAGGAAGGGAGAGGGATAGAGAGTCAGAAACATGGATGAAAGAGAAACATCGATCAGCTGCCTCCTGCACACCCCCCACTGGGGATGTGTCCGCAACCAAGGTACATGCCCTTGACCGGAATCGAACCTGGGACCTTTCAGTCTGCAGGCCAACGCTCTATCCACTGAGCCAAACCGGTTATGGCTCAATGTCATTTTTTAAAAAGAAATAGAACAAAAAAAAAAATCAGATTTGTATGGAACTACAAAAGACCTTGAACAGCCAAAGCGATCCTGAGAAAAAAGAACAGGTCTGGATATATGTCACACTACCTGACTTCAAATTTTACTACACCTTTTGTCCATGGCTTCATTAGTCAAATCCACCTGGACAAGAATCCAGGAAATCACCTTTGCATCCTGCCCAGAGGAAAACAACACGTTCCAGTTTAATTTCTGCGTTTCATTGTCACAAATGGCAAGCGTTCGTTCTTTTTTATTGCTGAATAATAAATATTCCATTGTATATATGTACCACACCTCCTTGATTCATCTCTTGATGAACATGTAGATTGCTTCCATATCTTGGCTATCTATATAATAAAAGCCTAAGCGACCGTTATGGCGGAATGACCGGTCGCTATGATGCACACTAACCACCAAGGGGCAGATGCTCAACGCAGGAGCTGCCCCCTGGTGATCAGTGCACTCCCACAGGGGGAGCACCACTCAGCCAGAAGCTGGGCTCACAGCTGATAAGTACAGCAGCACTACCGAGTGGTGGCAGCAGGTGCAGCAGGCCAGGATGAGTGCAAGCAGTGTGACGCCTGGCCCCGATTCGAGCTCCTCCCTGGCCGCCTGCTGCTTGGTGCACTGCTACATCCCCCGATGGGTCCTGGACTGTGAAAGGGCACAGGCTGGGCTGCAAGACACACACACACACCCGCCCCCAGTGCATGAATTTCATGCACCGGGCCTCAAGTTGTAAATAATGTTGCAGTGAACACAGGGTTGCATATATCTTTTAATCAGGGGAAGGAAAATGGGTGCATGTGCAGTGAAGTTGGAATGATGTAGGGGTGGGTTGCTTGTCTGTCAGTCTAACCTGGGACAAAGATCATATCTATGAGGGTGGACCTTAATGCAAGCCCACAAAAATTTGGGACTACATAATCCCCAAACAAAGGAATTCTCTCTTTTATTTCTCTTGCTTGGTTCCTGCTTGCTTGCACACTCCCATGCTGCCTCCATAGTCAGGTGGCCCTAGAATCTGTATGGTCCATGGCCGTGCAGACTCCACACACAATGGACTGCAGCTGGACACACAAGCTAAGGCAGTTGCACTGGTCTGTGCTTCAATATGGAATGGAGGCTCTGGGTAGGGGCTTTGATCTTAGTCCTGCTGAAGACAAAATGGGACTTTTTCCATAGTGAGATGGAGGGAGATGGGACCTTGGAAACCCAGGGGTTTAATTCCACAGAAAGCTTTCCACGATACTTCATCCTCCCCCAGGGGCCTCAGGAAATTCTTGTTCCCATGGCATCCCAGGAGCTCCACTTCCACCAGCAACAGGTGGGGACACAGAGAACACCCCACTGATAACAGAATGACCAACAGCAAATTTAAGAGAGAAGTAACCTATGTGAAAGGCAGAGAGCTGGGATAGAGAGTCAAGTGAAAATGGTAGTAGTTCTTGGTTGGGCACTGGTTTCGGTAGAAGTCTATTAGCATATAAAAATAGCATAAAGAAAAGAGGCCATGCATAGACCAATGATGAGAGAGTGCCATGAATCAAGAAATGTAATTAATTTCATTCTGTGCATTTGAAATTTATTTTTATATTGAAAGAGTTCAGAACAGGCACCTCAAGATATGCTACTTTGGCACATAGATTATTTTAATCTGAAGGCAATAGAGACACTGGGGGCCCAAGAGAAACTTTTACTTCTTTGTTAAAGAATCTAAATTAGGGGCCTTGCCCATAATAAGAGTTATTATCAGAAATAACTTTTTATTACCTATCTCTATGGCAGGGCAAACCTCTAACTACTAAACATCTGCTCTTCTTACTGTCCTGCAAGTGACCTTTCTCCCCTCCGAAGACCCAGGCACCTGACCTCGTTCCGTGGCTCAGAATGCCATATATGCCTCATACTACTTTTCTGTATATTGGGGTCTCTGACTCTCTTGTGTGTGGAGGGTTCCTATACATATGTATGTAATTAAATTTCATTACTTTCCCTTGTTTATCTATTGTTGACTTATTAGGCCAGCCAGAAGAATCTAGAAGGGTAGATAAAATCTTCTTACTCCTTGCCAGCTAGTGTGGCTTAGTTAGTTGAGTGACTTACCATGCACCAGGAGGTTGCCGGTTTGATTCCCAGTCAGGGTACATGCCCAGGTTGCAGGCTCAAACCCCAGTAGAGGGTGTGCAAGAGGCAACCAATTGATTTTTCGATCTCTCTCTCTTTTTTTTTTATTGCTTAATTATTACAAAGAGTATTACATATGTCTCCTTTTTTTTTCCCCCACCCTTGACAATCCCCTGGCCTCCCCTACCCCCCAGTGTCTTATGTCCATTGGTTATGCTTATATGCATGCATACAAGTCCTTGGGTTGATCTCTTACCCCCCTCCCTCCTGCCCCCCAACCCTCCCTGACCTTCCCGCTGCAGTTTGACAATCAGTTTGAGGCAGCTCTGCCTCTGTATCTATTTTTGTTCATAAGTTTATAATGGTCTTTATTACCCATGAATGAGTGAGATCATGTGGTATTTTTCCTTCATTGACTGGCTTATTTCACTTAGCATAATGCTCTCCAGTTCCATCCATGCTGTTGCAAATGGTAAGAGTTCCTTCTTTTTTATAGCAGCATAGTATTCCATCGTGTAGATGTACCACTGTTTTCTAATCCATTCATCTACAGATGGGCATTTAGGCTGTTTCCAGATCTTAGCTATGGTGAATTGTGCTGCTACGAACATAGGGGTGCATATATCCTTTCTGATTGGTGTTTCTGGTTTCTTGGGATATATTCCTAGAAGTGGGATCACAGGGTCAAATGGGAGTTCCATTTGTAGTTTTTTGAGGAAACTCCATACTGTCTTCCATAGTGTCTGCACCAGTCTGCATTCCCACCAGCAGTGCAGGAGGGTTCCTTTTTCTCCACATCCTCTCCAGCACTTGTCGTTTGTTGATTTGTTGATAGCCATTCTGACAGGTGTGAGATGGTACCTCATTGTTGTTTTGATTTGCATCTCTCGGATGATTAGTGACTTTGAGCATGTTTTCATATGTCTCTTGGCTTTCTGAATGTCCTCTTTTAAAAGGTGTTTATTTAGGTCCTTTGCCCATTTTTTGATTGGATTGTTTATCTTCCTTTTGTTGAGTTGTATGAGTTCCCAATAAATGTTGGAGGTTAAACCCTTATCAGTGATAGCATTGGCAAGTATGTTCTCCCATGTAGTGTGCTTTCTTGTTGTTTTGTTGATGGTTTCTTTTGCTGTGCAGAAACTATTTATTTTGATGTAGTCCCATTTGTTTATTTTCTCTTTAGTTTCCAATGCCCTAGGATCTGTATTGGTGAAGAAATTGCTTCGGCATATGTCTGAGATTTTGTTCCCTTTGGATTCTTCTAGTATTTTTATGGTTTCCTGTCGTATATTTAAGTCCTTTATCCATTTTGAGTTTATTTTTGTGTATGGTGTAAGTCGGTGGTCTAGTTTCATTTTCTTGCATGTATCTGTCCAATTTTCCCAACACCATTTATTGAAGAGACTATCTTGACTCTATTGTATGTTCTTGCCTCCTTTGTCAAATATTAATTGAGCGTATTGGTTGGGGCTGATTTCTGGGCTCTCTATTCTATTCCATTGATCTATATGTCTGTTCTTGTGCCAGTACCAGGCAGTTTTGAGAACAGTGGCTTTGTAATACAGCTTGATATCTGGTATTGAGATCCAACCTACTTTGTTCTTTCTCAGGATCGCTGCAGCTATTCGGGGTCGTTTTTTATTCCAGATGAATTTTTGGAGAGTTCGTTTCGATCTCTCTCTTCCTCTTCTTTGCTTTCTCCGAAATCAATAAAAACATATTTTTTAAATTTTTCTTATCCTCACAATTTGTTTAAAGTATGAAAATTGTAAAAAAATAAATAAAATAATTCTTAATCCCACTACCCAAATGCAGCAAGCAATTCCTTTTAACAGCCTCACTTAATGACCTGGAACATGCTTTTATAGCTTTCCAATGAAGTGTGAAGTGTTTCCATTCTTGTTAACTAACTGTGGAGCCAGCACCATGCCACTTCCCAAACCTCTGAGGTTAGGAGAATAATTTTGAAAACCTTGGATGGGAACTTTAGGAAAGAAACAAAAAGATGTTAGCTAAGGCTCTTTAAGGACAGTTTTTAGTTTGTTTTAAAATCTGGTTCCAGCCCTGGCCGGTTTGGCTCAGTGGATAGAATGTCAGCCTGTGGACGGAGAGGTCCCAGGTTCGATTCCAGTCAAGGGCATGTACCTTGGTTTCGGGCACATCCCCAGTGTGGGGTGTGCAGGAGGCAGCTGATCGATGTTTCTCTCCCATTGATGTTTCTGACTCTGTCCCTCTCACTTCCTCTCTGTAAAAAATCAATAAAATATATTTTATTTTATTTTATTATTTATTTATTTATTTGATTAATTAAATCTTTATTGTTCAGATTATTACAGTTGTTCCTCTTTTTTCCCCCCATAACTCCCCTCCACCCAGTTCCCACCCCACCTTCCTCCCTCACTCCCCACCTACTGTCCTCATCCATAGGTGCACGATTTTTGTCCAGTCTCTTCCCGCATCCCCCTCACCCCTTTCCCCCACAAGAATAGTCAGTCCACTCCCTTTCTATGCCCCTGATTCTATTATAATCACCAGTTCATTCTGTTCATCAGATTATTCACTTAATTTTCAGATTCACTTGTTGATAGATGTGTATTTGTTGTTCATAATTTGTATCTTTACCTTTTTCTTCTTCTTCCTCTTCTTAAAGGATACCTTTCAGCATTTCATATAATACTGGTTTAGTGGTGATGAACTCCTTTAGCTTTTCTTTATCTGTGAAGCTCTTTATCTGACCTTCAATTCTGAATGATAGCTTTGCTGGATAAAGTAATCTTGGTTGTAGGTTCTTGGCATTCATCACTTTGAATATTTCTTGCCACTCCCTTCTGGCCTGCAAAGTTTCTGTTGAGAAATCAGCTGACAGTCATATGGGTGCTCCCTTGTAGGTAACTGACTTTTTTTCTCTTGCTGCTTTTAAGATTCTCTCTTTGTCTTTTGCTGTTGGCATTTTAATTATGATGTGTCTTGGTGTGGTCCTCTTTGGATTCCTTTTGTTTGGGGTTCTCCACGCTTCCTGGGCTTGTTAGTCTATTTCTTTCACCAGGTAGGGGAAGTTTTCTGTCATTATTTCTTCAAACAGTTTTTCAATATCTTGCTCTCTCTCTTCTTCCGGCACCCCTATAATTCGGATGTTGGTACACTTGAAGCTGTCCCAGATGCTCCTTACACTATCTTCGTATTTTCGGATTCTTTTTTCATTTTGCTTTTCCGGTTGGATGTTTTTTGCTTCTTCATATTTCAAATCGTTTACTTGATTCTTGCGATCCTCTAGTCTGCTGTTGGGATTCTGTATAATATTCTTTATTTCAGTCAGTGTATGCTTAATTTCTAGTTGGTCCTTTATCACAACCTTGAAGGTCTCATTAGATTTCTTGTAGGTCTCATTAAGTTTTTCGGCAGTTTCTATAAAATTCTTGAAAACCTTAAAAGTGTGGTTTTGAACTCTATATCCAGTAGTTTGCTTTCCTCCATTTCTGTCATTTGTGTCCTTTTTCTTTGTCTCCGCATTTTTTATGTTTCCCTGTGTTGATAAAGTGGTTTTCTGTGCTAAGTGTCCTCTAGGGCCCAGTGGTTCAGCCTCCCCAATTACCTGAGGAGGACACTCTTGGTGCACCCTCTTGCGGTCTTTGTGCACAGTCTTGTTGTAGTTAAGCCTTGATTGTTGTAGGTATCACTGGGAGGAATTGACCTCCAGGCCAATTGGCTGTGAGAATCTGCTGTGTCTGCAGTGGGAGAACTTCTGTGCTGGAGACACCCCTCCGGGGTAAGACTTCAATGGGGCTTTGGTGCTCACTGAGTCTGCCCCCTGAGTGTGTCCTTTATGGTTCCACGGAGCTGGAAACTGGATTGTCCCACTCTGAACTCTGGGTACATTGGCTCCTGGCTCTCTAGGGAGGTGCTAATCTAGCCTCTGCCTTAGGCTATCCAGCAAAAGCCTCCCTGCAGGGCTTGGGCGGGGCGGGACCCATGGGATCAACAGGGCGGGGCTAGCAGTTATGGCTGCTCTCAGAGGCTCCACTTCTCAGTGTCTTGGCAACTGCTGCTAGCCCCTCCGAGAGAAAGCTGCCCTCGAGTTCCGACCCATGCCAGACAGTCCTGCTTCTCCCGTATGAGTCTGGGTCCCCAGAGACTCGCCTGGAACTGGAGCTCAGAGCCTGAGACTCCCTCCTGATTGAAAACGACAACCGCACCCTCAGCCACCAGCCCGCTCCGCATGCACCTCCGCACCTTAGTATTTTACTTCCGCACCGTGCCTCCTCTGAGTCTCGGTATGCTTTTCTCTTTCCTTCTAGTTGTAGAATTTCCACTCAGCCAGCCTTCCTGTGGTTCTGGATGATGTCCGTTCCGTCTTTTAGTTGTATTTTTGAAGTGGTTGTTCGAGGCAGCAAATTCTGGTGTTTACCTATGCCGCCATCTTGGTTTCTCCAATAAAATATATTTAAAAAAAAAAAAAATCTGGTTCCAAGAGTCTCACTTAAATTCTAGAAAAAACAAATAAGGGGATTGCAAAGTAAATGTTTATTTTAAGTGTCAGCACTTTAGGTCACATTTATATTGCACTATTATTCTGTGTGGCTTATTATTAAAATTTTTTATAACTTTATGCAGACCTCAGTTTCCACATGAAAACATAGGAAGATATTTGATTTAGAAACAGGAACCAAAAAAAAAAGGCACTTGGAAAACTAGAATGTATGTATATGTGGACAAAAAGGGGCCATATGCTAACCTGACAAGCTCAGGGAAGGCCTGAATGGCAGCCTTGCAAACTCAGAGACCTAAAGTAACTAGAAAGAGTGGTCTGAAATTGAAACTTTGTAATTAAAAAGTAGTTTATGGTGGGTAGTCATACCTAGGCCAGTATCTTCCCTGACAAAGGTCAATCTTTACCTTAACTGAGCCTATTGTCTTTTTGCATCTACAATAACATACTATTGGAATGTCAAAGTAATTTTCCTTTTCCTGGACCTCAAAGCACAGGCACTGCTCTGTGAAAACCACAAGTCCCCTCATTGTTATTCTGTTAATTGTTGCCTATTAACTATCCTGCACCCACTTAAGTAAAAGAAGTATATGTCTATCATTTTACTTTTATCCAATCTCAGAGGTTTCCCCACTTTGCTTTCACCCACCTAATCTATCACCAGAGGATTTCATGTAACCCACTTATGTCTCTTCCTTTAATTGTAATGTATAAAACAAGATGTAAAACTGCCATTCTCTGGAGCATTATCTCAATATGTTGAGATTCTGTTTCCCAGCAGTTGTCCACAGTTTGGCTCAAATAAACTCACAAATATTCTTTACAGGTGTGAATGTTTCTTACATTAACATACATTTAAAGTAGCGTCCCCTGAAATGTCAGAGAAGCAAATACACAGTATCGGCCATCTTGCCAGCAGTGCTTCAAAGGGGATGCTATAGTACAGTGGAGAGTGACTGGACTTAGGAGTAGAGAGAAATCCCATACTGGAATTAATGGTTCCAGCTAACTGTGCACTCATGAACCTCTTGCCTCATCTGCTGAATTCAGGAACCAATATTTGCATTCCCTACCTCATGGTTAGTGCGATGACATAATATATGTCAACAGTTAATAGTCAAAGAGTTAGCAGGTCAGGGTGTAGTGACAGGAGACTACTGAGCTGCCTACAGTACCTTTACACCCACTTGATAGTACTGGAGCATGTTTTTACTATCCTATCCTATATAATAAAAGGTTAATATGCAAATCCACAGGACGGCGAAACGACTGGTCAACTATGATGTGCACTGACCACGGGGGCAGATACTCAATGCAGGAGCTGCCCCCTTGTGGTCAGTGCACTTCCACAGGGGGAGCGCCGCTCAGCCAGAAGCCCTGAGCCAGGCTCGTGGCTGGCGAGCACAGCAGCAGTGGCAAGAGCCTCTCCCACCTTGGCGGCAGCGCTAAGGATGTCCGAATGCCGGCTCCCCAGGGAGAGCGGGCCTAAGCCATCAGTCAGACATCCCCCTAGGGCTCCTGGACTGTGAGAAGGCACAGGCTGGGCTGAGGGACCCCTGGAGTGCAGAATTTTGTGCACCGGGCCTCTAGTTGATAATGATCACGGATTTTAGGGAAATTTTATTTTTGCATATGTGACAGAAATCATGCAATCATATCTGATGTGTTTGATGTCAAGTCCCTAATCAGAAATGTAACTCCAAGTTTACATGACAAAAAATATATAATCCACTTTGCAGAAACCTCTTTCATGATGATCCAATTTAAGTCGTGGTTTCTGGATGAAAATTTTATAGGGACAGTTGAGGATTGCCAGTCACTGAAATATTAATTATATAATCACTATAGAGCAGCATATCTGGGCTTCACTTTACATTGGAAATGGTGAAATGGTGCCTATGAAACAAGTGCTTGTCCCCATTACTTCACATTATCATTTCAAAAGCGCTTTATCTTTCTGCTTGATCTCCCTTTGAGCATAGCACTCCCAAAATGTCAGCCCAGAATTTCTCTGCCCTTGAGCTTCTCTGACAGTAAATGAAGGATCTGTAAATAAATCCTTAAATGTCCTCAGGAAAATGCCATATTTGAAGGAATCATATTAGAAACTGAAGAATACATCTCCAGTGCAAATACTTTCCTTGTTATTAAATGTCCTGAAGTGTGACACTGGGCTTTCTCGAGGCCGCAAAGCGCTCAGGGAACTCTAGGCTCTCCCAGTTGCTCTCATCTCTTTCAGGAAAGACAAGGGAGGAAGCATCCTAGAAAAACTTTATCTCGTATTTTTTCAAGA
Organism: Myotis myotis; assembly: GCF_014108235.1. NCBI lineage: Eukaryota > Metazoa > Chordata > Mammalia > Chiroptera > Vespertilionidae > Myotis > Myotis myotis. Next base: position 13,116,202 of record NW_023416315.1, read on the forward strand.
GGAGTAGGAGGAAATAAAAAAATAGTTAGTTCTGGCAGCTTAATCTGGGTTGGCTGTTTTTGCCAACAATCTGTAAAATGTGTTTTTCAAGGATAAGAAGTTTGGGCCCCAGGCCAGAGCTCGCGTCTGTCATCTTCAGGAAGGTACACGATTCCGTGCACCCTCAGCTCTGCTGTGTGCTTGAACCTGAACGCCACGCCTGCCGCAGGCCGGGAGCTGCTCAGAGTTGACCCTTTCCTCTTTCCAAACAGGACCTTCCGCCCGCTGGGTGGGCAAGGCAGGGCCCACCTTTTGGGTGGTGAAACTCTAAACCGACATCTGTTCCTAGGGTTGTTTTTTAGCCTTTCATGTTGCCAAAGAGGCTCTGCAAAGGAACTTGAAGTACTCTTGCGTTTTAATACCTGTAGAGGTAATTTCCTAAGAGGTCGGAAAAACATATACATGCCCACAGGTACAAAGGCTACAAACCACAGAGAGTCAGTCTCTGGTGGAGTCAGCTGTGCACACATCATGCAAAGCTTCGTTCCCTTGTGTGGCAGTAGCAGTACAGCCCGGAGACCTCACCGAGTCTTAAGAGGATGTCTGCTAAACCGCATTTCCTGTTTCCTGTAGACTTTAGCTCAGCGGTGCTGAAGGGTAGGTGTCAGAGCCCAAGCAGAGGGTTAAGGCACAAACAAGGAAGAGTAGTGGCAGCTTGGCAGGGGGCTTGACCCCTTCCTCCTTCCGTTGTTGACAAATGAATGCCGAGCCTAACAAAAAGTCTTATAAGGGTTTATTTGACCCAAACTGACAATTGCCAGGAAGCAACATCTCAATGGATTGAGAAAATGCCCTGGAGAATAATGGTTTTGCAGTTTATATTCTACATTGGAATCAAAGGAGGAGAATGTGAGGATGATTACATGAAATTCATTGGTCGTAGATTAGGGAGGCAGGAGAAAGCTAAGTGGGGAAATCGCTAAGACTAGATAAAAAATAAAAGTGAGAGACAAATACTTTTGCATTTGTGGGTGCAGGATAGTTAACAGTTACAGCACATAAAGATGGTCTGTGGGCAACAGCATAATGTTAATGGTGAATGGCACCAGATGTTACTGGTGAAGTTAGACTCTGTCCTTGAGTTTGGCTAAGATGGACTCAGGAAACAAGTTGCAGAGGCAAAAGAGGGACCCTTGAACTTAGGAGAAAGAAGGCAAGCATACATGCCTTGAGGGAAGGAAGAAAGAGGGAAGAACAATTCTAGGAGAGAGAGAGAGAGAGAGAGAGAGAGAGAGAGAGAGAGAGAGAGAGAGAGAGAGAAAGACCGAGAGATAAGAAGATAAGAAGCGGGTGGGAAAAGGCACATATGTACTCAAGAGAGAGAGAGACAGCCGGCAGCTGGGTCCTGCACCTTAAGGGGTTTTGTCTGCTTTCCAAAGGCTGGGATTTTAAGGGAGGTCTCACAGGAGGATCTCAATGGAATAGTCATCAGCTTTCCAGGTGCGCCTTTTAGGGTCATGGTCTCTACTGAGTGGTCAGTGCCAGGATTGGGACTCATTCATCATTACAGCTGGTCCTGATGTCAGCCATGGCATCGCTTGGTCTGGTTTTGCTGCTTTTCTGTGCCTGGAGCTGAAACACAACTGAAGCCTAAACATCATCTTTAGTTTGACCCAAACTCTATCTCTGTGGTGAACACACCTGAGGCTATGTTCTTATTTGATTTTGTTGTTGTTGTTGTTCTTATTTGATTATTTGATGGGACCCAAAACCTCATTGTCCTGAGGGCTTAATGCTTAAGGGAGTGGCTGTGCAAGGGCTTTTACGGGAGTGCTATGAAGCTGTTTTCCAGCCCCCTTGTTCCTCCTCTGAGGGGTCTACCACAGGATTAGCAACATCCAGGGGAGGATCCGTGAGAGGAGGGTCCAAACCGCCTGATCAGAGATATGAAAGGTCAGGGGATCTAAACTGCATGGCCAGTGAGTGATATGCTAGGGAAGGAAAGGTCACTCCAGGGGCGAGATCCTCACCCTACAATACTTGTTTCCCCAGTTTTTCCCGACACTAGATACCCTGGGCTTTCCATCGGTGACCCATATCTGGGCAATTGTTCCTACTCTGCTCACGTCTAACTGCTTACTGCATCAATAACAACGTGGTGCTGGAGGTTGTGCCTTCAAGGGTTCTGGAAAAGGAAATTACTCTGACATTTCAAAGATATGTTATCTTAGATGCACAAAGGCAATAGACAATTTCAATTGGCCTTTGTCAAGGAAGCTACAGGCCTAGCAAGTGACTATCTACCATGACCCACTTTTAGTTAGGAATTTTTATGTTCAGACCATTCATTCCATGTGGTTACTTTGGTCTCTGGGTTTGTAAGGCCCACCATGCTGGCCTTCCCTGAGTTGATCAGGTTTAGTATGTAGCTCCTTTTTTTGTCCACACTTCCCTCCCTCCCCAGGAAAGCTGTTTCCTCAGGGGTGAATAAACAGGGAGTTCTAGCTCCTACAGGAACTTTACAAAACAATGCTTCACGGAAACATGGACACAGGTGGGATTTTCCTCCTGTTCCCCACTCTGCCTCCCAGCTTCTTACTTCTTCCTTCGCATTCACAGCCAGTGGACAGGCCCAACCTCGGCATTGAAAGAGAGTCAGAGAGGGACTGGAAAGTGAGTATCTAGGAGAACAGGACTGTGGTGCTGGGGGTGAGGTGTAATGGAAAGGATAAGAGGAACCACAGAATCAAAAGGGCATAATCTCAATTCTCCTCAAAGATTTAGAAAGAAAATAGTAAGGTGGTTTTTTTTGCCATTGAATAATTTTTTATTTTTCAATTATAGTTGACATACAACATTATGAAAGGAGTTTTTAGGGGTAAAATAGGCAGGTTTAGGGAATTTTAGAAATAAAGAAGGTCCATGGGGGAGGACTGCAAAGCTGGGAAGGGGCAGGGGGGGGAGCGGGGGCGGGGGGGGGGGGGGCGCTGGGATCTGCCAAAAGGCCTACATTCACAGAGAGAGAAAAAAGATGCCACAGGATAAGGGGAGAGGAAGATACCCATTCACAGAAGACAGGGGAAAGCCACAGGGAGTAGAAAAACAAAAGGGAGAAAGAGGAAAGCAGATTGTCACAGGGAATAGAGAATTCTACCACAGGATGGGGAGAAAAAGAGGGTTTGAGCACTGAAGCTGCTATAGTGACCAATCAGAGGAGGATATCAGGACACAAAGAACTGCAGCCTTTATAAACCTTAGGGAAAAGGGGCTTAGTGGGCTACCCCTTTGGGACCCCCCCCCCCCCCCGCCACGTGGGAGTCTGTACTTGTTTCCAATAAATTTCCACCTTTTCCTATACCACCTTTTGTCCGTGGCTTCATTCTTCTAATCCACCTGGACAAGAACCTGGGAAAGAAGCCACCTTTGCATCCTGCCCAGAGGAAAACCACGCATTTCAGTTTGATTTCCGCATTTCAATTATATTTGTTTCAGGTGTCCACCCCAGTTATTAGACATTATGTAACTTACTAAGTGATCATCCCAATAAATCTCATACCCGTCTGACACCATACATAGTTATTAGAATATTATTGACTATTTCCCTCTGCTGTACACTACGTCTCCATGACTATTCTGTAATGACCAATTTGTACTTCTTAACCCCTTCACCTTTTTCACCCATCCTCCCCAATCCCCTCCCACCTGGCAACCATCAAAATGTTCTCTGTATTTATATGAGTCTGTTTCTGTTCTTCTTGTTTATTTTTAGGTTGATTGTTGATACATATGTATTTATTGCCATATTTTTGAACTTTGTTTTTCCTTCTTCTTAAAAAAAGACCCGTTAACATTTCATATAACATTGGTTTGGTGGTGATGAACTCTTGTAGCTTTTTCTTGTCTGGGAAGCACTTTATCTGTCCTTTGATTCTAAATGATAGCTTTCCTGAGTAATTTTTGGTTCGAGGTCCTTGCTTTTCACCACTTCAAATATTTCTTGCCACTCCCTTTGGCCTGCAAAGTTTCTGTTGAGCAATCAGCTGACAGTCTTACTGGAATTGTAGGTAGCTAGTTGCTTTTCTCTTGCTGCTTTTAAGATTTTCTCTTTATCTTTAACCTTTTGCATTTTAATTATGATGTGTCTTGGTGTGGGCCACTTTGGGTTTACCTTGTTTGGGACTCTCTGTGCTTCCTGGCCTTTTATGTCTATTTCCTTCACCAGTTTAGGGAAGTTTTCTGTCATTTTTTTCAAATAGATTTTCAATTTTTTGCTCTCTCTCTTCTCCCAGCACCTCCATGATCCAAATGTTGATACACTTGAAGTAGTCCTGGAGGATCCATACACTACCTTAATTTTTTTGGATTCTCTTTTCTTTTTGCTCTTTTATTTGGATGTTTTTTGCTTCCTTATATTCCAAATCGCTAATTTGATTCTTGCCTTCATCTATTCTATTATTGATTCCCTGTAAATTATTCTTCATTTCAGTTAGTGTATCCTTCATTTCTGACTGGTTCTTTTTCTTGCTGTTGAAGTTCAAAGTTCCTTGATCATTCTTATAACAATAGTTTTTAACTCTGTATCTGCTAGTTTGCTTTCCTCCTGTTCTTTCATTTGGGACCTGTTTCTTTGTCCCTCTGCGTTTTGGCTGCTTCCCTAAGTCTGTTTCTTTGTATTAGGCAGAGCTGCTACAGCTCCCGAACTTGGTAGAGTGGCCTTGTGTAGTAGGTGTCCTGTAGGTAAAGTTGTCACTAGTCGCCATGTCACCATTGCTGGTGGGACCCTTCCTGGGGACATTTCACCAGGAGGAATTCCATCCACCATAGGTGTTGAGCTGATACAAGGTGCTATCTTTAAGGGACAAAGGGCTTGAGAGTTGAGACTAGGAAGAGGGAGCCCCATGAGGCAAGGGGGCTATAGGAGAGTGGGTTCCAGCAGCTGCAGGAGCAAAAGGCCTCAAATGGCCAGACCCAGAGAAAGGGGCTCCCAAGAGGCCTCACCCTCTAGAACAGCCAAAGTGTGGGCAGTGCACCCATGTGCAAGCTATTGGCTCTGGTAGCTCTGACCAGTCTCCCCTTTTACAAAAAAAGAAAAGGAGGTGAAAGGCTGTGAATGCTGGCCTGGTTCCCAGGACTGAGGCTGCTGAGAAAGTGGAAATAGCTGCTCACCCAGCCCAGTAGGCTCCTCAAGCTCCGATCAGTGCCCACCAGATTTTGTCCCTCAGGCTGGACCCTTGGCTGCCACAGCCATGCCCACCTCACCCCTTCAAGCACTGGGCTGGGAGTCTAAGTCCTGGCTGAACTCCTAACCGGCTTCACCTCCATTGACCATGATCCTCAGGACCTAGGAGGACCCTCTCATCTGCTGAGGGCTTAGTGAGGGGGACTCAGCAGTCCTAGCTCTGACAGCTTGTTATTGCAAAGGGGACCTGGCCCTAATGGGTCTGCCTAGGGCCAGCTGGTAGTGGATGGGTTCTTGACTTTGTGCAGGAAAAATTTCACAACACAAGTCCAGGTGAATTTTAGAGGACGTTTATTAAAGCTGGGGGCACTGAAACAAGGACAGGCTGGGGAAGTGAGCCTTGGTTGGTCTTCTTTGGCTCACTAAGAAGTCAGAGAAAAGGGGACCTTGAGGACAGGTTTAAGGGGGTCGCCTGGACGAACTGCCCCTGCCCATTGCTGCCCTGGTTGTCAGCCTTGTGGGGTCCCTAGAGTTTAGGAGATGCATGCTTGTGGGGAAAGAAGTGGGGAGAAGGCTCCTGGGATGGAGAGCACATGCTGGACCTTCATTTTGAGGGATTTTAAAGGCTGGATGTTTAGGGGAGGTTTTAGGGAGGATGGCAATACAATAATCAGTTTTATGCCAATGTACCAAAATAAGGTTTATTCTCTTAACTTCATCTGTCTTTGGGTGCGGTTGGCAAATGGCACTAATTGGATTTCTGCTGTCTCCCTGAGTAGGGTGATTTAATCTATTTATCCTCTGGTTGGGGAAAAGTGCAAACCATTTACTCTTAAGTGTTCTTGGTTTGGGGAAGGTAGGATTTACTAGGTGGCTGCAAACTGCTTGGCATCTAGGTTTTCTAGTTGGCTGTAAATTGCTGTTTAACTATCTCTCTCAGTTTTCCTATTCCTAGCTTACTAACCTGTCTCAAGCTGTGTCTTTCCCCTCCACCCCCCCTCCGCCCCTCCCAGGCCAAGGGTCATCACAAGCCTCAGAGCTGTCCCCTCAGACCCTCTTTGAGGCCAGGTTATAAGCAGAGGGTGAATGCCCCTTGGGGTCCCTGCACTGTAGTCCATAGGTTTGTCCCAACTCCCTCGAGGGGACCTTGCTTCCTTCAAGGTTCCTACCCCCACCGGTCCCACCACCAGCAGGTGCTTAGGAAGGACCCACTGCCTGGGTAGTAATGAGCCGTCAGAGCCCACGCTTTGGGAGCCAACCAATCCAGGTTCCAGTGGGAGCTGCAGAGCTGAGATGAATGCCTCTGCCTCTGTCAGGCTCAGCTTTCTGGGATATAAAATGTGGCTAATACCTCACAGACCTGATGGGTGGGTGAAACCACGTAACATATGGCAAGCAGAAGGGGGCCCGATAAATGAGTTCTTTTTTTTCCAAGCAGCTGCCCTCTAGAGAGAGGGTGAGAAACCGGTCAAGCCTGTAGGGTCAGGGCCCTTATTGGTTCTATCCGTCACCATGGAGAGCGGATGGCACATCTGCTGGGCTAGCACTTAACTTGGGCAAAGGCGATAGCTGTGGCTGTTGCCCAGGTGGGGGTGCGGCATGCCGCAAGGCCCTGTTGAAACACAGTGTGCATGCGCCCCGCCCTGTGGGAGGGCCGCCAAACGCAATTCTTATGCCATCTGCTCTTCGTAGCCCTCTCCCTCCTATGGCCTCTGCTTCTCACCTGTCGGCCACAGCGGAGGAAGGGGAAGGACAAGTCTTAAAATAATGTTTCTGGAACAGAATGGAGGGTTTTCAATACTTGTGGCCTGTGCCCGTGAGCAGAATGAGCTGGAATTTTAACCCCTGATTGCCCTAAATCTTAACAAGCCTCATGGTGATTCCTCCTGGTGGGATCCCCTCATTTCAGTTGCTATAAAAATGATGGATACGCATATACAGTTTACCAAGCACTCTTGGTAACATATTTCCTGTGACCCTCACCACAAATCCGGGAGGCAGGCAGGAAAGGGGTGCTTGGCCCCATTTGGCAGTCAAAGGTTGAGCAACTTGCCCAAGGTCATACAGGTTATTATTAAAAGTGTTACCAGACAACCAAGGGGTCTGGGCTGCCTGTCATTACTTGAGCCAATTAGGCAGAGACAGGGTTGAAGCATATATGAGCGGTTATTCCAATACTGCCAGCAGCGTGGGAGAGCAGCCGGTCTTCCCCAAAAATCTGCTCTGCCCCTCCCCATAAGCCAGCTGCTTATATTGGGTAGAAGGACAAAGAATATGTGGGAAATTAAGAAGTCCAGGCTTGGAAAGTAGGCCAGGTATAATGGCTACAGGTTACAGGCAATGTGGGCTGGGGGTTGCAAAGGGCGGACACCTCCATGACTAGATTGTTTTTCTTTCCATAAGGGTAGGCAGTTCTCGGGGAAAGGAGGATGGACTGCATTCCGATGTTAGCTCCATATCCTGGGGCATGCAACCCTCAGCCAGGTTAGAATGTGCTTTCTCTAATGAGAACAGAACAATCACAGTTAACAGAGCATGATTAATGTTTCTTATCATTGTAGCTAGTCCCCACATTCTATTTCTGCCCCTGACCAAAGGACTGTCATTCATTTCCCCAGCATAGACTTGCTGCTCTCCCCACTATAGGCCAGGAAGGAGGGAGTGTCATTGTTCAGCCTCATGGATTGAGCTTTGCTAAAACTCATGCACATGCACGCGTGTAGGCACACATGTACACACACACACAGGCACACCCTCTGTTTCTTTTCTGGGTTCAGCTTCCTGTCACTACGGGATGGAAAGGGACATGGAGAGTACCCCTCATACTACAGACCCTACTTTGGGGAAACAGTATGCAAGGGCTGTGAGGGTGGTGGCCTCTCTGGAGTCTGGGTCCGCCTTTAGTCTTGCCCGAGGCAATTCAGGCTGTCCCCACAGAGCCGGAGTCTCTCTTAGTCCCTGCTGTGTTAGGGTCCTGAGCCATGAAGCAACAGGAAGCACCTCTGATGTGTACTGTTTCAGGCTGGTGTATCCTTGGGCCTGAGCCACACATCCAACATAGACTAAAAGGCACCACCAGGCAGCCATTGCCAGAACCAGGTGAGATGGTGGCATCCAGGACAGGTGAGGGGCGTCCTTCTGCAGGACCACAGTGGTCATTTCAGACCCACCTGCAAACTCCTTTTATCACCCACATGTTCAGAGGCGACACCCTCCTCCTCAGTGTGGTGAGATCCAGAGGTGACCGCCTCACTGCGGTGCAGTCTGGAGGCTGCTGAGTGGGTGCTGAGGAGGTCAGGGCAGAGCTGGGAGGCCTAAGAACAAAGTCATCAGAGTCCCACAGTTTAGACTCAAATCCAAATTCCCTTTCTTAGCAGCTGGGTGATCTTGGAAAGGCCCTGTGTGCCGCTGTCCTCATCTGGAAGCTGACGATAATGATAGTTTTGCCCCATGGACTGTGATGCAATTTAAATGAGATAGCGCACACAAATCGCCGCGTGCAGGTTCATTACCACTCAACGGTCAGGGAAGTGAACTGCTTTCTCTGCTGTGAATAGCCGTGTTTCACAGCATGCAAATAGTTCTCAGGGCTGCCTGTCGCTCTTCACGTGTTACAGGTTTCACTTTTTATTTTATGTCCTGTTTCCCACTTAGAATATCATTTCCGCGAGGGCAGAGTTCTGTGGCTATTTTGGTCTTTGATGTGTCCTCGGTGCCAGGAGGACTATCTGGTGCATAATGAAGGCTTGGCTTGTTGAGTAAAAGAAAGACAGAAAAAAGGAGAGAGGGACTGAGAAAGAAAGAAGGAAATCTCCTCAGGAATAACTCAGTGACCAGCACTGTGCAGGGGGTCATTGCCTGTCAAAAAGCTACCCTGCCTGCTGTCTGTATAAAGACCACAGTAAAGGGTGGCAAGGAGGGGGCCTGGGCGGGACACATGGAGTGGGCCCTGAGGGGGAAGAGGAGCTGTGATGCAGATTTCTCAGAGCGGAGCAGCCACAGCTGACTCACGGTCTCACCAACTCTGAAGGGTGCGGGTTTGGAAGTGGCACCCTGACCCCACTGCTCAGTGGTTTATCATTTGTTGGCCATATAATTAGGCAAAAGTTCACCACAGGCTGAGCTGTATGTGTTTCTCCTTCCAAGCCTGGCTTTAGCCACTTCAGGGTCTCCTTTTAGCTGCTTGTTCAGGTTCTTAAAGGCTGATCAGAAAGGGTCTCCAAAGGAGAAGAGCAAGCAGGGGGAGACTCTCTTTTTTCCGGACTTGGTCTCGGAGGTGCTAGCTGTCAGCATATTCCCTTGTCACAAATAGTCTGCCCCGAGACCCCCAGGGGCTTGTGGGGTGAATGGACTGATTTTATGTTTGAAGATGCCTTTGCAGCCCTGCTGGCCAGGCTGAGACCTGGGAGAAGAGCCGAGGGAGGATGCGGAGAACAGGGCGTGGGATCTGCCTGTGGATCCCAGTGGTGGGGAAAGGAAGGGAACGGTAGGGGTCCCGCTCAGACTCTGGGTGGGAAGATACTTCGGGGAAGAACGAGCCAGAGGCTTTGCAGAGCCCAGTGGGCCAGGCCTCCCAGGGAAACCTTCTGAGGAGGGATCTCCAAGCTGGAGAGCCCAGGATGCCTGCACGAGAGGACCCACATCTCGTCGTGGTCTTGATTTGCATTGTCTTGGATGCTGTCAGGGTTGGCGTCTCCCTGTGTTCACTTAGCCCCATGCATTTCCTCTTCTGTAAAAGCCGCCCCGCCCTCGTTTTTCTATTGAACTGTCTGTCTGTTTCCTACCCCCTCCACTCCGCCAGGAGAGCCAGACTCTTGATATAGTCTTGATTCTAACCCTTTGCTACTTGTGTGTTACATAGATCTCTTCTCAGTTTGTGGCTAATCTATTGAGTTTCTTTAAAGTATCTGTGATGAACTCAGGTACTCAGGTTCTCAAATTTAATGTAGTTGAAATTATTACTCTTTTATGTTATGGTTTGTGATTGTATGTCTTTGTGAAGACATTCTTCCATACCCCAAGATATTCACTTCTGTTTTCTTCTGTTAAGCTGTTGCGCCCACAGGATACTGCCACTGTTCAGGGACCCGCGCCCCATGGTAGGGAAGGCAGACTCCGAGCACATCATGCCACCAGGAAGACCACCATGTAAGGGCCCTGCACAACCTCAGTGGTGTCATTGCCGTCAACCTGCAACACGGAGGGCACCAGGCTCCAACCATGGCTCCTGTGCCACCCTGCCCCTGCTCTGGGCCAGCACAAAAGGTGCTCGTGGAAGTGGAGGCAACACTCCCAGATGGATTGGGCACTGCATCCATCTGGGGACTCGAAACACTGGGACCAGCACAGAGCTGTCTGCTCACCACATGTCAGGATCTGCCAGGGACCATCTCACAGCTAATGACAACTCCTCCTGTCAGGGCCACAAAGCAGGGCTTTGTGATGCTTGGTAGCCGGCATCCTCCAGAGCAGGGCTGCAGGCCAGCTGGTCAGCTCAGGTCACTGCAGACAATGGAGCCACAGTTGGCTCTGGGCAGGCAGTGGAAGCCGGTGCAGAGAATAGCAACAAGGAGCAAACTCCCCGGCAGCGGCCAGGTCCACACCTGCCTCCGGAGGAAGGCGGCGGGGCAGGGCAGGGCAGGGCAGGGCGTGTTCCAGCAGAGCAAGCTGGGCCACGTGAATCTTGGGAAGTCTGGCCAGCACCCAGGCCGGTTTCACAGACACCCACCTGAGCCTGATTTTCCAGTTCTCAGTCTCCCCGGGGCCCTTGATAAATATTCAGTAGCTCTGGCCCCTGAGACGAGGTCTGGAGACATGCTTGGGCAGTGAAGTGAAGGAAAACTGAGAGGAGGACTTGAAAGGGGCCCTAGCCCTCAGCCTTTTCTTTCTGCTTGAAAGGGTCCCCAGGGAACCGCCCACCTGCAGGGCTAACCACTTGAGGCCAATGCTGGGGTTCTGGGAGCCCCTCTCAGGGAAGGAGGAGGGGAAGCTGGGCTTCCAGCAGTGACTCTGCTAAATATGGTATTTGATGGGTTCTTAAAACACCAGTAACAGCTAGAGCAGCAGCAGGGGCATTTGTAAGACACAAGATGCCGAATTAAAATTTGCATCTTCCCTGCCGGAGGAGCCAGCCTCGGTCTCTGTCTGTGATCCCCTTGAGCAGGCCACGGGCGTGAGTCTCACTTCTGCGGTCACGCTCCACCAGCGGCCCACACGACCTCCGCCGTGTGTCCAGCTCCTGTCCCCTCTCAGCTATCAGACCTCTCCACCCCGTGCGCTCCCCTCTCACCACACACCACAGTTCCAACCATTCTTATTATAAAGATTCCCATTTAGCTTAAGATATCGGGCAGACACCCCCCATTACAATAAACGTATGTGGAGTTCAATACATATTATGCTTAAATTTGACTAATTATATGTTAGACCGGTGATTTTCAACTGGTGTGCCACAAGAATTTTTAAAACATGCAACACCTGACTATGTAGTCAGGGGCACAGACCTCTTTTCTCTAAGATTATCAAATTTAAAAAATAATGACAGCCAACACAAAAATAGCCATCCGGTGTGAATTAATCAAAATTTATACCTTTTTTTGTCAGAGCAGCAAAAAGTATATTTTTTGGCATGCGGCAGAATTTTAGCAATTAGTTTATGTGTGGCATGGAATGAAAAGGGTTGCAAATCACTGTGTTAGACTTACATAGAACATCCAGGAGGTGAGACTATATAATGATCAAAGCGACTGTGAATTTAGTAACCACATTAAGCACCATGATATTTTACTTATCAAAGGAGCATCTAGGCACCTTTGAAAAAACAATGTGCAAGTTTGCTGTTCGTTCAGTCGAGAAAAAGTGAAGAGTGTGCATGGGAGTTTGTAGGCCCATCACAAAAGCTCTAGTTTCTGGAAGGGCGCCCCAGTGGCCTCAGGCCTGATGAGTCAGGGCATTCCCCGGGCTCCTCCACGGAAAGAATAGGGCTCACGGACCCAGGTCTCCAAGGCACCTGGCAACCTGGATGTGGCCCAGGCTGCCTGCTGCTGAGCAATTCTCATGAAGTCTGTCTTTGGATGGAGGAGTGGTTGGAGTTAGAACTTCTTTACCATTTTGGGGTCATAGACCCCTTGTAGTGAAAGGTCTGCAGGTTCCCCTGAAAAATTCATTTTGCCATTCAGGGGATTCCCAGAATCCTGGAGTCCTTCCATAGGCATCATAGACCCCACGTGGCAATCAACTTGATTGGGAGATCTCAGTGTTCTTCTAGTTCTAAGAGTCTATGGCTTATGATTTGCTTAGAGCAGTGGTTCTCAACCTTCCTAATTCTGCGACCCATTAATACAGTTCCTCATGTTGTGGTAACCCCCAATGTCATTGTTACAAATTGAACATAATTAAAGCATAGTGATTAATCACAAAAACAATATCTAATTATATATGTGTTTTCCGATGGTATTAGGCGACCCCTGTGAAAGGGTTGTTCGACCCCCAAAGGGGTCGCGACCCACAGGTTGAAAACCGCTGGCTTAGAGCCTGCTGGACTGGGATTCCCTGATAGAGCCCTTTATTTGGGAGCTTGGGGGATCTATGTCCCCTCCTTTACCACCAGCACATGTGGCCAGGGGTGACTGTGAAGAATGTCATGGTGCCACCTTGTGCTTCTATTCTGAAATTGCACATTTTCTGGGGCCACACACAAGCCTACCACTTTCCAGCAACACAAGGCTCTTTACATTGCTGCCTCAGGGCCTTTGCATTGACTGTTTCCACTGCCTAAAGGTCTGGTTTTGAAGAAGCCATTTATGCGAGTGCAGTTTGTACTGTCATATAATGAATCAAGAAAAAAAAAACCACAAGTTTTTATAAAGATGCTTTTATTCTCATTTGGCATATCATATGAGAAAATGTCCCCACTGAGAAAATATCATATGAGTATGTTAAAGAATTTTCTGAAATTTGAGGAAAGGCTCATGAGGATTATAGAAGGTATATTAGTCATCTCTCATTATGTTTTGCTGCAATAACAAACAACCTCAACATTCAGTGGCTGACAGCAACAGGAGTATTTATGCTGAAGTTACCTATTTGCTGTGAGTCAGCTGTGGCTCTGTTCCCGGAGGCCTCTTCATTGCAGGATGGAAGAACTAAGGAACTGCTGGGCAGACTCCTTACTTCTCCCCCTTTCAAGGAGAAAGTGACTGAGCGAAGGAACCCCCCACCGCTTCCCTTACATGAACAACCTTTAGGAGGAAAGGGAGGTTAAGGGTTGTGGAGTAGAAACTTTCTCCAGCTACAGGGATGCTAGGCTGCACCTTCCCAGAGCAGGACTGAAGCTGTCGTTGCCCCAAAGCAGGAATGGGCTGCATTGCAGCCCTGGGGGAGGGACGGGAGGCCTTGATGTAGGCAGGGCAGGGGTCCTAGGGGACCTGAAGGTCTGAGAGCTACTGTGGGTTCTTGGTTTTGCACAGGAAATAATTCAAATGAGAACCAGCATAGAGTTTAAAGTGAAAAGAGTTTATTAGTGAAGCAGTAGGACAGAGAAGCACCCCCTAGTGGGATTTCCTTCTTTTATTGAGGCTCATTGAATCGAGGGGGAGGGCACTCAGTAAGGGGGCAGGATCTTCTGGGGAAGGGGTGGAGAGTTCTCAGAAGACCACCGTGGACTATTTTGTGTCCTTTCCATTTCCTTTCTGTGTGCGCTCATGGCCGTCCAGGATGTGTGGTTTAGTACGCTAATGTATTACCATGAGCCTATGAAGAGGCTAGGGGCTACTGTAAGGTGAACTTAGTCACCATGTTGGATCGAGCTAGTCTTGCCGATTCTAAGCCATAGATCTGTTGGGGTTGGTCTTACTATGTCTTTGGTAGTCCTTGTAGCCCTTACCGGTTTCAGCCGTTTCCTCACGTACTCTACCTTAGCCTGGGCACTGGAGTCCCCCAACAAACATATACCTGGACCCAAGATTGCACCCCCCCCAAACCTTTCTACTCCAATTGCCAAATAGGGAGTGGGCGAGTTTCTGGGTGCATGAGAGGGCTCAGGCAAAGGCAAAGAGGAGGAAGGGAGGAATCAGACAGAGGGAGGGGGAGTGGCAGCTGTGTGGTGTGACAGCTCACTCAGAGACCCCCAGCTTCTTCAGCTCAGAGCATGCCAGGCCAGCACAGCCAGCCCCAGCTGCTTGCTCAGAGAGCCACGAGCCTGCAGTTAACCCTACACCTCTTCCCAGCCCCTCACCTGAGCCTCTTCCCACAACGGAATGGACATTAGAGCAACCCGCCTGCAAATTGATGGGTGATTTGTTTCCCCTGAAATACCTCTTTTCACGGCCACAGGAAAACAAGTTTCAAAGTGGATTGGGAAAAGGGGCTGGGGTTCGCATATGAAAAGAATAAGGAGGGAACAGATGGTGCCTGCTAAGGCGACCAGATTTTTTCCCCCCCAGTTAATCTGGGAATGACCTAATTTACATAGTATTTGCATAAATTTCCATTTCAAATTATAGCTGTCCTAACTTCAAGTATACAGGAGAAAATAAATTAGATCAGGCAACGTACTGTAAATGAACTCAAGCTGACTTTTGTGAAATGCAGGTCAAGCTTTAAAACCTGGCAGATGAGAGGAAATAAGTTTGTCCACTGTCCACTGGGGGGAGGGGGGAAGGTGCTAGAGAAAGCTTGTCTCCACCTCTCAAGTTAGAAAAAGTTACCAATGGTCCAGGCCAGAGGTGTGAGGAGATGAAGAATTCCACCTCTCTGCTGGTATTCTCCTCCTCCCACTGTGTGCCTTGGGAAGAACCAAAATTAGGAATGGCGCAGAAAAAGCAGGACTCTGTCCAGAAGTCAGGGTGGCCCAACCCCTTCCAGCCCCAGCAGACTGGACATTGTGTGGAGTTTGGGTGTGTTTCTTCCCACCACCATCCATTCATTTAGCTCCCCATCCATTCATTCTCACCCTCCACCAAACCCCAATCCCATCACACACTCTCAGAGACAAATTTGTATAAGTGCACAGGAACACACACAGAGCGCGCAAGTGCGTGCGTGTGCGTGTACATGCGTGCGCGCGCGCACACACACACACACACACACACACACGCAATCACACACACCCTGGTGGGGTTACCACCAGCCTGGCCTGCCCAGTCCCAAATCTGCCAGTAGAAACAGTAGAAACGTAGGTGTAGCAGTCATCAAGATTGTCTGAAGTCAGGGAAATCTCAGGTTGGCTCTGGTTTGCTAAATGTCAAGGTCCCTCTCTGTGTGGGACTAAATCAAACCTGGGGAAGTTGTAGAGAGGGAGGTGGACTCTTAAGGTAGGGTAGGCGGGGACAAGGCCACAGCTGGAAGCTAGGATGATGTCATGCCCTGTAGGGACATGAGGGCTGCTAGAGAAGACAATTCCCACCCAGATGAAGGAAGGCTCGCTGGTAGCCCTAAGTGGACTTGCTATAGTGAAAGCTGATCATCAAGGTAGCCTTCTGCTGACAAGTCCTGAGTGCTGGACTCTCTGCCATCAGGGAGTGTGTCTCCCTCCCTCACCCACTGATTTCTCTGCACATAGCATCCCCCTTTACTTCCTCATGCCTTCAGCCCAAAGGACAGAGATGGGGGGCCTTGCTCTCTAATGTTCCTTTGAAACAGTTTTTGCTGAGAATTCTCAAGCCCTCCCTGTCCCTGAAGTTAAAGCCAAGAGGTTTTGAATCCCTCCACCCCAACCCCTACCCCCTTGAGACAAGGGCATAGAACTGTCTGGCTGTTGGGGGTGGCAGGGAGTTTGAGAAGAGGGGGTTTAAAAAAAGGTGTTTAGCCCTAGCTGGCTTGGCTCAGTGGATAGAGTGTTGGTCTGCCAACTGAAGGGTCCCTGGTTCGATTCCTCAGGGCATGTGCCTGGGTTGCGGGCTCCATCCCCAGTGGGGGGGCCTGCAGGAGGCAGCCAATCAATGATTCTCACTCATCATTGATGTTTCCATCTCTCCCTCTCCCTTTTCCTCTGAAATCAATGAAAAAATATATATATTTTTAAAAAGATGTTTATTAATATTTCAAAAAGTTAACTTCTCTTTTTGGGAAGTTGTGACGCAGAGCCCATATAAGCCAATGAAAAATAGAAAAAGACCAGATGAAAGTGTTGCTGGCAAGAAAGAAGGGAAGAGAAAGGTCAAGTGGAGACGTCAGGGTCTAGTGCTGGCTAATTTTTCAAAAACTGCCCTCTCTGAGGCCCGGCCCCAGCCCCAGCCCGGCCCGGCCCTTGGGTCAGGCCACGCAGTGCGTGAGAGCTGTCAGCGGTCTCCGGGCAGCTGCCGGACAGCTGCGCACTCAGCCAGTCAGGTGGTTCAGATGAGTCACCACATCAGTGGGCTCCCGCTGGCCAGAGAGAAGGCTCTGAGACAGCAGCCTCAGCAAAGTCAGGTGTTCTCCTTCAGCGGGTCGTTTGAAGGCCCCGCACCAGCAGAACCGTGTTTTGGGGGGTCATCCCATCCCTAACATAAAAAATACCACGCTTTCAGCCAGAGGTTGACAAAAGCTTTCTGTAAAAGGCCACAGAGAAAATATTTTAGGCTTCACGGGCCATGCTCAAGTCTGCCATTTTAGTTCCAAAGCAGCCACAGACAATATGCAAATGAATGAGCACGGCTGTGAGCCAATAAATAGAGACATGGAAATTTCAATTTCATATAATTTTCATGTGTTGTCAAATGATTCTTCTTTTGATTTCCTCCCTTCACATAAAATCATTCTTAGCTCACGTGCCTACAAAAACAGACAGGGGACTGGATTGGCTGGTAGGCCCTACTTTGCTTTAAGCAAACGCAAAAGCAGAAGGTTGGGTCTTCATGAATGCAGATGAAGAATAGACTGATTTGGTTTACAGAAGGATCTAGTAGAGGGTCCATTGAACGCACTTTACATAAGATGTGATTGTAACTTTTTCCTACTCCACATCAGTGTCACTTTTCTTTCTTTCCCAACTTTGGTGTTTTTCAAAGTGGCATTTGCCATCTGTTAGTGGGCTGCAAAATTTATAACAGCATTTTGGATTAAATAGAATGGGATAGAATAGGATAGGGTAAGAAATATATCAGAGTTCATCACACATAGTTAACGTTGGTAATGTCTTATAAAACTTTGTCAGCTGTGTATATATTCATATATACATACTTATATGCCTGTGTATATAATGTCAGACGTATTTCTTATAGTGGATCATGGTCGAAACACTGAAAGCCACTACTCTGATGAGCACTGGGGAAAAGAGGGTTGAATTCCAACCCCCCTGGATTGTCGGCCAAGTCTGACACTTCTCTCTCCATCCCTGTGTCCCTGTGGTTTCCTTGATGATCATTCCTGAGAACCACTTGTCAGATATCCTCACCTGTCTGATAACCCTCCCTGCTTTCTTCCCTCTCCCCCAAAGGCTCCTGGCCCCAAAATAACCCTTTCTTTTCTTCTGTTAATAGCTCCCTTGCCCCACCTTCTTCCTATGAAAACCTTCCACTTTGTACACCCCTCCCAGCGCCCTTCTAGTAGCTAGATGGGATCCTCTCAATTCATGAATCACTTAGTAAAGCCAATTAGATCTTCCAATATACTCCACTGAACTTTGTTTTTTAATATATCTTTATTAATTTCAGAGAGGAAGGGAGGAGGAGAGAGAGATAGAAACATCAATGATAAGAGAGAATCATTGATTGGCTGCCTCTTGCACACCCCCCGCTGGGGATCAAACCCACAACCAGGCATGTGCCCTTGACCGGAATCGAACCTGGGACCCTTCAGTCCTCAGGCTGACGCTCTACCCACTGAGCCAAACCAGCTGAATTTTGTTTTTTAACATCAAATTTTCCCTTCTTGCTCTTAGAGTCAGAGTGTTTGGTTACAGTGTTTTGTTCTGTGTGGTTTATTCTTTTCTCTTCTTTTAAAAAAATATGTTTTTATTGACTTTTTGAGAGAGAGAGAGAGAGAGAGAGAGAGAAAGAAATGGCCTCATATACACACCCCATATGCAGACCCAACCTGCAACCTGGGCATGTGCCCTGACCGGGAATCGACAGGCAACCTTTTGAATGATGCTCAAAACCAACTGAGCCACACCGGCCACACAGGACTGTTATTTTCATTTCTTCATGCCCTTCCCACCTTCTGTGGGTGTTGTTGCAACCCCTCTCCTATCCTGCATGTCATTTGAATATGAACTTAATGGATGCTAAATAAGTCAGCAAAGATGCTGTTTTTAGCACAGTTCAGCAGATGTGTTTCGGAGGAAATGTGCTTGTACAGGCAATGTCACCCAAAAGGCACCACGAATCAGTGCCTTTGCATCCAGACAAACCACACGCACACATCCTCCCATGGGGCCGCCTCTCTGGGGGAAGTGAAAGTGTCAATGCCACCCCACCTCCCCCCATACACTTTCTCCCCTGCCCCACACGGCACTAAGGACTCTGGGGTCCTTCACCAAGGAAGGGACAGTCTCCAGCCTCGAGTGGCACAGACCAGCCAGTGCTGGGAAAATAGTCCGTGCTCAACAATTTTGATGGATTAAAACCAGGGCTATATCATTCAAGTTCTATCCCAAGTTCCAGCACTTTAGGGGATTCTGGGAAAAGCAGTTCAGGCCAAGGAATGCTCACTGAGCCTGGCTGACTCATTCTCAGGGTTGAAGAATTCTTGCCCTGAGAAGAGGTCTGCTATTCCGGGTTTGGGCCTTGCAAACACTCCCAGCGGCTCCTTAGGGCAGCTTCACCCACAAGCACTGTGGCTGGAGCTGCTCTCCTCTGGGGCTTTCAGGCGCTTTCTTCCCAAGCAGGCTCAGGGCTCCGCTGCCTCAGCACTGCGTGGTGTGGAAGCACAGGGACCCCAGCGCTGCTCCTAGTTAGCTCAGTCACCTGGCCTCTCTGGGCTTTCCTCTTCTTACCTGCATAACCAAGGGTTGAGGCAGATGGCCTCAAAGCTATTTGCAGATTTAAAACTCCCTAGAGTTTTCTCATCTCCACGCTCAGTCCAAACCACAAGATTGTACGGAGATTAGCACGAGGGTGTGAGGTCCCCTGCAAACTGAGAAGCCCTGGGCACATCAGCTCTTCGAATGACAATGAACCTGTGAGCCTGGAGCTGCGGGGCCATCACCTCCCAGACACTGCGCCAGCTCCTTGGATCAGAAACTTAACAAAAGCCTGGCTGAGCCCAGATTAAAGTTCTTGGAGCCTGGCCTTGGGGCCTGTCCTGGTGAGCCTCCGCTGTCCCAAAGGCAGGAGACTTTCAGAGACTGGGGGGGGGGACTGGGGGATGGCAGGTGGGGCTCCGCCCCAGGAGCATGCCCTGCTTGGAAAGTCCTGTGCCCAGTGGCATCAGACAGCAATAGGCCCTAAAAGGAAACCCCAGACTATGAGTGTGGATTACTCACGTCTACCAGCACTCAACACACTTTCCACCTGGTGAGCGGCCCCCCGTCCAGACTCACACAGTCCACATCAGCTATTGCCTTGACTGTCCCCCTGGGTCCAGTGACGTTTGGCCTGAGGCCTCTGAGGAGAGGCAGGAGGAACCGTGCAGAGAGGAGAATCCACAGTGCCTGGCCAAGGTGTCTGCCACCTCGTCTGGGAGGCTCCACCGTGCAGGCGAGCCCAGCAGGGCTCTAGGAAAAAACCCAGTGGCTCCCGGGAAAAATCCTACCTGGCCAGAACACAACAGTGAATGTTCACTGCTTACTCTGCACATGATCTCCCTTAATACACACACTCTGCTCCAGGGCACACGGTGCCGTCTCCCTTTTACCCGGTAGGAAACAGAGCACAAAAATGTTAAATAACTTAAGGTCCCAGAGAGCTCATATTTGACCCCATGTGAATCTCCTATCAAAGGTCACACTCTTAGCCACTAAACCACATCTTCTCCAGAGCGGGAACAGCTTACCTTGGAGTTGTTCACCTAAACTAGAGACCATTTTATGTCCCGAGACACTGTTTTGCAGTGAAGGTCAAGTGTCATCAGAATTTGGTGGATTAAATAGCTACACCTCAGACAAAGACCCTACCACTTTGGTGTGAGAAGTTGCATCTTTAGGGTTCTAGGGGTCTTCAAATACAGAAGGGATTGGACTTCAGTGATGGTGTTCTAGGTCTCAGTGGAATGGTCCAGGTGAAGAGATCGCTTCCCCAGTGTCACACTCAGCCCACCTGGGCAGCGCCAGGCCAAGGAAACGCCCAGTTGAAATGGAGACTTCTGGTCCAGCCCACCTGACTCACTAGATTCCCTCCCACTGCCCGCCATGGTGGGTATGGTTATTTTATTCAGAAAGGAGGCATTCTGGTGTCTTTCGTTCACTAACAAAAATCACACTGTGAGTTAGTGGCAGAGCTCCCAGCACTCTGGCTGGTCTGAGACGGGTATGAAGCCCCAGGTATGAAGCCCCTCGTTATTCTGAAAGCGCTTTGGCTTGAAGCGGGAGGGTCTGGAGTTGGCCTTGGGGGGGGCGAGGGGTTGATGCAACATTACAGAATAAACTAGGAGCAAGCTAGATGCCAGCATGTCAATATCCACAGCCCTTTCCCAGTGTCAGGGGACAGTTAGATGGGAAACGGGCCCTTGCCTGGCTTAGGGAAAGGAGTTGAGAATGGCCACTGGATCAGTGAGGGTTGCAGCTGGGTGCTCTGTGTCGGGGAAGAGGCGTATTTAAATCGATGCTCAGCGGTTCTCTCCTCACAGTCCCTCAAAGAACATGAAGTTTATAGGAAAATAAAATTTGAGAACTTTCACAGAGATAGCCAGTAAGTGAGATACAAGAAGAGTAGAGGTGTTGGAGGTGAGGCCAGTCCTTCACAGTTATTATTGATATCCCACCCCTATCATCATCGTGACTTTATTCTGTTACTTACAGGACAGGAGAAGGCGCCAGACGTATCAATCATGGAAGCTTTACACCCACCATTCCTGGCTAAGAAAAACTGCCCTCGTCATGACCCTTCAGGAGGGAAGTGTCCCCTACACGTTCCTCATCCAGATTTTGCCCTGTTTTTACCACATGGCCCTCTCTTGGACACACGGGCTTGGGCAGGGCTGGATGGCTTGCCCAGGGCCAGCCACTCACGGACTGACTAGTATTATCTAATACGGCCCAGCTCAATAACCCTGTCCAAATGAGAATTAGAACTAGCAATCAATCAATCAAATTATATCTTTCTCAGGGAGTTGATTTTGGAAATAAAGAGAAAACGAGCCAGTGGGTAGCAGACCAAGAATCAGGAAGCCACACTTCGAAGATTAAGTGAAGATTGCAGCCACTGAGTCACACGGATGCCAGAGCCCTGGCCCCAGTGGCTCCGCACAGGGGCTGGCAGCATACCTCACAGGCGGGCACCGCCTTGTGCTCAGGCTGGAGGATGTACCTTTGTTGCATCCGAATATGTGTGTTGTTACAACAACGCTCCTCAGACAGAATGTTGGGGGGAATGCTTCACGTAAAACGGGAGAATCCCAAACTGGCCCATTGGAGGGGAGAGAGCGGGGAGTGTCATGGCAGGCCTGTGCAAGGGAACCATGTGTTTGCCAGGAGGTGTGAATACTTGGACTCGTGAGTGTAGAAGAGAGCACAGTGGGGGCCATAACAGTTATCTGCAAATGAAGACACGGCTTGAAGCGTAGCCAAGTGAATGGTATGATAAGTAGGATGTAACTGAATCCCTTTAAACACTTGCCAAACATCCTAGTATTTGAACATGCACCATTATGTTAGTCAGGACCCTCTTGGTTTCAAGTGACAGAAACTTAACTCGAATTAACTTACGAAGGAATTGGATGGCTCACAAAATTGAAAAATCTAAGGATAGAGTCAGGCATGACTGGATCCAAATGCATAATATCAGGAACCAGTACTTCTCTATCTCTTACTGCTTTCCTCCAGTTGGCTTCATTTTTTGCTTGGCAGGCTCTTCCCATACTTGCTCTGGTGGCCAAACATTGGCTTCATGTTTCATGCTTACCTCCTTCCAGCTTAGCAGCCTCAACAACAAAAAAAGAATAATTCACTAGGTGTACAGCACAAGTCCCAGAAACAGCTCTCGTTGGTCTCCTGGGGACATGTATTCATCCCTGAACCAATATGTGGGACCAGGAGAAGCAGTGATCTGATTGGCCTGGCCTGGGTCACGTGCTCAGATCTGGATGGGCTGACATCAGAACACAGGGCCTAACAGTAGAAAAATGGCTATTATTGGAGGGATGTTGAACAAGACAGATATCCACCTCAGCCCCAAACAAAAGAGTTGAGTACAACCTCTCTGGAGTAATGATCCTTGAACTCCTGACATATAGCTGCCTTGAATGCCAAATGAATGACCTTCACATATATATTGATTTCAGAGAGGAAGGGAGAGGGAGAGAGAGATAGAAACATCAATGATGAGAGAGAATTATTGATTGGCTGCCTCCTGCACGCCCCCTACTGGGGATCCAGCCTGCAATCAGGGCATGTGCCCTTGATCTGAATCAAACCCAGGACTCTTCAGTCCGCCGGCTGATGCTCTATCCACTGAGCCAAACCAGCTAGGGCCCAAATGACTTTCTGATCCCAATCTCCATGCGACCTAACCATACTGTAATGATGGGTTTATCAATCAGAGTTCTTCTTTACAAACAACAGAACCCATTCTAGTTTGTTTACGAAAAAAGAATGTATTAAAGGATATTCACGCCTCACTGGATGTCTGGCAGAGTTAGAGTGTGGGGTGGGCGAGAGGCTCTGAAGCCTTGAACAATACCCAAATCCCTGCCGGTCTGGTCACAGGCTTGATTCCACTGCCTTTGGCGTGTGCTCCTGGGAGCATCTCTGTCTCTGCTGCCTGCAGGGCCCCATATCCCCTGCCATGCTCTGCCCCCATCACCAGGATGCAGTCCCACACAGCCGTCGCTTCCTTGCTTTGCTCTCTTCCATATTGAAGCTTCATGTTGCCACATCTAATCAGCAGAACCTAGCTCTGGCTGCAGTTAGTCAGGGAAACGGAATTCTGACCTCCAACCTGGTGAGGTAATGCCCCTAACATGACCACTTTTCCTTACTGAGCAAGGCTATT
This sequence comes from Myotis myotis, assembly GCF_014108235.1. Taxonomy (NCBI): domain Eukaryota; kingdom Metazoa; phylum Chordata; class Mammalia; order Chiroptera; family Vespertilionidae; genus Myotis; species Myotis myotis. The sequence continues at coordinate 13,139,428 of NW_023416315.1, forward strand.
CAAATGATGCTGGGCAGGCACCAACATGTCCCACACCCACCATAGCGTTAGTCGGGTCTTCTGGGTTTTGGAGAGACCAAGCAATGGGGCCAAAGCTCCTTATTTCCACATGCGGCCTCCCAATACATCTGTGAGCCTCTGACTTTTGCCACCAATGAAACCCAGTTAATCCAAGTAATTGGGCCAACGTGATTTGGGTGAAAGTTAGCGTGGAAGTAGTGTTTCCTTCCCAGCAAATCTGGATCCCAGAAGCTCAGCATTTCTTCTTCAAAAGGGAAACCCTCAATGGGTCTTTTGAGGGAACCTGTAAAGCAGGGCCACCTGGAGCCCTCCCAGGAGGGCCAACCCACAGCCACTCCACAGGCCTTTTTACAGAGCTCCACAAATGCCACGCGGCTCTGCTGTTTAACCACAGACCATCCCCAGCCATTGACAAGGGGCAGAGTTGCCAGGCGGGGCTCCATGGCAAGGGTCTTCCCACTCTGATACATTTCCTTCAGAGTCTAGAATCCTATAGCTGCCTTTGCCAGGAGTTTGGATTCTCTGACCTCCCTCTTGCGGCTCCCACTGTCTCTAGTCAGGAGCTTAAGTCATTCAATTGAGAAATCGTTTTTGAGTATCAGCTATGTCGCAGGCATTGTACTAACATTGGAATACTCTGCCCCCAGGAAGCCTTCAGACAGGTAAGTTAGCCAAAGCTTAAATGGAGGGGGGTGGAAGGAGGGCAGGAACAACAATGTTCAAGCGTCATTATCTAGAAAGAGATGCCTACGTTGCATTTTCAGCAGACTTATTGATCAGGGTCACTATGGAAGCCAAGGTCTGTGACCGAATATAGAAGTATAGTCATTTTATTTTCCGAACACAGTCTAGCAAAGAAATCTCAGTTGGAGAATTCATTTGTGTAGAAGTCTTCAAAAGATATCGCTGTTAAATACATTGTGTTATACTTAATAAGTGAAAAGAATAAAATCAGAGGAAATGATGACCACGTCAAAAAATCTTACCAGTGCAGTCAGTTGAATATATATAACTGGTTATACTAGGAAGTCCAGTCTTTGACCCTGGGAACCCACCCGTGGGGACGTGCAGAACTCCCCTCAGAATATTGACATGTTCCACCGAGCAAAATATGGACTCTGACAGCAAGGGAAATGAGGACATGTCGGATGGAGACCTCAAATATTCTCTTGCACAGACCACAGACCTCTTCGCCACGGGGTGGCAGGTGCCTACAGGGACCACTAGGTGTCGCTGTGAACCTGCGAGAGCGAGGCCTCACGCTGCAGGCACACACCAGCTTGGTCTGTTTTCAATCAACACGTTGTCAGTTTGTCTCCCCGAGGCCCCAGAAGTGTGCTTGGAATTTTTATTTCTTGAGAAATCCTGTGATTCAGCTGCTCTTTGTTGGCCCCGCTCTAGCTGCACTAGCTCTACCAGCCCCCCAGGCAGGGGGGTCTCCCGCAAGCGTCTTCAGGCCACCAGCCACAGTGCCACCTCTCTCTGCTCTTCCTACGAACACCCTTTGCTGCTACCTTACTATCTATCCCTCCCTTTTTGCCTCTTCACAGCCCTTATTCCCGGTGCCCAGTGACACCAATGGGTTCCCAGCTCCTCCGTGCCAAGGGCACCATCCTAGCCAGGCTTGTCCAAACCCTGGTGAATTTCATGGCACCTAAATCAGCTCCCACATAAAGCAAATTCCCCCTCGCTTCCCTGTTCTGATTCTGCCCCCAACCTTGCCCCCTTCTTCCAAAGCATCTGGGCAAGATTTAGTGTTGAGATGGGAGCCACAAGAGGCTAAGCTTCTTACCAGCAATCCCAGACCCTAGTCCTGGCATCAAAGACCATAGAAGCCACACCTGCCTTCGAACCCCTCCTCCCTCTGCCACTTACTGGGTGTGGGACCTCACCCTTTCTGAGCCTCCATTCTTCATAAGCTAAATTAGACAGCACCTCCAGATGCATGTATTAAATACAATTATAAATACAAAGGACCCACGGATCTTGCACAGTACAAGCATTCAATACAAGCTTTTTATTAGCATTACCCGGACACTTTCACGGACACATCAGCACACACTCAACCAAACGAAGGCATGGAGTTTGGGAGCCTCATTCTCATGAATCTGGGGGGAGATGGTATGTCAAGGAAACAAAAGCTGTATGCTGTATTCAGAGATACCAAGTACCACGGCAGATTCTAACCCTCTCACTTATGTCAACAGCAATGAAGTTGTTCTGAGCCCAGCTGGGAGCTGTCCTGGTCAACAGCCATAGCTTGCTGGGCAAAATGCCCCCTCCCTGCCCCGGGGCCTTCCGGGAAGAGGCCACTTGTGGGTGGAGCCAGCACTCACCCCCTTCCCCAGATTTGGCGCTCCCTGGTGTCCGGCTATGACATTGCTGCAGCGGGTTTTGTGGGTGCCCACACGGAGGAATTCTGACCGTGGATGCTCTGTGGCTGCTCTCTGCAGCCCTGAGAATACAGGCGCTGGGAAGCTTGGGGATAGGTGGGAAGAAAGAGCCTGTCTTTTAAGAGACTTTTCTGTACCACTCGGTGGAAGCTAAATGGCAAAAGAGCCCCTGCTGGCCAACTTTGGTTAGTGCGGTTCCTTCCCCTTTGGGAAGAGGGGGCTGTTTCTGAGTGACTGCCTTGACTTGACGTCTTTGAAAGGTGCTTGGTAACGCATGCTGGGAGGAGACTGCCTCTGTTGAGCAGTAGACAGGTAGGGAATGTGTATAGGACACAGAGAAGAAAGAACTTTGCCTTTCATCCAGCCCAAAGCCTTATGTGCTGGGCTCGTCAGGGCTGTGGGAGGACAGGGATTATTTCGGATCCCAAACCAAGCCATGAAGAAGAGGACACTCTCGGAGCTTGTATGGATGCTGCACTGAGAAGGTTTGATTTCTGTGGCCATGAGAAGCCTTGGGCTTTCAGGGAAGAGAGTTACTCCATCAGAGGACTCATCTGAGGGTTCGTCTGACACCTTTCCCCACCAGAACACAAATCAAAGGCCACAGCTGAGCCCTTCCCCCTGGAGAGGACACACCAGGTTTCTGTCCCAGCTCTGGGACCTCCGCAAGCTCCCTTATCTCTCCACCCTCAGCTTTCTCCTCGGTCAAATGCAGATAACCAGACCATCCTCAGAAGAGTATTGTGGGGATTAGAGACGTAGCCAGCCGCTCAGCAATGTTAGACACACATCGCAATCCTGAGGTTTGTGGGGACCTATACGCAGAGGACTCAGGCGCAAGGGAAGATGCTACTGTGAAGCTCAGTGAGATGGGCCAGCATCCAGACCACACCCAGACCGCTCATGCCAGAGCTGACAACACTGGGGAAAGGCTGAATGTCCCACTGTGACCTGGGCTGAGGCATCTCGCCTGCCGATTCTGAAAGCTTTTCAAACCCTTATGCATCGTTGGTGAGAACATATGTTTGCACGAGAACTTGTACATGAACATTTACTGCAGCATTATCGTAAGAGCCAAAGGGTAGAAACAACCCGAATGTCTACCAACTGATGAATGGATAAACAAATGAGGTATGCCCATTCAATAGAACATTATTCAGTCACAAAAAGGAATGAAGTACTGATATCTGCTACAGCATAGATAAATTTTGAAAACATGGTGCTAAGTGAAAGAAGCCAATCGCAAAAGGACAAATATCATATGATTCTATTTATATGAAATATACAGAAGAGGCAAATTCATAGAGACGGTAGCTCACTGGGTGCCAGAGCTTGAGAATGGGGAATATCTATTAATGGGCACAGAGCTTATTTTGGGAGTAATAAAATGCTTTAGAATTCAACAGTGGTGATGGCTGCACAACTCTGCAAAACCACTGAGTTTTATGGTATGTAAATTAAATCACAGAACAAACAATAAAGTCGTTACCAAAAATAAAATCAAAGACCGCTTAGCCTGCCAGCTGGAGTGTGCTCTGGCTGTGGGCGAACCGATGAGATGGGCAGCGCAGGGAGTGAAGCTCTTATGAGCCTCACCTGTAAGTCAGATTAACCAGCTTCCTCCCCTCAGTCCCACCTGGTCCTGAAGGGGCCACAGCAGCCACAGACTGGTTCCGAATACCCCTGACATTAAAGCGCTGCTGAGGACCTGGGGCGCCGTGCCAGGGCAGGGGGGTGCTTCCCTCCGAGCAGGCACCACACAGGAAGAAGGCAAAGCTCATAAGCACGCTTTGCCTTGGTCTTTTTTAAAAAATTTAAATTCTTTATTGTTTAAAGTATTACATCAGCGATTCTCAACCTGTGGGTCGCGACCCCTTTGGGGGTCGAACGACCCTTTCACAGGGGTCGCCTAAGACCATCGGAAAACACATATATAATTACATATTGTTTTTGTGATTAATCACTATGCTTTAATTATGTTCAATTTTGTAACAATGAAAATACATCCTGCATATCAGATATTTACATGACAATTCATAACAGTAGCAAAATTACAGTTATGAAGTAGCAACGGAAATAACTTTATGGTTGGGGGTCACCACCACATGAGGAACTGTATTAAAGGGTCGCGGCATTAGGAAGGTTGAGAACCACTGTATTACATAGTTCTCCTTTTCCCCCATTGACCCCTCCCCTGCCTTGGTCTTAAGACTTACAAGAATCATGTTTTCAAAGCAAAAATTAGGACTGGTAATTACGGTTTGTACTCAGAGGAATGGTAGGACACACCATTGTAAGTAGGGACTGTCTCCAAATATCTGATCATATGGCTCCAGGTTCCCAGGATGCACTCATCTCCTTTTTTCCCCTATAAAGCAGTGGTTCTCAACCTTCTGGCCCTTTAAATACAGTTCCTCATGTTGTGAGCCAACCATAAAATTATTTTCGTTGCTATGTCATAACTGTAATGTTGCTACTGTAATGAATCGTAATGTAAATATCTGCTATGCAGGATGGTCTTAGGCGACGCGACGCCTGTGAAAGGGTCGTTCGACCGCCAAAGGGGTCGCGACCCACAGGTTGAGGACCGCTGAGGAGTTTCCTAAGAACTTAGCTTCTCTTGGGAGTCACAAGCAACCATTTTCATACAACACAGATCTCCTGGTGCAAGGCGTTTAATCAGAGCTGTACCTTTTCAGACTGAGCGCTTATCTAAAGGACCGTTTAGGTTGAATGGGGTGCCTGCCCCCTTTCCCACTGCAGGGCACTGCATGCAGACGTAGAAAACACCGGTCAGGCCTGTTTCTTTGAAGCCGGTTTGGAGTTTTGGCAGGAAGTTCGGTGTGGCAAAAACGTTACTCTTTACTCCTCCAACACACACCTGACCACCGTCCCCCAGAGCAGTGGATTTCACAGAGGTGGCACAGGGCATTCAGGAAGAGCTGCCTGTGTGATCTGAAACAGCTGTATCTGGTAGCTCCCACTGAGAGGGGCGCTAACCCTGCAGGGCCCCTTTATCTAATTCGGGGATGGGGCCCAAGAGAAGTCAGGACTCCTCTTATAGCTGGGGCACTTCTTCTGGAAGGTCCTGCAAGGTTTTCTCGCACCGGCGTCCACCATCCTCCACCTCTGCCACCCGGGACCAAGCCGCTGCCATCTCGTGTTCAGATTAATCCAATAGCTGCCTAATTGGTCTCTCTATTTCCACCCCTGTTCCCTGCCTCCCTGAAGTCTACTCTCAAGTCAGCAATCAGAGAGATGCTTTTACTTTTATTTCTTTAAATTGATTAATTGAATTTTTAGAGAGAAACATCGATTAGCTGTCCCATGTATCGTATGCACTCATTGGTTGATTCTTATTTGTGCCCTGATTGGGGATTGAACCTTCAACCTTGGTATGTCGGGATGATGTCCTAACCAACTGAGTGAGCTACTTGGCCAGGGCCCAGAGAGATGCTTTTGAAACATAAATCAAATTATGCCACTCCTCTTCTCAAAGCCCTGCAATAACTCCCCACCACACTCAGAGTAAAAGTTAAAGTCCTCACAACAGCTCCCAAGGCCCTAAGTGATGGCCACACATCCCCACCCCCAGGTACTCACCCACTTCCCCTGCCTGGAGTCATCTTCTCCGGTCCATAGGCTCATCCCTCTTTCCTCCTACTGATTCTCAGCTCCTCCTTGCCTTGGACTCTCTGCTGGAAGGTTTGTCCAGTTACCTGCATGGCTCTCTCCCCACTTCCACTGCTTCCCTCTCAAGTTAACGGGGGCCTTCCCTGACCACCCTAGTTACCATGGCCATCCCCACCCTCCATCACCCTGACCCTGTTCACTTTTCTCAATAGCATTTACCACCATTAACACACACACACACACACACACACACACACACACACACACACAATCTGTCTATCATCCCTGTAGAAATAAATAAGGAACAACCATATGAAAAAAGCAAAGACTTACTTATTCATAGCTTACAATAGCCAGGGAGTCAGCCACTGTCACTTGCATTTTAGCAGAGGCTCAGAGGTGAGCAGAGGAATGGAAAAGCTTTATTGTGGAAAAAGGAAGGCTTCTGGTGTGCCTGGATTGGAGGCTGGTGGCACGGGGAAGCCTTAGGTGGGGTAAGTAGGAAGAGGGTACCCTGTGTGATTGGTTATGGGTGCATATTTAGCTTTCACTGGTCAATCCTAAGTTGGAAGCAGACACAAAAATTAGGGAAGCTCTTAATTATATTAATTAAGTTCTGGCCACTTGGGGCTGGTTGTTACAGAAGTGATGCTCAGCTTCCTGGAATGGGGATTGGTCTCCTGGACAGGTTGCTGCAGGTTGTAGATCAGAGTTCTATTTCTAGATATGGTCTGGCCCCTGTCTATTTGTATCTTCAATGTCTCATCTCTCATTAGGATGCAAACACTAAGAACGTTGTTTTATTTACTGCTGGATCCCCAGAGCCTAGAACCATGCCTGGTACTAGTAGGCACTTGGTAACTGCTGTTGATTATTGTGATGTTTGTCTGGATCTGGTTAGAAAAGCTGTGACTGCTACATGACCTGAGTAGAAAACCAACTACGCCCGTGCTTATTTCCATCCGATTCTACAAATGTCTGCTGAGTACTTGCTACATACCCAGGAGGCTCTGTACTGGGTTGTGGTTATTCACTCCAGTGTACACAGGACAAGTATTGGGTTAAAGTATTGGAAAATGGGTTAAAGATCAGAATTTTGAATGCTTTAGTCTTTGCTCCAAGTTTCTCTTCTCTCCCACTTTGAACTCATCTCTACCTTTAAGATCCTTCTCTAAGGTCCCAGGTCTCCCATCATATGTTCAGAGTCTGGCCCAGCACTCACTACCTGTGAAACTCATTTAGTTCTTTTGTCAATCAGCCTGTTCTCTTCTCAGTTGGATTATTCCCTCAGAAGAGGAGCCGCATCTTGCCCCAATACGGGTGACACATAGGAGGGTCTCAGTGATCCGAGTCTTCCCCCAAATTCTCCCACCTCTGTGTGACCTTTTCCCTGAGCTACAGCTCAAATGTTTCACTGACCTCAGGACCCATCTTCCCTGCCTCCAAGCTGCCATCTGGAGGTGTATAAACAGGATGCTAGCCTGATAACCCAAGGCTGGCTCCCCCCCGTGGGCATCTCAACTATTTTCTGACAACGGCTACCCATTATATTTGTAGAAATATTTAAATGGTTCTGAATTATCTGTTCTTTCAGAAAGGAGATTCCAGGTTTTGGTTAATTTACCTTTCAGATAGAACACTCAAAGAACCAAGAAATAAATAAGCCAGAATGGACCTGGAAATAGAACCTTTGAGTGAACAGGCTGCACTCAGCCATAGCAGACAGAATGTAAGCTCTTCAAGGGCAGGTGCTGGGGTCCAACCCCAGGAGGTCCAGGGGTCCCCAAAGGTGTAGATGGAGTCGGCGAAGAAGGAATGACATGGAGGCAGCCTTCGGGTGATCATCATAGCCAGGTTCCTCTAGCCAGGTTCTATAGCCATGTTCCCTCGCTAGGTTCTCCAGCCAGGTTCTGTAGCCATGTTCCCTCGCTAGGTTCTCCAGCCAGGTTCAGTCACCAGGTTCTAGTCAGGTTCTCTTGCCAATTTCTGTAGTCAGGTTCAGTCCAGGATCTTTTGCCATGTTCTCTCCAGCGAAGTTCTTCTGTCTCTAGATTCTGTGTAGGTTCTGTCTTCTAAGTTCTGTCTTGTTACATCTGTATTTATACCAGTTGATTCCAATCCTATCAATCTCTATTCCAAAGGTTAGGGCGTTTCTTATCTCCATTCCAGGGAGTAAAGATTATGTAGCTTAAGCATGATTGTTTGTAGTTAAAGTGATTAATTACCCGCCTGGCACTTAGTTAAGAGGTTTTATTCCCTCCCTAACTTCAGGGGAAAATCCATACTTGGGGAAACAACCTTTCTCAGAGACCTTGGTTAAAACACATAGTGCCAAGAAGGTGAGCAAACATTTTAAGAACAGTATGCCATATATGCCAGGTCCTTTGAAACAGCAAGGATGGACCGGCTCCCGGCAGGCAGGGGCCTGGGCTGCAGCGTTTACTTATGAGTCTACACCTGGTGCACAGTAGATGCTCCATAAATAGTTATTGAACGAATGGGAGGAATAAACATGCACATGAACTCTGAAATGAGAAACACCAACTTTTAATAGCAGTCATTTTCTATTATATCCACTCATTTTGTTGCTTTAATTTTCTCAGCCATCACAAAACACATTTCATAAAAAGGCAAACGATAGAACTACAGATGTGAACGAGGGCTATGAGGAGCGAGGGTGTCACTGCCCAGTTTCTGTTACTGAGCCACACGTGCTTTTAACACAGACAGAGATGTGGTCCCTGGTCTCCGCCTCCTATTGAGCACACGAAAAGCTCAAACTCGAGAATTCACCGCATGGTTTTAAATCCCTCAACAATTAGGGATCCCTCTAATTGTGATCTAATCCCTGAACGTCTTTGCCCTAATTTCATAATGACTCCAAATCAAACAGGTCAAAATTAGCTATAATAAATTCATTTGTGAATTTATTATTCACAAAGGCCTTGGGAAAGAAATGGAGGAAATATTTCACAAGATCTGCAATGATCCCTGGCTTCATTTCATTCAGATCACTTTTTAAAATATATATATATTTTATTGATTTCAGAGAGAAAGGGAGAGGGAGAGAAAGACAGCAACATCAACGATGAGAGACAACCATTGATCGGTTGCCTCCCGCACGCCCCCCTCTGGGGGTCGAGTCCACAACCCAGGCATGTGCCTCTGACCGGAATCAAACCAGGGACCCTTCAGTCCACAGGCCCGATGCTCTATTCACTGAGCCCAACCAGCCAGGGCCAGATCACTTTTATTTTCCCCAAACCTGGTCAATGTTAGAAACCAATGGCCTCAACCCTGGACCTCAGACTTATGATTTCCACTAATTAAGTAGCCAAATGGGCAAAAGAAAAGGCAGGGTTACTCTTGGCCAGGGGTCCTCAAACTACGGCCCGCGGGCCACATGCAAATACAAATATTGTATTTGTTCCCATTTTGTTTTTTTACTTCAAAATAAGATATGTGCAGTGTGCATAGGAATTTGTTCATAGTTTTTTTTTTAAACTATAGTCCGGCCCTTCAACGGTCTGAGGGACAGTGAACTGGCCCCCTGTTTAAAAAGTTTGAGGACCCCTGCTCTTGGCCAAAGCTCCGGGTGCTCCCCTGACCCCACGTCTGGAGTTCCTCAGGGTTCACATCTTGGGGCAGGGAAGACAGGAAGCTCTTCCTGCCTGTCACCAGGAAAGAAAGTGAGGTGTTCAAGCAGCCCCCAGCCTCCAGGAAGTCCCTCCCTCTCGGAGCTTAAATCTCTTCTCCTGGCCGAGAAGCACAATTCCCTCCAGCCTTGTCATCGCTGAAGAAAGGAGAACAGCTGCTCACCGCCCTCCTTCTAATCATCCTTAATGGGCTCATAAACAGTTATTAGGTCCCCCTTCAGCCTTCTCCGAGCCTCATTCTATTTGCATTGAGGCTGAGAGCTTCTGAGGAAGGCGTTTTACTCAGGGCTCCACAGACTTTCAGAGTCTTAAATGGGTAATGGGCCACTTCACCCACTTTAACCTCCACAAATGAACAGCTCTGCCTTCTTTTGCAAAATTTAAACCTATTCAAGGGAGTTTCCTGGCAACCAGCCCTTATTAATTAATCATTGCCTGCGCTAGGCCAGGTCAGGGCATTTTTTGAAATGTTTCTTTTTCTTGAGAAGTCACACTGGCATGCAGGCACACAATAAACCAGTGGCGGCACCCTCTGAGGTTCTGCATTTGCAGGATGAATCTCGAGTGCCCCCTACCGGCCACTGTGGGGAGTCCTCAAAACTGGGCAGGGGCTGGTGCTCTGACAGACTCTCGCCTGGTCCTATCTTGTGGGTATTGGACTGATGCCTCTGCCACTGGGGAACAGGACATGGAGGTAAAACAGATTGCTCAGTCTCCACGAGGCACATGCTGAAAAGATCCATTTCCTACCCCATCGTGGTCTGGTTTATTTTCAGGTCACTGCTCACCCCAGCTGCAGGGTTAGAGTGTCCCACTGTGCCCCCAATCGACTCCTGGCTCCCTCAATCTCAGGAGGCAGGAGAGGAGCAGGGTAGGGAGGTTGCAAGGTTCATGTGGGTTTTTGTTTTGTTTTTTTGTGTGTTTTTTTTTTGAGGGGGTTGGCTTTAAGAAAAAAAGTGACTTCATTTCACGAAAAATTTTAATCTGGATGGCTAAAATTAAAAGGACGGACAACACCAAGTGTTGACAAGGAAGGAGGGCAACCAGAACTCCCAGTCATTGCTGGTGGAAGTATAGAGTGGAGACACCAACTTTGGAATTCTCAGCAGATTCCAGCAATGGTTCGAGCATGTCCACGCCTAGGAACATATTCCCAAGAAACATGTTTGTGCTCACATGAGCAAGTTCACAGGACGAGTTTACAACAGTGAAAAACTTACAGCAGCCTTCACAACAGTGAGTAGAACTGGACTGCTGACCTACAGTATGACATGGATGAATCTCACAGACATGCTATACTCAGCATACGAAGCCAGGCAGGAAAGGGCACATCTGTGTAATTCCATTCATATGAAACTCAAATAAGCAAAACTAATCTATGATGATAAAGGCCTTCCTGACTCTGGGAGGAGTCTTTTATCGAGCTGAATACCTCAGGTCTGGGCACTTTATTTAATATAAGTTGTACCTCAATAAAAAATAAAAGTAGGTGTTTACTGTTTTCTTCTTCCCAGAAGAATAACCCACTACTTATTCACCCATTTCTTTTTCACTGCATGGCTTCTTTTGAAAAAGATTTAAGGCAGTGGTTCTCAACCTTCCTAATGCCACGACCCTTTAATACAATTCCTCATGTTGTGGTGACCCCCAACCATAAAATTATTTTCGTTGCTACTTCATAACTGTAATGTTGCTACTGTTATGAAACGTAATGTAAAAATCTGATATGCAGGATGTATTTTCATTGTTACAAATTGAACATAATTAAAGCATAGTGATTAATCACAAAACCAATATGTAATTATATATGTGTTTTCCGATGGTCTTAGGCGACCCCTGTGAAAGGTTCGTTCGACCCCCAAAGGGGTCGCGACCCACAAGTTGAGAACCGCTGATTTAAGGTGACTTGCAAAGGTGGATGGTGTTGAACTGCATTTATAAATGAAGAATTCTGGGTAATGCTAAAAGGAAGGCAGGAAAATAAGATGAAGTCAGAAGTGTGGGTAGTCCTCAGCTTTACTATCAGAAAGTTCTGTGCTCTTCCTAGGGACGGACTGAATGGAGCTGCCTAGCAATCAATGGGAAGAAGAAACATAGTAAGTCCATGTCCAAAAGTCAGCAGTCCAGCTGGTTAGAGGCACAGAGACCTGGGACCACTTTCTCCTGTGTCGTCTCAGAAAAAGGCAACTAGGCCATCAAACCCTGTTGTGCTATTTTAAACATCCCCTTTGGGACCCTGGGTCTCCGCGTCCCTTCAGGCCATATTTTCCCTCCCGTGGCACCTCATAGGCTCCCGGAGAATTTAGGGGGAGGCAGCGTCCCTCAGAGCGTCGAGGTCCCTCTCTTGCTCTTCTGTGGGGCCAGAAACCACACGCTACTTACTTCCCTGGGGGAGGTTTGGGGGAAGCTCTGCTCTTGAGGGCGGGGTCTCTGTTCTTCGGGGTGCCCGGCTTGCCATCGTGGTTTCTGGAACCTGGGCCTGCATCCGCAGCCTGTGCTTGGCCACTCAGCCCATCTCCTTCCTCGTCCGTGCTCCTTGGTGGCCCCGTCCCTCCCGCGGAGACAGCGCTGCTTGCAGCAGCTCCCTGGCGGCTGGACTCTTTCCAATTTGACATTTGCATTAGGGGACCTTTCCACTTTCTGGCTCCAGTTTTTGAGTTGAATTCGTATTTTGCACCAGTCACTGGGGGTGGAAATACAATGACCATGTAAACAAATGACTGTCCTCCCCATCTCCACCCTGTCTAGCGCCAGCCCCGGAGCGGAGGAAGGATGCCAGAAGGGGAGAATCTCAGCATCGCCGGCTGGAAAGCAGGCCTGTGAACGGTGCAATCAGTCCTCACCAGCTGCCCTTTCCGCGGCTGCTGTGCGGCTCCCACCACACCGGTAGCAAATACTGTGCCTCCGGGGACAGGAAGGTTCCGGGGAGTCTCAGGCCGTCTCAGTTGCAAGATGAGAAGGAGGCCACACAAACCTGGACTCCATGGGAGCTTCGGGCAAATTAGCTTCACTTTCTAATGGGGTTGCCCATCTCATTCTGGTTTGTTTTTAAAAGACCCCTGAATGCCTGCTATTAAAAGGCATTCCCCAGGGGAGGAGGAGACGACGTTGACTGGTATTTATGTTAGGGGAGCAGAGGTTTGTGGACACAGACACACCAATATGGCCCCCGTGGTGATGAAGCAGGGGAGCCATTTTTATCGTGTCGGGAGCCAGCAGACGCTAATTGACGTGTCTGCTCACATGTGTCCGGTTGGCTCACTTCTTCCTGCTTCCTGCTTCACACACGCAAATGCAGAGCGAAGGCCCTGGTTCCCCTGGCCTTTCCCTCGGAGCTGCAGGCGAGCCCCTGCTCCTGCCATCTCCATGCAGCGCGAGTGGCCTCTCCGCTGAGGATCCACCAGCACTTAGGCTAATGTGGGCACATTATGGTAACAAGTACCTAATAATAGAGGGAAATTTAATTCCAGCAGCAGCGGCAGCAGCCTGTCCTGGAGAGGAGCCATCCTCCTTCTGAGGACGACCGGGCCCTTTGCATGTGAGCGTGGCAGGGAGCCAACACACTTGCCTCCTGGATTTGGGTTCCTTCCCTGTATTCATGTCTATAATTGAGCCTTTGTAAGTGGAAGGATGTGTGTAAAGCAGCTAAATTTGGAGCTGATTTCATGGGGGTGAGGAGAGCTCTGGAGGCCAGCTTTACCTCTGTTTATCTTGCCAACCAAGAAGAAATTCTTGGCCCCGATCTAGGAAAAAAAAGAAGCCATCCTTCCCATTTCTCCGTATCTCTCACTACCAAATAGGATGGTGTTGGAAGCCTCAGAAAGGATCAGGGATGGAGACTCAATCCCAATGAGCAGGGGGGAAAAATTGTGGGTTCTTGGATTCACCAGTTCCTTGACTTGGTTTGTGATTTAGAAAGGGAGGCTAGACTGTGGCAAGGTCCTTGAGTAGGAGCCTGGAGGTGGAAACCCTCTGAGGCCTCACACAGGATCACGTGTCTGCAAGCCAGCTCAGCTCCGAGCTGGTCTCACTTGGGACTGCAGCCTAGAAGGGCCAGCGCTGTAGAGCTGACCAAACGGATCAAAACGGAGTTAAGGGCGTGAAATTGGACAAGGTTCTACCAGCCTGGAATATGCAAAACACTCTAGTGGGTGGGACGGCCACTTCGTTACCTGGGTCTGTGGCTTCACCATCAAAGACCGTGCTCAGCTGGATTGTTTCCTAAGGAGAGAAGAGAGACAGCTTCCAGCACAACCTCACACAGTTTCAAGCACAATCCTCCTCCCAGGCAAGGCCACGCATCCTCACAGCCTCAGGTTCTTACCCAGGGCCTTCTGGGCACTTATTTACTCGATGAGCACCGTACTAGATGCTGGGGACACAGCAGTGAACAGGCAGGAGTGGTTACTGCCTGCACAGAGCTTGTGATCCAGGGGAAGCCACTGACATGCAGGCACTACCATACCGAGTGATAAGGGCTCTATGAGGCGGGGATAGAGGAAGCTATGGGGGTGCAGGTGGGTGTGGGAGGAGGACATTTAACCCAGACTCGGGGGTAGGAAAGCATCCTGAGTAAAAGGTATCTAAGCTGCATAGAAGAAAGAGCAGAAATGCCACAAACACCGGCTAGGATCTGCATTGCTTCAGCCCACTGTCGGGCAGACGTGGAAGGCAGGCACAGATGAGCACCCATGTGCTGCCACCCTGGGCTCTGGCTGTGTCCCTTAGGTCAGTGCAGCGTTGCATCAGAGCTTGGCCTGCCTTACCTCCACCCTGTGCTTATTATCCTTTTCTCCCCCTGATCCGTAATCTGTGCCACCCTCTAGGACAGCGGTTCTCAACCTGTGGGTCGCGACCCCTTTGGCAGTCAAACGACCCTTTCACAGGGGTCGCCTAAGACCATCCTGCCTATCAGATATTTACATGACGATTCATAACAGTAGCAACATTACAGTGATGAAGTAGCAACGACAATAATTTTATGGTTGGGTCACAACATGAGGAACTGTATTTAAAGGGCCAGAAGGTTGAGAACCACTGCTGTAGGACCTGACCTCCGACCCCATTGAAACACCCTCTTCCCTCACATGATGTCCTCCAAGGTGCCATTCTTTGGCATGCTGATGAGGACTGCGTTCGGAGTTTAGTGGGCCCTCCAACCCCAGTATTTATCACTGAAGCCACCACCTCCCCAGCACTGAAGAGAGAGGAAATGGAGACTGGATGGGTTTCATCGATTTGATCAGCTCAGCGGCCCCGCTTTTTATGGTCATGGAGATTTGTTTATTTAATTGATTAATTTAATATTACATAAGTCTGAGGCAGTCTCCGGATGAAGGATACTTGCCTTAGACAATAAGACCTGGAAGCAAGAGATCACTTCTTGTTTGTATAAAGACCGACCCAGATAAATACTTCGCTGATGAGCCTGAAGCAAAAATTCCAGGGCACTGAATTGTCCTCCTGGCTGTGCTCATCATTCCCCAAAGTTATGGGTCTGGGATCATAACGAAGTCTTATTATTAGAGGTTGGGGGAGGTGTGTGTTGGGGGGGTGTCTTCTTCAAGTGTCATCACTCAGTAAAGGAAAAACAAGGCTTACGATAGGGGGGAGTGACGCTCCGGCTATCACACCTGGCATTTATGTGACTTAACAGTTTCCAAAATATCTCCCCACCTGTTCTCTCAGGGCAGGCATCCTCACTCCCACTTCACAGATGAGGAACCTAAAGCTTAAAGAGGCGAGGGAGCCCTGGCCAGTGTGGCTCAATTGGTTGGGCATCGTCCCACGCACCAAAAGGTTCGATTTCTGATGAGGGCACATGCCAGGGTTGTGGCTCAATCCCTGTGGGGGGTGTACGGGAGGCAGCTGATCAATGTTCCACTCTCACATAGATGTTTCTCTCCCTCTCCCTTCTTTTCTCTCCAAAACAAAATCAATAAAAAAATATTTTTTTTAAAAGGAGGCTGAGGGAGTCTGCAAGATGATATGTCTAAGTGGGCAGAGCCAATCCTAGACCCAAGAGCTGCACTTTATCCATTTTTCCTCAAGGTTATGGAAGGACACAGGAAAGAAATCCTATTGAAGGCGAAAGCTTAAATTCTGGTCTTTAAGCTCCTCTCCCCCAACTCACTCTCCTGGAGAGCTGGTGTAGATAATAAACACCACTATTCAATATTTATGAAATCCAGTTCTTCTGCGAATATATCAGTAGACATGTTCAGTGGAGGGAACTAATTCTACCAGGAGCACGGCACACGGCAATCTGTTCCAGTGGCCAAATACAAGCATCTCCCTGAATGATAAACACCCCCCTGAGGCTGTGGCAGGGCCTGCCTGGGCGGGGGACGGGAGCCCCCCACAACCCTCCACCCAAGCCAGGTGCCCCGGGGCCAGCCAAGCTTACCACCACAACTTCCCTTTTTGTTTTCTTCATTTCTGCAGGGAATAGAACAGACAGAAGTTAAGCTTTTTGGACACTAAATTGACCTTAAAATTCTACCTCCACATGGGATTTCTCTTAAACAGGCTTTGGAATCAGAATGGCAGACACGGCAAAAAATTTTCTCTGTAGACATGTTTGCTGATGGCTTTCCATCTCCTCAGACACACACACACACACACACACACACACACACACACACACACAATACATAGAATTAAAAAACAAAACAAAAAACTTTTTTTGCTCTTTTTCCAGCTTATTATTATTATTGGACCTAGGAAATTAGTTCTTAAATGGAATTTAGTTTTAAATAAGTTATAGGTAAGAAAGAAAAAGAGAGTTGATATATTTGTTCATAATGTGGGGATTCCTTGTATCCATTCCCTGTGCCCTTTTAAAAAAGGAACTAGGGTGGGAAACCATTTGTGAAAATCTCATTTATGTAAATCATCCCATGTGATATGATTAATAACCATTATAATTAAATTTCTAATCCTGCTTAGATGTGCCGTGTGCATGTCAAACACACATACCTATGACTGGAGTGATTAAAACAATCATTTTTAAAAACACATTTCCAATTTTTTTGTCCTGTCTCTCCCCATGGCCTGGGTTCTCCTTGAGGCAACAACTTTTGGGACCAGGTGGCGACATCTCCTTAGCTTAGAGTTGGTCAGATCAACTTTGCTCAACTCACCAACGTCCCTGAAATCATTCCGTTCTCCCAGCCCGTATGACTGCACCAGCCCCCCTTTTAACTAGCTGACCTAAATAACTTGGAAAATAATAAAATCCATGACAATCTCAGAATAAAGTATCATTTGTGCTTTAAAAAGAGGCATTTGTCCAATACAGAGCATTAGCTGTCCTCAGGAGGGGTCAGCAGAGGGTAGATACCGTCTGTATTTAACCCACAGAGAATTCTTCGATCCTGTCCCACCCAGTGGGAACGGACCTCTAGGTGCTTGGGTTGAGCTGATTAGAAGTGACTCAGGGTAGGGAATAGGCGGGGCCAAAATGAGTGACTCGAGTGGGCCAACGGCACCGTGTATCTTGACCTTCCTTTTCTCTAGCTTTTTCTTCCTTTTCTCAGTTTCATTCCACCCATGGATGATGAGGCTAAAAACCCACCAAGACAGATTACATCCTGATTCTATGCCAAGTCAGAACCCTTTCATGTACTACGACAGAACCGGCAAAAATGATGATGATGATGATGGTGATGATGATGATAATAATAATAACAGCAACAAAGGGAATAGGCACCGTACGTACCTCCTTTCTTCATCCTATGGGGGAGAAAGGGAATGGATAAGAATTAACCTGAGAGCATTCTGTACTCGTACACTCACAACATGTTGTCCTTTGGGCAACTGTGTTCCCTGGGATTCAGGAGTGGATTGAAAGGGGCCAGGGATGGGGACTAAATTGAAGGCTGGGCTCCCACCCCTGCTCCAAACAGAGCAGCTCCATCACTATTGGTTTGGGACTCAGGAGGTTCTGAGAGTTTGATAAGTTTGAAAATTATTGCTTTATAGAACTTCAGGGAAAATATCTTCTCTGACAACTGGATGAGGCTTAACAACCCCAATCAGACTGACCGGCAATTCTTCCTGCCCCATTTTCCTCCCCAGTAGCTAGCTGAGCAGACGGCGTAGCTCACAGCAGGATGGTTTAGCTGGCAGCTAAACTTTGGTTTCTGGTAACGTAAAAAGCTGGCCTTGGACTCTAAGACCCTTTCCCTGATAACCTTGGATTCTCCGATTTTATTCTATTTTGCTATTGAACGAATGTTGGCTGCCACGTGGTATAACTAATTTCCAGAGAGAGCAGGTCTGAGTCTGAATTACTAACGAGTTGTGTTTTTTTTTTTTAAGTCAACCATGTTGAAAATGGCTAATATTTAGAATGTAAGTTAAAGCAAACAGGTACAAGGTGCATACTGAACTTTTAACCATAAATTGCTTGTGAGCTGCAGCAATTTGGATAACTGACTTGCTTTAAGAACTTCTGCTCAAATCCCACTACCATCCTTACAAGTTTAAGCTTCACTTTTTGGAGCCAATTTATTTTTCCCCCAAAATCAATTTGTGAGTAGAGTCCAAACAAAAATGCCTTTTTAATTTCAGCAGAGGCTAAAGGATTTCTTACCTTGAAGTCAAGGTTGCCAATAGCAACTTCCCCAATAAATATGGCAAAAATGCAAAGCACATCTTTATGCTAATGCCTTATAGTTTTATTCTGAGTCTCTCATCCATAGATTTTAGATTATTTGACAGTACTAGTTAGTCTTCAAAATACCTTTAAATGGCACATGAGTCTTATCATCCCTTCCTTTTGCCAGTGAGAAATTCTAAAACTCAAGTTCCAACACCATAAGATTCTTGGGCTTATTGCTAAACTGGGAATTTAGAATCCTGAGCTCAATGAGCCATGAAAAATAATACAACAAGCTTTTAAAAAACAGTGTATCGAAGCATTTATAGCAGGAGCAGTACTAAGTGCTTTCTTTGCATTTGCTCATTTAATTGTTTAGTTTTCAAAAAAGGACACAGCTGCCACTTGCCCAAAGCCATGTACCTAGAAAATGGTAGAGCTAAGATTTGAACCCAGGCCTTATCTAACGCCAAAGCCCATTCTAATTATAAGAGCTTCTGAAACTCAAGAAACTGTATCTGGGGGAAGCTTATAACAATCTAGTGATCTCTTCTCTTCGCTCTCATACCTCACTTGGCCAGTAAAAGAGACCCTGCAGGCTGTTGCAGTTAGAGGCGTGTTAGTGGAGAGTAGGAGGGAGAGGAAACAGGTCTGTATTTGCAGCCCTAGAGTGTGAGAGATCAGGGCCATGTGTAAAAGAACAATGATTATTTTCCTTATCAGTTTTTGGTTTGATAAGGAAATCAGCTTAATTTCCTTATCAGTTTTTCTAATTCTATTCCATCCTTTAAATATTCTACAAAGATGAGCACAGCATATCTAACACTGCTCACAGTTGGGCTTTTTTTCTGAAGCATGTATCCAGGGCAAGTCACCCAGGGGTTGAAACCCAATTTCTTTGAGAATACATCAAGGACAGGGCAGGTGCCCAGGAAAACCAAAGGAACCGTCTCCTGACCCAGCAGGTGAGGAAGAGGGTACACCGTGACTAAGGGCAGCTAGGATTCTCTCCCCAAGTGTCCTTTTCCTTCCTCTCTACCCTGTAAAGAAATTCTAATTCTCTATCTTTCCTTCGCCTGAAATCACTGGAACCAGTGTCCCAGAGGAAGTTGTGGGAAGGGCCCAGCCCACTGGCTACTTACAGAGGTTTCTTGTCCTTCCCAGTCTTGCAGGGACAGTGCCTGTGGATGGCTTTGGCCAACTGGACGGTCAGAGCCACCAGGAGAACCAGAAGCAGTATGGAGCCCAGCGTGATGACAAAAGGCACATACCATGCCGATGGAGAATACACATTTTCCCTCCGGATCTGGTAGGTGATCCTGGGCTTGAAGGACAGAGAAGGAGGAGGGGGAGCAGAGGGTGGTGGCATTCCTGACATCAGCACTCCCCCATGTGGAGTGTTTATTGCACTCTTTGTTCTTGTTCTATAAATGGGACATCTTTGTGTGCATAGTTCTTGTTGCTTCAAACCATCGCCCTATTTATAGTCTTTCCAGAAATCCATTAGATCAAAACACAGAAAATTTAGGGAACTGGAAAGCAGCTCTAAGCCTAATTTTATTCTCTGTCTTTCTTCCCCTTCCCAAAAGCTAAAAATGCCATTGGCTTTTTTCCCTGCCCCAACATGGCATAGCTCAGGGACTCATAGCGCCGTTGTCTCTCACTGGGAAGGCATGAGCCGCGAAAGTTGTTTTTTGAAACACTTTGGTAGGTTTGTTGGTGTTCACCCACTACAAGCTGCCAGGTGAGTGGGCTGATATCACAGTGAAACCTCAAGCTCAGCGCTTGCTTCTCAGAGTGGGAGACAGACAAACAAGCCATGGGGGTTTCAGGAGTGCGGATGCCACAACTGGGTCATGCTGTAAGCCCCAGGAATGTGGCAACTCCTCACGGGGAGCTTACTGGCTCCGACTACAGTGGAAAACCCTTAAGGTTACCTTATGCCTCCGTTCACTGGGGTCATCCTGACTCAAGCATCAGGCAAATGAACATTAACCCACTCTTGGTAAGACTCTGAGAGGCAAAATTTGACCATGTGTCATAGGTGATTTTCTAAGGTTTTGATTACCATTCCGTTGGCATACTACACATATGGGGCTGCCGACCAAGGGCGTGGCTTTTACTGGGAACAGAAGGAAAGGGGACAAAAGAGTCAGCACAAATATAAGTCGGTTCCTCCATAGCGCAGGGGGAGAGGGTCCTGTTGTCAGAGTCCAGATTCTCCCTCCCTTCGTCACACTGGTTCTCTTTCAGCAGCTGCTTATTTTTCTTCCTAGCATTTGTCACAATCTGTAGTTATTTTACTACATCGCATACCTTTATTAAATTGCATGTATTTGTAATGTCTCCCCCTTTACAATGGTGGCTCTCAAACTTTAGTGCCCACGAGAATCCCAGAGTTTAAAAACACAGGTCTGGGAATTTGAGGTTCCAATGTGCTTTCCATGAGGTTGTGGTGATGACCATGGTTGGGTGAGGTACAACTCTAATATTCTGGAATGGGCCTGGGAATGTGCATTTCCAGCACATGTCCAGGCGATGCGGATGCTGCTGGTCAGGGACCACACTTGAGAGCAACTGACCCAGATTATAAGTTCCATGACAGCAGAGATCATGTTGGGCTTGTGCAGCAAAATGAATGGCATATCGTAGGTCAGTGATGGAGAACCTCAGACACATGAACTCATTTTTTTGGTTGATTTTTCTTTGTTAAATGGCATTTAAATATATAAAATAAATATCAAAAATATAAGTCTTTGTTTTACTATGGTTGCAAATATCAAAAAATTTCTCTATGTGACACGGCACCAGAGTTAAGTTAGGGTTTTTCAAAATGCTGACACGCCGAACTCAAAAGGTTCGCCATCACTGTCGTAGGTGTTAAGTCAATACTTGTAGATTGAATGAATGAATTTTGATGGAGTGGAGATGGGGAGTAGGGTACAGATTGGTGCATGATAATGCTTCAAAAGAAGTGGAGAAGAGCACCTGGCGGCTACCTGCTCTCTACACAGACTTCATGGCCCTTAAGAGCAAGCAGAGAAGGGCTTGTGAGGTAGCAACTAGCCACATGCCCATGAAAATTGTCTCCTGTGCCACAGCCGGCCGGCACCTGATCCAGCACAAGTTCCTACTCAAGTGTACACCCTTATTTCGCAGGAGAGGAAAAGTCAGTGGCTCTACAAGTCTCAGGCCTCACCCAGATCTCTATTTACCCACAGTGACTACTCCAATTTAGCCCATGGGTGCCATTTCTTGGCAACGTCCAAACACCTCAACTCTGTTCAGCCAACCCACATATTTCTCCTGGGTCCAAGGGCTCCATTGACATTAATCACAAGGATCTAACTGAGGAGGGCAGGTCCCCAAATCCTTACCCTGGGGGTCGTGGTGACAATCGTGGTTGGGGGAGGAATGACGCTAATACTCAGTGTCACTGTCCCTGTTTCAACCAGGGCCTCAGCTTTCTTCCTGCCAGACAGCAGGTTGTCATCAGTTATATAGACAAGTAGCTTGTAGTCCCAGATCTTGTCAAGCCCACCAGGATAGTCAAAGCGAGTTGCAAGGAGCAGGTGTGTGATGTTGGACCCGGCGTTGGGAGAAAAGGTGAAATGTCTGTTCACATTGCCTAAATGAGACATGAGACAAGGATTTGGGGCAAAGGAAGAAAAGAGAGTGAGAAACAAATATTTAGAGGAAAACTACATCCAGTCTCTTCCACAAATGTCCATACCTCTGTGTAGGCTACTTCCGATGCACCAGGGTTACAATATCGGCCTTGTCTGTACCAGAAAGTTCATTAGTATAAAGAAACTCTTGCTCACAACCAGTGTGGCTGCAACGGGGATGAGAGCAGAAAAGGACAACAGCACACCTGTCCCCGGAGAACGGCCGCTATCTTGCGGAGCATCAGGCAGAGATTTCCTAATCCTGGTGCAGCCTCTCTAGCCAGTCCTTATCATGCAGCATTTATTTGGTAACCACGTGGAACTTGCACTCAGACTAATATGTGGGCACAAGAGCGTAGAGGGGGCCACATCCCTCACCATAGGCCAAGTTCACTTCATGCCTTTCGTGGAAGTTGGTGGGCCACACAGAACTGGTGACCTATGTCCCTGGAGTTCCTCTGAAGGAAGGTGTCTCCTGGCTTTGCAGGGATTGCAGTCCCAGGCCCTCTTGAATCTACCCCACTCCCACCTCCCCCTGCAGTCTGTTAGGGCTCAGGGCTCACAGCTCAGGGAACAGGGCAGGAAGGCTGCCCGCCCAAGCAGCCTTGGCTCATTCCTCCGGTGGCTCCAGACTCATTACCGACTGAAAACCAGTAAATGGAGCAGGAGATGATGCAATTTTTACTCCCTTAGCAGCGAAGTGCTCCATAAAGGCCTGAGGGTTCTCAGTATGTGTTATTTCCATCTTCGGCAACTGCGGTCTCGAGGCTGCCTCTGCCCCTGGGTTTTGTGACACAACCTGCTCAAGAGGCTCCCTACTGTTCAGAGTTCATGCTCACCAGGGCTCAGCAGGCGGCCAAGATGGGTTTTTAGTCTTTCACTTGGAATTGTTCTGCTTGTTTGGGTTTAAATCTCTGACCCCAGCACTTCATTAGATGAGCTATTTTGGTCTCATTTCCATTGAGGGGTGCTCTGCCCCACCCCTCATAACCCCCCCTCCCCCTGGTATATTTTTAAAGAGAGCAAATGAATGGAGCAGAAGAGAATTCCTAAGGATACATTTAAAATGCATATAATCTATTATTATCCAGAGAGAGGACTGGGATTCCCTGCCCCCACTATAAGCTTGCAGGTTGAGCAGTTGGACTAAAAAAAAATTTAAACTACACTAATAATATTCATGAATCATATGATAGTCTGGGAAGTTGGGGTCACCATCAGTGGCATACACCCTCCATTGGGCCTCTGGGCAGCCTTGTGTGGGAATCTGGGAGGAGTTAGGTGAAGAGAAGGGGAAGGCAAGATGAGGACTGGGAGGCACTGGGACCAGTACGCTCCTTATCCCTGCTTTCCTCATTTACCACCCCACACCCATACACACTGTGCCCAGATCAGCGTGAGAGCACAGGCCCCCCACCCATTCTCCATGACCAGCAGCTAAGGCCTCCAACCCCAGGAGCCAGGCCAGGATCGTCGATGTCAGGTACCGTACCTGGGCCAATGGAGTAACGAAAGGACCTGGGGCTGGAATCACGATCAGTACACATGAGCTTGAAATTTTGAATGTTTGTGCCAACTTTCAGATCCACTGGGATGGCCAGGAAATAAGAGTTTGGGATACAAATCGGCTTTTCATCATTTTCTTCCAGGACGTTAACAGTAACCTGGAACAGCAAGAAGGTGGCCATTGTTAGCAGCTAAAACTTACTGAGTGCTTCCTGTGTGCCACGCACAGGGCTCTGCGTTTTTGTGGTCTAGCTCATTTAACTTTTCTGGAGATAGATGATATGACCATTCCCATTTTACAGATGATGAAACTGAGGCTTAGAGAGGTTAGGTAATTGACCCAAGGCCATTCAGCTGGTGAGTTCCAGAACTGGGGTTTGAATGCAGGCCTGTCCTACTCCAAGTCTTATGCTATTAACTTCTATACTCTGGGTGTGTGCACATGTGCATAATATATGTATACATTCATAGAGCCCCACGTAAATGCACCTAGACACGTGGGGCTCATCCCCAGGTATTGCTGGGTTGTTTTACCAGTAACAAGGATGGGTTTATGGTGAGCCTCTGTACTTCCTTGCTCACTGCCCTTGTGCATTGGAAGTGGCATCTTTAACTTTGGAATGTTGAGCAATGGTTCTCAACCCTGGCTCTACTTTCTTAGGCCCAGTCCAGACCAAATAAATTGGACTCTCTGCAAGGTGAGGCCTGGGCACCTTTTTTTTTTTATGTTCCCAGCTGATTCTAATATGCAGCCAGGGTAGAGAACCACTGGGATGAAACGAGAGAACCTGGCTTAGCTGGGATCGCCTCTGTAACCTGGGCTATTAGGATGCACTAAGCGGGTGGTGATCACCTGCCACAAGCAGGGCCAGGCCATTCTCTTTCACGGCTGTCTTTTGTGCCTGGCAGATTGGAATATGGACTGGGACGCCTGCCAGCACGGAATCATAGACTGTCAGCCCCGAAAGGGACTTATGTGATCATCACCCTTTTGAAAAGCTTATGAATTTTGAGTCAAATTTATTCTACCTTTGAAATTTGGGGATTTCAACCATTTCCAAGACCTGGAATAAATTGAAATGTTCACTCCAGTCAGCTCCCAGAGTGGAGTCCATTCATGTTTTTTTCAAAAAGCCGGCCTAACAAACACTACAATTATCTCCAGCTTAGCACGTCTCTCCCCCAGCAGGCAATGCCGAGCCTCACGCATCATTAAAAACATCGTCCAGTTAATTCAAAGCAAGTCATGAGAGGAGCAGGACTAGTCAGGCTTTCGGTGATCGGGTGACTTTCCATTTAAAAGACTGAGAAATTGGGACACGAAGATAAGCATGGCTCAGACCCCCTTGGAAAATTGGGATCAAAGCTGAGAAATGAACTCTGTCTCCAGTCATTTTCCCCATCACACAGGGCTGCCTGCCGCGAGCTGAGAGTTCATTTTGCCTTATGCGTTTTCACTGTACTAATGGGAAAGAGCCAGATGTCCTTGTGGCCATCGTATTATTCTCAGATAATCCTGACCACCGACAGCACAGACCTGTTAAACCTTCTTCCTCCAAACGCGGGCCTGGGCCAGGTGCATCGGCACCACTTGGAAGCTTGTTAGGAATGCAGACTCTCAGGCCCTTCCCAGACCGGAGGGCTCAGAATCTGCATTTAACCAGGTTCTCAACATCAACGGTTGAGAAGTATAGCCCCAGTCAAGCCACATCATTTTAAGATCTACCCCATCTGGTGTGATGGGGGTAGGGTCGGAACACAGCAAAGCTACTGGGAGGCAGGGAGGACATGCATAGCTACAAAACCACACCCCACTCCTGGCAGCGTGCATCTCACCGCCAGCCCCCTGTGAAAGCACGGGGGTGTTTAAAGGGCAACAAGAGGACACTTGTCCCACAGAGAGACCATCAATCTCAGTGCTCCTCCCAGCCACCCACACACGGGCGTCGATCTTTATTTCCCGGGCACTGCTCCGTGAGTCCGTTTGTGCTGTCCTGGACACCACTGGTCATTTCCTGTCACATCTGGAGGATGTGCCCCATTAAGATATTGTCACATCTGGAGGGTGCCAGAGACGCCCTACGTCAGCCACTCAGGCCGGCGTGAACACACCAGAACAGACCCACTCACAGTGACTGAGCTTGTGTCCTCGTGGTTGGCGGCCTGGACTCTGAGAATATAGATGGGGGTCGTTTCATAGTCCACTTTAGTCACCAGCTGGAGTTCTCCTGTTTTGGGGTTAATCCAAAACATGTCTGGGTACGGGAGGCTGGCCCCCCCAGTGGAGATGGAGTACACAGTGCTGCTCTGGGGGAAGTCTTTGTCAGCGGCCTGCACCCGTCCAATCTGGGCTCTGGCTGGAAGAACAAAGTACCTGAGATTAGTCCTGCTTTGGGGGTGCAGGGAGGGCCCGGGAGCAGACACTCTCTCTGGTAGGGCAGAAAGGCTTTTGGAGGTCCCTTTACTGTTCAAACTCTGTGTTTTATGTCTTCAATTCTATTAAATTCCGATTATGCTAATGAACACCCACTAGGTCACTGGTCCTGTGATCCAAGCCATACTGTGAGGCGTAAAAGACAATTCACGCCTTTATGTAGATTCCAACAGCGCCAGTCATTATGCCAGCGGTTCTCAACCTGTGGGTCGCGACCCCTTTGGAGGGCGAACGACCCTTTCACAGGGTCGTTCCTGCGTATCAGATATTTACATTACGATTCATAACAGTAGCAACATTACAGTTATGACATAGCAACGAAAATAATTTTATGGTTGGGTCACAACATGGGGAACTGTATTTAAAGGGCCAGAAGGTTGAGAACCACTGCATTATGCTATCATACACAACACTGCAAAGAACATTCTAAAAGTCTTGTATTTTTCACATTTTCTGTAATATATGAGATAAAAAATAAACAATTTTTTGTTTGTTTTGTTTTTTGTTAATCCTCACCCAAAGATAATTTTCCATTGATTTTTTTAGGGAGAGTGGAAGAGAGAGGGAAAGACAGAGAGAAACATCGATGTGAGAGAGGCACATGGATTGGTTGCCTCCTGCACAAGCCCTGACCAGGGCCTGGGCCAGGGAGGAGCCTGCAACCCAGATGTGTATCCTTGACCAGAATCGAACCCGGGATCCTTTGGTCCCCAGGTCTATACTCTATCCACTGAGCCAAACCGACTATGGTGAAAAATAAACAATTTGTAAGAGTTTGGCAATGGATTACAGAATATAGATTTTTAAAAAATTTTTAATCATTTTTTATTTTTCAATTAGTTGACATGCAATATATTATATTAGTTTCCGGTGTACGCCCCAGTGAATAGATATCATATTACAGGGTATCGATTTTTAAATACTGTCCCATTTTGTTTGCCTTACAAACCTGTTGGTGGGAATGCTGCAGTTCTGGCTTGCTTGTTTTGTGGAAGTTCGTTTTCATAAGTTTTACTCCTTAAGGGCAGAAACCTCTCATCCAACTACATAACCCCAGCACCAAGCGCTTGACTCAAAGTGGGGGATCAATAACTGAAGGGAGATCTCTGAATTGATCAAGAGCCTATTCCTACTGCACTTGATAGGCACTGGGTAAGGGATAAAGAAATAAAACCATTTCCTTTAGACCAGTGGTTCTCAACCTTCCTAATGCTGCGACCCTTGTTCCTCATGTTGTGGTGACCCCCAACCATAAAATTATTTTCGTTGCTACTTCATAACTGTAATTTTGCGACTGTTATGAATCATAATGTAAATATCTGATGTGCAGGATGTATTTTCATTGTTACAAATTAAACATAATTAAAGCATAGTGATTAATTAGAAAAACAATATGTAATTATAGATGTGTTTTCCGATGGTCTTAGGCGACCCCTGTGAAAGGGTCATTCGACCCCCAAAGGGGCCGCGACCCACAGGTTGAGAACCTCCGCTTTAGACCCTCTTTTTGTGTTTTGTTTAAAACGTAATGTCAGGAAATAGAGAGCATCATAGAGAGAGAATACAATGGAGGGGGATCATTTTAGGAGTGTTTTGGTTTAGCTTTTTGTTTTAAATATAGAAGTATCCATGATAAAAGGATCAAAAACTGAATACTGGAGTTAATCAGACCACTTTCAAACGGAAAGAAAGCAGGGCGGGGGGGGGGGGGGGGTGTCTCCTCTTTAAAGGGGAAGAGCCTGCAGAAATCCAGGCATTGTAAAGGGCAAAAAAGAGGCCTCCAGTGAACCCTAATAAGGGAGAGAAGACGTCTTTATTTTGTTTGTAAATGAGGGGACTCTAGGAATGGGAAACCTTTTCTCTATTTTAAAATTTCAATTCTCTGAATGAGCTAGATAAACATCACAGTGGAAACCGAGGGAAAACTTCAGCTACAACAAAGGAGGATTAGGGGAATCAAGCACTCAGGCAAGCAATCAGGGGGTTCAGAGAAATGCAGTTTAATCAACAGTTTTCAAAATCTAGAGTTCACCTGAAGGGCTCCTCAGCAGTGAGGACGATTTAAAAAGAATAAGAGATGCAATAAACTCGATTCCGCTGTGAATCGCTGTGCACAACACCACGCAGGCCCTCTGGCAGGGAGCTTCCCCTCCGCCGAGTGTGCATCTGGTTGGAGTCTGTCAAGAGCACGGTGGCCTGTTTCTCATCTATTACTCACCTGGGCTTATTTCTGACATGTCAAAGACATAGGATGGCTGATCAAAGACAAGAGGAAACTCATTTTCTGGGCTTGTTAGGACATAAATGTAGATGTTATCTAAAAAGAGAAATAGAAAAAATTTAAATCATAATATTCTATTCTCATTGACTTGTTTATTAAACATTAGAGACCAGGTGCACGAAATTTGTGCACTTGTGGGGAGGCAGGTCCCTCAGCCCGGATTGCGAGAGGACACAGGCCAGGCCAAGGGACCTCACCGGGGCACGATCGGGCCATAGAGGGACTCAGGAGGTTGGTCAGCTGGGGAGGGACTGCAGGAGGGCTCCAAGGTGTGTCTGGCCTGTCTTGCTCAGTCCCGATTGGCCAGACCCCAGCAGCAAGCTAACCTACCAGTCGGAGCGTCTGAACCCTGGTAGTCAGGGAACATCACAGTGACTGGTCAACTGTCTGCCCCCTGGTGGTCAGTGCATGTCATAGTCTTAGTATATCATCAGTATATTACGCTTTGATTGGTTGAATGGCTGACTGGACGACCAGATACTTAGCATATTAGGCTTTTAAAAGCATTTCCTATGTAACAGGTGCTGTGCAAAATATTGAGGCTGCAAGGAGAATAAGACCTGGAAGTTCCTGCCTTCGAGATGCTTCAGGCAGATCCTTCTGATAAACACATGTACAGGTCACTACGGAAGCCAGAGGAAGTGCAAGCTGAGCTTCACAAAGATCATTAAAGCTAGACAAATGGGGGGAGGGGGGTCATGGGGGTGTGATTCTAGACATGTACATGGATATCAAGGCATAAAACTGCATGATTCACTCAGAAAAACGGCAAGCTGTTTGGCCTAGTTAGAAAAAAGGAGGTTTAGAAGCAAGCAGCTGGAGCTGAAGCTAAAGAGTTAGGCAAGGGCTGAATGGTGGAAGTCCTTGTGTGCCAAAGGATTAGAACTTGAACTTGACAGCTATGGAGACACTCAGGGCTTTAAGCAAGAAAGTAATATGATGACGCTCTCATTTCCTAAATTCACTGTCAGAAATGTGGAGGATGCTTTAGAAAGGGGCAAGGCAAAGTCAGAGAGATCCTTAAAGAGTCTCAAATGTTGTAATTCAGCCCAGAAAGAGGAGGTTCTGCATTAGAGCGGGACTAGTGGGATGGGGCTGGGGTGGTGGGTGAGGGGCAGCAGAAGCTTGAGATTTTAGAAGGTGACACAGAAGAAAGGCTTGGAGACCACTTCAGTGTGCTTGGTGACGGACAGGAGGAAGCAGGGCTGAAGGGGGCTGGGGTTTTTGAAGTCTCCTCTTTAACACAAATACCTAGCCCAATACTGAGTACTGCCTGGCAGTCTAGTCACTGCTGCTCAAGGAAGATGCTTCATGAAGTAAGTCAAAATGATACTTGCTTTTGTAGTAAGGAGGGGCAACGTCCTGCACCTGGGTTGTCACAGTGTATTTATTGCCGGCTGCTAGATTACTTGGATTTTCATAATCTAGATCACCAATCAACTAGATTAAAACAGAGATATCAGATTACACAGAAAAGCAATCCTTTTAATTCAACTGACGAAGACATTTTTCTATCTATAAGTAGAAATGCAAATTGAAAAGCCTTTCTGGAAAGCATTTGCCTACATAAGGAACTTTAAAGCGTTATGCCCATAACTGTCCATTGTGTCCATTCTCTGCTCACTGCTAATGAATTTATTGGAAAGAATCTATGTTTAAAGATGTCCATCAAGTACTATTGCCCAACAGGCTCAAGACTGCAGGTTAGCTGAAACCGGTTTGGCTCAGTGGATAGAGCGTCGGCCTGCGGACTGAAAGGTCCCAGGTTCGATTCCGGTCAAGGGCATGTACCTTGGTTGCGGGCATATCCCCAGTAGGAGATGTGCAGGAGGCAGCTGATCGATGTTACTCTCTCATCGATGTTTCTAACTCTATCTCTCTCACCTCCTCTCTGTAAAAAATCAATAAAATATATTTAAAAAAAAAGACTGCAGGTTAGTTGAAGAGAAGCACAATATAGAATCCTATATGCAGGAATAATTCCATCATTTAAAATACGTATGCATATATGTATAGGATATACATAAATCTATGTATAGTGAAGAAGAAGGAAATATACCAAAATGCTATTAGTGGTTATCACTGATTGGCAATGCTTTTCTATGTTTCCTACATCAAGCATATATTAATTTCTTCAACAGAAAAAAAAATATTTTTTAGCTGACACTATGAATAAAATTGGTAAAGACGTTCTTGGGGACAGAAGAAGGGCTTTGGATGGGAGGTGGAGAAGGGGGTGGGTGAGAGAATGCCTCCTAGTGGGCTGCTTGCTCTCCTCACTGAGGAATTATCTCTAATGCAAAGGCCCCTTTCCCCCCACCAGGACCACTGCCCCCCAAGTTCCCCCTACTGCCTCCCTCGGCCCTTCCTTTGCCCTCCAGTGGAAACCCTGTAGGTTAAGGTCTCATACAGCTTTTCTTCTTCTTTTTTTAAAATATATTTTTATTGATTTCAGAGAGGAAAGGAGAGGGAGAGAGAGACAGAAACATCGATGATGAGAGAGAATCATTGATTGGCTGCTTTCTGCACTCCCCACACGGGATCGAACCGGCAATCGGGGCATGTGCCCTGACCGGGAATCGAACTGTGACCTCATGGTTCATAGGTCAATGCTCAACCACCGAGCCATGTCAGCCGGGCGAGATCTGCTTTCCATGCCCGCCCTGCTTCCAAGTCTGCTTTTGCCCCTGTGGGGATGCTGTTGAGTGAGGCTACCTAAACAGCCTGGCTTTCTCATTCCCCTCTGGGTCTGCAGTGGTCGTACAAGGCTGAATTTAGCAGGATACACTCATCAAGGCCCTGGACCTGCTTTCTCTCATCTCACACCTCCACTGTCCAGAAGGAACACTCAAATATACGAGAGTACTTGAGCCCAGGGGGCACTAACGTGACTATAGAGGCAGCTAAGCAGGCACAGCAAACTGCAGCTATGCAAGAGAGAATCCAGCCTTTAGCACCCCAGGCATAACTATGCATAACAGACGATTCCGGAACTTGGGTAAAATAAAGAGCAAATGGGGAAAACAGAGTCACTATTATGTGTGTCAGTTACAGCCCTGCAGTGAGGGAGTTACCTTGGAAATTTCTCTCTCAGGGGCAGCAAAAGCACCATGCATGTTAGACCAGCTTCCCCCATGCCCTCTCAACGATGCAATGACCATTAACTGACCACAATTTTCCCAGAGCCAGCTGGATCCTGTAAGAATCTGCGGCGGCTCCCCACTCCAGATGGCTCGGTAAAGTTGAATTGGCTGTTTGGTGCTTCGCTGTCATCATCAAAGCAGACCGTGTTCAGGTCCAGAAGCAACGTCCCCTTGGCTGCTCGTTCAGGCACCATAATGCTGGTGAAGAGACGTGATTCAATAGTTTCCCCAACAAATGGCGACTGAGTGTTCCTTCTGACATAGACCCAAGGCCAGACACCTCCGCTTTAGTTTCAGTTCAAAGCAAGTCCCTGGTAACTGCAGTAACGGCCTAACTAGAGTCCCTGCTCTGCCCTGGCCTCCTTTCCGGCTGTCCTTAACACACCCGCCAGAGGGACCCTGATACATGCTGTCAGGTCGGGTCACTCCTGCTCCTCAATCACACGTGGCTCCTCATTGCACTCAGAGTCCTGACTTTAACCTGTGCACCACTCCCCTCACCCTTACCTGTCTGAACTCATCACTTCCTTGTTCCCTCTACTCCAGCTGGCCCGGTGCTCCTTGAACACTCCCCAGGCTCTGCCCTCAGGGCCATTCCACCTACTATGGAATGCCCTTCCCACCAAGGTCCATGTGGCTGTCTTTTCGCTTTCTTTAATCTCTAACCCAATGTTACCTTCTCAGGAGGCTATCCGGGCGATCCTACCTAAACTGTGAATGAGCCCTGCCCATAGCTTCCTCTCCCATTCCCCCTTTTTATTTTTAATTCTTGGCACTTGTTGTTTTCCAATATACTAGATAGCTTACTTATTTATCTGGTTCATCATCGTTTGCCCCACTCGACTGTAAGCTCTACAAGGGCAGGGATCTTTGTCTGCTTTGTTCTGGACATGCTCAGTAGACATTTGTTGAATGAATGGATGGTAGCTTATGAGACTAGCACAGTAGTAAAGAAGAATACATATAAAGAAGAATGTAAGAAAAATATAAATTCTTCCACCTCCTGTCAGAGTTTACAATCTGCTTAGGGGAAACCCGGCACCCCTCACCTTCCATGCTTTGAAGGTTGGGAATTCCTCTACTTGTTTCTAATAGCATCAATATCACAGCAGGGGGTCAAGCACCTTAGTATTATTCATTCAATAGAGGTTTATTAAGAGTCAAATTCAGGGCTCCTAATCTCTGATGGTCCCAGGGTCTAAGCAAACAGCACAAGTAAAGCTGCCCACAACCAAGAGCTATCTGGTCAAGCCCAGCTTGGCATGGGAGACTGAGGAACATGATTAACACTGACAGGCTTCAGGTCATTGAGGAACTTTATCATGCTTCCAGGTTTCAGTTTTCCCATCTGTAAAATGGACGTAAATGATGCCAGTTAGCTTTTGTTACATAACAAACCAGCCCCAACGTAGTGGCTTAAAGCAACAGGCACATATTATTTCTTTCAATATTAAGGATTAGCCATTCATTCTTTTGGTTCTAGTTCAGCTTGGCTGTGGTCACTGGTAGCTTGGCTGGGGCTAGATCTCTAGGATGACCTTGTCCACATGTCTGGTGGTAGGAAGGTGGTAGTTCTATCTCATGGCGTCTCCTATCCTCCAGGAGACTAGTTCGGGCTCTTCACATGAAGATCTCAGGTTTCCAAAAGTAGCAAAAGAGGGCAAGCCCCAGTGCACGTATCCTTCCAGGCCTCTGCTGGGCCACATTTGTGAATGTTCCAACGGCTAAAGCAACTGATGTGGTCAAGGGCAGATTCAAGTAGTAGAAAGAGAAACCCTATCTTGACGGGAGGAATGGTGAAATCACATTGCCCGCAGACAGGCAGGGAGGGATTTGTGGCTGGTGTTTTGGTTTTGGGTTTGTTTGGGTTTTTAGTTTTGTTTGTTTATTTGTTTTTGCTACCTACCTTCAATCATAGTTTGCCTCGGGCAGAATTTCTTACAAAAAGTGTATTTGGCTGCCATGAGAATGTGCCTGGAAGACCTTCAATCACAGGAACATAATTGACCCCAGATGCCAGCTGCTGGGCTCTGAAATCCATTGCTATGTTTGCAATGAGGCCATGTGCCCATGACTGGGCGTGGCAGAGATTAAGACAGGCTCATTCCTGTGCTAGGGCAGCTGACTTCGGCTTCAGGACTTCCCAGTGCCCTAGACGAACCTTCCATAGACAGCATGGCCTGCTAGAACGTTTCTGCCCTCCTCGCCCCCTCTTTCCTTCATTCAGGTCAGACTTGCGTCGTGGTCTGAGGACTCTCCCAGCCTCCTCATTGTCTTCTGCAGGCATTTCCCCTAATAAATGCCTTTAACATTTACTCCTGTCTCCTCAGAGCACCCAGACTAATGTGTTCAATTCTTTAATCCTCTGAACTATCACCTCTCTACAACCAAATTGTGCTCCCTTCCACTATTGGCAGCTAAAATGGGCTCTGGGCTCAGCAAATGTGGAGCAAATTCTGACAGCCAGGATGGTCTTAGGCTGCTGAGGATAACTGGGTTCGCTCCCTGGAAAGTACTTTTTCTGACAGGTGTAACTGAATCTCCATGATGCCTCCGTGTTTCAGCAGGACTGGAGTCCAAGCATTTCCATTCCTGCCTTGCATACACAGTGTCATGGTTTTTATTACCAAGTACTTGGAATAGATGCCATTTATTAAATACCAACTATATGCTGTATCACTTTAAAAATATCATCTCTAATCCCCTCATTTCCAAAAGGTTTATATTCTTGTCTCCTTTTAGAGGTGAAGAAAGAGTCGTTTGGAGTGGTTTCAAGACCTGTCCAGGAAAGTTGATGCATACGGGCACAATTCCCTATTGTCTGTGTTAGAGTCACAGTAAATACTACTTCAAGTTCCATGATTCAGTGAGTCTCCAGGCCCACAGATGGTTTGGGAATCTGAGCCTTGATTCTAACTCTGCAGAGACCAGGAGGTTGCATCATGCAAAGAATCCAGGGTCCTGAAGCCAGATGACTCACTATTCACACACTCAGCCCCTCAGGGCTGCCTGGCATGTGCTTTTCATTCATCTCTGACACTTGGTATTTTCCCCCTAAACACTTGGCTTGGAAAACCACTCCTCCTCATTCATCAATCCCTGCCTCAAAAGCAGGTTGCCCCCACTCCCAGCCATCTGACCACGGTCCCCTCCCCAGGCAAAGGTGACTGGCCCAGTGACATTCGAAATCAGCTGACCTTCTCTGGCTCTGGCCCTCAGTAAGTACTTTTAGCCTCATAGTTTACAACCAGAGTGGGGCTGTCACAGGCTTTTGATGCCTCCATCAGGGCCCTGGGTTCATTCATCACCAGCCTGGGAAAAGTAGGGGCCTGGGTCTAAGGGCTATTTCCCTCTTGGCCCAGCCCGAGAGCCTGAGACTCACAAGACAGCGGGGGGCCAGGCACGCAGCCCTGCCTCCTCCCACCCTCTTCTACCTGCTCTCCCCAACTCCAATGCAGGGATGGCACCAAGAGCCTTGAGCCCTGAAGGTGTGAATATTCAGGGACAAATGTTGTTAGAGTCAGGTGGCAGCACTAGTTCTGTTGTTTGGTGTGCTTGGACTCTGGCATGGTGGGAAGGGGAAGGAGATAAGGATGGGAGGATGGGAGGTGATGCAGGGTCAGGGTTCCCAGCCCCTGCAGTATGCAAATGAGGCTTGGTTTTGGAGTAAAGACCTCCAAGGAGCTTTCTGTTGTCCTGTCTCACATCTTGTCTGGAGGGACTTGAGCATTATTTAGAGTTACCTTTAGTAATAAATACAATTAGTTCACTTACTTCTGGCTTTGACTTTCAGAGCTAATTTGGAGAGAAGATTATCAAGAGTAGGATTCTACATGGGTTTTCCTGGACTGTCTAGGATATTTAAAATGTGATTTTACCAGCCAATATGGAATGGAATGCTGTCTGCAAATGCCATCCATGCATCAGGGTTCTCCAAAGTGCAGGAGGCCACAGCGTGCATTTAACAGCACTGCACCAAGGGGAGAAAGCTGACAAGGAAGCGTGGAGAGAGCACAGCCCTCCCCAGTAAGTACTGTACTCAGACTTCTTACTCCTCAACCCCTTCCCCCACCTTCAGGCCAGGGAACAGAAGAAGAGCAGCAGCGCCTAGAAGGGCAGCATAGGAGGAGAGGAATTCCCCAGGATGCACTGGAGCCACTCAAGAATGCTAGCATAGATTTAGATTTTCAAAGAAAGTAGAGGTGTGACCTTGCATGTCATCTCTACTCCAGCCCCAGGGCCCAGACTTCTGGTAACAGTGGTGGATTCAATTTATACACGTAATGGGGTAGAAGTCACAATCCTAACTACCTATGGCACCATCTGCACCCATCAAACAGGCTCTGAGGTTATGGTTGGAATAGGAGCCTATCACATGATCAAGGTTATTATTGACTTGAGGGCCTCAGCAGGAAGCGGATGGCAAATTAGGATAACTCTAAAGGAGGTTTAGTAAAGAGACTACCACAAAGGTATATGGGAATATGGGTGGTGCAATATCTCTGGCCTGATAAGAGTGGATCTTCCATTTCTAGGTCAGAGGAGCCAGTGCAAGGAGCAGTCCCTGAAACTGGAATCCAGGGATGGACAGTGCTGTGTGCTGAGGGCTGCCTTATAGGAACTGAGACCTGCAGGAGGTGGAGGGACTCATCCAGCTGATGGGGAGGGAGCCAGGGGAATAAATACTCTGATTTCATGCTCCCTCTCTTCCTACTGGCCAACCAGAAGCTGCAGGGCAAGGGAGCCAGTTGATATCTACATAA
This sequence comes from Myotis myotis, assembly GCF_014108235.1. NCBI lineage: Eukaryota > Metazoa > Chordata > Mammalia > Chiroptera > Vespertilionidae > Myotis > Myotis myotis. The sequence continues at coordinate 13,175,528 of NW_023416315.1, forward strand.
GTCAGCCTCCTGGGACACAGAGCAGGGAGGAAGGCTGGAAGCTGGGTCTGAGGGGGCAATGGAATGTATCTAGAACAAGGTTTACAGTTTGATATCAGGCTCAAAGCCACACTTAATCTTAGCATTATGCTGGGCATGCCAATTGGGAGAACAGGGAGACATTTACCAACATAATAAAGGAATTCATATTTCTATTGCTTGCCCTAGACCAGTGGTTTTCAGCCTTCCTAATGATGTGACCCTTTAATACAGTTCCTCATGTTGTGGTGACCCCCAACCATAAAATTATTTTCGTTGCTACTTCATAACTGTAATTTTGCTACTGTTATGAATCGTAAATATCTGATATGCAGGATGTATTTTCATTGTTACAAATTGAACATAATTAAAGCATGGTGATTAATCACAAAAACAATATGTAATTATATATGTGTTTTCTGATGGTCTTAGGCAACCCCTGTGAAAGGGTCATTCGACCCCCAAAGGGGTCGCGACCCACAGGTTGAGAACTGCTGCCCTACTAGTGGTTGGCAAACTGCGGCTCGTGAGTCACACGTGGCTCTTTGGCCCCTTGAGTGTGGCTCTTCCACAAAATACCGACTTCTGCACATGGGCCACGAAGTTTCAATCGCACTGTACATGCACGTCCGCACGTGGTATTTTGTGGAAGAGCCACACTCAATGGGCCAGTTTGCTGACCACTGGTCTAGGGGCCTTCGCTCTTTCCACAGCCACACTATGGATTGTGCCTGTGCCCAATGTCCCCTGGAGTTTAAAAAGTCAACTTGTAAAACCAGTCAAAGATGAACGGACAAACTCCGAAGGAGACTCTCCATGTGGACATCTGAACATGGAACTACTCTGGTCGCCAGCTTGCTCCAGGGGGAGCCACCTTCAGATTCCTAAGAAACTGGAGCTAGCTATTCCAAAAGCACTGCGGAGATGAAGCTACCCCAGGCAGTCGCTAATCTTGTGGCATTTAGACAAACTACTTAGTAGAAAGACAATACTGTTTTCAAAAAGGCATATGAACCCAGAGTCACAAGGGACTTTATTTTAAAGTAATGATGAATAGATTGTGAGACAAACAACAGATCAAAACACACAAAATAACTTGCATCCCACTTGTATCTGCATTTCCCCCTTTCTACTGCCTTTCTTTACATGCAATTAAGTTGCGTAAAGTGAATTAGATGCTTTGTTTTGTTTTAAGTAAATACTTGGTTTGATTTATTCATATTACTGGCGGTGTGTTTCTCTCTCAACTATATATCATAACCACTAACAGCACCATCTTCCCATGAATGGCAATAAATAAAGGAAAGGCACAGCCCAGGGAGGGTCTAACAAGTCCCCGTAGTACTTTTCACCGATGGAGATGAACACGTTGTAGAAGAGAGCAAAATAAAAATATTTTTTAACCCAGTTAGAAAGTGGAGAAGGGAGACAATGAACGAAGAGGAAAGAAAATGAAAGAGGGGCAAGAAAAAAGGATGATGGAAGGAAAACCTATCAACTAAATCGGACATTTCAAATCTGCTTATTTCATGAGCCACGTCCTAGTGCGCATAATTCTTCAGCTTCACCTGAGAATAACCAGAGTGGCCGAAGGGCTGAGGACCACTGAGGAGGTGAAATCCCCAGCACGTGTCTCAGGGTGTGAATACCTGAAGGTGAACTTGGTGCAAGTAGCAGGGTTGTCATTAATGTCCTTCACCAGGAAGGTTATCTGCATGCGATTCTCCTGACCCCCGAAGGGTCTGTCCTTCACCAGAACTTCCAGAGAAATGGCGGGATTTTGTCTTAATTCGCCTGCATCTCGGTCTAGCCTGTGGGCCACTTGGATGGTACCAGTCACTAAGAAGGCAAAGATTAGAACATGACTCTTTGGAGAGAAATGAAGAATAAAGGCAGATGGAGACCTGTAGTACATTGAAAAGAACATTCTGACATGGGGACAGGCTTACACAGAGACTATCCTCACACAAACTCATTTTTAAAAATTCATGTGTAAGTTTGTGTATTGGACATTGATTGGGGCATCTGGCCCGACCCTTCTAGAATTGTTTACCCCATACTTCAGGGTTGGGCCCATAGATGAGTGGACTGGTAGGCAGCTGACTCCCGCCGGACCCCCTGGGTTCCCTTACTGGAGATTTTGTAGCTGAGAGACATAAGTTGGGTAACCATTCAGATTAATAGTAGAGCGACAGGTAAGAGGCCAGAACTCTCGCTGCTGAGGTTACTGGAGCAGTGCTGATCCCCTGCCTTTCCAGGTCCAGACTGCCCCACTCTTTCTCATGAGATACCTAGCATCCTATTGATGTGCCCCTATCTTTATTTTTCCCCCCTCTTGCTTGGTTTGATTTGCCTTAATTTCTGTTACTTGCAACCAAAGAGTCTTAAATATACTCCCCCTGCAAAACACTGTATTGGTTAAAAGTTCCATTTTGCAATACTAGCATGAACAACATTTTAAATCGTGGTTGTCTATCCCTATACTATCAGCTGAGTGAGGTCCTTGGTGACAGAGAATTAGGAAGTTTTTAGAGGTAGAGCACAGTTATGGCCTTTGCCTATCTCTCCTGGGAGCAAGGATCCTTTGCCCTAAAGCCTATGGGGCAAAGAACACATTGACTTTCTGGGATTGTTCCATGCTGGCCTCCACAAAACCATTATGTAAAGTGAGGTCTCTTTTGGTGATGCATAGGGACTCTTGAGGTGATACAGTCTAGGAGTGGTGAAGAGGGTAAGATCTGAAGTTGGGCAGCTTCAATGTGTATATCAGACTCACAACTTACAACCTGTGAGAGCTTGGACAAGTGGCTTAACCTATCCGAGTCTCTTTCTAAGCCTCTGTTTCCTCATCTGTCAAATGCAGATTATGACAGTTTGTTGAGTTGCTGTGCTGAGTACTTTATTTTTTAATTATTTTTATTGATTTTTTTAGAGAGGGGAAGGACGAGAGAGAACCATCGATGTGAGAGAAATAGCGATTGGTTGCCTCCCGTATGCACCCAACCAGGTATAAACCCGCATCTGGGTATGTGCCCTGATGGGGAATCGAACCCACTACCCTTTGGTGTACCATATGCAATGACGCTCCAACCAACTGAGCCACACTGGCCAGGGTGTGCTGAGTAATTTAGATGAAAAGTATGGGGGTCACTCAACAGAGAGCCTGGTCTATTTTAAAAGAAACTTCCCTTCTCTGCACCGAGACACCTAGATGGGAAAATAATGCCCAGCAATCCAGCACATTGATCTAGATCAGTGTGGTCCAGGACAGTAACCACGAGCCACATGTGGTGAGCACTTGAAATGCCACTAGTCCGAACTGAGATTTGCAGTAAATATGAAATACACAACAAACTTCAAAGCCTTGGTACAAAAAAAATAATATAAAATATCTCATTCATAACCTTTAAATATTAACTACATGTTAAAATGTTTTTGACCTATTGGTGTTAGCTAAAATGCCTTATTAAAATTAATTTCACGTGCTTCTTTTTAGTTCTTAAAAATGTGGCCACTAGAAACTTGAAAATGGCTTATGTGACTTCTGTTTCTATTGGACAACACTGGTCTAGACCCCCTTTTCAGGCCAATGAATTCACCCATCCTTACATAAAGAACCTGCCTCAAGAGTGAAATAGTGGTACATCTGTTGACTGTTTAGTTTCTGCAACCCCCATTCCAGTTGGGTTTTTTGTTTTTATTTTTCTGTTAAACCTCACCAGAGGATATTTTTTCCATTGATTTTTTTTTAAGAGATAGCCAAAATGAGGGAGAGAGAGAGAGAGAGAGAGAGAGAGAGAGAGAGAAAGAGAAACATTGATTGGTTGCCTCTTGCATGTGCCCAGACCAGGCTAGGGATCCAACCTACCAGCCAGGTAGGCGCCCTTGACTGGAAATCGAACCCACGACCCTTCAGTTTACAGGCCGACACTAACCACTGAGCTACCGGCCAGGTTGATGTCAGCTGTTTTTAAGACGCTTATTACCCTGTTAACTTATGATATTCTAGACCGAAAGGCATGCCCAGATCAGAAGGCACACAACTATTTGAAAAACAACCCAAACGGCTGGCTGAATTAAAAGATGCACATAAATGATGTGTGCGTGAGCTACTTACACTGATTTATCATGAAATAGCTGTTAACAGTAGTGATGCTGTAGAGGAGGAAACTGGTCAAACCTTCATTATCAGGGTCTTCAGCTGTGATATTGGCCACGATGGTTCCTAGACCCAGCTCTTCCGGAATCACATACATTCGCGTTGGGCTGGAACAAAAATACAGCAGACACAGCTAATTTTCAGGGACACGGGAGGGTAGAGACTGGAGGTGGGTATTTTGGTTCATGCTAAATATAGCTCTGAGCTGTGGAAGTTGCATCAGCATGCTCAGAGGGAGGACGCAGCAGCTGAAAGGATGGGAGGCTGGCTGTTGTATTTCCAAGGATCACATCCCTGTGGGTGCAATGAAAGCGCCGCGCCGTTACTGCAATGGTTTACGTGGGCCGCGGTCTCGGACTTCACCCATCCCTGATGCCATTTCAGATCAGCGTTAACGTTGTTTTAAAATAGGCATAGTTGATTTGTCCAGCCATCTTCTCTTTTTCTTCCAATTCTTGTGCAGAAGGTCCCTGAATGATTTTTAAAAGCCATCTGGAAATAACGTCCAGAACGACAGATTTCTGATTCCCATCACATGGCAGCCACCAAAACCAGACACATTGTAAACCTTCTCTATTCTAGTTTTTTTTTTATTTCTTCTCTGCTCAGTTTTGTTTTGTTTTGTTTTGTTTTTTTATTTCTCCCTTGTCCTTTTTTGTTTCTTTGCTCGAGGAGGCAGAATGTATGCACAGAACTTGTGTACTTTCCCAGGTAGCATTAATCATGAGTTCAGCTCTCTGAATGGAGAAATGAGTACACCCCCCACCTCTCTGCAGAAGCCAAGGTGAGAACACTGCCCTCCAAGAATGACTTCTACAAAACAGCCTCAAATTGCCAATTTACCCATCTTCCTCAGACCTCCGCTGCCTTCAGAAAAGGCTGGTAATAAGACAGGGAGCTTTGAAGTTTTAACTACGCAACTTGGGTAAATTGAGTGATTCTGAATGCAACAAGGGAGGCTTATTGTTTAAAATAACTGCAGGAAGTCCTACTGCTGAGGAAAAATCACTTCAGTGGGGCAAGTAGTCACCGCTAATTTGCCAATTTCCTAAACGTGGATTTTCCCACATGAGATCTTCGTTAAGAGGGAAGGCTATACCTCAGACCTAAATGATGGCATTCATTTCCTGAGCTCAGAATATTTCTGCAGCCTGGCCAGTGTGGCTCAGTGGTTGAACATCGACCCATGAACTAGGAGGTTATGGTTCGATTCCTGGTGAGGGCACATGCCTGGCTTGTGGGCTCGATGCCCAGTAGGGGGCATGCTGGAGACAGCTGATCCATGTTTCTCTGTCAGTGATGTTTCTGTCTCGCTTTCCCTCTCCCTTCCTCTCTCTAAAACCAATAAAAATATACATATTTTTTAAAAGAATATTTCTGCAGATCTGTCTCATCATCCCTGGAGGGCAGGTGGGGCCAGAGCGAGAAAAAACGACAGGGAACCTCTGGCAGAGCCAGAGGCAGGAAGAGAAACCTGGGCCCAGGCCCTCCCCAACCTCCTCCTGCGTGCACCCTGGGCCTGCCCCCCTCCCAGAGCTGAGTCCGCTGATGGGGGACAGTAATCTTGTCCCGATCAAGAAGCCACCTGGTGCTCTGGACTCCTCCTCCTCCAGTGTCCCACTGAAGCAGCCTGTCAATCCATTGACTTACCTCACACACCCCCTCTCAGGGGATCTGTGCTGTGCCCACTGATGGGTCCAGGATTAGACAAGTGAGTAGGGCCAAGGAGGCAGGAATGGCAGGAACTGAACCAGAGTCAGAGGAGAGAGGGGCCAGCCCCAGCTCCTACATCGGGACCAAGCCCTTATGTCTACCATCTGAGAGCCCCTGTTTCTAACCTGTTAGAGTTTTCCTTCGGTTACTTGGAGTGCGTTCTGTTAACCTCCACCAAAGAGATTCCTGTGGCACCTGTGCCACATCCCAGCCGGGTCCCTGCTACCTCAGTCATGGGCCCTGATTTCTTAACAGGCTCCCTGGGGGTGCAGACCTCAGAATCTGCATTTTCAAAAGACGCCCGGGGACTGACACGCACTTTAAAGTTTGAGCAGGACTGTTACAACGAATCACCAGAGGTGACAAGCACAGGCTCCCAGCTTCTCATAGGACAGGCCCAGGACACCTTGGGAGGGGAATCTCCCCCTCCCCCTCCCTCCTTCCCTAAGGCTGTGGTCTCACTGGGGGTGATTATGTTGGTTGTCACAATAAGGGAAGGAGGCTGCTATTGGCATCTAAGGGGTAGAGGCCAGGGATGCTGCTAATCATCCCACAATGCACAGGATGCCCCCCATCACAAGGAAGTATCCAGATCAAAATGTCAGCCCTTTAGGACCGCGCTGCTTCTGAAGGCTCATCTGGTCCATGCCGGGCGCCCCAGGAAAGCAGGTCCCTGGGAAGGGGACTGGTTGGGCTGCTGGTAGTGGCACAGCTCCTCGGGTAAAACATCCTCCCTTTGGCTGGCCGGACACTGAGCCTGGCAGAAGATGAAATCTTTGGTTTATTTGGTTTGGGAACCCAAGACCCAAGTATGAATAAAATATCATTTAATGTAAAGATGTTACCCTCAGGCCACAGTTAAGATCCATTCAAAGCACAGTGAAACCAGGGGCCTTGCAGCCATCCCATAGGGCAGAGCTCTGACTTGCTGCCGTACCTTTTTCCTCATAACAGGATCTCCAGAGCCTGGGTGATGGGTAGACAAGAGCCAGTGGCCATGCTCAAGGGGAAGGGGGTGAACTCTGGGTGACCGTGATGTGATGACTTCATCACTATGAATAAATATTCAGTAGGTGCATAAGGTTGTGTATATGCTGCCAGGCACCAGGTTGAAAAAGACTGTGAGTAAATACAAAAAAAAAAAAAAAGGTGGAAGGGGAGAAAGACCTACTCTAAAAACTGCTCTGCAAAAATAGCAAGCATTGTGCTTGGCATGTGGAGAGTGCCTGTAAGTCCAGTACTTTCATAATCTAGTGCTCCGCTTGAGTAATAGCAGAATCCCAGAGTGTACTCGTGAGTCCATAAAGTTCGGATGTTTGTCACCACCCAGGGAGACTCTTTCAACAGCAGAGATAGTTCTTGCTTTGGTCTTAGTAGGACCTTAACAAACAGTGAAGATAGGAGAGTTGTTTCCACAGTTTACATTTTTACTTCACACTCAAATTCACTGTCCTTGAGTCAGTTTGAGGATTTAATTTTGTTAACCCTGAATTAAGCAATTTATGGTTAGTCCTAGCTCTGATTCGGGGGGGTTGGGGGGGGCGGCGGGGTGAGAAGAATCATGGCTGAACCATGAAAACCCTCAAAGTCAGCACCGAGTTTGAAACTAAGCAAACTCTTTTGGATTGTGGATGGCTGAGGGACTAGCTGACTCACTCTGAGGAGCTGTGCCACCACCAGCAATCCGGGCAATGTCAGGGCAACTCCTGCCCCAAATCCTCCTTCAAGAGCGCAGACTTTCACAGACCCAACCCAACCAACAGCCATGGAACACTGTTTGAAATAAAGTCGACTGGTTTTTTTAATGGTTAGATGGCCATAAAGGTCATGCTCTCTGTCTGGGATGGAACCTAACAGGTTCATCTTTCAAACCGAAAGTGAGAGCCAGAGTTCCAGACTGATCCCTGGGGCCCCAACAACCCGCCAAGGTCATGTTCTCTCTCTGCTGAGGTCAATTGCTTTATTTTGGAAGACGTAGTCCAAACCAGATGGTCTGCAAGTTCTGCCCTTGGGGGAAATTATTTTCTCCTTTGCAACCCTGTTAGCCTGTTTCCCCACCTCACAGAACGGGGGTATGGGGAGGGCTGCAGAACTCGTCAGCTCCAGCCCATCGCCATCACCCTCCTCTGGGGGTTACTGATGAATCCACGGTGCTGAGTGGCCAGTGCTGGAGTCTGAATCGGGCTGGGATGTCATAACTATTTATAAACTGCCTGGATTGTGCCCCTGGAGGAACCCGTCAGCAGAAGTGTACTGCCTCGTGCTTTTGAGCTTAACCTGGCAACAGACATCGATGGGAAACATTACATGGGAATGTATCTGCTGCTGTTCCCTCCACATCAACACCCAGCACCTGGCCTGCAGGCTGCTAAAATCCAGAAGTTTCACCACTGTGCTGTGTTTTGCCAAATGGCACCAGGTTAGCCTGGGAGTGGGATGGTCTTAATACCTCCCAGCTTCAGAGAGATAAGGGGCCCAAGGTCATCGGTTGCAAGCATTCTGCGTAGTGAAGCCTCCTGATTGAATTTATTCACAGCCATTAATGCAGTTAACCCCAGGCAGGTGGTTTTGCCAGTTTCCTCGTGGCTGCCTCTGAGCCCACCAATGACTGGGGCAGGCAACGTCTTCTACAGTAAGTCAAGCTGTTTGCAGGGTCATATGCTATCTCAGAACCCTATGTTCCCCTCCTCAATCCCCATCTATGACAGGCTCGGGTCTCCCCTTTGTGCCTGAGCTGGTGCTGGGCACATTCCCACAGGCTGCCTCCATCAGATTCACTTACCTTCTCACCTCTGCTGGATGTAGGAGCTGCCAGATCTCTTTACGGGACCCGCCACGGCAGGAAGGAACTCAGAGCACCCAGCATGTTTTACAAATGCTTGCGGCACACCGTTTGAGAAAAAGCACTGGTCTATCTGATAACCCAGGCGGTTACTAAGTGACTAAGGGGGTGGAGAGGACCAAAGACAGTGTGGCCACGCTGGGCAAAGCGCTGATTCATGCCCCAAGAGGGATGGAGCAGACATTGTAAGATTTCATCACACCACTCAAGACTGTGTGCAATTGAAAACTTATAATTGTTTATTTCTGGAATCTTCCATTTAATGTTTTTAGTCTGTGGTTGACCACAGGTAACTGAAACCACGAATAGCCAAACTGTAGAAACATTAGACTGTATTTACCTTCTCCATAAGCCCAGTGGCAAGCCTCCAATGGGGGCATCGTGTCCAGCCCCACCCCTGCCCCACCATACCCACAATCCTTTGGCGCTTGTGAATGTGGGGGTGCAGAATCAGGGGAGCAAATGTAGAAGACAGAAGTCCAGAGGCCCAGGGAAAGGGCACTGATGATCTCAGGCCTCTTATCTCTCTTCCAGGCCAGAGCAGGACGCCTCTGTCTTGTATTAAATGTGTCTGAGGAGGCTCTGTCACCTAAGAGAGATGTGCCCGTGGCCCACGGAGCCCTGATTGCCCCAGGCCTACCTGGTAAAGCGTGGGATTTCGTCGTTGATGTTCACGATGTTCGCCCGCAGCGACGTGGAGGCTTCGAGGCCTTGGCTGTCCCTCACCTCCACAGTGAGGTGGTAACTGTCAGGAGAACATTCCACGTGTGGGAGTCAAGCTCTGAAATGTGGGGTGGGAGGTGGGGGGAAAGTCTGTTCCCTTTCTGCCGCCCCCTCCAGGCGCTCCTGCAGAGTCCGGCCTGCTATGCCCACCCTTCTTCCCCACCTCTAAAACCCCACTCCTGCATTTCTCGTCCTGCAGGTATCATTCATGGCCACCACCTCACGTGTGCTCATGCCCGCCATCTTGCACACTCCATCTCCATCATTCCTCACTGCATCTCTGCAAAGTGTGCACCCGCGTGAGGAAACCGAGGCTCCTGTGGATTAGGTCACTAGCCCTGGTTCTCACAGCCCGTGCAGAGCCACGAGCCTGTGTGCTTTCTTCTTCAGACCCCGGCCTCTCCTCACGGCTTTTCTCAGAGGCCTGCTCACTTCCACCTGCTGCTTTCATGTTAGCAAAGAGCTCTGGCAGCTGCCTCTCCCCGTGCTTTGGGTGCCCTCTCCCACACCGTCATTCTTATTATCTGCAGATGGAGATTGTGGATGGGGAAGGAGGCCTTCCGTATAACTAACTTATTCCCTTTCCGGGGCTCCCTTCCCTCTTCACTTGGCAGGAAGGCAGGAAACTGCTCAGGGCCTCCCTAGCTGCGCTCACTCAGCCTGCACTACGCCTGCTCCTTGACCCTCAGATAAAGGAACTTCAAGCAAGGCCATCGGCAAAGGCTACCTGTTATGCCCTGCTTCAAAGTCAAATCCTGTTGTGGAGAAGAGGGTCCCATTAGCAGACATGCTGAAGCTCTTCGAGGGAGAAATCAGGAAATACTAAAAAACAAGGACAAAAAGAATGTGACTAAGCACACTTATCTTTCCCCAGAAGACATGTCTGTTCAGTTCCCACTTTATATTCTTGGCTCATGGAACATTCTTGATGCATCAGGATGAAGCCCAAATTGTGAGTTCTCAGGCTTAATGGCGCTTGAATCAAGAAACGTCTAGATCCATTGGTCTGAGCCTCTGACCCCGACTTGCCACACCCCGAGGAGCTGGTCGCTGGTCCTGCTGTAGTTACAGAATGCATGTGAAAGGCCCTGCCTGGGCCTCCTGCTTCTCAGCCCCGTCTCCTTTTCCCTGTCACGGCATTCTCACTGCCGCCGCCCAGGCCCACTTCTTTAACCAACACTGTTTAACACAGCCACCATGCCTAGGTAACAGGACAATACTAAAGTAAATGAGATCTGGCCTTTACACTTAACCGCACTTATGATAGAGCGGGGGTGCAAAACATGTTCATAAGCATCATCCATTGAAATAATGGAAGGGCCAAGGGAAAGACAAGTGTGAGAGGAAATGAAACTTAATGGAGCCCAAGCCTGAAGCTGGTTTGGAGATATAGAAGGGCTGTTTCAAAACCTCATCCGAGGGCTGTGGCCGCTGGTCAAGTCTTCCAGTGTCTTGGGGACTTGAGAGTCTTCATCCTTCTTGGCTTCCAGTGCCCAGTCCAGCTCTCTTGATGACCCTCTGCCCAGCACCTCTTGCTCCGACAGGAATATGGGCTTATTTGTCCAGTCCACGAAGGGCCTGCTCATAGGAGGACCACCCTGTGCTCTCCACAGTGCTCACCAAGATGGAGCCCTTGCTCCCATGATGGGGTCAACAATGCAGGGGAAGGACCTGGATCAGAAGAGTTGAATCCAAATTCTGGTTGGGATGAGTCCCTTCCTTGCCTGTAATTTAGGGATGATACCACCAACTGCTTGTTCAAGTCACTGTGAGGATTAAATCCCAATGCATGCTGTAAAATGTGGAGGGCCACAGGCCACTGAGGCTCACACGTGTATGTCCATTTGTTCCAAAGGGCTTTGAGGTTAGAAGGTTTTATTGTTTCCTACATGGATGAGGGATGACCTCTTCTCCAGGAGGTTTTGCAACCACAGCCATGGCCCCTGAGGTCTAGAATCAAAGGCAACACCAGCCAAGGATTCCAACCCAGAGACTTGGTATTGTCATCACAGCTGAGCTCCCCATCAGAGAAGAGAAGATGCACAGAAAAGACATTAAAGGTCTCCTTTGGGCATTTATGTGGTTTTGAAGCCACTTAAAAAAGTACTTACTTTCCATTTACTATTTAATAACATTTTCCTAGTTGTAATGAATATATCTTTTATACAAAAATTGGGAAAGACAGAAAAGTATAAAAAAGAAACTCAATTGTAGTCATCATTATTTTCATGGATAGCATTATGCTCTTTTCTATGCAAACATACACCCTCCAAAAAACTGGGCTGATGTTATAATATCTGCGCTTTTCATTTATAGCTTATTTATTTCCCCATAGTCTTAAATCTTATTTTACAGCTTGCCTGGTTAATGGTGGCACGGCGTTCTACTGTAGGGGGTATTTTACTAAGTCTCTCTGGCTGGTCACTTAGAGAGGAAATATTTTTGAGGGGAACTATTTGGGCGATACCAAGGAGTGCCCTTCTCCCAGCCCCCAAATTGCATATGCAGTCAGCGGCATGACGTTTAAATCCCAAGCTCCCTCCCCCTCAACTCTCCTGCTCATAGCCTGGGAGCAAGGGCGTAGGCTTGCAGCTGCCTGCACACGGAGCAGTTCCATGTCTTTATGCAGAGCCTTCCTGGCAGAGAATCCTCACGTATCCATAGATCAGAGGTTCGCACTAGATGTGATACAATGGTTTATAGACCCAAGCAGGGCATTTCCCACATGCACCTAACCGGGGATGTCTTTTCACATGTTTTGAAATGCTCTAGGCCAGCGGTTCTCAACCTGTCGGTCGTCACCCCTTTGGCGGTCGAACGACCCTTTCACAGGGGTCGCCTAAGACCATCCTGCATATCAGATATTTACATGACAATTCATCACAGTAGCAACATTACAGTTATGAAGTAGCAACGAAAATAATTTTATGGTTGGGTCACAACATGAGGAACTGTATATAAAGGGCCAGAAGGTTGAGAACCACTGCTCTAGGAGATAGGTCTCCAGTTCTAGTTGGTCCCCCAACCATGCAAGGTCTTGGGATATGGAGATGACAGTCAGGTCCTGCTGTGCAAAAAGCTATGGTCAACTGAGGAAACACACGAAGAAGATATGGGAGAGGCAGTCCAAAAGGGATAAACACAGAGTGTGATGGGAAGAGGGAAGGAGGACGCTTAGGCCCGTCTGGAATGGAAGAGTCACAAATTGGGGCGGTAGAGTTAAGTTCCGCGGCTTTGGAGCCAGACAGCTGAATCGGAATCCTGTTTCTACCACTTTTCAGCTGTGAGAGCTTGTGCAACAAAGAGTAATAAAATAGGGCATGGCCTATCGTGCAGAGTTCTAGAGCAGGGCCTGTACATGGTGAGCCCTCCGTATATGTTAACTATCCCTGTCCAGTTAGAATGTAAGATCCAGGAGGAAAAGGGCTTCATTTTACTCACTGCTATGTCCCTAGTGCCTAACACGTAATAGATGCTCAATAAATATGTGTTAAACGTTAAATATTGGGGTCTTCTTCTTGCCTGTTTCCCGTCTGAGAGCAGCATTCCAAACTTAAAGGATCTTAAAATCTTTTTTGAAAATACAGCAACAAAAAACTTGTTAAACTTTAAAAAAATCTGTTTGAATTTGGTAATGCCAGTCTTGATTATGAAACCTTCTCCAGTTCTGTCTACAGCCTCAGCAAAAATGAACGAGAAAAAAGAAAAAGAAAAAAGAGAGCCAGATAGAAAGAGTAAAACTGTAGAAGTAGGAGCATGGGGAATCTTTATTAAAAGTCTGATTTCCTGGAATCCTGATTTTTTTTCTTTTAGCATCGTGCTAATTTCCTTTATCCTTGAACTTATGAGCTTGCGTTAATGGGAATAGCAGTTTTGTACTTAGAAAGGAGATAATATCCATAGACTAAAAATATTGTGTCATGTGGCCATTTGCCAGCAATTCCAAAAGCTTTCTGTAAAACCTGGCATTCTCTCCCCTTTTTAAAGGCTTGTTTAATCAAGGCTGCTCCCTGGATATTCATTCTTGGAAAACAGAAATTAAATAGAATGAAAAGCAACTGCAGCCCCTCTCTGCTCCAGGACTGGCTAAGAAAAGTCCTGAGTAATCAGATCAATTCGGTTAACAAATGCTTGTCAGACAAGCTCCACAGTTTCCCCGCTGGGAATATTCCTTTACCACCATCCCAGGTTTCTCTCTCTGCAGCCCCTTGGCAGCTGCGGTTTGCTCACGGACACAAAAGCTTCAGTGTGGAAGGCGAGGAGCCGTGCTTCCTGCCCCATTCACCCTTTATGGTGCCATTGGTGCCGGGAAAAAGGAGGGCGAGAGGGAGCTGGCCCAGTTTCCTGAAATGTCAGGCTCCCTGGGGAGGGCACAGCACCTCCGGCGGCTCCCCCACTGCAGTTGGAGTCACAGGCAAATAATGAGTCAACCTGTGCGGGTTTGCAGCCATCAGTTGCTTTCAGGCCTGCAATGGAATTGAGCTACAAGAATTCCGCCTCCTGTTTCCGAAGAACAGAGCAGTCAAGGTCCAGAGGGAAGGAAGGACCCTTATGCCTCCCAAGTCCTGGGAGTGCCAATGGCTGTAAGCCGCTGAGAACATGCCCCAGACCAGCGGTTCTCAACCTGTGGGTTGCGACCCTTTTGGGGGTCAAACGACCCTTTCACAGGGGTAGCCTAAGACCACCGGAAACCACATAATTACATATTGTTTTTGTGATTAATCACTGCTTTAATTATGTTCAATTTGTAACAATGAAAATGGGGGTCACCACAACATGAGGAACTGTATTGAAGGGTCGCGGCATTAGGAAGGTTGAGAACCACTGCCCCAGACCCACCCAGAGGACCCACCACAGGGCACACCTTCCAACCGGGCTGTCTCAAGTTACGTATATGATGCCACAATCCTATTATGTTTTTCATTGTATGCTGAATATTTTAATAAAAGCCTCAATTCCTCCCTTTTCCCCTTTTCCCCTTTTCCCATCCCTATCCCAACTCAGAAGTGGGAGGTGGAGACAGGGATCAGGGGAGGGTGTGCTTAGGAGAAAAAAATTACCATTAAAAAACCCTACTTGAAGCCCTTAACTTAGTCCGTTCATGTTGTATTATTATACAGGTGAGCTAAATAGGTTATAGGCAAGTATTTGAATGTTCTTAAAAGAGCCACATTTGTAAATGCAGAATGCTATCCATAGCAATCCTTTACTGATAAAGCTGCAGAATCTATCTCATATTTTGTCATTCCTTTTTTTTTTTAATAATCAGCCCGAGACCCGTTCTTTGATTTAGGCTTTGCTAATCGTAAGGACAATGATCCCCATCTATTCGAAAGAGCGTCTCTCCCAATGTACCAACAGTGGTCAGTGGTGATGTATTGGGAGTGGGAGTTGTCCAACACCCCTGCTTTCTCCTTTCTTCAGCATTTTAATAAGAACCCGGAGCAGAATGTGTCTTGCAAAGACTTCAGTGGTGGCTTCCAAACGGACAGGTAGCTGCGTGACTGGTGTGTGTCTGTGGGGAGGAGGAGGGCAGTGGAAGTGCATGGGGAACAGGGAGAGTGCTGTCACTCAGGAAAGAAAGGGTCAGGGCACCAACGTCAACATTTGTCAGAACACAGGAGAAGGGGCTGAGCAGGAGTCAGGTCAGAGACCTCAGCTCTCACTAGAGTGACCTGGCCCAGGCAAGGGCCTCACTTCCCTCCCTCACCCAGAAATAAGTGGATCTGAAAAGTCCCATCTCCTGACAGTCACTATAAACTCAGGAAGATCAAAAGACACAACCGGCTGCCACTTCTCGGTGCCATGCGCCAGACAGAGGCGGGGAGAGAACTCCTTTCCCTGTTGCCCTCCTGGTAGCCCAGCTACTAGCAAGGTTATTGCTCTTTTAATTTAATCCTTTGTCTGCCCTGGTGAAGACAAAGCACATTTCACTTTATGCAAAAGTCCTTCCCTAATGGAAAGGCCAAGGGAAAGCCCCTTAATGGAGGAATTGCTGCACTAGATCACTTTGCTTCCAGCTGCGAAACTGATTAACGTCCTGAGAGTCTCGGAGGAGGCTGTGCGGCAGTTACAGGGCCATTTCCACGCAGGGGGAGAGGAGGGAGGTGGGAGTGAGCAGGAGGGGTTGGGTTGCATGGAGCCTCCTTCAGGAGGTGGAGAAAGGGCAGGAGGAGGCGGTCCAGAGAAGAAATGCTGATATGATTATTCACGCACAGACCATCCTGTGTGTCTTTATATTCTGAGCCCACCACCGACGCCTGCCTCTGAACATGCATCGCCTGCACCCCATCACAACACAGAAGGTGCACAGGGCAGGGGGGTTGATGCTGGCTCAAAGTCTGCACTGTCCAGCCACAGGTGCCTGTGGCTACTGAGCATTTGCAGTGTGGCTGGTCTGAAAGGAGAGGAGCTGCACGAAGACTTGCATTAAAAAAAAGAAAGGGTGTGAGCCCTAACCAGTTTGGCTCAATGGATAGAGCGTCGGCCTACGGACTGAAGGGTCCCAGGTTCGATTCCGGTGAAGGGCATGTACCTGGGTTGCAGGCACATCCCCAGTAGGAGGTGTGCAGGAGGCAGCTGATCGATGTTTCTCTCTCATCGATGTTTCTAACTCTCTATCCCTCTCCCTTCCTCGCTGTAAAAAATCAATAAAATATATTTTTTTAAAAAGAGGTGTGAAATATTGCACAAATCGTTTTTATGTTGATTACATGTTGAGATGATAATAATTCAGACATATTGACTTAACTATATTAAAATTAATTCCACCTGTCTCATTTTACTGTTTGAATGGAGCTACGAGAACATTTAAAATTATATATACGCAGCATTCTTTTCCGGTCAAATTCCAGCTCAATTGAGCAATGCTGGTCCCAACAATTTACAACCACATGCTCTTTGAATTTCTCTAAAACCGAGGAAGCAAATACCAGTGGTTTCTGCATTAGCCCCAATTTCACTTCCTCTGTGACACAGTTTCACTTCATTAAGCTGGATAAGGATTTGTCATTTTAAAGCAGTTGGGGTTTCTGGACATGTCCTAGAGCAAGTTTTAATTCATCCTTTCTCTGCTAGTTGCTGTCACCAGCAAAGTGACTCCTGGGACACACCGGGTAAGATGACAGGCACAGACCAAGCGTAGTGGCTTCATGCACATGCTTTGGTGTGTATTAAAGTCTGTACTTGTTTGTTCAGTTCAGTGGTTCTCAAAGGGTAGAGGCATCAGAATCACCCGGGAAGTGTTCCAATTCAGCATTCTGATGTGGAGTCCAAGACTCTGCATTTAAAAAAGCAGCCTATGTATTTTCTCACACAGGGCCTGACCCCTCTGAGAAACACTCATAAACTAGTGTTCCCGGCCTTTCTGACCAGAAGAATTGCCCAGGGTATTTGGCAAATTTGCAGGTTCCCAGGCCCATCCCAGACCCACAGAATCCAAAACAGAGAATTGGGAAGTTTGGGAAACTGTTTCAAAGCATCTGTTCTCAGCCCTTGTTTGTACCTGAGATCACCAGGGGGCTTTTATTATTTTTTTAAGTATTTTGTTTTTAATTTTTTTTAAATATGTTTTTATTGATTTCATTGATCAGCTGCCTCCTGCATGCCCCCCACTGGAGATCGAGCTTGCAACCTGGGCATGTGCCCTGACCAGGAATTGAACCGTGAACTCCTGGTTCATGGGTCGACGCTCAACCACTGAGCCACACTTTTAAAGCCTGACACCTGGGCCACTCTCCGGGTCAATTACATCAGACTTTTAGGGGGCGGGACCCAGACATCTGGGTGTTTTTGCTTTAAAAGTTCCTCTGGTGGCTTCAGTTTACAGCCAAGGTTGAAAAGCATGGGTTTGATCAATAGCACATTAACCCATCTCCTTTCTCCTTGTACAGAGCAAAAATATGTCATTTAGTACCCCCAAGAGCCCAAAATAAAATGTCGAAGCACAAAGGCCATCGTATGTTACTTCCTAAACTGTTACTACCTTTTTCTAGCCTGAGAAAGTTTCCTTCTAGATTATGTTCACTGCTCCTGCAGGCGGGCTGTCAAGTTCTGCGCAGCTGTTCATTCCAGCACAGGTGTTAAATACTCATTAACACTTTGCTGCCGCTGGGAGTGCTCCCTCCTCCAACAACTCTGCAGAAGCCACTCAGTTCCAGGCGCCACATCCCTGCAGCTGCTCTCCGCCCTTTTCGATTGCAGTACATTTTCTTTTAAGGGAGCAACACCTGCTGCATTGCTCCCTACCTGGACAGCTTCCCTTCAGCAGAAAGGGACAACTTGATCTGGGAGGTATGTTTAAAGCAGTGGTTCTCAACCTTGGCTGTACATTAGAATCACCTGGGAATCTTTTTAAAATCCTGATTTCTGGGCCCCATCCTCCGGAAATTCTGTTTCTTTGTTATGGGGTGGGGCCACAACATTAGTAACAAAGAAACAGAATTTCCAGAGGTGGGGCCCAGAAATCAGGATTTTAAAAAGTTTCCCAGGTGATTCTAATGTGCAGCCAAGGTTGAGAACCACTGGTTTAAAGGGACCATGACCTTGTTCCTTCTACATAATTTGGGACAATATAGTACAAATGGATATCTAAAAATAAATATTTTTCTTTACAGCTGAGATTCCTCCCACTTTGCTCCTACTACATTTTGTACAAACTTTACAGTAATTATCTTATTGAAGTATAATTATTTGGGGTATGCATGAATGCCTTCCATCTAGACCAGTGGTTCTCAACCTGTGGGTCGCGACCCCTTTGGCGGTCAAATGACCCTTTCACAGGGGTCGCCTAAAGCCATCCTGCATATCAGATATTTACATTACAATTCATAACAGTAGCAACATTACAGTTATGAAGTAGCAACGAAAATAATTTTATGGTTCCGGGTCACAACATGAGGAACTGTATTTAAAGGGCCAGAAGGTTGAGAACCACTGAGGTAGATTGTGAACTTCTTGAGGTACAAAAATGTGTCTTAGTCAGCTTTGTATCCAAAGTAGCTAATAGAAAACCTGGCACATAGTGGATTTTTGGTAAATGTTGAAATGAACTAAAGGTTTAAGTGTATAACTTGGGGTTGCTGACCTAATCTCCATCCAAAATCCCTTTTTCCCTAGTCACCATCAAGCAACAGTGGTCCTATGACAGAGTTCTGGACAGTGAGAAGTGAGCAGAAGTCTTCTGGTTAGGGCTTCCAGGAAGGTCTTTGTTTTCCTACCAAAAAAGGGGACAGACTGGCCTGGACTGCCCCCTTCACCCTCTACCCTTTCTTATTTTCTTTCTCCTCCTTTTATTCTTCCTCAGCCTCTTCCTCCTCCTCCTCCCCTCCTCCTGCTCCTCCTCCTCCTTCTCCTCCTCCTCCTCCTCCTTCTCCTCCTCCTCCTCCTCCTCCTCCTCCTGCTCCTCCTCCTCCTCCTGCTCCTCCTCCTCCTTCTCCTCCTCCTCCTCCTCCTCCTCCTTCTCCTCCTCCTCCTCCTCCTCCTCCTGCTCTCCTCCTCCCTCCTCCTGCTCCTCCTCCTCCTCTCCTCCTCCTCCTCCTCCTCCTCCTTCTCCTCCTCCTCCTCCTCCTCCTCCTCCTCCTCCTCCTCCTCCTCCTCCTCCCTCCTCCTCTCCTCCTCCTCCTCTCCTCCTCCTCCTCCTCCTCTCCTCCTCCTCCTCCTCCTCCTCCTCCTCCTCCTCCTCTCCTCCTCCTCCTCCTCCTGCTCCTCCTCCTCCTCCTCCTCCTCCTCCTCCTCCTCCTCCTTCTCCTCCTCCTCCTCCTCCTCCTCCTCCTCCTCCTCCTCCTCCTCCTCCTCCTCCTCCTCCTCCTCCTCCTCCTCCTCCTCCTCCTCCTCCTCCTCCTCCTCCTCCTCCTCCTGCTCCTCCTCCTCCTCCTCCTCCTCCTCCTCCTCCTCCTCCTCCTCCTCCTCCTCCTCCTCCTCCTCCTCCTCCTCCTCCTCCTCCTCCTTCTCCTCCTCCTCCTCCTCCTCCTCCTCCTCCTCCTCCTCCTCCTCCACCTTCTCTTTCTCCTTCTCCTTCTTCCTACCTGGAACTTAGAAGTAAAGGCTGGAGATGTAGCAGCCATCTTGTAAACAAATCCCGTATGTTCTGGGTGGAAAAGCAGAAAGATAGGAAGAACCCAGGTTTTGATGGCAGCAGCTATGCTAGCTCTGAACTAGGCAGCAAATACCTGTCTCTGAACTTCTTCTAGGAGAAGAAAATCCTGTATCTGCCACTGTGGTTAAGTCTTCTGTTCTTTTCAGACAAACACATTTATAACTGGCATAACAAGTATGTTATTAATAAGTAGGCATTTAAAGGACCTAGTATTATTGCTCTTAGCACATAGTAGAAACCCATTAAGTGTTTGCATATTCGTTTACTTATTCCTGCAAATAGAGTCTTAAATAAATGAATGGGTTGTATGGATCCTGAGAAGATTCATTTGATGTGATCCCAGAAAAGACATTTATCTGCTGCGATGGACTCCCCACAGTCAACTGAGGGCCCAGCTTTTATAAATAATGACAGTCTAGTGGCCATCTGCTGACAGAAGCTCTCGCATATTCTGTACACCAGGAAGAATCTCAGACAGAGCTTTCAACCTCCTGCACTGGTCTCCTGCGGTTTGAATTCACTTTACAAGGCAGTTCCTAGTTTTTGTTTTCAAACAATGAACTGAAACCTACTCCATCCAATCAGAATCTCATAGCTATATCTTTATTTGCATCTTTACTAACCAATCAGAATTGCTCCATAATGACCAATCAGAGTGCATGATGTCGACCAATTAGAACTGTGCAATTTAGAATTCTCATTTACATAAAATTGGACCAATTGGTGGGTCAGGATCTATTACCTGAATAAAGTCTCCCCTTTTCCTCTCCATTGTCTTTTGGATTTGTTAACAGTTGCTTTTATTTTTTGACAGAGGGATATCTTCTAATAATAACATCCACTATTCTCTAACTTAAGATATATCCAATAATCTTAAACAGCTTTATTTCAGACCCTGTGGACCACATTATATTGGTCCTGGAGCTTATTCCCAAGGCTCACGTCCTCCTCCTAGAAAAAGCCGTCCTGTTGAAGCTGCAAATCATGCAGCCAACGGCAAAAACAGCCTCCTGGTGTTACCAATTCCCTGAGTGTCATATTTCAAGTGTTCTCTTTGCTGTAAGGCAGGGTTTGCAGGAGGTAGCCTGCTCCAAGGTTAGTCCACGGGCATTATTCTCTCCCGCCTGGGCTGCCCAGCTTCAAGGGGCAGAGCGAGGCATTGAGGCATCCTTGCCAAGCTAAGAGGCTTCTTTGCCTAACGTTTGCTGGTCACAAGAGCTCTATAGGGAGAGAAGAGAGATCAGCTGTCTCAGACTGAACCATGAAGCAACTCTCCAGGACCTAATCTGCTTTTCTCTATGGAATTCCTCCTTTTCTTTGGAATTCCTGGGACTCGTTTTTATTTTTATTTATTTTTTATTAACTCGGCTCCAAGCAGCGTGGCTTCATCTCTGAAAAGGAAATGTTAATGCCTTTGGAGTATACATTTTATGCTTATTTTTAAAATAATATAGCTGGATTTTTATCACCTTCGAATTAAAGAAACAAAACACTGAGCAATTTTAATATGCTAGGCAGGCACTGTGCTCAGTGGCCTTACGTTCATTCTCTAATACTTATGGTACCCCTGCCGAGGTAGGTGCTCTTATTGGACGAAGAAATTGAAGCTCAGAGAGATTAAGAACTTGTCCAAGATCACACAGAGCCATGAGCCCAATCTGAGGCATCTGTCTCCAGAGTGCCCTTTCCGATGCCCACCTCCCCTGCCCTCTATGCTTTGGCAGCATATTTCTCCCATTACCGCTGCCCAAGCCCACGCTGCCGAGACGCCAGGCTCCTGGGTCAGCCCCCTCTCCAGGTTAACAAGGAGACTTACACTGAGGGGTATATTTTGACTTGTATCTTCTGGATCGAAGGCCTCAACCTGGTAACTGAATCCAGGGTTTGCTCCTTCCACTATGTAGAGGTCTAGACCTACACCCACGTACACAGTGGAATAAGAAACATTTTATTAGATAAAGCAAATGAGAAATCCCCAAGCCAAGTAAGCCAAAGGAAACCAAACACAGCCAAGGAAATGAAGTGTCTTGGCACTGTGGGAAAGAGGGCAGCAATAATAAAGGCCACGAGTGAGACCACGGCCAATTTGCAGGAGTGGATCCTTTTATGGGAATTAGCAGCGTATTAGGGTTGGCCTTGCTGGTAATCAAATCTTCCCGTGTTTCCTCTAGAGAGAGGTGACCTGGGGTCCTGTTGTTTGGTGGGAGAGAGGAGGGTGATAAGGGCAGAGAGTTGAAAAGTGACCTCCAGGGTGAGGCTGCTCCAAGTTTCAGAGCCCCTTTAATGTGTAAATTCCTCCCAACCTGAGCTGAGGCTACCCCTTGACCTACACTCAGCCTATGTTCCATCATAAGGCCTCTCATTTCAGGGATTCACTTCCGCTGAGAGAGGGTTGCAGAGAGAGGCCCAGGAAAGGGACCAAAAAATGATTTCATCTACTTCAGAGTTCTTGGTGCTCATGCAGAGGGAGGGGCAGGCAGTGCCACTGGGCACCCCCAGCCCTGCCCGAGGGCCAACATGCTCTCTGCCCTGGCCTCTCTCTTTCTGAGAATGTCTCTGATCAAGAGATGAGCGAGAAGGCTAAGGTTAACTCACTCTTTTGTAAGGCACTGTGCTGAGGACTTAGTGTATAGTGTGGGGCATAAGTAGGTTTGCAGCTGCAAGTACACAAAACAGTTTATTCTTGTATTATTATTTATTAACTATTGAATTATTTTCCATACACACAACTGTCAACCAACTTTTGCCCCACCCTGTATGTTTTCCTCTTTCATCTGCACAACAGCCCTAGAAAGTAGGCACGGTCATTTTCTCCACTTTATAAACAAGAAAACAAGTTCATAGGTGTTATTGGGTTGTCTCAGCTAGTACGTGATAGAATCAAAACTCAAACTCAAGCCATCTGACTTCAGCTTTCATCTATCTTATCACTGCTCATGCTTTCATTTTTAAAAGAAGCATTTACTGAGTTCTCACTAAAAAGCAAGCACTGATCTACACTTTGGGAATACAGCAGTTCACAAATTCCTGCTCCCATGAACTTGAAATCTGTGGGAAGATATGGATAATAAATGAGTAAAATGTGTGAATGCTACTGAACAATGTTACAGAGAAAAATCAGGGAAGCAGTGTTGTGAGCTGGGTTACAACATGAAATAGAGCGGTTATGGAGGTTCATTGTCAGCTGAATGAAGATTCCTAAGAGAAACGAGGAGGAGCCTCAGAGATATGGAGCAGGACGGGGCAGAGGAAACAGCAAATGCCGGGAGAGATGCCGGGGTAGGTTGTCCTGGGGTGCTCACCGATTGGCGAGAAGACTAGGACTGCTGGACAGCGGATTGAGGGGGAGACATGGGAGACAACATGGTCGGTGGGGAGGGTGGTATGGGCCAGATTTGATGGGGCCTTAAGGAGATTCTGGCTCCCCTTTTGGGTGAGATGAGAGGTCCTTGTAGGGTTTTAAGCAGAGGAATGCCTTGATTTAACTGATGTTTGACAGGATCTCCCTGGCTGCTGTATGGAGAATCAACTGTAGGAGCAAGGGCAGAGCAGAGCCCAGTAAGCGGGCCATTGTAGTAATTCAGGTGAGACATGGCTCGTGGCTTGCACCATGGAGATAGCGGTGAAGAGGCTAGGGATGGTTGGATTCTGCATAGATTTACAAGGTGACAACATTTCCTAATGGATTCGATGTTGGATGTGAAAGACAGAAAAAAGTCAAGATTGACTTTGAAGTTTTGGTCAAGCAACTAGAAGGACAGAGTTGCCATTAATTAAAATGGGAAAGACAAGAAAAGCAGCTTTGGGTGGGGATGGTGGGGGTTAGGGGGTTGAAGTGGGAGTCAAGAGCTTAGATTGGGAGCACATCAAGTTTGAGATATCATAATCTGCAACCAACTCCAGTGTGGGGGGGGGGGGGTTTCCTACACCACCAAGAAATTCTCTGACATCAGCTGAAAATCCATCTGAATTCAAGTCCAGGTTGTCACCTATGCTTCTGACCCACCAGCTATAAATCTAAGCTTCCCGAAATGCCCTCACTGAGTTTGAGTCATATGCTAGAGTGGCTCCCGGAACTCAGGGGAACATTTTAGTTACTAGATGATTGGTTTATTATAAAAGGTTGCAGCTCAGGAACAGCCAGATGGAAGAGTGCACAGGGCCGGAGCTCCCATGCTCTCTGGGCACCACACTCTCCCTGAATCTCCACCAACCTGGCAGCGCTCTGAACCCCTTTTAGATTGTCTGGAGTCCTCACTACCTGGGCATGATTAATGAAATCATTGGCCACTGGTGATTGAACTCCATTTCCACCTTCTCTCCGCTCTGCTGTGGTGGGGGTGGGGCCTGGGGAGGAGAGTGTGTGAGGGGGTGTGGAGGGGACTGAAAGTTCCAACCCTCTAATCACAGGATTGGCTCTGCTGGCCACCATTCCAAACATCACATCATCAACATAACAAAACATATCTTTATCACTCTCATCACAGAAAAGCCACGGGTTTTAGAAGCTTTGTGTCAGGAACCGGAGGAAAACCAAATATATATTTCTTATTATAAATCACAATATTACAGATGTCTATTAAATATTCAAGTGGATATTTGAGTGGAGTTCAGGGGAGAACCTGGACTAAAATGATAGACTTGGTGGCATCCACAGCCATGAGCCAGGGGGAGATTATTCAGGAATTTACGGTACCCTATGCTCCCATCCCTTAAAGTGTCATCTCTGCTCTGTAGCCGATTCCAGGCACACACTGCTCTCAAGGGGTCAGCGTCCTTGGGGAGAATGAACCAGTCAGTCAATGACCAGTAGTACGTAGTGATGAGCCTGGTGGGCTTGGCCAGATTCCTTCAGAATGATCCACTTGAGGTCCCGAGCCTCCTTTTCCTCCCCAGGACTGGGAAAGGCCCAAGAGAAGGGCTTTGTAAGTTGTTGGGCATTATTACTGGGAGCTCTGGGCTGGGGGACATTTTATTTATTTCCTGCACACTAAGCACCTGCCTTTCCCAGGGAAACAGCTGCTTTTTCATTTATTTTTCTGGTTTGCTCCGTCTCCAGGGTCCTCCCTGATGCCACCATCTGGGCTGCATGGCACACCCTGTGTATCTTACCTTTTGCCAAGTTGCCTGGAAACTGAGGTGGCTCATTCACATCTGTTACCTGGACAGTTAGGATCTGTAGGTCAGTGACACCCACGTCATCCTTAACATAAATCTGCAAATCAAACATGTTTGGTCCTGTTTCAAAATCTAGTTGTTCTTTCCCAGTAGTGACAACCTAAAAGTAAATGCAGAATTCTTAGAGATCTTGTGAAAGAAGGTCAGCTTTGTGTGCATGCATTTTGCAAATGGCTATTACTAGGAAGAAAGCAAACAGCATCCTGGAAACCACCTTTCATTCGCTGTCAGAGGAACTGGCTGTTTGCCTTAGTCCTTCCAACACAAGCCCCAGGACACTTCTCCACTAAAGGGACTGCTGTATATGGTGCTGTTTTTCATAAAAAAGAAAAATATTCAGGAGATATTCTAGTTCTACTGACAGAAAATGGAAAACCAGAGAATTAAAAAACCCATCACTACTTAAGTTAGGCTCCTAGGTGAGTCCCTTAGCAACCCTGAATGTAGTGGATTTTCTAGTCTTTAAAAATGAGATGCCACACTTTCCTGGGATTGCCGTTAAATTACATCTTGACTCATCACTCCATTCTAATTTTCCCAAGGCCACTTCCAAGAATAAACAAGGGAAGAAAGATACATCTGCAGAGTTAAGGAATGACATGTACTAACATGATCTGTGTGTGTGTGTGTGTGTGTGTGTGTGTGTGTGTGTGTGTTAATGGTGGTAAATGCTATTGAGAAAAGTGAACAGGGTCAGGGTGATGGAGGGTGGGGATGGCATCTACTTTATATGATTGTTGTGAGGATTAAATGAGTTCATCCATGGAATTCTTAGATACTTTTTCTTATACTGTAGTTTGATATCAGGTAGAGTGATACCTCCAAGTTAGTTCTTCTTTCTCAAGATTGGTATGGCTATGGGGTCTTTTGTGGTTCCATATAAATTTTAGTAATATTTGTGTTAGTTCTGTGAAAAATACCATTGGTATTTTGGAAAGACTCAATCAACAAATTAGAAAACGGAGCAGTGGTACCATGGCTCTTTAACATGGGGAAACATTCACACAGTAGCATTGGACATTTAGGCTCATATTTTTTTAGTCAGGGCATGTTCTTCCATATTAAGTCTCCTCATACTTTTCCGTCTGAAAAGTCACAGAATCATAGAAAAGCAGAATCACCGACACAATTTCATCAGAGCCCAACTTTTAAGGAGATCAATACTCAAACTAAAACACCCAAAGAGTTTAGTTACAGTCAGCACACCTTACACCTGATATCATGTCAGGATGGTTGGCAATAAGAAACAAGCCTTTTATTTGTAACACTAGAGGCCCCAGTGCATGAAATTCATGCATGGGAGGGGTCCCTCAGCCTGGCCTGCACCTTCTCGCAATCCAGGATCCCTTGGGGGATGTCCGACTGTTGGTTTAGGCCCAATCCCACAGGTCCCTTCCATAAACTGGCAGTCAGACATCCCTCTTGCAATCTGGGACCACTGACTCCTAACTGCTGGCCTGCCTGCCTGCCTGATCACCCCTAACCGCCTCTGCCTGCCTGCCTGATCACCCCTACCCACTCACCTGCCTGCTTGATGACCCCTAACCGCTCACCTGCCTGCCTGATCACCCCTAACCATCTTTGCCTCGGCCCCCACAGCCACAGCTTTATCTGGAATGACGACCGGAAGGTCGTTCGGCTGTCCAGTCTAATTAGCATATTACGCTTTTATGATTATAGATGATTTGTAATGTTCAGTTGGACTAGATTAAATAGAGAAAAAGGATTCCAAGGCTAGAGGGGCACCTAGTGCAGCAGAAGGCTCTAGCATGCCCGAAAAAGGACTTCTGGATCTTAGAATAATGGAGAGTAAACTAGGGAAAGAGGAAGAAATGATCACTGTTCTAGAATCCCATAGGCCTCTCATCTTCAGGACTCCTCTTTGCAGGTAACTCCCATTGCAAGATGGTACCTACCTCAAACTCGGTGCCTGACAGAGCGTTCACGCTGAAGGCTTCAGTGAGGGGACTGGTGTTGATTATCAGGGGCAGCCCTGGCATCACAGGTGACAGGGATGCTGATAATTTCACAGAAAACTTGTGCACTGAAGTCCCAGGTGAAGAATTCTCTGCCACGTTACTAGTAGCAGGTAAGTGAATTAGGTGTAGTGCCTCTCCCGCTGTGGATTTAAAAAGGATAAAAATTACATGAACACAAAGCTTTGTGCTGGGAACAGGGACTTAACAGCTTGTTCTGTGGCTTCAACTCGTAGCTCAGAGCAGTGATGGAACCTGGTCACTCCCCAAGAACAAACACTCCTGCCAAGACTTGGAGAGGGGAATGTGAAATCTTAGAGCTAAAAAAACAACCACCACCAAACAACCATGAAGTCTGCTCTTGACATCCTGTTAATAAAGCTGCTGCTTTTCTCTTGTCTCCCTGCTCCCCTTCTCTTTTCTCCCAATCTTTGTGAAGAGCCAGGAGAAGAGAAACATCACCTTAGCAGATAGACACCCACTTGAAGTATCTAGTCTACCCATGACATTCTCTCTTTTACAAGGGCCCGGTATTTTACAAGAGTTTGTTTTCCTTCTCTGGGTCAGTGTTTCATTCATGATGTCATCTGAGAGTTGAGTGTGCATGACTGAAGAGCTCCATGGTAGACCTCCCCACAGTCATAAGTAATTTCAAGGACAGTTATTTGTTTTTATTGGATGCTATGGGCATCCTGTAGAGAGTCAGTCAGTACTTCCTAGTTGATAGATTAACTCCTGTTTCACAGAGAAGGAAATGAGATACTTAGAGAAGGCATGTGAACTACTCTGGACTTCATTACAGACAGGGAACTTTACAATTTAAGAGAAAGTATGTTTCTTCCAAGAATGCCTCAGGACATTCTCAAGTCTCCTTGACACTCTGCAAGACTTTGCCAATACGGAGGAGAGCAACAGGTCATGTTTTTTCATGCTTCCATAATAATGGTTACTTTAGAGGGTTGAATAGTGTCTTCCCCAAAATTCATGTCCACCCAGAACCTCAGAATGTACCTTACTTGGGAAAAGAGTCTTTTCAGATGTAATTAGTTAAGAGGAGGTCACACTGAATTAAGATGGGCCGTAAATCCAACAGCTGGTGTCCCTATGAGCACAGGACACAAAGACACACACAGAAGGAAGAAGGCCATGTTATGACAGAGGGGGAAATTGAAGGAATGCAGCTACAAGCCAGGGCTGGTAAACAACCACCACAAGCTGGGAGGTAGGCACGGAACACATTCTCCCTCAAAGCCCTAAACGGAGCCAACCCTGCCAACACCTTTAGTTCAGACTTCTGATCTCCCAGACTGTGAGATAATAAATTTCTGTTATTTTAAGCCATCCAATTTGTGGTAATTTGTTATAGCACTACTAGGAAAATCATAAAATTATCATTTATCCAATGTTCCAAAGAGGCACATAATGTAAAATCCTTTTTCTCATTTACTCCTCAAAACCATCCTCTCAGATAGGTATTAATGTCATTATTTTACAGATGAGGCAACTGAGCTAAAGGACATACAGTGAATACAGTATCCTCCCTATTCACAGAGATAATGTTCACAACCCCCAATGGATATCTGAAACCATAGATAGTCTAAAACATATATATATATATAATGTTTTTTCCTATACATACATACTTATGATAAAGTTTAATTTATAAATTAGGCACAGCACAAGATTACCAACAATAACTAAGAATAAAATAGAACAATTATAATAATATCTATAATAATAAAAGCATAATATTCTAATTAGACCAGACATCCTTCTAAATGACCTTCCGGACGAAGCCGGGGCTGCGAGGGTAGCCTGGGTCCCAGGTGCCTGCCGGTGCTGGCAGCTGGGGGAAGGAAGGTCTACTCTTGCAAGAATTTTGTGCATCGGGCTTCTAGTACTGTAATAAAAGTTACGCAAATGTAATTTATCTCCTAAATTATCTTATTATACTGTACTCACATTTTCACTTAAAGAAAGCACTTTATGACTTGTCTTTGGCAGATTCAAATTGCCAGCATCACTACTCTTGTGCCCATTATGAAGTAAGGGTTAACTGAACACAAGCACTGCAGTACTCCAAGAGTTAGCTAGTGAGTGACTAATGGGATGGGGATGGGAGGGAGGTGTCTACAGCTTGAAGATGATGGACAAAGGAATAATTCAAGTCCTGGGTGGGGCCAAGCAGGATGATGTCGGATAAGAGAGTTCATCATGCTACTCAGAACAGCAAGCAATTTAAAACTTATAAATTGTTTATTTCTGGAATTTTAGAAATTGTAGGTGTAAAATTTCTAGAAACAAACAGGACATGGAAAAATGTTGGTTTTATTAAAAAAAGAATGCATTTATTTCAAATTTGGGGTAGGGGATGCAAAGAAATAATGGAAATGTAGGAAAAATTGAAATGTAAATATATTTGTTGATACAAGCTGTTATAAATCTAAAATCATCTTATTTAGATTAGAGACTAAAATGCATTATGCTAAGTTATTTTTACTCACAAGGACTGAGTAAAAGGACTGTGCAAGGACTCAGATAAATCAAAACAGCTGAGGCTTAAGGTGATGTGAATATGAATAGATTTTTTAAAATCTATTAAAATTGACTTTCGTATTATACCATTCTTGTGATTAAAAACCTGAAGCAAAATAGTATACAGGAGTATTTAGAGGCAAAATGTTCCCCAAAATAGTTTTTCAAGATGAGCAAAATAATCAGTTGCTTTGGTGCTTGGGTTTTTTTTAGGCATAATTTCCTCATGCCCTCTTTTCCCACAATAAAAAAGTCAGCAGAGCCCCCCCTTGAGCTGTTCATGAACGTGTTTCCCCACTGTTCAGCGGGACAAGGATAGTCATCAGCAAAATGAAGGGTTGGCAATTTGTCTCAACAACTTCCCACCTTCTCTTGGCCCCTCCCACCCACACCAAGGACGTGTGCCCCTCCAGCCAAGAAGAAAGGACCCCTCTGCTCAGATTTAACTCACTAAGGTTTTTCTCAATAATGGCGTGGTGAGTGATAGCTTTGCTGAAACAAGTAGCCACTTGCATTTATGAAGAACCTACTCACCAGGCATTATGCTGGCTACTTTACTGCCTGATCCCATCCACTCTACACACAACATAGGTGTTGCGGCCTCAGGAGGTGTTACACTCAGTGAGCGGCCGCGGTGGGCCCTCGCTGCATCTGGGGCTTGTAGATAACAGACTGCACATACTTACTACCGTGTCGTCACTCCACACTTGTCAGGTGACTGTGCACATGTGATGCATCATAGTTTTTCTATGACCAGGCAACAAAGCAGCAAGATGGTGCTGAGGCCTCGTGTGAAATTGGCCCCTCAACTCTATTGTTAGATTTGGGTGATGTTCTCTGTAAAAGGTTGTCTTTGGAGCAAGCTAAGCAATTGTGCAGGAATATTAGCTTGACGTGGGGTCCCTTGGCCTGGCCTGCACCCTCTCACAATCCAGGACCCCTCGGGGGATGTCAGAGAGCCAGTTTTGGCCCGATCCTGCAGGCATAAAAGGCTAATATGCAAATTGACTTAACAGACAAACAACTGGTCGCTATGATGTGCACTGACCTCCAGGGGGCAGATGCTCAATGCAGGAGCTGCTTCCTGGTGAGTACAGCAGCAGTGGTAGGAGCCTCTCCCACCTCTGCAGCAGCGCTAAGGATGTCCGACTGACTGCTGCAGGCCTAAGCAGTCAGTCGGACATCTCCCAATGGCTCCCAGACTGCAAGAGGGCCCAGGCTGGGCTGAGGGATCCCCCTGAGTGCACGAATTTCATGCACCAGGCCTCTAATACAGAATAATGACTAGCATTTACTAAGCATTTACTATGTACCAGTCACTCCTCTAAGTGTTTTACTAGTAACTCATCAAAGATGTAAATTATCTCTAAATTAACCTGCAAATTTAACATGATTGAATTCTATACATTATGGGTATGCTACCTATCAAAAAATAAGATTTAATTTAAAAAGCTCAATTTCTGCCCTGACAGGTGTGACTCAGTTTGGATGTACATCATCCTGTACATCAAAAGGTGGCAGATTTGATTCCTGATCACATGCCCAGGTTGTGCTTTCCATCCCTGATCGGGTCATGTACAGGAGGCAACCAAGCTATGTTTCTCTCACACATCAATGCATCAGTGTTTCTCCCTCTCTCTCTCTCTCTCTCAAAAAAATCAATAAAAAAGATTGATTTCTTTCAATAAAAAATAAAAGAAAAATAAATAAAAAGCTCAATTTCAATAATCTGAGCTGACAACATTGAAAAGATCTTCTAAGATTCTTGAAGCTCTTCAATAAGGAAAAAGATGCTCAAGAATCGTTGGCTCTTCAACCAGAAGGCATTTTCTCTACCCAAGAGTAAGACAATACCTCCTTAGCACCTCAATTTTTCGACAGGATTTGCTAAGCTCAAGTTGCCCCCAAAAGTCTCCAGAGAAAGGCCAGAATCTCCACAAAGACTAACTTGACATATATACTGAAGGGGCTCAGCACACATTTTCCTAGATTATGCCACTTTGACATGGGGATTATTTTGAGCCAAAGGCATGGAGACCCAAAAGATTCAGGAATAGCTTTTTAAAATAAATAAATAAATAAATAAATAAATAAATAAATAAATAAAATTAAAACCTCCCCCTTAACTTTCTAGAAGAGTTGAGATAGAGGGCCTGGTCTAGGAAGAGAGCTATCACCAAAGATAACTACAAAGCATATGGGCTAGGTGTGGTGGGCAGGAGAGGGGGGAGCTCAGCAGGGCCTGGAGCTCAATGTCTTCTCTGTGAGGCTCAATTGCCTGACTGCCTTAGGTCTCATATTCTTATAGGGCCTCCATATGTACATAATTAAACTTGTTTTTCTATTGTTAATCTGTCTTATGTCAATTCAATTAACAGACCAGCTAAAACGACCTAGAAGAGTAGAAAAAACAATTTCCTCTTCTACAACACTAAGCTCTGCTATGAAAATTATTTTCCCAACTTTGGATCTTGGAAGGACTTCCAGCTCAGGCCAGTTAACACCAGAGGGCAAGTGAATTCTGTACAGACATGGACTAGATTGTGGCTTCTATAGGCACCCCGTTCTCTGGGTCACCCCTACCTCCTGCGGTTCCTGTTGCTACATCATTGCATTCATCAGTGCAGATAAGCCCTCAGTTAATCTAGGCCTCCCAGAGGCAATTTCCTTTTTCAGGACTTTATCATACAATGATATCCTGTAAACTGAGTAGAGCAAACAGGTGGCAAAATGAGTTCCTACCTGACATGGCCCCCAGGAGAACCAGAAGGACTGCTTCCAGCATACTTGATAGTTCACCTCTGTGCACACTTCCAGCAAATCACCCAGGAGCGGAATCCCACCTTATATCAAAGTGCATTCCAGATGTCGCTCATCTTCCCCTCCCGTTTTGTTGCTATGCAAGAAATCAAACAGAGGCCTGAAGGTAACTAAGGGAGACTCTAAACACTGCAGGAATGTTTGCTCTTCGATTACCTGCTTCTGTGACTGCATGGTAACCAAGGGGCCAACCAACCCATCCTGGTGAGCTCAGAGTCCATCTCAAAATTCCACACCTACTGTGCGGAGAGAGAACCCCAAATAGGGAAGTCAAAGAGCAAAGAAAACGAAGAGACACTGAGATGACAGTAAAAGCCGGACATGAGCGCAGTCATCCACGATGGTCTCAATAGCCAGGCACTCTGTCCTTCTCAGAAGTAGGGTGGGGAAGTGGGAATTTTTCTGCTGACTGAATTGATCAATTGGACTCAGAATTGGGACTAGACCCCTCTTCAAGGCGGCGATAGACACGGCCCTTTGACTCCCATCACCACCATGCCACTCTAGCCCTCAAAGAAGTCTGTGGAGGAAGATTATTGGAGTCCTGCACGAGGCTTCTGCCCAGCAGGGAGTGATGTGCCCGCCCCTCCGAGGCAGGTCTGCCCTATATGGTGCTTTCATGTCCCATGCAGCCCACGCCAACTACAGGTCTGGTGTGTGGAACACAGCTGGGCTGGAGTCCAGCCTTCACTCAGAGAAGGAGCAATGGCAGCAAAGAGGGCGATGGCCATGGAGCAGCCTGCGCCCTTGACATGGTGCAGTAACAATAGCCGTGGGTATAGTGGAAGGAAGTCAGACTTGGACCATCTCTCCTCTTCCTTTCACTCAAGAACTGCCCGCTGGGGGAGGGAAGCCCAGAAGCTCAAGGCTAGTGGCAGGAGGAGGGTAGGGGGCATTGAGCCAGATCCTCCCACCAGGAGCATGAGCAGCAGGAGTCCCTATAGGAGCTCTGAAGACCACGTGTGCCCCACAAGCAAACCGCATTTGGTCCCTGCTGGTCAGTCAGTCAGTATGAGCCAGTAGCTGCCACAGTCATGGTGAGAGCCAGCCATGTAGGCCAGCAAATGGGGACACTCACCTTTCCTCTCCCTCCTCCTCAACCTTCCCCAGGGCAAAGAGGGAGGGAGCCTCTTGGAGCCAGACCTCACCACTCGCCCAGGCTCCAAACTGTCAGCCCCAGCTACCCCTGCTGCAGCAGCCAGTAGCAGGGAGATGGCAGGAAATGAGATTTAGGACAAGTTTGAAATAGAAGCTTTAAAAATGGTGGTGGACCATGAATAACTGAAAATGACCAGGAAGCAAGATATTAAGGGAGAGTCAACAGAAGCGGGTTGAAAACACAAAACCATTTCAGTTTATGTGCCCCTGAATTGAGACTGTTAAGTTAGCTGGTTATAGCGCCTTCCGGGCACACAGAAAGCAAGGCTCAGAAAGGTTGAGTGACTGGCCCCAGGTTAAGCCACTAGTCAGTGGCCAAGCTGGAACTTTGTGTCCCCTGCTTCCCAAACCCAGGGCAGCAAGGCTGTCTTCCTTCCCTGCCCACCACATCCAAAGCCTTAGCAGGCCCCTTCTAGCCTCCGGGGTGCCTCCTACAGCCCCTTTCCCAATCTTGCTGCCACCATTTTGGCTAAGGTCCATCTCAGTAGCATCTGATGCATTTCACAGATAACTGTCAGGCTAATTTCCCAAAAGTACATTTTAATAACTGTCTTGCCTGCTTCAAATACAAAGCAACCTGCACCCTAGGAAGAGCTGACTTTACCTGCATGAAGCAGGAAGTAAGATTCAGAGTGTCAGTCTGTAGGTTTTGGTGTGAGACAGGTTAGGTGGCAAAAGCATAGGTTTTGCTGTGTGACCCTAGGCAAATGACCTAACCTTTCAGAATCTCAGCTGTGCTTCTATAAGTCAGAGCAGTAATACCTGCATGGAGTATTATTTAGAGCAGGACATGAGACAATGAAGTGAAAGAAACTGGCCCGGAGTCTGGGGTGTATGATACTATTTTCCCCCGAATAGCACATCTATAGGACCGTGGCAAAGGCTGAAACGCAGTAGGTACTCAATAAACATGGACTGAGAAGAAGATGAATACACAGTTGCCAAGTTACCAATTTCTCACCTCTCCGTTTTCCCTGTCATATTAGTTACTGCAAATAATCCATTTCATTACTCATAATTAAAGCTGAAGCGATGGCTCAGATTAAGTTATGGAAACCGTCAGAACAATTAAACCTTTGAATGAAAGAAACACTCACATCTATTTAATTTTCAGCCTGACTACACAGTGTTCTTCACGTTGCCCTGTTTTCACCAAGTTAAGGTGAGTCTCTGCTTCCTTCCCCGCCCTGGCCCAGGGATAAGGGCCATCGTATGGAATTTGTTGTGGGGTTTTTCTCCTGTAGTTACAGCTTCTGGGTCCAGTCCTGAGGCTGTTTCTGCCATTATGATGTTCTGTTGTCCATTGGCCCAACTGCCATCTCCTTCTGGAAACACGTGGTCCCAGCACCAAGGACCCAGCCGGGCCAGAGTCACACAGAGGCTGACTGAGCCCCGGAGCTCCCTGCCCTCTTGTTCCTGACGTCTGACACCCTGAGTCCTCCTGGTTCTACCGGGGTCTCGGCCCCGTGGGGTGAATGGGGCAGCTCAAAGGCAGGGCTGGAATCTTTGGGGCAAGCACCCGCCCCCCCCCCCCCCCCCAGCTCCACACGAAAGACCTGGGAAGCCTTCTCCCATGGCATGTCTGGCCCAGCAGCAAGTGGCTCAAGCTGGTGCTTAAAGTATTTAAAGGGACTTGCCTGAAATCTAGCTAACGCTCCTGCAAGTGTCTAATTTGCTAACAAAGGAGTTGTGTTCCACACATCCATTGACTTAGAACCTGGAACACATTTCCTACAGATGGCTTGCTCACAGCCTACAGACGGTTACATAATCTATAAAGGCTCAGGATGAGAACTAGAAGTGCTGCTGTGCACGTTCAGTTAAGTTTCCTTAGCAGTTCCATGGGCATTGGGGGCTGGCCAGTGAACCTGATCCCCTTTATATCTGGGGGGTTGCCTTTATATCTCTGTCCATGTTTATGCAGTTACTGGAACTATGGGCTTCAGGGACCCAAACCCTAGGACACGGCACCCGGATTCCACCATTCAAGCACCCCTATACCACAGGTCCCCTGGAGAAAGAGAGTATGCAGGGCCAGGCCCACACTCACAGCAAAGGCAGCCATGCTGATGGCACGGAACTTCAGGAGCAGCAGTGAGCTCTCTCTGGGTCTCCTTTGTGGGCCACTGTGCTAGCAGGCACAGGGCTCCCACCCCGCACCCCACAGTTCTCTCACACTGTCTCCAGGCAGCCTCAGGCAGCTTCCCAGGCCAGAGGAGCGCCTATGCTTCTTTGTATCCCAGTTACTTCACAGGGAACACGGTGCCAGATGCATAGCTGGTGCTCAAAAATGGTGGAATTAATCAATTTAATTTATACTCCCTCGCCCTGTGCCATTTTCTTCCTTGCTCCAACACCCACCCAGTGAGGGCACATGTGTCCTTCTAAACAGAATGGTGCCCCCTCTCCTACCGCCTCTTTTATCCCTACTCCTGTATTCACTGGAAAGGAAGTAACTGGAAACGGTGTTCGTGTGGGAGGGGTGCAGGGGAAGAACCCACAGAACCGAGAATTAGATCTGGTTTGGTTTTGATTTGTTCTCTCTTTTGTTTGTGTGTGGTTTGCTGCTGTAACAAGAAGTCACACTGTCAGTCGCTGAGCAGGCGGGGTGGTGAGGAGCTGTTCCTTAGGAAAGAATGGAAGGAGCATCTGGGGTCTGGACGCTCCTGCCTCTCAGGGAGAGGGGACAGGCTCTTTGGTGTTTTACACTTGGGGATTTTCCTAATGGCCATCCAGCTTGGCTATGGGGAAAGGGGACAGGTGAATGAACACTTTGTGGGCTTTGTTCAGAGAGATCAGAAGAGCCCCAACCGCTATGGACCCCTAGGCAAAAGCCTGGGAAGGAGGCCTGTGAAGACAGAGGACTGAGCCAGCCAGACCAGCGACTCTGCAGTGAGGGGACCCCTAAGGGCAATGGCTCATGTGAGAACCATGGGGCCCCTTTTCAAACAAGGGCTCTATGGCAAAGTTGGCATGCGGAGTCGCCCACACACCTAGATAGACACGGGGGGGGGGGGGGGGGTGCAGCGGCTGAGAACACTGTGACCCGCCTGTCACAGGTGAGGGTCTCCTGGGCCATGTGGCAAGGGGCAGTACCACTGGCCTAGCCGCACTGGCCTGGACCCCTTGGCATTTGAGAAGACTTGCCAGGGCAGCCAGGTTGAGGTAAACCTGAAAAGATTAGACACCTCTCCAACAGGCTTTTCAGGAGAGAATATTCTAGCAAACACTTATCTAATTTTCATGGAAGTCTCTAAGCATATGAACTTGAGTGGATGGAAGAAACAGAGAAATATAGGTGTTTATTCAGGTATCCCCTATTCCTACCCATAACAAAGGGGGTCTCGGAAGGAACCATATGCCTTTTCTCTTTAAGGATTTCTGAGGTCGTCAGTTTGTCAGGTTTCTTTCTGCCTGAGATGTCTCCGCTTTTTCTGCATTTCCTCTGACTGGGGATAAAGGCTCTGCCCCTGTTAAAGGGATGTGAGGCTCAGGGGGAAAGGGTATGGGGAGTGAGGGAGCCGATTGAGCCTGGTCAGGGGCTGCCCTGTCCAGCAAAGGTGAGTGGGTCTAGAAAACTGGACACAGGGCTCTCGATTCACTGCTATGCCTGCTTTAAAATGCCTCGTGGCTAAGATTAGTTGACACACCGGGTTCCCTGGGCAATTCCAAATGATGCAACAAGCATGAAAGAACACACTGAGGGGAATCTGAGGTTCCTATGTACACAGGATAACAAAGAGCTCTGCTTTCATGAGTCAAATCACCGGGTTGATAGCTTATGCTGAGGTCTAGTTGTTAGAGCTGACAGAGGCCAGCGTGTTCTTGGAAAGTCGACTCTAGATTAGGCTTGGTTGTGGGCTACTTGACTCACAGCCTTTGATAATGTGTAGTCTGTGAGGGAGACTGTACCATCCTAGCCACGGTGGCAGCCAGAGTTGGTAGAAGTAACCATCGCCGAGGGAGAGTTGATTCAGACCTCCTTGGGTTACAATGGAGAGGTATCTGAAGCAGGTGAGGTTTCAGAGGAAGATAAGACATCTCTATAGGAACCAAATCAAGGAAGACACATCATGAGTGTATTTGACTATTACCATTTGAATTCATGGCAGTAACTCTTGGATTGGTTTAATCTACTACATGTGGGGTGTGTGTGTGTGTGTACATGTGAGCATGCACGTGCACACACACACACACACATATACAGGAGTGTGCATGTGAGAGACTTCTGGCATTGGGGTAGGCATGCCAGAGATGCTGGTGAGAGCCTCCCCTATCCACCTTCTTCTTGGGGAATTTGACCTCCCAACGCCCCTGGAGCAGCCTTGTTCACCCTGCTCTTCCACAACCCTGGCCACAGATGACGGACTGCAATGCTCAGCTAACGCAAGGGACCCAGGCCATAGGCAGGGCTGTGCCAGGTATAGTTCCTCCTCCTTTTTTACCCTCTCAAGACATTAACCTGAGAGACACGGAGATGGTCAAACGATGGTGGTTATGTAGAACCAAGTCTGGGGAAGTGTGCTGATGAGTAAGTGGAAAGGCAGAGAAGCGGGAGACAGGAGCAGACAGAGAAAAACAGAGAAAGGGGGACCCTGAGGCCCACGAGAAGCAGGAAAAACTTGGGATCCCAGCACCCCAGGTCCATCCTGAGTGGCCCATAGAGCCTTCATTGCCAATTTCAGTGTCTTGGAGTTGCCTGTCAAATCCTTGTATCCTGACTGTAAACCCCAATAAATTCCAACTAATTCCAATAGGTTCTCTTCTTTGCAACCAAATAATCCCTAAGACAGTTTGATTGAGCAAGATGAGAGAGTAGGTGTCACAGACACAGCGACAAGTGGAAGTTGTTGGGATGTCTGTGACTTACTTTAAAACACTTCGGTAAGGCAGTTAGTCATGCTCTTCCTTACTCTAAGGGCCGCCAGCTGCTCCAATGGAAAATTCCCCTCCAGGGTAGTCACCGAGTGTTTTATCAGAAAAGCCACTTCAAGAGCTTCTGTGGTGGATGGCTCACTGAACACCTGAGGCTTTGTGCATTAGCATCTGAATGTCAGAAATTAATTTTTATTGTTGAAATTAGTTCTTTGTTAATAAGTATGGTATTAGAAATGGACTCTTGTTGATGAAGTTAAAGGTATTCAAGATATGTAGATTGGCTACGTTCTTCACTATCCCACGAGTGGAGTGGGAGATGTGAGATGTGTAGACAGGTTCCCTTCAAGGAAACCTCCACTGCCCACTCCTTCAGGGTCGGCTTCAGTAGAGCCTCCTTGCCTGAGGCCACCTTTCCTGTGGCAGCCTGTATCCAGTGACTGAGCCTGATGGGGAGAAAGTCCCAGTCATTTTGACCCAATGCAAGACAACCCTGGTGGATAATATTAAGTCCAGAGCTCGACACTGGTTTGCTTGATGCCTCCTTGCATGTACATTATCATTCAACTTTTCCCTCTGCCCAATCTTAATCCTTTCCCCACCCTTTTTTGAAAAAAAATTTACCTTAAATTATATTGACTTAAATTCTAACTAAATATTAGTATTGTCTTAACATTCGTAAAATATTGTTATTAGCATTAAAAATTCCATCCAAGTTATACTAGTAGATTATAAAGCTCCCTCCATATGAAAATAGATAAACCCTTAATTATGTTATACTCTTTATAAACTAATAAAGAGTGTAATAGGTATAAATCAAGTTTGAAGATCATCTATACTTTTTCTGATATTCAATTATTTTGAGCTTTTTCTATTTTTAAAGCAGGACTAGCTGGCCATATATGTTAACTGGTGTCATGTCATTTGCATTTGTTTCTTATGATGGCTCCTTCCCCTTCCTCTTACAGGGTTTGATCCCTAATAAACATTTTGCACCCCAAATATTGTCTCAGCACCTGCTCCTGGCAACCTTGACTGGTGACAAATGGGCTGTAAGAAACCACTGAGGCTCATAGCACACGAATAATGTGCTGGGGCTGCCAGAACAAAACTCCACACGCTGGGTGGCTTCAACAACACATCTGTGTGATCACACAGTTCTGGAGGCTAGACGTCCAAAATCCAGGTGTAGGCAGAGCTGGTTCCTTCTGAGCGCTGTGAGGACAGGGTCTGTGCTGGGCCTCTCCTTGCTTTGTGGGTGGCTCTTTTCTCCCGGTGTCTCTTCACATCATCTTGACTCCATGCCTGTCTGTGTCTGTGTCCCAATATCTGAAAGAGCACAAGGAGCACCATTAACACTCATATTCCAAGCAACATTCTGTTCATGTTGATGTATGTATTCTCTCAGACAATAGAAACTTGCTCTACCGCTCTGTTCTTTCTGAGCTCTCATCAGAATCTGCTTTAACATTCATGTCTTCCCACACATGGTAAGGTAGCCAGTTTAATTCCCAGTCAAGCACATGCCCCACTTGCTGGCTCGATCCTCGATGGGGGGCCTGCAGGAGGCAGCCATCGATGTTTCACTCTTTCCCAACAATCTCTTTAAGGCAATCCAAGCTTTTGCTATTGTGCACTTTAAATTTGTCCAGCCCCTACTCTTACCCAATTCCAAAGCCATTCCTACACTTTTAGGTATTTGTTACACCTGCACCCCACTTCCCAGAACTAAAATCTGTATGAGTTCAGGGTTCTTCAGAGAAATAAACTAATGGTGGGGGAGGAGGGGAGAGATTTCAAGGAATTGGCTCATGTGATTGTGGTGGACAGCAACTCCAAAAATCTGAAGGGCAGGGCAGTCTGGTAATTCAAGTAAGACTTATTGTTGCCACTCTTGAATCAATTCATGAGTTGAAAGGCTGGAAATTCAGGCAGAATCTCTATGTTGCAGTCTGGAGTCTGAATTCCTTCTTTAAGATTATCTTGGCCTTTGCTCTTAAAGCCTTCACTGATTGGATGAGGCGCACCAACTCCATGGAGAGTAATTTGCTTTACACAAAGTTTACTAATTAAAGTGTTAATCACATCTTAAAATACTTTCACAGTAACAGAAACACTCTGGTGTTTGACCAAGCATCTGGGCACCATAGCCTAGCCAAGTTGAAACATAAAATTAACCATCACAAGTGCGTAGCCTTAAGAATGGGTCCTGAGGCTTAATCCTATACTGTCTGTGCATTGCTTAGGAGGAGCTCTGTTCACCTGTTGCTGGGTTTCAGTGAAACAGATCATGTCTCTGAAGTGCTGTGGCCTCTACTCCCAGTGACCGTCTTACTCAGGGTTCCTAAAAGGACAGAGTACTGACTCTCCATTGAGTTCGTCAGTTTGTGTATACTATTTGAATTTGGTAGTAAAACATTTCTCAATACATTTCTGTATGAATGACCGGGTTTGGTAGATTTGCTTTCTTTACAAACTCCGAGGACAGTTGTAGAGGAGTAGTTTACCTTTATTTACCTCAATTTTCTCTCAGTAGCTATCCTCAACTATCAAGAACCTAATAGTTTTGCATCGTGACCAAACTGACTTAGGTCAGTTCGTAATAATGGTGATGTGTGGTTTCCATGTAGCTCAGGGACACTCACTTAACTCACTTCTCATTTCACTCAGGTCTGTCTGTTCAAATGTCACTCCTTCTGAGCAGCCTTCCTTGATGGAGCTAACTGAATTAGCCAATGGAAACACACATACTGTACACACTCTCACACACAC
Source organism: Myotis myotis (assembly GCF_014108235.1). Classification (NCBI taxonomy): domain Eukaryota; kingdom Metazoa; phylum Chordata; class Mammalia; order Chiroptera; family Vespertilionidae; genus Myotis; species Myotis myotis. The sequence continues at coordinate 13,216,393 of NW_023416315.1, forward strand.
ATGCCATCACCTACTATTATGTCCGAACTCCGCTTCACTCCTTATTGACACTTATCAAACCTGAATTATAGTTAACAGTTTCTTTATTTGTTTTTGATTTTTCTCCTCTGCCAGTATGTAAGCAGCATTGAGGCAGATGCCGAGCTCACTGCTGCAACCCTAGAGCATACCGGGCATATGTTAGAAGTTAATCGTTACGTGCTGATGGAACACATGAACGAACTTATGCAAAATCCACATCTGTCAGGTGTCAGCTATGCGGCACTGGGGCTTTAAGCACAAAAGAGGTGGTTTAAAATAAGTGTCCAGCCCTGGCTGGTGTGGCTCAGTTGTTTGGGCATCATCACATGCACGGAAAGGTTTCCAGTTCAATTCCGGGATGGGCACAGGTCCAGTTTGCAGGCTCAATCCTCTGGATCCTCAGTAGGGGGTTTGCAAGAGGCAGCTGATCGAAGTTTCACTCTCTCTCCCCCTCCTTTCCTCTCTCTCTCTCTCTCTCTCTCTCTCTCTCTCTCTCTCTCTCTCTCTATATATATATATATATATATATATATATATACATATATTCAACATTTGGCCCTGTAACTCTGCCCTGCTACTCTCACCCCTTGCCAATCTCCCTCTCTGCGCACCTTGATTCAGTCTTCCACATAAGCTCACGTAGGTTCGATTTCTGGTCCCCAAGAAGCAGTTCATCTGACCAGCCCAATTGTATGAGAAGTTCAGCAAATGTTGTTTTTATGTGAAGTGATATGTTTTGACTTTTCATGGCTTACTTGGTGTGCCTCAGCAGAAACACTGAAATACAGTGACAGGTTGTTAATTAAAAGGACAGGGCCTGGGGAGTGGGGGTGGTTGCTAAGCAGAAAGAGTGTGCTAAATAAGTTGATAATGCAAACAAAACTCCAGAGAATATTTTCAGTCCACACAGAAGGGCACTCTGTTTTCAAATATTGCTTAAGTAGATAAGAAACGACTACTTATCTACCAAAAAAATGATACCAAATACAAATCATTCTTTATTACAGCAATTCTCTTAAGTTTCTATACCAGGTAGCAGTTTGCTAATCTAGTTGTAGCATATATTTGCAAAAAAAGAAAAAGGAAAGAAAAGATATGTATCTCTAACTGGATATAGTGGTGGTGGTGATGATGGTGATAATAGTGATGGTGCTGGTGGTACTGGTAGTGGTGGTGCTGGTGGTAGTGATAGTGGTCGTGATGGTGGTAGTGGTGAGGGTGACGGTGGTGGTGGTGGTGATAGTAATGGTGGTGGTGATGGTATTGATGGTGCTAGTGGTGATGGTGATGGTGGTGGTAGAACAGTAAAAGCTAATACCACTGAGTCCTTCCTATGGACCACAGAGGCCCTGCGAGATGAGCTATTGAGGCTCACCCTTCCACCTGCAAAGGCTCCAGCAGCACAGCTGGAAAACAGCTGATCCAATCCCTCATCTTACAGAGAAAAACCCATGGAAAGCAGAGAAATGTGGAAAGGTGACAAAGGTGAGAGACAGAAGACCAAAAAATTGTGTCCGGGAAGGAAATTGTTTTGTCATATTTTCCCACCACAGCTCTTCACTGTAATTCAAGAATGCCCGTGAAGATTTGTTCTCCCTCATCCAGGAATTCGCTGTGAGAAACAGCCAGCCTGGCCTGGAAACAAAAGAGGCCTGGAGAGCATGGTGGGGGCCTGGTGCGGAAGGGGAACCGAGTGGCCAGGAGGTGGCTTTGCAGCTCCTGATGGTGAAGAGGGGGTGAACACTGTGAAGGGTCCATCTGGGAGCGAGCAGCCCGTTGAGACGGTAAGGACAAAGGCTTTTCTGTCCTTTGCCACCCGAGAGGCAGTGCTTTTCTGAGCAGCTCTAATTATAAATCCCTGTCCTGCTAAGATGGGTAAACTTGGCAGCATTCGAGATCTGCCTTGTGTCTTAACTATTTCTCAGTTGGTTTAGGTTTGGCAAAACCCCAAATGCATTTTGCCAAGCACTCTTTCCCTTAATTTCTAATCCCCTGAGTGGCTTAAGGGAAATTTCATCCATATGTCTCTGAGTCATTTACTGTGAACTCATCTTTTGGTAAAAGAAATACGTTCTCAAGCCAGCACCGTCCAGAGAATAGCAAAATTTTAGGCTAGAACGGGTCATGCTTTCTTCGGGAAGAATTTCCTGATTACAAGGAGGGAAAGGGAGCTATGTTTCCTGTTCTCAGCTCTTTTCCCTTTCTGCATAGTCTTTCGAAGGATGTGCATGAAAACCTCCTTTCTCTATTATTTATGAAGTTGGTGAATGCTACATTTGCATTTGGGTTTAAACAAACTCTATGGATTTGTTGTTTTAGATGCAAATTCTTATTTTTAACTTATGCAGGGAAGGAAACAAACAAACACATGCTACACGGCAGGTGCATCTCAGCAGCTGAGTAAGATAAATGTTATCCTCTTATATAAAAAATCTGAGATGAAAAAATATTAACTAGGGCCCTGGCCAGTTTGGCTCAGTGGATAGAGCATCGGCCTGCAGACTGAAAGGTCCCAGGTTCGATTCCAGCCAAGGGCATGTACCTTGGTTGTGGGCACATCTCCAGTAGGAGGTGTGCAGGAGGCAGCTGATTGATGTTTCTCTCTCATCAATGTTTCTAACTCTCTATTCCTCTCCCTTCCTCTCTGTAAAAAAATCAATAAAATATATTTTAAAAAAATTAACTAGGAAAGGCATGATCTTAATAAAAGGCAAAGTCAAAGTTCCAATCCAGAGCTCTCTGACTCCCAAGTTCACATTCTTCCCACCTGTCCATGCTCATTCTCAGGCACAAAGGGAAGGCCCCACACATTCTAGTAGACAGCTATCATGCACCTAATGATGGATTCTAGCCAGGTGTTTATTTTTTGTAAAGTCAACAGGGACTAGACTTGGCATTACTGCAAAACAGTTATCCTCTTTTTTGTTGCCTCCGGAGAGTTTGGGACCCGCCTCACTCACTGTGGCAAGATGTCATACATGGAAAGTGTTGGTCTTGGAAGTGAAGTCTTTAATATTACTAATAATGATGATGAGCCTCCAGGTATATAGGAATTACAGGTAATAAAGGAACCGGTTGAACACTACCGTGAAGATACAATCTCCAAAACCAAGAATGTTGAAAATTCCACAAGACAAATAGCCCACTTTATTCAATAAATATATGGCAAGGGGGGAAAAAGAGGTCTATAGATTAAAAAAGACAAGAGACATTTCAACTGAATGCAGTCTGTGAGTCTTATTTGGATCCTGATTTGAGCAAGCCAAGAATAAAAAGAAATCATGAGATAATTGGGGACATTTGAACACTGCCTAAATATTTTATAACTAGAGGCCCAGTGCACGAAATTTGTGTGTGTGGGGGGGGGGGGCGTCCTTCAGCCCGGCCTGCACCCTCTCCAATCCAGGACTCCTCAGGGGACATCCCTCTCACAATCAGGGACCGCTGGCTCCTAACCACTTGGCTTGCCTGCCTGCCTGCCTGATCGCCCCTAACCACCTCTGCCTGCCGGCCTGATGCCCCTAATTCCACCCCTACTGGCCTGATCGCCCCTAACCACCTCTGCCTGCCGGCCTGATCGCCCCCTAACTGCTCCCCACTGCCAGCCTGAGTACCCCCTAACTGCTCCCCACTGCCAGCCTGATCACCCCCTAACTGCTCTCCCCTGCCAGCCTGATCGCCCCTAACTGCCTCTGCCTTGGACCCTGCCACCATGGCTTTGTCCGGAAGGACGTCGGGAAGATGTCCGGTCTAATTAGCATATCACCCTTTTATTTAGTATAGATATTAACAAGTTACTGTTAATTTTTAGATGTGTTGATGGCATTGTGAATACATTAAAAACAAGAAAGATATACCTTTTTCTTTATGAAGTGTCTATTCAAGCTTTTTGGTCAAATTTTCAATTGCGCCATCTGTCTTTTTATTATTGAGTTGCAGGAAATGCTAACATTTGCTGGATATAAGTCCTCAGATATATACGTGGCCAATATTTTCTCCTAATCTGTAATTTTTTCTTCTTTTTCTTAATAGTATCTTTTGATGAGCAGACATTTTTTTAATTTTGATGAAGCCCACTTTAACACTTTTTTTCTTTTATGGTTATCGGGGACACCTAAAATAAAATTCCCCCTCCTGGGCCAGCCCCAGGTATTTGGTTCCATTGGTCTGTGTTGGGGCCAAGCATTGCTGCTTTCTAAAGGTTGTTCGAGTCCTTCCAATGTACAACTGGGGTTAATAACCCCAGCGCTAAAAAGAAGTATGACCTGAAATGTAGAAACCTCTAAAGAAATGAAGTTCTGAAAATATAATAAGGCATAATCCAAGTGAACATTGAGGAGGTACCTGAAACTTCTGCAATGTCAGCACAGGGAACATTTCAATGAGAAGGTAGAGTGAGGAGCAAGCAAGAAAGACAGGGCGTTACAGAAGAGGCAGTGGTGCTGTGACAGCTCCGACCTCCGGCCTGTAATACTCAGAGGGCAAAAACAGACCTGCAGCCCTGGCCGGTGTGCTCAGTGGTTACAGTGTCGGCTCACGAACTGAAGGGCACATGCTTGGGGTGTGGGTTTGTTCCCTGTCCCTGGTCAGGGCACGTGCAGGAAGCGATCAGCAGGTGTGTCTCTCTCACATCGATGTTTCTCTCTCTCTCTCCCCCATTCCCTCCCTCCCTCCTTTTCACACTCTCTAAAAGGCAATGGGAAAAAATATCCTCAGGTGAGGATTAACAACGACAAAACAGACCTGGTAAAATTGTGTTAGGAGTGAATTGATGAAGGAAAAGGGTGATGGTGTGGAGTGGAGTGAAACTGCCCAACTGTGGTTTTACTTCTGTCCTTGACACCTGGAAGCAGAATCCCCAACACCAGGAAAACAGAACACAAATGACTGAGAGGGAACAGAAGCTGAAGATGGATGGAGAGATAGTGAGGGAGCCCGAGTCGCTCTAAATGAGTGCAGGACTCCAGGCCCAGGAATTACTAGCACATTGTTTGCGGGTAGTTTTTATCGCGCGCTAACAGGTGGCGCGGGCCATTTTTGCTAATTTTTTGCGCAAATGGCAACGTTCAGTAAAATTACGATAACTTTAGTTTACGTATTTATACGTTACCCGCATTCTACCGCTAGTCTATAAAAAACGTATTAATACGTGTCCCGCGCTCTACTACACTGGTAGAACGTATAAATACGTAAAATGTGTAAACACGTTTCCCGCATACAATGTGCTAGTACAGCCTGGGAACAGGAAGACCTTGCAGAGGTAATTGAGGAATCACGCTGTAATCTCTGAAAATCACAGAGTGAGGGAAGAGTGCCAGAAAACCCAAGATGAAAAAACACTCCAACTATGGGGCTGTCAGAAATGCCAGGTCCCCCACAGTGCCCAGCACTGGCCTTGAGGGTGTGCCCCTCGGAGGCTAGGCAGCCCCTGGCACCCATCCAGGAAGCTCACACCCACCCTGCCCACAGAAAAGCAGCTGTAACGGCAAACCCAGGTGACAATTCTCCTCTCTGGGATAAATCCTCAGTTGAGAACATGTTCTGTCCTCAGAAGCTGTGATCCTGATTTCTTTGCCCATGACATGCTTTACCACCAGCCCCACCCTGGTGTACCCTGAGGGTACAGATCTTCAAGATCAAGTGTTTCACAATTATTTATTTTCCACCCATCTTCTTCGGTCCTCTTTGTGAACAAATAAAACCAGGTTGCTAAGGCTTAGAAGGCCTTCAATGCCAGTCATGCATGGCTGCTGCCCAATTCACAAGGCCAGTTTTTGGCAGACAAGTTCTCTACTGGATTACACTTTCAGAAGCCTAACACCTACCCAGATAAGTAAGGGATAGACACAGAAATAATAGCCTTCTGAACTCAGCCTAAGGAAGCTTTCTATGCTCGCCAAGCAACAGTTTTATTATAATTTGGTTTTATACAGAATCGTCTACAAGCTCAAAATGTACTCATTAGTGAACATGAATATTCCATCCTCTTAACAGTTATATATTTTTTCAAAATAAGTTATTTGGTAATCCTCCACTCTTTAAGAAGTTAATCTGTTTCCTATTTCTGCTGTTAACAATGATCACAGCAGGTTCAACAACACAAAGTTATTATCTTAGAGTTCTGTAGGTCAGAAGTATAAAATGAAGTGTGCGCAGGGCTGAATTTTCCCCTACTTCCTTATTTTTTCCAGCTTCTGGAGGCTGCTTGCTTTCCTTGGCTCATGGCCCCTTCCTCCAAATCCACACATGTTACATCTCTCAGACTCTCCTTGTATTGATCACATTTCTTTATGTGACCACAACTGGGAAAGGTTCTCTATTTTGGGTAGCTCACGTGACTAAACTGGGCCCACCCAGATAACCCGGGATAATCTCCCCATCTCCAGTTCCTTAGCATAATCACATCTACAAAGTCGCTTCCCCACATGAAGTAACATTCGCACATTCTGGGAAGCAGGACCTAGACATCTTTGGGAGGGCATTATTCTCCTACCACAGAGATAAAGGGTAATCTTAATGCCATTTTTTTAAGTGCCTCTCATCATCCCTGGGTTTGTGAATTATAGTTTATGAGATTGGTATCATATATTTCAAATTTTATTAAGGTAAGAACCATCTTTCATTTTTTATACAGAACAAACTACTTGTCAAAGAGTATTTGCTGAAGCCTACAATATGGGATAGAACTATCATCTAGGGCAGAGTAGTGCATGATCTTTCAGGGGAAAAGTTTCAAGTATATGTTAATTTTTCACTCCTTGTTCAGAAGGCTCTGCCTTACAGGTTAAAGACAAAATTGTTGAAGTCCTTTAAAAACAAACAAACAAACTGGTGGAAGTCAAATTTCTGAGTCCTACCAACTTCAAGCATGACATCTAGATGGAGCAACATCATCCCCAACACACCTTCCCCCTTCAACTCCAGGTCATTAGTGTTTATATTTTGAGGATCTCTCACAAAAAAGCAGCTATCAAAAATTTACACCTTTCAGGAGTCATCCACTGGATCTTTGAAGACCTGAAAACACGAGTTACCTCTGTTATGTTGCATAGCAACCTTTCCTGGGATGGGGTAGATGGGGGAGGCTTCGTCATCACAATTGAACTTCTTCCATCCTCACCTGGTCTAAAAACCACCAGCATAGTGAGACTGCAGGAGCCCGACATCCCAGATTATTCTCCTTCAAAGAAATCTGACCAGTGCTGTTCAACAGAACTTTCTTCAGTGATGGAAACGCTCTGTAATGAGTACTGTTCAATACTCTTTACACTGGCTACTTGTGGTTACCGAACAATTGAAACGTAGCTGGTGTAATTAAGCAACTGAATTTCTTATTTTGATTAATTAATTTACTATAAACACTCGCATGTAGCTACTGACTACCACAGTGGACAGGTCAGATATATAACATCTGAGGGGAAAGGAGGACTTGGCCATCAGGTCATATTTTGCTCCTGTTGATCCCCTCTGGGGGGATGGGGATCAGGCACTCCATTATGCCATGCATGGGTCAGGGCAAGCTCAAGCATTTCCAGAGCCTGAGAGACTAAAACGAAGCACCAAACCTACTGATTCAACATCAATACACAACAGCATCTGGGGCGTCCAGAACCACAGGTTTTCTGTTCTGGCTCACGGAACTACCTGGTCCCATTCAAGGCAACAGGCACAATGGACAAGAATGTCCGGAACTTTGCCACAGCTCAGCCTTGTTGTCTTTGCATCTCTCAGTAGAAAGCAGCAGCAAAAGGCACAGACCATGGCCATTATGGCAACCACAGAGCAAACTTTCTATCTAACCCCCAACACCCAGATGTGATAGCCATGCCTTGCTTCTTACCACTCAGTTTGCACCTACCACTCCATTTTGTACGTTGGAATTTCTAGCAGTTCTAGAAGGAGATGTCAAATAAAATAGACATATTCAAGGAGGGTTCCTGGGTCAACTCTTCATTCAGTTTCTGCCACTTGTTCAGTAACTGAACCCAGTAACGAGGTTATGGGTGTAACCGGTGTTATCCGGAGCTCCCAAGGCAGAGCCTTTCACTGTAATTCATCACATTGATTCATTAACTAACATAGCTCATTTCTATCAGACCCACAAGAAACCCACAGTGGCTACAAATGCCCGTATGTGCATCCAAAAGGCATTTATTTTTATAAATGTTCCCACCTGGGTTGCTTCATTAATGTACACCAGTTTATACACCAATTTTTGTAAAGCAGAAGTTTAAAGATCACTTTTCCTCTGTGTTCTGCTGCCACCATCACCGAGTGATCATTGCTCCTTACTGTTAAATTTTCCCTCTAACACCCATTTGTTCTGCTACATTTACCCCAGTTCCTGCCAGCCCCCCAAATCGTTAAAAGCCATCAGGATAAGAATAACTACCAGGACAAACATGCTGCTGACAGGCCGATTATATCTTACACCAGATCAGGTCTGTCTATAAGATTAAGTTAAACAAACTGTCTCCCATGAGCCTACTCTAGATATTCACCCATTCACCCAATTCTTCCATATAGAAAACTCTAAGAAGACAAATAAGACTTCCTAGTCCTGTTTCCCATTGCCTAGGTCATCCATTCCGATGGACTGGAGTTGGAGGTCCTCCCCACTCCAACATTTACCCCCTTTATCATCATCCCTTGCTCTTGGCCACCAACCTTGAAGCCGCATGGCAGGGCTTGGTAAACTGTGGGAGGCTGAGAGAGCAGAAGGATTGTAGGAGGACTCGGATATCTGGTTTGGACAATGGGTGGTGTCATTTGCTGAGACAGGGAATGAAGTTGTCCCATTACAGGGCCCAATGAGGCAGCTCACTTCTCTAAGACCAGTCCTCACTCTTGTCTGACATCAGCTTCACCTCCCTGACCCTCTGCTTTCTTGGTTTCTTGTTTCAAACACCAGCCTCCAGCCTTTCCCGGCCCAGTGGTTTACTCCCTGAGGGAGCATCTGCCTTTGTTCCATTCTTGATCTTTCCCTGCCCCTGATGCAGCCTGAGGGCAGATGCTTCTAGTCAACTCTCTCTTCTAATGAACCAGCCCTGACACCTCTGCACTTAACTCACCACTGAAGCAGCCCACTCACCACCCACTGGCCTTGGCCTTGCCTGCCACTCCAGGCTCCACTGCAGCACATCCCAGCCTGGACCCAGCCCTTTCTGAGTCGCTCAGAGCCCCACAAAAATGTGAGCGGATATCAATCCACCGAAAAAATCTAGAATATATTATAAAAGAGATGTCTATGACCCGTAAAGGGGAAAGGTGACGATAACTAGGAGCTCACAGAAGGTTTGCTAAAGAGTAAAATTAAACACTCCCTTTTTTGGATAGGCTTACTCGATTAATTAATCAGGAAAATGTTGTAGACAGAAAGGCATTTGACCAAATTTCTCATGTCCTTATAGTAAGACTGCGTGGTAATACAGTTAGGTGTGTGAACATTTGGTTGAGTAACTATATCCAAGAGTATTCATTAATTAATTCCCCCACAGGTATTCAAAAACTCTGTCTTTGGTCCCACCTTCAACAAAAATTTTACCAATGATTTGGACAAAGAGAGACATCATATATATTAACATATGAGAATGACATTGAGCTAAATAATTTAATGGGTGATCAAATTGGGAGGATAAAAGATCTATAAAAGGTGAAATGATAGGTTACAACCAACAGGAAAAATAATGGGTTTCTTTTAAGACCCAAAAACCCATTTGCAAGGGTACAAAGTGAGTAGAACCTGAATCAATACTAGTTTATTAAAACAATTAATGAAAGTAATTAACTAAAAATAATTAAGTAAAAAATGAAGGGTTTACTTGCCTACAAATCAGAGTGAACCAAGAGACCTAGGCCTTGCCAGCAGCTCCCATGAGTCTGAGGGCCACTCATTGCAGATGGGGCCCCAGCAAAGGAGGCAAAGTTCTCTGCTGCTCCAAACAGAACCTCCAGCTCTCAGTGGGGTGCTTTGCAAATCTGACAGTGGCTGCCTCTGGGCGGAGAAATCCGAGGGGCTATACTTTCATACACTTCATTTTAATACTCCTTATTTAGCATCTACTTATTTGCATTTAACAAATAAGTAGATGCAAAATAAAATAAAATAAAATAAAATAAAAAATGAAAATCCAGTGCATAATGTGTGAGTTAAGAGTGCAGAATTTGGAGTTAGACAGATTGTTCAAATTGCAATTTAGCGACTTATTAGCTGTGAGAACCAGGGCAGGTCACTTAAACCTACCAGCCCTCCGTCATCTCCAACACTGGGATGACAGCCACTCCATAAAGTTCTCAAAGAGATCATCTAAAAGATATAACTACACTCACTATAAAACTTCAGTCATATTCAGAGGAGGACCAGGACTGAGAGCCCAGAAACGGGACTCTGAGAGATCCTGAGAAGGAAGCAGTAGTTGTCTTCAAGTGTTTGAGGGAAAAGTAGGAATAGCTTTTCACCGTGCTGCTCTAAAAGGCATAATTAAGACCGATAGGTAGAAACTTTTGTGATGGAAAAGGACTGTTTTAACTCAGGCCATTTGTAAAAGTAGTGAGTGCCCCATGGCTGGAGGTATTCAATGCCAGTGACATGGCCACCTGCCAGAGATGATATTCAAGGGAGTCCTGCCCTGAGAGTCCAGTTAGGTTAGTGGTCCTGAAACTTTAAAAGCACAATGAGAGTTTTTTTAAAAATGCAGGCTTTGGAGCTTCTGGGTTAGTGAACAGGTGCAGGGGCTGGGAGGGTAGCAGACCTGGAGGGGTGTGGGAGCCCCACACCCCTACCCACACACCTTGCCCTGTGCATCTCTCTCCCATCTGGCTCCTGAGTTACAACCTTTTATAATAAACCAGTGATCTAGTGAGTTAAAAACATACAAAACAAAACAAAACAAAAATGCAGGTTTCATGTCCACACACAGTCGTAATGAATCAGAACACACGTGGGGAGCAAGAACATTTTACAAAAGTTCCCCAAGAGACTCTGATGAAAAGCCAGGCTTGGAGACCAGTGCTATGACCTCTCTGTTCCCTTGAGTTTAAGAATCTCTGACGTGATGTGTGCTAAGTTGAATGCTGAAGATTGAAGCTGGAGTAAATGACAGTCAGAGTGTCTTTGTAGGAAACTGGGAAGGGGAAAGGGTGCAACGAAGTGGGGTACACATCCCTGCCACCACCCAGACACCCCAGGGTACAAGCGCTCCTAGGAGATGGTGCAAATCCCTGGGGCCCTGCTGCCCTCTGCCAAAGGGACCCTTAGGTATATGTCAACTCTCTGCAAACCACCAGCATACATTTCCTTTGAAAGCCATAGTCACAAGCAATCCCTTCCCAACAGAAACACACGACATACTGTTTTGAGAGGTCAGCTAAGTCTCAGACAAAACTGGAGACAGAAGATGTCAAGATGTTACAGCCAACAAAGGGAACAGAAAAGAGGTGCAGCCTTTGTTCCTTTTTAATTGGAAGAAGATGTTATTTCAGGCAGCAAGACATTTAAGTAATGCCATTGTTTGTTGCTGTCACTGATGAGAAGAAAGTGGACGGGCAGGAAGTGAACTTTTAAATGAGCTAACTTCAAAAATTAGGGTGTGCCTAGGCCTAACAGGTTACAGGTTACAGTATTAAATACTAGTTAAGTCCCAGGGACAATGACAAGCACTTCCCTAGTCATCTTAACTAGCTAAGCACCTCTTAGTTATAATATTAAGATATTGGCCTAACCTCAGGCAGCATTTCCCAACTTTTTGCTGAGGACACAAAGAACTCAAGAATGCAAATGCACATTGACATTGCACGTAGCTGGATAAACTGGTCTCCTGCATGTTCTTTACTATTATTTTTTAAATGTATGAAGACACTCTTGAAATTAATAAAATACATAACTACTTAAAAGCATTGCTGAATCCACAGCCGCTTTCCATCACCATGAACTGAACTGTCCCGATGAATGGGTACCAATGCACAAACACTACCATCTGCGTGTGCATAACCCTTCTGCTTGAATGAGTGAAAACTAAGCTCCAGAACTTAGGAAGGACATATCTGTGCTCATTTTCCTCCCATGCACTCTACAGATTGCTTTTCTTTGGTTCAGGTTGAGCTGGCTCTTCCAGAGAAAACAGGAAAAGAGATGGGAGTGCAAAGAGAGGCTGGAGGAAAGAGCAACGGTTTAGCTGCTACACCTTCGTGCTGTGGGGAGATCTACTTCCCACCAAGTGAAAAATTTTGAGCTTTTTCCAGCAAACAAAGCTCTGAGGCTACCAACTCAAGTGAAATAAAGTGTAATATAGTGTTACTGTTGTGTGTGTGTGTTTTTAAAAGCCCTGCTAATAGAAACCTGAAGAAATATTAGGAAGAGGGGTTACCTACTATATTCATTGCTTCAAAAAATAATCATTGATTTTCTACAATGTGCAATGTTTGTAAACTGCCTCTCTCCCCAGCAACTTACAAAACATTGGGATGCCACCAGAAAAGGAACTGGAGAAGGAATGTTATGCATGCCAAAATGTTGGACACGGTAGCTTATTAGCTTATATTAAATTTAGATTATAGTTGTACAATTTGTAAACCTTTTCAAATGATGAAATTCAATGCTGGGATGTTATTGAAAACAATAATACCCACACCCTGCCAGTAGCAATGCGATAGTACATTCAAGACCCTTAAAATGTTTAGACCCCTGATCCAGTAAGATATGGGAATTTTATTTTAAGAAAATAAGCCAAAGGAAGTTAAAAGTTATATGAAGAAATATTTTCACTAAGCACAATTTCTAATATTGAAAACTTGGAAGCAACCAAAAAGCTTAACAATGGAGGAATATTAAATTATAAGGCAACTCATTGAAATATTATGAAGCCATTAAAATCTCAATAATGAAGAACTATAAAAACATGACCAAGTACTAAGTGAAAACAAACAGAATATAAAATTGTATCTATGTCATAATTGTGGTTGAATAAAAATATATTATCTATTTTACCTACAAATAAGAAACATGAAAATATCCAAATGATTTTATTTACTGTCAGGAATTTGTGCATAAATTTTATCAGTTTTTATCTTTAAGTATATTGACATCGTTATAAAGCTTGATACACAAAAGAAAGTCTGAGCATGAGGCAAAATGATTTCTATCAGGCTCACAATCTCCTCCGCTTCCAGATTACAGATTCAGGAGGCATGATCACTCATTCCCAACCTACACATGCCCCTCCTCTCAGGTGTGGGGATAAAACTGAATTCATGATACAAGATACTACAGGGTTAGGGTTTTCACATAAACTAAAGGCCTGGTGCACGAATTTGTGCACAGGTGGGGTCTGGCTGGGCCCGCCAGCGGGAGGGGCCATGGGCGGTTGGCCGGGTGGCCCGCCCCCTGGTCGAACACTAAGGTAGAGGGGACAATTTGCATACTGGCCTTTAATTATATAGGATATGGCACTGTGTCTCCCTCTCAGTCTAGGACAGGCAGAGATGCATGATGACAAAACAGCGTCTGACACTGTTAGAACTAGGAAACTGACCTGTTTCCTACAATACTGAAATAGTATTCTTTCCAGAGAACACAGACTTCTACTCTCCATTGACAAAAACAATGCTCAGAGAGGTTATGGTTTGCTCACGGTCACACAGCTAGTTGGTAGTGGAGATGATATTCAAACTGATTCCAAAGTCTCTTCATTCTACTCTCTACATCCAAGCAAATTTGGGAGAAGATGAGAGGTTCATTGTCTATGATGAAGTCCAAGTCAGTTTGCACATAGGTCTGCGTCCATTTGAACCTCAAGATTTTAGGCCAGTGTCCTCAATCCTAGTTGTACATTAGAATCATCTGGGGCTGAATTTTAAAATGTCTGATGCCTAGGCCTCACTTCCAGAGATTTCAATTTAATTGTTCTCACGTGTGGCTAAGACAAGGGTATCATACAAAAAGTCCCCAGGTGATTTTTTCCCCCCCATTCAATAAGGCTAAGACCCACTGGTATTAGGCCCTTTGCATTTCCAATCTTAATCCTGTAAACTTTTCAACTGGCTCCCACAATTTGAGTTAGAACAGCACTCCAGTAACTCTTTTAATTTATTATTATGGTAGATACACATAATATTGACCATTTTAATCATTTCAAAGTGTATAATTCAGTGGTACCCAGTAAGTAGGTTCACAATGTTGTGCAGCTATCACCACTGTCTAGGTTTAGAAGTTCATCATTCCAAACAGAAACCCAATAAGCAGTCACTCCTCGTTCCTTCCTACTCCGGCTTCTGGCGACAACCAATCTGCTTTCTGTCACTATTCCAGACATTTCATAAATGAAATCATGCAACACGTGGCTTTATGTAACTGACTTCTTTCATTTAACATAATGTTTTCAAGATTCATCCATGTTGTAACAGGTATCAGCATTTCATCCCTTTTTATGGCTGAATAATATTCCATCATATATATATTCCACCATATATATATATATGACAGATGAATATATGTATTTATATCACATTTTACTTAGCCATTCATCTGTTCATGGACACTTGGGTTGATTCCATCTTTTGGCTTCCATTCTGAAACTGAGGTGCCTTAGGCCACACCTTCACAGAAGCAGAAGAGGAGAGGGTGAGTTTTGTGTTAACACGGGCTCAGGAGTAGACCTGTGTTGTCAAAGTGTGATCTCCCAGCCGGTAGCATCAGCATCACCTAGGGACTTGCTAGAAACGCAGATTCTCTGGCCATGCCCCAGGCCTGCTGAATCCGAAACTCTGGGGGTGGGGCCTGGCCTTCTATGTTTTTAACCCCCTTCCCTCCATCCCCCAGTGACTCAGACGGTGACTCTGAAGTTTGAGAACCACTGGAGTAACAGACACAGGCATGGGGTTCCAACGCGAGGTGTTTTTGCTGCCTTCACTCGGGTCAAGTGGGTCCTCACGGCACACGAAGCACAGTCAGCCCCGGGCACCCTCCCCGGTGGTTCAGTAATAACATCCCATCTGTCAGGATGCTCGTGTCACTGAGTTCAGCTGGTACATGAGACAAGGTTGACATGACACCCTCAAGTCATCACAGCTCTCTGTAATAAACAAACACATGTTGTAAGAAAACAGACTGAATTACAGAGCTGCTCTGCTCCCTAGCAGTTTACAACGTTGAGTGTCTCTTATCAGGAAACCACAATCAAGGCGTTCGCTTCAGAACTGCTACCAGAAAACCACGGTCAGCGGCTCCACGCAGCTCTCTGCTTTCCCTTCTCACCTGCTGAGGAAACCTGCTCTTCCTGCCGGCCGGACCCGGCTCACCCCTCAGCCCTGTGGGTCCCACGCCAGGCCACCTCTGTGCCTTTGCTCAGGCTACGCCTTCTCCCTGTGACACCACCTCCTCACTCCCCACACATCAAATCCCATCATCCCTCAACCTCAATCCAACTTCTACTTTCTCCCCCGAAAGCCTAGTGGGGCCACCCAGCCAATAGCCATCCTCTCGTCTCCTCCCTTACCATTACTTACTTACTCTCCTATTTGGAGTCTTTTTTAAAAAAATAGACTTTAATAATAGTTTTAGGTTTACAACAAAATTGAGCAGACAGTATAGAGATTTCCCATAGTCCTCTGCTGCCCTCACACACACACAGCCCCTCCCCCTTTCTCAACACTGCCCACCAGAGTGGCATACTCATTACAATAGATGAATCCACATGGAAACATGATTATTACTCAAAGCCCACCACTGACATTCCTTACATTCACTCT
The DNA here is from genome assembly GCF_014108235.1 of Myotis myotis. Classification (NCBI taxonomy): domain Eukaryota; kingdom Metazoa; phylum Chordata; class Mammalia; order Chiroptera; family Vespertilionidae; genus Myotis; species Myotis myotis. Next base: position 13,232,158 of record NW_023416315.1, read on the forward strand.
TGTTACTGTTCATTCTATGAGTTTGGACAAATGTATAATGACGTGTATCCACCATTATAGTATCACACAGACGCGTTTCACTGACTGAAAAATCCTCTGGGCTCTACCTATTCCTCCCTTCCTCCCAACCCCTGATCTCCATAATTTTGTCTTTTCCAAGATGTCAGAGTAGGAATCATAGAGTATGTAGCCTTTTCAGATTGGCTTCTTTCATTGGGTAATACACATTTAAGTTTTCTCCAGGTCTTTTCATGGCTTCACAGCTCATTTCGGGTCACTTTTATTATATCATTATTTTGTCCTTACAGTATAAAGAGTTAATTCCCAACTATATTGTAAGCTCTGACACATCTGATGTAGCAGGGAGGAAATGCTATTTAAAACTATGACTGTAGCCAGTTTTACACATTAGGACATAAAGTCCCTTACAGTGAAGAAACATACCATGTGAGCCTGGTTGAGACTTCATGGGTGAGATAAGCAAGCTCTGGCCGTGGTCTGGGAAGTAAAGGGGGAAATGAAGCACGAGCTAAATTCTGCTCTGCAAGGAAGTAACTGGAATTAGGGGATTGGAGGAGGCAGTTAGCTGGGCAAACAGCAGCTTCTGGGGAAGAGCAAATCCAAGAAGAGAACGGCACGACAGAGCCTTCAGGGAACATGGCCCACGATCCTAATAAGGGACAGGACATTTGCCTGTGCTATGTTGTATTCTAATTCCTCCAACTGGACCACACTTTGAGGACAAGTGGGCCGTGTATGGCAGGGGGTGATGCAGGTAGGGTAGGAGCAATCACCACTAGGACCTGACAAGCCTGGATGGTGGGCTGAACAGGAAACCACCAACCCTCAGACAGTCTCGGGAAATCCTAGGGGGCCCAGCTCTCACAGAAGGGGACACGGCACTCTGTCAATTACGATGGATATACAAGAGGAGGAGGAGCCCAAAGCCTGTACCATTTACAGCCCTGCTTCCGTTACAATTATGACCACATGTCTACCACGCAGAAACAGCACAACACTCTATTTGGCCTTCCTAGAATATTGCACTGCGATGGTGGTGACAGGTGGGGGAGCTTTGGGAAGGCTTCCTGCCAGATTGTTTAGGGGTCCAATACGTTAGCAAAAGTCACAATAGAAGGAGTGTGCGCTGAGTATCCTGTGGTGCCATATATTCATTTGTCAAAATAGCCGAAACAGGAACTTAACTGCCTTGACACGTTTTCATACTAAAATTATTGCAGCCATAATACACAGAAAACGTTGAGTCCTCAATCATCCATTTGTCTGTGCATTAGAGTAGATTGCAGATTCCTTCCTTAAGGTGGGCTTGGCGCTGCTCCCCGGTTGGACCTCCCTTTTTCTGAGCAGAGGTCATTTGGTTCAAGCTCATGAGCAAGGATGTGTCAGTCCTGTGTCCTCTCGGCTGACAGGGAAAGCGCACCGCTCCGCACTAACCGGCCCCAAACAGCAGCTGCCCGTCAGCATTTACATACGCATCTTCTTGAACTCACTGATGCTGAAGATTTGTCAAAGGCTCAGCTGCCAGGGACGAACAGAAGGATGCTGAGTCCAACGAGTCTCCCCGAATGATGGTAGGGGGAGATGAATGGTCCCAGGTCTGGAGCCTGTCTGCCTGGGTGGGAAGCCTGACCAGGGATCATGAGCTCAGTGGCGCTGGGCCTATTTTCTGGGCCTTGGTTTACTTATCTGCAAAATGGGGATGGTCATATTACTAATCTCAAGTCGTCGTTATACGATTTAAATGAGGTAATACATGCAGAGGGCCCAGAGGTCTTCAGGGTCCCTATTATGCTCATAACCATCAGCTCTCACGCCCCCAGTTAAGTTAAAACAGTGGAGAGCACTGTGCCTGGACCCCATCACATGCCTCCCAGCGCAATGCTTTCTAATGGATTATGCTGAGGCCTCGCCTCCATTAAGGGACGGACAGTGGCCCTTGTCACTGGGTTTACACTAAAGTAGTTGCTGGGCACACTGTGTAGAGCCCTGCAGTGTCCTCCTCAGGATTCTAGAAAGATCCTTCTTCCCACCTTGGCCTGGAAGGCTGCCTCTCCTGAGCGCTGCGTGACCGGTGAGCAGCGTGGACGATTCACTGATCGGGTTCCTGTCTTCACACCGGCCCCGAGGGCCAGGACGACTCCGTGGTGGCGTTTTTGTACGGGCCTCAATCTGGCTCCGTTGTAGGACCCTGCCCTTGTTTTTCTCAGGCTGCACTGTTGTCTGCCTGGTAACATTCACCATCATCATCAGCACCCACCGAGCACTTACTGGTGCCAGGCTTGTGCTGGGAACTTCACAGGAACTGTCATTAGTGCCCGCCCAGTCCTACCAGGAAGACATCATTTCCAATGTAAAGGTAAAGAAACGGCCCCAGCTGGTTTGGCTCAGTGAATAGAACATCCACCTGCAGACTTAAGGGTCCTGGGTTCAATTCCAGTCAAGGGCATGTACCTTGGTTGCAGGATCCTCCCCGGCCCAGGTCCTGGTCAGAGCGTGTGCAGGAGGCAACCAATCAATGTGTTTCTCTCACATCAATATTTCTCTCTGTCTTTCCCTTTCTCTTCCACTCTCTCTAAGAAGTCAATGGAAAAATATCCTCGGGTGAGGATTTTAAAAAATTAAGGTAAAGAAATGCAGGTGCAGGAAGATGATGGGATCCGTCTAGGTCCCTAGGATTTCTAGGAGCCTAAGAGAGCCTAACTGATGCTGTCTCCCAGAGTGGGAGGCATTTCTTTACACTGTCATAAATCCTTTATGAAACAAGTCATGGTATAAATCAATCATCACATCTTAAATGATGTCTTTCCTTGCTAGTTCCCTTATGTAACTGGTGGAGCCATGAGTGCAGTATCTGATGCTTCAGAGGCCACTTCGGGTCCCAGGACACCCTGACCAACAGCCCCAGGGGTGAAAAGAAGAGATCAGAAAGCAGTAAAAGCACAAGTGAATTCTGTTCCTGGTGCCAGAGATGTGATTTGACAATCACAGGGCCTACCTTCCTCACTCCCCTCCAGGCCCCAGAAGCACTACCAGGACTGCTGGGTTTGCATCCTGTGCCACGCCACTAATTGCCCCCAGAGGAGTTCCATAGTCACATGCAGTCCTCAGGCTCCTCCTGCGTGAAGTGTTGGGTCGGAAGATGCTCTCACATGTCCCCGGAGGAGGTAGCATGACATACCAGGTAAGACCCAGGCTTTGGAGTCTCATGTCCACATTTGAATCCAGGACTACTTCCTCTCTCTGTGCCTCAGTTTCCTTATCTGTAAAATGGGTATGATAATAATATTAAAACCTCCTTGTGGGGAGGTACTAGCGATGAACACATAGACAAACAATCTTAGTTTTAATTCAGGCTTTGACACTAGCTGAATGACCCTGAGCAAGTTGTCGAACCTTTCTGAGCCCAGGTCCCCATCTGTAAAATGAGGGTGCTGGTAGTTACTACTTCAGAGGAGTACTAGGGAATAGCATAAATTAATATATAGAAAACAATTTAAACTTCACTTTGCACATAGTAAACACCCTATTAACTGTTAGCGATTACTATCACTGTGCCTGCAAAGTGCTTACAGTGACTGGCCATTGATGTGAGCTATTACCCCTCCCTGATAATTAAGACTGAACTGCAAGCAGCACTCCGGGAACGCTGGTGTCCTCCACTACGTGCAAGGGTGGGATTTCACCAGCACCTCTTTGCGTGGGAAAATGGGTGCAAATCCTCCCAGCTCCATTGGCCTTGCAGAAGCCAGAAGAGAAGGCTGGAAGGAGGTAAGAGGGTGAGGACACATCATCTGAGATGCAGCTGGAGGCTTTCTCAGTTCAAGAGGGAGAGCCCATCCTTGGAATTTCTAAACTGAATAAACTCATATGCTCCACTCTAAGCAGTATGGAGACCAATTCAGGACCTAATGACTGAGGATGTGTTTCTTATCTAAACTCACATGAACAAATCGAGCATAATCTTCTTCCTTTTCTGAGTAACTCAGCCACCTAGCAAGAAGTGGACCTCTGGTTGGGCTGGTTAGGATGGGGTGAGGCTGAAGCAGTGGGGGATAAAAGGCGGGACCACGACATGGGACCATACCAGCCTTCCCTCCACCCGCTCCTCACAGCTTCTTTTCTTCTCTCTGCCCACCTGAATCACTTTTCCTTATTTTCATTCTTTCGGGTACAGAAAGTTACCTTAGCAAATTAGAGAAGAAGTCAGAAATAGACACAGGAACATTTCTTGAAAAGAATTTCGAAGGAGAAACAAGCAAACTACAGAAACAGAAGCTGGAGCACAACAGAACGGTTCCGAAGGCTTCAGGTAAAGAAACGAGCACGAGAGAGAAAAACGCAAATAGGAGAATTGGGCCTGAGAATCAGGAAGCATGGCTATTATTTCACCTTTATTCAGTGCTCATTGTGTGCCAAGCATACGTGTATCATCTCAATTGATCTTTGGAGAAAGGTAGATACCATGATCCTCATCATTTATAGATGGGTAAATTGAAGCTTAGAGAGATTTAGAGGTTTGCCTGTTTATTATTGTGCCCAGCATGAATCAGGAAAGATTGGAGAGGATTCACAAAAGATCCATAAAGATAAATAAGGGACCTAAAATACAAGAGGTTAAAAGTCCTAGAATTGTTTAGCATCATGAACGGAAGGCTGCAGGGAGTTGCAGAGTGGAGGAAAACTTTGTACTAAGGTCCCTTCCCTTTCCCTGATGGGTCCTTGAGTGTCCCAGGGATGTGGCTGGGGAACTAGCCCCACCCTTGATCCATGGAGAGAGCTCTCGTGTGCTCCAGCCAATCAGCACTGACCATCACTCTCACACACACACACACACACACACACACACACACACCAATGAACTATGAAAGGATGGGTAGAAGACCCAGTTTGAGCCAAAGGGACATGAGGTGTGTTTTCTGGGGTTTTCCACGAAGAAAACATTTGTTCCCTTCCACGGAAGCTCCCAAAAAAGACATTGTGTCCACTGGGCCTGAATAAAGAAGCATGTGGCCCCGAGTGGCAACAACTGCTGCTTGCCTTCAAATATTCATTGTCCCTTTCTTCTTGGGAATAGGCGTGATTCAATTCCCAATGGGGAGGATTTGAGTCCAACAAGAGATTCTATTTCCCAGTCTCTCTTTCCCACCCTACATGACTAAGTTCCAGCCAATGCGATGAATGCAACAGCGTTGTGTGGTATTTGCAAAGAGTCACCTCGTCTTCCTTCCTCTGGCCTAGAAAGCAGATGTAACGGCTGGAGCTCCAGCAGTCATTTTGGACCTGGAGGTGACCTTGAGAAAGGGAGTAGTGCCCTAATATGCGCAGCATCAAGTTAGAATCTGGGCCCAGGACATGATGAAGCCACCATACCAGCCCAAGGCTGCCTATCGCTGCAGTTCTCCTACCGAGGGGAGAAGAATACTTCTATTATCTTATAGCCACTGTTATAATGGGTTTTCCATCACACTGAGTAACTTCAGTTCTAACAGATGGACCCAGGCTTCTGCTGACAACCATCTTGCAGCTACAAAGAAGGCAGACTTGGAATAAAGCTGATAACAAAGGTAGCAGAGAAGAAACCAGGCCTTTCCATCCATCTTGGAGCTGCTGGGCCAAGCGAACTTTATCATGGGACTTCTCAGTTACATGAACCAAAAAATTCATTTTATTTTTATGCTACTTGAGTTGGGGGTTTTGCTACTTGCAAAAGCATCCTAGTGGAAATATACACACTAATACTCTTAAGGAGGTAACACATTAGTGCACAGTATTTCATTCCCAAGGAAAGCAGTATAAGCAGAAGTGTGTTATAAGTGCCTCTGGGCTTTCCTTACAATGGAATCATTAAACACATGAATAAGGCCTGAAAGATTTCTTAAAGTCACTTAACATGTATGGAATCCCGACTATGGGCCAGGTATTTGATGTAAATTATCATTCATCCCTGTAATGGTACTGAATGGCAGAAATTATTCCATTTTACAAATGAAGAAATTAAGGCCCAGAGGTTTAAATAAGTTGCCCAAGGTCATATAACTATTAAAACCACAGCTAGGACTATAGCCCAGGCTTGCAGGGGTCCCACACCCAAGTTGCACATGTGACAATCCTCAGCTTCTACACATTTAGTTAAAACAGTTATCACTCTAAGACCTTAAAAGCAACTAGTATATGCAACTCAGCTCTCACATTTGCCCATGGAGAAAATCGGGGTCTATTTTACACCCTCAGGCCAAACACTCAACCACAACCAAGTCAGTTTTGTCAGGTAATAGCAAAGGCTCAACCAAATGCCACCTTATGCCTCTGTCAACAAAAAATTAGCTGCTGCCAAACCAATATCAACAGGAGTCCCCAATCTGGAGTGTGGAAAAGGAGACTTCATTCAGGTGAACAGTTTGCAACGTGGGGAAAGACAGCCTCAGGAGGAACCTGAAAGTAGGCTCCCTTCAAACAATGGGGAGGCTCCACTTACGTAGAGCAAGTGCTCATCCTGGTCCCTGATTAGTCCGTTTTTATGCAAATGAAAAACCCAAATTTGCACATTTTGATAGGCCCCAAAGCACTGTCCTAACAGGTCAGAATTGCACGTTCTAATTATTCATTATGGAGCCACTGTGACCGGTCAGTAAAAATGCAAATAAGGATATAGCTGAGTAGCTCCGATTGGATGGAGCAGGTCTCAGCCCATTGGTCAAAATATACATTCCAGGAACTCCTTTACTAGTATAAGGTGGGTTCAGAGAGCAGGAACCTATATAGTGCAAGAGGCTTGGCTGCTTAGTCTGTGGCTTTTCCCTGAAATACAGCGTGTGTGTGTGTGTGTGTGTGTGTGTGTGTGTGTGTGTGTGAGAGTGTGAGAGAGAGAGAGAGAGAGAGAGAGAGAGAGAGAGACTCCCTGTAAACAACAGCTGCTAAACTCTGATTATGAATTTGGGCCCAGTTAACCACAAGGAGTCCTTTTTTGACAGGAATATTCCTTCTCGGGATCAACACCTCCATTATCCTGCAGGGTGGTAGCATTTCCACTGGGCTCAGGCCGGGAAATAGACCAAAGAAGTTTCTGTAACCCTGGAAACAAAGCCAGACATATCATTTCAGTCTAAAGGGGAGATTCTAAACAGCCCAAATGCTATCAAACACCATTGTTCATGCTGCACATGTAGTCTTCACACTACACATGCCATTCGTGGGAGGTGTGGCAGGAAAGTCCATATGAAAAACTCAGCACCTCTGGTCTGAAATTATAGAAATGAATGTGGAAGAATGTTTTATGCTAGTTATTTTTCTTCTAAAACGTAGAAAGATACTTTATGCCATTCAGAAAGGCTCTTTGCAACTACTGTCAGCTGAAAGACTAAAAGGAAACCACCCCATAGGGAAAATCATTTTACTGTGCCTCAAGAGTTCTGAGAGAGTTCGTGGCCATCAACATGAAAGTGGACTCAAATAGTTTATACACCAGGGTATGCACTAAAGTTTGGAGGCTCGTATTTAAAAAGAAAATAAGCATAGAGTCCAGCGTCCTATGGGAAACCCTACTAAAATGCAAACTTCCCTTTGGGATTCTTTGAAAGGACCTTGAAAGGAAGTTAGTCCAACCTGCAACTCAATGCGGGACTCTCTTCTAAAAGCACATTTCATAAACTGTCCGGCTGCCCCTGCTTACAGAGAGAACCTGCTATTCTTAAAAACTCCCCTTCCACCATTGGGATGTGTTTGCTCATCCTTAGCAAAACCTGCCTCCATCTAACTCCCTGACACTGGACTACACTCTCCCTCTGGAACCAGAAAATAAGAATAATCCCTATTCCTGGCTCTAGTCCTTACCAGCTGTGTGACATTCAGCAAGTTACCGACTCCCTCCATGCCTCATCGGTATCCACTGAAACGGAGATGATAATAGCACCTACCTCGTAGCGTGGAAATGAGGACAAGTATTAGTACACTGCCTGGCTGTGATCAGCACCCCATAATTATTAGCTATTATTATAATTAGCTATTGTACACAACCACCTTCATAATAACGACGGCTTGCAGGGAAGAGAGACATTCTCAGATTACTTTGGCCAGTGACTGTCATCCTTTCTGTGGAATGCTGGATTTGGGGGCTACCTAATTGAAGGCTTTTAATGGCATCCCCATATATCCTGGGATTCACCTGGTCCCCTTCTACATCACTATTGTTTGGGTCTGACTTTACCTCCCCAACAGACTCTCACAAGGCCAAGTTTTCACGTGTTCTCATTTCTTTGGCACCAGCTTGCCATCAGGTTCCACCTTTGAGCGCTAACTTGGTCCTGCCAACAGGCTGGACTGACTGTGCACTACTTCCAGTTACTGAATTGAAGGAGACTGGCATTTTTTCTAGCATGAGACCATGAACAATGAAGTTATAGATATGCTTGTATGTATATTCCAGTTTGAGGCAGTGTAGTAACCCACCACACATCAGTTAAGAAGCACTGTCTTAAATAATGGGGGTATAGTAGGGGGCCACTCCGGCAAACAGAGGAGTCCAGAATTTCTACCTCAAAGCCAGACCTCATGGAGACTAAAGCTCAGTCCAAAAGCTGGAAGGTTGCTTAGGATACAATGTGGCTCTAACAACTGGGTTATAACAGTAAATAAAATTGCCATCTGTTGAGCTCTTAATATGGGCCAGGCACTATGCCAAGCATTTTACAAGTGTTAGCTTTCCTTTTTTTCAAACCTGTTTAAATTGTGGAATAAAATACTCTTAGATTAAACTGTTCAAAACAAATGTACAACATAATGAACAATCACAAAGCAAACACTTGTATAACTACCTCCTTGATCAAGAAATAGAATACCTCCAAGTACTGCCAAATCCTCCTTCCGCAGGTATCCCCGTCTAGTCCCGGAACCCTCCCCTCCCCCAGAAGCAACCACTATTCTGACTTGTGTGATAATCACTTCTTTACTTTTATCATTTGCTCAACAATATATGCTATGCAATAAAAACTCCACTATATGGCTTACAGTTTAGTTTTGCCTAGTTTTGAATTTTAAAATAGAATCATATGCTCTGTTATTTATGTTTAACATTGTGTTTCTGAGATTCATTCATGTTGTTCACGGTAGCAGAGTCCATTCATTTTTCAGTGCCACATAGTACTCCACGGTGTGACTATATTACTATCTACTTATCCATTCTACAACTGGCATCTTTTCTAGCATGAGGCCATGAACGATAGAATTATAGATATACTTGTATATTTTGGTGAACATGAGATGTTCTTCTTAGATACAGAATCACTGGGTTGTAGGATGTGCATATTCTCAATTTTACTAGATAATACCAAAGCAGGAAAACACAGCCTCTGGGAGAAACTGAACGTGGGCTCCCTTGAGACAAAGGGGAGGCTGTATTAATCTACATTCCCACCAGCATATAGATGTCCTATTGTAGCACATCCTCACGAACACCTAGTATTATCAGATTTTTCAAACTTTGCCAATCTGATGTATATGTATAGTATTTAAACTGTAGTTTTAATTTTAAAATTTTTACTACACTGACTCACACTTCACACATCCATCCCTATCTTGCTACTTTGGTTCAGCATTACGCTTCTAAAATTCATCTATGTTGTTGCATGTGGAATCTCACTGTATTTCCCTGATTATTTATTAATGAAGTTGATCCTATTTTCATATGTTTTTTGCCATGTTAATATCCTCTTTTGATAAATGTTTGTGCAAGTCTTTTGCTTGGGGGTGGGGGTGGCTGTCTTTTTCTTATTGATTTGCATAAGCTTTCCACGCCCCCTCCAACTTTTTATTCTGGATACCAGTTCTCCAGAGGTTTTATGTGTTGCAAATACCTTCTCCCATTCTCATGTGTATCTCTTTAATCCTCATAACAAGCCCAGGAAATACATATACGGCGTCCATGCTATGCTTTAGGGAACAGAACGGAGCCTTAGGGAAGTTGAGTGACTTGTTTGAGGTCACGCAGCTATCGGCATCAGAGCTGGGAAACCAAAACTACACCTGCTCAACTTGCGAGCCTAGCTCTTCACCAGCTGGCCACACTCAGGGTCAGGGGCCCATCAGTCCCGCTGGAGTGCCCTATGGGCCTGCAGCCACTTCTGCCCCAGCTTCTCTCTTCTCTCCTACCTTCCTTCTTCTGAGTTTGGCTTACTCATGACTTCCACTTTCTGCCTTTTTGTATGACCTTTCTTATGTCCACAGTTCTAAACGTTGTCACTCACTTGGGTTCTTTTTCAAATTCCCCGAAGGAGGTCTCATCAACTCTTTATGGCACAGCCCCCTTCACAGATAGGCTTTCATATAGACCATATCATGGCCACAGCTCAGGCATTCTCCCAGTCTAACTGGCTGTGGCCCTGGTGGCAGTACCAGTCAGCTTGCTTCAGACGGAGCTGTGGGCATAGTGGCTGCTTCTCCTCTGGATCTTTACTTTGCAGGCAAATCATCACCTGCTCCTTCAGCAGCTCATCCTCCTGGTGACAACTCCCATCCATCTGGCCCACAAATCTGGGAGTCTTCTAGGATACCAACCTCTTCCACAACCCCCACCCACGCCCATCCAAGCATCGGTGGCCTAAATAATCTCATATCTTCCCACTTTCACCATGTCTGGCCTTCACCTTAGCCCAGATTCCACCCTAATCCAGGCTACCACCATCTCCCACCTGGACTTCCCAAATAGCTCCCTCATGTTCTCTTCGCTTCCACTCTCCCCTCTTCCTAACCACTTCCCCACACAGCAGCCAGGAGGATCTGCTCAAGTCAGACTGTTCAAAACTCTCATTGGCTTTCCTTTAAAAAAATATTTTTATTGAATTCAGAGAGGAAGGGAGAAGGAGAGAGAGATAGAAACACCAATGATCAGAGAGAATCTTTGATGGGCTGCCTCTTGCACACCCCATACTGGGGATCGAGCCTGTCAGAGAGCTGGTTTCAGCCGATCCCTGCAGGCCAGACCGAGGGACCCCACCGGTGTACAAATCCATGCACCGGGCCTCTAGTATGCATATAAGATTCTTGGTTACTCTCTACCTGCCCTCCTCCCTCCTCCCTTCCCTCTGAGATTCATCAGTCTGTTCCATGTTTCCATGCCTGTGCATTGAGCGTCTGCCCCCTGGTGGTCATTGCATGTCATAGCGACCGGCCAGTCGGTATGTATAGGTATGTAGACATATAGACATATAGATTGAAATATTAATGTTTATTTCTAGGTTTATGGTAACTCATCTTATTTATGTTGTTTGTTTTTCTTCTGAATTTTTTTGCCATCATTTGTATGCAAGGGAGAAAATACAACCATTTCAAAAAGATAGAATGCACATGGCGGGCAAATGCCCTTAAGCTGGAAAGCGTCCCTTTGGCCACTGAGGATCCACAGCAGGGGTCCTCAAACTACGGCCCGCGGGCCACATGCGGCCCACCGAAAACATTTATCTTGCCCGCCGGGTGTTTTTGCTACCGCTGTGTGCATAGGAATTTGTTCATAGTTTTTTTTTAAAACTATAATCCGGCCCTCCAATGGTCTGAGGGACAGTGAACTGGCCCCCTGTTTAAAAAGTTTGAGGACCCCTGATCCACAAAGCAAAAAAAAAAAAAAAGTCCAAAGTAGATCACTTAGAATTAGGGTAGCATATAATTTATCATGCAAACCAGGACACTTTTGAGACTGGAAGGGGGAGCTATTAATAATTTTGCATAATCCAGGACTCCCTAGGCAAACTCAGCCATTTGGGTCAGCCTACTTAGAGCGAAATGTCTGTTTAACTTGTCTTTGAAAATGACCCAGTTTTGGAGGGTTAGAGGGTAAACCACAAAGGAAGAAACGACCCTTTTATTAGTACAACTGGGTGCAATTTCTAAACATGTCAGGTGGATGGTTGAAAGGTTCAAATTTCTCACCTAATTAGCTCATTAGGGTCAATAGGGCCTTCATTTCAGAGATTTGTTCTTGATAAAAAGTATTTCTCAAGGAAATGAACCACTTGACTAAGAACAAACAGTATTATTACCCATGTTATCTCCTGCTGTAGATTTTAATCTTAGAAACATCCTGTAACTCTTTAAAACCTTTCCTGATTCCAAATCCCTCCAGGACTTACCCGTTTTCAACTAAGAGCTTTGTTTTAGGGAACCAGTTTCTCTGTGACCAGAGGCTCTTCGTTAGGATGGTCACTGTTCCAGGGGTCGCTATGCCCACAGGCCAATCTTTCCCCCACCCAGACCAAATTTCTCCTCTCCCAGGCTTCGCTGCCCACCACAGCAACCTGTCCTGCTCCCTCCAACAGCCTTTATCACCGGTACCTTAGATCAGCCCCTTCTCACAGGCTATCCTGTTCTCCTTTTGGATCGCATGTACATCTCCTTTAGACACAAAAAGCTAAAGGTTTCAAGGAAAAGCCCGATACATCCAAATGGGGGGGGGGGGGGTTGTGAATGTATGGAAAACATGCCATAAACAGGTTAAAAGAACAAAAGCAACAAGCTGGAAAATTACACCGTTTTTAAACAGACAAAATATTTAAATCTAGAATGTATACAGAATTTCTACAAATCAATAAAAATATCTAAAAATACCAATAACAAATCACTAGATGTTAACAGCAATTTACAGAGTAAAAATACAATGAACATAAGAAAAAAATGTTCAAAAGTATATAGAAATGAGGAAGATACAAAATAAATAGGAAAAATTTTACCATCATACTGGCAAAAATTAAAACATCTGAGAATGTTGAGTATTAATTAGGATGTGAGGAAATGGACACATTCCTATGCTGCTAGTGGGAGTATAAATTATTCAGCTATTTTAGAAGATAATTTGGCAGAACTATTAAAATTTAAAATGCACATACCCGGCAATTCTACTTTTGAGTAGAAATACTCCCTCAGGTGCCCAGGAAACATATATAAAAGTAAAGATGTTGCCCTGGCCAGTGTGTTTCTCAATGGTTAGAGTGTTGGCCTGCCCACTGAAGGAACCCATACTTGGTTGGGCTGTAAGGGGGGCAATTGATTGATGTGTCTCTCTCACATGGATGTCTCTCTCTCTCTCTCTCTCTCTCTCTCTCTCTCTCTCTCTCTCTCTCTCTCCCCATCCCTGCCTTTTTCCCTCCTCTCCACTCTCTAAAAAAATCAATGGAAAAAATATCCCCAGGTAAGGATTAACGACAACAACAAAAAATAAAATAAAGATGTTGACCAGCTTATTTTTTGTAAAAAAAAAAAAAGAAAGAAAGAAAAGAAAACTAGACACCTATATGTCCTTCAATAAGATATAGAGAAATATACTCTGGAACATCTTATGAAATACTATGTAGCAGTTTAAAAGAATGAGGTGTTTCCATATGCAATGACATGTAATAGCACGTGAAAACAGAAAGCTGCAGGAAAATATCCACAAAATGGTCTGCCGCACCTGTCAATCTTATTTATGCTCACACAAAGCTTCTTTCTCAACCACCGATAAAAAGAAAAAAATGTATATATATATGTGTATATGTATATATGTGAATGTGTACATATATCACATATATGTATATCTCCATATGATACTATGCGTTAAAAAAAGACACAGCAATATCATCTATACCTGTAATGATAAACACATACTATAAGACAATGTATAGGAAATAATATTTTAAAAAATGCCGTCAGACCTGGGGTATGGGAGTGATCTGGGGGCGGGGAGTGACACATTCATACAAGATTTTTAGAATTCAATATTAAGTTTCTTTTACAAAAGAAAAAATAATTTGCAGAGACTCCCTCTGCTTACTATGAGGACAACTGTTTACTAGTATAGTGTCATGCACAGGCAGTTTTGCAACCACACAGACTTTGGGTTTTGCAGTTCCTTTACATAACAAAAAGGTCTTCCCTGAACAAAGGGGGATTCGCCTTGCCCTGCCAGCCCTGGTCCAGAGGAAGTTTCAGGCAGAAGTGTCAGAGGTCTCCACCAATCGATGCAGGGCAGCAGCCAGTACAAAGGACAAAGAAGAGCTTTTGTTTCCTCTCTCCAATGAGAAGGAAGGTGGTCAGCAGCAACCACAGGAGCCCTCCTAAGTGTCTGAGGATCGGCCTGCTTCGGACTGGCTGCTGTTGTCTACACAAGGCATCGCAATCAACGTAATAATCACAGCGGACACTTCCAACTGTCCCCTGTGTGCCAGGCCCTATGCTGGGGGGCTCAATACCCAGAGTCTCACTTAATCTGCACAACCATCTAAGAGAAGAGCCTTAGTACCCATTTAACAGAAGTGAAAACTGAGGTGCAGATGGACTAAGAAAGGTTCTCAAACGAACGCCTGAAGAGCAATTCTAACTTACGCCTGTCAATCTCAAGCCTGTGCTCTGACCCCCACCCTACGCTGTGTCCTCAACCATATTAATATGGTTCGTTTAGAGGGGTATGTGGACCTCACTCCAATTAATATGTGTATATTAATGTTGTTTTATTTATGTTTAGGTTAAGAGCCCAAAGTGATTTCCAAAGAACACTGACGAGCAGCTACCTTTCCTCCTGCCTAACCCCTGAGAAAGAGCACTGGTTAAATGGGGCTGCTCTGCCACTCTGGGGAACAGAGGCCTCAAGTGATCAAAGTTAGGGGTTTCAAGGCAACTTTACCTCAACATAATAATACATTTGCGTTTTTTTTGGCTGCAGTAGGAATGCAAGTTTCATGTTTTTATAGTTATATTTATTGAATCCATGTTTATTCAGCCCTGGCACATGGCTAGGGCCCCATATTGAAAAACCTGGAATTCCTGTGTTCTTTTCTACTCCGGTTGCTACTGGGGGTCTTTTATCCCAGCCCTGTTTGATCCAGCAACATGTGCGGGGGCAGGGAAGAGGCAGGCAACCTTGTCTAACAAGGCCAGAGAGACAGCACACCTGCCCTCCAGATGCAAAGAGCTTATATAAAAGGAACAACGTATGTAACAAATTTCCCCCAAATTACAATTCTCAGAGAGAGTGGGTTAGGGAAATAAATTTAGAGAGAAGAGTGGCAGATGGGATAGATGGATTCAATTAAGGCAAAGAACATCAAACAATTCCAAGGATGCCTCATTTTAATGGAACATGTCATTTTCTCCTCGTCGCCTCCAGGTAACTCCCAACAACAGTCTAGGTAGGAAGTGGGTTGTGCACACAGCACCTCGACCCCAGCAGGAGTTGAATATCCTAAAATGAGAGAGCTAATATTCCCTCTTCTTTTCAATAATGTGGTGAAACAGTACATGAATCAGATTAAGCAGGCTACGTATTCGATGCACATTTCTACAGAACCGGGTGTTATTCAAATTAAATAGGCATTTCCCATTGTCACCTTCACTGAACTGATTTCTCAATTTGGTCTATGGGAGAGTCTCCTTTTTAATTAAACCAACCACTGTCATTTTCCTAAGAGGATAAAACAATAAAAATATTTACATCCCTTTTATCTTGCTAAACATTAATCATGAGGGGTAGAAGCTGTTGCTAGATAGTTTTATCACAGAGACATTATGTTAACATGCTTTAAATTGCTGCTTTGCAGGTCAATTTATTCCTATTAAGAATGTATAAGATTCTTGTTGTCACTAACAGTATTTATAACTACTTACTATCAAAAGGAATTCAAGTCTGTGATAAATTTGCAATACACAGTTGACATATGCGCATAGATGTGTAAATAATAACATGTGTGCACCATGTTGACCTGAACACTACACCCAACTGACCTCAATTTTCATCGAAAGTCAAGTGTGAAAGTCTAGTAGTTTGATGAGCAATGCTTTCTTTCTTCTCTGGTTCCTAGCAGCGTAATGTAATTGACAGCCATTTTATCGGATTTACAAAGTGATAGGTAGGTTGCAGTTTCACAAAGTTGGTATTATTATCTCTGTAGTCAGTGGAACCTGTGGAAGGCTTAGAAGAGAAACTCTACAATTATACTCCATAGCTCTAACTGCAATAACGTACACTTGTTCTGATTATCAGTTAAACGGGCAATGTATCCGGTCTTCTTTTGTAGAGATGCTACATCACGTTTAGAGTCCAGCACTATGTTGCAAAGTAAAATCCTCTCAGCTAGAAGAGAATAATATTTAGGATGTCATACCATCTTCAGGGTGCTGTGCAGAAATAAGCTCAGCTGGGAGAGTAAACTAATGTTAAAATATTGAACCATTGCTTCGTTTCTCTGCAATTGAGCTGCCCTGACTTTACCTAAGGAAAAGCCACTGGGATTTTTTGAGTGGTTTCAAGTGGCTCCCAGCAGAGGAGACAGAATTTTCTGGAAGATCAAGTCACTGACTCCCAGCCACTGGGCTTGAGTCCCTTCATCATTATGCACTCCACACACCTCGAGGAGGGCGGGGTTGTTAACAACCACCGGTGTGATGGCATCGCTGTCAGCAGACTTGTTTCCAAAGTTACATTATGACCTTGTCCTTGGAGAAGTCTTCCTACACAGTAGTAATTGAATTTAAAGAGCAAAACCATGAGCATCCAAGGGATAAAGATAAATTGCAAAACTCAGGGTATATAGGAGATACTAGTGTAAACCAGTTCCACAAAGCTGGCCAAAAAAAATGGGGGGAAAGATGATACACAATTCACAGGAGGCTGAAAAGAGGAGCAAGGGAACACTGCTCAGACTTTTCCTTTGTTAAACTTACATTTTGTTATCCACTCACTTTATACTCAAGTCATGCTGGAGTAGTTATATATTACTACGTAACAAGTTACTCCAAAACTTAACCACTTAGAATGACAAACACTAATTATCTCCATTTATGTGGGTCAGGGATACAGGCAAGACATAGCTGGGTGCTTCCAACTCAAGGTCTCTCACAGATGTGGGCCAGCACTCGGTCTAATCTCAAGGCTCAACTGGAGGAAGACAAACTTCACACTCACCGGGCTGTAAAGGGTTCCACACCTCACAGCCTAAAGGCCTCCCTTGGTTTCTTGCCACAATATGACAGTGGGCTTTCTTAGAGCAAGTGAATGAAAGCAAGAAGCCATTGTCTTTTTGTAACCTAACCTCAGAAATGACATCCCATCACTTTTGCCCTATTCTAGTTGCTAGAGGCAAGTCATTAGGTTCAGCCCACAATGAAGGGAAGGGGATCCCACAAGGGTATGAATACCAGGGTCACTGGGGTCATCTTAGAGGCCACCAACCACATCTTCCTTCGCATTCACAATAGAGGAATAAACACCAAAAATGGAAGGAAAATCGGAAAGAAGTAGGAGAAGGGGAAAATGTCCCAGGATCTCATTACTTGTGCCTCGCACCTCTATATCCCTCTCTGATTCTCCCCAAATCCAAACATACAACATATCCTCTGACGAGATGCTCTCTCCCTAGGCTTCTACCTGTCCCCTCTTCTCTACTTCGTGGGCCTTCATTTCTTCACACTATCGATAATGTGGCACTACTTTCCTAACCAGCTTCCATAGTGCAATACAGCCTGGACATCAAGGCCAGACAGAGTAAGTCATACTTTCTACTTACCCTTATGCTGCAGAAGCCCCTGTAGTGGTTCCCAGTTGTCAAGCAAAACTCTTTAGGCTATCATTCCCTGCCTTCCATAATTTGTCTCGAGCCGGACTATACAGCCTCCTCAACCCTAACCCCCAACAGTAACCCACATCCCAGGTAAGCCACACTCAACACCCTCACACACCACATTTATACACAGCTTGAAGCCTTTGCAAACACCAGCCTGCTCCCTCCCTTGGCAAAATCCAGTCTTCACCTTACCCTTCTACATCCTTCCCCTGCCCAAGAGGCAGAGCCAATCCCGTCTCCTCAGGGACACATTGCCTGACCTCTCCCCGCCGGATCTCAGTTCCTCTTCGGAACAGGCAGAGCTGAGAGACACGCCATCTACCACCCAAGGCACTCACTGTGTGCGGGTCTTGTTTTCCCAAGAAGTTTCACGCTTTCCTTCTTCCACGGAGACCGGGCTGGATCTCATTTGTTTTCCTTTGCTGCAGGGCGCCTGGCCCATTGCAGGCAGTAGCTGTTGAAAAGATGGATGGATGGTGAATAGAGAGAGAGAGGAGGGAGGAAATGTTAAGCTCAGGGCCTGGCATACATAAGAGGCCAATAAGTAATAAATATTGGTTAACACCACCAATCCTTAAAATGAGAATTCTTCACCCAGTGGCACCGTGGCCATTTAGTGGTCCCTATGTGCAAAGGCAAATGACATTTATCTGGGTCTGACAAACACGCACACACACACACACACACACACACACACACACACAGCAACAACAACAACAAAAAAAAACACAAAAAAAACAAGCCCATTCACGCAAACATCACGACTGAAGACTTATGTGTAGCTGCTCCTCCATCGCCCACCCCAACCCTGGCTCTCAGACACAGGGAAATTAGATGGCACCGCCAGGGCAGACCTCAAGCACAGAGCAACTTCCCATCAGTGCGCTTCAGCCACGGGAAAACAGAAGTGGTAAGAACGAACAGGGTGCTGGGGAAATAGAGGGAAAATATACCTACGGTGGTGGTGGTTGGGGGCGGGGGGGGGGGGGGTTGTCCACGTTTTCGGTAAGTCCGAGTAAACAAAGGGTTTTTAAAAAGAAATACCAGGAGACCTTTTAAGGCCTTTACTGCCCACCTCTAGGGAGAGAAGGGAAATCTCAATGCACGCAACAAACGTCCGACATTCAGAGGAAACCCAGCGCTTCCTATCTACTGGCGAGAGCAGTCCAACCTACAATGAATTCTCCCAGGAGTCAGAGTCCTGGCGGGAGGTTCCAGGCGCTGGTCCCGGCCACTCTCCTCGCACCGCAGGGAGCGCAGAAAACTGCTCCCGAGGCGCGGTGGGCGGGCCCGGTGCCTTCGCTCCCCGGCTACCGAGACCCCAGAGCCAAGTCTACGCGGTGGTTCTCCGCGCGCCGGCGGCGCGCACCGCGCAGAGGATCTGGGGGCGCCGGGCGCTGAGTTTGGAGCTCGGCGTGTCCCGCAGTCCGAGATGGGGAGGCAGCTCCTCTCGCCCCCAACTCACCTGCTCTGTAGAACCACCTCCATCCACTCTCCGGTCTCAGGTCCCAGAGGCGTTCGCGGAGCCCTCCACGGTCCAAGGTCCCCCGTGAAAGGGAAGGACGGGTCAAGGGGGTGGTGCATGGGATGCGAAGTCACCGGGGTCCCTTCCCCGGCCTGGCGTGGTCGTGGGGGTGGGGGCCGGAGGTGGCCAACCTGCTCGTCTCCGCCCCACTCAGCCGCGGGGATCCGTGCGGAGGCCCCTCGAGGGCAGGACACCCTGCAAGGGCTGCAGGCGAAAACTTTCAGTGCTCTCGCTGCAACTCTGCGGGAAAGGCCACCCTTCCTCCGGCCCAGGCCGCGCTCTCCGGGTCTGTCCCGGCGCCTGGCCCGGCCCCTCGCGGCCCCCGGGTGCAGGCGGCGGCGGCGCAGCATCTCCTCCCCCGGGCGCGCGGCAGCCTCTGGTCCCGGCGCTCGGCGGGCCCTGCGCGCGGCCCCTCCCGGCGGGGCGGGCGGGCGGCCGGGCGGGCGCGGAGCAGCCGGCGCCTCTCTGCTGCCTCTGGTGGCCGTGCGCGCCGCGTGCGGAGCCCATCCGGCGGCGGGCGCTGGGGCGCCGGCTCCTCCTCCTCGCTCTCTCTCCCCGCCCCCTCCCTCCTCCCATCCCTCCCTCCCTCCCGCCCGCGTTCAGAGCACTCAATGTCGGAACGTTCCGAAGATGACGTCGGAGCGTTCTCGAATCCCGTGTCTCTCGGCTGCTGCTGCCGAAGGAACAGGGAAAAAGCAACAAGAAGGAAGAGCAATGGCGACACTGGATCGCAAAGTGCCCAGTCCGGAGGCGTTTCTGGGCAAACCCTGGTCCTCCTGGATCGACGCCGCCAAATTACACTGCTCCGACAGTAAGAACCCCACCGCCTCCTCCTCCTTTTATTATCCTGTAACCTTTCCATTCACCTAGAGCCACTGGGAAAAAGTGTGTGTGTGAGAGAGAGAGTGGCCCCCGGTGTCCTCCATGCTTCTCCCTCTCTCTCTAAATAAATACACACAGAGACAGATCATCAGTGCACAGAGAGAGGCCCTGCTGCCAGGGCTGTCTGTCTGTCTGTCTGTGCCCGGCTCCCCGTGGCAGCCCGCGGGGTGGGCTTTCACAGCCCCATGGTGTATCTGTTTAAAAGGCTACTCTGTTGCTGCCTGCATAGTTTTTTTGGTACCTATCTGGGCCAGGTAGATGGAAATACGGACTTGGGAGAAAACGTCGCATTGTCAATTTTGGACAGATTTTCATATACAGTATTTATATCCATCTGTTTGCAAATAAACACTCTCCCTGCCCCCCTTGACTTTGGCTTTTTTCCCCCCTTTTTTCGCCCTTTTCCCTTATTTTCTTTTTTTCTTTTTCTTTTTCATCTGCAGATGTAGATTTAGAAGAGGCTGGAAAAGAGGGTGGAAAAAGCAGGGAGGTTATGAGGCTTAATAAAGAAGGTAAGTGGAGCTACTGGCATTTTAGTGTTAGCATGTGTGGCAGAAATCTTCACAGGATTTTCGACTATATTGTGAATTGTTCTGCTGGTTACAGAGTGACTAAGGCTTGTCAAAAATTGAGCACGCCCAGGTGTCTGCTGCTTCGGGTTAACTTCTTCCAAAGTATAAATACAACTGGGGGGTAAAGAGGGGGAGACTGTTGAGGCAGAAGTTTACTGCACTTCAGTTGGAGTCCACGTTTGGACCTGCTGATGCCTATCTGCCATTCGCATTTGCAGCATCATGGCCAAAGGTGGTGGTGGTGGGGTGGGGGTGTGTGTGTGTGTCAAAATCTGTGAAATGAGGAGCGGGGCTTCCCTCACAAGCATCCCAGCCTTTCTTGTGGGTAAATACACAACAGTTTCATGAACCTCACATGGTCAGGTATTCCAGCGGCTACTTCTCCACTCTCCACGGAAAACCATTGGACATGCGAACCTTTGTAGCAAGTTACATTTGCCCACCTTGTGTTTGGTCACAGATTGTTATGTGGCCAGCAGGGTTAGGGGCATCAGTGTGTGCCGCCCCCTGGCCAGTTGCCCCTCTCTGTTTCCCTAGCCTGGAAAGGTAGTACCTGAAATGGGACACAGTGAGTAGAGCGGTCATCCTAGACTGAGGCAGGCAAGTGAAGCCACAACCTGCTGGAACTGGGCATCAAGCACACATGGTCGTCATAAATAAATCATGTCCTGTTCATGTTTGCAAGCCTGCCATATGTAACTCTGGCCTATGGGTCCACGTGGAGCAAATCCAGAGGCCACTTTCTGCTGAACAAATGGGTGGGGTCATCTGAATTGTGATTTACTAACTGATGTCTTATAAACATGGTTGGCTGAAATTGGGGGTGAGAGGATGGCTCGAGGGGCCAGAAGGGGTTGGTGGGAAGTGTTGAAAGAGTTTAGCCGTAACTAGGCCACAGGAGCGTTGCTCATCCCAAATGAATGGAGATAAGGCCATTAGATTCCAAAGAATGGTCTCCCTCGTACACCGGGATATCATCCTTGAAGGCAGCCAAAACCTGCTTGGAAAGATGGCACTTATTTTGTGGGTCGACACCTATGACAGTTGGTTTTCTGCGCCTAATCATTTCGTGGCCATCCAGTGAGAGGAAAATGTGTGCTTCAGAAAAAATAACATGGAGGTTAAAATGCATGCATATTCAAGGACAGTTCTCTAGCATAGTGGTTCTGCTAATTAAGCACTTTGATTGGGAATGAAACCTTATTCTAAAGATGTTGCCTCTAAATATCTTACTGTGATCTTGACATATCCTTAGGATGCGCAAGGGAATGAAGTCAAGTGGACAGCTCACAAGTGGCAGCTTATTTGTGCTAAATGTTCATGAGTGTTGGCAATGGGAAGTATCACTAGAGATTGTTTTTCTTTGGAAACTCTTGAAATCTTTAAAAGCTAATGGACTCAGTTGTTAGACCACTGGCAATGGAAAGATTTCCATGAAGGAAGATGAGGTGGTGAAAACCTTTAAATTAAAGTTGAGTAAACGTTATGGTATGACACAGAATGGGCACCTCTTGGGTCTGGTGATCGATTATGACTAACACAAAACTCACATTCTGCACCCTCCTCCCTGCTTCTATTTCAAAAGACTTGTTCTCAGATTCTCTTTGCCTCGTGAGAAATGGATTCTTTTAAGGAAAAATGAAAGGCTCTCCTTTCCTCAGAATTCACAAGTGGTACATTCTGCTCATTATATCCTTTGTCCTGTAAAGGTACAAAGACTTAGCTCCCAATTATATGCATTTACATTAAGGACACCGCTGTTCGGTGTAACATGCAGTTGCTGAGTGCACCCAACAGCCATGTATGGACTGAAATCTCTTTGTTCATGGGCCTGGTGGAGCAGACTTGGGTTAGCTATTCCTGAAGGACTTCCTGGTATATGCACACAGTTTTCTTTACAGAGAGAATACACATAAACTAAATATATACCCCCCCACCACCCCACCACCACCATGGTGAGGAATTTAAGGGTTGAGCTGGGACTCAGTCGGGTTGTTTGGTTGCCAGGGTCTCCAGAAACACTGGTTGCATTAGTCTTGCCATGGGCTTTATTGTTGGAGTCATGTAGGTGGTCTCAGGACGGATACCTGTTTGTGGATGGGTCTCTGCAGAGCACAAAGTGACCGGGTGTGATTCTGTTTGTCTACGTGTGCAAGCATACATCGATGACCATAGTATGCAGGTCTTGAGAAGAAATTTGGGTCTTAATAGCAATAAATAAGTAGCAATTGAAAATGAGAAGGATATAATCCAGATTTTGATATGATTTTTATTGCGATGAAATAAACATAATACAAAATTTACAGTTTTAACCATTTTAAAGTATACAATTCAATAGTACTAAGTACATGCACAATGGTGTACAATAATTACCGCTATTCATTTCCCAAACTTTTTTATTATCCCAACCAGAAATCCTATACTCATTACACTGTAACTCCCCATTCCCCTCTCCCCCTCAGCCCTGGTAATCTCTATTCTATTTTCTGTCTCCATGAAGTTGCCTATTCTAAATACCATGTATAATTACATATATACATGTATATATCATGCAATATTTGTCCCTTTGTGACATGCTTATTTCACTTAGCATAATGTTTTCATGGTTCATTCCTGTTGCAGCATGTGTCAGAATTTCATTCCTTTTTATGGCTGAATAATGTTCCATTGTGTGTATATACCATATTTTGTTTAGTCATCTATCTTTTGATGAAGATTTGGCTTGTTTCCATCTTTTAATGGTGAATAATGTTGCTGTGAGCATTGTTGTGATACGATATTTTTTATAGATTAAGTTCATAGAAGGAAGGACTTGCAGACTTCTAAAATAACCCAATTATTGTAACATAGTTCCTTCTCCATTCCTCATTCCTTTTGTGCTTCAATTCTCCACCTACCTCAGTAGAAAGTGTTAACTGAAGGCTTTGAAATCTCAGTAATAAAGTCTTTACATCAATGTTATTGTTTCATCCAAAGTTGACTAAAATGACAGTCAAGATGAATTTGGAAAATACTTTTGAACCTTTCCAAATCATCACCTGGGTTCGAAAGGTGTTGCTGATTCCAGGCTTGGATGTGGTCAGATGGGGTTATATCGAGGGCAGCCTGGCGTGGTGAACGGAGCAGGAGAGAGGGATTGAGTCAGCTTCCTAGGTTCTCCCATATGACCTTGGGAACATCACTTCCCTTCTCTGGCCTCTTCTCTCACATGTAAAGTAAGGAAGTGGGGTTAAACATCCTCTACGGTCCCTTTGAGACCTCTGGACCCGAGTTTCTCTGCTGAATGTGCCTACACCTCAGATATAGTCATACCAGACAGGCTGTCTTCAGAAGAAGAGAAAAACTTTAAAAAAAAATCAAGGCCTCACATTAAAAACATCTTAAACTACTACTGGGTTTATTTTCTCATTTCATAATCCCTTGGTGGCAAAAATCACTGCATCTCAGACACAAGCATATTCTGCTGCAAATAGTTTATGAATGGTATGTGACCTTTAGGCCTTTGGAATGACTGAGGGTTTGAGTCCAGAACCCAGGGTGATGTGTTCCCCTCAGTGGCGAGTGAGCTGACCTAGGTCAGCTTGGCTCAGTGAGGCACTTAAATTTCCTGAGAAGAGAGGGTCCCAGAAACCTTGTTAGCCTAATCTAAGATAAGAAATGCACTTATGATAGAGAATTCAAAGAAGGCCGTTCATCTGACTAACCTTTTATTATAATTTTCTCTCTAGCTTTGTAGGTTTATCTGAAGACTTTTTTTTTTCTTTCAAGCTAATTGGGAAAAAGCTCTATGATTTAGAAAGATGTTCCCTTATTCTAATTGCCTCCCCTGAACTCTGTTTTGAATCCTCACTTGAGGATATGTTTACTGATTTGAGAGCGAGAGGAAGAGAGATGGAGAGAGAGAGACACACATCGATGTGAGAGAAACATTGATTGGTTGCCTCCCACATGTGTCCCAACCAGGGTCTGAACCTGCAACTTAGGTATGTGCCCTAACCTGGAATCGATCCCACAACCTTTTAGTGTACAAGATGGTGCTCCAACCAACGAGCCACCCAGCCAGAGATTTTTTATTTTCAAGAATGTCAATTTATGAGTAAGGAGCAGGGTGCATATGACTCATAAGTGTGCTGGACTATATAAAACAGATAATAGCAGTGTTGTTGTGAGGATTAGCTGAGATAATACAGAAGGGCTTAGCACATGGTAACACTTAATGGATGTTTGCCTTTATTCTTTTTTTTATGTTATTATGATTATCATCTTCATTTATTAAGGAAGCTAGTTCTAGGAACCTTAATTATTATAATTAATTGGGATTTTTAATCAGTGATGAATGGAAAAGGTAAAATTTATCAGAAATTTCACTTTTAGAGTTAATCATATTCTAATTTTATAAAGGTAATGGTTTTTTAAAAACCAATTTTAATGGCGTGCAGTTCCTATGTAGTCATTGGTAAGTTTTATTAAGAGCTAGAGAAAATACAGTTGTGGGCCTGTGGCTATGAGTGGTTTACAAAATCTTTCTAGGTCCGGGAGGTGTAAAATAATTTTTTAAATGATCAATAAATTGTTTTGTCTGATCACTGAGAAAAGAAAATCCTTCATAGATTTTTGTTTGGGTCTTTTTGAAATCTATACTAGTTACTACGGGCATTTGTCTGTGTTTTAATGTTCCCAGATGTTTTGATTTGCTGTAGGTAAACTTGTGGAATGCTTCCAATTTGAAAACTGTTCTGGAGCCAGTAAGATCTTGCTGTGACTCTAAGAGTTTGCTTTCCTCCTGAGATGCTGGTGGAATTGGGCTGGAACACTGGATGAAGCAGGGAATGTGGGAACACATTCAGCTCAGGGTTAGGAGTCTTGCGGTTATGGCTGGATGGGAGCAAATTGGAGGAAAAGATGGCAACTGAGGAGCAAGAATGAAGTGCTCTTAGAATCCCAGCCAGGGGAGCCAGCGACAAGTGGTGGAGATTTATGGGAAACTGCGAGGGCTTCCCTTATCGTTATACAGGCAACTCCGTTATCTATGCTAATAGAAGATGGGAAGACACCAAGTCCACAGATTACACAGATAAACCTCATTTCACCATTAATTTCAACTTCTTTTCCCATTAAGCCTACCTTCCTCCCCTTTTGCTAACAAGCCGCACATTTGTTCACTTTGACGTCTCATTATCATCTCTCTTCTCTCGCCCCAGCGTTTGGGATGGAAGGATGGAGAGATGGGGTGGCCTAAGGGTGGGGGGAGGAACGGTAAAAAGGAGACGTAAGGGCTTGGGAATGAGTAAGCTTTAGGGTTGCTTCCAGCTGTGGAGAAGGGGGAGTGCCATGGCCAAGACAGAAAAGCTGAGAAAGGGTTTTTTCAAAACCGTGTAGTTTTGAAAGTATAGAGCTTTAAACGAGTCTCTCTTCACATACAGGCATTTCCATGTGCCTGGGTTCTTGTGTGGAGAAAATGTGGCTCTGGCCCCTTCCAAAACAGGAAGTCAGGCAGGTTGGCCACACCCTGGGACGCTGTATGTGATGCGTTGGGTTCTCATCAGGCCTCATTCTACAAGAATAATTGTTTCATCTCCAGAAGATGGAGGCTGTTACACACCCCACTCATTTAAGTACTTCTTATTTTATAAATAATGTGCAGGTGTTACAGCATTCTGAAGGGCAGTGATCCATATCAGTTCATAAGGCGCTGCCACATTCTCTCTTTGGTGCCTGCGCAGTGGAACCATCATTGAGGCCTCTGGGTGTCTTGCTTGGGTTTTAAGACCTGCTCCTGCTTTCTTGGCCTCCGTCATACATTGAGACAGTCTCACCGTGTGCCAGCACTGGGCTAGGCCCGGGCACAGCCACAAACAGCGCAGCCTCTGCCTCGCGGCGCTTCCACCCTAGCTGCAAAGGCAGGCGTTGGGAAGTCCTAGTGTCGCCTGGCCTGTTTTTCTCAATGGTTAGAGCTTCAGCCCTCAGACAGAAGGGTCACGGGTTCAATTCCCGGTCAAGGGCATGTACCTTGATTGCAGGTTCAATCCCCAGTCCCGGTCAGGGCACGAGCAGGAGGCAACCAATCAATGTATCTCTCCCATCAATTCTCTCTCTCTCTCTCTCTCTCTCCCTCTCACCCTCACCCTTTCCTTCCACTCTTTCTAAAAACAATGGGGCAGGGGAGGGGGGCGGGATATCCTCACGCTTCAGGTAAAGATTAAAAAAAAAGAAGTCCTGGAGTCTGGAGAGTACTCTGAAAGGGGCAACGGGGTGCTATTAGAAGGCGTGGCAGGGGGACCTAATTTAGGTTAGGGGCTCAGTGAAGGCCTTTCCTGAGGAAATTTTATTTACACTGAAACCTGCAGGATGAATGGAAGTTATCTGTGTGCAGGGCTGGGCAGGTGGGAATTAAAGGAAACAACATGTGTGAAGGCCCAAAGTGTGAGAGAATATAGAATGTTCTAGAAATGAGAGTCTGTGTTGCTTAGAGTGAAGATAACAAAGCAGAGAGGGTAGTATAAACGTGCCCAGCATGGCACTACTGCTTGTGGCGGGAACTGTCCAAAGGTTTGCCAGGTGACTCCTCCAAACCTTCAGCTCTATTCTGCAGAAAATGGGGACAGGTTACCCTATTCTGCAGAAAATGAGCTTCCGGTTCTAATTCTGGGTGGCCCATCCTCCCTCGCTATGCGTAGAGGAGACCCCAAAACATTGATTCTGATAATGATGCCATTTATTGTACAGTGGCCCCTGATGTCATGAGTACCACACGGTGAATCATTAAGGATTTCAGTTTAAAGTCAGGCTGGAAATACTACTATTGGCGTTCTGTGCAGTGTGATTACCCATGGGCCTTGTCTGAAGTGGGGGTGCATGTGACAGAGCAAAGGGGCTGGTTTCAGGGTTCCCGTGTTATGGATTAGAAAATAGGAAGGGCAGAGGAGGGTCTGATTCCTGGGGCTCCTGACCTGTGCCACGTGGTCGGTGGCATTAGGACTGCACGGCCGTGTTCACGCAAGGCCGGCGTTCACAGATCCTTGCTGTCTCTGCTTCTGAATTAATTTAGGAAAGTTAGGCAGACTTGGCTACTGTGTGGTAACCTGTGTACATCGTGTTTATATCTTTTGGGCTAACCTTTTGTTCATGGTGCTTTGATTAATTCGTGACATCCTTCAGATGTAGACGTAAATGTATTAGCAGATACACTGAGACCCTGTCTGGTCAAATCCCTTTTGTCCTAGGACCCCAAGTTCCAAGGTGGCCTCGTGTCACACCTGGAAACTACAGTCCTTTAGTGACTGCAGTGAGAGTGATGTCACCAAGATGGTGATGTAGGTCATTCCTTGCTTTGCTCTTCCTCTCTAGAAGAACAGCTAACAATTATTTACAGGCAGGAAACCACTGAGAAAATCCTAGAATAAGGGGGGGCGGCTGAAGCACCCCACCCCAGACCACAGAGACAGAGGCAGATGGCATTTGAAGGGTAAGAGGAGCAGCCACACACTGACCGCTGCCCCTGCCTGAGGCCGCGCAGCACCACACTGGCAGACCTCCCCTGGGCCTACGGTTCCTCCAGCGGCAAAAGAGAGCCCGAGGGGGAGCCTCCAGGGTGTGGGGGGCTTCTTGCAAGTCCACACTTGGTCTTGCCTCAGGGGGCCTGGGTGAGGGCGCGGGGAGGGGGAGAGGGAGTCGGCGGGACTGGACCACAGGAGTCTGCTTGTGACTGAAGTGATCAAATGGAGCTATGATGGAGAGGGGAGAGGGTTGGCCAAGGGTTGGCCTTTTTTTGAGTTGCAGAAACTGAGTATCAAAAAGCTGGCTTTCCCCACCACCACCACACGTAAATAAATAAATAGATAAAGGAAACGGACTTCCACATCTTTCTCTCCTAAAACGCTTGGTACAATGCCCTGCCCCTGGTGGGCTCCCAGTGAAGGCTCTTTGGCTGGCTCTCCTGCTCCTCTGTGGGGGAGCTCAGATTGGCCGCTTCAGCCACAGGGACCTGGATTTGGACCCTGAGGCTCTTCAACTAATGATGGGAGCCCAGGAAATCCCTTCCTGCAAGTGGGCTGAGGCGGAGGATGCTTGCCAATCAGGGGCTAGACATGATTCACCCAGTTCCCCCAGTAAAGCTGGAATTCTGCTGTGGAGAAAGCTTTTGTTTTTATGTAGATGCTTTATCCTTATACCTGTGGTTTCATAACACAATTCTGCTTGCCAATTTTAGGGATCAGGTGCTTAAAGAAAAAATAAAAGGAAACCAAATAAATACTCTCCAGGGCAGGACAAAGCGACACTAGGTCACCATTGTGGGAAAGAGAACAGGGACTTGGTGATGAGCTCTTGGAACCTAGGTGCCTGCTCTGTGACGCTAATTGTGGTTCTCGGAACATTAATAGAGCAAGGACACCTTCAGCTGGGGGTTGACAGGGGCCGGGGTTGCTGTGTGACCCTAACACAGTAACCACAATTTACCAGTAGGTCATGGAGTCTTGGGGTGGGGCCAAGCTGGGGAGACAGGACACCCAACTGATGACACTAACCAGGGTATGGAACATGGTTGAGACACATTCCTAGTTTGGTCCTATCAGACCAAGGTGGTGCCTGACTCTTTTTAAGAGTGTATTGGACTACAAGAGGGCAAATACTGTATGATTCCACTTATATGAGGTTCCTAGAGTGGTAAAATTCGTAGAGACAGAGAGTCAAATGGTAATTGTCAAGGTCTGGGGCCGGGGGGAGTGGAGAACTGGTGTTCAGTCGGCACAGAGTTCTAGCTGGGAAAGATGAACAACTGCTGCAGGTGGATGAACTATGAAAATGGTGGAAAAGGCCAGTTTTGTGTATATTTTACCACAGAGTGCATTGACACTGCAGACTGGGAAGCTTCACGGAGCATTATTTAAATCTTGACTCAGCCATTTACTGCCTGCGTGGTGAGAAGTAAGAAGAGACGACGTTTCTGAGCCTCAGTTTCCTTGTTTTTAGAATCGTGGTAAGAGTAGCTCTCAGGGTTGTTGTGAAAATAAACGGGGTACTATCTGGCATAGCGTAGGCGCTCAGAAATGTGAGCTTTTGTTACGACGGTTGTTACTTTTACCAGGCACTGGGTACCCCTTCCCTTAGGAGAGCTGCCACTTTCAGGGGACAGAGGACACCGTTCCTGCTCCAGGAGTATGCCTGCGTGTGACTAAGGATCTTTGCTCAACATTCTGTCCCTGGTTCTTTCAGGATGCCAGGAGTAAAAACACAGCCGAAACCGGTTTGGCTCAGTGGACAGAGCGTCGGCCTGTGGACTGAGAGGTCCCAGGTTCGATTCCGGTCAAGGGCATGTACCTGGGTTGCGGGCATATCCCCAGTAGGAGATGTGCAGGAGGCAGCTGATCGATGATTCTCTCTCATCGATGTTTCTAGCTCTCTATCTCTCTCCCTTCCTCTCTGTAAAAAATCAATAAAATATATTAAAAAAAAAAAAAAAAACACAAGGAGTGGGACCCAGGTCCCTGTGCTGTTAGCAAGAGTGAATCAGTTTCAGTTTTCCAAAGTGTGGTCATGTGGGTGGACCTGCGTTGCAATCGCCTGAGTACTTAGCACCTGAGGCTGCAGTCTTGCTGAGTCAGGACTGGGGTTGGGGCACGGGAACAGGCTTTTTGAACAGGCTCCCCAGGTGGCTCTGCTGGTCACTGGACTTTGAGAACCACTGTCCACTGGATACAGTAGTGACTCTCAGCCCTGCCCACCTTGAGAGTCCTTTGTGAAGCTTTTCTTAAATGCGGAGACACAGGGCCCACTCCTAGAGGTCTGGATTCCATAGGCCCAGTTTAAGGGGTTCCGGGGAACTGCTTGTATGTTTTAAAAAATAAAAATCCTAGCTGCCGTTTACTGGGCAGTGCCTAGTTTCTAAGCACAGAGCTAAATGTGCATTTTCTCACTTAATCCTAGGAGCCAATTCCTATTATCAACCACATTTTAGAGACTAGGAAACTGAGGCTCAGAGAGGTACCTAAGGTGATACAGCTGGGATGCAGTAGACCTGAGATGTGAACCCAGAGGCAGGCTGATTCCAGAGGCTGTACTCTCAATGACTGTCTCATAATGTCATCTGAGGAGCAGGGTGGGGACTGAGGTGAGGCAGGTGGGGCACCCAGGACACACATTTAAGGACGTGCATACACAGGCTCCTATGGGTGCTGCGTGAGGGCCTCCTTAAATGTTGCACCCAGGGCGCCTCGCTTGCCTCAGCCAAGTACCAGCCCTGCCTAAGACAGCATGTTCTTTAAGCAAAATGGTTCCAGTTTCTCCCCCTCCTGTGCTTAAGCCAGTGGCCTGCTGATCGGGCCCCTGGTCTCCCCCTCAGTGAAATGCTTTCTCATCCCAGGGCTCCAGCGTGGGGTCAGAGTCCTGGCCTCAGGGAAATCTGAGGAGCCGACTCAAACTGTTCCTTTTTGGGAGAAGGTGTTAGCAAGGACGGTTGCCAAGCAACTCCAGGGGCATCTATCTACAGTGATGATTTCTCTCTTTTTCCCTTTTGAACACCTTCTAGGCCGCCTTTCAGTTTCCCTCCTGGCATTGGGATCGTTAGTGTTTTCATAAAGGGTGTGCTCCTTTGGGTGATGGAGTGGAGAGAGCTTGCCAATACCCGCAGCAGCTCAGACGGGTCCTTTTGAAGGCCCCGTGCACCTGCTAAGTGGGTGTGAAAGACCTTTCCCTTCTTCAGCCACAGCGATGCCCTACTTGTCACTGGCTCTGAGGGGCAGTGACAGAGAAGAGTCTTTGATTCAGATGCTGAGAAAGACACAGAATGCATCTCCCACATGCCGATGGGGGGTGTGGTCATGTTGAGTTCATGACTTTGGATTTAATCTTCTCTTCATTAACCAGTGCTCTTAGAATTTCCTATTCCATGATCTGGCTGGTCTGGAGGAGCTGGTGTTTCTCTCTCTCTCTCTCTCTCTCTCTCTCTCTGCAGCTTCAGAGACCAGGGCAGCCCTTGACATGTGTTTCCTCTTCAGCACTATCCCCTCTCCTACTGCCTCGTCAGTATGGGATTTCTTTGACAGGCCCAGACCCCTTGGTCTGCTGGCTGGTATTGTGATCCTTCTAGTGAGGGCTGTGGGCTGGAGCACCCTTCACAGGTGACAATCTGCCCAGACTGGCAGGAAGAAAGGAAAATACCAGGAAAGTGAAACTGCTCACATTTGGGTGAGGTTGGCTCCATGTGGCCTACCCCCCAATGTCAGCCCTGCTGGCCAGTCCCCAGACTCCAGGCTGCTGGTCCCTTCCTCACCATCTTCCGCAGCGACAGGGCAAGACCCAAAGAGAATGTGGAACTCCCCTGAGCCCTGCCACTTTCAGAGGCTCAGACCAAACACTAACTAGCCGGAGACGATTGAAAATAGAGATCTGCCCTGTTTTATGCAAACCCAATATGTAACAGTCCAGCCTTAGACAGATGAAGAGGCTATTTGCTTTCCAAATGTACTTTTTGAGGTTTTCATGAAGTAGTAGACTGCCCTAGAGCTTTTGGAAAACCATATTTTCTTTACCAAAGTTTGGGTGACACACAGTTTTAGGCCTCTTCTGCCAGCTCCTCCCAGGTCCCTCCCCCTCCTCCCTCCAGTTTGCCCTGTCAGCTCACCCCTGCTCCTTGCTTTCACCTGAGACGGTTCAGTCCTGTGTGGTGATTCCACATGTCTGCCTCCAGACCCGACCACTTCTACACAGAGTGCTCGGCTCAGCCTCTGGTGTATTGCATCTTGACAGCCCCTCGAGGGTGTCCTTACTGCACCCCCAGACACTGCTAGACCAAGTGCAAGTGCAAAGCCTTCTTTGATTCTTCCCTTACCCACTCTCTTTAGGAAGGCTTCCCCTCCCCCTCTGTCTTAAGAGCAGTTCTCAGCACCTCTCCATTTCTTTCCATCCCTCAGCCCCCATCCCAGGCTAGCCTGCCTCATAGCCTGCCTAGCTTTTTAAAAAATATATTTTTATTGATTTCAGAGAGAAAGGGAGAGGGAGAGAGAGAGAGAAATATCAATGATGGGAGAGAATCATTGATTGGCTGCCTCCTGCACGTCCCCCCACTGGGGATCAAGCCCACAACCCGGGCATGTGCCCTGACCTGGTTCATAGTTTGATGTTCAACCACTGAGCCATACCAGCCAGGCCTAGATTTTACAATAACTGCTTAATTGGTGTGAAAGACCTATCCTTTCTTCAGCCACAGCGATGCCCTACTTGTCACTGGCTCTGAGGGGCAGTGACAAAGATTCTTTGATTCGAATGGCTGAGAAAGACACAGAAAGCATCTCCCACCTACCGACAGGTGATGTGGTCATGCTGGTTCCATCTTCCCCTCACACCACGTCAGAATTAATCTTCCGAAAAGTCACATTTTATCAGATTGTTCCTTAAGTGCAAACCTTTCAACACTTCCCCATCCAGCACATTTCATGCAGTAGCCCAGGTCCTCTGTGCCTCAGTCCTTCCAAGCCCACACAGGCATTGCCCTTTGGACGAGCCCTGTTCCTCCCGGTCCCAATCTCTGCCTCTCTAGGGACCTCTGCCGCTAGTGTTGTCCTCTCAAGCGCATGCCTCTCATTCTGCAGGGCTCGGGCCGCATTCACTCCCTGAGGAAACCCTCCCCACCCTCTCAGGCTGCACACCCTGGGCCTCCTCTGGACCTCCTACTGCTGGCTGTACCTACCATGCACTCTGGCCCCTGAATCTTACCCTTCATGGCCAATCCATTTGTTTACCTGGTGTCTTTCAACTGTATTATGAATCTTGTAGAGGTGGGTGTGAGGGAATCATATCTTCCCTTTTTCTTTCCTGAGTTATTTTTCAATCAGTAGAGTGTTACACTTTGGCTAGGCATCCAATTTTTCAGGTGTATGTCCTGATATACCTTTATTTTCATTTCTTTTTAAATCGTGGTAAAATACAAATAACATTTTTTATTGTCAGTATTACAGATGTCCCGTTTTCACCTCTTTTGCCCCCCTCCAACCAACCCCCACACCACCCCAGGCCTTCCCCACACTATTGTCTGTGTCCATGGGTTATGCCTATATGCGTCAATGTTCTTTGGTTAATCCCCTCTCCGCCGCCCCCACCCTCTCCACCTGCCTCCTTCTGAGATCTGTCATTCTGTTCTACATATCCAGGCCTCTGGACCTATTTTGTTCATTAGTTTATTTTCTTCATTAGATTCCACACGTAGGTGAGATTATGTGATATTTGTCTTTCTTTAACTGGATTACTTCGCTTAGCGTAATAATTTCCAGATCCATACATGCTATCCCAAAGGGTAAGAGTTCCTTCTTTTTAAACATAGTATTCCATTGTGTAAATGTACCACATCTTTTTTATCTACTAATCTACTGATGGGCACTTGCGCTATATCCAGAACTTAGTTATTGTAAATAGCACTGCTATGAACATACCAGTTGGGGTGTACATATACTTTCTGATTGGTGTTTCGGGACTCTTAGGATATATTCCCAGAAGTGGGATTGCTACGTCAATCAGCAGTTCCATTTTTAATTTTTTGAGAAGCTCCATTCTGTTTTCCTTAGGCTGCCCCAGTCTGCATTCCCACCAGCAGTGCACTAGGGTTCCCTTTTCTCCACATCCTCGCCAGCATTTGTTGTTTGTTGATTTTATTGATAGTAGCCATTCTGGCAGGTGTGAGGTGATACCTCATTATGGTTTTAATTGCTTATTTCTGATGATTAGTGACATTGAACTTTTTTTTTCATATATGTATTGGCCATCTGTATATATTTTTTTTTTATTGTCTGTATGTCCTCTTTGGAGAAGTGTCTATTTAGATCCTTTGCCCAATTTTAAATTGGATTATTTGTGTTCCTGATGTTGAGTTGTATGTGTTCTTTGTATATTTTGGAAATTAACCCCTTCTCAGTTGTACCCATCGGCAAATGTGTTCTCCCATACAGTGGGGTCCCTTTGCATTTTGTTGATGGTTTCTTTTGCTCTGCAGAAGCTTTTTAATCCAATGTAGCCCCATTTGTTCATTTTTCCCTTTGTTTCCCTTGTCCTGGGAGACATCCTATCCATTTTTAAGGGTTGAGTTTAATAGTGTTAAGTACATTCACATTGTTGTGCAATCCATTTCCAGAACTGTTTTCCTCTTGTAAAACTGAAACTGTATCCTTTAAACAACTCTACATTTGTAAGTATTTTCATTTTAAAAGCAGTCTGGAAATGACCGATGTATGAGTTTCTTTGATTTATCACCTAATGTTTTAAAGCTGTTGAGATTCTAAGAACCGGCAGGACTCCTGAAGTTTCTGTTCAGGTGGATATTTGAAGCCACAATGCAAAGAGGCCCAGCTCAGTTTGGGATGTTGCAGCTCTGGGATCCCTTAGCGCTTCCGACCTAGGCAGTGAAGTCAGTGGAAAAGTGCTAAATTCGGGGCCCAAAGTCACAGACACCTTTGAGCAGCCTGAAGTTGCTCAGTTCAGATTTGGTGGTAACCCCACATTGCACCCTTGTTTCTTTTTGGCCCCTCATCTTAATGTGAACTTAAAAGGTTCTCACACGTATAAAAACGTTGGAATAATAGTACCGTGGTCATTCATATATGCACCACTGAGAGTTACAAATTAGTTCGCAGTTCATCTTATTTGCCTTCTTACAAAGATACATATTTTGTACCGTTTGAAACTAGGTTGTAGACATCATGACATTTCACTTCTAAATATTTAGCATTTTGACACATACTGGTTGTGTATCCTTGAGCTATTCAAGTTCTCAGAGCCTCATCTTATATAAATATGTATGTATGTTTTTGCTGAACCATTTGGAAGTAAGCCACAGATAGTGTGACACTTCACCCCTAAGTTCTTCACTCAGCATGCATCTCCTAAAATAAGAGCGTTTTCCTGCATAATTGTAATACCAGTCCCCTAATAATATCTACTACCTAGTTCCTAGTCAAATTTATCCTGTTGTCACTCCCCAAAAAGTGTATAGCTGCTTTTTCCATGGCTGCTTTTTCATACACACACACATATAACCAGGATCCTATCAAGATTTATGCATTACATTTGGTTGTTATGCCTCTTGTGCCAATTTTAATCTAGAACAGTGCCCCCGTATGTGTATGTACAGTATACATGTGTATACATATATTTTTGCATGTACATATATATAAAACATTTAAAATGCTTCACATTCTGACCTGTCTGATCACTTGCTCATGGTGTCATTCACCTTCTTTTTCTATGCCCTGTTTTTCCTCCATACTGGAAGTTAGAGCTAAAGTCTCAGATTCAGGCTCAGCATCTTGGCAAGAATACCTCCCGGGTAATTCTGAGCACTTCATCAAGCATCTCATCAGGGGGCACATGATGTCAGGGAGGCCCATTATTAGGTATCGATCACGCAGTGAGGTGGTGACCACCTCTCTCCATCCTAGATATGTTTTCTTTCTTCAATTAGCACATCATTCTGTGGGTGATGCTTTAAAACCAAGTGAATACCAACAAGACATTTTATGGAATTGTCTTGGTATTTATTGGTGATCTTTGCCTGGGTCAGTTATTTCTTTGGGGGTTGTAGAATGGTCATTTTCACATTATGCTAATTTGATCTACATTTATTGGCTGACATTCGTCTATAAAGGAGACCTCTTTCTCATCAACAGGGAATGAGCTATTAAATGCCTCCTACAAAAGCAGAGCAACCCAGCTGGGGTGGCTAAGTGGTTGAGCGTCAACCTGTGAACCAGGAGGTCACTGCCCGGGTTGCGGGCTCGATCCCCAGTGAGGGGCATCCAGAAGGCAGCTGATCAATGATTCTCCCTCATCGTTGGTGTTTCCCTGAAATCAGTAAAAAGATGTGTGTTTTTTAAAGCAGAGCAAAGTTTTTCCTCCAATGAGCAATTTTCAGAGCAAGGAATTGAACATCCATGATTTAAGCTAAGGAGGAGCAAGGGCAAGGAGTGGGCACTTTTCGATAAGATGCAAGTACAGTGTGACAGCCCATCATTCATGAAAATTCTAGATAGAGTGAGCTCTGCAATGCAAACATCAGAAGTAAAGTGTGACCACATCTTGGTTGATAGAACATGAGTTTAAAAATATTAAGAAACACTGTCCCACACACTCGAGTGACCCTCTTCTTTAATTTGGGGAAGAAAGGAGATAATTACTCTTAAAATAATCCTCCTTCCACCTGCCAACCGGAGGTCAGCATTTAGCTGGGCCCAGTAAACTGCTAGAGTTAAATTGCAAACCAGGATGACTGATGCCCCTCCACAGGTTATAAAGCTAGAGCCATGCTTCCTGTATCACAGGCTCACCGTGCTTCCTGTATCACAGGCTCACCGTGCTTCCTGTATCACAGGCTCACTGTGCTTCCTGTATCACAGGCTCACCGAGCTTCCTGTATCACAGGCTCACTGAGCTTCCTGTATCACAGGCTCACCGTGCTTCCTGTATCACAGGCTCACTGAGCTTCCTGTATCACAGGCTCACCGTGCTTCCTGTATCACAGGCTTATTGTGTTTCCTGTATCACAGGCTCACCGTGCTTCCTGTATCACAGGCTCACTGAGCTTCCTGTATCACAGGCTCACCGTGCTTCCTGTATCACAGGCTCACTGAGCTTCCTGTATCACAGGCTCATCGAGCTTCCTGTATCACAGGCTCACTGAGCTTCCTGTATCACAGGCTCACCGTGCTTCCTGTATCACAGGCTCCCCGTGCTTCCTGTATCACAGGCTCACCGTGCTTCCTGTATCACAGGCTTATTGTGTTTCCTGTATCACAGGCTCACATGCTTCCTGTATCACAGGCTCACCAAGTTTCCTGTATCACAGGCTCATTGTGCTTCCTGTATCACAGGTTCATTAGAAAGTGGCCAACCGCCAAGGTACTGGGCTGGGCTCTGTGCAGGATGTTAAGGTGGAATAGCATCCCGGGCCCTGCCCTCCAACTGGAAACTCAGGAACTCTCCCAGGCAGCAGGCTAGAAGCTCTGATGCCACCTGGAGACTTCAGTATGGCTTGAATGCCCTGGGGCTCAGGGAAGGAAGAGATTTCGGTTGCCCATCTACAAGACCTTTGACCTGAGGACAGGGGCTCTTAAGTTTGTGGTTCTACCTGGAGCACAGTGAAGGGTATATAATTGGAGCCAAGTTAATGTTTGATGAATGAATGAATGAATGAATGAATGAATGAATGAATGCTACACCACAGATGGTTAGGATTTGACATTGAGCGGTCTACAGAGAGAGAATAGCATAAAGTAAAGGCTATGAGTTCCCCAAAAAGTCGCTTTTGGAAAAAGGAGTTAGAATGAGTCCCAGATCTGTCATTAATACCAAAGAGAAGCAGTTCATAATTTATTTCAGTTGTACACCTACTTGATACCAACACAATTGAGGTTTTTTTTGTTGTTGTTTTTTTTTATAAAGAAGAGTTTTCAGGCAACAGTCTCCTTTTTTGTATGATAATGTGTGTGTGTGTGTGTGTGTGTGTGTGTGTGTGTGTGTGTGTGTGTTTTGCTGTTTCATTGTGCTGGGGGGAGAGTTATTCTCTTTTCTCTCTTTCTCTCTCTCAAGTGTATCTGCATACACACAGTTTTAGGTCTTGCTGCCCAATTAATTTGTAACTTCTTTTTTTATCACAATCGTTGTGCTAGTAAATGTTTAACAACTCCCTCTCTAAATAAATTTACACAGAGATACTTTTATTATACATTTTACTCTTAAAGGGCTGTTTAGCATGTAATTTACAAATAATAAAATATTTAATACTCCTTATTGCAAAATTTCACATAGTCCGTTAATTCTCACAGAATGCTTTTGTTAAATTTTGCCAAATCTTCTATCCCTGATCAACCTGAGACTGAAATTGACAAACAGGTGTCAATCCAATATAAGTGTTAGTTGATATTTTCATTTAAGTCGGCGAGTAAGACGAAAATGGAAGAACAAAGAGATATGGTAGAACCATCACTCAATTGTTGGTGATGAGAGCAAAGGCCTTGCTAAATTGGATAATAGTTTTCAAATACCAAAAAATATATCCTCATTTTTTGCATTATTCACAATACAGCTATGGACGTGATATAGTTTTAATTCTGCATTACTAAAATTTTCTCCATCCCTTTCTTAAATCTAGACAATAAAAAAAAATAATAAATCAATCCCTGGCTTATCACATTTGGTGGTTTCTGTAGTATAAGGTCTCCCACCACCACATTTCAAGTGCTCCTTATTCTGTCACTGAAGGGATGCGCATAAGAACACTGTTGTTTTTGTTGTTAGTGGTGTTTTTAAAAACATATTTTTATTCAGAGCGGAAGGGAGAGGGAGAAGGAGATAGAAGCATCAATAATGAGAGAGAATCATTGATTGCCTGCCTCCGGCACGCTTCCTACTGGGCATCCATCCCACAATCCAGGCATGTGCCCTTGACCGCGAATCGAATAGCCACCTCCTGGTTCATAGGTCGACACTCAACCACTGAGCCACACCAGCCGGGCAAGAACACTGTTACATAGGATTTCTACCATACAAGTACAATAGATATAAATAACCCCAAGAGCAGTAGTCAGCAAACTGTGGCCCACGGATAAAAGCTGCATGTCACCCCTATTTGTAAATAACGTTTTCTTGGGACACAGCCACATTCATTCATTTATGTATTGTCTCTGGTTACTTGTGCACTACAAGGCCAGAGCGTAGGGTCTGAGACAAAGACACTCAAAACCTGAAATATTTACTCCCTGGTCCTTTCTAGAAAAAGTTGCCAACCCTTGCTCAAAGCATCGATGATAATAAAATATAGGAAGATAAGTAGGAAGTGATAAGTCTTGAGTATTCTTTTTTAATAGAATACATTTCATTGTAGCTATAGCAAATAACATTTAATAATTTATTGATTGGCTCACCAAATTCCTGAAAATTTAACAGTTGGCTCTCGCGAGCCTGTACAGGGCAGCTCCAGGTCCCCCCTGCTGTGGTTTGGGGCTTCAGCTTTTAGGGCCAAAAAATAAAGCTGCCACGGTTAGGAGGAAGCAGCTGACGATACCGGATTGGAAGGGGAGCCGTAATAAGAAGGATTTGAACTACTTGAAATTGTGGTCTAATTGTCCATAGAAATCAGAAGAAAGCATTTTTGAGGTTAGTTTTCATATAATGTTGTGTTTTTCCCCCCCTCTTAGGGCCTGTGGTTTGTTTTGGTTTTTCAAATGAGATTTCTGCAGAGCTCATTTAAAAACTCAGTACAGCATGGGTTTCTTACCGAATTTTGCAAGCATCTGTCTCCAGCCCACGGAGCCCCTGACAGCTGCCCAGCAGCGTTCAGTGCTTTCCCAGAGGTTGTGTGTCCCCAGAAAGGCCCACTTCCTGTCTCTGGCCGTGAGCGAGAGGAGAGGTGGTCCCACCGGCTGCGTTGTGCAGGGGTTTTCCTAGTTGCCATTTCCTGCCAGTTGCCTTTGAATGGATTACAGATGGTCAGAAAAAGACTTCTTGGCACAGCGAGAGGGCCGGTCTCCAGGGGACGGATTTATAACAGGATGTCAGTTTATGCCTCCCCAGATTGGGCCTGGCTGCCTGTGGGGACAGAAGGAGAGGGTGAGGAGTGGGGGAAGTGGGGATGGGGTCTGTGGGTGGAGGAAACGGGCAGCAGGGAAAGGATGTTTCCATTTATGTGACACCTTTCCTCCCGTGGGGCCTCAAACTGCCACCGTCCAAAGGCGCGCGGCCCTCTGGGGATGCTGTGGCGGGAGATTAGGTGTTGAGGTAATGTTGTGGGTGCCTCCAGCCCCTATGGGAAGTATAATACATCCTCATCTTTTCAAAGTGAGGAGAAGACAGGTGCGGCTCTTTCCTTCTTTTATTTTTTTAAGAAAATAACATAATATAGAGCACATTTAATTTGTAAACTTTTAAAGATATAACATAAAATTTATTATTTTTTAACCATTTGTAAGTATTCAACTCAGTGGCACTAAATGCACAATGTTGTGCCACCATAGCCTCTGTCCGTTTCCAGAAGGTTCCTATCATCCCAAACAAGAACTCTGTACCCATTAAACAATAACTCCCCACTTCCCCGCCCCTCGCCCTCTGCCTTCTGTCTCTAGGAATTTGCCTAGTCTAGGGACCTCAGGTCAGTGGAATCATACAGGATTTGCCATTTTGTTCCTGGCTTATTTTATGTAGCATACTGCCCTCAAGGTTCATCCATACTGTAGCGTGTCTCAGAACTTCTTCTCTTTTTTTTTGTTTGTCTATTTTTCCATTGGTGGGCTGTCTGCTCCCTTTGGCCATTGTACTTGGTGCTGCTATGGACCCGGGTGTCAGATGGAGGCCCGAAGGGAACCGGACGATTCCCTATCTCTTCCGAGGTAACTCGGCTCCGGGGCCTCTCCAGTTGGAGCTGCCCAGAGTATGTGTATAGGGGGCCCTAGTATGTGTAAGGGGGCCCTGTTCAGGTGTGCCAGCCCAGGGCCAGGCTGCATCTGCCCGGAGGGGCACCTTTCCTGACTTGCACAGGGTGCTTTCCTCTCCAGAGGAGCCTGCCGGGGCTGGAAATCTGAGAGGCCAGGCTGCACGTGGCCACCGGTGCTCCTGCTTCCTGGGCGGGAGGGAGCACTTGCTGGGTAGAGGCCAGTGGGAAGGGCTGAACTAACTGGGTCAGGATTTCTGGGAGCGGGTCTCCCTCTGCCAGCCATCAGGACAGCCTGGGGCGGTTACAGGGGCAAGGCCTCGTGAGCTTCATCTCTGAGAAGGGTAGGGCTGCACGGTCCCTGGGACACAGAGCCAGCGAGATCTGCCAGGGAGGGGAAGTGTCTGAGTGCATTCGGGCTGCTATAACAAAATACCACAGACCGGGTGGCTTTTAAACAATAGACCTTTGTTTCTCACGGTTCCGGAGGCCAGAAGTGTGAGATCAGGGCACCAGCACCGTCAGGTTCTGGTGAGAGCCCTCATCCGGGCTGCAGACTTCTCACTGTCTTCACGTGGCAGAAGGGACCAGGGAGCCCTGTGGGGTCTCTTTCATAAGAGCCTTCATCCTGTTCTTGAGGGCTCCTCGCTCATGACCGCATCACCCCCAAGGGCCCCACCTCCTATGGCTGTCGCATTGGGTGCTAGGATTCCATCCTGTGAATTTGGAGGAACACAAACATTCAGACCACAGGGGGCAGGCCTCTGGGGGTGGGCTGTGGATGGCACTGGGTGGGACACAGGCTCGAAGACTCCGGGCCTGGAACCAGACAGGATGCTGGTGGAATTTCACAGAGAACAAGGGCGATGGTACAGAGGCCTAGGGAGGGAGCAACGGGAATGTGCCTCATAGAAAGTGTGAAAAAAGTGATTGGCTACTTTCTTTCTGACCAAAGGCGGTGGTGGAAAGAGGAGGAGAAAAAAGTAGTAGCATTTTTCCTTAATAGAATTATTCAGCACTAACTGTGCACAGATTCCCCTGCTGGAGTGTGGGAGGGACACAGAACAGTGACTCTTGACTTGTGTGATGTATGAAGCCCTCCAGTTGCATGAAGACTCGTGGAAGTGTGAGGGCGTATTTTGTGTGTGCAGTTTTTTGGGACGTGGGTTCTGTGGCTTTCCTGAGATCCCCCTCAAAGATGTGGGCCTCCCTCCCCCTCTCAAAAAAAAAAAAGGATTAAGAGAAATTTACAGCTCATGCATGAGGCATGCATGTACCCAGATATACCATGGAGTGCACAACATGGGACAGGATCCAAGCTAACAGGAATGTGTGTGCTGCTTTAAGAGCTGAATCTTGGTGTTAGGGTCCATAACACTTTTAAATCTCCTTTGAGGAAGACTTCTTCTCTCTGGGTTGGAGAGAAGAGACCTGGGGAGAAGCTTGGGTAGTGGAACCACTTGGAAAACTAGCCCTGTTGACATGATTTGTATTCAGGCTTTTTGCCTACAAGACAGACAGGGATAGAGATTGACAGACGGGGCATGGTATGCTAGATGAGGAAGCCACCTTTGAATCTCATTCCTGTGTAGCATTGGTAGGAGAGGAGTTTGTTGGCAGAGAAGGAAGAACACAGGCTTTGCACTCAGCTCTTAGCTGGCATCTTGGCCCCTCTGCCTGCTCGCTGTGTGACTTTGGGCAAGTTACCTCGCCTCTCTGTGCGTCAGCTTACTCAGTTCGACAACGGTGTTGGTCCTAGGGGAGGGTCAGGCTGACTCATGAGCTGGCACACAGTCAATGGTCAGGAAATGGCAGCTGTTATCATTGCCAGACAGAGGGGCAGGTCTAAGAAATCACGTGGTTTCCGCAGGTTAACTGCGAGGTTGTGAATAAATTGTAGGAGGCGCAAAAAATGGCCCAGAATTTGAGAGTGAAGGGAGGGAGGTGTTGTGGGAAGGTGAGTTGGAAGATCATCTTTCAAAATGAAGAGATAGATGGGTTAGAAAGGAAGGGGGCAACAAGAAGGAGAGAGAACTGGGTTGTCTTGGGGACAGAGACCTGCTTTCTGTCTCTTTTCTTACTGACTTTCATGCTCTCTGGGCTCTGGCTTAATCTGGTCCTCCAGGTCACCCTGTGCACCAGGGTTCCCAGTGACAGGGTGTAGGGACTGGGGAGTCAAGAGGGGGAGGGGAGGTGGGGAGCTCCTGAGAGGGGCCTTCCTGCAGGTAAACGAGGCCTACTTTTCTTTTTCTTTTTTTTAAATATATTTTATTGAT
The DNA here is from genome assembly GCF_014108235.1 of Myotis myotis. Classification (NCBI taxonomy): domain Eukaryota; kingdom Metazoa; phylum Chordata; class Mammalia; order Chiroptera; family Vespertilionidae; genus Myotis; species Myotis myotis. The sequence goes on from NW_023416315.1 coordinate 13,275,414, forward strand.
TTTTTACAGAGAGAAAGGGAGAGAGATAGAGAGTTAGAAACATCGATGAGAGAGAAACATCGATCAGCTGCCTCCTGCACATCTCCTACTGGGGATGTGCCCGCAACCCAGGTACATGCCCTTGACCGGAATCAAACCTGGGACCTTTCAGTCCGCAGGCCAATGCTCTATCCACTGAGCCAAACCGGTTTCGGCACGAGGCCTACTTTTCATTCAGGCCACGTGGTCAAAGATCCCCCTTCTGTGAACAGAGGGCATGTGTGACAGCAGACGTCCCATGCTTGTTCTGTGCCTGCTCATTAGGAGGCATAGGAGGCAGTGATAGTCCTCCTGAGTCAGAGAGACCTGTGTTTGGTGCTGTACTGGGAAAGTCACATCAGCCCTCAGAGCCTCATTTTTCCCATCTGTTAAATGGTATAATCACAGATAACCCATAGGGATGTTGGGAAGAGTAAATTAAGGGGACAGACAACACTTAACAGCTCATAGTGAATGCTCAGTCAACATCCTTCCTTTGCCATGAAGTACCCCCAGAGGGGGAGACGGGATATGTTTGGAAGGAGACGCAGTGCCTTGGCAGGCTGTGTTTTGGATGCCATTGGACTTAATATCTCATAAGGAAACAGCATCTAGCAATGGCCCTTACACTGGGGCCCTAAGCAGGGAGCTGGCAGTGTGCAAACTGGCACAACTTTCAGAACAGCAGTTCTGTTCCAAGGGTGCTTTTTAGCAGAAAGTGTTATTTTTTTTATCATCATATTTCATAGGGGAAACAAAAACCACCGCCAATTAAACTATAGCCATTATTGATCCTAAGAATTCATTCTGATTTTAAGGATGTTATAATGTGCAGGGTCGGGGAGTGGAGTACAGTTTAGCATTAATGAAATATAGGAGGGCAAAAATAGAGTATAAAGCAAAATTTACATAATTTTTAAAATAAAACAAGAAAGTTTAAGAAACATTGAAAACTCTTGGTAGAGCCTCAGAATGTGAAAAGTCACCACCATCAGGGTGACTCCATTTAAAGGGGTGAGAGTGGGGCAGGAGGAGCTGCTGAGTTTGATCTCCCTGTATGTTTAGATGTTGGGGGGCGGGGGTGTGACCCCAGACTCCAGAGCACCCATCGTCATCCGGGGGCCTGCACATCCTCATGTGAACATCATTTGTGTTCATTCACTTAGGAGGAAACTCCACATACAGCATTTTGAGGAGGAGGGGCGGGGTCATGAAACCAAGTAAAAAACTCGCACTCTGAAAGGGCGGGAACCCCCGCCCCCCCTGGGAGAGGCTGCTTCCTGTGACCCACACACCAGCACATCTGCCAGTGGGCTTAATATCTCATAAGGAAACAGCATCTGGCAATGGTTTTGCTGCAGATTCTGGAGGACAACCAGCCTCACTCTCTTGCCCTTAAAAAAATCTGTGACATGTCTCGGGTGGGTTAGAGGGGCCTGATTGAGCTCCCTTCTCCCTGCCAGAACCCCTCTGCTCCAACCTGCACGTCACCACGTGGGGCCAGGCCTCTGGGCAGCCTGTGGTGGTGTCAGGGAGCCCTCTGCCGTTTCCTTGGCCGGGAAGGGGAATCACAGACCAACTTCTTTTTTTTTTTTTTTTTTTTTGCTGATGGGATTAATTAGATTTATTTATTTATTTATTTATTTATTATTTATTTTTTTTTTATTGCTTAAAGTATTACAAAGGGTATTACATATGTGTCCATTTTATCCCCCCGCCCTAGACAGTCCCCTAGCCTCCCCTATCCCCCCATGTCTTATGTCCACTGGTTATGCTTCTATGCATGCATACAAGTCCTTTAGTTGATCTCTTACCCCCCTACCTCCTGCCCCGCAACCCTCCCCGGCCTTCCTGCTGCAGTTTGACAATCTGTTTGAGGCAGCTCTGCCTCTGTATCTATTATTGTTCAAAAGTTTATAATGGTCTCTATTATCCATGAATGAGTGAGATCATGTGGTATTTTTCCTTCATTGACTGGCTTATTTCACTTAGCATAATGCTCTCCAGTTCCATCCATGACGTTGCAAATGGTAAGAGTTCCTTCCTTTTTAGAGCAGCATAGTATTCCATCGTGTAGATGTACCACAGTTTTCTAATCCATTCATCTACTGATGGGCACTTAGGCTGTTTCCAGATCATAGCTATGGTGAATTGTGCTGCTATGAACATAGGGGTGCATATATCCTTTCTGATTGGTGTTTCTGGTTTCTTGGGATATAATCCTAGAAGTGGGATCACAGGGTCAAATGGGAGTTCCATTTTCAGTTTTTTAAGGAAACTCCATACTGTCTTCCATAGTGGCTGCACCAGTCTGCATTCCCACCAGCAGTGCACAAGTGTTCCTTTTTCTCCACATCCTCTCCAGCACTTGTCGTTTGTTGATTTGTTGATGATAGCCAGTCTGACAGGTGTGAGATGGTACCTCATTGTTGTTTTGATTTGCATCTCTCGGATGATTAGTGACTTTGAGCATGTTTTCATATGTCTCTTGGCTTTCTGAATGTCCTCTTTTGAAAGGTGTCTATTTAGGTCCTTTGCCCATTTTTTGATTGGATTGTTTATCTTCCTTTTGTTAAGTTGTATGAGTTCCCTATAAATTTTGGAGATTAGGCCCTTATCGGATATGACATTAACAGACCAACTTCTGTGGAGAGTTTCTGTTTGAGTGTTGGTTGGCGGGGAGGCAGGCATGACCTCGAGGGGCTTGCAGATGGGGGAATGGAGGGGCCGAGTGGCGTTGGGATTCCTGGGGTAATAATTATTGCTGGGAGGATCCAGAGAGGAGCAGAAAGCAGGGGCCTGGCCCTGGGGATACTGTTCCAGAGGAGGAAGGGACTTGAAGATGGAGGGTAGATATTCAGTGAGTTGAGAAGCAGTGGGCTGGGCACACTGAGCAGGCATTTGTGGAGGTTTTGGCCTCCATGAGTAAATATATTTATATTTTTGTGTGTGTTTTTAATAGAAAAGTGATACATGATCACTGTAGGAAATGCACATCAAGGAAAGAAGAAGAAAAATACGCTAGCCTATGATACTGTCTTCTAGAATTAACCAGTGCTGGCCTTTAAAAAAATAATAATTTATAAAAATGAGATGATTTTATATAGTTTTGAATATGGTAAGCATCTTTTCAAGTTATTAACTATTGTATACATGTTCCACAATTTAATTAATCAGTTCCCTGTCCTTGGATATATTGGTTGTTTTCAGTTTTTCATTATGAAAAATAATATTGCAATAAATAAATGAATATACTTGTAGCTACATTTTTGCACATATTCACAATTATTTTTATGGTATACATGTTTAGAAGAGGAATGCTATTTTTGAGTCTTTGGATACTCATTGCTAAATTGCCCTCTAGAAATGCTGTACCAATGAACACTCTATCAGGAATGTATGAGAGTGGCTGTTTTCTGAACTTCGGCCAATACCTCATTAAAGATTTTTAAAAGTTTGATGATTTAATAAGTTTAAATCTTCTTTTAATTTACAAACTCAAGATTTCTAATAAGAGTAAATACTTTTCATGTATTTGTTAGCCATTGTGTATGTTCTTGTGTGAGTTGTTTTGCTAGGTTTTCTGTTGGTCTGTCTGCCGGGAGCCGGTCCATGCTTGCTGTTTCTAGGGACCTGGCATATATGGCATATTGTTCTTAATATGTTTGCTCACCTTCTTGGCACTATGTGTTTTAAGCAAGGTCTCCTCTCTGAGAAAGGTTGTTTCCCCAGGTAGGGATTTTCCCCTGAAGTTAGGGAGGGAATAAAACCTCTCAACTAAGTGCCAGGCGGGTAATTAATCACTTTAACTACGAACAATCATGCTTAAGCTACATAATCTTTACTCCCTGGAATGGAGATAAGAAACGCCCTAACCTTTGAAATAGAGATTGATAGGATTGGAATCAACTGGTATAAATACAGATGTAAGAAGACAGAACGAGGAGAGACAGAACCTAGGCACAGAACCTACACAGAACGTTCTCTAGAGACAGAAGAACTTCGCTGGAGAGAACATGGCAAAAGATCCTGGACAGAAACTGGCCTCAGAACCTAGAGACAGAACCTAGCGAGAGAACATGGACACAGAACCTGGCTGGAGATCCTGGCTAGAGATCCTAGCTAGGCTGCTGATCAACTGAACGCTGTCTCCATGTCATCTCTTCTTCGCCGACTCCGTCCACACCTTTGGGGACCCCTGGACCTGCTGGGGTTGGACCCCGGCATCTGTCAATCTTTTTTTCATTGATTTGTAAGTGTTCTGTACATATTTAGGCTAATTTACCATATCTGTAATTTATTTTTGGATCACATGGTTTTTAGGAAATCTCATAGCTCAAACATTCTGGGACTCTCTGATCTAGCCTAGAGGACCAAAGTAGCTAGGAAAATAGACATGCCCAGATAATTCCCAAGCCACGTGGTAGGTGTTACTGAATGCTGGCAGGGACCACTAGCATTAATAATTATGCTGACAAGACAGACTAAAAACAGGAGCTGCCATTTACTGAATAACTATTATTTATTTACCTGGCACTTTGTATATATTAGGCTTTTAATTCTATCATCCTGCAAAGAGCTGGCAAATTGGGACGTGATACGGTGCCCGCTGTGTGACAGTTGGCTGACCTTGTGATTCACACATGTGTGACTATTTTAATAATAGCTTTTTTGAGATATAATTAATCTACCATAAAGTTTGCCCTTTAACTCCATATTTTTGACAAATTCACAGAATTGTACAAACTCCACCACTACTTAATTCCAGAACATTACCCACCAAAGAAACCTCATACCCATTAGCAGTCACTCGTCATTCTCTCCTCACCCTCTACACTCCCCCAGTTCACTATTCTAATTTCTGTCTCTATGGATTTACCAATTCTAGACATTTCATATAAATGGCTTCTTGTATCTGGCTTCTTTCATTAGCATAATGTTTTCAAGGGTCATCCACATTATAGCATGAATCAGTACTTAATTCCTTTTCATGACTTAATAGTATTCTATTATATAAATATTAGAGGACCAGTGCATGAAATTCGTGCACTCAGCGGGGGTGTCCCTCAGCCCAGCCTGTGCCCTCTCACAGTCCAGGAGCCCTCAGGGGATGTCTGACTGACAGCTTAGGCCCACTTCCCATGGGGAACGGGCCTAAGCTGGCAGTCGGACATCCTTAGTGCTGCTGCAGAGGTGGGAGAGGCTCCCGCCGCCGCCACCACTGCACTTACCAGCCAAGAGCCCAGCTTATGGCTGAGCAGCACTCCCCCTGTGGGAGCACACTGACCACCAGGAGGCAGCTCCTGGTGGTCAGTGTGTGTCATAGTGACCTGTCGTTCTGCAATTCGGTTGATTTGCATATTAGCCTTTTATTATATAGGATACCACATTCTGTTTATCCATTCATCAGTTGATTTTTGGGTTATTTCCACCTCTTGACTATTGTGACTTTTGCTGCTATAAACATTTGTGTACAAGTTTTTGTGTGGACATATATATTCAGTTCTCTTGGGTATATATCTAGAACTGGAATTGCTGAATTACATGGTATTTCTATGCTTAACTTTTGAGGATCTGCCAAACTATTTTCCAAAGCAGCTGAATCATTTTATCTTCTCACAAGCAAAGTTTGAGGGTTCCAATTCTTCAAGTCCTTGCCAACATTTGTTATTACCCGTCTTTTTTTATTATAGCCATGTTAGTGGGTATGAAACAGTATCACATTGTGGTTTTGATTTTCATTTCCCTGATGACTAATAATGTTGAGCATCTTTTAGTGTCTGTTTTGGCACATATTGGCAATCTTTTTTGGAGAAAAGTTTTTTAAATTGTCACTCAAGTTTTAATACTGTTATTTCAACATTTTTATTAAGTTGTAAGCATTTTTATATTTACATTCTGGATATAAGTTTCTTTTCAGACATATGATTTGAAAATATTTTTTCACAGTCTATGAGTTGTCTTTTTGCTTTGTTTAATCTAAGATCACATGGACTTACTCCTATGTTTTCTTATAAAAGTTGTATAGTTTTAGCTCCTGTATTTAGATCTTTGATCCATTTTGAGGTACTTTTTGTAATGCTGTGAAGTAGGGGACCAAATTTATTTATTTTTTCATGTGGCTATCCAGTGCCATTTGTTGAAAAGACTATTATTTCCCCATTGAATTGTCTTGGAATTCTTGTTGAAAACCAATTGATCATAAATATAAGCACTTATTTCTGGACTCTCAACTCTATCTCATTGATCTATATCTTCATCCGTAGGCTGCCGGGAGCCGGTCCATGCTTGCTGTTTCAAGGGACCTGGCATATATGGCATACTGTTCTTAATATGTTTGCTCACCTTCTTGGCACTATGTGTTTTAACCAAAGTCTCTGAGAAAGGTTGTTTCCCCAGGTAGGGATTTTCCCCTGAAGTTAGGGAGGGAATAAAACCTCTTAACTAGTGCCAGGTGGGTAATTAATCACTTTAACTACGAACAATCATGCTTAAGCTACATAATCTTTACTCCCTGGAATGGAGATAAGAAACGCCCTAACCTTTGAAATAGAGATTGATAGGATTGGAATCAACTGGTATAAATACAGATGTAAGAAGACAGAACGAGGAGAGACAGAACCTAGGCACAGAACCTACACAGAACGTTCTCTAGAGACAGAAGAACTTCGCTGGAGAGAACATGGCAAAAGATCCTGGACTGAACCTGACTACAGAAATTGGCAAGAGAACCTGACTAGAACCTGGTGACTGAACCTGGCTGGAGAACCTGGACAGAACCTGCCTGGAGAACCTGGACAGAACCTGCCTGGAGAACCTACCAAGAGAACATGGACACAGAACCTGGCTGGAGATCCTGGCTAGAGATCCTGGCTAGGCTGCTGATGAACTGAACACTGTCTCCGTGTCATTCCTTCTTCGCCAACTCCATCCACACCTTTGGGGACCCCTGGACCTGCTGGAGTTGGACCCCGGCAGTAGGCCAGTACTACACTGTCTTGATTATTGTAGCTTCATAGTAAGTTTGAAGCCAGGAAATGTGAGTCTCCCAAGTTTTCTCTTTTTCAAGGTTGTTTCAGTGGAAACACTGTGGACCCCTTGAATTTCCATATGAATTTTAGGATAAGCTTGTCAATATCTGCAAAAAAACAAAAACAAAACAAAAAAAAAAAACAACCACAAAAGACAGCTGGAATTCTTATAGGGATTATGTTAAATCTGTAAATCAGTTTAGGAAGTATGGCCATTTGTACAATATTAAGTTTTCCAGTACATGAACACGCGGTGTCTTTAAGATCTTTGCACTAGATCTTAATTTCTATCAACTGTGTTTGTAGTTTTCAGTGTACAAGTTTTTCACACTGGCTGAATTCTTTTTAAGAATCTTTTTCAGTGCTATTGCAAAGAGAAATGTTCTTTAATTTCATTGTTAGTATATAGAAATAACTGATTCTTGTACGCTGTTCTTTTTTCCTACAACTTGCGCAACTTGTTATTTCTAATAGTTTGTGTGTGTGTGTGTGTGTGTTCTTTAGGATTTTCTATATATAAAATCATGTTATCTGCAAATAAAGATAGCTTTACTTTTTCCTTTCTTAGTATGGATGCCTTTTATTTATTTATTTTGCCTCATTTCCCTGGTTAGAACCTCCAGTATTATACTGAATATCAGAGGTGAGATGAACATCCTTTCTTGTTCCTGATCTTGGCGAGAGAGCTTTCAGTCTTTCACCATTAAGTAAGATATTAGTTGTGGATTTTTTATAAATAGTACCCTTTAACAAGTTGAGGACGCTCCCTTTTATTCCTAGTTTGCTGAGTGTTTTTAATCATAAACAGGTGTTGGATTTCGCCAAATGATTTTTTTTTTTTTGCACCTACTGAGATGATCATGTGGTTTTGTCCTTTATTCTATTAATATGTTATATTATATGGATTGACTTTATTATGTTGAACCACCCTTGCAGTCCTACAACAAATTCCACTTGTTTGTGGTATATAATTATTTTTATATGTTGCTGAATTTGATTTGCTACTATTTTGTTGAGGATTTTTACAACTATATTCATAAAGGATTTGATCTGTAGTTTTGTTTTCTTGCGATGTTTTTGTCTGGTAGGGCCATACTAGCCTCATAAAGTTGGGAAGGGTTCTCTGGGACTCACAATAGAATATGGCAGAAGTGACACGGTGTGACTTTTGAGGCTAGGTCATAGGAGCCTTGCAACTTCTTCCTGAGTTTCTTGGAACATTCACTATTGGCATACTCCCTTTTTCATCCCAGCTGCCATGCTATAAGAAGCCCACACTCCTTGAGGTGTAGGCACATCAGTGGACATCCCTAGTTCAACAACCAGCTGGCAATCCAGCTAAAACCAACATTAAATACCAGCCGTGTGCATTGGCTATCTTGGACATCAGCTCAGTAGATCCTTCATGTGACTAATGCCTCAGCTGACATCTGATCCTAAGAAAAAACTGCCCAGTGAGTCTAGTCAATCCACAGAGCTGTGACAGATAATAACAAATCATACTTTTAAGCCACCGATTTTGGGGGTAGTTTATCACTCAGTAAAAGATAGAACAGGAATCCATTGGCTCAGCCTGACTCATTCAGCCATAGCTTTCTACAAGAATCCTGGGCGTGTGCCCTGGCATCTTCTCTCCTGTTACTGGGGAAGGCCCTGAAAAAAAAAAAAAGAAATGACCAGAAGGCAGCAATGAGAAGAAGAGGCAGCGTTGGGCTAGGGACACTCATACTTGGGGCAACCGCCCTTGGCCAGGGTGGCCAGTGACCTGTCTTCGGAAAGGGAGTCGCCCAGCTGTATCTGCCTTTGCTTTTGGTGGAGTAGCTCCAAATCAGTGTTCGTGCACCAGGGGCCACTTGGGCATCAAAGTTGTGCCCGGTTTGCACACTGCCACGCCAACCGGGGGCGACTTCGCTGCCCCTGGACCACAGGAGGCGTTTGTTTCAGTGTGTGCCCAGACATGGGCTGGTATTTCAGGCCACTGCAATCTCAGCTTCCGAGAAGGATCTGTCACGTGGCATTTATGCTTGGCTCCCCAGCTTGCAGTCGGTGTACCAACTGAGGATTGCAGAGCGTTGTTAATGCCACCTTCACGCCTGTAGACCAAATTGGGCTCCCATTCTAAAGGTGGGAGCAGCCAAGAAGGCCCATAAAAACAGATGTGACCAATAGCCAGCAAGAGGAACAGAGCAGGATGGGCCCCAGGTGGACCTGAAGGCTTTTGTGGGCCTGAGCAGCCTTCCCAAATCTCACCCTGCCCCGAAGGCCACCATTTGCTTCCTGCGTGGAGGAACTGACCAAAGGAGCCTGACTGTTGGGTATTGGGCTTTCCTGCTGTGATCTGTATGTGGGTCAGCTCTGTGTACATACACCAGGCCCCCTCCTTCATCTAAGAAAAGGGGCCAAAGACTTCATTGCTTTTATCTCAATTTGCATGGTACTGTATCAAGAGCATAAAGATGTACTGCACATGAAAAAAATGCTCAACATCATTAGTCATTAGGGAAATGCAAGTCAAAACTGCAATAAGATACCATTTTATCTCCACTAGGATGGCTATAATATATATTTAGGGGGGGAGGAGGAAATTACATGTACTGGCAAGATTGTGGAGAAATTAAACCCCTTACACACTGCTGGTGAGAATGTAAAAAGGAACAGCCACTGTGGAAAACAGTTTGGCAGTTCCTCGAAAGGTTAAACATAGTTATGATCCAGCAATTCCACTCTTTATCTTATACCAAAGTTCATACAAAAACTTGTACAGCGGTGTTCACAGAAATACTATTCACAATAGCCAAAAGGTAGAAATAACTTAAAGGTCCCTCAGCTGATGAATATATAAATAAAATACGGTACATCCATACAAGGGAATACTATTCGGCCATGGAAGGGAATGAAGTACTGATACCTGCTACAACATAGATGAACCTTGAAAACATGACACTAAGTGAAAGAAGCCAGAAGCAAAGGACCACAGATTGTATGACTGTATTTGTATGAAACATCCAGAATAGAGATAGAGACAGAAAGTCACTTGCCATGGGCTGGGGGAAGAAGGAAATTGGGAAGTACAGGGTTTCTTTCTGGGGTGGTGAATATTCTGGAATTAGATAGTGGTGATGGTTGTACAACATTGTGGATATACTGAAAACCACTGAAGTGTGTATTTTAAAATGATTAAAACGATAAATTTTATGTTACGTGAATTTTATCTCAATAAAAATTTTCAAGAAAAAGATATACTCTAAGGGTTATTGCTGTAGGATGATAATGTACATTGTTTCCCCTGTAAAAGCCCTTTCTAAGGCAGGACCAGGGACTTGCCAGAAAATAGGTGTTTCCCAGAGTACTTGACGTGGCATGAAGAGTATGGCCTCGGAGCCAAGGAATTCTAGTTCTCTATCTCACATTCCAGCCAGTCAGCCTCAGGCACGTTCCTCAGCCTGTCAGCACTGTGTTTATGTCATCTCTGAGTCGGAGATCTTTCTATAATAAATGCTTATAGAGTGCTATGTGCGTTTATTAGTATTAGTCCCATTTCCCAGCTGGATAAACTGAGAAACAGGAAGTAGGGTACTTATCCAAGGTCAGACAGCCAGTGAGTGGCAGAGCAGGGTCCTAACCCAGGCATTACGGCCACAGATCTCTCATGCTCTCCTCCTAGGAGTTTGTAACCCCACCTCCCATATCATGGTAGGGATCCAATGCGATTATACACCGTGAAATCCTCTGATAAACATAAATGCTATACAGTACGCTTACACCCAAGACCCAGTGTGACTATTGCCTTAACTATGAGCAATTAGATTTACAGGAAAAACATCTGGAGCTCATCTGCCCCAGTGATCTCTCTGGGTCCCACCCTAGATGCATTTCTTCTGGGCTTCACTAAAGAAATTAGAATTGTCATCTCATGTCCAGATTTGTCCAGAAAAATCTTCCAAAAAGGTTTCTGGGAAGACTCCAAGATTGCCTTACTCCAGGGGCCAGGACTTGGAGGCAATGGTAGACCAGATGGATGGATCCCAGAATTCCTGATACCAGCGAGGGCAGGTAAACCCAGAAGGGTGAACTCACCTCCAAGCAAGTTATTTGCTGTTTGTATTTGGAAATGGGCCCATACATAGGGCCCAGGGTGAGTGCACCCCATTTTCTTCTTGGGGCTTCTAGTCCTGGAGCCTGAGGAGAAGCAGGGGAGGACAGGAAGGCTCCATGGCCCAGCATTTGCCCATTGGTGGGTGAGAGGTTTGGAAGCTGTGGGGGCGGGATGCATGACCTGGAGAGGATATGAAAGGTAGAGCTGGAAGCCAGAAGGTTGCTCAGGTTCTGGCAAGGGAATCGGAGATCAGGAAAGCTCAGAAAATGTGGCAGAGAGAGATGTGCTGGCAGGCTGTGTAACCCAGCAGTGTGCAGGCTGGTCCCAGGCCAGCTCTATCCCTTCCTGCCTGCAGCCGGTGGACCTCACTCCTGAAGCACGTATGCTCTAGCCCAGGGGTGGGCAAACTTTTTGACTCGAGGGCCACAATGGGTTCTTAAACTGGACCGGAGGGCCGGAACAAAAGCATGGATGGAGTGTTTGTGTGAACTAATACATGTTAACACTGCTGCTGGTGAAGGAGCGGAGGGGAGAGCAAGAGAACCCTCCACTCTTTCGGCTCCGCGGGCCGGATAGAACAGCCGAACGGACCGGATCCGGCCCACGGGCCGTAGTTTGCCCACGGCTGCTCTAGCCCATCCTCCTCTTCCCCACAGAGGTGGCCCCTGTCCACACCCCCATTCTCTAGAACCTTCACAGCGGCCTCCTAGTGGATCTCCCTCCTCTAGTGACTGCCTCTCTGATCCAGTCTTATTATCTGAAAAGTGATTTTTCCAAAACTCAGATCTCATTGTCACTCTCATCCTTAAATCATGTCAGTCGTTCCCTGGGGTCTACTAAGTGAAATAGACATATGGCCCTTCATACAACTGAAGTCCCAGCCTTCACCTTCTTCTCTTGTTCCTCTGTTTCTGACTGTGTCTTGGTCCACCTGGTAACTTCCTGTGCATCCACGAGGACCCAGTTTAAATGAGGTTTCCCTAACCCCAGTCCCATGCATAATTAACCAAGTCCTCATCCATTTCCTTGCACATTTCAGGTGGCATCTGTTATATCGTATTATTGTTTCTTATTTCACCTATCTTTCTACCTAGTGGGCTCTGGTTCCTTTAAGACAGGGCCCATGTCTCATCTATATCCCTCTTGCCTGTGCCCAGCACACAGTAGGTGCTTAATAGATGTCTTTTCCCATGGGTGTTCATGGACTGCCTGAGTGCGAGGAGATGTAGACTGCCAGTCCTCCCTGTCCTGAACACAGCCCTCATGGGGTGTTGCAGTTCCTCCCTCTCTTCTAGGTACAGTGAGCAGATATGCAGGGAGGTAGGGAGGAAGGCTCACCGCCCGGTGCTCGAACTGCCCCACAGCTGCCATTCAGACACCCCAGATGGACCATTCAATATAGGCCACATGGCCAAAACAGACACCTACGCGCTAATCAGGTACCGTCTGGAACCCAGTCCGAATGAGAAAGCTGCCAGCATATTACACCCCATGTGCCCAACTAATTGGGAGCAAGATCCAGTAAGAGTATATGGGGCTGAGGCGTGGAAATCCCCGTGTTGGAGCTGGCGTGCTTAGGCCAGGGAGAGATGCCAAACCATCAGGCAGCCATCTCGCAGGTTCAAGTTTTGATTTTCGCTGCAAGTGCACAAAATTCACCAGCTCTTATTCCACCCCCCCCCCATGCAGCAGCAACAGCTTCCTAAAAACCTCTCAGCTGAGCCGCTGCCCATAACAGCATGCCATTTGGCCTTCGTAAAAGACAAACCCTCTGCACTGGTATCTAGAACACCCACCGCTGAATGTGTCAGATGCTGGCTCCTTTGGTGGGTGGTGTTGCATGGGGCCTCCCTCTGGGGCCAGCTCCCTAAAGTTGAGTGGGCAATTCAGATGGTTCTGCGATTTTGTCTGAGCTGAGGGATGCGGATCTGAGCAGGGATGGTCCTTCATGAAGGAATGGATTCCTTTGCTTTTCTGCTGGGAGCCAGTTAGGTCCCCAAGTCTCCCTTGAGAGTGGATAGGAAGCAGAGGCGTGCTGCAGCCAACCTTCCGGTGGGCGAGTGGGTTGATAATGGCTCGTTCCTGGATTCCCAGAGCACTAGCTGGCTTGGTTCCCAGGGACTCAGGAGTTCAGATAGTCTCTACATTGCCCACGGCTCTTGCTTCTGTGCCAGACTGGGAGTCATTAGAAGGGAGTGGGACATTCGGGGAAAATGAAGTTCGCCAGCCACGGGCCCTTTTTATTGTCTTTGCTGGCGGAGCAGGGGCCTGATCCGGGGAGGGATGGAGATCGATTTTATTACCTGGTCTCCCAGCCTCTGCTTCTGGCTAGGATTTCACAGAATCTAACAAATCTCTGCACTGCGACTCCCCCTGTATCAAAAGGCTGAAATCTCTGGGGGTGTGGCCTGTGTGGCAGCTGTTTCTTTCCAGGTTTCCAAGGATAATGTCAAGTGCCTCCGAGTGTGTGAAATTCTGGCTGAAAGGGAATGATCCAAATGCATTTTCCGTTAAATCATCGCCCTTCTGGTACAGGTATTTTTCTAACAACTCTTATGCAAATAACTGTGAAAAGTAGGAAGTGGTAAAATGTCGAGTGTCATCGATTCCCGGCAGCATTCGCAGCCGAAGCTTCTGATTTTCCACCAAAAAAAAAAGGAAGAAAGAAATAATAAGCAGGCAGACCACCAACCCTCGGCATGGCACTGGGCAGCCCAGCCAGGAAGCCTGTGTCGTTCTCCGGTCTGCTTCTTGGAGGACAGGATTATGTTAGAACACCAGGCCAGGAAGGGTCTCTAGGATCACATGTTGTGCTTTATTGTCTACACAGCCAGTGTAAGTTATTGATTTGCAAATGGACAGCGTTCCTTTCCAACTCCCTTGAAGGAGAATAGAGGGAAGCTGTTTAATGAGGGAGACGACTTGGTTCATTCTTTGCCCTAATACTTCCCATGCAGCCCACTCCTGGCTTTTAGGATGAGCACCGCAGCAAGAGATTGCTGGGTACGGGTTCACTGGCAAGGTTGGCCAGCGCTTGGCAAATGTCCCCAAAGGCCCATTGTGCCCACCGCTCGACCCACAGAGGCTGCAAGCTTGCCATCAGCTCACCCTGTGAGTGGAGAAGGGTGGCCAGAGACCTGCGCCCCATGGTGGAGTCCATTGTCCACACAAACCATAAATCAGATCCACAGGGAGACCATCTGTCCTGGGCCTGCTCTTTCCGTGGATCCATTCTTGTGCTTCTGCCTACTTCTTGGCTTTCCCCCTATCATTCTGTACCCCCTTTCCTTGTGCTGGGGAGAGAGGTTTGGGGAGAGGGAGGCTGAGAGGAAGAGGTTTTTCCAGGCATCCCTTTCAGTGTACCACATTTCATGCTTCTAAGATGCACACTGTTTTCACAATTTTAACGTCTGTAAAGTTGAGCTGCATCTGAAAGTTGGTGCGTGTGGTAGTTGAACCAATCAGTAGGTTTTTTCTTTCTTACCGTACATAAAATAAGGCACATCGGATGGCATGGTAGACTTGAAGAAATGGGGAGTAATATAACTGCCTTCAAGATAACCTCAAATGGCCCTAGCAGCTGGTTTGGCTCAGTGAACAGAGCGTTGGGCTGCAGACTGAAGGGTCCCGGGTTTGATTCCAGTCAAGGGCACATGCTGGGATTTTGGGCTCGATCCCCAGTAGGGGTGTGCAAGAGACATCCGATCAATGATTCTCTCTCACCTTTGATGTTTCTCTCTCTCCCTCTCCCTTCCTCTCTGAAATCAATATATATATATATATATAAAAAGATAACATCAGATGCACAGGTATCTTTGAGTGTCGGCTCAGGGCCGGGTGCTGTGGAGGAGGCAGCAGCATGGAGGCACCAATGATCCTTGGTGTCTCCAGGCCCAGCTCTTTTCCACCCCCTGATCATGTCCACCATCTGTCCCTGGTCATTCCCTTTTCCTTCACCTTGTCTGTGGAAGCATCACTCTCCACCGAACACGGGGACCTCGTTGCCCTACTGTGTACATGCTAGCAGCCGGTGTTCTCCCTAATTGCTCTTTCCTGGGCTTTGAACACATTCGTCTCATTTCTTAGGTTGTTTTTCTGCTCCTTGGATTATTTCAGTTGTCTGGGTGACCTTGTAGCTCTTGTGTGACTCCAGGACTTACATTTTCCTGGAATAATAGGACCTCCAGCTCAGTAGACATTCTCTTCCTCGTGCCAGAAACATGCGTTGTTGACTGCATTTGCGTCTGTTGTCTATAAACTAATGGCCCGAGGGCAGTGCTTGGTGGTTAGGACCTGCTGAAAGCTGACCCTTGGAAGCTCCTCATTTCTGTGTTGTTCACAAGGTTCCAGAATATTTGTTTCTGGGCCATAGACACATTCCCTTCGCTGGGAGGGTCCAAGTTCCCCAGCCCACACTCCTCCTCAGAACCCCCGGGTCTGGGGCACTGCCCCTCTTGATGGCACTGCCCTTTTCTAACTTACCCCAGGGGTGCACCCATGCCGGCTACGTGTTCCCTCCCCCCCTCACTTTCCAGAGCGGGTGGGTTCCGCAGAAGGAGCTGGCTCTCACACATTTACTGAGGAACTCTTTCCCCTCCCACCTTCATCCCTTAACCAGTTACCTCAGCAAAGTTCTGAGGGGCTTCCCCCACCGCACTTCCCTCTTAAACAAACAAAAAACAGATGAGAAATAAGAGTGCCACTAGGCAGACTCTCTTAGAAAGATTTCTTAAAAATAAACATTTTTATTGATTTCAGAGAGGAAGGGAGAGGGAGAGAGAGAAACATCAGTGATGAGAGAGAATCATTGATCAACTGCTTCCTGTACACCCCCAGCTGGGGATCGAGCCATAAACCTCGGGCATGTGCCCTGACCGGGAATTGAACCATGACCTCCTGGTTCATAGGTCGATGCCTAGCCACTGAGCCATGCTTGCCAGGCAGAAAGATTTCTTTTTAAAGAAGAATGACAGCCTCTGTCACCAATCCGGTGACGGTCCCCTTCAGGATCTCTGTCAATCGGTTGCCATCCTTTGTGAAAACCAGCTCTATTTTGGTTTTATGAAGGTCAGAAAAGCGCCTGCCAGCCTGAATAGAAATTGCCTCCCTTTTGTGGGGAAATATACTCCAAGTTCCAAATAAGAATGTACAATTGAACTTTTGGAACAAAACCAGGTCCAGATTTGAAAACTGAAAGGCTAGTTTACTGATGTCTAAGCCAAAATACCGACATGCTAAATCCAAACAGTGGTCCCCAAGAGTTGTCCCACCAACCTTGCCCCCTTTACCTCTAGGAACAAACTTTAAAAAAAATTATAAAATTGTAAAACAACAGCAACAAAAGAAAAAACCCACAGTCCAGAGGGGCATGGAGTAAAAGCAGGTGTACCCCCCGCCCTCCTCCTGCACAGACAGCCCTGAGGACACTGCACTTCTCTCCTGCAAAGTGCTCGCTGCTTCCCTGGGCGGCCATCGCAGTCCTCCTCCCGCCAGAGTTCCTATGGCTTGGCCTCCCTCTGTTTAAGGCCACAAGAATGTTCCGCTGTTTGGGGGAACCATATTTCTTCAGTGAGTCCCAGGGACTACCTTTGACCCTGGGAAACTTTGACCCTGGGAAAACTGGGGGAGGGTCCCCGGGGGCATGGTGGGCCTCAGGGAGATCTCGTCCCTGCCTCCTGCCTGCAGCCCTCCCCTTGCCCCGGTCAGGAAGGGGCAGCCTCAAATATCCCATAAAGGAAAGTCCCCCTCATCATTTTTCTCCAGGATATGGCAGGATTAGTTCTGGTCATATGTTCTTTTATTTAATTCAAGATATTTTTCTCAGCACCTACAGAGTGCATGGCAGTTCCTAAGCCCAGGGGTGGAGACAGAGGAAAACAGTGTCTCTACTCTCCCGTAAGAAATCTACAGATTCCTCGGATTCTAAGAATAAACCCCTCCTGTGGCCACCTTTCAAGAAGGCACTTGGCAGTGGGAACATATCAGGATTCTAAAATGTTACAACATTTGAACCTAGTGATCGCACTTCTGGGAGTGTAAACGGAATAAATAAACATATTTATACACACAGATTTATATACAAGAATTTTCATTACTGTAGTGGTGATAAAAGGAAGATGGCCTCCATGTCCAAAGATTAGTTAAATAAGTTGTGGTACATCCTATGCAACCATTTGAAACCATGCTTTCAAAGACAGTAATGATATAGGAAAATAACAATAACATATTCAGTGAACCACATAGGATACAAAACAGTACTCAGTATATTCCCAAATTATTTTTCCCCAACATTTTATTATGAAAATTTTCAAACGTACAGCATAGTTGAAAGAATCACTAATTCTTCCATTAACATTCCATTATATTTGCTTTACTATAGGTAGATAGATACATAGCTAGCTATTCACCTACCTACCTTGTATCCACCCAATAAGCCATCTTATTTTTATATGCACTTCAAAGTAAGTTGTAGACATCAGTACACTTTCCTGTAAGTACTTCAGCATGCATATATTAACTGGTGTTCAATATTTGTTTTCATTTGAGGAGAAAGTTACATGCATTGAAATAAACAAACCTAAGTGTTCAATTGCTGAATTTGACAAATGCATACTAATGCTCTTGTGAAACTCAAGTCCCTATCAAGATATAGAACATTACCAATTAGGCTTCTTTTTCTTATTAAGCACCCATACTTATTTGTGTATATGTGTATATCTGTAAAATAGGATTCTAGAGATTATTTTATTTTCTTCATTATGTTATTACTTATTTTCTAAGTGTTATACAATGAATATATCCATTCATTCTTTTATTGAACAGGTATTTATTGATCATTTAGTATGTGCCAGGCTGTGCCCTACATATAAGGGATCCAGTGGTTAGCAAAACTGCAAAATGTACTTCCCTTATGGAACTTACTAGAGGCTCAATGCATGAAATTGGTGCAAGGGGCTCGGCCCCTGCAAGCCCGGGCTGCCTTGGCTGGCCCTCGCAGTCCTGGCTTCATCTGGAAGATCATCCAGACTGTTGTCTGGACAGTAGTTCTGCTGTTTGGTCTAATTAGCATATTAGCTCTTTATTATATAGAATAATCAACTAGAGGAATAGTCAGTAAACCAAAGATAATGCAACAAGGAGATAGAGAGTGAGTGATGGGGCTGTGAGTGGCAGGCAGGCCTCTCTAAGGAGATGGTATTTAATCAGAGAACTGGATGATGCAAGAGAACCAGGTAAGAGTCTAGAGCAGTGGTTCTCAACCTTCCTAATGCCGCGACCCTTTAATACAGTTCCTCATGTTGTGGTGACCCCCAACCATAAAATTATTTTCGTTGCTACTTCATAACTGTAATTTTGCTACTGTTATGAATCGTCATGTAAATATCTGATATGCAGGATGTATTTTCTGTTACAAATTGAACATAATTAAAGCATAGTGATTAATCACAAAAACAATATGTAATTATATATGTGTTTTCCGATGGTCTTAGGCGACCCCTGTGAAAGGGTCGTTCGACCCCCAAAGGGGTCGCGCGACCCCCAGGTTGAGAACCGCTTGTCTAGAGGGATCAGAAGGTGCCAAGGCCCTGAGGCAGGGAGGGAGGACCGCTGCCATGGCTAGAAGAAACTGAGTAAGGGCGAGTGTAATAGGAGGTGAGGTCGGCGTGGGAGGCAGACACCAAGCCAGATGGGGCCTTTTAGGTTACGTTAGGAGTCAGGGTTTCATTCTAGTGTTGAGAGGAGCCACTGGAGGGTTTTAATCAGGGGAGTGACTTGATCCGACTTTCGTGAATTAACTCGTGGATTTGACCAGTCAGAGGTCATGGGTGACATGGGCAGAGAGTGGCACAATGGGAGCAGAGTTCTGTGTAGAATGGGCTAAGAAAGAGCACTTTTTACTGTTCATTTCCGAACAGGGCCAGAGGATGCATTTTTAAAAAATCCTTTCATTCACTCATCACCAGATATGTATTGAGTGCCTCCTATGTCCCAGGCACAGCTCTAAGAATACAACTGTGAATAAGACAGGTGTAGGAGGGAGACCGACAATAAATAAGAAGACAAGATCATCCCAAGTGATGATGCAAAGTACCCTGAAAAAAATCAGACAGGGTGATGTGAAGGGCAGGTAGGCAAGACTAGAGCTGACCTTCATGCCGAGACCTGCTTGGTGAGAAAAGAGAAATGTGGATGCAGGCAGTGTGCTGGAGGTGGGAGAGCAGTCCCCTGCAGGCAGCCTTTGTCCAGGACCAAGAGAGGGTCTGGGCAAGGAGATGAGATCTGATTGCAGAGGGCACCCTGGCTCTCAGCAGGACAGGGGGCAGGAGTGGCCTGTTCCTGAGGTGAACACCTGCCTGGGAGGGGCAGAGGGCCAGACTGGAACATCAGAGAGAAAGCTGTGACGGCTGGTGGGCCCAAGCGCATGGGCTTCTAACAGAGTGTGACAGAGGTCTGCCTGCAGATGACCCTGGCAAAGCATGTGCTAAATATGCCAGGCAGTTGGTCCTAGAGGCAGGGGAACCAGTTAAGAGGTTATTGTGGGGGGGGGGGGGGAGGCGGAGGTGGTGGCAGAGGGGGGTGTGGGGGGGGGGGGAGCCAGGGAGTGAGACACACAATCTGTGTTGTCAGTATAAATTCTTTATTCAGTTAACAAGTCTTCGCCCTAGCATAACAAACTTTTAGTTTTATCAAAATCATACTTGCACACAGTTCTTAAAAATCAAACTGTACCGTAAGGCTTATAAGAGAATCAGCAATCCCCTCCATTTCATCAGTTTCTATTCCCAGGTGCAAATACTTCCCACATACTTTTCACCTGTCCCCCCTGATATTTACTTCTATAATTTAAAATATCTGGCCTTTTCTGCTACTTCTAGATTTTTATTTTTATTTTTTTACATTTTATGTTATCTAATAACTTCCTCTCATGAAAGTTGAAGGTGTATTTCTTTAATAGGTCCCCCACACACAATTCTCCTCCACCCACCCTTCCATTATAGTTACAAGGCAGTTTTTCACTAAATAGCTACTGGGGGCTTGTACCATTCTGACTATGCAAGTATTACTCACAGCTGAGTCACCACCTGTATTCCATGTCCTTTCTTAAGCAACTCTTTGGTTTCTAAAGTCTTGTGCTGGGGTGAGGCAAAGGGTATGAGGCTATAAGATTACATACAGGGTATCCCCCCAAAAATGTGTATACACTTTGAATAATTATTCATTCCAATGGGCTAAATTTGAAAAGAATTAAACATTAAATCTGAAACATCAATTGAGCTATCAACTTTTGAAGTGTGTACACCTTTTGGGGGGACACCCTGAGGATACTCTAGCAAGCTGCCTGTGTTTAGCCCGCCCTCACGCCTGTTTTTGAGAGTAGCCTGTGCCTGAAATCCTGGGCCTTTGGATTCAGCTTGAATCCACCTCCCACCCACTCCACCCAGTGGCTGAGGTTTACTGAGTCCTTTACCATTTGTCCAGCTGCTCCCAGTAGCATCCAAAGTTCTGTGGCCATCTTGGGCCTACTCTCATCTCCTTTCTTAGTCACATTGTTCTTGTAATTCATGCCTTTTTAAAAATATATATTTTTATTGATTTCAGAGAGAGGAAGGGAGAGGGAGAGAAGGATAGAAACATCAACAATGAAAGATAATCATTGATTAGCTGCCTCCTGCATGCCCCCTACTGGGGATCGAGCTTGCAACCTGACCGGGAATCAAACCGTGACCTCTTTGGTTCATAGGTTGACGCTCAACCATTGAGCCACATCAGTGGGGCATGCCTTTTCAAAATTAAATGTACTGTCATTTTAGTGGGGCTTCAGGAGAGAGTCGAGATAAACGTGGTCAATCTGCCATATTTAACCAGAAGTCTCCTGGAGCACTTTTCACACTTCCTGGCCCACAGTCTTTTCATCATGGATGTCAGCACATGTTCTTTATGTAATAACTTGTCCACCTGTTGCCCAACTCAGCCCACAGAGTTGGAAGCTAGGAGTTTGGAAGAACCATACCACAGCCAGTTGCTTTCCAGGCATTTTAAACCCCCCCATGACTTTCCCAGAGCAGTTCAGAAGGCCTCCTGAATGGGCCTGATGTGCCTTCAGTTCTCACCACAGAGATGAGATTACACGGCATTCGACATTCAGTCATTTGAAGCAGAATCCTTCCTGCAACCAGGGTGGCCAAAGGGGCAGGCATTGAGCAGGTGGCTGATGCTTGTTTACTAACCAGCTGCATCACAGTGCACACTTACTTTCCCCTCTCGGGGCCTCCTCTGTGATGTGATAAAGGTGGACTTCATCTCATTCCTTAGCCAAACTTTACTTAAATTGCTCTGAATAAAACACAGAGGAGCTGATACGGTTGTAGGTGATGGCCCCAGGGTGAGCCCTGAGGTGCTTCTGAGGCACCCAGGGCTCCTGGGGACCTGGATTGAGAAGCACTGGACTTGCAGATGTCTCTAACGTCTCAATAGGTCACCTCCGTGAACCTTGCCCTTTAAAATGTCCACTGCTCTGCAGGAGTCTATGATAAAATGCTGTTTGCCAGTGGGGTCACAGGACACACAACACCCTCCTGTCTCCAGGGCACTGGACGTGTCAGGCATGGCACACCCCATCCTAATCTCCCTTTCCCGGTGCGAAGGCAGGACTGTGGGTTCTTGCTGCCTCTTAGAGAAGGGATGGATTTGTTGATTTACGGGTTAAGATCCTTGGAATGGGAGCCCTCCTCCCAATGCAGATTCTGTAAGAATACAGGAACTTGCCTTCCCACATTGTTTGCTTTTGATTTACTGTTTTGATGTAGGACTGGCTGTATGACTCAGATGTTATCTTCCGTTGCCAAATCACGCGTTAGGTATGTCTAACATTTCCCACACAGTAGCATTCGTCCTCTTCCACTGTCACCTCTGGCCACACCCTACACTTCCGCAGGGGGAGGGAAAAGAATGTAGAAAACTCTTCCAGTCACAAATAGAGGCGTGCCGCCTGCCTGGGACTGTGGTTTTCAAAATTGCCGTCTTTGTGGTTGATGATGATGTTTGCAGAATAGTACCGTTTTCCCCAAAGATTTTAAGCAAACGTTTGATCAATAGAACAGGTAAAGTGGAACCCCAGCTCGGTTGAGGGGTGGGCTTGAGGAGGGCTGAAGACCCTCTGCCAGAGTCCTGGGCGATGGGGACAGAACCCCGTGGCATCTCTGGTCCCACCTCCATGGCCTGGAACAAGTGACTCAACCTCCCGGAGCTGCCTTTTCCTCATCAGTGAAGCGGGGTTGCAGCGGCCAGCTTTGAGTGAGGCACTCAGAGTGTCCTCGGAGACAAGGACTCTTCTCGTGACCTCCTGCTCAGAACCCCTGGCACTGAAGGGGGAGCCTCAGGCATCCTCCCGGCCTTCACGTAGGAGGTGTTTGAGAAAACCGACTCTACCCCAACCTTAGGCAGTCGTGTGTCATAGTCGGTATTTTCTTTTCAGAGAAGGTCCTTGTAAGGTCAGTACAGCATCAGAGCTTAAGTGCTTGTGATTTTGCTTGGAATGTAAACAGCGGTCCGCCTCTGGCCCGTTTGTTCAGAAAGGAAGTTTTCGTGTTTTTCCCTCGGTGGAAATCGCCTTCCTTCAGTGAGTGCATTCCGGTGATTCCCACCAAAGTCTACGATTTTGGTCAGCTTTGGAGCTGGGAAGCTGGCAGTAGTGTGGCTCGCCTCACTGAGTGTATTTGTGGGTGTTTTGTTGCTATTAATTAAATTAACTAGATTATCATAAAATTGTGCGCTATTTCTCTTCCCTCCGCCACGCTGGCCCAGGAGCTGTGTCTGCATGGAAAATGGCTGTATTTTGACTTTGTTGTTTGAGGACTGAACCCGTCAGAGATAGTGGTTGTCTTCTCCATGTTGGAGATTGGAAGCCTCCTCTGTGAAATGGGAGTAATAATGGCTCCTCCCCCAAAAGATTGCTGAATGGATAAAATGTGATGTGGCATATCCATGCAACATCTGGCGTTTAGTATACTCTGGGTAAACAGCTCTTGTTACTTCTCTTCCTTGTCTTCTCAGCTCTCATATCTGTATTCATCAGTCTCACTGGTTACTGAGACTGGTTTACCTGGTTACAGCTGGAACTTTTCTGTATTTTTCTCACCCCAACCTTTCCATGGAATTCAGAGCAAGCACAGCCCTTTCCAAGGTGCTCTCTGTGTCCAGGCCTTCCTGGTTCATGGTCAGCCTGTGTAACCCCAAGCCTTGGTCTCCTAACAAGTCATCCTTCCCTGTTCTCCAGGGATGGGAAGCATGGATGTCACTTGGCTGCCTTGTATATCAGCAGGACTCTGCTTGGATCTGGGTACCAGATTCCTTGACTACTTGGATGATGAAAATTTAATTTATGCCCTCCACCAACCCCGAGCCTAACTGTAAGCCGTACACAAGGAAGCAATATGGCACTGCCGTTAGGTTTAAGGCTAGTCTGCCTGGGGACAACTCTGACCCCATCCATCACTTATGAGCTGTGTGATCTTGGACAAGTTTAAATGATATTTTTGTGCTCCTGTTTCCTCATCTATCAAATAGGGATAATAATACTGCTTGATTGTTAGGGGTCTGCATTTCTGAAACCTAAATACTCTGAAAACGAAAAGTTTTTACCTAAGTTTGAAGCAAAATCTGATCAAAATCTATTTATTATGCTCTTTATTTGTCCAAATTAGTATGATTAGTCCTATGTTTCACTGTAGAAATACTAATGTTTTTGATTATAGGATGCAGTCCCAGACTCTGCTTGGGTGCTTTGTACAGTGTGTATCATATTACTAACATCTGATAAATTCTATTTTGGTAAACCCAATTAGCCCAAGAGTTTTGGATAAGGTATTGTGGATCTATAGTAGCTACCCCATAAGTTTGTTGGCAAGATTAAACAAGGGATTTTGCTCAAAATTCTTAGAATAATGGCCACTGGACTGGAAGTGTTCAAATATTAGCTACTATTATCCCAAAGAATGAAAAAAATACTATGTCCTTAAGTATGAATGATTTATTTTACCTCAATAAAATATTTTTTCCTCAATAAAATGTTTATTTTTTTATTGAACGGTTTAAATGTTTAATGAATGATAGAAAAATGAACTTTACTGCCCGAACAAGAAGAAAGTATGCTATTTATTTTGGAAAGAGATTCAGACTCCAACAAGAAAGTCAGTTTAAACAAATATGGATGCCACTATGACTGTCGGGGTTTTTTTTCTGTACTCTTGATCCCAAGGGCTTATTTATACCAGGAAAGGCAGCATCCCCAACCTTTGCTTTTCAATCTTGCCTTCCATTCTGCACGCATCAGACATGGGTCGGAGTGGAGTCTTATACTGCCTCCCACAGATGCTGTTTGACTCCCTTAACTCAGTTGGTCCCTGATGTCGCTCATCTTTTTCAAACGTTGTCCTCTATGTCAAACCCTATCAGTCTTACTTTGGGAACTCATCTTCTCTATCCCCAAAGGAAAAGCATTTTTGAATCCCTTGGTAAAATATTACAGCTCCTATTTTTCTCATCTCTTTTTATCTTCAATCTCATGCTTATGCCAAAATCATTTACCCCTTAGACTTCTCTGCTCATGTAAATCCCTAGGGCAGGCCCTCTTCCTTCACTCCCCTACATCTAACTTAGACTTTGGTGGGTCTTACACTGCTGGGCTGTTTGATTACTGTTGCTTTGTTTTTTCTTAGTGGTCAGGTTGAGTTCTCTTCTTTGACTGTCCTGTTTTTGTCCATGTTGCACTCCTCTGCAGAAGAGCTGCAGGCTGCCATTCCTGTTTTTCTGGCACGCCACACGCCCCTATTGCAAGTTCTTCCCAAATGCCTCTATTTTTAGTATGTATATGTTTTAATGTCATCAAATGTTATCGCTTAACACCAGTGCTGATATTAGTTACAATCCAGGAATTTAAGCTTGGATGACACCCCAACATTGGAAGAAAACCTAAATTTGCACATCAGATTCAACTCCTCATTTCATAGGTGAAGCCGCCTATGGAGATCAAAGCATCGTGTTCAGTTGGCTGGTAACAGACCTTGAGCCAGAACTCAGGTCTCCAGGCTGGTGTCCTTACTAATTTTAAAAACATATATATTTTTATTGATTTTTAGAGAGAGGGGAAAGGAGAGGGAGGGAGAGAGAATTTTCAGTTACCAGCATCTGGAGACCTTTCCTTTTTTCTTTTTTCTTTTTCTTTTTTATGGACTTAAGGGAGAGGAAGGAAGAGGGGAAGAGAGATAGAAACATCAATGATGAGAGAGAATTTTGATTGGCCACCTCCTGCGCACCCTCTACTAGGGATCAAAGCCCACAAAACGGGCATGTGTCTAACTGGGAATGGAACCATGACCTCCAGGGTCATGGGTCAACACTCAAATCACTGAGCCATACCTTCTGGGCTGGAGGCCTTTTCTTGAAGGCCATTCTGTGAATGGAGAGGATGCTATTGATTCATTAGCTGCTGGATTTGGGCTTGGGGTTGCTTTTTTGGTTTTGTTTATCTCTTTTAGTAAAGATGGGAGGCTTTTACTACTTTACTTGCCCACCTTCAACTCCTTACTTCTATGACCAGCAGAAGGATTTCTGGATGGTAAAACACACACACACACACACACACACACGCACACGCACACGCACACGCACACACGCAAACAATTGGTCAGGGACATGAGGGAACTAACTGGTCACACAATTGGGTTTGCATGTTGTATGCTCTACAGCTTAAAAAATACCCTCAGATACGTCAGCCTATTTTACTTTTCACAACCACCCTATCAGGAAAGGCAGAGAAATTACAGTGTTTTTATTACCACTTCACAGATAAGGAAACTAAGGCCCAAAATCAATTTGCTCCTTTCTCTTTCTTTTACTATTATTAGTGACTTTTGGTAAGGAAATTGTAGTGGTGAATATATATATATATATATTTTTTTAAATATATTTTTTATTGATTTTAGAAAGGAAGGGAGAGGAAGAGAGAGAGAGAAACATCAATGATGACAGAGAATCATTGATTGGCTGCCTCCTCCTGCATGCCCCACATTGGGGATCGAGCCCACAACGCGGGCATGTGCCTTGACCAGGAATCGAACCCAGGACCCTTCAGTCTGCAGGCCGATGCTCTACCCACTGAGTCAAACCAGCTAGGGCAGACTATTCTCTTACATAACTTCAGAATAGTTATCAGCTTCAGTACAGATAACCTCCAAGCATCTAATGTTGTCAGAAGAAACCACCAGCCAACAGTGGTGTCTTCCCTTCTGCACACCGAGCACCAGGCTCCCGTCTCCATGCGGTTTGCATGCAGCGATCTTCCCGTCTGATGGTTTCAGTCTTACTGAAATCGCCTTCTCCTGTATCAACAATAGGTAAAGGGTGCATATCGTCATTTCTGTTTTCAATCAAATATTTGTGTACTCTCTGCTCTCATTAGGGTCTCTAAATATATAAGAGAGTAAAAATAAATACTCCGCCCGACTCCCAGACCTTAGAAATAAAAGAGTAGACACCAGTATAATTGGATACTTTCCTAGTCCGGTGGGAAAATGTTGCCTTTTGACGTCTATAACCTGTAAGGAGGACAAGCTCTCAGTTCACTAACACGCCACTCACACCCTCTTTACGGGCTTCCCCTTGTTGATTGACTTCCACCACGACCTCCATCAGCTGACCCTGTTCTTCCCTGATTGTTTTCTGAACTCTGAGGTCACTGTGATACCTATCATCGGCTGCATCTCACCCTGCTCCCATGCCCTGCGGGTGTCCGTGAGTTCTTGGCTTATCCCGCCTCAGAAGTAGACATTCCAGAACATTCCTGAGCATTCCGGCTCACAGCTGGAGGCAAGTCTCCACAGAACATAGCTCCCCTTTGGAAGCCTCCACTTGCCCAGAGCAGGTGTGGTAGGGTGACGGGAATTTGGGGAAACTTCTCAATGGCTGACCTCCTCCCTGAGGGATGGGGACCTCCCTGTGCTCCAGGCGGAGGGGAAGGAGCAGGGTGTTCAGGAGGGCCCTGCTTGGGCGCTTCCGGCAGCAGGAAAGTCACTTTGATGGCTTCTGAGTCTGAACCATTTCACGCTGACAGGTTTGTGCTATTTCCTCTTTGTCCTCCTCCACCTTAATCTCCCTCATTTTGAGTTGCTTTGTCACTCCGTTTCCCGTATTAAAAACTTCTTTATACAAAAAAATTTCAAGGGGGTGCATTATTTTTTAAATTGAGTTTTTTTTCATCCGAGTTTTGTAAAATCGTAGTTTAAAAGCCCAACAGCAGTGCCTTCTCAGCCCCTCTCCAGCCCCCCACGCCCACTCCCCAGAGCAGCCTCTCTCAAATCTTTCAGCTGCTGCTTCCGGTATTGATCTCCGTGAATCAGATGCTTATGCTGCATTTCCTGGTTGATAGGTTTTGAACGTTGCCTGCTGGCTTCCTGTTGGAGGAATCTGGCCCCTGCACCCAGCCTCACTTCCCCTCCCCAGCAATTATACATCAAGGGGGATGAAATCTGTGGTCAGTGTTTACAGTACGATGATTTAACTGTTAATCGCTAGAGTACCAACTAGTGTCCTGGAATTACATTTCCTTTCTTATACAACTTTTTGTTTTTCTCAGACTTAATCGCCTTTAAAAGATTGCTTAGTTTACTACACACCTGTTGCACATTCTTTCCAAATGCCCCCTGCAAATCTGTCAAATGCCTACCTGTGCCGTTTGCCAAAAACTCACAAGCATCATATAATCTGTCGGTTCAGCCCTGCCCTAAACCTCCTGCGTCCTCCATCTTCCTGCTCTAATCTGGACTTATCACTCTTTTGGCATCATCTGAAGACTTCCCTTCCCTGCCCCTCTGTGTCTTACGTCCCTGCTTTTCTTGGACCCTAGGTCCTCCTCTTTTATACGTTACCCCCCTATTTGGGGGGAGCACATCCCCCAGAAGCTCCTGTGAGAGGGTACAGGGGAAGCACGTTTTTTCAGGCCACATAGGTCGGAACATTCCTCTCTCCTCCCTCAACCTGAATGATGGTTGTTAGTTAAATATAGAATTTTCGTTTGCAAATAATTTCCCCTCCAAATTTTGAAGGTAGCACCCCACTGCCTTCCTGATGTTGCTAATGAAATGTCTAATGCAATGATCTCTTTTCTCTCTGGAAGTCTGAGATTTCCTCTTTATCATTCAGAATAACATGCCTTGGATACTTCCTTCCTCCCTTCTTTCCTCCCTCCCTCCCTCCTTCCCTACTTCCCTTCCTCCTTTTTTTCTTGGTCCATTCATTGAGTTGGCCATTCACTGGGAGTTTTCAATCTGAAGATGCCTTTCTTTGATTCTGGAATATGTTCATATTTCAAATTATTCCTTTGATTGTTTCTCCTGTTCCTTTTTTTCTGGAATTGCATGTTAGTTAAATGTTGGCCAACCTAGACTGGCCTCTGAATCCCTTCCCTTTTCTCCTCATTCCCTGTCCTTTTATGAGTCTATTCTGCTTTCTGCACTATTTTCTTGACTCTGTTCTCCAATACCTTCCAGCGAATTTTTATTTCAGTTGACATATTTTTAATTTCTAGGAGTTCTTCCTATTCTGATTCTTTTTCAGAGCACCTTGTTTTCTGAATACAGTGTCTTAAATCACTAGTGATATTAATTATAGGGTGTGTGGTGTGTGTTTTTTCTCTGTCTCTCTCATTAGGTTTTCTTAATCTTCCTGAATTGGCGGTTTCCCTTCCTCCTCATTCTGGTCTCACGTCTCCTCAAATGTCTGGGATTTTTACCAATAGGGTGCTCATCTGCTGCTAAAGGACATGGGGCCATTCTGTCTCTCCTCCTGGGTGGTGGAAACCATGGAGCCTGGGCTGGGGCTTGGTCCTCTGTTCAGGCCGCAGCCATTCACTGCAATCCCTGTTTTCATCCAGCACCACAGTCAACCCTCACAGGAGCCGGCCTGGAGCAGTTTCTCCTGGGAATAAGGCTCTCACTGCCTTGATGGTGCTGGGATGGGGAAGGAGGAAGGTTAGATGGAACCTCTAGGGGAGGGTCTGGCTCCAGCCTCTCCTATAGCCAGCCCTGCTGACTTACCCCTTCCCTTCTCTCTGGTGTGGGTGCCTCCAGCCCTGTGCCGGAAGGCCTGTGGGAACACATCCCCTCCCTGCCCCGCCATTTCTGGCTTCACCACCTTCTATTCTGGCCCTTGTTTGCTCCTCTCCAACTACACTGCCCTTCCTGTTCTTCCTCATACATTCTTTTTTTTTAAAATATGTTTTATTTTATTTCAGAGAGAGGAAAGGAAAGAGAGAGAAGGAGAGAAATATCAATGACGAGAGAGAATAATCGATCAACTGCCTCCTGCACGTCCCCTTCTGGGGTTTGGGCCTGCAACCCCAGGCATGTGCCCTGACCAGAAATCCTGGTTCATGGATTGACGCTCAACCACTGAGCCACGCCGCCAGACCCTCATACATTCTAGCTCGCCCTTTGCACTAACTCTTCCCTCTGCTCCTGGTACCCTTCTGCTTCATGATAGTGGCTTTTCCCTCACCTTTCTCTATTCTTTGCTCAAATATCATCTACTCAGTGATAAAATTTTTTGAATTCCAACTAGCTTCCCATTTAGCATTCCCAATCCCCTATCTGCTCAAGTATTTTTTCATAATACTTTCCCCCTTCTACATACTAAACTTTATTAGAAGTATTTATTGTTTACTAGAGGCCCGGTGCATAAAATCTATGCACGGGGCGGGGGGGGGGGGGCGTTCCCTCAGCCCGGCATGCGTCCTCTCGCAGTCTGGGAGCCCTCAGTCGGACATCCTTAGTGCTACTGCGGAGGCGGAAGAGGCTCCCACCACCGCGGCTGCACTCGCCAGCCTGTGGGAGCGTACTAACCACCAGGAGGCAGCTCCTGCATTGAGTGTCTGTCCCCTGGTGGTCAGTGCGCATCATAGCAACCGGTCATTCCGCCATTTGGTCTATTTGCATATTTGCCTTTTATTATATAGGATTCTTTGTCTCCCCTGCTATAATGGAATCTCCATGAGACAGGGATCATGTTGGTTGTGTTCATTTTTGTTTCCTGGGTGCCTGGAGCAGGGGTGGAGCCTGAATGGGACCTAGGTCCCCCGGCTCCAAAGCCTCCCCCCTTTCTGCTATAAAGAACCACTTCCAACTACGCAAAGGTAACTCCCTCAGACACCACCTCTCGTTTACTCTCCCTGCTTCCCACCTTCCACCATTGTCCTCAGTGATGTCAGTATCTCTGTAAACCTATTTACCTAAAATAAAAATATTAAACAGGCCCTAGCTGGTTTGGCTCAGTGGATAGAGCGTCAGCTTGCGGACTGAAGGGTCCCGGGTTCGATTCCAGTCAAGAGTACATGCCTGGGTTGCAGGCTCCATTCCCAGTGCAGGGCGTGCAGGAGGCAGCCAATCGATGATTCTCTCATCATTGATGTTTCTATCTCTCCCTTCCTCTCTGAAATTAATAAAAATATATTTTTAAAAAATTTAAACTGTACAGAAACAGTGGTGTGTTTGTTACGTTCACACCAGGTGAGCTTGGGCACGTCACTTCACCTCCCTCTGCCTCACGAAGAGATCGTGATATTCTAGTTCACAGGATTTCTGTGAGGATTAAATCAGCTAATATGCCGAAACCGGTTTGGCTCAGTGGATAGAGCGTCGGCCTGCGGACTGAAAGGTCCCGGGTTCGATTGTGGTCAAGGGCATGTACCTGGGTTGCGGGCACATCCCCAGTGGGAGATGTGCAGGAGGCAGCTGATCGATGTTTCTCTCTCATCGATGTTTCTGGCTCTTTATCTCTCTCCCTTCCTCTCTGTAAAAAATCAATAAAATATATTTTAAAAAATCAGCTAATATATATAACTACCATTCCAACAGTGAAACCTTGTGTTATTATGAGAATATAATACGTTTGAACTTTGAGGACATTGTGCTAAGTGAACTAAATCACAGAAAGACCACTAGTGTGTGATTCCACGTACATGAGGTATCTAAAGTAGTCACACTCATAGAGACAGAGAATAGCAGCACGGTGGCTGCCAGGGCCTGGGGGTGGGGGAACGGGGAGTTGCGATTCAGTGGGTGTAGAGTTTCAGTTATGCAGGATGAAAACGTTCTAGAGATCGGCTGTACAGCACTGTGCTATGGTTAACAATACTGTACTGTATACTTAAACGTTTAAGAGGGTAGATCTGATGTTGTGTAGTTTTTATTTTGCCACAATTTTTTTTTTTTTAAAGAATATGTTAGTCACTAACTCCTTCATTGTCTTGAATTTGCTCAAGGGTAAGGGAACTTGCCCAAAACCTCTCAGCTAGCAAATGGTGGTGGGTGGGAAACGACAAGAATCAAGCCCCTGACTCTCAAGGCTCTACTTCCTGCCCAAAGTTGGGCATCAGCCCTGTCTGTCAAAATCCAGATTGTTAAAGAGCCATGCTCTACAGTACTGGAGAGGCATGTCCACACTCCCTTGGAAGAAAATGCCTCACAATTTGGCTCCATCATATTGTATGCCCCATAGGTTGGCCAATGAGAAATAAATAATCCAGACGCTGGTGTTATTGATGCGTGGCTTAGACAGGAGGAGTAAACAAAAGAACCATCTTCATTTCAAGCTTCATTAGAACTAGCAAAGACTAAAAGTCATTTTTCAAAATAGTGGGCGGCGTCAAGCATCCGTCCCCACCTGGAAAGGGGCACTTGGTCTAAAAAAAATAATTGTGTCTGCTGTGTCGCTGGGGTGGAAGCTCCTGTCCTAATTAATTTTATCTCCTCCTCCCTTTATAAAAATGTTTGGGGAAAGTGATGTCCCAGCATTTCGCTGCTGTTGTCTCCTCTCTTACAAGGAATTCTCTCTGCTCCAGCCGTTTAGGTGCTGGTTTTTCTCATGCCCTAGAGATGCTTCTAATTAGTCAGTGCTTCTTTCCTATCATAGTTCACCACAGAGAGTGGGTTTGGACTGGAGGAGGGAGCGATTTTGTCACCTTATCAAAGTGCCACTGATCGGGTTGGCTTTCTTGGGTGCTCATTCATTTTTATGCCTCTCTGGAAGCAGAAACAGCAGGCCTTTTGCTGGGTTTTGCAGTCTCCCGATAAAGCTCCTCCAGCACCTTTGATGAAATGCTGCCTCGAAGCCTTTGCAGTTGTGCTCACTAAAGAGATGTGCTTCTTTCTCATCAGTGGAAAAACACTAGGCCGGGGACAATATGGCAGAAGCACACTCCTGTGTCACTTTGTCCCCAAATAACCTGGAACCTATCAGGGGCTGCCTGCTGGCTGGGGCCGGTGCACTGTGTGTTCCAGAGAAAAGGTACACAGAGGACTGTTCCTTTGCCCGCTCCCTCCAGGAGCACCGACACCCACCCTCCAGGCCGAAGACGGTATTGTATTCTTGTGGAGGTTCTTTCGCTGCTAAAGGTGTCTGTAGACACCAGAGATCCAAAAATTGGCTTCCACTGCTTCAGAGCTAGAAGGAGAGGCTGGTTTGGTCCTTCTTTCAGAACTTGCATCAGTCAGCTTTTGCTTCAAAACAAAACACCCCAGAACTCGATAGGTTAAAACAACAAACGTCATTTATCATTCTGTGGCCCTTGGGTGGCTCTCTTGGGGAAAGCTCAGCTGGGGCTGGATGATCTAGGATGGCCTCACGCACTGTATGATGGTTGGGAGGCTGGCTGATCTGGAGTGGCCTGGACAGGAGCGGCTCATCCCAGTCCTCAGCAGGCCAGTCCAGGCTTCTGCATGTGAGGGGTCAGGGTTCCAAAGATCAGCAAGAAAGGGCAAATAAACCCAATGTACAAGCGCTTTCTAGGTCTCTGTGTCACATTTGCTGTTGTCCCATTGGCCATAGCGAGTCACATGACCAAACCCAGACTGGGGGGCAGGTTACACCCACTGGTGTGGATATGAGGAACAGTAAATAATCGGGGGGTCATTCCTGCAACATCTGTCCCAGGAGTGGCATGTCAAAGGCGTGTCCTACTCTGTGCCTATATGGGAATATGTGGGTTCAGAACGGGAGAGGTTCTTTGAGGCAGATTATAGTGGAGTTTGACACGAGAGGGTTCTAATCCCCTATCCCAGTGGTTGGCAAACCGCGGCTCACGAGCCACATGCGGCTTTTTGGCCCCTTGAGTGTGGCTCTTCCACAAAATACCACGTGCAGGCGCGCACGTACAGGGAACGTTGTGGAGTGAAAGAAGATGTAGTGTCGAGGATTGAGAAAGGTATGCTGAGATGGTTTGGACATATAGAGAGGATGAACGAAAGGAGATAGACGAAACAAGTGTACAAGACGAGTGTGAATGGGAGAGTTGGAAGGGGTCGACCTCAGCGAACGTACCTCAATCAGATTGAGGACGTTTTTAGCAAAGGCCAGCTTAGGAGTAGCCTAATTAAGTTAATAACAATGTACCTACCTATATAGTTTAACTTTTAAAAATTTGGCTCTCAAAAGAAATTTCAATCGTTGTACTGTTGATATTTGGCTCTGTTGACTATTGAGTTTGCCGACCACTGGCCTATCCCATTTACCAGCAGTGTGACTCTAGGCAGGTAACTTGTCTTCTCCGAGGCCCAGCTTATTCACCTGTAAACTTCGCGAGGCTCTGCAGAAGACTGAGTGAGGCCGTGTTTGGGAAACAGAGTGGTGTCTGGTGTCAGGTCTGCTTTCATCGTGGGCAGCAAGAGGGTACTTGTGGTGGCAGGTTGGGCAGAGAAGGTGAGCCCTGGACTGCAGCACTCCCAGGCCCCAGAGGCCAGGAGAAGACACCAGAAGAGCAAAGACGGCTCTCCTGGTGTCTTGCAAACTAAAACCTTACTCAAATATTTGTTTACAATCCAAACAATCAGGTCACTCTTCCTTAATTGCTCATGACCCAGCAGTGGCTGCTCGGCTTCCCTACCTGTTTGTCCGCAAAATAGCTTTTGTCCCTCGTCGTCAGAGGCACTGGACACCTTGCAGTCCGACTTGACATCTCCGTGCACTGAACTCCGTTGCCTGTGCCCTCCTTGGCGCCTTCTGAGTGTTCCTTCTAGCTTCCTGCGCTGGCCCCTTTCCCTCTTCTTGTCCTTTCCTTTCCTTTCTTGGCTGATGTTCCCCAGATTCCATCCTGAACCCTGTCATGGGCAGTGTCATTTCACAGGCTGACCCCTGTCCTGTTCCCGACTCATGATTGTCTCAATCTTTCTCTGATCCCAACATGCCTCGTGTTCAGACTCAATAGGTTGCAAGATAAATGTATCTGTCCCACCTGTCTAAGTCCATCCTGGCTGCCATATAAAATACCATAGAGCGGGGACTTAAATAACAGAAATTCCTTTCTCCCAGTTCTGCAGGCCGGAGGTTCGAGATCAGAGTCAGAGTGTCAGCATGAGGTTGGTTTCCAGTGAGGACATCTCCAAATACCATCACATTGGGGGCCAGGGCTTCAACATAGGAATGCAGACGGGACACACTTCAGTCCATAGCACCCCCTGCCCTCCTGCTGTATTCCCGTCCATTCCCACCCCCCGTCAGTAACCCCAGCCAGAAAGCTATACGTCATTTCCCACCGTGGGTCAGCGCCGACGGTCTTGGGTCCTTCACCCTCTCTCCCCCTGTCCCCAGGTCAGACATCGCCATGCTCCCCACAGATCCCTGCAGCAGCCCACTCACCTCCAGGCGTGTCCCAGCAAGTTCAACGTTGCCTCCCAGACAGACACCCATCACTGTCCTCCACACTCTCCTCACACACACGTGCACACAATGAAATCCCACCTCTCTGCCCTGTCTCTTGCCCTTCTTTTTGGCATCCTTGTTCCCTGCTGCATTCAGTTACCCTACAGTACCCTGAACAGGTCATCTGGTGCCCTTACCTGCGCTGCTCCTCCACCCTAGAAACGCCTGCTCATGTCATTACCCAGCTCCGGGGCCTCCCCTGCCCCCCACTGCAGCATGAGCTCTCCCTCCTTGGTACTCGGTTCCCTGCCCTTTAACATGTGCCATGGTGTATTGTTTCCCTTAATGGTCTGTGAGCTCCGTGAGGGCAGGAGTTATCTCATTCATTTCTCTGTACCCCAGTGCCTAGCATATGATCGATGACAATAAGTAAGTGTTGAATGAACGAATGGGTAAGTGAATGGATAAGGCAGTGGGTGAGCCCATAACCTCCTCTTTCCTGCACCGAATCAACTCAGATGCCCTGTAGGCACAGGTGCCATCAGCAGCCAGCCTACACACAGGACGTACCAAGCCTGAGAGGCATGGGTGTTCCCCTTCCTGCCCCACAGCAGCAGGGGCCCTGCCAAACCTGCTCTCCTGCCCACATAAACTACCCTCAGAAAGCCAGCCCCTTGGCACCCTAGCGCGTTCACCACCCCCTCCTCCAGTTCCTGCTGCCCTGCCTGCCTGTCTGCTCAGTTCTCACATCACTTTGTGCGTCCTATCCTCTAACTGTCTGGCAAGTTCTGCCCTTTATTGTATCAGTACATTCTACAGTCTGGCTTGTTCATTGTTGGAGTGTGTATGTTGTCCTAGCTGTGCCCTCATTGTAAACTGGGACTTTGGTTTTTGCCTCTTTTGTTCTTTCTCGGTCCTTGGACATTTGGCAAACGCTACTCCACAGGTCTTTATTCCTAACTCACCTTGTTCCTGGCACTTCCGACTCGTCTCCCTTTCTCCGAGCTGCCATGTCTTTCTTAGGAGTTAGCTCAGCAGACCTGGCCTCGCTCTTTTGACTCCACCGTTTTCAAGCTGTGAGACTGCGAGCAAATAGCTTACCCTCTTTGAGCTTCTATTTCCTTACCTAGAAAATAGAGATACTATCACCCAACAGGGCTATTGTGAGGATTAAACTAAAACATTCAATATAAAGCGCTTATCACAGCGCCTCACAGGGAGGAAATACTCCATAAGTGTTGGCTACTGTGATTGATGTTGTTTTCAATAATATTATTTTATCAACAAACCTTCCCCTTAAGGATCCAGCATAGGTCAGTCCCTGGGCACCTACCACATGGAATGAGTGTTTGTAGAAATGTCAGACTGGCCTGCAAGTGGCTCCACAGGCTGCCTCTGAATTCTACCCTGCCGGGAGCCGGTCCATGCTTGCTGTTTCAAGGGACCTGGCATATATGGCATACTGTTCTTAATATGTTTGCTCACCTTCTTGGCACTATGTGTTTTAACCAAGGTCTCTGAGAAAGGTTGTTTCCCCAGGTAGGGATTTTCCCCTGAAGTTAGGGAGGGAATAAATCCCCTCAACTAAGTGCCAGGTGGGTAATTAATCACTTTAACTATGAACAATCATGCTTAAGCTACATAATCTTTACTCCCTGGAATGGAGATAAGAAACGCCCTAACCTTTGTAATAGAGATTGATAGTATTGAATCAACTGGTATAAATACAGTTGTAACAAGACAGCAAGACTCAGAACTTAGAAGAGAGAACCAAGAGAGACGGAACCTAGGCACAGAACCTACACAGAACGTTCTCTAGAGACAGAAGAACTTCGCTGGAGAGAACATGGCAAAAGATCCTGGGCAGAAACTGGCCTCAGAACCTAGAGGCAGAACCTAGCGAGAGAACATGGCAAAAGATCCTGGACTGAACCTGACTACAGAAATTGGCAAGAGAACCTGACTAGAACCTGGTGACTGAACCTGGCTGGAGAACCTGGACAGAACCTGGCTGGAGAACCTAGCGAGGGAACATGGCTACAGAACCTGGCTGGAGAACCTGGACAGAACCTGGCTGGAGAACCTAGCGAGGGAACTTGGCTTCAGAACCTGGCTGGAGAACCTGGAGAACCTGGCTGGAGAACCTAGCAAGAGAACATGGACACAGAACCTGGCTGGAGATCCTAACCAGAACTTTGCTGGAGATCCTGGCCAGAACTTGGCTGGAGATCCTAAGCAGAACTTCGCTGGAGATCCAGACCAGAACTTGGCTGGAGATCCTGGCTAGAGATCCTGGCTAGGCTGCTGATCAACTGAACGCTGTCTTCATGTCATTCCTTCTTTGCCGACTCCATCCACACCTTTGGGGACCCCTGGACCTGCTGGGGTTGGACCCCGGCACTACCCCTTATTTGTTAGTGGGAATGAGAGGCTAATTTCTCCTGGGATGGGAAGGGAGCACGGGGGCACCTCCATTCATCTCCAACAAGAGCTCTTCTCTTCTCTGTGACCCTAACCACCCTTCTGATTCTTACCCTGGTCCAGGGTGGGTTGTGGCTGCTCTTTACCTACTGACCCAGCACCCAGGACAGCCAGGCACAGGAGACCCCTTAATCAGGCTTTTAAAGAGATAAGACAGCCAGGCCCTTCCCATCCATTCACATCAGGTGCTTAGGGTTCACGTTTCCTCGTTTGATGGTCTCAGCATAGCTGTCCCTTATCTTGAAGTGCTTTTCGTGGCACATCATCGAGGGAAGCGGGGCCAGGGGGACCTGACAGGACATCCGGGGCAGACTGGGCTCCAAGGCGAGGACTGGAGGCCTGGGCCACACCTGTCCAGCCTCAGGGCTATGGCTGCGTTGAGGCGCTTCCTCTTTCTCGTCTCGAAAGGGGTTTGGGGGGCACTGTAACCTTAACATCCTTCACCTTACAAGCTGCCTTAGGGGGTAAACTGGTGGCTACTTGGCTGGGTCAGAGAGGAGACAGTATCCTAGTCCATCTCTGTTTGCCAGAGAGGCAACTTGTGCATCTGAGTCTCACCCCTGCACTTTCCCTTTCCCATCCTGGTTCATGACGGGGTGAAGATATATAAGATAATAGACTTTTGTATGGGAAGGAATCTTTGGGGGAGTCTAGCCCAGCACTGGGTTGAACAGCTGCATCAAAATCACCTGGGAAGCTTTGTTCCAAATTATAGATTCTTGGGGACTCACTCCCAGAATATCCAGTTCAGTCAGTCTGTATCTTAAAAGCCCCTGGGAACTCTGGCTGGTGTGGCTCATGCATCGTCTCATGCACTAAAAGGTTGCCGGTTCCATCCCCTGTTAGGGTGCATACAGGAAGCAAGTGATCGATGTTCCTCTCTCCCTTCCTTTCTCTCTAAAATCAATAAAAACAGCCCAGCCGGTGTTGCTCAGTGGTTGAGCATCAACCTATGAACTAGGAGGTCACAGTTCAATTCCCAGTCAGGGTACACGTCCTGGTTGTGAGCTCGATCCCTGGTGTGGAGCATGCAAGAGCCAGCCAGTCAATGATTCTCTCTCATCATTGATGTTTCTCTCTCTCTCTCTCTCTCTCCCTCTCCCTCTCCCTCTCCCTCTCCCTCTCCCTCTCCCTCTCCCTCTCCCTCTCCCTCTCCCTCTCCCTCTCCCTCTCCCTCTCCCTCTCCCTTCCTCTCTGAAATCAATAAGAATATTTTTTAAAATAAATAAATAAAAACATTTAAAAATTTAAAAAAGCTCCTGGGAGATTCAAACCCTCACTGAGTTATAGCACCACAAACCTGTCCCATTGCCTTACTTTGCCAGCAGGGTCAGGGGTGCTCTGGGGACCCAGAGAAATCTTCTGTCTTGACAAGTTACTGGTAGAGAGAGGCCTGAAGCTTCACAGGTACTACTTGAGTCCTGACTGCTCATGACCACCAGGGCCAGAGTTGTCTCCCTCTTCCCAGCTCCCACTGAATGGGATCTGGGTCTCTGGTGTGAGGACCAGCCATGAGGCCCTGACTCAAGGGGCCCAGCAGCCCATGGTTTCAGGGAAGCTGAGGAATGAGCCAGAACAGAGAAGAGGGGCTCTCAGGCCATTCCTTAAAAAGCCCTGCAGTGTAAACACATTATGTACCCTGTACCTCCACCCACACCCTCTCCCGCTGTCCATGGCACCTCTGTGACCCACAGTGGGGTCCTGTAAAGGGTCCATGTTGAAGTTGACTGGACGGTGACCCCAGTGGGTAGATTTGACATTGAGGTAGAATATAGCATTGGGACTAGGTCTAAGTTTACCAAGACTGACAGCCCCGGGCCCTGAGGACACTGAGTACATTTGTCTTCTGATCCGAGCTTGTGGCTCTTCTAGCACATTGACGCTGTCCAAAGACACCCAGCCCTGCCCCCAGCACTTCACACTTGGAAGCCTCTGGAATAGCAGATGCAAGCTCCACGGAGATGGGCTGTGCATCTGGATCAAAAACAGCATTTAAGCCAGAAAAACAAAAATACATGAACCCTGGGCAGCCCTGGATGGGGAAAAATAGCTATGCAGGGTGCTGGCAGGAGCCGCCCGCTGCGGGAATCAGGGCCCAGAGCTGCACTCCCTTTGGGAAAGCATCTTCCTAAAACTGCTCACCCCAGGGCTGTAGATGGCAGTTTGCTGGGGGGGCATGGAGGGGGGTGCGGTCTGCAGAGACTGGAAGTAAAGGCGTGAGTCTGGGCTGCTGCTGGTGGTATTCCAGGAGGGAGGAACTATTTTTTTCTGGTGAGAGGCACACTTTGATGGCACTATGAGAAAGCTTCCCCAGGCATGCAGCCCTTAAGTAAATAAAAGCACAGAAATAGATTTTTCAAACCGTGTCCTTCCAGAGCATAGTAGGATTTACTGAGAAATTGGATTGAGTTCTCCTTGATTCACCTGATTGCTGAGTGGAGGCATTCAAGGGAAAAGTGTGTTTCCCCAGTGTGTCTGCTGAGCAGGGCTGACACCCCCTGAAAGGCAGCCGTGGTGTCTGAACAGCGGGCTGGGGACTGGGGCCGGAGCTTAGTTGCACCTGAACCCTGCTCCCGGGAGGAAGGGAGATTTCTTTGTAGAACCTCGGCCCTGCCTGCGCGTTGTGGGCGGGTTTCCTGCAGCTGGGAAGGCCACCGGGCAGCCCCCCAGAGAGCAGGGCTGTTTTTCCCGTGGTGGTGAGGCGCTGGCTCTGACGCATCCACCCCCTGACTCCACTCCGCGTGGAGTGCGACTTGCCAGATGGCCAGCCCCGTGCTGGGGTTGAGGGTATGACCACAGAGCACAAAGGAGGTTTTCTCCTGAGCCAGGCCACGAGGACTAAAATACCAGAACGCCACTAACATATTTTAGAAAACCAGGATATAAATGGCTCCAAACCATCCAAAGACCTAAATATAGTGCCCTGGTCCATGTTCCACAGAGTTGGGTTCCAGAGCTTTATGACAGATGAGAACTAGTGGTGTGCTAGTAGATGGGCTCACTGAACAAATTTAAAAGCCATGATTTGTAGCATTTGCCGGTTTCTGCCGTGTCAATCCTCCCACCGTGGTGAATTTCAAACGACCAACACACAGTCGCTAAGTGCGGAGTTGGGAGGAGAGGCACACAGTTCTCTCCAGCTCACCCCTGAATGTGTGTCCAACCCATAGATCCAAAGAGTGAGAGGTAGAGGTGCCTAAGAGGGGCCCACCAGGCCACAGGTGGGGGTACCGCAGCGGCACCCCTACTTGTGCAGAACACTCCCCCTTGGCTGACAGGATCTTTTAACCAGCGAGAGGTTCCATGTCGCCAGGCTAATACAGGGATCTACCAGTGGGTGTCGAGTGACGAGATGTCTCCACGTTAGTAGTTTCCTAGACTGGACAATTTTAGGGGTGATCACATCCTTGGGGGAGCTTGTTAAACATGCATCCTCCTGGACTCCACCCTCAGGGAGTCCCATTTCATAAATCTGGCATAAGGTCCAAGCATCTACATTTG
Source organism: Myotis myotis (assembly GCF_014108235.1). NCBI lineage: Eukaryota > Metazoa > Chordata > Mammalia > Chiroptera > Vespertilionidae > Myotis > Myotis myotis. The sequence continues at coordinate 13,316,229 of NW_023416315.1, forward strand.
GCCACCAAATTACAGGTAGAATTCACGGTTTGAGAAACCCTCCCTCCTGTTTACTCACCCTGCGGTAAACAGAAGGTTCATAATTGGGTGGCTATTATCAATGGTTTCTTTCCCAACACTCACTGTTTTGCTCCAGTGCAACAGGGTTGTTGTTTTTATTTATTTTTTAATATATTTTTATTGATTTCAGAGAGGAAGGGAGAGAGATAGAAACGTCAGTGATAACAGAGGATCATTGATCAGCTGCCTCCTGTACGCCCCCTACTGAGTATCGAGCCCGCAACCTGAGCATGTGCCCTGATGAGAAATCGAACCGGGACCTCCTGGTTCATAGGTCGACACTCAACCGCTGAGCCACACTGGCTGGGCAGGGTTGATGTTTTCAAAGTCCCTCCATGCAAAATCTGCTTCTAAATCATAATAATAGCTCACATTTACTCAGAGCCCCCCAAGCACCAGGCATCAGACATGTTACCCCGTCTCATCTTGACAGCTCCCCCATTATTACCAGCCCCATTTGGCCAATGAGGAAATTCAAGGCCAGAGAAAGTTCCCAAGGAGGTGATGCCAGGATTTAAATCCAGGCAGTCTGGCTCCAGAACCTTCATTAAAAGCATGACACTAGCCCAGCCAGTGTAGCTCAGTGGTTGAACATTGACCTATGAACCAGGAGGTCATGGTTCGATTCCCCATCAAGGCACATGCCTGGGTTGTGGGCTCAATCCCCCGTGTGGGGCGTGCAGGAGGCCGCCAATCAATGATTCTCTCTCATCACTGATGTTTCTCTCTCCCTCTCCCTCTCTCTTCCTCTCTGAAATCAATAAAAATATATTTAAAATTTTAAAAAAGCATGGCACTGAGCCACCTCTGTAAAGCCGTGTTCCGCGGAGGCTTTGCCTTTTGCCTTAGCTAATTCAGGCTAAAGTCCAGTTCAACTTCATGGGCATTTAGTGAAGTGCCTAGAAGATGCCACTTAATCCTTGCAGCAACCTTTTGGGGAAGGTCTGACGGCTGTGTTCCAGCAGAGGAGAGGTAGATGCAGAAGGGTTCTGGGGCTTGCCCATCATTGCACAGCCAGCTGAAGGCAGCATGGAAATGTGTTGCTAATCCCGATACCCCACAGTTAAGTCTCCTGAGTGGTTCTTAGTCTCAAGTAAGGCAGCTTTGATGCATCGGCACTCTTTTAAGCATTGAGCATGTTTCTGGCAGTCTTCATTTTTAACTATTAAATGTTGGAGGCCATATACTAGTATAAAACAGTAGTGTATAAAGAAGGAGGACAGGCATATCCACCACTCTCTGTAAACATCAGGCAGAGTGGGCCAAGTCTAGCAGTAAATACAGAGGACTGTGCACATACTGAGAAAGGGTTCACTGTCTCTGCGGGAATCAAAGAGGGCTCCTTGGAGGAGGTGGCCCTAGAGCTGGCCTGGAAGGATGTATAGGCCTTTGGGGGGTGTGGAGGGAGGGTAAGGAAAGGGCGGGGGGTGGGGGAGGACATGGTGGGAGGTGAACTGGCGCCCAGGGGCATGACCAGACCCAGAGCCTCAGGAACTTTGCTGCGTCGCCCTTTTCTCCTCGGGCACAGAACTGGCTTCATGCTTGATTTGTGATTGAAGACACTGTGATTTTCTCCTCCAGCTGATCGATCCTATTTTCCATTACCTTAAAACAGCTTTCTGTAATCCTCTCATGGTGGATTTTTTCTTCCCGGGCGTCTGGGCTCAGACAGCTGCTGGCTTTGAGCACCAGCCCATCGGAGTCGTTACCAGCTGTGTGTGACTGGAGTGAGGAGCCCACATGCGAGGCGATGCTCAAGCACTTTTGTTTCTGAGAGCAGAGGCGCACTTCTGACCTCCGTGAGCATTGGTGCCGGGGCGGGTCCAGCTGGAGTCGCTCTGGCTTCCCCCTAAGCAACCTGTTCCTGGGGGAATGCCTGGAATGTCTGTCAACCACTTCCTGCAGCCTGACTGTCCCAATGGCTTGAGTGCTTTGGACACTGATTCCCAGGGACATGAAGCAGCTCTTGCCACTGCCCTCCGGCTGTGCCAAGTGGACGCATCTTGTAATGGAGCCAAATGGCACATTACCTCTGAGCTGTGGCAGCTGCATTTGGGCGATCATTGTCATCTCTACGGGCACATGCAGGGCTCCGTAGCCTTCACAAACACCCTCTGGGGGGAAATTGCCGCAATCTCTGTCAGTTACAGATAAACCACAGCCAGAGCCAACTCTGCTTTGCCCTCAGAGCCATTGGCAAGTGCCATGGGATCCGGGCTCTCTCGCCTTAGACCAGGGGTGGGCAAACTTTTTGACTCGAGGGCCACAATGGGTTCTTAAACTGGGCCGGAGGGCCGGAACAAAAGCATGGTTGGAGTGTTTGTGTGAACTAATATAAATTCAAAGTAAGCATCATTACATAAAAGGGTACGGTCTTTTTCTTTTTTTTTTTTAGTTTTATTCATTTCAAACGGGCCGGATCCGGCCCACGGGCCGTAGTTTGCCCACGGCTGCCTTAGACCCTCTGGACAGGAGTCACGCCCACTGCTGTGGGATTCACCAAGACCACAGGCACTGGGGCCGCCTGTTTGCCTGGCCACCGTCTGACCAGCTCTGAGTGTACCTCTTCTTCATCCTGAATCTGCAAGCAGAGCGTTCACGGAGCCCCCACAACAGAGCAGGGGGTAGGGGGTAGGAAATGACAGGGCACTTTCAGGGGTGGGCATGTTCTGTGGTCTCTGCTGCATGTTCTGGATGGCAGTAGGAGCAGTAACTTGCTGGCTGAGGCCTGCCTGCCGTGACCATCTCACGCAGGCCTCTGCAGTGCCTTTTGGAATGCACATTCCCTGCATTTGTGAGGGACCCTGGGGGGCTTCTACGCTGGTCGGATGTCAGCTTGGCCTGGCAACCTGTCATCTAAGAAAGCTCCCAGATTGGTGATTTGGAGCAGGTGGAACATCTCAGCGGTAGATGCGGCCTGGCCTCAGTGCCTTTCTAAATTAAAATATTCAAACAGTGCCGAAGGCTAAGAGAAGTGCTTCTTTCATCGTTGTCCTGTTCTTAGGAGGCCTGTGAACGCCCTCAGTACATGCGGTTTGACTCCCACCGACAGCTGGGTACCCTATCCCCACCCCATTCCTTTGCTCAGGGCTCTCCGTCTTGTTTTCATCAGGACAGAGTGAGAACCTCCTGGCATATGAATCTCAAGAAGCAAGATGGTAGACATCAGGTTCTCTGGTATGCCTCAGAGCAGCCCTTGTTTTTTAAGCCCGAAGTCTGTTTCAGAGAGAAGGCTGAATTCAGTTGCCTACAAGAACTTCAATTCAGATTTCTGCTTGGCTCCCACTGCATGAACGGAAGGGAATTTGAAGCTATGCAGGAGGCGTAGTCCATACTCTCATGTAGTTTATAATATAGCCTTGAACACTAATTAATATTTTGCTGTTGTCTAGGTTTCTTTTTTCTTTTTAATTTTTATTTTTGTGAAGCCATATATCACCCCACAAATGTAGCAGTTGGTGTAGCAATAAAACAGGTTCGGACTGAGTGAAGTCCACCTCAGAACCACAGTACTCAACCAATGTAACGCTTCCTCCGATAGGCAGAGAGGTAGGTAAAAAGATAGAGATAGAGATGATAGGTAGATAAATGATACATAGATGAGATGGAGACAGATAAATACAATAGATATATATGATTGATAGATGATAGATAGATAGATGAAAAGAGATAGATAAAATAAATAGGATAGATATATCAAGAGAGATGTTTGATGGACAGAGATGAGAGAGAGATAAGATGGATATAATAGATAGATGATAGATGAGATAAAGATAGATATAGATAGAATATATCAAGATAGATGATTATATAGATGATAAATGACATATAATTAATAGATACATATAGAAAGATGATAGAGATGGATAATAGATGAGATAGAGATAGATATGATAGATTAGATAGACAATTAGAGATATATGGTAGGAGAGATGTTATAGATATAATCAATAGGGTATATAGGATAAGTAGATCAAGATAAATGATTGATAGAGATGATAGAGATAGGTGATAGATATGATAGGTAAATAGATATAGATGATAGATCAGATATGATAGATGAGACATGATAGATGATAGATGATAGATAGATAGATAGATAGATAATGATGGATGAACTATAGATAGATGGCCTTCACTAACTCCTTTTAAGAATAAACCACTCAAATTTTGTGCTCTTTTGTAACATGGATGTGGTATTCTCCCCTCCTCTCCGCTTCCTTGCTCATCCTTCTCCTGACACACTCTGCGTTGGAACAGTCATCATAACTGAAGAACCAGAAAGGAACTAAGGGATCAGTTAGCATGCAGATGCCCATCCTCCAGACTCCGTTAGATTGCCACAACAGGACACTGGACTATATGAAAAGACACCAGAAGAGCCTTGGCCAGTGTGATTTGCTTGGTTGAGCATTGCCCCTGTGCACCAAAAGGTCACCAGTTCGATTCTCAGTCAGGGCACATACCCAGGTTGCAGGTTCAATCCCGGTTGGGGTGCATGCGGGAGGCAACCAGTCAATGTCCCTCCCTCCCTCCCTCTTTCCCTCCAGCTTCCTCTGTCTAAAATCAATATTTTTTAAGCCTTAATAAAAAGACACCAGAGGAGATGTCCTATTGATTCCCCTCGACCCATTTCAGCTGTTCTTAACATCACTGTTCTGTCCAGTCTGAAATTTCTCTTTGATCATACCTTTCTTGTAAGGAAAAGCATCATATTGAGTTATCACTTCTTTCTCCCCAAACCTCCTGCCCTATTCATTAAATATGGTACCCACCTCACCCCACAGAGATCTCTCTGAGTGGGGTTGGAAAGGGAGGGCATCACAGACTACACTAGGAGACTCACCTGGACCCAAGAAATGCCCAAGATGGAGGTGCCGAGTCACCCCACAGTCACTTGGAAGCTGCCCTCACATGGACTGGGGAGGCTCGCGGCAGGAAATGCCTGTTCCAGAGAAGCAGAGCGAGGCCTCCTGAAGAAGCGTTGAGAAAAAATGCCCAGGGAGGCCTAGTGATGTTGCAAAAACAAATATTATCCAAACTATAGTCCTCAAGTTGGAGGTAATGTGAGCATCAGGATTTAAGTGAACATTTAAACATTTCAGTGACCCAGCTGGGAGAACCTGAGAGGGAAGGCGCCTGGTGATGACTCTAGTGAGTCACAGTCCTCTCTACTAATCAGCCTTTTAAGTGCCACTAGGCATGAAGCCTGGGGAACGGACTGGAATTTCCCCCAATAGTTTGGTGTTTTTCTTCTCTCTCTAAGTCAGCGGTTCTCAACCTGTGGGTCGCACGACCCCTTTGGGGGTCAAACGACCCTTTCACAGGGTTTCGCCTAAGACCCTCGGAAAACACATATATAATCACATACTGTTTTTGTGATTAATCACTATGCTTTAATTATGTTCAATTTGTAACAATGAAAATACATCCTGCAGATCAGATATTTACATTATGATTCATAACAGTAGCAAAATTACAGTTAGGAAGTAGCAACGAAAATAATTTTATGGTTGGGGGTCACCACAACATGAGGAACTGTATTAAAGGGTCGCGGCATGAGGAAGGTTGAGAACCACTGCTCTAAGTCATAGTGAACTATACAATTTTTACCTCCAGGCCCTTAGTTGAATATGCTGTACCCATCCTGGTCCTCTACACCGAACTTCTCCCAGGCTGGGCCTAGGGCATTGGGGCTGACTTGGTGGGGGCGTAATGGGGCTCTCTTGTCCATGCAGCTGATCTCTAAGCCCGAGCAACCCTTGCTCTAAAAATGTAGCCAGGATAACTTACCAGGACCCAGAAACCAGCCAAAGTGATTACATGTTTCTCATCTGTCCTGAGGGCCAGTGGTGGGGATGTCAGGCCAGAAGCCACCTGCTGACCTGGCTGGAATGATGGGCAAAGATATGTATGACTGGACGGGGGACCCTGGCTGTCCTGAATCTGCTTAAGGGAGAGAATCGGGGCTAAGTTTACATCCCCAGGAATATTTTTAGGGACAAATTGTTGCATGGTTACCTAAGCCAGGCATAGCAAAGGGGAGCCCTTTGCAGAATGCTTCCCTTGGCTACCAGGGATATCACTGCCCAGCCAGCTCATCAGATCCTCTGCCAGGTTGGACTCAGATCACTGAGTGTGCCCTGGGCTGCACCTGGCTGCTGTGCTGGTCCAGTATGGTACAGGACGGAGTTGACTCAGGAAGAGAGGGCTGTCTAGGTCTCCAGGCCCTGAGCACTCACTGTCCAAAATATCATGCAGCCCCCAGGTGAGAACATAGAAAATGGGACCAGAGGGGACACCCAGAAAACACCCCTAAAGCCCACCCCAAACACTGGCTCTGAGAGGCCATCACTGGGGATGCGGGGTGGAGGCCGTGTTTCCTGGAGGAGGCAGAGCCCACCTTCATGCACAGAGCATGGTGAGGGCAAGCTCACCCCTTCGTCCCTGAGGGGGCCCATCTGGAGTGTGTTCTCAGATTCACACAGCCCTTTTCTCAGAGAATGAACAAATAAACATTATTATTGACCTTGTAATCTTAGATAACAACATGGATATTAGGGCAATTTATTATCATTTACAACATGCCCCTTTGAGAGAAGAGAAAATTAAGGGGCATCAAAAGTAAATCGATTTCCTGAGAACTTCATTTATTAGGCAGCTACCATGTGCCAGACTGGTTGGCTAGGAAGGTATAAAGCCGTGGTTCCTGTCCTCCAGACCCCAGTCTGGTGAGAGGTGTCAGCCAGTTGCTCTGCTGCTGCCTTAGGAAAGCCATGGTCTGAGGGCCTGGGGCGGGGGAGATTCGGCCTCTCCTCTGGGTGCATCAAAGAAGGCTTCCCGAGGAGCGGATAGGGGAGTCAGAGAAACAGGAAGGAAGCCATAGATAACAATACTTGTATTTTTTTCCATCCTGACTGTGTACCAGCCTCTTCACACAGGTCATTTAATTCCAGATGAGAAACAAATGGGAGCATTAGGACTTGAACCCGAGACTGCCAGACTCCAGGGCCCGGCTCTCGGGCATTGCAACTTACAAGGCCCGTGACCTGTAGTTTTTGCTCTAAACTCTGGGCTGCAGTCACCTCCTGGGACCCTCTGCCTTCCCTCCTCGGCTGCAGGATGAGAGCTGTTAGGTGTGGTGGAAGCCAAAGGAGAGGCTGGTGAGAGGGGCTGCCCTGTGGCCCGAGGCCTGAAGGGACCCCCGCAGCCCCCCCGCCTCAGTACACCGTGAACGCATGTGTGTAAAGGCCCTTCTGAGGGAGGAGGGGCTCTGCTGTCTCGCGTGGCCGTGCGGGTTGGTTGGGGTTTGTGGGCTGGTTGGGCTGGGGATCGGGACAGAATAGTTCATGCAGCATAATGGGGAGCTTCCGCCTGCCACCAGGCCTGGCTCCTGGCCCCGGCCTTGCCAGGGGGTGACTTCCTGCCCAGCCACAGCAGGAGGAGGCTGGGGCCCCTTTTAGTCCTTGGCGTGTTTGAGAAGAAAGGCTCAGCACCTGCCACAGCACACACTCGCTCGCCGCCCTCATTGATGCCGCAGAGCTCTCGAGGCCTGCTTTTCCAGGCCCCGGGTTTCAGTTTCCCTGCCCAGATTTCGCTGTTTTGAAGCCCTCCCATCAGGCCCTGGGTTTTCAGAGGTCTGAACAACAGAAAGTGGCCGCCCTATTTGCATTTTCCTAGAGGGGAGCTGAAAGTTCTGCTGGGGAAGTAGGAGGTGTCAGGTCTGGCGTCCCTGCTTTGAAGACCTCCTGTTGTTTTGTTCTGTGAATTGAAGGAGATTTTGGGGTTGGGGAACCAATAGAATCACCCTGTCAGCAAAGGAGAAGCGTTTTTTCTATCCCCTCAAGCTTTCCGTCTGACATAAGTGATTAAAATGCAGCTGAAAACTCCACTAACAGAGAGAAAAGATGAATTAATAAAAACTGTATAATGAGCACATTAAGACTAACGGGGGGGGGGGGGGGTGCTCAGAGGACCAGCCTCTCCCGGCGCGAGGGGCGCTCCTTCTGATCTGACACGCGTCATTTTTGTAGGTGCCTTTCCGTGTCCGGATCCCCATCCGCTTGGAGGCAGCCACGTGCGTCCTTGACACACTGACTGTTCTTCCCAGTAATTTCCCACGTCTGAGTTTATGTAGGCGGAAGCCCACAAATCAAAACCGCTGCCAGCAACCAGCTCATCTTCTTGATAGTTTTCCAAAGAAGTCCAGCAACACCCGGCTCGCTGGCTGTCGTCGCTGGGTGTCACGGGCTGGGGTTCGACCAAGGTCTGTGCCCATCGCCCACCACGGGCAGAGGTTTGCACTGCAAGCAGGACTCGCACTGGAAAGGGCCTGGAGTGTTGAAACTACATAAATCCATTTCAGTGTCTTCATTTCAATATTTTTTAGAGTCTGTTAAAAGGGGGGGGGGGCATAATTTTAAAATGCAATGCAATGGTCTTTATACTAGAGTAGCACTACCTTGCCATTTTTATCATTCCTATAGCAACTGAGGTGGTTTCACAACTCTGGGAAAGACTTTTAGGGAAGCCAAGCCTTTCTCCGGGGCTTTACCTTTTTTTAAGGAACTAAAATTCAAAGCCGTGTGTCTTGCTTTCTTTTCCCACTGCGGGGTTTCTGCGGCGAGCACAGGTGTCAGCAGTGGCTGATGAGCTGGCCCATTGCCTTCAAAGCAGGCCTGCTCCCTGCAGCTTCTCCAGCACCCTGTGCTGTACATGGCGTTCCCACTCGCAAGAGGAAGGAGTCAGACCTTATTCACTCTTTCGCACGTTTTGCATCTTTTAAACTCTCACCAGTTGTGGCTTCATAATGCCAGTCTCGAGCTTTGGAAGGTGTCTAGGGGCAAATTCAAAAGTGCACAGCATCTAGTTTGATCCTAAATCTACAAAACCAGCTGTCTTCCCATCTTAGAAACAAGTCCTGTGCAAACAGTGAGGCGGGGGTGCCAGCCTGTCTTTTCCTTCGCTGCAGCCATTTTCAAAAAGCGAGTACTGATCCCAACTAATGTCTATGCACACGCATGTGACTTTGTCAAAAGTGTTCCCCTCAGAAAGCTGTGTATCTCGAATACAATGCTACTCCCGTCCTGTCCATTTCTTTTTCAATATTAACTTAAGAAACAGTTAACCAACTACACAGGAAATCAGTTATTTTACTTTTGTAGAAACTACTCTGTTTCCTAAACAGTGTTTCTCCTTCCATCACAGCTGAGCTTGGTCCCCTCCGCCCCCCCCCCCCCCCCGCCCCTCCACTACCTTCCGGGTGGGTTTTGGGTGGGTGTCGGGGAAGTGAAGGCTCCCGTTGCCTCAGGTGCTGTCAGGGAACAGGCCCATTTTGCTAGACAAAGTTGATAACATGAAGGGGCGTCGGCTTCAGAGTCCGTGTCCTGGAATCTCATTCCCCTTTACAAATCGCAGGTGCGAATCTCAAGCAAATTACGTTACTTGTGTTTCCTTGCCTGCAAAGTGGTGGTGATGGTAACTTCACAGATTAATTATGAGGATTAACTAAGATGATGTTATCACATAACGAAGTCTAGAAGGATGAATACTACTCTGTCAGCAGTGGTTCCCCTAGGTCAGTGGTTCTCAACCTTGGCTGCACATTAGAATCACCTGCGAATCTTTTTAAAATCCTGATTCCTGGGCCTCATCCTCCGGAAATTCTGTTTCTTTGTTATGGGGTGGGGCCACAACTTAACAAAGAAACAGAATTTCCAGAGGATGAGGCCCAGGAATCAGGATTTTAAAAAGATCCCCAGGTGATTCTAATGTGCAGCCAAGGTTGAGAACCACTGCCCTACCTAGGTGGTGTTGTCACAGGTGGTTTCACTCTCCCTCTTTTTCCCATCTTTATTCAGTGGTGCACTGGTAAATGTTTAACAACCAGCGCTCTAAAAGAAAAGACCCGATCTGTTGTGTTTGCCCATTTCCATGGTGTAAATCAGCGGTTCTCAACCTGTAGGTCGCGACCCCTTTGGGGGTCGAACGATCCTTTCACAGGGGTCGCCTAAGACCATCGGAAAACACATATGTAATTACATATTGTTTTTGTGATTAATCACTATGCTTTAATTATGTTCAATTTGTAACAATGAAATTGGGGGTCACCACAACATGAGGAACTGTATTAAAGGGTCGCGGCATTAGGAAGGTTGAGAACCACTGGTGTAAATGCTCCCAGATGGCTGATTCAAGCTGCCACCGTGATATCACTGAACGAGTTGGGAAGAGACATGCACAGCTGGCTCTTCCAAGCTGCACAAGCCCACCTCAACAAACCACTGGTTTTGTCTTTAACTGTGCACTGAACGTTTTAGGGTGGTAAAGAGAGAGAGGGGAGGGGAGGGGAGGAGAGGGGAATACCTAGCTTTGTGCTGGGCATACTAATTTTCAATTCTTCCTGTCCTTCCTCCCTGAGCAAACAGCACATGACTGTGATCACCTAGCCACCCGAAGTGGTGGTCTTGCAAGCGGCCAAGTGCCCTTATCTTGTTCCCCATCTGCCAGGTTCTCAGAACTGGGCCGTCTGTAGAGGAAATTCTAAGGTCAGCCCACTGAGGAATGGATCATGTAGGCAAGCAGGTTTTCTTGATTTCTACAGAAGACATGCTCTGAGCAGACATGTGCAAAGTTGAAGCTGCCTTAGACGAAATCAAGAAAAGTCCCAGTGGAGTGAAGGGCCTGGAGTGCAACACACCCCCAGGTGGCCAGTCTCTGACCAGCCTAACCTTTACCCTCAACCCCTGACATAAGAGGTGTGTGGGGCACAGGGTGGAGGCCCTGCAGATTTCCAAAGAAATACAGAAACAGTTGTACATCCAGTGGAATCCCGCCAGGCCTCCCCGGTCATCTGGCGTGTATAGCAAAGGTGCAGACACAGTGCCTGCACCCTGCAGTGTCTGGTCTCAGCTTCCAGCCCTTGGTACAGCTTCTGGCACAGAGTAGGCGCTCAAGAAATTTTTGTTAATGCTTGTTTTTTAAAAAGTTAATGAATTTATTTTATTCCTTTAGATCTATTGCAGAAATGGTGTAAGGCAGCTCAGTAAGGTTTGTTGAATTAATGAGTGTCTTAGTCCTCCAGCTCCTGGTCTCACATGTTCCTGGATATAAAATGTAACTAAATCTAAATGAGATGCAAGGTATTCATAAAGGTTGCCAGTGACTTTTTTTTTTTTTGCTTTTCTGTAGTTTTCAAATGTATCTTCAAAGAACATGGATCACTTTTGTTATTTGTTAAAAATGTTCATTATAAAAATAACCTGTAAGTAAAAAGTAAAACAGCAGGGTGTCAGCTGTTCAGAAGCGAGAGGCATCCCCTCCATGCTGCGAGGCTCTGAACCGAGGGCCCGGGCACGGTGGGTGGGCCCAGCATGGGCCTCCTCACCCCACTGGACTCTTGTCACAGTTGGGTTCTTTCTCAACCTCTGCTTCCACAGGCCTCCCGCCCACCAGGCACTGACTAATAATGCTCCCCTTCGGTAACAAGTCCTAGTCAGAAGTGGAAATAGAGTCAAGTCCTAGAGTGGGGAAATCACAGGCCTCACCCAGGACGACCGGCAAGTTGGAAATTCAGTGCACCCTGGTCCCCAGCCCTGTCCCGTCACGTGCTGTGGGCGAGCTGGGTCCACGTGCACCTGGGACCCGAGCAGGACCCTGCAGGGGGAGCCGGCCTCCCGCTTCTAGAAACACGCCTCCTCCTGGGGAATGGGGGCCTCAGCTCCTTGCATACGACAAAGGTGTCGATTCTACTTCCCACTAAGAAGCAGGCTGCTTTGAGTAAAGAACGCAGAGCCGTGATGTGTACCTTAGTTAATTAAACATTTGCTTGGTTATAAACGAGCCGTCCCCGTATCATGAGGAACTCAGCTCTTCCCTGTGGCCTAGCCCTGCAGCTGGGGGAAACCATTGTGTGTTTGGTGTTTTCTGTTAAAACACTGGTTGGGTCTAGCAATGAGGGTTCGGGGAGTTGGGGAGAAGTTGTTCAAGGGGTTTGTGTCAGAAGGCATTGTCGTGCATACACTGTCTCAATTCCTCCGTCAACTCTGGTGATTTATAAGAACCTTGCTCTCAGGGCTGAAGTGTCTCTAGAGCTAGTGGGCTGAGAAGAAGCAGGCCAGGTGCCTCCTGGGCTCTGCCTCCACCCAGCGGTACACAAGGAGATGTGACCGCCTGTTTCCTCAGAACTGCTCTCTCTTCTTTTTTTTTTTTTTTTTTTTTGACAACTTTTGTTCACATGCTAAACAAGTCACCCATTTAAAGTATACAATTCAGTGGTTTATAGTATACTAGAGGCCCGGTGGATGAATTCTTGCATGGGTGGGGTCCGGCTGGCCAGCCCTGATCGGGCTGATTAGGGCCAGCCAGGGGGAAGGGAAGCGGGAGGTTGGCCAGCTGGCCCCACACCCAATTGGGGTGGGTTGGGGGCGATCCGGGGCGGGGCTGGCTGGGGGGAGGGGGGTTGTGGGGGGGCTGTGGGCATTTGGCTGGCCAGCCCCGCCACCTGGTCGAACTCCCAGTCATGGGGACAATTTGCATGTTAGCCTTTTATTATATAGGATTCACAGTGTTGTGCAGCCATCACCTTTATCAATTTTAGAACATTTTATCACCCCAGGCCCTGGCCAGGTGCCTCAGTTGGTCAGAGCATCAGCCCAATACACTAAGGTGGCAGGTTCACTCTCTGATAAGGCACATACAAGAAGCAGTGAATGCATAAATAAATGGAACAACAACAAATCAATGTTTCTCCTTCCCTCCCTCCTTTTCTCTCTAAAATCAATAAATTTTAAAAAAAGAAAAGAAAAGAAACCATGCACCCTTTAGCAGTCACTCCCCAATTCCCTCCAAGCCCTCCTGCCCAAGACAAACACTAATGTAATTTTTGTCTCTGTCGCTTTGCCTATTCTGGACATTTCCTATAAATGGAATCATTCAGTATGTGGCCCTTGGTGTCTGGCTCCTTTCACTTAGCGCAATGTTTTCAAGGCTCACCCATGTTGTAGCAGGTCTCGGTACTTTATTCCTTTTCGTGGCTGAATAGTATTCCATTGTCTGGTTATGCCAGATTTTGTTTATCCATTCACCCACTGGTGAATATCTGGGTTGTTTCCACTTTTGGCTATTATGAATAATGCTGCAGTGACCATGCCTGTACAAGTTTTTGTATGGACACATGCGTTTATGTCTCTTGGGCCATGTAACTATATGTCTGATCCAGTCATTTTTTGTTTGTTTGTTTAAAAACCTTCTGTAAGTTCCCATTGTTCCTAAAATCAGGTTCAAAATCCTTACCTCGGTCTACAAGGCTTACCTCTGCTGGGCTCTCCCCTTGTTCTTCTGTCCCAGCTGAGAGGTTCCTCCAGCACAGAAGCCTCCTTCCCTGGCAGGCCTGTCACTTCCCACTCCCTCCCCTGGCTCTGTGTTTATCTAATCCCTTCACCCACCCCTAACGCCAGCGGAAATAGCCCCTCCCAGGGAAGTCTCCCAGAGCATCCCATGCTGTGATGAGACCCTGCACATCTCCTCAGCACGTGCCACAGTTATGACCACACGATGACCTGTGCGGTTCTCTACTTAATGCTTCTCTCTGCTCACTGTGAGCGCCAGGGGAGCAGGGCCCTCGCTCTTGTTCACCAGTCATCCCCGGCACCGAGCATGGTGCCTGGTGCATGCGGACACTTGCTAAACGTCAGATGAATAATGCAAGTCTCTCGTTTTGAAGCTCCTTTCATTGGGGTCCCCCTCTTTCCCCTCTGCTTAAGTCAGAATGGGTTTGGGGGACCCCCTCCTAAAATAACTTGTGCCTCCTTGGGTCCCAGCTCACATGGCTCTCTCGGGACAGGCTAATGCCCCATCACATGGGACTCAGGGAGCCCGGCCACCACCGGCTACACCAGCAGCGGCAGCCAGCCATTTCCAAGGGTGAAAGAGGAGGTATTCTCTGAGGCAAGCGCTTCTCTGAGAGTTGGGGAGCTGCATTATGACTAGCCACGTTCCCTCTAGTGACGATTATTGCCTTTCCGGGTGTCTCGTTTGAAAAACTGTCCTTGAGGAAGCTCTACACCTCTGAGACTTAATTGCTTTTTCAAAAACACCTGTTTTCATTTCCCCCACAGATATGCACTTATTTGGCCATTACCCAGCACATGACGACTTCTATCTCGTAGTGTGCAGTGCCTGTAATCAGGTCGTCAAGCCACAGGTTTTCCAGTCGCACTGCGGTAAGTGGACTCCTGCCGCCTCGCGGAGCAGCGCCGCCCATGGGCCCCCAGACGGGGTCCGGCCCTCTGTCTGTCTCAGCCCAGGCCTGTGGGCACATCCTTCCTGGGGCTCAGCCTCTGCTCGCAGGGTAACTATTTTAGGATCTGTAGTCCTGCTGCTGAAACGCGCAGTCCTGTCAGAGCCAATGAGAGAAAACCTGAAACTTGTTTAGGTGGATGGGACTAGACAAACCACCCACCCACCCAGCCTTTCCACAGCCTCTGCAGGTGACAAAGGGAGGGGCGAGCGGTGGCTGGAGGAGCCACTCCCCTGAAAGAGAGGGCCAGGAGGGGTCTCCCGATCTACACCAAGGAGGCCTGGGAGTCAGGAGCAAGTCCCTCCGGGCCATTGGGTACTGCCCTGAGGCTGGCTTCTCCTTTTAGAGGAATCCTCCTTATTAAAAAAAAAAAATGCAGGTGTTTGGGAATCCGCTTTCCCTCTGAATTTTTATATCCTTGATATAATAAATTGCCTTCATCTCGTCACCAGCAAACCCGGGACTCCCTGTCAGTGCAGGCGCCATGAACATACACCAGATAAAGTCCACCCTGCCGCTGCCCTCAGGAACTAATAAATAGCTAGTGACCTGAGATGGGACGTTACTTAACCTCTCTGGGTGGAAGTTCCCATATCTTTTTAAAGGGGAGCGTTGGACCAGATGATTTCCAACGCTGTAATATGCTGTCAGTTCCAGAACAGTATGTCCCAATCTTTTTATTTAAGCCATACTCCCTTTTGATGAACATAAAATCTAAGTGCCTTCCTTCACTGTTAAATGTCAAAGCACATTAAATATTGTGCCTTAAATAAATCAAGGCATTTTTAATATTACTCGAGGCCCAGTGCATGGATTTGTGCACCAGTGAGGTCCCTCAGCCTGGCCAGCGGGGATCGGGCTGAAACTGGCTCTCCAGCATCCCCCAAGGGGTCCTGGATTGTGAGAGGGCGCAGGCCAGGCCGAGGGACCCCACCAGTGCATGCACCGGGCCTCTAGTATGCATATAAGATCTTTGGTTAATCTCTTCCTGCCCTCCCCCTTCCCCCTTCCCTCTGAGATTCATCAGTCTTTTCCATGTTTCCATGCCTATGGTTTCCGCTCCTGCATTGAGTGTCTGCCCCCTGGTGGTCAGTGCGTGTCATAGCTACCGGTCAGACAAACGGTCAGCCGGTCACTTAGGCTTTTATATAGATAGATTATAATTTTACAAACTACATGTTATCCCTTTCTCACACTCAGAATTTCTCGTTTCCCCCTGCCCCTTCAGTTATCACTATTCTGTAATAATAGGTATAAAATAAGAGGAGTTGAGCTTATCTAAGCTCTTCTGTAAATGTATTTGGAACTATGGAATATAGTTGACCCATGAACAACACAGGTTTGAACTGTGCAGGTCCACGTACAAGCAGGTGTTTCCATAACTATGCAGTCAGTGCTCCATACACATTTCAAATCCGTGGGTTCAACCCACTGCCAGTTGAAAACAGTACATATGTTCAGTCCATGGTTTGGAATCCACGGATGTGGAGGGCCGACTATATCCATTGTTATGTGCCATTTTATATGAGGGACGTGAGGACCTGCGGAGTTTGGTATTGGCAGGGGGTGCTGGAACTAACCCATGGCTACGGAGGGGTGGTCGTCGTTTTTATGTATCCTAATATCATTTATGAATATGTAGATGTGTGATATGTGCATATCTAGATACATCAGATTTTACCTGTGTATATACTGTAGGTATAGTTTGTGTTCATAACATACAGAAAGAAAACCCAAGCTTTAGGGGCACTTTCCAGCACTTGCTGACCTGCACAGGCAGAGAAGGCCCTAAAAGTGTTTACAGAAAGCTCTGTTTAGAGGCCGTCTCCTGCCCCTCCCTGCAGCCAGCTCTGTGACCTTGGGCTACTTGCTTACTGTCTCAAGGCTTTGGTTTTTCTAGTCTCTTCCATAAGGAGTGGCTTTGTGAGTGCTTCTAACTCTAACCTTGTCTACCTGGCAGAATGAGCATGAGAGGAACCAGTCGTGTGCCCAGCACGAGCTGACCTTCTTGTTCAGTGCTGTGTAGCAAATGACCCCGCCCTTATGCCGGGAAGAGAGAAAAGATCCAACTTCTCCAAAGGGACTTGTCAGAGACCCGGTGCTGGTGCTACCAGCTGAGATGGCCGGTGGGGTCGAGAGCAGAGCAGGGGAGAGAAGAGCCCAGACTAGTTGGGTGGTGAATGACCATGGAAGCTCTGTGGCCAATTGCTTCTGTGTGTCCAGCAGATGCAGAGGCCAGATCACCCTGAATGGGGTCGTCATGCATTCATTCATAGGGATGTGCTGCTGTTCTGGGCACTGGGATACAGCAGCAAGCAAGGCAGACAGAAATCCCGTAAAGCCCTTAAAACCTTCACTGGGATCTTCATTCACTGACAGAGACTTTAATGAAAGAAACCTGAAAGGGACCAGGACTCCACTGTGCCCTGCAGAATTCTGCCCAAGGCAAGGCCCCATGCAGCCCGTGAAGGAGGCCTCTAGGGCTTGGCTCTGCTGATTCACGTGCCTTCCTCTATCCTAGGCCTTTTGGGACAAGAGGCAAGTCTTGTTTAGGGGGATAACCAAGTGTTTTGTGGCATCTGCTTTGAGCAGTGGCTGTAAATTAGTTTGGGGGTTTGAGTTACTGATCTCATCACCCAAAGCCCAGTCTCTGTTGAGCTTCCTGCTGAACCAGCTGACAAGTAGCAATGAGGACACCTCATCTTCCAGGTGTGTGTCCTGTCGATTCACAGCCCATATTTATCGAGGCCAGGAGAAGGCAAGGCAGAGCTCAGAACCATGGCAACTCTCCGGAGACAGTGAAGATTTCTTTGTTTCCCTAAGAATTCCTCCTATAGTTTCATGACATTTCTTTTTTTGGTGTTTTACCCCTAGTCTTACTATTTTCAACAAGTTAAAAAGAATGTCACTGTACTAAGTGTTAGGCTCCATATCTTTGAGCACATAATCCTCTCAACAGCCCCAAGAAGTAAGACCAATATGATACCATGTTGAACTTGAGGAAGATAAAGCTTAGGAATGCCTTGCCCCAGGTCTCAAAGCGAGGCAGGTGTAGAGCCTGATTTTGAACACGAAATCAGGGAAGTGCATGCTTTGCCTGCTTGCTGGTCATTGCCCCTCACTGCCTTGCTGCATAGATCACCTGTTGCCCTGCCCTGCCCAAGCGCCAAGGCCTGACCCATTCACCTGCCAGCTAGCAACTCGTACGTCGTACAGGGCTTCAGACTTGATTTGGTTAGTTGCAGAGCTTTGTTCAAATAGAATCTCATGTGGAACCTCAGTCTATAACTATATATGCAAAGGAAGCCACCGGGGTGGAACTTGGGGTGGGTGCTTGAGCCACTCCTGACCTCCCAACCACCCAGGCCTTCATAAACAGCATTTGAAGTTTGTTATAGTGGAGAGAACATGGACTTTAGAGGCTAACAAAGCAATTCACATGACTCCCCATTAACTGTGGGGGCAGGTTGCCCCCGTTTCTCCATCTTGTCTGCAAAAATAAGGACTCTGTCTGCCTCACGGTGCACAGTGACTGGTGTGAGACACCTTCCTGCAGATATACCCAGAGCATGGCTTCATTTCCTCCCACTTCTCCCCTTGGCCTCCCTCTCCCCTGTGTCCCCCTGGATTGGATTTACACCTTTCAGTACCCATAGAACTCCTTTCTCCTGTGCCACTTCCCACCTCCTGCCACGCACTGCAGCTATCTGTGGACTCTCTCAGAACATTCACCAATTTCCAGGATCCTTTCAGGATCAGGGGTGGTCCTTTTCAACTCTGTATTCCCAGCACACAGAATCATCCCTGCCCTGGCTCTGGGAAGCAGAGCTGCCATGCAGCGGGAGGGACACTGCCCAGGGGCCAACACATCTGGGGCCAAATCCCAACTCAGCCTCTGCGCGGCCCTGAGACCCTAGACTTGTGACTTGTAAAAGGACAGGGGACTGGACTGTGTGCTCTTTTAGAAACTTGCTCATTGTCAGCGCCTATGATTTGGCCCCGGGATTTTGAGGACCCTGGCATATACGGAGAGATGGGCACCCGGCAGCATTCTAATCTTGGTCTCCTGTTTGTTTGTTTATTTCTTTATTTTTATTTTGAGAGAGAGAGAAACATAGATTTGTTGTTCCACTTATTTATGCATTCTTTGGTTGATTCTTGTATGTGCCCTGACCGGAGATTGGGCCTGAAACCTTAGCATAATGGGGACAACGCTCTAACCAACTGAGCTACCTGGCCAGGACCTACTTGTTTAAGGGTGTGTGTGTGTGTGTGTGTGTGTGTGTGTGTGTGTGTATTTAGGCCATTGGTTATGGGGACTTTGGAGGTCAGTGGTAATGTGAAAAAGCCCATAGTAGAAAAACCATGAAATTCAAACAGACCCAAGTTAGACTCTTGACTTACATTTACTAGCTGTGTGAGCATGGGTTAACTTCCATGACCTTTCTGAGCCTCATTTTCCTCCGAAATGAAAGCGATCGTTCTTGCCTTGTGGAGTTACAGAAGGAACGGAGGTAGAGTAGTTTCCTGGCACATGGTAAGGAAATAAAGAAAGGGTAGCTATTATTGTCAATAAAGTGTGGCTATTTTTTATTAAGTTGAATGTTCCTTATGAAAAATGGGAAAACCAATTCAGTCAAGTGCTTCCTGTCTTCGTTTCTTGCCCCATCTCAGGGGATGTGCACGCTGAGGTCAGCCTACAAACTGTGGCCTATGATTCATCTTCTGCTTCCCACACTCTTGGAGGCAAGAATTGTCGGCCTGAAGATGATCACGTTGCCAAGAGCCCCAAGGATCTGGCTTTCTAAATATGGTTTACATTCACATTAGGCCCCAATATCAGCTCCTTAGGAAATGCTTTGAAGCTCCCAGGATCTCTCCTGGGTCCCTATCATGGTCCATCTGGCCTTGGCCACCTCTGCCATCGGACTCACATGAAGCCCCCTCCCAGGACTGGCCATATTCCTTCTGCTCCTGACTTGTGCCCCAAGCTGGAGTCCCAGACACAAAAAGTTCGGGAGACCCTCTGCTTGGCATGGTGTGGAAACCCTCTGGGAGCCACCTGTGCACCCCCCCCCAACCCTCGCCCCCCCCCCCCCCCCCCCCCCGCCTGTGTTGGCCTCTTGCATCTGCACAAGGGCCCTTTAGGTGCTTTGTAAATATCTTCCCAGGACTTGAAGGGATTGCTTTGTCTCTAAAACCCCTGAGGTATGCTGATGAGGCTACTTAGGGACAGCTAAAGAAAGGGGGCAACAGGACCAAAAAGCCTAGCCTTGGGGGCCTGACCCCACTCCGATGGCATCCCTGTCCCAGCCATGGCTGAAGCACTGACGTGATGGGAGAGCCTTGTGGTTGGGAATAGCCTCTCTGGGGTCCATCTGCTTCGACTCAAGGTCCAGCTCTCCCATTTATTAGCAGGTTGCTTTGCCTCTCTACGCGTCAGTTGTCCAATTCTTAAAATGGGGAGAGTAGTTTACCCCATAAGGTTGTTGTGATGACTAAAGGAACTCACAAATGGGAAATAGCACAGCAGTGAAACAAAGTTTGCTTTAAAAAAAAAAGTTAAGCTATCGTTAACCAGTTGAGCGTTAACTGTTGCAGAGATTTTTAATGAATCCGAAGGGTTTTCCCTTGTGATTGCTGCAGTGGGAGAGTGCCTGGTGTGACGCTCCCTTGTGTGTTAATGTGTGGTGGGTCCAGAAGTAGTGTCATTTCTTCCAAAAAGAATCCTATGTGTGTGGTGTGTGTACATGCAAGTGTATGCGTGTTGTGTGTGTGTGTGTG
Source organism: Myotis myotis (assembly GCF_014108235.1). Taxonomy (NCBI): domain Eukaryota; kingdom Metazoa; phylum Chordata; class Mammalia; order Chiroptera; family Vespertilionidae; genus Myotis; species Myotis myotis. The sequence continues at coordinate 13,336,372 of NW_023416315.1, forward strand.
TGTGTGTGTGTGTGTGTGTGTGTAGGGAGTTCTGTCTGTATGCACAGGCACATAGATAAGCTCAAAACAAGGTGCCTGCAATGGGAAAAAAAATACTTTATTCTTTTTAATAGTAACATTTTTAATCAACTTGTGATATTATAATTAAAGAGAAAAATAATAGGTGAACCCCAGTTATAATTTTGTAATTGGGTTGAACATTGGTGAAGTTGTATGATTTGCCCAAATGAGAGGAGTGTGATTTTTTCTGTTTTTATCACATAACATAATTACATAATGAACTCCTCTAAACAGGGTTTCTCAACAGCAGCACTGTTAACACTGTGGGCTGGGCATTCCTCTGCTATGGGGCCGCCCTGTGCACTGTGGGATACTGAACAGCTTCTCTGGCCTCCATCCCCGGCCATGACAAACAAAGCTGTCCCCAGGCTTTGCCAGTGTCCCCTAGGGGCCAAAATCACACACACACACACACACACGCACCCCCATTAACCACCACTGCTATAAAATAAAACATCCCCATTTGTCAGATCATATTCTGTGCTTTTCTATATTTACATTTTCCTCCAAGTTAAAATGTGTGCATGTGCACTTGTACACTAAGCTCAGAAATAACTTCTCTGGAATCACATGGCAACATGTAGAAAGTTTACTGTTTCAGCTTCCACAGGGCTGGTGATCATCAAGACAATTTCCTCATCACAGTCACATACAAAGCATACAGTCACATACAAAGGACATCTCACAGAAGCCCATAAGCTGCCGTCTTTCCTACCTCCAAGTCAAAAAAGAAAAGAAAAAGAAATAACACATCTATACACACAGCTCCCTTCAGAATTTTCAGCCACACCTGGAGCTTGCCCTCTGAGCAGAGAAACATACAGCCCCGCACCCCATCCATCAGACAAAGATAATCCTTGCATGTCGTGCTAGTGGGGAAAAAAAAAATGTCTTGGAACCAAAGAATCTAGATGTCATTTAATAGACAAGAGGATTAATTTTTTCCCTCTTTCTCAGAGAGGGCTTTTATTCCCTTTTCTGATTATATTTTTGAATGCCCTTCAAGTAGCTGTTTTGCATGTTGATGGTGATGCAGTAGAATTTAATGAACTGTGAGCTAAAGCAGAGAGGCTGAGCTGCAAAATAAATGAGTGACAGCGACTTGCTGGTGAAGGCTGGCACCTCCATTCCTTCCGTGCACATCCAGATGCTGGGATCGGTTGGGTACCGAGAGCAGCCCAGCCCAGCCGTGCTGCACATGGGAGGCTCGTTAATGAGGTTCCGGGGTTTCCTGCAATTGTTCTTGTTATTTTGTCTGCCTCCAGGTGACCTCTAGTTGAGGAGGAAGCAAACCATTTGTGCTTCTGAGCCCTAGAGAAAGTCAGTCCCTCCCCATGTCAGCGCCCCTTGGCTTCCCAGGACCATCGCTGGCTAATTAGCCTGCAGAACTTTTTGCCTGAGGATGCCAATTGACACAGTGCAGGTTTGGGTTTTTTGGTCAATTCAGATGAATTTTTTTGTTGGGATTAAATTTCTGTTCTTGTTGTTATTAGTTGTCTTTTATGAGACTCGATTACACCAGAGAAGTATAAAATGATTAAAGGAAATTGGTCTCATCGAACATATTCCTTGTAAAGTCTGACAGTATTAATAAGACTTGGCAAGAGCATGTAAATCCATGCAAAGTTTATTGTGTTAGTAGTGTTTTTTTTTTTCTTTTTCACTTTAATTTGATGACTGTATCTCCAACCCAGAATTAACTCCTGGATTGATATGCCTTTGGGGCTTCTTATGATCAGAAACAATACCTGTTATTGTTGTTATTGTTTTAATATGTTTTTATTGACTTCAGAGAGAGGAAGGGAGACAGAAAGAGATAGAAACATCAATGATGAGAGGGAATCATTGATCAGCTGCCTCCTGCACGCCCCCTACTGGGGATTGTGCCCTGACTGACCAGGAACACAACCACTGAGTCACACCAGCTGGGCTGTTGTTTTTTATTTCATCTTTCCATCGTCCCTCTTAAAGTGCAGGTCGAATAATAGGTCCTAAAGAAATCCTTGTAATAAATCCGAAGGAAAGAAATGACAGACTGACTGATTAGCACAAGGTTAAACCTTAAATCAAGCATTACAACAAAGAGCATCTACAACGAAATAGGACCACATTTTTTTGCACATTACATTTTTATATTTTGAACTTGCTACTGCTCAAATTAGAGTTAATGCTGGGTCTAGAACATAGCAGGTCAACATGTTCTCAAATCCTGGCTTTTCTTTTCACTCTTCGAATGGAAGACAAAAACAACAATAAAGCTAATAAGCTTATTGAGCCCTTCTCTGTGCTAAGCTCTTTATGAGTTATTTAATCCCATGGCCACCCTAAGGTGCTGTGGTCTTGTTATCCTGGTCTCCCACCCAAGGGAAGGGAGACTCAAGGGATTTAAGAAATTCGCTTAAGGTCAGGCAGAACCAGGATCCCCGTCTCTGTCTGACTCCAGATCACTTTAACCACTATCCCGGTCGAATGTTTTTGGATCTGCAACCCCTTAACTAAACTTTAATACAGGAAAGTCGTTTTTGTTTCCTGGGGGATGCCGGAGACTAAGTGACAGGTGCCTGGGGGCAGCAGAGCTCCCGTCTCCTCCTCACTTCTGTAAGCTCTGCCACTGATCCTGTCTGCTTATTGGCATTGGTGACAGACTTGGGCACAGTTCTGAGGGAAGGAGGAAGGGAAGAATAAATCGGTTACAGTGAATGTGTTTAGAACCTTAGCCACAGCATTTTAATACGCCTTTAAATATCAGAACGTAAAAAGAAGAAAACTTGTACAAGAGGTGGAGTGGGCACCACCAGCAGGTCTGCCCCTCATTTCTTGTTTATCTCCAACAAGTGAACAGACCATGAGACCCACAAATTTAGAGGTGATTTCCTCTACATTCAGCGAAAGTCCCTCTTTTTGCATGTTTCTGTGAGTTAAGTAGAAATGTTATAAATAAACAAATAACCGCTGTAGTGGTGCTGCTCAGAGTTGGAGATAGATTAATAGGATCTTTATAACCTTAGGATTATTGAATTCATTTTTAATTGAAAATGAACTTCTGCCTATAATCTTACCAAAGCTTATCTTGAAGGCTGAATGTCTTAGATTTACCCTTCTTCAGGTCACATGGTTTTGATTTATTCATTTATTCAAAATACATTTATTGAGCACCTCCTCTATACCAGGCATTGTTCTAGAACTGCCAATACGGTGGTAAACAAGACAGGTCAGGGGTGACTTTCTTGAAACTTACTTTCTGATGAGTTAAATAATGTAAACAAAAATTCAGTTGGGCCCTATGAAGAGCTGGCACAATAGTGTCCCAGCAGAGAGCCCAGCAGTGAGATCTGTATGAGCGCAGGGAGGTGAGTGGAGAGCAGAACTGCAGAGCCCTCTAGGCCAGAGTCCGGAGTTTGGGGTTTTTTCTGGGTACGTTGAGAAGACACTGGAGGGTTCTGAGTGAGGGAAAGACATCACCTGGTTTATATTTTTAAAAGATCGCTCTACCTGCTTGGAGCCTGGGAGACTTTGTAAGGACCAATGCATAACCAGGCAGATGAGAAAAGGATAAACTTGAGATCCATTTTGGAAATGTAGCTGACAGACTTTGCTGACAGATTGAACTGGAAAAAGGAGGGGTCGACGTTTAGCGTTAGTCCGAAGGAACAGCCCCTAGTGATCTGGCAGGTAAAGCAGCAGAAGACAACGACCTAGAAGCTAAGAGAGAAAGTGTTTCAGAATCACAGTCGAATGCCAGGAGCTGAGTGAGAGGAGAAAAGAGAAGAGGTTACTAGATTTGCCACCAAAGGTTGTTGTTGACCTTGGCAATAACCCTTTCAAGTTGTATCTTGGGATTTTTTTTCCAAGTGCAGGTGACTGCCCTTTCACGTCACCGATAGACCTGTTTCTAGGCTGGCAACACCTTAAGCGTTTTTCTGCGTGTCTGCTGAGCTCAGCTGCCACCCGACCCACTTGCAGCTGGTCCCGCTGCCCCCGCATCTCTGGGTCCTATGGCTCCCATCCCTGTGCAGCCGTCACCTGTGAACACTAGACGCTGAGCTCCTGAGGACTGGAACCGGGCCTTTTGTGCCCCAGCATGGAGTACATTTCCTGACATGGAGGACAGAGAGGTGGAAGGAAGGACTGCTGAACTCCCAACTCAGGTGCTCGTGGCTTCCTCCACTTCACCGACTGAGCATATACAAGGGCTATTGCAATGCTTGTTTGCTTATCCATCACACACACGCACACATGCATACATGCACACACATGCATGTGCACACACGCATGCACACACGCGCACACACGCATACACGCACACCTGACTAGGCATTTCAAGGAGCCCTGTCATTATGCTCTCCGTGATGTTCTCTGAGTTAAAACAGTGCAGGATCTGTAGTTGGTGCTCAATAAAAAAGGGAGGAAGCAAGCAAGGAGGGAAACTTGGCTTGCTGGTTGTGAAAAGGCCCAGTGTCGCATGCAGGCAAGTATGCTCACTGAGAAGGGCCGCCTCTGTCAAACACAGTTGGAGAGGCTGACAAGGGGAGCCGTCCACCCCCAGGGCGCTGGGAGGCTGCTGCTGGGATCCCGGACCACAGCTGGGTTCTGGGGGCTGGCACTGTAACATGACCCTGGCCTCTGACTCATCCCTGGCTTGTCCTCGCTGTGCTGTACGAACTCCTCCGGTCCATTCCTCAGAGCTGCCTCCACCGAAGGAGACTGGAGGAACAGTCAGCGCTCTATTTAAATCCGAGGGAAGAATGTTGCCAGCTCTGATGCAAAGGTCATGCTGGATCCTCCCCACCCCGCGCAGTGAGTCCAGCAGCATTTCCCAAACAGCGCGCCTTTCCCGGAGAAGTAAACCCGGGCTCTGGCAGCTCGCGTTTGGGCGGACACACGCTTGGGAAGCACTGCAGCCAGATCCGTTCCGGAGGGAGACTCACAGCAGCCGTGAGCCCGTCACGGCTCTCGGAGGTCCTGGAGGACAAAACAAGAACACGTCTCTCGCACTCTGGAGTCTCGTCACGCGTCATTTACCTGAATTCACCGCATGCCCTGGCAATGATAGTGGGCACTTTTGCTTCAATAATGTGGCCCAGACACAATCCCACTCCTTCACCTGGCGCCTGGGCAGAGAGTCAAAGGTCTTTTCCAACCCCTGGAGGAGACGCTGGCCGTGGGAAGAGCCCCCTGCCCCCGGACCGGGGGGTGTTTTACGAGCAGAAGGGTTTGAGGGGTGCTTCGCGTTATGCGCAACTCGCGCCTCACGCCCCGATGCTGGCGCCCAGCTCCAGTCTGAGCTGCAACTCCGCTGTCGCACTTTTCCTTCTGGAAGGGCCTCTGGCCCGAGGCGTGGCTCACGGTTGATTGTCAACCTTTGAACCAGGAGGTCACGGTTCCATTTCCAGTCAGGGCACATGCCCGGGTTGCGGGCTTGATCCTCAGTATGGAGTGTGCAGGAGGCAGCTGATCAATGATTCTTTCTCGTCATTGATGTCTCTCTTGCGCGCGCGCGCGCTCTCTCTCTCTCTCTTCCTTCCTCTCTGAAATCAATTAAAAATATACTTTTTTAAAAAAAAGAGCCTCTGGAGCATTTGCTCAAGGAGCTCGTTCTAGCGCTTTGCCCCGGTCACTGGCAGTCCCCTCCGAGAGTGCCACATGTGAGGATCCGTGTGGGCTGACCTCGGGACGCCGCAGGTCTCTGAAGAAGGTCCCAGGCCCTGTTGTTCTAAAGTCAAAGTGCTTGTCCCATCATTGTATATTTACTACGGCAGGTCTGCCTCCCTCCCCCACCCCTGGAAAAAGGAGCTATTAAAGTGATGTGGCCTCACCCGGGCCGGTGTGGCTCAGTGGATGGAGCGTCAACCTGCAGACTGAAGGGTCCCAGGTTCGATTCCGGTCAAGGGCATGTACCTTGGTTGCGGGCACATCCCCAGTGGGGAGGGGGGGGGGGTGTAGGACGCAGCTGATTGATGTTTCTCTCTCATCGATATTTCTGGCTCTCTATCCCTCTCCCTTCCTCTCTGTGGGAAATCAATAAAATATATTTAAAAAATAAATAAATAAAATAAAGCGATGTGGCCTCTTACAATGAGTGGATTCCGGAAGTTGAGGAAACATGGAAGTTAACATTTTGTGCAGGACTCTCCTGCTCTCTCACGGGGCCAGGCACTTCTGAAAAATGAGCACAAATTGGGGGTGGCTGCATAGGATACACAAATGTCAATGGGGGGAATAAAGGATGAAAGAGTAAGTAAATCATTTCACTTTGATGAATCCTACTTCACATGGAGCGAATCATAATTTTTTTCCTGAGAAAGCAGCCGTAGTCTTTAGTTTACAAAACTGGAGCGACAGATTTCTAAGGTTTGGTTCCTGACTGACGCTGTTCTTTGCTTGTGTATTAGCATCATAGATGCTTTGCTTTTCTCCCCCAGGAATTATTGCTTCAAATTCCTGAGCCTTCCCCAGAGGTGCGTTTTTCTAAGACAAGTGTGGCTTCATTTGTGTCGAGGCTGTGGTTTTCTGCTCACCTCTCTGTGGCCGCCCTCCCCCGTGCGTGACCCTCTCCAACAAGGGCCCGTCTCCATGGGAGCGCTGCTGCGTCTGTCCCCAGGAGTGAGGTCACGTTGACACTGGCCCAGACTGACCCCCTAACTCCGTGACCTGCATTACTGTCACGTCTGGGGTGTCGTCTGGTGCATTTAAGGAGGCAGGGGCCGGAAGCAACTCTCTGAAAACTCTGTGCCACTTTCTTACCGCCACTATCATATTCTTACCACTACGGATGCTCACCCTAGGGTGCGGTGGCGAGGAACCTCTGCCCTCACAGTAAGCCTTTGCCTCCGCTATTCTTGGAAGGAGCGTGATGCTGATGTATGTTTGCTGAGAGGGGCTGGGGCACCAGCGAGGAGGCCCGGAGGGGGTGGGTGCCTGTGAGAGCTGCCCCACTCTGTGGTATGTAATGCTTGTGAGCCAGGAAACCACCAGCTGTTTTGACCGCCACGGATGCATGCCCATGGCACAGGCAGAAGAGCTGTCGTCCTCTCCTTTCTCTTTCTGTTGCTCCATCTCCCCATCCCCACTCACCTGCAGAACTTGCAGACCTGTCGTCAGTGGTTTGATCAATATTAATTACCCCGACCCTGCATTCCATTCTTTTTAGGTTGTTTGGTGTTTTCCTTCTTAATATTTGTTTTATTATTCGCCAGCACTGGAATGGTGTTGGGCTGGCAGCACAGTGCAGGGGAAGGACCATCCGTCTGGTTTTGATTTTGTTGGGGAGGACTCTTCCCTCTCTGCCTTCCCCGCCCCCCCACCCCACCCCCCACCCCCAAAGCACTTGGTCCTGTATTTTTGTGTGTCTCCTATGCAGCGTGCCCTGATCACTTTTCAGAAGTGCTTGGCCCTGTGAAAGGGCAGACAGAAGGTCCCATACACACTGTTAAGGACAGTCTTCACTTGATTCCAGGGAGCCATTAATTGTATGATGCCATGTCCGTTGAATAGCACCTTTTCCCAGGTGCCAGGAGCACTTCCAGGACAGTCTCTTTCGTCCAGCAGCCAGTCGATGAGTCAAAAGAGATGGCAGAACAGGCCACTGTCTGGGAAATAAACCAATAGCAGCCTCTAGTGCTGCCTGGCTGGGTCATAATTAACCCACACACGTCCCTTTTTCTCTTCCTGGAATCAGGTACTCCACTGTCCCTTTGGTTTAGAATTTAGTTCAAAGTACAAAATAATGAAGTTATAATAGCTTGGGAGTCTACTGCTTCTGGTGTTACCCCTGATAAATGTTAACCTGGTCCCATAGCAATTAGGCCACACGTAGAAAAAAATCACACCGATGCCAAGTGGTAATTTATGTGTGTGGCTTTGGTTTTCACACGTAAACCGTGGTCAGGGGGGGCATTACTATTGTTTTATTTTTGAGTTTTAGTTTAACTTCTGATGGCCACCAGAGAATATTAGTGATGTTAACCATTTTATAACTTAACTAGAGGCCCAATGCATGAAAATCGTGCAAGAGTAAGCCTTCCTTCCTCTGGCTGCTGGCACCAGCTTCCCTCTGGCATCTGGGACCCCGGCTTCCCTATGGCTGCCTGCACACACCCGAGACCCGGGCTTTCCTCGCAGTCCCGGCTTCGTCAGGAAGGTCGTTTGGAAGGACGTCCAGTCTAAATAGCATATTACCCTTTTATTATTATAGATGACACTTCCTTTGTGACTGATTACCAGGTGATCAGGTTTTTGTTTGTTTTTGTAAATGTTTTTATTGATTTCAGAGAGGAAGGGATCAATGATGAGAGAGAATCATTGATCAGCTGCCTCCTGCATGCCCCCTAATGGGGACCAAGCCCACAGTCCGGGCATGTGCCCTTACCGGGAATCGAACCGTGACCTCCTGATTCATAGGTGTCGACCACTGAACCATGCTGGCCAGGCAGGTGATCAGTTTTTTTAATGTATCACATGATTAGAAAATTCATAGAATCTCTCTTTTTGAGATTATTCATATAATCTAAGCCATTTTGTCTGCTTGGTCTGTAATCTCTGAGAAGGGGGTTTTAAGTCTCCTGTGGTGGGTGTTAAGTCTCGCCTGGAGCCCTAACAGCTTTTGCTTTACAGTTTTGAGGCTGCGCTTTTGGGTGCATATAAGTTTATGACTCATGTCTTTTTACTGGTGGAGTTTTCATCCTTATTAATGCTTTTTGCCTTAGGTACTATTTTATCTGACTAACATTGCTACCCAGTTTCCTTTTGGTCAATATGTATTTGCTGTATCTCTCTCCAATCTTTTCAACTTTTCTGTGTTATTTTGTTTTAGGTGTCTTTCTTGTAAGCAGTATATAGCTGGCTTTTTAAAAAGTCCAATCTGGTAGTGTCTTATAATAGGTGAGTTTTATCCACTTACATTTATTGTGATAACTTTATATATTTGAGCTTATTTTTATCTTTTAATTTGTGTTTCTGTTTATCTTGCATTTTATTTGCTTCTTTGTACTCCTGTCCTGCCTTTCATTAGATTAGCAACGTTTTCTTAACCTTCTTTCTGTTTTTTTCCTCTGCTTGCTTGTCCATAATAGACTTTATTTTATTTCCAAATTGATCTATATAAATATCTATTTATGCAGTGATTGCCATTAAGTTTTTAACATGCATACTGAAAGACATTTTTTTTCTAGTAGACTACGGCTTTCCTGAATCTTTTGTCTCAAACAACACAAAGACTTTTGCATACTTTTCTTACTTAATGTCAACTGGTAATTACAACAAAGAATGAAATCCTGGCTCAAAACATTGCCATGCATTCTCAGCCTCCCACTCACAGGGGGATTAGAGGCATCCTGATTGATTTATAAAGCATGAGCTTTGTACTAATTTACTCAGTTTCATACCCTGCGGTGCTTTGGGTCGTCTCTCAAGTTCAGAGTGAGACATTCATTCCCAGCTCATAAAAATCTATCCCTCAAATTCCTGAAAGTGTTCCAAAGCAGGATTGGACAAAAGAGAAGTCGGTATCCTGGGGTCCACTGCTAGGGCCTGTTCCTGCAAATCCTGTTTCTCACGCGTACGATTTCTACTGAGCTTCTCCCTGTTCACACTTACTTATACCTTGACTCCCAGAGTTTAATGTGCGTGTGAATCACCCAGGAGTTCCTTGCTAAAATGCAGATTCTGACTCAGTAGGTCTGTGTTTCTTAACACGCTTCCAGGTGATGTTGGTGCTTCTGATACATGGACCACACTTGGAGGAGCAAGTGCTTGGAGAATAACATCCAGCTAGGAAAATTGGGGCTTCAGCTCTCGGTCAGGGTTTCTTGATACTTCATAGAACAGCAGATACCAGAAGAAACATTCTCTCTGAAGTGGTTTGGGGTTCGGGATCATTTTCATTCCAAAGCCCCCTCCCGCCCCCAGAAGTGAGTGCTCATTCAGCCCTCTGCGAAGTCCCTCTCCCCTCCATCCCTCTGCAGGTCAGCACAACACAGTTCACATGTCAGGTGTATCTCTGTGTCACACAGATGTGCTTCTGTGTGTCCGTGCCCAGAGGAAGAGCCTGCCTAGAGCCCAGGGGCGGGCTTCCTGGTAATTTATGTTTAAGACAAGCTTTTAATAGAGGTACACTTTTAAATAGTAACCAGGAAAAAGAGTCTCTCCTCTTAACGGGTATCCATTTATAGGACTCAGCTGTTGAAGCTCAGGGGTAGCATTAGGCTTAAGTTTAATCTTCTGTATACCGTAATTTACAGCGCTGAGTAAAGCATTGTACGTACAACTATTTCAGTCATTTGCCGTGATAAATAGCTATTGCTCTTGGCGGAACAGGAACGCCATCTCTGCTTTCCATTTATGAATATTGAATGGTCTCAGGCAGGCTTTTGCTGCACGTTTTTAAAGGGGAAATCCCCATGGATCGCATCTCCTCCCTGGCCCGAGATGTAATTTCCCTGCCATGTGCACCAGTCAGCCCCGGTCCAGATGGCAGTGCTGCAGCACACGTGTGTGGCTGGTGACGCTCGGCGCTCTCCTGACGATTCCGAGCGCAAGTCCTGCTGGAGGCTGCAGGTTTGCATTGAATGCCTCGAGCTGTTAAGTACGAGACTTAGCTGGTGGCAGGAAGCCACCAACAGGGACCAGGGAAATATCTTAGAGGCGATAATCTGATGCAGGAGAAATAGACGGGGTGTGATTCTGTTGGACCTCTGACAGTGAGAAGATGGTGTCAGCTAGGGAAATGGAAACGAATGGGGGCAAAAAGGGGGGCAGGGAAGTGCCCAGGCTATACATCTCTAGGGATCCACTCTTGAGGAACACAGACACACACCTGCCTTCCGCCAATCTTTCCTGAGTTCAGATGCTGTCATCCCTGCCAGCTGGGAGGAGGCTCAGGTAGAGTGCCCAGCTTGTCCTAGGAAATCCCTGAGATTCAAGTCAACGGGTCACCCGCATCCCAGGCTTCCAGAAATTCCTCCTCTCAGTCCCGCCCACCCCCACGGATGATCTTTCTGTGCCAGAGGCACTGAAATCCTTAGCCTGGCATTCTTTCACTTGTCTCATGTTTCTGAGGACCCACTAGGTGCCACATATTGCATTGATGGTAAGATAAGGACTAAAGGGCGAGCATGAGTCAGAATGGTGAACGAATGAAACAGTGCACTTTTGCCTGCTTTTGCGGGCTGTGACGGAGACCGCCTTCCATGGTCACACTCCCAAATGCCACTTCTCAGCCATATCACTAGGAGATGATGCTTTTGAAAACCGAGATGAGAGGCTTCTGTTCTCACTACCGCCTTTTGAGGGTGATCATATATCTTTAGAAATGTCTACAGCATTTGCCATGCATGAAGCATTCTCACGTAGCTTGTTCATTTTGATGTTCATAACTCAGTAAAGTAGATGGCTGGAGGCTGGCTTCCCTGATTCGGAAGCTCAGAGAAGTTCAGCAACTTTCCTAAGGTCACACAGCGGAAAGGGGCAGAGCGGGGACTAGTATGCCAGACTCGACTCACCCCAGTGTGTTTTCCATGAACAGAGACCCCGGCGGGGAAATGCCCAGCACCAACAAAACGGTGTGTCCACTCTTGGAGGCCCGTTTGCCTTTACGAAACTTCCAGCATTTTCAGTTTCTAATTCCAGACTTTCATGCGGCAAACACATCCTCTAGCTTTCTCGTATCGCTTTCACATGGGATCAGGGCTTTCTGTCATAACTATTTAAAAAGCAGTTTCACAATTTTGACTCTGAAGGAATATTATTCAATCTGCTTATAGGTTATGATCTACCCTTTCATTTCCTGACCGGAAGATTCCATCAGAACAGAAGTTAGAGTCACCTCAGCAGACACTGAAGGCAGTTGGTTGTGTTCTGCATGAGAATAGACCACTCAGCATTCTGATTAGTTGCAGCTTAGGGTGATGAGAGAATTGTGCAGACCGAAAACTCCACGTATGTGTTTCACGCATGTAAACCTACTAATGAGAATGGGTTTTGGCAGAGAGCTAAACGTTGACATTCCTGCCACTAGAGCTTCGAGTTGCTTATTAGTATTCTGAGAGCTGGAGATAGACACAGATGCAGCACAACGCGATCTTGATAACATCACTCATTCCCAGGCCTCAAATAAGTTTGTGGGACAGGAAGATGAGAGGAAGCAATCCAGAGACAGACTTGTACATAAGTGGTTCAAGAGACCGGGCAGTTTAGGATGCCTTTGCAACCTTGTTGTGACCTCCCGCCTCCCTTTGCCCGTCTGTGGAATTGGCATGGTGGATATGCTCCCAGGTTATTATTAGACAATAGAGGCCTGGTGCACAAAATTCATGCACTCGGCGGGTGGGGGGGTCCCTCAGCCTGACCTGCGTCCTCTCGCAGTCCGGGATCCCTCAGGGGATGTCCAACTGACGGCTTAAGCCCACTCCCTAAGCTGTCAGTCGGACATCCTTAGCACTGCCACAGAGGTGGGAGAGGCTCCCACAACCACCGCTGGGCTGTCAGCCATGAGCCCGGCTTCTTGGCTGAGCAGTGCTCCCCCTGTGGGAATGCACTGACCAATAGGGGGCAGCCCCTGCGTGAGCGTCCGCACCCTGGTGGTCAGTGCACATCATAGCAACCTGGTCGTTCCGCTGTTCTGTCGATTTGCATATTACCAGGTAGCCTTTTATTATATAGGATGATAAACTTGCAAATGCTTTGGCATGTGACTTGTGCTGTAAATATGCCTCACGGCTATGTGGAAAATCAGAATTTTGAGCTGAAATGTATAATGGGGCTATATCATTGCCAGAGACAGGAGGTAGGGGTGGGGGCCAGGTGCTTGTCTAAGGAAGGAAGACAGAGAGACCGTCTATGAAGCAGTCTGGGGTAACATGGTGAAACAAACAAGCCCCACGTTAACATTTGGACATCTGACCTGAATTTAGAAAAAATAGGGGGCGTGGAAGATGAGCCTCTGTCTTGCCACAGTGCAGGCTCTGCGGTTCTGATCCGAGCACCCACTGAATTCCAGAGGGTTGGGCCTGGGCAATGAGGAAGGCCTGGGAAACCCGTGCCCACGTGGGGTTTGGCTGCTGTGTATGAAGGAGGGTTATGTTAGAGAGGCCACAGAGGGGTCAGGAACCAGGCGGACCCTGGAGCCAAGCTATTTGGGCGTGGCTGTGGCTCCGCTCCTCACCAGCTCAGTGACCTCTGGCCAATCCTTCCATCTCTCTGTGCCTCGGTTTCCTCATCCACAACATGGCGAGAGTGTTAGGACCTGTCTCGGAGAGTGTCAGGATAAGATGAGTAGCTATGAGTTACCGCTGAGCAGAGCGCCTGGCATCTCTGTTCATGAGCATGGTGAGGCACTTCTCTGGCCGTACGAGTTCCAGCACACGGCAGAAAAGAAACACAAACGGGCTTGGCCCAGGAGCGTTCACCTCCAGAGAGAGAGGACTGGAGGTGTTGACCATGTAATACATCGTCGTTTCCAGAGAGGGGGCATGGGCGGGAAAGCAGGCAGGAGGGCCACAGCTCGAGTGATGCCCAGCCTTGGCTGGACCCCTGGCTGGTAAGCAGAGGGTAGCAGAGGCCAGACCTATGCTCAGGTGGACCATCTTGAAACTTGCCATGTGCCCCCTCCCTGCCCAAAGGGAGGTTGGAAGCTTGGGGGATTCTTTATCCACAAAAACAGGTTCCAGTGACCAGTATCCTAGGAATTTGGGGTGAAGATTTTTGTCTCCCGTCTCCCAGGAGCCAGTCTTTCCCAGTCATTTACTGATACCGTATCTCTACTCTGGACTCCTGCAAAATCCTTCCGTGTTATCTGTCTGCCTTGACATGGACAGATCCCTCTCATCTGTAGCCCGTGTGTGATGCCTGCCATCTCGCCTCCCAGCAGCGTGTGGGCAGGTCTGCTCCCTCCGCACCATCTTCAGAAGGACTGGATTTCAGGCCTACAGAGCAGGTGTCTTAAACCCACTGGTGAAAGCAGACAGCAATCATGTGCTGGTTGGTGTTTGCCAAAATGTGGCCTTAAAATGGGATGAAGTGATGGCTCCTGGCATGAAACCTGGTTCCCCCTGGGCGTACACCCATCCTGAACAGCTCCTTTAAAACCAGAAGCAATTTGTCATCTTTTGATTCTCTTCCAGCACTGTCCCTGTCACAGGTAGATAAATGAGGCGGCATACGGGTGTCCAAATGCCAGATCATCTAATCCCAGCGGTTTCCCGAGGAGCCGTCATTCTGTGAGGCTGGGGAGCACAGTGGGGTGGTCCCTGGCTTCGGGACAGTGACTATAAGCAGATACTTTCATCACATGTCCCATTTATATGCATGAAATGCTTTCAAAGAATCTCCCAGCCCCCAGTGTGCCATTAATAGGTGTGTTTCTCATTTCAGAATCTTGAAATAAATCATGCATTTGCAAGCTCAACAGATCATGTCTGTAATTCCACAGAATGCCGCTAATCAAATCAATGTCTCGGCAGAAGCCAACGAGCACCCCGAATTAGAAATGGATAGGGGTTGGACTTGATGGTCTAAAAATCCTTGATTACAGAGAGCCAAGGGAAAAGGCGATGCGTTTCAGTTTACCCCAAGTTGCATGCTAGTATGCAGCTTGAAAGATACCCACCTGGTTTCTACACAGCCCACGTGGACTTTACATTTTGTTGGTGCCTGTAACTAAAGTCACCAGGTTCTTCCCAGGGTGCTATTAGGAGACAGGCCTCCTGATCCTTTTTGGTGGCCAAAAGGTGGGTGACTCATGACGCCCTGCGAATGAAGGATCGGCCTGGCTGGCGGATGAACTCGGCCAGCCAAGGCAGGCCTCACGCCCACACCACGGGGCTGAGTGTGTTGCTGGCCCTGCCAGACAGCTTTGATTTCTTCTCTGGCTATTGGTCACACCCTTCACGCCCTCAGCTGCTGGATTATGGGTGTCCATAGTCACAAAGGCTCAGGGTTGGCTGGATCAACTCAAATTCATCCCCAACCACAGGAAAATCATCGGCCCTGATAGTGTTACTGTGGGTCGTTGAGCATCGCTGAGGCGACCTGAGACGGGAGCGCACGTGGGGCCCCTTCTCCAAGCTGGATCTGCTGAGCTTGGAGGAGATGTGTACGCAGGCCACTCATGCTGTGACCGTAACAAGTTTATAGTCCGCTCCTAATTATCTATGGTGCTGAAGGAGAAATCTAGCATGAACTGTAACTTTTGAAAATAAATCCCCCAATTGAGCTTTAGCCAGTGGTGTCATCCTAGAAATCTTTCAGGAGAGTAGTGATATTTTCTCTTATGTTTTCCCCATTAATCAGTGGTGGGGTTTTTTATTTACTTTAAAGAGACAAAGGCGGAGAGAGGAAGAGGGGGGGCGGGAACCAATGTGAGAGAGAAACATGGATCGGTTGCCTCCTTCCCGCACATGCCCCAACCAGGGATCAAGCCCTCAACCTGGGCCTGAGCCTGGGCCCGGACCGGGAATTGAACCGGCCACCTTTTGGTTCACAGGAGGACACTCAGCCAACAGAGCCACGCCAGCCAGGGCTTAATCAGTAGTTTAATGAGCAGTGGAATGACCCAGTGGGCCTGAAAGTACAGCACAGGAGGATAATGCACAGGAGGTTAAGAGATGGGTCTGGGTTCCTTTCCTGCCTCTTCCAGTCGCTGTTCTTCATCTGTGAGATTCTGTGTGTTTGCTGCATCTGCTTTATAAAAGCCGGTGGGGGTTGGGGGGGGGGGGGCGGGGGTCAAATGAGTTAATGAACGTAGCGCTAGCCTCAAGCCCAGCTGTAGGAAGCACATGATAGGTCTTAGCTGTTAGGATGTTTTTAGGCTTACAGAAAAAGAGGGGAGGAACTCTTACTTCATCAAAGATGATAAAACACCAAAATAATTTGTCCATTGAAAAATAGGCACAGACTTAAGTGAATCTTCAAGGTAATCCTGCATTTCATTCATGATGAAATTACATAATCTTTTTTCCTTTAAGTTTAAAAGGCTGAGCCAGTTGTACATGATACCTTAAACCCACACATTTACTTACTTTAGAAGAGCTACTATTCTGAGACTATGATCATTCCTGGGGGGGAAAACAATTTCAATGCACCTCCTGTCCATTGAAAAGAGTTACATGTAAAGAAGATTTCCATTCCCTAGATTAGCGTCTTCAAATTCCTGCTCTCTTTTCAAGCTTTGTCATAAAGCAAGGGCAGGAGGACTGTGGACTCCTTGAGGAAGGAGTTCCTTATAATTCCTCCTCATTGCCCCAGTGTGTCTGGCAAATAGCAGGCACTCAATCAATGTCTCGTGAATGGATGAATGAATAATTTAGATGTGTAATCCTTTAAGTCAGTGATAGTCAACCTGTAGCCATGCATCCGAATTATCCGAGGGGCTTGTTAAAACACAGATTGCTGGGCTCTGGCCCCAGAGTTTCTGATTCGGTAGGTCAGGGTGGGGCCCGAGAATCTGCACTTCCACCAAGTTTCCAGATGGTGCTGATGCTGTTGGCATGGGGGCTCTGCTTAGAGAACCACTGCTTTGGGGTTCACTCCGCTGCTTAAGTCCCCTGCTTGGTTGCCTTTTCCAAGCCTTCCAGGAGATTGACATCTGTAACTATCCTATCTTGCCCCAGAGAACTGAGATAGATTTTGATCAGACAGAAGAGCAACGTGGATTTTTTTTAAAATCAAAAACTACATTCCATCCCTGTATAATTGAGAGAAGTGAGAATCGATCAACACCTCCTTCACGACTGTGTCTGTGCTGGCAGGACACAGCCAGTGGGCGGAGTCGAGTGGCTCACCTTGCAACATTTAAGCCAGATCACATCTCCATCCGGTTTTGGAATCCCCACTTAATGTCAGATGTGCTTAACTGCAAAGTTGAAAGGAGACACGACCTTTTGCAGAAACTGCAGAAGAGCAAGAGGGGACCGGAGATGAACAGAGGATACAAAAGGGAACCCGTTATTTGGAAAGTCTTTTTGTACTAGCTTGTCGGCCTGCCTGAAGTCACTAGGCACCCCCCAGGTTCAGAAACAAGAGCGGTCCACGGCCTCAGGAAGGCTGCTCTCTGCAGAAGGTCATTCTCCTAATCCCAGGTGTTACTGTGGATGGCGGGCAAGGAGGTGATTTCCAGACCCAGGTCTTGGGGAGCTCTTCCCTCTCCGTCCCTCTCTTCTCAGGACACAGTCCTCAAGACTGTGGGGACACACGGTATAAGTCATGGACCGGCCGGGTAGAGGGTACCAAAGGGACACCAGGCTCCCTGAACAGAGAAGAGATCCGCAGGGAGCTAAAGGGAAGGCAGGGCCCAAGGCTTTCCTCTGAGGTAGTGAGAGTGTGTTATTACCTGTTATAACCAATGACCCAACATTTAACAGCTTAAAACAACAAATATCTATTGCCTTGCACAGTTTCCCTGGGTCAGACACATGGGAGCAGCTCAGCTGGGTGGTTCTGGCTCAGGGTCTCTAAAGAAGTTGCAGTCCAGCTGTCACCCTGAGCTGCTGTGTGTCATCTGAAGGCTCGGCTGTGGCTGGAGGCCTTCGTTCCTTCCTCTCAGTCCCGTAGACCTCTCCACTGGGATGTTCCCTCAGAACCAACAACCAGAGGGAGAGAGGGAGGCAGTCAAAATGCCTTTTATGGCCCTACCTGGTTTGGCTCAATGGATAGAGCATCGGCCTGCAAACTGAAGGGTCCTGGGGTCAATTCCAGTCAAGGGCACGTACCTCGGTTACAGGCATGAGCCCTGGCCCTGGTTGGGGCGTGTGGGAGGCAACCAATTGATGTGTCTCTCTCACAGATGTATCTGTCTCTCCCCCTCCCTTCCACTCTCTCTAAAAGACCAGTGAAAAAATTTCCTCCTGTGAGGATTAACAAAACAAAACAAAAATGCCTTTTATGACCTAGTCTCAGAAGTGACACACCGTGACTTCGCATTACTCTGTTTATTAGAAACACTAAGTCCAGCCTAGGTTCGGGGGGAAGGGGCGGAGGCTCCATTCCTGAAGGAGCAGTGCCACCACAGAGTGAGCCCTGCCGTCCTCCCCTGTTCCGCTCGGAAAAGCACAAGAAGAATTGTGATAGGGCCTTTGGTTAAACGATGATTTTTTTTTTAAGGACTCCAGAGGGGACTGTGGCTGTTTTGCCCGATCGGGCTGGTGAAAGGTGGGTCGGTGGGTAGAGGAAGGGGCATTGGAAACTCTCTGCGGGCTTTGAGCCCACCGTCCTATAGGGGACACGCAGGCCCCTTCTCTCTCTAGGCTAGGGGTGACCTTGCTTAGAAAGGACTGAAGCCACCAATGAGTTCCAAGCCTCAGGTTTGGTTCCAGAAAAGAGGAAGACGGGGCTGGCTGCTTAGAGCCAGTGGTGCTGGAGAAAGAGCCACCGGTAGCACTGTGCGTCTCCTTGGGTCGTCTGGCCTGCCAGGCCCTGGTAGGGAGAGAATGGGGATTTAGGCAGAAGTGGTGTTGTGGGCTGTGCCTCTCAGGAAAAACATTTGGAATGGGGAGGAATATGCAGCCATGGCTCCGGGGGGCCAACCCAGGGACCCTGCCCCGGGGCAGGTGTTGATTTTGTCCACCCCAGCTCCATAAGTGGATTCCACTTAGCAGTCTTCTTTTGAGGATGCAGAACCATGGTGGTCGTATTGTACTGTGTCGGTTCTTATCTCCGCTATCATCCCCCGGGGAATAAGCTAATCAAACTTGCTGCAGATTTTACAGTGAGAGGAGATAGCTAATAACTTGGATGACAAGTATTAGAATACAATGTGATGTGGATAAATTGGGTCCGTGTATTAAGGGCTATAAAATGAGATTCCATCAAGGCATGAATAATGGTGCCTGTAGAAAGGATTAATCAAATACCCCATTAAAAGGTATAGGAATTCTGGTCAGATAGCCCCTCTTTAATTATACTCCTTGCCCCTACCCTACCCCCACTCCCTTCCCCTGAAGCTGCTTTCTACTAGGAGAAATAAGGAAAAGAGTTTAGAGGAAGTAATAGAAAAATTGGGACATACGTTTTGATAGAACAAGATCATGAAGACAGATATAAGCAACCGGTGTTTAATTTCGGGGAAGCAAAGGCAATTGGCATGAATAATCATTTACAAGTGTAATTTCCAAGGGAGCTCTGTTGATACCATTCAGCAAATGCCAACAAAGCATTTACTTTCCAAAGGGAGAAAGCAAGACAACAAGAGAAGTGAAGGCATCTCCAGAAATGGACCGGAGAACAGCCAAGCCATAGCGAAGAATCAGGTGTGAGACAGACAGTGCAGAAGACAGACGCGACTTCTGAAAGATCTGGGAGGACTTGCATTGTCCAGAGAAGGCTTCCTGGGAGAGGAGACCCAGCAGAGCCCTGAAGTGTGGACAAGCTTCCACCTACTGCAAATTCGTGAGCACACTCTGATGACAGGGTCTAGGCAGAAAATGGGCTTGAGCAGAGCAGGGGGCACCTGTGGGATTCTTCTCTCCATTTCCACCACCACCACCACCCGGGTCCAAGCTACCATCACTTCTCACCTGGACAACTACAAACGCCTTCCAGCTGTTTTCCCTGCTTCCACTCTTGCTCCTGCACAATCCATCTCCACACAGAAGTCAGAATCAAGAGCAAAGTTAATCATGGCATTCTCTTGACTTGTGGCTTCCCATTGTTCTTAAGCTAAAAGCAAAAAAATCACTGTCATGGAACCACATCCTGTGCCAGACTCCCTTTCACCCTCTATATGCCAGTCGAGCCGGCCTCTCAGAATGTCGGCACATCAGGTCTTCCCGCCACCAGGCCCTGGCACGTGCTTTCCCTTCTCCGTATGTGATTGTCTTTCACCCCCCACACCCTCACCAAAGCTAACTCTGACTCATTCTTCAGAACGCGTCTTAATGATTATTGCTCCTGGAAGACTTCCCTGATTTTCATAACTCTGTCGGCTCTCCCTCATACCTTGAAAACATGTGTATCGTGTTGTTATATGATTAATGTCTGTCCCCCACAGTAGGCCACAAGCTCTATGAGGGCAGGGACCCAGTCTTTGCATCACCCAGAGCCTAGCACAGTCTCAGTAAATATGTATTGACTGGATCGTGACCTTTAATTAGGAACAATGAGGCTAGTTGAGAAATTATACTTGACCCATATGTATGAATTCATACCAGGAGGTAAACCTGAATTCATGTCCAGACTGCCACCTGCTGGCTGTGCTGTTGTAAATAAATCACAGCCTCTCAGAGCCTGTTTCCTCATGTAGAACAGCCAACTCACATGGTGGTAGCAAGAAAATCATCAATCATATACTTAAAAGCATTTTTTTAACCATAGACATAAGTATGCTGTCATTTTTCTCTGTGCCTGGCGCATTGGGTCATTAAACATCTATTGGATGAATGGATGGATGGATGGATGGTTGGATGAACAATTAGGGAACCAGTACAAGAGTCAGTAAAGGAACCTGGCATATGGATAGCATGATGGAAGCCAAAAAGAGAAGAGGATTTTAAGAAGTCATAGGAAGTTTGTTGATCACCCACAATATCACAGCAGAGCAGACAAGGAGAATGGGGGAGGGGGGGTCATTTAACTTGTGTAGGAGGAAGTTAGTCATGACCTCAGGGCAAGTCCTTCTCAGCCTTTTCATGTTGTCTGTGCTTTCAGTGACATGCCTTAATTGTAACTTAATCACTTTACTGATTTTTATCTTTGGGGGGGGGGGAATCAAATTGATTTGCACATACAGCAAAATTGGGGAGATTACTCCAGCTGCTGCCAGCAGGTGCTGACAAGTGAGGAAGTGCACGTCAGAGGATAAGAGAATACACTAAACATTTATTTTAATAAGGCCTAGAAATCCTTAGTTATTTAATAGATTGCCATGGAGAATTGGGTTTCAGTTCCAAGAGCTGTTATATTTTTAACTCCCTGTGTTCTGGAAGCAATAGGGCTGTCTGTGTAGGCAAGGATCTCGGGTACGAGATTCGTCTGAGGGCAACTGCACATTTCTGTGAGGTTTCTTCTGTCACGCACGCGGGGACACACACACACACACACACACACACACACTCAACTCCTAGCCCTTCAGCATGGTGGCTCAGGCCTCACCTCCCTGCCAAGCCCTGACCAAGCCAGTCCGTTTGTGTGTGAGCCTTGAGAGGGAACCTGAGTCCCATACTCATCCTCTCAGGGCTGGCTCCTGATGAATAAGAAAGACACGATGAATAAATGAGACTCCGTGGCTACTTCAACAATCCTCTCACCTCCAGTGCTCCAAACGGGGCTGACAAAATTAGGCACTCAGCAGGAAGAAGTTAAGAACAGATAGAAGAAAAGACCACCACGTATTTTGTTTGTGGGTGGTAGCTGGTGGTCTGGAACGTGGGTCTGTGGGGAAGGAGGTGGTATTCCAGAGACGTTCACAGAGAAAAAGGAAAAAGGTTCTAAGCTTACTCTTCTTGCTCCAAACCATAGTAAATGGCCAGCTCTAATCTTCCTTTCATCTACCTTTTATCGTTGTTACATTTGGTGAATCTGGTCAGTGGTTTAGATTCCTTAGGTTTTTACTACACACAGACCCCTCTTATGCTATCGTCTTTGATAAAAAACCTACTGCTGTTCAATCCTGGACACTAGGGCATAACCTGATGCCAAGTCCTGTTCCAAATGTGCTTCCCAGTAAAGCAAACTGCACTGGAAGACCTTAAAGAGCATTTCCTGGCCAATTTCAATCGCAGAAAGTTTTTTTCATAAATCACTAGTTCCACAGAGAGCCCCTCTCCCCCCCCCCCCCCCATCATGTTTCCCTCACTGCCTCATCACCTCTGTTATGGGAGCTCCCTTTGCCCATATACTCACGAGAATGTGATTATGGTAGGTTGTTCCCCTATAAGAACATGGTTAACATACAGCTTATTTTTTTTAGACAGATGATTATTAGCATTAAGAATGAATGCGTTTGGCCCTAACTGGTTTGGCTCCGTGGATAGAGCGCTGGCCTGCGACTGAAAGGTCCTGGGTTCGATTCCAGTCGAGGGCACATGGCTGAGTTTCTGGCTCGATCCCCAGTAGGGGGGTGTGCAGGAGGCAGCTGGTCAGTGATCCTCTCTCATCATTGGTGTTTCTGTCTCTCTTTCTCTCCCTCTCCCTCCCTCTCTAAAATCAATTGAAATACATTATTTTTTAATTAACCCATTTTTTTAAAAAAAGAATGAATGCATTTGAATGTGTTGACGTGCACCAAGAACAAAATCCAGACAGTAGAAAACTTCAGGTTAGACAGCCTGAGTCTTCAACAGCTGGATTGTAAGGACAAGAAACAGACAGAGGAAGAACTGGTTGCTTAAAAAAAGAGACATCTAAAAAATGGGCAGGATTAAGCATGGTGTCCAAAGATACACACTTGGGTGATAAAACCACAAATGGACACAAGGACGAAGGTCGGGAGTGTTGGTGCTTTTGGAAGAGGGGGGGCGGCTGTGCTTGGGGCAGACACACAGCTGGGCTTCTGGGGTGGCCGGCCAGTGCTCTGCCTTCACCTGCGGGTGGTTACCAGGGCGTCTGCTTTCTAATCCCTCCCAGGGCAATACTACGTTGAGATTGTGTAGGTTTTGTGTGTCAGAGCTTTATTTTACCATAAAAAAAAATGTTTATTTTAATGAGTCTACTTGGGGTTCACATTCCCTACAGCCTTTCAGGAATTTGGCTTTGGGAGAGTATCTTGTCGTAAATGATACTTTACCTTTTTTACTAAGAGGAAAGTTGGAAATTCATCTGGAAATTCACCTGTGGGATTGTCGGGCAGCTTGGTCAGAATTGAGAAGGGGAAAAGAGGCCCTACTGATGGCGCTTTTCTAGGTTCTGGCTGCTCAAGACTCCTTCCTAAATAAAAGCTCCCCCTGGCATTAGCCACACTGTTCTCTGCGCCTCCTCATCTTTGGTAATCTTGGGAAACCACCAAGGGCTGTGTAGAGGGACTTTCCCTACTAATACCCCCACTTTCTCCACTTCTTTTGTCCCTGCAAATGCCAGTCGGAAGTGACTGCCCTCGTGGTGTGATTTTAGGGCGACCTCTGACATCTCTCCCCCTGAGACATCATTCCTTTACCTGGAGGCTTACTTACATCCCTGGTAAGTGCCATTCCGCCAGGGCATTTACACTTAGGATGAATACGTGAAGTCAGTCAGTTTTACTGGAGGGTAAAGTCGGCAAGAACAGGACTCCGGGAACCTGGGGTAGGAAAACAGTAAGGGACAAGCCTAAAGAGTGTGGCATGGGTTTACCTTATCTTCTTTTTCTTCTTATCAGACCTGGCCTCCACGTGTTGATGTTTTTCAGCCTCGAACTAGAATCCCACTAAAACACAATGTTTACACCAGTCCCTGGGGCTGCCTGAAGCTAGTTGTCCAACTCTCTCAGTGCACGAGCTGAGTCCACTGTTTGGGTGTCAACAGGGGAGATTCAGTCCATGAGGGCAGGGACTTCATCTGCTGTTCACCATTCAATTCTCAGCCCCTGTCATAGAACTGGGCACATAGTAGGAACTCAGTAAACACTGAATGGAAAAAAAAAAAAAAAAAACATGAATGAATGAACAAGAGACCAGCTTGCAGCAGGAGAGAGAGCCGAGACCTCCCATGATGGGCAGTGAGAAAGCCACACTGTCATTCCTCAGCTCCCGGGGCCATCACCTCCCCTCTCCTCCACCCCTGAGTGTTTCCTCATCTGTAGCCTAGGGTGGACTACTCTGCTCTGTGCCTCCCTGTCCTCCACAAGAAAATCAGCCAGCACCTAGTTCTTGAGAAGTAACAATTCTTGTCACATTTTCCCCGTTTGCACAACACTTTTGGAATCATACAAGTATTTTCCCACACATTGTCTAATTTTCACTGCACAGTAATCCCATGACATAGGTAAGTCCCAGTTTATGGAGGAGGAACCCGAGGCTGAGAAGGACTAAAATGACTGTTGAGGGGCAGAGCTGTAATTAGAACCTGGAATTTTGGATCCCTACAGCCAATAGCCTTTCTACTGCACTGTCTTAGGCACTGTTTGGAAATCCAAATAAGGGGGTTCAAGATCCAGCATTGCCCTCAAGAAGCTTAAAATGTGATTCAGGCACAGAAAACTACTTTAAACAACAAACATAGGCCAATAGGCATATTGTAGCACTGCCTGACCCTTCCCTGGTTTTGCTTCCCAGAGATGCAATGAATGATTCCTTTGCTGCTGTAATTTCTTAGAAAAGTTCTCTCTATGTAAACTTATTTAAAGTGTATAGAATGGAGGGACTCACCAGTCTTCAATGGTCTGCTGTCATGGAGAGAAGAGGATAAATAATAGAAAGCCAAAGGAAATCCCAAAGACTAATTTTAATCAATTGTGCCAGTCCCACACTTCAGATCTCATGAGAAATAACCACATAGATAGGAACAGGAAAGCAAGGGCCCTAAATAATCTGAAATCTACATCATCATTCCCTTGCACCAGTGTTGTCTCTAACAGGACTAATGCTGCTTCCTTGCACACAGAAATGTCCATGCTGCTAGACTTTCTTCCCCCAAAACCTTTCACATTTCCTCTCTCTTCTGATGCTCTCAATGACCTGTGCAGGAGGAAGGGCTAACACTGGAGCTTAGAAATGTTAGGCGAGTTGCCCAAGCCCCATGGCTAGTTAGTGGCAGCGATGGAACTTGAACCTGAGCTCTTTCTGGCCCTGAACTCTTTCCCCACTTCCCCTCCTGCAGTGGCCCCTCTCGGCCTTCTTTTTAGCATCCTGGAGAAAGACCCAGCAGTGAGTTCCGCCACCTGCGAGTCCACAGCACTGTTGCCAACTCTTGCTTGAATTATGGTGGTTAAGTGTTCACTGACCGCTTTGTGTGTGTTGTATTCATTTAATTAGTCCATGCCTAGGAGGAAGAGGTGCTTTATTTATAAGCTTAATAGTGAAAATGTCCGAGTCTTCAGTTCACTATGAGCTTGATGGCATTAGGATGATCTCAGTCTGCCCACTGCCCTCCTAATCCACTTAACACTGAGAGGAAACCGGCACTGGCTTCATTGGAGGCACAGAGGACTGACTGCAGGAGAGCTGTGGCGAGGTGTGCAAAGAGAGGACAGCCAGGTGCAGGAAAGCAGGATAATGAGAAAAACGTGTTAGGGACGTTGAAGAAATAACCAGAGCTCTTTATGCTCCTCTTGGGACAAAAAGAGAGTAGAATTTATCTTCTTGGGCCCCAGGTTGGGGAAAATAGTACTAAGGTTGACAGCCAGTGTTTCTCAGCCGCGATTGCACAGTAGGCTGGCTTAGGGAGCTTTCACGTATCCTGATGCTAGGCCTCATGTCAGTTTGTTTTAAAATTCCACACGTGATTCCAATCTGTAGCCAAGCTTGAGAACCAGTGATCAGATGGGTGATGGTGGCTTTGTCACGTGTAGACCCATCAGCTGGCTCACCTCCCTGGCATGAGGCAGTGGCTAAGGCTGCAGTTGCTACACCTTCGCCTGGATCCCTCTTCAGGTTCTCGGACTCCTGGGCCCGGTGTGTGTGCTTAGCTCCATGGTGAGGGGACCTGGCTTCTGGAGGACTTCCGTGCCATCGAGGTCAAAGACAACAAGAGCAGACACAAGTTTCAGTCCATCGTCATACGGTTCCAGTGAAGGCTTGTAGGTTCCAGATTGTTCTTGGTCCCCCACGCTTTCCATTCTTTCCTTACCAACTGCCTGCCCCATGGACTTTACATCCCAGCATCAAATGCAAAAACAGCAGCCTTAAAGAAGTCTTTTAACCAGCAACTACTAAACTACTATTGTGAAGATTCAAATACCTGTTACAGATATATATATATATATATATATATATATATATATATATATATAGTCTGCAGTACATAGACAAATGCATATATAGCCATATCTATCCTTGTAGTTCTGCTTCTTCGGTTGAACCCTGACTGGTTTTCAGAATTGTGGAGCAAGATATTGTTTTTATCCATAGATGGTAGCCAGTATACGGAGAAAATGCAAAAAGCTCTGAATGAAGGGGAAGGCAGGTCTGACAGGTCCCCATCTCCACTCCTGCCCCCACCCCCATCCCAACTTGACACCTGTGGGCAATTTGAAAGCCTTTGGTAGATTCCTGGTCTCCAGGTCTGATGGTGTGTAAGAAATCCCCAGGATGAATCTTAAAAATGCAAATTCCTGGGCTTCACCTCAGATCTAGAACATGCAAAGGATTGAGAAAGTACGAATCTTTTAAAAGCCTCCCCTCCCCCCAGCCTTTCTGGGTTGCTGATAATGTCCTGTGTCTCGATCTGGGTGCTGGTGACATGAGGGTATTTTGTGTGCCCAGTGTCATCAGGTGGCACACTGTGATTTGTGCCCTTTCCTGTATGCATGGTATACATCAATTTAAAAAATAAATTGCCCACTTCCCACCCTCTCCATCCCCACAATCCATATCCCAGTGACTGGCTGAAGTGGAGAACCACTGGGCTAGATGCTTCCTTGCACCCTTCCCAGCAAAACTCAGAGAAGAGGAACAGAAAAAATGTTCAGCAACTGGGGAGCAGTTAAGATAATCCACAATCCTGAGGACATAATCCTACGCAATTATTCCAACTTAAAGAAGAATTTGAAGCTATGAGGCAGCCAACCAACTTGAAGGGATAGGAGTGGGTTGTAAGAGGGATGCAAGGGGCCCGTGTGGAAGGTCACACTGGAGCCAGACCGTGGAAAGCTTTGAATGGCAAACGGAGAAAAAGCAAAGCCACTTTCAAAGACTTAGGGCTTTATTTTGAGGAGGGGCTTACAGATCTTTAGAAGAGTGATTGACAAAAGCAACCGTTTTTAAAGTGCATGTGTAAATATAAAATTATAGTATTCATCATATTTAACTGGTGTGTGACAGGACAGGCCCTGGCACTGGAAATGGGGACTTTACCTTTGTTTCAAGACAGACTTTTCCACCCAACTTCTATCTAAAGTACCTGCAGTCTATACACACTGTTCTGGGGTCCATTTAAGCAGAAAAAAGAAACCACAAGAAAGCAGTTAAAGCCCCTGTTGTGCCATTCGAAGGCGTAGTGGGTTCCTATGGGGCACAGCTGTTACAAGTGCATTAAGGTTTTTTAATTATAGTGCAGGGGCAAGCTTCACAGGCTGGTTTGTTTTTCAAGCAAGATGTGTCCAGAACAGGTCCAGCAGTTGCTGCGGGGGGCGGGGGGGGGGGGGGGCGCCTCGGGCCTTCAGGAGTAACAACAGAGAATTGATTTGAATTACAGTCTTCTCTGGGACTTTTGAAATAAAGAAGCGCAGGCCCTACCCCCAAGTGATTCTGAAGCGCCCCCTGATTTAAACGCACCAGCCTAAATGCTCTCATGTCTTCTTTCATATCCAGGGATGGAGCTTTTGCAACTCCTTTAGTGGCCCTTTCCTGAGCGTGTCAAGGATGTGCTCCTCCTCCCTCTCACCTCCCCCTCCACTACAACAACTCCAAAGACTAAAACTCTTGAGCTTTCAAAGAAAGGACAGAATTAGTCTGAAAAGCATCAGTTAAGAAAACCAAACCATCGGCATCATCAAACTTCTTTTGAAAGACACAGTTTCTTTCTCGTTCTTGTTTGACTTGAAGTGTTTTCATTTTACCCTCCCTTATTCTCCCATTCCGTAACAGTACCCTGAACTTCATTTTGAGGACTATCCAGATAGAATTCTTTGTGGAATTTCCACAGGGAATTCCCTCTGGAACTCAATGCACTCCCTCACATCTCTCCACCAGTTCACTGGCATGTGCAGGAATGCACAGCGATCTTTTAACACCTTCGCAGCTTAAAACAATTAACAAGACAAATCTAATAGGAAAACAATAGCGTGGGGCATTCCAAAGTGACAGGCCAATTCCTTCCTTCCCCTCATGCAGAGAATTAGAGAATCCAGGTCCTCGAGTGACCGCTCCCACTCCCCCACACCGGTCCCTGACTCAGGGCCTTCCCCAAAACAGGATGTGAGCGCTTCTTCTTCACAGTTTTCTCTTCCAGCATTTTTTTTTTCTTTCAGGAAAAGGGAGTTCAGGTTAATGAGTCCTCCCTGCTAGCTCATGAACCCACCTGCCTTCTCCTTGATTTCCCGCGGTGGGCCCAGCTCTGGGGACAGAGGCAGCCCTCTCCACACCTGGCTCCGAGCTGTTTGCTCAGCTCTCATGTAGCACTTCCCAGAGTGCTTCGCTTGGCTAATAAAAGTTGGCAGAAGCACAAGGTGCAAAAGCCCCACCCCCAGACTTGAGGAGGAAGCCTCTGGAAGCGGGAGGGTGAGCCTCAGCTTTCTGGCTCAGTCATACTCAGGTTCCGGTCGCCTGGAGGACACGCAACTGGGTCACTGTCTGGCAGGAGGATTCCTGCGATGTAGGTGTTATGTCTACGTGGATCCTCCGAGGCACATAGCACCTGTCCATTGGTGTGGGCCAACAGGTGGCATCTACTCACAACAGAATTACAGAATGCTGGAGCTGGAAGGGGAACTCTAAGAAGATAGATTCAACCTCGAGCCCCCTTGTGTCAGTAGAGGAACCCGAGACCCACCAAGGCCAGGTAAGGGGTTGGCCCAAAGTCCCTCTGGTAGAGATAGAACAGGCCACTCTCCCGGGTGCTCCACGGCCAAGTCCAGCACTCCCCCACTGTCCCTTGCCCCTTCTCATTAACGCAAACTGAGTCATTATTTCATCATGGATTATGGATGGCCAGTGTTAATATGTTTTAATAGTTGTAAAAATCACTAAGATAGTCCCCCTCATACATATGAGTATGTGTATATAGACACTGTAATATTTTATAGACTTTTTGAACTGTTTTCAAGTACATTCCAAATACTGTGTCCCTATGCCCCTCAATATTTCAATGTGTATTTCCTAAAGCAAAGGATATTCTTTTACATAGCTATAGTACAATTATAAAAATCAAGAAATTACACTATACAAACCTTATTCAGATTTTGCCAGTTACCCTGGAGAGAGAAAAAAAAAATTAACAATCCAGGATTGCATGTTGCATATTGTCATGTCTCTTTAGTCACCTTTAATCGAAAACCATTCTTCAGTCTGCTGTTCACAGTCTGGACACTTGTGAAAATTACAAGTAAAATGTCCCTCAATTTCATTTACCTGTTGTTTCCTCATGGTGAGATTCTGGTTTTGCATTTTGATGTGGAAGGCTCTTTAGTGGGGGTAAGATCTGAGGGGCATAGGGACATAGTATCTGGTAGGTAGTTGGGACAAGGACAAGGGGGATCAGGGCAGTGCTACTGAATGAGGAGAACAGCCCTTTGCATGGGAACCAGAAGCTCAGAAACTTGAATGGGAACCAAAGGGGAATATTCATTCACCTGCTCTGGACACAGCACATGCTAAATACATTCAGACCCAATATTTGGCAAGAAAATGACTCTCTCCCAGTAGATTTATTCTCCCCAGGGATTCCAAGTGTGTCTATATAAGTCATTGCTTGTGTGTAGGGCCTGCATGGGCTACATACTTTACACACCTTCTCTCACTTAGTCCCCCTGTGATCTGAGGAGTGGCAGTGTTTTACAAGTGGGAAAACTGAGGCCCAGGGAGCACATTCATTTAGAGGCAGAGCCAGGGATTAAACAGGCCTCTGCCCCGAGCTCACACTCCTTCCACTCCACTGAGCTGTTTCCAGCCTGTTAGCTGGTTTCCTCCACCATCAGCCTTGCTTTGCTTTGCTTAAAACAAGACTTGAATAAAGACTCCAGCTCTATTTTCCACTCATGTCGGTGACTGATACTTGATTAACGCTCAGGATTGCTGCCATCCAGAGCATAATTTTCACAGATGCAAAGACCAATTTTGTTGCTACTGAGGCGGAAAGATCTATTTCCTCCTAAGTTATCAAACAGATTTGGAAGAAACCAGTACCACCGGGGGGTGGGGGGAGAGGAGGGAGTTATGCTGGCTCGTTCTGAAAGGAAGCCTTGCCACATTAGCTTTTATGGAGGGGGAGTCAAAAGGCCCAAGTCCACACATGTAGGCACCGCCCAGGCTACTACGCCACAACTCTGTGGCAGGGCACAGCCATCAACCTCTAAAGCAGCGGTTCTCAACCTGTGGGTCGCGACCCCTTTGGCGGTCGAATGACCCTTTCACAGGGGTCGCCTAAGACCATCCTGTATATCAGATATTTACATTACGATTCATAACAGTAGCAACATTACAGTTATGAAGTAGCAACGAAAATAATTTTATGGTTGGGTCACAACATGAGGAACTGTATTTAAAGGGCCAGAAGATTGAGAACCACTGCTCTAAAGGAAAAAGCTCTAAACGGTCTTAGCTGCCTTTGCAGTCCCTGGTGGGGCACATGGAATCCTGGAGAGAGCACCTTGTAGACTTAGGTGTTATGTCTACCTGGATCCTCCGAGGCACATAGCACCTGTCCATTTGTATGGGCCAACAGGTGGCATCTACTCACAACAGAA
Source organism: Myotis myotis (assembly GCF_014108235.1). NCBI lineage: Eukaryota > Metazoa > Chordata > Mammalia > Chiroptera > Vespertilionidae > Myotis > Myotis myotis. The sequence continues at coordinate 13,366,892 of NW_023416315.1, forward strand.
TTACAGGGTGCTGGAGCTGGAAGGGGAACTCTAAGAAGACAGATTCAACCTCGAGCCCCCTTGTGTCAGTAGAGGAACCGGAGACCCACCGAGGCCAGGCAAGGGATTTGCCAGAGTCCCTCTGGTAGAGATAGAGCCAGGCCACTCTCCTGGGTGCTCCACGAGCAAGTCCAGCACTCCTCCACTGTCATTTAGAGGCACAGCCAGTGATTAAACAGGCCTCTGCCCCAAGCAGAGGGAGCTTTGGGTTAGAGGTCTAAGAACTCTGGGAGTAGGACCTGGGTACTGGTGTTCACAGGAGTTCTCCAGGTAATTCTGATGTGTTTTTCAGTATTGAGAGCCACTACTCTAAGTGTTCTGTGGATCTACCCTGGTCCAGGGCCATAGTGCACACTGTGTCTGTATTAACTGGTAAATACCTCAGCCTGAATCTGGGGACTTCCACAACCCATTTTTCTCACTTCCAACTTTCCCAACCAGTGCCCCATCCTTGTAGTGTCACATCTTGTGATCAGTTGCTCGTTGGGTTGTTCATGAGCTAGACTGGTCATCATGGAGCTGTATCCAATCTACCAGACAAATTTACAGATCCTGGCTTTCTGGGCCTGACAAAGTCATCATGAGGATCCCCTAAGGAACTGATTTAAAATGCTGGATCCAGCCCAGCTAGCGTGGCTCACTGGTTGAGTGTTGACCTATGGTTTAGGAGATCACCGTTCGATTCTGGTCAGGGCACATGCCCACGTTGCAGACTCGATCCCCAGTGCAGGATGTGCAGGAAGCAGCTGATCAATGATTCTCATTCATTACTGATGTTTCTATCTCTCTCTCTTCCTCTCTGAAATCAATAAAAAATATGTATATATTTGTTTTAAATGCTGAATCCTTAAGCCCAGACCTGGGAATTAAAATTCACTTGATCCAGGAATGTTGTCAATGAAAGAACGTCCAGCCTAAGAACTCGTATAAGAGTTTATTTGGTCCAAACTGACAACAAGTACCAGAAAGCAAAATCTCAATGGATTGGGAAAATGTGTTGGATAATGGCAGTTTTGCAACTTATTTTATACATTAGAATCAAAGGAAGAGATGTGAGGAAGGTTACATTGGAATCCATTGGTGGTAGATCAGGGAGGTAGGAGAAAGAAAAGCAGGGAAACCTCTGGGATTGGATAAAAAGTGAAACAGAGAGACTTCTTTTATATTGGTGAGTGTAGGACAGCTAACATTTCCATCACAGAGAGGTGGCCTGTGGGCAACAAGATAATGATATGGTCTTAGTTCTGGTGCTAGAGGTTGTGCTTTTGGGGGATCTGGAAAGAAAATTACTTTGATGTATTAAAGGTATGTTATCTTAAATGCAGAAACACAATAGTCAATTTCAAGGTTAAAGACTTACCTTTGTCAAGGAAGCTACAGGCCTAGGAAATGACTCTCCAACATGATCGGCTTTTAGTTAGGAATTTTTTCATTCAGACCATCCTGTATGGTTACTTTGGTCTCTGGGTTGGGTGGCCTCCCCTGAGCTGGTCAGGTTCAGTATGTGGCCCCTTTTCCATCCACAATGTGTATTTTCTGATTTTGAATTTGGTGAACCACTGGTCTAATCTACTTTCTTCTTTGACATTCAGTGGTGTTCCCAAGGTCACATAGCTCATCATTGGCAGAGCTGGGATTCTCCATGCCTTGCCCTCCTCCATCTTTCATTCCACAGGTCTCCAGGGAAGGCCGAAACGGCAGCTCTGACCCCAATGCATGGTAAATTACCTGAAAAGGCTTTTAAAAATATAGATGCCCTGGCCCCACCCCAAACCAATTAAATTACAATCTCTGGGGGTGCTTCTCAAACTTTAATATGCACTTGACTCCCCTGAGGGTCTTGTTAAAATTCAAGTTCTGCCTCAATGGTCTGGAGTGGGGCCTGAGATGCTGAATTCCAAACAGGCTCTCTGTTGCTGGTCCAGAGACTACACTTTGTGTAGCAAGGCCTTAAGTATAGTCCCGGTCCCCAAGAGCCTGCAGGCTTCCACAGCTCCACCAGCATCTGTCTTGCCTACCTCCGTTTGTACTCTCTGAACTTGCATCTGCTTTCTCGTCTGAGTCATTTATCAAACATCGGCCTCCCTACCCACATTTTAAAATATCATGACAGCATTGACCTTGGTTCCAAATTTTTCACCCTTGTTCTCCCCAACCCACCCACCTAGTATTGTGTTTCTCTCTGCAATGTTTCTGATAAAGATAACAATGCCATGGCCAGCTCTGGCTTAGCTTCACCCATCAGCAAATAGCCATGGCATATCTACTGAGTGGTACAAAGGTCACCAGACCCACACCGGCAGCCTTTCTTGGAGGAGCTTGCTGTCCTCCAAGGGGACAGACAAGTGGGAAAGTCACTGTACCTCATGCCTGCTAAGATGCACAGGTACTGTGCAGAGGGGTTAAGAGCCTGGAGCCATATTTGCCTGGGTTCAAATTCCCAGTTCTGCTACTCATAGCGGGGGAGACTTGAAAACAATATTGTGACATGCTGGAACTTGATGTATTCACTGCCTTTGGATCCTCCAGAGTTAGAGAAAGTGCATTCATGATGGTGGGAACAGCATGGGCAAATGCACATACCAGGACCTATAGAGCCAAGAGCTTAAGACACTTCAGTGGTGCCTGAAGGGAGCAGTAGCTGATGGACTTGGAATGTCAGTTGATGCCAGGTGGTGGAAATCCCTGAAGGCCAAACTAAAGAGTTCAGATTTTATGCTGGAAGCAATGGAGAGTCAGTCCTAGAAGACCTTTTCCATATATCTTTTCATACAAAATTGCACGTTGTTGGGTTGCTCTGAGTAGAACCTCCCCTTTTAGGTAATTGCCATTCTTTTCTTCATCCCTCTTTGTGTCTACTTTGTGGTGTTGACCAAACTTCTCTCACAGTCTGAGTGAACATGAACATTCAAGGCAATTCGCTGACCTTGGGCCAAGTCACCAAAAGGGTCACATAACATGGAATCCATCTAATCATTGGAGCTCACAGCCCCAAGCCTCTGGGCCACTTTTTGCCAGTGGAATCTTGTCACCTCCCGGCCACAGAACTTTTAAAAGACCATACACCTAGTTAAGAGCTTTGAGCAGGAACCCACGGCTCCAACACAGTTGTTATTTGTTTCACCTCCCCCTTCATTCTTAACCCTAGAATAATGTACTGAAATGATGGGCTTTGTCTAAACATACACACACACGGACACACACACACACACCAGTAGACAGCATATAGAACTGCATGCTGCTGTGTGACCTCGTGGCAAATTGCTTAACTTCTCTGTTCACCCAAAAGTGAAAAATTCATCTATAACATGAAGATCATAAAAGTACCTACTTCAGAGAACAGACTGACAGTTGACAGAGGTGATGGGTGAAAAAGGTGAAGGGGTTAAGAAATACAAATTGGTAGTTAGAAAGTAGTCACAGAGATGTAAATTACAGCATAGGGGATATAGTCAATAATATTATTATAACAATGCAGGCCAGGTGGGTACCTGAAATACCGGGTGACCACTCTGTAAAGTATATGACTTTCTAACCATTATGCTGGACATCTGAAACTAAAACAGGTTAATACTGAATGTAAACTGTAATTAGAAAAAAATACTTTTTTTAAGAGTACCTACTTCATCGACTTGTCATGAGGGTTCAATGAGTTAGTACCAGGAAAGCAGTTGAACCAAGTGTCTAGCACATGATCAGTGACCAATAAGCATTAGTTATTGTTATGACAGTGCAGGAAATTTGAAAAGCAACATTAGAATGAGAAATATAATAATTACTAATTGGGAAATGAATAAAAAATTATAAAAGCATCATACATGAAAATCTTTGGTAATAAATTTAAAAATCTAGGGAAAATGGAAAATTTCCTAGCAAAGTATCAATTATCAAAATTACCTCTGAAGAAGTACAACACCTGAATAGACCAATAACCACAGAATACTTTAGAAAAATGTTATACCTTTTTTTACACTTTTTTTTTAAAGGCCCTTATGGTCTTATAACTGCATGCAATCTCGTCTTCAAAAACCAGGTATACCCTTTGTTATTAAACTATTTCAGCCTGTGGCATAAGATGAAAATTTTCCTCAATTCCTTTCATGAAGCCAGCATGACCTGAATATTCAAACCTAAAAGGTGCATGTCTCTTCTGTGTCAAAAGCTTTGAGGAAAAAGATGAACCGACAAAGAAAGATGGAGAAGAAAGCCAGCCTTGGTGTTCACGACATGCTTTTGCTTTGTGGCAGAAGGTCTCCACCTGGAGGCACGTACACTCCTGGAGATCCTAATTTCAGGAGTCAGAAGAAGGGCCAGGCCCAGATAGGTTTGCAAGCTCCCAGAACCACTGCTTTAAGGAAACTGGGAATCGCATAAATCCACAGGCCTGGTTTATGGTTCCAAACACTCCCAGCACAGCACAGCAGTTCGAGGAGAGATTTTTGCCAAACCTTGGACTTGATCAGAGCTAGAAGAGGCAGCCATTGGCTCCTGACATGCCAAGCCTCCCATCGGAGTGGAGCCTACGGGGTTCCATAAAGCTGCGAGAGCATCTATTCAGAGACCGAAGTGCCAGGAGAGCTCATGGAGAGAGTCACTGATTGGCTGCCTCCTACACACCCCCTACTTGGGATCCAGCCTGCAACCTGGGCGTGTGCCCTGACCGGGAATCGAACCGTGACCTCCTGGTTCATAGGCTGACACTCAACCATGGAGCCACGCGGCTGGGCTCTAGCTTCTATATTTATGCTGTCTTCCTGATGTTTCTATCTCTCCCTCTCCATTCCTCTCTGAAATCAATAAAAATATGTATTTTAAAAATAGAGAGAGATGGGCTGGAAAGTTTAGGAGCTTGTGGAGAAATGCAATCATGGCTCTGGGAAGGACATTCGCACCTGTATTCTCTCTCTTTGTTGCTCCATCTCCCTCTTGTTTTGCCTCATATTCTATTCTCTCCCCCCTCCTTCTGCTTATTCACTTCGATTAGACTTTGGAGGATTTACAGTATCTTCCCTTTAAAGAGGACTGGCCTGGTCCCGGATGTTTATGTGTCACCATTCGGGAATCACTTTCATTCACTAGCAAGCTCCGTCTCAGAAGAAACTCCAGAATCAGCCAAGCCAAGTTTTTAAAAAAATGCAAAAGGAGAATGAGGGCTGCTAAAGCTTCAGAACAGCACACAAGAGCCAACAGATCCTCAGCTGGAGGGGCGCGAGGGCGGGAAGAGCTGGTGCGCGCTTGAATCAAACGCTAACCGGAGATTATTGATGGCCTGCTTAATCTGCAGAGGCTCACCTTGACAGGAATTGGGCTGCCTGTCCTGACTTTTGTCCAACTGTAGAATGTTTGAGTGATGGCAGAGTGGGCCCGCCAGCAGCAGCAGCGGCCTCAAGCTGTGAGACCCACTGAGAAGCAGTCTGAGGAAAGGGTTGAGCTGGGGTTGTGTTTGTCTGGGTTTTATTTTTGTTTTTAGCACTTACTGACTGAGAATCCCTTATATGTGTTTAGGACTTCACGGGGTAGAAAACACATTTATTTTGGGATCATCTCATTTGAAGCTCCCAGCAGCACTGTGAGGCAGGGTGTCCCGGCGTCTCAAACCCTGTTTACAGATGAGGAAAGTAATACTCAGAGTTTGATGATTTTTAAGGTCAGAGAACTAGGCACTGGGTTAGCTAAAACTAAATTCTTCAGTGCTCTGCCATTCAGAGGGTTAACAATCCAGAGAGAAAGGCACATGACGCACCAAATGCTACTTAAACATGCATGTCTGCCTCTTAGCAGAGCCTCAGAAGGATCAGATGGATGGATGGATGGATGGATGGATGGATGGATGGATGGATGGGTGGATGGATGGATGGAACTCCTGGAAATTGGAAAGTAGGTCTTTACTCACTTTTGTATCTCTGGTGGCCACTATAGTGATTAGACATATAGGACCACTTAAATAATTTTGATGAATAATTCACTGTGTATGCATATACTTTTATACTGAGAGAAAGAAGAGGTGTGAAGAAGGTAATTTTCTGAGCTTTAAAGAATAGGAGAGGCTGAGAAATACAGTGTGAGTGTAATTATTGTTTATCAGCACATATTATTCATCATACTGGGATGTAAAAAATCTTTTATTTATTCATGTATTCATTCAACCGATAGTATTGAGTGCTTGCTAAGTATTAGGTTCTATTCTAGGTATTGGTGATACAACAGTGAACCAAGAAAAGGTAAAGTCTCTGCTCTCGTGGAAATCACCTTCTATTTGGGGAGGATAGATAATAAGCGACTAAACAGGCAACATAGAATACAGGGAGTGAAATAGTAAGCAATGATATAGGAGTTGCTGGTTTAGCCACAAAGCTTCTCTGATCCGTGACATTTGAACAGAGACCAAAAAGGAGTGGTGGGTGCAAGTCATGAGGTTTGCAGGGGAAGAGCATTCCAGGAAGATAAAACAGCAGTGCAAAGGTACTGAGGCAGGAACATGCTTGGCAGGTCTGAGGAAGAGCTAGGAGCCCGGTGTAATTGGAAGGTAGTAAACGCGGCCGAGAGTTACAGGAGATTAAAAGATCGAGTGGAAGAAAGGTGGGATCTCAGCAGGCCTTGCCTGCTCTGGCTCTAACCAGCTCTGCCCACATTGAATCCGCTGCTGTTGGGATAAGTCAGGGGGCAGACAGAGCAGACTGAGAGTGACACACAAGGCTGACGACGACCCTACCCTCACCCGTCACAGGCTCCATCTGGCTCAACAGTGGCCCACAAATGCCCGTTTCGAGGCAGCTCCACACGTGGCCTGAGCAGCCGTCCCTGGGCGCTGCAGGGCCTTCATGGTCAGCTGCCCCAGCTGCCAAATCGAAGGTTCAGCTGTAGTCTCAAGTAGTTGGCCTCCTAGTTCTAAGATCTCTCCTCAGAAAAACAGTTCCATGGCCTCTCCTTGTCAATTTGAAATCTGTACTTAGATTGTGGCTTTTTTAAGAAGAAATAGAAAATCATGTATGAATTAAGGAGACACTTTTTTAAAAAATATATTTTATTGATTTTTTACAGAGAGGAAGGGAGAGGAATAGAGAGTTAGAAACATCGATCCGCTGCCTCCTGCACACCCCCTACTGGGGAGGTGCCCACAACCAAGGTACATGCCCTTGACCGGAATCGAACCTGGGACCTTTCAGTCTGCAGGCCGACACTCTATCCACTGAGCCAAACCGGTTACGGCAGGGGTGGGCAAACTTTTTGACTCGAGGGCCACAGTGGGTTCTTAAACTGGACCGGAGGGCCGGAACAAAAGCATGGATGGAGTGTTTGTGTGAACTAATATATATTCAAAGTAAACATCGTTACATAAAAGGGTACCGCCTTTTGTTTTTTTAGTTTTATTCATTTCAAACGGGCCGGATCCGGCCCACGGGCCATAGTTTGCCCACAGCTGGGTTAGGGCAAGGAGACACTTTTTAATAGACATTATTTTTTAGGACAGCTTTAGATTGACAGAAATACTGAGATTAGAGAGAGCTCCCACATGCCCCCCCCCCTCCCCAGGAAGTGTCCCCCATTGGTCGCCTCTGGTATTAGTGTGGTACATTTGTCACAGCTGTTGAACCACTTGGCTGTGCCAGGTTTTCAGACTTCCTTTGTTTTTTGTGACCTTGGCAGTTTTGAGCAGTATTGGTCAGGTAATTTGTAGGAAGATCATCTGTTGAAATCTGTCTGTTTTTTTATTTTTTGCACAATTAGCCTTCGGTTATGGGTTTTGGGGGTGAATACCGCAGAGGTGCCTTCTCCCATGCCGCATGAAGGCTCATATACCATCAGCATGGTTTATCCCTGTCGAGGTTGGCCTGGGTCACCTGGCTGAGGCTGCGTTTGTCACGTTTCTCCACTGTGGAGTTACTGCCTACACCAACCTTTTTCCATGTAGAAGTCTTTGAAGGAAGTCAGTATGCACAGCCCGCATCTGAGGAGTGTCCCTTGAGAATGGAGTGTCTACATTTGTTATTTTGAATTCTTCCCAAAGGGAAATATGTCCTCTCCCCATTTATTTGCTCTTCAGTCATTTATTTATATCAATATGGACTCACGGAACTTTAATTCATACTTTGGGATCTAATCCAATATACTTTATTATTTTTTGCTCAAATTGTTCCAGTTTTGACCATTGGCTGCTGGGTCCTTTTGACATACACCCATCAAGAAACAAAAGAACCCATGTAGGGTTCTTTTACTTTATTTTTTTTTTTTTGAGCAATTCCTTACTTTCTGGTACTACAAGATACTCCAGGCTCATCTTATATATCTTGTTCCTGTCCCAGAACCAGCCATTTCTCCAGTGAGTCCTGATTCCTTTTATTGAAGAATAAAACTAATAACTGGGCACCAGGCATGCTCATTGCTACAGGAGTGTTGCGCTTCTAGGCCCTCTCTGCTGACAGAGCAAGAAAATGTGTGTGTATACTAACCCAAGTGCCTATATACCTATCTATAAATACTCCTATATGTAACCCTCTGTACCTAGATTGTGTAAACATGAGTTCACACTGATGTCTCCAACTCTAATCTATTGCTATAGTGGATCATTCTAGCCTCCTCCCTTACTTATCTATAAATTTCCACTCCAACAGTAGGAAACCTGACTTCCACCATACATTGTCCATTTAATTGTCCAATTCCAGCCTGCACCCAGAGCAGTATCAAAATTTTCAACCAATGTCCCTGCAGGAACCACTTTATCAACTAGAGCACAGTGCTTACATGCAGTTTCTTTCCCTTTAGTTGTACCGACTCCACTCATTTCCAAAGTCACTTAGGTCAGCACTTTTCCCCCAACCTTCTTCAGCGAGGTGGTTTTATACTTTTGTAATACCGGTGGATTCTCTTGTCAAAGTCTGTGTTCCTTCCTGAGATCCTAGGGGACACTTTTTAATTTAGCATTTTATCTCCAGCTAAATAAGAAAAATTCACAGAGAAAAAATGCCATAAGAAACAAAGTAGTACATACTTTTTTATCATTTTCTTGTTGTTTTTTAAAAGTAATTCTTATAGTATGTAAGTAATACATTAATACATGTTAAAGGCCCCTTTAATACTTTAATACAGCTTCAAGCTTAGTTCTTCCCCTACAGGTAAACATTGTTGTTCATCTGGGATATGTAGGTGAACATTTTTTTCTTGCATTTATATCTAGATACTAGAGGCCTGGTGCATGAATTTGTGCACGGGTGGGGTCCCTAGGCCTGGCCAGCGATCAGGGCTGATCAGGGTCAGGCCGATTGGGGCCTGCTGGCTGGGGGGAGGAACAGAGAGAGGGAGGTTGGCTGCCGGCCCTGAGGAGGGAGCTGGCCCTCAGCCCCCCTGGGAAAGGGGCCGTGTCCGCTGCCACCCACCCCACCCCCTACCCCCGTTCCCTGTCCCAGCCTGGGGCCCAAAGGCCCCAGCAGGGTCGGGAGAGGAGGCGATGGTCACCGGGCAGGGAGTGGAAGGAATGGATGCTGGATGCCGCTGCCACCAGCCAGTCGCAGGAGGTTGGCTGTGGGAGCGCACTGACCACCGGGGGACAGCTCCTGCGTTGAGCATCTGCACCCTGGTGATCAGTGTGCGTCATAGCGACTGGTCGACCGGTTGTTCCAGTCATTCGGTCTTAACGGTCACTTAGGCATTTATATATACAGATAAGTAACTATAGAAAATGTCTAGTATTACTGTGTATGCTTTAACACAAATGGTATTATATATAACTTGTGCAACTCGACCTTCTCCAAACCATTCAAATTGCATGTCTTTCAAGGCTGTGTATGGCTGTGTGCCTCATGAATAGCATTCCATAGAATGGACATGTTGGTTACAATTGGGGGACTTTTTGCCATTATTGTTGCCAGCAGTGCTGCAATGAGCATTCTTGTACATGTGCAAGTGTTTCTCCAGGAATCTCTGGGTCATAAAGATGGACATTTTAATTATAATAGCTACTGTCAAATGGTCCATCCATATACTTGAGCTAGAAAAAAATCATGTTCCCTATTATGAGGCTAAATGGGACACAGAAGAGAATCAGATTGCTAGTATTTAATTTGTTTCCATGTTTCTCTCTAGTGAATACTAACTAGGGGTAAGACTCATTGGGTGTTATTTTTAAAAAACCTCATGCTGTGATGATTTCAAGTGCTTTTAAAATGTTAACAATTAAATTATTAGGGGAGGGGCAGTGTGGCACAGTGGTCTGCCGTCCTCTAGAATCTACTGATTCTCCGCAGATGCTGCAGCAGTTGTATGGATCTGCAGGCTCTCCGTATTTGCTTGACAGGGGCCTGGGCTGCCACAGCGCAAAAGAACCACGATGGGAGATTCTTCACGGCCTCTCCCATGCTCCCGTGTGTTCATTCATTCAGCAGTTGTGGTTGATCATCCCCCAAGAGCTGGGCGCTGGAATGTCCCTTTGCCAACCAGTTTTTCAGACAGGCCAGAAACGCCCAGAAATGCAGGGGGCCACTGCATTTCTGAACCTTCGTTTCCGGTTTGGTGGAGTGCATGCTGGAGGCCAGGCAGGAAGCCCAGCCCTGAGGAGACAGAGGGAAGGGTGGCATGCTGCTCCAGCATTTGCTCCCGCCTGGCTCTGACAGCCATCGCCTCGGACGCTCGGCTCCATCCAGGTTTGGCCGCGTGAGGCATTTCTGCGCTACCTGAGGGATGGGGGAGGAGGGGTGTGTTAACCACCCTGAAATAATGGGAATGGTAGATTCAATCCTTCCAGATGTGCCAGATGTGCACCACTTCCAGCTTCACTCTCACAGCCTTCTTTGTGTTCCTGGGATTGTTTCCTAGATGATTAGGTGTTCAGATGGATGTGTGAAGGCTAATAACTTGCTGCGCTGCTATTTAATCAGAAGTGGAGAAATTAAAGTGGCTCACAGTGTCCCTATTCTGATTCATCAGAACCAGCTATGTGCTGCACATTCGAAAAGCAGATTCCTTATGGAGCGGGCTCTCCTCTCACAGCCCCTCCACTGTGGGAAGTCTTAGATGGAGCATCTGAGGAGGAGGAGGGAAAGGATTCAGATTTCGTTGTCAGCTTTATGGAGTCAGTTTCATTGGAACACTGACTATTGGGGTTTTATTCTCCCAATAGTCCTATAATTTTCCACAACGCACTTCATAGTGGGGAGTGCAGAGATGGAAGAGGTCTGCCAGCTTCCACTTACTGTTTTATATCTTTTCTCAAAGCAGAGGTGATTTATCTTGTTTTATCAGTGGCCAAACAGTTAACTCTCCCTTCTCACATCTCATGATGGACCTTGTTTGCCTGTGTAGTAGGTCAAACTGTGCCCCCTAAAAAAAAAATTTTTTAAATGTGCTCACCCTGGCCAGCGTGGCTCAGTGGTTGGAGCATCAGCCTGCACATCAAAGAGTCACGGATTCTATTCCAGGTCAGGGACACATACCTGGGTTGTAGGTTCACTCCCAGCCCTCAGATGGGGTACGTGTGGGAGGCAGCCAATTGATGTGTCTCTCTCACGTCGGTGTTTCTCGAGCGGACACACGCTCCCTCCCTTCTCTCCACGCTCTGGAAAACCAATGGGAACAAATATCCTCAGGTGAGGATTAACAACCACAAAAAAAATGCACTTGACTCCTACCCACCCCTTCCCTGTAAATGTGACTGTATTTGGAAATAGGGCCCCAGATACAGTCAAGTTATGCTGAGGTCGTATTGGATTAGGCTAGGCCCTCGATCCAATGACTGGTGTCTTGATAAAGAGAAAGGAGAGACACTCACAGGGAAGAAGGCCATGTGAACACAGAGGCAGAGATTGGAACGATGCAGCCACAGGCCACGGAACTGCACGGACTGCCAGTGACGCCAGCAGCTAGGAGAGAAGTCTGGAACAAACACTCCCCAAAGCCTGCAGGGAGAACCAACTCTGCCAGTGTGAGTCCAGACCCCCGGCCTCCTAACCTGGGGAGAATACCTTCCGTTGTGCTAACCCACCCAATTCGTGGTACTTTGTTACAGCAGTCCTCGGACACGCATACACCCTGTCTTTGGGTTCCCTTTAAAAAGGAGGCTTTAAACCCACATATCCTGTTTCCATCAGGCAAAGATTCAGTCCCACATCTAGCAATGTCTTTCAGTTCCAGAATCTAGCCTTTTTTGGCAAACATCCCTTCTCCTCCCAGCTTTGCAGCGAAGTCAGGTGCCAGCAGAGGGTCTCAGCCACATGGACGCTTGAAGCCTGTTAGCTCTGACCCCGGGGGTCCAGCTAAACAGCCCAGCATAACGGAGCTGCAGCTCGGGGTGGAGCTAGCCTTCACAAATGGGCAAAGACAGAAAGGATTTTGACCTCCTTGCTCTATGCACTCACAGGGAAGAGGCTGCAGGGCCACGGGCTCTCCTGTTTGTGCCAACGTGAAACGTGTGGGCTTTGCCGCGGAATGCGCACACAGGGCCCGGGGGCAGGGTGGGCACCGAGTCCTCGGTTCTCTGTGGCCTTTCTCCCTCTGGCTTCAAAGGATCGACTCAGGATCCATTGAGTCTTCCATGTATCAGAAAAGTGTGGGATCTTAGAGCTGCAAAAGGCGTGAGGTATGATTCAGTCCAACTTCCCACCCCATTTTATTTACAATAATACAGATCATGTCAAATATTTATTGCATATATGCCATGTGCTGGGAAATTTTCTAAGTGCTTTGTGTGTGTTAACGTATTTAGTTATCACAGCAGTGCTCTGCAATAGGGACCCTCATTGTTCCCAATGTGTAGATGAGGAAACTGAGGCACAGAGAGAAAAGGAACTTGCCCAAAGGAAAACAGACAGCAGGTGGCAGAATTAAGATTCAAACCCAGGTTTGTCTCATCTTGAGCCATCTTAGCCCCCTGCTCCACAGAGACCCCAACATAAAATGCTATAGCCCACTTCACACAGCCACAGAGGGAGACTGTCAACAAGATCTGGAGCCATGATGCCTAAAAATTGGAAGAGTACTGTATCTTCTTCTTTTTTAAAATTTATCTTTATCGTTAAAAGAACTACAGGTGTCCCTCTTTTTCCCCTCTCTACCCCGCTCCCATGTCCCACCCCCGCCCCCAACCTTCACGGAACTATTGTCTGTGTCCATGGGCTATTTATATAGGCATATAAGTTCTTTGGTTAATCTCTTCCCGCTGTATCTTCTTAATATCGATCCAGCTTTAAACAAGTGCATGTTCAGGCAGACACACGCACACACACACACACACACACACACACCCCTCTTACAAAGGAAACGCCAGTCCCTTCCAAGAGAACACAACTTAGAGGCAGGGACTGAGGAGAAAGACCAGTGTGTGATCAGTTAGGCTGCCCTGTTCTCATTAATGTAAAAAGTTTCTCCAAAGCAAGAGATCCCCTCCCCAGAAAGGCACTAGCTAGAGTTGGATCTCAAAGGGGCAGTCCCAGGGCGGCCACAGCCAGCCATGTTGTCCTCAGGTGAGGAGCCAGCAGAGGGGAAGACAGAACTCGGGGTTCTGGCTGGCTGGGTAGAGCAGTAGCCTGAGGCCCCTGGGAATTCTTCCAGATTTTCCTCTGGGATGATCCTCTCCTCTAGTGTAGGGTGTTCACAGTTTTTGCAAAATGAGCTCACAAAGGAATGGCACCCAAGTCAGGGCCAGCATGTGTCCTGTCCCCATTGTCCTCCATCCCCAGCCCCTGGACGAGACCTTCTCCCTACATGCGAGGCCCCCAGGAGTGGCTATGGTAGATGAGTTCTATAAGAGAGAACAGGATGTGGAGGGACAGGAGAGCTGCCCGCCAGCCGGCCTGCAGCAGGCCCACTTGGTGGCTTTGGAGTCCATTTATTCATGCTGAGCTGCTGCAGGCCCACTGTGCCAGCCGCTCAGAGCAGCACCTGGTTGTCCCCGGCCCATCACCCACACGGCTGTTTGAGTCGGGCCTTCAGTTCCTCCCCTTCAGCCTCACCCCTGGGAATCTGGAGGTCGTGGTAGGCATCAACAGAGTCAGAGATTGGAGGTGACTTCCCCTCACAGTCACACTGTGACTCTCTAGGTGTGTCCTCTCTCCCCAAGCCAGCTGACTGCGCAGCGGGAACGCTATCGGCTGAAGCCGCTGTCCCGACCCTGCCATTCAGCACCCCGGCGGCCGTGTCTGCGGTCAGGTTGCTGTGGTCGTTGCTGCTGGGACTGCTGGGTGGGTGAAGCGTCTCCGGGCTAGAATTTCTGTGGGGTCAGAGCAGGGGCAGAGAAGCCGTGTGTGTGGAGCCAGGAGAAGTTCCCACAGCCCGAGGTCTGAGAGAAAGGAAAGACCCAGGAGATGAAACAAGTGGCTTTGCCGAGCTGGAGGGAGGCAGGGCTGCCCGGGGAGCCTGTTCAGGCCTCACCAAGGTTTGCCTGGCATTGCCAGTGGATGCCCAAAAGATACCGCTCCTTTGAGGTAAAGTGAAGGTAGCTGGATTGCTAAACCATGAAAGAGCTGGTGTGAGCTCTGCCCGTTCGAGTCTACACTCTGCAGGGATTAGTGAATTAGCCGCCTGCACTGAGCATAGCTGCCCGAAGGAGTGGCTGTGCTCCAGGCGCTGTACCAAGGTCAAGACTTCAGGCTTCGTAATCAGGACTCAGACTAAAGAAGCAAGAAGCAGCAGGATCCAGGGTCCAGATTCCAGCCCATCCACCCAGCTTCTTATGGCTTAAGATATAACTCCATGCATCTCTGGTAGAGGGTCAGAAGACATTTAAGGGATTACACAGTCACCCTCGATTTTGGAAGAATCCGAAGTTGGGGGCACGGCTGAAGAGCGGCTCCCCCCCTGGGCTCCCCGGCAGTGCAGTCTGCAAACGCGTGCTTAGCCAGGCCTCGCACAGCGGCTCTTTCTGTTCCTACCGCTTGCTGAAAAGCAGAAATCTACTTCAAAAGCAGTGCTCACTCCCTGTGCCATCACCTTTTCAATATGGGTAGGTTTTAGGCTGTCTTCTGCTATGGAGCTGCCAAATCCTAACTCTTCCTGTCTCCACCAGGGGCTCCAGGTACCCCCCGATTTAAGTAGGTATCAGATTTGCACAGAGCATATTCTAATCATCCCCTAAACTTGGTCCTTTCTGAAAAGACCTAGATCCACCATCAATATCCTCTGTACTTGTCCTGCTCCTGCTTAAGAGGAAGCCCCAGGGTACCTCTCTGGGGGACAGTTAGTGCCGTGAGGGTCTTTGGAACCCCAACCTGATGAACCACGAGACAGGTTTACGCCTGACTTTAGGAAACCAGCCAGCCCCGAAGCCCCGGGCTTTTTGTACACGGAAGCTCTTTAACCTATACGGCCTTACACAGCTGTCTGGGATGATGACTATCAGCTACCGAGGTCCCCTTGAGAGGGCCTTCCAAGCCCTGCGAGAGGTGGGGCAGGGCCCACCCCAGGGGCACCCCGTGGACTGTGTGGGAGAAGGGTGTTCCCCAGAGGAAAATCAAGATCTATGTTTGGAAGAAGAGATCCAGGGGGAATGAATGCCGAGCTGGCCATATACTAAACATTCTCCTTGCCCGTCCACTCCTTTTTCTCTTTCCTTAGCTTCCCTTCACTTATCTATTACTGATTACAAAAGAAAAGAAAACCCTGTTTTAGTGGGGATTGGCCAGGGGCCTGGTACCCACGGTAGACTGGTGTGTGTCCCGTCCTGCTCACCCTGGGATCTGGGTGTGACATGGAAACGCAGCCGGCAACTTGACACCCGCTTCCGTCCATCACCCGTTTGTGATGTCTGTCTGTGCCTGGAGCAGGTGCTTCTCGTCTCGTCTCATCTCAGAGGCCCTCCCCACAAGTTAAATCCTCTCTCCCAATCGGCACTCCTGTGCTGCTGCCTTCTCTCCAGCTTTTGGAGAACAGGACTTCCTGTTCTATTTTTGAACAGTCGTAGCCTGGACACATGCCTTAGCAGACACAGAGCTCATGTGAATGGCAAGCATCCGACCTGAATACCTGCCCTGTAATTAGGGACCTGGGTTGGCCCCCAAGTGCAGATGGTTGTACAGATCGCAACCCGGCTGGCCGCGTTTTCTCCTCCTGCCCCACCTCTCGAAGGGCTAGGAAGGCCCTCTCAAGGGCCCTATCAAGTGTGTATAGAGGTGTTTCCTTGTCTGGGAGAGTCCAGAGTTAGTCTGTGCCCCGCCTCTTGGGGGAGCCCTCAGGCATCCACATCTTAAGGTGGATGTGGCCCTGCCTCTTAGGAGCAGTGAGGCGAGCACTGTTGTAGCTTCCTTAAGTCTTCTTCGGTCCTGTCCACCCCGAGGGCGGGGCTAGATCCATTTTTATGGGATCTTCTGATCACTGAGTTCACTCCAGCTGGCACACAGGAACTCAGAATTTGGACCACTGACTGGTTGGCTCTAAAACAAACAAGAACCTCTGCAAAATGCCTGCCCTTCCTGTGGCTGCTGGGGCTGGGCCCACGTGAGTAGGTGCCTATTGAGTGCTCTTTCCTATCCGCTGTCCTGCAGCAGATTAACTGGAAGGTACTACCTACCGCAGGCACAGGACTCAGCCCAAGAGGCCATCCTGTCATGCTTATGCATGGCGTTCTGTTGTTATTGCTGTTGCTTTAAAAAGGAAGCTGTTCTTGCCCTGGCCAGTGTGGCGCAGTTGGTTGGAGCGTCGTAAACGTGTACCAAAAGGTGGCAGGTTTGATTTCCAGTCAGGACACACACCTAGGTTGTGTCTTTGATCCCCAGTTGGGGCATGTAAGGGAGACAACTGATCGATGATGTTTCTTATTTCGATGTTTCTCTCTCTCTTTCTCTCTTCCTTCCTCTCTCTCTAAAAAATCAACAGACATATCCTCAGATGAGGATTAAAAAAAAGAGAGACCATTCCAGGGTCAGGTTTGGTGACAAAAGAATTTTTAATCTGATTTAACTTCACCTCCCCCTATGTCCTCTCCCCACCCCACCCCACAGAAAACGTTTTAATGCTTGATGGTATTAACCATTTCACAGTTGTATTAATAAACAATTACAATTTTCAACTCTGACTTTCAAATATTAATATCCTTACTGATAAAAATCCTTGCATATTGACAAAAAACATGCTAATTATAGAATGGATATGAGTAGGCAATTTGTCAGAAAAGAAATTCAAGTAGCCAATGAACATGAAAAATGTTCAACCTCACTGGTAATCAAAAACAAATATTAAAACGGTATTTTCCACTTATCAAAATGGAAAATATTTAGAAATTAGTAATACCCAGCGTTAGTGAGGAAGAAGGAGAACAGACTGCTGGATGTGGATAGGTAAATGGGACACTCCCTTCCTGCTGGACATTTAACTCCATGTATCAAGGGCCTAGAACCAAAAATTCTGCTTTTAGGAATTTATTTAAGAAAGTAAATAGAAATGTGTGCAAGAACTTACCTAAAGGATATTCACTACAGAATTATCTAGAAGAGCAAAAAATTGCAATCAGTGTAAATCCCAAACAGTCAGGGCTGTTAAGAGTAATAAGTACACTTTTAAAAAGAATCTTTTTAAAAAATATTTCATAAAAAAAAAAAAATATTTCATAACATGGAGAAATGTTCATGATGGGAAGAAGTGGGGCAGGGGGGACAGCATTTAATACAGCCTATATAATAAAAGCCTAATATACAAATCGACCGAACGGCAGAATGACTGGTCACTATGACACTTACTGACCACCAGGGGGCAGGCGCTCAACACAGGAGCTGCCCCCAGCCCACGGGCCCCAGGCCAGGCAAGGCGGGTGCCAGTAGGGGTCCCCCTGATCACCCTGCTAGTCGCTCCACAGATTGGCCCTGATCGCCAGCCAGGCCTAGGGACCCTACCCATGCACGAATTTCATGCACCAGGCCTCTAGTTTAATGCAGAATGCTCAGTACAATCACATTTTTAAAAATATGTATGTATGTATATTTTTTAATGGTGTGGTGACTGGGTAATTTTTATTTTCTTCCTTATTCATATCTGAATTTCTAAATTTTTTCTTATATACTATTGTTTATATAACTACTTTTTTAAATTTTTTTATATTTTATTGATTTTTTTACAGAGAGGAAGGGAGAGGGATAGAGAGCTAGAAACATTGATGAGAGAGAAACATCGATCAGCTGCCTCCTGCACACCCCCTACTAGGGATGTGCCCGCAACCATGCCCTTGATCAGAATCAAACCTGGGACCCTTCAGTCTGCAGGCTGATGCTCTATCCACTGAGCCAAACTGGCTAGGGCCATTTTTTTTTTTTTTTTTTTTTTTTTTTTTTTTTTAAGAACAAATAACTTGGTAACAGGGCCAGAGTAAAGGTACATGAGAACCCATTTTGGTTTGGGGGTTTTTGTTTTGTTCTGTTTTCTCCCTGGGCCAGAATCTGAAAGAACAATAAAACAACTGGGCCCCCATACAAAATAGTCTAATATCTTTGTGGAGATCTCCCAATCCTGAAGGGAATAATGATAAGATGAGGTCTGCTCAGGTTTTCATTTTGCCACCCACACCCTTTCATTGAATTTTTTCCTTACAGATATGAAGAGTAACTACTGACATGTCCCAGTGGGGTTTTAATTACATAATGGAGCTAGTATTCCTTTTTTTCCTTATCTTTTAAAAACTTCTTTAAATCCTACTTGTGCCCCTTTCTCCTGATTGGAAGGCAGGCTTGATGGCAGCTTAGCTTCGACATCAAGGCTCCCTGAGGCTCCCTCCTTCCTCTCCCACATCCTCTCTCTTTTCTCTCCCTCCTCTTTTTTGAGGGAAAGGGTCCCTTTTCTTTGCCTAAGCCTGAAGCCTGCTGGTGTCTGAGTAAGACGCCAGCTGTGGAGAACTGCTTCTTCCGTGTGTACAGGACTGGAGATGGCAGGGCTCGGGCCTGGGATCATCACTGCAGTATTTGCTCTGTGTTAAGAGCCGATTTTTCACCATCAGTATCCCTGCTCCACTGGTAACCACATTACCAGGTGTAGTCCTATCACAGAGATGGGAACAAAGCTGCTGCTTAAATATGAATTTCTACCACTCACGAGTGAGCACTTTCTCCTCTCCCTGGGGTTGAGCCTTTGTCAGTCCTGGGCGCACGTGCCCCACGTGGGTGTTCATGGTAATGCCTTTAGCACTGTGCAGCTAGCTCAATTCTCCAGTTTTCCAAAATTATAGCTTCTTTCCTTTTGAAAGCTGTAATTGGCAGGGTCGGAATTTAAATCCGAGTCCTGCAGCAGAGCCTTTGCCTGCGGATCGCTGCCTCCACGCCCAGGGCAGCGCTGCTCCAGGTGCAGGCCTGGGGCTGCAGTATCCGCATCCGCACCACCCAGGCAGCAAGCAGCTGCCCCGCCTGGACCTGCTAAATGGAATCTTCCTTATTTTGGCCACAAAGGAAGTCAGAATTCCTACTGCTGTAAAGCATGAACAAAGGGGCATGAATGTTAGAAAATTGGGATGCTCTGAGGAGGTACTGGGGCTGCCCTTTACGGAGCATTTCCTGGATGCTAGGCATGGGCAGAGCACTGTATATAGTTACCTCACACGCTGAACTCTAGGAGCAAGATATTACATGCCCATTCTCCAGGTGAGGAAAAGGGAGGCTCAGAGAAACGAAGGTCTTTGCCCAAGTTCCTAGCTGGTAACTACTGCAGAACCTGGGTTTTGAACCCATGCCTGTTCTTTCTGCTATGTGTACCAAGCCACCTCCCAGAGCATTAAGCTAAGCAGTGATATCGAAATTTTTTTAATATATTTTATTGATTTTTTACAGAGAGGAAGGGAGAGGGATAGAGAGCTAGAAATATCGATGAGAGAGAAACATCGATCAGCTGCCTCCTGCACACCCCCTACTAGGGATGTGCCTGCAACCAAGGTACATGCCCTTGACTGGACTTGAACCCGGGACCCTTCAGTCCACAGGCCAACGCTCTATCCACTGAGCCAAACCAGCTAGGGCTCGAAATTTTAAAAAATATTTTTTTATTGATTTCAGAGAGGAAGGGAGAGGGAGAAGGATATAGAACTATCAATGGTGAGAGAGAATCATTGATCAGCTGCCCCCATCCCCTCCACCCACTGGAGATCAAGCCAGGCATGTGCCCTGACTGGGAATCGAACCGTGACCACCTGGTTCATAGGCTGACGCTCAACCACTGAGTCACACCTGCTGGGCAGTGAAATCTAAATTTGACATTACACTTGTGCTATTACTATCGGCCTGGCTTGGGAAATGAGTTTCCATCAGGTTTGCTTCTGACTCAGGGCTTCTCAAGCTTCCATGTGCAGCACATGGGCAGATTCCATTCAGCTGGTCCAGGCTGGGCGGGGCGTTTGCTGCCTGGCGGTGCGGATGCTGACACTGCAGCTCCAGGCCTGCACCTGCAGGAGCACTGCCCTGGGCGTGGAGGCAGCGATTGGCAGCAAAGGCTCTGCTGCAGGATTCCGAGTTAAATTCTGACCCTGCCCATTAGTGGGTGGCTTGGGCAAGCGACTTAACCTCTCTGGGCTTGCTTGCTCATCTTGAAAATCAGGATTTAAATTGCAGCTACTTCTTAGAGTGGTGAGGATTAGATGAGATAAGCCACATGAAGTATTTACAATTGATAGTTCTTAATCAGGATTTGCTTTTATTAGTCACACATGGAGCCACCATGTCCTGGGGTGGAGGAAAGTGCTCTGGCCTCAGTCAGAAGGTTTGAGATCCTGTCGAGGCCCTGGGAGGGGAGATCCACAGAGCCCTCCTACCTCCAGGCAGGAGGGCTGATGGGTAGGTGCCTGGATAGCTTGCTGCAGGGACCAGGAAGTTGCTTGGATTCCCCAGGCTTACTCTAGAACAGCGGTTCTCAACCTGTGGGTGGCGACCCCTTTGGGGGTCGAACGACCCTTTCACAGGGGTCTCCTAAGACCATCGGAAAACACATATATAATTACATATTGTTTTTGTGATTAATCACTATGCTTTAATTATGTTCAATTTGTAACAATGAAAATACATCCTGCATATCAGATTCATAACAGAAGCAAAATTACAGTTATGAAGTGGCAACGAAAATAATTTTATGGTTGGGGGTCACCACAACATGAGGAACTGTATTAAAGGGTCGCGGCATTAGGAAGGTTGAGAACCACTGCTCTAGAAGTCCTCTGGGGGCTCCTGACGGGTTTCTCAGGATGCATGCCTAGCGTCCATAGCCCACGGCAGACATGGCTCAGATGAAGAGCACACAGAGTCCTAACCTTTCTCCCCTGGGCCTTGGGCCACCCGTATGCCACTGTGCCGCCTTAGTTTAAGGACCTCAGGCCATGCTTCTTTTTCATTGCAACTTTTCATCTAACTTTTATCTAGGAAGGCTCCTTGGGCCCACATCACAGGGAAAGGAAGATAGAAGCACTGGCAGCTGTCCTCAGGGCTATCTGTGTGACAGCCTCGGCCACTTCCCCATCTCAGTCCTGTAGCACACCGGGCTCCAGCACACGCCTATGCCCCTGTTCCCCTCAGAGCCCGCAGAAGCACCCTGTCCCAGGACAGGAACCTAGGAATTTAGAGCCTTATGCACACATGTGGTTCTCAGAGCAGCAGTGGCGGCCCCAGGCCCCATCTCTGGCTGTTGGAAGATGTGGGTTTTATTATTATTCACATCTGGTGAGGCCAACAGATCAGAAAACAGTTGCCATTAAAAAGGTAGTTTGTGCCCTGGTTAGTGTACTCAGTGGATAGAGCAGGGGTGGGCAAACTTTTTGACTCGAGGGCCACAATGGGTTCTTAAACTGGACCGGAGGGCCGGAACAAAAGCATGGAGGGAGTGTTTGTGTGAATTAATATAAATTCAAAGTAAACATCATTACATAAAAGGGTACGGTCTTTTTTTTCAATAGTTTTATTCATTTCAAACGGACCAGATCTGGCCCGCGGGCCGTAGTTTGCCCACGGCTGGGTTAGAGCGTCGGCCCACACACCACACACCGAAGGCTCGGGGCTTCATTCCCAGTTAAGGGCACAAACCAGGATTGCAAGTTTGATCCCTGGCCCCGTTGCGGGGTGTGCGGGAGGCAACCAATCAATGTGTCTCACATCAATGTCTGTCTCTCTTCTCCTCCCTCCCTCCTTTCCACTCTCTCTGGAAAGCAGTGAAAAAATACCCTTGAGTGAGGATTAACAACAACCACAAGAAGATAGTTTGTTACCGTTTCCAAGACAAGAGTACCTGTCATGTCCCACAGGGCCACATGGGTCAGTCAGGAGGCAGAGGGAGAGGGAAACCATGGGCAAGAGGCTTTCTAGTGGTCTCCACGAAGGACTGGCTGCAGAGCTAGCAGGCTTAAGATTGGCTAGTTTGGGGTATAAGGATGTCTCTCATTGTCTTGTTCCTGCCCCTGGGGTGACTGGGCAGGGGGATAGTGGCCTGGAGTTTAAGAGCTCCGTAAAGGAGGTGGTTTGGGGTCCAGGCTTTAGATGGGTTGATTTGCATATGAAATGTACATCTGCAGGTAGAGTTTACTATATCTAGGAATTGGCTAGCCCAGAGTCAGCAAGGCCCTAAAATGTCAAAGCATCAGAAATACAGAAAAATAAAAAGGCATGATTAATACATGCCCTACAGAATCATGATCTGCATTTTAACAAGATCCCAGGTGATGAATGAGCAGGATAAAGTTTGAGAAGCACTATTCTAGGGCACGCTTCTCCGACATTGTGAATTGGGCCCATGAAGAGCAACAGATGTGCTACACCATCTGTGTACAAACAGGGACAATGACGTGGGTTTCTGAGACTATGGACACCAACACAAGGCTGAAACGTTAAATGGGCAACTAAGAGAAAAATGTCACAGAACATCAGCAATGTCTCCCATTTCCTGGGCATATGCTAATAATAGTGTTTTGATTGTTAATAATGATTGCTACAGCATCATAGATACTGTGTAAATAGATGTAGTATTACTTTTTATAACAAAACTTATGTAAAAGGAGGAAACTTAATGGAGATAAAAAGCCAGTATTTTTATCCCATTTTACAATGAGAATTGGCCAATAACTATCCAAATAAACCCTGGTTTCCTGAAGTCCAGAATGAATAGTGCTTTGATTTCTTTTTTTAAATTTTTATATTTTTTAATTTGATTTTTCAGTTACACTTTACATCCAGTATTATTTTATACTAGAGGCCCAGTGCACAAAATTCATGCATGGGTAAGGTCCGTAGGCCTGGCTGGCAATCAGGGCCAGTCAGGGCCTTCCGGCTGCTGGCCAGGGCCTTCCTTCCCTTGGCTGCTGGCCGGGGCCTTCCTTCATTGTGCGCCACCCCCTGGTGGTCAGTGCACATCATAGCGAGCAGTCAAATTCCCAGTTGGTGGAACTCCCGAGGGAACAATTTGCATATTAGCCTTTTATTATATAGGATTAGTTTTAGGTGTACAGCTTAGTGATTAGATAATCACATACTTTACAAACTGATTACCCCCTCGATATTTCCAGTAGCCACCTGACACTATACAAAGTTATTACAATATTATTGACTATATTCCCTATGCTGTACTTGATGTCTCCATGACTGTTTTGTAACTACTGATTTGTACTACTTAATCACTTCACCTTTTTCACCCAGCACCACCACCACCACCACCCCCCCCAGCACCCACCCCGTCTAGGAACCATCAATCTGTTCTCTGTGTCTATGAGTCTGTTTCAATTTTGTTTGTTCCTTTATTTTGTTCTTTAGATTCCACATATAAGTGAAATCATATGGTATTTTTATTTCTCTGACTGACTTATTTCACTTAACATAATACCCGCTAAGTCCATGGTCACAAATGGTAAGATTTTATTCTTTTTTATGGCCGAGTAATATTCCATTGTATATGTGTACCACATCTTTTTCCGCCCTTTTATTGAATGTGTTGGAGTGACACTGGTTCACCAAATTATACAGGTTTCAGGTGCACAATTCCACAACACATTATCTGTACACTGAATGTGTGCTCATGACCCTAAATCTAGTCTCTTTCCACCACTACTTATCCACCCTATAATACTCCTCTACGTCCTCTGCCCCATCCTGGCAGTCACCACACTGTTGTCCATGTCTATTAGTTTTTTTCTTACTTTTTTTTCCCCTTTTTGCTCAATCCGTCCACTCCCCCAACCAGCTTCCAGCCCCTCTGCTTCCGACAGCTGTCAGTCTGTTCTCTGTCTATGAGTCTGTCTCTGTTTTGCCTGTTGGTTCAGTTTGTTCATTAGTTTCCACATATGAGTGAAATTATATGATACCTGTCTTTCTCTGGTTTATTTCAGTTAGTATAATGTTCTCCAGGTCCATCCATGCTGTCGCAAAGAGTAAGATTTCCTTTTTTTAGGGCCAAGTAGTATTACATTGTGCAAATGTACCACAGCTTTGTTATCCACTTACCTATTGATGGACACTCGGGCTGCTTCCAAATCTTGGCTATTGTAAATAATGATGCAATGAACATAGGGGTACATATATTCTTTCAAATTGGTGTATCAGTTTCTTCAGATAAATTCCCAGAGTGGAATCGCTAGGTCATAAGGCAGTTTCATTTTTAATTTTTTGAGGTAACTCCATACTGCTTTCCACTGTGGATGCACTAATCTGTATTCCCACCAACAGAGCACTAGGGCTTTGTTTTCTCCACATCATTGCCAATACTTGTTTGTTGATTTATTGATGATATCCATTCTGATAGATGTGAGGCGATAGCTTGTTGTGGTTTTAATTTGCCTTTCTCTGATGATTAGTGACATTGAGCATTCTTTCATATGTCTATTGGCCATCTGCATGTCCTCTTTGGAGAAGTGTCTATTCAAGTCCTTTGCCCATTTTTTAATTGGATTTTTTGGTTTTTTGCTGTTGAGTTTTATAAGTTCTTTATACATTTTGAATATTAACCCCTTATCAGATGTATCATTGGCAAATATGTTCTCCCATTCAGTGGGTTGTCTTTTTTTATTTTGTTCATGGTTTCCTTTGCTGTGCAAAAATTTTTTAGTTTGATGTAATCCAATTTGTTTATCTTTTCTTTTGTCTCCCTTGCCCAAGAAGAAAAATATTGCTATGAGAA
This sequence comes from Myotis myotis, assembly GCF_014108235.1. Classification (NCBI taxonomy): domain Eukaryota; kingdom Metazoa; phylum Chordata; class Mammalia; order Chiroptera; family Vespertilionidae; genus Myotis; species Myotis myotis. The sequence continues at coordinate 13,391,966 of NW_023416315.1, forward strand.
ATGTCCAAGATTTTACTGTCTATATTCTCTTCTAGAATTTTTATGGTTTTGGATCTAACTTTTAAGTCTTTAACCATTATTTCTTCAAATAGGTTCTCAATCCCTGTTGTCTCTCTCCTTCTGGTACTTATAAGATATGTATGCTGTTATGCTTGATGTTGTCCCAAAGTTCCTTTAAACTATCCTCATTTTCTTTTTTTATTCTTTTTTCTTTTTGCTGCTTTGGGTATTTTATGCTACTTTGTCTTCCAAATTGCTGATTCGATCCTTTGCTTCATGTAGTTTACATTGATTTCTTCATTTCTGACTGGTACATTTTTATGGTTTCTATATGTTTTTTTTTTAAAAAATGTTTGCTATCTTTAAGTTCTCACTGAGTATATTTATTCTTTTCCTAAGTTCATTGAGCATTCTTATAGCCATTGGTTTGAACTTAGTATTTGGTAGATTGCTTGCCTCCATTTGATTAAGTTGTTTCACTTGGGGCAAGTTTCTTTGTCCCCCCATTTTGGCTGCCTCTCTGTATTTGTTTATGTGTATTAGGGAGAGCTGCGATGTCTGCCAGTCTTGGTATGGTGGCCTTATGTAGTAAGTGTCTTGTGGAACTGAACAGTCTCCCTGATAACCTGAGCTACATTCTCCAAAAATGCCCCTTGTGTGGGTTATGTGAACTCTCTGGTTGTAGTTGAGTCTTGATTGCTGTTGACCCCATCTGTGGGTGCAGTTGACCCTTGGACTGGCTGACCATGAGGATTGACCCAACCACAATTTATGAACTGCTGTGTGGGGGCTGACCTCATGAAGTATAATTTGCTCCAGCAGGGTCGGGTGCCTGCTAAGACCTCCCTTTCGGGTGTACCACTTGTGGAGACAATTGGGTCATGCTCTGATGAGGTTGAATTCTGCCTCTGGGTGTGTTGGTTTGGGAGCTTCTTGGGAAGGAACTATGGTTCAGGTCAATGTCAGGCACTTCCTGTGACTGGCCCTGGGCTACCTGTTTGGAGCTACAAAGCAATCCACAGTTTGTGGCTGCCTCTTGTGGACCTGAGTGTGCGAGGGAGGGACCAAGCTGCACACCAGACCAGCTTCCACCAGCACTGAGCCAGTGGAGCAGGTCAGCAAAAGGCCCATGGCACCCCAAGATTCACCTTTGTTTGCCAGCTGCCTGTTAGGCTCAGTCACTGAAAGAGCCTCTGGAGGTACTTGAGTGGCATGGGGTAGGTTCTCAGTGAGTAGGGATGAGTGTTGTTCACCAGATTGGTACAGATTCAAACTCAGTGTCAGTGCTGGGTCTGAGGCCACTCAACAAAAGGCTCCGGGTACACCAAAGTCAGCCACCACCTGACCCGTGCCCTCGGACCTTTGTAGTGGGACAGGGTCTCAGGGAGTCATCAGGGAGAAGCAAACAGAGTTCATCAGGCCCAAACAGACCGGGATTTGGTCTGTGAAGGGGATCTCTGCACAGAAATGGGGGTGCTGGTCGAGTGTGCAAGGGGAAAATGGCCCCTGCCCTAGAGCCACACAGCTCAGTCTCTGCCTCTTCAGAGCCCTCCAAGAGAGTCTGCACTAGGCCCAAGTGGCCATAGCCAGCTGACTCCTCTGCAGGGTCCATGCTTGGCAGGGCAGGGCCCTTGGGAATCAGGAGGGTGGGGCTAATGGATCTCGCGTGGGTTGGTCAGGCAAAGGGATGGTAATGGTCCCTGCTCCAGAGTCACACAATTCAGTCTCTGACACCCCTTGAGTTCACCCTCAAGAGCCCTACCAGAAAGTCCACACCACACGTCCAGGCAGCTGGGAGAGATCTGCAGGGCGGGGCAACAGGGAGTTGGAATATAGGGCTAGTGCATTCCTCCAGGCTGATGCAGTATGGAGGAGGTGATCGATCCAGGAAAGATGGCATCTGTGGGCAGTGTGGAAAGGGATTCCCAATGGCCCTGCCCTGCCAAGCTTGCACCCTGCACAGGGACCCTCGTGGCTGTCTCTTCAGCTCTCTCCCAGTGCCACACAACTGAGTCTTCGCATGACTCCAGTGTGCTCCATTCGCTCTGCCAAAGCCCTGGATGAGTGGCTGTGAATGAGGTTTTGTGCAGTGGGCCTTTAAGAGGGCACCTGGGTTTCTAGCAGACTTCTGCCTCCCTAGTGGACAGAACCCTCTCTGATTTTCGCAGCCAGAAGTTATGTGGGCTCCTCTCATTGGCTTTGGTGCCCTGGGCTGGGGTTGAGACCCCACATTCCTCAGGAGGGACCTCTATAGCTGAGCTATCCCTCCAGCTTCTCAACTGCACACAAGGTTGAAAATCTCTGACCTTTCTCATCTCTGCCCTTCCTACCAGTCTCGATGTGGCTTATTCTGCAAATCTTTGATTATAAGATTTCTGTCCAGCTAGTCTTCAGTTGGTTATTCAGATGGCTTGTTCCATCATTTACTTGTGATCCCAGTTTGGTCCTGGGAGGAGGTGAGTGTAACTTACACCTACTCTGCTGCCATCCTGGATCTCCTCCAGTTTCTTTTAATGGGACAGTAATCTCTTTGGAGTGACCAGTTATCTCCTTGGGTGACGAGTACAACTGACACTTGTCATCACACACACAAACTCCTCTGGAAGGAGCCCTGGTTGGTCCACTCCACGTGGAGAAGAGGCAGTGTATCAAGGAAGAATAGAGAGAGAAAGAAACAAGTGCCAAGTGTGGGTGCCGCTTGGAATCTCCATGCTTGGACATAAAGAGACCTTTGAAATCATCCAGTCAGATCCCTCATTTTAATGACAGGGACACTGAGGCCCGAGATGTTAGTAAATTGCATGAGGCCCTGTGACTCCTTAATGCAGATGTTAGTAAATTGCATGACTCCCTGTGACTCGCTCCAGGGCCCGGGCCAGCCTTCTCCACTTTCTCCCCCGCCCCCTCCTCCATTCCCACTTTGACAGAGCACCTCCTTCCTCTCAGATTGGAGCCGAAACATTTCATGCTCAGCCTAGCAGTGCTGACAACGCAGCCATGTTTTTTGTTCCTTCGCTTTCTTTATTTATACTCAGGCTCGTTGCAGGATTTAAGGCTGTTTATAAGGTGGCAAACAACAGAGCAAAATAAAATAAATTTAAAATAAGTGAGAAAGAGGAGACAGAGGAGTAAGTGGCTTCACAGCGACTTTGCCACTGCCATTCTGCTAGGGCCATGGAGCGCTTAGCCGTTCAGTCAGCGATTGGCAGTGCACCCAGGCTCAGGGCCCCACTGCTCAGCGCTTCAGCAGGACTGTTCTCCTTGCTGGTTTTAGAGCCTTCCCCCTCTTTGTATTTGAGATGCCCTGGACGGTCACTTTAGGGACTTGTGGGTCATATTTGTGGGGTGTGGCCATGGCGGTCATGGTGGCGATGAGAGGGTGGTTGTGTTGTCGCTGCCCTGTAAGGCCAGGAAAGAGAGGAGAGCTAGTTAGTATGTGGAATCTCCGAGCTGTCCAGAATCAGTGACCTTCCTGGCCCCTTTGTACGCCCTTGCAGCCTGAGAGGAGGAGGCTGAATGTAGCCAGGGTTCAGAGCTGCTGCCTGGGCTTTTCCCTACCCCCCGCTCGTTCGGTATCCCTTTTGCATTATTTTGACTTCTGCTCAAGTTCCAGTCCTTGGTTCTGTGAGGCCACTGCCCTCGCTGCTTTTACATCTTCATTCAGGGGACCCAGGCGTTCTCCCTGCTCTCGGTGCCTCTGCTTCCCCCCCACAGAAAGCCCTTGGTCTGATTCCCCCCTGGACTCCGATGTGCTCTCTCTCTGACTCCTTGGGCCTTGTTCCAACCCACCACTGCTTTGGGTGACCTCTCCAGTCCCTGCCAAGATTCTCCTTCTGCAAAATGAGTCAAAGCTAACCCTCTGAGAGTTCCAGTCCTGGCAGCTCTCACCCGTAGAAATGTTTGTTTGGAGAAATGCAGGTTGAGGCTGTCCTAGTACCTGCCGTTGATTGGATCTGAGGTGCTGAACCCTCTACAATCCATGGGATGGTTCCACACAAAGCAGAAGTACCCCCCCTAAATGCCAGGAACATTCCTGCTGACACATTGGGAAGAGCTCAGAAAAGCCTAAATATTTACACTTGTGCAGTAGCATCAAAAGAGCCACACTGCAGATTTCTTGGTCTGTGCCCAAGAGTTTAGTGGGAGAAAATCACTAAATTATTTTTATCTACACAATGTGGTTAGATAGAATTTCATTTGGAAGGGTCAGGCTATGCTGGAAATCGTTTATTTCATGAGGCCGGAGCCCCACGGTCGGATGAAGCTGTGGCTCACTCGGTCGGCGCAGGCCTGCTCCTGGAACCTGATAACTTCTGGGCGTAGGTAGGCACTTGGGAACTGCGAGTGCAGCCTGTCAGAGCACCCCACCCCTGAGGGGATGCGGGTGGCTGGCACCGCATCAGTCGGGGGGAACTGGCTGCACTGGGAACATCTCTCCAGAGGTTTTTTTCTACAACAGGCAAAGGAGCAGAGCACTCAGAATTAAGTAGTCTGTTGCCTCTGCTAAAATCCACTATCGTGCTCTGAGGCTTAAAAAACCCTTTTTGAGTGCACTGGCTAAGACAAGTAATTAAGGTTCGCTAGCCCTCAGACCATGGGAACTGTTGGCCCCGCCGATCCTTCCATTTTCTCTCACTTTCCTGTGGATTGGCTAATTATTTCCTCATTTACCCATTCATTATCTAACGCACTTTGAGTGCCTGCTATGCGGCAGTACTAAGACAAGGTCCCTGACTTGGGCTCTTGGTGGTGTAGTGGAAGAGGGAGGCAAGGCAGTCGGTCGGTCCTTAAGAGCCCTGTGCCAAGTGCTAAGGTGGAGGTGTGCTCAGTGCTAAGGGGACCTGAGAGGTGCAGGGTGACGGGAGCCTCCCAAGTGTCCTCCTGGATGTGGGAATGTTTGAACTGGGTCTTGAAAGAAGACAAAGCATTAACCAAGGTGAAGAACGAAAGGGTGGCCGAACGTTCCGGGGAAAGAACACTGTGCACCAAGTCACAGAGGCTTGAAACAAAAGGCTCTCAGTAGTCGGACGGCGGGAGGGCAGGATGCCTGGGGGAGGGTATCGGAATGAGCCGCAGCGCCTGGTGCCCTGGAGACGAGGAGAGCTGCGACAGATTCCTAGGGGCTGATTCTTCTGCAGCTCAAAGACACGCGAGGCCATTAGACATCCCTCAAAGCCACATGTCAATCAAAATAATTAAAAGCAAAAGAGCCGGAAAGCTGGTTCATATATTCCAACATCCATCTGGCTTCCCTCCCCCCCTAAAAAAAAAAAAATCTTTTGATAAAATAAGATGAAGTGCCAAAAGCATGTGTGTGCTCATTCAGTCGTATGACATAGAGTGAGTAGAGTGTAGTTTTTGTTTTTGTTTAAGAAAAAGCTCACTCCCTGCAAAGCAAAACTGAGCGATTGCTAATTCTAGGTAGCAGAACATACTTGGGCTCAGAGTCAGACAGACTTGAGTTCAGGTTCTGGCTCTACTAATTTAAGTTTTCACCTCTCTGGGCTTGGATTTCCTCCTCTGAACCTAGGAGTGATAATTCCAATCTCACCGTGTTATTGTGAGAATTAAACCATATAATCCCAGTGGTTTTTATTTACCAGCTTCTTTCTTGATTTTTAAAGTACAATCTTAATCCAAGGCAAGATGTAGAGTGTGGTATATGAGGCTCAGATATAATTAGTGGAGTAAAACCAATGACAGGTTACATTTAATAAAATAGATTCTAGAGATAACAGAATTCCTACTTCACCTAGTTTATTCATTGGACAAATATCTATCACACACATTCTATGGACTGGCACGGCTTGAGGCTTAGGGACCAGAATAGTGAACAAGACAGACCCAGTCTCTGCTCTCATGAGGCTCATGAGCTGGTGAAGAGGAAAATGTATTGAGGACTCCCTCCCTTCCTGAAATCTACCCATCTCAGGCTCACCCCGAGGCATGTTTGCCGTGGACTGTGGACTGACTGCCCTAAGCTGGTTTGGCCGTGCAGAGCTTGTAGGTATATTGTGGGAGAAAACAGTTGCCACTGTAGAAGGTTGCAGAAGGTTGAGGTGGTGAGGGTTAGCCTCTCCCCCATTTCCTCACTACCCGGTTGTAATGAACATAAGTGTTGGGCTGAAATCTGCCACAGATACAGGCATTTATCAAACAAACATTGATCAATAAGTAGGGAGAAATCTGTTCACTCCACCTATCTGGTAAACTTGATGAAGTCCAGCCCTCTCTGCTTTGGCGTGTTTCATCGTACCGTGTATGAAAGGTTCGCTCGAGGCAGCTGCAAGAGTATCCCAGAGACGCTCAGCAGCGCACTGTATCAGCCCTCCCAATGCAGTGGCTGCACACAAGCCTCGCTGGGTCCCAGTGCCCTCTTTATACAAGGATGGCGGCGATGTCTCCAGAGGTTTGGGGCCAGGCCTCGTATCTTGAATACCTTTCATTTTACCGGTAAGCATCCATATGTAGCATTCATTATACTAAGCCACAGGTTTTACCAACAAAAGCCCACGTTTTCTATTCAGAACGCTGATCGAAATACCGATAGCAGAAAGACTTAAAGTAGCCCCTTTGGGAGTGTGACCCAATCCCAGACTTTGTGTTCTTGATAGCATGTGAGCCGATCACCCCTAGAGGTAAGGTCCCCTAGAGGTAAAGCCGACAGCGTTCAGACACACTGAAACACCAGGTATACGCAAGTCTTTTCTTTTTCTCTCTTATTTCTTTATATACACAAAAAAATCGTAGGCGCTGTAAACCACGTTTCATTTCTCCTATTCAAAAGGTATGATTACATGTATGTGTGGGAGGGGAGGGGGAGGGGGTGGCTTATATCTAAAGTAGCCATAAATCCAGATTGTTCAAGAGAATCACAGCCTCTACCTATTGCACTGGGGCCCATCCACTGAGCACCCTTTTGCTTTCAGAGGTGTCCAGTTAGGGTGATGAAGGATATGGTTACTCTACTTAGAGAAAGAATGCAGTGGCACAGAGCAAAGATAAGAAGCCCAGAAGAAGTGAGTGTCCATCCTTCTCTACCAGTTCCCAATAGGGTGGCCGTGGGCACACCGCCTCCCCTCAGTAAGTCTTATTGTCCTCATTTGTAAACTGAGAATAACACACCTGCCTGCCCCTCTCCCTAGGCATTTTTTAAGGAGATACCAGTTACCCCATGGATGGGAATAAACTTTGTAGAGAGAGCAGCACTAACAAGAGTTAAGGATTATTCCTATCCTTTACCCCAACCTCGGTTTGTGCTGTGGCCTGAGCAGAAACTAGCTTCAGAGCAGCTCTTTCACTTGGCTTCCTGGAGGGTGGAGAGACCTATAGCCTGCTTCTGGCAGAGGAGTAACTAGCAGAACCATCTGCTTGAGGATTTGCATTTCCCCTTAACTCCATCAGAGAAGAGAACATGACCCTTAAAAGTAAAACCAGCTCAGCTGGCGTGGTTCAGTGGTTGAGTGTCAACCTACGAACCAGGAGGTCACAGTACGATTCCTGGTCAGGGCACATGCCCAGGTTGTGGCTCGATCCTCAGTGTGGGGTGTGCAGGAGGCAGCCGATCAATGATTCTCTCTCTCATCATCGATGTTTCTCTCTCCCTCCCTCTCCATTCCTCTCTGAAATCAATAAAAATATTTTTTAAAGTAAAACCAGATCCCTTCCTTTGCCTTAAGATGCATTCATATAAAAATTTTTCAGAGAGATTCAACTTACCCTTCTTTATGAGTGGAACTCTTAAAAGTCTGAGAAGACACCCTAACGAGTGAGGGGTGAGTGTGAAAGCTCAGCATGAGTGCACTGCCTTGTTGATGCATAGATGTGGCAAATGTGCCCATGGGAACAGTCACAAATGAGGTGAATAGGGGGTAGGGGGCCCCAAACAGGAGTACTGTTTTGCATAATAATGTAGAATTTTACTGTTTCAAAGTGAAAAAATTGCTTTCTTTCTTATTACAAAAGTAATACATTGTAAAAACTACAAAATTCCAGGGAATATAAGAAAGTAAATATTTCAGTGTCCATGTAAAACTTTCTAATCCTTTCTATGTGACTGTCTCTATGTTTACATATGTACTTATATGCATATATTATTAAATAAAAGTGAAATCCTATGGTAGACATTGCTTTGAAATCTGGTTTTTTCCCCCCATATGAAATGATTGTGGACACATTTCAGTAAATATAGACTTACACCATCATTTTTATAGCTTGCCAGCATTCCATTGAATGTATGTGCCAGTCGTTTACTTAACCAGGGCCTGCTTGCTTGGTATTTAGGTTTGTGTGGCAGGGATGGGGAACCTCTTTTCGGCCAAGGCCATTTGGATAAGTATAACATCATCCGTGGGCCATACAAAACTACCAACTTAAAAACCAGCCTGCTGTATTGGTCAAACATTTACTTAACTCACCCCTCATGCCTTGGCACGGCCAAACCAAATAATTTGGCGGGCCTTGTACAGCCCATTCCCCACCCCTGCAACACACAACTTTAGGGGCACAATATTACCTTTTGCTGGACTTTAAAAAAAAAATCAATATAAAATACCTACCTCCAACACACACACACACACACACACACACACACACACACGTGACACACTTTTCAGAATTCCCCCATAAGTCTCAAATATCTTGGTTTCTTTTCCGTGCACTTAGGTGGGAGGACTCCTGACGGTTGAAGTGCAGGCCAGGAGGCGCTGTGAATAACCGGGCAAAGGGCAGTCTGGAGTAGAGCCCAGATACCGCATTGTTGCAAACTGCCCGAAGTGGGGTCCGTTTCTTTAGGAATAACTTCCTCCTACGCTGAAGCCCTGGTCATTCCCCAAGCAAGATCGCTGCCAGGAGCCTCTGTCACTTAATCACCGCTGCAGCCTGAGGCCCCGTCCTCAGAGTACTCCTTTCAGAAAGGGAAACGTGTACGCGTGCGGGTATTTACACACGGCGCGTCCAATAACAAACACCTCAGTATCATGAACTCTGCCACCGAGTCAAGCTCCTCGGGAACCCAGCCAGCAGCTCCGAGCACTTGAAGGGCGCCGAGCCCCACTCAGCACCAAGGGGGGCACCCTCCCCGCTCTCATTGAGAAAAGCTTACACTTAGTTTATATATAATACTAGCAAGCTTGCCAGTCTGATTTCCAAGTTCAGCAAATCAGCACTCTGAGGACTGTGGAGGCAGCCGTGAGAGTAAAACCAAGGGACATCAGACTGCAGAAAACAAAAGAAAAAGACAGGACGTGGGGAAGCTGAGACCCGTCTTGTGCAGGGACAGGCAGCTCTGCCTGCTTTCTCAGTGTTCGCAAAGGGTGGCATCACCCACGATGGTGGGGCAATCGATTTTAGTGGATCCTCACCAATATTTTAAACAATGGAATAGAAGAGAAAACATCAGAGTGCCTTTTAATTAAAGATAAATATTATCCTTTGGAATTTTGGTCCATCTGTCCATGCTGGGTTGCAGTGTGAAATTCATTTCTTAAAGGTGGATCAAAGTAAAAAAGTTTGAAAGTTAGAGTTGTAAGCTCTGAAGTCATCACCATTTTATAGCAAAGTATAGAAATGAATGCCCTTAACAGTGACCCTGAGTTATCCAAAAAAAAGATCAAGTAATGTTCAAAGTATGTAATTTAAGAGGACAAAGGACAGTGGGATGAAGATCTTTTAGAAAGATTCCTATTACAAAGTGCCTGCAATTTTTTGAAGATTTCGTATTTTAAATTTTAAATGGAAAGCCTTTCTACCTTCTTCCTAACTTGAATCACAAACATAACTTTTAAAAATACCAAATTTGGCCTGGGATTGGGGGGATGGAGGACACCTGAAAAATATAAAATATTTAAATTTTAGCTGAGCTGGTGTGGCTCAATGGTTGACCTATGAACCAGGAAGTCATGATTCAATTCCAGTCAAGGGCACATGCCCAGGTTGTAGGCTCAATCCCTAGTGTATGTGTGTGTGTGTGTGTGTGTGTGTGTTGGGGGTGGGGAGGATAGAAGGGAGGGTGTGCATGAGGCAACCAATCGATGATTCTCCCTTAGCATTGATGTTTCTATTTCTCTCTCCCTTTCCTTTCCTCTCTGAAATCAATTTTAAAAATATTTTTTAAAAAAATAAAATATTTTTTTAAAGTTAATTAAAATACTAAATCTGAATCCCATCTAACATAAAGATATTCACCTTCCAGGTATACCTAATAAGGCATGCGTATATCTTTGTGATGCACATTAACTGGAATGTCACTTGCTCATTCGAAGCCTGCATTAATAATGCACAGCACGGCTTCTCTGCTCTGGCTAGGGATTGGCCTACAGATAAAGGAGACTCAGAACTGGCCCTCAAGGAACTTACTTACAGTCCAGTGATCCAGATTTCAGTCAACCCAATTTATTGACCTTCACCATAAAGTCATTTTGCAGATTTTGGTACAGTACTGACTAAGGCTGATTGAGATTTGCACTCCCCTGAAAAATTTAGTGTATGTGGCCCCCATATGTGCAAAACTGGTCATGAGCCCCCATCACAGAGGCTTAGGCCAAAGCCAGTCTCAGGTAAGATCAGGCAGGTTGGCTCAGTCCCTGTGAACCCGGGTAACAGGGCAAAAGTAAAAGCATGGAGCTGCGCCTTAGGTTCTGACCTGGAGGTGTGCCGGGCAACATCAGGGGGAAAGCCAAGTCCTCAGCCAACGGCTGCCACAGCTGCTGACATGCTACCCTGCCTTTCTGTCTCCTGGCAGCGCAGGCCTCCATCCTTTTCTGATTCCATCCTTTTCTAGATCCATCCTTTTTTTCACCAGCTTTCCACATAACCAGGCCATGTTTTACAGACCTCACTGGTCCCTGACCAGCTTCCTTCTCTGTCTATGTATGCAGCTCCCTTCATTGAGGCCCAGAGAGGGGGCACAGGGCCCCAACTTTGTCTCCATCGATGCTGTTGTCCTCAAGAGCTGGGTGTACTGTGCTCACCAGCCTTCCCCAAACCACCGCATTCATTGGCAAAGGGGGATTTGTCTGGTCTATGGTTTCGTAAGCACACCAGTACTAACTACAACAAGTTTCTGCTAATGTTCCATGTTCCATCAGCCCACTTTTACTAACTTGATATTACAAGTTTGGTGGCCGTGCCTCACGGCTTTTCGGGTGTTCTGATTTTAAATGGCCTACCTTCCTGTCTTCTTTGAATATGCCAGCACTTGTCAAAACATGTGTCCTACTTTTTGGTTTAAAAAAAAGGGGGGGGGTCTCTATGCTCAGAGGAGTCACAAGGTACATGGAAATACTGTAGTCTACTCATGTTGTATCTTGTGAGCAAATGAGTTTTCCTGTTGAGACCAATCTGGTGTACCCAGTCCCCATATTCTTTTCAGGTAGCGTGGATGCAAATGTCATGTGGTTACCAAAACAACCTCAAACAAACCAGTGAGAGGCACCACCTGTGCAACTCGTCTACCCACAGAGCTTCTCCAGTGAACAGGAGACATAAATTTCATTAGTCCTTACGACTTAGGCTGCTTTAGTGACGTTCAACATAAAGGCCACTTTGACATCCAACTTCTCTGGTTCTGTGTTTCGTTGTGTCGTGTTTTCAGGGAGAAAGAAGAGGAGAGATAGATTCATGAGGCAGTGGCAGAACATTCTAGAACTTTCTAATCATCTCCTCCTGACCGTCTTCCATCTTTCGTTCCCCACTCAGCATCCCTTTCATGGCCCTGAGCGCTTGGACATCCTGACATGTCTCCATTCACCCCCCCAAGCACCTCAGCGCCTGCAGTGACTCACTGTCATGCTCTCTCAGCAGAAATGCCCCCAACCTGCAATAAGCCTGCCCATGTGCATCACATAACAGCAATGGCACCACCCACCAAGCTGTGAGGGTGCCCACTTGGCACAGACAAGGCACATGACAGCGGAACCCTTCATTTTGGTGCCATGTTTTCAGTAGCCTCTGTCGCCAAAGAACTCAGCAAAAGCAGAACTTTGAAACACCACAATGAAGAAGGGACCCATCAAACCATGTGCGAGGCAGCACACCTGGAGGTGCAGGCTACATCGTGTACCACTTGGCAGGCCTGCAGGGCCATTCTGTCCCGGCTTCTTAGACCAGGATTAGATGAGGAGCCAGTGATCAGCACGTGGGTGAACTAATCAAGTGACAGGCCCCGGTGCAGGCTGGGCGGAGATGGTTACTTTCCATTGAATCAGAACTCTGGTGTGCAGATGTCCGAAGCTGCCAGTGTGGAGAGGAACCCTTTGGCACAGGGAGTTTGCAGTCTGTGAACTGCTGCAGAAAAACCGTAAAAACAGGGAGTTTTGAGGAAACCAAGTGAGAAGATGTGTTTTTATAATAAAACAACTTTACTGGCCTTTCTAGTTCTATCACTGTGTGTTCTGGAAACACAGTAGAAGCCAGCGAGAAGGCCTGGGTGAGGAGATGGGAGACCACAGGCTGTTTGTGATTTGCACTGTGGCCTTGGACATGGTTTGTGTCCTCTCCAAAATCTCAATTTACCCGTCCATAGAAATGGGACCAATGACGCTCTCACAGTACTTTGTGAAGAATAAAACACCACACCAGCGCAAGTCGCCATTCATGGGGCTAAGACCGAGGCTTCTCCAAGCCCCTGTTTTCCTCTTTTTAAATGGGGATAATAATACCAGCCCTCCCCATCTCTCCGGATGCTTCGGAGGATCGAAGGATAGAATGTGTGTGAGGGAGACAGGGAAACCATGGAGTTCTAAGTGAGCAGCAGGGCTCACAAATACTCCCGGGGCTTTAAGGAGTCAGTTGCCAGCCCTGAGGCCAGGGTTGGTTTAAGACTCACTTTGCCAGACCAGAGCCTTCTCTCCAGGGCACCCCTCCCCCCTTCCCCTCTCCCCCACCTCACCTTCCTCTTCGCCTGCCCCTTCCTTTGTCTTGGATGCTCTGAGTTGCCTTTGCTCTTCTCTCTGCATCTGTCAGGCAACTGCTGCGTCTCACTCCAGGGAGCATCATTTAAGATCCCAGTGAAACCGTTTCTAGATATAGTCTGTCATAAAATGTGAGTTCCTTTGGGAGGAAAGGGGCAGCCACTGTGTGGGTTCATATCCACCACCATTGCACTGGTGGCCCCCCAGAACCAGAGGGCCTACATATACTTTCCAGCATAAATGGGAGTCTGGCACAAGGTTACAGTGGCTTTTACAAACAACCTGTTTCTACTTACTACTTTCCCCTAGGCCTCAGGAGTGGGGAAGGAACAACATTTTATTCTTCAAATGAGAGCTAGTGGGTGGATGGATGGATGGATGGATGGATGGGTGGAGGGATGGATGGATGGATTGGGGTGGCGGGGAAGGCTTGAGTCCACTCAGCAGTTTAAAATTTCTCATTCTTACATCCACACCCCAGTTCTCCTCTGGAAACTCTAAAATTTTATCTGGTTAGTTGATGCATTCTGAGGAAGCAGTGGAAAACCTTGTTAAATATGGGGTTTAAACATGCCTTTTCATTTATTTTGCCAGATGAAGATACTTTTTTCACTGTCACCTAAAGCGAGCACAAACTCCTGTCCTGGGAGGGACAAAGGTTGATCCTAACAACCTTAAACTCAAAGGGGAAAGGGAAGCCTTTCTCGGGACCAGGTCAGAAACAGCTGTCCCTCCCTTAGCTTCCTACATGGCCAGTGGCACACCGAGCAGGGAACTTGGAAGTCCCTTTCCCATGTGTTGTTGTTGTTCATTTATTTTAGAGAGAGGAAGAGGGGGTGGGAGGGAGAGAGACAGAGACACATCAATTTATTGTTCCACTTATTTATGCATCCACTGGTTGATTCTTGTCTGTGCCCTGGCCCCGGGGTAAGCCTGCAACCTTGGCGTTTGGAGAGGACGCTCTAGCCACCTGAACTACCCGGCCAGGGACCCCTTGCTACATCTTGAAAACTCCATTCCGCCCGCCCCTTCTCCCTCCCGTGGGGTTTACCAACTAACAAATTCCAATGCAGTCACTCCAGATGTGCACCGAGGCCTTGGCGTTGCCAACATCTCGTAAGTCAATCTCGACGTTAAAAAGATGCTTCAAGGGAGCACCCAGTCAGTTCCTTCTCATAACCGCAGCTTGTCATGTGACACCTGCCCCTCCCCCTCCCCCCTTCTCTCGGAAAACCACCCACCCCACCAATAAACTGGGTTGACCCGTGTCCTTTCTCTGCCAAACATCGCCATTTCTTCCGAGGTGGTAATCTTTGGCTTTTGTTATTTAAGGGCCGTTGGGTCCTGGATGGTTACCCAATTGCTTTGGGGCTTGCCTAAACAGTTAACAAAAACACGGCGCACGCGGCGGCCGTTTCGCTTTCTGTGCTTGTTGTTCTTGGCACGGGGTCAGTTCTATGAACTTCTGGTGTCCAACTGGTAGGACCTGAAACTCTGTGTTTAACAAGTGCCTGTAGTCAAAACAGTTGGCGTGTGCGAGCGGGGATAGCCGGTGCCGCCTGCAGCCGGTCCCCGCGGTCCTGGGCGTGCAGAGCCCCGAATCGCGGCGCTCCGACTCGGGGTTGGGCTTCTGTGGTTGTTACGTTGTGAGGTTTTTTTCTTTCTTCTTGTTTTTTTTTTTTTCTTTTTCGTGACGGCACCCGTGCTCATGTGGATCGCTTCAGGTTCCAAAAGTACAACATGTTTACAGTCGTCGCAGAATCAGATTAAGTTGGCAGCCTGAGTCTCCGTAAGTGGTCTTAGTTTACGTTTCTTCTTCTAACAGGATGTTTTGCATAATTGTGCTGATCCTGGGTTATTTATAGACTTTTTCGGAAGGGGAAAACAAAACAAAACAAAACGGGGATGCGTGCGTTTTCTGCTCTGTGGAAAGTGAAATCCGTGTCTGCGGCCAGACAAACGGCCGTGCCTGTGCAGCGGTTCTTGGAACTCCTGGGAATGCATTTCTCCGCGAGGTCATTGGACGGCACGCCCGGGTGGCGGCTCCGGCCGCCGTAGCGGACACCCTGAGAGTTAGTTGTCTTCGGACGTGTTGTTTGGTGTTGTTTTCCTTCGGTCGGTCACAAACGGAGTAAAATGAAAGCGAGAATGCCATTTCCCCTGGGGTGGACGCCGTGATTGGCTGTCGTTTCAAACGTCCCGGTGGGGTTGCGATGGTTGTTTTGGCCTAACCCGCGGGAGCCGTGTTCGCGGGGGGGGGGGGGGGGGGGGGGGGGGGTCCCCCGCCTGCCCGCCCGCCCTGCAGCCGGTTGGCGGGACTCAGCCTGGGGGGAGGGGCACGGGAAGGCTTGAGAGCCGCAGGAAGTTAGGGGGTGTTCCAGTTTGTCCTCACCTAAATGGCAGTGATACTCAGGTGTTTGTAACGTTATTTATTTATTTTAATAATCAACTGCAAAATGGTATCCCGGCTAATGCATCCTGTTTGATGTTCTGGCCTGGCCTAGGGTCTCCGGGTGCCCGGTGAGCGTTTGAATGAGAACTAAAGCCGGGCACGTTTGAAATCACTAAGCCAGAATTAGCGCTCTGTGAAAGGGTTTCCCATAATATTTACTAGAACAGTTGGCTAAAAATTGCTCCGCTTTGCCCACTGAATGACTGTGTAATTAAATCAGCCCTTGACAGCTACCTTGCGCACCTCCCATCTCTGTGTCGGCAGCTCTTGGAATTTGCATGGGTAAGTGGCACGTTCATCAGCGTAATGAGTGTGGAGTCCCCGTCTAATGGTCCAGGAGAACGCCGTAAATGAGACACTTCATTGTGCCTGGGGCTAAATGTTTTAAACCAAACACATCGAAATGGGGGTAGAAAGCGCTAAGCATACATACTCTGGGCGGCTTGAAAGGCCTTCTAAGTGGGCAGTTTGCCCTGATCCAGGTCTTGGGTCCCTCGCAGACAGGTTCAAACCTCCCCTCACCCCCAGCATCACCAGCTGGCACACACAAATGAGAATGGAGAGTTGAAACGGAAATTTCCAAGGTAGTAAATGTGACCATTAGGCCGAGGCTTGGCGGAGTTATAACTGCTGAGTGCTGCCAAGAGCAGATTTCTTTTTCTCCGTGTTTCTCTCATCTATGAAAGCAGTGGGGCTTGGGGGATTTTACTGGGGGCTGGGGGGAGGGTGGGAGCGGGGGGTGTTTGTTTTTCCTGTCTCCTCTAACCTGGCTTACACAGAATAATGATCAGACTGCCTTGCTTTCGAGAGCATGCACCCTGCTTTCTCATGCTGGCCTCACTGAGCTGGGGAAGGACAAGGCTAGCCCTTTGGTCCCGGGAGGAAAGGCTTGGCTTGGCTTGGTTTGCATAGTGGAGCTGGGGAGCTTGAACTCAGGACCACATTATCCATCAGATCTTCGCTGCTCATGGCCCCATCCAAACTGGGTGAACTGGCTGCACTGCAGATATTTCCTATTCTTTGTTCTAATTTGATTCAAATCTGCCCCGTGGATGGGACCCCTATTACACTTCCCCTTTCCACCTCCAGTGGATCAGGTTGGGATAGAATTTGAGACACCCCTTCCCCCCTTTTGAAGGCCTCAGGTTTGAGGTGTATGTTGGTTTGTGTGTATCTTGGCCAGCAGTGATTATGGGGGCTCTCATCCCACTGTGTAAATAACCTCAAAGTGAATGAAGAGATGTGAAGGGACCCTTTAGGCCTTTATGTGGGGTTGGAGAGCGATGGCTGTGAATACTGAAAGGTTTCCCAGTCATCCAGCCCTGGGGCTTTTGCATTTGAATTGGCCAAACCCGCCCACCCTGCTATCCTTGGGAAAGTAAAGGCGATGCCATTTGCCAGCCTGTCAGTTCTGTCTAGTAGAGCATGTCACTCCTCTCAGCCCCTCCACACATCAGCCTGACAATACCTTTCAAACACCCTCCTTTCTTGCTTTGATTTCCCTCCTACCCCAGGTCCCCCCACAAGCACCACCACCCCCAGCCAGGAGAGAGCTTAATGACATATCTATTGTTAGATTGATCCCTGAGTCCCGCCTACTCGTGTGTCTGGACCCCTTAGCAGCAGTGAGCATTTGTGGGTCCCTCTCCTCTCGTGGCCCCCAGGGAAGTGGTTCTGTCTGCCCCATACTCACTGGGAAACCCAGTGTCTATCAGGTCTGAGAGTCTGAGGGAGGACCAATGAATGCATCCAGGTAGAACCTGGAATTTGGGTGGATTCGTGGTGAAAAGCAGCATTGGGCCAGTTGGCCAGTTTGTCAAACCTGTGAATGTGCTGGTGGCTACCTCACTGCCAATTAGCCCACTCACCCCATGATCTTATCTTTTTCTGGAAGGATAACAATGACAAACAGATTCATCACAACCCACAAAGGTAAGAGGCCAAAAAAGAAAGTAGGCTGTTAAAAGTTGGTTTCTCCCAGGCTGTGGCTTACGTCCAGCTGTTTCAGACCAACTGCTAGATACCTGAGATGACCTCAGCGTCAGGCCTCCAGGGTGGGCAGGACTTGCCAGGTGTCAAGCATCAGGAGACTGCCCCCCACCTTGACCTTGCTACAATTGCCATTGACATGGCACACCTCAAACCAAGGAGGAAGATGCATTCAATCTCTGGTATGTCGGAGGTTAGGAGTCCCTTGTCCTCTGCCCTCCAAACTACACTTTTCTCCCTTATCCAGTGAACCTGAACAGTTTTTAGGTAAACCAATTATAATAATTTTTCCGGGCTTTCAAATAACACAGACTAAGAGTCTTAAACAACTGAAATTAATTTTCTTACAGTTCTGGAGGCTGGAAGTCCAAGATCAAGATACCGGCAGGGTTGGTTTCTCCTGAGGCCTCTCTCGTTGGCTTGCAGGCAGCTGTCTTCTTGCTGCCTCTTCATATGGTTATTGCTCTATGTGCACATACCCCTAGTGTCTCATTCTCTTCTTATAAGATCACTAGACCTATTGGGTTAGGGCCCCACCCTAACCGGCCTCATTTTGACTTCATCACCTCTTTAAAAACCTTATTTCAAATACAGTTACATTCTGAGGTCCTGAGGATTGGGACTTCAACATATGGATTTGGGGTGGGGGTTCAGAATGCAGCCCATGACACCAATCAGCTAAGCCTGGTCCTGCTTCAGCTCTGCAGGACCAGCATCAGAACACTGCAATAACCGCCATGATATAGAGATTCATCTGTGACTCGTTCCTGCAGATGTGAGTGTTAGAACCAGGCACTGTCTCTCTGTGTGGGTGCATCGTCAGGGAAATGCAGTAGGAGAAAGACAAGACTATGTTCAAATGTCACAAGAAGTCACCAGTGGCTATGAAAGTCTGAGTTAGCTTTCATGTGTCCTGTGATGATTTTCAGGTGACTTAAGCAGCCGCCTTTCTTGAGGGAGACCAGTGTAGGGGTCCAGTGAGTGAGAGAGTAGCTTGCAGACCAGTGAGCTCCAGAAGTCACCTGACAGAAATTGGTACCTTCCCCCTGGCCCTCTTCCTCCCAGTGGCTTTCTGAGCAAATTCCCTGATCGGTTAATAGATTCATTGGCATGATCCTCTCAGTGTCTTGCCAACAGTTATATGTAGATATATATTTAAAATCTGCCCTCAGCATTCATTGCTCCTGGAAGTTGGGAAACCAACCTTACATGGACTAGGAGAGGAGAATTTAGCCAGTTATTGCCTCATATTTTAACTGCTGCTCTTTTCCCAGGAGGATATGATAGGCCATGCCAGTTCTCTCCCCCTCGTCCCTCCTATGGGACATCTTGACCCTGGCTAGGGACCTGCAGGCTGGCCTCTTTGCAAACCCCCCCCCCCACCCCCAATCTTGTCTCAGTGAAGACCATTTCTTTCCTGAAGCAAACATCCTCAGCTGAGATAAGAACCGGGTTTCTGGACCTGCCCTGAGAATGTCCAAACCAAAAGCTCGGTGTTTTTAGAAACTGCCATTCAGGATAGTTCGGGTCACGCCGTGTGGGAGCTGAAAGCAACCCTCCCAGCCCATCATTACCTGCCAGATCTCTGCTGCAGATTACTCAGGTCCTGGTCTCAGCAAGGTGATGATGGAGCAACAAAGGTGTTCCTATAGGCTAGCGGAGACGCCATTACCCTTTATAAGCCGGCCTGGGTTTTGATCTGAGATGAGAAAGAAGGTGATTGCTGCTGGGAGAGGAGATCCGAGATCTGTTCCATTGCAGCAGTCCGGCTGTTCTGTGCTGAAAGACTGCCTTCTGGCAGCCTGCGTGCATCTATAGGTTCTTCCTTGGCTTAACAGGCAGGCTTCTACCAATGGAAAGGGTATCTTTGAGAGATTTATAGCAGTAATAATCATAACACTCTTCCTTCATGTTTGCTTAGCCTGACTCAACTTTTAAACCTCTTTTACACGCCGGATCTCATTGGCTGCTCCCTGTAGCCCTGGAAGGGCAGGGTATTGCCAACCTCGGAGCACGGAAATTCTGGAAGGATTTTCAGGATTCAGACTCCAGCTCTTGGATGCCAGTGCTCCTTCTATTGATTTCAGCTGCCTAATGGCTATATTTAGATGCCAGTAAGAAGGGTGGTTTGTCTGGGAATTGGAAAAATTATTGTATTTTTCCTATTGTTGTATTTGTCGTCAGTTATAAAGGCAACATCTGGTTGCTCGCTGTGTGCAGGGCCCTGCTCCAAGAGCTTTACTCTTAGTCTTTTCATCCACTGGTCAGCGGGCGGCTATTGTTGGTCTCATTTGTCCGTTGTCCATGAGGTCCTTACCAGGGAAGGTGAAGAAATGTAGGCCAAGTGATACACCTGAATGGCAGGTGGCTTGGTAGAGTCACACCTCAAGAGTACAGTTCACAAGTCACTGTCACGCTGGGGGATGTATCGAGTTGCACACTTGACCCTGTCCTCTTCCACATTATAAACGAGGATTTGGAAGGAGAATGGCATGAATGGCAGGCTTGTCAGCTTTTCAGGTGGTAGATTTGGGAGGGAGAATGGTTACGTTAATGGGTCGGGGGTCCAAAAAGATCTCAACAGGCTGGAACAGTGGACTCACTCCAACAAGATGACATTTTCAAAGGATACCTGGGGATAAGCGGCTTGGCAGCCGAGTGTACGAAATAAGACAGGAGCGATGCAGCTACCAGAAATAAAATGTTTAGCCTGGCTCTTCAGCTGCATTTCCAGGGGAATAATAATATCCAAAACCACTAGGAGCTGCACAGCCCCCATCTGTAATGTTCTCCCTTCTGAGTTCCACGGCGTAGGAAGGACAGTGGGAGCTAAAGAGGACCCAGAGATCAGGAGGAATAGTGAAAATGACATTTTGTGAGGAATGGTTTTAAAAAACATCTGGGGATATTTAGTCTGGAGAACGATTTCAAGGAACGAATACTTGGCAAGGTGCCCTATGGAAGGGGCATGGACCGGTTCAAGGTGACGCCCATAGGGCAGAAATGGGACTGCTGTGCAGGCATTATAGAGCAGCTCCGGGTAGGGATGAGCTGTCACCTGGTGTGCACTGGGACAGCTCCACCCAGTCAGGGACCTGCCGTGGAGAAGCCAGGCTGGGCGGCCGCTTGTCCCCAGTGCTGAGGCGGTGACACAGCCCCCAGAAAGGGGGGCGGCCAACAGGGGTTAGCAGAGCATGATCACCTGTGGGGTGTCTTGCCTGTTGGGAATCTGTTACTCTGGACCATTTTAGGGTCTAAGACCTGCGTCCCTTTGATGGAAGTCATTCCATCATTGGAATGGCAATTCCTTTGGTGAAAATGACTGCTGTATCAGGCTGCCCTGGCCAGTGTGGCTCAGTTGTAGAGCATTGCCCTGTGCACCAAAAGGCGGCGGGTTCAGTGCCCGGTCAGAGCACATAACCAGGTTGAGCATTCCAATCAATGTTTCTGTCTTCTGTTCTCTCTCTGTCTCTCCTCAATTAAAAAAAAAAGAACTGTTGTGTTGGAGTCCCTGCCTGCCCTGTCCTGCTGGCCACCTTCATTACCTTAACTTAAAAATTACCTCCTTTAAGTGATTCCAAGAAGGGCCTTGAAGGTAATTTTCAGTCACCCTGAAACTGACTGTTCTGTTTGTGGATTGTCCTGGCCCTTGTGTTCTGCACGGCTTTTTTTTTATTATTATTATTGAGGTGAAATCCACTGAACATAAAATTAACAGTTTTAAAGCGAACAATTCAGTGGCATTGAGTACATTCACAATGTTGTGCAACCACTAATTCTATCTAGTTCCAAATGTTTCATCTCTTTAAATAAAACTTCATATCCATTAAGCAGTTATTTCCCCTTCCGCCTTCCCTCAGTCCCTGGCAACCACCAATCTGCTTTCAATCTCAGTGGATTTACCTATTCTGGACAATCATATGAATAATTAATACAATACGTGACCCTTTTTCTGGCTTGTCATTTGCCTGGTGTTTTCTAGATTCTTCCAGTTATAGCATGTGTTAGCACTACATTCCTTTTTATGGCTGAATAATATTCCAATGTGTGTATATACCACAATTTGTTTATCCATTCATCCATTGGATATTTGGGTTGTTTCCATCTTTTAACTATTGCAAATGGTGCTTTTATGAACCTTCATGTACAAGGATTTGTTTGAGTACCTGCTTTCCGTTCTTTGGGGTCTATATCTCATAGTAGAATTGTTGGATCATCTGGTAATCCTATGTTTAGTATTTTGAGGAACCCCGACAGTGCCCAAAGGTTCCAATTTCCGTTTCATTTTGTTTCATTTTGTTTTGTTTTGCGATGTAGCCATCCTAGTAGGTATAAAGTGGTAGGTATCTGATTGTGATTTTGATTTGCATCTCCCTAATGGCTAAAAATGTTGATCATCTTTTCATATGCTTGTTGGCTGTATGCATATCTTCTCTGGAGAAATACCTGTTGAAGTCCTTTGCCCATTTTTTTGATTGGGGTGAGCCTGCCCGTTTCTGTATTTAGGATTAAGGTTCTGAACTTCCTGCTCTTCAGATGCTAGAGCAGTGTAAATATTGCGTCTTTTTAGCTTAAGCCACCTGTTTGCTGAGAACTTAGGCCACCTACTCATTGCCTCGGCACCTGCGATGAGGAGAGAGAGCGGGTGAAAGAGGCAGGGCAGCGTGCTCCAGAAGGACCCACGGCCTCTGGGAGAGCCGGCCCACAGCTGTGCAACTCTGTCCTCCAGGTCATCCTGGAGCTCAGAAGACAGATTCTAGGAAAACTATTTACATTTCTCTGGAAAGACTCAGGCTCCTGGGCCACGGGGCCTGCCCTTTCACCTGTGTTTTTTCTAAGTATTGCAACATCCAGCAGGCCTCCTCTTGACTCTGAGGTGGGGAAATGTGCCCATGAGCTCTTGACCTGCTGGCCTAGGGTCTGGAGGACAAGGCTCACAGCCTGACCCTCAGGTAAAGCTGCAAAGGACCGAGAAAGGAGGGCTAGACGCTCCTTCCAGTGGGGCCAGGTCAGGTGGGTGCTCAGGTCACTGCCCCCTCCTTCTCACTGACTCCATTCCAAAGAAATGGAATTGTACCAACCACTTCTGCTATGCCAACCAGCACAGCCCCCGCAAAATCAGTCAAAAACAAATGAATTCTTCATTCTAGGGAAAAAACCCTCTACAAGAGGGAAAGAGGAAGAAGCCAAGAACCTAGAGACTCAATGTCGTGGCCTCCTGAATAATTCTCCCATGAGAAACTCCCTCCCTCTGGCTTTGGTTACCATGTCCAGCTGCTGACAGGTTGGTTCCAACCTGAGCCAGCTTCACAACGAGACGTTGGCACTGCCTAGCTTGTGTGGCATGGTTCCAAATGATGCTACCTCCCCAAAGTAAGAAATGCCCCTTAAGAGCCAGACTTTTGGGTCTTGGAAACTCTTATCTCTTAACGGTTTGTTTTTATTTTTCCTTATTAAAAGGCATATACTCAGCCCTGGCTGGTGTACTCAGTGGTTAGAGAGACGGCCCACACACCGAAGGGTCGCAGGTTCGATTCCTGGTCAAGGGCACGTATCTGGGTTGTAGGTTCGGACCCTGATACCAGTCAAGGTGCATGCGGGAAGCAGCCAGTCCATTTGTCTCTCTGACATCGATGCTGTCCCCCCAGATACACACTCCTTTCCACTCTCTCTAAAAAAAAAATCAATGCAAAAAATATTCTTGGGTGAGGATTAACAAAACGAAACCAAAAAAAAAAGGCATATACTCCTTAGAGTCAACTAAAGATTTATCAGGTAATAGCCAGATTTTACAAAGAAATATTGGCTGGAACGCAGGAGAGATCCTAGTAGAAGATAAAATTGCCCAAAACATACTCTACCACTAGGGTGTGTTTTTTTTAATGAGTTGAAATTTACATAACAAAATTAATCATTTTAAAGCATGCAATTCAGTGGCACGGCGTCCATTCATAACGTTGTGCAACCGTCACCTCTACATAGTTCAGCCCCTGACAATCACTAATCTGCTTGCTGTCTCTATGGATTTACCATTCTGGATATTTCATGTGGGCGGAATTGTACAACACGTGACCTTTTGTGAACTATTGTTGTTGTTTTGAAACACCCACCCCCACCCCGACTCCCCCGCAATATACTGTCCTTTGCCAGGATCAGGGCATAAACTTTTGAAATATCCAGAATGAATGATAATTCCCTGCATGAATGAATAGCTTAAATGCCCCACAACAATGAAAACTCCCTGCATGAATTAAAAGCTTAAATGCCCCACAAAAGTATTTTTCCATCTTTATAATGATGTCTCTACTCTCTCGGAAGCAGAGCGCTAGGCATTGCTGGGGACTCCGCAGGCCCTGAGGGAAGGGGAGAGGAAAGCCCCGAGGCTCTGCAGGCTGCGGGGCACCCGGTGGGGCGGGACTGCAGCTCCAGGAGCTGGCCCAGCGGCACGCACGTGGCCGTCACACTGTGGGGCTGTAGGAAGGCCCGGCCCTTCCCCAGCGGGGACTGTTCAGATCAGCCATCGGCCTCAGAGGAGCCCGCTGCCTCTGGCCACACCTTGTGTGTGCAGTTCAGGAAACCCCAAGTTCATCTGCCAAATTCAGGATACAACCCTGACTGTTCCGGGCTTTTCTTTCTGCCTTTCCCTAATCGCATCTGGGCGTGCTCTCTTAAAGGGGAAGTGGTGCGTTCTGACTGGCCAGGGCCCTCCGCCAGAAGCCAGGAAACGTCTCCCACAAGTCGCATTGCCCAGCGTGTCACAAGCTCAGCCTCCTTATCCTAACGGCAAGGCTGCCTCCCCGGGATGTGTAAGTGCGAGCACAGGGCACGTTGGCCACAGAGGACGCGTGGGGCTGGGCCCAGGTCACTGGATAGAGAGCCTGGCAGGCGGGGCGTGCTGTCAGCCCAGGACCCAGTTAGCGAGCCTGAGCTTTAGCAGAGCCGGTGCCCCGGGCTGTGGGCTGGTGAGGCGTGGAGTGGGGAGATCTGCTGCCTCAGAAAGAGGTCAGGAGTAGGAGGCTGGGTTGGGGACCAGTCTATTTTGGACAGCCAGCCCTTCTGGAGGCACACGCCTCGGGGCCTGGGCAGGAACGGAGTGGAAAATTTTATAGCTCACCTGTCCTAGCCCCGGGAAGCCAGCGGTAGTGAACCTCACCAACGTGTCCCCCCCACTTCCCTGCCTTTACGTGCAGCTCCAGCAATAGGCATTTATCTCTTTGGCAGTTATTTTTCTTTGTCATTTGTATCTGTGGTTTGTGTTAGGAAATGTTGCGGGTCTCCTTTACTCAAACTTTAAAATTGCTTGAAACGAGTGACCTGTCTTTTTTCTTCTGTCCTATTCCTGGATGGTGCTGGGCCCCGCGTGTGCACACAGTGGGCCCTGCGTAAACCGTGGTGGCCGGCCCGCAGACGGACCGGTTGGCTCAGCAGGGTGATTGGCAGTGTACCTGGCCTGGCTTCTAGCTCGGGTTGAGTTTCCTGCGTGCCCACGGAGAAGTTAAGGGGAAAGGCTCACACACGCTCACGCACGCAGCTAGTTACTAACCCAATGCCACAGTGAGTGACTGGTAGGAAAACAGACCCTTGCTATATTTCAGACTCCTTTCTGCCCTAGATTTTTTGTTTGCATGGTGGTGATAGTTGCTCTTAAGTCATGTAAAAAGCTTTGTTTTCACCCAAATAATTCAGACCTTCTGCTCCTAAAGAAGAGGGCAGAAGGAGACAGGAGGAGGCTGGAGAGGGGCGGGGGGAGGGGGGAAGTGTGTCTCTGTTGGCATATATTGACAGGGCACAGCCACACCCTATTGCAAGACAACTTCCTGTTTGCCACTGCCAACTGCCTCTCCAAGGAGAACAGAAATGGTTCCGTTATTAGTGGCTGCTGTGGGACCACGGCAGCCTGCGGGTGAGCGGTTCTGGGGAACGCTGTGAGCTTAGCAGTGAGTTGAGATTTTGCTCCTTCCATTGTGGGAGATGATGGTCCTGCACGTTGGCACCTGGAGGCCAATACACAGTGGCCTCTCCTTGCTCCTACTGTGTGTCTTAGACAGTGTGCTCCAGGAGGATTCTTGTAAATGGACTAGTTTTAATGCAGGGGAGGGAGAAGGCCGAGAACCACCCACTTAGGAGAGCTACTTCTTGTGTTTTGTTTTAATGTACATTTTCATGTATCAGGGGAACTTATGTGAGTTGGCACCATGGTAGCCACTGTCCATGTGTCACCAATTCTCACAACACTCATTTCTTCAACAGTGAACATACTGAGCATCTATACGCGCGAGACCCTGGGCTAAATGCCAGGAAAAGAGGCTGAGCCAGACACCTGCCCTCGAGGAGGGCTCAGTGGCAGGGTGCTAGCCCACTGACCCGCCGGTCAGAGGTGAGATGCGCTGAGATGGGGCCCTCGGTGTGCTGTCAAGGCACCTTCCCCCTCGTAACCCTGTGATCTAGGCATTATTGTTGCCATTTGGGTAGATAGGAAACTGGGGCTCATGGGGTTAAGTTATTTGCCCAAGTCACAGAGCTAATGAGTGACAAAGCTGGGAGTTGAGCCCAGATCTTTCTGATTCCAGAGACAGAAGTGTTTGGTCCATATCGCCAGTGACTCACAAAGCTGGTGCAGAGCCTGAGAATCTCCTCAGGACCTTTGTAAAAAATACAGATTTGGGGGTCCTGGCCCTGCTGTCCCAGGGGTGAGGAGCGCTCTGCTGAACCAGGCAGCCCTGAGGTGTAAGTGAGGCCTGGGTGCGTCCTCGGCCTCGTGCCTCAGGATCCGCCCTCCCTTCCTTGAGGTGTGGCAGGACATGCCTGTGCCAGGGACAGGGCTTTTTGATGCTCTTAACCCAGGCTCCTGGGTGAAGGCCACTGATGTTGCTTGCCTCACGACAGTATTGGGAAGAGTCCGTCTAGCTGTTGAGGTATTTTCGACATTGGGAATCCCCGTTCACGTATCTTCTCCCCAAAGATCCCTCGGACTGTGCCTCCAGCTTCGTGAAACTGCAGTTGCTGCTACACCTGTCCCTTTGGTGCCCCTGGGGCCGGGATGATGTCAGCTGTGCCATCTTCAGGTAGAATTCAGCAGCGCGTCCTAAAACTGGAAGTCACGACTTTTCGCCCAAGTTGTGATGGTTCCTATGTTTAAATGCCTGTGACTTGGGTGTGTTGGGCAGTTGTGATGGGCGGTCACTCCGATGGAGAAGTTCCATCCAGTGGAACTCCTTGTCAACCCCTCCACTCCATGTGGCTCCAGACACATGGGAACAGCTGGGGCCATACAAGGCCTAATGGGAACAGGGTTGCAGAGTCCCAGAGATCAGGAGGGCTGTTCCCTGGCCTCAGATCCTTCAGGCAGCAGCTTGCCTCCTGCAGGGAGGGAGCCTGTTCTCTGCCACTCAGGATGAGGAAGTGGTGGCCAGCCCAGAATCTGGGGAGTGTCTCCCTGCCCTGGGGGGACCCTCTGCAATGACAGTGTCTATCTTGTCACCACGTTATAGCTCGGCGCCTGGCACATGGCACGTGCCAAGGAAATGAGTGAATGAATGAGATTTGACTTGGACACATGTTTTCTCTCTCTCCTACCTTTGTACTTGCCCTTGTTTTCTGCGCTTTGACCTCTGGTTAAGCATACGTTAGTGTTTTTGTTGTTGTTTGTTTGTTTGAAATCTTTTTATCGGATGGACTTAAAAAGCTTTAACAAAAACAAAGCCTGTTAAGCAGTTCATCCTATAGCCTTCGCTTTTTTTCATCTAAATACATTATATATTAATATATGTAATGCATGTCTTAAATGTTTGATGTTTTTATAAAGTAATGGTTTTTGTGCTGTTTTTAGCTTTCTTGTGGATTTGGGTTTTCATGTATGAGGGGAGCTTACATGAAGTGTCTACTGTGAGTTGGCACCATGGTAGCCACCTTCCATGTGTTATCAATCCTCACAACACTCATTTCTTCAGCAGTGAACACAGTGAGACGCCGGGCTAAATGCCAGGGATAAAAAACTGAGCAAGACACCTGCCCTTGGCATTTCCTTAAATTTGAGATAACCCTCATACCTGTCACTTTCAGTCATTTATTTAACGTCGTGTGGGTTGATTTGGGTGTGTTTTACTATTGTAAACAGGTGCTGCTGAAAATATCTTTGAACATTCGGGGGGGGGGGGGGTGAAGGCGGCGATATTTCCTTGAGGTCTATTTTCCAGACTAAAATAACCAAATCGCCCAATCAAAGGCTGGAAGTGTGTTTTAGTTCCTGTTTATAGTCACCGGGTTGCTCTCCAGAGGCCTGCCATTCCTTGAAAGTGCCCCCAGCAGTGTGGACATGGGCTTGTTGCCCCATACGTCTGTGTGTGCTGTGTGGTTGGTTTGTTTTCCTTTGAGCGCGGGTAGATGTCTAGTGAGGTCATCCTTAGGGGCTGATGGCAATATTTCGGGGCCCTGGAAATCCTACCTGGGACTCCCCAAACCCTACCCAGTGGTCATTGGTGCCCCAAATTGGTGTCCTAGTATAAATAACCAATAGAAGAGTAGGTGTGAGGTAGAAGCTGCTACCAAGGGGGAGAGATAAGGAGGATACCACGTTCTTGAACTTCCAAGTTGTGTTCTGGGCCAGCTCTGAAAATGGGGATGCTTTGTCAGGCATCACCTTAGAGGTTGTGCTGCTGAAGTGCAGAGGGAAGAGAGCATCGCGCAGTGTGGCACGGTGGAGAGGGCACCGGCTCCAGGGCCAGGCAGGCCAGGGCTCTCCTCCCGGCTGCTGAGGTCTGCGTGACCTTGCCTTTTTTCATAACCTTTCTGAGCTTTAATGTCCTGTCTATACCAAGGACCTAACAGTACCCACTTGTGGGGTTTGTTGGATAGATGGCATGAGCTGGCACGTAGTAGGCACTCAAGAAATGCTGCTTCTGACACTGGCTGTTAGGGCTCAGTTGGTTGGAGTATCATCCCATTCACCAAAATCTCTCGGGTTCAATTCCCGGTCAGGGCACGTACCTAGGTTGTGGGTTTGATCCTCATCAGGGCGCTTATAGGAAGCAACTGATCTCTCTCTCTCTCTCTCTCTCTCACTCTCTCTCTCTCTCTCTCTCTCTCTCTCTCCTTCCCCCTTCCTCCCCGCCCCCACCCTTGGGTGAGGATTTAAAAAAAAAAAGAAAGAAATGCTGCTTCTCTTCCTGACCACACAGAGTGACCACATCACCCAGAAACCAGCCCAGAGCCTGGGGACGTAAGGTCTGAGCGTGTGAGCCACGGGCCCACACTGGCATTTGTCACTGCGCCCCAGGCCGTGCCTGCTGCCTGGCAGTGGGTGGGCGTGAGAGAGGAAGGAAGACCCAGTAGAAGCTAATTGGCGACAGGCACCATGCTGTAAGGAAAGGCCCTCCCCCCACACACACCCGCAGCCACACAGGCCCTGGTGTCTTTTAAAGAGGCACTCACTCCAACTCACAAGCGCTCCTGGCACACACACTGCTTGGCATGCTCCGCCTGCCACTCAGGGCCCGCACAGCCACGTGACCTCCCTGTGTCT
Source organism: Myotis myotis (assembly GCF_014108235.1). NCBI lineage: Eukaryota > Metazoa > Chordata > Mammalia > Chiroptera > Vespertilionidae > Myotis > Myotis myotis. Next base: position 13,420,839 of record NW_023416315.1, read on the forward strand.
TCATTTCCTCCCCTGCTGCGGAAGGCCGATTCCATAACCCTCTGCTGACCACCGTGGCACTATATTTAGTGCCTCACTACAGTTGTGGCAAGTGAGACCACAAGCTCAGGCTCTGGCCCCTGCTCCTCCACTTAACAGCCTTGTGGCTTCGGGCAAGTCTCTCGAAGGCAGTTGGCCTCAGTTTCCGTAGCTGTAAATTGGGGAAATACCTGCCTTACCAAGTGCTTCCTGCCCGGTCCCCCTTGCTGAGGCCTGTGCTCTGCCCCTCACGCTCCAGCTGCAGTTACTTTGGGAAGGAGGTCCTCAAAATTCCAAGTTGTCCTTTATGGAAAGCATCCTGACTACAGCTACTAACGCAGATGGAATTCATTGATAAAATAGAACCTGGCTAATGATTTGCCAGGTGCCTGCCCTCGGAGGTGGAGGCTGAAGGAGACTCCGGTGCTAGTCTAAGCCCCGGGTGAGCTCGCACCCCGTGGTGGGCCACCAGGGACTCTGGTGCTCAAAGTGTTGGGAGGGGGTTGGCCCCTTAAAAACCATGTGGGGAAATTCCCAACAAGTTCTTTCTAAAACTGGTACAGGGCGCCACAGGGGTGCTGGGGGCCAGCTCATTCACCAGGCGTCTGTGCTCAGGTTTTCAATGCAGGACGTTGGTACTGTATGAAAATATCTCAGTGAATTAGCACGGGGAGAGGAGAGGGCTCTGAATTTTTACTAAAATGGTCTGAGAACCTGGTGGATTTTACCTGCAGAGAATAAGGGGAGAGAATTGTGGAGACACCAGGGTTCCCTGCGCTTAACAGAGATGTTTAGAATTCTGAGAATCGAGGTCTCCAAGCACCTGCTCAACTAGTCTCGGGGATTGTGCCCTGGAGTCACACAGGGATTGTAAGGTGCCTGTGGGGAAGCATGGTCGTAGGACAGCCAGCTGCTGAGGCCGTGGTCTGGACCTCCTGTGGTGGAAGTGTGAAAAAGTAAAAGGATTTGGTTTTGTGTTTCTTTGGTCCTCGTCCCCAACTCCTTGGGCTTGAAGTCTCAGGCTGTGGCATGGGGTTGCTGACTGGTACCAGAAGCTGCCCAAACACCTGTTTCTTTCCTCTCCCTAGGGGAGAAGGTGCCCTGCTGGAATGCCCGATCACAGGAGGGGGCAGCAGGCTCTTCCAGGTGGCTCCCATCCGCTGCAGCACCTTCTGGCGTTTCACGGTGGTAGAGCTTAGCAGGGGTCCTCAAACTTTTTAAACAGGGGGCCAATTCACTGTCCCTCAGACCGTTGGAGGGCCGGACTATAGTTTTAAAAAAAAACTATGAACAAATTCCTATGCACACTGCACATATCTTATTTTGAAGTAAAAAAACAAAATGGGAACAAATACAATATTTGTATTTGCATGTGGCCCGCGGGCCGTAGTTTGAGGACCCCTGGCTTAGAGTTAAGACCACGGGCTCTAAAGACATGCCCAGATCTGATGTTTCCTAGTTCCAGGACCATGGGCAACTCAGACCTCTGAGCCTCAGTTTCCTCCTCTGTAGAACAGAGATATTGCAGGAACTAAATGCTATCAAGTGTTCAGTAGTCTTAATAAATTTTTATTACTATTGGCCAAAGGACAGGAGGAGGGAGACCAGCGGTTGCTGATCCCAGAGCACGCATCTAGGCTGTGTTTGATGTAGTAGACACTTAATTCTGCATGGGTGTTCCCACAGTGGTTTTATGCTTCGCCTCAGTAGGTGAATGGTACTCATATTCAACATTCGCACAATAAATTGGTTTGATCTTTCTGTCACACAGTCTGGAAAGAAATGTGTTGCAATAAACTAGCAAACGTTCCCTGTACCTCAAAGAAAATATCCTAAATCACTTCTGAAATAAATTGGGGTTTTTTTAAAGCTAGACAGTAAGTAGAGAGTAAGAGAGTGACTAAGTAATTAAGAGCACGTCAGTGATTGAAGATTACCTAACCATTTAAAATGGCCTGTGTATGGGAGTTAGAAATGTATAAATAGAATAATGTCAATTGAAAAAGAATAATCCAAAATATCCATTGATTACAGTCTTGTTAACACATCTCATCTGTGTACATTAACAAAGATTGAGAAAATGTGAAGGGACGGGCTCTTTTTCTCTAAAATTGCTTCAGTCTAGAAAAGATTTTAACAGTGAATAAAAAGCACCATGTTCTATAAAATCTTTCTGGGAAGGGCAAATGGAATTTAAATAATTATAAAAGCCTACCTAAGGCATTCCTTTGGCCCAAAGAAGATGAAGGCTTGTATCAGAATGATTGTAAAATAAAACTGGACCCTTTACTCAGAGACATTCCACCTGCACCGCAATATCCTTTTACAATAAACTAACTGTCTCCTGCTATCACCAGCCCACCCCGCCTCTCTGCCAAATACAAAGCCTTGTGAGTAATCTATGGACGGGTCCTTACCGACCAGGGAAACACAGGTTGAGTAGGAATGGATCTTTCTGGAAAGCGCTCCCTACTCTCCTTGAGCCAGACCCGTGTTGCCCATGTTCAAAGCTTAACTGAGTGAAGTGTGGGAGCCAGCTCCCGAGGGAAGCTGCTCACTCGGACCAAGGTCCCCACTCCAGATGCTCGCACGGCCTCCCTCGCAGGCCCCAGTGAGAGAGCTTGAAACAGTGGTAGATTGAATTCAGTCCAAACACCATGGAACAGTTTATATGTAGAAAATATCTTTTTTTAATCTGTTCATTGGAATACAAACACACACACAAATTGAGGGTAAAGGACTAGCTTCAAGTTTTGATGAATATTCTCTCATCTGTAACTTGTTCTTTCAGCTGGTCATTTGCGGAACTAAAATACAAAACCAAGAAGATAGCTCATCCACTGATTTAGTGTTTTGTGAGTTTAGTGGCAGAACAGGTCGGCAGAACTGCTAACCAGAATCCTCTGTGAACGTGATTTTGGAGTTACTGGTCTGGCCCATTCATTCTGTCCTTAGTGACCCCCCTTCCTTGTGACTTAACTTGATTTATTTGTATTATTATTTTTAATTAAAAATTATTTTGGTGCTGACATTACTTAACTGTTAGTTTAGCTAAATAAAATTTCTCTTTGTTATCAAGACTGGTCTCCCCACACCCCCTCTAACCAGCTTCAGCAAGTTGATAGCAAATGAGCGAAGGAAGACTGCAGAAAAAGCCAAAGCAGTAGTGGTTAAAAAGCAACGTCTTATTTTAGTTTTGGAAACCTCTGCCAAAAAAGAAATTGCTAAGCAAAACATTTCTGAAGGGGAGAAAGAACTGTGGGTTTAAGTGAGAAGAGGACTTGGTTCTAGGCTCAGCATTCCCTCCGACTGGTTTTGCCCTAAGCAGGTAATAGAGAAACTCTCTAATCATCACCTCATCAGTCAGCAAGGAGGTGGGATGAACAGACTTTTAAGACCCGGTTTTAACCTCCCGTAACTCTCATTCCTGGAGTTCCCAATCTCCTGGCTCCAAATCTTGGTCCCAGCCCACCCCATTCCCCGCCTCCTTGAGGAGTGTCTCGGCCCCATTCCTTGTGTAGCCATTGGCCCTGACCTTGGCGAGTCACCTCTCCTCTCTGGGTCTTCTCTGGCCAGTCAGGCGCGAGGAGGGTGAGATGGCTGGCTGCCTCCTGCCTGTCTCACAGGGGTTGTAAAGGCCGGTGCAATTTCACGAAGGATGAATTCCTCCGAGGAAGAGCCTGCCTGGGTAAAATATCTCAGTACTTCAGCTGTGATTATTGCTGTAACATTCAGGGATCGTGAGGGATGAGAAGAGAAGGAGCAGGTGTAAGTATGCCCTGTGTTTACGATAATGACATGGAAAGAGGCCTTAGAAGGCATCTAGGGTCCCACTTCACTTACAGATACAGACAGGGAAACTGAGGGAGTTGAAGTGGTGAACTCCAGGCCATAAGCTTACTCATGTGGCATGTCTGGAGCTGGAGCCTAGATCTCCTGGCTCCCAACCGAGGGTTCTTTCTACAGCAAAACAGAGATCCTGGAACTGGCTCTTGGTTTCCAAAACCTTCCACGGGCTGGCTCTGGAAACCGCGTGTCTGCACAGTCTGCTCTGATTTGGTGAAGAAACGTTACCTGTGAAGTTATTCAGTGTAGGCAACGTCTGAGCACTGGTCAGGCAAAAACACCCAGCAGTCAGAGGATCCTCATTCGTCCACTTTCCCCCACAATTCCCAGTGTCCCAGAGGACTAGAGGCGGTCCGCTCTGAGAGGGCCTGGTAGGCGCTGGTACGCGGGAGCACAGAGGAACTCCAGAGTCCCATTTCAGAGAGCCAAGGTTGTCTGGCTTTCTTCTCCTGGGCCAGGTGCCTGGAACCGCAGCCAGCAGTGTCTCCTTGGTGAGAGAAGCCTGAGACTCAGCTTAGAGCTGGAGGGAGAAGGTGGTCTGCATCCTTGCCTCCCACCTCGATCCAGATTATGGATCTCTAGTTCTTCCCACCGGACATTTGTCATCATTTCATTTATTTTTTGAACGCATATTAACTAGGCACTCACTGGATGTGAGGCCCTGGAGAGGCACAAGAGAGCCAGACGGGACTTAGGATTTCAGAGCCTTTGTGTTTTGGACGGTCCCGGATTCCTTCCTGTAATCGTGTACAAAGTTTCAGGGCATCTATAAATGTGCATCTTTCTTGGGAGAGGGTCCTTAACTTTGATCAAATCCGTTGTTACCCTGTAACAGCTAAGTACACTGTGGGTGGACACTAGAACCTTGCTTCATGCACCTGCTGTCCCGGTCAAGTGTCCTCACCCTACCTATTGCATCGAGACCACGGGGCTGACTGGGTGTGAACAAGTGAGGCACGTCTGCCCAGAGCTCTGGTATTTTCTGTTGAACCCCAGGAAGCTGTGCCTGCCCTCCCACGTCCAGGCCCCACATCTGTAGATTCTGCCTCATGGGTCGATGTCCTCCTGCATATCTTGGCTTAGCAGCTGCAACCCCAGACCTCAGTGCGCCCTGGAGAGGCCACAGCTGGCATGTGGGCAGAAGCTGTGCCACTCCTGGTTCTCGAAGACTCTTTCATTCAGCCCTTGCTGGGCCTTCTGACCGTAGTGATCCTGCTGCTAGTCGGGTTGAAGAACTCCCTGTTTATTCTCTTGAGAGTCCTACCCTGCCCACTGCTCTGAGGGACCTTATTGCTTCTGGGTAGCTTCCTGGGGGTCATGTTGGCTATATGGCTATCCCACTGTGTTCAGGTGACACCTGGGGTGTCCCCTCTGCTAGTCCTGTCAAAGTTGTTTTGCAGAAGGAAGGCCTGGTAAATGCCTCCCATGAAAATCCTCGTTTAGCTTATCAGCGTGACGTTTAATACCGCAATTCAGAAAGCCATCACGGCTAGTTGGTGAGAGAGGAGCAGATGTCATGAGAAACCGTAGTCAGTAGGCAAAGGAAATATGTTTCAATATGTGGATTTTCATTTTAAGTTACTGATCAGAGTCTCCACTGGTATTTGTGGAAATATTTTAAAAGTTATAATAAAGGAATTGAGTAAGGCAACTGCTCATTCAGGAAAACAAACAAACAAAAAACAGACCGTGGTCAGAACTGAGGCTTCAGAGATGCGGACGTTGTGGGATAAGCACTTCCTGTCTGCCTGCTGTGTGAGCGAGGCATGAGTGTGTGAGACTCACCTGCTGCCGCGGGTGTGCTGAGCTCCATTCTGTCTCCCTCTGTAGAGAGAAGACACGGTTCAATGTGCAGACCTTCTCCCTCTCCAGCGTCTCCACCCTCCAACTCCAGGACATCACTAGTACAGGTGAAGACAAAAGCCTGTCTCAGCGGCCATAACTCTGCCAGCAGCACCTCAAAGCCATTCAAAACGCCCAAAGACAATCTACTTACCTCCAGCAGCAAACAGCACACAGTCTTTTCTGCGAAAGGATCAAGGGACAAACCATGGTGAGTGTCCCCGTCACCACGGGAAACAGTGTTTACCCTCTGGCTTTGTTCCTGGGCGTCTTGTCTAAGGAGGGAAGGGACAGAAAACCCAAATGATGGGGTGAGAAACCGAAACATGGGAGGGAACACGGGACCTTAAAGTGTCATATGCCTCAGAGCTGAGCCAAGTTGTGTCTAAGGAAAGGGTAACGGGAAATATTCCTCCGTGATGCAGTCACCTCTCAATTTTCTGCCCCAGTGAAGAGACGCATTGGTGTAAGCAATCAAAGGCACGGCCAGTCTGCCCAGCCGGGAGCAAGCCCTGGTCCTGTGCCCCTCCCTCCTCTGGGAGGCAGACCCCCAGAGAGCCTCCCTGCTGTGAGCAGCTGGGTTCTGCTCCTCGGAATAGCTGCCAGCAGAGGCAGGCGATGGGGACTGACCACGGGAGGAAGAGAGCAAATCCAAAGAGAATGTCACCCCTGTGATGGGGTGGGACAGAGCTGCTTGCAGGTGACTGGAAAATCAGAGACTTTTAATTCATTGTTTTATCTCAGCCTTTATCAGAAAGTCATAAAAGTTACCTGTGGAAAGGACAGATAGGAAACCAAAGTGAAAACGAGGACAGGAAGCAGATGAGTACAGGCATACCTCTGAGATAATGCTGGTTGCAGGCCACCGCAATAAAGCGAGTATCGCAGCAAAGTGGGTTATAATATTTTTGCTGGTAGAGGATCGTGTCTTCAATTTGTAAAAAAAAATTACAATATCTGCCCTGGCCAGTGTGACTCAGTTGGTTGAGAGTCATCCCGTGCACGCAAAAGTTGCCAGTTCAATTCCCGGTCAGGGCATAAGCCCAGGTTGCGGGTTCAATCCCTGGTCAGGGTTCTTGCAGGAGGCAACTGATTGTTGTTTCTCACATCGATATTTCTCTCTCTCTCTCTCCCTCCCCCTTCTCTCTCTCTCTAAAATCAATAAAACTATTTTTTTAATGCAACATCTGTGAAGTACAGGAAAGTGAAGCACAATAAAACAAGGTATGCCTGTATCTTCAAATGCTGAGGGACCCTAATTGGAACTCTTAAGGACTGGCTTGTTACAGAGCCTCATGAAGACAGACAAGGGCTAATTGTGGAGTCTGTCTGATTTATATATTTAAAGAGAAAAAGTGTTCTGTTAATTAGTGATAGTTAATTACACTTAAGTTCATACCTAGGAAAGCTGTGGTCTAAAATCATCCGCCAATTGGTTTGTCGTTGCATGCTGGGGATTATGATGACTTTGTAAAGAGCTAATTATGCTAGATCAAGTAGAGCCTTGTGGTAGTGTTTAGCCACAGCTGTCAAGGAGGGGAGTTACCTGTCCTGCCGGTGGGCCTCGTGGACAAGCTTTGCTCTCTTCTGATTGCTAGGATCTGAGGTCAAGCCTATAGGACAGTGGTTCTCAACCTTCTGGCCCTTTAAATGCAGTTCCTCATGTTGTGACCCAACCATAAAATTATTTTCGTTGCTACGTCATAACTGTAATGTTGCTACTGTGATGAATCGTAATGAATCTGATATGCAGGATGGTCTTGGGCGACCCCTATGAAAGGGTCGTTCAACCGACCGCCAAAGGGGTCGCGACCCACAGGTTAAGAGCCGCTGCTAAAGGAGGATGTAGCTGGTTAGGGAAGACCCAGCCTGAAAGTGACAGTGGTGGTGTCTCTGGGCCTCAGGGAGTGAGTCTCCCTCTTAGTCTCCCTCTTAGTGACCTCAGAAAGCACCTGAAGATTGTTTGTTGAGGCAACATCAGGTGTCCTGATGTAAGCACAAACTCCAGAATTGCTGCCTGTGTACAAATCTCAGCTGGGTGACTTTGGGCAAGTTACTTGATCTTGGTGGACCTCAGTTTTACTCATCTGTAAAATGGGCTAGGAATAGCTCTATCCCATAGGATTGTTGTGAGGGTTAAGTGAACTGCCTCTTATAAAAGCAGCAAGTGCATTGTCTGGAGCAGAGTACACATTTGCTAAATATTTGATGATAACGTTATCATCATCATTGGTATCACGTGTGATAAAGGACAGCGCTCCTATAAGCGGAATAAAGGTCCAGAACTCAAATATCTCTGAAAAAGTAGAGAATGGCTCTGACTCAGACTGAATTTGAAAATGGAAAAGGATAACATCATTTAATTCGGAGCCCAGAAGTGAGCTACAGAGAACCCAAAAGAGGGAAGCGAGGCAGGGGGCTCAGGGGAAATAAGCCCAGAGGAGACTCTGGGGTCACAGAAGATCATAAAATGAACACAAAAAAATGATAAATGGTAAACGTGGTCCCAGGGAGGTGAGACTCGGCACCAGAAATCCTTCCAGGAGACCAAGCTTTGGGAAAACCCCTGGGATTAGATCCGTCTCCACATTTGATTCCACCGACTTAACACGTACTTAGTAAGACCTGCTGTGGGCAAGGCCCCTTCCACTAGAGGCAGAAGGTGCTTTTGAAAGAATTGGTAAAAACTAGCTAGGGCCCAAAGAAAAGCAACCAAAAGAAGTACAAGGAGGGAAATGGCTCTTATAAGAAAAAGGCTCCAAAACCTAGAGCCCTTGCCTGTGTAAAGGACAGAAAGCTAATGGTCAATTTACCTAAGTTGAAGTAGGTAGATATTCTGCAGACAGACCCAGGGTTGCACCATGAAAAAGGCTGAGTGTTGATTACAGGGGTCTCACCTTCCATCAGTCAGGCTACCATCCCCCTACCCACCTTCGCCAGGGACATATGTTGGGAAGGCCGGAAAGATCTGCCTTAGAGACTTCCCAGGCTCCGCATCAGTTCAGAGAGGCCTCCCCAGAGACCATGTGGAAGAATGGGCACTGAGCTAGGAGCAAGAAAAGCCAGTTCTGCCGAAACCCGTTTGGCTCAGTGGATAGAGCGTCGGCTTGCGGACTGAAGGGTCCCAGGTTCGATTCCGGTCAAGGGCATGTACCTGGGTTGCGGGCACATCCCCAGTAGGAGATGTGCAGGAGGCAGCTGATCGATGTTTCTCTCTCATCGATGTTTCTAACTATCTCTCTCCCTTCCTCTCTGTAAAAAATCAATAAAATATATTTAAAAAAAAAAAAAAGCCAGTTCAAAGGAGCACCCTTCTAGTTGCTAGATGGGATGCTGCTTGATGAATGAATCACTTAATAAAGCCTATGTAGATCTTAGAAAACAAAAGGCACCACTTTAAGTCCCAGTTCAGTCACTGTCCTCCTGTGTGACCTTGAACAAATTACTTAACTTCTCGGCGTCTCATTTATTTTCAAGCCTAGAAATTTTGTGATTCTACATCACAATATTATCTCAAAAATTTTCAAAGATTCCTATTGAATTAAGAGTTTAGCCCCTCGGCCCAACATAAGGGACCCTCTACAAACTGCCTCTAAACCCCCTAATCCAATCCTGATCATGCAATAGCATCCTATTACTCCAGCTTCTCTCCCATGTCTTCGCCTGGTACCTCTGCCTAGAATATCCGTCTGTCTTTGCTCAACCATTTAATGAGCATCTACTATAATACTACGTGTCAACTCTATAACGAGCACTGGGGATGTATTGGTCCCACTGATGTCACCTATGGAACCTTTGTGCCCATTAGAAAAAGGCCTGGATACAGTCCAGGACCAGGGTACACGATTGGCCGGCGGTCTTCATCCCCTACTTTACTTCCTCAACCAGACCGCCTCATGCAATGCAGGACCTGCACAACTGCACACTGCAGCTCTGGGGATGCAGAGTTAAATAAGACAGACACCGTCTTGGGGAGCCTGTAAAAAGAGACATTAGCTAACACAGAGGACTATGTGATAAGAGCTAAGATACTGGGAGCACAGAGGAAGGGCAGCTAACCCAGGCTGAGGACTCAGAAAAGGTTTAGAAGAGGTTGCACAGAGCTGAATTTAAGGATAAGTAGAAATGAGCTAGACAAAGAAAACCAGGTTACAATGGTAACTGTTAGGATTTATTGGTTGGTTGGTTGGTTTGTTTTATTGATTTCAGAGAGGAAGGGGGAGGGAGAGAGAGATAGAAACATCAGTGATGAGAGGGAATCATTGATTGGCTGCTTCCCGCACGCCCCCTACTGGGGATCGAACCCACAACCCAGACATGTGCCCTGACCCGGAATCGAACCATGACTTCCTGGTTCAACCACTGAGCCACACCGGCCAGGCAGGTTATATAATTTTTTACCATCATTAAAAAAAAAATTTTTTTAAAGCAAGTGGGAAGGGTGTCCCAGGCAAAGGTAACAGAATGGGCAGAAGTATTTGCATGTGGCAGGGGAGACAGATGAACTGGGTAGGTGGCTGGGTAGATTATCAAGTTCTACTATATGTACTAAGTTCAGGAATTTGGACGTCCCCTGAAACTGCATAGAGCTCTTAAAGGAGCAGCTTTCAATTGTACTGAGGTCACCCTGACCGCAAGATAAGGGATGGCTGGAGGTGCCACTCAGGAAGCAGCAAGTGAGGATGCTTTTGTGTAATCCAGGTGAGACGTAACGACAGCATGGACCCAGGCGGTGGTAGTGGGCATATGCAGAAGGGGCAAGATGGGAGAAATATTAAGGCAGAAAACAGCACAGGGCTTTGAGCTGGTTGTATATAGGGCTTGCAATACAAGGGAGGAGTTGAGGATGATGTCTAGGGTCTTGACTTGGGCAAAGAGGTGACTGGTCCTGTCACTTGCTCAAGAAAAGGGCAGAAAGGTCCAGAGTTTAGGGTGGGGAGGAGAGAATGAGTTCAGCTGAGGAGTCCATGGAGCTCGAAGTATCTGAGAAACACGTATCTAGAGCTGTTGGCGGGCACTGAATGTATGGGCCCAGAGGCCAAGAGAGAGCTGTGTGTTGGGAAGGGAGATTTGGAAGTTGTCAATGTAGACAACCAGGGACACTGAAGCCATGGTTCCAGCTGGGGCCTCCCAGGAAGGTACGAGGCTTGAGAAGAGCAGGAACCAAGGTCGGGTCCCTGGGGAAGCAAGGTTCCTTCCACAGCATCCTGCCCCTTCTCTCCTGGCCCAAGTCCTCACTGTTCCGCACTGCCTATCCCACCGGCCGCCTTTGCTCGAAGCCCTTCTCTCATTCCTTCCTCCTGGGCAGCCTCCTGATGTGCTGGTGTGGACCTCATTTTTACCCCACCTGCGACCCTGTGTGTGATGCCACAGCTAGGCTTCCTGTATCCCTTCCGCTCAGCAGTCACGGCAGGCCTCCTGCACAGCAGGCCACACTCCGCAAACACAGTCAGTCCCCTTGTCAGGAAATACTGGTTGAATTGAATGAAATGGGTTGTAAGATTTCCATTCCTGGAGGCTGTTAACTTTTTATCTGCAATTGCTTGGACCGGCACTAGCCAATGGCCATATAATGTGTGCCACACGTGTAATTTTAAATTTTCTAGTAGCCACATTAAAAAAGTAGGGGAAAAGGCAAAATTCGTTTTTAATAATGTATTTTCTTTCACCTCACATACCTACAATGTTATCATGTCAACATACCATCATTGATATCATTTACGTTCTTTCTTTCATGTCTTCAAAATCCTGTGTTTTACACTGACAGCACATCTCCATTTGGAGATCTAAATTTTCATCAGAAATATTTGACCCATATTTAAACTTTATTAAAAATTCACAATTATAAAACAGATTTGCATACCCACGTTGTTCCAAACATACTTAAACATTCTCTAACAACTGAATCAACAGTACCTATCTTTACATGTTAATGAATTAAAATGAAATAAATTTTAAGATTGAGTTCCCTGTCCAGCACAGATCTGGACACCTAGGCCAGGGGACCCTGGGTGGGTCTCTGTCCCCTGCCTCCCAGGTCCATGAAGGTGGCTCCTCCATCTCTTTCATGTGCCTCCAGACAGGCGCTCCTAAGTTCCAACGTGGAAGGAACTCTCGCTTCTTTCTCACATTAGCCTGCAGCTGGGTGTGCGGTGGCACTGACCCCGGGGACCCGATCGGGCCTTGCAGTCTCCCCGGCTGACGTTCCGTTCCCCTGCTCCAAAGGAGCTCCGTCTGCATTGGCCCTGGAGGCCAGGAACACAGCAGCCACACTTGGCCTTCAGACTGGAGTTAACAGCAGGTCAGGGGCGCCCTTTCTCGAGTAGCTCAGATGCACGTGTGCAGTGATAAACACCAGTGCTGAATCCAGGCAGACTCCCTGGCCCCTCACACAGATTCAGATGGTCTGTGGATTTGTTGTTTCTCCCTTCAAGTCTGAGGAGATTAAAAATAGCTCTGCATTAGCAGAAGGGGGGAAACAGAGAGGCGTGTCCCTGGATATGTCCCCTGCAGGTCTGCCGGCAGCACTCCCTGCTGGCCCTACACCCCGGATCCCAGAGCACCTCCTCTGTCCTTCTGGGAAAGGTAGAGACGGTCCCCAGTGGATGTCAAGAGGGAATTATGACTCTTCAGTTCTTTTGAGCTACGATGAGCATTTCAGACTTCACTTATGAGTCCCTCCTTGGCCAGGGGGCTGGCCCCTTGTATTGGGGACCGAATCGGCCAGCCTGACTTTCGCACCTGCTGTCGCTGCAGCTCCGCTGGTCCAGCGAGCCTGCTGAGCTGCTGCGGGAACACAAATCCGCTGATGTGGGCGGGAGCAGGGAGGAGGTTTTCCTCCCCTGCATGGCTTGTTGCCTTCTCCTTGGGCCTTATCAACCCACACACGTGTGCTGCATGCTAAATAGGCTCAGCTATTAAAAATGCAGGAGATGGGCCTGCTGCTCCAGAAGGAAAACGAGCCAAAGCAAGAGAAAAACCAGCAGGCGCCCGGCCTCCCGTGTGCCGACAGCGTGGTGGGAGGAGACTGTCTCCTCCTCTGGACGCTTCCACTGGGAGGCGTGTCCGCCCCGAGTGGGGGGGCTCGGGCAGGAGAAGGGCTCTGGACGCCTTCCCAGCGCTTTATGGGGAGAAAATGATAGCTGAGCAGCCCTGGCTGAGCGCCTTGGGAGAAATGGGACTGGCTTATCGCTTCTGGCCTGGTGTTGGCATGAACTGGGGACAAGAGCCAGTATGGATGGCCCAGAGGAGTCCCCTCAGGGCTTCTGTCAGGCTGGGAAATGCTACAGACCCAAGGGCTGTGGGCCCTTCCGGTGGCCCCACCCCTCTGACCACCCCGATTCCTCAGCAGGATTCTTGCAGTGGCCTCTCTCTGGTCCCCTTGGCCCGCCCTTACTCCAGTCTGCCCTTTGTACCCAGCCTGAGTGCTGGTTGCCCCCACCCCGCTCATAACATTCAGTGGCCCTCACTTGTTTGCCTACAGAGTGGAAGTTTAACCTCTTTGGAGGTGGATATATGATCTGGCATTTCCCACTTGTCCACCTGCTGCTGCCAGTGTTTTAACCCCTTCGTTTTATATTCCAGATGTCCTCATCTATTTGTAGCTCCTCGAACATGTCTTCCACGTGTTGGCACATGCTGCTTCCCTCCCCAGAAGCAGCCTCCCTGCCTTTCCTTACACATGTTTTAAAGTCTCTGTAGGAGCACCACTTCCTCCAGGAAGCCTTCCGGGACTTCTTGCACAGACTGAAATGCTCCTTCCTCTAAGACACCAGTATAAGAACTACCATCGTATATTGTATTATTTGCACCTTTATCCTCCCCTGCTCCCAGCTGGACCTTGAGCTCCTTGGCATCCCCATGTTTCAGCCCAGAATCTGGCACCCAGCAAATATTTCATATGTGAATGTATGATGAGTGAATGAATGAACAAGGCTGTGAAATGAAACTGCTCCTTCCCCTCCTCACAGACATTTTTTCTGGTGCTAAAGGAGCCACAGCTAGAAATAAATTTCTTTTGATTGAGGGGAAACCAGAGTGCCAGTTCCCACTGTGGAATTACTTTTTTTCCTACTACAGTGACTGGAGTTAGGAAGGGAGAACTATGGTCCCGGATGATAAGAAGGAAAAGCTCACTGTACTTTGGCAAGAAGGGAAAGGTATTTTCTTTTAAATGAAAGAGGAGGCAAGTACAGTGCACCCCATACCATGGCCCCTGCATGGGGTTCGTGCCCACGTCCCAGGATGCACTTGGCCACATGAGGAAAACCCTCCTGAGAAGGAGATTGAGGAGTTGGTGTGGCATCCACAGAGGTCCCTCCTGGATCCCCACTTACAACTCCAGCCCCTCACATCGAGATGAGGGGGGACAAGCTGAGGCCAGTTTTTGCCTCTAGTGGTGCAGGTGTGGGGGTCAGAGAGAAGGAGTGGGGCAGTGGATGAGGGCGGGAAGGTGGGGGGTCAGAGGGCAGCAGGTGCAGGTTACTGTGATGAGCCCCAGAGGGGAGGCGGAGAAAGGGCAGGTGGGGAGGAGGACGGGGCGTAGACAGGCCAGCGTATTCAGGCATCTCGGGGAATGCTATCCCTCCCAGGACAGGGAAGCATTAGGAACTTAAACGTTTTAAGTGCTACACGCTGACTGGGTTTTCAAACGGTCAAGGTAAGGACAATGGACAGCTCCTTGGGTATAAACTCAGCTGACCTTGCCAAGTCACAGAAGTGCTCAGAAACAGGGACTAGTGTCTAAATCAAGGGTGGGCAAACTTTTTGACTCGAGGGCCACAATGGGTTCTTAAACTGGACCGGAGGGCCGGAACCAAAGCATGGATGGAGTGTTTGTGTAAACTAATGTAAATTCAAAGTAAACATCATTACATAAAGGGTACGGTCTTTTTTTTTTTTTTTTTTTTTTTTTTTTAGTTTTATTCATTTCAAACGGGCGGGCCGTAGTTTGCCCACGGCTGGCACTAGCCTCTAAATGCAGGCCAGGAGAGCTGGGGAAGGGGAGTGGCATGACGGCGCAAGAGTGTGAGCCAGAGGTTAGTGACCATGGCCCTTCATACCTGCATGGCACGTGGCAGCTTTCGATGCCTTCAGAGCCCCAGCCCCTCTAGAGGAATGGAGGCCCAGGATGATGAAGAGACTGGCCAGTGGCGGAGCTGGGAAGCCACCCCTGGTCTTCTCACTTCCATGCTGTGCTCAGGAGACACCTGGAGAGCTGCCTGAAGTCAGACCCCATCTCTGCCCTTCACTTTGCTGAGTGAATGCCCTGGGGCAACCTTTCTAAGCCTCAGGTTCCTCCCCTGTACGTGGGGGCGAGGATGAAACACCATCTTGCATGTGACTGCGTAGCCTCCTGTGAGCTGCGTGGAGGGGTGCAAGGCGTCAGTGTCGAGGGAGAATGAGAGGAGTAAAGGGGGGCGTCAGCCCTCCACCCTCACTTTTGTCATCACTCTGGCTCCCCTACCAGGAAGAGAGACAGCTGCAGACTGCACCTTGCAGAAAGCATTTGTTCTGGTGGAGAGCTGGTTTGTTTTTTATTGTTTGTGTTTTATTTTATTAATCTTCACTGAGAAGATTAATTTATTCATCAAACACTTAAAGCCCTTCCTAAGTGCCAAATACTGTGTGCATCACCGGGAGAGCTTCGGAGCGATGCACGCACGTGGTCCTGGTTCCTGCCCTCAGGGAGCTGCTAGCTCAAGGCCAGGCCACACCAACATCGAGCTGAAACCTGGCCCTTTGGCATGGCAAGTGCGGCAGATTCACCAGGAAGGGACAGCCGGCACTGTGAGAGAAGATGATGTCTCATCGGACCTGGGCAGAGGGGGGAGTGAGGCTCATCCAGAGAGCGGAGGAGCCACAGGAGCAGAAGGAAGTGTCAGCCTGTGTAAAGGCCCAGAGCCAGGCGGAGCTGTGGGAGGAGATGCCCTGGCAGGAGCTGTGGGAGGACCAGGCTGTCAGGTTGAAGTCCATACTCTGGAGCCCACAGAGCCCTTTAAACAGCCGGTAGGGGGTCGGGTTTGCATGGGTGGCTCGGTGGAGGCAGATTCAAGCACAGGGAGGCGGCACAGAAAGACTGGTGGTGAGGATCCTCATCAGGGCTCAGGCAGGCGATGGCATGAGGCCTGGGCTGGTAGTGCAGACAGGGGCCTCTTAGCAGGTAGGCTTGAGTGACGGAATGCCAGAGGGGCCAAGGTCTCTAACTGGAGTTTTTAAAAAACACAAAGTGCATTTAATTTGGAATAAAAAAATGTCCTGAGTTTGCTGTGGGTCAGTGTGAAGACTACGCTTTTGAAGGTTTGAATAGGATGCTTAGGGTTCTGGGTGAAGGTGATTTGGGGGCAGGGCTGCCTGCCCAGTCCGATTCCAATACAGAGAAGGAAAGAGCAGAGTGACCCCCGGCCTCCCAGGCCACCTGAGAGGGAAGATGCTCCCGGGGGCTGTTCCTCTGTGAAGACAGGTAGCAGGGATGCTGTGCCATTGGCTCATTCCCAGCGAGAGCAAAGGCCGAGGGCCTGAGCCCAGGTCCGGCTCCGGCCCTCCGCGGCCGGCTGTGGAATGGAGGATGCTCTGTGAGGAGTCCTCTTCTCTCCCCCTGGGTCAGTGTTGGCTCCAGGGCTTGGAGACAATGAATGTCTTGGCTGCTCTGGCTCTAGAAGGTGAGGGACAGGCCCAAAGGCAGGGGCAGCTTGCAGCTCCAGCAGCGGGAGCCAGTGCCCTCTGGTGGCTGCAGAGGGGAGTGCTCCCGTTTGCCTCTCCCAAGCCCAGCCTGCCCTGTCCTTCCTTGGCCAGTGCTGGTGGCCAGGGAGCTTGGGGCTCTGTCCCTCTTTGCACCAGCGTTCCCTCCGGAGTCCACTTGCTTCCTGATCTCTGCAGTCTCAAATCCTCCGTTCAAAGGTCCTGATCCCGTTCCCTGCTATGAATTTCACTGGGTATTCTTTTTAATATGAGGCTTTAGTTCTCATATGTGGAAGAAAAGGCACTGAGCAGGTCCAGTTGGTTTGGTCTAGGGTTGACTTACCTCTTGCTGGACGACCTGCCTGAGGCGCATCACTGGAGGCTGGCTGGTCCCAGGTGCACTCCAGCGACAGCCTGTGCCAGGACTCTCCCTCCCTCTTCTCTTCCTATCTTCTCTGGCGGCTGATTTTACCCTCAGTCTTGGGGCATCACAGCTCCCAGGAATGTCAGGACACAGTGCCCATAGAGCTCCCCACAGATTTGGGTTTTTTGGTTTGGGGTTGTTGTTGTTTTTTTGTTAATCCTCACCCAAGGTTATTTTTTCATTGATTTTTAGAGAGAGTGGAAGGGAAGGGAAGAGACAGAGAGAAAGAGAAACATCCATGTGAGAGAGACACATCGATTGGTTGCCTCCCACACATGCCCCCATCAGGCCGAGGATTGAGCCTGCAACCAAGGTACATGCCCTTGACTGGAATCGAACCCAGGACCCTTCAGTCCACTGAGCCAAACCGTCTAGGGCTCCCCACAGACGTGGAGACCATCTTCTGAGCTCCATGCCATAGGAGGCCCCAATTAACATTTAACTACCAGATATTCTACAGAGGCTGGTGCTGGGACCTCCTGCTCCCAAGACATCGGAAGCTGCCTAGACAGGAGCACATACAGTTATTCCCCTAGAAGACAGCTTAGAGCTAGCAAGGCCCCTCATGGCCTAGCATACTTCATGGTTACAGGAGACAACCTGTTTGTATGCAAGAGGCTAAAGTCCCTACTACTCTTCCCCCAGGATGTGTTACACACGTAGGAGCATGGACCCCTGGGTAGTGCCTGAAGGCCAGGGGTTGAGCAGCAGGTGGGATTGAGAAGTTGGGGTGAATGCTCCTAGAGAGCCCTCAAGCCTGGAAAGGCTTGCTACCTACTTCTGTGTTTTCTCTTCTTTGCACCCCCAGAATGGCCTCCACTCCAGGTGAAATGCGAGGCCACTGCTCACACCCATCTGCTGCCTGGCCCACACTTCCCCCAATGGTGGGACCAACAGGGCTGACAGTACAGAAATTTCTGATGGTGACAATGACTTGCACCCCAGATATGTACAGGGTGTCCCAATAAAATGTGTACACACACTTTAACAGCTGATAGCTCAATTTTGAAGATGAAATACATTTTAATAAACACAGCCTTTATAATTATTCAAAGAATATGCATACATTTTGGGGGACACTATATACACACACACACACACACACACACACCAGAAACATCAGGGTCCATGGGGAGAAGGGATGGTATGATCCACTCTCCCCCCTTTTACATGTACTACTAGAGGCCTGACACACGAAAATTCATGCAAGAGTAGGCCTTCCTTCCCCTGGCTATTGCTGGCACCGGCTTCCCTCTGGCACCTGGGACCCAGGCTTCCCTCCAGCCCCGGCTTCATCAGGAAGGTCATCCAGAATGACGTCTTGAAGACGTCTGGTCTAATTAGCATATTACCCTTTTATTATTATAGATAGTATTTGATCACTTCAAATATTTATTATGATCTTCATTTTACTGATAAGGAGACTGAGGCCCAGAGTAGTGAAGTCCCAGGATAATCTAGGCAGGGCAGCCACCCATGTCTGCGTGGGTTTTGCACTGTACAAAGCTGCTCATCCACTTGGCCAGCCACCCTTTTTGTAATCCCCACAAAAGCTCCTGATGCTGGGAAGTCAGGTGCTTCCCCACGCTGGTGCACCTCGCGATGGAGAAGGCAGGATTGGGTCTAGGTGTGTCTGATTTCAAACCCCTTCTTCCTAGCCATTGTCCTAAGCTATCCTGCAACGCCCTCCACATCCTATGAATCTGAACAGAGACAAGGCGCAGACGCTCGATGCGGTCCAGCCTGTCCTCCCTGATTTTAGTTGCTCGCTTCTGGCCACTTCTACAATTCATCACAGTCAGATTGCTCATCTCTCCCCCACCCCTAACTGGCCTAAGGGAAAGTCCCACATCCTTCTTCTCCGGCTAATCGCCTCTTCCCCCAGGTGAGAAACAGGGTCCCAGCCCATTATCCAAGTCACTGCTGAAGATGCTTTCAGCTTCTTGGTGGGCGGTGGGAGCTCTGCCGGGAGCCCCTCTGGCACCCCTCTGGCTGGCACGACCCAGTCTTCTTCTTGTTGTCGCCTCTGCTGCCAGGACCACTGACCCCCAATACTCAGGTCTGCCCACATTTTCCTACGGAGGGTGTGTTGTGTGGGGGGCATCCAAAGCTATGCAGAGGCCAGGAGAGCTGATGCTGGGTGCTTCCTCCCCGACCACCAGGCCTGACCCCCCACCGCAGCATATTATTAGATTAATCTGGCAGATTTTCTTGTTTACCAGGCTCAGCGGTTGATGACCCCGTTTTCTGTTTGCTTCAGATGTTTACAAATTGGCTTTCTGAAAGTTTTCCCCATTTAAAAAATATATATATATTTATTCACTTGTCAGGATCCATGTCATTAGTACCTCCTGTCGGGTGCATCACAACAGGACTTTGTGGCTTCTGCTTTTGGGCTGATTCTTCGTGATTGCCTGACTCAGCCTTCAAGGACATCCCAAGTATTTCTTCAACTTAAAGGATTTAAATTTGATATAAATGATGTCATGATCGCAGCCCCCAAAATGCATCCATGAGACCCAAATAGAATTCCTTCTTTGAGAGTCCTTTAAAATAGGGTAAGTTTTAGAAGGCAAGAAACTGGGTGAGGTGGCCCTTTCAAGGGCCTGCCAGTGAGTCAGAGGTCCTCAGAGTTCTGCACATGGGCCTTTGCCAGAGGAACTGGTGGGAAGAAATCAAACAGCTGAGAACTCTCATCAGACACATCACCCACAGCACAAATGCCATATGCCTTCAGGCTCCTGCCTGTCCAATCCATCTTTCCCCTCGCTGGTAAGTGGAGCAGGGTTGGCAATGATTTCTGCAGGACTCAAGATCTCCTGAAGCTTTCTCTTCAGGCTTATCTGTTGATGATAAGAGAATAAAGCCTGGTCGCCAGGGGAGTGCAGCTGGCAGCGAGCCGCTGGCTGCAGGACAGCTGGTGGCACCGTAAGATGCTTCACCTCTGCCTTTTGCTGGCACCGCTGGACAGGGAGGGGCATGTTCTTGGTGCCAGGAGAACCCTTTTCTTAAAGCCTTGGCCGAGAAAGATTAAAAAAAGAAGAAGAAGAAGAAAGAAATACAAGCAGGCCATGCACACAGGAAGAAGACAGGGGCAGCCAGAGCAGCATAGAAGAAACCAGGTGGATGTGCCCCCACATAGCAAGGAGGAGGGAGGGCCGTTCTCTTGGGCAGTAGGATCCCTTCCCAGGACGGAGGTGCAGCGATAACAAGGAGATAAATACTCCCAGTGTATCAGACACCGCAGGGGAGCAGGCTGCAGCCCGGCTCCCTGAAGGAGTTCATCCCCAGCGAACAAAACAGGCATTATGAAAGCAGCAGGGGACGAGTGGGGACTCACCTTTCCCTTTCAAATACAGCTCCTCAGAGAAAGGACAACAGTGAGCTGATGAATGCAGCTAATTGTGAGGCTTCTCGAAGTGTGTAGTTCACCGCTTAAGACTGAGAGGGAAGGAGCTTTGGGGGCTTTGGCGGACCCCAGTGGTAACCACCCTCCTGTTTGTCACCTAAGCAAACAGAATAATAACTTGCTTAGTTAGTCATCTAAGTGTTGCCAACTACCCACCCCTCCCAGCGCCTAACCACACACGCGGTGTGTGACTGTGATTAGTCACAGAAAAGGGGGAGATGCCTGAACGGGGAAAGCAGGGGTCAGAGTCTTTTGGCTTCTTTCCAAACGGAAAGAAATTAAACCTGTTATTCAGGGTCACTGTCATGTGGAAGGGGCTTACCTGCCCAGGCTGGGGCGCTGCTCTGGCCGGGAAAGGTGATGGCCAGGAAGTGAGGGAGGTGGGGAAGGGACCGTGGGAGAAAGCAGACGCCCATTCTGCCCTGATGACTTCCAGGCAGCCACACTCCCAGGTGTAGACACAGGCAGGGATCTGTGTGTGAGCCAAGCAGGGGCTGGGGCTATCAGCAGCTTCTTATGTCAGCCAAGCTCTCTGCTGAAAAAGATGGGATCTCTGGGATTGGTTTTCCACACTGTTCGGCCCCATCTTGCCATCATTTCCTCCTTTGTTCATCCGTTGGGGCTGTTGCCAGTGGTCGTGAAGGAACGAGGCTGAATACTCTAAGACGGATGGCTAACATCTGTACTGGGGATGATTTTCTCTTCTCTCTCTCATTTCTTCTGGGATGTGTTTGACCCTTCCCACTGTCACTGAGCTGCCTGCTTCCCTTTCTAACATCACACACAGGCCAGAGGCAGGTTACCTTAGAGGAGGAAGCCCGTTCTTTGGGGGAGAGAAGGGTCACCAAGGAGAAATGATCAGGCCTTCACTCTGTCGGTAGCCCTTCTCCATTAGCTCGTGGGCACCCTAGATTCCCACCCACAGCTCAGTCTCCCTTCTTGCACTTCCAAGATGTGGCCCACGTACCTGGCATCAGGGTGTTTACTCAGTGGCTCAGCTCCTTACTGACCCACCTGGTCTATGGAATCCTTCAAAACATTCTTTTTTTAATCATCACCCAAGGATATGCTTTTGCTTTTAGAGAGAGGGGAAGAGAGAGAGAGAGAGAGAGAGAGAGAGAGAGAGAGAGAGAGAGAGAGAGAGAGAAACATCGATCAGTTGCCTTCTGTACATGCCCCGACTGGGGATTGAACCCACAACCTAGTCATGTGTCCTGACCGGGAATCGGTTCCGCAACCTTTCAGTATACAGGACAATGCTCCAACCAACTGAGCCACACTGGCCAGGCCCTTCAAAACATTCTTAATCATATTTTTTCCTAACACCTCCCGTTCCAACCCAATAAAACTCAATCCCAGAGGGCTGTGCATCTCGGCCTCTCCTTGTGTCTGATGGGCTTCGATTCCACACCCAGCCTACAGGCACTAGGATCGAAGTCCAGCAGGAGTCCTGGAAGCATTAGCAGCCGAGCGTATGAGTGGGCCGCACTCGTTATGCAGTGGAGAAAATTCCAAATTAGAAGATCAGTCACAGATATTAGCTGGCTTGGCTCAAGCTCAGTTCCTAAGTACAGTTGGGAAGAAGCATCACCAAAGAGATGAGTCAACTGTGGCTGTTCCATGGCCAGACCCTGTGCCCGGTGCTCTCCCGGCTGCCGTGAGGAGCACGTGGGGGCAGAACATTGACTTCAGGGCAGAAACGCACTGCCCTGTGAGCATTTGAGGACCGCTTCACTCGGCATTTAAATTTATTTCCGTTTGTACAATTGTTCTGGATTGTTCTATCCCAGCGTCGCCTGCTGAGCTCATGCATGAGTACTCAACTCGTACCCAGGGCATTTCTCACAGAGACCAGAGGCCTTCCCTTTACGCACACCGGCTCGTGCGACAAGAGCTAGATCTGGAACTTAAAGTCCCTAACTTCCTTCCCTGAATTTCCTTGGCTCCTCCAAGAAGTAAGTCAGAGAAGGCCACTCAGGTGCTAGAGAATCGTGCCACCTGGCTAATCGTCCATGTGTTCACATCAACATTTGAAGTTTAACTTATTTTCCAAAGAAATTAAAGTCAGCAGATCAAAACAAGGGTGACAAATAAATCAACAAAAGCTTTTAAGCAGGCTCTAATATTTTTTTAAGTCAGGATATTGAAGTATAATTTAAGTTGTATAAGTTTTGTGATTTGGGGGGGCGTGTTTTAGTTTGTACATTTTTAAAAAATTTTAATTGTGGTAAAATACACATAAAATGTATCATCATAACCATTTTTTATGTACAGTTCGATAGTGTTACGTGCATTCACACTGTTGTGCAGCCAATCTCCAGAACTCTTTTCATCTTGCAAAACTGAAAAACTCGCCCGGCCAGTGTGGCTCAGTGGCTGATTGTCGACTCATTAACCAAGAGGTCACAGTTGGATTCTTGGTCAATGCACATGCCCAGGTTGCGGGCTCCCTCCCCAATAGGGGGCATGCAGGAGGCAACTGATCAATGGTTCTTTCTCATCATTGACGTTTGTCTCTCTTCCTTCCTCTCTCTGAAATCAATAAAAACGTATTTTTTAAAAAACTGAAACTCTGTACCCATTCAATAACAACTCCCTATTCTCCCCTGCCCCCAGCCCCTGACAACCACCATTCAACTTTCTGTGTCTATGAACTTGACCATCCTAGGTGCCTCATATAAGTGGAATCATACCATATTTGTCTTTTTGTGACTGGCTTATTTGACTTAGCATAATGTCTTCAACGTTCATTTGTGTACCAGCACTTCCTTTCTTAGGCTGAGTAATACTTTGTTGTATGTATACACCTCATTTTGTTTGTCCATTCTCTAGCAATGGCCACGTGGATTGCTTCCACCTTTTGGATATTGTGAGTAATGCTGCTACGAACGTGGGTTTGATATCTTTTCAAAACCCTGACTTCTCTCATTTGTGTCCTTTAAAATTGAGTGAAGGGCCCTAACCAGTTTGGCTCAGTGGATAGAGCATCGGCCTGCAGACTGAGGGGTTCCAGGTTCGATTCCGGTCAAGGGCATGTACCTTGGTTGCGGGCACATCCCCATTTGGAGGTGTGTCGGAGGCAGCTGATCGATGTTTCTCTCTCATTGATGTTTCTAACTCTCTGTCCCTCTCCCTTCCTCTCTGTAAAAAATCAATAAAATATATTTTTTTTAAAATTGAGTGAAGGAATGATCCTAGAAGAATTCCATATTCCATGGCTCTGCATTTTTTACCATCAGGAATGCAGCACTAATGTCACCAGGTAATAGCTCTATAGCCTCTCAGTGTGCTGACTCTTCAAGGGCTTCTTGTGCTGTTCTTCAGCAATAGGTGAGTGCCTCGAGAATTGCCATTGAATAGAAAGCAGCGTGAGTTCCGCTCAGTGATTGGGACGCTGTGATCGAGGGTGATTGTCAGCGACTTGGTGGATTGCTAAAAACCACTGCTCCACTTTCCCCTCCCATGGGGCCTGAAACCCCAGAGCGCCCTTCCCGGGGCCGGGAAGGCATGTGGTCCCAGGGGGAGGTTGGCGAAGCCCAGCCACAGTCTGCCCCGCCACGGAGAAAGGCCTAAAAATAACCTCTGTGATCCTGTTTCAGTGTCGGAAAAGCGGCAGGGGTTGCTGAAATAATTTCATGAACAGAAAGATCAAAGAAATGATCTGTGAATAAATCTCAGAGACCGGAGAGCCAACCAGCCATGTGGACAAATAAGATTCCTCTCCTGACAAGTCTCTCTTTCTGCCCTGCATTGTCTGCAGGCTAAGCCATAGTCTAGATCACTTGGCATTCAAGTAGCTAAGGCGGCTCGCAGATGATCGGGGGGCTGAAGGCTCAGTGTTCCGCCTTCCTGCAAGGAGGAAAGGAAATCTAGCTCAGGAGCCAAAGCAACGCTTATTCATCTTTTCAAACCCGAGACAGGGTCCTTCCCAGCCCCCCAGGCAGAGGGTCCTCTGGCATTAAATGCACAGAATCAGATGCATATCCGTGACAGGAGAAATGGCAGGGGAGTGAGACAAAGGTGACAGATACCGAAGAGCAAACATACACCTTTGTGCTCCATCTTCTTAAAATTCATCCTCTCACCTGCCAGCCTTGAGACTTGCCTATTTACATAACTAGCTGCCTAAAATGGAATATTAGATAATGCTACATGGCGGCTCACTCCATTGGAGCTCATCCCCAGGATGTGAGCCTGATCCAGGAGTCCTCCGACAGCCTGCAGCGTGGCACGCTGGCCTGCAGCCATGCCTCCACGTGGCGTGAGCCTGTCAGCACTCCTGAGCTAAGCAGATGTCAGGCCCGATCGCCGATCGCCGGCGGGAGACCAGCCGAGCAGCGTGGGGGGGTGATTCAGCAAGTGGCACGGTGTGGCACACTGTCTCCAGGAGACAAGCAGCATCTCCTCCTGAGCTGCACAGCAGGCACCTGGTTCTCCCCAAGGTGCCGTCTCAGAAACAGCCGACATGTAGGGACTGGGAAGGGGGAGCTGCAGGATCTATGGGGACAGCGGGTCTGAGAGGCAGTCAGTCAGCTCTGATGCCATCGCTGGCACCGTGCCAGCCTCGCACCCCCTGTGGGTCCTTTTCGAGGCGCGAACCTCCTTCCCATCCAAACGGGAGTCCTGCTGCTCGCTTATAGGAGGAGTATAAATAAGTGATAAGGAAGTGTTCTATCATGATAAGCGATGTAGGTTCTCAGCGGACCAGATGTACCAAAGAAGGCAATTGTGTGTGTGTGTTCGTTTATTTTCCAGCGTTCCGGTTCCTGTAGTCAGTTTAGAGAAAATTCCTAACCTAGTGAAGGCAGATGGTGCCAATGTCAAAATGAACTCTACAACCACCGCTGCGGTCACCGCCTGCTCCACCTCGACCTCGGCTGTCTCCGCCCCACCCTTAATTAAGCCGGTCTTGATGTCCAAGTCAGTGCCACCTTCCCCAGAGAAGATCTTAAATGGCAAAGCAATTTTGTCCACCACAATAGACAAGAAACACCAAAATGGCACCAAAAACAACAACAAGCCTTACAGGAGACTTTCAGGTACGTGTCTGTGTCCTTCGAGTCTGACTCATGATTAGATTGAAATTGAGTCATATCTGTAACCAAGGAGTGATATGTTCTTATAATTAAGCAGGTCTGTTTCATTTTAGGGGGGGGGGGCGGGGATGGCAGGGGGATATGGAGCCAACCTGCAGGCAAGACCCCCACCTAAAAATGCAAGCAAGTGCTGGTTCTCTTATTCCCGGGCCGGATGAGGCTCTCGCTCAGCTCAGTGCTTAGCGAGTTGCCCTAGTGACCCGAGAGGCAGGATGCTCTGCACCTACCACAACAGTCTGGATTCTGAGGGTCTTACTATCGTGCTGACCGGCTGAACCGCCCCTGGGTTTTGTAGAGGCCTCACTGCCATGAAGTCTGACAACCTCCGTGACATCTCACAGTAGCTCAGGGCAGGCTTGGGACCGTCCCATCAGTGACTGCTCCACGGAAGGACACAGCCTCTGTCCTTTGGCTTTGTTGGTTTCCGGGTTGATTCTGCGGCCGGGGCGGCAACTGCCTTTCCCAAGTAACCAGTTGGAGTTTCTATTGGGGAACACTCGGGTTCACACCGCAGATGGGCTGGCGGGGACATCTCTTGGGTGTACTCCTTGGTTGTCTGAGCAGGCACATGGGTGCCTGGAAGGTGCACACGGCCAGTCTTTGGGGCAGTGGTTGTCTCTTAGGGTCCCCCATGTGGATGACGTTTGCTTAACTAAATCTAGCCGTTCTGCTTTTTCCAAAAGACCAAAATAAGCTTTCATAACCATGGGAATTTATCTAATCTTGACAGGGGGGAAATATATATATATATTCACCCTGTGGAAAAAAAACTATATCTTCTAGTATGAGCATACTTCTTTTTTCTTTTTTTATAATATTTTTATTGATTCCAGAGAGGAAGGGAGAGGAGGGGTAGATAGAAATATCAATGGTGAGAATCATCGATCAGCTGCCTCCTGCACGCCCCACAATAGGGATCACTGGGGATCCCACACTGGCGATCGAGCCCACAACCTGGGCATGTGCCCTGACCCAGAATTGAACTGTGACCTCCTGGGTCATAGGTGGACACTGATCCATGGAGCCATGCCGGCCAGGCTGAGCATACTTCTTAAGCACCCCAAAAATTTTGGGTCATTTTTATTTCTTACTTCATGTTTATCTGTATTTTAGTTTTTCTATCTTACATCTGTAACTTTTTTTAAAAAATTATTCTTAAAAGTACCTCAGCCCCAAACACTCAAATGACAAAAGCATTATACCCCAAACACCTCCTCTTGTGCTGCTCACCCACGATCAGGAAAGGGAGGTAGAGCCTGGTGTCCCCTGCGCGTGGTGAGCCTCCCTGTGTGGACGGGAGCCCCCGGCGCCTGGCTCTCCTCTGGGATGGGAAGTGGGTGGCAGCCTCCCAGGGAAAACACAGGCCTGGCGGGCACAGTGTCCCCAGGCTGTGGCTCCTTGTAGCAGAAGCATGTCCGGGGCTTCCAGCCTTTACCCCATTCGGCCGTGGTTTGGGGATTTTTTGTCAGCTGTTTGGTTTTGCATTTTGTTGGTTGTTTTGTCTCAGTGGGTCTTTTGCTTCTATCTCGCTTTCACATTTGGCAGCCAGCTCCTGCCCCCAGCCAAACAACCTGCTTAGTTCCAGGCCAACAGGAGGCTGGTGTAGGCCTGGGCACCGGTCTGACTCCGACAGCCCCAGGGACAGAACTCCTGGCCAGGCTGCCCTGGGTGGGCAGAGAGGACTCCTAGGAAATGGGCATCTCCAGGTCTAGCCATTTCCATTCTTAAAAGTGAAGCTTTAAAAAAAAAAGAAGACGACAAAAGAGAAGGGGGAAGAGCATTTTGATAGGCAACCAGGTCATCTGTCTTGGATATAAGACTGGTTTTGTTGCACACATTATTATTACCACCATCACAACCACCCCATGGTCCCCCAAACCTTTTTTTTTTTTTAAAGAATAGTTTCTTGATTTTGAAAGAGAGAGGAAGGAAGAGGGAGAGAGAGAGAAACACCATTGTGAGAGCAGAACATCCATTGGCTGCCTCCTGCACACCCCTTACCGGAGATCGAGCCCACAACCCGGCGCTTGTGCCCTTGACTGGGAATCGAACTGGCAACCTTTTGGTGCACAACTGAGCCACACTGGCCAGGGCACCCCCAAACCTTTTTTAAAAAAATAGAACACATTCATTGAGTATGCTCAGCGTTTACTCCACCACGTTCAGACAGTGTTTCAGGCGAGGTAACTTCTTCTTAGTGTGCAGCTATTCAGGGTTCTTAAGGACACCACCAAATTCATAGCACTTCCCTCACCCACCCCAGCATTCTCCCTGCACGCCCAGGAGAGCTGTGTCATTCCTGCTCTGCAGGAGGCAGGTGATTGCTGGGCGCCTGCCAGAAGCAGGAGGCACCTGGGGGGTGGAACTTTAAAGCCTACAGGGAGGGTCCTCAAGCGGTTGCCTGCCCTCATTTTCCTGGGGAGGAGAGCATTTTTGTGATCCAGAGGGGAGAAAGGATCCAAAATGGGCCGAGAAAGTTGCTTAGAAGCAAACTCCCAACATGACCCCTCCACAGTCCAGTGGGAAGGCAGGCGGTGGGGAAAGCCTGGCCTTCCTGCAGCCACCCCATTTGCAGCAACAGGCCTGTGCCGGGACACAGCAGGCTGAGGCTGCGAGACTGGCAGGCTCTGCCCTCACTGCACCTTTCCGTTTAGATCTACGAAAGGCACACACCCAGACTTCTCCCCGGCCCCTGCCTAGGGCACGGCCAAAGTGTTCCTGAATCAGGTCAGCTGTTTTCCTGGCCCACAAGGCTGTCTGGGAAGCCTTGTGCTGCGCACCTTGCAAAGCAGGAGAGGGCAGGGTCACTCCTGACAGGTCAGGGAGCACTCTCCGCCTAAATGGCCAAAGCCAGCAGGAAGGCAGGTGGGGCTGGGGAGTTGTGACGCGCTCTTGGAACCACCCAGGAAAGAAAAAGTGGCCCTCAGGCCTCAGGTGGCTCTCCCTGGTCTGCTGTTAGCCACGCCCAAAGGGCCAAGAACCTGGAGAAGCTTTTCCAGTGAAATACAGTGTAAGAGCCGTAGGGCTCCTCCTCCCCAGTGCCCGCCCCACCCCCTGCCCTGTGCCTTGTGCTGCGGTCCCCCATCCCTACGAAGCTGGCCTAGGGGACTCTGGGTTCAGAGGGGTGCACCATGTTCCCCTGAGCGGTTTCTTGAAGCATTTTAGCAGCCGGTGTAAAAAAAAAAAAACAGATTGCCTGACAACGTCTCACTTGTTGGTGCAAATGTGCATTTTTTAAATGTAGTCTTAATGCCAAATCCTATTTAGTCTCCTTTTTTCTTATATTTTTTGTTTGTTTCTTAAACCAGAGAGAGAATTTGACCCAAATAAACACTGTGGAGTATTGGATCCCGAGACAAAGAAACCTTGCACAAGATCCCTCACCTGCAAGGTATTTCTCTTTCCATAAAAAATACTTCCTGCTCTCGCTGGGGCCTTTGTCGAAATGTTTGCATGCCACTCTCTGCACACCGCAGGGTGTGGAACCTAGACATGACCCCCAGCTGTTCTTTGTAAGGGAAATGCTTTCTTCTCTTCCATGGTAGCGGAGTGCCTGCCTCAAGCTGGCTGGCTTTTTAAGAAGGGAAAGAAAAAAAAAAAAGGCTTCCCCTGTTACTTGTGAGGCCAGACAGTAAATTGTATTTATAGGCACTCTCAGGCGGTTCTGAGCCCTGCTACGTTTTAATGTATGCAGGAGCTGCGGCGGCAGCGGCGGCGGCGCCCTGAAAGCCAGTCCTGCCGCGCCCCCGAGCCGGCCACACCGGGGTGGCCAGGGGCACAGCTGACCGAAGGCGGCTGCCACTAGGCAGCCCCAGCCGCATGTTTCATACTGAACTGCTAGTGCTTCTTGGGATCGAGGCTGTGGCCCTCTCTGCTTGGTGGCTCTGTGTGCCTGGGCCACCGCAAGCCTCCCACCTGCACCTGGATTAACTCTAGACTCTCTCACGCTGGCCTTTCATCCGAGGGGCTCTCCTGGGCTCTGCGCTGAAGCTTGTCATCCTATGCCATTTTTTGGAGGAAGCTCTGGCTTTTTGACACCAGGAGAGTAGAGCATGGTTGCATCTGTGTGGTCTCTGCCTCTTCCCAGCCACAGAACAGGAGCTGTTGCCTTGAAGTTGACTTTTCAAGCACCTCCAAATTCCCATGAATTGCTGTGTCTGAGATGGAGGGCCCCGGGAAGCAGGTGTATGTGCTGATCAAAGAGGCTGTGCTTTTCATCTCTCTTCTCCTCAGACACATTCGCTAAGCCATCGGAGGGCAGTCCCGGGCAGGAAAAAGCAATTTGACCTCCTTCTGGCGGAACACAAAGCCAGGTCCCGAGAAAAAGAAGTTAAAGATAAAGAGCATCTTCTGACTGCAGCGAGGGAAGTTCTTCCAAACCAATCTGGGCCGGCACAGGACCCTCTGCCAGGATCTTCAGGGAGCTCTGGGCCAGAACCTAAAGTCACATCCCCTGCAAAATCCAGGCCACCTAACTCTGTGCTTCCTAGGTAAGTCCCCTCCCCCACCTCCACCCCCTCACCCCCCCCCCCCCCCCGTGGTGATAGAGGCCCAGAGTCCTTGGTCAAGTGGCTGCCTTGCTGGGTTGTGTGTGCCCTGATCACGTGTTAAAGGGAAGCCGTCATACCTGCCTCGTAAGGCGATTGTGCACTTTAAATGAGATAATGGGCATAAGGGGCTCGGCCATAGTGTTCAGCGGATTTTACTGCTGTCATCATTGCCATCATTTTCTTCATCATCACCCTTCATAGCAGATCTCTATCAGACAAGAGTGAGCTGAAAAGAAATACCTGGATGGCACATCAGCCACCAGGCAGCTCTCCGGGCTGCCTGGGTGGTTAGCTTAGCTGGAGATTCCTGGAGCAGAGAGTACGGAAAACCTGGGTGGACATGGGTATCGGCACATGTAGGAGCCCGTCTGACACACATTACTTTGTGAATTTTTACCTCCAACCCTCCGATGACCCAGGCGAAGGGGAACATGGCATAACAGGCTTTTTGCTCTGAATTTTCCTGCACGCTCAGAAAGCTGAGCCACCTGTCTGTGGCTTTATTTCGTTGTCCTGGAAAGAAAGGAAAGAACAGGAAAGAGAATTAGAACCCATTTGGATTAAAGGTGCTTTAAAATCCACACGTGTGTTTTGAATGCCACCCTGAGCAGCAGACCACCTTCCAGGTAATAGGACAGGGAACCCTCGTTCAGAAATATTAAGCACGGGGGTACAGAGATGATGAATGAAACTAGGTTCTGCTTTTCAAGAATTTCGCTTAGAAGATGAGATCAGACTCAAATGTTCATAAAGTCATGAAAAGGAAGCATTAATGATACCAGGTGAGGGGTGCAGGCCCTGGTGGTGCTTGATAATTTTTAGTGCATTCTGTGTGCGTCCGACAGGGTCCAGTCAGCGAGTGGGCTGTGAGAGTGGGGTGTAACAGAAGGGGAAGGAGTTGGTTCTTAAAGCAGCAGCAGATACTCGGTGGCAGTTGCTGCTGATCTGCCAGCTTCTCGCCCTCAAGCCTTCCACGTTGGGACCAGCCTGACCCAGTTTGACGGTCAGAGTCCCTCTGTAGGAACGGCCGGCCTCAGCCTCCAGATTGAGGGGGAGTCACAGCCCTCACGCATTTCCATCACAACCGTTGTCGTGTGTTGTCATCCATTTCCATGCCCTTTCCTTGCCGCCTCGCATTTTACGTGATCCTTTCGGGATTGCTTCTGAGTGTGGTGCGGGGTGTTGGTGAAGGGGGTTACCCTTGCTTGAGAGTTGAGGAGGCAGTCCTGTTCCAAACTTCTGGGGAGGGAGGGCTTTGGTTCTGCCTACAGTGACTTTCAAACTTCTTTGGGACTGCAGAACTTTTTCACCCCCACCACACTTTACATGGTCCCCATAGAGAAGCAGACCTGCCTCCGCCGAAAGCCAGCACAGCCCTGCTCTCATCACTCATGTTCCCAGAGCCTGCTGACCCCCTGACCTTCTGAGGGATCACCTCGTGTTCCCCAGGGACCCCAGGGAACCCAGTTTGAACACCCTCTCTAATATACGCTTTTGACTGCTGGGGGCACTTCTCACCCAAGCAGTGGTACCCAATGAACCGAGAAGCCAGGGGGCAGCCGTTAAAAATATAAAGCAAGCAATGGACCCTTAGTAGTTTTGTTTCCTGTTCCTTCCTGGCTAGAGAAATGCAGGTTTACGTGTTCTCTTCCGGAAGCAGAAAGAAGAGTGAGGTTAATCAGCAAAAGGGATGTCTCTGAAAGGAAGAGGGAGGCACAGGGGAGCATTACAGATGTTGCTAACAATAATTTTTGAGGATGCTTTTCAAATTTGGCATAGAAACCAAAAAACTCAGGGTGGCCTCTGGTTCAATGTCAATGAGGAATGACACCCTCTTCCACTTGTTTTTTGTTTTGTTTTTCTTTTAAATATATTTTATTGATTTTTTACAGAGAGGAAGGGAGAGAGATAGAGAGTTAGAAACATCGATGAGAGAGAAACATCGATCAGCTGCCTCCTGCGCATCTCCTACTGGGGATATGCCCGCAACCCAGGTACATGCCCTTGACCGGAATCGAACCTGGGACCCTTCAGTCCTCAGGCCGACGCTCTATCCACTGAGCCAAACCGGTTTTGGCCTCTTCCACTTGTTTTACAATAGGATGAGACACCCCCCGATGCAATCAGAGATGTAAAAAGCATGATCAGAATTTAATGTTATAATCACATAAAACTTAAAACATTTATTTTACTCATGTTACTATATATATTTCAATTACACTAATTATCTACAATGGGCCAAAAAGATATTATACATACATGGAATTATCGTAATCCCTTCCCAATCATGAATTCCTTTTCTTGGAAATATTAGCGTGTGTGAATGTATTTCTTACATATCGTTTTGATAACCTTGAAAATATTTCAGCTTTCACATTCTTGAAATGCAACCCATTCTTGTCAGGGGTTTCTAAAAAGGAACTTGGGTCTAGAATGGGAGAAGTTAACGTTAGAGAACACGGGTCGGAACAGGATTGGAAGCGCATACCTCAACTCCATGTTTACTGACGAGGTGAGCGTGGCCATGTTTCTTAGTCTCTCTAGCCTCAGCTTGCTCATCTGTGGAATGGAGCTGGGAAGGATTTTGTGAGATGAAGTACCACGCTCTATAATAAGTGCTGCACTGATGGCCGCTGTTAGTAAGTGGTTATGACACTCAGTGGGAAAGCAGTATAAGTAAACACAGTCCTTGGTGGGACCTGATTTCCACTTGCCCGTCCTCCTGCCCTCTGTCCCCCAACCTGGGGGCCCTGAAATGGCATATCCATCTGCTCTGTTTCTTTGTCCCCAACTCTAAGGAAACAGATTACTTGCCCCAAAGAGCCCAAGGGCTATGGATGACCAGCCCAGCCCTACTATCAGGACTCTGTTGGAAAAGGGGAGGAGGGCAGAGAGTCAAACTGGGCTCTGACCCCGGGGAGGGAGGGGGAAAGCTCAGCTATGGAAGCCAGTACTGACAAAATCTGGGCACATTCCCCTCTGTCTTGAGAAAGCTCACACATCTAATCTTAAAGCATAAAATGGCAAAATCCATTGAATTTTAGACTGACAAGGGGCAGTGGGCAAAGAGGCAGAAGGTCCTAGGTGCCTGAAAAAGGACAGAGTGAAAGCAACTTCAGTATGACTAATCAGGATAGTGTTATTGCCAAATGATAAGCCATTTCTCTCCTTGACTTATATTTGTCCCTGCGCTTTTTCTACATTCATTTCTCAATATGGGGAGGCTTTGAAGTCTCATTTCCACCTCTTATTAGCTCTGCAAGCAATTTCCTCATCTGAGAAATGTAGATAATAGTTAAATGCGCAAAGGCAGTGGGTAACCTGGATGAGAAAGTGTATGTGACATGCCTCGCACATAATAGGGACCTGATTAAAGTCATTACCTTGTGCTCTCTTCCCCGAAGCACTCAGACGGCTGGTGCCCACGCTTCCTCACCGTGGTGGGGCGAAGACTTCCCTTCAGTTTCCCTGAGTGGAACTGAACAGGGACCATCACCACATACATTGTCTTTAAACCAAATTGGAAAGTGGAGAGGGAAGGGATGAGGTGGTGTGGAAGGAGGAAAGGTGGATGGCAGCCTAGCAAACTTGAGTGACTTTTTTTTTAATGTATTTTTTTAATGTATTGTTTTTTCAGAGAGAGAGGAAGGGAGAGAGAGAGAGATAGAAACATCAGTCAGCATGCCTCCTGCATGCCCCCTACTGGGGACCGAGGCCAAAACCTAGGCGTGAGCCCTGACGGGGAATCGAACCAGCAATCTCTTGGTGCATGGGATGATGCTCAGTCCACTGAGCCACACCGGCTGCGCTTGAGTGGGTTTTTCAACACCTTCTCATGACTCGTTGCCCCATTCCTCATCACTTCTCACCAAGCCGTGGTTTTTCTGAGACACGGGCTGGTTCCAGTGAACTCCTTCCCTCCAGGTTCCACCCTGGAGTGCAGTGATCAGAAATGGGAGGTCTTGAAAGCATCTACCATTCCGTCATCGCCAAAAGGGTGCATGCATCCTGAATGAAACAAGCGGGAAAAGGAATGGATTCAGCTCTCCTCTCGGTGTGCCTGTATACATGTGTGCCTGTGTACACATGTGCACACCATTATTCACATGTTTCTGTCTTTGTCCTCTGAGCTGATTTTGCTCTAACACAGAGTTTCCATGCTTATCTTTATTCTCCAGTATTCTCCCCTTATCTCCTCTCTTTTACCTGACAACTGGAACTTACTATTGAGTGTTTCAACCTTTTTCTTTCCCTCTCTTCTTTGGAGTAAGGAAAGGTTTATTGATCAAGAAGGTGCCAACCAAGAAGATGGGCGTCCTAGTGGTACCTCAAATTCATCTTAAGAAAGCACCGAGTTCGGGCTTTTATGTCAAGGGGAGGAAAACGGGAGTGGCAAGAGGTGATTGACCACCACAGGCATCTGGGCGCTGCCAGTAGGAAGATTGTGCTGGTTGCTGTGAGTCCAGTCTCCGTCTCAGAGTTTCTGCAAATCATCGACAAACAACACACACCTTACCTCCTCAAGCCGCATACACAGTTCCTTCAGTGATGAGCAGGTCTATATGCCAGACTAAGCAGAAGCTGTGAGCCAGAAGGCCATGGGGACAACGCAGGCTTGGACAGGTGGAGTCAGGGAGGCTGAGCATTGCACTCTCTACAGCTACCCCTTTTGTGTAGTCTATTCCTCAATATTGAGGGAAATAGGGGGACCAAGTCAAGGTTCAATTAAGAGGGAAGATTAGCTTTTTAAGATGGAGTCAGATCTGTCTGCCAGTGTGCCCCATTTATCTGGTTCTTACAATCTCACATGCTCACCTCTCCCATAATGGTCCCTAAGCCTTAGAGGGGGCATTCTGAGTGTTCAGTTTAAGCAAAGAACAAGGGTTAACTTTTATTACTACGTCCCCCGGGACCCAAACTATGATGCGTTGGCCACTGCACAAACACTTCCCTGTTCAGCTAACAAGTAATCGAAAGCCATCCTGTTGTTTAAGGACCCACATGCCAAGGACTCTGCAGTGGTCTGTTCGAGTCATAGAGTTTAGGCAATAGAACAGGCCAAACAACTGACTATATGGGTTAAATTCCCTAAGAATTACTAGGCATCAGGTGCTCAGGTAAACTGTCTGTGTGGCTTACATCACATCAGTCACTACGATTGTTGAAGGATGGGTTGTGGTGCTTTCTCTGAAGTGTACATTGTGTAAAACAAAACAAAACTCGAAAGACAAAGGTGTATTATAGTTTCTATTGAAACAGTTTTCTTTCTATAATCACCCCCATTTTTACCAAAGATAGCCAAATTGAGACTAATTTTTCTGCCAAATAAGTCTCGTTTCAATAAACGTGGCCTGATGATTTGTGTAAGTTCAGCAAGAATAGTAATTAGCCATATAGGCCTCCTTAAATCTGCTTAGCTGGAATTTTCCTAAGGAATCTTCAGATTGAACTTTAGCCTCACAAGGCTAGAAGCCAAGCTGCGTACTTGCCATCAGATTTTGTCCGCAGTACCTACAGGTTTTGGTGAATCCTCTCTTCTCAAAGTCCCCAACATACCCTGAGGTTCTTTCCTTGCATGTCCCAGGAAGCAGTCTTTGTTCCTCACCTGGAAAGCCTGCTGTGAACCATGTAAACTGAGTACCAGGCTGTTTTCCCAAAGGGGCTTTTATTGGCTTCCCAAGTCAATCTTAACTCCTCAAAGCTTTCTGGTCCAAGTCTATGCTGCCTCTCTCATACATGATGTTCTCGTCAAAGCCTTGGTAATAAAACCAATCTAATAGATTCTTATTGAACTTATGCAAATAATCACATTGCCATGAAAATAAAAATACTCCTCACTGTATTCCGGAGGGATCAAGCAGTGAGAAACAATAAATGCTTCAATTCTGCTTACAGAGGTATAATTTACCAAATTGCTAAGTCATAGGTAAACAAGTTTTCCCTTTATCTAGAAAACAAACCAAAAAAAAGATTAAAAAAATCAACAATGTCAAACAAAAAGTCATAACAATTATAACCATTCTCATTAGCAGTGGGCTATTTGTTGGGGTTTTTTTTAATAGCCATTCTGACAGGTATAAGGTGATATCTCATTGTGGCCTTAATTTGCATTTTTCTGATGATTAGTGACATTGAGCATCTTTTTATGTCTATTCCTCATCTGTATGTCCTCTTTGGAGAAGTGTCTATTCATGTCTTCTACCCAGTTTTCAATCGGATTGTTTATTTTTTGGTGTTGAAATGTATGAATTCTTTATAAATTTTGGATATTAACCCTTTATTTAATGTATCATTGGTGAACATGCTCTCCCATTCAGTGGGTTGTATTTTCATTTTGTTAGTGGTTTCCTTTGCTTTGCAAAAAATTTTTAGCTTGACATCGTCCCATTTATTTATTTGCAGAAAAGCTAGTCTTAATAAATGCTTAAAGTATTAGGACATTTCTAATCTCATGAGATAAGAAGTCCAGAGGTGAAAGGGCACCAGTCCCCAGAGATCAGGAGTTGGCTCAGTTTCTCTGCTCTTTTTTCAACCCCTACTCTTCGCTCTCCAAAGTCCAGAGCAAGATGGTTGCAGCAGTTTCAGGCACAGCCAGGTGAAACAAGATCCAGTGAAGGTAGAAACCACCTTTTCCTTGTGTCTTTTTTTTTTCTTCCAGAGAGGAAGGGAGAGGGAGAGAGAGATAGAAACATCAATGATGAGAGAGAATCATTGATTGGCTGCCTCCTGCATGCCCCACACTGGGGATCAAGCCCAAAACTCGGAATGTGCCCTGAGCGGGAATTGAACCATGACCTCCTGGTTCATAAGTCGATGCTCAACCACTGAGCCATGCCAGCCCGGGCCAGGATTCTTATGATAGCGTCCCAGAAGTGAGATCACTGGATCAAATGGCAGTTCCATTTTTAATTTTTTGAGGAAACACCATACTGTTTTCCATAGTAGCTACACTAGTGTGCATCTCCACCAGCAGTGCACTAGGGTTCCCTTTTCTCCACATCCTCGCCAGCACTTATCATTTGTTGATTTGTTGATGGTAGCCATTCTGACAGGTACGAGGTGATACCTCATTGTCATTTAAATTTGCATCTCTGATGATTAATGACCTTGAGCTTTTTTCATATGTCTCTTGGCCATCTGTATGTCCTCTTTGGAGAAGTTTCTATTTAGATCCTTTGCCCATTAAAAAGCTAAGATCTGGAAATAGCCCAAATGCCCATCAATTTGAGTGGATAAAAAAGATGTGGTGCCCTGGCCAGTGTTCTCAGTGGTTAGAGCATTGGCCTGTGCACCAAAAGGTCTAGGGTTCAATTCCCAGTTAAGGTTACATACCTGGGTTGCAGGTTCGATCCCTGGTCCCAATGGGGGTGCACCAGGGCCTCATGAGGGAGGCAACCAATCGATGTGATAGACAAATCGATGTTTCTCTCTTTCCCTTCCATTCTCTCTAAAAAAATTTCCTTGGGTGAGGATTAACAACAACAACAAAAAAATGTGGTACATTTACACAATGGGATACTATGCAGTTGTAAAAAAGAAGGATCTCTTATCCTTTGAGACAGCATGGAGGGAGCTGGAGAATATTATGCTAAGCTAGTCCAAGAAAGACAAATATCCCATGATCTCACTTATATGTGGAATCTAATGAACAAAATAAATTGACAAACAAAATAGATCCTGAGACACAGAAGCATGCAACAATGTGAGGAATTTGGGGGGGAGGGGCGTAGTACGGGAAGAGATTAACCAAACAACTTATATGCATAACCCATGTACACAGACAGTAGTTCAGTGAAGGCCTGGGGCAGGGATGGGAGCGGGATGGAGGGCCTCATAGGGAGGGTGGGGGAGGAGGAAGAGGGATATCTGTAATACTTTCAACAATAAAGATATTTTTTTAAGTAAAGATAATTTCCTATGTAATGACGCTGTTATTACACTTAACAAAATCCAGCTTTCTTATATCTCCTTCAGGGCAGGGAGGTCCTATCATGTTGGGGAAGGCTTCAAAAACAGCCTACTAGGGACTCTTTCCCCTCCCCACATGGGAGTCTGTGCTGTGAGATTCTTTCCCCTTCCCCGCGTGGGAGTCTGTGCTTGTTCTTCAGTAAATTTCCACCTTTGCTATACCATCTTCCATCCGTGGATTCATTCTTCGACTCCGATGGACAAAGAATCCAGGGAACCATCCTGCCCAGGGGAACACCGCGTGTTCCAGTCCCAAAATCCCGTAGCGGAAGCATATCTGTCTTCTGTTTCTCTGAACTTGTAAAAGGTTCACCATTAGACTGCATATGCTGAATTGGAACTTTTTGTTGTTTCTGAATAAACCCATTTTTGCTGGAGAAATATCTGGCTATCTATTTGTTAAAGGGCAACAAGTTAAATAAAACTCTACAGCTTTTAGAATGTTAAAAAAAAGAAGAAGAAGAGCCTACAAGAAAGTTTGGAAACAACTTAAATATCCATCAATAGACTAGTTAAGTAAATTGAGATATAGCCATACTGGAGAATACTGGGGAATATTAAAAAATATGACATAGTTCTATACATGGAAATATTTCTACATTATCACTAGTTGTTGTTTTTTTTAAAGTGTAGCCCTGGCCAATGTGCTCAGTGGTTAGGGTGTCAACCCCCGAACCAAAGTGTTGTGGGTTCAATTCCAAGTCAAGGGTATGTACCTGGGTTGCAGGTTTGATCCCCAGCCCCTGTTGGGGACTTGCAAGAGGTAACCAATCAATGTGTCTCTTTCACATCTCTCTCTCTCTCTCTCTCTCTCTCTCTCTCTCTCTCTCTCTCTCTCTCTCTCTCTCTTCTCTCTCTCAATGAAAAAATATCCTCCCTCCCTCTCTTCCACTCCATCTAAAAATCAATGGAAAAAATATCCTTGGGTGAAGATTAACAGAACAAAAACCATGTCTCAAAATAGTATGTACAGTGTGGCCCAATTCTTGCTTAAAAATGCATGTGCCTGTGTATGCACAGTAAAGAAGTCTGGAAGGATATAAATCTGAATGGTAATAGCACTTGATCTTGAGTGGCAGGATTATGGATGCTGTTTTCTTTCTTTATACATTTCACCAAAAACGTTTTACTATTTGGGCCTTTGGCTATAAACAGGCAATAGAGTAGGTGCCCCTTCTGATACAGGAGAGTAGGTATCGGGGAATGCAGCCGGGGAGATGTGGTCTTTGGACTGTAGACTTGTAACATGCAAAGTGCCTGGCATCTTTGTTTTATAAGTATGGGAAGGTAATAGTCAATAATAAACTGTCATACTAATGGAGTTCTTGTAATAACACTGAAAAACTATCTGTGGCTTTCTTTGGGGGATCTTTAGGTTTGTTTTTTATTGTGGTAAAATATACATAACAAAATTTACCATTTTATTTCTAAGTGTACAGTTTAGTAGCATTAAGTACATTCACATTGTGGTACAACCATCACCACCATCTCCAGAACTTTTCATCATTCCATACTGAATCCCTGTACTCATTAAACACAAACTCCCCAATCCCCTCCACCCTCAGTGCCTGGGAACCACTATTCTCCTTTCTGTCTCTATGGATTGGACTATTCTAGGTACCTCATAGAAGTGGAATCATACAATGTTTGTCCTTTGTGATTGGATTATTTCCCTTAGCATAATGTCTTCATGGTTCATCCATGTTGTAGCAGGTATCAGTATTTCATTGTGTTTTTTTTTTAAGTCTTAACTAATATTTTGTATGGGTATACCATATTTTGTTTGTCCATTTGCCTATTGATGGCCATTTGGCTTGTTTCCACCTTGTGGCTTTGTTTTTAAATGACTATGCTTTCGGGATCTGGTTTGAACTCAGGTATTTCACACCTAGAAAGATTCTGTAGCACAGAGAATCCAGAGTGAGAATGAAGGAGAGGGAGACAGAGCAACAGTGCTGCTTCATGTGACTTGAAGGGGCAGCTTTCAAAGAAGAATGCAGAAAACCAGTAATTTTAAGGATCTTGATTTTTTTCTCCAAAAATTCTTTTTCTCCCTATATTTCTCCTGGGTCAATCACCTAATGAAAGAGAAGCAGTAAAAACAACTGACAACTAACTTGGACTCTCTCTTCTAACTCTTCTCCTGATGTGATGTGTTTGTTTTGTTTTGTTTTTCACTGCTCAGTAAGCATGTAGTTCTATCTCTTAATGTGACATTGCTTTTCTATGAGCTTAGCTATAATTTAGATGAGTTCTGTTGGATTATTTATACACATGGAATTCATGTATTCCTTCATTGAGAAACATATTTCTTCAACATCAACTATGAGCCAACTGTGCCAGCAGGAGGATCTAATGCCTTGTCGAAAATTAAACGTTCAGCCCAGCTGACATGGCTCAGTGGTTGAGCGTTAACCTATGAACCAGGAGATCATGGTTCAATTCCCAGTCAGGGCATGTGCCCGGGTTGTGGGCTCGATCCTCAGTGTGGGACATGCAGGAGGCTGCTGATCAATGATTCTCTCTCATCACTGATGCTTCTCTCTCTCCCTCTCCCTTCCTCTCTGTAATCAATAAAAATATTTTTTAATGTAAACGTTCATTCTCAGAAGATACAATTAAACTCTGTGGCATATTAAGACATTATTAATACCTTAATAATATTAATATAAATACTAAGAAACTGACCTGGCTGTGGGGAAAGGGACTTGTGGCCCCTCATTGGGACAATCGTTTTTCCTGCCAGTATGTTAACAATCTCATAAAGCCAG
Organism: Myotis myotis; assembly: GCF_014108235.1. Taxonomy (NCBI): domain Eukaryota; kingdom Metazoa; phylum Chordata; class Mammalia; order Chiroptera; family Vespertilionidae; genus Myotis; species Myotis myotis. Next base: position 13,461,443 of record NW_023416315.1, read on the forward strand.
AGTTTAGTAGCAAAAAAAAAAAAAAAGTGTTTGTAGGGCTGTCTTTTGTCATGATTGTCAGTTGGTTTGAACTTGTTTACCGGGTTGACCTTCCTGTCAAGTTCCACCTTCAAAGAGAAGCAACTACATGGCAAGTACAGATAACTTCCATGCAAGTGGTGGAACGGTTATGACTGACCTCGCAGAAGACTGTGCCGCGTTACTGTACTTCACGTTCCGCCGGCACTGTGGCCTTCCCCCTGGTGCCCCGATTCAAGCAGGCCACAGCCTCGGCCCCACCAGAGCTGTGGAGAGCTGGTCGCTGCTGACCTCAGCCTGAATGTTCCCCTGGTGCCAGTCTGCCCCTGCCCTGGAAAGGCCGCTTGGGCTGCCTCCTGCGCTCTGCTCGGGGCGCTCTGCTCCCTCAGAAGGGCTTATTCTGTGTGTTCTCTCTTGCCCTTAGACCATCATCTGCAAATAGCATAAGCAGCACCACGTCTTCAAACCACAGCGGCTGCGCTCCGGAAGCCCCTGTGCCCCCCGCTGCAGGTGACCTCGCCAGCCGACTGTCAAGTGATGAAGGGGAGATGGATGGTGCCGACGAATCCGAGAAGTTAGACTGTCAGTTCTCCACCCACCACCCTAGACCTCTTGCGGTAGGCCACCGGGCATCTCCCTCCGTGCATTTCCCTTGTGCTTCGTGGGCATGTAGGTGATGGTGTCAGGGGACACACATTCCTCAGGGGAGGGATTCGGGACAGCGTTTTATGGGAAGGCTTAACCTGAGATTGAATGATTGCCTTAGAAATACCCTTGAAAATCACAGAAAGAGGGGGTCCCCGGCAGATTATAACCCTTTAAACACCTGAGTGTTTGTGGCCCACCTTGAAGCCTTCGTGCTTCAGGAGCAGTGTTTATGTGAGCGCACTGGGAGGCGGACCTTCTGGCTTTGCCCATCTAAGAACGGAGCCTCTGATTTCAGGAGTCAGTCTGGCTCACCTGCGTCGAGAACCGTCTGTCGTAGCAGTGCCAGGTGCCAGCCCTAGCTGGTTGTCTCCCCTGTTGGTTCTGAGTTTTATTGTTATTAGTAAGTGTGTCCATATGGCACTGGTACTGAGTGTGTGTGTGTGTGTGTGTGTGTGTGTGTGTAAGGAAAGGGGGAGGCATTTCACATCGGTGTGATTGCTGATGAACAGAAAGGTCCATGTCTTCCCAATCCTTGAAGGAGTCCACTTTAACAACTCAGATCATCGAAATCGAGGTGGGGAACATAAGGAGGCAGGAGCTGGAGGCTTGTCTGTGTTTGCCGTGCGAGCACCTGAGAAGGAGATGCCTGGTGCTGCCTTCCCTGAGCTGAATGCAAGGGGCCTGGAACACAGGGCCCACAGCCGGTCTCCTCTGGGGCCAGCAGGATTCCTGTAGCAATGGTGTTGACTCTTCCTAGAGCTCAGGGGCTGTGTAGGTGAAATCAGCCTGCATCGAGATAGAGCGACTCCTTCTTGCCTCCTGTCGGTGAGAGGAGTGAAGGCCACATTCACTTCCTGCTGCTGGGAATGATGGTGGCCTGGACCCGCAGCCTGAGACCTTTGCCTCTTAGCTATTTCAGAAATAGTGAGGGACAATCAGGAATGCCTTTGACTGCCAGTAACAGAAAACTCAACTCATACAGTGCATGCACTACGGTCGCCTAATTATCTCGTATAACAAGAAGTCTAGAGGTGGGAGGTTCCAAGCGGAGGGGAGCTCTGTGCAGCCTCTTCCCCTTTCATACCTGGTCTCAGTATGTCTGCTCCAACCCTCACCCAGTAGCATTTGCACGGATGGAAAGGGACAAATAGAAAGGGAGTCTTCTCCTAAGGTGCTATTTTATATCATTTCATTGGGAAGAAAATCTTCCTGAACCCTCCCCCCCCCACCACCAGATTTCCCCTGCCATCTGCCAGAAGTGGGTCACATGCCCACCCCTGTGCCACTCGACAACAGAGAAGGATGGGATTGCAGTGGCACAGGATGGAGCCAGCACGATTCACCCCAAGGTTCTGGGAAGAGACCCACCTTCCCTGCTCACTGCTCCATGTCACATATCAGAGCAAAAGTGTGGTTCTGTTAGCAAGAAAAAGGCAGGGAGAGGTGGGAGTTGGTGGCAGTTGATGAGATTGGCAACCTGTGGAGTCTGACATGGTGGCCAATGCAGTGAGGATCTGCGGCTCTGCCAAGACGTAATATGCAAACAGGAATATTATTCCTGTGGCACCTGGCCTTGCATTTCTATGGAATGAGAGATACAGACAGCAAAGACAAAAAGGTGCCACCCCGCCCCCCTCTGCCCAGGGCAGAGAGAGAGACTGGACTCTACCAGAAGACCAAAGCCTGGAGCACATCAAGATGTTTGTCCAGCCCCGGGTGACTCATGTGGTCCCATGCACCGAAAGGTCACTGGTTCAGTTCCCAGTCAGAGCACATGCCCAGGTTGCCGGCTTGATCCCCAGTAGGGGGTGTGTAGGAGGTAGCTGACTGATGTTTCACTCTCACGTCCATGTTTCTCTCTCTCTCTCCCTTCATCTCTCTCTAAAAATCAATTTTAAAAATCTTCAATAAAAAAGAAACAACATGAACAGTTCTAGTGATCATCAAAAAGAGCAATATTTTTTAAAGATGTTTGTCCAGATGACAAGCTGCCAGGCTACAGAGGATTCGAATCACTGGACCCTCACACAGCGGATTTGTGTGCCCTTAATGTTTTGCTGATTTAATGGAAAGGCCATGGATTTGTTTCTTTGCTTTGTCCTTTCTCTCATGGTCAATTGCTATATTAAATCATTTTTGTAATGAGCCCTGGTTCAGTGTGTCTTTAGCAACTGGGATGAAGGAAGAAAAGATGTCTCGACCTGGAAGAGCTCCCACTGGATGCTGGGGACCAGCTTCCACGCTGGGGAGTCCCCTTTGTATGTTTTCTTGCTTGGTCAATAAGCACTTCATATGAAAGTGCAAGAGAGAGTTTTCCGTCAGAAGTGCCAGATTTGATGGGTAGCAATATTTGAATACAAAAGCCCCCAAGCATAAGCAGGAACCAAACAAAGGGAAGGTCTTGCATTTGCTCCTGAGAGCTGTTCCAAAGGCAGGTTCCAGGAAGGGTTTGTGGAATGAGTGCCAATCCAACACTGTGTCTGGGACGGAGGCCAGGAGCTGCTGGGAGGCCTGGGGAAAGAGAGAGAAGCCGCATTTGAGTTATAGAGTCATTTGCAGACTCGTCTGAGCTCTAGACCAGCCAAATGTCACCTTCTCAGAGGCCACTTCTTGCATTTCTGGTTGTCCTAACACCATAATAAAATGATGTTTATTAAACATCTAACTGCCTATATTTCAGCCATATGTTTTCAGTGTGATGGTTTGATTTAAACATTGTGTGGGACCTTATCTCTCTAATGCGTCGTTTAGCCCAAATCCCTCCTATCCTCATATTGAAGAAGATAATTGGCCCTCTGGCCTTTATACATTTATAATCAAGTCAGGCACATAGGCATTACATGTAACATAAAACTATGTGGTGATTCCAAGGTGAAAGGCAATAAAGTATGCAATATGTGTGGGGTGGGAGTTCATAGATAGGCAAAGTTACTCAGATGAAGACCACTGGAAATGGGAGTCTCGATTAGGGCGCTGAGGGAGGGGAAAATTGGCATTGATAGAGAAGAGGGAAGAAGACAGGCAGTCGGAACAGCAGAGTATAAGCTTGGAGGCAGTGATGTGTCCCCACCCCCGGGCAGCCCACAAGTGCTGACGGGGGAGGAGATGAGGTCAGGACTGGGAAAGGAGAAGTATAGTCGAGTCAGAAGTGAAAAGACTCTGTTGACAACAGATAGGAAAGGTATGATCAGTTGGCAGAAGAACATCAGAATGAGGTGTTTCCATTACTATAATGAGAAGTAAAGACCCACCAAGTTCCTTAAGAGGATGGATGAACCCTGGCTGGTGGGGTTCAGTTGGTTGGGTGTTGTCCCTCACACCAAGAGGTTACTGGTTCGATTCCCTGTCCAGGCACGTGCCCGGGTTCTGGGCCCAATCCCTGGTAGGGGGCATGCAGGAGTCAGCCGATCAATGTTTTGCTCTACTATCAATAGTTCTCTCTCTTCCTCTTCGTTCCCTCTCTAAAAATCAATTATAAAACGTTAAGAGAAGGAAGGAAGGGAGGAAGGGAGGAAGGGAGGAAGGGAGGAAGGGAGGAAGGAGGAAGGAAGGAAGGAAGGAAGGAAGGAAGGAAGGAAGGAAGGAAGGAAGGAAGGAACATGGATGATTCAATAGGCAGGTGGTGCTAAAAAAAAATCCTGGTTGCTGAATGTTGTTGGTTTGGGAATGTTGGCTCAGTCCCAGATATAGAGAAGGTAGCCCTCTGTGCTATAGAAAATTAAATGTTACTATTGTTGAGTCATAATGTGATGTTCTGCAGAAAATCTAGAGCTCAAACTAAAGCACTATAGAAATATTTTTGGCTCCAGTACTATTTGCTTCCTTATTTTGAGTAAAATTGTACCCCTGTGTGTTTTTATGCAAATGTTATTTTTCTCTGTATGGTTTATATTAGCTTAGTAACCTGTAATCAAAATTAAAATGTGTTTTTTCCCCTCACAGTTTTGCTCATTCGGGAGTCGCCTCATGGGACGAGGGTACTATGTGTTCGATAGAAGATGGGATCGTTTTCGATTCGCACTAAACTCCATGGTAGAAAAGCACTTGAATTCACAGATGTGGAAGTAAGTGAGCAGTTTTTGTGCAATGTGAGATCAGAGCTGCCCCACAACTATCTGAACCCCAGCTTTCTAAATGAGTGTCAGTAATTGGCTCTTCACAGAACAAAATGATTCTGAAGTCAGGATTCATGATAAATTCTTAACTGTCAGCTCTTGAGGGCCTGCCTACGGTGTTCCAGAGACACGTATGATGTGTGTTATGCTTTGTCGTCTTTGTGTTGGTAATCTTCTAAATGAAAAGGGTATTAGATACGAGCTTATTTAACAGTTACAAAAGGCCTCTTTTGCTGTGAGTAAGAACATGTAAGGATGTTAAGAATATGTTTCTGTTTGTAATATTAAGGCTACAATGCCAATACTAAAAATGTCAGAATGGTTATGGACCAATTTCTAATTGCTTAATATCCTATGAAAAAAACATGTCCATCGGCCAGCAGGGCAGATCCTGAGTGATGTTGTGAAGGTGGTTAAGCTTGTCTTTGGCCCTTCCCACCTCCCTAGACCCCGCTCCTCTCCTCTGCTCACACTGCTCTCTAACCTAAACCCAAACTGACGTTCCGTGTCTCTCGTGTCCCTTTATTCTCCAACACCCCCCGATGTATTTACATTTTCATAGGAGTTTCATAAAAAAGGAAGAAATCTTCTTGACTTAGGAAAATGCTATTGTGAAGCAATGACAGGCTAGAGACCCTCTCAAACCACAGCACATACGAAACTGCCCTTCTGGCCACTTGATAACACAAGACCAGCCTGCTGCCTATCCCCACCCCCACTCCTGCACAGGTGAGCTCTTAAGATATCACAATCCATTAGAAGCGTAGCTCCCTCAGATCTAAGCCCAGATGGTTCAGGAACGCCAACTCTGAACCCCTCCCGCTGCCCAGCGGAAGCCAGTAAAGGCAAGGACGGCATCCCTAAGAACTAAGAGGGCACTGGCAGCGGGGATGGGAACCGAATTCAAAACCTGCCCCTCTCCCAGGCAGCTGTGATGCCCAAAGAGCTTCCAGACCTGAACTTCTAGGAGGAGTGAGCTCTCACAGTGGACTTAGGACTAAATGTTAACACTTCCTGTACAGTAGGAAAGGGCCATAGAGAAGCTTATCATTTCTTCCCATTTGAGTGACTGCCCAGTGTGCCTTAAAGGCACCCTGGACACCTGGTGTGTTCCTCCTAAACACCAGTCGGTGCTGCATGCGGGGTTGCCGAGCCCGGGGGTGCTGGTTCATTTGTCCTTCTGCGACTGTTTCCCCACGGTGATGGCAGCCGGCCTTGGGATTCTCGCAACTCTTTGCTCGGCTGTGTGGTGGAAGTGTAAAACCCAGGCACGTGGAAGGAATGTGTTGATCTGTATTGCGCTACCTGGTGTCCTGTCAGCTCAAGCTCCATATTCCTTTCCTCCTCAGGCACAGAAACCCGAGCCACAGGGCGTCAGGTCCCTCCCCCCTTTTCAGGACTTGCCTAACCAACCTACTGTCACTGAGCAACATTGGGGCTGCCTGGGTGTCAACTCTGGAGAGCGTAGCACCCCGCTGCCCTCTCAACCTCGCTGCCCAAACCCCAGGCCCGGACGGGCCCGAACCTGGAGGGAAGGCAGCCGATGAGGGCGTGGAAGACATTAGGAAGAAAAGGAACGGCCAAGACTCTTTTTTCTTTAACAAGCATTTAACTCTGCATCAGGAGACGCCAACACAGTATTCTCTTTCAGCCAGGTCAGCATCTGGAGCTCCACGCCAGCTGGCAGGGGAGGACGGGCTCTGTAACTTATTCGCATCTGTGGGCTTTTGACGGGACTTCCCTAGGCCAGCGTGCAGGACCTAAACCAGGCACAGCCTGCAAAGCCGAAACCCACTGCCCTTCGGCCCCTAGACAGACACAGAAACTGCTTAGCGTGGGGATCGGGGGTCCCGGGGACAGTGAGCTGCCTCATGGCCCTTGCCCTGCACCCCCTGCCCTCCTCCCCTCCTGCCTCTGCTATCCACTTAAGATTCATGGGACAGGAAGGAAAGGGAGAAGAAGTAGGCCAAAAAACAGCCCCCATCCCAGTCCTGAGTGTCAGCGAGGCAAGGTGAAGGACTTGAGCTCAGCTTGTCAGCACAAGCGGAAGCATGAATTTATGCTATTGATGGGAACATGACAAATGGGGACAGACCTTCAGAGTGGATGCTAGTGAAGGTCATTGAATGGGGTCCTCTCTCAATGAGCCAGCTGGTTCTTGTAAACAACGTTTTATTACAAGTAACTGCCTAGCCTCTACCTGTACTTCTATCCAGACTTTAACTGGTAAGAGACTTGAGGCGAGGGAAGATGGAGCGGGAGGCCTGCAGTCCACAGAGAGGCAGCCGAGCCCAGGGCAAGTGTGCTGACGCCGCACACGTGAGAGAGGCTCTGGCCCTATGGGGAGGGCGTTGTGCAGTGCCAGGCAGTCTGAGGGCGCGTGTAGACCTTTCCAGTCTGATTATACGGGAGTCCTTGCCCAGCATGCATAGTGCTGTTGCTACTGAGAATCACCTGCTCACCCATCCACCCGCCCATCCATCCATCCATCCATCCGTTCACTCATTCGTTCATTGCAATAAGTCTTAATGGAGCACTTATTTAGTGCTGACAGGATCTCCTACCCTCTTTAGGCTTGAGAGAAAGTAGATTTTCAAACACCATTTTGACCACACAAAAAAAATGGCAACTTTTTTCTCTTTATCTCCTCAGTCTGATGTTTTCAAGGACTCTGTTCGTCTATATTCAAGAATTCCTCCTCTGGATTCCAATTCTAAAAATCGAAGCCGTGGCTTCACCTAACTGCAGGCAGAAACGGAATCCTGAGAGCATAGCGCTAGGAGAGGCATATCCTAGTCAGCGGGGCCTCTTTCCAGAGCCCCCTGATGCCAGAGCTGGGAGGGTGGCCACCTGGAGAGAAGGGACTGGAGAAGCCCCATCTCACACCTGGCTCCAAGCTCCTGGGGTGCAGGGCCCAGGCCTGCCCGCCTTTAAGTGCTGCTTTTGAAGAAGGAGAGTGAATTCCTAACTGCTGGGGATTGATCCCCAGGGGACACAGGGCAGGGGCAAGGTGGGAAATAGAAAAGAGCCAGTATTCTTTCCTGCAAATTGGGAACAAATGGTGCCCGCAAGGCCCCTGTGCTCCTCCAGGTCCCCAGGCCACGATTTGGAAGTGGGAGCTGTTTCCAGCACAAGTTCCAAAGATGGGGTTTGCAGGGAGGCCCCAAGAGTAGCCACCGCCAGGCCGGCCTTAGCTCCCCAAGTATGAGAGGCCTGGGGGTTGCTCCCAGGCACTCCCAACCTCCAGGAAGACCTTCCCCACCCACATGTTCTCCTGGGCCCCGGCCCTGCATTTGTTCAGAGCAAACTAGAAATTCCTGACCTCCTTCTCTGGATACATGAGGGTCCCTGTACTCTCAACCTTTCCTAATACAGGGACAAGAAGACCTGTCGAAGGGCAGCCACCCCAATTACAGCTCCTCTGAGTGAGAGCTGGGACTAGGGGTAGAGGGGGTGGACAGGGAAAAAATCAGTCCTGGAGCTGGGCCAGTTGACATCTGCCTCATTTCCCAAGCCCCGACCCTCCACTGCCCTGCGGCCTCCATGGCCCGGCCAGCAGGAGCCAGGTGCCACATGCTAACGTGGAAGGGCCTCTCTATGGAATAAACCAGAGGCTGCAAAGAGGAAATGCAGGAGGAGGCGGGCCTGTGGAAGAGAGGGGTGTTTCCCACTCTGCCTGTGGAACCAGGAGCAGGGTGGGGAGGCAGGGGACAGGCAATGGGCAAAGGGCTGCTCTGGCTCGTGTGCAGGTGACAAAGCCTTGTCCTCACTATTCTTACTACACGCCAGGACCTAAGTGTGAAGTGGCCACTTCTCATTAAAAACCACCTTCCATCGTTACTGAAATAAAAAGAGAGGGAGAGAAGAATACCGCGGGGGAAATGTATATTCTAAATCACATTCGCCTTTTATCCGTGCACCCAGATCAGCCGGTATCCAGTAGCCAAGCACGGGAAAAAGGACCGAAAACCCAAAAGTGATTAAATAGGGTGCGGGATATTGCAGTCGGGGAGCCGTAGGGAGGGGCCATCCTTCAGATGTCGCCATCCTTCAAGGCTTCATTTTCCATAGTCTGGTTCTCCCGGGGTTTCTCCGGAGCCCCGACACTCACATGTGGTCGAGCCTCCAGGAATGCCAGGCCTGTTGCTCACTGTGTCTCTCTCACTCTTCTCTCACGTTTAGGAAAATCCCTCCTGCGGCAGATAGCCCCATGCCCTCGCCAGCAGCCCACATCACCACCCCCGTTCCAGCATCCGTGTTACAGCCCTTCAGCCACCCCAGTGCTGTGTATCTTCCTTCAGCTCCCATCAGCTCGAGACTCACCTCTTCTTACATCATGACATCAGCCATGCTCCCCAACGCAGCTTTCGTGACATCGCCGGACCCAAGCGCCCTCATGCCACACCCCACAGCTTTCCCTCATGTGGCCGCAACCCTCAGCATCATGGACTCAACCTTCAAGGCCCCATCCGCCGTGTCCCCGATACCAGCCGTCATCCCTTCCCCATCCCACAAGCCATCCAAAACCAAAACCAGCAGATCCTCAAAAGTCAAAGACCTGTCTGCGCGGAGCGACGAGCCTCCAAGTAACAAAAAGAGGAAGCCGCAGTCGTCGACTTCCGCCTCGTTCTCCTTGCAGACCTCCCTCCCGTCCCCCTTGTCAGGGCCCCACAAAAAGAACTGTGTTCTGAACGCCAGTTCCGCTTTGAACTCCTACCAGGCGGCTCCGCCCTATAACAGTCTGTCCGTGCACACCTCCAACAACGGGGTGAGCCCACTCAGTGCCAAACTGGAGCCCCCAGGACGGACCTCGCTGCCCGGCGGGCCCCCGGACATAGGGAGACACCTGGGCTCCGTGGGCGGCAGCGACTCCTGTCCCCTGGCAGTGCCCTCCCTCGCAGGTGACCTCTCTCTGGCCTCACACAATGCCGTGTCTTCTCTGCCCCTCTCTTTTGACAAATCAGAAGGAAAAAAGCGTAAGAACTCGAGTTCTAGTAGCAAAGCCTGTAAAATCACTAAAATGCCTGGTATGAATAGCGTTCACAAAAAGAACCCGCCCAGCCTTCTCACACCGATGCCCGATCCCGTTAACAGCACCTCCTCTCGGCAGGTAAGGGACCCGTCCAGCCAGGGCCCTCCTGGCACTGCCTCCTCAGCCCCAGGGGCAGCGGGAGCCGGGCAGCGCCCCTGCTTAGCCAGGTGACTGTCTCGTTGTCCCCATAGGCCACTGCCCCTCTCTGCTGGGAGAGCGGTTACTTAACCGATACTTTCTACCCTAAGCACCTTGCAAATATTTCCTCATTTAATCCTCACAGCTACCCAGTGCGGTTGGTACTGTTGTCATCACCACCTTACAGAGGAGGAAACTGAGGCACAGCGAGACCCTGAGTTCCCCCACTCTGCTTCCATTTTCTATCTGGAGCTTCTGAGGATGATTTTGTTAAAGGGTTCTGTTGCCACGGAGTTTTATCTGATCTGTTGGAGTCCCCTTAGGAAGAGCTGAGGCCAGGCAGGTTAAATTGTGACCAGGGTCTCACCTGGGGGTGATGGCTCGTGCTTCCAGCCCCCAGGGGACTGTTCCCACTTTACCTGGCTGCCTCGATGCCCCTGCCCCCCACCCCCTTACTGATACAACTCTTTTTTCCCAAAAGTAGAACTAACAGCAACTGGCACAGAACTGTGCGATGCCACAGTACAAATAGGGGGGCGTGTTGTGAGGGGAGCTGTGGGAACGTGGCGTGGTCCAGGGAGAGTCTGTGTGTCATTCCCTTGTGTTCTGTTCACACCCTCGAGTCGAGTCTGTCTCCCAGGCTGGGGAAGCGACTTCGGAGAGTCCCCACCCGCGCCAGATGGTGCCATTGGGCTCAGCGGAGAGAGAGAGTGCCAGAGGGGCCGCTCGCAGGCCTGCCCTGGGCCTTGCACCTGCCAGGGCAGCACACAGATGGCCGCAGCCCCAGGTTCACGGCCGCAGAATGAAGTGGGCCGGACCCTGAGCCCAGCCCCATCTGGGGACGAGGACTCGGGAGAGACGAGAAGCAGTTGTTAAAAAGATGTTTTATTGCTTTGTGTCGTCTTTATATGAAACTTGTTAAAACCTCACGAAGAGAGCATCCAGAGGGGGATTCACAAATCACAAGTAAACACTGGAGAAGCAGCAAGTTTGCATCCCAAGCGCCAGACAAGCTGCCACCGAGGCCAAGGAGAGAGAGGGGAGGACATAGGTCACCTCACTGGAGCCCGGCCCCTCGAACATGTGTGCAGCTGCCGCAGATGTGCTTGCTGCCTTCTGGCTCCTCGGTGCCAGGGCTGCAGGGGGAGGGGGCCAGCAGCCGCAGGGCCCTACGCTGAGGCTCACCCGTGGGTCAGTGCCACCTCCAAGTGCGGATGGAGGGCACAGCCAGGACTTCCGAAGATTAAATGTGCACGGAATTCCCTGGGGGTCGCAGGTTCTGAGTCAGCAGGTGGGTTGGGGGGCGGGGCAGGGGGAGGGGGCGTTCAGAGTCTGCATTTCTAACAGGCCACTGGTTTGCAGGCCACACCCTGAGTGGCCAGGCTATACTATCACCCATTTTAGATAAAATCCTAGCAGCTAACACTTAGGACAGTGGTTCTCAACCTTCTGGCCCTTTAAATACAGTTCCTCATGCTGTGACCCAACCATAAAATTATTTTCGTTGCTACTTCATCACTGTAATGTTGCTATTGTTATGAATCGTCATGTAAATATCTGATATGCAGGATGGTCTTAGGCGACCCCTGTGAAAGGGTCGTTCAACCGCCAAAGGGGTCGCGACCCACAGGTTGAGAATCGCTGACTTAGGAGATGGGCTCTGCTCCAAGTACGTCAGATATATTTAACACGTAGCCATTACCTTTATTACTGCCCTTTTATAGATGAGTAAACCAAGGCACAGGAAGGTTCAGCAATGTGCCCAAAGTCACACAGCAAGTAAATAGTAGGGCTGGGATTTAAACCAGGCAGTTTAGCTCTGGAGTCTGGGCTCTTCACCCCCAGGCCCCTAATGTGTTAGTGGAGTGCCTCTGTGTTGAGTAAATATCGCTCTGTTGACTGTTTGGTCTGCCGGACCATGGGACATGTTCAGTAAACACTGTGAACCAGTCACCACCAGGGTGAGAGGAGCAGACAAGCCTCCCCCCGCGAGGGTCCGTCAGGAAGGAAATCCAAAAAGCTGATGACATCCGAAACGGCTGCCTTGGGTCTAGGTGGTACCTAGGTGCTTGTCACCAGGCCATTAAGAAAAGGCTTTGTCCAGGGTGACCACCGGTGATTTCCGAATGTTAGGGAAAAGCCTTTGGAATCTGTGTTGATTCTCTTAGGAGATTGGAAGGGGCGTGGTGTGAGATTGAGAAATTCAAGGTAAACATGTGCTTTGGGGACCAATTGAGGTTCTGTTTCATTGTTTCTGATAGATGTAAGGCCAGAATTTGCCACAGAAGTATTAAATTAAACAAAAAGACTGCAAGTGTAAGGCAGATGTCCTTATGCAAAGCTGAATTAATGTAGAAGGTCAGCTCTTTTCTTACATACATATTTTTTTAATTTATTTCAGAAAGGAAGGGAGAGGGAGAAAGAGATAGAAACATCAATGATGAGAATCGGCTGCCTCCTGCATGCCCCTCACTGGGGATTGAGCCCCAACCCAGGCATGTGCCCTGACTGGGAATTGAACCATGACCTCCAGTTCATAGGTTGATGCTCAACCACTGAGCCACACCAGCCATGTGAAGGCCGGCTCTTTACAGGCCAAAGGCGGGAGCTGCCTCTGGAACGGTACTTGCCTGAGGACCAGTCCATATGTGCCAAGGACAGTCACATGCTCCCAGGGCACTGTCCAAGGACCAGCTCAGCCTCCCATGGAAGAGGAAGCCCAGTGCCATCTTGCCATTTTTCTCAGGAACAGGAAGGTGTGCACTGTGTCTCCTGCCTGAGAAAACTGACTGAGAAAAAGGCCCAAGCTTTTATCCCCCGCTGGTCCTCGGGAGGCTGAGCTAGAAATAAGTGGGTCTAGAACTGAGTTCAGAGGTGGAGGAGTTTGTGTAACCCTTTGGCCACAGAAAAGCTGGCCTCTGTGGAGTTCAATGCTCCCGGTGGCAGGGTGGCGGGGTGGGGCGGGGCAGGCCTCTAGCCAGTTGGCTTTGTCCTCATCCCTAAAACATCCACATCTGGGAAGCAGAATTGAGTTCCCCTCCATTATGCTTTCCCTCTGGGGTGAGAGTGGCATCCTCAAGGCACCCCCTGAAACATTTTCGTTTTCGCTGCCGTTTAAAGTGGACGCGAGGAGAATGAGCAGGTTATTACTCAGTCCTCTCCTTTCCCTGTTGGCACGTGGTCTTGGCGGGCCTTCCCCACGCTGGCTCATGATCTGAGTAGGGCTTCGCTGGTGTCTTTCAGGTTGGGAAAAATAGCAGCCTCGCTCTGTCACAGTCCAGCCCTTCCAGCATATCCAGCCCAGGACACAGCCGACAGGTAAGTTACTGGGGGAGGCTAAAGTGCATGAGGCCATCAGCGGGGTGGGAAGAATGTGGGTATTTGGGTCAGATCCTGGTTCACATCTCATCTCCAGTTAACAGCATGGCTGTCTGGCTTCCAAAGTTAGTACTTATTAGCTGTGTGCCCTTGGGTAAGTTACTTAACTCCTCTGTGCTTCCGTTTCCTCGCCATAAGATGGGGATTATAATGGTCCCTACCTCATAGGGCTTTTGTGAGGATTAAATTAATTTATTCACATAAAGCCTCTAGAAAATGCCCAATATAACACACAGGTATTAGCTATTGTTATTATTAGCAGCTGTGTAATATTAGGCAGATTACTTTGAGTCTATTTTTTTTTTCATCTGTTAAATGGCAAAATCAATGCCTACCCCCTAAGATTACTGTGAAAATTAAATAAGATGATGTTGACTAAAGGGCCTTACTAGTGGCAGCTTTCTCAAGGCCTCTGGGGAGCTAGAGCTACCATTCAGAGCGTGGTTCCAAGCTGGGAATATTCAGGGTAGGTATAGGAGTTTTATAAACTTGAGGTGTGAGAGTTAGTCAGTGTGTAAATAATTTTCTCCATTGGAGAGTGTGTGCATCCGGGGGAGGCCAGGGAGCGCAGGGGGCGGGTTTCTGCATGCCATGCGTGATTGGAAAAAATACAGCTATGGCTGCGTTGTGTTGTCTTGGATATGCCGTAAGCTTTGCAGACGACAAATTGCAATGTATTTGTCTGCATTTTGGCCTTTGGGGTTTCCTCACAAATCTGGGGTAGAATTTGGGTGAAGGTTATAGGGAAACAGTCTTTGTATCCCCAAATCAAGGAAGGTGCCTCCATTATTTTGAGTCGCTATGGCCCTGTTGGGGCCTGAGCACCTGCCACCCATCCTCTGTGCCCGGAGTGGGTGGGGGTCTCACCTGTGCGCAGGCAGACCTCCTGCACAGGTGGCTAGTGCGCCTGCCCGGTGCTCCGGGCCCGCCTATGGGAACCCGAAACGCTGGCAGTCAGCCTTAAGGAATGTGATAGCAATGATAATAGCTCTCGTTTGTTGAGCCCTTTCTCTGCAGGTGCTGGGCCAAACAGCCTTTACATGCATTTAGACCTTTAACAAACCCTGTGAGAGACAAAACAATTATCCTCATTTTATATAGATGAAGATGACTGGACTAAGAGGCTAAGTAACTTGAACCCAAAACCTCTATCTCAGCCGTGGGCAAACTACGGCCCGTTTGAAATGAATAAAACTAAAAAAAAAAAAAAGACCGTACCCTTTTATGTAATGATGTTTACTTTGAATTTATATCAGTTCACACAAACACTCCATCCATGCTTTTGTTCCGGCCCTCCGGTCCAGTTTAAGAACCCATTGTGGCCCTCAAGTCAAAAAGTTTGCCCACCCCTGCTCTATCTGCATAGTCTCTATGCTTCACCCATCACTCTGCCTCTTCCTTAGATAATTCCCTGTGCTGTCTGTAGGTTAGATAGGAAACATCCCAGGTGAACTAATAGAGAAAAAAAGAGAACTCAGGCTTATTCTGGTCCTCTCTCCTGGAGAGAACCCCATGAGTGTCCACAGGATTCATCCCTGCATTTATGGAGTCCTTTACAGCCATCCCCTCAATTGCTCATTACAGCTGCCTTTGGCTGCTGTAGGAGTTGGGATGGTATCCTTTCTGTTACAGATGAGAAATCGCACTCTGGTCTCGAATCCTCGTGGTAATCCCAAGCTTTCCTTCTTTTCTTTTCTAGAAGACCACAAACAGAACGGGCAGGATAAGGACTCTTCCATAACAAGACTATGAAGCCACTTCCAATCCAATGCCTGGCCTCTGGTCCCACCCAGGGGGCCAAGGGGGCAGGGAGTGGGCAGTGGGGGATCCACTTCCTGGGCCCGCCTGTGGCTCTGGCCTTTCTTTTTCTTTTTTTAATGACCAATTTTTAGTTTTGGAGAAAAAGAAAAAGGCAAAAGAACGTGAATTTGAGATTTACAGAAAACAGTACCAGTGTTTTGTTTTCGTTGTCTTTCGTTTGCCACATGTACACATTCTTCCAAGCTCGGGGCCACTCCTCCAGCTTCTGATTCAACTACTGCACCGTCGTCTTGCTCCAGCCACGAGAGCAGACGGTCGGGATGTCAGTTCCCGGTTGGCATCATCGGAAACTCGAACTTTAGCACGTGCAGTGCTCCTTTCCTTGCCCTCGCCCGCCCGCCCATCCCTCCCCACCCATCCCCTCCTACCTGCCACTCACTGGGTCCCCAAGGCCATCACAGGAAGTTGCCTCTCATAAGCTCACCTCTGGACGCTGTGCTGGGGAGGGGCTTTGCTGGGGAGCAGCCGATGGTTGGGGAGCGGAGAACAGAGGCAGGAGGGTGGCCGAGCACACTCATCAGGTTTCTAGGGCGCACCGGGTCCACTGTCCAGCTGTGCAGCTCAGAGAGGATCTACTGGGTCAGGTCTGGACCGGGCCTGGGAAGTGGTAGGAAGCAGAGAATGAGGGTAGGAGAAGCTATCCCTCAGGAGATAGTGGGGATGGGGTGGCTGTGGTCATCTGAGCTTGTTAGGAATCCAGGCTGCAAAACCCCTTCCTGGGTGCCATGTGCAAGAGCCCAAAGCTGGGCGAGCCAGAGAGGGAAGCACCCCCGGGAGAGGGCAGGGGACCCCAGGAAGCCACTCTGAAGAAGGCACGGTGCCCACAGCTGTGGACATTCTCCAGCCGCCCTCCAGGGCTGAGCAAGAAGAGAAAGAAGGAGGGAAGGAAGGATCTGGGGGAAAGCTTCCATGGAGGGCTATGTGTCAAACGCCTGGTGAGAATGAATACTTGCCCCACCCTCACGCCTCTGGGCCCTGGGCCCCAAGGCCCTGGGACTCGGCGCCCCCTATATAAGGGTCTGCTGGGTTATCAGAGGCCCAGCTCAGAGACAGCCACCCCAGGAAAGAGTGGTAAGGCCATGCCACTCCCTAGTGACGGGGAGCGAAGCTGGAGCCCCACAGCTATGAAACTGCTCACACTGGAGTTTGAAAGAAACCCCAATACTGTAAGCTTTAATCAGGAATCAGTCCGGAAAGTAACTCACAGTATAAAGTAAGTGTTCTGTGCTGTTCATCATGTAACTTGGCGAGCGATGCAACGGCGCAGGTAGTAGGAGTGCTTGCTTCATCCCTACATGAGAAAGGAAAGCCGGTGTTGCAGCTGGACACACACCCTCATCCCCACCCTGAAGTTTCCCTTCCCATCCCCACCCCCATCCCAAAGATCAGACTACTGTTAAGTTTCAGCACGGAATTGAATTTCACTAAGACGGGAGGCTAGCGGAGTGATTTGCATCAATGAAATTGCACTGACAGTGTTTCTTATAGGATTACTACAATTTTTTTAATATAAAATGAAGATTTTTTAAAATCATGAGTTGATATTAGGTACCAGGACATTAGTTCAGATGATTTCATTTTTATTTCTACAGTGTTAAAAGTGCACTTATATGCTGGTTTATTTACATCTTGGGAAAAAGAGACTGCAAATTGAAGGGAAGATTGTTACTTTTTCTTTTTTTAAAAAAAAAGGTTAAGGCAGATTTAAGACTTATAAATGTTTAAGAAATTATAAACAAGATTAGAACCTTTGAAAAAAAAGTTTAGAAGATATTCTTAAAGTAAATTTTTATAGTGTTAATTTTGTAATAATTTATGTTTTACTATATTACAGAGCTAACTGACCAGAATAGTTTCAGAAACAATATGAAACTTAGGAAAGTTTAAGCAATGTTTATATTTTTAAAATGTTCTTTGGATTATGTTTTTATTGTACATTTCTTCAGACTGAAAAGTATGTACATATCTGTTATTTTTGCACAATTTTTGTCTTGTTCAGTTTTAGACGTCTGTGTGTTGTTGTTGTTTTTTTATAATTTATTTTGAGTTGTAAAACTTGCAGGAGTAAAAACAAAACGAAAAAAATCTCAGCAACAAAATAACCCTCTGATCTATAAACTCTTAACATCCAAAGAGGGAAAACGAAGGTCGAGAGATGAAGTGGCTGCTTCTGCGAAATAATGTCTGGACAGGGACTAAAGGAGCAATTCAATCATCGGCGTAAACGTTTTCGCTCTCTACATCTAGAATTGCAAGCTGGGATAGAGAGGCTACCCACCGAATGCTGCTGACTTGGTGAAAGACTGGCTCTGACCAAGGCGAGGACATTTCTGGAAAACTGAGCAAAAAGGGAAAACCCACAGTGTTTCTTCCTTCACAGTCAACCACAGGTTTACTTTATAACAATGTATTCGAAACTCACAGCTTGAAAAAATGGAATGCAAATAAAAGGTTTTCTATGGTTTTGTT
The DNA here is from genome assembly GCF_014108235.1 of Myotis myotis. Taxonomy (NCBI): domain Eukaryota; kingdom Metazoa; phylum Chordata; class Mammalia; order Chiroptera; family Vespertilionidae; genus Myotis; species Myotis myotis. Next base: position 13,479,062 of record NW_023416315.1, read on the forward strand.
TTAATGGAGTTCAACTGGACCAGCCTCTAAAGCACTATTCGGGTGATCAATCCCCTTTGGGTACTTCTTGTTCTGCCCACCCCACTCAACCCTCTCTCCCAGCCCCGTGACTGCACACCCCACACCCCCCCCATTTGCCTGAAGATCTCGCGACTTGTCGCCAGCCACAGAGGCTCGAAAGCTCTGGTTGTTAAGCATAGCGCAATGCCTAGACCCGTCAGCCATAAAAACAAAGCGACTTGGATAACTTGTATGCCTTCTTTTGTATCAAAGTACCAATTGTAAATAACGCTGATCAACCTTTGTAGAGAATAGTTTATACAGCATATTCTATTATTGCTGATTCTCAGTGAACTCTTGTTTTGAAAAAAGGAAAAAAAGAAATTTTCTATTTACACCTTCTATTTTGTTATGCTGTTGGCCCATGGCACTTTAACAAAACTGTGGGTTTTACGTAGCTGGTCAGTCATGGGGTATATTAAATAACTGTTGTTGCACAGACAAGAATTTGCACCTGCTCACTTGTCCTTTCCTACTACCGACTTCAGAACCTTTTCCAGAAGAATTTTGAAGAAAGCATGTCCAAGCATTCTAAGCAAATGCCACACTTGTGGAGTGGGTTTCTCCTTTTCTACGATCCGCATTTTGTAACACTAGGTCTTTTCCTTCTTTGTCCCGCACCTTTATGTGTTAGCACTATCAGAATTCATTCCATGCCTGTGATATTGTAAGAATAAATGTCTAAAGTAGGTGTAAATAGTAAACTCTATGGCTTACAGTTTTAAAAAGGAAAGAACAAACATGTATCTATTGATACCGCCATGGTTCCGCACCAGGCCTGGAGACATTCTCCAGTGAGCGATTTGTTTTTTTGGCTTTTTTTTTTTTTTTTTTTTTTTTTTGTAACATGGCTTTGTAAATAAAATAATTTATATGTTTGTAAAACAAAGTCTTTGGGTTTTCATAAAATTTAGATTTTTGTTATTTCTCTTTTGTCTTTTGGGTGAATGTGTTTTCGCCAGGCGAGCCTTACTGCTAGGACATACATTTGAGGCATAGAAGAGAAGAGAGTGGATTCATTCAACAAATACTTATGGAACATCCTGGCTGCGGCTGCCCCTGAGCTAGGCGCTCTGTGCTTAGTGATGAGAAACAGACAAGAGTCCCAGCTGCTTTCTGCAAGCAGCTCAGTGGGAGAGACAGTAAATAAACACAGGATCAAATGTGTAATTACAGATATCGGCAAATGCTATGACTCTCTGAGAGAGAAAATAGGAGAAACTGACAAAGTGTGTGAGGGGAGTGCTGTCAGGGAGTTTTCTCTGAGGAAGTCAGCTGCCGGCACAGTGTGGAGAGAATCCCAGGCAGAGGTGGTCCAAGGCAGAAAAAGTTCGGTACGTTCCCAGAGCCCAGGGAACACCCACTGTGGGTGGAGCAGGGGAGAGAGATGGACAGGAGACAAGGACAAGCTCACAAAAGGCTCTCAGAGTTTGGGTTTTGTACTTAATTCAGCAGGAATCCTTTGGAGGGCTTCAGGAACATGGCATACTCTGACATGTTAAAAGGTCCTCTATAAAAGAAAAAAAGAAGGGATTTAAAAAAAGAAAGAAAGAAAGAGAAAAGACCCTCTAGCTGCTGTGTGGAGAATTGGATGCTTTTGCAAGCGACCGGGTGAGACATGTCAGGGAGGCCCCAGGATGGCTGCCGCAGAGAGAAAGAGAAGTGAGTAGACTCGATAAACTGAGATACAGAGTAAATTGACAAGACTTGCTTAGGAATTAGATACAAGAGTAAGGAAGGGGGGTGGGTGGCAATAGGGGAATAAGGACACATATGTAATACCTTAATCAATAAAGAAATTTTAAAAAAGAAAAGAAAAAGAGTAAGGGAAAGAAGACTCCCGGTTCTGGTAGAGCAGTGGTGTTGGGTGCAGATGCCATTTCTTCAGCTGTGGGAAACCAGAGAAAGAACAGGCTATTTAGGGGGCCGGTGGGAGGACCATTTCATGATGATCAAAAGTTCTGTTTTGTGCATGTATGTTCATGTATGAGATTACTATGAAATGCCTTCCTGTGTCAAGAAGGCATGGTATACACATGACAGAAGCTAACAGCAGGTCTAAGTTGGAGGCATCGATTTGGGAATCGTTAGTCTATGAGTGACATTTAGAGTCACGGGTATGGATCTGATTACTTGAGAGAGTGTAGGAGAAGAGCAGCTATTTGGAGGTTGGTAAGGTGGAAGCAGAACACTAGCCAAGAGAGACTCTTACGATGAAGCATTCTCAAAGAGCAGAGAGAACCCAGTAGGAAATGGTTCTCTGGAAGACAGGACTGTAAGAGGTTTCAAGAAAGGAACCATCGACTGAGTCCAGTTCTGCTGTAAAATGGAAGATGTAGCCCTAGCTGGTTTGGCTCAGTGGATAGAGCGTCAGTCTGTGGACTGAAGGGTCCCAGGTTCGATTCCTGTCAAGGACACATGCCTGGATTGCAGGCTCGATCCCCAGTGTGGGGAGTGCCAGAGGCAGCCGATCAATGATTCTCTCTCATCATTGATGTTTCTAGCTCTCTCTTTCTCTCCCTTCCTCTCTGAAATCAATAAAAATACATTTTTAAAAAAAAAGCAAAGAGAAGTTGTGGTATCTGTGTTGTTGCTGGAGATTCCTGCCTTTAAAGAAGATAAAAGGAAGCTGTCGATCGTATTATGTCTGGTTTTGCAACAGAGGCCATTGGTGACTCTTAGTTTCCAAAGCTGCCAGAACGAATGACCACAGCTTAGTGGCTTAAAACTACATAAAAGTATTCTCTCAGAATTCTGGAGACCCGAAGTCCAAAACCGCACAGGGCTGCATTCCATCCGAGGGCTCTGGAGGAGAATCCTGCCTTGTCTCTTCCAGTTTCTCATGCCCGCCAGCCGTCCTTGGCTTATAGATGCATCACTCCCATTTCTGCCTCCATCTTCACCTGGACGTCTACCCTGGGTTTCTCCTGGGTCTCAAACCTCCCACTGCCTTGCTCTTATGAGGTCATCTTCATTGGACTTAAGGCCAACCCTAAATCCTGGATCATCTTGTCTCAAGATTCTTAATTACATTTTTTTCTCCAAATAAGTTCACACTCCCGGGTCTAAGGGTTAGGACTTGAACATATCTTTTGGGGGATTATTACTCAACCCACTACAGTGACCTTAGCAAACAAAGCATGTATGATGGAGAGGTAGGAGCCAGGGCCAGACTGGAGTGGTTGGAAGGAAATTCGGTTGTGTAGACAAATCTTAAGGAGGTTAAAAGGCACGTGGGAGTGTTGGAATTGGCTTTTATTTTTGTTTTACTGGGTTTTTGTTGTTTTTTTAAGGTTTTTAAAAATTGATTTTTAGAGATAGAGGAAGGGAGAGGGGGAGAGAGAAACATGCACGCTCCCTACTGCAAACTGAACCAGCAACCTTCCCATGCCTGGGATGATGCCCAACCAACTGAGCCGAACCATTTGGCGTGGATCTGGCTTTTGTTGTTTATTTTGTTTTTCAAGAGAGATTACCGTTCTCGTGCTGGGATAGCAGAGGAGGGAAAGGTTAAAGAAGCAGGAGAAGGACAAATTTCCCAACAAGCGAGGTCCTTGAGAAGGCAAGAGCGAGGTAAGCCCAAACATATGTGGAGATGTTCACCTTTTTTATTGTTAAGAGATAAACTGAGGCTTATTAAAATTTCTAAGAATTTATTTGAGCAGCACCAAACCCAGAAGTGGTTAGGAGCACTCCACTGACAGGAGCTCAGGGAGAGACTTTTAGAAAAGGCAAAATAGGGAAATTATTGATTGGCTATAGTCAATAATCGAATGGGAAGGAAAAACACGACTCAAGGGCTTTATTTTTATTTTTGCAAGAATCAAGATGCATGTTTTGGTTTTGGTTTGCAATTTTTTTAAGTCTTTTGGTTCTGTCTGACTAATAAACAGAAACTGTTGATATGGATTAGATGCTCAGCACTAAGTAGAGGACTGAATTTCTCTGCAAAAGGGGGCAACAGAGAGGTGCTTCCAGGGTCTGCGCTCACCTTCAAAGGCTTGGAGGATGTCCCCACCAGCTCCATGCTGAGCCCAGCTTTGTGCAACATTTTAATTAATGAACTGGCATTCAAAGTAACCTTGGTGAATGAAAGCCATGAACATAAACAGATGGCTTTATAGGATAGCTGTTACCTTTCGGGAGAGCCCCAGGGAGGTTTCTGGCGCTGGCAATGTTCTGTATCTTGACCTGGGAGCTTGTTAAATGAATATAATCACTGGTGAAATATTCATCAGGTTGTATAGTTAAGATTCATTCATTTCACTGTGCACTTTGAAATTTAAAAGTTTACACACAGACCAAAAGGTGAATGGCAGACTGGAGTGCGATTGTCTTAGCAGAAAGAAGAAAGTTACCAAGTAGTTTGAAAAGAATACTAATGAGAAGCCCATTTCCAGTCCCCGCCCCCCCTCAACTCCCCAAAGGTAGTAGGTGCAACAGAGAAGGGGGTGCAGCCATGGGTAGAAAATAGGAAAGGGGGGGGTTGAAAGTCTCACATGAGGTTGTTGGATCCCTCAGAACTCCCTTCACCTCCCACATACAGACAAGTGGCTACTCATCCACACCCCACCCCTTAGCAAGCGACTGAAGGGTTATTTTTTGGGAAAAATAAATGGAACACTGAGATTCTGAATTCAAGGTTACCAGGCCCAGCAGAGAAAGTTCCCTTGGGGTGGGGGGGGGGGGGGGATGAGGCACGAGGTTGTCTCTTTTCATCATAAACTGTAGAATATTAATTTGCCACAATATCATGCTGTTTTGATATTTTAATAATTTAGAGTGTAATATCAATGTTCATAATTAATGACAAAATATATGGAAGCCATTAGGTGAGCTCATGTTAGTACAGTACAATGCAATGTTTGGCTCGTGGCATGGCAGCTTAAAAAGTCTGGGTACAGCCCTAGCCCGTTTAACTCGGTGGCAAGCATCGGCCCTCGGACTAAAGGGTCCTGGGTACCCTTCTAGTCAAGGGTATGTACCTCGGGTGCAGGCTCAGTTCCCGGCCAGACCTGGTCCCGGGCGTGTGCAGGAGGTAACCAATTGATGTGTCTCGCTCATATCAACGTTTTTCTCTGTCTCTCCCCCCTCCTGTCCACTCTCTAAAAAAAATCAATGGAGAAATATCCTTGGGTGAGGATTAGCAAAACAAAAAGACACCACAAAAGTCTGGATACAGAACCAGAGAAAAACTAAAACTGATCAAATATAAGTGATTACAGTGAATGATTGTGGAATGTACTTCCTGAAAGTAGATAAAATGGAATGACTTTGGAAGCAATCCTTCTTCACAGGAGGGCTTGCCCAACAGAGATTTGGTGCTGGTAAAACTTGGTGTGGATTACCAAATGGATGGCATTGACATCCAGGGGCTTTTTCATCCCAAACCATGTATATTTCATGTTTCCTTGGACTTCAAATTTATCTTTAGGGTGGATGTCAAAAATAATTATGTTGAGTGAGACACTAGACAAAAAAAATTGCACCTGCTCTCTGGTTCCATTTCTAGAAAATCCTAGAAAATGTAAACTACAGTTATAGTTAACTAAGCTATAGTTAAAGATCTTAGGTCAGCAGTTGCCTGGTGATAGTGGCAGGGGTGGGAGGCAGGGCTAAGGAGGATGAGTAGGAGGAACTAGAAAGGACACAGGAAAACATTTGGGTGCAGTGATGGTTATATGGATACATACTTACAACAAGAGTTCACCTTGCTCCTTAGCTGGTTTGGCTCAGTAGATAGAGCGTCGGCCTGAGGACTGAAGGGTCCCAGATTCGATTCTAGTCAAGGGCACGTGCCCTGGTTGTAGGCTCAATCCTCAGTAGGGGACATGCAGGAAGCAGCCAGTCAATGATTCTCATCATTGATGTTTCTCTCTCTCCCTTCTCTGAAATTATTTTTAAAAAAGAGAGAGAGAGAGTTCACCTTGCTTTCTGGGACAAGATGGTGCCATCCACACCACTCCTAACAGTCCGAGGATCAGGACTGTACCTGGTGAAAGGACCACCACATTTCTCAGAAAGCACAGTGCTCCCAAGGTAAGGTGGGAAAAACTGCAAAGTCTGTACCTTTAGTAAGGATGAGACCTTGTTTGCCTGGGGCAATGGAGAAAAAAAATAAATATCACCAATGTCACTAACAAGGGACTACAGTGTTCCCCACCCTACAACTTCATGATGTGAAAACTGGGACATATTTGAAGTCTATCATCCAGAAAAATGTGCAAAACCAGTGTCCATCCTGGTCGAAGATGGAACTATTTGTGCCTGAAATGTTAAGGATGAAGTTCACGTCTTTGAAAATAACAATTTCAATACAATTGCAAATAAATTGCATTTGCAAAGAAAATTAATCCTTTTGTATTGTCACCTGAACCCCAGCCATACAAGGTGACTGTTTATGTCCCAGGTAATAAGGGTTCGCCTTCATTTGTTAAATTATATCATTATCCCAACTTCGATGGACCAGCTTTGGCGAATAAAAGTTTCTTTAAGGCCAGTGAGGTTAAAATGCCAGGGAATAAAAACGTTACTGCTGTGTTGGTAATAGCTAGCACAGACGTTGATAAGACAGAAGCTTCCTACTATGGGGAACAAACACCGCATTACACTGCAGCAAACGGAGAAAGTGCTGTGGTGTAAGTACCAAAAGTGGCCCGTTTATGACGGAGTTTGGAATTCTAAGTCTGCTGAGTTTTGTGCTGTTCATGGTTTGACGCCTGCCAAAGCGACATTTTTCAACTTGAAATTGATCCTGTGTCTGGCTTTGGAACCGGTCCTCATAACGCAGCCTAGTAAGGCCCTCGCGGACATATATTAGTGCTAGCCAGATGTGGAAACCTGAGTGGACAAACAGAAGTGTGGGACGTTAAAAACGACAAACATTTCTAAACCGGTGGCCTCTGAGTCTACATATTTTACTTGGTTCCCAGATGATGAGCACGTTTTGACAGCTATGTGTGCTCCCGGGTTAGGCATTAGTCATGGGTACAGACGTGGCATGATACTGACTCTGTCTTGCACAAGTATGTGTGCCATTCAATGTGGAATTATGGCAGGTTTCTTGGCAGCCATTTGTAGATGGACTATTTCCAGCAAAAACAGTAACTTTCCAAGCAGTTCCAACCGAAAGATGCACCAGCTTATAGACCCCCGGCTTTAAGAGATAAACCAATCACCATGTCCTAGCTGCATGAGAAGGAACCGCCGCAGAATATGAAACCACAGCTGGGAAATACGCCATTATCCAAAACAGCCCTTAAAAATCGAAGGAAACAGGAAGCTAAGAAAGCTGCAAGGCAGGAAGCAAGAAAGTGACAAGCATCTAGATCTGGCACCTACTCCTGCCCCACGGAGCTCAACACGAAATACTATCTCCCAGCCAACTTCTGGACACCCTGAAGTAGACAAAAAAATCCAGAACCTACAGAAGAAACTGAAAGCAATCAAAGAACTGAAAGAACAAGCAGCAACTGGAAAACAGCTGGGGCGGGGGAATCAGTTGGAGAAAATTCAAAAAGAGAAAGCCCTTCTCCAGGAGCTGGAAGGTTTGGAAATGGGTATTTGAAGATTCACCGACAGCAAGTTGGTTAGCAGAGATCAGTGAAAACACAGTCTCTATTAAGTTCACTGGTGTATTTGGAATATTCATGTGTCCACACTTAACATTCATCTGTAATTTTAACCATTTTTCCAAGATTCTACATATGTGTGAAGTTATTTAATAATGCCTATTAAATTGATTTTTGCATCCTGCATCCTATATCATGTTAACATGTGCTATAAAAAAGATATGAATGTTCTAGCTAAGTTTAACAGATTGTAGGACAAATGTCATTGTTTTTTAGTAGGGGACAGTATTTACCATATATTATAAGTGAATAAAATGCTTTCTTTAAAAATTTATATAATATGTCCTTTTTTATTGAATTTATTGAGGTGACATCCTCTATAATAAAGAGCTAATATGCTAATTAGACCGAACAGCAGAACGACCGTCCAGATGACCTTCCAGACGAAGCTGGGGCTGCGAGGGCCAGCCAAGGCAGCCGGGCTGCGAGGGGCTTTGAGGGCCAAGTCCCTTGCACGAATTTCATGCATCGGGCATCTAGTTGGTTAATAAAATTATACAAGTTCCAGGTGTACACGTCTACAATACATCCACTGTATACTGTATTGTGTGGTTACCACCCCACGTCAAGTGTCCTTGATCACCATTTATCCCATGTTAAATTTTAAAATAAGAGTATACCTGCCCTAGCCAGTTTGGCTCAGTGGATAGAGCGTCAGCCTGTGGACCAAAGGGTTCGGGTTTGATTCCGGTCAAAGGCACGTTTCTCGGTTGCAGGCTCCTCCCTGGCCAGGCCCTGGTCAGGGCGCGTGCAGGAGGCAACCAATCCATGTGTTTCTCTCACATTGATATTTCTCTGTCTTTTCCTCTCTCTTCCACTCTCTGAAAAGCAATGGAGAAAATATTCTCGAGTGAGGATTAAAATAAATAAATACATAAACCAACAAACAAACAAACACCTTAAATAGGTACAGTTTATTAAATATCAATAAAGCTGTTCAAAACAACAACAACATCCACCATGAAACTCCCAATATTCAGGCTCTATCCCAAGAGATTCAATTTCATGGCCTGGAATGGGGCCAAAGCCGGTGCTTCTTGCCTTCAGGTGGTTCTCAGGTGTGGTCCTGGTGGGAACCGCTGCATTAACGCCTTTTCCTGGAGTTACACTCCCAAACCACTGAAAGGATTCGCGGTAATAAGGAAATGGAGGGCAAGGAGTTGGAGAAGGGAGAAGTGTTACAAGGATTTATTAAACCCCAACTGGCTAAAGAGATGGCTTCAGCAGAGAATAGCTGGCTCCACTAGGGGGCATCTGGACACTTCTCTTCAGCATGATTTCCAGAGGAACTGGAGCCTGGCTGCCTGCGGGACGTCGTGAAAGGGAGTGCTCAGCAGACAGACACCCGGGCTTGTAGGCATGAAAACGACCAGCAACTTCGGGAAGATGTCAGCAGGGTCCAATGCGCTCTCCTGGGTCTGACTTTATAGGCAGAGTGAATTCGATTGTTGCCATTTCAGTGTTGTTTGAGGTTCAAAGGTCAGAGCTACTGACTCAGGACCGAGTAACTCCTGGAGAGTAAGCACAGGAAGTTCTCGAGGAGAAGACCACATGTCTAGATCCTGCACCACTGAGCAGAAATCGCTGCCTCCGGATCTCCAGCACGCAGTCTCCTCTCCCTTAAGGACCGTTCCTTACGTGTTTTACTCTGCTTCTCCTAAGCCACTCAGTCACAGGACACCATGACCCCCTCTGTCTGCTGTGACTCAGTTCCTCTGCTGCTTTCTGTAGCCATTACCTCTGCAGGGGTCCCTCTCCATTTCAGTCCCCCTGCCTCAGTCTGGCTTCTGCTTTACGGAGCCACAGCCACTTTCCTCAGTGATCACACACATTCAGTCAACCCTTTAAGGGTCAAGCAGGTAGGTGGTCATGATTTAAAGGGGGACACTGTATTCAGGTATGCTGTTTGTGCTTCACATCAGGGAACATAAAGCAAGCCCCCAAAGGATGGACCAAAACACACGGAGGAGTAACAGCCCACATCAATAGATTTTCAGTTCTCCCCAGAACCCATCAGGAACCAGAGGCCCAAGTGGGCCCTCAGGTCCGCAGGCCCTGGAGCAACGCATCTGCTTTGTCAGCTTATTCTGTCACAGCTCCCCAGTCTCCAGTTAATTCTCGCACCAGGATCACTCCGGCCATGGCTCTGTGAGGAGGCACAGCTGAAGTACCTTAGAAAACGGGCCCCTGTGAACCCAGCGTAGTGCTCGCTTCCATCTGCTCTACGTGTGGGGATGCCACTTACGATTTCTTTCTTTTTAAAAAGTATGTTTGTATTAATTTTAGAGAGAGAGGGAGAGGGAGAGAGGAACGTCGATCGGTTACTTCCTGTACACACCCCAGGATAAAACCTGCAACCTGGGTATGTGCCCTGACTGGGAATGAAAACAGCAGCCTTTGGGTGCATGGGCAATACTCAACCGAGCCACACCGGCCAGGGCCACTTAGAATTTCTTTAAAGGATTCTGCTGCTAGAAGTTTACAAAGCAGTTTCCTACATTCTTCTGAAATATTCTCCTTACAAACCTAAGCCGTGGTGCAGATTGGGGTACACAGTTTTCAAGTCACTTGAGAGAATGAGTTCCTTCCCTCCGCAGAACACCTCCGCCAGACTTTGAAGACAGAGCTCTCCCGGATGCTCAGGGCCCCTCCAGAATTACACAAGTTCCTTCTGTGTTATTAGCACACCAGGTCTCATTCGTTGGATCAACAAGTGTTACCGGAAAGGTGACCTGGCCCTAGGCAGACCTGCTTAGGGCCAGCCGGTAGTGTGTGGGTTCTTGATATCGAGTAGGAAAACATTCACAAGTCCAGGTGGGCTTTTAGAGGACGTTTATTAAAGCTGGGGAGAGTAAAACAAGAAAGGACTGGGCAAGTGCGCCTAGGTTGGGCTAAGAAGTCAGAAACGGGGTCTCCTGAGGAGGAACTGCTGCTGTCCATTGCTGCCCTGATTGCAAGTCTTGTGTGGGGGGGTGGGGGGTCCCCTTAGAGCAGTGGTTCTCAACCTTGGCTGCACCTTAGAATCACCTGGGAATCTTTTTAAAATCCTCATTTCTGGGCCTCATACTCCGGAAATTCTGTTTCTTTGTTACTAATGTTGTGGCCCCATCCCATAAGAAAGAAACAGAATTTCCGTAGGATGAGGCCCAGAAATCAGGATTTAAAAAGATTCCCAGGTGATTCTAAGGTGCAGCCAAGGTTGAGAACCCTTGCCTTAGAGTTTGGGAGATGCATGCCTGTGAGGGGTGAAGGGGAGGGGAAAGGCACAGGCATACTCCCCGGTGGGAGAGCTTTCTGGGTCTTCCTCCTAAAAGCTTTAAAGGATGGAGACCATAGGGGAGGTCTCAACAGAATATTCACCAGCTTTCCAGGTGGGTCCTTTCCGGATCCTGGTCTCCACTCACAGCTCAGTGGGGCAGGGGGACTCTAGTCAGCGCAGCTACTCCTGAGGTCGGCCCAGGGATAACTTGTCGGGTGTGCTGCTTTCCTGGGCCTGGAGCTGAAACACAACTGAGGCCTAGACGTTATCTCCAGGGAGGCGAGCTGTGTCTGGCTATAAATTGCTATCTGTCTCAGTTTCCCTATTCCACTTGCCAAGGAATTTTCCTAGCTTCTGACTAACCTGCCTCACAAGGACCGAGCACAGGAAAAGACCATCAGGTCCAGTCGTAAGCCCCCATTAGGATGGGGAAGGCGGAAGGGGCGGGGGGTGTCTGCGGGCAAGAGGCCCAGCAGCAGACTCCCTCAGGAGGCCCCGCGCCCCCACACTCCCATGGCTTCCCCTCAGGAGCAGAGAAAAGCTTCCATTGAGGTCACAGCCTATGCCCGGCTCTCAGGGCGGAAGAGGAGGAGTCCAATTGCCGCAAAGCTTCCTCGTCGCCTAGCAACGGCCTAACGCGGAGAGATGGAGAACAACAGCAGGGAGCTCCAGGCCAGAAAATACTTGGAAAAACATCGGATTATGGAGTTGCTGAACTATCTCACCAGTAGCCTGCTCTTTTTCCAGCCAAGTAAGGGTCTTGCCTACCACTCGGCTTTCTGTCCCACCCGCCTCCTCGCAAGCAGCAGTTCCCAGAAATTAACGGTGCAGCCGCTCCTCCAGCCGGGCGCCCCCGCGTTTGCAGCCCTTCTGCTGCCAATTAAGGCTGTGGCCTTCAATTAGACAACTGCTCAGTGAACGGCCCCTTTGTGCCTACCACCAGCCAGGTGGCCGCGGGACTCGGCCAGGTGGAGGGCTCCACCTGTTACTACTATGTGACGGGGCAAAAGCCCGAACCTCTCCTTTTTCTGGAAAATGGGGGGAGTAGTGCGGATCTCGGGGAAACGGGGGGAAGAATAGATAAATGAATTGCCCCTATGTCTCGCAAGGATCAGGTGTTTCCAGCGTTTCCCCGACCTCAACGAGTTTTTAATCTGGTAAGAGAGCTAAACAATTGATAGTGCAAGATGGATCGGTGTTTTGGAGGGGTCTTTTCCTGACATTTTTACACCTCTGACCCCCTTTAAAAACTTGAAACATTTCTTAATTTTTGTGCGGTGATTTCAAAATTACGTTAAGATGAAAGTTATGTTGATGTCCTTTTACCCAAATGCAAAATTGTAACCTTGCCGGCCTCTCTCCACAAGAAGTGTCCAAAATGCCAAATTTATCCACCTCTTCCTTCAAGGAAATGGAAATACCAAACATTCCAACTTTGCCCCACCCAACCAATATGATCAGGTTTAGGGTAATCAAGCGCCCTCTAGTTCTTTTAAATCGATAAAACAATAGAGACTCTGCAACAAATAAAAATAAATAGTGCGGGGGGGGGGGAGTACAAAGGAATGCATTATTTTACATTTTTTATTTATTGATTTGAGAGAGAGAAAGGGAGAGAGAAATATCCACGTGAGAGAGAAACATCCATTGATTGCCTCCGGTATGGGCCCCAACCCCCACAACCTACTCTGACATTTGATTTTATTCCGTCTGTCCTATTTCTGTTTCCCCTGGGCTTTGTTTTTTTTGTTTGTTTGTTTGTTTTAGTTTCTGTATTTCATGTTGGAGACTTTCTTCAAATGTCACATGATCCTTTTTCTATCCATTTATATTAAAGAGTGAGGCACCAAAAAGATAGTAGGAAGATCTCTGTGTATAGGCATGATGGTATACTAAAGGGCTCCACTGTAAGTTACATGCATCAAGTGTTAAGTTGGTTGGAGCATTCTCCTGTACACCAAAAAGTTGCGGTTCCATTCCCGGTCAGGACGCGTGCCGAGGTTTTGGGTTCAGTTTTTGGTCAGGCACATTTGGGAGGCGACCAATGGATGTTTCTCTCTTACATCAATGTTTCTTTCTCTCTCCCTTCCTGTCTCTCTAAAAATTAATAAAAACATATCCTTGGGTGAGGATTAAAAAAAGAAGAAAAAGGAATGCACTTTTTTAAAAAGGCACTGGGGGGCCCTGGCCAGGTAGCTCAGTTGAGCATCATCCCCGTAGGCCAAGGTTGCAGGCTTGATCCCCAGTCAAGGCATATATACAAGAAGTAAAAAAAAAAAGAACTAGCCGAAACCGGTTTGGCTTAGTGGATGGAGCGTCGGCCTGCGGACTGAAGGGTCCTGGGTTCGATTCCGGTCAAGGGCATGTGCCTGGGTTGCGGGCGCATCCTCAGTGGGAGATGTGCGGGAGGCAGCTGATCGATGTTTCTCTCTCATCGATGTTTCTGACTCTCTGTCTCTCTCCCTCTCTGTAAAAAATCAATGAAATATATTTAAAAAAAAAAAAAAAAAAGAACTAGCCCAGCTGGTGTGGCTCAGTGATTGAGCTTCAACCTATGAGCCAGGAGGTTACAGTCCAATTCCCGGTCAGGGCATTTATGCCCAGGTTGCAGGCTCAATCCCCAGTAGAGGGGCAGCTAATCAATGATTCTTTCTCATCATTGATGTTTCTTTCTCTCCCTCTTCCTTCTTCTCTAAAGTTGATAGAGAAGGTCTCTTTTTTTAAAAGAGACCTTATCTTTTAGAGATATACATTCAAATACTTATTAATGAAATATGATTGCTATGATTTACTTCAAAATAACATAGGAAGAGGGGAACTGGATGAGATTATGGTCAAATAAGACGGGCACAAATTATAACAGTTTAAGTTGGTAATGCTCATTATACTTTTCTACTTTTATTTACTAGAGGCCTAATGCACGAAATTCGTGCAGGAGTAGACCTTCCTTCTCCAGGCTGCTGGCACTGGCTTCCCTTGCAACCCTGGCTTCATCCGGAAGGTCATCTGGAAGGACTTTCAGTCTAATTAGCATATTATGCTTTTATTATTATAGATTTATTCTCACCAGAGGGAGAGGTAGAGACAGAAACATTGATGTGAGAGAGACACATTGATTGGTTTCCTCCCGCACATGCCCCCACAGGGGCCAGGGATCTAGCCTGCAACCAAGGTATCGAACCCGGACCCTAGCCGGTTTGGCTCAGTGTATAGAGCGTCAGCCTGCAGACTGAAGAGTCTCAGGTTCGATTCCAGTCAAGGGCATGTACCTTGGTTGCAGGCACATCCCCAGTGGGAGGAGTGCAGGAGGCAACTGATCAATGTTTCTGTCTCATCAGTGTTTCTGGCTCCCTATTCCTCTCCCTTCCTCTCTGTAAAAAAAATCAATGAAATATATTTAAAAAGAAAAAACCAAACCCGGGAGCCTTCAGTCCATGGGCCGGTGCTCTAACCACTTAGCACCTGGCTAGGGCTACTTTTCTTTTATATGTGTATGAAATTCTCAATTATGACATAAGTTTTTAAAAAGAATTATATATAACTACATATATATGTGCATGTATATACATATGTATATATGTGAAGCCTAGGTTGCAATTAATGATGGAGCAGTGGGTGTGGCATTTGTCATCTAAGCTGCTCCACCTTAACTTCTTCTGGTTTCTTTTCATCAGAAGTGACCTGCATTATTTCTGGAAAATGGATCTTGATTTTTCATTTTTCACATTGCTTAAATGAGAGATAGCCTATTTATCCAAAATACTGCTTTTTTTTTTTTAATTAAATCTTTATTGTTCAGCTTATTACATTTGTTCCTCTTTTTTTTCCCCCCATAACTCCCCTCCTCCCAGCTCCCGCCCCACCCTCCGCCCTCACTCCCCACCCACTGTCCTCTTCCATAGGTGCACGATTTTTGTCCAGTCTCTTCCCGCATCTCCCACACCCCTTTCCCCCCCAAGAATAGTCAGTCCATTCCCTTTCTATGTCCCTGATTCTATTATGATCACCAGATTATTTATTCACTTGATTCTTAGATTCACTTGTTGATAGATGCATATTTGTTGTTCATAATTTGTATCTTTACCTTTTTTTTTCTTCTTCCTCTTCTTAAAGGATACCTTTCAGCATTTCATATAATACTGGTTTGGTGGTGATGAACTCCTTTAGCTTTTCCTTATCTGTGAAGCTCTTTATCTGACCTTCCGTTCTGAATGATAGCTTTGCTGGATAAAGTAATCTTGGTTGTAGGTTCTTGGTATTCATCACTTTGAATATTTCTTGCCATTCCCTTCTGGCCTGCAAAGTTTCTGTTGAGAAATCAGCTGACAGTCGTATGGGTATTCCCTTGTAGGTAACTGGGTTTCTTTCTCTTGCTGCTTTTAAGATTCTCTCTTTGTCTTTTGCTCTTGGCATTTTAATTATGATGTGTCTTGGTGTGGTCCTCTTTGGATTCCTTTTGTTTGGGGTTCTCTGCGCTTCCTGGACCTGTAGGTCTATTTCTTTCACCAGGTGGGGGAAGTTTTCTGTCATTATTTCTTCAAATAGGTTTTCAATATCTTGCTCTCTCTCATCCTCTGGCACCCCTATAATTCTGATGTTGGTGCGCTTGAAGCTGTCCCAGAGGCTCCTTACACTATCTTCATATTTTCGGATTCTTTTTTCATTTTGCTTTTCCAGTTGGGTGTTTTTTGCTTCTTCGCATTTCGAATCTTTGACTTGATTCTTGCGCTCCTCTGGTCTGCTGTTGGGTGTCTGTATAATATTCTTTATTTCAGTCAGTGTATGCTTAATTTCTAGTTGGTTCTTTATCACAACATCGAGGGTCTCATTAGATTTCTTGAGGATCTCACTACATTTATCGGCGGTCTCACCAGTCTTTTCGAGGGCCTTACTAAGTTTATCGGCAGCTTCTAGACAGTTCTTAAGAGACCTTAAAAGTGTGGTTCTGAACTCAATATCCTCCATTGACAGTTTTGTCCTGTTTCTTTGTCTCCGCATTTTTTATGCTTTCTTGGTGCACCCCCTAGTGGTCTTTGTCCGCAGTCTTGTTGCCTTTAAGCCTTGATTGATGTCGGCAATACCGGGGTGATTTGACCTCCAGGCTAACTGGCTATGAGAGTCGGCTGTGTCTGTAGTGGGAGGGCTTCTGTGCTGGATCTCTAGGGCGGTGCTAATCTAGCGTTTGCCTGAGGCTATCCGGCAGATGGTTCTGTGCAGGGCTTGGGCGGGGCGGGTCCCCGGGGATCTACAGGGCGGGCGGAACAAGCAGTTATGGCGACTCTCAGTTCCTTCCCCAGGGGCTCTGCCTCTCAGAGCCCCAGCAATGGCTGCAAACCTCGGAGAGAAAGCTGCCTTCGAGTTCCGTTTCTCCCGTTTGAGTCTCGGTCCCCAGAGACTCGCCCGGATCTGGAGCTCAGAGTCTGAAACTCCCTCCCGATTGAAAACAACAACCGCGCCCTCCGCCGCCAGCCCGCTCTGCGCACACTCCGCACCTGAGTATTTCACTTCAGCACTGCGCCTCCTCTGAGTCTGGGTATGATATTCTCTTTCCTCCTAGTTGTAGAATTTCCACTCAGCCAGCCTTCCCGTGGTTCTGGGTGATGTCCGTTCTGTCCTTTAGTTATATCTCTAAAGTGGTTGTTTGAGGCAGCGATCTCCGGCGTTAACCTATGCCGCCATCTTGGTTTCTCAAATACTGCTTTTTTAAAAAAATATATTTTATTGATTTTTTACAGAGAGGAAGGGAGGATAGAGTTAGAAACATCGATGAGAGAGAAACATCGATCAGCTGCCTCCTGCACACCTCCCAACAGGTATGTGCCCGCAACCCAGGTACATGCCCTTGACTGGAATCGAACCCGGGACCCTTCAGTCCATAGGCCGACGCTCTATCCACTGAGCCAAACTGGTTAAGGCTTTTTTTTTTTTTTTTTTACAAATGAACATTTATGCCTCCTAATTGGAATAGTCTTTATTTTTATTTTATCCCTTTTTTCAGTTGGCCACCTTCTTTCCTGCATCATGCTGTTTCAATATTCTTTTTTATTTTTAAATATATTTTATTGATTTTTTACAGAGAGGAAGGGAGAGGGATAGAGAGTTAGAAACATCGATGAGAGAGAAACATCGATCAGCTGCCTCCTGCACACTCCCCACTGGGGATTATGCCCGCAACCAAGGCACATGCCCTTGACCGGAATCGAACCTGGGACCCTTCAGTCCGCAGGCTGACACTCTATCCACTGAGCCAGACCGGTCAGGGCTGTTTCAGTATTCTTAGTTTTCAACTCTGTCTGCATATCAGAATCACCTGAAGAGCTTT
Source organism: Myotis myotis (assembly GCF_014108235.1). Lineage (NCBI taxonomy): Eukaryota > Metazoa > Chordata > Mammalia > Chiroptera > Vespertilionidae > Myotis > Myotis myotis. Next base: position 13,496,334 of record NW_023416315.1, read on the forward strand.
TGGGGGGGAAAAACAAAAAACAAACCCAGATCTGGTCTCTTGACTTCTTTTTATTCAATAATCTGTGGCAGAGCACAGATTACTGGTATGTAATTAAGTTTTCAGTATCTTGCCTTTCTCACAAGCTAGGTCTCTATCCCCAGTGCACAGTACAGTACCTTTAACTATTTAACAACTTAATAATTGTTAAATGACTGTATCCATTTGTGACATATTTTAATTTCATATCAAAAAGAATTGGAACTATTGTTTTTTTCTTTACAGGTAAACCAAGAGAGTATTTAATATCTCTATTGGAACGACTGAGAATTGCTAAAGAAACAGGTGTGCCTTTTCCTGTCTTTATGGATCACAGTAACATTGTGGCTATGTTTGAGATGATGGACTCTGCACATAGAGGCACCATATCATTTGTGCAGTACAAAGGAGGTCAGTGTCTAAAGCAAATCGAGGTAATAGTTAGTAGTCATTCCATAACTTTCTCTAGCCAAAAATGGTTTGCTTTGTAAACTTTCCTTCTGATTCTGACTTCTACAGCCCTAGAGAACCTGGGTCTGTCAACTGAAGATGAAGATTTAAAAGATGATGGACATGGAATAACTCTGGAGAAATTCAAGAATGAAGTGTAAGTTCATTTTTTAATGAGTAATATTTAAAGAATATGGTTTTGAAGTACAATTAATATCTTTTAAAACAGAATCCTAACTTTTTTTTAAATTTTTAAATTGATTTTTAGAGAGAGGAGAGGGAGAGAGACAGAAACATAAATGATGAGAGAGAACCATTGATCAGCTGCCCCCTGCACGCCCTCTTCCGGGGATGGAGGAGCCTGCAACCCAGGCATGTGCCCCGACCGGGAATCAAACCAGCAACCTTTCAGTGCACAAACACCCAACCAACCGAGCCATACCAGCCAGGGCCAGGTTCCTATCTTTTGATAGAAACTTTCAGCTGACTAGCAAGTGAGGACAGGGAGGGATGGCAGAAACGTTCCTGAGCCTGGGGAGAGGGGAGAGAGAAAACGCTGGAGTTAGGAAATTTCAGAGGCAGCTGCATTTTCTTAATGGGAAACCCCAGCAATTCTCAAAGAATGAGATAGAAAAGCCCCATTTGCCAGAAGGACTAACAGAAAAGCTTTGAGTGCAATACACTAGGTGGAAACTCTCAGTATAAAATAGAGTTATAGAATTTCTCTCAAAATATTTCCTCAAAATTATTTAGCACAAAGTGTTTATCAACAGTATAGGCTGCATGCCAGACTGACTATTTAAAATTTGAAGTATTGCCCTAACCAGTTTGGCTCAGTGGATAGAGTGTCGGCCTGCGGACTGAAGGGTCCCAGGTTCGATTCCGGTCAAGGGCATGTACCTTGGTTGCGGGCACATCCCCAGTAGGGAGTGTGCAGGAGGCAGCTGATCGAAGTTTCTCTCTCATCGATGTTTCTAACTCTCTTCCTCTTCCTTCCTCTCTGTAAAAAATCAACAAAATATATTTTTAAAAAATTAAAAAAAAAATTTGAAGTATTACAACATAAAAAGTATTAAGTAAATGCTAAATCAGAAAAAAAAAACACCATTGGAATAAAATTTGGTAGTTGAAGAAAGTCTAGTCTAACTCAGTTTGTTTAAAAGTTTTACTCACTGAGCATTTATTCACAAGAAATCATTAACATAATCCAAGGCCAAGGTAAAGTTAGAAAGTTTAATATTCCTATCTCATCATCAGTTACATACGTATTAAACAAAAATTGTTTAATTACATTCCCTACCCCTCGGAAGATTAAAGCACAGTGCTCTGGCCTGAAATGTTTCATCCGAAAGAAAAGGTTGCCCACAGACCTGTGGACTAAAACAAGGAAGTATTTTAAATGAAAGGACATTTGTGGTAAATGAGAGCAATCCTATTTTAGTCACTATCTCTTAATGTGTTTTCTTACAGGAAATACAGTGAATTTCCAAACTAGATACAGGAACTTCAATTACAAACATGCGTTCTAAAGTGATTTTTTAAAAAATTTATTTGCTGTGTTTGATTATCCACAATAGTCTCCCTTAGTTAACAGGAAATTGAAATTTGATTATAATTTGTTATCTCTGCACTTGTATTTTATTTAACACATATTCAGCATTTATATCTGAGTTTCCATGGCTTCTGAGTTTTCTGTTTTTGTTTTCTTAGGGACAAAAGGACTCAGAAAATATGGTCAGCATTTTAATAACACTGTAAGTCAAAGGTAATAAATGATTCTATAAAGTTTTCAGTTATCCAGCTTCAGTAATTCGGAACTTCATCGTTTAACTTAATCCAATTGGCTTCCTCTTTGTTCAAAAAAGGGGGGGAGGGGGAGATGCATTATTTTCCAGTGTTAGGCCAGTTTGTCCTCAAATTAAGTAGAATCTCAACGTCTTGTGGAGCCAGTTTGTAAATTCCAATTTCATTTAATGCTGCTGTAGCAGGAGGCTGCCCAGAAGTTGACTGCAGGACATCTTTCAGAAGTAATGCAGAACCAATGTTCAAATTCAAAATAATACAGGCTTCTTTTACACTGTATAAAAAAAGTAGGGAGGAAATGAGATCTCCATTATCTTTATCATCCACATTATTCTATAACAATTTCATTTTGAGAAACTAAAGAGCTTTCCTGCACCTCTAGTCATGTGCTCTCAATAAAAACTATGTATGGGTTTATTATTTGGTTCTTTTAACATATTAGGACTATGTATGTGTACAGAGTTTGTATTTCATCAGGTTACTATAAGGTAATAGCATCACTGTTTTCAATAGTATCCATTACTTCCCAAAATACAATATTTGATATTAGTCTATTAAATGTAGCTAAGACTCTAGGTAGATTAGGATATGGGAAAAGAGAAAATTAAGGGATGAAATGAATGCAGTAGAAAGGTAGACTACTAAAACAAAACAAAAAACAGAAATAGAAAGCTTACTGAAATGAGCAAAAATAATCTTTCATTTTATAAAAAAGAATATTTTATAATCTCAGAAAGACCCAAACAATTCAAATTTTACATCAATAATTTCTAAAAATACTTCTAAGAATTCTTCCTATAATTATATACTTAGAACCAAAATTAATGTCAAATGTTTAAAAACAAGAATTTTCTTCAAGCCTGGCCTGTTATTATATACTAAACATATTTTTAATTTCTTACATTTATCAACTATGGTAGAACTGACCTTGCTTTCATTTTTCTATTAATTTCTCTAGTAATAAGCAAATCAGAGTATTAAAGCAAATGCTAGAAAAGAAAGCCCAACATATAATTTATATCTAGTGCTGGTGAACTTTTTGGGGTCATGGGTCAAATGTAGAATGGGCAAAAGTAGGTTCACAATTGTGAGTATGTGAACCATAGTTTATTCTTGTATTAGTATTATTATTTAATTATTGTATTATTTTCCAGATGAACTACTATAAACCTACTTTTGCCCCACCCTGTATTATTCGGATACACAATGAACATATAAAATTTTTATTTGATGCTATATATACATTTAACATCATTGGAACCCTAAACTTGTTAAAAAAGGAATTAACCTCCTCTCAGGGTTTGATACACCAAACTCAATTGTTAAAAACTGAGCTTACTGTTTAAAGTAATTTTCTGGTCTCTTGCAATAGTGGGAGAACAAAGGGAAAAGATTCCGAGTCATATCAAACTGCAACTGAGCTGCTCCTCCTTCATTGAAGTGATTAGCAAGAATGATCTGAAACAAAGAATAATTCATATCACAGTTGCCTTCATCATCATAGCCCCAAAATAGTCTATTCCTTACTTACTTCTTGGTAGATGTATATATCCAGCTTCTCTACGAGCATTTGCCAGAAAGTTTTAAATAAAGAGAAGCAAAGCTGCTGTTCCAACTGAAGTAAACGGTCTCGTAACGTAAGCAGGAGGGGGCATGCCGAGCTGGACAAGGACATGACTGCCTGCTCAGACTGAGAGGGCAAGGACAACCACCTGGAAAACAAGAGCAGCACTGCCTGCAGCACATTAATTTTTACCATAAACATTTTCATCACTTTGTTTTTTTAAAGATTTAACAAATTTTAAATTTGGGGAAGTGCACTGTCCTGAGGCATCTATCTATATATATAAAAAACCAGCAACCAGAATGCCAGAATGACTGGAACGACCAGACTGCAGCTGGCCAACCAGACTGATTGGGGGTGGAGCCAGCTGCCCAATCTCCCTCGGCCCCACTCCCGGGCTGGCCCCTCCCCTGACTGGCCACCACCCACCCTGATCGGGGGCAGGGCTGGCCGACTACCCTCCTGCATCCCCTCCATCCTGCCATCCTGGCCCTGATCTGCTCCCATCAGGGCGGACCAGCCAGACCCTACCCATGCACGAATTCGTGCACTGGGCCTCTAGTCTATATGTAAAAGGCTAATATGCTAAGTGTCCAACCGTCCTACTGGTCGCTATGATGCACACTGACCACCAGGGGGCAGACGCTCAATGCAGGAGCTGCTGTGATGCGCACTGGCCATTTACAGAGAAATGGCACTGTGGACCTGGCACCCACAAAGCAACACTCAGCTTCCTCCAAGTGGGACATAGGCCCCAACACCACCCTGGAGCAACAGCCCACCAAATCGCAGTCGACGCTGCCAAGACCCCATGGCGCAAAATGTGGCCCACAGCCCAGCCCAGCCCAGAAACGGTGGCTGTGGGCGCCGGGTAATGACATCATGTAGTAACATCTGGATTCCTCTCCCTAGTGACTAGCCTCCTTGGAGTTTCTTCAGCCCAGGAACATGACTTGCTTTATAGCCAGGTGCAAACATTTTACATTTTAACCAAATGTCTGTGAAGTGTTTTCCTGTGCCTCATCTCATTTGATCCTCACAGGATTCCTAGAGTAGGTAGATAGGAGACTCAGTGGAATTCTATTTTCTTTTCATTACCAGAAAACGGAGATTTAGAAAGCTTAGAAACTTGACCCAACTGAAAAGAAGTTGGAAATGGGGGACCTTGAAAATGACTTCAGGTTTTCTCACTGCGCAGAATATAATTAAACATTGATGCAGTTAAATATTTTACCCTTTGTTCTCCCTGCATGGTCTACAATAATAATCTGCTTCATGTTGATATTTACTGCTGTGTAGCTGACAATTAACCTGAAAGAGAAGTTGGGGTGTTTCACTGGCTAAAAAAAGTTTAGCTAAATCAGAAAGCAGGTCTAATTAAGCAACCTTATTCTATATCTATACAAAAGGCTAAGTTGACTCGCGCATGTGTGATACATATAAAGTTCTCGCTGGCGCCAATCGCACACGTGTGTTTCCATCTGTCATTAAGAGTGAATATATTTTAGTCTATAGTGAATATAGTTGAAACTTCTATTATTGAGAATGGGCGAATAGCGATATTAAAATATTTCTTCTAATTAATTTCCTTTCAATGTGCACGAATTCATGCACTGGGCCACTAGTTTTGAATAAGAAAAGATGTACAGCATTTAAAACTCTCTCAGAAAAATAAATATACATATATTTATACTTTAGCTCTCAAATATTGTTTATTTAGTGGAGATGATAGATTAAAATTTTTTAAAATATATTTTATTGATTTTTTACAGAGAGGAAGATAGAGGGATAGAGAGGCAGAAACATCGATGAGAGAGAAACATCGATCAGCTGCCTCCTGCATACCCCCCACTGGGGATGTGCCCGCAATCAAGGTATATGCCCTTGACCGGAATCGAACCTGGGACCTCTCAGTCCACAGGCCAACGCTCTATCCACTGAGCCAAACCGGTTAGGGCTAGATTAAATTTTTTAAATCCCCAAAGAGGACTTATTGAAATAATTTTAAGACAGTTAAAATGTAAAACATATTAGCATTTAAGATAACAGCTAATTTTATGCTCTAATTTTTAGCAAAACAGGGACTACACTTCCAAGTTGGTTAGGACAAAAAGGTATTGCTGCTGTCAAGGAGCTCAGTCTAATGGAGGTAACAGGTATCCACAGGGAGTTATGGCAGGAAAATGAATTGGACAATACAAGCATGTACAGAGGACTGCAGCAGCCCCTTACTTTGAAAATGAGTGACAGGCTAGGCAGTGGTCGGCAAACCGCAGCTCACGAGCCACATGCGATTCTTTGGCCCCTTGAGTGTGGCTCTTCCACAAAATACCACGTGCAGGCACGCACGTACAGTGCGATTGAAACTTCGTGGTCCATGCGCAGAAGTCGGTTTTCGGCCTGAGCGAGTCTATTTTGAAGAAGTGGCATTAGAAGAAGTGGGGGTACGTTCGCTGAGGTTGACCCCTCAGATTGAGGACGTTTTTAGCAAAGGCCAGCTTAGGAGTACCCTAATTAAGTTAATAACAAGGTACCTACCTATATAGTTTAAGTTTAAAAAATTTGGCTCTCAAAAGAAATTTCAATTGTTATACTGTTGATATTTGGCTCTGTTGACTAATGAGTTTGTGACCACTGGGCTAGGCCATTCAACTCACATAATACATCAGCTCTCTGTATTTACAGACACATCTGAAGGTTAAATTATGATCAGTTTATTCTGATTAAGAGCGAATCTATTTTAGCCCGGCCATTGTAGCTCAGTGGTTGAGCGCTGACCTATGAACTAGGAGGTCATAGTTCGAATCCCAGTCAGGGCACATGTCCGGGTTGTGGGTTCGATCCCAGTGGGGGCATGCAGGAGGCAGCCGATAGATGATTTTCTCTCATCACTGATGTTTCTATCCCTCTCCCTTACTCTCTGAAATAAAAAGAAAGTAAATAAGAATGAATATATTTTTGCCCTAACCGGTTTGGCTCAGTGGATAGAACGTCGGCCTGCAGACTCAAGGGTCCCAGGTTTGATTCCGGTCAAGAGCATGTATCTTGGTTGCGGGCACATCCCCAGTGGGGAGTGTGCAGGAGGCAGCTGATCGATGTTTCTCTCTCATCGATGTTTCTAACTCTCTATCCCTCTCCCTTCCTCTCAGTAAGAAATCAATAAAATATATATTAAAAAAAAAAAGAATGAATATATTTTAGACAGAAACAGTTAACTAAGTTTGGTGTGCAAAAGGCCTAACTCTGTGCTATTTAGATATCTTGGAAATCTGACGGTATAGATATCATCTTTTAACTTTTGCCAAACTGGAGTTGAGAGTTGACTTGTAAGAAAATACAGAGGACTTACCTTTCTTTTCTATACGATTTTGCAGCATCTTTAACTTCTCTAAAAACATGGTCTACTTGACGGGTCAACATGTCATGTTTTAAACGCTCTAACAGGTTAATCATGTCATCAAAGACAGAGCTCTCCATAGAGGCTAGTTGTCCCAGCTGCAGTTTACTGAGAGTGTTATTCTCTGCAAAGACCTCCAATGCCGCCTGTTGAAGTTGTAGAAAGAACTGAAAACAAAAATATGTGAACACATTTATTGAGATGCTTTACCAGCTTGCAATAGAACTCATATGTAATTCAGTCGTTTAAAGTACACAGTCCAGTGGCTTTTATTGTATTCAGCGTTGCATGTATCTCACAATTTTAGAACGTTTTCATTACTCCAAAAAGAAAGCCCACACTCTTGGACATTCTCCTCCATCCCCTCCACACTCTCTCTCCCTATGGGTTTGCCTATTCTGGACACTTCATATAAATGGAATCATACAAACTGTGGTTCTTTGTGACTAGCTCCTTTCACTTAGCATGTTTTCATGATTCATCCATGTTGTTACATGTATTAGTATTTTACTTGTATTGCTAAGTAATATTCCATTATATGGATATACCACATTTTGATGGACATTGGATTGTTTCCACTTTTTGTCTATTATGAATAATGCTGTTATGAACATTTGTGTGGACATATGTTTTCACTCCTCTTAGGTATATACCTAAGAGTGGAATTGCTGGATCATATGTTAATTCTATGTTTAACAGTTTGAGAAACTGCCAAACTGTTTTCCACAACAATTGCACCATCTTATTTTCCCATCAACTGTGTGAGGATTCAAATTTCTCCACAACCGTGCCAAGAGCTGTTATTATGTCTTTTTTACCATAGCCTCCTTCATAGTTTGTATGAAGTGGTATACCATGGTGGTTTTGATTTGCATTTCCCTGATGGCTACCATACTTCCTTAAGTAATCATTTTCCTAGACGGATTTAAAGTTGTAGTAATCTAGCATGTGTAAGAGTTATTACAATGTCATTTTACAGCAGTATTTTAGGTAGAGTTAGTATTATTTTTTCTGCCCTATAGGGAAACAGTGCTGTGAATATTGACAAAAGACTAAAAAGAACCTAATGTCCATAAACAGGGTTTGGGGATGGCCACACTTAGTTGTTCAGTGATGGATATGTGAGAGGCCACCTTTGTATTTCTGCTGAAACTATCTGGAAAGAGGCACTATCCTTTAGAGATTGCTGATGGACCAAGTGGTCCTGGGCCACCTATTGTCACACTTACCAGTGTGTCTGAGTATGAAGCCAGAAAACAACTTCAGAGCTGCCATGCCTAATCCTCAGAGTAACACAAATTCCTCACTTCCTCATTCCCCCCACTTCCCACTGAGGCCTATGCATCAGGTTTCTGTCACCTATCCCTGAAAACTTCCTAATTCTGAATGGATGGGCATGTCAGGCTTAGCACAACCTGGGAATGGAGAGACAGCTATTAGCAGGGAATCTAAATAAGTGGAAGGTCAACTCTTGTCCACTTTTCCTTTTTATTTTTCTAAGTTTGCAATACAAGAGTTTTAATGATTTATTTTGTTAATCCTCATGGGAGGGTATTTTTCCAGAGAGTAGTAAGGAGGGAGAAAGAAGAAAGAGAGAGAGAAACATCGAAGTGAGATGCCTCTCACACAAGCCCCAACGGGGGCCAGGGATTGAACCTGCAACCTAGGTACAGGCCCTTGACGGTCTAACCATTGAGCAACCGGCCAGGGCTATGATTGTTATTTAAAGCATTCAGAGTCTAAAGAACTATGAAGGTGATAAAGGGACTTTTGATTTTAAACAGAATTTGTACCATAGTAACATACTAGGACACAGAATTCATTCATAATATGAAGAATCAACTCTAAAATTTGGTTATTTCTCTGTTGACAGAAGGACAGTTAATTCAGCATCAGAAAGAAATTTTCAGTGTCAGGTAATTTTCTAAGGATAAGGAGGATGGCAAATTCACCTTTGTTAAAGGCTACAGCCCTAAAGTTAGTTAGTGATGTTCCACAAATATTTCATTGAAGTTAAAAATCTGTCCCTGAATGAGTTTCTTTTTAAATCATCTGGCACAAGAATCAAGATTGACAATTTGTTTCATACTATTGAAAACACTTAGCAGAAAATGGAGCAGTGTGGGGCTGAATGAATAAACTACTTACTAAAATTAGGAGCATGATACGAAAAAGTATACAATGAATGTATTCCGATTAGGTGACTTTGTAAAGATAAATGCATTGATCATTATTACACTCTACACTGTATTTTAAAATGATTATTTGAAATAATAATTGTGAAATATTGTCTTATTTTCCTTGTTCAGCAGAATATTATGTACAAAGATTTCAGCTAACATTTTTGTAGAAAAAGTAGGTTTTAAATAATTATTGTTACAGCCAAAGGCCAGACTAAAATAAATTATGATTTTGTTTATCAGATTTTTATTGTGTTTACATCTGTAATTAGTATATTTATTTTTATTTCCTATTTATTTTGGTTTATTACCCTGTATTTAAGATAAAGACTACTTTTTATATTTCACAGTAAAGGAATACAGTTTTTGTCTATCTTTTAGCAGTACATTATAATTCTATATACAACACATTATATAATACATTACCAGTATACTATAATTTTTTGTCATAAATTCATAATTTAAGATATATTCTTGTCATGTTTTTTAGACTTCCTCCCTAACCCAAGTATTAAATATTTCTAAATGTCTATGTTCGGCTATATGTCATTTCTGCTTTTATTTTTTGTTTTATTGCATTAAGATTAGATTTGACAACGTACAGAAATTTTAAATTAATTTACCTTGTCCATTTTTGTGACTCATGTGGGCACATTCAAAAATTACATTTTCCTTAGTATACTGTGAATTTGTCAGCAATTCTCAGTTAATCTAATTATTTAACTGTGATTTTTCAATCCCCACCTTATCTATTATATTTTTTAAAAATGGTACTTTTAAGTCTTTAGTTAAAATTATTTTTTCCACCTTACTGAAAAACCACACACAGATATTGTAGCTCTCTCTCCCTTTTTTCTTTTTGGCTAAAACCTGAAGCATATTCCCCTCTTGTTCTTTTACCCTCCCCTCCGCCCCCCAATAGTAAACAGCTTTATTTATTTCCCCTTTTATTTTTTTGTTGTTGTTTGATTTCCTATTTGATCCATTGGTTGTTTAGTAGCATGTTATTTATAGTCTTCATGAGTTTGTGTTTTTTCCGGTTTTCTTCCTGTGGTTGATTTCTAGTTTCATACCACTGTGGTTGGAAAAGATGCTTGATATGATTTCAATCTTCTTGACTTTACTGAGACTTGTTTTGTGGCCTAACATGTGGACTATGTTAGAAAATGTTCCATGTGCCCTTGAAAAAAATGTATGTATCTGCAGTTTTTAGATGAAATGTTCTGTAAGTGTCTATTAAGTTAATCTGGTGTAATGTGATCGTTAAGGCCATCATTTCCTTATTAATTTTCTGTCTGGACGATCTCACTGGTGTGAGATATTAAAATCCCCAATTATTATTGTATTCCTCTGGATTTCTCCCTCTATGCCCATTAACAATTGCTTTATAAAGTTAGGTGCTCCTATGTTAGTTGTGTAGATATTTACAATCGTTATGTCCTCTTCTTGGATTGACCCCTTTATAATTGCTATCTCCTTGTCTTTTTTAAATGTTTTAAAGTCTATTTTGTCTGATATGAGTATTCCTATGCCAGCTTTCTTTTCATTTCTATTCACATGAAATGTCTTTTTTCATCCCTTCACTTTCAGTCTGCATGTGTCTTTCAATTAGAAGTGTCTCTTGTTAGACTGGTCATGTTTTTTTAATTACTATTTTAGGTGGATCATGTTTTCAAATTCACAGAACCACCCTGTGTCTTTTTATTGGAGCATTTAATCCATTCATATGTAAAGTAATTATTGATGATAAGTATTGCCATTTTGTTTATTATTTTTTGGTTGTTTCATAGTTCTCCTCTGTTCCTTTCTTCTTCTCTTAATCTCTTCCCTTTTGGTTTGCTGTTTTTCTTTAGTATTTTGTTTGGATTTCTTTCTCTTTGTTCTTTGCAGGTTTGTAGCTGTAGTTCCCATGAGGTTGTGTGTGTGTGTGTGTGTGTGTGTGTGTATGTATCTGTAGCAGTCTATTTTAAGCTGATAGGTCTTTAAGTTTGAAGATATTCTATAAGGACAATTTTTACTCCTCCTCCCATGCTTTACATTATTGGTATCATGTTTTAGATCTTTTTCTATTGTGCATCTCCTAACTACTCATGGTTTAAGTCTGATACTTTTTCTTTTGACCTCTGTAGTAGCTTCTTACATATATGATATGCTGTATTTATTAAGTATTTGGCTTTACCTATGAGATTTTTTTTTCCTTTCTCCTATTTCTAGTTATGAACTTCCCTTTTCTGCTTAAAGAAGACCCTTTAATATTTCTTGTAAAGCTGGTATAATGATGATGGACTACTTTAGTTTTTGTTTATCCAGGAAACTCTTTTTTTTTTTTAATATATTTTTATTGATTTCAGAGAGGAAGAGAGAGAGAAAGAGAGAGACATCAATGATGACAGAGGATCATTGATTGGCTGTCTCCTGCATGCCCCACACTGGGGATCAAGCCTGCAACCTGGGCATGTGCCCTGACCAGGAATCCAACCGTGACCTCCTGAGTCATAGGTCGAAGCTCAACCACTGAGCCATGGCAGCCAAGCCAGGAAACTCTTTCTTTAAATTCTGAAGGATAACCCTGCTGGATAAATTATTCTAGGTTGTAGGTTCCTTTCTTTTAGCTCTTTAAAAACATCCTGCCACTCCCTTCTGGTCTATAAAGTTGCTGCTGAAAAATCAGCTCACAGCCTTATGGGGTTTTACTGTTTTTTACCTCTTGCCTCCTTCAAGAAGGTGTCTCTAACTTTTGCCGTTTTAATTACATTATGTCTTAGTGTGGGTATCTTTGAGTTCATTTTGTTTGGAACTCTCTCTGCTTCCTGAACCAGGATGTTTGTTTCCTTTCCCAGGTTACAAAAGTTTTCAGGCATTATTTCTTTTCTTTTTTAAAAAAATATATTTCTTTATTGATTTCAGAAAGGAAGGGAGAAGGAGAGAGATAGAAACATCAATAATGAGAAAGAATCATTGATCAGCTGCCTCCTGCACACCCCCCACTGGGGATCGAGCCCACAACCCAGGTATGTACCCTTGGCCGGAATCGAACCTGGGACCCTTCAGTCCACAGGCTAACGCTCTATCCACTGAGCCAAGCAGGCTAGAGCAGCCATTATTTCTTTAAATAAAGTTCCCGTTCCTTTCCCTTTTCTTTTACTTCTAGGATGCCTATATTACAAATGTTTAAGCAAACTGTTTTTCATTTTACTTTTCTAGTTTCATTTCATGATATAATTATATAATACTTTATAATGTATCTTCATATTCATTATTCTCATTTTAGTTTTTTCACCTAAATATATTTATTTCACTGTTTTATGATCATCTTAATTTTCTGTTAAGGCTTCCTGTCATGAAACCTATGTCATGGCACAAGCTGGCGAAACCCCAAGCTGATTTTTATATCACACAGATGATCTTAGAATAGCAATTCTTAACCCCAGGGTACCCTAAGAAGGAGTTCTTGGAGGCGCTCTGGATCATTTTAATGTCTAAAACAGCTATAGGCATTAATCTATGTATGTTAAATTGGGAAGGCTAAGTTTCTGGAAAGTATATATTGGAAAATCTGGTTAACAAAGCCCTAACACCCAATATATTCCTTGGATTAATAAAAAGAGTAAAAATAAATTACCAGTTAATATATATTTAGGCAGACCAAACCTGTCAACACATGGAATCTACATGGAGAAAAGATGGGTAAGTAAAATTATTGGAGGTAAAAGGTCTTATAGTGCTTGTTAATTGGACCCAACGTTTTGATATTTAGATTTATTTAAAACATACCTTCCAATAATTTAATTAGTTAATTTTCTTGGATGTGATAATGGTAGTTATGTTTTTTTAAAAGGGAGCTCTTATCTTTCAGAGGTATATATATTAAAATATTTACCAAGAAACATGATATTAGAGATTTGATCCCAAATAATCAAACATGGGGAGTGGAGGTTTCATTTTGTTTAAAATGACACAAAACTGGTATGAGAAGCTGGGTGACAGTCATATGCAGACTCATTTTATTCTATTTATGCTTGTATATGTTTGAAAATAAACAAAACAAATAATATTAATGTATGAAATCATTAAAAATTTTAAAATAGTTTATATTTTTTGTGATTCTTCATAATTTGTCACATTTTGAGGCATTCAAGAGATATCAAGTGTTATTATTTTATTTTCCTTAAAGTTCTGGATTTTATTGACTTTTCTGAGATGACAATTACCATACAAGTAATTCCCAAGTATAAAGTCTAAAGAGAACAATAAACAACTATTTCTTGAAATGTTGGCTTTTTTCCCCCAATGATTAAAATATCAGGATTATTTAACCATTTGAGAGTTGATTGAGAAAAATATGTACTTTAATCACATCTTTTCTGTTTGGCCTAATTGTTATTCTGCCTAATGTGTATTTTTGCTTGCTATAGAATCAACATTTCAAAAGGTAAAACTATTCGTACTACTAATGTATTATTCAATATAAAAGCACATTAACTTACAATATTGTCAGCCCAGTCTGCTAGCACTGTTGAGATATAGTTCACAGCATTAAGAATCGCACAGTATCGAAAGCCAAGGGAAGCTCTGGTCTCTTCTTTCATCACCTGAGTCAGTCGTATCCTAAAATCATCTACTAAGTCTTTCTGTAACTCCAGGAACTGCAGCTTTCTGGAAGCTGTGGGAAGATTTTTATACCTGTCTGTGGAGAAAGTTAACAAAACATATGAAGGTTTTTGGTACTGAATATGATATAGCTGTAGGTTTTCCCTACTGATATGCCTTGGTGCCCTTGTCAAAAATCAATTGACCATTCAAGTATGGATCTATTTCTAAATTTTCTAAGGATGTAGGTTTCACAAATCTATATATTTGTCAAAACTCACTGGACTGTATACATAAAATCTATGCTTTTCACTGTATATAAATCATGCCTCAATTTTTTAAAGGACATATGAAATAATTATATACAAAAAGCACTTCATTGCCATAGCCGGCGTGGCTCAGTGGATAGAGTGTCGGCCTGTGGACTGAAGGGTCGCGGGTTTGATTCCAGTCAAGGGCATATGCCTGCGTTGTGGGCTCGATCCCCAGGAGGGGGCGTGCAGGAGGCAGCCAATCAATGATTCTCTCTCATCATTAATGTTTCTATCTCTCTCTCCCTTCCTCTCTGAAATCAATAAAAATATTTTTTTTAAAAAGCACTCCATTTCTACAACAAATAAATGACATTTTTTTAAAAGGAAGGAGGAACTAGGATAGGCTAAAATAGATACCTACGTAAGAATTTATAGGTGAAAAAAAAAAAAGAATTTATAGGTGAAATGGTAAGCTGTCTGAAGTGTTCTTTAAAATTACTCCAGGAAAAAAAAAGTTGGGGAGAAAAATATATAATAGAAAGATGAGAATTTAAGAAAACCTTAATAACATATACCTGAGGGTTCATTATATTATGCTACATTATGTATGTTTAAAAACTTCCCTTGGCCCTGGCCGGGTAGTTCAGTTGATCAGAGTGTCATCCCAATATGCCAAGGTTGCGGGTTTGGTCCCCAGTCAGGGCACATATAAGATTCAACCAATGAATGCATAAATAAGTGGGACAACAATGATGTTTCTGTCTCTCTCTCTCTCATTCTCCCTCTCTCTCTAAAATCAATGAAGATATATTTTAAAAACATTTTTCTTTTTAAAAAAAGAAAATTTCCATAATAAAAAGTAAAGTTTTTCTTTAGCTCAGCCAGCATGGCTCAGTGGTTGAGTGTTGACCTATGAACCAAAAGGTGACAGTTCGATTCCCAGTCAGGACACATGCCTGAGTTTCAGGCTCTGATCCCCAGAGAGGGGCGTGTAGGAGGCAACCAATCTAAGATTCTCATCATTGATGTTTCTATCTGATTCCCTCTCCTTTTCTCTCAAAAATCAATAAGAATGTATTAAAAAAAAAAAAAAAAGACACAATGGGGGACAAAAGGAGACATATGTAATACTTTCAACAATAAAGAATTATTTTTTTAAAAAAGCATGAGTTGCCGAAACCGGTTTGGCTCAGTGGATAGAGCGTCGGCCTGCGGACTGAAAGGTCTCAGGTTCGATTCCAGTCAAGGGCATGTACCTGGGTTGCAGGCACATCCCCAGTAGGAGATGTGCGGGAGGCAGCTGATCGATGTTTCTCTCTCATCGATATTTCTAACTATCTCCCTCCCTTCCTCTCTGTAAAAAATCAATAAAATATATTTTTTAAAAAAGCATGAGTTTTTCTAAAATTTTTATGTTTATGATTTCATATATTTCTTAAGTTGCAGATAATGGAATTATTTACTGACGAGGCTGGAATAACACTTTTTCGGGCTACACATGCAGGCCCAAGAAATGGACAAGACAGAGAGGATGGAGGTAGAGAGGACAAGGAGGCACCTGCAGAACCAGAGGCCTGCAGGGAGCCATGCAGATGCTGCAGACCAACCAGATTAGAGGCTGTTAGACCTCCCTCTGGCCAGAATATTCTTGCACTATTAGAAGAGTTTCTATTACTACTCTAACCCCTGAAGTTACTTTCTGCAATCTTTGGAATATTTAAAAATTTGGTCAATCACAAACTAAGTGGCAAGAGAATTCAGGTAGTAAAATCAATTTCCCATTTGTTTTTATGTAACAATTCATGAATTTCCCCTCATATATACCAATGTTTAAGATCTTAAATTATTAAAA
The DNA here is from genome assembly GCF_014108235.1 of Myotis myotis. Lineage (NCBI taxonomy): Eukaryota > Metazoa > Chordata > Mammalia > Chiroptera > Vespertilionidae > Myotis > Myotis myotis. The sequence continues at coordinate 13,512,442 of NW_023416315.1, forward strand.
ATATGAAACCTAGGATATTATGCCAGAGTTCTGCCAAAATAGAAACTGAATTTGAAGATCTTATAATAACTATTATGTAATATTAATTTTGTTAACCTACTTAAAAAAAGTATCATGGGCCGAAACCGGTTTGGCTCAGTGGATAGAGCGTTGGCCTGCGGACTCAAGGGTCCCAGGTTCGATTCCAGTCAAGGGCATGTACCTGGGTTGCGGGCACATCCCCGGTGGGGGATGTGCAGGAGGCAGCTAATCGATGTTTCTCTCTCATCGATGTTTCTGACTCTCTATCTCTCTCCCTTCCTCTCTGTAAAAAATCAATAAAAATATATTAAAAAAAATATATCATGGGAAGAGTTAGTACTTTTTTAAAAAATGTATTTTTATTGATTTCAGAGAGGAAAGGAGAGAGCAAGAGAGATAGAAATATCAATGATGAGAATCATTGATTGGCTGCCTCCTGCACATCTCCTACTGGGTGGCGGGGGGGATCGAGCCTGCAACCTGGGCATGTGCCCTTGGCTGGAATTGAACCTGGGACCCTTTAGTCCACAGGCCAATGCTCTATCCACTGAGCCAAACTGGCTAGGGCAAGAGTTAGTACTTTTAAGACAAAGTTTTATCTTAAAAGACTTATACTTGCCAGTTATAACTAAGAGGAGCGTCATAAAAGTTTCTGCACAGTCTGGAACTTTCATCTCATCCACATCAGTGATATCCTTATATTGGGATATCCAGGCAGCTTCTGATGAAAGCATTGAGTCCATTTTTTGAAGAGCAACTGATAATGCAAAGAAAGGATTATGTCAAGTAGTTACAGTCATTTCTAATTTTTCAGCTCGCAATTTTTTAGGAATGATGACTTTTCTATAAAAAATAAATCAACAGCCTCTTATACTAGTTGCACTATATTTAACATGCTCTATTTTAAGGTTAAACAAGATACTTCTCCCTGCCAACCCTACCCAAAACCTTCAAAATAGTTATACTGACTAGACAAGCTGCATCCAAAATGATTCTACCAAGAGCAGAACTACTGTATGTAAAAATTTATAAAACAGTTATATATATATTCATTCTACAGGCTTAAATATTCCACTCTAGAAACACAGAGAGTGCAATTATAGAAGAAAACTAACGTCTGATGGGAAGAAAAGAAAATGACCTCTAAAGACAACTTGGTAAACTCTGACCAAGAAATTTCTTGGAGAAAAACACCAAAAATTAATATGCACAAAAAGGGACATCTCTCCCCATGGCCACATGAGCACTTACATTTTCTCTCCACAGTCAGCCACCTCTGAAAACAGGTTTCCTCTGATAGAATATGCATACAATTAGCAAAAGTGCCAGGATAGCCATGAACACTGTGTAGCTCCCTTTCAAACAACAGCACCTCATCCACCAAATGACAGAAGAGATTGTCATCATAGAGCAGACAAGGAATATCAGCTGCTAACTTCTCCAGAACCAGCATCATAAGGCCCCGAGAAAATTCAAGCTAAAAGAAATACATAAGCAAGCGTAAGGTAGTGTACAGGACAAGCTATTCGTGGACACTCTAACACTGGAATGCTTAGGACTGAGTCTCTTACCAATGCATTTGCTGAGGAGCCTGCTTTGTCTAATATTGGCTGAATCTTCTCATCCAGAAACTGTGTGTGGTTCCCAATCCACATAAGCACTTGAGTCAAGTACCATTCAGGCTAGGAAAGGAGGTAAAATAGTTTGACTTTTTTAGTCATTCCAACTAGAGTTACAGTTAAATGGCTCTATTTCATTGTATACACACAACACTTACAAAAATTAGTTGAAAATTCCTACATGTAAGAGCACAATTTCTACTCTGAATTTTAAACTCATGCAAAGCTTAATAATCAAATGTTTCCTAATGTACTCCCAACAAATTCCAGTAATGTGGCTTACATCAATAAACTCAAATTTATGCCATATATATTTAAAACCTAGCATTTACAAATATATAAAATCAGTGTTCCAAAGAACTGATGACCTTTAAATAGTTTATTTTTTTGAAGTAACATTCCAAAATAATTTTTTTAGACCTTACCCGAGTGAGAATATCTTTTTCGTAGATTTTATTTTTTTTTTAGAGAGTGTGTGGAAGCGGGGGGTTAAGGGGTGGGGGGAAACATCGATGTGAGAGAGACACATTGATTGGTTGCCTCTGCTCTCACCCCAACCGTGCCCTTGACCAGGAATCAAACCTGTGACCCTTCGGTCTTTGGGTCGATGCTCTAATCACTAAGCAAAACTGGCCAGGACCCAAAATAATTTTTTAAAATATATTTTTATTGATTTCAGAGAGGAAGGGCGAGGGAGAGAGAGATAGAAACATCAATAATTAAAGAGAATCATTGACTGGCTGCCTCCTGCACGCCCCTTACTGGGGATTGAGCTCGCAACCTGGGCATGTGCCCTTGACCAGAATCGAACCCGGGACCCTTCAGTCCATAAGCTGACAAGCTATCCACTGAACTAAACTGACTAGGGCCAAAAATAATTTTTTTTTTTTTTTTTAATGATTTCAGAGAGGAAGGGAGAGAGATAGAAACATCAATGATAAGAGAGAATCATTGATCGGCTGCCTCCTGCATGCCCCCTACTGGGGACCAAGCCCGCAACCTAGGCATGTGCCCCAGACTGGAATCGAACCTAGGACCCCTCAGTCCGAAGGCCGACGCTCTATCCACTGAGCCAAACCAGCCAGGGCAATTTTTAAACATCATTTTCTGCTTTTTCTTTTCAAAAGTTAAATTAAGAAAAAAATTTGGCTGGTCTACATCACAAACATAATACATGCCTTAAAACAGGTATAATTATATAATAGGAAATGTAAGTATGCACCATTTTAAATTGTCCCTAGAGATGACTACATAAAATTTCAAAGTTTTACTAGACAGGGATTAAACATTTAATGAATGGTAAATCCCTGTTGTGTGCTAGATGTTAGGAATACAAAAATGAGTAAGCGGCAATCTCAAATTTCGGGAGCCGCATAGTTTAGGCTTGATGTCAGAGTACCTGGACCACTGGAACCACACTTTAAAAAGCAACCAACATAACTCATAATTTTCTTACCTCAAATTACCACTACCTCTCTACAACTTTAGGTTGATTGCTTTGTCTCACTACTTACTAATTGGTTCTACTGTTCTTTCTACCAATACCCCCTCAGGGGATGTCCGCGGAGAGGTCCCGACTGCAAGAGGGCGCAGGCCAGGCTGAGGGACCCCAGCCCCCCCGCCCCAGTGCACGAATGTAATGCACCGGGCCTCTAAGTATATCTATAAAGGGCTGTGACAAAACAGGTATTCACATCTTTAGAGAAATGTCAATAGGATCAGATTTTAACTTGGTTAAAGGAAAAGTATAGAAATCCTTAATATTTGCTATTAATAAAAACCAAGGACAAGAGTTGGCAAAGCACACCTTGCTTATAACATTAGTCTGTCGGTTCCCTCTGAAGTGATACCTGAACCTCTTCTGCAGGGGAGTCAGCATAATCTGGATGGGCAGGATGACAGAAGAGGATGCAGGAAGAGAGTATTTTTCTGGAAGTTGTTTTGGCTCAGTAAGTAATTCATCTCTGACATAGTCAAGTCAAGGGAAAAGAATCAAAAGCATACATGTATGTGTGTATATGCACACATACATTTTTCCAACAAAGATATAGGATACTAAGTAAAAATTATAACACCAATAATATGTAATCTTCCTATACATTATTAGTTAGAAAATGCATGAAAAATGTTATTAGAATTAATATGTCTTTCTTAAAAAATAGTAGTAAAAAACACATTCAAGTAATCATTTTATTAAATTAACACTAAGTTAATAGGTTTCCTTCCAACTACCCATTTTTATCTACTGTCCCAAGAGATTATGTGAGTCAAATTGGGTCAGTTACGTATTTTAGGCTGGCCCTTGCCCTGCCACCCACATGCAGTTCACTACGAAAGAAAACAATCTACCACTCTGTGAGCTTATACAGATCAAGTCCAAACCAGTCCCATTTGGCTTTTGGCCACTTTCAAAAAGTTTTACTCTCTAGTCACAAATCTACATAGAAAAATAAATTTTAGTAAGTTTTAACTCCAACAAAGATACGAGGTTTGTAGTTTCAGAAGCTGACAAAATAGTGTCTCCAGGTTACTATATATCTCAGGAGCAGTGGCTGGTCGACTTAAGCCAACAGTTTGAGACTGAGGGGGTGCGATGAATGGCCAATGAAGCTGTGCTAAAATTTCCTCAAAATCACTGTAACAGAAAAGTAATACACATACTTCAATAAAATCCAACGATCACCAAATATTTATATAAAAGTAATTACCATAAAATATGAGTAAATTCCTTACCTTGTAAGCCTGTCCTTGAGAATTTTATGCCAGAATTTAACAGTGGCTCTCATGAAACCAAGAAGATGAGTACAGGATGATTCCTGTAGCTTGATGTCAAGTTCTGCCATAGACACCAGAGTAGAGGCTGCCTCAGGGACATTGTTGGTCATGAGATACTGCTGAATGTTATCACTGCAAAACAAGGCAAAGCAAACTTTAAAGACAGTTCAAAATAATTCCAAAGCAGAAAAACTGCTTCTCCCTCCTGTTTTATAAAAATTAATCCAAGGAAGAAAGAAGCACCACACAGAAGTGGCTTTTTTACCTGATACCCCTGTCTCTGGGAGCCTAGAGTCTTCAAATTCTTAGAGAACAGCTGTCCATGGTCATGACCTCCCTACACCTTTCCCTTCCCACTCCTCCCAACAGAACAGATTTGTCCTGGGTCACATTCCCTCAGGCACTGCTCATTTCTGATAAATCTGCCTTTTACAGAAGTCTTTATTATCTTTCTTTTCTTTTCTTTTCTTTTCTTTTTTAGTCTTTAGTATCTTAATCCAAGGGACTGAAGACTTTACCTACTTTGCCCAGTTGAACCTGATTATCAGGAACTGAATTTTAGGCACCTTAGAGTCCAGGCCTTTCAAATTCATTAGAAAAGTTCCAGGTAAAATTTAAGGTAAGCTCTACAGCAAGGGTCGAAAACTCAAATGCCTACAAAGGCCTAACTGGGGAAGTAAATTCAAAAAAGCAAAGTGGGTGGGTAATAGCGTATCCTAAGGCTCCAGCCAACTGCTGCCACACCAAAGGGTGGATCTAATGTGACCAAATCTTAAAATATTTCCAGGAAGGAAGGAAAACAAGATTTTCATGTAAGCTCCTGCCAGGTGGCTCAGTTGGTTGGAGTATTGTCCCATATACCAAAAAGTTTCGGGTTTCATTCCTGATCAGGGCTCACACCCAAGTTGCAGGTTTGATCCCCGGGATCTCCCTCCCCATTTTCCCCCTCTCTAAAATACAATTAAAAACAAACAAACAAACCCAAACCATATCCTCAGGAGAGGAATTTAAACAGAAAGATTTTCATGTAAAAGCAAACCAATTACTCAAATCCTTTAAAACAAGCCAAATTTAACATACCTTTAGGACAAATTCAGCCTATGAGCTACGATTTGGGCTCTATAAAGCAAAACCTTTTATTTTAAAATGAATTGTTTCTTTTTATAAAAATAATATATTCCATACCTTACAGTCATCTAAGAATAAGGAATAAAACGTAACCTTTTCAGTAATGCATCTCGGTGCAGGGGTCACCCTGCAGGAAACCTGAAGTACTTCTCCACTAGGCAGCCTATGGTCCTTCTACCTGGGCGCTTGGCCACTGTGCTGGAAGATGACTGATGTGCTGGGGCTCGCCTACCTGGCTGGGTGTGCGGTTCAGTCATGTTCCTGGGGTAGACACAGTGCCTCCTCACAAAGAGAAAGGTGTAGCCCACCCTGCCAGCTCTACTCTGCACTAGTATTTTCCTCTCCTTTCTCAAGGAGCTGCGTGAGGTTTCCACTGTCGCTGTTTCAGGCCTCAATAAGAATACTAAGCTCACGTTTGTATTATTCTGTCGGCCCTTTTAGCCATCCCCTACACTCATTCTCTCTTTTCTTTCTTCTCCCTTACTAATATTTTTTATTAAAATTTCCAACAGATCTTTTCTTTTATAGTTATTCTCAGAATTTAAAATACTATTTTTCCCCCCACTGGGCATCAACAAATCCACCATTTCTGTAATTAAGATGCTGGTAGTCCTAGCCGGTTTGGCTCAGTGGAGAGAGCATTGGCCTGCAGACCAAAGGGTCCCGGGTTTGATTTCAGTCAAGGGCACATTTCTTGGTTGCAGGCTCCTCCCCGGCCAAGGCCCTGATCGGGGCTCATGCAGGGAGGCAACCAGTCGATGTGTTTCTCTCACATCGATGTTTCTCTCTGTCTTTCCCTCTCTCTTCCACTCTTCCTAAAAATCAATGGAAAAATATCCTCGGATGAGGATTAACAAAAAGATGCTGGTAGTTGCTCTTGTTCTGATGGTTAGCATGCATAATTAACTGCTCCTGTATGAGGTTCTTCCCTGTGCGTTATGGCAAATCTCACTGATTTCCCACTTTGAAGACAGCAAAGTAAGTGTTGCGTTATGTTAAAACAAAGTCTACCGTGTTAAAGAAATGTCTATATGTTATAAAAGAAATTTTAAAATGTACAAATAACCACAGAATACAGGAGTACCGACCTGGATTAGATCTCCACACAACATGAAGCATGAATGACATTCAGAGCATAGGAAAAGCCAGGGTTATAGGGTTCATTCAGAGTGATACTGTTGAACTGTAGTATTCAAGAGACAGGGTTAAATGTAAAGATGCTACTTCTAGAAAGAAGAAACTACTTAAAAAAAAAAAAAAGTGCTACAGAATAAAAACAGTCATTAAAGGAAAATTAAGAGATAAGGAAAGTCTCAGGAGCCCAAAAGAAAGCTAGAAATAGAAATAGAGATGTATCACAAAAGACCTACGGGAAAAATGTGTTATTAAAGAGACATAACTGCTCTACTTGATTATGAGTTTGATTCCTATTTCTAATGTAACTCCCTGGGCATATTTTCTTTTAAACAATTTCAACACCAGAAAAAGGCTACCCATAACTATGGCCCTATTTTAATTAATCTACTACAAGACTGAAGCTTTTACCTAATAAGGTTATAATTTATTACAATAACATAAGGTTATTAATATTATCCCTTTTTAGTATTTTCTTTCAGAGGGCAAGGAAAAAAGAAGTACTAGTAAACTAAAGCAAGGTTTAAAATGCTTTCACTATAAAGAATTTATCTAAACAAAGAGACACTCTAAAAAGGTTAGGTCAACTTCTGGAATTGCTAATAATACTACAACCTTAGGCATATCATTTTTTCTGTAAAGGTAAAACATGTATGCAAAACAAAAATTTTCATATTGTACTGATAGGTAAAATTATTTAAATCTCAGGAAACATATGCAGGACAAAGTGATACGGTATTACTCTTTGGAAGAAATAACATAAAATATATAAACTACTAGAGGCCCAGTGCACGAAATTCGTGCACTGAGAGGATGTGGGAGGAGTCCCTCAGCCCGGCCCTCTTGCAATCCGGGACCCCTCAGTCGAACATCCTTAGTGCTGCTGCAGAGGCGGAAGAGGCTCCCACCACCACTGCTGCACTTGCCAGCCGTGAGCCAGCTCCTGGCTGGGCGGCGCTCCCTGTGGAAGCACACAGAGCACCAGGGGGCAGCTCCTGCGTTGAGCATCTGCCCCCTGGTGGTCAGTGCACAGCATAGCAACCGGTCATTCTGCTGTTCGGTCAATTTGCATATTACCCTTTTATTATATAGGATGATACATTTAAAATGAGACATCAGACTCTTGGATGACTTTTTTCCCTTAATGGTTGCTGACAGCTTTGAGGGAAGAGCAGTTAAAGCAAAAATGAAATAGTACAGTTTAAAGGGGTTGGAGGACTATATCATGAAACCAAATAATCTGCCAGCCTAGGCAGAAATGTTAATTTAGCTTATTTGAAAGCTAATACTGACACAATCAACCACCAGTGATATGTATTCAATTCAAAAAGAGAGCTAGAAATAGAGATGTATCACAAAAGACCTACAGAAAAAAACATGTTATTAAGAAAAGAAGTAACCGTGCTAGGGAAAAAAAGTAGAACTCTTATTCATCTAAGAACACTTGCAGCTCTTATCAGATGATGCCCACTGAAAAAAATTCAAATTATAGTGAAAGTAATCTATTTCATTAAGTGACCATCTCTAAAAAGTAAAAAGGATTATTATCACACTGAGGGAATATGTTATTAATCTAGCATTATAAAAAGTGGTTTTTATCATGTGTTCAAATACAACTATAAGATTTAAAATTTTTACTTAGATTACTTTCTTTCAAATGCAAATTAAGCTTCCTGAAAAGTTTATATTCATTCACAATAAAGGAAAAGAATCATTATCATAATGCTAATTTAATAACAACTGGTAAAATTACATTATTATAATCTTTAATTAACTCAATTATTTAATGGCATGCATGCAATCTCTAAGACAAAGCCTCAAGGGAAAATAATAATTATGAGGACAAAGAAACCCATTTTACCTTAGTTCTTCAATTTGTGAAATCCATTTAAGGTAAGCGAGATGCCGTTCTATCTCTTCAATTTGGTTAATCATGGCCCCAAGATCTTCCATCCAGGGCTGTGCAGTCAGCAAATGGCTATTAATGGAACTGACGAGATGAGTCTCCTGCTCCAGACACTGATTAAGAAATTGCTTTGATTCTTCTGCATTTTTTAAGGCATTCTGAATTCTTTTAGGGATTTCTGATGAAATCGTAAGTACCTGATCATACCAAAACCAAAAAACAGCAGCTATCAGATAAAATTTGCATAGCCTTTTTTATTCATTGATTACCTTCAAAATACATGTTTGTTCTAATACAGAGGTTCTCAACCTGTGGGTCGCGACCCCTTTGGGGGTCAAACGACCCTTTCACAGCAGTCGCCTAAGACCATCAGAAAACACATATATAATTACATATTATTTTTGTGATTAATCACTATGCCTTAATTATGTTCAATTTGTAACAATGAAATTGGGGGTCACCACAACATGAGGAACTGTATTAAAGGGTCGCGGCATTAGGAAGGTTGAGAACCACTGTAATAGAATAGAAAATTATCAATTAAAAGCTCCAAAAGAAAGATCTGATTTCTGCAGCCTGTACCAACGAAACCTAAGTAGGGAGAGGTACATCACACTGACCCCCTGTAAGCATCTATGGATCTGCCTTCATGAAGCTCAGTACTTTCAGAGAGTACTTTCCAGCCACATGGAAGAACATATACAAATATTAGGCATCAGTACAATATAAAAAAATTATAGAATAATTTTAATTTAATCAATACTGATTAGACACTCTGTACCAGGCGCTGTGCTAGGGATAGACATAAATAAGACACAGCATCTGCCATTAAAGATCAGTTGGTATGGAAGAAAAATGTAAGCAAATATTTCAACAGTGGATTGATGAGATAAAGATGCTAGGTGCGATGGTGTACTAAGGTAGTGCTTCCCAAACCTGAATGTGTAAGAGTTACCCAGAGATCTGTTACAATGCCTGTTCAGACTCAGTAGGTCTGAAGTAGGGACTGAGATTCTGCAAGTAGGGACTGAGCACCACACTCTGAGTAGCAAGGTTTTGAAGTACAAGGCAACTGTGCTTGCACGGTTCATGCACAGACTTTTGTAGGATTGGTAGGAATTTTTTAGGGAACTTTGGAAGGAAAGGGCAGTCCAGACAGAGGAACAGCTCAGTCAGCAAAGATCTGACCAGGGCACAGAATACAGTTCAAAGAAACTGTCCTCACCGAGGATATGCTTAGAGAGAGGGAGGGAGGGAGAGAGGGAAAGAAACATTGATGTGAGAAAGAAACACGGAGAGAAAAGATGAGCCTAAATAGCTAGGGAGAGACCAGGTCACAGGTAGCATCTTGTGCCTCAGGAGAATGTGGGCTTTTCCATAAGAGTTTTTAATAAGGGAATAATTCAGTTAGATTTATGACTTAGAAAGGTAAGGTGAAGAGCAATTATGTTTATTCTCATATTATTTGTAATAAAAACAGAACAGCAAAAATGTCCACCAATAACGGCCTGGTTAAATAAATTATGTACGTAAAAACATATTTAAATATCATAAAGCCATTTAAAAAGATAGATTTATATTGATAGAAAAACAAGTCCTATATTAATCATAAAATGTTAAGCTATACATATTTCAACTACATATGAGCTTGCATATTCATATTAACTATATAATAATGGTCATGTTTATATTAATTATAATGAGTATACTACTAATATTATTTCCGTGAGTTTTAATACTTGCCTGTTCCTCTAACTGCATTTTATTTTCTGTCATCTGTTCTATGAGTTTATCAAGCTTCTTTAAAGATTTAAGGTCATGTCCAACTTCCTTTTCTATGAATGCAGACACATAGGAAGAGAGATCACCATTATCTGTAACTTTGCTGACTTGTTCATTTCCAACAAGAGCTGCACTATTTATGTCACCTAAAATAAAAGAAAAGCAATTAATCAATACCAGTAAGTACTACAGAGTTAAAGGAAATACAAAAACTATACAAGGCACTATACCTACCTTCAAAAGTTATTAAAGAAAACTATCTATATACAGTAAAATTATATATTATACACACACATATACAAAAAATGTTTATACCCAAATGAGTATACACAGTGTGTATACATGTATATGCATACGTACATATATATATATGCACTATATATATTCATTTGGATATTTTTGTGTATATATTTTAGGTGTTTGTATCATACACCAAAATAGCCAAATGAATAACTATAAAGCAATCTATGGATCAAGTATTACAAAATGCTTAAGAGCTGAGAAAATTTCTCAGAGTGAATGAGAAATTCCTAAAGTCCTAGTAACCACAGGTTTCAATAGATGTTGGCAAAATAATGCAGTTACAAACAGATACTGAAGTTTTCTAGGAGACCTTACTTCTTAATAATCTATTTTACTACTGGGGGGAAAAGGTCAAATCTGATTTTACTGGTGCAGTGTTTACTAAATTAGTAATATATTTTTAAAATCTGTAAGGAACTAGTTGGTAGAACTGTTTTCAAGATGTTAAAAAAAGAAAAAAAAATAGTATTAAAAGATTTCAAGTATATGAAAAAAATTTGAAAGAGTGACCAATGCGTAAAAATTCCTCCTTTTGTAAGAGTAAAAAAGTTTTAAAACCGAGGCGCGAGCTAAGCGAAGCGGGGAGTGTGGACTACGACTTTCTCGTTTCTCGTTTCCATCGTACAGACAGCTCTACTGCCAAGATGGCCAATGTGCCTGAAACCCAAAGGACTTTCTGTAAGGAGTGTGGAAAGCATCAGCCTCACAAAGTGACCCAGTGTAAGAAGGGGAAGGATTCCCTGTACGCCCAGGGAAAGAGGCGCTATGATAGGAAGCAGAGTGGCTGCGGTGGCAGACAAAGCCGATTTTCCGAAAGGAAGCTAAAACCACAGAGAAGACTGTGCTGAGGCCTGAATGTGTGGAGCCTGTGTGCAGATCAGAGAGGACGCTGGCCATTAAGAGATGCAAGCATTTTGAACTGGGAGGAGATAAGAAGAGAAAGGGCCAGTGATCCAGTTCTAAGCTTTTTATTTCTGAGAGGAAAATGTTAAAGCTGTAGAAAAATTACCTGTATGAAAATAAATGCAGTGATATTCTTACTCAAAAAAAAAAAAATTTTTTTTTAAACCTTCAAATGTCGCCCAAGCTGGTTTGGCTCAGTGGATAGAGTGCCGGCCTTTAGACTGAAGGGTCTGGGGTCCGATTCCAGTCAAGGGCACCTGCCCAGGTTGCGGCCTCAATCCCCAGTAGGGGGTGTACAGGAGGCAGCCGATCAATGATTCTCTCTCATCACTGATGTTTCTATCTCTCTCCCTCTCCCTTCCTCTCTGAAATCAATAAAGATATATTAAAAAAAAGAAAAAAATCTTCAAATGTCATTGTATGAAGATGTTCATGTCAGAAACAGAAAAAAAAATTGTAAAAAGGAAATCTGAGAGAAAACAAATTACGAGGGGAAACAAAATGGCTGATGTATCCACTGAAGTGTGCAGTCCAAAGTGAGATGTTTCCATGGCAAAGAAACTAGTCTTGGACTAATTCACTCTGGACTTACTATTTTTTAATCCTCACCCGAGGACATACTTGGAGGAGAGAAGGGAAGGAGAGAGGGGAGGAGGAAGGGAGAGAAGCATCGATGTGAGAAACATCCATCAGTTGCCTTCCATATATGCCCGGACCAGGAATCAAACCTGCAACCCAGGTATGTGGCCTCACCAGCAATCAAATCGGCAATCTTTCGGTGCACAGGACGACACTCAACCACCTGAGCCACTGGGGCCGGCCACACTGCACTTACTAAATGCGACAAAAGCAGGTGCTCCGGAAGCCAATTTTTAGAGAACGGTGGCACAGGCAACACTGACGAGCTTTTGGGAGCTTTGCTCGCAGCCCACTTAGTATGTGGTATTTCCCAGAGTTCACGCCTTATCATAATCTGTCATTTTTACTTAAACAAAACACTTAAGAAAACAAATTTCTAGAAAACACATATTCCATTGCAAAGGAATTAAATTATTTTCCACTGTCCTAAGTTTGTGGACTAACAGCACTGCTCCTCTTTCCCAGAGTATCTCTAGCTACACCTCTGCTGACCAGCTGTGCCAGGGTGGCTTTCTGAACGTGCCCTGTACCCCAGAGAAACCTGAAGGCTCCCAGCAGCTTCTTAGCAAAGGTAGGAGGGACATGACCCACAGCTGGCTGTCATATCTTGCTCCTGCCACTCCACCCCAGTGTGCTAAGATAAACCTTTCCCTTTGAAGGATCTGTTTCCATAAGCTATCCACTTTTGGTTACTTATGGTTTGCTTCTTCCTGGAGTTTAGAAAACCTGACTTTTGGGTCAAGATTGGTATAATGGTAACTCCATTTCACTGTGCACTCATTAAATTCCCTGATATTAACCATGCTCAACTACACTCAGTCCACAACTTGAATTATTCCATATACAGGGCTTAATCTCCCTAGATTTGAGTAGTACCTAGGAATTAAAAATGAAAACAAGCCGAAACCGGTTTGGCTCAGTGGATAGAGCGTCGGCCTGCGGACTGAGAGGTCCCAGGTTCGATTCCGGTCGGGGGCATGTACTTGGGTTGCGGGCATATCCCCAGTGGGAGATGTGCAGGAGGCAGCTGATCGATGGTTCTCTCTCATTGATGTTTCTAACTATCTCTCTCCCTTCCTCTCTGTAAAAAATCAATAAAATATATTTAAAAAAAAAAAAAATGAAAACAAAAGCAAGATGATGTAAAAATGTAGACTGATCTCCAAATGAAAATAAGGCCCCAGAGAAAGCGAGAGTGACTTCATGGAAACCAAACATTGGAATAAATGTGAACATACAGTGCATTTCTTTACTTCGGGTTTGCCTGAAGGATTTGGTCGTCTCTAAAACACTCATGGTGAATTAATGAACAAATTAAACAACTGGATAAATTAGCAAATATTTAGAAACAAGGACTATAACAATTTCTTTAAATAAGTAAAAAAGTGTGTGGCATGAGATAAAGTTGGGAGACAAAACAGAGCCTCCTGGGGAGCAGTACTGGTTGGACTTCACCTCTTTCACCTCTGTTATTCCTTGGAGCTGCCCTTGTACAACTTGGCTCTTTACCAAAAACAAAGTTTGAAGAACGCAGCAATGAGAGAAAACCAAGAGGTGATAATCAGCCTCATTAGAAAACAACTGTCACTTCTGATAAAATAAAAATATGGCCCTAGCTGGTTTGGCTCAGTGGATAGAGCGTCAGCCAGTGGACTGAAGGGTCACAGGTTCGATACCAATCAAGGGCACATGTCTGCATTGCAGGCTCGATCCCCAGTAGGGGGGCATGCAGGAGGCAGCTGATCAATGATTCTCTCATCATTGATGTTTCTCTCTCTCCCTCTCCCTTCCTCTCTGAAATCAATGAAAATATATTTAAAAATATATATATGAAAAGATGTGCCTAAAGTGAAAATGTAACTATTATATATTGTTTAATTACTTATGTTAAAGGTTAACAAAACATATGCCTATGTGTTTAGTACTGAGTTTGTTCCTTTCCTCAACACCCCCAAAATAAATTTTCCTTTGTTTTATTCAACTAAAAAAAAATTGAAAACCTGGTTCTTATGCTTTGAGAATCAGTAGCCCACTAGCAGGTAGAAGCAAAACTTGCCTCAACTTCTCAACTATAAATTACAACATTTTCCCAGCCTGCACTTAAAGTTTGTAAATAGGACTAAAGCCCATGTTTTCTGACTCTCAGCCCAATACTCTTATTTTCTTCTCCTTCAAATATGAACAGAATTGGCTGATCCACATGAAACTTTATTAATACAGAAAACCCTCTACTGTTATATACAGGAGTCACAATGTCTTGCTAATTAGACCAAATAGCAGAACAACCATCGGGATGAAGCCAGGGCTGCAAGGGCTGGCCAGGGCAGCCAGGACTGCGAGGGTCGAACCCCTTGCATGAATTTCATGCATCGGGCCTCTAGTCTTAAATAAAACAAGTGAGTTATGTGGTACATCTGCAGACACAGGCAGGGCTATGTGCAGAGGGAATATTTGTGAGTGCTAGGTTGCTCTGGCTTAGGGAGTAAATTCTATCTTCACTTACAAAATTTAACTCTTCATATAATCATTTAAATACAGCACAGACTATTCTTAGTCAAAGACATTCTTCAAAATGACACATTAATGATTTGGAGGTTTTTATGTGTCTCCTTTTCTCCTTTTTGTAAAGAACACGCCTAATTGCAAAGACGTTGCCCAAGCCAAAGGAGGAACAAGGATAAAGTCCACGGTCTGTGTCTATCATGACAGCTCAACAGGCATCAACTCCCAGGCATGTGAATGGGGCAAAGGTGGAAAAGGGGAGGGACTAACTGAAAGAAATGGGGCACTCTAAAATCCTTTAGGAAAAGGAGCTGAGCTGTGGCAGCTCTGATTTGTCAAGGGCTACGGGATACTTAGAGCTTTCTTTCTGATGCAGATTTGATCAGTGTAAAGGGCAAGCTTAGCTCCTAAAGCTAACATGGTAACATGGACACCCTTTCTCTTACCTCTCGTTCCCAGACCATTTGCCATGATCAGAAGAACCAAAAACCCGCTGAGAGAATGGCTTACATGCTTTTCCTTTCCTCCCCAAAAAATTTCACTTCAAAAGCCCCTAAAGATTTCTTGATTTCCAAAAGCCTGCTGAGCAATGAGTTGAGTAAAATGGCAAATGTCCCCATGCCTGACATATGCTCCTGTGCTTAGTAGGAGGTGGAGGTATTAACCGTTCCCTCTTCCTCGTCCAGTCCAAGATCCAGCAACCAAGTTATCCATTGTGTTCTCAGATCAATGTTTCCTCACCCAAGGATATTTTTCCATTGGTTTTTTTGTTTGTTTGTTTGTTTTTAGGGAGAGTGGGAGAGAGAGGGAAAGACAGAAAGGAACTTTGATGTGAGAGAAACACATCGATTGGTTGCCTCCTGCACGAGTCTCGACCAGGGCCGGGGCCGAGGAGGAGCCTGCAACCAAGGTACATGCCCTTGACCAGAATAGAACCCAGGACCCTTTGGTCCCCAAGCTGACACTCTACCCACTGAACCAAACCGAGAAGGGGGTCAGATCAATTTTTTAAAAAATATATTTTTATTGATTTCGGAGAGGAAGGGAGAAGGAGAGAAAGAAACATCAATGATGAGAGAGAATCACTGATTGGCTGCCTCCTGCACACCCCACTCTGGGGATTGAGCCTTCAACCCAGGCATATGCTCCCACGGGAATCAATCGCGGGGACCCTTCAGTCCACAGGCCAACACTCTATCCACTGAGCCAAACCGACGAGGGCTCAGATAAATTTTTAAGCGCAAATTCACTGGTCAAGCCTTACCAAACAATGATCATTTTACTCCTCTGAACCCAATTAAGGTGTTGGTCCATCTCTCCTAGATCACTAGCCCCTCCCTCCACATTCCTGATGCTCAAGTTGGTGCTTCATTAAAATAGCAGGCAGGCCACAATGACAGGAACCCAGGATGATGGGCAGACCTCCAGGGACACCACACAAGTCCCTGCACTAGGTAGGGGTCAGGAAGTGCTCTTCCTCCAAATCACCCCGTATTGTACAATTTTAGAAAGACAAAAATATGTGTGCAATTACAACCAGTATTTAATATTATGCAAGCATACTGTACAGAAAAGAAAAAAAAAAGAACACTTCATCTAAAAGACCCCTCTGGGACGCAGACCCCGAGGGCTGGGTTCGCAGAGGTGGCCGGTGGGCAGCGCTAAGGCCTATGGGGTCTGCTTACTTTTCTCCTCCACGTTCTTCCCGTCGTCCCCGCTTTCGGAGCAGCCCTAGAAGGAGAACAGGTGCGACACACACATCAAGAGGGAAGCGATCGATGGAGCTCACACAAGGCTCCCGGAGGGCATCCAAGGGGGGCTGCGAGGTCCCAAACCCCTTCCCCTGGGGGTCAGAGCCCCCCGATGCAGGTTCCAAAAAAAAAAAAAAAAAGCCACCTCCCCGAGGCCACCACGGTCCCCTCCCCGGAACCGCCAGGGCTACCTCCCCCGAGGGAGGTGTCATCGCACGGGGATGGCCACGGCCACCACCCGGGACTCCCTCCCGGGAGGCCTGTGCCACCTCCCCAGATGGCCACGTCCTCAAGCCGGCCGCCAGGGCGCCCTCCCTGCCACCATCTCCCCTGGTCGGGGCTGTGCCACCTCCCCGGGACACCCGGGCCGCCTCACCGGGGGGGCCGGGCCCTCGCCGGTCGGGCCGGCCGGGAGCATCCCGCCTTCGCGCGCGCCCTCCGCCCCGAGCGCAGCCAGCGTGGCGCGGGAGCGCGGGCCACCAGCTCCGCTCGGAGACCGCGGGCCGAGCGTCAGGGCCACTTCCTCCGTCTCTGTGGTCGCTTCCTCTCCTGCCAGAGAGGGCCTGCCGCGCAGCCGCGGGCCCGTGCGCGCGCCCCCTACCGGCAGGGCGCCCAGCCGGCCGCTCGGGACGCGGGCCCCGCCCGGAGGCTCTCGGGAGAAGCGGGGCCGGTCCTTCCCAACCTCCTCCACCCACCCCGCGGGGGCCCTTAACCATGGAGCTTGGGAGCACCCGCCCGTCCACGCCGCACATTCAGTACGGGCCATTTCGATGTGTGTTTTAAGCGACAGCTCAGGTGTTCTGGCAGTGTGAGGGGGCTTGCTGACTAGCTGTAATGTAATTGGGTCGGGCTGTCGGGCCGTTTAGTTGGGGCATCTCCAGTGTCATTATCTTTGGATCCTTTAAGGTTGATCTGATGCAACTAGAGATGCCCTGGGAGCAGACTAGACCAGAGCAAAAGGACTCGGCGTCTAATACGCACTTTACCCAGTGCAGAGACCGCCCCAAGCCTGCCCTTTGCCAGGGAGAAGGAACAGGAGCTACCTGGTAGCTAGAGGAAGGTGGAGGACCAGGGATTTGACAACTTCAGAAAGAGCATGGAAGGTGGTGCCATAGAGACATAAACGGGGTGGGAGTGGGATGCAGGGAGGGGGGGGGGGGAGCAACCCAAGAGGGGAAAACTTTTTTAAAAAATTTTATCAGTATCCTGAGTTATGAAATATCATTGCAACCATAAAACAGTAACAGATTACTGTTTCAATAGAAGCATTCAGCCATGGCCTGTGTGGCTCCGTGGTTAGAGCTTGGGCCTGCACACCAAAGGGTCGCAGGTTCCATTCTCAGTCAAGGGAACATATCTGGGTTGCACCCTCCATCCCCTGCCAGGTCACAGTTTGGGCGGGAGGCAACCAATCGATGTGTCTCTCTCACATTGATGTTTCTCTCTCTCTCTCTTCTCTCCCTCCCTCTCTCTCCCTCTCTTCCACTCTCTCTAAAAAGTAATGGCGGAGAGGGGGGGATCCTCAGGTGAGGGTAAGAAAAAAAAGAAGAAACATTCAGAGACAAAAATATGATAGCAGAAATGTGAAGTTCAATAAAAGAGTTGGAAGATGGGAAATATCTTAGGGGGCAAAAAGCAGAAGGGCAAAGAAATGAAAATAAGAGACAAATAATAGCCGAAACTGGTTTGGCTCAGTGGATAGAGCGTCGGCCTGTGGACTGAAAGGTCCCAGGTTCGATTCTGGTCAAGGGCATGTACCTGGGTTGCGGGCATATCCCCAGTAGGAGATGTGCAGGAGGCAGCTGATCAATGTTTCTCTCTCATCGATGTTTCTAACTCTCTATCTCTCTCCCTTCCTCTCTGTAAAAAAATCAATAAAATATATTTTATTTTATTTTATTATTTTTTTTTAAATATATTTTATTGATTTTTTACAGAGAGGAAGGGAGAGAGATAGAGAGTCAGAAACATCGATGAGAGAGAAACATCGACCAGCCGCCTCCTGCACATCTCCTACTGGGGATGTGCCCGCAACCCAGGTACATGCCCTTGATCGGAACCGAACCTGGGACCCTTCAGTCCGCAGGCCGACGCTCTATCCACTGAGCCAAACCGGTTTTGGCGATAAAATATATTTAAAAAAAAAAAACACACACACACAACAAAAAACTTATTTCAAAAAAAAAGAGTCAAATAATAAATTAGAGGACCACTCCAGTGGGTCCAAAATCTGAGAAATAAAGAGTTCCAAAAGAAAAAACCAACAAGGATTAGGGAAGGAGTGATCATCGACAAAATAATTCAAGAAAATGTTTCCCAAACTAAAAGTTTCCAAATTGAAAGGGCCCACTGAGTGCCCAGCACAATGAATAAAAGTTGACTAATCCCAAGGCTCATCGTTGTGAAATTGCAGAACACTGGGAGCAAAAAGGCAGTCCTAAGCTTTCAGAGAGAAAAACAAAGGATCAAGACTCAGGATATTTTTCAATTTCTCAGCAGTCACAAAGAAAGCTAGAAATCATGGGAGCAATTCTATCCACTTCAAAGAGAATTTTATTTCAAACTGGAATTTTTTGCTTAATTACTAGTAAACTACCAATCAAATGTGGGTAAAGAATAAAGGTATGTTCAGCCATTCAAGATCTCAAAAAATTTCCGTTTCACTTACTTCTTTTTTCAGGAAGCTACTGGAGATTGTGCTCCACTAAAATGAAGGACTAAACAAAGAAAAAGAAGACATAGGATATAGGAAACAGAAGATACAACACAGGATTCTCTTTCATCGATGTTTCTATCTCTCTGTCCCTCTTCCTTCCTCTCTCTCTAAAAAATCAGTAAAATATATTAAAACTAAAAAAAGAAGATGCAACACAGGGAAAAAATGAAGCGATGTCCTGACACCTGTGCATTAGACATAGACTGGTGCAGGTCAGAAGGGTCCAGAGTCATGAAACTGATAGAATACCTCATCTATCTCAATCTCTGCAGGAAAAACAAAAAAACTGAACAGGAGCAGTAATCATAGTATACAGTACCATTTTGCCCAAGATGTGAGTAATTACAATGTAGTAAAAACAAATCTATTTTAGGCATATAAAGGGATGATGGGAAGGGTGATGGGGTGGGAGGATGGAATCGGGGAAGAAAGAAGAGCTAAAACCTTATTTTTTTAAATATATTTTATTGATTTTTTACAGAGAGGAAGGGAGAGGGATAGAGAGTTAGAAACATCGATCAGCTGCCTCCTGCACACCTCCTACTGGGGAGGTGCCTGCAACCAAGGTACATGCCCTTGACAGGAATCAAACCTGGGACCTTTCAGTCCGCAGGCCGATGCTCTATCCACTTAAATCCTTAATTTTCATTAAGTGAAGTCAATAGATAATATCTAAAAGTGAAAAACCAAGAAATAGAAATACAAATATTTTATGTAGAGAAATGACGATAAGTACTATATCTAAATAACCAGTTGAAAGATGAGCTGACTGCCTTTGAGGAGAGGAAAGTAGGTAAGGGGAGGAGTCGGAGACAGTCTCTGCTGTTCCATTGCAGAACTCTGACCTCAGATCCAACTATTGGCCAAAGAAATGTGAATGCTTTCCCTCCACACTCATTTACGAGGAGTTGGGCCAAAATCTCAGAGAAGACAGTGTTTAAGTTATACAAAAATTAAAAGTTTAGGTTTGAATTTTTTACTGCATGGCTGTGATAAAAATATTTGCAACTGCTGTCAATTGGACATTAAACTATATATTAACCACAGCCCAAGGGCATGTGATTGTGTATTAGGAACAGAAAACTGAGGGACTTAATTGAGGTGAATAATCTAGGTGATTTAGAACCCTACCAGTCTGAGCAAATTATCTCTATTTAGTTAGACAGATCCCCACATGTAAACCCAGATTTTAAAAACAAATCCAGCCCTAGGTGGTTTGGCTCAGTGGATAGAGCATCGGCCTGCAGACTGAAGAGTCCCAGGTTTGATTCTGGTCAAGGGCACATGCCCAGGTTGCAGGCTCAATCCCCAGTAGGGGGAGTGCAAGACGCAGCCAATCAATAATTCTCTCTCATCATTAGTGTTTTTATCTCGCTCTACCTCTCCCTTCCTCTCTGAGATCAATAAAAATATACTTTCAAAAGAATAATAAAAAAATAAAAACTAAGTCCATAGCTGCTATGTAAAACAGTATGGGGGTTGCACAAAAAAATAAAAATGGAATTACCATATGATATCAATTGCACTTCTCCGTATATATACACACAAAAATTGAAAGCAAGGTCTCAAAGAGATATTGAACACCCTATAAACACTGCCATGAACATGCAGCATTGCTCACAATAGCCAAAAGGTGGAAGCAACCCTAGGGATAGTAGGCATATTGAGAGTGGTACATACATATAATGGAATATTATTCAGCCCTTAAAAAGAAAAAAAGGAAATTCTGACACATGCGACAGTGTGAATGAATCTTAAGGACATTATGCTTAAGTGAAGCCAGTCACAAAGGAACATATATTGTGTGACTTCACTTAAATGAGTTACCTAGGTGTTACAGAAAAAACGGAGAAGAACCAAGCAACGCTTAGAGAGATGGAGTTACACTTATTACGCACGAGCCCAGAGGAAAATGTCTCTCAAATTCTGGGTGAAATCACACAGGAAATTTCCCATATTTATACTATTTTACCTTCTTTGTCTCCCAAATATAGGGTTTTTCCGGTTTCCTTTGCAAGTTCTTAAAGGGCTCTATGTGCTGGGGCTTTGAGACCTCGACCAAAAGCTTGGCCTGGTGCCAGCACTGATAACTTCATCTGGGGGAGGTTCTGAAATGGGAGTAAGTCTTATTTTCTGAAATGGCCGCTCTGAAACGGGAGTAAGTCTTATTTTCCTTACTATGTAAGCCAGCGAGCATTACAGAAGCCAGAAATAGCAGGGTTGAAATTTCAAACAGCAGTTTTTATATAAGATGGATGCTTCATAGGATTTTAAAATTCATAGGGACCAAAAGTAGAACAGTGGTTGCCAGGGGCTAGGGAGGAGGGGAAACTAGAGAGTTAACAGTACAATTTCAGTTTTCAAGATGAAGAGTTCCAGAGATGGGTGGTGGTGATGGTTGCACAACAATGTGAATGTGCTCAATACCACGGAGCTGTATATTTAAAAACGGTAAATTTTATGTTACGTGTATTTTAACACAATTAAAAAACCCCCACAAGTCTAGCAAAAATATAAGGGCTTGAAATAACACTGATTTTTCACTCAGGATAGCAAAACATTAAATGTGCAAAAGCTATTTGCTTTGGTCTGGAAACAGGTGCTACTTGAAGAGCATGGGCAGAGTAATGAATTTAATTTGCTTTACACAGAGCACAAACTTGCTATGATCAGGATTTTGAAGGGGAGCCATCAAACATGCAGGTAAATTGAAGGAGTGGAAAAACGGTGCTCTTGGATCCGTGGCATTCGAAGGAATTATATACATAGAACAATGTGGACCCTAATGTGATTCTCTATTCATTATGACGTTAACTGCGTGGCGGAAGGCAACAAAAAAAGGGCCATAACTATGTGGAAGAAACCCTTATTAGCACGCAACTGACATTCCTAAGGCAATTGCTGCTTTAGAAGGCACCGAAAGGACTCCTTGGTGCCGTAAAATCACTTCTTGTCCTCGCCAAAGCCCAGGAGCCACCGCCTGGGAAGCTCCTGGAGCGAAGGGGCCACGGTGAGCTCCCCACCCGGCAGCGGATAAGGCCCAGGGGCGCAGCTGCAACACCTGGGGACCGGCCGCTGGGGGCGCTCAGCCGCGGGGCCGCCCCGTCTCCCGGCGGGTGGGCGGGGCGGGCGGCGGAGGGCGGGCTCCGCCCCGGGGGAGGGGCCGGCTGGGAGCAGCGCGTCCCTGCGCCGCACGTGTGCGAGCCCGGTCGCGGGCGAGTCCACCCGAGCTCTGCGGGCCCCCGGCGCGGCCGGAGGTGCCTATGTCTGGCCGCCCTTGCGGCTGGCTCTTCCGAGTGACTCTCGCCGCTGCCGCCCTGCTGCGCCCGGAGCGGCGCGCCCGCCCTCTCGCCGCTCGGCCCGCGGCGCGCCCGCGCTCTCTCGTCCCGGGTAAGTGCGCGGCCTCCCTGCAGCCGCCCGGGCTCCGCCGCCTGCCATCGGCCCGGTCCCGCGCCCAGGATCTCAGGTCCCGCCTGGAGGGGCGGTGCGGACTGGGAAGGTGTCCCAGCCGTGGTCTGTGCCCACGGCCCGACCGCGGAGCCTCCATTACGGATTGTACCGACGGGAGCGCGGCGGGAGCCCCGCGGGTCCTGCGCTCCGGTGGTGCCAGCTCCGCCCCCCGCACCCCCCCCCACCCACTACCGGGCAGGTCTTCGGGGAACGCTGCGCCCTCCTTCCTCCCCGCGGCGCTGTCAGGCTGACGATCCCAGCCCCACTCCTCCTTTCTTTGCCCCAGACGCTCCCTAAGCTCTGCTCCCTCCCGGAAGAGAAAACTGGCTTTTATCCCAAAGCCTTTCCCATCCATCCCTGGGCCAGTGTGTTACGGGGTGCAGCCCACGTGCTTGCTCCTCGCACTCCGCTTCCATCACTCCTTCTTGCGAGGCTTCCTGTGCCAGGTGACTGCCTGTTGGGTAGAAGTAGGAGCGAACAGGTTGGAGCCAGGAGTGTGTTCTCGAGCCCTCTGCCGGGTCGGAGTTTAACCAGTGGATGGAGGGCGTGCAGCTGTGCGCGTGGAGACATCCGTCCGGAGCCCTTACCGCCAGCCCTGCGCTGAGTGAGAGGTTGATAAGGACTTCCTCAGTGCCTGGGTTTTAGCGCCTGCCAAGAAGTAGGTTTGGAGTTTGGCTTTTCAAATATTTGCTCCCGTGGTCAGACCACCTTTTTTCCCCCCTCATTTCGAAAATATGTACTAGGATAGGATTGCTAAGGGCTTCTGTTTCAAGTCTCTAATCACCTGTGAGACGGGCAGGCCCCATTGGCCTGCGGATGCCTCGACAATGGAGGGATCTGTCCAGTAGCCAGCAGTGCACTCGTACTGAAAAGGGGATGGACAGGCAATGATTTTGTCCAGTCATTAGACAAGTAGCCAACACTCAGTAGTTATTGATTTAATAACAGCTTTTGATACAGGTATTATTAATAAAACACAACTTTTGCGCTAGCTGGTTTGGCTCAGTGGATAGAGCGTCAGCCTGCGGACTGAAGGTTTGATTCCAGTCAAGGGCACACCCCGGGGCTGTGGGCTCGATGCCCAGTGAGGGGGTGCAGGAGGTAGCCAATCAATGATCCTCTTTCATCATTGATGTTTCTATCTCTCTTCCCTCTCCCTTCCTCTCTGAAATCAATAAAACAATATTTTTAAAAAACATACATCAATAAACGTTCACACATATTTAAAAAAATAAAACATAACGTTTGCTCCCAAGTTGGAGAGAGAAATTATAACCCAGTTGAGCTTACTGTTGACTAAAGTCCTTTAAAGGCACCTCCATGGAGGGTCTTCACTAAAGAGTACCCCTCTTTTTCTCATTCCTCTTACTTGTCTTTATTTGTAGCTCTTATGCTTGCATTTAAAAAAAAAATTTATTCTGCCATATATCCTTAAGTATATGTAAGCTCCATAAGGATGGGAAAATTTCCCTTTATTCACAGCACCTGAAACAGTGCCAGACACATAAGAGACGCTCAATAAATATTGTGGAATGAACAAATGTAATGAACTTAACGATTTTTGCATATTAGAGTGTAGTGAGTGTATGCTCTGTCCTGAAGAAAGTGCTCTTTATTGTGAGTGCTAGAGGGATTAGTCACAGTTTGCAGAAAGGAGAATAGAAGCATTTAAAAAGGAAGTTATGGAGGGTTTTGAAATATGGATACGATTAAGACTAATATGGCCCTTTTTGTAGATGTTCATTTTGCAGAAAATAATATTAAAGAAATGTCAGTGGTGTATTAAAATTTTGAAAATGCTAAACTTTTATTTTTGTTGTGGGTGTAGAGGAAGCTTATTGGTGAATCTGATACCATAATGGAAACAATTTTATTTATTTATTATTTTTTAAATCCTCCAGGATATTTTCTCCATTGATTTTTAGAGAGTGGAAGAGAGAGGGAAAGACAGGGAGGAATATCTATGTGAGAGTAACACATCGATTGCTTGCCTCCTGCACGTGCCCTGATCAGGGCCCAGGCGGGGGAGGAGCCTGCAACCGAGGTACGTGCCCTTGACTGGAATCGAACCCAGGACTCTTTGGTCTGCAGGCCGACGCTCTATCCACTGAGCCTAACCAGCTAGGGCATAATGGAAACAATTTTAAAATACAGTTAAAATTATAATAATCTCATTTGGCTCATTTGGAGTGTAAAGGAAACAGAACTCATTTTAGTATTCCCTCCAAAGAATTGTGTAGGACTTCAGTTCATGGGTTAGTATCAGTAAATTTCATCCTCTGCCCAGTCATAGAATCAAGCTTCCGGTCTAGAGAGATTTTACTTGACATATGAGATACTGTCATTTCTATCATGGACAATGTATTTGTATAGTATAATATTTCTTTAAAACTTAAAAAAAATAACATTAAACTCATAAAGCCCGTCCCTTCACCCCCCTCCCTTTTCTTCTAAGTCAGTCATGTTTCTAGCTTTGAGTAGAATGCTTGAATATATGTATTTGGATTTTTCTGAATTTTCCTTAGGGAAATTTTTAAATTTTCCTAAGGGAAATTACATTGGGGTAGTCAGGGTTGTTTTATCTTTTTGATTGAATTCTCAGTCTCTTTCATGTTCACAGGATCTACCCTCCCCCCCTCGCTTTCTCATTTATTTTAATTTTATTTTTTAATATTTTTATTGATTTTAGACAGGAAGGGAGAGGGAGAGAGAGATAGAAACATCAATGATGAGAGAGAATCATTGATTGGCTGCCTCCTACATGACCCCTACTGCAGATCAAGGCCATAACCCAGGCATGTGCCCTTGACCAGAATCGAACCTGGGACTCTTGAGTCCACAGGCCTACGCTCTACCCACTGAGCCAAGCCAGCTAGGGCCGCACTTTCTCATTTAAAAGCTATATTGCGCCCTAGCTGGTTTCCTCAGTGGTTAGAGCATTCGCCTGCAGACTGAAGGGTCATGGGTTCCATGCCTAGTCAAGGGCAGGTTCCTCAGCCCCAGTAGGGGCGCATGTGGAAGGCAGCCAATCCGTGTGTCTCTCTCATGTCAATGTTTCTCTCTCTCTCCTCGTCCCTCCCTTCCACTCTCTATAGAAATCAATGGAAGAAATCAAGTGAGGATTTAAAAAAAATAAAGTTATATTGCATTTCAATCTTTCCTTTTATATAGTTCCTCCTTATATAAACAATACTAATTTGAGTTCTGCCTCTTCTAGTTTAGCAGTTTGCACAGCTGTTCTATGTTCTCAGCTTCTAGGCCCAAATACAGAACTTAGCAAAATATATATTAAGTGATTTATAATCATTGGTGCTACATATACTTTCTTTTTTCTTTTTTATTGCTTAAAGTATTACAAAGGGTATTACATATGTGTCCTTTTTTCCCCCCTGCCCTTGACAATCCCCTGGCCTCCCCTACCCCCCAGTGTCTTATGTCCATTGGTTATGCTTATATGCATGCATACAAGTCCTTTGGTTGATCTCTTACCCCCCTCCCTCCTGCCCCCCAACCCTCCCCGGTGTTCCTGCTGCAGTTTGACAATCTGTTTGAGGCAGCTCTGCCTCTGTATCTATTATTGCTCATAAGTTTCTAATGGTCTTTATTATCCATGAATGAGTGAGATCATGTGGTATTTTTCCTTCATTGACTGGCTTATTTCACTTAGCATAATGCTCTCCAGTTCCATCCATGCCGTTGCAAATGGTAAGAGTTCCTTCTTTTTTACAGCAGCATAGTATTCCATTGTGTAGATGTACCACAGTTTTCTAATCCATTCATCTACTGATGGGCACTTAGGCTGTTTCCAGATCTTAGCTATGGTGAATTGTGCTGCTATGAACATATGGGTGCATATATCCTTTCTGATTGGTGTTTCTGGTTTCTTGGGATATATTCCTAGAAGTGGGATCACAGGGTCAAATGGGAGTTCCATTTTTAGTTTTTTGAGGAAACTCCATACTGTCTTCCATAGTGGCTGCACCAGTCTGCATTCCCACCAGCAGTGTGGTGCTACATATACTTTAATAAGTCATGTCTGATAGGGCCATCAGCTATAACAAATGTAAAGTATAATTTCATTTGAAAACAAAAGTGAGGCCCAGCCAGTGTGACTCAGTGGTTGAGTGTTGACCTATGAACCAAGAGGTCATGGTTCAATTCCTGGTCAGGACCCATGCCTGGGTGCAGGCGCGATCCCGAGTGTGGGGTGTGCAGGAGGCAGCCAGTCAATGATACTCTCTCGTTATTGATGTTTCCCTCTCTCTTTCTTTTTTTTTTTTTTTTTTTTTTTTTTTTTTTTCAGGAAGATTTTTTTTTTTTAATTAAATCTTGTTCAGATTATTGCATTTGTTCCTCTTTTTCCCCCCCATAACTCCCCTCCTCCCAGTTCCCGCCCCACCCTCCGCCCTCACTCCCCACCCACTGTCCTCATCCATAGGTGCACGATTTTTGTCCAGTCTCTTCCCGCATCTCCCACACCCCTTTCCCCCCCCAAGAATAGTCAGTCCATTCCCTTTCTATGTCCCTAATTCTATTATAATCAACAGTTCATTCTGTTCATCAGATTATTTATTCACTTGATTCTTAGATTCACTTGTTGATAGATGCATGTTTGTTGTTCATAATTTGTATCTTTACCTTTTTCTTCCTCTTCCTCTTCTTAAAGGATACCTTTCAACATTTCATATAATCCTGGTTTGGTGGTGATGAACTCCTTTAGCTTTTCCTTATCTGTGAAGCTCTTTATCTGACCTTCAATTCTGAATGATAGCTTTGCTGGATAAAGTAATCTTGGTTGTAGGTTCTTGGTATTCATCACTTTGAATATTTCTTGCCACTCCCTTCTGGCCTGCAAAGTTTCTGTTGAGAAATCAGCTGACAGTCGTATGGGTATTCCCTTGTAGGTAACTGACTTTCTTTCTCTTGCTGCTTTTAAGATTCTCTCTTTATCTTTTGCTCTTGGCATTTTAATTATGATGTGTCTTGGTGTGGTCCTCTTTGGATTCCTTTTGTTTGGGGTTCTCCGCGCTTCTTGCACCTGTAAGTCCATTTCTTTCACCAGGTGGGGGAAGTTTTCTGTCATTATTTCTTCAAATAGGTTTTCAATATCTTGCTCTCTCTCATCTTCTGGCACCCCTATAATTCTGATGTTGGTACGCTTGAAGCTGTCCCAGAGGCTCCTTACACTATCCTCGCATTTTTGGATTCTTTTTTCATTTTGCTTTTCCGGTTGAGTGTTTTTTGCTTCCTCGCATTTCAAATCATTGACTTGATTCTTGCGCTCCTCTGGTCTGCTGTCGGGAGTCTGTATAATATTCGTTATTTCAGTCCGTGTATGCTTAATTTCTAGTTGGTTCCCCAATATAGCATCGAGGGTCTCATTAGTTTTCATGTAGATCTCATTAAGTTTATCGGCGGCTTCTAAACAGTTCTTGAGAGACCTTAAAAGTGTGGTTCTGAACTCTATATCTTCCATTGACAATTTTGTCCTGTTTCTTTGTCTCCGCATTTTGTTATGCTTCCTTGGTGCACCCCCTAGTGGTCTTTGTTCGCAGTCTTATAATTAAACCTTGATTGTTGTAGCTAATACCAGGGAGGGTTTGACCTCCAGGCCAGGTGGCTATGAGAATCAGCTATGTCAGCAGTGAGAGAACTTCTGTCCTCTAGGGAGGTGCTAATCTAGCCTTTGCCTGAGGCTATCGGGCAAAAGCCTCTGTGCAGGGCTTGGGCGGGGCGGGTCGCACAGGATCAACAGGGTGGGCTGGAGAGAGCAGTTATGGCGGCTCTCAGTCCTGTCCCCAGGGGCTCTGCCTCTCTGAGTCCCAGCACCCGCTGCAAAGCTCGGAGAGAAAGCTGCACTCGCTCTGACCGAAGCCAGACAGTCCCGCTTCTCCCGTTTGAGTCTGGGTCGCTAAAGACTCGCCTGGATCTGGAGCTCAGAGTCTGCGACTCCCTCCCGATTGAAAACTCCAACCGCGCCCTCCGCCGCCAGCCCGCTCGCGCACTCCGCACCTCAGAACTTGACTTCAGCACTGCGCCTCCTCTGAGTGTCCGTATGCGTTTCTCTTTCCTCCTAGTTGTAGGACTTCCACTCAGCCAGCGTTCCTGTGGTTCTGGGTGATGTCCCTTCCGTCTTTTAGTTTCACTTTTGAAGTAGTTGTTCAAAGCAGCAAACTCCGGCGTTAACCTATGCCGCCATCTTGGTTCTCCAGGAAGATTTCTCCCTCTCTCTTTCCCTCTCCCTTCCTCTCTGAAATTAATAAAAAAATACATTTTTTTAAAGTGAGATTAATGAACTTGTCTTTGCAATCCTATATAATAAAAGCGTAATGTGCTAAGTGTCTGGTCAGCTATTCAACCAATCAAAGTGTAATAAGCTAATGATATGCTAAGGCTGCTCAACCACTCGCTATGACATGCACTGACCACCAGGAGGCAGATAAGTTAGCTTGCTGCTGGGATCCGGCCCATCAGTACTGAGCAAGATGGGCCAGACATGCCCTAGAGCCCTTCTGTGGTCCCTCTCTGGCTGGCCAACCTCCCGCGTCCCTCCCTGGCCCTGATCGTGCACTGTGGGGTCCCTTGGCCTGGCCTGCACCCTCTCACAATCCAGGATCCCCTGGGGGATGTCAGAGGGCCAGTTTTGGCCCGATCCCGCAGGCCAGGCCGAGAGACCCCACTGATGCACAAATTCGTGCACTGAGCCTCTAGTCTATATATATAATCTTATATCTATACTAATAAAAGGGTAATATGCTAATTAGACCAGACATCCTTCCAGACAAAGCCATGGTGGCGGGGGCCAAGGCAGAGGCAGTTAGGGGCTATCAGGCCAGCAGGCAGAGGTGGTTAGGGGCGATAAGGCAGGCAGGCAAAGGGGTTAGGGGAGATCAGACAGGCAGGCAGGTGAGCAGTTAGAAACCAGCAGTTCCAGATTGGAGAGGGTAGGGGCCAGGCTGAGGGACACCCACCCCCCGTGCACGATTTTCGTGCACCAAGCCTCTAGTATATATATAAAAGTGTAATACGCAAATCGACCAGACGGTGGCTGTGACGCACACTGACCACCAGAGGGAGATGTTCAACGCAGGAGCTGCCCCCAGCCGGCAGGCCCCGATCAGGCCAACCTCTCAATCCCTCCTCCTGGCCAGTAGGCTCCGATTGCCCGATGGGGAACCAGGAACGGGTAGTGGCATGTCTGCTGGGGCCCCGATCGTCCCGCCGGTCGCCCTACATACAGAGGGCGACTGGTTCCAGCGGGGGGGCAGGGCCAACCTCTCGGTCCCTCTCCCCCAGCCGGCAGGCTCTGATTGCCCAATGGGGAACTAGGAACTGGAAACCAGGGGTGGGTGGTGGCTGATGCAGGCGGCGCCAGGGCCCCGATAGCCTTGCTGATCACCCCACACACACAGAGGGCAACCGCAGTAGGGGCAGGGGGCAGGGCCGGCTGCTGGAAGATCGACTCTGATCGCAGTTCCAGGCCTAGGGACCCTACCCGTGCACGAATTTCGTGCGCCGGCCCTCTAGTTAAATGTAACAAAAAAAAGATCAGGCAAGGGTCCACAGGATCAGGAAAGACTTCCAAATAATACTGAAGGTTGTATTTGATGCTACTGCCAGTGCTCTGAGGGTTTCTTAAAATTAAATGGTTATAATAGAATCAGGGGCATAGAAAGGGAGTGGACTGACTATTCTTGTGGGGGAAAAGGATGAGGGGGATGCGGGAAGAGACTGGACAAAAATCGTGCACCTATGGATGAGGAGGGGGGCGGTGAGGGTGGAGGGTGGGGTGGGAACCGGGTGGAGGGGAGCTGTGGGGGGGAAAAGAGGAACAACTGTAATCTGAACAATAAAGATTTAATTTAAAAAAATTAAATGGTATTTGAAGGAGAAAACCATGTTTAATCATTAGCCTAGTGAATGAAAGAAGCATAAGCTTTGTTTTTTTCTCCAGATTCAGCAATAACAACTCTGTGTAAACCATCCATAATAAATATTAATGACCCACAGTTAAATAGAACAGTTATTACACGCCTTTGACCAAGTCATCATTTTTCAGCTTTACAGAGAAATAAACTGAAGCTGAGAGAGATTAAGTGATCTGTTTATTAAATGGCAAAACCTAGATCAGGCTCCACATTATACCCCACAAACTGTTACTCGCCTAATAAGAGTTGAAACCAGTGGTTGATATTTCAGATCCATGGTCTGCTAATATTCTCATTCCAAGGACGTTGGGCATAACAATGTTGTCCTAAACCTTCTAGAATTTTATTCACGAAATCACTGATATAGGTGTAGGGGAGAGTGAGGAGTTGGGATGACGCCCATATTCTGACACAGGTGACTGGTAGTTAGTTGGTGGTAACATTCCCTGAGGTAAGAGGTGCAATGTAACAGAAGTGTGTTTGTGATGGGAAATGATGAGCTCAATTTAGGGCATGTTGAGTTTGAGCATTTGATTCTATCTCTTACTAGCTCTGTAAACTGGAGCAAGATACTTCATCTCTGGGCCTTAGTTTTTTAGTGCTAAGCTGGGAATGGTAATGACCCTTCTGTGATAGGGTTAAAGCGAGGCTTGAACAAACTCACCACATACACTTTATCATTGTTTAGCTGTCTTATGATTGCCTTGGACCCTGGGTAGGAGTTGGAGATGGAGGGGTCTTGACTGGAATACTTAGGAGTGAGACGGGAGAAGCCCAAATTTAAGGGGCAAGCATCTCCAGAGGCAGGAAAGAAGGAAGAAGTAGGAGAGTTTTGAAGCAAGAAAGCAGTGATCTATGTTGTGTTGGGAAAGGGTGTCAGATAGGGCCAGGCTTGAATGACTGTGATTTGGGCAAGGAAGCCAATGCCGGTGGGGCCTTTATTTCATTCAGTGCCCTGTCTTGTCCCTAGTGGGAGTAATGTCTGGTGCAGGGGTGCATGGTGAAAGTTTGTTGAAGGGATGAAGTGCAGCGCTGAGGAGTGAGTGCTAAAGTAAGTGTGGGCTTTCCTTACGAGGGCTCCCCTGTTAAGGGGAATGGTTATAATACGTGGTCTTGTCACGGGAAAGCGACTGAGATCAAGGCAGGTCTGCCCTCCTAAGGGAGTAATGTCCCCTAAGGTCTGTAATGTGTGGGTTATTGACTTTGTGCAGGAAAGATTTTGTGGCATAAGTCCAGGCGATTTTGAGAGTACATTTATTAAAACTGGGGACAGGGAAACAAGGGAAGGACTTAAGAGAGAAGAGGCAAGATCTCAGCAACAGGAGTGAACCCAGGCAGGGCTGCCTTGGCCCTTTATTTATTTATTTTTATTTTATTATTTTTTAAATATATTTTTTTGATTTCAGAGAGGAAGGGAGAGAGAGATAGAAACATCAATGATGAGAGAGAATCATTGATCAGCTGCCTCCTGCACGCCCCCTACTGGGGATTGAGCCCACAACTTGGGCATGTGCCCTGACCAGAATCGAACCTGGGACCCTTCAGTCTGCAGGCCGATGCTCTATCCACTGAGCCAAATCAGTTAGGGCTGCCTTGGCCCTTTAGGAAAAAAAGTCACCAAGACAGAATGGAGCCAGCTGGGTTGTGTGAACTCAGGAAACAACTTACAGAGGCAGAAGGAGGGCCCTTGGAGACAGTTGCTGCTGCCCAATGCTCCCCTGCTTGTAAGTCTCCTGGGAACCTTTAGAACTTAGAAAGAAAACAAAGATACACCCCTGAGGAAAGAAGGGGTGGGAAACGGGGGGGGGGGGGGGGGGGGGGGGGGAGGGAGCATGCTCCAGAGCATACACTGGGTCCTTTGTCTTAAGGGTTTTTATCTATTTTCTGATGGCAGGGAATTTTAGGGGAAGTGTCCGGAGAATCTCAACAGAATATTCATCAGATTTCAAAATGTGTCCTTTGATATGGTGATTCATCCAAATGAACTTATAGATGGGTCAGGATCATTGTCTGGTTAGTTTCACCTTCAAAGAATGTCACAGAGGAGGGACCAGACAGGCGGGTCTGCTACCTGCGAGGTCTGGAATGTGTAAACCATTTGCTCCTAAGTGTCCTTGGTTAGGGAAGATGAGAGTTTGCGATTTATTATCTGGCTGTAAATTGCTCAGCTGGTTCAATATCTGTCTCAGTTTCCCCGTTCTACTTGTCAAGGAATTCTCCTAGCTTTTTACTGTCCTGCCTCATTGGGAGTATGCTGGAGGGGGGTGTGTCTGCCCGGAGACCTTGCTGACTGGGGAGGGCCAGGCAGTGTGGAGGGCTGTCATAAGAGTAATTCTCCTGACTGGCCAGCTTTTCTCCAGCAGCAGCCAGAAGCATAGGCACAGGCAGTCAGATTGTACGTGGTTGAGGTTTAGCAAGGATCATGGGCCAGAAGGACTCGTGAACAAGAATACTGAGTAGTGGCTAAGCGTCATTGAGGTTTGGGGCACTTGAACAAGTAAAGGTGGAAGAGGTGGTGTCGTGGGACTGGATATCTCAATGCATTTGAAGAACAGGTCATGGGAGAAAGGGAGCAACGGACCTGAACAGATTGGTGGTTTGATCAGAGTAGAATAGCTTGTATATCATTTTAGACTTTGCACTTCTATTTTTTATTATAAAAAATATTAAACAAAATGTAGCGAGAATGATGATGTGATGACCTCCCTGTGCTCCCATCACTCAGTTTCAGCAAATTACCAACTCAGCCAGTCGTGTTTCAAATCCACACCCACTCTGCTTCTGTTCACCACAGGTAAATTATTATTTTTTAAAATATATTTTATTGATTTCAGAGAGTAAGGGAAAGGGAGAGAGATCAACGATGAGAGAGAATCATTGATTGGCTGCTTCCTGCACGCCCCAAACTGGGGATCGAGCCCACAAACTGGGGATGTGCCCAGGAATCGACCCATGACCTCCTGGTTCATAGGTTGACAGTCAACCACTGAGTCATGCTGGCCGGGGCTGGTAAATTATTTTGGAGCAAATTCCAGACCATATGTTTTCAACTATAAATAGCTCGGTTTCTATCTCTAAAATACAAGGATTCTGTTTTTAAATGTAACCACAATAACATTATTTCACTTAAAAAGTTGACAGTACTACTAATAGCATCAAATACCCCTTGTGTTTCAGTGTCCCAGATTCTCATAAATGCTTTTAATTTTATTTTGCCAGGCTGGTGTGGCTCAGTGGTTGAGCATTGGCCCATGAACCAAGAGGTCACCAGTTCGATTCTCGGCCAGAGCACATGCTGGGGTTTTGGGCTCGATCCCCAGTGAGGGGCATGCAGGAGGCAGTGATGTTGATTCTCTCCAATGTTTCTATCTCTCCCTCTCCCTTCCTCTCTCTCGAAAATCAATAAAAACATTTTTTTTAATTTAATTTTTCTATCCTCACCCAAGAATATTTTTCCATTGATTTTTAGAGAGAGGGCAAGAAATATCGTTGTGAGAGAAACACATTGATTGGTTGCCTCCTGCATGTACCCCAACCAGGGCCCCGGATCAAGCCTGCAACCGAAGTGCATGCCTTTGACCGAATTGAACCTGGGATCCTTCAGTCCACAGGCCAGTGCTCTATCCACTGAGCCAAACCAGCGGGGGCTTAATTTTATTTTTTAATTGATTTTTTAGAGAGAGACACACACACACACTCACATAACAATTTGTTGTTCCACTTACTTTATGCATTCACTGGTTGCTTCTTGTATGTGCCCTGACCGGAGACTGAACCCGCAACTTTGGTATATCGGGACAGCACTCTAACCAACTGAACTACTCAGCCAGGGCCTCATAAATGTTTTTTAAATAGTTGGTTTGCTTAAATCAGGATCCGAAGAAGGATCCACCCATTGCATTTCTTTGTAGGTTTATCTGCAGATTCCCCTTCCTCTTTTTTTCCCTTTGCTATTTATTAGTTGAAGGCACTAGTAGTTAGACATAGAATTCCAATCAGTAAATATTCTTCATAAATTATAGCATGTAATTTCAGGGGTAGTCAATGTCTGGTTGTCTCTCTTTGTGATGTTAGTGGACATTGATGGTTATTGCCCGGGTCCACTATTTCATTAAGGATTTGCTATTTATTGTGCCTTTGATCTTTATAGGTAGGGAACTATTTGGGCACCTATTTTAAGAATTCTGCAAAATATCTATTGATGCTTGTTACATCCTGCTGGATTTTCTGGCATGTACAAAAGAAATAATAGACTTAAAGAATTTGCAGCCTTTTTTTTTTTGTTATTGTTGTTGTTAATCCTCACCCAAGGATATTCTTTCCATTGATTTTTTTAGAGAGAGTGGAAGGAAGAGGGAGAGACAGAGAGAGAGAAACATCGATTGGTTGCTTACCGTACATGCTCCTACGGCCCCTACTGGCATTGAACCCACGACCCTTCAGTCTGCAGATGGATGCTCTAACCACTGGGGCAAAGGTATACAGATTTTTAAAGCTTTTGATGCACACAGTCAAATTTTTGCAAAAATGCTCTGTCATTTTTGTATGCCACCAAAGGTATACACCAACATTGGGAAGAATTATTATTTTTTTAAACACCACTTCTCTCTTCTTTTTTTTAAAATTGATTTTTAGAAAAAGGGGAAGGGAGAAAGACAGAGAGAGAGAGAAACATCCATGTGAGAGCAAAACATCGATCGGGTGCCTCCTGCACACCCCCTACTGGGGTTGAGGGATTGAGCCCACAACCCTGGCAATGATGTGCCCTGACTGGGAATCGAGAATTGGTGCACTAGATAATGCCCAACCAACTGAGCCACACGGGCCAGGGCAGGAAGAATTCGTTTAATTAATGGTTTTTAGGACTAGGAACAAAATTAACTGTGCTTCTGTTTGCCGAAACCCACTTAATTAAAGAAGTGATTATTACTTGTCTACTCTGTCTTCCTAAAAGGTTTTCTTGGAGCCTTAAAAATGGAGATAACAGAAATGACTGGTGTGTCACTGAAACGTGGATCCCTTGCTGTGGAAGATAATGACAGTCTGACCCCAGCTGAGGAGGCAAAAAGACAGAAGGTCTCAGAAGGCTGGCTGACCAAAGGTCAGGATGGGATAGACAATAACTCTCCACCCAGCTGTGAGAATGTGCCTGGGCTACCTGAAGTTGTAAGTGCTGGAAAGAGGAAGAAACATTCGGATGCCCCGTTGCAAGAAGAGGAAGAGGAGGAGGAAGATGGCCTTTCAGAGGAAGGTGAGGAGGAAGGGGGAGCTGAGAGCTTTGCAGACATGATGAAGCATGGACTCACTGAACTGGATGTAGGCATCACCAAGTTTGTAAGTTCTCATCAAGGATTCTCAGGAATCTTAAAAGAAAGGTATGTTTCGTTTATGTACAAAGTTATTTTAGTTATGTTCTTTATAAAGAAACTAGAGTCCTGGTGCACGAATTCGTGCACCAGCAGGGTCCCTCGGCCTGGCCTTTGGGGATCAGGCTGAAACCGGCTCTCTGACATCCCCCGAGGGGTCCTGGATTATGAGAGGGCAGTTCTCGTGTGACGCACCCTGGAATTGGGCTCCCTCCTCTCTGGTTCCAGGTGCGTCACTCGAGAACCATAGCTGCCAAGTTGCTGCAGCTCAGCAGCTCTGTGTTGAGCATCTGCCCCCGGGTGGTCAGTGCGCATCATAGCTGCTGGCCAGTTGCTTTGGCTTTTATATATGTAGATCAGCAGTATAGTCTTCTATTTATTTCTGTTCCCCAAGGATTAATTTCACAGATGGTCAAAAGGATGAGAGCTGCCGTAACCAGTTTGGCTCAGTGGATAGAGTGTCGGCCTACGGACTGAAGAGTCCCGGGTTCGATTCCGGTCAAGGGCATGTACCTTGGTTGCGGGCACATCCCCAGTAGGGGGTGTGCAGGAGGCAGCTGATCGATGCTTCTCTCTCATTGATGTTTCTAACTCTCTATCCCTCTTCCTTCCTCTCTGTAAAAAATCAATAAAATTAAAAAAAAAAATTAAAAAAAGGATGAGAGCTGCCCAAATAAGTAAATGAAACCATTTAAAGAAAATATAGTGAAACCATACAGTTTTTGTTCTTTTTACGTCTGACTTATTTCACTTAGCATAATGCCCTCAAGATGTATCCATGTTGTTGCAAATGGCAATATTTCATCTTTTCTTGTATATATAGAGTGACCAAAGAAAATGTATACACACTTTAACAGCTGATAACTCACTTAGTTTTTTTTTTGTTTTTTTTTTCTCACTTAGTTTTTAAAATGAACTGTATGTTAATAAACACTGACTTTATACTCGTTGAAAGTGTATATACTAGCTGATCATTCACTTAATTTTGAAGTGTATGTTAACAAACACTCATTTTATAACTGTTCAAAGTGTGTTTACATTTTTTTAGACACCCTGTGTATACCACATTTTCTTTTTATGCACTCATTCATTGATGAACACTTAGGTTGTTTCCATGTCTTGAGAACTATAAATAATACTGCAATGAACATGGGGCACATATATCTTTTCGAATTATGTAGTGTTTTCTTATTCTTCAGATAAATAGCCAGAAGAGGAATTGCTGGAGCATATAGTAGTTGTATTCCTAATTTTTTGAGGAATCTGCATACTGCTTTTCATAGAGGTTGTACCAATTTACGGTTCCACTAACAGTGCACAAGGGTTACTATTTCTCCACATCCTCTCCAGCACATGTTATTTCTTGTGTTTTTTATAATGGCCATTTTAACACATGTGAAGTGATATCTCATTGTGGTTTTTATATGCATTTCCCTAATAATTAGTGAAGTTGAACATCTTTTCATATGCCTGATGGCCATCTGTATGTCTTCCTTGGAAAAATGTCTATTCAGACCCTCTGCCCATTTATTAATCGGGTTGTTTTTTGTTGTTGTTGTTGAGTTGTATGAGTTTTTGGACATTAACCCCTTATTGAACATATTATTTGCAAATATAATATACAAATAATATGGTTGGTTGCCTTTTTGTTTTGTTGAGTTTCTTTTGTTGTGCAGAGCTTTTGAGTTTGCTGTCCCATTGGTTTATTTGCGGTTTTGTTTCTTATGCCTTTGCATTTTTATATATATATAAATTGTTATATAGATCACTACATATATTTTATTGTTTATTGTTATATATCATGAGATATATATATATATATATATAGTGATTTCATAGAGGAAGGGAAAGGGAGAGAGAGATAGAAACATCAATGATGAGCGAGAGTCACTGATCAGCTGCCTCCTGCACACCCCACACTGGGGATTGAGCCCACAACCGGGCATGTGCCCTGACCGGGAATCCGACCGTGACCTCCTGGTTCATAGGTCGACACTCAACCATTGAACCATGCCAGCTGGACTCTCATGCCTTTAGAGTCAAATTCACAAAAATACCACTGAGACCAATGTCCAGAAGCTTAATGCTTATGTTTACTTATATATATTTTATTTGTTTAGGTCTTACATTCCAGTCTTTAATCCATTTTGAGTTCATGTTTCCATATGGTATAAGATAGTGGTCTAGTTTTATTCCCTTGCATATGGCTGTCCAGTTTTTATTTATTTAAATGTATTTTTTTATTGATTTCAGAGAGGGAGAGAGAGATAGAAACATCAATGATGAGAGATAATCACTGATCGGCTGACTCCTGCACGCCCCACACTGGGGATCAAGCCCGCAACCCAGGCATGTGCCCTTGACCGGAATCAAACCTAGGACTCTTCAATCCACAGAATGATGCTCTGTCCATTGAACCAAACCAGCTCAGGCACCCAGCACCATTTATTAAAGAGATTTTTCTTTCTCCATTGTATTTCTTGGCTCCTTTGTCATAATTTAGTTGTCTACAAAGTATGGGTTTATTTCTGGGCTCTCGATTCTGTTCCATTGATCTGTTTTTATGCTGATATTGCACAATGTGTTTTTTAAGGGTTTTATTTATTTATTTACATATTTTTTTATTGATTTCAGAGAGAGGAAGGGAGAGAGATAAATAGAAACATTGATGAGAAATATCCATCAGCTGCCTCCTGTATGCCCCCTACTGGAGATTGAGCCCGCAACCCAGGCATGAGCCCTGACCAGGAATCGAACCTCAACTTCCTGGTTCATGGGACTGTGCTCAACCAACTGAGCACTAGCTGGGCAATACTGTACCGTTTTGATTACTGTAGCTTTGTAGTATAGTTTGAAATCAGGGAATGTGATACCTCTGGCTTTGTTCTTTTCTCTCAGGATTACTTTGACTATTTAGGGGTTTTTTGGTGGTTCCTCCCAAATTTTAGGATTTTTTGTTCTATTTCTGTGAAAAATGCCTTCGGGCTTTTGTTGGGGATTGCATTGAATCTGTAGATTGCTTTAAGCAATTTGGACATTTTAACAATGTTAATTTCTTCAATCAGTAAACATGGGATATCTTTTCATTTCTTTTTGTTTTCAGTTTCTTTTAACAATGTCTTGTAGTTTTCAGTGTACAGGTCTTTCATCTCCTATGTTAAGTTTATTCCTAGGAATTTTACTCTTTTTTTTTTCTTTTTTCTTTCTGATAGTTTATTGTTAGCATATAGAAACAACAGATTTTTCTATATTGAGTTTGTAAGGCTTACTATTGATAAACTTTTTCCTAAAATTAACAGGAAACAAAATGTTAATGCTCTGAAAGTTTGTGTTTTCTTTTCGTCAGATACTCTGACTTCGTTGTTCACGAAATAGGAAAAGATGGGCGCATCAGCCATTTGGATGACTTGTCCATCCCAGTGGATGAGGAGGTAGGAGCCAGCTCTCTAGCAAAAGTCACCTTCTGTATAAAAGTAGCATTTTTTAGAGATCAAAGAAATAGAGAGCTCTAACAGCCTTGAATTCTGTGTGTGACTCATTGGGAGTTTTTGTGGTTATTTAAAAGGATCCTTCAGAAGATGTATTTACAGTTTTGACAGCTGAAGAAAAACAGCGTTTAGAAGAGCTTCAGCTTTTTAAAAATAAGGAAACCAGTGTTGCCATTGAGGTAAGTATTACAGAAACATATGAAAAGGTTGTATAGGGTTTTCATTGCTTTTTGGGGGGTAGATGTTGGTAAGTGTCTATTGGAAAAATTAGAGTAGTTAACAAAAGGATGATGTCCTATTTGACCTAAGAGGGCATTATATATACTAAAAAATGTTTTTGTCAGTAACAAATACCACTATCCAACATAAACCATGGCCAAAAAGGTGGTTTTTTTTAAAAAAAATGTTTCAGATGACCATAAATCAACAAAGAAACCTGTTTTGTACCTGATAGTGACTATTATATCATACTGACCAACCTGGCGGTCAGAGGTGTGGCCTGGCCCTCCCTCCAGTGCCAGCAGCCTCTTGGTCTCAGATAGGGTTCTGGAAGGGAAAGGATTTGGGGGGAGGAAGTAAGGGAGCGTTTTTCTGCTCAGCCTAAGTCTACTTCTATTCAAGAAAAGGAGAGCTCAGCCACTACATAGAATAGTAAATCCCTTTTTTAAAAGAAGCTTTTGTTCTGGACATTTTATTCTGCTCTGTTAGTGTTGCCCAGGGGAATTAAATTACTGAGATGTTTTACATTGTGTTTTTCCTACTAAGTCCTTAACATCCTTTGTTAAATTGGTAGCACGTCTAAGTTTAGACTAGCCACAGTTCAGATGCTCAGTTGCCACATGTGGCTAGCGGCTATGGTATGGGACAGAGCAGCTCTAGGTGATCGTTTTGCAGGGTGATGTGTTACAAAATTTTACGAATGTTGTAGCATGAGATTTTTAAAAATTTTATGTTCAATTCATTTTGTAGCATATTTTTTAAAAATATATATATTTTATTGATTTTTTACAGACAGGAGGGGAGAGGGATAGAAAGTTAGAAACATCGATGAGAAAGAAACATCAATCAGCTGCCTCTTGCACACCCCCCACTGGGGATGTGCCCGCAACCAAGGTACATGCCCTTGACTGGAATCGAACCTGAGTCTGCAGGCCAATGCCCTATCCGCTGAGCCAAACTGGTTAGGGCCATTTTGTAGCATATTTTAACAACCTGTTGGATCTGGGGGTATTTGAAAATCCTCCTTCCATCACCCCTAATTAGTAAGAATTTATAATTTCTCAGAAATCACTGTCTGTCTCCAATCCTCATCTACTTCTGTTCCACCCACCAAAACTTCCCAAAAGTGTGTGATCTTTAGAGATCTTCAGTTACTGAATTTCCTTACAGACAAAATGTCAGGGATAAAATCTCTAAGAAT
This sequence comes from Myotis myotis, assembly GCF_014108235.1. Classification (NCBI taxonomy): domain Eukaryota; kingdom Metazoa; phylum Chordata; class Mammalia; order Chiroptera; family Vespertilionidae; genus Myotis; species Myotis myotis. The sequence goes on from NW_023416315.1 coordinate 13,553,273, forward strand.
TGGTTCTGAGAATCTTCCAGGAGGATGGTCCGGGTTTCCCTTACTTATGTAATGCAGTGGAGTATCTTAGCCTCATGATATACCTACCTCGGTGGCACGCCTTACCATCTTACAAACTGTAGTTATGCTGAAATTTTTTTATTATGTAGTTATCTACTGAAATTTTTTACTTTTAGATAGCATAAACCATGGGCAGGTGTCTTTGTCTGTAAACCAAGGAAAGCAGACTTTCTGAACTTTTAAGACCTAAGTATGTTTTCACTCATACACACAAATCATGATTCCAACTCACTGCTTTTAGTAAATTCTAGATCTAGACTCACTTTTCTGTATGCACATGTCACTTGTCTGTAATTATAATGTAGTTTTCTTTTCCATTTTGCTAAAACATTAAGTTTAGCTAGCAGTAGTAGCTCAGTGTTTTTTAGCTTGCAGGTTGCAGTCCACTAGTGGGTCATAAACCCAATTCAGTGGATCTTAACTTTTTTTAATGCAATAAAATAAAATAGAAAATTATAGTGTACTAGAGGCTCAGTGCACAAAAATTTGTGCATTCGGGGATAGGGGGTCCCTCAGCCCGGCCTGTGCCCTCTCGCAGTCTGGGACCCCTCGGGGGTGACCACTTGCTGGCTTAGGCCTGCTCCCCAGGGGACTGGGCCTAAGAAGGCAATCAGACATCCCTCTGGCAGCCCGGCAGCCCTTGGGGGATGCCCACTTGCCATCAGGGAGCAGACCTAAGCTTCAGTCAAACATCCTTAGTGCTGCTGACGAGGCAGGAGAGGCTTCCACCACCACCACTATACTGGCAGCCATCAGCCTGGCTTGTGGCTGAGCAGAGCTCCCCGCTGTGAGAGCACACTGACCACCAGAGGGCAGCTTCTGCATTGAGCGTCTGCCCCCTGGTGGTCAGTGTGTGTCATAGTGACCAGTCATTCCAAGTCCTTCTGCTGTTAGGGTCAGTTTGCATATTACCCTTTTACTATATAGGATAGAAGCCTGGTGCATGGGTTGGGGCTGACTGGTTTGCCCTGAAGGGTGTCCTGGATCCGGGTGGGGGTCCCGCTTGGGTGCCTGGCCAGCCTGGATGAGGGAATGATGGCTGTTTGTAGCTGGTCACACCCCCTTCAGGGTGGGGGTCCCCACTGGGGTGCCTGTCCAGTCTGGGTGAGGGGCTGAGGGCCGTTTTCAGGCTGGCGGGTGATTGAAGCTCCCAACCTCTCCTTTTTTTCTGGGATTTATTTACCTTCTATGGCTGTCACTGGAGCTGAGAGCTGGCTTTAGCTCTAAGGCCGGCTCCAGCTTGAGGCCTCTGCTGCTGAAAGCAGTAATCTAGGGTTTGTTTGGGTTCTATAATTGCAACATTGTTTCGGTCCTGCTCACTCCAGCTCTGATGGCTGAAAGCAGGTTTCTGGGTTTTGTTTAGCTTCTATAATTGCAACATTGTTTCTTAGAGTGCAACTCAGAGGCAGGCAAGGCAGGTGGGGAACCTTGGCTTTCTCCATCACTGGAGCAAGCAAGCATCCTGTTCGCTTCAGCTGCCTGGCTGCTGGCCGCCATCTTGGTTGGCAGTTAATTTGCATATTGCCCTGATTAGCCATTGGGAAGCGTGTTGGAGGTATGGTTAATTACCATGTTTGTCTATTATTAGATAGGATTGTACATAGTAAGGGTAAGTATTGTTTCTTTTTTTTTTTTTTTTTTAATATATTTTATTGGTTTTTTACAGGGAGGAAGGGAGAGGGATAGAGAGCCAGAAACATCAATGAGAGAGAAACATCGATCAGCTGCCTCCTGCACATCTCCTACTGGGAATGTGCCCGCAACCCAGGTACATGCCCTTGACCGGAATCGAACCTGGGACCTTTCAGTCCACAGGCCGACGCTCTATCCACTGAGCCAAACCGGTTAGGGCAAGTATTGTTTCTTAAAATTTTTTAAATTGTTAATAAGATATGTACACATACATCCTTCCAACTGTTGAATCCAGATGTGAAATGTGTTTACTTAATGTGAGACCCATTCAAAAATTTAAAAACCGTTATGTAACTAATAAGTTTACATTTTCTCGATGTTGGTTTTTTTTTTATTGTGAACAGATGTACTAACACATCATTATAAAATGAGTTGGTATAGAATTCATTGTGAGGCAGTTGTAGATTGGACTGTTTGAGGGAGGGAGTTTCTGACATCCCTGCATTTCTGTCTGGGAGCCCTAAAGTGCTTGTCCAGTAGAGTCCCTGAGGGAGCGTCTGCACAGTGCTCGGCACAGTGCCTGGTATATGGACATGCTCCATTAACAGGCTCATTGCGTTTGCATATTGTGAGGCTCTAAAAGATTCCTGAAATCACACGCATGTACTTCTGTTATTTCACATAGTTAATAAGATAAATAGTGTTTTTACTCACTCATCAGTATGATTTCTCTATTTAAGGTTTGTTAAATTTGTAATATCATTATCTATGTTTTTAATAGGTTGTTGAGGACACCAAAGAGAAAAGAACTGTCATCCATCAAGCAATTAAGTCTCTGTTTCCAGGATTAGAGACAAAAACAGAGGATAGAGAGGGGAAGAAATATATTGTAGCCTACCATGCAGCTGGGAGGAAGGCTCTGGCAAGTAAGTGTGTGAGTGACCTGGCATTTCTCCTGCCTGGTGAGCCCCAGAGGCAGATCCGCGCCTCCTCTACTTTGCTGTTGTTCAAAGGAGGATATTGACCGTGTCACTTCTTCAAAGAGGGTGGGTAATATTATTTCAGATGCTGGAGCAATCCTATAAAATATCTGTCTGATTGGGGGCGTTAGGTTGTTTATGTGAGAAAAGATTTGCTGAAATTACAGTGGTGCCTGAGAGAGCGTCTTAGGAGTGACCTATCCCCTGAAGAGCAGAGGGTCTGAGTGGCAATTCAAGAAGAAAATGAAAGGCTATTGTTCATTCTGTGCTCTTCGTGGAGAGAAGAAAGCTTTCAGATGGACAGAAAATGCTTGTCACCTATCCTAGTAGTATATATTTTTGGCAAAGTTCTTATATTGAAAGAGCTGCTGGCTTTCCTACTGTATCTTCTTCACTCACATAGAAAAAAACCACAGAATAAAAAAAAAAAAAAGAAAGAAAAACCACTGGATATATAGAAAAGCACCCCTTTGCCTAAACCCATCTTTATTGTGTATCTTTCATTTGAAATGGGTGTGTTTTCAGTGAATCTCTGATATTTATGTTCTGACTAGAGGCCCGGTGCACAACATTTGTGCACTGGGATGGGGTTGTCCCTCAGCCTGGCCCGCACCCTCTTGCAGTCTGGGAGCCCTTGGGGGATGTCAGACTGACGGCTTAGGCCCGCTCCCTGCACATCCCCCGAGGAGTCCTTAGTGCTGCCACAGAGGTGGGAGAGACTCCCGGTTCATGTCGCTGGCATGAACCCGGCATAGGGCTTCTGGTTGAGGTGTGCTCCCACTGTGGGAGCGCACTGACCACCAAGGGGCAGCTCCCGTGTTGAGTGTCTGCCCCCTGGTGGTCAGTGCACATCATAGCAACCAGTCGTTATGCCGTTCGGTCTCTTCGCATATTAGCCTTTTACTATGTAAGATGTTTTCTACAGCCATGAAAATTTCTACTTGTATATAATCTTAAGAAATAGTAGATAGTTTTTCCTTGTCGAATCAGTAGTTAAAATTTTAATGAAAATAACAGTAAGAAAATGTTGTTTCCTCACTCTCCTCCTCTATTAGTAATGGCCCCTATTAGTTACTTCTAGATATTTCTAGTTACTTCATTGCAAATTTACATATTTGTTAAGAGCAAAACCCCAAGACCAAATTAAAAAAAAAAAAAAAAGACTGTTCAAAGCATTAATGCTTGGTCATATTTCCTTAGGTTAATACTGTGAATGTATGAAACCTTTATTGTTTTTAACTGTGGTTCTAATGAAATGAGAGGATATAAGACAAATGGGCAGAAATTAGGTTTAGCTATGCCTGAGAAAATAATACAGTGAAATCAGTAAGTATGGATGGTAACAGAAATGAGAAACCTCAAGCAGTTGGGGAGAAGGAAGAGGAGATTGGAGGCCACTTCTCAGTGGATGCCAAAAAGAAAAGTGAGATGAAGTGTTCCGAAGCTACTTGTGGTTACGTGTTGTTAATTACTTCCAATTCCACAAACTAATGGTGTGGTTACTGTATGTTACTTCGATGTCTCAGTCAGTAGTATAAAATATTACCCAGTAGTCTTTCTTCAGCCAGAATTGTTCAAGAGAGTTTAGCCCAGTGGAATATGGTGTGAGTGACTATTTTTTCCATCCTCCCAAGATTAGCATGTAGCTGGTAACTATTCTAGATGGAGAGAAGAGAAGGCGACTTGCTTCATACAGTCAAATGCCTTGGAACCCAGGTTGAGAAGGGCTGCTAGGGAGATGTTCCTGACAGAGAGGCAGTCCATGTTGGTCAGCCACCCTCTTGCAAAGGCAAGAAGAAAAGTCAGGATCTTGTTCTGCTGAGTGTGGTCATGAGGAAGCAAATTAGAAAAGGTAAAACCTCTTGATGTTAATGCTTGTGATCTTCAAGGAGGGGAGTTAGGGCATTTAAGGCCAAAGTGGCCATTTTAGTTTTCTCACCCTTCCGTCTCAAGGGACTGGTACCAGGTCTCTCAGGTCCTCCCTTTATCTACCTACATGTTCTGTGCTTTATGCCACTCCCACCATTCTTTCTTTTTTTTCCCCCAAAGAAATTCCCTTAAGAATTTCCAAGTGAGATGCTGAGCTCTGTGTGACGTACACCACTCCGCCCCATCTCCCTTTGCACATCTTCAGTAAAACAATGGGTTTTTCACTTTAAAAAGAAGCACGAAGGCAGGTTAGATTGGATCACTGCTTGCACCTCCCAGGCTTGAGGTGGTGTGGCATTTAGTGAAGGTGGATGAGAGGTCTCCCTCTGAGCGCTCCTCTCCTGTCTCCTCGTGGACCCAGACAGGCACTTGAGAGCCTGCATTCATCTCTTACAGGTCTAGATCCCCACCTGAGAACAAGAGTGGCTTAAAGTAATCACCATTGGAAAGGCAGGGAGAGCTGGTATCCAGAGACTTGTTCATGCCCCTGCAAATAGAACCTGATACCAATGACGACAACTCCTCGGTCACCTTGCCTAGCATTTGAATGAATTAGCTTTTAAATCTTCATTGCAAATCTACATTTATCATGTTTTTCGAGTCCATTTACTACCAGACCCTGGTACAAATTCTTACTGTTTTCTCAAGTAGAGCATGCATCCTAAAAGCATAGGCATCGTGGATTCTGAATCATGGTGCCCAAACGTCACAGATTGCCCACTACTTCAAGTTAGACGTCCAGTCTGATAGACAAGGCACATTGGATTTACCTACCGGAGCCTACATAGGGAATTTTTCTGAAAATATGTGATTATTAATAAACCATGTAACCGGGTAAATTGATTTATGTTTTGGGATAGATCATGTACATTACAAATACCTCTAAGAACTTCTTTTTAAAGACTTAAGTGAAGAAAACAAAACGAAATTCTGCCAGGTGATACGTAGAGGTTGTCCATCCCTGGCAGATACCTGAGCTAGGGATCCACAGAGACTCGGGAGGGAGAGCCAGCTGGGTGAAAAGGGGACTCTGTGGGAGAGACTCATGTGATGGCACCCACAGGAAGAGGGCATTCCCGTCGCCAGAGTGGTTAACAGTGGAAACATGGCAGATAGGCCCAGCAGAACAGAACTCTGAAACATGTCCGCCGGGTTTTAGCAACATGGAAACCATTGGTGCCTGCCAGAGCAGTTCCAGTGGAATAAGGGTGGACACCAGTCTACACAGTAGGTTGAGGAGGACAGCAGTAAACACAGACTGCTTTTTCAAATAAACTCTCAAGAGGAGGAGAACGGAAAGGAACATGGTTAAGGAGAGGGAGACCTAGGGCGGACTTTTAAAGGGGAAGAGCCCTGACCATGTTGATAGACGGAAGGAAGAGCCAGTGCCGAGGGAGGGTGAAAATTCCGGCCAGAGAGAGATGATGGAGCAGGATCCCTGAGGAAGCTGGAAGGTTGGCGTGCAGGGGTGCAGCACTGGGCACGGCCTTGAATAAGAAGGAAAGAATGTTCTGCATGCTACCCCGTCCTGTCATCTCTCTTGAGCCACAAACATTTTGTTTCTTCCTTATTCATGAGGGTCTCTGCCCAGGGTTCATGAACCTTCCTGAGCATTTCTTTTGTTTGGTTTCTGCTTCTACTAGACAGGGGCTGCCATAGCAGACCATCGGAAGGCCGCTTCCTGTTTTCTCAGCCTGAGGCTTCTTCACGTTAACATTTTAAATTAGAATGTCTAAGAAATTCTGAAAGTTATTTTAGATTCACTTAAATTGTAACGCCATACATGTACTACGTAGCATTCTAAGGATTTGGGGTTTTACAAAGTTAAACTACCCAGAAATAAGTAGATACTCATAGGTTTTCTGTTAATCAATGCATATGCTTACTATTTTGTATACCGAGTGCACTTAGAAAAAGAATCTTTGCATCTGGTATTTGCAGAGGAGGTAATTGTATGCATGCTCAGTGCTTGGATTTGCTAATAAAAGATGCATGCTCATCCTGGCCAGTGTGCTCAGTGGTTAGAGTGTCAGCCTATGCACCAAAGGTCTCAGGTTCGATTCCTCGTCAAGGGCACATTCCTGGCGAGTTTGCTCCTCCCCACCCCACCCCCGTTGGGGCGAGTGTGGGAGGCAATCAGTGGATGTGTCTCTCTCACATGCATGTTTCTCTCTCTCCCCCTCCCTCCCGCTCTTCCACTCTCTGAAAAGCAATGGGAAAAAATATCCTCAGGTGGGGGTGAACAAAACAAAAAAAAGATGCGTGCTTGTGAGCCGAAACTCATATTAATGTCATGGTTTCTCTTAAGGCAGTGGTTCTCAACCTTGGCTGCACATTAGAATCACCTGGGAATCTTTTTAAAATCCTGATTTCTGGGCCTCATCCTCCGGAAATTCTGTTTTTTTGTTACTAATGTTGTGGCCCCACCCCATAATAAAGAAACAGAATTTCTGGGGGATGAGGCCCAGAAATCAGGATTTTAAAAAGATTCCCAAGTGATTCTAATATGCAGCCAAGGTTGAGAACCACTGTCTTAAGGTAGTATAGCATTTCGTTTTTTAGTCTTCTGGCTTCATTTATTTTTTGCCATTTTTGGTTTACTGTGAATGTACTACTGAAGGGGTAGTTAAGGAAAAATGTAGCTACACTTCATCAACTTTTACCACAAATATATTTTTAACTTTTTAGTATGGACAGTTTCAGATATGCACATAAATGAAGGAGGTAGTGTATTAACCCCATTGTACCCATCAACCGTCTTCAAGATTATTAACATTCTGTTGTTTTTGTTTGATCTATTCCTCCAACTTTTTTTTCTCTCGTTGGAGTGTTTTAAAGGAAATTCTGCATAGTACTTTAGTTCACTCATAAATACTTCAGTATGTATCTAACAGATAAGGACTAAAACCATAAAACCATTATCATATCCAACAAAATCAACAAGTTCTTAATATCTAATACCCAGTGCATGTTCAATTTTTCCCTGGTTATCTCAAAAGTGTCTTTTACATACAGATGACTTGTTCAAATAATGATATGAACAAGGTAAGAACATTGCATTCAATGGATCTCTTTTTTTTAATATATTTTATTGATTTTTTTACAGAGAGGAAGGGAGAGGGATAGAGAGTTAGAAACATCGATGAGAGATAAACATCAACCAGCTGCCTCCCACACATCTCCCACTGGGGATGTGCCCGCAGCCAAGGTACATGCCCTTGACCAGAATCGAACCTGGGACCCTTCAGTCCGCAGGCCGACGCTCTATCCACTGAGCCAAACCGGTTTGGCTCAATGTATCTCTTAAATCTCTTTGAATCTATTGGCTTAAAAACTGTTTTCCATAATAATGTCACATTTTTTCAAATAAAAAAATACTTGTAACTCACTATAGGAAACTCATAAAACACAAAGCAAAACAATAATTACTTGCAGTCTCACCATCAAAAGTTAATCACAAAGAGCATATTGGTACATGTCCTCCCATATTTAAGAACACAAACCTCTAAGGGGGAAAGCATTTTGCATCCAATCTTCTTTTTTTTTTTTTTTTTCCAGTATATTTTTATTGATTTCAGAGAGGAAGGGAGAGAGTGAGAGAGACAGAAACATCAACGATGAGAGAGAATCACTGATCAGCCGCCTCTTGCACACCCCCCACCGGGGATCAAGCCTGCAACCTGGGCATGTGCCCTTAACCGGAATCAAACCCGGGACCCTTCAATCCGCAGGCCAACCCTCTATCCACTGAGCCAAACCAACTAGAGCTTCTTTTTATTTTTTTTTCCCAATTGACTTTAGAGACAGAAAGGAAGTAGAGAGAGAAAGAGAAAGAAACATCAATTTTTTTGTTCCACTTATTTATGCATTCATTGTTTGATTCCTGTATGTGCCCTTGACTGGGAATCAAACCCACAACCTTGGCGCACAGCAGGCTGACACTCTAACCAGTTGAGCTCCCCGGCCAGGGCCTTGCATCCAGTCTTAAACCTTTTGCTACTTGTGGTGGGTAGAGACAGTGCAGCTTTGAGGATGAGCTGACACGCCATTGTGAGGGGATTGAGACAGGGAGGCTTGTACCTCTAGGTGACTTTTCTGCTTGCTCACTGTTTGCCTCTGCGACATTCCATTGTTAACGTCTACATGGCTGTTACCCCACCACATTCTACCAGGTGCTGCCGAAGTCCTTGGTAGAAACTTCCCATGCGATCATTTGCATGTTCACCTCTAAAGCCCTTTAGTATTATTTGTTATAAATTAAACGTTGCTCTCTTGTGCTCTTTATGCTGTGCATTTGGACAGAGGTCAGAACTGCAGCAGGTAAGAGCGGTTGGCGTTTCATGTAGATAAAATGAAATGCCAATGATTTTTGTCACAAGTGCCAAGTGTAGACAACTTTTCTTAACTGTAGTGATCTGGAAGGAAAACCAAAATAATACTCCCATTCACAATTTTCTGAGGATGAGTTGTGAGGCATTCACACCAAGAGCCAAAGAAATACTTGTAATACTTTTCTGTTCAAGGCGGAGAAGCCTCATACTCGTATTTATCAGAAAGGAAAAGCAATTCACTAAGCATTCATACTCTGGCAGTTTTCCCAGATGGTTTATTGATTCTTTTGTTCTTTACATTTTGGCTTTAGTGCTGGAAGTGTCTTAGGTTTCTGAAGATGGGTGCGTGAATTCACGCTAACGGATTATTGTAGGGACAAAGACAAAGGAACATTTTTAAAAGCAGACTCTTTTCTAGGGATTGTGTGAAATATTTTCCACGGTTTTTCTTTCATAGAGTGTCAGACATTGAGTAAATTAGATGTGTTCAATTAACAATTGCAGCTGTGTGTCACCTGAGACTCACGGATATTCTTGTATGTCTGGGAAGTGCAGCTGTGATTTACGTATTTTTTCCCAAAGTGTTGAGATTTTTTTGAAATACCCTTTGGGCAGCTTAAGTCTAAATCTTAATATTGTTTAAACATGTGCCTATCTTATAGGATAATTAAAATGTTATATGAAAAGAAGTGTTAAAAATTAGGTTCTCCAAAGTCTTGAAATGTTTATTTCCAAAAAGCTGAGCAAGCGAAGTAACAGTAGCTCAAAAGTTAACAGTTAACCTGGCTTAATTTTTAACATTTCCTTTTCCCCAAGAATGGCAATTAGGTCCTGAATGCCAGCTGCTCTCTCTGTAAACCATCCAGTTTTAGCTATTTTGTGATGGAAGTGGCCTTTGGAAAATCTAAATGTGTCATTAAGGCAACTCCTTACAAGTTTCATCCCCATCCCGTCTAAGGCGTCCAGCCTGTATGTGTGCACACCCGGGGATGAGAAGCAAGACTGTGGAATTCGACATGACGGGATTCCCTCTGGACTGCATGCGTTCCAGAGAGCCCGTCGGCCCACCTGTCATACATGTGCTTTAAAGTAACTGCTGTGTGAAGATTGTTGGTTAGTCTTAGTCACCTGTCACACCACCTGCATTCAGCTTTTGATTTTAAATATGAACAGATAATGTCAGTATCCAGTCACAAAAAGTTTAATACTGAGAGTCCACACGGCTGTAACCACTTAACCTGCACTTCTTGTCAGGCTAGATCCGATTTCTCACTCAGGTTCCCCAGCAGACAATGAACTTGTAGGGTTTCATAAGGAAAGAACTCAGATGACCTTTATTGCCGTGTCTATAACATTTAATTCTTTTGTTTTTAAGATCCAAGAAAGCATTCTTGGCCAAAATCTAGGGGAAGCTACTGCCACTTTGTACTGTACAAGGAGAACAAAGACACCATGGATGCTATTAATGTCCTGTCCAAATACTTAAGGTTCGTATCTTGTTCTTGTGCCTATACAAAATCAAAACATGGCCATTTATTTTCTTCTTTCCATGCCAATAAGAAAGGAGTGGGAGCCCTAGCCAGTTTGGCTCAGTGAGTAGAGCGTCGGCCTGCGGACTGAAGGGTCCCAGGTTTGATTCCAGCCAAAGGCACATGCCTAGGTTGCAGGCTTGATCCCTAGTAGGGGGCGTGCAGGAGGCAGCCAATCAATGATTCTCTTTCATCATTGATATTTCTAGCTCTCTCTCCCTCTCTCTTCCTCTCTGAAATCAATAAAATTATATATTTTTTTAAAAAGAGGAATGGGAAAATAGGCAAGCAGATAGCAAATATGCCTCGCAATTACTGTTTCTTTACACAGTAGGTGAATCAATTTTTTTTTTAATCTCCCTGCATATTGCCAATGATTCAAGATGAAAATTTTCTAACTAGTTCACATGTAGTAGAGAGTAACCAGTCTGCTCAGCTGAACATAAGGGTTAACTTTTTTCCCTGAAGCCTACACTTTGATGGGGCTGCAGAGGTTTATTTCACTAAACTAAGGAGATTGAAAACCTGAGACGGATTTCCTCACAGGAACGCAGATACAGCAGAGATGGGCCAGGTCCTGAAGGATTTTTATTTTATTTTTTAAGAAATGGGTACAGGCACCACAGCAAATCTCTTTGCAATACAAATTTGCTTTCTAATACATATTTAACCCAGTTTAAACAAGGTGCGTAGTGTGCTAGCCTGTTGTGGCTGCCATAACAAAATACCACAGACTTAGACGAATTTTCTCACCATTCCGGAGGCTAGAAGTTTCAGGCAAGGTGGTATAGGTTTGGTTTTTTTCTCCTTGGCAGGTGGCCACCTTTCTGTGTCCTCACGTGGCCTTTCCTGTGTCGTCGTGTCCCCGGAGTCTCAGTGTGTGTCCAAATTTCCTCCTCTGACTAGGACGCCAGTCAGATTGGATGAGGGTCCACCCTATGGCCTCATTTTAACGTAATCACATCTTTAAAGGTTCTGTCTTCAAATGCATTTAGAAATACCTGGAGGCAGGGCTGCATCATAGGAATCTGGGGGGAACCCCGCTCAGCTCAGGACACAGTACTCTGTCAAGTAATGTTTTACTTCACTTTAGTTGCTTGCTCTCTGGGAGAGAGTTGTGGTGCCTTGTCTGCACCTGAGCCTGGGAGAATAGACAAGGCACCACAAGGAAGGGTAGACGGTGTGGAGGGACTTCCTCTGAGGTCTGGGCTGAGGGTTGCTCAGAGTTCAAGAAATTCTCCCTTTTTTCTCCAGTTAGTGTGGAGCCGTTTGTATAACATACGTCTTAGTAAACTAGCTTACCTGTAGCTTCATTGCAAAACCATTCAGATCCCAGCTTTAGCATTTGGCTTTTGAATACAAAGAAATAGCATGTCTATTCAGAAAGTTCACATCATTACTCACTTTTTTTAAATTGAAGATACAAAGTTTTCAAAGTGCCACATTATACCAGTATATCTAGAATGAGTATTTCTTTACCTTCACAGCCATGCAGTGTAATGCATTACATATGATTAATAGGAAGTGCATTATTTCTTTGCTTGTTACTGGCCAGCTAAGTCTTTAAACTTATTTAGCGCCACAAACATTTTAAGTCGAGCACTGCTAGGGAGTTGTTCAGGCATCATTTACTTTCTCATGTTGCATATTATGTTTTCCTGGGTATGTTTTTAAATTGTATCTCCTTATTCTCTTAATCTATTATGATTTTAAGTATATTTTGAATCTTAAGTTATGAAAAATATGATTTCTTACTGGTATACTACTTCAGATGGTTTTGTTTTTGTCTTTCCAGAGTCAAGCCAAACATATTCTCCTACATGGGAACCAAAGATAAAAGGGCCATTACTGTCCAAGAGATTGCTGTTCTCAAGTAAGTGGAGAGCACATATTGGGGTTCACATTGCAAAACCCTAGCACCACCTTTCAGAAGCCTCAAATTTGCTTTGTGGGGTGTCTCTCTTCAGTCTTTAGATGGTGTCTCTACCTATTCAAAAGTTGTTTTTCTGTTTCTTTACTTGCTTGCTTATTTGTATTTCCCAAAGTTTTTAGAGCACACAGGTATTATTTGTGTGATTTTAAGGGATTTTTGTGGCAGAGCTATGAGGATAGTGCATCTTTCTCTCTCTCTCTCTTTCTCTTGTTCGTTCATTATTAAAAACTAGAGGCTCAGTGCTCCAAATTTGTGCACTCGGGGTTGTCCCTCAGCCTGGCCTGCGCCCTCTCTCAGTCTGGGAGCCCTTGAGGGGTGTCCGACTGCCTAAGCTAGCAGTTAGACATCCTTAGCACTGCCGCAGAGGCGGGAGAGGCTACCGCCACCGCCACTGTGCTCGCTAGCTGTGAGCCTGGCTTCTGGCTGAGTGGCGCTCCCCCTGTGGGAGTACACTGACCACCAGGGGGCAGCTCCTGTGTTGAGCGTCTGCCCCCTGGTGGTCATTGTGTCATAGCGCCCAGTTATTCTGCCATTTGGTCAATTTGCATATTAGCCTTTTATTATATAGGATAAGTTACTTAAAATTTTAATACAAAACAGTGAACGAGCACTTTTGTGACACACTGCAGATATGCAGATGGAAAAGATGGTCTCTGCTTCTGAAACAGTTATTTAGTAGAGCAGACCAGTAAATCAGAACCCATCACACAGTGAGATTAATGCTGAAATAGAAGGATATTGGTGGTATTAGGGTAGATCTGACAGCAAAGCCAGGGACTCATTGTTGGGGGACAGCCAGGGAAGGTTTTCTCAGAAAATGGGATACTAGAGTTTTAATCTAGATCAGGGCTTCTCATTCTCTTTACTGTTGACATTTTGGGCTAGATAATTCTGTTGCGGGTCATCCTGTACATTGTTGGACATTTAGCAGCAGCCCTGGCTGCTGTCTACCCACTAGATATCAGTAGCATTCCCCCTGCCACCTAACTTTGACAAGCAAAAATGTCTCCAGACATTGCCATTTTTCCGTGAAGGGCAAAATTGCCCCTGGATGAGAACCACTGGTCTAGAAGGATGAGTAGGAGTTTCCTGGGGCTGCGGCAGGTCTAGGGTTATGTGTTCCAAACTAAGAAAACAGCTTGTGAAAAGACACTGGGATGGAATTGGGAACATAGCACATTTGGTACCTGGCACGTACTTTAGTTGTGTGGGAGCACAGCAAGAAATAGGCTTGGGGGTAGGCAGAATCCAGATTTGAAGGGCCCTACAAGGTCATATTCAGGATGTTGGACTTGATCTACACAGAGGAAGTTGTGTTTAGAGGCAGGATTATGAGTTGTGGGCAAAGCAATAGAGCTGAAACTGGAGATCTTGGAGGTATTGGCACATCCTGAGGAGGGAGAACAGGAGTCTGAACCCAGTCAGTTCAGCGAAGGTAAAGGCTTTCATCTGAGTGCACCCCTGAGGTGAGGAATGCTGGGAGGACAAGATAAACGGGCAGGAGGAAACTTGGGGGTGATGCACATACATGTTCATTACCTTGAATGTGGTGATGGTTTCACGAGATTATTCACATATTAAAACGTACGTTTTTAATATGTATACTTTACCTTATGTTAGTTATACTATAACTAGAGGCCCGGTGCACGGGATTCATGCACTGGTGAGGCTTGGCCAGTGGAGATTGGCCCACTGTGGGAGCGCCACTCATCCTGGTCAGCCCAGTGACACTCCCACTGTGGGAGCGCACTGACCACTAGGGGGGCAACTCCTGCATTGAGCATCTGCCCTCTGGTGGTTAGTGTGCGTCATAGCGACTGGTTGACCAGTCATTCTGGTTGTTCCGCCATTCGGTCGCTGAGCTTTTATTATATGGGATTAAAAATAAGACATCTGTGCTGGCTGTCCCCACTTAAAATAAATATTTATATTTACTTGTAATTCCCTTATCTTTTCATAATGAATTTGACGTGGCATCTCCTCTTTACCCCATAACCTGGCTTCTTTCCCATCACTTTTCTGATTCACTAGAACCAGGGATTGAGCTCCTGGTTGCATCATAATGGATTCTCCAGTCCTTTTTTTCCCTGACCTGGGGACAGTGGTATGCTGTGGCAGTAAAGCAGAGTGAGAGCACGTTCTCTCCATGACAGAGGTGTGTGCAGGTGTGATGTATTTGAGAGAGAGCAGGAGGAAACACTTGAAATGGTGGTGCTCTTACCTTCCTGCCTAATCTTTTTCCTCCTGTGACGCATCGAATGTGGTCATCTGTTGAGAGTGAACAGGGCAGGAGTGGGGAAGGGAATTTGAGAAAAGTGTGAAGATTTGAAACAGCCTCTGTAGGAAATGGGGCCAGGGCTGGTCAGGAACTCTGAAGAATGGGTGAGCAACAGGGGCTTGAGAGCTCAGGCTCCCAGACTCTGGATGTGGGACACGGGGTTGTTGCCTTCTCTTTGTTATCTAAAGTATTGTGATAGTCAAGTCCTGTTCTTTCTGGCTGGCTCTGTGAATTTTTCGCCTAAATTAAAATTTAAGTTGGTTAGTTTTGTTTTCAACACAGAAGAAATCAGGTGGAAATGAAAGTTCTGCCATAATTGTACTCCCTCAGAGATTGCTTTGTTCGTAGCCTGGCATATTTTCTCCCATAAGCCAAAATATTTATATCAAGTATGTCCCTTTCTTGTGAATAATAAATGATGCATTTCTTTCTCTGTTAATAAAAACATTACAGCCCTAACCGGTTTGGCTCAGTGGATAGAGTGTCAGCCTGCGGACTGAAGGGTCCCAGGTTCGATTCCGGTCAAGGGCATGTACCTTGGTTGTGGGCACATCCACAGTGGGGGGTGTACAGGAGGCAGCTGATCGATGTTTCTAACTCTCTATCCCCCTTCCTTCCTCTCTGTAAAAAAATCAATAGAAAATATTTAAAAATAACAACAACATTATATTACATAGCAGAAGGTATTTAAATATATGGATATATCCTAATTTATGAACGATTACTTTGTTTCTGAATGTTTATATTGTTTCCCATTTCTTGCTTTCATAAGCAATTCCATGACAGACATATTGGTAGCTGAATTTTGGCACACATCTGTAATAACTTCATTAAGATAAATTTAGCAGTGGAATTACCAATTTTTTTTCTTTTAATCTTTATTGTTGAAAGGATTACATAGATCCTCCTTTTTCCCCTATTAACCTCTTCCAGCCCGCTCCTGTCCCCCCCGCCCCCCCGAATTACTGATTTTTTAAAAGGTTTTTTATGTTAATTGATTTGAGGGGGAGAGGGGGAGAAGGGGGGAGAGAGGGAGAAATATTGATGAGAGAAACATCAATCTGCGGCCTCCTGCATGCTCCCAACTGGGGATCAAGTCTGAAACCCCAGGCATGTTCCCTGACCAGGAATCAAACTGGTGACTTGTCGGTGCATGGGACTACGCTCTACCATCGGAGCCGCACTGGCTAGGGCAGTGGAATTACTGATTTAAAGGGAATGTGAAATTCTAGGTTTTAGGTTTTCAATAGGAAATCCTAATTGCTGGGTAGAAAGGTGGTACCTATCTTTATTCTGCTTCTCCAGAATTCTCCACACTGGTTCTTTAGACCAAGCATGTGTTATGACTTTCTAAAAAGTCATTTGCTAATTTGAAAGTCAAAAAAAAGGCACCTCATTCATTTATATTGCATTACTATATGATGTGAAATTTTTGAATATTTGAAGAGTGAAGGAATTTATTTCCTTCTTGGTCAGCCACCAGGTGTCACACTTAATCACAAGGCTGATCTGTCTTCAGACCTTTGTTGCCTTTATCATCTGTTGATAGTAAGAAACTACATTAGACACCTAAATGCTGGCCTTCGCACAGCCCATAGCACCTATCTTACAGATGCAGGCTGTACCCTTAGTTTGCTTAATGGATGTGGAGCTGGGCAGATGGGCCGTTCCCCTGAACACTTTGCACAGGGTAAATCCGCTCTCCCATGCGAGGATTTCACAGTTTCTGAGTCGGCCAGTCCTGGGGATAAGCTGCATTTCTTTTCAGCTTCATGCAGCTCCCCAAAGCCACCTCGTAATTTTAACAGGATCCCAAGCAGGAACAGCTTCGTTCAGAATGATTTGTTTCTTTTCCTGCCTCTCCCTCCCAGTCTCCTTTCTGAGCCTGAGCCAGTATTTCCCTGGCTTTGTTAATAAAGGCCTTTTGTGCAACATGCTGCTTAAGTTGGCATTTAAAAGTGAGATTTGGGTATTGCCAACTTATTCACAGTATTGGCTATGAGTTTACAACCAAAAAGCTTGATCCAGGGTCATCAAAGTTAAAACTGTGAACAATTTTGTGAAGATACTGTCAACTCCATTTCAGCCGTTCTCCAGGAGCACCCAGACCAACAAGAACTGAATACAGCTCTTGCTTTCTGCTGTGCTAGAGGGATTCAGAAATACATGTCTGTTGTATATTCAAGAACAGGCAACAGAATATGATTCTGCCAAAAAAAGGAATGAAGTACGGATACATACTACCACATGGATGAATCTTAAAAAACATTATACTAAGTAAAAGAAGTCAGATATAAAAGGTCTCATGTTATATGAGTATATTCATATAAAATGTCCAAAACAGATAAATCTATAGAGACAGAAAGTAGGCTAGTGTTTTCCAGAGGCTGCAGGGAGAAGGAATAGGGTTAATAAGTAAAAGGTTTCTTTTGGGGGTAATGGAATTGTTCTGGAATTAGATAGTGGTGGCAGTTTCACAACCTTGTGACTATATTAGAAACCACAGAATTATACACTTTATAAAGGTAAAATGATAAACTTTATGTTAATTTTATCTCAACTCATTTAAAAAAAAGAAGAAGAAGAAGAAGAGCCCAGCTGGCATGGCTCCATGGTTGAGAGTCAGCCTATGAACCAGGAGGTCACAGTTCAATTCCTGGTCAGTCACATGCCCAGGTTGCGGGCTTGATCCCCAGTGTGGGGCGTGCAGGAGACAGCCAATCAATGATGCTCTCTCATCATTGATGTTTCTATCTCTCTATCCCACTCCCTTCCTCTCTGAAGTCAATAAAAAAGAATATATATATATATATATATATATATATATGTATATATATATATATGATTTCATTTAAAAAATAAAGCATTATTTATTATATTAAAAAAATAAATAAAGCATATTGAAATATAGCAGTTAAAGCAATTTGATACTGGCACAGAAATAGGTAGAATAATTAGACCCAGATACATCCACAGATTTAGTACACATTCAAAGTAGCATTTAAAGTCAGCAGATTTGATTGGTTGAATCAGTGAATGTGGCTGAGATAACTGAGTAGCCATCTGAAAATAAAATTAAAGTTGCTCCTTACCTTAATTCCCTATTCTAAACACATTCCAGGTAGATTTAAAAAATATATTTTTTATATATATATTTTTTATTGATTTCAGAGAGGAAGAGAGAGATAGAAACATCAGTGATGAGAGAGAGAATCATTGATCGGCTGTTTCCTGCACACCCCACACTGTGGATCAAGCCCACAACCCGGGCATGTGCCCTTGACTTGAATCGAACCTGGGACCCTTCAGTCTACAGGCTGAAGCTCTATCCACTGAGCCAAATGGCCAGGGCTGGATCAAAAACTTAAACAGGCCCTAGCTGGTTTGGTTCAGTGGATAGATTGACAGCCTGCGGACTGAAGGGTCCTGGGTTCGATTCCATTCAAGGGCACATGCCTGGGTTGTGGGCTCAATCCCCAGTGTGGGGTGTGCAGGAAGCAGCTGATCAATGATTTTCTCTTTCATCATTGATGTTTCTGTCTCTCTCTCCCTCTCCCTTCCTCTCTGAAATCAATAAAAATATATTATAAAAAATATATATTTTAAAAAAAAATTTAAACATAAAAATATAGCTGTCTTGAGGCCTGCGCAGGTCCCAACCTGTCGGTGGTTTGGGGTTGCTATCTGCCTCATAAAGCAAAGTAGAGGGTTTGTCATCCGGCAAGACAAAGCGGTCTTCTCCTTGGATAAAACCTCCCACATGGTTGGCTTTGGGACCTTCCAGGAATGGAAGGGCAGAGACTGAGGCCTCATGAGTCTGGGTGTTCAGCTGAGGTAGAAAGAGAAGACAGTGGTTATAAGAGAAAGTCCAGAGTGGTGTGTAGTTACCTTAAGAACGTGTCACTGTTAACATGACAGTCACAGATGTGGATTCCTCAACAATACAATAATAATAACAACAGTTTCCAAAAGGTTACTTTCTTCTTTCCCTCTCTTTTTAAATGTGGCTTCAAAAAATTCTTACGACGTGAACAATAGAAAGACATGTGAGCAGATCACAAAATGCATAGGTGTTAATTATTTTATTTTATTTTTTCTCATAATATTTAAAACTTCCTCGTATCTTTAAAATCTTAAGAGACCTGGGATTAACCCTAGGGATTTCTTCCTGATACTCTGGCCACACCTCCCAACCCAATTCAAAAAACACCTGCTGGCACACGATGGCTTAGAATGGGCTGCAAGGGCCCATACAGTGACTGCTCTGGGCAAGGCACGGAAGTCTTATGGGGATGGTAGGGGAGGCTGTGTCCAAGGAGCCTGGTTTGGAGTTGACAAAAATGTTCAGGGCTTCTTTTTCAGTTCTGCTTTCACACCATCTCTGGACCCCTAGACAGATGGTTCTCAGCCCTGTCAGATCCAACCCTCTCCTTTTCTATGGCAGTCTGTAACATCCTCCTTCACTATCCTGAAATGAATTCCATAGGTAATGTAAGTTACCTTTTAGCACATCTTAACTATAACATAAAAGGGGTGAAATTAAAGGAAAGTATTTTGTTAAAACAATTTTTAAAATACAACTGAATGAACAAATCTGTGTGATGTTTGTATATGACTCTGTTGAATGGAAAAGAGGCAACACTTTGTCAGATAATAACAAAACCAGTTAAAAAGCAGCAGCAGCCACAGTATCGTTGCACATAAATATAGATCTGTAAGTATAATATAAATACGTATTTTTATAGCCAGGTCCCGGGGGCAGTATTTGTACTCCACAACCTACCTTTAAAAAAGAACAAAAAGCCGAAAGGTATGTATGATGCTGTTAATTTAAAATGCAGAGCCAAAGCTCCTGAGCAGCAGTTGACACAGTTGCTGGTTTCTGTGTGAAGAACACTTTCCCTCCTCTTAACCCTCTTGTTGCTTAGAACGAGGAGACTCCGTAAATTAAAACACGGCGAGAGGGGCAAACCTTCCTGAGTCAGCATGGCCCATTCTCCTCCTTTCCAAAGCTACTTTTGGCATCAGAAGTTGACTGGGAGGGAGAATCAGAAAGTCCCGGTCAAAGCCCCTAGGACCACAGTGCTCAGAGTCCTTTTATTTGTCGCTGCAACCAATATACTAGTAAACTAGTGAAAGACCAGCAGTGAAGGAGGCCAACACTGCTCTAAGTGAGACATGATAAAAAAAAAAAAAGTGTGTCTTTTGACTACTCTAAGTCAAAAGGAAACAAAATTAAAAGTACCCTTTTTACTATAAACAACTATATAAGTATGCTACATATTCTTGGGCTAATTAAAAATACATATCTGACTAGGCATTAGGATTTAGGATATCCTTTCTAACTATGCTTTATGTCCCAGGGCTATTTAAAAGGATTCCTGCCGAAACCGGTTTGGCTCAGTGGATAGAGCGTCGGCCTGCGGACTGAAAGGTCCCAGGTTCGATTCCGGTCAAGGGCATGTACCTGGGTTGCGGGCATATCCCCAGTAGGAGATGTGCAGGAGGCAGCTGATCGATGTTTCTCTCTCATCGATGTTTCTAACTATCTCTCTCCCTTCCTCTCTGTAAAAAATCAATGAAATATATTTTTTTAAAAAAAGGATTCCTGAATTTAACTGACATTTTACTATGTAGTCCTTACTTATAGAAGAAGGCCAACTAAGCAATGGTAGATACAGAAAAACACTCTTTTACACATGGCAGCATTTTTCCTGGGGAAGCTGAACAGCTGGATGAAAGATTGGGAGAGCAGGATAGTCAACATTTAAAAAATATCACCCCAGCCTTGACCAGTGAAACTCAGTGGTTAAAGCTTTGGCCCTGGCACTGAAGGGTCACGAGTTTGATTCCCAGTCAAGGGCATGTGCCTGGATTGCAGATTCCATCCCCAGCCCCAGTTGGGATGTGTGCTGGAGGCAGTCAATCAATGCATCTCTCTCACATCAATATTTCTCACTCTCTCTTTCTCTCATTGATGAGAATCATCAGTTGTTGGCCTCCTGCACTCCACCTACTGGGGATCTAGCCCACAACCCAGGCATGTGCCCGGACTGGAAATCGACCTCTTGGTGCAAGGGATGACACTCAACAAACAGCCATCCTGGCTGGGCCAATTTGTACTTTTTAATCCCTTCACCTTTTTTACTCATTACCCCACCCCCTCCTAACTGACAACCGTCAAAATGTTCTCTGTATCTATAAGTCTGTTTCTGATCTACTTGTTCATTTATTTTGTTTTTTAGATCTGATTGATAGATACATATTTATTACCTTTTATTCATATTTTTATCCTTTTTTTCTTCTTAAAAAATAGCTTTTATCATTTCATATAATACTGGTTTGGTAATAATGAACTCCTTTAGCTTTTTCTTATCTGGGAAGCTCTTTTTCTGTCCTCTAATTCAAAAAGCTAACGTTGCTGAGGAGAGTAATCTTGGTTGTAGGTCCTTGCTTTTCCTCACTTTGAATATTGCCAATCCCTTTTGGCCTGCAAAGTTTCTGTGCAGAGATCAGCTGACAGTCTTATGGGAGCTCCCTTTTAGGTAACTAACTGTTTTTCTCTTGCTGCTTTTAAGATTCTCTCTTTGTCTTTAACCTTTTGCATCTTAATTATGATATGTCTTGGTGTGGGCCTCTTTGTGTTCATCTAGTTTGGGATTCTCAGGGGCTCCTTTTTTTAGGTAGACTTGCTACATCTCCCAGGCTTGATAGAGTGGTCTCATGTAGCCTAATGTGTCCAGTGGCACAGCCTCCATGATCACCCCTAAACACTCAGCCTTTAAAACCCCTGGAAAGGAAGGTCCTGACGGGCTCTCACCTGTAACACTCTCTGCTCTGTTTATTTATTATTGTTGCGGTTTTGGGGTTTTTTTTAGAATAACTGCGCAAAGACTTGCCCACTTGAACAAGTGCTTGATGAACTTCAAGCTCGGGAATTTCAGCTATCAGAAAAACCCTCTGAAATTGGGAGAGCTCCAAGGGAATCACTTCACTGTTGTTCTCAGGTAAGGAACTGGGTCAGGTGCAGACCAGGAAGGGTCTTGCCTAGTCACATCTATACTCGATGTGCCCTCATAAGGAAAAAACAGCAGTTATTAATCTAGGTGAACTGATACTAGCAGGCATGGCAGCAAGGGAAGGCAGAGTGGCCTCATAGGGTTGGGGGAGCAAATACGACTGGAGTATTTGTACTGACACCCCTCTAAAAACTCAGCACCACTTTTGGAAAGACGCCATCTCCTTAAATACTGTGTTAAAAGACAAAGAATGCATTGTTCCACTTACGTGTGAGGCCTAGAATAGGCAAATCCTAGACCCAGAAAGTAGAAGAGGTTTCCTGGGCCGGGGATGTAGGAGAGGGTGAAGAGTTAGTGTTTAATGGGTGTAGAGTTTCGGTTTGGGAAGAGATGAAAAAGTTCCAAAAGTGGGTACCATTGAAGGTTACGCAAGATTGTGCATGTCCTTAATGCCACTATAAGCTTGAAAATGGCTAAAATGGTCAGTTTAATGTTACATCTCTTTTACCACAATTTAAAAAAAAGAAATATCAAAGTCGTCAGGAAGCAGAGAGAAAGCTGCAAGGAGCACGGGGAAAGCATGGAAACCAACCCGTGTCATTTATGATGTGCATTCCTGAATGTGTTTGACTGTGAATTTTTTCCTCTGGATAATCTGGGCCCCTACAGAAATATAACAGGAACTGATGGCCAAGTAGAACAAGCCATGAACTCTCTCAAAGAGATTGGTTTTATTAACTACTACGGAATGCAAAGATTTGGAACTACAGCCGTCCCCACATACCAAGTTGGAAGGTTTGTATTCAAGTTCTATACTCTCATCTAAAAGAGCTCTCATAAAAAAAGAAGCAGGTGGTGGGGTTTTTAAAAAATATTTTATTGATTTTTTTTTTTACAGAGAGGAAGGGAGAGGGAGAGAGAATTAGAAACATCGATGAGAGAGAAACATCGATCAGCTGTCTCCTGCACACCCCCTACTGGGGATGTGCCCGCAACCAGCTAGGGCTCTAAAATTCAGTTTTTAAAAAATATTTTTAAAAATACAAATAAGGCCAAAACCGGTTTGGCTCAGTGGATAGAGCGTTGGCTTGCGGACTGAAAGGTCCCAGGTTCGATTCCAGTCAAGGGCATGTACCTGGGTTGCGGGCACATCCCCAGTAGGAGATGTGCAGGAGGCAGCTGATCGATGTTCCTCTCTCATCGATGTTTCTAACTCTCTATCTCTCTCCCTTCCTCTCTGTAAAAAATCAATAAAATATATTTAAAAAAATAAAAATACAAATAAGGCCCTAACTGGCTTGGCTCAGTGGTCCCGGGTTCGATTCCGGCCAAGGGCACATGCCTGGGTTGTGGGCTCGTTCCCCAGTGGGGGGTGTGCAGGAGGCAGCCAAGCAATGATTCTCTCTCATCATTGATGTCTCTATCTCTCTCACCTTCTCCCTTCCTCTCTGAAATAAATAAAGAAATATATTTTAAAAGAAAAATACAAATAAGGACTGCTTTAAATACAAAAAAAAACCCCAAAAAATCCAAAATTAAAAGCCCTCCAACTTTGAAGTGAATGTGGAATCTCTTGAGTGCAGACTGTCTAGTTCAGGGGTCCTCAAACTTTTTAAACAGGGGGCCAGTTCACTGTCCCTCAGACCGTTGGAGGGCCGACTATAGTTTAAAAAAAAAACTATGGCCGAAACCGGTTTGGCTCAGTGGATAGAGCATCGGCCTGCGGACTGAAAGGTCCCAGGTTCGATTCCAGTCAAGGGCATGTACCTGGGTTGCGGGCATATCCCCAGTGGGAGATGTGCAGGAGGCAACTGATCGATGTTTCTCTCTCATCGATGTTTCTAACTCTCTATCTCTCTTCCTTCCTCTCTGTAAAAAATCAATAAAATATATTTTTTAAAAAAACAAACTATGAACAAATTCCTGTGCACACTGCACATCTTATTTTGAAGTAAAAAAACAAAACGGGAACAAATACAATATTTGTATTTGCATGTGGCCCGCGGGCCGTAGTTTGAGGACCCCTGGTCTAGTTTATCAGACTATTCTACTGGTGAGTGCTTCAGATGTGGGAGGGAAACTCACCTGTTTTACTTGCCTACTTTAAGTGTCTGAGAAACAAATCTCCTTCGTTTTCCTGGGCTGCAATGGAATAACTTTAAAGAGGGTTTTGGCATTCCCTTTCCTTTATAAAACATGCTCAGCAACCTGCACCAGTTAACTACAATTTGGTAAGTTGTTGTGTTAACAATTATGATGTCTGCAATGTTTTATAAAGCAGATCATTTAATAAAATCACTATTGTGAGGAAAATAAATAAATAATAAAAATAAAAATATTGGCACACAAAGGACACTCAACAATGAAAATGCAATCCACAGAATAGGAGAAAATATTGCAAATACCTGATTAGGGATTAATATCCAAAATATAGAGAGAATTTCTACATCTCAATTAAAAAACAGCAACAACCTGATTTAAAAATTGGCAAAGCCCAGGTGGCACGACTCAGTGACTGAGCCTCAACTTATGAACCAGGAGGTCACGGTTTGATTCCCTGCCAGGGCACGTGCCTGGATTGTGGGCTTGATTCCCAGTGGGGGGGCGTGCAGGAGGCAACCGATCAGTGATTCTCTCATCATTGATGTTTCTATCTCTCCCTCTCCCTTCCTCTCTGAGATCAATAAAAGTATATTAAAAAAAATAAAAGATTGATAATACCGTAGCTTGTTCCAGGACTTCAAGGATGGCCATCAAGAGGAAATTTATTAATGTAATTTGTTGTATTAGTAGATTTAGAATTCATATGCTCAGCTAGCATGGCTCAGTGGTTGAGCCTCAACCTATGAAGCAGGAGGTCACGGTTCGATTCTCTGTCAGGGCATATGCCCAGGTTGCGGACTCAATCCCCAGTGTGTTGCTTGCAGGAGGCAGCTGGTCAGTGATTCTCTCTCATCATTGATGTTTCTGTTTCTCTCTCCCTCTCCCTTCCTCTCTGAAATAAATAAATAATATAAGTTTTAAAAAATAAAAAAGTAATATGATCTCATCAACAGATACTAAATAGCACTTCATACAATTTAATATACAAAATATCCCATATAGAGTAACCTAAATGTGAAAAGTAAAAATACTAATTAACTGGAGGGAAAAAACAAAACAAATTAATAGAAAGGATTTCTATATTTTGTTAGAGAAAGTCTTTCTAAGCGTGACTCCAAAACCAGAAATGTTACACAAAATATAACTTCTGTATGGGAAAAGATAGTTTAATAGAAGAAAGGAAAATTGCATATGCTTATAGATGCATCAAAAAGTTTTAAAAAATACTCTCTAAAGTGTTAACTTTAAATTCTTAGAGGTTAGATAACAGGTAACTTTCTTATGTACTGTTTAATTTTTAAGATGCATGCATAACTTACAATCAGCAAAAATAAAGGCTTTTTCATTTTGAAAAGAATAATAGAAAAGGATAAGTTGTTTTCTGTTTCATTAGGTAAGAAGTTTACAAAAACATGGGGAGAAATTTTTTTGAGCAGTTTCAAACAAGTTTTGGTATCTAAAGACTTAACTTTTTTTACAGATAATACCATATGTAGCAACTTAAAGCATAACTGTGTGGTATTTACACTTTTTTAAAAATATATTTTTATTGATTTCAGAGAGGAAGGGAGAGGGAAATAGAGATAGAAACATCAAGTATGAGAGAGAATCATTGATTGGCTGCCTCCTGCACACCTCCAGCTGGGGATCGAGCCTGCAACCCAGGCATGTGCCCTTGACCAGAATCGAACCTGGGACCCTTTGGTCCACAGTCCGATGCTCTATCCACTGAGCCAAACCAGCTAGGGCAAGGTATTTACACTTTTTAATAAAATTTATAGAATTTTAAAAGTGTGAAGTGGTATTAAATGTTATGAGTAGAACTTACGTTTTTTTCTTCTCTCTCTCTTTTTTTTTAATAACTAAAAATTCCCTGGTCCAAATTTATTATGTGTCTCTGAAGGTTTTAACTGAAGAAACAAAATACGTACTCATGGAACAAACTGGGCCTTTGTTGTGATAAAACAGCTTCAGCTACTTGGCTGGAGGAGTTTGGCTTCACTATAAAGGGCTGTGCGCAATTTGGGTAGAACAGGATCTTCTCTCTATTTTTAAGTTCTTTTGGCATTTACATTTGAAATCTATATCATATTAGGTTTTCTGTTTACTTTTAAATTTAGCAAAATAGAAGTCAATGTGATTTGTTGACTCCACAGATTTGGACATACAAAGTTTCATCGTAATGTGAAAGTAACTAAATTAAATGCTGTTTAATTTTAGAGCTATACTACAAAATTCTTGGGCTGAAGTCATGGATTTAATATTGAAACCCCGTTCTGGAGGTGAGAATAAAATTCATGTTATGAAAAAAAATAGAATATATGCCTAGATATTCATGGCATTGCTGTGAATGAAAGTATGTGAAAATTAGGGGAGTTATTTCAGAGTTTTTAAAAACTGGGTTTTATTGGTAAAATAAAAATATAGTTTATTTCTTTATTTTCATAAGGTTTATGTACATGTTTGAGATTTATCATTTATATGCTGTTTTCAGCTTTTTAGCTCATCTGATTTATTAATTCATAAATGAATACATTCATTCCCTTTTCTCCATGCACTATTAAATCTTTGAACACAGGAATCCAAATATATTTCATTTGTAGTTAATTTTTAAAAGTGTAATAGAATATAAAAACTTGGCAAAAACATATTGAGAATCTTTAGTTTGAAAAATTCACTAAAACTTTCCAGAAAATATTTCTAAAATCATACTGCATGAAAAATGATTTAAGTACTACTTTACAGATGATCAAAAATGATGCCCACTTTGGGTAATCATTCATTTGCATATTTAAAAGAGATAAAATTATCTAATTTTAAGGAAAGTAACCCGTTAAATTTGACAATCCTATAGAAAAGGGGAAGGAAGAAAGGAACTCCCAGGTTTTGTGGTATGTTGAATCAGCTGTGATAATGAACAAGTAATGGCTTTAAATCCTGGGGTGATGACAAAGCTGTGTAGTTCTATAAACTTTATACATTTCCCATCTTCTTATTTTCTGATGGTGATTCTCAGGTTAGCAGAAGCTTTTACAAATAGCATTTTCTAATTTGTGTTCTGTATGAAGCATTTTAAGTTATGCAAGTCTGTCTATTGGATAAATTGTTTAATCACAGCTTTCCCTCCCCCCGCCCCCTTTAGCCGAAAAGGGGTACCTGGTTAAATGCAGGGAAGAGTGGGCGAAGACCAAAGACCCAGCTGCTGCCCTCAGAAAGCTACCTGTCAAAAGGTGTGTGGAAGGGCAGCTGCTTCGAGGACTTTCAAAATATGGAATGAAGAATATAGTCTCTGCATTTGGCATAGTGAGTGCAATTTGTAAAGTCAGGCAAATGACTCAAGGTGGTTTAACGCTTTTTAAATTTTATCTTTAAATATTTTACTAAATTCAGAAAGAACAGAATGTAAATGAGGATCCTTCAGTGATCTCTGAGGCGTGTGTAATATTTGTGTGGTTCTTCAGACTCTGAAGGTCATGTGGGCGGGTCGTGGATGCCAACAGTATCGGCATAATAGTTTACATTGAGGGCACGAGGAGAGCAGTGATGTGGAAAATACAAGGAAATTTAAATTCACTGTCTTGCTTTTTGAGAAACTCAGAATCCATCATTGAGTTCATTTCTTGATCATTCTCTGGCATCAGAACTGTAACCTGCCTCAGGTTAAGAGGGTTGCACAGTAAGGGGTCTAAGTGATGGTATCTCATTTAGTTTCTTTGTGGTAATGCAAATTGGTACCCACTCTTGTGTCGCCTACACTAGTATTTGGATAAATACAATCCAGAATAGACTACAGTTTAACTCAAACTTGAGTCTTATTGACTCTTCCCCAGGATGTACTCAAAAAAGCAGGATTCTTCATGAAATTATTTGTTAGTTCCATCATTTAGGTTTTCTCCCTTACATAAAATTATGGGGGAGAAAGCACCATTAGCTCTAGAACTGACATGGAAATTCCTGTGTCTTTGACGGAGGGCATACGTTCTGTAGTGTTGGCCCTATCTGCGTGAATGTTTGCGCGGTGGATGCACATGGGCGCAGCTGTGGCTGCAGCCGGTAGTGAATACCCTTGAGTGTGAGGGCTTCCATGTCTAACACCGGTTGCTACATATTGGAGGTTTAAGGTGTGAGTGTCTTACAGTAGGGTCACCACTAAAGTGAGATGCCTTGGAAAGTACTCTATTTTTTTAATATTTAGAACTTTTTTTTTTTCTTGCCTGTTTTTTTTTTTTTCCTTCCCTCCAGATACCTAGAAATAATCGCTTAATGTATATTCATAGCTATCAAAGCTATGTGTGGAATAACATGGTGAGCAAGAGGATAGAAGAGTACGGACTGACGCCTGTTCCAGGGGACCTAGTTCTCAAAGGAGGTAAAAAGGCAGATACTGTCATTATTCAGTCAAACTAGAGTCCAGGTATGCGATACCAGAGTTTAAAATCTAGCCTGACTACTAGTTAAGAGAGAGAGATGTCTAGTAATTTGGAAATGGACGGACATTGTAAGCTCAGACTGACAAGTTTGGATGTGTATCTTTAATGAAAAATATATCTCTGATTTGAGTAAGCGCCTGACTGTCCATTTTCTCAGCTGGAATAAGATTTGGGCTGAATGTTACCTAAAATCCCTCTTCAAGCTTTAATCTGGGCCTAGCAAATGCTACTCTGCACTTTGGGATGAACTCCGCCTCTGGGCTGTTGGCCAGGTTAAGGAGTTTCCTAACTTCAGATTGGAGCTCACTTTCCATGTTCTAATGAACATTTTGTGCACACCTTGAGCCCGAAATGTTTCTCAGGCACCCAGACAGTCTCATCTGCTGCTGAGCTATTACTGTGCCCAGTCCTTGTGCTAAGTCCCGCATCTGTGTCTTCCAGTTTGAAGCTCATGGTAATACTGCCAAGAATTCTTTCCGTTCTTCAGATGAGGTTCAGTCACGTGCCCGGGGTTCCACAGGTGGTTAAAGAAAGAAAAGGCTGGGATTCAGTAACAAGTCTGTCTGTTGTTGAGGTATTGCGTTATCAGGTCTTTGAAGAAATAAATTTTGAGGAGGTGTGAGAGGAAGGAATACGTTTTATAAATCTTACAGTGAAGCTCACAATTAATGTTTGAATAGCAGGAGTTTTAATATGCTATTAAAAATCTGTAATGGTGCCGAAACCGGTTTGGCTCGGTGGATAGAGCGTCGGCCTGCGGAATGAAAGGTCCCAGGTTCGATTCCGGTTAAGGGCATGTACCTGGGTTGCGGGCACATCCCCAGTAGGAGATGTGCAGGAGGCAGCTGATCGATGTTTCTCTCTCATCGATGTTTCTAACTCTCTATCTCTCTCCCTTCCTCTCTGTAAAAAAATCAATAAAATATATTAAAAAAAAAAAAATCTGTATTGGAAAGTTAAGGGAATTGCCAGACGGTGAAAGAAAAATGTGAGCTTGCCAAGCAAGGATTTCACTGTAGATTTTTTTTCCTTTTCTTTTTTTTTTTTAATATGTATATATTTTTAAATATATTTTATTGGTTTTTTACAGAGAAGAAGGGAGAGGGATAGAGAGCCAGACACATCGATGAGAGAGAAACATCAATCAGCTGCCTCCTGCACACTCCCCACTGGGGATGTGCCCACAATCCAGGTACATGCCCTTGACAGGAATCGAACCCTGGACCCTCCAGTCCGCAGGCCGACACTCTATCCACGGAGCCAAACCAGTCAGGGCTCAGTGTAGATTTTTATCTTTTTTTTTTTTAAATACATTTTTATTGATTTCAGAGAGGAAGGGAGAGAGAGAAACATCAATGATGAGAGAGAATCATTGATTGGCCGCCTCCTGCATGCCCCCCACTGGGGACCGAGCCCGCAACCTGGGCACCTGCCCTTGACTTGAATCGAACCTGGGACTCTTCAGTCTGCAGGCCGATGCTCTATCCATTGAGCCAAACTGGCTAGGCCTAGATTTTTATCTTTATTCAATGGTCTTAAAGGAACTAGTTACGGTTAAAGACTGAATGGAAGACCCTGCCATTGTTTCACATCTGTTGTTGCTGTTTACATTCCTTTATTGAGCCTATATCTTCATAAGCTTTTTAGCAGGTATATGTCAAACACTTCTCTTTCATGGTCAAGACAGGATCAGAGGCCATGGATACTGACAACTGATTTGTCTGCTTTATTCTGTTGTTTTTCCATGACTGTATTTACTGCCTCTTCTTGATGTATTAGCAAAACTGGGAAAACCTACAAACGTGTGTTTTGTGGTTTTCTAGGAATAAGACAGAAAACATTGCTCTTATTTTTGGTGAAGAAAGTAAGTTGTGCATAGTTTATTTCAATGTAAAAAAAATGTGAATTTTGTTTTAAATTTTTTAAATATTTTTCCTCCCAATATTGATCATATCAGTATATTTTTTTTAACTTTTTAAAAATATATGTTTTATTGGTTTTAGAGAGGAAGGGAGAGAGAGAGAGAAAAACACTGATATGAAAAAGAAACGTTAATTGGCTGCCTCTTGTAGGCCCCCTACTGGGGATTGAGCCCGAAAACCAGGTATGTGCCCCAACCAGTTATCGGTGCAAGGGACGTTGCCCAACCAACTGAGCCACGCCGGCCAGGGGCTCTATCAAGTGTGTTTTAGTGTCCTGTGGGCCACCATATTTTATCCTCTAACTACCGACTGTTTTGGTTTTTTATTGTTCATTCTCTTAGCAAAATGCATTAATTTGTGATAGCTTTCCAAATAGTATTTTGTAGCATTGTTTAATAATGAAAAGGAGCTGTTTGTTAAAAGCAAGCATTCCCAAACAATGAAAGTGCAGCTGAGAAATAAAAGTTTTAACTTGGTACTTTTTCCAAGTCTGTGATTTTTATTTCTTGGGTAGAGTCGAAAAAGTGAAAGGTATATATTCCAACTCTAAATTCTTTAAGCTTTGTAGACCACAGAACTGTACCACCTTGCCCTTCTGACTGCTCAGATGTGTATAATTTTAGAAGACTGCGCTCATGAAAATTTTGCCTATTTTCTTAACTTTTCTTAATTTACGTATTTGTGAATTTGTAGCCACAGCCACCTACATTGAGGAAGAAGATGTTAATAATTACTCCATCCATGATGTGGTAATGCCCTTGCCTGGTTTTGATGTTATCTACCCAAAGCATAAAAGTAAGTTCTCTGTGTGGGGAAATAGTTCAAACAAAGTCTAACACAATTACGCCACTGGCAGCCAAGAGTAGAGAAAGAGGGGGGGGGGGGGGGGGAACCAGTTATTTTAAATATAATATAGAACTTTGTTATCTATCATGTTTAGACTTTAAATATATATAAACTGTGTTCACTTGTAGAAGTCTCCCAGAAAGGGATGCATGCAGATTATTTCAATTAAGAAGCAAGGTGATGGTGGTATTTGGTATTTGGTATTTGTATTGTTGTTATTAGTATTGTTATTGGCATTATTATTTAAGTTTCTGAAATTCATTAGTTCTTACGAAGGATGGAAAGTTTTTAGAAAGAATCCTTGAGAAAGTGAATGGATAATTCTACTTTAACTTTACTTTTCAGCTCATTGTATTTTAAAACTCAATAAGCACAGAAGTTTATAAAGTAAAAAGTTAGAATTACTTCCCATTCCACAGAGCCTGTTAAGAATTACTTTTGTGCCCTACCCAGCTTGGCTCAATGGATAGAGAATAAGCCTGCGGACTGAAGGCTCTCCAGTTCAATTCCTGGTTAGGGCACTGCCCGGGTTGTGGGTGGATCCCGATCAATGATTCTCTCATCATTGATGTTTCTATCTCTCCCTCTCCCTTCCTCTCTGAAATAAACAAACAAACAAACAAGAATTACTTTTTTTAATAAAGAATTTGAATTTTATTTATTTAAACATATTTTATTGATTTTTTACAGAGAGGAAGGGTTAGAGGGATAGAGAGTTAGAAACATCGATCCAGCTATCTCCTGCACACTCCCTACTGGGGATGTGCCCGCAACCAAGGTACATGTCCGTGACCGGAATCGAACCTAGGACCCTTGAGTCCACAGGCCGACGCTCTATCCACCGAGCCAAACTGGTTAGGGCAAGAATTACTTTTGTTACCTTCATGGAGGCCATTGGTGGGGGTGAGTGAGCGAAGATTAGAACTTTTATTGTTCAGGGATTCAGAAATTTAAAAGAAAGCAGCTCCGAGCATGGGACCAATGTGGTGGAACTGAAACTGGAGGCTTACTAGTACCCCTAGCCAAGCCTGGGTTGTGGGAGGTGTTTTCCTGTTAAGACATCTCTCAAGAGGCCAGAATTATTTTAATTATCATTGTTATAGTCTTTGAAATTTTACTGATAGTGAAATGATTAGGATTAACATCCTTTCATAATGCAAATACTTATAAAACAGTGAAATGGTAATCTGCCACTTACACGTTAATTAACTTAATAGAGTTGCTGTGCCCCTCATTGTCCTGAGGGCTTAATGCAGTGGTTCTCGACCTTCCTAATGCTGCGACCCTTTAATACAGGTCCTCATGTTGTGACCCAACCATAAAATTATTTTCGTTGCTACTTCATAACTGTAATTTTGCTACTGTTATGAATCGTAATGTAAATATCTGATATGCAGGATGTATTTAGGCGACCCCTGTGAAAGGGTCGTTCGACCCCCAAAGGGGTCACGACCCACAGGTGGAGAACCGCTGACTTAATGCTTAAGGGAGTGGTTGTGCAAGGGCTTGTATGGGAGTCATTTGAGGCTCTTCTCCATTCCTTTATTCCTCCTCTGAGGGGGTCTACCCCATAACCAGGGATATGCTAGGGGAGGAAAGGTCACCCTGGGGGCGAGGCCCCACCCTGTTCTTTCTTGCTAGGCACACAAACACAGTGCTTTCCACCCTGCATACCTGGACCGTCATCCTTGCCCTGGTCACGCCTAACTGCCTACTACACTTGGTGCCCAGCAAAGCTGAGTTGTCCTGATAAGTGTGTCCTCAGCCAGTCTTTCCTTGATCCTAACATTTTTTATAAATAACTTGAATACGGATATCTGCTTATCATATTAGCAAGTAGTGTAATCCAAAATAGTTAATATTAATTATATGTAAATAAGCATTTAAAAAGAACTGCAGGGGTCATTTAATAGGGTTAAATATAAATTCTCACATTTATGCTCCAAGGTCAAATATATAGATAGAAAAGGCTCAGTTTGATAGTAGTCTATATAAAAAGTATCTGGAGTTGGACTGGATGAGAGAAAATTAAGGGATTAAGAGAAAAACACATACATATATGTATATAACACATAGACACAGACAACAGTGTGGTGGCATCCAGAGGGAACGGGCTGGATTGGGGGGTGGCGGTGCAAAGGAAGGGAAAATGGGGACTTAGAAGGACTGCTTGGGGCAATGGGTTCATGATACAGTGTGCGATGGTGTTTTATTGAGTTGTACACTTGAAACCTGTATGGTTTTGTAAACCAATGTCACCCCAATAAAATCAAATTTAAAAAAGGTGTCTGGAGTTACTGTTGAACTTAAGCTTGTTACCCCAGAGGCAGATAAAGGGATTTGGTGCGGAATGCAAAAATGTCAAAGGAGGGACCGTTGGGGGAACCGATGTTTGGCCTAGAGAAGTTACGGCTTAAAGGTCCAATGCTCATGAATACAGGTGGAAGTGGACCGTTAATCTGCTTGTTTCAGAGCAGTCAACAGAAATTACGAGAAGACAGATTTCAGCTTGGAAGAGGAAGACTTCTTAATAATTGTGTACCTCACATGGCAACGGGCTAGCACCCACTGGAGGGCTGTGGCAGCTCTCTCCGGTGTTAGGAGAAAGATGCTACATCAGGTGCCCGGGTGAGCCAGATGGTTTCCCAGGTCTCTTATTTTTATACATTTATTTATAACTACCTTCTGCCAGAAGAGTTTGAGGTTTCTGTATATCTTCTCTTCCATCTCTGAGCATGTATAAATTGTAGTTTAGTAACTTCTGATGAAAT
Source organism: Myotis myotis (assembly GCF_014108235.1). Classification (NCBI taxonomy): domain Eukaryota; kingdom Metazoa; phylum Chordata; class Mammalia; order Chiroptera; family Vespertilionidae; genus Myotis; species Myotis myotis. The sequence continues at coordinate 13,587,036 of NW_023416315.1, forward strand.
GGCCTTTTGTAACTAGCTTGGGAAGCTTACTCCCCAGATACTGAAGCTGTTTGCAAAGGTAATTTATAAGTAGGTTCAAACCTAAGCTGGAGAGACCTGGTCCTAGTTAGTTAGTCACTAAGTTTTGGTTCCAGAGAATAGACTGGATCATAAATTAGCGTGACTAATTGTGTTAGGGTTAACCAACTGAATTTACATGTTACTCTGTAGTCTAGTTCAAGGTAGCTTGCTGACATGGTACATTCCAACTAACTTGTTGTACTTTATGTTAGTTAGTGACGCCTACAGGGAAATGCTCACAGCAGATAATCTTGATATCGACAACATGAGACACAAAATTCGAGATTATTCCTTATCAGGGGCCTACCGAAAGATCATTATTCGTCCTCAGAACGTCAGCTGGTGAGTAATAGTCCAGAATGAAATAGAACTGTTGTCATTACTAATATTATTACTGTTACTTTTGGTAATTTTCAAATCATCAAGAAATAAATGAAGGCAAACATACAGTGAAAGTGGCTTAATTTTTTTTGTATTGGCAATAAATCATTGAACAAATGTGAAGAGACTGAACTTTTTCCCTATTAAAGATTTTTCATCCTGGGGAAACATTTTCTTTTCCATAGGCTGGCATCATCTGTCACCTTGCTATATAATAATATAAAAGCAGTATTTATGCATAAAATCTGGTCCTGTTCTGTTATTAAGTAGTTCCACTATTGTCTATAATAGACCTGTGTTTTCCTTACTAAACAAATGGTGATGAAAGATTTGGTACCTTTTATGGAAGTTCACGTTTATCCTTTTTTTGTTTATATGTTTTAAAGGGAAGTTGTTGCATATGATGACCCTAAAATTCCACTCTTCAACACAGATGTGGACAATCTAGAAGGGAAACCACCACCAGTTTTTGCTTCTGGTAAGTTTACTTAACCACCAGGTCTGTATCAACTTTGAAATATAGGTTGTCCCCAGAAAATGTATACACAGTTTGAATAATGATAAAGGCATGATTATAATTGAAAATACATTTCATTTTCAAAATTGAGCTATTAACTGTTAAAGTGCTTTACATTTTGGGGGGATATCCTGTATTTCTCATACAAAAACAAACAAAAAAAGCTCTTATAATCCCACCACTTCCCATCCACTCTGTAATTTCTGTTTTGTGTTTTGTCATCTCAGTTTCATGATTATAGCTGGAAGTCAGTGATTAAAACAGTAAATCCCACTGAAAATGAAGGACAGTTATAGAAGGTTTTTGTTTTAGGTGATTGAATATCTCCTTCACCTCCATAGAGAGTTAGCAAAGGTGAGCGGAAATCCAGGAAGAATATCTAAAACATTAAATTTGCATTGTCATTGTCAGATTCTGGTTGTCATTGCTTTGTCTGTCTTCACCCTGTGCTCTAATTGTTGTTTTTTATTTTAATTTTACATGCATTTCTCTCCTGTGCTATTCTGTCATCTGCCCTTTTTATGACAGTTCCAGGTGGAATTCACAGAGAGTCAACTGGGTCAGACACTCACAGATCTTTTACTTCGGAGGCTCATTCTCTGCGGCCCCCTGGGAAAGAAAAGCCTGGGGGAAAAGAGCACAATGCTCTTATTTGTGTAGAGATTATATGACTTGCCCCAGTCAGTCTGCAACTGCCTTACGTTTCTGACTGTTCTCTTCTTTCTTGCCTGGCAGAAGGCAAATACAGAGCTCTGAAGATGGATTTTTCTCTTCCTCCTTCTACCTACGCTACCATGGCCATTCGTGAAGTGCTAAAAATGGATACCAGCATCAAGAACCAGACCCAGCTGAATACCACCTGGCTCCGATGAGCCCTTTGTCCCCAGATTAGAAAATGCAGACAAGTGTTTGCTGGCCTCCTGTTCCTCTTTCTCTTAGTACAGACCTATATGGATTTTGGATCTTTGTAGTAAAAGATTGTTTGTATTTTTTCAAGTTTTTATTAGCTTAATTTGCAATATTTATACACCTATACAAATCCTGAGGATCCTAATTCTAGCTTAGAGAATATAAATTGGTTACAGTGTATTTCAGGTGCTTAAGTCATAGTAAAATGTCAGCTTTACTGGCTTTATAATAATGAAAAAGGACTTTAGTTTAAAGTGGCAGTTTTAGCTTTTGCTACTTTTTTTTTTTTTATCATCACCCAAAGAATATATTTTAATGATTTTATAGAGAGAGTGGAAGGAAGACAGAGAGAAAAACATCAATGTGAGAGAGAGAGAGAAAAAAACATCAATTGGGTGCCTTCCCATGTTCACCTCGACCAGGGATCAAACCCAAAACCCAGGTATGTGCCCAGACCGGAAATCGAATCCATGACCTTTTGGTGCACTGGACAACACTCCAAACAACTGAGCCACACCGGCCAGGGCAGGTTTTGCTACATTCTTGGACAATGGGAATTTTTAACATCTATGAAATGAGTACACAATAATGCATTTTTAAGAGAAAATGCAACAAAACAAATCTTGATGGGTAAATAATTACAGCACCCCCTGACCTATGAATATAAACATAGTACTTATGCTTATTTAAATGATGAAACATCTGTGCATTTATGAACACAAAAGTGATTGCCATTATCTAGCTTAAGTACAGGTTCAGGTCATTGTTTATAGAGTTTTTAGTTACAATGGCTTTTGCATTTATATTATCACTGTCTTGCAGAAGAGTTGCATTCATAGGGCCTTTTTTCTTAATGTAAACATGTGTACCTATTTTTATTAGTCAAGGTCTAAATTTTACTCTAGGTGCCTTTTATGTTCAGAACTCTTTCCGCTGGACTAGTATTTGCCCAAAAATAAATGATAGCAGAAAAGAAAACTTTAAAAATTCACAAGGGCTCCTCTTAGCAGCATTAACTTTTGTCACTGACTGCCTAGGTATTTCCATTTCTGGCATTGCATAAAACTCCTGTCTGGTGTGAAAAGATAAATATGCGTTCTAAGGATCTGTGACATGATTGTACCAGTTTTTATTTTCTATAATTTCTAGAACCAAATATAATAAATATTTTTAAAAACTCCTTTCTACTGGTTGTATTAATAATATCTAAAATTGAGTGCAAATGAGAATCTTGGCTCTGACTGAAGACAAGGAACTAATAAAGGATCCTCAGAAATGGAGTGGACACAAAGCTGTGTTACGATCGGGTGTGTGGTATCATGAAAATAGTATAGAATATCAGGTTGTATATTTGACTGGATTCAAGGTCATACAGTAGCACCATTCACTTGCCTTCCACTCTGCTTTCTGGAGTGGAAAAGAACGGGATGATGAAAAGTAACTCTTAATCAGGAATATCACAGAATGGGTGAATGACATTTGTCCCGAATTCGGCAGTGGAAATGGGATTGAGGACTGTTTTTCAGTCATATTTTAATGACATCTATCACACTTCGGAAATTAAAAAGGGATTTAAAATATGGTACATTACTGCCTTAGCTGGTTTGGATCAGTGGATAGAGTATTGACCTGCAGACTGAAGGGTCCGGGTTCAGTTCTGGGTAAGGGTATATGCCCGGGTTGCAGGGTTGGTCCCCAGGGGGGGGCGTGCAGGAGGCAGCCAATCTATGATTCTGTGTCATCATCGGTGTTTATCTCTCCCTCTTCCTTCCTCTCTGAAATCAATAAAAATATGTTTATATGGTACATTACCTTTCTAACTGCTCTGTTCTCTCTGTCTTCTGGTATTCTAATGATATATATGTTACATCTTTTGAAATTGTTCCACAATTCTTAAATATTCCATTTTGGGTTTTATTGCCTTGTCCTTTTATTATTATTTTTCTTTGCGTTTTAGTTTGAGAAGTTTCTTTTGACATCTCTGTAGATCCTCCCTTCCCCCAACTGGTGGGTGGAGTATGACGTAACCCGCAGCCCGGAAATACCTGAGTGACTAACCAGGTACCTTATATGGACTATACATTGGACCACCAATCCACACCTGCCAAATACCCTAAGCCCTTGTCCTATATGGACAATGCAGTAAGCCACCAATCAGAGTACACTAAGCCCCCCACCCCTTCCCATTCCGCCCCTCAAAAGGCGTGCCCACCTTGCATGTGCTGCTGTCCTCCCTTTGCGAGACAGCCCGGCAGGTGCTTCTCCTCTAATAAAACCTGTAGTCCTGGTTTTCAGCCTCTGATTTTTTTTTTCAAATTTTTTTTTTTTTAATATATTTTATTGAGTCTTTACAGAGAGGAAAGGAGAGAGATAGAGAGTTAGAAACATCGATGAGAGAGAAACATCGACCAGCTGCCTCCTGCACACTCCCCACTGGGGATGTGCCCGCAACCCAGGTACATGCCCTTGACCGGAATCGAACCCGGGACCTTTCAGTCCGCAGGCCGACGCTCTATCCACTGAGCCAAACCGGTTTCGGCTCAATTTTTTTTTTATTAAGGTATTACAAATGTGTCCTTATCCCCCCCATTAACCCCCAACCCCCCCCCCCCCCCACACACACACACACCCTGCACACTCATGCTCCCATCCCCCTGTTGTCCGTGTCCATTGGTTTGGCTTATATACGTGTATACAAGTCCTTCGATTGATCTATTCTCCTTACCCCCCTGCCCTCCCCTACTTTCCTTCTGGGGATTGATAGCCTGATTGCTGTTTCTCAGTCTTTGAGTCTGTCCCTTTTCATCAGTCTATGTTGTTCTCTATAGTCCACAAATGAGTGAGATCATGTGATATTTATCTTTCTCTGACTGGCTTATTTCACTTAGCATAATGCTCTCCAGTTCCATCCATGCTGTTGCAAAAGGAAAGAGTTTCTTCTTTTTTACCGCAGCATAGTATTCCATTGTGTAGATGTACCACAGTTTTCTAATCCATTCATCTGCTGATGGGCACTTAGGCTGTTTCCAAATCTTAGCTATGGTGAATCTCTGTCTGATTTTTCAATCTCCAAATCACTGATTCTTTTTTTTGATTGTGTCCAGCCTATTGATGATCCCAACAAAGGCAGTCTTCATTTCTGTTACAATGTTTGGTTTTTATTCCTCACATTTCTTATTTATTCTTTCTTAGTGTTTTCGTCTCTGCTTACATTACCCATCTGCATGTTATCTACTTTTCCATAGAACCTTTACCAGTAATCATAGTTATTTTAAATTCCAAATCTGTGCCATATCTGAATCTGATTTTGATGCTTGCTTTGCCTCTTCAGACTTTTTTTTTTTTTTTTTTACTTTAAAGCTTAGTATGTCTTGTAAATTTTTGTGGAGAGCCAGACATCATGTATCAGGTAAAGGAACTGAGATAAGTAGGTGTTCAGTGATGGTTTTATGTTAATCTGGCTAGGAGTTGTTCTGTGTTTCATGTTTGCTGCAGCTGTAGGTGTCAGAGGCTTTTATTCCCTCTAGTGTCCTTTTTGTCTCTCCTGTCTTTATGATTCCCTAAAAGCTCCTTAAATAGAGTCTGCATCTTGCTTCTCTTTTCGCTGTAATTCACTGTTACCACACTGTAGCCCTGTTGATGTGGTAAGGGATCGGGGAAAAGTTCTATAATCCTGTGGTGAGATCTGTCTTTCAGTGGGCCTGTGTCCCTGCCTGTGACTGTCACACATTGTTTCTCAGCATTTTTTTCCCTCTTAGGTAAGCAAGGAAAATTAGACTTGGGCTGGATATGGGTAATTTCCCTTCCCCCAAGTCATATAAGGCTCCGGTGAAGTATTTTCCCCCTGCTGTATACGCCTTTGTTACGGAGAACACTGGGCACATTTCAGAAGAGTTACTTTTCCCCTCCCCTTGCCAGAAGCAAAAGTGGTTTTTCTTTCTTCTTGGCTCTTTATAAAGAACACCTAGTGCGATGCCTGGAAGTTAAGGCTATTGCCTCTAGGGCAGTGGTTCTCAACCTTCCTAATGCCGCCGCCCTTTAATACAGGTCCTCATGTTGTGGTGACCCCCAACCAAAAATTATTTTCGTTGCTACTTCATAACTGTAATTTTGCTACTGTTATGAATTGTAAATATCTGATATGCAGGATGTATTTTCATTGTTACAAATTGAACATAATGAAAGCATAGTGATTCATCACAAAAACAATATGTAATTATATATGTGTTTTCCGATGGTCTTAGGCGACCCCTGTGAAAGGGTTGTTCGACCCCCAGGTTGAGAACCGCTGCTCTAGGAGATCTTAGTCAGCACACAGCCTCTAGCAATTTACAAAGTTAACATTTTCGTTGTCCTACTAGTTTATGGCTCCAGCAGCAGTTGTTCCAGATAAGGTAGGTGATCTAATCTGATTCTCTGTGTTCTGTCTAGTTTTTCCTGCAACCTAATTTCTTTGATGGCTCCAAGAAAAGTCATTAAAGTCATTGATTTTCAGTTCTGCCTTTTTCTTATAAAGACATTAGTGACACCCTTGGCTGGTGTTGCTCAGTGGTTGGAGCGTCCTCCCCTACAAAGAAAGTTCTCTGGTTGGACTCCCATTCAGGCACATATCTAGGTGCAGGGTCAGTCAGGACGTGTAGAAAAGGCAACCAATGGATGTCTGTCTCTCTCTCTCTCAAATCAAAAAACATCCTACGGTGAAGATTAAAAAGAAAACAAAACATGAGTGACAATTTCCAAACTGTTTACAGTGAACCAGAATGTCCCCCAGTATGTTTTCTTTTTCAAATTAAACATATATATATAATTAGTCCCTTCTACTTAGAATAAATTTCATGGTACTAGTGCCTCTCAATCACCATTGTATTAATTATAAACCTACTAAAATAACTAGTGTTAACATTTTGCAGTGACTTCTAATGTTTATATGTGTGTATGTATCTATATGTGTATGCATATAATATATACATTTTTATAGTTTTTAATATATTTTTATTTATTTTAGAGAGAGGAAGGGAGAGGGAGAGAGAAAGAAATACCAATGTGAGAGAGAAACATCGATCACTTGCCTCCCGTACACACCCCGACCGGGGAGCTACCCTGCAACCTGGGTATGTGCCCTGACTGGGAATCGAACCTACAACCTTTTGGTGAATGGGACAACCAACTGAGCCACACCAGCCAGAGCCATTTTTTTTTAATCTGTGGATTTGAGAGAGAGATTTATTTGTTCTACCCATTTATGCATTCATTGGTTGATTCTTTTATGTGCCCCAACGAGGGATCAAATCCACAACCATGGCACATCAGGGTGATGCGCCAACCAACTGAGCAACCAGCCAGGGCCTGTGCACATTTTTAATGTGGGTATAATTGGTATATAAGACTATGCTGCAATTTCTTTTTCCATTTAATATTCTCTATACTTCCTTTTTCTTTAAAAGCTAAATTTATTTTAAATGGATTTTATATTCAACTGACAAAACTGTTTCCTTGGGAGCCCTGAAATTTTATCTGTTATTCATGATCACGCATTTCCTTCACTAAAGATATATTAAGTGGGTGCTATATCAATTTTTTGCAATTCTATTAAAATCATAGGCAAAAGAATCTTTCACTCATTTGCCACTAATTTTTTCAGCAAGTTTTTAATTAACATCATTTTTTCCTAATTTCCAAATAAAATATCAACGTATAATAAATAGAAAAATCTGTGCTATTTTTTTTTTCTGTTCATCAGATTATTTATTCACTTGATTCTTAGATTCACTTGTTGATAGATGCATATTTGTTGTTCATAATTTGTATCTTTACCTTTTTCTTCCTCTTCCTCTTCTTAAAGGATACCTTTCAGCATTTCATATAATCCTGGTTTGGTGGTGATGAAGTCCTTTAGCTTTTCCTTATCTGTGAAGCTCTTTATCTGACCTTCAATTCTGAATGATAGCTTTGCTGGATAAAGTAATCTTGGTTGTAGGTTCTTGGTATTCATCACTTTGAATATTTCTTGCCACTCCCTTCTGGCCTGCAAAGTTTCTGTTGAGAAATCAGCTGACAGTCGTATGGGTATTCCCTTGTAGGTAACTGAGTTTCTTTCTCTTGCTGTTTTTAAGATTCTCTCTTTATCTTTTGCTCTTGGCATTTTAATTATGATGTGTCTTGGTGTGGTCCTCTTTGGATTCCTTTTGTTTGGGGTTCTCCGCGCTTCTTGGACCTGTAAGTCCATTTCTTTCACCAGGTGGGGGAAGTTTTCTGTCATTATTTCTTCAAATAGGTTTTCAATATCTTGCTCTCTCTCATCTTCTGGCACCCCTATAATTCTGATGTTGGTACGCTTGAAGCTGTCCCAGAGGCTCCTTACACTATCCTCGCATTTTTGGATTCTTTTTTCATTTTGCTTTTCCGGTTGGGTGTTTTTTGCTTCCTCGCATTTCAAATCATTGACTTGATTCTTGCGCTCCTCTGGTCTGCTGTCGGGAGTCTGTATAATATTCGTTATTTCAGTCCGTGTATGCTTAATTTCTAGTTGGTTCCCCAATATAACATCGAGGGTCTCATTAGTTTTCTTGTAGATCTCATTAAGTTTATCGGCGGCTTCTAAACAGTTCTTGAGAGACCTTAAAAGTGTGGTTCTGAACTCTATATCTTCCATTGACAATTTTGTCCTGTTTCTTTGTCTCCGCATTTTGTTATGCTTCCTTGGTGCACCCCCTAGTGGTCTTTGTTCGCAGTCTTATAGTTAAATCTTGATTGTTGTAGCTAATTCCAGGGAGGGTTTGACCTCCAGGCCAAGTGGCTATGAGAATCAGCTGTGTCAGCAGTGAGAGAACTTCTGTCCTCTAGGGAGGTGCTAATCTAGCCTTTGCCTGAGGCTATCCGGCAAATGCCTCTGTGCAGGGCTTGGGCGGGGTGGGTCGCACAGGATCAACAGGGTGGGCCCGAGAGAGCAGTTATGGCGGCTCTCAGTCCTGTCCCCAGGGGCTCTGCCTCTCTGAGTCCCAGCACCCGCTGCAAAGCTCGGAGAGAAAGCTACACTCGCTCTGACCGAAGCCAGACAGTCCCGCTTCTCCCGTTTGAGTCTGGGTCCCTAAAGACTCGCCCGGATCTGGAGCTCAGAGTCTGCGACTCCCTCCCGATTGAAAACGCCAACCGCGCCCTCCGCCGCCAGCCCGCTCCGCGCACTCCGCACCTCAGAATTTGACTTCAGCACTGTGCCTCCTCTGAGTGTCCGTATGCGTTTCTCTTTCCTCCTAGTTGTAGGACTTCCACTCAGCCAGCGTTCCTGTGGTTCTGGGTGATGTCCCTTCCGTTTTTTGGTTTCACTTTTGAAGTAGTTGTTCAAAGCAGCAAACTCCGGCGTTAACCTATGCCGCCATCTTGGTTCCAGAAAAATCTGTGCTATTTTTTTTTTTTATTTTCCATCTTGTGAGGACTCAACAAATGTTTTAAAATACAATTTTTTAGTAACTATACTTTCAGATATACTTCTAGTTTAATATAGCAGATGAGCATATGCATCTATCTTCTTTCCCCAGGTCTCATTCAATTGTGGAATTATAGGAGAGAGAGCATGTGGGATCACAGTGAAAGAGAAAAAGAAGAAATTCGCCCAACACACCATATGGAATGAAGGAAACCCTGGCCATCGCCAAGCTTGAAGTCAACAAATATAAAGATGGGGAGGTGAATGCACAATGCAATACACAGATGATGTATGATAGAATTGTGCACCTGAAACCTATATAATTTTATTAGCCAAGGTCACCCTAATAAACTAAATTTAAAAACAAACAAATACAAAGAGCAGGGTTGGCCTGGAAGCCATGTTCAGGGTAATCCATTAAAGAAGTGTGCTGGAAGTTGTAGGGAGTTGGTCTCCCCCCCCCCCCCCCCCATGTGCTCCACCATTTCGTCGCTCAACAAATACTTGTTGAGAACGTTTGTTGTAAAGCATTAGGCCCTCTTCCAAGTGCTTCAGCTCTTGACATAAAGCCAGTGAACACTTCTCTAAAGAATGTGGGTAGGTGGCCGCAGGAGGGCCGTGTTTTACACTTGGGTAAAGGAGGGCAGAGCCCCAGCTGACTTCAGAACGCCACGCCGCCGTGGATGTGCATGGGGAGGAGGGAAAACCAGCCCCTCCTCAGAGAGAAACACACTAAACCTGTTCCATCCAAAGTGCACCCCTTCTTAGTTTGGTGATTGGAGGATTCCCCAGCCGGCCTGCTGGCTCCTCACCCACACATCATTAACGACGAGGCATGTGAATGAGGCACGCTGGAAGGCATCCTCAAAAGCCTGCACCCACTGCAGCCTGGACTAACCAATGCAGGCCTTTGCTCCTGCACCTCAGGGACTGCCGGGCTCACCAGAGAGGAGGAAGAGCAGCAGCAGCATGGAGAGAAGGACCAAGAACAGGCTGAGTGACAGACCCCCAGAGGAGACATAGATTACTCCAGACACAGAAGAGAATGTCAAACTGCCCCAATTAGTATACAGCAGCCCCTCTTGTCCACTTGCCTTGGTTCCAGTGACCAGTGGTCAATCCTCATGACTTGATCCAGGATCCCACGAAGCAGGTAATCCTCCTGACGTATAGTCAGAAGGTCAGCAGTAGCCTAATGTTCCATCACAGTGCCTATGGCATTCACCTCATTTCGTCTCTGCACATGGGCATTTTATCATCTCACATCATCAGCCAAAGAAAGGTGAGTACAACACAAAATTTTGAACCACTTTCACATAACTTTTATTACAGTATCTATAATAATAAAAGCATAATATGCAAATCAACTGAACGGCCGAACAGCAGAATGACTGTCTGGACGACCACACTATGACATGCACTGGTGCCAGGTTAGCCAAGGTGGGTGCAATGTGATTGGTCGGTGGGAAGGGGGGGCACGCAGAGGGAGGTCCAAGCTACCCAGCTGGTGGCACTGCGGTGAGTGGGCAGGGCCTCCCTCTGCAGGGCGATTGATCACGGAGCTCCCGGACTGGACTGCGAGAGGGCACAGGCTGGGCTGAGGGACTACACACACACACACACACACACACACACACACACACACACACACAGTGCACGAATTTCATGCACCAAACCTCTAGTATTGTTATAATTGCTCCATTTTATCATTAGGTGTTGTTACTAATTTCTTACTGTGCCTACCATGTCAGGGCCAGTCTGACAGGGTTGAGCCGGGCTGAGGCAGGGAGGTGGGAATTGAGAAAAGAAAGACAGGAAAGCGGGGTCAGGAGGACCCCAGTTCTCTTGATGAACTGAAGCGAGTTTATTAGCCACACAATCCTATTTATACATAACACACTGAATAGGAGGTCTGTCAAGAGGAATGTATTCTTTGTTCCTCTTAATCTCTAAGGGAGAGACATAGCAGAAGGACAAGTTCTCAGTACAGCATATCTCAGTAAATAGTTACAGACTTCTTGGTAAGCTATGAAAAGCTGTTCTCATTCTACAAATGTTGCTCTCATTCTACTGATAATCGCCATCCAAACAAGCCTGGGAAAATTGTGTGGGTAAGGGTCCCAGCCTTGCTAGCCCCTTCAGGTGCAAGGACCTTGCCAGCTTACATCTGGCCCCCAACACTACCGTATAAATTAAACTTTATCATAAGCATATATGGATAGGAAAAAACATAGTATATATAGGGTTCAGTACTACCCGCAGTTTCAGGCACCCACGGGGGGTCTTGGAACATATCCCAATGGATAAGGTGGGACTACTGTAGGTGACATGTTGGATTTCGGTTCTCTCTCTGTCTCTCTCCTTCCTTTCCTCTCTCTAAAATCAATAAAATAAAAAAAAGGACCGGCCAACGTGGCTCAGTGGTTGAGCATCAACCTATGAACCAGGAGGTCACAGTTCAATTCCTGGTCAGGGAACATGCCCAGGTTGTGGGATCGATCCCCAGTGTGGGGAATGCAGGAGGCAGCTGACCAATGGTTCTCTATCATCATTGATGTTTCTATCTCTCTCCCTCTCTCCCTGCCTCTCTAAAATCAATAAAAATATGTATTTTTAAAAAAGATATATGTGACAGAGATTGTTCATGGCTTAGCCATTAAAAGGTTAATGTTCTGCTGAATATTTCTCAAAATTCTGTTAACTCCAACAGAAAATTCTCTCCTTGGTTATAATGATTCATTGGAGACATCTGAAGGAATGAACCAAATAATTTCAGCCAGAAGTCCTTGACAATATGTCAGTTTCACCTGAAAGCTGATGTGCTTTTTATGTATATCTTTTTTTTATTGATTTCAGAGAGCAAGGGAAAAGGAGAGATAGAAACATCAATGATGAGCCCGGCCAGCATGGCTCAGTGATTGAGCATCGACCTATGGACCAGGAGTTCACGGCTTGATTCCCGGTCAGGGCACATGCCTGGGTTGTGGGCTCAATCCCCAGTGGGGGCATGCAGGAGGCAGCCAATCAGTGATTCTCTCTCATACTTGATGTTTCTATCTCTCTCTCCCTCTCCATTCCTCTCTGAAATCAATAAAAAAATATTTTTTAAAAAGAAAGAAACAAGGTTCGAGTCCCTGCGTGTGCCCTACCCAGAATTGAACCATGACCTCCTGGTTCATAGGTCAGCTCTCAACCGCTGAGCCACACCAGCCAGGCAGAGCAGTTGTGCTCTCCTAAATTTAATTTAGATATGAGAAGATGTTGTGATATATTTTTTTTTTCTGGAAAAATGAAAACGATAACTAACATTTGAAACCCAGGCTTTCTACTTTTTTTAATTGGTCAACATTTTGTGTATGGTTTATTAATTCTAAAAAATGACAACTTCTGCCAAAACCGGTTTGGCTCAGTGGATAGAGCGTCGGCCTGCGGACTGAAAGGTCCCAGGTTCGATTCCGGTCAAGGGCATGTACCTGGGTTGCGGGCACATCCCCAGTAGGAGATGTGCAGGAGGCAGCTGATCGATGTTTCTCTCTCATCGATGTTTCTAACTCTCTATCTCTCTCCTTTCCTCTCTGTAAAAAAGCAATAAAATATATTTAAAAAAAAAAAAAATTAAAAAATAAAAAATGACAACTTCTACACTGAAATGATCAAAAATCTTTTGTTAGCATTTATGTCATGTTAATCAGCCAGCAGAGGGAGACATGGCTATAGCTTTTAGCAGCTCTATCTTTCATCCAACAATAAGAAAGATACCTGTCTGCAAGTACTCAGATACTCAAGATCACACTATTTTCAGATAAGGAAATGAAACCCAGAGCAGCAAGTTGACTTGAGCCAGGGTGAGCACCCTCTGAGTTCTGTGCTTTTTCCTCTATACCTGGGCTCTCAAAGGAGGCAGCACCGTCCTCTCAGCGTTTTGAAAATGTATAAGGATGTCCTCAATTGTCACAGTGATTGGGCAGTATTACTGGCATTTTAATGCATGGAGGCCAGGGACATTCATGCCAACTAAAGTCTTGTTCTTCACCCCACACGACTTTTAAATGTCCTGTGAGATCTGGGTAGAAAACCTGTTTATATATCTGAGCCTAGGAAAAAACCCTTTATTTTACAAGTAAACACGGGAATTTTTAATATATCCTGAACTTTCCAAGAATGCAATTATCATGTATATGAAAGGAAGATTTGACTGTTACATTCTGAACTCCAGCAAGAGTTTTCACCATTTCAGAAAACCATCTCACCTGTGTCAGCACTGTGCCGGGTGTTTAACTCACCACACAACACACCTGTATTACTCTGCTTGTAGCTGTTACATTTACTGTGGTTCTACATGAAGATGCAGGAATCTGGTTATTTCCATTTTTTAAAAACAATTATTTATTGTTGAAAGTATGACATATGTCCCCTTTTCCCCCACTGACCCCCTCCAGCTTGCCTCCACCCCCACCCCAGGCCTTCACCACCTTATTGTCTGTGTCCATGGGTTATGCATATACGCATACAAGATCTTTGGTTGATTCCCTACCACCCACCGCACCCCTCCCCACCTTTCCCTGCCTTCCCTCTGAGAAGGAATCTGATGATCTCATTAGCCTTCTTGTATAGTCATGTCTGGACATTTGGATATTGAAATGCCTATTTCCTGTATTTCTGCTTTATAATAGTTGGAGCATTATATTTATCCTATATGAAATTATATTTGAGGAGAAGTTACATAGTCAATGATTTCATTTACAGAGAGAATAATAAAGCAGACATTATAAAATATTTGTAAAAACAACATTGGGCAATAATCCCCAAATAGATTACAGATCCAATGTAATCCCTATCAAACTTCCAATTGCCTTTTTTGTAGAATCATAAGCTGTTCCTAAAATGTATATAGAAACACAAAGGACCCCAAGTGGCTAAAATAATCTTGTATGAGGGTTCTATTTCCCTCTCCTTTTCTCTCTGAAATCAATACAAATATATTTTAAAAAATACATGCATATATGTAAAAATAATATATTCTAAAATGGCAGTGTCTTTAAAAATCTAATTTTAAATATTGTAATAGGTGAAGTTCTGTTCTCCAACTACATTTATTTAAGGGCAGATAGTCTTTATAATCTCCAACCAAGACAACATACTGCAACAGATTGAATGCGAAAGCAGATATGAGAATGCAGCTATTTTCTATTAGACCAGACAACAAAGAGACATGGAGAAATGTAAAACAATGCGATTCTTCTATTTTTTTTTTTTTTTTTTTGTCTTGGAAAAGAGGGTTGTTTCCATACAAATATTATAAGCAATGGGTTTATTATTATTTTTTAATTTAAGGTAAAATTCACCATTTTGAAGTGCACAATTCCGTGGTTTTTATTTTATTCACAATCTTGTGCAACTATTACCATTATCTAATTCCAGAATATTTCTATCACCCTCCCCCTGACAAAAGAAAAACAAAAACCACTATAACTTCCAATTTTCCCTTCATTTATTTCTGGCAAACACTAATATACTTTCTACCTCTATGGACATTTCATTTATTTATTTTATTTTATTTTATTTTTAAATATATTTGATTGATTTTTTACAGAGAGGAAGGGAGAGAGATAGAAAGTTAGAAACATCGATGAGAGAGAGAAACATCGATCAGCTGCCTCCTGCACACCCCCTGCTGGGGATGTGCCCACAACCAAGGTACATGCCCTTGACCGGAACCGAACCTGGGACTCTTCAGTCCGCAGGCTGATGCTTTATCCACTGAGCCAAACCGGTTAGGGCAACATTTCATTTAAATAAAATCACACAATATGTGTGGACTTTGGTGTCTGGCTTCTTTCACTTAGCATTATGTTTCCAATGTTTATCCATATTGTAACATGTAACAGTACTTCATTCCTTTTTTTTTTTCTTTTTTTTTCTTTTTTTTGAGAGGGGGAGGAGAGAGGGAGGAGATCTCTTCATTCCTTTTTATGGCTGAATACTATTACACGTTTGAATGTACAATGTTTGTTTATTCATTGATCTATTCATTGACATTTGTGTTGTTTACACTTTTTGGTTGTAGTAAGTAATGCTTCTATTAAAATCATGTATAAGGGTTTGTGTGAACTGTTTTTTCATGTCTCTTAGGTATAACGCTAGGAGTGGAAAAGTTGGAGGACTCATACTTCCTTATTTCAAAACCTGCCACAAAGCTACAGCAAAATACCACACAGGCAAGTGTGGTATTGGCATAAGGACAAACATATAGATCAATGCAATAGACTTCAGAGTCCAGAAATAGGTCCATTCATCCATGGACAGTTGATTTTTGGCAAGATCTCAAGCTCATTTAATGGGAAAAGAAGAATCTTTTCAAAACATGGTGCTGGGACAACTGGATACTGACAGGTTCTCTCCTTGACCTAACTCCAGTTTTGGGGAGCCACCCATTGTCTTCACAGAGAGGTGTGGACAAGGAGCCCAGAATGCTGGTGACCTTGAGCCCTGGCAAAGGTCAGAGCTATGCACCCACTGTTTAGCCGATACAATGGTAGCTGAAGCAACTTCCCCACGAGATAGTCATGTAAATCCTTACTGATAAGATAGTCTGTTACTGGAAATTGCCTGCCTAAGGGCTATAGGTGTATCCCAAACCGAATAAAAGGATGACAAGGCCTGAGCAAAAGTGGAGTCCTTCTTCTTGCGTAGGGCTCCCTCCTGGCCCCCCAATTTCCAAATTATTATTTCTTGTCTCATCTCTGTCATTTGCGCACGGCCCTTCTCCAGAGCCCAAACCCTGAACCACAGGGGACGTGGGTCATCACATCCAGTCAGGCTCCTCTGAGCCTCTAGGCCTCAACTTTCAGTGTCCATTTTTGTCGGGTCTACATTTCCCAGTTTTAGCGATAATTTGTTCATTCAGTTTAGAAAGAACCCCTGAAAGGGCGAGGACTACGCCCTCCATCTTACCCTGGATCCTCCACTTATGGGCAGCCATGTGCTTGGCAAGGCTTCTTCCCGGAAGCCCAAGCCTCTGCTAGCCACACCCAGGACTTCTTTAAACTAACCAATGACAATCAAGGGAAGTGCACACCATAGATATGACCACATCCTGTGTAACAAGACACCGACTTGCGCCTGGCCAATCGGCAAGGGCCCACAGTCCTTTCTCCTCCCCTTACTCCAACCCCCTATAAAACCCCTCTTCCCACAGGGCTAGCTCTCTTGCCACTTGCCGCTGAGTCGGTAAGGAGGGTAGGGGAGCCAAACCCGGGTTTGAATAAAAGACTCTGCTTTTGCACCGAACACGGCTGGCTCCCTGGTGTGGTCTCTTGGGGATCCTGAAATCTGGGCATAACACCCCCACTCCATATCTAATCAAATTCCTCTTTCTCCATCATTCCACAGGTAACATCTTATGACTTGGCCTGGCTTCAGCAAGAATCACCCCTTTCCCTTGCAGTTTCCTTTTAGTAATGTTCTTTTCATTTTTTAAAATAATTTTTTATTTTTCAATTACAGATGTCATATGATATTATATTAGTTTCAGGTGTACAGTGTGGTGGTTAGACATTTATATAACTTACAAAGTGATCACCCCAATAACTCTAGTACCAACCTGGCACCAAACATAGTTATTACAATATTATTGACTATATTCTCTATATTAGTACTTTACATCCTCATGATTATTTTTTTTTTTAAGAGAGAGAAAGGGAGAGGGAGAAGGGAGAGAGAGATAGAAACATTGATGAGAGAGAAACATAGATCGGCTGCCTCCCATGTGCTCTGACCTGAAATCGAATCAGCGACCTCTTGGTGCATGAGGTAATGCTCAACCACTGAGCCACACTGGCAGGGCCCCTCCTCATGGTCTATTTTGTAACTTCCAGTTTGTAATTCTTTTTTTTTTTTTTTAATATATTTTTATTGATTTTTTACAGAGAGGAAGGGAGAGGGATAGAGTTAGAAACATCAATGAGAGAGAAACATCGATTACCTGTCTTTTGCACATCCCCTACTGGGGATGTGCCCGCAACCAAGGTACATGCCCTTGACTGGAATCGAACCCGGGACCCTTCAGTCCCCAGGCTGACACTCTATCCACTGAGCCAAACCGATCAGGGCAACCAATTTGTAATTCTTAATCTCCTCCCTCTTTCTACGCCCCTCCCTCCCCAACCCCACTCCTATCTGGCAACCATCCGTCTGTTCTCCGTAACTATGAGTCTGTTTCTGTTCTGCTAGTTCATTTATTTTGTTTTTTAGATTCCACAACAAAGTGAAATCATATAGTACTGTATTTGTCTTTGTCTGACTTATTTTACTCAGCATAAGAGCCTCTAGGTCCATCCATGTTGTTGTAGATGGCAAGATTTCATTTCCTTTAATGGCAGAGTAATATTCCATTGTATATATGTACCATTTCTTCTTTACCCATTTATCTTTTCTTTTCTTTTTTTTTTAATTTCAGAGGTGAGGTCTTGAGTAAAGTGGGTGTGGATATAAAATGACTATATGAGGGATCCTGGTGGTGATGGAAATGACCTCTTTGTTGACTCTTATCAATCACTATCCTGGCTGTGATATTGTACTTTAGTCCTGCAAGCTGTTACTGTGGTAGTTGCCAGGATGATGGGCCAGGTACAGAAGGTCACCAGGGCGGAAAGCCCCAGGGGCCTGGCAATGGGAAAAACTGGGAAAGCAAGAACCTTGCCCCCAGGTAACCTTTCCTCCCCTAGCATATTGCTGGCCATGCAGTTTAGAACCCCTGACTTTTCATAACGATAGTCATGCTCTTTGGAGCTCCCCCTGACTTTTCTTCCCCTGGCATGTTGCTAGTCATGTGGGTTAGACCCCCTTAGCGGGATACTGAACAAGGGGTCCAGGGAATAGTCCTCAAGCATTAAGTCTCAGGACCAGGTTCTGACCTGCAGCAAATACATTTAGGCTGCAGCTCCAGGCTCAGAAAAGCAGCAAAGCCAGACAAGCAATGGCATGGCCAACATCAGGACCAGCTGCACTGATTAATGACCTCCTGCCCAGGTGCTGACCAATCCGTGGACACCACAACCCTGACAGGACACACGTGGAAAACTGATGAATATTCTATTGAGATCCTCTCCTAGGACGTCCCCTAAAGTCCCCACCCTCATAAGGCCTTAAGATAGAGGACCCAGCGCGCTCTCCCTCAGGATAAAGCCTAGCCTTTCCTGACACTCTCCTCTTCGTATCAGGCGTGTTCCTTTACCCTTCTCTCTCCTAAACTCCAAGGGTCCCTTTTTTTTTGCCTCGATAACTTGTTCCCTGAGTCCATTTCTTCTAGGACTCCCTTCCATCTCTGTGACTTTCTAAGTAAATTTTCTCTTATAGTTTGAGTCTTGGCTCTGAATTATTTCTTAGTCAGAACTCAAGAACCGAGGTGGCTGAACCCAGGTCCAGTCTGACTCTACTCTTCTGACACCTGGTCCAGTCATTGCTTCCAACATTACCATTGGGGGAAGCTGGGTAAAGAGCACACAACATCTCTCTGTTTTATTTCATAAAACTGAATGTAGAGGTGCTTCGGGAGCCTGGAGTAGCAAAGCCTGCCAGCGGCCTCTTGCCTCAGGAGCCACCCAGGCCAGAGGAGCAAGCTAGCCTGGTATCCTCGGCTCTTGTGAAGATGGTGGAGTAGGTGGAAGCTACACTCACCTCCTCCCAGGATCAAACTGGAAGTACAAGTAAAATATAGAGCAATCAACCCAAGTAACCAGCTGAAGACTGGCTGAAGAGAAATTTTATAACCAAGGATTTACAAAAGATGCCACATTGAGACTGGTAGGGCCCTAACCGGTTTGGCTCAGTGGATAGAGCATTGGCCTGAGGACTCACGGGTCCCAGGTTCGATTCCAGTCAAGGCATGTACCTTGGTTGCGGGCACATCCCCAGTAGGAGGTGCGCAGGAGGCAGCTGATCGATGTTTCTCTCATCGATGTTTCTAACTCTCTATCCCTTCCCCTTCCTCTCTGTAAAAAAAAATAAAATATATTTAAAAAAAAAAAAGGACTGGTAGGAAGGGTGGAGATGTGAAAAGGGCTGGCCCCACTCCCACATGGTGGCTGAGGTTCTGGATGGATATCTGAGCTGCGGGAAAGTTCCCCCTGATAAGTGTGGGGTCTCAAGCCCAAGCTAGCTCTCCAGCCCAGAGTATCAGAGCCTGGAAGAGGTGCCCACATAACATCTGGCTGTGAAAAGCAGTGGGGAAAGACAGGAGTCCGCTAAAAACTCAGGCACCTTCTTAAAGGGCCAACATGCACAATTTCATTTGTAGTCACTTACCCTGGGCTCCAGTGGAGAGAGGGAAGACTAGAGTTGTAGTTTTTTTGTAGAGTCTTTAGGGTTTTTTCTATGTACAATATCTCACACCAGCAAATAATGACAGTTTTACTTCCTCCTTTCCAATTTGGATGCCTTTTAGTTTTTCTGATCGCTGTGGCGAGGACTTCTAGTCCTTTGTTGAAAGCAAATGTCCTATCTTTCTCCTGCTCCTAAGGGAGACACTTTTAGTTTTTGCCCACATAGTATGATGTTGGCAGTGGGTTTGTCATATTTGGCCTTTATTGTGTTGAGGTGTGTTTCTTCTATTCTCACTTTGCCGAGAGTTTTTATTAAAAATGGGTGCTGGATTTTGTCTAATGCTTTTTCTGCATCTATTGATATGATAATGTGGTTTTTATCCTTCATTTTGTTTATGTAATGTATCACATTTATTGATGTGTGAATATTGTACCAGCCTTGCATCTCTGGAATAAATCCCACTTGGTCGTGGTGTATGATCTTTTTACTGTATTGCTGGATCCAATTTGCCAATATTTTGTTGAGGATTTTAGCATTTATGTTCATCATGGATATTGGCCAGTAATTTTTTTTCTTTGTAATGTTTTTATCTGGTTTTGGAATTAGGATAATGCTGATCTTGTAAAAAGAGCTTGGAAGTCTTCTCTCCTCTTGAAAACTTTGGAATAGTTCGAAAAGGAAAGGTACTAGTGTTTCTTTGGATCTTTGGTAAAACTCATCTATGAAGCCATCTGGTCCAGAACTTCTGTTTGCTGGGAGGGTTTTATTTTTATTTTTTATTACTGCTTCAATTTCATTCGTTATTATCGCCCTATTCAGGTTTTCTGATTCTTCCTGATTGAGTTTTGAAAGATTGTATGTTTCCAGGAATTTGCCCATTTCACCCAGGTTGTCCAGTTTGTTGGCATACAGTTGTTCATTCATGTTGTCGTCTTTAAGTAATATGAATAATATTTTTTTATATATATTTTATTGATTTTTTACAGAGAGGAAGGGAGAGAGATAGAGAGTTAGAAACATCGATGAGAGAGAAACATCGATCAGCTGCCTCCTGCACATCTCCCACTGGGAATATGCCCGCAACCCAGGTACATGCCCTTGACCGGAATCGAACCTGGGACCTTTCAGTCCACAGGCCGACGCTTTATCCACTGAGCCAAACCGGTTTCGGCAATATGAATAATATTGATCTTCAGGCAGCTTCTCAATTTAGAACTCAATGCAGAATATAGTCCTGTTATATAGTCATTATAATTTTTAAATGTTCACAACCTTTATGCCAAACTACCTGCTGTTGATGTAAGAATATCCAAACCTGTAGAGAATTTATTTGAGCAAAACTGATGCATCGCCAAGAAGTGTAATCTTTTTTTTTTTTTAATATATTTTATTGATTTTTTACAGAGAGGAAGGGAGAGAGATAGAGAGTTAGAAACATCGATGAGAGAGAAACATCGATCAGCTGCCTCCTGCACATCTCCCACTGGGGATATGCCCGCAACCCAGGTACATGCCCTTGATCGGAACCGAACCCGGGACCCTTCAGTCCGCAGGCCAACGCTCCATCCACTGAGCCAAACCGGTTTCGGCAAGAAGTGTAATCTTAAACGTTTCAGAGAATGACAGTTTTTCAGGTTTTTAATTTTTAAATATTTTAATTCACTTATTTATTTTATTTTTTATTTTTTTAAAATATATTTTTGCCTGCCTGGTGTGGTTCAGTGGTTGAGTGTCAATCCAGGAACCATGAGGTCGCTGGTTCAATTCCCGGCCAGGGCACATGCCTGCGTTGCAGGCTCGATCCCCAGTGGGGAGCGTGCAGGAGGCAGTCAATCGATGACGTTTCTCTCTCATCGATGTTTCTATCTCTCTCTTTCTCTCCCTCTTCCTTCTTCTCTGAAATAATATATATATATTTAAACATGTTGTATTGATTTTTATAGAGAGAGGAAGTGATCTCCTGGTTCATAGGTCCGTGCTCAACCACTGAGCCATGCCAGCTGACTTAATTGACTTTTTTAAAGAGAGAAAAAGGGAGAGGGAGAGAGATAGAAGTATCATGTCTGGTTAAAATGTTTTAGGCCTCTAAGAATTATCTAAGTATGTATCCATTATTTATTTTTGGCACAAAGAAGGTACATTTATGGAGCATATTACTAGTAGGGATAGTTTAATTATCAAAATTCCATATAAATTTAAGAATTCAGGGAAACTAACTAATAAGAAATCCCAAACTTTAAACCTGTAAATGTGGCCAACCTTTTGGTGTAAAGTCATGGCAAATGTTTCATGTAAAGGTTTTGCTGCCCACTGTTAGGAAAAATTTTCTAGCTAGCCAAATGAGTCATTGCTCTCAACTTGTATGGCACTTTAGGAATTCACATCTTGTCTTTAAGCTTTACTTCTAGTTGAATTATTACTGCTATTAATAACTTCCTATTATTGACACTTACTATGTGTTAAACACTGTGCTAATCCCTGTCACATATTATCTTTATTCTTTACAAAACCACCAAAGCCCCATGAAGTAAGTAGTATTAGTCTCATGTGACCAAGGAGGAGCTTAAGACCTAGAAAGATTCACTACTAGGGAGTAGCAGAGCTGGGATGGGAAATCAATTGGCCTTCTACAAAGACCAGGTTTCTGACATAGTGTTGAATTCAATATGATTGTTTAAATGACACTTTCCTCCTAATTTTAACTATCATTTTATTATGAATATACTTGTGCTATGAACTTATTAAGTAAATATTTAATGCAGTATAGACTTAAAAATGAACAGAGCAACAACTACTTACAGGAACTCATCTGAATTTACTTACCCTTTTTACAAATATTTGTATTGATTTTTAGAGAGAGAGGAATGGATAGGGCAGCCGTGGGCAAACTACGGCCCGCTTGAAATGAATAAAACTAAAAAAAAAAAGACCATACCCTTTGATGTAATGATGTTTACTTTGAATTTATATTAGTTCACACAAACACCCCATCCATGCTTTTGTTCCGGCCCTCTGGTCCAGTTTAAGAACCCATTGTGGCCCTCGAGTCAAAAAGTTTGCCCACCCCTGGGATAGGCGGGGGAAGAGAGAGAGAGAGAGAGAGAGAGAGAGAGAGAGAGAGAGAGAGAGAGAGAGAGAGATCCTGCCACCAGAGATGGAGCTGGACACCCAGGCAGGTGCCCAGACCAGAATGGAACCGGCCAGCCTTCTAGTGCACAGGACAACGCCCAGCCAACTGAGCGACACTGGCCAGGGCTTATTTATCCTCTTTGACAAAAAGTTTAAGCTTAACTGCACGTAAAATTATCAGAGATTTGGTTTTTAAAAACCTTTTTAAAGACTTAGTCCAGCTGGTGTGGCTCAGTTGGTTGAGCATTGGCCCCAGGAGGTTGCTGGTTCGATTCCTGATCAGGGCACATGCTGGGGTTTCAGGCTCCATCCCCAATGTGTGCGGGGGCATGCAGGAGGCAGCCGAACCATGTTTCTCTCTCATCAATGTTTCTCTTCTCCTTTCCTCTCTCAAATCAATAAAGACACACACACACACACACACACACACACACACACACACACATATATATTTAAAAATTACACTTAGATATGATATATTCTAAATAATGAAGTCATTTAAACCATTTAAGCCACTTTGAAATGCCCTAAGGAAAAAAAATAATAGGTAAACATTGTTATCAGTTGGAAGTGTTTGTACTCAATTTTATTGATTAAAAAACCTTAAATTAAGTCAATAAAAGCCAAGTGGATTCTCTAAGCTGCAGAAATATAAGGCTCGCTGTGATATGGATCCTTTAGAAGACTTTTCTTATCTCTTACATTAATTTATTATCTCTGTTACATTAAACAAATATTTCCTGGGGCCCCACAGTTTTGGAGAGTCACAACCGATATGTTTGAAATACATAATAAAGAATAGATTTTTGTTTAGGAGCTGACAAATAGAAGCAGGATAAAGTGAATAATTAGTAGATAAATTATTAGTAGTGTCAAAAAAATAAAACCACTTTAAAATGGAGTTGGAGCTGCCATCTTCGTGGAACTGCCTTGCATGTCTATGCCTCAGCTCTGTGGAATGTGAAGACACCTTTGGACTGGGCCAACATTGTATCCCAAAGAATTGTGTACAAAGATTATGAGAAAGCAGATATGACCAGCAGACTGATAACAACCAGACTGAAAATTAAAAACATTTTTTAGAATAAACATCACGATGTCATCTGCACCAATAAAAATACCTTCCTTCTATTGTTGTAATCACTCCCCTTCCCTCTCTCATAAATATTCTTTGCCTTCATCTCCTAATTGAAACACTATTTGGGCTTCTGCCTGAATCAGTGCTTCCAGAATAGCGCTCTCTCTCTCTCTCTCTCTCTCTCTCTCTCTCTCTCTCTCTCTCTCCCCCCCTCCCTCTCTCTCTCCCTCTCTCTCTCTCTCTCTCTTGATCTCAAATAAATGCTAGTTACCTCTCACACTTTTTTCCCCTCACTTTGAAAGGCCTTGTATTTTTAGGTTAACAGTAGGATAAAGAAAATAGAAAAATAGATTATTAATATTAGTTGCTCAGAATGTGACATAGAATTAGGAGTTGTGCCAGTAATAAATCTTGAAAAGCCAAACTGAAGCACAGTGCCTGAAATTTGTCTCCCCCGGCCCCTGTTCAGAATTTGTTCTCAAAGACTCAAAAGACCTCTTTAACCAGGAGCCCTTTACTTGTTTCCTAGGGCTGCTGTAACAAACCGGGTGTCTTAAAACAACAGAAATGTATTCCCTCACAGGTCTAGGGGCTGCAAGTCCAGAGTCAAAGTGTCGGCACGTCCACGTAGCCTGTGAGGGCTCTAGCGAAGGGTCCTTCCTGGTCTCTTCCTAGTTTCTGGCATTTATTGGCTTGTTATGCTCTCTGCCTTTGTTGTCACATGGCCTTTTCTCCAATAAAATATTGATCCCATAATTTAGGTGATAGTTGTATAGAAATAAGTAAAGGTCATATTGAGAGTAATCTGTTCAAATGTTTATTGATGGGATGCAATATCAAAAAATGTTCGACTATCAAGTTGGGTGTTAAAATACTCATCCCCCAAATGGAACCTACTGAACAAGGTTGGTTTGGGGCCTGATATATTGCATTTGAAGCTAAACAATAAGTGCTTCTAATTAAAGTGTGAGAGTCTGAGCCAGGGATGGTAAACTCAAGTGCTTACAGGAGCCAGGAAAATGATGCTGATGGTGATCATGATGATTACAAACATATACAAATATATAGGCCTTACTATGTGCTCAGCACTCTTCTATGCACTTGAAATATTTTGACTCATTTAATCCTCTCAATGACTCATTGCTCATTGACATAGATACTGTTGTAATCCCCATGTTATATAGATGAGGACATTGTGGCACAGAGATAATGAATTACTTGTTCAAGGACACAAAGTAGTCCATACAGGATTCAAACCAGAGCAGCCTGGCTCTACTATCTATTCTTACCGGATGTCGCTGTCTGAAGCAAGCTTTGTGAGGTTCTGGCAAACCAGAGAATGTACATGTTGCTTGTGGAGATGAGGTTCCAATGTGGTCAGATTTTTTTTTTTTTAATATATTTTATTGATTTTTTTTTTATAATATATTTTTTATTGATTAAGATATTACATATATGTCCTTGTCCCCACGTTACCCTCTACCCCCCCCCCCCCGCTCATGCCCTCACCCCCCCGTTGTCCGTGTCCATTGGTTAGGCCTATATGCTTGCATATAAGTCCTTTGGTTGATCTTTCCCCCTTACCCCTCCCCTCCCCTACCTTCCCTCCAAGGCCCGACAGTCCAATCAATGCCTCTCCATCTCTGGATCAGTCCTTGTTCATCAGTTTATGTTGTTCATTATATTCCACAAATGAGTGAGATCCTGTGGTATTTATCCGCTCTCCAGTTCCATCCATGCTGTGGCAAATGGTCAGAGTTCCTTTTTCTTCTTCCTCTTCTTAAAGAATACCTTTCAGCATTTCATATAATGCTGGTTTGGTGGTGATGAACTCCTTTAGCTTTTTCTTATCCGTGAAGCTCTTTATCTGACCTTCTATTCTGAATGATAGCTTTGCTGGATAAAGTAATCTTGGTTGCAGGTTCTTGCTATTCATCACTTTGAATATTTCTTGCCAGTCTCTTCTGGCCTGCATGGTTTCTGTTGAGAAATCAGCTGACAGTCGTATGGGTACTCCCTTGTAGGTAACTGACTGTCTTTCTCTTGCTGCTTTTAAGATTCTCTCTTTATCTTTTGCTCTTGGCATTTTAATTATGATGTGTCTTGGTGTGGTCCTCTTTGGATTCCTTTTGTTTGGGGTTCTCTGCGCTTCCTGGACTTGTAAGTCCATTTCTTTCACCAGGTAGGGGAAGTTTTCTGTCATTATTTCTTCAAAAAGGTTTTCAATATCTTGCCCTCTCTCTCCTTCTGGTACCCCTATAATTCTGATGTTGGTACGCTTGAAGTTGTCCCAGAGGTTCCTTACACTATCTTCATATTTTTGGAATCTCTTTTCTTTTTCCTTTTTCGGTTGGGTATTTTTTGTTTCTTTGTATTTCAAATCTTTGACTTGATTCTTGGGATCCTCTTGTCTGCTGTTGGATCTCTGTAAATTATTCTTTATTTCAGTCAGTGTATGCTTAATTTCTAGTTGGTCCTTTTTCATGTCCTCCATGGTCTCACTATACTTATTGAGGGATTCATTAAATTTATCGGCGGTTTCCATAAAATTCTTGAAAAACCTTATAAACGTGGCCTTGAACTCTATATCCAGTCGTTTGCTTTCTTCCATTTCTGCCATTTGTGACCTGTTTCTTTGTCTCCGCATTTTGGCAGCTTCCCTGTGTTGATAGAGTGGCCCTGTGCGCCAGGTGTCCTGTAGGGCCCAGTAGCTCAGCCTCCCCAGTTACCTGGGGTGGACACTCTTGGTGCACTCTTGGTGCCTTGGTTGTTGTAGGATCACTGGGAGGAATTGACCTCCAGGCCAATTGGCTGTGAGAATCAGCTGTGTCTGGAGTGGGAGAACTTCTGTGCTGAAGACACCCTTCTGGGGCAAGACTTGCTTCAGTGGGGCTTTGGTGCTCACTGAGTCTGCTCCCTGAGTGTGTCCCTTATGGATCTGAGGAATTGCAATCTGGATGGTCCCCCTCTGACCACTGGGTACAGTGGCTCCTGGATCTAAGGAGGTGCTAATTCAGCCTCTGCCTGAGGCCACACAGCAGGAGCCACGAAGAGGCTCAGCTGTGAAGCAATGCAAGCGCTGCGGGGCCTTGGGCCTTCTCTTGGAAGTTCCTGGTCTGCCTGGTTCGGCTGCAGTTAGGTACATTCACATGCAAAAGCCTCTGCCGCAGCCTGGGTGGGGCGGGGTCTCAGGGAGTCAGAGGGCGGAGAAAGCAGCCATGGCCGATTCTCCGCCCGGAGTCGCGCGTCTCGGAGTCGCGCGTCTCAGTGTCCTGGTAGTGGCTGCAAGCACCTATGAGGGAAAGCCGCACTCAAGTTCGCCCGCTGCCCGAGAGTCCGCTCCTCCCCGTATGAGTCCTGAGTCCCCAGAGACTTCCCAGAACCGGAGTTCAGAGCAGTCGGGAGCTTGTGATTCAAAAAAAAAACACACAAAAAAACAGCCGCGTCCTCAGGTGCCACCCCCTTTCCACCCGCGCACGCGCGAGCCTCCGTACCTCTGCACTTCACCTCCGCAGCGCCTCTCAGTGTGCTTTTCTTTCCTTCTAGTTGTAGAATTTACACTCAGCCAGCTTTCCTGTTGTTCTGGGTGATGTCCACTCTGTCCTTTAGGGTATTTTTCAATTGTTGTGGGAGCGGCAATTTCCCGGTGTTTACCTATGCCGCCATCTTCTACAGATCTCCAATGTGGTCAGATCTTATGCCCTTAACAGAAGGTGAATATCTGAATTCATTTACATAAAATCTTTGCATGTAGATAAAATAACTTTATGGATATTAGTACACTCAATATACATTTTAGTTATCTTCTATTTAGAAAGCAAAAACCATATTTTCCAGATTCCTTGGCAGCTAGAATTCTGGCTGTGAATCAGGTTCTGCCAACTAGATGCAGTAGAGAGAGGACAAGGTGAAAGAAAGATGGAAACCATTTTCCTGTCACTGAGAAGGCTGAAGTGGTGAGTGCTTACAACGGAGTCTCAAGTCTCATCAGTTTTGTGAGAGGCAGTTGTGGCAGCTTCCTAATCTTTGAATTGCAGCTACAGGGATGTGATATTGAGCCAAGTCCAGTGGCAGCCCCTGACATCTGCTCTCCAGCCCTTTTAATGACTTTCCAAGCATCTCATATTCTGTGTTAAATCCCTTTATGTTTCATATACTTAGAATAGTTTCTAGTCTTTTTTTTTTATCCTCACAAGAGGATATGTGTTTTTTTTCCCACCAATTGAGAGAGAGAGAAGAGAGAGATTGAGAGAAACATCAACTGGGATCGATCGGGAATCAAACTGGCAACCTACTGGTGCATGGGTTAATGCTCAGCCACTGAGCCACAACACACTCTCTCTTTTTAAGGGCAAAGAAATCTTTCCCAAAAGCCCTCTAGAGGCGGTCCCTTCATGTCTCAGTAAGAACTAGGTCACATGCTTTCCCTGAGGGATCACCATGACTGGGGAGCTCTAGAGGCCAGTTTAGGTAGTCTAGACAATTTTCCTATTTTCCTTTTCATTCTCATTCTCTCAGGAGTGGACAGTGGAGTCTTCCAGAGGTCACATGATATGGCATAGCGAAGGATTGACTGTAGATGTAGATATGAGAGGCTGTCCTCTATGAAGTCTGAGATTAGAGAGAGTTGGAGAGTTGCAAAAAATGTAAAAACAGTGCCACTTTTCTGATATTTTATTTTGGAAACCATTTTTTAAATATATATTTTATTGAGTTTTTACAGAGAGGAAAGAAGAGAGATAGAGAGTTAGAAACATCAATGAGAGAGAAATATCGATCAGCTGCCTCCTGCACAACCCCTGCTAGGGATGTGCCCACAACCAAGATACATGCCCTTGATCGGAATCGAACCTGGGACCCTTCAGTCTGCAGGCCGACGCTCTATCCACCGAGCCAAACCAGTCAGGGCGAACATAGTTATTTTTTTTAATTACAATATGTTATTTCAATTAACACATAGTGGGTATACTGTTATTTTAAAGTAAATAAACATTTTCTGGTTTTAATTTCTCATATGAGTAGTGATAGATAACACAAACTTTGTTTGAAGTTCTCAACCATTTTTAAGAGTATCAAGAGATCCTGGAACTTTGGAAACCACTGGCTTAGAGCAGTCAAAATGTCCTCAAATCCTGGAGGGACGGCGGACACAGAAACAAACAATAGAGCCCTGCCGGCCTGGAGGCAAAGGAAAATGGTTTCCGGGTAGGTGTCCAGTGATATCTGCAGCTGGAGGGAGTTGTTGGGATCTGGTACAGGACAAAGGAGCGGAATTGTAAGGTGGCTCAAGGGAAATAAGAAGAGGTAGCTTTTTCTTCCACTAGGGCCAAGGAAAGCAAGTTTCTAGAAGGCTGTGATTCACAGTGAGAAATCTGAAGCAGGGGATGGGAAAGTCTGGTTCTGGTGTTAGGAGCTTCGGATAATTGTAGTGAGGAAGGCTGGGTATTAGGAGACTAGCTACCCACTGAGAAACATTCTAATCTTGCAACTTAAGTGTGACAATGTTTTTACCTGTTTTCCCTGGCTTATACATTGACATTTTTAAAAGCCTTAAGTTTATATAATTGAACAAAACAATCGAGGGGGAAAACTGCTTAGAAGACAGTTTTTCTTTGAGGTTTAAGATGAAGAAGTGAAGGAGCATGTTCCTAAACCTTGTAGGGTCTAAGAGAATCCTAAGCAAGACTCCGGAAAGCTGCCGAGGCTAACGGGAAAACAGAACAAAACAAAAAGTAGAAGTCCTAAGTTCTGTCCAGGGTGCTGCAAGTGAGAGAAGGCTCCCACTGCACTGGAAGTGAAGGTGCAGGGTGATGCTCTGTGACTGCAGCTTGTCAACACAGAGCTACCTTGTTTGTACTTTGCGAAGACATTGATCTGCTCTTCAGACCTTACCCCACTAAAAATATTCATAGTCAGCATTTTTTTGTTTTGTACATCTCAGCATAACTAATTTTCTGGACACTTCCAGCATCATTACCTCCACTAAATTGATTTTAATGCTTGCCAGGAACTATTAGCAGATAAGTTTGATCTCAGGATATTCAGTTTATTTGTTTTTAGGAAACTTGGGTACCTCATTTCCAGCAGCACTATATGTGTATATATAGAAATGCATGACTGTCAGCTCAGTTTTCTCCTTGGAACTGGGGATTGGGTTATCAGAGCTTTGATTCCCTCCAGAAATTGTTGCTGCAGCTGGAGAGTCTGCCTACTGATGTGGCTATGATGAGAACTCCCAGCTTCAGATATCATTTGCAAGTCCCGGAGAGACCACATGTGCTTTTGGCTAGCTATAAAATAGGGGTTCCCAAACCCCCTTCTCAGATTTGATAATTTGCTAAGACAGCTCACAGAACTCAGAAAGGCATCTTATTAGTTATTATAAAGGATACAGTTCAGTAACAGCCAAGTAGAAGAGATGCGTAGGGCGAAGTATTGGGTGGTGAGGCACTCAAAGCCCCCATGCCCTCTCTGGCACACCAACCTCCCAGCACCTTGATGCTTCACTAGTCTGGATGTTCCAACCTTGTTCAAGGGCTTTTATAGGGCTCAACTCTAGCAGGTCAGGGCTAGGGCTCCAAGCTCCCACCTTCTCATCACTTGGTCTTTCTGGTCACCAGCCTCATATTGACGATATACAGGGGCCCTATTCAAAATGGGCCAGCTATGATCTAAAGGGCCTTATTATGAATAACAAAAGACACCCTATTACTCAGGTAATTCCAAAGGTTTTAGAAGCTCTGGGCCAAGAACTGGGAAATATAAGTCAAATATACCTCTTGTTATACCTCAGGGACATATACCCTAACCCAGTGGTCGGCAAACTGCGGCTTGCGAGACACACGCGGCTCTTTGGCCCCTTGAGTGTGGCTCTTCCACAAAATACCACGTGCGGGCGCGCATGTCCAGTGCGATGGAAACTTCATGGCCCATGCGCAGAAGTCGGTTTGCGGCCTAGGCGAGTCTATTTTGAAGAAGTACTGTTGATATTTGTCTCTGTTGACTAATGACTTTGCCAACTACTGCCCTTACCTATTTCACAAAGTGGTTTTAATCCTCACTGCTGGATATGTTTTTATTGATTTGAGAGAGAGAGAATGGGGTAGATAGGTAGATAGATAGACAGATGATAGATAGATAGATAGATAGATAGATAGATAGATAGATAGATAGAGAGACATTGATCAATTGCCTCTTGGCGCCTCAACTGGGATCAAACCTGCAACCTAGTAATGGACCCAGACTGGGGAATTGAACCCACAACTTTTTGATATATGGGATGATGCTCCAACTGAGCCACATTGATCAGGGCTCACAGGGTGTTTTTTTTTTTTTTTAAATATTGATTTGGGCCCCAGCCAGATGGCTCAGTTGGTTGGGTATCATCCTGTATACCACAAAGGCTACAGGTTCAATTCCAGGTCAGGGTACATACCTATGTTTTGGGTTTGATTTTCAGTCAGGGAACATACCTACGTTGTGGGTTCAATCCCAGTTGAGATACCAGGAGGCAACCAATTGATGTTTCTCTCTCACATGCATGCATCTGTCTCCTCTGCCTCTCTCTCCCTTCTTCTCTCTAAAATCACTTAACATATCCTCAGGTGGGGATTTAAAAAAAATAGATTTGGCTGGTCCGAGTGCAGTGGTGCCTTACAACTAATTGATCACAGCCAGTTAGAGCTTTCTTTGTTCTTCTCTGCTCCCACTACTTCACTTGACTAGCCTTAAAAAAAAAAAAAAAAAAAAAAAAAAATTTGTGCCCTGGCTGGTGTGGTTCAGTGGTTGGAGCGTCAGCCCCAGCACCTAAGGGTCATGGGTTCGATTCCCGGTCAAGGGCACATATGTGGGTTGCAGGTTCAGTACATGGCTCCAGTCAGATCTGGTGCACATGCCGTAGACAACCAATTGATGTGTCTCTCTCACAGCAATGTTTCTCTTCCCTACCCCACTCTCTCTGAAGATCAATGGAAAAATATACTCAGGTGAGAATTAACAACAACAACAAAAAATAGATTTGAGCCCTGGCTCAGTAGCTCAGTTGTTAGAGCATCATCCCCATATGCCACATTTTCGGGTTCAATCTCTGGTCGATGTGCCAGACACAAGGCTGCCCTAGTCCATAAGTAAACCCTCTGCCACTATGGTGTTGGATCTATTCCTGTATCAATTCATTTAAGTGGACTATGAGGAGAGAAATCAGTCTTTCAGGGCAATAGAAGCAACCTACGGACACTGAGGCCTGTTAATTCACAGCTGCCCAGGGGAATGTATGCTGGGATACTGAGTGTCTCCCAGGTAAGACTGACCCAACTTACATTACCATTTCACATTAGTTCAAGAGAAGAGATTTAAACTTTTTATTCTTTTTTAAGAAAATATATTTTTATTGATTTTTTACAGAGAGGAAGGGAGAAGGATAGAGAGTTAGAAACATTAATCAGCTGCCTCCTGCACACCCCCTATTGGGAATGTGTCCGCAACCAAGGTACATGCCCTCGACTGGAATCAAACCTGGGACCCTTCAGTCCGCAGACCGGCACTCTATGCACTGAGCCAAACCAGTTAGCGCTAAACTTTTTATTCTTATTATTCAACATCACCTACTATGTGCCAGGTACTAAAGGAATTAAGGATACAAAGTATGTCCTCAAGTAACAGAGTCTAGTTTTTTTTTAGCATTGCAACATAAACACTTAAAAGTAGAGGTTACATTACAATAGTGTAATGAAATAGCGACTTTCACCTACATTTTAGAAGTTCTGAGAATCAGGTGTGAGATCCTGGGAATACCTTAAAATCAATGTAATTATTGTTACAGCCACTCTGGGAAGCTTTTCGGCAGTATCTGCTAAAACTGAACACACACATACCCTATAACTTAGCAATTGCTTTATTAGGTATATAATACTAACCAAAAGGCACGAACAAGAACATTCATAGCAGCACTAGTCATAATAGCCCAAACTGAAGACAACCCAATCACCCATTACTGGTAGAATCGTGTATCTATTACAGTCTAGAGAGAAACAGAATTTTTTAACTTTTTTAGTGCTGTTAGCTCGGTTACTAAAAGCAAGCGCATATACCTATACCCTCATTTGGTTGAATAGGTATTAGAGAACTAAAAAAGGGCTAAGGGGACACTGAAGTAATGGGCCTAGAGAACAAAGTACAGAAGTAGGTTTATGGGACCTCAGAAGCGTAGAGGAGGGAGGCAGGCCCCATGTGTCTGAGGAGAAGTGCTGTCTGGCATTGACTATCCTTTTAAGGGGACACCTGAGGCTGGTTTGAGCAGCACTATAAAACCTGAGACTGGAACAAACTGCGGCTGTAAAGGGCCTGTGCTGAAGGGATGGTACTGCCAGCAGGAAGGAACAAGTCCCTTCGCACTTGCCCAGTCTTCAGGTCTCTGTCTAGTGCCCCCAACTGGCAGAACTAATTGGAGAAATGTTAGCTGGATCACACAGCTCCCTCATTACAAAGCTGAGAATAAAAGTGTAAATTTGGGGTTAAGAGACAATAGTGTAATACATGGAATCAGTGGGTTAAAATAAAGTGGTATATTAATACAATGGAATACTATACAACAAGTAAAAACATTACTATACTCAGCACCTCACTCAGTCTCACTAATATCGAGCAAAAGTAGCCAGATGCCAAAGAGTACCTAGTGTATGGTTCATTCCCACAGCACTCAAAGCCATGAAGCACTAATCAGCTGAGTCAGAACAGGAGTTACTTTGTGGGAGTAGTGAATAAGGATGGACCAGGTGGGGCTTTTGAGATACTGATAAGATATAATATTTTATTTATCTATTTACTTATTTATTTTTAAAATATATTTTTATTGATTTCAGAGAGGAAAGGAGAGAGAGAGAGAGAGAGAGAGAGAGAGAGAGAGAGAGAGAGAGAGAGAGAAACATCAATGATGAGAGAGAATCACTGATTGGCTGCCTCCTGCACACCCCCCTACTGGGGATCAAGCCTGCAATCCAGGCATATGCCCTGACTGTGACCTCCTGGTTCATAGGTCAATGTTCAACCACTGAGCCATGCCGGCCAGGCAAGGTTTGATATTTTAAAACACAGCTGTCTTTCCTTTATTATCTATCCTGATGATTTATGCATGTTTCTAGATAAATATTATGTAACAATAAAAATGTTAAAAAATAAATACAATTAAACTCTTTAGTAAAGATTATAAGGCTGATTTTAAATGGTAAAGTATATTTTATCTCCATATGTAAGGCCTATACGTACCTGAAACTTACAAATATACATTTTTGAAGAGCTGATTTGAATTATGCTAGAACAGAATACATGTGGAACTGTGAGCAAAATTGTATTCAGTGGCAGTTAGTACATTTATAGTGTCACCACCATGACCTCTATCTAGCTCCAAAACATTTTCCTAACTACAAAATAAAACTCTATGCCCATTAAACAGTTGCTCCTCACTTCTTCCCCTTGACATTGGCCACCAGCAATTGGCTTTCTATGGATTTGCTTATTCTGGAAGTTTCATATAAACAGACTCCTACAATATGTGGCCTGACTTCTTTCACTTGGCATAATGTTTATTTTTTATTCTTATTGATTTTTTAGAGAGAGAGAGAGAGAGATCCATTATTCCACCCATCTATGTGTTCATTGATTGACTCTTGTATGTGCCTTAACTGAGATGAATCAAACTTGCAACCTTGCACATCAAGATTACAGTACCCCAACCAAGGGATCTACCTGGCCAGGGTCATCACTTGGCATAATATTTTTGAGGTTCATCTACCTTGTGGCTTGTATCAGTACATCATTTCTTTTTATGGCTGAAAAATATTTCATTGTATGTCTCTATCATTCATTCACTCATGGATATTTGAGTTGCTTCTAACCTTTTGACTACTGTAATTCATGCTACTCCAGAAAGTTGTGTACAAGGATTTGTCTGAGTACCTGTTTTCAATTCTTTTGGATATACACCTGGGAGTGGAATTGCTGATAATTCTATGGTTAGCTTCCTGAGGAACCTGAAACTATTTTTCCACAGTGATTTTCCAAAGTGATTGCACCATTTACATTCCCACCAGCAATATATGAGGATCTCAAAATCTCTACATCCTTGCCATCACTTATTTTCCATTAAAAACATTATAGTCATCCTAGAAGATGTGAAGTGGTATTTCATGTGGTTGTACTTTTCCCTAATGATGTTGAGCATATTGTCATGCCCTTGTTGGCCATTTATTTATTTTCTTTGGAGAAATGTCTATTTCTTGAGTCTCTTGTCCATTTTTTTTTACACAGATTATTTTTTAAATACAAAGGAAAAAAGGTGCCTTCACCATGAAATGATTAAATGTAACATCACTGATAATGAACAAACTGACATGATACCCGTCCTGACGCAATGTAGCAAGAAAGACACAGTATCATCTACATGTGTAGTGTACCCGACACAATTATTTAACTTGAATCTAATGGGGAACAAACTGAGGAACATTCTGCAAAACAGTAGAATTGGATTTTTCAAGGTAGTTGATGTTATAATAGAAAAAAACCAAAACTAGTAATTATTCTAGACTAAAGGAGTTGTAAAATACATGACTACTAAATGCAATGCATGATCCTTGATTGTATCCTGAATTGGGAAAAAAAGTCAGCTAAAAGGAACATTTTCTTTTTTTTTTTTTCTTTTAATATATTTTATTGATTTTCCACAGAGAGGAAGGGAGAGAGATAGAGAGCTAGAAACATCGATGAGAGAGAAACATCGACCAGCTGCCTCCTGCACATCCCCTACTGGGTATGTGCCCGCAACCCAGGTACATGCCCTTGACCGGAATCGAACCTGGGACCTTTCAGTCCGTAGGCCGACGCTCTATCCACTGAGCCAAACCGGTTTTGGCTAAAAGGAACATTTTCAAAATTTGAATATGGCCTCAGTATATTATAGATAATAGTATTGTATTAATATTAAATTTTCTTGGAGTGATAATGGAATACTGATTATGTAGCAGAATCTTTGTTCTTAGGAGATACTTATTGAAATACAATATTTAGGGATAAAGGGTAATGTCTGCAAAAAAAACTAAAATGATTTAGTAAAAACAAAACAACCCCTCACCCCTACATTTACACAGGGAAAGCAAATGTGATGAAATGTTAAACTTTTGTGAATAGGGGGTTAATATGGGTATTCATTATACATTATATTTTTCTTGTAACTTTTCTGTAGGTTTGGTATTTTTGAAAATAAAATGTTGAGAAAGTAAAAATCTCTTCAAGTCTAATTAGTGCGTTCTGACTTGGTGGATTTAGCATCTTTAGAATAAAGACTAGGTACTTTGATCAGTTAAGAATACAGTTGTGTAACCAAAGTGAGAGTAAATGGTCAGGATGACTATCTTTCAAAAATATTATAATTATTGCTGAAACTGGTTTGGCTCAGTGGATAGAGCGTTGGCCTGCGGACTGAAAGGTCCCGGGTTCGATTCCGGTCAAGGGCATGTACCTGGGTTGCGGGCACTTCCCCAGTGGGGGATGTGCAGGAGGCAGCTGATCGATGTTTCTCTCTCATCGATGTTTCTAACTCTCTATCTCTCTCCCTTCCTCTCTGTAAAAAATCAATAAAATATATTTTAAAAATATATAATTATTTAAAGAAACAAGGGAACATTGCAGTTCACATTTTGTCCTACTACCAACTTGATTCACATCTTTATTAGGAAGCATGATATGTGAAAAGAGTTTGGGGTCAGGTAGGCCTAAATTTGAATCATACTGGGTAAACTGTTTAACCTCTTTAGGACTCAGTTTCTTTCTTTCTTCTTTCTTTTTTTTTTTTATAATATAC
This sequence comes from Myotis myotis, assembly GCF_014108235.1. Classification (NCBI taxonomy): domain Eukaryota; kingdom Metazoa; phylum Chordata; class Mammalia; order Chiroptera; family Vespertilionidae; genus Myotis; species Myotis myotis. The sequence continues at coordinate 13,623,709 of NW_023416315.1, forward strand.
TTTTTATTGATTTCAGGGAGGAAGGGAGAGGGAGAGAGAAAGAGAAACATCAATGAGAGAGAATCACTGTTCACCGGGGAATCGAACCATGACCTCCCAGTTCATAGGTCCACGCTCAACCACTGAGCCAAGCTAGCCAGGCAGGACTCCGTTTCTTCACTGTAAGTTGGAGAAAATAACTACTTGTTGGTCTTGATCGTTGTACTCATGTATCTACTCAATTTATTTAATTCAGGTGCACAAAGCTTCGTTCTACTTTCCATGCTATTGGCAACTTTTCCTTTCTTTAAATCCGAGCAATCTTGTGGGATATCGGTACCGGTGAGATGATAAGATGACTTCTCCAAGGTCACACAGCCAGTGAAGGACCCGGGTCTCCTGGCTCTGGGACCGGTGACCTTTCCACACTCGCCAGACGGGAAGAAGCGGCGCTCATGGGGATGCAAGGATGCAGAGGAGCCAAGGGGGAGAAGAGGCCGCGCGAGGAGCAGTGGTGTGAGCCCCGCGGAGGCGCGGGCCACGGCCAGGCGCATGGAGAGGCGGGCGGCGCCCCCGGCCGGGGTGCGTAGCGGTGAGACTGTGGCCGGAGGGAGGGTCGCGCGGGCCGGGTCCCCGGGAGAGGCTGGAAGCCGCGGGGGCGCAGGAGGCGGAGGCCCGGCCGCGGGCTGGGGCGGGGAGGCCGAGGCCCGAGCGGCGGGGGTCGAGGCCGGGAGGGAGGTGGGGGCCGTCGCTACTGCACAGGTGGGGCGGGCCGGTGGGTGCGGGCCGTGCGGGAGTCGCCCGCCGCCGGGGTCTGGACCCCACCGGGCTGGTGGGGGCGGGGCCGGCCGGGGGCGGGTCTTGCTGGGACCCCGCGGGAGCGGCGGCGGCGCAGGCGCGGTTCCCGCCTCCTCCCGGCCGGCGGAGCGAGTGGAGGCTGCAGCCCGGCTCCGCTCCGGCGTCGCTCCCGTCGCCGCCGTCGCGAAGACCCCCGTCCCGCTTCCGCTGCGGCGGAATGAGCTCCCGGAAAGGTGAGTGGCCCGCGGCCGGCCCGTCTCCCGGCCACGCGGCCCCGCAGGCCGGCCGGCCCGACCGTTAATGTGTGTCTCCTCTTTCCCCAGTGCTGGCCATTCAGGCCCGAAAGCGGAGGCCGAAAAGAGAGAAACATCCGAAAAAGTGAGTCCACCCTGGATCCCCGCCCTGGCCCGGTCCGGGCAGCTCGGGACCCCGCTGGGGAAGTTGCCCGAATTCCCGGGCCGGCGGGCGGGCTGGTCCCCAGGGACCCGGCGCTCGCCGCCTGCGCGCCGGGCGGGCGGGCGGCCGGGCGGCCGGGGGGAGGGGCGGCTTTCGGGGGAGGGACGCGCGCGAGCCCGGGGCCGGCCGGCCAGCTGCCCCCGGCCCCCGGAGCCCCGGGCCCCCCGTCGCCGTGGCGGTCGGGGCGGCGGTGAGGAGGCGCGGGGCGTGCGCGCCGCCCCTGCGCGCGGGGCTGGCCGTGGGGTCGCGGGCCCTTTCTGGGAGGGGCGCCGGCTCCCGGCTCCCGGCTCCCGCACGCCTGGCGCGGGGGAGGCGGCCTCGCCGCTCTCACCTGGACACGGGGGTCCGAGAGGAAGGGGCGCCGAGCGTGCGGGAGACGAGAGTGAGTGTGCGCGCGTGTGTCCGTGTCGCCGCCCCTGCTCCCCGGCTCCTGCCTCTCGGCTGGTCGGCGGAGAACCGGAGCGGGTGGGCGAGAGGCTCGCGTCGGGCGTGTGCCCGGCGCCAGCTCCGCGCCGAGACCCGTGCGCGCGGGCCCGCGGGTTTGTGCGGGAAACTTTGTGTGCGGGCCGAGCGTGCCCGCAGCGCGGGGCCGGTGGGCGTGTGCGCTGGCAGTCCCGGCGCGGCTCCCGGCCTCCCTCCCTCCCGGTGCCCGGGGCCGCCGGGGAGGGCAGTGATGTTGTAGACGTGCCCGCGGCCGGCCCCCTCCAGCCTGGCCGCGGCCCGAGCGGCAGCGGCAACGGGAAGCCTTTCCTGGAGAGCTGCTCCGAGACCGCAGAGCGCCGCCACCTTCCTCTTTTCTCTTTTCTTAAATTAAAAAAAGACACACACAAAAAACCTGCCAGCGTTCTACACACCTCCTCCTGGATTTGGGACCTTGCTGTCCCCTTGGTACTGTGGGGAATGGTAGTCCACGAGCATCTTTAAATAAAACCACGAAGCATCTGTTGGTGGCTTCCTTTGGGGGGCTACCCGGCAACATTTCGAGGCTCTTCTGCCCTGGCCACCTTGGTCTCTCTGCCGAGGGAATTTCGTACTCACTGGTGGCATCTCTGAAAACTGCCTAAGGCATGGTATAGCATGACAAGATTTTTATTCATTCAGAATGGAGTATAATTTGTAAGTTCAGGATTTCACAAAATGTGATATCGACATGATGCTTTCCTTAAGAAACTGGGGGGAATGGAATATTTGGTAGTTTTAGATTTTTTTTTTTTAAATTAATGCTAGCTTGCAAGTCAATCAGAACCTCAAATTTGGTATTTCCTTTGGTGAACAATGTGAAAGTTTAAACAATAAGGAGAACTGTAATGTTTAGGATCCTGAGTATTGGGTTTTAATCATAGCTGTTATTTCCCCGTAGCCCATTATGTCCAGAAATGTGAAAAGGAATTGAAAAAAGCATGCCCTGGGGCTGGGGGGTGGCTCTGGATGTGTGTGTTTTCAGTAGATACATATATTTATGTATTTATGTATATGTATATATGCACATATAAATAAGATATGTGTGTTTTATATATATACATACATGTGAAAAAGCAGTTTGTTAAGTAAGTCAGTGTATGTTTCATATTTTCATACTTAAGGATATGACTTTCCTAATGGCCAGGAGCCTTTTTTTGGTGTACTTCGGTTTGGATTTATGTGATATGTTTATAAAGAATTAGCATACGCCGAAACCGGTTTGGCTCAGTGGATAGAGCGTCGGCCTGTGGACTGAAAGGTCCCAGGTTCGATTCTGGTCAAGGGCATGTACCTGGGTTGCGGGCACATCCCCAGTAGGAGATGTGCAGGAGGCAGCTGATCGATGTTTCTCTCTCATCGATGTTTCTAACTCTCTATCTCTCTCCCTTCCTCTCTGTAAAAAATCAATAAAATATATTTAAAAAAAAAAAAGAATTAGCATACATCCACAATATTCAACTTTTACTCCCACAGATTAATCAGTCAGTTTCTTCCACTGTCTATTGTATTTATGTGTTAAGTTTTGAGGGCAAAACTCCCCGCAGTGCCTAAAGAACTGGTTGATCTGCAGGTAATTAGCAAGATTAGATCAGCCCAATTACATAACTGTTTAGTTAAAGCAATGTCATTTTTAACTTAATTCTTTGGTTCAAGACATTATTTTAAAGGGATGCTTCATATAATTTATTTATGCATGTATTCAACATGCCTTTCCTAGGGGGTGGTGAAAGCTTTGAATAAGAACAAACCTCCATTTATATGGAGGTTTGGGGAGAACCCCATAGAAGATGCCAAATAAAAATGCCAATTTCAGATAGTGCTAAGGCATAGGGAGAAAATTAAGATGGGGTGCCTGAAGTAATAGTGATGACATTTGAACACTACCAGTCACTGTGCTGATGACTGTACATGTATTTATCCCTTGTGATAACCCTATGAGGTAGACGTTGTTATCACCATTTTACAGACAAGGAAATGGGGACACAGCATGAGTAAGTAACATGCCCAGCTGCTAAATTGAATCAAGGCAGCCTAGGACTAGAGTCCACACACAGCTGTTTGAGGAGGTGACATTTGAACCAAAGCTAGACTTAAGAGGAGGAGATGGGAGTGTGGCAGAGGCCCTAGGGTGGACTGGGCTAGGAATGTTGGAGGAACCCGAAGGTCAGGTGGCTGGGGTGCTATTGAAGAAGATGGTGAGGGGGGGGGGGGGGCTGGCCTTTTTTTTAAAACCCTCACCCAAGGATGGGTGGATAATTTTTTTTAAATTTTTAAAAAACATTTTAATTGATTTTTAGAGAGAGAGGAGGGGAGGGGGAGCGAGAGAAACATTGATTGACTGCCTCCAGCACTCCCCCCACCCAGGTTTGAGCCTGCACCACGGGCATGTGCCCTGACTGGGAATAAACTGACCATCTTTCAGTGGCCAGGGCTCGAGAATATGTTTTTATTGATTTTAGAGGGAGAAGGAGAAGGGGAGAGAGAGAGAGAGAGAGAGAGAGAGAGGTGTGAAAGAAGAGAGAGAGAGAGAGAGAGAGAGAGAGAGAGAGAGAGAGAGAGAGAGAGAGATGTGAGAGAGAAACATTGATTGGTTGCCTCCTGTTTGTTCCCTGGCTGAGGATCGAACCCACAACCCAGATATGTGCTCTGACCGGGAATTACACTCGAAACTTTTTGGTGTACAGGACAACACTCCAACAAACTGAGCCTCTTGGCCAGGGTGGGTCTGGCCTAGTAGGCCACTGGGAGAATGGATTGTGTAGGGGCAGGCAGGGGAAAGGTAGAAAATAGGAGCTGGCCAATTAGTGTGTGGGAGACCATGGTGTCTTGGTTTAGGGTGCATTGAGTGGCCCGGGAGGGAAGAGGTGGTGGAAGGGGCTTTAGGTGCCTGGGAATCTCAGAGGTATACTCCTCATTTTACAGGCAGCTCTGACAGAGGTTAAGGTCACACAATTAGCTTAGTTTGCATCTGAATTCAGGTTTCCTGATGCCCAGTGTTTTTGCTTTTAGATGAACTCTCTAGAGGAGGACAAGGTGTACTAGGGCTAATTTTAAATTGTATTAATATAATAACTGGCAATATTGAATTTTACGATGTGACTACATGGTCCTGGTTTGATGTAATATAATCTACTTTTGTCATAAACTACTTATATGTGCAAGCTGGCTCTTCATTTTAATTTAGTTTAATTCTGTGAGCTTTTATGAATAAAGCCAGTTCCATTTTTTAGTATTGTGGAATTTGTAGTTGTCAGAAATAAGATTAAGATATCTCTGATTAGCCAAGTCAAAATTTTAATCTAGTTAAAATTGTTCCGGTGAGTTTAGTTTGCCAATTATTAATTGTGCTGATTGTGAGTAATAGGCAGTAGGGAAGGACTACAGTGGCATTCAATTCTGAATCTTAAGAATTGGCTAAATCTCTTTTTAGTTTTAAATTCGAAATAATGTGACTCAAGAAGTTGCAAAAATAGTAGTTTCTTGTGCACCCTTCATCCAGCTTCCCCTAGTGGCGATATCTTGCATAACCACCAGGACATTGTCAAAACTGGTAAATGACATTGGCACAATACTATGAACTCAAGTAAAATTTCACCAGTTTTTACATGCGCGTTGTGTGTGTGTGTGTGTGTGTGTGTGTGTAGTTCTGTCAAATGTTATCATTGTGAAGATTCATGTAATCATTACCAGGACTAAGGTGCAAAACTGTTTTATCACCACAAAGAATCTCCGTTTTGTTACCCTTTAATAATCCTACCCTCAACCCCTAACCCCTGGCAGGCACTAGTCTGCTCTCCACTAAAATTTTTACCGCTTTGAGAATGTCACATAAGTGGAATTATACAGCATATAACCTTTTGAGATTCAGTTTTCACTCAGCATAGTGCCCTTGAGACTCATCCCTGTTGTTGGGTGTGTCAGTAGCTCATTCCTTATTTACTGAGTAGAATTTCATGGTGTGAATGTACCGTGGTTTCTTTATCCATTCACTTGTTGGAGGACATTTGTGGATAATTTTTAATTTTTACAAATAAAGTTGCTGAACATTGGTGTACAAGTTTTTATGTGAATATATTTCTATTTCTGGAGGACAGATATATAAGAGTATGATTGTTGGAGGACTTATATATGTTGTTTGATTTCTAGCAAGTTAGCAACTTGGTATCTTGGTGTCTGCCTGTCCCTCTCTCTTTTCTCTGCATGATATCTGTGATCTGTGTTTGCGCTGTTGGTGCTGAGGTTCTGCACTGTATCCTTTTGGGCTCTTGACTTTCTATTGGTAGGTGGACCCTGTAGGTTATTGCTTATCTGTTTTCTGTAGTGTGGGTTCTGACTGCTGCAGAAATGGGCATGCGATTGGTGGCACTGGGTCAGTGAATCACAGATGCAACAATTTAGGAATGCTGTGGTACAAGCTGATATGTTTATTAGGTAAGCCTCAACTGTTCCCTATAGTATCAACTCAAGATCACAAGCCAGTGACTTTGAAATTCCTCCCTCAGAAGGCAATCACTTATTTTTGACTTAACTGTTTTGTTAACATTTTTGTTTATTCAATAAACATTTGTGCTATCAGCAGTGCAGTTCAGTACAACAAAGACATATGAAGCAGATAAGCTATGGCACATATCTAGTGCTAGGCAGTGTGTTGGATGCTAGGAAGATTAAGATAAGCAGAACTGTACTAACTGGCAAGTAGGAGAGATTGCCTGGTCGACAGACTTGCAGGACAGTGTGATGAGTACTGTAAGACTTAGGTACAGTGATGCTTTGATTAGAAAGGCAAGGCTTTAGGAAGAGACCTTGTTTGATTTTAGCATTAGTCTTATTTTAATAAAATAGCTTTATTATTTTATTTTTTCTCTTTTATTGAAATACAAAATGATTTTAAAAATCATGTTGAACTGGCACATTTCCTTCAGGAAGTATATATACAAGGGATGAAGACTCCTTGAGATTTCTAATTTGAATTGCCTGCAAAGAGGTCAAAATATCTGGATGGATGGATATATATATATATGTGTGTGTGTGTGTATATATATATATATAGCCCGGTGCATGAATTCATGCATGGGTGTGGTCCCTCGTTCTGGCCGGCGGGCTGATGGGGGGCAGCCAGCCTGGGGGAGGTTCCCTGGGAGGTTGGCCGGCCACGGGAAGTTGGCTGTGAAAGTGCACTGACCACTAGGGGCAGCTCCTGTGTTGAGTGTCTGCCCCCTGGTCAGTGCACGTCATAGTCATAGTTACCATCCGGTCGTCCAGTTTTAACGATTGCTTAGGCATATGTATGTATGTATATATATATATATATATATATATATATATATTTGTAAGAGAAAGAGAACAGTTACTGTGTAAATTACAGAGTTAGAGAACATAATTCCTAGAAGAAAAGGGCTTAGCAAACTAGTTCGAGGATAAGGAAGGCCCTTGGAGCTTGGGAGTGAGGAAGCTAATGGTAACGTGCCTGGGCCGTGGGAAGCGGGGAAAGGGAAAGGCAGGGGCATGCTCTCTGCACAGGGTCCTCAATCCTAAGGGTTTTAAGGGTGGAGATTTTAGGGGAGGTCCCAGGGAAGATCTTAAAAGAATATTCAGTAGTTTTCCAGCTGTGTCCATTCAGGGTTGTGGTCTCCACTGATTGATTGGTCGATACCAGGGCTGGGGATCATTATTCCATGCAGCTGAGGCTGGTCCTGAGGCTGGTTTTGTTGCTTATCTGGGCCTGGAGCTGAAGTACAATTGAGGCCTAAATGTTATCTCTAGGGAGGAAAGGTGGGGGGAGGGGAGCAAACCTCAGGACCTGTGAAATGCTAGGGGAGGGAAAGTCACCCTGGGGGCAAGGTCCTGCCCTGCAGTTGATTGACCATTGCTATGCACCTGGGGCTTTCTATCCTTGTGACCTTCTGTACCCGGCCCATCCTCCATCCTCTGCTCATGTCTGTCCAACTGCCTGAGGATATTTTTATTGATTTTTAGAGAGAGAGGAAGGAAGAGAGAGAGAAATAAAAAAGAAAAACATTGATGTGTGGGCGAAACATTAAATATGAATCAGCTGCCTCCTGCACACCCCCCTCTGGGGATTGAGCCTGTAATCTGGGCATATGCCCTGACCTGGAGTCAACTTGCAACCTTTTGGTGCACAGTACAATGCCTAACCAACTGAGCCACACCGGCCAGGCCAGACAAAGTATTTTTGAACATAATGTATGAGTTGTGTGATGAAGAGAGAACCACTTGGACTTCTCTAGGAAACATTTTGTGGGGTTGAGAAGCAGAAAGCAACAGTCTTTCTTATGGACAACATTCCTCCTTTAGGTCCTCTGGAGATTGGAGAGCTGTCTTCTGAGGCCACTGGAAAGTCACCCACAGCTTTCCACTGTTACTGCACCTCTACAGACCTGGATGATAATGACCTTGGGGTTATCCTTAAGGTGGCAGCAGTTTTTACTGTTGAAAACATAGAATATGGTGTCATAAGACACATCTGATTTTTCATCATTAGGCTGAGTCCCACAGATTTTATCCCGATGCCATGAGATTCGAACACCAAGAATGTGCTTTCTGAGCACTTGTGCTCTGAGCTGGTAGCACTAACTCCAGTCTTGATGTGGCTTCATCTGTAAATCCTTGGTTATAAGACCTCTGTTTAGCTAGTCTTCATTTGGTTATTCAGGTTGATTGTTCTATAATTTAGTTGTAATTCCAGATTGATCCTGGGAGGAGGTGTGAGTAAGCTTCATCTACTCCTCTGATGTCTTGGGTCTTCCTCTTTATAAATCTAATTTTATTTATTGATTTGAGAGAGAGAAACAATTGATTTGTTGTTCCACTTATTTATGCATTCATTGGTTGATTCTTGTATGTGCCCTGACCAGGGATCCAACTTGAAACCTTTATGTATCAGGACAATGCTCTAACCAACTGAGTAACCTGGTCAGGGTTCCTTTTTTAGTTAGCATATATATGACAGTTTCAGTTGCTCATTGCTCCACATCTGTCACACTTGTTACTGTCATTCTTTTAAGTTTTTGCTATTCTGGGTATGTATTGAGACCTCGTGGATTTAATTTGCGTTTTTTCTGAGTGGTGGTATTGAAGATGTTTTCATATGTTTATTATTTATTTATTTAATACTTGAGAATATTTTTCCATTGAGATATATATATATTTATTTTTTTTTGACAGTGGAAGGGCGGGGGAAGGAGAGAGAAAGAGAGAAACTTTGACATGAGAGAGACACATTGGTTGCCTCCCACACACACACTGACTGGGGGCAGGGAACAAACCTGCAACCCAGGTAAATACCCTTGAACATGTCCTTGACTGGGAATTGAACCCAAGACCCTCTAGTGCAGTGGTTCTCAACCTTCTGGCCCTTTAAATACAGTTCCTCATGTTGTGACCCAACCATAAAATTATTTTCGTTGCTACTTCATAACTGCAATGTTGCTACTGTTATGAATCGTAATGTAAATATCTGATATGCAGGATGTTCTTAGGCGACCCCTGTGAAAGGGTCGTTTGACTGCCAAAGGGGTTGCGACCCACAGGTTGAGAACCGCTGCTCTAGTGTGTAGGCCGATGCTCTAACTACTGAGCTTTGCGGGCCAGGGCCCATTTTCATCTGCTTATTGGTCATTTGAATTTCCTATTTGTGAAGTGCCCATTTAAAAAACATATTTGTTTGTAAGTCTTCTCTGATAGTTATGATAGTTTTATTGACATACTAGAGGCCCGGTGCATGAAATTCATGCAGGAGTGGGGCGGGTCCCTGCAGCCCAGCCTGCATCCTCTCCAGTCCGGGACTCCTCGGGGGATGTCCCCAGGATCGGACCTAAACCAGCAGTCGGACATCCCTCTCACAATCTGGGACCACTGGCTCCTAACTGTTTACCTGCCTGCCTGCCTGATCACCCCCAACTGTCCCCCTGCCAGCCTAGTTGCCCCCAACTGCCCCTGCCCCCTGCCGACCTGGTTGCCCCCAACTGCCCTGTCCAGCCAGCCTGGTTGCCCTAACTGCCCTCCCCCGCCGGCCTGGTCACCCCTTACTGCCCCACTGCCGGACTAGTTGCCCCCAACTGACCCCCCCTGCAAGCTTGGTCATCCCATGCAGCCTGCTGCTCAGTCGTTTGGTCGCCCCTCACAAGCCCCCTGCTGGCCTGGTCGCCCCACACAGCCTGTTCGGTCGTCCGTTCGGTTGCGATGGTCACTTAGGCTTTTATATATATAGATAATTTACAGACCATACAATTCATCTACATAAATTGTACAATTCAATAGTTTTTAGCAGATTCACAGAGTTCTGTTAAACTAGATCTTGGAGAGCCAATAAGGATTTGCCAAGTAAATATAGAGGGCAGGGTGAGGGTCTTCCAGGCAGAAGCAGCATTGCAGTGGGTATAAGCTTGTGGAGGTGTAAAATGGCATGCTTTTTATACCTGGAAGGTCAAGTAGGCAGGTAATGTTGGGGTGCCTGGTGTGGTGAGCAGTGAATGGGACAGTGAGGAAGTCTTCAGGGCCTGGGAACTGTTAAGAGGCAGATTGAGGTTTTTAGAAAAGGTTACTAGCTACTGTGTGGAGAGCTTAGAAGCCAGATCATTAGGAGGCTTCATGAGACTGATGGTTACTAAGGGAGTAGAAATCACAGGATTTAGTTTCCAATTTCATGGGGGAGTAGAGTGGAAAGGGTGTATGATGGATCCCAGATTTCTGAATTAGCTAAACTTTTGGAGTGTGTTGCCGTCATTTCTGAAGATAGGGAATGCAGAGCAGGTTTGGGAAAAGCTAATGATCTTTGGTCAGGCCATTGGAGTTGTTTTGTGGCTGCCAGTTAGTGATATCAGTCATTGTTTGTAGCTGAAGCATCTGCCCTGACCTGGCATCGAACCAGCAACCTTTTGGTGCCCGGACGGCGTCCAACCAACTGCGTTACACTGGCCAGGGCATGTTACACACTTTAAATTTATACAATTTTATTTGTCACATACCCCAATAAAATGGAAAAAAGTTATCAAAATCTTGAAATTGCAGTATCTGAGTAATTGGGGATTCACTACTATCTTCTCTGCTTTGTCTGTTTATGAAAATAAAGTTTTAAAACATGTTAATAATGCTTTTTGAATCAGTTACTAGTTTTTCAGAGCACATGATACATGTTTTTAAAAGCTATTTCTTCCCCCACCCCAGTTTCATTGAGAAAAAAGTTGACATCACTGTATAAGTTTAAGATGTACAACATGATGGTTTGATTTACATATACTGTGGAATGATTACCACGGTAGGTTTAATTAAAATTTGTCATGTTATATAGATACAGTAAAAGAAAAAAGAAAGAAAATTTGTCTTTGTGATGAGAACTCTTAGGATCTACCTACTACTCCCTTAACTTTCCTATGAATCATACAGCAGTGTTAGCTATAGTCGTCATGTACATTACATCTCTAGCTTGTACCTTTGACCATGTGCTCTAATTTCTCCTCCCCCATCTCTGGTAACCACAAATCTGATCTCTTCAAGAATTTAATTTTTAAGAACCATTTATTTTTTTATTTTTATTTAATATATTTTATTGATTTTTTACAGAGAGGAAGGGAGATAGAGAGCTAGAAACATCCATGAGAGAGAAACATCGACCAGCTGCCTCCTGCACATCTCCCACTGGGGATATGCCTGCAACCCAGGCACATGCCCTTGACCGGAATCGAACCTGGGACCCTTGAGTCCGCAGGCAGATGCTCTATCCACTGAGCCAAACCGGTTTCGGCAAGAACAATTTATGGAAAAGCTGTGAAGATAGTACAGAGAGAATACATGCTGTTTATTTTAGTCTAAACTGAGATGCTTTATTTTTGAATCTATATATGATATTTTGTCCAAGCTATAACTAATAGTTTGCAAAAACAATGGCACATTACCCCCAGTTGTTATATGGAATTACATTTATTATCACAATCTAATGATTTACTTATTTTTTAAAAAAATATTTTTATTTAATTCAGAGAGTAAAGGAGAGGGAGAGAGATAGAAACTTCAATGATAGAGAATCATTGATTGGCTGCCTCTTGCACGCCTCATACTGGGGATTGAGCCCACAACTAGGGCATGTGCCCTTAATTGGAATCAAACCTGGGATCCTTCAGTCCACAGGCCGACGCTGTATCCATTGAGCCAAATCAGCTAGGGCTTTACTTACTTTCAAAGCAATTTTTAAAGTATATTTTTATTGATTTCAGAAAGGAAGGAAGCGAGAGAGAGAGACCGAAACATCAGTGATGAGAGAGAATCATTGATCGGCTGCCTCCTGCATGCCCCACACTGGGGATCGAGCCTGCAACCCGAGCATGTACCCTGACCGGGAATTGAACCGTGACCTCCTAGTTCATAGATCGACACTCAACCACTGACCCACTACAGCCGGGCTAAAGCAATTTTTTAAAAAGGCTCTCTGCAGCCTTAATGAGGTCATACCTTGAGGAATAATCCCATAAATGTGTTGAATTAATTTGCCTCCTTTGAAATTGATTTAGTTGGCTTGAAGTCTAATTAGTATTGACTTCAGACAGTTCCTGCAAACAGTTCTGTCAATGAAGAACATTTCATCCCTTCTTCCCTCTTTTCTCAGTCTGACCAGGACTTCTCTGGGCCATGCTCCTCTAGGAATGTTCTTTCTCTTTCACATTACATAGGTCACTTTTTTTACCATCTGTCATCAAGACTAGCTTTATTGTTCATTTCCTCTTGTCTTAAATAATTTTTTTGCCTTATATTAAAAATAAGATAATTGAGAGAGCAGACTATCATAATAAAAGTTTTGTAAGGATTAGAATATAAGGAAATGACTCCTTTTTTGAGGGATAATTTTGGAAAAGAGTATGGCTTATATTTAGGCATATATGATCTTTTATATTTCTCCTTAGCCTTACTAGATAAATCCTGAAAAATGTATATGTAATGTGTTGCCTCCAATATTTAAATTCAATTCCACATTGAATATCTTTGCAGTCAAACTGCTTTGTTAATAAGTTTAAAATTAATAATTGGTTTATTATCTCCAGAGTACATTTATTTCAGTTATCTCTTGTATAAATTAATGTAAATATTTTTAGGCATTATAATTCTCAAGTCAGGGTCTTAGAATGTGGAGCTTAAAAGGATAGGGATAGAAGGGAACATCAGGATGAGGTTGTAAAATGCTTTAAACTTAGATATGTTGTAACACAAGACTGTTATTCACCTTAGCTGAGCATAGAATGCAGATGCCTGCATCCCCAGTACTACTAAAATTTAGTACATGTGACCCTGGACAGATTGTGAGAACTCTGCAGATTTACTAGGCAGGGTATGAGAGGGAGTAAAAAGAGACTTCAACTCGGGTACCATTTTAACCTCAGGGAGCAAAAGTTTAATTGAGATATAAAAGATGGACAGTCGGAGGACAACCAAGATGGCAGCATAGGTAAACACCTGAATTTGCTGCCATGCACTACCACATTAAAACTACAACTAAAAGACAAAATAAATACCATCCAGACCATGGGAAGGCTGGCTGAGTGGAAATTCTACAATAGAAGGAAAGAGAAAAGTGCATTGAGTCCGGTAGGAGGTGCAGAGGTGTGGAGGTATGGAGGTGCGCGCGAAAGGGGCTGGGTACGCTGTCGTCTTTTTCAATCGGGAGGGAGAAACAAGCTCCCGACTGCTCTGAACTCCAGTTCTGGGTGAGAATTTGGGGACCCAGACTCATACGGAAAGAAACTGGACTGTCTGGCATCGGGCCGGAATGTGAGGGCGGCTCTCTCGCAGAGGTACTTGCAGCAGTTATTGTTCCTGCACGGGGCCCCGGGACACAGACCCCGGGACCTCTCCAAGGCATAGCAGACTGGAAGCCATTGCGGCTTGCTCCTCCCTGGTGATTCCCTGAGACCCCAGCCCATCCAGTTTATACAACCCCACCCAAGCTGTGCACAGAGGCTTTTGCATATGAATGGCCTGGCCTTTCTCGGCCTAAAAACCTGGGCGGACTCAGTGAGTGCCAAAGCCCCACTGAAGCAAGTCCTGCCCCATAAGGGTGTCTCCAGCACAGAAGTTCTCCCACCATAGACAGAGCTGATTCTCACAGCCAATTGGCCTGGAGGTCAATTCCTCCCAGTGATACCACAACAATCAAGGCTTAACTACAACAGGACTGTGCACACAGCCAACACAGGGGTGCACCAAGAGTGTCCACCTCGGGTAACTGGGGAGGCTGAGCCACTGGGCCCTATAGGACACCTAGCACACAAAGCCACTCTATCAACACAGGGAAGCAGCCAAAATGTGGAGACAAAAGAAACAGGTCACAAATGACAGAAATGGAGGAAAGCAAACTACTGGATATAGAGTTCAAAACCATGGTTATAAGGTTACTCAAGAGTCTTCTAGAAACCTCTGAGAAATATAGTGAGACCCTCAAGGATATGAAAAAGGACCAATTAGAAATGAAGCATACACTGACTGAAATAAAGAATAATATACAGAGATCCAACAGCAGACTAGAGGATGCCACGAATCAAGTCAAAGATTTGAAATACGAAGAAGCAAAAAATATGCAATTGGAAAAGCAAAAGGAAAAAAGAATACAAAAATATGAAGATAGTGCAAGGAGCCTGTGGGACAACTTCAAGCATACCAACATCCGAATTATAGGGGTGCCAGAAGAAGAGAGACAGCAAGATATTGAAAACTTATTTGAAGAAATAATGACAGAAAACTTCCCCTACCTGGTGAAAGAAATAGACTTACAAGTCCAGGAAGCGCAGAGAACCCCAAACAAAGAATCCAACGAGGACCACACCAAGACACATCATAATTAAAATGCCAAGAGCAAAAGACAAAGAGAGAATCTTAAAAGCAGCAAGAGAAAAACAGCTAGTTACCAACAAGGGAGTACCCATATGACTGTCAGCTGATTTCTCAACAGAAACCATGCAGGCCAGAGGGAGTGGCAAGAAATATTCAAAGTGATGAATAGCAAGAACCTATAACCAAGATTACTTTACCCAGCAAAGCTATCATTTAGAATTGAAGGTCAGATAAAGTGCTTCACAGATAAGAAAAAGCTAAAGGAGTTCATCACCACCAAACCAGTATTACATGAAATGCTGAAGGGTATTCTTTAACACATTGTATGCGGGAAACGTATTTATACGTTTTACTTATACATTTTACGTTGACTGGTAGTAGAGCGCAGGACACGTATTAATACGTTTTTTATAGACTAGCGGTAGAATGTGGGTAACGTATAAATACGTAAACTAAAGTTATCGTAATTTTACTGAACGTTGCCATTTGCGCAAAAAATTAGCAAAAATGGCCCGTGCCACCTGTTCGTGTGCGATAAAAACTACCTGCAAACAATGTGTTAAGAAGAGGAAGAAGAAAAAGGTAAAGATGAAAGTTATGAACAACAAAGTGACAACAAATACATATCTATCAACAAGTGAATCTAAAAATCAAGTGAATAAAAAATCTGACGAACAGAATAAAGTGGTTGATAGAATAGAATCGGGCATAGAAAGGGAGTGGACTGACAATTCTCGGGGGGAAGGGGGTGTGAGGGACGCGGGAAGACACTGGACAAAAATCGTACACCTATGGACGAGGACAGTGGGGGGTGTTAAGGGCAGGGAGTGGGGTGGGAACTGGGTGGAGGGGAGCTGTGGGGGGAAAAAGAGGAACAACTGTAATAATCTGAACAATAAAGATTTATTAAAAAAAAGATGGACAGTCCTCTTAGAAGAGATTCCTGACTCTCTGGTACTGTCATTGCTTTTGGCATCTAGGTAACAAAGTTGTAACTGCTGTTTCTGCTGCCCGCTAGCTATTGCAGCCACTTATCTAGAGATTTTATCCTATTGATTATTTTTATTTCTAGAAGATCCCATTGAAAGTTTTTTTTGGGGGTGGCATGGTATATTTTATGATAAAATAGGGTATAACTGAATGTTAATTGCAGCATTAATGTAAGATTGACTACATCTTTCACAGAGGACATATACAGCATAAGGCCGTGGTTCTGAAAATGCAATAAAATGGCAGGGACTTGAATGAGCACCTAGACAAGTGTTTTTCACCCTTACTTTGTAGTAGCAGAATGGTTTTAAAATAAAATTTTACATAATCTCTGTTATATGTAAAGTGGAAAAGCGGCTCCATTCTGGGAGAATTGGCAGGTGAGTGCTTGGCCCTTCCCTTCCTCTATCCTAAGTTCTCCCAAGGCAGCTTCTTGGGATGCAAGTTAAAATTCTTTAGGCCTTCATTTATCCATCAGTGGAGAAATTTCAGTCAAAGAGAAATGAAGGCCTGCCTTGGGTGGTGTGTCTCAGTTGGTTGAGTGTTGTTCTGTGCACCAAAAGTCGCTGGTTCTATTTCTGGTCAGGACACATGCCCACGTTGTGGGTTCCTTCCCCATTTGGGGTGTTTCGGGAGGTAAACAGTAGATGTTTCTCTCTCACATTGATACTTATCTCTTTATTTCCCTTCCTCTCTCTAAAATTAATAAAAACATATTTAAAAAACAGAGCGCCCTGACTGGTTTGGCTGAGTGGATAGAGCGTCAGCCTGCAGACTCAAGGATCCCAGGTTCGATTCTGGTCAATGTACCTTGGTTGCGTGCACATCCCCAGTAGGGGGTGTTCAGGAGGCGGCTGATCGATGTTTCTCTCATTGATGTTTCTAACTCTCTATCCCTCTCGCTTCCTCTCTGCAAAAAATCAATAAAATATATTTAAAAAGAAACAAACAAACAAAAAAAACCAGAGAGAGAAATGAGGGCCTGAAGAAGTAAAGCTACTTGATTAAAGTCAACTATCTGTTTAGTGCCTGAGCCAATTTAGAGTGCTGGCTTGAGAGTCCTGGATTCTGATTCAGTCTTTGAAACTACTATTTAATCTGCAGAAAGATAAGCCATTCTGGGGCTGATGCAGAACATAAAATTTATAGCCCCCAAAGAGGTTATTGCAAGAACTTTTTATTTATTTATTTATTTATTTATTTATTTATTTATTTATTTATTTATAGTACATTTTTATTTCAGAGAGGAAGGGAGAAAGAGAAAGAGAGAGAAACACCAATGATGAGAGAGAATCATCGATCGGCTGCTTCTTGCACGCCCCCATTGGGGATTGAGCCTGCAACCCGGGCATGTATCCTTGACCGAAATCGAATCTGGGACCCTTCAGTCAGCAGACTGATGCTTTAGCCACTGAGCCAACCCAGCCAGAGCAAGAACCTTATTTTATTGTATTTTTAAAAGAACCTTATTTTTTAAATTCTTCCCTTTACTGTCAAAAGAAAAAAGTGAAACCTTAGCCGTTTTGGCTCAGTGGATAGAGCGTTGGCCTGCAGACTGAAGGGTCCTAGGTTCAGTTCCGGTCTAGGACACATGCCCAGGTTGCAGGCTCGATCCCCAGTAAGGGGCATGCAGGAGGCCACTGATCAATGATTCTTTCTCATCAATGATGTTTCTATCTCTCCCTCTCCCTTCCTCTCTGAAATCAATAAGAATATATTAAGAAAAAAGAAAAAAAAGTGAAAATATTCTGTTTCTCTGAATGGAGACTACTCTTAACGTGTCACATGGTCTGGACTGTTTTATCATGTGCATATATGGTAAGAGTGGGATAGAAGGTGCTTTATGTAGAAAATTTTGGCATACAGTAAGTCAGTTTACAAAAAAGATGTAATTGTTTTGTCTTAGCTTTATAAAAACTTATTTTATATATATATATATATATATATATATATATATATATATATATTTAGTTGCTATAAGGCTAAGGCTTTCAATATCCTTTACATAGTTACCAGCACCCTATAGGTATAACAGTAATAGCAGAACTGTTCTCCTCTTTCCCTTAGCTCCACTGATGCCTGCTACTTGCAGTGTCTTTGCTATCAAGTTAAGGGACATTCGAGGATTAAGTTTACCTTTTAGAGGATATTAGGCTTTGTAACTTTACTCTCTTAAAGTTTGAATACTGTTACTTTGTGTGGGTAAAGGCTATTTTATTTTCTGAACTTACCAGAGAAGATGTAATAGTTTTCCATCTTTCTGAAGTCTGATTATCTTTGAATAGTCTTTGGTAAGGGTGACTGATATTCCTCTCAGAGGCAGCTGACCAGGGTTCAAGTTTTTTATTTTTGTGTGTATGTGCTAATCCTCACTCGAGGATACTTTTCCATTGATTTTTAGGGAGAGTAGAAAAGAGAGGGAAAGACAGAGAAACATTGATATGATAGAAACATGTCTATTGGTTGCCTCTTGCATGAGACCTGACCAGGGCCCAGGCTGGGGATGGAATCTGCAACTAAGGTATGGGCTTTTGACGGGAATCGAACTCAAGACCCTTTGGTCCGCTCTGTCCACTGAGCCAAACCGGCTAGGGCAGGGTTCAAGTTTTGAAGGCATCACTTTTATCAGTTGTGTTGGATAAGTTATTTAATTTTTCTAAGGCTCAATTTCTTCATCTTAAAATAGAACTAACAGTATTTACCTCTCAGAAAGTGAGAATTAAATGAGGTGATACTTATCCTCTGGTGGTGTGGCACATAACACTCTTTAAGTGGCAGCTATTAGTTATTTTATGGTGTTTCAGTTGTATTTTAGGATTTAAAAAAAATATATATATATTATTGATTTTTTTTTTACTGGGGATGTGCCCGTAACCAAAGTACATGCCCTTGACTGGAATTGAACCTGGGACCCTTCATTCCACAGGTCGGCGCTCTATCCACCAAGCCAAACTGGTTAGTGCTTTAGGAATTTTTACAATAGGAAAACAGGAAAGCAATGGATTTATGATAAAAATTTCTCAAACATCTAAATGTGCCTTTATTTACTTTGGCCAGCATAAATCTATTTTTCCTCAATAACTTCTGTAAGTTATTTATAGGAGATATGTTGTCTAAGCATAGATCCTAAAGTGAATTAGAAATTACCTCAGATCTAGAAATCATGCTGGAGATATTCATTGGTGATGGCAGATGATCTCTATTTGGTCTGTAATTTGAAACTAGAATAAAGGGACAGGGAGGAGACTATCCTGTATAATAAAAAGGCAATATGCAAATTAACCCTCATGTCCTCACAGGATGGCTGCCTACTACCAGGCTGGCAGGGGGGTTAGTGAAGGACGACCAAATGATTGAACAGCAGGCTGCGTGGGGCGACCAAGCCATTGGGGGGGCCATGAGGGGTGACCAGGCTGGCAGGGGGGCAGTTAGGGACAACCAGGCTAGCAGGGGGGGGCAGTTGGGGGCGACCAGGCTGCCAGAGGAGGGCAGTTGGGAGTGACCAGGCCAGCAGGGGGGTAGTAAGAGGTGACCAGGCTGGCGGGGGGCAGTTAGGGGCGACCAGGCTGGTGGGGGGGGCAGTTAGGGGTGATTAGGCTGGCAAGGGGGGCAGTTAGGGGCGACCAGGCAGGCAGGCAGGTAGGTGAGTGATTAGGAGCCAACAGTCCAGGATTGTGAAAGGGATGTCTGATTGCCGGTTTAGGCCTGATCCCCGTCAGACATTCCCTGAGGGATCCCAGATTGGAGAGGGTGCAGGCTGAGCTGAAGCCCCCCCCCCCCCCCCGTGCGCAAATTTTGTGCACCGGGTCTCTAGTGATGCAATGAAAGGAATGGGTGATCCCAGTAGTAGTTTTTTTTTTTTTTTTTTTTTTTTTTTAAATATATTTTATTGATTTTTTACAGAGAGGAAAGGAGAGAGATAGAGAGTTAGAAACATCGATGAGAGAGAAACATCGATCAGCTGCCTCCTGCACATCTCCTACTGGGGATGTGCCCGCAACCCAGGTACATGCCCTTGACCGGAATCGAACCTGGGACCTTTCAGTCCGAAGGCCGACGCTCTATCCACTGAGCCAAACCGGTTTTGGCCCCAGTAGTAGTTTTTAAAATTTACTTTTTATTTTTCAAACATGTTTAGGCAGAGTCTAAGAGGGATATAAACATTTGGTATCTCTTATTGGACAAAATAAATGTATTTAGGGCATGATTGAAAAATCACTTTTTGTAAAGGCAATTCTGGCTTCCTCTTACCTTGTATTAAAAACTCAAAAGATATTTTCTCATGAAAAGACTGAGTTGGGAACTTTGACTAATAAAGGAATAAGGTGGCTAGCAGGCCTGAACCAGAGTGATAGGGTAGGAAATGCTTTGCAGCACTACTAGTCTCAGAGACCTCCCTCTCCCATACTTTGCCTCTCATGTTTTCTATAAGACCAAAGAAATCCCTCTTAAAGTAGGGATCCATGACTCTATACCTGAAGTTTTAAATATTTTGAAAATAAGTCTTCCTTTTTTTTTTTTTAAATATATTTTATTGATTTTTTTACAGAGAGGAAGGGAGAGAGATAGAGAGTTAGAAACACCGATGAGAGAGAAACATCGATCAGCTGCCTACTGCACACCCCCCACTGGGGATGTGTCTGCAACCAGGTACATGCCCTTGCCCGGAATCGAATCTGGGACCCTTCAGTCCACAGGCCGACGCTCTATCCACTAAGCCAAACCGGTTTCGGCCTTCCTTCTTTTTGATACAGATGCAGTCTTATGTCTTACTGTGAAAAGCAAGTGGGTTAAACATGCCTTGATTTTTAAACTGAGCATATATGACATTGAGCTGTATAAAACTAGAGGCCCAGTGCATTCCGTGCACAGGTGGGGTCCCTCGACCTGGCCTGCAGGGATTGGGCCAAAACTGATCTCTGGGCCCGATGTGCAAGTGAAGCAGATTCCGGGCTGACAGTGCCCCAGCAGCAACCTAACCCACAGCCCATTCCGCAAGGAATCAGGCGTCCTCCTCTACTGGTTCAAGTGTCTGCCCCCTGGTGGTCATTGCACGTCATAGTTACCAGGCGAACGGTCGGAAGGTTGCTTAGGCTTTTATATATATAAACTAGAGGCTCGGTACACAAAAACTTGTGCACTCGGGGGGGAAAGGGGGGTCCCTCAGCCCGGCCTGTGCCCTCTCGCAGTCTGGGACCCCTCGGGAGATAACGACCTGCTGGCTTAGGCCTGCTCCCGGGTGGCAGAGGGCAGGCCCAATCCCTAGGTGCAGCCCCTGGTCGGGCTCAGAGCAGGGCCGATTGGGGAGTTGGGGTGCCGCCCCCTGTCAGGCACAGAGCAGGGCGGATCTGGAGGTTGCGATGCCACCCTCAGTCACGCTCAGGGTAGGACCAATTGGGGGGTTGGGGCACCGCCCCTGTCACACTCAAGGCAGGGTGGATGGGGAGGTTGTGGCGCCACCCCCTGTCACGCACAGAGCAGGGCCGATCAGGGGGTTGGGGCGCTGCCCCCTGTCACGCACAGAGCAGGGCCCATCAGCGGGGTTGGGGCTCCGTACCCTGTCACGCACAGAGCAGGGCCCATAAGGGGGTTGGGGAGCTCCCCCCGTCACTCACAGAGTAGGGCCAATAGGGGAGTTGGGGCGCCACACCCTGTCACACTCAAGACAGGGTCGATAGGGAGGTTGCGGCGCCACCCCCTGTCACGCACAGAGCAGGGTCGATCAGGGGGTTGGGGAGCTCCCCCCTGTCACGCACAGAGCAGGGCCCATCAGGGGGTTGGGGTGCTCCCCCCTGTCATGCACAGAGTAGGGCCCATCAGACGGTTGGGGCGCTGCCACTGTCACACTCAGGGCAGGGCCGATGGGGAGGTTATGGTTCTACCCCATCACACACAGAGTAGGGCCCGTGGCGGGGGGGGAGGGGGTTAGGGCGCTGCCCTCTATCACCCACAGAGCAGGGCCGATCAGGGGGTTGGGGCGCTGCCACTGTCACACTCAGGGCAGGGCCAATGGGGAGGTTATGGCTCTACCCCGTCACACACAGAGCAGGGCCTGTGGGGGGCGGGGGGTTTGGGGTGCCGCACCCCGTCACACACAGAGCAGGGCCGATCAGGGGGTTGGGGCGCCGCACCCTGTCACACACACAGCTGCAGAGCGATCAGGGGGTTGGGGAGCTCCCCCGTAACAGGCACAGAGCAGGGCTGATCAGGGGTTTGGGGCGCCTTCCCCTGTCATGAACAGAGCAGGGCCGATAGGGAGGTTGTGGCCCCACCCCCTGTCACACACAGAGCCGCAGGGCGATCAGGGGGTTTGGGCGCTGCCCCCTGTCACGCTGATCCCTGTGCCGGGAGGCCTCGTGGCTCCGCTGATCCCGGTGCTGGGAGGCATATTACCCTTTTACTATATAGGATAGAGGCCTGGTGCACGTGTGGGGGCCGGCTGGTTTGCCCTGAAGGGTGTCCTGGATCAGTGTGGGGGTCCCCACTGGGGTGCCTGGCCAGCCTGGACGAGGTGATGATGGCTCTTTGCATCTGGTCACACACCCTTCAGGGTGGGGGGTCCCCACTGGGGTGCCTGGCCAGCCTGGATGAGGGGATGATGGCTCTTTGCAGCTGGTCACCCACCCTTCAGGGTGAGGGTCCCCACTGGGGGCCTGGCCAGTCTGGGTGAGGGGCTGAGGGCTGTTTTCAGGCTGGGACTGAAGCTCCCAACTGCTCCTTTCTTTCTTTCTTTCTTTTTTTTTTTTTATTCTGGGCCAGCTTTAGCTCTGAGGCTCCAGCTCTTAGGCCTCTGCTCCTGAAAGCAGGTATCTGGTTTGTTTCGGTTCTATAATCGAAACTCTGTATCAACTCCAGCTCTGAGATCCCGGCTTGCTGAAAGCAGGTTTCTGGGGTTTTGTTTAGCTTCTATATTTGTTACAATGTTTCTTAAACTGCAGGCTCAGAGGCCGGCAAAGCAGGCGGGGAACGTTGGAGTCCTCCGTCACTGAAGCAAGCAAGCCTCATGTTAGTTTCAAGCTGCCTGGCTGCCGGCGGCCATCTTGGCTGGCAGTTAATTTGCATATCTCGCTGATTAGCCAATGGGAAGGGTAGCGGTCGTACGCCAATTACCATGTTTCTCTTTTATTAGATAGGATATATATATATAGATAGGCTTTTTTTCCCTTTAAAGTTAAATTCCATCAAATTTCACATGCTTCATCTAATACAAATAATAGCTAATATAGTTGCTAACATTCTACCAGATGCTTAATATGCATTTATCATTTTTAATTTTCAAAACAGCCCTTAAATTGGGCTTTTTGTGTTTTCAGTTGTTTGAAATATCTCTTACTGGAGAGAGTCCTCTGTTTTTATTTGGGGATTGTCTCCTGTCTTTTTTGGTTCACATCATTGGGGTCCTTCCCTGTTTCCTCTCGCCCTTCAGGGGTGGGGCCTAGCTTGTCTCAGACAGTACTTTCACCAGAGCTAATCCCAGGTCTTTCGCTTGAGGTTCTGGAAGAGGCTTTTGCTTCTCCTATTGGCTTGACTGTGAGGATGTGAAATGGAGTTATCAAAGCCATTTGTCACCACACAGATCCTGAAAATGAACAGAGAACCGAACCTAGCCAAGAAATAGAGAAAACAGTCTTGATGATGATGTTCAAACCCTGACTGTGCTGAAACAAGGGCTACATCCTGGACTTTTTGTTATTTGTGTAAACCAGATTGAGTTGAATTTTCTATTACTTAAAACTGAAAGAGCAGCATTAATCATAATGGCTAGGTGGAAACAACCCAAATGTCCATCAGCTCATTACGGGATTAACCAAAATTTAGTATATCCACATATTGGAATATTATTCAGCAACAAAATGAATGAAGTCCTGTTACATAGTACAGCATAGGTGTACCTCGAAAACACTGTGCTATATGAAAGAAGCCAGTTATAAACAACCACATATTATTCCATCAATATGAAATGTCTAGAATTGGCAAATCCATAGGGATGGAAAGTAAGAGTAGTGGCACCTAGGGCTGGGGAGAGGGGAAATGGGAGGTAATTGTTGATGAATATATGAGTTTCTTTTTGGGATGATGCAGATATTCTAAAATTGTGGTGATGGTTGCACAGCTCTGTGAATATACTAAAAGTTAATGAGTTGTATATGTTTAAAAAATATCTCTATTGATTTCAAAGAGGAAGGGAGAGGGAGAGGGAGAGAGAAACATCAATGATGAAGAGAGAATCATTGATCAGCTGCCTCCTGCATGCTCCACATTGGGGATTGAGCCCACAGCCTGGGCATGTGTTCTGACTAGGAATCAAACCATGATCTCCTGGTTCATAGGTTGATGCTCAATCACTGAGCCACTCTGGCTGTGCAAGTTGTATACTTTAAGTAGATGAATTATATTTGACTAAAGTTGTTATTAAAAAATAATTAAAAAAACTGCCCTAACCGGTTTGGCTCAGTGGATAGAGCGTCAGCCTGCAGACTCAAGGGTCCCAGGTTCGATTCTGGTAAGGGCATGTACGTTGGTTGTGGGCACATCCCCAGTAGGGAGTGTGAAGGAGGCAGCTGATCGATGTTTCTCTTTCATTGATGTTTCTAATTCTCTATCCCTCTCCCTTCCTCTCTGTAAAGAAAAAAATATATATATATATTAAAAAAAAAAATAAAAACCTGAAAGAATTCTAACGGATAACACTTCTCATTTTACAGATGAGAAATAGGCACTGAAATTTCGTCTTATTTTTTACTAGAGGCTTGGTGCACGGATTTGTGCACGGGTGGGGTCCTGCCGGCCCCCCTGGGGCTGATTGGGCTGGGCTAGCCAGGGGGAGGGGCCAAGGGAGGTTGGCAGTCTGGTCCCGCCCCCTGGTTGAACTCCCTGTGGAGGGGACAATTTGTATGTTAGGCTTTTATTATATAGGATTCTTATATTAGTGTTTTTATTGATTTGAGAGAGAGAGGAGAAAGGGGCAGGGGAGATTGAGGTGGGGACAGAGATTGAAGATTTGGAGATAAGTTTTAGCATTTTGTCACAGTGATCCATGTGTGAGAGGATGGGTGATTGTGTTAGGAATGGAAAGGAGGGGATGGATATGTAAGTCTGCACAGGTGGAATCATTAGGACTTGGCAGGTGACTAGAAGCATGTAATCCTGGCACCCGGCACAGTGCCGAATACATTTGTTGAAAGCAGAAAGGGGAGGATTTAATATGATTTTGGACATCTCATTCTCTGACTTTGAACATTTTAGTCTGTTAATGACCATAGAAGAAGCAGGGTTGGGTATAGGAAGAAGGGGGAAAAAGTAAGAGTAAGAGGGGGAGGCAAAACATTCAGATTTTGTTGAGTTTGAGATACTTGGTGAGACACTCAGATGGGCTATTGAGCTGGGAAATCGGGGTCTGTGACTCGCAGAGAGGGAGAGTCTGTCATACATTGAGGAAATCTAACAAGTGATTATTAAAGTTACGAGAACTAAGAGATAAGGAAGGAGCAAGGAGAAAACTTCGAGGTTAACCTACATTTTGAAGGGGCAGGGGGAGTAGCAGCAGTAGCAGACCCTGGAGAGAACCATATTACTAGTTTATTCTCTGAAAGCAAAGAAAGGGGGAGGACAGTTTTAGATGAGTGTTCTGTGCAGCAGAGTTTGAGTAAATGAAGTAAGTGGAGAAGTTAAAAAGACTCGGACAACTTAGGTGGGTAGTGGAATGTTCACTGTTAAGAATTGTGAATTTTTTTTTTAAATATATTTTATTGATTTTTTTACAGAGATGAAGGGAGAGAGATAGAGAGTTAGAAACATCGATGAGAGAGAAACATCGATCAGCTGCCTCCTGCACATCTCCCACCGGGGATGTGCCCGCAACCCAGGTACAGGCCCTTGACCGGAATCGAACCTGGGACCCTTCAGTCCGCAGGCCGACGCTCTATCCACTGAGCCAAACTGGTTTTGGCAAGAATTGTGAATTTTTAAAGCATGGCTGTATGTCTGGGGTAGGCTGCTGATGAAGAGCAGATTAAAGAAATAAGGTAACAGTGAACATTTATTGAACCTTCAGTGCCTGTGAGGCATCATGCCAAGTTCTGGACACGTTCTTCCATTTAATCCCAATAGTGACTCTGAGAGTTAAGGTAAATGGAGAGAGTGTTGTAAAATGTGGAGGGTACTTAAAATGGAGTTATTATCTATCATAGATGACAAAACTGAATCTGAGAAATTGCTCCTTAGTTCAGCTTTTAAGAGGTGATCTGTGGAGCCTATAGTCTTTAATGTTAATTTTGATGGCATAGTGGATTAATGTCTAGGATGTGCACTTTAAATATTTTACTCATCAAGCTAAAAAACCAACAGCACCCAAACAAACCCCATAGTGGCTTAATACAACCAACATTATGAAACATGATTTCTGAGGTTTAGGAATTGGGAAGCAGTGCATCTGGGTGGTTCTGGCTTAGTGTTCAGCCATTTGAGACTGCAGGAACCACTTCAAGCTGGCTGACTTACCTGGCAGTTGGCAGGAGGCCCTACTTCCTCATCCTGTGGACCTCTCCGTGAGTGTCCTCCCAATACGCAGCTGGCTTCATCCAGAGGGACCATCCCAGAGAGCCAGGCGGAAGCTGCAGTGCTTTTTATGACCTGTTCTGGGAAGTCTCACACTTGTCACTTCTGCCACATTTTATTAGTTAGAAATGAGTTACTAGGGGAGAGCTTAGGTTCTGCCCTTTGAAGAGAAGCATATTAAATCATTTTGTGAACCTGTATTTAAAATCATTACACAAGTCATATGCAATCAGGAGGAAAAGCACTGGGTGAGGAGAAGACTTGGGTTCCAGACCCAGCTCTGCTGCTTGCTCTCTAAGGGACACTGAGGATGACCTTTATCCTCCTGAGCTGTTTTCTCTAGCAGCATAGGGGTCTTGAAACTGCAGCTTACTTCATAGTGAGTTACGATAACCCCACTGATGGGCTTGTAAACGTTAAAGTGGCATGAGCTTTGGTGACAGATGCAGCCTCTTGTCCCAGTCCTACTGCTTAATAGCTGTGTAATCTTGAGCATGTTTTTTTTAACCACATTTGTACCTTAGCTTCCTCATTTGTAATACAGGATTAAAATGTCTCATGGAGTTATTGTGATTATTAAATTAGAAGTTATGTGATTATTTAGCATAATACCTGCACTTATTAGGCCAGGCATCCTATCTAATAATAGCCAAACATGGTAATTGACCGTACCTTCGCTACGCCTCCCATCGACTAATCAGCGAGATAAGCAAATTAACCACCAACAAAGATGGCAGCTAATTTAAATACTGCAGGCAGGGTGGGACAGCACGAGCCGCCATCCAGGCCCCCGTGGGCGACG
Source organism: Myotis myotis (assembly GCF_014108235.1). Classification (NCBI taxonomy): domain Eukaryota; kingdom Metazoa; phylum Chordata; class Mammalia; order Chiroptera; family Vespertilionidae; genus Myotis; species Myotis myotis. The sequence continues at coordinate 13,650,590 of NW_023416315.1, forward strand.
CCAGAAGCCACTTGCCTGCTGCCCGGAACTGAATCCGGTCCCAGGCCACAGGCACGCCGGCCCCGCAAGCCCCCGGAGCCGCCTGCCTGCTGCCTGGATTGGATCAGTCCCGGCTGCTAGCCGCCCCGGAAACCCCAGAATCTGCCAGATATGGCAGTAACTCTAGCAGTAAGCACTCTGAAAGTCAGTGGCATAAATGCACCAATTAAAAGACAGATTATGAGGGTGAATCAAAAACAAAACCCACTTTAAATATAAAGACACATATAGATTGAAAGTAAATGAATTAAGCTGCAGCCTGTTTTGCTCAGTGGATAGAGCATTAGCCCTTGGACTGAAGGGTCCCAGGTTCGATTCCAGTCAAGGGCATGTACCTCAGTTGCTGGCTTGATCCCCAGTCCCTATCAGAGCATGTACAAGAGGCAACCAATCAATGTGTCTCTCCCTTTCCCTTCACTCTCTCTAAAATTCAATGGAAAAATACCCTTGCGTGCAGATTAACAAAAACAAAGTAAATGGATTAAGTAACATTAAAGAGATTATAAGAAAAATATATTCCAAATTTTGTTAGTTGTATAATGGTTATGTTTAAGTTAATAACACCTAAGAAATTGGGTGAAAGGTACATATAATATGCTGTAGTATTGTATAGTTTTTTTTACATGTATGAAATTATTTCAAATTAAAATATTAAAAAATTAAAAATTAAAATATTAATTGAAATGTATCTGCATTACATGAAAAATCTAATTGCTTCTAGCAAAATTTATTAAATTGTGCTAAAATTTACAAGGGTTCAATTAAAAAAATCTTAATTCTAAATGATATAATAGAAAATATATATTAGTGCAGTTATAAGCACTTATCTGAAAATACAAATTTAAAGAAGTGAATTTAAAGGGATTAGCCAAAGAAAATATATGCACAACCCATGGGCACAGACAACAGTATGGTGATGGCCAGAGAGAAGTGGGGGGCAAGAGCTGGGTAGAGGGGGCAAAAGGGGGGAAATAGGGACATCCTATATCCTATATAATAAAATGCTAATATGAAAATCGACTGAACAGCAGAGCGATGGGTCGCTGACGTGTACTGACCACCAGGGGGCAGACGCTCAACACAGGAGCTGCCCCCTGGTGGTCAGTGTGCTCCCACATGGGGAGTGTCGCTCAGCCACAAGTCAGGTTCACTGTGGGGAGTGGGCCGAAGCCCTCAGTCGGACATCTCCTGAGGGCTCCCGGACTCCAGTGCACGAATGTCGTGCACCGGGCAGATGCTCAATACAGGAGCTGCCCCCTGGTGGTCAGTGCACTTCTATATGGGGAGTGCCACTCAGACAGAAACTGGCTCATGGCTGGCCAGCGCAGAGGTGGTGGCAGGAGCCTCTCCCACCTCTGTGGCAGCACTAAGAATGTCCAACTAACGGTTTAGGCCCGATCCCTTGGGGGCCTAAGCCTTTAGTCGGACATCCCCCGGGGGCTCCCTGGTTGCCAGAAGGATGTCTGACCGCAAGCTTAGGCCTCATCCCCCGGGGAGTGGGCCTAAGTCAACAGGTGGACATCCCCCAAGGGGTCCTGGACTGCAAATGGGCACAGGCTGGGCTGAGGGAGTACCCCCCCGCCCCGAGTGCACAAATTTTTGTGCACCGGGCCTCTAGTTACTTAATAAATAGTAATTTTAAGCCTCTTTTCTTTCTGATAGTATTTCTTCTGTTATTCCTTTCTTGGGCTTTAGCTAGTACTTGGTCCTAGACTTTCACATGGATATTTATGTAGGGTTCCTGATTATATAGGGCATTAATATATGATTATATTTTACTTATTTATTTACTTACTTATTTGAGAGAGAGACAGACAGACACATCTATTTTTTCTACTTATTTATACATTCATTGGTATGTATGATTCTTGTATATGCCCTGACAGGAGATTGAACTTGCACCCTTGGCATAGTGGGATGATGCTGTAACCCAGTGGTCGGCAAACCATGGCTTGCGAGCCACATGCGGCTCTTTGGCCCCTTGAGTGTGGCTCTTCCACAAAATACCACATGCGGGCTCGCGCATACAGTGTGATTGAAACTTCGTGGCCCATGCACAGAAGTCGATTTTCGGCCTGGGCGAGTTTATTTTGAAGAAGTAGCGTTAGAAGAAGTGGGGGGGTGTCGGTTGGTCGGGTGATGGGAGACAGGGTGCAGGTGGGCCGCGGGATACGCAGCGCGGGGGAGGTGTGCGATCCATGCACGAGTTGAGGATGGGAGAGTGGGAAGGGGTCGACCTCAGCGAACGTACCTCAATCAGATTTAGGACGTTTTTAGCAAAGGCCAGCTTAGGAGTAGCCTAATTAAGTTAACAACAATGTACCTACCTATATAGTTAAACTTAAAAAATTTGGCTCTCAAAAGAAATTTCAATCGTTGTACTGTTGATTATCTGGCTCTGTTGACTAATGAGTTTTCCGAACACTGCTCTAACCAACTCAACTGATTACCAGCCAGGGCATTTAAAAAAAATATATATATTTTATAGATTTTTTTACAGAGAAGAAGGGAGAGGGATAGAGTTAGAAATATCGACGAGAGAGAAACATCAACTGGCTGCCTCCTGCACGCCCCCCACTGGGGATGTGCCCGCAACCAAGGTACATGCCCCTGACCGGAATCGAACCCAGGACCCTTGAGTTCGCAGGCCGACGCTCTATCCACTGAGCCAAACCGTCCAGGGCCAGCCAGGGCATATTTTAATGGTACTGTTATGCTCAACCTGTACACCCTCCCCATTATTTTATATGGTTTTGGCAAGTTCAAATATGTTTATTTTTTTTCTGTATTTTTAAAAATCCTCACCTGAGGATATATTTTTATTTGAGAGAGGGAGAGAGACAGAGAAACATCGATGTGAGAGTGAAACGTTGATTGGCTGCCTTCTGCACACCCCCTACTGGGGATCAAGCCTGCAACCCGGGCATGTGCCCTTGACTGAAATCGAACCTGGGGCCCTTCAGTCCCCAACCTGACGCTCTATCCACTGACCTAAACCAGCTAGGGCAAAAACCTTTTGTTTTTAAAAATATATCACCTGATTGTACAGAACTATTTTGGTTAGAAAATATTTCAAACTATTCTGTACCAAATAGTGACATCAAATTTGTCAAGCAGTTATAGTTTCATTACTATTAATACACTAGAGGCCTGATGCACGAAACTTCGTGTAAGAGTAGGCCTTCCTTCTCCCGGTTGCCGGCACCTGAAGGATGTTTGGAATGACATCCGGAAGGAAGTCCGGTCTAATTAGCATATTACTCTTTTATTATTATAGATGTCCTTTGTATGGAATCATTTGAAAATGTTTTAGTTTTTCTAAAGTTACATTTTCAAGGAAAATTTTCAATTGTGATGTAATTTGATATGTTTGGGAAGAGTTTAGTTAGTTGTCCATGGCAGGCAATAATTGAATGATACTGTATCATATATTCTTCAAGTTGTTTACTCTAAATAAGCATACACTCAGGAAGGATAGCCTTTGGAAAGAGATCATTTAATTATGTCTTGGAGTCCAGGAAAGGTTTGATAAAGAAATAATTCAATGTGGGTGCTGTATGTGCTAGTAGTTTGGCAAGGTATATGCCTAATTACATCTCTGCATGGTAATTAGAAAGAAAGGAGGAAATGGAGGATTGCTAAGAAATTGCACTGCTGTCTACTTTCTCTTGTGTCACATCTTCTTGGTGTGGTTTTAATGTTTTAGGTCAAAGATTTTGGATGTCCAGGATATCAGTCACAAAAATCATCTGTTTCAAAACAGTAACTTCACATGTAGGCATGTGTTGTGTCTTTGCTGTTCATCATTCACTTCATTATTTTTTGAAAAGAACACCCTAATTTCATTTTTCTAAAGCATAGATTATTGCTCGAGAATGCCAGTGGAAGTGCCAGTAGTGGGATGGAGAATATCCTTTGTTCTTCTTTAGTCAAGAGGCGGGCACCTGACAGTAAACCAGTAGTTTCCTTCCTGGGATTTGAATCCTGTGCCCAGTGATTGGAGAACCGCCCTCCAGGAACGGGGTCCAAATGAGGCAGTGAAGATGATCTGGAGCTATTTATACTTACCTCCTAGCCTTTTTTTAAAAATATGTTTTATTGATTTTTTTTACAGAGAGGAAGGGAGAGGGATAGAGAGTTAGAAACATCGATCAGCTGCCTCCTGCACACCTCCTACTGGGGATGTGCCTGCAACCAAGGTACATGCCCTTGACCGGAATCGAACCTGGAACCTTTCAGTCCTACACTCTATCCATTGAGCCACACCGGCTAGGGCCCCGCCCCCCCCCCCCCCTTTTTTTTTTTTCTGGATGAGGTTGGCTATAACAAATAGATGTTAACCTTTCTCCCAAGTAGCTTAGGTAAAATGTGTGAAGGGTCAGAATTGTTTGAAAACTGATATGTAAGTGTGTACTTTTCATATATATTATTTTGATTGTATTTCTTCAATTTTCTTTCTAGTGGAGGGTTTTGTGAATATAAGTCAGGTCTAAAAAATGTCATTTGTTAATGTCCATCCTCTTTGAGGGAATTTTCATGTCTGTTCTTAGTGCTAGCAGCTTTGTAATTTTAACAGTAATAAGCCAGAGAGTAGGAAATGTTTGTTTTTTTTTAAAAAGAGGGTTTTTTTTTGTTTGTTTTTTTAAATATATTTTATTGATTTTGTACAGAGAGGAAGGGAGAGGGATAGAGAGTTAGAATCATCGATGAGAAACATCGACCAGCTGCCTTCTGCACATCCCCTACTGGGGATGTGCCCGCAACCGAGGTACATGCCCTTGACTAGAATCGAACCTGGGACCCTTGAGTCCGCAGGCTGATGCTCTATCCACTGAGCCAAACCGGTCAGGGCAGGAAATGTTTTACATTCTACAAATCTTCACATTTCCCAATTTAAAAAGCTGTTGTTCCCTCCTAGTCTAGAATAGTTTTTGTATGTTTAGTTGTAGGGATGAGCATTTTTATTTTTAATTTGAATACCATGCAGATGTGATAGAATTCTAGGGTTCGCCATGTCAAACTGACTGGGTCATTTTCCTCTCTGTCTTGGCTGCAAGTAGCCTTTCCGGATATTTAGGAGATTCATTATGATTGCCTGATGAGAATCAGGCCCAGAGATAGTTGAGGAATTGCTGTCTTGGAAAGTAGATGAAGTTAGGTAGAAGTTGGTGGGCTCAGTCTGGTCCTCTGCATATTAATTAATTGTCAGGTTTCACATACTACTTTATTTAGATGAGAAGTAAAGTACAGTACTGTGCTTAAAGGATCATGTAGCAAAGATATACTTAAAGCTTGCTTATTAGGAAGACACTTTATTGGTGTTAGGAAACTAGTATTTAAAGTGTTAGTGTTTAATCTATTAAGATTATACACTGAGTGGCCAGATTATTATGACCACCTGATGTTTGTAGGCAAATTAGCTATAATTTTGCGCTGAAGTTGCTAGAGGTCCAGACCATTATAAATAGGGAAGCAGGTTGTTTACCATGACAGTAGAAGTGATTTTTTTCTGAAGATATGGGTAAACAACGTGATTTAACAGCCTTTGAACGTGGGATGATTGTTGGTGCTCGGAGCCATGGAGCGAGTATTAGCAAAACAGCTGAAGGCCTGTTCGAACACCTTTGCTGTCTGCAGTTACCAAGATAAAACGTCTCCAATTCGCACAGGAACACAAGGATTGGACAGTCGAGCATTGGAAAAAAGTCAAGTGGTCTGATGAATCACGTTTCTAGTTGCATCATGCAGATGGCAGAGTGAGAATTTGGCAGAAACAGCATGAAAGCATGCACCCCACACGCATGAGTACAACCCTTCAAGCTGGTGGGGGCAGTGTTATGGTTTGGGACATGTTTTCCTGGCATGATTTGGGCCCTTTAATTCGTGTGGAACAATGTCTGAATAGCACAACATACCTAAGTATCGTTGCTGATCAGGTTCATCCTATCATGTTGATGGCGTATCCCAATGGAGATGGCTTCTTCAAACCAGACAATGCGCCATGCCACGGTGCTCACATTGTGCAGGAGTGGTTTCAAGAACATGAGGGAGACTTTACCTTGCTTAGGTGGCCCCCACAATCACCAGATCTCAATCCAATTGAGCATTTGTGGGACGAACTTAAAAGAGCCATGAGGCAGCTGGTTCCACAACCATCAAATCTCACAGAACTAGACAGTGCTATTCATCTGGCATGGTGTCAGGTTCCTCGCATCACCTTTCAACATCTCGTGGAGTCAACGCCAAGAAGAATCGCCGCAGTATTGAAGGCAAAGGGTGGCCCAACGAAGTACTGATGGGGTGGTCATAGTAATCTGGCTACTCAGTGTATAGTACAGTTTTAACTTTGTTCTTTAAAATATAACTGTACTTACACTTTTATTTATTTAGTTAATATTCATCTGAGGATATTTTTCCATTGGATTTTTTCTTTTTAAAGAGGGAGTGGAAGGGAGAGGGGGAGAGAGAGAGACAGACAGACAGACAGACAGACAGACATTGATGGGAGAGAGACATGTCCATTGGTTGCCTCCCGCATATGCCCCGACCAGGGCAGGCATCGAGCTTGCAACCCAGGTATGTGCCCTTGACGGCCGACTCTCTATCCACTGATCCAAACTTGCTAGGGCTGCCTTTACACTTTCTTCTGTTCACAGTGTAAATGTTTATTTAATGTTCTATAACATCCTTAGAAATTTTTCACCAACATCAAGGTTAATTTTTTAAAAATTTGGTTTGTTGCCCTAGCTCAGTGGTCGGCATACTGCGACTTGCGAGCCACATGCGGCTCTTTGGCCCCTTGAGTGTGGCTCTTCCACAAAATACCACGTGCGGTCGCGCATGTCCAGTGCGATGGAAACTTCGTGGCCCATGCGCAGAAGTTGTTATTTTGTGGAAGAGCCACACTCAAGGGGCCAAAGAGCTGCATGTGGCTACCGAGCCGCAGTTTGCTGACCACTGGCCTAGCTGGTTTGGCTCAGTGGATAGAGTGTCAGCCTGTGGATGGAAGGGTCCTAGGTTTGATTCTGGTCGGGGGCACATGCCTGGGTTGCGGGCTCAATCCCCAGTGGGGAGCATGCAGGAGGCAGCCAATCAGTGATTCTCTCTCATCATTGATGTTTCTATCTCTCTCCCCCTCTCCCTTCCTCTCTGAAATCAATAAAAATATATTAAAAAAAATTTGGTTTGATTTGGTTTACGATTGGGAAATTAGCATTGAGAATATAAGTTTCCTGAAAATATCATCTGTTGTAACTTTTTAAAAGGGGGTGGGGTTGTTGAGCTTTGCTTATTTATTGATTAGAACTATCTGGAAATCCTAAGATCATCAACAGGTGATCTCACTAGAATACGCCTACTGTTAAAATTCAGTTATGCTTTTATTGATTTTTAGAGAGAAAGAAGAAGTGAGAGGGAGATATGGAAAGATTGGTGAGAGAGAAACATTGATGGGCTGCCTCCTGCATGTGCCCCTACTGGAGATCAAGCCCATATCCCGGGCATGTGCTCTGACTGGAAATCCAACCTGTGACCTCTTGGTGTCACACTGGCCAAGCTAGCCACTCGGTTTTAAATGGACACCTCACGATTGTTTCTTTTATACTTTATTAGGGCCCCAGTGCACGAATTCGTGCACTTTGAAAAGAACTGTTAGCCGTGAGGCTGCGGTGGGCACAGGGGTGGGTCTCGGCCCACCTCTGTGCCTCCTCCAAGCCCCTCCCACCATGGCCTCTGGTCCCCTGTCTGCTGGCAGCCTTGCAGCTGCTGCTCCCATGGGATATTGGCGTCAGCTCTGCTTGCACCCGCTAATGGCGCAGAGCAATTAGGGCTCGTGCCAGCAGTGAGTGCAAGCAGTGGCTCTGGCAGTGGGTGTGGGTGGGGCCGTTGTCAACAGAGGGTGTGAGAGGCTGCTGCTGGCCCCGATTGCCTCTCAGGAGCAGGGGGAGGTGGAGAAGCCCTCAGGGGCAATAGGGGCTCGCAGTGAGTGCGAGCAAGGCTGGCGCTGGCAGCAGGTGTGAGCACTGGGAGGGACCCTGGTGCACAGGAGCAAACAATTTTCAGTAAAGGAACCGTGGGCCACAAGGCTGAGGTGGGCAGAGGGATGCGTCTTGGCCCATCCTCCGCGCCTCCTCTTGGCCCCACCCACCGTGGCCCCTGGTTCTCTGTCTGCTGGCAGCCCTGCTCCTGCCGCTCCTGCTCCCACATGCTGACGGTGCCGGCCTTGCTTGAACCTGCTGCTGGCGCCAGCCCCAATCTTTCTGCACCATTAGCATTGGGTGCTAGTGAGGCCAGCGCCATCAGTGGGTGTTAGTGGCGGCTGCTGCCCCGGTCACCCTTAGGAGCAGGGGGAGGTGGAGAAGCCCTCAGTGGCAATCGGGGCCAGCAGCTGCTGCTTGCACCTGCTAACAGTGCCAGCTATCTGGACCAGTGCTGGGCGCCAGCAGCGGGTGCGAGTGGCAGCAGTGGGTGTGAGTGGCAGCTCCAGTGGCTTTGAGAATCAGCTGTGTCTACAATGGGAGAACTTCTGTGCTGGAGACACCCTTATGGGGCAGGACTTGCTTCAGTGGGTCTTTGGTGCTCACTGAGTCTGCCCCTTGAGTGTGTCCCTTATGGATCTGAGGAGTTGTAATCTGGATGGTCCCACTCTGACCACTGGGTACACTGGCTCTTGGATCTCTAAGGAGGTGCTAATTTAGCCTCTGCCCGAGGCTACCCAGCAGGAGCTACAAGGAGATCTGCAGATTCCTCTTCTTTGTTTGGGGTTTGGAGGTACCTAGATGAGGCCCAGCTGTGAAGAAATGCAAGCTGCTGTGGGGCCTTGGGCCTTCTCTTGGAAGTTCTGGGTCTCTCTGACCCAGCTGCAGTTTGTTAGGTAATTTTAGATTGCAAAGCACCAGCCTATTCATATGCAAAAGCCTCTGCCCACAGCTTGGGTGGGGTGGGGTCTCAGGGAATCAACAGGGTGGAGCAAATATCTGTGGCTGATCCTCAGTTCTGCCCTAAGGGGCCTCTCTGGTCTCAGTGTCCGGCGGTGGTAATCGCTGCAAGCACCTCTGAGAGAAAGCCGCCCTCGAGTTCCACCTGCTGCCAGACAGTCCAGTTTCTCCCCGTATGAGTCTGGGTCCCCAGAGACTCGCCTGGAACTGGAGTTCAGAGCAGTCAGGAGCTTGAGACTCCCACTCAATTGAAAAAGACAGCCGTGTCCTCAGTTGCCAGCCCTTTCCACGTGCGCTGCATCCTCAGTTGCCAGCCCTTTCCTTGTGTGCCTCCGTACCTCTGCATTTTACTTCTGCACCTCCTCTCTGAGTCTCAGTGTGCTTTTCTCTTTCCTTCTAGTTGTAGAATTTCCACTCAGCCAGTCTTCCTGTGGTTCTGGATGATGTCCGTTTTGTCTTTTAGTTGTATTTTTGAAATGGTTGTATGAGGCAGCAATTGCCGATGTTTACCTATGCCGCCATCTTGGTTTCTCTGGCAACAAATACTTTCACCTGTTTTTCTTTACACAATAGTCTCCCTTTATTATTTTTTAGAAAATGCCTGCCACATACCCAAGACTGAATAAGCATTGTTTGCATATCTGCTGTTCTTTCAAGTAAAAATGATGTTTTGTGAGAAAAAACGTGGCTAGTTCAGCTTACAACTCTTTCTAATCACCCAAGTGCTTTTTCTTGAGATAGCCATCATATTTTGGTGTGCAGCTGCTGATCTTTATGCTCATTTCTTATTTTGTCACGAAGAATTTTAAAGAGATGTATGTTTAAGGGTGGAGATTAGTAAAAATAATTTTTACTTCATTAAGGACATTCTTAATCGGAAAGGGCTATTTCCTTTTAATGGTGAAGAATACCACTTTCTCCCTCTTTCTCTCTCTTTGTTACCCCTCCTTACTCTCACAATCAATAAACTTATCCTCAGGCGAGCATTAAAAAGCCAGGAAACAAAGCTATTCTTTAAAGAAACAAAACAAGCCCTAGCTTGTTTGGCTCAGTGGATCGAGTGTCAGCCTGCGGACTAAAGGGTCCTGGGTTTGATTCAGGTCAAGGGACATGCCCAGGTTGCTGGCTCGATCCCCAGTGGGGTGGCAAAGAGCATTCAGGAGGCAGCCAATCAATGATTCTCTCTCATCATTGATGTTTATCTCTCTCTCCCTCTCCCTTCCTCTCTGAAATCAATAAAAATATATTAAAAAACAAAACAACAATAAAATGTTATATATAGAATTTTTTTTGGATTCTGTTTTGTAAAAAGATGTCAATATTCTAAGTTCTGAAATCCCAATATTCTGGAAAACTGGCACATATAAATATTTGAATTGTAAAGAAAAACAGAACAACATTTTGAAAGCATTTTAATTAAATATTTGTTTCTCAATAATGATATTTTAGTTTTAAAACAGTTACAATACTAGTATATTAATGAAAATTTTATGTAGGATCTTGTTAAAAGTAAAAATATCATTAATTCATAATGTAGTTTTAAAAACTTCTCCAAAGCTGCATTTATCAAAATAGTGTAGTAAAATTTTAATGAACGGCATTAATAACATTTCTGACTGTTTTATGTTAACTGTAGTTGATATTAGATATGAGATGATAATGTGCAAATATGATTTTAACCAGTAGGTGGCAACAAATCAATATCTGAATTTATTTTTAAGAACATTTGAAGAAAAATAGTGTAAGTCATAAGCAAGATACATTTCATTCCTTACAAAAATAAACATTTTGTGTTGATGTCCTTTAGATATACTTCTTAACTTGAAAAGTTGATAGATTTTATTTTTATGATCTTTATAGTTCATTTAAAAGCTATAATTTAGTTTTGATAGTTGGATGACTAATTTGTAGTTGTAGTTAAAAACCAAGTGATTTGGTTTATTACAAATAATCATTATTTGGGGAATTATTTTTTGCCTTGTTTTATTATAAGTTTAATAATCATCTGGTTAATAAGTAGTAGTATTTAACTTAATAAAATAAACTAATACTTAAAAAATACCCAAGCCCTGAGTGGTGTGGCTCAGTTGGTTGGTGCATCATTCTGGTACACTGAAAGGTTGAGGGTTTGATACCCGGTCCGGGCACATACCCAGGTTGTACTTGTGACCCTGGTCAAAGATAGAGCAGGAGGCAGCTGATCGACGTTTCACTCTTAAATCAGTCTCCCTCCCTCCCTCCCTCCCTCCCTTCCTTCCTTCCTTCCTTCCTTCCTTCCTTCCTTCCTTCCATCTCTCCATCTCCATCTCCATCTCCATCTCCATCTCCATCTCCATCTCTCTTTCTTCCTCTCTCTCTAAAGTCAGTTAAAAAAAATCAAACGAACCAGTAACTTTGTAGCACCATATTGTAGAAAAAAATTGGGGAAAAAACCACCATTTACAATGTGCTTTGTATGGGTATGTTGTAATGTTATAAATGCATTAAACCCATTGGTATTTATGTCAACTAGACAACTTTACCCCAGAAAGTTTGATAAATGATAAAAAAAAAAATACTGTTTGTAAAAGTTTTCCTGTGCCACATATTGTTGGTAAATGTATACGTCTTCCTTTCCTGCTTTCTTTCCCCTTCTGCCTCCTCCCCCCTTCCAGCGTTTAATTTTCCCTAAGCTCCCGGGTTTGGAATCTTCTCTAAGTCTGCCTCAGTCCAGGAGAACTTCTTAAAATGACTACTCTTTTTCCCCCTCTCTCTGTCACACTATCAGAACTATTTTAGTAATGTATGAGATTTTATTTCCTTTATCTTTTCAGATCTATTTGTATTTTATTGATTTTTTTTTTTTTTTTTTTTTAAGAGAGAGGAAGGGAGAGGGATAGAGAGTTAGAAACATCGATGAGAGAGAAACATCGATTCAGCTGCCTCCTGCACACTCCCCCACTGGGGATGTGCCCGCAACCAAGGTACATGCCCTTGACTGGAATCAAACCTGGGACCCCTCAGTTCACAGGCCGACGACGCTCTATCCACTGAGCCAAACCAGTTAGGGCTATTTGTATTTTAAAAAGAGATTTATTGTAAGGTGAGGGAATAAATTAGATGACTAAGCAGTGTGACATGATGAAATATGTAAAGAATCAGGCACTGTGGGAAAAAAAAATTTTGGAGGGGTTGGTTGAAACTGGGAGCAGTCCATCCTGTAAATTAGTATTATGTAGATTCACACCTGTGCTTGGGACCCTAAGTTATTCCTGCTTTTGTTGTTGTTAATACCTTTTACTACCGGGTTGCAGATTAATTTGAAGCTCCCCCCCACCCCTTCCCCTCCTAATTCTCCTGTCCTGGACTTAACCATTTTGTATGATGTTGGGGTTTATGAGCTATGAGCCAAGAGAGTTATTTGTATGACTTAGAAGTCTGATAATCTGTATTTCTGATGTCTTCTGGAAGAAACTCTTATAAGCTCAGCTCATCCAAATTTTGTCCCTCTGACCTTTCCTTTGCTCAGTAGTACTGGGCACCTAGTATAACTGCCCATTGCTAGGCACTGGGATATGATGATGAGCAAGCCAACGTGGGCCTCACCCTCCATCTTGTATTGTAGTTGTGGAGTCAGATATGTAACATACAGTTATACATCTCAAAGTGATGGGAGAAGAATCGAGAGCTACAGTCAGGGTGAAGATCAGGGAACGTTTCTTGGAGGTCAAGATGTTGAGCTAAGGTGCAACATCCGAAAACTGTGGCAGTATTTGAAAAACTTTCCTGTAAAGGACCAGATAGTAAATATTTTTGACTTCTCTGGCCACATGATCTCTTTTGCAATTATGAACTTGTAACCCTGCCATTGCATTGCAGAAGCAGCGTGGATAGTAAATAAATGGATAAGTGTGACTGTTTCAACCAGACTTTATTTATGGACACTGAACTTTGAATTACTTATAATTTTCAGGTGTCATGAAATATTATTCGTTTGATTTTTTTCTCCCAGCTATTTAAAAATGTAAACATTTTATCCCATATATTTTATTTTTTTAAAAAAAATGTTTTTATTGATTTCAGAGTGGAAGGGGGAGGAAGATAGAGATAGAAACATCAGTGATGAGAGAGAATCATTGATCGGCTGCCTCCTGCATGCAGGAGGATCAAGCCAGCAACCCAGGCATGTGCCCTGACTGGGAATCCAACCCTGACCTCTTGGTTCATAGGTCGATGTTTAACCACTGAGCTACACTGGCTAGGCTAATCTATCTTAATTTTCTTATCTTGATGATCTTGTAGTTAACTAGACCATTTTTGTTTTTAGCCCTTGGTGATGATGATGCAACAGATTGGCAACTAATTCTCAGGTAATTTTTGGGAAAAAGTTCCTTGTACTATACTTTTCTGCAATTTTGTTGTTTCAAAACTGAAAAGAGACAATGGATTGTAGAGTGGCAGGAGTGAAGGCGTGCAGACCAGGGAGGAGGTTGCTGCAGCAGTCTAGTAGTTTCAGTGGAGTGTGAGGTGGTTTGCCTGGAGGAGGTGAGGGTGATCAGATTGGGACTTATTTTGGAGGTATGGTTGACTGAATTTACTGATGGGGTATGAGATAAGGAAGAACTAGGGAAAGATGATGCCATTAATAATATCATGAATTCATTAAAAAAAAAAAAGACTTGTCAAAACACCTGGTTTCTAGTCTTAGTTCACCCCTTGAGATGGTGTGTGAACTTAACTTCTGTCTTGACATTTCTGGCTCTTGGTCGCCTCACATGGACAGCATGGTGTAGAATCTTTACAGTGGGACCAATGTGCTACTTGAGCCGTACCAGGTCTTACTTTTAGCAAGGCATGTGATAGACTCATGACACTTTGTTGAAGAGCTGGAGAAATGTTCATGTAATTGCATATCTAGATACTTTAGCACCTGTTCTCCAAAACTATGAACTAATTACTAACTTCCAAAGAGCTTCTTAGTGGTGAGAGAAAGTACTTTGTCTTTGATCCTATTTTGTTAAATGTTTTTATCATTGACTTGGATGAAGACATAATAGATCACTTGATTATCACTTTAGTATCTGTAGGGATGTTGACAGCTGCCCTTTTAGGAAGGATACATTTGGGATTTGCAAGTCTCACTTGAATGGAACCACCTTTAAATAATGGTTACTGATGAATAGCTTAGTTAATTTCCTAATTAATATACCTACTTCAGTGTACAATCATAGTAATGGAATTATTGGGTATTAGTTGGTAATAGATGTGAAAACTACAGGCATGATGTCTGATGGATGTACCCTGTAAATGTCAGAAGCATTCCTCTTCAGTCAAAGGGTGTACCAGCCTTGCTCATTCATGCTGCACATTGATTTAGTTTTTAAGTTAGGAATTGTTTGGTCAAAGTACTTTTAAGGAAAGATAGTTTGAATCATTCAAAAAATTTGTATCTATTGTGCATACTTTGAGTTGACATTTCTTACCATTTAGAAAAGCTTTTTTAGGTGAAGTTTTCAGCCGGTTAGCTTGGCTCCACTGAGGGAAAGGTGTGCGTGATGTGCCCTCAAATCATTAATGTAGTGTTAAAGATATAGTTATATAATATTGTACACACTATAGATATATTTCTACTTTTTGGAAATTAATGTACAATTTTCAGCTTTGTCTTTAAAATATTCACTCTAAAGGCAAGAAACACTGTTCCCCAAAATTCTTTATTATATAACATCTTGTACACGTTGTTGCTGAATAAGTTACATTATAACTGAGAAGAAAGACTTCATTGTTCTTAACATTCTGAACAGTGCCAGTATTATAATTTTATTTGCATTAAGACCCAGTCCTTGAAAAAGTAATAGACTGTCTGTAATGTTTCAAATATGAAACATAGGTAGGTGTTCCAGAGAAATTTCAGTGCAATTGTGACTCGTGGTTTGAAGTTTGAAACTTACAGGAGGAAGTTGTTTCTGACGCCTGACATTTTCTGATGTTGGTGGTGGTAATGCAGACTTCAGTATTTGTCACTGTTTGTGTTCACAAAAGGTTTCACCTTTATTTGTTTTTAAAATTTTGTTAAGGGAGTTTTAGTATATTCTTTTCTCTAGTGTATCCCCCCCCCCCCCCCCGCCCCCAGCATAAAATTTCAGTCTTTATGTAAATACTATGTAAATGCACATTCTTACTGTTTCTTTTCATAGGTCATTTTTGACCCAGTGTTTTATCTCTAGCTGTATCCAGGCTGAGCCAAAGAGTCCTAAGATGTTGAGAGGGGACCACTGAGCTGAGAAGAGCATCCCTGGCTGAAATGGAGATGTATAGCATAGCAAATGAGACATCTGTGCAAACTTACAAAAAAAAGACATTATTATAACATGAATCACTTTAAGGTGAATAGTTTATTGGCAATTAGTACATTCACAATGTTGTGTAGCCACCAGTTCTGTCCGTTTCCAAGATGTTTCATCACTCCAAAGAGTCTTCATCCATTAAACAGTTGCTTCCCATTGCCCCTCCAACCCCTGGTGGTACACTACCAATCTGCATTTTGTTGTCTGGATTTGCCTGTTCTGGATATTTTATGTCGTGGAATCACACAATATGTAATCTTTGCGTCTGACTGCTTTTCACTTTGCATGTTTCTGAGGTTTATCCAGTTATAGCATGAATCAGTACTTCATTCCCTTTTAAAAAAGAGTATTTATTTTTATTTATTTTTTAAACATATATTTTTACTCATTTCAGAGAGGAAGAGAGGAGAGAAAGATAGAAACATCAATGATGAGAGAAAATCGGTTGCCTCCTACATGCCCCCTATTGGGGATTGATCTGAAAACCTGGGCATGTGCTCCCACCTGGAATCTCAAACCATGACCTCCTGGTTCAGAGGTCGCTGCTCAACCACAGCCACTGAGCAACACGGGCCAGGCCTTCATTCTTTTTATGGCTGAATAATAAAGCACCAATTTGTTTATTCACTAATCCATTGATGGCTGTTTGGATTGTTTTCACCTTTTAGGTATTGTGAATAGTGCTTCTGTGAACATGTGAATATGTATTTGTTGAGTACCAGTTTTGGGCTGAGTCATATTGTGATGCTACATTTAACTTTTTGGGGAACTACCAAACTGTTTCCCCCCAGGCAACACCATTTGATAGTCCCTCCAGCAATGCCTGAGGGTTTCTCCACATTTTTGCCAACACTTGTTTCCTTTTTCTTCTCCTTAAAATTGTAAAAATTGAAGTTCAATTGCTTTGTGTTTTCTTTTGTTGCACAGGCTTTTCTTTGTATTATTCAAGAACCTGTTGCCAGATTTAAGGCCTGGGTCTTTACCCCTAGGTTTTATTCTTATAGCGTTATGCCTTTAGCTCTTATATTTAGGTTATCCATTTTGAGTTAATTTTTATATAATAAGTGAAGTATTCATTACCAACTCTTTAACACCAGCTCAAGAAAATTTGACTCTCTAGCCTCCATAGTCTTACACTGCACTGGTCCTGGAGGTCGGCCAGGGGTGAGAGCTTAGGCCTTTGTCTATCTTTCCTGGGCATGCAAATAGCCATACACATGCCTGTGGACTTCTTTCTATATTCCCTGGAATATGTCAGAGCACTTCAAAGTCCCTGTGAATTTTCACCCACCAGTGTTTCTTTCTAAATTATGGCTGAATAATAAAGCACCAATTTGTTTATTCACTAATCCATTGATGGCTATTTGGATTATTTTCACTGGAGAGCCTTAGATTTACTTATGGCCAGTCACAGAGAAACCTGTCTTTACTTACAAGAAGAATGTTGCACCCTAGCCAATTTGGCTCAGTGGCTAGAGCTTCGGCCTACGGACTGAAGGGTCCTGGGTTCTATTCTGGTCAAGCCCGGGTTGTGAGCTTGATCCCCAGTGGCAGGCGTGCAGGAGGCAGCCAATCAATGATTCTCTCACATCATTGACGTTTCTGTCTCTCTCCCTCTCTCCCTTCCTCTCTGAAATCAATTAAAATATATTTAAAAAAAAAGAAGAATATTGCTTTTATGTCAGTTTTTACAAGTTCAAGAAAAATTTAAAAACCTATGAACAAAGCCTCGTAATCTTCAAGAGAAATCCCAGCTCCCATGGTTTTTACAAGATCCTGGCCCTATTCCTAGGACCTCTCCTAACCGTTCTTCTGCTATTAATCTTTGGCCCTTGCATTTTGCAATGTTTAATTAAGTTCATTTCTTCTAGATTACAATTCCAAACCAAATTAATGGTAATAGAAGGATGAATAGCAATCACAGGAACAGAATTGCACATTTGACAGGCCGATGTCCCTCCTCAGCTGGAAGTAGTTACAGAAGAGACCTCTAGCCACTAACCCAGTGATGGCGAACCTATGACACACGTGTCACAGGTGACACGCGAACTCATTTTTTTGGTTGATTTTTCTTTGTTAAATGGCATTTAATTATATAAAATAAATGTCAAAAATATAAGTCTTTGTTTTACCATGGTTGCAAATATCAAAAAATTTCTATATGTGACACAACACCAGAGTTAAGTTAGGGTTTTTCAAAATGCTGACACGCTGAGCTCAAAAGGTTCGCCATCACTGCACTAACCCATAAAGAAATCTCTATAGCCCTAGCCTTGCCGGTTTAATTCGGTGGATAGAGCTTTGGCTTGCGGACTGAAGGGTCCCAGGTTCGATTCTGGTCAAGGGCACATGCCCGGGTATCGGGCTTGATCCCCAGTGTGGGTGTGTAGGAGGCAGCCGATCAATGATTCTCTCTCATCATTGATGTCTCTCTCCCCTCTCCCTTCCTCTCTGAAATAAATAAAAATATATTTAAAAAAACCCTCTCTCTGTATAAAAAGGCAGCAACTGTAACGCCGTAATGACCTTAACGACCTGTCGCTATGACTCCCACTGTGGCCAGCAAACCGGCCTGATCAGGTACATATGTCTCCTTTTTAACCCATTGACCTAAGAGCTCTCTATATCATTAGCTGAGGCTAATCCCTGGCCAGCATTGCAGCTTTACTTATTCCCCTGACCAAACTTGCTCTTTTCCCATTCTTCCCAGTTATTGTTCTCAGAAGTATCCTTATAAGTACTGCCCATTACCGGACTCTTCCACCCTGATCAAGGGTGGGGTTGGCTGGCCAAATGCCCCACCCCATTCCATCCCCCAACCCCTCTGGCCAACCCTGCCCCCGATTGGCCGCCCCACCACGATAGGCCCACAGCCCCTTCCCCTGGCCAGCCCCGCCCCTGATCTCACCCCCCACTCCAATAGGAAGTGGGGCTGGCCGGCCAACCTCCTGAAGCCCCTCCCCCCGTTGACCTCACCCCCGATGGCCCCCACCACCCTGATCAGCTTGCAGCCCCTCCCCTGGCCGGCCTGCCACTGATAGGCCCCCCACCCCAATAGAGGGGTCAGGGCTAGTGGCCAACCTCTTGCAGCCCCTCTTTCCCCACCCAGCCCCACCCCAGATTGGCCCCCCAACCACCCCAATCAGGGGCGGGGCCGCTGGCCAACCACCCACAGCCCCTCCCCATGGCCAGCCCCACCCCCAATTGGCACACCAACCCCAATTGGGGGTGTGGCCCGCTAGCCAATGGCCCGCAGCCCCTCCCCCCAGCCGGTCCGGCCCTGATCGGACTGGGCAGGATGGGCCAGCTGGCCACCTCCCGCCATCTCTTCCTCCTCACAGGCCCAGCCCCAATCCGCCCTGATTGGGGCTGGTCTGGCCGGACCCCACCCATGCACGAATTTGTGCACTGGGCCTCTAGTATAATTATAAAATCTTTGGGGAAAAATGAAATAAATGTTCCCCAAAATTGCTCAGAGTCAAGCCTTACCAGAACAAATTGCTCCATTGAGTTAAGTCCTCCCAGAACTGTGGCAGTTATCAATAGGTAGCTATAAAACAATTGTCCAGGAACTACCCTGATTTCTTTCAAGTTTGTTTTCAGATCTAAAGCCAAGACACCAACCAGAGACAAACTCAAACCTGGTTGGGAAAGTCCCTTCCTGCATCCCATAATGTCTTATATAATCCCAGAATACCTCTTTTTATTGATGCGTACCCAAACTTTAGGGGGACCCCAGTGTTCCTAAAAAGGAAAAAGCCAGCCAACCTACACTGTGATTGGTTAATCCCAGCAACTTCTGTGTTCCCAAGAATTAAAAACTCCTTAGCCCCATCTTTGGTGAACCTGGGACCCTTATCTCAGTGTTCTTGCCCCCCTGCAGAGCCTCAATAAATCTGCCTTTGCTTTTATCAGTGTCCCTGGTCTAAATTCTTTTATATGGGGAGAGAAGAACCCAAACCATCAGTAACATTATAAATCCAATTTATGTTTTTTTGGAATATCCAGTTGCCTCAGTACCATTTATTGAAGAGACTGTTCTTTCTTCACGAAAGGTCTTGGTGTGCAAACTTGTACTTCTGTGTATATGTGTATGGGCTTACCTGGAATTCACTTCTAAGGAAGAGCTGTATATGAGAAGGTATTTGCGAGTCACAGTCTAGCTTTTGGTGGTAAATAGGGACTTTTCATTTGAATGCAAAATTAGTTTTGTAAATATAACTTTATTTTAAATTAAATGGTTAAATTATTGCTGATTTTATTTTGGCCTTTGAGTCCTTTATAAGGTCTGTTATTTTGTTCCCTGTTGTTAGTTCAATACTGTGGGTTTCCTGGTTGCCTTTTCTGAAAATTTAGAGTTTATTCTGAAACTTACTCACAAGATAATGTATTTTAAAAAATGAGAAACACTAAAGAAATATTGATAAATTTGCTTTGTATTGTTTAACAAACATTTTGCATGTATAATTTTTTTTTCTTTTACAAATGATTAAATTGGCAAAATTTTTATGTTAGAGGAATTAAGGGAATCACGGTGAGAGGTACTGAGCAAAAATGAATGTTTGCTTCCAAGGTTTATTCTTATACCTTGTTAGGGACATGTGTGGGTGTTTGTGTGATTGTGAGAGAAAGAGAGAATGCGTGTGTGTAGGTATTGCTTTTACTCTTTTGAAATTAATTTGCCTTATAAATACAGCAAAACCAACCTATAGACAACACTGAAGCTCAAAAGAAAATATAACTAAAGATGTGATGAGCTGGATTACTAGAAAAAGACCCCTGATTTTTTGGAAAAATAACTGGAAAAAATTAAAAAGCAGCCTATGCTATACCTCTCCCCCCTCCTCTCCTGGATT